>NC_065576.1:38046127-43046127 GCF_937616625.2 Mercurialis annua | reverse complement strand
TAGCATATTAAACTTTGTACCTTATGGAATATCTGGTCGGTGGTTCTTTTTCTGAGTCCAATAAAACTAATTCACTTCTTGTTCTACTTGCAGAACACGTTGAACAAATGGTACTAAACATGAAAACCAGGGATGAGATTTGCCCAACTCTGGGAAATATAATCAATCATTTTGATGAAGATAATAGAAGGTCATCAGACACTTTTTCTTCTCTCCAGAAATCTCCTCACCAGGTTGAGAAAGATGATGAAACCTACAGTCAAGAAGCTGATGTTGGTGGTAATGCATTTGATGATGGTGAGTCCTGGTCTTTTGAACGTGATGAACAAACAAGTGTTGTAGATGATGAGCCTAATGGTGCAGATCCATCATCTTCAAATCTTTACGAGGTCTGCATTGCCAACTTTTTTAAGATTGCATATACTCTGATAATTTGCTCTTTCTTGTTTAAGGGCTTTCTGAAGTCTTAACAAGTTGTGATTTACTCTTTAGGAAACGGAACCATTTTCATACAGCCCCGATACTGACGACAGATTCGACAAAGTTGATAGCTTTTTGTTTTTTAGTTTGGGATTCACGGCCAAGCAAAATGCTTGGGCGGGTCCTGATCACTGGAAATTTCGGAAAGCTAAAGGTAAGGTGCAGGATAGTTCCACACTAGATCATAATCGTTTTCAAACAGTAGACTACTTGCGAGGTTATGATTTGAAAGCTCTTCTGTAGGTCCAGAGTCTCATTCTTCTACTGAAAAAGGATCGCCATTACCTTCTAAGAAACCCAAGACTAAGAAGCAAGCAGAACTTGATATTGATTTCACGAAAGCCTTGGAAGAAAATTTGCCGGATATCTTTACCCCTCCTAAAAATGCCAAGTCATTACTTTTACCAGCAACAAGAGCACCGTGCAACACAACATTGCCTGAAGATTGCCACTGTCAACCAGAAGACTTGGTTAAATTATTTCTTTTGCCTAATATAATGGTAATTCTAGTTGAACTGTTATGTGGTAAAACCAGTGAGATGGTTATTATTTCTTTACAATTATGAAATACTTATTCTGGATGCAGTGTCTTGGGAAGAGACGCCGTAAGTCCCAAGGTAATTTTTCTTTTCTCACTCAAAAGTTCTAGCAAAGTATCTTTGAATATTCCAGAATTTTTTTGCTAGCACTTACTGTATTTTTATATTCTCATTCATGCTATGCTATTATTAAATGCCAATTTTTATGGCTTAAGGATATTTTAAAATTAAGAATTTGTTAAATTGATATACTTAGTCAAAACTACTTATATATAGGTTTATATTTGAACCATAGAAATCAGTATGATCATTTTCTTTCTGAGTTGAGTCCTTCATGCATGTAAACCTTTTGGTTAACTTTGAAATCAGAGGTTAAGTTTGGTAATATATATTGGAAGAATGTTTATATAGAATCCAATCACTGATGGGATTGTCCATTTTCATGCCGTTCGTACTTTTTTTATTTTTGTATTCTTTGTAATTGTATTTCATTAGCTTCCAGAATTTAGAAACATTAGTGTCCAATCTAACAGATATTCGATATTCGATATTCGATAGTCCATAGTACACTATTTATAGAAACATTAATGTCCAATCCTTTTACATCCATGAAATAGGGCCTTAATCTATTTTGCATTTATTTGTTTATCAATTTTAAAAGCAACGTACATGGTTGATGGCAGTGAAACAGTTTGATTCTGGATGAAAGCTGACCTTTAGGTAATTATAGGATTTAGACTTAGTTATGTCCTATATCACTTTATGCATTCTCTGTTCTATTTTTCTCTAGATTTCTTCCATAATCTGCATGTTTGACTCTTTATCTCTTGTCTGGGTAAACTGACCCTATTGACGGTTGAGTGTTGTGCAAGGGAGAGCTTTCATTTATTCTGCATTATTAACATGTTCTTGTCCGAAAACATAGAGCAAGTGGTTTTTATTGCAACTCGGTAGTTTTTCTTTCTCTAGTATATGGATTTGTATAACTTTTGGTTCTTTTTTGTATTCTGATTTTGAACACTATCTAGCTTGTTAACCGGCTATAGTAAATTTGTTGGTAAGCACAAAGTATATCATCCATCATAACACATTTCATAACCACAAAAATATGCTTAAGCTACCCACTCTTTTTTCAGATCAACTGAAACAGCAGTCAGATGATTATGGAGCCGAGCCAACATGGGATGAAGGAAGCTTTTGTGGTGGCGAAGTTGATGATGGAAATGCCTGCAGTGATGAGGAAGACCCTAACACACTTGTTTCTCAACCTCGCCAGGTCAGTTTGCAAACTATTCTTGTCCGTTTCTAAATTTATGCGTGCAACTACAACGATCTTGAAGTTAAACAAATAAAAGCCAACAATGGGCTTGAATTCTGAGTTCAAATTAACAAAAATGCTAGGAATCCTAACATACACTGTCTCGATACATATTTCTGGTAAACATTTTCTTCTTGTCTAATGATTGAAATAAGCAAACCTGTCGTTAGAATTATTCCTGTTCAAGAAGGCCAAGTTAATATGTAATATTTTTTGATGTTTCATTTCTAATTTATTTTCAGTTCTGCTTATCAAAGGATTCAAAAAAACTACCAGCAATATATTTTTCACATGAGAAAGCTGATGGGCGTGCGTAGTTTAAATACAGAATTTATGGGTCTATTATTTACCGACCAAGGCACATACCCACTGAAGTGGATTGTATATTACATGGAAATTTTCTCTATTGCAAAGTTCTCAACTTTTTCCATCTTCCATTTAGGAAAGAATTCGACCTCCTTGCTTAGAAGTTGGCTAAACAAGTTTTATTTGTTGATTTTTGATGTTGTAGCTCGACATTCTCTTCTGTATTTTCTTATACTTTGTTTCCTTACATAAACAATCCAGGTAAACAAAATTGAAGTTCAGTATGACAAAACTTCAAAGCAAGTTGACGTGCAGGTACTGAAGGAAACCTTATGGCATCATATAGAAGAATCTCCGAAAATGTCTTTTGAGGTAGTACTCGTATCATTACCATCAGTCATCTTTACTTTTTGCTTTGTGTGCTCCACTCATAGTTACTCGAAAGACTCGTCATCTATCCATTGGGGTGGCAGCCCGAGTTAAATTTGTTATGTTGATATGTGATAGTGACAGTACAAACACAAAATAAGCAGCCAATAATATGATAAAATCCCTACTAGAGCCTGTATAAACTTGGTCTAATGACCAAACAAATCCAAACGTTGAGCGATAATCTTAGTTATATCCAGATCTTGTAATTGTATCATTTATAACCAATCTTAGTTGTGGCCAAATATATTCATACGTTTGGATTTATTTTGTTTCAGTTGGCTACAATTGAAACAAAACAAATCAGAATTGACTATAATTGATAATTGAAAGATCTGAATGTAATAGAGATTCTCACTAAACTATTGGATTTGTTTGGTTAGTAAGCCTATAAACTTTTATAAAGCTGCTAACTTGGTGGCAACGGCAGTTACGAGGGAACTAATATTTTTTGTTGCTTTCATTAATACTAACTAAATTTTTTTAATTTTGTCAACTATAGTTAAGTCTATCCAATTGAATTAATCAAGTTTGATTTTACTCACATAGCGGCCATATCACGCGAGCAAAATCAAATTCAATTGATTGAATTGAGACGACTTGACTGCAATTAAATTAAAACCATGTTAAATTCCAACTTCTAAATATTATATTAACTTTGATTAATGAGAAGGATGAAGAAGAAGCAATATCATTCAAGAATCTACTGTCAAGCTTCCCAAAAGAATGCAATGCTAGTGCAAATATAAAGGACATATCCCCACATTTATGTTTCATCTGCGTATTACATTTGGCAAATGAACATGGACTGAGCATCCATGGATGTCCCACTCTGGATGATCTCTCTATACATCTGCCTCAAACCAACGACTTGTAAGTAAATTGAGTCCTCTCATTTCTGTACCTTAATCTTTTTATTGTATTTTAGTTCGTGAAAATTGCTTTTCTTGTGTCCTATTTGTTCATCTCTCAATATTATTGTCTAATTTTTTGACGCTAAACGACAATATTGTACGTCAGTTGCCATCATAAGGACACTTCACATGCATAGCTTAAATTAGTTTTTTTTTTCAATTTTTTTATGAAATTGAATTATATACATAATGTCCACAAGATAAGATCATTATAAAATATTGAGTTAATTGTAAATTTAATTATAAATTTTAGTGTGATTTGCAATTATAATATGAATTTTGAAACTTGGCATGTCAATTATTAATTTTCATTTTTTGGCAAATCAATAGACTGGACTGAAAAAATGATTACTTGAATATTATAATATATAGTCATGTCATTATATTTCTTGTTGGATGATTGATCAATGTTTTAATTTGTCAAAAAAAAAATGGTAACTAAAATTGACAAATTGTAATGTTCTTGTTGTGATTGCAAATCACTTTAAAATTTGCAATTTAATTTGTGATTAACTTTAAAATATTATAGAACTATTATATTTTTGATTATAATTCCTTTATTATCAGTTGAAAATAATAAAAAATTATTAAATTAAATCAAAATTTACTAAGGTGTCATCCATCTAAGAGAACTTGAGAAAATTAGAGAAATTATAGACTTGAGGTGAGTTATTTCAAAAACACTTGCCGTAGTAAGGAAGCAGGGGAGAACAAGCATACTTGGGGAGCGTAATACAACGAAAAATTGTATGCTGCGTTCGGAAAGGATCCCGAAAAGGAATCTATTGCAGTCATTCTTTATAACTATACACCTACGAACAGTTTTAAGGAAAAATCCATAAGATATTCCTGTATTATATCATTTTTCTAGAAGTTTTTGTGCTATATTTTTATTTTTTTAGTCTTAACACTTATCTAATTTTAAATTTTCAGGTTTTTTTTTTTTTTTCAAATTACTCTATTTTACAATTTTTTTCATCCAGTCACAAAATGGCATAAAAATCATAAATTTGATAAATAGAGAGACTAGAAAAATAAAATATAAAGACTTTCGTAATAAAAATGGCATAATACAGAGACCGTTGCATGAATTTAGCCTAGTTTTAATAAATTAGTCACCTAAAAAGGCAACTATATTTTTTCAATGCATCTTTTTTATAGTGGGACCAAATAACTATTTATTGTCACTTCAAATTAATTTTCCTGTTTTTTAATTTTAATTATATTCTTCTTTTAATAATTACATAATCAAAATTATTGAATGATTAATTATTGAATGATGAAAAACTTTAAAATAATTCATTTCATTTGCAATTTTTATTAACTAACTGTAGTTTTTATTTTTTAATAAAAATATATTGAAGAATAAAATTGGAGCATAATAATAGAAGCTTATAACATTAAAAAAATATATGGTCTTTTAAATTTTCTAATCTAAAAATATATATAACAAATAAAAATACAAACAAATTATAATAATCAAAAAAAGAAAAATTAAGCTAAAATCCCGCTAATTTTGTTATTTTGGCATCCAACACGAAACTAAGTTCCGGTGCGAGCGTCTTAACTTGAAATTTGATCGACTATACCAAGAAACCACTTGAACTTTTAAGATTTCAACCTTTGCAACCTTGTTTTTTAAAAATATTTAAAAGATAGAGATTTACCAACATTAAACTAAATATTAAAATCAACAATAAAAAATCAAATAATATAATATTGAAGATAAACTCGAATATTTAAAGGTTCATGGATCTTAAGAAAAATAAAAAAAATTTGACATGCAAGCCAAAAAGGCTTCAAAAGTTTATGTTTCGACAATAGATCCTTAACATGCAATTCAAAAAAATCAAGAATCAAACATGATTTTTTAAATGCTTTGAAAAAATTAAACTCATAAAAGAACACAACTCACTCTAACCATGGAGTAATTATTGAAGTAAATCAAAATAAAATAAAAAGCAAAAAGTGGCGGAGGAGGTGGTTTTCCAGCAAAACCTCCTCAAGTTAAAAGATTTGAGAAGTGTTTAGAGAAAAGGGAAAGAATGTTATTTTGTAGAGAGAGTAATTAACAATATTTATTTCTCTTTCTCTCTCTTCTCTCTCAAATAGAAAATTCTAATTGTCAATTTTTTTCTTGTTTTTTGCTTCGGCTGCCGTCAATGGTTTATTTTTACCGTTGGCGGTAGCCATTTTTTTTATTACTTCCGAATAAAATAAATAGCCGACTTCTTTTCATCTTTATTGTTTTTGCTGGTAAGTCTATCGACGAGGCGCATCAATTTCAATATATATACAAAATAAGAATCAAAAATAGATCAAAACCTTTTGAGACTGAAGATGAAATCGTTTATTGATTATACTAGTTTTTTTATCTTTACCAACAACGATTGACTTTTTTATGAAAGTTTTGTTGTCCTTTTTATCTGAAAAGGTTTGTTTGTCTTTTTTATGAAGGATCGGTGAGTCTTCTGTTAGGCAGAGAAGAATTGGTTCTTATTGTGATAGAGCAATTATGTAATTTTATTTTTATTTTATAAGGTGATCTGCGAATTAAGATTTTACATCTTGTTCTATATCAGGTCATTAGAAACGGTTATACTTTTTTAAAATTCTTACACTTATAATTGCTTAATATTAATGAAAAATTATTCGATTTACAAAAAAATTAACAGTATTAGTTTTTATTTTATTATCAAATTAACAGTATTTGTTAAAAACACTGTATTAGTCTTTATTTGTAAAACGGCTTAATTCCTTAAAAAACCTCCATCTTACACTTTTTCTTCGTTTATACTCTGACCTTGTAAAAACACCATTTGTACCCAATTTTGGGTTTTATGTTTCATCCCTACCCAAAAGCATTAAATTGTACTCTTTTCATTCGGAAAAGAGTTTAAAACATACTTTTTCTATTTTAAAAAATACAAATAAATCCTTAAAGTTAAAAAATAATCAAATACATCCAAATAATTAATTAATTGTTTTAATTTTATTAAATAAAAAAAATTATTATTATTTTTAATTTTTTTTCGGAAATATTTTAAAAAAAATTAAAAAATTAAAAAAAATCGGATATATTTTTAAAAAAATTAAAAAAATTATTATTATTTGTATTTTTGTACTATTAATAACATTAATATCTAATTAGTATATAAGTTAAAAATGAAGGATTGTTTTAAACTTTTTTTCAAATGAAAAGAGTAAAATTTAATGCTTTTGGATAGAGATGAAACATAAAAATTCAAAATTAGGTACAAATGGTATTTTTACAAGGTCAGGCTATAAACAAAAATAAAATACAAGATGGAGGGTTTTTAAGGAATTAAACCTTTGTAAAACATACTACTCCCTCCGTCCCACTTAAGAAGGGACATACACCTTTTACACATACATTAAGAAAATATTAATTACTCTTGGTTTTTCTTATTTTACCCCTATTAATTATTGTCTTGTACTTTGTGTAAAGAGTATTAGCTTTAATTATAGAAAGAGAAAATAGGGATATAAGAGAGAATTCCTTGTAAAATGGCACAAAAATCATGATTTGGCCTTCTTATGTGGGACAAAAAAAATTGAGATATGTCCCTTTTTTAACGGGATGGAGGGAGTATGAGTTTGAAAGTTGACTTTTATCATTCTCTAATGTTTCTTCCATACTCTCTTACTTTTTTAAAAAGTTAAAAGAATATTTCTAAATTCGCTCTTCTCAATCAATAGCTCATGTTTTCTCATTTTTCTTCCACCTCTTTTTTATATTTTTTTTATCTCTGATTATTTTTTATATAAATATGTGTCTATCAACGGTGGTTCTTTTTCTTCCTTTGTTAGATGCTAATCGTTTTTAAATTGTTGATGATTTGTTTTGTAATTTATTTTAAAAATTTGGCCGATTCATCTTTTCTTTCTCATGACGATTTTCAATATAGTAGTATTAGAGTTGTTTTATAAACGTTTTTGAAAATACTAATGTTTTTAGGTAATTTTTCATTGAACTCGTAGATCCATCATTTTTTCACAATTAATTTTAAAAACCGTTGAAACTGTTTTAGAAACTATTTTTAAAAATTATTGGAAAATAGGTTCTAAAAACCGTTGAAAACTATTTTTTAAAACTGTTTGTTAATGTTTTTTTTTTGGAAACCATTAAAGATTGTTTTTAGATACCATTTGAAATCATTTTAACTTATTTTATAAATAATTTTTAAAAACGTTAAAAATATTATTTAGATTCATTCAAAACTATTTTGGTAATTTTTGGAAACTGTTTTAGAACCTTTTATAAACTGTTTTTTTTTAAACAACAAAAACATATTTGAAATATTTTTAAAGACTGTTTTTAAAAACAGCTGTAAAGCGTATTTTGAAAACCGTTTAAAACATTTTTAAAAATTATTTAAAAAAAACAGCTACAAACTGTGTTTTTAAAAATCAATTGAAACGGTTATATAGTAAAATACGCTGCAACAAAATCTGGTAAGGAATCAAAACGCCAAAATAATACTGTAAATTCTGACGCGCTGTATGATATAATTTTTAAATTATAGTATAAGAAGTATTTAAAAATATTTATGTCCTCTTAAATATTTTTATAAACATCCATTGATTACTTAGTGAATGTGGAGCGGAGTGGAGATCGTATCTTAGGGTTGAAAATTGTGTATTGACTTAATCCCTGATCCACCTAATATTTTAATCGAATAAAACAATTGCTAAAAAAATAGAGAAATTGACAAAACCTTAACTATTTTTTGAATGGTCGGGACCATACAACGTAAGGATTAAAATTAAATATCGAACAGCATAGCCTCATGCTTTAAGATTTTCTTCTTATCCTTTGCAGGTTGTGCGTCGTTAGGTTTAGTTCCCATAGCAACTCGACAATAAACCTATGCACAACACAAAATATTTCTAACTCCGTCTTCCCCTCTGTTTACATAAAACATAAAGAATGAAAATGACAAGAAAAAAAATCATAACAGATATAAAAAGAGCTCTCGTAATTTTTTTTAAAAGTAAACATAAGTTTTTAAATTAATTTTAGATACAAATTAACCCTTACTGTTTCAAAATTGAACAATTAAACTCTTCCTTCTATCGTCGTTAAAAGAAACCGTTAACTGCCGACGTGTCTTTCATAATCTTATAGAAAAAGCTTAAAAATAGTTTTAATGTTTAAAATGTTTACAGATTTTATATTTTTAATTCTTTTAATATTTTTCACTCTCTTTTTTTATTTAATTAACTAAATAATATTTTGAAAGAAAAAAAAAACTTCCAGTAGGCGACTTTTTTTCTCTCACTTATTCTGTGCCGTTTCATCTAATTGTTGGTGTTTATTCATCTTTTTGCTTTTTTTTGCTAGCGAAATTTTTTATTCTTCGACTTTTTTCCTTCTCTACTCTTTTCATCCACCTCCATATAGTCATCTTCTTAGCTACCACTTTCACCCATCTCCATAACCACCGTCTCCACCTTCAGTCGCCGCCCTTATTCGGAACCGTTTTCGGAGTGTCACAAGTTCGTTTGAGACGAAGCTCAGACGCAAAACTTCGTTTCAAACAAAGTTCTGCGCGATGTCTGACGAAGCTCTTCGTCTCCGGCGGCGATTCCGGATAGAGTTTGCGGCTCTTTTTACAAAAAAAAAATTAATTATAAATATTAGGGGTGAGCACGGATCCTGGATATCTCCAAAACCGAACCGAAAACCGGACCGAAAATATCCAGGACCGAAAAATATCCGTTGACCATTGACTTTCCCCGAACCGAACTGTACCGCAAATTTTATTGGTACGGTTCTGGATCTTTTATAAATAACCGTACCGAGAACCGAACCGAAGTACCGAACTTATACCCGAAGAACCGAAATTATATATATATATATATATATTTATGATTCTAATTTTCATTTAATTATTATATTTGTATTAACTTTAAATTACTAAAAATTAAAATTGTTTTATAAATTTATATAATATATATTAAAAATATTAGTCTATATATATAAATTTTTTTTATTAATTTACATAAAAACAAAATACTTATATATTTCAATGAAAATTATATGACTTTGTCAAGTATTTAATAATTATTAAAAGTATGTTTTATAAATTAATATAAACAACACATATTCATTATTTTCTATCATTGACCAAATTACACAGTTTTAATAAAAATGATATAATTTTAGACTTGAGAATATTTAAAAGTACCCTTATCAAATAATCAAAAAATTAATATTAAATCGAACGATAATATACATGTTGTGCATTTTTATTTTATTGATGATTATTTGCTTGTGATAGTTGAAAATATAAAAAATATGAATGAATGAGTAGTTAATTAATTTTAAAAGTCAAAATAATATATAATAATATAGTAGAGATCACATTTTATATAAAATAATATCCGTGGTTTTAGTGATATCCGTACCGAACCGTACCGAACCATTATGACCGAATCCCCGTACCGAACCGTACCGAAAAATAAAATCTCCGAACCGAACCGAACCGATTATTGGTACGTATCCGGATATCCAATTTTTGATATCCTCGATTTTTGGTTTGGTTCCGGAGATTTGTCAATTCCCGGATTCCCCCGAACCGTGCTCACCCCTAATAAATAGGCTAATCACCTCAAAAACTACCGACCTTTCATTTTTTTTTCAATAACACCCTGACCTTGCAATTTCGTCAATTGCACCCTATTTCGTATTTTTACATTTCAATAGCACCCTAAAGTATTAAATTGAACTATTTTCATTTGGATAAAGTTCAAAATGAATCCTTCATATTTTTTAAAAACTCTAAATATCATATGATGTTTAACATTATATGTACAAACCCTCTTCTCTATAATAAAAAATAATTAAACTAATAACAAAAAATAAATAAATCCGTTCGAACGCCGCCGCTCTCCGTCACCACCTCCGTTCAAACGCCGCTCTCCGTCACCACCTCCGTTCAAACGCCGCTCTCCGTCACCGGTCTTCCATGGAAGACGAGCTGCGCGTCTTCTATGGAAGACCTTCCTTTGGGGAAGACGAGCTGGTCTTCCCCAAAGGAAGACCAGCAGCTGGTCTTCCCGGCCATGGAAGACCAGCAACCAGCAGCTGGTCTTCCCGGCCGTGGAAGACCAGCAGCAGCTGGTCTTCAACAGGAAGACCAGCAGATCTGCTGGTCTTCCACGGCGAGAAGACCAGCAGATCTGCTGGTCTTCCACGGCCAGAAGACCAGCAGATCTGCTGGTCTTCCACGGCGAGAAGACCAGCAGATCTGCTGGTCTTCCACGGCGAGAAGACCAGCAGATCTGCTGGTCTTCCACGGCCAGAAGACCAGCAGATCTGCTGGTCTTGGTCTTCCGGCCATGGAAGACCAGCTGATCTTCCATGGCCGGAAGGAGGCCAGCTGCTGGTCCCGGAAGCGGCGGTGGGTGGTCGCGGATTCAGAAGCGGCAGCGGGTCGAGCAGAAAAGATGTCGGGGAAAATAATTTTTTTTTTAATTTTGAATTAATGGAGAAGATGGTTTATTTGAACATATTTTAAGTTAAGGGACTTGTTAAAATTTAGCCAAGTAGAAAATAGTATAAAATGATCCTTAGATTTGGTTATTTTATAAAATTTAATCCTTATAATCATGAAATCATCTATTTTTTTTAATTTAGGGTGCTATTGAAATGTAAAAATACGAAATAGGGTGCAATTGACGAAATTGCAAGGTCAGGGTGTTATTGAAAAAAAAATGAAAGGTCGGTAGTTTTTGAGGTGATTAGCCTAATAAATATGTCAAACTTAACTCTTAAATTAAAGTTTTGTCCATAAAAGTTCTTTGAGAGATGAATTTGAAAACTATTAAAAATATTAAAATTATTTTTTAACTTTTTTCCTAATAGATTTGACTGTGTTAACTGTCATATTTTATGAGAGTATTTTTTTTTGAAGTGAAATGAGAGTATTTATTTATCCCACTTTATATTTTAGAGAGTATTAATTGTTCAATTTTAAAACAACGAGTGTTTATTTGTGCCCAAATTAGTTTAAGATTTCACCTATACTCTTGGGAAGATTACGAGATTTTTTGTACCTTTTGGCAAAAAAATGAATACTATAAATTTTATTTGTTTGAAAGCGTATAAAAATGATAACTTTTTAAAAAATTATATTTTAATCCTAATAAAATTTATGATTATATCTTTATTTTTTATTAGAATATTTATATTAACTATCAGTATTATAGCTATATTTATATAAAACTAGTGTTTCATTTTTTTTAAAAGAAACTTTTTTGATTGCTCTCAAATTATTATTAAATTAAAAAGACAATATAAAATTAATATTTTTTAATTAATTATCTTTATTGTATTGAGAAAAATAATAAAGAAGTGGGCAAATGACATGTGTACTTAAAATAGTAAAATGATAACAGTAATTTAAATTTTAGTTTGATCTTATTAGTAGTTTGGTGATCTAAAGGTGATCATAAGTTGGTCGACTCATAAATCTCATTAAAATCAGCCCGGGTTTAAGAAAGTCAATTTTGAACCGGTGTCAATTTTAAAAACTCGAATAAATAGTTTTAATTGTGAACCATCAAAATATTTTTTGCCAAAAATGTTAGTCGACTCTTTAAAATATCATTTGTTAATAGTTAGTTACAGAAACGTGATTCGAACTCCACAATGCACTTAAAGATGCCTAGCCATTTAAACTATGTCCATATTGACAATCGGCAATATCACACTCTTCATCCATAAAAATAAACTTATTTGACTTACACGTGTTAAAAAATATTTTACATATAATACTCTTATTAAATACTCCATCCGTCTCAATAGAGCTGTCCACTTTACATTCATCACACAATTTAAGAAAAGCAATTATTGTTTATGTGTTACTTTTCTTATCATACCCCTATTTAATATAGAGTTCACTTGCAATTTATTTTCAATTTACTTATTAGTGGATTTTAAATAGGGGTAATAAAGAAAAATTGAGTGTAAAGATTAGTTACTTTTTAAAAGTGGACAATAGTTTTAGGACAAAAAAATTTCTCAACATGGACAATTCTATTGGGACGTATGGAGTAGTTAATAAATTCATCTTATAATATATTTATATAAAATTGTTTTTAGCATAAGAATTATTGATTATATTATCATCAGAATTCATTTTGTTTAATTAATTTAAATTAATTCAATTGAAATATCTTAAATATTTAATATAGTTAATTAATTTTCATAAATGATAATAAGTCTTTAATTTGGACAATACCAATTTATTTTTCATGGATATATGAATACCCTACACACCTACCCTTCCCTTATCGCTCATCTTACGGACACGTACTCATTTATTGTGTCACAACTCACTAGCTTCATAAATTATTTTGATTTGACCATTTAAATATGACTTCAGCTAAACTCATTTATCCTTTAAACTTTAAAGTAATTATGTTTATACAATTATACAAATAGAGTCAGCAATTCTCTACCGAAAACTTTATGTATATCTCTAAAATAATTAGCATACCAAGACTTTTTTTAATCAGATTGTATGTTTAAATGATTAAATTATGAGTGATTATCCAATGCAACACTTGTCTCACATTATTTTTATAACAAGTCAATGCTATTTTTATAATATAATTACTCATTATTTTATAGCCAACTATTGTAGAAAGGCCAAATCTTTCACAAAAGTTTCACAAAAATCATGAACTTTCAATTTTATCGATTTTGGCCAAAAACTGATTATTTGGTTTCACAAAAGTACTGACCTTTCAATTTTGTCGATTTTGGCCAAAAATGGATTATTTGGTTTCACAAAAGTTCTGACCTTTCAATATTTGACATGCCATATAGGCGCCACATAGACGTCACATAGACAAATTGAAATCAAATTGAGAGTAGGCCACAATTGAAACCAAATAATTTGTTTTTGGCCAAAATCGATAAAATTGAAAGGTCGGGACTTTTGTGAAATTTTTATGAAAGGTTTGGCCTTTTTACAACATTTGGCCTTGTTTTATGTCACGACCCAAAATATTGAGCCGCAACCGGCGCTAGGGAACGGGAGTGGTAGCTCCGGAACCCGTAGCAAGCCTTAAATCACTATTAATTTTTCATAAATAATAAACAAATAACATAAAGCAACAGAAGCAAGTATACATAACATGTATACACAAACATTTACACTAACTGTTCAAAAACCTCACGGGCTCTAGTTACCGTACCCTGTACGAACTGGCCTCGCGATACTATATACATCAGTTAGTGTATCCAACATATCACCGGCATCTGGTGCCGTGCAAAACCTATAAAACACGTAGCCTACAAAAACATATAAACAGGACAGGAAGTAATATGTACAATCAAAATATACTGCTGTCTAGGCTACAACTCTGTCACACGGGACCACTACTGCAGCATTCACAGAAGTCAGATACTAAACATACACAGCTAACTTTTGGACTTCAAAATTGGCCTCTAGCTAGGTCCACATACTAAGTACCTGAAAGACATCAAAGGTGAGGGGTCAGTATTTGGGAAAATACTGAGTGAGTTCGCAGTTTACTAACGGTATTATTATAAAAACATAGCATCACATTTCAAATCAATATCAATATAAAAATACATATGAACAAGTACTCGATCCTTTCGAAACTAAAATCCTGAAACATAACATAATTCTATATTATTCAAATCATACTGATTCCAATAGTCCAACCTGGGAATGCTTACACTCTACCACGTCAGTCAGGACATATCTCTTAATCCCAAAGTGGTGGGTTCAACCCACTGGTAGGTCCAACCTACTAGATACGGGGCTCAGGTTACACTGTAACCGAGTTCACTCTCGTATCGTATCCATATCATAGTTTTCATAATCAAACCATGCATGCATCTCAAATCATATCTCATAGTCAGACACGCTAGACTGACTCAATTACTGGTGATCACACAGCCTATTGACACCCAATAGGTAGCTAGTTTCGTTGGATCGTATACTAGGTTCTCGTACATAAAACTTAATCAAAACATGTATCAACAATTCATATATATATAGTGCGATGCATATAAACAGTGTACATATATATATATATATATATATATATATATATATATATATATATATGATATCAAAATAATATTAATCGATAATACACGAAAGTAAAGTGCAACTCACAGTGACCGCTATCCAATCACAAATATGGTCGATGAAATGATATGCCCTCGCTATCCCACGTCTACTGACCTCTCTGCTCGCTGACACGTCTGATAAATAATTAACATTTAATGATTAGACGTGAATCTCGTATTCATATACGTACAATATTTTTAAGTTTTAGGGTTTAGTTTCATTTCGATGAAGTTTCAAGGAGTTTTCAGGACAATGCGCAGGTGCTGCCTGCTCACTGACACTGTTTAGTAAAACGACGATCTCTCCCAATTAACCGTTGGATCGAGATGAAATTTGACAGAGGCGTTCTTAAGAGGCAAATCTATAAAATGACCGTTGGGATTTTGAATCTGCCAAGTTTTGGGTAGTGTGCGAACGCACACAATGAGTGTGCGAACGCACACCCTAAAACTCAGGGAGAGTGCGAACGCACACCCAATGTGTGCGAACGCACACTCGTGACAGCCCCCGGAAAGTCGTTTTCCGGGGATTTTCAACCATCCCGACGTGCTATACATTCAACTATACAAAACCCGCATCTCGGTTTCTTCAAAAACGCCATAATAACATCAAAAACGTCAAATTCACTATCAATATGCTATTTCATTAAAACTGTCACGACCCAATCTCAGGGCCGAGACCGGCGCTAGGGAATGGGAGTGGTTGCTCCGAAACCCGTAGCAAGCCTAAAAACGTAAAATAATTTTTCGCGAACATAAACGTCATGCATGACAGACATAAACACGTGTCATGCTGGAAGCACATGCCAGGCATACATATCCTCTGGCAGTCACAATATGAAAACGCAGCTAGCGTAAAACATTTACAAACTTTAAAACATTAAAGTTATATTTACAGAAAACTATATATTACAAGCTGACTTGCAAAATACTTATCTACTGCAGCTCTAAGAGTAAAGTACTGTTTCTTTACATACTCAAAAATACAGACTTCTGGAAGTAAGATAGAAGTCCGTTGCTTCAAAGCGTCTTTATCCTGAAAGGAAATCTGTGAGGGGTCAGTATATTGGGATATACTGAGTGAGTTCATACATTTACTAATAAGTATTCTAATAAAATATAAAACGATATTCAATCGTATGCAGCCAAGTACGAGATCCGATTGAAACCTTAATCCTCAAACATACTAAACATCAATCAAGCAACCCAATAATTAATATCAAATTGTGAGTCCAACTCACTGGTGGGTCCAACCCACTAGATACGGGGACTCCAGGCTACACCGTAGCCGAGTGCTCGCTCGTATCGAACTATACCTTAAATCTCAAATTTCATGATCATAATAAGCTCATAGCTGTATCAAATCAAAACTGGTGATCACACAGTCCTATTGCTGCTCAATAGGTAGCACGTTCCATCGGATCAATACTGGTTTCAAATCAAGCGTATGCGCAATTCATATAAAGGTTTCGCATATAAAACATGCAATTCAAATATAAAGCAATATAAAATAATTGCTTAAATAAATACTTTAAAAGCAAATCGTATAAACTCACAGAAAATGCTTATCCAAAAATACGTCGGGGCTTAGAAACGTCAAGCTGCCCGAGCTACTGGTCCAACTGCTTCTTGTCTCGCCGGATCTAAAACAAATTTTAAAATATTTGACTCATATCAGAATCCTATTCTAAGATTGAATCTAGACTCGAGACACGATACTTTATATTATCGTTAACCGTCGTGCTTCTCACGTATATTCCGATAAACGGTATCTAACTCGTTTATGGATCGAATACCACTTTTCTAATTCAATTCTCGTTTAACCTCATTAGGTTAACTATTCACATTAATCGATTAATTACTATTCGATTTCCAATTCAACACGCGTATATTAACGAACATTAAACAATAAAAAAATCGGGGTGCGAGGGTCGGAGGGTACACGTTCGTGCAGGGGGGTGCACGATCGTGTACCATGTATTGGTACACGTTCGTGCACCTCGGTGCACGGTCGTGCACCATTGATGGTGCACGTTTGTGCACCATACGTGCACGATCGTGCACTCCCCGGAATCGATTTCCGGGGTTTCCGACCTGCTACATATGTAAAAACGCTCCAAACTCAACCAAAACGCATATTCTAAGCTCAAAACGCTATATATCAATCCTATAATCGATAAAACGATAAAATCGTTTCGTGGCCTAAAACTTTGAATCGATATAACTCAAAATATATCCGTTTAAACGAGAAAACGTCAAGCTTACCGTGATTCGCCTCGTGAATACGATCAATTCGAGCTATTAAACGTCGGAAACGGACGATGAACGGAAACCGCGCGACGAAACGTAATCGTTCACCGTTTTAGGATCGAGAGAAAAGAAGATGATGAAGGTTCTGTAACCTTCATAAGAAAGGTTTAATTAATATATACAATCCGGCTAAATTGCACTTTGGTCCTTGAAACGTTTCAAAAATTTCAGTTTAGTCCATAACCTATTCGCGTCCAACTTTTAAACGGTCTCCGATCGACTCGAAACTTTTACCACTAATAATATAAATTATTTCACGGACTTTGGCGAAATAATTTCCGTTACGGGATTTATAATTTATTTTATATTAATTTCTAAAGTTAAATCCTCAAATCCCGCTAATTAACTTATTAAAATTTATTCTAAATTCCCGATATAATTAAATTAAATTCTCCTTAATTTAATTTATCGTAAATCTCGACACGTGGCACGGCGTAATTACCTTAAAATATTTTGGGGTATTACAAAAGCAGACCACTAAACTCAAATTTCAACCATAATTCTCGACCTCTCACCTCAATTTGATGCATTGGAGATGATACACCTTTCAATTCCGAAGAAATCGCCGCGAAAATCGCTCGAATCGGACGTCGAACGGCGAAACTGCGGCGAAACGACGGTATCGTCGATATTTTTCTCCACTTCTCTCGATCCTTCTGCTTCCTCTCTGATTCATATCCTTTCCTTTATACATATATTGGCTAAAATGCCACTTTGGTCCTTGTCCTTTTAGTTTGTTACAATTTATCTTTCAAACTTTGTTTTTGTACGATTTAGTCCATAACTAAATCGATAAATCCTTTTATTATAACTTATACATATTATTTATATCTAATAAATAATACGAAACTCGATATTAATACTTTCCCGTCAAAATGCAAAATTTCCATTTTCAACACAAAGTGGCTAAATTGCCACTTTGGCCCCTGTACTTTATTTTGGACTTTTCTTGACATTTTTTCTTTTAATTCCAATTCTAACTTTAGAATTGAAATATAACCAAAACCGACCTACTTGAAACTTATTTACTTTATCTTTTCAGAAATTCTTCTGATATCGCCACTCTGGCGAATCAAAACTGGACACGTGGTCCAATTAGCTAATTAAATATTTTGGGGTATTACATTTTATTAATCTTTGTTCATTGTTTTATAAAGGCTAATAGACTGAAAAAACCCTGACCTTTGTTTTAGTTTTCAGTTCCACCCCGACCTAACAATTTTTTCAATTATACCCTATTTTGTATTTTTAGTTTTCAATTGCACCTTGATGTATTAAATTGAACTCTTTTCATTTAGTTAATATTCAAAATACATCCTTCATTTTTATTAAAAAACCTAAAAATCCTTTAATGTTATAAATTATACCAAAAAACCATCTTCTCTATAAATAAAAAAAATTAAATTTAAATTAATTAAAAAAAATAAAAAATAAAAAATAAAAAAATTAATTAAATTTCCGGAGGAGGAGCAGCTGCTCCTCCTCCGGCAGCTCCTCAACGAAGGAGCAGAACTGCTCCTCCATTGAGGAACTTCTGCTCCTCCGTTGAGCAGATGCTCCTCAGACGAGGAGCATCTGCTCCTCAGGCCAAGAGCTGCCGGAGGAGGAGCAGCTCCTCCTCCTCCTCCGGAAACTGAAAAAAAAATTTATTTTTATTTTTAGGATTGATTTGAATTTTATTTAAGTATAAGGATTTGTTTGAATTTTACCAAATGAAAAAAAATATGAACTAATCTTTAAATGTATTTGTTTTATATATATTAGTTCTTACTATAATAAATTCATTTAATATTTTTAATTCAGGGTGCAATTGAAAACTGAAAATGAAAAATAGGGTATAATTGAAAAAATTACTAGATCGGGATGGAATTGAAAATTAAAACAAAGGTCAGGGTTTCTTTTCAGCCTATTAGCCTTTTATAAAACTATCTTCAAAGCATTTGCTAATAAGTTACAAAAGTTTCCATCTAATTTGGTTCCAACATCTCAGAATGCTTTGACAGAGGGTCGACCGATAGCTAACAATATATAGATAGTCAATGAATTATTTCACTATATGCAACAAGAGGAATCCTCATATGGCTCTCCAATTAGACATTAGTAGCTTATGAAAGTTTTTTTTTTTTTATAATCAAAATAATCTTCCATTAACAACAAGCAATTACAAATGTAAAAATTTAAAAAAGTTATTAACCGTTTGTAATAACCTGACATAGAACAAGAAGCAAAGCTTTGTTCGCAGATCGCCTTACAAAATCAAAATTAAAATTATATAACTGCTCTACTATTATAAGAATCCCATTCTTCGCTGTCTAACAAAATATATTAGAAATATTGGTGGGAGTAATTGATTTTATATAGATGAGAATGTGACAATCCACATGCTTATGAGAGTGTTTAGATTCAACCATGACCTAATAACTAGAACTAGTTAATAGGTGGTTGAACTTTTACACTTATAAACTCATTTATATTTGTTCTCCTAAAAAATGTGGGATTATCTTTAACACTCCCCCTCAAGTGCAACCTGGACTGGACATCCGGTTGTCACTTGAAATTGACTCCCCCTGAAACTGAAATTTTTGATTTAACAAGCAGCGGCAACACCGGACCGGGCCGCTGGGAATGAACATCCAGGCGGACAACCGGCAAATTAAGAATCCGGGCCAGACCCACTGAAATTTTGATTTAATACGCAACGGCAGCACCGGACCGGCCGCTGGGACTGGACATCCAGACGGACAACCGGCAAATTAAGAACACGAGTCAGACCCGCTCTGATACCATATTATAAATATTGGTGGGAGTAATTATTTATAAATTGGTGATAATGTGACAATCCCACATACTTATGAGAGTGTTTAGGTTCAACCATGACCTAATAACTAGAACTAGTTAATAGGTGGTTGAACCTTTACACTTATAAACTCATTTATATTTGTTCTCCAAAACAATGTGGGATTATCTTTAATAAAAGATTCACCAAAACTTCATAAAAACCAACAAACCAACCTTTCGATATAAAAAGGACAACAAACCTTTCGATATAGAAAGGACAATAAAACTTTTTAAAAAAGAAAGTCAATCACCATAACAAAAGGTATAAAAAAACTAATATAACCTCTAAACAATTTCATTTTCAATCTTGAGAAGGTCTTTATTTATCTCTGATTTTTGATTCGAGATATATTAATATGATGCGCCTCATCGATAAATTTATCTTCAAAATAAAAAAAGATGAAAAAGAAGTCGGTTATTTATTTTATGTAAATAAAGCAATAAAAAAGGAATGGCTACCGTCAACGGTAAGAATACACCATTGACGGCAGCCGAAGCAAAAATAAAAAGAAAACTCTTGACGGCTAGGGTTTTCTATTTGAGAGAAAAAAGAGAGAGATAATATTGTCGCGACCCAATCTCAGGGCCGAGACCGGCGCTAGGGAATGGGAGTAGTTGCTCCGAAACCCGTAACAAGCCTCAAAACGTAAAATAATTTTTTGCAAGTATAAACGTCATGCATGACATACACAAACACGTGTCATGCTGAAAACACATGACAGGTATACATATCCTCTGGCAATCAAAATCACAAACATTAAATAATGCAGCATGCGACATTTATACTTTATAACATAAAGTTATATATACAAAATATCTATCTGCTGCAGCTCTAAGAGTAAAGTGCTGTTTCTTTACATACTTTCAAAAATACAGACTTCTGGAAGTAGGATAGAAGTCCGTTGCTTCAAAGCGTCTTTCACCTGAAAGGAAATCTGTGAGGGGTCAGTATATGGGGATATACTGAGTGAGTTCATACATTTACTAATAAGTATTATAATAAATTATAAATAATGCCATAGCATTCAAAACGTATGCAGCCTAGTACAGGATCCGATTGAAACTCTAATCCTCAAACATACTAATCATATATCGTCCAATTCAATCATTTAATCTCAAGTTGTGAGTCCAACTCACTGGTGGGTCCAACCCACTAGATACGGGGGACTTCAGGTTACACCGTAACCGAGTGCTCACTCGTATCAAATTCATATATCCAACTTCGAAATTCATACTCATGATTAATCTCACAGCTGTATTAAATCAAACTGGTGATCACACAGTCCTATTTCCGCTCAATAGGTAGCACGTTCCATCAGATCAATACTTGTTTCAAATCAAGCATAGGTGCAATTCATATAAAAATTTCGCACTATAAACATGTAAATCAAACATAAAGCAATATTAAATAATTGCTTGTATAAATACTTTAAAAGCAAATTGTATAAACTCACAGAAAACGCTTATCCAAAAATACGTCGAGGCTTAGAACGTCAAGCTTCCCGAACTCTTGGTCCAGCTGCTTCTTGCCTCGCCGGATCTAAAACAATTTCAAAACATTTGACTCAAATCAGAATTTTATTCTAAGATTGACTCTAGACTCGAGACTCGACATACTGAACTCTCATTAAACGTCGTGCTTCTCACGTATATTCCGATAAACGGTATCTAACTCGTTTATGGATCAATTGCCGTTTCTAGAGTTCATTCTCGTTTAACCTCGTTAGGTTAACGTCTCAAATTAATCGATAATTAGTCGAATACTAATCAATTTCAAATCTCGGTATGCGCGTACGACAAATTTTCTTTAAAATGGGTCAATCGGCGAAAACACTGTGCGTACGCGCGTCTTCCTGTGCGACTGAACATGGGATTGTGCGTCCGCACAGTGTGACTGTATGTTCGCATAGTCTAGGCAGACTGAGCGTTCGCACAGTCTTAACTGTGCGCACGCACTGCTCGGCTGTGCGACGCACAGCCACGGGCTAAGCCCGGGAATCAATTCCGACGTGCTCCAATGCGTCAAAACGCTCTAAACGCATTCAAAACGCTTGTTCTAACATCAAAATATCCCAATACAATCCTATAATCGATAAAGCGATAAAATCGTTTCGTGGCCTAAAACTTTGAATCAAAATAACTCAAAATATATCCGTCTAAACGATAAAACGTCAAGATTACCGTGATACGCCACTGAAATACGATCGTTTCGAGTTATAGAACGTCGGAAACGGACGAGAAACAGAATCGAGCGACGAAACCGTGAATTTTGACGAAGGAAATGAAAGTGATGATCTGACTCTAGATGGTTCCTTCATATGAAGGATTATTAAATATAATTCGGCTAATTTGCACTTTGGTCCTTGAAACTTTTCAAAAGTTTCAATTTAGTCCATAACCTATTCGCGTTCAAATTTTAAACGATCTCCGATCGACTTGAAACTTTTACCATAAATATTATAAATTATTTCGCGGACTTTGGCGAAATAAATTCCGTCACGGGATTTATAATTTATTTTATATTAATTTTTGAAGTTATTTCTTTAATTACCGCTAATTGACTTATTAAAATTTATTCAAAATTCCCGATATAATTAAATTAAATTCTTCATAATTTAATTTATCGGAAATTCCGACACGTGGCACAACTTAATTATCTTAAAATATTTTGGGGTATTACAAATATGTGTTGGTAAAAATACGCAAGCATATGTATGCTAACTTGTAATATAGACTGTGAAGTGCAGAATCGTATCCACAAAAAAAGCTACTGAATACACCCAGTTACAATGCTCAATTTGACTATCCAAGAAAATAATTTGAATGAATGCAATTAAATTAAAGAACGAAATTAAACAATTAATGATTAAAGTAAACTAATGTTGTAATTAAAATAGGGCTTAAACAATAATAAGAAAGATCGGGGATTATTAATCTTCACTATGCCATTAATCTCTTGATTTATGGAATTCCTTGTCAAATTGCGGTTCATGCTGATCTAAGGCACCTATAGTTCTCTCTTAAGCCGCTACAGGCAAAAACATACACTTAATCAATTAAGAGGCAAACTACTCACTCTCGTGTTATAATTAACCTAATTAACTAGTTGATTGATGTTTGTTAAGCAAACCTTAAGAACACGCACTCGTTAATTCGTTCTCGTGTTGTTAACTCTTGCGTTGTCGATAACACGGTCTATTTCAATTCAACTCTCTCAAGATACAATTAAAACACAAGGCAATAATTTAGGTGATCAGATTAAACTAAGTATTAAGAATAGTAATCAATACGCAATAATGACAAGAACCCATTAAACCAATTAATTAACGAAGCATAAATTCAATCAATAATCCCCGACGATGGGTTTAGCTACTCATGATCAAAGATAAACCATCAATATAACAAATGGAATTCATAATTAAAAAAATGAACAATGATAAAGATCTCTCTGAATTATCGTACGTTAATTGCATAAAAATCTCAATACAAGATTGAAGATAAAAATCCAAACCAAATACTATTCAAATCAAACGACAATAACTAATGCTAATATTAAACAAACGGTAAGTAATCGACCCTTAAACAAACGGTAAGTAATCGACCCCTAAACAAACGGCAAGATGTTTTTGGATGATATTTATATGTTTTTAATCTCAGAGTAGGGTTTTGGCTCTTCTTTTATGTATTTCCAATGTTACTCGTGCCATATTTGACCTCGGGAATGGTAAAACAGGTCAAAAAGGTAAAAAACAGACATCTGGACCTGTTAGTGTCGCGCATCTCGTCGCGCTGCCGTCGCGCCAAATCCACTGTTTTGAGAGTCTGAAATCGTTATCGCGACGCGACGGGGCTTGCCGCGACGCACCACTTTTTTTACTGCAGAAACTGTAACTTCAAAACCTCATAACTCCTTGTATACACGTTGGAATAAGCTGATTCTTGATTCTACGGAAAGTTTAAGATGTCTATTATTTTATTTTGAACAAAGGATCACTTTACCCCCTCATCTTGGCACAAAGTATCAAAAACGTCCAAATTAGCAAAACCGAATCAGTTTTACCCTGAACTTGTCAAAACCGGTACAAAAACACCCCTACGCTGACGTGACACCTTAAATGGAGAGTGGGTTTCTAATTAATCATTATTTATTCTAATTAATTATAATTAACTCCTAATTAAACCCTAATTAAACATAATTAATCTAAGAACCCTTAAGACATTTTTCCACAATTTTTTTTATTTCCGACGAGGATGAGTTCTTCCTTCTCGCCAGAGAAGAGGAGCTGCTCCTCATCGGAGCAGTAGTTCAAGAACATAATCTGTTCTCGCCAAGAACAGATCGCGTGGATATGTTCTTGCAAGAACAGATCCACGGGGATCTGTTCTTGAAGGGTGGAGCAGCAGCTCTTCTCAGACTAGGAGGAGCTCCTCCTCACCTGAAAACAATTTTTTTTTTGCCCGAAAATGAAATTTTTTTAATCTGAGGAGTCGATTTTAATTTTAAGTGTATAACTTTTTTTTACGGTTTTTGATTTTATGAAATTATTAATATCTGTATAAATTAAAAAAAATTGTAAAAAAAATTAAAATTGGAGGGTAAATTTGTCATTTTAAGCTTATTATTAAAGGGGTCAAATTGTTTTTTTAAAATTATTAGGTATTAATTTAAAATATTTAAAAAAATTTAGGACCATTTTAAACCTTTTTCTATTTAAAACCACCTTAAAAAAAACCTCCTTTGAAAACCGAAAAGTGTATTTCACTTATTTAAGTGATAGTGGGAAAGGGGGATTTTGTACCAAATTTAAGTTTAGGGTAAAAGTGATCCTATTTTGCTAATTTGAACGTTTTTAATACTTTACGCCAAGTTTAGGGGGTAAAGTGATCATTCGTTCATTTTATTTTTATACTATTATCATTAACATTATACACTTTATACCTAAGTCTAACTTTTTAAATATATCCATCTAAAAATTAAAAATAATTAATATTTAATAATAAAATAATAAAACGATAGAATTAAATAAATATTTTTTTTTTACCAAAAATAGCCTACTCTAATTGTTACTGGGTGTTAGCGGAAGTTTATGTTAAACATATTTTAAACAGGCACACTGTCCTTGAATGTTGACGATCGAACCCTTAACCTCATACACATATCATGCATTAGAGTTTGATCAACTGGGCCAAGTCTTCAAATGTAAATAAATATATTTTGATATATAAATAATACTTAATCAAATCATATAATTATTATATTGTAATATAAAAATAAATATATTTAAATAAAAATAGATACTAAAAATAAATATACATAGAAAAATATTATTATTTGTAATATTAAAATATGATTGTTTGTCTAATGAATTAAAGTAATCTTGTTTTTTTTTTTGAATATTTGGTATTATTAATTTAAATTTATATATTTTTATGCTTAATCATCAAAAAAATATTTTATTTTTTAATTTTCTATATTTATTACAAAATTTTAAAATAAAAGATATTAAAAAAACTACTGCTAATGATTAAATTTTTATTTAATTATTTAATTTTACGATAAATCTATACTATATATAAAAGTACAGATAAGGGGGATATGCACTTTTATCTTATAACTCTTTTTAAATTATTATTAATTTATAATATAATAAAGGTTAATTATTAGTTAGAATATTAAATAAATTAAACTACTAATATATTTTATAATTATTTTAAGTGATAGAGTACAATGAGAATATTCGTACTACTTTAATATTAGTAAATGGGTTCAATATTAAGTTAAGTATCACTAATAATATACTCCGTTTAAACTCACGTCTTCACTTATGCCATATGAGTTTTGTACCGACTAATTTGCGCATCGGGAAATCTGCCAAAATATTGTATTTATAACTTCATCATGTTCACTCATTTTCTTTTACTTAAATTTAAGAAGAAGAAAAAAAATTAAATGGTCCCACGTCATCATCTTCCAAACAATAGAAAAATGTTTAAAAGATTGCAACAAATTTCACCCACATTTTTCTTGCATTTTATGTTATGTCAAGTACACTAATTCCCTACATCTGAACACACATTTAAATTTCTACTCACCTTATCTATCTCTTCTCCAATCTCTGCCGTAGCCGCCGTGATAACAAACATGCTTACAACCATGTCCTCCTCCTCCTCCTCCTCGCAACCGCTACTACCGCCGACGCCAAAACTCTCCACCGGCGCTTCACCAGCCACCTCTCTGCCGGTACGTACAGTTCCAGGATCGCACGGATGGCCGGTGCTGGGACCTATATTGGACAGGCTAGACTATTCGTGGTTTCAAGGTCCTGAAACATTCTTCAGGAAGCGTATGGAGAAGTACAAATCCACTGTTTTCCGAACAAATATTCCGCCGACGTTTCCGCTGTTCACCGGAGTAAATCCGAATATTATCGCTGTTCTTGATTGCAAATCTTTTGCTCATCTTTTTGATATGGATATTGTAGAGAAGAAAAATGTACTTGTTGGTGATTTTATGCCTAGTTTGAGCTTTACTGGCAATATCAGAACTTCTGTTTATATGGATACTTCTGAACCTCGGCATGCTCAGGTAAATTATCTTTACGGAAAATTGTGGAGTTCTATTTTTCGGCATTTTTTTTCGTTTTTTTATTTAATATTTGCCAAATTTTAAATTTATTTTCTAAAATTATCATTTATTTTCATTGTTTAGCATCTTTCTTTCTTTCATTTAACTAAATCTTAAAAAATCATGATCTGGACTAATAATTTCAATTATATCCAAATATTTTTCATGATTATTATTTTTTGTAGACAAATTAAAGAACTTGTTAGATCATAATATCATATTATTATTTATGTAATTTACTAATGATATACTATATATTTAAATTTTTAACGCAAAACATATTCTATTTCGATTTATAATACTAGTATTATTTTCTTGTTAGCTTTTTATTATTATTTTATATTGATAGAAAACTTCAAAGATTTAGAAAGAAACATTTTTAACATTAATTAAAATTATATCATTCTAACTATAAGATTAGATTTTGGCTAAGTTTGATTTGATGTTTCAGTAGTTTATCATGTGGGAACTTCTTGTTTGTTTGTTTCATTTGCTTTGTGGTTCTAAGAATTTCATGTACTATTAAGAAGTAACACCTGGCTTGATTATTTCTTTCGTTTTTCACGGGATGATATTATAATAATTATTTTAGAATAAACTTTCAATAATCTTTTATAGATTTTAATTAATAGGTTAGGAAGTAAAATCCTTTCAAGTTCACTTCAATTTAAGGAGTAAGTTCAACGACTCTACATGATTCCTTATAAACTAAACGGTGCCAATCAACAATACTTCAATTTTAAATACATAAGTAAATTTAAATCATTCATTTTATAAAAAATAGTGCAGGTTTGTGAATTTTATCCTGAAATTGAAATGATCTTAAAAAAGACTTGATCCATGTAGAAGTGTGGAAAATGCATATTAAAATAAACTTGGCGATTTTAGAAGATTGTAGTAGAATCAAAAAGAGACCAGAAGGTGAAATATTAAGCCAACATTTAAATAATTAATAATAATTTATTAATATTTAAAACAATTAACAATAACTGTTTATATATTCTTTTTTGTCGTATATTTTTAATATTTTCGACTTGTCTAATATTTTTCATTATCTAATAATTTCTTGATTCATTAATGTAAAGGTGAAAAACTTTGCAATGGACATCTTGAAAAGAAGCTCAAAAGTATGGATAGAAGAGCTTTTAGGCAATCTGGACACATTTTGGGACCAAATTGAAAAGGAAGTTTCAGAAAAGGAAAGTTCAAGCTATTTATTCAGTCTTCAAGGGGCTCTTTTTAAGTTCTTGATGAAGTCCATTGCTGGGGCCGACACGTCAGCATCTCCAGAGATGGAGGAATCTGGCTATGCCATGTTGAACAGGTGGCTGGCTCTCCAGCTCCTCCCCACCGTACCTATCAGTGTGGCTCAGCCTCTTCCAGAAATATTTCTTCATTCTTTTGCCTACCCTTTTTTCCTTGTCAGTGGAGATTACTCAAAGTTGTACCACTTCATCAAAAATCAAGGTAATTTTCAATATTTCAATTAATATATATATTTAAATATTTTTGATAATTAAATCGATAATTTGTTCGATTTAAATCATTTCATCTCCTAAACTGTAACATCGAGTAAAGTTAAATCCAATTAGATAAAAAAAAACTGATTTCACATATGTATTAAATCTCAGTCAATTAAGTAAAAATGAAAGAATAATTGAGATTTAATTAGTTTTACTCGTAAATTTTAGTCTGATTTAAATATTTTAATCAATGAAGGTGATATTCACTATTTAGAAGCCAATAAACCTTTTAACTTGTACAAAATAGACGAGTTCTTAGACTATGACGACCAAATTTGAGGTTAATTGGTCTAAAAATACACAGTATCATTCTTAATTAATTAAAATATAAAACTAAATGAGAATATATTGACTATAATATAGTCAAATTTGATAAATTGTGGATTTGATTTAATTATTAGTCAACAGTAAAAACAACTATTTTGTGCTTTTTGCGAAACTATTTATCGATCATTTCGCCCTCAACCTTCATATGATTCTTAGATTTCGTATTTTTAAACAAAAGGAAACATCTATGCAAGTTGATGGGGTGAATCGATTCTTTCTACAATTCAAATTCAAATATTCTGAGTCAATATTTTACTGTTTCTTAAATAGGTAAAGAGGTGATACAACGAGGTGCAACCGAGTTTGGACTCAGTGAAGAAGAAGTCATACACAACATTCTCTTCGTAATGGGTTTCAATTCCTACGGCGGTTTCTCCATCTTCATACCTAATCTCATCAGCCGCATCGGAAGTGACACCACTGGTTTACAAGAAAAACTACGTAAAGAAGTTAGAGAAAAAGGCGGTCCGAGTTTAACCTTTGACTCAGTAAAACAAATGCCACTCGTTCAGTCACTCGTTTACGAAACTCTACGAATGAGTCCACCTGTCCCTCTTCAATTTGCCAGAGCCAGAAAAGATTTTCAACTAAGTTCCCATGACTCAGTCTTTGAGATCAAGAAAGGCGAGTTATTATGTGGTTTTCAACCTTTGGTGATGAGAGACTCTAAGATTTTTGATGACCCGGAGACTTTTAAACCAGACCGGTTCATGGGTTCGGGCAGTAAGTTACTGGATTACTTGTACTGGTCTAACGGTCCACAAACCGGGTCACCCAGTGAGTCAAATAAACAATGTGCAGCCAAGGATTACGTGACTCTTACGGCTTGTTTGATTGTGGCTCACTTGTTTACAAGGTTTGATTCTTTTACTGGGAGCTCTAGTTCAATTACTGCGGTTAAAAGTAAGTCCGAGTGATGTAAAGTGTAAGGGTGTTTTGGTGATTTGTGTGTTTATGTTAAGACTTAAGAGTGTATTAAGTTTTTTTATAATTAAAGGCAATGATATTGAGTCCCTATACTTTTATTTACTAGATTGAGTCCCTATAATTTTATGGGTTAATTTCATAAAAAATCATAACCTTTACACGAAATTTCATCTTAATCACGACTTTTATTTTACTCATTTTACAATTTCAGTGGCTAAATTTTCCATTACACTTTTAACATCAACACCAAAACAACCAAATAGAGACATAATAAGCAGTTTACCATGTGTTATTATTTGTCACATATTATCATTTCTTGATACAAAACATGCTGTGGCAACAAGTATTCTCTCCAAAGGATGGCGTTACGCTTGGACTTCTCTGTCCGATTTCAGTTTCGACGACAGATTAGTCCATGCTGATCAACTATATAGCTTCAGAAAATTCTTAAACTCGGTCTTGCTTAATCATTGTGGCACCCTTAAAAATTTAAAACTACACTTCGAAGAAGTACCCCATGATGACATAAATCGATATATTTGTGCCGCGATTATGCGGAATGTTGAGGGGCTTGATTTAACCACAAAGGCTAATCCTATGAAGTTTTTCTTCGACTTGCCCCCAATTTTTTGTTGGTTGCAAGACCATCAAGTATTTAAGGCTTTGTTCTGATGTTAAGTTAGTGGTTGAAATTGATGACTATGTGTTGTTTCCAAATCTCAAAGTTGTTCATCTATTTTATCTCACCAATTTTAATTATTTTACAATAGAAAAAATCGAGTTTCGCCTTTCGTTATAATTATTTTACAATAGAAAAAATCGAGTTCTTCATCTATTTTATCCATAATAAATATAATTACTATATTTGACGAGCACGAGCCATGTATAAAACATGTAGAACATCACTAGTACTTTTAAAAAGATTATAATTTAAGAGAATATAATTTATGGAGATCACAATGCCATTACCATATAAGGGCAAGTGGAAAACAAAAAGGAAGAACCAAAAATAAAGCTTCCAGCAGAGATCTAAGTAATTGGCATCCAAACAAAGTAAAATAATGAGCTTTTTTACTTCCAGATTTTACATTTAAAACATAACTACAAAAAGTATAACACCACAGAAATTTGGCCTTTGAAGCTTTTGCTTTGGTACACTCCTCACAGTGTGCTAATCATGTTCCGTGTTTACTCTTACACGAAGCATTTATGACCCGCATACCCGAAGAATTGCAGGTCTAGATAAACCCTATATATATCATGTCTGACTTTTTTGTTTAAGATTTTTCAACTTTGCAAGAAGAATCGATCAGATTGTATGATCTCTTACATGGACTCAACGTTTCCCAGAGACTGGGCATGAGACCTGGAAGTCCCTTCTTTCCATCCTCTCTGTCGAGCCCTCGACTCCCATAATACTGTCAATTTCTTTTGTGCTGCTAATGCAGCTTCGGATTTTTCCCGTGCTTCCTCGCAGGTTTCCATTCCTGAATTGCATTTGTCTGCTTCCTTTTGATACTGGGATGTCATTTTCTTTGCCTCTAGCAGAGCCATGTCAGCTCGCCGCTGATTCTCCAAAGCTTCACCCTCTCGCAGCTTCAGTTCCTCTGTCAGTAAGTCGGCAAAGTTCTTTTCTGTATCTTCACTCACCTCGGGATCACGCTTTGCACAATCTGCGTAATAAACAAAATTTGCAATTACAATCTGCGTAATAAACAAAATTTGCAATTAGGAACCTAGTTCCGCAATTATGTTTATCCCTACTGCCAAATGGCCCAAACCTTGAGATAAGCAATACTGAAGTTTTGAAGATAACAATGCTAAAACAACATGTCAAGTTCCATTAAATCTACTACTATTATTTAAAGCTCAATTTATGGATTACTAACAATAGAAAATAATTTAACACGTCCCAAAAAGAGAACCAATTAAGTTTCATTAAGACAAAATTAACAACAGAAAAGTGAAAGGGTTCTTCAAAGTGCATCTCAAGAATGCAGATTAGAATCAAATTCCACAATAAATTTGTACGTTATATCCTTTTTTTCTTTTCCCTATTGAGGCTTTTGGCTTCTACAACTTTCATTTAAAAGGAGTTAAATCGAAGAATCTGTCATCTAAGCAGAAGAATGAAAATGAGAAGCATAAAACTGATTAAGCTCTATGTCACCTTAAGTCCTGTTCATTAGATGCCAATAACTTTTCTAGTGGTATGACATGCCATAGAAAAAAAAATCATCACTGAGCTCTAAAATCATAAAAAAAGACATAAAAACCTAGGTTGCTCCTTCATGAGTCCCGAGTTATCACCTATAATGGTTAAAGTGGAGCAAAGAATACAATCTCAAGCATCTCCAGTAAACAAAAATTGAGCTTGCAACCACGTAATTTGGAAGGTAAAAAAATTTCAATTATATATATCTTAAAAAACTATAACTGAATATATACAAACTCTCACATAGGCGAGTTTATCACTGTCTCCAATTGGTGAGCAAATGTGTATGATTAATTCTTTTGCCAAATGTATGTAACAACTACAGCAAGGAATTATTGCCGTTACTCAAAATATAATGTTTGTCTTCCTAAGATTGATGGAGACTAATGTAATTTCGTCAAATGAAATGACTTGCAACAAAAGATATTGATGCACCATTAACTGAAAAGTTTCACTGCAAGCAAAGTGTAAAGAAGGATTTTCAACTTCTGTTTTGATGCATCTACTAGGATCAAAGATTAAGAAAGTGCTTAAAGTCAAAAGAACTATAAGAAAGAAGAGGAAAGTGCTTAAATTATTCAGTTTTACCATGAAAAGAAAACCATTAAGTCTAAAATAAGTCATGGTAGGGAAACTAACCAGCAAAGGAAGCATTGCTCAAACCTGCATGTCAAACAGAGAAAGAACATTAAGCATTTGCGTGAGTAATATATCTAGCAAATCAAACAATGAGCACAACCTGAGAAAAAAAGAACTGGTTTTCACACAAATGTGCACATAAACAATTAAATATTCAGAAATCTCGAAGGATAATTCACACAAATGAACATGTAATGCTACTCTAATCAAGAGCTTCATCAAAGCATGCGTATGTGCACCCACTAAGAAACACGCGGCGTGCTCATATGAGCGAACACATAACAAGAAATGTTTAAATAAGAAAAGCCCGGTTTGTGTAATGGTTAACGCCGGTATTCCAAGTTGGACGATTCCGAGGGCATAATGAAAATCCTATTCTCCTCTACCAGGTGACCGCAGCTTATGTAAGGAATAAGTTCAAATGCAATTTAACATGCATAGATCTGAAATTTCACAATCTCTCGATGCAAGCAGCTGAATCATATGTTAATAATTTGGAAATAGTTGAATGAAGGGCACCAGTGTTCCTTAATACACAATGTTCCATTGAAATCTAATCTAAATAAAGCTCTAGGAGAGTAGCAAACGTCAGAAAATCCTCAATACGTCATTACAGCATGGAATTGCCAGCCATCCCGGGGTATCCCGGGGTTTGACAGTGATCCTGTACTTTGGCTCGGGGGAGTGAGTCCTCATCACCAAAAAAATCCATTATCTAATAAAAAAACCTAACACAGCGTAATTTCATTTTCTACCATAATCAGCATAACAAATTGGAACTAAACAAAAAAAAATGAATCACTAAATATCACACCAAAGCCAGAGCCCACCATTTCAAAGAGCAATTAGAACAACAAAATGCTAAAATTTGCATAATAAAAAGCAAAAAATAAAAACAAATTAGGATCTAATCAGATCTAAAAATAGAAGGGACCTTGAGGAATGGTAAGAAGAGGCTGAGAGGAGCAATCACAAACGCAAGGCGAACATGAATAAGAGGAAGCAGAGTGGCTAACTGCGGCGGCTAATCCTTCTTTGAAATGCCAATAAAGAGGAGGACCCATTAAATATCCGGCCAAACTAAGCCCTAATAAAACCAAACCCACCTTCACCACCGTGCCTACTTGGTTCATGGTTTTGGTTTTAGCTTTCGATTGGAAAGAATGGGTATTGGGTTTTAGATCAGATCAGTAGAGATTAGTGGAGAAAATGGAGGTTTAAGGGTGTGTTGAAGATGAATTTGAGCTTTATAAAAGATGGCGGAGATTGGATCAGATCAGATGAGATGATTTTAATTGAAATTATTAGCAACTGTGGTGTGGACTGTGGAGATGTTCTTAATGGCAGTCGATGACACGGCTTTGCTTTCAAACCTTTTATTTTTATTCTTTATAGTTTATTCCCAACAAATTATGAATAATGATTATTTATATTAAAATTTTAACTTTTTGGATATTTTTATAATTAAAACACATTATTTAAAATATTTTGGCATAACAAAGTTTAATTTCTATGTTTTGGCATTTATGTCTCAAATGTTTATATGATGTCGTTTTAATCACTCAACACTCTAGAAACGAACAACGGGTCGGAGAGCGATATGCAGAATCGGAAGAATGCAAGAGTAGGATTAGAGGAGGGCTTCTCTAACATCAAAGGGCTAATCGAAAGTTTGAGACAAATATGAAGAATATGTTTAATTTTTTTGTGAACAAAAAATTTATTTTAAAAATTGAATACAATAAAAAGTGAAAGGTGAATTTTTTGGTTAAATATAATAATTTTACTGATATAATTAAAAATAGTCGGAAAGATAAGTGTTGTTTTAAGATATTTTGCCAATATAATTTTTTTAAAATGTTCATTTTATTTTTTATAAAATCTCAATGGAAAATGGAGAAAATGGACTAGGCCTATGCGAAATCTAGTCCAGTTAAGAAAAGCTAAAACGGCAGCGTTCCACTAATCATGATCCAAAAAACACCGGGAGGGAGCTAACATTTCAATTCTGCTAAAGATTGAAGCAGGTAAAAACAGCAACAATGGCGTACGAAATACCGTACGATCAGATAAGAGAATTACAGATCTCACTACGTAAACAAGCAGGTCTCGCATCATACAACCCAGACGAAGAAGATATTTCACTTCCCAATTTGCCCTCAATTAAAGACGCAATTTCCCAGCTCGACCCATCTCCTTCATATCTCAGATGCAAGCATTGTAATGGAAGATTACTCAGGGGGGTTAATTCTATCATTTGTGTCTTTTGTGGCAGACAGCAGAATAAGGAGGTCCCTCCCGACCCAGTTCAGTTTACTTCCACTTTTGGTTGCCGTTGGTTTCTTCATTCTCTTGACCTGGATGGCTCGGTAATGATTAATTTCAATTTATTTATTTATTTTGTACTTTTATTGAATTTTTGTTGAATTAAGGGTCGAATTAGTTTAATGATGTTATTTTGTTTCATTGTTGATGAATTTGTAAAGCTTGATTTGTTGCCCACGCGGGATTAGTCTAGTGATCTAAGTCTTAGCCATATGGGCGCCAATTGTCGGTTCAAACCCCGGCTATGCCCTTTCTATAGATGGAGTGGTTGGTATTGGGCTGCTGGCCATTATAACCTGGAATTGCCATGTATGAGGGCTTGTGGGCGGTTAACATTCCGGGATTTGACGTTGATCCTAGGCTTCGGCTCGGGGGAGTGAGTCCTTGTCACCCAAAAAAAGAAGCTTGATTTGTTTTTTTTTTTTGTGTTTTAGGTTAGATCTTATTATGTGGACGATGAATTTAAGCATTAAAGATTTAGGCTTTATACTGGAATTCTAGGCAGCACAACACAGATGTAGCAAAACAGTGTTATTTTAATTTAAGATTTACTATGTGAAAAAAAAAAAAGTTTCGTGTCCGAAACGGGACACTATTGATTGAATGAAGTGTCCGTGCTGCCTAGGTGGAATCTACAGGACCTTAAATGAGAAGATTCCCTTTAGTATTTTTGCCAATTTTGGGAGATGGTGTTGGTTTCCTTTTGGTGCTTTCATTGCTACATTTAATATGTTCTTGTAGCTCCTGTATGAGTTTGGTTTTTTTGTTATGATACTGTTTTTTGTAGAGAATGTGTTATATTGTTGTTTGTTTTTAATCCAAAGATAGGATTTTGTGGCATGTGGGGCTCCGAGTACAAAACATATTTGGTAATTAGTTTATTGTAATGTAGGAACTTGTGGCCCCGTCCATAGAAGGGAATGAATCTAGCAGAGGAAAGAATGCACCTGAAGTTGAGTTCCCGTTGTCTGATCTTTTGAATTTGGAAATAAGGTGGCCTTCTGAGCCTGATAAAATCGAGACTAGTGTTTCAGAAAAGACGCTAAATTTGGGAGGTGTTGATATTGACAACTATTTTGCTGAATCTAAAAATGAATCTGTTTCTGCATCTACTGAAAGACAATTTGCATTGAACAAACATGAGGATGCTAGTGGAAGTAATGCATTTCAAGGGCATGATAGTCTTAGCTTCTTTGAAAATGCCGAGCCTTCTAAAACAGCTGCGATGTACAAGGAAGATGAGAGTAGTGATTGGGAGCCTGATTTTCAATCTTCTAATTCTGGATCTCAACCTCAAGAACCCAAATTTTCTGACCCTTTTGTGGGATCTTCTTCAGTTGATCTTTCTTCTCATATGGATGCTGTCTTTGGATCTGGAAAAGATTTAACTAATGAAAAAATACAAGAAAACATGACTTCAGCGTCCAACATGAATGACTGGCTTGAAGGTGACATATGGAGTAATGCGAATGCTGGGGGTGCTTCTCAGAATTATGAGTTTGAAGTACCCGTAAATGATGAGGGTCAAGGAATAGTAGGAAAAGCAGACAATTTTCCTCCTATGAATGTGGATTGGATTCAAGGCAATCAGTGGGAAACTTCCGGCAACAGTCACAAGGAAGCTGATAAAAAAGCCATTAATGAAGATGATGACTCATTTGATGATTGGAATGATTTTACAAGCTCAAGTAATGCACAAGTTCCTTCTAGTGATGCTTTGAAGGATGATAATCAGACAGTGTCCTTTGTCGAGCAGGGATTGGGAATGAGCTTGTTCAGTGGAACTGATGACTCAAAGGATGCTTATTTCTCTAGCTTTCCATCAGATTTCATTTCGGCAGCTTCTAGCAATCAAAATGGTTCTACAGCTGTCAATAGTTTTATGCCAGAGACTTCTATTCCAAATAGGTGTGTACTCTTAGACTGCTATTTTTATTCTAAATTCTGAAGCAAGTCTCCAATAACTTGTTCGTATAGCTTCTAAAATAAATTGACTGGCTGCTAGATTTAGTGACGGTTGCCTAATATGTAAATTTTTGCCTGGTTTCTAAAGTAAAACTTCGTATTTGTTGAGATTAATGTTTTTCCTAAATTTTCTAATTATGGGAATGTTTTTTTTTTTGCTCAAAACGTCTTTTATATTTTTGGGCATCTTGATTTGTTTCTTCTTATAAATCACATTATTGGATATGATCTTGGTTATATCATGTAGCTAAATTTTCATTTCTCCTTTTAGCCTAAGTTTAAAAACAATTCATCAAGAAGTTTGTTGCATGCTTCAGGATGGCTAGTATAGAAGGAATTGATGGAGGAAGTTCTGAAGAATTCGGAGAAAGCAGAGATTTCTGTGATGGAAATACGAAGTCAAAAGCTAGTAATGTAGAAGCCTTGATGTCACAGATGCATGATCTCTCTTTTATGCTCGAAAGCAATCTTTCAGTGCCTCAAAAGAATGATCCACAGACGATAGATCCATTTAGTCCATTTACTAAAGATTAAGTTCCTTTTTTTTTCATTTTTAAAAAGTTTTGCCATATAAACTGTTCTTTTATCTGACTTGTAGTTTTGGTGTTCCTATAGGCATCTATGTTGTTACGATATTCTTTTAGAGGCCATGCGGTGTATTCTTTTTATTATTTCTTTAATCCGGTTGAACTCTACCCTGTATTCAGGTGGTTATATATCAGATGAGGCAGCTTATCTTTATATGTGGGTACTCTGCTCAGGAAAATTGTCTTTTCTTCCAATCTGTGATTCAGGATCTGTTAGCGTAACTATTGCAGGTAAAAAACTGCACTCTGTAGATGATCTGTTGGCATATTTCTTTGGCTTAGTGCTTTACATTCAACATGCACATAGTTGAACTTTTTGTTTGGTTCAATTCTACTATATTAGTTCATTTCATTTGCAAATGAATTCATTTCATTTGCAAATGAATTCATTTAGTAATTTCTGTTCTCTTCTGGAAAATCTCAACTTGATGAAACATTATGAGAAAATATGATTGTCAATTTGTTAGTCTTCGATAAAAAAAAGGTTCAACTAGTTTAGCAGTATCTATTTTCTATACGAATACGATGTACGTATATGTTATCTCTCTAGCACCTTGAATCTATTGTCTAATCAACCCCCATGTTTCTACCAGATTGGAGCCAATCTAGGCTAGGTCACTGTGTGGGTTCAATAATTTTAACTAACATCCGTAAGCGCTGCAATGTGTATTAATCATTCTGGAAAAGCAAATCACATCTAAGTATTAGTACTTACAGTTTGACAGAATAACTTATTGCATGCGTTCATGCTCAATCGGCACTAGGGATGCAATTGAGCAGAGTTGAGTCAATAATTGTCAAGCTCGACCCTAAAATTGGAAACTTGAAACTTCATTCGAACTCAATTGAGTTTATTTCTGAAAGTTTTAGTTTTAGAATAATTGAGTCGGCTCGAGTCGACCCAATTATCTATATAAACATTTAAAATCAAAAGTTAATATCAAAATAAGTGTATTAGAGAAAATATATATATTTATAAAGGATATAAAAGTAAATTGATTAGTTTGATTAGGCTCACAAATTTTTTGAATCGAGTATCTTGATGCTCAAACTCAACTCGGTAATTGACTCGAGTAGCTCAAACTCGAATTTGACTCGATTAACATTGAATCAACTTCTAACATTTTTGAGTCAATTCCGAAATGCTGGATTCGTGCACTGATATGTGCTCATATTATGTTGTGATGTGCTTGCGTCAGCCTTAGCGTATACATAGTCTGTAAAACTTGCCTGAAAGAGGTTAAGGAAGAATGGGTCTCGTAATATCACTGGAATGTATTCTACTGGTTGATGACATGCCCTGTATTTGATGTGATATTATTAGGTTTGCTCAAACATTTACCGATGGTCAAAAATGTCAACCGTCCAAAATTGACAAAGTGGGTTATTTTTTGTATCTATTTTACTAGTTTACAAGGTATCTACTTTCTGTGTGAATACAAGTATATGAATACGGATACGAATACAATGTGTGTATATGTTATCTCTCTAGCTAGCATCTTGAATCTATTGTCTAATCACCCCCCGTGCCCGCCCCGCCCCCCTGATTTGGCTGCACAGCTTGGTTAGGTGACTATAGGGGTGCAGCAATTTCAAGTAACTGGTGTAACTGCTGCAATGTGTTTGCATCATTCTGAAAAAGAAAATCACATCTAAGTATTGATACTGACAGTTAAACAAAATAGCTTATTGCATGCATTCATGCTAATTCATTGTAACTGAGTCGAGTCGACTCTAAAATTGAAAACTCGAAACTGCATTCGGGTTCGAATAAGTTTTATTTTAAGAGCTGAAATTCAGTAGAATAACTAAAGAATGAGACTCACTCGGGTCGACTCGATTATCCATAACCAAAGTTCGATTAGGTCCGTGAACTAGTCAATCTGAATATCTCAATAACTTGACTTAATAATTGATTTAAGTAGCTCATTTCGAGTTTCACTCAATTAATATCGACTCAGTTTCGAATATTTTTCGAGTCAATTAGAAAAGCTGAATTCGTGCACATGTATGCTAATTTCATGTGGTGTGTGCATGTGTGTGAACCTGAATCTATATATAGTCTTAAAAACTTGCCTGAAAGAGCTGAGAGAAATATGAGTGGCTTAATATCACCGGAAAGTATCTTTGTAGCCCAGGCACTGTCCTGCATTTGATGTGATTTTATGAATGAACATCGTATTTTAAAAAATATCAGTTTTATATATATATATATATATATGTCTAGTTGCCTACAATTAAAATGAACATATCGGAATTAGTTTAAAAGTTGAAATATAAATTAAAAAATCGAAAATGCTGAGGATATATTAACCTTGGATCTGCTGATAGCTTATGATAGCACCCGATTACGAATCTTAGGAGTTCCCATATCTCATGCCTGGCTGCAGCTCTATCGAATCCTAGAACGACCTGTCGTAGGGATTTTGCTAAGTAGATAAATCGGTTCGTTTGAGCACAGCAATGCTGTAAGCCCTCTTCATTGGCTAAGATATGCTGGACTATAAAAGTAGATGCCTGTATAAAATTTATATATACTTAGTAAAATTTCAAAGTATGTTTAAAACTTTTGATTTCTTTTTTTAGTTTTTAAAAGTAAAACCAAACCGACTAAAATATTTTTAAAATATATATAAAAAAATGGATCGAACTAATTATTTTCAGTTCGAAACGGTTCAATTCTTCGGTCGGTATCGTTGGGTCATGCATGCCAGTAAAAGCACAAAATGAAGCATAACAGGGTTAAAACTCACTGTTTTTGAAATTAAGCTGCCAACTTCAATGCAAAATATCAAACTATCGAACATGTTATCCTCGATAATTAAGTGGATAGCTTCTGCATCGGCATTCTGTAGGGACGACTAGGGAAACAAATAACGCAAATTAACAATTTTAAAAAAATTTAAATTTAAATGGAAACAATAAAAAAAAAATTGTTTTTAAATTAAATTTAGTATTAGAACTCTAATTTGGTTTCAAATTACCAATTAAAAAACATCTTTTACTTTAACCAATGGTACCTCTTTAATATTGGGACTGGATATAATATAACCATAGAATATATTATCTTGTTGGTTGTCATATCAATCATCATTTAACGTGCTCATATTCTTAAAATACACTGCTATTGATTTTTTTTTTTTGTCAAAGGTGATAATCGACTCTTTAGAGTCTCAATTGTTAGTTTGTTAATTATCAAGGCGTGGTCATATCAGTTTATTTTTGGAATAAAAATTTAAAATTTGATACAATTTTAATTATAAGATAAATAGAGTACCTTTACAAGAGCTGTAATTACTCTCAAGGCACTCGCTCTTAGTTCCTCGTGATTCCTTCCCGTCAATTTGTTGTCGAGAAAGGGTAGCATATAGAGATGCATTTTACCTAATGTAAAATAAATTAAATCATAATTTAATATGTCAGCAAACAACTACAAAGAAAAATTAAACAAAAAAGAGAAATATATTCGTAAAGATCGATTAACTCACAAGACATATTTTTAGTAATTTTAATCAATTAACTCCTATACTATACAAAAGAACGCGTTTACGAAGTGACCTAATTTGGAATATAATTGACCTAAATTAAAATGTATTGTTTTTAATTGATTAAAATGATTAAATACTAATTAATTGATTCACAAATTCGGAAATGATTTTTAAAAAAGAAAATCTTACTTTGGAGATAAAGCCTCTTTATACTGTAGTGTCCAGCTACCATCTGCATAAATCAAAAAGAAAAATATTTTCAGTTGCAGTGTCAATAGGAATTAAGATGTGGATTAAACCCATATTAAATATCTGGTTTATATATCAATTAATTATCAAAATATTAACTTTTATATCAGAATTAATCAAAAAAATTAAATAAAAAAGAGTTTATATATGTGAGTGACAAACATATTAAAAAAATACATTTCTATGTCGGCCATCACATTGTCAAATAACGAGACACGATAATCGACATGGTAATTTATTTTAAAAAATACTGAGATATCATCATCCACAAGAGAAATGAAATGTTTAATATTATTTTGATATGGAATTAAAATTTCAGTATTAAATTAAAATACGCTATATAAAAAGATTTGGTACGACTCGGGATTTTAATGAGAAGAAAATTCAGAGAAAGGACCTGAAATAAAGTAAGAACATTGCACAATCGATCTGTTAATTCATTTGTAAGTTGGTCGCCACACACTAAACGGTATGCGTTAGCCAGTTCCTGAGTGATGTGTTAGCAAATTAAAAGATTGTCTCAAACAAAATGTAAAACAGTATGCGTTTGTGAATTGTACCTGTATCAGCACTGTCATGATACATGGTGTGAACCACAATGTTGGTGCGAATGAGTCGCGACGTTGCGTACTTTCCGTCTGGATCAATGGAGCATCAGATTACGGGTGTGCAAAAACTGAATTAAACCGAATAATAGAATCGAACTAACAACTTCAGTTCAATTCTTGAGTTCTACATATGCATGATCACAAGAAAATGTTGAGTTGTACGGACTAAGTGAACAAGAAAATATTGCATTCAAGCAAATTTTGGATTGTGCAGACAGATGAACAAGAAAAGCTTGCATTCAAGAAAATCTCGAGCAGTTCGGATCAATGAACAAGAAAAGTTAGCCTGCAATCAAGAAAATCTTAAAGAGTTCAAGAAAATGTTACATTACATTCAAGAAAAGCACGGATAAAAGAAGAAGAAAAGCTTGAGTTGTAGAGATAGATGAACAAGAAATTGTGGCATTCATCAAGAAAATGTTGTAAAGATGAAGAAGTACCTCGTAAATTCTGATAAGTTCACGAAAAGTAAGGTCTCGATAGAGATTATCTGTAAGGGATGGAACCAAATAACTTAGCTTCCAAAATTCTGACATTGTATACAGATACGGTGCCAAGATCGAGAGTCTTTAGCCAACTAACAAACACTTTTCTTATTAATTCGTTGAGAGAGAGAGATCAGAGAGCACTGCCAGGGACAGAACGAGAAACTATATATAGGGGTCGATTTTCTTTTTTTCTTTTTGATAAAATAGAATGACATATTGTCAATGTTTTGATAATCGGACTAGGGAGCGAACCGGCTTCATCGGAGATTTATGGTTCAACCGATTAGATCAATTTTTTTAATTATAATAAATATGAATTATGTAAATTAAAAGTATATAATTTTATAGATAAAAGTATGTCAGTATATTTATATAGAAATAGCTTTTTAATTTTATTATGTAAAATGTAATTATAAATGATCAATGTTCAAAACTATATAGGATAGTTCTCTTTATGAGAAAAAAATAAGTTTTTCATTTTAATAATAATAGTTATCAGATTAAAATTAATTATTAAAATTAATTATTAAATTTTGAAAATATAATTCTAATTGATCAAGATTTAAGTGTGTATAAAATAATTAAATTATATGAAAAAATAAATTTTAAATTTTTACAAATAGTAATTATTAAATCGAGTTGTCAAATTAATGAATAAAAAATGTGTTAACAAAATGTAGTAAATTATAATATGTGAAATATATTATTGATAGTAAGGCTAATAATCACTCACTGCACCTCAATTTAGGGTTTCCTATCACAAAGTCCTCTAAATTTTCAAAACGATCTCTAAACTCCCCGAGTTCAATAGCGGCGCTCACTAAATTCCTTTTTTTCCTAAAAAATGACAGACACTGATCTTAAAAATACATATTTAAAAAAAATAACATAACGCAATCAACCCAATCCATTCCAATCAAATATGAAATAAAAATAAACGAAACTAATAAAAAACGATTTTATGATAATTTTATTATTCAAAAATTAGGCAAACATAATTTTTAAATTAATTTATTAAAAATATCAGTTATTTTTTTTAATTCAAGTTTATAAATCTATTTCTTTTTCCTGAAAAGGAAATAAATTTAGTTTAGATGAAAGATGGATAAATGATCAAAACACTTAAATTTGTTTTTATAATTATACATTTTGCCATCTCATCAAACAAACAAAAAAAACCAATCGTCTCCATTTTGACCCCAAAAATCTCATCTTAATCGAAAACCAAAATTTGCAACCTAATCTGAAAAAATACCAGCTCAACTATTAGTCGGATTTATTGGATCAACAATCAATGAGTTTAAGGTGACGTATATACTCTTTTTTTTTATTTGAGGGCTATATTTGCTTCATTCTCAAACATACGTGGTGTTATTATACCTTTTGCCATTAAATTAAATCACCGCCAAAACGACAATATTCCCGCATCCAATTGATTGTCGTTTTGTTGGTAAAAACAACCCGATGGATATATTTATTTCTCTATTAAAGAACTGTTCTAGGGTTCGAACACAGGTTCTTAAATTGAAAAGCCAAAAACGGCAGTTGCTGTTTAGTTTTTCAAATTACCGTTTGATGCGAATTCCCACCAAATTAAACGAATTCAATGGAGGGAGATGGAGAACACAAAATTAGGGTTTCAATTTTTGATAATTCAATTGAGAATCACTTCACGGCAATCGATACAATTTCTAAGCTATGCGGAGAATCAGAAACAGTTACTGATTCTCCTGAACTTCAACAATTATCTTCATCGATTACGTTCTTAAGGTAACTTTATCACTTAACTCAGTCCATTAGTAGTCGTTTGGGTTCTAATTGTGTTTTGTTTAATAATTAGAGAATGGAAACATTATAATTATGAAGCGAAAACAGTTAGGTTTGCTTCTGAAGTTGAAAGCTGTGGGATTAAAGATAAGGAAATTCTTGGGCAAGTGAATCTGCCTCATTTTTCTTCAGCTGCTGTTCCTGAGGTAATTAAAGAAATATTCATTTGTAATTTTATTTTTTTCGATTCGAGTTGTGTTTTTTTAGAGTTTGGTGTTCTTGTTATAGAAAGAGGAGCTATATGGAGGCAACGGAGCTTTGAAATCCAGGTTTTGATTTTATGACTTTTCTTTGTAAATTTTCTTTTAATGGCTTGATAACCAATACTTATAAAATCGTCTCATTTAGCTTAATTTGTTATTTGTCGTGTTGATTATAGCGATTTTTGAAAATTATTTGAAATTTTACTAGTCGTGACTCGTGTCATAGATGATTCAGTATATCTTAATCAAAAGTGTTGATATGTCACTTAGGTTTTTTATATTTTAATAACGAGTACGTGAAGAAAGATTCGGTTTGGATATTTTTTTCGGGTTGAGTGAGAGATGGTTTGGTTCGGTTTAAGTGGCATGTTAGCATTTTTGGTGGAAAAACGCTGAGTCATGTGACATGAGGTAAAATTTTGAAGCATTTTTTAAAATTGCTCTAATTGGCACAACAAATATCAAATTAGGCTAAATCAGACTATTTTGAAAGTATTGGTTATATTTGATCTCACCTGCAACATTTTGGCTTTTTGAATACACTAAGCCTTTTTAATTTAGTTTAATCATAGTCGGATTTTTTTTGGCAATGAGGTGTGACAAGCTTTGCAATGTGCTCTTTCAAACTTATTTATTTCCTTCTTACTGTAGCAAAGACTTTGTTATGCATGTTGGAGGGTCTGTTTGGGGATTAGATTGGTGTCCCAGGGATCAAGAAAGGTCTGCTGGTCATGTTAATTGTGAGGTATTAATTTTCTGCTTTCTCATTTTCTGGTGGATGTGATTTCTTGTAAAGTACTTAAGCTGCCATACCGTACAAATTATGGCAACTATATGTCGTTGTGGGTTTGTCTTAATATCACTCTTATTTATGCCATATACCTACTATATCCTTTTCTCTTTTAGTTTGTTGCTGTTGCTGCTCATCCTCCCGACTCTTGTTACCACGAGATAGGTGTGCCGGTTGCTGGAAGGGGTGTTGTTCAGATATGGTGTATTTTAAATGTCAGTGGAGATGATGAAAAGACATCAGTTCAGCTACAAAGGTCAAAACAGGTGGCTAAAAAGAGCAATGACAAGTCTATTATTGTAAAGCGACCCCAAGGACGACCTAGAAAGACACAACTAGAAGAAAATTCGGATGGTAAGGCTACAAACCAGAACTGCACTCAGATCAAGAGGCCAATAGGTAGACCTAGGAAGAAGCCAATAGAAGAAACTCTTAATGATGAAACCACACAGGATAATTCAACTCAATTTAAGAAGCCAAGAGGCCGACCCAGAAAGAAGGCAAATGATGAATCTCTTCAAGCCCTTGCTGTTCAATACCCAGAAGATTCCTCTCAAGTGCTTGCTATAGAACCGGTTTCGAAGAATACCGAAGAACATATGGTACTTAAAAACAAGGGAAACAAACGTAAAAGTGCTACTAAAGCACTGTCTGCAAGTATTTCAACTCATGAAACTACAAAGAAATGCAGAAGATTGAAAAGTAAGGCAACTGTTCAATATTCAGAAGATGGGTGTCAATTTCTTGCTATAGAAGGGGTTTGTGAGTTTAACCAAGAACAGGCCCTGCAGAAACACAAGGGGAAGAAGCAAAAAGGTTTTTCCAAAGCACTTTCAGCATGTAGTTTAACTGTTAAACCTGTTGGTCAAATCAAAGGAGGGAAAAGTAAAGCAAAGGCTGGTGGTAATTGTTCTGGTTTTTCATGTCCACCATTATTGGCTCGAAGTGAAGATGATCAATCTTTTTCTATAAACCACCGAATACAGGAGAACACATCAAAGGATGTTGCAGTGCTTGATTGTGGTTTAGATAATGTTTCCGGGGTTATCAACTCGGATTCTTGTATTATTCCAGCAGATGTTGCTTTGCCAAGAGTTTTGTTATGCCTGGCTCATGATGGAAAAGTTGTATGGGATGTAAAATGGCGGCCGTGTTATGGATCCGACTCCAAACGCAAGCATCGAATGGGTTATCTTGCTGTCTTGCTAGGAAACGGATTTCTAGAAGTGTAAGTCTATGTTTAACTTATGATTTACTATGTGAGTTCTTATGTAATTTCCTAATATGAATCATTAAGGATAATAGAAAATAAGGATATTTATTGTCCTAACTTGCAGGCTGCAAATTTATTGGATTTAATGCGTTCATCGTGAAGTTTTATAGAACTTGGAAAATGTCACAGAGACTATATTACTTCTATAGTTTAATGTTCGGAATGAATAGATGGGTGATAAATATGATGAATTTGAAAAGTGGTATTTGGAATATGCATCAAACTGTATGACTGCATTTATTCTATTTCCTTTTATTATCAATATTATTGACGTTTTCATAAATGGTAGCCTTGGTTTTTAGGTGTGCCAGTCCCTATGAGTTGGTTTCCATTTTATTTTACTTGCTAGTAGCTCATGGTCTCCGTTTTAATTTGCAGATGGGATGTTCCTCTTCCTCATGTAACAAAAGTTATTTATTCTTCTTCTCATAGAGAAGGTACTGATCCTCGATTTGTTAAATTGGAGCCTGTATTTAAAGGCTTAATCAGCAACCACGGGCATATGCAGAGGTAACTTACTTGCATATCTAGGTAATTTTACTTTCTTTATCAGATAGTCAATCAACCCAAAAGTTTAAACTATTTGGTGAGTCTAAACAATAGTTTTATCATCTCTAACACACTCTGTGCCTATGAAGCACCGACACTCCGTCGGAGTGCCGTATCTAGGGAGTCGACACGGGGACACGCGGGGGACACGGCGGGGATACGTACCCGATACGCCACGTGGCGTGTCCCCGTACCTTTGACTGGTCAAAGGGGGGGACACGCCGGGGACACTTCGGGGACACTTCTAGTGTCATTTTAGTTATTTTTAAATTTTCTTTTGTATGGATTTTCTTTCATAAAAAAATTAAATAAATAGGTTCAAACCCAAATACAATTAGATAATAACATAAACTAAACCCTATTTTTAATTCAAAAAAAATACAGCAGCCCTATTTTGAAAAAATTACAGTAAAAAAAAGAACCCTAACTTCTATATGTTGGAATTGTTAGTTCAACTAACTTACGTATTACTTACGCATCTTATGACATAATATTTATTGTTTTTGCATTTTGAAACTTTATATACGAGTAAATATATATTTTAAAAAAAATAAAAAAATTGCCGTGTCCCCGCCGTACCCGTGTCTTATTTTTTTCTAAAATGCCGTTCCCCGTACCCGTACCCGTGTCGGTACCCGTACCCGTACCCGTATCGGTGCTTCATAGCTCTGTGCACATGAATGCCGTCTTGACGCGTGAACAAGCATAGGTGCACCTTACCTTGTGCTCAAATATTTTACTTTCCAAATGGGGGTTACCAATTATCGAACTCTAGACTTTTTGATCATAGTGACTTTGATACCCTGTCAAATAACAATCACTTCAACTATGATTTTATTATCTCCAACTCACATTCTCTATCTACTATCTTCTTGATATTTCTCTGGAATTTAGTTGTGATTGAGGAATTGTTCTTTTCTAGATCTAGTAAAGTTAATTAATCCTTTCATTTCTCATGTGTTAGCCTGTTACAGTAATAGAGGTATGGAATGTCATACATGAAAGCTAGGATAGTAAGCTATTGTGTTATAGTTTCCATTGCAAATTAGAATTAGAATCTTATGTTAAAGATTCCAGAAATTTCGTTATATAAATCAAGCTTCCATGGTGCATGGTCTGAAAAAAATTCACATAGAAATTGAGGAGAACAAAGTTTATATCTTTTCCCTTATTGATGAGCTAGCAGACCATATATTCATTAACCATAATGTGGCAATGTTTATCTGTTTTGTTGTAATTTCTGAACACTACTTTCTGTGCAGCGTCCCATTGACAGTAGAGTGGTCAACTTCATACCCCCACGATTACTTACTTGTTGGATGCCATGATGGAACGGTAATTTATTGATTATTTATTTTGTTATCATATTTAATAATATCATGCTTTGGTCTGCATCTTAGTGATTAGAAGACTGCTGTTGGTTGCTGTCGTAATTGTGCATGTAGTTTGAATAATATATTAGATGGTCAGGTGTGTCTTTGAACAAGGGTAATATGCTAAATGTGTTTATTATCATTTATCAACAGGTATTCCATCCTTTAAATTGGCCTATGCAGTGAACACTAATATGTTTTTCTAGATCTTATTGGTTGACTCGGTTCCATTTTTCAGCTTTAAGCAATCTTATCTTACTTGAGGTGCATAACCCCAAAAGTTAATAAACCATTTTAATACTTGGTTTATGTCGGAAGCTAATAAATGATGTGCATAACCCCAAAAGTTTCCCAAGTTTGGTTTCAATTTAGAAATTTTGACACCGAGGAAGTTTAAGAATGATAAGGAATATGCTTACAAGGCAACAAATGATAAAGCAATTGTCAAATTTTTAGAATTGGAGTTTCATATTTACATGGATGAAGGCTGATATGTTGACATTTATACACAGAAAAAATTGTGAGAAAGGTGAAGAAAGAGATTAAGAGAGTGAAAGAGAATACCATGCAAAGCAACAAACTTTACTGCCAGCAAATATTATCGGCAGCCTTGAAAACTTTTAAATTAATGAATGATAGCACTAAAAACATCAACTATTAAATTAATTAAAGTTACGATAAAGCTTCTTTATTAAGTAGCTATAAAGACCAATGTGAATGATCAAAATTTGAACTTTCTAATGAACTCGAAGATTCTAGTAACTTGGTTAAAACTATCAGACTTATAGCAATTTTGTCAACTTCCAGGTTGCTTTATGGAAGTTCTCTGCAAGTGGTACATCTGGAGGTAATGACTTGAATATTTTAGTGCTTATATTGTCAAGATATGTTTTATGTCAAGTCTTATACTTTTTGCGAAAATTGTACTTATTGCTTCATTATGCCATTTTTACTTTTCAGATACAAGACCTTTTTTGTGTTTCAGTGCAGATACAGCTGCTATTAGAGCAGTCGCATGGGCTCCATATGGAAGGTCAGTGATTTGAATATTAAAGTTTTCTAATTTTCTCTATTATATATTTTTAGTTTTTTTTTTATTGCAAATCAGTGATGCTGGTGTTTTTATTTGGTAATCTGCCAAAATAGTCTCACTGGGCCATGCTATATACAAAGGCCATTAAAATATATCCAGCTTTTGGCTAAAGTTTATTTTGGAAATTTTCAGTGATCAAGAGAGCGGAAATATTATACTCACAGGTGGACATGGAGGTCTGAAGTTTTGGGACTTACGGTAAATCTTTTGTTTGCTTTTTGAGGTTCTTAATTACGTGCTTTCTGATGGTGCTGTTCCTAACTATATAATTTTCCTTTTGATAAAAGATTCATGTTTTTATTTTCACCTTATTGAGATGGGATTTTTTTCTTTCAGTTGCAGGACTTAATTGAACCTTTTCAAAAGAAAAGCCAATACTCACTTGTTTTTTTCTTCGAACGAGGCATTCAAAGCTTACCTAATTTGGATTCTTTGAATTTGTCGTGGAATTTGTTTATGTTTTTGCCTCTAGTTTGTATTATGTATTCATCTTGTACAGGGCATAGAGTGTCCAGAGACTCTGGGAGTCATTTAAAAAATTTAGGGTTAATGTCAAAAAAAATCACGAACTTTACACGTTTTCTCATTTTAATCACGCAGTTTAAATTTTCTCATTTTCTTGCACGAACTACCACTTTTTATGACATTAACCCAAAAATTTATGTACGGTTTTATTACATGCCACACTAATGACATAACTTTGGGCTTATTCAGTGATCCATTCCGACCTTTATGGGATCTCCATCCAGCACCAAGATTCATTTATAGTCTCGATTGGCTGCCAGATCCAAGGTGTACTATCTATCTTTCTTTCGTTTTTGTTTACTTTGATTGGATGTTTCCTGTTTATTATACTTCTTATTGCAATTAAGTTGTTCATTGTTCACATTTTCAGAGGTATTATCCTATCATTTGATGATGGAACAATGAGACTCCTTGGCTTGGCGAAGGCTGCAAATGATGCTCATATACAGCTTTCCCTTGAGCCTAAACAACCAGGAATGCATAATATATCAAATTTTTCATCCCATGCTATTTGGAGCGTTCAAGTGTCGAGAAAAACAGGTATGTCCCATGTGCTTCCAATTCTATTTTTTCATACTTATAGAGCATGCACTTTTGAAGGAAGGTGATAGGAGTGCCAATAGTTACGTTTCTTTAATGCATATTGGCATGAAGATTTTGTTATAAGCTGAAAACAGTATTGCCCTGCCATTTAAATTTTAGTTGCTATATGAACAATACTGAGCTTAAGTACGTTCTCTCTCAGGCTTTCATGAGGGCGCTGCAAATGTCTAAGTTGCATATGCTTGTTGCAATTATGTAGCACGGCAGCGGAAACACTAAATAGAAAATGGGAAAACAATATATATTTTATAAGAATAAGTTATAAATATTGAGTACTGCAGCTCTAGAAGCGTCTCTATAAAACAGAAACGAAACATTAAACGTAGGACTCGAGAAGTTTACGTGCAACATAGCTGCACAAGATATGTATGTTTGCCTTGGCCTCCTAGGCTTTTGAATTGGCTCAGAAAAGGATGCTTCTATCTATAAATGCTTTCATCAATTCTTTTTTACTTGACCACTTTTTTTTTTTTTTAATTTGATCCATTCAATGGCCAGCACCACTATATTGCCAACTATAATTCTGTAAGCAGCATTTTGCTTGCATGTAAGATAAGTTTCTGCTGAAAATAGTTGTGGAGTTATAACCTTTTATTGAAAATTATGGATGGATTTATTATATACTGTTCCTATTCAATATAAGCTGAAATAGTTGAACTTGCTTAGTTTTTATTGTTTATAAGTTTGGTCATCATCTGATAAGTTTTTTTTATAAATTTCTATAGGCTTGGTTGCATATTGCAGTGCAGATGGTACTGTTTGCCGCTTCCAGGTTAGTTGATTTTTATATTCTTTATAACTTATTAACCCCTATAAATGCAACCCATCCGACATGATATCAGTGGTTGGTCCATAAAAGAACCTATTTCTATGAATTCATATTGTGAGTTGGGACTACTTATGCAGTATTTTATTTTACTTTCAAAAATTTGAAATCTTCTAACTTTTTCTTGGTTGACATTTTCTCTATTTATGCATGTTTACTAAAGAAAAGTTACTCTTATTGAGTCCATCTGTTAAAAAAAATTATATATTGTGTTCTATCTATAATCAGCTCGCAACAAAATCAGTAGAGAAAGTGAAAGACCCATCAAGGAATCGAACTCCACATTTTATGATTGGGTTCATGAGTAAAGACAAGGCGGCTATTACGGTTAACAGTCCATCACCAGACATCCCTTTGAATTTTAAGAAGCCAGTTGTTGGGAACAAACAAAGATCAATGAAGGATTTAGCAAAATCGTGTCAGGAAAAAAAACGTATTCGATTGCTTGGTATGTTTAAGCAGTTTCATTTCATTACTACATTTAATCTTTTATCTCTTTCACTAAGATCATTTTGTCAAACTCGGGCAGCCATATCCGATGGAAATGATGATCAAACGCAATGTGAATTGGACGAAACACTAGGAGCTCTCAGAAGTCGAAATAAAGAAAAATCTAAAAATGTCAGCAAGAAAACGACAGGAGAGATTTCAGCATTGGTTTGCATCGATGAAAATCGAGATGACAGATTGCGTAAAGAAACGGGAAAAGGAGAAGCCGTGAGTGAAGTTGAAGTGATGCCTCCAAAGATTATAGCAATGCATAGAGTTAGATGGAATATGAATAAAGGTAGTGAGAGATGGTTGTGCTCTGGAGGAGCAGCTGGAATTGTAAGGTGTCAAAAAATTATGTTGTCTGATACAGATAAATTTTTGGCTAGAAAATGGAAAGCTAACAAAATTTTATAATTGGTTATAAAATGTCACTATAGTTTATTTACAGATGAGCATGGGTAATGTTCATAAGCTTTCTTCAAGCTGATGCTCGAAATTGACTGCAGTTCATTTTATTGGGTATACGTATTTTGGTGAAAGCACCGCTCAGCTCCTACTCGATTAAATTAGGCGTGCGCATTCAGTTCAAGTTGAATTGAGTGCAATCGGTTTTTTTTTAGTGGAGCTGATCTGATTTTATGAGAAATTTAAAAAAACAAAAACTGATTCTTCGGTTCGATTCTTTTTTTTTTTTTTTTGGATATTAATGTTTAGGTTATAGCAAAGTCAGCTCCTGTGTGACCATTGACAATGCAGGCAGATCTTCGGTAATAAATCTAAGTGGATTAATCGAATCACCATATCCAAAGAGTAAGCTATTGATGAAGTTTGTCTTGTTCATTAGGTTTTAATAGGAATGAGAATAAAAATAATTTTGGGGATAATTATTATAGTGGGCAAAATGCATAACTGAATTCATGCACTTGTTCAATTTTTGACATTAAATCCCTACATTTTTAATTTTGTAGATGTTAGGTCTCTCTGTCACATAAATAAAACGCGTGATGTACACTTCCATTCTTTTTCTTTTAGTAATTGAGCTTAAAAAAGCAACTGAAATGTTGCCATAGCTCAAAAGCACCACAAATGAATGACAATAGAAAAAAGAACTGCAGAGATTTACTAATGCCAGAGAAACAATGCTGGAAAAAACAAGATCATGCTCTAGATACAACAGTTCTCTTCATCTTTCCTCAATATTTATACACCGATCGACGAACAATGCAAGATACTTGATGAAAAAAGGCACATTTGATAGCAATATTTCACGTTGGATTAGACCCAAGACAAGATACAAAAACACTACATATGAGTAGAAATGGCCAAACACAAGTAACGAGTAAAATTTTTCCTTATCGACGCCCCTTTTTAGCATCAAAGTGATGCTTCTTCAACTTCTTCTTGCGCAGCAAAGTGGTGGCACCACCAGTACTTACTCTAAATGGCATCCCCATGAGTGCCAACAGCTTCTGGCCTTCTTGGTCAGTTTTAGCTGTGGTTGTAATGCAGACGTCCATTCCTCTTGGCTTACCAAGTGCGTCATACCTGATTTCGGGAAATACACTCTGCTCGCGAACTCCAACGCTGTAATTCCCATGTCCATCAAAGCTGTTGGCTGTCACACCTTGGAAATCCCTTGTCCTGGGAAGCCCAAGATTAATAAGACGATCTAAAAACGAGTACATCACCTGCGCACGTATATACAGCACAATAAGTTAATAGAAAAGACGTATTAAACTTCAGTTAACTCTTCACATATACAGAAATGATAATGCTACACAAGTAGATTATATAAAACATGATACTGGAAACTTACTAAGCCTTATTTGGTTCAATTATACTCTAGAATTCAATTCGTTTAGCCGTTCATTTGACTTAACAATAACCAATTCAACAACATTAAATGAAATTTCTAATAGCTTTTTAAATAAACAAAACATAACTATATTCATTTGCAAATGATAATGTAAAAAATCATTTGAGTCAAACACGATACATTTCCACGGAGAGTATTAGTACTCAGCCTTGGTTTGGTTCAATTCTACTCTAAAATTCAATTTACTTGCAAATAAATTCATTAGCAATTCATTTGACATAACCATAACCAATTATACAAAATTCCTAGATAACTTTTCAAATAAACAAAGCATAACGAAATTAATTTGCAAACGATAACGTAAAACTCATTTGAATCAAACTTACATTTCCACGGAGAGTGGCAGCAATTCCAAGCGGTTGACCTTCCCTAATTTTAAAGGTGGCAACAGAGTTTCTTGCTCTTGTCTTAATAGGTCTCTGTCCTATAATCAAAGCCAAATCACCCATTGCTGCTTCTAAACCCTTGGCATTCTGTGCAGCCTCTCCAATCCCACAATTCACTACTATCTTCTCAATTTTCGGAACCTAAATATAAAGAAAACATAAACAATTCATACATAGCAATACACAGCTGAACAACACGGACACGGATGCCAAAAACATGACACTTGAACACAGACATGGCAAAAAAGTGTTATTCTAAGGTTTCCTATGTTAGTGTCTCAAACACATTTCCAAAACGGAAAATGTTTATTGAATGAAGTGCTCATGCTACTTTTTTTTTAATTTTATCAAATTACATTAAATCGAATCCAAAACGTTTACATTTGTAAGAAATTCAGAAAAACTTAAAAAAATTAAAGCCGATAACCTAACATGGAACAGACAATTTACGCTCACATGTGTTATCTGATTCACATATCTACTTAGGAAAATAAAAAACAAATTTTCAATTGTTTCGCAATAAAGTGCAGTGCTCGAACAAACTAAACTAACTAACAAAAAGGGTACTACTATATAAATAGTTCAAACATAGAACTACCCAAACTAAATAAAAATGTACCTAATTAACAAGCCAAGAACTTTAATTATACCATACAATTACAAGAATCCCAAACAAATGAAATTAACAAAACTGGGTACTTTACTTGATGAATATTAGTGTAAGAAAATTCTTCCATAAGTAACGGAACAATTTTTTCAAGATAAGTGGTTTTAAGCCGATGGGTTTTTTCTGATTCTGATTTGTCCACCAGCACTATTTCTTCAGTAGTGCTGACGGCTCTCACAACTCCAGATTTTCCGGACGGCGGAGTGAGTCTTACGGACGGTGAAGTAATGGGGAATTGGCCGCGGAACGACGCCGTCGCTGCTACTGAGGAGGACTGTAAAAGCCATGAGGATGACATTTTGGAGCTGAGAGTGAGAGTATCAGTGGGTTTTTTTTTCTTTCGTTATTTGGTGAATGAATGAGATAGGATAAGTGGGATTTAATTTTTCTTTTGGCCCCTTTGGTTTTGTTGTTTTTTAGATTTACCCCTCTTTCTTTGTTTATGAATATTAAAGTTTTGTTTTGAGTAAAGGGTCGATTCGGTTCAGAAATTTATGTACCGAGTTTAAATTACTCATTTTTTTAATGGATTTTATCAGTTAAGTTCAGAAGTCTAAAATTGAGTTATTTAAATTCGGTTCAATGTTAAAAAGAGTACTTATATTTATTGTACTCTAAAAATAAGTTTATTGATTTATAGAATTGCGTAGCGAATAATCAAGAGGAACTTACTGGTCGTGGGCTAATAATCACCCATGGCCCCTCAACTTTAGGGGTACGGGCGCTAAATCCCTGATGTTTAAAAACGGGCGCTAAACCCCCTAAGTTTTGTGTCGGCGCTCACAAAACCCCTTTTGGACGAAATATGACCAAAATACCCCTGGCGCCGTTTTTTCAGTCAACTGACATTTTTAAAAAAAAAATCTGACACTGTCATATCATCTGACACGTCAGAAATATATCTTAAAAATTTGAAAAACCCAAAATACCCCTAATTTAATTTTAAAAAAAAAAATCAAACCAACCCAATTTAATATAAACCAATCTATCAACCCAAAAACCGACCCAACCACCACCCCACCAACCGACCCGCCACCCGACCACCGCCGGAAAATTTTCCGGTCATCTTCTCCATTTTGAAGATGACCGGAAATTTTCCGGTCATCTTTATCTGTTCCTCTGAGGAACAGATCGCCGGACTTGTTCCTCAGAGGAACAGATCTGGATCTGTTCCTTTCCTCAGTTGAGGAACAGACGGATCTGTTCCTCAGTGAGGAACGATCTGTTCCTCAGTTGAGGAACAGATCCGTCGGATCTGTTCCTCATCTGTTCCTCACTGAGGAACACATCTGATCTGTTCCTCAGTGAGGAACAGATCTGGTGGTGATGACCGGAAATTTTCCGGTCATCTTCGAATCGGAGAAGATGACCGGAAAATTTCCCGGCGGCGGCGGTGGTGGTGGCGGTTCGGGTGAAAATGGTTTGGTTGGATGTCATTGGGTTTGATTTGATTGGGTTGGGTGTTTTAGGGGTATTTTAGGTGTTTTAATTTTTTAGGGTAGTTTGGTGACGTGGCAGCTGACGTGGCGCCACTATTTATTTATTTTTTTTTTGAAAAAAAGTCAGTTGACCAGGAAAAACGGCGCCAGGGGTATTTTGGTCATATTTCGTCCAAAAGGGGTTTTGTGAGCGCCGACACAAAGTTTAGGGGGTTTAGCGCCCGTTTTTAAACATCAGGGGGTTTAGCGCCCGTACCCCTAAAGTTGAGGTGCCATGGGTGATTATTAGCACTGGTCGTGGGATTAGAAATCCTGAAAATAAGTTCCAATCACTCTCATTCTCTCGACCAATTTCTTACCCATTTCATGAATGGGGTTTTTAAAATTTTAAATCATGGTAGCTAACTCTACATCTTCGTATTTGTAAATTCATGTCCAACCTATTTAAGAACATGTAATCAAATTTCCCATGCTGTACGACCTATAAAAAAAAGGCTTGATCACTCAAAAAACCGCCATTTTTTTTTTCAATTGCACCCTTACATAGGAAGATTCTCTCAAAACCCCTCCATCTTTATATTCTTTTTCAATTGTACCCCAAAGTATTAAATTGACGTCTTTTCACATGAAAAAAAATTTAAAATAATATTTCATTTTTAATCTATATTCTAATTAAACACTAATTTTATTAATAATATAAAAAATCATATTTCCTAAAATTATATCCAATAACTTTTTAAAATCAAAACCATAAAAATTTCCAATTTAGGGTACAATTGAAAAGAGATCTAAAGGTGGGGGAATTTTGAGAGAATTTGCCTACGTCTGGGTGCAATTGCAATGGAATTTAAAGGTGGGAGGGTTTTGAGAGAGTTTTTCAACGTCAGGGTGCAATTGAAAAAAAAATTAAAGGTAGAAGGTTTTTGAGTGATTAAGCCAAAAAAAATAGATCGTCCAAAAATTAGTCTTTACTGAAATAGCATAAAAACCTCAGTAAATGATTGTCAAAGTTTGCGAGCATAATTTATGAATACCTTGCAAATGTTATAGCACTAGTCGTAGGCTCGCGCATTTGCGCGAAATCAATTTCATATTCTATATAAATAATAATATTTTTATTTAAAAAATTAATAGAATGCCAAAATAATTATAATAAATAGTATGGAAACTAATAATATTAAATAAAATAAAAATACATTCTAATAGTTTTTGTAATAAATTTTTCTAAAGTATATGAATATCTATAATATATATTTTTTTCATTTTATATTCTTATATTTTTTTTGTATTAGAGTTTTATACATGATGCTACTTCTCATAATAAATATGGGCTGGATACCATAATAATCAATAATTTACAATATTTATAAAAATTTCTTATGCAGTTTGATTTTTTTACATTGATAATAAAAAGATTATTGTTCATTTTCTATTAGAAAACATGTGTTTAATTATTACATTGGCAAAAGTTGCATATTTATTTTTCTTCTCATCATAATGCTTTATAGTGACGAATTCTAATAGTACTATTTTTCCTACGAATAAATAGAGTATATATTTTAATATTAATATATTGAGTTTTTTTATATTATATATAATTTTATAATGAAATTTTAAAAAGTTATAGTTATTTTTCGAATGATTTTCAAGAATGATTTTGAATTTTTCATAATTTGAAAATAAAGCACCCTGAATCTATCAATATAATAAATAATAAATTGATATGATTAGAATGAATATCATAGAAATTAGATGAAATTAATTTTTAAAAAATATGAGTGGAATGAAATCAATTTTTACCTTAAAGTATCTTATCTTTAAGTCACTATCTAAAGTAATTTATTAATTTATAACTGGGGTGCAACACTTTAAATTAGCTACAATTATGAGTCTCGTCGTAAAAGAAAAATTATCTAATAGATCATTAATTAGCTCTTAAGAGAAATAAAAAAACGCGTGACGATTTAGCACAATATCTGGAGGTATGATCCTCTACCTACCAATTTTAAAGTAATTATTCTTAGTCCTAATCTTAATTGTGTTCAACTAATTAATGAAGGTTTTTAATAATTATACACACGTACATTTACTAATCTAATGCTAAGGGAAATTAACTAACATATGCATACTTTCTAGCAAGGGACTTAGATTTGAGTTAGTCTATGACTATACCATATATTAGTGGGTACGTGTTCCATTCATCATTGCAAGGAGATTAGATATGTGTATATAGCACACTCATAATGAACAAAACAATACTAACTGTTCACAGTATATGCAAGTTATCTCTATCATATATAAGATTTGCTGTAAAAAAAAATGATACCTTCTTGGAATATTAATCGCACCAGTAGTTAGAATAAAATTGCTGAATAGAATTGCTGAATAGAATTATTCATGTAAATTAAAAGTACATCGGTAGAGTTTATATAGATTGAAATTTGACGAATTGTATTTAACTTGAAACTTATCACTTTCTCAACAACTCAACTATTGAATACTTATCTATATATATATATTATAATACTAATTTAAATTAAATTCATGATAACAATTTATCTAAAATAATTAAATTAGAATAAGTAGTTTAAAAAAATTGGAGACTACCAGAATGCTCTATTTGGTGAGAATCAATGAGAGAGCTCCGTTGGTCCTCTCAATTATATAATATATAGATACTAAACCAATCTAAAGTTTATAAAACGAGAAAAATAAATATCCAACTTTAGTTTTTTATCATTATACTGCCCTCTGCCTGGTTGTTGATTATAAAGATATATGCATGTTTAACACCAATTTGCTTGTTTTTATAACTTTCTAATACTTAAGCCATTATTATCTTGATTCTAGTTTCCCTTACATTCTATACCCAAGTTTCCAAGTCACTTGTCTAGTAAACCATATTTATTTAAGAAAATATGATAAGCCATATGAACATATTTTTAAATGGTTAAAATAGCTCTTTAATTGCTTTTAAAAAGAACACTTTAGCTCTTTAATTTTTTTTACACACTTAATAAAACTCACTCATTGAAATTGAAAAAATAAATAAATAAACAATTGAATTGAATTATTTAGATGGAATTCAGAACAAAACTTTCGTTTTTTATTGAATTAATCGATCAACTTGCCTCCCTCATTTTTCTAATTATTTATATGGTACATTTTTTTTTTTCACGTGAAATTTATTTGAACCATTTAAAAATATAAGAAATATAAATGGCAAAAATAAATTTAAAAGAGTTTATGTGTTCCTTCTAAATAATTTAAAGGGTTTGTTTTACCTTCCACCTAAATTAAAATAAAAAATATGCAAAAAAAACAAAGATCAGGTCACATTGGAGTGCGTATCTTTTCTTTATTTTAAGAAATCAAGACGAAGGATTTCAGAAGTTTGAAGATTGGATGGAGAAAAATTAAGATATGGGTTTTGAATAACGTTGAAAAGGGTATCTGTAAAGCTTCTCTAGTGTAATCCCGGAGTGCGAGCGCCGCCGAGGCAACCACCGGCGCATTGAATGTTCAGTTAGGGCACAAACAAACAGAATAAAAATGAGCAGTGGCGATGAATTGAAGTCAGCAAGCTCCGAATTGGAATTGGATCGACCTAATATTGAAGATTATCTTCCTTCTGGATCCTCCATTCATCCAGAACCGCTCGGCAAGCTTCGCCTGTATGTTTTTCATTTTTTTTTCCAATTTGATTCATTTTTCATTCATTCTCTTATTTTTTTTACTTGTTCAATTAGGCGCGATTTGCTGGACATTTCACCGGCACTAACTGAGGCTGCTGGTGCCATTGTTGATGTGAGTTTTTTTTCTTTATTTTGTGGAATTTTGTTGTTTTTGCATGATTAAAGCATAATTTAATCATTTTAGTGTTGAATCATTTGTAAGCTTATTCATTGAATGAATTTGATAATATGAACTTACTGCTTAAATTGAATTATTGTATTTTTGGAGTGTGATACTACAGACTAAGCCTTTCAACTCAATCTAATTAGGGTGAGCTATTTGTATTTTTCAGGTAATTTCAATTTGCTTTAAGCACTCATAAACTATTCCATTTATCAGTGAAAAGAAACAAGAAAATAAGTAAAAAGGACATCTCTTTGACATATCCTTTTGATCTTTTTTCGGAATTGATCATATACAAGAGCTCTATTGAATCACATTCTTAAGAAAACCATATATTCTTTTTCATGATTTCACCCTTTTTTTTTGGGTTGAAAGAATGAATTCTTGAAATTATGTACTCTCCCTAGTCGATTAATTGTCCTTTTTTTTTATGTTATGGTGATTTTGTAACAGGATTCTTTTACACGATGTTTCAAGTCGATTCATTCTGAACCATGGAATTGGAATATGTATCTGTTTCCCATGTGGTGTTGCGGCGTCATAATTCGATATGGGATTTTGTTCCCGATCAGGTATTCTTTTTGGTTCTGAAGGAAGTTTTATTTTATGATTCTAATAAGTACTGGAGTGAAGCTTGTACATTTTGATGTTTATTTGCAATTATGGAGCCCTGACTTCATACAAATAGGTGACCTTGTAATATTGTTAGAGATAATAAAACCATATTTGGAGTCTCACTAACAGTTTAAGATTTTTGATAGATTAGTTAATTGATATGATATTAAAATTTCTATAACCAAAACGTCTAGAATTTGGCTGTCTAATGTTTCTTATTACTCTTCAGGGTTTTGGTACTTCTGATAGGGTGGATAATCTTCCTCTCAGCGTACATTCCTGTGCATTTTCTACTCAAAGGCCACGAGAAGTTGAGAAAAAACTTAGAGGTACCAATAAATAATTTATGTATTTTTCCCCAACTCTTTTATTTTGTACCATTTTCTTTTTCTTGAATGTTTGTTAATATGAACATGTGAGAGGCTGAGAGCTGGGAACTTTGGTAACTTATTAGAATGTTGTGAGATTTTATACGAGGACTACTTTACTTTAAGCCTTTCAAAAGAGCCAATAATTTTACAATCTGAGAATGTTGTGTGCAATATTTTCTGGAATGAACTTTATATAATGTGCTGATAATCAGATAATTTCTTTTGGTTGTGCAATCATCTTATGCATTAATCATTTGATAACATATTAGGAACACGTGGAAGATGCCAAAGCGTTCTTATAGTTCGGATATGTGTGTGTAAGAATTTGACAGCACGCACGGTCATCTGCAAATTATGCATGTTTTTTATGTGTGCGCCGGAAAGGGCTAAATCCACTAATTTTCCTCTTATACTTAAACATTTATCCTAGAAGAATCAAAATGTATCAAAGAATTAAATATCAAGGAGGGAGAGTAGGAAATGATCATAGTCCTGTCTATTTGATCTTCAATCATTTTTTGGAAAGGTTTTCCAGTGTCTTTCTAATAGTTAGTTTTTGCCTTTGTTGCTCTTACCTCCTACCGCTGTGCATATTCTTTGATGACTTGGTAATTTATTGGCAAATTAGTGAGTTAAAGAATAAGTAGAATAATTTTTAATGGCTTCCAGACTTCCAGTTTAGTGTAAGATACATAAAATGAAAGAAGCTTACTTGCTAAAGGTTTATATCTTTGGCTTTTACTTTCTATTGAATTGAAGAAGTAGATAGAGCACAATAATTTTTATCACATCTCAGTTTACTGTGATTTACATAATATGAAAGAATCTCACTTGTTAACGATAGAGCAAATATTTTTTGTCGCATGCCAGTTTGATGTTGTAATTTTATTGTAAGTTCCTGATGCTGTTTATTGCACAGAGGTGTTTGGTGGAGTTAATTTGCAGCTTCTTTGTGGCATCATGGACTGGAGTTGTCAAGTACCATGGGCCACGTCCTAGTATCCGGCCCAAACAGGTTCATATAAATTCTGCTTCTTATTTTTGTCTCTTCTGATTATATGCATTTTTGCATAATGTTTTAACTTCTTATCATTTTGAATCTAAGCATCTCAAGCATTTATATATTAATTAGTAGTTGGTTATCATAAATTGAACAGGTTTTTGTTGCAAATCATACCTCCATGATTGATTTCATCATCTTAGAACAGATGACGGCGTTCGCTGTTATTATGCAAAAGCATCCTGGCTGGGTTGGTAAGTGAACATCTATAACTAAGATGTTTGAAGTAATGTTTTTTCATTAATGATTAATATTAATCATCCATAAATTGTTTTAAATAATAAATTCCACCAAATTGATGTTATTTTAAACTTAAAAGGCTATAACATAAAGTTATTGAATTGTTTGTGTATTTGCTTTGATGACTTTGGACTGAAAGAACAATTTTGACGTAAGGTAATCTGGATATAATGGAAGCTCAGCTTGTCTTTCTTGATTTTGTTAAATGGACTATAGTGGTAAAGAGCACTCAAATTTATTTTTCTCTTCATGTAGGACTTTTGCAAAGCACTATACTAGAGGGTGTTGGATGTATATGGTTCAATCGTTCAGAGGCATCGGATCGTGTAATTGTAGCAAAAAAGTAATTTTTGATGCATTGGGAAAAATAAAGAGTATAAATTTCCGGTGATATATGCATCATGTTCACATTTAGAATGATGTTTAATGTTTAGGTTACGGGATCATGTTCAGGGGGCTGACAATAATCCTCTTCTCATCTTTCCTGAGGGGACCTGTGTAAATAACCACTACACTGTAATGTTCAAGAAGGTACTAAAAATTTGCGATAAAGTCACTTTTTTTCAAATGCTTCATTGTGCTTATTTTTCCATTGGCTTGTGTTTCCTTTGTGATGTTAGGGTGCATTTGAACTGGGCTGTACTGTGTGCCCGATTGCAATCAAATACAATAAAATTTTTGTTGATGCTTTTTGGAACAGCCGGAAGTAAGTATCTTCACTTTGTATTTCTGGTTTTTCATCTCTACACTTGTGGTAAAGTCTTGCATAGGCACATTAGATCTATTCGTTCCTTGAATAAAAGCTATTGTTGTTAGCAATAAAATTCAAGTTCTTTGGTAGTCAAGAAGGTACTTTGACCATGTCTAAGATAATTTGCCTAAACTCTTCAGAAACAACAAGGATAACGTACTTCCTAATATGTTTCTAAAGAGTTATTTGTTGAGTCTGTAAAACCAAAGCATTTATCATTTATTAAGTTCAGAAACTATGCGATGTGAGTCCCAATAACAAAGATATTGCTTGTTTTAAAGCTGAGAGTGAGTAATCATAAACACAGACGCCCACTGCTGCTCCCTGCATAATCCACAGGCTTACTGAAATGGTTTAGTACACAACTTGCTGGAAAATTTGTTAGCGAGTTAATGTTTTGGTTGTATTGAGTTATTTGGGGAAGGCCATATTTCTCTCTTCTTTAAGCTAAAAATCAGGTGCATCTTATTACTGATTAGTATTATCACATGCATCATGCATCAATATGTGTGCATTTGGTGACACCATTTTGATAACAAGATTATGTGCCTCTTTTGCAGGCAGTCTTTCACAACGCATCTGCTACAACTCATGACATCATGGGCTGTTGTTTGCGATGTGTGGTACTTGGAGCCACAAAACCTGAAACCTGGAGAAACAGCCATTGAGTTTGCAGAGAGGTAAAACTACCGTCTCTAGTTAGCAAGTGTTGTAAAGTTGTGTTACCCTTGCACATAACTTTTTTTCTTTCTAAAATATTTTTGACAATACCCTTGGTTCATTTTATTGCAGGGTCAGGGACATAATATCTGTACGAGCAGGTCTTAAAAAGGTTCCTTGGGATGGATATCTGAAGTATTCTCGCCCTAGCCCAAAACATAGAGAGGGAAAGTAAGTAAAATGCCTTTCACCATTTTCTTTTCTTATGTCTATCCAAAAATGATATAATTGCCCTGTTCTCTTCTTCATTTTTAAAATATCTCCCTAAAACTCTATCCGAGTCTTATTTACTCATATGAAACAAGAATTAATCTATACTAGCATATCACAATATGATTATTTCTCCTGACTTTAAAGGCTTCTCTTGCCTATAGTTTTTTGCCTTTTTATAAGTTAATGCTGATAGTCATAAGTTGTTAAAGGCGAGATGCCCAGGCAGATATGGGTCTTACTTCCCGAGCTGCGAGGTGGGGCACGCGCTTTTTGGAGGAAAGAACCAGAAAAAAAAATTACTCAAAAAAACTTATTAAAGGCTTAAAGTAAATATTAATATATGCATTGATGTTCTCTAATTAAATTAAATAAATACAAACATGTATGAATTAGATCATTTTTCTTTAATGGATTAACCATGCGATAATACTTTCATCCCTCCATCCAGAATATTTTCTATTTGTAGGAGGATACTATACTATTACTTTCTTCCATTTATTTGAAAAGTAAGAATAAAAAAATAAGTGCATAGTTAACTCCCTTCCGCATAATTTCAATATGCACTAGAATTGTACTAAGGCTCCTTAATGAGTTATTTCTTTTTGTTGAATGATTGAGGTTGATTTTTGTTTTCGTTTTGGGTTGAAAAGCAGCATTTTGGATGTTATTGTTATGAGGTGTTTGAAACAACATAGTAGAAGGAGCTTTCATGATCAAACCTTGTTAAACTTACCTTAAAAACAGAATTGAATTCTTTTTATGTAACATTCAGTACAATACTTTTTTTTAAATAATCGATAGTATAATATATTTTCTATCTTTATTTTACCCTTTCCGTCATTTAAATGCAACATATTTTGCACATTTGAGTCTTGCCGTTGTCCTAGATTTTATCCGTGTGACATTTTTTGATGTGTTTAATAGTTGAATTCGTTTTTTTACTAGAGAATATTTGGAATATCATTCTCAATAATATATGGTGTTGAATTTGACATCTGCCGATTTTGTATGCCAGGCAACAAAGCTTTGCCGAGTCAGTGCTACGACGCTTGGAGGAGAAGTGATTAAATATTTGTGGTTTTGGTCTTTTGTAGTAGTGTTTAAACCAAATAGGGTCAGATTTGGGCATTTGGCATACTTGTTATCTAAGTGCAGACTTGGATCCTTACCAACAAATCGCTTGTTTGGGATTTTACTTTCTCAAGTACACAATGGAATTTCTCAAAAGTCTCGATTTTTCCTCAGTTTTGTGCAGGAGTGGATTTCATAGCAGGGTACTTGCCTGGTATTCTTAATAAATCTTGAGCATCTACTGCTCCTAATGATGGCCGTTCCGGATAAAAGCCGTCAAAGGTTTTTTTTTCTTTTTTATTATTATTTTAATTTTTGATTATAGGTCTCAACTATTATACTCTTTAGAAGTGTAATGTATATATTTAATTAATAGGGAGAAAGAGTAATGAATTATAGTATAATAAAATGAAGACGTGACCGACTTGCCCTCTCAATGGCAGGAAGGAACCTGTCTATATTACATTTTTGTTGTAATTTATAATTGTTTTATAAGGTGCAGAAAACTATAAAGTCATATATTTTTTAATAATTTTATAAAAATGGGTAAACTAAACCTTTAAGGTGGGCAAATAAATTAATTAATCACAAAGAATCTCAAAGTAGAATAACAAATACTTCATGGATGCCATCATAAGAGTTTTTACATATTTTGCTTCCTTCTTCTTTCTTTGTGTGTGAGTGCTTGTGTATGTTTTGCCAATATATTTATGTTGGTAAATTGAGTTATTCAAATAAGGTTCAATGCTGAAAAGATTATTTATATTTTATTGTTATTTTTATTTTGAACTAAATGAAGACTAGCTCTCAAGACATTGTTAAGATGACAAAATTATTTATTTCATCAGTCGTGCGTTATTTAAAAAAAGGAATCAATATAATTTATAAAATACTTAAATCTTCATTGTATATTTATAATAAAAAAAATTAGGATTGAGATTCTTTTAAGTTAATTGAATATGATCTATCATGTTCATTCAATGTACACCATTCATTACAAAATGAATGACATATATTAAAAAACTTCTAAACTATACGAAGTTAATTCACACCATTCATTTTATAATGAATAACGTAGATTAATTGAATATGATGAGTCATGTTTAATCATCTTGAGATGATTTCAATCCAAAAAATTATAACATTCAACACATTTTATTGATTTATTATTAGAATAATATGTCACAACGTGCAATAAAATGATTAAAAAATTGTTGAATCAATACTAAAATGACATAAATATAAAGTAGTCAAAAATAATTTATAAAAACGTGATAAGAAATTTCAAACAATAACGCCAGCAAATGTTGCAGGACCACAATACTTATGTAGCACAGACATAGATATGTAAAAACAGAATACTTGGACATTGACACGGCAAAAAAGTGTTTATTTTGAAATGTTTTACGTTAAAAATAAAATTTTGCATCCGAAATGCCAAATTTCCAACACCTTTCCTAAATAAAAACCGTTGATTGAAATGTTTGTGCTACTTAGCATAACACAATGCTACCGCTTCTGGAAATTGAACAACTTGATAGAATCTGTAAAAGTAAGTGCAAAGACTACAAATCCAAGAACCATATCTGCAACTAATCCAAGAAAATCATGTCCGAAGAATCCTTAATAATAGCTCACAAAATCTTCGACAGTTATTATTATTCTGACCACATGAGCTTATCAGTACCTTTTGCCTTGCTATTATTATTGTGAATTGAAAGAAACTACTCCCTCTATTTTTTTTTTAGTTGTCACTTTAGGCAAATGTATTTTTCTATCAATAGTTGTCCATTTAGAAATTTAAGATGATTTTAATCTTTATTTCCAAATTTACCCATGCCTCATAAATGACTCCATATTTTACTTTAGAAAGCATTTATTAACTAGTGGGGTTATATTAGTATTTTTCTTTGTAATTTAAGACAAAATGAGCATTGTCTTGGTATGTGTAACTTTTTCTAAATGGACAACTAAAAAAAATGGAGGGAGTAAGTAAGACATTTTTAAGATGAACAATTAGTTCGTTCATCAATGGTGTGTCATTAAAAAAAACTAATTAGAATGTATAAAATATTAAAGATCTTTAACGATTTTATAATAAAAAAAAATATTATAACATTCAACACATCAGATTAATTTATTATAAGAACTAGTCGTAACCCGCGCATTTGCGCGGAATTAAATTAGATTCAATTTAAATATTAATTTATTTAAAAAATATATGGAAAATGTAAAAAATCATAATTTGCAAACTAATAAAATAAATAATAAAATAAATACATATTATAATATTCCAACAATGAATTTTTTTATTTGATATATGATACATTTTTTCTAATTTATATTCCATTTGTATTATAAAATATAATACAAAATATGTGCTTAATAATAAAGGGCTGCAAATTTATTCTTTCTTTTATAAGACTTTTTCGGATTATAAAATACTTGCACTAATTATACAAAAAATATGTTCAAAAAAGTTTATTCACTTCAATTATTGCACACTCTAATTGATATAATATTTAGATCAAATAGGTTTAATTGCTATAATATGGACGTTTGCAGGTGAAGTAAGAATGAACAATTTATCTTAAAAAAACAATTTATAAATACCTATTTTAAATAAAACACTTATTTTATTAAAATATTTTTACTAATGGATATTAAAGAGTCCCACATATGAAAAAAGGTCATAAATAGAGTTGAACCGAATAATATTATTACTAATAGAACACCTATTTATTCTCTAACCAATCTGAATAAAATACCTATTTACTCTCTAATTTCTCTAACAATGAAACTTTGCAGCACAACTCATACAAATCTTATTTCCACGGTTCTTTATTTGCTTCAATGGATAGCTACACAAAGTATGGTTTTCGACATTAGTTGTCAATAAGGAAAAATTACAAGCTAATAAAAATATTTCAGTATGGTATTCCTAAAAACTATACCTTCCCTTTATTAATTGGCAAATAACAATCCTATTTAAAAGATTATTTTGTCTAACTTTAATTAAAAGCTTATTTTATCTAACTTTAATTATTTATCCATGTCTAGAAAAGCATGAAAGAAGAGTTCTAATGGTATACAATTTATAATATATGAGATTGACTTGAGATCCAATTCCATTATACCAAATATATTAAAAAAATATGTAAATACCATTTAAACAATTAAATTAATTAAAATAAATATTTTGAAAAAAATAAAAATGATTTATTTGGTGAGAATCAATGAAACTTCTAATTTCTTCCATATTTTATTTTCTTCTTGACATGAAAATTAACGAAGCTCATCAAATAATTCAGAAAATACACATTAAAAGAAAATCAATGAACCAAAACTATAAAGCCATCCCTATAAATTAAATCTCAAATCTCAAGAATACAAAATATAATTAAATACATTCATTTTAATTGGGAACAGATTAGATAAATTTTTAAATCAGTGCCCATTAAAGAACGATGGAACAATTCATAGAAAAGAACAATGGAAAAAAAGAAACAACATAAGGAAAATAAATAAATGATGTGTTAATAAAGAAGTTAATCAAAACTCAACACACTTATATGATACAAATATTATAAAAAAACTCAATATCTGATTGAAATAAAAAGATGAAACCTTGAAAGAAAAAATTTACATTTGTAAACAATATAACAAAAGTGATGGAGCATTAATTAGTTTAGACTCTTTGATCTTCATTTATGAGAACTAATAAAAGATTTTTTGTTTAGTGAAACTACAATGAAAGGCGGACGGATAAACATTTATATAAATTAATATGAAGAAACAATTTATATAAATTAAGAATTTAAGTGTAAGTTAAATAGCCATTTAAGAATTAAATTTAAATAGGTGTTAATATAAATTAAGAAGTTTTGTGTAAGTTAAATAGTCATTTAAAAATAAATTTAAATAGGTGTTAATATAAATTAAGAAGTTTTGTGTAAATTAAATAGTCATTTAAAAATTAAATTTAAATAGATGTTTTTAAAAAAGTAAGTTAAATAGCCATTTAAGAATTAAATTTAAATAAGTGTTAATATAAATAGCCATTTAAGAATTAAATTTAAATAGATGTTTTTAAAAAAGTGGGAACTCACCAAAAAACTGTATTTGGTGAGAATGAATGAGAGGTCTTCGTTGGTCCTTTCAATTATAAAAGAACAAATCAAAATTATTAACTCATGATTAATTTTTTCTAAAAACTTATAGATTATATTAAAACAAATAAAAACTATGATAATAATAAATTCAAAGAACTTTTTGGTCTAAATTTTTTGATTAAATAGATGTTTTTAAAAAAGTAAGTTAAATAGCCATTTAAGAATTAAATTTAAATAGGTGTTAATATAAATAGCCATTTAAGAATTAAATTTAAATAGATGTTTTTAAAAAAGTGGGAACTCACCAAAAAGCTGTATTTGGTGAGAATGAATGAGAGGCCTCCGTTGGTCCTCTCAATTATATAATATACTAGTCGTAATCCCGCGCATTTGCGCGGAATCAAGTTAATACTTAACCTAAGTATGATTTTTTTTAAAACAATTAATACAAAAAAAATATTTAAAAAATCCTAATTGTGAAACTACTAAAATAAAAAATCTATCAATATTCTAACAATAAAGTTTTTAAAGTATTGGTATTTGATGCATTTTATATTTTATATATTTTTTGTGTCGGAATTTAATCTTTTTCTTTCCCATAATTGTTTTTATGTTTTCTCGAAAATTTGCATCCAATTACTTATAATGATAAAATATGAACCAGATAGCATAACTTTTCATATTTTATTATCTTCCTCGAATATGCTTGTGTGATATGGTTATCTTAAAACTATTAATAAAATTAATTTTTTTTGTGAGACTTATTTTTTTATATTATAAAACATGTGTTTAATACCTACACAGACAAAGGTAGCATATTTATTTCTTCTTTTATAAGAGTGGTTTAGATTACAAAATCTTTGTACTACTTTTATTACGAAAAAATATCGATAATTATAATATTCGATAGAGCATTATCTTTAGATTTTTTATATTCTAGCATTGCATCGTATTGATTTTCTAATATTTTATTTGATTTTCTAAAGTTGAATTGAGTTATCAAACATCTTCAACTCTAAAGTTAAGTGTTTGATAACTCAATTTAACACTTAACTTTTAAAGAAATTAATTTTTTTAATATTTAATAATTTTTACTAAATACTTTTAATTTGATTTATATTTATAAAATTATTATTTTTTGCTGGTGACAAAAATTATTGTTGTTATTTTCTTTGTATATTTCTCATAAATGAATAATATAAATTGAAATTTAATTATTAAAATAACCCAACTTAATTTTAAATAAATATATAGACATTAACAAAAATGTAGAGTCCACCATATTTAAATTATCAGATTCATATATAATATATATTAGTAATTATTTATTAATAATCGTTGTTTTAAATTATCTAAATTAGAAATTCATGAGAATGGTTTTTTAGCCGTCTCAAAATACCAAACTATCTTTCGGTGAAAAATACCGACATAAACATTATAATATACATTGGTCGGTAGCCACATCATTATTTTTCCAATAAAAAAATATGTCGATTTTATAATTTGACAAAATAGAAAAGGCAAAATAAAAGTATCTCCCCACAACTATAATTTTTTTGCCAAATATACCATAATTTTTAAAGTTTGCCAGTTTGATCCGTCATCTATTCAATTTTTGCCAATATACCAAAGACTTGAATATATTTGAGTATATTTGGTAAAATCCAAATGAGTCTTGGATATATTTGGTAAAGATTGACTAAATGACATATCAAATTGGCAAACTTCAAAGATCATGATATATTCGGTAAAAAGACTATAATTGTGAGTAGATAAGTTCATTTTGCCAATAAAATATACACAAAGTGAGAACTAATTTACTAACCAAATTGAAAGTACGATCGTCAATTTTGTTTTAACAACCATAACCATAAATTGCAATATTATATAATCAAGGTATAACCAAACCGAAAGAATTATTTGGAATGATCGTTTATCACCCAAATACCCAAAATTCATATTAATACTAATTTTTAAAAAAATTATATTGATGTTAATTAAAAGAAAAAATCACATCGAAGTTGTGTAATTTTTTTAAAAAAATATCTTATTTTTTAAAGAAAATACATGAAAACAATATCATATATATTTTCCAAATTAATCGAACATGATAAATTAATAATTGTATTTGAAAATTATTAACTATAATCAAACTGAATTAATAAAAAACCGAAGCAAATCAAAACATTAATTTGATTTAATTGATTAATTCAATTATTCAAATAGTGGACATTCCTATTCCCGTTTCTGTGAAAATAGTCTAAACATTTTCTGTAAGAACTAAAGAAACTAATGCTCTATTCCTAGAACTGAGAAACTAATAAAGCTAAAACAAATGGGTAAGGTTATTCTCTACCAATTAATGGAGGTATAGTTATGTAGAAAGACCATTCTATCAAAGCTAGTGTATGTAACTATCCATTTAAGCAAAATAAAAGTATAAAAAATCGTAGAACATAAGAGCTGTGCTGGAAAAATGGTAGAGAATATAGGAATAAATCAAAAACATTTATTTAATATTTAATTTATTAAGAATATTAAAAAATTGTCAAATTTTTAGTTTTATAAATAATTTATTTAATATTTAATTTATTTAGAATATTAAAAAATTGTCAAATTTTTAATTTTTAATTTAAATTTAGAATATTAAAAAATTGTCAAATTTTTAATTTTTAATTTAAATTTAAATCTTAACATTTTTTGGCATGTAAAGCTTCAAGATGTATTAAAACAAAACTTTTTATCTAAATACATGTATAATTTATCTTTACTTTTGTATTTGGTAGTCAAAGAATATCATGCAGTAATTATAATATGCTAATAATGTATTTGTGGATTGTGATCCATTTTAACTTCATTACATGGTTTACTGATTGAAGTTGAAAATTTTGGCAATGATTATATATATGTTTCAGTGTTTTTAGTTAAGTTAAATTACAATACGAACAATAGTAGTAGTTTGGTGAGAGTTTGTATAGTATTAGGAGTAGATGTTTTATATAAATAAAAATAAAAATAAGTTATTTAAAAAAATTGGAGACTGTAAAAATGCTCTATTTGTGAGAATCAATGAGAGAGCTCCGTTGGTCCTCTCAATTATATAATATATACTAGCCGTAAACCCCGCGCAATTGCGCGAAATTAAATTTATTTTAAATTTAGATAATGATCTAAATAAAAAATTAGTAGTTTTTAAACTAATAAAGCAAAATAAAATATCAATATTTCCTAATAATCCTATCAATGAATTATTTTAAAATATCGAATATTATGAAGTATGGACCAAGTATCATATTTTATAAATCTTATTATGTGGTATGGTCTTTTGCAATTAAAATAAGTATTTTATTTTTTGCTCTTATATTTTAGTATCATACTATATGGGAAAACAGAATAAATAGGTACTTCTTGACCCTCGAAAGTAAATTTTACATTTTCTATCATATAGTAATGAGTATTAGATCGGTTTGATTAAAATAAATTCAAACTATTGCTACTCAATTATTTTAACTCTTTTTTTTGAACTAACTGAATTAACTAAATTAAAGGAATACAGTCGACCCTCTAATAGTTAATATTCTATAAATTAATAATTCTAATAATTAATAGAAAATTGAGAGAACCAACTTCGTTCCACGTCGGATAATTAATAATTCTATTATTTAATAATTAATAAAATTTAAAATATATACTACATGAATATTAATTATTAGAGAGATTTTTTTAAAGAAATATATAACAATTAATGATTTATTTAAGGCAATACTAACCTTAATTCATAAAGTGAAAGTTAAAATACAATAAATTATGACTTTTTTATTCTTTTAAGAAATTTTAAAAGAAGTCATTAGATAAATAAATTAAAGTAAGTAAAGTATCTCTAATATAAAAAATATTAAAAATATTTTACTCTATGAATACAACTTCTTAATAATTATTTTTTAGTTTGATATCAATTGATATTTTTTAAATTGAATATAAAATTATTATTTTTAAATTGAGTGATTGTAAAGTGTATTTAGTTAGTTGTTCAATCATATAATATTAATATTAGGTCTATTAATGTAGATGTTTTAAAATATTTTTTATACTTTTCTTGATACAAATTCAATAAATTAATAATTCTAATAATTAATAATTTTTTGATCCACCATGTGTATTAATTATCAGAGGGTCGACTGTACATAATAGAACTTAAAGATTAAATAACAATCAACCCAATAAATAAGTTAATTCAATGAAGCTGATAAAATTCGGGGTCCACCAATATAGCTTTAAAGTAGTATAATGAGAAATTTAGCATCAAGGTAAGCCGGATAATAATAGCTTATAAAAGCTTGTCATTTTGCTCAACCTAATTTTTGAGTTAATTAGAGGTTTGAGCCCTTATACAGTAATTCAAATAAAAATTCTGTTCAAATTTTTGAATTTTTCTGAGTATTCCATCATTATATCTCTACAAATTGAATAAGATGATAACCACCACCTATTTTAATATAAAAAAAACTACTTAATTACTCTGTTTCTGTGTTAGTCCAGAAATTATTCACATTAGTCTAGTTCTAATGTTAATGTAGTTGGGTTTTTTTTAAAAAAAAAAAACTAATCTAGTTGGAAAGTTGAGTAATTGATGTTGAGAGTTAGTGAACTTTTCAAAATTATAGAATGGGTAATGAACTTTAAAACATAATAAAATAGTTACTAAATTTTTAAATTTGTGGTTCCAAAAGGTTTTTAAGTGATTTTCGATTATATTGTAATCAATTTCTGATTATTTATGATAAATAATATTTGAAACTTTATATACACATAACCAACTAAAAATTGACTCAATTTTTTTTTAATGACCAAAAATTCTTTTTCTTAACATAAAATATAATTTAGCAACCACTTTGTCACGGTTAAAAAAATAAAATTCAGATAAAGTTGTCAAATTTTGAAACTAATACTATTATTTTGAAAGGATCAAATAACTCTAAAAAAAATGGAGGTAAATTAGAACAATTTGTTACCTATCCCCCACAAAAGGGTGAATTTACATGAGCAACAAATTCATCAATACGTTAATTCATCAAATCATTCTAATTTCTTGATAATAAAATCAATCAATTAGTTGCAAACCGGATGCAATTTTTGAGGATCAATCTCACACTGTAGAATATTTGTTGCTATAATCTTCGTTTGCCTAGGTGCCCTATGAAAAGAAAGGACCAGATTGAAAAAACTAAAAAGATAATAAAATAATCCAAAATCATATCGAAAGTATTAATAATTTTAGAAAACATATTATTAAATCTTTGATAAAGTAGAGTGAAAAGATCATATTGTTAAAATTTGTCATATGACTCTTTTGATTGTACTTTGATCTTATTTTAATGGATTCTAATTTTGGGAGAAAAAAAATCAATTGAAAATTAATTAATATAAAACAGAGCACATGATTTTTGTTTGACCTGATGTTTATGCATGATTTTTATCATCATAATCGCAACATAATTCTTAAGAAACTCGAAAGGAAAAATGATTGCTAATACAGACCAAGAAATCACCAAACCTCTGAATAAGTAAATTAAACATTTAAGATAAACTATAATTGAGAATTTCCGTATAAGAGGACTCATGACCGACTATAACTTACAATTTACTATATCAAATGGACACATATAGCATTGAAAAAAGTTAGAGATCAAACCTGCTGAGAGAAATAAATTCATACCATCTTTAGATTATATATAACTATTTTGCTAACCAAAATAATATTGTTGGGTCCGGCAGTAGCTCAAGAGGGGGGGTGAATTGAGACTTTAAAAACTTTTCTGAAATAATACTATACTGAAATACTTATCAAGCTGGTTGATTAGAAACCTTTCAAAAGCTAATCAAATATAAGCTAACTAAAGTCTTTTAGAAAACTGTTTTGATAAACACTTTAGTAAGTTAAAAGTCCAAGCTAATATAACTTGTAAAGCATTTCAGAGTAATGGTATAAAACATTTAAAGTCTTTCAGAAAATCCTTTTGTAAAACAGTAAGCTAGAAAAACAGCAAGCTAATGAAACAGTAAGCTAATAGAGCAGTATTGAAAGCATAAAGAAAGAACACCAGATTTATAGTGGTTCGGCAACCCTGCCTACATCCACTCCTTAAGGACCTCATCCTTAAGTATTTAACTTGCACTTCAATCTCTATTACAGGCTAGAGATAAGCCTTGAAAGGATACAGCCCTAGTTCTACCCAGAACCTAATCTGCTTCCCTTCCTACTGGTTTTGATTAGTTCCAGCAAACTAATAGGTTCACAGCCTTAGCTTTACCCAAAACCAATCTGCTCCCCAATCACTGGTTTTCATTAGCTCCAGCAAACTAACGGGCTACAGACAGTTTTACCCAAAACTAATCTGCTCCCCCGAACCACTGGTTTTCATTAGCTCCAGCAACTACCAGGTCACAGCTTCAGCTTCACCCAAAACTAATCTGCTCCCTGAACCACTGGTTTTCATTAGCTCCAGCAACTAACATGTGACAGCCTAATTCTACCCAGAACTAGTCTGCTACCCACAAGCTATTCTCACAAGGTGCTTGAAACCTTCTCACAAATACATATAAAATGGTGGTGTTTACTCTCTCATTTAATACATGATAAACCCCTAAAGATAGAGAGAGAAACCGAAAATGAAGCTCCTTTTGGTGGTGCTTTGATGCTCTCACATTCCACTCACAATACAATGAGTGAAGTCTTCCTTTTATAGAGAGAATAGAATATTCTAGAATTAGTGCTGAGTCATCCTCCTATTTTCTTCAATTCTTATCCTCAAGGCAAGGTGTACAAGGTGACAAAAGGAGGAGCCTATTCTAGGCTGACTCGGCCAATCAGGTTGTGCTCACTTTTGTTTGCTAGTGCTGGCAGCCTGATTTGTGTAGTACAAGGTACACTGCCAGCCTGTTCTTGTCTGCTGAGCTGGAGATCCTCATGCTAATTCCGAAAATGCCCTCTAGGCAATATGCTTGATCTTCAAGATAGAATATTCTAGACTCTTCTAGAATGTGGGCCTTGCAAGCACTCAAATCAATATGGGCCTTCAATATTTTCTTTGTCCATAACCATATGTGTGCAAGATGACAAATCACTAGTCTGCTGACGAGCTAATAGAGCCGTTGAGCTATTTCTGTCTTATTCTGGCAGAGGTTGATTTGTCCGTACGAATGGCAGACTGACGAGTCAGGTTGTCTGGTCTGGTGTCAGAGACCGTTGAGCTAATTTTGTCTTCTTCTAGAAAGGCTGATCTGTCCGTACGATTGCCAGACTGATATGTCAGTTGTCAGGTCTAGTGTCACAGACCGTTGAGCTAATTTTATCTTCTTCTGGCAAAGGCTGATTTGTGCGTACAATTGGTAGGCTGTTGGATTAGGTTGAGAGACCGTTAAGCTAATCCTTTAGCTTACTGATGAATTATGTTTTCCCCCTTTAAGGTCTTTGCTTCTCCTTTGTTGCACATGGATGATATGTCATTGTGCTCTCCATAGATGGCATATTCATTGATATTCCTCCAAGGATATATTAACCATTTGATTATCGAAATGCCCTTCTAGGTTTGGCTTAGCCTCCAAGCTAGTAGCTTTATGAAACTTGTAGAACCTTCATTACCTAATGTATCCTTCACAAACACTTGATAGAAACATTAGTGAATATTTTGTTATCATCAAAACATGGGCCTTAGAGCTAGGGCCTTTAGCCAACAAATATCACCACACAAGCTATCGTGAAACAAAAGAATATTAGCAAATATTTTAGTTATGGATGATGGATGTTTTTTTAGTAGTTTATCGCGATATATATGGATGTGAGATGTTGTTAATTGTAAAGAGGTCACTTAGAGATAAACAATATTTTAAATCAGTAGTTTAAAAAAAGTGGGAACTGATGAGAATTTTTTATTTGGTGAGAATTAATAAGAAAAATTCATTTGGTGAGATTGAATGAGAGGGCTCCGTTGGTCCTCTCAATTATATAAGTATATAGATTTTTTCTAAAAACTTATAGATTATATTAAAACAAATAAAAACTATGATAATAATAAATTCAAAGAACTTTTTGGTCTAAATTTTTTGATTAAATAGATGTTTTTAAAAAAGTAAGTTAAATAGCCATTTAAGAATTAAATTTAAATAGGTGTTAATATAAATAGCCATTTAAGAATTAAATTTAAATAGATGTTTTTAAAAAAGTGGGAACTCACCAAAAAGCTGTATTTGGTGAGAATGAATGAGAGGCCTCCGTTGGTCCTCTCAATTATATAATATATAGATATAGATAGATATAGATGACATGGCGCAACACATGCAGCCTAATAATTACTCTGTTAAGTTATTGCTGAATCAATACTAAAATGGCATACGCATGAAGTAGTCAAAAATGATTTTAGAAAACATAGATAAATAACACCAGCAGATGCTACGAGACTGTAACACTTATGTAGCACGGATACACATATGGGAAAACATAACACTTGGACACTGACACCACAAAAATGTATTATTTTAAAATTTCCTATGTTAAAAATGAAGTTTTTCATTCGCAAGATCAAATTTCCGATACGTTTCTCAAAAGGAAAATATTGATTGAAATGTCAGTGCTATCGCTTCTGGAAATTGAACAACTTGATAGAAACTGCAAATGTAAATGCAAATAGTAGTGCAAATCCAAGAACAATAACTGCAACTACTCCAAGAAAATCATGTCTGAATCCGAAATAATCCCTCACAAAATCTTCAACAGTTACACCCGTTTCGAGTCTCTCTTTTACATCTCCGAACTGCGATACAACCAATCCGTATAGAGTCCAAGCTACGGGACATATCCAACAATACCATCTCCACCACACAGGCGTCCGCTGTTATAATGCAGCAGTTGAAGAGTATTAATGCGCTCTAAAAATAAATTTATCAATTTAAAGAATTGTGTAGCGGATAATCAAGAGGAACTTACTGGCCGTGGGATTACGAATCCTCAAAATAGGTTCCAAATTGCGTAGAATGCAGAAGCAATTATAGAGGCGATTTGGTGGTTTGGTGAAACAGCAACGGTCATCATGCCATAGAAGGTGAAATATAATAATGTGAAGTACATGAAAAATAAATACCAAAAGAACTTTGATACGCTCCATTCAAATCCAGTCATTGCATAAACTATTACACCATAAACTGTAGCTTGCACAAGTATATAAGGCAGCTCGATCGCAACCTGCAAGAAATGGCAGCATTTTTTCAACATTACAGAACCACAGCTATGGATGTGCAAAAATCGAACCAAACTATGGCGGAAAATTCAGTTTGCCATTATCAGAAAATGGTTTTTCAGTTCTGTTCTATTCGGTTTCGGAAGTGAAAAAACTTCACTTTGTGATGTTTATGCAGTTCTTTACCTGTCCAAAGGCATATGGCAATGCAGAATACATTCCGGCAGCTCTTTCTCTGTAAAACACTGTCCGTTCGACGGCCACTACAGGCTGTACGGATGAAGCATTTTGGATGCCAAGGAATAGAACAGCAGCGTACATTGAACCCATCGCGTTAAAAAGATCTTGCTGCTTTGTACTACAGTTTTTCATTTGAAAATGACATAAGAGAATATAGAACAAGATATAACAACTTTTTAATGAAGTCAAACTTGTTTAGCAGTTCTAGATATGTGACTTGCTTACAATTTGGAGCCAAGATTCCAGAACATCGTTCCGAAGATCAAGCCTATGAAGGTCGTAAAGAGAAATCTCACTGCGGTATATGGTGGATTACGCCAGTACGATAATTGCTGCTTCCATAAACAAGCCAAAAACTGGCCGATAAATGAGAGTGAGTACTGATTAGGGAAGTAGAGATCCTTGGAACGGGGAGCTGGCGTGCTTAAATCCGTAATAAGTGCTTTGTTTCTCCTGAAAAAAAGTTACTACTAATGAATTCTCAATCTGATGAAGTAACCAAATCTACCAGTTTTTATCTATACATTACCTATACAATTCTGAGTTTTTGTAGATATCACCAAAATCAACATCTAATGCTATTTCTTGAGCTGCAGAGGTAATTTCCAACATCCAAGTTGCTGGATTATAACCGTCCTTAATTTTGCTTACTCCTTCGATTCCCTTTATTTTGGATATATACACATGAGCTTGATATAACACTGTAAATTTTTTAATAGTACCTATCGGAGCTAGCGTTACCGTACCTCGAAATAGTTGATGAGATGGCAGGAATGGCGACCGAGAGGCCCTACATATATCTCTTGTCCTCCTCTTTTGAGTAGGAATAGCTGTATATCATGTTAACTCAAACATGTCAAGTCCATATCTATGTCTACGTTGCATGTAAACTTATCGAGTTGTGTGTTTCAGCATTTCGTTTCCATTATCAGAAATGCTTCTGAAAACGTAAACAAAATGCTGAAACTCTGAAATTTCAACTTTGTAACCTATTATTGTGAAGATATCATTTTTTCGTTTCAGTATTATTCCATTTCCGTTCAACATGGTCGGCTTTAAACTTGATCATAATAACATTCTTACCTCGTCAAAAGCTTCAAAAATGTCGATACTTGGCTGATGGATGGTGCATACAACTGTTCTTCCTGTGTCCACTGTGTTCCTAACTGTTCTCATGACAATTGCAGCAGCCCTTGCATCAAGCCCTGAAGTTGGCTCATCCATGAATATAATTGATGGATTAGCTACTAGCTCAACAGCAATTGTTAAACGCTTGCGTTGCTCAGTTGATAGACCATTAACACCAGGCAGACCAACTAGTGCTTGCCTCAGTGGATTCAGTTCCACTAGCTCCATAACCTCCTCAATGAACATCTGCACCATCATCAGAATCCGAAACTTAAAAACTGTTTCACAAACCCGGTTTCAACAAAGATATTGTAAACTGAAGTACCTTTCTGGTTTCAGGTTTTACTTCAGAGGGAAGACGAAGCCAAGCTGAGAAGAGAACTGACTCGAGAACAGTAATATGCGGAGAATGGATGTCGTTTTGCTCACAGTAGCCAGAAATTCTAGCAAATGTTTCTTGTTTTTTCGGATAACCAGAAACTGTAATGTTTCCTTCAATATAGCCAGAAGTTTTCCTGCCTGCTAGAACATCCATAAGAGTGGTTTTACCAGCACCACTCACACCCATAAGAGCAGTAAGAACACCAGGCCTAAAAGAACCACTCACATTCTTCAATAGTACCAGTTTATCTTCATGGACTCCCTCATTCTTCATTGCCTGATTAATCCAATTCAAAAATGAATATGTCAATTAACTAATCAGCCTAAAAGCTAAATATGTTAAATGCAAATTAGATCACGAATGTTAGCGTGATTCACAAATAAAATATGAATTTTAAAACTTGGCAAAATCATTTATCAACTTTTATATTTTGACAAATCGGAACATTAAGCTATATTCTGTTAAAGAAAGGCTAATGTGGACACCAGAATATACATTGTTCTGTAAACCACATCAGCAGTTTTTTTAAAGGAAAATAAGTAGGTTTACTGATTTGCCAAAAAAAATAGTTGGTGACTAATTTTGTCAAGTTTTAAAATTTGTGTTGAACTGCAAAACACATTAAAGTTCATGATTCTTATTGCAGTTAATCCTTTTATTATCTATATCACACGCCGCACACAAATGCCTATTGCACTTGAAGCATGAACAACATATCCTTCTTATCTTATACTCAAATATTTAATTAATCAGACTGTAATTTGTAATTCAAAATTTGCAAAGTTATGTTACCTGAGGCATGTCTACAGAGTAGATAATTTCATCAAATGTAATGGAATGTGGTTCAAATGGAAGAACCATTCCTTTTTTGTTGTTTTTACTATGTAAAGACCCTCTTGACTTCCTTCTCCCAATTTCATCTCTATTCTCTGCATATATCACTTAAACTTTGATTAATAAATATAGTAAGTCATCGACACGGGAAATTAAGCACATTCTATATGAGCTTTCGAACCTGTGTTGCTAGTATCATGCAGTGTAGCAGTTTGATTTTCTTCAGGTTTTTCTGATGTAACAGCCTGAGCCTTGTCAAATGCTGCATTATTGTTTGATAAAATTAGAGCAAATTAGTCTTCTTAAATTCCAAGAAGAAAAAAAAAAATTTAGATATTACGAATACCTACAGTCGAGAAAAGTAAGAGCCAAAGTGTATAATAAGTTGAACACCAATGTGAATCCGATCAATGCTCCGACTCCAAGCCAGTACCAATATGATTCTGTGAAGAAACCGCGAGATTTCAGAACTTGGATTCCTAATGGTTCTGTTGAATTTGGTAGAACCTATGATTCAAAACAAAGAGGATAAAAGAAAAATCAAACATTAGTTAACGCTATGTAGCACAAATAACGCTCAAACACCCACATGCTTATGAGAGTGTTTAGGTTCAACCATGACCTAATAACTAGAACTAGTTAATAGGTGGTTGAACCTTCACACTTATAAACTCATTTATATTTGTTCTGTTAAGCAATGTGGGATTATTTTTAACAAAAATGGCAAAACATAATAGATTATAATACAAAGTTTTGGAATGTCAGAAGAATTTCCGGAAACAGAAACGAAATGCTGAAATGTATGATTCGACAAGTTTCTGTACTTGATCGTTAAAGGAAAAAAGCAAAACATAGAGATAGAGTAATTTCAGAGCTTACATGACTCCAACTGCTACCGAGGAACTCATTAACTACGACTGCATTCTGCGCATACATCATAGGCGATAACCAGTAGCCCCAGAGCCACCAGTTCTTAATGTCATCTGCAAATAAAAAAAGGCAGAACTTTCAGGGTGACAAAACTACCAAATTCTTGACCAAGGTTACAATACTAATTCTATGTACCTCGAGACAAGACAACTCCGCCCAATACGAAAAACATCAGTAGTACAAAGGCGCCGAATGTGTTTGCTACAATCATATTCCTACCAACAGCCGCAATAGAACGGAATAATGCAGATGCCATCTGGTTAACTACTATGAACAGTAGGTACTGCTTAAACAACCTGTGGGAATGAAAATATAAAAACTTTAGATGTAAGTACACCTTGTAAAGAAAATCCTTACAAAAATATTACATGATTCACTTCTTACCTTCCAACATTCGGATCAAAGCCAATAACATAGTATGTGATGAACACTGAAATTGCTACTTCTATGAATGTGATGGGGATTTTAAGAATCCATGTCGGAAGGGCGTACGCCCACGCAGGAAAGAATTTGAGGTCTCTTTGCTTGAAGAAGACAGGAAGCTTTACTATGGTCATAGAAATCTCTGCCATACCATTGAACATTACTATAATTACAATGAAGAACAAAGCACCAACATAGATTCCGCCATCAATTACTGAATCTCGGTGCATCTCCGTCCGAAGGAAGAGTGTCATTGTAATAAGCGCCAGTAATGTTAGCTGATTCGGACAAATAAATATAAGAAAGTACATTTGATAAGCAGAAAATCTGCAAAAAGTAAGTGCAAATAAATTAAAGAGAATCCGATAGGCTTTAGTCTGATAGGGAAGGCACCATGGTATTCATGTTAGGCCGTGTTGCACGGAAACAGAAACGTTGAAACGAAAAAAGTTGAAATGAGAAACGGCAGAGTGATGTTTTTACAAGAAATAGGTTATACTAGAAGCATTTCCAAAAATAGGAACAAGATGTCAAAATGTAGGATCGACAAGTTTCCGTACGACATAGTGTTGGGCTCGAGTTCGAGTTTTAGAGTCCCCGAAATTAAAAAGTTGGCAGTACTGACCTGAGAGCACTTGAAGATATAGACAAATGAATTCCTCTTCATCAGTAAGTATTCTCTTGAGAAGCAAGCTTTGCATAGCTCCTTTTTGTTGACACCATATTTTTTGGTTGTCAAAGCAGCTGGGTGGCTCTTGGCCTTTGCAAATGGAGTTACAAGCTCCTCTCCGAGTCTTCTTCCAACATGGAATGACTGAAATGCCTCAGCGAATTCCTCGGCGCTGTAAAATCTATAAGGCTCGTCCTTTCTCGACCAGTACTGCATCTGATCTTTCCGTGAAGTCACCTGCAAGTATAACATTTTTTATATGAAAATTTATTATGAGACTGAACTAAGTAATAATCCCCTTCAATGCATACATACTTCTTGCAAGAAATCAGCGACGCCTTTTCTTTCAGGACATCTAAAGCCCATAAATTCAAAAAACTCGAGGACTTGCTGTCGAGGACCCTGGTAAACTATCAAGCCATCAGAGAGGAGAATTATATCATCAAAGAGATCATAAGTTTCTGGTGCTGGCTGGAGAAGGGAAATGAAAGCAGTTCCCTTGAGAATTTGAACAGATTGCTTGAGTGAGTTCACTATTTGATAAGTTGTCGAGCTATCCAAACCGGTAGATATCTCGTCCATAAACAACGCTGATGCCGATCCAACCAGCATTTCGCCTGCATTGATGAAACTTTCATCAATACTAGTTTACATTTGAAAATGGAAAAACATATTCTGATGTTATAATTGCACCAAAGAGTTCGTTTACCAGTTGTAACGCGCTTCCTTTGTCCACCAGAAATGCCCCTTAACATTTCATCCCCAACAAATGTATCTGCACATGCTTCCAATCCTAAAACCTGTTAGCAAAAAAGATCAATTCCGTTGATAAATTCGAGTCCTAACATATTCTATTGTATCGTTGCTCATAACATTACCTTTAGAACGTAATCTGTGATAACGCTGGCCTCCTGACCTTCTGTTGCAGCAGCCTGTGTAATAGCTTTTATGTCAAAAACAGAACCATCTATGCAACTTGCTCCGAGGATAAACGAAGAATGAGAAGTGTTACCTTCATGAAGACATCAATATCAGGATCAGGTTTTATATTGGCTGATTTCTCTCTTCTTGCTAACTCTGCTAACAGATCTGAAAAATTGAATTGCAAGAACTCATTAGACTTTAGTTTAATGGGACGTTCTGACATCCACGCTGAATCTGGAGTTCAAGTTCCAAATGTTGCACGAAAATGGAAACCTTGAAACGAAATACCCTCAAACGGAAAATGGCAAAACGATATTTTTACAATAATAGATTATAAATAGAAAGTTTTGGAGTCAAACATTTCTAGTAACAGAAACGAAACGCCAAAACGTAGGACTTGATAAATTTCTATGCAAATCCAAGATTCACCTTCCAAGTCCCAAGATCAAAAACACAAATAAAGAAATCGAAGAACAACAATAAAGCTCATTAGAACTCACCGTAACGGCTGCCAACTCCTTGGCATCTAGCAGAGAAGGCCAAAGTTTCTCTTACAGTCAACTCTCCTATATGAAGATCATGCTGACTGATATATGCAGCAGTTCTTTGTGGTATAAACTCATCCATGTCATGACCATTGTAACTCACCCGCCCCGAAATCTGCACCAAAAACACTTAGCATGTAAAGTTTAAAATCAGAACAAAATAACTTTGGACTCAAGGGTACCCGAAACGGGAACCTTAAAACAGGAAACACCAAAACGGGAAACGCGAAATGATATTTTTCAGTTATAAATATATAATTTCCAAGTATTTCTGCAAACGTAAACGAAACGAAGTTTTCGTACAACACAAGTTATCTTCATGATTGGCTGGAAATGATTACCTTTAGATTAGGATCAAGCCGACCGGCTAGAGCCAACAAGAGGGTTGTTTTTCCAGAATTTGGAGGACCCAACAGTAATGTCATTCTTGATGGCTTGATCATACCACTCACATCCTTAAGGATATGCAAATGTTTCTTTTTACTTGAAAGAATATGCAGGAAATTCAGCAGACTCTGCATATTTAAGCATACAATAGTAAGCAAAACTCAACAAATTGTTATAATAAATCATGATCAATATGAGTTTGTTTTTACCTCAACCACATTAACAGAATAATTAAAGAATGTAGGCAAAGCTCTATTTCCTGCATAGGCTTCTGCTTCCACGGTTAGATGCTCGAATCGAACTTCGATTGTCGGAATATCAATCCCAACTCTAATATAACAAAGAAATAAGAACTTTTAATCTTGAGAAAATAGAGAATATTGCAGTAGAAAACATAAAGTGTCAAGGACAAGAACAGAGTTCCTCTGTTTCTGATAGTTGTATTGAGATAGTAAACTATAATAAAGTTCATTTCGCTCCTCCGACTTGACACAAAATATGGAAAAAAATTCAAGTTTGTAGTTTTGGAAAAGAAAAAAACACCCATAACTTGTCAATTTTGGATCAGTTTACACCTTTAACATCCAAAATTGGCGTCGAGGGTGTAAACTGACCCAAATTAACTGATTTTTTTTCTTTCAAAACCATGAAACTGGATTTTTTGTCTTATCAAGTTGGAAGGGCAAAATGAAGCTTTATTGAAACTAAAATGGAACTAGAGGAATTATATTAGAGGTAGTCGAGTTGAGTCAACTCGGTATTGACTCAAAAAAAATGAATCCACTCCTTTTTTTGGTTGCCTATCCTGTTTCCACGGCTTCGCCCTAACTAATCTGGATCCGACCCGTGACACGCATCTGGTATGATAGGTGAGTCTGCCAGCGGGAATTTTCTACATCGCAGGACTCGAACCCAAGACCTTGCTTAAACGATATCAAGCCGCTACCACTTGAACCAACCCCGTTGGTATGAATCCACTCTCTTTAGGAGAGTCGAATTTAAGTTTGATTAACTCAAATTAATTTCGAATCAAATTCGAACATCAAAATATTCAGCTTATTCAAAGATATTTACAACACTATCTTTATTTTAATATTTAAAATTAAGGTTTAATCATCAATACCTCATTTTTTCAGGTCTTTTAGTCATCCAAAAATACTCAATTTTTTTGGACTTTTTTATATTCAAACTTTCAAAATCATCAATTTTATTTTAATGCCCAATTTTCAATTTTAACTATACGTATTTTTTAAAATTAGAGTTATTCACTCTAATAAAAGTTAAATATAGTATAAATAAGCCTTTAACGATTTTAAAAGTTTAGAATACTGGTAAAGTATTTTTAAATAATTAAGCTAAAATTAATAACTCAGTCCAGTCGCGCTATATTCTCGATTATTCTATTTGAGTTTGAATATTAGAATAGAGTTAAGTTCGAGTTCAAGAACGTTTCGACTCCACTCGATAACACTCCTAAATTATACATACATACACATATATATTTCGTTTGTAATTATTACCTGTCGATGCGATTCTTGAGCTTCAACAAAAACTTCTCATTATCCTCTTCAGCAACTCTCACCAATCTCTCAAGCAAATTCTTCCTTTCTTGCAACCCAAGATTCATTACATCAACTTCATTAGCTCCACCTCTCGAAACCGAAGACAATATACCTTTCCTTAAACGATCATAAGTAGGCAGCTTCTCCAACGCGGCCCATCTCAAAGCCTCTTCGTCATCTTCATCGTCTTCTCGAAAAGATTGCGTAAACATTTCGGAACCATTTCCTCTTCTGAAACTGCTGCTCACTCTAAATAGATCGGAACTTTCCATTGGTTTGTTTATTTTTTGTATGAGTTCATTTAAATTTGATGAGTTAATGGCGGTTGCAGAGGATTGTGTGTGAAGCTTGGGGTTTTATAAGTGGGGCGGGGAGTTGTGAAGTTGACAGAAGCTTTGATATGCTGTACTATTAATGGCGGAAGCTTCTGTTTTATAGTAGACTGTTTGGTTTACGTACGGGTGCATTGAACTTTTTTATTTAATTGTTTGTGCCATTAATTTTCTTTAATTTTTAATAATACGTGGAGTTGAGTTATGTAAATTAGGTTACTAGTTTTAAGTCAATTTTAATTTAATTCGATAAAAGAATTTTGTTATATATTACGTGGTGTTATATATCCTGCATCAACCACAGTTCAGTATCTTATAATGTGTAGTGATTTTTTTTAGCAACAGCTATTGTTAGAGCAACGATTCATAATAATAAAGTAAAAATGCCTAATATATTATGTGAAATTTGGTATTTTTAATAATTATAGAAATAAATAAACGACCATGAAAAATGTCTAATATATTACGTGGTGCTGTGCTGTCCTACATAATATTATTAGGTTACAGGTGAGTATCTTCTAATGTGTATATATTAGTAATAAATATAAAAAATATTATTAATTATTACATTTTGTAAATGTATAATTTTTATTTGAATTTGGAAACTAAGCTAAACTAAAAATTATATTTTATAAGTTTTTGTTTATTAGTTGATTAATATAAAATGATGAAAATATTAACATAAATGATTGTCAATAACCATTTTGTTCGATTTTTCAATAAACATGATGAAATTGATGAAATTGTAAATTATACTCTCTTCATTTTTTATTTGTCAATTTAGGTAATTATTTTAATCAATAGTTGTCATTTTAGAATTTTTATGTAATTTTTATAATTATATTCCAAATTTAGCAATATTCTCCTTAAATCACTTCATTAACTGATAATTCAACTTTCAAAGTAAAATTTCACACTAATGGAATTAATAATTTTATTTTCAAAATTCTTTTTTGGTGAAGTTAATAAATAAATAAAATTATATTAGTCTTTAGTTTTATAATTTAAGACAAAAAAAAATATTGTTTTAATATTAAAATTTAGCTAAAAACAGTGACTAAATAAAAACAGAGGGAGTAATAAATATTTTTTTTAAGATTAATAAAAATATTATATGGATTGACAGGTGTACTCGTGTAAAGGTTTTGTCTCAAAAATTCTACAAATTTTCATAAAGTATAATAAATTAATAATTGGAGTATTTAATATTAGATTTTTCACTATTTCGAGATTTTAGCACATAATAATAATAATAAGATGTTTTATTATCCGTCAATCATACCATTTTCATTTCTATTTTTGTGTGTCAAATTTTTATTTATTTAATTATTTTCTAAAAGTGTATAGTCTAAAAAAATATTATCACACGACTCGTTTGTTATCACGTCAGACGGTACAAAAGTGGATTATAAAAGATGGGTTAAATAAAATAGCATTACTTAAAATAATAAGAAAAAAAAGATAGTTTTAATTCAATTTAAATTTAATTGTTATATTATTACATGGTGTTATCCTACATGAACCACAGGTGAGTTATTTTTTATAAAGCCCTCTATTTTTTTATTAAATTTTATTTTCTACAAAAAAAGTTATCGGATTAATTATCTATCTATCTATAAAAATATATTGTATACAGATAAAAATACTCTTTTCACAATTTATAGACTTTAATTATTATAAATTTTTTCTAATTCTAATCAACTATTAGCACTTATATATAAAAATTCTCTACATACTCTCTCAACTTTAAAAAAAATCTTTTCTAATCCTAATCAACCACTTAGAATTTTTTTCTAATTTTAATTAAGTATACAATATTTAATCTCTCAATATACGGAGTCTCTCTATATGCATTAGGGTATTTATATTATTGATTTAATTTTAATTTTAATTTTTATATTTAAATAATATCAAATATAAATCATAATAAATAAAAAAGAATATTTCAAATATAAACCATGATAAATGTTAATGGATTTTTTTTATATATGACTTATTATATAAAATATATATTTAATTTCTTTTATATTTATTATTACAAATAATTGTTTACGCCAAAATTAAAAATATGGCCCGAAGACCATAAAAATATTCTATTAGAAAGATAGAAAAAGTTACATGGAGAATTCCAAAGATTTCAGAGGTTAATTTCAAGAGATTTGACCTTTGAAAAATTAATTTCAAGAGATTTGACCTTTGAGAAATTAATTTCAAGAGATTTGACTTTCAGAGGTTAATTTCAAGAGATTTGACCTTTGAGAAATTAATTTCAAGAGATTTGACTTTCAGAGGTTAATTTCAAGAGATTTGACTTTCAGAGGTTAATTTTAAGAGATTTGACCTTTGAGAAATTAATTTCAAGAGATTTGACCTTTGAGAAATTAATTTCAGAGGTTTGACCATCTCAGAGGTTTTTGACCTTGACCTGACCTTTGAGGAAAAGAGAATTTCAGAGGTTAAGTTCAAACAATATAACTCGGGGAGCAGAAGTGGAAGCTCAAAAGGCCAGAAGCCCGTTAGAAGCTCAAAAGGATGAAGCCCAGAAGTTCAACTGCCCAAAGTCCAGGAAGTCACGTGCTTTTTTGTAAAGCGATGTTTCAAGAGCAGTTTTTAGAAGTGGGAAGCGCTGTGAAGATGTGGGCAGTTAAAGAGGCAGTTATCATTAGGCAGTTTCTACAGACGCTATAAGAGGGAGAAGACGACGACGATTTGAGCCTAGCCAAATTCAACAAAAACTCAATATTCTCAGGAGATCGTTAACACCAAAAGCTTTTATTTTATGAAATAATTTGTAACACTTTACAGCTTTTGCAATTACAATCTTTTGTTTTTAACATTATTTCAGCAGTAGTTCATTTACAGTGTTGAATTTTAGATTTTAATTGCAGAAGTTTTTTCTTGTTTTTAAAGTTCTTCAAGAGTTTTTCTTTACGAACCGTTTAGATTTTTTACGTTCTTTGAAAATCAGTCACAATCGCTTGATCAATTTTTAATTTTCAATTTGAGGTCCAACCTCTGGCACGCTTGCACACACTTCAAAGGCACCAACCGATTTCTTAAAAAACTGGGAAACAATTTGGCACGCCCAGTGGGATTATTATAAAGATGGCTCCAAGAACTCGTAGTATTTTGAAAAAAAATGTAGCCGACTCTCAGGAGGAGGACAGTGTGCCTGCAACAGCAAGGCCAAAGGAACTTGTTCACCAAGTGGTTGAACAATTCGAAAAATCGCTCACGCCTCTTGACCATAAAAATTCAGAGGCGCCTCATAATATTATTTTTGCAATAGGATTTGTTACTGCAGAGAAGAAAAATGTTAAATTATAAAAAATAAAAAGAAAGGCCGAAACCACGGCCTTAAAAAAATGAAGCCGAAACCACGGCAAACATGAAAGAATCTGAAAAATATAGATGTACAAAAATTAGAGAAAAATCAGATTCTCTGAAAATCGGCCAAACTATGGCTTGTTTATTTATCATTTTTTTTGTTTTTTTTTTTTGTGTTTTTTTTTATGATTGAATTCTATAATTTAAGAAAGGTCGGCATGTTGGCCACCTTTTCTTATTGTTGTATGAGTTTTTGTAGCAGTTGGAGTATCTGAATCAGTTGGAGCATCTGAAACTGTTAGAGCACCTGGAACTCCTAAAGCGCTTGGAACTACTAGAGCGTTTGAAAATGATAGGGCACATGAAGCGTCTACAGAAGCGTCTGGAGCGATGGGAATTGCTAAAGCGGCTAAAGCATTTGAAATTGCCGTTGAAGCGGATGCAACATATAAAACAAGTATGTATAAGTTGAGTTAATTTTGGTTAAGAAAGATTATGTATAAATGGCTTTATTTCTAAAGTCATTCATACATGGGGGGCATTATTTACGCCAAAATTAAAAATATGGCCCGAAGGCCATAAAGCGCATATTCTATTAAAAAGATAGAAAAAGTTACATGGAGAATTCCAAAAATTTCAGAGGTTAATTTCAAGAGATTTGACCTTTGATAAATTAATTTCAAGAGATTTGACCTTTGAGAAATTAATTTCAAGAGATTTGACTTTCAGAGGTTAATTTCAAGAGATCTGACCTTTGAGAAATTAATTTCAAGAGATTTAACTTTCAGAAGTTAATTTCAAGAGATTTGACTTTTGAGAAATTAATTTCAAGAGATTTGACCTTTCAGAGGTTAATTTCAAGAGATTTGACCTTTGAGAAATTAATTTAAAAAGAGATTTGACATTTGAGAAATTAATTTCAGAGGTTTGACCATCTCAGAGGTTTTTGACCTTGACCTGACCTTTGAGGAAAAGAGAATTTCAGAGGTTAAGTTCAAACAATATAACTCGGGGAGCAGCAGTGGAAGCTCAAAAGGCCAGAAGCCCGTTAGAAGCTCAAAAGGATGAAGCCCAGAAGTTCAATTGGCCAAAGTTTGGGAAGTCACGTGCTTTTTTGTAAAGCGATATTTCAAGAGCAGATTTTAGAAGTGGGAAGCGCTGTGAAGACCTGGGCAGTTAAAGAGGCAGTTATCATTAGGCAGTTTCTACAGACGCTATAAGAGGGAGAAAAAGACGACGATTTGAGCCCAGCCAAATTCAACAAAAACTCAATGCTCTCAGGAGATCATCAACACCAAAAGCTTTTATTTTATGAAATCATTTGTAAACACTTTACAGCTTTTGCAATTACAATCTTTTGTTTTTAACATTATTTCAGCAGTAGTTCATTTACAGTGTTGAATTTTAGTAGATTTTAATTGTAGAAGTTTATTCTTGTTTTTAAAGTTCTTCAAGAGTTTTTCTTTACGAACCGTTTAGATTTTTTTACGTCCTTTGAAAATCAGTCACAATCGCTTGATCTATTTTTAATTTTCAATTTGAGGTTCAACCTCTGGCATGCTCGCACACACTTCAAAAGCACTAATCGTTTTCTTAAAAAACAGGAAAACAATAATATATTAACGGATTATAATATCAATCACTATATTGATTCACCATGTCTTACAAATAGGTTCATAAATATATATAGTTTAATTTTTAGAAATTTTAAGAAATAAATCTAATAAAATTATATGCAACTAAGTATTTTATACTTTGTTTTCTTTGGATAGTCATACACTCATTATCTTATTTTTATTAAAGTTTATTTAATTTTTCAATTCTATATTTAACTAAAATCAAATATAAATATTAAAAAATATAAAAAGAAAAAAACTATATGTAACAATTTTAAATATAGATCATGTTACATAACCATATTACTTCAACAATTTTATATATAAATTATGATAAATAAATAAATATAGATCACGTGCAGCGGACATACACAATAAATTAATTTTTAATTAAAATATATTAGTTCGTGTAAATTAAAATGAGATTGTCACTAGCTTTTGCCCCACCCAAGCTTGAGAATTAATGAAGACGAAATAGTCGGTTCCTATATTTTGGACTTTGACGAGTCCATCATTTTCTGGTGTTAACTGTAAGGCAGACTATTATCAAAATTTTGTACATGTGGATCCTTCAGGATGAGTATCAAATATTTGCAAATTTCCTCCTCAACAATCCTTTAATTAATAATCGGTTGATGAAGACAATATAAGTTGTGGTCGCTCCAGTATCGGTGGCTGAGGCTATTGATGGAGGCTTCGATGTTTAGATGAGGTTTTGGAGGCATTTTATGCAGTCGTAAATTTGGAAAAAATTATTTTTCACTCGCTTGATTCATGATAATATACTTTTCGAAAAATACAATTTTGGAAATTAATTATTAGAAGGGGAAAAGGTTAGATCTATAGTAGGATTTCAACGTTCGAAAAGGTGCAACGAGAATCCTAACATTTTTAAATTATATTATCTAAGCCCTTCTTAGGGTCCTTATTGACACAATTTAAACGTTAGGGTCTGTAATGACCCCAAAAGAAAACTTAGATGATACAATTTAAAAATATTAGAGGCTTATTTGACCATTTTCAAACATTGAAAATCTAATTGATCCATATGCTAAAATATTAGGAATTTATTTGACCCTTTTTCCTTATTAGAAAGTAGTAATAATTTTGTTTATTTTGGTTTTCAACTTCTAGAGGTTGATTTTTATTTTTATTAAAAAAATATAGTCCTTAATATATAATAATAACAATAAAATTCATGGTTATTACTGTATGTATATCTATTTACTTATAAAAGCACAACTTATTTATATTTTATTAAGGAAGTTACTTTTTTAGTGAAGAAAAAGTTTGACTATCAACTTTTCGAAAATTAAGACATTAAGATGATCAAGCAAATATTTTTTTCTATCACAATTTGAAAGTTTAATTTCTTTTGTCAATTTACCCCCAATCAAATGAGGTCTAAAATAAATAAAAATATGAAGTGATAGTATTTTGTTGTAAGTTCATACAAACAGACAAAAACGAAAAGTAAGATGGATATAATAAAAAAAATTACTAACATAGTTCTCGTATAGAGAAATTATTACATAAACTTAGCTTACCACATCATCTGTGTACCGAGCCAATCACATTATAACACGTTATTAAAATGATGACATTATTATAATATTGCTATTAAAAAGTGTTAAAAAAATAACAAACAAAATTACAATAATACCATCATTTATATGACTATTAAAAAATGTAAAAGATAACAAACGAAAATGCCATCATTTTAATGACGTGTCATAATGTAATTGGTTTAGTTCACGGATGACGTGGAGCACTAATCTATGTAATAGTATTTTGTGTAGAATATCTATTCCATGAATAGTAAAATAACTATTTTTTTTATCTTTTAAATGGAGTAGTTATTTCTGGTGGCTAAGAGGAGCATTTGCCCCTCTCATTTTTTTTTAAAATACAAATTATTTAAATTATTTTTAAAAAATTTATCATGTTATTTAGTCATATTATTATATATTGACCTTTTTAATTTTAATAAAATTTAAATTTTGTATATTACATAAAAATAAATAGTATTTTACTTATGGCTACGCCTCTGATTATTCCACAAATTCATATAATAGCAATTCCATGAAAACCGAACAAGATGATAATGCCCAAATTTCAAATGTTGCTATGGCATATCAGAATTTGCTCTGCAAATATCACCACACCATATATATACGAATATAATTATATAGATATATTATTCGGATTATATAAATTTTTTTATTAAATATATAATTTTTTTTTAAAAATTGTATTTTTATAAATATTTTTTAAGAGATTATATTTTGTAATTATTTTTGAAAAAAAAGTCCATATTTTATAAAAAAAATTAAAGATTTATTATTTTCCTAATTTTTATGTAACACCTCTAAATAGTATTTATTGTCTGGGAGCTTTGGCCTGGTTGGCAAAGCTCCTAAGACATCCTTCTGAGGTCCTGGGTTCGACCCAGGCCTCAGCAGCCAGTGGGCTGATTTAAAAAGAATTGTATATAATCACAATTAACTCCCGCTAACCCCCGCTAACAAGTAGAATAGGTCTATCTTTGGCAAAAAAAAAAAGTATTTATTCATAATTTTTATAGTATTGACTGTTAAGCTATCTAATTTTGCATTTTGATCCTATTAAAACCTTTTCCTACTGAAATTTCAAAACAAGAAAAATCTAGAATTCTCACTGTTAACCCAACCCAAGCATTGATCTTTCAGAATTGCATTTTCTGAAGAAATAGTGTTAGATTACCGAAAACCTTTCACCATTCTTCAATCTTAAATCAATAACTCCTCAAAACTGTACGCTCATTCCAATCAAAGAACTGGAATCGATCGTCATTGCCATGATACGCCAATTTCTCTGATTTCCGTTCCAATTTTAGAGAGATTTAAACAATCGGAAATGGCGACGAGTATTGGCGACGACATGATAATATCACCGACTAGCGGCGGCGATATAAGTGTTCATCCTGGTAAAGAGCAACAAGCTGCCGGAGTTGGAATTCTTCTGCAAATTATGATGCTTGTTCTTTCCTTTATCCTTGGTCATGTTCTTCGTCGCCATAAATTTTATTATCTCCCTGAAGCTAGCGCTTCTCTTCTCATCGGTACTTCCTTTCCAATTTCATCCTTTATTTCCAAAAAATTAGGGTTTCTGGTTTGTTTTAACCTCGAATTTTGTCACTAATTTTTTGCATTTGTTTGTCAGGATTAATTGTAGGTGGACTTGCTAACATTTCTAATACTGAAATCAGCATCAGGTATTTCTCACTGTTTTCCCCCATTTTTTTTTAATATATTATAAGAGTCGATCATTATATAAGCCACACTATCTTTTTTTTTTCTTTTTTGCAGGGGATGGTTTAATTTCCACGAGGAATTCTTTTTCCTGTTTTTGCTACCTCCTATTATATTATATCCTAATATAGAATTGTTTTTTTTTTGTTTGATTTGATTAAATTGTAGTTTATATGCCCTCTACATAATGTTGATGAGCTAGGTAGCACGGACAGATCATTCAATTAACGTGTCCCAATTCAGGACACTTGGCGTTTCGGACACGAAACTTCATTTTTTTTTTTACCATAGGAAACGATTAAATAACACTATTTCTCCATGTACGTGCTACCTAGTTGATGAGTGTTTAATGACATATTCTTTTTACTTACAATTTGAGTTCCTTGACATTTCGTGTTTTTACTCAGTCAGGGTTCAGTTTAGCACCTGTAAGTAGTATGAAGTACCCTACTTTCTCTTTCGGCTATTTCCAAGTTAAATTTGCTTTATGCATCATGTTGGCTAACTTTGTATTTATGTCGTGTTTTTGCTGTCTGTAGAAACCATTCTTTTCGAACTTTGGGGCAATTGTCACATTTGCTATTCTAGGAACATTTATATCTTCAATTGTTACTGGTTGTCTTGTGTAAGTATTTGATTTTCTCTATCAGTCGTTAATTTATTTCTTTTTTCCTTTATGCCTTCATTTCCAGTTTTCTTGCTGTTTTAAACTTGTTATTTTGGTTTCAGTTACCTTGGCGGTCTCTTATACCTCATGTACCCGCTCCCTTTAGTTGAATGTTTAATGTTTGGTGCTCTAATATCAGCAACGGATCCCGTCACTGTTTTATCAATTTTCCAGGTACTTCTCCATGCTTTCTATCTGTCTATAATGCAGCCTAGTTAAAGCATCTAGCTATATTCTGCAGCACTTACGAAGCTCATAGAATCTTTTTTTTCCTGGGGTATAAAAAGTATAATGGAGCAGGGTTGTAGTATTTAGGTCATAATCATACGTGGTTGGTGTGCCGGAATTTAGGTGGAGGTGACGGGAAGGACTGTATGTTGAATGAACACGTTTGATTAACATAGAGGCTGTAAGCATGGTTATTGAAAATTGCTTATTCAAACACTAGCTCTGCCTTAAATGTGCTACTTGTTTTCGGAATGAGGGCATTCTAATGGCAAGATAGAAATGTTAAAGATTAAAAAATGAATGGCTGATTGAGCTTGGATAGTATGATGTAGTCTCAAACATAAACCAAAGCTTAGTGATTAACAATGATTGTGCTGATTGACTTGACCTTTTAGCAATTTGATGCTGCCCATTTACTGGAGATAGATGTTGGGACTTTTGCTTACTTTTTTCTAATACATAAACAAACTATTTTATACTTAACTCACACTATATGCATGACTTGGCCAAAGGAACTTTATAGATTTAGTGTTATTGATTCTATGAGGCTCTAACAGCATAAGGATAAATATAGTACGTGTACATCAGAAAAAATGGGGTCAAGAATGCCGATGGTCAACACATGAGTCCATCATTACACTTCAAATTTATGAATTTTGCTTAATTTTATGAGACACTATAAGTCTAGCGCTCAAATATAATATTATTTTGTTCTTTGTATTTTTCTAATGTTTGTACATGATGTTCTTAATTCCAGGAACTTGGTACAGATACAAACCTTTATGCTTTGGTGTTTGGAGAATCTGTCTTAAACGATGCTGTAAGCTTTAGATTTATGAATATAAATTATAATCATATTCATGTTTGTGGTGAATGATTTTCTCCATGGAAACTTAAATTAAACTAAGTGGATGGTGGTTTTTTTCTGTGTTACAAAATTTGGCAGATGGCAATATCCCTGTACAGGTATGTATAACTTTTGCAGCTAATCTTATGCCGCCACAATGCGAGTAACATGCAGTTCTCAATGAAGTAGTGCTTTGTTGTGCAGGACAATGTCCTTGGTGAATAGTCATGCTTCATCTGGAACAAATTTCTTCATGTTAGTTGTCAGATTTCTTGAGACATTTGCTGGATCAATGTCTGCTGGTCAGTCTTAGCAACCTCATTCTGTTCTTGCTGCATTACCTAATGTGCATTCGGTTCTAACCAAGCTGAACCAATATTTTACCACTTTTAAAATTGAACCAAACTGCATTTATAAGGATTTAAAGAAGTTCTAACTAAACCAAACCAAAGTAATCGTCGGTTAATTTTTCAATTCGGTTTGTACCAAAATATTGTTTAATCTTTTTTTACTTCTAAAACTGAACCGAATTGAATAAAAAAACCAATTTTTTTTTTTACTATATCAAACCAAACTAGATTTTTTGGTTTAAATTTTGTATACCTCTAATTTTAAGTATTGGCTGTATTATTTTTTGCCTTAACAAATTCTGAAAAAAGGGACTTGTGTGAATTGGTATCGTCACGGCTGGATTATTAGAGAAAGGCCAGTTTAGCTATTACATTAGCTCAACTTATCTCACTTTTTATTGTGGCCATTTAGCCACAAGTGGTGACGTATTATTAACTTATAATTGGCTTAGTGTTACTTAATCTTGTTATCTTACAACTAGGTTGCATTTTCTTCTCAAATTTTCTATTCTCCTGAAGTCAAGTTTAGATGCAATGTGTTAGATTGTTCCATTGTTGACCTGTTGATCGTTGATTTCAGCTTGGAAACAGTCTCCCTGCAAAAATGCAGGGAGGAAGCTGCTCCTATCCCTACCTCCGAGTAGCACTTTTAACATAGGGTAGCGTAAGCCCTTTAAATCCTCTCTTTTCCTACCTTCCTTAGCTAACTGTCGCTTCCCTGCCAACCAAATACAGCTTCCTTGACAACCACAGCAGCTTTCTAGACACAGAAAAAAATTTACACGCTATCACCTTACCTCTTCCTTTGCCTCCTCATTCAAAGTTATATTCTCTCCTAGCCTGAACTGTAATATGAAGAGGGCACAAGGCAATCAAGTGAAAGGCTCCATTGCATTTTATGGTGATCTTAACATATAAGAAATAAAGATAGCTCGATATTCTCAAAACACTGCTTGTTACTAATAAAATTTAGAAGATGAATTCTCTAAAATTTATATTATGGAGCAAAATAAAATCTGATGTTTTATCCGCTTGGTGTACTGGATGCTCTGCATCTGCATTCATATTACTAGTGATTGCTGTGCTACTAGGATAATCAGTGACGCAGACTAAAATTTAAAAAGGTATTAAGTTTTAATACTTAGGAAGTAAACAGTGGCCTATCACTCTACGTTTTATACTAGACACATTTGGCATATTATTGAGTATATTCTTGGAATAATGGAGAAGGGAGAAATAAAGGGAGGTAAAACATTTTCTCTCATGTCATTTGAATAGGCATAGGCAGTGCTAAGTGGAGGGAATGATTTATTAGGAATACTGTTAAAAAGGGGATGCGAAGGAAGAACAGAAAATTGTGCATGTCCTTCATATATGATCACTTAATTGTCTTACTGGCACGTTTATGAAAAAAAAGAGCATCATTTTATAGGTTATATTTTTATTTTAAAATTTGGGCATTCTATTATATTTTAGAGATTTTTATTTAAAAAATAATCTTTTAGCTTTGATATTTCTATTTTTTAAAACCTAGACATTTGTAGGACCTATTGTTATGTTTGATTACCTTATCAAAGTCCATGTGTCTTTGCTCTTCATGAGTGAGTTCTCTGTTTATGAGTATGGGTATCTTACAGAGTGCCTAAAACTACAAATACATCTGTTTAGGTACATGAAAAATAATGTATTTCCTTAGGGCGTAGCACAGTTAAATTGCTGGTTTCAATCCACTGGCCCCAGAGCAACTCATTTTGTCATTAATTGGCCAACTTTTTTTGTCACAAGGTCACACTTTCTTTTGCCTAATAATGACTTTATTTATGCACTTCACGAACTGGGGAGTGTCACGCCTCGATAATCTAAAAAATGAGTAAAACAGCCAAAAGAGCCAACTTGGAAAGATTGGCTGAATTGTATTAGAGTTTTATTCATTTGAACTGGTGTGTCAGTAGGTGAGTTTGAGAGTAAGAGAAAATGTAGTTGTTTTTGTTTATTTTCACGTGGAAATATTTCTACTCTTAGAACTTTTTAGGAAGGCCATATAGCATTTGCTCTATCATTTTGTGCCCTATTCAAGATGGTTGACAGTTAATTGCGTTTTGCTGTACAGGTGTGGGAGTTGGATTCATTTCTGCATTGATATCCTTCATCAATCTTTCTTTATTGTCAAATGATTCTTTAATATGTCAAACATGTTAGAATGCCTTGTGAAACCTTAATTTCTGGAACCTCTTCAAGTATGCTGGTTTGGACATCGACAAGTGAGTTCTAGATATTGATTTTTGCATTCCAAAAGTTGTGATGAATTAGAATATAGAAATGGTCCTAACTATAATATTTGCTTCATGGTTTGCAGTCTTCAGAACTTAGAGTGCTGCCTTTTTGTCCTTTTTCCATATTTCTCGTAAGCTTCTCCTTAACTACTTTTACATTCAGTTTTTTTATTTTCAATTCTGGTAGACTAACAGCTCATTTGATGTAAATTCTTTTTTCGCCTCCAGTTATATGCTTGCTGAAGGTCTTGGACTCTCTGGAATTGTGTCGATATTGTTCACCGGCATAGTAAGCAGAGATTGTTAAAATATACTTGCACATAGTACCCTCTATTGATGGATCATAGTACCTGACATGGAAAACTTATTTATTTAGGTCATGAAGCACTACTCCTACTCAAATTTGTCTGAAAATTCTCAGCGATTTGTTTCTGCATTTTTCCATCTTATATCATCACTAGCTGAAACATTTGTGTAAGGGTGCATTTTATTTCTCTTTTAAGTGATTGTATACCAATATGTGTTGCAGCCAACCTGGGACTGACTTGTCTTTTCAATTTGCAGATTCATATACATGGGGTTTGATATTGCAATGGAACAACATAGCTGGTCCCATGTTGGATTTATCTTTTTCTCAATTGTATCCTTGAATAGTACATTAAAGTAACCTTTTTAACATGAGAATTGTTGCTGTTATTTCTTAACCTTCGCAATAAATATTTCAGATATTCATTGTAGTTGCAAGGTTGGACCATTACTTTTTTGCTTTTTCTTTTGTTCATTTCTTTTCTTCCCAACTTCTCCTGCAGTTTAATGTTTATGAAAGTTGTTATGCTACATTGCATCCTGAAACTGAGTAATTTATGCAATAAATCTTTGTAGGGCAGCAAATGTCTTTTCTTGTGGATATTTGCTCAATTTGGTTCGACCTGCACGTCGTCAAATACCTTTAAAACATCAGAAAGCTCTCTGGTACAGTGGTAAGAGTGGCAATCATTACTATCAGAGTGTCGCACTTTTCTTTGAGAGTATTATATTCTAATTAAACTTTTATATGGATAGGACTTCGAGGGGCTATGGCTTTTGCTCTGGCTTTGCAATCAATTCATGATCTCCCAGAAGGGCATGGGCAGACAATATTTACTGCAACCACAGCCATAGTTGTATTGACGGTAAGCAGGCTTTCTCTTTTCCATATACTAAAGCAGCTTATCATACATCTGATCAAATTTGAGGTTGCATAATGTGACCCATTTCTGGGAACCATGCAAACATGATGTGTCTTTTAGCACATATCTCGTGGTTATAAATCATAATGATCTTTTATTTTGTAATTGTAGTTTAGAACATTCAGCATTTTACTATGTATTGATTGATACTTGATTAGATTGTCTTTTAATGTGGGTACTCTTTCGTGAATCTGTTCTAATATTATATCTGCTAGATATGGCGGATATTTGCCAACACATAACCCATATGGCCTTCAGGTAGATAAAATGGAGAGAAAGCAAGGAGATGGAGGGATGGAGAGAGGAGGCTTATTTAGGGCCAAAAATAGTTATAAAAGGATAGAGTCATTCTGAGGTGTAAAAGGGTCCTGGCACCTGAGTTGAGGCGCATGCCTTTCATAAGAAAACCACATTCTCACAATAAGCTTGTAAAATTAATAAAATAAATCATGCATCATTGTTTTCTAATACATACATAAAGTCACAAACCATGAGCTTAAGCAGTTTAAAACTAGTCTAGGACTAAATAAAAAACTAGAAAGCACCATTGTTATATTTCTAAATCCTACCAATAACCTAAATTTCCTGAATTATTATTTTTAAATTAACTACTCATTATTATCATCATCATCAAGGTCTATAAAGTCGATATTTTCTTCTCCTTCATCCCTCTCCTTAAACAAACTCTTAATGATCTTTGTCGCTGTCTTCAATTTTCACTTCTTCCTTGTATTTAATAATTAAAAGAGTGATCCTCTTATGAGAAGATGTATTTTTCTTTTTAATATGTTTACTCTTGGAAAAGAAAGAGAGGGAGAGAAAAAGGAATTAAAAGAACAGAAAATATAGAATACTAGTTCTGGATAAGAGGTGGAGAGATATAGTTGAGAACAAAGCAGGAGAAGGGTGACGATGCAAATATAGAATACTAGTTCTGGATATATCTTGAGAAAATCCCAATGTACTGTATGAAATCGGGCCTCCTAAGAAATTAGGCACTGTGTGCCTGACCATTGCTTTATTTGGCAAGGAAGAAAGTGAGGATAATCAGTAATTGAATAAAGAAGAGAGAAAGAGAGAGAAAAAGGATGCGTGTGTGTGAGTTTTTTTCACAATTTCACTGTTCTTATGCGATGCCCAAAATTTTTTGTTCGCCATAAACTTTCACATCTGCTTTCCAGGTTTGGGATATGGCATCATAGTACAGACATTTCAATCTACTTCGAAAACTGATGAGTTTTATTGGTATAGGATAACATTTATGGAATTTGTAGCACTGGAAGAAACATGCCATGAATAAGATATACGGACTGTTCTAATCATTCTTGTTTGCGGATTTTGTTTCCAAAGTCATCACTGAATGAGAAAAATTAGAGTAAATGACAATGAATATTTAAAGTCATGGATCAGTTAAGAACGGAAATGCATTTGAACTTTAATAAAGTAGTCAATTAAGAGAGAACGATATCTTTTAGTTGCAAATTTTAATGGGCTAGAGTATCATTATTAATGTCAAATTTTTGGGCGATGAATGTTAAACAAAAAAGATTGGCTAAATTAATAAATGCACCCTGGTTCGTATGGCCCTTTCTGTTTATGTACTTTCCAAATGCATCATGACCGCCATAGTTACCTAAAAATGTTCTGCTGTAAGTTGCAGAGACTTCAAAACCTTATTGATACTAACTTGAACCTTGTGCCTTATTCTCCAAGCATGAGCTGTAAATCCAAGTTATCTTAACTGATATGTGACTTGTTAAACAATGTTTCAGGTGTTGTTAATTGGAGGCTCAACTGGTACTATGCTGGAAGCTTTGCAAGTTATTGGAGATAGTCATGATGGAGCCTCGGACGATGTAAGTTTATGCTTCGAATAGATTACATTTTATTTGTACAACAAAGTCCATATGGTTCCATTAATTGGCGAGTATGCCTTCTATGGCTACTTTTTGGAGAGAGCTCCTGATTGTTTTTGGTCATGCATATCCATCAGAATGAAGTGTTGCAGGTTCCTTTTATTCTGGTAATCTTGCTTGGTATAGGAGAGAAGACCTGCTTTACATTCCATAGACCATATCCTATTTCAAAAGCCTGAAAGTATTAATTCCTAAGTAATGGAATTAGTGACATGCCGATATTGCCTTCCGTTTCTATCATTCTGGTTGGCCTGCGAGTGAGTCACCGCATTGCTTCAGTTGTATGACACTGACTTTTTTACAAACGGGATATCATTGGAGTCACTACTCAAGCGACTCATCCGGTTCCAATCAGTATGTTTAACCTTAAAGAAATCAGGATCTGGCTGTTTAAATACCTGCTAGATTAATATGGCCTCATCTCTCATGCAAAATATGCTCCACAGTTGTAGCTTTTTCTGGGGTCAGTTTTGTGATAATTGAATTGCTTTTATTTTATTGTACTTCCAATATTGGCATCGTTTAATGTACTTTCCTCAAGGTCAGTGAAGGTGTTACAAACAAGTGAGCTTAAGAATATTTGTGGACTACAAGTGCTATGTTTTTATCTCACATTTAATGCAGCAATTTTCAGCTCTTACTTTGCTTCATTCATAAGACTGCCCGTCTTTTAATAGCTTGAAGTCATAAGGTCAAACTAAGCATGACACTTTCTACCAGCATGTTAACACTGTGTCCTGTATCTGTTTACAGAGTTTTGAGGGGAACAATGGCTACATTGCTCCCTCTTATAACGAGGATGGTGAGTCAGGAAACAGGTTCAAGATGAAATTAAAAGAATTCCGCAGGAGGTAAGATTCTAAACTTTATCTACTTACAACTTTCAGAGATTTTGTGTTCTGGGCCTTCTGGCTTCATGAAGTTCTCCTTTGTTTTTTTTCTTTTCATGCAGTGCTCCCTCTTTCACAGCATTAGATAGGAATTACTTAACTCCTTTCTTCACTAGTCAAAATGGAGATGAAGCAGATCATGGTAAGATAGACTTGCACATTAGTCTTGATAAATATATGATTATGTTCTTTTCTGCAACTTTGTATGATGCATTTTTGTAGTTGCTAGGATGTAGTCAAAAGTTGCATTTCTATTGTTTGGTGAACCAATTTACCCGGGGACTTTGGGAATATGGTCAAACCGGATTCTATAGAAACATGATTGTTACCTGTTACTTGGAATCATTTTTTTGGTGCATCTTCTATATGATAACTTGGTTCCTGGCTTGAAGAATGTTTTCTTGAGAGTTCAATGGTTCTGCTTTCCCTTTGCATATATACCTTATTTGTTAGCTTTAATCCATATCATTTTTACCTATTATTATTGCGAGTACATAGTATTAGCCTTTTTGATCTCAGTTCTGAAACTTGTTATTAGTGTCTCCTATTAAGATTGTTTTTAGGATTTACATTCCTGTTCATAAGTTAGTTTTGTAATTTGACAAGGTGACCATCTAGTTTTCGATCCTTGTTATCAAGAACAAAGTTCTACTGTTACCTATATGACACAGGCAATATGCATATTCTTATACATGATTATCAGGGTAATTAATCCTGAGTCATTGAACTTTCATTTTTTTTATTTCAGTCACTAACTTTAATTTTTTTCTTTTTGGTCACTGGACTATCATTTTGTTTCATTTTTTTTCCTGCCAAAAATGCCTAGGTGGTAGCAAAAGTATTTTCACTTAAATTTAACTCTCGGGTATTATACTACAAAATTACAGAGGGTTTCATATTTGTCACATTGATTTGCATGAATCTGACCGCTTTACTGCTAAAATGTGTATGAATCTCACTATTTGATTGCTCGACAGATGATGAGCCTATGCCGAGTACTAGAAGAGCGGGTTACCATGGATATCACTGATTTCCTGCGATAGATGCTGAATTAACATTGTAGATAATTTACAGATGACCGACGAGAAGGTTTTGGAGGTGCACATACTTTTGCAACTCGAAGACCTTTCTGGGTACTGACAAATACTACACATTTTTAGATGTCATAGTAGACAAATATATCGGCAGTGATACATAAGAATATATAATGAATATGCTGATTTATTTTGTAATTTGGCCTGATAACTAAACATCACAGTAATGTAAATGATATTGTCCTAATCTTTTAAAGAAAAATTATTACACACAACCGTTGCGCCATGTCATTCGTGCAACAAGCCAATGATGCGTTAGCCATATGCAAAAAATGATAATAAAAAAATTAAATGATAATTAAAAGATTCCCTATCGCAAATGCTCATTGGCTTGTTGTAAATATGACATGGCACAACCAATGCATGGGATAAACACTTTTAAATCCGTCACTATTAGCGCTTGTTCATTTGTTTACAAACTCCTCGGCCAACTCTATCAGATTGTTTATGAGTGGCTATTAAATGCTTCTTAATTCTATATATGGATTCTTTCGAGCTATTAATTATCAATTTAGTATAAACACTCATTTCTTGTGAAATTAAATAGTTTTGCTATCGATACATCTAATTACATCTAATTCTGTTTGTTATGCGAGTTTCAGATTTTAATTTTTCTTTTTCCATTGTAGTCAAAAACCAAAAAGAAATTGTTAATCAAATAACTTGAGTGCCAATTCAAGTGTTATTTCACACTGAAGTCTTTTGTTTTTGAGTGACAAAGCCTCCGGAAATGTATCTATCGTAATAGAACTGGATTGCTAAACACCGCCCCTTTTTACTTAGCACCGCACAGCCAAATTACATATTTGCCCTTTTCACTTTTTGAATAGAAAACCAATTCATAAACAAAAAACCTAAATCCTCTCAACTCATTCAATTTTTCACGAATTCATATTTTACGAAAATGTCGGATTCCGAACGAGATGAAAATCGACAACCTCCGGTAAGTTTTTTTTTTTTAATTTCGATTTTTTTTAAAAAAAAACGTTTAATTTCCGAGACGTCGTGATTTCACGTCCCCTCCGGAAGAGGGGACGCCGGACGTCCCACGTCCCCTCCGGAAGGGGGGACGCCGTTTTCGGCGTCCCCTCTTCCGGAGGGGACGAACGGCGTCCCCTCCGGAAGGGGGGACGCCGTTTCCGGAGGGGACGATGGACGTCCACGTCCCCTCCGGAAGGGGGGGCGCCGTTTTCGGCGTCCCCCCTTCCGGAGGGGACGCCGAAAACGGCTTCCCCCCTTCCGGAGGGGACGTGGGATGTCCGGCGTCCCCTCTTCCGGAGGGGACGCCGGACGCCCGTTCCGGGACCTAAAAAAAATTAAATTTTTTTTTAAAAAATAATAATTAAATAAATTTAAATCTAATTATTGTTTTTTATTTTAGAAAAGTTATAAAATAAATAATTATTTTAAATAAATTAAATAATTTTAGAAATTTATTTAATTTAATATATATTATTTCTATAACTTATATTTAAATTTTTATAATTGCAGGGCGGAAAGCGTAGGGGGAAGACGTTTTTGGCCCCAGAATTAGGGGGATCGGGAGCCCGTCACGTTGCTACGCGTAAAGTTTCTGCCTCAGTTCGACGGAAGAAACAAGCGCATACTTCTCCCGATGACATCCGCATTTCTGTTGAGGATCTTAGAGAGTCTGATGATTTTGAGAGCTCAGAGGATGAGCCAAGTGAAAAAATTTACATTTCTAAACGGAAAAAGGGTGCAGGTGGTCGGTTCGTTGGCGACTCGTCATCAGGTAAATATAATTAAATGATTATAATTAATTTAATAATGTTGTTAAAAAATTTAAATGTAATTTAATTATGTTTAATGTTACTTTCAGGGTCGAATAGACGACCTGAAGAGGTTGACGTGTGGATCGTTACTGGTCCAGTACCTGGTGGACCCGAGGATGACACTGTTATTCCTAGTTTTCTCGGGCATGTCGCTTCTCGGCTATGGGATGGGGCGGACAGAGGCGTGCTGAAGTGTTAGACTAGACATGGAGCTCTGAAGAAGCTGAGACAGTGGTATGAGACGGCCTCAGAGGAGGTTAAGGTGCTGATAGACGGGACTGAGATATCACATCTCCCGTTTATCATGTTTGATCATCTGGATATCCCGCTCCTTTCTGCATTTGTGGAGCGATGGCAGCCAGATACAAACTCTTTTCACATGCCATTCGGGGAGATGACCATCACATTATATGACGTGTGGCATATTCTTCGGATTCCAGTTGGTGGGGCTATGGTTTCAGGTGCGATACTGTCAAGGCTGATCGGGTTACCTACAAATAACACATATTAGCTTTCAATAACAATATTATTATTTTTAATATTAGTATTCAATGAAAGTGGTGCGTGATACCTGAATCGACCACCGCTCGCAGCTCACATGCACAGGGGATCTGATGTGTTGATCTAACCACACAACCACAGCGATCGTAGACATCGGTACTCAATTCTCGCATACGCCTTAGTTCTTTCGATATTAAATCCAGACAGTAATGCGACACTCTGCATGAGAGCTTATCAAATGGAAAACCGCGTTGATGTACGCCAATAGTCCGTCTGGAGTCCTCAAGTGTTTTGCTGCAGTAATTTTAAAACATTTATATTAATAATAATGACAACATAATTTGTATAAATACTAATATTACTCGACAAGAATATTACCGGATATCTGTCAGCTGCGACTGTATAACTTTGTCGACCTTCGTCCAGACTGTGTCCAGAGCACCGGTGCTAGAGTTGAGCCACTGCTTAAGCTGAGCATGTGCGCTCTCGACTCTACATGTGGCGGTGTTTCCAAAATGTAGGACTAAGTCCGTCCAGCAAGATACAAACTTCTCTCTGTGTCCCAGCCAAGTCCCCTCAATGTACTGTATCAACCCTGGAAAACCTTTAAACCGATCTCTGAAGTGCTCCACAACTATGTTATATTGATCAAAAGTTGGCGCTCTGATAATTTTCTTCCATGTACTATTCTTGAAAATTTCAGCAAACTCTTGGTTTTTCCCACTAATTCTGTACACTCTATCTTCTACATCCTTATTTATGTGCCACGTACATAGTAGATGAGAAGAACGTGGGAAAACCTCTGACACTGGTCTGATAAGCCCCAATTCTCGATCAGTAAGAATAGCGCTCGGATGAATATGTTCCCCAATCAAGCACCTGCATTATTGCCCGATGATTTAATAAGTAATTTGAATTTGAATATCATTAAAATATTAAATAACATAATTATAATTAAACACCTCAGTCTCTCCAATACCCATCTGTAGCTCCCTTCAGTCTCATCCTTCATAATTGCATATGCAATTATGAAGTTCTTGTTGCAAGGAGTCATTCCAATAATCTCAAAAAAAGGCAGCCTGTACTTGTTCGTCTTATACGTGGAGTCCATGCCGATGATCCAGTAGTACGTACGAAGTAGTCTCACTGAATCAGGATGAGCCATGAAAATATGGGTCAACACACCTGTATCCTCCTCAGCAAGAGTCCAGTGTACATAATCATTTTGCTGAGCCATGTGATAAAATTGCCCAACCACATCTCTACCCTCAAAGCTAGACTTTCTCAAAGTCTCTCTATAGTTGTACACTTGCTTTATTGTAGGGTTGTCAGATGGTACTTTTTCTTTTAAAGCTGCCATGATAGAACACGGCTTCGCTTGTGCCGCACTCATATCTCGCACAATTTCTTTCGCCTCGCCACTCAGCCCACTCATCTAACGGTATCCTTCAGGATACACAGCTAGAGCATGGTTGTGTGTACTCGAAATACCAGGATCTGTAAGTATAAACCATGCAGTCTTTCCTAATTTGACAATAATTTTAAATTTGCACTTACACGCTTTTGTCTTCGTATTTTTCCGTACGAAGTAATCAGAATCTGTGAATGAACCTCTGTAACGCTCACCCCGAGCACATCGCAGAAGCTTCTTTTTCCCCTCGTTCTTATGTGACAAAATGACTAATTCAAATCCAATCTTTATAGCAGTACTCTTAGCCCAAGTAATTGCTTCAACATCACTATCAAACCCATGATCTAGCTTAAACCAATCGCTGTAATCAATTCCGTCACCGCCATAATCTTCTAAATGAACCTGCAAAACATAAATACTTACGTTTAACAAATTGAAATAATATGTAATAAAAAGTCGTAATAACATGCAATAAAAAATCACTGTAATTATTAAAAAAAATCATTTCAACGTTTTTTTTATAGCAGTACTTAATTTCCGGCCGCGACGTTTCGGTCGCGGCCAGAAAAGGGGGACGTTGCATTTCACGTCCCCTTTAGAGGAGAGGACGTTGCATTTCACGTCCTCTCCTCCGGAGGGGACGCCAGATGGAGAGGACGTGAAATGCAATCGTCCCCCTTCAAAAATTTTAAATTAAAATTTAAAATAATTAATTTTTACTTCTGAAAAGCCGGAAAAACTTGTTTCCGACTGTCGGTACTCGTTTTCCGACGAATTATACTCGTTATCCGTCATTTTACTCGACTTTTTACGTATATGTTCGAATGTGTTCGAATGAGTTGAGAGAACTCATTTTTTTGAAATTTTGCTAGAGGGCAGAAATGTCTTTCACCTGTGCGGTGCTAAGTAAAAAGGGGCGGCGAATAGCAAAACCCTAATAGAAACGACGGATGGTTGAAAAAACAACTAAAAAGATAAAATAAAATGAAAAGTAGGAATACCATATCTGATATGAGAGTATTACACCAGTTTTTTCTGTTCGTATTTTAATAATAATAATAATAAAAAATCTGACTAACAAATAATTTGAGGGCCACAATCAAATACTATTTCACATCCAAAATCTTAAACCCTAGAAACTCACTTGCAAGAATGCACAAAACACATAGCTAAAACAGCTGATTTACAAATTGTTGGCCATGGAATACCATATTTTCCTTTCCCAAACAACCCCTTAACAAATGGCCATAAAAATATCACCACAGTTGAGCTACACAAAATTTCTCCACCCTGTAACCGAAAAACTCCACCACCCCTAAACAAAACCAAAACAATAGCACTCAACTCTATAAGCAAAACTGTAGTTGCTGGCACAAAAACGGGCGATCCATCGAACCTGCCAGCATCATCACCAACATCATCACCACTAGACTGATCTTTCTGTGTAACTTCAAAAACCGTCTCTGAAAAGCCAAGAATCTTCAACACGACACTCAAAACTCCAAACAACCATGAACTTATAGTAACTATCCGCGACATTCGAAGTTTATTCCACCACGAAAGAACCGACAATCCAATTTGAAGATACCGCAAAATGGTGTATAAACAGTATATGATAACAAGAGCTAAATATCCATAAATGGGCGGTTCGTCGAATTTCGGCAAGAAATTGGAGTTAGAGACGAGACAATAAGCTGGCAAAAGCATGTAGCAGAGTTCGGGGATGGAACGTAAACCCCAAAGAAGGATCCATAAATAGGCTAAACATTGCCGGAGTTGGAGGTGGCCAGTAACGGTGGAGACTATAGGGTTTTTTTTGGTTACGAGGATTTCGAGCAAACCGGTTGCCCATCTTTTTTGTTGTGTCATTGATGATGGTCCGGTCGACGGTGAACAACCAAGAAAAGGTGGAGTGTGCGGTGTGCAATATGCAGATTTCCAACCTCTAGAATGAATCATGAGGCTTGTTAGAATATCTTCTGTTGTGGATCCATATTGCCAACCGATCTGCATGCATACAAATATCATATTAGTTTACGTAATAAGCAATGAATATCATCTGTTGTTGTGAATCCATATGTCCTGAGAATGACTTCTACATCAGCAAATTACACATATTTTTAGAATGGCGTATCAATTTGACACAAAATAAATTGTTATATAAATTTAACACTTTTTGTAAATCGTGATTAAATTGAAAAACACATAAAGTTGGTGAATTTTTAAAAATTTAACCATCTTTTTAATTATCATACAAGATTTTAAAAATGACAAAATACCATCTTAAACACATATACTATTTTGATATAAATAAAAAAAGGCTAAAATAAATTTTTTAGATATAGAGTAAAGATTTTGAAAGATTTTAAGTGGATGATATGATGTAACTTTATCAGGCAAGTTATCATAAAGGCTGAATACTACTAGTACAGCATGAAATGCACATATCATGAGTACAGATAAATTATTGGTCAAAGTACATATTTAGATTCTTATACTATATGTTTTTTTTGAATTAAATTCCTATACTTTTAATTTTATAAACATTATATCACTTTGTCACGGAAATGATGTTCGTGTACTCCACATTAGCGTATATTAATTGTAAGATAGGGATTCAATTTTAAAAACTATAATAACATAGGGACTTAAATATATATTTTGCCAAAATTATTGTTGTGCATTATTGTGGTGGACAAGACAAAAATTATTCATTATATATGATAAAATTTGTTGGAGATATATACCTGTGAGCCCCATGCAGTACCGTATTCATAGCCACAATCTGCAACTTCACATGCAGCCTTCACCAAATTACAAACATTTCTCGGACCACTTTTTTTTCCTTTTAATGCTTCACCTGCTGATTTTTTAAACTCTCTTGATTTTCCAAATAACTTTACTAGTTCCACGTCACTTAAATTATCTGATACCTAAGAAAAATAAAGTTATTTAGTTAATAATCCAAAAATAACCATATACAATGTGTTATTACAATTTAGCCTTCGTAAATCTGATTCCGTATATTAAAATATGATATCACTGTTTGCCTTATTGACTTATTTGATTTAATTTTTTGAAGTATCTTAACTATGAAATAAAAGCAAATTTGATATTATTTTAAAAGAACTAAAGTTTTGATATCAAATTAAAATGTAAAATAAAAGTTTAATACGACTTAAATTTTTAATTTCTCTATTTATTGAGATCAATAATTGAAGCTGAGCTTACCAGATACTGGAGTGAGAATTTTGGATTGATTTGTTAAATGTTGTGGACACAATCCATAAATTACTTTTCTTCTATGAAAACATCCAGTTCCTTCATAGAATGGTCCTTGAAGTCCTGCTACTCCACGTCCCATGTACTACTCAACAAAATAAAAGGACTTATTTGCACATAATTTGCTTGTATGAGATACATAATTAAAATTTGGAAAATGTAAGGGTACCTCAATCAAAACTAAAAAACTAGTTCCAAAAGGATCATCTTTTAGTTCATCATAGAACATTTGTGGAGACTGTACAAATGCAAACGATTCTGAGCTTAACAAGAAACACAGTGCATGACGAACTATCTGCGGATCGTTGGCGTACATGTCGCAGTCTACGTTTAACATCAACGGTGCGTTTGTCATCAATCCCGACACTCTTGTCTGTTTCATATATACAAGCACACCAAATTATTTGGAGGTTTAATTATTTTGCGGTTACTGAACTATAAAAAAAAAATCTATTGTCATTATATTTATTACTATATTTCTATAACCGAACTATCATTTTTATATCAATATACAGTTATTAAAAGAATCCATATCAAAAACTATCTATGTTGTTGTTGTCTTTTCAAGACATTAATTCTACTGTAATTAATGAATGTATATTTGATAGTTATTCAATAAGATAAAAATTGAATGCCTATAATTTGAAAGAAAAATTTAAAATAGTACCAATAAAAAGAACTATGTAATAGAAGTTAATTATTTGATAATTGAAAAAACTTACAAGCACATTCATAGCACCAGCTTTGTAGTGATGTGGATAATTTGGTCTCTTTTCTCTTGATACATAGATTAAATGAGGCAACCCATCTGAAATATTTTCCTTATTCTCCCATATCACCTGTCCAACAATTTGTTCATCAATATATAATCATGTTATTACTAGTCGTTTTAATTTTATATTATATTTGTTAATCATTTTAAATAATTTGCAAAATAATTTTATATATAACTATATGGAATTTGACATAAATATTCTTCAAAAGTAATTTTGAAATCTTGGTCTGTCAATTTTATAAATCTCGACAATTATATTCAAACAGTAAAAATAAAATAAAAGTCTAATTGAAAAAACAAAATACTTTTATCTTAACTTACTTTTATGATAAATAAGTCTATAATTGAAGGAAACGTCGTAAAAGTTTAAGAAATTATCGATCCAATTTTGCGATAGTTTGTGTATTACTATTAAATATTTCCTAAAAAAAATCTCTAAGTATAGACTAATTTATCACAAAGATAATTTAAGATACTGAATTCTATTTTTTTTTTTACTTTTTGGATATAGCTGTCAAAATTTTAAAAAGCTAAAAGTTAGATTATCAAAATTAATTTTAAGAATATTTTTATCAATCTAATCGTAGCTGTGGATATATAGTCCTTGTATTTATTCACTATAAATTAGTTAAAAATGAAAAATTAGATTAATTCAGCTAACCTTGATAATAGTGGGATGACTTCTGCGGTCAATATTGGAAAAAATAGCTAAATCATCATTTTGATCCAGTGGAACAAACTTTAGGGATGCATCTTGGATTTTTCTGCCAAACTTTTCGTACTCATCCTATTACAAAGAGACAAAAGTAATACTTAATGTTTTACAAAAGTTGAGAACACGTTAAATCAAAACTTACTTAACATTTTAAACCTTGAGAATTACCTTAATGATTCTCCAATCTTGTTGGAACTCCAATGAATTAGGAGTGGATAAGGGTACTACTGTGGTGAAGTATCTAAAAGGAGCTCTAACTTGAATATTATATTTCTTGCAAAATGGAACCCAAATTTTAGCAAACTTTAATGTTTCGACAAGAGAGTAATATGTTAGAGATGAACAACCGTCGTCTGAAACATAGCACGCTAACTTATCCGCCGGATAATCAACGGATATTAACGATAATACTGTATTCATTGTCACCATCGGCGGTTCTAGCACCGGATCTGCAGTTGTCACAAACATATCCACCCGAGGAAGAAATTCTTCCGCGCTTCATTTTAAAAAAAAACCAATACATTTTATCAAATCGGTTGAAATATATTTTAAAGTATATTGTAACATCAGCTGCAATACTAGAATACGCTTAAAATATACAATAATATAACAATCGATGTGACAATATATTTTAAAAATATATTTCGGTCGATTATCATATAATTTATTGAATAACTTTCCGTTAATGGAACAAAAGAAGTTTGAGTTGCAAAATTATAAAAAATAAAGCGATGGTAACCAAAATATAAAAATTTTATAGTTCAATAACCGTAAAAAAATTAATGAAGAAGGACGTTGTAGTTACCGTTGAGGAAGGCGTTCCGGGTAAGTTATGAACTTGACAGGGTTCCATCTGGTGCTGACAACGAGAACCCACAAAAAAGTAAACCAAGACTCGCATAAGAGAGCAAGAAACCAAGCAAATCCATGGTTTTTTAGAGTGAGAAAATGGTAAACAAGTAGAGAACACATAAGGAAGAGGATACAAATATCTGAAGCTTTATGTATATGCTTTTTTACTGATGTTCTTTCATATAAATTATTTGGAGAAATTGTTTGCGCCATCGATAAATTTTAGTTAAAGAAATGGGAACTAAATGGAGGCAATGTTGTAGCATGTGATGCTTTGGTAGAGCTTTATATACAAGTGTGTATAATTTCTGTGAAATAAGATAAGGTAAAAGAATATTATAGTTACTGAGAGTTTTTTTTTTTTTTTTCATTTTTTCCAAAATGGTGTAAATGGATTGCACGGCGAATTGGAACTTGTAAAATTTGCCCAAAACACATATTACATTTCGATATGAGAAAATAACAGATATTCAAACTCAAAGGTAGTAATAAATACAAATATTAAACTCCATAGGTCATCAGATTTTTTTCAAATTATATAAAGATTATATAACAAATTTTATTATAAAATAGTTACTGTACGTTTTGTTACAGAAAAACGTAGCATTTTTGCTTATGTGGTAAGTCGAAATTATAAAAAATGACATAGTTCAGTGACCTTTTTGTAATAAAAAATATATCCCAATCACTTTTTTATAATTCACAAAAAGTTTAGGGGTATTCCTATTAAATAGCACCACCTTTAGCGTTTTTTGCGATTTAAGCCACTACTACAAATTGTCTCAATTGTTAGCCCAAACTTTCCAATCTTTTTAATTATTAGCCCAAGTCCCAATTCTGGCATCTGAAATCCCACGTGGCTCGCCGGATTGCCTCGTCAGCGCCAGCGTGGCCTTCTTTATGCGACGTCGTTTTGGATTACTCCTACCAAATAACACGAACTACCATTTTATCTCAAATATTAGCACAACCTTTCAAATATTTTTAAATTTTAGCCTAAAATTTGTTTCCGGCTATTGGAATCCAATGTGCACATTTAAGAATAACTAGTGCCGTTTCACGTGTTTCACACGTGGCTCGCAGTGTGACTCGTTAAATTATTAAATAATATATAAAATAATAGTTAATTAGGAATAGTTTATCTTATATAATACTTTGGATGATTAATTTAATAGTTTAACATTTTTAATTGATAATAAAATTTTATAATTATAAAGAATTTAAATAAAAAATTTAAATAATAATTAAAAAATTAATTTAATGAAAGTAGTTTACCTTATTTATAATTTTATATGATTTACATATAATTAAAATAGTAATTGTTAAATATTTAAAATAGTTTATTTTAATTAGTACTCTAAATAATTATCTTAATATAGTAGTTTACTTTAATTAGTACTCTAAATTAGTAATTTATTTTAGTTAATACTCTTTTTCTAATAATTATCTTAATAGTTTTTAATTAATAATTATATTTTATAAAGTGAAGAGGATAATAACGTAAATGTGCATGTCCCCCCGTTGGTTTTATATATAGTACTAACGTTTTGCCATGTGTTACATATGTGAGCGACACTTACATGACCCGTTATTTAAATTTTAAATTAATTAAAATATTAAATATAATACTTTATTTGTAAATAAATTATTATAATTATTTTTATTTATATAGAAACTATACCACGTTTGTGATATTAATAAGACCCGTTATATATAATATTAATTTATTATTATCACATGCTACACACATGAGCGACATTTATATGACCCGTTATATGTATTAATCTTAATTAAGATATTTACATGACCCATTATTTAAATTTAAAATTAATCAAAATATCAAATATAATATTTTGCCTTTAAATAAATTATTTTCATATACATTAAAAATTAATTAAAATATCAAAATATAATATTTACTTCTAAATAGTAATTGTTTGCATGAGAGCGACATTTATATAACCCGTTAAATATATTTATATCAATTAAACTAATTTATTGCACTTATATGACTCATTATTAATATGAAGTAGACGCTATTAACACAACTATTAACTTATTGCACTTACATGGCTTGGCAGTTAATAGCACACATAGCATTCAATAGCTGTGTGTAACAATTGATAGCATACATAGCATTCTGTAACAGTTGATAGTAACATAGCATATATAACATTTAGAGTTTGTGAATTTATGGTTGTGATTTTAGGGTTGTAAATTTATGGTTGTGACGTAGGATTAGTTGTGATTCCAATATCCGGAAACAAGTTTTAGGCTAAAATTTAAAAAATTTTGAAAGGTTGTGCTAATATTTGAGACAAAATGGTAGTTCGTATTATTTGGTTGGAATAATCCAAAACGACGTCGCATAAAGAAGGCCACGCTGGCGCTGACGAGACAATCCGGCGAGCCACGTCGGATTTCAGATGCCGGAAATGGGACCTGGGCTAATAATTAAAAAGATTGAAAAGGTTGGGCTAACAATTGAGACAATTTGTAGTAGTGGCTTAAATCGCAAAAAACGCTAAAAGTGGTGCTATTTAATAGAAATATCCCAAAAGTTTATTGTTCTTTTTTATAACAAAAGGTTTCAATAATCATTTTATAAGAAAAATTTGTTTAGTATTTTTTCTGTAATTTCAGAAAAGACTAGTGAACTATAGAGTTTAATATCCTAATAAATACTTTTAAAATCATTTGTTAGCCTTGTAATGATGTTAGCTTGGTACTTCAATACTATCTTAATTAAATTAATTTCAGATGGTTCATGTTTGGGGTTTAGTTACTTGAACATGAAAACAAATAATGTAGCTCGTGTTTTGGCTAGGAAGACAGTAATTCAAACAGAGGTTAATATGCTGATGGGACGATAGTTGTCCGATGGACACTTTTATGCTCAAATATAATTGATCGTTAACAATAGATTAAGAGTTAATTGAGAATTGATATAATGTATTCTGTCCCATGCTCCTTTTATAGTATTTTTGTGAGGGCAATACCTAGCAGTGTCCGAATAGGATTAGAATTCTTGTATCGAAGTAGATGTTATTCAAGAGGATTCTCCAAGATGTCTTCTAAATGGTCCAAGTCTTTTAAATAATACTAGGACCTTCTAAATTGACATAGTGTTGTATTTGGATAAGGAGTCTATGTTTGGATAAGATAAAATCTTATATGATTTGTGCTGATTATTCAGAGTGATGCTTTTCCAAATCCTATAAGGTTCGTTCTTGATTTGGCGAATTCTAAGAGGTTCGCCTGCGGATCCCTTAGGAATTCACCTGTTTGATTACTAAGTTGATCTCTTGTAATTTGTTAGGTTTCAGATGTATGGATCCAATATGGACCGATATGTTCGGTTTCCATCAAAAGGAAATTACACCCACCACCACCACCAAAATGCTAAATAATCTCAACAATACAGTGCGGTTCACTTTTTTGCAAAAATACAATACAATATTAGAGTGTTTAAAATCTAACATTTTTTTCTTTTAATTTTGCTTATACTTTTCTTCGTTAATACAGGTCGTCAAGCATTCTTCTCCACCGTCCTAATTGACATCTAAATATGCTCAACTTATCAAAATATATCTCTGAATCTAAAGCATAGAGGCACTGTCTTAATTAGTTACCAATTTAATTACGTCTTTGAATTTAAAGTAGAGAGCCACGATCGACGATAAGAGATTGAGCTCAAAATCGTTGTCGTTGACACTAACGCTTGTTGGATCCACAACTCTCAGTTTCACTGTTTTATTGTTCTCTAACTTTTTAAATGTGGAATTTTTTTGTTACAGTTATGATTTTGAAGCAGGTTTAGCTATTTTAGAAATGTGTGTTATGTTAGGAAGGAGATGTTAGCTTCAATTTCAATATTTAACTTCTGCACATATAGTGTTTGATGAAAAGTCTGAGAGATTTTTGTACTGGTTATGTACTCAACTTTATACTTAGAATACAATTGAATAATTATAGTTTTAAGATGAAGAAGATGAAGAGGATAAAAGAGTGGCGAGTTGAAAATTCAATAGTTATAATTTTTAGAGCTCTAAAGATAATCTTAATTAATTCAAGTCATGTTAGTATGAGACCTAATTGTGGAAATTGGCTAATTATATAAACTAAATTATCTTTTAAAATTGGCTACGGCAGCACTGGTTTTGTCGATTGGTGGTACTAGTTTTGTCGATCGATGGTGAAGGCGATTACGGCGGGTTTTTGGTTCCAAAAATTTAGAGTTAATTCCATGTTTTCTTCCAGTTTGATAGATATTTGTCTAAAAATTCCTTCCATCAATTCATATACAACTTTCATTGCAATAATTTCCAATTTAAAGACCACAAACTATATATTTTCGGTTTTGGTGTAAGCACTCAATTTCTTATGAAATTAATTAGTTTTTGTTGTGAAAATTTATTTTAATTTGTCTTATTCTTAATTTGTCTTTTTGTGTTATTTTAAAACAACATAAATCCCACATGGGAAGTGTAGAGCTTCAATAATGAGTTTATAAGGGTTTATGCAATATAGGCTTATAAATGTGTTGAGGGGGAAGCAATTGGCCCTCTCCGGAGTAGACTTGTGGGTTGGGGTTCGGGATGAAAGTCAAGTGGGCTTGTCCGAGACTTGACCAAACTTTTTGCAGCCTGTTATAATTTTATTTATTAATTAATAATAAAGCCTTATATGAGAAGGCCCTATTTTATCATATGTAAAATTAATTTTGGTCTAACCCTAAAAATCTAGAACAAATCTTGACTGAGTTTAATTAAAACGTTTTTAATTAATTAACCACGTTTTCAATTAAAGATCCTCCACTACTAGAAAACAGGTAATTTGCGACGGACTGAAAATCCGTCGCTAAAAGTGCAAAATTGCGACGGATTTAGCGACAGACAAATCATCCGTCGCTAAACCGCCAAAAAACTTGGCGGGAGAGTCCCCGCCAACTTAGCGACGGATTACCCGTCACTATCTCGTCGCTAATTTGGCGGGGTTTTGTAGGGAATTGTTACTGCCTAAAAACTTAGCGACGGATTAATAAATCCGTCGCCAAATGCTGTAATTTCAAAACGCAGCGTTTAAAGCAGCAAATTTAGCGACGGATATGTACAATCCGTCGCAAATATGCTGCTTCAAACGCTACGTTTCATTTAATTTGATTTTAGCGATGGAATTTATATATCCGTCGCTAAAATCGAATTAAATGAAACGCAGCGAACCCTTCTTCTTCCTTCTTCTTCCTTTTTTTCTGTTTCCGCCGTTTTCATTTTTTCTCTTTCCGGCGATTTCCCTTCTTCTCCGCAGCCCCTTCTTCTCCGATTTCCCTCCATTCTCCGCCGCCCTTTCCTCTTCTTCTTCGCTGCCGTCTGTTCTTCGCTGTCGTTCTGTTCTTCGTTGCCGTCAACCGTTCTCTCCGCCGTTCGTCTGCCGTCACCGTTCTCTCAGCCATTCGCCGCCGTTCTTGCCGGCCACCACTCAGGTAAGGGTTTTATTTTTTTGTCATTCTTTTATTGTTTAATTATTTAATAAATATATATAATTATTTTTTAAAAAACAGTCCCGCCCGCCGCCACTGCCTCCGGTAAGCGTCCCGCTGTTGCCTCCGGTGAGATCCGCTGCTGGCTCCGGTCAGTCCCGCTGCTGCCTGAGGTAAGTTTTTTAATTTTTTTATTATTAATTATTGTATTAATTAGAGATTAGGGTTAATTTAAATTAGGGTTAATTTAAATTAGGGTTAATTTAAATTAGGGTTAATTTTCTGTTTTTAAAAATATATTAAATTAGTTTAGATTTAGGTTAATCAAATTGTAATTGTATAATTAGTTTAATTAATTTAGCTTAGGATTAGTTTTTTTAATTAATTACGGTTATCTATCTATTTTTTTTAAATTATATAAATTTTTTTGGGTTAGGTTAATTAAATTATATTTGAATTAGTTTAATTTAATTAGTTTAGGGTTAGTTTTATTTATTAGGGTTAATTATCTATTTTTGTAGTAAAATATATTAAATTTTTTTAGGGTCTAGGTTAATTAAATTATATTTGAATTTGTTTAATTTGTATTAATAATGTTGAATTAGTAAATGTATAACTTATAATAATCATTTGTTTATAATTATTGTTTATTTGTTAATTAGTTGATTAAATTAGGCTAATTAGTGTAATTAACGTTATAAATATAATTTGTGATGTAATTGGATTGTATTTTTGGATTGTGGTATGAAATTTGCTTGCAGGACTTCCCTGAAAAATGGGTAATGCTCATTTTTAAGGGAAGTGCTGCCGAATTTTTATTAGATTTTTTTTATTATAATAATACGTGTTTTTTTAATGTGATAGGTTTGCATTCTCTGACACTCGCTGCGCATAGTGGTTCCGACTTATCTGGGCTTTTCATCTTCTCTTTGCGGTTCTGCCCTTCAACAAGTAGGTTTTATTGCTTATTTTGATTTATTTTAGTTGGAATAGATTTTATTTACAACGTTCAACCTATAAATAAATCTCGATTTTATTCCCACCGAATAAAATCGCAAACCTAGTCTTAGAGTTCCCGTCCCGTGTGTTCAAGAGATTGAACGTCACAGGATTGTACAGTTTGTACAGTTTGCAAAACTGGTCCTCCCGTAACTCGATCACGAAAAAACATATATGTCTAGTAGCGGTAGAAAAATATTTGGTTGTTTTCCAGCGTTTGTTCTCCGGGTGGATGTATAGTATATGTTTTGTAACGCTTATTCCTCGCGGAATATATAATTAGCGTTACAGCGCATATACTAAATATCGCACGGAAGGAGAACGACGCCAGAAGGCTGCCGAATATTTTTCTCCGTTGCTAGGCATATATCGTGGCCGAGTTAAGGGGAGCCAGTTTTGCGAATGGGATAGGTCCACACCTTTAAAGGAGGGTCTGCGACTGGCTCGGGAACAGCAGGCTGCGAACATGGCCCAGATGATACGCGAGGAGATTGCCAGGATGATTCCTAACCTTCCGGCAGAGTATCGGCCACAGCGCCCACCTATCCCACCAGACGATGACGACACACCAGCTTTGTAGTGTCGTGTTAGTTTATTTTATTACAAACATATAATACGGTTTTTTTTATATTCTGACATTTATATGTATACTCTTATATATATATATAATATATATATATATATATATATATATATTTATTTGTCAGTTTTAATTGATTGTAATTCATAATTGAATTGTTTTACTGTATTTAAAACGACAGGGGAAAACGGCAAAAAAATAGCGTAAAAATGCCGAAAAATTATGAAATTTGCGACGGACTTTGGGATTTGCGACGGATATATCCGTCGCCAATTCATCAGCTTTTGGAGACAAAAGCTGATGAATTGGCGACAGATATGGTCCGTCGCTGATTTGCGACGGATATATCCGTCGCCAATGCCTCAGCTTTTGTCTCCAACACTGAGGCAATTGGCGACGGAAAGATCCGTCGCAACATCCAAAAATTCCGTCGCCAATTTGTCTCCAAACGATATGATTTGGAGACACATTTGCGACGGAAGTTGTGGAAGTTGCGACGGACTTGTCCGTCGCTAAATTAGCCACGGACACGTTGGTCGCAAAGTTTGTTTGCGACCAAATATGTTGCGACGGACACAATCCGTCGCAAATCCGTCGCAAAGGTAGTTTTGCGACGGATTTGAGGGCTTTAGCGACGGATATTTCCGTCGCTAAAGCCCTGTTTTTTTGTAGTGCTCCACTAACTGATTTCGTTTTTTTTTTAACTTAACCTCATTTACGTCCTCATTCATTTGCTTGCTAATTACGAATTTAAAATCGAAATGAGATCATGGCTGGATTAGGGGGATACGAACTGGTATTAAATATTTTTCGCTGCTACTTCTGATCTTACTTTTGAATAAGTAGAAGGTTTAGTTGTATCCTGTGGTATACGCAAATACTGCGAAATATACTTTAGGTCAGTAAAACATTTCACGTCTTAAAGCTTAAACACTCTGTTCATTTCTTTAAATTAGACAACAATTTTTATATTAATACATTCATTATGTTAGCTACTCCAAATCAGTCAATTACTCATAAGAACTTAGACGAATAGTCCAAGTCATAAATATACAATATTGCAATATGAGAGTATTACATTATATTCTTCTCTTTCTATTAAAATTATATATAAAAAAATATAAAGTTCACGATCATACTTTAAGGTCAACTATATGTGATGATTGTTATGAATAGGGAGAACCTTTTCAACACCAACTTTTCATAAACTTCGCATAAATGGCTATATATCCTCTCAACACTCTAACCTTTATTTTGCAGGTTAACCCGTCGAAAGGACCGACTCCATCACTAAACAAAGTCTTTCGTTTATGAATAATAAAGCCTCTAAAGTCTTAAACCCTAGAAACTCACTTACAGAAATGCACAAAACACAAAGCTAAAACAGCTGATTTACAAATTGTTGGCAACGGAATACCATATTTTCCTTTTCCAAACAACCCCTTAAAAAATGGCCATAAAAATATCACCACAATCACACTACACAAAATCTCGCCAACCTGTGACCCCAAAACCCTAGCGCCACCACCGCACAAACCCAAACCTAGCGCACTCAACTCTACAAACAAAACTGTAGTTGCAGGCACAAAAATGGGCGACCCATCAAATGTAAACCTACCAACATCATCACTAGCATCATCATCAGTAGCCTGATCTTTCTGAGTAACTTCGAAAACAGTCTCTGACAAGCCAAGAATCTTCAACACGACACTTAAAACTCCAAACAACCATGAACTTACACTGATTATCCTCGACATCCTAAGTTTATTCCACCACGAAAGAACCGACATTCCGTTTTGAAGATACTGCAAAATGGTGTATAAACAGTATATAATTACGAGAGCTAAGTAGCCATAAATGGGCGGCTCGTTGAATTTGGGCAAGAAATTGGAGTTAGAGACGAGACAATAAGCAGGTAAAAGCATATAGCAGAGTTCAGGAATGGAACGTAAACCCCAGAGGAGGATCCACAAATAGGCCAAACATTGCCGGAGTTGCAGTTTGGCGGTGACGGCTGAGATAATTGGGTTGTTTTTGCTGACCAGGATTTCGAGTAAACCGGTTGCCCATCGTTTTTGTTGGGTCATTGACGATGGTCCGGTTGATGGCGAACAGCCAAGAAAAGCTGGAGTTTGTGGAGTGCAAAATGCAGATTTCCAACCTTTTGAATGAATGTTAAGACCTGTCAGGACATCTTCTGTTGTGGATCCATATCGCCAACCAATCTGATATATACATGCAATTAGCCATAGTTATTGAAATTGTTTCAACTTTGGTATTAAAATGAAATCTAAGTTATATTTTTATACTTTTTTATAGCAATTAAATTTAATTTAAAATAAAATTTTCCAGCTACCTTAGTTGTAAAAAACTCTTACAACCATTGACATGATACTTGTTGGATGGCCTCTTTCAATATATTTAATATATCTATAAAGTTATATTTTTAGTTTTTATATTTTACATAAAACATGTCCACACAATTTATGGCTTTATTTTTTTAGACGGTAGTGTTGCATATAATAAAATGATAGTTTGAATGAAATTAAAAAATAAAATTAACAAAGATTATTAAATTAGTTAACTAAAAATAATTTTTTATAAGTTCAGCTACTAAAAACTTTTATTAATAATTTTTTTATATTAATATATTTTTTTAGATAAACATATATTTCTTCCATTTTTATTTTTTAAAATTATAGTAATTAAGTTATACTTAAATGATTTTAGATAATTGTTATAATTGTAAATTAAAATTTAGACTATATTATTATTAATATATGAGTTAATTTTCATTAATTTAATTTTTCATTCATGATAAAATGTTAAATAAAATTATAGTTTTGGAGTATTATTTGAAAAAATAAAATTAATCTAAATAATTAAAATATAACTTCTAATAAAATATAAGAACTAAAATAATAACCTTATAGATATATTAAATGTGTTAAAAGAGGACAATCAACAAGTTTCATTTTAATGGTTGTAGGAGTTTTCTACAACCAACGTTATAGGAAAATTTTATTCTTAAATCTAATATACATTTTTTAATCTTACATTTTTAATTATAAATATTTTAATTATTGATTTTTTTAAAAAAAATTCGACCAAAATAAATTTTACAAGTATCGGCCAAGCAATCACATGGGAATTTATGTATAAACTCAGAATTTTTTCCATGCAGGTGCTATTATAAAAATTGTTATTAATTAAGTGGCTAAATAGTCATTAATCCAAAAAAATTGGTCTATGGATTATGTAACAAAGTTTGAGGGCATACCTCTGCTCCCCATGCAGTACCGTACTCATAGCCACAGCCAGCAACTTCATTTGCAGCCTCCACCAAATTAAAGTTTGAGGGCATACCTCTATCTTTTTCTTCTAATGCTTCAGCTGCTGATGTTTTAAACTCCATTGATTTCCCAAATAGCTTTACCAGTTCCACGTCTGCTAGATTACCTGGTATCACCAAGAAATATCAAATGAAAACATGCATACAATGATTTAGTCCAAAGCAGATGACATGTTATATTTATTTTATCACTTTTCAACTAAGTTGCACGGAAACGGAAACGGAAACTGAAACGGAAACGGAAACCGCGAAACGGATTTTTCCAAAATATAGGAAACGGAAACGTGGGGGAAAACGTGTAAATAGTAAAAATATAGGGATATATTTATAAATATTAAAAGCTTTATTTTCATATAAATAAACTATTATAACAATTGATAAGATAAATTATTCGAATATCTAACAAATATAACATATCATTAAATTCCATAATAAAAAAGTCTATGATTTGAATATAACAAATATAACATATCAGTATTCCAATATTATAAAGTCTATGGATGATTGATTAGATACTTAACCTTTTTTAGGGTTTTCTTTAATTGTTTAAGAATTTTTTTTATATAGGAAATGGGAAACTAGGAAACGAGTTTCCAACTTTTAGTATTTACAGAAACGGGCCCGAAACGTTTCCGAAGAGTTTCTGAGAGTTTCGGAAACGGAAACGTTTCCGAAACGGGAAAACTCACCCCACATAAGGTTTCCGTGCATCCTAGCTTTTCGATATGATATAACGACCGATTAACGTGGTGATTACATTACATCGGTATTTTGTCAAAAAAAAACATTACATCGGTATTTCAGTAGCCTTTTAACGTGGTGATTACATAATGATATATCTTTAAATAATACTATTACATCGGTCACTTATCGTCATTTGATCGATGCAGCGCCTTACATAACAATAAATTATTGGCAAAATGATTTAATATTTTTGATCAAAATAATAAATGTATCTTTTAAAAATAATTATAACAATATGATCATTCAATTATGCGACCTGTGAATATACTATTCTCAAGGCTAATAATCACCCATGGCCCCTGATTTTAAGGGTACCTTAAGACAAACCCCCTGATAAAAAAACGACCAGTAAACCCCTTTATCTTTGTGACACCGCTCGCTAAACCCTTTTTGGATGAAAATACCCCTGACACCGTCTTTTTTGATCAATTAATATTTTTTTTGAAAAAAAGAATTGGCGGCGCCACGTCAGCTGCCACGTCACCAAACTACCCTAAAAAATTAACACCCCCAAAATACCCCTAAAATACTCAACCCAATCTAAAACAACCCAATCAAATCTAACTCAATGAAATCCAACTAAATTTACAGCGACGGAATAAATAAAAATTGCGACGGATTTAAAAAAATTAGCGACGGATTTAGCGACGGATTTAAATCCGTCGCTAATTTTAAAAAAAAATAATTTTTTAATTAAAATTATAAAATTAAATATTATTTAAACAATCACCCACAGCCACTCACCCACCCGCTATACACCACACACTATCAACCACCCGCAAATTTTGCAAATTTCTCAACTTCCCAGAAGGTCACCCATCCTTTACATTGCTCCCACCAAATCCTCTTTAACCTTGTAGTTCCCTTGCGCGTGACTCCATCTTATATAGCTCAGATGTTTGTGTTATATCTATGTACATTATATTTAAATATAACTGAAAGTAATAAAAAGTTACTCACACAATTTACTTCCGTATTTTAAAATAATTATTTTTCATATTAATTATTTTTAAATAAATAATTAATAAATTATTTTTTTAATAAAAACAACAAATTATTACTATTAAACTTTACTCCCGTATTCAAAGAAAAATATTTTTTCCTAGATAATTATTTTGTTAATAAATAATTTTTTTTAATAAATAATTTTTTTTAATAAATAATTTTTTTAATAAATAATTATTCTTTTAATAATTAATTATTCTTTTAATAAATAATTATTCTTTTAATAATTAATTATTTTTTTAATAAATAATTATTTTTTAATTATTATTTTAATAAATTTTCATATAATTAATATTATTTTAAATAATATATAATAAAAACAATATTTTTTAATAAAAGTAAGCATTTAGCGACGGATTACAATCCGTTGATAAAAGTGACACATTTAGCGACGGATTACAAAATCCGTCCTAAATGTGTTACATTTAGCGACGGATTTCAAATCCGTCGCTAAATGGGTAAAACAATTTGGCGGGATTCAGTGACGGAATTTCCGTCGCTAATCCAATTTTTTTTAGGATTTAGCTTCTAAATTAAATTAAGGGTATTTTGAGTGTTTGAAATTTTTAAGGTATTTCGCTGACGTGGCGCCGTCAGTGTTTTTTTTTTAAGAATGACAGTTGACTGAAAAAAACGGCGCCGGGGGTATTTTCGTCATATTTCGGGTTTAGGATGTTTAGGTGGCGCCGCCACAAAGATCAGGGGGTTTACTGATCGTTTTTTTTATCAGGAGGTTTGTCGTAAGAAACCTCTAAAGTCAGGGGCCATGGGTGATTATTAGCCTACTCTCAATTTAAATCAATTATTTTCATGATTTATTTTTATAGTTGAAGATTTAATTTTTAATTCCATAAATGATTATATTACAAAGTTGATCTACAGTTTCATATTAGGAAGGTTTTTTTCGCATTTTAAAAATGAGTGTCATGTGCTCAAAAATAGATTTAATTAACAAATCACAAAAAAGTATTTATTATTTTGATCAAATATATGAATATAAAAAATTATAATGCATGTACTATTGGATAATGTAGTTACTGATTGCCACATCAACTTTTTTTTTATCAAAATTTTTAAAAATATTTTGACTAAAATACAAAATAGTTTTGAAGCTGAGCTTACCACAAACTGGAGTGAGATTTTTGGGTTGATTTTCTAAATCTGGAGGACTCAAACCATAAATTACTTTTCTTCTGTGAAAACATCCAGTTCCTCCATAGAATGGTCCTTGCACTCCTGCTATTCCACGCCCCATGTACTACTCCACAAAATATATAAAATTAAGGACTTATTTGCATATAATTTACTTGAATGGGATATATAAGTAAGATTTGGAAAGTATATTAGGTACCTCATACAAAACAAATAAACTATTTCCAAAAGGATCATCCTTGAGTTCATCATAGAACATTTGTGGAAACTGTACAAATGCAAACGATTCAGAGCCTAGCAAGAAACACAGTGCATGACGAACTATCTGTGGATCATTGGCATACATGTCGCAGTCTACATTTAACATCAACGGCGCGTTTGTCATCAATCCTGACACTCTCGTCTGTTTGGAATTACGAAAAACAGTTATCATCGTTTCATTTATAATATTTGATAACTGAACTTCAATGTTACACCAACATAAAGTTATTATATTAATTTTGGTTTAAATTGTTAGCAACTTTTTGTTGATTTAAAATAAAAATTTAGTGACCAAATCTTCCTTTATAGGATGATCAATTTAAATGAATTAATAAAATTAAGAAGGAATTATTAATTTTTTCAAAATTAAGGAGAAAAAAATAATAATCCGGACCTAAATTTATGGGGATAAAAGTAATTAACCCTAAATTACTGAAAGTAAATTGAATAGGGTTAATTATTTTTATCTCCATAATTTAAGTCCATATATATATATATATATATATATATATATATATATATATATATATATATATATATATATATATATATATATATATATATATATATTCTTCTATTCATCAAAAAAAATATTCTTTTGAGGTAAAAACTAGTTTTGAAGTAGAGGTTAATTAGTATTTTATATAATTGAAAAAACTTACAAGCACATTCATAGCACCAGCTTTGTAGTGATGTGGATACTTTGGTCTCTTTTCTCTTGAAACATAGATTAAATGAGGTAACCCAACTGAAGAAACACTTTCCTTATTCTCCCATATCACCTGTCCAACAATTTTTTCATCAATAATCAACAAATTACCAGTCGTTTTAAAAATATAGTATTTGATTTTATATTTCAATTTGATACTATAACTTTTAATTGATATCAAAATGGTACCATAAGTTTCAGTTTTATATTTCAAATTAAAGTACTTCAAAGTTTTCAGATCAAAATATAGGCTTAATTACTTAAAAAACCCTCACCTTTAATTTTGTTTTCGTTTATACCCTGATCTAGGAAAATTGTCACAAATACTCATGACCTTGTCTTTATGTTTCACCTCTACCCCAAATTTCAAAAAAAAGATGATTTATTGAAAATAACTAAATATAAGGGTTATTTTATACCTTTTTCTAATAAAAAAATTGCAAACAAATACTTCATCTATAAAAACGCTCAAATAAGTCCTAAAATTAAAAACCGCTAATATTATTATTTTCAAAAAAAAATTCAATTTTTGTATAATTAATAACATTGACGTGTAATTAGAATATATACTAAAAATGAAGGACTATTTTAAACTTTTTTTCAAATGAAAAGAGGTAAATTTAATACCTCGAGGGTAGAGGCGAAACATAAAGACAAGGTCATGAGTATATGTGACAATTTTCCTAGGTCAAGGTATAAACGAAAAAAAAAGTTAAAGGTGAGGGTTTTTTAAGTAATTAAGCCCAAAATATATAAGTAGTTATCGTAATTGATAGTAAGATGTCATGTTCGATGGGACCGGCATAACAAATGATGTGGTATTATATTATAAAATTCTATAATCCAACATATCAAAATATATATTTATATATATGGTCTAATGGTGTTGAAAGGTTTTTCTTTCCAAAATTTATCAAAACATTTTAAAAGTTATAAAATTATTCTAATTTGGCCAGTTCTCTAGTGTCTATTTAACTTGATAATCTAACGTAAAATAATAAAATCTTAATGAACAAAAATTTCCTGCAACCCATGTTGTAGGTAACTCCTGCTACTCTATACGTGATAGGCTGATGTTTATTGAATGCATAGCATGATAAAGAGTAATTTTACTCCTCATATTTAGTATAAGTTCTATATTAGATATTTAGACTATTGTATTTTAATTTTGTCTTTTAAGTGATATATTCTGTTAATATTTTCTCATAAATAAAAAATTAAATTAAATTTTTTTAGCTCAAATATCAATAAAAATAAAATTATTCTATATTTTAATAATATAAAATGCATTATCCTAATCACATCAAAATAAATTATATATATAATTCTAATTAAGTTTACCATCTTAAAAAATACAAAATATTTCTTTATTTAAAATAGGGTTAATTACATATAAAATCACCACCTTTACACGAATTTTCAAAAATAACACGACCTTTAAAACGTGTCAATTCAGGGCATCACCTTTCATTTCTTTTCAAAAATAGCATGTGCACGTTTTTTGATAAAATTTTGCTGACTTGGACACCCAGTGAGAGTGCCACGTGTCACGCCACGTCAGCAAAAATGCCACTAAAAATGTGCCCGTGTTATTTTTGAAAAGAAATGAAAGGTGGTGCCCTGAATTGCCACGTTTTAAAGGTCGTGTTATTTTTGCAATTTCGTGTAAAGGTGGTGATTTTATATGTAATTAACCCTTTAAAATAATATAAGAACTGAAGAGAAAAAATATTAGATACAATTGTTTAATCAAACTAGAAAATATAAAAAGCGCAAAATAGTCTAAATAATTAAATTATAGCATGTAATATAACATAGAAATAAAAAAAATATAGTGTTTTTTTATCAGATTTGATATATTAAGATGGAACAACATTGGTCTATTTTCAACTGCCACATGTACAATAGCATGCCTTCGGACAACTAATATTACAAGATAATTTTGTACATATATAATAGTCTAAATATTTGATATAGAACTCACAATAAATTTGAGGAGTAAAATTACTCTTTATCATGTTATGTATTTAGTAAACAGCAGCCTATCTATATTAGCCACGTATACAATAGCAGGAGTTTCCTACAACATGGATTGCAGGAAATTTTTGTTCAATTTTAATTTAATCATACCTCATGGTTTTCAATCGACAACTCTTCTTTTTGCCAATTTGTTTTTTTTAGAAAAATTACACAATTAATTGCCACTTATGCACAACTAAATTAATTCGGAAAAATATACAGTGAATTAGTCAAATTGAAATAGATATACAATTTTTAAAAAGTTATGACATTTTTTTAAAATTAAAATATTTAGAGTTTTAACACCATATATATATATATATATATATATATATATATACATATATATATATATATATATATATACATATATATATATATATATACATATATATACATATATATATATATACATATATATATATATATATATATATATATATATATACATATATATATATATATATGCATATATGTGGCAAATATTTGGTACCATTCAATCGTTCTATTTATTCACCAAACATTAGTAGAAGGAGAAATTGGATTTAATCTAACCTTGATAATTGTCGGATGATTTCTGCGGTCAATATTGGAGAAAATATTAAAATCAGCAGTTTTACTGTCCAATGGAATAAACTTTAGGGATGCATCTTTAATTTTGCGGCTAAACTTTTCGTACTCATCCTATTACAAAGAGACAAAGTAAATTAATGTTTTAGCAAAGTTGAAAAGACATGATCAATCAAAACATGAGGCAGTTGTATATAGAAATATCCAAATTTTAGATTATTTTGATTTGATGATCAAATTTCAATTTATCTTTTATGATACAATTTTTATTTTATTTCATAAAGATTTTTTTTTACTAAAGTTTAATTTCTTTCTTTATTTGGGTAACTAAATTTCCTTTTTGATGAATAAGATTAAAATTTAAAGAAAAAATAACAAACTAAAAGTTTGGTAATCAAATTGTAAAAAAATGAAAGTCTAGGTACTCATAAAATCAATAAAAGAAAAGGGTTTACTACTAAAATTTAATTTTAGGATCAAGTAAATCCTCAATATTCGGAAAGGTTCAGATAATGCCTCCAACGTCTTGAAAAATAAACAACCAGACCTCTCAATTTCGACAACCAGACCCCCAACGTCTCATTTATAAGTCAAAATGAGGGAATGATTGTTCACTTTTTAAAATATTGTAGGCATATTTGAAATTTTTTCGAACGTTAAAGACTTACTTGATCTTAAAATCAAACCTTAAGGGTATAAATGACCCTTTTTTCCAATCAATAATCCATCAGAACTGACTTAACAAAACATTAAACTTGGACTGACCTTGATGATTCTCCAATCTTGTTGGAACTCCAATGAATTGGGACTAGATAAGTGTACCGAGTCATTATTGGTGAAGTATCTAAAGGGAGCTCTAACTTGAATATTATATTTCTTACAAAATGGAACCCAAATTTTAGCAAACTTTGATGTTTCGACAAGAGAATAATATGTAATAGATGAACAACCGTCGTCTGAAACATAGCATGCTAATTTATCCACCGGATAATCAACGGCTAATAAAGATAATACTGTATTCATAGTCACTATCGCCGGTTCTAGCGCCGGATCTGCAGTCGTCACAAACATATCCACCCGCGGAAGAAGCTCTTCCGCCCTTCATTTTAAGAAAAACCGGACAAGTAATCGAATTAGTTGAAATATATTTTTGAAATATATTGTAACATCAATTGTCATTCTATAATACATATACGACAACATAACAGCTGACGCGACAGTATATTTTAAGAATATATATACTTCTGTTGATTACCACATCAGTCTAATTTAGTGAAAAAAATATTAAAGTTATTTTTTAAAGAATAAATATTTGTACTAAACAAAAAGCAATGAAATACAAAGAGTTCGGTCGGAACATTCAAACCCAAAAATTAATATCAGACATAAGATTTAACTATCTGGCTAGACTAACTTATAAACATTTATATTCGCCGATCTTCTAGAAGAAAAAAATGGAACTATAGAAAAACAGGTTAAATGCTTTTACAAATACTGACCAATAAACTTTTTACAGATTTTACAATCGTTTTAGTTTTATATTTTGATAATCCAAATTTGTTTTTTCTTTACTATAAGCAATTCCGATAATTAAATGCTTATATGTGGCAAGAAAAACATTAGGTGCCTCATAATTTTCCGCGAGTCACATAGTCGATAATTCACCTATATTCACTAAATAACCTCCCATTGTTGGAAAAATATTGGATTACCAAAATATTAAAAATAAAACAACGGTAATGGAAGTGAAAAAGTCTATAGTTCATAAACCATAAAAGAAGTTTAATCCATTAAAAAACTGTCCCTACAATCTAACATATGAAAATACTTTTCAACTAAAACAAATTTAAAAGCTTATAAAAGTAGGGAATTAATTTGAAATATACATCAATAGGATATATATTTACTCCATAAAAGTCTCAATTACTATCATGAAGATGAAGAAGAACGTTGTAGTTACCGTTGGGGAAGGCGTTCCGGGTAAGTTATGAACTTGACAGGGTTCCATTTGGAGCTGACAACGAGAACCCACAAAAAAGTAAACCAAGACTCACATAAGAGAGCAAGAAACCAAGCAAATCCATGGCTTTTTAGGGTAAGAAAACGATAAACAAGAAGAGAACACATAAGGAAGAGGATGCAAATATCTGAAGCTTTATATATTTGGTTTTTTACAGATGTTTTTTCATATAATCTTGGAGAAATTGTTTGTGCCATTGATTAAGTTAAGGAAATGAGAAGTAATGGAGGCAATATATTGTAGCAAATTAATGATACTCTTTGGTAGGGCTTTTATATAGAAGATTGTAGATTTTGTCAAATAATGGAAATTAAAAATAATTGCGGCTATTGAATTACATGGATTTTTACACTTTGATTATCATCGTTGTGTTTTTTATATTTTGATGATTTAATTTTAATTTTAAAACTTGAGTTTTTTTTTTTTGGATAATTAGGAGAAGGAGAAACACTTGTAGGAGAAATCGATCTCACGACCTTGCAGATTGCTGCATAACGCTTATACCATTTGACCTATAACTCATTGGTCCAAAACTTGAGTTATTATCGCAATTCCGGTCAGTAATTACTTATGTTGTAATGGAAAAATCGGATGCCACATAATTTCTCGTTGGCCACGTAAGCAATAATATTTCACTTGAATTAACTTAGTAATATCCCGTTGCTAAGAAAATATAATGTAAGTTGAATTATCAGATATAAAAAACAAAATGATAATTGTTTAAGTGTACAGTCTATATAATTAAGTAATTGTATTCATAAAAAAAAAAGTAATTGTAACAAATGTTTAACCTCAAGTAATTTTTCAATTTAAAATTTGAAGGAATTGGGTGAAATTCTAACTATAATTTTATTTATTTTTAATATATTTTATTGCAAATATTTATTAAATTTGCAACATAAAAAATATAAATTTATTCAAAAAAAATATAATGAATTAAAAAAGAGTTGTTGTCAATCATCGAAATTTAAATATTTCAATCACAAATACTCTGAATATACATCAATAAATCAATTCATTCAAAATATTCAAGTGTTAGATGAAGTATAGATGGCCATTTGTTTTAAGTGTGGCATAGAATTACGTAAGTGTTTGTGTAGCATAAACTAAGACGTGAGGATATAAACAGAACAACAGCTGAACTTCTGTGACCTTTACTTCAAAATCCATATCGATAAGTTTTGGCTATATTATATTGGCTTTTCTCAATTAATATATATATATAATATTGTTGATATATAAGAAAAAGAAGACAATTATGTTTTCTCCATCTTCTTAATCAATGTTTAAAAAAATAATCATATCATTACCTGCAAGCGCATCTTTATTGCTATACTAAATTAGAGCAGTTTCATTGCATATTGTATTTTTATGCTATTTTTAATATAAAATATAGAAAAATGCTAAATATACCATACAATAACATATTAGTAAATATCGACTTATGAGATTTTCATTAACATGTCTAATCTTTTTATAAAATTGAGTATAATTTCTAAAATAATAAAATAGTGTGAAATTTTTGACAGTGATATAATATGTAATGCATATATGTAAATATGTAAATATTCTTTCTAATAGAAAAATGATGATAATGGTTGAAATGAAAACACTACAACTAGAATTTTAAAATTGTAATTCTCTCAAATTAATTGAACATGACCTGTCATGTTCAATTAGTCTACTTATAAAAGGAAATTTGTAGATAACTTAATGCAATTTATTTTTTATCCAAACCATTCATTTTCTAAGAAATTAGATTATGAATTAATTAAATATAATAGGTCATGTTGAATCTAACTTGAGAGTATCTTGATCTGAAATTTTATTGTAACTTGCAACAAATTAGTGTAGAGTCACCCCGAGATAAAAATTTAATTTGCAGGAAGCTATGCTCAATTTTTTGTTCGAGATTAACTTTAAGATACGAAAGTAAAAGTTCAATTTTTTTCAAATATTTTATTAAATTTAAGAGTGCTAGTTAAAAAAACAATTCAAAACTGTAATATGGTTTACAAATTTTTTCGATTTTAGAACAATAATAACTTTTTTCTACAACATGGATACTATATATATAATACATATCATTCCGACGTCTACATCACTTTTTATAAAAAGTGTTCCGAATTGCAAAAGTGTAGTAATTCGTGTTTTAAATTGCCAAAGCTGAAAGTTCTTTTAAAATTGCTAAACTATGATCTATTTTGCAATTATCCCAATTTAGAACAATCTTCAAAGTTCAAGATTTCTTTTAGAAATCATGCCAATTTAAAACAGAATTCTCCTTAACAAACCGAACAAAGAATTATTTTCCCACAGAATTAATCAAACTACTAGCAGGAAGTTTTCTAATCCCAGTCTCTACCATCATTTTTCTCACAACAGCAGCAACATTCCACTTCTCCACCCCAGCATTAATATTAGATAACAATACATATTGACCACAATGCAACGGCTGCAATTGGAGTAGCCTCTTCCCCACTTCATTTCCAAATTCAATTGCTCCATGAATCTTACAAGCACCGAAAAGTGCACCCAAAACAGAAGAATCTGGTTCAAATGGCACTCTTTATAACCTCACTTGCTTCTCTCAATAATCCTGCACTACCTAATAGATCAACCAGACATCCATAATGCTCCATTTTTGGCTCCACACCGAAACCGCTCCGCATTGATCGAAACACCCTCGTACCGAACTCAACGAGCTTGGCACGAGCACAGGCAGTAAGTATAGCAACAAAAGTAACCTCGTTTGGTCGCATACCATTTTCCCTCATCATTTCAAACATATCTAAAGCTTGTTTTTCTCTTCCATTATTAGCAACAGAAACATTCCAAGAACAAATCTTTTTACCAACCATGTTGCTAAATACTTTATGCCTATGAGCTATAATAATTATTTGTAATATTATCAAAGTTTAGGAAAGTTCAAATCCATATACATCCCAAAGAATATATTAAATTTTATTTAATATGTGAATTAAAAATTAAAAACAAATTAAAAAAAATTCAGCAATAAAAAATAAAATTGTTTAATGGATATAGCCGTTTTATTTTGTATTTATCATTCTTTATGAATAACGTATCCGTCTTCTTTTTTACGAGATATTTATTTTGTTATTTTTTATGAATGATTGATTTGTTCATTGCATATAAAGGATTTATTATTCTTCTATTATAAAATTAAAAATTTAATTCATATTAAATTAGAGCGGTTATATAATTATTCAAACATTTTGTTCTACATTAAATTATTAAAATATTCTTATATTTTTTTAAATTTTTATAATTGTAACTTTTGGAATTAATGAAAGATTTATTTTATGTAAGAAAATGTTTAATAGTGAAAAACAGTCAAATCTTTTTAACTTTTTACAAATTTATACAAAACATTCAGAGTTTGTAAATCTATCCCTGCTTGATATGTTTTTTGCTATCAACTTTTAATTTAAATAGATTTAAAACAACAATAAAATTTTATATTAAATTCTTTGAGCTAAAAAGATAAATTAAGATAAAAATGAATAAAAAGATTAATGGAATTTGCATAAAATGAAATATTAACATAATTAAACTAATTGAAAAACTATTAATTATTATAATAAAATTATCAAATTTTTTTTTATCAGAAAATTATCAAATTGGAATTCTTTATAAGTTCTAACTAAAACGCAAACTGGAGTGCATAAAACGCAAAAGAAAAAATGTCAGCGGCAGCTATACTGTCACCATCTTCCTTCTCCAGAGTTTTCAATATAAAATCTCTCCTAAAACCATCGTCGTCCCCAGCATATCGTTTACTGCGCACACACTCAGCTAATCTCTCCACTTCCCGTTTCCAAGTTCGTTCAATGGCTGACTCAGCTTCTTCTCCATTCAAGAAAGTCCAAATCCAAAGAGACAACACTGTAAGCAATTTGATTTTTACTTGCAGCTCTTTTTAGCACAAATTTGAAGTCAAAATTTTGATTTTATATTGCATTTTAGTTGGGTTTGTGATGATTGGCTGTAATTTGATTGATCAGACATTTGATGCGTACGTGGTCGGCAAAGATGATGCACCTGGCATTGTTGTTGTTCAAGAATGGTGGGGTGTGGATTTTGAGATCAAGAACCATGCTCTTAAAATCTCCCAGCTTGAACCTGGATTTAAAGCTCTCATCCCAGAGTGAGTATCTCTTGTATCTACCCTAGGTAGCACCGACATTTCATTCAATCAACGTGTCCTGTTTCAGAAATGTTTAGGACACGAAACTTCAATTTTTACATTGGAAAACCTAAAATAACACGACCAACGAGCTGTAGCTCAAATGGTATAAGCGCTGGACAGTAAATTGTCAAGGTCGTTGGTTCAATTCCTCCCACAAGCGCTCCCCCTCCCCCAATTATCAAAAAAAAACCTAAAATAACACGGTTTCTCTGTGTTCGTGTCAAAGTATCCTGTTTTTACGTGTTCGTGTCCGTGCTACCTAGTTTGTACCTCATTTCAATTGGATATAAAAATTCAAACCTTTTAGACTTTTTAAAAATCTAATCGAAACGTTTAATTTCAGTACTTTTACTCCAATTTTAAAAATGGACATAAGTATAAAATTACGAAAATTAAGCGAAACGTAAAAAATAGTAAAAATACATGTTGAACTGAACAATTAGTGAAATCAGGTTAAAATTATTATTAATCTGTTTTAAACTTGGTTGAAATTGCCGAAATTGGATGTTTTGGTTAGAGTTGGAAGGAGGTAAAAAAGTTTGAATTTTTTAGACTAGTAGGCCTTATGTCAAATATGTTTTTCTTTGTGTTTTAGTTTGTATCGAGGAAAGGTAGGCTTGGATGCTGCTGAAGCTCAACACTTGATGGATGGTCTTGATTGGCCAGGTGCTGTTAAGGATATTGGTGCTTCTGTTAATTGGCTCAAAGCTAATGGTTCAAAGAAGGTTACTAATCTATTTCTTAGAATTTGATCTATTGTGTCTTTTCGCCAATTACCTATCATTGTCGTTAAAAGCATATTGTTTGATTTCTTCATTGTGCCAGCATCTGGACTAGTGTATTATGGTTAAACTTATTGTACCAATAAGAGATTAAGCTTTATGGATTCACTTGCGCAAGTTAAGAGAAAACTATTAGTGTGTCGAACTGACTTTATTCGACATTTTTTTTAATAAAAATGATTTCAGCATACATGTATATGAGTTAGTTCGTTGTTTATCTGAAATAATATTTTGCCTAAAGATGAGAGAAAACTCACATTCTACTTTAAAATATGGCATTTCTACTTACATTTTGCTTGGATGTTAAATTAATTTTTCTGGTAATTATTACAGGTAGGAGTTACTGGATATTGCATGGGAGGGGCTCTTGCTATTGCAAGTTCTGTTTTGGTCCCTGAAGTTGATGCTGTTGTCGCATTTTATGGTGTTCCTCCATCACAGCTAGCAGATGCTTCCCAAGCTAAGGCGCCTGTCCAGGCTCATTTCGGAGAGCTTGATAGTTTTGTTGGTTTTGCTGATGTTACGGTATGCCATCCCTTATTTGTCATCAATTTTAATCTTTATCCGTCAACATGTTTTTTTAATTAATTTTAGTTCTTTTTGTCCCCTGCTGAGTTTTGCAACTAGTTTGATGTGGGTTAATTGCAATTAGTATTCCTTAATAAGTTTTGGTTGTTGGATTTCATTCTTCCAGCTGAAATAAGAGGGATTTAAATTAAATGAGAAAAATTATACGTAATGAGAGCTTGCATGGAACTCCCTATCAACTTCTGTAAAAAAATTATATATCTAAATTGATATCAATGCTCTCTTCTTTATATGTAGTTCTTTTGTATTTTGTCATCTAAACTCAATTTTTGCAATAAAATATGGCACTTTGCAGCAAACCAAGCAATTTTTAAGACTATTTAAGCGTCAGCACAAGAAGAGTTCCACAATAAAATTACTAGCTTAAGGTCTTTTCACCTCCCCTTCTCTTCAGTTTGAAACACTTCACCATGAAATGTTCTATGGTGCCTACTAATTATTGATATTGATCATAGATAGTCCAGTTGTCGTCATTTGTAACTTTTTACCACAGAACCTCACTCCCACCCAGCCATCTGTGTAATGATGATCAACATTAACGTAGTATGATTGGCTCATTTTTGTTTTTGACTTATCATGTTTGAGCTCACCCATTGTGGATCACTTAAATTATCGTTGATATCCTTCCCTAATGTGCTTCAAGCATGTAAAGTCCAACTCTTAGCTGTATATATCTTTTGATACGTCTAACATAATTGGAAGATAGAGTCTTAACGACACAAAATAATGTTGGATAAGTTGAGTCGAAATGTTTGTATACATTCTTGTGTCGCACTCTATCATGTAAGCATACACATTGTATGCTAGGTGATAAATATATTATGTGGTGAACATGATATCAAACTGCTTAATTTATCCGAATTTTAAAAATTTCAGGCTGCCAAGTCATTGGAGGAAAAGCTGAAAGCGTCAGGAGTTCCTTCGGAGGTGCATCTTTATCCCGGAAATGGACATGCATTCATGAACAGGTCAGTTGACGGTGTGAAAAGGAGGAAAAGCATGGGAATGCCTGACGAGGATGAAGCTGCCGTTGACCTGGCATGGTCACGCTTCAGATCATGGATGATTCGTCACTTATCTGCATAAATTACAGGTTAGCTCCAAGTATATATTGGATGTTCGCTTGCCAGCTTGAGTAGAAACACATCCTAGTATTTCCACCGTGCCGAAAGGCAAATACTATACTCAGCGTTTAACAATTAGGACTTTGTGACTTTCTAAAATGAGTTAGTATGCTTGTAAATTGTAATAATCGCTGGCGATGCGGTTTGGCGTGCGTTCTTCTCTGCGCATTTTGTTTGTGCATTTCAGTAGGATTATGTTTAAGTTGTGGACTTTCTTTGATTATCGGATTTATGTCTTGGTTTACTGAACTGTACTTTTTTGTGGGCTATGAATAGTAAATTAAGACATAGTCACATAACTGATCTTAAGGGTTCTTTTGGGGTGAAAATCAATTAGTTTGCTAAGCAAATTGCTTCACAAAGTGATGCTTGGAATTAAATTTTCATCCATTCTAGTGGAAATAATTTATCTTCAGAATTAATTTCTACTGTTTCTTTGCCTTGAAAAGAAAATTCAACTATTATATTATATTATACTATACATGAAAGTGAAATCGAAACGACATAAAATACCAACGACATCAATTATGTGTATAAACATTAAACAAAGAGTGGAGAATTGCAAAGGAAGGGTAAGCATTATCCACCCGCCTAACAAGTCAAAACTAATTTAGAAAATAACACATTTGATTCTTATATATATTAAAAACTACTCTTTAATCCTTATATTGTATTTTTAATAATTTAATTGTTTTTAAAAGATTTATCAATTTAGCAAATTATGACTTCTTATTAATTTATTATTAAAAGAATATTTTACTACAATAATATAATAAAACATTTTTTTATATAGTAACCTTTTTTATTTTGTTAATTAAAAATAAAAAACAATAATACATTTAAAAAATATAAAGATATGAAATAATTTATTTTTTATTTTGACTTTTATGAAAATATTTATTATATAGAAGTATACTCTTATGTGTATTTTTAATATATATATATATATATATATATATATATATATATATATATATATATGTGATATAAAAAATAATCAAATAACTTGAAGCTTCTATCGTCATCAATAAATATTAAATATTATTAAATATGATAAAGTAATGTGAGTATAAATGCAAAAATAGTTCAAGAACAAATAAATATTTTTGACAAATGTTGACCTTTGGTCATTTTAGTAGTTTTTATGTATGTTTATGTTTAAAAAATGGAGAAATTCTTAGGTAGACTCAGTCCACCACGTCATCCGTAGACTAAACCAATCATATCATAACACTTCATTAAAATGAGGATATTTTTATAATATTATTATTTAAAAGTGTATGCAAATAACAAACAAAATTACAAGAATACCCTCATTTTAATGAGGTGTTATGATATAATTGACTTAGATGTGGTGGACCGAGTCTACATAAGAATTTCTCAAAAAAATGATGATGTGAGTTTTTGTTACAATACAAATGAAAATTTTAAAAAATATACTTATAATAAACACGCATACAGAAATATGAAAGTGTCAAGAATAAAAAAATTATTCTATAGATTAAATTTTTATGAGAATTTTGTTTTGGATTAATTACACTAACTAGAATCTATTTTTTCATGACTAGTTGTTATAATTTCAAAATTCAAATAACATTTTAGTTAAATTATATATTTAAATATAGAAAAACAAGAAGAGACATACTGCAACTTAAATATAATAGTAACATTTTCTATTAGTAAATTTATGCCTTTGATTGAATTAAAAAAAATTATGAAGTACATTTTTTTATATTGTAATAATAAATTATTACAAAAATGTTAACATCTTTATAAGTATTGATTAAATTATTTTAAAAAAAAAAATTTGTAACAAGAGAATACCAATGTTCTTTTATTAAATATTTAAAAAAATCGTTAATTAACATTTTTAATCTAATTATATATTTTATTTGCAATAATTTTCATGATAAAATTATTTTAACATTTATAATACTTAAACTAATAATTAAAACATGATAATCTAAATTAATTTTATAATTTATGTTACTATTTTTTTAATATTTTTTATTATTTATATTTCGGCAACATATATTTGTATTCATATTATTTTTCATCGTTTTATCAAGGTACGTAATCATATTTTATATAATAATGTAATTTCTAAAATTAATATGTATAATAAAAAAATTTGAAATACTCATTAAAACTATTTTACTTAAAATAGTATATTAATTCAATACTAATTATTTAATTGGTAATATAAAGCCAAAGCAACGCTTGGCAGTTTTGCTAGTTTCTAATAATTTATGCAAGGATGATTAACCTAATGTAATGTTTGTAGATGCATGGTCGAAGTTTCTTCATGGCAGGTCATTGTAGGGGTGTGCATTCATTTCTAATCAAACCAAAACAAATTAAAATTTGATTTTTTTGAATCGAATTGAAGTGTTTCTATAAGAATTTTAATTATTTCAAATCGAGTCAGATTAGTCAATTACATTGATTTTCGGCTCGGTGTGGTTTATACTTGAAATGAGATAAATGTAGTGTAGAAATAGAAAAATTATACAATACAACCGTTGCGCTATGTCATTCGTGCAATAAAACAATAATGTGTCAGCCATATAGAATATTTAATGATAGAAAAAAAAGTAGTAATTAAAAAATTTCCTATTATAATTGTTCATTGGTTTTATTTAAATATGGTGTGATGGTTGTGTAAGATAAATTCTCGTAAAAATATATATCCTAGGTTTTATATCTAGGTACATAGTGAGCAAGTACTAGATGGATCAGTATTCGTTATTATTTAATCACAAATGTGATTTTGTTGTTTTGCTATACATACCTCTTCTACAAATTAATGCTATAAGTGATAACCTTAGCAATTTTAATCGATTAGGGACAATATTCATTAAATTCATGTCAATAAATTCAAACTGTATAAAAATGAATGTGTTTATCTCTTATTGATTAAAATGACTAAGTATGAGTTAATTTATCTAATTTTTTTTGCCCAAAAGATGAAAATCTTCATTGAAAAAATCGACTATTACAGTCTCGTATCTAGCTACACCACTTGTGCTAGGGAATTGTTACAAAACAACGGATCTCTAAGGGCTTTCTTGGCTACATCATGAGCCACCCAATTACAATGTCTATAAATAAATGTAAAATGAGTGAAATTAGACTGCTCGCAAAGAACTTTACAGTCGATCAAAATCACTTCACAATCGCTGCCTACATTGCCTTTCCCGGACATGAAATCAATAATGGATTTAGCATCTCCTTCGAAAAAAGGATTCCGAATCCGAAGTCTTCGAGCTAGCAAAATCGCTTCTCTTAACGCCAATGCTTCAATCAAAGCCGGAGAGGACACATTATCAAAACTTTTTGCACAAGAATGAATTGGTCTGCCGTCATGGTCTCGGGCAACACACGCACCAACTCCCATTTTGTCATCCTTTCGATAAGCACCATCAAAGTTAATTTTGATCTCACTAACCGGAGGAGGAGACCATGTTGCATTTGCTGCTGCCTCAGAATCCCTACTTGGTGCGTTGACAGTCAGGCGTCTAGGAGTGAGCCTGGAAAAATCATTTTGGAAGCGAGTAGCCGTTTGTAGAACCTCTATAGGATTGCTATCCAAGTCCGAAAAGACCAAAGCATTGCGAGCTTCCCAAATAGCCCAGAACAGAATAATCGTTTTTCTGAGAACTGCTGCAAACATCTGAAAGTAAACTGGAAAGCGAACACCAAAACTATTGAATTGTTACCAACATGAACTTTAATAAATCTGTAATCACTAGCTATTTATATTAAGTAAACTGCACTATAATAAATCTATTACCAACAACAATTCAATTGTTTTGAGAATTCAATGAGTTTTACCTCAAGTGACAAATGCATCTTTCAAAGTTTAAAAATAAATGTATTTGGAATACATTTCTTATTTTCTTGATTGGTCGGTCATCCAAGTCAAATAATTTGAACCCTTAAACTTCTACAAAATTTCATGACTATATTATTGTTGTTGATTTCCTTTTTTTTTGTTGAAGTGTAATATGCTATTATATTATATAAAAATATAGTAATTAATTGAGGCTTAAACATTATTAATCTAGTTGAGTTCAAAAACAAATTTTATCAATTTAATTGCTGATTTAATAGTTTTAATAATTGTTATTTTATCAATGAATTAATACTATTATTGTCATGAATGTTGTAGCAATCTCACCTTCAGAGAACAAATCTTATGCCGACATTAATGTTTTGCTAAAAGAAAAATGATTAATAAATATTTATTTAAAAATGTTGGTAAATAAATATATATATTTCATGAAATAAAGATAAATTAAATATAGTTTAAAATATTAAAAATCGAAAAAAAAAATTAAAAAAATCAAAATTTTTGTCTGATATAAACAACGCCAAACAACCTGATATCAATTTTATTTTTTAATTATTCATCAAAAAAAATTTATTTTTTAATTCAATAAACCTCTAATAAGTGAACCTAATTATTTTTTACTGGCAAGATATGCTTATCATTATCATTTTTATTATACAGTCTTCTCAGCCTAAATTTTGGCCTATTTATTTGCCCAAGTCAATCTTTATCAACTTCCCAAATTAATTTAATCTGTAAGAGATATTGAAATCGCTGTCATGATATCTCAGTTGTTAACCTTATGATATTATTTTCTCATTCAACTATAGAAGCTTTGAACAAATTAAATATTATAGGTTTACACCCATACAAAAACAAATTTAATTAATATCACGAGCTACATTGCCTTTCACTATTCAGAATTTAACATTTCTAGCTTTTTAGGTGAAGATAATAACACAAGTCATCATTTTTTTCTCAAATAATTTTACACAGCACTCGTAATTTAACTCCGTAAAAATGCCGATAAAATGAAAACTTTTAATATATTCATAATTTTAACAATTTTACTATAGTATGATTATTTTTGAATTGGCGTCTTATTTATCGAATGAATCCATAAATAATAGGTAGCACGGAAACGAAAACGGAAAACGGAAACGACATGAAGCAGACACGGGAAAACGACAATTTTTTAAATAAAGGACACGAAATGTGGGAGAAACGTGTAAATTATAAAAAAATATAGAGACATATTTATAATATTAAAAATTATAAAATATTATATATTTTAAATTTTATACGTTTATGTCAATTAATAAAATAAATAAAACATAATCAAATTCAATAAAATAAGAAGATAAGTTTGATTGTAGATAAAGTAAACAATAAAAATTGTGGGCAATTGATTCAAAATAATAATTAGTTGAGAATTTTTTAAATTTTTTTATAACTATATAATTTCTTTTATTTAAAGAAACGGCCCGAAATATTTCCTTATGAGTTTTCGAGAGTTTTCGAGAATTTTTAATTTTCAAAATATTTTGAAAATGGGACACGCAATTTGGCTGCTTAAATAATATGTCATTAAGTGTTGAAGTTCTTTTCCGTCGCCAAATGGTCTCTAAATTCATTGCTAAATTTATAATTATTGACACGTTTGTTTTCGGTCAGCAAAATCTGTTGTTTTTAGTAGTCATCTTTTGTAGTGTCATGTGTTTTTCACTTACATGGTTATCATTTCATAGTAAATTATAAATCAATAGTTTAATAACGTGAAAATTTTAAATATTATATTCTTTTTAAAAAAATTACTCTTTAAAATTATGTTCATATATGACAAAAATTTAAATGGATGCACACTTGCATTCGATGGATTTGACATGTCAATCACGTTTTTTTAAATTCATTGAATTTCATTACATCAAATATAAAATAATTATTGTTTGCACTGGCCCAAAAAAAGCTCATATGGGCTAATTCGGGTTTTTGAGCCCAAAAGCCATCAACTATCCTTTTGTTCCTATCTTAGCTTAGTAGTTATCTTTTTTAGTTATTATCTTATTTTTAGTCATTATCTTAATTATTTAGTTTAATATTATCTAAATAAGAAATTGTATCTCATTAGACTAGGTTTTCTATTTTAGGGTTTGTCCCCTATAAATAGCTAGCTTTAGGTTTGTATTCTCGACAACTCAAATCAATCAAAAAACAAACTTCAAAGCCCTGTGTTTTTCTATCCCCAACCTCCGCGGTTGGTTAATTTAGGAGTAGGAGTAGTTCAAACAATAATCTCGCCTGGGTTTCTTAACCTCCAGATTAATGTTTTAATTTAGATAAATCAAACCCTGTTCAACTTTTTAGACCGAACCGGTTAAAGCATCGATCCACACGGTACCCATCTATAAATTCAAAGATTCGAGTTTGGAAATATTTTCCTGCGAACATCTCTGTTTGCACTGGCCCAAAAAGAGCTCATATGGGCTAATTCGGGTTTTTGAGCCCAAAAGCCATCAACTATCCTTTTGTTCCTATCTTAGCTTAGTAGTTATCTTTTTTAGTTATTATCTTATTTTTAGTCATTATCTTAATTATTTAGTTTAGTATTATCTAAATAAGAGATTGTATCTCATTAGACTAGGTTTTCTATTTTAGGGTTTGTCCCCTATAAATAGCTAGCTTTAGGTTTGTATTCTCGACAACTCAAATCAATCAAAAAACAAACTTCAAAGCCCTGTGCTTTTCTATCCCCAACCTCCGCGGTTGGTTAATTTAGGAGTAGGAGTAGTTCAAACAATAATCTCGCCTGGGTTTCTTAACCTCCAGATTAATGTTTTAATTTAGATAAATCAAACCCTGTTCAACTTTTTAGACCGAACCGGTTAAAGCATCGATCCACACGGTACCCATCTATAAATTCAAAGATTCGAGTTTGGAAATATTTTCCTGCGAACATCTTTTGGCGACTCCACTGGGGACGCGTTTATGGTGAGCACAAAAACCGGAACGATGAAGGAAAGTTACAGGTGCACTTGTGTTGGAACAATTGCTGTTGAAACTTATAATTCTAAAAAGGCTGAGTCGCGGACTAGGTCGCTCTCTTTTAGACGTTTCAGCTCGAAGGTGCAAAGCTGACGATCAACCACGTCGTCCCCAGGATAAAACAGCCGAACTACTGTCACCACTGCACTGTGATGACAGCTCAAAAACACTTATTCTGATTGCTCAAGATTGGAATTATAAACACTGATGTGTTTTTCTTTACTCAAGACTGAGCTCTGGTTTCTGGTGTCTTTCACAAATGAGAGGACTGCCTCTATTTATAGGAAAGTTGAGGGGGACAAAACATTAAAAGCCATTAAAACTGAAATCTGTTTTAATTAAAATAAAATCAGTCAAATAAAATTAAATGTGAGGGAGCTGATTCAGGGATAATGTTTAGTTGCAAAAAATTCAAATAAAAACGTTACAAAAAATTAGTGCTCGAACCGAACCAACCAAACCAAACCAGGCCAGGCCAGGCCGACCGGACGGACGGCGCGCGCGCGCGTGTGTGGTAAATCGGTAAGGATTTAACTCCTAACCCACTCACAAAACTGGGTACCCCTTGGGGCCCAAACCCAAGTGAGTAAATGTAATATCCCGTATTTTTTCTCTTTATTATATTTGCATTCCTCGAGATTTATGCAATTTATTATTATTATTATTATTAAATTAAATAATATCCATGAGTTTCTTAGGTCTATGATGCATTAATAAATTGATCCATGGTTAAATATAAACTTAGCCCATGCAATAAGTAAAATGAAAAGCCCATGCATTAATCAACATGAAAAGCCCATGCAATAATCAACAAAGGAAAGCCCATGCAATTTATAAAAAATGAATCAGGTTTATTATGCAACATGAAACCTTCTTCTTCCTTTTGCATATATATGCTTCTGTTACGACTCTTTTTCTAACCTAAACTTCCATCATTGAATCAAACTCATCTGCCACCCTTTTTTTTTCTTTTCAAACTCAGAGACCATAAACTTCATCAATCCTCATTCTTCATTCCAACTCCATTGAACTCAAGCTCGGTGAGTTTCCCTGTTTCATTGTTTTTGGTTTAAGCTTATAAACGGCGTTCCGTAAATTGATTCGTTCTTCTTCGTTTCTTGATCAAATCCAGTTTCGTTTTGTCGATGAGATTGTAGACACACGCCTCTTCAATTCCCTATCTCGGTTTTGCAAAACGGTACGTAATCAATCCCGTTTCAATCGCCGCAAGTTTATCGTTTTGGGTTTGATATTCACTGTTCTTGATTAACATGTCTACTGCCGAATTCTTGGCCATTGTTATTGTTATGATTCTTGTCGTATTGATGACTATAATCTCATGTTTTGTTATTTGATAACCGGTTTGTCTGGTGTTGTCTTTAAACTCATTGTTTGATTCGTTTCGATGTCGATCCGACATAGACTATGCCTGAGTTTGTTCTTATAGTTGATGTCAATGAGTTGTTGTGTTCTGTTGTTGGTTTATATAAATTAGGTTGATTATTAAGTGAGATTTATTGTGGTTTTAGAAGAAAAAAGGATTTCTCCTTTGGCCATGAATATGCTGTTTCAGTTCACGGTATGAACATGTGATTATGATTTCATATTTTGGTTGCCTTAGTTGATTTCTCCATAAATAGAGTTATATGGAATTGATTTGCTACTGTTAATGGGTTCTTATTTTAATATTGAATTCATGGTGCTTGAATTGAAATATATGGCAGTGATGATTGTTTGGTTAATTATGGTTTTGTATGTAGGAGATGGCTAAAGGTATTATTAAGTCACGGGTTAAAATTGCTTTAACTATTTGAATCCATATTGTTTATTGTTTTAAGCAATTGAATCCCTCAAGATTGTTTCTAGCTATTGTCATTATTGTGATAATAACCTTGATTTCGTTTTAATTTATAATTGGGCAATTTGAAAACGATAAATATTTTATAACCTAATTAATATAATTACTCTAGTAATTATATTCAATTTTGATTGATATGCCAATTTGGCTAAAGTACAGTTTAGCCCCTAAACTTTTATAAACTTAAAATGGTAAGTTTTAATTGTAACTTGGGTTACTTGGATTTGAAGTTATCGAATTCTATTTTAAAAATAGATAATTAATTTATCAAGTATTTTAATTTATAAACTCGGGTTTATAAATTTAATAAACTTTTGGACCGGGTTAGACTTTGGTCGCCCAATAAGTGGGAAGAAGCTTGGTAGTTTTAATAACTCGGCTGACTCACTAATATGGATTTTAACTCGGATTTATTTAATTATTCTATGTACCATTTTAAATATGTTTATATGATCTGTACCTCATAACTTGGGTTATATTTGGAATGCATTTAATATAAGTGTTTATTAAATGTGACTTGGTTTTGCGTTGTGCTAGTCCTATGTGGTGTCTAGTACTCTTTAGAGTTAGGGTCTGATTTTAATTATAATTTTAATATTTTATTTAGACCCGTCGACTGTTCGTACTTCAGAGGCGAACCAGAGTTAGATTGCTTGTCAAGTTTCACGTGGAATAGCAAGCAGTGAGTTTATATCTCTATTTACCTCTTTATTAAGCAAATGTATTATTTTGTATATATATATGTATAAACAGCTTTTGAACTGTTTTCGGCATTGTGGATTTGATTTGGAACGTGCTACTCGATGGGCATCATCGGGACTGCGTGCGCACCGGTAATAATTATGGTATTGAGGTAGGTTTGAGATACGTCTCACCTTAGTGAGGGCACCGGTGGAAGATACGTCTCCTGGGCTCACTATTTATTAAGTGATAGTCGGGGATCGGTTATTGAGATACGTCTCACCGACACGACAATGGATTTAGAATTGTGGTTTAGGGTTTCATTGATAATCCATAATGAAAATGTTTTATTAAACGTTTTAAAGGTTTTTAACTTAATAAATGTAAATGGTTATATAAACTCTACTCAGTAAATCTGACCCCGTTGTTTTCCCAAATTTTCCAGGTTTATGATTTGAGCGTTTGGTCGATCTCCGTTTCTTCATTCTCGGAGGTTCTTTATTTTATTTCAGAATAAATGAGTCGAACTATTTTTGAACTCTTAGACCGCAGTAGTAGGATTGGTATTTATGTCTTAGTCTTATACGTTTATATCTTAGACTATTGTTTGTTGGATTGGTCCAACTATTACCTTATCGCTTTGGCATGATTACAGTGTTTATGGCATTTATATTATATTGCCATGTTGGAGTTTATTTGAGATTAAGCGTACTTAAATATATGTTGTTTATATGTACTGCTAGACTAGGTTGGAGTCTCGGTTGCCCCCGAGCATGTGGTTTTATGCAGGTACATTGTTGTGTATGGTATTTATCTGTTATCCGCAAGGCTTGCTACGGGTTTTGGTACGACCATACCCATACCCTAGCGCCGGTCACGATTCATGAAAATGGGTCGTGACAGTAAACCACTCCATATAAACCCATGATAAGTCACACTCCTTACCAATGTGGGAATTAATGCACTTTCCTTATTTTGGATTTTTCACACTAAAGTGTGTTCACACACACTTATTTCAACAATCCCCCACTTGAAAAATTTTAAAATATCTCGAGCAATTTCTTTATCAATAAGATTGTGCATAAGCAAAAGTATCTTTCGATTTGAACTTTTGCGTTGTGAGTAGGATTCTGATTCAACAAGAGTGACTCGTAGTCTTGAACTCTATCTCGGACATCATACCACACACAACCTTTTCATTAAGTGTACTCAAATGCCCGTGCATTTATGGCTCTGCACGTCTATCCCAGTTTAGTGAACGCTCTAGAAATTTTTGCCTAAAAAACTTCATGGAAAGCGGCCCCACTTCCACATTCACAAAGGTGAAGCTATCAAGAGTACTCCTGTAGCTAGGTACTCTACTCCATATGGAGTATAGACTTCATTAAGAGATTCTATTAACTCATCCTCTAATCGCTTCAGGAATCAAGCTTCGATATTGCATGTTCTGGCTCATATCAATCATAACTTGTTATTACCCATTGAACCTATTTCTTGGGATCTCCAGTCAGTTAGGTCGGGTTACCATTATGAATGACTCATTCTATAGGCAATAGTCCCATTCCCTTGGAAGTTTTATGGACTTTCTCTCTAGCTAATCCTTTCGTCAAAGGATCTGCTAAGTTATCATTAGTGCGTACATGATCCACTCTAACAGCTCCTGTTGAGATAAATTCTCTAACAGTGCTGTGCTTACGACGTATCTGTCGTTTCTTACCGTTATAGTAACGGTTCTCAATTTTTGCAATAGCCGCGGTACTATCGCAATGGATCAACACAGCTGGTATCGGTCTTTCCCATAAAGGAATCTCAGCTAGCAGGCTTCTTAGCCATCCTGCTTCTTCACTAGCAGCAGCTAGTGCTATCATTTCTGACTCCATCGTAGATTGAGCCAAAATCGTCTGTTTCTTTGATTTCCAAGAAACAGCTCCACCAGCTATACTAAAGATATAGCCGCTCGTAGCTTTGGAATCATCTGACAATGTATTCCAATCTGCATCACTGTACCCTTCAAGTACAGCAGGATGCTTCTGATAATGTATTCCAAGATTCATAGTTCTCTTAAGGTATCTCATAACCCTTTCGATAGCATTCCAATGCTCAATACTTGGTCTACTAGTAAACCTGCACAGTAATCCAACGACATATGCTATATCGGGTCTAGTACAATCAGTGGCATACCGAAGGCTGCCAATGATGCTCGCATAATCAGACTGTCGTACACTATCACTAGTGTTCTTAAAAAGTTTTACACTTGGATCATAAGGTGTACACGCAGGTTTACAGTCGAAGTAGTTATATTTCTTTAGAATCTTCTCAACATAGTGAGATTGATCTAAAGAAATTCCTTTTTTAGATCTAGTTATCTTTATGCCAAGAATGACATTCGCTTCACCTAGATCTTTCATATCAAAGTTGGCACCCAACATTGATTTCACAGCATTCACAACATGAATATTTGATCCAAAAATCAACAAGTCATCAACATATAAACATATGAAAGTACAAAGCTCATTCTCATATTTATAATATATACATTTGTCACTTTCATTCACTTTAAAGCCATTTGAGATGACAAGATTATCAAATTTCTCATGCCATTGCTTAGGTGCCTGTTTTAGACCATACAAGGATTTGTCTAACTTGCACACTTTCTGTTCCTGTCCATGTATCACAAAGCCTTCAGGTTGGTCCATGTAAATTTCTTCCTCCAATTCACCATTCAGAAAAGCAGTCTTAACATCCATTTGGTGTACTACCAAATCATAAAGTGCAGCGATCGAAATCAACACTCTAATGGATGTTATTCTAGTAACTGGTGAATAGGTATCAAAGAAATCAACGTTTTCACGTTGTCTATAACCCTTAGCAACGAGTCTAGCTTTATATTTATCAACTGTGCCATCAGGTTTCATTTTCTTTTTCAAAATCCACTTGCAACCTATGGTCTTGCAACCGGGGGGTAAATCAGTTAAATGCCAGGTCTTATTGGACTCCAAAGATTCCATCTCATCATTTATGGCTTCTTGCCAAAGATCAGCATCTAAAGAAGTTAGAGCTTCCTGGAGGTTTGCAGGATCCTCCTCTAAGGAATAGACTTGGAAATCAGGACCAAAATCTTTCGTGATTCTAGCTCTTTTACTCCTTCTGATCTCTGGTTCTATATCATCTGTAATCTCTTTATTCCTGACAACAGGAATATTAACAGATGATTCGCCCCCACTATTTCCTAATTTAAAAGGAAATTTCTGTTCATAAAAATCGGCATCCACGGATTCAATAATCACTCGTGCAGTCAAGTCATAAAATCTGTATGCCTTGCTATTGACTGCATACCCAATGAACACACATTCATAGGCTCTACTTGCTAATTTTATTCGTTTTGGATCAGGAATCCTAACATAGGCCAAACAACCCCATGTTCTCAAATAAGACAAATTTGGTTGTCTTTTCTTTAGGATCTCATATGGTGAGATCTTACTGTTTGATTTAGGAACTCTATTGAGTACATAACAAACAGTCAGTAGGATTTCGCCCCACCAATAAGAAGCAGCACCTGAATTCAATAAAATAGACACTACAGCTTCTGTTAGTGTTCTATTTTTTCTCTCGGCTTTACCGTTCATTTCAGGAGAATATGGCGCTGTTCTTTCATGTACTATGCCATGCGAGTTATAGAAGTCTATAAACAAGCTTGATTCATATTCAGTACCTCTATCACTGCGAAATCTTTTGATTTTCTTATTGAATTGATTTTCAATTTCTGTAACAAATAACTTGAACATGTCAAGTGCATCACTCTTATTTTTCATCAAGTACACTAAAGTAAAATCAGAACAATCATCGATAAAAGTGATAAAATAACGTTTGCCATTTTTGGTCAAGGTTCCATCAAGTTCGCATATATCAGAATGAATTAAATCTAAAGGCTCAGATTCTCTAATTACTGATTTATGTGATGTTTTTGTTATTTTAGCCTGACTGCAAAATTCACATTTTTCAAAATCATTTAAGGTCATTTTAGGAATTAATCCTAGGTTACTCATATTATTAATAATCCGTTTATTAACATGACAGAGTCTTGCATGCCAAACATTAAAATCACACAGTAAGTAAACTGAAGTAGAAACTTTATTAATGTCAACATTCATTTTGAACATATTCTCACAAGCATAACCCTTTCCCACAAAAGTACCATTTTTAGTGATGGTATACACATCACCCCCAATAGTCTGAAAAAACCCAGCCTTGTTGAGAAGATAGCCAGACACCAGATTCTTTCGCATCATAGGAGTGTGCATGACATCCTTTAATATTAGCGTCTTTCCCGAAGTGAACTTCAGTTCGACACTTCCAATTCCAGCAACAATAGTGGTGTGAGTGTCACCCAACAACACTTTCTTGTCTTCAACAGCAGAGTATGTCTTAAACATAGTACGGTCCTGGCAGACATGGCGAGATGCACCAGTGTCTACCCACCACCCATCAGATCCACCAACAAGATTGATCTCAGACATCATCTCTGTGATCATAGCCACAAACGGCTCTTCAGTCAGGTTAGCCTGAGGGGCTGTGCCTGGTCTGTTCCGACACTTGCGTGCCATATGACCTGGTTTTCCACAGTTAAAACACAAAAATTGTGGCAGGTCATTTCTGACAGGTGGTTGCTGTCTCACATTCTGATTTCCATTCTGTTTAGCTTTGTTACTGTTCACAGATTGGTTTGAGTTCACATTGCGATTCTGATTCTTAAAATTTTTGCCTTTCGGCTTCAGAACCGCAGAACTGAACTTTCTAGTGCTGTTAGATACAACAAGCACTTCATCTTTCTGGTCCTGTTTTCTTGCCTCTTCTTCAATTCGAAGTCGAGTAATTAGACTTTCCAAAGAAAATTCCTTAGTTTTATGCCTTAGAGAATTCTTAAAATCCTTCCACGAAGGAGGCAACTTATCAATTAAAACAGCAACTTGAAATTGTTCGTCTAGTACCATACCTTCTGAAATGATCTCGTGAGCGATTTTCTGCACTTCATGAGATTGCGCCTCTACAGACTTATCATCCGTCATTTGATACTTGAGGTAGCGACTGACTGCATATTTTTTTGTCCCCGCTTCCTCGGTATCATACTTCTTTTGCAACGCTTCCCAAGTTTCCCTTGCAGATTTTCCATTATTGTAATAATCGTATAGATCATCACATAGAGCATTGAGAATGAAATTTTTGCACATGTAATCCATGTTCATCCAGTTTTGAATTTCTGCATTTTGTTTTTCTTTTTCTTCATCCGCAGCATCCTCATCAACCACTGGCATATCAGTGGTAAGCACAGCAGCAACTTTCTTCATTGTTAAGAAGAACTCAGTTTTTTGTCTCCACCGTTTGAAATGCAGACCTTCAAACCGGAATGGTTTGTTGGTATCAACGCCGGAGGAACCGAAGGCAGTGACCTCTTCAGAATTCATAGTAGCAATTGTTTAAGGGACGCGTCTAAAAATTGTTGGAACAATTGCTGTTGAAACTTATAATTCTGAAAAGGCTGAGTCGCGGACTAGGTCGCTCTCTTTTAGACGTTTCGCGGCTCAGCTCGAAGGTGCAAAGCTGACGATCAACCACGTCGTCCCCAGGATAAAACAGCCGAACTACTGTCACCACTGCACTGTGATGACAGCTCAAAAACACTTATTCTGATTGCTCAAGATCGGAATTATAAACACTGATGTGTTTTTCTTTACTCAAGACTGAGCTCTGGTTTCTGGTGTCTTTCACAAATGAGAGGACTGCCTCTATTTATAGGAAAGTTGAGGGGGACAAAACATTAAAAGCCAGTCAAATAAAATTAAATGTGAGGGAGCTGATTCAGGGATAATGTTTAGTTGCAAAAAATTCAAATAAAAACGTTACAAAAAATTAGTGCTCGAACCGAACCAACCAAACCAAACCAGGGCAGGCCGGCCGACCGGACGGACGGCGCGCGCGTGTGTGGTAAATCGGTAAGGATTTAACTCCTAACCCACTCACAAAACTGGGTACCCCTTGGGGCCCAAACCCAAGTGAGTAAACCACTCCATATAAACCCATGATAAGTCACACTCCTTACCAATGTGGGAATTAATGCACTTTCCTTATTTTGGATTTTTCACACTAAAGTGTGTTCACACACACTTATTTCAACAACTTGTTAACATAGCCGAGTCCAATCCGAAGTAGATCGCACATCGTTAGGTGATTCAAACTCAGACTTGGAGGCGATCATGACAAAAGGTGACAAGTCAGGGTTACAGCTGCTTGGGGACCTACGCACCCCCCGCTGGAACAATGGCCGTCGAGTTACAGCTGCTTGGGGACCTACGCACCCCCCGCTGCGACAAAGATCGTCGACCTCGGAGTCAAGTATCCGAACCAAGTACATGAGGAGGAGACAAATGACTATGTCCGCGACCTACCTCTCACTCGCTCCTCAAGGTCACGTGCCGATTTCATAAGTGTTATGAGATAGACGAAAAAATCGGCGGGTACTTGATGGGCGATGAATCAGATGGGTGAGGCCATCAAAACAATGATGAAACAAAGAGAGATAAAGGCGGATCTTGGTAGCTTAACAAGTGTTTATGAAATTATCGGCAAAATTTTATCAGGCCGATACATCGCCGAAACTGCCAATAAAATGGTCCAGTTGCTCCGAACATCAAATAGACTCGGAGTTCAAGGGCATCAAGGCAATGTCAGCAAATGAGTCAGAATACTGGGGGGCACGGCCTGTAATCATTCAAATTGTTAAACACTAATTAACTTGTGATTGTCGAGTCAATATGCTAGAGGACACTATTGAAGGGGCGATTCAAAATCAAGAGAATTTATTGCGAATAAAGATGACGTTAAAATGTGGGCAGACTTAATAAAAATGACGAGGATGATCTATCATTGCAGCAATCAACAGGTGGCATTTGAACTTTCATTATTGGAATGGATTGAGTGACAGGGGCGATAAATTGGTTGTCAGAGTAGGAATTATGATTAATCTGTTTTCTTAGCCAAAATGCATGGAAGATGGATATTGATCATATATCATAAGGTAGTGGACTTCAGATTAAAATTTTTATGCATTTAGGGCCAATTAGAAGGCTAGCCGTTTGGCTCACCTCGCCAATTGCAAAAAGAAATTTCAAGAGCATCAAAGTGGGCTATGCATGGATCGGCATAGTGATTTTCAATCAGGTCACATTCTAGTCGGCCAATTGTCTTTATTTTCACTTTATTGTGGCCGATCTAGTACTGTGAGGGACTATACTTATTGCCCGAGTATCGACTAGGACGATTTTGTGATCGTTGTTTTCAAGACACATGATAAAATTACGTCTCTTCACCTTCCTTGACATCCAGCTAAAAAGACGTGGGGGGCATTGTTTGCACTGGCCCAAAAAGAGCTCATATGGGCTAATTCGGGTTTTTGAGCCCAAAAGCCATCAACTATCCTTTTGTTCCTATCTTAGCTTAGTAGTTATCTTTTTTAGTTATTATCTTATTTTTAGTCATTATCTTAATTATTTAGTTTAGTATTATCTAAATAAGAGATTGTATCTCATTAGACTAGGTTTTCTATTTTAGGGTTTGTCCCCTATAAATAGCTAGCTTTAGGTTTGTATTCTCGACAACTCAAATCAATCAAAAAACAAACTTCAAAGCCCTGTGCTTTTCTATCCCCAACCTCCGCGGTTGGTTAATTTAGGAGTAGGAGTAGTTCAAACAATAATCTCGCCTGAGTTTCTTAACCTCCAGATTAATGTTTTAATTTAGATAAATCAAACCCTGTTCAACTTTTTAGACCGAACCGGTTAAAGCGTCGATCCACACGGTACCCATCTATAAATTCAAAGATTCGAGTTTGGAAATATTTTCCTGCAAACAATTATATATATAAAAAATAAAATAAAATAAAATAAAATTATTTGGTGATCTGACATGATACAAATATTTTGCATTATTATTTATTATGTCTAATTCGCATATCTACTTATAAAAATAAAAAATAAATTATTATTGTTTCGTTAAAAAGATGCAGTCTTCAATAAAAAAAGTTATTCATACAGTCATGACATCTGATTCAATCACCATTAAAAAGAAATTTATAAAAAAAATCTTCATAAAAAAACAACAATTCATTTTTTATGGAGAAAAAATTATGAATTTTACAATTTGAGCCTTATAGGTGTTGAATAAATTATGAATCCGCCTTTATGAGTAGCATGTCCTACATATGGCATACATTAATCCACGTTAACTCTTCTTAAATTTCAAACTTTTATTTAAATGGCAAAATTTATGTGTCACAGTATGAATATGTGAAGATATATATATGTATATATATATTGCCTAGTGTTTGACCTTATACAAACTTTTAAAATCGACGTTGCGTTATGTTAGGGTCCATTATGTGTAAATATTTCACGTGACTCACGTTTTTCCTTTATTTTATTTTTGGAATGAGGTTGAAGTTTGGTTATTTAAGCTTCTAATTTAAATCAAAAAATAAAATAAATTATATATAAACTCCACTACTTCATATTCCGAAAATGGTCACACTTAGGGGTGTAAATGAACCGAACTGATGTCAGCGTTCGAGTGTTTATGTTCAGCTCGTTTAACAAGCAAAGTGTTCATTCGGTTTATGTTCATTTGAACTTCGAACAGGGTGTTCGTGTTTATTTCGTCAGTGTTCATGTTCAGTTTGTGTCCAGCTCGTGTTCGTTCGTTGAGCTGCTAAAAGAAAAAGCTCACGAACATGCTCGATGAGTACCAAACGAGTTTGTTTGCGTATGAGCCCTTTCGTTTAACAGCTAAAACATATAAAATCCACGCACAAAAATACGTTAGTTTCTTATATTAAAACTACGTAATTTTGTTAAACTTGTAATTTTAGAATTATATAAGATATTTATATAAATTACTTTAAATTATGAGTCAGTTCACGAACACCTAATCGAGTTTTAAACGAGCTCGTTCACAAACTTTTATTCGAGCTCGTTTCACGAACCACTAATCAAACTGTTCGCTAATATAAATGAGTTGAACACCACTATGTTAATGTTTCGATTCGTTTAAATTAACGAATATAAAATCAAACTCGAGCTCAGTTCGTTTAAAATGCAAACAAACACGAACCGAGCTCTTATCGAGCTGAATACCGAGCTGCTCGGTTCATTTACGCCTCTAGTCACACTCACACCTTTTATATAACTTGGGTTCATCAAATTATGATACCATTAATTGTAAAATTAAATATATAACATCCACTAAAATACATAAATACGAATGTGATCAGAAAAAGCATATATATTAGTTTATTATTCATGTGGGACTGCTTAGGTTAGAGGAGAAGAAAGAAAAAGAAAATCAGAGAAGGGAGGCGAAGATTCTTTAAACCTAATTTTGACAAACTCTTTCAAAATGCGGTCCACTACTGCTATACTAACTACACTTAAATGTAACGAATTTAATTTAAATTGATTTTGTCAAATAAATTATATTTAAATTAATATACAATTTTTGAATATCTATGTATTTTAAAAATTAATCTTTTGACAATTTTAAATATATTTTTACATACGATTATCCATTAAATTAAAAGAGTGATAGCTTATAGATTAATTGTTTTTATTTTAATTAATTTTTAAATGAGAATTGTTGAAAACTATAGTAAATTTTCCTCTCACAGAAACTCACAAAAAATATTAAGTAATTAATTTTTTAAATATTTAAATTGTTAAATGAAATTTTAAATTAAATATATTTTATATCCAACATCTTTAAATAAAAAAATACTATTATTTAATTTTGGATGTAACTTCGAGGGCTGGAAGATTTAATTTTTATGTAGACTGATTTTTGTATTCAAAATGAACAAATCAAATAGGATAAATTCACTTTTAACTCGCTTATTTTTTCTGCGAGCCGACGGGTCAATCCGGTGTATAATGAACCAACCCAATCCTATGTGTCCAAAAAGTCCAAATGGTGGGACCCACACAACATTGAAAAACAAAAGTGGGGCCCAAGTAGGGAATGGTTGACTAGGGCAACCCTTTTTCAATGAGAAGCTAATAGGTGGGGCCAGTGGGAACGCGTCAATCTCCCACTTGATCTGATTTTGATGCATCAAACGGTTTCCGTTCGTCTTCTCCTATTTCTCTGTGGTCCCTACTGCCACTTGTCGTTCTATCTGTTTTATTTGACTGATCAATCTTTAATTACTACCCCGCCCTATTCTTCCTTAGAGAAGAGAGATTTTATTACTTAAACTAACAAAACAATTAAATAATACTGACTAATTATTACTGATGGAGTCTGCCTTCTGAACCGGTGAGTGAACCTGCAAAACAGGGTAGAAGCTAACCGGACGGTGGTTGTCCGATTAACTCTCCGATGCTAAAGTCAGTTTAGAGCTTTGAGCAGCGTTTTGAGTATATGAATGTAATTGTGATTCTAGGCATACCTCGTGCTCCTTTTATAGTAGTCGAATATACCTAGTAGAGTTGTATTAGGTAGGTGAATCCTACTTTGTAGGGATTCGGCCGTATCTTAAGGATTCTCCTGATTTGTCGAGATCTACCTTAATCTGATAAGAGTCCTATTTAGGAACGTCTTCCTAAATAGTCTTATCTTCCTAAAGTAGAGCTTATCCTTCCATATGTAGTGTTTGTGTCTAAATAGGACAAGGTTTCCATATTTAGTCGTTTATCCGAATCCCGGACCTGACGCGCTCTTGGCGGATCATGTGGGATTCGGTCTTTATTAGTGTATTACCGAATCTTAGAGATTCGGTATCTCCTTCATATCTTTCCGTCTTCAGGGGGAGTCCGGTGTCGCCTGAGAGTGGATCTCCTGCAACTCGGCTCCATTATACTTACAGTAGGATTCGGTATCCATCATTAGCCCCCCCGCAAATGAGCTGAAGTAGTCTGGCATTTATGCCTTAGTGGATTTTAGCTCTTTTGGAGCTGAGTTCTTTTATGCGGGCGAGTCGCTTTGTATTCCGGGCGAGTCGTTTCATATGTTTGTGGGTGACGTTTCTTCTTTAGTAAGATTCTGTATTGCCACGTGTTGTCCATCAGTAGAGGGTTATGACTGGATGAACGACAAGTGTCTTCGTGCGCCATTAGTATTATGGGATCTCGTCTTTTCAGTTTCTTTGGTTCAGGCTATATAATAGTTCATTTTCTTTCATTTTCTTTCTTTTCCAACCTTTGCTTTCTCTGCAACTGCTAACCTTCAATTTCTTCAAGCTTTTCGTGGGTTTCCTTCTTCTGCTGTCAAGATTCCTCGTTTTCAAGTTGCTCCTTACCTTTCTTTTGATCCTGCGTATTTGCTTGCGAGGTATTTTACCTTTTCTTTAATTTTAATTTCCTGGTAGTTCTTCGTTTTTGATTTTGTTCCTTCTGTTCTTGTTCTTCGCATTGTTCTTCGTCTTGTTCTCCTTCTTTTCCCTTCTTTTGATCTTTTAGAGTTTTAATTTTTTCATCATTCCGTGTTTCCCCCCCATTTAAAAATTTTAAAATGTCAGAAGTAACTGAGGGGGCGAAGGGTGCTCGTGATGAGCTAGAATATACGCGGAGCTCCTTGTCAAGAGAGCAGATACTCGGTTATGCCGAGGATTTTAGCTTCCCCGGGTCGTATGTTATTTTGAGGCCGGCGAAATCGTATCGGGCGAATCATAGCACGGATTCGCCTTCTAAGATAGTAATTTTTCACGAGCAACTTTTAGCGGGTCTTAGGTTTCCCTTAGAGTCTTTAATCGTAGAGGTCTGTCATAATTTAGGTGTTCCTTTGGGCCAACTGCATCCGAACGCGATTCGCCTTCTTTGTTCTTTTATGGAATCGTGCAGGGTTCGGATGCAGGAGCCTTCGCTTGCTCTTTTTAATTATTTTTATGTTTTCTCCCGCCGAAAGGGTGAGGAATTTATTTTTGCTGGTGGTCGACCGAATCGGTCTCTTTTTAGTCTTCCTTCTTCTTTGAAGGGCTGGACCCCTAAGTTTTTCTTGGTTCAACACTCTTCTTTCTCCTCTTTTTCGCGGAGTTTTACTTCTAGTAAGGTTTCGCTTACTAATGTACCTGATTTGGATGATGGGGAGAAGGACTTCGCCCTGTCTTTGCTGTCGGATTGTCGTTTTGACAAGCCCAAGCACAGCGTTCTTTTAGAGCAGTATTTAAGTCGCCGTGAAATACTTTTGGCGGATCTTCCTTTAGAAGGTATTTTTCTAATCTTTGTTGTTATGTTTTGTTTTGTAGGATGTCGACTTCTCTTGAACATTTGCTTGATAATTTTCATGTCGATATGACTGTAGATATGGGCGAGGTGACTAGCGGCGTTCCTAATCCCTCTACAACTGCTGTGCCGAATCCGACGCCTGATTCGGTGAATCCGGATCTTGATCCTGCTTCTGGAGATCAAGTTCCTGCTGCGACTTCCGAGTCGCCTCTGCTTCCTTCGAAGGAGTCAGGTCCTTCTCTGAAGGGGTTGCCTACCGCCGGCCAGAAGCGTCCTGCTGGGGACCAGGCTGGGGCTTCTACCAAGCGTCCCAAGAAGAAGAAATCTTCTGGGGTGTCTTTCGAGGAGGCACCTCGGTTTGCTGCTTGGGCGGACGCGCAAAATCCGCCTCGTCTTTCAAACGTCGCCATTCTTCATGCTTGCATGGAGAATATTATGATAAAAGAGGACATTGAGTCCATTGATCGCGAACATGGCGATAATTTGGCTGAGTTCGCCTGTCTCGGCGGTTTTTCGGTATGCTTCTTTCTTTTTTATATTATGATTTGTTTCTCTTTTTTCTTTTGTTTTTCTTATTTGTTGTTTTCTTTCGCAGGTGGTCCAGTCCATCGCTGTTTTGGAGCGCCGCCGAAGGGATGCGGTGGATCAATTGAAGAAACTCCAGAGAGATTCCGAATCCTGGCTCTCCGAGAAACAAAAGATGGAGGAGGAGGCTGGCGAGGCGACCGGTCTGATCCAACAGCTGAGGTCCTCCGTATCTACCAAGACTCGGGAGATTTCCGCTTTAGAGGCTCGGGTTCGAACTTTGTCCGAGGAAGTCGAGTCTCTACAATCTTCTTCAGGTGCTCTCGCTAAGGAGAGGGATGATCTGAAGAAAGAAGAGGGGCGTCTCCGCCGGCGATTGGGTGACTCTGGGAGCTTTTATTCCCAAGTCATGACTCAATACCGGTTGGCGATCGGGGCAAAGCTGCGGGAGCAGAATCCTGGCGTCGATCTTTCTGGAGTCAATCAGTTGGATCCTGCTTCTTTAGCGAAGGAGGTGAAGGCGAAGCTTGATAAGCAGAAGCAAGACGCTTTGAATAAGGCTTAGTTTTTATTTTCTCCTTTTTGTATTTTTTGCTTCTTTAGTATTTGTTGCTTTCGCCTCTCTTTTTTTGTATTGGATCGTGGGCGGATCCTTTGTAATTTTTCTTCTGTTAATATAATGATCTTTTGACCATTGCCTTTCTTTATTTGTAGAGTTAATCTAAACTCGTTTGTTATTTTGAGAAGTTAATCTAAACTTCTGCTGGTGTAATTTATTTGTAGGTCCGAATGGATCCTTTTATTTATTTGACTCGGACGAGTCTAAATTATTTTTTAACTAAGATTCAAACGATTCTTGTTAAGTTGTATGTATTAGGTCTCGAGCGAGCCTATAAGATTTGTTTCGCCGAATCGCTTTTTATTTCAAAAATGGGAACAAGTACAAGCCCTGAATTTATTGATAATACTTTCTCAGGTGTTCTATATTCCAATATCTGGGTACCATGGACCCAGTTATTGTCTTTAGTCTATATGCGCCTTTGCCAGTAGCTTCTTCTATGATGAAGGGGCCTTCCCAATTAGCTTGCATTTTCTTTACTCCTGCGTTTCCTCTGCCAACTTCCGCGTTTCGTAAGACCAGATCGCCTCTTTGAAATTCTCTAAAATTCATTCTTTTGTTATGGTATTTTGCGGCTTGCTTCTTGTATGTAGCGGCTCGGGCTACCGCTTCATTCCTTCTCTCTTCTAGTAGGTCTAGACATAGTCTTGTTCTAGCCTCATTGGTTTCTTCTTCTAGATAGTTTACTCTGATACTGGGTATTCCAATTTCTACTGGAATTACTGCTTCAGTGCCGTAGGCGAGCCTGAAAGGTGTTTCGCCAGTTCCTTTTCTAGGAGTTGTTCTGTATGCCCATAGAACGCTGTATAATTCTTCTACCCAGTTCTCCTTGTACTGAGAAAGTCTCTTTTTTATGCCTTGTGCTATGGTTCGGTTGGTGACTTCTGTCATTCCGTTTGTTTGGGGGTGCGCCACCGAAGTAAATTTCAAATTGATCATTAGTCCTTTGCAAAATGCCTTGAACCGCTTGCAATTGAATTGTTTGCCGTTGTCTGCTATTACAGTGTGGGGTATGCCGAATCGGCATATTACTTCGTTCTTGAAGAATTCCTCTACTTTGGCTGCGGTGATGGTTGCGACAGGTGCTACCTCTACCCATTTTGTGAAGTGCTCTATTGCGACGATTAGGAATTTCGCTTGATGTTTTCCCGTTTCGAACGGTCCAACTATGTCAATCCCCCAAGTGGCGAACGGCCATGGGCTTTCCATTGATCCTTGAGGTACTGCCGGTACACGACTGATGTTGTCGTGTCTTTGGCATTTATCACATTTCTTGACTAATGCTTTTGCGTCTTCTTTGATGGTTGGCCAGTAGTATCCCTGGAGTATTGTTTTTCTTGCTATGGTGACTGCTCCTTCGTGCGCGCCGCATATTCCTTCGTGGATTTCCTTTAGGATGGATTCTCCTGTCTGAGGCGAGACACACCTAGACCATGGATGAGTTAATGAGGTTCGGTAAAGAACTCCATTGTGAAAAGAGTAGTTGGCAGATTTTCTGATGGTGCGAATGGCTTCGACTTTGTCTATTGGTAACTCGCCGCAGTCTAGATATTTGATCAGTGGAGTCATCCAGGAGTCGGCTTCCTCGATTGCCATGACCTCTGTTTTTCTGGTGCTTGGTGACTCGAGAATTTCCTTTAGCTGCATTTTAGTGAATAGATCTCCGAGTTCTGACGCTGATTTGGCGATGGCGTCGGCTTCGGTGTTTTCCTCTCTCGGGATTTGAATGATTTCCCATTGTCCTCCTTGTGCTTCTAGCTGTTGAAGCTGTGTTTTGACTTGACTCAGGTATTCGATCATCCCTGTTTCTTTGGCTTGATATTCTCTCTTGACTTGATTTACCACCAGCTGGGAGTCGCTATAGATCTTTAGGATTTCCGTTCTTATTTCTAATGCGAGGCCGAGGCCTGCGATTAGGGCTTCATACTCAGCTACATTGTTGCTGGCGGCGAATTGGATGTTTACTCCATATTCAATCTTGATTTTGTCGGGTCCTTTGAGGATGGCTCCTGCTCCAGCTCCTTTTTCATTTGATGCTCCATCTACGTGGAGTTCCCATACCAAGGCTGGTTTGGGTTGGCCGGTCTCGGTTGGAGTTATTTCTGCTACGAAGTCCGCCAAAGCTTGTGCTTTCAGAGTTGGGCGAGGTTCGTATCTTATGTCGTGTTCGCTGAGTTGGATGGACCAGTGGACTAATCTTCCGGAGGTTTCTGGTCGTTGGATCGCCTTTCGCAATGGTTGATTTGTCCTTACTACAACATTGTGACTTTGGAAGTAGTATCTCAGCTTTTTAGCTGTGGTCAGTACGGCAAGTGCCATTTTTTCGATCTCGGGGTATCGTGTCTCCGCGCCCTTCAGGACTCGACTAATGTAGTAGATTGGCTTCATCTCGTTATCTTCTTCCCTTACCAGCACTGTCCCGATGGTCTCGTTCGTGGTGCTGATGTATAGGTATAGTGTCTCCCCTTTCAGCGGTCTGCTTAGCAATGGTGGGGTGACGAGGAATTTCTTTATTTCTTCAAAGGCGTTCTCGCAGTCTTCATTCCATTCAAATTTTTGTGTTCCTTTGAGGGCTTTGAAGAAAGGCAAGCATCTTTTTGCTGAGCAAGACATGAATCTACCGAGTGCTGTGATTCGCCCGTTGAGTTTTTGAACTTCATTTATGCTTCTTGGTGCCTTCATGTCCATAATTGCTTTGATCTTCTCGGGGTTCGCCTCTATTCCTCTTTGAGATATCATGAATCCCAGGAATTTCCCGCCTTGTACGCCGAACGTGCATTTGTCGGGGTTCAGCTTCATTCCAAACTTATTCAGTATGCTGAATGTTTCTTCAAGATCTTTTGCATGGGTTTCTTCCTTCTCGCTTTTGATGATTAGATCGTCTACATACACCTGGACTCGCTTTCCTATCTCGTCTTTGAACATGAAATTCATAAGTCTTTGGTACGTTGCTCCAGCATTTTTCAAGCCGAAAGGCATTGCCGTGTAGCAGTAAGTTCCTCCCTCCGTGATGAATGAAGTTTTTTCTTGGTCTTGCTCCTTCATCTGGATTTGGTGGTAGCCTTGAGCTGCGTCGGCTAGGCTATACATCGCGTGTCCAGCAGTAGAGTCCACTAGTTGGTCGATATCGGGGAGAGGGTAACTATCTTTAGGACACGCTTTGTTTAGATCGGTGTAATCCACACACATTCTATTTTTTCCGTTGGCTTTCTTTACGATAACTACGTTAGCTACCCATTCGGGGTAGTGGACTTCTCGTATGAATCCTGCTTTCTCCAGTTTTTCTACTTCTTCAGCGATTATTTTCTGTTTTTCTTCCGAGAACTTCCTTTTCTTTTGCTTCACTGGGTTCGCCGCTTCTGCTACATTTAGATCATGAGTAATGACGTGGGGGTCTATTCCGACTATTTCTGATGCGTTAGCAGCGAAGGTTTTGACGTTGTTTTTCAGCATGGCTGTGATTTCGCTTTCGATCTTTGGGTTCATGTTTGCGCCGAGATTTACTCTTTTCTCCTTGTCGAGTTGGAGTTTCTTTGTTTCGCCTTCGGGTGCTGTTTCTTTTTCTTCGATGTCGTGATTAAGGATTTCTTCTATTGCCATTGCTTCGCCTGATTCTCTTATTGCTTGTTCGTAGCACTTTTTCGCCTCGGCTCGGTTTCCTTGTATCGTGATAATTCCTTGTTTCGTCGGTATCTTCATGGTTAGCGCCTTTATGCTTGTCGCGGCGGCTGAGTCGTGGAGGAAAGGTCTCCCCAGTGTCGCGTTGTACGGCAGGTCGATTTCTACGACGCTAAACCGTGTAGGTAATTCCTCGCTTTTCCTTGTCCTTCCTAGCTTGACGTCGAGAGTAGTTGTTCCATTGGGCTTAATTGGCAAGCCCCCAAATCCTACCACAGGCGTGGCATTTCTCTTTAGTTTCGCTAGGTCTCCTCCTAGGCTTTCGTAGGCCTTTTTTGTTATCAGGTTTATTGCGCTTCCTTCATCGATTAGGATTCTCTCAACGTTCCAGTGTTCGATGATCATGGCCACTACCAGAGCTTCGTTGTGCTCTTCGGCTATTCTCCCGAAGTCCTCTCCGTCAAAAGTCACTGGAGGAGGAGTTGAGAGTTCTGTTGCTTTTCGTTTTCTCTGTGTCGTTTGATCTTTCAGGTTTACTCTTTCAGAAGTCATCTTCTTCAATGAGATTTGTTTTTGAGTTCAGAAAAGCTCCTTCTTTTGAAGTTTAGTTAAGCTTTTCCCACAGACGGCGCCAATTGATGGAGTCTGCCTTCTGAACCGGTGAGTGAACCTGCAAAACAGGGTAGAAGCTAACCGGACGGTGGTTGTCCGATTAACTCTCCGATGCTAAAGTCAGTTTAGAGCTTTGAGCAGCGTTTTGAGTATATGAATGTAATTGTGATTCTAGGCATACCTCGTGCTCCTTTTATAGTAGTCGAATATACCTAGTAGAGTTGTATTAGGTAGGTGAATCCTACTTTGTAGGGATTCGGCCGTATCTTAAGGATTCTCCTGATTTGTCGAGATCTACCTTAATCTGATAAGAGTCCTATTTAGGAACGTCTTCCTAAATAGTCTTATCTTCCTAAAGTAGAGCTTATCCTTCCATATGTAGTGTTTGTGTCCAAATAGGACAAGGTTTCCATATTTAGTCGTTTATCCGAATCCCGGACCTGACGCGCTCTTGGCGGATCATGTGGGATTCGGTCTTTATTAGTGTATTACCGAATCTTAGAGATTCGGTATCTCCTTCATATCTTTCCGTCTTCAGGGGGAGTCCGGTGTCGCCTGAGAGTGGATCTCCTGCAACTCGGCTCCATTATACTTACAGTAGGATTCGGTATCCATCAATTACAAAAATAGATTATTATTTTAAATATATTATAAATGTGAAATTTTGGTATAGTTTTCTTTGTAAAAATATGACAATATAAATGACGAAAAAAAAGCTCCCGTAAAGATAATTTATTGACAAAATTATTGTATTTAAATTCAAGAGTTTAATACACAAATTTTTATTTTAATAATTATAAAAAATGCTTTAAATAAACTAAAATATATGATGAATACAAAAAAATAAATAACTATAGATAACATAGAAACAACTACTATATGTTACAATGTGGTCACTATTAGTAATATATAGAGCTTATATGTTCACCTAATTGAGTCAAACTAATGATTCATTATGACACTAAAAAATTAGCAAAGAAAAAATGGCCTACTTTTATACATTATTTTTTTAAATATGAGTTAATTAAAATTCAAATTACATCATTCATTTAATTAGAGATATTCACATTCATAAGATTACTTCGTGTATATATAGTCGTTAATCTCATCAAATTATTATTTGTAGTAATTTTCAGCTTATTACTTTTAATTCATTGTTATAGTATTATACCCATTGTGCAATTTTTTTTAACATTATTATTTTTTGTTTAAATTTTAGTATTATTATTTAATTACTTATGACTTGCTGCTAATAAAAATATTCCTATTAATAATCAGAAAATCAATAAATACATAAATCTTTAAAATACTACCTACTTTATATAAAGATTTGATATATTTCAATAAATAGTTGTAGGTATATTTAATATACTAATAATTTTTCATAGCATAATAAATATATCGAATAATAACTTTTTATTAATTTTTGACCTTTTATTCTTAATTTTCAAAAAAAAAAACATTGCATAATAAATTTATCATCTCAAACAATTATAACATATCTTACACATAACTGAAATTAAATACAAATTTAAAATATTTTTATCAAAAAAGTATTAAATATAATTATAAATATATCTTTAAAAAGATTAATAAAAACTTTGTCTCTATCCTTATCAAATCTTACTAAATCTAAGTCATATATGACTTATTCATACTATATTCATTTTTTTAATTAAAATGATAATAATTATAAATAATTCAACACAATCAAATCTTAATAAATTATAAATTGATTTCAGTAATATGTTATTTAGATAGTAAACAATTAATTTAGTAAATTTAAATTACTATCTTGCTTAAATACACTATCTTGTAGCTATTCTATCTCTATGGAAAAAGTTTATAAATAAAAACTCAGAAAAAATTAATGTAATGTTATTAAAATTAAAAAAAATATGGGAATTATTAGAGTTAAACAATAAACTAAAAATAAACAAAAGTTGAATTTTTATACTTTACATTTTTTTTCTTGATCTCTTCATACTATAAGAAGTTTTCTAGTTGCTTTTATTATTTAATTATTTCATTCTTATCAATTCTTATTGTTCTTTAATTATTTCATTCTCATCAATTATTATTAAATTTCATATTTTTTTCTAATTTCTTCACAACAAGCAACTAATATTGAAAAGTAGAACAAGACAATAAATAAAGGAAAAGAGAAAAAAAGTGTATAGTAAGGTAATAGCTAAATTTGGTACAGTAGAATAGTCCAAATGTAACAAAAATTTCCAAATCCAAATCCCGAAAATGTACTTTTGTCTAACAAAATCCAAATGTAAAATCAAAATATACTCTAATATTACTTACTTACTTGCACAAGAGTGTTTTTTCTGTTGGGTCTTCTCTTCTCTAGAGTCTCTCTAACTCCTCCATCTTTATTGCCGAGTCCATTGCACCACATCTCTCTCTTTTTCTCTCACTTAGATCCATTTTTTTCTTCATTTATGGCCAGTGGACTCTCCATTGATTCAGATCTCATTACCTTCTTCCACAAGCCACCTCTAATTCTTAATTCCTTCTCTCAAACTCCCCATCAAACCATCACTAATAAGCTCAATTATATGGATTCCAATAATAATTCTTCTCCTTCAGGTTTTCAGTTTCCTGTTACCCTTAATTCTGATGATCGTAACCGGACCGTCAACGACGAAATGGATTTCTTCGCTGAGAAACACTGTAGTGATCATGATGTTAAGCCGGTCAATAACAATGATGATTATAAACAAGTGAATGTAAACGTGAGTTATACGGCCCGTTTTAAATTCTTGCTAAATCTTTCAGTTTTTTTTGGAGTTTTGTATAATTTTCTTGATTTTTTGTTTTGTTTGCAGACTGGTTTGAATCTTCTTACTACTAATACTAGTAGTGATCAATCCATGGTGGATGATGGAATTTCCACTAATATGGAAGATAAACGAGCAAAAAATGAGGTATGAACAAGAAAAAAAATACTGTTTAGCGCTTATATCATTTGAGTTATAACTTGTTGGTTGCTGATGAATTTTTGTTTCCGTGTGATGAAAATTCGCAGTTAGCGGTTTTACAAGCGGAGCTAGAAAGAATGAAAATGGAGAATATAAAGCTGAGAGATATGTTAACTCAAGTTACGACCGATTACGATGCACTGCAGATGCATTTAATGACAATTACTGATGAGGAAAACAAGAAAATACACAATAACAATAACGGAAATGGTGCACCGGTGGCTCCTCGGCAGTTCATGGATCTTGGTCCGGCTGCTGGTGGCGGAGGCGGAGGTGGTGATACAGATGAGCTTTCACTCTCTTCATCGGAAGGGAGGAGCGGGGACCGATCAAGGTCTCCGGGGAATAAGAATATCGAAGATGGAATTGAAAGAGAAGATGGTACGGATCAAGGGTGGGGGTGTAACAAGGTGGCGAGATTTAATCCGGCGAAAAATAGCGTTGATCAGACGGAGGCGACGATTCGGAAGGCTCGTGTTTCGGTCAGAGCTAGATCGGAAGCTCCCATGGTAGTGGAATTTTTAGTTGAATTTGAAGGTTTGTTGTGTGGGATTTAATGAAATTTGTGTGATTAATTGTGTAGATAAGTGATGGATGTCAATGGAGAAAATATGGGCAAAAAATGGCTAAGGGAAATCCTTGTCCTCGAGCTTATTATCGCTGCACCATGGCTGCTGGTTGCCCAGTTAGAAAACAGGTAATAATTCATAAATTAATTATTTCCTTTGGTAGATTTGGCATCATGTTTCATTAAATCGGATGAAAGTGGTACTCCAAGTGTTGCCAAAACTTTAATTTGTTATTAAATTTCTAATTTAATTTATATCAAAATAGTAGACTTAATTGCACTAAAAATCACAAACTTTCCGTATTTTTGGTATTTAACATAATTTTTTTTCTCATAAAAAATCATCAACTTTCACTTTTTAGCATATTCGTCCACATAACCATTTTATTTGAAAAATTAAGCGCAAAATGACCGTTTTTGCGCAAAACGGTGCCATAGTATATTAAAAACGGCGCCGTTTCACAACTCGTGGACTAATATGTAAAAAAATGAAAGTTGCTGATTTTTTATATTAAGAAAAAAAGACCATGTTAAATACTAAAAATGCGCGAAAATTTGTGATTTTTAATGCAATTAAGTCAAAATAGTATCATAATTTTTATTTCAAATCTATATATTTCAATTTGTTGTACATCAAAGTTGACATGTCAGTTGATGGCAACATGACGAATTATATGGCAACTGAATTAAAAAAATCTATTTAAACAATATACTTCACTTGATCACTATACTATATCAGAATGTAGTGAGTTACTGTCATAAAAATAATAAAAAGTAGACTTCTAATAATACTTTAATATGTATTGAAATTTTGATACCAAATTAAAATATGTGAAATATTTTATATAGGGTTAATTTCTATCAGCCTATAAATTTAAATTTGAAATATTATTTTTTCATGAATTTTAGAAAATTGTTATTTTCCCACTTTTTTTAACTAAAATTTTCTTGATATGTCGACCGACGTGACAATATTTTTTATAGGAAAAATAATTTAAAATATTCATAAATTTGACCTTTTTGACAAATGTATTTCAAAAAAAAATTGAACAGTTCGGTTCGTTAATTTAACAAGTCGGAATATTTATATTCAAAACCTCAATTCAATTAAAGTTATAAAGTTTCTTTTTTCTAATTGAACTTATTAAACAAATTAACGTCGGATCACGGAATTTTGAATATAATTATTTCAATTTGTAAAATTAACGGACCAAATTGTTAAAATATTTTTTTAAAAAATAATTCTATCAAAACATATACATAAAATTATTTTCTGTTCTAAAATATGTTTCACTATGTTGCTATATCATTTTAAAAGTGAAGATGTGTTATTATCTAACATAAAACCAATTAAATTAAAAAGTGATAGTGTAGTATAACTTGACATAAAAATTAAAAATCTGATACCACTTAGATATAAATTGATTTTTTGGTACTAAAAATTTGATACCGCTCAGACTTTTAATCCAAAAAACTAAGTTCTTGAGACGAGTTTAGTATCAATTTAGCTACATATATATTAAATTGGTTAGTTGTCTATGAACAGGTACAAAGATGTGCAGAAGATAGAACAATTCTGATAACAACATACGAGGGAACACACAACCATCCATTACCTCCGGCAGCAATGGCAATGGCCTCGACAACTTCATCGGCAGCACGAATGTTATTATCAGGATCAATGTCGAGTTCTGACGGACTAATGAATCCAAATTTTCTAACCAGAACAATCCTACCATGTTCCTCTAGCATGGCCACCATATCAGCTTCAGCTCCATTTCCGACCGTTACATTAGACCTAACCCAACAAAACCCTAATACAAATCCTTTACAGTTCCAGAAAAACCAAACACAGTTTCAACTCCCATTTGGTAATCAAAATCTTGCCAGTGCACAAGCTTTGTTGCCTCAGATTTTCGGACAAGCACTTTATAACAACCAGTCTAAGTTTTCAGGTCTGCAAATGTCTCAGGATATGGAAACAGGTAATAATAATAATAAATTAGGTCACCAGTCACAGCCTGCAATGCAGCAAAATTCATTGGCCGACACGTTGAGCGTGGCGAGTGCTGCTATTGCAGCTGATCCTAACTTCACTGCGGCTTTGGCAGCCGCGATTACTTCGATAATTGGTGGCGGTAGCGGCAGCGGCGGTAGTGGTGGCAGTTTAAGTAATGGTACTAATAACAACCACCTGCCAACTACCGGCAATAGCAATGGCAGCAATAAAATCACCAATTCAACTCCAAGGGATCAATTAAAATAAACTATTTCCTTTTTTTTCTTTAAATTTTTCTTTATTTTTTCTTTTCAGAAGTTTTTTTATTATTTTAATTTTTTGATGGAGAAAAATACAAAAAGTTATACATGTTCATTTGGAGATCAAGTAGCTATAGCTAGCTAAAATAATAATTTAAGTAAAAATGTTATACACTTTATTGTTAATAAATGGCATTCTTGATTTTTTGTTTCAATGGTATGTCAATACAAAGTCAATAAAGAGAAAAAGATAGAAGCCAAAATTTTGTGAATTGTTGTTTGGCCCTTTTGTATCTTTTCTGTAGATGAAACCAAAAATTGAGAAAGGAACAAAAATTGAAATTACAAATGAGAGAGAGATATCATAATTAAATATAATTAACTACTTAATTAAAATTATATTATATAAAAATATCATTTAATTATTATATTCAATAACATCACTATTATATAATTAAATAATTATTTATATCATACATAGTGAATGAATTAATCTATGTAAAATTGTCTCCATAAAAGAAGGAAGAGAAATGAATTAAATGTTTTTGTTGGAGTTACGTATACAAAATGGCATAGTCAAGAAAGGAGTCAAGAAAACCGTCTAAAATACATTACTAATGGTTAAAAAATATAAAAATAGGGTTTTAAAGATGTGTTTGACACGTAAAGAAAGAGATAGATTTGTAATTTGGATGTATAATTAATTTAGGCAGACACTTACATCCACTTGATGACAGTAGTTAGTAGATAGAAAGATAAGAATTTCAAAGTCTTTTAAGAGACTCAATTTCAATCAATATTCTTGGTTAAATGTCAATTTGCTTGAATTTGTATTTTGTTTATGAATTTTTGTCATGGTCTTGTACTGATGTTTTGATGCTTTTGAAGTGATGTTCATGCATGCAAAGTCATAATTATGATGTATGGTAAGGAAAAACTGATGGTCATATTATTTCCATTGCATCACTCGAGGTCACGGATTCGATTCAGACACTGACAGTCGGTTGTTTCAGATGTTTTAAAAAATAACACAGGTTTAACAATAATAATAACAACAAACCTTGCTAATCTCCGCTGATAAAAAGATCTTAATTTTGTTATTAAAAGCCTTTAATTAGTTATGCAAGTACATTATAATTTGAATGTAAAATTACTGGATATGATAACAATTCAAAGAAATCCGGTTTGTAGAGTGAGAAATAACCAATTTAAATCGCCATAAATCATTGAAAAAAGGGATATTCTCATACACTTTTGGGACTCATAAATCGTCGGCTCAGCGGTCGGTCCTCCTAAGCAAGCCGCTCATAGGGCTAGTTGAGAAAAAACAAGCTTTATGGTCACGGCCGGCTCCACAGCCAGCCCTATCCTCTAAAGCCAATTTTTGAATCGGTTGAGACCATAGATCTAGTTGGTTCAATGTCGGTTCAATGGAGTGAACCAACCACTAAACCAAATTGGTGATAGAGAATAATGTCGCTCCATACTAATTAATGAAAATAATATATAAGTTCTATGAATACACCATTTGAAGATTTTATTAGAAATTTCATATGATAAATAATTAAGGTAATCTCTTTATTACTCTTTTAATATTTTTTTGTCCATTATTTTGAGAGTTTGTAATAAAGAGTTTCCGGGCACTATAAAATTTTAAAAGTTTCATGACTATGCAACAAAAAAAGATATATACTATTTTTTTTAGTAGTAATAGTAAACATAAAATGATATACAATATTTGTAATTTAAAACAACATCATTTAGATTGAATTACAATACTCATAAATCAATTTTAATTGAAGCTAATTTGTTGAAAATTAATGTAACGTTTTGAACTCTCATTGCATGTTAGATAATTGTAATTTTTTACTTGAAGTTGGGGTCACTATGGGTACCAACAGTATATTTTTTTTGGGCGATTAAATTTTCATTTTTTTATTTTATTTTAATCACTAAATTTTCATTTTTTTTATTTCAAATGAGGTTTTTCTGGCAGAAATGCATACATGGCAGCTAAATTTTGACACGTGGCATTCATATGTTGCTAGTTTATCTTAAAAACTTATTTCATATACAGAGAGATTCTTAGGTAGACTCAGTCCACCACGTCATCCGTGGACTAAACCTATCATATAATGACACGTCATTAAAATGATGGCAATCTTGTAAATTCGTTTATTATTTATTTACACTTTTGAATAGTAATATTACAAGATTGTCATTATTTTAATGACGTGCCATTATGTAATAGGATTAGTCCACAGATGAAGTGGTGGACTGAGTCTAACTAAAAAATTTCTCTCATATACTTAATTTTATTTTAGAGAAAGTTTTTAGGCTAAAATGTGCATACATGACAAATTTTCAAGTTAAGAAAAGTATGACTGCTATATAAGAATTTTTGTATCTAAAATTCTCTCATTGAAATAAAATTAAAATTTAACAATCAAAATTAAAAAGAAATCAAAGTTTGCACCAAAATAAGAAAAAAAACAAGGGCTTTTTACATAAACAACCAACTTTCTCTTATATTTTACTTTTATACAGGTCTAACTTTTGTATCTCTAAAATACGGTACACGGGTGAAATAATATCTTTTATACAGTTCATATATATACCCTCCTCTCAAATAAACCCTCACAATTACAATTATTTTCTCTCTCCTCATATTTCTCTCTCATCTCTCTTTACTCAAATTTTTACAAAAAGCCTCTTCTTCTTCTCCATAATCATTTTTGTTCATCTTTAATTCAGTAGATTGGCATCTTCAGATCTATTATTCGTGCTTCATTTCCGCTGTTCCACCTTTGCCTCGCTATCGAAATCATTTTCTCCGCTCGTTTTTGCTATCGCCATTTTTTTATTTTGATTTCATCAGATCCGAAGTTTATCATTTCTATTTTTCTTCTTCATTTCAGATCTGCAATTTTTTTTCTACTTTTTTTATATAACAGTAATTTTTCATCATTAAACATGTGTAAAGATTATCTTTTCATGTTATATAAAATGATTTTATGATTTTATAGAATAAAAATCTGTTATTTCTGCATTTTTACTGTGTTTGGTTGTATTTCTGCATTTTTTTAGTTCTGCAGTAGGATTTGTTGATGATTGTTAATTGATGAATTATTGTAATGTCACAGTGTTGTTTATTTTGTATTGATATTGTATTGATAATCTGTTGATATTTTTTTAATTTTGACATTAACAAATAAGACAATATTATTCGTGAAATAAACTAAAAATATAAAAATTAAACTGAGACTGGATAATGATATGTTAGCATTGAGAAAATAATCATGTTGAATTATTGGAATGTTACAGTGTTGATATTGTGTTGATTTTCGGTTGATATTTTGTTGATTTTAGCGTTGGTGAAAAGCCAATAATAATGTTGAATTTTTGTAATGTTACAATATTGATCTTGTGTTGATATCGTGTTGATGTTATGTTGATATTTAGTTGATTATAGCATTAACAAAAAAGACCACATTGTACGTGAAATAAAATAAAAAAATAAAAATTAAATTTAAAAAATGATTAAAAAAATAAAAATAAGTGTAAAAAAAATTTAAAAAATTAAAATAGTTAGTTTTATAAATGTTGTTGATATTATGTTGATTTTGTGTTGATATTAAAACTGACGAAAAACATCAACAGTTAAAAAAAGTCAAAAGTTAAAAAAAGTCAAAAAAGTCAAAAAATTAAAATTAAAATATGTCATATATATTAAAAACAGAAATATAATGGTGAAAAAATAAATTAAAAATAATAAAATAAAATATTGAAAAATAAGGGTTAATATAGAAAGTAAAGTTTTTCAAAAAGTAGTATAAAAAAGAAAAGAAAGTTGGTATGCAAAGTAAAGATTTAGAAAGGGTACTAAAAAATTAAATGTTAGAGAAAAAACAGTATTTCATATAAAAAGCTCAAAAAACAATAGCTTTGAATGCCAATAGAAATAGTTACTCTAAAGTCAGTCTCATTAGAACCTGGATTTGGACATGCTTTCAAACTTGATTAATCGAATTAGATTTTAAAGCAATTTTGTTTAATTTCAAAATTTATTTACAATTTTAGATAGCATCTACTAGAAGTGGCCACGGTTCATAACTCGATAGTTCTGATTCAGGCCGGATCACGGTTCAAGAAAAAATGAAACCGGCCCAAAACCGTCTAAGTGACGTTCCATGCCGGTTCGGAACTGGACAGTTCCAGGTTCTAGGCGGTTCATAAAAAATTGAAAGTAAACTTAAAATTAACTTTAAAAAATTATAATTTGCATATAAAATAACACGTGAAGATAATATTGTAAAAAAATAATGAAATAAAATAAATTATAAATATTTTGTTAACAAAAAAAATTAACTAGAACAAATATAATATATATCTTACATAATATATATATTGAAATTAATTTAATTTTTTATAGACAGGTTCAACCCTTTGATCACCTGCTTCTACCCGGATCTGCTAGATCACGGTTCAAAAAATTTAAGAGAAAATTAGGAAAAATACTCTATTTTTTAAAATAATATGACTTCCTACCTCAATAAGGAAAAGATAGAAAAAATACCTCGCCCTTTTAATATAGTTATTTTTTTACTCTAAGACATGCTTACATTGTAATTATATCTACTTTTTATTATTATTTTACTTTAATCATATATCTTTTACTCTAACAATATTTTATCATAACACCTGTCATTTTTCTCTTTCTTTCTCTTTCTCTTCTCTTTCTTCTTCTTTCTCTTCTCTGGTTTCTTTTTTTCGCCATTTTTTCTTCTTCTTCTTTCTTCTTCTTTTCTTCTCTATTTTTTTCGTTGTCGTTCCTTCATCGATCCGCTGTCGCTCCGTCATCGTTTCAGCGTCGCTCCACCGTTCTTTAATATTTGATTTTTAGCGATTTTTTTCTTAATCCGTGGTGATAAATACAATTTATTTTAACTTTCAGATCTAAATAAATTACTCTTGATTTTTTCAACTTTAATCTAAAATTATGATGAAAAAACGATTTTCTGCACAAAAAAACGATTTTTTGCAAAAAAACTGCATCTAATTATCATATAATTATCACTGCATTATCATATCATTATCATAAAACTGAAGAGAAAAATATTTTTTTTTATAAAAACAACGTCTGATTATCATATGAGTATCACTGCATTATCATGTAGTTATCACAACATTGTAGAAAAAAGAAGATTTTATGCAGAAAATAATGTTTGATTATCATATCGTTATCATAACATTACCATGTAGTTATCATAACATTATCATATGATACCGAGATGATAATATTTATGGTACCTATATGATAATGTTATGATAATATCTATGATAATGTATGATAAAATAGTGTCTGATTATCATGTTAATATCACTATATTATCATGTCGTTATCATAACACTGCAGTATGATTACTAGATGATAATGAAGTATGATAATGTTATGATAATTGGATGATAACGTACGTGAAAATATAATTATAAAAAGATTTGTGATATCAGTGATAACCAAATGATAATAAAATAATAATAAAGTTATGATAATAGTATGATAATATGATACCTAATATGGAAAGACATTTCATAAAAATTATGATAACGATATGATAATGTGAAATAATAGTATGATAATGTTAATGATAAAATGATAATAGTATGATAATATGATATCTGCATGAAAAACAAATTACGAGAATAATTATGATAACGAGATGATAATGTGAAGATCATAATATGATAATGTTTTATGATAATAAAACGATAATAGTATGATAATATGACACCTTCATGAAAAATAATTACAAAAAAATTATGATAACGAGATGATAATGTGAAGATAATAGTATATGCTGATAATGTTAATAATAAAATGATAATAGTATGATAATATGATATTTGCATGAAAAAATAATTACAGAAAAATTATGATAACGAGATGATAATGTGAAGATAATAATATAATAAGATTTTATGATAACGTTTTATGATAATAGTATGATAATATGATACCTGCATGAACAAAAAATTATGATAACGAGATGATAATGTGAAAATAATAGTATGATAAGATTTTATGATAATAGTATGATAATATGATACATGCATGAAAAACAAATTACATATATAATTATTAAATAAAAAAATTAAATATTTTTAAACTAAATATATTCAAATATTTTATAAAAATTTATTTTTTATTATTAACATTCTTTTTAAGTAATTTAAAATTTAAAAAATAAACTGTATTACTTTTTGTGAAAATATTATGATTATATTATTTTGAAAAGTTAAAGAGATAAAGAAAAAAAAGATATCATGTAATTAAAAAAAATATTTATAATTAGTTTAAAGAATAAAAGAAAATAAAGAAATGAAAAAATTGAACAAATAAAAAAAATGTCAACAAGTAATTTAAAAAGGAAAAAAAATACCAACAGATAAGTAATATAAAGATGAGTAAAAAAAATTGGTAATTAAAAAGAATAAAAGAACTATGTCTTGCATGTGTAAAGGCTGACGCGCAGAGAGAGAAAGAGTGTGAGAGAGAAAATTGCATAGAGAGTATAATGACAAATATTTAGTACACGGGGAGTAAAATTCAAAAACAGTTAAAACTCTGATGTATTTGTATTGACTTTTTCATGTTGAGGTATAAAATTCTATTATTTTATTATTTTAGGTAAATTTCTAAATCTCTCAAAATTTAAAACCGGCTCGGAACCGGTCTTTCCACGATTCTGGGCCGGTTTTGCTCCAGTTCCAGATTTGACCGGTTTTGGGCCGGTTCACGGGCTGACCCGGCCCATAGCCAGCTGTAGCATCTACTTCTATGCAAGAATATTAGTTAATTTGTATTTTTTTCAAGCAAATGTTTTTTTTACAACTCAATAAATATTTGTTATTTCCACTTGTTAACAGATTGATCGTCAAATTATGATTATGAGCGAGTATTAGTCATTAGATTATTCGAAGAACAAAATGCATAATGAGGTGGTTAGGATAATAATAATAATAAATGTTCAACAAGAACAATATCTCATATAATGTTTCCATTACACATATGTTAATACTCCTTCCGGTTCATTATATTTGTCGCATTTGAAAATTTTATTTGGTTCAAATATTTGTCACTTTAAAATAAAAGAATATTATTGCTATTTTTTTGAATTTATCCTTCATTAATTTATTGAAAGAATATAATAATACAAATATAAAAAAAATATAAATGTTAATAAATTACAAAATAGATTTAATTTAATAAAAGTATTAATAAATTAAGATTTAATAATTGCTTTCTTAATCCACTTTATTTGTCACTTTTTTTATATTCAAACTTATTAAAATACATAAATGTCATATAATTTCCTTTTATATCTCATCTTTATCTTGAATATATGATGTAATCAACTACTTCCTTAATTTTACCGACTAAATTATACTATATCAAAGTAATTAAAGATTAAGGAAAATATGTGTTGCTAATACAAAATGTGACATTATTTTCAGAACATTAAAAAGTAAAAAAGAGTGACAAATAAAATGGGACGGATTGGGTATTTTTTTTAATTTTTATGTCAAAATCAAATGCAACAAATATTATAAACCGAAAAGAGTATGTCGGGGTGTCAATTATACAGTGATGACAATAGAGTTGAAAATGGCGATTACCATACTACGACTTTCAAGAATTGTATAGAAGCTAGCCGAGACTAGGTAATCACAATGTGGTCACGCATTCAAGTTGACATTAAGATCTGTGTGATGCATAATATTTCAAGCACAAACAACTTGCCAACAAGTTTTTGGCTTTACTCTTTAATTATCGATTTTGTTTCCATCACTGGTACATTAGCCAAATAGGTTCGAGAAAATAAGTTACTGTACATATTGGTGGCCGGAAGACAGCTATTTAGGCCGCCTCAGCAAATCCGACTCGTAGATTTCCATAGTCGAACACCGTGTGATAAACACCCATGAATACATCTCCCAGAATCCTGCATCATAACAGCACCACTAGTATAATAAGACTGCATCCTCATAGCATTTACAAGTTTTTTATTTAAGGCCCTATGATTTCAAGGAACTCTAAAAATTTACCGCTTTTATCGATTACAACTACTTGTTTAATCAAGAATAGCCTGATTTTTTTAAAAGATTTTGGTTTAATTAAAGCCAACTCTGGTCAATTAAATCAATTGAGTCTGATTTTACTCATTTGGCAACCATCGAATAGTTATCTTTTCTCGTATTTATGCTAGATGAGTCTATATGAACTGATTTCTATGATTATGAAGTCATGCAAGATTTGTCAGCACTAGGTACTATTACTTACTATGCTCATCTAAAATAAATAATAAGATAAATTTAAAAGATGATATAATAAGAGGCAATAATGGGAGAAAATATTACCAAAGTGGTCCACGAGGAGGGGGCACATCCAAAGCAATAAATCCGCTGATGCATTGAGCTGCGGCTCCTTCTCCAACTTTGAGAACGTACTGTTCCATGGCACCGCCATTGGAAACGTTATCAAACAGAAAAATGGATAAATGAAATCAAGATAATAGCAGAAACATATGATATGAGTTAAATTAAGTTGACTTGATCGATTTAAATGATCTCCATGTTGTCGTTTTACATGGTAATACATTCATGTTTCTTGAAAGCTCTCATATTGGTGTGAGAATGGCATATAAGTGCGGACGATAAGTGCATTTTAAACATTTAATTTAGTTAATTTTCAAGCTTTAATTGGTATAAATGTGCTTATTGTGTACTCATTTGATCATGTAAATGTCCTTATATTTGCATTTGTATGATCATTATAGATGAATTCGAGAAGATTCGGACCAAAAAGCCGATCAAAATCGAGGAAATGCAGTATGATGCAGGCCAAACCAGGTGAATCGGCGTTGAAGAAAGTGCAAACCGGCACTAGTCGTGATTCGTGAATGGTTAGAAGAGATTGGTACGTGTTTAATGTAGGACAGATTAGAGAAAACTATTCTACTTATCTTTTAGTAAAATTCAGCAGAGACAAACTTTATAAATGTGGTTTCAGGTCTGGAAATTTAAAGGAAAATAAGAAGAACAGTGAAAAAATATATCTCCATTTAGTTTTTAGATCTTTTCACTTTTTTCATTAAATGCAAGAAATTTAGCATTCATGGCATAATAACATACCTGATCTGGAGTCAGCTTAAAAGCTTTACCACCAATTGTAAATGAGACACTAGGCAAGGTCGATAGACTGCTACAATCAACTGCCGATTCTCCATTGGGACTCGGCAACCTCTCACATAGCTGATTCACATAATTCAAGATCTGATCTTCAGTATCATTTAGCTTCAAACGATTTTGCATCCACACGACCAACATCTCACAAGCAGTACATGCGGCATCTTGCATACCATCAGATGCCCTCTCTTTGCTTTCATCCACCACATTCTGAATGTTTGTACTGTAAGAAGAGAATGAATTTATTTGCGATGTCGTAGATGTAACACAATTAATAAATTAGGTGACATATAAAAATCCTAAATCTAGTGGCGAAACTAGGTTCAAACTAACCTAACACCTCGAGTCCCGTCAAAGGTACAAAATCCAATTTGAGAGCATATCTTCCCTGGTCGTGCCTGCGTTAGCCAAGGGGATGAAAAAGAATGGGAAAAAAATGCAATAGTTCATTAAAAGGAGATTGAAGTTATGAGTCAGGTAACAAAACGAGTGTTCTAGCAGGTGGGAAGATGTCTACCTTTATGGAAAGTTATAAAATGGAAAAGACCACGAGAGCTATTACAAAATTAAAAAGTGATATTGTTTACCTGAGATAACAGCATTTCCAGAATGACTTTTCCGTACTGTTCTACCACTGTCTTGCATTGTTGGCTTACAATACCAGAGGCTCCAATGGCATGATTTATTTGAGTAATCACAGTCTAAGGATATGAAACAAAATGTAAAAATGACAATCAAATGCAATTTTATTTCAATCAAATTATAATTGCAAGATCATAATGAAGCCAATCAAAATTCAACTTATGCATAATAGAACCATGCAGAAAATTGTCCAAGTTTGCATTTGAATTGAACCTTTCGTATTCTTTAAAAATGGATTTGATGATCAACCCATAGAGAACAGACGCTGAAAATGGCTATGTCAAACCCAACATGTTGCTTAATAATCATGTAGCTTAACTGCTGCATTGCTCAGAAAGAAAATAAAAACTAGAATTGTGATCAAAATGATCATGCAATTAGAGTTACTTGAAATAAATATCAGATGAATCATGGCTTCTTGTAGCTCCGCAAAGTAGTAAATCTTATATTTTTAGCGAAACAAAAAGAAACAAGACCAAAGCACCATATCAGACTATCAGTAGTTCCTTTCACATCAAACTGGCCTAGAAAAGGCTAAATTATGAAGATGGAACTCATCTACATTACCAAATTTTGCAATAACTAGAATCCTATAATTTATGAGCGATTTATCCACATCCATGTTTGGCGTTAGCTGCTCAACTTAGCAAGTAGGAGCTAAAGTAAAACGAAATAGAGATTGTGGTACATACTGTCGGGCCTGCTAGCAAAGAGGTTCCAGAATCAGCAATTGCCTTACAGCCATCAGCGCATAATCCTGACAAGCAGTAGATACATCCAACTTACTTAATATCACAAGCAAAATGGCTAGCACCGTAAAGGAAAACTTAGAGCTGCGTGATAATGATAATAGTAGGCAAAAAATTATATGTTACCAGTTGTTTCATTTCCAATTAATACTTCTCCCATATCAAACTGCAAATCGCAGAAACACATCGTTATGAAATTTGATGAGGAAACATCTCAGCAGCAAGATATAATTCAAGTTGGTAAACTAACCTGCCAGTATCCTTTTTGAGTCACAGGAACATAAGTGTGCTGACCCTTGTGATGATTAGGATCTACCCCACCAAAAACAATTTCTCCCCCTTTTTCTCCTCCAACTATACGATTTAACCAAAATGAAAAAACTTGCTCTTTAACAAGACCTTGATCAACCATACTATACCTGTTAAAATACAATAAGTTTAAGTATAATAACAAAAGATCAAATATAAAAATACGCAAATCAATTTACTCTTTTCATAAGATGACGATGCTCATGTAATATGTAATTTTCAAGCTAGTAATTCTCAGAATTACACTGCTGAAATGAATTTACTTACCAAACTGGAATGGCTTTCCCAACTGAGATCTCTTGGAACCCTAGTCCGAGTATACCATCAAACTTCGAAGCCAAGAATGTGATACCTGGCTCTTTTGTTGCCTCAATGAAATCCTAACGGTCAGAAACATTATCATTAATAAATCTAACCTGCAATATTACTTTAATGCCACCAAAAATGTGTTTTTGTTTCCAGCATTACCTGATTCCTAACAACAAGATCCCCAACTTTTACGTTGTCCTGGCTAAAGAAGCCAGAAATTGAACCAGTCCCGTAACGGATGGCAGCAGATGTACCTGCATCAAAGAGGTTAAAGAGACAGATATCAGAGAACTTTCTCGTCTATAACAATGAAATCGTAAGATTGATCCTCTTTTAAGCATGAACTAACAAATTTTCATTTATGGGAATATACATGATTTCATACAATAAACTGAAAGGGCCATTTATTGGAGTACATCAAAAACTCCTAAGGGTGCAAAAAGTGATCACTATCCTGGCCTAATCAAAACACAATTAAACCAAGATAAAGGAATCATAATTCATACCATTCTCCGCGTAACTTCTTGATTCACTAGCCTTGTACTTAGAATGGAAATAGCAAGCAAGCTGCACAATTCATGAAAAAAAAACCCAAATTCTTTTCTCAATGAATCACAACAACAAAACCCATAAAACACTTCAATAATCAACTCGAAACATCAGAAAATACCCTAAAAACATACCGAAAAATGACATTTGGAAGAGGGTACCCAAAGATTAGAGCTTCCTGTATCAAACACCACAGTAAAAGTCTGTGGAGGAGTACCAATAGCAATCTCACCATAGTACTGAGCATCCAAATAATTCTTCAATGCAACAATATCACTGTCCTCAGAATTTCCAAAAACATCATTATTATACCTTTTATATGCATTTTTTCCATCAGGGTTTTTGATTTGATGATCAAAAGTTTTCTTTTTTAATCCAACTCTAAACAACCCATCATCATTAACACACATAATCACAGGGAGTAATAGAATCAAACCAGCCAAAACAGCACTCAATTTAGTTCCCATGTTCGAAAACTGCAAAAAGATTACAAATTTACAAAAATTGCATTAATAATTTGGAATAATATTTAAGAAATAATTAAAATTTACATACCTGAGAATTGTAAGAGAATTTAAATTTCTTGAAAATAACGTTTTGAAGAGAAGTGGAGACAGAGTTTGGTATCTTTTGTTTAGAAGAGTGATTGTGTGCGGTTTAATTAGAATGAGATCGTTTTGACTGTTTATATCTAGCGGTTATCAAGTGTTTAAGATTTTTTAGGGCCTTGATTTAGTTATGTGGGGTCTTTTAATTGGCTGAGTATTTGAGATTTGTGAGCAGTGAAGCACTGTAATGAATCTTTGTACTAGTCTATGTCTTAACTACTAGTCCACTCCCCAAGTAAGTTGATGAATGTGATGTTTGAATGGAGGCAAATTTGGGAATGGGATACATGAACTTTAGTCATATTTACAATTCTATACTTCAACTTTCATATTGTTTAATTGGATCAATTTATCATTTATGAATTTACACATCATTTATATTATTTCTTAATTACACTACTTTTGTCCTTCAAAATAGAAAATAAAAGAAATTAATTTGTTTATTATTAAATATTAAAAGATTTTTAAAATATTCTTTGAATATATATGAAGTTAATAGTTATGGATAAAAATGTTGTATATATAAATGTTGTCCAATAAATAAGTTTACATATCATTTGCAATTATATTTTTTTGTTACACAATAAATGCTGTATAAATTATTGTCCAATAAAAATTGTATAATTTCAATATTTTTAAAATATCAAGATGTAAGTTCATGCAAAATTGAATTTAACAAGGATTAAAAAAGTACTTTTTGTCGTTCTCATACGAAATAGAGACGAAAAAAGAAGAAGAAAAAGAATAGTTTGAGCGTGAATTTACACTGATCTAAAAGATAATTTGCTAATAATAGTGTATCCCGCAGAATATAACAAACTCGTTTAGTATATCAAATTAAAAGTAGAAGCATCAAAAGTTAGTGTATGATAATACATAGCTAAAACTAATCCAGCAATTAGGGTTTTAAAGTTAAACAAATAACGTTACAAGAGAAAGTTCAAACGTGGTTAAAAATCTGATAACCAAAAACGTGTAAAACATTTTAGAGATAAGATGACGGGAGTAGATACACTCCTATTTTTCATTTTATCATGTGAATTTGCACGTTTGTTATATTTTTTTAGCTTCATTGTCTTATTATTTTTCTTAAGCTATTTCGGGACTACTTGTGCAAGATCAAAATGTTTGGGGGCATATTTGAAGTATTTTGGAGTTTCGAAGATCAACCGGGAATAAGCGGAAACATTGAGAGGACAATTGGTGACTTGCAATCCTGATTCCAATGCATTAAACGATAATTTTAGAATTTTTAGAGGCTTCTAATGGATTTCTGTTCTTCATGAGAAATATATTATACATTCTAAGCTTTACATAGACTCAAGAATCAACTCTTTCCGACATGTTTATTGAGAGTTATGAAGTTCTGAAGTTGGTGCTTACGTATGCCTCGCGATTGCAAGGATATCTTGACCCTGCTGCATTGATTGAAGACTTTTGGAAACTTCAAGACTTCTATTGAACTCATGTTCTTCACAAGAAATAAAGTAGACATCCCGAGCTTTCCAAAGATTCAACAACCAACTCATTCTGATGTGTCTACAATATTTATGAAGTTCTGAAGTTGGGCATCGTCGGAGCCTGTGTGCTTGCACCAGAATAGGGTGCTCACACGAGGCACCAGCTCTGGTGCGAGTGCGAGCACAGCTTAATTTTTGAGCTGCTCGCACCAAATGACCGAGAGTTTCACAAAAAGGTGGTTCGCTCTTGGGGTGCTTGCACCACTTCGAGACCAGCTTCAAAAGGTGTTAGAAAAATATGTCTTTTGGTTCTCTCAACCCCTACATTTGAGGACATATTGGTCTATCTTCATGTTGGCCCTAATTCAAGGTTCGAGTGCTATAAAAGGACCTCTTTTCAAGCTTTGATGATCACCACCTACCTTCACAATATCCTCTCTACTCCATGACCCCCCCACTTTCTGAAGGACCTTCACCAACAGCCCTGGTAGCCACTGGTGTAACCCTTACCTTTCTCACGGGAGTGGGATACACGTAAGTGTCATTGGATTTTGGTATCTCCTCAAGTACAACATGTGGGGGCGACGGGGGATGAGGGACTAAAGACTCAAGGTCTTTAATTGTCAGTTTCCTCACATAGACATCCACTTCTCCATCCCTCTTCCCAGCCCTAGCCATTTCCATGACACCGTCTTCGTGATTTATCGGTCTTATCCAAACGTGAAATTCCTTGTCTTTTTCTTTCCAATGATAATCAACCAATCCTTTAACTTTCTGTTTTTTCACCCATCTATCTAATTTCCTCATAGCCATATCGGCTGCAAAATAAGTGTTGGTCAACACTTCCCCATCATGGTAGCCCCACTCCCCCAATTCCCCATTAATGTGAAGGTTGATTTGAAAGAATTCTAACCCTCCTGGTGACACTGCAAACAGACAAATATTTAAACACACCAACACCCATCAAGCAACGCAACAAGAATAGTAAATGCCAATCAACAAAAATGTGGAAAAAAATACAAGTCGTACAAAGATTAAACAAATCAAATCAACTAGTGGTCCTACAGTAGTAAATAAACAAAAGCAATAAACAAATAAAATTATACAATAACAAACATTTACATAAATATATCAAAGTACTGATGTGGTCCTAGTAAAACAAAATCCACCAAAACAAACAAAATAGGGTCAGAATTGACATACCTTCCACTACATCGTCACTATCGCTCTCATTCCTTTGATTTTCAGGAGTTCCAGTTGGTCCCGTTCGTTCTCTTTCCTTTGATTTTCCCTTTTTTTTCATTTCTTTAATTCCTTCACTATAAAAACCTGTGACATAGAGAGCACATTAATCAAACCCTAAACCACATGAACCAGACAACAAGAGTAAAAATAAATCTTTCTTACTCTAAATTTCTGTTTTGTTCCTTCGTTATTTTTTCTTCTTCGCAATGCAAGAACAAAGAAAGAATAGAAGATGAAGAATGGTGTTAGAACAGGAAATCGAAGCAACAATTGTGGTGGGAAACGGAGAGTTCGAGAAGAAAGAGAGGGAAGGAAGTGTATGTCAGAATGAAGATGAAAGAGATACAAAAGTTACTGAGCGGTTACTTTTTTTTTTTGTAATTTAAATTTAAAAAGTCAAACTGCATCTCTGAGGGATGAACTGATGAATCTGACTGAGGGAGAGGGTCACGTGGGAGACAGGTGGCGAGGAAAAGGCATGAAAATCGATTTAATCGTTGGCGGCGCCGCAATTTTCGTTTTTGTTTATCAGGAGGGCCATGGATGGAGCCACTAGAAAGGTCAGGGGGTTTAGGGAAGTTTTTGAAAGGTCAGGGGGTTTAGGGAAGTTTAGGGTAAAGGTCGAGGACCGTTGGTGATTATTACATTTTAGGAAGTTAGCTTTCAAAACTAACAAAAAGTTACAGCATTAATTATCAAAGACTGATCATCTCAAACAAGCATTCATAAATTCCAAATTGCAGTACATAAATAAGCATACTAATACATCCAAATTGCAGTACTTAAGCCCCTCTGGGATGTAAAATATATCTCTTCTCACCATCCCCATAGTGTATGAGACATCAAATACATCACAATTGAAGTACTTAATATGTCCAACATAATACAATCCTAATTAAACAACACATAAATATTCATACTAATACATCACATAATATTGATAGTAACACTCCTACTTGCCATTGACAACTAAAGTGACCAACAACACAACAAGTGCAATGACAAGGTAATTACAGAACTCCTTCTGTTTCTTCACATTCTTAACCTCATTCTCATACTCCAGTATCTCAGCCAATTTCTTATTCAGCTCCATCTTAAAGCTCCTTGTTCAGGTCATCCACTCTAGTCTCTAATATGGCTTTGTCAGCGTTCACCTCTTCCAAGCTCTTCTCCATCCCAGTTGCATCAAGAGTGCTAGCATGATCCATCAAATATTTTAGGCGGAAAACATCACCCCTCAAATACTCAGTCTCCTTCGTCAATACTCTTTCTTGATTTTTCAAATGCCTCAACATGACTTTGATGTGGTGTGCATACTCCTCATCGAACCACATAAAATATGAGCACAAGTTTACCTAAGAAACAAGAAACAATCCGCTGTCAATAAACTCAAATAATAGAGGCATAAACCTTAAAAAATAAAAGCAAACCATTCAAACACCCTATATCAAGTTAGGGTTAACAAACCCTGAAACAATTAACCAAATACTTGAACCCCTAAATTAATTTAAAACTAACAAACCCTAAAACAACCAAACAATTCAAAATCCTAAATCAGTTTAGGGTTAGCAAACCCTAAAACAACCTAACAATTAAAAATCTAAAATCAGTTTAGGGTTTAAGAAACCCTAAAATAACCAAAAACTTCAAAATCCTAAATCAGTTTAGGGTTAACAAACTGTGGGAAAAATTATCTGTAAAACAAGTACAAAACAAATTAAATTTATCACGTTACCTCACATCGGAAAAATCTCCTTCCAGGATTCTTATTGGACCATAAAACCAGCATTTTAGCCTTCTTCCCGCACTTACAGTTACTGTGTTCACTTACAGGGACGACGCCATCAAACGATTCTTCCGGCATTTCAGACATGATAAACGGGAAAGATGAGGAAAGGCAAGTAAGACAAACTCGGAAAGAAATAATAAGAAACGGGAAGGAAGAACTGAGAAAGAAATGATAAGAAATTAAAATAATTAACTTAGGGTTTTTTGGATTATGATTGTCACGTCATTTCCACGTTTCACCTATTTTCCACCGTGTCCTATTATATATATTACAATTAAATGACATGTAAATGTTTAACGGAGACTAACGGTGATTGAAACTCGCGCAGAATTTGTCGTCCTTGTAAGGGCCTCACAATGTCAAAAAATAAAAGTAAAGGGACCCAGCCGTGATGAACTTTGGTGCAGGGGCTTCTCGAGTCCAAATGGTAAAGTAGAGGGGCCTTTGAATGAGTGTAGCTGTCACGACCCGAATTCCACCCTAATCCAAGTCACGACCGGCGCTAGGGAATGGGAATGATTGTTCCGAAACCCGTAGCAAGCCTAGAACCTCTAGAAATTTTTCGCAAATAATATTAAAAGATCGCACCTCGCGTACGATCCGTTTTCAGAAAATACCGTTAAAACTTTTCTCTTTTAACGTAACACGATTTCTGAAAATACACATATACGCAAAATCTGGTTTCAGAAATACTGTTTGGATCAGTGTTTTAAAAACCGAACCGGTGGCCGAACCGGTGAGGCCACCGGTTTCCGGTTCAACCGGTTGAACCAGTTCAATGACCGGTTCAACCGGTTTGATAAATTTAAGAAAAATTAAAAAAAATTCTGATTCACCGGTTTTTTACCGGTTCAATCCGGTCCGATCCGGTTCAACATCCGGTTTTTTACCGGTTCAATCCGGTTCAACCGGTCCAACCCGGTCCAACCAAAAAATCCGGTTTTTCGCAGTTTCAGACCGGACCACTAGCCGGTTCGCGGTTCAACCTGTCCGACCGGCCGGTCTGTTCCGGTTTTTAAAACACTTGGTTGGATAACCTCGTTATCTCAACCCTTGCTTCCTTCTGAAAACCTAGCGTGGTAGGTACTGGAAACCAGAGACTTATCTTTCGCTTGCCTTAACACATTGGCAGCCCCGTTCCAAACCACACGCCACCGTTAATATGTTTAATAAAAATAAGCGGACACCTCTGCGTCTCGCAGCGGTGGTATTAAACATATTAAAATACACAGCGGACCGGTTACACATAGCCGGCGTATATAAAACATACTGTGTTTGACCCTCACAAAAACACACGAGGCCGACTCGGTAACTAGATACAATATGCCACTAAGCAGCCACCCAAAAGGTGCACACACGTGCAATAGATCCTATCAGAGTATCTAAACAAAGGACTAGTGGCATGGCTGCTGGCACATTACACTTATACTATTGCAGCATACTAAGAGTACAAAATCCTATGTACATTACCAAAGAAGAGCTTTCCTGAAGAAGGGATGTGGAAGCTCGACTGACCTCAAAGCTCATTTCCTGAAAATGGGATAACAACAACGGGGTCAGAAATATAAATATTTCAGAGTGAGTAGACAGTTTACAGATAAATACCAAAATCGCATAATATATATAAAACAGTTATATGTATAAAATATTACCAATGCGTCGATCTATATGAAACCCTAGCCCACAATCTTTCTTACAGACACACTCTTATCACGAGCTTATAGACAACAGAATAAAGACTGTGACCCGAGTCACTGCCGTCCAATTCTGTATCTCTGGTACCTGGACCGTAATCATGAAACTGCCATCGCGGTTTGACCCGCGACCGTAACTGTATTACTGTCGTTTCAGGGTTTACCCGTGAAGTCAGGGCATCTACTTTCCCAATGACTTACACGACAGACATACCTCTATACCTCGACAGAAGTACATCTAAAAATCTGTGTTGGTGATCACGCAACCCTATTGCTGCCCAATAGGTAGCTCGTTCCAATGGACCTTTCTTGGCTAGTTTATACTACTGCGATTTATGGATTTAAAATAGTTGAATAATGATATTCAAAAGTAAACACGTAAACTCACAGTACTGCTAAGTAACTACTTAGCCCTGCCGTATGTGTGACAGACTCCCTGGAGTCCTGGTCTGACTGCTGGACAGCTAGTCGGATCAAACATACAAAATACACAAGACAATACATCAATACCCATTTCTGGTATAAAAATCTAGGTCCTGAAACCTAGGTTTAATCTAACATATAACACATAGCACGTATGGTCTCTTTCTCTTTAAAAACTATTTAAACCGTTTTCACCTCGAGAAAACGTTTAGACTTCGCTCTAGAAGTCATTTTAGGTATAGGAATACCTAATTAAAATCATTTACTAGTATCGACTTGATTGCCAAAACAATTCACAGTCGACTACTAATTAGTTAGCAACATCGTTTGCTAAATCTTTTAAACCGGTTAAACGTCGACTTTAACTCTTTTAAAATCCTTTTTAAACGTTTAACTTTACTTTTAAAATCATATTTTAAAAGTCTTTAGCTTAGGTTTAAAAACTCTTTTCACTTTCTTTCAAAAGAAGTTATCGTTTTTAAACGTTTTAGTTCGACGAAACTACGTCAAACAGATAGGGCAAAAAGCCCCAAAAGAATTGCCCCTTCGGCGTCGGCCTGGTGCACGTCCGTGCTCCTTGGGTGCACGTTCGTGCATCCCTGGCTAGTGCACGATCGTGCACCATTGTGCACGGTCGTGCACCCTGGATGGTGCACGTTCGTGCACCTCCAGATTGGTGCACGTCCGTGCACCAACGTGCACAGCCCCGGGGAAACTCGATTCCCGGGGCATTCCGACGTGTTTCAACCTCGTTTTTCTGCTCCTAACACATATACACAATCCAATCTATCCATATTCACATTCGAAACGTAAAAATAATAGGTATACGTTCGATTCGATACGGTAACCGTTTATAAACGAATATATATTCGAAATATATCGAAATATATTATAATAAACGTTTAATACGGAATTAATACCTCGATTACTTGAGTAATCGTCGAAGAAGCGGAGTTAAAATCGAGAAACGGACGGATCGGCGCGAGACCTAATTCTCGCCTGCTTCTCAAAGAGCAAGCAGCTCTCTTATTTCTTTCAAATGAAAGAAATGGGCGTTGATGCCCTATTTTGGTTATGAAATGTTATATATATAATAATGGTTAAAGTGCAGTTTAGTACTAGTTCAATCATGCACTTTAAGCCAACTTCTAAACTAGTCGTCCGTAGGCTAAACGGAAACGACTTCCGAATTTCGTGAAAATTTACCCACAAATCTTATAAAACATAAAAAGAATAAAAATATAATTTTTATTTTCATCCGACTTATATTTTATTTTTAATAAATCATTTTTGATTTATTAGGTCCGCATTGACCGCGCTTGATAAAATTTCTACTTCCAAATTTTATCAAATTTTCACGATAACCTTTTAAAATTATCCCGAGAATATTGACACCAAAAATATTCACACGGGACTTATGAATTATTCTGCACCCAATTCATAAGTTTATATTATCCCCGTTAACTATATAAATATTCAAATTTAAACTTTTAAAATTTAAATTTGATATCCTATTGCCACAATATACTTTTAGGGACATTCGTAAACTAAATTTATCTTTAAATTTAATTTACCTATTCCCGTCTAATAAAATATTAGACACGTGGCAATATTTTATTCTTTAAAATTCCGGGTTATTACAGTAGCCTAAAAATTACATCATTTGCCACTTTGGTAATATATTTACATTCTTGATATATCTCTTCATTACATTATGTGTTTTTTAACACCACAAATAGCCTTAAATGCCAAATTAAGAGTATGGACTACATAAGGTGTCCAATAAATAGTTGGAAACTCACTTGAGCAACCCAGCTAAAAAGTGGAGCATTATCAGTAATTACTTGTACAATATTGTTCTCTTCAACAAGTTTGATTTGCTATTTAATTAAATAGATAACAAATAACTAATCTTTATACTCACCTTCACAATTAACGGCTTTCAAGATCATAAGACCATTTTTGTATGTCGCCATAAAATTCATAATCGGCCTTCTTTGAGGTTTGGTCCAACCATCGGAAATCAAGTCCAAACCGTGCTCCACCTACTTCATCTTGGTTGGTTGCAATTTCAATATTTACTCTTTCTTTTTGAAGCAATGTTATACGCAATAATTTGCATCTGTAAGGCAAGTATACAATGATATTGTTGTTGGCCACATAAGTGTATGACCTAACATAATATGAGTTTTTAGCAAGATGAAAAGGAAGCCCGTTGGTGTAAAATATTCTAGCGATCTCACTATGTAAATAGTGCACACGTTCATCATTCACTCGCTTTTTTAAAGTACTCAAATATGTTTATTTTGTCTTCTTTTGAACTAAATGATTCAACTCTCTCTAATCATAAACTACTAGTCCCTGATGTTCTTTCTAACCTATATAAAGGACTAGAAAAAAAAATTATTTTGAAAAATTGAAGTCGGTAAAGGCACTTTTTAGGTTGATTTTTTTTGCCTCTAATTTGACCACCTCTAATTATTTTTGCAATTATTAATGAATCTCTCTACTAATGTCACGACCCAATCTCAAGGCCGAGACCGGCGCTAGGGAATGGGAGTGGTTGCTCCGAAACCCGTAGCAAGCCTAAAAACGTAAAATAATTTTTCGCAAACGTAAACGTCATGCATGACATATATAAACACGTGTCATGCAGAAGCACACATGCCAGGCACATATATCCTCTGGCAGTCACAATATAAGTAACGCAGCAAGCGTAAAACGTTTAAAACTTTAAAACGATAAAGTTATATTTACAGAAAACTATATATACAAGCCGACTCGCAAAATACTTATCTACTGCAGCTCTAAGAGTAAAGTACTGTTTCTTTACATACTAAAAAATACAGACTTCTGGAAGTAGGATAGAAGTCCGTTGCTTCAAAGCGTCTTTATCCTGAAAGGAAATCTGTGAGGGGTCAGTATATTGGGATATACTGAGTGAGTTCATACATTTACTGATAAGTATTCAAATAAAACATAAAATCGTAATCAATCATATGCAGCCAAGTACAGGATCCGATTGAAACCTTAATCCTCAAACATACTAATAATCAATCGATCAACCCAATCATAAATATCAATCGCGAGTCCAACTCGCTGGTGGCCCAGCCACTAGATACGGGGACTTCCAGGCTACACCGTAGCCGAGTTCACTCTGCGTATCTAAATCATAACCCAATCGTAAATCTCATATTCATCATCAGCTCCCAGCTGAGTCATATCAAAACTGGTGATCACACAGTCCTATTGTCGCCCAATAGGTAGCACGTTCCATCGGATCAATACCGGTTTCAAATCAAACATATGCGCAATTCATAAAAGTGTTTCGCATATAAAACATGAAATTCAAATATAAAGCAATATAAAATAATTGTTTAGATAAATACTTTAAAAGCAAATCGTATAAACTCACAGAAAACGCTTATCCAAAAATACGTCGGGGCTTTAGAACGTCAAGCTTCCCGAACTCCTGGTCCAGCTCCTTCTGGCCTCGCTGGATCTAAAGCAATATAAAAACATTTGATTCACATCAGAATCCTATTCTAAGATTGACTCTAGACTCGAGATTCGACACGTTTTACTTTCATTAATCGTCGTGCTTCTCACGTATATACCGATAAACGATATCAAACTCGTTTACGGACCGTATACCACTTCAAAATCCATTCACGTTTAACCTCATTAGGTTAACTATTCAAGTTAATCGATAACTAATCGATTCCGACAATCCTACGCGAAACGGGGTAAGATTTGGAAATAAAACGGTCGGGCGAACTGCTGTGCGAGAGCACGTCCCACTGTGCGTTCGCACAGCAGACTGTGCGTTCGCACAGTTGACTGTGCGTTCGCACAGTTGACTGTGCGTTCGCACAGTCTGTTTCAGACTGTGCGATCGCACAGTCTTGCTGTGCGTTCGCACAGCACCTGTGCGAACGCACAGGGTGCTGTGCGTTCGCACAGTACGGGTTTTTCAACCCCGGACCCGATTCCGACATGCTTTCAACGATTCGACATCCAAACGAAGCGTAAACGTGCCAAAAACACTAATTCTAAACTCTAAACGCTATAATCGAATCCAATAATCAATAAAACGATAAAATCGTTTCGTGGCATAAAACTTTGAATCGATATAACTCAAAATATAATCAACGAAACGGTAAAACGTCAAGCTTACCGTGATTCGCCTCGTGAATACGATCAATTCGAGCTATTAAACGTCGAAAATGGACGAGAAACGGAATCGAGCGACGGAAACGACGATGAACGAAACGAGAGAAATGAAAGATGAAGATGAAGGTCTGGATCCTTCATCTGAAGGGTTTTTAATGTATAACGGTCAATTTACACTTTGGTCCTTGAAATTTTTCAAAAGTTTCAATTCAGTCCAAAACCTATTCGCGTCCAAATTTTAAACGGTCTCCGATTGACTTGAAACTTTTACCATAAATACTATAAAATATTTCGCGGACTTTGGCGAAATAAAATTCCTTACGGGATTTATAAATTATTTTATATTAATTTCCAAACTTAAATCCTCAAATCCCGCTATTTAACTTATTCAAATTTATTCAAATTTCCCGATATAATTAAATTAAATTCTTCTTAATTTAATTTATCGGAAATCACGACACGTGGCACGACGTAATTATCTTAAAATATTTTGGGGTATTACAACTAACTTTAGAACAATTTCTAATCACACAATCTTGATCTTCAACAAATGTGCATGAATTTTAGTGTAAGACCTATTAAATTACAAACTACAAAAATGACAAATAAACCTTTTGTTCCCCCTTTTTTCTTTAAATTTATCAAGTATGATTACATGATTATAAAGAGGAGAGTTATCTTTAAATGCTTTTGATACATTATCATCATAAGTTTTGAAATTGGAAGAAGAAAAATCCATGAAAAAAATAAGTTAGGGTTGTAAGCTGCTGTGTTTTTATACTGAGAGAAATTCTTATTTCTGTTTTCTAAAATAAAGGTTGTTATTTCTTTTTTTCATAGAGGTTGCTGCTTTTATTTTTCAACATAAGGGTTGCTTCTTTTATTTTCTTTAATAGGGACAGCTGATATTTTTTGTAGATTAGAATTAGAGTTTAGTTTAGTTTATTATCTAATTGCATTTGGATTTAGACCCATTTACTTATGGTTCTTATAAAAAAGAATCCTTGCAAAAAAAAAGACTTTAAATTAACTAAAATGTCACTCGAAGTGTCTTTGTCGTGTCCCCTCTCTTTGCACGGATAAAGTGTCAGCGCCGTGTTCTTTTAGATACGAAACTCTAGAGGAGTGTCAGCACTTCATAACACTCTATATCATTTATGCATTGCTCCATAAATTCTTCAGTACTGCTTATTTCACAAAGACAGCAATAACAAAACACTAATTAAAAATTAAAATATGGATGATAAAAAATAAATTAAAGGCAGATTCAGGATAGATTTGAAGTCGCCAATTGAGAAGCGGCGAGCACGGATAATTCAGACTGCAAATAGATAGTGGAATTATGTGCATTCTTCTCATATACTAATGGATCTAATATAAGTGTCTGGATTTTTTCTCCAGGATACTTGGAAAAGGAGGTTTAAAATGAAAATATAAGGAATTTAACGGGCACATAATGCTCATTTTATAAATTTCGCGATAGGGCAAAAGCCTTTTCTCAAACTTATATTTGAAAATGTGATTGTTAAACAAGAACTTTGAGACTAAAAGCAATGAAAGTACAACAACAACAATTATTGAGAAATTGTTTTGACTATTAACCAACAATCCTCTATAATTAGACAAAATTCAGAACAGACGGCAAAAATGTTCTAACCAACTCAATCAAATGGAAAATAATCAAACACCAAGACTAAGCACCTCAAACATTAAATTTAAAAACTAAGGAATTTAATATGGAGCGAAGTATTTAGGCACTGTTACTCTCTTATTAATACGTTGCATAAGAGTACTAGACATCAAACATGAAGAAGTGAAGTGAGTACACCACTAATAACAATTGAATTTTTTTTATTATGTACTCTATTTTTAATTACATTTTCATCCATCAGCTTACTAGTAAAAACTGTATTTTTTATATTTAAGTACAAATTTTACCATGACCATGCGTTGAATAAGGAACTACTCGAAAGATAATCATTTCAAGATCATCAATCAAGGATCACAAAGAGCATGCTAAAAGGAAACACCGAAAAAAAACCATTAAAAAATACTCCCTCCGTCCGATAGGCAGTTTACGACAAATACAACTATTAAGAAATTTAATAAACCTATGCAAAATGAGTAATTCTATAAAAACATACCACATTTACCCTTATTTAATACAGTGTTGACTTTGGTTATTAGTGAATTTTCCTCTCTTTTTAATGTAATATATTATAATTAATGAGGGTATATATGTCATTTAAGCATTTAAGCAATAAATTGCTGCCCATAATTTGGGACAAATAAATTCAAAATAGTGCATATCAATTTGGGATGGAGGGAGTATCATATAAAGATTAACAACAAAAGACACAAATTTGACAGAAACACAAAACATTTGGTTCCAATATCAACAAAACCCATAATAATTCATAATTAAATAAAAAAATTACAATAATAAAGAAAAGGTTAATTGCAAATTAATACACGAACGTTAGCTGATTTACAATTACAACACAAATTTTAAAACTTGAAAAATAATTAGTATATCAACTTAGGTCAATTCCATAAAAAATCAAGACCATTATACGAAATTTCACTTTAATCACAACCTTTAAAAATTGGCATTTAAAGGCACAACATTTCATTTTATTTCAAATCTATCATCAAAGTAAAATTTGGTGTATTTTTTCTGACGAGAAATTACTAATCCTAAATACTCTAGCCGAAAGATAATAATATATCGTATCGATTTATAATTTGAGTCTTTAATAATGAAGAACTTGGTAAAAAACACACTAAAATAGTAGATTTGAAAGAAAAAAAAAAGATCGTGATTTTATATGGCAACTTTTAAAGGTCATGATTAAAATGAAATTTCGTGTAAAGGTATTAATTTTTTATAGAATTAACCCTACCAACTTTCATTTTTTTAGAAAATTGGTACACCGACCAATCACGTGGATATACATTATAATGTCCATGTTAGTAGTTTTCTTGTTCGGTGTACCGATTTGGCAAAAAATAAAAGTTGGTCTAGCAATTTGTCAAGTTTTAAAGTTCGTATTGTAATTGCAAATTAGGATAAAATTCGTGTATTATTTTAATAAAAAATTAAAAAGGTCCCACATTTGATTAGGAAGAAGATGGAGAAATAAAATAAAAAAATCGAGTCCAATATGAAAAGATTAGAAAAAATGGAAAGTAAGTTATCCTTTCTTTAGTGACTATCTATTCTCATCTTATTCTTCTTATTATACGATAATTATAAAATTTGTAAATGTTTTAAATATTAAGGGTATTTTAGATCTTTTATTTGCACCAAAAATAAGTTTAGGGGCTGTCTAGTCCTTCCGGAGAAATTTGGAGAGTTTTTTTTGTACTTTTTACCTTTTTTTAAAAAAAAATTGACAGTTGCCTAAAAAAGACGATGCCATGGGTATTGTTGTCCATAAGGGCCGAGAATGAGCGTCGTCATCTGATGCATTTTGAAGTAGGGGGGTTTCTGATAGGAAGGGCAAAATAGAAGGACCACGATTGATTATTAGCCTAATTCTAATAGTAAAAAAACTTTCAACAAAGGTTGATTTTACTTTCTTAATTCGGCACGAAATATCAATTAAGAATAAGTTTATGGTTTTAGACAAAAACACCTACAACTTGGCTAATTTAACTCATTTTTGCCCTCTTATAGAGGTGGCACAAAATGATTGGTGCAATTTGAGTCAGCAATAAATTATTGGATTATTTTGAAGTCGAAGGGGTAAAACGAGTCAAAACGGCTATTTTAGGGGTGTTTTGTCTAAAATGTCTATTTTAAGATTATTTTTGTCCAAAATGTCTGTTTTAAGGGTGTTTTTGTTTACAATTATGAGTTTGACCTTATTTAATCTTTCGTTTCAAGTTTAAAGGGCAAAAATACACATTTATTGAAATTTTTAATTTTATTTTAATTCAAATCGAATTGAAAAATTGATGAACTGACTAGTTTCTTAGAACTTTTTTTTGTTTATCCCTTTCTACACTTATTGGCGTAAATAATTTACATCCTTCGATTGATAAAACGAATAAATACAAGAAATATAAATAATTATCTTTCTTACATACTTATCAATATTTTTAGATTAATAAAAATTAAATTAAAAAACATAAAAGATACAGTGAAATATGAAATTATGTTTATATTTATGTGTCAGTATTACAATTCTCTTATATGAACAATAGTTGTAGATGATACTACTACATCAACTTTTGTTCATTGATATATATATATATATATATATATATATATATATATATATATATATATATATATATATATATATATATATATATATATATATATATATGTGTGTGTGTGTGTGTGTGTGTGTGTGTGTGTGTGTGTGTGTGTATGTGTGTGTGTGATTAAAAAAAATTAAGTCATCATGATAGTTGTTTTTAACCAAATCATTATAATAATTAAAGTTCACATATTTGTTTGTAGGATTTTATTTTATTTACGTGTCATCTGATGTGGATCTTGCATGGATAATAATTCAAAGATTTAGTTGTAAATTTTAATACATGCCATATAGTTTTGAGAAAATAATAAAAATATTCAAAAAGAGGAAGAAAATAATAAAAATGCTAATTTTGCTGAAAATTTACATGAGCACCTAAAAAGGCTAAATGTTTACATTTAATACATTCTCAATGAGGATGCAACACATGACGCACCCAAAACAAATAAAAAAAGTCAAAAACGCGTCAGAATGTGTCAAAAACGCGTCAGAAACGCGTCAGACATGCATTTGACACGCGCGCTAGTCACGCGTCAGTTTTTAAAAATTATTCACATGTATCATTTATGTATCCGCGATGTATCTGATGTGTATCAAGGACATATTTGATTACTATATTTTTTATATTTCTAAAATAAAAATAAATAAATAAATAAATAAATATATTATTAATATGTATTATTTATGTGTCTCTAAGATGTATGGATAATATATTTTAAATTAAAAAATATATATATCACGTGCTTTAATTAAAATTCACGCATCAAATAATAATATCAATAAGTTTTTGATATGTTACTATCCACTATAAATTGAAGCATAAAAACAATAAGTTATGATTTTTTTTAACTCAACTTTTATCAATATAAACATTTTTATATACATGTGATATACAAAAAAAATAACTAATAACAATATTTATCCCCTTCATTAGATTTATCGCCATAGATAAAAATACTATATATATTATTTATATGTATTATTTATATCTCACTGTAATACCCCAAATATTTTAGAATAATTAAGTCGTGCCACGTGTCGTGAATTTTGATAAATTAAGTCAAGAGGGATTTAATTTAATGATATCGGGAATTTAAAGTAATTTTTATTGAACGGATTATTGGGATTAAAGGAAAAGGGTTAGAAAATTAATATAAAATAAATTATAAATCCCGAGATAAGAATTAGTTCGCCAAGGTCCGCGAAATATTTTATAGTATTTGTGATAAACGTTTCGGGTCAATTGGAGACCTTTTAAAATTTGGACGCGGATGTGTTTAGGACTAAATTGTAAATTTTGAAAGTTTAAGGGCTAAAGTGTAAATTAGCCAATTAAGCCAGAAAATAGCGATTAAAAGATTATTAATAGAAAATAATAATTTTGGAATCGTATTATTTATTTAGGTATAAATAATACGTACGTAATTGAGTTAAAGTAAATAAGTAATTGTTAAGTTAAAATAGAAAGTTTAATAGAGAATTGGTTTAAGTTAAAGAGTTTAAGGACTAAAAGTGACATTTAGCCAAAAGATATGAAACCTTCCAGACGAAGGATTGTCCAGAAATGGGAGCAGTGGAATCAAAAAGAGAGAGCGAGAGGAAAATGGAGATAACGCCGTTCCGTCGCTCGATCTTCGTTTCTCGCCCATTTCCGACGTTCTATAACTCCAAACGATCGTATTTCGACGGGTAATCACGGTAAGCTTGACGTTTTACCGTTTAAACGAATATATTTTAAGTTATATCGATTCAAAGTTTTAGGCCACGAAACGATTTTATCGTTTTATCGAGTATAGGATTGATATATAGCGTTTTGAGCTTAGAATACGCGTTTTGGCTGAGTTTGGAGCGTTTTTACGTATATAGCAGGTCAGAAACCCCGGAAATCGATTCCGGGGGATCGTGCACGACTGTACACGATCGTGTACTGTGGTACACGAACGTGTACTTGAGGTACACGAACGTGTACCATCAATGGTACACGAACGTGTACTAAAGTACACGAACGTGTACCATCATATGGTACACGAACGTGTACCAAGGTACACGAACGTGTACCTCCCTGCACGGGCGTGCACCCTTCGATTCTCGCACCCTGACTCTTCGTACCTCGATTGAATTAATTACGCGTATTGAATCGGAAATCGAATAGTAGTTAACCTAATGAGGTTATAAGAAGATTGAATTGGAAGTAATTTGCGATCCGTAAACGAGTTTGATATCGTTTAATGGGATATGCGTGAGAAGCACGACGATTAGTAAGAGTTCAATGTGTCGAGTCTCGAGTCTAGAGTCAATCTTAGAATAGGATTCTGATGTGAGTCAAATGTTTTGAAATTGTTTTAGATCCAGCGAGGCAAGAAGGAGCTGGACCAGGAGCTCGGGAAGCTTGACGTTTCTAAAGCCCCGACGTATTTTTGGATAAGCGTTTTCTGTGAGTTTATACGATTTGCTTTTAAAGTATTTATCAAAGCAACTATTTTATATTGCTTTATATTGGAATTGCATGTTTTATATGCGAAACGTTTTTATGATTTGCGCATATTTTTGATTTGAAACCGGTATTGATCCGATGGAACGTGCTACCTATTGGGCAACAATAGGACTGTGTGATCACCAGTTTTGATATAACTCAGCTGGGAGCTGATGATGAATATGAGATTTACGATTGGGTTATAATTTAGATACGCAGAGTGAACTCGGCTACGGTGTAGCCTGGAAGTCCCCGTATCTAGTGGCTGGGCCACCAGCGAGTTGGACTCGCGATTGATATTTATGATTGGGTTGATCGATTGATTATTAGTATGTTTGAGGATTAAGGTTTCAATCGGATCCTGTACTTGGCTGCACGAGGTTTGAACGCTATTGCATTGTTTTACGCTTTATGTTTTATATGGATACTTATTAGTAAATGTATAAACTCACTCAGTATATTCCCATATACTGACCCCTCACAGTCTTCCTTTCAGGTTAAAGCATTTTGAAGGACGGACTTCCTCCTTCTTGTTCTGGAAGTCCACAATAGTGAAAGGTCACGTTAAAGAACGTCTTCTTCGTAGAGCTGCAGTAGTCGGTAGATGTCTGTATGAGATGTAAGATTTATATTCAAACGGTTTATTTAAATGGGCAACTCTGATTTGAGATTAAAGTATATATATTATTTATTTATAAAGATCATATTTTAACCGTTTGATTTCTTTAACCAATTGCCATAAAGTGGAATTGGTTACGATTATGATTAGAGACAGGGCAGAGCTGGACAAGAGGTGTCGCTCGGTAAGACCCTAGTCTATAATAATGATTCGCGATGATTTTCAGAAAGTAGTAAAGATGTTTTGGTATTTATAATAATAAAGTTTAAAAAGATTTTATAAAAATGTTTTATATAATTCGCGAAAAAAAAATTTATAGTGGTTTTAGGCTTGCTACGGGTTCCGGAGCTACCACTCCCGTTCCCTAGCGCCGGTCTCGGCTCAATAAATTGGGTCGTGACAATTGTGGTATCAGAGCAGTTGGTCCAGTTACCTCTGCTAAGTATGAGTTATCAGAGCAGTTGGTCCAGGATACCACTGTTTTTGTGTGTGAGTCTACCTAGGAACTACTGCAGCACATAGGGATTCGAGTCATGTCTTGATCAGTTTTCGTTTGATCTTTAGATTTTAACTCTCCTCCCTACGATCTGAGTTTGTTAGTACGATCAATAGGATTGTTATACGATATATGTATGCGAAAGTATTTTGTTTACGTAAGAATGATCGATATATTATAAGATCGTTGCATATGATCACGTACGAGGTGGACAGTCGACATTATGCAACGCGATGACGAGGCTAGCGTGCTAAGTATCATATGGCATTGTGATACCATTAAAGTTATGCGATATAAGCGCTACTAGATGATCGATAATGAAACGTGGATCCAGAGGAATGGAAGAATTTCCCAAGTTACAGAGTTTAAGGTTTAGAGAACTTACAAGGTGAAAGATTTGTGATTTACAAAGATTAATTGTTTTAATGATTTTGAAAGTATAATTGTGCCTAGATTCGATATAGTAATATACTATTGCCATGACATGAATAGAATTGCATCACTACATACACATTAAATGAAAAGAATAGAACTGAATTCATACATTAGTAGGACATGCATCATATGCACTATGTTCAGATGAAAGGTAAGTTATGGCAACTCTTTGGGGATGAGAGACGTCATCACCCTAGTGCACAATTATACTAATGCTTAAAGAATTTGAACATGAATTTTATAAAAGAGCTAATTTCTTGGGATTTCAAAGATTTCGAAATGGTTGCAACCATAATTGTTTTGATGTGAGTAGACCTAGACTAGAACTCTGTAACGAAGGGGAAATGTTCGAGATCTACCTACCAGCAATTCTCGAAGGTACAAAGAACATGTACGAGAACACGAACAAGAAGTTATGCTTTGGGAAGATACGCTTGGATGATGAAGTGAAATTCATTGACTAGTGAACTAAGATGTCTTTATCTTGAACGAGGTGATTAGAACTCTATATGTTACAAGACGATAGAAGTGTGGAAGAGGATGATTGAACTTAGAAAGCTATTATTGGTTGAACATTAAAGATATAAAGACAATCTCTATGTATGGATAACGCAAGTTTTACGCGATGTCAGAAGATTGTTAAACCAATATGTCTTTTGATTGAACCGTTGGATTGGTTCAATATTGGAATATGATATTCCTAAGAAGGTTGATTAAGAGTTGACCGTTGTGATCGTCGAACGGAGAACTAAGCGACAGCTTCATAAGACTCTTCATAGGAGACTTGTACGGCTAGAAATAACCAATCTAGCCAACATACTATGGGAATATAAGAAGTAAAGACGTAAGATATGTAGCAAATGAGAATGGGGTGATAAATAGGATTAATAAAGTTAAAGGATGGATTGTACATGTGATTGTGTGAACTATGTTAAGAAGTTAGAGATCCGTGTAAAAAGCTGTGCGGTTGTACATTCTGACCAACAAATTAAAGGATAAAGACAGGTACACGAAGTATAAGGTCACGAGATGAGGATAAGAAAGATGAAGCGCGAAGAGCATAGTACGATAGCTATGCAATGTTGATAATGATGACTTTCAAAGGAAGACATGAACGCTGCATGTGAAAGAAGGGCACATGTTTCATGATGAAGATGGTACTAGGCATATACGAATTAAGAGCCCCATATTTTAGGACTGGCGGATAGATTGAAGTAAGTAACACTTAGGATATGTAATATGTTACGAACAGAGATGCCTAGACAAGGATTTTATGATAAACGAAGAAAGCGAGACAACGATGTACAAAAGGGAGTTAAGCTATGAAATGAGTAAAAGAGAAAGAAAACTATATAGTCAATAAAGACAAACAGATCCTGAAGTTTGATACGAGAAATGATGACGAATGAGGAATGTTATGATGGATTAAGTACACGGTTATAGGAATACCTCCCATTGGATATAAACGAGCAAATGGATAGAAAGATATATATAATGAAAAAGTTAAAAGAAGAAGAACATGAACAGTTAAGAGCAGAATGTCGAGAGTGAAGTTGTAATTCAAGGATATTGATTGAAGTTCAAGGTATACTAGCTAATTACAAAAGAGGACATCGTATCCAAAGACGAAATGATGAGTTTGACATCATGTAGTTTCAAGATTAAGCGTTATATTAACTGTATCTAGATTAGAATGGCTAATAATGATATAGATCATTTTGGAGTATGATCAAAAGATTATTAACGATTTATAAGTATTTAGAACGAAAAGAAACAATACGTGAAACGTTAATGATTGGTATTTCAACTTTCAAGAGACATCTGGGACGAATCAAGGTGATTAAATAAACAAGTGACTAGTATGAGGAAAAGATACAAAAAGTGTTACAAAGGTCAAGTATAAGATTCAACATGGATTTTGCACGAAGAATCAAGAAGTTTTAAAGAAATGCGATAATAGGAGATTGAAATTAGCCTCACTGACAAGACAAACATCAGTATTGAATGTATCCAATAAGTATGACTGAATATTGAAGCATTGGATCTTAAAGTAATCTAGAGGAAGTAACGTCTAAGATTTTCATTAATGATTGGACAGATAACAACAAAAAGTGGAATGTGAGGACAACGACAAAGGAGTATGTGGAAGGAATTACGAAAATTACACGAGAGATAGTACTAATGGATGAAATTAAGAGATATGAAAAGAAGTAATGGGTTGCAATAAGAATGAATCGTAAGTATAAGTATTTATATAGAGTGTGAGTACAAGGAAAAGTACAAGAAGGAAACGAAAGGTTACTATAAAAGTTTATAAACATCATTTTTGCGATTTTAAGCATAAAGCTATCTACGGATTTATAAATCAACATGAGGTGAATGGTTTTAATAGAGGACGTGTAATGAAGGGGAGGCAAAGTATCTATCAAAAATGATAGATAGTTGGATAGTAGGATTGACTAGTTAAGTCTAGTATCCTCTTAGAACCAAAGAACTAATGAAGGATCGAACCAGGAATGTTCAAGAATTTACAAGATCAGTAACGACATAAGAGTATAGCAATGTGAAGATTAGGATCGGATTAACGTTAAGTGTCATTAGATAAGGAATGTCTAATGAAAACAATAAGTTATAAGGATAAATAGCTGTTGAAAGAATATGAAGAATAACGATACCTCGAGAGGTAGATTAAAGAAACATGAAGAATGCTTGTAACTATTGACAAGGATAAGCTAAAAAAAAAACTAATTTACGAATTTGGAAATTTGAAATAGAATCTCAAATGAAGAGAAAGTAATACTAACCAGAGAAGTGAATAGAATCGAAAGATCAAGAAATAAGATACATTAGAGAAGGCATATGTTAAATATATCAAGTGATACTAAGAGTGCACTCAACTTCATGAGATTAAGAAATCATGAAGTGTGAAAAGGAAATAAGGATTTAGATGATACAAGTTTGAGAAAACGTATGCGAACAGCACGATAAAAACAAACATTCAAAAGAGATTTGACTTATGATATAAGATCATGAAGTCAATAAGCTAACCAAGCAGAGTGTTGATAAGAAACAAGGACATAGTATCATTTTCTCTCTACGATCAACTAGAGTGAAATTGTGTATCATAAGAAGATAGATGGTAATAAAATAACAAACATAAGATTGAGAGTAGTAAAACTACTAGTAAAACAATTACTGTGGATAAGTAATTCGAGTAATGCAAGCAAGGAATCTTGCTACAGAAAAGTAGGTAGTAAGCCGTAAGAAACAACAAAACACAGAAGTTCAAAGAACATGAGAGGTTATGAGGACGACAATTTGTAGTATCCATAAGAGATTAAGTGCCGGAACCTACAAGCAAAGTAGTAAGAGCATAAAGAACAAGATTTTTAGTAATTCCAGTAAAAGAACGACCGCGGTACGCCAGAAAGATTAGTGATAGTCGTATGTAAACGACGTCAAATATATGGAAAAGAAGTAGGCGTACAATGTAACGGATGACATAACATTTGAACACATTTCTGCTAATAATAGATCATTAGAATGGCCAGCTAAAGGCAAGTGATTTCGAGAAAGAGGTATCAAATCCTTCTCGAATAATTCAACCGCAAGCGACGGAAGTGACCAAAGAGCCTGTCATATGAAGAAAAGTCAGTAAAGAGCATCAGTATGCAAGTATGAAAGTTGCGGATAAAGAAGGTACCTACGGTAAGAGCTCCTAGAAGAAGCTAGCCCGTAAGAAGAGTACACATGAGCAGCAGAAGAAGATATGAGTTAGAAATATTCGTATTAGTTTATCTTAGATACGTGGCAAAAGTTTTAAATTCGAGGACGAATTTATTTTAAGGGGGGGTGAATGTAATACCCCAAATATTTTAGAATAATTAAGTCGTGCCACGTGTCGTGAATTTTGATAAATTAAGTCAAGAGGGATTTAATTTAATGATATCGGGAATTTAAAGTAATTTTTATTGAACGGATTATTGGGATTAAAGGAAAAGGGTTAGAAAATTAATATAAAATAAATTATAAATCCCGAGATAAGAATTAGTTCGCCAAGGTCCGCGAAATATTTTATAGTATTTGTGATAAACGTTTCGGGTCAATTGGAGACCTTTTAAAATTTGGACGCGGATGTGTTTAGGACTAAATTGTAAATTTTGAAAGTTTAAGGGCTAAAGTGTAAATTAGCCAATTAAGCCAGAAAATAGCGATTAAAAGATTATTAATAGAAAATAATAATTTTGGAATCGTATTATTTATTTAGGTATAAATAATACGTATGTAATTGAGTTAAAGTAAATAAGTAATTGTTAAGTTAAAATAGAAAGTTTAATAGAGAATTGGTTTAAGTTAAAGAGTTTAAGGACTAAAAGTGACATTTAGCCAAAAGATATGAAACCTTCCAGACGAAGGATTGTCCAGAAATGGGAGCAGTGGAATCAAAAAGAGAGAGCGAGAGGAAAATGGAGATAACGCCGTTCCGTCGCTCGATCTTCGTTTCTCGCCCATTTCCGACGTTCTATAACTCCAAACGATCGTATTTCGACGGGTAATCACGGTAAGCTTGACGTTTTACCGTTTAAACGAATATATTTTAAGTTATATCGATTCAAAGTTTTAGGCCACGAAACGATTTTATCGTTTTATCGAGTATAGGATTGATATATAGCGTTTTGAGCTTAGAATACGCGTTTTGGCTGAGTTTGGAGCGTTTTTACGTATATAGCAGGTCGGAAACCCCAGAAATCGATTCTGGGGGATCGTGCACGACTGTACACGATCGTGTACTGTGGTACACGAACGTGTACTTGAGGTACACGAACGTGTACCATCAATGGTACACGAACGTGTACCATCATATGGTACACGAACGTGTACCAAGGTACACGAACGTGTACCTCCCTGCACGGGCGTGCACCCTTCGATTCTCGCACCCTGACTCTTCGTACCTCGATTGAATTAATTACGCGTATTGAATCGGAAATCGAATAGTAGTTAACCTAATGAGGTTATAAGAAGATTGAATTGGAAGTAATTTGCGATCCGTAAACGAGTTTGATATCGTTTAATGGGATATGCGTGAGAAGCACGACGATTAGTAAGAGTTCAATGTGTCGAGTCTCGAGTCTAGAGTCAATCTTAGAATAGGATTCTGATGTGAGTCAAATGTTTTGAAATTGTTTTAGATCCAGCGAGGCAAGAAGGAGCTGGACCAGGAGCTCGGGAAGCTTGACGTTTCTAAAGCCCCGACGTATTTTTGGATAAGCGTTTTCTGTGAGTTTATACGATTTGCTTTTAAAGTATTTATCAAAGCAACTATTTTATATTGCTTTATATTGGAATTGCATGTTTTATATGCGAAACGTTTTTATGATTTGCGCATATTTTTGATTTGAAACCGGTATTGATCCGATGGAACGTGCTACCTATTGGGCGACAATAGGACTGTGTGATCACCAGTTTTGATATAACTCAGCTGGGAGCTGATGATGAATATGAGATTTACGATTGGGTTATAATTTAGATACGCAGAGTGAACTCGGCTACGGTGTAGCCTGGAAGTCCCCGTATCTAGTGGCTGGGCCACCAGCGAGTTGGACTCGCGATTGATATTTATGATTGGGTTGATCGATTGATTATTAGTATGTTTGAGGATTAAGGTTTCAATCGGATCCTGTACTTGGCTGCACGAGGTTTGAACGCTATTGCATTGTTTTACGCTTTATGTTTTATATGGATACTTATTAGTAAATGTATAAACTCACTCAGTATATTCCCATATACTGACCCCTCACAGTCTTCCTTTCAGGTTAAAGCATTTTGAAGGACGGACTTCCTCCTTCTTGTTCTGGAAGTCCACAATAGTGAAAGGTCACGTTAAAGAACGTCTTCTTCGTAGAGCTGCAGTAGTCGGTAGATGTCTGTATGAGATGTAAGATTTATATTCAAACGGTTTATTTAAATGGGCAACTCTGATTTGAGATTAAAGTATATATATTATTTATTTATAAAGATCATATTTTAACCGTTTGATTTCTTTAACCAATTGCCATAAAGTGGAATTGGTTACGATTATGATTAGAGACAGGGCAGAGCTGGACAAGAGGTGTCGCTCGGTAAGACCCTAGTCTATAATAATGATTCGCGATGATTTTCAGAAAGTAGTAAAGATGTTTTGGTATTTATAATAATAAAGTTTAAAAAGATTTTATAAAAATGTTTTATATAATTCGCGAAAAAAAAATTTATAGTGGTTTTAGGCTTGCTACGGGTTCCGGAGCTACCACTCCCGTTCCCTAGCGCCGGTCTCGGCTCAATAAATTGGGTCGTGACACTCACAAAACTATTGTTAATATGTATTATTTATGTATTACAAAAACTATTTAAACGAACACAATTTACTTCACGGCTTTTTTCATTTACTAGCTCTAATAAATTACAACCACTACTATCCACAATGTATCAGAGATCTATCGATAATTTATCAGCGAATTGGAGTTCAATCCATGAAATTTTAGAAACAACTCGGATACATTTTGTGTTCATCTCAAAGACAATTTAGATACATTCTCTAAAAATAATACGGTATACTAAACTTCTCACTAAATAATTTGTTGAAATCATAAATTAGAAATAAAAATAAAAATATGAGAGAAATTAACAAATAATAATTTTAATACTACATCTCAAAATAGACACATAATACATATATTAAAATAAAAAATATATGCCTAAACTATTTCTGATATGTACAAAAGATGTATCGAATATGTATACTATTTGTATTTGAGTTATATATTTAACGCATTGGATATATAACTTACGGGTAGTTGAAATGTATTTATAACATATATTGAAATGTAATACCCCGTATTTTATAAGCCACGTGTAAAGCTTTTATTAGTCGGGAATATGTAAATTAAATTTAAGCGTAAATTTAATTTATAAGTATCCCTAAAAATATATCGTAATAATAGAAGTTTAAAATTTAAATCGGAGATTTAAATTTTAATAAAGGGATATGAACGAGACTAATAGAATAAGAAATATGACTGGAGTCGTAAGATAAAAATATATTGATAATTAATATATCAATATACCACTCTTATCGGAGAGTTTAATATTTCGGATAAAACCCCGAAATTAAAATGTCGAAACTAGGAAGTCTCGACGAGTAATTAACGAATATAAGTTAAGATATATATATATATATATATATATATATATATATATATATATATATATATATTAAAAAAAATAATAATAAGAATATAAGAGGGCGGTGGAATGCGTGGTGAGCAAGAAGGAAAAATATTTCCTTTGGTCCTTAGATTCTTTAACTTAATTAGTTTTAATTATAAATTAATTAAGTATTATTCGTTAGTCCAAATTAAAATAAAATAATATATAAGTCCCGAGCGAATAATTTTAGTGTCATTATTCGCGAAATAATTTGACGAAGCTATCGTCAAAGTTTCAGAGAATTTGGGCGTAGTAATTTTAGTCAAGTGAGACTAATTTGGACCTAATAACTCTTCAGAGATTTATTAAGAATAAAATATAAGTCGGATAAGAATAAAAATTATATTTTTATTCTTATTATATTTTATTAAATTTTTGGGTAAAGTTTCACGAAATTTAAAAATCGTTTCCGTTTGGGTTACGGACGACTAGTTTAGAAGTTGGTTTAAAGTGCATGATTGAGCTAGTACTAAATTGCACTTTGACCAAATCTATATATATATGTTATAACATGAATTAAAAATGGACACAGCAACCATTTTTGCTCATTTCATATTTTGAAAGAGCTGCTTAGCTCTCTGAATAGTGCGAGAGTTAGGGTTTCGCGTGGATTCGTCCATTTCTCGATTCTAACTCCGTTTTTTCGACGATTACTCGAATAATCGAGGTATTAATCCCGTATTAAACGTTTATTTTAATATATTTCGATATATTTCGAATATATATTCGTTTATAAACGGTTACCGTATCGAACGATTAAAATATACGTTCGAATTGTGATTGGATTGTGTATACGTGTAGTAGGACGTTAAAATAGGGCGTTTTTGACATTTTTGGAAAAAAAGGAACACGTCGGAATAGCCCGGGAATTGAAATTCCCGGGGCTGACTTGCTGTGCGAACGCACAGCAAGGTGCTGTGCGAACGCACAGCAAGGTGCTGTGCGAACGCACAGCACGAGCTGTACGAACGCACGGCTAGTCAGCTGTGCGAACGCACAGCTGGCTGTGCGAACGCACAGCCAGTCACGTGCGGACGCACAGTGACTTAGCGGGACGTGTGCGTAGGGACTTTTCCGGACCTATTCATCAGACTTTCGAGAGGCGATTCCAAGATGTTTTCGCCTAGTAACTCGACGTGTTGTCTGACCGAACCTAAAATATTTTAAATAAATATTTTTAAACCTAAGCCAAAGACTTTTAAAATGAGATCTTAAAAGTAAAGTTAAACGTTTAAAAAAGGACTTTAAAAGAGTTAAAGCCGACGTTTAACTGGTTTAAAAGATTTAGCAAATGTTGCTAAATATTTAGTATATGACTGTGAATTGTTTTGGCAATCAAGTCTATGTTATTAAATGATTTTACATAGGTATTGCTATACCTAAAATGACTTTTAGAGTAAAGTCTAAACGTTTTCTCGCGGTGAAAACGGTTTAAATGGTTTTTAAAGAAAAAAAGACCATACATGCTATGTGTTATGTGAATTGAATGATTTGATTAAACCTAGGTTTCAGGACCTAGAAGTTTATACCATAAATGGGTATTGATGTATTGTCTTGTGTGTTTTGTATGTTTGATCCGACTAGCTGTCGAGCAGTCAGACCAGGACTCAGGGGAGTCTGTCACATCTACGACGGTGCTAAGTAGTAACTTAGCAGTACAGTGAGTTTACGTGTTTACTTTTGAATATCAGTATTCAATTATTTTAAATCCATAAATCGCAGTAGTATAAACTAGCCAAGAGAGGTCCATTGGAACGAGCTACCTATTGGGCAGCAATAGGGTTGCGTGATCACCAACACCGATTTTTAGATGTACTTCTGTCGAGGTATAGAGGTATGCATGTCGTGTAAGTCATTGGGAAAGTAGATGCCCTGACTTCATGGGTAAACCCTGAGACGGCAGTAATACAGTTACGGTCGCGGAATAAACCGCGAAGGCAGTTTCTGATTACGGTCCAGGTACCAGAGATACAGAATTGGACGACAGTGATTCAGTTCACGGTCTTTATTCTGTTGTTTATAAGCTCATGAGATTAATGTGTCTGTTAGGACAATTGTGGAATAGGGTTTCAGATGGATCGATAAATTGGTAATATTTTATATATAACTGTTTTATATATATGATGCGATTTTGGTATTTACCTGTAAACTGTCTACTCACTCAAAAATATTTATATTTCTGACCCCGTTGTTGTTTCCTATTTTCAGGAAACAAACTTTGAGGTCAGTCGAGCTTCCACATCCCTACTTCAGGAAAGCTCTTCTTTGGTAATGTACATAGGATTTTGTACTCTTAGTATGCTGCAATAGTATAAGTGTGATGTGCCAGCAGCCGTGCCACTAGTCCTTTGTTTAGATACTCTGATAGGATCTAGTGCATGTGTATACCTTTTGGGTGGCTGTTTAGTGGCATATTGTATCTAGTTACCGAGTCGGCCTCGTGTGCTTTTATGAGGGTCAAAAACAGTATGCTTTATATATTCCGGCTATGTGTAACCGGTCCGCTGTGTATTTTAATATGTTTAATACCACCGTTGCGAGACGCAAGGTGTCCGCTTATTTTATTAAACATATTAACAGTGGCGTATGGTTGGGAACGGGGATGCCTGTGTGTTGAGGCAAGCGAAAGATAAGTCCCTGGCTTTCCAATGCCTATACGCCAGGTTTTCGGAAGGAAGCGAGGGTTGAGATAACGAGGTTATCTAACCAGTACTTCTGAAACCTAGATTTCGCTTATATGTATATTTTCAGAAATGTGTTTGCGTAAAACGAGAAAAGAATAACGGTATTTTCTGAAAACGGATCGTACGCGAGGTACGATCCAGTAATAGTATTTGCGAAAAATTTCTAGAGGTTCTAGGCTTGCTACGGGTTTCGGAACAACCATTCCTATTCCCTAGCGCCGGTCGTGACTTGGAGTAGGGTTGTCACGACCCAAATTATTGAGCCGAGACCGGCGCTAGGGAATGGGAGTGGTAGCTCCAAAACCCGTAGCAAGCCTAAAACCACTAATAATTTTTCGCAAATAAAAGTATAATACATAATACGTATTAAAACATTTCCAGGAAAACCCTTTCGGATAATACACTTATAGATATTAAAATATCATATTAAAGTTTACAATATAAAAATACTGTTTGAAGTCAAAAAGTTTATCTAGTACTGACACCTACTGACTACTGCAGCTTTAGAAACTCATACTTGTGCAAGTCCACTGACTTCTGGCACAGTGGAGATGGTTTGTCTGATCCGACTCTGCCTACCTGCAAACATCAGAGTGAGGGGTCAGTATTTGGGAAAATACTGAGTGAGTTTGCAAGTTACTAACGATATTATTAAATTGATAATATCGCATACTCAAAATATTATTCATGACTTTTCATTTCATAACTATCGTACTTAATCTCATCCTCCTGACATCGATAGCGAAGCCAACCGACGTATCTTACATGCCTGACATCGATAGCGAAGCCAACCGATGTATCCTATATGCCTGACATCGATAGCAAAGCCAACCGATGTATCTCATACATCTGACATCGATAGCAAAGCCAACCGATGTATCGGATAAGTCTGACATCGATAGCAAAGCCAACCGATGTATCCGATTTAACTCACACAAACCAATCTAATATATATCATGCAGGTCATAAACATCACCACAAGGTTGATGTATCAAAGCAATCAAACATAACAAAAGCCCATACAAACAAATCATATAAATGCGATGTATAGATATCAACACTCACAATATATGAAAATAACTTTTATAATAATAATAATACGCGAAAGTAAATTGCCACTCACAGTGACCGCTATCCAAAACTGCACTATTATAATCCCGCAAGCGTAAGCTCCATGCATTGTCCAATCACGTAAACACTTCGGCCCAATGGCTTGGTAGCTCGTCGATACGTCAGTTACTTAGTCGAGTTACCTGTACGTTTAATCCATAAACGTAGGCTTAATATCAAAACCCTAAGTTATAAACTTAGGTTAATATAATCGTAGTTCAAATACGACTTTTAACCTTGATCGTATTCTAATATTTAGTCGAGATACTTGTTATATCTCTTAGTCGTATTCCAATACGTATGATACCTTCAAACTTTAGGGTTTAGTTTCATTCCGTTGAAGTTTCAAGTAGTTTTCAGGACAATTCGCAGGTGCTGCCTGCGCACTGACACTGTTTAGTAAAACGACGATCTCTCCCAATTGAACCGTTGGATCGAGATAAAATTGGACAGAGGCGTTCCTAAGAGGCAAATCTATAAACTGACCGTAGGGTTTCTGAATCTGGCAACTTTTAGGTAGTGTGCGAACGCACACAATGAGTGTGCAAACGCACACCCTAAATTTCAAGGAGTGTGCGATCGCACACTCAATGTGTGCGAACGCACACCCTTGACAGCCCCCGGAAAAGTCATTTTCCGGGCGCTTCGCCGCTTTCCGGCACTCCCGACATGCTTCCGCTTCATTTTATCATATAACCCAACACAATTCTCACTAAAAACGGCTATAGAAACGCGATTACAATTCGTTTAATTCGTTAAAACGATATAACCCTAATTTACTAATTCTCACAATAAAAACGTCAAGCTTACCTCGATTTGAAGCTTAACGATGATAGAGGATCGAATTCTGGACGAATCGATATAAAGAACTCGCGATTTGGACGAGAAACGGCGAAACCGCGGCGGATCGCAATCGATCGTCGAAAACCCTTCGTCTGTTCTTTCTTTCCATTCTCTGATCATTCCTTCTTCTTAAGGAATCATTTATATATCTTGGTTAATTGTTCCTTTTAATCCTTCATTTCTTTAGCTCAAACCATTTCTCTTTTAAACTTTCTAATTTAACCAAATGGTTAAATTATTCTTTTAACTCAATTACTTACGTATTATTTATATCCAAATGAATAATACTAATCCATAATTATTATTTCCCGTCAATAATCTTTTAATTACTATTCTTGAGATTTATTTGGCTAATTTACGTTTTGGCCCTTGAACTTTTCAAAAGTTGTAATTTAGCCCAAAACGTATCCGCGTCCAAATTTTAAAAGGTCTCCGATTGACCCGAAACTTTTACCACATATACTATAAAATATTTCGCGGACTTTGGCAAAGTAAATTTCCATTTTCGGGGCATAGTGGCTAAATTACCACTTTAGTCCCTGCACTTTGTTCTGGGACTTTCTTGACATTTTTCCCTTTAATTCCAATTCTAACTTAAGTACTGAGATATAATACTAAATTCTTTACTATAATCTCTTTCAAAACCGATCTACTAAAACTTATTTATCTTACTTTTATCGGAAGACTTTCCGATATCGCCACTTTGGCGACTCAAAACTGGACACGTGGCCCAATTAGATAATTAAACATTTTGGGGTATTACATTCTTCCCCCCTTATAAAAATTCGTCCTCGAATTTTCTTATTCTTTTCTTCCTTTAATCCCATCTACATCTAGAATTCTTATTCATAGTAGGAATACCGTGTTCGTCTTACGACACTGATTAGCGTAAGGAATCGTTGTCTCACTTTCTGTACCTTTTGCACTTTGACGTCAGGTATCATTGACAATCTATCTTTGATCTCTTCTTTTTATTCTACAGCACAATCCATGTGTTTGACATTTATTACTATAAACACTTATAGTCGTACTTGAACTTTCAGTTCCTTACTGATGTTCAATGATAGCTTATCTTAATGATATTTTATCATTAAGAATGATAATCTTCGTCACTAAGCTTCCTCATTTAGACAATCCGTTAACCTTTTCTATTTGGTCGTTGTCACGACTTGATCTTATGCTCCAACACCGCCTAATCTTATTATTGTTTCTTGTTGAGTGATGTGGAGACTTAAGCAACTCGTGCTTTACTACTTACGTAGTTTCTCTTGTATGACTGTTGCCGTCGTCCGATTGTTATTTGTAGTAGCGCTAGGAACTTATCCCATTATCCGCTATTCTCTCTTGTCTCATTACTTTACTTCTCGTATGAAGATTCTTTCGCTATCGTCATCAATCATGGTTATCTATAAGGTGAATCCTCAGGATATATCCTTATGAGGTCTTTATTTACTTTCTTTGTAAAGCTTATTTACTTTTCTTCTTGCATCTTGATATCTCGTATACCTCTTTATCTGTTTGCATATTCATTGATCTATTTCCTTTAAGCATGACGTACTATTCTTTGAAACTCTTTGTCTCTTCTTACCTTACATCAATCTGTTTCATTAATCTGATTTTCAGCCAGATAGGATCGTCATATTGGTCGCTGAATTCTTATTTTAATAAGACAGCGTGTGACCAATGTTCTGGTAAGCTTTCTTTGCTTATAATCCTTAAATGAGGATCTTAATCTTCTTCTACTTATATACTTACATCAGAATGTCCTCTGATGACGTCGTTACTTATTCCATGCTTGATCTTTTTATTCATCATTCTATCATGCTTCATCTATGTTTTCTTTTCTTTGTCGTCTTTTTGACATTCAAAGATGCTTTTAGCATTTATCGCCATAATCCAACTCTTTCTTATATATATCTTCCTTCCAATTCTTAATCTTAGTTTGGCTTTTAGCTTCCAAATCATTTCTCTTTATTATCACGTAGTACTAAACTTACTTCTCATTACTATTCATGATCCTTCCATTTCACTTGTTATTCCTACTTCTGTCCATATCGTAGGTATACTTCTTCGTTACTTTCTTTGACTTCTTGTCCTTAGTTAACCAATAGGAACAATAGTCTAAATGCTATGATCCTATGGTACTCTTATTGCGTTCCTAATTCACGTTCTTATCGTGTTTCTTAATCATCTTCTATTGCATTCTTTGCTTTCCTCCTCAGCGCATCTCGTACATCATGTACTACTTGCGTTTAATATTCACAACATCAATCATTAATAGAGAGTTGTGCCCTTCTTCATCTGAATTCCTCGATGTAATGTGCTCTCAGTCATATACATATCGTCTTATCATATTTGTACTGTCATCATGGCCATCTGTAAAGCCGATCCTATGCTGATATCGTCCTTATCATGTCTCGCATATCTAACATTTCTTATTTCAGTATTCTGAACGTCGATCAATATTGTACTATTGTACCTTTACTGACATCTTAACTGTAAGTGGATTCGATCCTATGTCTTTGCCCTCTTTGTTAATCAAATCTAAAATTTAAGGATTAACACTTCTCAAACATCCACTACGTTTGTACCTTTAACAACTTACTATTCCGCTTCATACCCGAAATCTTAAGGTGGAAGTTTCAACTCTCAATCCACCGATTGCAGTTCTTGTTGTTTGTCTCTTGATCTAAGCACCTTGATATTTCCCGATTATCCTTAACCGGAACTAATAGTTGAAAGAATTTTCCAAATCGGGTCACAAACTTAGTTCATGTTATTTGGTCCTTCAATACTCTAATTGCATGTCGGACTAATCATAGGTTGAATCTTTCATCGACATCTTTATTGACATTATTGTTTGTCCATCATCCGCTCGATGTGTACGAGCATCTTGCTTTACCTTCCTAGTGGATCTAGCATACCGCTTGACCCGTCAAACTCTTTTAGTCTTAACTTAAGTATACAAATATCAAATCTCCATAGGTGTCCCTTTCTTCACGTTGATACTATCTTTATATCCATAGTCCTATCATTGGCACACAATTCCTTATATCAGTTACTTTTACTGTTAACTGATTCTTAATGACGTTGGGTTACTGCGGCACTCCCGAGGCCTGTACATTCCCACTTTATCTTGTTAGGTTCCCGTTGACCTTCATCGCGTTTCTGGCCTTTACTAGCCAATTGGACTAGGTTGCATTCGCCTTTGTCATCTCGATCTTATTCTCGCGCCTCATATACTTGCCGTGCAACAGCACGCATTCGCGCAATTCTGCATTCTTAGTATAGCGATTATACAAAGGAATACTGATAAATTCCTTACTAATCATCACGTCTAATCGATGTCCACGTACGTTGGACTCTAGGGACGTTTCCTTCCTTTAGACTTTCTAGGGTTACGTCTCTTACTGCAAGTCTTATGAGTGTTCTAACTCATCATAGACTTAGCAAGTCATCAAAACATATACTCGCAGTGTATATGTTGCACGCATATTACTATCGTAGCTATAAGCATCTATGTGGTCAGGATTCAAGAAAATCAGTGTTCCCTAGATTTCCTTGATTACGTATCATCACTTAAGTCTTGTGAGCATTCCGCTCACATGGACTTAATCAAACATCAAGAGTATTAAAAACATAACATACATATCATACATTGTTAATCAGATATGTTTTACTATCCAAACACATATCTATTATCCTAGTCATATACTAGTATGTCTAATCAAGGCTAAGTTCACTAGCTAGAGGCATAGATCCTATGTTCTCACAACTATACGTATTCATTCGCCTCATAGCCTAGATAACAGCTTGCTCGCGAGCACTCTACTTCCTTTACAGAGTTCTGGTCTAGGTATACTCACATTAAAAACAAAACTTCTTGAAAACTCTTTCAAATAAAACGACTCATTTGGAAATTCCATTTAAATCTTAGCAAAATTGTGCACTAGGGTGATGACGTCTCTCATCCCCAAAGAGTTGCCACATCTCACCTCTTCGTCTGAACATAATGCATATGATGCATGTCCTATTGATGCATGTATTGATGTATGTAGTGATGCATTTTCTATCGATGTCGTGGTATTTATCGATGGCTATTACGGGTCTAGGCACAATTATGCTTTTAGAATCATTAAACAAATAACTTTAACAAGTTATAAACTTCGAGTTTTGTAAGTTCTCTAGACCTTTAAACTCTGCTTCTGGAAAGTTCCTCAACTTCTACAACTTTGCATTCCTTATCCTCACTCTTTCTGAAATTTCGATCGATGGAATTCTATAGCATCTATCACGTTATCTGATGCTAAGCACACATATATATGACATCAAATTGCAATTATCTCAATATATTCTATTCATAGGAGGCAATACCTCTCCTAGAAGCTTCATTTCAAAAAGCACATTATATATGCATGTCTCCTCGAAACAACATATACGCATATATCTCGTATATACGTGTTACAAGAAACAAACAAACGTTTCACAAATCAATTTGTTATATTGATCACCAAGCAAATCACATTAACGACTTGGATCAGACAAACCTCAACTCAATAGCTGCAGTAGTTCCTAGGTTACTCAACCGACAAACACATCTTAGCAGAGGTAACTGGACCAACTGCTCTGATACCACAATTGTCACGACCCAAATTATTGAGCCGAGACCGGCGCTAGGGAATGGGAGTGGTAGCTCCAAAACCCGTAGCAAGCCTAAAACCACTAATAATTTTTCGCAAATAAAAGTATAATACATAATACGTATTAAAACATTTCCAGGAAAACCCTTTCGGATAATACACTTATAGATATTAAAATATCATATTAAAGTTTACAATATAAAAATACTGTTTGAAGTCAAAAAGTTTATCTAGTACTGACACCTACTGACTACTGCAGCTTTAGAAACTCATACTTGTGCAAGTCCACTGACTTCTGGCACAGTGGAGATGGTTTGTCTGATCCGACTCTGCCTACCTGCAAACATCAGAGTGAGGGGTCAGTATTTGGGAAAATACTGAGTGAGTTTGCAAGTTACTAACGATATTATTAAATTGATAATATCGCATACTCAAAATATTATTCATGACTTTTCATTTCATAACTATCGTACTTAATCTCATCCTCCTGACATCGATAGCGAAGCCAACCGACGTATCTTACATGCCTGACATCGATAGCGAAGCCAACCGATGTATCCTATATGCCTGACATCGATAGCAAAGCCAACCGATGTATCTCATACATCTGACATCGATAGCAAAGCCAACCGATGTATCGGATAAGTCTGACATCGATAGCAAAGCCAACCGATGTATCCGATTTAACTCACACAAACCAATCTAATATATATCATGCAGGTCATAAACATCACCACAAGGTTGATGTATCAAAGCAATCAAACATAACAAAAGCCCATACAAACAAATCATATAAATGCGATGTATAGATATCAACACTCACAATATATGAAAATAACTTTTATAATAATAATAATACGCGAAAGTAAATTGCCACTCACAGTGACCGCTATCCAAAACTGCACTATTATAATCCCGCAAGCGTAAGCTCCATGCATTGTCCAATCACGTAAACACTTCGGCCCAATGGCTTGGTAGCTCGTCGATACGTCAGTTACTTAGTCGAGTTACCTGTACGTTTAATCCATAAACGTAGGCTTAATATCAAAACCCTAAGTTATAAACTTAGGTTAATATAATCGTAGTTCAAATACGACTTTTAACCTTGATCGTATTCTAATACTTAGTCGAGATACTTGTTATATCTCTTAGTCGTATTCCAATACGTATGATACCTTCAAACTTTAGGGTTTAGTTTCATTCCGTTGAAGTTTCAAGTAGTTTTCAGGACAATTCGCAGGTGCTGCCTGCGCACTGACACTGTTTAGTAAAACGACGATCTCTCCCAATTGAACCGTTGGATCGAGATAAAATTGGACAGAGGCGTTCCTAAGAGGCAAATCTATAAACTGACCGTAGGGTTTCTGAATCTGGCAACTTTTAGGTAGTGTGCGAACGCACACCCTAAATTTCAAGGAGTGTGCGATCGCACACTCAATGTGTGCGAACGCACACCCTTGACAGCCCCCGGAAAAGTCATTTTCCGGGCGCTTCGCCGCTTTCCGGCACTCCCGACATGCTTCCGCTTCATTTTATCATATAACCCAACACAATTCTCACTAAAAACGGCTATAGAAACGCGATTACAATTCGTTTAATTCGTTAAAACGATATAACCCTAATTTACTAATTCTCACAATAAAAACGTCAAGCTTACCTCGATTTGAAGCTTAACGATGATAGAGGATCGAATTCTGGACGAATCGATATAAAGAACTCGCGATTTGGACGAGAAACGGCGAAACCGCGGCGGATCGCAATCGATCGTCGAAAACCCTTCGTCTGTTCTTTCTTTCCATTCTCTGATCATTCCTTCTTCTTAAGGAATCATTTATATATCTTGGTTAATTGTTCCTTTTAATCCTTCATTTCTTTAGCTCAAACCATTTCTCTTTTAAACTTTCTAATTTAACCAAATGGTTAAATTATTCTTTTAACTCAATTACTTACGTATTATTTATATCCAAATAAATAATACTAATCCATAATTATTATTTCCCGTCAATAATCTTTTAATTACTATTCTTGAGATTTATTTGGCTAATTTACGTTTTGGCCCTTGAACTTTTCAAAAGTTGTAATTTAGCCCAAAACGTATCCGCGTCCAAATTTTAAAAGGTCTCCGATTGACCCGAAACTTTTACCACATATACTATAAAATATTTCGCGGACTTTGGCAAAGTAAATTTCCATTTTCGGGGCATAGTGGCTAAATTACCACTTTAGTCCCTGCACTTTGTTCTGGGACTTTCTTGACATTTTTCCCTTTAATTCCAATTCTAACTTAAGTACTGAGATATAATACTAAATTCTTTACTATAATCTCTTTCAAAACCGATCTACTAAAACTTATTTATCTTACTTTTATCGGAAGACTTTCCGATATCGCCACTTTGGCGACTCAAAACTGGACACGTGGCCCAATTAGATAATTAAACATTTTGGGGTATTACAAGGGTGGAATTCGGGTCGTGACATGAAATGAAAAATATGTCGCATGCTCCATAAATTGTATAAATTATTTATCAATGATACATATTAAGGATAAATTTATCATGTTTTAATTGTATATGAAAGATAGATCTAAAAAATACATCTAAAAGAGAAGACGTTTGATACCTTGAGGTACCACCATTGAAAAGAAGACGTATATCAAGGATATATTTATCATGTATAAATTATATATTAAAGTTTATCTATAAATACATTTAAAAAACATGTCAAACACGTTTTGATGAATTAATGTATATTTAAAAATAAATATATTTGAGCTGTTTCTGACATGTATCTGATATGTATTATCATATGTATCTGATATGTATCAAAAATGTATCTCGAAGACAGTCACAAACTATTAATGAAACTTATTGAAAAAATTATCTCAGATACATCTATACAACACATTTGATACATAATCTTATAGTTATTTAATGTAACAATATAGAAAACGATTTATTCACTTCCAGCAAATGGATTGAATGATGAGGTTGATGAAGTTTGGTTGTAACGAACTTTCACAGTTCTTCTGGCTATCAATACTGGAAAGTTCTAATCGCTTCCTCTATATCTTTATCCCACGATGTATCAGAGATGTATCAATAATGTATCAGAGACAACTGAGATACATTTTGAATACATCTCAAAGACAACTCAGATACATTTTCTAAAAAAATAAAACAATATATTAAACTTCTCATTAAAGACATTGTTGAAACCATAAATTACAAATAAAATAAAACATAAGAAAAATTAGCAAATAATAATATACTAATCTATACCACATAATATATATAAAAAAATATATCTCTTAAATAATATTACTGATTATAAAAATTTATGTCATAAAAGAAATGAAAAAAATATATATATCTTAAATAATATTAACGAATTTTAAAAATATATGTCATAAATAAAAAATTTGAAAAATTAAAATATTTGTCAATTTTTAAACTCATCTAAAAAATTCCTCAACTCTGTTACAATTTGGATTAAATATATACAATTTTATAAAAATTGAAGTTTCAGTTCAAATGAATTCAAATATTAACTAAAGTTCAACTATCACCCACTATTTTCTCAAGAACAACACTAAAATCATACAACAATTCTCTCATTTAAACAAATAACTCAGCTCTTCACTAACCCAATCCATCTTGTTAACAATCACCCAAACCACTACATGTTGTTGCAAAATTACAATTCATACGATTTAAAACCAAAAGAAATACCACCACCAACAAACACCAGCAAATACTTATTCAAGCCAAATCTTAAATCAATTGAGATGAAAATACAAAAAAGAAAAAAAGAAAAAAATTGAATCTACAATATTTGTTATGTTACCTTGAATTTAGTCAAGCCCATTAGACTAGCCCAAGTCCACTATTTCAACTTGGAGAGCAAGGATCAATCTTGTCCATTCAAATTGACTTGGAGAGCAAGTTGTAATCCTAGCCATATACTACTACTTGGTGACCAAGTTTAGTTTGCTATATATACACTAGCAAATTGGTGGAGTAAGACATGGAGAAAAACAAATAGCAATAGCATTTGGGAAACACTTGAGTGAGGTCTTTCTTTTAGGTATTAGTAAAATACTCTTTTAGTCCCTAGAGTTATTTTACTAGTACATTTAGAGAGTTACACTATTTTAGTGTTATTTGGGGTATGGGTTTTTGAGTGATATTCTCCATTTGTACTCCTATTCTCATATAGTGGATTTTACTTCTCTTTCGCCCGTGGAGTAGGCTTACGCCGAACCACGTAAATCATTTGTGTCTATTTTATTTCTCTAGTTTGTCGTTTATATTCCCGAATAAATATTCTTCCGCATCAACAACCCTTACAAACTGGTATCAAAGCTGTTATTATATTTCTTCGGGGATTACTATGGCGTCGACAAAATTTGATATTGAGAAATATGATCGCAGTATGAGTTTTGCCCTATGGCAAGTTAAGATGCGTGCGCTCTTGACACAAAATGGCTTGCAGAAAGCACTTCATGGAAAGGATAAGTTACCAGCCACTATGACAGAAGAACAAAAGCAGGAGTTAGATGAAAAAGCTCTAGCTGCCATTCAGTTATGCTTGTCAAATGAGGTTTTGCGAGAAGTCATACATGAGCAGACTTCAGCAGATTTGTGGGAAAAGCTTGAATCGCTTTTCATGACAAAGAACCTCACCAGCAAGCTTGTTGTGAAGCATCGTATGCATATGCTCAATATGGCAGAAGGTACATCTCTAAAATCTCATCTTGATGATTTCACATCCATCTTGATGGATTTGGAAAATTTAGAGATTAAGTATGAAGAAGAGGATCAAGCCCTTATGTTGCTTCGTTCGTTACCTCCATCCTATAAGCATTTTCGTGACACTTTAATTTTCAGCAAGCAGACGCTGACTGTTGAAGAGGTAAAATCGTCACTGTTTTCAAAAGAACTTATGGATAATGAGCTTATTGGTAGCAGCAGAGATAGTCCTGCCGATGGACTTATCGTTCGAGGAAGATCCTACAATAGAGAGTCTACCAGCAGTAGTCATGCAAGGTCTAGATCCAAATCTAGACATAGAAATCTGACTTGTAATTACTGCAAGAAGAAAGGGCACATTAAAGTTGATTGCTTTAAGTTGAAAAATAAGCAAAAGGATCATAAAACTCCGGAGAAACCCGCTGAAGCCAACATAGTCGAAAATGAGGTTCAATGTGATGTTTTCACAGTCACTGACAACAAAGCTATGTCCATGAAAGGGTGGATTTTAGATTCTGGTTGTTCATTTCATATTTGTCTTAACAAAGATTGCTTCTCCACTTATGAACCGGTTAATAGTGGAGTTGTCTTGATGGGAAATGATCAACCGTGCAACGTTGTTGGTATTGGTTCAGTCAAAATAAGGATGCACGACGGTGTAGTTAGAACTTTGACTGAAGTGCGACATGTTCCTGATATGTCAAAGAACCTTATTTCTTTATCCACTTTAGATCTTGGTGGTTGTAAGTTCGTTGGCGGTGATGGCGTTTTGAAGGTTGTGAAAGGTGCCTTAGTAGTGATGAAAGCTCGTCAAATTGGTAGATTGTACGTGTTGCAAGGATCTACTGTTACTGGCACAGCTGCTGTATCATCCTCCATGTCAGATTCAGATGTCACCAGATTATGGCACATGAGGCTGGGACATATGAGTGAGAAAGGTTTGACAATGCTGAGCAAGAGAGGACTTCTTTCTGGTCAAAGTACATCCAAGTTAGAGTTTTGTGAACAATGTCTCTTTGGAAAGCAAAAGAGAATCAGTTTCAGCTCAGGGGTTCATAGAACTAAAGGTACTCTTGATTACATCCATTCAGATCTTTGGGGACCAGCACGAGTTCTTTCTAAAGGTGGTGCTCGATACCTGCTAACCTTTATTGACGACTACTCCAGGAAGGTATGGGTTTACTTTCTAAAGCATAAAAGTGATGTGTTTGTCACTTTCAAGCAGTGGAAGGCTTTAGTGGAAAAACAAACTGAAAAGAACATTAAACGCCTTCGCACTGATAATGGCTTGGAGTTTTGTGATGGCGATTTCAATAAATTTTGTAAAGATGAAGGCATTGTTAGACACCTTACAGTTAGAGACACTCCACAGCAGAATGGCGTGGCCGAGAGGATGAATAGAACCTTGATGGAAAAGGTTCGTTGCATGCTATCCAATTCTGGACTATCAAATGATTTTTGGGCCGAAGCAGCTTCTACAGCGTGCTACTTGGTAAATCGTTCTCCCAATGCTTCAATTAACTGTAAAACTCCAGAAGAAGTATGGTCTGGTCACCCGGCTGATTATTCAGAGTTGAGGATATTTGGATGTCCTGTCTATGTTCATGTCAATGAAGGCAAGTTGGAGCCTAGATCTAAAAAGGGTATATTCATTGGCTACCCTTATGGTGTAAAAGGATACAAGGTCTGGTTATCTGATCCAAAGTCTCCTAAGTCTATAATCAGCAGGGATGTTGTGTTTAATGAATCATTTATGCTTCACCCGAAAAAGGAGTCTTCTAATCCTTCTACGGGTGCAGAAAACACAAGCAGGCGAGTGGAAGTTGAAGTGGAGAATACAAATGCTCCGCAAAATGATCCACAACCAGATCCAGTTGAAGTTCCTATTTCAGATGAGGCAAACGAGTCACCAGAAGTGGAAGACTATTCAATTGCCAAAAATAGGGGCATGAGAACGAGAACTCAATCAGTGCGGCTTAATGATTATGTTACTTATGCACTAGCAACAGCAGAAGAAACAGATGGATTTGGTGATCCATCAACTTATTCAGAAGCCATTAGATGTCCAGATTCTGCCAAATGGATAGTTGCTATGCAGGAAGAGGTGGAGTCTCTTCATAAGAATAAAACTTGGACTTTGGTCAAGCCGCCTAAAGATAAGAAAATTGTTGGCTGCAAATGGGTCTTCAAAAGGAAAGATGGCATCTCAGGTGTTGAAAATGCTAAGTACAAAGCACGATTGGTTGCAAAGGGCTATAGTCAGGTACATGGAGTTGATTTCAATGATGTTTTTTCACCTGTTGTTAAACATAGCTCTATTCGTGTTTTGCTTGCTTTGGTTGCTACGCATAATCTAGAGCTCGAGCAATTAGATGTTAAAACTGCTTTCCTACATGGTGAACTCGAGGAAATAATTTATATGCAACAACCTGATGGTTTTGAAATTGAAGGCAAGGAAGACCATGTTTGTTTGTTGAGGAAATCCTTATATGGTTTGAAGCAGTCTCCTCGACAATGGTATAAGCGGTTTGATTCCTTTATGGTGAACCACAACTATTTCAGGAGCCAATACGATAGTTGTGTGTACTTCAAAAGGTGTGCAGATGGCTCATTTGTATACTTATTGCTCTATGTTGATGATATGCTTATTGCAGCTAAAGATATGCGTGAGATCAACAAATTGAAATTAGAGCTAAGTGGTGAATTCGAGATGAAAGATTTGGGAGCGGCTAAAAAGATTTTAGGCATGGAGATCCAGAGAAACAGAACTACAGGGAAACTCTATTTGACTCAAAAGAGTTTTGTTGAGAGAGTTTTGGAGCGTTTTGGGATGAAAAATGCTAAGCCTGTAAGTACTCCACTTGCTGCTCATTTTAGACTTTCTGCTGAAATGTCACCACAGTCGAAGGAAGATATTGAGTATATGTCACATGTTCCTTACTCAAGTGCTGTTGGCAGTCTCATGTATGCTATGGTGTGTACTCGTCCTGATATTGCTCATGCAATTAGTGTTGTTAGTCGATATATGTCGAATCCTGGTAAAGAACACTGGCATGCAGTAAAATGGATTTTGAGATATTTGCGAGGCACTGCCAATTTTAATTTGGAATTTGGAAGAAGCAAAGATCCTGTTGTCGGTTATGTTGATTCGGATTATGCTGGTGATCTTGATAGAAGAAGATCAATTACAGGATATGTATTTGCTCTTGGTGATACTGCCATTAGTTGGAAAGCTACTTTGCAATCTACAGTAGCTTTGTCCACTACAGAAGCTGAATACATGGCAGTTGTTGAGGCTATTAAAGAAGCCATTTGGCTAAGAGGTTTACTTATCGAGCTCAGTTCGGATTCAAAGGTGATTGTTGTCCATTGTGATAGTCAAAGTGCTATTCACTTGACTAAAGATCAGATGTTTCACGAGAGGACAAAGCATATTGATGTGAAGTACCACTATGTTCGCGATATTATCTCAGAGGGTAATATTATTGTTAAGAAAATTGGTACAGAAGACAATCCAGCTGACATGTTAACTAAATCTCTTCCGGTGAGCAAGTTCAAGCATTGCTTGGACTTGATTGGTATTTTTTATTGAGTAGCCCTAAAGGGCTTACTTGGAGAAAGTGAAGTAAAGTTTATATGTTGAGAAGAAATTCAAGTTAAGGTAGAGAATTGTTATGTTACCTTGAATTTAGTCAAGCCCATTAGACTAGCCCAAGTCCACTATTTCAACTTGGAGAGCAAGGATCAATCTTGTCCATTCAAATTGACTTGGAGAGCAAGTTGTAATCCTAGCCATATACTACTACTTGGTGACCAAGTTTAGTTTGCTATATATACACTAGCAAATTGGTGGAGTAAGACATGGAGAAAAACAAATAGCAATAGCATTTGGGAAACACTTGAGTGAGGTCTTTCTTTTAGGTATTAGTAAAATACTCTTTTAGTCCCTAGAGTTATTTTACTAGTACATTTAGAGAGTTACACTATTTTAGTGTTATTTGGGGTATGGGTTTTTGAGTGATATTCTCCATTTGTACTCCTATTCTCATATAGTGGATTTTACTTCTCTTTCGCCCGTGGAGTAGGCTTACGCCGAACCACGTAAATCATTTGTGTCTATTTTATTTCTCTAGTTTGTCGTTTATATTCCCGAATAAATATTCTTCCGCATCAACAACCCTTACAATATTTAACAATAATCACTTATAAAAGTCGAGACAATTAGATCTGCTCCAACATTGATTCGTCAAAGACGAACAACCATCTCAACGGTGTTGAGAAAAATCGACGGCGGCGATTACTGCTCCTTCGCCCCCAATGGATGGTACCATCATCCTTAGTAGTGCCATCGTCACCAAAAAGCAAGTGATAAATAATGGTGAATGAACAACAGTGGACGAATCGTAAGAATGTTCTTCACCTCCGACAGCAACTAATTTGGACAAACAACGAAGAAGAAAAAAATTATTTCATTCCAGCTTGAGAATATTTTGAGTTAGTAGAGACGTCTTTTAGAACGGGGTTAGTGGGGATGGTCGGAGAGATGCCATTGTAGGGCTTTCATGGTGATAGTTGCGGTGGCGATGGCGGTAGAGGAGATGTGAAAGGGGTGGAGGCCATAATTAAGAAAGTTGTGAGTTTAAAATGTCCAGATTTGTTACACGTGTTGTATTAGGGAAGAGTTGGTACTATGTGAAATAAATATGAAAGCTGTGATATTATTTGTAAAGTTAAAATTACTACTGATGTAAATATTTTGGAGTGTTAGCATTTTTGTAATAGTTAAATGTGATGAGCTCAATCTTGTAATTTTCTCTATAGTTTTTCAGTAAATAGCTATATTGGCATGTTGTTGTAAAAAGATATGCTAACTTTATTATAGTTTTAGACTTTAATTTATCAAAAGACTTTTGAATTATTGGGCTTGATGAATTTTATGGACCAGCCCATTGTTTTTTCAGGACAAAATAATATTAATTTCGTCTTCAAACATGAAAGGATTAAAATGAACAACGTATTAACCATCTAAGCTACAAAATTGAGATTTTTAGACAATTACACTTAAATAGACAAAATATTCTCACGCCTACTACATAACTTAAAGAATAGCCTTTAATACTGTTTGACTTGAGTTTCTTTTAAAAATATACTTCTTTATTTGAATAATTACGACTTACATAAACTTTGCATTCTACAAATTCAAATTTACTAAACCGATTCTCCCAATCTAATTCTATCAGAATCAAAATCAATCAAAAAAAATGGGAGTCAATTTTCCGTCATCAGATTCAATCTCCGATCTAGATCTCGCAACCCATGCAGTGAAAACATCTTTTGAAGCCACAGGTTATCTGAAATCTTTGGTTTATGCTTTCCCCATCTATTATTTTTATGTTTTTTTGATTTGCAATATGTTGCCGATGATGTGCGGCTGAGATTTTGTTTGTTTTCTTGATTTATGATATTCGAGAAGCTGAATTATAGAATGCAAAGTTTGATTACTGCTTTGAATATAGATTTTAGGATTTTAGTTTCTTATTTGTTGTAGAATTAATGATTAGTTTAGTCTTAAGGTTTTGAAATTGACTCCCTAAATGTCATAACCCATAAGGATTACATGTAAGTTTATGTAACTTGTGTGAATTTAGAATTGATCTTCTATTTCAAACCAATTTTATATGTAAGTTGTGATTACTGTTCTTGTAATTGCAGAGTATACAGAAATTGTATAAAAAAACGATATTTACCTTTGTTCTTTTTCCTAAAATTTGTCTCATAGTCACTAGATATGATTCTCTGATTTTATTATTTTCTGTTCAGATGTTGTGTGATTGTACTTATTACGAAAATTATAATTACTTTTACGAATGAGTTGAGAACTGCTACTTATAACATGAGCGAGCAACATAGCAACACCAACAATCAAGTTTTTTATTTTCTCTTCATATTGAATTTGCATTGTTTTTAGTTGAGTTGTTTTGGTAATGATTTACTTAATTATGCAGGTAATCGCGGAAGATGTGGAGGGTAACGTTGAAAATTATAAGGAAGGAATGCAAGGATGTTATGAAGCATCAAAGATATTGATGCAGGTGAAGTAGTCAGTTTGTTATGGTGCTTTTAGATTCATTAAAGGTTTCTATTTATATGTGATTCTATGTTTGTTAGCTTTCATTGATATTTTGGTTGAGATAGAGTGACGATCTACTGTTGAGGGAGACCCTTAGTAACTATTTAGTATAAAGTTAGTCAATTTTTTTTGTTAATTCATTTTAAATATGTGTTTACTTGTTCTTTTTTCTTAATATGTTTTTTAGATTGAAAGTGATGCTAAAGTTTCTTCTTCATAAGAAACTCCTAGTGAACATTGAAAGTAAAGTTTGTAACATTGAAATTGTTTCCGATCTTCCTATTCAAAAGATAAGTATGTGTTTATATTTTAATTCTTTTTATACAATTGTTGTTTGTTTGTTTTTTTTTATAAAAAAAAACAGTGATTGTAGAGCGTACCCTTGCAATTACGGAGTATTTGATCCAGATAAAGCCAATTCCTTTGGATTTCAGCATTAAAAACTATCGGGAGGATATTGCATTTTTTTTGTATACATATGGGAATATGAAGATGGAAGAAAACATTAAAAGTGATGGTGAGGTTGAGTATAAGAAGATGAATGCGGAAGCGAGAACGGAAAAAATGAAGAAAAAAATTTAAAATTTGTAATTGTCTAGTATGTGGATTATAGTTTTAGTGGTTTGTTTGGATTATTTAGTTTTATTTTTTTGTATGTGTATAGGTTTGTTTTTTGAACCTATGAATGTTGGTTGTTAACTATTTTACTTTTTGTAAATTCAATAGTTGTTTAGTAAACTGTTAAACTATATGTATTTTTTTAATAAAAAAAGTTATTGGTAACTATTTGGTAAACTAATAGTAAACTTTTGATAAACTATTGTATAATATGCTAACAACAATAGTAATTGTCTACTGATTATAATCGACATTTGGTGATCTGTCGATACACTTTAAGTAACCTATTAGTAAACCTATAGCAATATTAAAGGGATGTAAAATAAGTTTTATTGGTTTGAAAATTTATTAGAAAATTTTAGGGATTTTTATTGGTTATGTTTGGGTTACCTATTAGTTGAAAGTGTAACCTATCAGTAAAAGTATTTGGTAATCATTTAGTGAACCTTTAGTAACCTATTAACAAATATAAAGCCATAGTATCCCAATTTAAATTATTTTATTATCGGTAAATATTAAGGAAACCTATTAGTAAACTTTTTTGAAAACCTTAGGTATCTTAATAGTACACATATTGTTATAGTATACTAATACAAAGTGTTATTATTGGTGAATTTTGGGATATCTATTATTTTCCATTTAATAACTTGTTAGTAAACATTTAAATTTCTATTAACAAACTTATAGTAAAAGTATTCATATACAATTTTATTTAGTATCGGTGAATATTAGGAAACCTGTTAGTAAACCTTATTGGAAACTTTTATTAGTTTAATAGTAAATGTGCAGTAATAATATAATGATACATAATATATTACTTATTGGTTAAATTTAGTAACAACTGGGTAATCTATCAGTAAACCTTTAGTAACTCTCTAGTAACCCTCTAATAACCTCTAGTATCCTTGGATAAACTTTCCATCTCCTATTCATCAGCTGACATCTCTTGGTCATTTTCTGATATGTATGCACCTGCTCGAATTTTTTTCCATAAATTTTTTCATGACCTTACAATTTCGCCAACACCGAGCTACGATTATGTGAATAATCTTTGCACAAACAAGCTCCTCGGGCTTAATGAAATACTCTCAATCCTGAATATATTAAAAAAAAAAACATATCATATTAGCAAAACGACAAAATTATAAAATAGTAAACTAAAGAAATACCTTTAGAATACCTATATCAAACATTGTGTACTAAGCATATCAAGTGTAAAACAATGAAAGAACTACAAATAACAGTTGGAAACCATTAACTAATATTAAATAAATTTACTAGTATAAATTTACCATGACTATCAGTTTACTTAAAAAACAATTTACTATTGTTTATTATTAAAACTTACAAAATATTAAAATTATGGTTTATAGCGGTTTACTAAATGTAAATTTACTAACGGTTGACTATCAGTTTATTTAAAAAGTAATTTACTATTATTTATTTTTTAAAAATTATAAAATATTAAACTTATAGTTTATATCGGTTTACTAAATATAAGTTTACCAACGGTTGACTATCAGTTTACTTGAAAACAATTTATTATTGTTTATTTTTTGAAAAATTATAAAATATTAAATTTATGGTTTATATCGGTTTACTAAATATAGTTTACCAACAATTGACTATCCGTTTACTTAATAACAATTTACTATTGTTTATTTTTTAAAAAATTTAAATTATTAAACTTATGATTTATATCAGTTTACAAAATATAAGTTTACCATCAGTTGACTATCAATTTACTTAATAAACAATTTACTATAGTTTTTTTTTAAAAAATAAATACTAAACTTATTATTTATATCGGTTTACTAAATATAAGTTTACCAACAATTGATTATTAGTTTACTAAATATAAGATTATTGTCGGTTTAATTTTTTTTACTTAAAAATAAGTTTATTATCGGTTCATTTTCAATTTATTAAAAAAAATTCTTTTTATATATGTAAGTTTATATATTTATAGAATATAATAATTATTGCTAAAAATCCATAGTATATAGTAATTATGTTCAATATGAAACGATCCAAAATGACATATAGTATAACTGCTAAAGATTAAAAAGGATGGAAAAGCTCAAATACTGCTTGAAAAAAATGTTCAACTAAGACAAAAAAAGTAAAAGGGAGTGGATTTTCCGGTCACAGGTTCAAGATGGCTCCCATTGTGGGTTTGGTGGATCTTGCACTTCATGGTGAGATAAAGGGAGTGGATTTGAAGTATTTTAGCATACAAAGATTTAAAAACAGTCCTCGGAGAAATTTAAAAGACTACAAAGATCAAATAGGATGTTCTTCCAATCATAAATAGATGAAATAAGATATCCATTAATAAGTATCTATCAAATTTTCATTCAAATAAGACAGATGAAGAATTGGCTAAAGTAGTGAAAGAAAAAGAAGTTCTTGAAGCAACTGTGACCAATCTTACTAATAATGCAGCACAGATGAAAGCATTATGCAGTGACAATCTTCATCCTCAACCAAAAAGAAATCAAAACTTTATTCTCATTGGATTTCATCGACAAAGAAGATTAAATTTCAGTAGGATAAAAATACTAAAATCCCCTTCAGTTTATACATCAGACATCACAAAGATCCTTAATTTACACATATGAAAGAATTATGCCGTGGGTAACAACCCATCTCCACCTCCACCACTGCCGCCATCACACTCATCATTCGACAACCCATCGCCGCCGCCAACGAAAGCAAACTCATAGATCGATAACTCATTTTTCCTTCTTAACCCTATCATCGATCCCACCGAAAATCTCCAAAGACAATACCACCAATTCTCCAATAAAAAATTAGAAATCCTAATTTCACTCGTTCGATCGAATTACTGTAATTCTGCCTCTAATTCCCCCGATTAATTGATCTAACTCCACCTCCGACCGCTTCAAATTGATAGACTTCGATTTACAGAATCAAAATTTCAGTGAAGAAATGCAAATTTTAAAGAGATAATTTTTTGCTAGTTTGCTAGGGAGAGAAGTCAAAGAAAAAAAACAGAAAACAAAAAAAAATCGTGTTTATGGAATGGATTCACTTTGAATAGTATTTTGGCAATAAAAGAAATATGGTGGTACACGTGAGAATATTTAGGCTTATTATGGTGTTGGGCCTAATTTCCACTACAAAATTTGTTCATAAGAAAACTACTTTTAATATGAGAGCCCAAAAACAATATCTTCAATAAAAATATCCCAAAAAGAAAATTATATAAAAGTATTAGAATCAATCACAATTTTCAAAATTACACTTCAAAAAATACCTATAAAAAATTCGATTTGTACATTTCATATTAAAAATTTATAAAAAAAATATATGACCAATGTATTTTAAAAGTGACTGATATGAATTTATGATATATTTTTATAAGTAAAAATAAAAACATAAAAAAATTTAATTACTTTTAGATAAAGGTATAATTTTTGAGTTTAAAATGTACTTTTTAAAATTAACTTTTTCTTTTAATAATTTTGTGAGTTTTTTTCGAGTTGTTTTTCAGGATTTTGATCAAACCAAAAATCTCAAAGAGCCTCACTTATATCAGAAAAATCTCTAATTAAAGAAAAAGAAAAAGTAATTTTAGAGTTGGTCATACAAAAATTATGGACTTTAGTTTGAATTTGGGAGCCTATTTTATTGAATATTAGTAAATTGTAAGCATGCCAAACTCTAGATTTAATTAGTCCCATTAGACACGTCTTCAAATTTGTTAAATACCCATAAGCTTGCCACATGTTAAGAGCTTTTACTTGTTTAATTCACACATACAAGATGACTTCAAGGTGACATATGATATGTTGTATATGACACTAACTTGGTGATAAGAAAATCATATCTAAAATTAAATTAAAACTATTATTTTAATTTTATTTAACTTCAACTCTTTCTCATAATAATGTTTAGACATATATTGTTACATTTTATATCGTTTATAATTTATATATAGTTATAAAACTATTATTATGACGGAATGGTATTATAAACAATATTTATACCTTTTATTTTTTAAATTTTGTATACAATTTTAATTTTTCAAATATTTTTATTAATATTTGAACTTGCTTTTGTTAAGTTTTAAAATTAATTTTTTATTATCACAAAAAAAATATTCTCAAAAAAGTTATTTAATATACTTTGAATTTCATTTTTGGCCAAGAGATTCTTGATATAATGATTTCAATATATATTATTATCATTATTATTAGTATTAGGAGTCTTTTAACATTACTTTTTTTTTTTGATGGATTTTTAACATTATTTATTTTGGGAGAATAGGGCAAATGATTAGATTACCAAAAAGATTCATATATATTCTAGAAGTATAATATCATGAAACACAAGTACACGTGTTTCAGCAATACAGAAGCCACAGCGTAAAATGAAAGCATAACAAACAAGTACTTGAAAGAAGAAGAAAAAATGGACACCTACTATTCTAACCGACAAATGAAAGTGACATACGACGACGTTATAGTCCTAAAAATGTGTTTAATTTCTCTTAAATATAATTTAAATTGAAGTTTTTTCAATAGGAAAATATTTATGTCTTCACATTAACTTTAGCTCTTGTTCTTAGAGCGGAAACGGTGATCTCCAGCTTTTAGCCGAAAACAACGTCTAATTTTTTCTTCAATATAATATTTTGTTATAATTTTTTTTATTTATTCTGGATGTGTTCGGTGTTGTTTTAATGTTTAGATGACGACAGTTTATTGTATAGATAAATTTTTGCGATTAAAACGTTTAGAATTATAGTATAAATTTTTTTTGTCAGATCATGATATTTATCATAACCTTACGTATAATTACTTTTGATATTGAATTAAATAAAAACTTGAATGTTGATTTTAAAAAATGTATAATTCATTCAATTTGATTTTAAACTAGGGTTATACTATTATCTCCATGAGATCTGGTCCGAAATATTACTTTTTTTGTAAGTTTTAAAAAGTTAATTGTTTATTCCTTGATATTTTTGTTTTCTTAACTAACACCCCCCATATAAGGGGATTTTAGTTAGCTGAAACACAAAATTCGGTGAAATAGTCGATTTTTAAAATTTATTGACAGAATTTTATGGGGGCAATAGTATTTAACTCTTTAAATTAATATAGAATAAAGTGATTTTTAAATATTGGAGAAATTAAATAACTGGACGGAAGGTCTAAGCAACCATAGAAATTTAAGCATATTTAAAATGAAATGGCGGTTAGCGAACTTATTATTAGAAAGCAAAGCAACCATGAACAACAACAACAACACTTTACACTCATTTCCAAAAGGTCAAAAGGGATTGGGCAGAATGAACCAATGAGATTGTGCAATTTCGAGTTGTATGGACCACCTCATCAACCCTTTATGCTTTTCTTTTGTGGATTGCCCAATTCCAACTCAATACTCATCACTCAACCACACAACACATTTATGTTATTATTCAAGCAACTATTGTTTTTTTTAGGTTCAAATAATATATTCATTTTGATTGGAATCTATATCGTCTATTTTGTAATTGACGGTGTAGATCGTAAACAAGACCTCCTCAAGTTCAAAATGAACTTGAGTGAATCCCAATCCTATATTCTAAAGTTCAAAATTGGACATTCGGCTCAAATTTAAAGTTTGGTATAAAATATAATAAATTAATTAAAAACTAAATTTGATTCGGTTTGAATTGATTATCTACATAAACACTTAAATAAAATTTAGTATATATATATATATATAAGTATCGATATAAATACATAAAAACAAAAAATAAAAATAAATTCAATCATTCTTATGAGTCCGTTGAATTCAAATATTTTAATGATTGAACTTAATTCAATAATTAACTGAAGCAGGTTGAACTCTGATTTAACTTGATTAGCAATCTTGAATATTTTAAAATTAATTCTGAGCAAATCGTGAATTAACTCAAGCGAGTCAATAATATATATATATATAGTGTACTACATTAGAGAGTTGTGCTTATGACGTTAATGTTCCACGCCAATGATAGAAAAATATTCACATTATGTGTGACCATTGATGTTTATATTATAGTGTGTTACTGTCTGGTTTTTATTGTATGAGTTTAAGAATTTATCAGATTTTATCGTGAATATACTGAAGCAAGTGATTTTAAAATTTTCATTTATTTTGCTAACATTTTCTTTTTAAAACTATTTGGACGAAGGATGAAGCAAAGTCATCCTGTCATTGTGTGATTGAAAGTGAGAAGAATTGATTAATAACATGTAGATATATATTATATGTTCAATTTTACATAGGCATTGCTATATTAAGATAGTGATCTATATAACCCTATTATTGTATCCCCATATTGGCAAATATATTAATTATTGGACACACATTAAAATATACTAAGAATGATCCAATGAGAGAACAGAAAAGGCACAAGTATGCTTTTCCTTTCTATATCCTAACTCACTCATCCACATGAAATTGTATGAAGGGCCCAAAGCCAACCATTATTCTTCATATACATATATCTTTGGTTCCAATAATATCCTAATTTTATACCATTTTACTATAAATATTGGCCCTATCTACTCTCCAATAGCCACACCATTTGCAAAAGAAATACATTTATACCACTTAAATACATAATTGGTCAGCTGTACCACTTGCACTCAACTGTACTTCATTTCAGCATACCAATTATTTTTGTCCTTTTATCTACCTAAATCTCGATAATACATAAGAAAAACAATTAATTAATTATTAATAATCTTATAAAATTAGATCAAAATAAAAGTCAACTATTTTTTTAAAGATGTAATTAAATTTATTATGAACTCCTTCCTCAATTAATTCTATAAGTTAATTTTGGTAAAAAAAGTCAATGTCATAACTAAAATTTAGTTTGATCTACTTATTAAAAAAGATGTTAAAAATAATTCATGTTTTTTCTCAAAAAATAAATAAATAAATAATTCATGCAATTATAATTTTATTTATAATATATAGTGATTTAATGAATATTTACAAACTATTTTTATATTTTATTTAAACTTCGTTTTAAAAATAAATTTAATGGTGAACTTAAATTTTAGTTATGGCAATTAAAATTCTTAACCAAGTCATTAACATATTCAACTGAAAAAAGGAGATTAGTAGTGGATTTGATTATATAAAAATAGTTGACTTTTGAAAAGTCAGAAGATATTTAATTAGTTTGATAAGCAATAGTAGATTTTAATAATTAAATTGTTATATTCTTGATCTACACTTATAAATGATATTATTTCATCAAATCTCAAGAGATGAATTAGTTTAAGACTTTAACATGTAAACCGTGGTGTAGGATTTACGTGTTAACCTAAAATAAAAATTTAATTGGTTAATAAATTTGTTTACTACCAAAAATTACATTATCATTTCAATGAAAATAAAACTACTTTATTATAATGTTTTATAGTATTAATATCAACTTGCGTGCACCACATTCAGCAATACGAAAGAATCCAAAATGCAAATCTAAAACTGAAATCCAATCGATTCACAAATTATAAAAAAAACAAAACAAAATCCAACATGAAATATGGGATAAGTTGAAGAATCCAATATCAAGAAATTCAAAAAGCTAGCATGTGCCCATATCAATCGAGCAAATATTTGTGTTGGTTGATGTAGAAACATATGGATATAGTTATTTGTTTCTTTGTGCCATAAAAATATTTATTTACGGTAAGGGTGAGGAAACTAAAAAGAAAATAGAATTGTTGATCCATTTCATTAACCGTCAATTAACGAGTATTTTTAAATATTGTTAATTTGTTTTGTGTTATTTTTATTTTAATCATTATATTGTTTTTCTAAGTTTAATGATTTAAAGTCAATTTTTTTTGTCTTTTTATACATCTAATCTATATATTATAAAGGACCAACGGAGCCCTCTCATTGATTCTCACCAAATAGAGCATTTCTGTTAGTTCCCACCTTTTTTAAAATACTTATTTTAGTTAAATTTTATAATTGCTTTAATTTACTTATTAAATTTACACACTTATAATTTAAATAAGTCTTTATAAAATTCTATAACTCTTTTAATCTTCAGTTATTGATTCCTACCAAAACACTAACTATATTTTTTCAATCGTCACTAACTATCTTTTTTCAATCGTTTGATATTCTAACTGATGGAGTCTGCCTTCTGAACCGGTGAGTGAACCTGCAAAACAGGGTAGAAGCTAACCGGACGGTGGTTGTCCGATTAACTCTCCGATGCTAAAGTCAGTCTAGAGCTTTGAGCAGCGTTTTGAGTATATGAATGTAATTGTGATTCTAGGCATACCTCGTGCTCCTTTTATAGTAGTCGAATATACCTAGTAGAGTTGTATTAGGCAGGTGAATCCGGCTTTATAGGGATTCGGCAATATCGTAGAGATTCTCCTGATTTGTCGGGATCTACCTTAATCTGATAAGAGTTCTATTTAGGAACGTCTTCCTAAATAGTCTTATCTTCCTAAAGTAGAGCTTATCCTTCCATATGTAGTGTTTGTGTCCGAATAGGACAACACTTCCATAATTAGTCGATTATCCGAATCTCGGACCTGACGCGCTTTCGGCGGATCATGTGGGATTCGGTCTTTATTAGCATGTCACCGAATCTTAAGAGATTCGGCATCTCCTTCATATCTTCCGATCTTCAGGGGGAGTCCGGTATCGTCTGAGAGTGGATCTCCTGCAACTCGGCTCCATTATACTTACAATAGGATTCGGTATCCATCATTAGCCCCCTCGCAAGTGAGCTGAAGTAGTTTGGCATTTATGCCTTAGTGGATTTTAGCTCTTTTGGAGCTGAGTTCTTTTATACGGGCGAGTCGTTTTATATTCCGGGCGAGTCGTTTCATATGTTTGTGGGCGACGTTTCATCTTTAGTAAGATTCTGCGTTGCCACGTGTTGTTTATCAGTAGAGGGTTATGACCGGATGAAGGACAAGTGTCTTCATGCGCTATTAGTTTGGTCCTTATTTGTAATTATGGGATCTCGTCTTTTCAGTTTCTTTGGTTCATGCTATATATAATTGTTCATTTTGTTACATTTTCCTTCTTCTTCAATCTCTGCTTTTTCTGCAACTGCTAAATTTTCGATTTCTTCAAGCTTTCTGTGGGTTTCCTTCTTCTGCTTTCAAGATTCCTCGTTTTCAAGTTGCTCCTTATCTTTCTTTCGATCCTGCGTATTTGCTTGCGAGGTATTTTACCTTTTCACTAATTTAATTTCTTGGTAGTTTGCAGTTTTGATTTTATTCCTCTTGTTCTTCTTGTTCTTCTTGTTCTTCGTCTTTTTCTTTCTTTTGATCTTTTAGGATTTTAATTTCATCATCACTCCGTGTTTCCCCCCCATTTTAAAATTTTTAAAATGTCAGAAGTAACTGAGGGGGCGAAGGGTGCTCGTGACGAGCTAGAATATACCCGGAGCTCCTTGTCAAGAGAGCAGATACTTGGTTATGCCGAGGAATTTAATTTTCCTGAGTCATACGTTATTTTGAGACCGGCAAAATCGTATCGGGCGAATCATAGTACCGATTCGCCTTCCAAGATAGTTGTTTTTCATGAACAGCTTTTAGCGGGTCTTAGGTTTCCCTTAGAGTCTTTAATTGTAGAGGTCTGTCATAATTTGGGTGTTCCTTTAGGTCAACTTCATCCGAACGCGATTCGCCTTCTTTGTTCTTTTATGGAATCGTGTAGGGTTCGGATGCAGGAGCCTTCGCTTGCTCTTTTCCATTATTTTTATGTTTTCTCCCGCCGAAAGGGTGAGGAATTTATTTTTGCGGGTGGTCGACCGAATCGGTCTCTTTTTAGTCTTCCATCTTCTTTGAAAGGTTGGACCCCTAAGTTTTTCTTGGTTCAACATTCTTCTTTTTCTTCTTTTTCGCGGAGTTTTACTTCTAGTAAAGTTTCGCTTACTGATGTACCTGACCTGGCTGATGGGGAGAGGGACTTCGCCTTGTCTTTGTTGTCGGATTGTCGTCTTGATAAGCCCAAGTACAGCGTTCTTTTAGAACGATATTTGAGTCGCCGTGAAATACTTTTGGCGGGTCTTCCTTTAGAAGGTATTTTTCTAATCTTTTGTTGTTATGTTTTGTTTTGTAGGATGTCGACTTCTCTTGAACATTTGCTTGATAATTTTCATGTCGATATGACTGTAGATATGGGCGAGGTGACTAGCGGCGTTCCTAATCCCTCTACAATCGCCGTGCCGAATCCGACGCCTGATTCGGTGAATCCTAATCTTGATCCTGCTTCTGGCGATCAAGTTCCTGCTGCGACTTCCGAGTCGCCTCTGCTTCCTTCGAAGGAGTCAGGTCCTTCTCTGAAGGGGTTGCCTACCGCCGGCCAGAAGCGTCCTGCTGAGGACCAGGCTGGAGCTTCTACCAAGCGTCCCAAGAAGAAGAAATCTTCTGGGTGTCTATCGAGGAGGCACCTCGGTTTGCTGCTTGGGCGGACGCGCAAAATCCGCCTCGTCTTTCAAACGTCGCCATTCTTCATGCTTGCATGGAGAATATTATGATAAAAGAGGACATTGAGTCCATTGATCGCGAACATGGCGATAGTTTGGCTGAGTTCGCCTGTCTTGGCGGTTTTTCGGTATGCTTCTTTCTTTTTTATATTATGATTTGCTTCTCCCTTTTTTTTTGTTTTTCTTATTTGTTGTTTTCTTTCGCAGGTGGTCCAGTCCATCGCTGTTTTGGAGCGCCGCCGAAGGGATGCGGTGGATCAATTGAAGAAGCTCCAGAGAGATTCCGAATCCTGGCTCTCCGAGAAACAAAAGATGGAGGAGGAGGCTGGCGAGGCGACTGGTCTGATCCAACAGCTGAGGTCCTCCGTATCTACCAAGACTCGGGAGATTTCCGCTTTAGAGGCTCGGGTTCGAACTTTGTCCGAGGAAGTCGAGTCTCTACAGTCTTCTTCAGGTGCTCTCACTAAGGAGAGGGATGATCTGAAGAAAGAAGAGGGGCGTCTCCGCCGGCGATTGGGTGACTCTGGGAGCTTTTATTCCCAAGTCATGACTCAATACCGGTTGGCGATCGGGGCAAAGCTGCGGGAGCAGAATCCTGGCGTCGATCTTTCTGGAGTCAATCAGTTGGATCCTGCTTCTTTGGCGAAGGAGGTGAAGGCGAAGCTTGATAAGCAGAAGCAAGACGCTTTGAATAAGGCTTAGTTTTTATTTTCTCCTTTTTGTATTTTTTGCTTTTTAGTATTTTTTGCTTTCGCCTTTTTTTGTATTGGATCGTGGGCGGATCCTTTGTAATTTTGCTTCTGTGAATATAATGATCTTTTGACCATTGCTTTTCTTTAGTTGTAGAGTTAATCTAAACTCGTTTGTTATTTTGAGAAGTTAATCTAAACTTCTGCTGGTGTAATTTATTTGTAGGTCCGAATGGATCCTTTTATTTATTTGACTCGGACGAGTCTAAATTATTTTTTAACTAAGATTCAAACGACTCTTGTTAAATTGTATTTATTAGGTCTCGAGCGAGCCTATAAAATTTTGCTTCTTATCGCCAAATCGCCTTTTTATTTCAAAAATGGAAATAAGTACATGCCATGAATTAATCTATTGATAATACTTTCTCAGGTGCTCTATATTCCAATATCTGGGTACCATGGATCCAGTTATTGTCTTTAGTCTATATGCGCCCTTGCCAGTAGCTTCTTCTATAATATAGGGGCCTTCCCAATTAGCCTGCATTTTCTTCACTCCTGCGTTTCCTCTGCCAACTTCCGCGTTTCGTAAGACCAGATCGCCTCTTTGAAATTCTCTAAAATTCATTCTTTTGTTATGGTATCTTGCAGCTTGCTTCTTGTATGTAGCGGCTCGGGCTGCCGCTTCATCCCTTCTTTCCTCTAGTAGGTCTAGACATAGCCTTGTTCTAGCCTCGTTAGTTTCTTCTTCTAGATAGTTTACTCTGATGCTGGGTATTCTAATTTCTACTGGAATTACTGCTTCAGTACCGTAGGCGAGCCTGAAAGGTGTTTCGCCAGTTCCTTTTCTAGGAGTTGTTCTGTATGTCCATAGGACGCTGTATAATTCTTCTGCCCAGTTCTCCTTATACTGAGAAAGTCTCTTTTTTATTCCTTGTGCTATGGTTCGGTTGGTGACTTCTGTCATTCCGTTTGTCTGAGGGTGCGCCACCGAAGTAAATTTCAAATTGATCATCAGTCCTTTGCAAAATGCCTTGAACCGCTTACAATTGAATTGTTTGCCGTTGTCTGCTACTACAGTGTGGGGTATGCCGAATCGGCATATTACTTCGTTCTTGAAGAATTCCTCTACTTTGGCTGCAGTGATGGTTGCGACAGGCGCTACCTCTACCCATTTTGTGAAGTGCTCTATTGCGACGATTAGGAATTTCACTTGGTGTTTTCCCGTTTCAAACGGTCCAACTATATCGATCCCCCATGTGGCGAACGGCCACGGGCTTTCCATTGATCCTTGAGGTACTGCTGGTACACGACTGATGTTGTCGTGTCTTTGGCATTTATCACACTTCTTGACTAGTGTTTTCGCGTCTTCTTTGATGGTCGGCCAGTAGTATCCTTAGAGTATTGTTTTTCTCGCTATGGTGACTGCTCCTTCGTGTGCTCCGCATATTCCCTCGTGGATTTCTTTTAAGATGGATTCTCCTGTCTGAGGCGAGACGCACCTAGACCATGGATGAGTCAAAGAGGTTCGGTAGAGAACTCCGTTATAAAAAGAGTAGTTGGCAGATTTTCTGATGGTGCGGATGGCTTCGACTTTGTCTGTTGGTAACTCGCCGCGGTCTAGATATTTGATCAATGGAGTCATCCAGGAGTCGGCCTCCTCGATTGCCATGACTTCTGTTTTTCTGGTGCTTGGCGATTCGAGAATTTCCTTTAATTGCATTTTAGCGAATAGATCTCCGAGTTCTGACGCTGATTTGGCGATGGCGTCGGCTTCGGTGTTTTCCTCTCTCGGGATTTGAATGATTTCCCATTGTCCTCCTTGCGCCTCCAGCTGTTGGAGCTGTGTTTTGACTTGACTCAGGTATTCGATCATCCCTGTTTCTTTGGCTTGATATTCTCCCTTGACCTGATTTACCACCAGCTGGGAGTCGCTATAGATCTTTAGGATTTCCGTTCTTATTTCTAATGCGAGGCCGAGGCCTGCGATTAGGGCTTCATACTCAGCTACATTGTTGCTGGCGGCGAATTGGATGTTTACTCCATATTCGATTCTGATTTTTTCGGGTCCTTTGAGGATGGCTCCTGCTCCAGCTCCTTTTTCATTCGACGCTCCGTCTACGTGGAGTTCCCATACCAAGGCTGGTTTGGGTTGGCCAGTCTCGGTTGGAGTTATTTCTGCTACGAAGTCCGCCAAAGCTTGTGCTTTCAGAGTCGGACGAGGTTCGTATCTTATGTCGTGTTCGCTGAGTTGGATGGACCAGTGGACTAATCTTCCGGAAGTTTCTGGTCGTTGGATCGCCTTTCGCAATGGTTGATTTGTTCTTACCACAACGTTGTGACTTTGGAAGTAGTATCTCAGCTTTTTAGCTGTGGTCAATACGGCCAGTGCCATTTTTTCGATCTCGGGGTATCGTGTCTCCGCGCCCTTCAGGACTCGACTAATGTAGTAGATTGGCTTCATCTCATTATCTTCTTCCCTCACCAGCACTGTCCCGATGGTCTCGTGCGTGGTGCTGATGTATAGGTATAGTGTCTCCCCTTTCAGCGGTCTGCTTAGCAATGGAGGGGTGACGAGGAACTTCTTTATTTCTTCAAAGGCGTTCTCGCAGTCTTCATTCCATTCAAATTTTTGTGTTCCTTTGAGGGCTTTGAAGAAAGGCAAGCATCTTTTTGCTGAGCAAGACATGAATCTACCGAGTGCTGTGATTCGCCCGTTGAGTTTTTGAACTTCATTTATGCTTCTTGGTGCCTTCATGTCCATAATTGCTTTGATCTTCTCGGGGTTCGCCTCTATTCCTCTTTGAGATATCATGAATCCCAGGAATTTCCCGCCTTGTACGCCGAACGTGCATTTGTCGGGGTTCAGCTTCATTCCAAACTTATTCAGTATGTTGAATGTTTCTTCAAGATCTTTTGCATGGGTTTCTTCCTTCTCGCTCTTGATGATTAGGTCGTCTACATACACCTAGACTCGCTTTCCTATCTCGTCTTTGAACATGAAATTCATAAGTCTTTGGTATGTTGCTCCAGCATTTTTCAAGCCGAACGGCATTGCCGTGTAGCAGTAAGTTCCTCCCTCCGTGATGAATGAAGTTTTTTCCTGGTCTTGCTCCTTCATCTGGATTTGGTGGTAGCCTTGAGCTGCGTCGGCTAGGCTATACATCGCGTGTCCAGCAGTAGAGTCCACGAGTTGATCGATATCTGGGAGAGGGTAGCTATCTTTAGGACACGCTTTGTTTAGATCGGTGTAATCCACACACATTCTGTTTTTCCCGTTGGCTTTCTTTACGATAACTACGTTAGCTACCCATTCGGGGTAGTGGACTTCTCGTATGAATCCTGCTTTCTCCAGTTTTTCTACTTCTTCAGCGATTATTTTCTGTTTTTCTTCCGAGAACTTCCTTTTCTTTTGCTTCACTGGGTTCGCCGCTTCTGCTACATTTAGATCATGAGTAATGACTTGGGGGTCTATTCCGACTATTTCTGATGCGTTTGCAGCGAAGGTTTTGACGTTATTTTTCAGCATGGCCGTGATTTCGCTTTCGATCTTTGGGTTCATGTTTGCGCCGAGATTTACTCTTTTCTCCTTGTCGAGTTGGAGTTTCTTTGTTTCGCCTTCGGGTGCTGTTTCTTTTTCTTCGATGTCGTGATTAAGGATTTCTTCTATTGCCATTGCTTCGCCTGATTCTTTTATTGCTTGTTCGTAGCACTTTTTCGCCTCGGCTCGGTTTCCTTGTATCGTGATAATTCCTTGTTTCGTCGGTATCTTCATGGTTAGCGCCTTTATGCTCGTCACGGCGGCTGAGTCGTGGAGGAAAGGTCTCCCCAGTATCGCGTTGTATGGCAGGTCGATTTCTACGACGCTAAACCGTGTAGGTAATTCCTCGCTTTTCCTTGTCCTTCCTAGCTTGACATCGAGTGTAATTGTTCCGTTGGGCTTAATTGGCAAGCCCCCAAATCCTACCACAGGCGTGGCATTTCGTTTTAGTTCCGCTAGGTCTCCTCCTAGGCTTTCGTAGGCCTTTTTTGTTATTAGGTTTATTGCGCTTCCTTCATCGATCAGGATTCTCTCAACGTTCCAGTGTTCGATGATCATGGCCACTACCAGAGCTTCGTTGTGCTCTTCAGCTATTCTCCCGAAGTCCTCTCCGTCAAAAGTTACCGGAGGAGGAGTTGAGAGTTCTGTTGCTTTTCGTTTTCTCTGTGTCGTTTGATCCTTCAGGTTTACTCTTTCAGAAGTCATCTTCTTCAATGAGATTTGTTTTTTGAGTTCAGAAAAGCTCCTTCTTTTGAAGTTTAGTTAAGCTTTTCCCACAGACGGCGCCAATTGATGGAGTCTGCCTTCTGAACCGGTGAGTGAACCTGCAAAACAGGGTAGAAGCTAACCGGACGGTGGTTGTCCGATTAACTCTCCGATGCTAAAGTCAGTCTAGAGCTTTGAGCAGCGTTTTGAGTATATGAATGTAATTGTGATTCTAGGCATACCTCGTGCTCCTTTTATAGTAGTCGAATATACCTAGTAGAGTTGTATTAGGCAGGTGAATCCGGCTTTATAGGGATTCGGCAATATCGTAGAGATTCTCCTGATTTGTCGGGATCTACCTTAATCTGATAAGAGTTCTATTTAGGAACGTCTTCCTAAATAGTCTTATCTTCCTAAAGTAGAGCTTATCCTTCCATATGTAGTGTTTGTGTCCGAATAGGACAACACTTCCATAATTAGTCGATTATCCGAATTTCGGACCTGACGCGCTTTCGGCGGATCATGTGGGATTCGGTCTTTATTAGCATGTCACCGAATCTTAAGAGATTCGGCATCTCCTTCATATCTTCCGATCTTCAGGGGGAGTCCGGTATCGTCTGAGAGTGGATCTCCTGCAAGTCGGCTCCATTATACTTACAATAGGATTCGGTATCCATCACTAACCATTCTTTATCCCTAATAAAAGCTATCTTTTTCCATTCCTTTAATTTAACAACAGTTAAATCTCAATCTTCTTCGTTATTCTTTGTCTTGCATTCATAGAAGTTAACTCCAACCAGCAAAACAAGGTGATATTTGGGTACAATTTTTTTTCTTGATTTTATCACAATTGTGTTGTTTGAATTTCTAAATTTTCAATTGATAGATGTTTTTGTTTTCAATTTTAACCTCTTAAAGAAGAATTTGATTTACTTCAAATTTGAAAACCTTTATACTTTGATCAAATTTGTATTTCTTTTATAATTGACATATTATTCAAGAAACATGAATTCCCAAAAAAAAATTATAATCTTTGGCCGGATAGATAATTCAGACAAATATTTGAATACTTACTTGTGGGTTCATTTTGTTTTAACATATAAAAATTATTGAAAATAGATAAAGCAATTTTAAAATTAATTTCTATTCTCTTTAATATAATTTTATTCTCTTTAATATAATTTTATTAGCATTCCTTTAGTTTATTATGTTTTTTCAGGTTCCAGTTTGTCGATATTTTGCTTTGCGAGTTCTGTTTTTATTTCGCCTATATATTATCCTCATTCTGTTTTTTTTATTTCTATATTTTTGTATTTATTTAGTTAGAATTACTATAGTTGTTTGCATTATTCTTTGTAAAGTTATATTTTTATGTTTGGAATTATATTACTATTTTCTTATTTAATGGTGCCTATGGATTTTACTTAATATTATTTTTTATTTAATGATGTACATGGGATTCATTTAAAACTATTAGTTGTTCTTCAATTCGATTCATAATCATAATTAAGTTGTGCAGTTTAAGTTTGAGATTTTAGTAATGTATTTGTTAAATTAGAGTTACTAAAGTTATTTGCACTTTTTAGCATAGTTTTATTTTTATGTTTGGAATTTTATTATTTTTTATTTAATGGTCTCTATGGAATTCATTTAATATCATTCTTTATTTAGCGAATTCTCTTACATAATAGTGTCCATCAAATTCATTTAAATTATCAGTTGTATCCCAATTAGATTCATAATCCTAATTAGATTTCCATCTACCATAATTATAAAACTACTATAATAATTATAATAATACTAATTTCATATTTATTTTTTGTATATACAATGCCACTTATACAAGTAAATATAAAACATCAAACATTACTTATGAAAATTCTTCGAAAACTAGCTATACAAATGGCACAATCAAGCATGACCGATTTACAAAATTTTCAGTAATTAATGTGCTCTTTTTATTATTAGAATCTATCAATATTTTTTGTAGAATAATTAGTGTAGAGATCCCGTAATCTAAATCAGTCTTTAAAAAAAGGAAACAACAATGCATCTTTTACCTAAACATAATGCAATAATTCAACAACATTTTATAATACAAAAGAAACACCAATTTTAACATCAATTGCAAAAGAACTAGACCGCACAAAAAGATTCTATGAATATATTAAAGTATTAAGAAGTATGTACCTAACCGACATTTCATTACAAGAAGTTGCATGCAAATTTGTAACAATATAAAATGTGAAAAATATATCGTAGATATTCATTATTTCAAAATAATTCATTAAAAGGATTATTATAGTAAATTTTAACTTTTTTTTTTGTTTTATCAGTTCATAAATTATAAGTTTTACTTTTAATAAATTATAAATATTACTATTTTAAATTTAATCCTACTTTAAATTATATATAAATTTGATTCCGCGCAAATGCGCGGGTTTACGACTAGTTTTTTTAAAAATTTATAAGTCTATTCTAATCGGACAATTTTGTGGGATATATATCCAATACAACACGACTAATGTAATTGTCATAATTTTTTACCTCAGTACGATACTTATTTGTTTTATTGTTCATTTAAATTTTCGAACTTGGTTTATTTATCTTCGACCACTCAAAAGTAAAAAATTTAAAATTAAATTTTACCATTGTTTTGAATATTTTGAAGACTAAAAGTTAATTTTCGAATCCTACAAAATAAATTTTATTAAATAAAAAGTTAATATATAAATTAAACTGTAAATTGAGATTGAAGAGATGAAATAATAATTCAATTAAATTAATAGTATAAATACAATAAATTTTCAACGAAATTATCAAATTGTGATGAATTTACAAATCTCAGAAATTTTATATAAATTTGTAAAAAGTTAAAATATTTGAGATTCCTGAACCTTTGTTTCATTATCAGCAATTTTATTGTTATTTATTTTTTTATCTCGCCATTATTTATAGTGAAAAACACATATAAGCCAATCATATTTCCTAAAAAAAGTGTTTTTATTTTCGTGGTCGAAGTTATTTGTTTATAATTATAAAAAGAAAACGATATTCTATTTATCTATATATACACATCAAATCAAGATTTTATAATTATTATCCACCGAGTCGCCACTACGCCACACTTTCTATTTACCTCATCATCTACTACGTAACAACTCTCTCGCCCACAAAATCTTTTCTCACAAAACGTGTCTCTTTATTTTTATACTTACACGTGGTGCCTCTTCTATGGTTCAAAATGGACCAACTTTTCTCACATTTTTGCATAATTACATATTTTCCGTGTATAACATGGCAGACAGGGTGTTTCTTGCAAATATTTGATTATATACTTCTTCAAGAAATAAATGGGGTAATGTTATTTGTTGAGTTAAATTCTACTACATTGAATATTTTCTAGCATATTCTAAAATTGTATTTTGACCAGTGTTATTTATATTTTAGAAGCTCAATATGGTCATGATGGGTTCAAAATTTAAAATATGTTAAAACTAAAAATAATTTTTTAATAATATTATATTACTAACAACATAGCATGTTAATGTCACGCGTCGCGGCTTGAACATTGTTCATGGCGCGTGTCGTCCACGCATTACCGACAATGCGCCGCCACACTAACGGCCTTAAGCTTGTGAGGCGGCATATTAATATTACAATTGATTTTTTCTTTAATTTTATATTTAATTATCGATAAAATTAATTATTTCTAGAGATGTTATACTGAATTTTAAGGCCAAATGTTGTAAAAAGATCAAATCTTTCACAAAAGTTTCATAAAAGTACTAACCTTTTAATTTTGTCGATTTTGGCCAAAAACCGATTATTTGGTTTCACAAAAGTCCCGACCTTTCAATTTTGTCAATTTTGGCCAAAAATGAATTATTTGGTTTTACAAAAATCCTGACCTTTCAATATTTGGCATTGCCACATAGGCGTCACATAGACAAATTGAAATCAAATTGAGAGTTGGCCACAATTAAAACCAAATAATTTATTTTTGGCCAAAATCGACAAAATTGAAAGGTCGTGACTTTTGTGAAACTTTTATGAAAGGTTTGGCCTTTTTATGATATTTGGCCAAATTTTAATGTCTTTAGTTTTTTATGTAATTTTTAAATAGTATATTGCTGAAAAGAATCATTTCCTTTATATTTTTTTAATTTTAAATTATTTTATACGAAAAAACAAGTTAAAAAAAATTAATTTAGTTGAATCATTCAATTAATGGCGCATCATATAAATAAATTTCAAAACAGAGATAAATTAATTAACTTTTAAAAATATATGTATGAACTGATAATTATAATCGAACAAAAGGTCGATGCGGCCTCTGAACTTTTGATATTGTGTCACTTAAACTAAGTCTTATCTTTTTAAGAAACTAACCCCTAAACTCTTTCATTTTATGTCAGATTGCCTCATAATTTTAATTTTTATTGTAAAAATTAGATTTAGGATAATTTCATTACAACAATTAGGGAGTTCTCTAATTTCTTCCTTATATCCCTCACCTCCCAACATATATGATTTGTATTGCACACGTTTCAAGAAATACAATTTATGGATTAATCTGACATAAAATTGAAGAGTTTAGGAGCTAGTTGCTTAAAAAGTAAAAATTGAATTAAGTGATCCCGTGTCACAAGTTTAAAGGCCACGTTGATCATTTATTCAATTAAAATCTAAAGTCACGGGTCATATAATAATATCCCTAAATAGAGGCGGAATTGTCTTTAGGTTAAGGGGTAGGCTCCAATTCAAGCTGAAGTTAAATTTAATTTAAAAATAAAAGTAGGGTTCAAGTGAATTTAGGGACATTAACAATTCTCTAGGAACATTAACAATTCTAAAAACTTGATTAACAACTTGGAATAAGGCTTCAAGTGAGGATAGCATATTCTAAGAATAAAGTTTAATTTAGCATGACATATAAACAAAGAAAGCATGAAGAATGAAAGAAGAATAATAGACGTGATTTGCTTGAAATTAAAGCCTCATCAACTTCATGATTTTGCTATCTTATAAGCCACGCATAAAATCATGCATTTTTTAAATTTTTTTATAACCGTTACACTGCTCTAACTAACGGAACTAACTTTATTTGACATGTAATTTTCTTGACATGGACATTTTGTGACCATCATATCTAACATCCAATAGAAATATATCTACTTAAGCCGGAGGTTTAATAATACAAGTGTATTAAAAATCGGATCGGTGGACAAACCGATGAGGACCATGAGGTCACATGTTGAGTATGTATCAAAATATTAATCCCTCCGTCCCAATTGGATTGTCCACTTTATCTGTATCATACAATTTAAAAAAAGTAATTATTATTTATAGGTTTTATAATTTTTTTATATTTACTTTACCTGTATCATACAATTTAAAAAAAAAAGCAATTATTATTTATAGATTTTATAATTTTTTTTATTTTTCTTGTCATACCCCTATTTAATGGAGGGTTCACTTGCAATTTACTTTCAATTTACTCATTAATGGATTTTAAATAGGTATAATATAGAAAAATGAAATGTAAAAATTAGTTACTTTTTAAAAGTGGACAAAAATTTTGAGACAAAATTTTTTTCCAAAGTGGACAACTCTATTGGGATGAGGGAGTATTTTAGATACACTTTATAGCCCAACTTTTGGTTAAACTAATTAAACTATTGGTTCAGGCGGTTTAACCTCCAGTTCTTCCAGATTAAATTTGGAGCGATTCGCCCGGTTCAGATTTTTGGTTTTTAGATCAGTTGGACCCGACAGCGGGTCGATTCTCAATTTTACTTTCGATCCGGTCTTTTATTCACAGAAATATACCTTATTGTTATATTTTACATATTTAAATATTAATGAACCAATGAGTTGTAATTTAAATGTTATAAGCGCTGGACATCAAACTGTTAAAGTAGTGGATTTATTTGTCACACAAGCGCTACCCCCTACTCAATTATTAAATAAATAAATAAATATTAATGACCGAATGGATGAGACATAATAATTGATATAAACTCAATTAGTTTAGTCGAGTTGAAATTCTCTAAATTTGAAGTTTTATCCAATTCTAAAATTTAAAATTCAGCTAGGATTTAATCGAGTTATACTTTCAGAGTTTGAGTTAAATAATGAGATATCGAGACCAAATATGCTTTGATTATTTAAAAGTAGATTTTACTATAAATAACATTGTTTTTGTATTAAAATTTGATTCATTTTGACTCAATCAAACATTTATCTTTTTTTTTTTTGAGAATCAAGTTGCGCATTAAATAAGAATCAATAACGGTAACAAGATCATTGACCGGAAAAGGAACATTTCCGTCAGATACGCAATCTCTACCAAAGAACAATCCCCATTTTGCTAACGCATGGGCTACTTGGTTACAGTTTCGCTTAACAAAACGAAAACTCACATTACGACCCTCACTCTCTGATAGACAATCATCGACTAGGATTTGCAAGTAATCTGCATCTCCACTGGGATTTCGAAGTCTATTTACCACGTTAAGAGCATCCATCTCACACACTACACCATCAAAACACAAGTCCTTAGCAATAATCAGACCAAAGTGAACAGCTTTAGCTTCAGCTATTTCTGCCTTCGTACAACCCCTTAAAACTGACACACCCCATTTAATCACCTTTCCTGCTGAGTTTCTTCAAACAGCACTTAACACAGAAATTCTCTTCTCCACAGACACCGCTGCATCAGAGTTAATCTTCAACACCATATCAGGCGGGGCCTGCCAATTCTAATCTACACTAGGACATGAATGGATTCTTCGTTTTTCACCTGAACTAGTTGACAGCATCGACTGAATACAGTTGAACATTAGCGCTGTTGGCAACTTCGGATTCACAAAAACAATATTGTTCCGATCAATCCAAATCAACCACAGAGACATTATGAAAATCTGCATCTCTTCTTCCTTTAATGTGTTGATCATAAATAATATCCACTCCGGTAAGGATCTATGCAAAAATCTGTCAACTCTCAGATTAAGGGGCGATAGCAACCACAAACCCCGAACAAACTCACACTCTTTAAGACAGTGAATCGCCGTTTCTTCATTTTGGTGACATCTCGGGCAAAGGGCAGTAACCTGAATCTTCTTCTTTACTAAGTTCGAATTGCATGGGAGAGTATTGTGGCCGATCCGCCAAAGAAAATGTCTAACTTTAGGAGGAATAGCAATCTGCCAAACCTTGCCCCAAAACTCAGCATTAATATTCATATTAGAAGGACCAGCTTCAGCACATCTGTTCAAATTCACCGCTACATAATAAGCAGATTTGACCGTAAACACCCCAAATTTGTTCTGAGGCCAAAACAGTTTGTTTGGCGGTAATCGAGAACTAATTGGAATCTGCATAATATTACCCGCGTCTTCTTCGGAGAAACACTGATTAATCTTATCGATATCCCACCTCTTATTAACCACATCAATAAAATTACCCACACGACAGTCATCCGACGAATTCACGGCGCCCAAAGGGTTCATATAATTGCCATTTGTAATCCAATTGTCGCTCTTTGCTACCATAGACCGCCAGTTACCAATCCGCCAAGCCAGACCTGCTGTCAAAATCTTTCTGCCTTCGACAAAGCTCTGCCATACGTAGCTTGTTCGCCTACCCAACGCAGCCGTGAGAACATCAGCATTTGGGTAGTACTTAGCTCTGAAAACCCTGCTACATAACGAGTTCGGAAATTGAAACAAACGCCAAACTTGCTTGGCCAACATAGCTAAATTAAAAGCTCTCAGGTTCCTAAATCCTAAACCCCCACATTTCTTGGGTTTACAAATTTTATCCCAACTGACCCACGGAATTTTCCGTTTGTCTTCCGAACCATTCCAAAAAAATCTTGCCGTTGAACTTTGCATATCGTTGCATAACGTGATGGGTAAAGCAAAACAGCTCATGACATAGGTGGGGATTGATTGAACAACAGACTTTATCAAAACTTCTCTTCCGGCTTTTGACAAAAAAATTTCTTTCCATCCATTCATTCTTTTATGAATTCTATCCTGGAGAAAGGAAAAAATTGGCTTCCTAGATCGAGAAACCATCGTCGGCATTCCAAGATACTTTTGAAAGCACTCCACTTCGCGAACCTCCAGAATATTACCTATGTTCTCACGGGTTTGTTGTTGGGTTCCATAGCTGAACATCATTTCGGATTTGTCAAAATTCAGCACCTGACCCGAGGCCTTCTCATATCTCTTGATCACTTCTTTAATATAACAACTTTCACGAATATTAGCCTTAGCGAAAAGAATGCTATCGTCAGCGAAAAATAGGTGGTTAATGGTCGGACCACCTCTACAAACCTTACCTCCTGTAAGCATCCCATCTTCCACTCCCTTTCGAAGCAGAGCTGAGAAACCTTCTGTGCATAACAGATACAAATACGGAGACAACGGGTCTCCCTGCCTTAGCCCGCGTTGGGGAAGAAAATGCCCACTTGGCTGCCCATGAATCATAACTGAGAAGGAAACAGATTTGACGCAACTCATGATTAACCGAATAAAGAGATCCGGAAAATTCATTTTCCTCATGACGCCCTCCACAAAAGACCATTCCACTCTATCGTACGCTTTACTCATGTCAAGCTTGATCGCCAGAGATCCCCTTTTACTCTTCGATCTCTTAGCCATCGAATGAAACATTTCGAAAGCTACAAGTGCGTTGTCAGTGATGAGACGTCTAGGGACAAAGGCACTTTGCGACTCATGAATAACACTTGATAAAACCAGCTTGAGGCGATTAGCTAGAGTCTTTGAGATCATTTTGTACACAACATTACATAGGCTAATCGGCCGGAAATCTTTCATCGCCGTTGGCTTCGCAACCTTGGGAATTAACACAATGTTGGTGTGATTCATTCCTTTCGGCATAACTCCACTCTCCAAAAAACTTTTAACGCAGCGAAGGACATCTTGGCCCACCACTTTCCAATAGGAACTATAAAACATCGCCGACATTCCATCCGGTTCCGGCGCCTTAGCCGGCCCCATTTGCTTAAGAGCCATAATAATCTCCTCGTTTTGAAACGGCTTGTTCAAAGCAGCTATCTGAACCTCTGTGATGGCGGAATTGATACACCGAAGAACTTCATTCTGATTAGATGGATTAGACGTACTAAAAAGCTGCTGAAAATAACTGACAGCCACCCTTTTGACATTCTCCCCAACCTGCCAACAGTTAGCATCGTCCTTTATTCGAAGAATCGAATTGTTTTTCCGCCTATTAGAAGCCTTTTGATGAAAAAATTTCGTATTCCTATCACCACTTTGCAACCAATCCGCTCTAGAACGTTGTTTCCACATCATTTCCTCCCGAAGCAAGAGTTCATCAATTTCGGCCTGGAGACTCACAACATCATTCTGCCTTTCTACATCATTGTTGATCTGCAAGTTCTTTAATTCCCTAACTTTCTCTTTAATTCTTTTGCGCAGACTGCTTATATTATGATAAGCCCATTCCTTCAAATTTGTTCCACAAACACGAAGCTTTTCCATAAAATTTCCACCGATAACACCCTCATTGCCCCACGCTTGAAACACGCATTCCTCAAAACCCTCATGTCTCATCCAGAAAGGTTCAAAACGGAAGGGTTGAGCAATATAGGTTTGATTCTCCTGTTTCGTAATCAGCATGATAGGACAGTGATCGGAATGGTATCTAGCTAGGTGATCCACCTGCCAATGAGTATACATTTTCTGCCATTTTCCATTAGCAAAAAATCTGTCCAATCTCACTTGGATTAGCTCCTCACCCCCTCTCCTGTTTGTCCATGTGAAGGCATGACCCTCAAAACCCAGGTCTACAACGCCACAATCCTCGATCGTAGAGCGAAACTCCATCAGCTCCCTTTGCTCTCTAACCCGACCCCCTTCCTTTTCATAATTATACAAAAACATATTGAAGTCCCCGAACATTACGGTTGGATAGTTTCTATCCTCACACAACCGTCTCATAAGCTCACATGTAAGATATTTATTGTTCCCCTCTGGCCATCCATAGACACCCAGCCCCTTCCACTTCAAATCCATGGCCGTATCAGTAGCCAAGAACTTGATATGATTAGCTGAAAAATCATTAACACTCACATCTAGATTTTTACTCCAAAAAAGCGCTAAACCACCTCTCCGACCATTCGAACTAACAATAAAAGAGTTATACGAATTAAAACTTCTACAAATCACATTAAACTCACCCCGGGTAAGTTTGGTTTCCATTAAGAAGAAAACATTTGGGGAATTAGATTGAATAAAAAATTTTAGCGCCCGTACCGTCCAAGGATTCCCCGCACCTTGGAGGTTCCAACTCAATATTTTCATTGCGTCCGGCGAGACTGATCAACAGTCTCCGCCGATATTTTAGTTTTTCCACACTCATCCGTTAATCCATCCCTGACTCTCTTAGAGAAAAGATTAATCAGATCCTGATCATCCAGACTTAAAGTATGATTCCGTTTGGTAAGAACCACCTTTGTCTCACTACTGCTACTCACCCTTCCAATATTCCTGGATGAATTACGTTTCCAGGTCTTCTTTTTCTCACTCCCTCCCTGCTGATTGGAATCTTTAATACCATTGCTCCCCTTCGTATTTCCCCTCTCCATATTAACCTGAACTTGGCTAATGTTGACTTCGACCAAACCCTCAAGAACGTCATTTATTCCAACATCTGTTGCATGATTCTCCTTATTAGTAACAGTACCATGCGTAAGATTTCCTTCTTTTTGCAACGCTCCCCCATTAACTTCCTCCTCTTCCCCATGAATATCATCATCAAAATTCAAATTACGTCTTATATTCTCCCTCCTAGAATTATTCGATGATGTTGTGTTGGATTGACTTCCCTGACTTCTACACCCGAAACCCGATTGTAATCTGCTACCCATCAACTTCCTCCTCCTAGGTGTAGCACGCAAACAAGGACCATACGGCCATTCCGAAACAGTAGTCTGTTCCGGTTTGATTTCACACTCAACTTCCAAGTGGTCAAGCATACCACACCAGTAACAAAAGTTTTGAAGCCGTTCATATTTAAAATCAATCCAGATTTGTTCACCCAACGGGTTTATTACTTTCATTCCGCGCATCAGGGGTTTAGTCGTATCAATCGAAACCCTTATCCTGCTATACCTGCACCACTCCTTTCCTTCTTCTACGTCCCGCTCCTCAATCCTACCAATCTTTGCCCCAATCTTCCCCACTGCGGCTTTACCCCTGCAATTTAAGGGTAAATCATAAATACGAACCCATACCGAGCAACCTGTCAACAACAGATTATTTGGTTGCATGTTTCCATTCAGCGATTCGAACAGGATAAGTTGTTTGTCGAAATGCCATGGACCCTCACGAAGAATTTTCCCCTTATCCATCTTAGAAAAGAATTCACAAATAAACAGGTTGTCTCCTATGTCTTTAAGGTTAAAACCCCTAGCCAGACGCCAGGCGCTCGCTAGAGCGTTCTTCATATGATTCAGATTGTAGGGTTTCTTCGTCAATAGTTTCCCAACCACGCAAAACTCAGATTTCTCTTCTATGACATCATCAACTACATCTTCAAGGTTTATTGCCGATTGCTCCTCATCAGTGAGCCTGAGATGGGCACAAGCCTCCACCAGTCCCTCTTCCATTGATATGACACAGCCAGACGTACTCAACGTAAAAAAACTCGGAGAATCCGAGAAAAAACTTCAGGTAGAAGAGACGTAAACCCTAATCCAGGAAACCCTAAGATAGGAGAGAGAAACTCCACAAAAGCGGGAGAATATGTGTGTTCAAACATTTATCTTGAGATTATTTAAACTCGCAAGTTTTTCGAGTCGTCTGTTAAAACTCGGCTAAACAATTAACTAAAATACATCAATATTGAGTTAGATTTATTAAAAATAACTTAATTTTTCTTTTTCTTTTTTAAACTTAATTTTTTTTCCAAATTATCTCCACGCGATTACACCTTCGATTCGATATGAATGAATTTTTTGGCAATTGATATAATAAAATACGTAAAAATGTAGAAAGGTGTGTGGTTGTTAAAGGAGTTGATTAGCAAGAAGGTATTACTTTATTGCAAGTTTGCAACTGAATCCACCTGCTTAATTAGTGTGAATCCAATGGTTTACTTTTATGCAATTATAGTTGCAACGTCTTTAACACTTTTCTTTAATTGGCTCTATGTTTTTGCCGTTTTGCTACCTTTTCTTTTTTACAAGTATCGTCCTATTTAAAAAGTCACACTATTCTGATTAATTCAGATCGAACTGAATAAAATTTATTACAACAAAATAAAATGATGAATTATTTAAAAATGTTTATATTCAAAATTCAAATTTAAAACATCTAATTAAGAAAAAAAAAGAGCCATTGCCACTTCATTCCCACCCGGCCGATTGCTACCTTCTTTCTATAGCTTTTTAGTTAATTACCAAACGTTTCCATTATTCTCTTGTAATATTCATTTCTTATATCATAATTTACATGTGTTGCTAGAGAATGGCGTTTATTCTACTCTTTATACGTATCCATAAGCATGAATCTTTAAGCAATAAAATCTAACACGTAATATAATTTATGATGTGTAGGTTCTATATATATGTTCTTGTCAACATCATAATCTTATGAGTCTATAGCTACATGATTTTATTAGGATTAAATACAAATTAAATTGCAAAATCAACCATTAAACTTTTAGTTTTTGATAAATCAAAACACCAACCTATTTTTTATTGAAAAAATATTAACGAAAACACCATAATGTACAGTTGCGCCAACGTTTTTCAATAAAAAATAGACTGATGTTCCAATTTACTACAAAATGAAAACCGGTGACTGATTTTACTAAATTTTAAAATTCGTATTATGATTACTAAACATGTTAACGTTCATGAGGCAATTAACCCTTTCTTGTCATCACTATATGAATAACTTGTAGGTATAATATATAATTGATTTCTATAATTTGTGCTAATATCATTATCTTACTTTTATTGTAATATTTTTGAACGTAATTTTATTACTATATTATATATATATATATATATATATATATATATATATATATATTATTTCAATCATTTTTATACTATTATTATACTAGATTGTGTAATGAGTGCATTGTGCAATGTTTAATGATATCAATCTTGTTCATGCAAACACTTCCTTTTTCCCGTAAAAGGGATATTAGAGTAATTTGGAAGCTAAACTTTAGTTTTTGATCATTTTAACTCATCATTTCGACATAATTTGATACGGAATTTCTGATATGTGGCTTCATTCAACACATCCGCCATCTAGGTATTTAAAATTCTACCAAAAAAAACAAAACAAATTTAGATGTTTTTAGAGATATACAGTTGAAATTGTTGAAATGCCATAAAATATAATTAAAATATTTATTATCTTAAATTGAAAGTTGAAGTATGAAATTGACTAAATCAAAATAGTTTAGGTCTTCGAATGTAGTTTATGGTTTTAATGTAAAGATTGCAAATTCAACCTTTTTCCTTCTGTTGTAGTAAAAAATATATGAAAACAATTTAAATTTTGCCATTTAAACTTTTTGGGGGAGTATAATTAGGCACTCAATTTATGTTGTATTAAAGTATTTTAGTTGGGATTTTTCTGAAGCAAAGACAAGTAATTTAGATTGTTTGTGCAAGTAATGGGTACTCGTGTCCAAAATACATGATGATTCCTTTGCTTGAGGGAAAGAAAATCCTTGACAAAACTTTGAATCTTTTTGAGATTTTGATAGTGATGAGCTTTGAAAATTACTCTACTCGTATTTACATTTTAAATTAAAATGACATTATAGTTTCCAGAAACTTGATTTGGCTTGGTTAATTCTAATGTGAACCCTTGAAATTTAATACATGTATTAAAAAGGCATTCCTAAACTATTTGGAAAGGGAAAAAATAGACATTAGGTCTTGTCAATGGTGTAGCTGCGGTTTGACAAGGGAGTCTAAAAATCAAAGTAATTTTTAAATGTTTATGTACTTCTTTTCAAAAAAAGTCAATGTAATTAGGTTTTTGGAACTTTAAATGGTAATTTGATGTCCAATTTTATTCAGTAAATAAATGTATCTAGAACTCAATAACACTAACAATTCTAAAAGTTTCTAAAAGTGGCTAATATTAAAATTGATTTGTATATCTAATTGGTATTTGTTAATTTCGTGTTCATATCTAAGTTATAATTTTTAATTATGTTTTGTAAATACATCCAATTGGTAAATGTTAATTTGGATCCATATTATGTTTTAAATTTAGTCATGTTCTTTATATGCATTTAAAAGTTATCTATGAACTTAAAAAAAAAACTTAATCTAATTTGAACATAATTATATGCATTATGTGTAGCAAGTAATATATTATTTAATTATGCATTTAAGTAAAAAAAATTTATCAATGAGCTGTAGTTTACATAGTATGTGTGTTAATAGTTTTATCAATGAGTTATAGTTTAAATAATATGTGTATTGGACAACATTCTGCTAAGGTTGTGGTATTATATTTTCTGAGAACGTTAAAATATTCCCTTCCCAAATGATAATAAAAATATTTTTTTATTTTTCACTATACATTAACGACTTTACAAGTCTTATGATAAACGAAGTAAAAATGCATGAACATTATAATTTCCCACCTTAGAAAAAGTAAACTTAATAAGAAATATAACCATATGCAATGTTTTATACCAAGGACAAATTGACTATGACAAAGAGATAAATGTGAATGCACACTATATAATCAATTCACATTAATCCACCTAGACTTATACCAAATCAAAATAAGGGTGACCAATAATATGAAACCAATTAAAGGTTGACCAATACTAAAAAAAGTTAATACTATTTCCAATGCAAAATAACCAAATGTTCAAGTTTTGACCTTTTGACAAATACCTAAAAAAATATTTATCCAATGAACTTGTACCTTTCTTTTAAACTAGAAAGGACTTAAAATTTCGACAAATAAACAAATCAATTTAACTTCAAACTTTATTTTATTAAGTGGATGCTAAAATTCAACCTCTTTTGGTGGCTCAACCCACTCCAAATTCACCATATCCCTCCAACTATGAACCACCAAATTTAATATTTTTTGAAACTCACTCCCATCCAAAATAAGGCATCCAAGTGGTACATTATCCATTCAAATCTAACCCTTATCCAACCTCCTTTTGCCATCCCTTAACCCACCAAACTAAACCCAACTCACCACTTTTCTCTTGCAAACCCTTTTAAAACACCTCTACTTCACACGACACGTGTCAACATACCCACTTTGCCAGATCATATTTATCTAGTTAGAAGACCCAAAGCTGTCTAAACCCACCCCAATTTTAACACGTTGTACACTCCCCGTTAAAGTATTTGTCAACTTACCAAATTAAACTAACCTTAGCCACTTGTATATAAAGACTCACCCAACCTAAAAACATCTCAAATTCAACTCAACTCAAAAAAAAATTCTCATTTCTCTCAATTTTCAGCTCATTAAAAATGGACTATTACTGGACGAGAGGCCAAACCATCGGCCACGGCTCTACAGCCACCGTTTCCGTCGCCACTTCTCCCCAATCCGATGTCGTTTTTGCCGCGAAGTCGACCGAGTTATCTCAATCAGAATTCTTACAAAGAGAGCAAAAAATTCTATCGTCTATTACATCTCCTTATATAGTAAGCTATAAAGGGTATGACATTACTAAAGAAAATAATACGGTTATGTATAATCTTTTCTTGGAGTACATGTCCGGCGGGTCGCTAACGGATTCAATTCGGGCTAATGGCGGCCGGCTAAAGGAATCAGTGATCGGAAACTACACGTGTCAGATTGTTGAAGGGTTAAATTATTTACATTCTAATGGAATAGTTCACTGCGACATTAAAAGTAGTAACATTTTGGTGGGTGACACTGGTGTTAAAATTGCTGACTTCGGGTGTGCTAAGAGGGTGGCGGAAACAGCGGAGAGAATTGGCGGGACGCCGATGTTTATGGCGCCGGAGGTGGCGCGTGGGGAAAAACAGGGGTTTGAGAGTGATATGTGGGGATTAGGATGTATGATTATAGAAATGGCCAGTGGGTGTTTACCATGGGCTAATGCTGATGACCCGGTTTCAGCTATGTACCGGATTGGATTCTCCGATGACTCGCCGGAGATTCCTTCTTGGTTGTCGGAAGAAGCTAAAGATTTCGCCGGGAAATGTCTGAGAAGAGATGCAAAACAGAGATGGACAGCTCAGCAGCTTCTAAACCATCCATTTCTTGAAAAATTTATTAATTCAAAACAAATTCAAATTCAAGAATTTCATAATTATAATTCTCCGACAAGCATTCTTGATCAAGATATTTGGAATTCACTAGATGATATGGATAACGCCGTTAATTCAAGTTCATCATCGTCATCATCAGCAAGTGAAAGGATCAGACGGTTGTGTTTGAATACTGATGGGCCCACTTGGAATTTGGACGGTGGGGATGATGATTGGATTACAGTAAGATTCGAAGAAGGTGATATAATTATGGACGAAATTGAAGTTAAAGATGATTTGATTAGTTATGATTCAGTGTACCAAAATTATTGTGACAGTCAGCAATGCTTAAACGGTGTCGTATTGGATAGTAATAGTAGGATTAGTGGGGATTATTATTGTTTTTTGGGTGATTGTAAATATGAAAAAGATAGTTTTATAGTTAGTACTACTAGTAGTAGTAATCTCAGATTTGATAGGGACAACAAAGATGTATTGTTTAATATTCCTCATAATTCAAGATTAGTTTTACAAGCATAAAATTCATCTCTCATTTATCCTATTTTTTATTCATTAATTCTTTAAAAACACTAGGAAAATCGGATTTTCTTTTGTTATTAAACTTCATAGAAGTGACAAAATAACGGCGTTGTGGAGATCAAGCCTAGTTTTTAGTGTTAATTGGACCGAACAATTGATTGGTTTTTGATTTAACTAGTTTAAAAAGTCACTTCGGTGCAATTTTTTAATCACCGATTCTATCTTGGTGAATTTATGATGATGTGGTAATCGGAATGCTCACTCTGTTGCCTCTATAGTAAGTTGCTATGTCAATAAAAATTCAAACGGCGAGTTTTTTTTATAAAAATCTAACAGATAGACATAAAAAATTAAGAGCTGGAAATTTATGAAAGGCATGGGCTTAAAAAGTGAAGCAATGTGGCAGTACAAATCAGCAATATATATTTAGATTCGGGTGGTTAATAAATTAGGTCGGCAGGTGGAGGTTTAGACCGAAATCAGAATGAGAGGCAAACTTGGGGAATTTGAGGCCAAGGAAAACACCAAGAAGAATTGATTAGTAGTTTTGTTAGGTAAAATTAGGATATAAATCAATTATGTGGCCAATTCCCAAGTTTAATTTTCTCTTTCTAGTAGGTAAGCTTGGATTATAATTCATCAATTATCACCCAAGTTGGCCACTTAAATTAATTTTGGGCTAGCAAAACCATAACGATTAACACCCCCTACGTGCAATTTGTCACATCATTTTTGTAGCAAAAAAGCAATTATTGTGTGCTTAAATTTCTAGGAACTATCACTTCATTTCTGTAATTATGTCATTTTTAATTAAGGTCCTAACTGTATTAAATGGAATACCTCTTATTGTATGAATTAAAAGAATTACTACTCCCTCCGGTCCATAATATTTGTCGCATTTGAGAAATTTTTTTGGTCCATAATATTTGTCATGTTATAATATCAAGAGAGCATTAATTTCTATTTTTCTATGTTTGCCCCATTAATTTATTGAAAGAATACAATAAATAAATGAAAATAGTAGTAATAAATGAAAACAAGTTTCAATATAGGGTTAACTTAGTAAAAATCTTTATAAATTAAGATATATTAATTGTTTTCTTAATTCTTGTGTCACAGACAAATGCGACAAATATTATGGATTGGAGGGAGTATTAAAGAGTCCAAATTGCAATATACTCCCTCCGTCCCACTTTAATTGACAAAATAACTACTCCCTCCGTCCCGTAAAGATAGAAAAAGTACCACCTATTTTTGTCCCATAAAAATAGAAAAAGTGGAGTTAGTTAAGTCAAAAATTATCAAAATACCCCTACATGCTTATAATAAAACATTAAATGCATATTTTGAAAAGATAAAAAAAAGGAATTGTAAGTGCTATATTTAGTAAAGTGGCTTTGGAAAATGTACATAACTAATTGATTACAAAGGGTAATTTAGACAAATTATCACAAGTTACCTATAAATAACTACTTTCTTAATTCTTGTAAAATAGGTGCTTTTTCTATCTTTACGGGACGGAGGGAGTACATTATAATAACCAATACAAACTAATAAATGACATAGATAGTTATTTATATACCCCTCTATTGATAATGGAGCTAATTAATGCTATTAGTATATTAGTTAAATTCTCATTAAATATTCACCATTTTTCCATAAAAAGTTTAAATTTAAATTTAAATGAGGGTAAAAATGGAAAGTTAAAGGAAAAAATTATAGTTATGTTAGTTTTGTCAATTAGAATGGGACACAAAAAACTCCATATTTTGTCAATAAAAATGGGACAGAGGGAGTACATAAATATATGAAAATATCATTTTTAAAAGTTAAAAAAGTCAAATTATAATTTACAAAGAGTTGGAGGGGCCAAGACCTCTTTTATTCTGCTCTAATAATGGAATTTTGGGTGTATTTAATTTGTATTTTACATACATTTAGAAAAGTATAATTTTATTGAAGTAGAAATTAATGCGTGAAGCCCTATTTATACTCACATTATATAGACACTTGTTGTGATCTGGAAAGCAAAGAGCCAATGGAAAACATAATGCTTCATAAAAGCTTTCGGTGTCCTCTTTTTGTAGAGCCAGACATTTTGCACCCAAAAGAAAATCACCACTTTTTCCACAACTTTCTCTAATATTCTTGGAACCGAAGTTATCCTTTATCAAAATAACAAAGATAAGAACAAATTTAAACTTCTTAAATCTAGTCATGCATACAATTCTATTTAACTCAAAATTAGAAGAAAAGTCATTAAATATAAATTACAATTCTATTTTATAACAAGAGAGTTCATGAAATATAGTAAATAGGTAATCCAATCTTGGGGTTAAGAAAAATTGTCAATCTCCCTACTAAAACGATTCAGATATGTTCTATACAGGGCCGGCCTTAGAGAAAACAAGGCCCTAGGCGGTAATATATATAAATTATATATTAATTTTTATGATAATTAATAATATTTATTATTAAGAATAATAAAATTGCATAATGTAAAATTAATACATTACCTTAAATTTTTGATTTTTTTTATTAATTTAGCTTATTGAAATAACTTATAACAAGCTAAATTAATAATTAAAAAATAAAAATAATGGATAACTAGAAACAATAGTTTGGAAAAGAGATAATGAATCTAGAGAAAAATTATGAGACTTTAAAACATTGAAGAAATATTGTAATTTGTCAAACAGAATTTATAGAATATATTTGAAAAGTTATTAAGGTAATTTATAGAATATATTTTGTGCGTCCGCCCAAGCTGCAAACCGAGGTGCCTCCTCGATAGACACCCCAAAAGATTTCTTCTTCTTAGGACGCTTGGCAGAAGCTCCAGCCTGGTCCTCAGCAGGACGCTTCTGGCCGGCGGTAGGTAACCCCTTCAGAGAAGGAACTGATTCCTTCGAAGGAAGCAAAGGCGACTTGGAAGTCGTAGCAGGAACTTGATCGCCAGAAGCAGGATCAAGATCCACCGAATCAGGCGTCGGATTCGGCACGGCGATCATAGATGGATTAGGAACGCCACTAGTGACCTCGCCCATATCTACAGTCATATCGACATGAAAATTATCAAGCAAATGTTCAAGAGAAGTCGACATCCTACAAAACAAAAACATAACAACAAAAGATTAGAAAAATACCTTCTAAAGGAAGACCCGCCAAAAGTATTTCACGGCGACTCAAATATTGTTCTAAAAGAACGCTGTACTTGGGTTTATCAAAACGACAATCCGACAACAAAGACAAGGCGAAGTCCTTCTCCCCATCAGCCAGATCAGGTACATCAGTAAGCGAAACCTTACTAGAAGTAAAACTCCGCGAAAAAGAGGAAAAAGAAGAATGTTGAACCAAGAAAAACTTAGGGGTCCAATCCTTCAAAGAAGACGGAAGACTAAAAAGAGATCGATTCGGTCGACCACCCGCAAAAATAAATTCCTCACCCTTTCGGCGGGAGAAAACATAAAAATAATTAAAAAGAGCAAGCGAAGGCTCCTGCATCCGAACCCTACACGATTCCATAAAAGAACAAAGAAGGCGAATCGCGTTCGGATGAAGTTGACCCAAAGGAACCCCTAAATTATGACAGACCTCTACAATTAAAGACTCTAAGGGAAACCTAAGACCCGCCAAAAGCTGTTCATGAAAAATTACTATCTTGGAAGGCGAATCGGTGCTATGATTCGCCCGATACAATTTTTCCGGTCTCAGAATAACATATGACTCAGGTAAATTAAATTCCTCGGCATAACCAAGTATCTGCTCTCTTGACAAGGAGCTCCGGGTATATTCTAACTCGTCACGAGCACCCTTCGCCCCCTCAGTTACCTCTGACATTTTAAAAATTTTAAAATGGGGGGGAAACACGGAGTGATGATGAAATTAAAATTCTAAAAGATCAAAAGAAAGGAAAAGACGAAGAACAAGAAGAACAAGAGGAACAAAACCAAAACTGCAAACTACCAAGAAATTAAATTAATGAAAAGGTAAAATACCTCGCAAGCAAATACGCAGGATCGAAAGAAAGATAGGGAGCAACTTGAAAACGAGGAATCTTGAAAGCAGAAGAAGGACACCCACAGAAAGCTTGAAGAAATCGAAAATTTAACAGTTGCAGAAAAAGCAAAGATAGAAGAAGGAAAATGAAAGAAAATGAGCAATTATATAGCCTAAACCAAAGAAACTGAAAAGACGAGGTCCCATAATTACAAATAAGGACCAACTAATAGCGCACGAAGACACTTGTCCTTCATCCAGTCATAACCCTCTACTGACAGACGACACGTGGCAACGCAGGATCTTACTAAAGATGAAACGTCGCCCATAAACATATGAAACGACTCGCCCGGAATACAAAGCGACTCGCCCGTATAAGAGAACTCAGCTCCAAAAGAGCTAAAATCCACTAAGGCATAAATGCCAAACTACTTCAGCTCACTTGCGGGGGGGCTAATGATGGATACCGAATCCTATTGTAAGTATAATGGAGCCGAGTTGCAGGAGATCCACTCTCAGGTGATACCGGACTCCCCCTGAAGATCCGAAGATATGAAGGAGACGCCGAATCTCTTAAGATTCGGTGACATGCTAATAAAGACCGAATCCTTAAAGATTCGAAGATATGCCTACAAAGACCGAATCCCACATGATCCGCCGAAAGCGCGTCAGGTCCGGGATTCGGGTAATCGACTAAGTATGGAAGTATTGTCCTATTCGGACACAAACGCTACATATGGAAGGATAAGCTCTACTTTAGGAAGATAAGACTATTTAGGAAGACGTTCCTAAATAGGACTCTTATCAGATTAAGGTAGATCACGACAAATCAGGAGAATCTCTACAATATTGCCGAATCCCTATAAAGTAGGATTCACCTGCCTAATACAACTCTACTAGGTATATTCGACTACTATAAAAGGAGCACGAGGTATGCCTAGAATCACAATTACATTCATATACTAAAAACGCTGCTCAAAGCTCCAAACTGACTTTAGCATCGGAGAGTTAATCGGACAACCACCGTCCGATTAGCTTCTACCCTGTTTTGCAGGTCTTACTCACCGGTTCAGAAGGCAGACTCCATCAATTTGATGGATACCGAATCCTATTGTAAGTATAATGGAGCCGAGTTGCAGGAGATCCACTCTCAGGTGATACCGGACTCCCCCTGAAGATCCGAAGATATGAAGGAGACGCCGAATCTCTTAAGATTCGGTGATATGCTAATAAAGACCGAATCCTTAAAGATTCGAAGATATGCCTACAAAGACTGAATCCCACATGATCCGCCGAAAGCGCGTCAGGTCCGGGATTCGGGTAATCGACTAAGTATGGAAGTATTGTCCTATTCGGACACAAACGCTACATATGGAAGGATAAGCTCTACTTTAGGAAGATAAGACTATTTAGGAAGACGTTCCTAAATAGGACTCTTATCAGATTAAGGTAGATCACGACAAATCATGAGAATCTCTACAATATTGCCGAATCCCTATAAAGTAGGATTCACCTGCCTAATACAACTCTAATAGGTATATTCGACTACTATAAAAGGAGCACGAGGTATGCCTAGAATCACAATTACATTCATATACTAAAAACGCTGCTCAAAGCTCTAAACTGACTTTAGCATCGGAGAGTTAATCGGACAACCACCGTCCGGTTAGCTTCTACCCTGTTTTGCAGGTCTTACTCACCGGTTCATAAGGCAGACTCCATCAATTGGCGCCGTCTGTGGGAAAAGCTTAACTAAACTTCAAAAGAAGGAGCTTTTCTGAACTCAAAAACAAATCTCATTGAAGAAGATGACTTCTGAAAGAGTAAACCTGAAAGACAAACAACCAATGGACCCAAAAAGCACTCCGGAGATAATCAACGTGACGGAAGACGGGCTTCACAACTCCGGGGAAAAAAGCAATACCGAAGGGCCCTCTTTTTCAACACCCCAATACCAAACTAATCCGATGAGGGGAAGCAACCCAATTGCTTTCAATCTGGGCACTGAAGAACAAGCACCAAACGCAGCAGCACAAGATCCACACAACGAAATACTGAAAAAGATACTAGAATCAGTACAGGCAAATCTTGACAGATTGGCTAGCGAAGCCAAAAGAACAAACGACAGGCACGAAGAAACTATGAAAATCCTAAGGGAAAATTTCAGCCCTACAGCTCCCAGAAGAAGAGAAAGAACAGAAAACGCAAACCCAGGCCGACGAGAGACAAGGACAGAAAACAATAAAAGCAAGGAACCCCGAACCAGAGGGAACGGAGAAAGAAACGAAGCAAGAAACCAGCGAGAAAATAGAACCAGCGACGAGGAAAGTCTGAACAGAGACAAATCTAACGAGGAATCACCGGAGACACCCAGAAATGAGCACAACCAGGAGGACGCCCGGAGCGGTCTGAATTCAAAGAGAGACGAACGAAGGGAGAAGGAAAAAGAAGACGCCCCGCCAAGGAGCAAACGACAAGAAAGAGATGCAGGGAAAGAGCAAACTAAGAAAAAACACGAAGAAGGAGAGGGCGAATCGTCAGAGACACCCCCAAAAAAGCAAGGCCACATATGTGGTGGAAGAAGATTTAGAAGAGAAGATCGCCAAAGCACTCAAAAAACTAAAATCTGAAGAATTGGATATAGACGACCTCAGGTTGAAAGGATCACCCCTCTCGCCCGAGATCATGGAGGAAACCATCCCGCACAGCATGAAGATGCCGATCCTGCCAATTTTCAATGGGGAAGGAGACCCCCGAGACCATACTTCTAGGTTCACAGCGACCATGGGGCTACTTAGCGTATCAGACGCCATTCTCTGCAGGGTTTTCCCTACCACACTCACGGGCACAGCCCAGAGATGGTATAACAAATTAAAACCAGGCTCGATCAAAAGCTTCGCTTCGCTTTCAACAGAGTTCCTTAATAGATATCTCACAAACATCCCAGCTAAAACCACTACCAGTATCCTGAGAGCCTGCATCCAAGAAGAAGGAGAAACCCTGCGAAGCTACATCGAACGATTCAACAAGCAAGCTTTGAAGATAGAAAACCCGAACGTCGACATGGCGACAGAAGCATTGCGAGAAGGGACGCGATTCGGAAAACTGGTGGACAAGCTGCTAATCAATAAACCCACAACTTTCTCGAACTTAATGGGCATAGCCCAGAAATACTTCGAGTTAGACGAAGGGCAAAGGGCGATCCGCGGAAAGGAAGCAAAAGGAAAAGAATCAAAAGAGAGATCCAGAGAAAAAACCAAGTCCAAACCTGATGACAGGAGAGGAAGACCCGAAGAAAACAGACGATTCGCCCCCAGACAAGATATGAATCGAGATATGATCCCAGAGATGACGAGAATAACTTCACTCCGCTAAACACCAGCCGAACTAATGTCCTCATGTGGATCAAAGAAAACGTCAAAAACGTGGTATGGCCACCAAAGATGAAAGCAGAGGTAAGAGACACCAGAAAGTACTGCAAATTTCACGACGATTACGGACATGAAACGGATAGCTGCAGAGACTTAAAGGTCGAGATCGAAAGAATGATCGACACAGGCGAGCTGAGGAAATTTGTGGCCCGAAAAGAGAAGAGCAATGACAAGGGAGAAAAAAGAAACAGAGAAGACAAGCCGAAAGAAAAAGAAGACGAGCGCCCATCCAAAATTCTGGGAACCATACACATGATTAACGGTGGAGGACATAGCAGCTCCACGATCAGGAGGAAGCAGAGGAAGGAAGTAATGAACATAAGAGAAACTCACATGCCGCCAGTGATCTTCGATGTAGAAGACCATGAACACGTCAAAGCACCCCACAACGATGCTTTGGTAGTGACTACTATCATTGAAAATTGGAACATGGAGCGAATCCTAATCGACGAAGGAAGCGCGGTAAACCTCATGACAAATGCAGCATACAAAATGCTGGGAGGAACGGCGTCAAGGCTACGCCGAGTCCCAATTCCGCTATCAGGACTCGGTGGCCCCTCCATCACTCCACTGGGAGCAGTCACCTTGGAAGTAATAATCGGCCCAGAAAGAGGAATAAACAAGAAAATCATGTCACTATTTAACATAGTGGACATGGAACTGACATACAATGCCATCCTAGGAAGACCTTTCCTCCATGATTCGGAAGCAGTAACCAGCATAAGAGCGCTGGCAATGAAAATACCAACTGAAAAGGGGGTAGTGACGCTGAGAGGAGACCAAGGAATAGCCAAGAAGTGTTATGACGAGTCAGTGGTGGATCTCCAAGAAAACAAGACCGAAAAGAAGGAAGAATAGGAACGGAAAACGACCCATCATCGGTAACGACTTTACGTCTTACCAGATGGCGTCAAATCTATCTTTAATATTTTGTACAGTCGACCCTCTGATAATTAATACACATGGTGGATCAAAAATTTATTAATTATTAGAAGTATTAATTTATTGAATTTATAGAAAAAAAAATTATAAAATATATTCTAAAGCATGTACATTAATAGGCCTAATATTAATATTATATTATAAAAAAACTAACTAAATACACTTTACAATCACTCAATTTAAAAGAAATAATTTTATATTCAATTTAAGAAATATCAATTGATATCAAACTAAAAAATAATTATTAAAAAGTTATATTTATAAAATAAAATAATTTTTAATATTTTTAATATTAGGGATACTTTACTTACTTTAATTTGTTTATCTAATAACTTTTTTTAAAATTTCTCAAAAGAATAAAAAAATCATAATTTGATGGTATTTTAATTTACATTTTATGAATTAAGATTAGTATTGCCTCAAATAAATCATCAATTGTTATATATTTCTTTAAAAAATCTCTCTAATAATTAATATTCATGTAGAATATATTTTAAATTTTATTAATTATTAAATAATAGAATTATTAATTATCCGACGTGGAACGAAGTTGGTTCTCTCAATTTTCTATTAATTATTAGAATTATTAATTTATAGAATATTAACTATTAGAGGGTCGACTGTATGCCATCTTTTTATCAATAAAAGTTCAATTTTGCTACTATCTGATTAGCCAGACGAACCAATAAAGAAATAAAAATCAAGAACAGCCACGAATGATTAAATCAAAGAAGAAAGAAGAAAAAATAAATTAAAGATCAAATTCAAAAAAGGCTAAAAGCCAAGAAAATGAGTTTAAATTAACTCAAGGCAAAATCGCCGAACTAGGCAAATCGCCACAAAAGGCTAAGAGCCAAGAAAATGAGTTTAAATTAACTCAAGGCAAAATCGCCAAACTAGGCAAATCGCCACAAAAGGCTAAAAAATGAGTTTAAATTAACTCAGAAAAGGCAAATCGCCAAAAAAGAGTTTAGATTAACTCGAAACAAAAACAAAAATAAAAGAGTTTAGATTAACTCTTTAAAAAGCAACGCCAAGAACAGGGTTTAGAATAACCCTCGAGGCAAGACAAGTACATAAAAATTGATATAAGGCGAAAGCGCATTTCGAAGAAACACGAAGAAAATATATTCATAAATTGCGAATTACAAAAAGCAAAATTAGTACATTAGCAAATACAATCAAAAGAAAAACTACTAGACACGGTCTTTAGACATCTTGACAAGAAGGTCACGAGCGATGGCCTGGGGATCCAACCCGTTAACCCCAGAAATATCAATATTAGGATTCTGCTCTAGAAGCTTCCTCCCAATCGCAAGCCGATACTCGCTTATCAAAGCAGAGTAAAAAGCTTTCGTATCCAGCAAACGGATGTGAAGACCTTCAACCTCCGATCTTAGACTGTCCCTCTCCCCACCAACAAGGGAATTGATTCGAATAAGCTCCTCAATCTCATGAGTCAAGTCATCGGTCTTCTTCTCGATCACTTTCACTTGGCGATCATTAATCGCATCCTGCGCCTTAAGCTGCGCCAGAAGGGAATTATGCTCTTCCAAAGAGGCCTTCAATTTTGCCCTTTCAGACTCGGAAGTCGCCAAAAGAGAAGACAGACGCTCAACCTCCTCCTCGGCACACTGTCGGCGGTCGTTCAATACCAGAACAGATTGAAGAGCCTACAAACACCAGAAACAAGCAAATAAGGAAACAACTGAATACAAAAAACATATTATATTCAAGAAAGAAAGCACTTACAGAGAAACCATGAAAACAAGCCAGATTGGAAAGCTCCTGATCCGGCCTACCACAAAACCACGTGACATCATCAGGAATCGCCAAAGTTTGGATATATTCCGCTAGCACTCTAGGATTCAGCAAACTAGCAGGATCCTGACCTTCGACCCACTGCACCAAATCTGGAGCAGAAGAAGAGTTTCCAGGAAAACTCTCCCTCGATGGAGAACCATCGCCAACTCGACCTCTTTTCCTAGACGGAGAATCCGGGGCTCGACCCAGAGAAATCTCTCCCGAATCAGCAACAACCGGCCCCTCTGAAGTCACACCCCCAACTCCCCCCGAGACGGTAAATGATGCTAGAGGGGGAAGTAGCGACGGAACCGCCTCGTCACCTACTGGATCAGCCAAGTCATCATCATCATCTACAACAATAACCTCACCACCCGCAGGCAACGCTATCTCGACGGGAGCTATGGGAATATCAACAGGAGCCACATCCACGTCAATGTCGCCAGGAATAATGTTGGCGATATCGGAACGTCCAAATCTACTTGAAACCCGGAAAGGAAATTGTCAGAAGAAGAAGACATCCTACAAAAGAAACATCAAAAAGAACTTAAGCAAATTAATATACCTTGAACAAAAGAGTAGCAAAGATCCGCCAAGCCTCGAGGAGGATCCTCCAAAGGAAACCATCGACGCCGAAGATGACTATTGACCAAGACATCTAGAATGGGACGCGATACAACACCACAGGAAGATATGTCGAAAGCAAGTTTTGACTCGGATAAACCTAAAGGAGACGGACAACTCCGAACTTGGTGAGAAGAAAAACCGTCCGAAAAATGAAGAAAAGCAAATTTATGGTAAACAATAAAGAAACGCCTTTGCCAGCGACTGGTTAGGTAAGGAAGATAAATACGAGATCGCCCTTCTCTGCCAAGGGCGAAAACGAAACAACCATCGCACTTCCTAAAGTCTACAAAATGATACAACACGTTGAGAGAAGGGGCACAACCCCGGAGCCTACACGCCTCCGAAAAGGCGAGCACTACTTTAATCGTACCAGGATAAAGTTGTCCCAGAGCAACCTTTAAATCCCTACACACTTCTACTAAAAATGAATCTAAAGGAAATCTAAGACCAGCAAAAAATTGCTCTTCGAAGAGAACCGCCCTACAAGAAGATCATGGAGAATCGGAAGCAGCCATATCGGCACCAGGTAATATTACCCTATAATCGAAAGGAAAGCTATACTTAAAATAGATATCTAAGACTTCATCCCTACGAAGCTTTGATCTGGTAAAAGCCATAGCAGCGCATGCATCTTCCACTCGACTAAGAGGCATCCTAGAACAGGAAATCACAAACATAAATACAGAATAAGGATCAAACAAGAAATATATTGAAGAACACGTTGAAGAACACGTCGAAGAACACCAAGTACAGAAAGGGAATTTCCAGAATATAAATCATGGAGAACATATACAAAGAAGAAAACCATATTAACATCCAAGCGACAAAAGAGAACATACCTGAAAAATCTGGATGAAACAAGTCACGAAGAACCAAATAATCAAACAAAGAACGAAAAGGAAATAGCTGCAAGAAATAAGAATAAATTCGAAAAGCAAGTAAGAGGGAAAAGAAGAAATGCAAAGAGATTAAATACAAAGAGTTTTTGAATCAATAACCGTTGAATCACTAAATGCCGACACGTGGCAACACAGAATCTTACTAAAGAAGAAACGTCACCCACAAACATATGAAACGACTCGCCCGGAATACAAAACGACTCGCCCGTATAAGAGAACTCAGCTCCAAAAGAGCTAAAATCCACTAAGGCATAAATGCCAAACTACTTCAGCTCACTTGCGGGGGGGCTAATGATGGATACCGAATCCTATTGTAAGTATAATGGAGCCGAGTTGCAGGAGATCCACTCTCAGGTGATACCGGACTCCCCCTGAAGATCCGAAGATATGAAGGAGACGCCGAATCTCTTAAGATTCGGTGATATGCTAATAAAGACCGAATCCTTAAAGATTCGAAGATATGCCTACAAAGACCGAATCCCACATGATCCGCCGAAAGCGCGTCAGGTCCGGGATTCGGGTAATCGACTAAGTATGGAAGTATTGTCCTATTCGGACACAAACGCTACATATGGAAGGATAAGCTCTACTTTAGGAAGATAAGACTATTTAGGAAGACGTTCCTAAATAGGACTCTTATCAGATTAAGGTAGATCACGACAAATCAGGAGAATCTCTACAATATTGCCGAATCCCTATAAAGTAGGATTCACCTGCCTAATACAACTCTACTAGGTATATTCGACTACTATAAAAGGAGCACGAGGTATGCCTAGAATCACAATTACATTCATATACTAAAAACGCTGCTCAAAGCTCTAAACTGACTTTAGCATCGGAGAGTTAATCGGACAACCACCGTCCGGTTAGCTTCTACCCTGTTTTGCAGGTCTTACTCACCGGTTCAGAAGGCAGACTCCATCAGTTTGATTACTTAAAAAAATTTGTTGCTCAAAATCAAATGATTTGGCAAAATTTTAGGTAATGAAAAAGATTTTGGTTTAATTGAGATTTTGTTAACATTATTGTATATTAAGATTGGTTGAATAATATTTGACTTTACTTTTCTAGTTAGTATCATTGACTCTTTAATATTAGTGCAGTATAATCTATAGTTTCAAACTTAAGAAATACGTAGTCACAATATTATTGAGGCCCTCATATTTCTGAGGCCCTAGGCCACGGCCTTATAGGCCTAGGCCTAGGGCCGAACCTGGTTCTATATTTATAGCAGTATTTTAAAAACTGAATTGTTGGCTGAACCGGTGAAACAACCGGTTTTTGATTTAACCGCATCAATATCGGTAGAACTAGAGCAATGAATTTTTAAAAATAAAACATTTAAAATTAGCAGTAGATTTTAGGTTTTAAGCGATGGACTCTTCTGTCGCTAATTCTTTTTGTCTGGTTTGACCTGTTCAATTACCGGTTCAATTGTCGGTTTGTTAGGTTTGATATGGCCCTAATCAGTCTGTTGGGTCCAGCAGTAGCTCAAGAGGAGGGTGAATTGAGACTTTAAAACTTTTCTGCTAAAATATCATACGCTATGGAATTAGATGAAGCAGATAGAGTTTTAGTCAGGGCAAGCTAATCAAATATGAGAGATTTGATAGCTTCTGAGATAACAACTAAAGAGCTATATATATAGCATAAGTTGATAAGTTAAGGCAAAGAAAAGCTGTTCAAATATTGAGGATTTGATAGACAAGTAAGAACAACTTTTAAGCTATTAAGCGAGTTTGAGTTGATGTAGATTAGTAATGATAAGCTAATCAAATATAAATGATTTGTGAACTTATCAATACAAGAGACAAAGCTAAGTAAAATGAAATCAGATTCGTTTGAGAAGTGCTTTTAAAAAATTCTTTAGAAAATCTCTTTTTGAAATCAGTTTTATGGTGAATCTAATTAAAACAGAAATGAAAGCATAAAGCTGAGACACCAGATTTTATAGTGGTTTGGCAACCCTGCCTACATCCACTCCTTAGGGATCCCCACCCTAAGTACTTCACTCTTCAATCTCTATTACGGGCTAGAAATAAAGCCTTAAGAATACAACCCTAGTTCTACCCAGAACCTAGTCTGTATCTTAGCTGATTTGTTAGCTTCAACAAACTATTTTACTTTGAGATTACAAACCTAGTTCTACCCAGAAACTAGTCTATAACTCAGCTGATTTGTTAGCTTCAGCAAACTATTTCCCTTTGAGCTTACAAACCTAGTTCTACCCAGAAGCTAGTCTATAACTCACAAGTGATTACATATATTTGGCGGTGTAAAACTCTCACTCAAAATTAACCCTAGTTTTTTTGAGATGGATAACCAACTATGAAGCACAATGGTGGTGGTGATGGATTTTCTCTCTTGATGCTCCCACACTTGATAAATGGTTGAAGGAGAGGTATATATAGGCTTCAAGAATCTTATAGAATTAGGGTTGAGTCATGTGTCTTAATTCTTATCCATAAATGCAAGGTGTGCAACATGCCAAATAGAGGAGCCTTTTGCCAGCCGAGCTAATCAGACCAGGTTGGGAACATCTTGTTTGGTAGTGACCTGACAGCCTGATTTTGTAGTACAAGGTACACTGTTACAGTCTGATCTTGTCTGCTGAGCTGGTAAACTTCAAGCTAATTCCGAAAATGCCCTCCAACAATTTTGCTTGTTTTTCAAGATAGAATAATCATGAACCTTCTAGAACATGGGTCTTGCAACACTTAAGTAAACAAGTTAGTGGGTTTTAGTTATCATCAAAATTAGGGCTTAGAAAAAAGGCCTTTAGCCAACACACTCCAATCCGGTTTGACCAAAATTCCAATCCACTGACTGCATCCCGATTTGACTGACGAGCCGGTTTTAAAAACACTGACACAAAGGATGTTAACACTCCGTTTTACAAAAAGGCATCTATGATGTTTTTAAAACTTTGAGAGTACAATATTTAAAATGAAAGCTCAAGAGGGGATATTGATTTCTCGAGACTATGGTAAGAGTTTTTTGTTTGTTTTTACATTTTTCTATTTTTCTTCTAAACTTAATTTTTTAATTGAAGATCTATATTATTATGATAACTAATTTATTAATATTAAAATAAATAACAAATAAGTAAATAATAATCAATGTTAATAAAAATAAATTAGACCGAATATTAAAATTTACAAATATATATTAATTTTAAACTATAAATAGAAAGTTTAAATCATAAATTTTATTCTAATTGCTTGATTTCTGAGATTCCAGGAGCTACCTAAAAAAACGTAATACAAAGATATCCCTTAAAAAAATAATAGAAAATTCATTTTAAAGAAACAGAAATTATTTTAATAGTTTTAAAACATAAGAAGTCTATAAAGTTATTCTAAACTACTTGAGTTATCTTTATTAATATTTGATAGTATATATATATTTTGGAGTGTAAATTTAAAATATAAACATTTAAAATTTATTTAAAATTTTATATTATATTGAGTAGCATAATTTTTTAAAAGAAAGATGTAATATTTATCTCAAAAATAAATAAGCCCCTTTGAAATATTTTATCTTATATATACCCTTATTTATTTTAAATAGCTTATTTAGAAACAAATTGTTAATACTATATAAAAGATGGACATAATTGAGCTGTTTTAAAAATGTTAAAGGGCATATTAAGAATAGAAAGTTTACGAGGGACTTATTTGCATCCTGACCTACACATTAGGGGCAAAGTTAGACCTGGTCCCTATTTTATATTGAAAATGCTCCAAACTAAACATATTAAGGGCTTATCTGTCCCTACATTAAAACATCAGGGATGAAATTGCATCATCTACCTTTTAAATAATCAGAGCCGTTATTTTTCCATAAACTGAAAATCAAATGACCACCACATTTCTTTTCTGAAATCTCCCTTCGTTATTTATTTATTTCGAAAATGTACCAAAAAAACAATTATCATCTGCCAATTGTGAGTAAAACAATGCGTCTTCAAGCTCTTCTATCTACTGGAATTCCAGTTCCCGATTTTCGCGCGCAATGTTATCACCGCTCAAACGGTGTCGCTTTACACGGTGAGTTTCACCTGAAATTGAGTCGGAATTCAATTTTTATTTAGCTGTTTGGACTAATATTCTCTTTTAATTCATTACTATATCGCCACTGAATTACGTTAAAACGGCAGCGTCTTGCAGCGGGAGGCATCGGAGACGTACGGTTTCAGCTTCTGGTAGTCAGAGTTCAACCTTCAATGCGGTGAAGAAAAGGTCTTATTTCAATTATTTCTTATTTGATTTTTTATTTAATTTTAAAATGGAAGTGTAATGTATAATTAATTGATTTTAACTAAATTTTAGAATCGGAGTAAAATTGAGGCATGTCAGTTAGCATAAATTGATAATTTACACTAATGTTTGAACTATTTTATTTACTCTAGCAAAATTGCTAGGTATTTTGATTCGATTCGATTCAGTTTGATTTTGGTATTGAATTTACGTAAATTCTGTATTACTGAATTTGTGTATGTTTTGTGATCACAAAGAAAAGTTGTGGAACATATTTGTTTGTTGAAAGCAAAGCGAGATTTATCTGAGAAGGACGAGAACGACATGCTGGATTATTTGTACACTTCCCAATATCAAATGCGCGGAATTGTTGCAATATCTTTAGGTGAGTGTTTTCATTTTTTTCATTTACGCTTTGCTTTCAAATATGATTTGTTTGAAAATCTGTAATTTGGCTTCATTGTTTACAATTAAAGTAGGAAATTTGATGCCTAATACCATTTACTATGTTTGGTTCAAAGTATGTTATTAACTAAATGCAAACTTCAAAATGGCAAGACCGCAAGACTTCATTTTCCATCCTCTATTTAAAATATAGCTGTCGATTAAATCCATGGTTACATATTTGAAATACCTTTTTTGTATTAGTTTGGGGTTCTGGAGGAAGTCATAAAAATATCTCTCGCTAACCTTATTTAGTCATGTAAACGCCCTATTTTCTTCTCTAGGACGCATTTCGAGTGACATTGTAGAAAATTATACTCATGCTGTCGTCATGCGTTTCGAAAGAAAGGAAGATGTTACAAGGTTTTATGAGAACCCTTTCTATTTGAAAGTCCTCAAGGAGCATGTTATGCCTCACTGCCAAGTACGCCCTGTAACATGTAAACACTCAAAACTAATTTACCCAAAAGTCTTTATTTGCTTTGCTTCCAGCCGCATAACTTAAGTTCTATTTCTTAGGTACTGATAATTTGACCCATTTTGGCTTATTTTGTCAGGAAATACTTAATGTGGACTACGAATCTGAAGTGGAAGATGATATCCTTTCTATATTTCGCAAAGGGGAGGTTAGGAATTATATATTTATGAATTGATTTTGGACAAAAACATTTGGTTCCTAGAGTCACTTGTGTTTCTCTGCGTAGGCTTATAATAGTATTAATCATGGGCAAAGCCAGAAATATTTGAATGGGGGGCGATTTTTTTACATCGGGTCGGGTCATAAAGGTTGGCAATTTGCAACATATTATATAAAAAGAATTAAATATATATTAAAAAAAAGTGAAATAGTTTTAAATAGTTAATTTTGTTTTTTCAAAGGTGGGCAATTGTTCTGCTTATAAGCTCCTAAAGCAATAGGTTCTTAGTCCCAGCTTTCCCAAAGGGTGGCTTCGCTCCTGACTGTAGACATACTATCATGCAAATGCTGAAAACGTGTATCTAAGAAGGATTTGTAGACTTCCTAAGCACTTTTTCCCCCTAAGTTGATACTTTACATCGATATTTAGTGTTTTCCCCCTGGTATTATGTTCTAATCTTGCAATACCATCAAATTATTGATTTGTGCCGGAAAAACCCGACATGGAATTAATGTGCTCTGAACCTCTTGTTGGCAGGAGTTCAACTATGGCGTGGAGTTTCTACATCTTATAGCATTTTCTGAGAATCCATTTGCTGCACCTGCAAAAGAGGCATTAACATTTCATAAAAGGCTGACAGAAGAATTTCCATCCTTGATTGTCCAATCTACTCAAGGTGTGTTTGGATTTTGAAACAAGAGGTGCAATATATCTTGTTTCAGACAGCTATCCGCCTTTTGTCCTTCCTCTGCACATTTTATTTCATTGGCCAATTAAAGAATCAATTCCAATCGTGTTCTAATTATCGACGAATGAGGAATTTATTTTATATTTTCGAATTAATGAATCTTTGTAGGATCAAGTAATTGTTTCTCATCATACTGCGGGATATTGTCTTGTTTTTCTGTGGTGATCAGGCTCCAATTTTAATACCAGCAGTCAGGAATATACTCATGGGCTAGTGACCAGATTTCGATCATGTATGTCTTTTTCCAAAAGTCTTTATCATCTTATGAATTATGAATTATCATTAAATTAGTTGCTGGCAAATTTTGCAGTTGAGGCATTTGAGATGTTTATGGGCAGCACAGAATACAAAGAGGTAAGAAACCTGAACAAACTAATGAATTTGGCTTGTTTCTCTTGAACTTTCTTTCGAAAAATTTCTATCATTTGATAGCCTGAAAGTGAGTTTGTTCTTTCCTGCTTAATAGTTCTTTGATTTTCCAATTTCTAACTTGTTGGTAAAGGTTCTGAGAACTAAGATTTTTAGCCTCAAGGAAACGGCTAAGCATGCTTGTGCATCTCGATTGGTAGACCGGCTCTTAATTGTTACTTATATTGCTAATAGTCCCTACTACTTTGATGTTCTAGTTGAAGTTACTGAACCATCTCTCTAGGTTATTCCTCCAGATAAAAGTTATCAAGAGAGTTAGAGAGCTATTATATGTTTAATAGTGCAGATGTAGGGTTTAGGATATATTATTGGAACTTAAGTTTGCAAAAAGCTTATAGACATTGATATTTTCTTTCTTCATCTTACTTTTTTTCGCTTACAGTATTACGCATGTATTTAGCCGATAAATTTATTTTAAATAGTCTGCATTATGAAAATACAGACGTGGAAGTCAAAATTCGAGCACATCATCAAGAAAACTCTTCCAATTCATTACTCTGTTGATCCAGTTGGCAAGGAGCTTATGTAGTGATGGTTCGTTGCTTTTAAAGCTGCCAGTAAAACTGAAAAGACTCGAATGCTAATCTTTAAAAGGAATTATTTATAGCAGTTTAAAACCTTAAAAGGCTTGCAGGAACAAGCATGCAGGTAAACCTTCTTGACATTATGGTCTATACTGGTATTACCTCCGGATTATTTGATCTCTGAAATTCTAAATATGTACATTCAAATTTTAATTACTTTTAATTGAAATTAAATATTTTTCCATTTTCATATTTCATTCCTTCTCAATGAGGGATTGGCATTTTACTTGAAGGTGATATATTTTTTGGTTATTTGCTAGAACCAGGGGTTTGCATAGGAATTATGATGCAACCGGAATTGTATCAAAATTTTAATTTGTTTTTAGAATTGAACAAAACCATTTCTGTGAGAATTTTGAATATTGAAACTGAAAAATTATTGTGCCATGTCATCCGTGCAACAAATCAATGATGCGTTAGCCATGTGGAAAAGTTAATGATAAAAAAAATGGGATAATTACATATAAAATCACCACCTTTACGTGAAATCTCAAAAATAACTCGACCTTTAAAACGTGTCAATTCAAGGCATCACCCTTCATTTCTTTTCAAAAATATGGGCACATTTTTAGGTAAAATTTTGCTGACTTGGACACCCAATGGGAGTGCCACGAATCATGCCACATCAGCAAAAACGCCACCAAAAATGTGCCATGTCGTTTTTGAAATTAAATGATAGAGGTGTCCTGATTTGCCACGTTTTAAAGGTCGTGTTTTTTTGCAATTTCGTGTAAAGGTGGTGATGTTATATGTAATTAACCCTAAAAAAATTAAGTAGTATTTAAAAGATTCTCTCGGAAATGCTCATTGGTTTGTTGTAAATATGACATGGCATAACTAATGTATGGGAAAACACTCATTGAAACCAGGTTTTCTTTTCAGTTCGGTTTGTATAAAAAGTGAACTGAACCGAAAACTAAAATTTTATAACCGTAAACTCAGAAGTCGATTCGGCTATGTTATGTGATTCAGTTCGGTTTTTGTAAATCCGAAGGTTGACTCTCTGTTCCAGTCACAGGACATTTAGGTATGTTTGACTAAATGTGAGTTGCTTAGAATCAAAGTCCACCTTAGTTACATAACAGTTGGCAACATGTGCATATGTAAGATCCATTTAAAATTTAAAATTGAATATGATATAGATAAAATAATTTAAAATTCACTTAAAGTTTATGTCAAATTCACCTAAATTTATAAGGATTAACCCATTTTAAGGTCCTTCAATTTTACGGGTTTTATTAATCTAGTCTCTGAACTTTCATTTGAGCTTATTTGGCCCCTTAACTTTACGTTTTTTGTTTATCAAGTCTTTGAATTTTTATTTGGGCTTATCTAGTCTCTTAATTTTATGTTTTTTTTTATTTGATCCCTTAACATTATGTTTTTATTTATTTATTTGGTTCTTTAATTTTACATTTTTAAGGATCTGAAAAAACGAAAAATCAAAGTTTAGGGATGACCAAATGCAAGTTCAGGGACTAGATAAATAAAAAATGTAAAGTCAAAGGACCATATAACACCAAATGAAAGTTTAGGGACCAAATAAATAAAACTTGTAAAGCTAAGAGACTTTAAAATAGGCTACTACAAATTGTTGATTTGATGTAAAAACAATATAAAATCCACCTAAATTATTATCTAAATTCTGAATGATATCAATATAATAATAATACAAGGGCTTTTTATATGAAATACAGGAAATCGGCCACTCTTTTCTTTTATACGGCTCAATCCAAATCTTTACTTTACCTACCACATTTCCTTACTTTAATAACTTCTACTTTAAATTTTTTTCTTTTATACGATTTTACTTATTTCTCTCAATCATTATTCTTTTACACGATTTCTTTTGAGCTGTGAAAGAAAATTTTCACGATTTCTGCTCCTTCGCTTCCGCCGTTCCGCCGCCTCCGCCTTCGTCATTTCGCCTCCGCCGTTTCGCCTCCATCGTTCCGCCTTTCTCTCGCCGCGCCATCTTTCTTTTATTTTTTTCATTTTCAGATCTGTAATTTGTTTATCTTTTACTGTTTATCCACCATTAAACATGTATAAAGAGTATCTTTAAAGAATCTAATACTTATTTCATGTTATATAGAATAATTTTGTGATTTTATATAATAAAATTCTGTTATTTCTGCATTTTTTTTGCATTTCTGTGTTTTTTTTTTCTGCAGAACGATTTGTTGATGATGATTGATTGCTGAATTATTATAATATTATAGTGTTGTTGATTTTATGTTGATATTATGTTGATATCAACTGATTGTTTTTATTTCAACATTGACAAATAAGATAATATTGTCTGTGAAATAAACTTTTAATATTTTGTGAACTATTGTGTTGGTGTATATTTAATATATTTTTATTTTTATATGTAAGAATAATTTTATTTTTTCATTTGAATTATTGTTGTTGTTTTTTTATATTATTTTGATTGCTTACTCTGATAATTTCTTTATCTGATTCGTTTATTTTAAATATTTTGTACCTTTATTGTTCTTTAGTAGTATTACTACTATCATATTAACAAGTTATCAACATAATGTCAACACGATATCAACAATTAATGCTAATTTTGTCAAGATATTTGTAAAATGAGAACATTGATTGATTTAAGTCATAAACAATCAACATATTATCAAAAGCATTTCAACAGCTCATCAACACAACAAATTAAGACTAAACTTTATTTTTCTTTCAATGATTGAAAAATCAACATGTTATCAACATTATGTCAACAACGTGTCAACATAAAATTGAATATGAAAAAGAGTTGAAATACTTATCAACATAATGTTAACAATAAATCAACAACAAATCAACAACATGTCAACATAAAATTTAGTATGAAAAAAATTGAAATACTTATCAACATAATGTCAACAATAAATCAACAACGAATCAACATAAAAAATAAAATAGAACATATAGTTTTAAAAAACGGTGACAATTAATAAAATATCAACAAGAAATCAACAACATGTCAACATGATAATGCTAACATATCATTATCTAATTTCAGTTAAGTTTTATTTTTTTTAATTTATTTCACGGTCAAAATTATCTAATTTACCAATATTTTTCTAGAATAAATTTTTTTAATGTTAAAATCAAACAATTACCAACTGATTATCAACATAAAATCAACAACACTGTAACATTATAATTATTCAGCAATAAACCATCATCAACAAATTGTGTTGCAGAATAAGAAACACAGAAATACAACCAAACACAAAAAATGCAGAAATAACAAAAAATTATTTTATTAAACCAAAAATTTATTTTACATAATATATAATTAACATTCTATTCTCTAAATATAATCTTCATACATGTTTAATGGTGAAAAAACAGTATAAAATTTGTAGATCTGAAAATAAAAAGGAAAAAGAAAAAGAAGAACAATGAATAAATTGTAGATCTGAAATCAAAATTGATGACGACGACGATCATAGGAGATGATGGCGTTGGCGGAGACGATGATGAGAACGATGATAGAGGAGCGGAGGAACAGAGGACATAGCGGCTGAAAACGATGGAGCAAACACGAGCTGAGAGAGATGATTTGAGAGAGAGGAGAGAAAAATTAATTGTGATGAGAGAGAAAATTATTCATTTATGAGGATTTTACTTGGAATATTTTATATATATAGATCCGTATAAAAGTAATATTTTTCAGCGTGTACAGTAGTTTTCATATTGAAAACTCTTGCCTGTATAAAAGTAATAATTTACCAAATGTTGGTTGTTTATAAAAAAAGCCCATAATACAATTCACCTAGATCTAGAATTTACATAAGACCCATCAAAAGTCCGCATAAGATCCATTTAGATATTTGAATTAAATATGATATCAATACAATAATATAATATCCACTTGAATTTGTTGTTGTTAAATCCATCTAAATTTTAAATTGTTTCTAACATGAATACAATAATATTTAATCTACCCAAATTATTTAAATTTTGAAATGTTGATAAGAGATGAATACAAATACTATAAGATTTATTTAAATCAATTTTAAATCTAAGCGAGATCCATATAGTATATAATTAAAAAAAAGTCAATAGTTAAAGTTAAATAGTCAATATTTATATTTGGTCAAAGTAGTCAAGTCATAAGGTCAGAAGTCAAACAACCAACGATCATCGGATCACCACCACCGACTACGACTGCTAGCATCTGGCGACCTACAGATTACGGTGGCGCAGTCCGACATACATTATTTCTTAGTAAAAAGTCAGTATTTTTGAAAACACTTATATTTATTAGGCTGTTGTAAAATTCAGAATTTCTAATAGTATTCCTGTAAGCTGTATAAAAAAAACCTTAAATAAAAGTGCAAGCGTGCTCATAAAATAATACTGTTTTAATACGAATGTGAGTTCGGGTAAGGCTTAATAGACAAATTTATTATCTAACCTCGGTCCAAGTACGTTGAGCCTGGGCGGATACCGAACCCATTGAACAGGTCTATCACCCTACATGCAGGTGAACTTCTATTCTGCTAAACTTTGTCAAGGTAAACTTAAAGAAAAGTTCAGTACAATTTTACACAATATCCTTGAAAACTCTAGTAAAGGAAGAGAAGATCATTGAAACTTGGACTGTAAGAAAAGTGGTACCTCTTGCACCTTTTAAATGATTGCTATGCAATCATTTGCAGCACAATCTTCTACACTTTGATCTTTCTTCCTTTGAGTTAGCATTTGAGTAGAGTCAACTCTTTCCCTCAACTTGTGATTCGAAGTCGAGTAATTCAATTTCATCGATTTTGATCAATTAAGGACACTAATTTTTATTATTTTATCAATTAAGGACAAAAGTATATACAATATAAACAAGGTCATCCTTTTGATCAATTAAGGATAATTTTTTTTTATCAATTAAGGACAAAAGTATACAATGTGAATAAGTTCAAGGACCGACATGATCCATTTTTGTTTTTAATTGACCTAAAAAGAGAGTATTGTACTTAATTGATAAAAAAATTAAGATTATTATCTTTTATTTATAAAAATAATTGAGAGTGATTTATTTAATCCTGAGTCACAAGTTGAAAGACCGGATGACCCTTTATATTCATTAGCATTTACTTCATCACACTTCTATGGCAAAATCTCAAAGTGTTCTGATTCTGATGAATATTGGGTTTACAAAGTTTGGTTCTGCTTAATCATAATCATATTTTTAATCTTTTAATCTTTACGAGATAGAGAAAATATAAAACCATCCAAAATACGTGTTGATTATATTCATCTTATGTAAATAAGAAATTTCTTTATTTATCTATGGTCTTGCACAAGGCAAGAACAAGACATAATGACAAATCATAGAAGATTATTACATGGAGTCAACAAAGTTGGAGCAAGTGGTATTCTTATAAACAAGATTAGAACTGAAACCAAGTCTTGATTTATCAAGATCAAACTGTAGAACAGTATCTTCTAGCTGATGCCCACCAATAATAATCGGAGCCCAGGGTTGCGATCCACCGTCAATATACGCCAAACACATAGTGTAGCTATTGACTGCCACCATTGAATTTGCACCGGAGAATCTCCAAGACACATTTTTACCATCTGCACTTTCCAATTCCAGATCAATTGCCGGTACGATCGCCAAGAATTCTTCAATCGTACCGAACCCGCTTGAATAGTAGCATGCTCCAAATGGTACTGGTACTGAAGGTACCACAAGAGATCTAAATTTTAATTCCATCTTCTTGGTAAAATCTCTAAGAAGAGCTTTATAAATAGAAGTATGCAACACAGTGTATGGATTTACGGTACTAAGCATGGTTCCGCCACTGCCATCTTTAACGACGGATAACAAATTCTCGTCAAATTTAATCTTTTTCCCATCAACCCTTATGGATTTAACTCCAATGTAGTAGTCAGCTGATCCGCCCGTAATCAGATCCTCGACGGGGTTGAGGATCAGCGGAGTGTATGTAAGCGGTTCATAATTCGGACCATTTCCGAAGAATATCAAGCCATTGTTTTTGTAATTAGAACTCAAACAAATTGCAAATTTTTTCGGGAGATCCATAGAATCGGAGAGATAAGCAGGAAGCGAAATGTTGCTCGATCTTCCGAAACCAGCTACCCCAGTGACCCCCTCCGCAAGACTATCCAATAGCCATGTTATACCGCAAAAAAACGGGAAACTGGCCAATGAAACAATCCTGCCGGGATTGTTTTTATTATAGAACTGAATAGAAACCGTATCCTGACCGAGCTCCCCCCCGGTGCCGATGTACACAACTCTGTTTTGGATGAATTTGGTACATGTACTATTGTTATTGCACCCTGGCCTAGGGCTAGAACTACACTGAGTCGGCTCAGTAGTGCAAACTTTTGAGTTAGCAAGTGAGCAAAGAGTGGAGTTACATTTTGCAGGTTTGTATGTGGAAGAAGTATAGCTTTCTTCACAGTTAACCCACATGAACCTTCCGCCAAGATCCACCGTTAACTTCACCGGTGTAGAAGGTGTTCGTTGGCTGATTTGGATGGTGTATTGGTTGGTGCATTTATCTTTGGAAACTGGAATGACTATTGTATTTGGACGAAATGGCAGTGTTTTAGCTGAAGATGGGGAAATAGTGAAGAAGATAAGAGAAAAAAGGAGGAAGAAACAATCAAATAAAGAAGCCATTATTGTTGAATGATATTCAAGCATGTAGTTTCAAAAGCTCTCCATTTATAATTATTTTCTTCACTACAATTTTTAGTCTAGATCAAATTTTCATAGATTCCTCTTACAAGAGCTATTCTAAGATAATTGTTGACCGTTTTACGAAGTCAATGACTTGTTATTTTTCGGAAACTATCCTACGTAAATGACTTATGTGGATATACTTGGTTGGTCCATCTATAAAAGAGAAATTTTGTAATTTTAATTAAATTGGAGTTTGGAATTTGGATATAATTGTTCCAACTCGTTAAATTTACGGACCAGACTGTCCAAATTAATATGTCATAATGATAAAAATCGTCGATATAAATAATCATTATAGTTTTAAATTATAAAATTTATATGTATGAGAGTGGTTCACTGGTATATGAGCGGTCTGCTATTATAGGAGGATTTTTGATTTTTGTGCGCCTATAAGGCATTGAAATTTCCGGTTTAGTGCCTCTTTGAAATTTAATTCCAAAAGAGTGTCTGGGCCCACGCGTTCCGCATTTTGGAAATGCGGAACACGTGACGTTCCGCATTCCTATAATGCGGAACGCATTAATCAACTGATTAATTACTTAATCGGTTGATTAATTACTCCCTAATAATTGGGGAGTACTTTTGTCTCCCCAATCATTGGTGTACCAATATTATTTACATACAAATTTAATCTAAAAATTATTATTCATTTCGCCTCAATAAAGTTCGATCACTTACAAAAAAATATACTATTGAAAAAATCGATTTGACATTTGTAAGATTTAAAAAATTAGTATGCTAATATTAATAAAAAAATTGAAACAACCCAGTTTAATATGAGTTAAAAATATCATATTGCGTTTTAATTTTTTTTATCAATACCATACAAATTTTTTAAATTTATAAATGTCAATTCGGTATTTTTAATAATATACTTTTTTTAACTGATCAAATTTTATTGAGACGAAATGAATATATAATTTTTAGATTAAATTTTTATTTAGATAATATTGGTACACTATATTTCCTTTTTTTCATTTGTAGTAGATGTTGTATTTATAATATATTATTTATTTTGAAAATCATTGTTTAAATAAAATTAATATTATATCGTTTTTTAAAATTATATCATTTGTTAATATATATCGTTTGTTAATATTAATTTAAAATCGTTTAGTAATATTGTATCGTTATTTAAAATTGTTAAAGTGCCCAAATATTAAAATTGCTTAATTAGCTGATTATTGATTTAATCAGCTAATTAATGCGTTCCGCATTGTATGGCGTTCCGCATTCCCACAATGCGGAACGTGTGGGCCCAGACACTCTTTTGGAATTAAATTCCAAAGAGGCACTAAACCTGAAATTTCAATACTTTATAGGCACACAAAAATCAAAAACCCATTATACGAGGCCTGCGTTCGGGTCAAATCAAACTGAACTAACCAATATTCATTTTATTTTATAATTAAACTGAACCGATCTTTAAGTAAATTATATATGTATATGTGTATGTATTGATACCTGACTCTTCGATTGGTCAAAGTTATTTGGAATCCAGACTCAGACTAAGCTAAAGTCGACCCAAAATGGATCTAAAAGCAAACATTATCTATATTTAAAATTCGTATTGGAGATCTGACCTATAAAAAAAACTAAGTACACATGTATTTTTTTTCCTTTTCGTTTCATTACTTTGTACTCGTTACCGTCACATTTCTTCTTTGCTTATTTTGAATCTTTAACTAATTCTGATCAAGTAATTAAAGAAATAATCTTCAACAAAAATGACTCAATTATTGATGTTGACTGAATATAATTTTGATTGTTTAAAGAATGAGATTGTGAAGTGATCGTAGAAGCTAAACAAATAAATAATCCAATTTTAAAAGGCCTCATGCCAAAACTTGAGTTTTTTTACCTTTTTAATATCATTGGACCATTTTAAAAAGAAAATGGTTAACATGGAATATTATAACGCTTAATTGCACCAAAAATCACATACTTTCGCATGTTTTTGTTATTTAACATAATTTTTTAATTTTGACAAAAAAGTACACGAACTTTCAAAATTTTACAATTAAGAGCACGTGTGTGTTTCCTTTGAAAAATAGTGCAATTTTACATCCAAAACGACGCCGTTTTAATCTAAACGGTGTCGTTTTACATCCAAAATGGTGATGATGTCTTTAATTGCAAAATTTTAAAAGTTCATGTACTTTTTTGCTAAAATTAAAAGATTGTGTTAAATACCAAAAACACACAAAAGTTGTTGATTTTTGGTGCATTTAAGCCATATTATAATATTATAGGTTAACTTTGTATGTCACCCATGCCAGCAATACCCTAGGCGCCGTTTGGATTGGGTGTTTTTAAAATCCATAGATTTTAACAAAATCGATGGATTCTAAATCAATGGACTTTAAATCTATAGATTTTAAAATTCCATCGTTTGGATAGAAAACAAAATCAATCAATTTTCAACATAATTAATGGAAAAAAAATAAATAATATAACAATCCATCATTCATAAAAAATAGTGGATTTGGATTTTCCCACTTAGTAGGTGGGAAGTCAAAACCCTAAAAAAATGATGGATTGTAGAAAATGAGGGAATTTATAAATTCATGGATTCTATTAATTTTTTTTTTAGGCAAACGATAGATTTTGTCCAAATCCATTGATTTTTTAGAAGAGAGATTCTTAGGTAGACTCAGTCTACCACGTCATCCGTGGACTAACCTATCATATTTTGACACGTCATTCAAATAATGGCACTATTGTAATTTTATATATTACTTTTTTACACCTTTGAATAGTAATATTATGATAGTGTCATTATTTTAATGACGTGTCATAATGTGATAGATTTAGTTTACGGATGACGTGATGGACCGAGTCCACCTAAGAATTTCTCTTGTTTAAAATCCATCGTTTAAAATCCATCAACCAAACGGTGCCTAAAGTTCAATGTGTTCACATCTCACATGCCAACAATTATAGTAAAATAAGGCTAAATTCATTTTGAGATTCCTCTACTCTTTATTTTTTATTTTTCAATAAATCTCTCTATTTCGATATTAAAGAAGGGTTTCTTGAACGTCAATTTCATTATTATTATACCCTTTTATGATGGAATTTTGAGAGCGACCACACTCTCTGTTATTGAGTGTGGAAAAAAATATATGCCATTTTAATTTTAAAATAAAATAAAAAATACATTAAAAAATTTTATATTTTGTTTATAATACATTAAAATCCTTATACTTAATTTACAAACAAAAATCAAACTCAGTTTCTATATATTGATAAATTTACAAATAATTATTATTTTCAATTAATTTAATAATTATAATTAATCTTGAGATAGAATTATAATTACTTTATTATATTTTAACTTATTTCGAGACATAATTTTTTATTCTGAAATAAAATTCAGTCTGTAATTTTAAACATACTGTCATTTTTTCCCTCCCTACTATGGCCGACCACTACATAAAAATTTATTTAATTTAATTTAATTTTAATTTATTTTGAAATTTAAATATTATTTCGAATCTGTAATTTTAATCCTTCGGTATCTGATAGGAGTAAAATACTCCTATTTACTCGAGTCGTTTCATTACGTTTTTATGCTATTTACCGTGCATTTTGAGGTGTTTGTGTGCCTTATTATGTGTTTGAGCTTTTCAGGGCATTGAAGCGTTTTGGAGCGTTTTTGGCCAAAGAATGTGAAGGAATCGACAAAGAATACAAGGAGCGAAGTCTTGTCGAAAAAGCCATGATTGAAGCCTGTCTCGATCGAGACAGACACTTATGGAAGTGTATCGATCGAGACAAGAGAGGAATTTCAGGCAGTAGCTTTTGGAGAAGCTTGTCTCGATCGAAACACATTCCTTTAATGAATGTCTCGATCGAGACAAAGGTTAAACATTGGGCTCAGATTTCGAATTTTGAAGACACAAGGCTTGAGGCCCACTTCCTTATTTGGCCAAACACTCATGTAATAGGTTGTTTTCATTCCCTTTTTGGAGAGTACTATATAAACACTTTTATCTCTATTTTTAGGGTATGTCTCATTAGTGTAGGAGACATCAATTTTAGTGTAGTTGTAATTCCTTTTGCTCTCACTTTTATGTGAGAATCTTTCTTGTTCTTGGTGTTCTTCATAAAGAATTTCCAGATTTTGTTCTTTTTGGGATTGATCCTTATTAATGCAAGCTTCTATTATTGAATCTTCATTATCTAGTTTATGTTAGTGCTCTACAACCTACTTAAGGTAATCTTTCTTACTTTTAATATGTTTATTGAATGTTGTTTAGTGATTAATGTTAGAATAGTTATGGTTTGCTAAACCCCTTGTTTGGGGGTTGCTTATGATAGTTGTGTGATGATTAGTTGATTAGGGTGATTTGTAATTAGGGTTTGATGTGATTTTTGTGCTTATTGACCTAGGTTAGATTGATCTCCTAATCTATGGTTGTTGGACTAATTGCTTAGGCGAGGGTCACTTAATTAGTCGGATTTAGAAATCACATGTTTAAGGCTTAATCACGCGAGAGCGGTTTAGGTTTTATTTGGTTATAAGTTAGCTTCATGATTGGATTCGATTGGTATTATCGAAATCTAATTACGCGAGAGCGATTTAGATTTTGGTATATTAATCCAATTTCAATTAGCTCTAATTGCGGACTCGAGAGAGCGGATTAGGCATTTTAGAAAGACTTGATCCAAACCAATATTTCAAACAACCCCCGGTTACCTAGGATTCATAGATTTGATTAGCAACCCTTAAACGCTTTTTACTTCTTGTTTATTCCGTAGTTTAGCTAACCGTTACTTAATTAGTTATTTCCTTAATTTAATACTTCTTTACTTTTAGTTGTGTTAAGTTAGTGTTATTGCAACTCATGCTATTTGTGTGCTAAACGAATTGAGTGACAACTAAAATCATTCTCATCATAACTCTACATTCCTCGTGGGTTCGACAACCCGGACTTAAAGTCCACTTTTATTACAAGTTGGTGAGTAAAATCCGCCAACAAGTTTTTGGCGCCGTTGCCGGGGAATGAGAGCGCTTTATGATTGATTGAAATTAGTTGACACTCGGTCGAGTTAGCTTTATTTTCTGTTTTTTATATTTTTGTTCATTTTTGCCTTTTTCGTGGTTTACGCTTGGTGCTCTTGTCTTTGGTTGTGTAGGAAAATTGTGTATTTGTTGGTTGATCTTCAAATATTATTTTTATGGTGAATCTATTTGGACGTGAATGATGGCTTGGGATCCGAATTGTGAGATTTGTGGGGATTTTAGGCATATTGGAGCCGAGTGTCCTACACTCTATTCAAATTGGAATGATCATGTCAATTATGTGGGTGATCAATGGCAAGCTAGTAACCCTTATTCCGACATGTATGATCCGGGGTGGCACAATCCTCCAAACTATGGTTGGGACAACAATTGGGAGAACTTCAATGAAAACTTGAACTTCGATTCAAGCTATCACCCACATCAAAACCAATGGGACCTCAATTCCAATTTTGACAATGAATCGCAACAATTACTTGGTTTTCAACAAGATGAAATGTTTGATGAATCTAGCAAAATCTACAAGATCATGGAGATGTTAGATAGAATGGAGGTACATCATGAAATTCAATCTACACATCTTCACAACCTAGAGATACAAGTTGCTCGGTTAGCTAGTGATTTGCAAGAGGCAAACCAAGAAGGATTACCGGTCGTAATAGAAGATACTCCAACACATCATGTTATAGCCATCGAGTTTGAAGATGACAATGCTTTAGTAAAACATCCTCCCACAAAGGTTCACAAAGAGATCGAAAGAGAAAAGTGTGAGGATGTTGAACTTGAAGCACCAATTTCCAAGCCACTTACTTGTCGCATGAGCTTAAATGATGAAAGTGGAGAGCAATTTGGTATTACGGTACTCTACGAGGAATTCAACAAATCCTTTGATTATAAAGATCCATACTTAGAGGGATTTGATTCCGAGTATGATGGAAATAATACCAAACCTAAGAATATGCTTCATGCTCCTCATGTTCATTATTATAGAGAACAAGCATATTCTATATCATCTAATCTTTATTTGAAGGAGCCAACAAGGAAAAAGAGGGAGAAGATGCTACCAAGACGGCTTCCGCATGTTAGGTTGTATTTTTAACAATTTTTCGCGAAGGGTCGAGCTCTCGACCTTAAACAAGCGCGCTCGGGAGGCATTCCCGAGAGGTTCGATTTAATTTCTTGTCTTTTTACTTGTTTTTAGCTTAGTTATTTTCAGTATTTTATTTGTTGTTTTAATAATTTGTTGTTCAATCTTATGCCGGGTGTGTTTGATTTGTGTTGTGTAGGCAAAAAGAAAAAAAAAATCAATTCTACTCAGATATGGGTGTCTCGATCGAGACATTCATTTAAAGAGAGTGTCTCGATCGAGACAAGAGGAAAAAAATGGGCAGTAGCTTTTGAGCTATTAGTGTCTCGATCGAGACACGCACCAAACCCAGGTGTCTCGATCGAGACAATCATTTAAAGGGGAGATTGATTTTGATTCAAACACAACCACATGGATAGATGAGGTGGCACGATCCTAGCCATTCTTGAGAAACACAAAAGACATGGATTGCTGAAGTGGCAACATCTTAGGCTTTGATTTTGAATTGAGAATCATATCCATAAATGCCTACCTACCACTTCATCTTCTCCATCAAACTTTGCCATTTTTAGCAAAAACAAAAGCTTCTCTATCTTTCCTCCAACAAAATTCAACCACCACCTTACCACCACCAAACTCCAAATAAAGTACATTACCGGATACCCTTTTCACCGCTCTCAATATGGCTCGAACCGCTAAAACCGTTAAGCAAGCCTCCACCGCCACAACCAATGCCGCCACAAGTACGAATCCACCCTCTCAACCACCACCACCAAGACCCAAGAGGGCTACCCGAAAACAATCCGCCTCCGGTGCTAGAGCGTTTGGGTCGAATACTCCGAGAGCTCTTAAAAGACGTTTTGAGACTCCATTTGAATGCCGCTCGGTGCAAGAGGGGGAGAAGTACGAGAAACTTAGGAAGAGGGGTATTGCCAAGCCGTTCAAGATTGATTGGCGAGCTATGAAGGATTTGGGGATTGACGGGGATGTGAAGCGGCATTTGGATGTCTTAGGGCTATGACATATGGCGGAACTTTCGCATGATTATGTGGAGGAATTGGCTTATGAGTTCTCCTCCACCGTCACCACCACTTCCGGACTTCGATTGAACAAGATTTGATTTTCTAACTCAACTCCTATTCAATTTTTTTATGTCTTATTTCGTAGCATTGAGGACATTGCTTAGAAATGTGTGAGGAGGGTTGGAAAATTGAATATAGTTGCCTAGGATGTTTTTGTTTTTTGTTTGTTGTTTTGTGTGTTGTTTTAGTTATGTTTCTTTTTGATTGATGTCTTTTAATAGAATTTTGGGTCAAACCTTTAGCATATCCCCCTAGCTTAGTATTTTGAGCATGTTAGTTAAGTTGATCAAATGCTTGCAATTGTATCAAATTTTATGTCCCGTATAATGAATGTTTGAATGGTGTCTCTCGGGCTTACAATTCTTGTGTGATGCTTGCTTAGCGAGATGCCAATTAGATGACATAATTTGATAGGATTAGGATGAAGTCACTTGTGAGCAATTTTGACCCTTATTGCATGATCGACCTAGCTTGATGCGGATTCATGATGTGTATGTAATAGTATTGTTGAATTCTAGGTAAAATTTGGGCATGCTTGGCATAGTTGTTAAGTCTCTAGCAATGGAAAAACACAAGCTTATTACTTAAAATTTTGAGCCAAAAATTCTTTATTGTGTGTTTTGCATGCTTAAGTCCTAGAACTTGCTCCTATGTCCTTTTGAGATTACATTGTTGAGTTTTAAACAATCAAATGATTTTGGCACTAGGATTAACCCTTTCCTAAACCCACTTTAAAAAGCCTACCCGTTTACCCCTAGATAACACAGTTTGAGCCTAAAACCAATTTCTTGTTTTAAATCTAAAATTCACACAATTAGACCTTTTCAAAAATTTACCTCTAAAATACCCTAATTTGACTTGATGAGCTTATATGAAAAAAAATGAATCTTAGCTTGATGGCTATGAAAAATTTATGAACTTGTGCTTCAAGAAAAGTTGCCTTGAGAAAAAGAAAAATAGAAAAATAAAAGAAAGAAAGAATAAAGAAAATCAAGAAAAAGAGAAAAAGAGAAAAAGAGAAAAAAACAAAAAAAAACAAACATTTATAGTGTGAATAAAGGCATTGAATAATTTGAAAAAGTTCATGTGTTAGAAAATTTTCCAAGTTAGATCATTTGTGTATTAAAAGTGTTTGTCAAGTCAAGTTTTAACCAAAAAAACTACCTCTTTTACCTACCCCAAACCCTTAGCCCCATTACAACCCTTAAAAGTCCAATTGATGATTGTTGAGAACCGAACTAAGTAGTGGAGTTTGGACTTTGAGCAAGCCTATGGTGACTTTGCATGCGTATTGTTTATACCCCTTGATATTTGAGCGAGTGAAATCTAGAGAGGAGTATGCATTGCTTGAAACTAGACAATTATGCCTTGTTTTGCCAAAAATAGCTTGTATCCAATTTGTTTACACGTCCCGTATATGATAGCAAATTCGTAATGTGTATTGTGTTGATAAGCATGCTTTCGTGATTGTAGTCTTAATGCTATCATCTTATGTCGTTGACATTGCATCTATCGCTTGTTTGCATCATCATGAGTTGTAAATCCTTGAAGCATTCATTCGGGCATTCATTGTTTGGAACATCTTGTAGATATGTTGCGGGTATGAGTTCATTAGTTAACATGCGTCCTCGAGTAAGGTTCATTTCTTGCTTGAGGACAAGCAAGGGGTTAGTGTGAGGAGGTTTGATAGGAGTAAAATACTCCTATTTACTCGAGTCGTTTCATTACGTTTTTATGCTATTTACCGTGCATTTTGAGGTGTTTGTGTGCCTTATTATGTGTTTGAGCTTTTCAGGGCATTGAAGCGTTTTGGAGCGTTTTTGGCCAAAGAATGTGAAGGAATCGACAAAGAATACAAGGAGCGAAGTCTTGTCGAAAAAGCCATGATTGAAGCCTGTCTCGATCGAGACAGACACTTATGGAAGTGTATCGATCGAGACAAGAGAGGAATTTCAGGCAGTAGCTTTTGGAGAAGCTTGTCTCGATCGAAACACATTCCTTTAATGAATGTCTCGATCGAGACAAAGGTTAAACATTGGGCTCAGATTTCGAATTTTGAAGACACAAGGCTTGAGGCCCACTTCCTTATTTGGCCAAACACTCATGTAATAGGTTGTTTTCATTCCCTTTTTGGAGAGTACTATATAAACACTTTTATCTCTATTTTTAGGGTATGTCTCATTAGTGTAGGAGACATCAATTTTAGTGTAGTTGTAATTCCTTTTGCTCTCACTTTTATGTGAGAATCTTTCTTGTTCTTGGTGTTCTTCATAAAGAATTTCCAGATTTTGTTCTTTTTGGGATTGATCCTTATTAATGCAAGCTTCTATTATTGAATCTTCATTATCTAGTTTATGTTAGTGCTCTACAACCTACTTAAGGTAATCTTTCTTACTTTTAATATGTTTATTGAATGTTGTTTAGTGATTAATGTTAGAATAGTTATGGTTTGCTAAACCCCTTGTTTGGGGGTTGCTTATGATAGTTGTGTGATGATTAGTTGATTAGGGTGATTTGTAATTAGGGTTTGATGTGATTTTTGTGCTTATTGACCTAGGTTAGATTGATCTCCTAATCTATGGTTGTTGGACTAATTGCTTAGGCGAGGGTCACTTAATTAGTCGGATTTAGAAATCACATGTTTAAGGCTTAATCACGCGAGAGCGGTTTAGGTTTTATTTGGTTATAAGTTAGCTTCATGATTGGATTCGATTGGTATTATCGAAATCTAATTACGCGAGAGCGATTTAGATTTCGGTATATTAATCCAATTTCAATTAGCTCTAATTGCGGACTCGAGAGAGCGGATTAGGCATTTTAGAAAGACTTGATCCAAACCAATATTTCAAACAACCCCCGGTTACCTAGGATTCATAGATTTGATTAGCAACCCTTAAACGCTTTTTACTTCTTGTTTATTCCGTAGTTTAGCTAACCGTTACTTAATTAGTTATTTCCTTAATTTAATACTTCTTTACTTTTAGTTGTGTTAAGTTAGTGTTATTGCAACTCATGCTATTTGTGTGCTAAACGAATTGAGTGACAACTAAAATCATTCTCATCATAACTCTACATTCCTCGTGGGTTCGACAACCCGGACTTAAAGTCCACTTTTATTACAAGTTGGTGAGTAAAATCCGCCAACACACCCCACCGTCCAATTGTTTTTCGAGGGAGAAATTTTTTTTCTGACGGAAGAAGAGAAGCAAGCTTCTCAACTCCTCAGGCGAGGAGCTTCTGCTTTTTGTTTGTGGAACAGAGCTACCCTTCAGCTCCTCGCTTGAGGAGCTTCTTCTGCTCCTCAGAAGTGAGGAGCAGTTCTGATCCTCCTCCTTTGGAAAAAAATGTCCTCCGTCGTAAAAAAATTAGACGGTGGGTATCGATGACCATTTTTTGACTCTGACGATAAACGAGGGAGAAGAAGAATAAAGAAAAAAGTGTTAATTAATCTTTGAATTTTAGCGATATTTTTTTATCAATATTTAAAAGAAATTTATTATTTAACGGAGAGTGTGGCACACTCGCCACATTACATCCATTTAGGGGTATAATAATAACGAAATTAAAGTTCAAAAAACCCGTAAACGTCAAATTGAAGTATAGGGACATGATGAAAAAAAAAGTAAAGAGTAGAGGAACTCCGAAATGAGTTTAGCCTAAAAGTAATAATCACATGGGGGTATTTGGATACGGTCCACATTGTCGACTTCACCACTATCAGGTGGCTAATATATTATCAATTATAGTTTCATATTTTTATTTAAATTTTTTAATTTAATAACCTTTTACTTTCAATTAAATAAATAGTTAAAGATTTTTGTTAATTGTTTATACTAATCTGTAATAACAAATCATTTGAACGTGAGGTAACAAATCGTTAACGAAATTGAAGTGAATTCTCAAATCATTTGAAAATGAATATTAAATTATTAACAGAGTTAACATAAGCTCCTAACTATTAACAAAATTGAAAGTGAAGGCTATACAATAGGATTTTCAAACAAAGAATATCAAACTGTAAGTATATGTGGAGGTTTTAGAGTAATTTGCTCTTCTTTATGGCGGATAAAAATATTAGTTATTATATGTTTTATTATAATTTAAAAGGATGAAAATAATAAAATTATAAAGTAACTCATCAAAAATAAATTATAAAGCAGGCAAAATAATTTTTTTAAAATAAACAAATTTAAATTAATAATTTTATTTTAAAATATAAATTTATATGACGGTCCATCATTTATCATGTGCTATATGTAAGTCTGCTTATGACTATTAATACAAGAACATCCACAATCGTTAGACTGTTTTTGAATATGATGACTATCACATCAATTTTCTATTAAACTCCTCTTTATATTTTAGACTTTATTATTTTATAAAATATATTATAAATTATTAAAAATACTATATCTTTATTTTTTAACAGGTAATGCCATAAAAATTTATCAACTTTACGCGTTTTTTCAATTTAATCATGCCTTTTAAAACTTGTCATAAAGATACACTAACTTTCATTTTTTTCCAAATCTATGCACGGTGCTGAGATGAGCTCATTTATTGGTATAATTTGCTGAGGTGGAGGTTATTTTTAAACAATAAATGAATGCCATACCGTGTATTGATTTGGAAAAAAATGAAAGTTGGTGTATCTTTATGACAAGTTTTAAAAGGCGAGATTTAATTGAAAAAACGTGTAAAGTTGGTGGATTTTTATTGCATCAACTCTTTTATAAATAATAATATATTACTCCCTTCGTCCCAATAGAGTTGTTCACTTTGCTGTTATCATAGAGTTTAAGAAAACATAATTAATATTATAAATTTTATAAAAAAAATTCTACTTTTCTTAAGATACTCCTATTTTATATAGCCACTATCTCTTATTTGCTTATATATTTCGATAAATAATAATAAATGCTAATTCATTAGTGGATTTAAATAAGTTTGATATAGAAAAAATAATTTTAAAGTTTGTTACTTACATAGAAATGGACAAGAATTTTGAGATAAAATACAGAGAAAGTGGACAACTCTATTGAAACGGAGAGAGTATAATAACAAATAAAGTAATTGATAATTAATAATAAATACTATTTCCGTCCCAAAATAATAGTGTCATTTGCCACTTTCATCCTTCTTAAAATAATAGTCCTATTTAGCTTTTTGTTGTGTTTGATTCTATATTACTATGACATTGTTTTTATTTAAATATTACTAAGTGCAATACTTGAAAAATGCATTGCATTAAATGAAATACTTAAAAAACTTATTTGTTGACTTTTTTTAACTATGAAAATATTTATAAATTATTGATTTTGACAATTATTAATTTAATTTTGTATTTTTAAATAATCATTTAATATTTTGATTTTTCTTATAAAGTCATATCTAATCATAGTTAGGAATAAAATTGGAAAATTACAATATTATAACTATAATAACTATATATCTTAATATGTTTGTTTTTAAGAATAGAACTATTATTCGGGGGGGGGGGCATATTACTGAAAAGAAATACATAAATCGTTGCTAAAATTATTCATGGCGGCTAGGTTGTCTTGTTGAATTTTGCTCCCACCTCTTAGCATATCTCTATTGTCTCGTTTACTCGTTACCTTATCTTTTCTTTTACTCTTTTATTTTCTGTCTTTTGACCAATTAGACGAATTTCAACTTCACTGTCATCAATGTCGATATGTGTATCTGGTTTGATGAAGATGTGTATACACTGTTTACACCAAGTCTTGTCTTTTTGGAAGCTTTCAGACGAGGATAATTTGCTTCCTATTTAAATATTATTTTCATAATTTTAATATTGTCAGCCACAACCAGGATTCTTCACTAAGTGATAGTAAACACTAGCCTTCTTGATTCTCAAACATATTCAAATCAATTATGTACATATTTTGTTTTTGATTTCTTAAAAAATTACTACAGTATCCAATTTTTGGATAACATGGCAAGTTTTAGATAAAAAAAAGTCATCTTATAGTTTTTTTTTCATATAATTGACTTTACACTCAAAAGATTGTTTTTTAGATCATTTACAAGCAACATATATTCTCTATACGAAGAGTGAGAATTGCCTATCTTGTCTATCCCCACAACATGGCCTTTTGCATCACCCTTAAAAGCGACGCTCCTTCCATCTTTAGGTGCCAAATGAGTGAAATTGGGGAAATGACATGTCATATGTCTTGAGCAACCGCTATCAACATACCATTTTTTAATGAATAGGATATATATTAAAGGCAGAAGAAGTGGCAAAAACCAAAATCTCTAAACTTTCGCACAAGAAGTGGCGCACACTAGGAGGTACACTAGAGTCTACGGCTTATAGAATTAGCAAAAACAGTCATATACCAGAGTACAAGATACACTGAGGCTTCTATTAGTCATTTACCGCAAGTATACAATATCGCAACTAGTAGTACTCAATAAGAACAAGGTCGATCCCACGAAGAGTGATTTAAGAAATGACGAGAATGAACTTAGATGTTATTCAATTCGTTGAACACAAGGATGACATTTGTTTGGTTTTCAAATAAGTAAAGAACTAAAATTAAACAACTATTGAATTGGAATTTGAAAGACTAATTAAACAACGATTAATCAAATATGGGTTTAAACAAGAATTAAAAGGCACATAGAGATTGATACTAGCTAATTAACATTGCAATAAACGAAAATGAATATCATGTCATTCAACAAGAACCGAGTTGTTTCTAAAGCATCGTTCCCGCTCTTTCGAATCTCAAACAAAACCACATATCGAGCAATCAATTAAAGCTTAACTCACTCTCATGATACTAAACGTAATCAATTAACCAACAAGCAATAATTATTCCAACTCAACGGCTACCTAATCCCTAACCCGCTCTCACGGTGTTATGACTTAGTCTTTTAATCACATATGTCTATCTATTTAACCATCTCTCAATGCTTTAAACAAATACTAATCATGCTTTAGGAGATCAATCTAAAACAAGCATTAAGAATAATGATTAAAACATGTTATTCAAGCCATACATGCAAATCCATTCAAAGCAACATTTAAGAGTTCATATTAACCCCCAAACATGGGGGTTTAGCCAATCATGCTAAACATCACATTAACAACTAAACAAATAGAAATGAAAGATAAGAAACACTTAGTTAGAAGAATAAGATTCAAAGTAAGCACTTGCATTCAAAGATAAATCTTGTTCTATAATCATAAAAGCTCCAACACCACAACAATGATGGAAAAGATGGAGGCATAAAACCCTAAAACTCCTATACTCCTAACTAAAATAGACAACTAAAAGTGGATGACATATTCTCTATGAAGTGTATGCCCTAATTTGAGATAAGGTGCCTTATATAGGCAATACAAATGAGGAAATAAAACATCCACGTACAAGTTGTGTCTAAAAATGAAAGTGTGACTCAAGCCATGTGGATTTTCAAAAGCTGAAATTCCTTCTTTGCAGTGTGTCGCGATCCGAGATTTTCATTTAACATTCTGTCTCAGATCGCGACAAAACCAAAGTTTGGTGTCTCGATCCGAGACACTCTTTCCGCTGCACGACCACGAACTTCAAAACTTCATAACTCGGTGTAGAAACGTCCACATGAGTTGGTTCTTGAACCTCTGGAAAACTTAGGATGTGTACTTTATTTCTTATGAAGAACACAAACTTGTTAGAAGCTTCTAACTAATTCATAATTGTCAAATAGTGTAGGGGGGGTCAGATTGTCAAATGTGATTTTAACATTTCTTTGCTTCAAGCTTCGCCTTTTCTCCGGCTCGTCGATTCTTCCCTCTTTTTATGCCAAAACACTCTGCAATGCTCCAATATCCCTGAAACACTCACACATGCTATAAGGTATACAAAATACTAGAAAAGCACGGTAAAACATACATATGAGTATTTTAATCCTATCAGATTCCTATTTAGAATAACAAAAGTTCATACCAAAATAACAAAAGATCATATTACAAATTTTAAAATGAAAAACCATCTTATTGAAGCAGTTAAAAATAATCGACTCCTTGCTTGCTACTCAATTCGAAGGGCTCTGCCATTCCTGTACTTCCAAATTTTCCAAATCACAATGAATCATAGAATCTGCCATAATTTGCAATAAGACCTTTATGAATAATGTTCAGCCATTGAATCATAAATTCCACAACAGTATCAGGAAAAATCCAAACCAAATCAAGCTTCTGTAAAATGTCACACCAATTAACATACCATTTGATTTTAAGATTCGCATTTTTTTTTCATCTAAAAGAAACAAATTCAAAATTTAGATACCCAAATCACGTTGGATTTTATGAATTTAGCACTTGAATATTTCAAGGGAATTAACTTCAATTCGACTTTTCTCACATAGCAATTCATATTTTTGTATCTTTTTTTATCTTTTTTTTTTTAAAATTGAAATATACAAGATGCTTATAAAAAATGCAGGACTACAATTGGGCCATTTTTTTTTTACCCTTTTCCTTATTTTTTTTCAAGGCATTTCGTAACTCCATCTCCATGTGTCACTAAAGTTTGGTTTGATAACGTAAAGATTTCTGATATAAATATAATAACGTCCAGAGGATATGTGGAGTTGCGAAATGATAAATCATCATTGGAGTTTCGAATGCCTTCTATATAAGTCAAAAATTGTGCAGAATAGAGACCAAGATGGAGAAATTTTATATGAAACTTTTTTGGTTGTTTCTCAAAAATGATTTTATTTTCCCTTTTAGCTTATTATATATAAATTTCATATCACTTGTTACCATTACTCTTCCAAAATATAATAATCCTGACACGACTTATCTATCCTATTATTTCCATTAACATATATATTGTGAAGCCAGTCTATAATTCCAGTAGGATATAATTAGATAGAATATTTAATCATAAAAAATACACACCAAAAAATATAATTATTAAAAATTTAAAATAAAACATATTCATATAATTGAATATTTTATTTAAAAAATTACAAAAAAAAACATACAAAAATATTTTATTATAACAGAACTCTCTTATATTTAATATTTAATAATATAATTTTAATAATTAATAAAATTTCAGGAAACTCACTTCATTTCATATTGAATAATTCATAATTTTATTAAATAATAATTAATAAAATTTAAAGCACACTTTATATGAATGTAAATTATTAGAGATATTTTTAAGGAACTACATACAAATATGAAATTTAAGAATTTTGCATTCATGAAATGTAAAATGCATGGATTTAAAAATTTAATGTTTGAATTGAATATAAAATCAAAAAAGTTATAAAAAATAATATATATTTTTTTATGAATTTAAATTTTATAAAAGGCCACAAGAAGCGGCAAAAAACGCTTAACTACACCAAGCTTTCGCATATGAAGAGGCAAATTAGTTGCACACTAAAAGCTACGACTTAGAGAGTAAGCAAATCATCCAATTAAAATACAATCAAAACTTCTAAAAAGTCCAAATCCGAGTAAGAAAAACTAGCATTACAACTAACAAAATAAAAGACCGCTTTATGAATACCGCTCAAGATAATATCTTCCACCTTCATTATCTTTTGTTGAAAATTTCTCTTGTTCCTGCAATTCCAAATCTCTCAGACTATAATAATCCACAGCAATTCTAATAACTTAGCATAGCTAATCCTTGGTAAAATGTTCAGCCAAAAATAATAAATTATTAGAACAATTCATCACCCATAAAAATAATGAATTTCTCATTCAAGAAGTAAAATGTTAAATGACGATAATTTTTTTAAAGCTAATTAACTTTATTTAAATTTAAAAAACTTTGTTCACCGTTCACGTAAATGATTTAAATTCAAACAGTGTGGAAGTTGATTTTGATTCTAGAGATTTTTGACTAATGAAATTATTCCCAACGTTAATACTGTATGTTGTTACGGCAAGTAATAATTTGCTGTCAAATATTTCTATAATTGGTTAAATGAAAAAACAATTACTAGAATACAGATTATTTTCCTAAAATGTTAAAATTTCATCATTACAGTGTTTTTTGATTATGCGTTACTTCTGAGCTCTCACATGTATTGGTCTATAAAATTGAGTTCTCCGCTCTGTTTCTTAGACAACATTTAATTATTTTCTATTTGTTTTTGAAAAGAAAATAAAATGTCTGTAGATAACAGAGAATGGTACATGGCAGCGTATGCATCTCAAGGTGTTCCCACCTCTGAACATCTGAAACTCCGGACTGTCAGTTTACCGGTGGCCGGTGATTCCATTCCGGAGGGTCATGTTGCCGTCGAAATCCTGTGGCTCTCCGTTGATCCGTATCAACGTACTAGAATGACTGGTTATAGAGACGGTCTTGATATGACTCCTTTTGACCTCGGTCAGGTATATTTTCTATTCTATAGAGTTGAGTCGGATTGAATTTCAAAAATATCCTACTTATTATCATCCCTAAATATAGTCAGTAAGAATACTCAATTTTAATTTAAAAATCTCGTATTTATTAGTTAATGAAATATAATTTTTTTTTTACTATGATCATCTCCATTTTATTTTCACATCAACACGAGATTATAGTAGCAACTCCTGCCATAAATTATTTTTGTGGCTACAATCACATTAGATAACTACACAAGTTTTGCTGCCGCAAAGAATTTCTAACTTTAATTGCTGTAGTAACATTTTGTTAATATAGAAAGTAAAATTCAAATCATCTAAATAAAGTAAATAAAATAATTTATGAAATAAAATTGAATAAAATAAGAGTAAATGTGCAGGTGATATCCACAGTTGGAATTGGAAGAATAATCGAGTCAAAAGATAGTAAATATAAGAAGGGTGAGATTGTGCTAGGGTTTGGGTTTCCAGTGGGTGAATTCTGTGTCATACCATCGGCCACCATCACCAGTACGATTGACCAAATGCCACAAAATATTACTCTGCCACATTACCTCAGTTGCTTTGGTAATTATTCTTTCTCTTACTTCTTTTTTTTACGATTTAACCATTTAAAAAACAAATAATGATTACTATAAATACAGTCATCTATTTAACTTATAACTAATTTTAAAATTTTGCTAATTTAATTTATTTTTTAAAAGTATTATTAAATATATTTATACTCTATTTGAAACTGACGTGGTACGATTTTGTATATCAAATATCTTACAGTTTTTACATGTTGATATATAATTTTGCATTGTGTCAGCTTTAAACGAGTCAAAAATATAAAAAATAATAGATTAAACTGACAAAATCTTATGTCTTTTTTTATAGATAGTAGCCGTTTTTTTTATCTTTGGTCTCCCTTTTTGCTGTAAAATTGGCAGGGGTAGCCGGGTTTGCGGCATGGGTGGCGATAGAGGTGATAGGTGAACCAAAGGCAGGATCCAATGTGTTTATCTCAGCTGCAGCCGGCGGTGTTGGAATGGTCGCCGGCCAATTAGCTAGGCTCAAGGGTTGCAGGGTTATCGGAAGTGTTGGATCTGATGAAAAGGTATATTTTTGTATTCATGCTTCATGTTCACCCATTGTAGCTTCTTTGATACTTTTACAAAAAAATTATATTCGGTTACGTATAAAATTTTAATTCATATCAAAGTAGCGGTATGGAATTTTAATTTTTTTCAGACAATTTTACGTAGTCTTTTTATTTGATAGAACACCTGGATGAATCATATTTTCAAAATATGCTTCCACATTGATTGTTATAAATCAATTTATTTTTAAAATATATGCCGTCTTTCATTGCGTTATCATCTTATTTTGAATTAAATAAATTCCAAGTACTTTGACAATGAATTAAAAAAAATTGTAATATTTCATATAATTATAAATTGAGGTTTGGTACTAAATCAAAATATAGAATTAAGTTTTAGTACCATTGAGATTTTTAACCCTAAACTATGTTTGTGTATATGGGTTGCTCATCACGTGTTTTTTTTTTCTTCTACAAACTCTTGAACCAGTTTCTAAATTAAAAATGTAATCTAACTTTCTCATTACATTAATTCTGAAATAATCAAATATATGCACTAATGTTAATAAATTTGAATTTAAAGTAGAATTTTAAATCAATTATAATAAAATTGGAACTCTTCTAATTTGTAAGCTTTGCAAGTTCATGAAACTCATTTTCAATATAAATAACTTGAAAAGTCAATGAATTCTAGATGTGAAAGAAATTACTAGTGAGATTATCAATACAACAGGCAAGACATATAAATAAGTACAAGTATCTAAACATGAATTACTGCAAAAATAATCATAATTTTAATTTCCACAAACATGCTTCTACTTTTGCATATATGTCTTACAAGTCCAGTTGATTTATTTTACGTACAGATAAAACTTTTGAAGGATGAATTTGGGTACGACGATGCCTTCAACTACCACAAAGAAACCGACTTTGATGCAGCTTTGACAAAGTAACTCATAAGTCCTTCCCAATTTTTCTCTTCTCTTATATAGTCCCTCTATTTTTCTACTCATTTTTAGTGATTATTTAGCTAAGCTGTTGAATTAAATTATGTTTAATTAGTCGCTGGACAGCAACAATTTATGACATATTTTATTAAAAAAAATTAAAATTTTAATGTCCTTTAGTAATATATGTAGTAACTTAACTATTTTAAATGTTTTAGAAAAATTTGAATGATTGAGAAGTTTTTGTTGGGATTTAATTAACTAAGAAACTACGTTAAAATGAAACAGGTATTTTCCAAATGGAATTGATTTATATTTGGATAACGTCGGGGGTAAAATGTTGGACGCCGTTCTCAAACACGTCAACCGTCATGCTCGAATCCCACTTTGTGGAATGATTTCTCAATACAACAAGGTATTTATTACATTTTCTTTATTATTAAAATTATTAATTATTGTAAAAAAATTAATAATATTATGAACTTTATAACATAATACAACTCAATATGATTTTTAAATATTGATAATGTCAGACATAAATTATTAATATATTACAATTTGAAACATTGAATAATTTTTCGATTAAAAAGTGTTGATGTGATCATCACAATCTATAATATTATTCTGCCATCTATATAAGTATTTTTTTTATCGGAAAATTGTATGATATTTTTAATCGTTAAAAATAAATAATTTGTGTCTAAAGTTATAAGGATTTAAAATTATTATTATTTATTATTATTATTATTATTATTATTATTGTTTTACAAATGCAGGTTAGCACAGAAAGAGACAGCATTAAAAATTTGTTTAACATGATTGGGAAGGAGGTTCGGATGGAAGGGTTTATGATAAGTACATATTTCAATCGATTCCCAGATTTCGTGAAGGAAATGGAAGGGTATTTAAGTCAAGGAAAAATAAGCTTCAAACACAATATCTTCAATGGGATAGGAAGCTTTTTAGATGCCTTAGGATCCATGTTCTCTAGCTCTAACTTTGGAAAAGTTATCATTAAAGTTCAGTAATGCTACTACATTATTCAGAATAAACAATCCTAGATGAAACTATTTTGTAATGAACTTAAAGAAATAAAAAGGTTATATGCTCTTGCAATAGTAAACTTAACTGCAGTTGTTGTCATTGAGAAACTAGTAGAATGCATCTATGTTTGGTTCATAGAATAAATTCGTAATCAAATTGTTATTCCATATAGAATAGCTTTTTTTAATTTGGTTCATGAAATAATAACTCTATATAATTGCTCTTTCATTATTTTGTGAAATAATTGATGGATACGAAAGTACGGCGATGGATATCCGTCTTCCGTTGGTCTTGGGATGATCAAAGTAACTTGCGAAAGGCGGAAGTAAAATAGGGGAACTTGGGCTTAGGATCTCGATTTCACTCCGATACTTAAATCAGTAAGGGTAGTTGTGGTATTTTAAATGGGTAATAAATGTGTTATACCAAAAAAAAAACGAGAAGTGATATTATTATTACCTTTTTTATTGTGCCTTTTGGTGTTGTCTTTCTTTTTCTGGCAATATGAGATTTTTGTAGTGTTCCATCATTAACCTCCCCTACAAAGCGTTTGTGTCGACTAGATAATCATGTCTAGACTTTGACTCGATACAATCTAATGGGGTGGATGTTGTCACAACCCATTTTCATGAATCGTGACCGGCGCTAGGGCATGGGTAATGTAGTACCAACACTCGTACCTAGCCTTTCTTATAACATACCATTTAATTAAACCTGCAGAAAACCAATGCTCGGGGGCAACCGAGACTTCAGCCTAAATCTAGCAGTTATAATATTCAATAATTAATATAACATGTTTATCCAATTTTGAGTCTAAAAATAGGCATAATATAAATAATCCGAAATAATCATATAACATGTCAGAGCAATATAACTAATCAGACCAATCCGACAAACAACTGTAATAATAATAAAGACGTCTAGTCAACTACTGCGGTCTAAGAATAAAATAGTTTGACAGTTCTACTAAAATAAATGGAACCTCCAAGGAAAAGTAAATGCGGAGATCACCAGACTCTCTCAGATCATAACCCTGAAAAAATTGGGAAAACAACGGGGTCAGATATACTGAGATGAGTTTATACCACTATCTACATTTATTAAGTGGAAAACCTTTAAAACCGTTTAAAACATTTAAATACGATAGTTGGAACCTTAATCTACAATTCTAAATAATAAACATAATCCAATAGGTCTGGTCCCGAGAGCTGAGCTACACCGAGTTACCACTGACCACACTTATACCAGAGTCCCGAGAGCTGAGCTACACCGAGTTACTCTACCTGGTCCCGAGAGCTACGCTCACACCGAGTTACCACATTTCCATATATACCTGATGGATACACCACCAGAATTGTACACAAGACCCACACAGGTGGCGTTGGTCACTGACTCAGAGACAAGCCCGAAGTCACTGACTCAGGGACGAGTCTGAAGTCACTGACTCAGTACGCAGTGTTACCAGAAGACCAAATAACGCCCTTATCCCGTGAAATCAGGGATAAGGACGGATTTTACCTAATCTTAACAAGAAAATGAACTCAAATCAGTAACAAGACTCATACTACAATACAATGACTATCTATTATATAATAATGGACCTAGGTCAGGTAAAGAACACTTTTGATTACTCATATTCACTCCAAACTCTTATGAATTCAGTCTATCTGACTTAGGCATCGGAGGGTGTTCGAGTCAAGACCGGCTTGAATCCTTCTAATCTATCTTTTCTGTGTAGATTGAAGATCACACTCAGACCGGCCACATCAAGACCGGATCCAGCATCACCGGAACCATCAATACCTTACCCAGATCAATACCGGTGCGCACGCAGTCCTAATGATGCCCATTAGGTAGCATGTTCCAACTAGAAGCCATAATATAAAAACAGTTCGAAATATACGTACAGTATATATATATATTTAATATTAAAATAACAATTTACTTAATAAAGCGGTAAATAGTAAGTACAAACTCACTGCTTGCTAATTCACGTGAATACAGGCAAGCAACTAATCCTGGTTCGCCTCTAGAGCACGAACAATAGACGGGTATAGACAAATAAAATAATTATTAAAAACAGACCAACTCTAGAGAGTACTAGACACCACATAGGACTAGCACAATTAACACGTCGGAAATAAACAAGTCAGAACACACAAAAATACTCATTAGGTAATAAACCCCAATCAATATAAGTCTATTGAGTTCTCGCTTAAAAATCCAATTTATAAATATTATTTAATAAACTTTAAATAATAATTAATTTCCAAATAGTGGGTTAGCCGAGCTATCATTAACTACCAAGCTAACCTCACTTGTCGGGTGACCCAAGTCTAACCCGACTCAAAACGTTTATCAAATATAAACCCGAGTCTATATTTATACAATAATTCCATAAAATAATAAACCATTTTAAAAGCGGAACTCAATAACTTCAATTTTAAGTAACCCAAGTTACACCCCAAAAATCTAACCAATTAAATTTATAAAAGTTTAGGGACTAAATTGCACTTTAGTCAAATAGGGACTAAACTGTACTTTTTCCAATTAGGGACTAAATCAATTTAATTATTCGATATCAATTTATTAATTCATAATTTAACCAAAACCAAAAGTTATCCATTAGATAAAATTTTACTTAATTAAGTCTTTTAAAATTTTAGGGGCTAAACCGCAATTTAACCAAATTGTCATTACAATTAAAAATTACATATAATTACCCGAGTAATTATATTAATTAAAGTTATAAAAATTTACGTAAACAATTTGTCTATTTAAAATCAAGTTAATATCGAAACAAAATGGAATTAACTTAAAGGATTTGATTGATTTCACCAAACAACTTAGGTGATTAAAATAACCCATTCACCATCTCTTTCATTTCAAGCAAACACAAATCCCGCCCATCACCTCCATTCATACCCCTAACTCAAGTTTCTGAACTTGAAACCCAAAGCGAAAACATCTTAACCTCATGAATTAATTACATCACAAATCTATGGCATGAAATCAATCCAAAAACTCAACCTAGGCATCCACCAAACTTAAAAACGTTAACAGTAAACAAAACTCATAATAGGCCAAATTCAATCAAGCAAGAACGATGGTGTAACTCATTTCAAAAGCTTTAACTATTAATCCCTAATCATACCCAATGGATATATAGTCATAAACAAGAAACATCTTGAATCAAAAGAGAAGAAAGCATCGGCAGTAGCCCAAAACAGAATATAATAACTCAAGACGGAAACCGTACGGCGAATGGAAACGAGGTCGATCACGTACCGTTCAACGAAAATGAGGTGAGGAATCGAAGGTAATCGAGTCTAGAATCCACGGGATCAAACGAAACCAATTTCGATCTAGAAACGAGAGAGAACGATCAAAAATACGGAATGTCGTTCAAACCGAAAACTGAAATTTGAGGAATTATAAAACTTACCGGAACAGCAGAGTTTGGATGATGATTTCGGCTTCGTTTCTCAGCGAATGGACAAGAGGAAAACGGCTAGGGTTTGTTTGCAGCGTGATGAAGGTTTTCTGTTTAGAAGTCGACTTTAAATATCGAGAGGAGATGGGTCGAAAATGAGTGCAAAGTGGGCTAGACGAAAGGGTCGCATGAGCTGCTGTGTTCTCGAACGAGAACAGCCCATTTGGGCTTGGTTCTCGTTCGAGAACCTCTGGTCTCGAACGAGACCAGGCCTTAAAAGATGGATTCTCGTTCGAGAATCCTAATTCTCGAACGGGAATCCATAAATTTTTTTTTTAAATTAAAAAAATGATTGAACCAATAAAATCAACCTCAATCCGAACCAACTCGAAATCAAACCGTTATCATCGAAGTTATTTCAAAACGACCGGAAAATTGTCGGAAATTATCGAAAATTAAATGTAAAATTTTACGGGATATTACAGATGTAGAGTTATGTCTTGAGTTCGTAGGTTTTCCAAACTTTAGGCATATATGCGGGTTTAGGTGGATCGCTAAATCCAAAAATATAGTGTTCTTTGTTTGACAATGATCCTTTTGATCTTCGAAGTGATTTCGGATTGGACGATGCTCAAATCCGAAAGTCACTTCAAAGATCAAATAGAATGTTTATCCTTCTCCTTTTTCCGTACTCTTCTTTGATGTTCTGTTTATCTCTCTTTTTTAATATTCCTTCTCCTTTTTTTCTCGTGGTATTTATACTCCATTCATAATGTTGTACAACTGTTTTCATTGTGGTTTGTTCAATGCTTCTCCGTGTGTCGTGTACCTACCATTACTGCATCATTATTCTTAACAGTTAATTACTCATGTCGCTTCATCTTCTTGGGTTCTTTTGTAGCGTGCCGCAGTTAATGATAATGTTTGGATTTGAAAATTCTTTGAATTCTTAGTGGTCGTATCTCTTGGATTTCCTGACTCGTTCTCTTTCCTTTTTCTTATAATTAGGTCTTGTTTTCTTCACATTTTATCTTTCTTTCTCTTTACTTCTTTTATCTCTTTTCCTTTTGTTTTCGAGATCTGCCTCTAACTTTTTTTACCTTCTCTCTTTTTCTAATCTTTCTTTTCCCAAACCTCCTTTCACTAAAATGGCAAAAGATATCTTCGACGCTACGGATGATGATCTACACAATGATAAAGATGTTATAGTCATGACTTTGTCCATTTGGATCGTCCTTTGACCCCTTTTGTGTCCTTTATCTAGGACGGTGAGGATACTATCCCCCGGATGTTGGCAAGTTTCTCTCTCCCACTGCTTCTGCTTCTCTTACTTCGCTTCGTGCTATATTGTCCACTAGTTTGGTTGTTGACAAGTTTTCCTCCATAACTACCGATTCAGTATCTCTACCAACTGTGCTTCCTCTTCATATCATTTACCGCCCTCCTCTTCTACGTTGTTACTCCTTTGGCCATCACCACTAAGGCGGCAGATTCTAGGAAACATCCAGCCACCTCACATCCAGATTCTGCTTCCACTCCCAAGCAACGTCCGAGGAAGGACATTCCTAAGTCCATATTCATTAGCCAGGGATGCACTATGGATAAAGACTACTTTATTCTCCCCAAGGCTACTCCGGATGGAAGGGTTTTGATTGACATGAAATCACAAGTACGTGTCAGAATGAATTAGACTAGTTTGTCCAACCACACTATGATGTCTAGGTTAAATATCTTATAGATCGAAAATAAGTCAAATCGTTAAAGTAAATGAATTAGAACTTATACTTTGGCTTAGGCCCCTTTTTATAGGGTTTTGTCTCATCATTAACTTAAAATCATCTTCGTGTGTCTTTCTATTCATTTTGAATTCTACTGATTCGATTGAAGTTGATCATCCCTATCTTTTAGGGATTAATTGGATAAAGAATTCGGTTACATCCTTTATCTATAAATCCAGATTCTAAATCTAGTGTCTGGTTTATCTAGTATTAGTATACAAGCTCATCTGAGTCAACTGTATATTCACTAGGCGTGTTGGTTGTTGGCCTTTGAGCAGCTTTATTCCTTTGTGTTGTAGTTGTAATCGTTTTTGGTCTTAATAATATTTTAGATTAATATACCAAAAAACCTTACAAAAAATAAATTAAAATTTTATAAAAAAAATTATAAACCTTTTATATCGGGTTAAAATTATTATTAATCTTTTAAATTAATTTAATTTAATTATCAATTTAAATGGCTTTATTTTATTTTTTAGAATTTTTTATGAACAAAGGATCAATTCACCCCTTCAACTTGCACAAAATATCAAATAAGTCAATATTGCCCCTTTTGATAGAAACAAATTTTATTTTTTTTAGAATTCATCGAACTTCATTAATTGAATATGAAACAGATATAAGAAATTCAGAAAAAATCGAAAACTAAACCCGATGACCTAACATGTAACAGACAACATATTGCCTTATTCGTAAATGTACTTACAAAAATAAAATATAAATTATCTAACTGTTTTCTTGCATTTTTGTATCAAAAAAATCCGCAACTTGCATTTTCCTATCAAAATACAAAAGAGAGTGGGAATAATTAATTATAATTTTTAGACCTAATAAATTCTATTTTAATACTAATTTAACAAAATTAGACCCTATTTACACTAATCAAATTTAATTAAAATTAATTAAATCTAAACCTAACCCATCAAAAATCATTGGCACTCCATCCCCACTAGAAAACTGCATTTTAGCAACGGATCTTTTTGTCGCGAAAGGCTGAAATCCGTCGGTAAATTAAGTTTTCCGTTGGTAAAGGCCTAAAATCCGTCATTATATCAAAAAAATCGTTGTTTTCTAGTACTGATCGAACGCCTCTGCCCGACTGAATCCCACCAACCGTTTTCGTTCATTCCTTTTTGGGATGAACAAATCATTCATCCTAAAAAGGGAACTGACATGTTCATCCACAAAAAGGAACGAACAACAGATTGTTCATCCCTAAAAGAGATGTATGGTAGTAGAGACATACACGGGTGTGTTTGGGGGCGGACAGAGGACGAACGGTGCCGGAGAAAGAAAAAGAAGAAGGAAAGAAGAAAAAAAGAAGAAGAGGAGGAGGGATAAAAGAAAGGGGAAAAGGGAAAAAATGGTCTCTATATTTTAATTAAAATATAAAATAATTTTTAGATTTTTAAAATTATTAAAATATAATTGAAAATTTCAAAAATTAATTTAAGAAATAAATAAAATATTGAGGGCTTTTTAAACTTTTTTCATCTTTTTAGGGAGAGTATAGCTCGCTTTCTTGGTGTGAGCGGCGGAGGGTTTTTTGATACGAAAACGCAAGTTTTGAGTTTGTTTGTAGCAAAAGCAGCAATAATGACTCATTTGATATTTCGTACCAAGTTGAGGGGGTGAACTCATTTGATATTTCGTACCAAGTTGAGGGGGTGAATTGATCCTTTGTTCAATCTTTTATGTATGTATTTGAACCATTGGGCTTATATTTAGGTCTTATATACATGTGTGACAAAGTCAGGCAAAATAAAAGGTGACGAAATGTGGCACATGATCCGTAGTAAAGAATAAGAATTAATATGCAATCTTGAAGAAGAAATGAATAAAAGAAAAAGTGAGAGAATGATAAGAAAATGATGCTGAAAATATGCAAAAACAAAAGGAAAAATAAGATAAACACGTTCCATGGAAGCAGCTCCTATGTTTGCTCTCACATCAATCCAATTTTATAAAACACAGAATTTGGCGATGATTGGGGAAAAGATGCTATGCATGAATTTATGTTTCATCTCACTATTAACATTCAAAGCCAAAAAATAATGCCAACTCAAGTTAGCATTTTAAAGATCTCAATTTTTATCAACTTTGTGTTGCTAATTTTAGCCACCTTTTAGTGCAAAAGTTGCATCATTAACTTTATCATGACTCTATCCTCATTTTGGCATGAGTTTCTATATTTAGTTGGATGGACTCATTAGAAAGAAGAACAAAAATTCTCCCCACATTTATGTGGATATAGTTATTAATATTATAATACATCTATAAAATAACATTAATAATACTAATCAATTAATTATTATTTTTACATATTCAATAATATGTCTTATAATATTATTGACAATATCAACGGAGGATGACGTAATAGACAGATGCTATCTAAAATATATATTTTCTTATTTGAATGAAATGAATCTATAAAATTATTCAAAGTTTAATTATTGTAATTAAATCCAAGGTGGAATTCGCTAAAGATTAAAATGGCCCTTGAAGTTTTTGATTAAAAATAATCAAATTTGAGGGGGTTTTTTTTTTTGAAATACAAATATGAAAGGCTAAACCAGTGAACCCACTTTTTTCTAATAGCACAAACTTCCAAAATCTATCAACTTAATTCTTTTATTAATTTTAATTTTAATTATAGCCATTTGTTCAACTTGAATCAATAAAAGATTCAAATATGTTCTTAATGTTTGGAATTTTTACGGTAAAAACGTAAATCGTATGAAAAACATATTTGAATTTTTTTTCACTTTAAAATTTGAACAAATAGCTATAATTAAAACTAAAAATGAAAAAAAAAAGTTAAAATTGATTTTGAAAATGGCTACAATATAAAGAAAAAATATAAAACAATCGAAATAATCAGTGGCTTAAAACTAATCTATTATACTGCAAACACTAATTAATGTTCTACAAGCATGATATATACAAAGATACGCTGACTTAAGGATTTTTTTGGTGTTCTTCTACAAATCTAGAAGCATAGAAGCAACATTAAGCAAACACTAAATTAACATTAAGTCTACCAACAACATTAAAAAAAGCCTAAAATATCATAATACCTAATTATCTCTCTAGATAGAGGATAAAGAAAACCATGCACATAAAGTACCATTGATCTTTTCTTCTAGCTATCACCTTTTTCTCTTTTTTTCTTCTTCTTTGTTCATGATCATTTGACAAGTTTCCTTGTAAATGATACGGGTTGTAAAAATTGTGATCACTGAATTATAATCTTACAGAACGGTTATCACCGTTTCATTTGTTATATTTTAATAACTGAATTTTCATTTTTATATTGACGAGAGGAAACTAACGTGTTTGTTGTCACAAATAACTGTGGTAACCTCTCGTTGATATAAAAATAAAAGTTCGATTATCACAATGTAATAAATGAAACGATGATAATTGTTATATAAAAGACCTTATAACTCAGTAATCGTGTTAAATTTTAACCCTAGAGGATATATATGCAACATTCATCAGCAAATGCTTGGCATGTTATTCCAATATGAAGATCCAAATCCCCATTCAATATTTGGATTATCTTGTGTGGTTGTGGGTTGAGGCAGCGAAACATCTTGTTGATCAACTTCAACTCCTCTACCGTCACCCGTCGTGGTGGGTGACAATTCATTTGATACATTTCTTCTTCGATACCACTCTGGCAAGGGTGTCGATGATGGGAAGTTGTCGAGCAAACTCGATAAGTCATCATCATCCATGGCCTTCATTTCCTCCATTGGTTCTTCACTTTGTTTCATCTCTACACATAAATGATTACATTAATCCAATGCCATAAACAAGACTTTATAAATTAGTACATTGTGTATCTTCAAATGAATTGGTTTAGCTCAAGCTTTGAATTCAAAATCTCACAATTATTTAAGATAAAAAAATTAGAACTAATTGAATTACATCTAATTGAAGTCTGGTAAATAATGAATGTTAGTGAGTCAAAAGCCTAAGTGGTAAACTTTGGTCTAATCCTTCAATTTGGTATCAAACTAAACTTCAATTCGTATCAAAAATAGTACTAAGAAATTAATTTTTATTTTAGATAAAACATCTTGAACTTTTATATTAAAATAAATTCATATAGAAATCGATGGCAGCATAGGATATGCCAATATGTAAACTGTTAAATTATATGATGAACAACGTTACAATTACCAATGACCTATAGTTCAGATGTTATAAGAGCTATGCAGAAAACTGCTAAGTCAAATGATATTATCGCATGTTTTAAGAAACATTACTATATCAAATTTAAAAACAAAGAAGTAACGTCGCATAAAATAAAATAAACAAGTTTGTATACTATTTAACTTACCAATGGATGATTGAGAAGAACTGATTTCATCAGAATAGTGGTTTTCACCGGACGCCTCGCCGTCATTTGTCGGCGACAACTTGATACGTTTCGCAGCATACACCACCTCTTCGTCATCGTTGTCACTCTCTTCTTCGCCATCCGGGGGCGAATTAACAGCTTGTTTCCCCTTATCACCATTCATTTTTTCCTTACTAGACAAATTATGAGATTCCAGTACCAAAGCATCCAACAACCCACTGTTCCTATTCTCCTGCATCTCGGTTAGAGCAGTTTCACTGTCTCCGCCATTGTCGGTATTTTTACTCGATTCCTCCCCAACACAGACACCACCTCCGCTAGTATTTGACGAGAACGAAGGCGGAGTTTGGACTGAAGGGAGCTCAGACTTCAAACCGTCAATAATATTAAAGCCGTCATTTGGCTCAACTTGACCTCCCATTATCAATGAAGTAAAGCTCAGATTCTCGTAATCCACGGTACTGTAATTAAGCGAAGAGGGCGTCGTTGGGATCGGTTGAGGCACGTAGTTTTGGCTGAACGGACTTAAACACGAAGGCGATCGTGCATATTGAGAGACCGGAGACAGAGGCAAAGCTAAAGGACTATTATTATTCGCATTGTTGTCGCTAAATGACTTGAATTGAAGGGACGGATTTGAATAGTATTGAAGGGTAGGATCCAACGGCACTTGGGAGAAATTAATCGGATCGAGTAGCGAAAGAGACGGATTATTATACGCGTTTTTTCGAGTCGAAGACAGCAAGGATGAGAATGAAGAAGACGAAGAATTCGGGTGGTTTTGTTGATCTTGATGATGATGATGATGATGGTGATGATGATTTTGTTGTTGTATATGATATGCATTAGCTTCTTCTTGAAATTCTTGAGGGTATATAGGTAAACCAGCTCTCTGTCGTCTCTTCAATCTTGTGTTCCAGAAATTCTTGATTTCATTATCCGTTCTTCCCGGTAACTGTAAAAATAAGAGAAGGAATCAAGAAATGAAAATATACACAAGATTCAAGAAATGAAAATACACAAGAAAATAAAATAGAGAGAATCAAGAAATGAAAATACACAAGAAAATAAAAGATTAGGTGGGTGGGGCAAAAAGACAGGAAGACCAGAAAAGAATATTATGATGGGATAGTCAAATTCCATAAACAAATCAAAATAAACATTACAAAAATCATAATTTTAATTATTATTTCTTGAAAGATAATGATTATAATAATTACTATATAAAAAAATTTCATATAATCATATGAACATATAGTCAACTGAAAATAAAACAAAAAAAACTCTAAAAAACGATATACATTTATGTAAAAAGATTAAAATGTATAAACCTGAGAAGCCATGCGAGCCCATTTGTTACCAAGCTTGGCGTGAAGCTCGATGATGATCCTCTCTTCGTCAGGATTAAACGAACCTTTTTTAAGATTTGGTCTCAAATGGTTAGCCCATCTAAGCCTACAGCTCTTACCACATCTCATCAACCCTGAATTCTTCTGCACAGAATTCCAATTCCCTTCCCCATGTTTCTTCACGTACTCTATCAATATTCCGTCTTCCGCCGCGGTCCACGGCCCCTTCTTTAATCCTCCGTGAACATTCCCGCCCCCCGATTTCATCATCCCCGCCGCCTCCATCACCGCTCCTCCGCCGCTGCTAATCATTCTCAAAATGTTCGATCCTACACTACTCTATATATATGGAAAAGAGAGTGTGTATGTGTATATGTATGTGTGTGTGTTTAATTAATTAGTGTAATGAAGCAAAATCTTTAATTGGATTTGTATTGTAATAATTAAATTGTTTTTGGGGAGTTAATTAATTTCTCTCCTCTCTGAACGTGAGAGAAATAAATTAGAATAGAGATAATTGGAAAATTAAAGAGAGGAGAGAAAGAATCAAAGAAAGAAAAGAAAAAACAAAAAATTCTTGTCTTTCTTGTCCTTCTTCGGTTCTCAATATTAAAGACTCAATGTAGATTTAGAATTATGTAATAATAATAACAATAATTGTTATTATTATTATTATTAAAATAATAATAATCAAAGAGTTGAAAATAAAAAATAATGTAAGAAAAAGAATTAGAAATGGTGAAATAAGAAGTAGAGGTGTGAGCTTATATTTCGCTCCGGTTTGCATGGTAAATGCTACGTCCTTTGTTTCATTTCTTTTCCACGCGTTTTCACCCTAATCTTTAATCACTTTTAGACGGAAACAATAATGGTTAAATATTTATGCGGTTACTAAATTATATACTTTTTACAAAATAGTTACTGATGTTTCATTTCTAACATTTTAATAACTAAACTTTTATTTTCTTTCCAATCACGAGAGGTTACTCAATTAATTCCGGCCAAAAATTATTAATGCGGATGACGGATTGTTGGATATCGAACAAATCGTCTACCATATTTATTAGCTGGAATAAATTGGATAATCTTTTCTTGTTGAAAAAATAAAATTTTGATTATTAAAATGTAATGGATGAAACATCGGTAACTATTTTGTAAAATATATATAGTTTAATAATCGTAAAAATATTTAACCGGAAACAATACACACCTACATATGAATATCCATACTCCATTTATTTTTTTAGTATATTTTAATTTGTGTCGAGTGTGTATAAACCACTTATTCGACGATTGATATGTATTTCCATTTTATAATGTCTTAATTTAATAAAATTATAGCAATTTAACCAATTTTGAATTTAAATCAAAATTAGACCAAAGAAACAAGTGGTGTAAGAATGAGAGACATATTAAGATCTTCAAAAATTATGGGTTATAATAAGTTAAATCGGAGTAATTATGATAAAGTAAAATTATTTATATAATTCAAATAAAATTATTTGTTAAATTTAAAATTGGCCAAATTTGTACTGGATTTATCAAATTGCGACATTACAGTAACTTCTTAAGAATCAGTCAAATTTAAAAAAGCTATACAAAAGTTTGACTTTTAAATATAATTGGGTGAATTACAAATAAAATCACTAACTTTGGCCTAGCTAATTTGCAATTACAACATAAACTTTCAAACTTGGCAATGTCATCAACGAATTTTGCAATTTTGGCAAATCAATACACCGATATTTTTTCGGGACATTTTTTTGAGTTGAAAGTCGGAATTTCCATGTATACTAACACAATGGAATTCAATATTTGACACGTAATTTGACACATTGCAAATTAAATTACTAATTTTAGCGTAATTTGCAATTACAACACTATCTTTAAAATTTTGGCATAAACTGTCATCAACTTTTAATTTTTACCAAATCAAATCACCGTTTATTTTCCAACGTGTTAGCCTACGTGGAAATATCGACTTCCAACTTAGCATATTTGTATCGGAAAATGAACGATGTTTTGATTTGCCAAAAAGTGAAAGTTGGTATTCGACATTATCGGATTTAAATTAAGTTCATGTTATAATTGCAAATTACGCTAAAATTCGTAATTTAATTTGCAATTAACCCAATATAATTTGACTGCTTTATATTTAACCAATAAAAAGTTAATTTATATTTGACCTTTTAAATTTTGCATTCAGTACAATATTTTTTAAGAGCATTCATGAGGAGGATTCCATGCCAATATTTTAAGCTTGGTATATAAAATTGGAAGTAGAATAACACTCGATAATTTGCATTGTATATTTTGAAATAAATATTTTGTCATTTTTCAAATTAAAAAGAATCTCGAAATCATAAAGTTTAATTTCGAATCAAACAAAAGGAAAATAATAGATTGTTTTGAAGGTAGAAAAATGAATTATTAGCTAACTAATTTTCAAAATAAAATAAAAACAATAATACATATAATAAAACAAGGATTGTACATTGTCTTTAAGGGGTCATGTTTTGAAGAGGTCTATTTTTGAACATTTTACCAACTGTCGATAGCTGTTTTAATTTTATTAACTATTTAGACTACATAATCTCTAATAAAATATATATTTTCTGTAATATATATAATTATTTTTAAATGATCAATTATTATAAATTATATAAAACTATTTTATTTATATTATTGTAGCTATAACTAAATAATTTATCAAATTGATCATAAATTTATCAAATTTTTTAATTAAATTATTTAAAATTAAATATAACTTTTATATAATTATTTTTATTAAATGAATTTATTTATTATATCAAAAATAAAAGATAAAAGTTTTTTTTTGATAATTGGGGGTGGGGGAGCGTTTGTGGAAGAAATTGAACACACGACCTTAGCAGTTTTCTACTGAACGCTTATACTATTTGAGGTACAGCTCGTTGGTAAAAGATAAAAGTTGTATTTTTTTAAAATCATTTAACATCCAACAGCAACAACTAATAATATCTTATCAAATATATATTCTATCAGCTATCAACTATCAGCTATCAGCTATCAATCGCGTTTGACTATAGTTTGTATCTTTTTAATTTATATTTCCAATTAAAACTGAATAATTGTATCTTTGAAAATAAAGTCAGTGGGTACATGTGCATTATTGTCATTATGTATATAAATGTAGTCTGATGGTCATTATTATGTACATACATATTTTTAGCTGACAATTGTAATAATTTCGTAAAGGAGTTTTTTCTTCTGCAATTTCATTTTGTCGTTTGTCTCTTTTTGGTTAAGCTTTGTGATTTCTTTTCCATTTTCTGCCATAAGAGTGTATGTATTTTCACATTCTGTAAATTGTGTGCCTTACTTTGAAAAGAGAAGAAGACAATGTCTGCTTTATGGCTGTAAGTGAACCGAGTCGATTTTTAAAGTGTTTATGTTCAGTTTGTTATGTGGATAAAATGTTCATATTTAGTTCATTTAAATTTATAGTGTTCATGTTCGGTTCATTATTCGGTAGTTTAGTTGCTTAAACGAATGAGCTCGTGAACAAGCTCACGAACGAATTCGTGAAGGTAATAAACGAGCTCGTCCTTTTAGCAACTAAACGAATGAATACGAACTTGATTCGTTTAACAACCAAAACAAACAAATATGAATATGACCAAAGCAAACAAACACGAGCTTTTTTTATCAAAATTATATGGTTTTGTTTGTTTATTAAAACTACATAGTTTTGTCTAAAATTATGTAAATTTGATAAATGAAAAAACATATTTTACATTTAATTTAACTATGACGTAGTTCGCGAACTCTTAATCGAGCTTCTATATGAGCCATTTTACGAACTCTGTATCGAACTCATATACAAGTTAGTTCACAACTTTTAATTGAATTTATATACGAGCTCGTTCACGAACAATCAAACAAGCTAATATACAAGTTGTTCGTGAACACAAACGAGTTGAACACAATTATGTTCATATTCGACTCGTTTAAATAAACTAGTTTCGCATTACGTACTATGCACGTGGCTCGTAACGTAACTCGTCAATGAACATATTAGTAAATTTATTATAATTATATTAATTTTTTATTTATAATTAATATTAAATTAGTTAAGAATTTTTGTAAAAGAAAATATAATATATTCGGTTATCAAAAAAATTTTCCACATTGAATTTATTCTTTTTTTTATTTTATAATAAGCATAATTAAATAATTAACTTAATTTTATTAATAATATCTTTAAAAATAATAAGATATAAATTTAAATAATAATATATTGACCAAATATAATATTTTAATTTTGTAATTTGGAGACAATTTAGTTATTTTTTACATGCTAAAAGCTAAATTGGAGATAATTTAGCTACCTATTCTAATTAGGACTTTAATTAAGATAGGTATTCCTACTAATTTGGAGACAATTTAGTTATTTTTTACATACTAAAAGCTAAATTGGAGATAATTTAGCTACCTATTCTAATTAGGACTTTAATTACAATAGTATTAATTTTTTTTTGGGTAAATGATTAATTTATTAGCACAACCACAAAGCAGTGGAAGGCAAAAGACCGAAGAAAGACAGGCTACAAGAAGTTACAAAATAAATTCAAATTTCTAAAAACATCATTAGCCGAATAATCAAAACCCGCGTTGTTATCCTTGTAGAAGATTACCGCTTTGCAAATAATAGAATACACCAAAGAGTTGATGTCCACTATTTCATGCCTGAAAACTCTAGCATTTCTCGCTTTCCACAACTCCCAAATACCAAAGAACCATATAGTCTGCCAGAGAGAACGATAACGCTTGCTACCAAAGTAACTCCACATATCAAAAAAATGATGGACTGAAACCGGGGCTGCCCATTGGAGATTACATGATTTCAGGATTAAATTCCAAGTATTCCAAGCAAATCTGCAGTGAAGAATAATGTGACTGCTCGTCTCCTCTTCCGAACAAAACAAACAAGAAGAATTAGAAGCCGTAAGAACTCCACGACGAACCAGCATTGCATTAGATGAAATCCTATCTCGATTTAAAAGCCACATGAAAAAGTTAATGCGAGGGGGAATTTTGTACTTCCAAAATCTACCAAAGTTGCAGTTATGATTCTGCATAAGACGCTGCCCAGTTCGAACAAAAGCAGAAGGAGAAAAAAGCTTACCATTCCAATAAAATTGGTCAGGTCTGGAAGTAGGTAAATTTGCTTCAATCAAAGACGCTAAGGAACTTAGCTGAGTCTGCTCACCCAGACGAAGCCGGCGCTTCCAAGAGAAGAGGAAGACCTGCTGCTCATAATCAAAAATATCTGCCACAAACTGCTGCTGAAATCTACTTAGAGTAAATAAGCCTGGATAGAGCAGTTTAAGAGGTTCATTAGCAGCCCATGGATCAACCCAGAAACGAGTTGAAAGACCTGTTCCCATGCTGATTTGAATTCCTAATTTGAAGTTGTGCCAAATATCATGATTTTTAAAACAGACAGATTGAATCCCTTTCCACAAATGGGATAATCTACGGGCATGCAAAACTTCAATATCGAACCAGAAATTCAAACCCGAGCTACAAGAAATAACCTTAAACCAAAGAGAAAGTTTATCCGCAACAATTAACTTCCAAATCCACTTCAAAAGTAAGCTTTGATTCCGAATTTTCAAGGGAGTAATATTCAGACCCCCTTCCGCAAACGACATGCAAACATCAGTCCAAGAGACTTTACTGAAACCAGTGGTAGCAGCCGAACCACTCCATAAAAATCGACGCATTGATTGTTCCAGAGACAGAACCACCGAATTAGGGATGCAAAAAGATGAAAGAAAATAAACCGGGATACTGCAAAGGACTGACTTGATCAAAACCAGACGACCGGCTGGAGATAAAAGATTTCCTTTCCATCCCGCCAATTGAGATGAAAAATTACTAATAATAGGATCCCATTGCTTGGCCTTAACTGGCTTCAGAGAAAGAGGAAGCCCAAGATAAGAAGTCGGAAATTTATCAATTTTGCATCCGAGAATGCTAGAAGCTTCAGAAAGAGAATCATCATCGACATTAATACCAAAAATAGCAGATTTGTGATAGTTTATTTCCAGGCCAGAAACAAGCTCGAAACATCTAAGAATTCTCAAAAGATTTCTTATCATCTCCATGTTATTAGGGATAAAAAGAAGCGTGTCATCCGCAAATTGCAGAATAGAAATAGGCTCCGCAAAATCATCCACATGAATACCATCAATCAAACCCAAATCAGCAGCTTTCACAAATAGAGACTTGACGCATTCAACCGCCAGAACAAAAAGCATAGGGGAGATAGGATCGCCTTGTCTGACCCCTCTTTTCATACCGAAATTTTTACCTGGACTACCATTAACAAGAACAGATAGCTGGGATGATTTGAAAAAAGATGCAATCCAATTGATCCAAGTAATATCAAAATTCAATCTAGCAAGCATTTTTAGAATAAAATCCCAAGAAATAGAATCAAATGCTTTTCTAAAGTCCAGCTTCACCAGAAAAATTTGCTCTTTCCTCATGTGAACTAGGTGAATTAAATCAGAAGCAATCATATGGCAATCATGAATATTCCTCCCCTTAATAAAGCCAAACTGATTTTCCAAGATAACAAAAGGGAGAAAAGTAGCTAACCTGTTTGCCAAAACCTTAGAAAGAAGCTTGAAAATCCCATTAATCAGGCTAATAGGACGGAAGTCTTTAATGTCCGAAGCACCCCTCATTTTCGGAATAAGGACCAGGAAAGCAGTGTTGAGACCAGCAGGAAAATAACCTGACTGATGAAAATTGATAAACAAATCAATAATATCATGCTTCAATATCTTCCAAGCCTTTTTGTAGAAAAAATAATTAAACCCATCAGGCCCGGGCGCTTTATTATCATCACACCCTAAGAGTGTTAGGTAAATCTCCTCCTCTGTAAAAGCCGCGGAAAGAAAATCAGCTTGCTCTGAAGATAGACACTTGAAAGATAAATCATCTAGTGAAAAAATAACATGAGCAGGAGGTTTAAACAAATTCTTATAGAACAGCTGAATATTGGATTTAATTTCCTCCGGAGACGAATACCTCTGATTATCAACAATAATTTCAGCCAAAAAGTTGTTGCTAGCATGAACCGATGCAACCGTATGAAAGAATTTGGAATTTTTATCTCCATTAACATTCCAATTCAGGCGGGATTTTTGCTGACACAGGGTTTCGAGCTGCTTAGAAACCGAAGAGAACTGACTACGAGCAGCAGCTAGATCGTCAATTTCTGCTGGCAACAGATCGCGAAAATCAGCTGCCAACTCCAGGGTGTCGACCAAATGCTGAGCTGAAGCCAAAGTAGAGTTTAAATTTCCAAAAGTGTTGATATTCCAGTCCTTTATGAGATGGCGAAGAGCTCTAAGTTTACCAACAAGGCTGTTGTAAACGGGATTAGCCGAAATATTTCTCCAAGAAGAAGCAACAAAATCAAAAAATGAAGGGTTACTCCACCAAGCGTTGATTGATTTGAATGGCCTAGGACCCCAATCTCTAGCCACCAAAGAACGGAAGAGTAAAGGATGATGGTCAGAGTAATTCCTCGGCAATGCTTCTAAAGACAGGTTAGGCCATGAAGTAAAAGCAGACGCTGATATAAAGCACCGGTCAATTTTAGAGCGAGAATGACTATTATGCCAAGTAAAAAGACGCCCTTGAAGATTAACCTCCACGAGATTAGAAGATTGAATGAAATCCATAAATTGCCTCATACCAGTAGAATATCCAGTACAGTACAATCTATCGGACGGGTAAAGAATCTCATTAAAATCTCCCATCATAATACAAAGCCTGTCAGAATGGAGTTCAGGCAGAATTTCAGACCAGAGATTAGCTCTATCAATAGCTAAGGAGCAGCCATAAACCAATAGAAAACGAAAGCGGATCCCTGAAGCTTCAAAGTCAATACAAATCCACCTAGAGAAAGAAGTTATTCTAGTAACCGAAATAATCTGCTTGTCCCACATGCAAAGAAGACCATCGGAAGCTCCCGAAGAAGGAGAGAAACAAAAATTGTAATCAGAATTAGGCCAAAGCCTACCAGCAACAAAATCATCAATCAATTCCTGCTTAGTTTCAATAATGTCCACCAAAGATAAATTAAACTTTGAGATAAAAGAACGAATAGTCCTTTGTTTCCTAGAATAAGTAATACCACCTCGACAATTCCAGGATAAGAAATTGAATGGAAACGACATAAAAAGAATATGAATCCTTGATAAAGACGACAGATTTAAACCTGATGTTCGGTACGGTTTCCTTTTGCAATTTGCTGGGTGAGAAGTCTAATAATATCCTCTTCGTGAGCTGCTAAAAAGAGCCCCAAACTCAAACCAATTTCCCATGTTTTTGTGACTTCCTCTTCCATTTGCTGCTGAGAATCAATAATTCTATTTCTGTTGTTAATGGAAGCAGATGGCAAGGACGAAGAAGTTGCTGAGAGAGATAAAGCTGGCGTGATGATACTCCCTGCTGGGTTAACAGATTTAACCTTTCGAGTTTTAGTAGGACTGAATACCGGAGACCTAACAGCTGCTGAAACATTTTGAATAGGAGAACTTTCTAAAACTGGGAAGTCTTCAGACCTGACATCCAAGGAAGGGAGATTAGCTGAAACAAAAAGCAAAGGGGGATCACCTGTTGATTTGTTTGCCAAAGGTTTCACATTATTCTTCTTTCGAATAGTAACATTGATAGCTGATTGTCCATGAATAATATCACCATTATTCTTAAAAGAGTCTTGAACAATAGAATCATTGTGAGGAGACCTTAAATCAATTTCTAAGGATCGGGTATCCCTTGCTGACAAAGGGATTTGTTTGCTGTCTAAAGGGTTATCCTGTGAGAGGATCTGGTTGCTGTCTTGGTTATTCCTTGTTGAAGAAGGAATCTGATTGCTGTTTAAGAGTGGAATGGATACAGAAGAAGAAGAAGATAGAGAGGGGGATTGCAGAATATTTATCAAGCCTTCATCTGACGTATTGCCTGTAGCTGCCATATTCAATTCATCAACAGATTCAGAGTCATCTCTATCTGATGAAAAAGTTACAGCTCTATCAGTTTCCATAGCATGAACCGAACAATTATGATGATTGTAATTAATTTGGAGCTTTTTATTAACCCTAGAGCCCGTCAGGGAAACAAGAACCGCCCCAACGTCAAGTCTGTCTTTAAGAGCCACTTCTTCATGTACAATAATTGATTGGCCAATCAAATTGCCAATAAACATGAAAAAATCTTCTGTCCATAAATGTAAAGGAACTCCTGTAACATTAATCCAAGCAAGTCGACTCGTCGTAAGTTCATAATTTTCTGCTTTGCAAAAGGCTTGAATGAAACAATCTCGTGATCCAGGTCTGTTTGACATAAAAAGCTCCGCTTCAGCAAGTGTATTGAACGTGAGCAAAACATCAGATCCTCCGAGGATTGATATCTTCTCAAAATCAATCCCTAGATTAATGATATAATCATTAATTGTGATAAGTGAAGGAGGAGAATTCAGAGAAATTGCAATTGAACGTGAAAGCCAATTTGAAACCTCTGTTGAATCTGAATAAAAGTAAGAGAATTGTTCCTTAATAAGATTAGGGTTTTCCTTCACTGTGTTTTGTTGTAGAACATCGCTGAAACTTCTACCATCTCTCAGAGAAGGGGTTGTTGCCGGCTTTGCAGTTCCCAAAACTGATTTGGATGAAACATTAGGGTTCGTCACCTGAGTTGCAGCTGATCGTGAACTCTTAGGAGTTGGAAATTTGGCGATAAAAGCTCTTAATCTGTATTTCCCAATCGATATAATATTAATTTGTGAAATAATCCAATCAATGTTGATTGTTGAATCAATCCTCAAGAATCCAAAGCACCGATTTGCCGAATTCAATTTCCTGGCAATAGAAATCCGACCATAGAGATTATATCTCTCAAAAGCATTCTGTAGGTTTAAATGGTTCCAAGAGCGAGGAAAATTCTCGAAATAGATAACGTGATTCGCCGGCAGCCGAGAAGGTAAGCTATGATCCAGGGTATTGGTGATGATATTAGGTTTTGGTTTAGGGTTTAATGGAGGAGGAGAGGCCATTCCGTTAATTTGATTTACAATAGTATTAATTAAATAACTAATTAGTTAATGACTATAAAACTTTTATTTAGTAGTAAACTAAAAAGGATTATTCAGTAAATTTGCTTGTCCCCCTCCCATCCGTGCTTTTATATATAGTATAGATGAACATAAAATCAAGTTCGAGCTCGGATCGTTTAGGATACAAACATGAACCGAGCTCTTATCGAGCCGAACGCCGAGTTACAGCTCGCTTCGTTTATAACCCTTCTCATAATTCTATTACAATTGTTGGCAGCAAAATTTATTCGCATAATTTTAAATTTTAGCGATTACGATACTATTATGAACATTGAGTAGTCGGGTTTGTTTTTAAGGGTAGGCTTACGTCGTACAATGAAGAACAAATATCAAAAGAACACTATGAGAAAATATGAAGTTTTGAAGAAGAAACAAATACATCGAACATTCTAAACAGATAACAATTGGAATTTATTGTGACAAAGAACAAATTATGTACTCTGAGAGTAAATTAACTACATAAGCATTTTTTTTACTTCGTTTGCATTCTGAGGACCTTGAAGGCCTCTGAAGCGGGTTCTGAAGACCCTAAAAGCATTCACATAATTGCATAAGTTTTACATTGCTTTATTATTTCAATTTAATTCTAATTTATGTCTTCTTCTAGCGTTTTTAACAGTTTTACATTCTTGAACTAGATACCTAGATTGCATGCTATATCCATGGTATGGATATAAAAGGTTTAATTTATTGTCATATACATGTCTTCTAACATTCCAGAATCTTAAATGTTACTTATATATCGGTTGGTTGTATAAGAAAATCTAATCAGCGCCCGGAAACAGAAAAACCAGCGCCGGAATCCTGCCTAGAAGACCCAGCAGTATGCCAGATGTGGTGCTTTAACAATGCTGCTTTGAAGCAACATGGTCAAGTTACACTCACTAGCGTGTTGAGCCACATAACTTCTGTGGCTTAGCACGCCACTTGCTCTATAATTTGTGGATTTAGCAATGGCACATGCATACAAATTGAAACCTGCTTCTTGCTTTAAGAAATCAAGTCTAATAAGTAAGAGCAAAACATTAATAGCGGTGAAACTTGCTGCAACCGTTATGGATATATCAGCAATAGACCTATCTATGGGTCTGGGTACCCACCCGGCCCGGCGGCCTTGGCCGGGCTTGAACAATTTTCTTTTGAGGAAATTACACCATTTACCAAAAAAAATGAAAATAATTACAAAAGTATATGTTGACTTTTTTCATTTACAAAAATATTAATAATATTTACAAAAGTACAAAAAAATAAAAAATAATATCAAACATACGGTGTATACTGTGGGTATAATGTTAGTATACTAATAAACTAACATTATATCAACATTGTACCAAAATTATACCAACATTATACATACTGAGACTTTATTAATATTAAATAAAAATTTACCAAAATTACATCAAATCGTATACTGAAAATTAAATTAATAATATACCAAAATTATACCATCAGTATACCAAGAGTATACAAATTTTCTTGTTCATTACCAACTATAGTGAAAAATACACATAAAAAAAAATACATGTTATCAACTAGAAAATATATATAAAAATTTATAATCAATATACCAAAAATATACTGAAATTATACCAATAATAAACCAAATATTATTTTTAAATTATCTGATTTATAGTTTTAATATTCCAAAATTATACCATAATTATACCGACATTATACAAATCGTACTTTTGTAATTAATTTTCATTTTTTGATACTTTTGTAATTAATTTTAAATCAGTCGTATTTTTGTAAATAAAAAAAGTTTACAAGGACTTTTGTAAATATTTTTAAAATTTTAGGTATTTTTGTCATCGTCCCTTTTCTTTTTTAATCTAGACTGAGCCTGAAAATAGCCCAGCAATTGGTACCATCCAAGTCCGACCCGACCCCGTACATATAGTATGTACGACTAAACTTGGATAGTAAATTTGAAATACGAACCAGACTCGGACCTGCATTTATAAAAGTCAAGTTTGCCCAAGCCCCGCATGGACCCACCCAAAACCGGTCATGAACAGATCTAATCAGCAACAATGAGTTTACGGAAAATCAGTAATAAAAGAATGTAAGCATTATGCACATCTTTATCGAATTCTAGCCTTGGAAGTTTACTGAATGTTTCAATATTGTCATTATCATACAAGTATTATGACTACCAGGAATATAAGAAAAGATCTACAAAGCGAATAACCAGTAGTTGTGAACAAGAAACTATAAGTACCTCCTCTATAACTCAATTGGAGAATCGAAGCAATGTGTTCATCCTTATCGAACGAGAAATCCGCAACCAAACGGATAAAACCGGCTAGTTGACATCACAACAGCATATCCTTGATGAAATCGAGATTTAAGGTATCGCGAACGATAAGGAACAATCCAAGAACTAGAACAAGCGTGATTCCTGATGACATAATGCGCTGCTCAATTTCTAACGGCAGCTTTCTCCCGCCTCTAGCAGCTTCTACAAGAATCAAAGCTAGCGAACCCCCATCCAACGCAGGCAAGGGCAAAAGGTTTATCACCGCAAGGTTAATATTAAGCACAGCTGCAAACTGATAAAGCCCGTCAATATTAGACCTCGCAACTTCTGCACCAACAGCAATAATAGCAACTGGACCCGAAACCTTACTAGCGGATTGCGAAAAGTTCAAGAAGGTTTGTTTCAAGCTATCCAAAACATTAAATGTCAAACCCCCAAATTCTTTTCCAGTAAAATTAACCGCTTCAACCAAATTCCTAGCTACAAGTTTCGTAATCTTCAAATTTGGCGATAACTGAACTCCAATTTTACCAGTCCCGTCAAAACTCTCGTCAGGCGTTACCCCGATTTCCAAATCCGTCGATCCTCTACCAACTTTAAGCAACACATTCCGATTCGGATTCCTCTTAATAACATCAACAACTTCCGAAACAGCATTCGGTATAGTTTTAGGCAACTCAATTCCGTTAATAGCAATAATAACATCACCGGGAAGCAACCCGTCGCGGGAAGCAGCAGAAAAGGCTCTTACTTCAGGCACAAGAACACCAGGAAACGCCTCTTGAACAGGCAAACCAACAGACAACACTTGAATAAATATAATAGCATAAGCAAATATAATATTAGCTACAACACCAGCAGAAATTACAATAACCCTATCCAAAATTGGTCTATTCTTAAGCAAATTCTTATCATCCGGAGGAATATCACTGTCTGGGTCATTATCAGGAAACCCTACAAACCCACCTAAAGGAAAAGCTCTAACAGAGTATTCTACATTATTTGCATTAAATTTAGCTAAAATTGGACCAAAACCTACTGCAAATTTACTCACATGAATTCCTTGGAGATAAGCAGCAAGAAAATGACCACTCTCATGAACAACAATTATAGCCGTTAACACACCAGCTGCTTCAAGAACTGACTCAAAGTTGCTCAAATCAAACCCTGAAAACGCCCATGACCTGAAATCAAGCCTTTTTTGAAGTGGGTATTGGCTAAAAAGATTGTTTTTGGAGTGAAGAGTGAGTTGTGAGGATGAAAATGGAGAAAAATGAGGTTCAAAGAGGTGGGTTTTGGGTCTTAGTGAGGGGTGAATATTGGGTGATTTACTAGAGTTTGTGAATTTGAGAAAAGAAGATGGTGATGAGAAGTTTAAAAGCATGATTTTTGGTGGTGGGATTGTTGATTTTGTTGTTTTTTATTGTGTAAGGAGGAGGAATTGGGAGAGATGAAAAGAGTTGAAATGGGAAAAGAGAAAAGTTGTGGTTTTGGATAATTCATGATTTGTGGTTTGTGGAGGGGAAGTGAGCAATATGTCTCCTTTTGTTGTGTGGGTGATGTTCTATTTTATGAATTTTTGCAAATTATTTTTTAAATCACTTTTTCTTTGAATATTTATATTCGTATACTATTTTAGGAAGTTTAAATTCGTATTTAAATTATAAAATAATATCTTACTTGTGAGCTTGATTTATATAAAGGATTATTGATATAAAATCCTATTTTTTTCACATTTTTTGTCATGTTTTTATAATTTCTTTTCTACCTAAATTACAAACTTAATTTTAAAAATATGTATTTTATATTAAGGTTTCAACTTATTTTAAATCATTTTATCATTTTATTTTCTCTCCCCTCTAATGATTTTTCTCGATTTAAGTGGCAATATGTCCCTTGAACTTACAAGTAATGGACAATTCACACATATATTAACTTTATAGGCAAATAGGTACACGAACTTGATGATTATGGGCAATTTGCTCCATATTAGCAATTTGCCCCCTCAATTTATAAGTTAATTGATTTTAAATTGGCAATTTACCCCCTTAACTTGTAAGTCAATTTGTCAAAACGGGCTAATTGCCCATAATCAACAAGTTCGTGTACTAGTTTGACAACAAAGTTAATTTGTGTGTTAATTGCTCATTGCTTACAAGTTGAAGGGGCAAATTGCTACTTAAGTCGATTTTTCTCTTTCTCTCTACTTCTTTTCCTCTCATATTTCTCTCTTACTTTCTACTCTACCCCTCTCAAATATTCTCTTATTTTCTTCTTCCCTGATCGTTGTATTTTTCCGTCTCGCTATGATTTTTTCGCCGTCGCGTTTTTTAGTGGATTTCTCGTCGTCGTGTTTCTTTCGCCGATTTTTTCGTCGCCGTGTTTCTTCCAATAGATTACTCGAAGTCGTTTTTAGATTTTCTTTTATATTATTTAAGTTTTTTATGATTTTTTAAATTTTTTGTACACAAATTATTATAGCTCTATCGATCTCTTATTAATATAATTGTTTTATTGTTCACAATGAATTGATTTATGTTTTTAGGCTATTTTTTCTGTTGATTTCGTACACAATAAATTGATTTATTTTTATGGTGTTTTTGTGGTGTTTTTTCTACTGATTTTGTACACAACAAATTGATTTATATTTTTATAGTGTATTTACACTAAAGACCATACAAATATTATAAAAATACCATATGAAAACACCATAAAAATACTACAAACAACACCAACAAAAAAGTTGCAACTCCTAACGGTAAATAAACAAACTAAACTGATTTATAACTAACTTATAGAAGACTAACTAATTAATAACTAACTGAAACCAAGTCCTTCTACTTTTTTTGATCACATCAACTGCTTCTATACTCGATCAGTTGTTGTGATTCTGATGTTGATTCCAACCCCCCCTCGAGCTGAAGGATATAAGTTAAGTAACCCACCTTGGAAAGAAAATTAAGGAATGTTGATGGAGGTAGTGGCTTTGTAAAGAATTTAGCGTCGTACTAAATGCAAGGATTTTAATAGTGTGCTAAGTTAGCTAGTCAAATGTCATACTGGGCTATGAGCTATGTTGACGATTTTACCAGGCAGAATTTGGAAAGAAATCTGAAAACTAAGTCGGTTAATCTACAGAAGAACATGCCTACTGATTCTAGATAGGTTCCTCCAAAAAAAAATTCTTTCATTGTCAATGTGGATGTTGGCTTTAATGAAGAATAAGGGGTTTTCAGCATAGGAGCAGTTATTAGGAACTGGAAATGTGAGGTTGCAATTGCTGGAAGCATAAAGTATGCCGGAAAAGTAGATGAGAAGATTGGGAAAGTTGTAGCAATTCATGATGGTATCCTCTTGGCTTTAGAGGCTAATCTAATTCCCTTTAAATGGGCTTGTTTTGTTAGTTCAAGATTGTTCTCTGCTTGCTAAAAATCATCAATGTTCTGGTTACTGGCTACTGCTATATTAGTAGAAATACTAATAAGGTTGCCCATACTTTATCTAGGGAAGCATCCCTATGAGCTTCTGGGCGAAACTGTGCTTTAAATATATGCCCTTATCCAGGTTACAGTTTCGAAGGCCCTAGCCTTGAGAATGAGAGCAGAATGTCTGGGTAGAAAATTTATCCAAATATATTTCATCTTGCATTGGATTGGCTGATTTTATCTTAACTTCTTATTAATACAAGAAAAGTGAAAACAAATTTTTATTGCAGCTAAATTTTGTTACGAACCACTTCAATATATTTTTTTTTCCAAATATGGAAGAGTTAAGATTAACTTCTCGCTTTCCTAGAAAAGACCTCCGTCTTCCCTCTAAAACCCTTCCTCTTATCTTGATCTTTAAAGGATGAAAAAAAATGATTTCCGATCTTAATCGAAAAATCATCTTTTCTCTGTCCAAGTTATCTCTATTATATTTTCTCTTTATTAAATAAATCTCTCTACCCAGAATTTTTTTTGTGTTGGAATGAAGTTTTTTTGAGATATTTTTGTGAGATCTATTGAAGTTGAATATCGGAAAATTAGGATACAATGGATCAAGCGGATTGTATTAGGATCTATATTAAAGAAAAGACTTGAAAAGTTTAAAGTTTCAAGATTCAAGCGGTTTTAAGATCGTATTTTCAATATTTGAATCATATATAATAGTTTTCAAGTGTATTAAAATATTTGAATCATATAAAATATTTGGGTAATCTTTTAATGTTGAAAAAACTCTATTCGATAACTGTATTAAAAGCTCTCATCATTATTTTATAATAGTTCTTTCAATTTATTGAGAAACCGTTTATATTTGTAATTTTCATTATCATTAATAGAAGTTTTAGCCTTTGAGAAAGAAAAAAAAAACTCTTCCTTTCCTTCCTTTTCCTTACTCTATTTAAAAATTCATACTTTTACTTTTCTTTAGAAATTTATATTTTATTTTTATTTATTTTTTTCAAATAAAAAAAAGTCTCAACATATATATCGTCCGCTACAAAAGAATTCAGAACAAAGAAAAAATAATAAATATTTCCTGAATAAACTTTTTAGTGGATATATATAGAATAAATATAAATTCACATAATAAACTACATAAATGTAAATCGAACCATTTCTTAATTTCTCGAGATTGATTGATAGATTGGTCACATTTACAGCCTCCAATCCAATGATCAAACAACTGAAAATAATCTGAAGTTTCAAAAGGGGAACTCTCTTCTTGTTCCATATTGATCAAACATATCAAAAAAATTGAAGTTTCAAAAGGGGAACTCTCTTCTTTTGTCAACATAAATCTGAATCTTTATGCATCTTTACCACATTCATGTCATTGCCATAGCAGCCCTGCAACACCATCCTGCCAATGCAACGCATCTTCACCGTCCATTGCGCTGATGCAAATACAATATATGTCAACCAAAGAACAACAACAAACACATTCAAGGACGGACACAGCCTTATGGCTGAAGTGGCAACCGCTCCATCAAATTTTTTGAAAATTAGTATAATTTTTATATAATTCGCTCCCTCAAAATAAATTTGTACCAACTAGCCACCCTATTTTAAAATTCCTAACTCCACATTGCTATAATTTAATACTATTGCGCAGACTGCACTCATTTATTCCGCAACTCCGCTGCTAAATATTGACCAATGCAATTCAACATTTCAATTTTAAAATATAGTATTTAATATTTGTCACATGATTTCATACATACAATTAAATAACTAAAATGAAAAAATTATAACGAAAAATTTAGCTGCCAGAGACAGAACTAAATATTATCAAAAAAAAATTGTATTAAAAAAAATCAAAATGGGATTCAAGAAAATCAAAGAAAGAATTATACCTGAATAAATATGAAGCTCTTGCTATTACCAAAAAGTTGACTGAAGAGTGCATCAATGGAATATTGGGAATGCATTACTGAGAATTACAGAGAATTTTGAGTGTTTTTTTTTTCTTTTTCTTGATTTGGCGCTCAGCTGATTTCATGAAGAAGATGGTTATGTTATGTGTATGTTTATGGATGAAGAGAGGTTAAAAAGGGAGTAGGGGTTTCAGGTTCATTGAACCTGGTCACTATACTAAAGCGTCGGATAGCACCAGACACCAAAAATGAAAAGAATTCTTGACGCCAACTTTGAAAGCAAAAGTTTTTACGAGAATCTTCGCAACGGTTGATAATGGACACCTAAAGTTGTTGTTTAATTTTGGCAAAACCTACCTTAAGCTCCCTATATAATATGCTTTTACTTATTTGACCTAAATTTTTTTCGTTTAATCCATTTAAACTTCTGACTATTGTCCATTTAATTTCCAAACAGTGACTAACAATCGGTCTAACATGGTCAAATTATAATGAAACGACTATTTATAATAGTTATTTCTACTCTTACTGTCTTTGAAGGAATTGAATCAAGTAGTGATTTAATATATTATGTAATTTTGCGGGTGAGATAATCCATTTATCATTTATCCAAAAAAAATGTTATTTAACGTTTGAACATACACTTTTACTCATTTGATTCTAGAATTACTAATTTAATTTATTGCATCAATGAATTTTAATTGTTGCCAAGTTAACCTCTATTTTGTATGTTTTTTTTTTAAAGACTAAAAACTTTCATTGATAAAATGAAAATTACATAAATGAATAGTTCATCAACAAATTGAAGAGCTAATCTAGAATAATGATGAGAGCTGTTTGATACAGTCATCGAATATGGCTTTTCCAACCATCAAAAGGTTACCCAAATACATAAATATTGAAAATACGATCTTGAAACCGCTTGATTCTTGAAAGGTAGATCTCTTGAAAATTCATGTTTTCCGATCTTCATCTCAAAAAGATAAATTTTTACCTCACAACACCTTCAATCATCAAGAACATTCAACAAAAACTTCAACAAGTCTTAATAAAATTTTAGATCTAGAAAAATTTATAAATCTAAAAAGACATAAATATAAAGAAAGCCGTAGAAATAGTAATAATTTGGGCGGAAAATCACCTTTTCCTATCCTCTACAAGATTAAAATGAAGAAAAAGTTTTAGAGAGAAGGGAGAGTTTTTTTTTATAAAGAGTAAGCACATTATCATATAACCCTCTATTTTGTATGTTGCACATATATATATATATATATATATATATATATATATATATATATATATATATATATATAATATGTTAATTTATTGTCCTTTTAGTAATTTTTTCTTTCATGGTCAAAATTTAGAATTTCTATTTTATCAAAATACATAGTCATTGTATGCTCTATTATTTTAAACACTTAAATAAACAATAGGGTTGATTAGTGAAAAAGAAATGAGGCTAGACAAGCAATAATGTCGATTTTCCACGTCACGTACCTCATAAAATTATTATTTTTCTTCACTCACTTTAACTTTCTCGTCATAAGCTTTAATAGTTTGGTATTGATATATGTAGGTTGTGTTACACTGTGGCTAGGGGTGAGCAAAAATCGAACTAAACCATTAATCCGATCCAAACCAATTCGAAATTAATTTTGGTTTGGTTAAAATAGTTAAAATGGATTGATTTGGTTTCAAATTATAAAAAAATATGGTTTTTGATTTTGGTTTGGTTTCAACTAGTGATTAACCGAACCGACCGAAAAACCGAAGTTTACAATAATATTATTTTTATTAATATTTATATATGTATAAATAAATATAAAATTTATTTAGTGAAATATTTATATATAAATATAATATGTGTGTATAGATACATATATGAAAAATATATAAACTAATACACACATATAAGTAAAAATTATTACGTATAATTTTAATTTTTACGTATAATTATATATAATATTTATCTAAATCTATATTAACCAAACCGAACCGAAACCGATGTCAAAGTTTGGTTAACCGAACCAAAATTTTACGTAGATATTTGGCGTGGTTTGGTTTTTATATTTTCCCTTAAAATATGATTTGGTTTTAGAATTTACTAAACCAAACCGAATCGAACCGAACCATGCTCACCCCTAATTGTGGCTAATAATCACCCACCTTTTCTTACTTTTGGACTTTCTATCATTAAACTTTTTAAATTTTAGTTTCGGTTTAACTTTTCTAATTTTTCATAGGTCAATAAAAGTTTTACCATCAAAAAATGTTTAGCTAAGATTTTTTGTGAAAAATATTTCTACGAGGTTTCAGATAATATGGAATTTAAATCATTTTTAACTACCACGTCTGATTTTAATAGGATTTTATAAAAAAGTTTTTTATGGAATTGGAATTCTCTCAAGTTCATTTGAACTTGAGAGAGCCATGTTCACGATTTACACCGTTCATTACAAAAGGAACAGTGTAGATTAATTTGATTAAAATTGTGTTTTTTTGATCTACACCGTTCATTTTGTAATGAACGGTGTAGATCGTGAACATGACCCTTTTAAGTTCAAAATGAATTTAAGGGAATCCCAATCCTTTTCTACGACGTGTTAGATGTGGAATGTGAATCATTTTTAAATTATACCTTTCAATTTAACAATATATGACAAAAGAACTAACAGAAGGAGGGTTGGATCTCATTCCATAATGTCCATTTCTAATAAAATACACATATTAAAAAAATCATTAATGTTTCATATAAATAACTAAATAACCTTATATTGATATACTAAAAGTTCATACATTGATAAATGCTATCTCTACTCTACTAATTTACTAAATTAAAGGGCAACAATAAAAAAAATTATCATTAAAATTTGTAATTGATAAATATTTTAGAACAATAAATTTTTAAAAAGGGACAATTAAAAGAGAACAGATGGAGTATGACTTCTCACAAAACTGAAACAATTTATATGCAATTAATTGCTAGTCCATAACTAATTAAGTTAACAATCAAATAAACACATGAAAACAACTAAACAAAGCTATGGAGACAGTCATTAATCTTTAATTAAGCCTGCTTAGCCTTAATAGATCCTCTAAACATGAATCTAAAGAACCAAGCAGCCAAAACTGCTCCAATAAAAGGGCAAATCCAATAAACACAAAAAAAATCCCAATTATTATGCCAATTACTTAAATACGCCCACCCATAAGCACTAGCCGGGTTCATTATAATACCCGTTTGCTTCACACTATTAACCACAATTCCAATACTAACCCTAGCACAAGCCAATAGCCACAGCTTCACCAACAAATTCTTGGGCCCTTTGGTCAAAACAAATATTAAAGAAAAACAATACAAAAAACTAAAAATAACTCCGATCATAGCTCCGGTCTGCAACTCCACGTTCAAAGAAAGACCCTTAACCATATGTTTATACTTCACCGGCATTGATTTAAGGATTGCGACGGCTCCGGCCACTGCTCCGGCAGCTTCAGCCGGAAACCTGACAGCCATGGACATGAGAGACGCGTCAGGTTTAAGACCTGCGGTGTATAACGATAGAGCTGCAGTAGGGTTGAAACTTGCGCCGCCGAGAAGAGCGGCGATGAAGGTGAACATGTAAAGGCGGAGAGTTGCTAAGTTTATAGTGATGAATAGAGACGGTAGTGTTTTGGGTTCGACGGCGAGATATGATGATACGACGGAGATTAAAACGCCGAGAAGTGGAGTGGTGAAGACCCACGTGAACGTTAAGATTGCGTCTCCGATTGCTGATTTGATTAAACCCATGGTTGATTTGTTTTCTTGATCTTCAATGAAGTTGGTTCTTGAATTATAGTGGATTTGAGTGGTTGAGAAGAATCTTTGGTTGTAGTGTTGTGAGCTAAAAGAAAAATGAGAATTGCCAACATGAGGAAATAGACAATTCATATGAAACAATGCAAATATTTGTTAAATGTTTGACATAAAATATGTAAGTTTAAACCACACAAAAAAATCCAAAAGTGTGCTTATTTCATTGGATAAAATTTTAATTAATATTTTATTTGAATGATGTTATTTTAATTATAATAAAATTTTAATTAATATTTTATTTGAATGATGTTATTTTAATTATAATAAAATTCTATGTAATTGCATTAATTGCCAAATTATTAAAAAGTACCAAATTTTTACTGCTTGTATCAATTATAGCTAAAAAAATTATAATAATAATAATATTTTATTAATAGATAAATAAAGTACAATTTGATCTAAATTTAAGCCAAACGATTTCAAAAAGTACATAGAGAATATGACATCTGTAAAATAACAGAAATTTATATCTAAATTCTTCAAACGCGTTGATGGAGCTCTTTAAATGTGCAACTCGGTGATCCGCCCGCTCCACTCGGTGATTATTTTAAACCACAAATCGATCTTTGATTTTTGTATGAGTCTGATTGATAGAATAATAGAAATAAAAATTATCTTGATAATACTTTATATCTACACTCCAAGATAATTTTCATAAAGGAGATAACAAGTTCCGTAGAGGGTAAAAACAACTCCACAAATGGAGACAAAAACTCCATAAAGAAAGAGAAAAAACACAAAATAAAACTCAAATCTTAAATTATTGAATGCAGATACTATAATAAAAGAGATCTGAGAGTTAGGGAGGTGATTTTAGACCATAAAATGGCCAAAATCACCTCCCTTAATTAAAGTGGTTAGGGTTTTTTAAGTTGAGAGAGACGTTTGGGAGAAGAGAGAGAAGAGAGAGTTTTTTTTTTCCTGTCTTGTTTCCGGGTTATTGATTCTGGGAGTCATTGTACTTTTCTAAAGTTTTAAAATGGTCACCGAACAATTTTTTGTTCCAAAATGGTCACTGTACTTTGTGATTAGTAACTTCTGGCGATCACCAAATGAAATCCGGTGACTTTTATCCTACGTGACTTGTCGAAAGTTTACTCACACCTTCCTTTTTTCCATGTCATTGTCGATATCACCTATTTTTATACATCATCATCTTCTTCCCTAATTTTTCAAACATTTTCCGGAAAAAAGAAAGGTGTGAGTCAGCTTCCGGCAAGCCACATAGGACAAAAGTCACCGGATTTCATTTAGTGATCGCCGGAAGTTACTAATCACAAAGTACAGTGACCATTTTGGAACAAAAAATTGTTCGGTGACCATTTTACAATTTTAAGAAAGTACAGTGACTCCCAGAATCAATAACCCCTTGTTTCCAAACAATTATAGCTAAAAAATTCAACTCACCAAAAGTAGTCAGTTCTTACATATTACGTTTTTTTTATAATTATTTTTAAACTGAATCGGTTTTTTGCCAGCATGTCATTTACATCAAATCTGACTCAGCAAAATGGCGTTGGATTGCATTAAAAATGTTTGGCTATAGCTGATACAACACTTAAAGGTTTAATTATAACTAACACGACACGCAAAAAATTGATATTTTATTGTGATTATTTTTATGTTACTTTTTCAATTGTTGTCTCCTTTTTATAAAAAATTATTTTTTATGACAAATTTGTTGTCTTTTTTATGAAAATTTGTCATCCATTTTTTATGGAGGGTTTGTGAGGTAGTGACTGAACGAGATGTTATGATTGTAGTTTTTTTTTTTTTGATAATTTGAAGGTGTTGAAGACATTTAATCGATGAGTGCATTTTATTAACAAAACAAACATAATTTTTGTTTCTATAAATAGATCTGTGAATCAGACATCATGTTAGCGTAAGTTGCTTGTTTCATGTCAGATTATCGGATTTTTAATTTTTTTTCCAAATTTCTTATAAGAAATTTCATGGACTCAAAAAAATCTATCAAATATATCCACTGTTGGTTGTACAAGTAAGATGATAGCATGAAATTAGCCGAACACATTACAAATTGAAAACCAATAATAGTTAATGTAATAATTTTGCATCAATATCGTATTTCATTTAATGGATATCATTTTATTTAGAAACAAATAATTTATATATCCAAAATTATAGTGCATTTATCGATTATATATTCAATAAAAAATTAACAGTTTAATTCGATAATTATATAGTTTTAGTCAATTATATCCAAATAAAAAATAAAAAATAAAAAATTGTAATGAGTTAAACATTAAAGAAGGCTTAAATAAAACAACAAACAATAAAAAGACAACATTAAAAAAAACTTAATCGCAATAAAATATCAAATGTTTGCGTGTTGTGTCAGTTATGTACAATTAAACTTTTTTAATTCAATATGGCGTCGTTTTTTTAAGTCAAGTCTGACGTGGCTGACATGATGGCAAAAAAACGAAATGCTTAAAAATAGCTACAAAAGGAATGTAATATGCAAAAATCGGACTATTTCTAGTAAGTTAGAAAAGTTTAGCGGCAAGCAAAAAAAATGGTATTTTTGTGTGGTTAAGCATTAATTAGGCTGAATATATAATTTGACCCCTGAACTTGTACCTTTTTACCCAACTAACCTTCAAACTTAACGTCTCACCTATCGAACCCCTGATTTTGTTAAATAACCTGATTTGACCCCCGAACTTGATAAATATGTAAACATGTAACCTCTCCGTACACAATTTCTTCTAAAACGTTTCAAGTGACAGGTGGACACGAAGGTTTCAATACTTACATATTTATCAAGTTCAGGGGTTAAATCGGATTATTTAACAACTTCAGAGGTTCGATAGGTGAGACGTTAAATTTAGGGGTTAGATGGATAAAAGGGTACAAGTTCAGGGGTCAAATTATGTATTAAGCCCATTAATTAAAATACATAACAACTATTGCATAGTTCTTTCTCTCTTTTTTTGATATAGTATTTGTCATTTCTTAATTCAATTGGAGGGTAATAGATTGGAAGGGTATCCAAACCAAATGACCATTTTTGTAATTCGGGGATTTTTTTTAATTCTTTTATTAAATTTTAATTTTATTTTCACGAGGGGTTTTCTGGCCAAAAGTACATACATGAGCATTTGGATTTTACTTTTTTTTATATAAAAACTTATCATATGTGCATAATTTAGCCTAAAAACTCTCCAAAATAAAATTATACATAAATGACAAATTTTCAAAAAAGCTAGTAAAATTTAAATGTCGTGTGGCAAAATCCGGTTGCCACGTCCATATTTGGCCGAGAATTTTTTTTAAAAGATAAAAATAAAAATTAATAATAAAAAAATAAACAAAAATCTAATCATTAAAAAGAAAATGATAGTTTGAATATCTATGGATCTCAGTTGGATGAATCTAATATTCTAGATAATTATTCAATAAATATCATATATTAACAAAACTATGTTCAATTGAATCACTATGAATGCATTTAATTACAATTGAAATATAAATCAATTAAAAAGTTAAAAGAATTGATAGTATTGATCAGAAAAACAACAAATCTCAACAAATCTCATAAAACTTAAAAATTAATCAAAGAAGAACAAATCTTCATGTTCAACATGTGTATTTTCTTTCAAAATATAGGTGGGGCGCTTTGAAGTTCCGCCATCCATGCTTTTTTTATATTTAATAGATATTTGTGCTTCATAGAATCTTTCATTTTTCTTTACCTAATTTTTATGTTTTTATTATTCGTTTTGTGGCATTATAATAGTATGAAGGGCTTTTTATTCAAATAACCAACATTCATGTTTGATTTACTTTTATACCAACACATATTTGACATTTTAAAACTACCATGCAAGGGAGAAATTATTACTTTTATACCATCCATATAAACTCATAACACAAACCCTCATAATTACAATTATTTTCTCTCTCCTCAAATTTCTCTCTCCTTTCTCTTTCAATTCACCTTTCACACAAATCTCAGATTTGTTCTTTGCACCAATCCGCTTCCGCCGTTCCATTTTTGCCGTTTTGCCTCCACCGTTTTGCCTCCACCGTTTTGCCTTCGCCGTTTCGCCTCCGCCGTTCCGCCATCTTTCTTTTATCATTTTAATTTCAGATCTGAAGTTTTTAATTCTCTTTTTTCATTTTTAGATCTGTAATTTGTTTATTTTTTACTGTTGTTTTCACCATTAAACATGTATAAAGATTATTTTTGAAGAATCTAATACTCATTTCATGTAATGTAGAATAATTTTGTGATTTTATGGAATAAAATTCTGTTATTTCTGCATTTTTCTTGTGTTTCTGCGTTTTTTTTATTCTGCAGAACGATTTGTTGATGATGATTGATTGTTGAATTATTATAATGTTATAGTGTTGTTGATTTTATGTTGACTTTATGTTGATATCAACTGATTTTTTTTTTAATTTCTACATTGACAACTAAGATAATATTGTCTGTGAAATAAACTAAAAAAATTAAATTAAATTAAATTGAGACTAGATAATGATATGATAGCATCGGGGAAGAAGACATGTAATGATGTTGCATTATTGTAATGTTACAATGTTGATATGGTGTTGATTTTCGGTTGATATTTTGTTGATTTTAGCATCGGTGAAGAAGACAATAATGATGTTAAATTATTGTAATGTTATAATGTTGATCTTATGTTGATATAGTGTTGACATGGTGTTGATTTTGGTAATGGTAAAATATATAAATAATGATTTTGAATTATTATAATATTACAAATTTGAATTTATGTTGAATTTATGTTGATTTTGTATTGGTATTTTAGATTGGAAAAATAATTTATTAATCTTTGGTTAGTTTAATGTTGATTTAATATTGATATATATAAAAAATTAAATATATGATAAATAATAAATTTTGATGAATTATTAGCAAAAATAAACGTAAATAAATATTAAAAATAAAAATTAGTGTTGAAAAAGATTTACAAAATTAATACTATCCAGTTTATTAAATGTTGTTAATATTATGTTGGTATTGTGTTGATATAAAAACTGACAAAAATGTCAACAATAAATAATGTACACATGTTGATTTTATATTGTTTTTATGTTGATTTTGAATTGATATTTGATTAATTTTGATGACAAATAGTATACACATGTTGATTTTATGTTGATTTTGTGTTGATCTTCAATTAATTTTAGGGATATGCGCATGTTGATTTTAGGTTGATTTTAGGTTGACATCGAGTTGATTTTGCGTTGATTTTGATTAATATAACTTAAATAATTGTACATCAATAAAATTCAACATTGATTTTAGGGTTAAATGCAAATTCATACACCAACTTTGACCTAATTTGCAATTACAACATAAACTTTTAAACTTGGCAATGTCGGTAACTAACTTTCATTTCTTGGCAAATTGGTACACCGACCAATCATAAAACGACAAATGGCGGTTTATTACAATGTCCACGTTAGTGTTTTTTGAGTTTGGTGTATCGATTTGCCAAAAGTGTAAAGTTGGTTACTGACATTGCCAAGTTTCAAAGTTTATGTTGTAATTGCAAATTAGGTCAAAGTTGGTGTATGAATTTGCATTTAACCCTTAATTTTATAATAAAGTTTGTACGTAGAACATAATATAAGGAGTAAAAAAACCAACGAAATTTCAAAAATGCCGAAATGAATTTAGTACATTCTAATAAATTAACACTTTAGAAAATAAAAGTTATAAAAAAATGGCTGAATACCAATAGCATATGTTTATGTAGGGAATTCCATAACGTTTATCGAGAAAAAAACACAAAGAGATCAATCATTCAAACAAATATGTGCACTCCACATTCCATCCTGCTGCTTTTCAAATAGACATCTATTCCGCAAACTTACAGGAGGCATTTATTTCACAGACAATATTATCTTGTTCGTCAGTGTTAAAATAAAAAAAATTAGTTGATATCAACATAATATCAACATAAAGTCAACAACACTGTAACATTACAATAATTCAGCAATCAATCACCATCTACAAATCGTTCTGCAGAATTAAAAAAAACGCAGAAACACAAGAAAATGCAAAAATAACAGAATTTTATTCCATAAAATCACAAAATTATTCTACATTACATGAAATGAGTATTAGATTCTTTAAAGATAATCTTTATACATGTTTGATGGTTGAAAACAACAGTAAAAAATAAACAAATTACAGATCTGAAAATGAAAAAAAAAAAAGAACAGCTAATTTCAGATCTAAAATCAAAAAGAGAAAAGAAAGATGGCGCGGCGAGATAAAGGTGGAACGACGGAGGCGAAACGACGAAGATGGAACAGTAAAAACAGAACGGCGGAGGCGAAATGGCGGAGGCAGAACGGCGGAGGCGGAATGGCGGAGGCAGAACGGCGGAAGCGAAGGGATAAGAACGTGGAGAAACTCTGCTGGACTCGTGGAGAAGAAGAAGGAGCCGCCAAAATTCAAGAGAAAAAGAAGAAACAGTAGAAAAGTAAGAATTTAAAGAAATTAGGTTACAATTTTAATTTTGGATGGTATGAAATGTAAACTTTGGATTTGGACTGTATATAAGTAAACTTGGGCCAATTTTCAGTATATTGGGTAAAAAGCCCTAGTATGAATCGCAGGTTCTAGCATAGAGCGGTAACCAAGCCAAAATTAAAAACCAATATCAGTTGGTTTGATTCGATTCTCTAATATTAAAAAATGAATAAACAATAAAAAAGATTAACTCAATTTAAGATCCCTAAACTATCCGGTTTTTGTTTAATACGCCCTTCATTTTCTATTTGGATTTTTTTGACCCCTGTATTTCTATTTATCATTCTTTTCATTCCCTACGTGGAAGTTGTGGATGCACTCTCCAATCAAGACCGTTGTCTCAAAATGGAACGCCACATATGAGACGCGTATGATAAGGATTAACCAAATTTGAAATCTCTAAACTATCTAATATTTTATTAATACACATTTCAACTTTTATTTGAATCTTTTTAATCCATGTACTTCTATTTATCATCTTTTTTGGTCCCTAGGTAAAAATCTGTCTACCGCATGACTGCATTCTCCATTTAACTAACATATACTCCCTTAATATATTACCACGTGTGAAATTAAAGATGACATGGCAAGAACCAAACAGGTGTGAGCGGAATAATACGAATGAGTCAATGAGTGAGATATATAAGCAGGTGGTTAAAAAATTTAGAGTTAAGATCTAAAAAACTACCGACCTTTCAAAAATTTTTCAACTGCACCCTCAACTTGTAATTGCTTCAATAGCACTCTATTTCGTATTTTCGGCTTTCAATAGCACCCCGACCTTGTAAAACAGTCAATTTTACCCTATTTTGTATTTTTGACTTTCAATAGCACCATAAATCATCAAATTAAACTAATTTATCGAGGACTTATTTGAAATTTTTTTTAAGTTAAAAGACTTGTTTAAAAGTGTACAAGTAGAAAAAAGTATGATTTCACCTTTAAATTTAGTTTTTTTTTTAAATTTTCATCCTTATAGTAATCAAATCATCTAACTTTTTTAATTTAGAATGCTATTGAAAGCCAAAAATACAAAATGGGGTGCTACTGAAAAAATTATAAGGTTAGGGTGCTATTGAAAAAAAATTAAAAGGTCGGTAATTTTACGGACCTTAAGCCTTTCTTATTCAGCATAAAGAGAAATTTTGATTGTTTGTCAAATATTTGATTTTTCTTCAAGTTGAATAAGAGAACATAATAATAAAGTAATATGAAAGTTATATATATTTTTCCTACTCCGCAGCAATATTTAAAGCTTGAACTGTTAATTGATATTTTAACAATTAAACTGGGTTTTAACTAGTTGAGTTATCGATTCATATTTTGGTTAATTAGATTGGTTCAATTGAATAAACTAATCTAAACAATTTACTACAAAATCTTATAATTTTACTTTTATATTTATTAGATCGCTTTTTACAAATTAGATTAGCTAAAATTCCAAACTAATCTTTCAGTCTTTATTTTTCGGTTGAACCGGCTGATTTGGTCCGATTTTTGAAAATACTATTTTTAACTGTGTACTAAAAACTCAACTAATCAATATTTTCTGATTTTTAAAACATTATATGTAACAACTGTTTTAAGAACTAAATCAGATCCACCGATTCAACTACTTCGATTAAAACCGACGGTCATTTTCATCAATAGTAGCTTTGAGCAAAAGAGTAATGGTATTCAGTTGATCTTGTTCTAGCAGCTTGCGGCTGGAAGGTTGACTTTTCCTTTTAAACTAGACATGCTATTGTCGCCTCCTAATTCTAATACATTTTTGTGCTATAAATTTGATATTTTTGAGCTATAAAAATGGTCAATCAATTTCAATGGAGATGTAAAGACTTGTTTATGAGACATAACCAGCTTAAAATTAGAATGCAAAGTCTTATAGTTAGGTGAAATTAGCTCAATTTTGCTAGACAAATTCAAAATCAGAAATATCGTAATTTTTCCTTTTTCATTATCCTATGCAATTCTTCCAATTATTTTCATCTTTTTCCACAAGTTCCTTATATGGTCAATAATCAAGATGGTTAAAATTCATAATTATTAAGAAAACACACCAAAAACAACAAAGAAAATTTCAGAAAATTCCAATTAATTTAAGTAATTGATAAAATTACAAACCATTCTTGTTTTTGTTAATCATCAAGCTTGTTTTTTCTTGGTGGAGACAGCAGCCGGTTTAAACAAGAACCGATAAACCCAAGCAGACAAAACCGCCCCAATGAACGGACCAATCCAATAAACATAAAACAACTCCCAAGAATTATGCCAATTGTTAACAAACGCCCACCCATAAGCATTCGCCGGATTCATCGCCGGGCCGGTGTACTTCCCGCCGGTAATCACCAGCCCAGTGATCACACACGCCAACAACCACAGCTTCACCAGAAAATTCTTAGGCCCTTTAAACATAATCACAAGAAAACAAAAGCAAACCACAAAGCTCAAAACCCCTTCCGCCACAGCTCCGGTATGCAGATCCGCCTTCAACGACGGTCCTTTAAGAACATGCTTATACTTCTCCGGCATTAATTCCAAGATCGCCAACGCGCCGCCTACTCCGCCGGCTGCCTGAGCTGGAAACCTCACCGCCATGGATAAGAGAGAGGAATCTGGTTTGACCCCAGCTGCGTGGACTGTTAGTGTGGTGGCTGGGTTGAAGCTTGCCCCGCCCAAGGCGGCGCCCATGAGGCTGAAGATTAAGTAGAGAAGGGTAGCTAGGTTTATGGTTATGAGTAGACTTAGGGTTGATTTGGGTTCGATTTGAAAATAAGTGGCTATGATTGAGGATGAAATGCCGAGAAATGGTAAGGAAAATACCCACATGGAGGTTAAGATTGCGTCTCCTATGGCGGATTTGATTGCGCCCATGTCTCTGTTTTTCAAGACTGCAACTTTTTAGGGTTTTGTTTTGAAGAGTTGTGCAGTCTTGAGGTAAGAGAAGAGCCAAGAAAATTAATGAGATGATTAAGTGGGTGTTTGGTTTGGGGGAAGATAAGAGGTGGAAAGAAAATGCAAGGAAATAGAATGGAGTGAAAACAATCCTTTTCAAAACCAAACCGGTTTGTGGTTCAATTATTCATATTACATCAATTAGTTGGTAATTCACTACTAATTCTTGTTCGAATCAAACATAAAATATGTATATATTCTCCCAGCATTTGTTTCTTTTTCTAAAATAAAAAATTCTCAATCGAAAAATCGAATTAATTTTCTAGTTTTTTCAGCGACGAATTTACGATTTTCGAATTTAAAACGAAAGTCTTAATTTTTTTGTTGATATATTTTATGGGTTTTTTTTGGCTTAAATGCACAAAAAATCACCAACTTTTGCGTGTTTTTGGTATTTAACACGATCTTTTAATTTTGGCGTAAAAATACATGAACTATCAAATTTTTGCATATAAGACCAAGCTTGCATTTTTTTCAAAAAACGATGTCGTTTTAAGGCAAAAACGGTGCCGTTTTAGGAGAGAAACGGTGTCGTTTTATGCCCAAAATGATGTTCGTGTTATTATTGTAAAAATCAAATAGTTCGTGTGTTTTTATGCCAAAATTAAAAGTTCGTGTTAAATAGCAAAAACACGCGAAAATTTGTGATTTTTTATGCATTTAAGCCTTTTTTTTTTGAACTAGTTTCGCATTACGTGTTACGAACGTGGCTCGTAACATAACTCGTCAATGAATATATTAATAAATTTATTATAATTATAGCAATTTTTTTATTTATAATTAATATTTAATGGGATTATTTTCCAAATACCTGATTTGAGTAAAGTATTTACACCATTTTAACTCATTTTTTCCTCTTATCTTATGTTACATAATAAGCTAACTTATTTATAAAAAATACCTATTGTATAAAAAAGGCTTATCTCATTTTAAGTTAAACTTTTTCATAACCACCTTTTCTTTTCTCTCTCTTCTCTCTCTTCTTCTCTCTTATTCTCTTCTTATTCTCTTCTTATTTTTCATTTGAATTTCAGTTTATCTCCTCCGATTATTTTTCCGTTCGTCTTTTCTGTTCGTCTTTCCGTTCGCGCTTCCGTTCGTCTACTTCCGATGGATTTCTCGTCGTTTCCGGTCGTTTTTTCGTTCGTCTTTTCCGTTCGCGCTAGTCCGTTCGTCTTTTCCGTTCACGCTATGGATTTCTCTACTCGTTTTTAGATTTGTGTAATTTTAAGATTTTTTGTAATGATTTAAATATTTTGTAAATAAATTATTGTAGATCATAATTTTTTGTTTATAAAATTGTTCTATTATTCATATAATTATTTATTTTGTCTTCTCTTATTCATAAATTTGTTTATTGCTACTGATTTTGTAAAGAAAATGTTGTTTTATGGTGCATTTGTAATAATTTTATAATATATTTACGTTTTAGTGTATTTTTGGTGTATTAATAGTGTATTTCTGCCGTTTTTTAGTATATTTATGGTGCATTTACAGTGTTTCTGGTGTATTTGCAGTGTTTATGGTGTATTTGCAGTGTTTCATGGTTAACCCACAAAAACATTACAAAATGCCATAAATACACTACTTATACCCTACTTATACACTATTTATACACTAATTTTACACTATATAAACACCATAAAAACACTACTGTTACACTATAAAAAATAAAATAAAACATTCCAGGAAGACAGTCTATAAAAAATAAAAATTAATACTATATATACACTAATCTTATACTATATAAAAAAACTGTTAGTCGGTTCGGTCGACCAAACCGAAAAAACCGAAAACCAAAATTGAAAACCGAAAAAGGTATTTATGAAATTAAAAGGAAGGTATTTTTCGTAAATGAAAAAATTCAAAAAAGAAAAGTCAAAACTTACAATGTAAAGTCGTAAATAAAATGCCAAAACATGTATTTTGAGAAATTACCACATATTTAATTAATTAAGAATTTTTGTAAAAATAAATATAATATATTCAATTATTAAATTTATTTTCATACTGAATTTATTCTTCTTTTGGTTTTATAATAACCATAATTAAATAATTAACTTAATTTTATTAATAATATCTTTAAAAATAATAAGATAGAAATTTAAATAATAATATATTGACCAAATACAATATTTTAATTTTGTAGTTCAATCAAACTAAAAGATAGGTATTCCTACTAATTTGGAGACAATTTAATATTTTTTACATACTAAAAGCTAAATGGAGATAATTTAACTGCTTATTCTAATTAATAAAAGTTAAATTGGAGATAATTTAGCTACCTATTCTAATTAGGACTTTAATTATAATATTGATTAATTAAATAACTAATTAGTTAATGACTATAAAACTTTTATTTAGTAGTATACTGAAAAAGATTATTCAGTAAATTCCCCCCCCCCCCCCCCATCCGTGCTTTTATATATAGCATAGATATAGATAAATTGTCATGATATTTTAAGTTTCACATGATTGAGTTGAGAGTAAGTTCACTAAAAAAATATAACTTTTCGAATTTTTTTTTATTTAGTTTATTTTTGTCAATCTATTTTTTTAAAAAATGAGGGGTTTATTTTCCTTTAACTAACTTTCCTAACAAAATATAGGTAAAAATTGCACTTCCCTAGTTAAATTGCTTAAAATACAATTTAATTATTAAAAATAATATTGTCTTTAAATTTTAATGAATTGAAAATAACATACAACTTTTCAGAAAGTTATTAAGTGAACCAAGTAATAAAAATATTCATTTTCTCCACACTAACTTCCTCATAAATTAACTTTTCAGGAAATATACTTGCTAATGATATACTTTTGAACTAGGTGAGGTCTAAGCGTTGTATAAAATTAATTTAAGTTTGTTGGTGTAGATTCCATGATTGTTTAAGATTTTTTTGGTGTTTGTTCGATCTCTAAATTCAAATATTTTTAAAAATTTAAAGTTTTTTGAAGTTTTATTGAGGTCTAGTGTAAAATAAATCAGGATTACTCTATATATGTAAACGGTGCACGAAATTTTATCTGTTTATTTTGCATGGTCATAATTTCTTCCTCTTATTTTTAAACTATTTGTTTCATTTATATTTTAGTAGATTAAAATTAGATTTAATTAGATATTTTTTTAATATTTAATTACTTCACTTTTATACCAATGAGCTATAGGTCAAATGGTATAAGCGCTAAGCAGCAAACTGCTAGGTTATGGGTTCGATTCCTCCCACAAGCGCTTCACATCCCCAAATTATTAAAAAAAAATTACTTCACTTTTATTAATATAATTTGATTTTTATAAAAAAAATGATCAAGTTATCAAAATAATATTTTTTTAGGAAGAATATTTTATTTCATTTTAAGTAGTTTTAGATTTTTTATCTATACAATATATTCAAATTTGGATTAGGTCAATTAAAAGAGTATATGATTTAACTCCAAAGCGTAGATGGGTTGTTAAGGTACTTTTCTAACTTAGTTGAGGTCGCGGGTTCGAACCGTACTCATGTATGCAGCCGTTTAAAACTTAGAACCTTCCGTAAGGTACTTATCCGGCTCTAGTATGAATGTAGAAGGTTTAAAGCTGTCGTTTCATAATTGAAATCCGTTCAGGACACCGTATGATTAGATAAAAAAAGAGTATCTGATTTCTCTGCAGATTTTCAACATTTGCAAACATACCATGGGATTCCAAAGATATTGATTGGTGGATGGTTAGCGTAATGGAGCATCCATCAATGCTTATTTTAATTGTTTGACGCATCACCCAACCACTAAAAAAATTCCTATTTGATGAAAGATGAACGTGAGTAGTAGTAGTAGATTCGTCATGTTTTGTCCCGAGTCCTAGCGCCAAAATTGCCCATTTTTCTCAAGTTATGAGCGGGAGCGGTGGTGGAATTAAAACCAAACCGACCGAATAAACAAACCGATTAAAAGACATATTGTTTATTTCTATTACAAATAAATTATACTATTGTTCTTGTAATAAATTTACAAAATTGATTAATAACTGTTACTTTTAATATGAACAACTACAAAGAATGTTATTTTACTTCGTTAAATAAGAAAATCGTGTTTTTGGTTGTCTACTAATTTAATTTTCTCATTTTGTCTTCTAAGCTGTGGAGCTCGGTCGTGACTGAGTTGCATGTTCATTTGCATTCGCCTAAAACTGATCAGACAGTCTTCGTTGATAAGAGATCGAAAGATAAGAATGTAAATATATTATAACTTAACAACAGAAGTTCCATCGCTAGAGCCCAAAAAATCAGCGACATAGTTGGTCTTTAGCGACGGAAATTTCGTCGCTAAATTGAAATAATACCGACAGAATTATTCAATTTAGTAAAGGAATTTCCGTCGCTAAAGCCCAAGAAATCAGCGATAAAGTTGGTCTTTAGCGACAGAAATTACGTCGCAAAATTAAAATAATACAGGCGGAAATTCGCGACCGAAATTTCTATAGCTAAAATGTCGCGTCTTGGTCAATGATTTTGACGCAATACTGGAAGAATTTTAATTTGCCGACGAACATTTCTGTCGTTAATTTAACAACACAATTATTTTTTGTGTCCTAAATCATTAGCGACCACTACTATATCAATGGAATAAGTTTGTCGGTAATCTGTCGCTACTGTAAATTAGCGACGCGTTACATGTGTTTAGCGACGGAAATTTTCGTCTCTAAACACCTGTTTTCTAGTAGTATACCACCCTTTCAGCTATTTGTGTGATTTCTGTCATTGATCTTTTCCTTGTGGTTCTTAAGTTCCTTCTTCTTATGATTACATTGATAATTACTGCAACTTCCTTCTTCCTGTTCTTCTATTCATCTTTCTTTGTTTCTTTGTCTGCTTCCTCTTTTTGATGTTCCTTTTCTTTTTTTTCCGATGTGTGAATTTCCTCAGAGATCCCGACTCAATCAGTTTCCATATCTTTCTTCAAGTCGCAGCATTCCTCCATGTCATGTCCATAATCCTTGTGGAACTTGCAATACCTGCTCTCATCCCGTGCTTCCCTTCGTGGCCATGTCATCGGGGTCAATGTTTTCCTTGATCCACATCAGCATGTTGGCTCTTGTAGTGTTGAGTGGGCTCATTTCGATTGTCGTATCTACCGCTTGTGTAATCACCGCTTGTGTATCTGCTTTCGTTCCGCCAACGACACACCCATGTTTTTTCTAAATTTTAAAAATACTTTTCATACATGGAAAATGTATGGCAGTCTACGTCTGCGACATATCAATATCAGCAAACTCCTTTTCGAGTCGAGACATTTTCAAACGTTTTGATACGATTTTGAACATTATTGAGTCGTTTTAAAATTGAGACGTTCGAAATTTTGTTGGCTTTTCTGTCATTAAACCTTAAATTTAATGTTAATGTGGTTAGTAATTAACTTTTAATGTGATACTGATGAGAGGTATAAAGTTTGAGTTCATATATTATTATATTTTTTTGACTTAGATCTCTTTATTATAATTTGTATACATTAAATTTTTATATTTTTAAATTTACAGACGTAGTCTATTTGTCATAAAAAAAATTAACAGTGTCAAATCATATTAAAAAAATTAAAAACTTACTTTCAATAAAAAAAAGGGTTTACTATTCGCCGCCCCAAATTACTGCCCACCACCCCAAAAATTATCATTTTACCTTTATTGTAAAAAAAAAATTCTGAACCAAAAAAAAAATGTGTTCTCTCAAATGAATTTACTAATTCGATTAAAATGACGAATAACGCTCGTAATTCGTCGGGAAACGAATATCCACCATCCGAAACTAGCGTATCCGGATTTGCCGAGGTATTTTTTCTATTTTACGTTCGTTTTTAAATTTTTTTAATTTTTTTTAATATTTTTAAATGGTCCATCACCCAAAGATGGCGATGGACCACATGGGCCATCGCCCAACGATGGCCCATTGGGTCAATTGTCCCTCGGGGACGATTCCGTCCCTGAGGGACAATATTTTTCATTTTTTTTATTTAATTTAAATAAATAAATAAATTTAATTAATGAAATAAATAATTAAATGTTTTTAAATTAATTAATTTTTATTAGTTAGAGATTAATTAAATTCTATTAGTTCTAATATAAGTTTAGTGTTTTAACTAAATTTTATGTGGACTACTATTTATTTGTTAGTGTTTTTAATTAGAGTTTCGATTAAATTTAACTTTTTTTGTTAGCGAATTTTTGTATTCATGTGTTTAATGTTATTTTATAATTTTGATTTTATTTAACTAGTGTAATTTTAATTTATTTTCCTGAAAATTGTTACAATTATTTATATTAATTATTTACGTTTTGCAGGTTCATTTAGAAGATTATTGCAGTGACGGTATCGATTACAGTGAACAGTTTTTTTTATAAAAACGGGTTTGAAAGTGATACCGAAGCAATAAATTGGGCAAAGGGAATTGCTATACGGATTGGGTTTGAGCTAGTTATTTCGTCTCACAAGAAAGGGGGGTTGGTAAAACTTTTGAGATGTTGTCGGGGTGAGAGATATAGAGGGTCGCACACAGATTCAGATTCTTTTCCACGAAAGAATATGAAGACGAAGGCCTGCCAATGCCCTTTCGAAATTGTGGTGAAATTGATTAATGGCACATGGACTGTTCTTGCGAAGTCTGGGATTTCAAGTATGCACAATCATGCGTTAGCTGTGCATCCTGAGGGACACCGTCAGATGAGCGGACTGAGTGCTGCGGCCAAAATGATTGTGTGTGATATGAGTGCGGCACAAGTTAAGCCGTGTGCTATTTTGGCTGCTGTTCAAGAAAAATTTCCATCTGACAACCCTACAAGAAGACAAGTTTATAATTACAGAGATAATTTGAGAAAGTCCAGCTTTGAGGATAGAGATATGGTAGGTCAGTTTTTTCATTTGGCTCTGACGCACAACTATTTACACTGGACGCTTTCTGACGCACAACTATAGAGATATAGTTAAATTTTATTTACCTGATGACGTTTCAGCAACAAATCGTCCATCTTTCCCCTTTCTCCGTCGAATGTTCACGATTGGTCCTAAACTCTCGTCTTCAGAAGTCTCAAAATCAGCATCGTCTATCCGATCATCTTCCATCTCATCATCCTCCATCCGATCATCCTGTATCTGATAATCCATTGGCGTCTCACTAGCTCCCTCAATAGCAGGAGCCCCCTTCTTGTGTCGTCAGACTGAGGCACTCACACCACGCTTTCAAACATTTCGCTGTCCCGACTCCTCAAAATCAGCTTCAGCTATAATAGGCTTACTCTTTCCCCTGCCACCATTACCGGGTCCTTCTTTCTGCAATTATCAATTTTACAAACAATAATATTAATTAAATTATACTATTAAACTTAAGCAAATAAAAATATATTAATAAAATTCTAAATTGCAAATACTTAAATTTATTTAGTCCGTAAAATTAAAGATTATTTCTTAAAATCTAAAATAATAGCACTACCAAAATTAAATTTAATTAAATCTATATAATAAAATTTAATTAAATAAAAAATTATATTATACAACCTAAAATTGTACTACTAAAATTTAATTTAATTACACCTATAACTAATAAAATTTAATTGTATTTTTCAATTAAATTTTTTTAATTAATTATTAGGTTATTTCATTATTTATTAATCGATTAATTTTAATTTATTAAATTAAAAAAAAAAAAAAATTAAATCGGTTTGCGGCCCTCGGACGGCGGCGGCGGCCTGGCCATCGCCCGGCGATGGCGATGGTGCAGCAGACCATCGTCGGCCGATGGCAATGGTCGGCGATGGTGCACGCCATCGCCGGCAGACCATCGCTGGGCGATGGCGATGGTCTGCTGCACCATCGCCATCGGCCGGCGATGGTGCAACCGGTCATCGCCATCGACGGACGATGACCGGTTTCCATAAATAAAAAAATTAAAAAAAATTAAAAACGAAATTAAATTACTTACCGGAGGTCCCCGTCTTTTATCTTTCGTCAATTCCGACATAAATCGGCTCCGATTATCGCTTGAGATTTTGTAATGGATTTGAGAGAATTTGATTTGAGAGGAAGTTGAGAGGATGGTTTTTTGTTTTTTGAATTGAAAATAGGTTAGGGGTAGTTTGGTCAAAATTGGGGCGGTGGGTAGTAATTTGGGGCGGTAAATAGTAGTCCACTAAAAAATGCACGGGCCCAACTTAAAAATAAAATAATAGAAAAAATGAATAGAAAATGAATCCGGTCGCATTAACAACATGTAGTATACGCACTTCATTTTCGTAATGAAAAAACCTATTGTCTATAAAATTAAAAGTATAGTGACTAAACCTTAACCAATAAAAAAGAAGGAACTCAATTTAAAAAAAATGATAGTACATGAACCTAAATGTATATTTTACCTTAATTTCCTTAATTCTCGAGTAAAGTGACGTCAATAAAATCAAGTTGGTCTCCTCGACGGACGCGGCTGTGGACTAAAGAGCCTAAAAAAAGACATAAATTTTCCATGCCTAGTTAATGCATAAATTACACTGACCAGTGCAGTACTGAACTACCCACTGGCTACAGCTCATTTTTCACTTCAATTATTTACTTCTCTGCTTAATAATCTCATCACCAACCTAAACAAGAATCTATGCTCTCATTTTCTTATTATTGGCACCGACAAATTAACATTTGCCTTTGAAAAAAAGGGAAAGAAAAAGAAAAAGAAAAAGACTGAGACTTTACAGTTTATAGTTTGAAAATGCAAGTGCTTAACTTGGCTCCATAGTTTTGCTTCTCTTTTTCAAGATTTCTTTTATTATTTTTCATTCTTGCACTTGAATCCCATTTCTTGTTTGTTGGTGTTCTGTAATAACATTTTGAAATGGTGAAGTATAGAAATCTGTGGTGTTTCTTGGTAGTGGTTGAGTTGTTAGTGAGTTGCATTAATGGAGAAGACCCTTATAGATTCTATTCTTGGAATGTCACTTATGGTGATATTTACCCACTTGGTGTAAAGCAACAGGTAATTAACGTTTTTTTTTGTAACGAGGGCGTTTGTGGGAGGAACCGAATCCACGACCTTAGCAAACTGCTGCCTATAATATTGTTTCTAATTGGTTTATTTTGTTAATTAGATGTTAATGTCTAACTTTTTAATCTTGATAATGGCAGGGAATATTAATAAATGGACAGTTTCCAGGGCCACAGATTGACTCTGTCACCAATGATAATTTGATTATCAATGTTTTCAATAGCTTGGATGAGCCTTTCCTTATTTCTTGGTTTGTTTACAAAAACTTCAATATTTTTCATATCTTACTTATGTTTTGTTTTATTTATTGTAAACTCAGTTTGTTTATGTTCTGTGTATAAAAAGGTGATATGAGAAATGCCCTTATTTGTTAGAAAAATAAGAAATTTATTTGAATAATGAAGTGAATCTTAATGGATATTGGCAGAATGTGACAAGTTTTGGACCACCAAGAAAAGAAAAATATTTAGGCTTGATTCATAATTGGTATTAGGACATGTGCAGATCTGTTTTTATCCTCAAAAATGGCATTAGATACTTACATGTTGGTTAAAGTTCTCAGTTTCTTACCATCTTATGAATGGACAAAAGTTCTGGAATCTAGTTCATGCTTCCTAGTCAAGGGTTTATTCAGTTTTGTACAGATGCTTATGTTCTTCTTTTGAACCTTTTTGGATCAGCTGCAGGTTTAATTCTTTGTTTTGGAGTTTATATGAAATTAGGCCCTGTTATTAGATATATGCTACTATGTCTTTTCTAATTAAATGAACCATTGCAACTGAATTTAATTTTTGTGCTAGTGTTAGAGACCTGAATTTCATTTTCTCAAACAAGTGAACAATTAGGTGGATACAATTTTCAGAAAGAAATTTGTGAATGTTGGTAATTGCATTTCAAAACTAAGGACATTAGTACTGACTCTAGATCATTAAGAATGATGTAATTGTCGGAGCATCATCTTCAGTTATTTGCTAATACATACCTTAACAAACTCTTCTTCTAGTAAACCATAATCCATGTTATCTGTATCAGGAATGGTGTGCAGCAGAGAAGGAACTCGTGGCAAGATGGAGTTTACGGCACAAATTGCCCTATTCCGCCTGGACAGAACCTTACTTATGTGCTCCAAGTGAAGGATCAGATTGGCAGTTATTTCTACTTCCCTTCACTCGGCATGCACAAGGCTGCAGGAGGCTATGGTGGCTTCAAAATCGCAAGCCGTTCTGTCATTCCTGTTCCGTTCTCTCCTCCGGCTGGCGATTTCACCATTCTTGCAGGTGATTGGTTCAAGAAGAATCACACTGTAAGTATCATTCAGAACTAATGTTAAAGAAATATTAATAGTATTTGTAATTGGTGTATTGCCTTCTGTCTCTTATGGGTGCATATTGAATCTAACAGGATTTGAAAGCAATTTTGGATGGCGGCAGTGATCTTCCTTTCCCTGACGGGCTGCTTATTAATGGCCGTGGGGCAAATGGGTACACGTTTACAGTGGATCAAGGTAAGTTCAGTGCAGAAGTTTTCCGAGTTCAAAACCTTCATTTATATGGTGGTCCTTATGATATTAATACCACTTTGGGTTGAATATATGACAGGCAAGACTTACAGGTTCCGGATTTCTAATGTGGGACTTACGACTTCTATAAATTTCAGAATCCAAGGGCATAAGATGTTACTGGTAGAAGTTGAAGGAACTCACACACTTCAGAACACTTATGATTCCCTCGATATCCATTTGGGGCAATCTTATTCCGTATTGGTTACAGCTGATCAACCAGCACAAGATTATTACATAGCTGTCTCGACACGGTTTACCTCCCAAGTGCTCTCAACAACCTCCATTCTTCATTACAGTAATTCTGCAGGAAGTGTTTCAGGTCCTCCTCCTGGTGGGCCAACTATTCAAATCGACTGGTCTCTTGAGCAAGCACGATCTGTCAGGTATTATCCAAATTTTTCAGTCTTGAGTTGTTTATTTCTTTTCTTATGCCCGGTTGAATACATGTTTTCTATTATATCAATGTATTAAATTATGATCCTTTGATAAAGAAACATAATTTCATAGATTCAATCCCGAATGATTTATCATCATGGATGTATTGCTACCCTATGTTAATTTTTTGCATCTCATACTCGTTATCAGGCGAAATCTAAGTGCAAGTGGCCCAAGACCTAACCCCCAAGGGTCTTACCATTATGGATTGATTAATACAACTCGAACAATTAGATTACAAAATTCTGCTCCAGTGATTAATGGCAAGCAGAGATATGCTGTCAATAGTGTATCATTCATCCCTGCCGACACTCCTCTTAAACTTGCGGATCATTTCAATATACCTGGAGTTTTCTCCCTTGGAAGTATTTCTGACAACCCCACTGGCGGCGGTGCCTACCTCCAGACTTCTGTCATGGCTGCTGATTTCAGAGGTTTTGCTGAGGTTGTTTTTGAGAATCCAGAAGACACTCTGCAGTCATGGCATGTTGACGGCCACATCTTATTTGTCGTAGGGTAAGTTTTGCTCCACTTGGTTGCATTTTTACTTGCTACTTTACGACACACTGAAAATGTTCAATGTATTCATAACCTTTTTGCATATTCTGATGCACAGGATGGATGGTGGGCAATGGTCACCAGCCAGCAGATTAATTTACAATTTAAGAGACACAATTTCTCGTTCCACTGTTCAGGTAGAGAATGAACTCGTTACCAGCTTCTAGAAGTATGTGATATTTTGTGATTCAGGCACATGTTCGTCTCGAATAGTATCAGAACAAAATCAATATCTTCGTTCTTATTTCGCCAAGATGTGCGAAACTTCTAGAAATAGCCAGCTAGTGGTTTTGGATTTAACTCGTTCTGCTTTCTGCCTAATATCAAATTATCTCAGAAGCTTTAACTGGCTAGCTCTAAGAACTTGCTTACACTCAACCTATGTTGCATGGAAACTTGTTGAGTCCTATGTTTCAGTGTTTTGTTTCAAACTCTGAAACTTTACATCTATAGTCTATGTTTATGTCAAATATCCTGTTGCTGTTTTCCATTCAAAGTTTCATTTTCATTTCCTTGCAACACAGTTTGCAACTAACAATGGGATAATTATTCAACTAGTTCGCTACTTCTTGAACAATTCGCGAGTTAATTTTTTTATCATGGTTGTGTGTATATTGGTTCGAGCTATGTTCTAACTCAGGCATGTTATTTGTGTCTCTAAATTACAGGTATATCCCAAGTCATGGACTGCAGTTTACGTGCCTTTGGACAATGTTGGAATGTGGAATGTAAGGTCTGAAAACTGGGCTCAACAATATTTAGGACAGCAATTCTATCTTCGAGTGTATTCGCCAGCAAATTCATGGAGAGATGAGTATCCGATCCCATCAAATGCTCGTCGTTGTGGTAAAGCAGTAGGTTTTTGATTTGATTGATACAAACAGTGTCATGAAAGGTTGACATGTTCTTAGAGATCTAGGAGTGCGGATTCGTGTTGAAAAAGGGCTCGACTCGAGCCTATTTCACGCTATGTGTGGCATGAGTTCTCTGTTACTGTCAGACTCTTAATTTTAACAGTTTTAGCTAGATTGTTTAGTTATCATATTACATATGGAATTTGGTATTTATTCAATGTATGATTCAAAATTGTTAGCCTATGAATATTAGCATTTTCTTGTTATTTGATTATCATCTTATTGGAAGCCTGAAAAATGAAAATGGCTCTTCTTTTGTAATTTTAATTTCTGTTTGGGAGTGTTAGCTTCAGTTGGTTCAGTTCGGTTCCGAATCGATCGAAACCGGTGCCGAAATTTTCTAAATGGTCGACCGAACCATAGTTTTTCTGACCAAATGCCGAACTTTTTGGTCGGCTCGGTTTGGTTTGGTTCGGTTTGGATTTATTTCCAAAATCAAATTAAATCTTAAAATTCTAGGTAAAATATAAAAAAAAGCCCCGAAATTTAGATATAAAATTAAAAAAATCCTTATTAATTTTGAAAAGTTCGGTTCATCGGGTTTATTGGTTTTTTTGGGGTTTTAAACTCTCAAACCGAACCATTAACAAAACTCCAAACTTTTCTAAATTACCCACTAAACCAAACCATTTTCACCAATAACTGAATCAAACAACAAACTTCGATTCCGTTCGGTTCGGTTTTTTTGTCTGGTTCGACTTCTGTTGACCCCTACTTATGTTGAACTTCTATATATTCTCTGCAATGTGCCATATATGAAACTTTATCAATCCTTTGAAAATTTAACATTCACAACTTCACACCTATTACAGCTATAAATATATATTTTGACTATATCCCAACTCGGAACTCCCACCATTATAAAGTAGGAAATCCCAATGACAGAAAAACTCCAACTTTTTTAATACTATATTGTTTTTACTATAATAGAAAGTACTAATATAGTAACGAAAGTATAAAAGTAAAACTATATCTTGTCTTGCAAATTATTTTAAATAGTGCAAAAGAAATTTATTAAATTAGCATACAATCAATTTTTAATTTTTTGCAAAGTATTAATGCCTCAAGCTCAAATGTTGTGTCCCTGAGATATTAACAATATATCTGTGTGCAAAATCGAATCGACGCGGAATAATATCAAACCAGAAATTCGATTTCCTCGGTTTACCACATTAATCACTTAGAAATATTATTCTAACACTCTTATAACATTTATTATAATTTACAGTATAGTGTTATGAATACATTGAATATGCAAAAAGTTGGTGATTTAAAAATGTTCAATGTATTCATAACACTCCTTATTTTATGCATTTAAGGAATGTTCAATGTATTCATAACACTAATAATTTAAATGTGTTTATCAAAATTAAACATGTTTTAAAAAAGTTTGTTCATAAATAAAAAATGTTAAAAATTGGGGATTTTTGAGTGATTAAGCTAAACATTTACTCTTTTTATTTGGGTTCAGCTTGGATAAAAAATAATAATCAAGTTTTAATGCAAATTGAACTGGAATAATTGAATTGAGCTAAAAAAATTCTACCAAACCGACCGGTTCAATTTGAAAAAAAACGTTTTTGAAAATTAGATTCAGTTATAAAAAGGGTTAAGAAAACTAAAATGTTGGTTCGGTAGTGCAACTGCACATCCATGGAGCTTGATTATGCAGCTAATAAACTAACATTGGTGTTATCCATGCTTTTGCTTATCTAAAGTGACGAAGCATTTCACTGTATAAATATACTGTCAAATACTATAAATCGTTCCAAACATAGAGGAAAAGCGAGTTACCACCATGACTCACCAGTAAATTCTTTTAAGAACTTACTGAGCCAGATTCAGATCTTGGTTATTGAGTAGAGTTGATGAAGAAATTGAATATCCATAAATGCATTTAGATGAAGTCAGATAGTTGACTCACTCATTACATGTATATGCATGGCCTTATGCCCCTTCCTTTGACACTTTCAATTATCACATTCATTGCTATCCCACCAGCTTTTTATTGGATATATTTCACATAAATAAACATCTACTATATCTACATGCAAACTGTCGGCTTAAAGTTTTGTAAAAATATCAGTCGAATGAATAACGGTGTTGGTACAAGTGGTAAGCGGTTCGATATCGTTTAATCAAAGTCTCGAGTTGGAGTCTTATAAATGCAGAAAATTCCCACTGGCAGACTCATCCACTATGTCAGATGCGCGACGCGGATCGAAAAAATATTATTTTTATACCACTAACCAAACATTTATTTTCCAACAATACCCGCTAGCTAAATAATTTTCCATCATATATTTTTACTTATATGAACAACAAAAGGCAAAAATATACATATTTAGATCCCCACATTTATCCACTGATATTGAGTTTTTATATATTTTAAATAAATCGAAACTCTTTACTTTAAATTTTGTAAATATTAAGTTCATCCATAACGAAAATAAAATGGTGTACCTTAAGTGTTGTAAGTGCAAGCAGAATAAATTTAATTTTTTTTTAAATTTAGTTGATAAATTTTTATTTTTGTTTTTTGCTAAATCGACACTCTTAATATTTTATGACGGAATATCTATAAAATAAGGATTAAATATTAATAAATAAAAATGACAAAAAAGAACAAGCACATTGATCCAAAAACACATTATGCCAAAAAAAATTTACTTCAATTTTGCCACATCATCTAAAAGTCATATACTTTTTTCACCAAAATAAAAGAAAATCAAAATTAAATTATTATTCTTGTAAAAATGTTATTGTTTAATAACCGTAAACAAAATAAGTCGCATACGGGTTTAGAAAGAGCATATGTATCTATCTAATAATTTTAATTTTTTAAAAAAATTAACATTGAATTCAATAGTATAATTTCATCACTTTTATCAATCTCAAAATTTATGTTTTTCTAATTTTATGGTATAATTTCATCACTTTTATCAATTTCAAAATTTCTATTTTACCAATTTTATGGTATTATAAATTTTTAGTACTTTCCCTGAATTGCCCATGTTTCAAGTTAAAAACTTTTAACGTACACCTCCATGCAATGCAAGATTGGAAGAAAAAAACTACGCTGAAACCCTTCTGTTTGACTTCCATAAATGTTCCCGCTTATCGCCCAACGGTTCCAACGCGTAGCAAAAACGTTCCCATATTAATGGCTACTCAGTGGGGTTGTTTGTAATCAGCAAGTTGTTGAGCCCTATATAAGCAAACATCTGCGAGCTTGAGTAAGCAACCAAACTACACTCATCCATTTGATTTTGATCTGTTTTGTATCAATCAAGTGAAGTAATGGGTGTCTCTCAGAAATGGGTTACTGTACTTCTTCTTTTGTTATGCATTGCTTTTGAGTTGAGTGCTGTCACTTTTGGCGATGACAAGCTTGATGAGACTCGGTTTCGTGATGGTGATGATTATTGTCGTTGGGGTAGACGCTGTGGCGGTCGCTATGGTCGTGGTGGAGGACGTGGAGGAGGAGGTGGATTTGGCGGTGGAGGTGGTAGAGGTAGAGGTGGGGGTGGAGGCATTGGTGGTGGACGAGGTGGAGGACTAGGAGGAGGGGGAGGATTAGGAGGAGGTGGTGGAGCTGGTGGAGGAGGAGGACTAGGAGGTGGTGGCGGAGCTGGAGGAGGATTAGGAGGTGGCGGTGGAGCTGGTGGAGGTCTAGGAGGAGGGGGTGGAGCAGGTGGAGGACTAGGAGGTGGAGCAGGTGGAGGACTAGGAGGAGGTGGTGGAGTCGGAGGAGGTGGTGGAGCTGGAGGAGGAGGTGGAGTTGGTGGCGGTTCAGGCAGTGGTGGAGGTTTTGGAGCTGGAGGTGGTGTAGGTGGAGGTGTTGGAGGTGGTGCGGGAGGAGGTGGTGGTGGAGGAGGTGGGGGAGGAGGTGGAGGCGGTCTTGGTGGTGGTTCAGGCCATGGAGGAGGTTTTGGGGCTGGGGGTGGTGTCGGTGGCGGTCTTGGAGGTGGTGCTGGAGGAGGAGGCGGTGGAGGTGGAGGAGGAGGAGGTGGTGGTGGTGTTGGTGGCGGTTCAGGTCATGGTGGAGGGTTTGGAGCCGGAGGTGGTGTAGGTGGTGGTGTTGGAGGTGGGGCCGGAGGGGGTGGTGGTGGAGGTGGAGGAGGCGGCGGCGGTGGAGGCCTTGGTGGAGGATCAGGACATGGAGGTGGATTTGGGGCTGGTGGTGGGGTAGGCGGTGGTAGAGGTGCAGGAGGTGGTCTTGGTGGTGGCCGTGGAGGAGGTGGAGGAATTGGAATTGGAATCGGCATCGGCATAGGAGTTGGGTCTGGCTCTGGTTCTGGAACCGGCACTGGTACAGGAACCGGCAGAGGTGGTGGTGGGGGTAATTGAGCACTTCAAAACCAAATTTGTGCAACTTTTTCAGTGTTTTGTTTGTAATTTTTGTATTGCTTATGCACTCGTTGCTACCCAATTAAATTGGGTTTCATGTATTATTAATTTGTTAACAATATTTTGAAAATACTACTAGTGTTTGAATTGTTTTTATCTACTCCTCAATCTTAATTGTCATTCAAATTATAGTACAAATGTAAAACTGGCAACATTCAAATCCTTTTAGTAGCTAAATGCATTTCACAATAAACTGGAAAATGGTGGCTCATTGCGTTATTAAGAAGAAAATAACCCAAATATATGATCATATGGTTTCTGATTGAAATTTGAACCTATAAATAAACAGCTGAAACAATTGTTTTCACCATAAATTCAGCAGTGTTTTACCAAATGAGATGAATATATATTTTCCATGTTACAGCCATATAATTTGAGTTAGTGATTCATAAAACTTATAGTCTTATACATCACCAATGGACTATATATCAAATGGTGTAAGCGCTAGACAACAAACTGTTTAGCCGTTGATTCAATTCCTCACATAATTATTTTTTCTTTCCGATTATATATAAAGAAAAGCTTTCACATCATTGCCGCAAATATAAAAAAATAAACGTTCGTTAATTTTTTTTATATAATTTACGTACTCTTTTTATTATAAAAAAATCATTTTTAATACATGTTTAATACATGTTCGATATATTATCAATACATCTTTGATACAATATGTAAAAAATGAAAAATTATTTTGTATTTTTATAAACTTCAATGTACATATTTTGGAAAGTATGTAATTTTGTAATTTTCCCCCCTTTTTTTAGATTTTTTATAATATTTCCTTTATTTAGCTCTTAAAATTAATTAAGACCCATCATGTTATTATATTTTTACAATGTTAATTATCACATTCTTATCTTAACCAAAATAAAAACATTACAGTCAGACGTTATTAATTATAGTCATAATTTAAATTTGAGCTGGAAAAAAATTACACATTTAAAACATAATTATTTAAGTTGAATTATATTTTAACCTCATATTTAATAATGGGTACATTATTTTTTATTATTAATTTATAAATTATAGACACTAACTAACGCTACAAGGTTATAAATTTTATCAGTGGCTGCAAGTTTTTCATTTCACTCGATTTCTATTAAAAATATAAAAATTTTAATTAAAAAATATAAATTTTTTAATTAAAAAATATAAAAACTTGATGAATCTCAATTAATTTTTTAAGACCAAATAAATAAAAAAATATACTATAGGGACCTTTAAATGAGTTTTGCCATATACAGGTATCTTCTTAAGGACTCTTCGTGTTTCGCGCCGTTTAGCCCCCCTCTTCATTTTAACCCTTTCCCGCCGTCTTCTCTCGCACTCTTTTCTACTATTATCAAACCCAAAACCTAACTAAAACCTTTAATCTTCCCCGCCGGAAAATCCCCCACCGGAAAAACTTTAATCTCTTCTCATTCTGTCAAATCGATAATCCATTCATTAACATGAATCTCCGTTCTCGTAAAGCTCTCGCTAAACCCTTAACCGACGGTACATTTTTCTTTACTGTTCTTTTTTTTGTTTCTTCTGTATGCGGAAAACTTAGAAATTCATATTTAGGGTTTATTTGGTTGGATTGTTGAATCGATGTTATGTTCAGTGGTTTGATCGTGTTATAGTTAGTGCTATTTTAGTTTTAGTTTATTAATAGTGTATGTGTGTGTCTTTTTTTTGTTATGGTGGAACAGGGAATGATTGTGATGAAGATGAAAAAAATGAAGTCAATGTGGTTAACAGTGGCTCGGATAGTGAATCGTGTTTTGTGCCTTCAGATTCTGATGATGGCGATGACGATGATAGTAGCTCGGGTAATGAACACGTACACATGTATTTAGTCAATTGAAATGAATGCTTGTTTGGTTGATACTGATTGTTGAAGAATTTCAATTGCTAGCATTTTTTTAGAAGTATTAGTTTTATTTGAAAGGAATCAAATTAAACTTTAAAGTATATGTTTATAAATGGATTCTTGCATATGATTTGTTTTGAAGAAGGGCTTTAGGAATTGGTTAAATTAAACTTTAAAGTACATGAATTTAAATGGATTCTTGCATATGATTTGTTTTGAAGAAGGGCTTAAGGAATTGGTATTTTGGTTAGATAGATGAGGCATGTGTAAGGAAAGGGTAGGCTAGTGCATAGTGATATTATGTTATTTATGTTTTGGAATGTACTTGTAGGTGAAGAAAATAGTGTACCGGCTTCTGTCAAAATTGATCGGGCAGAGTCTTCCATGCGAAGGAATATGGGAGATGCGGCTGCGACAAATGATGATCAACAACAACAGGCACAGACATCTGGAGCAGCTCAAGTAAACTTTGTTCCAGTCAAAAAGAAGCAATATCCCTCGAAAAGGAAGAAGGATGAGTCAAAACCATTATTGATGTGGGAAATTTGGGAGGAAGAGAATGAAAAATGGATAGACGAGCATTTATCGGAAAACGTTGACACAGATGATCAACAGGGATTTGTTACTGAAACAGTTGAGCCACCAGCAGAGTTGATAATGCCTTTGTTAAGATATCAGAAGGAATGGTTGGCCTGGGCTTTGAAACAGGAAGAGTCGCCCACCAGGGGTGGAATTCTTGCGGATGAAATGGGAATGGGGAAGACTATTCAAGCAATTTCCCTTGTGCTTGCGAAACGTGAAATTCTTCGAAAATTTCACGAGTCCAATGGACCCACATTGGTATCTGGTACATCCATTGATCCTGATGTAAGCCGGCCCACATTAGTAGTTTGTCCTGTGGTTGCTGTGAGTCAGTGGGTAAGTGAGATTGATCGTTTTACCACAAAAGGAAGCACAAATGTCTTCGTTTATCATGGGACTAATAGAGGAAAGAGCCCTAAAAAATTTTCTGGTTATGATTTTGTGATAACAACATATAGTACTGTTGAGGCAGAATTCAGAAAATACATGATGCCTCCCAAGATAAAGTGTTCTTACTGTGGGAAGCCATTTTATGCAAACAAGCTTGCTACTCACCTGAAATATTTTTGTGGGCCGGATGCCATTAGAACTGCAAAGCAGTCTAAGCAAGACAAGAAAAAGCTAAAAATTGAATTATCACCTCTGGAGAAAGAAAAATCTACCAAAGTTCAGGATGATGTATTGAGGGGTAAGAGAAAACGGAAACAGCATGATAGTGGAAATGATATTGAAATTTTAGAAGTTGAACAAGCCTTACTTAAAGAGAAATCAATTCTGCATTCTATGAAGTGGGATCGTATTATTTTGGATGAGGTTAGTTGGCATGAAGTTATTGTTCTGAGTTCTATATTACATCCTCTGAATATGCAATTGACTTTGATGATACAATTTGAGTTTAAAATAAAAGGACAAAATTCACGAGGCTGAAGGAAAATTATTTTATTTAAATTAGTCAATAAATCAGGTTTATAATCCTCAGCAGTCCCTTGCACTTTTCTAAATTGAAATCTATATGCTAATCAGTTCATTATACTAGGTTGATTTATTGGCAAATGTGGTGAATGTACTGGTATTAGCCTAACGAGTTTTCTAATTGCTTCTGTGTTGGAAGTGATTAAATTATTTCGAAAAATTCTGTTGGCTTTCCTCCCAATATAAAATTTCAATTTGCTGTAGCTCATGCCGTATGAAATATTTGCCTTTAAAATACTGAATTAATCAGCAAAAGTGATAATGTTTAATTTAGATTAGTTTATATCTTATCATTCCATATTTGATTTATTCTGTAAATAGTTGAAATTGTGGTGAGGTTCCTCTCATTAAAGTGATAATGACATCATGAATCATGTTCACTTAATTGAAGCCATTTAAACAAATCTGATTGTAGGAATTTTATCAGTAACAATGTCTTACCTGCATTTAGACCAATAACTTGGAGTATGTGATATAGTTCTTGTGGTGAATCTGGAATAAGAAACTGTATTATTTATCAAAGCAGAAGGCTTTCTTCTATTTCAGTTTAATCTCACTCTCTGTAACTCTACATTTACCAATGATAATTATGCCATCCAAAATGTGTCTGTTTGTTTTATTAATAAATGTAATTGGCTCTATTTTTTTTTGACAATTTTTATTGAGTATGTTATGTAAATGGCTGATGAAAGTTTATGAAGACAAGGAACATTTTGTTATTTGTTACTAATGAATTTCATGTTTATTACATTTTTTCTTTTTGAAAATTAAACGGAAATTTGTAACTGACAAATGTTTTCAGGATTGAACAGAGTTTTCTGTTTTACTCATTTCATGTTCATGCATTTTCTTATTGTTTGTAAAATTTTAAACTTAAGCGTACTTTGTATCAACAAATTAAGAAACTGGCTTCATAGATTTTCGGAATCCTAAATCACATTAATTTTAGTGCTTTACAAAGTCAATTCATCCTAATAACTTGTATCGGTGTTAGTCAAAGAACATTTTAAAGTATGTAATACCAAATAGCACTCTTTTGTTTGTGCTGTGACATTTGATTGTATTATTTTTTCTATCAAAAAATTTTTGACAGCTTCCGTGTATTGTACTAGTATTTTTCACTCGTTCTGCAGAAAATTTGACTCATTTTACTTATTGAAATGTTAAAGTGGAAATATTTGCCTTTATAAACTCATTTAATCTACTTCCTGTATTTCTTTTTCAAATTTGTTATTCCCTTATTTTCTTTTTCCTTCTTTGCTTCCAATATAGGCTCATTATGTGAAAGATAGACGCTGTAATACTGCAAAAGCTATTTTCGCTTTAGAATCTTCATATAAATGGGCTCTAAGTGGCACTCCCCTTCAAAATCGAGTGGGAGAACTTTATTCTCTGGTGAGTTTATTGTATTTGAAGAACTGTTACTTCAGTTGTTAGCACTTTACGACCTATTTAACTGAGCTTCCATATGTACAGGTTCGCTTCTTGCAAATAGTCCCATACTCTTATTACTTGTGCAAAGATTGCGATTGCCAAACCCTCAACTATAAGTATGGTTTGATTTTTAAAATATTCTTTATCTGATTGCCTGTTTTGTGAATCTATAATAGAGTTGATTATACGCCTATGTTAACTGTAGCAGAAAATGGAATTACATTTTTATGTGTCCACCACTTCTACTGAATGACCTCTCACATTAAGTAATTGTTGTTCTGCATAATGGGGACTGACGAGCATGTAATAAATCATTACTTATTACAGCTGTATTTCACCTTCACATCACACTCTACGGTCTACCTTCAATTTAGGTATTAAAGCTCTCTAAACTTGAATCCTTTGGGAAACTCAAGCTAATTGTTGTATTCACATGTTAATAAGCAAGAGTCTGGACCATGTATTCTGTTCTTCAATCCACAGAGCAGCTGTTTTGGTCCCTGACTAGCTCATTTCTATTCTATTCTCTTCCTTTCTTTTCTCACCATCTGTCTCTGACTAATTTGTATTCACTTGATTCTTGTATAAAGTCTCAATGATGTTTGGCTGAAATTTTAAAAGACCTTTTTTCATATGGGTATTAATCCTATGCTTGCTTATAGGTCGTTTGCACAATGCTCAACCTGCCCTCATAATTCTGTGAGGCATTTTTGTTGGTGGAATAAAGTAAGCTCGACAGATCTTCTCCATTTTTCTAATTATCATATTTATATTTTAGCATGTTATTGTCATCTTATTTTGCAAGGCATTTTAATTTGTGCTCTGTAAGGATTTTTTTTAATTCTGTTAACTGCCCTCATTCATATGTAAGGCATTCTTATATATGTTCTATAAGGCATTTTTTTTCTGTAAGCCGTTGTCATAGTTCTGTGAGGAAATCTAATTTATGCCCCTAATTTTTATCCTTGTTTAGTATGTTTCTAATCCGATACAAGCTCATGGAGCTAATGAGATTGGAAGAAGGGCAATGACATTGCTTAAATACAAAGTTTTGAAGAACATAGTGCTAAGACGTACCAAAAAGGGTAGAGCTGCTGATCTTGCTCTTCCTCCTAGGATGGTAAGTTTCCAACTAGTATCTGGAATATTCATTCTTTTAGCAATGTTTACTCAGTAGCAAATTCTAGATAGTCTTATATTAATCCTGACTGTTTTTTCTCTAGGTTAAGTTGAGGCAGGATACACTGGATGTCAAAGAAGAAGATTATTATCAGTCCTTATATAATGAAAGCCAGGCACGATTTAATGCGTAAGTGATGTTTTTGCTTTGTTGATATCATCTTCAGTTTGCTCCATTATATCATTCCTAAAATTCTTTCATGCTAATGCTTTATGCTGTTGTATTTTTCTTTTAGTTAAATTGCTTTTATCTGTGCTAATGAATTAAATTAATGACCAAAAATATTGTGAAAATGCCACAAGTCTAACCAGCTATTCTTTCTCTACAGATATGTCCAGGATGGAACTGTGATGAATAACTACGCGCACATATTTGAACTTCTTATTCGTTTACGGCAGGTGATTATTTTCTTCATGATGAAAAGTTAATTTGTCAAGTTGGGGCATGAATGGACATGCTGAGCAAATCTGTCCAATTGATCAACTGTCTCTGAAAACAATAGCGGGAGAAACTTCACAATTTTGGTTTAGGGGGTTTTGTTGGGGATTTTGGTCTCTTTGACTCTACTGCAGAGTCCTGTTTCAATTTATAAATGTGAAACTATGTTCATTGTGAAATTTCATGATAATCTCTGTCTTTCTGAAATGCATTTCTTTTTGTTTGACTCAGTTAAAATAAGTATTTGAAGTTCTTTTCATAATTTAAATAATGATATAATTTTTGTTTTAAAATTACGAGTTCGTTATTTTTTGTTTTTTCCTTCTACTGGAAAGAAATTCTTCCACTAGCAGAAGAAATGAAAAGCTGTGTCCCATTAAACTTTTTGTCCTTGGGAATATTCTTGTCTGCTGATTACTAGACTCTCTTTGTACTCAATTGCAGGCAGTTGATCATCCTTACCTTGTAGTGTACTCCAAAACTGCAGCATTGCGAGGAGGAAACTTGGCTGATGCTAATGATGCAGAGCAAGTCTGTGACATTTGCCATGATCCTGCTGAAGATCCTGTGGTTAGTTTTCTTTATCTGTAATTAAGTCCTCTTTTCTTTTTTGACATATTTAGAAGTTTAGTTTGTCTTTCTCTGCACCCATTCAATCTTTTGGTTAGTTTATTCCTCCCTAGGCTAAAGCCCCTTTATGATATTTTCTATACTCTTTAGGTTCTGCTAGTTAGTGGGGTTAATATGGTGAGAAACTAAATAAAGGTTGATTCCTTTCACAGTTAAAAATCAGGAGATTAGGCTTTATAGTTCTGATAGTATGTAATTCTCATTTCTTGTTATCCAGACATTAACGTTCAATGAAAGCAAATGGAGACTTGATTCTCATGTCTATCTTTTGTTCAAAAACCATTGGGGGTACCTGAGTTACGGGGCCCTGAATTTCATGCTGTCCTTAAATCTACATGATTTTATAGAACTAGCTCTTGATCTCGTGCCACCCACAAATTATTTATCTAATTGAATTTTATAATTATTAACTTAAAAAAATGAAAAATAATTAACTATTGAAAATTATTTAGAGCAGTATATAAGTATTAACTACATTATAAATAAATCATTTTATTTTGAATAGATAATTTTATATTAAACTAAAATTTCTCTAGTAAATAGAATTTATTTAAATTTTATTTGCTTTAACTTGATTATTATATTAATAAGCATATATTCAAAATAATTTTTTTTTTTTACATTTACATGATTAGGAAATATACTATATTGTTTTTATATAGTTTGTCATATATACTAATCATAACACAAAATTAGTATCAAATTGAATAGAAATGTTATATTTACATATATTTGTTATAAAATAAAATTATATTATTAAATTGCTCATTTATCTCAAATTTTATGAAGAGCTTCAGGTAGGATTTAATCTGGAAAGCATTATACAGACATATATTTTTGTAATCCTTATATATAAAAAGCAAGACATGTGTCCTTATATGGAGCTAACACGTCGTTCTTTTTATGTATATGTATGTTATATAAATTTTTAAATTGCTGATGTGACTGACCAAATTGCAATCAGATTTTTTCGGTTGATTATTCAGAATTCACATTAAATTGGGTCTTATGCATGCGATGTCCATTTTTATAAATTAAAATGCATTACGCTTTGGCTCGTAATTCTTTTTGAATTAAAATTTTCAGTTAATGCTGCCTCTATCTTTTAAAGTTTAACTATGCAGATCTTCATGCATGAGACTTGACATTGACATTGACATGTTTGCCAAACAATTAGAAGTCATCTCGGCAAATGTCCACATTAAGAAATAAGGAATATTTATTTGCATCAGTGTGCTTCTATTCAGCCATTTTGTTGTCTATGCATGCTATTGTAGCTTGATTGCTTAAAAAAGCAAAGAATACATACATGTTGATCCTCAGTTCAATTATCTCCATTAAGTATTCTAAGTTCTAACAAGCTAAAAATATCTTGCAGTTCAATTATCCCCATCAAGTATTCTAACAAGCCAAAAGTATCCTGCAGTTCAGTTTCAATGTTGCTTGTACATGGGGGCTCTCTGCATTGTGCCTTTATAAATTTACAACCATGCTTATCACAAGCTTTTTTTTTTTTTAACCTTATTTGCTATTTCAGGTTACAAATTGTGCCCATGTATTTTGTAAGGCCTGTCTGCTTGATTTCTCTGCTTCTTTGGGACAAGTCTCATGCCCTACCTGCTCTAGTCTACTTACTGTTGATTTGACTACGAAAGCGGATGCTGGAGGTCAGATTACTAAAACAACAACAAAGGGCTTTAGAAGTTCTAGTATTATAAACAGAATACACTTAGAGGATTTTCAGACAAGCACAAAGATAGAGGCTCTGGTATGTATTTTGTTGAAGTATTCTGTTAATTTCATTTGATATTGATGTTAGTTTTGGTGATGTATAAGTCCGAAAATCCTCTTAAGAGAGAATTTAAAATTAGAGAAGAATGTTTTTTGAGTGAAAACTATTGATATGGAAGATGGAAGCTGCTGGGCAGGCAAAAAAATCTGTGAAAAAAATAATGCTGCCTTTTAGGATAGCTTCATTCATAAATAGTCATATTTTCTACTGTAGTGCTGATCACAGTTTCACAGGATTTTTTTTTTCTCATAATTTAAGAAATGTATATGGCTACAGAGAGAAGAAATTAGGTTCATGGTTGAAAGGGATGGTTCTGCAAAAGGAATTGTTTTTAGTCAGTTCACTTCGTTCTTAGATCTTATAAGCTACTCTCTCCAAAAGGTAAATTATTTTTCTTTTATCATGCATATCTTTTATTTCTATTTACTTGAATTTTCTGAAAAGACTTCAATTTAATGGAGGACCATTTGTACAGTCTGGCATAAATTGTGTTCAGTTAGTGGGAAGCATGACTTTGCCTGCAAGAGATAATGCTATCAAGAATTTTACCGAGGATCCAGATTGCAGAATTTTCTTGATGAGTTTGAAAGCCGGAGGTGTCGCTCTCAATCTAACAGTAGCATCACATGTTAGTGCTCCTCTTTTCCTTGTTCTGGTGTTTTGACTTTATGCATGATGCTCTGGTAATTTTTCCAATAGTAAGGCATTTAACATTATTTAAAGTCATTTATTTAATTAGTTTGCTTATTTATTCAATTCCGTGCTAATAAGAAAAGTGAGTGATTGCTGGTCAGCTTTCATTTTTTCAATATAATGATAGGGGCCGAGATTCTCAAGTTTGTGACAGTTTTCTTACCATTGTAATTAAAGTGTTTGTAAAATCCTAGATGTACATAGAGATCCCTCTTGTTGTGAATTATGAGTACCGTTCTAAATCACAGCTCCATGTTCAGGTTTTCCTGATGGATCCTTGGTGGAACCCAGCTGTGGAGCGACAGGCGCAGGATAGAATTCATCGTATAGGGCAATATAAACCAATAAGGTGCCGCATTTAGGTTTATAATTAGGCAAAGTGAATTTTAGATCTCTCTAGTAATTTTCTCGAGGGCTTACATTTTTGTGGGTGTTTATAGAATTGTGAGATTCGTTATCGAGAACACAATTGAGGAGAGGATTTTGCGGCTACAAGACAAAAAGGAATTAGTATTTGAAGGGTTGGTCTCTTTTAATTTGTCTTCCATATTTCTTATTTACAAATTTTGGGTTTAACCGTGCAATTTCTATTCAATTGTCTTTATGATGGCTCTTTACAGGACTGTTGGTGGCAATTCAGAGGCTCTTGGAAAACTGACAGAGGCTGATATGCGATTTTTGTTTAGCAGTTAGAAGGATATTTAACGTTGCGGATTGAAGAACCTGAAATCAGGCGAGTTGTGTTCATAATTTTGTAAATAATCATAGTAGGTTTTGCTCTAGGAAATCTGAAACTACTTCCTAGTTTGTGTATACAGATATTGGTGTTTCACATTGGAATTTTTTGTTACAACAGTTTAGCCAATTTATCTTGTAAATTATTTGGTGCTAATTAATACATGATCGGCACCATTATTCATCTGCCATGTGCTTGTTGTCGAGTCGAGGTGTTACGGTGAGGTAGTGGGTATCAGATTATTACATGAACGTAGTTTGCCTTTTAAGATTATGAACAATTTATTAATTGCATGGCATGTGTTATTATTAAATATAATTAGTCGATCAATAAGTATCACATTTATTAATACGATATTTTATGAGAAATTAAATGATTTTATTGATTGTTCAATTACATTTAATAGTGTTACCTGTCACTTAATTAATGAGTAGTTCATATAAGACTTCTCCGGATATTGATGTAGATAGATCAATGCTGTAGTTCATGAACGTTAGTTTATTTAATCTTAACAGCAGCAGGGAAAAAGGTTTAAACCTAAAATATTCAAACAAATTTTTTTGAATAATTCACGAAAATATGGTTGGAACAGACATGGCAAATGCTTATTTCATTTAAACTTCTGATAAATTGTTTTCTGATAAATTGATGGAACATTATTATAATCCTTATGATTTTAAATCATAATGATTACTGATTTATATTAGTCAGCATTTAAAGTGAAATATTTCTTCAATATATATCAATCTGATTCAATATAAATGCCCTGTCATTGTTGAATTTATCTTTTTGTTCAATCTAAACTGAATTGTTGTAGTAATTATCCTTAAAATGATAGGACAAAACGGCATTTGTTCTGAGCAATGCGGATAGGAATATACATTGGTGACATGACAATATAAACCAGATAAATATTACACCAGACTTGGATAGATGCGGAGAGTACTAGAGTGTGTACTATTTAGAAGTTTTGAGTTATACTTGAAAAAAACTTCTCTCTAAAATTTGTTCTCTCCCTTCTCTCTAGAAAAACTCACATCTTCTCTACTTTTTGAGGGTGGAAGAAGATGATCTTTCCGGATAGCCGGAAAATCATTTTCTCTCCCGCCCATAACACTATTTACTATAGATCTATTATGTTCTTTTTTATTTGAATAAAGTCTTTGGATTTGAAGTTTTTGGGTTGTGATTTGTATTTTTCATAATTGAATAAGTTAGAAGGTCTTTGGTGTTTGTAGGTACTAGATCTATCAAGGTTTTTGGTGGGTTTTTAAATTTGAGATCTGATTCTTTAAGATCTAAAATATATGTGGGGTGTTTTTAGATCTATACAAGTTTTTGAAGATCTTAAAAATGAGGATTTTTAGATCTATCAAAGTTCTTGTAGATCTATATTCAGAGAGTTTTGAAAATCCATTTAAACTTTGGTTGATCTAAAAGTAGGGAGGTTTGTTGGGTTATCTTTGTTAAAAATTCATTGAAGATGAAGATTAGAATGCTATGCTCAACCAGATCAAGCGGTTTCAAAAGCAAATCGGAAGAAGAACTATCCAAGTACTCCGTCTACGAGAAACATAGTTTCATCGTTGTTAAGTTTATGCGGAAACATAGTCACAGATTTTTTCGCACTTTTGATTATTTTTTGCTTATCCGGAATTGTTACTTAGCTTCTAATGGTTTCAAATTTGAAAGATCATAATGTATTGTGATATGACTTTCATATGTTGTAATCATATCTTCTTAATGAATTTCTATCGTTTGAAAAAAAAACTCTAACTCACGCTTTAAGTTAGAGTTTTGAAATGCAAATGAGTGAAGATAATGTATGATGCATGGAACAGACATAATAATAACCATAAATATATATAACACTAAAATTATTTAAAACGAAAGGTGAATTATAAAACTAAAACATAAACTTACTTGTATTGAAGATTTATAAATGTGCTATTTAAAGTTTTCTGTAAAACCAAGTTGTAAAGCAAGCTACTACTTATCAATTGTAAAGTCCATATATTAAGTAAATAACCATAAAACACGAGATACAATTCTAAAAATTATTCGCAATTCCTTTTCTTTCTCTCTCTCGAAGGTGTCCCTCAACTAAGGCTTTTCTCTTTCTTTTATAGAGATTCGTGGCCTTAGGTCTGTAAGATGCTCCTCCATTATTAAAATCTTGTGATCCAAGCTATGTGCTTCAATTTAGAAGTTTGTAAGGTATAGTAGCTGGCAGGGACCCTCTTGTCTTGAGTGATAGCTGTCTGAAATTTTTCTTGTAGTGGACTGAATAATTTGGTGTGGGTGGCTGGCGTAAGGGCCAATGTCATGTGTTCAATTATGTTTGTAAATGATAAGGCTGCACTCTATGTGGATTGCCCGGTGTTCCATATAGGTAGCGTCCTTTTTTATCTTTTGTCGTTTTATATATATATATATATATATATATATATATATATATATATATATATATATATATATATATATATATATATATATATATATATATATATATAGCAAACTATGCATATAAATGGTAGAGCCTATATCCTTTTGGAAACAAGAGAGAGAGAGAAACTAAAGCGATCATTATTATTATTGTCTCCTACATTTATTATAGGTTCGATTGTGATGATGCAGACGAACTGGGCCTAGTCCAAAATAGTTGCTACATGATTGTAAAGTATTCCTTTTCGCTTTTGACTTGGGGCTAGAAAAGTCTGGGCATGAGACTTTTAGGCCAAACATGTCGAGGTTGTTGGATTTGTAATGTTGAACATGGACTCTCTTAACTAGTTATGTATCACAGATTGAGAACATATATTGATAGTCTTGTACTTATCCCACCATTAATTTTGAATTTTCGAGTCAGAATGATAAGAGCATTGAGTTTATGTTGTAGTCAAAGTACCAAGGCAAAACCTAATGAGTAAACAATTTTGAATAGAAGTGGAAAAGGCTGGAAAATATATTTTTCTTCGTCTGTTGGTTTGTAAGTGGTGCAAAAATAGTCATATGTATTTTGGGCTGGGGGAAGGAGAATTTCTGGATGACCCCAAAATAATCCACCATTGTGAAATCAATTTGAAACACTTGTTCTCGTCAAAATGGATAACCAAGAGTGACTTCTCCCAAAATTTTATATAAGAAATGAATTGGACTAGACATGCTAATAGTCCCAATAATTTTAAAATTTGTAATGTGTTTGGGTAGTTTGGAAAAAATATGGAACAATTTCGGTTTTATTAAATCTTGACCCCATTGACTTAGAGACAAGATTTTTTGTGTTTTGCAGGTTGGATATGCAGGGTCTTGATGGATCTTATCTGCAAAGTAAAAAATGTTTGAAAGCAGTTGACTTTATCACTTTCAAAATCATTTGGTAGTAGAACTAAGGTTTTTGTAAATTCTATAATTTAAAATACCAGCTCTTTGGAAAAATATTTTGTACTGCCATGAGGGGGTTTTTATGAAAAAAGTCACTCTCCATGGTTAGTACATTTTGAAGATTTGTTTCAAAAATACTGAGAAACCGATTTTGTGTCTTGCTGACTTAAAACAATTTGAGAAGATTGTGTTGAGTTACTTTGTAAATTGTTTTGAGAAGCAATGTTTTACAATCAAATACTTTCTCTTTGTTCGTAAAAATGGGTCCAGATGTTATACCTAATGTTTCTGTCGGTGCTGGTTGGGATGTAAGATTTTGTAATACCAGTAATATTTTCTAACAATTTGGAAAGAGATGTCACTCAGTCTTAGATAGCTGTAGAACTAGGATGAGTACTTGAAGAAGAATTTTATTATGATTTGCTCTTCGACGACCATATGAATCTAGGATTTGATTGATTTTTGATGTGATGTTTATAGAGGGTAATTTTAAGGGTTTTTGTCCTTACTCTTTTTGAGAGACAGCATGACCTATTTTGTAAGAACTCTCTAGTTAGGAAGATTGAGATGAAATTAATATCTCCTTTCATATATTTTATATCAAAATCAAAAATACTCAAAAAAATACTCAAAAGAACATATCTGGTCTGTTCTTCAAAGAACAGACGCCGGAGCTGCACCAGCTCTTCTTCTCCGACGAGGAATAGCTCGCCGGAAATTTGAAAAAAAAAATTGAATTTTTTGAAAAAAAGGCCCCTAGATCAATATTTAAGTATGATTAATTAGAGTAATAATAAATAATTAGAAACTCACTCTCCAATTAAGGTTCCAAGTCAGTGTATGGGGGGTTTTTAAGACGGTTTTGCCAAGTTCAGGGTAAAAGTGATCCGGTTTCGCTAATTTGGACGTTTTTGATACTTTATTCCAAGTTTAGGGGGTAAAGTGATCCTTTGTTCATTGGTTGATGATAGGAGTAAAATACTCCTATCTTTAGGATGTCTTTTCGTATGCTTTTATATGCATTCACCTTGTTTTTCATTGGAATTGTATACCTTATAGAGGGTGTGTATGTTTCAGGGAATCAAGAGCATTACGGAGAGTTTTGAGGCCGGAATAATGGAAAATGAGCGGAAGCGGAAGTCAAGCGCGAAAGGAGCTAAAGCCGGAAGCAAGCGACGTGATTCCCCCCCCCCCTTTGTTAAGAGGTGTCTCGAATCGAGACACCCCACTTATATGTGTGTCTCGATTCGAGACACTAGAAAAGGAGAAGCAGAATTGTATGCGAGATGTGTCTCGAATCGAGACACATCCATAAGTTGTGTGTCTCGATTCGAGACAAGAAGAAAAGAGGGGATTTCAGCTTTTGGACTTTTCCTTATTGGGCCAAACATCCAAGATTGGGCTGTACTTTATTCCTTGTTTTGGGTAGTATTATTTAAGGACACCTTATTTTCCTTTTTAGGGTTATGCACTAGATTTAAATTTGTAGCCCCCATTTCCTTTTACTATTCTCAGCTTTTTGAATTACATTTGTTCTTAGTGCTATTTTGAGTTTTATGTTATGGATTGAAGATTATTATTATTAATAGAAGATTGTTGGTTCCTTATTATTGTTCTTCATTATCTCTTTTATGCTTGGATCTTCAATTATTGCAAGGTAATTAATCTCTAAACTATGTTTACTCCTAATGCTTACTTATTAGTTATTGCTATGATGTTTGTGATGAGTAGCTAAATCTTTAGTTTAGGGGTTGTTGATGAAGTTCGGTTGTGATTAGTTGACTAGGGTTTGATTTGGGTATTAGGGTTTGTAGTGATTTGTATGCTTAATGGCCAGGATAGATTGATCTCCTAATCCTAGGTTAAGAGGGTAATTAATTAGGCGAGAGTCACTTAATAACCCGGAATTAGCAAATCACTTAATTAGGGCCTAATCACGCGAGAGCGGTTTAGGGCTTAATCGGTTTTAGGTTAAACTTCGTGATTGGATTAAATTGGTATAATCGAAATCTAATTACGCGAGAGCGATTTAGATTTCGGGGTATTAATTTAATTATAATTAGTTCTAATTGCGGACTCGAGAGAGCGGATTAGGCATTTTAGAAAAACTTGACCCAAACTAATTACCAAATCAACCCCGGTTAGCTAGAACGTTTCAAATCGATTTAACAACCTCTAAACGCCTTTTACCTATTGTTTTATCCCGTTTATTATTTAATTGCTTTAGTTTTTAATTGCTTCAAGTGTTAATTTCACTAGTTTTAAATTCCGTAATCATTACTATAATTCCAATCGATCGTTGCTTTCCGAATTGAATTTCCAAATACGTGTTTGCTCACTTTAAACCTCTTGTCTTCGTGAGATCGATTCCGTATTTCCGGATTACTACAAGTTAGTATTTTTGCTAACAGTTGACTCTAGAAGTTTGGTCAGAGGTTGATTCTAGAGGTTTGACCAGAGGTTTATTCTAGAAGTTTGGCAGAGGTTGATTTTAGAGGTTGACTCTAGAGGTTTGGCTATAGGTTGATTTCAGAGGTTGGCCAAGATGTTCAGAAACATATTAATGAAATTAAGATTGAAAAAAAATAAAAAAATTACCGCTGATTTTAGAGCCACTGTGTATAAAGATTGCAAGCTACTGGGCGAAGCGTTGGCTGGGTTGGCTGGCGAGATATTTGCTGTAGCAGCTGGGCGATGGCGAGCGACCTTCTACCGCTGACGATGGCGAGCAACCTGTTGCCACTGATGGAAGCAAAGGAGAACCACGATGCTGCTGTTGGGTCGCCAGAATCGTCGCACGTCATGGGAGTTGTGTTGTGGATGGTGTGAAGGCTGTCGTTGGAGCTGAGTGAGAAGAGCTGGAGGTTGCTGCTGCCGCTGTGAAAGCTTGGAGAGCGCGAGACGAGGCGGCTGCCTGGCTGCTGACTGCCGGCAATGTGGTGGTAGCCGGAGTTGGTGGATTTTATTTAACTAAGCTAGACAAATCTTAGGGATCGATGCTTGGTGGATTGAGAGAAAAATTGATTTAAAATTTTTGGAGATTAAGATTTGCTAGGTTTTGGAGAAGAAGGAGTGAAACTCTCTTGACCTTCTAAAATCTCTAAAAGAAAATAATTTTGCTTAAAGAAAATATATAAATGGCTTTATTCCTAAAAAGCCAATTATATAGGGAGCATTGTTTGCACCAAAATTAAAAATATGGCCAAAAGGCTATAAAAGCCCATATTCTTTTAAAAGATACGAAAAAGCTACCGTGAATAATTGGCTAAGATTTTACCAAAGATAATTTTAGAGGTTTATTTCAGAGGTTTTGACCAAAATTTGACCAAAGATAATTTCAGAGGTTTATTTCAGAGGTTTTGAGCAAGATTTGACCAAATATAATTTCAGAGGTTGATTTCAGTAGTTTTGGCTAAGATTTGACCAAAAATAATTTCAGAGGTTTATTTTCAGAGGTTGATTAGTTTGACTTCAGAAGTTGATTTCCATAGGTTAATTTCTAGAGGTTAATTTCCAGAGGTCGGCTTCAGGAGTTAATTTCTAAAAGTTGATTTCCAGAGGTTGACTACTCCAGAAGTTTAATTTTAGAGGTTGACTCTAGAAGTTAATTTCCAAAAGTTGACTCAATCTATTTCAGAGGTTGATTTTAGATGATTGATTTCAGAGATTGATTTCAGAAGTTGACGAGTTGTTTCTAGAAGTTTCAGAAGGTCTAAGTCTATTTTCAGAAGGTTAAGCCCATGTTTAAAATTGCCACTAAATTATGTTTTAAATGGCCCATAAGCCCAAAAAGGTTATTTTCAGAAGATTAGAGGTCAAAAAGCACGTGCAGAAGCAACAATAGACACGATTGGCAGTTTTTAAAGGTGGGAAAGAACTGTGCAGTTGAAAGATAAAGCAGCAGTTTTCAAGTGACAAAATCTATAAATAAGACAAGAGCAGGAAGAGAAAAAGTCCCGATCAAATCCAACAAAAACCAGGCCAAAGGCAAAAACACACAAACACTCTGTATTCTCAACTATCAATCAGTAAAGAACTTTACGATTGAATTTATTTGTTTTCATTCAAGTTCTCAGCATTACTTTTTGGTGTACTTGTAATAAGGTTAACCAAACCCCAATCGCTCTTTAAGAAGTTAAGTTCACAATTTGGAATCTACTTCCTGGCACGCCCGCATTCCCACTTGTTGTTACGGTTTTCACAAAAACGCAAAACGCCAGTAACAATAAGAAATACATATTTAAATATTGCTGATATATTGACACTCACTGATGCGTGATTGACGCGCTTTTCTGATGCGCATTTCAAACGCCTTTCTGGAATATTTAATGTGTATCTCAATTATTTTTTTGGTATTTAATTTTGAGTTACTGGATGTAAACCAAATAAAATTAATTTTTTTACAGAAAATAAACTAAAAAATAAACATTGTCTAGTTTTGATTTATTGATTTTTTGAAAAAAACAAATTGAGTAATCTTACTGTTAATTTAACTTTTTTGAGAAAAAAATAAATAATTATTTGGACCGTAACTTTTGAATTTATTTGGTTGAAGTGATTGGTTTGTTTGTCTGTCTTTTAACAGTGATAGTAGGCGTTGCTATCTCTGACGAAAACTCAGAGCAGAATTCAATCTTGTATTTTCTGCCGACAATTTTAGCCGAAGAAACCGAGCAGAGCAATAATTTCAATTTTGAAAAAGTTTCTCAATTTCATCTAACCGCTGAATTTTCAATTCAAATTCTTTGCAGCCCCACAAACCCTCCACGTGTTGAAACCTTTCATCTTTCGAATTTACAGAGTTACAAAACCCTAATCAATCACTGAGCTCATCTTCAACCAAACAAAAAATAATAATCTTCCACAGATATCAGTATGATACACCTGCTTTATACAGTAATTTTTGGAGAAATGGGGTTGATTTTAACCCTATTGTTCAAAACCCCTTTGAGAAAGCTGGTGATTATGATTTTGGATGGTTTGAAGAGAGGGAGAGGTCCGGTTATGGTTAAAACAGTTGGTGGGACTGTGTTTGCTGTGTTTTTGTCGAGTGTTTACAGTATGGTGAATATCCAAAACCGGACTGATGAAATGGGTGCTGTTAATCCTACTGATCAGGTTCTCATGTCTAAGCATATGCTTGAAGCCTCTCTCATGGGTAATCAAAAAGTTTACTTCTTTTACAATTTTGATTGCTTGTTTTTCCACTAATTTTTGGCGCTTTTAAGTGTTAACAAGGGTCTAAGACTCCCACGGGTTTGGTCTAGTGGTTGGGCGCCAAGGTCGCAGGTTCAAATCCGGCTACACCCTTTCTGACAAAATGGAGTGGTAGAGGCTGGGCTGCTGCCCACCATATCCCGGGGTTTGACAGTCATCCTAGGATTTGGCTCAGCGGAGTGAGTCCTTGTCACCAAAAAACAAAACAAGGGTCTAAGACAGCACTGTGTCTTTTAGAAGCTTTAGCTTGTAGACAAGTGGATAATTGTGTGTTTAGCTTGTGTCCATTTCTATGTTCAGTTATTGTTGTCCTTAAATTATGATTAAGACACCATCTCCTTGTCGTCTATATAGAAGTTTTATAGCACTGGATTTTGATAATAGGACTTGTTGACATTCAAGTGCTTAACTTGAGTTTCTGAACCCTAATGGTTAGGTTCATGCTTCATGCTTGATGCTTCATGAAATTTTAATCATGTGCTAGTTTCTTGTTCTGAAACTAGACGTTAAACTAAATTGATAGCTGATAAAACCAATGGTAAGTGCATTTGATATTTCTCCTGGAGAAGATTGCTTTTGATATTTGTGAACTATTCTTCTGGATTCAGGTTTATTTTCTTGTGTCTAGAACATAATTTGGTCAGAGAGACATCCAAATAAAACTAAGAACTGAGTTTTCTGTATGGTTTCTACCATAAATATTTCATCAATCTGCATGGTTTTCATCTTGAGTTGATTCAAAAATGACATAAAAGCTGTGATTTCAGATTCTAATATTGTTTAACTGCATACAAAAAAGACTCAAAAAGGCATTCTTGCAAGAGATATTATATCTAAAGAATCAGAGTGATCCAAATTGTGATTTTTATCACTTCTAATAAAGTTTGATACTGTTACCAAATGGACAAATTTTGTAGATTGAACTGCTTATACTGGTGCCTCTTAAACTATCAGAACTTCTCATCTGATCTGTGCAGTGACTCTGACCTATCATTCATCCATTCCAGTTTGAGAATGTTTTCATAGATGATTTTAAGTGAATGACATGCTTGTTGATATGTTCTGTTCAATGTTATGTGTATACTTGAACAATTGATGGTGATAGTGTATTGTTAGATGTGTCATGTTGTTCCTTTGGCTTATATAGACAGCAGGGAAATCTGCAGTTTAGGCACCTTTTAGAGGATTGTCATTCTAGGATTTTCTATTAGGATGCACGCACATGACATTATTTTACTTCAAATTTGGGTTACTGATACTTTCTTATGATCTATTGCCTATTTATTATGCAGTGCAAGAAATCAGAGCATACATTTGAATTTTGTGCAAAATTCTAAAGTGCTTGATCAATTTCAGTATTTGCTGCTGATGTTTTAAGTGCACTGTCTTGTTTGTCTTCTCTCTTCAAGTGTCTGATTAAAGTTGGTGCCTCAAAATATTTGAATATGTATAGGCACTTGATTTATTTTTTTATTTGAATACCAGAAAAACAAGGGTTGGCATGCGCACTGAAGTCTTGAAAACTTGTCAATTTTTTTGTTTCCTGTAATATGGATACTGCTATATCTTGTTGCATGCGGTCTCTTACTTAATTGCCAGCACTATCACTTGGACTAGTTATTTTCTTCTCAACCTCAACCTATGCATGTCAAAATTATTGTTAAACGTTCAGTATTTAATTTGACAAACAATTTCATGCAGGATTTGTTCTGTTCTTGGCATTGATGATAGACAGATTGCACCATTACATTAGAGAGCTGCGTATGCTCAGGAAGACAATGGAGGCTGCTAAGAAACAGAGCCGGGGAATTGATGATGGAAAAAATGTGGAGGCCAAGGCGCTGACTGAGGAGATTAAGACCCTCCAACATAAAATACAAAATCTAGAATATGAAGTCGAGGCAAAGTCAAAGGAGGCAAAGGCTGTGGGAACCGAAGTGGAGGCTTTGCGAAAACAGTCTGAAGGATTGCTTATCGAGTATGATCGCTTGCTCGAGGACAATCAAAACCTGAGGAACCAGTTGGAGTCTATGGATCAAATGCAGTCAGAGTCTGATGGCAAGAACAAGTGAGCAAGTAATTATCTAATCCAAATTTCCCTTTTTACTTAATATGCAGTAAAGTTATATGAATTCTGATTTTGGAAAGATGAGACAGCTTTAGAGTTGAAGTTGGTTCATTGTAGAGTTGTATGAATATGATGGCACCATTTTAAGTTAGAAAATTTCTCAAGCATCAGGCCATCATTATGTTTTATGTGCAGTTTAACTCATAAGCATTTTCTATGCATTAGTCTACATGCTTTTAGTAGGGGTGTGCATTCGGTTCAAACCAAACCAAAATTCACCTCTTTTCTAAAACCAAACTGATACTCCGTGTGTAATTTTTTTAACTGAAACGAACCGGCGGTTTTTCTGTTGGTATGAATTGAAACTTGACTGAATTTTTTGTATGTCCAACCGAACAGAACTAGAAAACCGAATTTGTTATAATATCGAACCAAACCGGATTTGGATGCTCGGTTTTTTGGTTTCAGAGGATTTCTGCTCACCCGTACCTTTTAGGTTCCTAACATTTGTCTGGTCTTATAATCAAGTTCGAGTTCTCATTTTTAATCAGTATATAATTTACCAAATATCACGGAAAATGGTAATTGGTCCCTTTCAAAACTTGATGGTGAAAGATGCACGTGTCAGTCGGGCAATGGATTAATTATTTTCCCTCTTCCAACAGAATATTTACCAAATATGTTTAGCTATAGCTTCGAAAGTATCAATGAAATTAAATTACTATATGACTAGTGTGGATATGTTATTATTCTTTAACATTTAAATGATGCTTTAGTTGTCTGGTTTGTGTGTACACATGAAACTAGATAATGCATGTAGCAGTAGACTTGCTCTGATTGTAATTGGTATTTATTTTGATGAAAAAGAGAGGGAACATAAAAACTAAAGTGGAATCACTAAATCTTTGGCAAAAAGCATATTTGGACTCCTGCATTTGTTCACTTGTGGCATTGAATCCCAATATTTTTATTTGTCAACATTGAGTCCCTACACTTTCAATTTTATTGACATTGGGTCTTTCCATCGTGGATATAGGTTGCATATACTTCACGCGTCATTTGTGCGAATGTGATGAGTCTTTTATTCATTTTTTAATTTGATTTATTAAAATTTAGTCACTGCATTATTTTTATTCTTGGCATTACCTAAATTGGGTTTTTTTGGTTTGAAATGACACCTTCAATATATTTCTGTGACGGAGGGACACAAAATTAAAGTTGTAAGGATTAAATATTAACAAATATAAGTAGAGGATCCAATGCCAAAAACATGACAAATACATGGACCTAAAAATGTGTAATGTCAAAATCTTTCCTAACAACACTTGCATAATACTGGTAAAATTAAAATCTGTCGGAAGAAGGTTTTAATTATTTACATTTAGTAACATTAGGTATCAATTTAGAATAAGAAAACTATTAAAATTTAAGTTAATAATCGATATAAATAATGAGGGTCTCAATTGTGCAAATAATTCAGGAAAAATTAATTTCTAAGTTCGCTGGCCAGCTATGAGAGGCAAGATTTGCCAGGTTTGTTTGGTAATGCCATAGTCGGACTGTTTTATCATCCTAACATAAATTAAATTATTAAACATGTTTCTGTCATTAACATATTATTAAAATACTCAACATGCTTCTAGCATTACGTATATAATATCCAGTAACGTGTATATAAGATACTAAACTTCAATTTTATTGTTGTTTATTTCTTAATTGGCTTAAATGCATAAAAAATCACCAACTTTCGCGTGTTTTTGGTATTTAACACGAACTTTTAATTTTGGCATAAAAATGCACGAACTATCTAACGACACCGTTTCTCTCCTTAAACGGCGCCGTTTTTGCCTTAAAACGACATCGTTTTTTGAAAAAAATGCAAGTTTGGTCTTATATGCAAAAATTTGATAGTTCATGTATTTTTACGCCAAAATTAAAAGTTCGTGTTAAATACCAAAAACACGCGAAAGTTGGTGATTTTTTGTGCATTTAAGCCTTATTCTTAATTTTAAATTGTCCTTTGAGATTTGTAAGCTGTATTACAGGGATACATTTCTAACTTTCAAATTATAAGTTCATTTATCATTAAATATAAGTAAAAAAAAAATTTGATGGGAAAAAAATGATTTTTTTTAATGTAAAAGATTATAATTTGAAATATTATTTATTTGCACAGGCTAATAATCACCCATGACACCTCAACTTTGGGGGTACAGGCGCTAAACCCCCTGATGTTTAAAAACGGGCGTTAAACCCCCTGATTTTTGTGGCGGCGCTCACAAAACCCCTATTGCTCCAAATTTGACCAAAATACCCCTGGCGCCGTTTTTTCAGTTAATTGTCATTTTTTTAAAAAAAAATCTGACATTGTCATATCATCTGACACGTCAGAAATATACCTTAAAAAATTCAAACACCCAAAATACCCCTAATTTAATTTAGAAAAAGACAAAAAAAAAACCAACTCAATCTAATCTAATGAATTAACCCAGCAACTAACCCGACCAATGCCCCAACCCGACCACCGCCGGAAAATTTTCCGGTCATCTTCTCCGATTTGAAGATGACCGGAAAATTTCCGGTCATCTTTTCCGATTTGAAGATGACCGGAAAATTTCCGGTCATCAAAAAAATATGTTCCTCAGAGGAACATCTGTTCCTCAGGGAACAGATCGGCGCTGATCTGTTCCTCTGAGGAACAGGTTGTCGGTTTTTTGATGACCGAAAAATTTTCCGGTCGTCTTAGAATCGGAGAAGATGCCCGGAAAATTTTCCGGCGGTGGTCGGTTGGTCGGGTTGGGGTATTGGTCGGGTTAGTTGCTGGGTTAATTCACTAGATTAGATTGAGTTGGTTTTTTTTTTGTCTTTTTCTAAATTAAATTAGGGGTATTTTGGGTGTTTGAAATTTTTAAGGTATATTTCTGGCGTGTCAGATTTTTTTTTAAATGACAATTAACTGAAAAAACGGCGCCAGGGGTATTTTGGTCAAATTTGGAGCAAAAGGGGTTTTGTGAGCGCCGCCACAAAGATTAGGGGGTTTAGCGTCCGTTTTTAAACATCAGTGGGTTTAGCGCCCGTACCCCCAAAGTTGAGGTGACATGGGTGATTATTAGCCATTTGCACATAATAATAAAAAAAAAGGTATATATTTTTTCTATAATTAACGTATGTCTTGTTTGATTCATCTTTTTCATTATTTGTGGTTGATTGGGTTGCTTAAGTGGCAAGAGAATTTCCAATTTTATTTAAAATCGGGACGGATCTAAAAAGAGCTTTTTGTGGTGAGCATTTATCTACTTTATTATTTTGAACTTTTGTAAAAATATAAATATATAATTTAATAGTATAGTTTTTCTATCTTAAAATTTATATTTTGCCCATATATTCTTAGCCACCTTATATAAAATCTCTGGATCTATCATTGTTTGTAATCCAATAATCAAGCTATTTTTATGGCTATTTTACTTTTAACTTTTTTTGTTTACTTATCATCAAATAAAGTTGATTTAAATTCATTATTTAATATAAATAAAGTAATATTTATTTATAAACTATTCACAAAAAGCACCCAATAATTGATTTATACATTTCATCATGAATCATTTTATTTACTAAAATAAAAAGATTAATTTTTTAAAAATTACAAACTTTAATGTGTTTTGCAATTTTGACACGAATTTTCAATTTTGACAGTATTCGAAATCAATTTTTGAGATTTTACAATTCGAAACACCGGACAATTTATTATTAACAAATGTTGATATGGACACCGGTATAGTGTTTATTTCAGTGTCCACATTAGCATGTGAGACAAAATCGCTCGATGTTTCAAATTGTAAGAAGACATGTATATTAAATTGCCAAAATTAAAAGTTCGTTGTAAAGTTATAAAACAAACTAAAATTGATGATCTTTAAAGCAATTAACCCAAATAAAAACAAGTATCTTTGACTTTTTCACATCCATGTGCTTTCTAATTTCTTCAATAATAATCATGCTTACCTAATTACGACTTTCATAGTATTTAAATAATTGGAACTTTTTATTTATATTGAATGGTACTTACATTATCATTATCACACATTATTAGTAGTAGTCGCCAACATCTCATAGCAAACTCTTTGATCTATAAAACACCACTCCAGATTTTCAGGAATTTCATACCCAAATACAAATTTTTTCTCTGCAAATAAACATCAATTAATATGGCAACAAAAACATTTTTTGTCTCCTCAATACTCATAGCCATATTATTTGTCAACTTAGCTTCTTCTAAAGAGTTCAAAGAAACAAATATGACAGTCTTTTTGCAAAGTATCTTCAAAGGCCCTAAATCTACCGTCATCCCCGTAGCCGGCTTATCGGACAACGAAGCCTCCTTCGTGCAATTTGGAACAATTTTCGTAAACGATTACGAAATAACTGAAACACCCGATAACACTTCGACTCCGGTTGGTCGAGCACAAGGTGTGAATGCGATCGTTGGTTTGGACGGATTTAACTCGTTGGCGATCATGTCGATCGTGTTCACTAACGATAAGTATAACGATAGTACATTGGTGTTACAAGGGCTTAGTAAGCAGTTCGATAAGGTTAGAGAGATTCCAATTCTGTCGGGAACCGGTCAGTTCAGGTATGCGAGCGGGTTTATTACATTGGAAACTATGTTTGTAGACATGACTTCTGTTTATTCTACGATGAGATGTAATGTTTCTATTTTACATTACTAGAAATAGTTTGGTTATATTTCTGAGTTTTAGTACATTTCTGTTGTGGTTCTTGCCTTCTTGGTGTTGTATTTTTCTTTGTTCTTAATTATCATGTTATTCGTGTAATTGTTGAGGGTTTGTATTTTTATCTTCAATTAAATGTAAGCTAAGTCATAAAATTTAGCGTATTTGAGGGTTATAATATGAATTTTAAATTTTAACAAATTGCAATTCAAAAACCGAGCAATATTATGTTAAAACATTGTTGTGGACATCGGAATTTATACTATTTCGGCATTTATATTAACATTTTTTATCGAAATATTGTTCGGCAACTGTAAAAAAATTAATTGTTGACGTCTGATATTTTTAAAATTTAAAATTCATTTTGTGACACTAAAACTTATGTTTTCTTTTGCAATTAATCCTTTTATCTTTTTAATTTGAGCATATGTGTAGTTGTAGAGGCAACATCATGATCTGTTGTAGAATAGTCAACTCTAATTAAATATCATTGTGCTCAAATTATTGAGCTTACATTAATCTTCACTATCATATGAAAATGACCACCTCAATTTAATAAAAAAAAATATAATCAATTTTCTCTTTATTTTATACATTTGATCACTTAATACGTTTATTATCTTTAATACCAAATTGATCATAAAATTAACTATTTGTATTAGTTTTGCTATAAATATCTAACTTACACTGCATTATAATTTAGAAATATACACATGAGATTTAAGAAGTTAATCAATAGTAATTAATAATAAAAAAAAATTAATTTAGTAATAAAATTAATTCTTATACTAATTAATCAATATGTGCTAATTTAGAGGATAAATTAATTTAAAATCAATATCCGATTTTTAGTTTCAATACTGTAAATGAAAAATATTAATAGTGAATTACTAGTTAAAAGAATAATTCTGAATTTAAATTTCGCTTAAGTTGTTCCCATTATTAATAATATTCTATATTTGTCTTCACGATCAATGATCTATAATTTAAATGATATACACGCTGAGTATTTTAAAAAAAATTATAAAATCAAATTCTCCCAAAAATGTTAATTTTTTTTCTTTCGAAATGATAAAAGAGTATTCCGTAAAAGTAAATGGCTGAATATATATTTTGACTCTTGAACTTATACTCTTTTACCCATTTAACCCCTAAATTTAATATATCACCTATCGTACCTCTGAACTTGTTAAATAATCTGATTTGACCCCTGAATTTGATAAATACGTAAACATTGAACCTTTCCTACACAAAGTCTTCTAAAATATTTCCAAGTGTTAGGTGGATATAAAGGGGTTTAATGTTTACGTATTTATCAAGTTCATGGGTCAAATTGGATTATTTAAAAAATTTAGAAGTTCGATAAATGATACGTTAAATTTAGAAGTTAGATGGGTAAAAGAGTATAAATTTAAGGGTCAAATTATATATTAAACCAAAATAATTCATTATGGCTAATTTCTGAAATCCTTTATTAAGGTTAGGTCGAACTAAACCGACTCATGGGTTGTGGGTAAGAGCATCCCCAATGGTATTTTTTAAAATAAAGAGCATCTTTTGTAAAATAAAGAGCATCTTAAAGATAAAGAGTGATATTTAAAATTTTACTCCAATGGACTCTTTAATATCAGTTTTTTATTGTATATAATTTTAATAATTAATAATAAAATAAAAGTATTAAATAATAATAATATTAAATTAATTGTCTCTCTAATATTAAATTTTATTTTATTTTGTTTTCATAAAAAAATATTAATAAAATATTAAATATTAATAAAATAATTTTTTATTTAATTTTTTATTCATTTATTTATTCAGTTTTTTTACTAAAAGTAAAAATATAATATTTAAAAATAAAAATAACCACCTTAGTTTTTAAAATTTAAAATTTTACTATTTAAAAAATGAAGTAGAGAGTGAAAATGACTCTCTACATGTGGAGAGCCATTTTCACTCTCTACTCTAAATATAAAGAATAGAGAGTCCATTGGACTCCTAATTTATTGTCAAACTCTTTAATTTAAAGAGTTTGACAATTTTAGAGAGTCTATTGGGGATGCTCTAATGTGATTATTTCTCTTTTGTTTTTAGTGAAGTTCTTAATTTGGTAATGGGATTCACTTATGCTAAAAGAGTATCCATTTTATTATCCTACCATTTATACCGTCTAATTTTTCACTATTGTCTTCGTAACACAAACATCATTTGCATTATATCATTTTTGAAAAAACAGAAAGGGCCGATTAATAATGTGATCAAATTTATATTTTAAAACTATAACTCCCTTTATTTTTATTAAAAGAATAAATGGTTATATCAGCACGTTCACCAAATGTATTAATTAATGTTATGTGAATTTTAAAAGAGAGAGAATAATGCTTAACAATACACATATGGATATGGATAATTGAAACAAAAGGGCTAAATTATTTGCACTTATAACTCATCGATAATTTGTTTTGGAGAGATTTATTTTTCTATCGAACGGCCTTTCATGCTCTATATTGATTTTGTTACTAGTCGGATCTATTGTTTTTACAAATTGTGCCAAATACATATACTTATAATTTATAAATCAAGTGCTACATTTATACCCATGTTGCATTTGATTCTACAAAAGAAGGCATCATGTAGCTTACTTGTCGGGAAAATGAACGTCCGCTTAAAATTAGCATCAACAATACTACAATCAGTTAACTAACATTTGAATCGGAAAAAAAAATCTATTAACTAGAAAAATTCTTATGTAAACTCAGTTTATCACGTCATCCGTGGACTAAGCCAATCATATTATAACACCTCATTAAAATGAGGGTATTCTTGTAATTTCGTTTGTCATTTACATAACTTTTGAATAATGATATTACAAGAATACCCACATTTTAATGAGGTGTTATGATATGATTGGTTAGTCCACGGATGACGTGGTGGACTGAGTCTACCTAAGAATTTCTCCTTTTAACTAATGTGTTTTATAATGTTATTTTTAATAATATTAGGCCTAATGTCTTAAAAATCCCCGACCTTTTAGCCCCTTTTCAATCATACCCTGACGTTGAAAATTTGTCAATTTTACCCTATTTTGCATTTTTGTGTTTCAATTGTACCCTGAAAAATTAAATTAACGTCTTTTGCGTTTGGAAATTTGTTTAAAACATTCTCCATGTCTCGCATATATTGATTGTATATTTTTAAAATTTATTTAAATTTAGTTAAATTAATTAAGAATTTAAATTAGTGTTAATTTGATTATGGTTTTTAGTTAGTTTTTAAAAATAAAGGACTTATTTGTACTTTTTTGAATAAAAAAGAATTTAATTTCATGTTTAGACTTAATTAATTGAATGATTTCATCATTTAAGTAAAAAAATTAACAAAAATTAAAATATTGGGGTAAAGCTGGTGTGTAAATTGACTCCACTCCTGTGCATGGAGTTTACCTGCTTCAGAAGGATGTAGATCAGCCACGTCTTTACCGCACACTTTATTCAATTGAAAACGGAAAATTCAAAAGTGGGTAAAATTGACAAATTTTCAACGTCGGAGTGGAATTGAAAAAAAGTTTAAAGGTGAGGGGTTTTTGAGTGAGTAGGCCATAATATTATGGTCATAAGTAGCAATTTACCCTCAATTTATAAGCAATGCATAATTAATAAGTGATAAATCACCGCCGCCTGATCCGATCGACATGGCCTGAAAAGATAAGAGGAGAGCAAAGAACGCCAGCCAAATTACCGGTGGGGGACATCGGCAAATCGCTCTGACGGTTTAGTCAGTTTGAGTAAGAAAGTGAGGAAGAAGAGAAGAGAAAAAGAGTGTAGAGTCAGAAAAGAATTATCTTTAGGGTTTGTACATAAAGTGCTTTATATAGGTTCACCAAGTACAAACCTGTCATAGTGAATCATTTCTCTTCTCTTGATCCCCACAAAATCGGTTAGCTGAGGTGGCAGCTCCTCATTGTGTCTCGTTTATCGAGTAAGAAACGTGATGCGGAGAACTTTCCGTGTGTCAAATACTATTGGTGATATAAGAGAATTTGTTACTATGGACTCCAGCTCGGTCTTGAAAGGGGTACCGAGCTTGGTAAGTCCATTCAGTCTACCGCATCAGTTATATCTGATAACCTTTGTTTGATCGGGTCATCCGTGTAATTTGCATTCCGGTATGTCAGTTAGTGAAGGTATCTCGGTCCAGTTTCCTTGGTTTGCTTTATTTGGTGAGGTCCCATGTAGGTGAGGCTGCTTTGCTGCCTTTCTGTTACTGGCTATGTTATCAATAAATAATAAGTTGTAATTTATACTGGGAAACAAACTGTTAGATCGTGGGTTTAAATCCTCCTATAAACGCTCACCTCTCTTAAATTATAAAAAAAAAAAGACAATTAATATATAAATTAACTTTGTGGACAAATTAGCCATAAATTTGATGATTATAGTCAATTAGCTCGATTTTGGCAAATTAATTTATAAGTTGAGAGGTAAAATTGCCAATTAAGTGAACAATTAGTTTATAAGTTGAGAATAAGGATTAAACTTTACCGTTTTCCTTATAAACAAGACCTAATCCGATTCACACTTCATACAAAGTTAGAATCTACTGGTTACGGTTCATGGCTATAATCAGTACTAGTTTTCCTAAAATGAAAATTTAAAGTTAAAATAAATTTAGGGTTTTACTATTCGCCGTCCAAAATTACTACCCACCGCCCAGCTTTTTACCAAGATACCCCTAAACCATTTTCAGTTTTTTAAAAAAAAAACTCAATTCTCTCAACTCAACTAAAAAACCCAACAAATATCCGAGCGGATTTATAATAAAAATGTTAGAATCGATTAAAAATAGAGAACGAAAACTTTTAATAATTAATCGGTTTTTTCTTTTTTGTTTTTTCATTTTTAAATTTTTATGGGCCATCGCCCTGCACAGGGCGATGGTCCAGAAGGACAATTGTCCCTGAGGGACAATTGCCCTTTGGGCTATCGCCAAAAAATGACGATAGCCCAAAAGGCCATTGCCATCTCATGACAATGGCCACCATTGCCATGAGATGGCGATGATCCAATGGACCATCGCCCTAAGATGGCGATGGTCCATTGGGCCATCGCCATTTCAGGGCGATGGCCCGTTAATTTTTTAAAAAAAAAAATTAAAAAATTAAAAATCGATTATTTTAGTCGATTTTAATATTTTTATTATAAATCCGCTCGGACATTTGTTGGGGTTTTAATTGAGTTGAGAGGATTGATTTTTTTTTTAGGGGTATCTTGGTAAAAAGTTGGGCCGTGGATAGTAATTTTGGGCGGCGAATAGTAGTCCACTAAATTTATTTATTGATAAACATATAAACGGACCGAGAACAGCAAAGGCCAATCCACAGCACATCTCGGACCCACCGAGATAGGTCAAACATAACAAATAGAGCACACCAGGGGCGACTCACAACACATCTCGGACTCACCGAAGTACACCAAACGCAACTAATAAGAATAAACCGGAATGTCACGACATCACAAACCGATCACAGCGATAACCTAAAAATGAGCATATCCTTGTAGTCACCGAGCACAACCACTCCGAACACACGGGACAAATCTGTCAGAACGTACTCTGACATTCCAGACAAAACAGCTGCACAGACAAAGAGAATGAAGTCAGACCTGTCGGCCCAGACAAAGAGAAACAAAGAACTTAGTATAAAAGGCAAAAGAAAAGTAGGTAAAAAGGTTAATTCTCTTTCTCTCTCTAAAACTCTTAGCCTCTTTTCACTTCTTATTCTTTCTCTCACTAAAACAGTTACTAACTAGACCGTCGGAGTGGTTTGCCGGAATCCCCTTCCGGCACCCTTCTCACGGTTGTTTTGCACCTTGTAGGTACGGCCTAGAAGTATTCATCAGAGCTAGCTACGATTCAAGGTTACAAGTTATCATTTGGCGCCGTCTGTGGGAAAGAAAATAAGAAAGCTTCCCCCTTTCTATCCTTCTGGAAACTAATAGGATGAGCAGAGTAGAAGGAGATGATCCCGCAATCGGAGACAATAATACGCAAAGCAGTAGAACGGGAGAGGGGCTCAACGCTCCACCGAGAAGAGCTAGCGGCGAAAGCTCGTTTTGCCCGGTCACTACATCGATGGCGGGCGTTCACCCGAGCCCTATGTCAGGGGTTACCACTCATTACCCGTGGGGAATGCCATCGTCGGGTAACGTTCCTCCAACATCATACTCCACCCCTACGCACCAAACCACTCAAACTTTCTTAAGACCGGGTGTAACCCCCATCAACCTCACATTCACCCCGAACACCACCCCCGCACCTGGACAAACCACCACAGAAGTCCAAAATCCTACGCCAGCACAAATCCAAGAATACATCGAATTTCATACTCGACAGCTAGCTTTCCTTCAACAGGTACAACAGGTCCATACTCGACCAACAGCCCTAACTGCAACCCAGGATAACACTACCACTCCACCATATATACCGACCGCACCACCTTACCCACATAAATTCTACCAAGGCCAAAAAACACCCGAGGAAGCAAACCGCGAGAAAAATCCACGAGAACAAAACCCAGAGCCAGCACAGACCGGACATAAAACTCCAGAGGGGCATAAAAAGACACCAAAACGGGTTGAGATCGAGGAGAGCGTACACAGCTCGGGCGCTAATTCACCAAAGAAAAAGAACCTGGAGCAAGAAATCACCGAAAGAGTCAGAACCGAGATGGAAAAATGTAGAAGGAGAGAGCCGAGAAACACAAGCTTCCTAAACATCGGAAACCCACTGTCGGCAGAAATACGAGAAGAACCCTTCCCCTTAAACTACAAAACACCGCAGTTAGACGATTACAATGGAACAGGGGACCCGATCACGCACTTGAGTTGTTTCCAAGTGGTCATGATGGTACAATGTTTGTCCGAAGCGGCCGTCTGCAAACTTTTCCCGACTACCCTAAAAGGACCAGCTGCCATCTGGTATCAAAGCCTAAAAGAAGGCTCCATCCGAAGCTTCGACGAGCTGGCAAGAGCTTTCCGAACACATTTCGCACCGAGCATACAACGAAAGAAAAAGTCCAGTGACTTAAAACTTTGCTACCAGAAACCAGGAGAAAGTCTGCAGAGTTACATCGGCCGATTCAACGCAGAAGCGGTCGAAGTGGGAAATTTGAATGATGATACTGTGATAGACGCAATGAAAGACAACACAACAATGATGGCCTTCCGGGATAACCTGATAACAAACCCAGTACAAACTTACTCCCAGCTGATGGACCGAGCCTGGAACTACATAAATTTAGACGAAGAACAGCGGCGAAAAGCCGCACAAACTACAACATCGTTCCGAACACCGAGGCCTAACTTCGATCAAAGTGCCAGGCACGACAGATTCGGACCAAGAAACCAACAACAAGCCGGTCCACAGCGAGCAGACCCACACCGACCAGTAAAAGTAGAAGACCAAGCCTTCATTCCACTCAATACCCCGAGATCACACATCTTGATGTGGATACAAAATAACAATGAGCCAGTGAGATACCCACCCAAACTACAATATGAGGGAGACAGGAAAAAATATTGTCAGTTCCACGACGGTCACGGCCATGTTACCGACGAATGCGGAAGCTTGAAAAAAGAAATCGACCGTTTGGTACAAGTCGGTCGGTTAAAAGACTTTGTAGCACAGAGCAAAAATTACAACTCAGGAGGAAGAAACCAAAGGGATAACAATGGAAAAAGAGAGGAAGCACCGCCACCAAAAAGACAAAACGTGTCAGGAATAATTAACACAATAGCAGGCGGAATGACGGACCCAGAATACAAACGAGGAAGACGGAAAAGGCAGAAGATGGTAATGAACATATCAATGGCGAAAACTATGCCAGAAGTAAGCTTCGGTCCAACTGACGGGGAAGGAATAGATTTTCCCCACCAGGACCCGCTGGTAATCTCGGGTTTGATAGAAAATTTCTGGGTGATGAGACAATTGGTAGACGAAGGAAGCTCAGTTAACCTCATCACGAAACAGGCATATCTCGGAATCGGCTGCTCAATACTGAATCTTAAACCAGTCAAAACCCCCTTAGTTGGCCTAGGGGGAACACCGGTACAAGCCGAAGGGTAGCAGAATTAACGGTAGAGCTGGGGAAAGAAAACGGATCCACAGAAGGAGGCCTGGTCGGCATCACTAAGAAATTTAAAACACTGTTCATGGTTGTTGATATGCCGCTTGCTTACAACGTCATACTCGGCCGACCTATGTTGTATAGCACAGGAGCTGTCACATGCATTAAATACTTGTGCATGAAAATACCAACCGAGGAAGGAGTGGTAACAGTCAGGGGAAGGCAGGACATAGCCAAGCAGTGCTACTTGGTATCGATGGAAGCGGTATCAGAGACGCTAGCCATTGAAACAATGGAGATACCAGACTCGGATGAAGGAAAGCTCGAACCACACGGAAAGATAGAAAGAGTTAGTCTGGCAGGTATAACACCAAGATCGGTCCAGTTAGGCGCAGAACTACCTAAGCCAGTAAAACAGGAGATAACTGACATGCTGATCAGAAACGAAGTCGAATTCGTCAATACACCAGGCGAAATAGAGGGAGTCGACTCGGCCATAATATCACATAAACTCAATGTCGACCCAAAACACAAACCAGTCAAACAAAAGAAAAGAGCCTTCACAATAGACAGACAGATCGCCATCAGAGCCGAGGTAGACAAACTGCTAGCAGCAGGCTTCATCAGAAGAGTATATTACCCGGAGTGGCTATCCAATGTCGTGCTCATAAAAAAGCCGAACGGAAAGTGGAGACTGTGCATAGATTTCACAGATCTAAACCGAGCATGCCCAAAAGACAGTTATCCCTTGCCAAACATCGACCAGTTGGTCGACTCAACCAGCGGCTACGAAGTCTACTCGTTCATAGACGCAGCCCAAGGATACCACCAAATCCCAATGCACAAAGATGATGAAGGAAAAACTAGCTTTGTTACCGACAACGCCACATACTGCTACAAACAAATGCCATTCGGACTAAAAAATGCAGGGGCAACATATCAACGTCTAATGAATTTCGTGTTCAAAGACCAGATCGGTCGCAATATGGAAGTTTATTTAGACGACATCATCGTCAAGTCCAAAAAAGTAGAAGATCATGCGAGAGACTTGGAAGAAGTCTTTACAAAGCTAAAAAAATACAAACTCAAGCTAAATCCGGACAAGTGCGCCTTCGGAGTCCCAGCAGGAAAATTCCTAGGATATCTCATCTCCCAGAAGGGTATCGAGGTAAACCCGGAAAAAACGAAAGCAATCCTAGATATGAAGGCGCCAAAATCAGCTAAAGAAGTTCAGAAGCTAAATGGAAGAATCACGGCCCTCGGTCGATTCGTGTCCAACTCGGCCAAAAGATGTCTCCCTTTCTTTAAAACATTGAGAAATGTGAAAAAGTTCGAGTGGAACGAGGAATGTCAACAATCTTTCGAAGAACTCAAGAAATTCCTGAGTTCACCACCATTGCTCGGAAGGCCGGAAACCGGAGAAGTATTATACCTATACTTAAGTGTCACTAATGAAACAGTGGCATCGGTACTGGTGAAGGAGGAATTGACCGAGCAAAAGCCGGTATATTACACAAGCAAGGTGTTAAAAGGTCCCGAGATCCGATACAGTAAAATTGAGAAGTTTGCACTCGCATTGGTTTTAACAGTGGAAAAGCTAAAAAGATACTTTCAAGCTCACACTGTTATAGTCCGAACAAACCAACCCCTACGAAAAGCACTGGCAAGACCAGAAACATCAGGACGGCTAATCAACTGGTCAGTCATGATAGGATCGTACGACATCAAATACGAGCCGCGAACAGCAATGAAAGCCCAGATCTTAGCCGACTTTGTAGCCGAAACAACAACACACGACCAACCCACCGAAGTAGACAAGGGTCTTACCAGCTGGACACTGCAGGTCGATGGGGCATCAAATATAACCGGAGCCGGAGCAGGCATAATACTAAGAGGACCACACAGAATCAAAATGCAACACTCGATCCACCTAAATTTCCCAGCAACCAACAATGCAGCAGAGTATGAGGCTTTGATAAATGGACTAAGGATGGCTACGGTAGTCAAGACTGAATATGTCAAAATCCAGAGTGACTCTCAGCTAGTGGTTAATCAGGTACTCGGGTCATACGAGGTGAAAGACCCGGAAATGAAAAAATACGTAGACCGAGTGAAAGAGCTACTTACAAAAATTACCGAAGAAGGCGGGAAATGGGAGTTGGAGCAAATCCCCAGAGAAGAAAACACCGAAGCAAACACACTAGCAAAGGCAGGAGCATCCAGAGAGATAATGTCGAGCATACCATGCTCAGTTCAAAACTTCAGCAGTATCCAAAATCCTGAAGTCACATTCCTCATAAACCCTTTAGATCAGTGGATGGAACACATCATTTCATACATCGAGAATGGAAATCTGCCCGAGGATAACAAAGCAGCAAAGAAAGTAAAGCGCCGAGCACCACACTTCTCATACAGAGACGGGACTCTGTACAAAAAATCCTTCTCACACCCCTGGTCCAGATGCCTCACAGTGGAAGAAGGGAAATATGTATTGGCTGAGATACACGAAGGTATATGTGGGAGTCACATCTCGCATCTAGCTCTCTGCCGAAAAGCTGTTTTACAAGGTTACTACTGGCCGACACTGGCACAAGACGCAGCAAATCTGGTACAAAAATGCGAAAAATGTCAGTACCACCAAAACGTCCACCATCAGCCAACAGCGGAACAAAACCCAATAGTAAGCCCTTGGCCATTTAGCATGTGGGGAATAGACATTGTCGGGCCTTTTCCAACGGCAAGTGGACAGCGAAAATTCCTGATAGTAGCAGTTGACCACTTCTCAAAATGGGTAGAAGCCGAAGCTGTGTCCACCATAACATAAGCGCGAGTTCGAAGCTTCGTCCGAAGAGAAATAATCTGTCGTTTTGGGATTCCAAAAACCATCATAACCGACAATGGGAAGCAATTCGACAACAAAAACTTCAAAGAATTCTGCAGGGAAAAAGGAATTGACCTAAGGTTCACTTCGGTCACCCACCCACAAAGCAACAGAATGACAGAAGTCACCAATCGGACCATTGTTAATGGCCTGAAAAAACGCCTCGACGAAGCTAAAGGTCGATGGGCCGACGAGCTACATAACGTACTATGGTCATACAGAACCACCCCAAAAGCTGGCACAGGAAGAACACCATACAGTTTGACCTATGGGTGCGAAGCAATGGTACCAGTCGAAATTGGCATGCCCACCATCAGAGTACAATACTTCGACGAACAGCAAAACGAAGAAAACACCAAAATTTGCCTCGATCTGCTAGAAGAAAGAAGAGATCAAGCATTAATGCACATCGAAGCATACAAACAAAGGATGGCAACATATCATAACAAACGAGTCAAACCTTGGACATTCGAAGTAGGCGACCTGGTACTACGACGAGCCGATATAGCAAGAGGAAACGCAGGCATCTCCAAGCTCGGAGCTAATTGGGAAGGGCCTTACCAAGTGAAGAAAGTAGGAAAAGGTGGAGCCTACCACTTAACCTACATGTCCGGAAGAGACCTACCAAGAACCTGGAATGCCAGAGTTCTCAAAAGATTCTACCAGTAGACAACATTCAGTTAATCGAGTCTGTCAGGGGTTTTTTCACTCGCATTTAGGTCAAAGTCGGCTGTAGGCCCAAAATGCAAGTTTTTCACCTATCAATAAAAGAAAAAGAAAAAACAAAAACGAGATGTGCAACACCATAGTTAGAAAAAAGCAAACGCTTTATCCGAACAAAGCAATCGCTTTATCCGGACAAAGCAATAGCTTTAAACGACTCAAAGCAATCGCTTTATCCGAACAAAACAATAGCTTTAAACGACTTAAAACAATCGCTTTATCCGAACAAAGCAATCGCTTTATCCGAACAAAGCAATAGCCTTAAATGACTTAAAACAAACGCTTTATCCGAACAAAGCCATAGCTTTAAAAGACTTAAAGCAATCGCTTTATCCGCACAAAGCAATAGCTTTAAACGACTTAAAGCAATCGCTTTATCCGCACAAAGCCATAGCTTTAAACGACTTAAAGCAATCGCTTTATCCGGGCAAAGTCATGGCTTTAAACGACTTAAAGCAATCGTTTTATCCGAACAAAGCAATAGCTTTAAACGACCTAAAGCAATCGCTTTATCTAGACAAAGCAATAGCTTTAAAAGACTTAAAGCAATCGCTTTCTCCGAACAAACTCATAAGTTAAAACAACATAGAAACACAGAAAAAACAAATAACCAAATAAAAACCGAGCACAAAGATACAAACAAAAAAGGAAAACTATATATATAGATCACTGGGAACAATCCAAACAAAAAGTTGATTTATTACAAAAACTAATCTATTACAGCCTGAGAAATATCATCGGGCAACTGCGCACCATTTCCAGACATGGAACCACCACCCTCGCTCAGCCCGGCCTCTTCATAATGACGCACATCAAGCTGGCCGAGCACCGAAGGAGAAACAGTTGTCTGACCATTCCTCTGGTCACTAGCAACTTGGGCGTTCTCTTGATCTATCCGATCAAACTCTTTGCTCAGCTCGGCTATCATTTTGGTAGCCGCATCAGACACTTCGGCCTTCTTACGCAGGAACACCTCATACATAGCAGCTACGTCCAGATAAAGACATTCCGAATCAGCGTCAGGGAGCAACAGAGGCCCCACTCTCTCTTTCAGATCATCCTCCAGAAGGTCAGTCAATTGACCGAACTCAGCTGTAACCTCGGTTCGAACAGCCTTCATAGCCTTCTCCAACTCCTCCGAAGATAACCGCTTCTGCTCAGCCAAAACCGCATCATGCTGCTCTCTCTGCTTGATGAGCTCCAACTCATGTTTTCGTTTTAGCTCAACTCGAGCCTCGGTCAAACTAGCCACCTCTTTCTTCAGATCGGCAATCTGCGCATTATACTCATTGATATGATTATCAAGCACAGATTGAACATTGGCTCGAGCAATCTGCTCAGACTCCAAGGCAGCAGCAGCAGACTCGGCTTTCTCCTGATCAGCAGACGCCTGATTAACTAAATCGTCCTGAACCGAACGGGCACCGAGCAGGTGGTTGATCAACTATCAAAAATAAAAATCAGGATCAGCACAAACCACATAAAAATACATATAAACAAAATCAAAAATTTCTACCTGAAAGGCCAACGAACAACCCCCATCAATAAAATCCCGAGGATGAACAATCTTCATACCATCGACATCCTTCGGAAGAGAACAGAGACGGGCCAGGGAAAGAGCGGTAGGATAATTCTCAACAGTATCCGCCGACGTCTTCCTCTTCAAATACCGAGCAATGACAGAAGAAGTCAAAACCGGATCAGCTGTATTCTCGGCCGGGACTTCAACAGTATCCACAGCCTTACCCTTCCCCTTCCGAGACAGACCTTTATCTGTCACCGGTAAATCAGCATTGAAAACCGGGATAGACACGGACTCAACCCCCGGTCCAGCAGCAGCCATACCAGCATTCAAAGCCAACACAACAGGCTCATTCGGCCTCTCGTCACCCGACGCATCCTGAAAAGCGTCAATCTCGGCAGATAAAGGGTCAACACCCTGATCAGAAGGCCTCTTGCCAACAGTTTTCCCCCTTTTCCGTTTCTTCTCAGCAAGAGGAGGCACCGCTTCCAAATTTATACCGGGACCACCAGCTTTAAGAACATCAGCCATCTTCGGCTGAGAAGCATCCACAGTTCGGGACGTCTGTCCCTTAGTCGGTCTAGGTCGCCTCCCAGCAGTAAAAGCAGCCATATCCATCGCTACAAAAGCAAAATAACAAAATAAATTAAAAACCACCGACGTACAACGTAACGACACACTTATGCCAAAGCGAATACAACAGACAAACAAAAACTACAAAAATAAAAACCGAGAACAACCTTGGCGATTAGGGTTAAACTTTACAATCCTCAACCGAGGAATGAGCTCCTCAGTATTCACAGGGCCGATCTGCCCCAACAAAACCTGAAGACGAGCATGTGCTGTTTCTCGGATCTTATCCCTCCTAATGAAAGTATGCTCCGGAGATACACATGACCAGCAGCGAGGCAGTTCGGTAAAAGCCGAGGGATGCCTAAGTCTAAACCAATCCACCCTAAAACGTTTAAGGGACGTGGTAACATTCTCAACTATTCGCCTAGGCTCCGACTTAAGAATTTTAAAATAAGCGAAGTCGTACTCGCCATTAAAAACTAGACCATACATACTAGCAAAAAATTTTACCGAGAAAGGTATTTTATTTTTTAAACAAAGAGCCCGAACGGTAAAGAAATGCCTAATACCGTTCGGATGAAATTGACTCAAAGGCATCTGATACCACCGAAGCAGATCAACTAAGTCGGTCTGAAATGGAATCCTAACACCAGAGTGAAGATGCTCCACACAAACAATTACATACCCCGGGTCTACAGGGGCATTTATGGTTATACCCGGGGGAGACAACTCTAAAGTGTAACCGTCCGGAATCCTAAGTTTCGATCCTAAATAGTCCAAATAATGTTGGTTAAGCTCGGCAAATGTGGTCTCCATCATCACCCTCCTAACAGCAGCAGTTTTGGACTTCATAGGTCTAACACGCCTAGGCCGAGCATAAGAAGTCGCTTCCGAACACACCAAATCATCTAACCTATTTTCACCAACAATACCATCTTCGGTATCTTCAACAGGATCACTATCACTACTACTAAGGTCCTCATCAATATTCATATCTAGGTCTCGCTCGGACAGGTTCTGAGAATCTTCTTCGCCTGACATTTATTTCACTAAAGGCCAAGAAAAAACAACTAATCAACAGAAATAAACCCTAAGTATACAAGATCAACAAACAAATAAGCAAAAACAAGGACAAACAAAGACACAAATTAAAAACAAATCAAAAGGAACAAAAACGGGAAAACTTACGAGTATATCTTGAAGAAAAGGAAGAACAATAAGAACAGCAAGAACAGCAAGAACAGCAAGAAAAGCAAAAGAACAGGTGAGAGAGCAAAAGAAAATCAAGAGAAAAGAAAATGAGAAAATAAACAAAGAAAGGTTTTTATAGAAACCGAACAAGGGCAACTGAAGAGTCACCTCAAAAAACGCACCAAAACCAAAGGACACATCAATAAATGTGCTAGTGGGGGACAACATCTATGACACAAACAGCAAACAAAAGACACGTGTAACAAAAGCGCTGGCAATAAATACACACAATAAAAGCAAAACACACTCGGACATAAAATCCTTGGACATAAATATCCAACACGCCAGGGGGAGACTTGTGATAAACAGATAAACGGACCGAGAACAGCAAAGGCCAATCCACAGCACATCTCGGACCCACCGAGATAGGTCAAACATAACAAATAGAGCACACCAGGGGCGACTCACAACACATCTCGGACTCACCGAAGTACACCAAACGCAACTAATAAGAATAAACCGGAATGTCACGACATCACAAACCGATCAGAGCGATAACCTAAAAATGAGCATATCCTTGTAGTCACCGAGCACAACCACTCCGAACACACGGGACAAATCTGTCAGAACGTACTCTGACATTCCAGACAAAACAGCTGCACAGACAAAGAGAATGAAGTCAGACCTGTCGGCCCAGACAAAGAGAAACAAAGAACTTAGTATAAAAGGCAAAAGAAAAGTAGGTAAAAAGGTTAATTCTCTTTCTCTCTCTAAAACTCTTAGCCTCTTTTCACTTCTTATTCTTTCTCTCACTAAAACAGTTACTAACTAGACCGTCAGAGTGGTTTGCCGGAATCCCCTTCCGGCACCCTTCTCACGGTTGTTTTGCACCTTGTAGGTACGGCCTAGAAGTATTCATCAGAGCTAGCTACGATTCAAGGTTACAAGTTATCATTTATAAATGAATTGCCATAAAAATCATAGATGTGATATAAAGGTATGACAACTTCATATATCACATCCAATGTCACATAAATTGGCTAATACATATAAAAATTTCGAACAAAGGATCACTTTACCCCCCGAACTTGGCACAAAGTATCAAAAACGTCCAAATTAGCAAAACGGGATCACTTTTACCCTGAACTTGTCAAATTTAGTACAAAAACCCCCCTCCCCACTCTCACCTTAGAGAGTGTACCTCACTCTCCGGTTTTAATAGTGGTTTTGGTTTTCTAAGGTGGTTTTTGCTTGAAAAAGGTTGAAAATGGTCCTAATTTTTTTTAAACATTTTAAATTAATACCTAACAATTTTAAAAAGGGACAATTTCATCCTTTTAATTTCAAATTTAAAAATTACAAATTAGTCCTCCAACTTTTATATATACACCAAATTAATCCCTAAAATTTATATTTTTACTAAAAAAAATCATTTTTTTTAAAATTAAATCAGACCCATGGGTCAAAAATTGACCCATGGGTCTTGAAGAACAGACCCAGGTCTGTTCTTGAAGAACAGACCTGAGTCTGTTCTTCAAGAACAGACGTCAGTCTGTTCTTCAAGAGAACAGACTGCCGTCGGTCTGTTCTCTTGAAGAACAGATCGCCGTCTGTTCTTCAAGAGAACAGACCGGCGGGTATGTTCTCTCAAGAAGAACAGACGGCGCGCCGTCTGCTCTCTCAGGAACAGACGGCGCCGCCGTCTGTTCTTCTTGAGAGAACAGACCCGCCGGTCTGTTCTCTCAAGAACAGACTTCCGGCGAGGAGGAGGTCCTCCTCGCCGGAAAGTAAAAAAAAAAATTGAATTTTTTTGGATAAAAGTTCAAAAAAGTCCCTAGGTTAATTAGAGTTTAATTGTGATTAATTAGTATATAAGTGTGATTAATTAGAGTAAATTAAGTTTAATTAGAAATCCACTCTCCAATTAAGTGCCACGTCAGCATAAGGGGTGTTTTTGTACCGGTTTTGACAAGTTCAGGGTAAAAGTGATCCGGTTTTCTCAATTTGGACGTTTTTGATACTTTGTGCCAAGTTCAGGGGGTAAAGTGATCCTTTGTTCTAAAAATTTCCGATTGAAATTGTAACCGGGCGGGTCTGAGTCATAGAAATGAAACCATCAAACCATGTAGTAAGCTGGCTCCCGGTTCCAGACCAGTTTGAACCCACAGTCCGATTCAGGACTCGAACCGGCTATGACCACCTCTACCTAGGTTATTAAGTATTAACAGCTTCACTGGATCGAAAACCAAGGTAAAATCAAAATTCAAACGTAGCGGGAAAAGAAAAAAATGAATCCACAGCCAACTATATAATCTCTTTCAGTACTTGCTTCTCTACAGTACACACTCTGCCGGCCTTTTCTCCGGCGAAATGGGCGACGCTAAGAAAAGTAATCGGAAACCAGTCAGCCTAAACGATAGCCATTATCGTCTCCTCCAAGAATTCTCCGCTCCTCCTAAATCTAAACCTCGTCCCTCCACCTCCTCCGGTCTCTCTCTATCTTATTCACTTTCAATTAATTCTGTTTTGATTTTTTTTTAAAATTTCTAGGGTTTTGGAAATTCCAGCCTGACTTAATAAATTTATATTATGCAGATGAAGAAGATAACTCATGCAAGATTAAACCCGAACCACGCCGTCGTGTTGTTGACGATGATAATGAAAATGAAATCCCTAAGTTCTTCGGAAACACCGATTTTGATTCTTCATCTGGTATGTTATTACTTATTATAATATTATTCACTGTGCAATTATTTATGAGTTGTTTTTTTTGTTTTTTTTTCATGTGGCTAAATGTGTTTACGTTTTCTGTGGGGATTACTTTACTTAAGAAGAGAAAAAGCCTTCGAAGGTTAAGATTGTAGGGAGGCGTCGTCTCTGTAAAGTCTCGTCTCGAGACAAGGAAAATGCTGGGAGTGGAGTAGCTGTAGCTGAGTCTAATGAACCTAGTTTTTCTGATATTACTGATTTTGACTCGCCTCTGCCGTCTAATAATGTTGCTGTTAGCAAGGGCAATCAGGGCGCCGATGAAATTAGAGATATTCTTACTGATTTGAGCTCTAGGCTTGGTCTTTTGACGATTGAGAAAACGAGAGGTGTAGACAAGGTGGATGATAGTCGTTTGGATTTTGTTGATGGTGGAGATGGAGAAAAGAAAGTTGATATGGCTGAGTATGAAAGTGCTGGTTCTTCATTTTCTGGCTCACCCGATCCATCTGATTTGAATCAGAATATTGATGGTGGCATTAGTAGTGTTGTGGATGAGTCACGAGGTGATAGCTTTGTCCATAAGACACAATTGGCCAGCATGAATACTAGTGGGTTACAAGGGAATGAATGTGGAAAAGAGAAGGACAATTTGGTAGATGTTTCTAACAGTGAAGAAGTTGAAGCTAATTCAAGAAGTGAGTTCGAGCCTAAAATTCAGGTTACCAGGGAGAGGAAAACTAACAAAGATTCTCAGAAAGTAAAGAACAATGAAACCAAGATGGTGCAAGAGAGACTGCGGTTTGCGGGACAATCTTCTGTGTCCAATCTTAGGAATGAAGAAGAGGACGAGGATGATTGCTTGGTTATTAAGCGAAAAATGGTATCTAAAGCAGCTGGGAAGTGTATTGGTAAGCGAGAAGGGCCATCTAATTTTTCTAGTCCAATTGATTTGTCCGATGATGATACAAATGATTCAGTTGTGGAGGATGAGGGTTCTATTGTTTTGGCTGGTCCGGGATCTACATTTAAACTTTCGAGCAAAATTTCAAAAATGCTGTATCCACATCAACGTGATGGGTTAAAGTGGTTATGGTCTTTACATTGTATGGGAAAGGGCGGAATTTTGGGAGATGATATGGGCCTGGGGAAGACAATGCAGGTTAGAATGCACAGTTGATGGAGGTACTGTTATAGTTCTATATGTTGTAGAATTTATTGATTTTGATTCTTTTTTCTCTATGCAGATTTGTGGCTATCTAGCGGGGCTGTTCCATTCGAAGTTAATTAAAAGGGCATTGATTGTAGCCCCTAAAACACTACTTTCACATTGGATTAAAGAACTGACCACCGTGGGGCTTTCTAGAGAAACTAGGGAGTACGGATGTTAGACTGAAATTCTAGTGTTTTTGAAAATAGAGCCTGATGATACCTACTGATTCTCTATGTAATTTCATGTAGATACTTTGGGACCTCTTTGAAAGCTCGAGAATATGAACTGCAGTTTATACTTCAGGTTTCACTAGATGCTTTGGTGCTTTCCTTGTTGATATTATTTGCTCTTTGTTTGTAATACATAGTTAACTGTTTTAGGCATTTCATTAAGCACAATGCATACCTTTTTTTTGACTGTGGATTACATGCACCTAATTAAGTTTCCCTCACTTTATCTATCCATTACCTCACCTGGCAGGACAAAGGTATTCTCCTTACAACTTATGATATAGTGCGGAATAACTCCAAATCCTTAAGAGGAGATTGCTACTCTGCTAGTGAGGACAGTGAGGATGATTACATATGGGATTACATGATCCTTGATGAGGTACCGTACATATTATGATGCTAGGCGATATGTTGCAGTATTACTTTTTCTTGCTTCACCACTTTATAGAATTGTTATGTGTACAGCTATATAATTTTCTGAGGAATTTGCTTCAAAAAAAGTGTTAGTTTTTGTAACAATGCATGATACTACTGCATGCTTTTCCATTAAAAAGTGATGACATGTTTATAACTGACTTTGAAAATCATAGGTGGTGTTTAATTGTGGAAATTGATTTCCAATTTCAGTTTTTATTTTTCATCTTTTTTTCCCATTTTGATAATTTGATAATTTTCTGTTTTTTAAAACAAAAAACTAGATAATGGAAAATACATATTAACTTGTGACATCAGTTCTCTAATTTTATTGTTCTTCTACAAGTCCTGCTGCTTAACTTTTAGAATAAAAATGCTATTTTAAGTTGAAAACTTATTTAGATGTGAGTTTATTATGCATTTTTTTGAGTAAAATTTAATCTAATTATTTTATGATAATTCTTGTAAAATATTTGATATAACATATGTAGCAAATAAATCATTTTGGGGTGAATAACTATTATTAGGAAGAGAAGATCGATTCCCTTTCATTTACAAAAAATAACTTGATAAACCAAAAAGATAAAATGAAGTGGAAGGAAAAGAATAGGGATGGCATTTCAACGACATAAAACATATTATTGCATTCAAGATCAGACTTAGTTAAAATTCTGGCTCGCGAAAGATATATGAAGAGAGATGATTTTCTAGATAAATTTATTTCCACTTGAATTTCTTATGATTTGAAGTTTTCAAGCTGAATGTAAAGAACGGGGTTTGGTTTCTGAGTATTTACTTCTTTCAGTTTCACTGTGTTTATGTAGGGGCATCTCATAAAAAATCCTAGCACGCAGAGGTCGAAAAGTTTGCTTGAGATACCAAGTGCTCATCGTATTATCATTAGTGGCACCCCAATCCAAAACAATCTTAAGGTATCTTCTTTTGAGATTTATTCTTGATTGACTTATAATTTTCTCTCATATGTAGCAAGTTCTGAATGTAAGATACTGTACTTGGGTCACTTTATACAGGAATTATGGACTTTGTTCAACTTTTCTTGCCCCAATTTGCTTGGTGACTATCGCTGGTATTTGTTTCTATTCATGCTTCAGTTGATGTATAAAATTTATGCTTTTTATGATGCCAAACTTGATAATTATTTAGGTTCAAGGAAAACTATGAGCATGCCATCCTTCGAGGAAACGAAAAGAATGCTTCTGCAAGGCAAAAGTATACTGGTTCAACAGTTGCAAAGGTGATGCCTTTATATTGGATTGTTATGGTTTATGAGATTTTGATATCAGAAGCTAACTGTTGGAATGGTTACTGAGCTGAAATTTTATAGAAGAGATAGAACACCTGTATATGTGAATTATTCTAATTTATTTCTCAAAGCCTCAAATCTGTAGTGTGAATTTTTAACAAATGCAGTTTAAAAGTGAAAAGTAGATTTTCACTAACTTAAAACTTTAATATCATTTTTCTGTAAAAAGATATTATCATTTGCAAACTGGAACGTGGCTGCTGAAGTCTTGCATGTTTTCAGGGTTTAAATTATACTTATAGTTATAATAGGTTGCCTAACCAGAATGTCCCGTAATTGTATGATAACTTAATCTTTCAACTTTTTTGGGTTCTAACATATTTCTAATACATTTGAAAAGAATAGTCTTTACTTTAACTGATGATTGTGGAATCCTCCTTGAATGAAATTATTGATACATGTAGGCTTTTGGCGACTTCTCTGACAGTTTATACTTAAAGTATCATAATTTATTTTGGTCTCTTAAAAGGCACGGGCATGCATTCTTGTGCATCATATTCTAACAATGATCTATATTGTCTTTGCATTTTATAGTTTTAATACTTGAAGCATTCATAAATTAAAACATACACAATCCTTAAGCTATTGATGGCCAATAGCGACTATGTTTGTATTTGATTTTCCTTATTTTTGTTGTTAATGTTGTAATGCAATTATATTTGAACTAATGAGAGGAATTCCGGATTTTAAGTATGATCAGATGATATTGCTGATTGATAGAATTTATCTCCCTATTTTAGAATTTGGATCACAGGTTGTATTATTTGTTTATGTAGACTATGAAACTCTAGTTAGCATCAAAGTTTTATCTGTTTTGCTTACATATTTTTGCCTTTAAATTTAAAATTAACTGTCCGGGACTTATATGTGTATCACCTGCATGATGTTGCTGGTTTCCTAATGTCTTAAAATAGAACTGCATTTTTTTAACTAAGATTCATTGGTTATGACGATGCAGCTGAATTTTTTCATTTTATCTTGTTGAGATCATTTATGTCTTAGTTACATATGCTGTGAGATAAAAATATAGAATGTTTCTAACAATTTAGTAGTTAAATTTGGTATATTGCTAAACATTCAGAGATTGGTGCTTGTTTGTTTGTTCTATCAGTAATGGTTGTCTATTTCGCAAGTACCACAGAACTCATTTGCATATTTTTGATATTGCATAGGAGCTAAGAGAGCGCATTCAACCATATTTTTTGCGTCGCTTGAAGAATGAAGTGTTCAAAGAAGATGATTCTACCACTGCCACACTTTCCAAAAAGAATGAGATGATTGTATGGCTAAGACTTACTAGTTGCCAGGTGTGATCTGATTGCATGGTCCAAATTTCAGTTTGTCTGCCATTGTTATAGATAGTATATAATTGCTCTATGTCTTCTGTTATTTGGTGCAGCGACAACTATATGAAGCATTTTTGCAGAGTGAGCTGGTTCTATCAGCTTTTGATGACTCACCACTAGCTGCATTGACGGTGCTTAATTATTTATTTTAAATTTGTTTCCCACTTATTTGTATGGAATCTATGGATGTGCATGTCTAATATATCTGTGAATAAAACCCTTAGTTGTTTGGATACATAAAGAGGCCTTTTCTTTAAAGTAGTTGATGATGTTGAGAAGCAATGGCTTGTCACAAAAGGGATGACATTCCTTTGCAATTATGTGAATGGAATGACAATCATACTTCGCGATTCTCTGAAAAATAGACGTCACAGTTTTTACTCGTGAATGAATAAAAGATATTAACAAAGACAATATATGCATTTTCCTTCGGATTGTTTAGGTTCAAGTTTATTTTTTTGGTCTCTAGTGCTTAGGATTCACAAGATTTGATATCATAAGTTCATAACTCAAAATAGCTATTGGGTCACTTACTTTTTCTCATTGACAAGGCTTGCATGTTCGTTTCAGTTGCTAAATGAAATTTATTAATAATATGACATTTTCAAATATGCCTTAAAAGATGTTTAGCAACAAAATTTTATGAAACTTTGATATTGACTTCTTATCCTTTGTCCTTATTTTTTATTAAATCGCATTAAACTGATTGTCTATTTGATTACTTAAATGATATGTGATTGACGGCCATTTGCCTTAGAGCAGATTCTGAAGAAAATATGTGATCACCCACTTCTCTTGACCAAAAGAGCTGCTGAGGAAGTATTGGAAGGAATGGATTCAATTCTAAATCCAGAAGATTCTGGTATTGCAGAGAAACTGGCTTTGCATGTCGCTGATGCAGCTGAAAGAGCTGAATTTCAAGAGAAGCATGCTAATATCTCATGCAAGATATCATTTATAATGTCACTACTGGTTAGATATTTAGGATTCCTTAAAGTTGATGTGGTGCTCAGGTTTGATATTCAGTTTCACATTCTCATGTGTATTGTTTTTTTTTCCCAGGACGACTTGATTCCTAAGGGGCATAACATTCTTATCTTTTCTCAAACGTGCAAAATGCTTAATCTTATTCAGGTTTGTTTAAGATTATATTAGGCAACACATTTCCTTTTTTGCAATTTACATTTTCTTAACCCTTATTAGGCCCTTCCAAATTTAGTTAAACATGTGAAATACTCATAAATTTCTTGTATTTTTGTGTCATGGGAATTCACTGCAAATATCAATAAATTTTTAATACTTTTCAATTGAAGAAGTGATGTAGGACAGATTGGGTAAGGCTGATGTAGGGTTACTTAATGAACAACTTGAGGTTTAGGTTTGAATTTTAGATCAGAATAATAAGAATTAGAAAGAAAATAAATAAAACTTCTAAGCGTCACACTTAGAATGCCTAGGAGTCGCACCTAGAGAATTGAGCTGCACAATTCGTGAAAAGATTGCTGAAAAATAATATTTTTATTATGAAAGAAAATTGAAGTGTTGAGACATAATAATAAACTAGCTATTTATAGACTTAAACTAATCGGTCTAATTACTTAAAAACCACCCACATTAAAACTCTTTTTCCTTTATACCCTGACGTAGGGAAAATATCAATTGTATTTGGGCTTTCATGTTTCACCTCTACCCCAAATAAGGGTACAATTGACGATTTAATTAATTTAAGGACGAAATCATTAAAAACAACTAAATAAAAGGGTTATATCATATATTTTTCTGTTTGAAAAAATACAAACAAGTCCTTTAACTTTAAAAATGTTCAAATGAATCCTATTTATTAATTAATTTTATAAATTTTATAAAAAAATGAAATAAATCAAAAATGTTTTCCTCCCCGGCGGCCACCGAGGAGCTGCCGGTGCTCCTTCTCCAACAGTGCTCCGGTGGCCGGGTTCAAAGGTGGTCTTTTTTTAGGATAAGCCTTCTAAAAATAACCTAAAATCATAAATTTCTCAAAAGATAAAGGCTTTCCAAAAGATAAAATAGTCTTAATATATCTAACTATTATGTAATTAAAAGGTCGATGTGTCTTCTTGCTACTTTATTAGAGACCTATCAGTTTTTAGCTCATACTCCATCAACAATTTAATCCAAGAAAGTTGTCTAATGGTCTTTATGTTAAAGGAAAGGAAGAGACTAAATAGATTGAGTTTTGGGAAGTCCATTTTTTGCATCTTCCACAGCGTTCATACTTTAACAGGCTTGAAAGTGTCTGAATTTTTTCTTTAGGTAGCTAATTATCACAAGTTCAGTTCCTCTTTCTCCTTTCGTTGACCACCAATTTTAGCTCAATTATTTTTGTCTGATCAGATTATAAAATTGTATTTTTTTTTCGCTACAAGGTAAGAAGTATTTGCACAATGTACTTTACTTTTTTCTCAGTATCTACATCAGACCATATTGGCATCATTGGTTTAGCATAATATGTATCTTTGAACTAGAAATGAGCTAGGCTTTTTCCCATAGGATATGCATCTATTGCATCTGTTGAAATGTAATACAATATGATTATTGTATCTTCTATTCTTGAGGCAAGCACATTCTTTGTTTTCTTTCTTGAGGATATTAATGGTCAATGAGGTGGTGAACAATTTGATGTCGCTTTATAAAACATCTCAGTGCTTTTTATTTTTACGTCTATAATTCATGTTGTAAATCTAAGGTATTTCTTTCTTTCTCCCTTGGTTGGGATTTCTTTGTTCCTATTTTTGTCTTTTTAAGAAGGTTGGGGGTTTGTCTTTGGTTTTGCAGGAATCTTTAGAATCAAGTGGTTATGAGTACTTGCGCATTGATGGCACTGTTAAAGCTGCTGACAGAGTGAAGATTGTTGATGTTAAGTTTCTTGATATATCACAACAATTAGCTTAAACTTTGTTTATGTAACTTTTCCCTGAAATTTTTCTATTCTCTTTTTTGTTATGTTTAGGATTTTCAAAAAGGTGTTGGTGCTCCTATTTTCCTCTTGACATCTCAAGTTGGCGGTCTTGGCCTCACACTCACGAAAGCAGACCGTGTTATTGTGGTTGATCCTGCATGGAATCCAAGGTGCTTTTGCTTTTTGCAATCTAGATTTTATAATTGTTTATTCTTTGTGTAAATTTAATTATCTATTTTATTTGTACAGAATAGTTTTGGAAATATATAGCTTAGTTTTTCATTTGTTGGTTGCATTATTAGCTGGAATTTTTGTTTTATATTTCTTCGGTTCATGAATGCTAAATACTAGGGAGTAGGGATTAATTGAATTTGATACATCAATTATGAAATTTATGAATTTCTTGTAGTTTATCCTTGGAATCATGAAATTCCATAATATTCTTCAGTTCAAAAATGTTAATTTTCAATTTCCCTTACATATACAAATTTTATATTTTTGACCTTTTGACTGCTATGACTGTAATCTCCAGAGTTAGCAAATGTTCTTTACTGAAAAGTCAGTGGAGAATATTCTGGCAATTCACAAATGAACAATGGACATTCTTCTAAATCTTGTCTCAACCTAGCAAGTGAGCTTTCTATTATATGTATATATTTAATTAGATTCTCAAGATGCATTAGCGTAGATATTGTATAAAAAATTTGTAAACAAAGCAAAGGCTCGTGTAAGAGGATTTCTTTTTCTTAGAGAAATTGATGAGGCTGTATGTACTTTAACCTCCATTAATATTAATATGAAGAATTAAATACAAGCTCTACATTTTAGTTCTTCCCATGTGAAATGTAACCTTTTCCTTCCATGTTCTAGTTATAGACCAGACTACTGCACACAACCTATGGTCTGTGGTTAATGTTCTTTTGATATCATACTTTATCAGGAAATTTCTCATAGTAATTTTCAGGTTCACTGAATCATTTCTGTTTGCAGCACTGATAATCAAAGTGTTGATCGAGCATATCGAATTGGCCAACAGAAAGATGTCATTGTGTATAGGTTAATGACGTGTGGAACAGTAGAAGAAAAGATATACAGAAAGCAGGTGAATTTTTTTAACCCTTTTTGGTTATTGTCACGATATGTATATTATTTATAAAGCATAAAAATTTGAATAGTGAGTTGTTGAAATTGTCAGTTGGCCTCGTTATGATTCAGACATTTCGTAAATGGGTGAAATGCTATGTTTCTTGAACATGATTTTAAAATGTGTTTGGTATTGTAGTTGGATATAGTGCTTTTCCAAAAATGATATATTTATTATTTTCTAGTTATAAAAACTGTTGTAAAAGGATGTTTTTTCAGAAAGCAGGTTTGGGAAGTGCATTTCAGAAAATAAAAAAACCGAATAACTAATTCAAAAAATTAGAGAAGTGCTTTATAGCCACATACAGCATTCCTAAACAGGTCCTTAATGTTATCAAATTGATTGAAATAGTTTCATTTGTCTCAAGGCATTGAAAAGTATTTTCTTGGTTCAATTTATTTGTTTGGAATTGCGACCCTTGAACATGCACATGTTTCTTGTGGTCATTCTTGAAGTATAAATTTTCTCTTCTTTGCTTAAGAGTTGCATACTGTAGTTCTATAGTACATTCTCTCTCCATGTTCTGTTTGTGGGAATATTTGAATTTGCTTATCATGTCTATTTGTTCATTGAATTTGTGGATTTTACTTTGGATCAATAAAGATGTAGTGGTATAATGATGTCATTTTGTCTTGGCTTAGATATACAAAGGAGGGTTGTTTAAAACTGCAACTGAACACAAGGAGCAGATTCGGTACTTCAGTCAGCAGGTTAACACCTAAAATATTCGCCATGCTGCTTTATTGAAGTACTTTTGGGATCCTATATTATGAGTCTGGTCTTCACTAACACTGGAGTGATATTTTCAGGACCTTCGAGAATTATTCAGCCTTCCTAAGCAAGGATTTGATATATCGCTCACTCAGCAGCAATTACATGAGGAACATGACCACCAGTTCAAGATGTACTTTTTTTTTTTCTGTTAAAAGCAACTACCTTATTGCCATTTGCTTTTGCTCCCGTAGTGTAAAATTAGACAATACATCAATTTTGATTATACAGCATGCATCATTGTTCTTAAACCAAGAGTAGTTAGGCAATACCTTTTAAAGTACTCCTTCCGTCCCGTTTTAGAAGTCCGTATGTCTTTTACATAGTTTAAGAATTTTTTTATGTTTTTTTTTGTTTTAGCCTTATTATTGCTTAGTCGTTGTTATCTTTTAAATTTTGTTCATATGTTGAGATAAAAACTAAGGGGGAAACGAAGCTTAAGTTAAAAAAACTCAAAATACAAAATGGATTTTTGAAATGTGACTTCATTGTAGGGAGATGGTGACTTCTATGATTGGACGCAGGAAGTAATTTAATGTTTTATTATTATGAAAATTAATTCTTTTTATCTGTTCTGATTGTATATATGCTTAGCGAAATACTTGTATATAGATTTTTGGATTCACATTTATGCTTGGACTTTCAGTGCTTGCTGCATGAATTTTGTTTTATGTTTACTCTGAATCTTTACTTATTGCTTCTGATAGGGATGAGTCTCTTGAAACCAACGTAAAATTCCTGGAGACCCTAGGTATTGCCGGGGTTAGTCACCACAGTTTATTATTCTCCAAAACAGCTCCTGTAGAAGCTGTAGATATAGAAGAGGAAGAAATAAGGTAAGATTTTAACTTTTCTTGTTCCATTTTTTAGGTTAAACATAGTACAGAGGCCACCATTTTTTTATAATGGTTGCCTTTTTTGTAATGTTAGCTTCCTTATTATTTCTGCATAATCTCCAGCTGCACGGACACTTCATTCAATTGACGTTTCTCGTTTCGGAAATGTTTCGGACACTTGACGTTTCGGACACGAAACTTCATTTTATACATAGGAAACTTTAAAATTATACCGTTTCGCCGTGTCCAAGTGTCCCGTTTCCCTGTATCCGTGTCCGTGTCCGTGCTACCTAGGTTGGACAATTACAACAAAACCATGAGCTACAATGCAATTTACAATTTTATCACGAAATTTTAATTTTGACAATGTCATGCACACAACTTATATCTTTTGCAATTCAACTTACCAGAAACTTATCCAGTTAAAATTAGCTTACATGGACACTGTAATCCTTATTTTATTCCAGGTCATCTCTGATCTCTGTATCAAAGTGTAATGTTTAACAATTTCTGCAATTCTATCATGAACTTTTAATATTTGTCAAATTTATGCATTACTATTAAATTTTTAAAATTGGACGCATATAATTTTATGGATAAAAACCTGTTTATACAATTTTTTTTATCTCACATAATATTTATAATACAAATATTGCCAAAATTAAAGTTTGTGATTTGAATGCAAACTATGCTAGAGTTCACGACTTTCTTTGCAGTTACCTTATTTATATAAATATGCCCCTGAATTAAGATTCTGTAAGTACTAGTGTCGGGGTTATTAACCTGGTAATAATGTCTCAAAAGTTCAATTGAACCAGAGTATTATATTATTTTTATGCTGCAATTGAACCATTGAAGTGTTAGATTATATTTATGCTGCAATTGAATAATGTATTTGTAGGAGTGTTGGAAGTATTTATATTTATTAGTAGTTTCATTCTTGTTATAGGAGGAAGCAAACTACATTTGTTGGAAATTCTTCACGTACAACACTCGAACGCAATGTCGATGGGTATAACCTTTAGTAGATGCTAAATAAATCTCTTCAATTCTACCCTTAATTAAAATTATGAAGTTGCAGTCATTGCTAATTTATTGTTGATACTTGGTAGAGCGGGGCATGCCTTCAATCCGAAGGATGTAAAACTAAACCAGAAAAGCGCTTCCCCAGATAGTGTTGGCAAACTAACAGAATCTGATATCAAAGAGAGAATCAATCGGCTGTCGCAGCTAATTGGTAACAAGGTATGGTTTATATTCATTAGGAATTCAAAACTGTGCTGAGCTGATAGTTTATTTTCAAAAGATTCAATTTTATCTTTCGATTGCTCATATCATATCAATCTATTATTGCTGTTGGAATGATAATCGGTCACCATATTATTAAACTGCTCGCTAAACTTTTAGATTGTCTGACGTATATGTGAACTTTGTAGTTTGAGTCACATCCTTGATTAGAGGTTAATAGGTGGTAAAGATGTTTATAGTTGGGCAAGGTGAAGTAAACTTAGAAAGGAAAATTATAGTTGAATTGAGCCAAATCTTAGAAGTAACCATATGCAAAGTTCTCCTTCTAACCCGCAGAGCTCTTTGTTGCTGATTTTGATATTTTAACAAACCTTTGACAGGCAACAGTTTCAAGATTACCAGATCAAGGAGCCAAATTGCAAAAACAGATATCTGAATTGAATTTAGAGCTCAACAAGATAAAGATGGATAAAACAACTCGGAATGAAGTCATTGATCTCGATGATCTAACCGAGGACCTTCAAAGAGTGTTGAATGTATAGACCACGTTAGCGAAGCAAATGTGCTTTTTTGAAACAGCCTGAATGCATTATTTTGCTGGCTATGTTGAAAGGTTTTTTCTTTCAACATGCAACATTTGATTTGGTACTTCACTGATCTGTGAAAACATATGTGTATATATATTTTGTGCACTAGCTTTAAGTGCAATTAATCTATTTTGAAGTTGCCTACCAAATCTTGCTTGGCATGATGTGGACTGTTAATTCCTCCAACTTAAAGGAGAAAACGATAAACTGTTTGAATTGAGTGAGATTACATATTTAAATGTTTAGACACAGCTCATTTAAATTGTAAAGATTCTGGGTCCAATTGTTTTAAATTTTAAATTTGGTTGAGTTTGAATAAGACATGAGTTTCAGCTTGCATTGAGTTTACGTCATAGTAATTCTCCATCTAGTTTAATTCTAGGATAAACCAGAATACTCTAATATTTCATTTAGCTTACAAAAATACATAGTAGAGTAATTTATTATAAGGGTATTGGCGAAATAAATTCAAAGTTTCATTTTTTTAGCAATTTAAGCCTAACGTTTAAAATTTTACGAAACAAATTCTAACTTTTTCAATTTTTACAAATTGTGGCCTAAGTTATAATTCCAGCCATTTTATCATTTTTTAAGACTATAAATTGCAAAAATGCAAAACGTTGAGATTTTATTTACAAATTTTTAAAACATTGGGACTGTATAAAAGTAATTAAGAGCCCATTCCCGTATTCTATATAAAAAGCCCTAATTCTATTCCGCCCAAAATAGCCCAGCCAAAATCACCCAAATCCAAAAAAAAAAAAAAATCGAATAGTTACACCCAAACCCACCAAACATTCACCATTTGCCACCTCTACCAGCAACTAAAAGATAAAGTGGATTGCTAAATACCGCCCATACATAACTACATACCGCCTTAAATATTACCTTTCTATCCTTTAGCTAAAAAAACTGAAAATCAAACTCTCTCAACTCTATTCAAATCCGAAGAACAACAATCATTATATCATGTTTTGATAATATGTTAATTGTTTTTGACTTAAATCAATGTTCTCATTTTATAAACATTTTTACTAAATTAGCATTACTTGTTGATATCATGTTGATATTATGTTGATAACTTGTTAATATGATAGTAGTAATTCTACTAAAAACAACAAAAATACAAAAAATTCAAAATAAATGAATCAGATAAAGAAATTATCAAAGTAAGTACTAAAAACAATATGAAAAAACAACAACAATAATTCAAATAAAAAATTAAAATCATCCTTACATATAAAAATAAAAAAATATTAAACATACAACCAACGAAATAGTTCGTAAATTAAAAAAACTTATTTCAAAACCATCTTTCTTCCTCAATTCTCTTCGCAACTGCACAATTCTTTCAATATCACTTGTAAAAATATTTTCCGTCTCCTACCTCTCATACTTAACCAAGCTTTGACAAATCCGGTTATGATACAATTTCATTTCATAAAATCACAAAGATGAAATACCTTAATGAAGGCATCATCCAAAACCTTTTCATGTTCACTAAAAGATTTCTTTTTCGAAGAACTAGAAGTTGACATAGTTTTAAGTGACTGTTACAATCAACATCAAATCAACATGTTAACAAGTGAAAAGATAAAAATTAATAAGTCTTTCAAAAACAGAACAAAATGTTGATTTTGTGTTAATTTTATATTGATATAAGAAAAAAAATTAAAAATTAAAAATTATATAAATAACAAAATGTTGATTAATCATAAACAAAAAAATAAAAATAAAAAGGTATTAAAAAATAAAAAATAGTATAAAAAAATTAATAATGAATATTACCCAATTTATTAAATGCTGTTGATTTTATGTTGATTTTAAAACTGACAAAAATCATCATTCAAGAAAATTCAAAATTCAAAATCCAAAAAAAAAAATCAAATATACTATAAAATTAACATAAAATCAACAAATATCAACCTAAAATTAATAAAAAAACTAATATATCATTATCCAGTCTCAATTTAATTTATTTTTGTTTTTCGTTTAATTATGTACAATGTCGTGTTTCTTTATCAATGTTAAAATCAATAAAATATCAATTGAATATATTAACAAAATACCAATCATATGGAATAGACACTGTCACAATCTTCTTCTAGCTCGACTAATTTTCCAATTACTATGACTATTCAAAAATGTATCATGAATATATAGACATGGTTGAGCATAATCTTAAAAATTCATATATACTCACGACCAGCTAACATTGTTATGAAATCAGCAGCATAGAAATTTCAAACAAAAAGGAATATAGACACTGAAAGAAAGCAGTGCAAAAGAAGTTAAAGATTTGATGATCATGCTTAAGCTGCAAATTTTTGGTGTAAAGCGGCTAAAAATCTGATGATTAAATCATGTAGTATAAAAGTAAATGTCTAAGAAAAAACCGTAAAACATATAAAAAACCCAAAATTTTAATATACGACCCATTTTAAAACCATTAGTTTTATATTTTAATTTCCGCGCGCTAGCCTGGCTCAGTCACTGCCCCTATTAAAATAGGCAAGTGATTCAATATGCTATTATCGTCGGACGATGAGTTCTATTGCTCTCAAACTCTTGAGAGTCTCGTCTTCCCCAACCAAAACCCTCTATTTTCCAGGTTATTTTTCTCTCCATTTTCTACTCGTACGTTCATCTAAATAATACGCGCATTTTATTTTCTTGTACGAACTGATTTATAATTTAGCTTGCATGTATTACCTATAGGGTTTGTTTCAAACTGAATGTAAAATATTTAGTAATTTGTTGCTCTTTGAGCCGTTTTGTCGAGCAGGTGATAAACAGTATTATAATGCTTATTTGTAAGGAGTACTGTGGAATTTTTGTTATTAGATATTTTGAGGTGTTTTGTTTTTAATTTTTAATTTGTGTGTGTGTGACTGCAGTGGCGGGTTTGCGGAGAAGCTTTTGGTCATTGTATTCGACTCGGTGTTTAAATGGAGAGAATGATGGTAGAAGTGGTAAGGGACCGGATGAAGAGTATGGTGATTTTTTTGGTGAAAAATCCAATTTACGGCTTCAAACTGTTGGTCCCTGGAGAGGCTGGGGTGGTGTCCTCAGGGTATTGTTGATTTAAAGTTTTAATGTTTGAATAAAAGAAAATTTTAATTTTGTTAATTTTGAAAAAAACTTTGTTTGTGCAGTCCAAAAATGCAAGAATCCTTTTCAACTTATTTGTAGTTTAATTATTTTGATAGTTGCTGGAATCAATTCTTTCACCTTTAAAAAATATTTTAAAAAGAATGGGATTTTCCAGAAACGTCATGATTTACAAAAATTCAATTTAGTTGCACTCTTGCGCATGATTTTCATTTTACATAACTGATAAATCAGACTCAGGAGGTTTTCTTGCAGAAGGTGGAGTTGTGATATATCATTGTTTTCTTATGTTGTTATCTAATTAAAACTGTACTGATTTTACGCAGGCGCTCATCTGCGGAAAAGTTGGCCAAGCTCCTCTACTGAAAATCTTGAGGAATGGCAGAACCGTAACTATTTTCACTGTTGAAACAGGGGACATGTTTGACCAAAAAGTTGTGGGAGCAAAAGATTCACCAAAACCTGCTCAATGGCATCGAGTTGTTGTGCATAATGAGACACTTGAAGGTTATGCTGTACGACAACTTGCCAAAGAGTATATTTCCATCTCTTAATTTTAATTTTTTTATTCTTCTAAGGAAATAAAAAGAGAGTAAAATATTTCTGATTTGTTATTTTTGTGTATACATGGAGCTTTTGTGCAGTTCTTCTGTTTATGTTGAGGGTGACATTGAAACTAGAGTTTACAATGACAGTTTAAGCGGTGAAGTTAAGAATATTCCAGAAATTTGCGTTCGTCGCGATGGTAGGTTTTCTTTAGAGTTGAGAACTTCTACTCGTGGGGTGTGTATGTTTTAAAGTTCAAGGTACTGATAATTAAGATTTGGTACCGCCCTGATAATTTATGTCTCTTTCTTTTAATTGACTTGATAACATCATATTTTTATGCCATCTATATTATAGATGAACAAATGAAAAAGTGGATGGTATAGCCAATACGTAGTTCTGACTGCATTTCCCAATATTAGGCCTTCTGGTGCAAAAAATTCATAGTTGGGGTAGTTATTTATTCAATGAAAACAAAATTTTGATTTTTTTTGGTGGTGGTGGTGCTATCTCTGTTATGGGCCAACTTGGAAATGACTTTGCCTTGTCGAGAGGGATCATCTGTGGGTGGGTTTCAATTGAAAATAGCTCGAAAATTCTCATTTTTAATCAAAACAGTAAAATTAATAATTTCACAATGTAAAAAGTGAACAAGAAAAGGAAATTGTGAATACTGTTATCGTCTGCTCCAAGAATTTTCTAACCCACCTAAATCTAAACCTTATCCCTCTCACCTCTTTCTGGCTCTCTCACTTTCAGTTATTTCTATTTTGGATTGTTTTTTTAAATATCTACGGTTTTAAAAATTCCTGTTAAAATTGGTAAATTTATTCTATACAGATGAAGAAGATAATTCATGTCAGATTAAGCCCGAAGGAGGCCGTCACATTGTTGATGATGACAGTGAAATTGCTAACTTCTTTGAAACCATTGCCTTTGATTCTGCATCTGGTGTGTTATTGTACTCTGTGCAATTATTTGCAAGTTATGTTCTGTTTTTCTTTTTCATATGGCTAAAGCTTTATCTATGGCAATGAATTTCTTAAGAAGAGAAAAAGTCTTCAAAGGTTTGGATTGATAGGAGACGCCTTCTTTGTAAAGTCCTGTCTAGAGACAAGGAAAATACTGGGAGTGAAGCAGCTGTGTGTAATGAACCTAGTTTTTCTGATACTACTGATTTTGATTCGCCTCTTCCGTCTAATAATTTTGCTGTTAGCAAGAGCACTCAGGGCGCCAATGAAATTAGAGACATTCTTACTGATTTGAACTCTAGATTTGCTCTTTTGTCGATTGAGAGAAAGAGAGGTATAGACACGGTGAATGATAGTCATTTGGATTCTTTTGATGGTGGAGATAGAGAAAAAAAAGTTGATATTCCTGAGTTTGAAAGTGCCGATTCTTCATTTTCCAGCACACCTGCTCCATCTGATTTGAATAAGAATATTGATAGTGGCATTAGTACTTTTGTAGACGAGCCACGAGGTGATAGCTCTGTCCATAAGATACTTTTGATCAACAAAGGTATTAGTGGACAACGGGAGAATGAATTTGGAAAAGAGGACAATTTGGTTGGCGTTTCTAACGGTGAAGAAGAAGATGGAACTAATCCAAATAGTGAGTTCGAGCGAGAAAATTAGGTAACCAGGGAGAGGAAAACTAACAAAGGTTCTCAGAGAATAAAGAACAATGAAACCAGGATGATGCATGAGAGATTGCGGTTTGCGGAACGATCTTTTGTGTCTATTTCTAGGAATGAAGAAGAGGATGAGGAGGATTGCTTGATTATTAATCGGAAAAAGGTAGCTGAAGCAGCTGGGAAGCATATTGGTAAGGGCGAAGGGCCATCTAATTTTTCTAGACCAATTGATTTGTCGGATAATGATACAAGTGATTCAATTTCGGAGGATGAGGATTCTATTGTTTTGGCTGGTCCAAAATCTACATTTAAACAATCGAGCAAAATTGCAAAAATGCTGTATCCACATCAACGTGATGGGTTAAAGTGGTCGTGGTCTTTGCATTGTCTGGGAAAGGGTGGAATCTTGGGAGATGATATGGGCCTGGGGAAGACAATGCAGGTTAGAATTCAAAGTTGATGGAGATACTATTTATGTTATAGAATTTATTGATTTTGATTTTTTTTTCTCTATGCAGATTGTTGGCTTTCTAGCAGGACTGTTCCAATCGAGGTTAATCAAAAGGGCATTAATTGTAGCCCCTAAAACACTACTTTCACATTGGAATAGAGAATTAACCACCGTGGGGCTTTCTAGACAAACTAGGGTGTAAGACCGTTAGACTGAAACTGTAGTGTTTTTGAAATGAAAGTCTGATGATACCTACTGATTCTCTATGTATGTATGTCATTGTAGATACTTTGGTACCTCTCCGAAAGCTCGAGAATATGAACTGCAAATAATACTTCAGGTTTCATTAGATGCTTTGGTGCTTTCCTTGTTAATATTATTTGCTCTCCATTTGGAATAAATAGTTAACTATTTAGGCGTTTCATTAAGCATCATGCAATAGATAAATAACAAATTTGGATTTGAATTTTTTGTTGAACTGGGAACTTTATGGACTTTCTAGAAGTTTAAGATAAAATAGGACCTCACCCGAACTGAAATTTAGCATTTTAACTATTCCAATTTTGAATTTATAGTTATTTGAAGTTCTTTCCTATGAAGTTTACGTGTCCATGTTATGCAATTTTGATTTTGACATAATTGTAAATGCTGGGTTGACTACCTTTTTCTTGATTGTGGATTACTTACATCATCTAACTATTGCGTCACCTTGCAGGACAAAGGTATTCTCCTTACAACTTATGATATAGTGAAGAACAACTTCAAATCATTAAGAGGAGATTACTACTTTGCTAGTAAGGATAGTGAGGGTGATTACATATGGGATTACATGATCCTTGATGAGGTACATATTATGATGCTTGGCTACGGTGTGATATTACTTTTTCATGCCTTATCAGCTTATAGAATTATTATGTTGTAAGAATAAATATATATTTTTCCTATGAATTTGCTTCAAAAAAGTGTTAGTTTATGTAATCAGAAATGATACTACTGCATGTTTTTACATTAAAGAAGTGATCACATTTTTATTATTGGGTGTAATCTTAAGCCTTGTTTACTTATTGAAAATGATTTCAAATTTCAAATTTCAAATTTTAGTTTTCTTTTCTTTTCCATTTTAAATTTTTCTATGTTTTAAACTATAACCTAGATAACAGAAAAAAATGTTCTCTAGGAACATCGGTACTCTAATTTTTATTGTTCTTCTTCTACAAGTCATTCCGTTAAAATTCTAGAATAAAAATGCTACAATAAGTTGAAAACTTATTTAGATGTGAGTTTATAACGTATTCTTTGAAATAACTTTTAATCTAATTATTTTATGATAGTTCTTGATTTTGTGTAATATATTTAATATAACATATGTAGCTACTCAATCATTTTGGTATAAATAAATATTATAAGGAAGAGAAGATTGATTCAGCTTTCAACGTAACACAAATAAATTGATAAAACCAAAAAGAAAGAGTAAAGAGGAAGGAATTGATTAGGGATGGCATTAACTAATTAGTTATTCTGCAAGCATACATAATTGCTTGTAGCTCTATATCTCATAGTATTCCCAGTTCACCGGTTAAAATATTATGTTTATTTCTCTAGATCTAGACTTATATATCACTTCCCAGCTCATCACATAGACCAAAAAATGAAACTATAATTTGATCAATCTTTAAGACTCACAATACGCATAAGAGAAATGAATGAAAAATTTATTTTAAATGAACATTAATAAAAGTAATAATCCATACCATTAAAATTTCCCCAAAGTAGGCTATGTATTTTTGGGGAATTAGCATCATGACTCTGTCCTGTAGCTTAAACTTTCCTATAAGACATAAGAAAAATCGCTTCTTCAGGTAGTGGGTGACCAAGCACAACAGAGTCAATCCATACTCACAATGAAATAAACTATGAAAACATTAAAACTAATCCCCATGTACATAAGAAAAGATTAAGATTTTTTTTTTGAGAAATCTTAATAGGTGGTTAGTCTTCTCTTGACCCTCTTAGAAGTAGTTCTTTTCTTTGTGTGTTCTTTTTAATACAATCGCTCTAAAACTAGCTTTTCGGTTTCCTGTCAAAAAGCTCCAGTTTTGAGCAATGCGTATTCTTTTTTTTATTGTGAATAATACGTACTGTTCCTTTCTTGCTTCCTTGTGTTCTGCTTTCCAAAAACCACTAGGTAGATAAAGAAGGTCAGACTGATCTCAACTAATCAAGTAGCTGACTTGATCTCCAACTTCCATAAAGTGATGCTAATATAATTCTGAATTCTGAAATCAAAATCTGTTCTCCAACTGAATTTTGAATTAGTTCTCATCTTATTCTAGGCTCGGCTTCTTCATAAAAGTTGTAGGCTCGGGAGTTATCTAACTATGGGCTGTTGAATCGGTGACTTCAACACCTCTCATCCAGATATGACCTAAACATTAGGCTGTGCCAGAACAGTTACGAATTTCATCTATTTTGGCTCATAAATCCTACTTAAATTGCAATGAGATAAAAGTTTAAAAGCTAAAAACAAAAGTAATTAAACATAAAATAAATCTAAAATAACTCTTACATGATTAACCAACATAAGTGTTCTAATAATACTTAATAACAACACCAACCATTTTTACATATTATTTCCAAGTTAGCGTCCAAAGTAGACATTATATTGATGATTTGTTCATGATAACAAATTGTTTGGTTTTTACAAAAAGGATTATTTTGATCTCCCAAAATTTCGAAACATCATGTTTTACACTTGGACAATCTACAAAGGAAACCTCGGAAAACTTCTAATATTATTCCAAACCTGAGCCAAACTGGAATAGTTTTTTTTTTTTAACAGAAAAATGAGCTTTATTCACAACCGAACACTCCCTTAGTTTTCTTTTCTTTCTTTTAATAACAAAAGTTTCCAAAAACCCGAATGTAGTTATTTTGTAACCCGAGCTAAATTTCCATGGAGATGACAATCTTGTATGAACTCATATTTCAATTTTTCAATGAACTCTCAGAATATCAGTAGTTAAAAATCTGGCTGTGAATGGATTGATTTTTATGTCTTTGTTTTTTGTAGTATATGTTAATGATAAAGCATAGGGAAAGTTGAAGAGTGGAGAGGAGGGAAATGATGTGGAAGTTGTTTTTCTTTTTCCCCTTATTTGAGCTACTGTAATAACAGTTTAACATTTTTTTTTAAAATTAAAGTGTTATAATCTGTTTAAGATTGTCAAATAATTAATTTGTTCAAAAATTTAAACTGTTAGGTGAGACTCCAATTAGGATTTATCATTTCTAACACACACCTGCATGCACATGCTCATAAAGCATGAAGCATGAACAAGCACATGCTCATCTTACTTTATGTTCAAATATATAATTAACCGGATGGCATTGTCGATGATTGTACTTTAGATTTTTCATTCATAGAAGGTATGATACCATGTCGAATAACAATCAACTCAAAAATTTAATCTGTTAGGTGAGATTACAACTATGGTTTTATTATTTCTTACTAAAATTATTTAAATAATGCATTATTTCTATCTATTTAGGCTATATGTAAAGAATTTTATGTAGAAAATAAGGACTGAATTGAACAAACTTAATCTATTTAAACTAAAGAGGAAATAGTACAAATCACTCTTGCTTTTACCTTTCACACACGTCACCCACACTTACACTCACAAGTGTTCTTACTATGTTGTTCATATATACAAAATAAAGGCACCTATCCATATATATAGGCATCATATGTGGGTTTTTTAATTTTCTAGGAGCTTCTTACTAAACTCTAGAAATAAGAAATTTTAGATACAACTAGATAATTAGGGAAACTTTGAGAGTTGTTGACTTTTAATATTTTAGTTATTGGATAATAGATGATTAACAAAATGGTTTGCAGTACTGTATATGTTCTTAAAGGTTGGACCCAAAAGACAAGTCTGAGAAAATTTGAATTGGAAACATTCACAAATGTTTGCAAATAGCTTGTAATTTCTCACAGAAGCAGTCAATGCCATAATTCTATATTCTCTAGATAAATTTAATTTCCTATGATTTGAAGTTTTCAAGCTGCATGTAAAGAATGCTTGGGGTTTGGTTTTTGAGTATTTACTTCTTTCAGTTTCACCGTGTTTATGTAGGGGCATCTCATAAAAAATCATAACACGCAGAGAGCAAAAAGTTTGCTTGAGATACCAAGTGCTCATCGTATTATCATTAGTGGCACCCTAATTCAAAACAGTCTTAAGGTGTCATCTTTGTATTTTTTTCATTTCCTCCCATATGTAGCAAGTTCTTATTGTAAGATACTAACTTGGATCCCTTTATATAGGAATATTGGGGGTTGTTCGACTTTTCTTGCCCCGGTTTGTTTGGTGACTATCTATGGTATTTTTTCTGTTCATGCTTTAGTTGGTTTATAAAATTTATGCTTCATATGATGCCAAACTTGATAATTACTTAGGTTCAAGGATAACTATGAGCTTCCCATCCTTCAAGGGCACCAAAGGAGTGCTTCTGTTTTGAAAGTGCATACTGGCTCAACAGTTGCAAAGGTGATGCCTTTACATTGCATTGTTATTTATGCATTCTGGGGTGTGTTTTCATCAATTTGGATATCAGAAGTAACTTGTTGGAATAGTTATGGAGCTTGAATTTTAAAATGAGACAAATCCATTAATCTGTGAATTATTCTAATTTATTTCTCAAAGCCTTAAATTTGTGGTTTGAGTTTTTAACAAATGCAGTTCAAAAATAAAAAGAACTTTCAAGGAATAAAAGCTTCAATATCATATTTCAGACTTTAAATTGTTCTTTAAAGTAGGTAGCCTTAGCAGAACGTCTCATGAGCATCACAAACTTATGGTTTAGTCCGTGAAATATGCTTTTATAAGTCATAGAACCTCTCAGAAAGGATATTTGTGTTATGATATGCAAAGTTCTAAAAATTTGATTTCCTTTGAGCAGGACATTATTTTCATTTGTCACATAATTTATGCATAAGTGTACACATCACCGTGCCTTACTATTTATGAGATTGGTGCTTGTTTGTTTGTTCTATCAGTAATGGTCATGTATATTTTGTGAGTGCCTCAGAACTCATTTGCAAATTTTATAATGTATAGAAGCTAAGAGCGCTCAGTCAACCATATCATTTGCGTCGCTTGAAAAGTGAAGTGTTCAAAAAAGATGATTCTACCACTGCCACACTTCCCAAAAAGAATGAGATAATTGTTTGGCTAAGCCTTACTAGTTGTCAGGTGTGGTTTGATTGCTTGGTCCATATTTCAGTTTGTCTTCTGTTGTCCTTATAGATAATATATTTATGCTTTACGGCTTTTGTTATTTGGTGCAGCGACAACTATACGAAGCATTTTTGCAGAGTTGGCTATCAGCTTTTAATGGCTCGCCACTAGCTACAATAACGGTGCTTAATTATTTGTTTTAAATTTGTTTCTCATTACATATTGTGTCTATATAACTGTAATACAACCCTTAGTTGTTTGGATACATCATGAAGTCTTATTCTTTAAAGGAATTGATGGTGAGAAGCAGTGCAAAATCAGACATCGTGATTCTCTGAAAAATCGGCGCTACAGTTTTTACTCTTGTGAATTAATAGGATATATGTAATGCGATGAATTGTGGTCTTGAAATTTTGATCTTGAGTTTTGGACTATAAGGTTTTTGTTCTGTTTTGATTTTCTACCACTTCAAGCTGTATGCATCTTCCAATTGTTTAGATTCACATTTTTTTTCTGCTCCCTAGTGCTTAGGATTAACAGGATATGATATCAAAAGTTCACAACACGAAATAGCTATTGGGTCGCTTACTGTTTCTCATTGACAAGGTTTGCATGTTTGATTGGTTGCTAAATGAAATTTATGAAATATTACATTTTCAATTATGCTTTTACTTAAAGCGAAGTTTGTCAATCTTATTTTTCATTTTGACTTCTGTTCTCATCAACCTTAGTTTCTGTTAAATCGTTTGAAAAATGTTGTTAATTTGATTACTTACCACTGAGCAGTCTTTGAAAGATTTATCTTTGCTCTGTATTGCACTACATAATCATCCTATTTTTTTGTACTCTGGACTGTTTATGTGATCCATAGCCAATTGTCTTGGAGCAGATTCTGAAGAAGATATGTGATCACCCACTTCTCTTGACCAAAAGAGACGCTGAGGGTGTATTAGAAGGAATGGGTTCAATTCTAAGACGAGAAGATTTTGGTGTAGCGGAGGAACAGACTTTACATGTCGCTGATGTAACTGAAAGAGCTGGATTTCAAGAGAAGCATGATAATATCTCATGCAAGATATCGTTTATATTGTCACTGTTGGTTAGATTTGCCTTAGGATTACTTGAAGTTGATGTGGTTCGCAAGTTTGATATTCAGTTTCTCATTTCTCAAGTGTGTAGTTATTTTTTTTTTCACAGGACTACTTGATTCCAAAGGGGCATAACTTTCTTATCTTCTCTCAAACTCGCCAAATGCTGAATTTAATTCAGGTTTGTTTAAGACTATGATAGGCAACACACTTGCTTTGTTTGCAATAAAATTTTGTTACCCCTTATTCAGCTCTTCTAACTTTTAATCAAACATGTGAAATGCTCATAAATTACTTGGATTTTTGTGTCATGGGAATTCAGTATGCAAATATCAATAACCTGTTAATACTTTTCAACTGAAGAAGCTAAAACAATATACTAATCAATCTCCAGTTGATCATCCTGAATTTATTTGAACCTTTTTGAGTTTTTATTGCCTTTTCTCTATCCATATGCAAAATACTGTTGTTGTTTTTGAAGTGCAAAAAGGCCTTTTTGCTTGAAGTTGCTATGCGGACGATTCTGAAATTTGCTATGGATTGTATGATAAGCATAGCTGCTTTGGCAGTAGCATGATTAAATTTGGGGCAGTAGTAAAGCTGACCAAGAGTACTAAAAGTTTAACTAGGCAAGTGAACTTCTATAGTGACAAGTACAAATCTATACATCTAAGGACCAAGTGAGCATTCTCATGCATTACCGATTTAAATAAACTATTTTTTTTTTCATTCTTTTAATATGAAATTTATTACTAATAGAAAATTCTTGTTAGTTTTTAATTTATGTAATTTTTTTTTTAAAAATTATTTTCATGAGTTCTCAACAAATGTGTATTCTCATCATCTCATGAGTTTTCAATTATTTAACTTTTATTACGAAAATTTATTGTTCTCAGATAATCTTCATTAGTTTCTTATTTAAATAAATTAGTTATTTAAGCATTTATATGAGTTTCCAATTTATATCAACTATTAATTTAATTTTTTATTAGAATTTTCTTTAATGGACTAATTTTTATTTTCATTTCTTTTACATAAAAATTATTATTTTTAAAAGTATCATTCTCATGAGTTCTCAAACCAAATAAATTATTCATTTAATATTATATATTTTAAAACTTTTTCATCATGAAATTAATTATTAATAGAGCATTCTCATTAATTTTCAATTTATATAAACTACTTATTGAAGCGTTCTCATAAAATTCTAATTTATATAAATTATCTATTTAATTTTTTCTTATTATAAACATTCGTATTAATGGAATATTCTCATGACTTATCAACTTATTTGAATTATTTGTTTAATTTTATTTGTTCAATTTTATTTTATTACGAAAGCTATTATTAACAATGTATTCTCATGAATTCGATTTGTATAATTTCTTTTATTTTTAAATTTCTTTTATTATAAAAATTATTTTCTTTGAAATTGCTTAGTGTTATCTATAATCAGAATATTAAAAATTACCATTAACGGAACATTCTCATGAATTTCAAATTTTTATAAACTAATTATTTAATTTTTTGAATGTTAATTGTATAATTCTAAAATCTAGTTGTAAATTTAACTTATATTCTTATGAGCTCACATTTTGTAGAAACTGAACTACTTATTAATTTTTAACTATTTTTATTATAAATGTTTTTTATATTTTCATGAGTTTCCAATTTATATATTTAATTATTTGTTTAGTGTAAAAATATAATTTCTAAAATTACTTAATTTTTTCTATAATAAAATTTAGGTTTAATCACCAAAAACCCCCCGACCTTTTAGCCCCTTTTCACTTGCACCATGACGTTGCAATTTTGTCTATATCACCCTAATTCACACCTTTCGTTTCCAATTACACCCTAAAAACTGAACTGACCCTTTTTCACTAGAAAAAAAAGCCAATTTGATCCTTCATTTTTAGTATAAAATGTCAATTTTATCCTTCACTATTAGTATATTAAATACTTTTCATAAAATAAATTAAAAATGAAGGATCAAATTGACATTTTTTTAGTGAAAAAAAGTTAATTTAATTTTTTAGGGTATAATTGGAAACGAAAGGTGCGAATTAGGGTGATATAGACAAATTTACAACGTCAGGGTGCAAGTGAAAAGGGGCTAAAAGGTCGGGGTTTTTTTAGTGATCAAGCCTAAAATTTATTATGTTAAAATTATAATTATGATTAAAATTAATTAAATTTAAATTAGAGTTTATATAGAAGAAATAAAAATTAATAAATATTATAGTGATTCCGTGCTACTATTCGGCGGGTGTATGACTAGTTTACAGTAATTGAAAGCGGATACTTTGAAGAAATTTGGAAATTTATACTCCTATAAGTCTATAACCCCACGTCTTTATAGTTGTGGGTTTTTTATGCGGGCTTGTTTTAATTTGTTTCTCTCTCTACTATGCATACATGATAGTGACTAAGAATCAATGCTTCACTGGGAATTGATGGTGATACAGTTATTTTCCGAACTGTAAATTTTTGATACAACGTTTCTACGGTTGACGTATTCATATTTAAGCTACATTTGTCAAAAACTTACAGCATTAACTCGCGGAATGGAATTGAACAAATTTGTGAGTTCAATGTTAAGTAAAATATGATCAACTGCTAGAAATTCTTCGTAAGTCCTGCTATTTCCATCATTTTTATTTGGGCTTTTTATATGTTTTACGGGATTTCTTAGCTCAATAACTTTTATACGGGCCAAAAATTTTCTTTACTTTTCATACAGCCTTTTATTACTTTCTTGACCTAAATTTTTAAATTCTTCTCTTTTTTACGAACTTCTTTCTTAGCTATGATATTGGCGATTTCTTTTTCGTTTTTTTCTGAAAGTAGCGGCTTCTTTTCTTCTTCTCCCCACGATTTCTTCTTTCTGATAGTCGTCGCCCTTCATCAAGTCTCAGTGCCGCTCCACTGCTGCCTTCGTTGTGCCGCCGCCGTTCTCTTATTTTTGTGTTTTCCTTTTCAGATCTGAATCGGAGTTTATTGTCGGAAGGAAGAATAGATATCAGAAGTTTTTAACGATTTAAAAAAAAAATTAAAGGGATATGATCAGATTTTGAGACAAAAAGATTCACCGTTCTTCTTCTTCTTCTTCTTTTTCATTTTCAGATCTAGAAATTGTTTTATTAACTGTTTTTAAGTCACAATAATTTTTTTTACCATTAAACATGTATAAAGATTATCTTTAAGAAATGTAATACTAATTTTCATGTACATAAAATAATTTTATGATTTTGTGAAATGAAAATATGTTATTTCTGCAGTTTTACTATATTTGGTTATATTTCTGCGTTTTTTAAATTCTGCAGCACTATTTGTTGATGATGGTAGATTGATAAAATTATTGTAATGTTTCAGTGTTGTTGCTTTTATGTTAATTTTATGTTGATAATCAGTTGATATTTATTGATTTTAACATTGACAAATAAGATAATGATGTCCGTGAAATAAACAAAAAAAATTAACTGAGACTAGATAATGATATGTTAGCATTGGGAAAGAAGACAAATAAAGATGTTGAATTATTGTAATGTTACAATGTTGAAATTGTGTTGATTTTCGGTTAATATTTTATTGATTTTAACATTGGTGAAAAAGACAATAATGATATTGAATTATTATAATGTTACAATGTTGATCTTATGCTGATATTGTATTGATGTTATGTTGATATCAACATATGTAATAAACTAACTGATTTAAATTTTTCAATCTTTTTTTGTACTAATTTTTATTTTTTCAACATTTTTTCAATTTTTTTATTTTATTTTCATATATAATGTGTTCTTTTTCGTTAATGATAAAATCAACTAAATATCAACATAATATTAACGCAATATCAACATAAGATCAACATTGTAACACTATAATAATTTAACATCATTTATTTCTTTTTCACCAATGCTAAAATCAACAAAATATCAACCGAAAATTAACATAATGTCAACACTATATCATTATAATAATTCAACTTCATTATTTGTCTTCTTCCATGATGCTATCATATCATTATCTAGTTTCAATTTAATATAATTTAATTTTTTAGTTTATTTCACAGACAATATTATTTTATTTGCCAATGTTAAAATAAAAAAAAACAGTTGATATCAACATAAAGTCAACATAAAATCAACAACACTGTGATATTACAATAATTCAATAATCAATCATCATCAACAAATCGTTCTGCAGAATTATAAAAAAAACGCAGAAACACAAGAAAAATGCAGAAATAACAGAATTTTATTCTATAAAATCACAAAAATATTCTACATAACATGAAATGAGTATTAGATTCTCTAAAGATACTCTTTTATACATGTTTAATGGTGAAAAAACAGTAAAAAAATTAACAAATTACAGATCTGAAAATGAAAAAAAAGAACAAAAATATTCAGATCTGAAATCAAAACGATAAAAGAAAGATGACGGCGGGACGAAGACGGAACAGCGGAGGTAGAACAATGGAAGAGAAACGATGAAAATGGAACGGGGGAGGCAGATTGGTGCGAAGAATAAAAGGTGAGTTGAAAGAGAGAAAGTAGAGAGAAAATTGAGGAGAGAGAAAATTATTTGGTTTATTAGGATTTTGACTTTGAGTAGATATATATTAGTTCCGTATAAAAGTAATAATTTCCAGCGTGGATGGTAGTTTTCATATTGAAAACTCTTACCCGTATAAAAGTAATATTTTTGTAAATGTTAGATGTTTATGTAAAAAGCCCTTTTTATTTCAGTTAATTGGGCTCAAATACATGTATTAAGATTGATAAAATATGTTAGTTTCTTTTGTAATTAATTTTCTTATCAGGACTACTAATATGTATAATCTGTTAAACCTGTCTTCAATATAATATTTAGACTTTTCTTTGAATAGTTACATGTAAACGCTCATGTGGAACTTTGGTTGTTTTATAGATTTGTTATATGCTCTGGATATTTCAGATTCAACTATTGAGTATTTTTCTTCTTCTAATCTACTCTAAAGTGGGGGGATAATCTAATTAGTGATGATTAGATATTGACTCTAGTAGGTTAAGATTGATGTAGACTTATTTGTTTCCCAGTGTCTACTTCAAACCACATTTGGCATCTCTGGGCATAATATGTATCTTTGGACTAAAATGCGCTAGGCATTTTGACATAGGATATCCATCTTTTGCATCTTTTGAAATGTATTAAATTATGATTACTGTATCTTCTACTCTTGAGGGGAATACCTTCTTTATCTTTTTCCATGTGCAATGGATATAAATGGTCAAAGAAGTGGTTAAAATTTTGATGTTGCTTTGTAAAATATATCAGTTTGTTTTATTTTTTTGTCCATAATTCATGTTGTAAGTCTAAGATATTTCTGTCTTTTCTCCCTGGGTTGGCATTTCTTTGTTAATATTTTAAGCTTTTGAAGAAGCCATGGGGTTCGTCTTTGGTTTTGCAGGAATCTTTAGAATCACATGGCTATAAGTTCTTACGCATCGATGGCACCACTAAAGCTAACGACAGAGTGAAGATTGTTGATGTTAAGTTTTTTGATATATCACAACAATTATCTTAAACTTTGTCTATGTAGCTTTTCCTTGAAATCTTATTTGTTTTTTTTGTCATATATATTTAGGATTTTCAAGAAGGTATCGGTGCTCCTATTTTCTGAGACAAATAGGAGAGGTTGTACTTTAACCCTCATTAATATTAATTTGAAGAGTTAAATACAAGCTCTATGTTTTAGATCTTCCCCTGTGATATGTAATTTTTTCCTTCCCTGTTTCAGTTATATACCAGAGTACTTACTGCACACACCTTTGGCCCATGTTCATTTTCTTTTAATATCATACTTTATAAGCAAATTCATTATAGTGCTTTGCAGTGACGGAGCCCGGATTTTAACATTAGGGGGTTAAATTGCAAATATATTATACGGAGGAGACAATTTTTAAAGTTAGGTGGTGTCAAATTGTAAAATGTAAAAACTTTAGGTACTAATTTTACTATTTTTAGAAAGTTGGAAGGGGCCATGGCCCTCCCATGCCCCCTCCCTCGGTCACTGGTAATTTGCAGGTTCACTAAATCATCTGTGTTTGCAGCATTGATAATCAAAATGTTGATCGTGCGCATCGAATTGGCCAACGGAAAGATGTCATTGTCTATAGATTAATAACGTGTGGAACAGTAGAAGAAAAGATATATAGAAAGCAGGTGAAAGTTGATTCCCTTTTCGTTATTGATATGATATGCAGATTGTAACACAAGCATATGATAGTGAGTAGTGAGTTATTAAAATTGTCAGTTGGCCTGGTTATGATTCAGACATTTCGTAAATGACTAAAATGGTATGTTTCTCAGACATGGTTTTGGGTGTGTTGGTTATTGTGGTCAAGAATAGTGCTTTTCCATCCATAATACTTCTAATAACTTTTTTAAGTTATAAAAACTGCTGGTAGATTGATGTTCTTTTTCTTTCAGAAAGCAGGCCTGGAAAATGCCTTCCAGAAAAAAATAGAAAAACCAAATTATTACTTAAAAAAAATTAGACAAGTGCTTTTAGCAGCAGACAGCATTTCCAAACTGGTCCTTAATTTTATCAAATTGATTGAAATAGTTTCGAGTCTCAAGGCATCGATAAGTATTTTCTTGGTTCAATTTATTTGTTTAAAATTGTGACTGTTGAACGTGCACATGTTTCTTGTGGTGGTAATTCTTGAAGTATAGATTTTTTATTCTTTGCTTAAGAGTTGCATAATGTAGTTCTATAGTACATTCTCTCCCCATGTTCTGTTTGTGGGAATATTTTAAATCTGCTTATCATGTCTATTTATTCATTGAATTTGTGGATTTTTACGTTTGATCAATAATGAAGTTGTGGTATAATGATGTCATTTCTTCTTGGCTTAGATATACAAAGGAGGGTTGTTTAAAATTGCTACTGAGGACAAGGAGCAGATTCGGTACTTCAGTAGGCGGGTAACCACCTAAAATACTCTCCATGCTGCTATACAAAAGTACTTTCAGGATCCTATATCCCGAGTCTGGTCTTCACTAACATTAAAGTGATCTTTCCAGGACCTTGAGGAATTATTCAACCCTCCAAAGCAAGGATTTGATATTTCGCTCACTCAACAACAATTAAATAAGGAGCACAACCACCAGCTCAAGATGACATCAATTTATAATATTTTCATGTTCTATTTATCATTATTAATTATTCTTTAGTAACTATTACTGTATAAATTGTGTTCAAACATGAAGATTAAATAAAGGGGGTAAAAGAAAAGGTTTAAGGTAAAAAAGTATTCAAAATACATACATAGAAAATACTCGTAAATGTGCTCTTTTATCTGTTCTGATTAGTTATATGCATATAAAATACTTGCTGTATGCATGTTTTTGGATTCACATTTATGCTTGGCCTTTCAATTATTGCTGCATGAATTTTGTGAACTTTTTCTGATTGCTTCCGATAGGGACGAGTCTCTTGAAACCGATGTAAAATTCCTGGAGACCCTAGGTATTGTGGGGGTTAGTCACCACAGTTTACTCTTCTCCAAAACAGCTCATGTAGAAGAGAAAGAAATAAGGTAAAACTTCTAACTTTTCTTTTTCCATCTTTTAAGTGAAACATAGTACAGAGGCAAGTAATTCGTTTATAGATTTGCGGTTGCCTTCTTTTGTAATGTTAGCTTCTGCATAATCTCTAGCTGTTGTGAATCAAATACATATGGGATACTTGCAAAAATTTATGAACTATATAGCGCAATTTACTCACGATGATGATTTCGTTGATCTTGATAATGATTAATAAGTTTTTTAAATTAGAATCTGAAAATATGATTATGGTACTATTAAGTTTTTAATTTATGTTTGAAATAGTTTTAGAATACATTAGGTTTATGATCATGGTACTTAAAATAAATTTCATTGTACAATTTTTTCTTTCGGGCCCTAGGACCCCTTGCTGCCTCGGGTCGCCTTTCGCCTTTAATAACTACGGATACTAGAATTTCTTGTTTTATCCCTCATCATTTCCATATCAGAACACGCAGTTTAATATGATACTTATAATAAAAATATCGCCAAAAATGTGAAGTTCATGATTAAATTGCAAATTGTGCTGTAGTTCAGGATTTTGTTTGCCGTTACCCCTATTTATATAAATAATTCCCTGGTTGAAAATAACAAGAGTCCGTAAGTACGGCTGTCAGGGCTATTAACTTGGTAATATGGACTCAAAAGTGCAATTGAACCATAGAAGTATAAATTTATATTTGTGCTGAAATAATGTATTTGTACAAGTGTTGGAAGTATTTATATTTTTAAGTAGTTCGTGGTTTGCACTTTGCAGTCATTTTTATAGGAAGAAGCAAGCTGCATTTGTTGGAAATTCTTCAAGTACAGCACTGGAGCGCAATATTGACAAGTACATCCTTTAATAGCTGCTATAGATATAAATTCAATTTCATGCTGATTTGTAATTTTAAAAGCTGCAATAAACTAATAGTTGCTAATTAATCGTTGGTACTTGATAGGGCGGAGCATTCCTTCAATCCGAAGTATGTAAAGCTAAACAAGAAAAGCTCGTCCACGGATAGTGTTGGCAAACCGACAGAATCTGATCCTAAAGGGAGGATTCGTCTGTCACAGTTATTTGTTAATAAGGTATGATTTATATCCATTACGAAGTCAAAACCGTGTTGAGCCTTGAGCAGAGTGGCCATGTCAGTGATAGCTAATTTGCAAAAGATTCAGTGTTGTTTTTTCGTTACTCCATGGTGCCATTTTTATGTTCGACTGAATTGAAACAAATCTCGACAGGCAACAATTTCAATGAGAAAAACTGCAAAAAAAGACTTCTGATCAGCAAGATAGAGATGGAAAAACAACTCAGAATGTAGTCATTGATTTCGATTATCTAACCGGAGAGCTTCACGAAGTGTTGAATGTATATAGATCACTTTACGAAGCAAATATGTTGAAAGGTTTTCTCAACATGCAACTTTTTCAAGTGCAATTAATCTCTTTTGAAGTTTCCTACCAAATTTTGCTTGGGTTGCGATGTAAAGTGTTATTTTTTGTCCAAATTGGAGGAGGCTAAGTTGAATATTGAAATGTTTAGTCTTTACTCACTTAACTTGTAAAAAAATGTAGGTCAATTTTAAATTTTTAAGTTCAGTTGAGTTTCTATAGGGCAGGAGTTTTATATGCTACGACAGTTAAGTGCATCTACTTTTACTTTGTAAAACGCTCAGCGAACAAAACTATGTATATAATTGCTCAAACATTTGGTTGTATGTCAAGTTAATAGAAATTTTTATAAGTTTTTAGATATATAATAGTGTATTAATGACTATTTTCTTTATTGGTGTATTTTGTAATGAAAAATAAAGTAATTAATTTATTTGAAGATAATTATATATATTTATTAAGGCTAAGTAATATTTTTAATTTTAAATTATTTACTAAATATAGAAGGTGATCTATAGTTTGAAACGCCAAAAATAATAAAATTTGAACTATGAACTTTTTGTAAACAAATATAAATCAACTACATATATAAATATATTAAAAAGTTGAATCAAAAAGATAAAAGGCTTAATGGAAAAAAAAACTCAAACATTTACGACTTGTTGCAATCATATCCAAACCTTTTAATTTTTGCAATAAGATCCAAATTGCATTATTTTGTTGCAATAATATCCAAATTGCACCTTTTATGTGAATTTTTTTGAATTTTTTGCCATTTTTTTGGGACTTTTACTATATTATTATACATCAAAACATAATAAGGGCCTAATATCTTAATTGAAAACAACAAGTTTAGCCATCAATTTGACTATTATTGCTACAAAAAATGCAATTTGGATATTATTGCAATAAAAAAAATGCAATTTGAATATTATTGCAAAAATTAAAAGGTTTGGATATAATTGCAACAAGTCATAAAGGTTTGGGTTTTTTTTACCATTAGGCCAAGATAAAATAATCACTAAAATTGTGTTAAAGAGTTTTAAAATGATTTTTTATCATAAAAATTGACATATTTATGCTAGTCTGATATACTGTTTCAATTACTTTCTTATTTATTACGCAAACAGAAACTAAAATATTTTCATATATATAATTGAATCAAAAATATGAAAATAATCCCCAAAAATTGTGTCCAATAATGATTTTGTCTGGATAAATTATTTGTGAATCTATTCAGCTATAATTTTTTTTTTGGAGGAAATATGTGTTTGTTTGGAAGGTTGATTCTAAAAGGAAGAAGAATTATCTTTTTAATTTATTAATTATTAATGCGGATATCTTTTGTTCCTTAACTTTATGTATTGTTGTTCCATTTCTCTTCGTGTAAATTGGATGCTAGAATTTCTGTCATTTTAAATTTCCCTAGCATTTAATTTACTGTGTTGTGCTTTAATTTGTCTTTGATGTAATGTGTCTTTAAATAAAAAAAAAGTTAATTGCAAATTAATATATAAATTTTATCCTAATTTATAATTAAATATTAACTTTAAAATTTTGTAATTACCACACCAGTTTTTATTTTTTTGGCAAATTGGCACACCGACCAATTATGCAACAGTATGTGGCTGTATATTACAGTGCCCACGTTAGTGTTTTTCTAGTTCGAGGTACCAATTTGCCAAAAAAATAAAAGTTGGTGTGGTAATTGTCAAATTTTAAAGTTCGTATTGTAATTGCAAATCAAGATAAAGTTCGTGTATTAATTTGCAATTAACCTTAAAAAAAATCCTAGGTGCTCACTTATTTCTTTCAAATCTCTTCTCTAGAGGATCTAGTCTCTTTTGTAAGAGTTATTTGGTGCTTGAAAATATATCTATATTAAGAATATCGTTTATCATATTAGGGCTTTCATATCACGGTATCCTTTTGCACCGAAGGTTACGTACGTGAAACCTACTCCTCCACGACAAGCAAAAACTTCGACTCCTAAACCTGTTCCATCTTCTTTCAGAGACAGACGTTCATTCGCCCAGGTTGTGAACCCTAAGTTAATTATCGCTTCTCCAATGAATCATGGTTTCCAGAATTCTGTGATTGCAAAGTTACTATCGCTGCCAAACCTCCTTCATGCATGCAGTTACCTGCGTAAACGAGGAATTTCATGTCTCTCTTCCTCGTTTCTGGGAGGTAAATTTATCCTTCTTAATTTTAATTCTTCAATTGAAAAGGATAATTTTCTGTCCATTGATTTCTCAGACTATTTTGAATCGGTCGTCCCTTGGAATGCTGAATTTATTTCTCATGAACGATACGTATGGATTAAGATATTAGGGGTTCCTATGGCTGCTTGGGGAGAGGATATTTTCACCAGAATTAGTGATCAACTTGGAGATTTTATAACAGTCCATCCGTTTGTGCATTCGAAGGAGAGGATGGATGCTGCCTACGCTCTTATCTCTACAGGTTATGACAGATTGGATACAAGCCTGAATATCAAAGTAGGAGATGCTTACCATGTGATATACGTCCTGGAAACAGACTCACCAGTCCTTATGTCTGATTATAGTGAGCCTTATTCATCAGATGATGAATCTGATTCAGCAGATTCTACTGCCAAAGATCAGACCCCGAGTGCCCATCATGTTGATTCAGCAGCTATGTCATCACCAACTGAGAATGCTTCACAAGAAGGACTTATGAAAACAGACTTTCCCTCTGTTGTCCCAGATTCCATTGAGCCTGATTATCCAGCTTTAAACCATCCAAGCATTACTCAGCGCAGAAAACTGAAGCCAATAGATGCTCATGATTGTTCTGAACCTGCAGTCACATCTAGTCCAGCTGAATCTTCTTCCCTTCATTCTGAACACATCCGGCTCCGAAACAAAAATATCCTTGAGGATTATGAAAAAGACAGAATGAATGAGAGAACTTCAGAAGAATTGGAAAAGACTTGGAATATCGGTCTTAACATGGGTCTGTTCTCAGCTTCTAATAAAACAAAGACTACTGTATTTTTGTTTGACAGATTTTTCAAGGATCAGGAAGCCACATCTTGAGACCTTCTTGAGATATCAATTACCAAGGCTTCAATTCTTTTTATGTCGAGCTCTTTTAATTGTATTTCGTGGAATTCGCGAGGAGGTTTATCATCCCCTAGGAAGCAACGTATTATTCGCTCGATGGTGCGAAATAATTGTCTTTCTCTTCTCTGCATCATTGAATCCAAGAAGGAACATGTCGATGATTTTCTTGTTTCCCGGTTATGGCCATCTCTGGATTTTGATTATTGTTTCTCTCCGTCCTCGGGTGCTTCAGGAGGTATTTTGTGTATCTGGAACAAGCATTTAATTTCTCCTGCTATAATCTCTAAGTCCAAGAATTGGATAACTCTGGAATTTATATGGAACCCTATTCCTCTTAGAGTCATTTGCGTTTATGCTAGTTGCTGTGCTATTGAAAGGGCAGTTTTGTGGAGTCTTCTTAGACATGAACTCATGACAGACAGAAATTGCTTATTAATAGGCGATTTTAATGAGATTTTACTTCCCTCAGATCGCCTTAACTGTAACTCCTTTTCATCTTCTATGAGGCTTTTTTCTGAGTTTGTTAATGAATCCAATCTTATTGAGTCACCCCTTCAAGGCAGATTGTTTACTTGGGAAAATTCAGTCTCGAAATCAAAGTTGGATAGATGTTTTGTTACTCATGGTGTGATTAATTCTTGGCCGAATAGTTTATTATCTGCTCTTCCTCGGAACTTCTCGGATCATGTCCCGCTTCTATTCCGTTCTCAGGTGAATATCGATTGGGGTCCTAAACCGTTTAAGTCGATAAATGTTTGGTGGGATCATAAAGACTTCAAAACTTTTGTTTCAGATTCCTGGCTGTCAGTTTCGGATCAGCAGGATATTGTGAGCAAGTTGCGCTCTCTAAGGACCTTAATAAAAAGCTGGAATAAAGACGTTTTTGGTAATATCAATAACAAGCTTGATTCTACTCTCCAAGCTATTCATTCAATGGAATCTGCATCTGACCTTCATGATCTTTCGGATTCGGACAAGGACATTCTATCTTCTCTTCATTCTGACAGTTTTCGTTTTTCAAAACAATTAGAATCGCTTTGGCACCAAAAATCAAGAGTGAATTGGTCGTTGCTTGGAGACAGAAACACAAAATTTTTTCACTCCATAGCCTCAGTTCATTCTCGAACTAATCTTATGACAGAGATTTCAGTTGAAGGCATTACTTATGTTTCGCCAAATGACATTAAGCATCAAGTGAGTTTGTTTTTTCAGAAGCTTTATAAGAAGAGTGCATCAATTCCGTTTTCTTTGGAGAGTTTAGAGGTTAGAAAGATCTCTCACTCTCAATCCATGGCATTAACAGCCTTGTTTACTGAAGAGGAAATTATGAATACGCTTATGAGCTGCGAAGAAAACAAGGCTCCGGGTCCAGACGGATTCAATTTTTTCTTTTATAAGAAAGCATGGCCGATTATGAAGCATGACATCCTACATCTTTTTGATACTTTCCACTCCTCCGGCTCTTTTCCTCCAGGCATCAACACTGCATTTCTTGTCCTGATTCCTAAAATTAAAGGTGCTACAAATCTTAAGGATTTTCGGCCAATTAGCTTGATTAATGGAGTTTTTAAACTCCTTTCGAAGGTGCTAGCAAATCGTTTATCTCCTATTCTCCCTGAGATTATTTCAGAAAATCAATTTGGCTTTATCAAGGGGCGCAATATCCACGACTGCCATATGATTGCTTCTGAAATATTACACATAGCCGCAAGACGTAAAGAGAAATTTTTTGTTCTTAAGTTAGACTTTAGAAAAGCTTTTGACAGTATCTCTTGGGAATTTATTTTGAGTATGTTGAGCAGAATGGGTTTTGATAATACTTGGAGGAAGTGGATTTCTTATTTTTTTGACACTTCGCAGCTATCGGTTCTTGTTAATGGGAGTCCGTCAAAGAATTTTTCAATGGGAAAAGGAGTCAGACAGGGCGACCCTCTTTCTCCCATGCTATTTGTTCTTGCAGTTGAAGGTCTGAAAGCTTTGATTAGTCAAGCTGTAAATCATCATCTTTTAGATGGCATTAAAGTTGATGGTTTCCCAGAGTCCATTTCTATTCTCCAATTTGCAGATGATACATTACTATTCATCCCTCAAGACTTAGATATGATTAGTAATTTACTGCGAATTCTTCGTTGTTTCGAAGTGGTTTCAGGCTTGGCCATCAATTATCAGAAAAGTTCAATTTTGGGTATCAATGTGGACGATGAAGTTCTTGCAGAAGCAGCGTCTATTCTGAATTGCCCAACAGCTCAGTTTCCTATCACTTACCTCGGTTTACCCTTATCTACTAAGCCTATTCGTGCATCCCTTTGGCAGCCAGTGGTGTCTAAATTCACGGATCAGCTTGCTATTTGGAAAGGAAATCTCCTTTCTCCTGCAGGTAGACTAATTTTAATCAGATCTGTCCTGAATAGTCTTCCAGTTTACTATATGGGCTCCTTTGCTATTCCTCAAGCCATTATTTCAGTTCTCGATAGATGCATGAAACGTTTCCTATGGAGTGGTAATGTTGAAGGCAACGGTATTTGTAAGGTTTCATGGGATAGTGTTTGTCAACCTTATGATAAGGGAGGTCTTAATCTGATTCCTTTCAAATTAAAAAACCAAAGCCTCTTATGTAAATGGATGTGGAAGCTTCGTTCGGATAACACCTCGCTTTGGTTTTTTGTCATCTCTTCTAGTTGCTCGATTTCCTCTTGGCATGATTTAATTGATTGCAACGTTGCTCACTTATCCCATATCTGGAGAGGTATTTATAAGGCCTGCATTTCTAATACTGCTATTTGGACATTATTTAATCAGAATGTCACAGTTATGGTGGGAGATGGAAAGTCAATCAGGTTTTGGAGCGATACCTGGCTGAATGATACCCCTCTTGCTATTCGCTATGAGCGGCTTTTTGCTCTTACTTTGAACAAAAATGCAACTGTCCATCAGCTTTTCTCAGGATTTATCACAGAAAATGGAAGCTTGCAACACGTTAACAACCCCCAGTTCTTATGGAGAAGAAGGCTTCGTATTGGAGAGAAGGATCAGTTCGCAGCTCTCCTTCACGAAACCGAGCAGCAACTTCCTTTGACAGCTAACGCAGATGAAGTTTTATGGCGGGGAAAAATTTTCAAATCAAGAGATGTTTCTCTTCTTCTACAGCAGAATATGCCTCCTGTTTCAGCTAATATTCACGGTAATCTTCTTGCGGTTATGTGGCGTTGGAACTTACCTCCTCGTATAAATTTTTTTGCTTGGCTGGTTATTCGCGATAAGGTCTTTTCTAAGGCAAATCTGGTTTCAAGAGGGATTATTGACAACGAAATGATATTTTGTTCGGTTTGTAATTTGGTGGAAACTACAACTCATATTCTTTGTCATTGCCCCTACGCATGGAAGTTTTGGAGCTTTATTCTTGCTAAGTGTGATATAATTTGGGTTTCTCCGCCTAAGATTGATATTTTCTTTGAGTTATGGATGTCTTATTGTCAATCTTCCCATAAAGAGCTTTGGAGGCTGTTTTGGTTTATGGGCATTTGGGAGCTATGGAAAGCACGTAACAATAGGATCTTCAATGATAAAGATATTCCGCATGATGTTTTGGCTTACTATTGTATTTGTAAGGGTGTGCAATTTTTTTCAGCTTTTCATAGTTCATTCCCTTATTCGGGTAATGACGTTTTTAGATGTTTGGATAATTTTGTAATTACCCTTTGATCCATCTTGGATCTTTGCCTTCCACTTCTTGTGGTTGTGCTTTATAAACCATCATTTATCCAAAAAAAAAAGAATATCGTTTAAATTTGTTGACTTGAAGAATCAAAAATATCTTTTAAATGCCACAACTTAATTTCTTAATCAGAATGAGCTTTAAAACCACTAGGTTGCATATAGAATTGAAAATTTGTCTCGGCCTACATTCAAATCAAGATGTTTTCAACTCATCCACTTTATTTTTAAAACTTGATGTTGTTGATTTCCACTTTATCAATAATTGCAATCTTTATCTTTATTTTTCAGTTGAGGAGTTTAGACCGTAAATTTTGATTGTATATATTGAGGGTTATTGATTCTGGGAGTCATTGTACTTTTCCAAAATTGTAAAATGGCCACCGAACAATTTTTTGTTCCAAAATGGTCATTGTACTTTGTGATTAGTAACTTCCGGCGATCACCAAAAGAAATCCGGTGACTTTTGTCCTACGTGGCTTGCCGGAAGCTTACTCACACCTTCCTCTTTGCCATGTCATTGTCGATATCACTCTTATTTTTCTACATCATCATCTTCTTTCCTAATTTTTTAAACATTTCGGGCAAAAAGAAAGGTGTGAGTCAGCTTCCGGCAAGCCACATAGGACAAAAGTCACCGGATTTCATTTAGTGATCGCCGGAAGTTACTAATCACAAAGTACAGTGACCATTTTAGAACAAAAAATTGTTCGGTGACCATTTTGTAACTTTGGAAAAGTACAGTGATTTCCAGAATCAATAACCCATATATTCAAGTCTAATGAATGGAATTTTGTTATTATTGTTGAAAAATTAAGAAAATGTACGGATCAAATTTTGAAGATGTAGGGATGAGTTGTGATTACACATAACAAGACATAATCTGAATCAATTCAACAGGTACATTGAACTTGTCCAAAAATAAGAGCCGCAGCAAACACTAAAAGTAGTTAAAATTACAACAAAATTGGTCTAAAAACTTTATATATGTTAGAGCCTTTTTTTGATGCAATATAGTGGAACAACTACAAAAGTAGTCCAAGTTGTATTTTCTTGCTTGCTACTTGATCATATCACCATCACAAGTTGCAAGCATGCTCCATATGTGTTATAGTTTGGTATACGAACAGATCGAGAATTCTGAGTGGTTTATTATGATGATTTAAATTATGATGTATGCTTCAGAAAATTGATCGGATTTTCAGAAAATTGATCGGATTTACGGTGAAGTACTGAGAAATTATATTCGTCTTGAACCATGAGCGTGGCATGGCGTGAAGCTATTGGCAATAAAGGACTACTACAACCGTAGTGAAAACCGTATTGGATAAAAGAATACCACGGGTAGTACTACGGCCGTAGTGCAATCTGTGATGCTGCATGAAACAATTTTCCTTGAAGACATATTCCTTTCATATAAACATTCATGTTTCATGGCAATTAGGGTTTGAGAAGAATGCATGAGATGTATGTTAAGAGGATAAGATATTGCTAAAATAACATAAATATAAAAAGTTTATAAGTGTAAGGGTTCAACCATCTATTAACGAGTATTTATTATTAGGTCATGATTGAATTTAAGTATATTAACATTCATGTGGATATTTATAGTCTAACCGGCATATAATCTATATTTCTCCTATTTCTCCTATATGTTCTGTACTCATTCTACTATTAGCAGTTGATTCAGATACATTCATCTGTATATATATAGGAATAGTGATTGAATTGTGTAAATCTCTTTTATTATTTATTATTCTGTTATATTATTTGTTGATTGATTAAGTCTCAAATTAGATAGCTATTAAATGTTTTAACATGCTGTGCATGCCATTCAGTCATATTCAATCTTAATATGTTACAAATTAAGCATTCGTAAAAATAATTATGGTGAATTGTTTTAAATGAATATGATTCGAATGACCCGATCTAATTAGTTTATGAGAGAATGTTAAGAGTTTAAGATGCTTATATCTAATGGACAAACAGAAAAGGAAATGATTTCTCTTTGTACTTATTTAAAAATTAAAGATTAGATTCATGTTGGATCTTTGATTAGGTAAAAGGACCAAAAGCTTAAAAGAGATGAAGAAAGGTAATATATGAAGCCGAGAATGGAATTAAAACCACTCTTCCATTTGGTACATAAACATAAAATAGAGAGTTTTTAATATTTGAGGCACCCAAATTTCCGGATCAGTGCCTCTTTCGGAAATAATTCCGAAAGAGTGCCTGAACCCACATGTTCCGCATTTCTAGAATGCGGAACATGTAAGTCCAGGCACTCTTTTAAAATTAATTCTAAAAGAGACACAACAATGGAAATTTGGGTGCCTATGAGACACCCAAATATCAAAAACCCTAAAATAGAGCACTTTTTTTTTGTTTTGGGTCCCAAAAGTGCATATTAGTTTTAGCAAACCACTTTTTATCTGATCGAAGCTTCATATTACAAGTGTTTGTCTACTTCCCCAATCCATTACAATCAAATTATACACTTACCACCTAGTGACAATTAATATTCCCTCCTTCTCACAATAATTATTTTTAGAGCTAATCAATAAAATATCCAATTTTTACGAGTTTTGTCAGTTACATCGAAATTTTTTAAAATCGGCTAGTATTCCAATTTCGAAATATTTTAAAATTTTTTAATCATTCGTAAATCGAACGAAAAAATTGTCACCTCACTCGCCACATCGCTGTCAACTCAGCAAAAAATATAAAATAAAATATCAAACTTTTGCGGGTTTCATCAGTTATATCCAAACTTTTTAAAAATAAGCTAGTTTAGCCACTTTAAACTGAAAAAGTTGTCATCTACCCGAATTGAACTTTAACTGATAATTCTCAAGTTAAAGTTGCTATATTTTTTTTTGAATGGAGAAAAAAATATATTTATGCTTATGATGTAATTTTGTTCCTTCTTTTTAATTTGTACATGTATGCACCCTTTAATGTTTTTAATTTGCAAACCATGCATTCAGCTTAATTTATATTTTATTTTCTGATATATAAGAAAAGTTGATTTTCTTTATCATCTAGAAACTTATAATTTATAGCTGTTTCACATATGCATCATGCTTTTTATATAAACTATATGAAAGAAAATTACTATTATTGTCCATATTACAAATGAATGTAGTCAATAAGTGACAATTAATATATATATGTAATTATAATATTCAATAATTCTTTACATTTAAATGAAGGATTAATGGTGCCAAAAACTATTTTTAACTTTTTTGTAAATCTAACTGAAAAATTTAAAATTTATAAATATATCCCAATTTGATGATTTTATTATAAATCTTTTTAATTTTTTTAATTAATCTAATTGCGTCAATCTTTCAACTACTTGTTTTTTTCTTCAACTAATGAAAGATAGAGATTAAAATTGAATTATATTATTGTTGTTGATTTATTTTGAACTAAAGTTAAATTTTATGATATAAAAAGTGGATTTTGCTAACTAAAAATAGTATAAATTAATTTAAAATTAATATAATTAAATTTATTGAAAACATTAGATGGATTTGCAACAAAATTATTAAAGGCTCAAATGCTCCAAAAATCACGAATTATCGCGTGATTTGGTATTTAACACGAACTTTTAATTTGGCATAAATATATACGAATGATCAATTTTTTGCAATAATCACATTGGCACCGTTTTGGACATAAGACGGTACTCTATTCGACCTAATATGGCACCATTTTTATGCCAAAATTAAAAGTTCATGTTAAATACAAAAAATATGCGAAAAATTGGTGATATTTGGTGCATTTAAGTCACTATTAAATTAGGATAAATTTATAAATTCTAGAGTTTTAGATATGGATAATTGATCCTAAAAGTATCCTAACTTTGACCTTAAAAGTATATGAACTATCACATCTTTTACATTTTGACGGTCAAACTTTGATTTGTTTTAATTTGTTTTAATTTTTTTTAATTTGGTTATTCAACTTTTCAATTTCTTTTCAATTTACTACACTCTAATTTTATTTCACTAAGGTTTTCCGATAAAAATGCATGTGGCAACTTAGATTTATTTTTTTTTGGTTAAAAACTTGACATGTATGCATAATTTGGCCGAAAACTTCCAATTAAAATAAAGTATTCATAAGTGACAACTTTTCAGATAAATACAAGAAAAAACACGATTGCGAAGTGGCAAAATTCGATAATCACATCATCATTTGATCAGAATTTTTTTGTTAAAATAAATTAAAATTTAATAATCAAAATAAAACAAATTAAAATTCGGTCACCAAAGTAAATAAATTGATAGTTTGGATATCCCGGGTAAATTATCTCTTTAAATAGATTTGCAAAAAATTAAAAATATTTGATATCTTAAACCATTAAAATTTTAATAAAAACTACTGTAATTTTTTTAAATTGAACCGATTCGAATAATTGACCAATTTTGGAAATACTAACTCTTACTATACGGATCTTTGATTATATCAACTTATCAACGTTATATAACTTGTGAGTAATTTACTTTTAAAAGAAAGTAAGTAATTAGAAACTAGTTATATCAAACATACGTATTACTATTATATATGAAATCTAATTTATATATTTATCACTCAAGCAACTACTCCATCCGGTTCATAATATTTGTCGCATTTGGCCATTTCACATAAATTAAAAAAATAATAAATATATCTTGATCTATATGCTCTTTTACTAAATTGTCCATGCTAATTACTACTTTTTTATATTTGACTAATGTTTTTATTTTTATTAAATTATTTATTGCTAAGGAAAAATTTGAAAAATGACAATAAATACTCTTTTGATATTCTAAATATAACAAATATTATGGAACAAAAAAAATTTCTAAATGCGATAAATATTATGGACTGGAGGGAGTAATATTTATAAGTTTGAACTACGTACTTATACCAAGAAAAAAGATGTGTCACGCACTATACAATACTAGTGTGTACCATGCAATCCCTGGTAATGGCAAAGAAAGTAAATATAGTAGTGGGATCTCTAGTCAGATGTCATTTGTACAAATTGTACTAATTTACTGGACCTAAATTAGAAATATTTCCTTAAACTTCATGCTTTTTATTTATTTAATCATTAACATGAAAAAAATATACAAAAATGACCTTAATTTTTCCACCTTGTTGCAAAATGACCTTAATGAATTTTGTGTAGCAAAAATAACCTCAATGTACCCTAACGATGATTTTCCCTAGCAGGGTTTAGGATAGCGAGAAAAATTTCAATTGAACACTTTAGACAAAGTTAGAGTTTATAATTTATTTTAACATGTTAGTTGGCGGTTGCAGAAATTTAACTAAAAATGATAAGTTCTGAAGAAATAAACAAAAGTTAGGTTTATTAACTCCATTAGTTTTGATATGAGGTTATTTTTACGTTTTAAAACTTATTAAGAGTGAATTATCGGAAAAAAAAACTTATTAAGATTATTTTTGTAGTGAAGCGGAAATACAGGGATCATTTTTATACCATTTTCTTTTTACAATTGAAGTTTCAGGTTTACAGTTGAAGTTTCAAGTTTTCTTCATCATTTCTTTCACATTTTATTTAAAATTACTCCTGTAACTTGTTGCTAGCATATCATAGGAGTATTGATGAATGATTAATTATTTTTTTTTATCAAAGAAATGATTAATTAATTAACTGACTTGAATATCAAGTGTAGTTATAATTTTATATTTTAAAAATATATAAATAAAATGAGAAATATATAAATGCAAATGAATAATAACTAATTATTTTAAGATTTTGAATTAAATATAGCATTGATTCCATGATTGTATTTTTTGTTAGCTCATCCGGTTTCCAAGACTTCGCCCTGACTAAAGCTCTTTTTTTTTTTACACTCAATAAATATATATTTTTATCAATTGATAACAGAGTCTCACTCGGCCGGGCGAATATAAAATAACTCCAAATAAGCTAAACAATTTCAAAATTCTCACAACTTTAGTTGAAATTAAGGCGGCTATATAAATTTAACGTTTAAAAAAGAGATTGCTAGAGTATCAAGTGTGATTGAAAATTTTAGATGATTTAAATAGAATGAAAAATATATACATACACATATATAAGTAATTAATAAATACTTTAGAAGTTTAGGTTGACTGTTGTGTTTTATTATGATTGTTATTTTCAATATGTACTCATGAATATACTCTTTGCGGGTATTTTGATCCTTTTGATTTTCATATTAACCTTATTAATAAATGAAATGCCTAACTTTGTTTTTTAAAAGGTTGAACATAAATTGATAAATTCATTGAAGCATATCGTAAATCAACTGAATAATCAAAAATTAAATTAAAGATGAATAATCAAATTATAGAAAACGAAAGAATATAATAGAAATCTAAAAATGAAATTGTGACGACCAAAAAACCAAAAGAATTCAGGTGGTAAAAAATTTCATACAGTACTATTATACCTTTCAAATTTCTATCTTCAGACGTGCTCCGTTCTATATATATTTCAATGAATCAACCTTGATACTTCAAAAAATTGAATTTAAAGGTCGAATAAACGCCAATTTTTTTAGGTATAATTAAAAATTAACACACCAACCTGAACTATTACGTAAAATACTTGAATCGATAAATGTCAAAACATCTGAATTTATCAAGAACCTGTAGTAGAAATTCGAACAAACGCTTTACAGTTTTGATGGAAATAAGAAACACCAGAAACAAACATAAAAACACAACATCAAACCCGCTAAAGATACAATAGATTTCATGATAGAGCGATTAGTTAGAAAAAACAAAGAAATTATAAACACAGATAAATTAAGAGACTAATCGAAGATCATATATTACTCTCTCTAAGTACATTTTCAGTGAGCTAATCTTTTTTTAGGAATTCAGTGAACTAACTTAGTTAGTGACTAATTGCACTTTTCCATGTACAATCTCTACGTCACACTTCTGATATATTGACTATGCAGATAAGATAAGAATTATTTTATACCAAAAAGTGTTTTCGATTTGTACTAATTAATAGTTAAGAAGTTAACGATTATTATTAATTTTTAACATAATGGTTATTAATATTATCTATTAGAATGGAGCTCTTTTAGCACTAGCCATGACCTAACTTGTGCCTTTAAAGTTACTGTATTTGTTTTTACTTGAACCGTTTATATAACTGTAAAGTATTAAATATATGGCCAGTAGTGTAAAACATAAATATATTATACTTGTTTTTTTTTATAAATATAAATATATTATACTCTAAAGAACTAAAAATATAAAATGACAATATAATATTACTAGCATTTGTATAAAAATTACTTTTGTGAATAGTGCGACTATAAAAGATAACTATATCTCTCATATATAATTTTTTATATATAAATAATTAATAGTGGTTGGATATAATTTATTTAATTTACATAATCTTTTTAATTTTTTTGTAGAATGCTATTTTTATATATTTTAGGTAGTGTAGTAATAAAATATTATTTTTTAACTCTAAAAGTTTGTTTGGATGTTAAACATTTTTGTTATTATTAAATAAATTAAATGATGGGGAAAAGTCAAATTTTATTTAACTTTTTATAAATTTATTTTATTTTTATAATGTTATTATAATTTTTTTCAAAAAACAAATCAATCAATTTAAAAATGTCAATTTTTTTAGCTTATAAATAACACCTATTTATTTTTAATGTTTATTTTGATTTTGTCTTTACTTCAGCTATTTATTATAGAAAACTTAGAATTAGATTCTGCAGAAGCTTTTTTTTAATTAACAGTTAAATTTGCAATTTTAAAAAATAAGGTTTGTTAACTAAAAAAATTACTAAAACAATTCAACTAAAAATAAGATTAATTAAATTTACTGAAAAATATGAATAAAATTACTATAATAATATCAGATTGGAATAGCTTTGCAAACTTAATTTGTTTTTAAATATTATAAAAAATAGGAAAAATGTGCCTTTTTAGCATCATTTACTAAAAAAAGGCATAGTTCATTTGATTTAGAAAAAATAAAATCATATAATGAATTCTCAAACGTTTCTGGATATATGAAAATTTAGTGGCTGTATTTTATTTATTTTGAATTTATATTCAACATTATAAAATACATATAATGAGTGATTTTACACTACTAAAAACTGATGATTAATTAGCGACAAAAACAAATATGTAACAAATAGATCGTGACATATTTTTTTCGTCAGTAATTTCCTAGGTCACAAATTCTTTTTTTTGTGACGTCCGTCACAAATCCGTCACAGATTAGTGACGGATTTCGTCCTTCACAAATCTGTCACAAATAGTTTTTCACGTAAAATTTCTAAATTTTAAATTAAAAAATATTTTTTATTAAATTACAAATAACTATTAAGATTAACTATTATTTAATATTAATTTCGAGATTTTTGTATTATCATACTTGAAATTTTCATAAATTTTCAGTTAGGTCATTCAATCTAAAATTGCTTCACCCATAGCTTGTTTAACTGTGAAATTCTCCCGCACTGTATTCAATCTTGACCAATTCAAATTTGATATATATTTATATATAATATATTTAGTTGTAACAAAAAAGAACAAATACAGAGTTAAAAAATATTTTTTTCCAATTTTTTTTAAATAACTAGCTTTAGAATAATTTTTTAAATTACTATTTCCTAATAATTAGTTTTCTAAAAATAACTATTTTTAAATAATATTGTTTACATAAATATTTTTTATTAATTACTTTTTGATCACTAGATTACTAACACGATAAAAATATAAATTTTATTTTTATGCAATTTGTCATTTATTTATATAGATAAGTGTTTCTTTTGCTCATATTATCATTTTTTTCTTCCTAATATGATTGTAAAATTTATATAAATATTGAGACAGTTTTATCTTTTTGAGCATACATGAGGTGAAAAAATAGAAATATTAATTTATAAAAAAAATAAAAATTTAAATGCTGAAATGATATATATCCTTTTAAAAAAATTGAAACTAATAATTTAATATTCTCTTTAATTTATGGGTTAATTGCAAATTAATACACAAACTTTACCCCAGTTTGCAATTACAACACGAACTTTAAAACTTGGCAAATTAGTACACCGATTTTCATTTTTTGGCGAATTGATACACCGAACTGGAAAAATACTAACGTGGATATTGTCATATACAGCCACGTGTTGTTGTATGATTGGTCGGTGTACTAATTTGCCAAAAAAATGAAAGTTGGTGTATTAAATTGCCAAGTTTCAAAGTTCGTATTATAATTGCAAATTAGGGTAAAGTTCGTGTATTAATTTGCAATTAACCCTTAATTTATTGATATGTTTGGAGTCAGAAATAGTCATCCATTGGAAGTCTTCAAATAGGTACAAATTGATGCACGCATAAATGGTCACTAAAAGGGGAATGTAGAAAGGTTCTAGATTGTGTGGATGTTAATTATTTATTTTATTTTCTATCTTTGAATAAAAAACATTTCCACCAATTTTGCCTTAAAATGCTATAAATTCTAAATTACTCAGGTTTTATTTAATTGTTCAATATGACATTTATTCATATTTTCAACATTGTCCCTCCTTCAAATGCAATACAGTCGACCCTCTAATAGTTAATATTCTATAAATTAATAATTCTAATAATTAATAGAAAATTGAGAGAACCAACTTCGTTCCACGTTGGATAATTAATAATTCTATTATTTAATAATTAATAAAATTTAAAATATATTCTACATGAATATTAATTATTAGAGAGATTTTTTTAAAGAAATATATAACAATTTATGATTTATTTGAGGCAATACTAACCTTAATTCATAAAGTGGAAGTTAAAATACCATCAAATTATGACTTTTTTATTCTTTTGAGAAATTTTAAAAAAAGTTATTAGATAAACAACTTAAAGTAAGTAAAGTATCTCTAGTATAAAAAAATATTAAAAATTATTTTACTTTATAAATACAACTTCTTAATAATTATTTTTTAGTTTGATATCAATCGGTATTTCTTAAATTGAATATAAAATTATTTCTTTTAAATTGAGTAATTGTAAAGCGTATTTAGTTAGTTTTTTTATAATATAATATTAATATTAGGTCTATTAATGTAGATGCTTTAAAATATTTTTTATAATTTTTTTTATATAAATTCTATAAATTAATAATTCTAATAATTAATAAATTTTTGATTTACCATGTGTATTAATTATCAGAGAGTCAACTGTACAATTGAGTATGAAACATATCAGTTAATTAATATATATATAAATGAGTCTTTCATAATTGATACTTTTTGACTTATTATTTCTCCAAGATATAAAACCATTAAGAATTTTTTTTAGTCCAACTTTATATCTTCAAATATGAATGTAAAGAGAGTTTTTTTTTATTCTGAGCAATCAACCTACATTTCCAAGGTTTAAAATTAATAACTAACTAGAGTTTGGTCCTTTTTTTTTTTATAATTTGAAGAGGGGGAAGCGTTTGTGAGAGAAATCGAACCCACAACCTAGCAGTTTTTCTGCTAAGCGCTTATACCATTTGAGCTAAAACTCATTGGTTGGTCCCTTTTGTTAGTACAACTATTAGATAGAGGTGGGCAAAAAAACCGGTCAAACCGATTAACCGAACCGAAACCGCAAAACCGAACCGGAAAATGTGGTTAACCGGTCCAAGAGTTTAGGTTTAGGTTTTAATTTTTGATTTTTATGGTTAATGGTTTAGGTTTAGGTTTTGGAGTTTTAAAAACCGCGGTTAACCGATTAACCGGTTTATAGATAATATATATTTTTATATATTATATATATATATATATATATATATATATATATATATATATATATATATATACATACATACATACATACGTTTGTAAATAAAATATATTTTATAATCTACACACAAAAAAATTCTAAACACAAAAATATATTTAAAAAATATTTTATTTATCAATATATTTTTATTCTAAAAAATTTTATTTTTCTTAATAAAATATTTACCTAATTGAAATAGGAATATATAAAATTTATATTTTAATAATTAAATAGAATAGAAATTAAAGTTTAATTATTAGACTATATTTAAAATTTTATCTTTTTATATCTAATTTTTTAAATAGTTACATGGTTAAAAACCGCAAAACTGCAAAATCGAACCGTTTTAAATGGTTAACCGATTTAATGGTTAACCGTTTAAAATTTTAGGTTAGATTTTTAATTTTAAAAACCGAACTACTATAGACCGGTTTATATATTATCCTCGTGGACCGGTTAACCGGTCCATGCCCACCCCTACTATTAGATCTTCCAATACAAGCATATAATCGTTCAATGGTTGTTTTATTTAACACTTTATACTATATACTAATCTTTTTATAAATCTGAGAATGATTAATAAATTAGAGTGTATTTTACATAAAATTAACTAATTTTTGTTTATTTTTCTTATACATCACCTAAGACTTCTTTAAATTATTCAATTTGCATTTTGAACATTTATGAAAGAATGCTTAGAATCCAACGAAAAACAACAAATAATAAAGAGACAAAAAGCGGTGGATTCTTTCCGAGTAAACACCAACCAACAAATGTGTTCACTTGCAATTATTATACACCATTCTTTGCAATTTGGACCGTCCGGAGAAGAAGCATCCATGAACTTCCCTTCATATCATCATGTGTTTGATTGAGATGATAATATCATGACAAACGTATTTCTTGTATCATAAATTTTTTGATTGAAATGATAAATATATTTTTTAAATAATTATGAAAATCTGATTTGTGACAATTTATATATCTAATTCTCATTTTATATTTATTTTTATTATTAATATTTAGATTTGATTTTATAAATGATTATTTTTAGATAATTAATCTTTTATTTCAATTGACAAATATAAATGAATTTAAAATGAGGGTTATATGACCAAAAATATTTTTTAATTGTAGATTTATTATATTTACCATAAATTATAAAATTGATGGATTAAATTGTCACAAATTATTTTTAAATATATTTTTAATTCATAAAAAAGGAATATATTTATTATTTTGGACAAAAATATAAATATATGAAATCGTTTGACCTAAAATCACTATTCAACATTCACCTTATATCTTAGTTTTTTTTAATTAATTGATTAATTATTTTAATATATTTGGCATAATGTTAAAGACTTTAAAATGAAAAAAATAATAATTTTACTAACAAATCCATTCAATTAATTATTTAAGTACAACATGAAGTAATTATATATTTATGTAAATGGATAGTTGAGGTGATTGATTCTCAATATATCCAATCTATCTTCTCATTTATTTTAGTGATTAAAGTTTGATTTATTTTATTTTAACGGGATATTTTCCCACCTATATATATACATCCATGACAACTGATTTTTGCTTGAAAATTTATCACGCGAGCATGATTTGATCTAAAACTTCATGCTGAAATATAATTCCGCACACGTGATAGTAGACAAAAAAAGCATAAACCGATTACCACATGACAAAAATAAATATAAACCAATTGCCGCATATGCATTTTTGGCTAAAAATATCCATTACATAAAATTAAAATTCGATAACTAAAATGAAATAGAGTTTGATCACCAATTGAAATAAAATAATGAACATAAAGCTATGACTATGAGATGAAAAATTCAAGTACCCACTTAGCCATTTTGAACGAACAAAAGAAGACATATATACACAAGAAGAAAGAATATATGAAATGGTACAAAGCTAGCTCCAAGATTGTTGCAACAAGGCATAGTGCTACAACAGAAATATGAATGGTGTAAAACAAATGAGTTAGATTACTCAGAATCTTTGTAAATTGTGCATAGACTCACTCACTAGTCACGCCACTATTGAAACTACGTACGAGAGAAAAGTACCGATGGTTCCATCATGATTCAACTCAAGAAAATTAATTTAAGACTAAATGGGGTCCCAATATCCATGGGGTCTAGCTGTAAAGCCCTGAAAACAACTCATATTTTCAAGATTTATTAAAAACTAAGTCCAAAAGAGTTAGCCAAGTAGTAAGCACAGCGTCAGCCGCCTCTACTTCAAACTTACAAACTAGTCCTCGTCATGTCGCATACACTCGCACATGCTCTATTTTCTTGTCACTATATATGTATATGATATGCAAGCATGGAAATAAAAAGCGCCAAAATAAATAATATCGAAATAAGAAATATTTCAATAATTTTTTATATTTACATTTTGATAATTTTGTCAAAAATATTCTTGAATAAATCCGACGTATAAAATTTACTTGGAGTTTTTCTTTTTTAACTGGATTCACTTATAAAACAACATGTTCCAACAAGAAACGTGTTAATTGAGATTTGGGTATTAACTGTTTCAATTTATAATTTAATAAATCAGATTGTCCAAATTTTGTATTAGGAATATATTTAATAAAATAGTCTAAAAAAAATATTATCCATAACATAACATAAATGCGTCATTCCAAATCAGCTTCTATATAAACCCACCAAATTATTCAAGAAACCATATGCATTCATTCTTGGATATCCAACACAACAATGGAGGTTTCAATAGATGAGATGAAGAAGAGCACCAAACCCCATATCGAGCTCGTAATCGACGTTAATTCATCGACCGAACCGCAACAACCAACAACAAAAACATCACATTTTTGTTATTCTTTAAAGATCATTAAAGGGTCATTCATTTCCATTCTAGCTAGGTTTCATGCTGGATACTTTAGAATAAGCTTATCTCTGTGCAGTCAAGCTTTGCTATGGAAAATTCTCGGAGACGGATCGATCGATCATGCGCATGCTTTTCGACGAGTGTTTCAATTTTTTCCATCTACAGCTTTTATCCTTCTTTGGTCAATGGCATTATTTACAGTTGCTTCACTCTCGTTTCTTTATATTCTTAGATGTTTTGTTCACTTTCAAATGGTGAAAACTGAGTTCATGCATCATGTAGGGGTTAATTACCTATTTGCTCCCTCAATTTCATGGCTTCTTTTGCTTCAGTCCTCACCTTTTTTCACTCCAAAATCTACGTACTATCTTGCTCTCTGGTGGGTTTTTGTTGTCCCGATCTTGATTCTTGATGTTAAAATATACGGCCAATGGTTTACGAAAGGGAAGAGATCGTTATCGACGGCTGCAAACCCGACGAGTCAGTTGTCGGTGATCGGAAACTTGGTCGGAGCTCAAGCCGCAGCACAAATGGGGTGGAATGAGAGTTCTTTATGCTTGTTTTCGTTGGGTATGGCACATTATTTAGTGCTGTTTGTGACATTATATCAAAGATTGTCCGGTGGAAATTGTCTGCCGACAATGTTACGGCCAGTTTTCTTCTTGTTTATTGCTGCTCCGAGCATGGCTAGTCTGGCTTGGAATTCAATCTCCGGAAGTTTTGATAATTTCGCAAAGATGCTCTTTTTTCTCTCCATTTTCCTGTTTTTATCACTGGTAAGAAATATATATGTTAGGGTTTTTATAACTATTTACTTCTAAATTGCAACATAATTTTATATATCTATAACTTTCACTTTTGACAAATATATCCTAACAAATAAAATTTTACCGTTTTGATCCATCATTTTATTGAATTCGAATAATTAACCCTACCAGACAAGACATGTTTTGAATATGCAAATTTCAATTCGTAAAATTAATCGTACCAGTTGTAAACTTTTTTTTAAGAAATATATCTATCAAAAGAGTTAAATTGTGAATATATTTTATATTTTTTTTCTTACTTTGATAGAGATACATTAGGACTCAAATTTCAAACTAAAAGCTTAATTATAGGTATTAGTCTCTATATTGACAATGTGAGGAGAAGTAAAATTAAAATTGAATTATTATATTGTAATCGGTTGTGTTTATGTCTCAAAAGAAGCTTTCAAGTAGGACCACAAAAATCTTTGAACTTTGAAACATATGAGTTCTTGAGGCTACATATAATGTGTTCACATCAGGGGTATTATTACAAATTTAATTTTCATTTCTAGTAAAAATATTTTGAATATTCATATCAAATTTAACTTATGGCAATGGATGGCATTATATTTTAAACATATATTAATTTATAACTATCGTCTAACAGGTATCGAGGCCACGACTATTCAAGAAATCGACAAGAAAATTCAACGTAGCATGGTGGGCATATTCATTCCCTTTGACAGTATTGGCATTAGCTTCAGCTGATTATGCTCAGCAAGTTAAAGGAGGTGCAGCTCATGGAGTTATGCTCATTTTATCTCTACTATCAGTTCTTGTCTCGCTCGGTTTGATCGCCTTCACCGCCTTCAATACTAACGTTCTGTTTCCGCCCACTGATCCGTCTTTGAGCCCTAACACCACTCATCTTGCAGACACATAGTTTTCAATCTACGTTCCGCTCTTTGGTGCAACTGATACCTGATAGCTGATAGATGATCACCGTCATCGGGATGTAGATTTTTTTTATAAAGTTCTAAATTAGAAATGCAGCACTAGTAGCACCCAATTAAAGAAAAAATGTTACACATAATTTTCAACTGTAAATAGAACTGATGTACCATTTGCTTTATAATTCAAGTGGTAGAGCTATTAAATTCTTTTTGTCGTCTATCGCTCATTTATCTTATGTTATCTATAGATAAGAATTTCATTTATATTTGGATATAAAAGATTGTTGGATTTGTTTTTGAATAGTGATGCTTGATCGTTTCAAAAGATAGGAAATTAAAGGTTGATGAAGAGAAAGTAATGATAAAAAAGATTGTAGTATAATTAAGGTAAAATGGATTCACATAGCACAACTATGAGAAATTGATAAATGTATCTTAAAAAATAACAAATTTAATCTAATAATTTTATTTTTTTGAATTAATTATATACAAGCAACCAATGAAATATAAGGAAAGAAATCACCACTAAAAGTCTTAATTTATTCAAAGATTTAAAAGTTTGCGAATATATCTCAATGATCGTTTCATTTTAAATCTATCTAAATTTTTCAATCTATTTAATTGTTCAAATTTTCAGGTGAATTTTTATACTTCAAAAACACATGTTTATAATGCAAATTGAACTCCTAATCCATTTTTAAATCATGGCAAAATAAAATTTTAAATTTTTATTTTTTAGTGATTGTAGTATGTAGGTGAAAGATTGACACCACTAAGAGAGTTCTGCCGAGTATCATTGATGAATCCCAGAGTGCGTTTATTCCTGACAGGCTCATTACGGATAACGCCATCATAGCCTTTGAGTTATTTCACTCGATGAAACACAGGATTAAAAGTAAAAAGGGAGTTGCTGCCCTGAAGCTCGATATGAGTAAAGCGTATGATAGAGTGGAGTGGCTCTATTTGCATCAGGTTATGCTGAAAATTGGTTTTCCCGTCCATTTTGTTAATCTGATTATGACCTGTGTTTCGACCGTATCATTCTCTTTTTTTATTAATGGGAAGGTCAAAGGTTTTCTCAAACCGAGCCGGGGTATTCGCCAAGGGGACCCCATATCTCCATATCTCTTTATCCTGTGTACTGAAGGCTTATCGGCGTTGATTAATAGGGCAGCTCAGACAGGGACCATCCATGGGGTTCAGGCATGTAGAGGAAGTCCGAGTATTACCCATCTCCTTTTTGCAGACGACTGCATTCTGTTTTCGAGGGCTACGTTGGAGGAATGCCGAGCAATTAAGGATATCCTCCGGTTGTATGAGGCGGAATCAGGTCAGCAAGTGAATCTGAGTAAGTCCGAAGTGTTTTTTAGCTCTAAAGTGGCGGAGGATAGAAGGGCAGCGGTGAGGCTTTTGTTTTCGGTTCAGGAGGTGGGGCATCTTCCGAAATATCTGGGTCTTCCTACTGTGATTGGCAAATCAAAGAAGATTATCTTTGCTTCTCTTAAAGAGAGAATTTGGAAGAAACTAAAGGGTTGGAAAGAAAAGGTCCTTTCCCGAGCGGGCAAAGAGGTTCTTATCAAATCTATAGCTCAGGCTATCCCCACCTATATAATGAGTTGCTTTCTTCTACCTAAAACTTTCTGCGATGAATTACAGGGGCTGATTAACCGTTTTTGGTGGGGAAATAGTAAGGATGATAAGAAATTACACTGGGTCAGTTCAGCCAAACTGTGCTCTTCGAAGATGGATGGGGGTCTGGGGTTTCGTCATTTCTATGATTTTAATTTGGCTCTATTGGCTAAACAGGCATGGCGCTTACTCCTTTACCCAGAATCTTTGTGTGCGCGGGTTATCAAAGCCAAATATTACCCTCGTAGTGATGTTTTGTTAGCTGGTTGTGGCTATTCCCCTAGCTATTTTTGGAGAAGTGTTTTTTCCTCTCTTGACCTGCTGAAGGCAGGCTTAGGCTGGCGTGTGGGGAATGGAAAAGATATTAACATCTGGAGCGAGAGATGGATTTGTGGCGACCTGATCAATCGCCCGCTGTTACAACTACGCCTACCGCCGGAAGCGACAGTGAGCTGTCTTATTGATGAAGATTTGAAAATGTGGCGACGCGACATGGTCGAGACCTCTTTTCTTCCTTTCGAGGCGGAAAGAATAATGGGGATGGCTGTCAGTCCAAGGTTACCTGCGGATAAAAGGCTTTGGATTCACTCAAAGAATGGTCGATATTCAGTTAAATCGGGATATCAAGTGAGCCAACGCCTCTCGCGTCTGGTTAATCAGTCCAGTGGGTCTTTTTCTTCTAGTTCTGCGAACTGGAAACTTGTTTGGAGGCTTAATGTTCAGCCTAAGGTGAGGTATTTTTTGTGGCGAGTGTTGTCCAACATTATTCCCTGTTTTGATGTTCTTCGCAGTAGAGGTGTTATGACGGATGGCGCATGTCCTCGTTGTGGGAATGCCTCAGAGTCAATTCTGCACGTCTTTAAGGAATGTGGTTGGGTTAGAGGGCTTTGGCTGGCCTCCCCCTTAGGCTTGCGCGTTGATGCTCTAGATGCCCAGAACTTTGCTACTTGGTTTGATTTGATGGTGCAAAAGTTGAGCGCGGATCACTTGGAGCTGTTTGTTGTCATGTGTTGGCAAATTTGGCACTCCAGAAATAAGATGCTACATGAGGGGAAGCTAGATTCTGTTGAGTCCATGTTGATTAGTTGCAGAGCTGGGCTACTGGCAGTAGATGACTTCCAGGGTGACCAGGTTGTCCAACCTCCCTCTTATACTCCAACGACTGGCTGGATCCCTCCAGCGCCCAATCTGTTCAAAATTAACTCTGATTTAGCGATGGATGCGAATGGAAGGAAAGCTGGTCTTGGGATTGTAATAAGAAATAATGAAGGCCAAGTTTTAGTGTCTGCAGGGAAGTGTATGCCAGCGGTTTGCAGTGTGGAGTATGGCGAAAGTCTTGCTGTTTTATTTGGATTACACATAGCTTTAGACTGTGGTTTGATAACAGTTGTTGTGGAATGTGATTCCTTGTCTGTTGTCCAGCATTTGCAGCGAGGGGTTTGGAACGACTCTCCTCAGGGTTTGATTATAGAGGATATAGTGTCGTTGTTTCCGAGGTTTAATTGTATTAGTTTTGTTTTCACTCGTCGAGAGAATAACAAAACGGCTCATTCGATAGCTAGATGGGCTTTATCTATTCCGGATATTTCTGTGATTATGGAGGATGTTCCAAATCATATTCGAGCTTGTATCACCGAAGATTTTCCTTCGGTTTCTGATTTTTAATCAATAGCTCAATCTTTCGATAAAAAAAAAAAATTGGATTAATTTTCTTTGAAATCATTAAATTGGAATTTTACAAATATTGAAAGTTTCGAATAAATTTAGAATAGGCTGAAAATATTTTGTTTTTCTTCAAGATGAGACCTTAATAATTATAATTTTTTTAGGAAAAACTGTTCCTAAAATCCATGTACTTTCCATAATTTTTATTTTGTTTTGAGGCATTTTTATTTTTTATTTGATCTAAGTATTTTTAAAAATAATTTTATAAAGTCCTTTTATTAACAAATTGCAGAAGTCTGAGAGATCAAATAAAATTGTTTTTAAAAGTATAAGAATTATGTAAAGAAACAAAAAAACCTTTATAAAATTATTTAGGAAAGTGTAGAGACCAAGTGAAGTAGCAAATAGAGATAAAATAAAAATAAAAAGTATAAGTACCTTAAGATAGGTTAAACTTTGCTTTCACTACAAATTGGTACATATTTATATAAACATTCAAAAATTTATTTTATAGTATTATAGAATTTAAATAATTTTTTACAGATAATTTCTTAAATTTTCACGAGCTTTTCTCAAATTATAAACTAATTTATCATAAAAATAAAGAGAGAAATATATATATATATATATATATATATATATATATATATATATATATATATATATATATATATATATATATATATATATATATATATATATATATATATATATATATATATATTTTAATCAATTTTCTAGATTTTTTTTATTGCTAAAATACACACACACATTATAAAATAGCTCGAGCACATTGATAAAATACATTATATTTTATTTTGATAATTATAATATATGTTTTATTCATGATATATATTCATCAATTTTAATATAATTTTATATACATTGATTTATTTTGCCTAAAAATAAATTTATATTTTTCTCTTGTATATCAATTTAATTACAGTATCGTATTTCTGGATCCAATTTAATTTACAGAGAGAATAAAAATATCTATTTGAACAAACTACAGAAGATAAAATATTAGTTGAAAAGCCATTTTGATTAGATATAAATTCTCAGTGCCCTCCCAAATAGACTTAAAGGTTGAAATGGATTATAGTTACATTTTCGGAAAAGACATGGCATACAATTCTCTTCACCATCTAAAACGGATGTTCTCATTTTTCTGATGCCTAAGGAACATTTGAATTAATGAAGATGGAAAAATGCTTACTGGATAATTTTTCCCAATTTACGGCTAATTCTATCTAGGGTGACAATTCGATCAGTCGATTAAATGAATTAAATTTTTTCAAATTTACCAAACCAAAATTTGATCAGCTTAAAACCGAAATCAACTGGAGTTATACTTTGATCCAAACTGGACTGACAAAAAAACAAAACTATACCTAATCGAACCAAAAGAATATGAAATATTAGTCGGTTTGGTTAAAAGCAATACAAATACAAAGAAAAATAATTAAACATTCAGTTTCAGTTTTCCTGTTTATATGAAAACCAAACCAAAGAACAAAATGTTTACAAAGTAAAATCAAACCATTAAAAATTTTAACTGAACCGACTGAATAAACCAAACTTTAAACTTAAAAATAATATATTATAAAATTAATAACCTTATTAAATTCTCAAAGGAATATATATCCCAAGAGTTTTTAGGCAAAAGATTAGTTATTTTTTTCTGAATCTAGAAAGTAATATTTTTTAATGTATAATATTATTTTAATAAACCAACGAGCTGTAACTCAAATAGTATAAGCGCTGGATGACAAACTGCCAAAGTTGTGAGTTCAGAATTTCAATAGATATTAAAAAATTCTTTAGATTGTTGTTCGCAACGTAGGTAAAACGAATGAGAGAAGGATTTTGTTTGAGGTGTGCATGTCACTGCTCTAAAAAATATTTTGCCAAAGTTGCTGTATGCCCTTGGATACAACAAACTCTTTAGTATAAAGTAGCAGCAGAATATTTGACATGTTAGTATCTAAAAGAACAAAGGGTCAACGCGCCCCTTAAACTTATAACATGGGGTCATCTAACCCAATTTATACTTTTTTGAGCAACTAACCCCAAAACTCTTCAATTTTGAGTCAAATAACCCATAATTATATTTTTAAAATGTGTAAAATATAAATCGGAGGCGATGGATGCAAAAAGGTAATTAGATATTTCCCTAATTGTTGCGATATAATTATTCTAAACCTATTTTTTAAAATAAAAATATAAATTATGGGGTTATTTGACCCTAAAATGAAGAGTTTTGGGGTTAGTTGCTCAAAAAAGTATAAATTGGGTTAGATGACCCCGTGTCACAAGTTCAGGGGGCGCGTTGACCCTTTGTTCGTATCTAAATCAATCCAGCTAATTTAATTTAAATAAAAGATAGAAATAAACGTTGTAACTAAAAATCATAGTGGCTAAAAATCAGAAAGCTGTATGACTTAATTTTTAAGTTAATAAAAATATGTTTAATGGTTTAGTAAAAACGTGTTGCGCAATTTTAGAGATTTATCCGAACGAATTTAACACTATGTAAGCATAACAATTAAATAATTGTATAAAAATTATTTTCGGATTGCAAAAAGATTATAAAACCTTGGGCCAAGTCTATCCAAAATTCATCGATTTTTCATGGCTTCTTTAAATAAGTACCCTACATGGCTATAATTAATTAGATTTTTACTGTTGACCAAAAAAAAGTTGATGACATATTTTTTAAGTTTCTAAATTGCACAAATAACTTTATGATATTTGAGGATTACTGTCAACTATAAAAAAGGAAGGAAGTGATTAATAGAATCAAAATCTCCTACAAAATCTCAAAGCATAAATATATAGCAATTAATATTGAAGAATCTTTAATAATCCTTAATTATAATAACTAATAATTTGAATTATATGCCATAAACTGCAAAAGGGAAACCAAAAAAATAAAATGATTAAAAAAATAAAAACAACAAGCATTTGAGAAACAAAAAAAAATAACAAAACAAGAAATTCATCAACTCATCATAAACAATTAACAAATATGAATACACAATATAAATTCATTTATTTGTAAAAAAAACTGATATACTGTCAATTTATATGTAGTTAACCACTAATAAATTAAATTTAATAAAAAAACTATTAACATCATAAAATCATTTTTGGATAAATCTAACAATAATATATCCTAAAATTAACAGTACACCAAATTAGTTAACTGTCAGTTAACCAGTAATTACTTATTAGTTAACTTTAACTAACAAAAAAAGATAATTAATAAATTTTTTATTTTATATTCAATATTCAAACAAAATACGGTTTGGTTAACCAGCGGCATGCAAACAGGTTACTAACGGTAAATTTAAAACAAATTTTGTTTAAAATACAAAATTCAAATTTACTAATGATTTATTCAAAATAAATTTTATTACAAGTTTACCAACGGTTAACCCAACGTTTACTAACAGAGTACTAAATATAAAATTATTGATGTCCATTAGTAAATCATTGGTTAACCAATAAACAACTACAGATATATAAGTGAAAAAAAAATTACAAACAGAAAATCAATAGCATCATTGGAAGACATCCAACATTTTACCCAAAGTTAACCATTAGTGTATTAAAAAATAAAATTATTGGTTTACAATTAGTACACCATTGGTTAACCAACAAGAAACATATATAACACTAAAACAGAACTAAACATAACATTTAATGTTTAGTAACATTTAACCAACATCATAAAACAAGAAGCTTAAACAGAACAAAGTAACATTTTGTTCACTAATAACAACTGTGTTCATAAACAAAAAAAAAACAAATAAATCTCTGTTGACCAAAATCCAAGCGGCGGCGTGGATCATCACCTTCATCGATCAAAATCAGCGGCGGTCTGGATTTGAAGCTGCCGTCGTTTGTGAATAGATGGCCGACGTTTCCTCAGAACCAAAATATGAAAATGGAAAGGACTTTCACGGCAACAACTACTTCCTCAAGCCGATTGGAAGGAAAAGACGCTTATTTGAAGAAAAAACAAGAGATTAATTGCAGAGAACCGATGTAGCCACCATTTTTAAGCGAGATCTGCCTCAGATTGTAGAAGCGATGGCAAACTCTTTTCTCTTGTGCATCAAAAATTCTAAATGGGTAGGTTAGATTGATGAATTAAATGGTTGAAGATAGTGGAGAGTTTAATGGCAAGAATCTCGCATGAATCTTAAATTACCAAACTTGAAAGATTGTAAAATAGTTTTCCCTTTTAATGAAGGTACAAAATAGCAATAATAAAGGTTATTAATTTAAAAATAAACTTAGAAATTGTATTTATCAAAAGAGAGATCGTATATGTCAAAAGAGAAATTGTGACCCGTATATTTGAGAATAAATTAGGCTTAGCCCGTAATCTGTGTAATTTTCTCATTTTTCATCCTCCACCCCACACTCATTCCAGAAAAAAGGGAGGGCTAGCCCATTGCTTCCCTTTCAATACTTCACAAGCCCATAATTGAAATTCACTAATAAACACAAAATAAATATAAGTAGTGTACACTTTTCATGTGGAAATTGGTCTTTTGAAAAATTACAAAACAAAAACACAACATTTCTTTGCTATATAGGGGCACTATCTCTTGTCGATTTACGATAGTTGTATTCTGACGAAGTATTCTATCAACTACATCATGTTAAATTATTGACGCTACGACCTGCCTGACAGTTTTTGGCAATAGTTTTATGTATCCGTCGGTTAAAATTCATCGTCAAATTTGTTGTTTTTGAAACACTTACCGATTGCTACATAGTTGTGCCACTTTTGCCAACATATTTTAGCGAAAGTTGTAAACAGATGAAGGATTTTGTTGGTAAAACTACACTTCCCACAATATTTTTGGTGACAATTTCTACTAAAATTTTAAAAAAGGGGTGATAAACAATTTCAAAGACACATTAACTAGTTAAGCTAAACCTACGAAATTCCAAGTGAGAATCAAGTAACCTATGAAAACCCAATACCTAGCACAACCAAAACAAAAACACAGCTTTTGTAGCTGTTTTTGAAAGTGCAATAAATACAAAATAAACAGAACCCAACATCCCTTCTAAGCTACCCACACTAAATCCATAAATGCTGCCTCAACTTATTTAATAAAAAAGCTTCATATTTGTCTCCTACGGACCAATTTCAGGATTCTTGTACCTTGTCAACATTAATATTTCCAACTTCTTTTCTTATTGGGTAGTTGAACTCTTTTAATTTCACTTATTTAATGCTATATCTGCCCACTTTTTTACTTTTCTTGCAATTTGGTTATTTCCCTTTTTAATAAACACACTCATTTTTTCATTCTTCCCCTCTTCACTCTCTACTCTCCATCACTTCTTCTCTCATTTCTCATTTCAGAACATTTTCATGTTCTTTCTGCATGCCCTACATATATTTCTCCATGCATTTTCCATTTTACGGAAGCTTATCTAGTCTTACATTTTGCCATTTCGTTTCCGTTTACGGAAACAAAAATTCCATTTTAAACTAACATATATTAATTCTACTAAAAATTAGGGTTTCGCCATTTTCTGATCGACGTTTTTCTTTCTGATATTTCTTGTTTTCGCGCTGCATAGATTATGTTTTTATGTAATGCAAATAGATATATGTGATTGAGAATATGTTGGTTCAACGGGATATTGGTCCGGTTCAATAAGAAAACAGTGTTCAAAATGTTGTGAGCTCTGCTTTTTGATTGAGCCGTGCCAATATCACGTAAATTGCCTTCTCTTTTACTACTACTCACTCATTCATTTCTTCATGGATTTCAGGTAATATTTACTTTTGGCATTGTTTTTTTTTTTTAATGCATATCACTCTTCTAATTTTATTTTAATAAAAGAATTAAGTTAATAAATAAAGAATTCTTTTGCATATAATTAATGTTTCGAAGTCTCATTGATTTTATAAGTAGTCTTTTCCTTGTTTTTTATATTTATTTACGATTCATTAATTTACTTTTTTTTTTGAATAAAAATGTAAAAATAATATACTTAATGTGTTTTTTATATAAATGATACTTTGTTTTGTTTAAACAAACTTTTTAAATATAAATATTAGAAGAACTCATTGCTCTACAAATCCACTTATTGATAGTAATCAAAACGAACTTAGAATTATTATATATGATATCATATTTAAATCAAAAATTGGTTTCAATAATTTATTATAATAATTTTGTAGAATATAGTAAATTGATTCTATTTTCAACTTAAATAGTAATAAACAATTAAAATCTATATGACATGAGAAAATTATAGTAGAAAAAATGTATACTATAAAACTATTGCAGATTTAAAGTATAGTTATTAAATTACTAATTCTCTTTATTTAAATGAATATCAATCAATGAAAAATTAGAAAAATATGATAAACCTTGGGCTTAAGAATTTCAATCAATGATAAATTAGTCTAATTATATTAATTTATAATGATGTTATCAGTGGTTCACATTGTTCTTTTTAGGCTTAATCGTAGAAATATATTTTTTATTTTATGATTTATACTTTTAAAATCTTTAATTTTAAGTCATTTTTTAATATTCAATTTTATTTGTAACTTTTATGTAAATTGGAGTGAAAAAAAGTTTAAATATACTTTTCATATTTGCTTCATGTTCGAATTTTTAATAGTAAAAAAATAAATTAAAAGAATATGAAAAAATATGAAAAACATAATTAATTGTTTTTTATTTTATAATTTGACAAAATAATTATTAATTGAAAATACAAATAAAATAATTATTAGTTAAAAATACAAATAAAATAAAATAAAATTAATGAAAGCCAAAAAAAATGAATATTTGTAGAAAAAGAGGTTTTTATTTTAATTGCCCATCCGGTTTTTAGGATTTTGCCTTAACTAATCTGGATCTGACCCGCTTCGCGCATTTAGTATGCTAAGTGAGTTTGTAAGCGGAGATTTTCTGTATTCACAAGACTAGAATTTGAGATTTTATTTAAGCGATATCGAACCGATTATCACTTATACAAAGAGTTTTTTTCAAATCGTACTATTGATAACTCCACATTTCTTTAGCATATTGCAATCTTTTATAAGCGGTTATGGAAGAGTTTATTACCCAATAGGGTTTTTTTTCAATGGTTTTAATTATTATAAATCCTTAGACTAGGCAAGACAAGCTAGGGTCGAAGTAGTATATTTAGTATACCCTATGCATGCATCAATTGGGCAGACGGTTGCTAGCACTAGGAGATTCCCTGCCAAATACAATTAATTGATATGGCCTCTCTCCATTAATTTCCCTGCAGGTTGTTGCATTGCATATGCTTATTAACCCTCCTTATAGCTTTTTTTTAGGTAAAACAATTTAATAAATTTAAATTTCTGATCAAAAATGATAAAAGTATCTGTAGAACATATTTATGACAATCTCATCCATTAATTATGCAATTTTTATTAATTATGTTCGATCCGTAATTTGAATTTTTTTTGGAATATATTGTTAAAATTGATAATTTAGTTTTCATGAATGATTATGTCACACAATTAACTTTTAATTTTAGGTTACAAAGGGGTATGAAGTCACGGTGGATTCAAATTAAATTGATAGATTATTTACAGCCTTTTTTAAGGATATTTTTTTTATTTTAGTAAGTAATTATATAAACCATTAACATTATTTTGCTGTTTTTTAGTCATTAAAGATCGCACGAAATTGTGTAGCTCATTATTCTACCGTTGCTATAAAAGAAATATCAACTAGGCCTGGCCACTTTAGATTGGCATCGATGTATAACTTGCTTAACATATATTATTATTAAATCTTTTATCCATTTCGGTTCAGAAAAAGTTAATTAATTAAACTAATTAAATATATAAAATCTTATACATTTTTAGTTTTTAATATTTAACTAATCAAACAATAGAATTGCCATTGTTACTTGAGCTAAAAGCTCCTATACTGTAACAAACTTAATGTTGTTTCTCTGCAACTATATGACTAACAAACACTAAAGAGAAAACCACAAAAATATTACTATTTAAATAGAAAATAACAAAAATACACACCAATCTAATAATTTACATTGATACCAAAAAAAATAAAAGTTTACATATTCTAACCAAACCACTAAGTAGGAGACACATATGGCACAAATAAAAAGCAAAAAAAAGGTCAAAAACGTGTCCTAACTGGTCAAAAACGCGTCTGGCATGCGTCAGAACCGCGTCTGACACGCGCGTCAGTGACGCGTCAGCGCGTGTCAGCGAATTTCAGCATGTCAAAATAATTTAAACATGTATCAACTATGTATCTGCTATGTATCTGGAATTTGTCACTGATTCATTTTCTCATATTTTTAAAAATATAAATAAATAAATAAATTTATGCGTGTATATATACACACACACATATTATTTTATGTACTATTTATGTGTATATGTATAATATATTTTAAATTTAAAGATATATATATATCACATGCTTTAAAAATGCATAAATTACGTTATAAAAAGTATATATATATTATATATTATATAATAAAATATACATATCTATCACATATAAATTGCTTCTAATATGTATTCAATATATGTATTTAAAAAACGTGTATTCCTATTAAATATTTGATGCTTGCTCCGTCCTTTTATTTTTCCATGTTGCGCGAGGTTTTGCTTTTTAGCTCAATTTATTGTTTATATTTATAATGTATTTACGATGTATACAATGTATTGCAAGATATAGATGATACATCGGTAATGTATTAAAATTTTATTATTAATTTTTCTCATATATATCTATGATGTATCGATGATGTATTTATGTGTATCGGTAATGTATTATGATGTATCAATAATGTATCGGTCATTTTAAAATTTATTTCGTTAAAATAATCTAAAAACTTTAAACATGTATCTGCTACGTATTGGAAATGTATCATCTATATATCACTAATACACACATGTATCGGTCAATTTGAAAATTATTTTGTTGAAAATAATTATTATGAGTTGGAGATGGATTCTAAAAATTATAATCAATGGTGTATCAACAAAATTCATTTCGTTGAAATAATAATAATAAAAAAAGAACATGTATCTACAATGTATTAATGGTGTATTTTATGATGTGTCGACAATTTATCTGCAACGTATCGGTGGTGTGTATATACGATGTATACATTATGGATATATCTAATGTGTATAATAATGTATACACAATTAAACCAATAACTATATAGTGCTTTCACTAAATTTATCAACAGTTTAAGTTAATCTCAAAAACAGTCTAGATATGTCTCAAAACAATAATAGCCGACATGAAATATATTAAAAATTCGAAAATATAGAAGCAAATTTACAATTTTTATTTTGCATAAAATCAGATTTTAAAAATTGTTCAATTACATTTCGAAAACATATCACATACAGCTCAAATACATTTTCGATACATCTCCGATACATTAATACGTCTCAGAACCAGATCAACTATATTTATCAAAATAAAAAAATAGTTTAAATTTATGTCGGTCTCATCTCCATTTGTGAGTTCATTTCTCTGCTCCCAAACACGTGAAAATCATCATCATGATATGAATTTCCCTGTTAAACAAAAACATTTTATTTCTTTTATTGTTTTAACTTTTAATTTAACAATCATCAAATTTGAATTTTCCTGAAGTTTTTATCTTTTTCATTTTTAAATTTATTAAATTTATTTATTCCAATACACAATAATATATATAAATAATTAAATAAGAAAAAGTAAGTAAATAAGATCCATAAACAACGACCATAGTAAACTGAATTTATCAAAATATGATAACATATTATAACAAATTTTTTCTAGCTATTCTAATTGAGCTCACAGCTAAAGAATTTAGAGAACTACAAAATTCCAAAAAGTTCAATATAAATTAAAGACAAAAATAAAGAGTAAAAGAACCACCGAGAAATCTTCTATATTAGCAGGAATCGAGCACGGCCAAGATCATCCACACCAAATTCAAAAGTTAAAAACTTTAATGTCAATCAAGCTTAAAAAAGTAATCATCCATCAAACCCATATTAAAATGGCCGTGTCTTGAAACTTCATTTAACCAAAAACCAACAAATTAAAGATCAAATCTTTACACATGCAAGCATAAAACCCATCACCAACAACAAAATTGCTAACCCATTTATCCACAGAAAGATCGGAAGCGGAGATTAGAAGTTCATCTGAGTGAAAAGAGCTAGGCATCAGAGAAGGAGGAGATAGAAGAGGTCTGAATGAAAGTTTCATAGAGAAGAATTTTGTGGAGTAGAGAATACATGTTGAGAATACAAATGGGTATAAAATGTAATAATTATGCCAACTCAGTTATTTAATGTGAAGTTCTTTGGATAGTGAAGAAAACTTATCAAAGTGTTGGTATTAGAGAAAAAAACTACCGCATTTGTAATTATTGTGTAATTTTCTCAACACTTCAATGCAGCAGAAATAACCAAAAACGGGGTAAAATGAAATTTAGTTTATTTTATAAATATAAAAATAACTATTATTCTAGAAATGTCAAGGAATTATACTTATACATTAAAACTGAAAGAAAACGACATAAAATTTGAAACGACAAATATAAAATGTGAAGCTATAGGTTATAAGGGTAAACAAATGGTCGTTGAATCCAAAATATAACCGTTTAATTGCCTTAGGCTTTTACAAGTGAGACAAAGATACAAATGGGACAAATGTTGTAGTAGGTTAATTTGTCAAAGTGATTACGCAAACTAATCATTACATTTTACACATTTGAGATAAAAATTAAGGAAAAGCCAAAATGAAACTTCTACCATTATGTATAAGATAGAGGTTAAATGGAGAGTATACATCCACATTTCCAGGTGTCCCTATGCATGTGCTCATGCAAAAGGTTTAATATGTTTGTTTTACAAAATTCACAGTGCATTACTTCGTTCACAAAATTGCTCCCGTTTTAGGCGATTTTTCCGTTAGGCCAACACTCACACTTCCTTCAAATATTTTCAAATCTTGGAAACTGTTTCACTTATTTTATACTAGTTTAGTCAATATAAGAGAATGATTTTTAAGGAGCAAATCACTTTGAGACTTCTCCTAAATGTTAAAATACACACTTTCATCCTCCTGTTTGAAACTCAAATGATATAATCCTTCATTTCTTTTCATATACAATTCAGTCTTTCAGTCCACGTTTGATGTTAGTCAATTGAGTTAAAAAATTAAATTAAAAAAAAAATTCAAACATTCAAACTTATATTTTTAATATCTAGATAAAACAACATTATTATGAGATTTTGTGAGTTACGGGCTTCAATTTAATTTTTAATATTTATTAATTCTTTCATTCTAAAAATTAAATTAAATAAAAAAATTAAAATTAAGAAAATTGAATTTATTAAACCATTAAATTTCATAAATTTATAATTTATATTTATATTTGTGTCAAAAACAAGTTTAAGATTAAAATAAAACTAAATTTTTTGATGTTAGTCATTTGACTCAGTTAACTAACACCAAAAATAAATGGAGGGTCGTTGACGGAAATTAAAGGAAAAAATTATATCGTTTTATTTTTCAAATAAAAGGAACAAAAAAATATAAATTATAACATATGAGTTTCAGAAACAATGATGAAATCTGGTCGAAATGCAATGGCTAAAAATAATCCATGGACCTTGACCTTTGGCCTCCCTTATAGTAAATCCTCTGAATTTCAAAAACGATTAGTAAACCCCTAAATTATGTGGCGGCGCTCATCATATCCGTTCTGTCTAAAAAATCTGTTAACTCTGTCAAAATTGATGAGCTCATTCTAAAAAATGGCAGCACACGTCATTCGCCACTTCACCAAAAATCCAAAGAAATTTAAAACACTAAACAATACCTCTAAAATTGTTAAAATTTAATTAAAAAAATTAAAAATTAACCCACCCAAACCCAATCAAACCCACCCAAATCAACCAAATCCAACCCAACCACTCAATCTATAACCCCCACCCATTATTTTCCGGCCACCGCCTCCTACAATCTGGCGGTCTTCTTCGAGTCGTTCTTCCATTGAAAGAACATGCCGGAAAAAAATTCTAGCGGCGGTTGTGGGTGAATGCAGTCGAAAAACGATGTCGGCGGTGGGTGGAGGCACCCGAAAAAAGGTAGGTGGCGGTTAGGGATTGAATGGTTAGTTTTGATTCGGTTGGATTCGGTTGGATAAATATTTAAATGTTTTAATTAAATTTTAATAGTTTTAAGGAATATTTTTAGTCTTTTAAAGTTTTTTGGATTTCTAGTGAAGTGGCAGCTGATATAGGGCCGCCATTTTTTTTTTAGAATGACAACTCATCAATTGTGACAGAGTTAACAGATTTTTAGACGGAAGGGTATAGTGAGCGCTGCCATATAATTTAAGGAATTTATTGATCGTTTTTGAAATTTAAGAGGTTTACTGTAAGGTAGGTAAAAAATCAGAGCCCATGGATAATTATTAACCAAAAGCAACGGATGCCATGGATGTAGCTAATGTATATTGATCGTTGACGTGTTGTCATTAATTAAATTAGACTTTCAAAATGTAAAAACTACTATTTGATTAATTAAAAAATCGTCAATAAAATGTATTATGACAAAATATAAAATTTTATTCGTCTATGCGATCCTCGACACATTTTTAAATGTCGATGAGTTGCTATCTATGTAGTACGGACACAAATACGGAAAAATCAGACACATAAACACGGACATAGTGAAATAGTGTCATTTTTAAAAAGTGCTAATTTCCCAAAATACATGTTTCGCCAAAATAATTACAACTTTACATTGCAAGTTTTGAGTTTTATTTTTTGACGTTTTGCCCTAACTTTATTTACCTGTTTTTTTTATTTACCAAAATACCTTTTTCGGTTTTTCAATTTCAGTTTTCGGTTTTTTGGTTTGGTCAATCAAACCGACCAAACCGACCAGCAGTTTTTTTATATAGTGTAAGATTAGTGTATATATAGTGTTAATTTTTATTTTTTATAGATTTTTTTCCTGGAATTTTTTATTTTATTTTTTATAGTGTAACAGTAGTGTATATATAGTGTTTTTATGGTGTTTATATAGTGTAAAATTAGTGTATAAGTGGTGTATAAATAGTGTATAAGTAGTGTATTTATAGCGTTTTGTAGTGTTTTTTTGTGGTTTAACCATGAAACACTGCAAATACACCATAAACATTGCAAATGCACCATAAACACTGTAAATGCACCATAAATATACTAAAAAACGATAGAAATACACCATTAATACACCAAAAATACACTAAAACGTAAAGATATTATAAAATTATTACAAATGCACCATAAATCAATATTTTCTTTACAAAATCAGTAACAATAAACAAATTTATGAATAAGAGAAGACAAAATAAATAATTATATGAACAATAAAACAAATTTATAAACAAACAATTATAAATCTATAATAATTTATTTATAAAATATTTAAATCATTAAAAAAACCTAAAAATTACACAAATCTAAAAACGAGTCGAGAAATCCATAGCGCGAACGGAAAAGACGAACGGACTAGCGCGAACGGAAAAACGACCGAAAACGACGAGAAATCTATCGGAAGTAGACGAACGGAAGCGCGACCGGAAAAACGAACGGAAAAGACGAACATGAAAGTAATCAGAGGAGATAAACTGAAAATCAAATGAAAAAAAAAAAGAAAAGAAGAAGAAAAGAAGAGAGAAGAAGAGAGAGAGAAAAAAGTGGCTATATAAAAATTTAACCTAAAATGAGATAAGACTTCTTTATATAGTGGGTATTTTTGGTAAATAAATTAGCTTATCAGGTAATGTAGGATAAGAGGAAAAGATGTGTCAAAATGGTGTAAATACTTTACCCAAAACATGTATTTGGAAAATAATCCCTTTTAAAAAATTATCCAATGGTGTCATTTAAAAAAAATGGTCTAATATAAAAAAATAGTTTAATGATGCTAAAAAAAACAAACATTTTTGACTTCGTGGAAATCTATTTAAACCTTTTAAAATTATAAATTTATCTTAATTTAATAAATTCGCTAGAATCTATAAAAAAAATTAAAATCAATTTAATTGTGGCTATAATAGCAATTGAATGTGTTTTTTAAAAAAACTAAAAAAAAAAAAAGTTACCGATTGTGATACTACATAGTTCAGATAAATTAATTTTAAAAATTATTAAATTGATGTTGAAAAATCAGATATATGACTAAATTATGATTGATTTATAAATTTTGAAAAATTTAGATATATAGAATTATAAAAAGTCAATTAATACTATTAAGCCTAAAAAAAGTTTATTTTAAATAAAAAAAAAGAAATTCCAAATCCGAAACGTCAAATTTCCGACGTGTTTATGAAACGAAAAACGTTCATCGAATGAAGTATATACCCATGCTACAACTTATACCCGGTAAGTCACTTGAACAGTTTCTTATATTCTAGTAATGGTTTCCGCAACCCAACATTGTCTTCTTCCATTTCGTTTCACAGGCGCAACTTTGTACTCTTCTATGGAGTTTCAAGACACCTGCATAACCTAACTTTATTATGTGTAACACCTACACCATTCGTAGCCATGCAAATCAAACTCACCTTCTTCTATAAATACCAATCTCCACCATCACCATTTTCATCCCATCATCAGCACAAAACACACACCATTATGGCTAAGCCTTGTGCAGTACTGCTCTCTGTTACTGTTTTTCTTCTTGTTCTGCTCCATGGCTCCGTAGCTCGCCGTGAGTTTATGCAGCAGGGTAATGAGTGCCAACTCAGTCGGCTCCATGCTCTCGAACCGGATAACCGTGTCGAGTGTGAAGCTGGTCTGGTTGAGTCGTGGAACCCGAACCGCGACCAGTTTCAATGCGCTGGTGTGGCTGTGGTTAGGCGTACCATTCAGCCTAATGGCCTTTTGTTGCCATCTTATAGCAATGCTCCTCAACTCTTATACATAGTTAAAGGTATATGATTAAGGCAAAATGCATATTTGATCCTTTTCATTTATCCATTTTTTCATTGAATTCCTACATTTTTATTTGTCAATATTGATTCCCTGCACTTTTAATTTTATAGCCATTAGGTCTCCCTGCAACATTGTTTTTCACGCGCCGTTGGTGCGATTGAATAAGTTATTTATTTGTTTTTCAACTTTAATGTTATTAAAATTTAGTCCTAACACTTTTATTTTTGTAGACATTAAGTCCTTAAATTATTGTTTATTTGAATTCACACCGTTAACACATTTTGTGACGAAAGGACTCAATATCTATAAAATTTACACATTTTGTGACGAAAGGACTCAATGTCTATAAAATTTAAAGTGCAAGTCTCAATATAAGTGTATGGACCAAAAAAGTGTTATGCCTATAATTAACATGCATGTCTATTTATGTACACACTGAATTTTTAGACCCCAAATGGAACAATATAATATCTAGCTATTTGTACCGAATTGTTTCAGTTTGATTCAATTTAAAATATTATAAATTTGGTTCAATTTAATCTTCAAAATTCAAAAATTTAGTTTGGTTCCGTTGAAACAGAATGCATACTCCTCACCCCCTCTGCCTTGAATTTTATGTGTTTAAAATGAATTTGTAGATGATTAATATCTATACATAAACTGCATACAGGTAGGGGTATGACTGGTATGCTGTTCCCTGGATGTGCTGAAACATTCCAAGAATCTCAAGAATCAGCAGGAGGCAGCAGTAGTAAATTTCAAGACCAGCACCAGAAGGTTAGACATTTCCGTCAGGGAGATATTATTGCTCTGCCCGCCGGAGTCGCTCACTGGTGTTACAACGATGGCAATGAACCGGTTGTTATGGTTTCTGTTCTTGACACTGCCAACAATCACAACCAGCTTGACATCAACCCTAGAGTAAACACCAAACCATACTTTTAAACATGTTTTAGTAGCCGTGTGCATTCGGTTCAAACCAAACTAAATTTGTCGATTTGGTTTGGTATTTCGGTTTTGGTCGGTTTTTTACAGCCCTACTTTTTTTAGCATTCAAGAATATGCTATATACTGAGGATGCTTAAATATGTTTTTTTTTCTTGAATTTGTTACAGAACTTCTATCTTGCTGGTAACCCGGAAGATGAGTTCGAGCAGTTCAAACGGGGCACCGAGCGTGAACAGCGGCCACTTCGCCGTATTAGAGAGCGACAACAAGGTTCTTGCAACAATCTGTTCTGCGGAATGGACTCGCGAGTTCTATCGGAAGCTTTCGACATCGATGAGCAGTTGGCTAGGAAGCTTCAAAGCCGAAATGACTACAGGGGCAGCATTGTTCATGTCGAAGGTGGACTTCAAGTAGTGAGGCCACCAAGAACTATTCAAGAGAGACAAGAGCAAGAAGAGCGAATGCGCGAACGTCGAACAGGACCACACTATAATGGCATTGAAGAGACATTTTGCACCATGAGAATCAAAGAGAACATCGCTGATCCCTCCCGCGCTGATGTGTTTGTCCCAGAAGTCGGCCGCGTTAGCACAGTCAACAGCCACAACCTCCCCATTCTTCGATCGCTACAACTCAGCGCTTCTCATGTGGTTCTCCGCAATGTAAGTCGTCAGAAGCAGAAATGCTGAAATGCAAATGATCAAAACTATATTCTTGACTAGAAATGGTTGTAAATATAGAATTTTGTAGTTTTATAAGGTTCCTGTTTCTGGAAACAGAAACAAGAGGTCGACAAGTTTCCGTGCAACATAGATTGTCGAGCAATGTCGCGTGCCCTATCTTGATTATTATTGTGACTGATGTAAATATGGTATTGGCAGGATGCTGTGAGGTTGCCCCACTGGAATCTGAATGCCCACAGCTTAATCTATGCAGTGAGAGGCCAAGCCAGAATTCAGGTGGTGGACGAGAATGGAAACAGTGTTTTCGACGGCAGCGTAAGGGAAGGACAGGTCCTAACGGTGCCGCAGAACTTTGTGGTGGTGAAAAGGGCAGAAAGCGAGAGATTCGAGTATGTTGCATTCAAGACCAATGACAACGCAATGACATCTGATCTTTCCGGACGCACCTCCGCCCTTCGCGGTATGCCAGTGGAAGTGCTTGCCAATGCATTTAGGGTTTCAATAGAAGAGGCAAGCAGAATCAAGTTTTCTAGAAAAGAAACAACCTTGGGTAGTAGCTCAAGGTTTCAGTCAGGAAGAAGGTTGGATGCTTAAGTACTGAAATTTTGGGGATGTGTAATAAGTCAGTACTGAATCAGGAAAAATAAATGGGACTTTGAAGAATGGTCTCTGTGTTTTAAACTGTAAGAAAAAAGAGCTTCTACTTGAAAATAAATGTTTGTTTTATAAATGAACTTAGTAATGCAACTGAATCTTCCTCCACATATATAAACTGTATCGTCACTAAATTTGCTACTAAATACACAAACAGTCATAAGAATTATCAATCTAAATGATGAATGACATAGGTCTGGAATACAAGAAACCAGCCCTGGCCACAGTTCTAAGCCAAAATCAAACCGAATAAAACCAACAAACGCAGTTCGGTTAAGTTTGACATCATAAAAAAACTCAGTTTTTGGTACGGTTTGGTTTGGTTTTGAAAGCAAAGAGATTTCAGTACAGCTTCTGTACAAACCGACCTAAAAAATCAAACGAAATAACCAATCTAACTAATTGGTTCAATACGGTTTGCTTTGAAATATATTAGATTATTGTAAATTTGGTTCAATTTAGTTAAAAAAAATAAAAATTCAGTTTGGTTTTATCCGGTTCCGTTCAAACCAAATGCACATACTAAGCTAATACACTTCTCATGTCAGTAGAGCTTAGTCAGTTAGTTGTATAGATGTACAAACGCCAACAGAGAAGAATATGCATTTATTATTAGCTTATTATCAGTGAAAATGTAACTTACAATTTGGCTTTCTAAGCATCAAAAAATGGTTGAATGGTGACCACATTTTTACCTCTCCATTTCTTTTTTCCTTGCAATCAATGTGTTCTATTTCCTTAAATAAAATGGAAAAGATCCACACAAAAGGGCTTCTTTCTTCCTCATTCTCTCACTCTATCACGCACGCAGACGTGCGCTAACTCCCTGTTCCTCTACGACTAGTTCGTGTAATTATATTTCACTTGTTACTATACTAAAACAAAATGAGACTAGCTTATCAACTTCCTAAGTTTGGAAGACTCAAAAGCTAAACTCTTAGAAAGTTGCACTCCACAAAGCATTCTCACCTTCTCCGCAACGCCGATGAACTTCCTTAATCCTATCGGCAGATTTACAGATCCCACTGCAGGTCCAGTCGAATGAAGCAACGCAAATGTTGCCAGCCTGCGCCTTCCACTCACAATCTGCAGCATTAGCATAAGAATTTTAGTATTATAACTTCAACTTGTTGAACCTTCAAGCGCAAGGAAATTTTCTTTATCCAGTACATATATACGCATACACGTATATAATTATTCATTAAGTAGTAGGATAATTGTCGGTGTCTTGAATAAAGTTTCCTTAATATTTATTGTTAAGGCATCAATGGGCCCCATGACCATGATCAAGAAATCATTTGCAAGGCAGGTGAACCTTATGGTAGCTTTCTTAAATGAATGATTATGATAACTTCTCTTGACCTTCCACTAAAAATTATAAATAATTAATCACATCAATGTGCTATTCAGTCAATTCATTTCTGGTGTTGAGCTGTGAAGCACAATTTTTGCAGACTGTAAAGATTGATGAGATAGAGGCTCAACCCCTACTACTATACTTAAGCAGGAAGGTAAAATGCATTTAAAAATAACTATACTTTTCAAAGTTTTAAACGATGTAGCACGAAAATGGAAATGCATAAACTATCTTTTACAAAGATGTGCAAAACCTCAAATATAGGTGTCAAGAAGTTTCCGTGGAACATAGGTTTCAAATAAGTTATTGAATTTTACCTGGTGGGGTGCCACAACATAGTCTCCGGTCGTCGATGTGCTCCACATCAAGTCCAATAAACCAAGACCCCAACGAGACATCCTCATTAGCATACCTGTGCAGAACATGCCTGATACAAATGTGTCCAGAAAAGCCATCAAAATGTAAGAACACGACATAAAGTAGACATTGACAGACCTACAGATCTGCTGATCATAAGCTTCCATCTCACATTTTTCACATGAAAAAGACTTACTGGTTTATTGATATATATGTAGCCAAATCGTTCGAAATGGCATACAGCTGTCCCGTGGCATGGCGGAAGTACTTGTTCCCTGTCTCCCCAAATTTCCAATGCTCGGGTTCATGATATCTTACTCCCCTGTTCATTGAAATGAGCAGTTAAGAATCTACATTTTCAAATTCTTCATAGTTCTGACAGACCAAAAACTCACTTTTGATTAAGGACTGGCCCTGATTTCATGCATCCGATGTACACCCGCGATTTTTTTCTATGTCTAGCTAAAGTTTCTCCAAGTGTTGCTGCATCAAGTTAAAAGGAAAAGGACTTAATCTTACTTAAACAAATATACAACAATAATAATTGATGCTAATTCTCATTACAAAATAACATTTAAAACTAATAAATTAATCTTCGAACTAATAGTTTATTCAACTAACCGAGGAATAGAGAACGGTGAATTGTCATACCTATATTTACATGGACATCATCATCAACTTTGACATAAAAATCTGCATCCCATAAAGAAACAGCAGTGGCAAAATATATCTTCGTCTTGGCAGACAATTCAAGGTACCCTTCAACATGATCCTGCCAGTATGATAGGATCCAGATGTGTCAACTAATTCTTTTATTTTATTTTTGACATTACTTTTGTGTTTAGCAAGAATATGTTTAATAGATTATCATAGAAGAAAGGAAGATGAGAATACAAATGTCTCACCAGCCTCAAGAAATCTCCATGCTTTCTGCCCTCTGCTTCAATAGCTCTGTCCAAAATTCCTCCTGATGTGGCACTATAAAATTAAAAAATGTTTCATTAGCACTAACTCTATCGAGCCATTAATTCCAGAAAATCCAAAGTTCATGTTAATCCGGAAAACAATAAGCTTATCAAACACATCCTATCTTGCACAAAAACTTCTCCGGTTTTACATTTCTGAAACGGAACTACTTCTGAAACTCTATATTTATAATCTATTCTTGTAAAATCTATTGCTTCACCGTTTTCTGTTTTGGTGTTCTCTATTTCAGAGTTTCCGTTTCTGTGCTACATAGAACACCTCAAATTATCCAAGCATTGAAATCGTTAAAATGGGATTAGAACCCTCACCTATGACCAATGACAAAGCGAATAATGATACCCTTCTCTTCTTCCAGCTTTTTCCTTTTCTCGCCTATGTTTTGAAACAGTGATCAGAAAAGCAAATCCAACCATCAAGAGAATAGCATACGAATATTAAAGAAAAAGACAAGGCATAAAAAGAACGAACTGCAAACCTTGTGGCATCCACGTTGCACGAACTGAATCTCTTCTTTTCCGGCTGCTGAAAGCAGTGTTAATTCCAACAACCATTAAATACCTTCTTTTCCCAGATGATGAAGTCTTCTTTAAGTCTTCCGATAAAGGAGCACCGCTCAGTATGGACTCCTGTGCTGCCCTTGCAGCAGCTAGTTCCATCTCTAAGTTTGATATAGTTTTATCTAATGTCCTACATTACACATACTATTAATCATAAGCTACGCACTCAAAGACGTAACTGTTCCAAAGATAACAAGTTTAATATAATTATGTTGCACGGGAACTTGTCAAGTCTTACATTTTGGTATTTGGTTTCCCTTTGCGAAAAACACTTCTAAAACTCCGAAACTTCATATTTATATTCTTATAAAAAATGTTCTCCGTGCAACATAAAGAATTAAGAGCATAAGCTACACTCACTGGATGGCATTATGAGTCTTGTACACTTCACCGATGAGATCATTCGAGTCACGCCTTACCTCTTTCTGATGCAACTAAAGGAACCAAAAATCAGATTACAAAATGAGTAAAAAGTAACAAACTAAACGTACATTTTTAAAGCTAAAAAGAAATAAAACAAACTAAAAAATGGAGATACCCACAGATTTAATGCCACAACCCTCTGAAACTAACTTTAATTTTTCAGCTTCCATTGCAGTTGTCCGGGTGATACCTTTAGACTCAGGAACTGTCCACATCCTGTCATCATTTTTCCTCATTAACAGGACATCATAACTTATATACCAACTAAAAATGTCCTTGATGAAATTGAAAGCACACGGATATTAAAAACAAAAGGTCCCAAAAAAGAAATCAATTCAATAATAACATATAGACTTGATGAGAAAATCTGACTCTGCCAGTATTTTTCCAAATTTCACTGCCAAGAACATTACTGCAAATAAGTGGAAGGGTTAAACTGAAAAAAGGTAAAACTATAAGGACTTACAAATGGCATTCACTATGGTGGCATTATTGACTGGTCATCACAGCATAAAGTTCATAAAAGATGGGAAAACATAATCAAAACCCAAATATGGATCTATCTCACTTTACAAATATTAGGCCTAAAATAAGACATTTCATAATGAAAAAAATTTACAATCAATTCAACAACAAAAAACAAATACTAAAGAAAAATTACCCTTTTGATTAAGAACATTTGTCTTCACAAAACCAGGTAATACCAAGTATCATATGAACACAGATCACAAAAAGCAAGAGAATTTGATTAAATTTATCAAAACCAGGCTCCACCCATTTAAGCAAACCACAAACTGAGCTCAATTGAATCAAATTTAATCTAAAAAAAGATTGAAGTAAGATAAAAATTAATAAAGAAGTTGAATGAATACCTGTTTGTAAAGAGCATTCCACCACAGAAACAACACAAGCAAAGGAAAAGAGTCCATCTTTGAGTTACAGAATTATTTTTATTAGTAGAAGAAGAGAAATAATTAATCTGCTGATCACCACCTTTACTCTTCAAAGACATATTTTTGGGTTTCTATCACCAATTCTTCTTCTTCTTTATATACAATTACAGCTAACTAAGATTCATATTTGAAAAATATCAAAAAAAAAAAGATTCATATTTGAAGCAATAAAAAACAAACCCAGATGAGAGAAAGAAACAGAATCCACCAAATTGGATAATTTAGAAAGAAATGAATAAAAGAGAGTAATTGGGTGGCTGTGTTTTGTAATATGAAGATGGTAATGTTAGTTCTGGTTTTGTTCTTTTCTTTATTCCAAGTTTTTGTAGTTTTTGTTTTTTTTTTTGGATTCGAAAGAAAGAAATGGAAAATGAAGAAGAAATGAAAATATAAGATTAGTGGTACGGAGGACTGCTTTGGAGGCAAGGGACGTTGAAAACAAGTAAGTAGGAGAGAAGAAGACGACCCACTCCCACTCTACTTAACCGCCCGCTACTCTCTTCATGTCGGTCAGCTTCTCACAAACTTTAAATATATTTATATAATTATTTCAAAACTTGTTTAATAGTAAAAATTTAAACAATTTTTTTTAAAAAAGAATCATTTATGTTTTAAAGTTTTATTTCAGAATCAAATAAATTCTTAACATTTGAAAAGATTCGGCTATATCCCTTACGTCTTGAAAAGTGAACAAGCAGGCTCCAATTTTAACGCATTAATATAACGCTAGGGTCTAATTGTCAAAATTGGAAAGAAAAAAGGGCTGATTGTTCACTTTTTAAAATTTTAATAGCGTGTTTGAATTTTTTTAAACACTAAAAGGTTACTTGATTTCGGAGTTAAAACTTAAAAACATAAGTGATCCTTTTTAAAGAAAATGAATTAGAAATAATATTTTTGTTTTAAACTATTTACAAATTTTTATTGTACAATATATTTTCAATATGACTTAATTTTAAATTATATAAATATTAAATTTAAACTAAACAAAATATTTTAAATTTTAAATTTTTTAATCAACTAAATTACATTAAATTTAATTAATTTTTAAATGTTTTTAAATTTATTTTTAATCTTTTTATTTAATTAAAATATTGTAATAATATTATGGTTTCATAAGTGATGGAGTCTGCCTTCTGAGCCGGTGAATGAGACCTGTAAAACAGGGTAGAAGCTAACCGGACGGTGGTCCGATTAACTCTTCGATGCTAAAGTCAGTTTAGATTTTTGAGCAGCGTTTTGAGTATATAATGTAGTTGTGATTCTAGGCATACCTCATGCTCCTTTTATAGTAGCTGAATATACATGGTAGAGTCATAGTAGCTAAGTGAATCCTACTTTGTAGGGATCAGGCTACTTTATAGGGATTCACCCTGATTTGTCGTGATCTACTTTATTCAGATATGAGTTCTATTTAGGAACGTCTTCCTAAATAGTCTCGTCTTCTTAAGATAGAGCTTATCCTTCCATGTTTGGAGATTGTGTCCAAATAGGAAGATACTTTTAGATATGCGATCTACCCGAGTCCCGGATTAATCGCGCTTTGGGCGGATCCTACGGAATTCGGTCTTCATCGGTATGTTGGCGAATCTCAAAGGATTCGGCGCCTTCTTCGTATATTTAGGTCTTTATTGGGAGTCCGGTATCACCTAAGAATGGATCTACTGTGACTCGGCTCCACTGTAATTATTGTAGGATTCGGTATCCATCAATAAATAATATGAATATATTTTGAAAAATAATTTCATTATTTTGTAATTTTATGAACTTTTTTTTAAAAAATAAAGGTCAATTGAACTTTATTTTTTATATTTATATCCTTTTACCAAATCAAATCACAAAATTAATTAACAGAAAAGTAGTAGTTAATTTAATCAAACATTAGAAGATAAATATTTAATTTTTAAAATTATGAAAGAATTAGTAATTATTAACTAATATCATAGTAAAATTAATAAGTATCCTAAAAACTTATAGTTAATGTATAAAAAGATGGTGCATATTCTAATTTTTTAAATTTATATTTCATTTAACCATTTCATACATTCCATACATTAAATCCGACCCATATAGTTAACTATTTTTCATAATTACGAAATGGTTCTGGAGTCATGGACTTATAGCTTATATGGGAAGGTGGGGATCTTAACTTTTCCATCCACTAATTCTATCACTCCATTAAATAGGTATGTGATTCTACTCATATATATGTACATCAAATTGAAAACCTCATAAAATTAATTACATCTATCTTGTTTTGATATTCACACTCCTTTCAATTTCTTTGGTAAATACTCTCTCCGATGATTAAAAAAATATTTAAAAATACTTAATTTAATTTTTAAAAAGTTAATTAAAACTGTTATTTTTCTCAATTTTTTAGAAATTTATAATTCTCTCTCTAATACTTTAATTTTAATTAAATATAACTAAAATATCATGGAAAATGTAATTTTAATATCATGGTATATATATAATTTCTAAAATATTAAAAAATGATTTTAATTTAATTTAAAAGTGATGGTAATTATTTTTAAAATAAAAATATATCAATTTTAAGAAGAAATATGTGTTTACAAATGATCTTTATGTCCATAGTACATGAAATAGAAATATATGAGGGCTTGCAATTTGTATTCTTTTATCATTGAATTTTCTTAGGGAAAGTGACACTTCCATCTCATCCGAAGAGAACTTCATCAAGATGTTAGAATTATCATTTCAGTCCTTTTTGTTACACTTTATTTTTCTTTATAGAAGAAAAAAATGGCACCATTTGATAACCTTTTTACATTATAAAATATTTATTTAACTCTTTAAAAAAATATTATTCATTTATAAAAATAACCATTCAATATTATAAAGTTTAGCTATCAATATCAAAGCATAAGGTTAATTGGAATTTAAAAAATCGTTATTACCTTTTTTTAATTGACTCCATATAAATTAATTTTCTAAAAAATGTAAAATTTTGTTCAAATAAATTCATTAAAAAAATTAGGAGAAATATATAAAAAAAAACTTTTAATTTTTTTATGAATGAGCAAGCACTTGAGGCTTTTTGTTATATTTTTATCATAAAAACATTTAATCTTTTTAAATGGCGCAAATAAATCTAAAGTTAAATATCATTAGAAATTACTCGTTAACATGCTGACGTGAAAATACTAGCCATTTAGAGAATATTAAGATAATTAATATGCTGGCGTGAACTCATTAAATAAAGTTATATGGAATTGACTACTACAAAGGTGAAAGAAACTGTGAATGTTGTTGTTGTTGTAAAGATATACGGTGGCCGATGGCGAAGTTAAAGGCGCCTAGACTGCAGGTGCGGCGAAACTAAAAATCTACAAAAACAATGTTATTGTAGTCGGCGACGAAATTGCTATAATGGGCGCGCATCTAACATTGTGCCGGTGTTGTTTAGAATGACAATATTGTTGTAGCTGTATTGGCGGTAATGCGGTTGCCGATGCGCTAGAAGACAAAGGTGGCCTGGTGGTCGCTGTTGCTTTGTCAGGTTCACGATGTTTCTTACATGTAATTGTGTGATTTTTTTTAAATGGTTAATCATTTCCATGTAAACGTACATATTGTTAATGGCTAATTTCTAGTTGTCTTTAACTTTAGAGTTTATTTGTATTGTTTTAGAAAATGTTGAAGGCTTTTATGATAAAAAATAATAATATAAGGACTCAAGTGCTCATTAATAAAAACTTTGGGAGTTTTTGGTACCTTGTTCTACTAAACACTTATGATTAACATTTTAAAACAATTATATAATATAAAAAAATCAATCCATTGACTAAATTAATATATCAATCACATAAACTGTCAAATTGTACATTTTGAGTTCAAATATGACTATTTTTCAGGAAAAATAATAGAATAAATATATCCATTTGCATTTTATCCTTCTACATTATAGTTCATGAACTATTTTATTCAAATTTTTTCTTCTAATTTTTATTTTAGGAGTAATAAATCTCTAATATCTCTCTAGACAAAGGTACCTTTTGACATATATGTGCCCCTTAAAGAGACTTGAGAATAAAGAATTATTTTTCTCTTTAAAAATTATCGTTCGGTGGCAATGGCATTGTGGTCCTCTAAGATAAGCAAGCACATGATCGAAATGACAAACCTACCTAATCACTATTTATCATTTTGCACCAATCACCATCACATGGTAGGGATAGATAAGGTATATGTCGATATATAGCCTTTTGTAAAATTAGTCACTTTACAATACATATGGTTATTATTCTTAACTTGTGAATTATGGTTGCAAATCATATTGTATAGCTTTTTTTACCTTTAATTTTACTGTATTTAGTAAAGACAAAGTGAATAGCTAAATAATGTTACCATTAGTTGATCGTTCAATTGTTCGGTTAATGATTCAATCAGTCCGGTTAATGATTTTATCGGTTTAATTATTGATCTACTCAATTCAGTCATTGACTTAATCAAATGAATAGCTAAAATAGTCTAACGATATATCATTCGACTAACTTTTTTGTTTTTTTGAGCAAAATTTCTGATTCCGATAATGCTTTTAAGAACCAATTAACACAATGTTTTAATTAAATTTGATAGGCATGTAAGTTTACAATTAGTTAGAGAAAATAAAATAAAAATACCAAAGGTGAAATGATTTGATTAAATTGCAAAAATGCAATTTCATTTTATCGCTTCCTTTGGTAACTTTGTGATAATATTATTGTTAGATGTATGTCCACATGATTTGAATTATTATCTTGCTTTTGAAATGAGATTTAATATATCTCAAAGTTAATGCCATCCATTCTAAATTGATAATTAAAAGAAAAACAAATTGCACTGAATTAGAAAAAAGAAAAAGAATGTTAGAACTTCAGAATTTTGGATAAATCTCATAATTTCAGACATCCCCTAAACTAAATAAACATTTTTCCTTTGATTGTAAGACATGCACATGCAATACTTCAATAATATCTAACATATGTTTTGTAATGAAGTTCATCAGGAGCTTTATTTGTGGGTGTTTTTATTAGTCATGGAATATTAAATTAATTCTTGCCAAAACTCTCTCTAAAAATAAATATAAAAATGGATGAACGCACTTGGAGGCCAACTCATATTTAATCATTTGTTCTTTTTATTAGTGTATAGTTCAGAAATGTAAGCAGTCATATTTTCTCACAAATAAAATTGATTTTTAAAATTATTGTTATTCTCACGGATAAATAAAAAAAAATTATATACTAACTCTCTTTTATTAATCTATGAATTTTGACATTATGATATTTTAATTTCAAATAATAACAAATATTTTATTTATTTCAGATTGGTAGATAATTTAAGACAAATATAAATATGTTAAAGAATAAATTTATTTGTAACAAATCAACAACTTTTTTTTGATGAATCAACAACTATTTTATTTTATTAAATAGGGATTTTGTGTCTTTTAATAATTTTTTTAAATATGTTCTGTTATAATAAATGAGATATTCAATAATATAATTTAATTTAGTTAGACATGACTAAAATAATTATAAAATTTGAATTATTGATGATAAAGTTGAATCACTTTGCCACTTTTTTTATGTTCAAATTTATGCATACAATGAAGATAAGTTGTTACTTTTTTAATTGAGTCTTCCTATTTTTATTTGTCGAAATTGAATCTCTCTATATATATTAAGTCCTTTTGTCATATAAATGAAATACGTTTACTTCACATACTATGTTAATACGATTAAGATGATATTTTTATTCATTTTTTACATTAATTTTTTAAAAATTGAGTTTTTGTATTTTTATTTTTGTTAAAAATAAGTCATTTCATTGGGTTTTTCAATCCAACTTAACAATGTTATTCCTTAATATTATATTTATGACGATGTGATAAGAGTACCTAATATTTACACAATTAAAAATAAAAAAAATCAATAAATATAAACTATATAAATGAAAGAATCCAATTTTAAAAATAATATAATACTATAAGAACTCAAATATATATGTTTTGCCATGATTAAAATTGAAATCTTGAAAGTTCAATTCAGAAAAAGCTATTCCCTTCATTCCATTTAAAAACAGATAAATATGCTTACATATAAATTAAAAAATTATTATTTTATCTCTATTAATGATGGTCTTATAATTTTTATATTAAGTAATAGTCATTAATTATTTTTTAAAAGAAATAAAAGAAAAATTATAAAAACTAGCATTCAAATTGTGAGATGGACTTTTAAATAAACAAATAAAAATAAAATATATTTCTTTTTAAATAAAACAGAATATTAGTATCGACTAAATAGATGATTAACAATTCAAAAACTCATTTAGCCAATTATTACAAAAACTGAGGCTTGGATTTTGGAAATGTTGGTCATGAACACGTGATTTTAGATCTAGCATGTTGGTACGTGGCATTTTAAAATGGGCGAAATCACATTGGAATGTCCATTAATCATGTGACACATTGCATTTTAGCTCACGTGGATATTGTAAGACATTGCATGGGACATGGCCCACATCACGAGCATAGGTCGACACGTGTCATAACACAGTTGACATGCACTGAGTTTCATGTTACTTCCACCAATTAAAAAAATTAAATATGACATCAAGATTTTAGTATTTTTCTAAGCTGACCTTTAGTCGTCGCGATTGGATAAGTTGTGTGATCATTTCGTCACTAATTCCTAATGCATGCAATGAATTAAGAATAAGAAATTACTATTAGCATCATCATAGGTTTGCTAATTTCTCATTATCCTAGGTTAAATCTAATTTACTACTAATTCTCTTTGATTAATTCAATTCCATTTATTGTGACCCTAAGTATAGTGACTTGGTCCAAAAATTATAGATTTGTGTCCCTCAAATTCGGCACAATAAAATCAAATATTTTTTATAATATTTATCGTATTTAAAAAGTTATTTCATTATTTATATCACTCTAAAATATCAAAAAAATATTTATTGTTATTTAAAAAAAAATTATCCTCGTACATAAATGACTTAATGAGACTAAAACAATTAATAAAACCTTATTTTTTTTACTAAAAATATATATAAATTAAGATATATTTATTATTTTCTTAAATATATAAAATGGCCAAATACGATAAATATTATGGAATTGATGGAGTAAGAGCACATTTTGACGTCGAACAAAAATATCATCAAATAAATACTCCTTTTGTTTTAAAATGATAGGCTATTTGGACAAACACGATATTTAAAAATATAGTTAAGCTGGTTAATTTATTATTTTGTCTAATTTTCTATTTTTTTTCTTTTATAATTTTCTTAAAATATAATATAAATAATACACTATAGTGGCTTTTTTTATTGGTGTATTTTATATAGATGTTAAAAATGATATTTATTTTATATTGGAATAGGCAGCAATTAATTTACTTGAAGCTAACTATTTTAGTTTTAAAATTATCTTCCAAATAAAGAAGGTGGCATATAACTTAGGACGCTCAAAATAATAAAATAATTTATCTTTTGGTACAAAGCGAATATTTATTCGCTCTAACCCTTCAGCTTCAAATTATCTGATAGTTTGCCGTCATCTTTGTTTCAATTAATTTATCTCATCTAAGGAGTAAAACAAGAAAAAAAATATATTTTTAGGGCATTTTTATCTGAAGCCACAAGTTTGATCTTATTTGATATTTTATGTTGAATTCAAGGACCAAAATTAATTTTTGTTGATTTATAGATTTATGTTAAAATAAGTTTCTATTTTTAACAATTCATTTTTTAATCAAATTATATAAGATCACAAAATCCAACGAAAAATAAAATCAGTAAGTAAAATTTAAATATAGGAGGATCAATTGATATTAGAAAATTACGTGCAATTACTGAATTATATCTAATTCTGAAGGTGATCATTAGCACGGATTTTTTAACAACTCATTTACAAATGTTTTTAATAAGTCTTTATAAGATATGAAATTCGAAATTGTGATGTTCTTTTAGTCTCACATTTACTATCCACATTTGATATCATCAATTTGTTGTCAGTCTAAAATGATCATATAATTAAAAAAATTCAAAACGGTAAATATTATTAACCGAATGGAGTATTCATTTTTTTGAATCATGAAATCTATTTCTTGGAAACACATACACGTCTTGGATTTATCAGATTGAACAACTTACTAATGCAGGAGATTGCAATTAGTTCAACACTTCAAGTAAGTTAAATATAGGGGTATTCCTATTAAATAGCACAACCTTTAGCGTTTTTTGCGATTTAAGCCACTACTACAAATTGTCTCAATTGTTAGCACAAGCTTTCCAATCTTTTTAATTATTAGCACAGATCCCAATTCCGGCATCTGAAATCCCACGTGGCTCGCCGGATTGCCTCGTCAGCGCCAACGTGGCCTCTTTATGCGACGTCGTTTTGGATTATTCCTACCAAATAACACGAACTACCATTTTGTCTCAAATATTAGCACAACCTTTTAAATATTTTTAAATTTTAGTCTAAAATCTGTTTTCAGCTATTGGAATCTAATGTGCACATTTAAGAATAACTAGTGTCGTTTCATGTGTTTCACACTTGGCTCGCAGTGTGACTCGTCAAATTATTAAATAATATTTAAAATAATTGTTAATTAGGAATAGTTTATCTTATATAATACTTTGGATGATTAATTTAATAGTTTAACATTTTTAATTGATAATAAAATTTTATAATTATATATAAAGAATTTAAATAAAAAAATCAAATAATAATTAAAATATTAATTTATTGATAGTAGTTTACCTTATTTAGAATTTTATATCATATACATATAATTAAAATAGTAATTGTTAAATATTTATAATAGTTTATTTTAATTAGTATTCTAAACAATTATCTTAATATAGTAGTTTAATTTAATTAGTATTTTAAATTAGAAATATAATACTTGCAAGAAAACTGTCAAATATAATACTTTGTCTTTAAATAAATTATTTTCATTTACAATTAAAATTAATTAAAATATCAAAATATAATATTTATTTCTAAATAGTAATTGTTTGCATGAGAGCGACATTTATATAACCCGTTAAATATATTTATATCAATTAAACTAATTTGTTGCACTTATATGACCCATTATTAAGATGAAGTAGGCGCTATTAACACAAGTACTAACTTATTGTACTTATATGGCTTGACAGTTGATAACATACATAGCATTCAGTAGTTGTGAGCAGTGTTTTAAAAACCGAACCGCTGACCGAACCGGTAAGACCACCAGATTCCGGTTCAACCGGTTGAACCGGTTGAACCGCCGGTTCAACCGGTTGAATAATATGGTACAAAATACTATGGCCTACAGCAGCATGGCATCTGACTTTCCATAAATTACTATAATTGTGACAAAATAGTTGTGTAATCCCACTAATATTATTGACACCTGCTTTTTATATTGAAATTTGTGCACAACTTACCTAATAAGTTTTGTCTTTATTGTTTTAAGATGTTCAAAACAAAACCCTAATAAAACCTAAATTTCTCTCCGCCTCTGCTCTTTATATTATTCCCCCTTCCTCTTTTTTCCATAAACATCTTCTTTACACTTTTTCATCTCTATTGTTCTCTTTGACAGTTATTTTCTGATATTAAATTTTATTAATGGTATTTATTTTTGCCTCATGAAAATTTATGGGTAATTTATATATTCTGTTCTTGAGTCCATATTGGTTCTTTTTTTGAAGTTTCTCACAAACAGATGATAAATACGAGTTATATTTATGAAAGGTGAAGATTGTTGAATTTTTAAAAGCTCCATTAAAATACAGAGTTTCTCCAATATGAGAAATTAGACCGTCCGGTTCAATATTCCAATCCGGTTTCCGGTTCTTCGGTTCTTACCGGTTTTTTCCGGTCTAATACGGTTGGACCGGATTTCCGGTTCTTATGTGGTAATTGGACCGGACAGTGGTCCGGTTTCCGGTTAAACCGGTCGAACCGGCCAGTCCGGTCCGGTTTTTAAAACACTGGTTGTGAGTAACAGTTGATAACATATATAGCATTCTGTAATAGTTGATAGTAACATAACATACATAGCGTTTAGAGTTTGTGAATTTATAGTTGTGATTTTAGGGTTATAAATTTATGACTGTGACGTAGGGTTAGTTGTGATTCCAATAGCCGAAAATAAATTTTAGGCTAAAATTTAAAAATATTTGAAAGGTTGTGCTAATATTTGAGACAAAATGGTAGTTCGTGTTATTTGGTAGGAATAACCCAAAACGACGTCGCATAAAAAAGCCACGCTGGCGCTGACGAGGCAATCCGGCAAGCCACGTGGGATTTCAGATGCCGGAATTGAAACCTGGGCTAATAATTAAAAAGATTGGAAAGTTTGGGCTAACAATTGAGACAATTTGTAGTAGTGGCTTAAATCGCAAAAAACGCTAAAGGTGGTGCTATTTAATAGGAATACCCCTTAAATATATAATTATTGGTCCAATAATTATAAATAATAAAATAAATTAACGGTAAAATTAAAATGATGGATTCTCGATAGTTTCAGATGCAGTTCCTGTATCGAGGGAGTTGTGCTATTGGTCGGTTTGGACTGACTATATGATATGAGTTGAGTAATGTACAACAGTAAATTTTAACGAATCTTCATTAATATAAATATCATTTTGACATTCCTATGTTAGGACTAATCAATTAAAATATAAGTAGCCAATTAGCTAGCAACATTGTTTCTCATATGTCTTTGATTGCAATTTTCAATTGTTTAGATTGGATTATTGTGGCATAATTTCACATGAAGAATATTTTATATTAGTTAATAATACTATAATTTGAATCTAATCTACTCTTATTTGTTGTTTTCATCTTAATCTAAATTCACCTAATGGTTTAAAAAGCCAAAAAAATTTAACATTTTTATGAATCTGTATTAGACTTTTAAAGTTTACAAATCTATTCATAACTATTAAAGCATGTATATCCATTTCAATTTGAGAATTTCACTGAACTTTATCTAATTTTTCAGTATAATTAATTTAATCATCTCAATCACTTCAATACAAAACTCATTTGCCTATTCTGTTCATAATTGAAAAATAACTTTTTTAATTTAAGAGTTTATAAAAATTCAACTAAAATTGAAGTTCAAAAACTTATAATTTGGCACAATTTAATTGATTGTACAAAATTGAAATACATATGCAAATTTTGAAAGATTTGAATAGATTCATAAAAAAAAACTAAATAAGAATTTGACTTCTACATTTAATTTGTTTGAGATCAACATAGATATTATTGTATTAACACATAAATAAAAGCAGTTACAGTGTAAGATGAAGAGTAACATGTATATCTGGCAAAGAAAAAATTACTTATACTACAATGATAAACGATTTGATTGCAGATCTGCCTTACAAGCCTTTAAAAAGGTGAAATAAATAATTGCATTGGAGTTGAATAGAATTTTGAGTTTACGAAGAAATATGTCGCTAGAAACTTGGAACGTCGCAAAAATTGCGGAATCCACGCAACAAAACAAGTTGGAACCAACATAAGAATATTAAAGAAATAAAAAAGCTTCACAAAACATGATTCATCAAGAATCGGAATAGGTAATCGTCCATAACGAAAGATCTTGATCGCATCCGCAAAACACTTGACGAACTTATACAAACCAAAAAAATAATATTATGCAAAAATACTCTGAACACACCAAATCTCCACACAATTGAGCAATTTATTCATGAAAAACACGAAATATATACAAAACAAGCGGAAGGACAATGATTTCCAGCCAAAGACCGGAGATCAGCATCTCCCACCCACCAAATCGGATGATCAAAACCCTTTTTTCTTTAAAAAAAACTGATGTTTCTCTCTCTAGAACCCTAGCGAGAGAGCACCGCTTGACCCTAGAACTTCTGCACTTACTTAAAATCCGTTAAATGGACTGTAATTAAAAAGAACTATGAGTGTTTTAAATTTGATAAATTTATGTATTCTATGAAAGTGATAAAATCTACTAAGAATAATATATTATGATCTATATTAATTATATCCCTACAGTAAATAAAAAGGATAAAATAATTTAGCTGCTAGGAATAAAATACAATTTTGTAATTTAATATATTTTTATGACTATAAGTCATTAAAAGAATCGTCTATTCATTTTAGTATTATCAAAAGTCCATATCATTATCAATTGTTTTTTAAAAATTACATTATTATCAAAACAAATTGCTGTAAATTTTTTAAAATATACTAATTTTTCATAAAAAAAACGTTTCATATATTAAACTGTATTTTAGTTTTATTAATTAGACTTTTTATTTTCCATTTATAATTTTTTGAATATAATCAGCATAGAATATAAAATTAGTGGATCAAACCGATAAATTCATATAAATATATAAATTCATTTTTGAAGCATTAGAGATAAAAATGGAGTTTGAGGTTTGAATTGAATTAATTACATGTCGAAAATGATGGAGATAAATCACATAGTTGTTGGGTAGTTTGCTTGCAACAGGACTCCCTGTCGCTTTACTACACCACTTTGGCAGTGTTGTTCTTCATTTCTTGCAATTCAATCCAAATGAAACTAAATAAGTAAATAAATAAAATGAATAAAAATTATGAAAGCTGCCATTGCACGAGAGCAGTAGGTGTTGCTGCTTTATCAGCAAATTACAAAATCTGATATTCTGTTGGAAACTCTCTACTTATCTTGTACTACAAGTTAACCTAATTCTACTTCTCAAACTATTATAAACTTCTCTCACACAAAAGAATTCATGCAGATTTCCAATTTCTTTAACTTTAATTTAGAGCATTAATGCCGGTTATGTATAGTTTAATCCATTTCATTTCTGCTTGATAAATTAAATATTTTTGTATACCTAGCAAAAGATTGAGGGTGAAATCTAATTTTTATATATTAAACAAATTATTACGAATCTTAGTTAGAATATATAATTATTTAAATTTCTTTTAGTTTTAATATTAGTTTTTTTAATCTTAAAGAAGATTAAGTCTAAACATCCATATCACCTCTCTATTAGACTGCAAGCTCACTTGGCAAACTTGTTAATTGAGGTATTATATACAAGGTGGAGCTGAGGTAACCGAAGACCGTCGAATAATCTAAAGCCGAAGAAGTAAAACGAGATAGAATATTAAATTTAAGGTCTTTTTTTTTAAGTCACAAATTTAATTTTATTTGATTTTTTATGACTAGTTTAAGGACTAAATAATTTTTGTTGTAGATTAGTATGACCATACGATGATTAATTGAAAATGTTGATTAATTTATGGCAAACTAGGTAGCTAAATTTACAAATAAACTTTCAAGCATATTATAATAATGAATCTTTTAAGTCTAAAGAAGAATGCTTTGTGAGATTGAGGTAATGATAAAAGTATGATTGTATATTTGCTTTAGCTAATCCAATACTTTTCTTTCTTTCTTTTTTGCATGAAAATGACAAGGAAGTAACGACATGCCGTATACTCTGTTGTCCCACTTCACAACTTTACCTTACTTCTTTCCAAACGGATTTATTGTCATATTTGGGGGAGACAAAATTATATTATATTGGGAAAAGGTTTATTTGGATTTCTAATGTTTGACTCAAAAATTAAATAAATTCTCAACGTCGAAAAGTTTTAAATATGCTCTTAACGCCTTAAAAATAAATAATTAGGTCTTCCGATTATGACAATCAAGTCCCCAACCCCTCATTTATGAGTTAAAATTGGGACAATGGTTGTTCACTTTTAAAAAAATTAGGGTCATATTTAAACCTTTTCAAACGTTAGAGGCTCACTTGATTATGTAGACAACTTTAATGAAATAAACGACCATTTTTCCTAATTTATATTAATTTAGAAAAGTAAAATTATGTCTCAAACTCAAAATAAACCTATATATTAAAAATTATAGTATTTTTTTATTAAAGATATTCTAGGCGAAATTTTTTTATCAATCAATAATTCTAAGTGAAGGGTGGCAGAAAAAATCTTGCATCTATCCGTGTTGCTCCCTTGAGCGATTATAACTCGTTTCTTAATATATTATAGTTTTAAAATTTTATTATTTTGATTCATTATTTTTTTAATATTATCAAATATATTCATATTTTTTTATGAATTAATATATCTATACTTAGTTTGTAATTGACGTTCAGCTTTTATAGTTAGCTGGAAAACTAGCAGAAATAACTGCTCATGACAGATGTCATGATTACATTGGCTAGAAATCTAACAAACTAATCACACACTTTACATTATTCTATAACTATCTCAACACACAAAAAGGAGCTAACTTCATACACACGGCATCAATCCAGCTCAGTATATACTCTCAGCTTATGCAGTTGCTGCAGAATGCAAATGCCTCATCACCATATGTCAACATAGTCTCAACTTCAATCAACTCCATAGGCAAAGAATCAGGTATAATGTCTTTATAATGTTTTGAAAAATCATGTTCACAAAAGGAAAAATGGATCATTGACAGTGGTGCAACAGACCATATTATTTGCTCTTTGAGTTATTTTAAACAATATAAAGCTGTTTCAAACTGTTTTGTAAACTTACCAAACAATCAAAAGGCTCAAGTTACTCATGTTGGTATTGTACATCTCTCAGACTCTTTCATTCTTCAAAATGTCCTTTATGTTCCTGCTTTCTCTTTCAACTTGATATCTGCTAGTCAATTGACAGATACAAAACAGATTTACATCCTCCTCTATTGTGATATATGTTTCATCCAGGATATCCAAAAAATGAGGACGACTGGATTAGCTAGAAAGCTACATGGATTATACATCCTGGATAAACCTCATTTTCCTACAATCAAGCTTGCAGCTACTACAACTGCACAACAATCTTTCACACCTCTTATTGAACCTTCTCAACTCTGGCACTATAGATTAGTCCACCTTTCTGATTCCAGAATGGATGTATTGAATTCAATAGATTCAAGAATCACAAAACAAAAAATTCATCACTGTAAAGTCTGTCATTTTGCAAAGCAAAATAAAACTCCTTTTCCAATTAGTACATCAGTTGTAAAATCCAACTTTGATCTAATACATATGGATATTTGGGGTCCTTTCAAAATAAGTTCTCATTATAGACACAAGTATTTCCTTTTGTAATTTGAAGACCTTTGGTTGTTTGGCATACGCTAGTATACTTAATCACTTGCGTTCAAAATTTGATGCTAGAGCATCTCAGTGTGTTTTCATTGGTTTTAGTCCAACTACAAAGGGCTTTAAATTTTATGACTTACAAACCAAAACTATTTTTCTTTCACGCAATGTGATCTTTTATGAAAGTATTTTTCCATTTTCTGTTATGGCACAAACAAATGCTTTTTCTGATGTTACCAATATTTGTTCCATTAATCCTGCTATGAACACATTTTTCACTAATGATATTGATATAATTTCTGAAGATTTTCCTATACCCCAAAATTTCACACCACATAATGATACACAAGCCATTTCAAATCTATCAAATTCACCTACACAATCCAATTCTGGATCTTTTCAGCCTGTTTTTGACACTAACCATTCTACTTCTACTTCTATACCACCTATAGTTGAGACTAGAAAATCCACCAGAACAAGGTATGCACCTACTTTTTTGCAGGATTATCATTGCAATATAAAAACTCCTTATGCTTCTTCTACTCCTCATCACCTTAATTCTGTTTTGTCTTATGACAAACTCTCCCCTTCACATAGAGCTTTTTCAGTCTCTATTACAACCACACCTGAACCAAAGAATTATAAAGAAGCTATTACTCATGAATGTTGGAGAAATGCAATGCAAACTGAATTGGATGCTCTATTACAGAATAAAACATGGACAGTTACTACTTTGCCTAAAGATAAGCAAGCAATTGGTTGTAAATGAGTATATAAGACCAAATACAACTCAAATGGGACTATTGAAAGGCATAAGGCACGATTAGTGGCCAAAGGCTATACACAACAGGCAGGTATTGATTACATAGAAACATTCTCCTCAGTTGCCAAAATGACAACTATCAGACTCTTGCTTGCTATTGCTGTTACTAAGAATTGGTACCTGCAGCAACTTGACATTAATAATGCATTCCTTCATGGAGATTTACATGAAGAAATTTACATGACACCACCACAAGGCTTTCCTGTTTCAGCATCTAATCAAGTGTGCAAACTACAAAAGTCTTTGTATGGACTTAAGCAAGCAAGTAGGGAATGGAATTCAAAATTATCTCATTCTCTTTCTCAAAAAGGGTATTCCCAAGCTACTGGAGATTCAAGCTTGTTCATCAAACAAACTGCTTCTTCTTTTACTACTCTCCTAATCTATGTAGATGATGTGATTTTTGCTGGTGATAGTCTTTCTGAGATTCAGTCTATCAAAGAACATCTTCATGACAGCTTCAAGATTAAGGACTTAGGTGATTTAAATTTTTTTCTGGGATTAGAGATTGCCAGATCTCAAAAAGGTCTCAATTTATGTCAAAGGAAGTATACACTTGATCTATTACAGGAAACAGGTTTTCTTGGCTCCAAACCAGTTTCCACTCCCATGCTTTCTACTCTAAAACTTTCAGATTCCTCTGGCACACTTCTTGAAGATGCTTCTGTCTACAGAAGATTGATTGGCAAATTGATCTATCTGTGCACAACTAGACCGGATATTTCATTTGTCTTCTCCAGGACAAGGCATTAATTTTTCTGCTGCTACAGATTTAACCTTGAAGGCCTTTTCTGATTCAGATTGGGTTGCATGTTCTGACACTAAGAGATCAATAACGGGCTTTTGCATGTTCCTTGGTTCGTCATTAATCTCCTGGAAGTCTAAAAAACAATCCACCGTCTCCAGAAGTTCTTCTGAAGCTGAATACAGTTCTTTAGCTGCAACAACTTGTGAAATTCAGTGGATTCTTTATCTGTTAACAGATCTTAGTATTCCTCATTCCAAGCCTGTTTTGTTGTTCTGTGACAACCAATCTGCTATACACATAGCTCAGAATCCCGTGTTTCATGAACGTACGAGACACATAGAGAATGATTGCCATTTAGTTAGGCAAAAGCTTACGAAACACATAGAGATTGATTGCCATTTAGTTAGGCAAAAGCTTCAAGAAAAAGTTATTCATCTCTTGCCAGTTTCTTCAGAAAACCAATTTGCTGATTTTCTTACTAAACCACTCCCTCCTGCTGTGTTCAAGAATTCTATATCCAAGCTGGGTATCCAAAATTTGTATACTCCAGCTTGAGAGGGGGTATTAACAGATTTAACTTCTGCTAAAGCTTGCTGAGCTGGATTGATATGCTGAGCTGGATTGATGCCGTGTGTATGAAGTCATCTCCTTTTGGTGTGTTGAGTTAGTTATAGAATGATGTAAATTGTGTGATTAGTTTGTTAGATTTCTAGCCAATGTAATCATGACATCTGTCATGAGCAGTTATTTCTGCTAGTTTTCCAGCTAACTATAAAAGCTGAAGATTGTATTCTTTTTCATTTTAAGAAAACAGATTACAATTTGTTCAATTCTGTGAAAGACGTGACACAATTTAAATATGTCAAGTATGATAATTTTATAATTGTGAATGTGTAATATTGTGATGTGTCGTCTCTAAATGCGTCATAAATATATTTGACAAAAATCGAAAGTTAATGTTAATTATGTCAAAAAACGAAAATTAATGTTAAATATGTAAAAAAAGATCATATGAAATACTAAAAACACGCGAAATTTGATAATTTTTGGTGTAATATCCCTTTTTTGTCATAGTTTAAATTTTTCATTAAAATTAACAAAAACTTAACAAATTTGAGTGAACTATTTTATAAAATAATGAGAACTACAAATTAGGATTTATCAAACCACCAAATAGATCACCTAATACATTTATAATTCAAATATTGAAAGTACGATCTTAAAACCGTTTTATCTTTAAAACTTCAAGTTTTTCAAGCCTCAATCTCAACATAAATCCAAAAATTAGATCTAATAAGACGCAAACACAAATATCTATAAATAAATTAAACAGTCATAAGAACTTTTGAAGATTTTATTTTTTAAATTGAAAATTTAAATCCGATTAAAGGAGTTTTCTACTTTTTTGATTTGAGTAAATATTCTTCATACCGACTCAAAAAAAAAAGTTAATTGATAAATATTTTTAAAAATTACTAGTTAAAACTATAAGGTAATTTTTCGGCTATTAAAACCACTGCATACAAATTGTGGTTAACCATATAAAATAGTAAGAGAGTCTATCTATCTAACTGACTGTATTGCCAATAAATCTCCTAAATTGATTGGTTATGGACTGCACAGGCTAACACTTGGTCCTCACTCTCTATCATAAATGCAAAACAATTCATTTCTGATCTTCTTCTTTTCTCATAAGGAGTTTGGACCATTCTTCTATTATTAGTGAAAAGTGGGAACTCGAAGCAATAAGAAAATAATTTAATGAATCACTACCGTATATGTAAACTCCACAATTTAAAGGTAATATAATTTTATTAAAACAAAATCGGTAAAAATAATAAGTTTTTCAAAAAGAAATTGTGTGAAGGACATAGAACTGTTTTTGCAAATTATACATAATTACAAACCTTGTATTTTTTTAATAATTTTAAAAAAGAACCAACGATCTGTAGACATGAGCGGAGCTATAAATTTCACTATAAAGTGGCGAATTTACACAAAATATAATTTGAGGGGCTAATTGTATAATAGTTAAAAATTAGTAATCATATATAAAAAAATAAATTAAACTTAAAGGAGTAATTTTGTAATAAAATAAAATTTGTGGGGGCAATCGCTATTTCGGTTCAAAGGACTGGTTCTGCCCCTAACTATAAATCAATTGTTATAACTTCTTCTTGCATAGAAGAACGCAACTGTTGCAAAAACCGGGATTTTAGTAGTAGGCGGCATCCCCTCTTAGTTTTGAGTAGGTGGAACCATTCTGTTTTGGTTCTTCTCCACATTCTTACCGGGTGATCCAGGAATTTGCCTATGATTTTTTCAACTGATATTTCGATATAGAAAAATCTCCTTATTTCTTCACCGCGGATTCTTGCGTCATTTTCTTGAAAAGATATTAAATCACCGTGGGAAACTTTCAAATGAGTAATGCTTACCATTCCATTATTCACACAAAGCCTTCGATGACTTATCGGCTGCCTTGCTTGAGGAATAGTTTCACAAAAATGGAGACGAACCGGAATAACGTCCGATCTTGTTTCTGGATTAAGTAGAAAAAGGATATATGAAGTTCGTTCTGTTCCTCTGTGCATCTCTGTGATGGGTAAATCCCCATGAAAAAGGGGCAACTTTCGTGTAGTTTGTGATTGGATGTAAAACAAAAAAAGAAAAAGAAAGGGAAATTTTTGGAGTAAATACTGATGAACTTAAAAAAAACGATTTTAATTTTTTGAGATACTAAAATAAATAGAATAAGGTTCTATTAGTCTTTCTATTAGTCTAGAAAAATGGGTATGATATTGGATCGATAGAAATTTAGAAAATATTATAGTATGCCGTCTAGGAAAAAGAAATCGGAGAACTCCTCTTATAACTTTGATTTGAAAGTATCAATAGATACTGTCGAAGAACAAATGTTCTAAATAAAGTAATTCCGTTACTTTTTTAAAAACACGACTGGAAAATAAATTGTTAAAGTTATGAGTTTAATAACTCCCACAAGGGCTCTCTCAACTCTCTGATTTCATAAAAAAAAAATGCAAACTCTACCTCAAGAAAAGTAAAATTATGTGGTGATGGTACATGTAACTGGGCCTCTTTAAATGCCAACATTGATGCCCATCTGTAGAAGCCCACCACATACTCTGGGGTTACAGAACATGTGCTCTCCGCTCACTCCCATCAACCAATGCACCACTTCTGTATGTTAGCCACTATGTCAAGAGATATAATCATGCAACCTTTGACCCACTTAGGTGATATGTTTTCTAAAAGGCCTAATCACTCAAAAACCCCTCACTTTTAAACTTTTTTTCAATTCTATCCCAACGTTAAAAATTTGTCAATTTTACCCATTTTTGAATTTTTCGTTTTCAATTGTACCCCAATATTTTAATTTTTGTTAATTTTTTTACTTAAATGATGAAATCATTCAATTAATTAAGTCTAAAGATGAAATTAAATTCTTTTTTATTCAAAAAAATACAAATAAGTCCTTTATTTTTAAAAACTAACTAAAAACCATAGTCAAATTAACACTAATTTAAATTTTTAATTAATTTAACTAAATTTAAATAAATTTTAAAAATATACAATTAATATATGCGAGACATGTAGAATGTTTTAATCAAATTTCCAAACGCAAAAGACGTTAATTTAATTTTTCAGGGTACAATTGAAACACAAAAATGCAAAATAGGGTAAAATTGACAAATTTGCAACGTCAGGGTATGATTGAAAAGGGGCTAAAAGGTCGGGGTTTTTTAAGACATTAGACCTTTCTAAAATACAGCAAACTTTAGGAATTATACTAGTTTTATTTTTTTATAATAAGGTCTCAGACTCGCAGTAATATTGTATAGGTAACAAATTAATTAAAGACCAAAAATACAAAAAAAAAATCGATTTTTTCTTAAAAATATAAATCAGCATACCTTAGACATCAGTTACAGTAACTTGATTCACCATTGCTATAGGAACCCTGAGACTAAAAACTTGTCCAACGACGGAAAACCGCGAAATGAGATACGCCTCCACTACAGGCTAATTGTTATATTTTAGGCTTAATGGCAAAAAAAACCCAAACCTTTACGACTTGTTGCAATTATATCCAAACCTTTTAATTTTTGCAATAATATCCAAATTGTATTATTTTGTTGCAATAATATCCAATTGCACTTTTTATGTGAATTTTTTTGAGTTTTTTGTCATTTTTTGGGACTTTTACTATATTACTATGCATCAAAACATAATAATAGATTAATATCTTAATTAAAAACAACAAGTCTAGCCATCAATTTGACTATTATTGCTACAAAAAATACAATTTGGATATTATTGCAACAAAATAATGCAATTTTGATATTATTGCAAAAATTAAAAAGTTTGGATATAATTGTAACAAGTCGTAAAGGGTTGAGTTTTTTTTGCCATTAGGCCTATATTTTATACAATGCAATACTGCAATGTCAACGCGGTTGCCAAACACAAACTAAAAACATTAGATTGTATGAGGCCACCGGTATATTAACATATTGTTATATAATATTATTAAGTATAATAAGAACTCAAAAAAAAGTATAATAACATATCAAAACTAATCTAATAAAAAATCAAAATTATGTTGATTTATTAAATCAGTGCCGATTTGTTTAATTAACTAATTTGGTGAGTAGGGATGAATCTAACGAGTAAGATTGTATAATTTCTTACGGCGTAGGAAATGCTTTTTCATTGTTTTATTTGAAATTAAAGTGAATTTCATTGGCTTAATTATACTTATTATCTTTAGCTTAAAAATTAAGTCGTGTTTTAAATAAATTTTGCATTTAAATCAAACACGGTTATTGTTTTCTATAAATGTATAAAATTTTACGCAATTCATAAATTAAGTATTTTTGTATACCTAACAAAAAAATGAGTGAAATTTAATATCTATAGTTTTGAGAAAATATTTCATATCTTAGTAAAAAGCAAATTATTTTATTTTTTTGTAAGGTTTATTTGGTTCAAAGTTGTAATTTAAAAATGAATAGGAATGTGAACAAAACGAAATCATAATGAAAATGATTATTTTTCTACATGTGGTTGGGTAATGGAAATAATATAATTTCTCTATGTGGCATGGTTGAATAAAGTTACAATTAAGCTGTCAAGCATATTATATTGGAGTAAATCCCACATCTATTATGATAATCAATCTTTAAAGTATAAAGAAGAATGTTTTATGAGATTTTTTTTTTTTCCAATGTTAAAACTTTTATTAATAATAATAAAAATTATAAAAACAAACAGTTTTTTAATAAATTGAAAAAATTATTTTAAGATAGTGATGAGAGCTGTAAATACAGTCATTGATTAGAGCTTTTCAAACCATCGAATGGACCACTCAATATTTATAGTTCAAATATTAAAAGTACGATCTTTAAACCGCTATATCTTTAAAACTTTAAATTTTTCAGTCCCATGTTCAACATGAATCTAAAATTTAGATCTAATAAGATACAAGCACAACATCAAAGAACATATTTTTAAAAAAAAATTATAAAGATTTTTTTTTAAGTTGAAAATTTAGATCCGATCAAAAGAGCTTTTAATTTTTTTAATTCGAGTAAAGATTCTTCAAATTGATTAAAAAAATTTATTAATAGAAATTTGAAAAAAATTATTAGTTAAAATTAAAAGGTGACTTTCCGGCCAGCAAATTGATTTTTATTTGGATTTTTTTAAAGAAAAGGGAGATTTTAAGAGAGAGAGATGTTATTTGATAGATTCTTTATGAGATTGAAGTTATGATAAAAGCATGATTGTATATTTGCTTTAGTTAATCCAATTTTTTTTTTGGATGAAATTGACAACAACGACATGCCGTATGCTATTGTCCCGCTCTCACTTTGCATCTTTACCTTACAGCTTTCCACTCACAGACATTGTTATACTTAGGATAGACAAAATGATGTTTTACATTTAATTTCCCTTCTTCTTTAAGTTAATTGTATGTCTCAAACTCAAAATAAACTTTAATATCTAAAATTTAGTGTAGTTATTTAATTTATTTTAAAGAAACATTCTTAATTTAATTCAGCCATTTTAAAATTTATATTAATTATATTTTTATAAAAGTAAATTAAAAAGAAGTATAGACAAGTTGATAAAAAGAAAATCAAATATAGACTTACATGAATCATGTATTATTATTTTGGATTAGTTACTTAATTGATAAAAGTATCCCCAAAAAATATATGTTGAACTTTGTAAAATAAATACTACTACTTTAGAAATATTTCATTTAATAGATATATAAACTTATAACTTTCTTAAAATCTAAAATAGTATAAAAAATAATATTAGACAATAGTTCTAGAAATAGTAAACATTATTTAGCGTTTTTATTATATTTAATAAATTTATTCTAGTAATATTTGACCTAAATTATTAAGGTACAATATTTTTCATACAGATTATCAAATTTAGAAACTATAATAAAACTTATGAAAATAAATATTTTATATAAAAATTACTATTTCTAATAAAAGTAGTGTAAGTATTGTTAAAAGAATTATACATCGTGAATCATATGTTGTTGATATTTTTAGAATCAGTACTGTCTTATGTCATCTTTCAATGAGAATTTATTTGGTTCGTAAAAAAACTTTTTCAATTCAAAGTTTATGAGTTTTTTCCACATACGGCGTCAATTGATGGATCCGGACATCTCGACGGCTTAACCTCTAAAAGAGATGACTAATCAGACGGTGATTGTCCGATTAACTCTTCGATGCTTAAGTCAATATTGAGGTTATGGGAGAATAGTTGTATTCAATGTGGTTATTGTGTTTAGGCATATCTCAAACTCCTTATATAATAGTAGTGAGTGAATATAATTTATAGAATCTAAATAGAAAAGAGATTTCTATTTAGCATATGAATTCAAATATGAAAGGGATTCTTATTTGGCATGTAAATCTATTTAAAAATAAGTCTCCTAAATAGGATTATACTTGTTGATTAGGAATTTTACTTCGAATAGGAAAATATATTTAGCCTATTTAGAAGATCTTGATCTTCTAAAATGTTCCTTTATTAATGTTATTGTAGTTGATTTTGTATCCAATCTCGGAATAAGATTAAGTAGTCATTTTTAGTTGCTGAATCCTAGGAGATTCGGTCTTCTTCTCATTGAATGAATCTATATGAACTTCGTTCTTAGACGGGCCAGCTTCGTAGGATTCAACCTCGTCGATATGATTCGTCAGTGTTGATCTTATCTTTGACTCATTGTTTTTTAGCGAGTCCCGAGGTCCGCCTCAATGGACGAATCCCACAGAACTCGGCTAGCTATTATGTTTATATGGAATTGGGTTTCCATCATGTCTCATTCTAATTGGCAAAAATTTATTTTTGGATATTCCATTTTAATAGTCAATTTTTTTGTATCATATTTTTAATTAGTTTTTTTTTCTTTCTATTTTATAGTTAACTTTTAAATAGACTTTTAGTAAATTGTGTAATGTTTAATGTGATGAGAGGATATAAAAGTAAAATAGACATTTTATTGATTAGTTTTTAAAAAACTTGCAGGTTGATTCGGATGTGCAAAGGAAGGATTGGAATATCCTTTTTGGTCTCACTTGTTAGTGTCTATGGAATCAGCGCAACAAGTTTTAGATTCAAAGGAGAAAGATGGAGTACATAAGACATATTTCTCTTGATTAAGTCCATGATGAATTTCACGTTGCAAGCTCAACATTCCGCTCGATCTGCTAATATGGATGTGGCGCCTCGTAAGCCTTGTCTCATTGGCTGGTCTCCGCCCCCTCAAATTGGATTAAGCTTAACACGGATGGAGCGATGAAGACTCCTAACAATATTGCCTCTTTTGGTGGCATTGCACATAGTAAAGATGGTGCTTGGGCCTTTGGCTACTACAGATTCATTGGCAGTCGTTCAGTCCTACAAGCCGAACTTCGGGGTGCACTGGATGGCCTTGAGATTGCTTGGTCGAAGGGGTATAGATTTGTCATACTCGAGATGGATAGTAAGCTTGTCGTAGACGCCCTTTTAGACAGTGTGCAACACATCAATGCCAGCACAAACCTTTTCAATGCTATCAGAACTATTTCGAAGAGGAATTGGACAGTGATCATTCGCCATACGCATAGAGAGGGAAACCGATGCGCAGATTGGATGGTCAATCATGGTTTATCGCTCGCTCTTGGACTGACTCTTTTCGACTCTATTCCTATAGGCCTTACATGCCTTATGTTGGATGATATTGCTGTAGTATGCTTCCCTATAATGTGTAGAAGCGACTGATCCTTAAGCTTGGCCTTCTCCATTTGATAAAAAAGTAAAATTATACTATATTTAATGTATTGTAATAAACAATTTGTATAAAGATACTTGACATTTGAGGTGGAACAAAGGGAGATTATTTTTTCTTTTTTTAGCTTAACTATCCAAAAATATTTCATCTTTTTTTTTTCCGTTTACAGTCTCACTTTTTAAAATCTTCAATTTTAACTCCTTTTTTAATTTTCACTTTTAATTATAGTCATTTGTCCAAATTTAAGTGGAAAAAAGTTTAAATATGTCGTTTATATTCTTCCAAATTGTGTTTTTATTATAATTAATTTCGAAAATGAAGTAATATGAGAGATGTTTTTGAATTTGTTTCATTATAATTTAAATAAATGGCTATTATTGAAAGTGAAAATTGAAAAATAGGCTAAAATTGAAGAGTTTAAAAATTGAGACCATAAACGGAAAAAATTAGGAAGGTAGGATATTTTTGGTTGATTAAGTCTTCTTCTTCTTTTTTATTATTAAGTGGAGTAAAATTATGTACTTCAAAATCATTTTCCATTTTCTTCTGCTTCTTCTTTTTCTCAAATACTTGCATATATCTAACAAATCATTTTAAAATAACATATTTATATTTTCATTATTGTAAGTTCATCATTATCATAACCATTATTACAAGAAAATTGATTACTCGTAGTATTTAATAAAAAATAGAAAATTTAGATTAATTTATAAATATTAAAAAATTAATTGTATTTTGCTAGATTGTATGAAAATGATAGTTTTAAGGCGAATGAAGTAAATTACTACTTTTATAATTTAGATATTAATAATTAATGGATTGTTATTATAAAATAAAAAAAATGTTTTTTGAAATTTTATATTTCCACATTAAAAAATATGGAATTCTTAAATATAAAAATTAGATTGATAACTGTTTAATTAACCAATTTGGTGGGTAGATATGAATCTAATGTGAGTTGTAGGAAATTTGTATTCTTTATTTGTTTAAAATTAAAGTGAATTTTATTGGATTTAGCACTTTAAAAGAATTAAGTAGAGTTTTAAAATTTTCATTTAAATCAAACACAATTAATATATTTTTATGATAAATTGAACATAATTTTATGTAATTCATTTACATTAGATTTTTTTGACAATCAAAATAATCTTTCATTAATATCAAGCAGTTACAAGTGTAAGAATTTAAAAAGGTATTAACCGTTTCTATAATCTGACATAAAACAAGAAGTAAAGCCTTATTTGCATATCGCTTTACAAAATCAAAATTAAAATTACATAACTGTTTTACCATAATAAGAATCCAATTTATTACTGTCTAACAGAAGACTCGCCAAAACTTCATAAAAAAAAGCAACAAACAAACCTTTCGATATATAAAAGACAACAAAACTTTCAAAAAAGAAAGACAAACACCATAGTAAAAAGTATCCAAAAAAAAACTAATATAACATCTAAACAATTTCATTTTCAGTCTTGAAAAAATTTTCATTTATCTCAGATTTTTGATTTGGTATATATTGATATGATGTGCCACATCGATAATTTACCAACAAAATAAAAAAGATGAAAAAAGGTGGTTATTTATTTTATTTTATGTAAATAAAACAATAAGAAAAGGAATGGCTACCGCCAATTGAAAGAATACGCTATTGACGGTAGTCGAAGCGAAAAACAAAAAGAAAACTCTTAACGACAATAATTTTCTATTTTTAAATTTTCATTTCACAATTCATTTACAATAGATAAATCAAGTATTTTTGGATTATCTGACAGAGAGTTTGAGGGTGAAAGTTAATAACTATATTTTAGAAAATAATTCCAAATCTTAGTAAAAAAACAAATATCTAATTATTTATTTGAGAGAGTTTTAGGTAGACTCAGTCTATCATGTCATTCGTGGACTAGTCTATCATATTATGACACGTCATTAAAATAGTGACACTACTGTAATTTTATTTATTACTTCTTTATACTTTTAAATAGTAATATTGCGATATTGCCATTATTTTAATAACGTATTATAATGTGATAGATTTAGTCCATAGATGATATGATAGACTGAGTCTAACTAAAAATTTATCCATTTATAAGCTATTGTTTAGTTAAAAGTTGAGAAAAAGTGTAAATAGAATGAGAATGAAACAAAACGATAACAGGAATGATTAATTTTCTATATTTGGTTTGGTTGAATAAATTTACAATTAAGCTTTCAAGCATATTATATTGGAGTAAATCCCACATCTATTATGATAATGAAATTTTTTAATCTAAAGAGCAATATTTTATAAGATTGAAATAGTGGTAAAAGCATGATTGCATATTTGCTTTAGCAATACCAACACATTTCTTTTTCGTTTGCATGAATTCGACAAGGAAATAACGACAAGCCATATACTCTATTGTCCTACTTCACATCTTTACCTTACCACTTTCCACTCAAAGATGTTGTCATACTTAGGAGAAACAAAATGATTTTTAATAGGCCAAATGTTTTAAAAAGGTCAAACCTTTTATAAAAATTTCACAAAAGTTCTGATTTTTCAATTTTGTCGATTTTAGCCAAAAACAAATTATTTGGTTTCAATTGTGGCCAACTCTCAATTTGATTTCAATTTGCCTATGTGGAGCCTATGTGGCATGCCAAATATTGAAAGGTCAGGACTTTTGTGAAACCAAATAATCCATTTTTGGCCAAAATCGACAAAATTGAAAAGTCAGGACTTTTGTGAAACTAAATAATCAGTTTTTGGCTAAAATCGATAAAATTGAAAGATCGGAACTTTTATAAAATGTTTGGCCTTTTTACAATATTTGGCCTTTTTAATATTTAAATTTCCCTTTTTTATGGGATATAGAGCTATTTTAAATTAATTGTTAGCAGAGATCAGTGTAAATTTGTATGCATTTTTCAAATCAGCTTGAGGAGAGACAAGGGTCGAACTTACATATTTGAAATATAGTGTCGTAAATAAATTTATTATGAATAAAACATGTATTAATTTAATTCAGAAATTTTCAATAAATTCAAAAGTAAAAAAAATAAAAGAGATGAGTTGATGAAAAGAAAATCAAAGTTAGACTTTTAAGTTTTAACTTATTCTTATTCTGAATCAATTTCTTAACGATAAGTTCATAAGAACATCTCAAAAATATATGTATTGAAATTTATAAAAAAATTACATTAATAGGTTATAAATATTTCATTTAATAACAATATAAATTTATCTTTCTTAAAATCTAAAATAGTGGAAAATATTTAAATATTTTTTTATAAAAATCATTAAATTTTATAAAAGTAGTGCAAACTATTAACAAAATTACATTTTTTAATTAAATTTATAAAATTTATAAAATTTAATTATTTAATTTTTATTTTAAAAGTTATTATTTTAAAATAAATTTTTCATTTTAAAAGTTATTATGTCCAAAAAGCTATTATTTTAATAAAGATGTCATTAACAGAGTATTTTAGTGAACTATTAGTTTTATTTAAAGTATCAATTTTTAAATTAAATTTTTATATTATAAAAAATATTATTTCTAAAAAATTACTTAATTTTATATATTGTAAAAGTTAAAAAATTAGTTAAATTTACTTGGATATATGAATTATATTTTTTCTAAGTTTATATATAAAGCACATATTTATTTTATTATAAAGGATTATTCTAAAGTATTAATATTAAATTTTATTTAATATAAATAATAACTATTATATAATTAGTTAATCGGTCAAAATTACATAAATTATGAACTATTTATATTTAATGTTTTTGTTAAATTGAATTAAAATTAAAATTTATAAAAATAAAATATATTGAAATATTATAGCAATTCCAAACTAATTATGCCGGGTTATATTTATTATTTTTAAAATCTTTATTTATTAAGCTGATTGTATACAAAGTACAAACCAATAAACGCCTATCTCAATTGGTTAGGAGGAAGGTCTAAGATCTTAGAGGTCTTGTCGAGTCCCATAGGGAATAATATCAAGTTACGAACGTCAGAAATGTCGACTGAGGCATCGTCCTTCACGATAATAGAACTATTCGCGATGCAATCAACATAAGCGGCATGGAAATTTAATGGCATATAAAAAATTGTAAATAGTTATATACTTATATATATACGTTTAGAGATGTAATAATTCTATCTTATATACTTGCGGGAAAAAGACTGATTGCATACAATAAATTTCCTAAACTGATTGGTTATGGAGTGGACAGGCTAAGAGTTGGTCCTCTTCACTCTCTATAATGAATGCAAAACAACTCATTTCTCTTTTATTTTTTCTCATAAGGAGTTTGGACCCATTCTTCCATTATTAGTGGAAGTGGGAACTCATAAACAATAACAAAATAATTTAATGAATCACTATCACGTGTGTAAAGGTAATACAATTTTCATAAAAACTTTCAGTATAAATTATACATATTTTTTAAAAATGTGTGAAGGATATATAACTTTTTTATGAGATGATACATGTAACTGGAACTCTTTAAATGCCAACACTGGAGCTCTTGACATTTTTATACCCCCATTGCATTGGTATTTTTGAATATATGCCTCAAACAACAAAAAAATTCACCTTTTGTCTGGGTCCCACCCAGCCCGCAATATGCCATTGCAGGCTGGTTTCTGGGGCAATTATTAATTGCCCAATCAATAAATTATTGAAAAATAAAATTAAAATTTTTTTATTGTTTTGATCGTTATGAAATTTGGCAAAAAAAATAGAATAATAAATTTAGGAAAGACAGTGATTGAGCGTTTTTAAGCATTCTACCGTTATAGAATTTTGAGTGTTTTCAATCTTTTTTTACCGTTTTGAAATTTGATAAAAATTTATGATAATAATAAATTACTAGTGTTTTGTACATAATTTTTAAAAAAACATATAGAATAAATGGAAGTAACCTTAATATGTCATATACATATTTATTTGTACAACAATAAAAAAAAACTATAAAATACAACTAATAGTTTGGTCTATCTGGGGTCCGTAAGTTTGTCCTCAGGTCGTAACCTCTGTTCAGACGCCGACTCATTTGGAAATCAGTCAATCGTCGGTAACTTCTGCCATCTGGGGCAGTGCTGCGGTTGCTACTATCACTGGCTGGACTATCCACATCCTCACTTTCGTCCTCACCACAGTCGTCATCAGGAGCAGGCGCTTGAGACGAGGGGTTTCCTAACCCCAGGGAAAAAGATGGAGGCTGAATGTCATGAAGCCCATCAAACGGCTGTGAGTCAGGATCCAAATTATACACCCAATCGTCAGTAACAGAAAATGCAGCTGAGAGGGACTCTGAGTCGGATGGGAAGAGGACGTCGGGTCATGTGACGTCGTGCTATAATCAAATTGACGTGGCGACTCTGAAATGTAATCCTCAAAAAGCTGAGTAACATTCCTAATTGGAGGTGTCCACGGAGTGGACTAGTTGTCATCAAATAATCCACCAAACTGCTGAGCTTGAGGTGTCTGCATCAGCGGTGGAGCCTGAAACGTGGTAAAAGCGAAACCCGGATGCTGGGAGAAGTTTGCGAGCGTAGCCAGCGGAGTAGTGTAAGCCGTCTGCCTAAATGACGAGTCAACATAAGGCATAGACGCAGGCGGTACAGAAAAAGACAAAGCTAGTGGCCCCTGGGTCTTCGCAGAGGTGCTCCTGTGATAATGCGTATACCCGAAATACCGCCGCATGAAGTTCTCGGTATCTTCGTGAAAGTCGACCTGGAAAAAAAACGAGCTAGTCACTATAGATTTTAGATCCATAAATATATTAACTGAAATTGAAACGTACCGGTGTGGAAGAGGATCCTGCGGCGTAACTAGCGGAGTAGTGTAAGCCGCTGCCCACATAACGGGTCAACATAAGGCATAGACGCAGGCGGTACCAAAAAAGACGAAGTTGTTAGAGGTGCTCCCGTAATAATGCGTAGACCCATAATACCGCCAAATGAAGCCCTCGGTATCCCCGTGAAAGATGACCTGGAAAAAAAAAGAGAATTGGTCACTATAGTTACTGATTTTAGAACCATAAAAATGTTAATTAAAATTCATATGTACTGATGGGGGAAGAGGGTTTGTCGCGATCTCACGGGTCTGCTCTTGCTGTCTGGCTCGCCTCTTCGACGTCCTCGTATACGCTGTGTATCCATGGTCGAGGGATCGATGTGAGGTAATGCGTGTGGCGGAACAGTACGCTCGGGTGGTGACTGTTAGCAAAAATACTAACTTGTAGTAATCCGGAAATACGGAATCGATCCCACGAAGACAAGAGGTTTAAAGTGAGCGAACATGTAATTGGAAATTCAATTCGGAAAGCAACGATCAATTGGATTTATAGTAATGACTACGGAATTTAAAACTAGTGAAATCAACACTTTACGCAATTAAAAACTAAAGCAATTAATTAATAAACGGGATAAAACAATAGGAAAAGGCGTTTAGAGGTTGTTAAATCATGCCACTAACGAATCCTAGAAAATTGGGTATAGTAGTGTTATCGGCTCGGGTCAAGTTTTCCTAGATTGCCTAATCCGCTCTCTCGAGTCCGCAATTAGGTCTAATTGAGATTAGATTATCAAGTTGAAGTCTAAATCGCTCTCGCGTAATTAGAATTCAACAATGACAATCTAATCCAATCGCGAAGCTAACTTCTAACCACCTAATCCCTAAACCGCCCTAGCGTGATTAGATTTTAGGTTTGTGATCAACTAAGTCCGTCTAATTAATTGACTCTCGCCTAATTAACTAGTCTCTAAACATAGATTAATAGATCAAGTTAATCTAAGCATTAAGCCCCAATAATCACAACAAACTCCCAACACAAATCAACCTTAATCAACTATTCAACTAATCATGGCAATCATCAACAACCCCCAAACAAGGAGTTTAGCTAGCCATTATCAAAACTAAAGCAATAATTAAACAAGAATTAAACATACTATTAAGATGTAGAAAGATTACCTTTAATAAGTAGAAGAAAAACATTCAACAATAACTATAATAATGAAGCTTGAATAATAATAATCTTGCATTAATCACCAAAGTTAAGAACAAGAATCTGGAATTAAAACTAAGAACAATTGTATCTAAAAATCTGAGAATAGTAATAGGAAATGGGGGCTACAAATCTAAATCTAGTGCATAACCCTAAAAAGGGAAAATAAGGTATCCTTATATAGTACTACCCAAAATAGGGAATAAAAATACAACCCATCTAGAATGTTTGGCCCAGTAGGGAAAGAAACCAAGAAAATCTGAGCTCCCTCTATTACTCTGGTCTCGAATCGAGACACTCAACTTATGAGTGTGTCTCGATTCGAGACACACTAAGCAGAAAAATCTGCTTCTCTAGAACTTGTGTCTCGATTCGAGACACCCATTTAAGTGGGATGTCTCGATTCGAGACACCTCTTCAGAAGGGGGAGGATTTGCTTCTTTTGCATCCGGCTTTCGACTTCTTTCGCGCTCGACTTCCGCTTCCGCTCATTTTCCACTATTTCGGCCTCAAAACTCTTCGTAATGCTCTTGATTCCCTGAAACATAAATACCCTCTATAAGCTAATCAATTCCATATAAAAGCGGGGTGAAAACACATAAAAGCATACGAAAAGACATCCTAAAGATAGGAGTATTTCACTCCTATCAAACCTCCTCACACTAAAACCTTGCTTGTCCCCAAGCAAGAAATGAATCTCACTATCAACCACAATAATTAACAACCTTGGAGATTGTAAACACATGACTACACACGAACTCCCAACCAATGAAGGCACAAGACAAATTTCTAGTGTTATCAATTGTAAGCGATGCAACCAACGATGAATGCAATTATAATGACATAGTCCAATGACATTGAGAATACTATTGGTAAGGCATTTGTGTTAAGCAAATTCGGAGTTACAATCATCTACGGGACATGCACACATTGGCCAAAATGAAATGGTAAATCATGGCATTATTCTCATAGGAACCAAGCAAAGCACAATGAAACTCACAAGATATCACTCCAACACACAAGTGTTTAGGGTAAACAATTAAACTCACATCGTGCTTATTCACCATAGGCTTGCCTTTAGTCCCGAACTCCACTATTTGGTTCGGTAATCAACAACTATCATATGGACTTGTGAGGGTTGTAACTTGGCTAAGGGTTAGGGGTAGGTAGATTTGGGTACTTGGCTAAAACTTGATTTGAACGACTCTTTTCTAATATACTTTCGACCTAGCTCGGATTTTCAACACTTGTGAACTTTTGAATTATTTTTATTTATTGCCTTTGTTTATCCTTTCTTTCTTTTCTTTTCTTCATTTTCCTCTTTTTATTTTTTTGTTTTCTTTTTTTTTTCTTGAAATTGTTTTTATTCTTTCTTTCTTTTGATTTTCTTTTTCTCGAGGCAAATTTCTATTCTTTTAACACTTTCACATTTCTTTCTAGTCATCAAGCTAGTGTCGCATTTTTCTCATCATTAAGTCATTCAAATCAAATTGGGTGTTTTAAGAGGTAAGTTGTTGAAAGGAGTTGTGTCATTTGTGTTTGACAAGGAAAGGCTTAGGCTCAAAATGGTGATTCTAAAGGTAGAGGGTAGGCTTTTAAGTGATTTTTGTTCAAAAATTTGGGGTATTCCTAATGCCATACTCATCTAGTCATTGACACTCAACCTCTATAGTTTTGAGCGGACACCAAGCAAGTTCTAGGAATTTTAGCATGCAATCAATACTCACAACAACAAATAGGCTCAATAATCACTCAATAAAAGGGTGTCATGCCAAAAACTTAATTCCTATGAAAACATGCCAATCATACTCAAATTTTCAAAAATGGCACAAATTGTCAATTTAAAAGCACACATCATGCATCCGTATTAAGCACTACAACTTGTCAAAACCCAACACCAATTAACATGGAATTAACTCGAATTTCATTGAACCATGTCATACAACTTGCATCTTATTAAACACATCCACATTTGATTGATTTAAACTAGAAAAATGCACTTGCTAACTTCATTGATCGGGAATAAAACTTTCATTTCACAAATACACCAAGGTCACTAATCATGCTTCAACATACACAAGCCAACGATTTAGTGCGAGGTGACTCAAAATAAACAACATAAAACAAACAACCTAGACTCCTACACGCAAACATTAAAAACAAAACAATAAAACCGAGACTCTAATGCATTCATATTTTCAACAACCCCTCCTCACACTATTTCTATGCTATGTCCCCATGGCAATGAAATAAACGGAAAATTGCATGAGTTAGAGTTGAAGAAAGCAAATCTTCGAGTTCAATCGAACTCGGGTGGCTCCGGCGAAGGTGTTGGAGACGGGAAACGCGGACCGCCTTGGGCATTGTAAAACTCTTGCATCTTTTGTTCATGCCTCCTCATGCGATGTTGCATCCTTTCTTGCCTATACTCCATCTTCTTCCACATCTTTCTTTGTTCCGCCATAAAAGCACGTTGATCCGCTTGGAAATCGTATGGGGGCGGTTGCTCCCATTGGACTCCCTCCGGAACACTAGCAAATTGTTCCCCACCTTCGGCACTAGTGCCGGCCATATGCTTATCTTTTCTTCTAGGTTGCTCCTTTGGCCGCCTCGGTATGGGCTCTTCTCTTGGCTCACTCCAACCCGCTCTAGGGAAAGGTTGGCCGGGATGGGTGTCTTCCCAATGTTCTTGTACGTATTTTCCAACAACCCGTTGTTTCCTTGCATAACCCCCATGCGAGAGATGATCCACATCGATCATCTTTGGAGGTAACAACTTGTATTTGCTTTCATCAAACTCGGGGTCTTTTCTTGCTAAGTGCATCACAAACCAACCATGGCCGAGTTTCTTATTTTTCTCCGGAGCTTCTAACAAAATTTTCATGAATCGATAGCCCACATTAACTTGCACATACGGGTTGGTTTCATCCTTGAGTACCCGGAGAATTAGCAAATCCGATCGTGTTACCTTGTTGGACTCATGGCGCCTGACATAAGAGTGAGCATACCATTTGAGCAAGACTATGGCAGCGATATCCCTCACCTCATTGAGCTTCGCATTGTGGCTATCAAAAACCGCTTTACCCGATGCCCCATTCCAAACCAAATTGTCATCAAATTCTTCCGGCATAAACTTCAATCCCATATCCCACAACGAAAAATCTTCAATCAAGTTGGCCAACGTGTATTCCCGCTCTTTCCCTTCTAGCCGGAAAGTGAGAGTTGTCTCGCTTGTTGGTGATGGTTTGAGTGTGGTGAAGAACTCATAAGTAAGTTCCTCACAATACTCATGTGGAGAAGCCTCCATTTTTGTAAAATCCAACCACTCGAAATAGGGCTTTACAATCCCATGAATTTTCAACTTCGTCATGCTCTCCCAACAAATCTTGTATGGAACGGAAATACCTTTCTTCTTAAGGCTCTTGAACATATTTCCTTCCGCCTCGGTACGGATATCAAAAGGCGTATCAAAACGGTGTCGGAGAGCCCCCGGAGTGTTAACTCCGAAAACGTTGGACCCGGAAGCACTTTTCTTACGATTGGAACGGAAGGTTCCTAGCGTTGGTTCAACCTCCGGTGGTGGTGGGTTCGAAGTTTGCGCGACGGTCTTCTTTGATCGTGTAACTCGTGACATGGCTAGAGTGGCGTAAAGGGTGTTCGGAAATGTGTTTGGAATTGAATTTGGGTAGATTGAATGATGGCTAGGGCTTCTTGAAGGTTTGGCTTGATGAAAGAGAAAGAAGCTTTTGGATATGGAGGTTTTCTAATTTAGGTATGGAATGGTGGAGAAGATGAAGTGATGGAGTCCTTTTTATGGCTAAATTCATAGCTATGGATTTAAGGGCCAAGATGTGTTGGAAGTTGGTGATCCATGTCAAAAATTTGAATCTTAAAGGGTTAGGATCGTGCCACATCATCAATCCATGTGAAGCAAATAAGAGCCAATGAGAAAATTTCAAAGTCCCCCCCTTAAGTCAAGTGTCTCGAATCGAGACACCCTTGTTAAATAGGTGTCTCGATTCGAGACACCAAGAAAAGAGAAGCAGAATAATCTGCTTCTTTTGTCTCGAATCGAGACAACTTCCTAAGAAGCTTGTCTCGATTCGAGACAAGGGAAAACAAATTATTCTGTTTTTCCTTTCTTAGGGAACCTTGATTTTTTTTTTTTTTTTAGAATCGCTCCACCGAACTCCTACACATCCAAAAACCGAACATACCACGCATTATCTCGAACATAACAATCATATGAAATACGCCAAATCATCAACAATTACAAAAGAACACTAAACGTAAGGTAATTGTAAAACAAAAACAACAACTAAAAGCATTAAAATTCAAACCTCTTGGGATTGCCTCCCAAGTGCGCTTGTTTAAGGTCGAAAGCTCGACCGTCAATCCGTGGCATTTAAGTTGAAGGGGGAGCAAGATAGATCTTGTCATCTATTTGACCCGTCAAAGGTCCCAAGTAGGGCTTGCAACGGTTTCCGTTGACCTTGAACGTCTCTCCCTTTTGATTTTCTAATTCTATTGCTCCATGAACCGCCACGTGCCGGATCTTATACGGACCACTCCACCGAGATTTTAATTTTCCCGGAAACAACCGCAACCTTGAATTATAGAGCAACACAAAAGCTCCAACTTCAAATGACTTGGGTGAGATGTGAGCATCATGCCATTTCTTCGTTCTTTCTTTATAAAGTTTGGCATTCTCATAAGCATCAAGTCGGAATTCATCTAACTCATTAAGTTGCAACAACCGCTTCTCACCGGCCGCCTTGAAGTCATAGTTCAACTTTTTAATTGCCCAATAGGCTTTGTGTTCTAATTCAACCGGCAAGTGACACCCTTTACCATACACAATTCGATAAGGCGACATACCGAGAGGTGTCTTAAATGCCGTGCGGTAGGCCCATAAGGCGTCATCCAACTTGAGGGACCAATCCTTTCTTGTCCCATTTACTGTCTTCTCTAAAATTCTCTTCAATTCACGATTCGAAACTTCCACTTGGCCACTCGTTTGGGGGTGATAGGGGGTAGCAACTCGGTGGTACACATTGTACTTTTTCATCAAAACCTCAAATTGCCGGTTGCAAAAATGCGACCCCCCATCACTAATGATAACCCTTGGAGTCCCAAATCGGTTAATCAGACGCTTGAGAAACTTCACCACTACCTTGGAATCGTTTGTAGGTAAAGCCTCCGCTTCTACCCATTTCGATACGTAATCCACACAAACCAAGATAAAAAGATTTCCATGAGACATCGGAAATGGCCCCATGAAATCTATGCCCCACACATCAAAGATCTCCACCTCTTGGATTGAGGTCAATGGCATCTCATCTCGTTTGGAAATGTTCCCTACTCGTTGACAACGATCACAATGCCCCACAAACTCCTTGGCATCGCGAAATAGGGTAGGCCAAAAGAACCCACTTTCTAGCACTCTAGCCGCGGTCCTTGACGCCCCATAATGCCCGGCGTAATCCGCCTCATGACAATGGCTCAAAATTGGCATCACTTCCTTCAAAGATACACACCTCCGAATCATCCCATCACCACATATCTTGAAAAGATACGGCTCATCCCACAAAAAACGTTTCACATCACTCAGAAATTTCTTCTTTTGATGGTGCGATAGATCCGGTGGCATGACATTGGAAGACAAGTAATTAGCTATATCCGCATACCAAGGTGTCTCCACTTCCGAGATTACCATCAACATTTCATCCGGGAATCGTTCATTAATATCGACACCAATTGGAATAGGTTCCGGAACTTCTAACCGTGATAGGTGATCCACCACAACATTCTCCGTTCCTTTTTTGTCTCGGATTTCTACATCAAACTCTTGCATTAAAAGAATCCATCGAATAAGCCTTGGTTTTGCGTCTTGCTTAGCAAAAAGATATCTCAAGGCGGCATGATCGGTATAAATGATGGCCTTTGATCCGAGCAAATATTGCCGAAACTTGTCTAACGCAAATACCACCGCCAACATCTCTTTTTCGGTTGTGGTATAATTGAGTTGAGCTCCCGCCATGGTCCGGCTCGCGTAGTAAATCACGTGGACCTTCTTATCCTTCCTTTGACCCAAAACACACCCTAAAGCTTGGTCACTCGCATCACACATGAGCTCAAAGGGCAAGCTCCAATCCGGAGACGATATAATTGGCGCAGTCACAAGTGCCTCCTTAAGCCTCTCAAAAGCACCTTGACATTCCTCTGTGAATTCAAACGGCGCATCTTTAACTAGCAATCTCGTCAAGGGCCGTGCGATAGATGAAAAGTCCTTAATGAATCGCCGGTAAAAGCCCGCATGGCCTAAAAATGCCCGAACTCCTTTGACCGTAGCCGGAGCTACTAATTTCTCAATAACCTCTGTTTTTGCCCTATCCACTTCAATTCCCGCTTCCGATATCCTATGCCCGAGTACAATGCCTTCATCCACCATAAAGTGGCACTTTTCCCAATTTAGCACCAAGTTTGTCTCAACACATCTTGCTAAAACCCGCCTTAAGTTCGCCAAACAACCATCGAATGAATCGCCAAACACGGAGAAATCGTCCATGAATACCTCCATAATATCCTCAATCATGTCGTTAAAGATTGAGGTCATACATCTTTGAAATGTGGCGGGTGCGTTGCATAGTCCGAAGGGCATTCGCCGATATGCAAAGGTACCGTAGGGGCATGTGAAGGTCGTCTTCTCTTGATCTTCCGGGAGAATTAATATTTGATTGTAACCGGAGTACCCATCAAGGAAGCAGTAAAATTTGTGTCCCGCTACCCTTTCTAACATTTGATCGATAAATGGTAGCGGAAAGTGATCCTTTCGGGTTACCTCGTTGAGCTTCCGATAATCGATGCATACTCGCCAACCGGTTACCGTCCTTGTGGATATTTGTTCTCCTTTTTCATTCTCCACCATTGTCATTCCGCCCTTCTTAGGGACACATTGAATTGGGCTTACCCACTCACTATCCGAAATAGGGTAGATTATTCCGGCGTCGAGGAGCTTAACAATTTCTTTGTGCACTACCTCCTTCATATTCGGATTCAATCTTCGTTGCCTTTGAGCCGACTTCTTTGACTCATCTTCGAGATTGATCTTATGCATCACAATTTGAGGACTTATTCCACGAATGTCGGAGATTTGCCACCCTATTGCTAATACATGCTCCTTCACCACTTGTACCACCCTCCTCTCTTGTTCCTTAGAAAGCTTGTTCGAGATGATTATTGGCAAAGTCTCATTCTCCCCGACAAAGGTGTACCGGAGATGAGATGGAAGTGGCTTCAACTCAACTTGTGGTGGCACCTCGGAAGATGGTGGAGTCACACCACTACTCTTGTTCAAATTCTCCGGCTTAGGTTCATCCTCCTCGGAATACTCATCACTCGGATTATCGGAATGGAAGGTGACTTTCGAAATTTCAGAAAAATTTGGGTCCCCTTCTTTTGCTCTTGTCTCGATTCGAGACAGTCTACTTATGGGACTGTCTCGAATCGAGACAAAACCATAGGGAGCTCCTGCTCCCTTTTTCTTAGTGTCTCGATTCGAGACACTCTCTTTAGTTGGGTGTCTCGAATCGAGACACTCATGCAGGGAACCCAGAAGTTGATTTTTCGTCACTCCGTCTTGATTAAACTCTTCCATACTTGCTTCAAGAGTATCCCTAACAAGTTCATCAACCAAATCGATTCTCATGCAATCTTCCTCCTCGATGGCATTCCGCATCACTCTCTTCATATCAAACTCCACACTTTCCTCATCAATTCTCAAGGTGAGCTTGCCGGCGTGAACATCGATGAGAGCACGCCCGGTGTTCATAAAAGGGCGACCGAGAATCATAGGACATTCTTTATCCACCGCATAGTCTAAGATCACAAAATCCACCGGAAAGATGAATTTATCCACTTTAACGAGTACGTCTTCCACTATCCCATACGGCTTTTTGAGAGAGTGATCGGCAAGTTGCAATACCATCGAGGTGCGCTTTACCGGTTGATCACCAAATAAAGACCTAAAAAGAAACAACGGCATCAAGTTAATACTTGCCCCAAGATCACACAAACAGTTTATAGCATTCATATTTCCTATGGTGCAAGGTATAGAAAAACTCCCTGGATCTTTAAGCTTTGTCGGTAAATTGCTTTGGATTATTGAACTACAATGCTCCGTGAGCGGTATTGTCCCACCTTGCTCCCAACTACGCTTGTTCATAATTATGTCTTTCAAGAATTTTGCATATTGGGGCATCTCCCGAAGTGCATCCGCCAAGCTTAGATTGATTTGCAATTTCTTGAAAATCTCAAGGAACTTGTGAAATTTTTCGTTCCCTTGAGCTTTCCTCAACCGGCTTGGGAATGGAACCGGTGGTACAAACGGTGGAGGTGGTGGCGGCCTCACATAGGGCTCTTCAACCTCGACAACCACTTCCTCACATTCCTTTGGCAACTCTTGACTTGAACTTGCTATGTCAATTACCACTTGAGGCTCATCCTCCTCGACAACTTGCCTCTTTCCGTTGGCTTTCTCAAGAGTTCTCCCGCTTCGGAGCTCTACCGCCTTAACATGTTCTCTAGGGTTGTTCTCCGTAGTAGATGGCAATCCCCCTTGTGGTCTACCTTGAAGATTGATAGCAAGTTGAGAGATTTGAGTCTCAAGCATTTGATTAGTGGCGGCTTGATTCTTTTGAAGTTGCTTCATCTCTCTAAGCTCATCCATCAACTTAGCAAGCATATTCCCTTCATCCATGTTTCTTTGAGGTTGAAACCCGGGAGGATGTTGAGGTCTAGCACCCGCATTGTTGCCATGACCTTGATTGTGATGGTAATTTCCTTGTTGTTGGGGAGGTCTATTTCCACCTTGGAAGCTTGGACCCGCTTGATTAGGCCCTTGAGCATTGCCTTGCCCTTCTTGATTTCTCCACCCGAAGTTTGGATGATTCCTCCATCCGGGGTTGTAGGTGTTAGAGTAGGGGTCATTAGCTTGCCTTTGTCCCCCGATGTAGTTGACTTGCTCACTCAAGGCTTGACCCGTAACTAGGCATTCTCCTCCCGAATGGCCAAAATCACCACAAAATTCACAACCTACTTGAACATAAGCCACCGGAGCGTTTCTTTGCATAGGAGCGACTTGTTTCTTGAGAGCATCCACTTGAGCTTGAAGCGAAGCATTTGCGGCTTTTATGGACTCCATCTCCCTCACTTGATCAAGAGTCATGAGTGACTTTTGAGTAGGTGGCGCTCTTCTTTCCATAGGACCCCAAGTACTACTAACCACGGCCAATTTCTCCACCAATTCAAGGGCTTCCTCATAGGTCTTTTGCATAAGTGAACCCCCCGAAGTCGCATCGATAGTAGCTCGGGTAGTGACATTCGTCCCATCATAGAAGATTTGTATAACATGCTCTCTATTGAGCCGATGATGGGGTACACTTCGTTGTAAATCCTTGAACCGCTCCCATGCCTCATGAAGTGATTCTCCTTCAAATTGGACAAACTCAAGTATGTCTTTAGTCAACTTTGTAGTCTTGCCATGAGGGAAATATTTGTTAAGGAAGGCTTGAGCCAACTCCCTCCAATTGTGAATGGACTCATTAGGTAGAGAGTGCAACCAAATGCTAGCCTTGTCCCTCAAGGAAAAAGGGAACATCTGAAGTTTAATTTGGTCCGCCGTTATCCCATGAAGCTTGAATGTGTTTAGAACACCCAAAAACTTGGCGATATGCTCATTAGGATCCTCATGACTCAACCCAAAGAAGGCGCAACGATTTTCCAAAAGTTGAATAGTACTCGGCTTGATCTCAAAAGTTGCCGCTTGAACCGGCATTGCGAAGCATCCAAAAGTTGCATTGTCCACATCCGGCAAGAAAAACTCACCCAAAGTTTGTCTTTGTTGGTTTGGCACTTGCGCGTGCGCTTGGGGTCGATCATCCCTTAGGTGGTCTTGTTGCCTTGGTCGGTTCACATTCCCTAATGGAGGAGCGGGTGGATATTGTTGTTCCCCTCCATCCATTAGAGGATTGAACCTCCCCTCTTCATCATAATTGTTCCCCTCGTTATTCATAACTTCGGGTATACGGGCTCTTCTTCTTACACCTCTTTCGTAGTTACCGAGGTTATCTTGGAACGGTTCTAGTGGTAGATTTGCTCGTCGCGTATTGTGCATACACGAAAATCAAATTCCCTACACAAACAAAGACAAGAAAACCGAGTGTAAACCACGAAAGATAATTAATAACAATAAACCAAAAACAGAAAATAATGCTAACTCGACCGAATTTCACAATACTTTCAATCAATTAAACGCAACCTTGTCCCCGGCAACGGCGCCAAAAACTTGTTAGCAAAAATACTAACTTGTAGTAATCCGGAAATACGGAATCGATCCCACGAAGACAAGAGGTTTAAAGTGAGCGAACATGTAATTGGAAATTCAATTCGGAAAGCAACGATCAATTGGATTTATAGTAATGACTACGGAATTTAAAACTAGTGAAATCAACACTTTACGCAATTAAAAACTAAAGCAATTAATTAATAAACGGGATAAAACAATAGGAAAAGGCGTTTAGAGGTTGTTAAATCATGCCACTAACGAATCCTAGAAAATTGGGTATAGTAGTGTTATCGGCTCGGGTCAAGTTTTCCTAGATTGCCTAATCCGCTCTCTCGAGTCCGCAATTAGGTCTAATTGAGATTAGATTATCAAGTTGAAGTCTAAATCGCTCTCGCGTAATTAGAATTCAACAATGACAATCTAATCCAATCGCGAAGCTAACTTCTAACCACCTAATCCCTAAACCGCCCTAGCGTGATTAGATTTTAGGTTTGTGATCAACTAAGTCCGTCTAATTAATTGACTCTCGCCTAATTAACTAGTCTCTAAACATAGATTAATAGATCAAGTTAATCTAAGCATTAAGCCCCAATAATCACAACAAACTCCCAACACAAATCAACCTTAATCAACTATTCAACTAATCATGGCAATCATCAACAACCCCCAAACAAGGAGTTTAGCTAGCCATTATCAAAACTAAAGCAATAATTAAACAAGAATTAAACATACTATTAAGATGTAGAAAGATTACCTTTAATAAGTAGAAGAAAAACATTCAACAATAACTATAATAATGAAGCTTGAATAATAATAATCTTGCATTAATCACCAAAGTTAAGAACAAGAATCTGGAATTAAAACTAAGAACAATTGTATCTAAAAATCTGAGAATAGTAATAGGAAATGGGGGCTACAAATCTAAATCTAGTGCATAACCCTAAAAAGGGAAAATAAGGTATCCTTATATAGTACTACCCAAAATAGGGAATAAAAATACAACCCATCTAGAATGTTTGGCCCAGTAGGGAAAGAAACCAAGAAAATCTGAGCTCCCTCTATTACTCTGGTCTCGAATCGAGACACTCAACTTATGAGTGTGTCTCGATTCGAGACACACTAAGCAGAAAAATCTGCTTCTCTAGAACTTGTGTCTCGATTCGAGACACCCATTTAAGTGGGATGTCTCGATTCGAGACACCTCTTCAGAAGGGGGAGGATTTGCTTCTTTTGCTTCCGGCTTTCGACTTCTTTCGCGCTCGACTTCCGCTTCCGCTCATTTTCCACTATTTTGGCCTCAAAACTCTTCGTAATGCTCTTGATTCCCTGAAACATAAACACCCTCTATAAGCTAATCAATTCCATATAAAAGCGGGGTGAAAACACATAAAAGCATACGAAAAGACATCCTAAAGATAGGAGTATTTCACTCCTATCAGTGGCCCTATGACGTCTCGCCGGTCCTCTCTAGTGGCTAACTGGGAACTACGAGCGTAAGTCCCAAACTCGAACCCGCCTCAGACTGCAAGCGGATCCTCTCCATGGTATCGCGCTGTAAAAAGTCAAATTAGATCGTCATGTATTATATATTATTAACAAAAATAAATATTAGTAGGGTTACGTACATTAGAACCGGTCTCTGTCCCGTGATGCGTAATCCAGCTCCTGTTGATGTGCCTCTACCAGTCCATATACTCTGAATGAAAGTAGGGCTCTCGAGTATCTTGTTGTGTACCACAAATCTCTTTCTAGAGTCCCAGATGTCGATATAATCTCTAAAAGCGGCCTGGAAGTCTGAACTCCCCTTAAACTGGACGCCATGCTGGATGTGGATCTACATGGGGACCTGCGGAATAGGCTGAATCAGTCCAAACTGCTGAAGCACCATGTCCGGCTGGTGCCACTCGATAATGTGGTAGTAGATAAGTGGGACGCGCGCGCTTCAGAACTGTGCCCCCTCCACATAATGCGGCTGTAGGTTTCTGATAAGCTCTTCGGAGTATGGCTGCCAATCGATTTGCCCACGTAAAATAAAGAAGTTAGTTATAATTTATTTGTACTTTTGATTATAAATAAAAATGTTCTAAAAATAACTCACATCCGAATAGCGCAACCCATCAATTGCGTATAGGGACGTCTTGAACAACGAAGTGGCCTGCTTATCTACGCAAGTGAAATATTTTTAGCTTGTTAGTATTTACATCACACTTGTGAAATAAACTTTAGTGAAAAAGCAAAAGTTTGATGATAAATATATACTCGCCCAACGGTAGGTGCGGTATGATGTCACCGCGTCTCAACGTCAGCCTTAACGGTCTAAGTCGCTCGAATGCCCAGAGCTGAAGTATCCAAAGGTGCCCCTAATGTTGACTCTCCTCTCTGAAACCATGGTGGAGAAGCACATCTCGTGATAAAGGTGTGCGAGAACCGTCGATCCCCAGCTGACGGCCCGTAATCTCGTCAAGTCTTCCAGATGCGGGAGGATCCTCAATCCGGTCTGCCCTCTGTTAGTCGGAGAAACACAAGGTCTGTAGGGCAACCAAAAGATAGGCACGGACGGCCCAGTCCACCTTCTCATGTCCACCTGATGCGGGTAACTGCTCAAATTTGTGTAACTCTCCGTACAACCAGCTCGTGGTTACAAACCCGCCAATGGAAGTCCTGCTCGGCTCCCTATGTCTCCCAAGTAGGTGAATGGTAACACTGTTCCTGTCTCTCATTGTAGGCCCGGTCACAGCAGCTCCATTAATTGGGAATCCCGTCAAGATCGCCACATCCTGAAGCGTGATGGTGCACTCCCCCTCCGAAAATATAAAAGTATGGGTTTTCGGTCTCCACCGCTCGACCAGGGCAGTCACCAGGGATGTGTCCACCTGGTACTGCCTCATATCAATGGATCCTGAAAGTCCTGTCCGGATGACTCCCTCTCGGATGAGCGGATGAATCACGTCTAATCGGGGTACTGAGGCGCTTGAACGCGAGCATCACCCACGGGTTTCCTGAAATAGAATTTGTTTCAAAAAAAAAATTAGTTTGCTGCAAAAAAAAGACATCACAAATCATTGCTATATAAAAAAATCACAAACATTGCTATATAAAAAAATCACAAACATTGATTACCGGATGCTCCCAAACAGTCGTGGACCTGTGATCAAACTGTCTATGCAGTACGACCCCATTTAGGGTTCCGGGACGGTAGTAGTCGTGTAGGACAGGGTCAGCCATACCTATAAAAAAACAATTAGCGCCAGTTGTATTCAATTTTTGTTATAAAATATGAGTGAAATTATAACATACTATACTATAACATAAAAATAGAAAAACAACTACATATCTAACATTTTAATAAAAATAATGTACGAGTTCACAAATTAATTACGAGTTTACAAATTAGATAGGAGCTTACAAATTAAAAATAAGGTACAACTTTAAAAATTACAAATGGTAATTAAAACATTATGCACAACATCTTGGTAAAGTCCACTGGAGATATTTCATAAAGTCTTCGGAAACACTGCATTCGTAATCCTGTAATTCCAAAGTATTCCATGTCAGGGGATTGCTTTCTTCAACTTCAAAGTAATGGCCCAGGCCCAAATTTTCGCGATAAACCGCCAGTCTCCGAGTCATCACATGAATTTTAATCCTGAGACGTTGCATCAAAAATTCTATTGCCGATTTCAAGTTTCTCAAAATTGTTGTGGACATCGCTTTTGGTACAGATATGCCGTGAAAATCACAGTATGCCTCCATCTGATTTCCCACAACCTCCCCCATGAGGGCTCAGATGATACAATAACATCTCCAAAATCAGCCAAATTTCTGGAGTGCCGACCGACAAATATATGCACGTCTTGTGTTCTATCCATGCAAGGACGGATTGGGCTGTTTTCAAATGCTCGTTTTTGTTAATACCAAACTTCACATAAGAGATCCTCATGTTTTTACACAATTTATAATGTCGAAAACTTTCTACAACGTCTTGCAAAACTCATATCTGAATATTAAATAATACGATGAAATAATTAAAGTAACATCAATTTTGTAATAATTAAAATAACATCAATATTATAATAATTAAAATAACATCAATTTTGCAGTATTAAATAATAAGGAATGGTAATTTTACATATCACATATCTCTACTGTTATCGGTCGTCCCATCTTTCTCATCATGTTAATGTCTGGAATAAAGAGAACCTCTTGAGAACCAATCAAGTACTCTTGATCACGTAATAATTTATCAGGAGGTTCTCACATGATGATAAAAAAGGGACGACCGGTAAACAAACAGATCAGAAACGACATGGACCAGACTTATAGAGAGGACAATATCCCTAACTTTTGAAGTAAATGTAGTATCGCCGGCCACAATACTATTACTTGCACCAATAACAATAGAGATATGTGATATGTAAAATTACCTTTCCTTATTGTTTAATACTGCAAAATTGATGTTATATTAATTATTACAAAATTGATGTTACTTTAATTATTACAAAATTGACGTTACTATAATTATTACATCGTATTGTTTAATATTCAGGTATGAGTTTTGCAAGACGTAGAATTCTTCGACATTACAAATTGTGCAAAAATATGAGGATTCCTTTTGTGAAGTTTGGCATGGAAAAATACGAGCATTTGAAAACAGCCCAATCCGTCCTTCCATGGATAAAACACAAGCCGGACATATATTTGTCGGTCGACACTTCAAAAATTTGCCTAATTTCTAAGATGCTATTGTATCATTTGAGCCCTCATGGGGAGGTTATGGGAAATCAAATGCGAAATGGAGGCTTACTGTGATTTTCACGGCATATCTGTACCAAAGCCGATGTTAGCAACAATTTCGAAAAACTCGGAATTGGCAATAGAATTTTTGATGGAACGTCTCAGGATTGAAATTCATGTAATGACTCGGAGACTGGCGGTTTATCATGAAAAATTGGGCCTGAGTCATTACTTTGAAGTTGAAGAAAGCTGTCCCCCGGCATGGAATACTTTGGAATTACATGATTACGACTGTAGTGTTTCCGAAGATTTTAAGAAATATCTCCCGTGGACTTTGCCAAGATGTTGTGCACAATGTTCTAATTACCATTTATAATTTTTAAAGTCATACCTTATTTGTAATTTGTAAACTCCTATCTAATTTGTAAACTCGTACTTCATTTCTATTAAGTTGATAAAAATGTAGTTGTTTTTCTATTTCTATGTTATAATATAGTATGTTATAATTTCACTCGTATTTTATAACAAAAATTGAATACAACTGGCGCTAATTGTTTTTTGTAGGTATGGTTGACCCTGTCCCCCACGACTACTACCATCCCGGACCCCTAGATGGGGTCATACTGCATAGACAGTTTGATCACAGGTCCACGACTGTTAGAGAGCATCCGGTAAGCAATGTTTGTGTTTTTTTATATAACAATGTTTTGTGATGTTTTTTTTGGCGACAAGCTTATTTTTTGAAACATTTTTTATTTCAGAAAACCAGTGGGTCATGCTCGCGTTCGAGCGCCTCAGTACTTCGGTTAGACTCGATTCATCCGCTCATTCGAGAGGGAGTCATCCGGACAGGACTTTCATGATTCATCGAGATGAGGCAGTAACAGGTGGACACATCCCTGGTAGGGGTGTCAAAATGGGTAATGACACGATAACACGATTCGCCTAACCCGTAAGTTTGGCGAATCCGGGTTGAGGCTTAACGAGTTCGTGTCGAAAGCGTGTCAACCCGTTTATGACACGAAATAAATGGGTCGTGTCACGGGTTGACTCGCGAACCCATCGAACCCACCTAACCTGTTTACAAATATTAATATTTATAATAATATAAAATAAAAATAGTTATAGTTATAAAAATAAAAAAAATTACTAAATTAATGATATTAATATTAAAAATAAAATTAATTATATTAAATTTTACAAGATTAATTGATAAATTTGAGGTTAAAATTATATTTATATGGTTTCAAAAAATTCTTAAATGTTAAGTGGGTCGTGTTAATTGTGTCGTGTTAGCCGTGTAATTGTGTTAATCGTGTTACCCGTTTATCTTAACGTGTTAATCGTTTCGTGTCGTGTTAGTCGTTTAAAATTCGTGTTGTGTTAGGGTTGAGAATTTTGACACGATTAGTTAAATGGGTCGTGTTCGTGTTGACCCTAATCGTGTCAACAGAGTGGGTCGACACGACACGAACACGACCCACGAACCCATTTTGACACCCCTAGTCCCTGGTAACTGCCCTGGTCGGTAGAGACCGAAAACTCATACTTATATGTTTTCGGAGGGGGAGTGCACCATCACGCTTCAGGACGTGGCGATCTTGACGGGACTCCCAATTGATGGAGCTGCTGTGACCGGACCTAGAATGAGAGACTGGAACAGTATTACCATTAGCCTACTTGGGAGACCGAGGGAGCCGAGCAAGACTCCCAATGGCGGGTTTGTGACCACGAGCTGGTTATACGGAGAGTTCCACAAATTTGAGCAGTTGCACGCACTAGGTGGACAGGAGCAGGTGGAATGGACCGCCCGGGCCTATCTTTTTGTTGCCCTACAGACCTTGTGTTTCTCGGACTTGAACAACGCGGTCAGACTGGACTGAGGATCATCCCGCATCTGGAAGACTTGACGAGACTACGAGCCGTCAGCTGGGAATCAGCAGTTCTCGCACACCTTTAACACGAGATGTGCTTCTCCACCATGATTTCAGAGAGGATGGTCAATATTAGGGGGGGGTGCTTTTGGATTTTTCAGCTCTGGGCATTCGAGCGACTTATACTGTTTAGGCCGACGTTGAGACGCGATAACATCACACCGCACCTACCGTTGGGCGACATGTATATATTTATTATCAAACTTTTGCTTTTTCACTAAAGTTTATTACACAAGTGTGATGTTGTAAATATTAACAAGCTAAAAATATTTCACTTTCGTAGATGGACAGACCACCTCGTTTTTCAAGACGTCTCGAGACGCAACTTGACGGCCGTCAGATTAGCACTTGATGGGCTGCGCTATTCGGATGTGAGTTATTTTTAAAACATTTCATTCCATAATCAAAAGTACAAATAAATTATATTAACTTCTTTAATTTACGTGGGCAAATCGGTTGGCAGCCATACTCCAAGGAGCTTATCAGAAACCTACAACCGCATTCATTGGAGGGGGCACAATTCTGGCGTGCGCGCTGTTGAGCAAAAACCCAACTCGTAATACTCGGTAAATACGAGATCGAACCCACAAGGAGTGAATTAGGAGCAATTGATGAGAATGAATTTTAGTTATGATTCAATTCGTTTAGCGAAACACAAATGGTTGAAGTTTCAAGTAAGATTAACAACTAAATAGGCACCAAACAACTAAACAATTAAACTAACAATTCAAGCAACTATAATAATAACGACTTTAATCAATAAGTAAAAGGTGCCTAGGGGTTGAAATTATTCCTAGGTCATGCATACATAGTAATGGATGAATTGGTATCTAGCAAGGGCCTAGTTGTGCCTAGTGCACCGTTCCCGCTCTCTCGAGCCTCTAAGAACGACAAAATCAATAATCAAGTAATCAATTAATGCCTAACTCACTCTCGTGATACTAAACAAAACCAATTACCCAACATCAATTAATCAACAAATTCAAGGTCACCTAAATCCTAATCCACTCTCGTGGTATTACAATCTAGGCTTCTAATTCCAAAGTCTATTCACCTAACTATTTCTCAATGAGTCAAGCAAACACTATCATGCATTAGATAGCTAAGCTAATACAAGCATTAGAAACTAGAATTAGAACAAGCATTTAACCAATCAAACATACCAATTAACACAACATGAATGAAATCATCTCAACCCCAAACATGGGGGATTAGCTACACATACTAAGAGCTAAATTAACAAAATCATAAATGGAAGATATGGTTAAAGAGTACTTACAATAAGATGAAAAACCCACAAATAAAAGTTGCAATAGAAAATAAAACTTGTTCATCCAATAAAGCTTCAAAGATCTCAACAATGGTGGAAATATAAAAATCTGGAAATTCTATTGAAGAAGAAGACTAAAACTTAGGGATTTCTAAAATTAGGAGAGAATTCAAAAGTACAATCATAGAATAAAGTCTAGGAATAATTCTTAACCTAAAATAGAGGTAAGGTTGCTTTTATAGTACTTACAAAAGAAGGGAAAAGACAAACATTCATTTACACATGTGTTGGGCCCAAAATAGCAAATTAATAAAACCTTGTTACATCTTGAAATCAGATTTCCCCTTTCCAGCAAGCCCAAGCTCGAATAGAGCTCCTTGGGCTAAATGAGGAGCTCGATTCGAGCAACCATTTTCTGCTCCGGATCTCGATCTTCAAACCTTCGTAACTCGGTGTAGAAATGTCCGATTGAGTCGATTCTTAAACCGTTGGAAAGCTTAGGACGTCTACTTTAACTTTCATGAAGATCACGAGTTCATTTGAGGCTCCTAGATAGTCCAAATTGGTCAAATAGTGCACAGGGGTCAGCTTTTCAGATTTGCAAATGAGCTTCCGCATTGCTTTTGTCGTCTTTTCCAACTTTTGTACCAAAATGCTTCCGCAATGTTCCTAAGTACCTGAAATACTAAAACACGTAATAAGGCATTCGAAATACCATAAAACCGTGATAAAACGTTATAAAAGCATGCGGAAACGACACTCTAGATAGGAGTAAAATACTCATATCAAACCTCCTCACACTAAATCTTTGCTTGTCCCAAGCAAGAAATGAACTTAGGCAAATCAAACGGTAACTAACCATGGCGATCTCGAACAAGTATCAACAAATGAACTCCTATTCATCAATGGCTCAAATGATATTGTCTAAAATCAACAACCGCTAATGATGCACACAAGAGATGAATGCACTTTTAATGATAAAATGTGATGACAATTAAACTACACTTACAAGATTCACTCTAACACACAAGTGTTTGGGGTGTACACAATTAGGCTCAAGAAAAATGCTAATTCACCATAGGCTTGCTTTTAGTCCGATTCTCCCCTACTTAGTTCGGTAATCAATTGCTATCATATGGTCTTTTGTATGGTTTGTAACTTGGCTAGGGGTTAGGGGGTAGGTAAAGGGGGATAGTTTGGCTACAAAAATTGACTTGACGACTAGATATTTGATCACATTTATTTGTCTAACTTGGAATTTTCTTGCACATTTGAACTTCATCTTGATTTTCATGCCTTTTATTCAACGTTTCTTTTTACTCTTTTTCTTTGTTTTTTTTTTCTATTTTTTTTTATCTTTCTTTATTCTTTCTTTCTTTTGCTTTTCTTTCTTTTCTTTTGGCACATAATTACTTCTTTGCTCATGTTTTTCCTATTCTTCAAGTTAGACAAATTTCTTAATAGTTAAGAGTCATTCAAGTTAGACAAACTTCTTAACAAATATTCCCCAAGATCTATCTCCACCATACTAAAGCCAAACTCAAAACTAAACACACTTTCAAACACCCTTTTCCTTCCTCTACAATGTCCTGGAATACAAGAGCAAGCCGAGCCTCCAAGAAAAAATCCATACCTCCTAGTGAGCAAGAATTTCAAGAGGAGCTACCACCACAACCTATCCGTTCTTCAAAGAAAACAACCGCCTCCGGGGCTAGAGTAGTAGGAGTAAACACTCCGGGATCTCTCAAAAGGAAATACAAGGCACCCTTTGAAATCCGTTCGGTTAGAGAGGGGGAACGCTATGAAAAGCTTTCAAAATTGGGTGTCACCGATGCTTATGCTATTTGTTGGGAGACTATGAAGAAATTGGGCATTCATGAGAAGTTGGAGGGGGATATTCAATTCCTTTTTCTTGACAAGTTGATAAGGATACCGCACGATCAATGCGAGGCGCTCACATTTAAATTCTTCACCACTCTTGCACCAACCAACGATACTTCTATTACATTTCGGTTGGATGGCAAGGAGCTGGAATACACCATGGAAAACTTGTTTCAAGATTTTGCATTGAATGATGAGGGATTGAAAGAGTTGCCGGAAATGGGTGCTTTTGAGGCAAGCGAGGTGTGGAACAAGGTATCGGGTAAACCGAGCCACGACTCACATGTCTCCAAGTTGAAAGAGGTTCGGGATATTGCTACCATAGTCTTGCTCAAGTGGTATGGCCACACCTTTTATGGACGCCATGAACATAACAAAATAACGAAGTCGGATTTATTCCTTTTGCAAGCTTTGTATCACCCACGGAACCGGACAAACAAGTGCATTTGGCGTATCGCTTGATGAAGTTGCTCCAAGAGACTCCTAGAGTTCAAAAGAAGAAAGGTTTCTGATGGTTGGTGTTGTTTTTTGCAAGAAAAGATCCGGAGTTTGATGAAAGCAAGTATCAAATTCAACCGCCACGAATGATCGATATGGATCACTTGAGTATAGGAGGGTATGTGAGGAACAAAAGAGTTTTGGGAAAATACAAGTACGATAATTGGGTGGAAGGACATCCCGGCGAACCAATTCCGCCTAGATTGTGCGCATCACCAAGGCAAGAGGTAGAGCCGAGGCGAGCTAAAGAGCCGGTGCGGAGGAAAGACAAACATGCGGCCGGCACTAGTGCCGAGAATCAAGATGTCCCGGAAGGGGTACAATGGGAACCACCGGCTCCTAATGTGGATGCAAGGAATGATTTTGAAGCCGCACAACTCCGATTCATGGAAGATCAACGCAAGATGTGGGCACGTATGGAATATCGCCAAAAGAGGCTTCATGATCGACAAAGGCGTCACGAGGAGAAATTACGTGCCTATTTCAATGCCCAAGGGGGGCCCCTATCCATCTCCAACTCCATCGCCTGAACCACCGGAATTCGACTAAAACAAGATTTGCATTTCTCTAACTCAACTCATACAATTTTGCTTTATATTTCTTGCTTAGGGACTAAGTTCGAAATAGTGTGAGGAGGGTTAGTCAATTGTATGTCGTTAGTTGAAATTTATCTTATTTTATGCTTTAGTGTGCTTTATTTTGTTTTGTTGTTTAGTTGTGTTAGTGGTCTAGTTGTCGAGTCGCCTCCGCTAAATCTTTGTTCTAAGCATGATAGTGAATGTTTTGAATGTTTGTGATTGCGGCGGAATTTGGAAATTTATCAACTTGTGACATCTCTCGATCTTTAATGGCATGAATGTGTTTTTTTCTAATTCAAACAACTTCTAAGGATGATTGATTGACTGATGAAAATGCTTTTGTGTGACGAATTTTGATGGAAATTGGGTGAAAATGTTCTTTGGTGAAAACAATTGTGAGCATGATAGTTGTTTTGGGATTTGGATGCATGATGTGCAAATTTTTGAAAATTTTGTGTCATTTGTGAATAAATTGGGCATGAATGGCATGAGAACATAGGAATTGAATAAGTGCATAACACCACATTCTTTTCTAAAATGTTGAGCCTTGATTACAATTCTTGTTTGTTGTGTGCTATATTCCTAGAACTTGCTTGGTGTCCATTTAAGACTATATAGTTGAGTGTCAATTGCTAAATGAATATGGCATTAGGATCACCATTTTGTTCAAGACCACTTAAAAAGTCTACCCTTACCACTAGATCACCCCCTTTGAGCCTTAAGCCATTTCTTTCGAATTGTAACACATGTTAACACACCATCCCTTCAACAATTTACCCTTTGAAAATACCCCATACATCAAATATTTCCACTTCTTGAACCGAAGTCAAAGGCATCTCGTCTCTTTTTGAGATGTTGCCTACACGTTGACACCGATCACAATGGTCAACAAACTCTTTGGCATCACGAAATAAGGTTGGCCAAAAGAACCCGCTCTCAAGCACTCTAGCTGAGTTTTTTGCCGAACCATAATGTCCGGTCTCATGACATGAACTCAAAATGGGCATCATTTCGCCCAAGGCCACACATCGTCACAACATTCCATCCCCACATATTTTAAACAAGAAAGGTTCATCCCACAAGTACCTTTTAACATCGGATAAGAACTTCTTCCTTTTGTGGGATGTCAAGTCCGGAGGCATGACTTCCGATGAGAGGTAATTTGCAAAATCGGCATACCATGGTGTCTCCACTTCCCGAATCATCATAAGCGTTTCGTCTGGAAACCGCTCATTAATCTCCACACCAATAGGAATTGGTTCCGGATTCTCGAATCTCGAAAGGTGATCCGCTACCACATTCTCCGTAACTTTCTTATCTCGGATTTCTACATCGAACTCTTGCATGAGAAGAATCCACCGAATGAGCCTTGGCTTCGCATCTTGCTTAGTGAATAGATACCGTAAAGCGGCATGGTCGGTGTATATGATGCATTTCGACCCAAGCAAATATTGTCTAAACTTGTCGAGGGCAAAGACAACCGACAACATTTCCTTTTCGGTAGTGGTATAGTTGAGTTGTGCTCCCGCCATAGTTCTATTAGCGTAGTAGATCACATGCACCCGCTTGTCCTTTCTTTGCCCCAACACCCAACCCAATGCTTGGTCACTAGCGTCACACATTAGCTCAAAAGGCAAACTCCAATCTGGAGATGAGATAATGGGAGCGGTCACAAGTGCCTCCTTTAGTTTCTCAAAAGCATCTTGACATTCCTTTGTGAAGTCAAACGGTGCATCTTTTACTAGCAAACTTGTCAAAGGCCGTGCAATAGATGAAAAATCCTTAATGAATCGCCGGTAAAAACCCACGTGGCCCAAAAATGCCCGAACTCCTTTGACCGTAGCCGGAGCGACTAATTTTTCAATAACCGCCGTCTTTGCCCTATCCACTTCAATTCCCGCCTCCGATATCCTATGCCCGAGTACAATGCCTTCATCCACCATGAAATGACACTTTTCCCAATTTAGTACCAAATTTGTCTCCACACATCGTGCTAAAACCCGCCTTAGATTCGCTAAACAACCATCGAACGAATCGCCAAACACGGAGAAATCATCCATGAACACCTCCATTATATCCTCAATTATGTCGTTGAAGATTGAGGTCATACATCTTTGGAATGTGGCGGGTGCGTTGCATAGTCCGAAGGGCATTCGCCGGTATGCAAAAGGTACCGTAGGGGCATGTGAAGGTCGTCTTCTCTTGATCTTCCGGGAGAATTAATATTTGATTGTAACCGGAGTACCCATCAAGGAAACAATAAAACTTGTGTCCCGCTACCCTTTCTAACATTGATCGATAAATGGTAACGGAAAGTGATCTTTTCGGGTTACCTCGTCGAGCTTCCGATAATCGATGCATACTCGCCAACCGGTTACCGTCCTTGTGGAGATTTGCTCTCCTTTTTCGCTCTCCACCATTGTCATACCTCCCTTTTTAGGAGCACATTGAATAGGACTAACCCACTCACTATCCGAAATTGGATAGATTATTCCGGCGTCGAGGAGCTTGACGATCTCTTTGTGAACTACCTCCTTCATATTCAGATTTAATCTTCGTTGCCTTTGAGTCGACTTCTTTGACTCGTCTTTGAGATTAATCTTATGCATCACAATTTGAGGACTTATACCTCGAATGTCGGAGATTTGCCACCCATTGCTAACATGTGCTCTTTCACTACTTGCACAACCTTCCTTTCTTGATCCTTAGAGATCTTATTTGAGATGATTATCGGCAAGGTCTCATTTTCCCCAACAAAAGTATACCGGAGGTGTGGCGGAAGCGACTTCATTTCAACCTTCGGGGGAAACTCCGAAGATGGTGGAGTCACACCATTGCTCTTGTTTAAACTTTCCGGCTTCGGTTCATCCTCTCTAGTATATTCATCATTCCCCGACCCGAAATGAAACGAAACTTGAGAGATTTGTTGAGGACAAATTTCTACCCTCTTTGCTTCGTTCAACAACTGCACATTCTCCCGGAGTTGCTCTTCCACAATCTCATCAATCACATCAATCCTCATGCAATACTCCTCCTCGATGGCATTCCACATCACTCTCTTCATATCAAACTCCACACTTTCCTCATCAATTCTCAAGGTGAGCTTGCCGGCATGAACATCGATGAGAGCACGCCCGGTGTTCATAAAAGGGCGACCAAGAATCATAGGACATTCTTTATTTACCGCATAGTCTAAGGTCACAAAATCCACCGGAAAGATGAATTTATCCACTTTAACGAGTACGTCTTCCACTATCCCATACGGCTTTTTGAGAGAGATCGGCAAGTTGCAATACCATCGAGGTCTGTTTTACCGGTTGATCACCAAACAAAGACCTAAAAAGAAACAATGGCATCAAATTAATACTTGCCCCAAGATCACATAAGCAATTTATAGCATTCATATTTCCTATGGTGCAAGGTATAAAAAAACTCTCTGAATCTTTAAGCTTTATCGGTAAGTTGCTTTGGATTATGGAACTACAATGCTCCGTGAGCGGTATTGTCCCACCTTGCTCCCAACTACGCTTGTTCATAATTATGTTTTTTTAAGAATTTGGCATATTGGGGCATCTCCCGAAGTGCATCCGCCAAGCTTAGATTGATTTGCAATTTCTTGAAAATCTCAAGGAACTTGTGAAATTTTTCGTTCCCTTAAGCTTTCCTTAACCGGCTTGGGAATGGAACCGGTGGTACAAACGGTGGCGGCGGTGATGGCCTCACATAGGGCTCTTCAACCTCGATAACCACTTCCTCACATTTTGTTTGTAGTTCTTGACTTGAGCTTGCTACATCAACAACCACTTGAGGCTCATCCTCCTCAACAACATGCTTCTTCCCATTGGCTTTCTCAAGGTTTCTCCCGCTTCGGAGCTCTACCGCCTTAACTTGTTCTCTAGGGTTGTTTTCCGTAGTGGATGGCAACCCTCCTTGAGATCTTCCTTGAAGCGAAATCGCCATTTGAGAAATTTGAGTTTCCAAATGATGGGTAGTAGAAGCTTGATTCTTCTCCCTTTGCTCCATTTTCTCTAACTTCGCTAGTACCTTGGAAAGCACATTTCCCTCATCCGTATTCTTTTGTGGTTTGAATCCCGGAGGGTGTTGAGGTCTACCACCATAGTTGTTTCCTTGCCCTTTATGGTTATGATAAGGGCCTTGATAAGGACCTTGTTGTTGGGGCCTACTTCCTCCTTGGAAACTAGGATCCGCTTGTTGATTTGCTTGCACATTGCCTTGGCCCTCTTGATTCTTCTATCCGAATTAGGATGGTTTCTCCACCCCGGATTATAGGTATTCGAGTAAGGATCATTCCCTTGGCGTTGACCTCCCACATTGTTCGCTCCACGCTTGACCCGTGGCATAGCACTCATTACTTCCATGATTGAAATCTCCACAATGCTCACAACCTACTTGGACATACGCAACCGGAGCATTCCGTGGAGCCACTTGCTTCTTCAAGGCATCAACTTGACTTTGCAAAGAGGCATTCATAGCTTTCATTGCTTCAAACTCCTTGGATTGGTCAAGTGTCATTAATGCCTTTTGAGCCGGTGGTCTTCTCCTTTTCGAGGACCAAGTGCTACTCACCATAGCCAATTTTTCAATCAACTCATTAGCCTCATCAAGCGTCTTTTGCATCAAAGAACCTCCCGCGGCCGAATCAATGGTCAAGATCTCACCCAAACCATTATAGAATATTTGAAGCACATGCTCCCTTACAAGTCGATGATGAGGTACGTGCCTTTGGAGATCCTTGAACCTCTCCCAAATTTCATAGAGAGATTCCCCCTCATATTGGTAATAATCAATGATGTCTTTTGTCAACTTTGCGGTTCTCCCCATCAGAAAGTACTTGTGAAATGATGCATTAGGTAATGACCGAAGACACAAGCTAGCCTTATCTCTTAGTGAGACTGGAAACATCTGAAGTTTGATTTGATCGGCGGTGTTGAATGTGTCCAACACTCCCAAGAACTTGGCTATGTGTTCATTCGGAGCCTTACTTGGTAACCCAAAGAATTGGCACCAATTCTCTAGGAGTTGAATCGTGCTAGGCTTGATTTCAAAAAGTAGCCGCGGTGACCGGTCTTGCAAAGCACCCAATGAACTTGAGGGTGATTGTCCCCTTGTTGCTCTTGCCGATTTCTCTCATCGAGTGGAGGAGGCGGATGTTGCCTCACTCCATCGTTTTGAGGGTGATATTGCTCCTCCTCATAGTTATCTTCCCCATGTTCCATGATAACAGGTATACGATTCTCCCTTCTCACACTTCTTTCCAATCTCCCGAGGTTGTCTTGAAACGGTTCTAGCGGAAGATTGGCCCTTCGTGTATTGTGCATACATTATAGTCGATCTCCTACACAAACAACAACAAACAAACCACGCGTAAATTCGGAAAGAAGCAAAAACAACAAAAGTGATAAAAACAGAAAATAGAGCTAACTCGACCGAACAATAACTAATTTCAATCAATCAATAAACATTTGTCACTCCCCGGCAACGGCGCCAAAAACTTGTGGAGCAAAAACCCAACTCGTAATACTCGGTAAATACGAGATCGAACCCACAAGGATTGAATTAGGAGCAATTGATGAGAATGAATTTTAGTTATGATTCAATTCGTTTAGCGAAACATAAATGGTTGAAGTTTCAAGTAAGATTAATAACTAAATAGCCCCTAAACAACTAAACAATTAAACTAACAATTCAAGCAACTATAATAATAACGACTTTAATCAATAAGTAAAAGGTGCCTAGGGGTTGAAATTATTCCTAGGTCATGCATACATAGTAATGGATGAATTGGTATCTAGCAAGGGCCTAGTTGTGCCTAGTGCACCGTTCCCGCTCTCTCGAGCCTCTAAGAACGACAAAATCAATAATCAAGTAATCAATTAATGCCTAGCTCACTCTCGTGATACTAAACAAAACCAATTACCCAACATCAATTAATCAACAAATTCAAGGTCACCTAAATCCTAATCCACTCTCGTGGTATTACAATCTAGGCTTCTAATTCCAAAGTCTATTCACCTAACCATTTCTCAATGAGTCAAGCAAACACTAAATCATGCATTAGATAGCTAAGCTAACACAAGCATTAGAAACTAGAATTAGAACAAGCATATAACCAATCAAACATACCAATTAACACAACATGAATGAAATCATCTCAACCCCAAACATGGGGGATTAGCTACACATACTAAGAGCTAAATTAACAAAATCATAAATGGAAGATATGGTTAAAGAGTACTTACAATAAGATGAAAAACCCACAATAAAAGTTGCAATAGAAAATAAAACTTGTTCATCCAATAAAGCTTCAAAGATCTCAACAATGGTGGAAATATAAAAATCTGGAAATTCTATTGAAGAAGAAGACTAAAACTTAGGGATTTCTAAAATTAGGAGAGAATTCAAAAGTACAATCATAGAATAAAGTCTAGGAATAATTCTTAACCTAAAATAGAGGTAAGGTTGCTTTTATAGTACTTACAAAAGAATGAAAAAGACAAACATTCATTTACACATGTGTTGGGCCCAAAATAGCAAATTAATAAAGCCTTGTTGCATCTTGAAATCAGATTTCCCCTTTCCAGCAAGCCCAAACTCGAATAGAGCTCCTTGGGCTAAATGAGGAGCTCGATTCGAGCAACCATTTTCTGCTCCGGAACTCGATCTTCAAACCTTCATAACTCGGTGTAGAAATGTCCGATTGAGTCGATTCTTGAACCGTTGCAAAGCTTAGGACGTCTACTTTAACTTTCGTGAAGATCACGAGTTCATTTGAGGCTCCTAGCTAGTCCAAATTGGTCAAATAGTGCACAGGGGTCAGATTTTCAGATTTGCAAATGAGCTTCCGCATTGCTTTTGTCGTCTTTTCCAACTTTTGCACCAAAATGCTTCCGCAATGCTCCTAAGTACCTGAAATATTAAAACACGTAGTAAAGCATTCGAAATACCATAAAACCGTGATAAAACGTTATAAAAGCATGCGGAAACGACACTCTAGATAGGAGTAAAATACTCCTATCACGCGCGTCCCACTTATCTACTACCACATTATCGAGTGGCACCAGCCGGACAGGGTGCTTCAGCAGTTTGGACTGATTCAGCCTATTCCGCAAGCCCCCATGCAGCTCCACATCCAGCATGGCGTCCAATTCAAGGGGAGCTCAGACTTTCAGACCGCTTTTAGAGAGTATATCGACATTTGGAACTCTAGAAAGAAATTTGTGGTACACAGCAAGATATTCGAGCATCAGCCCCACTTCCATTCAGAGTACAAGGACTGGTGTAGGCGCATCAGCAGGAGATGGATTACGCATCACGGGGCAGAGACCAATTCTCATGTACGTAACCCTGTTACTATTTTTCATTATTTATTTTTGTTAATAATATATAATACATGACGATCTAATTTTACTTTTTATAGCGAGAAACCATGGAGAGGATCCGCTTGCAGTCTGAGGCGGGTTGAGTTTTGGGACTTACGCTCGCAGTTCCCAGTTAGCAAGCGGGACGTCAGAGGGCCACCACCCGAGCGTGCTGTTCCGCCACACACATTACCTCACATCGATCCCCCGGCGGTGGATATACAGCGTATACGAGGACGTCATAGAGGCAGAGCCAGACAGAAAGAGGAGACCCATGAGATCCCGGCAGACCCTCTCCCCCAACCGTTACGTTTGAATTTTAATTAACATTTTTATGGTTCTAAAATCAGTAATTATAATGACCAATTCGTTTTTTTTAGGTCATCTTTCACGGGGATACCGAGGACTTCATTCGGCGGTATTACAAGTCTACACATTATTACGGGAGCACCTCTTCGCAGACTCAGGCGCCACCAGCTTTGTCTTTTTCGGTACCGCCTACGTCTGTCTTATGTTGACCCGTCATTTGGAATCTTATGTTGACCCGTCATTTGGACAGACGGCTTACACTACTCCGCTGGCCACGCCGCAGGACCCTCTCCCCACGCCGGTATGTTTCAGTTTCAGTTTACATATTTATGGATCTAAAATCAATAATTATAGTGACTAGCTCATTTTTTTCAGTTTGACTTTCACGGAGATATTGAGGACTTCATGCGGCGGTATTTCGGACCTATGCATTACCACGAGAGCACCTCTTCGCAGACCCAGGGGCCACCAGCTTCTTTTTTTTCAGCAATGCCTGCGTCTATGCCTTATGTTGACCAGTCATTTGGGCAGACAGCTTACACTACTCCGCTGGCCACGCCGGTAGACTTCTCCTAGCATCCGGGTTTCGCTTTTACCCCGTTTTAGGCTCCACCGCCGACGCAGACACCTCCAGCTCAGCAGTTTGGTGGATTATTTGATGACAACTGGTCCACTCCGTGTGCACTTCCAGTTGGGAGTCTTACTCAGCTTCTTGAGGGCTACATTCCAGAGCCGCCACGTCAGTTTGATTATGGCACGACGTCACATGACCCGACGTCACATGACCCGACGTCCTCTTTCCACCTGACTCAGAGTCCCTCCCAGCTGCATTTTCGATTACTGACGACTAGGTGTACAATTTAGATCCTGACTCACAGTCGTTCAGTGGGTTTCGTGACATTCAGCCTCCTTTTTCCCTGGGGTTAGGGAACCCCTCGTCTCAAGCGCCTACTCTTGATGACGACTGTGGCGAGGACGAGAGAGGATGTGGACAGTCCAAACAGTGATAGTAATGACCGCAGCACCACCCCAGATGGCAGAGGTTACCGGCGATTGACTAATTCCTAAATGAATCGACGTCTGAACAGGGGTTACGACATGAGGACAAACTTACGGACCCCGGATAAACCAAACTATTAGTTGTGTTTTATATTTTTTATTGTTGTACAAATAATTATATATATAACATTTCACGATTACTTCCATTATTGTGTATGTCTTTTTAAAAATTATGTACAAAACACTAGTAATTTATTACTATCATATATTTTTATCAAATTTCAAAACGGTAAAAAAAGATTGAAAACACTCAAAATCCTATAACAGTAAAATACTTAAAAATGCTCAATCATAGTCTACACTAAATTTATTATCCTATTTTTTGCCAAATTTCTCAACGTTAAAAACGATCAAAACAATAAATTTTATTTGATTTTATTTTTAAATAATTGATTTGGCAATTAATAATTACCCAATCATAGTCTGGTCCAATGATTGGAAAGAGAGTGTATCACTGACTGGGGAGAAACTAGCCAGCAATATGCCATTGCGGGCTGGGTGAGCCCCAGGCACAAAATGAGAATTTATGTTGCCTGGGGCACAAATCCGAAAATACCAATGCAATGGGCGCATAATAATGTCAAAAACCCGGCACAAAAATGTCAAAAAACCCCAACACTGATGCTCATCGGAAGAATCCCACCACACACTCTTATAAGACAGGTGATTTTGTTTGATCATTTGCCGCCAACTCATATTTGTTATCTAAAGCATACCTTAGCCATCAGTTACAGTAGCATGATTCACCATTGCTACAGGAATCCTGAAACTAAAAACTTGTCCGACGACCGAGAACCACGAAATGAGATACAATTCAAATGGCACTCTCTTCTCAATTGATGCAGCGTCGCCCATAAAAAGCAATTTCATCCATTCGCTGGTTCCGCAAGGATGTAACTTATACCATGGCCTGTTCAAGTATGGATGCTCCTGTATTCATATAAATTACTATTGCCAAATTATTATCATGAATTTAATAAGTAAAGAAATTTCTTTCACAATTAAAATGCATAGGGCAATGCCTCGTTTAAATCATATCAATTGCATAATGTAGGATTTACAACTGTAAGCCTCTAATACAGCCTAATTGTTATATTTCTACACTGCAATTTCATAGACGATGTTGCCAAACACAAACTATAACATCTGTTGAATGTTTCATGTGATAACTTCCCTGAATGAACTAAAACTAATCCACTTCATTCTTAATAAAAAAAACAAAGATCACATCAGTAAATACTACATGAAATGGACAATGCAATTTTATTTTTCCTGCATCATATTCAACATGGAACCACAACAAACGAGCAAGTAGTAGACACTAGTAAATATATGCAAGAGATTATTGAACCAAGAGCCGGAAATGAGAAAAAGGGAAAAGACACCTCCTGAGTTATAAAAGTCCATTTTGATTCCAGCAACACCTTTGCAGAGCAAGTAGGAAGGTCCTTTTCAATTTGGTTCAACTGTAACAGACTTCCATCTATAGAATAAACCAAAATCAGGGAGCTCAACAAACATCCAATTAACTTGATTAATTGCAAAATTAAATTTTAGTTAAAACAGCTGCTAGGATGTTAATCAAGTAGCTGATCGAAATCAACATGTCAAAACATATAGAAATTTATATCATACAACCATAGTGCTCTGCTGACCAAAACATACCACTGCAATATCCTCGGAAATAAAACACCGGAACCCTGTATGAAGCACTGTAAACTATATGGAAATCGTAGTAATGTAGCTGATTATTGCTATGTACCTTGCAGCATTGAACAAACCTTAGTACAAAAAAAAGCCAGATCAAGAACAAATTATCCATTAACTGTAACACAAACTAGCACAACTGAAACATGAACCACTTTACATAAGCTAAGGCCTTAAGATAAGAGAAAAGAATACCAAAGTGGCATCATCTTCGCCATCAATTGCCTCTTCTTTCCGAGAGAAAGAAGCCTCTTCTTCCTTGATGCAACTTCCTTCATCACAATTGTACTAGAAAAAAAAAATTCACATTAATTATGCAAAAAAATTTGTGATTCGAGCTGTGTTACAACACCAATCCAAAATCCTGAACGCCACTTATTCTAAGTAAAATCACTTCTCAGTGGCAATATAGAAATAGCAAGGTGTGGCAAACCCAGAGTAAACGATAAACATAGAAACAATTATGGTGATGAACAGCAAATAAGGACGTAGATAATTACTACATTTTTATCATTTTTGTTGTCAAGATCATGAAGACATATGTTCTCCAATGATAAGTAAACATCCATCTGATGAGAAAACAAAGATAAAGAGTCGTAAGACAGCTACGTAAAGATAGCGAATCTGCATCAGTATTGCAATAATAGCTACTTGAAAGTAGAATAATTAACTCGTGTAGAACCAAGAAAAGGCGGTTTCGGGGTGTTATTAACCCATAACCAAGGAGGGAAAGAAGAGTTACTCCTTTTCCATTTATCTGCAAAAGCATTAGCTGCAACTGTGAACTCATCCAATGTAAGTGTTCCACTCCAAGTTGAAACTTCCATGATTGATTTGCCTTTTCTACAACATAGACCACAAGGAAATGCCCTAGATTTAAGCTTTTAGGGTTCATTTCATAAGCATGAGAAATTGACAATACACACTCAAAATCAGAATTACAATTATAATCAAAGAGTAACCCAAATTTAAAACAAAAAATAAGAACCAAAATCAATTACCAAGGATTAACTAACAAACTACTATAGGAATGCGCAAAAAATTACATTAAAAAACCATAAATTCTGGATATATGCATATAAATGGATGCAAGTACTATTACATACATGTAAAAAAATAACAAACTACTTTAGTTTTCATCACTATGGCGGACAGTCAACAAGCCACAACTCGCAACAGTTTTGGAGATATGTATATAAATGGAAGTAAGTACTATTATCAAGAAGAGTCCAGTATCTAAAACACCCAATAAACAAATTCAAAACCAAAACTATGGATCAATTCAATAAACTTTTCCATGTATCCAATTTTTCTGTATTTAAACTTATCATCTATGAACTAAGTGAAACACACAGACATACCCACTTGCTTAATTAATCAAAAAGCAATAACCCAAAGAAAATAGGGAGAGAAGCAAACGTATTCCCAGCATAGTCATCTCTAATATATTTTCCTTCCATACTAGAGGTGGCAACAGTTCATAAACCGGAACCGCCGGTTTACTGTTCAATGAACACTTGAACCGGCCCTTGGATGGTTATGGGCCAGTTCGCAACCAGCCGGTTTCAATTCATAATTCCGGTTTCGGCCGGTTCCAAAAATAAAAATAAAAAAAAGTTAATAGTAAATCTATCAGGGGCGGAACCAGGTAGCGACCGCCCCTGCAAATTTTTTTTTTAAACAAAAACACCCTTGAATTTTTATTTTTTTTGAAAAAAAATAGTAATTTTTATGTATTTCGCCCCCTCAAAATAAAATTTGTATGATTTCGTCCCCCCATTTCACAAAAGCTAGTTCCGCCCCTGAAATCTATATATGTCAAATTAAGTTGCAATTATAATTAAATTTTACAGTAAGTGACTAATTATACTTACAACTAATAAAATCATTTAATTTTCAATAAATACGTAAAGTAAATAATTAAAACATATTCTTTAAAAGAAATTTTGTTTGGAACCGAAACTGCGCCGGTTTCAGTTCCAGACCAGACCGGTTCACGGTTCAACCCATCAACCTGGTCCTTGGCCACCTCTATTCCATACGCCACACACTCAGTCCTATTGTTGACATTTTGATTCCGTTGTTAAGCGTTTATTGCTGACATTTTCAACTCTCTCCCCCTCCGCTAATCGAAAGCTATGGAGTTGGTTTCTCTACTCAAGAGATTATAATTTCTGCTATTTTAAAGCCTATATGATTCAAAATCTATTGACCTAAAGGCCTAATCAAACAGACATAATCCCAAGCTTAATACAGGATGATAAGCATACCATGGGTGCAGCTTACAGCTTATTATATACACCAGCTTCCTAAGAACAAAACCAAAATTCTAAGAGAACTTAATTATCCATAGGCTACAAGATAATTTTGCAGAGTATGCACCTCTAAAATAAGTACATTTATTTAAACAAAAAAAAATTAAAAATGCAACAGAATAATTTTGAATTGATATCTGAGAATCCTCACTATCAGCACAGTAAATTGATATATGAGAATCCTCATTAATTGTTTGCAAATGAGACAAGATCAAATGAAAATTTATATAAAAAAAATATAAATAAAAAACAAACCCGGTTTAATGGACCCAGATCGCCGTTGGATGATTAACAAGGAAGTGGGAAGACGGCGGAGGGAGGAGTATAACGGAGATCTAGGGAGGAGCAGCGACGATCAAATCAAGTTTCTGAAAGACAATCGATATTATTTTTTTTGAAACGAAGGAAAATTAAAAGTTAGCGATGACGGAAACGTTTGTCACTATTTTCAGTCTCCACCGTTTCAAGAATAAGTACGGACTAGTAGTTTGTCGCTAATCGGTCCCAGAAAAAGGGTTAACTCAGTCCCTCAATTTATAATTTAAGCTGTAATGACTCACTTTCAGCTATTTTGATCAATTAATGATAAAACTTTTTATTTTTAGATCTATTAAGAATAAAATATTTAATATGAACAAGTTCGATATCAAGATGATCCAGTTTTATCCTTAATTATCTAAAAATAGAGAGTATTATCTTAATTGATCTAAAAATTAAGATTCTTATTTTTAATTAATCAAAATGGATACGAGTAAGTTATTTGATCCGAGTCACAATTCAAAAACCGAAATTGACCCTTTATTTTTTTTTTTTAAAACCGTTAACTCTAATTCATGCCATTTGTAGCATTTAGTTAACAGTACCTTCGTCTTTTTTTTTTCAAAAGACTTCAACTTCATCTGCTTATTGCACTGGATAAACTTATTCTTTAAGCATAATATTTCAAAAATTTATATTATTATTGTTATACGATATTTAAAATTATGATAGAGGTATCAAAACTTCATATACTAATAAAATTTTATCACTTATTTTAAAGGTAATACCATATTCTTTATAATTAAAATGGTTGTTTGCGTATGGTCATTTTACTAAAGGAGGTGGATTGGGTTAGATCAAGAATCTATAGTATGAGATATTTCAACATTAAAGTGATTAATACCGGGTCAATGTTGAATCTATAGTATGAGATATTTCAACATTAAAGTGATTAATACTGAGTCAATGTTGAATATATCACGAGTTGACCCATCCCATTTACAATAAAAGTTGTCAAAAAAGAGTAGAAAAATATTTATGTATCTTCACATATTTATCTTAAACTTCCTCAGCATTTGAATGTCCACTTGGTTCAACTTCAACACGAAAATCAACTCTAGAAGGAGCCAATTTCGAAAACAAAGCCTCCTTAATATTACGTAATAACCCCTTATCAAATGGATTTTCAGACTCCACGTAGCTTTGCCTATAATTCTCATACGATGTCTGCCAAAATAATAAAAATTATAATTGCTAAGAAACCCAACAATGTAGTAATTATAATGCAAATCAAATACTAATTTTTTTTCAGATTAAGGTACCAAATTGATCAAAAGTAAAAAGTTAATGCCACCCGGTTTTTTAAAAAAAAAAATTAAACTTGAGAACCAACCTGATTAATTGCAATCAAGTAGAAATGGAAGATAGTAAGGCCAGCAAGGAACCAAATAGCACCAAAACTGAACAAAGTTAAAGCTAGGTTTTCAGGAGAGTTCATAAGCATCCCAAGCAATCCAGACCCGATTCGCAACATTCTTCGTTGAATTCTCCAAAACGAGAATACGAATATGAAGATTACCAAACACAAAGCTGAGATCAAAAATGTCATGTAGAATCGATAATTTCGCTGCACAAATTTGCAATTCATGTAAGTATAATAAGCTGCAATTTATATAGAGAATGGAATAAAATCAGGATTACCAGTGCAACACATTGACCAATCCAAGGGCAATGGTGGTCGAATTTCTCTACACAGTTATTGCAAATTGCACAATGACAACTCCTCGGAGGCCGGAAAATCTTGCAAATTCGACAGTATTTCAGTTTCAATTCTACTCCATTGATTGTTATCTTCTTCCTTCTGTTACCGTTGCTCGTACCGGTAATTTCCTCCATTGTTGTTTGATCATTTCTAGGAATTATACCTGGATCACTTGAACTCACTAGAAATAAACTGACTAGAGCCTGCATTTACATTTTATAAATTCAAAATCAAATTGAATAGAATTAATTAAAAGAAAGAACGAGAAGATCAAAATAAAAATCAAAATCAAATTACAGTTATTGTTAGAAGCAAGGAGAGAGTGACGAGCAGAGTAGAATGAACTGGTAAATGATCATCGCCATCGTCACCATCGTTATACATTGTAAAAATCCAACTTGAGATTATAATTGAAGCAGTAGTCAGTACTAATCCTCTAGGATCCGGCCCAAATACAAGCCTTCCATGGAAGAAAAACACCTGCATATTGAATTAAACATGAATTTTCATAGTTTTTCATTAATTTCGTCACAAGTTCATACGCAGGGGCGGCCGCCTGAGGGGGCATTCCCCGCCCAAATTTTTAATATAGTCAATTTTATACAGTTAGCCCTCCAGAAAAATTGTATACGATTAAGCCTCTAATTCCGCTTAAGCTAGTTCCGCCCCTGTTTATACGTACATTGTTCCCTGGCCAAATCTGATAAGCTCTTGTTCTATCCGAATAAGCAGAAAATCCGCATTGTTTAAGCCATTTCTCCTCGGCAAATTTTGTAACTGCTACCATTTTCTCCTTTATTTTACCAAAAACATCTCTGAAACATTTTGATGCGTTGTTGACCTTGGTTTCGTTTGCTCTCTTCACCGTCGCGGTGGTTGGCGGAGGAGTTGAGAGTGAAATCGCTTCCATGTGGATTTCATCTTCGCTACTCCCTTCTTGTGAATTACTATCAGACTCCATTTTCACTCGTTTCTGTTCAGTTTCTGATTTCTTCAAAGGAAAAGATAGTTTAAAAACTGAAAAAAGGCGGTTACCTTTTAATGGGCCTGAAAAGCCCAATTTATGTTGGGCCGACGAATAGGCCCAATTGAGCCTTAAATCTTAAGATTTCCCTCCTTCGCCGCCTCCTTAAACCCTCGTTGCCGCCACCTTTGCGGCGGAGAGAAAAGACAAAACAGAAAGAAATGGAAAACAAAGAGAAAATCAGAATCGCCATCGCCGCCGCAGTAGCGTCGGTTGCTGCAATTTCAATTTTTATTTTAACGACGGAGTATCGTAGTAAACGACGCTACAGTATAAGGAAGCAATACAAACGGACTCAAAACTCATGTTATTTACAGTCGGACCACAAGCCGCAATCTTCTTTCAAACGTGTTTTAGCTGATAACTCCTTCTCTCAGTTCAAACACTTGAAGCTAAACGGAAACAAAAATGGTACAATTTTATACATTTTATTTTGTTTATGTGATTGAAATTTTTGCATATTAAATGTTGAAATTTGTTAATAATGTGGCAGATAATTCTTCGAATTCGCATCCTTATGAAAAAGAAATTGCATATCTGATAGAGAATAACAGCAATGGAATTGAATTTGATACAATTGATTTGAAAGAAATGAAGAATGATTTTGTTTGGATTGAGACTGAGTCTCAGTTAAAGGAGTTAGCTGATGAATTGAGTAAACAGAGAGTTTTTGCTACTGATACTGAGCAGCACGGTTTGCGTTCTTTTCTCGGTTTTACTGCTCTTATCCAGGTTCTAATAATCTCATTTCATTTTGTTTTATTTTGGCTTACATATTGTGTATTTGTTTGTCTTATTTTTGTAAATCGTCCATGAATAGATTTCTACTCGGGAACGAGATTACTTGTTGGATACGATTGCGTTACATGATTTTATGGGGATTCTCCGTCCGGTGTTTGCTGATCCTAGAATTTGCAAGGTAAAGCTGTTTAGCAGTTACATGAATCATGAATGTATTTGTTGGAAGGACCAGTGTTGTTTAAGGCGCAAGGCGCTCTCAAGGCGAGATAGCCATGTATCGCCCGAGGCAAGAAGCGCTAAAAAAGCGCTCGCCTTATCGAAGTAAGGCGCCTATACCTAAAAATATTAAATATATATAATTATATATATATTTAATAAAAAATCACTGGATTTGGATCATTAGGATTTTGCACGTAGTTGTATTTCCATCCGGGATCCTTCTTCTTTTCAGTGGGTGTTGAACCAACAGTGCATGGTTGAGGTTGGCTATCCATGGCGTGAGAAGAAAGAATAAAGGGCTCTGCTCTTTGTTTTTTACTAAACGTATATTTTAATTTGAAGTTATTGTGTTTTACTTAATCCTAAACACTTACATATAGAAACTTGAATAGACTTTTATACTTCCTAAAAGACTTTTAAACTTTCCAAGTTAAATCCATTTAAAGCATTAATTAAGGCTATCAAATAGGAAAGTCTAGATTAGAGTAAAAGTTACTTAAAAAACGTAAAAAACAAAAAATTCAAAAAAGCGTGCTTTTTCATATTCCAAGGCGAGCCAAGGCAAGCGCTTAAGCAAATAAAGCGCTCGCCTTACTGAAGGCGCCTCGACTGGAAGGTCTAGAGGCGCCATCAGTCTGTGGCGCCTCGCCTGAGCGCTTTAGGCGCTCAGGCGAGCGCTTTTAATAACACTGGGAAGGACGTTTTTATAGTGAGAGTTTAGTTTGGTTCTTGTAATTGATTGTAAGTTAGTTTTGTGGTGTAGGTGTTTCATGGAGCTGATAATGATGTGCTTTGGCTACAGCGGGATTTTCATATTTATGTAGTTAATTTATTTGACACTGCAAAGGTGAATTCTTTATGTTTCTTGTCTGCGTGAACATACCTTAAACAGCACAACGAGACTTTCATATTAATGTTGTTAATTTATTCGACACTGCTAAGGTGAATTCTGATGTTTCTTGTCTGCGTGAACATACCTTAAACAGCACGCTTCTGCATCATTCTATATTAATGAATCCTTATCAGCATAATTACTGCATATAAGATGAAAAATGGATTTCTGTTTATGTTGTTACAGTTAAATGCAATTGCTTGGAATATCTATATTGCAGGCATGTGAAGTGCTTTCAAAGCCACAGAAATCACTGGCATACTTACTTGAAACTTACTGCAGTGTATCCACAAATAAATTACTACAGGTATGGGATTGATTCTTATAATGGTTGTGCATCTCCGTTCCTATGATAAAGCATCTTAGCTATTTCTTTTTTCCTGAGAGAACTATGCAAATTTGTGTTCGTTGATGTGGCCTTATTTATGTATCATGAAATACTTCCTCATATTGAATGGTAGCGTGAAGATTGGAGACAACGTCCATTGTCTGCAGAGATGTTACAGTATGCTCAAACGGATGCACATTATCTGTTGTATATTGCAAGTTGCTTAATTGCTGAGCTCAAACAACAAAATGATGGTATGTTTTTATGTTTGTGCTTATTTTCACCTTGTCAAAGAGAAATGATACAAATGCATCACCTAAGCACAAAAAGTATCAAAATCCAGATCAGTCAATTGTTGTTTATGAAATCTTATGTAATCCTTTTGCGTTCAGCTAAAAAGACAGGGACTTGTTTTTGTCTGGACTATTGTTATTAGTAGAATAGCTTTGTAGAAGAACAGTTAATTCATAGAGCAGCTCTTTTGCATGCTCTGTACTTATTGTTATCTAGATTGCCATTCAAAATAAGCATCAACTGTACCTCATAGCATCAAAGATCTAAACATATTAATTCACCAGATAATTCATCTTCTTGTCCGGATGACAAATTAAATTTTATTATTGAGGCTAGTCGCCGTTCAAACATGGTTTGCCTACAACTCTATACTAAAGAGGTTGAAGAATTTCCGGGTGATTCTGCTGCATCATCGCTTCTTTCTCGTCATTTGAATGGCCAAGGAGGTTCATCAGTTTCATGTGAGACACAGGTCTATTACTAAACATATGTTTATCAGACCATTTTAAGTAAGCTTTATATGCATACTAATGTTACAGTCTTACTTTCAGGATCTTGTGAGACGCTTGTGCACTTGGAGAGAACTAATGGTTAGTAAAATTATTCAATAAATTGATGATATGAAGAATAATTTTTCTACTGTTTTTAGGTTGGCATATTGAGTTTGAACAAAGCTTGCATAGATCGGAAATTACATTTCATTCCACAAGTAATCAACCATCACGCAGGATGCCTACTTTAGAATTTATATTTAGATCCATCTAGAACCTGCTCAATGACGACACAGACAACATGTAGTTTAATCCTCCAATGAATATCTGTAAGCATGAAATGTTTCTTGCTGGACTTTATAGAGGTTGAGTTTCACTTATGGTCTAGTTAGAAAATAATGTCTTCTGGTTTTTGCATCATGAGACAAAAGTATATGCAATACAATGTAATTTCACATTTTGACCATGCTTTTGTTCGTGGCATCACCATGTAGAATGCAATTCTCATGGGGATAATAATATTTGTGCACTTCTTGTTAGTGGTTTTCTTGGTCTTCGGCTACCATATGTCAAGGAATTTATTTCACTTTTAGGACTAAATAAGATTGTAGCATAGTTTAATTGAATAGTTGAACCATTCTATCTTAAATTGGTATATGCAATTTTGTTTCGCAAATAAATTGCATGAACCTGCCTCTTTCATTGGTAACTTATAGGTGTCAACTTACCTTTTCCTTGGAGTAAATGGGTCAAAGCATCTATCAATACTTGGTACTAATTATGGAACTGCTATTTATCTGTTCAACTTAATAACGTCCAACCTTTTGCTCTCCCTTTTGTAGTTAAATGTGCTGTTAGATTTAACATTATATTAGGTACTGTCTAGAGGACATCCTTGATCTTCTTTCTCAAATTTGTACTTCATTATTGAATATTGCACTCCTTACAGATTTGTTATTTCATTTTGATTGGCTAATCAAATCATGTGTTTGGGGTTCCCTTTCAGGCTCGTGTGCATGATGAGAACTTAAAATATGTGTTGTCAGACCAGGCTGTTGTTTCTCTTGCCGAGAAGGTTTTAACAAATTCTATGGAAATATATGACACAATTGCTCAAGCCGATATGAATCTGGGTCCTCCGACCTCTGTTTCTTCTCTACCATCTCCCTCCCCTATCGTTTGCAGCCATTTTGATGAATTTTGTTGCTTAATCTTGGAGAATAAATGTAACACTGATGATATTTTCTCACTGATTCAAAAATGCCTGGGTACAAAGGGGACTTGCCCATTGTCAGTTTTTAATTATGGATTATTGGTCAACTGTGAACTGAGACCAAAAGGTAGATCAATTTCAAAGAAAAGTGTAGCTAAAAATTCTAAGCAATTTGCTGGAAAGGCTTCGCTATCGCGAAAACTGTTTGTTCAGAAGTTCTCCTGCAAATCTCCAGTATATCACAACTGTAGGATCTATGCAAATGATGGACGGTTGCTTTGTTACTGCGATCAGAGAAAGCTTGAATGGTTAGTGGGCCGACATCTTTATAATCTTTTGTTATAGAAATGTGCTGCTTTTAAGAACCAGGTTATTGTTGAATAGGTACATTGATAGAAAGCTAGCAAAACTTCTTGATGAAAATCCTCCGGCCATAATGCTTCTTTTTGAGCCTAAGGGTCGTCCAGAAGATGAAGGCAATGACTTTTACATCCAAAGCAAGAAAAATATTTGTGTTGGCTGTGGTGAAGGAAGTCATTACTTACGCTATCGAATAATTCCTTCATGCTACAGAATGCACTTCCCTGAGCATTTGAAAAGCCATCGATCTCATGACATTGTCCTCCTTTGTGTGGACTGTCATGAAGTTGCCCATGCTGCTGCTGAGAAATACAAAAGGCATGTGGCTGTGGAGTTTGGGATTCCATTGTTCGTTCTTAAAGTAGTTGACTGTAGAGAAAACTCTGTTATAAATGGGCCTTCTTCATCTCTTATAAATGCTGAGGAGGCAGGGGTATCTCCTTTGCAATTGCGTACAGCTGCTATGGCTTTGTTGCGCCATGGGTCAAAAATGCCACCCAAGCGACAAGAAGAACTGACACAGGTCAGTGCACACAATATTTTTTTAATTTTATCTGAAATATATACTTGTTTACATTTCTTATTATTCTTATAATCTGGAATGTTAATGGATTGACTATTTTACCAGAATTATTACTAGTAACAGTTCTTTATTGTTGATTGTTGATTAAGTAGCAAAAAAGCAATCTAGGTTTATTTCATAGGTAGTGCCTTCCTTTGTTTCTATGAGGACTGAAGTGGATATGATTGGTAATAGCTCAACATTTTTGTGATTTTATTAAATGCTCTTATAGCTGCATATCGTTCTTATGTATACCTGATAGCTATATTCCCCTTAAGTCTTGTTTTAGAAGCTGTAAGTGTGAAAATCATTGGTCTTAATCGGCAGATATGATACTTGTAACAACGTCGTAGAATTCCGCTTGCATTTGGATACAGATTTAAGCTCTTTCAAGAAGCAATTCCTGTGTTGTGATTGAGGCTAGAATTTTGAACATTGAATTTGCAACCATGTCGATAAGATGTTTTGAAGGCTTGATGGCATAACTGTTCATGGGTCTGTGTATGAGACAGCAACGAGTCTGAGTAATGCCTTTATACAAAGGCAAAAAGCGGAAATTAATTTGTTAGCTATATCTTCATTTTCTTTGTTGTCCTTTATTTCTCTCTTTAGAAGCCTAAACACACTGCCTTCTCTAAGCTTTTCTTTTATTCATCTTTTCATATGCGTACAAACAATGGCAAGCACGTTTACATAAACTTGATTATTGTACAAAATGATCTTCATAATATGGTTTCAACTCTTTGATTAAATGTGGTCAATTTATAAACCTGGCTTGATAATTAATTTTAAATAATGTGTTACTCGGTCAAAGAATCAGAATGCAATATATGAAATTTGATTTTTTCACTCTAATAATTAGGTTTGTCAGGCATTGATATTGAACTCTAGTTGAACTATGAATTTGAGCCACACGCTTGATATTTTATTATCTATATTAACAACAATACATTTACCGCAGCATAAGCTAAATTTGGACTGCAATATAAAACTTCAGATAAAAGAACAAGAATGTCTCAATAAAAGACTGGGTCTGAAGGCACAAAGCTGACTGGTTTAATGTACATAAGTATTGATTTGAACCTAAATACTTCAACGGACAATAAAATATTTTATGTCTTTAACTCTGGCATACTTAGTAACTCTAATGTTCAAACTCAACGTGCTTATGAGATGGTAGTGAGAATCTCCACAACTTCCCCTATTGAACTTGTGCTCAAAATGTATACCTCCTCATAAGTGGCAAATACATTTTCATTTGGAATGAAGAATGTAAAATCATATCATTGCTTAACATTTTCATGCACTTTGACATGATCCTATTTGTTGGTTTTTGTTTTCTTAGAAACTATTAACTTTTTCATTTTCATTTTCATAATTATTTGTTTGCAGATTGTATCACAATATTATGGAGGAAGGGAAATATCGCAGGAAGATTTGGAAAGAGCTTTGCTGGTTGGAATGAGTCCTCATGAGAGAAGAAGATTTGAGAAGAAAAAAGGGTTGATTTCGAAGCATTCTTCCACTAATGGCCTTCAAAACAATGTGCTGGTGCATGATCTTATTATCTCCAAATCTCCCACTGAGAACAAATCTGTGATTGATTATCTAGCTGGTTCACAAAGTACTGATATAGAGCCAACAACTGGCGAAAACGAAGATCAGGAGTTCTGTAAAATAACAGACACTGATATAGATGTCTCTTCTACAGTACAAGACTCTGCGACTGCATGCAAGGATATGAATTCCGATGATAATGAAGTTTCTGATAAAAAAGAAATATATGCTGAAAATGATGGTGGTGATTGTGAAGTAGGTCCGCCAAATGAAATAGCTGGTTTTGATGATCCTACACATGATGAACCTGTCCTGCCCAAGAATAACTCAAAATTATCCTTGTTAGGACATGGGCCACATGGACAGCAAGTTGTGGAGAAATTACTAAAAGAATGTGGAGATGATGGCATTCGTGAATTTTGTCAAAGATGGCGGCAAGTTTTTGTCGAGACAGTTCATCCCCGACACTTACCAACTGGGTGGGATGTAATGCACAGGTATGTTGCTTTATCAAGCTAGTAATATGACTTGGTTCAGGGTTTTACACAATTTAGAGTACACCATTTATTTGATTGTTCAATAAGACTCTGACCATGCATGCCTTAAGAAGATAGGGCTAGGGGTGTGTATTTGGTTTGAACCGAACTGAAATGTTAATTTTCTTTAATTCAAATCAAACCAAATTTATAAAGATTTAAAATAATTTGAACTGAACTGAAACTTTTTTACTTCGAAAACTGAACTGAACTGAAAAACTTAAAACTCTTATAATATCAAACCGAATTTATTGGTTCTGCTGTGTTATTCGGTTTGGCTTGGTATTTGTACACTCCTAGCTAGGGCAAGTAACCACTATTCTGCTCGGCGCAGCTGCATTTGCATGTGACTTGTTTTTAAGGAGATTTGCAAGCAGAGTCATTGTCTTTTTATTGAATTTTTTCTATTAATTTCTTGAGATGTGCTTAGGATGTGGTGCAATCTTATTATCCCTTTTATTTTATTAATTTATTTATAGAATATATATGCATGAGTTCAGCTGCTAAACTAGTGCTTATTTGTGTAAAAGGATTTGACTGTGAGCACTATTTTTGCCAGAGGCAGAAGGGATTTCGGTGAATTCAGTGTATACAATCCGGCCAAGAGAGCAGCATCTGGTGCAACAACTTGAGTTCAAATGCTGCCAAACTCTAGAGGGTCACGTAGATTTATTAAAAGAAATCTTATTTTGAAATTTAGGAATTGTTGTAATTCTTTTTTTCTCATGTTACCATTTTAGAGGTAGGCAGGTCGAACTTAGACCTTTTTTTTTCTTTATTATTTTTCAAGTAAAATCAATTTATCGCAATGCATAAAATGATATGTAGAACAATATACATAAGTTGTGCTAGTCCGCTAGACATTGTATTAAAAATTGTTCCGGTGATTGAATTGGATGGTCATTTGTAGTTTTCTATTCAGATTGATTCTCAGTTTGTTCAATCGGTCTCTAAATAACATTTTAAATTTTTTGTTTTTTTTTGTTTTTGGATTTAATTAACAAAATGATTTTTTTATTGGCTTGGTTGGTTTAGATTTTAGTTAGACCAGTTAAAATTGATTTATTTTGGGACTGACTAAAGTCTCAGTTTCAGATTGGATATGTTACCAGTTCACTTTAGTATAAAATATAAAGTTGAAACAAATGAAGCAAATCGATAATTTTACTTGGTCATCTCATTCTAATGTTGAATAACGAATAGCAACAAAAACCAACCAATTTCGAGTTCACATATAAACATGGAGGCCGGAACAGCACAAGCACATTAATAGATTTTTACAAAAAATATCAGATTTTATTTATCATATTCCAAATATATTAGTTGACTTTTTCCACTCTTTAAAACGACTATTAATTTAAATTTAAAAATAAAACATCAAAAAAAATGAAAAATGCAATTTGTTATAAAAACAATATAAAAAAGATGTAGCATGTCTCTGGTTACTGAGGAGGTTTAGCATGAACTGTTCAAGTGAAATATAGTCTTGGGATCGAGTCTCCCAAAAGCGTCCAGATCTCCCAAGACACATGTAAAGAAAATAATATTAAAAAAAAAACAGGAATATAAGCCAATACAAAAAAAGGTGACAACCACCTCATTGTTTTTTTTTTTCACTAGTTTAATTTTTAATTTACCGAATCTAGAATCAATGACTAAATCGCAAACACTTTCTACATTGCAGAGCATAAGTAACCTGCGCCTTTCAATAATGTGACAAACGCCTCAACCAGGTGATGTAATAATACCTGCAACTGTTCGCTGCTCTGTCCAGTTAAAAAAAAGGATCTACAAGGGTAGATATCGAAAAAAGAAACTATGATTGTTCAGTAGTTGCTTTCAGAGAAACATGGAACTTACTTTTGATGCATTCTACAATGCCAACAATTGAGACTTGTGATCAATGCCGTTGAATATGAAGGTCCCAGAAATGGGAACAAACTGTCTTGTTATGAGCTGTAATGATTTAAACAAATGCAATCTTAGCAACAGCAAAGCTCAATTGACATCAATTGTAATGGTCTATGTAGAACGGAAACAATAATGCTGAAACGGGAAGTACTGAAGCGGAAAACAGAAAAATGATACTTTTCATAAGAATAGATTATAAGTATGGAATTTTGAAGATGCAACAATAGGTAATGGTGTTAAGTCATAGATCCATAATAAACTATGCTAAAGGGAGAGAAAAAAAACCTTGATAACTTCTTGAGATGCAACTCCGCCAATCAAGGCAGCCACCGCATGGAGCTCTGAAGCACCAAATCTGCACATTTCATTGATAAGGTCCTCGGTTAAGGGTGTTCCATTGCATCCCAAGTCGCTAAGTAGACTAACGGCTGTAGTTTTTAAACGAGAAATATCTTCGTCCATTGCCCTACAAGATGCCATCAAACACTAATTTATTATTGCAAGAAAAAAGCAGCCAAAGAAGAGAAAGTCGCAGGCCAGGTAATTTGGTATTACCCGTCAAATTGCCCGGGAAAACTGTTATAATTAGCAGCGAATCTATCAGCAGCTCGAAGCAGGATATAAAACCCCATCGCAATACTGCAAGACAATTAAATTGGAACTGTAAATCAGTAGGCAGAACCAAAAACCATTTATGTAGCCATTTGCCGTCTCATATGAAACTCGAATGAATCTTCTTGCTAACATGACAACCACATGATATAATCAAGGTGAGTAAGAAACGAGGAAGGAGAAAAGAAAAGTAACTAGATAATCTAGGAGAAACAAAAGTAACAAGACAATAACTGGTCACAAAATGGATCTTTAATCTAACAAGCAATATGAAATAGGGACCAACAGGCTCATGCAAAATCATCCCAAATCTAAAGAAAAGAGACGGGCAGGAAGCGCGAGAACGATTGTGTACCCCTCATTGATAAGTTCTGGGTTCTAAATTTCCATAATATATACCACTACTTTTTGGGGTAGGTGTCATTTGAAATGCATCCATGGAAACACGAAAGTCTTTTTGTATAAAGCCTATTCATTTAATAGTCAAAACCGTTTCAGGAGTAGCAAAAATAAAAAGTTCGGTGCCAAATTAAAACAACTTGAAACACTAAAAACAAAATCGAGGGAATTAAAACCAACATGCCGAAAAAGCTAATCCAAACACACAGATTTTCCAATTGGTAGGCCAACTTCAGAATACTACAATTACTCTGAACTTTAAATTCTCAAGCTTCATATATATGCTATCTCATAAGTTAATAACATAGCAATAAACTTCATGTCACCTGTAATCCTCATCCGTTAAATACTTCTGCAACTGTGGTAGGGAAGGATTGTTGAACTCATCTTCAATATGGCGATACCTGCACACCTACAAAGACAAGTTTAAAAACTCTCACTTCAGTCAGGTATACTACTAGCCTATCCAAAGAGGTATGAAAAAAATGACACATTATTCCAAACAGCCAATATGACACATAAAATCATTACATGCAGAAACGAAGGGGCATGCACTGCTAAAACCTGTACTAACATGCGTAACAAAGAACACAATATAATGGCAACAAGCACTGTTAATATGGCAGTACTGGCCTTTCTGCTTATTATTTTTGCGTAAAGTAACGACCTTTATCCACTATAAAGGCCTGTCCTCCTGCAGCCAACCTACCTCTGTATTCCTACTTCTGCAGCCAACAACTCCCTTTGCAACCCCAACATTGCCTCATCACTGAATATTCTTGTAAAAGTAAGATGTTAACTTTGACATTCTACACAAAAGCTTTGAGGAATTCATTATGGCATTGATACAGCTAGATCTGTAATCTAACTTAGTTCCTTTGTTTTGCACTATTTATTGAAGTTTGATAAATAACTAATAAATCATGTATCAATCTTTTATGCTCATTCTCATTACTAGCCATGTGCATTTCTTATCTGTCAACTCTCTGCATGTAAGCACTTCACAACTTCTGCATAAACATTTCATAGCAATGGGCAATTTTCTTTATGCAATAACTAACCACAATGGACAGTGTTTTATAAAATGCAGATAAACAGCTGTAAATGTAGTTGTATTATTAACTGGAGGAATGTTTTTTGGTAGACTACTTTTTCCAATGATTTCCACAGCAACTATCAACACAAAATAAGTCGTGCTAATTATGGAATAGGGAATCATAAAGTTTGGTAAAACAGTATAAGATAGGAAAGATATAATACTTAAACAAAGACACCAAAGTTGTTTGTTATTCATATCAACAGGTACTTGATAATTAATAAACTGATTTAACAGGATTAAAAAAAACTTAAGTAAAGTAGATAACTGTCCATCTTCCTGGGTAGGAGGGGAACTCATCAACTTATGCCCTTTTGATGTATGACGGGTAAATTATTACTTAAGTGATTAAAAGTTATTTATACCTCATTAATTATAGTAGAATGCATTGAAAAGGAAAAAAGTCACTTAAAGATGCAAAATCACTACTTAACTAAATAAGGATAATTATGGTATTTTTTTATAAATTAACTCACCTTTAGTTTTCTAGCATTCTTGCAGAAGCTTTTTATCATTGCCTTTGATATGCTGTTAGGATCTCTTCCTATTTTCTTCAATATACTCCTAACTCGTTTCTCAATAGCAAGAAAATCTGCCTCAGCTTTTGCTTGGTAAATCTTCTGCAAATTTATATAAAGCCTACAGACAATTTGATAGAAATATAATATAACAAAATCTTTATTCATTCCTTCTAAAAATTTAAATAGTACAGGCAAATCCTAGACTAGTTACTCACTCAGTTGAAGATGTCATGTCTGGTATTGAACCCTCAAGAGGTGCCTCCCCGCCACCTTCATGCAAAATAAATTCCTAGAAATGTACACAGTAACTTCAAAAAACCAACAACATATGAAATAAGGTGCGGATGCCTAACCATGTAAATGTTTAATATAATGCTATCATGGAACTATATCCCATTAACATACAAAAATGCACAAATCAAAAGGAGCTACACGTTGTACCAAAAAAATTTAAAGAAAAAAAAACAATGTGCAAAATGATGGAAGAAAAAAAAAATTGAAGCTTTAAGAAAACGCGCGGGGGGGGTACAGAAGTCATCAGAGCCCCTCTAAATTGCTTTAGAATATTATACAGCAGGACTGGGCTGGGGTGATGATGGAAGCAGAAACAATTCATAACAAGACAATTTAAAAATCTACCAAAAACTCCAATCGACCAATGAATCTCCTTTTTTTTCTTTGAAATCCTAAGCCTTGAACCCCTTCAAATATGTCAGTCTACAACTAAGGAGGGGCAAGCCAAAATGTCAGGAAGTAAAAATAGAAAATAATAAAAGAGGGTTGCATTTTTCCCCACCAATTGTTTGGATGAGTAGAAAATAAAACAAGGTGAAATTAAGAGAAGCCGGTTCATAAAAATAATAGAGATAATAATTCTAGCATTTCCACTCAAAATTCCTAAAGTTGGCTGAAATATGGTGCGCCCATCCACCTTTCTCACTCCAAATTTCACCACATTTTCCTATTACTCCCATTTTGTCATCCCTCACCACACAAGCAGGTAAAATTGACAGCTCACCAAAATTCTTCTTTCAGCATGTCCTAAAAAGTTAAGGAATTACATCCACTGATGACCAAAATAAATGTGCATTGCTACATATAAACAACACGAGACAGTGATTGGCAACAAAAATATTCATTAATGATCAGAGTTTATTTTCCTCGAAATAGCCACATGCTTGTCAATGTGACCAGGAAAAAGAATCCACAAATTAATTCTATGGTCTGTAAAACAAGCACGCACATGAGTTTCCCTCAGTATATTTGCATGAATTTCACTGTAAACTTAATGACAACAAAGCAAAATGTGAATTTCACTGTGATTTATCACCTTTAAAGCAGCCATCATCACCCAGAACTCCGATGAATTAGAATCAAAGTCTGTACAGCTATCATTAATTATCTGCTGTAGTTCTGGACCTAAGGCATACGAGAGACAACAATGTAAGATATTAGCGGGCATTGACTTGAAAGCAAAACATTTTTAATTACCACCAATATTATTACATATGCCTCACATTCGAGCATCTTAAACAAATCTGTCAACAAAATCAAGTAAACAGCTATTAAATTAAAAATCAGAGAAAACGAGAACTTCGTGATGTTAATAGCATCTTGACAAGTTACAATAGACTAGTTTTAGCAGTTGAATTACGGCAGAACACCATTTCCTAGAAGCATATTACATAATGCTAGCCAAACCCATCCCAATAAACAGGTCGAATCATATTCATAAAAAATTAAATACATGCTTCTAAAAATTTTACTCACTAATTCCTCTAGGAGCAAAGACTTTGAAAGCGGCGTCAGTTGCTTCTTTATAGTTGTCTTCATCCATTGCAATCATCCCAGTTTTCAGAAGCTCCTGAAACATTCAAAAAATCCAGAGGATAAGACTATATGCACCAATAGAGTGAAAGTGAACATAAGCTTTGGATCAAATTATGAACCTTGAACTGTTTTTTCTCTTCCCTGGTTGATGGAAGGCTGCCACCATGAGCTTTAGCCCATTCATCAGCCATCTTAACAAGAATAATAACATAAGGCGTGTGCTTATGAGCAACTGGATCTGCCACATTTAAATCGATGGTTTCTGCAAAACTACCGAATGTAAATACAGAATAAGAAACCAGGGCTAGATGATAGAATTATACTTGAACAAATTATGCTCCAACCAGCAATAATTGGAAAAAAAAAAAGAAGAAAAAAATAAAAAGTGTAGATGCTTGTCAGCCATAACAATAATAGAGGCTAGTATAAAAGAGTTACTTTACCTTTTGAGCTCAGGCCAAGGGTTATTTAATCGAAGATCGTCAAGAAAATGATCAGGTTTTGACTCTATAATTGTATGCTCCTAACAAAAATGAAGAAAGGGCAATTAGCAACCATTAAACAAACAAGCAATTCCCAGATATGATGACTTCACAACTTGTTTCTTTCTTCTCATGTATGTACCCATAAAAATTTCAAGTATTCACAACTTGATAATAATTTGTTACACTATCTGCGGAAAATCAAATATCAGCAAAGGCATAAGGTTTATAGGATGTCATGCATGCACTGACCAGTACTCCCTTAAATGGCCTTACATGATGGTGCACTGATTAATTATTTGTTTTGTTGAACTGGTATGTCAAGATAGTTGCAACAATTTGAATACATTCAGTTCTTGCAGATTACCTTCACACTGATTCTAACAAATCCAGTAAGGCCATAGGAGCGTGCAAATATCAACATTACGTTTGCCTCCCCACAAATTTTGTCAAGCTTTACCATTGAATCTTCCATCAGCTGCAAATGATATAGTGGTTATCCATCAAAATATTGCATATATAAGAGAAGATATTAAAGATTGTCACAATAAAAATGAATCAAAATTACCCATCAAAGAAATTAACAATTAAATGTTTGCAAAGCAAGAAAATACAAATGAGACCACAAACTCAACAGCTACATCACTAACATCAGCTTATTAATATCAATATGAAGGAGAAAAAAGAATAAGTGTATGAACAAAGTTAACTGCATATATACATATATGATATAACAAAGTGGACTGCCAAAACCATTTAAAGCACACTGAAGATACTAAGATTGTAAATACAAGAGACGCTCCATTAATTAAGGCACAAACTCTCTTGATACAGAAATATAATTTTAGTAAAATTAGAGAAAAAAATCTGATTAATGAAAACAATATTACATACCTGAGTGGCTACAACCAAAGTAAACTGGGCAAAAAAAGATGGATTAGTCTCAATTAGTGTTTGAGGAAGCTCTTCAATAAACTTGGCTCTAACAGCATCGTTAAGCTCTTGAAGAAATGCACACACACATTTTGCTTTTGATTGCCCAACACTTGATTCATCCACTACTCGAACATGACAAAAGAAAAGGAAAGATAAGCATGAGCAAAACACATAAATATAGAAGCAAATAAGATGTAACAATTTAAAAACACACATCGCTACATACCCATGAAATTATTCCCAAGATCGCCAATTTCAACTCTAGTGCCATCGATCACTGTGATAGATCCGACCCCACCAAGAACAAGATTTTTTAACGTCTCGGAACCCGTTGGACCACAATTAAGTAAGCATATGCTGGCTTTCTCTAGTGCTGCCTGCCCTTGCTCACCCCAAATCCTAAAAGTTATTCAACCAAGCGCTTAAAAGTTTGTCTACGCAATAGATTGCATTGAGAAAGCAAGCATTCTACACATAAATCTTCAACTACATTCTTCATCAGCTAAACAAACTAATGCATTTCTGTCTATGTTATATTCCGAACGTCCGCATTGTAAATTAAAACCAATGCACCCTAGTTACAATCTAAGCTCGCTTTCACTCCGTCATCCTTTTATATAACTGAATTTTCATTATTAAATCTGTACCTTATCTATTTGAATTGAATACTTAGAGATAACAATAATAAACACAAATTAAATACTTAGAATTAAATGCTTAGATTATAAATAAAATAAATTATCTCCAGTTTTATCTAAATAACTAAACAATCAAACTTACTCACTGCAACAGCCTCCAATTGCAAAATTAATAAACAAACTTTCAATTAAAACAAAGTAACACATTAAGCAGAGTAAGTTTGAATATTAAACCAAAATTACTTAAAGAACTTCATATGATTTTTTTTACTACAGCCTAAGATTATTGAGTAATGCAACTTCAAACGAAATTGATACAAACAAACAAAGATTTAAACAAAATTAACAAATCATTTAAAAAGTTAGGTTAAGTTAAAGAAGAAGGAGTACCTGAGTTGGCGATCGTATTTGATTTTTGGCTCCGCCATTTTTTTTTTGTGTGGGCTTTAGGTTACTGTTAAAATGTCTGTTTTTTTCGCTTAGTAGCTACGCAGAAGGTCTGCGAGTCGGAGAAACTAAAGAGGAAATAAAACGACAACCAATAATCAAGAAATAATTTGTTTGCTTTAATGCATTATTATCAGGATACTTAAGTTATCAACAGTTTTCCTAAATTTAAAAAAAAAAACAAAAAAACAAACAAAAAACTATGAGCTATTATAATGTAGGGAACCGATTTTTGCACTCCAGCTCTTTATAACCGCACTCCAGATCTTTGTCCAAAGACTAATCTATCCCTGCAATGCATGTATCCTTTTATTTTGCTTTAACCCCTCAAATTAGTGACCCGGCTCGGTACCGGATCGGTCAAATCTGAAACTGGATTAAAACCGGTTCGAAACCGTAAAAAGGACGGTTTCGGGCTGGTTTTAAATTTTTTGAACCGTGAACCGGTAGTTTCGAGTTTAAACCAGCGGTTCAAGAATCGAACACGTTGATAAAAAATAATATATTATATGTTTAAAATATATATTATATTTTTATCATATAATATATATATTTTTGCAATTTAAATATATATGGTTTAGTTAAATTTTTGGTTAATATTTAATTTTTAAAAAAAATATTCTTTATTTTCATGTAATACTATCTCCATGAGTTAATTTATTGTTAAATTACATTTTTTAGTAATTAAATTTTAATTTTATTTTCACTATTTTTTTTAAACCGTCTTAAACCGGAATCGGGCCGGTTCCACTTTTTCTTGCACCGTGAGTTCGGAACCGCCGGATTATGAAACGTGACTAGCTCTACCTCAAATATAAGTATTTTTCTATATCTATTTTCACAAAAGCCTTGAAAAATAAAAAAGCTACAATAATAATACTTTGTAATTTAGTTTTTCTTTTGTATAATACAATTAAAAAAAGAGCAAATTACGCTAAGGCGTCTGAGGTGTATCATAATTAACAGTTTGATACCTTTTGTTTCAAAAATCTACTTAATAGTCACTCAGTTTTAATTTCGTTAACTGTTAGTTCCCTACGTTAATTTCAACACTTACTTTCAAACGATTTGGTACACCACCTTTATTTTTGTAAACGATTTGTTCCCTCACTTTTAAACGATTTAGTACCCGAGTTTTAATCCGTTAAACGATTTGATCCCTCAAATTAACAAAAAGATCTCTCAGTTAACGGAATTAAAACTGAGGGACCATTAAGTAGATTTTTGAAACAAGAGATAACAAACTGTTAATTATGGTATATCTCAGAGGCTTTTAAGTAATTTGCTCTTAAAAAAACATTTCTAAGTGTTAAAACTGTTTATCATACAAAATTCATCACTTTATTTACTTAATATAATTTTATTATAATTATAGCCTATCCAAAATTATTATCATTCATTCAAAATTTAAATTATATATATTGATTACTATATTAATTTATTTTAGTAAAATATTATGAAGTCCATCAGAATTGTATACTCATTCGTTACTAATTAAAATAGTCATTATTCTACACTTAGTAGCTAAAATTTACATAATATTAATCCATAAATTATTAGTTTAATTTATAATTATAATTCTGAAATCAAAATATAATGTTTTAATTAAATTTAATTTGTGATATTAAAATGGTATAATTTTAGTAATATTTATGTAATTATAAATGAAACAATTTGTGTTGTATTTATATTAATCATAAAATAATTTTATACAATGATCTAAATTTATTAATAAAATTATTTTTTATTTGTCCCAAATTTTTATTTTTGAAAAAAAAATCAAATTTTGATGAGACATTAAGGATATTTATGGATCATGGTATTTTAAATAAAAATAAAATTAATAATTTCTATTAAGAAATAGGGTGGCGATATTTCCACATCAATTATTTATAGGGTCAGAGCAGTTTTTATATTTTAGACATTATTACCCTTCTATTAATTAGGTATTTGTTTTCTTCTTTTTGGTTATATATTTATTCCTTAATTAAGCTTATTTGATTCTAATTAAAACACTTAAACCTGGAACTCTTTTCATATCAATTTCTTTTTTTTAATTGAATCAAACCTTTTGATAATATCTGCAACTAATTTTCTACCGGCACGCATATTCATCATTGTTGGTCAGGTATGCTAGTATGTCTTTTAAAAATTCTATACTTCTTCTCATATATTTTTCTCTAATGAGTGTTAAATAATCACGTTTTTCTAGCTATGCTCATAATTACACTAATTAATTTGTTCAAATCAATCATAAAATTATGATGATTTGTTGTTATTTTTCTAACATGTTTGTGATATCAATTTGTTTCGTATGTATACAGAATTGGTTTTATGAATTTATTTTAAATTTAAATTGTTAAAGTAATCACTTCTATTAAACTGTAGTATATTTTTGATATTTATCATATTATTTATTTTTCTTAATTACAGAAAAATGGAAGACAAATTAAACATTGAAAGCATGATGGAAAAAAATTCTACAGAATATTTACAACAGCAAAATACAGAAGCGGAGAGCCAAGAATGCAATGAACAACGAAACATGCTAGATTTGTTGAGTAAGAAGTTTCAAACTCATGATGAGCTCATTGTGCATGTTCGAAATTTTTTCTTTGAGAAAGGTTATGTTTTGTCCATTCAAAGCTCTAGAAAAGATAAATATGTCACTATTGGTTGTGATTTAGGAGGTATTTACCGAAATAGGCATTGTGTTCCTTTTGACAAACGACAAAGAAAAACTTCTAGCCGTCTTAGAAATTGTTCATTCATGATTAAAGGAAAAAAGCAAGATGAAGGGTTTTGGACATTAGAAGAAAAAAATAACTTGCATAATCATGAGGCCTCCGTAGACATGTCCGGACATTCATCTTGTCGTCGTTTGTCAAAGGAGGAAATCAGTAGTGTTGAAACAATGAGTAAATCAGGCATAGCACCGCGTCATATTTTGACATCACTTCGACAAAAAAATAATAGTCTTCAAGCAGTCTCTCGGAGTGTGTATAATGCCAAAGCTAAAATCTATAGAGAAAATTTGGGTTGTCGAACTATAATTCAAGCATTGTTTGAGGAATTTGGAGATGGCGATTTTACATTCAATGTTCAACATAATGAAACTGGCCATTTAACGCATCTATTTTTCGCTCATCCTTTATCTATTACACTTACGCGAAATTACCAAAATGTCTTTGTAATGGATTGCACTTACAAGACAAATAAATATAAGATGCCAGTATTAGACATAATTGGAATTTCTAGTTTGAACTCATCCTTTTATTCATGTTTTGCACTTTTAGAGAAGGAGTGTGAACAAGATTATGTGTGGGCTTTAGATATGTTTAAAATAATTCTTGGAGATAATGTTCAACCATCTGTAATTGTTTCTGATAGGGAGTTGGCTTTAATGAATACTATTAGAGTAGTTTTTCCCAAAACTATAAATCTTTTATGTGTGTGGCATATTAAGAAGAATATATTGGCAAACTGCAAGCGATATTTTGAAGTTCAAGATGAATGGAATTCTTTTTTATCTTCATGGAATGGAATTATATATGCATCAAATGAAGTTGAATATGCAGAAAATTGGAAACAATTTGAAGGAAAATATGCACAAAAGCAAAATGTCATTAATTATACTCATGGTACTTGGCTTCCATATCATGAATATTTTATTAGTGCATGGACAGAGAAACATCTTCATTTTGGTAATCGTGTCTCCTCAAGAGCTGAAAGTGCACATGCAAAACTCAAAAGATATTTGCAAGTTTATACAGGTGACTTTTGTCAACTAAAAGATAAAATATGTCTTGCTATTGAAAATGAGTTTCAAGAAATTAAAGCTCATTTGGCTACTGAAAGGTTACATTTACCACATTGTTGTAACTCTTTGTTTTTTAAGAATCTCACTACTCGTGTTTCAAAATTTGCAATGAGACAATTGCATAATCAATATGAAATGGTGAAATATGGGAAAGTAACACCTTTGTGCAAAGGTCATTTTACAGCAACTATGGGTCTTCCTTGTGCTCATAAGATGATGAGTTGGAAGGGTGGGATGATTCCTCTTGATTTCATTCACTCTCAATGGAGAATTGATTCAAATTTTATTTCTAGCCTTGGTGAAACTAGAAATAGGGATGATGGCATTCAAGAGATGTTTACTGAGCTTCAATATAAATATCAACAATGTCCTCTTGTTCAAAAGGAGTATGTCCGAGAGACATTATCTCAGTGTATAGATATATCAACTTCGTCGTATCTTGAGCCGACTATTCAACCACATAAGGGTCGACCCATAAAAAATGCAAGAAAAAACAACTCGAGTACTACAGAGCATATTCCTTCTAACTTTGAGATGGTAGAGAATAGAAGAAGATGTCGCGTTTGTAAGGGTGTAGGACATAATAGTCGTACTTGTAAAGAAACTATCGTAGTTGATGAGCTCGATTCAAGGAATATGGATTTTTCTATGAATGAAGGTGGTCAGTCAAATTTAGTTGATCTAAACTTGGATTACAATCCAATCAATTTTTGAAGAAAATTCAAGCATCAAGTAAGTATCTAATTTTTTTAAAAAATTTACTTAAATGCGGTAGTTCTAATCAACTTTTTAACGGTCTACTATCTAGTGATAATTGATTTCATTGTTTGTGTATGATATTTTTAATACAGGTATCTATCTCTGGTTTGGAAACACGTAGACCAACTTAGTAATGCTTTAATGGATCATTTTTGGGTAGCTGATCACTTAAATCCCCCGTCATGTTGGCAAGAGTCATTATATCTTCAAATTTAGTCCATAAAGCTGTAACTTTCTGTTTATACTTATTCTGTTTGCAGTTTTATTATTTTATTGGTTTTGTGATTGTAACAATTTAATTTGACGGTATAATTAGCAAACTTTGTTTCTGATTGGTTTTATAATTATAATGATCTAGTATGATTTGCTAAAGTGTTCGCTTTCTTTTGGTAATTTGAGGTCCGTTAAGTGTCCATTTTCTCATGTTATTTGAGAAAAATAATATCTTAGTGGTGATATTAATTGCAGGTGTGATATACATTAGTAGTGGTATGCCAATTGGCGTACATTTGTCCAATATAATTGAGTGCAAGTGATATATGTTGGCAGGGGTTTGTATTTTTATTCTTATGTCGTTGAAAAATTAGTTGCGGAGATTTATCAAACGATTTGATTCAATTAAAGAAAAAGATATTGATGTAAAAAGAATTTCCAAGTTTAAGTGTTTTGATTAGTAATATCAAATAAGCTTAATTAAGGAATAAATATAGGGAAAAGGGTCAGATACACCCCTAATGTTTGCCCTATGGGTCAAGTAGGCCCTCAACGTTTGGAAAGGTGCAAGTAGGCCCCTGACGTTTTGAAAACGCATCACTTTTCCCCTTCACGCTAACTCCGTTTCGTTAACTGTCTCTTTTTGCCAGCGTGTTAACCTCGCTGCTGACATGGACTAACCCCTCTGGCCAAACGTCTGCTGACGTGGATCGTACCCCTTAATTCATCCCCAAAATAAATCACTTAACCCTAATTCCTAAATCTAATACAACATAAATCGCAAAATCAAAAAAAACGAAGTCAGAACTTGAAAAATCGAATTGGGGTTATCCATTGCAGGAGAGATTAATCGAAGACTCTATACTTTCAAATCTGAGGGTGGCGGTGGCTCTTCTCCACAGTCGCAGGAAAACCTAAATCGAAGACTCATAACTCTAAAAATCGAAGGCTGCTTTAACTGCGAGGGAAGCGCTTCGTAATCTACAGGTTTTTCTTTTCCCCTTATATTTTGTAAGATTTAGTGGATGGGTTCTCGAAAAATGGTTAAGCATGGTGTAGATGTAAGATTTGTTAACTGCAATTTTGTTTTTGAAAACTGTTTGCTTTAAGTAGAATTGTTTATAGTTTGTTACTGTTTGTGGTCCAGACACGAGAATGTGTAAAATTGTTTTGTATATGTTTATTGCTTTCTTGGTTGTTGAGACATTAAAGTTGGTTGCTGTGCTTATACTTGTTTTTTTATGTTGTTTGTATATGTTTGTGGCAGACATGGGTGAATCAATTGATGTTTATTTTAACTATGGTGGGACCTGGGTTGCTGAACCTTATTTGGATTATGTGGATGGAGAAGTAGATATGAAATTTAATTTTGACTCAGACTACCTAAGTGTGGACCAAATTAGGAGAAAGTACATTACTGAATTGGACTACCCTAGTGTTTTTAAAATATTTTTTTTACAGCCTGGGAGAACTTTAAGTAATGGCTTGATGATAGTGGAAAATGATGAGTCCATTAGAACAATACTGAACCACATACATAGGGTTTCATGGAAGACTGACATTATCATCTATGCTAGTAAGGATGAGAATGATCCTGTAATTGCAAATAGTCCATTGCCTATAGCTGTACAAGGAACTGCTAGACTTGGTGATAGGTTTATTGAAAATGTGAGTGGGCAAGAGGATGAGGTCCTACCTGATCCTGTGAGTGAGCCCTCTAAGGTTGGCTGTGTTGGGGAGGAGGATGAGGTCTTACCTGATCCTGTGATTGACCCTTCTGAGGGTGGCTGTGTTAGGGAGGAGGATGAGGTCCTGGGTGATCCTGTGAGTAGAACTGAGGGTGTGAGTGTTGGAGAGCAGGATAAGGTAGTGGGTGAGGCTGTGAGTGGAACTGAGGGTGTGAGTGTTGGGCAGCATGATGAGGTTGTACCTGATAATGGAAGTAGTAGCAGCTCTAGTAGTGATGAAGAAGAAGGTGCTGATGAGGAGGATGAAGACAGTGATAGTGATTTTGCAGAGGTGCCTACTGAGAGGGTTAATTATAATGAGTCAGATGGCAGTACACACTTCATCTTAGGGATGGCATTTGCAGATGCAAAAGAAGCCAGACAAGCTATAGCTAATTATGCAGTTGCTGTGGGTAGGAAGTTAAAAATCCATCCTAATGAATCAGGACGTGTCAGGGCCAAATGTGTGACAGACAAGGGATGTAAATTTCTTGTGTTCATGTCCAAAGATTCAGACCATCCAGGATTGACTCTGAGAACCTTACACTTAGAACACAAATGCTATAGGACCTTTAAGAACCCTATTGTCTCAGCTAAATATTTAGCAAACCACTTCAGACCTCTAATTTGTAAAAACCCTGAAACTAAGGTTAAGGAACTGAGGAACATTGTTGAGATGCAACTTAAGGTTAGTGTTTCAGAAATAATGTGTAAGAGGGCCAAGAGGATGATAAAGCAGGAGTTAGAGGGCAGTTTTGTGAAGGAGTTTCAGTACTTGGAAGCTTATGTAGCTGCCTTGAAAAGATCAAATCCTGGGACAGCAGCAGAAATACAAGTATGCAGGAGGAGTTTGAAGGCTGGAAAGAGAGTTTTTAAGCGCATGTTTATATGCTTTGATGCATGTAAACAGGGGTGGAATCATGGGTGTAGGCCCATTATTGGGTTAGATGGCTGTTTTTTAAAGAGTAATTGCAAGGGTCAATTACTGGCAGCCATTGGAAAAGATGCTGATGAACAGATGTACCCAATTGCATGGGGAGTTATAGACACTGAAAACACAAGCAACTGGAGGTGGTTTTTGCAAATGCTGGCTAAGGAATTACAACTAAGAGATGGGTCATCAATTACCCTTATTTCTGATATGCAGAAGGTTGGTTTTTTCTAACTTTTTTAGTACTATTATGTGAAACTGTCAATGAGTTATGATGTGTGATTGTTGTGTCTTATGCAGGGATTGATTAAAGCTGTTAAAGAAATTCTTCCAGGTGTTGAACATAGGTGGTGTGCTAGGCACATTTGGGCTAACTGGTCCAAGAAATGGGGTGGAGGACACTTGCAAAAACAGTTTTGGATATGTGCATGGAGTACTTATGAAGAAGAATTCATTGATAATTTGAAGAAGATTGGGGAAACAAGCAAGAAAGCTGCAGAAGATCTGGTTTGGTACCCCCCACACAACTGGAGCAGAGCATTCTTTAGCAATAGATCCAAATCAATGATGGTAGACAACAACATCACTGAGTGTTTCAACTCATGGATAAAGGAAGCAAGGTACAAACATATAGTGAGCATGCTTGAGGATATCAGAATTAAGGTTATGGAGAGAATAGCTAGTAAGAAGAGTCAGAGCAGTACATGGTTCAATGACTGGAGTCCTGCAAGTATGCAGAAGTTCCATGACTATAAAGACATGTCTTTAGGATGCAAGGCAGTCTGGAATGGTGATCATGGGTTTGAGATTGGGAAAGGTGATGACAAGCATACAGTCTTCATAGATAAGAAGTTGTGCACTTGTAGGGTTTGGGATGTGTCTGGCATTCCATGCCCACATGCAATTTGTGCAATCAAACATCTAGGCATGGAGCCTCTGGATCACATCTCAGGGTACTACCATAGGGCCCAATATGATGCTACCTACAGTTTCACCATTCAACCAGTGCCTGGGAAAAAGTTCATGAAATGTGATCAATACCTGCCTATGGATGCACCAGAAGTGAAAAAACAGCCTGGCAGACCAAGGAAGAAGCGCATCAGAAATGTTAATGAGCCAAATCCAACATCTGGGAGTGGGAAACTGGCAAGAAAAGGGCAGAAGCAGAGATGCAGACATTGTCAAGAAGCAGGACATAACAAAGCCTCATGCAAAAAAAAGGTACTACTAAGGTTGTTTTTGTAATAAGTTCTTTATTAGTGGTTCAGTAATGTATGATCATAACATATTGCTTATTTTATTGTAGGGGAAACAAGGACAAACATCACAGGCAGGATTGCAGCAGTCTCAAACAGCAAGTTCCTATGCTGAACCTCTGTCTCCTGAAGCCGACAATGCTGAGCCTATGTCTCCTGAAGCCCAATCTCCTGAACCATTGTCTCAAGCTTCACAGCTCACTCAAGCATCTCATCCAACTCAATCCAGTCAACCTACCCAATCAAGTCAACCTAGCAGGAGAAGTTATAATTTCAGAAGGCCTAAGGTTGGAGCTGGAATCAATTATGATCCAGTTTCAGGGGACACCATTTTACATGTAAGTTATTTGATATTTGTACTTTGTTCTATGTTTGATATTTGTTCTATGTTTGATATTCTGTATGGTGTGACAATGTTGTAATGTGTAATGTTTAACTTTCTTAACAGCCTGGTATGTTAGGGGAACAACATATTGCTGCTAGGAGTTCAATGGCTGCTGATCCAAATGTCAGATTCTCCATACCAAATGAGACTGACATAATAAAGGATAGAGTGTCAAGGTTGAAGTCCAGTAGCAATGACAGTGAAGCTTCAAGAAAAATTGGTTTCAAGGGAAGTGGATCTGATGTTAAGTATCCAGAGAATCTCCCTTTCAAGCCAAGAGGGGGGTTAAAGTGGAAAGGACTTGCTGCAGTCACTAGATCACACTTAGAAAGACAAAAGAATGATGATGTTGCAATGAATACAAGGAAGAGGGGAAAAAAGACTAGTGGTTTATGCTTGTACATTTAGTGCATAATTTTGTTTTTGAAATTTCCTTAGGAGTTGTTTTAGTATTCATGGCTTTAAAAAATGCCTGGTTTGGTTGCCTAGCAGTTCCTTAGGAAATTTTTTTGCCAGCACAGCTTTAAACATTGCCTAAGTTGGTGCTTAGATCATGTTACTGTTTTTTGGATGTTCATGATGAACTTGTAATGGCTTTAAACATTGCCATAAGTTATATTTTGTTAATGCAAGTTTTAGTTGTTGGAAATTTTAGTTATATTTTGTTACAGACAGTTTTTGTTATTTACAGTAGTTTAGTTTTTATGCAAGTTTTTGTTATTTACAGTTTTGAATGGAATGAGTTTGACTTAGTGCATCATAAATTGCACTAAAACAATGTATCATAAACTATTAATTGGATCATAAATTGCTCATATTGCTCATATTGCTCATAAACTGATAATAACATTACAGCCATTGTCTCAAACTTACAAATTATTCATAAACTTACTAATCCTAAACTTAGAGAAATCTGTTATATTGCCATCATTACATAACCATACATACAACAACCAACCATGAGATAGCAGCAATAGTGTATGCAATCTTCATTTTCTTCCTTGCAGAAATCACCTCAGCATTTCTTTTTTCCTCTGCAATCTTCAAACTCCTGATTTCATTCGCCAGTGAGTCAACTTCATCACTCCAAGTATAAAAATTATTATTCATGATAGCTTCTTCAGACCTTCGGGGAATGAGACCGTTGATTACAGTTTTGGCTCTATCACTCATAGGCTCCTCAAACCACTCGAAAAAATCACAGCCACCACCTCTCTAACAAAAATTAAAAACCCTAAATTCAGTAGCTGCAATTCAAGAATAAACAAACAAACCCAAAACAAAGTGGAAATACCTATACCTTATAATTTCGACATCCATAGAACCTTTGCCCAGGATTTTTTTCAGTCCATGAAGTATAAACTCGAGCAATTGGGTTTGAATAGCATCTACAGTACCTGTCACCACCATCGTATTCGTACACCTCTTCGTCAGTTCTTTGCCGATTCCTGATGGACGATGATGAAGTTGAGTAAACCATTTTTTCTGTTTGTGAAATAAGAAGAAAAACTGAATTTAGGTTTAGATTTGGGGGGAAATGAAGAAGAAGAAGTTAAGTGATTTATTTTGGGGATGAATTAAGGGGTACGATCCACGTCAACAGACGTTTGGCCAGAGGGGTTAGTCCATGTCAGCAGCGAGGTTAACACGCTGGCAAAAAGAGACGGTTAACGAAACGGAGTTAGCGTGAAGGGGAAAAGTAAAACGTCAGGGGCCTACTTGCACCTTTCCAAACGTTGAGGGCCTACTTAACCCATAGGGAAAACGTTAGGGGTGTATCTGACCCTTTTCCCATAAATATATAACCAAAAAGAAGAAAACAAATGCCTAATTAATAGAAGGGTAATAATGTCTGAAATATAAAAACTGCTCTGGCCCTATAAATAATTGATCTGGAAATATCGCCACCCAAGAAATATTATAGATAGTAATATTACAAATAAAAATTCAAGCCATAATAAAAATTCTTCAAATTTTTTATGATATTTATGAATCATGGTATTTTAAATAAAAAGTAAAATAAATAATTTCTATTAAGAAATATTTTAGATAATGAATATTACAAATAAAAATTCAAGCCATAATTTTTTTTTACTAAATCTAATGTTTGTTAGTAGTACTATTTATATGAAATATCATTATATTAAGAAATTTAATGAATATATTTAATTTAATTTTATATGACCTTGTTTTTAAGTGTTGCAAACGTATGAAGATAAAAATATATTAGTTGTAATGTGTATAAAGAAAATTATATTAGTGTTTTATGGAGTTTGTTAGGAAGATGGCATATAGAATGATAATGATAGGTAAGGATAATATTGTCAATTATTAAAATAATGGAGTGCGAAAATCCCTGCCCATAATGTATTATCATTCTTGTTTTTTGATATTATAAAACAATTATTTTTGTCAAGATATTAAACAATTGAATTCATAATATTTTTTTAAAATATTAATTATACAAATTTTTTATTTTTTATGAATTCTAAATATACACAATTTAATTGAAATTAAACATGAGTTGGAAAAAATTTCATCTACCTTTGTAAAATTATATGAATTTATATTTGAATCAAATTAAAAATGAAAAATTTATAAAAATATCTTACTTTTAAGAAATAATTATAAAAATATATCACATGATTTCTTAATTACATTCGTTACCCCATTTTTGTGGAAGTAATTTCAAAAATAGCTCATCGTCGTTGCCGTTATAATTTCATAATATAAAAACAATGTAAAAATACCATAAAATACCATAAAAACGGTATAAATTAGTAAAATTATTTTAATTGGAATTTTCAAAATTAATAAAATAAACTGAAGAAAGAAAAATAATGAATCGACCATGTTATTTTTTAAATTTGATATCAGAAATGTAAAACTTACAAATTAAAATCCTAAATTTTAAACCCAACCCTAGATTCTAAACGCAACTTTGAATTATAAACCTAAAATCCAAATCAATAACCAGAAACATAAATCATAACTTAAAATCCAAAACCTAAAACTTCAAACCAAGACCTAATACATGAAACCCAAAATTCAAAATCTAATCATAACTGATGGATACTGAATCTTATCTTAATTATAATGGAGCCGAGTCATAGGAGATCCATTCTCAGACGATATTGGACTCCCACCAGAAGAATCAAATATATATATAAGGAACATGGTCGAATCTGTAGGATTCACCATGATATCATTCAACAAGATGAAGACCGAATCCCTGAGGACTCGGCCAAAGCACGTTGATCCTGGAATTCGGATAGATCGTCAGATCTACTGTTGAGCAAAAACCCAACTCGTAATACTCGGTAAATACGAGATCGAACCCACAAGGAGTGAATTAGGAGTAAATTGATGAGAATGAATTTTAGTTATGATCCAATTCGTTTAGCGACACAAATAGTTGAAGGTTCAAGTATCCAATTACTAATTAAGAATTAAACTAACGTGAAATTGCAATTTAAACAAGTAAAGAGAATTAATTATCAAGAATCTAATTCAATAAAAAGGGAAAGTCAAGGATTTAGTAATCCAACCTAGGTTATGCAATCATGATTGGTCAAAGTGTAAGCTACTAAGGACCGAGCGAGGCCTAAAACGTCATTCCCGCTCTCTCGAGCCTCAAGGAAAGCCAAAACCGCTATCTAATCAATCAATCACACCAAGCTCACTCTCGTGTTACAAGGCAAACTAAATCATTATCAAACGATTAATCAATCCGCTCCAAGGTCACCTAGGTTCAAACCCACTCTCGTGGTGCTCTAAAATCTAGGTTTTCTAACCTAAAAGTCGATCTAATCAACCACCTCTCGGTGTATCAATCAAACTATAAACATTGATTAAGATAGCTAATCCTAATCAAGCAATGAGTAATAGGGAAGAAACATAAGCATACAACACTAAGAACCAACCAATCAATCAAACCCCTAAGTTATCATACTAACCCCCTAACAAGGGGGATTTAGCTACTCATATTTAGATTAACACTAGCAATTAAGGAATAAAAAAAGTAGAACATTAAAGTAAGAATAATTACCTTGATTAAATAAGTAGAACAAACAACCATAAAGATAATGAAGATTCACAATAAGTAGCTTGTAATAAAAATGAAGATCTTGTTCTCATAAAGCAAATGAAACTTTCATCAAGCTCCAACAATGGAGGAATATCCAAGGAGAAGATGGCTAATCTAAAAGAGGTAAAACTAGAGAATAATCAAAATGTCTATAACTTGTTTTTTTTTACCCTAAAAAAGATAAGGTGCTATTTATATGGGTTACAAATGAGGTAAACAAAGGACACCCTTCTAAGGAGTGTTGGGCCTAAAATAGAAATTGAGCCCTTAAGTTTTGTCTTGTCTCGAAATTCAAATTCTGAGCTTCTTTTTAAGGGGCTCGATCGAGCCATCCACTTAAGAGTGAGGGCTCGATCGAGCCTTATGCCTTCAAGAAACTTATGGACCCTTTTGCTCATAGGGCTCGATCGAGCCTTCCTTCATAAGTGAAGGGTTCGATCGAGCCCCTCCTTTAAATGCCCAAATCTTGGTCGTTTCTTCGCTCTTTCAACTCGCTCCTATTCCGATACTTGATTTCTTCATTCTTTAAGCCCAAAACACTTCGCATTGCTTCATTTTACCTGAAACGCTAATACACAAAATAAGTACACCAATACGGGGAAAAAACGCTTCAAAATATACTAAAAACAAGCGAAAACAACTCCTAAACATAGGTGTAAAATGCACCTATCATCTACTACACAATCTTCCTATTTTGATACAAACTCCAACTTAAGAAGATAAGCTCTAACTTAGGAAGACAAGATTATTTGGGAAAACATTTCTAAATAGGACTCATGTCTGAATAAGGAAGATCACACCAAATCAATCCCTACAAAGTAGGATTCACTTTCCTACTGCAACACTGTTATTTATGCAATCATCTACTATAAAAGGAGCATGAGGTATGCCTAAAAACACAAATACATTAATATACTCAAAACGCTGTTCAAAGCTCTAAACTGACTTTAGCATCGGAGAGTTGATCGGACAACCACCGTCCGGTTAGCTTCTACCATATTTTGCAGGTCTCATTCACCGGATCAGAAGGCAAACTCCATCAATTGGCGCCGTCTGTGGGAAAAGCTTAACTAAACTTCAAAATTGAAGGAGCTTTTCTGAACTCAGACATATTTCATTGAAGAAGATGACTTCTGACAGAGTGAACCTGAAAGACAAATCAAGGAACCTGCCGCAATATAGAAAAAGGAAAACACCAGAAAACTTGATTCCGCCGCCGATGACTTTCGACAGAGAGGATTTTGGAAGAATCGCAGAAGAACACAATGAGGCCCTAGTAGTAGCCGTGATCATCGAGCATTGGAATGTGGAAAGGATCTTGGTCGATGAAGGAAGTGCTATTAACTTAATAACCAAAAAGGCTTACGAAAGCCTAGGAAGGGATCTCGCAGAATTGAAAAGGCATGCTACTCCCGTAACCGGATTTGGTGGATCTCCCATCAAACCCCTGGATACAATCATACTTGACGTCAAGTTAGGAAAGGCGAGGAAAAGCAAAGAATTACCAACACGGTTTAATGTCGTGGAAATCGACTTGCCATACAACGCAATACTAGGAAAGCCATTCCTCCACGACTCGGCGGCTGTAACCAGCGTAAGAGCACTGACAATGAAAATACCGACGAAACAAGGGATCATCATAGTATAAGGAAACTGAACCACGACGAAAGAGTGTTACGACCGGACGATAATGGAATCTTTTGAAGCTTTGCCGATTGAGGAAATCCTTAATCATGACATTGAAGAAAAAGAAACAGCCCCGGAAGGCGAAATGAAGAAACTGGAGCTTAATGAGGAGAAAAAAGTAAACCTAGAAGCGAACATGAATCCCAAGATCGAAAGAGAAATTACAGCAATGCTAAAAAAGAACATCGAAACGTTCGCCGCCAAGGCCTCAGAGATCGTCGAAATAGACCCACATGTCATCACTCACGACCTAAATGTAGCAGAAACGGCGAACCCAGTCAAACAAAAGAAGAAAAAATTCTCTGAAGAAAAACAAAAGATAATAGCGGAAGAAGTGGAAAAACTCGAGAAAGCTGGATTCATCAGAGAGGTGCATTACCCCGAATGGGTAGCCAACATGGTAATCGTAAAGAAAGCTAATGGAAAAAACAGGATGTGCGTAGACTACACCGACTTAAACAAAGCATGCCCAAAAGATAGCTACTCATTACCCGATATCCAACAGTTTGTGAACTCTAGTGCCGGACATGCGATGTATAGTTAGGGGTGAGAAAAAATCAAACCAAACCAAAAAATCAAGTCAAACCGAACCAAAAAAACCGAACCGATTAGAAACGTGGTTAATATGGAGTGGTTTGGTTTAAGAATTATAAAAATCACGGTTTTCAGTTTTGATTTGGTTTTAAGGTTCGGTCACCGAACCAAACCAAAAACACCGAACTTAATACGACATAGTTTCAGTCAATTATACATAATATTTAACCCTACTATAAATAGTCCCTTTAAGAAAGAAAACCCTAAGTCTCTATCTCTCTTCTTCTCTTCTCACGCGGCCTCATCTTTTATCCTCTCCCTATCTTCTCTATTCACTCTCTCAATCATGAAATCTTATTAGTTCTTTTATGTTTTCTTAGTTATTATTCACTTTCGTCTTCATCTCCATCTTTCTCTATAATGGATTTTCAGTATTTGTTGCCAAATTTTAACCAACGGAATTTATGGTGATGTTTTGAAGAGATCGACCCTATTTATTATTATTCATATATATTTAATCGTTTTGCTTTTTTCTCCATAGATCTAATCTTTTTCTTTTCTATTAAGGTAAATCTTTGAAGGAATGTAAATCTTTGGAGGTTTGATAATCTGTAGTTAATGTCTTTTGCCTTCTTTAATATTTATCAATTATTTTCCATTTTAGTTACCGATTCTAATTAATTTTTGGTTTTTCAGGTTTTACAGGACATCAGATAGTTCTAAATCAAGGTTTTATATTTTGACCTAATTTTTTTATTGTTAATTGAGAAATTAATGAATTTCATTTTGTTTGTGTTTAACTTAATTTTTGGTTAATTTATATTTATTTGTTCTTTTTGACTTTAATAATTGATTATATTTTTATTTTGAATTTTTGCAGGACATTTACGGAAAAACAAGCTTTGTTTGGTTGATTATTTTAGTTTTAGATTAGATTTAGATTTGATCAGTATCTATATATATCATTTAATGTAACTAAATCATTTTCCATATATATAGTTGTATATTTCTTGTTTGGATTTCAATTAAAATTTTGTCTGTTTTTCTTTTATGGTGAACCGACCGAACCGATCCGGAAAATACCAAAATTTTCGATGCACCGAACCGAAAAAACCGTTGACCGTGTACAAAAGTTTGGTTTTAATTTTTATAGGTGCGGTTCGATCTGGTTTTGAGAATTTTTACACCGAACCGAACTGTGCTCACCCCTATGTATAACTTAGGGGATGCTACCCAAGGCTATCACCAAATACAGATGTAAGAGCAAGATCAGGAAAAAACGTCATTCATTGCCGAGGGAGGAACCTACTGCTATACGGCGATGCCCTTTGGGTTGAAAAATGCTAAAGCAACAAACCAGAGACTTATGAATTTTATGTTTAAAGACGAGATCAGAAAGCGAGTTCAAATGTACGTAAACGACTTAATCATCAAGAGCGAGAATGAGGAAACCCATGCAAAAGATCTGGAAGAAACATTCAAAATCTTAAACAAATTTGGGATGAAGCTGAACCCAGACAAATGCACGTTCGGAGTACAAGGGGGGAAGTTCCTGGGATTCATGATATCCCAGAGAGGAATAGAGGCGAATCCAGAAGAGATCAAGGCAATAATGGATATGAAGGCACCTCGAAATATAAACGAAGTTCAAAAACTCAACGGGCAAATCACCGCACTCGGAAGATTCATGTCCTGCTCGCCCAAAAGGTGTCTACCATTCTTCAAGGCTCTGAAAGAGACACAAAAATTCCAATAGAACAAAGATTGCGAAGAAGCATTCAAAGAACTGAAAAAATTCCTGACCACCCCACCCTTGCTTAGTCGATCTCTAAAAGGGGAAACGCTCTACTTATATATGTGCGACGAAAGAAACCATAGGGACAATATTGGTAAGAGAGGAGGATGGCGAGCTAAAACCAATTTACTACATTAGCCGAGTCCTGAAAGGGGTGGAAACAAGGTACCCGGAGATTGAAAAAATGGCACTCGCCGTAGTAACTACAGCTAAGAAATTGAAATACTACTTCCAAAGCCACAATGTGGTAGTAAGAACAAATCAGCCTCTGCGAAAGGCGATCCAGAGACCTGGAACGTCTGGAAGACTCGTTCATTGGTCCATCCAACTCAGCGAACACGATATCCGATATGAACCCCGTCCAACACTCAAAGCGCAAGCCTTGGCGGAATTCGTAGCCGATATAACCCCCGGCAAAACGGAAGAATTTGTGCCAGAATTAATATGGGAACTTCACGTAGATGGAGTTTCGAATGAATAAGGAGCAGGACCGGCAGCCATTCTCAAAGGACCCAGAAAGGTAAAAATCAAATACGGAGTAAATATCCAATTCACCGCTAGCAACAACGCGACGGAATATGAAGCCTTGATCGCAGGACTCGGTTTAGCTCTGGAAATAAAAATAGAAATCTTGAAGATATACAGCGACTCCCAGCTGGTAGTGAATCAAGTCAAGGGAGAATACCAGGCTAAAGAAGCATGAATTATTGAATATTCAGAGAAAGTCACAAAACTACTTTGCCAACTAGAAGCACAGGGAGGACAATGGGAAATTATACAAATCCCACGAGAAGAAAACATCGATGTTGACGCCATCGCCAAGTCAGCATCCGAGCTGGGAGATATATTCACAAAGATGCAACTAGAAACCCTCGAATCTCCGAGCATCAAAGAAAAAGAAATAATGACGATCGACGAAGCCGACTCCTGGATGACCCCGTAAATCAAGTACTTAGACCAAGGAGAATTGCCAATAGACAATACTGAAGCCGTCCGAATCATCCGCAAATCTGCCAACTACTCATATCACAATGGAGTTCTCTAACGAACGTCCCTAACTCATCCTTGGTCAAGATGCGTCTCGCCTGAAAGCGGAAACTCAATCCTTAAAGAAATCCATGAAAGGAATATGCGGGGCACACGAAAGAGCGGTCACCATCGCAAGAAAAACAATGCTTCAAGGCTACTACTGGCCAACCATCAAAGAGGATGCGAAAACTTTAGTCAAGAAATGTGACAAATGCCAAAGGCACGATAATGTCAGCCATAGGCCGGCAGTATCACAAGGATCCCTAGAAAGTCCTTGGCCATTCGCCACATGGGGAATTGACATAGTAGGACCATTCGAGACTAGGAGAAACCAAATGAAATTTTTGATTGTAGCTGTCGAGCACTTCACAAAATGGGTCGAAATAGCACCAGTCTCGACAATAACTGCAGCTAGAGTGGAGGAATTCTTCAAAAACGAAGTAATATGTCGATTTGGCATACCCCACACAATAGTAGAAGATAATGGAAAACAATTCGATTGCAAAAGATTCAAGAAATTTTGTGAAGACCTGATGATAAACCTAAAATTTACATCGGTGCCGCACCCCCAGACGAATGGGATGACTGAAGTTACGAACCGAATCATAGCGCAAGGAATAAAGAAACGACTTGCCCAATATAAAGAAAATTGGGTAGACAAACTCTACAGCGTCCTATGGGCATATATGACAACTCCAAGAAAAGGAACGGGCGAAACTCCTTTCAAGCTCGCCTATGGCACCGAAGCTGTCACGACCCAAATTATTGAGCCGAGACCGGCGCTAGGGAATGGGAGTGGTAGCTCCGAAACCCGTAGCAAGCCTAAAACCACTCTAACTTTTTCGCGGAAACGCAAACACAACTATCCTATAGACATATAATAAGAAAGACACGTTTACAATCATAACATAACATCATATATAGACACATCATCGATACAATCATAGTGGGCATTTCACTTCCGTAACTGGTACGTACTAGCCCATCTATCGATCAATACAAAAACTGACAACCAAAAGATGTCACATCAAACAAACATTAAACACGTACACAACCTATAAGACCTAACTATACTAGACTAAGACTCGTCACACATATACTACTGCAGCACCAAGGGGACTTGTACCCAGCACACCAAAGACAGTTTGTCTGATCCGACTCTATACACCTGAAAAACATCAATGTGAGGGGTCAGTATTTGGGGAAATACTGAGTGAGAAAACACATTACTAGGGTATTATAGAAAATAACATCGCACTTAAAACAAAACACATATATACAAACATATTATACTTCAAACATTTGATCCGATCGAAACCCTAATATCTTAGTATGCATAATGAACATTATCACAACATCTAACGATCGATCGATATGAGTCCGGGATAGTTCAACCAGCCGACTCGCAGATACAGGCCCCGGGATAGTTCAACCAGATAGGCTCTGTATCGCATGCACAAACAAGTATGATAGACGACCCATGAAATCTCTATCTATGACTTACCCGGACCCTGGTGATCACACAGCCTATTGACACCCAATAGGTAGCTTGTTTCCCCCGGATCATATACTAGTTTTCACAATCTATATATATTCGATAATACGATGTACAAATTCATTTCTATCGATAAAATAATATAGCATGCGATGTAGTTTAATATTATATTTATAATATAAAAACTATCTATTGCGTAATAATACTCAAAGTAAAGTTTAACTCACAACGATCGCTATTCCTTATATCCAAACGTAAGCTCCACACATCATTCACTCTTTTAACTATTCCAGCTCGTCGATCTCGTACCTCGTCGATGTATCCACTTCCTATTCAAATCACACGTACGTTTAATTCATAAACGTAGGCTTAATATTCAAACTCCTAAGTTATAAACTTAGGTTAACACAATCGTATCTCTAATACGATTCTTAACTTTGATAATCTCTTAATCACACTTCTCTTTTAAACGTCCTAGTTTACGTTTTGATATTCAATCGAATCACGATTGATTACACGACTTGAAATTGTTTGAAATCGAGTTTCCGCGTCGCGTCAGGGCTCTGGAAGCCAAAATCGTCGATTCCCGCTAACGAGGGACTGCACGCTCGTGTAGCAGTGTACTGCACGTTCGTGCAGTACGTGCAGTACGCTGCACGATCGTGCAGTTGCTGTGCTGCACGATCGTGTAGCACTCGCTACACGTTCGTGCAGCAGTCTGCACGAACGTGCAGTCTGCTGCACGTTCGTGCAGCCTTTGGCTGCACGATGTGCAGCCCCGGGGTTCATTCCCCGGGCCATTTCCGACGTGCTACGACATACTAAATCGATCCGTAACGCTTAATAACATCAAAAACTCAAGATTCAAGCTTAAAACGTCGAATTCAAACTCAAAATCATTAAAACGGTAAAACCGCTCGAAATCCTAAACCAAAACGTCAAACTTACCTCGATTTGAAGCTTAAAGATGATAGAGAATCGAATTTTTAATCCAACGGCGCGAGAATCACTCGATTCGGACGAGAAACGGCGAAACGGCGACGGATCGAAGTTATCGCCGATTTTTCCTTCGCTCATCTCCTTTCTTCTCTGATCTTCTTCTTCTTCTTTCTTAATATATGTATTGGCTAAAGGTTCACTTTGATCCCTCATTTCTTTAGCTTAAACCATTTCTCTTTTAAACTTTCAATTTAAACTAAACGGTTATTTATTCACTTAAACTCGAATATCTACGTATTATTTATATCCAAATAAATAATACTACTCCAAATATAACTATTTCCGTCGATAATCTTCCAATTTCTATTCTCGAGGCTAAATTGGCTAATTTACACTTTGGTCCTTGAACTCTTCAAAATTGACAATTTAGCCCAAAATGAATCCGCGTCCAAATTTTAAAAGGTCTCCGATTGACCTGAAACTTTTACCACCAATACTATAAAACGTTTCGCGGACCTTGGCGAAATAATTTCATTTTCGGACTTAACTGGTTAAATTACCACTTTAGTCCCTGAACTCTAGTTTGTGACTTTCTTGATATTTTTCCTTATTTTCTTATTCCAATCCATAAACAATTACGTCCTACTCCATATTATCCTTTTCTTTAATATCCAATATCTTTATCTCTGCAACTCCGGTCCTTCTCTGCCGGACACGTTGCACTAAACGACACCTGAACTTACAGGGTATTACATTCTTCCCCCCTTATAAAAATTCGTCCTCGAATTTTCATACAACCTTTTTACTTATCTTAAACCCTTGACCTTTTTCATTTGTTCCTTGTTTAACATTCAATACTATATACTTTGTATTCCATCACACGCTTTCTTGACTCGTCGCTCCTATCCTTGTACATCTATCGTCGATATCCTTATTAAATCCGACGTCTTTCTAATATCACACAATATCCACCTCATCTTATCATAAGGGCAATCTTCTATCTTCAAAGCATAAACTATAAATCGATTCCTATACTCAACTATCCTCTTTTCATACTATATGAACGTCCTAGTTCACCGTCCAATCATTTTCATTCCGTTTTTCACGCACATCTATTATTCACTTCTCGTATATAAACTTCATCTTTCATATCCACTTCTTCTCTTATATCGTTGTTTAAGATCTTTGACATCCCGTCAAAGAGATACTTACTTTCTAACTTACCACTAATCGGATACATATCACTGTCCAACGTATTCACGATCTTAACTATATACTAGCTCGTTAACTCGAAACTAAGTTCATATCCTAGAAGCATAACGTCTATATTTTCGCAACTATACGTATTCATTCGCCTCTTGGTCTTGACCGCAGCTTGCTCGCGAGCACTTCACTTCCGTCACAGAGTTCTGGTCTAGGTATACTTACATGAAAACAAAACTCTTTCAAAACTCTTTCGATAAAACGATTCATCTTGAACTTTAAATCAAATTTCATTTTCATTTTAACAAAATTGTGCACTAGGGTGATGACGTCTCTCATCCCCAAAGAGTTGCCACATCTCACCTCTTTGTCTGAACATAATGCATATGATGCATGTCCTATCGATGTGTGTACATATATATGTAGTGATGCATTTCTATCAATGTCGTGGCACCTATCGATGACTATCGCGGGTCTAGGCACAATTATGTTTTCCAAATTGTTTAAACAAACAACTTTCAAAAAGTTTTAAACTTCGAGTTTTGTAAGTTCTCTAGACATTTAAACTCTGTTCACGATAAGTTCTTCCACTTCTGTAACTTCATACTTCTTCTTCATGCACATCTCGACATTTCGATAATTCGATTTCGATACCATCTATACATCGTATACATATTTCACAAGGAAACGAACAAAGGTTTCACAATCCATCGATCATACTTGTCATAATGAAACAAACAAGAATTCTCAATCAATCAAAAATTCACAATCAATCAGCTCGATCTTAAAACAAATAATACAAACGACTTGGATCAGACATGGCTCAATTCTATAGCTGCAGTAGTTCCTAACTTAGTCTAATGACATAATACCTAGGAACAAACAAACATAAATCACAGACTTGCAGTGGTATCATGGACCAACCGCACTCAAATCATATATTAGCAGAGGTAACTGGACCAACTGCTCTGATACCAACTTTGTCACGACCCAAATTATTGAGCCGAGACCGGCGCTAGGGAATGGGAGTGGTAGCTCTGAAACCCGTAGCAAGCCTAAAACCACTCTAACTTTTTCGCGGAAACGCAAACACAACTATCCTATAGACATATAATAAGAAAGACACGTTTACAATCATAACATAACATCATATATAGACACATCATCGATACAATCATAGTGGGCATTTCACTTCCGTAACTGGTACGTACTAGCCCATCTATCGATCAATACAAAAACTGACAACCAAAAGATGTCACATCAAACAAACATTAAACACGTACACAACCTATAAGACCTAACTATACTAGACTAAGACTCGTCACACATATACTACTGCAGCACCAAGGGGACTTGTACCCAGCACACCAAAGACGGTCTGTCTGATCCGACTCTATACACCTGAAAAACATCAATGTGAGGGGTCAGTATTTGGGGAAATACTGAGTGAGAAAACACATTACTAGGGTATTATAGAAAATAACATCGCACTTAAAACAAAACACATATATACAAACATATTATACTTCAAACATTTGATCCGATCGAAACCCTAATATCTTAGTATGCATAATGAACATTATCACAACATCTAACGATCGATCGATATGAGTCCGGGATAGTTCAACCAGCCGACTCGCAGATACAGGCCCCGGGATAGTTCAACCAGATAGGCTCTGTATCGCATGCACAAACAAGTATGATAGACGACCCATGAAATCTCTATCTATGACTTACCCGGACCCTGGTGATCACACAGCCTATTGACACCCAATAGGTAGCTTGTTTCCCCCGGATCATATACTAGTTTTCACAATCTATATATATTCGATAATACGATGTACAAATTCATTTCTATCGATAAAATAATATAGCATGCGATGTAGTTTAATATTATATTTATAATATAAAAACTATCTATTGCGTAATAATACTCAAAGTAAAGTTTAACTCACAACGATCGCTATTCCTTATATCCAAACGTAAGCTCCACACATCATTCACTCTTTTAACTATTCCAGCTCGTCGATCTCGTACCTCGTCGATGTATCCACTTCCTATTCAAATCACACGTACGTTTAATTCATAAACGTAGGCTTAATATTCAAACTCCTAAGTTATAAACTTAGGTTAACACAATCGTATCTCTAATACGATTCTTAACTTTGATAATCTCTTAATCACACTTCTCTTTTAAACGTCCTAGTTTACGTTTTGATATTCAATCGAATCACGATTGATTACACGACTTGAAATTGTTTGAAATCGAGTTTCCGCGTCGCGTCAGGGCTCTGGAAGCCAAAATCGTCGATTCCCGCTAACGAGGGACTGCACGCTCGTGCAGCAGTGTACTGCACGTTCGTGCAGTACGTGCAGTACGCTGCACGATCGTGCAGTTGCTGTGCTGCACGATCGTGTAGCACTCGCTACACGTTCGTGCAGCAGTCTGCACGAACGTGCAGTCTGCTGCACGTTCGTGCAGCCTTTGGCTGCACGATGTGCAGCCCCGGGGTTCATTCCCCGGGCCATTTCCGACGTGCTACGACATACTAAATCGATCCGTAACGCTTAATAACATCAAAAACTCAAGATTCAAGCTTAAAACGTCGAATTCAAACTCAAAATCATTAAAACGGTAAAACCGCTCGAAATCCTAAACCAAAACGTCAAACTTACCTCGATTTGAAGCTTAAAGATGATAGAGAATCGAATTTTTAATCCAACGGCGCGAGAATCACTCGATTCGGACGAGAAACGGCGAAACGGCGACGGATCGAAGTTATCGCCGATTTTTCCTTCGCTCATCTCCTTTCTTCTCTGATCTTCTTCTTCTTCTTTCTTAATATATGTATTGGCTAAAGGTTCACTTTGATCCCTCATTTCTTTAGCTTAAACCATTTCTCTTTTAAACTTTCAATTTAAACTAAACGGTTATTTATTCACTTAAACTCGAATATCTACGTATTATTTATATCCAAATAAATAATACTACTCCAAATATAACTATTTCCGTCGATAATCTTCCAATTTCTATTCTCGAGGCTAAATTGGCTAATTTACACTTTGGTCCTTGAACTCTTCAAAATTGACAATTTAGCCCAAAATGAATCCGCGTCCAAATTTTAAAAGGTCTCCGATTGACCTGAAACTTTTACCACCAATACTATAAAACATTTCGCGGACCTTGGCGAAATAATTTCATTTTCGGACTTAACTGGTTAAATTACCACTTTAGTCCCTGAACTCTAGTTTGTGACTTTCTTGATATTTTTCCTTATTTTCTTATTCCAATCCATAAACAATTACGTCCTACTCCGTATTATCCTTTTCTTTAATATCCAATATCTTTATCTCTGCAACTCCGGTCCTTCTCTGCCGGACACGTTGCACTAAACGACACCTGAACTTACAGGGTATTACAGAAGCAGTACTACCAGTAGAGATCGAACTACAGAGTATCAGAGTAAATTACCTAGAGGAAGAGTCAAATGAATCAAAGATAAGGCTATGCCTTGGCCTACTCGAGGAAAGGAGAAATCAGGCAGGAATTCGAGCAGCGGCCTACAAGAAACAAGCTGCCAAGTACCAGAACAGAAGAGTCAACTCAAGAGAAATTCAAGTAGGCGATCTCGTTCTACGAAATGCCAAAATCTGTACAGGAAACGTCGGAGTGAAGAAAATGCAACCGAACTGGGAAGGACCCTACATAGTGGAAGAAACTACTGGCAAAGACGCGTACAAATTGAAAACAATGACCAGATCTATGGTGCCAAGATACTGGAATGTAGAACATCTAAGGAAATATTACCAATAGGCTAGCTCGTGGCATGTACAAGTTTTTCCATAATGAAATAAAGAGGTTCGACATTAAAATATACGCAATTTAACAAGACTCGTTCAAGTCCCAGTTAAAATAATTAAGACTCGTTTGAGTCTAAAAACAAATAGATCCGCTTGGATCTACAAATAAATTACATCTGAATCCTAATTGGTTTCGCGACTATGCACTCATGAAGTTTAAACTAACTTCTAAAAAATAAAATAAAAAAACAAAGCAAGCAACGGGTTTAGATTAACTCGGGAAACAAACAAAAAGGACTAGCGATTGAAAAGGATCATATATTAATCAAAATGAAATTTACAATGGATCTGCCACGATCCAGTACAAAAGATCAAGCAAAAAAAAAGAGACGAGGAAAAGCTAAGCTTTCTTCAAAGCATCTTGTTTCGGTTTGTCCAGCTTCGCTTTCACCTTTTTCGCCAGGGAGGCAGGGTCTAGCTGATTCACCCCAGAAAGGTCAATGCCAGGGTTCTGCTCCCACAACTTTGCCCCAATAGCCAATCAGTACTGGGTCATAACCTGGGAATAAAAGCCCCCGGACTCGCCCAGACGCCGGCAGAGACGCTCTTCCTCCTTTTTCAGACCATCCCTCTCTTTAACAAGGGCATCTAAAGAAGACTTTAGAGTCCGGATCTCTTTGGACAAAGTCCGAACCCGAGCCTCTAAAGCTGAGATCTCTCGCTCCTTGGCAGATAGGGATGAACGTAGTTGCTGGTTCAAACCTGCTGCTTCACCAACAGCTTCCTCCATCTTCAGTTTCTCTGATTATCAGGACTCAGAGTCTTTCTGAAGCTTCTTCAGCTAGTCCATCGCATCCCGACGGCGACGTTCTAAAACGGCGATCGACTGAACCACCTACAAAACGAAACGAAAGAATAAGTACATGTACAAGACAATATACGACAATAAAGAAATAAAATTTACTGAAAAACCGCCAAGACAGGCGAGCTCAGCAAGACCATCGCCATGGTCTCGATCTATGGACTATATGTCCTCCTTGATCATAATATTCTCCATGCAAGCATGAAGAATAGCAGCATTAGATAGCCGAGGCGGATTTTGAGCATCCGCCCATGCAGCAAAACGAGGCGCTTCGCCAAAAGTTTCCTTAGAAACCTTCTTCTTCCTGAAACTTTTAGAAGAAGGACCAGACTAATCCTCAGAAGGTCATTTCTTGCCAGCAGCTGGCGCCTCCTCCATCGGAAGACCTGAATCCTTCGACGAAAGCGAAGCAGACTCGGGGCTAATGGATGGCACCTGATCAACAACAAGTGAAGGGTCCTTCGAGCTCGGATCCGGGTTCGGAATAGCAGCAGGAGTGGGGACGACTCCAGTAGTCACCTCGCCCATATCTACAGTCATATCGACATTAAAATTATCAAGGAGATGATCAAGAGAAGTTGACATCCTACAAAAAGACAAAAATAGCAAAGGTTAGAAAAATACCTTCTAAAGGAAGATCCGCCAAAAGTAAATCTCGACGATGTAAATATTGATCTAAAAGAACGCCGTATTTAGGCTTGTCAGCCTGACAATCCGACAAAAGCGCCAAGGCGAAGTCCCTCTCTTCGTCAGATAAAGAAAGAATAGAAGACAATGAAACATTACTTTGAGTAAAGCTTCGCGACAAAGAAGAAAAAGAAACATGTTGAACCAGGAAAATTTTTGAAGTCCAACCTTTTAAAGAAGAAGGAAGAGTAAACAAAGACCGATTCGGTCGACCACCAGCAAAAATAAACTCCTCACCCTTTCGGCGGGAGAAGACATAAAAATAATTAAATAAACCAAGAGAAAGCTCTTGGCCACGAGACCTACAGGACTCGATAAAAGAGCGAATAATGTGAATCGCATTCGGATGAAGTTGACCAAGGGGAATGTTTAAGTTATGACAAATATCTACAATTAAAGACTCGAGAGGAGATCGAAGACCTGCCAAAAGCTATTCGTGAAAAACAACATTCGAAGGTGAATTGGTACTATGATTCGCCCGATACGTTATTCTTGGCCCTACAATAACATAAGACTCGGGAAAACCGAAATCTTCAGCAAAATCTTTTATTTGCTGAGCAGACAAAGAACTTCGGGTGTGCTCTAAGTCATCACGAGCACCCTGAATCCTCTCTGATACTTCTGACATTTTAAAATTAAAAATGGGGGGAAACAAGGAAGGATGATGAAATTTCTAATTTAAAAGATCAAAAGGGAAGAAGAAAGTTGAAATGGGAAGAACACGAAGAACAAACAACGAAACCAAACCCAGATACTAAAAAACAGAAAATCACAGAAGCGAAAGGAAAGCACAATACCTCGAAATCAAATAAGCTTGATCAAATGAAATATATGGAGCAACTTGAAAACGAGGAATCTTGAAGATGAATGACGCAACAAAGATAGCAGAATTTCTTAGTGAAATCTGAAGACTTTTTGCAGAAAAATGGAAGTAAAAGAAGAAAAAAATGACAAATGAACACTTATATACCCAGAAAAAGGGACCAGGAAGTTTTTAGAGACAAAACCCTAAGGGTCGCGTTGGATGAAGGAAAAATGTCATACAAATAAGACGCCTGTCCCTCATCCAGGAGCCACAATTCGCTGATGAATGCCACATGGCAGAACAAATAAAAAGGAATCTTACTGGAGAAGTCAAACGACTCGCCAGAATATAAAACGACTCAGCCCCAAAAGAGCTACAATTTACTAAGGCATAAATACCAAGATGTCAGCTCACTTGCGGGGGGGGGTAATGATGGATACCGAATCCTATCTTAATTATAATGGAGCCGAGTCATTGGAGATCCATTCTCAGACGATACTGGACTCCCACCAGAAGAACCAAATATATAAGGAAATGGCCGAATCTGTAGGATTCGACATGCTATCATTCAACAAGATGAAGACTGAATCCCTGAGGACTCGGCCAAAGCGCGTTGATCCTGGGATTCGGATAGATCGCCAGATCTACTACACAATCTCGAAGTATCTTCCTATTTGGATACAAACTCCAACTTAAGAAGATAAGCTCTAACTTAGGAAGGCGAGACTATTTAGGAAGACGTTCATAAATAGGACTCATGTCTGAATAAGGAAGATCACACCAAATCAGGGTCAATCCCTACAAAGTAGGATTCACTTTCCTACTGCAACACTGCTAGGTATGCAATCATCTACTATAAAAGGAGCATGAGGTATGCCTAAAAACACAACTACATTAATATACTCAAAACGCTGCTCAAAGCTCTAAACTGACTTTAGCATCGAAGAGTTAATCGGACATCCACCGTTTGGTTAGCTTCTATCCTGTTTTGCAGGTCTCATTCACCGGATCAGAAGGCAGACTCCATCAATAACCTAAAGGAATATAAATACATCTTCTTTTTTCTCCGTAACCAATCTCTTTATTTAAGTTGTTAAAAAATAAGAATGGAATGGACAGAGAAATTTATAGTTCTCTTTATTGGCGTTTATTTTGTTAAAAGTCACTTAAGAATGAAAAGTAATTCTCTCTTTAATTGAGAATCGCTTGTTCTCGGGTTTAGACTTACATTATATGAAAATTAGACTAAAATTTAATAAAATGTGAATAATAAGAGGATATTGGCAAAATAAATGATATTGTTTCAACTTTATAGTGATTTAATCATATTGTTCAAAACGTTACAAAACAAATTCTAAACTTTTCAGTTTTTGCATTTTTAACCTAAATTTATTTTTTCGGCAATTATGTCCTCCTTTTTAGGCTATATAGTGAAAAAATGTGAAAGATTGAAAATTTATTTATAACATTTTTAAACATTTTATGATTAATATGTCAATAAATGTATCTAATATGGTTGTCACGTATGAACAAACTTGTCCGCAAATGGTTTAAGCTACAAAATGCAAAAAATTGAAATTTTTTATTTGTTTTGTAACGTTTTGAATAACCCAGGTGACTGATCCTACCATAATGTACTCCTACCTATTAAAGCATCGGCAACCGAAGTCGAGCATACATACGATGATATCATGATATCTAAATGTTAGGCTATAATTAATATTAAAATCATCCACAATGGATTATAAGTCCGAAACTTTTTATGATAAAGAGTATAACTAAAAAATAGTACTCCCTCCATTCTTAATTAGTTGTTTTGGAGTTGGATACGCTTATTAAGGACATAGTTAATATATATATATATAAAAATTGTAAACTACCATTGGTAAACCATTGTCTTCTTTGCACAGAAAAAGAGAGTTATGTATCAAAGCATCTCTGCAACTCATCATCAATGACGGAACCTTTAAAAAAATTAACAATTTCATTACCATAACTTAGATGTTTGAGTTGTTCTTGTATATAGAAAACAAAACAAAAAATTATCTGGTAGTTATTCAAAAAAATAAAGAAAAAGTTCTAAAAATAAAAATTGAAATCGAATTTTTTTTTTAAAGTCGCTCTCGAATCCATTAAATTTCTATATTATCATCATCACATTAAATGGGTCAAACTACACAACTTTATATACAAGCATAGATTTCATCCAAGATTCAAGTCCAATATTGAAAAATGAATTCAATTGAAGCGTACGAATAAATCTTGCTCTAAGCTGTTAGTAAAATCACAACGTGGTCGAAGTGGGTAAAAGTAGATCAGTGAGAATGATGGATGGAGCACCTGTCAGTTTGAGCAAAGAAGCATTTTAATTTATTCAAAAAAAATGTCATACTTAATGGAAAGAAGAAGACCCATTTACACGAAATAGAAAGAAGGAGTATTTTAGACAAACTGCTTATTGTTTGCAACGTCATATAAATAGGAATTTTTGAGATTGTCAAGAACGACAGCTATTAAGAAATGGAGGGAGTAGCATTCTAATGAAATCTTTATTTTTAAAAATAGTCATTTTGGCTTTCTATATTCAAAGAGCGGAGCCAACTTTTTCTCTTTAAAATATACAACGCTAATTTATTACATTTAAATTCTTTCCACACTTTCATTATTTGTAGAAAGAAAAAATATCTCTTCCACAATTAGTTAAACAAAAATATTCATCTCTACTTTCTTTTATTTCAGTTTACTTTCAATTAGTAACATGAATTAACAAGTCGATGGTGTTATTTAGTGTTTGTCTTGTTTAATGTCATTATCATCGACTTTATGCTTTTTCTTATTCTTGAATTAGAGTGAGTCATTGATATACTTTTCGAGGTTTTGATTTCTTCCTTGTGTAAACTATAAAGTAATTGTATGTCAAGTTTTCCTTTTGATGAATTTGATTTTCTAGAATTGAGATTTAGTTACTTGATTACTAATTTTGTTGAATGAGTTCGGTGAAAACTGACTCTATTGAATTGGTGAAGTTAATGTCTTATTTTTATTTTATCAACTCTACATACACTATATGTGATTTGATTATTTCATTGAAGTTTTAAGTGCTATTTAAATAAATTCAAAGAACCAATTAGATGTTATTCTAATTTTGTCTTTTTAATAATAAATATGCTCTTTATTTATTTAAATAAATTTTTTAAAATAAAAAGCATTATTAGATGTGTATTCTATGCATATAACAATATCTATATATTATAGTGTAGAAGAGAAGTCTTTGCCGCTGTATATTAGACAGTGATAAAAACTTTTTTATGCCCTTAATGATGAGAAATAAATATTTTACGATAAATATATTTCCTTAGTAATTAATTTACATTTAAGAGTCCTTACACGTCTTTTTTTTTCTTCTATATTTCTAATACATTAAATAGTGGCAAAAATTTCTCCTTTATCCATTTAATGCTGAGAAATAAATGCTTTACAATGAATAGGTTTTTTTTGGTTATTGATGAAGTCTACATCCTCAATGGTGATCGACCTGCAAAATAAAGTAGATGGTTGATTGGACAGTGGTTGTCTAATGAGCGCTCTAATGCTTAAGTTATTATTGAATTTAAGAGAGTATTGTTCGCGTAATGTAATTATGTGTAAGCATACCTCAAATCCAATTTATAGTGATCATGGAAGAATACCTTTTTGAGTTGAAATAGAAAAATGATTCCTATTTAGTGTACGAATTCAAATAGGAAAAGGATTTCTATTTGACAAGAGTCCTATATAGGAATGTCTTTCGAAATAGGATTAGTCTTCCAAATAAGAATATGTTTTCAAGTAGGAATATAATTGTGAGAGTTGCAAGATCCGGGTCTTTTATGTCCTTTAAGGTAATGAAATCATTCACGTAATCGGGATCTGATGGCGAGACGCGTCAGATCTGTGTAGACACCTATTTTCCGGACATGTAAAATTGATAAGGGACTTAAGCGTTTAATGATGATTTTCAGAGAAATTTATCCGGATGACGAATTTGTGGCCCGCTTATTTGGATTCAAACTCGTTAGATTCGTACGCAGTTGCCAGCTTGAAGGATTGAGACGTAATTAGTTGCAAATAGCCTATTAAAATCTAAAAAGATTGTGATTCAAGTCTAAAAAATTAGACTAATTGTAATATTGTAGAGGTTGATGGGTTAATTTGCAAGTTTGACGGATTAAAACTGACCATACCCAAACCTTTAGAGTTTCATAAGTCATTTTTGATAATTCTGGGCACCAAAATAAGCTTTTGTTGCCCTTTTTCTTAGCATGCAAGATTAAATACGAAATTAATTGGTAAAATTATAAAGATAAATATAAAAGTTGATCATAATCCTAAAATGCTATCACACACTTTCACAACCCTAGTACACCTCTAACTCTGACAAACAAACTCTTGAAATCACTTAAACTTTAACTAACACCTCCCTTAACCTAGCCACTGTATATAAGACCCTTAATCAGCATAGTTGAAGGTCGGGAACTAATCACCCCATGAAAGCACATCAACCCTATCACATCACACACACTAGTCAATCAGATAAGCTATAAATGCTTCAATCATTCAAGAACGCACTACTGCATATTGATCTGAAGTTAGATTTCACGTTCGGATCACCAGAAAACGAGTCAAGAACTCAAAACGGTACCTCTTAGGACAAAAAATCTTCTTTTTATCATTTCTTATCGTGTTTTAATCATAATTGTTAAATTATGTGTATTAGGATGTATGTTTAGTTTAATTTGACTGTTTTTGCTACAAGCTGTCATTATTTGCCATAATTTTTCTTTGCTCTATTTTTTCCATGACCGCCATGAAAATAACTTAGAAGTATGTTTTAGGGCTATTTAACAATTTTTATACATTATATGTCAAATCTTATTCATTTCAGTGTTTAGTTTGTATGTTGTGTTCGATTTGCCATAATTGTCATGTTCTTCGTCTTTGACATATTTGTCATGCTTTTAAGCCTTATAACATGTTTACCATGATTTTAACCTCTTGATACGGTTGTCGTGATATTGGTTTACATGCTCATAGGATGTTTGTATACGCTTTAACCATCACATGTTAAAAATGCTTAGTTTGAATGCTTTGAATGCATGTTTGTAGCTCAAACTGCCATGATTGCCATGTTTTTTGTGTTCTTAGTTGTTTTTCCATGATTTCCATGGTATTAGCTTAGAAACATGTATCTTAGGGTGTTTAATTTAAGTTTAAACACTGTTTATCAATCCCACTACGTTCCAAAATGTTTTTCTTGTGTATTTTGATCATTTTTAAGTGTTTTTGCATGAAACCGAGTCAAAACGACGAGCACATTCGGCCAAATCACAGTGGCGCTGACGCCACTATGCCATAGCGCCATCACCTTATGGTGGCACCGTTACTTTTCCTTGACAACCCCTTCCGGATCTTCGATACGTAATTTTTTCATTATTTTTGTGTTTACAGGTTCATTTGAATTCGGAATTGGACCCTGTTTGAGCCCACATCAACTGCAGAGAAAAAAAGAATTCACGAAGATGAAAAAAATTGCAGGGAGAATCCAAAATGATAAATGAAAAAGAAGGGGGCCATTTATATTAATAGCGGTTATAGATTTCCAACTATTTGATTCAATCCAGCATCATTGAGACAAGCGAAACGTATGTGAGAAGCTATATATGAGGAACTGAAACGACACCCCATCATGTTGTGCCATGTATAAGAGATTCAAAATTCAAAAATATCGATTATAAGACTCGAGTTATTCAGGGGAAACATCTATTACCGACCTAACTTCAACGAGTCTTATTACCTATTAGGTGAACCTACTAATGGTCCTCCTAAAAGGTAAGAGGGGGGCTTAATCCATGGAGTAGACGAGCTTCTTATCAACCACCTGGAACGTGTGATCGTGGTTCCACTCCATGATTCTCATTGGACGTGGATAAACCACGTCCAACGGGTATCTCTTCTCTAAGGGCTATAAATATTTTCATTCTAGCACTGACTATAAGTTAATCTCTTTATATATCTTACACACCTACCTTTTACATTTAATTTAATAAATGTACTAATTTAATTAACATAATGGTTTCCAGGCTAACCCGGTCTGATTCCTCCTAATATTGTTTCTCGTGCAAGTACCCGGATAGAGACATGCCTATTTTGAGAGTTATCAATAATATATATATATATATATATATATATATATATATATATATATATATATATATATATTAATCTAAATAAAAATACATTCTTATAATTTGAGGCTTGAGATATAAAAAATAAAATGATATCTATAAACTTTGAGACGCTAGGGACTGTGTTAGTATTAAACTTTTTAAAAGAATGTTCATAGAGAATCTTGTGACATGTATATTATTCTTCACACTATTCTTAATTGATGGAGTCTGCCTTCTGAACCGGTGAGCGAACCTGCAAAACAGGGTAGAAGCTAACCGGACGGTGGTTGTCCGATTAACTCTCCGATGCTAAAGTCAGTTTAGAGCTTTGAGCAGCGTTGTGAGTATATGAATGTAATTGTGATTCTAGGCATACCTCGTGCTCCTTTTATAGTAGTCGAATATACCTAGTAGAGTTGTATTAGGTAGGTGAATCCTACTTTGTAGGGATTCGGCCGTATCTTAAGGATTCTCCTGATTTGTCGAGATCTACCTTAATCTGATAAGAGTCCTATTTAGGAACGTCTTCCTAAATAGTCTTATCTTCCTAAAGTAGAGCTTATCCTTCCATATGTAGTGTTTGTGTCCAAATAGGACAAGGTTTCCATATTTAGTCGTTTATCCGAATCCCGGACCTGACGCGCTCTTGGCGGATCATGTGGGATTCGGTCTTTATTAGTGTATTACCGAATCTTAGAGATTCGGTATCTCCTTCATATCTTTCCGTCTTCAGGGGGAGTTCGGTGTCGCCTGAGAGTGGATCTCCTGCAACTCGGCTCCATTATTCTTACAGTAGGATTCGGTATCCATCATTAGCCCCCCCGCAAGTGAGCTGAAGTAGTTTGGCATTTATGCCTTAGCGGATTTTAGCTCTTTTGGAGCTGAGTTCTTTTATGCGGGCGAGTCGCTTTGTATTCCGGGCGAGTCGTTTTATATGTTTGTGGGTGACGTTTCTTCTTTAGTAAGATTCTGTATTGCCACGTGTTGTCCATCAGTAGAGGGTTATGACTGGATGAATGACAAGTGTCTTCGTGCGCCATTAGTATTATGGGATCTCGTCTTTTCAGTTTCTTTGGTTCAGGCTATATAATAGTTCATTTTCTTTCATTTTCTTTCTTTTCCAACCTTTGCTTTCTCTGCAACTGCTAACCTTCAATTTCTTCAAGCTTTTCGTGGGTTTCCTTCTTCTGCTGTCAAGATTCCTCGTTTTCAAGTTGCTCCTTACCTTTCTTTTGATCCTGCGTATTTGCTTGCGAGGTATTTTACCTTTTCTTTAATTTAATTTCCTGGTAGTTCTTCATTTTTGATTTTGTTCCTTCTGTTCTTGTTCTTCGCATTGTTCTTCGTCTTGTTCTCCTTCTTTTCCCTTCTTTTGATCTTTTAGAGTTTTAATTTTTTCATCATTCCGTGTTTCCCCCCCATTTAAAAATTTTAAAATGTCAGAAGTAACTGAGGGGGCGAAGGGTGCTCGTGACGAGCTAGAATATACGCGGAGCTCCTTGTCAAGAGAGCAGATACTCGGTTATGCCGAGGATTTTAGCTTCCCCGGGTCGTATGTTATTCTGAGGCCAGCGAAATCGTATCGGGCGAATCATAGCACGGATTCGCCTTCTAAGATAGTAATTTTTCACGAGCAACTTTTAGCGGGTCTTAGGTTTCCCTTAGAGTCTTTAATCGTAGAGGTCTGTCATAATTTAGGTGTTCCTTTGGGCCAACTGCATCCGAACGCGATTCGCCTTCTTTGTTCTTTTATGGAATCGTGCAGGGTTCGGATGCAGGAGCCTTCGCTTGCTCTTTTTAATTATTTTTATGTTTTCTCCCGCCGAAAGGGTGAGGAATTTATTTTTGCTGGTGGTCGACCGAATCGGTCTCTTTTTAGTCTTCCTTCTTCTTTGAAGGGCTGGACCCCTAAGTTTTTCTTGGTTCAACACTCTTCTTTCTCCTCTTTTTCGCGGAGTTTTACTTCTAGTAAGGTTTCGCTTACTAATGTACCTGATTTGGATGATGGGGAGAAGGACTTCGCCCTGTCTTTGCTATCGGATTGTCGTTTTGACAAGCCCAAGCACAGCGTTCTTTTAGAGCAGTATTTAAGTCGCCGTGAAATACTTTTGGCGGATCTTCCTTTAGAAGGTATTTTTCTAATCTTTGTTGTTATGTTTTGTTTTGTAGGATGTCGACTTCTCTTGAACATTTGCTTGATAATTTTCATGTCGATATGACTGTAGATATGGGCGAGGTGACTAGCGGCGTTCCTAATCCCTCTACAACTGCTGTGCCGAATCCGACGCCTGATTCGGTGAATCCGGATCTTGATCCTGCTTCTGGAGATCAAGTTCCTGCTGCGACTTCCGAGTCGCCTCTGCTTCCTTCGAAGGAGTCAGGTCCTTCTCTGAAGGGGTTGCCTACCGCCGGCCAGAAGCGTCCTGCTGAGGACCAGGCTGGGGCTTCTACCAAGCGTCCCAAGAAGAAGAATTCTTCTGGGGTGTCTTTCGAGGAGGCACCTCGGTTTGCTGCTTGGGCGGACGCGCAAAATCCGCCTCGTCTCTCAAACGTCGCCATTCTTCATGCTTGCATGGAGAATATTATGATAAAAGAGGACATTGAGTCCATTGATCGCGAACATGGCGATAATTTGGCTGAGTTCGCCTGTCTCGGCGGTTTTTCGGTATGCTTCTTTCTTTTTTATATTATGATTTGTTTCTTTTTTCTTTTGTTTTTCTTATTTGTTGTTTTCTTTCGCAGGTGGTCCAGTCCATCGCTGTTTTGGAGCGCCGCCGAAGGGATGCGGTGGATCAATTGAAGAAACTCCAGAGAGATTTCGAATCCTGGCTCTCCGAGAAACAAAAGATGGAGGAGGAGGCTGGCGAGGCGACCGGTCTGATCCAACAGCTGAGGTCCTCCGTATCTACCAAGACTCGGGAGATTTCCGCTTTAGAGGCTCGGGTTCGAACTTTGTCCGAGGAAGTCGAGTCTCTACAATCTTCTTCAGGTGCTCTCGCTAAGGAGAGGGATGATCTGAAGAAAGAAGAGGGGCTTCTCCGCCGGCGATTGGGTGACTCTGGGAGCTTTTATTCCCAAGTCATGACTCAATACCGGTTGGCGATCGGGGCAAAGCTGCGGGAGCAGAATCCTGGCGTCGATCTTTCTGGAGTCAATCAGTTGGATCCTGCTTCTTTAGCGAAGGAGGTGAAGGCGAAGCTTGATAAGCAGAAGCAAGACGCTTTGAATAAGGCTTAGTTTTTATTTTCTCCTTTTTGTATTTTTTGCTTTTTAGTATTTTTTGCTTTCGCCTCTTTTTTTGTATTGGATCGTGGGCGGATCCTTTGTAATTTTTCTTCTGTTAATATAATGATCTTTTGACCATTGCCTTTCTTTATTTGTAGAGTTAATCTAAACTCGTTTGTTATTTTGAGAAGTTAATCTAAACTTCTGCTGGTGTAATTTATTTGTAGGTCCGAATGGATCCTTTTATTTATTTGACTCGGACGAGTCTAAATTATTTTTTAACTAAGATTCAAACGACTCTTGTTAAGTTGTATGTATCAGGTCTCGAGCGAGCCTATAAAATTTGTTTCGCCGAATCGCTTTTTATTTCAAAAATGGAAACAAGTACAAGCCCTGAATTTATTGATAATACTTTCTCAGGTGTTCTACATTCCAATATCTGGGTACCATGGACCCAGTTATTGTCTTTAGTCTATATGCGCCTTTGCCAGTAGCTTCTTCTATGATGAAGGGGCCTTCCCAATTAGCTTGCATTTTCTTTACTCCTGCGTTTCCTCTGCCAACTTCCGCGTTTCGTAAGACCAGATCGCCTCTTTGAAATTCTCTAAAATTCATTCTTTTGTTATGGTATTTTGCGGCTTGCTTCTTGTATGTAGCGGCTCGGGCTACCGCTTCATCCCTTCTCTCTTCTAGTAGGTCTAGACATAGTCTTGTTCTAGCCTCATTGGTTTCTTCTTCTAGATAGTTTACTCTGATACTGGGTATGCCAATTTCTACTGGTATTACTGCTTCAGTGCCGTAGGCGAGCCTAAAAGGTGTTTCGCCAGTTCCTTTTCTAGGAGTTGTTCTGTATGCCCATAGAACGCTGTATAATTCTTCTACCCAGTTCTCCTTGTACTGAGAAAGTCTCTTTTTTATGCCTTATGCTATGGTTCGGTTGGTGACTTCTGTCATTCCGTTTGTTTGGGGGTGCGCCACCGAAGTAAATTTCAAATTGATCATTAGTCCTTTGCAAAATGCCTTGAACCGCTTGCAATTGAATTGTTTGCCGTTGTCTGCTATTACAGTGTGGGGTATGCCGAATCGGCATATTACTTCGTTCTTGAAGAATTCCTCTACTTTGGCTGCGGTGATGGTTGCGACAGGTGCTACCTCTACCCATTTTGTGAAGTGCTCTATTGCGACGATTAGGAATTTCGCTTGATGTTTTCCCGTTTCGAACGGTCCAACTATGTCAATCCCCCAAGTGGCGAACGGCCATGGGCTTTCCATTGATCCTTGAGGCACTGCCGGTACACGACTGATGTTGTCGTGTCTTTGGCATTTATCACATTTCTTGACTAATGCTTTTGCGTCTTCTTTGATGGTTGGCCAGTAGTATCCCTGGAGTATTGTTTTTCTTGCTATGGTGACTGCTCCTTCGTGCGCGCCGCATATTCCTTCGTGGATTTCCTTTAGGATGGATTCTCCTATCTGAGGCGAGACACACCTAGACCATGGATGAGTTAATGAGGTTCGGTAAAGAACTCCATTGTGAAAAGAGTAGTTGGCAGATTTTCTGATGGTGCGAATGGCTTCGACTTTGTCTATTGGTAACTCGCCGCAGTCTAGATATTTGATCAGTGGAGTCATCCAGGAGTCGGCCTCCTCGATTGCCATGACCTCTGTTTTTCTGGTGCTTGGTGATTCGAGAATTTCCTTTAGCTGCATTTTAGTGAATAGATCTCCGAGTTCTGACGCTGATTTGGCGATGGCGTCGGCTTCGGTGTTTTCCTCTCTCGGGATTTGAATGATTTCCCATTGTCCTCCTTGTGCTTCTAGCTGTTGAAGCTGTGTTTTGACTTGACTCAGGTATTCGATCATCCCTGTTTCTTTGGCTTGATATTCTCCCTTGACTTGATTTACCACCAGCTGGGAGTCGCTATAGATCTTTAGGATTTCCGTTCTTATTTCTAATGCGAGGCCGAGGCCTGCGATTAGGGCTTCATACTCAGCTACATTGTTGCTGGCGGCGAATTGGATGTTTACTCCATATTCAATCTTGATTTTGTCGGGTCCTTTGAGGATGGCTCCTGCTCCAGCTCCTTTTTCATTTGATGCTCCATCTACGTGGAGTTCCCATACCAAGGCTGGTTTGGGTTGGCCGGTCTCGGTTGGAGTTATTTCTGCTACGAAGTCCGCCAAAGCTTGTGCTTTCAGAGTTGGGCGAGGTTCGTATCTTATGTCGTGTTCGCTGAGTTGGATGGACCAGTGGACTAATCTTCCGGAGGTTTCTGGTCGTTGGATCGCCTTTCGCAATGGTTGATTTGTCCTTACTACAACATTGTGACTTTGGAAGTAGTATCTCAGCTTTTTAGCTGTGGTCAGTACGGCAAGTGCCATTTTTTCGATCTCGGGGTATCGTGTCTCCGCGCCCTTCAGGACTCGACTAATGTAGTAGATTGGCTTCATCTCGTTATCTTCTTCCCTTACCAGCACTGTCCCGATGGTCTCGTTCGTGGTGCTGATGTATAGGTATAGTGTCTCCCCTTTCAGCGGTCTGCTTAGCAATGGTGGGGTGACGAGGAATTTCTTTATTTCTTCAAAGGCGTTCTCGCAGTCTTCATTCCATTCAAATTTTTGTGTTCCTTTGAGGGCTTTGAAGAAAGGCAAGCATCTTTTTGCTGAGCAAGACATGAATCTACCGAGTGCTGTGATTCGTCCGTTGAGTTTTTGAACTTCATTTATGCTTCTTGGTGCCTTCATGTCCATAATTGCTTTGATCTTCTCGGGGTTCGCCTCTATTCCTCTTTGAGATATCATGAATCCCAGGAATTTCCCGCCTTGTACGCCGAACGTGCATTTGTCGGGGTTCAGCTTCATTCCAAACTTATTCAGTATGTTGAATGTTTCTTCAAGATCTTTTGCATGGGTTTCTTCCTTCTCGCTCTTGATGATTAGATCGTCTACATACACCTGGACTCGCTTTCCTATCTCGTCTTTGAACATGAAATTCATAAGTCTTTGGTACGTTGCTCCAGCATTTTTCAAGCCGAAAGGCATTGCCGTGTAGCAGTAAGTTCCTCCCTCCGTGATGAATGAAGTTTTTTCTTGGTCTTGCTCCTTCATCTGGATTTGGTGGTAGCCTTGAGCTGCGTCGGCTAGGCTATACATCGCGTGTCCAGCAGTAGAGTCCACTAGTTGGTCGATATCTGGGAGAGGGTAGCTATCTTTAGGACACGCTTTGTTTAGATCGGTGTAATCCACACACATTCTATTTTTTCCGTTGGCTTTCTTTACGATAACTACGTTAGCTACCCATTCGGGGTAGTGGACTTCTCGTATGAATCCTGCTTTCTCCAGTTTTTCTACTTCTTCAGCGATTATTTTCTGTTTTTCTTCCGAGAACTTCCTTTTCTTTTGCTTCACTGGGTTCGCCGCTTCTGCTACATTTAGATCATGAGTAATGACCTGGGGGTCTATTCCGACTATTTCTGATGCGTTAGCAGCGAAGGTTTTGACGTTGTTTTTCAGCATGGCTGTGATTTCGCTTTCGATCTTTGGGTTCATGTTTGCGCCGAGATTTACTCTTTTCTCCTTGTCGAGTTGGAGTTTCTTTGTTTCGCCTTCGGGTGCTGTTTCTTTTTCTTCGATGTCGTGATTAAGGATTTCTTCTATTGCCATTGCTTCGCCTGATTCTCTTATTGCTTGTTCGTAGCACTTTTTCGCCTCGGCTCGGTTTCCTTGTATCGTGATAATTCCTTGTTTCGTCGGTATCTTCATGGTTAGCGCCTTTATGCTCGTCACGGCGGCTGAGTCGTGGAGGAAAGGTCTCCCCAGTATCGCGTTGTACGGCAGGTCGATTTCTACGACGCTAAACCGTGTAGGTAATTCCTCGCTCTTCCTTGTCCTTCCTAGCTTGACGTCGAGAGTAGTTGTTCCATTGGGCTTAATTGGCAAGCCCCCAAATCCTACCACAGGCGTGGCATTTCTCTTTAGTTCCGCTAGGTCTCCTCCTAGGCTTTCGTAGGCCTTTTTTGTTATCAGGTTTATTGCGCTTCCTTCATCGATTAGGATTCTCTCAACGTTCCAGTGTTCGATGATCATGGCCACTACCAGAGCTTCGTTGTGCTCTTCGGCTATTCTCCCGAAGTCCTCTCCGTCAAAAGTCACTGGAGGAGGAGTTGAGAGTTCTGTTGCTTTTCGTTTTCTCCGTGTCGTTTGATCCTTCAGGTTTACTCTTTCAGAAGTCATCTTCTTCAATGAGATTTGTTTTTGAGTTCAGAAAAGCTCCTTCTTTTGAAGTTTAGTTAAGCTTTTCCCACAGACGGCGCCAATTGATGGCGTCTGCCTTCTGAACCGGTGAGCGAACCTGCAAAACAGGGTAGAAGCTAACCGGACGGTGGTTGTCCGATTAACTCTCCGATGCTAAAGTCAGTTTAGAGCTTTGAGCAGCGTTTTGAGTATATGAATGTAATTGTGATTCTAGGCATACCTCGTGCTCCTTTTATAGTAGTCGAATATACCTAGTAGAGTTGTATTAGGTAGGTGAATCCTACTTTGTAGGGATTCGGCCGTATCTTAAGGATTCTCCTGATTTGTCGAGATCTACCTTAATCTGATAAGAGTCCTATTTAGGAACGTCTTCCTAAATAGTCTTATCTTCCTAAAGTAGAGCTTATCCTTCCATATGTAGTGTTTGTGTCCAAATAGGACAAGGTTTCCATATTTAGTCGTTTATCCGAATCCCGGACCTGACGCGCTCTTGGCGGATCATGTGGGATTCGGTCTTTATTAGTGTATTACCGAATCTTAGAGATTCGGTATCTCCTTCATATCTTTCCGTCTTCAGGGGGAGTTCGGTGTCGCCTGAGAGTGGATCTCCTGCAACTCGGCTCCATTATTCTTACAGTAGGATTCGGTATCCATCATTAATTAAGAAGTCAAAACCCATTTCATATTTATATTTACAATGATTGGCTTTATGTACTTTGTTTTTTTATTAAAATTTGGTTCTTGAAAATTTATTATTATCAATATTAAATTCTTAATTTTTCTGATAATTACATAAAATATTTTTAATAACGTTAAATGATGATATAATTTAGTTAATTTATAATAATGACTAAATTTGAACTCTAGGGTATAAAATAAATTAATAATAAAATTATAATACAGTTTAATATATTTAAAAAATGCAATATCATATAATAATTTTTATGAAATCATATTAATGGCAGACTTGCCAAAAATTACGTATGATTAAACTATTAGAGAATAACGTTGTTATATAAAAATATAAATAATTTTGAGAGTAATGTGCTATTTTAACATTAGTGATGGAGTCTGCCTTCTGAACCGGTGAGCGAACCTGCAAAACAGGGTAGAAGCTAACCGGACGGTGGTTGTCCGATTAACTCTCCGATGCTAAAGTCAGTTTAGAGCTTTGAGCAGCGTTTTGAGTATATGAATGTAATTGTGATTCTAGGCATATCTCGTGCTCCTTTTATAGTAGTCGAATATACCTAGTAGAGTTGTATTAGGTAGGTGAATCCTACTTTGTAGGGATTCGGCCGTATCTTAAGGATTCTCCTGATTTGTCGAGATCTACCTTAATCTGATAAGAGTCCTATTTAGGAACGTCTTCCTAAATAGTCTTATCTTCCTAAAGTAGAGCTTATCCTTCCATATGTAGTGTTTGTGTCCAAATAGGACAAGGTTTCCATATTTAGTCGTTTATCCGAATCCCGGACCTGACGCGCTCTTGGCGGATCATGTGGGATTCGGTCTTTATTAGTGTATTACCGAATCTTAGAGATTCGGTATCTCCTTCATATCTTTCCGTCTTCAGGGGGAGTTCGGTGTCGCCTGAGAGTGGATCTCCTGCAACTCGGCTCCATTATTCTTACAGTAGGATTCGGTATCCATCATTAGCCCCCCCGCAAGTGAGCTGAAGTAGTTTGGCATTTATGCCTTAGCGGATTTTAGCTCTTTTGGAGCTGGGTTCTTTTATGCGGGCGAGTCGCTTTGTATTCCGGGTGAGTCGTTTTATATGTTTGTGGGTGACGTTTCTTCTTTAGTAAGATTATGTGTTGCCACGTGTCGGCATTTAATGATTTAAACGGTTAATGATTCAAAAGCGTTTTGTTATTTAATCTCTTCGCATTTCTTCTTTTCCCTCTTACTTTGCTTTTCGAATTTACTCTCATTTCTTGTAGTTATTTCCTTTTCGTTCTTCGTTTGATTATTTGATTCTTCGTGACTTGTTTTCTCTAGATTTTTCAGGTATGTTTCCCTTTGTCGTTTGGATGTTAATATGGCTTTCTTCTTTGTATATTTTCCATGCTTTATATTCTGGAAGTTTCTTCTGTACTTGTTGTTCTTTGATGTGTTCTTCAACGTGTTCTTCAATATATTTTTTGTTTGATCCTTATTTTGTGTTTATGTTTGTGATTCCCTGTTCTAGGATGCCTCTTAGTCGAGTGGAAGATGCTTGCGCTGCTATGGCTTTCACCCGATCGAAGCTTCGTAGGGATGAAGTCTTAGATATCTATTTTAAGTATAGTTTTCCTTTTGATTATAGGGTAATATTACCCGGTGCCGATATGGCTGCGTCTGACTCTCCCGGATCTTCTTGTAGGGCGGTTCTTTTTGAAGAGCAATTTGCTGCTGGTCTTAGGTTTCCTTTGGATCCATTTTTAGTAGAAGTGTGTAGGGATTTAAAGGTTGCTCTAGGGCAACTTTACCCTGGTACGATTAGAGTAGTGCTTGCCTTTTCGGAGGCATGTAGGCTCCGGGGCTATGCCCCTTCTCTCAAAGTGTTGTATCATTTTGTAGACTTTAGGAAGTGTGATGGTTGTTTCGTTTTCGCCCTTGGTAGAGAAGGGCGATCTCGTATTTATCTTCCTTGCCTAACCAGTCGCTGGCGAAGGCGTTTCTTTATTGTCTATCATAAATTTGCTTTTCTTCATTTTTCGGATGGTTTTTCTTCTTATCCAGTTCGGAGCTATTCTTCTCCTTTAAGTTTATCCGAGTCAAAACTTGCTTTTGACATATCTTCCTGTAGTATTGTGTCACGTCCCATTTTAGATGTCTTGGTTAATAGTCATCTTCGGAGTCGATGGTTTCCTTTGGAGGATCCTCCTCGAGGCTTGGCGGATCTTTGCTACTCTTTTGTTCAAGGTATATTAATTTGCTTAAGTTCTTTTTTAATGTTTCTTTTGTAGGATGTCTTCTTCTTCTGACGATTTCCTTTCCGGATTTCAAGTAGATTTGGACGTTCCGATGGGTGGTCCTGACGTTCCTATCGCCAACGTTATTCCTGGCGACATTGTCGTAGATGGGGCTCCTGTTGATATCCTCCTAGCTCCCGCCGAGGTAGCGTTGCCTGAGGTTATTGTTATAAATGATGATGATGGTGATGACTCGGCTGTTCCAGTCGGTGACGAGGCGATTCCGTCACTACCCCCTCTAGCATCATCTATCGTTTCGGGGGGAGTTGGGGGTGTGGCCTCAGAGGGGCCTGTTGTTGCTGATTCGGGAGAGATTTCTCTAGGTCGAGACCCGGATTCTCCGTCTAGAAAAAGACGTCGAATCGGCGATGATTCTCCAACGAGGGAGAGTTTTCCTGGAAGCTCTTCTTCTGCTCCAGACTTGGTTCAATGGGTCGAAGGTCAGGATCCTGCCAGTTTGCTGAATCCGAGAGTGCTAGCGGAGTATATCCGGACTTTGGCGATTCCTGATGATGTCACGTGGTTCTGTGGTAGGCCTGGTCAGGAGCTTTCCGATCTGGCTTGTTTTCATGGTTTCTCTGTAAGTGCCTTCTTTCTTGAGTATAATATGTTTTTTGTATTCAGTTGTTTTCTTATTTGTTTATTTCTTGGTGTGTGTAGGCTCTTCAATCTGTTCTGGTATTGAACGACCGCCGACAGTGTGCCGAGGAGGAGGTCGAGCGTCTGTCTGCTCTTTTGGCGACTTCTGAGTCTGAAAGGGCGAAATTGAAGGCCTCTTTGGAGGAGCATGATTCCCTTCTGGCGCAGCTCAAGGCGCAGGATGCGATTAATGATCGCCAAGTGAAAGTGATTGAGAAAAAGACCGATGATTTGACTCAAGAGATTGAGGAGCTCATTCGGATCAATTCCCTTGTTGGTGGGGAGAGGGATAGTCTGAGATCGGAGGTTGAAAGTCTTCACATCCGTTTGCTAGATACGAAGGCTTTTTACTCTGCTCTGATAAGCGAGTATCGCCTTGCGATTGGGAAGAAGCTTCTGGAGCAGAATCCCAATATTGATCTTTCTGGGGTTAACGGGTTGGATCCCCAGGCCATCGCCCGTGATCTCCTCGTCAAGATTTCTAAAGACCGTGTTTATTAGTTTTCTTTTGGTTGTATTTGCTGATGTATTAATTTTGCTTTTTGTAATTCGCAATTTATGAATATATTTTCTTCGTTTTTCTTCGAATTGTGCTTTTGCCTTATCTTTATGTACTTGTCTTGCCTCGAGGGTTATTCTAAACCCTGTTCTTGGCGTTGCTTTTTGTAGAGTTAATCTAAACTCTTTTTATTTTTGTTTTTGTTTCGAGTTAATCTAAACTCTTTTTTGGCGATTCGCCTTTTCTGAGTTAATCTAGACTCATTTTTAGCCTTTCGTGGCGATCTGCCTGGTTCGGCTATTTTGCTTTGAGTTAATTTAAACTCATTTTCTTGGCTCTCAGCCTTTTGTGATGATTTGCCTGGTTCGGCGATTTTGCTTTGAGTTAATTTAAACTCATTTTCTTGGCTTTTAGCTTTTCTTGAGTTTGATCTTTAATTTATTTTTTCTTCTTTCGTCTTTGATTTAATCATTCGTGGCTATTCTTGATTCTTATTTCTTTATTGGTTCGTCTGGCTAATCAGATGGTAGCGAAATTGAATTTTTATTGATAAAAAGATGGCATACAAAGCATTAAAGATAGATTTGACGCCATCTGGTAAGACGGGGAGTCGTTACCGATGATGGGTCGTTTTTCATTCCTATTCTTCCTTCTTTTCGGTCTTGTTTTCTTGGAGATCCACCACTGACTCATCGTAGCACTTCTTGGCTATTCCTTGGTCTCCTCTCAGCGTCACTACTCCCTTTTCAGTCGGTACCTTCATTGCCAGTGCTCTGATGCTGGTTACCGCTGCCGAGTCATGGAGGAAAGGTCTTCCTAGGATGGCATTATATGTCAATTCCATGTCCACTATGTTAAATAGTGACATGATTTTCTTGTTCATTCCTCTTTCTGGGCCGATTATTACTTCCAAGGTGACTGCTCCCAGCGGGGTGATGGAGGGTCCACCGAGTCCTGATAGCGGAATTGGGACTCGGCGTAACCTTGACGCTGTTCCTCCCAACATTTTGTATGCTGCATTTGTCATGAGGTTTACTGCACTTCCTTCGTCGATAAGGATCCGCTCCATGTTCCAATTTTCAATGATAGTAGTCACTACCAAAGCATCGTTGTGAGGTGCTTTGACGTGTTCATAGTCTTCTACATCGAAGATCACTGGCGGCATGTGAGTTTCTCGTATGTTCATTACTTCTTTCCTCTGCTTCCTCCTGATCGTGGAGCTACTATGCCCTCCACCATTAATCATGTGTATGGTTCCCAGAATTTTGGATGGGCGCTCGTCTTCCTTTTCTTTTGGCTTGTCTTCTCTGTTTCTTTTTTCTCCTTTGTCATTGCTCTTCTCTTTTCGGGCCACAAATTTCCTCAGTTCGCCTGTGTCGATCATTCTTTCGATCTCGACCTTTAAGTCTCTGCAGCTATCCGTTTCGTGTCCGTAATCGTCGTGAAATTTGCAGTACTTTCTGGTGTCTCTTGCTTCTGCTTTCATTTTGGGTGGCCATACCACGTTTTTGATGTTTTCTTTGATCCACATGAGGACATTAGTTCGGCTGGTGTTTAATGGAGTGAAGTTATTCTCATCATCTCTGGGATCGTATCTCGATTCATATCTTGTCTGGGGGGCGAATCGTCTGCTTTCTTCGGGTCTTCCTCTCCTGTCATCAGGTTTGGACTTGGTTTTTTCTCTGGATCTCTCTTTTGATTCTTTTCCTTTTGCTTCCTTTCCGCGAATCGCCCTTCGCCCTTCGTCTAGCTCGAAGTATTTCTGAGCTATGCCCATTAAGTTCGAGAAAGTTGTGGGTTTATTGACTAGCAGCTTGTCCACCAGCTTTCCGAATCGCGTCCCGTCTCGCAATGCTTCTGTCGCCATGTCGACGTTCAGGTTGTCTATCTTCATAGCTTGCTTGTTGAATCGTTCGATGTAGCTTCGCAGGGTTTCTCCTTCTTCTTGGATACAGGCTCTTAGGATACTGGTAGTGGTTTTAGCTGGGATGTTTGTGAGATATCTGTTGAGGAATTCTGTTGAAAGCGAAGCGAAGCTTTTGATCGAGCCTGGTTTTAATTTGTTATACCATCTCTGGGCTGTGCCCGTGAGTGTGGTAGGGAAAACCCTGCAAAGGATGGCGTCCGATACGCTGAGTAGCCCCATGGTCGCTGTGAACCTAGAGGTATGGTCTCGGGGGTCTCCTTCCCCATTGAAAATTGGCAAGGTTGGCAGCTTCATGCTGTACGGGATGGTTTCCTCCATGATCTCGGGCGAGAGGGGTGATCCTTTCAACCTGAGGTCCTCTATGTCCAATTCTTCAGATTTTAGTTTTTTGAGCGCTTTGGCGATCTTCTCTTCTAGATCTTCTTCCACCACATATGTGGCTTTGCTTTTTTGGGGTGTCTCTGACGATTCGCCCTCTCCTTCTTGGTGTTTTTTCTTATTTTGTTCTTTCCCTGCATCTCTTTCTTGTCGCTTACTCCTTGGTGGGGCGTCTTCTTTTTCCTTCTCCCTTCGTTCGTCTCTTTTCGTATTCAGACCGCTTCGGGCGTCTTCCTGGTTGTGCTCATTTCTGGGTGCCTCCGGTGATTCTTCGTTAGATTTTTCTCTGTCAGGACTTTCTTCTTCGCTGGTTTCCTTTTCTCGTTGGTTCCTTGCTTCGTTCCTCTCTTCATTTCCTCTGGTCCGAGGTTCCTTGCTTTTGTTGTTTTCTGCCCTTGCCTCCCGTCGGCCTGGGTTTGCATTTCCTGTTCTTTCTCTTCTTCTGGGAGCTGTAGGGCTGAAGTTTTCCCTTAGCATTCTCATAGTTTCTTCGTGCCTGTCGTTTGTTCTTTTGGCCTCATTAGCCAATCTGTCAAGATTTGCCTGTACAGATTCTAGTATCTTTTTCAGCATTTCGCTGTGTGGATCTTGTGCCGCTGCATTTGGTGCTTGTTCTTCAGTGCTTAGGTTGAAAGCAATTGGGATGCTTCCTCTTATTGGATTAGTTTGGTACTGGGGTGTTGAGAAAGAGAGTCCTCCGGTGTTGCTTTTTTCCCCGGAGTTGAGAAGCCCGTCTTCCGTCACGTTGATTATCTCCGGAGTGCTTTTTGGGTCCATTGGTTGTTTGTCTTTCAGGTTTACTCTTTCAGAAGTCATCTTCTTCAATGAGATTTGTTTTTGAGTTCAGAAAAGCTCCTTCTTTTGAAGTTTAGTTAAGCTTTTCCCACAGACGGCGCCAATTGATGGAGTCTGCCTTCTGAACCGGTGAGCGAACCTGCAAAACAGGGTAGAAGCTAACCGGACGGTGGTTGTCCGATTAACTCTCCGATGCTAAAGTCAGTTTAGAGCTTTGAGCAGCGTTTTGAGTATATGAATGTAATTGTGATTTTAGGCATACCTCGTGCTCCTTTTATAGTAGTCGAATATACCTAGTAGAGTTGTATTAGGTAGGTGAATCCTACTTTGTAGGGATTCGGCCGTATCTTAAGGATTCTCCTGATTTGTCGAGATCTACCTTAATCTGATAAGAGTCCTATTTAGGAACGTCTTCCTAAATAGTCTTATCTTCCTAAAGTAGAGCTTATCCTTCCATATGTAGTGTTTGTGTCCAAATAGGACAAGGTTTCCATATTTAGTCGTTTATCCGAATCCCGGACCTGACGCGCTCTTGGCGGATCATGTGGGATTCGGTCTTTATTAGTGTATTACCGAATCTTAGAGATTCGGTATCTCCTTCATATCTTTCCGTCTTCAGGGGGAGTTCGGTGTCGCCTGAGAGTGGATCTCCTGCAACTCGGCTCCATTATTCTTACAGTAGGATTCGGTATCCATCAATTAGCAAATCAATCTTTTTAGTTTTTATTACATGTTTATTTATCCATAAAAATAAATTAAAAGCAAACTAATTATATTTAATCGGTATAATTGTAATTATATTATGGTGTCTATATAAGTATTTTTTTATAAAAAAATTGACCATTTCAAATTACAAAAGCAATCAATAGTCCAATTAAATTATCAAAGTTAAAAAATCATGTTAAATTTATAAACACACTCAATTTCATAATTTAGTTTTTAATTAATACTGTTTAAAGATGTGAATAACTCGTAAGGACCATTCAATTCCAAACCTTTTTGTTCATTATCAATTACAATAAAGCCATTTAATTTTTTTTAACTATATGAATAAAGATATTTTAAAAAAAATAGACTTTATGTTAATTAATACTAATAATTTGAAAATTACATATGAATAATTTAAAAAGATATGAATAAGTTAGATTTTGTTAAGAGTAATTTAAAAAGAGGAGAGTAATCGACAATTTTCCCAAGGCTCAATGAATCAGCAATTCAAAATGCTTTTCTTGTAGAAAGAAAAGACTCGCTGAGACAAATAAATAGAGTTTAAAGTATATAAAATTTGACAATAATTATATGAATAAGTTAAATCTACAAAGTCATTGAAATATAATATTATTAATTCTATATTGTAAAAATTTAATTTTATTAACTTAAATATTATTACATATTATATATTCATTACATGGATCAAAATACTTTAAATTTAAAATTCAAATATATCATAAAATGATATGTATAATAGATTATTAGTTGAATATCAATTCTATAGTATAGTTTAAATATTTATTATATATAAGTGGTAAAGAATTATTAAAATAAATAAAATATATTTTACTCCATAGAATTTAATTGGTTAAGAAAATATATAAAAACATCACCAATCAAAAATATAAGGCCAAATAATCAAAAAAAGGCCAAATTTTTGAATTTTTTTATAAAAGTCCAAACCTTTCAATTTTATCCAATTTGTCATGAAACGCATGGTTTTGTTTTAAGGCCTAATGTCTTAAAAAACCCCGACCTTTTAGCCCCTTTTCAATCATACCCTGACGTTGTAAATTTGTCAATTTTACCCTATTTTGCATTTTTGTGTTTCGATTGTACCCTGAAAAATTAAATTAACGTCTTTTGCGTTTGGAAATTTGTTTAAAACATTCTACATGTCTCGCATATATTAATTGTATATTTTTAAAATTTATTTAAATTTAGTTAAATTAATTAAGAATTTAAATTAGTGTTAATTTGATTATGGTTTTTAGTTAGTTTTTAAAAATAAAGGACTTATTTGTACTTTTTTGAATAAAAAAGAATTTAATTTCATGTTTAGACTTAATTAATTGAATGATTTCATCATTTAAGTAAAAAAATTAACAAAAATTTAAATATTGGGGTACAATTGAAAACAGAAAATTCAAAAGTGGGTAAAATTGACAAATTTTCAACGTCGGGGTAGAATTGAAAAAAAGTTTAAAGGTGAGGGGTTTTTGAGTGATTAGGCCTTGTTTTAATAATATCTAATTACGTGATTTTGCTCATGTAGCGCTGGCATGCCACACATCAGCGCCACATCAACAAAATTGTGTAGTTGGACATAATTGAAACAAAATCATGCGTTTTAAGATAAATTGGATAAAATTGAAATATTAGAATTTTTGTGAAATTTTTATGAAATATTTAACATTTTTTAATCATTAGGCCAAAATAAAAATGTAAGAATCAATCTATATAATTTTCATGCAACATTTTGCACTGCCAATACTCTCTTTAGTGGGAGGATGACCTGCGGACAAGTGTCAAAGTGCATGATTTAATGTACCACAATAAATATATAGGGACCACAAATAAAACAATCGCCAAATGCAGGGACCTCGAAATGGGTTTTGCCAATTAAGAGAAAGTGAATTTCAATTGTTGTTTTAATTTGAATTCTTCAAAAGGTGCCAAAGGTTGCCTGCCTTTACACCCAGTCGAATTCACACTAATAATGACTCATAAAACAATACCCCAACAACGTGTCATCACACCATTGGCAACCACCACAAAACCAAAACAAGCGTCAAAAAAACCGAATCACTTGCAATTCCCAACCCGAATTGAAGGAGATACAAAGAATAAAGACCACCCCCCCCACTTGAGAAATCTCCTACAGCAACCTCCACAATAACCGCCCCAAAACAACCCATAACAAAACCCGTTCCACCAACGCACAATCCCAACTGGCCAGCCTCACAGCATAACCAAACACTCAACCGTAGATAATCCCCTCCCACCTTCCATTTTTGCAGACTATTCTCAATACTAAAAGCACAGAGCTCGCAGTGATTCTAGAAGAAATACTCACTCGGCACGCAGCCCTAGATTTTTCGTTTGCGCTCCACACGCCAATCTCATCATCTTCTGCCTCTGTTAGTGTGATCAGTTAACCGAAAATTCTTATCCTCTCGCCCATATTTTATGTGATTAATTCCGTTTCGTCGTCATGTATAAAACGACGGCTTCCAACACTGCCTCCTCGCTCTGGAGAGCTTCGTCTAGACCTAGATTGCTTTCTTCGTATTCAAACGCCTCCGTTATCGGTAGAATCGCCTCCTCCGTTGGTTCGCCGTCGCCGTTAACTAAACTGTCCAGTATCCAGCAGCAACAATACCGATCGTTTAGCTTCTCCGCCGCCGTTCGATCTCTCCGTTGCTCTGTTCCTCGCTGGAGCCACGGTGTCGATTGGCGGTCTCCTCTTAGTCTTCGGTCTCAGATCAGAACTGTCTCCCCGGTTATCGAACGGTTTCAGCGGAATATTGCTTCCATGGGTAATTTTAATGATGATTTAATTTTCCTGTAATTATGGAGTGTTTTTATTAGCTTTTTGTAATCTAATTATTTTGGAACAATTAGAATCTCAATTTAAGTTTGAATAGTTGACTTTTAGCTAGGTAGTCAGAACTTTTTTTAGTTTCCTGCTGTTTATCATTGACTTTTGTAGATTTTTTTTTAGTTAATTTTATTGTATTTATTGTATGATGCTTTCAATTTCATATTTAAATCGTTATAATGTCATTTTCTACAGTTCTAATCTGCCTATACGTGTTAATTAATTAAATCTAAAAAGTTAGATATATAGAAACCATAGTATAATATTTCTTATACGAATTCTACTGTAATTTCTGCCTGTTTGGAAGAAATAAATTATATTAGTTGAAGGTTAAAATGTTTTTTTCTCCGATTTTTTGTGCCTGACTTTATGTTATTTTATCTGTGTGATTTCATTCCAGCTTCTGAGCATCCTTTCAAGGGAATCTTTACGCCTCTTCCCAAGCCAGGTGGCGGTGAGTTTGGAAAGTTCTATAGCTTGCCTGCACTAAACGATCCAAGAATTGGTAAGTCTCGAAGATGATTACACAAATTGCAACATGGATATGCTTTTCTATGTCGGTCTCTGTGCGCACTTTTAATTCACTTTTTGAGCAATGGTTTCTGTATCTTGTGAAGAAGTTTGCATAATTAGCTAATTTGAACAAAATTTACTTGTAATAGATTCTTGTTGAGTGCATCATGACTTACTTTCTATTAATGATATTTGCTTCCCTGTGTCGACTACAGATAAACTGCCCTACTCAATCAAAATCCTTCTTGAGTCTGCAATTCGTAATTGTGACAACTTCCAAGTCACAAAGCAAGATGTTGAGAAGATCATCGATTGGGAAAATACAGCTCCTAAACAAGTTGAAATACCATTCAAACCTGCTCGTGTTCTCTTGCAGGTATATGTCGTTAACCACTGGTAAGTGGTTACTCTTTACATAGATACGAGAGTTTGAGTAGTTTAATTTTTTTTCCTTATTTCAGGATTTTACTGGTGTACCAGCTGTTGTCGACCTTGCTTCCATGCGTGATGCTATGAACAATCTTGGCGGTGATTCCAGCAAGATCAATCCGTTGGTGCGTATACTATATGTTGTGAAATTCAGTATTAAAAAGCACTTGGATTCCTGCTCTCCTTTGAAACTGAAATTTATGGTGTTAGCACTTTTTTTATTGCCTGTCTGATAACCCGTTTTCTGATATTAAATCTTTTTTGTGTTGCTAAAATTCTATCAATGAGTTTGCATTTCCTCATCTTTTACTCGCGAGAATACTAGTGGTCATAAGATTGATACTATATTTCAATGATTGGAGTCAGTTATTCTGATATTCTTTGCTTTTTGATTTCAGATTATTTGTGAATTTGATCCTAAATCTATATAGGCTTAGTATTAGAAACGTATATCTAGATTTGATCCTAAATCTATATAGGCTTAGTATTAGAAATGTTTATCTTGATTCTTTAAATAGTCAAATGCTCTGCTTGCAGGTTCCTGTAGATCTGGTCATTGACCACTCTGTTCAAGTTGATGTCACAAGGTCAGAAAATGCTGTCCAGGCAAATATGGAGCTTGAATTTCAGAGGAACAAGGAGAGATTTGCTTTTCTTAAATGGGGTTCAACTGCTTTCCAAAATATGCTTGTAGTTCCACCAGGTTCTGGTATCGTGCATCAGGTATGGTTTGGAAGTGTAATCCTATGCCTTACTGCATACATGCAATTTACGAATCCACTTGTGTTTTCTCTTACCTACTTTGAGCAACATGTCGTTGATGTTTCACCTCATCTGGTTTTATTAATCGATAAATAGTTAAACATGCTAGTTATGACTTATAGCTTCTGTTAGTTGTCTCATTTCATGGATTCTCCTTGGAGTTAATTGACATGCTCATATTTCAGGTAAACCTTGAGTATCTTGGAAGAGTTGTTTTCAACAGAGATGGAATTCTCTATCCTGATAGTGTGGTGGGGACTGATTCCCATACAACCATGATTGATGGGTTAGGAGTTGCTGGCTGGGGTGTTGGAGGTATTGAAGCAGAAGCTGCAATGCTTGGTCAGGTAATTAATTCAAATATGCCATGCAATAGCTATTTAATCTTTTATTTGTTGCCAGATTAGAAGTTGGCACATGCTCGCTTGTTTCTATTAGTAACATTATTTACAGCCGTTGGGTGTCCATGCTTGTTCATTATCTTATAGATGATTCCGAATTATGTTGGCACTTGAGGATTTTTTTACTGTGTTTATCTACTAACTTCATATTTATTTTGTTGATTAAGTCGTCATTTTACTTGTTTTTCTAAACCTTCTAATTGTTCTTGTACGTTTTGAGGATGTGCTACCTCATTAATTTGAAAGAAAACATGCAAGAAAAATGAAACGTTGATTCCACAAAGCCCTATTACATCTCATGCTATGTTCTTTTTTGTTGAACACCTTGTTGCTCTTACTACCATTACCTAAACTTACTCCTCTGAGTCTTGTGCTCTAGTTTTGGTTTCTAATGTTTTTGGTCTTTCACGCTCACAGCCAATGAGTATGGTGTTACCTGGTGTTGTTGGGTTCAAGCTGTCTGGAAAATTGAACAATGGTGTCACTGCTACTGACTTGGTTTTGACCGTGACTCAAATGCTGAGGAAGCACGGTGTTGTTGGAAAATTTGTTGAGTTCTATGGTAATTTGATTCCCATGTTTCTTATCTCAATAATCTGTAAATTGGTGAACTAAGTTTCATCTCTATATGTTCTCACAGGGGAAGGTATGGGTAAACTATCATTAGCTGACAGGGCTACTATAGCTAACATGTCTCCTGAGTACGGTGCAACCATGGGATTCTTCCCTGTGGATAAAGTTACTTTACAATATCTAAAATTGACCGGAAGAAGCGATGAGACCGTTAGTATTCCTATTGTTCTTCTGTAGTTGCTTTGCAATTTGAAAATGCAAAATAATTGATGGCTTACCTTTTTGTGTTTCATAGGTTGCAATGATTGAATCTTATCTTCGTGCAAATAATATGTTTGTTGATTATAATGAGGTATCACCTTTTCTACACTTCTTCTATTTCCGTCAACTTTCTCTATTATTCTATTTCTATCAATTATTTGATCTTGCTGCAGAGTTTTTTTTTCATCTGCTAATGAAGCTTTTTCTTGCCAATAATTTCAGCCTCAACAAGAAAGAGCATATTCATCCTATCTACAACTGGACCTTGCTGATGTAGAACCATGTATTTCTGGTCCTAAAAGGTGCCGACTTCACATTTGAATAAAACTGTTCACGAATGCTTTTTACTGAACAAATGTCATGCGTTGTTTGAAGTACACTGCAAAACACTGAAAGTTTCTTCCTAAGATGTACTAAATATGTAAATCTAACCTTTTATTTTGCTAGACCTCATGATCGGGTTACTTTGAAAGAAATGAAGGCTGATTGGCATTCTTGTCTGGATAACAAAGTTGGATTCAAGGTCTGTTGTAAACTTATACCCATTAAATTCCTTGTAGCGTAGTAATGCAAGTTTGTGTGTTTGAAGTTTACTCTTCTTGCTTTTCTTTTTTTACTATGTAATTCATATTTTTTCTAGTTTTGGTGTACATTGAGATCATTCATTTTTATGCATCTTCAGATTGGGACCCTCTCATGTTTGTTTTGGACATATTGGGTCGTGTTTGTTATCTACACCCTATATTGAAAGTGATTGGTAGAGTTATCTTACATAATTAATAGGTCATGTTTGTAATTACACCCTAAATTAAATTTATATATTGAAAGTGGGTAGTTAATTTTTGGATGATGAAATTCCAATTGATTTTAAATAAAATTGTTTGGATTATGTGAACATATTCTTTTATGTTAAGCATGAATATCGGAAAATTTTAATCCTATTTTCACAATAGTGGTTGTTAGACAAATGAATGGAACATTAGAAGGTTTTGAGTTACATCCTTTCCTCTATAAACTTTCCTTCCCTGCTGGAATAAACTATTTCCATTAGAATTTGCATTTTTTAAATCGATTTGCAGTCTCTGATTTTGTGGCTCTTTCCTTTCCTTGGATTGTCTGCGACTTATTTTTTTTTTTTTAAATAATGCAGGGCTTTGCTATTCCAAAAGAGGCACAAGAGAAAGTGGCAAAGTTCTCATTCCATGGACAGCCAGCAGAGTTGAAGCATGGTAGTGTTGTCATTGCTGCAATCACAAGCTGCACTAATACGTCAAACCCCAGTGTCATGCTTGGTGCAGGTCTTGTGGCGAAAAAGGCTTGTGAACTTGGTTTACAGGTCAGGCATGTCTAAATTTGTTTTGTTTTATTTTAATTTACAGCTTGCGTGTTACTCAATTTTAATGAGAAAAAGCCTCCTTCCCTATGATGAATTGTCGTTTCTTTTCTTGTTATTGTTAAGAATGGTCACAGGAGTAGCACTCAGCTTCTTACTCATGGTTGTGTATCTGATTCTTGTCCAGGTTAAGCCATGGATAAAGACAAGTCTTGCCCCTGGTTCTGGAGTTGTTACAAAATATTTGCTGCAGAGGTATAAGTTTAATAAAGTTGCTGTAATGTAATGTAAGCAAAATGACAATGAAAATCCAATTTTAACATCTTTGTTAATTTTAGCTGAACTTAATTCTTTCAATTGTTTAACATTTATAAAATTTAGCGACTGGTTGCAAGCAGCTTATATAGCAAGTTCATTTGTCTATTACATTATATGTATTTGAACATCAAAATCTTCTAAATATCAAATGACGTACTGTAGGCCTCAAACACATATTGCTGCATTTTTTCAGTGATTGAAATACTAAAGCTTACTTCTATAACTGATATAGTCAAAGATTGAGAAACACATTAACTTGCAATTTTTTTGGGGGTCAAATTTCCTGCAATGTGATTCTATATTTCCTTAATGTTTTCTGTAATTTGTTTCACTGTTGCAGTGGGCTGCAAAAATATTTGAATCAACAGGGCTTCCATATTGTTGGTTATGGCTGCACAACTTGCATTGGCAATTCTGGAGATTTGGATGAATCAGTTGCTTCTGCTATTTCAGAGAACGGTAATAATTTTTATGAATGTGTATTTAAATTGTGTCCGGCGATGCAAGTTAGCTAAAGCCTTAGCATTTTTAGGTTTCAATAATTTCCTATAAATTGATTGTTTCTCTGTCTCTCATAAAGTAAAAAAATACGATGCTTTAATGCATAACTCTAAAAGCATAATCTTCACCTTAATTCATATGCATTTTTCTTTAGGTTAATGTGTACCCTTCTTCTTTCAGACATTGTTGCTGCAGCTGTGCTTTCTGGAAACCGTAATTTTGAGGGTCGGGTTCATGCTTTGACAAGAGCCAACTATCTTGCTTCACCTCCTTTGGTGGTTGCCTATTCTCTTGCTGGCACGGTATGCTTACTACATAAGTGTTATGTTTGTTCCTTTGTTTAACTCATCAGTGTATCAGCTATTATAAGGCTGAATGTTATTTCTAGCATAATTTTATGGCATACCTTACTTTATGAAGAGCATTCTGCATAGTGGTTTCCATGCTAGTATTTAGGTTTCATTTACTGGTTCCATTGGAAACAAGCCCTCATTATTTTCACTGACCTATCCCATCAATAATTTACCTTCCAGGTTGACATCGACTTTGAGAAGGAGCCAATTGGAAAAGGAAAGGATGGTAAAGATGTCTATTTCAGGGACATCTGGCCTTCTACAGAAGAAATTGCCGAGGTAGATATTATTTGTTGCATTCACGTATGGTTAGTTCGTTGACCTTATGTTTAACTGCTGAGATGAAATGAATGATTTGGATGGCATATTGTGTAGGCTGTGCAATCTAGTGTGTTGCCTGATATGTTCAGAAGTACATACGAGGCTATTACAAAGGGTAATCCCATGTGGAACCAACTAACAGTACCAGAAAAAACTTCATACTCATGGGACCCGAACTCTACTTACATTCATGAGCCTCCTTATTTCAAAAATATGACTTTGAACCCTCCTGGAGCGCATGGAGTGAAGGATGCCTACTGTTTGCTGAACTTTGGCGATAGTATCACAACAGATCACATTTCCCCAGCAGGAAGCATCCAGAAAGACAGTCCTGCTGCAAAGTTTCTCCTTGAACGAGGGGTGGAACGCAAAGACTTTAATTCTTATGGAAGTCGACGTGGGAATGATGAAGTGATGGCTAGGGGAACTTTTGCTAATATTCGTATTGTTAACAAACTATTGAATGGGGAAGTGGGACCAAAGACAGTACACATTCCTACCGGAGAGAAGCTCTACGTGTTTGATGCAGCATCAGTAAGTTCTTTTTTCTTGGCTACTGTATATTTGTCTATATCACTGTTATCTACCTAGAACTTCTTCTTTTAGAGAAATATGATTATGAGGAGTTCGTGATATCTTTTGTGCCACGTGTTTCCTTCTTTTAGGTTACTTGCAAACAACGTTTGTAATGCTGGTTCATATGAGAATGGTTTTGGTAATAGATGTAGATTCATTTAAAGCTTATAATGATGACCTTGTATTATTAATTGCAGCGGACATTTTCTGAGTTGAGGATTGCATTGATACTGAAAACATGATATGATTTTGCAGTTTGACATTGTTTCTCTGTGATATATCTATGCCATATCATTCTTAATAGCAACATATTTTCACTAAATGCTGTGCGAGATGCATAAATTAGTGCGACAATTGTATTTGTCATTAATCCTGGGTGATCATTCTGCTATTTCAGAGGTACAAGGAAGCTGGACATGACACTATTGTTTTGGCTGGAGCAGAGTATGGAAGCGGAAGCTCCAGAGATTGGGCTGCAAAGGGTCCAATGTTATTGGTGAGTATCTTGATTTCCACTTTGATATATTTGTATATTTAATTTATATTTAATTTAGGTGTGCTTGGCTTTGTGTTGCTTACTATTAATTGGATATGTTTACAGGGAGTTAAAGCTGTTATTGCTAAAAGTTTTGAGAGAATCCATCGTAGTAATTTGGTGGGAATGGGAATTGTTCCACTTTGTTTCAAGGCTGGTGAGGATGCAGATACTCTAGGATTGACTGGCCACGAGCAATATACCATTGACCTTCCAAGTAATATCAGTGAGATAAAGCCTGGTCAAGATGTGACTGTCACAACCAATGATGGAAAATCGTTCACCTGTACTGCACGCTTTGATACCGAGGTACCTTTTGCAACTTCTTTAGCTCTAAAGTTATTTTCAAGCTTTAATTTATGTGGAACTAGGCACAAAATTTCACCATCTCCAAGTCCAATAGTGAACAGAAAACCTTATAGAAATCTACTTTCTGTTTACGAAGCTCTTTGATTTTAATGATATAGTAGTATTTTTATACTATCATTTTCGAGTCTCAACATTGTGGGTGAATTGAATTACAGGTCGAATTGGAATACTTCAACCACGGAGGCATTTTGCCATATGTTATCCGCAACCTCTTGAAAGAGTAAATTGCTTCGGTCGATGGCAACTTTCAATTGTAAAGTGTGAGAAGAGAATAAATTATTTTAAATAATAATAGAAGGAAATCCCTTGAGCAGGGGAGGCATTTGTTTTTTTAGCATCCACTTTTGAGGTGAACACTAAACAAAGGATGAGCGGTATAGATATTTTACTGTTTTCCCACTGAATCCATCCATGATTATGGAACTTCTCTTGTTTTATGCACATTTAAGTTGGTAGAAGTTTTGTACAAGTTTCTTCATGATTTCGCCATCCCCTCTGAGGTATAACAAATGCATGCTTGTGTAATAATAGTCTAGGAACCTGTAAACAGTCTTGAGCAACTATCAGGATTACAAAATTTCCTTCATATTTTTGTAGTCATTTTTTGATTATCCATCCATAATAGAGGGATCATGATTCATTATTTATAGAATTCCTCATTTTTCTATTTAGAACAAAGGCTGTATTTGGTTCATAAAATAAAATAGTGTGGAATGAAATTGGAATAGCTATTTTTTTTTAAAAAGAATCATAAAATAATAATTTTGTAGAATTATTATTTTATAAAGGGATTTTTAGACAAATATCTATCAAACACATATTTATTCTCAAAAATACCTTTTGACCAAAATTAGTTAAAATTTATGGATTGACCAAGTTTTTTTATAAAAATTCTTTTTTCATTTGCAAAAATACGATTCAGTTTACTAATAGTTTATTAACGGTTTACTAAACATATGTTTACTGTAAATTCACTAACAATTTACTAATGGTCTATTATCAGTTTACTTAAAAATTAAATTACTATTTTTTTATTTTTAAATTATGTTAAAATAAATTATTACTTAGTCTACTAAAATTATTGGTGTACCATTAGTTAACCAACAACAATACCATTACAAATAAATAAGTGAAAAAAAAATTTACATAAAAAATCAATAATATTATCAAAAAATAATTATAAATAACCAACAGTTAACTTAAAGTTTACTAACAATATTACTAAATTTAAAATTATTAGTTTACTATTAGTAAACCATTAGTAAACCAACAACAAAATTAAAATAAATTAAATATAGGTGGCACTACATAGTTGTGGAAATATTCAATTTCTCTTCTAACATCTAGTGCAATTTTGATTCTTATTCTGCAGAAGTCTCCTTAGATAATACAAATCACTCAACTCTTTACAATATTCATCATTTATTCCTAAATGGCACAGTACCCATCAGTACCAAAAAAAAGCACAAATCATAATAATCTCAAAACTTCAATCTTTTTATAATTCAAACTTCAACTGTAAAGCACTTTTGCACTAGCAATTTCATGGGAAACCATCCATGCAAAATTATATTTAAGCCACAATTACATCTTATCAAAGTCTCAATATTTTCCATATATTAAACCACCGAAAAAGCATTTTTTCTCACAAAATAATGAAACAAAGTAGAAGTGTTGGATTGAAAGGAAATAAGAAGTGAAACACTATATAGGAAATTGAAACTAAAAATGTAAAAATCACTTACCATGAAAAGAAAACGAAACCCATTTAAAATCTCCACTAAGCATTAACAGTTCTGAGATAAGAGAAATAAAACTGCTCTGCTTATTGCCTTATTTAAGCTTAATTGATTTTTCAGTATCTTCAACGGTAAAGAAATCAAATATAAACGTAAAAAATATAGGAAGAAAATGTGTGAGGTATGTTTGCAAGAAAAGATGCGCGTCCGTGAAAGTGAGATTAAGTAGACCTTTGGTGGTGCTGGGCCTAATTTCCTCTTTTATAAATTAAAGTAAAGAATAATTATTCTATACAAAATAGCTATTATATTTCGAACTATTCTATGAACTGAATATAGTCAAACTCCTGTAGAAAATTATAAATAAAATCTTTTCATATCTAATAAACAAAAATCTAAAATATCATGTTTTTTTTTATCTCAACTTAAAACCATATGTTAGAGATGAATAATAATAAGCCTCACTAAGAACTTTTTTTTTTTGAGAGGAAGCCTCACTAAGAACTTGAACAATGTTTTTTTTACTTAAGCCCGTAAATATAAAATTAAGCTAATAGGTACTCTTTCTTTCCGTATTATTTTAGAAGTTATTCTTTTTATCTTTTGACGATTCACTTTAAATGTACATTTTCTGTTCTTAATCACATTTTAGGCTATAATTACGAGAGAATTAGCAAAATACCTAAAAAATAGAAATATTAGCATTTGTTAACACTAATTGTCCATCTTTATTTGTCTACCTCAGCGTGTTGTATGTTTATTTTTTTTACTCTTTTATTTTATTTTTATACCCTATATTTACTCTACATCACTGTTGCTTCTCCTTCTTCTTCATGTTCTTCATCTTCTTTTTTTTTTTTTATCTTTTTCAATTTATTTTCAAAAACAATCAACAAATCAATTGTAATCTTCAGCTTATAACATTTCAAAAAATTAAATCCTGCGATTTTATTATTATTTCTTACAATTTTATTGCTAATTTAAAATATAGTTTCCAATCCGCTCGAATTTTTAATTCTCACTTGAAATTCAAATTCAACGATCATAACTTTCTCCAAAAACAAAGAAAACTGTAAATTATTAATTTATTTGTTCTCATTAAAAATCTATTAAAAACGGTTTCAAACGGTTTTAAATACAGTTTCAATTACGGTTTCAAACCGTTTACAAAGGTTTCAAACAGTCTAAAACAGTTTCTAAAAAACGCTTTTAAACAGTCTAAAAATAACAGTTTCAAACAGTTTCAAAAAACAGTTTCGAACAGTATAAAACAGTTTCAAACCGTTTACAAAGGTCTCAAACTGTCTAAAACAGCTTCTAAAAAATACTTTCCAATAGTTTATAAAATAACAGTTTCAAATAGTATCAAATAGTTTCAAACCGTTTACATAAAAAAAAACAGTTTCAAAAAAACAGTTTCAAACCGTTTACAAAGGTTTCAAACAGTATAAAACAGTTGCAAACCGTTTCCAAAGATCTCAAGCAGTCTAAAACAGTTTCTAAAAACACTTTCAAACAGTTTAAGAAATAACAGTTTCAAACAGTATAAAACAGTTTCAAACCGTTTACAAAGGTTTCGAACAGTATAAAATAGTTTCGAGAAAACAGTTTCAAACGATTTCTAAAATTAATTTAAAACATTTGAAAACCAGGTCAAAATATCATTAATGAAGAACATTACGATTTTTTCAAAAAAAGTTGTAAAAATTCTAAAAACGATGCTACAATAATTTAAAACAACATATAAAGAAAAAAGTAGAAGAAGAAGAAGAAGTGAAGAAGAAGAAGAAGAAGAAGAAGAAGAACTTTCTCATCTATCACCATCATGTTATCTCTTAAACTCTTTTTTTTATTCAAATTTCTTTGTCCTGGAGTTCATTTGTATAATGTGGAAAATAGAAAAAGCAGATTTAAAAAAAACGAAGAAAAAAAAAGTTGCAGAGGAAAGAAGAAGAAGAAGAAGAAGAAGAGAGAGAAAGAGAAGAGAGAGAAAAAAGGAAAATGAGAAGAAAGAAAGAGAAAAAGGAAAGAGAAAAGAAAAAAACGAAAAAAAAAGGAGAAAGAGGAAAGAGAAAAAGGAAAGAGAAAAAAAAGGAAAATGAGATATGCATGTGTTTAAAAGAAGTAGAGTAAAAATATAAATAAATTATTTTGCTAATTGAGGTACAACTAAAAACAATAGAAAAATAGAGTAAAAAAGTAAATTTTTGAAATTGAGGTATTTAGAACAAATAAGTTAAAAAAATGAGTGTTTTGTGCAAATTCTTCTATAATTATCTGTTAATATTTATTTTACTTGTTAAATAAATAATTAATATTTATTTTGTTTTGAGGAAAGGCGGCAAACACCAAAATCCGAGTACAATGCATAATGGAATGCAAGTGCTCTCAAATTAAATTTTGCATCTTTTGACGCTTTTAGAGAAGATTTACCACTTAACTATTCCCTCATTCGCCAAACGATTTATACTTTGAAGTTTGAAGATAGTTTATATTACAAAAGAGAGAATACTATTAAAAAAAATTACTAGAGATTTTCAAAATTATACGAAAAAATATATATTTATAAAAGTATTGGCAGGAAATTAAATTTTCTTGAGGTCTTGAAATCTTGTTTTCACAAAAATACCAATAAAAATACATCAGAAAACACAAATTACAACCAACTAAACACCAAAAGTACATTAAGAAACACCAAAAGAAACCACTTTAAGATACACCTAAAATTACTTAAAAATCACTCTTATAAAAACCAACAAAAACCAACAGCCCATTGGTCAAGTGTACATAGCAGGTGTTGACCATATATTGACCGCGGCATTGATCGTCCATGTTGTTGACCGGAATTGTTTTCCATCCGAATTCCGGCGACCGGTCATCGGACTCTTAATGCTTTTTTTTGGTGTTTTAGAATTTTTTTAAAATTGGTAAAGCATAAATGTAATTTTTAAATTTTATGGTAGTTTTATAAATAAATTTTAAAAAATAATAAACGGTGTACTTTCCTTTTTTTTTTTAATATGTGTTAAAAGTAATTGAAAAAAGAAACAGCTAGATGAGATTCATGTCAAATCCAAATGAAATTACGGCTTCTAACTTTACAAGCACATGAATTCAATTAAGATCCACAAAAGATGATCATTCAACACAAACATCTCTAGTTAACAATTAACTACAAATGGTGAACAATTAGAAACATAATTAGCTAGCCACACCAAACCAACTATAATTAATCAATTCTACAAACAATTAAAGTCAGTAAAAATCTACAACAAGATCAAATCAAATCAATGATCTTCAGGAATGCTCTCCAAAACTGGTTTCCAACTCCCACAATTACCATAATCACTTGTTTTAATAATTCCCTCGCTTAACCTCACTGCCCTAATCAACTGCTCCACACCAGAAGAACAACAAGAAGAAGAGTTATAATACTTCAAAAAATCCTTCTGATTACTACTCATCAATAATATTTGTTTCAGTTCTTGTTTAGTCACCAATATTCTGATCCTTACGCGACCGTTGCTTCCATCTTCTTCTTCACGTAAATTTAATCTCGTAATATTTCGCTCCGACCATGAACTTGCCCGTTGAAGGCGTTTCTGATCGTGAAGCTTTGAAACAAAGTGTTTGGTAGAAGCATTACTTGTCATGCAATTTCCCATGTGAGTAGTAGAGAAAATAATGCAAAAAAAAGGGGATTAAGAAGAGAGAGTTCAATACTGGAAGGTGAATGTTATTTGTTTATATATATATATAGAGAATGTGCACATGAAAGAAGCGGTTATTACGGCGGGTCTTTGAGAGTAAGGAGATGAGATTCTTATGGATTGATTGAATGATTGATTAATTCTTTATTTTATGTGAATAGTCCTTTTTCGCCGAAAAATTCTTACGTATGTGAGATTATGGACAATTTATTTATCGTGTGACATGTGACTATAATAAGTATGATATCTAATCATTAAATAGCATATTAATTAAAAGGGTGCGTTTGGTATAAATTTTAGAATAAGATATGTTAATTTCATTTGGAGTAATAGGTGAGTTCAATCTCTGCTGAATTTGTGATCCCAAGCAATGACGGAGATGGAGGGAGGCATGAAAGTATCATGACTCCCTTTAAAATTTTAAAATTGTTAAAACTAGCACTATTTTTTTGTTTTTTTTATAATTTAACCACTCTAATTTTTAAAATTGCATACTTCATATATTATATATTGCAATTTGGCCCTTTCTATGTTAAAATCCTGGCTCCATCACTGATCCCAAGTCAAATAATCCTTTTTAGTCATTTTTTTATTTTTATTTTTAAAAGATTTTCAGTCATTTTGATCTAAATTTGTTCATGATATACAATATTATTTTTAATTAATTTAAAAATATAAAATATTATCTTTAATTAATTAAAATATAACTTCAAAATAAATTATTTGATCTACAATAGCAAGTTCAATGACCGTTGATCCTTTGTTCATCTCATTTATAATGACCGAGCTGACGGGACGAAAGATTTGCGGTAAAAGCTTCGTAATAGACAATATATTTTATTTTGGATAAATAATGGATAATGATTTTGCCGACTAAATTTTGATGTTGAAACTAGTACAGTGTCTTATGCTTTACAAATGTGTTTTTCTTAATATATTTTATTTATATTGTAATTGAATGGAAGTGATCATAATTTACTCAATATAATAATGATTACTTTGTAAAAACAAAGTAATCATATAAAGCACATATAATGTAAATCAAATAAAATGAATGAAATGACTATTTTGTCAACAAAATAGTATGGATGTCGACCATTTTAAATAAAACATAACTAAGTATATGTATATGGTTTTATTAAAAAAATATTTAGTTAGAATTTTTTGTAATTAAATTATATATATATATATATATATATATATATATATATATATATTAATCTACTAAATGATTTCATAATTACATATATTTTTTATTTTATTTTATTAAAGTTTAATTTAATTTTATAAAATTAAAAAAAATATTTCCAAAGAAACAAAAAGAAGTGAATAACTATTATTAGAGGATTAGTCTCATTTTTATTCCTAATTAATTTTTAAAAAATTATTTATTTTTATTATCATCTTATTTTTTAGTGAACCAAACACATAGTGAGTGTTTCTTAAATGAGTACTAAATGAAATTGCTATTTTTCACTTTTGTTTAATTTAACTTTCATGTCAAAATTATTATTTTTACTTTTTTGTGAATTTTTTATATTTTTTTGATGATTTCAAAAGTATTTAGTACTGAATCAAAAAAATTAGAGTCAACACTTACGTACTATATCTATTTCTCTTTTGATGATTTCATAAACCGTCTATTGTTTTTAGATGACTTCATAAATTATCTAATAATTTGAGATAAAGAGAGTAGTATTTTTATGCATGATTGACATTTTTCATTATAACATCCTTAAAGTTCTTAACTCATATGGTTTTGATTGAAACATATATAATGTATTGAACGTGGCTCGTTATGATATTAAAAATATTGCATTTTGTTTTGGGCATTTGTTGACGGAAAAAGTAAACAAAGATAAGGATGTGTAGCTTATAAAATTAATATTAAAAAGGCTCATTATTTTGATTCTCCATTATCCATTTAGCATTTTTATTCTTATTAGAAAACACTAGAAAAGTAAAATACCCAAATGCAATTAATACTTTAATATTAATAAAAAAATTATTTTAAAGTCTCTTTATTCTTTATATCTTTTTCTCAATATTTCTTTTTATATTTTTAGAAATATTTTTATAAATTTTTTCAGTTAACAGAAGTGCGGAGATATGGCGTACTTTCTATTACATCTCAAATATTATAAATGTTAGACAGTAAATTGTTAAGTCGTGTGTTCAAATGTTTTCACAAGCAATCATCCCTTTTTAATTATAAATAATTATATTACAACAGAGAAAAATAATATTTATTTTAATAGAACATTCACTTCCCAACAAATCATAATATATATTTAAAGTATACTGTAATTTTCAGCCTTTTGAATATATATCATACTAGAGTATCTCAGAATTATTTTTATATTATATTTTTAAATATAACTTCATTTATTTTTATTAATATTTACCTTTTCGAGTAATGGTAATTTATTTGGAAAAGATAGTAAAAATAATATTAAATATTAATATAAATATTGGTATATCTAGATAAAAAAGACTTTTCTATATATAATGAAATATATTGAATCGATAGAGATTTTATTTCAAACCCACTTTTATCCATGTAGAATGGGACGGCCTAAACAAGCTAGAGTTGAGCGTCAATCTAATTTTTTTTTTTTTTTTTTTGCCAAAGAGCGTCAATCTAATTAAGAGCTATCAATTGCATGTAAAATATTTTAAATCATCTTTTACTTTTTCAGTATTGGTTCTTAATTTGAAATTTAAAAATTAAAAACCACTTTATTCATCACAATATATTTTCCCCTTGGTACTAAAATTTATTTATATATTATTAAATCATACCATTATTATATAATTTTCTATCTATAGTCCACATATACCGTACATACCTAATACAGGCATCTTATATATTTTTAAGATGTCAATTATTTTCTACCGAATAATTATACTACTATATATTTTTGCATACATTCATTAGAATATTACTATTAATTTACTATTTTATTATATGGACTAATATAGTAATATATAGTTAACATGATTTTATATTATAATCATACACATTTAAAATAAATTATAATAAATAAAATAATTTTTATTATTTTATTACCACAAAATTAATAAACTAAATAATACTTTCCTATTTATATTACACCTATTTTTTTTTTTCGAAATGACTACACCTCAATTTATTATCGCATTATTTTGTAAGTTTCTGAAGTTTTGGACTACTTTTAAGAATCATCAATTATTATATATGATATGGTGAATCAAGTATACATCACATTCAATTTTTTTATGTATTTTTCTTTTCGGAGGCCAGATTACAATAATTTTCATTTTCTTTTAAAACATGAATCAAGTTGCAATATCCAATAAAGAAAATCTCACTTAACCTGATTTTATGCGTATTCGTAAAGAGTAGAGCTATTTTATCCGCCTCATTTTTACGGTTTTATGTCCCATTGTAGACATGTTTAAGATCCATTTTGAATAGATTCAAAACGAATTCAATAGAAAATGATTTTTCTATATATAAATTCAATTTTTTAATCTATTATCTAAATTTAGTTTATAAATTAAATTTATACGGTTTTTTAAAATTTCTCGAACCTATATAAAATGTTAGTTAAAATGAAAAGTTTAATAATAAATTTGAATTTAAATCTGAACCAAGCTTGATATTAAACTAAATGCCAAGAAAATTTAAGTGCCAAATGAAGATTATTTTAGGTGTTGAGTAATTGTTTTTATATATATATATATAAAAAAACAAAATATTTATTATTTTATATTTTTATCCACCTTACGTTTGCCATTGATCCCACATTTCCAAATATTTATCAGTTTACATGTCCCACTTGCATATTAGAATCTGACAACTATTATGACCCCCTAACTTTAGATTATAATTAATAACTCATGCATACATTTTTTAAAAGTGAAATTATTTAATTATTTCTCGTTAAATGTTAATGTCATCAAAAAATTCGATTGAGATAAATAAGATTCAATTTTATCTATAAACTTATTTTTAGTAGAAATTTCTCTAAAAATTAAAATAAATACCATCTGATGACAATAATTTTAAATAATTTATTGCATAATAATAATGATAATAAAATTATTAAAAATTAGTATAATATTTAAAAAAATAATCTATTTTATTAGTTATTAAGTATATTCAATTAAACATATAAAAAATAATAACAAAAAGTTACAATGTTATTATAAATGATAAAATAATTAAAAATATTATTAGAATGATTTACAATTAATAAATAATTATAATTAAAATAAAATTATTTTATAATTTTGAAGACTTGTTTTCAAAAGATCTTATAAATCATAACAATATTGGATTTACGGAATTCTATATTTTTTATCAAAATTAAATGTATAATAAAAAATTAAAAATAATTTCAATACTGCCATTAGTATCGACATGTGGTAGTCCATTTTATCTGCAGTGTTGGCGGCGTGTGGCAGCGATGTACCGTTACTGTTGTCAGTGTATTATTACAAATATGTTCTAAAGTAAAAATGTAAATTATAACGGTTTGATAGTTAATGTTTTTTATTATAATTTTATAAATTTTTTTATCAAATAACTAAAATTTAATTAATTGTTTTAAAAATATTAAATATAATTTTAAAGATTATGTGAATATTTCTTATTTCTTATTTATTAAATTATTAAAAAATTATTATTATTATATACTACTATATTCTTTTAATAATATTTTGATTCAACTTCACTTAATTATATTGTTTATGCCAATGCAATGCAAAATATTAAATTTTAATGATTGTACTTCTCGCCTTTTTATTTCTATTGATTATAATAGTATTTCTCATTTGAACACATTAAAATCTGAACACATTAATTATATATTTATTACTCCCTCCGTCCGGTTTAAGAAGGGAAATGAGTTTTGCACAAAGATTAATAAAATAAAATAATGTTTTATATGTCATGTCTACCCTCATTAATTAGTATAGTTTCTCCTAATAATAGAATAAATGTATTGTAAATTGAATTGTATTAAATGCATATTGAAATAATTAAAGGGATAAAAGTGGAAGTTCAATATAAATTGGCATAGGAAACACGATATGACCTTCTTAGATGGGACAAATAAAAATGGAATATGTCCCTTCTTAAACGGGACGGAGGGAGTATAATTTTTTCATCATTTTAATAAGGTGATATAACGTGATTGACTTGATTTACTAACGACATAATAAATTCTATCTATTTAAAAATTCCTCTTGTTTTAGTTTAAATTTTGAACTGAATTATTGATTAACTCCCGGATCTTATCACCTTTTTTTTTGGCCGTCCATTCGTTTTTCAGAATTTCGATGACTAATCTGGAGCCGACCCGTGTCACACAACTGGTATAGTGGGTGAGTTTGCCAGCGGAAATTTTTTACATTCACAAAGTTCAAATTCGAAAATTTATTTAAACGATATCAAAATCGTTTACCACTTGAACCAATTCTGGTGGTTATCACCTTTTTTTTAACAAGCCGTATCTCATCATTTACATGAAATGGAGTAATAAAAGTAACGGCTAAGAAGATGCTAGGTCATGGTGATATATTCAACAATCAATTGATAAATATTGCATTAGTTACTTTTACGAATAAAATTGTATTAGTTAGATGAAATTAAATAACAATTATTTATTTTTGTCACTATGTAATTTGGATACATAAGTTTATTTTATAAAAAAAAATTATGACATCAAACTACCCTACAAAACCTGCTTATACCGGCTCTCAATTAGAATAATAAACCGGGTCTAAAGGAATCATCTCAACTAATTGATGGACTTGCGCAAACTCTTCTTAACATATAGTTAAAGGACAAGACATTTGCTACCAAAATCAAATATTTATCTTAGGTTATACTGTTGACACTTGACAGAGTCTCTCTTTCCAACGGATGTAAACTTGCAAAATAACATTAGACTGCTGAGTGGATGGTGATTGTCCGATGAATATTCTGATACTTAATTTAATATTAAAATTAAAAAAATATTAATTATAATTCAAATTAGTCTATACATTTTTTTTTTTTTTTAACAGAATTAGTCTATACATAGACATTACTTAAATCTTTTTGGTAAGTATTAAAGAATATTTTGTAGAGTTTAAATAGAAAAAAAATATCTATTTAGCATATAAATCCAAATAGAAAAAAAACTGCTATTTGACATATAAATCTATTTAGAAACAAATCTGCTAAGTAGTGTTATATTTTTAAGGGTTAATTACATATAAAATCACCACCTTTACACGAAATTGCAAAAATAACACGACCTTTAAAACGTGTCAATTCAGGTCACTACCTTTCATTTCTTTTCAATAATAACACGGGCATATTTTTAGTGGCGTTTTTGCTGACGTGGCATGACACGTGGCACTTCCATCGAGTGTCCAAGTCAGCAAAATTTTATCAAAAAACGTGCCCGTGTTATTTTAGAAAAGATATGAAAGGTGGTGCCCTGAATTGCCACGTTTTAAAGGTCGTGTTATTTTTGCAATTTCGTGTAAAGGTTGTGATTTTATATATAATTAACCCTATTTTTAAATAGGGATGTGACTTCGAATATGAATGTCTTTTGTTCTTTCAAAAAATCCGGATCTTCCTAAATCTTCTTTATCATTGATAATATATTGAATAATAGCCATATTCTAGATTTTTGAATATCCGCATTTCGACTTGATTACTAAATCATATGAGATTCAGTCTTTTGCTTGTTTGAGCGTACTCGTATGTAGTAGGATTCGATTTTCCTTAGTCTGAACTTTTTTTTTGATAGGAAAGATCGAACTTTATTAATTAAACGATAATCATAACAAGTTCGTTGACAGGGAAAGGAACATTCCCGTCAGAGATACAATCTTTTCCAATAAAAACACCCCATTTGGCTAACGCATGTGCAACTTGGTTGCATTGTCTTCGAACGTGTTTGAACCGTGCATTACGATCTTCGACCAACGCCCTACAATCGTCTATAATCAATTGAATCGAGTCTATAGCGCTGTGGGGCTGATGAATTCTGTTGATAACAGAAGCTGCATCTGACTCGCAGTATAAGCATTCACCAGGGATTTCTGCTGCAACTTGGATACCAAACAGGACTGCTTGTGCTTCAGCAGCTTCCACATCTACCACTCCTCTTAATTGCTTCACCCCCCATCTGATAACAGCCCCATTTGAACTCCTACACACCGCGCTCACCACCGAAGCTTGGTTCCTTAACGAAACAGCGACGTCAGTATTCAATTTAATAGAGTTCAGTGGTGGAGGTTCCCATTCCAACGTGGAAACCGACCTGAGAGCCTTAGAGATACGATCTGAGCCTGCCTTATTGCCATGCATGCACGTAACACCTTTGAATAAAACCTCAGGAGCATGTCGTCTATTACCAAAGACAATGTTATTCCTATCAGTCCAGATTGTCCATAAACTCAAAATAAAGAGCTGAAGCTCATCGTCCTTGAGGGAGCTGAAAATCTGAGATAGCCAATCTGTCAAGTTGCTGCAATTAAAGCTGTCTACACGCATGTTAAGTGGGGATAACAACCACAGGCCCCTAACCTCATCGCAATCCTTGAGGGCATGCAGCTGAGATTCCTCCTTGACTCCGCATCTCGGGCACAGATTGGATAACTCGGGTAATCTCCGTGAAAGCTTTTCGTTGCATGGAAGAGCTTCGTGAAGGATTCGCCATAAGAAGTGGCGAATCTTAGGCTGAACGGGGCAGCGCCAAACTTTGTTCCACAAGCCATTGTCCGCATTATTGGAAGAAGAAGCAGTATTTCTACCCATAATTTTACAAGCTTGGTAATATCCGGATTTAACCGAATAAAACCCATTTTTATTTAGTGGCCAGAACAACTTATCTGGTGGCAAATTCCTGCTGATTGGAATTTTCAGGATGTTAGTGACATCAGCCGAACAAAAACATTCATTAAGCTTCGCAACATCCCAAAAACCGTCATTTGTCAAGAAGAAGCTAACTTTGCAACCCTCCGGAACGTTGGACGCACCCAACGGCTTCATGTAAGGAGCCGAAGTAATCCAGTTATCTTTGGCAGCATCAACTAACTCGTCATTGCCTATCCTCCATGCAAGACCTGAGTCGAGAACCCGTTTACCTTCCATAATGCTCTGCCACAAAAAGCTCGCTCCCCTTCTAGCCTTAGCATCCAGAAACTCCCTTCTTGGAAAATACTTGGCTTTTAACACCCTAGCACAAAGGGAATATGGATGTTGAATGAGTTTCCAGGCTTGTTTCGCTAGCATCGCCAGATTGAAAGCCCGGAGATTCCGAAATCCCAAACCACCCTCCTTTTTCGGCTTACAGATAGCGTTCCAACTGACCCAAGCAATTTTCTTTTGATCGTCAGTCCCGCTCCACCAAAACTTGGATATGATACCTCTCATTTCATTACAAAAAGAGATAGGGAGCGCAAAACAACTCATAATATAGGTCGGTATCGATTGAGCAATCGATTTTATGAGAACTTCTCGCCCCGCTTTCGATAAAAATCTCTCTTTCCACCCAAGGATTCTCTTGTGAAGCCGATCTCTGAGAAAGGCAAAAATAGGCTTCTTAGAGCGACCAATCAATGTAGGCATGCCAAGATACTTCTTGAAACGATCCACCACTCTGAACCCCAACAAATCTGACAACGCGACAATGTTATCCTGAGCAACTTTTGAACTGAAAAACATCTCAGACTTGTCGATATTGACAGTCTGACCAGAAGCTTGCTCATAGGTATTAATAATTTCTTTCAAAGCCTGTCCCTCCCTCATAGTCGCTTTGATAAATAGGACGCTGTCGTCAGCAAAAAGCAAGTGGCTAATGCGAGGGCCACCTCTGCAGGCCTTACCTCCTGAAATAACCTTATTCCGGACTCCCTTCCTAATGAGCGACGAAAAGCCCTCCGAGCACAGAAGGAATAGATAGGGGAGAGGGGATCACCTTGACGGAGACCCCGCTGAGGAAATAGGAGACCAAACGGCGCACCGTTTATCAGAAAAGTAAAAGAGACTGATGACACGCAAGCCATAACGAGTTTAATGAAATGAGAAGGAAAACCCATCTTCATCATAACTCGCTCAATAAAGCTCAACTCTACTCTGTCGTAGGCTTTGCTCATATCCAACTTAAGAGCAACCAAACCCGATTGGCCCTGTGACCGCTTAGCCATAGAATGAAAAATCTCAAAAGCAATCATAACATTGTCAGTAATAAGTCTACCTGGAACGAACGCACTTCGTGACTCATCAATAACATCTGCGAGAACCCTTTTAATTCTGTTAGCGAGGACCTTTGCCATTAATTTGTAAATAACATTACATAAACTGATCGGGCGAAGATCTTTCAATGTCTCCGGGGCAGCAGTTTTCGGGATCAAAGTTAAAAATGTGTGGTTTGCCCGTTCTGGCATAACTCCAGTAGATAGAAAATTAAGAACACAATTTATCACATCACGACCAACTACGTGCCAATAGGAATTGTAGAATAGAACATGCATTCCGTCAGGACCCGGAGCCTTCAATGGTCCCATTTGTTTCAGTGCTGCTACAACTTCCTCTTCTTTATACGCCTGTTGGAGTTCGTCTACTTGTTCGGTAGTTAGGGCTGAATCAATGCAATCGATAACACTTTCTTGATTAATAGGATCCGACGTAGTGAATAGCTGCTTATAATAAGCTTCAATCACAGCGTGAATTTCTGCTCCGTGTTTCCAATCTCCATTGTCATCCCGAATCCGTTGAATGAGGTTGTTTTTTTTATGATTAGACGCTTTATTATGAAATTTTTTTGTATTTCGGTCTCCTTCTCGTAACCAGTCAGCCCGAGATCGTTGCTTCCACATAATCTCTTCCTTATTAAGGATGTCATCAAGCTCCGCTGAAATTGCCGCCTCCCTCTCTAAATCACTCTGATTATCACTGTTTTGGATCAGTAGCAGCTCGGCCATTTTATCCTTTTTTTGCTTATTTATGTTGCCAAAATTAGAACAAGCCCTTGCCTTCAAGTTAGCTCCACAGTGAGTCCCGAGGTCCAGTTCAGTAGGCAAATCACACAGGACTCAGTTTATCATATTATTATGTGAAATTGAGTTGCCATTAGTAAATTTTACGAAAATACAATGAAAATATAGTGATAAATATAAATTATCCTTTCTCCCCCATAAAATAATATCCCGTTTGGACAAATATAATAATTAAAAAAATTGTTTAAAATTTATTATTTATTTTTTTATAATTTTTTAGATATACAAATAATATAGGCCAAACCATTTAAAAATAACAAACTTTTGCGATTTATGTCAGTTATAATCAAATCTTTTAAAATTGTTAAATATAAACTGTTTAGACAAATTGTGTTCCTTTTATAGCCAAATTTGAATCGAATCGATTTTCTTGCCAACATAAGAGCCATGTATATAAGATTAAAAAAGATATAATCACAATAAAATACCAAATCTTTGTGTGTTGTGTGTCACAATATAAGGTCTAATCACATTAAAAAACCGAACCATTTTAAAAATGGATATAAAAGGAACACAATTTGTCAAAATGAGTTATATTTACCAATTTTAAAAGGTTTGATCGTAACTGATATAAATCACACAAGTTTGATATTTTTTGGGTCTGGCTAATAATATATTAATGATTAATTCTTTTTATTGGTGCATTTTGCATTGGTATTGAATATAACATTCATTATATGTTGTATATGGCGTAGTTCATTTATTTGAGAATAACTTTGTACATTTACTAAGGATAAACAAGATTTTACATTTAAACAAAAGAAACTAGAAATGGCTTATCAATTCGGAATGAAGGAAGAAACTAAACAACATAAAATTAAATTGAAAAAATAAATATAAGATCGAATATCATGTTTTTAAAAACAATATGTCCTTACTGTCCTTACTTGAATGAAGTGTGCCTATATCTCCGAATGAAACGATTAGCAACGACAAAAAGCAGCACCGCTCAACTAACCGAAACCACAACTCTCTCTATCACAAAATAATGAAGCCAAAAGATGAAGAAGGGTGACGAACAAATATTCTTTCTTCTGCGTTGGAAGCTTATTTAAAGGCAAATGTTGTAATAATAATTTTTAATTAAAGAGACAAAGTTACTACAAACACCTAGAGATGTTACATAAGTTAAAAAAATGATAAATTTTTTTTGAGCAGAGCCACTTAGCTTTTGCATTGGGTTTGTGTATGCAAAAATTACCTTAAAATCTAAATATATAAACGCAATTGAGTTCGAATTTCGTACTTTACATGGTGTTTTAAATAAAATTTGCTCTCACCGGTATTTGAAGTGCTTATGTATTTTAAAATAAATAATCAACATAAACATTGATCAGCTAATCAGAATTACGTCTCATTTGTCAAACAATAATGAAATAGAAATATAAAGAGAATATGATTTTTTTTTTATTTTTTTTGTGTGATTTTTGGAAGCATATTTGGATACAAAAGTGGTGGTAACTCCTAAATAAGGGAAATGAAGTTGTTACAAACATTAATTGAAATGTTGTATAAGTTGAAAAGAAAAAGATAAAACATGAAATGTGATTTGTGCAAGGTTGTTTATTTTAGCGCTACATTCATGTATATATACAAGTTGCGGACATGCTCCCATATCCTTGAATCTAATGTTAATTTACACGCCTCTTACTTGTAAACATTTTGAAACTTTTTAATTTACTTGTTTACATCAAAATAAATAAAGATGCAAATCTATATAAATTAGTAATATGCTGTTATTTTTCTAATGAGTGACCTTTTAAAGATAAATACTCAGTTGTCATTTAACCATCTTAAACGTATAAATATATAGTTTTAATCTACTTACAATAAGACAGAAAAACCCATAAATTCAATTATAATGCTTGTCGGTTATATTTTTCTTCACAAAGGATAAAAACCATAAGATCAGACAATTGGTACTAAGTTTATGTTGCCTGAGTTTTATGTGAAACATGGTATCCAACATAAGACAATTTGTACCTATGCTCCTCAACAAAACAACACTATTGAGAGGAAATAACATCATACCCTCAATGTAGCAAGAACAATCAAGTTTCACTCTTATTTACTTTTATCTTTTTGGGGGCATTGTGTTTTACATGTTGCGTTTTTTATTAATAGGACTCCGTCACTTATTATATCAAATAAAACTCCAATTCAGTTACTTTTTGACATAGTACCTTTATTTTATCAAAAGATTTGGTTGTTTGTTCTTTATTGGAACTACTGATATACACATAAGTAAATTCGATAAAAAGGCAACAAAGTATGATTTTTTAGGTATCCCTTCTACCAACAAAGGTGTTGGAACAATTGCCCGTTGAAACATGAATTTTTGGAAAGGCTGAGTCACAGACTAGGTCGTTTTTTTTTAGAAGTTTCACGGCTCAGCTCGGAGATGCAAAGCTGGCTATCAACCACATCGTCCTTAGGATAAAACAGCCAAAAAATACTGTCACCACTACACTATGGTAACAACTCAATAACACTCAGTCGTATTGCTCAAGAATTGAATATAACACAAGACTGTATTTTCTATAACTCAGAGAAAAAACTTATTTATAACACAAGACTGTGTTTTCTTTATAACACAAAACTGTGTTTCTTTAACTAAAAAAACTTTATTTATAACACAAGACTGTGTTTTTTTTATAACACAAAACTCTGATTTCTTTAGAACACAAAACTGTGTTTCTTTAACTAATTTTTTTAACAAGACTGTGTTTTCTTTATAACACAAAATTGTGTTTCTTTAATTAAAAAAACTTTATTTATAACACAAGATTGTGTTTTCTTGAACTCAGAGGAAAAGCTCTGGTTTTTAATGTGTAAAACAAATAAGGAGGAAGTCTTAGTTTATAGGAAAGCTGGAGAGAACAAACCATTTTCTTTTTTCATGTGGAAAAAAAATGCAAACTTTAATTTTTTTTAAATGTTTCACACATTAGTGTGTTCACACACAACACACTAATGTCAACAATCCCCCACTTGAAAATTTAAAAAATATTTCTCGAGCAATTTCTGTATCAGTAAGATTGTGCATAAGCACAAGTATCTTGTGATTTGAACTTTTGCGTAATGAGTAAGATTCTGATTCAACAAGAGTGACTCGTATTCTTGAATTCTATCTCAGATATCAAACAACACACGAACTTTTCAATGAGTGTATTCAAAACCCGTGCATTTATGGCCTTGCACGTCTATTCAAGTTTAGTGAACGCTCTAGAAATTTCCCCTCAAATTTCACGGAAAACGGCCCCGCTTCCACATTCACAAAGGTGAAGTTATCAAGAGTACTCATGTAGCTAGGTACTCCACTCCATATGGAGTATAATTTTCATTAAGAGATTCTATTAACTCATTCTTTAATCGCTCCATGAGTCATGCTTGAATATTGCATGTTCTAACTCATATCATTTATAACTTGTTATAACCCATTGAACCTATTTCTTGGGATCTCCTTCAGTTAGGTCGGGTTGCCATCATGATTGACTCATTCTATAGGCAATAGTACCATTCATTTGAAAGTTTTATGGACTTTTTCTTTAGCTAATCCTTTGTTAAAGGATTTGTTAATTTATCATCAGTGTGTTCATGATCCACTCTAACAGTTATACTGTTCTTACGACATATATGTCGTTTCTTACCATTATATAGACAGTTCTCAATTTTTGCAATAGTCGCGGTACTATCGCTATGGATCAACACAAGTGGTATCTTTTTTTTTTCATAAAGGAATCTCATATAGCAGGATTATTAGCCATCATACTTCTTCACTAGTATTAGTTAGTGCTATTATTTCTAACTTCATCATAGATTGAGCCAAAATCGTTTGTTTCTTTAATTTCCAAGAAACAGCTCCTCCAACCATACTAAATATATAGTCGCTTATAGCTTTGGAATCATCTGATTTTATATTCCAATCTGCATCACTGTTTCCTTCAAGTACATCATGATGCGTTTGATAATGTAATCCAAGATTCATGGTTCTTTTAAGGTATCTCATGACCCTTTTAGTAGCATGCCAGGTCTACTAGTAAACCTGCACAATAATACAACTACATAAGCAATGTCGAGTCTAGTATAATCAGTGGCATACCGAAAGTTGCCAATAATGCACACATAATCAGACTGTCGTACACTATCATCAGTGTTCTTAAAAGGTTTTACACTTGGATCATAATGTGTACAAGCAGGTTTACAATCAAAGTAATTATATTTCTTTAGGATCTTCTTAACATAGTGAGATTGATCTAACGAAAATCCATGTTCACTCATAGTAATCTTTATACCGAGGATTACACTCGCTTCTGCAAGATCTTTCATATCAAAGTTGGCACACAACAATGATTTCACAGCCTTCACAACATGAATATTTGATACAAAGATCATCAAGTCATCAACGTATAAACATATGAAAGTACAAGCTCATTATCATATTTATAATAAATACATTTGTCACTTTCATTCACTTTAAAACCATTTAAGATGACAAGGTTATCAAATTTTTCATGCCAGTGCTTAAGTGCTCGTTTTAAACCATACATAGATTTGTCTAACTTACACAATTTCTGTTACTGACCATGTATCACAAAACCCTTAGGTTGGTTATGTATATTTCTTCTTCTAATTCACCATTCATAAATGCAGTCTTAACATCCATTTGGTGTATAACCAAATCAAATAGTGCAGTGATCAGTACTCTAGATGTTATTCTTGTAACAGGGTAATAGGCATCAAAGAAATCAACGTTTTCACGTTGTCTATAACCCTTAGCTACAAGTTTAGCTTTATATTTGTCAACTATGCCATCAGGTTTCAACTTCTTTTTTAAGATCCATTTACAACCTATGGTTTTGCAACCGGGAGGCATATTAGTCAAGTGCCATGTCTTATTGGACTCCAATAAATCCATCTCATCATTTATGGCTTCTTGCCACAAATCAGCATCTAAAGAAGTCAAAGATTCCTGGAGGTTCGTAGGATCCTCCTCTAAGGAATAGACATGGAAATAAGTTCCAAAGTCTTTCGAAATTCTAGCTCTTTTACTTCTTCTGATCTCTGGTTATGTATCATTAGTAATCTCATTATTCCTGGCCACATGAACATTACTAGATGATTCGCCCCCACTATTTCCTAATTTAAAAGGAAATTTTTGTTCATAAAAACCAGCACATCAGCATCCACAAATTCAATAATCACTCATACATTCAAGTCATAACATTTATAGGCTTTGCTATTGACTGCATATCAAATGAAAACACATTCATAGGCTCTGCTTGTTAATTTTATTCGTTTTGCATCAGGAATCCGTAAATAGACTAAACAGTCCTAAGTTCTCAAATAAGACAAATTTGATTACCTTTTCTTTAGGATCTCATAAGGTGAGATCTTACTGTTTGATTTAGGAACTCTGTTGAGTACATAACAAGCAGTCAGAAGCAACTCCAGAATTTAATAAAATAGACACTATAACTTCTGTAAATGTTCGACATTTTTCCTCGGCTTTGCCATTCATTTCAGGAGAATAAGGTGCTATTCTTTCATGTACTATACCATGCGAGTTATGAAAGTGTATAAACAACCTTTATACATATTCAGCACCTCTATCACTGCGAAATCTTTTAATTTTCTTATTGAATTAATATTCAATTTCTGTAACAAATAACTTGGACATGTCAAGTGCATAACTCTTATTTTTATCAAGTGCAGAAAAGTAAAATCAGAACAATCATTAATAAAAGTGATGAAATAACGTTTACTATTTCTAGTCAATGTTCCATGAAGTTATCATAATGAATTAAATCAAACGGAAACAAAAACACCACAGAAACACCATAAAAACACAAACAATTCGTTGTGTACGAAATCAGTAGCATAAACACCATGAAAACATAAGTAGCATTAAAACAAAAGAATGAAGAAAAGAACAATTATATGAATGATAGAACTATTATATTAACAAGAGATCAATGGATATATAATAATTTGTGTACAAAAAATCTAAAAAATCACAAAATCCTAAAAAAATATAGAAAATTAAAAAAAAAATCTGAAAACGCCGTCGAAAAATCTATTAAAAAACGTGGCAATAAAAAATTAGCGGAAGAAACGCGACAACGAAAAAATCGGTGGAAGAAATACAACAACGAAAAATCCACTAAAAAACGTGACTGCGATAAGATCACGAAGAAAAATTCACCGAAAGATGCGCGACGGCAAAACGGACGACGAAACAAAAAAACACGATGGTCAGAGAAAAAGAAGAAAGGAAAATAAAATTTGAGATGGAAAGAAATACAAAGAAAGAGAGAAATATAAGAGGAAGAAAAGTAGAGAGGAAAATTAAGAGAATATCGAGAAAAGAGAGAAAATGTAACGGCTATGAATGATAAAATGATCTAAAATGAGTTGAAACCTAATATATAATAAGTATTTTTGATACTAAGTTTCTAATTTAGATAAAGAGGAAAATTATAAAAATTTAGTTTGAAATTTAAAAATAGATGTTATATAAGTAATTTTTATTTTTTAATCAATAATTTTATTTTCTTTCAAATTCTTTTAGAAATAAATACTGACTTATGTAAATATTACACACTATTATAATTTTTTTATTTCTTACATAATTTTCATATCCAAACTTATGAAAATATTATATATTGTTGTTTGCACCGGTTGAGAAAATAATCGATGGACCCAAAATATGTCACAGTTCAGGACTTAGTGAAGAAGAGTTGAATGGGCTTATACGAAAATTCAGCCCACTAAAAGCTTTTATTTATTAATTTTAGCTTTTTTATTTTTTTAAATAAAAGATTAAATCTCATTAGGATTAGAACACTTGATTAGAGTTTGTTCCCAATAAATAGATAGGTTAATTGTATTATTATTTATCGATATATCATTAATCAAAATCAAAGTTCAGACTTTTTATCCTCAATCTCCGGATTGGATCTTAGTTCAAGAGTAGAATTGACATTAATCTCGCTTGGATTTCCAGATTTTCAGATTTATAAATCGAGCGACCGTAACGTCATTTGTACTGTTGGTTACATCATTTTAACTCAAGTTTCGTCATTCGAGTTTTGGGTTACGTTATCCGGATCCTGTTTACCTAATCCTGAAACCAACCGGTCAAAACATCAGTATCAAACGATACCCATCTATACATTTAAAAGTTTGAGCAAGGAATTATTTCCTTGCGGACAACTACTATATAGAATAATTGAAAAAAAAAATTAAATTAATTTTATCTGGTAATCTATATTTCTTTGGATAAGTCTAGTAAACTATATTAGTTAAACTAATACGCATTGATTTGATTAAAATAGTCAATATACTTATGCTTGATTTTAAATTTGATTTTTTATTTTAATCAAATCAAATAAAAAATATATTGAACTTTTGATTTTTTTTTTAACCGTAGATAGATTCATTGAAGAAAAGATCAAAGTACAAGAGTGAAAGCCATATAAAAACAAGTAACTATATGGTCTTTCAAAAACTATAATTCAACAACTAAATAAGAAACAATAAAAAATACAAGCAAAAGATAATAATCGAAAAAGAAAAAACTAAGCCAAATTCATGCTAAGATGCCAACATGGCGCACAACGATGACCAAAGTCCCGTTGGTACGGGGGTCTTAACTTGAATCTCGATCGATTATGTCGATAAACCGCTTGAATTCTTTAAAGCTTCAAACTTTTAACACATGTCCTTCAAGTTGAATCAAAAAGTTAGAAAATCACAAACTAATATAAAATAATAATAAAAAATATAATATTATAGAAAAACTTTAATATTTAAAGCTTCATAAATCATGAATCATCATCTAAACAAGAAATTTTGACATGCAAGGCTTGAAAAAAATTCTTTTTAAATGATAGATCTTTAACATGCAAAACAAACAATCTTGAAAAACAAGATTTTTCAAAAAGCTTTTAAATTAAAACCAACAAAAACACAAGAAACTCCATCTATGGAATAATTATTGAAAATAAAAGCTAATTAAAACTGAAAATAACATATAAAAAAAAGGCCAAAAACCACCTCCTCAAAGCTATGAAATTTGGGTTGTAGTTTAGAGAGAAGGAAGAGGGTTTTTTTTAGAGAGAAATAAAATATCAATCTTTTTAGGCTTAATTACTTAAAAACCACCCACCTTGAATTTTTTTTTCGTTTATACCCTGACCTAGGAAAAAATTCATTTATACCTTGACATTTGTGTTTATGTTTCATCTCTACCCCGAGGCACTAAATTAACCTCTTTTCATTTTAAAATAAAAATAAAATAGTCCTTCATTTAGAGAAAAATTCATTTCTAATTAAACTCTAATTAGCTTAGGTGTGAATAATTAGAGAAGAGAAAATATATTATTGAATCGAATGATGATAGATTGATTACAAGCATATATATATATATATATATATGTATATAACTAGAATAGTTCTAATCGAATAAGAACTTCTAAGGATATGAACCTTTAATCATAATAGGAGAAGGAGATATATTCCAATACTCCCCCTCAAGTTGGAGCATGAGGATCGATCATGCCCAGCTTGGACAATAACATAGTAACAATTCGACCATCAATAAGACTAAACTTGTGTTTAGGCCAATCGATAATTTTCAGTTTTAAGACTTGATGGTCTTCTTTAATATTTGCAGTTTAAGGACTTGCGTCGGTCCCAATTAATAATTTTCAGTTTTAAGACTTGATGGTCTCCTTCAATATTTGCAATTTAAGGACTTGCGTCGGTCCCAATCAATAATTGGACGAAGAACATTCTTCGTAGTTTTTGCCTTTCTGAGCCACCGGGCTAATTTTAAGACCCGAGTGATTCGAAGGGTGAAGATAACATGGAGACTTGAAGTGCAGCGGCGGCGGCGAGTATGGCGGCGGCAGCAACATCTTTCTTTTCCATATAAAGTAGAAAAAAAGAAAAAAAATAGAAAACAATAATAAACTAGTAACATATAAAAAAAATATCATTGGAGACTTGAAGTGTGGCGGCAGCGAGTATGGCGGCGGCGACATCTTTCTTGTCCATATAGAGTAGAAAAATTAAAAGAAGAAGAATACAAAACAGTAATATATAATAAGAAAACGAAAATTTAAAAGAGGTGTGAGGTGATTTTGGTTAAAAATAACCAAAATCACCTCCCTAAAATAATAAGATATGTGCGGAGATCAAGGATCAATTTTGCTCTGATACCATGTGAAATAATTAGAGAAGAGAAAATATATTATTGAATCTAATGATGATAGATTGATTACAAGCATATATATATATATATATATATATATATATATATATATATATATATATATATATATATATATATATATATATATATGTATATAATTAGAATAGTTCTAATCGAATAAGAATTTCTAAGGATATGAACCTTTAATCATAATAGGAGAAGGAGATATATTCCAATATTAGGTTAAAAATGAAGAACTATTTTAAACTTTTTTCTAAATAAAAACAGGTTAATTTAGTGCCTCGGGGTAGAGGTGAAACATAACTACATGCGTCAGGGTATAAATGAATGTTTTCTTAAGTCAGGATATAAACGAAAAAAAACTTCAAGGTGAGTGGTTTTTAAGTAATTAAGCCATCTTTTTAAGGTTATAGCTTTTGAATTTTAATCCAAAATGATATTAAACATATGAATTTCAATTACGATTTTTTTGTCAATTAACCAAAATAAGGAGCTATATTGTTGAAAGAGAGATACACCAGAGACGAGGCGTAAGCCCATAACAAGTCTATAGCCCACAACAGACTCACTACAAACCACCGTTTAGCAACAGCAAAATTAGGGGTGTACACGGATCCTGGATATCTCTTAAATCGAACTGAAAACTGCACCAAAAATATCCAGTACCGAAAAATATCTATTGAACATACTTTTTCCGAACCGAACCAAACTGAAAATTTTATTAGTACGGATCTGGATCTTTATAAATAACGTACCGAAAACTGAACCTAGCCGTACCAAACCGAAGTATCGAACTTATATTCGAACAACCGAAATTATATATATATATTATTTTAATTTAATTATTATATTCTATCAACTTTGAATTACTAAACATTAAAATTGTTTTATAAAATTATATAAATTTGTCAAGTATTTAATAATTATTAAAAATATTTTTTAAAAATTGATATGGACAGTTTACATATTCATTATTTTCATTATTGACCAAATTACATAGTTTTAACAAAAATAATATAGTTTAGCCTTGACAATAGATAAAAATACCCTTATCAAATAATCAAAAATTTAATATTAAATCTAATGATAATATACATGCTGTGCTCTTTTATTTTATTAATGATTATTTATTTGTGATAGTTGAAAAAAATAAATGATTAGCTAATTAATTTTAAAAGTCAAAATAATATATTATAATATAGTAGAGATCATATTTTAAATAAAACAATATCAGTGGTTCTAGTGATATTCGTACCGAATCGTACCGAAAAATAAAATCTCCGAATCGAACCGAACCGATTATTGGTATGGAATCGGAGATCCAATTTTCGATATCCCCGACTTTTGATTGGGTCCTGGAGATTTGTCAATTTCCGGATTCTCTCGAACCGTGCTCACCCCTAAGCAAAACAAGGAAGTTATAAATATTTTTTTATAATAAATATTACATTTTTCTCTTTTTTAGAGAATAATTATATATTTATTAAAAAATATATATTAGAATTGGATAATTTTACGGATGCGAATGAGATTAACTGATAATTAAGGTCTAAACATCAGGATGATTTAGTAATTATTGAAACTTGTTTGTAGTTTTACACTTAATTATTTCATACTAATTTTAATTTAAAAATAAAATAAAAACGAAAATGAAAATGAAAAGCAAAAGAACTCACGCATGTTTGCATGTCAAAGGCAAACAACGGTTTTGCACAGTGCAAGTAACTGCCTATACAAAACCACCAAAACTAATCCCACTCGCACCTAAATCCCACTCGCGTTAAAACACACATTTTTCAGAAACCCTTTGCTTAAAGCCGGCGAGTGTATAATACATATCCTTTCCGCGAGTACAGTTCTCACTCGTCTGTTCTCTGCTCTACTACTCTCTCAACATCACACACTCATGTCAAGCCTCTACACACTCTACTGCAAAATTCCATTTTCCCGCCAAAAGAATGAGTAAATTTCGTGGACGCGAAAATTTGATTCAAATTAATTTAATTTAACTTTGAAAACCGCAAGAAAAACACACTCTCATTTCGCTTATAAATACGCTACCAGGCCTTCATTTTCTTGTTTCTATGTTTTCTTCTCATTTTTCAAATTTTCTTACTGTTTTTCGAAGAAGCTTTTTCAAGTAATCCGTCTCTCTGATTTTCGAAATTTTCTCTGCTCTAACCTAATCAGATAGCCATGAAAGGACCTTTAAACGTTGTGGTTGCTCACAAGAAGCCTGAGTAAGCAATCTATGTCTCTGTTACTCGTTAATTTTTGTTTCACATTTTGATTTTGATTTTTTTTTGTGTGTATACGATTAGTAATGCCTGTTAACGGTTTGTTTGCTTATTTTTCGGTTTTGTTTTTGTTTTTGAAAACGCTTGTTTTCAGTTAACATTGTTTATAGAAATTTGCTTTGACTGTGATTAGATCGTGTGTTTTAAATGACATTTTGATTCGGTAGATAAACTGTAACTTACAAATTTGTGTTTAGATCTGTTTTTATTTTCATTTTGAGTTAATATATGCTTCATTAAGAGATTTAATCACGATTATCATTTTAAACATGAAAACTTATGGTAATGTTAATTTTAGTGCTGTTGTGACTCGCATTATTAGATTTTGCTTATTAATTTCTCTATATTTTTGGTGATTTTGAAGGATCATGAAGGCACGCAAAGCAGAGGCAAAGGCACCAAAGAAGAAGAACTCGGTTGCTAATAATACTAAGGATCCTAATGCTCCTAAACGTCCTGCTTCTGCTTTTTTTGTTTTCATGTAATATTTTAATTTTCTTTCATCTTCTGCTTCAAAGATTTTTAGATTCGCTTTTAATTGTTTTCTTCGAATTTTGGCTTAAATTTTACGGTGCAGGGAGGAGTTCAGGAAATACTTCAAGGAGAAGTTTCCTGATAACAAAGCAGTCGCCGCTGTAAGACATATATACTCTCTCATTCTTCTTGTTGATTGATTTGCTTATTTTGTTTCTGATTTCAATCTAATTATCTGCTTGTTTGTTTGGACTGTTTTTAAATTTACAACTGATCAAAAAATTTGTAAATAAAGTAGATGATCAATTGAGTATAGTAATTTAATCTATTTTAAAATAGGATTTTATGTTTTTAATTAATGATTAAGAATTTGAATCAACACTAATTTCAGGTGGTTGTGTTTTAATTTGAAATAATATTTTAATTTATCTAGGTGATCATTAAACAGAGATTAAGAGGATCTCTGTTAATGCGCTTGTTGACAGTAATTGACTTATGCTGTGTTTTTTTGTTAAGTGAAGCTACTGATTGCTAATGATCAAACATTGTAACTGAGATCTGTGTGTAAATCTTGCTTGCAGGTAGGGAAAGCAGGTGGTGAGAAGTGGAAATCTCTCACTGATGCGGTACGATATTTCTTACGTAATTTAAGCCATTTAATTCACTGTAATTCTTGTTCTATGTTATGTCTGTGTTGGTAAATAATTTAAATGGTGGAAATGTAACAGGAGAAAGCTCCATATGCTGAAAAGGCACTGAAGAGGAAAGCTGAGTATGAGACAGTTCTTGCAGCTTACAAGAAGCAGAAACTTGTATGTATATTCCTTCATATTTCAAAGTTTAATCCAGTCCTTGTCTAAGCGATTAATTTAACTGTGTTTTCTATTGAATAATAATTAGAATGGAAGCATCGAGAAGTCGGAGGAAGGATCTGAGAAATCGATTTCTGAAGTTCACAATGAGGAGGAGCAGGAAGCCAGCTCTTAGGTATTATCTCAACTCAGCCCTTTAATTATGCTTCATTCATTCACTCATTCTACTTTGTTTTATGGCTAATTTTTCTCATCATGTGTTTACTGCAGAGATGAAGTCCAAGAAAAAGCTCTGGTGGTGGGAGTTCTGTTCTGTACAGAGTTGGAAATGGGAACAGTAGTGGTGACAGTAGATATTATCAACATCTCATTTAATTAGTATATCAGTAGCTTAAGAAAACAATCTTTTTTAGTATCGTTCTTTATTGCTTCCACTATTTTTAAGTTCAAATCCAAGTTAATACTTGAACTGCAATTATGAAATACTACCAGTTTTATTAGCAGCATCTACTTTACTGCTGTTTTATTTTCATTTTTTGTTTCTTGAATTGCAATTCTGCAAATTACAATCATCAGCAACGTTAAAATTGAACAAAACAAGAACAGCTTTTTAGTTTAATGCGAAAATATATTTTACTCTTTGCAGAAGCGATAAAAGTGTCAGTTTTCCATCATTTGTTCATAGTGAAAGAAAAAAAGAAATAAAAATAAAAACAAAATGCTTGTCGATTTAACGAGTAGCTGAAATACATGGGGCTGATGCAAATAAATTAGAGTGGGGATTAACAGATTGACAAATTGATACAAAATTAAATAACAATAATCATTTCTTCTTGCCTGCTTTTCCTTCCTTTAATCTGATAACTTCATTGACATACCTGACACCTTTACCCTTGTATGGTTCAGGAGGTCTCCATTTCCTAACAGAAGCAGCAAATTGACCAATGTTGCACTTATCGTATCCGCTAATAATGATCCTGGTGTTTTCTTCCACTTTCACTTTTAGGTCATCAGGAATTGCCATTCGGACTGGGTGAGAGAATCCCAGACTTAATACCAAGTCTGTTCCTTCTACGGTGGCACGATAACCAACACCAACTAATTGAAGTCTCTTCTCAAATCCTTTGGAAACTCCCACCACCATGTTGTCTGTAAGTGTCCTGAACATTTTAAAAATTTCCATTGGCTGTGAGCAATTCAGTAGTATATGTCACTGGATTTAAATGAACTTTGACATATGAGGCTATTATAGCCGCAACAGTTAGTTAAATCAAAACAACCGATAGTATATTCTTCTGGATGACATTCTAATGAGGCGTCTTTGTTAGATTAAAGCAGTCTAAGCAAGTAGGGATCTTGTTTCGGAGATGAGGGCTAGGAAAGTAGGCCTAAACTCTAATTGTCTTCTTGCTCAGACTCTCGAAATCTGTTTCGTGTTTTATTAGACATGAAATTCACTGATAGGCATGTCAAACACATTACTTTCCTACAATCAAGAATATACCATAACAGTAGGAGCGTAAACGAGTCGGGCTACTCGCGATCCCCTCAAGCTCGAGCTGCTCGAGTTTCATCTCGAGCCAAGCCAAAGTATCAATTAAAGAGGCTCATCAGGCTCGCGAGCCTAAACAAGCCTCTTTACACACATAAATTAACAATTTATATATGTACTAGGTGGATATAATCTTAATTGGTTGAACTCTATGATTAGTCAAAATAATAATTAAATGCACGAAATATGATAAATGTGCAAGAACTATCTTTTTCTTTATTAAACTCGAATCGAGTTCGAACTCGAGTAGCTGGGATGTTGTTCGAGCTCAAGCTCGAGCATGAAAATTTAAGCCCATTCGAGCTCGAGCTTGGAATAACTCGGGCCTACCCCATTTACACCCCTACTTAACAGTCACTATTGAGTTTCCTTATTGCAAAGATGACACATGGCAAAAACATAATGAATTTTTTTTTTCCGGATAAATACATCATGAAATATTATCAAACTGGACAGAAGAGTTTACCTGAAAAGTCCATGCATTTGGTTGGCTCTTCTTGTTTCCAATGCCTTTTTTACTCTAATTAATCCATTTTCCTCTCTTTCAATCTTGATTTCTCGAGGATAACTTAATGAAAGCTCCCCCAACGGACCCTTAACTTGAACATCTTGGCCATTCAGCGCAAAGGTCACAGTGGAAGGCACCTCAATTGGCTGCTTACCTATTCGTGACTCCTTGCATTCTATAGTCTTCTTTGCAAAGCCAATTCGAGTTTGTGGAACAATAGGTACACAAATTCCATTTCTCTCACCCAAAAATACAGATCTCAGATGGCTGAAATATCATAGAAAGAACAATCAAACCAAGAACTAGGAATATAAAATCTATTAGCAAACAAATCCAATAGTCCAATTTAGCAAAATCCTCATTCTATCTCCATCAGAAGTCAATAATTTTTTGACAAGAAAAAAGAACAGCATTCACATGAACCAATTATGTGTAGTATAACTTAACAAAAAGAACTAATATATCCTTCTAGAAATTGTGAAAAATTGCATAAATTGAAAATGCAGCATAACTGAGTGAACTTAGTGTCACAGAACTAAATGTTCATAATCATATTAATTTCAAGAGCTTGACAAAAGAAAAGAAGACAAGGAAAAAAAATCCAAAATTTCAAAACCACCAAAAGTAATTTATATGTTATCAAATGAGCATTAACCAAATTGAAACAAGTACAGTTGTGTAATTGTATAGCATAAGAAATGATAAAGCATAAATTATAAAGAGTTAGGGTTAGGGTTAGGCATTTGACCTGGTATGAAAAGAGGAGGTAATTGAAGAAGCCATTATCACCACCAACAGCAGCTTTCAAAGAGCATTACTTTAAAATTCTAACGGAAGAAGAAGCCATTATCCCTATCCAAAACGACTGTTATCTAGTTTTATGGCTAAATGACCAAAAAGCCCTTATCTGAAAATTGGATTTTCACATGTTTACAGTAGCTAGAGCCTAGAAGGTGAAGCTTATTTTGGGCTTTTGTTTGGACTCAAGCCCACATGCTCAAGCTTGTGAAGTGACAAAATTCAGCTTTAATGCTTGGCATTCTTAATTCAAGCAATTTCTTTTCATTTTAAAAAGGACTTTGAACACCTAAAATATAAATTATTCGGTCAGTTTAATGCTTTAGCTTTCAGAAAGTATTTGGTTTAATTTTACTCTAATATTTAATTTTCTTTATAAATAAATTATGTTTTAATTTATAAATGAACTTTTTAGTATCATAAAAAGTAAATGAATAGTCAAAATGAAATGAATGAATAATTATTTTTGTACTAAAAGAATTGTTTAATTCAGTTGTAGTTTGAACTAAACTTCAGTGAAGTTGAATATTTAATAAATTTCCATGTCGGTCAATTTTGAAGGGAACTCTCTATGTACAACTCTACCAACCATATAATCAATTTAAAAATCATTATTACTACTCTTAAAATTAAATTAAATTACTTAGTTTAATTTTTTTTTAAAATATATAACTGAATTTTAATAGTAAAGTTTAATTTAATAGAACTAAAACACTAAAAAAAATTGTTTTTTAATTAAACAAAATTAAAATATAAAACTTTCTAAAATATAAAAAATTAATACTTTAGCCTAAAGTCAGCAGCATGGTAATTATACTAAATTATGTAAGATTCTAAGTTCTATTCTAACCACTAATTCCATCAGAAAAAAAAGTTGTAACCACCAATGGAAAACATCTTATAGACGTAAATTTTCTTCTGTCTTTCATCTTTATTCTGTCTTTACATGATTCCCACAAGCTCTAAATCTAATGCTGTAAATCAACTTGCACGTTTTGTTTTCTTCGTAAGCATTGATTCTTTGTACTACATAATTTTCTGTAACCATCTTTCCCAAATTGTCCCCACATGTCCATCCCTACCACAACCTCATTTACATTTACTACTCTTCTTAAATGTCATTGTCCAGTCTTATTCTTTCTTTCCATTTTTTTATATGACTAAATCTTACATATTTCCACAAAAATGGATAATAGTACTACTACTGCTATACTAAAAACAACTTATTTGATGTTGGGTTTTGAGTCTTTATTTTTGAATGGAGTTTTGTTGCATGAAACTTTGTTTTCTTGGCTTTGACATTGAATTTTATGGAAAAGCCAATAACTTTGTTTGTTTTGATATGGGTGGTTCTTAGTTGTTTAGTTTCTTGCCAAAGGCCTGAGTTTGTAAATGTTGGAGCAGTTTTTAGTTTTGATTCTGTTATTGGTAGAGCTGCAAAGCCAGCAATGGAAGCTGCAGTTTCTGATATTAATAAGGTAGCAAAAATTCTTAATGGGACTGAGCTGAGGCTGCTCATGGAGGATGCACAGTGTAATGTCTTCTTGGGTTCTGTTGGAGGTAAGCAATCTTCAAAGCCCCTTACTTTGGGGGCAATTTTCTCTTAATATGGCAAGAAATTTTCTTTTTTATTAGCTTGAGTTTTATAATTTAAAGAATTGGACTATGACCATGAGGATTGAATGTAATCTGTGTGACTGTATTGCTGCTAAGTTTTTTCTTCTTATATGTTGTGCTGGGTTTGATAGGGCTTTAATTTATAGTTGAGGATTAAACAAGGTATAGAACCTTGGAATTTTGATGTAGAAGCATGAAATTGCACAAAAAAATTGATCTTGAGCATTCATTTTGGTAATAGGATTATTCTGTATTGTTTAGCTAATTTTTAATGTGGTTTTCACTCTATATTTGTCTGTCAGCTTTCCAGGTACTTGGGAAAGAAGTAGTAACTGTAATTGGCCCCCAGTCCTCCGGAATAGCTCATATGATTTCTCAAATTGCAAATGGTCTTCAAGTGCCTCTTGTTTCATACGCTGCTACTGATCCTACTCTTTCTGCTCTGCAGTTCCCGTTTTTTGTCCGAACTACACAAAGCGACTCTTACCAGATGGCTGCGATGGCTGAATTGATCGCCTTTTATGGGTGGAAAGAGATAATTGCAATTTATGTGGATGATGATCCTGGGAGGAATGGGGTAGCTGCTTTGGAAGATGAACTTGAAAAGAATTTGTCAAAGATGTATAAAATGAAGTTGTCTGTCAGCTTTGATGAAGATGAAATTATGAATTTGCTCAGGAAATCTAAACTGCTCGGTCCACGTGTTTATGTTGTTCATGTTAATCCGGATCCCCATTTGCGAATCTTTAAGGCTGCAAAAAAGCTTCAAATGATGACCTACAATTATGTTTGGTTTGCAACAGATTGGCTTTCCGCTACAATAGATTCATTTTCTCGGGAAAATCGAACTTCACTTAATATGCTTGACGGGGTAGTTGGGCTTCGTCAACATATTCCAGAGTCTAGCCAGAAAAGAGCTTTCCTGTCTCGGTGGAAGGAAATGCAACAAAATGGTTCAGTAGGTTATGAGCTGAATAACTATGGACTTCAAGCTTATGATACAGTTTGGGCAGTTGCATACGCCATTGATAGATTCATTGATGAATTCAACAATATCACATTTTCTTCCAACCATGAATTACTTGAGATGAAAAATTCTGAACTACAGCTGGGCCAGCTGAAAGTCTTTAATGGTGGGACTGATCTACTTAACAAAATTCTACAGACGAACTTCACTGGTTTAAGTGGTCATATTCAAATTAATCAAGACCGGAACATTGACAGTGGCGGTTTTGATGTCATTAACATTGCTCGGACATCTATTCACACTGTTGGCTATTGGTTTAATAGTTTAGGTTTCTCACTGTTACCCCCTGAATCTCTCCAAGGGGAACAACTTAACCACTCCTATGTAGATCAGAAGCTTCAGAACATTACATGGCCTGGTGGAAAGATGGAAAAGCCACGTGGTTGGGTAATTGCTGATGACGAGAGACCATTGAGAATCGGAGTTCCATATAGAGCCAGTTTTGTTGAGTTCGTTACTAAAGTAAACGAGAGCCATATTGAAGGTTATAGTATTGATGTGTTTCTTGAAGCAAGGAAATTAATCCCCTACGAAGTCCCTTACAAGTTTGAGCTTTTTGGGGATGGTCGATCCAATCCCAGTTACAACGAACTCACACGAATGGTAGCAAAAGATGTAAGTAAAGTAAATGTAAGTTGCTGATTTCAAAATTTTCAATAAGATTTAGGCAAAGCCTCTGAGGCAAGCATGATATGGCATCCATGGAAGATATTTCAAAACTTACCATTTACTGCATTTGTTTTGCCTAGTAAATCTTAAATATAGAAAAAGTTTCTAAAAGCTCATCTAAATGCGTTATTGTTTTCATTAGTCTGGCATGCGTTTATCTCGAGCATTGTGAAAAAAGAGAGGCCATGATCGGAATGCTGGAATTTGCTCTGATTGAGATCCATATAGTTGTAGCTCTATCTTGAAAAATGCTGCATCTATAAATATATTTGTAAGCAGATTGAACTTGGAAAGTTAAGCTTTGTTCTTTCTTCGATGATTTGATTTCAGGTATTTGATGCAGCTGTTGGAGATATTTCAATTGTGACCAACCGGACGAGAATAGTTGATTTTTCTCAGCCATATGCTGCTAGTGGTCTTGTCATTGTGGCTCCATTTAGCAATTCGAAATCAAGTGCTTGGGTTTTTATTAAACCATTTACACTGGAGATGTGGTGTGCCACAGCCGCTTCTTTTGTGATGATTGCTGTGGTCATTTGGATTCTTGAACATCGGGTCAATGATGAATTCAGAGGTCCTCCGAGAAGGCAGATTATAACCATGTTTATGTAAGTTTATCAATGTTAAAGTGAAGTCTCTTTAAAATTGCCATTTTCACTTTACCTCCCAATTTGATGTTGCTACTGATTATCCTTATATGTTTCTAAGCCAGTTTCTCTCTAACATTTTATTTTCCTACTGTTGTTTGTGGCAGGTTTAGCTTCTCAACTCTATTTAAGACAAATCGTAAGACATACTGTTTTTGATAACTTAATCTTCTGTGTTCTTAGCTCACCTTAAACTCTAACTCTCTGATTGAATACCATGATTGAATATATTCTGGATTGAAACTATTTTGATTCATGTTACTTTATCTTCAATTAACTATATTGCAAGGCAATGGAAATCCTGAAATGGAAAATGCTGAAATGGAACACAACAAAACAATATTTATTACTAGAATAGGTTATAAATTTAAAGTTTCAGAGTTTTTTCAGATGCATTTATGAAAAGAAAAGGAAACTCTGAAATGTAGGCCTTGACAAATTTCCGTTACATAGTCAATTTGGCACAGTGACATAGAATACTAATATAATTCTTAATGCAGAAAATCTTTTAAAAATTACTCGTCTTTTGTTTTCTATTCTATTAATCATTACTATACTATAGTTGTTGTGTTGATGAATTTTCTACTGTCATTTATTTGCAGAAGAAACTACTGTAAGTCCACTTGGGCGCATGGTGATGATAGTGTGGCTTTTCCTATTGATGGTAATAACTGCAAGCTATACCGCAAGTTTGACTTCAATCCTTACAATTCAACAGCTTCCGTCACCCATTACTGGAATTGACAGCTTGATTGCAAGCGATTGGCCGATAGGATATCAAGTAGGGTCATTTGCTTATGGATACCTATCTGAAAGTCTATATATACCTCGTTCTAGGCTTGTCCCTCTTGGGTCCCCGGAGGAATATGAGAGAGCATTGAGGCTAGGGCCGCAAAAAACTGGAGGCGTAGCTGCAGTAATCGACGAGCTTCCATATATAGAGCTGTTTCTTGCAAAACAAAGTGACTTTGGGATTATTGGGCAACCATTCACCAGAGGTGGCTGGGGATTTGTAAGTACCTTTCTTTACAAGCAAGTTAAACTCTCTTACAGTGTGCACAAGAGTGATGTTTAATGAGCTGCTTGGTAAACCTGTGTGAAATTTCATTTGCGAATAGTAACTCTAAAAAGAACATATGAAGCATCATTTTTTCGTGATAGAAGGACACCTTACCTTTTGCTTAACGGAATCACTAGAATTTTTCATGACCCGATTCAGGCACGTGGAACTTGGAAGACTAAATTCCAAATCCAACGTAAGCCTAAAGAATAAATCCCACGACAAACCATAGATTATTATAGTTCAACTTTTGTTTTGCATTCGTCTAAAAGTGCATGTAGCACGAAAAATTACAACCTTACTGTATACAGAGTTACTATCTACCTCATAAGCTAAAGAATGTACTGTAATATTGAAGGCGAGATATGGTAATTCATTTTATCTTGCACTTTCTTCACCATTTTAGTATTATATGACCGAAAAGTGTAAAACTCTCTTGTGCTACTTATTGGATTCTGAATATATTTTAATGAATTTTGTTTTGTCTAAATCAGGCGTTTCAAAGAGACTCCCCCCTCGCTATTGACATGTCTACTGCAATTCTACAACTTTCCGAGACAGGAAAGCTTCAGAAGATCCACGAGAAGTGGTTCTGTAAGAAAGGCTGCCCTGAAGAGAAAAGGCAAAAATCTGAGCCAAACCAACTTAATCTGACAAGCTTCTGGGGTCTATATCTTTTATGCGGTATTGTATCTCTAGCTGCCATTCTTCTATTTCTACTAAGAGCACTTCGACAATTCTTGCGATTCAAACGTAGGCAAATTCTACAGGCCTCTCCTTCTATAATTTCACCATCTACGCGCTTTTCGCATGTCATTTTTCACTTTCTTGATTTTGTTGATGAGAAAGAAGAAGCTATCAAGAGAATGTTCACTCAGTGGGAGAATCCCATTCCCCCGATTAGCTCGGAAAGATCAAATCCTTAAACGAAGGAAATTGATCTTCCAATAGTGCAGTGAGAAGAGTTTGGCATTAATCTTCATGCCTGTTCTTCTATATACTTGTTTTGTGCAATACATAGAATTATGTAACATAGGTGATTAATTTGTTTATAGATATGTTATTTTTGTGGTGTATAAATTGTATATTAAAATATTAATAAGTTCCTCCTGTATAGCCAAAATAATATGCATAAATATCAGTAAAATTCTCTTTTTTTTTCTTATCTAGTCATATGAGTCGGATTTTTCATCGATCATTGTCTGCTAGCTTGCTATGTTATTGCTACTCTTGCAGTGAGAACCATAAGGTAGTTAGTAATCAATAGGGGCGGGGGGGTTGGTTCAAAATTGGACCGAAACCGATTAACCGGACCTAACTGATAAGTTTGGCTGTAAGGTAGGTAGTATAGGGGGTGCAAAATCAGACCGAAACCTAACTGATAAATTCGGCTTGATTTGATTTTTAAGTTTGGTTTCAGTGATAGATGAATTTCAGTTTATTTTTGGTACAAATTGACCTAAAAAGCCTGAAAAATTAACTGACCGATTTAGTTTGATTCGACGCGTTTAATTTTTTTTTTCTTCATAAAAATGACTTGGTTCAGTTTTAACCTAATGCATACTCCTAGTAAACAACAAAGATTGTGTTGGAAGCAATAATTCAGAGCCAGAAAATGCAAAAATGATATTCCAAAATGTGATGTGCATTTAACAGACAAAATTATCAAAAAAAATTTATTCTTTGTTTGTTTTTGACGATCTTTCCATTTTCAATCACATGGGACATCCTAGTGGGTACTACCAAAGTTGGATTCTTCCAAATGCAGGAAGCTTCCTCATTAAAGCTTTGGTCCAAATACATTCTATTCCATGGAATGTTAATGAAGCATAAAAAAAAAGAGAAAAAACAATAATTTGTTTGTAATGGAATTGGGAATCACATTCTTATTCATAAAGAGAATATGCTAATACTGAATTTGGAAATTTTTTTAAGTAGACTCAGTTCATCACGTCATCTATGGACTAAACCGATCACATTATGACACGTTATTAAAATAATGGCACTATCGTAATATAACTATTCAAAAGTGTAAAAAAATAATAAACAAAATTACAATAATGTCACTATTTTAATGACGTATCATAATATGATAGCTATTTTACGAATAATATGGTAGACACGGTCTATCTAAAAATTTCTCATAAATTTGATACACTTTGAGGTCTTCATCATGTAGTCGTATTTCAGGACTAATATATATTGTTAGTCAAGTGTAGGAAATAAAGTTGACTTTTTTGATGTAGTGATATTCAAAGGGGGCTTAAATGAAATGGAAATTATAATTTTCACCTACTTATATGAAAGTGTATGATTCCATCTAGTCATCACTACATAATGTGACATTACATTAAATGGCAATATAGAGTATTAAATGAGTCATAAAGAGGAGGAGCAAACTCTTACTAGGATAAGAGATCTTGTACATGTAGGGCATGAAATATTATTGCAATAAATATGAACTGATAGGCAATAGTAAGAAATTTTGTAAGGCACCATCAAGTTATAATTAAACTCTAGGCAGCATGTACACTTCATTCAATTAACGTGTTCCGTTTTCAAAATGTATTAGATATTTGACGTTTCGGACACGAAACTTCATCTCTTACATAAAAAACATTGAAGTAACGCAGTTTCGCTGTATATGTGTCCAAGTGTCCGGTTTTTTCGTGCCTATATTGCTACCTAGGTCAAACCTAATGAAGGTGCATGTGAAGTGTGTTTGTTGTGAACCAGCTGCTACAAGTCAGCCTCCTCCATATTAACCTGCAGATTTTGCAAGTCAGCTTTCTTTTTCTAGTGGTTTTGATGTAATGCTAAGTGATCATGTTTCTCGGGTGCATTTTAAAACTTTAACCATCGCTTTTACTACATATTATATGTTTGATTATTTTACACAACAACTTAGATGCATAGACACAAAGAATTAGAAAACTAGGGAGGCCAAGAAAATCGACTTGCAAGGCACTATGCAAAAAAGAAATATGATAGTCTAGTGGCGTTGGGCTTATCATCACGAACTGATATAGCGGAAGTTACAAATAAAAACCGAATAATTTAAATGCCGTTGATTACACATAATATCAGCAAATTAAATTTTAAAATCTACTGATTCAGTAATAAAAAATTTATGAATTAGACATCAAAAATTTGTTGATTCAATTGAATACTAAAATCTGGAAAATAATCAACTCTCTCTAAAAACAACATAAACTACCATCTATCATTTCGTAATGTTGCTTAAATACTAAAACAAACAAAAAATCCTAAACCGGACATAAAAGGAATTAAAATAGGAATAATTACAAAAAAAAAATCCAAAAAAAAAAACAAAACTACGTACTTTCAAAAAAATTTACATTTGATATCCAAAAAGTTTTTTTACACATACATGGTTTTCACTTTTCACGTACCGTATTAGAGATGTATCAATAATGTATCGAAACATATTTTTTATAGTAAAAAAAAGTGCGTAGAATGTGTAAATTTTTTTATTTTTTAGGTAATTGATTTTTTTTGACTTAGCATGTATTTTTGAAAATTAAGCGATTTTTAGGATAATTTTCTAGTTATCTCATTAAAATAATAAAAGTCTAAAAATAAGCCATAATAATGTCATTTTGAAAGTCCAAACGATAGAATTTGGCCCAAAAACGACAGGCATCATGATCAAAGTTGACGAGTATATATTGTTAGCCCATTTTCAATAATTCTAGACCTATAAAAATGTCACTGTACCTCTTTTTCCATAAAGTTAAATTCCATCTCTGCAACCGCATCATTCACTAAAAAAGTAACTTCTCATAAAAATTAATCATATAAAAAGAACTTCTCATGAAAATTATTATTTATTTTATATTTTAGTTCAGTTTATTATTTCAATTGTGATTGTGAAAAAAATAATAATAGTATTTTCTTAATTATTGAAATTATTTCAAAGATAATTCTCAAAATTTGAGTTAGATTTTAATTTGTTGTAAAATTAATTTTTGAATTTAAAAACTCCCGATGATCTTTTGCAAACATCTTCAGTTGATTTTTAAAATAAAAATTTTATATAGACTAAGAATGCATCCATTTAAATAAAGGGTTAATGTCATAAAAATTCACGAACTTTACACGTTTTCTCATTTTAATCACGCAGTTTCAATTTTCTCATTTTCATTCACGAACTACCACTTTTTCTCAAATTCATACAAGGTGCTGAGGTGTCACGGTTCCATTGGTGTAATTTGCTGAGGTGGATGTCACTTTTAACCAATGAATAAGTGCCACCTCAGCACCGTGTATGAATTTGAGAAAAAGTGGTAGTTCGTGTGTAAAAATGAGAAAATTTAAACTACATGATTAAAATGAGAAAATGTGTAAAGTTCGTGATTTTTTTTGACATTAACCCTTAAATAAATTTAAACTATAGCTAATTTATACTACTATTAGAAATAAATTTTATAATAGAATATTAGATAATTTTAAAAGTAATAATTTTTATAATAGAAAATTAGATAATGTTAAAAGAAATAATTTTATAATAAAAAATTAAATAAATAGTTTATAAGTTATGAAAATTCATAATATAATAAATAAATAATAAATCAAATACTTTTTGAAATAATAATTTTAATTTCATATTTAACTTAAAATTTATAAGTTGTTTTCACACTTAACTCACATTTAGCAATGTAAAATGGGTTTTTGATATTTTTGTTCCCCCTATCAAGGGGGAATTCCTATTTTGTGCCTCAGGCCACAAAAATTCTATTTTTGTGCCTGAGGCACACCAGCCCGCAATGGCTAATAACGGGCTGGATACCAGCCCGCAATTAGCCATTGCGGGCTGGTATTAAACCAGCTGATTAGCCTTAATCAGCTGGTTTAATACCAGCCCGCAATGGCTGTTTGTGGGCTGGTCTCTCCCCATGATTGGGGAGAGAGTAAATACACTCTCTCTCCAATCATGGGGAGATATTTTTTTTTTAAATTTATATACTATTTAAATTTATATATATTATATAAATTAATGTGTAGATTTTTTAAATTTATATATATTATATAAATTAATGTGTAGATTTTTTAAATTTATATATATTATATAAAAAAAATAGTTAAATTGTTGAATCAAAAATTTAAATTTTGTATGATTAATTTTTAAAAGTCTAACAAATAATAAAAATAGAAAAGAAATGACGATTAATAAAAAAGATGATTTTAAACTTACCATATATAAAAGAGAAATATTGAAAAAGGTAAGCAATAATACACCAAATTTTTTCACCATAATTTACACATTAATTTTAGAAGTCCAACAAATAATAAATGAAAAAAATGGCAATTAATAAAATTAATCTACAGTTTCGATATTAAAAAAGAATTGAGCGTTTTTCCGAGTAATATGTAAGCGATAAAGATAAATTAATAATAGAATTATACATAATAATAAACAAACCATAACCCACAATTAAATTAATTTTTTTATAATTTTAGTATCTCAATTATTAAACGTATTTATGTAATTTAATTTTTAATTTTATAAAGTATAATATAATTATAATTATAATTTTATCAAACTCCAAATTTGTACAAAAAAACTCCGCATTACATAAATTCTCTATAAATAATAATTTGTAGTTCATACGGAATTCACGAATACCATTGAATTGAAAAAATTATTTTATATAAAAATGAATAGATTCAAACAACATTTCCATGCAAGCACAAACGTCATACTTCGATATAAAATTTGCTATGCTCAAATTTCATTCTCCAACAGTAACCATTTCCATTATTACAAATAAAAACAACACGCATATGAATGTTTCCATTCCCTCATCTCAAATAAATATTACAAAAACATCAAAACTCCCACTTTAAATAGGGGATGCTGCCCGCAATGGCTGTTTGCGGGCAGCATTAACTGGCCCGCAATTAGCCATTGCGGGCCAGTTAAACACCCTGATTAAGGGTGATTAACTGGCCCGCAATGGCTAATTGCGGGCCAGTTAATGCTGCCCGCAAACAGCCATTGCGGGCAGGTGGGCCCCAGGCACAAATCTGGAAATTTTGTGCTCTGGGGCACAAAATTGGAATTCCCCCTATAAGGGGGGAACAAAAATATCAAAAACCCAATGTAAAATATTACTTACACCAGAACTCTATCTTTCCTATATAATATACCAAAATGATATGTGTATAGGCTTTTCAAGATGTCATTGAAAAGGCAAGATGAGGCATTGTCATCTAATAAAATTTGACGCGTGAGACCACCGGTTTTCAGTCAAATCTGTTCAATAGTCGGTTTAATCTCATTGATTACCAGTTTAACCGTCAAGTCAATTTAGATCGACTAGTTCATTTTTTTTTCAATCCAATTGAACCAAATTTCCAGTTTTTAGTGTCAATTAGACAAGATAGATTGCCGATTTTAGATTCAACCGGCAGGTTCGGTCGATATTTTGATCACCATCTGGGGCCGTTTGGTTCGCCACAAAAATGGGAGAATGAAAATAGGAATGGAAATGATTCCCATTGTTTGGGTATGTTTTGTCAAATTATATTAGGGAATGGGAATGTGATTACCCCCTCAGTGGGAATCACTCATTCCCCCCTTACCCCATGAGAATGGAATGTTGGGAATGAGAATCAAAATTTTACAAAATATTTTAATAATAAATAATAATTATATAATTATTAAAAAAACTATTTTAAAATATTTATTTTAAAAAATATATTTAAAATAATAAAAAAACTTTTTTTAATATTTTTTTTAAAATAATTTTTTAATTTTTTTAAATAATTATTTATTTTTTTTAAATAATTTTTTAATTTTCTAAAATATTTTTTTATAATTTTTTCGAAAATAATTTTTTTAATTTTTTCGAAAATATTTTTTAATTTTTTTAAATAATTTTTAAAATAATTTTTTTACTTTTTAAAAAAAATTAATTTTTTTTAAATATTTTAAAAAAAATTTAATAAATAATAAATAATTTTTTTATTAAATTTTATCCATTTCCATTCCTACACTAATTTTGAACCAAATAAAAAATGAAAACAATCATTCCCATTTCCATTCCTTCTCATTCCGATTACCATTTCCAACCTTAAACCAAACGGCCCCTAAATCTATACTATATATAAAAGCACGGATGGGGGGGCAGACAAATTTACTAAATAATCCTTTTCAGTTTACTACTAAATAAAGGTTTTATAGTCATTAACAAATTAATTACTATTGTAATAAAAGTCCTAATTAGAATAGGTAACTAAATTATCTCCAATTTAATTTTTAGTATGTAAAAAATAACTAAATTGTCTCCAAATTAGTAGGAATACCTATCTTTTAATTTGATTGAACTACAAAACTAAAATATTGTATTTGGTCAATATATAATTATTTAAATTTCTATCTTATTATTTTTAAAGATATTATTAATAAAATTAAGTTAATTATTTTATTATGGTTATTATAAAACCAAAAGAAGAATAAATTCAGTATGGAAAAAATTTAATAACTGAAGTATATTATATTTACTTTTACAAAAATTATTAACTAATTTAATATTAATTATAAATTAAAATTAAAATAATTATAATAAATTTATTAATATGTTCATTGATAAATTACGTTACGAGCCACGTGCATAGCACGTAATGCAAAACTAGTCTGTTAAAAAGTAGAAAGGATGAGATCCTACTTCCAGCTCTCTCATTTACTTTTTCTTTTATACTTTTTTTAGGCACTCCAAAATCCACTCATCTAGTGGTTTAGCACCAAATGTATTATTCCTTCTTCCTTTCCTTTTTAATTGATTTAAGTTAATTATCAGAATTCCAATTGTTTGTTTCATTGAAATTTATAGATGTGAATTAGAAAGTTTCTTAATATTGTTTTGTGCCAAAATTTACGACCTAAATTAAAATCAATATTTGGGTTTGTGCCTGAATTTCTTAGTCATGATTTGTACCGAAATTATCAACCCACATGTTATGAACATGAACAATAAGTTCAACAACAAAATTGGCTTAAAACATCATTTGGTTTCTGAACTTATATTCATTGATCAATCTAACTTTTAAATTTATTTGATCTATCGAACTTTTAAACTTTTTAAATTATTTTTTTTAACCTCCGAAACAAAAATTGAGTGTCAAAACACGCTGACGTGGCAAAAAATTTTGACTAGGGTTGTCTCATTTTTTTTTATTAATTCACCTTTCTGATCCTTAAATTTTTTATTTTACCCATCAGGTTAAATTTAGAGAAACTATATATACTAATATCATTACGTGATCATAGGTTATTCTTGAAATAATGTTGATAAGATTCCATTTTATCCACTTAACTAGTTTCAATCTGGCTTCTAACTTTCTAATTTGAATCACTTTGCTCCTTTTACTAATTACCATTAAACACCTCAATTTGCCTAATTTATTAACTATAAAAACTTTGAGACACTGATTGACAAATTGGTCAGTGTGTAGCTTTCAGACAAATCTGATATGGGCTAGGACTAAGCATGTGCAATGGTTAGCTCATATTCCTATTTCCTTCTCACAATATTTCTCACTACCTTCCTCTTAAAAAAAACTAAAACAAATCAAGTTATAGAAAATTCACACATCGTAAATTCTATAATTTTTTTCATGAGTTTTAATTAATATATTTATATTTATTTAGATGTTAAAAACATCTTTATTGGTTTATAAGGATATCATCAGTTGAAATTCTATCCTAATGGGTATAATTAAACCCCAAATTTATTTAAACTAGATTATTATTGAAAAATTAAAATATCATATATCTTTATCAATATTGAAATGTATAATAATGCATGATGTTTATTAAAAAGTATATATAATTAAAATATTTAATCATCCAACACATCTCTAAAATGTTCTAAACACATCTCTAAAATGTTCTATCACAATTCACATTAATAATAGAAGCTATCCAATTTAACATGAATGGAAGAATAGGTCATGAATTAATTAGAGCCTTTATTTTTTATTATTAATGAAAGGAAAGTATATAAAATTATAACACCAAAGAAACAAAATAATTTTTTAATGCACAAACTTTTTTAGTTATTTTTAGTCATTCAAACTCTTAATATTTTTAAATGATGCGAACTTTTTTTTAATTTTTTTTTAAAAACACCCAAAAAATTTTAATTTATTTTTCAGATACTTATCTCCTTATATTTATGGTTATTTTTATGATTTTTTTTCAAGTTTCAAAGTTTATTCACTTCCCCCATTTTAAAATATTGAAAACTTAAACAACTTAAAATAATTTAAAAAACATATATAAATTTTTTGAATAATTTGAAGGATTTGTTTAGTATCTTATGCCAATTTATAACTCTGAAGTGGGACCATAATATTTAATAATTAAATTATGTCTGCTGATGGGCGATTTTTCTTCTTTAGTTTATTTCTATTAAAATATCCACATGTTTCACACACTTTGGTGACAGGACCCACTTGATATTTACTTTTATATTTCACAAAATCCAATTGCATCACATGAGGTAACATAGCTAGAAGCCAAAAAGCCAGTCTCCACTGCTTTCGCATCTGACGTGGACAGATTAGTTTCTCTAAAGTAAAAGTTCAATTATGTTAAGAGACTTAACTACTAATTTTCTCATTCAAATTAATATATAAACAAATTAGTTATGAATCTGATAATCATAATTAATTAACTTTGTTTTGCCAATTTATCTACTTAATTTATAAGGATAATTGTCGGTAATTTATTTCTTCCAAGCTAATTTGTCAAAACAGGATTAATTCACTATAATTATCAAATTCATGACTAATTTATTTATAAAATTAATTTATATATTAATTTTTTATTGTTTACAATTTGATGGAGCAAATTGCTATTTAGGCTATATTAAAATAATATTTAACTGATTAAATCTATTTTTTTAACAACAAGTAGCTATTAGTAAGGTATTAAAACATAGATGTATATCATAACTAATACAAAAGAAATAAAAATACAACTACATCAAAAATATAAATTTAAGAATGAAAAAAAATTAAAAGTGACCATAATTAATAAAAAATTAAGTTGAAAGAAAAAAAATTAAAAGTGACCATAATTAATAAAAAATTAAGTGATCATTTTTAATTTTTTTTCCACTTTTATTTTCCTGCACTTAATATTTATCACATATTTAAATTTTATTTTTTTTTATTTCTTTTTGAATTTTGACTTTTTTTTACTGTTAATATTTTTCGTCAGTTTTAATATCAATACGAAATCAACACATAATCAACATATGCAATAAACTAACTAATTTAAAGTTTTCAATTTTTTATTACACTAATTTTCATTTTTTCAACATTGTTTCAATTTAATTTCTATTTTTTTTATTTTATTTTTTTTTATATATATATTGTGTTCTTTTTTGTTAATGTTAAAATCAACTAAATATCAGCATAAGATCAATATTCTAACATTACAATAATTTAATATCATTTCACCAATGCTAAAATCAATAAAATATCAACCGAAAATTAACACAATATCAACACTGTAACATTACAATAATTCAACATCATTATTTGTCTTCTTCCCCGATACTACCATATCATTATCTAGTCTTAATTTAATTTAATTTAATTTTTTTAGTTTATTTCACAGACAATATTGTCTTATTTGTCAATGTTAAAATAAAAAAATTCAGTTGATTTCCACATAATATCAACACTGTAACATTACAATAATTCAACAGTCAATCATCATCAACAAATCATTTTGCAGAATAAAAAAAATGCAGAAATACAACAAAACGCAAGAAAAATGCAGAAATAACAGAATTTTATTTTATAAAATCACAAAACTATTCTATATAACATGAAAAATAAGTATTAGATTCTTTAAAGATACTCTTTATACATTTTTAATGGTGAAAAAACGGTAAAAAATAAACAAATTACAGATCTGAAAATGATACAAAAAAAAATAAAAAATTTCAGATTTAAAATCAAAAAGATAAAAGAAAAAGATGGGACGGCGAGACGAAGGCGGAACAATGGAGGCGGAACGACGGAGGCGAAGGTAGAACGGCGATCTGAGTGTGAAAGGTGAGTTGAGAGAGGAGAGAGAAAATAATTATAATTATGAGGATTTGTGTTATTAAGGTTCTATTATATGAATGATATAAAAGTAATAAATTCTTTTTTACAGTCGACCCTATAATAGTTAATATTATATAAATTAATAATTCTAATAATTAATAAAAAATTGAGAAAACCAACTTCGTTCCACGTCAGATAATTAGTAATTCTATTATCTAATAATTAATAAAATTTAAAATTTAAAATATATGCTATATGAATATTAATTATTAGAGAGATTTTTTTAAAGAAATATATAACAATTGATGATTTATTTGAGACAATACTAACCTTAATACATAAAGTGAAAGTTAAAATACCATCAAATTATGACTTTCTTATTCTTTTTAGAAATTTTAAAAGAAGGTATAAGATAAACAAATTAAAGTAAGTATAAAAAATATCAAAAATTATTTTACTTTATGAATACAACTTCTTAATGATTATTTTTTAGTTTGATATCAATTGATATTTTTTAAATTGAATATAAAATTATTATTTTTAAATTGAGTGATTTTAAAGTGTATTTAGTTAGTTTTTTTATAATATAATATTAATATTAGGTCTATTAATGTAGATGCTTTAAAATATCTTTTATAATTTTTTTTATATAAATTCAATAAATTAATAATTCTAATAATTAATAAATTTTTGATCCACCATGTGTATTAATTATCAGAGGGTCGACTGTATATGGTAGTTTTAAAATGTCAAATATGGGTCGGTATAAAAGTAAATCAAATCTAAATGTTAGTTATTTGAGTAAAATACACTTTTTTAAATATAGAATAAAAAGTGAAATTTGAACAAACACTACATATCAAACTAAAAATCAACACAAACGATTTTGAATTTACAAGTTTCAAAACACACCAAAATCACACATAAATTTCTATAAAATTTAGCAATTAATTCAAAAAATAAAATAAATAACAAAATAAACAAGTTTAAAGACAATAATTTTGTATTAGAAGCCAAAGATTACCGTGTTCTGCATCCGAAATTTAAATTTTCTCACTCTAAGGGCATCTTCAAGAAAAGTCACCATTTTTACCTCACCATTTTTCAATTTAGTGAATTTTCACCAAATTCACTCCAATGGTCATCACCAAATTCTTCACCAAAAAGTTACTTTTTTACTTTTTAATATAATAATCATTTTCAATTCTTAACATTTTATACACTTTTTACCAATTATACCCACAAACTTATTTATGTTCATATTCGTCTGAATTATAATATTATTCATATTTTTAAAAATAAATTGCTATAAATTTTTTTAATTATGAATATCTTATAAAATTTAATTTATATTAAAATTATTTAAAATGAGCATTACATTAATTTATTTAAATTAACACAATAAAAAAACTAAAATAAACATTACATTAATTTATTTAAATTAACACAACATAAAAACTAAAATTATATTATTGTCTCGTTAAATAATTTAATAAGTAAGTAATTAATTAAATACAACTATAAATTATATGTACTCAAGTGTAAATTAACCATATTATTATACTCAAAAAGTGAAATGGTGAAGGAAAAATTCCTTCACCATTTTTGATGAAAGAGAGTGTGAGGGAGTCACCAAAATGCATTTTGGTGACTCCCTTGAAGATGGAGAGTCATTAATTTCCATTTTGATGACTCCCTTGAAGATGGTCTAAACTATGTTTTCCTTCACTAAAACAATAATTCCTTATTTGATAAATCCAATCATAGAAAATACTACTCTAAAATATGAGATATTTTATTGAAAAAAATTAGGCCTAATGTCTTAAAAAACCCCGATATTTTAGCCCATTTTCAATCATACCCTGACGTTGAAAATTTGTCAATTTTACCCTATTTTGCATTTTTGTGTTTCAATTGTACCCTGAAAAATTAAATTAACGTCTTTTGCGTTTGAAAATTTGTTTAAAACATTCTCCATATCTCGCATATATTGATTGTATATTTTTAAAATTTATTTAAATTTAGTTAAATTAATTAAGGATTTAAATTAGTGTTAATTTGATTATGGTTTTTAGTTAGTTTTTAAAAATAAAGGACTTATTTGTACTTTTTTGAATAAAAAAGAATTTAATTTCATGTTTATACTTAATTAATTGAATGATTTCATCATTTAAGTAAAAAAATTAACAAAAATTAAAATATTGGGGTACAATTGAAAACGGAAAATTTAAAAGTGGATAAAATTGACAAATTTTTAACATCGGGGTGGAATTGAAAAAAAATTTAAAGGTGAGGGGTTTTTGAGTGATTGGGCCAAAAAATTAACAGTCAAGAATCATCCATTAAATTAACATTACTACAAGTAGACAAGATTCCAAAATATATTTAATTATTGCAAATCAAAATTAGTAACAGACAGAGCAATAAGCATTCATAATTTCATACTAAAAAAGAGAGAATAATTCTTTGCTTGAGAGAAGAAGACTGTTTTGAGCTTTAAACACCTCTTTAATTTCTCTAATGTTTTTAAACTTTTTGTTTCATCTTCTTCATATTTCTATAAATATGATTCACTCAACTCAATCCAACTTTTCATATTTCCCATTCATATTTGGGTATCAAGGCAAGCTTTTTTAACTACCAAAAATGGATATTAATCTTATATGTACTTCTTTTTAATTGGTTTATTGTTCATCTTGTTTATAATTGCATATGGGTTCTCCTTTTTGTTGTTGAAATGCTTGTCCTTTGTAGTTTAATAATCTCTTGTCTGAAAAAGAACTAATTTTTTATTACTTGTTGTGGGATTAATTAGCAGCTAATCATGATTAAATAATGCCCATGAAGAATATTGGCACTTTTCTTTATTATATTTGCTTTAATGGGTACTAGAGTATAGCCTGGATTTTTGTTGTCATTGCAGCTTTTTTGTTAGTTTTTGTTATTTTTGACTTTCATAAATTTTTGATTTTTTTGATTTTTATTCATCAAAAAATAAATAAATTTTTGGTTTTTTTTGGTGTACCAAGAATTTTATGTGAATCTTATATTCATTTTCAAGTTCATGTTTTTGATGTCTAAATACAGGTATGTGTGAAGGAATGTTGATTTGAGTTGAGGAGTCAATTGCCAAACTACAAAGCTTTTATAGCCATGATTGTGTTATTGAAGAGTACAAGGTTTAAAAACAGATCAATCATGGTAAAGGTGCAGTTTTTGTTGATTTTCAGTTGTGTTTTTGTTCCCATGGAAGTGTTGTGTGAGGTTGGAAATGGCAGTGCTAGTGTTTCGTCTTCGAGACCGAGTGTTGTGAATATAGGAGCTTTATTTACTGTGGATTCTGTAATTGGAAGAGCAGCTAAGCCAGCAATTGCAGCTGCAGTAGATGATGTAAATTCGGATTCTAGTATTCTTCCGGGGACGAAATTGAACCTCATTGTACAAGACACAAATTGCAGTGGCTTTGTTGGAACCATCGAGGGTACTTTCACTAATCTTAAATGCTTGAATTGACCGTGTTATGAATATAGGAAATTGGTTTATGCTTTTAATTGCAATCTGTACTTTCATTTTGTTTTAAAATTTTAGCATGCAAGCATTGTGTTCCTAACTGGTTTTATGCTGGCATCTTATATCCCACGGCGTGCTGCCGCAAACTATGATTTGGCATTATACGGTGAACAGTCCATTGTATAGTATTGTAGCTCCATCATTGCAGCATACTGTCCATTTTGGCATAGCGTTTAAATTTGATATATAAAGTGTTTCTTTATGTTTTTAACTGGATTTATATTACGAGTTCATATTTCTGTCTAATAGCACTGTCTATTGGCTAGTACTCCAGCTCCATCATTTCAAAATACTTACACTAAAATGTCTTAATAGGAATTCTGAATAAAATAGTCTCCTGTGGTAACAGTTAGGTTCTTTTGTATAATTATCCAGCTTAATTATAGTGTTTCTTTGTACTTACTATATCTGCCATGATCTCTTGATTTTTCTGCTATTGAAGTTATGATATTCTGTCAATTTCAAAAAGAAGTGGACTGGATTTGAAAGTTAATTTCTGATGGTACACTCATGTATTTCTCAGTTTAGGAGTCAAAGTATGCTAGCGTATGTCGCCTGCATTTTTTGTAGAAATCTTTGCCAATTAAAGGTCTATCAAAATAAGGAAACGGTACTGTTGGTTGGTTTATGGGCGCATATCTGTAGAAATCCTTCCGAGGGAGTGTAAAGATAGAGATTTGATGAAGCTTATTTGTTTGTAGCTTTGAAGTTGATGGAAGCTGACGTGGTTGTCGCAATTGGCCCTCAATCTTCTGGAATAGCTCATGTGATCTCACATGTTGTTAATGAACTTCATGTTCCACTTTTATCATTTGGAGCAACAGACCCTACTCTTTCTGCATTACAGTATCCGTATTTTCTCCGCTCTACACAAAGTGATTATTTTCAAATGTTTGCAATTGCTGATCTTGTCACGTATTTTGGTTGGAGGGAGGTTGTTGCTATCTTTGTAGATGATGAATATGGCAGAAATGGCATATCTATATTAGGTGATGCTCTGGCAAGAAAACGATGCAGGATTTCTTACAAAGCGGCCTTCACCCCTGGAGCATCTAAAAGCGCAATCAACGACTTGTTAGTTGGAGTAAATCTACAGGAATCTCGAGTTTATGTTGTACATGTAAATCCTGATTCTGGCCTGCAAATCTTTTCTGTTGCCCAAAGTCTCGGTATGATGACCAAAGGCTATGTTTGGATTGCTACAGATTGGCTTCCTTCTTTTCTAGAATCTATAGAACCAGCTGACGTTGACACAATGAATCTGTTACAAGGGGTTGTTGCTCTTCGCCATTACACACCTGATACTGATCAGAAGAAAAAGTTTATATCCAGGTGGAACAACCTAAAGAATAAGGAGAGCACAGGACCTAGTGGATTCAATTCTTATGCGCTCTATGCTTATGATTCCGTATGGCTAGCTGCTCGAGCTCTAGATTCTTTTCTCAATTCAGGTGGAAATATATCTTTCTCTAATGACCCAAAGTTGCAGCACACAAATGGAAGCACATTGCATTTAGAGTCTCTCCGAATTTTTGATGGAGGCCAACAGTATCTCGAAACACTTCTTAGGATGAACTTCACAGGTCTTAGTGGTCAAATTCAATTTGACAATGACAGAAATTTAATTCTTCCAGCATATGATTTTCTTAACATTGGTGGGACAGGATCCCGCAGAATTGGCTTTTGGTCAAATTACTCTGGCCTTTCAGTTGTTCCGCCAGAGACCTTGTATGAGAAGCCTTCCAATACTTCTGAAAGCAACCAACATCTTTACACTGTAATATGGCCAGGTGAAAATACAATAATTCCTCGAGGATGGGTATTTCCAAACAATGGGAAACCACTGCGCATTGCAGTACCCAACCGAGTAAGTTATCTAGAATTTGTGTCTAAAGACAAAAATCCTCCGGGAGTTAGAGGATTTTGTATTGATGTGTTTGAGGCTGCAATAAACTTGCTGCCATATCCTGTCCCTCGCACGTATATATTATATGGAGATGGTGAAAATAACCCTGGGTACAATGCACTTATCGATGCAGTTGCTCAAAATGTGAGTCATCTTTAATCTTGCAAGTTAAGTAATTAATCGAAAACTTTAATTTGTTTAGCATCACGAGTACCTGCTTTGCTGTTCACATTCTAGCACTTTTCCGTTATTAATTTTCTCTTCCTTTTCTAGCATTATGATGCAGCTGTAGGCGATGTTACAATTGTCACAAATAGAACGAGAATTGTCGATTTTACACAGCCTTACATGGAATCGGGACTAGTTGTAGTTGCTCCTGTCAAGAAACAAAAGTCTAGCGCTTGGGCATTCCTCAAACCATTTACCTTACCCATGTGGTGTGTCACTGCTGCCTTCTTTCTTTTAGTGGGCGCTGTTGTCTGGATTCTTGAGCATCGGTTTAATCACGAATTCCGAGGTCCACCAAGGCAACAGCTTATGACAATTTTCTGGTTAGTATATGCTTTTGAACCCATCAATGTTTCTCATATTCAGTTCATATTTCTCATCTAGCTATTAATTTCAGTCATCTGGACAATATGCTTGATTGTGCATAGTTCCCTCGAGACCTTCTGCTAATATATTGGGACTATCAAACAAATTGAAGTTAGTCTCATGCTTATTCCTTGATGAATTTCTCTTTTTGTAGCGTAACAAAAGACGTTTCTTATGGATATTTCGTGTATAATCTTATATCAGTGTCGCATAGATGATGGCATGAAATAAGCAATTTATCTTTGAGCGTTGTCTTGCTTCTAACTAAAAGTATTTCTACTTTTGCAGGTTTAGTTTCTCAACTATGTTTTTCTCCCACAGTATGTGAAATTTTTCTGTTTTGTATCCGTTTATTACCTCATGTCGTAGATACTCTTACATTTGCTGATAATTGGTCATAATGCAGGGGAGAACACTGTGAGCGCTTTGGGACGTTTGGTTCTCATCATATGGCTATTCGTAGTTTTGATCATCAATTCAAGCTATACAGCCAGTTTGACATCAATCCTCACTGTACAGCAGTTAACGTCGCGTATTGAAGGGATTGACAGCTTAATTTCAAGTACTGAGCCAATCGGAGTTCAAGAGGGATCATTTTCATTGAACTACTTGATTGATGAGCTCAACATAGCGAGATCTCGACTTGTAATATTGAAAAACCAAGACGCATATTTAACTGCCCTTCAACGTGGACCGAAAGATGGTGGGGTCGCTGCCATTGTTGATGAGCTTCCTTACGTTGAGCTGTTCTTGTCCAACGCCAACTGTGCATTCAGGACAGTCGGTCAGGAGTTCACGAAAAGTGGATGGGGATTTGTGAGTCTCTTTCGACTTCTAAAACATTTCAGTCTAAAACTCTAAATGTTCTTATATGCACTTTTTCTTGTCACAGGCATTTCAAAGGGATTCTCCGCTCGCGGTAGATATGTCAACTGCCATTCTCCAACTCTCGGAAAATGGCGATCTCCAGAAAATCCATAACAAATGGCTGACACGAACTGAGTGCTCTATGCAAATCAACGAAGTAGATGCAAACCGACTCTCATTGAACAGCTTCTGGGGTCTGTTCCTCATCTGCGGCCTTGCTTGCATTATTGCTCTTACGTTCTTCTTCTGTAGGGTCTTTGGTCAATTCCGCAAATTTGCTCCTGACGAAGGTGGAGACAGAGCGGTGGAGGAGATTGTGCCGGCAAGGCCTAGACGTACATTACGCTCGACTAGCTTCAAGGATTTAATAGATTTTGTAGATAGGAAAGAAACTGAGATTAAAGAAATACTGAAGAGGAAGCATAGTGATAACAAACGACAAGCTAGCCCCAGCACAGATGGACAAGCAAGTTCACCTGCTTAAGTTGGGAAAAACATAAGCAAATAGAAAATCAAATACCATTTAAATATACCATACACTTACAGAAAATTAGGCCACTCTATAGAGTTAAACTGAAAGAATGTTCAAAAGATGTAGTGCATTTTGTAGCATAAATTTTTTTATATAAAATTAAATATACTAGGTAAATTAGTCCTCACATATACATGTTGATGTCTTAGCAGCAATTCTATTAAATTTTCAAATAAAGGGTCATTGTGGTTCTCAAATTTACGCGTCGGGTTTAATTAACTCATATTTGGTCATTTTAAACAATCTTCTCTATTTTTGATCAATTACAGATAGTTTAAGGTCAGTCAGCTACTAAATTGAGTCGTCACTGTTTCTAAACTTGTTCATTGTGTATAATTTGGAGTTAATTAATCTAAAATCTAAAATATTATCTTTAATTGATTAGTATGACCAAGTGTGAGTTAATTGAACATAATGTACAAATATAGGTACCGAAATATTGACCCTTTGCTCTTTTATGTATTGTAGTCTTTACTAAAAGAGCAAATTACTATTAAAATCTCCACATATGTCATAATTCATAGTTTGGTACCTTTTATTTGAAAAACAAACGACTTGGTACCTCACTTTTAATTCCATTAACAATTAGGGCTTATGTTAGTTCCGGTAATAATTTGGTATTCATTTTCAAACGATTTGGTACCTCACTTTTAATTATGTCAACGATTTGGTGCCTCGCTTTCAATTATGTTAACGATTTGATATTTCACTTTCAAACGATCTGATTCTTCACTTTTAATTATGTCAACGATTTGGTGTCTCACTTTTAATTCCATTAACGATTTGGTACTCAAATTTATTAAAAAATTATAAATGTTTATAAAATTAAAAATGAGGTACCAATTTATTTTATTTTCAAATAAAGATTATCAAACTGTGAATGTAGTATACGAAAGGATTTAGAGTAATTTGCTCTTATTAAAAGCTCAGTTTGTGAAATTAACTGATAACATTGAATTCCTCAAACACCCTTCAAATTAATGTCTGAGGATATCAAAAGCAGCCGGAAATTTGGACGGTCGGCGCCAACCGACGACCAATTAGCCACACACACATATAAATAAAAAAAGTCAATCCATCCGCTAAAGTAGTCACATTCATAGCTAAAAGTTTGTTATAATTTGTAACAGAAAGTTACAATTCCTTAATTGTTATTCCCAAAATACCCCTAAAATCTTTTTGAAAAATATAAACAGCCTCTTGAAGCTATACCGTCCTTTTTTTTTCTTTCATGGCCGAACAGACTGACTGATCCTTTCATTTCCTGAGAGGCCATCCCCTTTACCAAAATTTGAAATTAGATTTTGATTAAAATAAATGGTTCGTGTTCGTGTTGGTCTTAGACATAAAATTCAACGAAGAATTATAATCTTTAGACGGTGCATTCTGCGCGCATGGAACCAAATCAAAAGCTGTTCATTAGGTAAGCCTATTCAATATCAAGTGTTCCAACATCCTGTGGCCGCCTCGTCTCCGGTCACCGCCAGCGAATTCACCTCGGGAAGCGCGTCTCCCCCTTCTCCTCCTCTTCCTCCTCCACCTCCTCCGGTACATAATCGTGATTGTGATCATGGTCAGCTTAAAGATTCTGATTTGGTTGCATTGAAAATTAGTCTCGTGGGTGATTGCCAGATTGGAAAAACTAGTTTCTTGGTAGGTGTTATACATTATTGAATATAAGTGATGCATTAATTTACATTAGAGGTAATTTAATATAAATTCATGACTATATATATTTTCTCAATTTAACCATACACTATTAAAATGTTTCAATTATATATGCAAATTTATATTTAAGTTTGTAGCAAATAGATAAATAGGTTCATAATCCGGTGTAATTTGCTGGTGGCAGCCGGAAAAGGACTTCCACCTCAAAAAAGTTTCATCATATCGATTTGATACAAAATGAAAAATGTTTTATTTTTATAATTAAATTGAGAAAATATGTATAATTGGTGAATTAATATGAATTACCTCTTTAAATTAACATTCTTATTTTTAGTATCAGCATTTGACATGTTATTAATTTCTATAAAGGCAAAATATGTGGGAAATGAAACATTGGAAGAGAAGGGATCAACGGTGAAAGATGGAATGAATGTAATGGATAAGACATTAATGATTGAAGGTGCAAGAATTTCTTTTAGTCTTTGGGAAGTTAGGGGTAAGTTTATTTTTTATTTATATTTTTAGAATTATTTGCATATGAAATCTCAACGTTTCACGTTTATAGCAATTTAATTTAATTTTTTGAATATGTCTCATGACATATTTCAATTTTTCACGCTTTTGCATTGCGTAGCCTATAGTCGTTTTTTTTTTACCAAAAATAAAACTAGAAAATGTGTACAGAAAGAGAACCATTTTGTATAAAATGACGTCACAACAACAGAAATATGCTACACAATGCCAAAAATTGACAGATTGAAATGTGTGATGCGGCGTTTTAAAGAATATGATTAAATCACTGCAAACGTGAAACGTTGGGATTTAACATGCAAATAACCATACTTTTTATTCATATTTTCCCCAAGATTTATGAGTTTGATAATATTATTGCTGTACAAACAGGCGATCATGAAGGATACAAGCAGCAAATGCCTCTAGCTTGCAAGGATTCTGTTGCAATATTAATAATGTTTGATCTAACAAGTCGAGTCACATTAAACAGGTTTATGTTTATATTATCTAATTTCTATTTTTCTGATTAGATGTTATTTTCATTCTAATTATTATTATGGTATTTGGTATAATTGCAGTGTTATAAGCTGGTATCAAGAAGCAAGGAAATGGAATCAGGTGCTTAAAACTTTTTTAAAAAGATACATATAAATAATATCCTGCATGTTCTCTATCTTTTTTCTTTCTTTTCACAAAACTGGTTGGTAATGGTAGGATTTATGTTATTTTGTTGATTTTGTAGAATGCAATTCCAATTATTATAGGAACCAAGTTTGACGAATTCATTCAACTTCCCATAGATCTGCAGTGGACAATTGCAAGCCAGGTAAGTCTAGTCAGTTTTGCTAAATTTTTTTGCCTGCTTATCACAACTTTACAAATTCAGAATTATAATAGACCACTTGTTTTAAAAATATAGCTATTTTATCAATGTTGTGTTAATTTTTTTTCATTGTACTAGATATTTTATAGTCATTCAGGAACCTATATTCACATCAATCAAAAGTTTAAATACCCTTTTTTTGTTCTATATTTTGTGTCATACAGCATCATTGACTAAATTAATCTGCTTCACATATTTGAAAAAATTGCATGTGTGACAGGCAAGAGGATATGCTAAAGCTGTGAATGCAACACTCTTCTTTTCAAGTGCAACCTACAACATTAATGTAAACAAGATCTTCAAATTTATAATTGCAAAGCTTTTCGACCTACCATGGACTCCGGAGCGAAATCTCACTATTGGCGAGCCTATTATTGATTTCTGAAGCTGAATTTATATAGCACAAGCCATCCTTGAAGTCCGGCAAAGTAATCACAAGCCGACCGGACACTGGAATTATTGCTTTTCTGTTATACCAGTGGTTTTACGAGTTGTTGCCTTTGCCGTTCTGTTGAGAGAACTTTTCTTCTTGTACTAATAACATCTATTGATGCTCAGCAACTGTAGAAAAATTTGCCAAAAAATAGAGAATAGGGCAATTTTTGCTGCTCTATCCAAGTCCATGCTTAAATGTAATTCAATTTTTTTATTCATTGGAGACTCGATGGTCGTGTGAGCTACACAATTGAGAACAATTCATCATGTTAAGTTCACCCTAGAAATGATAAAACTCTCACCTAAAAAGATGGATATGAGTCCATATGGAGGTTCAAACTTAAAATCTCTACAAATTCTCTCAAAGAATACCAATCTGACAACTCCCTGATCGGTAGTAAATGCAATTCTTTCGTAACATATTTCATACAATAAAATAATTTCTTGCCTAAAAAAGACAGAAATATATAGTACCTTGCCTAAAAACTCTGCATTTATTCTTACTCACCAATCATAGGTATGCAAATATTATTCAGTTATAATGGGGGAATTGAACTATGATGTAAAATAAACAGAACTACAATGACATCAAGAAAAATATATTTCAAAAGAAAAATTCTTCACCTAAGTGGGTGTATTTATGCAAAATGCATCCCTATTTGTTGATATGTACCACAAAAACAGAAACGCGGAAACGGATGACACCTAAACAGGAAACCGAAAAATGACAAGATATACTTTTTTAATAAAAAAAAGTTATAAAAATGAAGTTCAAGAGTTGGAGAAGCGCCCTTAGAAATAAAAACAAAATGCCAAAACAACATTGGAGAAATTTCCATACGACACACTTTGTTAAAGAATAGATCATGAATATGTATGTAGCTCTCCAAATTTATACATTATTACTCATTCATATGACTACATTGATGGCTAAATCAAATAACTAGGAATTCTACACCATTCAAATAAAAAAAAACACGACGACATCCGTCGCAGAAGCAATGTAGTAATAAGCGAATTCACTCGAGTTTCACCTCTCTCTTAGGCGGATCTATCTGCAAATAAGTGTACGGCACAGTCGGTTCCTCCCTGCATAAACAACCAAGACATTGGCAATGTTTTCCTAATATCAGTAACAATCACGAAAATAATCGATAACAGAGAAAATAAAATCACAAATCGAACAACAGCTACGTGCAAATGAAAGCAAAAAACCATGAATTCGATCAATAACTAACCCAGGTTTGGAGCGCATGCATTGCCAAAAGAGCTTAAAAGGTCCAGGGACAGTCATAAACGGATTGCCTTCAAAACAAGCCTACACATTTGAATCAATAAACATATAAAAATTTACTAGAATAGCATCACAAATCAAGTATAATTAAAAATTATATGGTAAAATCGAAGTTAGCAATTGATCTGATTAAAATTAATGAAATGATGTGATTAAAATTACTTGGATAACATCTTCAATGCGATCATTGCACCGATGAGCTATGGGCTCAGGATGATTTTCTCCGGACAATCCCCATGGACTTTCTCTCCTCGGCACTGGTCTTGTTGTCGTTTCGCTCATCTTCTTCCCTCTCCGATTACACTCTCAAACCCTAAAATTATTAGTTTGGAGGTTTGGACGACTGGCCTTGGCCAATACAACGGAACGCCAGAAAATGCCACTTTTTTCAGAAACGTCATCGTTTTTGCAAATCTTCCTGTTATTTATTTTTAGGCAGAAGGTACAAACAATACTTCAAATTATCCAAAAAGAACACATAAGCTCTTTTGATTTTGTTTTTGGCCATTTAAGTCTTTTTATTTTTACATGGTGCAAATATTGGAAATGCCACATAAATAATTAAAAGTATGAGGGGTTAAATGTCAAAAAAACAAATTAAAAGATTATAAATGGTACTAATAATCCCTCTTCTCTAAAAATTCAAAAACATTAAATTTAAATTCAGAATTTGTCCTACAATACCTATTTTCTCAATTTATCAACAAATTAATGGGGTTAAACCCAAAATCATAGATTAACATAAACCAAAATAACCAACGAGCTTATAACTTAAATGGTACTCCCTCCGGTCCGTAATATTAGTCGCATTTAGCTCCGGCACAGGAATTAAGAAAACAATAATTATGTCTTAATTTATGTATAATTTTACCAAGTTAACCCTATTAATTACACTTTTATAAAAACTCTTTACTACGTAATCAAGTTTTGGAATCCTCAATATTCTTTTTGAAACAAGGAGTTGAAACTAACATACAGTATATATATGTGCATGTTTGTGTAGGCGAGAGAGATGAATTCTTGGAAGTTGCACTATTCATTCTTTTTTTTTTTTGATAATTGCACTATTCATTCTTTGTTTGTATATTGTATTATTTCAATGTACATTTATTAAGGGTAAATCTGGAATATAAAATAAAATTTATCTTGATATTCCAAATGCGACAAATATTATGGACCAAATTTTTTTTCCAAATGCGACTAATATTACGAACCGGAGGGAGTACCAAACTGTTAAAGTCTTGGATTCAATTCCTCCAATAAATGCTCCTCTTTTCCAATTATAAAAAAAAAAACATAAATCAAATTACTAATTAAAACACAATTAACAAAAACCATTGCCACTGCCGCCAATGCCACTATTGCTTCATCCAAAGCCTTAAATATGTCCTCCTGCACTTCATGTACAGCCATCAACCATACATCTCTACCCACCACCATGCCTAATGCAAAGCCCCGACTTGCCTCGTGCAGCCTTGTGCACCCTCTAGGAAACCCACATCTCCGGCCACCACCATGGGCTATGCAAAGATCTGTCATCCCCTCTGCACTTTTTGTGCAACCCAAATGTTGACACCTCCTTCCCCCACCATGGGCCTTGCAAAAGTCTGATGCCCCCCTTGCTCCTTTTGAACATCCAATGAACTTGCACTTTTGGTTTTTTTTCTTGTGGCCAGCAGATGTAGCTGAAGTGGCCTGCTCAGAAATAGTGCCTATTGAGATATCTGTGGTCGCTGCCGATGTTTCATGGTTTAGCTGCAATTGAAGACATTAAGGCTGAAATAATTCTGAGCTACTAAATAACAAAATTATTTGGGGTGTTGATCTAGAAGTAAGAATTTGCTCGATTGCATTTGGAGCTTTGATCCGGTGAAATCGAGTCTTCATCAATAACTGATGAAATAATCGGGTTAAATATTTTTCTGATTACCGAATTATAACCTTTTTACACAACGGTTATCGCATTATAAAAAGTTATAAAATGACTATTGTTCTATAGATTTTCTAGAAAACGGTTACCAAATTATAAAAAGTTGCTAAGAGTTTACCGAACTATAATTATTTTTTATAGAACGGTTACCGGCTTGCTGATGTGGACACCAACTTGCAGATGTTGATGAGGCAACGATGTATAGTCATGTATCAAGTTCGATAACCATCTTATTACTTTTTATAATTCCACCATCCTTTTATCAAAAGATATAATTTGATAATCATTTTGTTATTTTTAAAATTTCGGTAACTGTTTTGTAAAAATGTTATAGTTAGGTATAAAAAAAATTAACCCTGAAATAATCCTAATATTATTTCTGAGCTATTAAATAATTTTTTTTATTGTTATGAATTATTAATAATCCACCTATTTTTATTTTTTTGTCATAGAATAATCCACCTATTTTAAAACTATAAAAAAATTAAAGCTCATTTTAATTTGCACGTGGATAAAGAAATAGCATCAATTGTATATATTCTCTTACAATTACATTAATCTAAACATACTAAATCAGTTTAGTGTACCAAAGTTAGAAAAATTATTGGAACTCTAATAATACAAAATGCGTGGTCAATAATATGAGTAAACTTCGATTGATAGTGCCAATAATAATAATTAAGGGTATTTTTGCCACAAAACCAAATAAAGATATTTACTTTAAAACAATGTTTTTAAAACCGGACCGGAGATCAAACCGGCTTCTCCGGGAGTTCATGGTTCAACCGGTTCAACCGGGTTCAACCGGATTTTTTAATTATAATAAATATAAATTATTTAAATTAAAAATACATGTATTATAAATTAAAAAAATATGATTAAATATTTAAATAAATAATTTTCAAATTTTACTATATAAAATATAATTATAAATAATCAATATTTAAAAATATATAAAATACTTACTCTAAATGGAAAAACTAAATTTTAATTTTAGTAAAAATTGTTATCAAAATTAGACAATTATTTACTAAATGCGTGAAATACATTTATAATTGAGTAACATTTAAGTGTATATAGAATAATAATATTGTATGAGAAAGAATTTTTTTTTAATTTAACATGTCATCATATTTTTATTTTAAAATTTAAAAATAATTTATTGTATAAAAATATAATCATAAATAAGTATATAAAAGAATTTTTTTTATATGAAAGAGAAAAATATATAAATATATAAATTTTTAAATTTAATAATTAATAATTATTAAATTTAAAAAATATAATATGACATTTTATAAATAAAATATATGATTATAAATATAATTTTTTTATGTATAATGATAATATTAGAGAGAGTATAATTATTTATTTGAGTGAAAATATTATTTTATTAAAGTTGAAAATGACATGTGAGAGAGAGAAAATAATTTGTGTAAGAGTCATAATTAATATGAGAGATAAAAAAGTGCACATGTGAGAGAAATAATGAGAGAGAAATAAAAAGACACATAGGTAGGGGACCACACATGCATTTTTTTTATCAAAAAAAGTACCTTTTTGGCTAATTTTTTGAAAACCGGATTTGTCCGGTTTTTATGAAAAACCGGATTTTTCCGGTTAAATCCGGTTTTTGACCGGTTTTGACCGATTTTTATAAAAGACGATTTTCACCAGAAACCGGACCGGACAGGCAGCCGGTTCCCGGTTAATCCGGTCCGACCGGCCGGTCCGGTCCGGTTTTCAAAACATTGCTTTAAATAAATCAAATTATGAGGGACCTGGAGAAATCTGCTGGCTTGAGAGACTCTTTCAACGCTACTTTCTTCAGTAGGGGCATAATTAATACTCGGCGAAGAGCGACAAGAATAGTAAGAGGAAGAATGAGTGTAGGAATCAGATGGCGGCGATGATGAGGGATCTGATTCTGATGACGGCGGCGATGACGGAGGAGAGGACGGAGAGCCATACTCGGCGGAGGGAAATAAAAATGGACACCAATTATGATCGTCTTTTCCCATTCAAGAATTAGAGAATAAAATGGAGGTTTCAGATTAATGTGAAGAGTTAGCAAAACTGATTTAGGTGAAGAGATGCATTTTCTTTTGAATTTCTCTGAAAGTCATAAGAAAGTGCCATCTTGACTGCTGTGGCATGCTATTAGTTTTAGAGAAATTAGCAGCTTATTTTGTGAATTTATAAGGTCCCTAAACTATACTGTTTTGGTTCATTAAGTTTTTCAACTTCTATTTAATTTTCTCAAGTCTCTACACTTTCATTTTTTTAGTTCATTAGGTCTATTAGATCTTTAAATGGAAATCATTTAAGAACCAAATGAACCAAAAACGAAGATTTGAGGACCCAATGAATAAAAAAATAAAAATTTAGGGATTCAATGGAATAAAAAACAAAAATTTAGGGATCTGAGGAAATCAAATAGAAGTTGAGGAAACTAATGAATCAAAATTATATAATTTAAGAACCCAAGATAGGTTTAGCCTAAATTATTTTAATTTACTTGAACTTTAGTTATTATTTTTTGAGGAAATTACTCTATGACTCCTCATATATATCATAATCACAGTTTGATATTTTTAATTTAAAAATCATAGTTAATGGCCCCTCATTTTCAGTTTATTTAACGATTTGGGGCTTCTGTTAACGTTTTACTCTTAAATTAAATAGTCGAAGCTAAAATGAAAAATTCAAACACAAAAATACCCTTGAATTGTATTGAAATTCAAATTAAATTCAAAGACTAGTTAGCATTTTTTCTTTTATTTTTTCCCCCCTTTGCCGGCAACCAACGTTGCCGCCCCTTCTTGCAAAATAGCCTTCCTACGCCGGAGAACAGTTCGTTTGAGAGAGGTTTGTCTCTCAAAACAGAGGCTTCAGACGAATAGCCTTTACTCATCTAAGACGAACCCAACTCCGACATCAGAGCTGGACGTTTTTGTAATATTTTTTGTTTTTGTAAGACGACATCGTTTAGTGTAAAGGATGTTTTTTTATTTTTTTATTTGTATTGAACGGCGAAATTGAAAACTTAACAAAAGCCGCTTATTGTTTATATAATTTAAATTGAGGAACTAAGTAAATTTTTTAAATAATGAGTATCAAATTATGGATTATGGTATATGTAAGATGTTTCAAAGTAATTTGCTATATTAATTATTTTAACATGGCAAACAATGATAGGTCTTCTATGTCAAAACCTACAGATTTTAAATTGTATCGATAGCAACACTGTAACTAAGGAGTGAGAAACTTAAATATTAAAAATTAAATTATATAAGTTTTCCAATCAAAATAAATTCCACTTCGCCATTAATTTTTTTTATTCCTGTTCATTTGAAATGGAAATCTACATTCCCTTCCCTTTCTCTCCATATAGGATATTTTAAACTGGCCAAATAGTTTTAAACAAATAAAAATCAATGAAATTTTTATAACAACAAATTAATCTTTTTTTTTTTTTGAGATAAACAAATTAATCTTTTTAAAAACATCAAATTAGTGGGATTGTTTCAAAATTACACAAAAAACAAATTATTCACGGTAAAAAAGTTAATTTTCCAAAGTACTAGAAAAAATATCTATAGAAATAACTCATAAAATAAACTAAAAATAGACTAGTTTATTTTTGATTTATTTTTCGGTATTAGTATGTCAAAAATACATCGAACAATACTCAAAAACACTTAAAATACATTTAATGAACACTTCAAACACACCCATGTTTAACAATCAACAATATTAAATATACACAAAAAAACATTGAAAATACGCTGAAAACACTAAGAGAACACTTACGATACACCTAAAAAATACTTACAATCACTCATATAATATAGTTTACTGATCAAAAGTGAACATAACACGTGTTGACCAAATACTGACTACGTTTGGGCACGTGTTGGCCGCTTGTTAACGGGAACTTTTATAGTTAAATTTCGGCAACCGGTCACTAAACTCCGGTGATGTATTTTTGATATTTTTCTGGTTTTCTTTAAATGCAATATTTTCATAAATAAATAAAAAAAATATTTAAATGGTCAAATATAAAAATAAAATTTTAATTTTTTATGATAATTTTATATTTAAATTTTGAAAAATGATTAATAAAGTACTTTCCTCCAAATTAATATATAATTCATAAAATGAGTAGGACTAATAGTATGTAGCATATCAAATAATTCACATTTTTATCACACTCGATGAGAATTTCTCTCAGTTCAAATATTACCTACATAGATAGATTAAATGTACAAAATTAAAATGTACTCTCTTCATCCCATAAAAATAGATAAAGTTGAATTTGCATAAAATTTGAAAAATAAAAATTGAAGTAGTTATTTTTTGTTAACTTTCAATAATAACTTTAATTAAATTATTTAAATATAATTAATTTATATTATGGGGAAGCTAATTATTGTTTTTGAATTATAATTAAATTTTAAAAATAAATTTATCATTAATTTTTGTATTGAATAAAGTGATAATTAATGATGATTTCTACTAGAAATATAATAAAAATGGTTGAAACTAATGAAAGTTAATATTGATATTTTATGTTAATTATTCAAATTAATATAACAATTTTATCTATATTTTAAAACTTTCAAAATAGTTATTTTGTCTATTTTTATAGGACAGGGGAAGTAAAAAGTATATTGCAATACAATAAGGCTATCAAAGTCAAAATTACTGCATTTTAAATGATCAATAATGGTGAATTAAATTAGATGCTAGCCTCAACAAACCAAAGATTATGTTCTATTTGGCTTTGCAAAACAATTAAAAATGCACATTTGACCAAATGTAACATGGGAACATGTCTCCTTTCATCTGATTAAAAAAGTATCAATACGCAAAACAATGAAAGATACTGTACTAAATAATAATTAAGCCAGCCTATAATTTAATGTAATATTATTTTTCATTATCTCCAAATTCAACCCTAAACTTTCTATAAATTAGGCTTCTATTTCTTTTCAAGAACACTAAGAAGAATAAGTAAAACAAAGAAACAAAAAAATAAAATAAAAAAGAAACAAAATGGGGGTAGTGTTGAAGATAGTTGATGCGATATTGCTGATGAACTATGTGATAATGGCGTTCGGAACGCCATTGATCGATTCGCAAACATGTTTGCCGGCGGAAATGTTCCCGGAGGTATTGATAAAGCTGAGGGGTTGGTACACTCAAGGATGCGGGGACTTTCTTTACGACGAGAAGCCGACTTTCTTCATGGCTATGGTTTGGACGGAGATGATATTTCATTGGCCTCTAGTTCTTATGAATATCTATGGAATGTTGAATGCTAAGCCTTGGTTTAAAACTACTTGCTTGATCTATGGCACCTCCATCGCCACTTCCATGGTAAATTTCTTTGTCAATTCATCTACTTACTTTCTAATTAGTAAATTATTTAAAAATATAGTTTTCGTAATTTAGGTAGTACATACACTTCATTCAATCAATGTTTTTATTTCGAACGTGTTAGAAATTTGACGTTTCGAAGCCTATACTTCACTTTATGTAAAAAAAACTTCAAAATAACACTATTTTGTTGTATTTTTGTTCAAATGTCCCGTTTTTCAGAATCCTTGTGTACTAGCAAGATCGTAACTTAAGTGGCAATTAGCAACAATTTTACTGACAGATTAATATATATCACTAATCATAAATCCTATCAGAAAGTGAGTGATGCATTACTGACAAACATAATTATCAATCCATCTTAAATCCGTCACTAATTATATAAATTAAAGCCAGAATACAGTCCGTTACCAAAATATGTCCCTAATTTATTGATTTCTAGAAGTCTTAGTAGGAGTGTGTAGAATTTTAACCAATCTGAATTGAAGTGATAAAATCGGTTGAAATTATGAAAAAACTGTTTTTTTTGTTCGGTACGGTTTTATAATTTAAAATTTCAGTTTATTTATAATAATAATAATAACAATATGGGTATATATGTGATCAGGTTCCTATATTAGCGGTAGTGTTGGGTTCAGGGAGGGCATCAACCGAGCTGCTGTGGAACTACTACCCTTATATGGCTATGGCTATACTTGGAATGGTGCGTGGCCTCTTGCCTACTAAGACTGCTCCGGCTACAGCCAACGGTCCTGCTTCTTCCATTAAAAAGAAAGCTTGATTTTCCGGATTAGTCAAGGCGAAGTCTTGGAAATTGGATGGGCGCGCTTACCACAAAAAAGAAAGAAAGCTTGATTTTCCGGACCCTCAACCTTCAATTCTGTCCCGTCTTTTTTAATTGTACATAGTTTTTATGTCTAAATTGATTTTATTTGATGCCAATGTTATTTATCGTTATCTAATACTCCCTCCGTCCCACTTTAGAAGTCCCATTTGACTTTACACACAGATTAAGAAAACATTAATTATTCTTGTTTTTTCATGTTTTTTCATGTTTTGCCCCTATTAAATGATAGTGGAATTTTTCATAGAGTTCTTTTAAGATAACTAAAATAAGGGTAAAATAGGGTATTCAATGCAAAAATATTCTAAAAATAGTAATAAGACTTTTTAAATGGGACATCCCAAAATAGAATATGAGACTTCTTAAACGGGACGGAGGGAGTATTTCTATGTAAGAATTAATTTTATATGTTAAATTGACCCTAAATGTTTAGGTTGGTTTGATTGATTAATATGTGATAGTTTCTAACTTAAGAAAGTTACTAAAGCTAATTGAATCTATCAAGATACTTCTTGGATTCATTCCTCTGCATGCTGTTCCTGCTTATCTTCGTGCTGCCTCAAGCTACCTCATGCTTTTAGCATGTTTTCTGTTAAACAGAATATGCTGACTCAGCATAATTAGTTAGCTTCTTTCTTAAGCTTTCAGTCTCTAGCTTAGTATAAATAGGTAGCTGATTAGTTGAATCATTGTATTGAATTCTTATTCAATTTTAATAAAGCTTCTTTTCTCTCTAATTCTATTATGGTATCAGAGGTTTCTCTGCGTTTTCTCGAGAAACAAACACTATTTTTCCTTGATTTCTTGCTTCTTTTCTCATCAATCTGTTGATCAGATTACATATTCTTTTTCCTTGCAGCATTGCGATCATTCTTATGATCTTCATTTTCTGATTCTGTTTTTATCTCAGAAAACGGTTATTTCTGTATTTTCTCAGCTGCCAAACACTTTTTCTGTCTCTAATTCTCTTCTTTACTTCACATAATGAATCAATTACGTCCTGAGGAAACACATTCTAGTCCTTATTTCATGCATTCTAATGAAAATCCAGCTCTTGTTCTGGTTTCTCCACCTTTAAATGGTCAAAATTATTATGCCTGGTCAAGAGCCATGCGTATGGCTCTTCTCTCTAAGAACAAAATGAAGTTTGTTGATGGTTCAATAACTGCTCCGGTTTTTGATAATCCAGTGTATCCAGCATGGGAGAGATGCAATATGATGGTCCTTTCTTGGCTGCTGAATTCTCTTACTCCTACAATATCACAAAGTGTGATTTCCTTTGATTTTGCCTTAGAAATCTGGAATGATCTCAAAGATAGGTTTTCTCAAGGAGATTATGTCAGAATTTCAGATTTGCAACAGGAGCTATATTCACTCAAACAAGGTTCACTTTCTGTCACTGAATTTTTCACTCATTTGAAAATTCTTTGGGATGAATTTGTTAGCTTGAGACCTATTCCCACTTGTTCATGTGCTGCAAGATGTAACTGTGATGGCTATGCTAAGATGAAAAGTTATTATGATAATGACTATACTCTGCGGTTTGTTCTTGGACTCAATGAGACTTTCTCTAGCATTAAGTCTCAGATTCTTATGATGGATCCTTTGCCCAAAATTAATAGAGTATTTGGTTTGGTTATTCAACAAGAGAGACAAGCTGGACCTTCTGCTGTTCCTGCACCTGCAGAATCTGCTGTTTTCTACAGCAATTCAAGACCTTATAATCCATCCTTTAACAACAATAGAGGACCACCAGCTTTTAATAACCAAAGAAGAATCTTTCCTAATAGGTTCAATGTCATCAACAACAAGCCTGAATGTGTATTCTGTGGCAATTCTGGTCATACAATTGAGAAATGTTTCAAGAAACATGGATATCCTCCAGGGCATCCTAACTACAAACCTAATGGCAAACAGGTTGTTAGTTCTGCAAATATGGCAGAAGGGCAATACAATGAGTCTCAGTGTTATGATACAAACCATTATGATATGTACAATCAAGCTGATGATGCTCAAGTGAACCAGAATAACATGATGACACAGCCTCACATGCAGAGCCAGGATAACATGATGTCTTTCACTCAAGATCAGTACATGAAGCTTATGTCACTACTTCAAGTTGATGATGTTTCAACTCCACCTCCTAGCTCTACTGTGAATGCTCTGACTGCTCAGTTTGACACTGTCATCAATCCAGGTATTACCATCTGCACTTCCTCAGTTTCTATGATCTTAAAAGCCAAATCATTATGGTTTTTAGATTCTGGAGCTACTGATCACATAATTTTCTCCACTAGCTATTTTGACACTTATGAAGTTGTGTCTAGTGCATCAGTAAAGTTGCCTAATGGTTTGCAATTACCTATTACACACATAGGCACTGTCAAGTTAAGTACAGAGTTGGTTCTCACTAATGCCTTGTGTGTACCCTCATTCTCCTTCAATTTAATCTCTACCAGCAAACTGACCAAGTCATTATCATGCTTCTTTCTATTTCAACCTACCCATTGTTTCATTCAGGACATCCAATCCTGGAAGATGATTGGAATAGCTAAAGAGACAAATGGTCTGTATCAACTCCAGATACCAACAAATCCTTCAGCTTTCAATGTTGCTGTTTCATCTCCTCCTAAAACTGATCTATGGCATTATAGATTAGGTCATCCTTCTTTGTCCAGAATACTTGTTTTGCATTCTATAGATTCAAATATACAAAGTACTTGTAAGGGTCTATGTGGCATTTGTTCTATTGCAAAACAAAAGAAACTTGCATTTCCTATGAGTGTATCAGTTTCTATGAAACCCTTTGATCTTGTACACATGGATATTTGGGGTCCTCTTTCCCATCCATCTATGAATGGACATCATTACTTCTTAACTATTGTGGATGACTGCAGTAGACACACATGGGTATTCATGATGAAAACCAAATCAGAAACAAGGCAACATATTGAAAATTTTTATACCTATGTTGTTACACAGTTTTCAACAAAAATAAAAACTGTCAGAACAGACAATGGTCTAGAGTTCCATATGAAGGATTTCTTTGCTGCTCATGGTATATTACATCAGACCTCCTGTGTGTACACTCCTGAGCAAAACAGTATTGTTGAACGCAAACATCAACACATACTCAATGTTGCTAGAGCTTTGAGATTTCAAGCCAATTTGCCAATCAAATTCTGGTCAGACTGTATCTTGCATTCTGTTTATCTTATTAACCGCCTGCCATCTCCTGTTCTACATGAGAAAACACCATTTGAATGTCTCTTTCAAACTAAACCTTTCTACAATCAGTTGAGAATATTTGGATGCCTGTGTTATGTTTCAACACTGGAACCACATAGGACCAAATTTGATCCAAGGGCACAGCCTTGTCTATTCCTTGGTTTTTCTTCAGGCACAAAAGGCTACAAAACCTACAATTTACAGACTCATCAAATATCTGTTTCCAGAAATGTCATATTTGATGAATTCAACTTTCCATTTCAATCCCAAACACCCAAAATTCCATTTTCTTCACCTATTTTTCTTGGCCAACCTCAGTATGATTCTTCTCATACTGTCTCTTCTCCTACTCTTCCATCTGAAAATGTCTCTGTGCCTGATATTTCTTCTAGTTCTCCTTCTATTCCAATCAGAAGAAGTACTAGAACTTCCACATTTCCAACCAAATATAAAGACTTCATCTGTTCTTCTTATCCTTCAAACATTTCTACCCCTCACACCATTTCATCTGTGCATTCTTACAAAAGCCTTTCCCCTTCATACAAATCCTTTATCTGTAACATTGTTACCACCAAAGAACCAAGGAACTATAAAGAGGCAGTTCAACATATTGAATGGCAAAAGGCAATGCAGTCTGAACTAACAGCTTTGGAGGATAATCATACATGGAAAATAATGAGTTTACCTCAAGATAAACAATCCATTGGCTGCAAATGGGTTTATAAACTCAAATATAATCCAGATGGTACAGTAGATAGGTATAAAGCCAGATTAGTGGCAAAGGGATATACTCAAAAGTCAGGGGTTGACTATATACATACCTATTCTCCTGTTGCTAAGATGACCACTGTGAGAACTTTGTTGGCAGTTGCTTCTGTTAAAAGGTGGCATCTTCATCAGCTGGATGTTAATAATGCATTTCTAAATGGTGATTTGCATGAGGATGTGTACATGAAATTACCAGAGGGTTTTCAGAGTTCAGTTCCAAATGCAGTTTGCAAATTGACTAAGTCCCTTTATGGTTTGAAACAGGCTAGTCGCCAATGGAACATCAAACTCACAACAGCCTTAATTCACAGAGGATTTGTTGCTTCATCTGCTGATACTTCTTTGTTTACATTAACACAGAATGCAGATTTCATTACATTGTTGGTCTATGTTGATGATATAATCCTTGCTAGCAACTCACTGTCTCTCATTCAAGCTACAAAGGATTACTTGCATGATACATTTCAAATCAAGGATTTAGGACCATTGAAATATTTTCTTGGTCTTGAGATAGCAAGATCACAGTCTGGTATTACTCTCTGTCAGCACAAGTATGCACTTGACATTCTCACAGACACAAGTTTTCTGGGCAGCAAACCTGCATCTTCTCCAATGCTACCTTCTACCAAATTGACAAAGTCTGATGGTACTTTACTACCAGATGTGACTATGTACAGAAGGCTCATTGGGAGGCTCTTATACTTAACCACAACCAGACCAGATTTAAGTTATTCAGTTCATCAATTATCTCAGTTTCTTGAAGCACCTACAGATTTGCACTTATCTGCTGCTCATAGAGTCTTGAGATACATAAAGGCAGCCCCAGGTCAAGGGATATTTTTCCCATCACAGAATACTCTCAAGCTTCAGGCATTCAGTGATTCTGATTGGGCTTCTTGTCCAGACACACGCAGGTCCATCACTGGTTATTGTACTTTCATTGGTACTTCCCTGGTTTCTTGGAAATCAAAAAAACAGCAGACAGTTTCTAGATCTTCTTCTGAGGCTGAATACAGGGCCTTAGCATCAGTGACTTGTGAGACTCAGTGGTTGCTTTACCTGCTTAAAGATTTAGGGATTCATTCCTCTGCTCCAGTCAACATTTTTTGTGACAACCAATCTGCCATACAAATTGCTGAAAATCCAGTCTTCCATGAGAGGACTAAACATATAGAACTGGACTGTCATTTTGTGAGACAACAAATACAAGCAGGAATCATCCATCTTCTTCCAGTCAGAACACAAGCTCAACTAGCTGATTTTTTGACAAAGCCTTTGCCTGCTCCTGCCTTGTCCTTGCTTCTATCCAAGCTGGGCATTATCAATATTTATGCTCCAGCTTGAGGGGGGCTATCAAGATACTTCCTGGATTCATTCCTCTGCATGCTGTTCCTGCTTATCTTCGTGCTGCCTCAAGCTACCTCATGCTTTTAGCATGTTTTCTGTTAAACAGAATATGCTGACTCAGCATAATTAGTTAGCTTCTTTCTTAAGCTTTCAGTCTCTAGCTTAGTATAAATAGGTAGCTGATTAGTTGAATCATTGTATTGAATTCTTATTCAATTTTAATAAAGCTTCTTTTCTCTCTAATTCTATTAGAATCATGAATGTAAATTTGGTGAGAAAATTAAACATTTTTGAAACAAACATGTAAGAAATGAAAAACCTAAGTCTAATGCTCTTTCTTACGATTGAATTAGTTTAATTTAATAATAAAAAAATTAATTATCTAAATGAGATTAATTTTAAAATTGCCGTCTTTAATGATCAATTATAGCCATTACTTATATTTCTATTAAACTTAATGTTTTTAATTCAATTGATTTTAATAATTCAATGCCGAACTGTCTAACCTAGATTCAAATTCTAGTTAATTAATTAAATTATTTAGCGATCATGCAATCGAAATATGTTTTCACTATCACAGAGATTATGTGTTTACAAATTCTAATAAAGTTAAATAAAACATCAAAAATGAAATTAAAAAGGCAAAATGTATATGTACTATCAATAATTTTATCTTGTTTGTCATATATACCGTGTTTTACAGATCGTGTCATATTTATCATTTTTTTTATGAAAGATGCCAACAATCAATCTGAATCTAATGTGGGCTGATGCTCTACGTTTGTATATAAAATTAATCTTACTTAATGTTTATAACATTCCGCCATATCAAATTCAAATTAAATTAATTATGGATATATTTAGTAAAGATCGAAAAGAAAATGGTATATATGACACGATTTTAAAAACATGATATATTCGACGGGGGATGATTACACTGCTGGGAGAGCGATGAGTCCGTTTGTCAACGGTGACACCGTCATGTAGGGGTGTATATTCAGTTTTTTGGTTCGGTTCGGAAGTGAAATTATCAATTTCGATCGGTTTTTTAATAATTTTAAAACCGGTCGAAACTTTGACCAAAAAAATCGGTTCGGTTCGGTTTTACCGAAATAGGAAAATAAGTCTTTTTTTTCCTTAAATTTTACTCATGTAAAATTTAAAATTTAAAAAACTTAAATCTAAAATTCAAATCTAAGTCAAGTGTAATGTTTTACACACAATAACACTTAAACATGAAAGAAATAGTATTATTTTTTAAAAATAATAGTAATATTTCTATAAAAAAATTAATAGATTTTAAAATTTCGGTTTTTTGGTTTTTGAAAATTCAAAATCGAACCGAACCGAGATGTATAAAAAAACCTTAATTTTAAAACCGAATCGGCAATTTGCAGTTCGGTTGCGGTTCGGTTTTTGGTTTCGGTTCAGTTTTGTACACTCCTACCGTCATGGATGGCAACGTCATAGATGGCGACCATTGTGATGTCATCTGATGCTGGCATTGAAGACGACGATAGATGGGGTATGTTTGAAGGTGATCCCTAGAGCTCTAATTCCAGTTGCAGTCAAAACCCTTACCATTCGAGAACTCTGAGTTTAATCAAAGACAGGCTTACAAAGAACAATAAGCGAGTAAGATATTTTAGTGGCGGTTAATCAATTGAATTCTTCCTAGCTATTTGGATAATTCACACTGTAGATTGATAGTTGAAAACTGTTTATTCTTCAAGCATTATGAAGTTAATTTGAATTTTAAGTATATAAGGCACCCTGCAATATTATAGCTAAGATTAAAGGTGTTCACTATTCGGCTATAACTGAAGTAACCAACCGATCCTAATTGAAATTTCACCTCGGTTACATTTTCGGTTAATTCAATTTTTTACGGTTAATAATTTTAAAATCTTTGGTTAATTAGGTTTTGTTTGGTTTTTAGTAACCGAATTATCTATACATAATTTATTTTTGCAATTGTTTTTAAAAATTAAGGTTTCTTGGATTTCCCGCCATAGCATTTATACCCGGATTGAATCCCTAAATCGAAACACACTAGAATAACTTCAAACACGTAAATTTATGTAGTTCTTTAAGATTTATATATTAATTTTCCCTGAATTTGTATACTAATTATAAATTAATGTTATTTTATTTTTATTTTTTAATAATTAATTTTAATAAAATTTGGTTATTCGATTAACTAAAATAACTGACCAAATCAAAATATTATTTCAATTTGGTTAAAGTTTGATTCCAATATAATTCAATTCCGTTTTGATTATAAAAAAATCATAGAATTTTGATTTCAGTAATTTTTATTTTGATCCGGCTTAGAGACTGATCCGACCAATGCACACTCCGAGCTAAATCACAACAAAAGCTTTAGCATTTAGCAACGATAGTTAAGTTAAAAGATTCAACACGATAATGTTTTGATAGTTTAGGGTTATAAAAGTCCTACAACTTTACTACAACAATAGGGACTAATTTGGACCATTCGCCACATCTTCTTTAATCTCTAAAGTAGTTTTCCACTTTTCAGATGGCTTAATTATTTAAAAAACCCCCACCTTTAATCTTTATTTCGTTTATACCCTGACCTAGAAAAACTGTCACATATACCCTTGACGTTGTCATTATATTTCGCCTCTACTCCCGAGGTATTAAATTGACCTCTTTTCATTTGAAAAAGAGTTTAAAATAATCCTTCATTTTTAGCATATATTCTAATTACACGTCAATGTTATTAATTATATAAAAACACCTTCTTCTTTAAAAAATTCAACTAATAATAATAATTTAATTTATATTAATTATCAATAATTTGTTAAAAATAAAAAACCGTAATTTTTTTTACATCAGACTAATTAATTTCAAAATAATACCGTATTTTAATTTTAAAATCTATTCTCAATTTTTTTTTAAAAAAAAATTGAAAAAAAATAACTCCTCCTCTATGGGAGGAGGAGCTTCTCCTTCCTTCCATGGAAGGAAGGAACTCGCAACTCCTTCCTCCATGAGAAAGGAGGACGCTGCTCCTCCTTCCTCATGGAGGAAGGAGCACGCTGAGGAAGGAGCACGCTGCTCCTTCCTCCATGTGAGGAAGGAGCAGTGCGAGTTCCTCACATGGACGAAGGAGCAGCTCCTTCCTGCATGGATGGAGGAGTCCATGGAGGAAAAAGCTTATTTCCGTAAAAATAAAAAAAATAAAAAAAATAATATTAGCGGTTTTTTAAATAAGAGTACGTTTATAAATAGGACTTAATAAAAATATTTTATTTTATTTATTTATTTTATTTAAATTAAAAAATTTAATTAATTTTAGGACTTATTTGAACGTTTTTAAAGATGAAGTATTAGTTTGTACATTTTTTAATAGAAAAAGGTATAAAATAACCTTTAAATTTAGTTGTTTTTAATAAATCATCTTTTTTTTGAAATTTGGGGTAGAGGCGAAACATAATGACAACGTCAAGGGTATATGCGACAGTTTTTCTAGGTCAGGGTATAGACGAAATAAAGATTAAAGGTGGGTTTTTTTTAAGTAATTAAGTCCTTTTCAGATCTATCGCATCACATCCATCTTTTTATCATTTTGACCAAACAGAACCCCGCTTTCATTCTACCCTTCTCTTCCAAATCAAACCGAGAAAAACCAAATGGGAGCAATCACAAAGCTAATCGACTCAATACTGTTCATCTTCTTCCTCGTAATTGCAGTGGGAGCACCATTACTCGATAGCCAAACATGTCTACCTACTAACCTATACCCACAGTTCTTGCTCAATCTCAAGAAATGGTACACCGATTCATGCGGGGACTATCTTATAGCAGAGAAGCCTCATTTCTTTGTAGGTCTCGTTTGGATCGAGCTTTTATTTCAATGGCCGCTCGCTCTTCTCAGTTTATACGCAATTTTAGCTTCCAAGCCTTGGATTCGCACCACTTGTTTGATCTACGGCGCTTCTGTTTTCACTTCCATGGTAAATATTAAATCCGAATTAGATTACTGGATCTTATTTCTTTTATTAGATTTTGACTGTAATTAGAGGCGATCTAGGAAGAGTTTATTGTGAACCATTGCTTACTTTAATTTTTTGAATCTTGAAAAAAAATACAAATGTAAGATAATATTTTGTCCATTTTAAAATTTAGACTGCTGTATAGTTTAAGGAAATTTTTTTATCTAAATTCTGTTTATGAAAAATTCATAAACCTTTCCAATTAGATGTTAGAGAAATAAGAAAAAAAAGAGAAAATAATGAAAACAGAGAAAAAATTGTGTTAAACCAAATCTAAGTTAGAATTTCTCATAGTTCAAATAGTTCAAGCGTTTAGCAGCCATTACATTTTATCATTTTTATCTTTTAAACTTTTAATATAACTAGTGTCGCTTTACGTGTTTCACACGTGACTCGTAGTGTAACTCGTCAAATTATGAAACAATATTTGAAATAATATTTAATTAGAAATAGTTTATCTTATTTAATATTTTAGATGATTATTTTAATAGTTTAACATACAAATCTTATAATTATAGAAAGTTTAAATAGAAAATATTAAATAATAATTAAATAGTATTTATTGAAAGTAGTTTACTTTATTTAGAATTCTATATGCTTAAAATAATAATTAGAACAATAATTATTAAATATTTAAAATAGCCGTTTATTTTAATTATTACTCTAATTTTAATAATCATCTAATAATTTTTAATTAATAATTAAAAAAGTAATTTATTGGAAGTAATTTACTTTATTTAGTATTTTATTTAATTAAAATAATAATTATTTGAAACTTGTTTAATTGTCATAATTTTTTAGAAGAACATATGGTGAGAATTCTAATAATTTGCATTAGGAAAGTGCTGAATTTAACTCAAATAAAAAAACTAATGAAAGTCAACTTTGAATAGGAATTTATGTGTTGAATTACGGTTTTTTTCTCAAATATAATGCTACAAATTAGGCTAGAGTTTTCTTATGGTAATCAACTTCTAATTATAAATAGTAGTTTATTTTAGTTAGTATTCTAATTTTAATGTTTATCTTAATAGTTTTTAATTAATAATTATAGTGAAAAGGTCATTAGCGTAAATGTGCCTGTCCCCCCCCCCCATCCGTGCTTTTATATATAGTACTAGTTTCACATTACGTGCTATGCACGTGGCTCGTAATATAACTACTCAATGAACATATTAATAAATTTATTATAATTATATCAATTTTTTATTTATAATTAATATTACATTAATTAATAATTTTTGTAAAAGTATATATAATATATTCGGTTATTAAATTTTTTTCATATTGAATTTATTCTTCTTTTAGTTTTATAATAACCATAATTAAATAATTAACTTAATTTTATTAATTATATCTTTAAAAATAATAAGATAGAAATTTAAATAATAATATATTGACCAAATATAGTATTTTAATTTTGTAGTTCAATCAAACTAAAAGATAGGTATTCCTACTAATTTGGAGACAGTTTAGTTATTTTTTACATACTACAAATTAAATTGGAGATAATTTAGCTACATATTCTAATTAGGACTTTAATTACAATAGTGATTAATTAAATAACTAATTAGTTAATGACTATAAAACCTTTATTTAGTAGTAAACTGAAAAGGATTATTCAGTAAATTTGCCTGTCCCCCCCCCCATCCGTGCTTTTATATATATTATAGATTATAGATTATAGATTATAGATAGATTATAGATATAGATATAGATATAGATATAGATAGATATAGATTTAGTCCGCTTTATAAAAAAAATTATGGATCCTTCACTGCCCGTAACTAATTGAATCTGATGAAATTTAGGGTGCGATATTGGCGGAGATGATGGGCGGAGGAAAGGCGTCGGAAAAATTGTTGATGATTTATTACCCATTTATGGGGTTGGGGATATTAGCTATTGTGCGTGGTCTTATGCCTCAATCTAATTCGGGTGTTACAGGAAGGAGACCTACTCCACTTCCTAGGAAAAAAAGAGCTTAGAGAATATCCAGTTTTGTAATGCTTAATTTCCTCTTCTTTTTAGAGTTTACTTGTTTTATTTGTGTTTTTGGAAATTAAAGGAGTTTCTTCTTTGTTTTTGGTAGACTTGTTTATGAATACCCTGTACTAGTTCAAGCTTGGACATTACTTTTTTTTTTTATTCCGAATCTAAACTTGAAAAGACCCGTTATTTTATAGATGGGTCTGAACTTTTATTTTTGAAAGGTTTTTCATGTAAATTCAAAAAAATTCGGCTCAAACCCACAAATATAAATAGCCGAATTTAGGTAAAAGATATAAAATCCACATCGAGTTCGGGCCGAGTTTAGGCTTATATGAAGTTCGACCATGAAAATGCCTAATTTTTAGATAGTTTCCCTTTTAATCTTCAAAGATAGTTATTTTTCAATAAAGTTGTGCAAAAATCAAATCGAATCGAACTATAAAATCAATCGAACTAAAATTGCAGTTGTGATTCAGTTATTTGATGAATATACAAATATACTTTCATTTGATTTGTAATTAGATGGAAAATTGTTGTTTGGTTTATATTCTATTGAAATTCCAAATGCAAGGAGAGGGGGAATCAGGTTTGTTTAAAAAAATAAATTTTTTTGATGGGTTAATTTAAAGAGTTGAGTTTATAGAAGATGAACAAGATATTTTAGAATAATTTAGATCATAAACTGATCCCACATCGACTACTAAATTAAAGATTGAGATTTTTACTAATTAGGTGTTTAAGTTTACACGATATCCATACTTGTTGCGAGGAGCCAACCATAATACTAGAAAACTGGATTAGGCCAACCAATGATGTACTAGTTGCTATGCTAATAGCAGTTCCAGACAGTTATATTGGTATGGAAGAAGTGATGCGCCTAATCAAATCAGTCTCAGCTAGGGGGGTGAGCACGGTTCGGTTCGGTTCGGTTTGGTTTAGTAAATTCAAAAACAAACCATATTTTAAGGGAAAATATAAAAACCAAATCACGCCAAATATTTATGTAAAATTTCGGTTCGGTTAACCAAATTTTAGCATCGGTTTCGGTTCGGTTTGGTTAATATAGATTTAGATAAAAAAATATATATAATTATACGTGTTCTGTTACTAACATGTTTACTTCCATTGTGGGTAATGTATTTGGGTTCAAAGCCCTGCGCGCCCTACGTCTGGAGGATTTGCGAATCCCTCCTGCTTATGTTAAAACTTTCCAAGGGCCACCTCATGGCATCCAAGTTGAGAGAGATAAATTGAACAAGTATGGTCGCCCTCTATTGGGTTGCGTTTCGTTTGAGATTACCTTACGGGTAAAGTAATCCTCAGCCGAATTCGCGGGTCAACCCTCCCCGTAAGCTTCGCTAAAGCGCTTACGGTTTCATGTTCTATTTCACTCCCCGATGGGCAGCTGCGGTCGAACTCTAATTCTGGAAATAAGTCGGGGCCCTTTTTTACCAAGTCTACCGGATATAAGATGGTTATTTCGTTTTGATTTTTTCTTAATTTAGTCAATCTATCATAAAAAATAAAAAGGGGTAAAGTAACCTTGTGTTGGTTTTTTTCTAAATGAAAGTTTTCTTCTTCTGCATGTAGAAAAGGAATAAATAAATCAATCAAATTCCGGGAGGCTTCATAAAGTGCTTCTTTAGGCTTATGCTTGATAGAAATAAGAAATATTAGATCATATCGAATCGATAACCGAGGCGGGTTCATTAAAAATTAACAAAAAATGAAAAAAAAAACATTTATCCCCCTTCTATATCTTACAGCTATAGTTTTTTTGCCCTGGTGGATCTCTTTTTTATTTAATAAAAGTTTTGAATCTTGGGTTATGCAGCTTTTGTTGTTGCTGGAACTATGTGGTATGGTTCAGCAACTACTCCGATTGAATTATTTGGTCCCACTCGTTATCAATGGGATCAGGGATACTTTCAGCAAGAAATATATCGAAGAGTTAGTGCCGGGTTGGGAGAAAATCAAAGTTTATCCGAAGCTTGGTCTAAAATTCCAAATTGATGTGCTCATGCGGGGGTGCCCGTGAGTTCCTCAGAGCACACAAGACAGAGTGCCGTTTTTCAAGCGGCCCGATTATGGTACTTCTAGTAGAAGTAGTAGTAGCAACAAACCTAGTTCTTCGACCCCGACAATCCGTCCGAATGTAAGGCGGCGCTTTCCGAAGGTGCTGAAGGAGGATATTGCAAGTGGTCCACTCTCTCATCTACAACAGTGGATCAACCCGTTGTCCAAACTTCAAAGTATTTTACAAAATAAAGCGTGCTTGAAGGGCCCCGCCTCGCGGAAATAATTAAAATTATGCATAATAATTTTTACTTATATGTGTGTATTAGTTTATATGTTTTATTTTCATATATGTATCTATACACATATTATATTTTTATATAAATATTTTAATAAATACATTTTATATTTATTTAAACATATATAAATATTAATAAAAATAATATTATTGTAAACTTCGGTTTTTCGGTCGGTTCGGTTAACCACTAGTTAAAACTAAAAACCATACTTTTTTATGATTTGAAACCAAACCAATCTATTTTAACCATTTTAACCAAACCAAAATTAATTTCGGGTTGGTTTGGATCGGATTAATGGTTTGGTTCGGTTTTTGCTCACCCCTAGTCTCAGCTCTGTCCGGATCTAACATGTGTATGTCGTCGAGGTTCTGAATTTCTACTTTTATAACTTCTTATGAAATGAGATTCAAGGGAGGCTTTCATTATCTCAGTCCTGACCATACATTTATTTGAAGGAAATGCTCGTGTACTGTAATTAAAGTGATTAGAATAGTATTGAGCTTACTAGCTATGCCATCTTCAACACCATTTAAAGTTGTATTCAAGGTTTCAGCCATTAAATGGGTTTATTTTGTTTCTTTTTAACTATTGCTTTTCTTCAACAATTTTGATCTCTGGTAGATCTCTCCGTAAGATTTAAACCCATATAAAATTCTAATGACCTGTCAGAGAAAAGAGAGCGAATGGATCTTGAAAAATTCCTAAAAATTCTTCGATTTCTTCTAAAAATAAATAATTATTCATCACTTTCTCATCTTTCGTGACTATTTTGGACTTTGGGGAATATTACGAAAGGTATTTAGAAAATCGATCTGATTTATTTAAAGTATAATTTGAGAATCGGTGCAATTTGATTTGAAATTATTATCAGCAACAAATATTCATTTATTGAAATAATTTATTATTAATTATATATGAAATAATTAATTACTTATTATATTCAATAATAAAAATATTAATTGCTCATTATAAAAAATACGAGTTTTGATTCTCGTATTTAAAAATTTAATGAAAAACAAGTAAAATATTTTAGCAACAATTATTAAGTTAATAGATGCATTTCCACTAGGGGGCGGGGGAAGGGTTTCAACTGATTACATATTCATAGAGATCACATCTGGATATTTCACTCTAAAATTAGGGACTAATTTGTACTATTTTCCACATTTTATTAAATCACTAATCACATCATCTTTGTATCATTTTGACTAGAGAGAGTTACACTTTCTTTCAACACTTCTCTTCTCAAATCAAATTTCAAAAAATGGGAGCAATCTCAAAGCTAGTCGACGCAATTTTCTTCATTTTCTTCCTCATAGTTGCAGTGTCAGCTCCGTTACTCGATAGTCAAATTACTCTACCAACTAATCTCTTCCCCGAGTTGTTACTCAATCTCAAGAAGTGGTACATCAATGAATTCGACGACTATCTTGTTGCAGAGAAGCCTCATTTCTTTGTGGGTATCATTTGGATCGAGCTTCTATTTCAATGGCCGCTCGCTGTTCTTAGTTTATACGGAATTTTAACTTCCAAGCCTTGGACTCGCACCACTTGCTTGATCTATGGTGCTTCTCTTTTCACTACCATGGTAAGTATCAAATCCTTGTTAGAATATCAAAGAGTAATTGATCATTAGAGTATTTAAACTATCGTTTTTTGTCATGTTGGTGACTGAACTTTAATTTTTATAATTTTGATATTAAATTTAACATATCTTCGGTCAAAAATGTTTAAATGGCAGTCGGAATTTATGTTTTTTATACCGAAAACTTAATTTAGTTTAAAAACTCCTACGAAATCAAAATTACAAATATAGGTCAAATTTTCAAGATAAAACTAGCAAAATCCGTCTGCTATCTAAATATTTTTTTCGAACAAAATTTTTTAAAAAATAAAAATTGATAACCAAATGAAAAAAAATTAAAATTTAATCGTTAAAAAAAACAATAATTTAAATATTTTAATTATTGGAATGTCGGATCTTGTTTTTATTTTTTTGACTGAATCTGATAAAACTTTAGGGTGCTGTACTGGCGGAGTTGAAGGGTGGAGGAAAGGCATTGGATAAAATGTTGATGATTTATTCCCCATTTATGGGGTTTGGGATATTGGCTATGCTGCGTGGTCTTATGCGTCAATCTGATTCGGGTGTTACAGGAAGGAGACCTACTCCACTTCCTAGGAAAAAAAGAGTTTAGAAAATTTCTAATGTTTGTAATACTTGATTTTCTTTTTGCTTTTGTGTGTGATTTTGTGTTTCTTGAAATTATTGAGTTCCTTCTTTGATTTTGTGTTTCTTGTTTTTATCAAAGAAAGAGTTTTCTCTTTGGTTTTACCAAAAATATACATATATTAAAAATGTTAGATAAAATGATTTGCATTGTGCAAACTTTCAATAATTAGTGTGGTCGAAAAAAGAGCTCAGAGAATTTCTCACCAAAAGAGTTATTTGTATATAAAATGACCGTTAGGGGCATAACATGGTTCAGAAATGCATAATTTAATAAATAAAAATAAAAATTATGCCATTTACGGTTATTTTATACACAGCCAATTAAATCTCATCAAATACTTATAGTCTATCATCTATCATCTAATAGCAACAACTAACAGCTAACAGCCACCAGTTATACGAAACAGCTGAACCAAACAGGCCCATAATAATTGCAACAAAACAAAAAACATGTAGAACAAATGAGTAGCGTATATTTGATGTTTTATGATCATGTTTTTCAATTGTTGTAAAATCAGTATGTCTTTAAAAAAAATCATGTTGCATGATATAATTTATGTATCTAATATTTATATTTTATTTCAATAAACAAAATTTGATTACTTAATATTCTAAAATATATTCACATATATTCTATTATTTTATTGTTAATACAAATTAATATTTTTTTGAATGAGTATATATATAATTTAACTTTTAAATTTTTTAGAGTGGTGTAGTATTAATGATAATAATATAGATTGCGATATAAAATTAATATGTAGGTGTAAAAATGGAGTTAGTGGTTGGAGGCAAGTGACTGCATTTTAGTATAAAATTATTCCGAAATGGACTTATGATATGAGATGACCTAACTGCCTCCATTAGCATCTCCAATACACCAATCACATAAAAGTAGAAGATGCATAATAAATACAAATTATATTATATAAAACATTGGTTGATTTTTTTATCAGATATAAGGTTAGCGGGGTTAGCGGGAGTTAATTATAGTGTTAGTAATACAGTCGACTTTCTAATAGTTAATATTTTATAAATTAATAATTCTAATAATTAATGGAAAATTGAGAGAACCAACTTCGTTCCACGTTAGATAATTAATAATTCTATTATTTAATAATTAATAAAATTTAAAATATATTCTACATAAATATTAATTACTAGAGAGATTTTTTTAATAAAATATATAACAATCGATGATTTATTTGAGGCAATACTAACCTTAATTCATAAAGTGAAATTTAAAATACCATCAAATTATGACTTTCTTATTTTTTTTAAGAAATTTTAAAAGAAGTCATTAGATAAACAAATTAAAGTAAGTAAAGTACGTATCTCTAGTATAAAAAATATTAAAAATTATTTTATTTTATGAATACAACTTCTTAATAATTATTTTTTAGTTTGATATCAATTGATATTTCTTAAATTGAATATAATTTTTTTTTTTAAATTAAGTGTGTAAAGTGTATTTAGTTAGTTTTTTTATAATATAATATTAATATTAGGTCTATTAATATAGATGCTTTAAAATATTTTTTATAATTTTTTTATATAAATTCAATAAATTAATAATTCTAATAATTAATAAATTTTTGATCCACCATGTGTATTAATTATCAGAGGATCGACTGTAAATTAGTCAAATGCAGCCCACTGCTACCAGAGGTGGGTCCAAACTTTTGATGATGCAATATGAAGTTAAAACATTGGCTGATTGGCATATATTGGTGTTACAGAGCTTCTAGTCAAAATTAACTAGCCGTTCAGTGGAAACATGAAAAAAGAAATCAATCAAAAATCGCAAATTTGATTCAGGGACTAATTTGTACTATTTCTAAGAAACATAGAAGTCACATCTCAATATTTCACTCTAACATCAGGGACTAATTTGTACTATTTCGCACATCTTCTTCAATATAAACTAGTTTCCACTTACATTTTCTTTCATAGTTCTCTTCTCAAATCAAATATAAAAAATGGGAGCCATCTCAAAGATAACCGACGCAATTCTCTTCATCTTCTTCCTCATAGTTGCAGTGATAGCACCATTACTCGATGGCCAAGTTATTCTACCAACTAACCTCTACCCCGAGTTCTTAATCGATCTCAAGAAATGGTACATCGATGAAGTCGACGACTATCTTGTTGCAGAGAAGCCTCATTTCTTTGTGGGTATCATTTGGATCGAGCTTTTATTTCAATGGCCGCTCGCTCTTCTTAGTTTATACGGAATTTTAACTTCCAAGCCTTGGATTCGCACCACTTGCTTGATCTTCGGCGCTTCTTTTTTCACTTCCATGGTAAGTGTTAAATCTTCATTGAGACTTCATCTTAAAATACTTTTGGGAAACTTAGCTTGCCCGAACTATATTTTAGCAAATTAACTTTACGAAAAGTTTTAATAAATTGTTTTTTTGAAGTGTATAATTAGTTTTAACGTAGTATTATATTAATTGTTTAATTTAAAAGACATGAATATCTTTTTTTATTTCTATATTGTTGTAAAATAAATATAGTTTTCTGTTTTTCTATATAGAGTTAATAATAAACAATTTAATTATCGTGTATCAATTTTTTACCTAATAATTCAAGCACCATTTTAATTGTTATCTATATATTAAAATAAAAAAATATTTTTTTGTTAGTTTGATTATACATAAATATTAAAATTACCGGTATAATATTAATTTTTTTTAATCTTTTGTAACTAATAATATAAAAGAAAATAGATATACCTTATGAATAAAATAAGATAATATAAAAGTTACTTTCATATGTATTTAAAAAAATTGGATAAGAATAAATTAAAAAAATGATTTAAAATGTTCAGAAAGTATAATTTATCTGAATCTTACCAGGGAGATGACTTTTCTAGTCAAAAGAAAATAGAACTCTCAATTTTCCAAAAGATGAAAAACATAATTTCCGGAAAATTGTATTTTCTTAATTTACTTATTTCCAATAGAGCGAGCCCTAAAATCAGATTTTAATTTTATTTTATCTTCGGTTTTTGTTTTCTGTAATTAATTGAATCGGATAAAACTTAGGGTGCTCTACTGGCGGAGTTGAAGGGTGCAGGAAAGGCATCAGATAAAATGTTGATGATTTATTCTCCATGTATGGGATTTGGGATATTAGCTATTCTGCGGGGGCTCATACCACTATCTTCGAAGATTGATTCGGCTGCTAGGAAAAAAACAGTTTAGAGAAAAAAACAGTTTAGAAAAAAACAGTTTAAAAAAATTATTGTTATTTTTATTTTGGTGAGAGTATTTTTTTTATTTTAATTATTAATTTTCTTTTACTTTGGTTGCTAGCCGAAATGCTGAGTAGGTAGTCAGATTTTTTTATCTTAAAATTTTCTACGTATGTACAATTTGGTCTAAACATTCTCTTTTAAAATAATATTATGTAAATGTGATAAATTTTCATATTAAAAATAGTAAAATATGACTATCACGTGTCAAAATTCGGCTGCCAATTAAATTTTTTTTTATCGGAAAAAATTTATTCTAAAAAATAAAAATTTAATCATTAAAAAAAATAGTTAAATTATCCTCAAGATTAATCATTCAAAATTTTGGATTCCGTCGTTCTTGATTTTCTCTTTGTTTGTTTGTTTGTTTTTAAGCTATTGTGTGTGATATTGTGTTTCTGGAAATTAACAAGTTTAAATTTCTTGTTTGTTTTAATTAAAGAACAGAGTTTCTTGTTTCTATTATCTTTGTTTGTTTAGTCAATGGTATCTTTAATCGCTTTCTTTGTATTTGATCTAATTTAAATTTGAATAACCACACTTCAATATTGTCTCTGATTTCAGAAAAGAAAATTGTGGAAATTATTCTGTTTACCTTTCATACTTTTGTTTTAATTTTAATTTCCACATTACATTTTTATGTTTATTTTCATATTTCTCTTAATTTGTTTTTATTTTTCTCTTCTAACTCTATTTTACAATAATACCCAATCATTTGAGAAGTAATCTGTCTTTCATTATTCATTATCTATTTGCATTGTTAATATATTGTTTTACCTTTATAATTAATTATTTAACCTATTAAAAAATTAACTTATATAAAAACTATATAATTTATATTAATTTTTAATTTTATAAATTCATAATTCTTTACATAATATTATTATATTGTTTATATATAAATTATGTAATAAAATTGAATATCAATAAAAAATTAAATACATGTCAAAATATGCATATATATCAAAAATTTATAACACTAAATATTAAACATAATGGTTACATTGTGCAAACTTGAAAGATTAGTCTGGTCCACCAAAAATTATACTCCCTCCGTTTTATATTTTATTTTGACATATCGCATTTTAAAAATCTCATTTTTACTTTTAGAAGATTGTTATATGAATTTTTTTATGCTTATTTAAATTACCTTAAAAAACTATTATGAAAAATTCCACAATCATTAATAAGGGCAAAACCAAAAAGAAATATAAAATGGCAGTATCAAGATGTCTAAGTGATTTGCTGGATTTGATTGCTTTGATTATTAATTTAATGTGATTTTAACCAGTTAATATTTGGATTTGGCATACTTTTGAAAAGCAATAAACAATATAGACATACACACGCGCAGTTGATATACATAGAAGGTTAGGAATACTTTTTTAACCTTGTCGATCGGAGTGTCCGGCACTCGATGCGGTTTGACCGACGGTGTGGTCGGAACTGGGTTCTGGGAAGAACTTATAAAATCTTCGTCTCGTTCATATGGTTCCCATGGTTCGAACCGCGATCGATTCAAAGTTCAAACGAACCCGGAGTCGCTTCTGGAAGCGGCTAGTTGCGTCGATCATGGGCTTCAGGGCCGAATTGGCTTAGCAGTTTATAATTGTGGGCTTTGAGGCCCGAATTAAAGCGGGACAAGCCCATTACATATTGCAAATGTCCTACATCATTCGTGCAACAAACCAATGAGGCGTTAGTCATGTGCAAATGTTTAATGATAAAAAAAGCAATAAATAAAGATTTTCTATCGCAAATGATTATTGGCTTGTTGTAAAAATGACGTGGCACATCCGTTGCGTGGGATAAACACTCCTAAAAAAATACACATGGGCTCAAATTGAGGCCCGATTCCGAGCTCAAACAAGCCTCAAAATGTGAAAATTAGGTCGGATCGGGTCCGGAAGGATATGGAATTGATTATGGGGTCAAGGGAAATGATGAAAACCGTGCCACTTCAAAGTGGAGGTGGCTATGGTGAACCAGTGCTTCTTTTGATGTTTCAGGAACATGCACACCAAGCTCAAAAACGCGTCAAAACGCTCAATAATGATTTTAATACGTACCGGATCCAAAATATGACAATTAAACATGTATTAATAATTCTAAATCAAATTTTTCTAGATTGATTTTGAATCAAAAATGGAAAAAATATAAAAAAATACTATCTATGACAATTTTATCTCTAGCATGCAACCTATACATCAGAATTGAATAGTTTTTAAGTATGAGATATATAATATAATATGACAGCCCTAAACATGCTCCTAAACACTTTTTATAGCAATTACAGCAAAAGCATGGCAAAGGCTGTTTATGGCAGTTTTAGGCAATTTTACAGCAAAACATCCTAGCATGCATCCTAACATAACAATCTAGCAGTTCTAAATTACATAACGATAAATAGGGGTGTGCATTCGGTTAAGCCAAACCGGACGAACCAAAATTTTTGGTTTTTTCAGAAACCGAACAGAACCGAAGTTCTGGAGAGATTTAATTTTTTAAACCGAACCGAACCTGTCCGTTCATTCGGTTATTTCGGTTCGGTTCGGTTTTTCGGTTCGGTTTATGTGTAAAAGTGACTAGAATTTTTTTACTCTAAAAACCGAACTGAACCGACCAACCGGAATTATTCTACTTTTTTCAAACCGAACCAAACTGAATTTGTCGGTTCGGTTCGGTTATTCGGTTTCGGTCGGTTTTTGCACACCGCTAACGATAAATAGTGATAAGAGGAACAATCGGGTCCTCAGAAATACCATTCTAAATCCTTATCTCGTTTTCTGATAATCCGAACGTGGTATCCAACTTCAGATCAGTACGTAATAGCTTGTTTTTGAGTAATTAAAGCGTCTATTTTTTTTTCAAAACTGAAATCAACAAGTTTTATTTGTGTGAGAGAGTAGTATTTCGGCAATGGTGTGCGTGTTTGGTGTTTGATTGCCAACCCTTGGCTAGGCTTTCTACGTCTTCTATATATAGTGATCAGGTTAGCCTTAGGGTTTACTAAAGGTCATATTATTAGCTTGTTAACTAGATTAGCTGTTCATACTTAGGGATTATATGCCAGATGGAGTTGTTTGTATATAAACTTAGTTTGTGACAGAGTAGCAGATATCTTTTTGATCAACACTTCTTCTTTTTCTCTCTCAAATTCTCTCAAATTCAGATCTAATAGTTATCAATTTCAGTACTATTACTGTTATTTGCCATGGTAGAGGAGCTTCTAAAATCAGAACCGGCAGATGATAGGTCTAATCGATGATGAAAATTAGGGTGTTTCCTTTTCATGATTTGAGGTTAAAACGAAGGGCTCCTAATTTGAAAAACAAAGGACAAAAGAAGGGATCCTAATATGAAAAGCAAAGAATTAAAGAAGTTTTTGAAGGATAATAAACTCTCTGGGTCACTAAGGTTACCTTGAATTACAAAATAATCACTAAACTTTATTTTGTTACAAAACAGTCACTGAACTATACCTTTTGTTACAAAGGGGTGTCACTCATATAAAACGCAATATTTTTGCTTACGTGGCAAGCCAAAATTACAAAAAGGGACATAGTTCAGTGACCTTTTTGTAATAAAAAGTATAATTCAATGACCTTTTTGTAATTCATGAAAAGTTTAGTGTTCTTTTTGTAACAATATTAGCTTGAAAACGGTGCGTTTTATATGAGTGACACCCCTTTGTAACAAAAGGTATAGTTTAGTGACCATTTTGTAACAAAATGAAGTTTAGTGATCATTTTGTAATTTGAGGTAACCCTAGTGACCTAGGGAGTTTAATATCCAGTTTTTGAATGAACGGAAACTGGCATATGTTTAGGTTAAAAATTAATTTTAGTTCTTATATTTTGATTAAAAAATGTTAATCTAATGTCTAGTTGATGTGGCATGCCATATAAGATATGATGTGGAACTATAAGAAGATAATAAACAAAAACCGACCGTCACGTAGGATGAAAATTTGTCGGAATTCATCTAGAAATCTTGCGGTCGCCTTTTACACACTACGGTAAGTATTTTGTAACAAAATTGAAGTTTGATAAGTAAAGTGCAATTCGGGCAAGGTACGGTAATTAACTCACAAAATCAATTACCCTGGTTTACAATGATAAAAGTGGCGATCAGATTATTTAATAGGATGGAAAGAATATGAGTATACAATTTAGTCAATTACATTTTTTTTAAATGTAGGATACAATATCATTAATGCAATCTCCATACCAGGTATAGTACACTATTTAAAACTAAGAAATCAACAACAGGAATAAAGGCAAAACAATAAAATAAAGGCCTAATGATGAAAAAAAGTCAAAATTTTATGATTTGTTACAATTTAAATTAAATTTTTTTAATTTTTATAATAATAACCAAATTGATAGCCAAATTTACAATAAAACAATCCAAATTTGGCTATTATTATAATAAAAAGAATACAATTTGACTATTATTATAAAAATTAAAAAATTTAATTTAAATTGTAATAAGTTGTGAATGTTTAGTTTTTTTTCCCCCATTAAGCCTAAAATGAGTAGTAAAATAAATAAAGATAAGGCAATTACATTACAAAAGTAGTCTACATGAAAAGAGGAGCTAATGTTTTGATTAAGTGTGAGCTTTTTTGACCTACCGAGTGCTTCAAATTAAAACACACAACAAAATGAAGAAGGAAAAAACAAAGGACATAAATTGAATTAATAGTAGTTAAAATCAGAACAGATGCATGCACAAAACAAAAACAAAAACAAAAACAAACCCTAGCTCTACATTTCTAACTAGAGTGTTAAAAAGTAGGAGAAAAGGGGGATAGATAATACAATTTGTGTTTGAAGAAGTCAATACCCGAACCTCTAATACATCTCAACACTCAATCATCATGAAAAAAGCTTAGAATATAAGCAAAAACCATTAATGAAATGAGTGCAAAATGATCATCCGAGGTGCGCTCTTGACTCCTCTCTTACCATCTTCTCTCTATTTTGCCAAAATCTCCAAATGCATCTCTTCTTTTCTTTTCCTTCTTCAGTTAATATAACTGCATAGAAAAAGCAAAACTTAAATTTGTATTAAGTGTTACTAAAAGTTTAGTTTTTATTTTAGACTCGCTTTTTGATCTTATATGGTGATTGGTGAAACATATTATTATGGGAGATTCTTACCTAGACCCGACCATATTGTGCTCTATATCAATCGCTATCTAATGTAATGTCTTTCGTAACATCGTATCTTTAATCTTTTGAATATACTGTTTCAAATGTTTTGGTTTAAAGTAAAAATTGCCATACCACTTTGGTACCAGATTAATATTTTGTTGCGGCTAGTGTATAGTTTGGACTCTAACATTTTATTCCGTTTTCAACTTGAAGCTTAATGATTCTTTTATTCCCGTTTGAACCCTAACATTACAAAAAAAAATAGAATTGGATCATCTTTTAATAAATCTTTATTTTACCGTTATCCATGCTAAAGTTGAGAACATATGACGCTGATATAGGGTTCAATTTTGTATTAAGTTTCAAATAACAATAAATCATTCATATTCAAATTTAGTAAAATATCACAAGTATGCCACATCATCCACGTAAGCGGAGACAATTATAATAAAAAATATATTTTAAAGAGGGTTCAATTTGTCATTTTTAGTAATGTTAGGTACTAGTTTGAAATAAAAAATTTATTAAAGTCCAAGTTGAAAATTAAGTCAAATATGAGGATCTAAATTTGCAATTAGCCTTTTGCTGCCAATTCAACTTTGCAATGATTAGAAGTAGTTACCTATAGTTAAGATCAGGAGCAGCTCAAGCATTCTCGCACGATAATGCAGCTTTAATCCTCTCAACAGTACAAGCAATCAAATTGTTGACGGTAGCAACTGAGCCAAGAGAGAGTTTGGCTGTAGGAACTGAGTCAACCAGGATCTGAAATGCAACAGTCAGAAGAGATCCGCCGGGTGACACAGTTTCATCAGCATGTGCATTGGTTCCATCAGGAAGAATAGCGAATCCTGAAGGAAGAAGCGCTACGTAATCAGGATCGCCGCCATTAAGTACTACGTTCATCGCTACGATGTCAACGGGTGCGTAGATCACAAAAGAGGCCGTTGGATCAGTGCAACTCTCTTGTAATATCAGCATGTTGCTCTGGCTTGAATTCGCACTCTAAAATCGTTTAAATATGAATTTGTAGTCAGTGAACTTGTAGATTGAATTGTAACTGTGAATTTTTGATGCAAATTTGAACTTACATTTACTCGAAGAAGAGAGACACAGTTTCCTGTGTCCCTGCCATTAGCAATGTGAGCCATTTCTTGAACAACTCCACCATTTGATAGAATATCCCACTGCAAGAGTAAGTAAAGATACTATGTTAATTTTGACAATAAGTTCACAGGGTAAAGGCATTTAATTTTAAAATTATACACATTTTGTCGTACGTATAAAATTAATTGACTGAAAGGATTTTGTTAGACGTTTCGAAATTGAAAGATAACTCGGGTGAAAAAATTGCGATTATTGAACTATAGGCTATTTTATACATGGTTTCTGACATTCAATTTGTTACATTTAGATAACTGAACTTTCATTTTTACAAAAATGGAAGGTTAGTATGATGATGCAAGGCGGTTTAATAATGTACCTCATTTCGGGAGTTTTCATCACGAAGAAAATCGAAAACCCTTTTAGGAGGAACGGGAAGCCAGAAAGAAGTAGCAGCACTAAGTACAATGCCCGGTGGTCTGCCAGGATCATCGACGCTCTTTCTGGTCATAACTCGGACATCATCAGCTCCAGTTCCGGAGAGTGTAGTCCATGTATGTGCAGTTGAGGCACTCACACCAGCACAAAAGCTTATCACCATCCTCTCTGCCAGCTTCAACATACTCTTTCTACCTTCTTGATTTGTTATCACTGCAACATTAATAACTCAATTAACCTTCCAATTTTAATGATGTTTTTTTCAAAATCATATTTTTAATAACTTAATTGGTCAAAAAATAATAATGTAAACAAAAATTAAAAATCGGATATAAAAATTATATATATGAAAGTTTAGTTCCAATATGAAACATATAGCGAAATTTAGGTACCACTCGGGTATTTAAATAAAAAATATTACCACCAACTTCTCCGGTGGGAATGTTTGATGCCATGGCACTTGCAAGGCGTTCACATTGGCGATCTAAGGTGGCGACCCAGCGTTTTGCACCAAAAGCATGGCCGGAGCTGACAAGCTGCTTGTAAAGATTATGAACACCTCTATCATCAACTTCCACATTTTCCACCCATGTAACCTGCAGAATATACATCCAGTTTGTTACAAATTAATTAAGAGTTGTAGTAGTATCTTAATATGAACATATACTAATTAATTACCTTAGAGTATCCATTAGGCATTTCTTGTATTAAGCAACCAGATGGCCTTCTACGGCATCTTGCAGCCGGACTAGGCCGTAAATTGTCCAATGAAACATCGACAACTGCCCATGTTCCTTCTGCATGTTGTTTGCAGTACCTTACGTAGTAACTCTCTCTTGTCGGAACCAATGGCGTCGGTAGTTGAAATTCAGCCGTCATCTGTACCGCAATTGACAATACGTTATCATTCCTATTTTCTTGGTGACTCGGGTTAAATATTTTTGCGGTTATTGAATTATATATAATTTTTTGAAAATAGTTACAAATGTATGGTTTGTTATATTTTGATTATCGAACTTTGAATTACCAACGTAAGGAATAAAGAAACATGCATATTTTAATTACCACTTGCAAGGCTCCATTATAGTTCCCTGCTACTCCTGTTGATAGTACTTCCAATGTCATGGCTCTTGAGATTATGCCAGAAAATACAGTCGACCATTGGTTCTGAAAGCCGCATCATACGAGAAATAATTAGCCTTTGTAAATCATCAAATTGGTTAGAATAATAGGAAGATTCGTACGTACGTACGTACCACATCCATGAGATACTCCACAAGATTGATGTGATTCATAATAACAACAGCCGTTTCTCTCGAAGCCTCGCACTTAAAACCTGCAGGCTTCGGTCCGATTCCACGAGGAAATATCCTGATATATTCATCTTCATTTAGTACAAAATTTGTCCCCTCAAGACTGCTCATCCATAATGGTTCACCCATCTGAGCCATTCTAATGAGTTCCTCCATTGCTGCTACTGCTAGCTCGATTATCAACGGTTTATCAGCCTCACTAGGTCCGCTTATCGACCTTAGTAAGTCTCCGGCTCCGTACATCTCCCCTCCGATCCCTCCCTGCACTCCAAAATTTCCAACACCAAGCTCGAGAGGACGTGGAGCCATTGGAGCTGATAGGAGAGGATAGTTCACCACTGGCTTGCCTACATACTTTGCAGCAATCGCTGAAATTCGATCAATCTGTCAAATAGGAAAACAAACTAATAAGACATCACAAATTTGGAAGCAATATATTGGATTAGTTAGTAAGAATTTCCCATAGTTTCAATTTGATAGTGCAATTTCATTTCATACCAAAATTTTAATTTATATTGTAGGCTATAATATTTTTACCATGTTAATCAAATTAACGATACGGATTGAAGTTTCGGTACCAAATTAAAACTAGAAAAATGGATAAGGACAATTATGCTGTACCTCTTCTCTTAATCTGGCATTTTCAAGCCTCAAATGATGTTCATCAAACGACATTTCACCAATAGCAGTCGGGCCTCCACAGTTAGGACATGAAGCATTACTAAGAGCTTCTCTATACCTCATATTGTCAGCCCTAAGCTTTTCATTCTCAGTCCGAAGCTGTGTGTTTTCATGTCTCTCATGTTGAGTCTGTCATTCAAAAAAATAAATTTAGAAAAGACATTAAAAGTAAAAGTTCCGAAAAGGAAGGAGAAAAGATATAGTAACGGTCCATAGATGTAAGAAATTAAAATAAAGTCTATATTTGTAAAGTACAGATTAGAAGATTATGTAAATGAGAAATACGTTATTACCTTCATTTGTGTGCGTTTGTTTTGGAACCAAAATTTGACTTGCAATGGCTCTAAACCTAATTCACGGCTTAACTCTTTCCTTTGCTTATCATCCGGGTGTGGACACTCTTTGAAGAAACTATTACACATGAAAAATAAAATAAAAAAATTGATTTTACATTATATTTATATAAAAATGTTTGTTGGTTTTTCTATTAAGGTGATAAATAAATATGAAGATTAATTACGCTTCCATTTCTTGGATCTGATGCTGAGTATGGCGATGGTAACGCTTCTTTTTGTTGGGCCGTGGATCTTGTTCATCACCGGAGCCACCTTCATGGTTTTCGCTGCCGGATTTCGTGTTGGTACTTTCGAACTCTTCATCTCGGAGTCGAACCAAATCGCTTTCCGACGTGTTTTGAGTCATGTCGAGATGGTGAAGACCGGCTGCAGCCTCCATCATGTTTGGCTGGAACATTATCTACAGATCTTTAAGATTCCTGAAGCTAAACTTTTATTTTCAATTTAAACAAACATATAATAGAAAATTTTCACTCTTAAGTGCAAACTCTTTTGTTTTTTTCACGAGGAGAAGCTTTTAGATCTTGTTTTTGGAGAAAACCCTTGTTAAGAAACCATTAGAAAACGAAAATGAAAGCTATATTTTTTGTTTCTGCAAGTGTGAGTGTCTGTGCAAGTGTAGGGATAGAGCAAAAAAAAGAGTTTGACGCGGTTTTGTTTTCGCAAAATTCGAGAAGGATTTTGCTTCAAATGGCAAATTAGTCTGACTAATGACCTAATCGCCGACATAATACACCTTTTTAGCTTCCTAACTGTGGAAAAACAAGTAAAGATCTAACGTTAATGGGATTTTTTCGGTACAAAATGAAAAAGAGGTCAACAAATATGAAAAACCAAGTACATTAATCTAACAAATAACCAAAAAAATTTAAGATCAGAGACGCTAGAACATAGACAAATAGTAACACAGACCTGACCGAGAGTAAGCCCTGAAGATGATCCAAACCCACCGCCAACACTTCCATTACTTCCCATCATAGAAGGCATGTTTCTCGCCGGAATCATTACTCCGGCAGGCATATTTCGCGGTCTCAAACCCTAATTTGTAGCTGTTTAGACACAGCCTAGTGGGGTTTGGAGTTTGTTTCTGTTTATCTTTATATAGACAGAGAGAGTGAGTAGGGTTTGGATAGTTAGATTCTCTGGCAAGGGCTGACTTTGGTTTTGCTGTAAAAATGGGTCTCTCTCTCTATGTTTGTTCTTACGTACCAATGGAAGAGAAAGAGAAAAATAATACTAAGAGTTGACAAATTTTTATACCACCTTTGACAGAGAAAAATCTGGTTAAAAACCCCAAATGCAAATACTAAAAAACAAATGTTTTGTATATAAAATATGTATATATATTATATAGTTGTAACGCCCCAGCTAAGATCGCCAAGAATCCAACTTTGCCTTCACTGTCTCTCTTTTCTCCATTTACCTCTATCTATATAATCTATCTGCTTCAAGAACTGAAACCAACAAAAAAAAAACATAAACAAGGCAAGAAATTAGTACAAATGCTAAAATGATTCAGATGTAAAACTGGGTGGTTTTGAAAAACCACTCATGTGCCCTAAAAAGTACCTAAATTAGAGAAAAAAGTACTGTGAGACTCTAAAAAAGCCTAGCCATACAAAAACATAGAAAAAAAATGAAAAAAAGAGCAATATTCAGAAACATGTTCTTGGATCTGATGGTGATATGATGATTACCATGATAAACATATAGAGAAAAACGGAGTTCAAGGCAGCTTTGGCCAGAATTTGTATGGTAAGAAACCAAGATGAAACCAAGAAGAAACCGAGAAGAAACCAAGAAAAAACCAGAAAAAAAGGTTGAAGATGAAGAAGAAAGAGAGAAGTGAAGAAGAAGATGAGAGGGAGAGGAGTAAATGCAGAGATTATTGAGAGGGTGCAATAGCATTTAATGGTGGATAGGTCAGGAGAGGTGTAATTACTTATTGCTATCGAAATGAATGAGAGAGAATGAGAGAATTTATTAAAAGTTCCACAAAATAAATAAATTAAAAAAAAAAAACTATTTGGTGTGTTTAATTATCTGTAATTAATATTCACTCAGTATTATTGTCTCCACATATAATTAATTTCTTCTCTTTCGCTATTACTATAACCTTAAAATATTTATTCTTTAAATATACTTTAGTAAATACTGATCAATTTCTCAAAATATTTAATTTATTATATCTTCTGAGATTCTTGGCAAATAAGTATCTTTATTTTTCCCACGCAGAAAAATTTATTCTGCAACACGCCTTTTCCAACTGCCTATGAAGAAATATATAGTAGATGGAAGGATGTCTTTGATCTTGTTTTACTTTTATTATGTAATTATAAATATATATTTTGGTTTTGTATAACATGCACATTATAAATGGTGCATATACATAATTTAATTTTTTGGGAATATATTCTATATTTATCATTTCAATAGACAAAGAAATACTACTCCCTCTGTTCATTTTTAGTTGTCCATTTAGCCAATATTGCACATACCAAGATAGTGCTCATTTTATCTTAATTTATAAAGAGAACTACTAATATAGCCCTATTAGTTAATAAATGCTTTTTAAATAAAAATATGGAGTCATTTATTAGGGATGGGTAAATTTGGAAAATAATAGATAAAGTCACATTGAAATTCTAAATGGACAACTAATTAGAGACAAATATATTTTGCTAAATGGACAACTAAAAAAAACGGAGGGAGTAATTAATATAGAGAGAAATAATTAAGAAAAACATTCTTTGAAATAATATATTGTAAATTCTGTAACTCTATCCTATATGTATACTGAAAACATACTTTTAGTTTGTGTGTTTAATTAATTTAAGTTATTAACTCCATTTCATTTTTCAACATTTTTTGAAATGTTTTTATTTTTTGAGCAAATTACCTTAAGGCCCCTCATGTTTGTCATAATTCACAGTTTGCTACTTCTTGTTTGAAAATTAAACGGTTTGGTACCTCAGTTTTGATTTTTTAAATTATATTCTGTTAGTTCCGTTAATAATTTGATATTTACTTTCAAACGATTTGGTACCTCAGTTTCAATTATGTAAACGATTTGGTACCCCACATTTAATTATTTTAATTATTTGGTACCTCATTTTCAAACGATTTGGTACCTCACGTTTCATTCCGTTAACGATTTGGTACCTATATTTAACAGAAGAGTCTTATAATTTATAAAACAAAACTGAAGTACCAAATCGTTTGATTTTCAAATAAGGGATACCAAACTGTGAATTATGACAAACGTGAGGGCGTTAGAGTAATTTGCTCTTATTTTCTACATTGAAATAACTATAATATTTTTACGATTGCATACGAATTTATTAAATTAATGATGATTGCTAATTAGCATGAAGATTTGATTTGCATAGATTTATGATTTTATGTCACATTAATTAATTCATACAATTAAATTAGCTATAAAATATAATTATAGGGCCTTGATGAGCCTTAGTACTAATTAATTTAGCTAATACAGTAACAAAGAAAAGAAGGGAATATTACAAGAATAATCCCAATGTTGAGAGATTATAACAAATATAAACTTTTTTTTGGATAAATAATGATTAGATGAAAAAAATCAAATACTTATAATTTTATTTTATTTTTATTTTTTCTATATAAAAAAATAAAATCAAGTTTAAAAATAAAAACACTTAATATCTAATTTTTAAATTAGAAATAAAATTATACTACCAATATTTTTCTAAAAAACATTGCGTTTGATTTTGATTTTTTTATAATTATGATTTTTTTTTGTTAAAAATTATAAGTTGAGTTTTTAATTATATTTCTATTTTTTTACCCATTTGATCCCTATATTTTTTAGTTTAACCCATTTGACTCCATTTTTTACGAGTTAGGTGATGAGTCGAGTTATGTGGCAGCTCAGTCAGCATTTATTCGCCACATCAGCGCATTTGTGCCTTAGTCTTATTTTGAGAGGTTAAACAAGCAAAATTTACAAGTTGAGATGTTAGATATGTTAAACTGAAAGATGAGAGGTCAAATGAGTAAATGTGTATAAGTTTAGGAATTAAATAATATATTAAACTAATTTAGTTTGGTTTAATTTGATAATTTTATCTCTGAACCCAGTTCTTCCTCGTCTAATTCTGTTGTGGTGTTGTCACGATCCAAATTCTTGGACCGAGACCGGCACTAGAGAATGGAAGTGAGTGGTAGTTCCAAATTCTGTATTAAGCCTTAAAAATCCTTTACACTTATTTTCCATCACGTAAACACACGTGAGAGCACCATTAATAGAGGATTTATCTTTAACAGAAATCCTCATTCATTTCAGGCTGTTTATATAATAATAAAATTGGTGAAACACATACACATATTCACCCTCTTCACAAAAGTAAGACCCTAGGCTACTATGAATTTTAGAATCCGAACCTTCTTTATATATTCTTGATAAACCAGAATTTCGAAGAAGCCAACCTCACCCATCATTGCGTTTCTCTGGAATGAAAAAACTGTGGGAGCCAGTTTAAAACTAGTGAGTTTATATATATTATTAATAATAAACATTAAGTTTATAAAATTGATATCTCATTTGTAAGTACATATATATGTTAACCAAACACGGAACCGAATGAAACCTTAATCCTCGATTCATATATTTTCCATTTTCTATTATGGTCGAGGATACAGCCTCCAACCTTCGCTAGTTATTTCTGGATATGGATTAGCTTCTAACTGTCGCAATTGATTGGTCCTGACCATGAACATGATACCTTATTTAATGACCATCATTTACATTCCAATGAAGTCTAGGTCGCGAGTAATTTTTCTAGCTATCATCTTAGATTTTAACTTATCCATGTTTGGGTTATTGTGTTGTGATATCACGTAACCAACCGTCGCCTTAGAATTATGACTCATATCTTTTATTTTATTTGTATTTCTTAAATCTATTCCTAACTGGTACCGGTGCGCACACAGTGTTATTGCCGCCTAATAGGTAGCACATTTCATTGAATCCATCTCAGCGTTCAAAACATGTGTAACAATATACTTTTGTATAAAATATTTCATATATGAAACAAAATGTGCTTTACTAAAAAAAAGTAATAACATGAATTCAGAGTGACCACTTAATCCTGACGTCTTATCTTTAAACTATGATCATGGTGCTCGTCATATCTAATACTATATCATATGTCACTATCTTAACAAGTTTGGATAATGGTCTAACTTTATGATTGATTCTAAAACCAGACCAAACACGTTATCACGTAGTACTTATACACTTTTACCTTTTTTCATGTATCATTAACCGATTATCGATTCTAAATCCATTTTCAAAAACTCTTTATCTCGAATCATTTCAAATCTCTTTTTATATCTTTGTCTTCTGAATTCAAAAATCCAGGCTTAATGTTTTAATCAACCTTTTCTCATTTTTTAAACTGAATTCAGTAACTCAAGGTCTGACGTAAAATTTTATATCATAATCCATTGGCCGAGGTCGCACCTTCCAAACCCGGTTAATGATATTTCATATATCGTAATCGATTAAAAATTCTTTGAAAACATGTTTTGTAAACGTTAATAAAAATGACATTTTAAAACAATTGGGAGCCTAATTGATAATTCCAATTTAACGTTAAACCTTTGTAAGTTTAACAGCACATCTTCGTGTTATTATCTAACATCTAAGCCCATAAAGATCATTAGGGAAGCTTACATGTCATTTTGTAACATTAGTTTCACATTACGTAAATTTTGTTTAAATATCGTTGTCGACGCAAAAAATCGTCGGATCATACGAATTTTACGATTCCTCTGATTTAACTTCATATGTTCATTTAACACTCAATGCACATTTTATTCCATCGATATATTCAGTTTTACTCATACCGATAAATCCCGTTTCATCGAATGGCAAATTGTTCACGTTTTTGTCAAAATAGTCGATTTAGCGGAAGATTGAGATTTATGCGACTTCGACATTACTTATTGAACTCAGCCAATTAGCATTGTTATTTTCATCAGTTTAATTAATCCAAACAGTCATTCCTATCACAATCGACATATCGGCATAAAAACTCAAAGCTAGGGTTTTCGGCCCTCACATTTAAATTGAACAAATGATCAGTTCACCCCCTCAACTTGGCACGAAATATCAAAAAAGTCATTTTGAAGACTTTTGGATCAAAATAACCCGCAACTTGTGTTTTTGTATCAAAAACACCCAAAGAGAGTGGGATAACATCCCCCTAAACTATATAAAACCGGGTCAATTTACCCCTCAATTTTCACCGGAAACCGCTCCATTCCACCGCCGACCGTCGCAAACTCCTGCCGGAATTTTTTTTTTCCACCGGAATTTTTTTATATTCTAATTGAAATCCTAGTTGAAATTTTGATTAAACTAATTAAATCTAATTAACTAACCTAATTAAACATAAATCCAACCTAATTAAATCAAAACTCACCATCTGCTCCATTGATTAACAAATTCAAATTCTCACAAAATCCCTCATTAACAAATTTAAATTCTCAAAAAATCCCTCATTAACAAATTCCTTTCTAAATTCATTAACAAATTTAACATCTCACTAAACATCTCACTAAATCTCTCACAATCCAACCACAAAATGTAGAGAAGCAAACCATCGGCACCAAATTTGTTTCCACCGCCGGCACCCATTCATTTCCACCATCCCTGCCGGTCTGTTGTTGCAAGAATTGTTCTTGTCCCCCACCATTCATATTTCATTATTGTTGTAACCTATCAAAACCGGAGCTCCAACGGAAAATTCAAACCCAAATTGAAATCCGTAAAGAATTTAATGATAAACAAATATGTTTGTTCATATGTTACTCTGAGAACAGATGACAAAGGATTTGAGTGCAGGGGACGTTGCCGGCGGAGAAATGAAAGAAGAAAGGGAAAAATGGAACGGCGGAAACTGAAGCAACGACGGAGAAGTAGAAGCAACGGCGAAGAACCAGACGAAGAAGCAACATCAGCAACGTAAGAGAAATCGACAAAGGCGGGGCTGGAGTTAAAGGGTGGTGGTGGCAAGGATAGGGATGACGGCTGGTTAGTTTTAGGTTTTGAATTTTTTAGGACTTAGGGTTAGAATTGGGAAAGGGGCAATAATAGTCCCTAAAATGTTAATTGAAAACAAAATTAATTTTTAATTTTTCAGAATTATAATTTATTATTGAAATTTGAAAATAATTAGGTATCAATTTGAAAAATAAATAAAATGTTAAGGGTTCTTTTAATTTTTTTACCATTTTGTAAGTGGAGAGTGTAACACACTTGAGGAGTGGGACTGGATAAGTGCTAAGAAAGGGCCTTTTTGATGCTAAAGTGCTAAGTTGCGGGTCTGTTTGACCCAAAAACCTCCAAAATGACTTTTTTGATATTTCGTGCCAAGTTAAGGGGGTGAATTGATCCTTTGTTCCATTTAAATTCATCAATCTGGCAATTCTAATTCAAACATCTTACCTTAGCAACGTTAACGACATACTCTAGCACGACTAGTCCATAAAAATTTAAAGAAAACGTCAAGAACCTCAACGTTAGATCGTTTACTTCGCATGTTTTGAAAACTGTTCGCCGATTCGTACTCTAAATATGTACTTTTTAGTTTTGTGTGAATCAGAATGATGTTTTAAGGTATTTTGGCAGTAAATAATGTTTAAGGGGCTGTCCTAGGATTTAATGGTAAGAAGAGATGAATAAAAGAGCATGCGCTCATGTTTGCAAGTCTAATGGTTAATTTATACGCCATTAAGGCAACTGCATCTTTTTAATTTTGTTTGGTTTTTTGTATCTATAACTTTATCCAATCCTAATTTCGAGTACTATTTGAATACATATTTTTTATATACGCTTATTTCTTTCTATATCTCCAATATGTAAATTTTTATTCCGAGATTAATTGTTGTTTCCACCTTCAGTTTTCCACATTTCATCCTTATTTTAATATAGAACTAATGAGAATTAATCTCAACTAAAGACTAATTTAAATTACAGATTATAATCCAATACTTTATTTTAATTTCTCATTTATCATATATAACTTTTCATGTAATCCACCTTCAAACATTAATTCAATCATCACTTAGGGCATACACAGTGCATTCTAATATCAAAAAACGACACGTATCTTGTGGAACTTTAGACGATATGTGCTTCACACGTCGAATTCTTATATCATGTCTGTAGGGGGAATTATAGGTGCTCATTGAAGTTTTGCTACTATTAGAGTGATCCATTCCAAACTTCTGTGTTTTCACCCGTGAACAGACCATTCGTGTCCGCGAACTATCTCTAAAGTTTACTGTCAAAACAGAGGCTGGTTTATGAGGGCAAAGGGTGGTTCATGCCAGTGAATTATGGCCAAAAAGCATTTTGAGTTTTTTTTCAAAAACGTATGCATATCAAGCTTGATTTCAACAAAATAGCACATTATCAATTAAAATGATCAACATTTAATAATAGTTCATCAAATTGAATTAGCAAACATAAAGTCCAAACATGAAATCACATCAAAAAGGTAATGAAAATCACTTAATCATATGAATTTGAGTCATAACACATAACATGTAAAAACTTAATTCAAAGAGATCAAATCGAGCATAAGAGCCCCTCTTATGATAAAATTCATGCAATCTTCATTGACAGGTTTGGTAAAAATATTAGCAAATTGGTTAGTTCTGTAGATGAATTCAACTACAACGTCACCATTTTACACATTGTCACGAATAAAGTTATGACATATACTTCTTTGTTTTCTCCTAAAGTGTTGAATAGAATTCTTGGAAAGGTTGATTACACTAGTATTGTCATATTTGATGGGAATCTTGGCTAGTGCAAGACCATAGTCATTTAGTTGTTGCTTGATTCAAAGGATTTAAGCACAATAAAAAGCTGGTGCTATATAGTCGGCCTCCACGGTTGATAAAACTACCAATACTTGTATTTTTTACTACTCCAAGAGAGCCGATTTCTCCCTAAAAATTGGCAATGTACCTGATGTACTCTTTCGACCCAAAAGACAACTGGCATAGTCTGCGTCAAAATAAGCAAGTAACCTTAGATCAACATATTTATGTACCATAAACTTAAGTGCAACATGCACACTCACAAATATGTTTAACGACATGTAAATGAGATTTCTTAGGACATATGCTTGAAAACGAACACATAAGCAAATACTAACATGATATCGGGTCTACTTGTGGTAAGATAAAAGAGTGATCCAATGATACCTTTATACATTGTAATATTAATCCATTTATCTGATTCATACTTGTCCAATTTTATTGTGATGATTATCATAGTTTTTATAATATTGGAGTTATCCATTTAAATTTTCTCGTGGTCCATTTTTTTATGAAAATACATATTCTAAAAAATATCAAAAAAAATTCATTTTTTTAATAAAAGTACACATTAAATAGTATTGTTTTATTTAGGCCTATTCATCTAAAAATGTCAAACATTTGCGACCTCTGTCAGTTATAGCAAAAAAATTTCAACTCGTCAGATTTAGCCATTTTGGCACTTTTTTTTAGCCTTTTTGAATCGAACCAGTTTTTTTGACATTATGTCGTCCACGTCACTGCCATCTAAACACTTGGTTGACATTGCAGCTGACATGTTAAGGTTTGTATTTATAAGATTTGGCTATAATTGACACAAAAGACATAGATTTAGTATTTCTAGTAGGCTTGATTTTAATATCAAACAAATTTTTATATTCACTAATTTGTAAAATTCATTTATATTTGAAAATAATTAATATTTTTTATTTAATTAATTATAATTAAGTTGAAATTTTACTAAACTTAATCAAATTTAATAAATTTATTTTATAATATATTTGATGGATATATTATTCATTTAAATTTTATTAAGATTTGCTTTGATTATTTGGATTACTTGGTCCACTGTTAGGTTTTTAGTAGCACTTTATATTCTGTCAAAACTTCTAATTTGGATATTAGACGGTAAATTTAGTTTTTAACTTTTATGTTGTATATAATCTGATGATGACATGTGTTTTTTTCTTAATAATTTGGAGAGGGGGAGCGTTTGTGGGGGGAATTGAATCCACGATTTAGCAGTTTGCTGTTTAGCGCTTATATCATTTGAGTTACAGCTCATTGGTTGATGAGATGTGTTTTCATTTAACCTTTATGTTTGATTTTTACTGACTTCTTATACTTTACACTAATTAAGAATTTGATATACCACCTAGCCCGGATATGGGTATGTATTATTAAGGTAATAACCAAATGAAATGGAACAAACCACACTAAACCAACATTCTAATTAGATTCACATTTTGGTTAATCAATTCTGTTATGGTCAATATTTTTGAAATTATATATTAATACGCATTAGTTTTTTGTATGAAATTTTTAAATTAATCGAACTGGACAACTATAAGGTTATATGCTTATTAAATTATAATCTTTCACATATGTAGCGATCTAATTTGATTTTTAGAAATATATTATACCCTGCCAAAAATTACAAAAATTGAGATGTATGATAAAACGTTTTAAATAATGGAATTAAATCACTATAAACATGAAATATTATAATTTAATATGAAAATAACCATATATATGATATCAATTTTGTATTATTTTCAAATTAAAGTCATTTAGTAATTTTTGACAGATGATACAAAAAAACCTCGATTTTTTCTCGAAAATACAGATCAGCCCTTTTATTTTTTTAGGCACAATTAAGCTCTCGTGTTTTTAAATTGAACAATTAAATTCTTGTTGTTTTAAAATCGAATAAATAAATCCTTTTACTTTACATTTGGGACACTAACCCCCTCCAATTTTTGGTAAAGATTTTAAACATTAAAATTATTTTTGAACTTTTTTTTCTATATGATTATGAGAGACATGTCAGCCATTAACGAGTGTTTCTAATAGTGTTGGACGAAAGAGGTTATTTTTTTTTTGGTAAATGATAAATATATTAGCACTTCCACAAATTAGTGGAAGGCAAAGAACCAAAAAGGATCAAGATGTTAAGAAAGATTACAGAAGAAATCAAAGCAACGAAAAACATCGTTTCCGAAATATGGAAAATCATGATGCAGAAATTTAAAGAACTCCACAGCTTTGTATACGGTCAAAAAAACCAAAGCATGAACATCTGCCTCCTCATTCTGAAAAACCCGTTTATTTCTCACTTTCCAAAGATTCCAAGTACCAAAAAACCAAAAGAACTTCCAAAGATCTCGAAACTTTCCCGTCGATATTGAAACCCATTGAATGAAGAAATCTTCAATAGACTCCGGCGAAACCCAATGAACATCACATTTCTTGAGAATTATAGACCAAAATTGCCAAGCGAAATAGACCAAAATTGTTCTATTTGAAAATAAAAAGGGCTAAATTATACCAAAAAATAAAATAAAATAGCTGATATGTACTTTTATGAAGTCTATGAGGGTTTTTTATACCTTCTGCCATAATTTTTATAGGACTCAAATATCATTTTCTCTAATAAACTCGCAATTGTCGTCTTTTTCAGATAAAGGCAAATCCTAACATGAGTTTGTCTTCCTAAGAAGAAGACAAACATAGATATGAGTTCTCCTTCCTCTTAAAAAGACGAGCCCGGTGCATACTTTTGGAGAACGAACAACTGAGTGTCAGGCGGCGGCAATATTAGAGGATCGGCAGCTGAAATTTGGAAAATATTAATTTCAGGACGGATTTGATGGTTTTTGATTATTTTTTTTGATAAAATTTAAATTAAATATATATCCATCAAATATAGTATAAAATAAATTTATTGGATTTAATTAGATTTAGTAAAATTTTAAACTAATTTTAATTAGAGTTAAATAGAAAATATTAATTATTTTCAAATATATATGAATTTTATAAATAGTATAATCAATTAACTAATTGTTGAATTTAAAAATTTATTTGAGTTTAAAATTAGGTCTATTCACCTAGAAATAACAAACATGTCTCTAGTGTCATTTTAGTCAAACTTATAAATTCATATTAACTGCTATGTCAACTAAGTGCTTAGTTGGCAGTAATGTGGACGACAAGGTGACAAAAAGCTAGTTTGATTCAAAAAAGGCTATAAAAGAAACGGAATATGCCCAAAACTGTTAAATAAAGTGAGTTGAAAAGATTTGACTATAACTGACACAAGTCGTAAGCGTTTGGTATTTCTATGTGAATAGGCCTTTAATTTATAGAATTATTGTTGAATACTAATTTTTATATGTTTTTTAGATTTTAAAAAATTAATAAATTTTAATTATATTTTTGTTAAGTAAGGACTACCACAAGGAGTGGAGGAAATGTTTTCATAATTAAAATAAATAATTTAACTAATTTATAATTAGTGTTGAAAAAGTAAATTATTTATTTTTAGTCCTTAAAAGGAAAATTTTGTATATTAATGAGCTTTAAATATTTGATATTCGCATTTATGTAATCCCGTATTCTTTTATATGCATTAAAGTGGGTATTAAATTTTCAGAATCACTAAACTCTCACATTATTTTATTGACAAAATACTTTACCTACACACGACTATAACTCGTTTGCCAAATATAGTATAATTTTTAATGTTTATTAGTATGTTTTTTAATTATTTTTAATTTTGGAAAAATATATCAAAAACTCATCTACATATGACATTGCAAGATATTATATATGAACGCGTGCAAAACTTATTTTATTTGACATATACAAAATCAATGCCTATTAACTTTAAATTAGGTATGTATATATATGGCAACGTTATAAAAATTAATAATCCAAACTGATAAAATTTGAAGGTCATAACATGTATGACAAATGAGTTATAATTGTTGGGATAAATTATATTTGTAAATTATGTAGTTTTATTTTAATCATGATTTTTAACAGGTGACATTTAAAGGCGTGACCTTTTAATTGTTTTCAAATTCATCATTTCAATATATTTTTGTTGACTAAGTTCTTCACTAGACCATTAATTAAAGACCCAAATTATAAATCGACACCAAATTTTATCATCTTTCGTAGAGTATGTAAGATTATGAATTTTTAGTCATAAAAAATATACCGAATTTTACTTTGTGGATAAATTTGAAACAAAATAAAAGGTCCTGTATATAAATGTCAACTTTTAAAAATCGTGATTAAAATAAAACTACGTGTAAAGGTCGTGATTTTTTATATAATTAACCTTTATGATAATATTAATTTTTGCATATCCAAAGATACAAAAAATATATTGATTTTCGCTTATAGAATTACCTATAATCGTCATACATAAGAATATCTTAGTATTATCTCAAGGATAATTTTTATATATTTTATGTTAATATTGAATTTATAGAATAAATATTATGAATCAAAGAAATAATGCTTAAGCATTTTATGTTATTTTATTTGCAGTATCCATGCACATTTCTCTTCAGCATACTTCATCTTTTTCAATATTTAATGGTTTGAACTTCTTCGATTGGTGCGTACAAGTTTAATTTCACTTAGGTATTCTGACCTTAATTTGACACTTGAAACTGAAAAATCTACGACTATTACTGATAAAAATAGCAATGAAGAAAAAACTAATCTATAAAATTTGGGAAAGATCAAAAAATTAAGTTTAATGTTTATGCGAATAACTGTTGCACATAATTTAAAGAGTACAATTCCTTAAATTGATAGTGTTAAAAAATTTGAAAAGTTTATTGAGGAATGTTCTCAAACAGCTTATAAGTCACTTGCTTACACATTGATGGATAATTTGACCAACATAAAATATGATTGTTTATGTATCATGTATGAGCATGTTCTTGAAATGACTACTTTAGCAAAAAAAGTCAAAGACCTTATGATGCATTTGTATGAGTACATTTTAGTGTTATTGATACTGAACCCTGGCCCTTTAAACAAAATAGTTCATTCAAAATGAACTATAACACCTTAAAGGATAAGTGGAATGTAAATGAATTGAGCTGTTTGCTTGTTCAAAAGGAGACAAAATTAAAAAATCAAAGACCTCATTCAGTTCAGCTCTTAAGTAATCAAGAAGTTAGAAAGAGTTATAAAAAGAAAGGTGGAAAGAGCAAGAAGAAAGGCTTACATAACCTAAATGAATCTTCTAAGGTTGCTCACAAGAAGAAACATGGGAGTCTAAATATCACTTAGATGATAAAATTGTGCACTTAAACAAGGATTTCTTGAATCTTAAATCTTGTTTCGAAAAAAAAAGTAAGCATTATGCTTTAGTTTGTGAATCAAATCTTATTGAAGTTCCGCATAATATTTGGTGGATTGATTCTAGTTCACTACCCCTCTTTCTAATACTATGAAGGGGTTTCGTTTGAGAAAAATTATAACGCTAAATGATAATTTTGTCTTCATAGGCAATCGAAAGAAAACTTCTATTGAAAGAATCAACATTCATCGTTTAATTTTAATTACATGACATTAGTTGGATTTATTCAAACTCTTTATGTATCCATATTTTTCCGTAATTGAATTTCTTTATCGAAACTTGATGTAATAGGATTATATTAAGTTTGGTTATAGATCTTTAACTTTATTTAAAAATAATAATATTTTTAGTTATGGATTGTTATGTGACGGTCTGTAGTTTAAACTTGATAATAATTTTGTTGAGACATTAATGACTTTGCATGACATTGTTGGTACTAAACGTAGTTTAGCTAATAAAAGTTCTGCTTACTTGTGGCATAAATGTTTGGGTCATACATTCAAATAAAGGATACAAAGATTAGTAAGGAATAAAATACTCCAAGTTTGGACTCTACTAGTCGATCTTGAAGTGTGTATTGATTGTATTAAAGAATAACAAACAAAACATACTAAGAAATGACCCGTGAGAAGCACAAAGTTTCTTGAAATTGTGCATAGTGATATTTGTGGTCCTTAAGATGCTCCAACATTTGATGGGAATTTTTTTTTATTACCTTCATCGATGATTCTCTCGTTATGGTCATATTTATATATTGCATGAAAAATCTCAATCAATCAAGTAACTTGAAATTTATATTAAAGAGGTTAAAAGACAATTTGATAAAAAGATAAAAATCATTAGGTTATATACAAATGGTTAATATTATAAAAAAAAATGATGAATATGGACAATATCTAAGTCCATTTGCCAAATTTCTTGAGAGACATGGTATTTGTGCTCAATACACATAACCAAGAACACCTCAATTAAATGGTATTGTAGAAAAGTATAATCATACTTCAATGGAAATAGAGTATTCTCCTTTACCTTTGTCATTGTGGATGTATGCATTAAGAATTGCTATGTATATGCTAAATAGGATTTCTAGTAAAACAGTTCGAAATACACCTTTTGAACTATGGTCAAGAACAAAACCTAATTTAAGGCACTTACATGTTTGGGGTTGGCCAGCAGAAGTAAAATTTTGCAATCCATATATAAATAAATTGGATCTAAAAATAACCAGTGGTTATATTATTGGTTATCTAAAAATATCTAAAGGATGCATAATTTATTGTCCTAATCATAGTATATGAATTGTTGAATCTGCAAAAGCAAGGTTCATTGAAAATGATGATATTAGTGGGAGCAAAAGAATACATGATGTTAGTACTCAAGAAGTTGGGGTGGAAGTTCATATACCCAAAACTTGCATAATTGTTGTCTTTATTATTATTGCTCATCCCAATAACGTCCAATAACATAAATGATGAAATGCTTCATGTTAAAAATGTCAATAATGCTACAATAGTAAATGAACAATAAAAAGTTGCAGTAAAACGGTCACAAAGAGAAAAGTGATTTGTTATTTCTGATGACTATGTCGTTTATCTACAAGAGTCAAAAATAGACTTAAAAAATAATAATGATCTAGTTTTACTTTAAAATCCATGAATTGTGATGATTCAAATAAATAGAATCAATGATATGGAAGAAGAAGTAAAATCAATAAATCAAAATCAAGTTAGGGATATTGTTGAGTCGTTTGAAGGATGAATAAATATTTGATGCAAATGGGGTTTCAAAACCAAAAACGATTTAAAAGGCAATATCGAAAGACATAAAGCGAGACTTGTTACCAAAGGTTTTACTTAGAAAAGAGACATTAATTTTAAAGAGACTTTTTCACTTATAATAATTACGGCTCTAATGGCTCATTATGCATGATTTTGTCAAGACCCAAAATCTCGAATCGATACTGCGTTAGGGAATAGAAGTGCTAGCTCCAAAACTCGTAGCAAACCTTTTTATGCCAAAACACTCTGCAATGCTATAATATCCCTAAAATACTCACACATGATATAAGGTATACAAAATACTAAAAAAGTACGGTGAAACATTACAAAAGCATGCGGAAAACAACTCAATACATAGGAGTATTTTACTCTTAACAGGAATCCAGCGCGACGTGAAGGTCATTGGCGTGACGCACCAGACATGATTTTGCTCCAAAACTGCTCCGATGCTTCACGACTCCTCACACATGTCCAATATTTCTCCATTAAGCTCAAACTTCATCATTTTCCATGCAAATACTTGAAATACTTGGACACGACAATAAGAACCAAAACGAGTTCGATTTCAATGATAAAAACACAATAAATACACCAATTAGCCCTCGGAAATAGGAGTATTTCTACTCCTATCATGGCATAACAATAAAAGAATTAGGAATCCTAATTTCTTCAACTGTTGGAATTTACAAAAATAAAAATATAGTAGACTCGTTAGTTATATATACAAAGATCATAAAATTAACATCAAATCAAAAAATAAGTTTAAATTTACCATTTAATTTGTTGCCATCAAATTCAGATATTATGCAGGAGGGAGTTTTATTATATGTAATCTGAAACTTCCATCACTTGATTTCTCAAACAAAAAAAAGATGAACACACATGTATATATTTGTAATAAATCCAACATGCAAAACATCAAATACATAACCTGATAAGTAACAACCCAAATTAGTAAAATTACCTTTCTTTCAATTTAAGTTATCAAAGATGAAAGATCCATAGTCAGGTCTCAAATGAAAGTATCAAACACAATAAATCCTTTTGGAAGGTGCATAATAGAAGAACCATACATAAAACCAGAGTAAAAACTAAATGAAAAACTTACCAGTGTGTATTTTCTACTGATTACTAACAGATCGTTAATAATAAGTAAATAGAAGGCATTTTAATCCATAAAATGAAAGCTTTTGAGATGAAAGACACAAGAGGAACGTAAATGATTAACCTGTATTATAAACTTCAAGAGATCGACAGTAGAAGAGGAGGATCCATCGATTTGGGCGAGATTAGGATTTGAATGCTGCTGTGTGCATGATAATTGTGGAAGAGAAAGACAGAAGAAGAACAATGAGTTTGAGAGAGAGAGATGACAGTTTCATAGAGAAATGAGTAAGAGAGAGAGAGAGAGAGAGACAGGCAGCCGAGTGTGTGTGAATGTAGAAAATTAGGTTTCAGTTTTTTAAAATAACTATTTATACCCTATACAAAACACACCGTTTTTTCTAAGGGTTTCTCACGCGTGACATGGCTCTAGAAGCTTTTCAGGTATGTGAAAACCTTTATACAAAACGACTTCGTTTTGTATATCAGTTTTTCGGTTAAATCAGTGGTCAACATATACTGAAACCAAACCATTTATCAAACACCGATATTTTTTTTAACCACAGACCAAATTGCGCCGTTTTGACCAATATTACCGAATCGAATAATAAATATCGGTTTGGTTCGATTCGATCCGATCAATTTGGTTTTTGCATAGCGCTAGCCTTCATAATCAGTCACAAGTTCAAAAAATAGTGATGATATTATTTTATTCATTGTAATTTTCATCACAATAACATTAATATATAATAAATCTTACTACTTGATTGTAATCCATCATAAATATTCGTTTTAATTTGACTATTTTTAGTGTTTTTGATAGTTGATAATTGGGTTTGGTTGTTGTTTGAATTTTAGGGAAAAATTTATATATTTTTATCGGATGACGACTCTTTATCAGTTATGTTAATTTTTTTTAGTTAATTACAGTCTCACATAAATTTAGGTAGCAATATCACGGTCGCTAAAGCCCCACCTTACATTAATAAGTGAAAATTAGATAAGTAAAAAAATTTAATAAATTGATGGATAATTCTCTTAATTTAACTGTTGAATGTACTACTATTAATGTTAAGCCAATCATGAAGAAATATATCACCAAGTTTTTTAAAATGAATTTAATGAACACTACTACAACATTAATAGATCTCTGAAACATTAATACATTGATCTCTAATAACATTTGTAGATCTTAATACTAAAACTAATTATATATGTCAGTCCAATTCAGAGTAAATTATAGAGAAGGAAACAATTACTATGAAGTACTATGTATTAATCAATTTTCATGAGGACTTTATTATAAATTAAAATGCATTTATTAGATAAGGAAAGGGTGCAGGTACACATGAATTTATTAAAACTACTGGACTGTCACTTTGTAAAATGACAGCACCAATAAAAAGTGTTATATTTGGTAGAATATTTTGGTGATGGTGTAATATTATTAGAACAAAGGGTCAACGCGCCCCCTGAATTTTTGACACGGAATCATCTAACTCAGTTTATATTTTTTTAACCAACCAACCCCAAAACTCTTCATTTTTGGGTCTATAATATATATTTTTATTTCAAAAAATAAATTTAGAATAATTATATAGCAATTATTAGGAAAATATTTAATTATTTTTTCATCAATAATCTCCGATTTGTATTTTACGCGTTTTAAAAATACAATTATGGGATTATTTGACTCAAAAATGAAGAATTTTGAGATTAATTGGTAAAAAAAATATTAAATGACCCCGTCCATAAATTTAGGGAGCGCGTTGAACCTTTATTCAATCTTATTAACTTGAAAACTTTCCATATCAGTGTGCAGAAAAAGAATGATTGGCAATTACTGAGGCATATTTGGTTATTTAGGGTTGATTCCAACAAATTCAATTAATCTTCCAAATAAGCATTTATTTCTTTGGTTAAAATAGTTTAAAAATTTAATATAAATTCACAAATTAGGAAGGCCAACCACAAGATTATGATAAGTTAGCAAGACAAGTCATTCCAAATAATCATTCTATGTATTCATCTAATTTACCACCTTCTTATTATTTCTGATGTGTCATGATAAGTTCATCAGTTGGTAGGACTATTTTTTACAAAAAGAAATGAAATATTTAGTTAAGTGATTTGTATACAAAATATAGTAGATAGGATGTGACGTAGCAAAAATTAGATAAATTTATAAATTTATTGGCTAATGAATTTTTGGGACTATAACTTCTAAAATTATTGATTGAATTTTAAGAATTAATCATCCAAATAATAGTTGATTAAATAGAATTTCAAAATTGAAAAATAAAAACGAAAGTCATTCTTTATTATTCAAAAACTGATTATTAAAATCTTAGGCTTTCATATAACTACTAAAATAATGAAATCCTAATTTGAAATTAAAAGAAAATACTGAGCAAAAATAATTAAAAAAGTACAGAACTAATTAAAAATATAAATTATAGTTTCAGAGGCTTTCAAGGTTGAATTTGACCCAAAAGCATTCAACAAAATGAAATAAAATAAAAATTTAAATACTCTCATAAACGAAATTTTTTTATTTGAACCAAATCCGCTACATAAGAATATGAGCATTCCACTCATAAATAATAATAATCCAAATAAAATATCCAAATACATCACATATGACAGAAATTTCAAGACTGAAGCAGGATCAGAGTATGCGAGACTGTCTGCCTTATCCAGCCAGAAGAACCTTTCTAAAGAATCCAAACGACATTGTTCCAGTTACTCCATACATCTCATATGGTCATCGTGTGCATTGTTCTTGCTGAAGCATGATATTGATTTGCTTCTATTGATCGAACGACATCCTCAACAATTTGGAGTCTGATTTTAATGAATCGGCAAATTAATGAAGAGAACGTGACAATCGACTCCTCCATGCAATTCTTTAATTCCAATAATGTAAACAATTAAGTTCTATTAGACTTTTAAATTTTATGCTGAAGTTGTATGAAAAAATAAAAAACTAAATTAATAAATTTTACCAATAAGGTATAATTCAAATGGTGTTAGCGCTGTGCAGCAATCTGTTAGGTCGTGTGTTCAATTCCTCCTACAAGCGTTTTCCCTTCTCAATTATCAAAAAATAAATTACTATAATTTAAAATATTAAAAAATATAAAATAATAAAAAGATAAAATTGTTGACTATGTTACTAAATTTTAATGATAAAATTTGTAAAATTTAATATTAATTATTTAATTTATTTAAACTAAAATATTGTAACGTTTGATTCTCAAATAAAATATATATAAATGTGAACTATAATAAGAGGAATGATATTTATCAAAAATCAAAAAAATACCTCTAAACTCTCCTCCCACTAAAAATAAACTCTCTTCCTTCTCTATAAAAACACAAAACTAATGCAACGTTTGGATTGACGATTATCAAAATCAAATGATTTACTAAATGTGTGGATTTAAAATCAATGGAATGAGAAATCAATAGATTTATAAACTCCACTTTTTGAAATATATTCATAGGAATATATCTGGAATAATTAAATTTTAGCACATCCATCGTCCATAAAAGTGATGGTTTTTAACTTTCTCACTATATGTGGGAATTTAAATGAGGAATTTTAGGATATTGAGAAAATTTGAAATCCATGAATTGTCATGCCAATTTTTTTCGTACCAATTAAACAATGGATCTCGGCAAAATCTACGGATTTAATGTTGTAATTATCTAAGATAGACAGCTAAGCTCTATTTACGCACTTGCACACATACCACTCGACTCTAACACTCACTTGTAGATTCCTAATCAAACTTAAACTCTACCTAATCTTAAGCTATCCCTAACTTCTATAAACAGAACTTTAGCACACACTAATCAAGGGGGGAACCGGTTGAACCAGTCAGACTAGAGGGCACACATAACACGGAAAGTCACAGACAACCCTTAAAATCAACTAGTGTTGGCCAAACCACACAAGCACCCACACATAGTCAAATTTCACCTGTCAAACAAGCTAATACGCTTCAATTAGTCAAGAACACACTACTACACATTGATCCTAAGCTGGATTCTACATCCGACTGCCAGAAAACGAGTCAAGGACTCAGAACGGTAATTTTGAGGACCTAATATCATCTCTTATCACTTTTATTACATATCTGTCATATTCATTGAATCATATGAGTTAGGATGCATGTTAGCTCATATTTTTCATGTTTTTGACATAATCGCTATGATTTTAGTCTTTTGCCATAATTTCCATAAAATCGACATAAAAACATGTTCATTTGATGTTTAAACCTGTTTTAATCATCATATATTAATTCTTTTCAAATCTGATGCTTAGCCATGTTAAACTGTACATTGCATGTTCTACCGTGGCAAATTAATTAGGAAAGTGTAGTTAATCAAAAATCTGAACTATCTAGTGTAAGTAATTCTTTTTAAGTGAGGTAGGGTCAGACCCTGTCTGACCCGACCTTACATCCGTCCCTGTTTGGAGCTGATATGACGTGATAATCTATATGTCAAGTAAATATATATTGTGCAATGTCAGCTTCAAATAAATCAAACGCATATTTCATAAAAATTGAAAAAATAAAAGACAAAACTGACACTAAATTTAAAGATTTGTATGATATATTTAACAAATTGAAGTTTAAATAGATAAATTTATTTTATCATAAAAAAGAAAGATTTAATGACAAAAAAATCCAAACCTTTACGATTTGTTGCAATTTTATCCAAAACTTTTAATATTTACAGTAATATTCAAATTGTATTTTTTTTATTACAATAATAGCCAAATTGCACTTTTTATGTGATTTTTTTTTTGAGTTTTTTGCCATTTATTGGGACTTTTACTATATTACTATACAATAAAAAATAATAATAGCTTAATGTCTTAATTGAAAACAACAAGTTTATCCATCAATTTGGCTATTATTGCAACAAACAAAATGCAATTTGGATATTATTACAAAAATTAAAAAATTAGGATAAAATTGCAACAAGTAAAAATTTTGGTTTTTTTTACCATTAGGCCAAAAAGAAAGTGTGATCATAAATTCCTTGTGTGTGGAACATTTACCCTATATTTATTGCTCGGGGAATGACTTTCTCTAATGCATAAAAATTTCACGAATTATGGCTTGAAGGATTTATGACTCTCGTGACTTCTTACTACCAAGTTGCCAAAAATTCCATTTATATTCCTTCTTTTATTGCCTTAAGGGCTCGAATGGAGCTACCCATTTGTTTAAACAAGTGACAAATTAATTTATTTTAAAATTTGTTTCTTTCAAGTTTTGGATTGATTTCAATTGCACGTCCTAATCTAATTTAGCTCGCTTAACTAATATCAAGATTTAGAAAAATGATTTTTTTATATAATTAAAAAGGAGAGTGCTGGTGGAAAAATTTAAACTCACGACTGAACAGTTTGTTACTTAATGTTTATATCTTTTGAGTTATAATTCATTGGTGAAAATTGAATATTACTATAAACTATTTTTACTATTTCCGTACAAAAATTAATAGTTAATATTTTAAAACAATTATGTAAATCATTTATCTATTGAATGATTAGTTATTATATATAACCTAATCTTATAAAAGCATGACATGTCTTAAATTTCAGAAGAGATATACAATAGTAGAAAGATTCAAATTATTACCGATTATTGTAAATTAATATATAAAGTGTTAGTTAAGAGTAATTGTGAAATCAGTAAGTTCACCTTAAAACTATGAATTAGTCACAAATTTTACTTTATTATTATTATTATTATTATTAGAGAAAATATTTTAAGGCCCTTCATATTTATCATAATTTATAGTTTGGTATCCCTTATTTAAAAATCAAACGATTTAGTATCTCATTTTTTATTTTGTAAACTATAAGACCTTTCTGTGAATTATAGGTACTAAATCGTCAACGGAATGAAATGTGAGGTATCAAATTATTTGAAAATGAGGTACCGAATCATTTAGATAATTCACTAAAGTAACTTAGACATATGTTTCATGTAATGGTCATTAACAATCAGATTAGCAAGCATCGGGCAGCAAACTGTTAAGTCGTGGATTTTAATTCTCTAACAAGCGCTCTCCTTTCTATTTATCAAAAACAATTATGTGAATAAAGCATGAAATGCTAAAGTTAAGAGATTTGCTAAATAGTATTATGCAAAATTCATTGGTATTAACAATGAGTTATACCTCAAACGGTATAAGTGCTTGGCAGCAAATTACTAGGGCATGGGTATAATATCCTGTAAGTTCAGGTGCCGATTAGTGCAACGTGTCCTGCATAGAGGGACCGAAGTTGCAATAATAAAAGATTTTAGATATTAAGAGAAGAGAACGGGAAAATAAGAAAAGTGAAATTTATGTCTTGAATTGAAATATAAGTATTTTACCCGAGAATAAATTAAAAGAATCTGTCAGGATATAGATTATCGAAGTAATACTTTAAGACAAGACCCGAGTAGGCCGATTTTGAAAAATCTAATATGTGAAGTTTGATATTATAACTAAATTAAGGGATGGAATTGTGACTAAAGGAATCAGCAAGAAAAGTTATTAAAATAAAATTTAATGGTTCCGTATTATTAATTATTGAAAATAATTAATAATATAATTGAGATTAATTGATAAAAGATTATCGAAGAGAAATATTAAATCGGAAAGTCATATTATTTATTTGGATATAAATAATACGTAAGTATCGGAATTGAAAGCATTTATTAAGTGTTTTGTTAAAAGAAAAGTATAAAGGATGAATTATAATGGCTAAGAAATCAAGGGACCAAAAAGGTCATTAACCATACATATAAGCATAAGAAGAAGAAGAAGAAGGAGATCAAGATCAGAGAATGAAATCTTAGTGACGAAGGTTTTGAGCGATCAAACTTATGATCGCTACGGTTTCTTCGTTTCTCGACGGAATCGAGCGATTCTCGCGCTGTTGGATTAAGAATTTGATCCTCTATCTTCTCCAAGCATCGAATCAATGTGAGTTTGTGGTTTTTGTTGCTAAAATTGAAGATAATATGGCTGTTATGTTTCGTTTTGATCGGACTAACGTAACCACGTCGTTTTTTACGTTTTTGATGATATTTGAGTTGGATGTTATGTTGTGTTGGTGTATAATGCTATGGGTATGAGTGTTAGGCTTGAAAGCACATCGGAAACGAGTCGGAACAGCCCTAGGAGCTGTTTACGACTGTCTCACGACGTGAGACAAGGGTCTCACGACGTGAGACCCATCCTCACGTCGTGAAGAAGGCTTGGCACGACATGCCAAGCCTGTTTTGTCACGGGAATTCCATCCCGAGACCCGTACACTGTATTTTAACTCGATACTGACATACGGACTCCGAAAACATAAAATTTGGATGTAAAACTTAACGTTTAAAAGTGAGGTTTCGAAATGAATGTAATAAGCAATTGATAATCGATAAGATGAATACGAAAACTACATCGGCTAAGTATAAGAGAATTTTTTAAGAGTTTATCGAGGTTAAGAATCGTATTTGGAAGAGGATAGCATTAACCTACGTTTATACCTTAGGGTTTTTTTTGGGAATACGAGGTTCACGTTTATATACGAACGTGTATTTGATTTGAATATGTAACAGACGTATCGATGAGCTACGAGATCGATCTATTAATACATCCGGGGAAGCATAGGTCTACATATTGGTGCATCGTTTGATTGGATAGCGTATTCTGTGAGTATACATTACTCTTGCGTACTATTACGCTATAATTATTTTACAATAATATACGCATAGATATTAAAATGCGTCGCATGTATTATTTTCTCTCTCTCTCTCTCTCTCTCTCTATATATATATATATATATATATATATATATATATATATATATATATATGAATTTTGTATATCGTATTATCAATTATATAGATTGTGAAAACCAATATATGATCCGGGGGAATGAGCTACCTATTGAGTGTCAATAGGCTGTGTGATCACCAGTGCCCGGGTAAGTTATAAAATTAGTCTCGATAGATATGTAGAGTACTCTTATCGTATGTTTCGATATGAGGTCAGCTTGGTGTAACTATCCTACGGCATGTATCTAATGAGTCGCCATGGTTGAACTATCCAGGGACTCATATCGATCGTTGGAATTAAGTGATGGTACGAGTCACCTTGGTTGAACTATACCGGGACTGTACCAGATGGTATGGGTTGACTTGGTTGAATTATCCCGTAACCTACCATCAGAATTAAGAAATCGTATTTGCTCGTTCTGATTATGAATTCTACCCTAGTCCAGGTTGGTTTGGGATTAGGATTTCAATCGGATCAAATGCTTGAATTATAATACATGTTCATATATATACGTTTTATATTAAATGCGATGTTATCTTGAGTGATACTATTAGCAATGTGTACTTGCTCAGCATTGTCTGACCCTGTTGATGTTTCCCCTTTCAGGTGTATAGTGTCGGATCAGACAGTCAATCTCCTTTGTGCCGAAAGTCTTTGACTTGCACAAAGTACGAGTTCTCTTAGCGCTGCAGTAGTATACGAATGAAGAACCGTAGCCTAGTATGGCGAGGTCTTATATATTGTGTACATGAATGGTTAGGCTACGTTATATGATCTTTTGATGTTGTTTATGCTAACAGTTTTTGTATATCGATAGATGGGCTAGTACGTACAGGCTACGGAAATTAAACGCCAACTATCATCATATCGTTTATTGTATCGTTTTACAAACAAATCTTTGTTGTTACTTGTTTGTATGCATTGTTTTGTACATGCTTCAGTTTGATTGTTTGCGAAAAATTTATAGTGATTTTTAGTCTTGATATGTGTTTCGGAGCTATCACTTCCATTCCCTACACCGGTCCGGCTCAATAATTTGGATTATGACAGTGAGATCGAATCCTCCCATAAGCGCTCCCCTCTCTAATTATCAAAAAAAATATTGGTATTTATTTATTTCAAGAAAAAGAAAAGTGGTGATTACCCTTTAAGTATGCATTGAGCAATAATCAAAATCAAAGCAAAATGAAATTAAATGCAAGTAGGCCCAATGGACCCTTTTAGTGCTGTCATGGGGTCTCTTGTTGCTATCATGGGCTTGACAGCAATTGCAGGTTGGTTCTCTTCTGCCATCAATTCACTCCTACAATTTATAAACTTCCAACTTTTACTTACATTATTTTTCGCTTGGTTTAATTACACATGAAATCCTCACTTTCACACTAAATTGCAATTTATGATAATCTTTTAAAATTTTAATATATTTTTTTATATAATTATATCATCTTTCAAAAATCTGATGATTTGTAGTTGATATGCTGACCGGAGGTTGACGTGACACGACAAGTCAAATGCCACAAATAATTGATATAATTACAAAAAACTATAATTGCCTAACAAAATAAAAGTGGAAAAATTTAAAAGGAGGTGAATAAAATTGACAATTTTTAAATATCGTGATAGAAATATAATTTAATATAAAACAGTTATTGTATATGTAATTAATTTATTTTCTTTTTTAAAAAATATATCTATCAATAAAAGAGAATTTTCATCTCCTTTTGAGTCATTTATAAAAGAGTATATTTATCCATCTCGAAAGTTAATTTAAGAGTTAATAGGGTTTTACTATATCATAATTTATAGTTTAGGCTTGATTTATTTACCAAATATCTAAAACATAAATATGGTATGCATTTTATTTATGTGAGTATTAGTGTGTCCATAATATTATCTCTCATAAAATGGATAGATCCATCTATGTATTTAAAAAGATAATATTATAATAACCTATTTTATTATATTAATTATTTTTAAGCATTTGTGTGGAATAAATAATATTTTTTAGTTATTTAGTTATGATCAAGATTTAATCTGAAATTAACAAAATTGTAGTTATTTTAGAATCAATTTGGAGTATTTCAATGACATAGTTTGAAATATAGTTTTTTTTTTTTGATAACTATATACGATATAGTTCAAAAATCAATTTTGTTGAAAGATAAAGTCAAAACAAGAAAAAACAAGGAAAAAATTTGTCCATTAAATAAAAACCAGGTCAAGAGTCTTCTCTAGCAGTTCAGCAAGAGAATTATTTCATTGCATTTCATCATCAACCGTTCTTTATTCATTTTCTTAAAGAGTACTTTATACTAGTTGCCAACATTTAATAAGACGGCTAAATAATTAGTAAACCAGGTCAAAAGGAAGAATCCCTTTGAATTAGGCAACAAAATAGGTCCTTCTCTAATATATAAAATAAATTTATAATTATTTTGAAATAGGTATATAGTTGAGGAGAATGATTGATTTATTATCTTGAAAATTTAATTTTGAATATTCCCTTCAAACACAGAAGTTATTTCAGGTTAATTATTTAAGGAGTATCTATAAAATAAATCTCAGCGTTTCACTTTTATAGCGATTTAAGTTTAATATTAAAAACGTTATAAAACAAATCACAACTTTTCCATTTTTTTTAGTCCAATTTCAAATTCCGGTCAATCTATCATCTTTTTTAGACTAAATAGTACAAAAACGCGTTATTTGTAATGTTTTTAAAATGTTGGGATTTAATATGTCAATAAATATATCTAAAATACTGCCATATATGTAAATAATTGTCAAAAAACAGCCTGTGCTACAAAATGTAAACAACAGAAAGGTTGGAATTTGTTTTGCCACGTTTTGAACATCAGGCTTAAATCACTATAGAGGGTCATTGAACGATCCTCTATAGGAAGGCCGGTCTGGATAGCAATATCCCAAAGAGTAATCATCCACTCTCCGTCTGGAAAATGAAAAGTTTGGGTCGTCGGCCTCTACATCTTCACAAGTGCCAATATCAGCTTCCAATCAACACTGAATTTACCCATCTGAATTGGTTTATCTAATTTTGTGGGTGCGATAAGTTCACGAATGCTAATAGGAGTAGAGTTACTCCTACATTTTTTATACATTCATGTTATTGTGTTTGATTTAGGTATTATGTGCCTTAGTGTGATCCTAAGTGTTCAAGGTCTATTCATGGCGTTCTAGAGGAGTTTCTAGCATAAAGAAGAGGTGTTCTTAGCATATTCGAAATTTCAACACGTTGCGCCTTCGAAAAATAGATTAGTGTCACGACCCGATTCTCGGCATCGAGACCGGCGCTAGGGAATGGGAGTGGTTGCTCCGAAACCCGTAGCAAGCCTTAAAAATACATTAAAATCACTTAAAAAATTTTCGCGGAATTCAAATCATTTTCGAACATTTTAAAATCGCAGTTTAAAACGTTCTCATAAAAATTACCATTTAAAACATGCACATAATTTTCTCTTTAATTATTGCATTTTAGTTTCAAAACCATTTCTCTATGGTTTATCATGCATCTCACGTGCATACCATTTTACTATGGTAATTACTGCATTTCACTATGCAGGCCATTTCTCTAATGGACTTAACTGCATTTCACTATGCAGATGCGTTCGCCGCATTTTATTCAAGTGCAGTCGCTCGGACTTTCGCACAGCATTCACATATTACATTATATCAGAGTTTAAGCGTTATAATAAAATATAAAGCATAAATAAGTCCAACGACTACTAAGGTATCACCGTTCATTATTCTAGCTACTGCAACTCTAGACACACAAAGGAAAGGTCATTCTCACTTATTCAATCCAGGGATTTCCGGAACAAGAAATTGGAAATCCTCACCTCAAACTACTCGCCTGCAAAAATATTAAATTCAACGGGGTCAGTTATAAAAACTGGTGAATGCGTACAACATGTACTAATAAACATTAATATGAAAGCAATGCATTCCAGATTACCGATTCATATGAAACCCTAAACCATGATTCATGTTCCTATATGCTTTCAAAACAGGAAACATAAATATTCCACATCATTTCATCATATTCGGGTTAACCTTTTTTTATGGCCGTATTTATTCATTTCTTTTTGTACTCTAGCCCGTCAAATCTGATCATTCATATTTTACGTATGTGAAGGTCTTTAGACTCTTTTCACCATACAACAGATTTCGGCAGTACATATATACCGTCGCCATTTTCACTTTTTTATAAAAGGTTCAACCTCTCAGATCTCGGCAGTTTCTCTTTACTGCCTTTGGTCGTCTATATTCCGTTGCCTCTGAAGATCTGTTCACACAGAGTCTAGGCCGTCGCCTGACTTTCCAGGCCGTCGCCAGGATTCACACAGAATATTCACATGCAACCCATTCTAAATGCAATACCGGTGATCACACAGCACTATTGCCGCCCAATAGTAAGCATGTTTCAATGAATCTAAATCGGTTTCAAAACTATGTATATAGTTCATGCGATTTAAATTCAAAATAAAATAAAGCATTTGCAAATCATGTAAAGCAGTTCGCAAATATTTTTAATACTAATATTTAGCAGTATAAGTTGTAAACACACTCACAGTACTCGCTTATTCCAAATATAAAAATACCACCCGTTGAAATATCAAAACCTTTGCTCGCCGGTTTCCGCGACAAAACTCGCTGGATCTAATTTAGAGATTAAAACATTAATAAATGTAATAACTCTAAATTCTAGGATAAACTCTAGACCGACTCAACCATATAACCACATAATCACATAACCAAATTTGATTCCGACTATCTATTTCCGCGTCATCGTATTTCTATACGATACACCTCGTAGTTTATTTATTTTCAATAAATAAACATAGAATTATAATTCCATATAATTCTATCACACATTCAATTCACATAATTTTCTAAAAATACACTTTTAGAAAATATCAACAAACATATCGCAATTCATAAATAACCAAAAATATCTTTCTGTAAAATATTTTTGACCCGGGGCTCGGCCCCCCCTTATTTTCTGCCAAAAACATTTCGGCACTAACTGCTGCCAATTGAGTTTAGGACTGAGCCAACATGCTCTATCCCCTCTACTCAAACTCCGGTCACCGTATTCCGGTGGTTTTGGCCGGAAAACTCAAAAACGCTAAAAACGCTTAAAAATCCATTTTAAGCCATTTTTATACCGAAATTCATCAAAACCATTTCAAATACATTTTTAATTTTTATCTTGTAAAAACAGCAGCCCAATATTTTTAAAATAATATTTTCCATTATTTTAACCATTAAAACCGAAATATCAATTAATAATCAAAACCGATTATTAATCCTTCAAAACACTACACAAAAATCATTTAAACTCCACAAATAATTATCAAACACATTTCATAAATTTTTCATAAATAATTTCTGCCCAGAAATTAAAATGACAGTTTTACCCTTTTTAGAACAATTTTGGCCGAATAGAGTTATTAAAAATTAAACCCGATTATTAAACCGAAAAATTAACCATCAACCATTTAATTAACATCAACCACAAATATAACTCATCCATGAACAAAATTATTTCCAGAAATTAAAAATCAATTTATTTACCACTTTTAAGTTATTTTTAAGCTTTAAAACAATTAAAAATCGAAACCCAACTAATTAAATTTACACCCGAATTAATTAACATTTTTAATCCACAAAAATTTAACTTTAAAGCATATATAAATATCATCATCTAGATCAGCCCAGAAATTTAAATAAATAATTAAATTTTCACGGAAAAATTATTTTAAAACCGAAACCCATTAAAACAATTACTAAAACTAGTTAATTAACCAACAAACATCAATATTTAACCATCCTAAGCATGTTTCTAAACCTCAACCAACATCAGCAAATAAAAACTAAGATTTGAGCTTGAAATTATACCTCAAACGAACATGCAAATATAGATTAATGATCTACGTAAGCTCCTCGTCAATTTTCGTGAAGAAATTTTTGAGAGAAAATCAAAGGATAAATTTTTGTGTTTTGAGCTTGAATGGTTCGGCACCCACACTCAAATGGAGAAGATGAAATAGAGACTTGGGCACCAAGTTTAGCTTAGGAAAATATCTAGATATTTATTTGAAGTTTCAATTATTTACAAGTTTGCCATTATGGCATTCTTGTAAATAATTCGAACTCTAGGGGCAAAATAATTTCAACTTTTCCAAATATTCAAAAACATTAAATCATATCATATGGGCTGAGTTAAAATATTTTTGGGCTTTTAAAAATATTTAAAATAATTATTTTTACGGTTTTTTAGTGAAAAATCGCAAAACTCACTTTTAACACGTAAAATTGCCAAAAATCACATTTAAGGCAAACACATAGCAAATCACATTTTCACCCATATAAATTCATCACGTGAATTTATTCACTATTTTCGAGGTCCTAATCAATTAAAATTGGACTCTAGCGAAAATAAACACTAATAATTCTACGGGGTATTACATTCACCCCTCCTTATAAGAAATTCGTCCTCGAATTTCAAAACAACCTATTACCTTGAGCAAACAAGTGGGGATATCGTTTCCGCATATCCGCCTCCGTTTCCCACGTACATTCCTCAATTGTACGGCTCCTCCAGAGCACTTTTACCATAGGTATCTCCTTACTACGGAGTTTCCTAATCTGGGTATCAACAATTTCTACGGGTTCCTCCTCATAAGATAGTTCCTCGTCTATCTCAACCTCCTGAGGTTGAATAAGTCTATGAGGGTCAGGTATATATTTCCTAAGCATCGACACGTGAAACACTGGATGTACTAGCGACATCTCAGACGGTAATGCTAACTTATAAGCTACCGCTCCTACTCGCTCAATAACCTCGTAAGGTCCTGCATATCTCGGCGCTAGCTTTCCTTTCTTTCCAAATCGGATTACACCTTTCATAGGTGATATTTTAAGAAACACAAAATCTCCGACTTGAAATTCTATATCCTTTCTCCTCACATCAGCATAGCTCTTTTGCCGACTAAATGCAGTTTCTAAACGTTGCTTAATCAACGGCACTTTCTCAGACGTAATCTGAATAATTTCAGCTCCTGTCAACTTCCTTTCTCCAACTTCTTCCCAACAAATTGGAGATCTACACTTACGTCCATACAACGCCTCATACGGTGCCATCTCAATACTGGAATGATAACTATTGTTATATGAGAACTCTACTAACGGTAGATACTCATCCCAATGGCCTCCGAAATCTAAAACACACATTCTTAACATATCCTCCAAAGTCTGGATAGTCCTTTCAGACTGTCCATCCGTTTGGGGATGAAACGCTGTACTAAAATCTAAACGCGTTCCTAAAGCCTCTTGTAGACTTTGCCAAAATCGGGATGTAAAAACTGATCCTCGATCTGACACAATTGACACAGGAACTCCATGTAAACTGACCACTTTGTCAATATAAATCTGTGCCAACTTCGCTGCCGTATAGGTAACCTTGATCGGAATGAAATGAGCCGACTTTGTCATTCGATCAACGATAACCCATATCGAATCAAAACCATGTTGCGACTTAGGCAATCCAATGACAAAATCCATGGTTATTCTTTCCCATTTCCATTCTGGTATTGGCAATTGTTGCAAAAATCCAAATGGTCTCTGATGTTCCAACTTCACTTGTTGGCATATCGGACACTTAGCAACAAACTCTGCTAAATCTCTTTTCATACCATTCCACCCATATATCTGCTTAACATCGTGATACATCTTGGTAGAACCAGGATGAACACTATACTTAGATCCATGTGCCTCCATCATAATTCTCTGTTTCAATTCCTCTACATTTGGTACGCACACCCTTGTACCAAATTTCAGAATACCATCTTTCAAATTATACTCAGAGTTCATTCCCTTTTGAACTTCTGCAATAACATGCTTTAGTTGAGGATCCGTTGTCTGAAGTTCCTTAATCTGATCATTCAATGTAGGTTTAATCGTCATTTGAGCTAACAAACTCCCCAAATACGAAACCTCTAATTGAACTCCTTGATCAAACAACGAATGCACTTCTCTAATCATTCGTCGCTTCTCAACTAAAGTAACATGAGCTAAACTTCCTGCTGATTTTCTGCTCAACGCATCAGCCACTACGTTAGCTTTGCCAGGATGATACTGTATCGTACAGTCATAATCCTTTAGCAATTCCATCCACCTCCTCTGTCTGAGATTCAACTCTTTCTGATCAAATATGTATTTCAGACTCTTGTGATCAGTGAATATTTCGCATTTCGCTCCATATAGGTAATCTCTCCAAATCTTTAATGCAAAAATCACCGCTGCTAATTCTAGATCATGGGTTGGATAATTAACTTCATGCTTTTTCAACTGGCGAGAAGCATAAGCTATAACTCATCCATGTTGCATCAGTACACATCCTAACCCGATCCTAGAAGCATCACAATAGATTGTAAGTCCATCACTACCAGAAGGTAATGCCAGAACTGGAGCTGTTGTCAAACACTCCTTCAGCTTCTGGAAACTCACTTCACATTGATCAGTCCAAATGAACTTCGCGTTCTTCTGAGTCAGCTTAGTTAATGGTGCAGACAACTTAGAAAAGTCTTGCACAAACCGTCTATAATAACCAGCTAAACCCAAGAAACTACGAATTTCTGTCACTGAACTTGGCCTTTTCCAATCCATCACAGCTTCAATCTTTTTAGGATCCACCTTAATCCCACTTTGAGATACTACATGTCCCAAAAATGCTACTTCTTCTAACCAAAACTCACACTTCGAGAATTTGGCATAAAGCTGATGATCTCTCAAAGTTTGTAACACAATCCTTAAGTGTTGCGCATGCTCCTCCTCTGTGCGCGAATAAATCAAGATATCATCTATGAACACTATCACGAATTGATCTAGAAACGGTTTAAAAATCCGATTCATCAAATCCATGAAAGCCGCTGGTGCATTTGTCAATCCAAATGACATCACCAAAAATTCATAATGACCGTATCTTGTTCTGAATGCAGTCTTTGGAATATCATCATTTCTAATCTTCAACTGATGATAACCAGACCTCAGATCAATCTTCGAAAAGTACCTCGCTCCTTGCAATTGATCGAATAAATCGTCAATTCTGGGTAAAGGATACTTATTCTTGATTGTGACCTTATTGAGTTGTCTGTAGTCTATACAGAGTCTCATAGATCCATCCTTCTTCTTAACAAACAACACAGGTGCTCCCCAAGGTGAGACACTTGGTCGTATAAATCCATGATCAATCAATTCTTCTAATTGATCCTTCAACTCCTTTAGTTCTGCTGGTGCCATACGATACGGAGGTATCGATATTGGACTTGTACCAGGAACTAGATCAATACAGAATTCAATCTCTCGATCTGGTGGTAATCCAGGTAACTCTTCTGGAAACACATCAGAATACTCCGACACTACTGGTACATTATTCACACTTCCTACTTCTTTCTGAACATCTCGTACCAGAGCTAAAAATCCTTGACATCCTTTACTTAACATCTTTCTCGCTTTCAAAGCCGAGACTAAACTCTTTGGGGTTTCCAACTTCTCTCCCCGAATAGAGATAAGTTCAGTTCCAGGTACATGGAACGTCACTATCTTTTCTCTACAATCCACATTCGCATAATGTCGCGACAACCAATCCATTCCTAGGATGACGTCGAATTCTAAGACATTAAGCAACAACAATTCCGCAAGCAATTCTCGCTCTCCAATTAACACAGGACACGACGGATAAACTACAGTAACGTCTATGCTTTCGCCTACAGGTGTAGCTACTAACAATGGGTTTTGCAAAATCACAGGTTGAATTCCTAATTTTAATGCAAAACTCGACGATACAAATAAATGCGTAGCACCGGGATCAAATAAAATTGATGCATCATGCGAAGATATTGAAAATATACCTTGCACTACCGCATTCGACGCATTCGCCTCTTGAGGATTGATCGCAAAAACTCTAGCCTGCCCTCCGCTAGCAGTTGCTCCAGATCCTCGTCCGCCTGTGGTCCTTCCTCCACCACGATTACCAAAACCATATCCTCTTCCACGTTGTCTATTAAACACATTTTGGTTCTGTGCCTGCCCAGACACTGCAGGATATACAGGTCTAGGTTGTTGAAACACTGGTTGAACAACACTAGCACTTGAACCTTGTGGTCCAGACATAGGACATTCTCTAGAGAAGTGACCTTGCTGTCCACATGTGTAACAACCTCTCGTTGCCCAATAGCATGCTCCAAAATGCTTCTTTCCACAAGTATTACATAATGGCATCGTTCCTCCTGAACTTCGTCCACTAGAACTTGATCCAGACATACTGAACCTCCTATCTTTCTTTCCTTTCTTAAATCCTTTACGATATGGTCCAGTAAACCTATTCGTATTCGAACTAGCAGTTCCTTCTCTTACGAGCTCACCAGTAACATTGATCTTTCCAAATTGGATCAAAGTACTTTCCATCTGACGTGCACTATCGATGATTTGCACCAAATCCTTCCTAACATCAGATAGTAATCCAATATATTCGGGTCCTAGCCCCTTAATAAACCTTGAATTCACCCTATCTCAATCCAACATCAGATATCGCATCGTTATGAACGGACTCCTCATCATGAACATTCTCCTCTTGAATGTTTTCCTCATGCTGATCAGCCATTCTGATCAAAGCACGTCGTCTATTAAAATCTATCTAAGCGTTCTAATCGTATACTATCAGGCTCTACTTACTCCTAACAAGCATACAGACTCGATCCTAAGCACAGCTGGGAATATTTAAAAACAAATGATGACTTAACGAATGACATGACCGAAAATCCTATATGTTGCAGTAGACTCTATACCAATTTCCTAGGTTCACATTCCAAACGGTATATAACAATGATACCACCTTTACTATCAACCACTTTTCGACTATCACTCAGTCAGTGGGAATGATACCAACTCTCATTACTCCTTTCACATATTAGTAATAGTTTAAGACTATAAACCATCACTTTGATATCAAACTCGACAATGGCCCGTTTTTCGACCATTGCTCTGATACCACCTTTCACACGACCCGATTCTCGGCATCGAGACCGGCGCTAGGGAATGGGAGTGGTTGCTCCGAAACCCGTAGCAAGCCTTAAAAATACATTAAAATCACTTAAAAAATTTTCGCGGAATTCAAATCATTTTCGAACATTTTAAAATCGCAGTTTAAAACGTTCTCATAAAAATTACCATTTAAAACATGCACATAATTTTCTCTTTAATTATTGCATTTTAGTTTCAAAACCATTTCTCTATGGTTTATCATGCATCTCACGTGCATACCATTTTACTATGGTAATTACTGCATTTCACTATGCAGGCCATTTCTCTAATGGACTTAACTGCATTTCACTATGCAGATGCGTTCGCCGCATTTTATTCAAGTGCAGTCGCTCGGACTTTCGCACAGCATTCACATATTACATTATATCAGAGTTTAAGCGTTATAATAAAATATAAAGCATAAATAAGTCCAACGACTACTAAGGTATCACCGTTCATTATTCTAGCTACTGCAACTCTAGACACACAAAGGAAAGGTCATTCTCACTTATTCAATCCAGGGATTTCCGGAACAAGAAATTGGAAATCCTCACCTCAAACTACTCGCCTGTAAAAATATTAAATTCAACGGGGTCAGTTATAAAAACTGGTGAATGCGTACAACATGTACTAATAAACATTAATATGAAAGCAATGCATTCCAGATTACCGATTCATATGAAACCCTAAACCATGATTCATGTTCCTATATGCTTTCAAAACAGGAAACATAAATATTCCACATCATTTCATCATATTCGGGTTAACCTTTTTTTATGGCCGTATTTATTCATTTCTTTTTGTACTCTAGCCCGTCAAATCTGATCATTCATATTTTACGTATGTGAAGGTCTTTAGACTCTTTTCACCATACAACAGATTTCGGCAGTACATATATACCGTCGCCATTTTCACTTTTTTATAAAAGGTTCAACCTCTCAGATCTCGGCAGTTTCTCTTTACTGCCTTTGGTCGTCTATATTCCGTTGCCTCTGAAGATCTGTTCACACAGAGTCTAGGCCGTCGCCTGACTTTCCAGGCCGTCGCCAGGATTCACACAGAATATTCACATGCAACCCATTCTAAATGCAATACCGGTGATCACACAGCACTATTGCCGCCCAATAGTAAGCATGTTTCAATGAATCTAAATCGGTTTCAAAACTATGTATATAGTTCATGCGATTTAAATTCAAAATAAAATAAAGCATTTGCAAATCATGTAAAGCAGTTCGCAAATATTTTTAATACTAATATTTAGCAGTATAAGTTGTAAACACACTCACAGTACTCGCTTATTCCAAATATAAAAATACCACCCGTTGAAATATCAAAACCTTTGCTCGCCGGTTTCCGCGACAAAACTCGCTGGATCTAATTTAGAGATTAAAACATTAATAAATGTAATAACTCTAAATTCTAGGATAAACTCTAGACCGACTCAACCATATAACCACATAATCACATAACCAAATTTGATTCCGACTATCTATTTCCGCGTCATCGTATTTCTATACGATACACCTCGTAGTTTATTTATTTTCAATAAATAAACATAGAATTATAATTCCATATAATTCTATCACACATTCAATTCACATAATTTTCTAAAAATACACTTTTAGAAAATATCAACAAACATATCGCAATTCATAAATAACCAAAAATATCTTTCTGTAAAATATTTTTGACCCGGGGCTCGGCCCCCCCTTATTTTCTGCCAAAAACATTTCGGCACTAACTGCTGCCAATTGAGTTTAGGACTGAGCCAACATGCTCTATCCCCTCTACTCAAACTCCGGTCACCGTATTCCGGTGGTTTTGGCCGGAAAACTCAAAAACGCTAAAAACGCTTAAAAATCCATTTTAAGCCATTTTTATACCGAAATTCATCAAAACCATTTCAAATACATTTTTAATTTTTATCTTGTAAAAACAGCAGCCCAATATTTTTAAAATAATATTTTCCATTATTTTAACCATTAAAACCGAAATATCAATTAATAATCAAAACCGATTATTAATCCTTCAAAACACTACACAAAAATCATTTAAACTCCACAAATAATTATCAAACACATTTCATAAATTTTTCATAAATAATTTCTGCCCAGAAATTAAAATGACAGTTTTACCCTTTTTAGAACAATTTTGGCCGAATAGAGTTATTAAAAATTAAACCCGATTATTAAACCGAAAAATTAACCATCAACCATTTAATTAACATCAACCACAAATATAACTCATCCATGAACAAAATTATTTCCAGAAATTAAAAATCAATTTATTTACCACTTTTAAGTTATTTTTAAGCTTTAAAACAATTAAAAATCGAAACCCAACTAATTAAATTTACACCCGAATTAATTAACATTTTTAATCCACAAAAATTTAACTTTAAAGCATATATAAATATCATCATCTAGATCAGCCCAGAAATTTAAATAAATAATTAAATTTTCACGGAAAAATTATTTTAAAACCGAAACCCATTAAAACAATTACTAAAACTAGTTAATTAACCAACAAACATCAATATTTAACCATCCTAAGCATGTTTCTAAACCTCAACCAACATCAGCAAATAAAAACTAAGATTTGAGCTTGAAATTATACCTCAAACGAACATGCAAATATAGATTAATGATCTACGTAAGCTCCTCGTCAATTTTCGTGAAGAAATTTTTGAGAGAAAATCAAAGGATAAATTTTTGTGTTTTGAGCTTGAATGGTTCGGCACCCACACTCAAATGGAGAAGATGAAATAGAGACTTGGGCACCAAGTTTAGCTTAGGAAAATATCTAGATATTTATTTGAAGTTTCAATTATTTACAAGTTTGCCATTATGGCATTCTTGTAAATAATTCGAACTCTAGGGGCAAAATAATTTCAACTTTTCCAAATATTCAAAAACATTAAATCATATCATATGGGCTGAGTTAAAATATTTTTGGGCTTTTAAAAATATTTAAAATAATTATTTTTACGGTTTTTTAGTGAAAAATCGCAAAACTCACTTTTAACACGTAAAATTGCCAAAAATCACATTTAAGGCAAACACATAGCAAATCACATTTTCACCCATATAAATTCATCACGTGAATTTATTCACTATTTTCGAGGTCCTAATCAATTAAAATTGGACTCTAGCGAAAATAAACACTAATAATTCTACGGGGTATTACAATTAGCAAAGTTCATGTTCGTGCAACATCAAAATACATTATGCACCATTCATGCACGTTTCGTTCATAGTGAAAAAAAGAGAGGGTTTGGTGAAAGATTTTTTAAAATTAATTTTGAGTCTTGAAACAAACTAAAAAAACGAAGAATGTGAAAAAGATTTCTAGCCATCTCTAAATCATTAGGCAAAAAAGGCAAAGTATCATCAAAAAATTGCAAAAAAAAAAAATCAGATCATCATAACTAGAATATCATCAATCAAACCTAAATTAATTGCATTCACAAATATGGCTTTCAAGCCTTAAAAAATGCTTTTAATTATGCTAAGACACCTATGCACACACAATTTCACAGATATTTTTCATTTGTTCATAGTTGCCACTCTATTAATAGAACATTGATTTCTATATAAAAATGATCAAAATTAAACTTGAATGCTTCTACTGTGTGAGATAAGGCATACAAATGTTAGACGGCATGTTAGGAAGACTCAGTTGAACTTGATTTCATTGGATGCTTTCAAAATTAACTCATAAGAACTCAAGTATACTTGAATACCTAAATTGTTTGACCTTATTTGATTTAGGACATTCTAAATTTATTATTTTTTATTGTTATCTTATTTTTATTTTCTACCTTCAACCAAATATATCCTGATGAAATTGTTATAGTATTATGAATATATATATTGATTCTTGTTCAAATTGCAGTACAATGATGGAGAACAACACAATACATGCATAGCATTGAATTCATGAGAACAACTATTTTAGTAATAAGAAAATTTACATATATTTTTAAAGCACCTAAAATGCATACATTTGAGAAAATATACATACTTTATATTGATTAATAATATTGTCAGGGAGATAGATTAATTAATGACGAAATCTTTAGGGTTTAATGTTTGGGGAGGCTTCTTTAAATGTAATTTCGAAGAACTTTTTTTGGTAGATAAATTTATTATGAAATTTAATTTGGAATATACTTGCATTAGTTGGTTGGAGACAATAACCCTCCAATAGAGATTAGAGAGCATTTGGATTTTTGAAATCAAGAAAAATATTTGTGCAATTATTTTGCTTTCATCATTTAATGTTTAAAATGCTTAAACTTTAGAGACAAGGGCATGTAAAATGCTTAAACTTTATGTCTATATATTACAATAATCAAATATGATAAATGGGAGATCCAAGTTCGACACATATACAGAGAAGCCAACTTTGCCGCTGACCATTTAGCTTCACTCAGTGAGGACTATATTATTGGGATAAGTTATCACGACAGTCCCCCCTCTAGTTTAATCCATTGGATCATGCATGATTTGTATGGTATCTCTTATACTAGAGATATTGTGGTTTAGTTTGTTTTAGGCTTTGCCTCTTTTCCTTGTACCAAAAAAAAAAAATATGATAAATGTGTTCTTTTAAACTGCGTAACAAATTTCAAAATTAAAGTGTTAATTGTTTTTGAATAGTAGTAAGAAAAATCTCAACTGGTCTTACTATCTATGTAGTGTAGCCCTCTTCAATACTCTCTGTATTGTTTTCCTCTCCAATTATATCCTTATTTATTCTCTTTAATATTAATATAGTTAAGTATAGCTTAATATTTAAATAATGTTAAAATTTAAATATATTTTTTTCTAAGAGTTAGAGTACTTTCATTTAAATATATTTAGCAAGATGGCTGATATTTTTTAACCCCCGTATCTCCATATATATTTTATATTTATTTTAAAAATATAGTTCCAAATAACTAAACTGTATTTTTTATTATTTTTAATTATAAATAAATTTTAATTTAAAAGCTAATTAATTAGATAAATAATTAAAATATATTTAATCGAATTAGTATTCATTAATAAATATTTATTGATCATAATTTTAATAATAATATAGATTTATTATGTCTCATAATTTTAATATTAACGGTAGTTTTATATGCACCTCACGAGTTATAGTGAAACAATATATATAATTTTTTCACTACTTTAATTGGTAACACTAAATCAAGTAAAATGTCTTCAGTCTTTGAATTTATGGTCAGAGTTTATATATTTCAACAACTTAGCCCATAACGTTTTAAAATAAATTCATTAAATCAACTCTAATATTTTTGAAGCGTACAAAAAGTAACCGTAAAAATATTTTATTTAACTTTTATACCAATTTCAACATACTCTTAAATTTATTTAATAGTTTATGTTTTTTCCAATATGTTTGTATTGAATATTTTTATGGTCGCTTTTCGCATGCTCCGAAAATACAAGAGTGAGCGTGAATAGAGTTAATTTGAAGAACTGTGAATTAAATTGTTAAAATAAACAAAATTTAATTTATAAGCGCATATCTCGTAAATTTAAGGACCAACATAACCTTACATTCATATTTAATGTAAAATGATAAAAAAAATCTAATACTACTTTAAATTGGATTTATAGTAGGGATTAATTTTAAAATATCTCATTTTAAAATATATTTACAATAAATTTGTCTATCTTTTCATAATTTTCCACTCTACACTAATAATAAACATATTTATAAAAGATATATATAGAAGTCTTATCTCATTTTAGGTTACAATTTTACATACCTCTCTTTTCTTTCTTCTCTCTCAAAATTCTCTCTTTTTTTCTTCCTCCTTTTCGTTTGATTTTCCGTTTGTCTCTTCCGGTTGCTTAATTTTCCGTTCATCTTTTTCGTTCGTTTTTCCGTTCGCGTTTCCGTTCGTCTACTTCGATAGATTTCTCGTCGTTTCTGATCGTTTTTCCGTTCGTCCCTTACATTCGCGCTTTTCCATTCGTCTCTTCCGTTCGTGTTATAGATTTCTCAACATCGTTTTTAGATTTGTGTAATTTTTATATTTTTTGTGATGATATAAACATTTTATAAATAAATTATTGTAGATCAATGATTTTTTTATATATAAAATTGTTCTACTATTCATATAATTATTTTGTATTTCTCTTATTAAAAGATTTGTTTATTTATTTTAATGCTACTGATTTTGTGAAGAACGAATTGATTTATGGTGTATTATTAATATTTTTATAATATATTTATGTTATAGCGTATTTTTGGTGTATTATAGTGTATTTATGGTGTTTTTCATGTATTTATGTTTTTTAGTGTATTTCTGTCGTTTTTTTAAATATATTATGATGTAATTACATTGTTTATTTGTATTTGCAGTGTTTATGGTATATTTACAGTGTTTATGGTGTATTTGCATTGTTTTTATGGTATACACCATAAAAATACTACAAAAATACCATGAATACACTTATATATACTATTGTTATAAAAATTTCATAGTTTTATTAAAAATGCACCATAGTTACACTAAAAAATACAATAAAAAAACACCAAATAAATCTATAAAAAAATAAAAAATAAATCATTGAAAAGTGAAAAAAAATATTTGTGAAATTAAAAAAATATATATTTTTTGTATAAAAAGGTCAAAAAGTAAAGTCAAAAAAATAATATAAAGTTGTGCATAAAATAGAAATTAGTGTATTGTAGGAAATTCTCTATAAATTTGATTTTTATCTTTTTTAATAATTTTTTATAAGATAAATGAATTTGATTTTTTTTTTTTTGTAATTTTTTTTAAAACAAGATAACTTTAATTGAAACCAAAATGAAATCTAAAATCAATTGAATTTGAGGACAAACACAAGGAAGCTGGTAAGCTAATAGGCTGGGTTGAGATAAGACCTACCAAACTGGGCCTGCAAGTTGTTCTAGAGTCTAAAACAATTGTGAGCTAAGCTTCACTGCCAATCCAGATGCAGATGGGCTTCGACCTGACTTTTTTGAAACAATTACAAAAAACTCCAAAAAAAAGAGAACAATTATAAAAATACATACTTCCCAAAAAAATTATAAGTTTACAAAAATACGAAATAGATTTTTAATTTTTACATATTGTATCAAAAATGTATCAGAGATATATTGGTAATATATCAAATATGTATCAATTATGTATCAAAAATATATTTTTTATAGTAAAAAATCTACGTAAATTATGTAATTTTTTTTAATTTTTAGGTACTGTTGAATTTTTCTGACTAAGTATGTATTTTTATAAATTAAGTAATTTTTTGGGGTAGTTTTGTAAGTATCCCAACTTTTTTGGAGTTATTTTAAGAAATATTCATAAAATAATAAAATATTCTCAAATATGTGATTTGACCAAATTTATTGCCAAAAAACGATTTGACAAGAAAAAATTGAAAATATGATTTTCATTTTGTACAAATATTTCTTAAAAAAATAAATTTAAATTTAATAACAGTTTATTATCAATTTACTAAAATATAGATTTACTATTGCTACTAGTTTATTTAAAAAAACCAATTTAATATTGGTATACATTTTGAATTATAAAAGATAAAATAATTATTGTTTAGTTTACAATCATTTTAGTAAAACATATGATAAATTAGTTTTAACTTGTTCACTTTTATTTTATCACAAAAAAATTTACTATCGATTTACTTATATTCTACTTGTTTATTTGTCTTTTCAGTTTATAATGTAAAATTATTTCATGATCAATTTTTTGTATATACAACCCTTTAATAACTAGTATATATATTGTAGATTAAAAATTTATTGATTATTAATATTATTGATTTACTAAATTTATATTATAAAAATTATAAAAACTATATTAATTTGCAGACTTACTATTTATATTATATTATAAAAAAATTTAACTAAATACACTTCACAGTCACTCTAAAAATATTATCTCTATCTCTATTTTCAATCCAAAAATAATTTAAAAAATATCAACTTAACATTCAACAAAAAAATAATTATCAAGAAGCAATTTCACAAAAACAATAGCTTCATTTATATGTAATAAAAAATAAAATAATTGTTGAATAAAACTACTTTAATTATGTCCAATATATATAAATTAATTAAATTCATATTGTGTGTGTGTGTATATATATATATATATATATATATATATATATATATATATTCCTTAAAAAATCTATCTAATAATTAATATTTTTATAAAATATATTTTAAATTATATAAATTAATAATTAACATAATTATTAATTATTCAATATGGAGCGAAGTTGGTTTTTTGAAATTTTGTTAATTATTAAAATTATTAATTTATAGAATATTAAATATTAGAGGGTCTACTGTATACACATATATTAAAATATTTTTAGTCAGTTTTTAAAATTAAATTGGCGTAGCCATCAGTTCAACCGGTTTAATTACTGGGTGAACCATTTGAATTTACGAAACTCTCTCAGAATAATAAAAATATACAGTAGAATTTATGCACGAGTTCTGTAATTTTATAAAACAAAAATTAATTAATTATAATAAATCAATAAAAATCAATTAGTTCTGTACGTACAATTTTTTTGTTTCAAAGTGATTGATCTATAGATTTAATTTTTAGAGAAGAATTAAACTAGGGTTACCTCTAACTTATGGTTGAACATGTCAGATTTTATGCTTAAAAAATTGTTTTCAGTTATGAATTCTAGAAGGAAATTGATTGTGGATACAAACACTAAATCAGTTGTTCTATTTTAAAATACATGAACGAGTAATGAATTTTGCATAACTATAATAATTGTCTCTAAATTATTAATTTATGTCACTATGTAAAACATTAATAGCATTAATGTGATAAGTGATAACAATAATAAGATAAGTTTGGATATATAATGTACGGAGACAGAATCAGATTGTTATGTTGTAGCTAAATGACATGGTTTGCCAACCATACAAATATGTCTGCTCAAAATTTTCTCATCAGACATGCAGAAAATGGCAAGAAACATCGATGTGACCAAAAGTTTGGAGGAAATGCATGCTTTACATGAAAATCAATTTCAGTAAAAAAGGCAACATATTTTTTTTAGATTTAATGTCATAAGATTCACCAATTTTATACGTTTTTTTTTATTTTAATAACGTAGTTTAAATTTTTTCATTTTCATGCACGAACTATCACTTAATCTCAAATTCATGCACGGTGCTGAGGTGTCACGGCTCCATTGGTGTAATTGGCTGAGATAAAGATTATTATGAATGAGTGCCACCTCAGTACCGTGTATGAATTTGAGAAAAAAATGGTACTTCGTGCATGAAAATAAAAAAATTTAAACTGCGCGATTAAAATGAGAAAACGTGTAAAGTTCATGATTTTTTTTGACATTAATCCTTTTTTATATCTATAATTTTAATCATTTCAATAAACATATTTTAAAAAAATATAATCTCCGTCAAATTTATAAATTTAAATTTATATTCAAACATTAAATTTTACCTATTTTTAGAACTTATTTTTATAAATTTTTAGTTTCACAAATGATTAGGTTACATAACTTATCTTTTATTTCAGTTTAAGAAAGATTATATGAGTTTAAAATAAAAATTATGTGTCTGAATTGAATTTAAATAAGATTATGATATATTTATATCAATTTTATAAAAGCTTAAGTGCACCAAAAGTTATCAACTTTCGCGTATTTTTGGTATTTAACATAATTTTTTAATTTTGGCATATTTAATACGAACTTTTCAATTTTTTGTAATTAAGACCACGTGTGTGTTTCCTTTAAAAAAAATAGTGTTATTTTACCTCCAAAACGGTGCCGTTTTCATCCAAAATGGTGTCAGTGTTTTTAGTTGCAAAATTTTGAAATTCCACGTACTTTTTTGTTAAAATTAATAGATTATATTAAATATTAAAAACACGCGAAAATTGATGATTTTTAGTGCATTTAAGCCATTTATAAATTATCATATTTAAATAATTTTTCATAAATATATTTAACAAAAAAATAAAATAATATATATAAAAAATGACTTGGCCTCATCAAAATAATGGAGGGGATTGGATATATTTGGCAGTGCAGTTAGTTTGGCAAGCTTTGAATCATGTCGAGTAGTTCACTTCTCACGATTCAGAACTTTCACATCATATAATGGACTAGTACACCTTATAAACCTCAACCCAAAATATATGTGAAAAATTTGAAATTTTCAGGGACTTTTATGATAATAATATAATAAGGGTAGACTTACTAAAATTCCACCAAGTCAAGCAATAATGTCAAATTAGGTATCTCCGTCCGAGCAAGGGACACCAAGACCCGAGCAATACATTATACATACCTCGAACCGAGTAACATATGTCAAAATTCAAATACGATTATCCGATCAAAAAATATGTCCTCAAACGCACATATGCATACATATTTTTTTAAGCGTATAGAAAAATATAATTTCGCATTAATATAAAAATTTGTGGAAAGAATATCATTCATCACATGACCTCATATCTTAAATATATTTATTAGTAAAATTTAGGTATTTTTTGAACAAATTACGTTCAGATTCTTAAGATATATCATAATTATCTGTTTGATATCTTTTATTTCAAAAGTCTACTTAATGATTCTTCAGTTTTAATTTTGTTAAACGAGAGACTCTTCCGTTAATTTAAAGGACTAAATCATTCAACCAAACTAAAATTGAGGTATCAAATCGTTTAAAAGTGAGGTATCAAATTGTTTAATAAAATTAAAAGTGAGGGACTGTAATACCCCATATTTTTAAAGTATTAAAGTTATGTCACGTATTTTGATTTGCGATAATTAAAATCAAGGATGCTAAATATAAGTTAAATTATTAAGGATATAGACCGAAATGGTCTAATTTACTCATCGCAAAATAATAATTTAATTTGAAAATTATTATTCTTGAGAGCGGGTATGAGTGAGACTAAGGAAAATCTAAGTAATCAATATATCAATATTCAGTGACGAAGTCAGACCACAAATTCAGGTAGGGCACAATTTAATTGAAAAAATTTAAAATATCAGACCATAAAAAATTTACACCTAAAAATAAAAGTTATAAAATTGTTAAATATTAAATATAATAAATAATAAAAAAATAAACAGTACAAAATTGACAAATCAGCGGTTTTCATCAAAAAACAAAAACAAAACCAGTTAACGCTTTCTAATTTGAGGAAATTGCGTCCTACGAGTCTTTATCTTCTGAAACCGTTGTAATATATCTTCATCATCAATATTTTTTTTTTTAAAAAAAAATATGTAAAACATACGAAACAATCATTCATGAACTGATTTTCTATCTCATTTCGCATTGATGATATTCATACATGAGAACAATCTTTCAATTGTTGTAGTTGCAATCGTAATACCAACCGAATAAGTAGTTAAACTAAAGAAAATTAACGATCGTATCCCGTCTTAACCATCATTTTAACAAAGTCACTAATATCATGAAGATCACTAAAATTATTTGATGTAAGTTTGAATTTTATTAAAAATTTATCCATGACCTACATCAAAAATATTATCAAAAAAATAAACTGAACATTCAAACCCGTGAAAACTTGAAATTATTTATTATTATAAGTAAATAGAAATTATAAAAAAATTATACTAAAAAGTACAACTAAAATAATCAAATATAATTACATAAATTACTAAAAGAAAAAAAAAAGTTTTCACGAAAGACAAAAATATAACCGAATAAAGGAATTGAAATATATAAACAAAATTAAAGTATACGTGACAATAACACAATGACATTTTTTAAATCTTAATCGGTATGTCAATTTTTTTTACTAATTTCTCTGTAAAAGATAACTTTTATTTTGTTTTAATTGATGAAAGCGCCACTGTGTTAATGACCTAAAACAATAAAACTAAGTATGGGTTAATGAATAGCCAAAACACCCACAAGACTCACTCTTTAAAAAAATTAAAGGGAATTGAGGTAGGGCCCAGGTCCGTCCTGGCCCTACCCTCTCTCCGTCCCTGTCAATATGCATCTCTAAATGGAGAGCTAAACGTTTCGGACAGAATTCCGAAAATTAAAACGTCAAAATACGGAATTTCAGACGTAAAAATTGAAGGATATAGAAGATAACAATTACGAACACGTGGTAATATAGAAGTGGCGGCACGTGGCGATGCATGGCGATTCATGAGCGGAGACACGTGCATGCATAGCGACATGTGGCACGCATGTGGAACGACAAACTCGATTATATCTTAGAAAGTTTTAAATTTATTTATTTGAGGGATAAAATTGTAATTATTTGATATTGAAATACATTTGCCTTTTCTCATTAGTTTAAATTAAATTCAAATTTTAGAAATTTAGGTCCACAACGTTTGCTTCACCTAATGGAATAAACAAATAAAAGAAATAGTTAATTGTTCTCTTGTTTAAATTAGATTAGGTATATACTAATAGGAGTTGGTCCAAATGGTAAGCGGTTTGATATCACTTAAGTTAGGTCTCGAGTTAGATTAGGTATATATTATAATTTATTCATTTTAATGTTAACATTCTAACTCGATCACTAGTTTGAGCAGGTAGTGCGAACTCAATGAAAGTAGTTCAGATTGAGTCTGTGGCCACTAATCCGGTCATCGTTGCTGAAATAGTCCAAACTTTGTACAAAAAATGTTCGTATTAATTGTATTTAGTTGAAACCAAAATCCTGACACGAAGAAGAAAATACCAACATCTGAACCACAAAGGTCAACCCTACCATTTTTCATTTCTTAATTTCCTCTTGCACGTTCTCTCTCTACTTTTTTATTTTCATCAAAATCAAACTCCTCATTTTTAACTTCCTCAACTTCCTTGACCCCACTTATCAAACCAACATTATATTTTATGGGTTACCTTTTTCCTTTCATTATTACCTATTTATATTTGGCAAAACTCATCTTGAGGTCCTCATATTTTACATTTTTTATTGAGAAAATTATTATAAGATCCCTCATATTTATCATAAATTATACTTTAGTCCTTCTATTTGAAAATCTAATAATATAGTCCTTTAATTTTATTTCTGTCAATATTTTAATCCCTCTGTCCGTTTTTGGTGTTAGTCAATGGAATTAAAGAACTTAGAGGTAAATTAATTTATAAATATGAGGGCGAAATCGTTGGCAATAATAAAATCAGGGACGACATTGTTGAGAAAAACAAAAATAGAAGACCATATAGTTTCGTTAACTCAGTTGACTAACACCAAAAATAGACGGAGGGACTACATCATTGACAAAAACAAAAATGAAGAACCATATGGTTTGATTTTCAAACAGAAAAGACTAAAATGTGAATTATGAGAAATGTGATGGACTTCATAGTAATTTGATCATTTTTATTTATAAAGCTCTTATTTTAATTTTTTTTATCTTTTCAGTTTCTTTACTTTTCAAATTTCAATTTTCGCGCCTTTTATTGGTACTAGAAGAAAAAAATATAAGTAAAAAGACCGGGAAAAACTCAATAAAAGGTATGAAAATCGAAATTTGGTAAATATAAAGACTGAAATGATCACTTTTACAGGATAAAAGCTTTTTGAATAAAAGTGATAAAGTATAGGAATCTCGAAATAGATTTAGCCTTAATATTATCAATCATCAACTCCATTTTCTTCTATAAATTCCTCTCAAGAAAATCCTCTCTCTCTCTCTTGTTCCTTGTTCATAATTCAAGATTTTCATTTTTTTCTTTTTTCCCAAATGGATACTTCTATGGATCATTCTTCTCCCATGATGAATATTAGAACAAATTCTTGTTTAGATGAAGAAGAAAGTGGATGGACAGCTTATTTTGAAGATTTTTCTGCTGATCAAAGAAGAAATAACGATGAAGAACACAGTTTTTCTTGTAGTTTTGGTAACTCTTCCATGGTTTCTGATGCTGCTTCTATTCCTGCATGGATTAATAAATCAAATACTACTGCTTCAAATATTTATGATCATAATTATATTAATAATAAGAAGAAGATTTCTTCATTTGGAGCTGATGGGTCCCCGAAATTTGCCAAAAAATTAATTCTCAAGAAAACAAGAGCTAAAGAAATTTATCATGATGATTCTTTGGAAGATACTGCTAGCTCTCCTGTTAACAGTCCTAAGGTTTGATTAATTAATTCTATAGTTATTTACCATAAAAAAAATTAATTCTATAGTTTTTGTTTATCGTAATTTCATTATATTATATGTCGGGGGAAAATATGATGTAATTATCTTGATGTATTTATACTAACAGGTAAGTGAATTTGGAATGGCTGACATGAATTCTGGGAAGACAAATGATCATTTTAATAGTTCTCTGGTAATAATATGTTCTGATTCTCTCTCTTTCTTTATTTTCTTTAGGCAAAATGTTAAAATGTCTAAATTATTTGTTTTAAAACAAATTCGATAGAATGATCAAAATTAAAATTGAAATACACTGTATTCAACTCTGAATATATATTTTTAAACATATAATCTGCATTTTAAACCCAAGTAATTATTTATAGACTGAAATAAAAGATCAATCGGGTAAAATGATCATTTATGAAATCAAAAACTTATTAAAATAAATTCTGAAAATATTTAAGTAGAGGGTTATATATATATTTATTTTAATATGTAAAATTGACGAACCAAAATGTCTAAATTGTTTTTAGGGATATATTTGATAAAATGGTCAAAATTGTAGATATAAAAAAATTAACTTTCTTAATTAAATACTGGGAACGAGAGAGGTTCAAATCCATAACTCGATACATACAATGTCGTAATAGTAAGCTAAGCTTGCCGGGACTATTATCTAATTCTCTATGTTGCACGGAATTTTTTTGATACTTACGATGTTTCGTTTTTTTATTTTTGAGAAAGCTTTTCAAAATTTTAGAACTCTATATTTATATCTAATTTTTTTTAAAGAATATAATTTAGCTGTCGTTTTAATTATTTTTTAAGCATCTTTGTTTCCGTGTTACATAGTTGATATGTAATTATCTTAAGTGGTTGGGCTAATCTAATGGTTTAACGTAGTTAATGATCAAGGTAACAATTTTTTTTTAAAATTATATTCCTAAAAATAGATGCCTGTAATGAATTTTTGTAGGGAAAAGGAGGAATTTTAGAGGAATATGGATTAGAGACAAATGAAAGATGTGAAAGGAGTTACAGTGGGAATAATATTGACAATACAAACTTGAAGAAAAGAGGACTGTGTTTAGTTCCTATGTCTATGTTAGTTAATTATCTTGGTTAATTAATTATCTTCATTAATCATCTTAATATGTTGTTAATATTACCAATATCTCTCTCATGTCTTTCTCTCTTTCTTCATACTAAACCTTGTTTCGGATCTTTCATTCTTGTAAATACTCAGGAAAAGAGAATAAAGACAATATTTAACTCGCAAAAAGAAGATTAATTGAAGAATATAGTGTTTTATTTTTCGTAATTTCATTCGCGTGTAGACATGGGTGTATCTCTTTATAGTGCGCGGTGGACAGTTGACGATTTTATAATTTAGAATTTAAAATGATATTAATATGAATTTTATAGTATAATTTTGTCTATTTTATAAAATATTTATTTTATACACACAAATTATTATTTTGTCCATTTTTATAAAATTCTAATAAAATATGTATCATTTTATATTATTATCCATTTAAAAAAAATTGTGGCCCCTATTGTAGAGGTGTGTTAGAAATAAGGTCTAATGTCTTAAAAACCCCCGACCTTTTAGCCCCTTTTCAATCATACCCTGACGTTGAAAATTTGTCAATTTTACCCTATTTTGCATTTTTGTGTTTCAATTGTACCCTGAAAAATTAAATTAACGTCTTTTTCGTTTGGAAATTTGTTTAAAACATTCTCCATGTCTAGCATATATTAATTGTACGTTTTTAAAATTTATTTAAATTTAGTTAAATTAATTAAGAATTTAAGTTAGTGTTAATATGATTATGGATTTTAGTTAGTTTTTAAAAATAAAGGATTTATTTGTACTTTTTTGAATAAAAAAGAATTTAATTTCATGTTTAAATTTAGTTAATTGAATGATTTCATCATTTAAGTTAAAAAATTAACAAAAATTAAAAAATTGGGGTACAATTGAAAACAGAAAATTTAAAAGTGGGTAAAATTGACAAATTTTCAACGTCGGGGTGGAATTGAAAAAAAAATTAAAGGTGAGGGTTTTTTGAGTGATTAGGCCTAGAAATAATAAATCTTAATCAAGATTTTATTTCACAGTCTAAGTTTTTAAATTAACTGTTTGGCATATATGAAATTGACCATATATTGGCATAGTATATGAAATTCACCATATATGATATTATGATTATTACATATCAACTTTTTAAATTAACTGATTGTCATATATGTAATAATGAAATCTAATTTAAATCAAATAATTTTTTTTAATAAATTTATTAAAATTAATTTAAAATTTTATTTTATTTAATTAAACCTCAGTTTATCTCAAGACTTCATTTTTACTCTAAGATAAAGTTCATCTGAAATTTTAGTCCCTCTACCATCCTCTTTCACTCCGGCCACCGCCGCCCTGTCTCTTTTCCACTCCGGTCGGCTATCATTGTTTGTCTTTTCAGGTGAACAAAACTGTCTTTTCCAATGGAGAAGACGAATGGATCTTCACTACTGAACTGATCCTAAATTTCGGGTCGTAAGAGTTAGTTTTCGTCACCAAAACAATTAGGTCAAAACTGATAGTACTATATATATTGGTTACATAATAAGTTACTTTGATACGTTGTGAAGATAATCTATTTGACAGACAACCTTTTGTCCAACATAGCAACTGATGGTGGAAATTACTATAGAAATGTACTAATAAAATTAAGTCAAAATTACAACTTGGGCATTAATTTGTTATTTCTTTTGTAACTGAATTGTTAGAAACTTATAATTCGTAAATGGTTTGACCGAGAGTGGGTACATATAAACCTGAATTAAAATTGTTGCTAGTTTGAAGTCAATTCGGCAATGTTTAGGAAAATAAATAAATATAGAATGATGGTGGGGAAATGAGTAGGCAGCAGGATGGTTACCAAACCTGTGAGCAGCGCAGCACTATATGGGTGCAGGTGATTTAGTGGTGGTTGTTGTATGGGCGGCAATTAAGTAATTATACATTCATCTAAATCTACTTAATGCCTTCATGGAGAGGTTAACTTCAACATGTCCTCTCCTTTCATTATTATCGTTTGTATAATAAACCGTTTATATAATTTTCATTTTCATCAATAAAAGTTTTAACCTTTTTACAAAAAAAAAACTAAAGATGTTTACAAATATATCTAAAAGAAATAACAACATTTATAATTTAGGCCAAATATCGTAAAAAAACCAAATCTTTCACAAAAATTTCACAAAAGTCCTGACCTTTCAATTTTGTCGATTTTGGCCAAAAACTGATTATTTGGTTTCACAAAAGTCCTGACCTTTCAATTTTATCGATTTTGGCCAAAAATGGATTATTTAATTTCACAAAAGTCCTAACCTTTCAATATATGTGCATGTCACGTAGGCGCCATATAGGCAAATTGAAATCAAATTGAGAGTTGGCCACAGTTGAAACCAAATAATCTGTTTTTGGCCAAAATCGACAAAATTGAAAGGTCAGGACTTTTGTGAAACTTTTATAAAAAGTTTGACCTTTTTACGACATTTGGCCTAAAATTTAACTCTGAAATTATAATTTAAATCTCATATTTCAACGCGCGTCAATATTTGTTTGTGATTCTTACGCTTTAATTTTTTGCTTCAAATCTCAATCAGCATGTTTCTATATAGACGGTTTCAAATGGATTTTAGAATATATATTTTATAACCGTTTAATTTTTAAAACAGTTTCTAAAAGCGTTTCAAACAATATAAACGGTCTCTAAAAACGCAGTTCGCAACCGTTTAAATTTTTTTATAACAGTTTAAAATATTTTTTTAAAAATAAAGTTAAATAGAGTATTTTTTAGAAATTTAGAGAATATGGATAAAAATATTAAAATAAAAAAGTAAAAATTAATAATAAAATTTAAAACCATAATATTTTACAAATTAAGTTAGAAATTGAATATTTTTTATAAACTCTTAAAAAAAATTATGAATTAATATTATATTAAAAGTCATAAAAAGTGACAATTCCAGTATCCAAAAGAGTTTATGCGCAATTAAACTACAACTTTGAACAAGGATTAAAATTCAAGTCAACTAAAAATAACACAATCAGAATTTTTAAATAAATTCGTAGAATAAGCAAAGGACAAATTGTTCAAAAAGCGGTTATATATAATATCTCCCTATGTAGAATTTTTATTCTTAAAAATTCTCTCGTTTCTATATTTTCAAATCTTCCAAATCATAATATCCACAACGTTTCTCATAATTTTGCATAACCGCTTTTAGGATTGAGATTAGCCATTGTTAGAGGAATTCTTTAAAAAGACTTTGGCATTATCCATATCAAATCAAATTTCTGAGGCATCCCATACCAAATCAAACAAACAAACTTATAATGCTTAAATAAATGTTCTTGAGTCTCAACCATGTTACAAACTGAACAACCTGAATTCTCCGAAGTAATAATACGCCTGAAAGATGCGAAAGCAAGGGTTGGAACTTTATTATGTAAGGCCGTCTATAAAATGAATTTAATTGTAGGTGGAGCCACTGATTTTCAGATTAACAAAAACAAACATGATGCTTTCGCTAAGGAGAAGTTGTTGTTTGCAGCAATAAGCTGACCTGCAATAAAAAGACTAGCAGACACCAAAGACCGAGTAACAGAAGCAGCAAGAGCATCGGCATCAGCGTACACAATAGAAGTTGAATTTCGAGAGACTTCATCTTCCTTTCTGGCAATGCAACAAAGCTTATTGAAGCTACTTAGAAAATCATTATACATCACCATTACTGTCTTTTGCAATCTCCATCTCCATCTCCATCTCCATTCTTCTTGCCAGATTTGTTGAATAGTGACATGTTACTATTGGAAATGTTATACATATTAGGATACAAATTAATCGCAATACCAATACCCATCACTCTCACCCACCTTGTATCTGACATTTGCAATTAAAATCTCTCAAATTCGCCTGTTATTGCAGCGAGATTTTCTTATGCGTTTCCAAATGAAAGATTTTTTTAACATACCCATAAATCAAGAAATCCAAATCAATAATTAAAGAACAATTTGAGATATTATGAAACCAAAGAGAATTTATGTTGTTAAATCGCATTCCACATCTATTTAAACAACATACTTAGATTTCTGACTTGAAAAATACCTAGACCGCCCATATTAAAATCTTGACAAATCACCTTTCGACAAATTTTACACAAGACTCTAAAAAAGACATCACCTTTCTGGAGAAACTACTTCATGTAAGACTTTAATTTATTCTTGATCAAATATAGGCAAACGGAAAATAGACATAAAATAGACTATCACACTGAACATGACAGATTAAAAAGACCTAACCTATTTTTTTTAAAGAACTAGCGTACCTGCTGGAAATTCCCATAGCCTAACTATTCAAATTTTCAAATAGTCGTGCCAAAATTTTGATCTCGTATCTGAATGGTGAAACGTGGTACCAAATATTTCTAAATATGAATAAATTTTATTGCAAATATTAAAACAAATCAACGATCACTCCATATTCCGTAACAGGACTGAAAAATGGATCGTGATACGCTAACTCAATTTTCCAAACATGTGAAATTAGCAAATCATTGTTGCATTTTAGCAGTTTCGTGTCGAAAACGTGTCACTCATACGAAATAGGTGGATCTTGTCTTAAATTGACCTACGAACCACCTAACTCATTTATAAATTTTACTACTTATAATAGTATAGAAATAAAGGGAAGTGTTTTAAAAACCAAACCGGTGGCCGAACCGGTGAGGCCACCGGTTCAACCAGTTTAATAAATTTTAAAAAATTCTGGTTCACCGGTTTGATCTGGTTCAATTCAGTCCAACCCTGTCCAACCAAAAAATTTGGTTTTTTACAGTTTTAGACCAGACCACTGTCCGGTTCTTGGTTTAATCGGTTCGACCAGTCGATCCGGTCGCGTTTTTAAAACACTGATAAAAGGCTTAATAATTTTATAAATATTAAAACAAAATTATTTAATAAATTACATATAATTAAATAAAAATATACATAAAATAATTAAACTAAAATTTTATAATTTTAGGATGGATTAATAAATTTGAAGTTAAAAATTCATATTGTAAATGTTTTAAATATTTTTATAAATTAATGAGTCATATTAGTTATATTAATTGTGTTATCTGTTTATCTTAACATGTTAATCATGTCGTTTTGTGTTATTGTTTTTAAATTTATGTTGTGTTAGAATTGAGAATTTTAACACGATTAATTAGATGGATTATGTTCATATTCATCTTAATCGTTTCAATGAGAGAATCAACATGACACATATGACCCACTAATCCTTTTTGTCACCATATACAGTTACAACCAATTGAGTCCATTAAACTTTATTTATTTTCAAAAATAATCTATTAAATTTTATTTATTTATTAAAATTTAAACAAAAAATATTGAAGATGAAATTGGAATCTTTGAAAAATAATAATCAAATTATTACGTTTTTTTTATGGATAAAAGTTATTAGTTAGCATTCATCTCTAATTGTAGCTTGTAAGGCACACTAATCAAATTAGAATTATGACATATAAAAAAAATTAAAATTTAAATGGGAATCTTTGAAAAATAATGATTTTTGCAGGAATACAAGAGAAGATCATGCTTAGTAGGAAATTAAAAATGCGATGATGCATCATGAATATGTAATGTAACAAAATTTGATGTCTTAATAAGTGGGAATATTTATTTCTCATTTGTATTTTTCCTATTTTCATATAAAGAAATTAAAGAATGAATTCTCTTTCTTAAGCAAGAGGAACCACTGCCAATATGCTAGCAGCTAACAAACAGTATTTTGTTAGGGTTGAAATTTTTTCAAGTTTATTTTAAATATGAGGGAGTTATGTTCACAATTTATACTATTTATTATAAAATAGACAATGTAAATAAAAAAAGATATAATTTTAATTATATTAATCTATATTATTCATTTTACAATAAACGGTATAAATCATGAACATGATCTCTTCAAATACATTTGAACAGAAATCTCAATCCTTTTTTTTTATGTTTTATATTTTATTCAATTGACCCCACTATATATTATTCTAAATCAGATAACATAGAATGGGGCATGTAATTCATGTTTCAAAGAAACAGATATCCATACGCAATAGTATATGTTTAAATCAAAATATAATGAACAAAGGATCAATTCACCCCCTCAACTTGATACAAAATATTAAATAAATCATTTTCGTCGCTTTCGGTACAAACAGACCCAAAAATTGCATTTTCGTGTCAAATCAACTCCTCTCTCATTCTTGCCCACTCTCAACCCGCGTTTGAAACACATTCTCCTAATTAAAAATCTAAAATAGTCCTTATTATTTTAAAATATTACTAAATTAATACCTAAATTAATTTAAATTTTTAAAAAGGACCAGTGCTCCTACTCAGCTCCTCCGACTGCCGGAGGAGCATATCTGGGTCTGCTCTTGCTCCACTGTGGAGCAGACCTATCTGGGTCTGCTCCTCCATCGTGGAGGAGCAGACCAAGATGGATCTACTCCGACGAAGAGCAGACCCATCGTCGTGGACCGTGGAGATGGGTCTGCTCTTCCACGATGGGAGAGCAGACACGATGGGTCTGCGATGCGAGAACGAAAAAAAAATCGACTGAAAACTAAATTTCGGCGAAAAAAGAGGGATGAATTAAGGTTAATTGTGTTTTATTAGAATAAATTAGGGTATAATTAAGTGTTTTAATTAAGTAAAATATAATTTTTTTGATGAATTTTAGTAAAATATAATTAATTAGAGTTAAATGTGTTTTATTAGTTTAATTAAGGTATAATTATAGTTTTAATTAATTAAGATATGATTAATTAAGTTAATTAAAGAAAATTAAGAAGCTCACTCTCTCGGGGATTTTTTAATACGAAAACGTAAGTTTTGGGTCTGTTTGTACCAAAAGCGACGAGAATAACTTATTTGATATTCCGTGCCAAGTTGAGAGGGTGAATTGATCCTTTGTTCAAAATATAATATATCCGTATAGACAAAATTAATAGACCAGACTAGACTGTTGTAATCTAACAATTAATTATGGATTCATTATTATGCTTTTCTTTTTTATATTGTTTTCTTTAATTATATCATTTCACTTCTTTTATATTTTTCGCTATTTACTGTTTTATTATTATTATTATTACTATTTTTGTTTTTGGTTCATATATACTATTGTTAAAGTGGGAATCAGAATCAGAAACTAACCCTGAAGGGATGTGAGTTGCTTGTACCCTGAAAGTTAGATTGATAAAATAATTTAAAAAAATAAAATCGAACCTCTTGCAGGCCATTCATTTAAAATATTCAGAAATAGCTGAAATCTGAAGACCCCTCCATGTGCTGATTCATTAAAAGGCAGGTGTCTTTGTGTGTATGCAGAACACCACACCCTTTCTTAATTGGATATTCACTTTCTTTAATTAACTAATACCACTAATTTGTTTCTTTTTAGTTCTAAAGTTGATCAAACTTTTTATAATTCTTCCACCTCTTTTTCACATTTTTAAAACATAATGATGAAATGTATCTATAATAAATTTTAATAAAAGTCAAATTATATTATTTAACATGTAATTTTTAAAAAAGAAAACTTCAAAAATCAGGTTAAATTAACTAAATATTCCCTTTTTCAATATTTTCTTAATATTTTCACTTTCACCTACCTTCACTAGTTAATTGTGTTAGTGGACTTGACAAAATATTGTGACTATCACAAATAAAATTTAAGTTTATTTTGGACTTATTTTTCTATATATTAAAAAGTTATAAGTATTCAAATAATATGTTTAAAATAATTCATGCTAACTTATCGACTGTTTATATTTATAAATTTCAAAATTTTTATAAATTTAAATATATACAAATATTTTCTCTTAAAAAAATCTGAAATTAGTGTTGCTAAACTTGTTTAACAATAATAATTATTATAATTACTAAAGATAATAATAACCAAAAACAAAAATAAAATAAAATGATCATAAATAAATAAATCATTATTTTCTAAATTCTATTGAATTTTTACAAGTTTGTGGAAATTTATGAAACAAAAATAAATTCAGAGGTTATAAAAATAAGAATCATTAATCAAGTCAACTAATAAATTTAATTAACAAATAAAGAATAATAATTTTGATAAGATGTCTGAAGAAATTAAATTTTCAAATGACTCAAAAAAACTTAATTGATTTGATTTAACTTTAAAAAGATAATAATTAACCTTTCATTTAAGGTATTTAGTTAATAAAATAACAGTTTAATAGTATATTCTTTACTACCTAAATTTAAAATAAAAAGATAATTTGACTCGTATTCGTGTGTGTGTGTGTGTGTGTGTAATTAATGTTAATGCTATATTTATGATTAATAAAATGAATTTAAATAATTATATTTTTAAATGAATAAAATTGTTCATATAGATTTTAATAAATAAATTGTTAACCATTTAAATAATAGTTAAATATAAATTCTAAAACAATTATCAAAATAAACTAATCTGATTCTTTAACATTTTTATATTTTAAAATTAGTAAATCGGTATAATCACTTTCAATTAGTATATTAAGTTATTAACACTAAAACATTCAAACCAACCCTTTATGTTTAAATTTTATTAATTGTTTTTATAATTATTGATATTTTGTTTTATAGCCTTTCAATTTTTCTGTTTGTTTAGCATTTTTTTTAATCGTTATCAATATATTTTAAAGTAAATACTGATGTCAAACATCCTTTATTTTTTCTTTATATATTTTCCTAAAGTCAATGTTATTGTCTTTCAGTTGTACAAAGAATAACTGAAAGTCTGAAAAGGCATTTAAAAACGATAAAGAGACGGAAGGAATTAGGTGAAATGGAAAGCCATTAACTACGCAAGATAATATTGTAAGAAAAAAATGTACTTGTTTTTTAATTATTAAAGAAATTTGTACTTCTTTGTATTAAGCTCATAATTCTCCAAATATAAATCTCTAATTCTCGCAATTGAACTTATATTAATGTAACTAATTCAATTTTAATTTAATATTTCATCTTATTTAAAAATTAAAGTTTCAGATGATTTTCTTCAAATTACCAAGTTAATATAATATATATTTATAAATAAACTCTATAACTTAAGTTAAATTGATCATTTATTAAAAGGTCTAATATCTTAAAAAAACCGATCTTATAACCCCTTTCGATCCTACATGACGTTAAAAACTTGTCAATTTTACCATATTTCATATTTTATCGTTTCATCCTAAAATATTAAATTGACGTAAATTTTGAAACTTGTAATGATAAAAAATAATTTCAGTTAATATTATTGCGGTGAAATACCAAATTCTGTAAAAGTAAAAGAAAAATTATCACTGTATAGTGAGAACTGAGAAGTGAAACCTTAACAAACAAAAGTGGATAGCATGCAGACCAAACTGCATTGTGGTCTCATGAGTAGTCTATATCTAATTACTATTTAATATCTCATTTTGACATGTACTTCAAATGCTATAAAATTTTAATGTACTGAATTCTCAAGTCCTAAACTGAAAACTTTATAAGTTAAAGCATCTAATTCAAATACAGGTAGCACAGACATTTTATTCAATTAACGTGTCCCATTTCAGAAACGTTTCGAACACTTGAGTTTCGGACACGAAACTTCATTTTTTACATAGAAAATTTTAAAATAACATTGTTTCGTCGTATCCGACTGTCCCGTTTTTCCGTATCCGTGTCTATGCTATCTATCCACTTTTATAGAAGTGCACTGCATTTAAAAGTTTTAGGTCAGCATCATAAATTATGTGACACTAACATTTTGTACCATATTGAAAGGTAAAATTACTGTTTGATGAAAAAACTTGTATGCCACGATGATAACAGGATGTCATTAATCTGATAGTTGGGTTTAAGAGCAATAATACATGTCTAAATTGATAGGTTAACCATTTTTCATGTAATTAAAAAGACAAAATTCTTTCAACCATTGCCTTTAATTAATTGGATTAAGAGCTTCATTATAGTATTAGGTAATCAGTCACTCAATAAGTTAACTACCACTAGCTGATTATGATGTGATTTAATTAAGATTAGATTTTGAATGGCAGATCACATGTCCAATTACATATCACTTAAACCAATAAATCAATGGCTGGTCCGGTTTAAAATGAGCTAATCTTTTTGGATGTATTTCTCTATTGCTTATGAGCTAATTTTTTTGGATGTATTTCTCTATTGCTTCTTATAAAAAATTGCGGAGGTTGATTTAGTTTTATAAAATTTGGAAATTTAGAAAAACTAGAAACAACATACTCTTTAACATCGTTTCAAATTTTTTTGAAGACTTATTTTTTCTAATTATTTCTGAGGCGGTTCACTTTTATATTTTTCTTCATCCTAAATTTTCTTTTAGTGGAAATAATATTTTTAGATATTTAGAGAATTTTTGTGAAACTTTTAATTGATCCGGCATTGATTTTTTTACATTCCACTTCTTGTGAGTATGCTTAATAAAACATTATTTTATTAAAAAAATGAAGGAATGTGTCAATTTAAATGTGTCTTGTAAATACATTATTTATTTATAATATTTGAGTTGCATATTATTTTTTCTTTTCGTAAAAACACTAATATTATATTTTATACTATGTTTTTTATAATTGAAAAATTCAAGTGTTTGTAAAATAAATTGAATCCACAATTTAAATTATTGTTGATGCTTATTTAAGTTATAGCTCATTGATATACTAATTTCGTTTTGAAAAATAAACGTATTGTGATTCCTTTACAAAAGATTGGCCACCAACTTAGTGATTAATCATTCATCAAAAAGAAAAACTTAGTGATTAATCATTTGATTGATAAGCCCATGTGCTTAGTAATCTAAGTCCTATTAGTTGATTACACACTTGATTACTTTAGTGATTAATTTTGACTTTCTAACCGTAAACAACGTTAGGATATCTCTTCATACCCCGTGACTAAGAAAATTTAAGGCGAAGATTAATTGAACTTTTTAAATCTAAACAATTTTTTATCATTTCCCTTAATTCTAGATTAATGAATAGTACCGATAAAAGAATAATCAAATAAGAATCTCATTTAATTATTTTATGGAGTAACATTTGATTTTATTATTGAAAAACTCAAGCGCTTAGTACGGGTCGTATTCGTGTCGTATTGATCCACTCTATTAACATTAGGGTAACACGAACATGACCCATTTAACTGATCTTGTCAAAATCTTCAATTCTAACACGACACAAATTTTAAATGAGTGACACGACACAACATGATTAGACGTTAAGATGAACAGATAACAGATTAACACTATTACACGGCTAACACGACCCGACTAACACGACCCACTTAACGTTTAAAAATATATAAAATATAAATATTATTTTAACCTCAAATTTATAATTTAATATTCAAATTATAAAATTTTAATACAATTAATTTTATTTATATATTAAAACAATTAGATTTAATTAATTTAATAACTTTATTTTTAATTTGTAAAATTAATGCTATTTTATTTCTATATTATTATAAATAATATAATTTGTAAATGGGTTCGATGGGTTGGCGAATCAACCCGTGACAAGATCCGTTTATTTTCTGTCATAAATGGATTGATATGTCTTCGACACGAACCCGCTAAGTCTCAACCCGGAGTTGTCAAATTTACGTATTAGCCGAATCGTATTATCGTGTTATGCCCCATTTTGACACCCTAAAGAATAGAACTCACGACTTTAACAGAATGATGCCCATCGCTTATATCGTTTAAGCTATTAACTTGTAAATTATGAAGTAATGTATTATTGGCAGAATATATATTTCTAATAAAATTATAGAGCGTCTATTTTATATATATAAAAATTTAAAAAAAAATGCTTTACTATCTAAGCTAAGTGTACAAAAACATGTAGACAAAATCAATACTCGGAGGCAACCGAGACTTCAACCTCAATCTAAAAGTTTGTATAAACATTATAACAATGCTCGGCTCAGCTCCAAATCTTCAACAACATAGAATAAATAATAACATCCAAGCCAATAGTAAATTCTTAATAATCATACCAATCCGACAATCCATAAGTATAGATAAGCAATAAAGACATAACTAGTACTATTGCGGTCTAAGAGTTTTAAAATAAGAAAACCATCTTTATTTCAAACCAAAAGTAGACTTCCACTGAAAATGAAAGCTGGAGTTCAATGGACACACTAAAAAACATAACACTGAAAATGGGTAAACAACGTAGTCAGATATACTGAGATAAGTTCATACTACCATTTACATTTATTAAGTGAAAAACCTTCAAAACAACGCAATCATTCTATACTTATATATATAATCATTATGGAATAAGTATAGGCGAGACGTATCTCTAACCATCCTAGTGTACAGACGAGACGTATCTCTAACCATCCCAGTGTATATATCAGTGCGCATGTAGTCCCGATGATGCTCATCGAGTAGCTCGTTCCAATCCAAATCCATAATGAATTCAAAAGAATTTCTAAAATGCATATATAGTATATAGATACAAAATATATATACTTTACTTAATAAAGCGATAAACGAGACAATATAAACTCACTTCTGGCGAATTTACCTGAAAACTTGGCAAGCAACTAAACCTTCTCCGACTCGAAAGCACGAACAGTCGACGGGTCTAAGAACATAAAATATAATTAATATCATCCTCTAAGTTAACAGAGTACTAGACACCACATAGGACTAACATAAATATCAATCAATCCCATCAAATCGGAAATCAACACATTTTAATATAAAACTAGTTAGTTTGTGAACTAAGTCAACACGTACCAAAATAATTTTGATTCTAACTCTCAAACTCATTTAGATCAGTAGTATATCATACATGAATACAATATATCAAAACAACTCAGATCTAAACTCATGCCAAAAATCACTTAATCAAACAATTACACAAATTTACTAAAAATTGCCTAAACATGCCAATCGATTGAATCACGCATCCAACAATTCAAATCATGTACACTTGTCCTAAGTCATATAAACATAATTAAAAAAAATCCTAAAACAGTAGGCACAACATTTCAAAATAATCAGACGATAATAATGTTCATAACTCGTGAATTCACCATTTTTACGCAAAACCGCCTAACACAATTTACTACATGAAAAGTGTTTGATAAAATTCAATATTTTAAATCAGTCACCCAACATATTAATTCAATTAAGATCAAGTCAAATCATATCTAACATCAAGGCGAAATAACAATTCAAATTGAATTCATAAAATGGTAGAATTAACCCTAACATTGATTAATCATATCCAAATTGTACACAAACAAACCATCATTATATTCATACAATCCATAGTATATAACCCAACAAAACACTCATATGATTTCAATCACCAACAACCCTAAAACATGCATTTTTACGCACAAACCGCAATATACGAATCACAAAATGAAAAGGAATGTAGAGCTTACCTATGAATGATGTATGAGATGATAACAAGTGAAAATAACCAATAAGAATAGGTCCGGACAGAAACCAATTCGAATATAACCAAGCACTCGCGAAGAACACGAACGTAGAAATTGCATGGATCTTGCGAATCGAATATAAAATCACGTTCTAATCGAATGAAATCACACCCGGACTAGTTAGAATGAAGCAATATAGATTTTTCAGTGTATCAAATCGTTTTTAGGATTTAGGAGTCTAAAGGAGACGGATTAGGTCGAGTTAGGGGTCAATTTATAGACTTCGTAAAACCTAGCAGCGACCGCGACATGTAGGTCGCTCCCGTGACATCCAAAACCGATTTTAACCGACCAAATTTTAGCAAATTATCTTAGGAACAACATATCCATACAGAGTGCAATTGAAAGATATGGACGTTTTATTAAAACATGACACTATGATTACCCGGAAACAGATCAAATCAACATCGCACAACACATATGAAACATACAAGATACAAAAAAAAGGCTCAATTAAAGTGTCACAATGTAAAAACCAAACCGAACCAATCTGAAATCAAGTTAAAAAATAACGAAAATATACAGGGTATTACATAAAAAGTCTAAAATGAAATAGAATATTATTTAGTCTTTTAACCAGGTTAAATAAAAATTCACTCATTTCTATATATTTTAATTAAAATTAATTAATTTCAAAAAAATAAAATTTATGTATAAAATATAATAGTTTTATTTATTGTTATTATTATGAGAATAAAAATCGGTTCAAACTTGATCGGTAGCCACATCGGCTCTACCACCAATTTGGATTTTAAAACACTGTTTCAAAACTTAATTTTTAAATTAGATTATAAGTAATAGTTCACCCTTTAATTTCTAAAAATAAATAATTTTTTTCATCAAGTTTGAGTTTTTCAACTATTACCTTTTCCGTAAAATGTTTATGTTAATAAATGATGAAATTATAAAAATAGAATTTAATTTAACCGATAAACTTATTTTTAGTTTAAAAGAATCCAAAAATATAATTTATAATTCATGATACTAATTCTTTAATAATCTAATGAATAAATAATTATTGAAACTAATTTATTTTCTTAAATTAATTAATTTTTAAATAGTTATCAAATAATTTTAGCTTCATAAAATTAGAAAATTGCATAATAATAAAAAATAGTTAACACCAATTATTAAACATATATATAAAAAATAAAAAATTATAATCTACTACATTAATTTAAATTTGTAATTTTGAATTCAAAAATAATTATCACAATATTATATTGATTAATCTTGACAAGAAAATTTGTACACACTTCTCTGAATTTAATTATAACTTATTTTGTTCCCAGTCGAAGTATGTGTGGTGTCAAATCAAAAGGGACGGTTTGTTAACCTATGTGTAGTTGGTGGGTACATTTCGCTCGCTAATTTAAGCCTTTACATAATGCATTGTTTTCACTACAGTTTCAGTGAAAAAAAGGACTTTAACTATGAAAGTTTCACCTTATTTTAAAAAAGAGTTTCACGTTTTCTTTTCCTCCCCATGTCATAGATAAGAAAGTGTAATCAGAGTTCTACGAAGTTAAGCTTAGCAGCTGAACCAGTTAGTAATACAGTTAAAATATGAACATTACGACCATCTTAACCTTACGTTAGCGGTTAGCGAGTCTTGGTATGTGATCGATTTATTGATGAATCGGAACTTTCAAAGTAGGCTTTGTTGTGATTGTCCGAGAATACTCTTTTATTTTGAATTAAGACCTTCCTTTCGTGTTCTCTCATTTTGTATTGGATCCGACTCCCAGTTGTTGTGACACTTTCTCAAAATAATATATTTGAAAAGTTTTACTTTTGCAAGTTATTTATGTAAAAAAAACCACTGGCCAGTGTACAAAAAGACGCAAACAAGCAAAGATAAGAAAAATAATCAGCATGTCAAGGTTTATATCTTGTTTCATGTTAGGTCATTAGAAACAGTTACACCCTTTATGAATTCTTACACCTGTAACTACTTTTTATTATTAATAAAAGATTTTTCGATTGTCAAAAAAAAAAGAAAAAAAATAGTCAGCATTAAAATTTGGATAGATGCATAAATGTCATGTCAATTATAAACAAGTCGTAGATATATTTGGCAAAGGTCGATGAAATAATATGTCAAACTGACAAAGTTAAAATCATGGTATATTTGACAAATGACGCATAGTTGTAGATAGATAAATACATTTTGCCTATTTTTTATCGTGTTTAATAACTTGATAACCGTTGTTTGTTTTAAAAATTTTCATTTAATATCTTATAAAATTTATTATTTTTAAAATATTATGTAAATTTTAATATTTAATCATTTATTAAATAACTTTATTAAATTAATTTGTATCAAAATAATGGCGGAGTTAAATTAAGGAGAGGAAAGTTATTAAATAACTAAAACCTCATGAAGAATAAATTATTTTTCGAAATTCAATAATACATTAACATTTATAATCTAATTTTTGAGATTTTAATAATTGTCCATTAAAAAATCCACTCAATAATTGTATATTTTCTTGTAAACATTTTATAAGGATCTTAATTTTTGCCGTCCGTCAACAACCCACAGAATAAGATTTTAAATTTTTTGTAAACAAATCTTGTGTATCTTCATATATTACATAAATATACTGGTAGATGCATATTATATATTATGCTAGTATTATATGCAAGATACGGTCTACATTCAATCATATTTCCCTCCGCTTCATTATTAAATATTGATTTGTGTATGTTATCAAAAAAAAAAAAGATTTGTGTAGTTCAAATAATAATAACAAAGACAACTGATTTGTGTAAATTTATATTTCTAGGACTAGAACAGTACTATTTGTGGTCTAAATTATACTATTATTTTTCAATTTTTTTGAGGGATTTGACCTAAAGATGTTTTCTATTTTTCTTCATGTACTATTAGATGTATAACACCTTATTTAATATTTATTTAATTGTCTAAGTTTATTCTTCAAAAACAAAATCTCAAAAGAGAATATTTTTTAAAATATAGTATTATATTAATCTAAATTTCTGGGTTGAATAATGCAATAATACATTTATCATCAACTAACTTAAAACACTTCAAATTAGTGTTTATTGTCAAAATTATATCTTTAAATGATTTTTAAACCATCATAAATAATAAAAATAAACTTAGCCACCTCAATTTTTTTATTTTCTTTTTAAAATTAATCTGACCACCGTCATTTTATTTGATTGGCGAGTTTATTGGATTCAATAAATACAAAATTTCAATTTAAAAATAAAATTAAAATTGATAATTTTGAAAGTTTATAATATAAACGAAAAATATAAAATAAAAAGGTATATTTGGATGATTGGAACTTAATAAAATTACTTATCAAATCCAAAAAAATTGTAATACAAATAAGAACATGGGGGATAATTTATACCCTGGTTTTTGATTACTTTATACTCACTTTTTTTTTATTCATGTTTCATGAGATTTTCCTAACGGTTTTTAATTATAAAACGGTACCTTTAAGCCTTACACATTTAAATTATTACTCATTCGAGTATTTTAGATTCTTACGAGAGGCAGATTTTAACAATAAATTAAAACGGCTGTGTATATGAATACGATTCGAATTTGGGATCTCACTTCAATCAGGACCGCCTTACCAAGTTACCTGTGCTCTGATGTCATACTCAATTGTCGTTTAATTCAAAATAAAAATCAATGTTTCACAAACAACTTAAGAGCACATATCCTTTATTAAAAATATTTTGAGGAGTATGTAAGTTTAGTTGTTTTGTAGCATTGCCATTAAATTCCTGCAATTCTGGAACAGCCTGTTCTGTTGAAATTGTTCTTGACACAGAATTTGTACTCTTCTTAAGTTATGTTTCAGTTTCTCTGTTTCAATTAATCATTGAACGGAAAGAATTTGAAAATTTCTGATTAAATTTTATGGTTGGAAAAATCCTTCTCTGGCACATGCATAAGATAATGATTCTGGATAATTTTCAATGGAATCAAGTCAAGTTCTTGAAATTGTTGGTTTATGCGTATAATATTAAAGCTTAATTACTTAAAAACCACCCAACTTGATTTTTTTTATTCGTTTATACCCTAATTTAGAAAAAAATTCATTTATACCTTTGACGTATGTGTTTATGTTTCACCTCTACCCCGCGGCACTAAATTAACATCTTTTCATTTAGAAAAAAGTTTAAAATAGTCCTTCATTTAGAGAAAAATTCATTTCTAATTAAACTCTAATTAGTTTAGGTTAAAAATGAAGAACTATTTTAAAAAAAATTCTAAATTAAAAGAGGTTAATTTAATGCCTCGGGGTAGAGGTGAAACATAAATACATACGTCAGGGTTGAAATTTTTCCTAGGTCATGGTATAAACGAAAAAAATGTTCAAGCTGGGTGGTTTTTAAGTAATTAAGCCTAATATTAAAGATTTAAGGTCTATGGTTTTAAAAATTCTGGACCTTTCATTCCCTTTTCAATCCTATCATGACGTTGCAAATCAGTCAATTTTACCTTATTTTGCATATTTTCATTTCAATAGTACCCTGAAGCATAAAATTGACCTTTTTTTATTTGGCAAAAGTTCAAAAAAAATCCTCTAAATTGATTCTTTTTCCATTAGATTAACTTTTTATATTAAATTGATATTTTTGAAAATTTATTTTGAATTTTTGTCAAGTAAAGAAAGGTCAATTTTATGCTTTAGGGGTACAACTGAAATGAAAAAAATGCAAAATAGGATAAAATTGACAAATTTTTAACGTCAGGTTAGAATTGAAAAGGGGATGAAGGGTCGGATTTTTTAAGGCATTAATTCAAGATTTAATGATTCGTAGATACATTTTTTTTCTAGATTTTAGGTTTTTAATTGAATTTATTATTGTAGGTACTATGTGAAATTTTGGTTTTGTATATATAATCATAATATTCATCAAAGCTACAATGCTTATAATTTTGAACAAATTTTTAATTTAAATTCAGTTAGGGTTTATGGTAAATTAAACATGAATTTAGTATCATTAAAACTAATAAATTTGTTTCTAAAAAAAACTAATAAAATTGTAGTTATAATTTCACCTAATAGTTTTTTTTTTATAATTGAAAAAGGGGAACACTTGTGAAATAAATTAAACCCACAATTTAACAGTTTGCTGTCCAACGTTTATAACACTTTAGTTAAAGCTCATTAATATTTGTGCTTCATAGAAGAAGAAAAAATTAAAGAATGTAAATATTAGTAGATAAAGGAATAAGCTTGATTATAGAAATTTATTGTACTAGAGAATGATTGTTTGGTGTGATGAAATTAAATACAAAATACAATTTCTTTTATCTCTCTCTATTCTTTTTTTTTTTTTTTTTGTCATAGGCTAAATCATGAGAAAGAAATGTGGATATATACAATGAAGAAAGACTACTCAACAATGATGAGTAAGCCAATCTAAAATAAAATGATGAGTACTGCAGAAGCAGTCATCGACAAGGGCTTTTTTAGCCACTAAATGGGCCACCCGATTACAATTCCGACGTACAAATTGAAACCTAATTTCTGAAAATCTAGAAACTAGGCTAAGAATATCCGCTAAAATTACACCTGCATCTCTATCTTCACTAGAGGAGGAATTAATTGCATTAATAAGTACTTGACAATCTCCTTCAAAAATTAATTTTTGATATTCTGTGCGCAATAATTCCTCCATGGATGTACGTAATCCCAGTGCTTCAACCACAAAAGGCACAACTATACCGGGAAAACGTCGGCCTCCAGCAAAGATAAATGCACCTGTAAAATCACGGACCACAAAGCCAATAGCCCCTATTCGAGTGCCCGAGTTTATAGCGCCATCAAAGTTAACTTTATAATAACCCCTTGGTGGAGGTACCCATGAAAGAGTGTTAACATGTGCAGTTGAACAAACTGTTGGTGGTGTATCATTGAAAGTCATTCGTTGTTGTGCTGCCAACCTGTATTCTTGGAACAATTCGTTAGCTTTCGCTATGGTTGCTGAGGTTGTCCACTGTTTTCGTTGAAAAACTAGCTCATTACGTGATTTCCATATACACCATAATATGAAAACACATAGACAGATATCTTCCGTATCCCTCCCTAACTGAAGCATACCATTCACTAAAGCATTCCACCACTCTGTCATAGAATTGTGAGGCAATAATTCAGATCGGAGGTTAAATTTTGTTTCGAACCAAATCTGAAAATCAACCAAAAATAACAATTAAAAATTAATGAAATAATTATAATGTAAAAGACTAATAAACACATAGATTTAGAATGTTATAGAAACCGGTAAGTAGCTAAAAATTGAAAGTACGGTACATGGTATATTGGATAGAAGGCTTAATTAATTATAAAATATATGTGTTATCTCTAAAATTGAAGAAAGTGCACAGCAATAATTATTGGCACCTATATCTTACCTGAACAATTGTATAATGAAAAATTAAAAGTTTACCAACTTAACATTGACTTGCAAGCCAAAAAGAGACGTACATTTTAGCAGTTTTAACAATATATGGGATGGATAGACAATCAGTTGAGCAAATCTATTTTCAACTCTTATTAGTAAGGTGTAGCATGATAAAAAAATTAAAAGTCAGATATTCCTAGTAGAATTCATACCAACTGATTTCGAATTTTTTATTGATGTAATGAAATGCAAGTGAAAATTAAGAAGGAAATTAGTTATCATTAAATATAACAGTAATATATTTATATTAAATGTATATGAATGATTTATTATCAATTTAAGATAGCAGCCAGCAGATTAGCATAAATTGTTCATTAACAGTATATTGTAAGGCAAATGATATTGAGTTAAAATTCATACCTGTTTAGCTTTAGAACATTGTGTAAACAGATGCACAATAGTTTCGTCATTTTCTTTACAAGCAAGACATATCGGATTTGTACTTGGTAGACGACGCTTTAAATTCATGTTGACTGCAAGACAATTAGATAATACTCGCCATAGAAAGTGCTTGTGCTTCGGAGGACAATTTAAGTTCCAGACAAGCTTCCAATTTGGAGAAGTGATTAAACTCGTTCCGATATTATTTGTAATTTGTAGTTCCCTGTCCAAGCAAGTGTCGAAAATTAAGTGGTAGCAGGATTTGACAGAGAAAATGCCATTGCGAGAATAATGCCATATCATCTTATCTTCAACAAGACTTTTCGATACCGGAATAGAGAGAACAAAATTACAGTCAATATCCTCAATAACCATTTTAACCAGATTTACATTCCATTCCCCACAATCTGCCAATAATAAATCTGAAACCCGTTGAATCATTCTTGGAGCATTTTGTTTAACATTTGGCTTAAAAGGAAATTGTGATGGTAACCACGGATCATCACGAATGGATATCATTCTTCCATTACCTACTTGCCAACGTAAGCCTAAAAGGATTGCATCTCGACCAACTAATAATCCTCGCCAAGCCCAAGATGGCTTGCATCCTAGAGATGCCTGTTGGAATTCATTTGAACGGAAATACTTCCCACGATATATTTTATATAGCAAAGTATTCTTTTCATGTATTAGGCGCCACCCTTGCTTTGCTAATAGTGCAATGTTGAAAGCTTGGAAATCTCTAAACCCAAGTCCACCTCTGTATTTGCTTCGACAAATTTTTTGCCATTTCATCCAATGAATTTTCCGTTCGTTATTCTTTTGGCCCCACCAAAACCGTGCTACTAGGCGACTAATATCTTGACATAATGATTTAGGTAATAGAAAGCAGGACATCGTATAGACAGGCATGGATGTGACCACGGCTTTAATCAAAGTTTCCTTCTCCGCAAAAGACAAGGTATTCCTCTTCCAACCTTGCAATTTCTGAGCAACTTTATTCTTAATTTCCGAGAAAGTTTCTGCTTTTGATCTTGATATCAAGGATGGTAACCCAAGGTACTTATCTTGTAATCCAACACTTCCAACCTGTAATTTCTGAGCAATCAAATCACATAATTCAACTGGTGTGTTTGTACTGAACAGTAAAGCTGACTTTTGTAAATTAATTAGCTGTCCGCTAGCATTGCCATACAATTGTAAAATTTCCAGAAAAGCATCACATTCTACTTGGCATGCTCTGAAAAAGATCAAAGAATCATCTGCAAAAAACAGGTGCGAAACTCGAGGGCATGTCCGACTAATACGCAAACCATGAAGGGCGCCGCTTATGCCATATTGATTCAAAAGATTACTGAAGCCTTCAGTACAAAGTAAAAATAAATAAGGCGAGAGCGGGCAACCTTGTCGTAAACCACGTGAAGGGTGGAAAAAACCTTTAGGCTCGCCGTTAATAATAATAGAATAAGATACAGTCGTAACACACTCCATGATCCAAGAGATCCATACCGCAGGAAATCCCAACACTAGCATCATATGTTTTAGATAACCCCATTCCACTCGGTCATATGCTTTAGACATGTCAAGCTTCAGAGCCAAATCATAACACTTACTTTCACGACGATTCCTTATTGCATGTATAAGTTCATGTGCCACTAGTACATTGTCCGTGATTAAACGGCCACTAATAAAAGCACTTTGATTCATGCTAATAATACTAGGTAACAACCGTTGTAAACGTCTAGCTAAAACTTTCGCAATAATCTTGTAGAAAATAGTACAAAGACTAATGGGTCTTAACTGATGGGCAAATTGAACTGAAGCAACCTTGGGAATTAAAGAAAGGACAGTGTGATTAAACCCATGAAAAAGAAGCCCTGTGCGAAAGAAATCCTGAACAGCAAGAAAGATTTCATTTCCTACAACATTCCAGTGAGTTTGGAAAAACTAGCCTGTGAATCCATCAGTTCCGGGGGCCTTCAAAGGTGAGATAGAAAATGCAGATTTACGTACTTCAGCTATAGTAATTTGTTTAAGTAATGACCGACCCATTTGAGGGTTGATGATTGATCCAAGACCCCTTGTTACCTGCTCTAAATTAGTACACCCAGCTGTATTAAATATATTCTGGAAATAAGAAATGATGACAGCTTGAATTTCAGGTTTTTCTGTAACCCAAGAACCTTGGTCATTAAAGATTCCATTTATAGAGTTACGGTGACGCCTTCTAATGGTTGTAGCATGAAAGAAAGAGGTATTACGATCACCAAAATTGAGCCATTGTACCCTTGATTTTTGATACCAGAATAATTCTTCTTGTTGATAGGCGTTTGATAACTCTGTTTCAATCTTATCTACAGCTTCGCGATTGTAACCAACTGTGTCTGATTGTAGATCTGCAAGTCGTTCTTTAAGTGTACTTATCCGTTGACGAGAATTAGTAGAGCCACCACGGTTCCATCTAACTAATGTATGTCGACAGTTTTTTAGCTTCTTAAAAACACAATACATTCGTGAACCCCGGATAGGTCGTTTCCACTCATCTGTTACAATTTGAGTAGCAACAGGATTTTCAGCCCAACGTGCATCAGGTATAAGATAGAACAATGAAATGAAAATAAAATACATGTACTGCATTTTTTTTTTCTTCATTTTATTATTATGCGCAGAATTATCAGCTTTAAAATTGAGGAACAAAAATTATAACAATTATATTTCATTTGTTATATATAACATGATCTTTTAATTTTGCTAGTTTGATTTGTCATTTGTTCGAAGCGTTGCTAAGTATGTTAATATTTAGTTTGGATATGAAATGACCTAATAGGCTAATATTGCAGAAAGATAATTTTTGTACATGTGGACGTAATTATTGCGCAATATCAGTTTTATAAAAGTAGTGAATGAGAAATTCTTAGGTAAACTCAGTCCACCACGTCATCCGTGGACTAAGCCTATTACATAATGACACGTCATTAAAATGATGGCAATCTTGTAATATTACTATTCAAAAGTGTAAATAAGTAATAAACGAATTTACAAGATTGCCATCATTTTAATGACGTGTCATTATATGATAGGCTTAATCCACGAATAACGTGGTGGACTGAGTCTACCTAAGAATTTCTCAGTAGTGAATATATTTGATAAAAAAAGGGACCGAATTTAAAATAGATTTAAAGATCACGATGTATTTAACAAACGGAATATAATTGTGAGTAGATAAATTCATTTTGCTTAAAATCAATTAGACGACTCAAAAACTTAGATGACTATTTTTTTTATGAGATCAATTCCATTTTACATACATTAAAAATAACATACTAGTACCACATTAACCGCAATTAAATCTTAATTTTAGACCTGCATATACATAGAATATCTCTAGATACCAAAAGTATAGAAATATCACACGTAGTAAAAGTAGTAGCATGCAAATTAAACATCTTAAACACATTAGCTTTCCCATTTAAAACTGCACTTGCTGTCATGTTCAAGCTTCCCCCCAAAACATCCAAATAAAATTCAGGATTGTTCAACAATTTCTCCGCCATTAAATCGGCAGTAGTCGTAACGTTAATCGTAGAATGAGCAGCCACTAAATGTTCCTCAATAGGAATATTCGCGACGACATCTCCACGATAATCAACATAACCCATCGAGTTCTTGAACTTGAAATCGCCGTAATTTGGATTGCCAATGGAAATGATCGTGTTGAGTGTCACATTAACTGTCGTGTTGGCGATTAGAACGTTTTCGAGGCCAATAATGTGAATCATGACTTGAGGTTCTTTAGGCTTGAAGATGGTAAAAGCTAAAGATGTGAAAATTACAATGATAATTATCAACAAAAATATTGTTACACCACAGCATATTTTTAAGCCCCTACGTGAAGAACTTCTGCTATTTGCCATGTCGATTAGATAAAATGCAAGGTTTATAATATTTTTCTTTAATAGAAGGCTTAGAAATTAATTAAGTTGGTAAAAATGTTGCAATTCTATCTGGGTGTCTCGGATTTGATTTTTTCCTTCGGATTATTTATATAAAAAAAAAGATAACTAATATTGTTGTTAATTACTTCTATATTAACTTATTTGCTTTTTAGGGGAAGGATTAATGTTGTTGAATGCTAATTTTTTTAAGGACTAGAAAAATGGATAAATGTAAACATATGAATAATAATTTTAATTAGAGGTGTTGATAATGCACTCTTAATCATATGCTTCGATTTAACTTATTGCCAAATACATTAGTCTAGTCTTCTATATGCATGAACAGGAATCTTCAATTCATGCGGCCATATGGGAAAAGGCCGTTCTAGACACTAATTTTGTTTTATTATAGGCAAATTCAGTTGGTGACTATTGCCTCAAATTGAGGTTGGAATTTAATATTTAGTTCAAATTTAAAAATTTCAGATTGAAGTTTCATCTTTCTGTTGAGATTAAAAAATATGTTGTCTTGAATTTTTATTTTAAAATTCATAAACTGATTTTGTAATTTGTGATCAAGTAGCGGTATTAGGTACAAATAATTTCAAAAAATAAGTAGCTAATGTAATGAGAAAATTAAGGAAAATACTCCATCTTCTAAAATAATAGTAATGTTTACCTCAACAAGAAAAAGATAGAAAAAATACCTCACTTTTTTAGCACCTTTATTTTTTTTACTCTAAGCTCTTTTTTTATTATAACAATACTTCTTTTATATTATTTTTTACTCTAAGTATTTATTTTATTACTTTAGCACGTGTATTTCCTTTTTGTTCTCTGATTTCTTTTCTTTCCTCTCTCTTCTCTATTTCTTCTCTCTCTCTCTTCTTTCTTCTTCTTCCTTTCCATTTTCTTCTTTCTTTTCATTTTTTTTCTTCTTTTTCTATTGTTCAACCGTTGTTCCTTCATTAATCCGCCGTCGTTCCGCAATCACGCCGCTGTCGATTTGCCATCCCGCCTCCATCGATCCACCGTTCTTCCATATTTAGTTTTAGCAATTTTTTTTTTAGATTGTGGTGATCATATGCGATTTATTTTAATTCTCAGATCTATAAAAATTGCTCTTTGTTTTTTTCAGTTTCAGATCTAAAAAATAGCATAAAAAACGATTTTATAATGGAAAAAACGATTTTTTGCAGAAAAAAACAATTTTCTGCAGAAAACAGCGTCTGATTATCATATCGGTATCACTATGACATTATCATATCATTATCATAACACTGTAAAAAAAATTGTCAAAAAAATACTTGATTATCATATCGGTATCATTAATGTTAGCATATATGTATCATAATATTATCATATCAGTATCATAATATTATATGTTTATGATAATAGTATGATAAGGTTTATGATAATAGTATCAAGAAAAGTGATTGATCATCATTTCGATATCATTAACGTTAACATGTATGTATGATGGTTATCATATCAATATCATAACATTATACGATTATGATAATAGTGTGATAAAGTTATGATAATAATGTGATACAGTTATGATAAAAGATAAACAACGTTATGATAACAGTATGATAAATTTGATGATAATAATATGATAAGGTATATTAAAATGTTATGATATAGTTATGATAAAGTATGTTATGTTATGATAATATACTGTTATGATAAAGTACGTCATTATAATGTTATGATAATATAATGTTATGATAAAGTACGTCATGATAATGTTATGATAATATACTGTTATGATAAAGTACGTCATGATAATATTATGATAACAGTATGATAATCAAACATTTTTTCTATATAATTTTTTTTATTTTCTGCAGTGTTATGATAACGAGATGATAATGTAGTGATAATGCTATGATAATCAGACACTGTTTTTTTCGCAGAAAATCGTTTTTTTTGCAGAAAATTATTTTTTCAGATGAAAATCGTTTTTTCTACAGATTTTTAAATCTGAAAACTGAAAAATTGTACGATCGATATTTTTTAGGTCTGTAAGTTAAAGTAAACCATAAAAACTACAGAATCGATAACTTAAATCTCAAATAATAGTGGAACGACGGTAATACGACGGCGAAGGCGATGGCGGAGCGATGGCAGAGGTGATGGCGGAGGTGAGGGCGGAGAAATAATGAAGAAGGAGGGAACAAAAATGAAAAAAAAAGAACCATAGAAAAATAGGAGAGAGAGAGAGAGAGAGAGGGGGGGGATAGGCTGTCATTAATGTGAGAGTAAAATTCTGAATATTTTGACACGTAGAGTACAAAAATAATTAGACAAAAATCCTGAGGTATTTTTAATATCTTTTTCACACTGAGGTAGTATTTCTTATTATTTTTTTATTTTAGGTAAACACCTAAGGGAAGTTTAGGTATTTGCTCTAAAAATGAAAATATTTGCACATTTTACCTCAACACAGAAAAGTTGCAGAAAATACCTCAAGTTTTTTTCAGATTTATATTTTTACTCTGAATTTAAAAATATTTATAATTTTACTCCGTTATCATCTGGTTATCATAAATCCTTCTATAATTATATTTTTGCGCACGTTATCATCCAATTATCATAATCTTATCATATTTCATTATCATCTAGTTATCTTACTGCAGTGTTATGATAACAACATGATAATATACTGATACTGAGATGATAATCAGATACTGTTTTATCATAACATAATCATAGATATTATCATAACATTATCATATTTCATTATCATCTAGTTATCTTACTGCAGTGTTATGATAACAACATAATAATATACTGATACTGACATGATAATCAAATATTGTTTTATCATAACATAATCATAGATATTATCATCTTGATACCATAAATATCATCTTCTCGGTATCATATGATAATGTTATGATAACGAAATATGATAATATTATGATAACGATTTTATAATCAAACATTATTTTATGCAGAATTTTTTTCCCCGCAATGTTATGATAACTACATGATAATACAGTGATACTCATATGATAATCAGAGACTGTTTTTTTATAAAAAAATAATTTTTTCTGCAGTGTTATGATAATGTGATGATAATGCAGTGATACTCATATGATAATCAGATGCTGTTTTGTTTGCAGAAAATCGTTTTTTGTGCATAAAATCGTTTTTTTTCATCATAAAATTATTTTTCATGCAGCTTTTTAGATCTAAAATTGAAAAAAATCAAGATTAATTTATTTAGATCTGAAAGTTAAAATGAATTGTATTTATCACCACGAATTAAGAAAAAAATCGCTAAAATCAAATATGAAAGAACGGCGGAGCGACGACGAAACGATGGCGGAGCGACAACGGATCGATGAAGGAACGATGACGAAAAAAAATAAAAATGGAGAAGAAAAGAAGAATAAAGAAGAAGAAGAAGAAAAATGGCGAAAAAAAAAGAAAGCAGAGAAGAGAAAGAAGAAGAAAGAGAAAGGAAAGAGAAAGAGAAAAAAAGTGACAGATAGTGTGATTAGAGTAAAAGAAATATGATTAGAGTAAAATAATAATAAAAAATAGGTATAATTATAATATAAATATGTCTTAGAGTAAAAAAATAATTATAGTAAAAGGGTGAGGTATTTTCTCTATCTTTTCCTTCTTGAGGTAGGAAATCCTATTATTTTTAAAAATAGAGTATTGTATAGACTTTTCTAGAGAGATTACGGGATTAGCCCAAATTAATTAAATAATTACCACCCTAAGTTTGAAATTTGAGATTTGTCATTTCATCTCTTATTATTTGATTTTTAACCTTTCTAAATTCAATTTTTATACTTTCAAAATGAGAAAAATACGGTTCCAAAATCTGAGAGATTGTATGTCGTGATTCTTGCGAGATTTTCCCCTTCCTTTTCTCCATTCAAACTCCAGTTTCCATTTCTTTCAAACTTCCCATTTCAGTAGTTTTTCATAATTTGAATTCAGAATGGTTTCAACTAGGTCAGCCTCCTAAAATCCCCCTGCAAAAAATGAAGAAATCGACACTTCGTTGCTTCGCCGGAGCTTCACTTTGTCTTCCTGCATCAATAATCCAGCAGCTTCTCTCTGTTTATTGTTCAGGTTCGATCATTTTTCTTTTAGTTTATCTTTAATTTTTAATATTTTTGCCTACTTATTGTTTGATTTTCCGTAGCTCCGTTCTTATGGTTTGTAGTTTGCTATTTTTGATTTGTATTATGCTAGATCTGATGCATTTCATCTCTAGTCTATAGTGTGTGTCATCACTTTTAAAGTATTGGAATATTAATTTTCAAGTTATTTGAAAATTATGGCATGTTTATTGTTTGATTTGTTTGCTTTGTGTAGGCTGTTGTTTCGCCGGAGCTGATGAATTTCCAGCAGTGGTGGAAAAGTAGCTGCGAGTGGAAGAGAAAGACCTGGTACTTGGAAATCAATGCGAAGGGAGATTTTGGTTAACCAATGGTTTACTAATGGTTAACCAATAATTTTAATATTTGAAAAAAACGATTTAAATTTTCTCTGATGGTGGTCTTGAGTTTTGTTGGGTTCTTGAGTTTTGAACTCTAACTTAAACTTTGTCTTAGTGTGCAATAGTATGTCTTGATTTTAAGGTTAAATTTAGTGTTTATTTAATGTAGATAATTATTTTTTGGGCAGGTGCTTTGTGTATTACCAGCAAAGTTTTTACTGAATCAAGATGAAAAAATGCTAATGAGAATAGGACGTTATATATGTGTAATGTTTTAGGTGTTGGTTAACTAATGGTTAACATTAGGTTAACTGCTAGTTAATTTGTAATACATTTTTTAGTGTTGCGGTCATTTTCTATTTTTCTTTTGTGAACGACGATTTTTTCGTGTTGCACAGCCTGCACTTTTGCTGTTTGAAGAAATGTTTATGAGAATATCTATTTATGTTTGCAATATATTAGATATTGGTTAACCAATGGTTAATATTAGATAAACCGTTGGTTAACTTGTAATAAATTTTATTTAAGTATATCATTAATAAAATGGTTAGTAAACTGTTGCTGAATTTTTTTTGTTACTAGTTAACCATTATACCATAATTGCAATACAGTGTATGATTTCAGATTGTAATATATTTTGATTTTGTTAGCTATATGTTTTTAGCATAAAATGAGAACTTTAATTAATGGTTAACATTGGGTAAACTGTTGGTTAACTTGTAATAAATTTTATTTTGAATATATCATTAATACAATCGTTATAAACTGATGCTGAATTTATTTTGTTGCTAATTAACCATTATACCATAGTTTGCAATATAGTGTTGAGTTCAGATTGTAATGTATTATGAGTTTATTAGCTATACGTCTTTATCATATATAGAATGAGAACTTCAATTAGTTAAATTGTGTGTTAATTAATTAATTCACAATTTTTTAGCACATAGTTGGTTATTACTTGGTATAATAAAGTGTTGATGAATTTTGTTTTCTTTTATTGTATTATATTTTATTAAATTAAATATTTTATATACTATTAATTGTACAATTGGTATTATATTGGTAAACCAATAAATAAATTGTTTTGTTAGTATGTATAACATTTGATCAGCTTTTGATTGACTTTTAAAACACTAATGAACTATTTTAATTCAGCTTATAGTTGGTCATCGATTGGTTGACCATTAGATAACTAATTAATAGACTATAATTTTATTAGTGTTTTACTCACAGTTCATTAATGGAGTAAAAAATAAAATTAATAATTTATTTAAAAGGTATGTTTAAAATACAAAATTCAAGTTTATTAACAATCTACTAATTCAGTATATAATTGGTCATCGTTCGGTCGACCATTAGATAACTAGTTAATAGACTATATATTTATTAGCGATAAAAGTAAAATTAATAATTTTTTAAAAGGTATAATTTGTTTTAAATACACAATTCAAGTTTACCAACAATTTACTAACGATATATACACAATACACAATTCAAGTTTACCAACAAGTTAACCAACAGTTTACTCAATATTAACCATTGGTAGACTAACACCAGAAACAATACAAATTCTCATAGGCATTTCTTCAAACACTAAGAGTGCAATATCAAAATCAGACCACTACCGACAATGCTTTCTTCAAACACCTCAGTAACTCATTTTTCTATGGAAGAATGCTTTTTAAGATGCACATGACAATTATGGAGCCTTTGAAAATTAGAATCATTAGCTAAAACAATATCGTTTCATTCATCTTCAGATCTAAAATCTTTGGCAGCCATACAAACAACATAAAATTAAATCAGGATCTCCTATAATGGCGGCTCTGTATTTCACTCATGGCGGCACTGGTTTTTTTTCTTCATCGTTAATAGTGTTTCTCTCAGCGGCAGCGGCAATGATGGCTTCCAAAAAACGGAGACAAATCTGTTCAACCGGTGGTGATTTGTGCGTCGGCAGAAATTCGTCTTTGGCAGCAAAATCTTGATTCTTCAGCTTTTTGAAAGATTTTAATTGTAATCTTAAAATTTGATTTTTATAGAGATTGTAGGAGAAGATTTGATTATCAAGTGAAACTTACTTTGTTTAATAATTTCGTATTTTGCTAATTTAGAAAAGTTAATTTTGAAAAATAAAAGATGGACATGATAATTTTCAATTTTGAAAGATAGCCCCGTAATTGTCTAATTATTGTTGTATAAGTTAGGTATTTCTCAATTTTTCTCTATTGTATATGGTTAGGGAACTAGCCCAACCCATCTACTAGGTCAAAAGAGGGCCCATACTTTATGTGCTTAATAGAATAGAAAGGCATTTGGGATGTTTACAAAAATATATATAAAAAATAAAAATATTTGCAAAATCTAACTCAAAAATTATCTTTGGCAAAAAAAAAACTCAAAAATTATAATTTAAAAATCTTATTTCAGCGTGCTTAAAAATTTTAATTTTTACTTTTGAATTATGGTTTTCTTATTCTATTCTAAATTTCATTCCAATGTGTTTTTTCAAAAATAATTCAAAAATATAGTTTTTTTTTACTAAAAACAGTTTCTAAAAACATTGTTTGCAGAAACAATTTTTAAAAAGATTTTTTTTTTTGTTCAAATAATTCTTTAAAGCAGAGCATTTTTATAAATATAGAGAGTATGGACAAAAATATATAAACAAAAGAGTAAAAACATAAATTTTAAAATTTGAGTATTTTCTAAAAATAAAATTAATATGAATTATCTTTTGCAAATTTTCAAGGCATTTCTAAGCTTTTAATCTGAAATCAAAGGAAATGTTAAGACTTAAGAAGAGTAAAGAGAAAAATTAAGCAAATAATCAACCAGACCATAAAATTTTAATTTGAATTGATTATAAATAATAATTTTCAAAAAGTTGGTTAATTTTTTTTTTTAATTTGAAATTTTTAATTTAATCAAACTGACTGAAATATATACGAAGATATTTTATAATTTTTTTAAAAATTAAAAATCCATATCATTTGCTATAGAACTTAAATATTAATTTACCTTTAAATTTATACACAATGAGCAATTAACATCAAAATTAATATTTTTATTATTTTCTTAATATCTGATATAAATAAATTCGGTTATCCATAGTTTTTATTTCACTTTATATACTCCCTACGTCCCACTCTAATTGACAAAATAACTAAATTACAATAACTAATACAAACTAATAAGTGACATGAATAATTACTTCAACTCCCTTCTATTAATAATTGAACTAATTAATACTATTAGTATATTAGTCAAATTTTCATCAAATATTCACTATTTTTTATATTTTTTTTGAAATAAAAAGTTCTATTAATCAAAAACTGATTGATCAGCCATTACATAGAATTTGATAATCGGAAGGACATGCCCCAACCAATTAGATAAACTAAAATAGTCATATACTACCACATGAGATTTTCTATCGTAATTAAAACAACATATATGCATTTCAATTAAGTTAAAGTAGTCATGTGCTATCAAACTGATAATATTACAAAGCAAAGAGTTGTTGTTGAATGCATCTATTACAACCTTTGAAATAAAGGGAATTAGATTAGCTTCGCTTGCCATGATAATACTAACTTTAATCGCACGACTGTTACAGCTAGCAGCTATAACTTCATCGTTAAAGTCCCTAATCACATTTTTTGTGACAAATCTCTTCTCTTGAACATTAAAGACATCATCTATACCAACGAAAAATATACCGATATTTGGTGAAATCCGTCGTAAGATGGTGGCTCTAATTGTTTTAGAAATCCAAATCGCTTGCATCGCAAAAAACAATTCCATCTCCAACGATGAAAAAAACTATTCTTAATTTTGATTAGAACAGATCTAATAAAATTAAGATACTAAGGTAGAAAATAATTTCTAAATCTAGACCAAAATTGGCCAAGAAAGAAACTTTATTCAAAATTAAAGACAAAAACTATGAAAAAGGCTAAAAAAACTGAATTTAAGAGATTGGGGAGGTGGTTTTTGGCTAAGAAATGGCCAAAAACCACCTCAAATGAACAAAAAAGAAAAACTTATTAGGGTTTGAGAGGTTTCTCAAAAGAGAGAGAGACGGCTCGTTGGAGTATATTTTAATTGCGATTAGGGTTTGAGAGGTTTCTAAAAAGTTTAATTTTACATAAGGGTAAAGATGAAAAATTAAAGGATAAAATTATAATTATGTTAAATTATCAATTAGAATTGAACACCAAAAACTCAAAATTTTGTCAATTAGAATGATACGGATAGAGTATATTTTAATTGCGATTCCAAAAGAAATTAATTTTAATTTATTTTAGTCTATTTAAGTTCATGCTCAGGCACATCCTATTAACATAAGAAAGAGATGGTTGTACTTGTATAACAGCTCACAGCGAACTACAACAACAAACAATGAAGCCATAAAGACAAGGTTATAGTATATATTATTATATGTACATTTTTTAAAGCCTTTATTTTTACATTTTTAGTAAATAACGCCTGTGCCGGCTATGCCAACTTTTTGAAAAAAAATAGTGTAACATACAAAAATAATAATTCTTTCCATTTATTGCTCCTTTCCTCTTCTTCTTAACACAAAAAAAAAACATTCTACTCTTTGATTCCAATCAATAATATGAACGACCTGCTCACGGTAATTTTACTCTCTCGGTTTCTTTTATGTTTTTGCACACAATTTAATTTCTGGGTGTGTATTATATGGTGATCAGTGACAGTGATTGTGCTTAAACTGTGTTAATTCATGTTATGATAGTGTATTTGAGTGAAAAGTTTGTTTCTTTTTAACTGTTTTTTTTTTCTTGAATTTCGGTTTGAATTGTGTTTTGAATTAGTGAATTTGGACTGACTGTCAAATAGCAGCCATGATGAGTGAAAAAGAATTTGAACTAAAGTAACTGTACTAGTTCATTAGTATTTTCCTGGACACACGAAATTAGGACACTTGAGACATTATTTTAAGGTTTTCTATGTTAAATCGAAGTTTCTTGTCCGAAATGCGTGTCCCACATGTTTCCGGGAAATGTTGATCGAGTGAAATATCTGTGCTACTAAGATTTTTTTATCAGAATACACTCTAAAAAAGGTTTGTCCTTTTCCAGTGAAGATGGTATTTTTTGTAAGCATTTCAGTGCTTTTGAATCTTTTTGTTCATGGAAATTTGATTGTTCTCGTATGCTTAAGTAGTGGGTTTTTTTACTTACTATATTTAAGGTGGGATTTAACATATGTTGTTTTAATTTGTTCAATTTGCAGGATTCATTTGTTGGTGATGCCAAAAGGCCTTCTGGCAATGATGATATCGAAATGGGAATGCGAACATCGAGGAGCAACTCTGATATGGGAATGGAAGCTTTCAATAAGCAGGTTTGTTTCCCGTATTTTGTGTTTCTTTCCGGAAGAGTATTGATGCTGAAAAGATGCCAGCATTTAGTTTAAATTTTAATTATTTTATCTTTAATATAGAATAAGAAGATTTTAATGTTCATGGAAAGCCTATTACTGTAAATGATGTATTGTCTCTAACGAATAATCTGTTTATGAACTTGTGGCTTCAAAATAGCTCTCCTCTTCTTCTGTTTAGAATTAAAGTTGTCGCTTTTTTGTTCTTATTCTTCTGTTTTAGATACACGAGGTTGAGAAGCAGGTTGACAGGGTCTCTGGACTTCTCAAGAACTTGAAGGTATGTTGTTCGATGGTTTTCAAGGCCATTGTTTTTCCACTATTTTAATGAATAGTCACATTGGATTAGATTATATTTGAAGAAGCTATATGTCATACTTCTATTGTCTAACGGCATCCATTATCTCTGTTACACTTGTATAATTTACTTAGTATATGTTTATGTTATTCAATTTTATAAGCAAAGCTTTTGCTGTGTATATTTGTCACCTAGTTTAACAGAAGTAAAACAATAATCGACTCAAAAACGGACTGGTGTTTTCTGTAGTTCAGTTATTTAACTTCTCACTTAAACTGCATTTCCCAAAATTGATTGTAATTGGATGAGAAATGATCAAAAGGACATTCTTATTTAAGTACACTTTTGTGGATTGTGCTATGAACTTTGGATATTTCACTTTGATGGAGAAGTGCTTAGTTTTGTTATCTAATTTGTATAAAAGATCAGTTTTTTTTTTTAAATTTTTTGTTCTTTTTATACCTACTTTGCTTGAAGTTCCAAGAAAGTATAGCAGAGTTCCGAGAAAGTAACCGGTTTCACTGTAATTGAATAATTCTAGCAGTTAACATGTTTACATGTTTTCTTAATTTTAATTTTTCAATTTAAAAATAAAACAAAGGGAACGTAGATAAGGAAAAGGAAATAGGAAATATTTTCCACAACTAAACACTCTCTTAGTTTTCTTTTTCTTCTTTTATAGTATTCTAACATTGCTCTTCTGGACAGGAAGCTAATGAGGAGTCTAAATCTGTAACAAAGGCGTCTTCCATGAAATGTAAAATTTTGATCTACGTCCTTTTTTTTTTGGCAGCATGTACGCCCATTTTTTCATGTTGAAAAAACTTGCTCTAAGACATACCATTTTAAGCTGAAATGACTTTTTATACTTATGAGCATGAAGGTGTTGGCTCATCACTGGTTGAGTGACATATTGGAGTTTGTAGTCTTACTCTAATTGTGCTCTAAGAAGTTTGTTAAACAAATGTAGCTATCAAGAAGCGAATGGAGAAAGATGTGGATGAAGTGAGTAAGATTGGACGTGCAGTAAAAGCCAAAGTCGAAGCAATTAACAGAGATGTAATTCTTCATCCTTTATGTGAATAATTTATCCATTATTCATGTAACAATATGCAAGTTAAACAAAGTTTTTCTCCTAACTTTTTTTTTCTCGTTGTCTTCTTATCTCCAGAATTTAGCCAATCGACAGAAACCTGGATGTGAAAAGGGAACTGGTATTGACAGAGCAAGGATGAATGTTACTAAGTATGTTAGTTATCCTTGAAGATCTTTTGATATTCGGTTGTATTGTGTTTTTTCTCGTATAGGTTTCATACATTTTTTCCAGACATACACACATAAGCTGTGGACATGCGCATGTTAACTGTATTTATTTATTGAAATCATTATTCTGTGCAGTTCTTTGACAAAGAGGTTCAAGGATTTAATGATTGAGTTTCAGGTAAATATAACAATTTAAGGTGGTTAACTGAAGTTGTCTTTATTTGTAAAACCTCTCGTATTTTGTTTCAGACCTTAAGACAAAAGATCCAAAATGAGTATCGTGAAGTTGTAGAAAGAAGAGTCATCACAGGTTCAAAAACTGTTTGCAATTTTTGCTGTTTATGTTTTATTATTTTTCTGTATCAGATACAGTTTTTTTAACATTTATTTGCATGTTTTCTATCTATGGTGAGCAGTTACTGGAACTAAACCAGATGAAGAGGTGAGCCTAATTTTTGAAACTGTACATAAGTCTCATTTGGATATGAATTTCATCATAATGGGCAAAATTTACCGACTGTTAGACGATTGACAACCTGATCGAAACTGGCAACAGTGAGCAAATCTTTCAGAAGGCAATTCAAGAAATGGGCCGCGGACAGGTTTGTTTCTCTATAGTTTAACTCAACATACATTGAAGATTGTGATCAATTGTTTTAATCTTAGTAATTTCGCTCATGACAACAAAGAAAAAGCTACTCTATAGATGATTGTGCCTTATCGGGAGCTCTAAATATGTGCTAGCCTAGTCATCCTGAATTTGCAAGTGGAAAGCTCTCGATTGAGTTTCTAATGTCAAGCTATGATTGCAGGTGCTAAATACACTTGAAGAAATCCAGGAGAGGCATGATGCTGTAAAGGAAATAGAGAAAAAGCTTCTCGACCTTCACCAGGTAAATTTTCTGCTAAACCTAGTCGTGGAGTCTGCACTCTCAGATTCAAAATTGTTTAACGCAACTTACTGAGTATTATTCGGCAGATTTACCTTGACATGGCTGTTCTCGTTGAGGCCCAAGGAGAGATCCTAGATAACATTGAAAGCCAGGTTTGTTTTATTCTATGCGTATATTATTAATTCCAAGATGAATGTTTGTGTTCTTGCATGGTTAGGGGTTGCATTTTGGTAGGGTGTTATATGTTAATGGAAATGTTGTTCAGGTCGCGAATGCAGTGAATCATGTCCAGACTGGGACAACTGCACTCCAAAAGGCAAAGACACTTCAGAGAAATTCCAGAAAATGGATGTGCATTGCCATTATTATTCTTTTGATTATAGTAGCTGTTATAGTCGTCGGTGTCATCAAACCTTGGAAGAGTAATAAGGGTGCTTGAGTCTGCCCGTTTCTTTTGTTTGACGACCATTTGTACCTATATGTGATCGAGTCCGGGTTCCGTGTCCCTCCTTTACGTTTCAAAATCATTTTTTGTTTTTCCTCTTTGTTTTGTGTGATGTTTTGGTGCTTGTTGAGAGTTTGATTTTTGTCTATGGGGCATCCATGCATTATTGTTCTGAAGAGTGAGTTTAATTTGAAATGACAAAATTTGAAGCATTTTTGTTTGCTTTGGTAGGTTTTGTTTTGAATAAGCTTTTTTTCATTGAACCGGCGAACTTAATTATATCTTGCAATCTGATAGGAGGCATGCTTCTAAAGTCTACTGTAATTTTCCCCCTTTTTTCTACTCTTAAAGAGAATTAAAGGATTTTATTCTTATTTCATGGTAATTTGAATTCAAGAGCTATTGGTTTTAAGTGGAGCCGCTCGTAGTCGTACCACTTGATCTGATCCATTTCGTCGTCTAGTGAAAATATAAAAGTATTCTAAGAAATATATTTAATTTGTTTTATTTAATAAAAACTAATATTTTTTAATGATTTACATTTTTTAGAAAAAAACTAACAAAAAAAATATTTTTGATTTATCATTTTATAATGTTGTTATAATGTATTTAAAATAGTTCATCACTATTATATTTAATAATAAATATAAAAATTAAACTAAGTATATTATTAACTTTTTTAACTAATTTTTTTTCATTGTCATTTCCATATCCATTTTCAACATTCAGCCATATACATTCTTAGTGTAATTAATGGAGTATGGCAACAATTGCGTTGTGGCAAAAGAAACCCAAAAAGAAAACTGATGCATCATGTAGTGACTAAAGGTGGTAAAAAAAAAACCAATAATAAACAAACTGAACAAAAAAATCGAACTGAAAAATATAGTTGATCAGTTTAAAAGAGATTTAAATTTTAGATTTTATGATTTATAATTTAGGTTTAAGATTTAAAATTTTATATGGTTGACCTATTAAATGGTTTATAATGATTTATAAGTAGACATGTTTAGGAGCCTAAATATCCTTTTGACCCCTCCAGGCCCGTCTGTCTAGGGTTGGGCTTGAATAGTGGTTTTTCATCCTGGCCCAAACCAGAATTCGAAAAAATCCTGCTATTTTATGTGGGTCCATAACTTTCATTTTTATATAATTCTTCTTGTATATCCAAAATAGTCCGACTTCAAACCCGCATATATAAAAGAGAAAATTCCACTCAGCACTTGATTATCAAAAATAATTTCAAAAATACTCGAACATCTTTTTTTTTTTCTGTCAACACTTGATCGCACCTTTTTATTTCATCCAGCACTTGATTCCATCTTTTTATTTCATCCAACACTTGATTCCACCTTTATATTTTATCCAATACTTAACCCAACCTTTTTATTTCATCCAACATTTAACTTCATTTTTTTAAGATTTAAAATTTGGATTTTAAAATTTTAGGGTTTAGGGTTTATGATTTTAGAATTAGGGTTTAACATGATTTATGGTTTAGTATGATTTAGGGTTTAGAGTTTAAGATTTAGGATATAGGGTTTAGCATGATTTAGGATTATGGGTTTAGGGTTTAAAATTTAGAATATAGGGTTTAGCATGGTTTAGGGTTTACAGTTTAGAGTTTAGGGTTTAGAGTTTAGGGTTTAGGATTTAGTATGATTTAGGGTTTAGGGTTTAGTATGGCTTAGGGTTTAGGATTTAGGATTCAGGGTTTAGAGAAATAAGATTTTAAGTGGTAGGTTTAATGTTTTTATTAAATCAAGTGCTAGGTGTAGTTTATTTTCTTTTGTAAGTATTGTCCGCAAATAAAAACGAACATAAGTGTTTTTGAGATTATTTTAACAAAATCAAGTATTTTCAACTTTGCCCTATATAAAATATAAAGACTAGGCTTGGGTAGAAAGTAGCGCTTTTGTCGAAAATACTCGAATTAGGGGTTCATATAGCAAAGATACGCCTACTATAAAAAGATAGCACTTATACGCTTTTTTTCTCTTTTAGTTTACAAAGGTACTCTTTATTTTTGTTTGTCTTTTGTGCCCTACCAAACACGTGCTCTTTTATTTATGTAACAAACCTATCCTATTTTATTATACATCCTATATTACTCTTTAGAAAAATTATCAATCACACTCTGACAGTGACCTACTTTGGTTGGTCACTTTTTGAATTTTTTTAATAAAAAAATTTCGTTTTTATCTCAGATAAAATGTTTTCTCTATAAAAAATTTAAACAAATTGAAAAATAAAATTTATAAATATATTTTAAAGTTAACAATTTATAAAATATAAACAAAATGAATAAAAAGAGATATGTATAAAAATTAAATTTTATTTGATTTTAGTTTAAATTGTTTGTTAGTTGTTTTTTATTGCTCGTTGATTGTTTTTTTTATTGCTCGTCAGTTGCTGATTGGTTGCTCTTTTGGTGCTTATTGGTTGTTCTTGGTTGCTCGTTAGTTGATCATTGGTTGTTCGATATTTATTTTTCACATATAAAAATTTCTCATCTAATTTTAGACATAAATCTTATGTATTTGATCTCTTTTTAAAAAAAAATGATATCTATATTATTTAAATTTTAAAAACTGAGACAAGTTGATCACTGTATCTTCAGAGTTGTTTTTCATACTTGAACATAATAACTAGCGTCGCTGCATTTATAAAAAGAAAAAGATAATGCACTTTTTTTCTAGCGATTGCTTTTAGAATAAATTTGTACTATTATAGAACAAGAAGGTTGACAGAATTAATGACCACAAGTAGCTGAGATAAATTAAAATTTCCAAAATAAAAAAATCAAACCAGATTTTTCAAGCTAACTCTTTGCCTTCAGAAGAAGAAAAAGACCCAAAAATATTTACTTCTTTATCTTCTTTGTTTGACATTTCTTTATCACCATACTACTCATTTCTGGATATTGAAAGAGAGAAAAAAAATTGTAATCTCATCTTTCTAACATTTTTAAGATCTATTTTAAAATCTCATAGATCTTCTTTTCACTTTTGCTCTCTACTTTTAACTCCCATTTGCACCGGCGGTTCATCGTCCTTCTCATCATCATCATCTTCATCGTTGGTGGCATCTTCGTCGGCGCGGCATTTTCGTCGGCAGCGGCATCTTAATCGTTTTTCACGTCCTCCACAGCTCGTTCATCTTCGTTTTTAAAGTGTTTATGGGTCCTTGCTTCTCCGAGAGAATGGATCTGCTCAATTATTTATGGGTTAAAGAGGAAGCACCAAACAATATATTAAAAAGGCTATCATTTGGAGAAGAAGATAGAAAATGAAAAATAGCATATAAATGAAAGAAAAAAAACTAAAAAGGAGCACGCTTGAAATTAGAGTTTTGGAGTGAGTATTTATGCAAACTTTTGAAAAAAGAGAGTATATTGTGTCATTTCCTCTAGAAAGTATGCAGTCTGGGCCGGGCTTAGCCTTATATAAATAGAAAAGTACGGCAAGCCCAGACCGAACTCGCCAATGAATATGTCTATTTATAAGTAATATATATCCTAGATATTTTTTAAATGTTTGGATTTTAATAGCATTTTTTTATTTATTAAAAGTAAAATGGACTAAAATTGCAGTTTTTTTATTAACGAAACCTTATTCTATTAAATTTAACTTGTTTGAATTTAATTTTTTTTAATGTTTACATGGTTAAAGATATAAAATAGAAAATTCAAATTGTTCTAAAATAGTAAGCCAATTAATTGATTAACCTTTTTAAATTTTCATATTTAAAATTCATAACATTATAGATCGATTTATAAATAAGCTTATGTGTTGGTTAAGCGGTCTATGTCATATCTTTACATTTTGTAGCCCAAATGTCTTTTCCGACAATTTTGATCATTGTGGCATATACCAGAAACGGTTGTATGCCATGTATGATCAAAGTTCCTGGAAAAGCTAGATATACAAAATATAAAAACGTGAAATGTTAGGATTTGATATGTAACGTTTTAACCTTAGGATTATATTGCTACAATCATCACACATTGGAATTTAATACGTCAATACTCCTAAAAAAAGTAAAAGTATATTTATTTCTGTTTAGCATAGTAATATCTTTTCAGATAAATTTGATTTTTTTTTAAATCTACATTTCTATTTTTTGATTTTCGTGACCCTTTTCTTTTTAATACATTGACTTAATGGACTGTAAACTATACAATACAGTTGATTATTCCTTTACATATACCATAAAGATGATAAAATCATGCTATTATATGTGGATGTAGAGTAGGAAATTTTCTTTGTGTAGGTTGTATGATAAAAAAGGATATAAATGGTTAAAATCTGAAATTTACATGTTAGAAAAATGCATCCATACCATTAGATTATAGGGAGGGACCAGTCTATTTTCATATTAAAATTTGGTTCATTTATTAGATATTTTATTAATATTTCTTTTTATCCAATTAAATTGTGCTTAAATTTACATGTTTGAAGAATTTTCTCTCTATTTTGGAAATATTCTTTTACAGGAGGGAAAATGGAAGGAACGAAAATTAAAAATTGAAAAAAATGTTTTATCTTTTTGTTTGGAAGAGTATAGAATTAGATGAAATGAATTTTTTAAAAAACATTTTTAGTTATAGTAAAATTATTATCATTATATTCATATTTTATGTTAGAAAAAGTACAGTGTCAAGATTAGAATAATAATTACATCATTTTTATCCTTTTTTTTTTTCAATTATGACAATTAATCAAGAGAGGGATACACCTTATCCATTACTATTTTGAATAGGCTAGTTCACCTTAGCATATTATAGTAGTGCAATCCCACACACATTAGGAAAATGTTGCACCATTGCAAAATCATTATATTACTTCATCATACTACGACCTGCATAACATAACATGGTAAGTAATACTTAGGCCATTGTTACATTCAAGAAATGGAATAGCATGGAATGAAATAGCTATTCTATAAGAAATGAAATAGTCATTCTTTAGTTTTTGAGAGAAGTATTTATTCCACAAAATAATGAAATAGTAATTCTATAAAATACTTATTCCATGAACCAAAGTAAACAATAGTCATTTATACGGAATAGCTACTCCATTCCGCACCTATTCCATGAACCAAACATGGCCTTAGCTGCATCCGCCCTTTTGTTTGTGTGCACTTGTTCTTTGTATTGCATGTGTGTAATAATTGAACTAAATCGAATAATTAAACCGAACAAATAAATTCGATTCAATTTGGTTCGATTCAATTTGTTTTGGTTCAAACTGAACCGAAAATTCTAAACCAAACAGACTGGTTCGGTTTGGTTCGAAATAGTTTATATCCTTATAAATTCAGTTCAGTTCATACAGAATGCACACCCCTAGTTGTAATAATGATAAGTTAAATCGCGTGGATGTTTTTTTCGAGACAGGTGACAAATGCAGTAGATCATGTTCAGAATGGTACGGAGGCTCTTAGAACTGCGAAGAGCTTGCAAAGAAAGACGAGGAAATGCATGATGATTTCCATCATTTTGCTCTTGCTCATTGCTATTATCATTGTCCTCTCCATTGTGAAGCCTTGGAAGAAAAAGTAACCAGCATAACAAATCATAAACTCTCTTTCTAAGACTAATTTTATAATGTATGTGCAATAGCTTTATTGATTTTTTTCGTCACTTTTGTTGTTTCGGGTTCTCATTTTGGAGAAACATTTACTAACAAATAATGTAAGCAACAGGGTGCCATATCTTTGCATTCTAGTAGAAGAAATAATGCTTCTGATTCTAAAAAACAACTCTAGATTTTAAACATCTCGTTATCAATCATCAGAAGTAATTAAAGCTATATCAAGAAATGAACACTTCACAGTTTGCACAATAATGGAAGAAATAAATTGGATGATTGAAGACATACAATGAAGTAACTTACAGTGGTAAAATTAATGATGAATCTAGTATAAGAATGCAGACTGCTTCTACTCTTCTTCCATTTCAAGGCCGGGAATATATTCCAAACTGACGTCAAAAATTACAGGACTATTTGGAGCCACCCTTGGCCTTCCGGGAGCTGAATTGAGACCTTTTGGAAATGCCAGCTGATGAAAAGAATGAAATAGATGCCAAGCAATCAGAAACTTATAGTATAGTAATCTCTTCGTAGTAGAGATTCTAGTGTGATTGTCGTCAAAATATTAGAAAAATGAAGAATGACATCATAGAATATCCTTGACAGATTGAACTAAATAAGATAAGCGAAAAAGACAAGATAGGCTAGATCAAGTGGCAATAGCGCCCCACCTAAGACCGAGAGGTCCTGGGTTCGAGTCACCACGGGGTAGGAGTGAAATCCTTTAATCCTCATAGAATAAAAGGAAAAAGAAGAAGCGAAACAAATTTAACATCCACAAGCAACCATGTCATAACAACTTACTGATCCTGGAACATAGATTCTTCGCTTCCCACCAGCTTTCATACTCAGAATTCCTTCATCAAGTCCCTTGATCACCTATTCTAGTCAATCAGATTAAGAAATTAGAGATGAGGATGAAAACGTTCACACTAATTTCAAGACATATTCTCCAGCACTCAATGTTAACGTTTTCTATTATGCAATGCTGCATACAACGTGAAGAACCATGCTGCATATCCAATCTCAGAGTGATGACCAAAAAGGTTTTTGTACAATATCTAAATAGTTGAGTACATTATTGTAACTTACTATGCTAATATAATAAAACAGAAGTTTACAATGTACAGGAACATATGCAACTTATCAAGGGAGATACTCTTTTATGAATATCTACTAAGCTTATTGGGCAACTGATATAATTTGAAGCCAAATTCATTGTTAGGGAACTACATGTAGCTTACCTGGCCAGAACCAACACGGAAAATGTAGATCTGCCCTTTCTCCAGTGAACTGCGAGATGAATAGAGAAATGAATTATTAACAGTCTAAATTTAGCTCTGCTTTACAGCTACGAAGCAAGAAAAATGCCTAGAAGTGCAAAAGTTTGAGGTTTTGTATGTCAGAATAGATTCACCAACTATCTATATTAGACCATATTAAAATTTCAAATATAGAGGCAAATAAAATATCCAGAAACAGCTATAGGTAAATAAAATGAATGCTGTTTGATTCAGGAAACTCGCCTATCAAATATTTGTCCAGATGGAACCATAGCAACATAATTAGCAGCCACCTGCGATTATGAATTGTACTGGCATGAGATACAGTCAAGTAGCAAATACGGAACATAAGATGATAAAAAAAATAGAACATGCAAAAAGTTCAACTATTAGTAGGGATATTGTTCCAATAATTAGGCATGCCTATCTCTATATAAAAAAAAAAAAGTACATATATCATACCCATAAGCAGCTCAATCTATACTGATAAGGCATCGAGATTAAAGAAGATGAACACAATCTTCTAAAGCCTATGTTGCCCAAGATAGTTTTAACCAACTAATTTAACATTAAGCTTTTAGCTTAAGAGTTCATTAAATATATGCAAGCCAAAGAAATATATGTACCTGAAAACCAATTGGAGGACTAGGACCTGCACCAACTTTAATATCTTTGTATTGCAGTCCAGACTCCGTCGTTACCATCGGCACCTAGAGAAGCAATTACTTCCATGCTCAGAATAATGCATCAGCTAATGTTAATCAGACATAATGAACCATCAAATACAATCCTGTAGCAGTAACCACAGTATTCTACGTTGCACAAAAACTTATCGATTTTTATATTTTAGCATTTCGATTTGGTTTCCTGAAATACTCATGAAACTCTGAAACCTTATATTTATAACATTTTCTTTTAAAAAAAATCATTTAAAGGTTTCTTCTTTCGTGTCTTCTGTTTCAATGTTTTCATTTCTGTGCTAGATATTACTTGGGATCCTCTATGTTGAGAACCTAAGTGATTAATAGTATAAACCTCTAAGTCGAGCACACTGAACAATATTGGATGATTATCCATATCAAGAAAATTAAAAAAAATTACAGCTAAATTAAAACATATTTAAATGCGAAAAAGGAAACATTAGGATGTGTAATCGAGCCAAGTCAACTCGCTAGCTACTCGAGTTAATTATCGAGCCGAGTTCGAGCTCCTATATACTTGACTCGATGAGCTCGGGAGCCTAATCAACCTTCACTTAATTTACTTTTTTCCCTATTATATTTATTGATAACAATACCTTTATTTTTACATTAAAATTTAATTTATATATTTAGATAGATAATCGAGCTAGAGTCGAGCTCGAGTCTTAATAAATGAAACTCGATCGAGTTCAAGTCGAAAGTTTAAGATTTTAGAGCTGAGTTGAGCTCGAGCAGTGTGTCCATTCGACTCGACCCAGTTACACCCCTAAAAAGAGAAGAGATTAAGTATGAGGCAGAGCAATTCTCACCATACATTTTCAAGCTCCTTCTCACAAGTTTGATCACATAATCTGGGCTTCTCCTCAGGAGGTAACCCTGCTCCTTTGGCAACATTGTCCGATACTAATACCATAATGCTGCTCGAAACCGATCCAAATACGAGACCAATCAAACCCCTACGCTGAATCGAAAAATCATCGTTCTTCTTGTACTCTCTTCTTCTAATATCCTTCATCTCCAAGTTGGAGCATCTCACATTTAAACCTCCGACTCTACCACCGTCGCCGCGGCCGCTGCTGGTTGAGCTTTTCACCGATGCAGAGCCTACCGGAGAATAATTTAGCATAAGAAAATAGAAAATAATGGGGTTGGGGATTGATTCATTTAAATGCAAAAGAATAAAATTAACGGCGTACCCACTGGAAAGAGTAACGATGCCATGTATGTTCCTTTCTTTCTCTCCTTGTGTTTCTGATAAGAAGTTTGTTAGAATTGGATAATGAAATCTTATGACTTCTGCTCTGCTCTCTGTTGCTGACTCAGCAATAAATCCAACTGATTTTTAATTTTTTTAATTTTTTTTATGATTATAAAAAGTATATATCGTAATTTATTACTACATAAAAAATAGTAATCCATATGTTTGTAAATTATATAATTTAGATTAAATTACTCTGAAATTTCCACATAATGTATAACTTTACATTTTAATATTTCATGTTTAAAAATAAAATAATATAGCTTTCCCCTTTTATTTATATAAATATTTTTGTCATTCCGTCTATTTTTAGTATAAGCCAACTAATTCAGCAGCCAATAATAAAAAAAATTATTTTTAATTATATTTTTAATATGTTATAATAAAATTTAATGAGTTAAATATTTCAATTTAGTTTTTTTAATATTTATTAATACTTTAAACAAAAATATATTTTTATTTTTTTGGTTTTAAAAGTTAAATGATGAAAACAATTACGAAAGATTAGAATTAAAAATTAAAAGTACAAAAATAAAACTAATAAATTAAATTTATTAAACTACTGGATTTTATGAATATTTTTTTTATTAATATTTATGTTAAAATTATGACATTTATGAGAGCTTTAATTTTCTCTATAATTTATTTATTGTTTATATTTGTTGTAAATTATGTTTTTTTTTAATTAAAGTTAATTTTTATTTAAATTAAATATTATATTTAATTTAATTTAATTTAAATTAATATTTTGAGTAAAAGTATATAGTTTTGTCCAAAATAGACAATAACTCTTAAACAAAAGAATACCAACCCTAATAACACAAACTCAAAGCACACAGTCTGCTGTGTTTCCCTGCCGCGACTATTCGTTGCTTCCGCCTCCAACTTCCGTCGCAGCTTAAGCACCGTGCGGTGCTCCTCCGTCTGCGGCAGTCTTCTTGGTAATTCTTCTCTTTAGTTGAAATTTACACAAATAGCCACATAACTTCTCTGTGCCATTGAAGTATGTCCTAGTTTCTTAATTTTTTATTCCTTTGCATTTTCACTGTATTTCTATAGTTTTCATTTCTTTCTTGTCAATGGATTTCGTCAATCGATTATTTTAATGGTTTTCTTTAGGTTTTCAACTATATAATGGGAAAGAAGAGAAAGCACAGTGAAGCAGAGGCATTGGCGACAACTATTGAAAAGAAAGATGACGCGGCTCCTGAGAGACCTAAGCGAACTCTACTCGGCTGGAAAGACAAATCGGAAAAGAAAGAAACCGAACCTGAACAGCAGGAGCAGGGTTTTAGAAATAAAGAAAAGGTTTTGGTGACTTGCTCTCGCCGTATCAATTACAGGTTATAAACTAATACATTTTGATGCTTTTGTGTTGTGAATTGATTGAATAATGATTTTAAGGATGATAATAATGAGCTAGTAGCACGGAAAACAGAAATGACACGAAATGGACACTCAGAAACGATATTTAAACGGACCGAAATGTTTCGTATGAGTTTCCAAGACAGGACACACAACTTTAATGACTTGTTTGGTTGATTGGGGATGCAGGTATCGGCACTTGATGTTGAATGTAGTGTCACTTTTGCCTCATTGTAAGAAGGATAATAAGGTTGAATCCAAGGGTAGTAAAGGCACCACTCTTAATGAATTGGTTGAGCTCAAGAGCTGTTCTTCCGGTTTATTCTTCGAGGTATGGATATTGAATTCTTGTTCATTGCTTGTTCACCCCATTACTTTTCTTTGTAAGTCCAAAGAAAGTCTTAGAAACTATAAAAACTTCAATCATGACTCATGAGTATTGATTAAGTTGGAATCAGTTCTATTTAGTGATTGAATCGAATCTTTAAATGTTGCTAAAATACGGTTAGTGTAAGTAGCTTATTTTCCTTAAAAAAAAACTCTTATTTCTGATGAACATACATCTTGAATTTGCAAGACTAGAAAAAGAAAATAAAAGGTTATTTTTCTTAATGTGATGAATGAAGTTTAATGTTTGCTATTATACTGTATCTTGCAGTGTAGGAAACATAAAGATCTGTATTTATGGATGGCCAAGTGCCCTAGTGGTCCTTCAGTGAAATTTATGGTTAATGCTGGTAACTTTCTTTTTAATCTCTAATCCTGTGGTATTTTGATCTTCTTTCATTCCCTTCTTTTCTTAATAAATAGTTTTATATTTTAGATAATTTTAAAATTTGTTGTTTAGCTGTGTTGTTCACTTTGTTATGTCATTGTCATCTGTTAAGATGGCCTATCGCTGTAATTTGTTTTTGTTCATTTTAGTGCACACAATGGAAGAACTAAAGCTCACAGGAAATCATTTAAAAGCTTCAAGGCCTCTCCTAACTTTCTCTGCTAATTTTGATAAAGATGCTCATTGGAAACTCTTGAAGGAGATGCTACTGCAGGTTTGCAAGTCCTACTTTTTTCATCCTTTTTCCATGTTTAACTTTTTATCTGTTTTGTATATTTTTGAAGTATTACTGAACCAATTGGTTGTTAAATAGGAAAGGAGTTGATAAAACATATTTTATAATTATCTTAATTTTTGGGTGGGAAATTTGATGGTGGAATAATTTAAATGGGATGAAGTTAGCAGCAACAAAACATACCCTGTGCCTCTTCCTTGTTGTGATTAAGAGCTTCGGTTATTATCAATATTATAAATAATAAAGTTTATGGAAGATAGTTATGGTATATTTATATTTTCTCTTTTGCTCTGTTGCTGGCAACATTCCTGTAGACAATCTCTTAATCCATATGTTAAATCAATAATTCTTTGTGAATTCTGCTTTTTTAAGTATGCCTTGTAATCTAATTCATTGCATGGAAACCCATATCATCTACTTCTTGATTGGAATAAAGGAACTCCTGCAAAGTATGTGTTTTTGGCATAGAAGCAATTGAACTCTTGCCAAGTCATCGTTTGCTGCACGATTTCATTTTATTGATGTGTTTATGAAAGAATTTAAGAATCAAGCTCAATTCAAGTAAGAGTTATATGCTTTCAAGCCTTATAACTGACTAAATAGATCGACTTCTGGCATCTTGTACTTCCAAACACAACTGGAGCTTTATAAATCAATTGAATTCTGAAATGGTTGATGACAAGTAGCAGAGCTTATGTTTCTAGTACTTATTCTTTTCTTTTTGTCTTTTTAGATTTTTGGAACACCTAAGGATCATCGAAAATCTAAGCCTTATCACGATCATGTCTTTGTGTTCTCCATTGTTGACGATCATATTTGGTTCCGTAATTATCAGGTAATTTCTGCATTGCTTACAGTTTTATAGCCTAATTTTCCTTGTACAATAAGCTGTCTAAAGCCTTTAAACCATAACATACAAACATGCGTTTCTCTTGGCATGGGTTTATAGTCTACGTTTAGTCTTATCTTATTTGAACATTATTATCAATAAATGCTTTATTCTCCCTTTACTTGGGGGTCCCATGAGCTTTAATTTTTGTAGTAAGATCTACAAATACTTCTGTTGGCTTGTAGACTGAATATTGTTCGTCTTTCTTAGATCTTTCAGATTCATATCTATTAGGTTTATTGGAAGTTAGTTAATTTTTATTGTAGCATTGCTGTAGTTTTTTAATAAAATTTGCTAGCTGATTGGCCCCACTTTATAATAGGGGTGTCATTACTGGCACTCGTGCACATAAGGTGCCAAAATAACCTGACAGTATAGTTTGATTAAGGTGTTTGTCTCCTAAAGACAGCTTTTGCTACGCAAATGCCATCTCACACAAAATTGCAGATCTTTAGAGGGTTTAAATCATATAGTTGATTTTTCATGGATAGTTTTTCTAAAACGACATGGCTATTGGTAATTGATATGTTAACATAATATTCAAATCAAGTTATTCGCGTAATCAGGAGGTGCATCTCTTATCGACTTATCCTATATTTGAAGAATTGACTGGAGTTATTTTGTTATTGTTTATGTTTGGGCATGTTTGGTTCATGAAATGGAATAGTATGGAATGGAATAACTATTCTTTACTTTTTGAGGAGTGTTTATTCCACAAAATCATAGATCATGGAATAGCAATTCCATGAACCAAAACAAAGAATAGTCATTCTATATGGAATGGCTATTCCATGAACCAAACATGGCCTTAGGAGTATCTTTGTAGTGTGAAATCTGGAAGGCTTTGTAGCATCGGTTTTTAGTGCCCTCCTCTACCCACAATGTTATTCAAGCTTTGTATTCTGTGTGATTTCTGAAGCTACTCTTACTCTATTTATCCTTGTAGAGATTCATGTTTATTTCTTATCTTTGTCTCTCTGCATGTAGATATCTGTTCCTCATAATGAATCAGATAAAGTGATCCGAGGAGGCTTGGAAAAGATGACCCTTGTTGAGGTTTGTATACTTGTGGTGATAAATGGAAAATGTTTATTGATAAACGGAAAAGGTTTGTATTCATGCACGTTTATTAATTAACATAAAATGTTTCTCTGTAGGTTGGTCCGAGGTTTTGTTTGAATCCTATCAAGATATTTGGTGGAAGCTTTGGTGGCCCAACACTCTATGAGAATCCATTCTACATATCTCCTAACCAGGTTAGACTCGGACATTTTCTACTATTTCATGCTGTTCTACCTATACCGACATTGCTTCTTTGAGTAGGGTGTCATGGTTATTCGTCCCCCTCAAAACTATACATGCTTAAGTACACTTTTGGTTCTTCAAACTTGCATAACAAAACTTTTAGCAAATTTTGTACTGTTCGGCTCTAATACATGGCCTTCTGTTTTCTATTTGTCACTCTTGCTCGTTGCAATAACAATGCCTGTCCCTTTTATTTCTCGATTTTGCATATCTTTGGTATTGACGAGTGCAAAATGTTAAATCCATCCTTCGGTACTTGCAGATTCGAGCGATGGAGAAAAGAAAGAAGGCTGGGAAGTTTGAGAAGAAAGTCAAAGCGAAGACGAGAAGGAAAATGCATGAGATGTCAAATCCTCTGGAACCTGATGAATTTGCAGAAATGTGGAGGGAATAACTTTTCTTGTGCCAATTTTGCCTTGTATGATCGATTGATGAAGTAAGTGATATATGGGGTGTTCTTACCTTCATGATTTCATAAGTCCTTCCCCACTTTGTATTCCAATTTAATTGGATTTTTTTGGTTTTGTTTCTGAAAACTGGTAGTTAAATTGGAACTTCTACAAGCAACAAAGTCTGAATTTTGTAGTTTGGGATTTCCTTACAAAGATCTTGTTTCTGATTCAATCATTATGTTGTTAGCATGAAATAGTTAAAGCTTAACTAAATATGAAACGAGTCCAATTGCATCAATAACGTGTTAATTAAGACTCGTAATAAGTGTAGTTTTGTGTTAGGAATATCATAATTGAGGTGATTTCAGTTGTAAATGAATTATACTTATAGGTTTTTTTGGTTAAGCTTTAACCATACTTATTTATAGGGTTATTAAATGAAAAACTACTTTTATATTCTCCCTTTTGAACAAGACCAGTCGTTTTCTCTCTGTGAATAGTGCTATATTTATTTGTATAAAATCGTATGCAATTGTATATAAACTGAGCTGTGAGTGAATTGCTTTTTTTACTTTTTGATAATTAGAAAGGGGGAGTGTTTGTGGGCGAAAATGAACATACAACTTAGTAGTTTGCTCTTAAAAATTTATATCATTTGAGTTATAGTTTATGGGTGAGTGAATTGTTGAATCATGAACAATATGGTTGAATATGTTGAACTAAATTGATATGCTTAGGTGTCTATTTCATAATCTTACTTATAAACGGATGATCTAAAAAAATGAGAAGGCTTAATAAAAAGCACTCTCTCTTAACATTGCTCTTCTTTCTTTCTTAAAAAGTTTCTTCATTTTTATCCTTTAGATATTTTTCCGGTTATAGTCGGAAAAATCCTTTTCTCTCCGCCCATATTATTACTTTTATGATCTTTAATTTTTGTTTCAATAAATTTTCTTTAGAAAGTTTATATTTTAATTTGGTCTTTTTTTCAAAATCTAATCAAACTTATAAGGTTTAATGCTATTCTTATGATACGATTTTTAAGATCTATTAAGAATCACTCGTGTTTGTTCAAACTTTAAATTCAAGTTCTCGTACATCTAAAAATCAGAAGGTTTTTAGATCTAACTTTCTAGATCTATTTAAAGACGATGATTGAAAAATACTAGATTTCAACAGATCGAGCGGATCGTCCGTTAAATCGGAAGAAGGATATCGAAATCTCCGTCCAATGAAATTTTGTTCATCGTTGTGTTAAGTTTGCGGGATCCATGACTAGATCTTTTTTTTTGCAATTTAATTTTTTACTTGTATATTGGGTTGTTATATTTTATTTGGTTGTTCGAATCTTGAAAGATCATAAATAGAAAATTCTTATTGTATAACTTTCGTTTTTGTATTGTAATCTTTATCGATGGATCTATCGTTTGAAAAAAAATGCTTAATTATTGAAAAGCATTTCATCTTTTTATTAGTAAACCACACACTTGTTTTTTTTGTTAAAGGTTAAAATATCCATTAATAATAACGAAAATTACATAATGAACGGTTTTTTCAACAAGTTGAAAAATGATTCTAAAATAATGATGAGAGCTGTAAATACAGCAGTACATACAGTCATCGATAAGGATTTTACAAACCACTAAATGAATCACTCAATACATTTATAAATCAAATATTGAAATACAATTTTGAAACCGCTCTATCCTTAAAACTTCAAATTTTTCAAGTGTCATCTTCAGCATGAATCCAAATAGTAGATCTAGTAAGAAGCAAACACAACATCAAAAACCATCTTCCAATTCTTAGATTTACAAGAATATGGATCTAAAGCTCGAAACTAAAAATTCTTGAACGATCTAAAATATCGGATCAAAACTTTGTGAAGACCTTAAAAATTTATTCGATCAAAATAAAATACAAACAACCAAACAATTTAAAATGTATGATTTGGTTTGATTTTGTAATATGGATATCTTTTTTCATATGATGAGAAATAGCACAAAAACCATGTGAGAAATAAGAAGGTTCTATTTTCTCCTAGGGATGCTAAAACACATCCATTTCCTACTCAACGCAGGACCGCTAAACCCTTAATCTCTATCAGCCATCACAACTCCCAACAAAGAGCTATTCATTCTGTTTTTAACCTTTTTAAAATACATCTTAAAGCATTTCATTTAAAATACCTACAAATCAAATAAATGGCCAAATTTTTAAAAAATATCAGATTATCCAATTTTTACTCTTGTGATTAAAACTTTTATGATGACACAACACATAAATGTTTAATATTTTATTGTGATTAAATCTTTTCTAATTTCATATATATGGTTATCATGTTAGCAAAAAAATCAGTTTGATTCGAATTTGGCTATAAAAAGAACATAATATGCAAAAACTGGTTACATTTGCTCATTTTAAAAGGTTTGGTCACAATTAACAAAAATTACAAAAAATCAGTATTTTTAGAAGGTTTTAAATTAAACAATTGATCTATTATAGAAATACAAATAAAAGATTAATGGTGTAAAAGATTAACAAGTATTGAATGTTTTTGAACATTACATATACATTTAAAATTTACATGTTCATTGTGTTCCGCACTACAATAATTTTAATTCATAAAGAAATTTGAAGCTGAAATTCAAATAAACGTTAAGCAATTTAATAGTAAAACAAATCCAAACCTTTACAACTTGTTGTAATTTTACCCAATTTTTTTAATTTTTGCAATAATATTCAAATTGCATTTTTTGCTATAATAATAACCAAATTGATGGCTAAATTTGTTGTTTTCAATTAAGATATTAGGCTATTATTATTTTTAATGGTAAAAAATTCAAAAATATTCACATAAAAAGTGCAATTTGGCTATTATTGTAATAAAATAATGCAATTTGGATATTATTAAAAAAATTAAAAAATTAGGATAAAATTGCAAGTCGTAAAAGGTTTGAGTTTTTTTTGCCATTAAGCCGTTAATCTAACAAAGGATCAACACACTAAAGCAAAAATGACACTGAAAACTAGTGATAACCTATAAATGGGGATGTGTTAGCAGGGAGAGGGGCTCAGCAGTCGTGCGCGCTCGACAATAACGGCAGCACAACGCGCTCGGCAGGATGCTAACAAGGCATTGCATTATTTTAAACTTGACATGTCTTGAGGGTAGAGACACAGAGTATATAAGTTTATTTTGATGAAAATTAGAATTTAAGGCTTCACTTGGTTAAAAAATATACAATTTTCGTAACAAATAATTCTACTTCTGCTGTTTTGCTTCCTTCTGCTGCAAGTCCTCAAACATAAAAGTCACGTGTGACTTGTTGAAGAGTGAGCTGTTGCTGAGCTGTCTTTCCACGTGAGAAGTGTGTTTTGGATTGATTAGCTGTCATTCCTTAACAGTGTGTATAACAGAATTCTGTAGCTTAGAGAATTCTGGTAACTGCTGTTTGTAGCAGTATAAATAAGAAGCTGTAATCTCTTTTTCTAATTAATGAAAATGATATTAAGCTTTTCTAATATGGTATCAAAGCATAACATTTTGCTCTTCTCTGAATTTTCTTTCATTTTCTTGACAACCAAACAGTAAACGGTTATTTCTTCTTCCTAAAATTTCTTTTTCTTAAGCTCTTTTCAATGGCAGAAAATTATAGACCTGAAGATCTACCTTCGAGTCCTTACTACCTACATCCAAGTGAAAATCCCTCACTTCTTCTCGTTACTAATCTTCTTTGTGATGGAAATTATCATTCATGGAGCAGAGCGATGAGAAAAGCCTTGATATCGAAGAACAAGTTGAAATTCATTGATGGAAGCATTAATGTTCCAAACAGGAATGATCCTTCCTTTCCAGCTTGGGAGAGGTGCAATACAATGGTCAGTTCATGGTTGACAAGAGCTGTAAGTTCTTCTATTGCTGATAGTTTATCATGCATTGATAATGCCATTGATGTTTGGGAGGATTTGAAAGAAAGATTCTCACAAGTTGATTCAATTAGAATTTCTGATTTACAAGAGGAAATTTATTCTTTCAAACAAAATAATTCATCAGTCACAGACTATTATACTCATCTTAAGATGCTTTGGGATGAAATTGGAAGTTTGAGACCTATTCCTAATTGCACATGTGTTCCTGCTTGTTCATGCAATTTACTGAGATCTGTCAAAGATTATTTTTCAAATGATAGGACTATAAGGTTTGTGAAAGGCCTAAATGATAGTTTTGGAGTGATTAAGACTCAGATAATGATGATGGAGCCCTTGCCTTCAATCAATAAAGCTTTTTCAATGGTGCTGCAACATGAAAGACAAATTAATGGTTCTGGAAATGAATCATCAGTATTTCTTTCCAAGGGAAATACTCAGTATACAAGCCATAGTTCTGATGAGAATCATGAGGTTAACTACAGCAAGGGTAACAATTATGGAAACAATGTTTACAAGCCTAAGAAGTTCAACTATAGTCAGAGTAAGAAGCCAATTTGCTCTTACTGTGGTGTAGAAGGTCATACAGAGGAGATATGCTACAGAAAGCATGGTTATCCACCTAATTTTGGATATAAAGGAAGAAGAAATGAAGCATCTGCTAATCAAGTTGAAACAGATTCTTATCAGCAGGAAGGATCTGTTATTGACAATTGTGAAAGACAAATCAGCAATCAAGAAGCTCCTCAGTTTCAATCTCCTCAATTTCCATTTACCAAGGATCAGTACTCAAAGCTTCTTGCCATGATTCAGCATAATGGAGGAGCATCTCATGTCAACACTGTTTCAGCACATTTTAAGGCTGATCAATCTACAGGTACTGATAATCATGTCTGTTTTATGGCAAAAGGTTCAAATTGTTGTGACTGGATCATAGATACTGGTGCTACAGATCACATAACCTGTAACAAAAATCTTTACAAAAATTCCAAGACTGTGAATGGAATGTTTGTGAAATTGCCTAATGGAAGCCAAGTCAGTGTTGAAAGAATAGGAGACATTCAACTTAGCCCATCATTGCTGCTTACTGATGTCCTTTTTGTTCCAGCTTTTAGCTTCAATCTCATTTCAGCAAGTAAGCTAACCAATTCCTCTCTGATATGTTTGATTCTTTATCAAAACATTTGTCTCATTCAGGATATGACAAAGATGAGGACGATTGGATCAGCTAGAAAAACTAATGGCCTGTATGAATTGCAAATGAATAAAGCCATTAGCTGCAATTCTGCAGAAACTGCATCTTTATCCAATGCAGACCTATGGCATTTTAGGTTGGGACATCCCTCAGCTCAGAGAATAAAGAAGATTCATGACATTGACTCTAGAGTTGATTGTCAAAATAAATCAGTTTGTGATTTTTGTCATTTAGGAAAACAGAAAAAGTTGTCTTTTCCTATCAGTGAATCTAAGAGCAAAGCTGTTTTTGATCTTGTACATATGGATATTTGGGGTCCAGTTAACACTCCATCAGTTAATGGTCATAGATATTTTTTGACTATTGTAGAAGATCATAGCAGGTATACCTGGATTTTTCTAATGAAAAATAAATCAGAAACAAGATCTTATATACATAACTTTTTCTCTTATGTTGAAACTCAGTTTTCTCAGAAAATCAAGGTAGTCAGAACAGATAATGGTGCTGAATTTAACATGAATCTGTTCTTTGCTGAAAAAAGGAGTTTTGCATCAAAGGTCTTGTGTGTATACTCCTGAGCAAAATAGTGTGGTGGAGCGCAAACAGCAACATATTCTCAATGTTGCCAGGACATTGAAGTACCAAGCAGGTTTGCCTTTGATTCTTTGGCATCACTGTATTGATCATGCAGTTCATTTAATAAATAGAATTCCATCACCTGTTTTGAATAACTCCAATCCTTACAAGATTTTGTTTGGCATTCAACCAAATTATCAGCATTTAAAGGTTTTTGGTTGCCTTTGTTTTGCTAGTACAATACCCGCTCTGAGGAGTAAATTTGATCCTAGAGCAACAAAGTGCATTTTTGTTGGCTTTCCTGTAAATGTTAAAGGATACAAATTATATAACCCTGCTTCAAATGACATTTTTGTTTCTAGAAATGTCATTTTTCATGAAAACCACTTTCCCCTACTTAAAAATCCACCTTCTGAAAAATCTGTCACACAGGCTCCTTCACCAACACCTTCTTTTTCCCACACCATTGATCCCACTTTTGACATTCCACCACCTGCAACCCAACCCCAACACCTTCAGACACCTACTTCACCAAATGTCTGGAATACTTTACCTTCTCATATTCCTTCTCAGACACCTATTCTTTCTTTGAACAATGAGGAATTTCCAGTTTTAAGAAGAAGTACAAGAACCACAAGAATGCCAACTTCTCTTAAAGACTATAAGTGCAACCAGATCACTTCACCTCATCCTCTATCTGATTTTCACTCAACAAATAATCTCACTTCTGCTCATCAAGTTTTTTCTAGCAGACTGACTGAGTTCAAAGAACCAACTTGCTATAATGAAGCTGCAAATTCTCCTGAATGGCAGACTGCCATGAATGCAGAACTCAAAGCCTTACAAGATAATGGTACCTGGTCTTTATCCAAGCTGCCACCTGGAAAGCACCCCATTGGCTGTAAATGGGTATACAAAATTAAGTACAAGGCAGATGGTTCTATTGAGAGACACAAAGCAAGACTTGTTGCTAAGGGATTTACACAGCAACCAGGATTGGACTACACAGATACTTTTAGCCCTGTTGCTAAAATGACCACCATAAGAACTCTCCTTGCAGTTGCAGCAGTCAAGAAGTGGCATTTAAGTCAGCTTGACATTAACAATGCTTTCTTACATGGTGACTTAGAAGAAGAGGTCTATATGAAGGTCCCTCCTGGTTTTCAATCTAAGGATGATGAGTATTGCAGACTACACAAATCCTTGTATGGGCTTAAACAAGCCAGCAGACAATGGCACAATAAACTGACTCAGGCTCTTCTTGCAAAGGGGTTTGTTAGTTCAGCTTCAGATCCATCTCTGTTTGTGAAAAGCACAACACACTTCTACATAGCATTACTTGTCTATGTAGATGATGTTATATTGGCCAGTGACTCTTCTGAAGCAATAGCAGATATCAAAGACCACTTGCATGATCTTTTCAAAATCAAAGATCTTGGTTCTTTGAAATATTTCTTAGGCCTTGAAGTTGCTAGATCCAAGGCTGGGATTAACTTGTGCCAACGCAAATATGTCATTGATTTGCTGAGAGATACAGGCTTTTCTGATTCAAAACCTGTTCCCACTCCTATGCTAAACTCCAAGAAGTTGTCTAAATCTGATGGGATTCCTCTTCCTGATACTCATGGTTATAGACAATTAGTGGGAAAATTACTTTATCTCTGCACTACAAGGCCTGACATTCAGTTTGCTGTTCAACAGCTTTCACAGTTCATGGAATGTCCCACTGATATTCATCTCAAAGCTGTTCATAGGGTTCTGAGATATATAAAGTCATCTCCTGGTAGAGGTATTTTTCTCTCCTCCAGCTCAACATATCAGCTTCAAGGTTTCACTGATTCAGATTGGGCTACCTGCATGGATACTAGAAAGTCAGTCTCTGGGTATTGTGTATTCCTTGGACAGTCTTTGATATCTTGGAAATCAAAGAAGCAGACAACTGTATCCAGATCTTCTTCAGAAGCTGAGTATAGAGCACTAGCTATTTTGACTTGTGAAATGCAATGGTTGATCTATTTGTTGAAGGATCTGTCAATAGATCATTCTCAAGCAGCCTTAATTTTCTGTGACTCACAGTCAGCTCTACAGTTAGCTCACAACCCTGTGTTTCATGAACGCACAAAACACATAGAAATCGATTGTCATGTTGTGAGGGACAAAATACAAAAGAATGTGGTTCATTTGCTTCCTGTTTCTTCCGCTGCACAACTTGCAGATTGCTTCACAAAGCCTCTTGCCCCAGGTACCTTTTCACAAGCAATTTCCAAGCTGGGCTTACAAAATTTGTACGCTCCAGCTTGTGGGGGGATAACAAATAATTCTACTTCTGCTGTTTTGCTTCCTTCTGCTGCAAGTCCTCAAACATAAAAGTCACGTGTGACTTGTTGAAGAGTGAGCTGTTGCTGAGCTGTCTTTCCACGTGAGAAGTGTGTTTTGGATTGATTAGCTGTCATTCCTTAACAGTGTGTATAACAGAATTCTGTAGCTTAGAGAATTCTGGTAACTGCTGTTTGTAGCAGTATAAATAAGAAGCTGTAATCTCTTTTTCTAATTAATGAAAATGATATTAAGCTTTTCTAATATTTCGGAAAGTATATTTCCCGGAAAGTTAATTACTGAATAAGTTAATGTAGAGGAAGTTAATATTTGCATTGCTTGGTTCACTTAATAACTTTCCGGGAAGTTACATTTTATTTTTAATTAATTAAAATTTTTGGACAATATTACCCTCAATAACTAAATTGACTAATTAAATGTAGGAATATAATAGTATTTTAATTAATTTAACTAGGGAAGATAAATTTCCCTAGATTTTACGAGGAAAGTCATTTCTCTAGTTAAAGGAAAGTCAACTCCTTAACTTTTCAGAAAATAGGTCGGTAAAAGTGAAACAAATGAAAAAAAATGTTATTTTTATTGGTGTAGTTTATTTATATGGCTAGATAAGAAGATATATAGATATTCTCATTAAAAATGTTCCTGATTCAGAAAAGTTATTCAAGTATATGAGGGAATCGTGGTGGAGGCGGTGATTTTAACAAGAGCAATGCTATTTAATCATCAAAATTAACCCATCTTATTTTACCGCCTGACGAGTCAAAAAACGAGTAGATATATGTAAAGAGAAAATTTGAGATACACATTTAGAAAAGAATTAAGCAAATAAAATACTCCACGTCAGATGGTACAATAAGATAGGTTAATTTTATTGGATTAAATAGCATTTTCCTTTTAACAATTGGATTGGACGGAATGATCGCATTGAAAATCGATTAGTTGTCCAATCTAAATAATTTTTTTTGGATAATTGATCTAAAAAATTGTATAAATCAATGATCAAGTTGGCGAGGGATTCGGTTAAATAAGTTAATTCAACAGCTGAACCAATTATAAGGTTATAGATTATGTTCGTTTTTTTATGAAAATAACGTGTCGTGAACGAATTCAAACTTTGAAACGACACCTTTAAACCTTCCATATTCAGATTAATTTCCATTCAGTAATCTCGTCGGTTCGACTAGCGGTTTGATATTTTTAACACTGATCGGAGGGTTTGCAGCGGCAGAGATAAGAATAGTGAAGATAGGGTTTATCTTGAGTTGTTCTTGGGAATCTCCTATTCTAACTGTCTGTTTCGTCACCTTGTGGCTACTTTCCCACATAAGAAGGAACTCCCTACATTTTCCAACTTTTTCTTCATTTATTTACACTACATTCCACTCTCTATTTCTTATACTACATTTATTATTATTTTGAAATCTTATATTATAATTCTAAATATTATTTCTGATTTCATGCTCCCACAACTTCGGTCATTTTTATCAAAAAGATCACAAACTTTTAGGGTGCTTTTTGTAAATGAAATAAAATTATAGGTAATATCAATATAGAACTTAAAAATAAAGTTAGATGCTTTTGCTATTTCAACTACACCCTGTCCCACAAAAATAAATAAAATAAAATTAATTACTTTTTATTAATGTTTATTGTATTTTTAAATATTTTAAAAATTATTAGATATGTTGAAAATGTCAATTTTTAATTTTTAAAAATAAAATTTGTTATTCAATTTATTTATTTAAGCTAAAATAGCAATTTCATTTTTATTTTGAAACGTCCAAAATAGCTTTTTATCTATTTTATAGAACATAAAAAGTATTAAATTTTATAATAATTTATTACTCTGATTTGATATTATAAATATAAATATAAATAGAAGAATTATTTTATAAAAGTAATATCATATTTATTCTCAATTAGTTAATTGTGAACTTGTATTGCATTTTATTATAATTGATGAAAATATATATGTAAAATGACTGAAAAAGAATAAACTTTTGATTTTTTTTTACAAAAGGTCAAACCTATTAATTTTATCTGTATCGTCCTATAAAATGCGCGCAGATTTTCGTTTCAATAATGTCCAGATACACGATTTTGCTGATATGACGCCTACATGTCAGTACCGCATAAGCAAAATAGCCTAATTGGACATAATTGAAATAAAATCTCGCATTTTAGGATAAATTGGTTAAAATTGAAAAATTTAGAAACATTCATGAAAAGTTTGGTCTTTATTAGTTATTTGGTCAAGTATAAATATTGTTTGATCATTTAAGTAGTAATTGAGCGTTTGGTAATTAAGGACAAATAAACTTTAAATATTATTAATTTCAGATGAATGAAGTAATTTATAATAAAATTATACTAATTGTTTTTAAATAATTTGATACATTATAAAAATAATTTCACTAAAAAATAAAATTAAAAAAAATCAAAACTTTCTTTGAATAATATTGTTAATTAATTATAAATTTAATTTAATGTTATGTCTTTTTTTTGAATTTTTTAATTCATGGCACTGTCAATTAATTGATTCAAACAATTTATTCAACATTGCATGATTAGAACTTTATTAATTTTTTGTTTTATATAATGGTAAATTTGAGTATAAATTCTAAAATTTATCAAACTATATATTTTATTTTAAAATAAATTATAAACTTTAAGAAAAATTATACAATATAATGGTTGTGTCATGTTATTCGTATATCAAACTAATGATGCATTTGCCATGTTAAAATATTTAATAATAAAAAATTTAATAATAACTAAAAAAATTCAAAGATATTTATTAATTTGTTATAAACATGACATGTCACAAAGATAACATTTAAACTTTAGATGACATAAAATATGGCTAGATTGGTGATCGGGTAAAAATTCAAGCTTCATGCTCGCAAAATCGTTCGAGATTTTCATTTCTACATAAATATTTAAATTTATTATATAGAAAGAAATAAAATTTAGTTAGTACATTTCAATTAGATAAAATTAGACCTAAAAATACCTTAGCATACTTTGAGTTGAAGAATGACATCTGATTTAAAACATATCCAATTGAGTAGGATCTAAACTAAATTTGAAATAGAAAAATGCAGGAAGCCTCAGAGGCAGCATTTATTGACTGAGTAGATAACTATGAAAATATTGTGCCACCGTTGGAATATGAATTAATTTATTTTATAACATTTTCCCATGAATAAGGTTTAATTTCCATGTGTCTGGTAATTTAATTGACGCCTGGAAACATGTTCATAAGCTTCACTTACGTACGTGAACCTTCTTCCTCTTCGCTTTGGGCAGGACGTTGGAGTTTTATGTCCATGCAAAATTCAATTAAATAATCTTAAGTCTTAGAATATTTATGAATTTTTCCATCTGTCTGGTAATTTAATTGCAGATTTATGTTGTTTTAGCAATTTTTGCGATGATTCAAGCTTCTGAATGCAGTTTTTTTTGAAGAATCAAGTTTCTATTATATTTTAATGCAGTTATTTCATTCATCTTTTATAAGTTTGTAAAGCAGATATGCGACTAAATCGCTTAAGATTGTCGCATAGGCCATTTTTTCTTGAGCAAATTACGTTGAGATTCCTGAGGTATATCATAATTAACAGTTTGCTATCTCTTGTTTCAAAAGTTTACTTAATAATCCCTCAATTTTAATTTTGTTAACTGAAAGACCCTTCCGTTAATTTGAGGGACTAAATCATTTAACGGAACTAAAAATAAAGTATCAAATCGTTTAAAAATGAGATACCAAATCGTTTATTAAAATTAAAAGTGAGTGAGAAACCGTTTACAAAATTAAAGGTGGGGGTACCAAATCGTTTAGTAAAATTAAAAGTGAAGGACCAAACTGTTCACAAAATTAAAAATGGGATATCAAATCGTTTGAAAGTAAATGTCGAAATTAACGGAGAGGCCTAATAGTTAACGGAATTAAAACTGAAAAACCATTAAATAGACTTTTGAAATAAAAGATATCAAACTGTTAATTAATTATGGAGTAGTATATTTTAAGGAACTCAAAGTAATTTGCTTTTTTTTATCAGATTTATATGTTTACCTGCTTCTTGCAGTGTAATGGCTTTTGTTCCAGAATTAGTATAATAATCAATATCTTGATTTAAAAAAAATGTATCTCTCTTATCTTTTATCTAAAAAGATTTCAATTTTATTTCTGGCGGGAGCCTACTCTAGTCTTAAGCCTTCTTTGAAACAATTTCATTTATATAATAGATTTTAATTGTAAATGAATTTTATGTGAAATTTATTTATAGATAAATTTTGCAGTTTGAAATGAAAACGACAAATATAAAGTTGGAATAAATTTTATATATTTATATTTAAAGTGAATTTTAAAATTTAATTTTTTGATTCTATTTTGAAATTAATTTTATAATAATTTTACTGAATTTGAGATTACATAAAAACTAAATTAATAAAAGTAAAGTTTATTTTATAATAAAAATAACGTGCTATGCTTGTTCTTTTATTATATACTATATTTTATAAAAGTAATTAAAATTAATAATATTAAAATCATTAATACTAATTAATATATATAAAACAATTTATTATTAATATTAAAATAACTAATATAATAATTAGCGCCGTGGTGTCCCCAGTTTATTGTTCCCAGACCGTTCCCAAATCTTTCAGAATATCAATTCAGTTCTTATTTTTGTGTTTCCAAGTTCGTTTGAACTCGAATTTGGGCCCCGTTTGAATCCACAGACATGTAATTAGTTGTAGGATCTTAATCAGTGTTAATGGGCATGTTCCAATTTATTTCGGGACTCGAAGCCCAAATTTGTAATCTGCCTAGCCAACCGGGCAATGAAGCCCGGATCCGATGAAACCAGCAACTTTCAGACGCAATTCTATGTCCGTATAAACTTAGAATTTACCCTGGTTTAAACCAATGGATTCGTATTGACGAGACGAAGAACTTTTGTATTCTGATTGAGTTTCAATTCCGGCCACATCGATAGCAAACAACAGACAAGTGCTAGACACTGCGGTTCGACAAGGTTCAAAAGTATTTCTAACTTTATATGCATATCACATGCTTATTGTGTATGTTAGAATTGTCTAAACGCTTTTCAAAGTATGTCCAAATCCATTATTAACAAGTTAAAGGACTTAACCACATAAATTAGTAATCAAACACAGCATATACAGCAAATAATCTAAAAATCATAGGATTGTCATGAAAATGTAATTAGAAAGTTGTATAGGTATTCAAGATAACTCAAATAAAATCAATCTCCCTTAGACATCTTGTTTTAGACTTTGCGCATGTAAATGATTCAGACCAGCCACTTATTTGTTATTTGGTAGACATCCCAAGGTTAGATGTATGTTTAAGAGTATCTGCTACTTGCCTCACATGCTAGTTCAGATCGAATCATATGCGCGTCAAACATGATTTACTACTATCCTTTACCGTTTTTGTACGTGTTTATTTTTCAGTACATTATCCTATGAATTGCATGAATGTCGAGATGAAAAATCACCGGATACGCCTAGACGAAACTCGTGTACTTGCCTTCACGATTACATTTTATTTACTAAGTGTATCTGGTTATTTTTCATCTCGACATTCATGCAATTCATAGGATAATGTATTGAAAAATAAACACGTACAAAAACCGGATACGCCTAGTAAAAATCCCAAACGTTTATAACTCGTGTTAGTTATAGTCAAATCTTTTCAACTCACTAGATTTAACTATTTTGAGCATACTCCGTTTCTCTGTAGCTAAAAACGAAACAAATCAGATTTATTGCTAGTTTGACATCCTCGTCAATCTTTACTTGCCATAACATTATCGAATTGAGAATGACATGACACACTCTCGTGAGTTGAAAATATTTGGCTATAATTGATATAAATCGCAAACGTTAGATATTTTTAGGTAAGTATGATTTTTCAATCCAATAACAAGTAAATTAATTATATTATTTATAAATTTTATATATATATATATATATATATATATATATATTATAGGTTGTTTAAAGTTATTTTCTAAAATTTCAAAGAATTTCATTCTAAAAAATAACAAGGAATTCCAATAAAATATTGTCAATGTAAACCGAATGTGTTAATACTAAGATCATGCGCTCTTTATTAGTTTAAAACTCTTTGTTATAAAGAGTTAGTCCAATAAACTTTCTAATTTTAAAAATAAAAGTAAAGAATCAATTTAACTCTCCACATATACAGAGTTAAATCAAATTTGTATCTTTTAAAAAATCATTTGTAATTAAAAAACGTTTTTGCACAATTTGGAAAAAGGCATTTAAGTTATTTTTAATTTATTTTTTGGACACTTAATCTCTCAATTTTTTTATAAATATCTTTTATATTAAATTTTGAATTTTTTTCTATATGGTTATGGAAGCCATATCAACAATTAACGCTTTAATAATATTGGACGAAAGAAGTTATTTGTTCTATTTTAAAAACAAAAAAATTAATTATACCTAAAAATAATTTAAGGACTAATTTGTATTTTTATAGAAACTATGAGATCTCTTTATACTTTTGCTAAAATTATTTGAGGTCTGTGTTTTTGGATTTCACTTTTTCTGTAACTGTTGCATTACACCACGTCCATGATTTCTAGCTTCAACCGTTAGAAACGCCACGTCCTTAAAATCAGCTGGTATGATTTATTTTTTATTTGGGATTATATATTGGGTCCAAAATATTCCAAAATCATACCATATGCATTTTTAGCCAACTCCAAACTGAATTTTTTACTGGATATCGCAACATCAAAATTAATTTTTATCAAACCTATACTGAATCTTTAGTTTTGAACTAACAAGCCATTATCTAATTAATTTAGTAAAAACAAATCAGTGACCAGTTGTTGAAATAATCATCAAACAAATCGGTCGAAACTAATAAAAAAAACCCGGTGGGCATTATTGACCGAATTTTCATAACAAATCATATGCAGAAGATAAATAAAAATAAAAAGAAGACGAACAGAAAAACAGAAATCAGTTGTAATATAAATAAAAAAAGGTGACATCATTGGTTAAATTGGAAAAAGACAGCAGCATGGAAAAGAAAAATACGTGCCTGCGAAATGCACCTCCCTAGGGACATCTTTCGCCAACTTTCTGAAGATAAATATACACACACTATAAGATAATATTTGTATTCAACAAAAATTATAATTTAATCTATATATAGAAATTTTCTTGAATTTTGCAATATTAATTTTGCCTTATCCAGAAAGTTTACACCATTTACTTTTTGTTATAAATTGAGGAGCTTGGAGTGAGTTTTATATCAACTTCTCTAAGTTCTTTACAGAAAGAAAAAAATTAAAAACAAATTCTTTGATTACAAATTTGTAGCAATGGCTGCATCTTTCTCCGGCCCTTCAATGGTAAGTTAAATCTTGTCTTATTAAAATTTTGGTTAATTATTGTTGATTAATGTTGTTAAGTTACTTCGTAATTCATATTTAATTTGCAAAGGTAGACACCACAATATTTGTTCATTAGACTCCACAATTTACTTGCTTATTATCTCTACATTAGATTGGTATATGGGACTAATTTCAATTCTTATGCAAACTATATTATATACTTTGCATTAAGAAACTCTAATATATTAGTAACTTGTTTTCTTGAACACCAACCATTTCTATATTTTTTTTCAGGGAAATGATTTTAAAGTATACACATATGTTTTGCTCTAGAACTGCATGCAGTTCTTTGAGTATATATTTCTTCGTTTTTGTTTATGTTGGACCAAGATATTTAATTACATTATAAACTATATAAATCCAGTTTAGTTGGATGGTCGGTGCTTTTAATTAATTTTTATTCTCAAAATTTTATGTAAAAAGAAAACTAGTTTTCCTATAAAAAAAAAACTATATTGGATGTGTGTAAATTAAAATTTCTTTCTTTAAAACAAGGAAAAGTATATTTAGTTTTCAATTTATACAGGCACCGCTTACCTTCTTGTTTCTTAGTCTAATTATTTCAAAATATTTAATTTTTTGATCTATTTTATTTATGTCACAATTCCTTAAAATATTTTTTTTTAGCTTGGATAAGAACATTTTAATTATTGCAACAACTCAATTTAGTTAAAGAATAAATCAAAAAAAGTTATTGACTGTTCTATTTATGCCCAAACCTTCTAATTTTATAATTAGCCTAATTTTAATTTTTTAGTTATGCTTGCTGTATTTATAAGCTCATGTGAAGAATTAAGAAAGCATACCCTTTACATAATTAATTATCAATTTTTCTTAATTTACATCTAAATTACATTTATTAAAATTTTAATAATTGTTCACTGAACTTCTTTTAAGCAATTTTAATTAGTTCATCAAGTATGAGATTGTTTAATAAATTCTTGTTAAAATATCAAAAACATTGAACACAAATATGTATTAATTCAAGGTGACATTAAATGAAAGTATAACAAAATAAAATGTTCATAATGATGAACAGATAATGGAAGAAGAAGGAAGATTTGAAGCAGAAGTAGCAGAGGTGCAAGCATGGTGGAACTCAGAGAGGTTCAAGCTAACCAAGAGACCCTACACAGCCAGAGATGTCGTTTCATTACGAGGCAATCTCAAACAATCCTACGCCTCGAACGAACTAGCTAAAAAACTATGGATCACTCTCAAAAACCACCAAGCTAACGGCACTGCCTCAAGAACCTTCGGTGCACTCGACCCCGTTCAAGTCACCATGATGGCTAAACATTTAGACACCATTTACGTCTCGGGTTGGCAATGCTCGTCGACTCACACGAGCACCAACGAGCCAGGTCCTGATCTTGCTGACTACCCTTATGACACTGTCCCTAACAAAGTTGAGCATCTGTTTTTCGCTCAGCAGTATCATGATAGGAAGCAACGGGAGGCTAGAATGAGCATGAGCCGCGAAGAACGTGCGCGAACGCCTTATGTTGATTATCTTAAGCCTATTATTGCTGATGGAGATACTGGATTTGGTGGCACTACTGCTACTGTCAAGCTTTGTAAGTTGTTCGTGGAGCGCGGAGCTGCGGGTGTTCATATTGAGGATCAGTCGTCTGTTACTAAGAAATGCGGGCATATGGCTGGAAAAGTGCTTGTGGCTATTAGTGAGCATATCAATAGGCTTGTTGCTGCGAGGCTGCAGTTTGATGTTATGGGCACTGAGACACTTCTGGTTGCGAGAACTGATGCTGAGGCTGCGACTTTGATCCAAAGTAATGTCGATACGAGGGATCATCAGTTCATTTTGGGGGTTACTAACCCGAATCTTCGAGGGAAAAGCTTGGCTACTCTTATGGCTGAGGGAATGGCTAATGGCAAAACCGGAGCTGAACTTCAAGCTGTAGAGGATAACTGGCTTGCAATGGCGAACCTCAAGACGTTCTCTGAATGCGTGATGGATGCGATTAAGAATGCGAATATGTTCGGAGAAGATGAGAAGAGGAGGCGAATGAACGAGTGGATGAACCTTTCGAGCTACGACAAGTGTCTTTCTTTAGAGGAAGGGAGGGAGATTGCTGATAGAATGGGGCTTAAGAATCTGTTCTGGGACTGGGATTTGGCCAGAACAAGAGAAGGGTTCTACAGATTTAAAGGCTCCGTAATGGCGGCTGTTGTTCGCGGGAGGGCTTTCGCTCCTCATGCTGATCTTATTTGGATGGAGACTGCTAAACCAGACTTTGAAGAATGCACCACATTCTCCCAAGGTGTGAAATCGGTTCATCCGGAGATGATGTTAGCTTATAATCTGTCTCCGTCTTTCAACTGGGACGCCTCAAGAATGAACGATGAACAAATGAGAGATTTTATTCCGAGGATTGCGCGATTGGGATTCTGCTGGCAGTTCATAACACTAGCAGGGTTCCATGCTGATGCGCTGGTGATCGATACATTTGCGAAAGACTATGCGAAGAGAGGAATGCTGGCTTATGTGGAGAGGATTCAGAGAGAGGAGAGAAAGCATGGAGTGGACACTCTGGCTCATCAGAAATGGTCCGGTGCTAACTACTACGATCGGTATCTCAAGACTGTCCAGGGTGGTATCGCTTCCACCGCTGCCATGGGCAAAGGTAAAATCATTAAAGTTAATTTGTTAGTTGAATCATAAGCATTATAAACCCGTCAAATAATTTTTATATTTTCGATGTGGGATGATTTATAATATAAATGTGTGGATTGTACTGCAGGAGTGACAGAGGAGCAGTTCAAAGAAACATGGACCAGGCCGGGGGCTATGGGAGTGAGCACGGGAGGTAGCGAGGTGATGGCCAAGTCGAGGATGTAGAAGATGGACCAATTTGTAATGCGTATTCGCAGTTCCTGCATTACGGAACTGTGGTGAATAATTTGCACTAATAATTTATTATGCAATGAGGCTATACTGGGATTTTTATATCATGACAATAGCCACCTTGTTGTTGTTGCTGCTATTATTCCTAGAAGTGGAACCTGTTATTTGTTCTGTAATTTGGTTTATATTTCATGTCTTTGCAATACAACCAAACTGTTTGTTAATTTCCTTTTGGAATTGAGCACTATGTGTTGTGTTATCAATTTGTTTATAATGCTAATTTTAGTTCCTACTCTCAATATCGGAGCCATTCACATGCAGGCGCATCCGATCTAATTTGATCGAAGAATCAAATTTCTTTAGGAAAAGAGTCCCGATTCAAAGTTCCGACATAATTAGTATGAAGAAATTGTCGATTATATTTTTTCTTACAATTTGTCCCCACTAATTATATTTTCTGGTTACGCCACTGCCAGCACTCAAATGAAAAGGGCTGGCAAATATTATCAGTAACCTTACAACAAAATTGGAGAAATGATTACATGTAGTATAAACTAATATATCTACCATTACAAGTCTTAAAAGATATCATAAATCAGTAGATTGAACTGAATTATTCTGATAAATATGTAAAACAGGGAGAAAAAAAATGCTGGGTGCAGTTTTGAGATCTCATTTGGTGACTTGTGCAATGATATTGCCGATAGAACTGGCCTGCTCTTTAGCTATTTCAACCAGTGAATCCTACAATTTAATCCAAAATGGTTAATAAAATGAAATGAAATGGATTTGGTAATGAGGTGTAGGTATACATACATGTGCAGACATGAGGCGTATGACAGTTCTTTTGCTTGTTTCCTGAAGCTCACCCGCAATCACTATCTCATCAAGTATATAATATGCCTGCACTTACTTTTCATTTTCCATTAGTCTTGAGCAGTAGTATACATGTACATGGGCCTGGATATTAGCTGGCCAGCCCGAGCTCGTCCACTTTGAGCCGGGTTTAGACATCTAATTTTATACTTGGTCCGGTCTGAGCTGGAGCCCATGATAAGCTCGACTTTTTATGGACAAGGTTAAACTTTCAATAATATGTGATTTTTTGTTTAAATCCGAAAAGTCCATCCCGAGCCCGTATAAATATAATGTACATGCGAGCTTGAGTAGAAGATAAATTTTGAAACGGACTCGGCCGAACTTAGGCTTACCTTAATAAAAGTGGTAGTAGTTGGTAGTTTCTGTAATTTTCATTGTTAGTGTTGATTAGTGTTCTATTTGAAAAAAAATTAAATAAAGTTATTTAAATTTAATTTTAATGTAGCCGAAGTGACATCATGATAAATATTAATATAAAACATAAGTCGTAGAGTATAATATAATTGTAAATTAAAGTTTTAAGAGTATTGGGAGAGAGATGAAGGTCGAGGTACAATCAATGAAAATTGGCTAATAGTCTCAGTTGGTAATACATGTAATGAATACCTTATGAAAATTGAAGATCAGGTCCAGTTCACAAACCTAATAACACAAAATGATTCAAAAAAAAAAATCAATTCAAGTAATAATTACATCAATTAAGCATATAAAGCATGATAGCTTTTTTCCCCATAGAAAATGACTTAATTGCTAATTAGGTAATATTTAAATAAAACTATGTAAGTGATTATTTTTAATTATTATGGCATAGTGAAATTATGTAAGTGATTATATTCAATTTTTACATCAATTATCATAAATTTTAATTCAATTCATACCTTTTATAATATTTTTGTATTTTCCTCCCAATAACTTTAAATTAGGTTATAAATTCAATCTTTATTTAATTTAATTAATTTTATTTTTATAAATTTATTTTTGTTCATTAATTATGGAATTTCATTACTAAAAGTAGAGTAGATGTTAAATTGGTAAATAAAATTAGAAGTATAGAAATTTAGAGCATCCCCAATGGTACTCTTTAAAAAAAAAAAAATTCAGCAAAATAAAGAGCATCTTAAAGATGAAGAGTGATATTTTAAAATTTATTCCAATTGACTCTCTAGTATTTAACTTTTTTTTATCTATTTTATTTTTAGAAATAATAATAAAAATATCAAATATTAATAATATTAATTTATTTGACTCTTTAATATTAATTTTTATTTTATTGTATTTTAAATAATAATAATAATAATATCAAATATTAATAATATTAATTTAATTGACTCTTTAATATTAATTTTTATTTTATTGTATTTTAAATAATAATAATAATAATAATAATAATATCAAATATTTATAAAATGAATTTATTTTTATTTTTTATATTATTTATTTATTCAGTTTTTTTATTAAAAATAAAAAATATGATATTTTAAAGTAAACATAACTAATTTGTTTTTTGAAATTTAAAGTTCTATCATTTAAAAAATGAAGTAGAGAGTGAAAATGGCTCTCTACATGTGGAGAGCCATTTTCAATCTCTACTCTAAGAGTATCCCCAATGGTATTTTTTAAAATAAAGAGCATCTTTTGTAAAATAAAGAACATCTTAAAGATAAAGAGTGATATTTAAAATTTTACTCCAATGAACTCTTTAATATCAGTTTTTTTATTGTATATAATTTTAATAATTAATAATAAAATAAAAATAAAAATATTGAATAATAAAAATATTAAATTAATTGCCTCTCTAATATTAAATTTTATTTTACTTTATTTTCATAAAAAGTATTAATAAAATAATTTTTTATTTAATTTTTTATTCATTTTTTTATTCTGTTTTTTTACTAAAAGTAAAAATATAATATTTAAAAGTAAAAATAACCATTTTATTTTTTAAAATTTAAAGTTTTACTATTTGAAAAATGAAGTAGAAAGTGAAAATGACTCTGTACATGTGGAGAGCCATTTTCACTCTCTACTCTAAATATAAAAAATAGAGAGTACATTGAATTTTTAATTTTTTTGTCAAACTCTTTAATTTAAAGAGTTTGACAATTTTAAAGAGTCCATTAGAGATGCTCTAAATATAAAAAATAGAAAGTTTATTGAATTTTATTTTTATTTTCAAATTTTTTTAATTTAAATAGTTTGACAATTTTAAAAAGTGTATTTGAAATGCTCGTAGAAAGCACACTTACACTGCCAAAATATCGATCCAATATCTCCACATAATGATGGATGATGTCAAGAACTTCCAACTCATTGTCCTTATGATCAATGCACATGCAGAAATAAAGACCAGCATACCTGCTCAAACCACATTCCATCAGTTTTAGATAATCTTAAATTATAATTATTTTATGCATTGAAACATTCTAAACTATCGATTTTATAAATATTTATGAGACTTTTAAGTTCAAACTTTCGGATAATTAATTTTAAAGGTTATTGAACTTTTGAACTTTTTCATTTCAGTTATTAAACTATTTTTTTTTCTTTTTAATTATTGAACTTTTAATTTTTTTCATTTTAATCATAAATACAACACAAAAAACAGTTGAATTATTATAGAAATTAGATGTGAAATATGAATAAAAATAATAAATAGATAAATAGTTAAATATATAAAAATACACAAACTTAAGTGTAGGGGCATAAACATACATTTAGCCTAGTTTTTTTTATCATGGAACTCATAATCTAGTAACCTTCTAATGCATATATAGTAAAATATTGAGTATGTAAATAAAATAATTAACGGCTTGGTAGAAATACAACCTTCTATAAACCACCTTAAGTCCTCTCCATTCCACAAAATTACAAAGCTTAGGAGCTCGATTGATTACTATGCCACTCAGCTCTCGAAGCACCTTTGCATTAAAATGACATAATTACTTTATGATTAATTACAAGCTCTAAATTTAATTATACAACTAATTAAAAAACTTGAAATCATACCTTTGATCTCTCTTTCTGGGAATAAGGGGAGTACCATTTGGTTAATCTCACTTTCCCTTGCCGACTTATTAATAGTACAAAATGAATCTTCAAAAAACAAAAAAGGTAAACTATTATTTCATACAATCACAAAAATAAATACTTAACCGGGAGTCGAACTCGAAACCTTAATATATATTATTTCATTTTTCCCGATTGAATGATCATTCAAATAGAATTAGTACAATTTTTAAGTTTTTGGGATCTTTATAGTTTAAAAATGAAATAAAATTGAATGGAGGGTAAGAAAATATTCACAAATAAATATAAGCAGACGTACCATTGGTGAATGATAAATAAAGAGTGGAAGTTTTGGCCTTCGCTTTCAACTTTGAATCCTAAGGCTGGCTGGGCAATGCACTCTAATTGTATGTTTTTTCTATTAAAGATTAAAGGAGAAAAAATAATTAAGGTTCTAGATCCGAAAAACAAAAAAAGTTTAAGTTCAAGTATTTTAGTCAATCGCACATTTTGGTATCACGAATATTAACAGGTCTTATCATCCTACATTTTCTCAACAAAGTTTGAACACAATTTAGGTACGTATTTTGATGATAAATGTTTTATTGACATAAAAATAACCTTTCATTAATTTCGAAATGATAATAACTGTTTTTAATAATCTGATATTGTAAAATATTTATTAGTAGGTTGTCTTATAAAATTAATAAATTACATAATTGATCTATTATATATAATAAAAATTAAATTCTTAACTTATTAATAGAATACTCATTAATTATTCATAAAAAAAGATAAATAAACCTTTCATAGAGAAGACAAAAGTCGGTAATAAAATAATTTCAAAAATAAATCTAATATAAACGATATTATTTTTAGATTTAAAAATTTTAATCCATCTTTGATTCTTAATTCGCATATGAATTAAAAATGATATGTGTTCCATTCACAAATTTTGACCAACAAAACCAAAAAAAAGTTGGAAAAAGTGAACCATTTGTTTTGGAGAGATTCTATAAAAATAATTAGACATGGCAAAATAAATGTTAACAAAATATGAAATAAAAATTTATGGATAATTTATTTTAGACCAAATGTCGTAAAAAGGTTAAACCTTTCACAAAAATTTCACATAAGTCATGACCTTTCAATTTTATCGATTTTGGCAAAAAAACTGATTATTTGATTTCACAAAAATCGTGACCTTTCAATTTTGTCGATTTTAGCCAAAAATGGATTATTTGGTTACATAAAAGTCCTGACCTTTTAATATATGTGCATGTCATTTAGACGCCACATAGGCAAAATTGAAATCAAATTGAGAGTTGGCCACAATTGAAACCAAATAATCTGTTTTTTGCCAAAATCGATAAAATTAAAAGGTCAGAACTTTTGTGAAACTTTTGTGAAAGGTTTGACCTCTTTATGACATTTGGCCTTTATTTTATCATCTCTAGGGGTGTAAACGGGCCGAGCCGAGCCCGAATTAGGCCAAGCTCGAGCTCGAGTGTGCTTTACAGGCTCGAGCTCGAGCTCGAGTTGAATTTAATAAAAATAAAAAAAATAATTTAAAAAATTAGATTCGGGTATTTTAATTATTTTGTACTATATATTATGCAATTTAACCAATTTTTATGATGCATATCTAAATTTAGAGGTGTAAAAATTTAATATAATGATAATAAAATTATTATTGTTATTTTATAACAAGCTTGTTTAGGTCCGTTTAGGCTCGCGAGCCTCACAAGCCTCGATACTCGAGCTCGGCTCGAGATGGAGCTACTCGAGCTCGAGCTCGACTCGAATTTTTCGAGCCGATCTCGAGCTTTTTTCGAGTAGATCTCGAATAACTCACGAGTAGCCCAACTCGTTTACACCCCTAATCATCTCTGCCAATAAAAATTAGTGGTAATTTCTTAAAATATACTATTCACTAACTTATTTACAATTTTATCTGTCAGTTTTTTATTTTTCTTTTCTGATTTTTATTTATTTATAAAAAATACCTTCTTCTTTCATTTAATTTCACAATACATTTTTTCACTTTTTAATAATTTATTCTCTTTTTTTATAGATTTTTTTCTGGTATTTTTTTAATTTTTTTATAGTGAATAGTATATTATAGTGCATCTATTGCGTTTTTAGTGTAATTATGATGTTTTTATAGTGTAACAATAGTGTATATATAGTGTATTTATGGTGTTTTTATAGTAATAATAGTGTATATATAGTGTATTTATGGCAGTGTAGTATTTTTATGGTATATACCATAAAGCACAGCAAATACACAATAAACACTGCAAATGCACCATAAACACGGCAAATGCACCATAGACAGGGACGAAGCCAGAATTTTTTCTTGGTAGGGCGAAAAATTATAATTTTCATTTAAAAACTATCATAGAAAATAATAAAATTAAAATTTATCTTCACTGATAAAAATAATTGAGTCTAATTCAATATAAAAGTATTGAATATTAGTCGCGGAGTTTTACATGTCGTTTTTTTATATAATAATAAGAATTAGACCTAGTTAGATATGAAAATATATTAGTGATACAATTAACTTTTTTATTAAATAAATGATCAATTAAATTAAAATAATAATATTAACTAGTTTAATAATATATGAGTTTTATATCATTAAGTTTGTGTAAAAGCTAAAGAATACTTAGAGATATTTTATTATTGGACACTACGTACAAAAGTATTTGGATTTTTTTGGAGGGGCAGGTGCCATTGCTAGCCCCTGCCTATCTCCGTCTTTGACCATAGATATACTAAAAGAACGGCAGAATTACACTAAAATGAGATAACACTTCTATATATAGTGGTACTTTTGTAAATAAGTTAGTAAAATAGGTAGCTAAAAAAATTAAGGAAAGATGGCTAAAAATGGTGTAAATAAATTTTAAAAATAGGGTATCTTGTAAATAATATCTAAAAATTTAACATAAAATGAGATAAAATTTCTATATATACTGGGTATTTTTGTAAATAAATTAGTAAAATAAGTAGCGAAGGAAGAAAAGATGGCTAAAAATAGTGTAAATAAATTTTAAAAATAGAGTATTTTGTAATATCTAAAAATTAATCACCCGTTTACAGTTATTTTTGGAAAGGAGAATGAGATTAAGGGTGTTGGGTTCGTTAACAATTTCAATTACTAAGTAATTGATATATTAGATTTATTTAATACCGAAACATAACACTAATTAACCATAGCTAGCAAATAAATGTTTATCCATAACCAATAATAATTCTGAAATAAATCTCTACTATCAGTAGCCACTGCGACTCACTGTTCCCTTAAAAACATAGAGCAAATCTCCATTCTCAACACCATGCCATCGAAGACTACAATGATCTCGCATAATTCTCTGTTTATGTATAAATAAATAATCATCTTGAGGAAGAATTTTCCTGCTCAAAAGAACCCGCCTCAAATCATTAACCGTACTCAAATCCTTCATCTCCAAAGGAATATTTGCAGCATTAAGCAACGATGAAGATGTCTGCACTGTGATGCTCAGCTTCCTCGCAGCAGGTTCGTCTCGTAAACGACTCATTGTCTTAAGAAACACGACGATTTCCGAGAATTCGCGTATGCCATATTCGCTCAAATTGCGAAAATCCTCGTCGAGTTCGACCCCAGAATAGTAGAGTGATAGTCTCTTGATTGGTGTTCCGTCGACAATGTGGATTTTTTCTTTTAGACTACGAACTGTATCGGTTATATCGACCTCTATGTTGATCTGTCGAGCTGAGAATTTGACTGTGATTTGGATTTTTTTGGTCTGATTGTTGAGTAGAATAGGGTTGATGGTGTTGATAGTTAGGTCAATTCTTGTAGCTTCAATGACAATGGGATAGTCTTCCATGTCAAGATCATCGAGTAATTCCCAGCCGCAGATTGATAGGGTTTGTGCAGAGACGGGCACACCGAACAGAAGTTGAATCTTTTTTTTGATTTCAAGAACTTGTTCTTGCTGACCAACTTCGAAGGGAAACTCTCGTCCCCAGGCTACAATCATAACCCTCATTTTCTCACTCTCTTTTGCAATCAAAGAACCTTATAATTTTTTTGCTTTAAGTAATGCTTTTACAGTTTAAATCTTTTTGATTTTATAGGCTCAAAATGGGAAGGAATTTATATGTTTGTTGGCATGAAGAGTCATGTTGGAGAAATAGTATTAGAATGGCTAGAATAGATATGTTTTGTATGATTGGTAGCATGAATAGATCATGTTTTCATGCATGCAATGCAACATTGAAATTTCTTCCTTTCTTAGACTATTGAAATGAAACAATATGCACCTTTGTCTAAATGTGGGTTAATTATATCAAAGGTACCCAAACTTTATATGATATATCAATTAATAACCTATTTTAATTTAGGTTAAATGATTTTTTATGTCCACAATTTTTCACCATTTTGTTAAAAATATCCGTAAAAAATAACTTGGACATTGTAGCCTATCAATTTTGCGCTTTGCGACAATTATATCCAAACCTCAAATTATACTTGTTTTTGGGATTTGTGTTTATAATTAGTTTTAACTTACATGAATGATTGTTTTACACAATTTTTTTATTTCAATTTAGGAAGGGTCATGCGAGTTTAAAATGAGGATTACATGATGTTAATTCGTAAAATTAGCATATCAGAATGTCTAAATTATATTTTAGAAATATATTTAAAAAAATGATCGAAATTGTGAATATAAAAAAGTATTTTGCTTTAATATATTTGTTAGTTTATTGTAGATGAGATGTCTCATTGTTTTATGTGATACTTAGTGAAAGCGGCAAGGGCCATGGAATTGCCCAATTCGCTCGGACTCTTGACAAATTGTGTTGGTAAACACGGGGAGGGAGTCACCACCTTACAATACTAGGAAAATACCTTTTATACTGAATAGAATGTCTCACTCGCTTATGGATTCATAAGACGTCGTTCATCAAACCGAAAGATCCGAATTTATGGACACAAACAACTCTCAAAATGTGTCATTCATTAATTTTATTGTTTTATCGATATACCCAAGGTAAATATTTACCATGTTAAACAAAAGTATCTTCTAATATACATCTCAAAAGAATAATTGGGAAAAAATAATGGAAATATTCGAATAAGACTCATGCAGTGCCATAAAAGACTGGCATATGACTCGACTTATTCGACTAGCAAGACAAGCAGGTCACATATATTCCTAAACAAGCATCCAACTAAGGGTTTCTATCAAATAACAGACATATATTGATTTTATTTAGTTACTGTCTTTCATATATATACAACCACCAATTATATTTTCATGATAGTCCTAGGGTTTTTATGTGTTTGAATTAATTTAGAACGAAATTAACCTGACCTGTTAATATTGGATCTCGCATACATTCAAAACAATAAACAATGTTAACATGCTCCACAACAATCTATACCTACAAGGTTAAAAATATTTTTTAATCTTTAAGGCGTATGGTGTCTATCAGACCGCTTTTGGTAATTTTAGCGAGAAACAACGGCTAGAAATACAATTAAAATATTTTGTACATCAACATAGGACTACTGGTTTAAACAGGGGGCTATTTGGAGTTCGATCAAGGTATGAAAGGCAGAAAACCCAATTATGGTTGTAGTTGGCGTCGTGGCTCTGAACCTCTGCAAATGGCGGAAATATAGGCATTATGGGAAACAACTCCATCTGTAAATGGTGGCAAAGGATGAAACAAATAGCGCTAGCGCCATCTCAGCTGTTGGTGTGCCTTTTTTGCACTATTTTTGTTGATTTCACATGCGAAAAATACCAAAAACAAAAAGCACAAGTAAGGTTCTGGGATTATTTTAACACTAATAAACATCATAAATACAACTAAATGCGGATCAAAAACACATCATAAGACAGTTTTAATGAGATCATGATATATATGCATAAAAACACCTGGATAATGCAATTCCAATGAAATTAAACATTAAAAATGAAATCTATGATACTCATATGATGCAAAGACTTATTTAAGATCTCATAATACCGTTTTGAATCAAAGGCTTGTTTTTTAGAGCTCTAGTTGAATAATCTAATGCAATTCTTTGTGAAATCGATGACTCTGATGATTGATTCGAGTTTTATCTTAATTCTAGTTGATTGTTGATTAATGGGGTGCCCAGTTCATTTAGATATATGGCAACCTAATTGTTTTAACTAGAAATGGAATCCCCGCCTAATAGGTTTAGTGATGCACGATCGCATATAAGTAATATAATGAAGGGTTGATGTCAAAAAAAATCATGAACTTTACACGTTTTTTCATTTTAATCACGCAGCTTAATTTTTCTCATTTTCATGCACGAACTACCACTTTTTCTCAAATTCATGCACGGTGCTGAGGTGGCACTCATTCATTGGCGTATAATGACCTCCACCTCACTGAATTGCACCAATAGAACCATGACATCTCAACACCATGCATGAATTTGAGAAAAAGTGGTAGTTCGTGTATGAAAATGAGAAAATTTAAACTACATAATTAAAATGAAAAAACGTGTAAAGTTTGTGAATTTTTATGATATTAACCCTGTAATGAATAGTAGAGTATCGATCCCGCAAGAATTGTATTTATTATCAAACAATAACTAGTATGTTATTTAAGCAAACAATAATTGGATTTGGATTTGTATTAGTTAAAACTAATAAAAATAGAAAATAATAAAAGATAAAAAAATGATTATATTCTCATCAAATACTTATTTTTGAAACTTAGTTACACAATTTTTGGCCATATTTTTCTTATTTCCTACGCTACCCATTTTTCTAATTTATTTACAAAAATACCCACTATATATAGAAATTTAATCTCATTTTACATTAAATTTTTACATAGCCACTATTTTTTCTCTTTTTTCTCTCTCAAAGTTCTCTTTTCTTCTCTTCTTCTTCTTCTCTTCTTCTTTTTTGTTTGATTTTCAGTTTGTCTCCTCCGGTTACTTTTCCGTTCGCGCTTCCGTTCATCCACTTTCAATGGATTTCTCGTCCCGGTCGTCTTTCCGTTCGCGCTAGTCCGTTCGTCTCTTCCGTTCGCGTTATGGATTTTTTGACTCGTTTTTAGATTTGTGTAATTTTTTTAAGTTTTTTGTAATGATTTAAACATTTTGTAAATAAACTATTGTAGATCTATAATTTTTTATTTATAAAATTATTCTATTATTCATATAATTATTTATTTTGTCTTTCTCTTATTCATAAATTTGTTTATTGCTACTAATTTTATAAAGAACAAATTGATTTATGGTTCATTTGTAGTAATTTTATAATATATTTACGTTTTAGTGTATTTTTGGTGTATTTATACTGTATTTCTGATGTTTTTCAGGGTATCTATGTTTTTTTGGTGTATTTCTGCCATTTTTTAATACATCTATGGTGCATTTACAGTGTTTATGGTGTATTTGCAGTGTTTTTAGGGTATAGAGCACAAAAACACTACAAAATTCCATAAATACAATATAAATACACTATATACACACTATATATACACTAATCTTACACTATAAAAACACCATATATACACTATTGTTACACTATGAAAAAATAAAAAAATTCCAGGTAAAAAATCTATAAAAAAGAGAATAAATTATTAAAAACTAAAAAAAGGGCTATGCAATCGGCTAGTTTGGTTGGTTCGGTCGACCGAATAAAAAACCAAAAACCAAAATTGGAAACCGAAAAAGATATTTGTGAAATTAAAAAAAGGTATTTTTCGTAAATAGAAAAAGTCAAAAAATAAAAGTCAAAACTTGACAGGTAAAAGTGTAAATAAGTTACCGAAACATATATTTCAAAAAATTACCACACAAAAATAACAAACAACTTTCATATGAGTTTTAATTAAATTGGTTTTTAATCCCTATTAATAAATTTTAATTGTTCTATACAATGGAGGATATATCGAATGAACTAACCCTATATTCATGTACATTATTACCAAATAATAAAAGATAATTAGCAATTTATAAAACTCGGTATCCACATAAACCACATAACGCAAAAATAGTGGTCTGACCCATGTTTTTTAATTATGTTTTTATTACCTTTTTCAAATCAACTATCTCTAATTTCTTACTCGCTAATCAATCTAGCATCATGTAATTGTTGATCAAGTAATTATAAACATTAACTTCGATAGTAGAAATTGTATGAACAATTAAAAATAGGTAATTAAAAGTTCAATTAAATCAGTTACCCATATTACTCACAATATCCTAGATTAGAATATTTAGCTAGAAATAATTAAATTAATCAACAAGAAAATAATATCATGTATATTAGAAATAAAAATGAAGAATAGTCTTGTGTTAATGTTTAAATAAAATCATCCTCGTGTTTTTCAATAATAGAATTAATTAAACTAAACGAATAAATAAGTAAAACTAAAAAACTAAAATAATTTAATAATATTCTGAAAATAATGTATGGAATAGATTGATGAATTACAATACCTTATGCTATCTTCATATAGCGGTTAGGGTATTAATCTGCATCACAATAGGAGTTTCAGTTTGAACAAAAATGAGATAGAATTAAGACCATGTTTGGTTCATGGAATAGGTGCGGAATAGAATAATTGTTCCGTATAAAATGGCAATTCTTTAATTTGGTTAATAGAATAGATATTTCAAAGAATTGCTATTTCATGATTTTGTGGAATGAACATTTCTCTCAAAAACTAAAAAATAACTATTCTATTTCTTATGGAATAACTATTTTATCCCATGTTATTCTATTTCATGAACCAAAAATGGCCTAAATGTGAAAAGGAATGAGATAGAATCGAATGGTAGAGAAGCAAAACTTCTAGGTACTTATTATGTTGAGAAATTATATGTTGAGAAATTACATCCTATATCTCAAACATGTGAGATGTATATGTTCGTGACTCATTAAATTAAAAAGTGCATAATTTCCTCTTTTGTCCTTAATACTTTTTAGTTATACATCATTTATTTTTATCACCATTTTACCCCTAACTACCCGCTAACACACTAATTTGTCTATTCATTTAGCTTCTGATTCTCCATGTCACTATTTCTTCCCCACTCACACACGTTTCTTCAAGCTTTCCCCATTTTTAAATTTCTAAAAGCTTAATAACTGCCATTAATTGTCTTTATATATCTGATACTTTTCTTCTTTTTATATTTTAATCTTCATGTGAGTCGCTTTTTTTTTTCATTAATGGTTCAAACTCGAGCTTCAGAAGCTGCTGGAAAACGGAAATCTCCTAAAATGAGAAGACAGGTTCATCTAGATCTGAAACGAAAGAAAATGTGTCAACTAAAATGAGAACAGTGGGTGGAACATCTAGGAAAAGGAAAGTAGCTGAACCTGGCCGTGATTCGAAGAGGAAAAAACGAGATTCAATTGAAAAACCACTGCAAAATTTAAAGTTTTAGTGACATTATTATTATTTGTGGTATTTTGATTGTTTTGACTACATTTTTATAATTTTGTCTGAGTTATGTCATTTTATTACTTAGTTAGGGTTTACTTTTCTTGATTTTTATTAGAGAAACATATTTTTAATAACTTTAAATGCTTTCTGTTCATTTCTATATTGTTTGTTCCAGTGATATTTTAAAATTTAATCTATTTTTTAGGGTTTATTAAACTTATATTTGTATTGCTATTTGGTAATGAAATTCACCTCTATTTTAAACTAAAAGTGTAAATAAGTTATCGGAACATGTATTTTTCAGTTATTTAGAGTTTATTTTTCGTATACTAAAAGATTCAATTAAATTTAATGATAAATAGTTTTATTTTATTCAATAACTATTTAAATATTTTTTTTAGTTTTAAGTGATATATATTTTGATTTACATAAAATATTTACTTTTACATTTCTTTTTTCTTTTGTATATACCATTTTTTTTTCAAATATACCTCATTTGCTATTTTACACAAGAAATAAGAAAAGAGAATGGTTAAATTTACTAAAAATTTATATAATTATAGATATATGATTACATTTGAGATATTTTATTATTTATTCTGTAAAATTAATATGGCATGTAATATTTGTTTAAAATAATTATTCAATTTTGTAAACACTATTTCCACTTTCTTTTTTAACTAATTTACGCTTAATCATTTTTATTTTTTATTTTTTTCTCTATCAACTATTGCGGTTAAACTTGTAGAGACAACCATTGTGCTATTTATATAGTGCTATACTCTATTTATAAAAAACGAATTTAACAGTTAAGAGTAAGAAAATTATAAAGAAAAAAACTGCCAAAATTGTGAGTAGAATTAGAAAATAGCCAATAACCAACAATGATAGTTAGTGAAAATTGAAAAGAATTTAAAAAAATGGCGAACGATAAAAATACAATGTGGATAAAAAATTAAAATGGTAGGAGAAAACCAACAATGATAGTTAATAAAAAAAATTAAAAAGAATTTAAAAGAGATAGGAAATGGTGAAGGATATAAATAGAATGTGAAAAAAAATAAAATAGAGAACGAGAGAAGGGGACCACATGTAAATGAGAGAGAAAATATAATAAAGGAAGGGGACCGCGTGTAAGTGATATAAAGAGAGAGAAAAAAAGGAGGGAACATATGTGTGAAAGAGAGAGGAAAGGGAGGGGATCACATGTGAGAGAGAGAGAGAGAGAAAAAAAGAAGGAAAGAGAGCATATATGAGTTAGAATCAAGTATGTATTTAATGTAAACTATTTCTCTTTTACGCTATTAAATATAAATGACAATTTAGCATTGAGTAAAAAGAACTAGACATATTAGCATTTTTATAAACATTTCCCTTTTTTAGTATTTTTTATGTAATTTTTCCTTTATGAAATTGACGGACTTTGTCGCCAAAAAAAGCTGATATCGCGACCACAAGGACGACTTCATTTTTACCATTGCCGTCACAACCAGCCACAATACTTCTAGCGGAAAAGAAAGGTTACAATCTTAATTTTGAAAATAAACTTTAATCTAAAAAAGGACAGAGCGACACGTGTTTGGCTGAAAGAATGAGAAGGCCATCAAGTGTCGGAATCAAAGTAGCACTTATTTATTATTGAAATGACTTTCACCTCAGCAAATTACACTAATGAATGGGTGCCAATTCAGCATGGTGTATGAATTTGAAGCAAAAAAAATGAAAGTTAGTGTATTTTTATGACAGGTTTTAAAAGGAGTAATCAAATTGAAAAAAACTTATAAAGTTGGTGAATTTTTATGACATTAATCCTATAAAATATTAATATTACAATAATCGGTAAAATGGTTTTCTATGTAATTTTTTATGTTGAAAATATTAAAAAATCTAGTATAACACGAGTGACAATATTTTTTTACCACATATTTAATGAATGATCTTTTTAGCCGAATCAAACCATTCTATAGTTTATTAATAATAAAAACTAGTAAATTTTGTCAGTTTTATGAAAAGGTTTAGTAGCTCAAAAACAACTTTAGTATCATTTATCAAAATTGTTGTAATTTACAACTGTGTTTAGTATCATTTATACAATTGAATGTACTTTTATCATATCAAGTAACACTTTTAAAAGAGTGCCATTATAATTATATCACAATAAATTAATTTTGTTGTGGTACTTATTTTTAAAATTTTATATTTTTACATAATTATGGACCTATTTATCCTAAAAGTATTAACAGACTAAATTGTGTCGAAATTAAGCATATTTTATCAAAAATAATAATTTCCCTAGTTCTCTTCAATTAGTAGGCATATAATTTTTCACCTTTTTAACATTTTTTGGATAAAATTAGTGGAATTTATGAAATTGACGGACTTTGTTGCCAAAAAATGTTGAGACCCTAGGCCTCCAAGACCTTGGGCTGGGCTTTTTTGTAATTAATAATTGTTCGTAACTTTAATCACTAACCTGTTGCAATAAATAGCGCGCGCCAATACAATTGTTTCAAATTGTATGTTTGGGAAATATGAGTTCATCATTTGTGATTCGTTCCTCTGCATTTTTTTCCTTCTCCCAAGCGTACTATCTATGGATTGAAGACGACGAGGTCCTTGAGGTAAGTTAATGTAAATTATTTTAATTATCTTTCATTACTGTTATTGATTAGTATTTTTCCTCAGTGTTCTGCGCACAAACTGTTGCATCAATTCCGATCCTAAATCTCCTAAGCTGCAAGATTCTGATGTATCAGATGCAGGGACGGACCTAGAAAGGGCGTATGATGGGCAACTGCCCACCTTATAATTTTGAGTCCCTTTAAAAAAATGTTGATATGGAATTGAAAAATATGATTTTGTCACCTTAAATTATATAGTTTGCCCACGTTGAAATTTATTTGTTGTCAATTTTATTTATCTTATAAAATTTCAATATAATTTTGACTACCTTGTTTTAAAGTTTGAGAATAGATTGGAAGTTAGTGAGGCTCAATTTATTGCAATTTGTGCGATGATTAGATTCCTCCGCTGTTTAGCTTATGAAAACATGAACCATAAGGAGCTGTTAATTACTGAAATGTCATTGGATTCTATATGATCAATAATTGGTTCAAATGCTCTTGTTTCAAAACAGTAATGCTACTTGACCTAGCTATTGTCTTTACAAAAACTCAAGAGCGATATGCAGCTCGAGAGAAAATGGGTTTTGTGGTAAAAGTGATATGCATTTTTAATGCAGATCCGTATACTGTTTTGCCATTTTTAAGCGATATGCAGATTGTGGTAAAAGTCTTATACATCTTAATGCTAGCTGGTGTTAGTAAATGGCATGCGCTTACTTTTTGCTGTCTCACACATTCTATATAGTCTCTAGAAGACTCTTCATTTTTCTGATGTGAAGACACTTGATCAATATTTTGCTCAACTTAGAATTCATAATAACAATTTTTTGTCGCACAAGTTAGGCATTAAAATATGCTGATACATATGTTTATGTTTAAGTTTATTTCTTTACTTGAGTTGCCTTTTTCATATGCTGTTTTGCCATTTTTATTCTAGATTCGTGCTAAAATTGCAAAAGACACAATGATTACTCCGAAAGAGGAAAAATGCAAATCAGGCTACATATGTTTTATATTAATGAAATATATGAAAACAAGATTGAATAATATAAATGTTATATTTTGTGAGCAAGATCAGACATTCACATGTGGCTTGTTTGAAGCAAACGGGTGGCCGTGTTCAAATATGTTTGCACTGATGAAAATGTGTTTTTCAGCGCTATTCCTCCAACGTTGCTTCAAAACTGGTGGTACAAAAATGTTATAACGGATGGGGAGAGGCTGAATTCGACTATGCCTATATCCATGATAGGAATGAAGGACATCATGTTTGGAACTTTACAAGAACAATGTCTCCAGCTGTGCAGTGTTGCTTCAGAGTCAAAGGATCTTTATAAACAAACTATGGCTGGTGTGTCAGTGTGTACAACCCAAATTATGCGGTCATCAACGTGGGAAGAGCAACCAATTTTGAATAAAAAACATCGCCCCTACAAGCCATCTATAATGAATCCTTATGTTGTTCGCACAAAAGGATATGAATCCGAGGGAAAAGGCAAAAAATCTGGTTAGCCACTTTGTGGCATATGATTATCATTGCTTTAAATTTGGTTAAGAGCTAGTATTAGAATTTTTTTTTTGTAACTTATTGATGTTATAGTTTTAAAGTGTGCTTTATAGCTTACTGAGGTTTTAATAAACAGCTAATAGACTAATAGTAATCCAGAAGAACCAACATATGAAAATGAATACTTCTTGTCTAGGATATGCTATAACCGAACCATACTAAATTAGTTTGACAATCCAGTTTGATTTAAAAGAAAAATCACTAAATTTTGATATAAATCAAATCTAACCAAAAAACTAAAAATAAACCCACCGTTAAAGTTCAATTTGATTGTTCGGAGATATGTAAGTAGACTGTTAACTATTTTAAAGGATGAATTTGGTGTCTTCATTTATTCAGGAATTCTTCAAGTTGTTGGCAATATGGGTGTCCCCATGTCTATTTCTGAAGATTGCTCGTGAGGTCTTTCATCTGATCTATGTTCATCATGATCCATTGTGGGAATCTGCAGCTATACTGACTGGTTTTATTGTCTCATGGACTTACTCCACCATCATCTATCTATCCGGCTGTGCTTTATTCAACCTGCTCTACAATTTACAAGTCGTACATTCGACAACTACGGAAGGCTATTAGAGAAAGATATGGATGTTTTGCTATATTTTTAGAGGAACACATTCGTCTAACACATGATTTGTCGAAGATCAGCCACATATTCCGAATCTTTTTCATTTTCGAGCTTTTGGTACTGACTGCTAGCCAGATTGTGGTTCTGTTTCAAACCACAGGAAACAAAACAATTATCAACCTCGTAAATAGTGGCAATTTTTTTGTAAGTGTTTCGCCCTCATGCGTTCGTGTAATACTTCTCGAGTTACTAATTTCCATTCTCACGTTTCAATGATGTGATATTGACAGATATCTTCGGTGGCGGAGCTTGTTGGATTAATAATATGCCTACATGCAGCTGCAAAGACCACACATAGAGCTTAAGGTGTATCGTCAGTTGCTTCGTAATGGCATGCTTTAGTTACTTGCACCTCAAGAAATAGTAATACAGATTTAGAGGCTCCGAATACTGGCGGTCCATTGCGAGCCAGTTATTCTCAAAGTGATCTTCAGTCAGTTAACTACGTGCCACTGCCTACAAATTCCCAGCTCAGTTCATAAAGTCAGTCTTTTAACATGAGACAATCTTTTGGTATGCACCGTTGCTCCGTCTTCAATAGTTTATTGTTGCAAATTTTGTTGAATATCACATTCTGAAAGTTGTTTTTTTTTCTTTTTGGTGCAGTGGCATATTTACAGAGTAATGCTGGTGGATTTTCTGTGTTTGGATGGATGATTGATCGGCCACTCATCAACACTATCTTTTTCCTTGAGATCTCGTTTGTCATGTTTGTGCTCAGCAAGACCCTAACTTACACTCTCAATTAACAATCTTAACACCTTTCCAATATTGGGCACCAATCATTGTGTTAAGAACCAGTTAAGTTACAGACTAGACATAATTGAGTTGCTATGGATAATTGTTTGTGGTTTCTAACCTAAATGCCTTATAGATTCAGATCTTGCATTTATGCTCCACTTGTTTGTCAATGCCATTTCTAAGTAGACAATAATTTTTCTTCTCATTCAGCTTGTAGCCCATGAAATGATTTAAAATTATGTGCTTCACCACAAAAAAAGGAGAGAAATTCTTACGTATACTCCACATTATTATCAGTATCGCATTATAACAATGTTAAATGTATAAAAATCTCAATGAACAAAATCACATTATTGCGATCATTTAGTATTATGTAATTTGTTGTGTCCGCAGATGACGTTGTGAACAAAATCTACCTTAAAAATGTCTCAAAATTCATATCATGTCATGACTTTTCTTACTTTACATCAACCAAAATTATGGATTTTGTTAAAATCTATGATTTATGAAATCCCTCCAATAGAGTCTGTCGATTATCACGGATATAATAGTTGTTTTGACTGTGCATTACCAATTTTCTTTTGATGAAGTCAACGATTCAGCTTTATATTCTTTGCTCAATGTTGTTGAATGTTAACATGCATTTATGTTTTTCCTTTAATAAGGCACAGTGGATGATGGAGCTATTCTTACTTCTGCAGATATTACAAAGATCTGTATATATTTGACTTAGATCAATTCAAGGTAAACATATATGTATAATAATTTGTTGTGAACTATTTTACTGTATATGTTGATCTTCTGTCAGTTCTTATTTCCTAAGATTAATTTTCTGGTGTACTGTAGTGGCAAGAAATAAAGCCAGAGCTCGGAAAATATGGCCAAGTGCAAGGAGTGGTTTTCAGTTCTTTATTTATCAAGACGAGGTAAAGTCAAAATTCCAGTAGAGGTATATAGGTATTCTAGTCCCTTTTTTTTATCTTTTCCAATAATTTAGTCCCTTTCTTTTAAAATTTTCAAAAATTCAGTCCCTTATTTTTTTCCTTGATTATGAACATTAACGGATTGTCATTCACAAAACATTCTAATTGTTAATGGGATTTAAACTTAAGGACTACATCATTTTATCCTAAAACAAGAGGGATGCAAGTGTGAATTATGGTAAATATCAAGGGAGTCAAAGTAGTTTTCCCTTTATTAAATTTGTCTATGTCAGAACACTCCACCCTTTCTTGTACGTGCAAGCCATCTTTACATTCCTTCCTTCACCCTTTGCACCAATAGTGTAGTGTGTAAAACCTTATACTTACTGTCACTTATAAATTAACCTATTCATAACTGTCTTCCATATAGTAATTGCTAACATTTAACAAGGATAGCCAATTGAAGCAAAACTATATCAACTGCTATTACTTCAGATTTTTCTTATGTGGCAGCATCTTCATTTTTGATATATTCATCATAATGTGTTTTGATGGATAACATGCTTATTGTTTAATATTGCAGATATTTTTATATGGAGGCTACTCGAAAGAGGTTTCATCTGATAAGAACAGCTCTGAAAAAGGAATTGTTCACTCAGATATGTGGTCTCTTGATCCTAGGACTTAGGAATGGAGCAAGGTGAGTTTCATTTTCTACAACAAAAATTGAGAAGACTTTAAATGATACTTCTTTCACTCTTATTATAGTTGTTTCTATGTTTGACTATCGACTTCTAGTTTTTAATGTGGCCACATTGTGGTTATGATTCGACCACATGTCATTATCCATACTTATTTTGTCTTAAGATGGTCTTTACTGTAAATGTGTGTATTTGAAAGTACAAGATTTCTTTTGATGTATCCATGGTTTTCTTCTTTCTTTTTCTTCCCAGTCTTCTGAAAGTATATTGATTTCTTTTAGTCAACGTGATAGCTCCTGAAAATTTCATGTTCAAATATCAATTTTGAGTCATCTATTATTGGTGGCTTAATTTTTTTTTTGCTTTGCTTTTTCATGCAAGAGTATTCCACTTTTTTGACCTGGCTAACTCCTTTTTCTTTTCAGATTGCATTTTTTTTTCATTTCTTCACATTTGTTATGTACTGTGCTAATATGCTATGCTATGGCTAACATAATTTTGATGTAATAGGTAAAGAAAAGTGGGATGCCTCCTGAGCTACGTGCTGGATTTTCTATGTGTGTCCCTAAGAAGCGAGCTATGTTATTTGGCAGTGTAGCTGATTTGGAAATGGAAGGTTGGTTTATTTCCACGTGGTTTGTGCGTCAATTCTTCCAATAGACTGTATTTGACTTCTTTTATATGACTTCTTCTAAATTGTCAAATAACTAATTTATCCATAATGTGTAGTTGTTAGGTAGCCTCTAACTATAATTTCAATATTTTTTTTAACACACCTCAACACATAAATGTCCATTAAATTTAAAGTATGAACAAGTAAAGAGCCACTTTACCTTTTAAGTTGTCAGGTGAGAGGCTCCAACTAGGATTTTATTATTTCCAACACACCTCCATGGAAATGTCTATTGGGTTTAAAACATGAACAAACACATGGCCATTTAATCTTGCTAAAATATGTAACTAATTAAATGGAAGTTGTCAAGGGTTGAACCTTATACCTTTCGATCCTCGAGGTTTGGTACCATATCAAATAATCAATTCACCAAAAGCTCAAACTATGGTTTTATTATTAATTTACATAGGCCTTGTCTCATTTTCCTTAAAGCAACTATTTGTATAATTTCATGAAAACACGTATCCATGTGGATGTGTTGCCAAGTAAAAACACAATGAGACAAAAAATGATATACGTTACTTTGATGTCTGTTAGAGATGAAAAAAAGTATTTTTATAAAATTCTTTGTAATGCATAGCTATATAAAGTCATGTGTGCATGTATGTCTGTCCTCATATGTCTTAATTCAGAAGAATATCACTTGTAAAGTCGAGACTTCATAAACATCGAAGAATTTTGGTCACGTGGAAGGATGTCAACTTCTAAAACTTTTCATGGCTAAAGAAGTCTAGCATTTGAAAGCAGCCTTATAAATTTGTAGGATATTTCAATTACTTGGTTATTGTTTCTTTTATCCTTTGACTTTTGTCAATCCACTTGAGGTATTATTTGCTTTGTCTATTTCGAGCCCTGGGGGTGAGTTAATTTTTATGGAGGCACCTCATGCGGGAAGATCAAGTATTATAGAGTTATTAGGCACCTCAACTTCCACTAGTGAGAGATGATGATGGTGTTTGAAATAGAAAGCTTTTGTAATTATACTGAGCTTGTTATATATGATAGTTCTAGGTGTTTACACCTTAGGACATGAACTCATGCTATGGAAATGGACGAGAGTGCTAATGACGGAAATCAAGATTACCGGGAAGAGGCGGCTGGTTTGGAAAGCACCACCGATGTAATATCTGAGAGTATGACAGCAAATATGGACATTGATGATGGCTCCTTAACATCTAAATTTGACGGAAAATCTGATACATCTAAATCTAAAATGGCTCTGCAAAATTCTGTTTTAGTAGAGGTTTATAGTAATTAAAACTTAAAAGTTTATTGAATTTGAATTTATTTCATCTTTTGTTGATTTATTGATCTAGTTTGAATCTGTAGATAGTGAAGCCCTGCGGGCGCATAAATTCCTGCATGGTTTTTGGGAAAGATACATTATACATTAAAAAGAGGAGTGAAGGGAAGAACGAAGTCCCTGCCTTTAGAAATTAAAAAAAAAGGCTTAGTTGATGGAACATGTATGTAAAAGAGGTAGGAGATGAGAGTGCAACATCTAGCACCTCCCCATGCACAATAGGAGTCTCTCTAATAAGAACACATTGAATCCTGTAGTAGCCTATTGTAGAGCATGAATGAAATGTATGCAAGGCAAATGTTAGGATAATGGAATACTGAATATATCTTGTGATCTATAACACAAGCATATCAGATTTCATTTTGTACTCTTCTTGTAAGTTATAACTTGCTGCCTGGATCGGTTGTGCTTTTTCCTCCATATTTAATTGTATGATAATATCTTTTGTTTGTGGAAACATCCTTTCAGTGATGGAAACCAATTGCATTTATATTGAAATATATGGGGCAAGAGAGGCCTTTCATTATTTACATACATGATATGTGTATGCAGACACAAAGATACAGCTTGCATTTACATAATGAACCATACAATTTTATGTTCTATGACTGCATAGAGGGAATAATTTTGTAAAGTAGAGGAGCGCTGAATCAAGTTTGTTTACCTTACTGGCTTACCAGGAGTAAATGCTGATGATGTTCAGGTAACTATGGCTGCACCTGCAAGCTAACAATGAACTCTTGGAATTTATGGGCAAGGTATGGTTTCTATCATATATTGGCCTTTATCTTATTTGTGAGGCTACTAAAACTGAACGGCCAGCCTTAATCATCTATATTAAGAGTCAAATTAATGTGATTCACATTGTCATGCAGGTGTTAGGTTTGAGATTGAGCCAAATGACTCTTCAAAGGGGATGGAACAATAAATCTAAACTCCTTGTTGTAAGTGGAATAAAGAATGTGTTAAAAGAACTTGTTGAAGTATGAAGCATGAAAGAGGAGTCGCAATTATTAGGAGTTTGATCCAAATTTGTTGATATACAACCATTGTAATTTTATCCAACTCTTTACGAAGAGTTATAATTTTACTCAGTGTTTTATTGAAACTAGGTCGATGCCCGCGTTTTACGCGAGTGTAAGTTATTTTTTCAAAATTTTAACTTTAAAATATATAACATAATTTAAAATGTCTCAAAATATATTTTTAATTTTTATTATGAATATATATGGATTGCCTTCTGAAGTTAATTGGTTAACAATTAGTATGTGTGTGTGTGTATACAATAGTTTGAGAAACAGGATTTTATGATGTTTATAATTTAAATGACTTCATATGTCGAAATTTTTATTCGCGTTATAATTAATTTGTGCATATAATACGCATACAATTCATGCTATTATTTATCTATAATTTTAATTATAATCATGCATATTTAATATTGATATTGGTATACTATATGTAAGACCCAACAAATTTCAACTATATTCGAATAAGTTGATGTTCAGTAAGATGATGGTAATAAATATCAATTGTTCTGATTATCAATTGTTCTCATAATAACAGGAACTTAAATCCTAATTTGAGAGTATAAATAGGAAATGAATATAAAAAAATGGAAATGGTTGATATTTCATTTCATAATAGTTTTATTTTCATCTTTTGGGATGAAAAAATGACTTTTGCGGTGGAAGTAACTTGCATCTCTGAAATTATTAAAGCCACCATCTCACGACGGATTTCACCAAATATAGTTATGTTTTAGTCAATATCGATGATGTCTTTAATGTTTAAAAGAAGAGATATATCGCAAAGGATGTGATTAGCGATCTTAACGATGAAGTTATAACTGCTAAATGTAGCAATCGTGTTAAAGTTAGAATTATCATGGCAAGCAAAACAAATATTATTCAGTCTATTTCAAAGGGCGTAATGGATGTCTTTAATAACAACCTTTTATTTTGTAATATTATTAATTTAATAGCATATAACTACTTTAACCAAATAGAGATGTATTTTAATAAGGCCAAATGTTGTAAAAAGGCCAAACCTTTCACAAAAATTTCACAAAAGTCCTGACCTTTCAATTTTGTCGATTTTGGCCAAAAACGGATTATTTAGTTTCACAAAAGTCTTAACCTTTCAATTTTATCGATTTTGGCCAAAAATGGATTATTTGGTTTCACAAAATTCCTAACCTTTCAATATTTGGCAATGCCACATAGGCGTCGCATAGGCAAATTGAAATCAGATTGAGTGTTGGCCACAATTGAAATCAAATAATTTGTTTTTGGCCAAGATCGACAAAATTGAAAGGTCAGGACTTTTGTGAAACTTTTATAAAAGATTTGGCCTTCTTACAACATTTGGCTTTTTAATAATTACTAGTTTCGCATTACGTGCGACGCACGTGGCTCGTAATATGACTCGTCAATTTCTGTATTAATTTAATTTATCATAGTTATACCAATATATTTAATTTATAATTAATATTAAATTAGTTAAATTTTTTTATTTAATTATTTATTAATAACGTGTGCATATAAGTGCATGTGTGGAGAGTGCAATTTTTTAGTTAAAGTTTATTTGTTTGCTATTTTTAAAATAAAAATTTCCACAAATTTTTCTTTAATTTAATGATAACGAATATCCAATGCTCTAGTGCCATAATTAACAAAAGGTCTTTTATTACACCAAGAGATACTACTTATCCATCCAATTACTAATTGTGTTTTACTTGATATTCAATTCGTTTGATTATCTAAAACTAATCATCAAAAGTATGATTATATGATATAATTGAATTAAATTTAGCTATTAAATTAATAATTAATTAAATAAACTAAATGTATTTTAGCGGTAGATTTTCAACTCAATTGATAAGAGTATTAATTTAATTTTTATTAGAAGTAGGATTAGATGCTATACTATAATTTACTATTATAATTAAGTCTATATGGATCATTATATGATTTTTGTAGGTTTTGAACCCATGAGTATACATATTGTATTAGAAGTAGTATAATAAGGTATACTTATAATTAAACTAAAAGATGCTATCCGTGAGTTTTTTGTATTTGGGTTTTAACAAAAGTGTTTACTATTTTAACTTACTTAGAAGTAGGATAACGATAAATTACTTAGAGATGAATTAGAGTCTATATTGGAATATAAAATATCTTATGAAGTGTATTAGAACTATTAATTTTATTAACAATATTAAGGGTATTAACGTAAAAGTGCCTGTCCCCCCCCCCCCATCCGTGCTTTTATATATAGTATAGATTATAGAGAATTTGTTTTAGTAGTAGTATGTGAGTATTTTAATTTATCTAAATAAATAGATGTGTTCTTTCTGTTAATAAATTTTGTGTAATGGTCGTCAAATTAGCTTTTCATTAACATAACTTTTTATTTTTTATTTTTAAAATAAAGATGCTTTGAGGAAATTGATAGAATTGAAGAAAAATTTAAAATATTTAGTTTTTCTAGAAGGACCTAAACGACTAAAATCAGAAATCCAGGCGTTCCAACTCAGCCATGCCTACGCCACGCCTCTACCAGAATACCTCCGATGCTTCTTTAAAGTTGCTCGCCATGTCTAATCTGAACAGGCCCCGGCTTAATCTGAAGCCATCGCACTTGAAGTTAACAAAATATTTGAACAAGAGCATAAATCACTACAATTTTAAATTCAAGTAATATTTCTTTGATTGTTTGATCTAATAAGGTTTTTATTGTTGTTTTTCAATCAGAATTTGGTGTAACTGTCGGACTAATATCTGTTGGTCTCGCAATATGGCAAAAAAAAATCCTGACCGCAATAGCAGGGCCATAATATTGTAAGTTAATTTTTTTTCTCAATTTTAAAATTAGGTTAAATTTCAATCCGGTAGTAATTAACTTTTAAATTTGTTAGCAACCTAGGTCCCTCAATCAATATCCATACTCTCGTTATCTGTGGCGATATGAAAGTCCAGAGTTCAGTTGAACCGGTGAAAGGCAAAGACAATTTCAACTTTGTAGGATTTTGGTGGCAGTCGGCGGTTGTTGTGATCGTCATGCTTATTCTGAAATTGGCCGGTGTTGTTGCAACGGCAAGAACTATGGAATGGCTACCTTTAATAAGTAGAGTAATGATACATTTATTGCAAAAAAATAGGTTTAATTAATTAGTATTGTTTATCTTTTACTTAGATTGAAATCTTATTTATATTGTTTTTGAATTATAATTTTTTGGAAATTAATATATGTATTATTGATCATTATTCAAATATTTATGCGCTATTTATGTAATACTCCCTCTGTTCTAAAGTGATAGACCATCTTTTATTTTTGGTGTTTCAAATTATAAGCCATCTTCTATATTAGATAAATAATTTAAAGACTAAGTTCTATGTATGCCTAATAAATATGTAAAGTTAGCCTCAATATAAAATTATTATTGATTAAACCAAATAGTATGAGCTTGAATAGACTGAGAAGTAACATCAAATGTAAGGTTGTTCTTTTTGAAAAATGCATGGTTTATAGTTGTTGAACCAGCAACAGCAAAGTTTACACCATTACTCGGATTGTCTTTGAGGTCACAGTATGGAGCTGAGGCAGATCTAGTGCTTCCAGTGTCATATCCATAAGGACCATAACCAGGAACACATGAACACTTGACGAATTTTGATTTTCTGGATGCGAGGCTTTGATGGATTTTTCTTTTATCAGGATTTTAGCTCTAAGTCTCATTTAAAGAATTTTATTACTGGTTGTTTTGGCAATTATGGAATGTATATGCCGTATTCACAATTTTACTCTTTATATCTAGTCATTACTTAAGCTACTATTTTAACTTGGTAATATTCTTAGGAGCTGTACTGAATTGTTGAATTGGACTATTAATATGAGTGTCCTGAACGATTTTTTGCATTCATGTGCTTTTGGTTGAATTAATTTGAATTGGATATGTAGGGCAGCTTCTATACCAAGAAGTAGGGGCAGATCATGTCTTCAAATGAAACTGGCTTACAATCACTTGGCACCTTTATGTCTGTTGTTGCTCCAATGGATGGATTGTTCATGTAGCTCTTCTAGTTTCGAGTTATTTAAACCTTTATTCAGATGTTGCAGGAACACAAGATCTGAATCTTGCCCATTTTGCTGGAGAACTCTGAATAGAGTAAACTCAAGTGGCTCATTATAGAAAAGTAAATATTACATGAAAATTGACCTACTGATCCAAGGGCATGCTTCCTGTTCCTGTTGTACATGGCTTCATGCTTAACAGAGTGTTTCTTTACACAAGTGATAACCAATGGCTATGATTAAATCTATCAGATGAAGAAGAGTAATATCTTTATGTATAATTTATCTCAAATGATATTTGTGTGCTCACTTTACAACTGGTGAAGTTGACATATATACCTTTCGTACAAGTATAGTGTATTTTGCTGGTGCAGATAGCCAATTTATTACCAGTCTTTTCCTATTCATTGGTTTCATCGGCTTGTTTATGTTTGTAGTTATTACTTTTTAGAATTATATCATCATAATATGTTTTATAAACTAATTATTATGATATAGCTCGTGACATAGGATTGAACAAATAGTTGATTGCTTACTTTTGATTCAGTTTTGAAAACTTTAGTTAAGATTGTTGGAAAACTTGCAAAGTATGAGCTTCACCTGCCAACTTTGCCTACTTTCTTTTGATTTCTAAGACTTTCACTATGTTATATGGCCCATTATTCACAGCAAATACTGTATATTATTCTGAATTATGTGTATATGAATTGTTGGTTATGTGTGGAACCTTCAAGATAGGATCAGCTACCGTTACTGCAACAGATCAAATATTGGGTAAAGGACTGGAAATGGTCTTGCAATCTTGACGATTTTTTGTCTGGTCTCGGGATTCATAAATTTTTAAGTTAATTCACCCGTTTGATGCATTGATTCTTTTTGACTGCAAATTTTACATTTAATGTTAAGGATTTCATTTTAAAATATCAGTAGGCAGTAGCAAATTGCACTAATGTTTTCTTAAAGTCCCTAGTCATTTGTACCTTTGCCTATCTTTTCTAAGTTCTTTTAATGTCCTCAATCAGGTTTAGATATGACTCGGAGCTTTTAGTAACAGGCTGAGCCCTGCCAAGCTTTTGACCTGTTCACAAATATCTGAACTCTCATCTTTCTTTTCTGTGATTTGTTTAATCAGATACGTGACCAGCCTGAACTAGCTAAAGGTGCCGCAAATGCTTTATATGATTATATCAGCTCTATGAAGTTGTAACTCGTGATCTTCTGTCATCTGATCTAAGGTATTGGTGTACCGCTTGAAAATTGCTCCTTGTATATGCTATAGCCTGCCAGTATTCTGAGTTATTTTTAAATTTTCATTATCCAGAGGGCAGCTTGATACATGGAATATTTAGCCAGGACGAGAAATGATAGGAGACGTTTTCTACAATAGAATGGCCAAGAGATCCACAAATTGCAATATTTTTTAGGTCTTGCTTTTTTGTCTCAGCTTCTTGTGGCTTTTGTATATAAATAGGCATCTCAATTTGTTGGCGCAGAAAGAGCAGGTGAAACGGTTGCATCTCTTCTTATTGTAAAGGACACTGTATCCAATATTCCGAAGAATCTTGAAGCTAGAATAAGATTGCAGTGTTTTGCAAATTCAGTGTTTATGAATATGCCTCTAGCAAAACCATTTCTAAAATCATACCTAATTATCTTTACCCCATCCTACAGTGAGACCGTACTTTATGCTGCTCTGAGTTGCGAGTTGAAAATGAAGATAGGATATCAACTCTTATCTTCTTTAACTACTCCTTCTATTCATATCACCATCATCACCACAGTTTTTTAATTAGCTCTCCTCCGTAAGACTAGTAACACTAAGAATTTGCTTTATCAGTTCTCTATTTTGTCTCCCTTCCCCAAGTTCAATTGTCTCCTCACGGTTAAATCATCTTCTGGATGGAGGTAATTTTGTTTTTAGTTTTTAGAATTTGATTTCATGTAATGATTTTGATGCTACAGTCTTAATTTCAATTGCTGATCGTTGGAAGAAAAATTAAATTAAGTGGAAATGCTGAAATGATAAGTTTTGCTATGCAAATTCAATTGCTGAATTGAAGACCGTGAGGTTTAGAGTAAAAAGATGATTTCTATTTATCGTAGTGCATGAACAAAGTGTATGTTGACTTCAATTCACTGCAAATTTAGTCGACTTTGGGTTTCTTTATGTGTATAATTTCAGGGAAATAAATGCCAAGTTTTTTGGACATGCTATGTTCTACTTCTACTGGCCTTTTTTAGCAGGATTGATGGCTTTGCAAATGATGCTCAACTCAGCTCTAGACCTCCAAACTCTACAAATACCTGTCCATGGGACAGAGGTCTTGCATAGTTGCATGGAAAATATCTTGCCTTGACACTTTAGTTTCAACTTTTCTGATAGAAAATACACTGTGTTTGTGTTTTAATTTTTGGCCTTGTAAAAATTAGTGGTTAGGTTATGCATTCCTGGGGTTAGATTCCACCATGGGGTCTGTTTGTTTTGACTTAAGAACTTCAATTTGATGTTGCGGTGTTAGATGGTAGTCTACCATGCACCGTCCTTTTAATTGTCTTGAGAATCATGCAATGAGTAGGATAAGTGTGTCGTGTTTATTTTTTTTATGCATTTCCTTTTTCTTTAGCTGGATCTTCTTACATCATATCGTGTTACTTTGGAAATATGATCTTTTGACAAATTTACAGCAATTCTGGACTAGGAGTAGTATTAATAAGAACAAAGCAATGGAAGAGCATTTGCAACATTACGGGGTGATCAGCTTCAAGAAGGTGGTTGAAGTAATGGAAACTATGGGTAGGGCTTTATGTGTACCAAAACGTGCTCAAGCTTACGTTGACAGCCCCATGCCAATAGGATACAATGCTACTATTTCTGCACCTCATATGCATGCAACATGCCTTCAGCTGTTGGAGGAGCATCTAAAACCTGGCATGCATGCATTAGATGTTAGCTCAGATTCTATTACTCTCCAGATTGACTTTATGACTGGACCATAGCTTTGTTGTGTCCATGCTGATATACTGTGGGTTCTTCATGTTATTGATAACCATTTCGTTGCTGGATGAAGTGACTCAGAGTTTTGCTGTGTTTTCTTTTTGCATCTAGGTACGGGGTATTTGGCAGCATGCTTGGCCATTATGGTTGGACCACAAGGTCGTGCTGTTGGTGTGGAGCATATTCCAGAATCGGTTACTTCGTCTATCAAGAGTATCAAGAAAAGTGCAGTTGCTCCATTTTTACAGGAATGTTCTCTCCGTGCATGTTGAGGGTATGCTTCTGAAACTTCTGTTCGATATGTTCCTCTAACAATCCGTGATGCCCAGCTTTGGGATAATTGATTCCTGTTGTGTTTTTGCCTAGCAGTTCATGATGATAAAAAAATGGTTGCTCTCTTATGCTTATTCATATTTGCAAGTGTAGAGTTGTAAATGATGCTATAATGATATTTTTATTTTCATCAAAATGTTTCCAGTGTTGGTCTTCAACTGCAATCTTCTGCAAATACCCGAGTTTTAGTTTGAGCTGACTTGATTTTCCTTTGATATTTCATGTTATTATTGTTTCATTCATAAAACCATTTTAAAACTATATAACACTGATAGAAAAATAAAATAAAGGTTAGAGAGACAAGTGTAATAAAGGCGAAAGAACACGAACCAAAGAGACAAACTCAAGGAGCTGACCATTCTCTTCAGAGTGTTTATCCCACACAATGAATGTGCTATGTTATCTTTACAACAAGTCAATAAACAATTGCAATAGAAAATTTTATATACTGTTTAATTTTTTATAATTAAATATTTACACATGACTATCGCCTCATTAGTTTGAACGAATGACGTGTCATAACCGTTGCATTGTATAATTATTCTTTTCTTCATCGTTCAAATTTACCATTGTTTTTTAACTCTATTTCGTAGTATTAAAGATTTTCAATTTCTGTTTGCGGAAAACTCTCTTCTTGACAACCTTCTCTTTTATTTTTGCTTCTTGACAAGTTTTTATATTTATTTTTTTAACATTCAGAAAGAACAAAAATTGGAATTCGGAAGTGCATTTTTTTCTTTCAATTGTTGATCATTTTGTTAGATTTATTGAAAAACGTGAAATGTAAAGTGATAAAGTTCTATTTGCTGTTGTAGGAAAAAAAATTCATAGGGTTAAGATGCTAGGGTAGATTAGTTCTAGTGTTATATTTCAAATCAGCTTATAGGGGAAGAGGAGAAATTAATTTACTAAGAAAACTGTTCTGAAAAATGACACTAAAATTGTTTTTTGAGCATTATATAAACTAGATTAATGATGAAAACTTAACATCTATATAAGTTTTTTCTAAAAATGATTACATAGCCATAAATAGTTTAGTAATAAAACACAACAATCCAAAGCCACAACCTTAACAGTTACCAGTGGCAGGATCAATCCATGCATAGACAACAAGGATATCAGACATCCTAGCTATATTCTTCTTATCCTCGTAGAATTTGAAATGACTATCTGTTCATACCACAACAGCTGAAAACAAGAGATGTTGGTAGCTTAAAATATAGATAGGAAAGGAAATTGTATACTTTTCTACAATGTGAATAGATGCGTAGTCAATTTACATATCCGATACAAAGTCCAAAGTCGTTCAATTACTCTTGTCTTCTCCGGTAGTCCCTTCTTGAGATGTTACCTTTGACATGGGTGTTTCTGGAGCATCTGAAATTCTCAGTCTATTCACTAATTCTTTATTATGATACTGACTATTTGATCGTATAATAGGTTCACGATCATCATGATGAACTATTTCAATTTCAGAGATGCGATAAGAAACATAGTTAGACGGTGAACCGTTGGAATCCACAATCAAATCTATGTTGTTATTAATTTGAAAACTGTGCATTTTATCATCTCTAAATTTCAATTCTGGTCGTGTTGAAGGTTCTATATCATGCACAACATCATCCTCAGCATATGAAAGGGCACCAGTTCCTATACTTGAATGCATCATTTGGCATAATTGGTCCTTGTAGCGCTCTATGCATGAAACAGTTCAGCTGTTTCATCAAATAAAATCAGAGAGCTTTACACTAATGGGGAAACTATTACAGATTTAACCAACTAAAAAAGTTACTCCCTTTATTTCATTTTGAAAGGGTCAATTTTTTTCCATACATTTTAAGAAAATACAATTTTACATTCATTTGTTCTTATTTATCCTTATTAATATCTTGTAAATTGTGTCGAAAGTATCAGTGTTTAATTTAAAGAACATAATAAGGGGCAAAAAAAATAACTTCTCCAAAAATAAAAATGAGACATTTAAAATGGGACATTCAAAAAAGCCAAACTATTTATTTTAATCTAAACATTTGTATCTTTTATCAATTACGACCTAACCTTTTAATTTTTACAATTATGTCCAATTTGAAAGAGTTTTTTGCAATGATGTCCAGAACTTTGAGTTTCATTATTTAAATCAAAATTTTTGCGTCCTTTATTAATTACGACCAAATTTTAAAAATATTATCTAACTTTTAAAAATAATTTTTTTATGAACAACTTCAGAAAAGAAAAAAAATAATTACTATGAAAGTTTGGTCGCAATTGATAAAAAATGCAAACATTTGGTTTTAAAGAATAAAATTCAAAGTTTTGTTCATAATTGCAAAAAAAAAAATTCAAATTGAACATAGTTGTAAAAATTAAAAGACTTGATCGTAACTAATAAAAGACATAAAGGTATTAAAAGATAGTTAGGCCTTCAAAAGAAAAGGTATGTGTCCTTTCTAAAATGGGGCGGATAGAGTACTCGAGTATCTAAGATGTCATTTATAATATGTAAGCAAAGTATTATAAACTGCAAAGGGAAATCTGACATGAGATATTTTATCAGACAAGGAACAGAAATCACCAGTCGACTCTCCTTGCTTTCTGGAAAAACTTGTGGATACATGAGTATGAAAGCGAGGATCAGGTGCAAAAGCGTCTATGAAGATACATTGGCTTGACAATCTATGTCTAAGAAGGCATCACCAAGAAGAGGAAAATTATAACTCCACTTGAATGAAACCAATATAAAGCACCACATCAGAATTATTTTGAATAACATTATAATCCTAAGCATCCAAAATTTTACATCACAAGCATACATGAATGTAATGGACATTGAACAATACATCATAAGAGGGTGATACCAATATTATCCATGTTTAAGAAATCAAGTTACATTAGACCAAAAGTTATTTGATTTACCAGGATATGCTAAGCCATTTAACTTAGCTACAAGGTTTATAAAGTCTACCCAGAAATCAATTTATAGTAAAGACAGTGTCATACTAGCAGCAAGAATTCTTCAAGACATCTAGTACAAGCAACACATGTGTTCCCAGGTATAATCCCTATCACTCTGTCAAACACAAATTGCAAATTATGCCTTTCATTATTTACATACATGATACGTGTATGCAGATACAAAGATGCAGCTTGCATTTACATAATGAACCATACAGTTTTATGTTCTATGATTGCATAAAGGGAATAATTCATTAAAGTAGAGGAGTGCTGGATCAAGTTTGTTTACCTTACTGGCTTACCAGGAGTAAATGCTGATGATATTCGGGTAACTGTGGCTGCACCTGCTGCTCATGGGGAAGCTAACAATGAACTTTTGGAATTTATGGGCAAGGTATGGTTTATTCTATCTTATATTGGCCTTTATCTTATTTGTGAAACTACTAAAACTGAACGGCCAGCCTTAATCATCTATATTAAGAGTCAAATTAATGTGATTCACATGTCATGCAGGTGTTAGGCTTGAGATTGAGCCAAATGACTCTTCAAAGGGGATGGAACAATAAATCTAAACTCCTTGTTGTAAGTGGAATAAAGAATGTGCTAAAAGAGCTTGTTGAAGTATGAAGCATGAAAGAGGAGTCGCAATTATTAGGAGTTTGATCCAAATTTGCTGATACACAACCATTGTAATTTTATCCAACCCTTTACGAAGAGTTGTAATTTTACCCAGTGTTTTATTGTAACTAGGTCGATGCCCGCGCTTTGCGCGAGTGTAAGTTATTTTTTCAAATTTTTAACTTTAAAATATATAATATTATTTAAAATGTCTTAAATTTGAATTTTTATTATGAATATATATGGATTGCCTTCTGAAGTTAATTGGTTAACAATTAGTAGATGTGTGTGTATACAATAGTTTGAGAAACAGGATTTTATTATGTTTATAATTTAATGACTTCATATGTCGAAATGTTTACTTGCGTTATAATTAACTTGTGCATATACTATGCATGCAATTCATGCTATAATTTATTTAATTTCTATAATTTTAATTATAATTATGCATATTTAATATCGATATTGGTATAATATATATAAGATCCAAAAAATTTCAATTATATCCGAATAAGTAGATGTTCAGTAAGATGATGGTAATAAATATCAATTGTTCTCATATTTAGAGGAACTTAAATTCTAATTTGTAAGTGTAAATAGAAAATGAATATAAAAATGGAAATGGTTGATATTTCATTTCAGAATTTTATTTCTATGTACCTCATAATGTGGCTTATTTTGTTGTTGAATGTGGTTTTAAATATTCACTAAATGGAAGATACCGAGATAAGCGGGTTATTAATGATATATTTATAAACTCACATTTGAACTTAGCTATTATGGAACCAACAAATGTTAATATAAAAGTTGCAATATTATAATTTCAAATAGCATGAGGGCGTGAAGGAATGGATGAGCAGTCAAAATATGTTTAATCTTAATTTGGAGTTTAAAATTATAGTATATATAGATATAAATAATATAGAAGTCAAACCGAACGAAAGCAATAATGGTTGGGTTGGTTTACATATTACACATTTTAAAAATTTAGTTCGGTTTATTTTTAAATTTTTTAAAAAACCCATGAAACAAATAAAAACCGCGCTAAATGTATAACACATGATAATTATTATATTTAATATTTATATTTTATCTTTAAAATTTTGAAAAAGAAAAAAATTTCTTGTATTTCAATAAAATACAAAACTCAAACTTTATTTCTTTAATTTGATTATGTTTGTATTTTATTATAAAAGTGATTGGTTTTGACATATATACTACTAAATCGAACTAAATTACCGATTACACACTTTTAGTAATCTATATTACAAATTTACATCGTACTACAAATAGAAACATAATATGTTCTGCTTAAATATGTATAATTAAGATAAATTCTTGTCACATATCTAGCTTTATAATATTTTAAAATAAATTGTAGCTATTGATTTTCTACTTATAAAAGCATCTAAAATTTACATTCAAATGAAGTTTAGTTATTCCTAAATAATCAATCTTAGTAAAGAAGTAATTAACGATCAAGTTATATTCACACATTTATAAGTGGACATACTTTCATAAAAAAAATTTGAAAGATCTAGCAAACAAATATTGGCCGCAATTTATATGATCTCTGGGTGCGTTCAATTCCTTTAAAATGGACAAATTCAAAAGAAACATCAAAATGCACTAAAAATATAAAAATTATGAGATAACTTTTTTAACATCATAAAATATCAAACTCTATGAAAAAAATTTATATCCATATTTTATAGATGTTAACGGCATCTTTATATAATAAAAGATGCTTATGCAAAATTTGAATATTAGAATATTACCGGAAATACATACCATGGTAGTAGCTAGCCAATAAAAATATCTTTTTCGAAAGAAATACTTATCAATGACATGTTCCTTTATGTGAGCAAAGAGTAAGACACACACACATATATAATAGTTATTGGTCATTTATTTAATGTGAAAATTCATAACTTCTGAATATTAATATCATACTAAAACTCTTCAAATTTTATGATCAAAATCTTATAAAAATATATATTTATTTCAAACTTAATTGATTTAAATTTACATTTTAAAATGATTTAATTGTATAATTTATAACCATTAGTAACAAAAATAACTTTTCAAATTATATAACTTACAAAAATCATTTAAAATACATAAATTAACTTTTAATATTTGTATAATCCATAATCTTACAAAAAATTATATTATAATAAAAAAATTCAAACTTCGTAGAAAATTTATTTTAAACAATAAAAATTAAAATATTAATTAGTAGTGTAGACATAAATAATTGCTAAAATCATAAATTAACCTTTTTTTCAACACAGATTGAAAAAATCGTTTTTGACAAAGCTATTTGATTTTAAGGACTTGAGGCTTCGGTCATGAGGTGTCTCCAAGCTAAGACTCGACGAAGCGACTATCGATAAGGTTTGAGGCAAACAAATCGAGATATCGAAGTGCTTAATTGAAGTCCTTGGATAGCAAGTGGTGAGTACACTAGCTTTAAATTACTCGCTAATATTCATAAAACTACGTATTTTAATACGAAAAGTTATATGAATATTTATATATTTGAAATGTACGTTTTAAAATGTATTATATATGTATGTTTTGAAAACGATTGCTTTTTCAATTGTGTTGTTTTAAATAATAACATAGTTATATGAAAAGAACACAAATGTTAAAGTACCGAAGAAGGTAAAACAACATAATCCTGGAATCTTCATTTCATAATCATGTTCTTATATATATAATTGCTAACTTGCATTTTGGTTCTTAAAACTTTCAAAAGTTGCAATTTAATCTAAAAATTTATCCGCGTCCAAATTTTAAACGATCTCCGATTGACTCGAAACTTTAATCATAAATACTATAAATTATTTTGCGGACTTTGGCGAAATAATTATTAGCTCGGGGTTTATAATTTATTTTATATTAATTTTCTATGTTATTTCCTTAAAATCCCGCTAATTGACTTAATAAAAATTATTTTAAATTTTCAATATAATTAAATTAAATTCTTCTTAATTTAATTTATCGGAATTCACGACACGTGACACGACTTAATTATTTTAAAATATTTGGGGTATTACAGAAATGGAGAAAAATCTTTAATTATATATATATTCTTATTATCTTTACAAAGAAGAAGAAGAAGAAGAAGAAGAGACCTATATATACAACAACTATCTTCTAGATTATATTATGGTGACTGTACAAGAAAACAAAAAGAATAACAGAAAATGAAAGCGTGTGACTTGCTGCAAATCAATATTATATAGTATAAAGTAGAACCCAAAAACACTGTACATTGAACAGTGTTTTTGGGTTCCAACTTATTTTACTTTCTTAAGCTTTATTACAATCATGCCATTATCTCTATGAATTACCCTTGACTAATTCAAAAATTCCGTCTATATCCTTGGTTCTTATCTGTTTTCTTTTCCTTTCTCCTCCATACTTTGTTAATGTGTCTGTTTTATTGTAAGATTTAATTCCTCCCCTATTTTCAATCTTTGGCTTGATCTTCTTTGTTTTCCATGGTTTATCACCGACTCTCTCATCGCCTCTATTTTTTCTCGCTACTTCTTCTTTATATCACTGTTTCGTGCACCTGATATTCACGTCTAAACCCTATTTTGCTCGAATATGACGATGTTTAGAGGTTTTAGTTATTTACTACTTACTTGGGTCAATTTCAGTGCAAAATTCCAATTGATTTCTTTTGCCTGATTGTTATTATTTTTACAAGTTTAAAAATCTGTCTTACTATTTTTTTTTTTTTTTTAGTGACTTGCCAGCTGATCATAAATGTCAATCGACCCCCTTAAGGTGTTTCGCTGTAAACCCTAATATTTTTAGTTTCTATAATTATTAATTTTTTGTTTCCGAATAACTGTATTAATTTTTTATATGAAGGTGTACTTTTATTTTATTGATTGATAATCGATTTTGAATGTGTAGGCTACAGTTTGATGATATTAGAATTTGAAATGTTTCAGTTATCATTATATCATAATTTGAAATATAGACAATTTATGTTTAATACTTACTAATTACAGTATTTCATTTCATTTATAGGACTATCAGTTTTTAATTTGTGGGCAGAAGGAACTGAAGCTTTGTGAAATAAAATGCAGGAGTATAAGAAATAGACACTTTAGCAATGTGAATTTGATATTACTTTCCTTTCCTGCTATTCCCATTATGATTTTCATTCTGGCTGGTCCGTGCTATTCCACTTGATGTATTTGTTTTGCGATATTGCATTGCTAGAGTTCGCATAATAATTAATAATAAATCAATGAAATGTGACCTAAGAATCGTAAAATGAGCTTTCGAAAGTTATTATGCAAGATTTTTTTGGCCTTTTCATTCAGATTTCGAGAAATAAATGGTGAGTACACATAGGTCTGTCTAATAGCGAGAATCATGTAGATGGATGCTTTGACTAATACTGCAATCCTTGGACATGAAGGTGATCTAGGCACCACTCAATTAAGTATCTGTCATAGTTCACATAAATAGGTAAGCTTAATCACCATGCATAATGCATACTTATGCTATTTTTCAATGTAGGTAGTGGAAACTCATGAAAGTTTCTTGAAAATAATTTCAAACTTAATTCCTATTACAGATTGCCTTAACATGTTTATTTTCAGAAAAATGTATTCTGTAATTTTATGTTCCTATTTCTTTCTTACTTTGTTTATGTACTGTAGCTCGAGAATATAACAGAACAATGGTTTAGAAAGAGATAAATTTAAGTCAAGATATAGCAGGAATTGCATTGTAATTAGACTTTGAGCCATGGTGTAGCATCATCATTAAGATGAGATTATAGTTTCTTGGTGAAAAGGTACTTATATATCCATTCTACACAAAAATAAATCCTTGAAATAATCCAATAGGGTCCATGTTGCATGCTTTGTATTGTCTTCAAATTTCCCTGGGCTAATTGGGTTACTGAATTATGGTATCACCTATAAAGAAGATGTAGCATCTAGACTCTTCGAAAAAGCAGCAACATCAATTAATCTGAACTCATTTGTGTATTTTTACAGTAACTAAATGCAACAAATATGTTTGTAGCCGATCATTTTTAACTGAAACAGCTAGACATGTTTGGTTTCATAAATGAGATTAATTTTAAATATTTTTATTGTTAAACTATGATTTGTATATAGAATACTCAAAACTTCTTCATACGAGTACTTTAGTTTTGAATTAAATGTAATTTTTAATCTGCTATAGAATTAATGTATGATTAATTATGCGCCCTTCCAAAAATATTTAAAATGATTTGATCTTTTTTATGTTTTGGAAGTTATGACATTACAATGAACAATTAATCGTATTTTGAAATTTAATATAAGTTCTACTTTAAATTAAATATGTTTAATTTCGAAGCGAATGCAAGGACTGAAATAAAATATTTACCGTTTGGAGTATTTTTATGTATAATTAAATTCATTTTATTTTATGTCTATGTTTTTCTATTGGTTATTCTTTAGTTAAATAATTTTTTTCCCGAAGCATCGCGAGGGTGTCGTACTAGTAGAATCTAATGCACAGAGGAATAAGGACGTGGCCAATGATTGATGAGAAGTTGAGTGCAGTTGAGGCCCAAAGAAGGAAAGGAGGCCCATACTTCTACAGTTTTTTTTAAGATATTTTACCATAAAATTATTAGAGTATTTTGATAAATTTATTACTAACATTATACGAGACAACCTTTTCTATTATATAGAACATAAAAATGTACTATTTTTTCTATGTTTATAGGACAGAGGAAGTATTCATCTCTATTAACTCTAATATCTAATTTTGTTATTTTTCAAAGTAGTTATTTGCCACCAATCACGATCCTCTTTGGTTGCACTAGAAATTTCAAGATTAATAGACAACTTGCCCTTTTAAGAACTCAAAATAATCAAATTTGTTGGTTGGTTTGGTGAATAATAATAATAATAATAATGATTATTATAGCAAGTTGGTTTTTCTAATTGAAGTAATTAACATTAATTAATAATCTTTGAGCAACTTGTAGGAATGGTCATGTAAGGTCAACCTATATTTATATTTTGAACAACAAAAATAGTATTAAGGTGAAGCTATCCTACGAGTACATCTTTCCATATTTCGCATGTAGTAGCCAACGTGCAATCACATTACACTAAATTTCATTTTTTTTATTTCATAAACTACGTTACGGACTTCGTGCTACTCATCTTTGTTTCTCTTTTGATTTCTATTCAATGTCCCTACAGAGATTACTTGAAATTGCTAAAATTATTGCCGTAAACATATAATAAAAATAAATTATCCAAGTTAATCTAATAGTTGAATCTAGAACAAGTATTAAATATTATAACTCACTCAAACTATTTTACATTCACTACTTTTTAAATTTAATTTGCGACTTTCTCACCGTCAAAGCAAACATTAAGCATTATAAGTCACTCAAATTATCCCCACACTTTAGATGTGGGATGTCACACAATATCTTTCATATTATTATTTTTACCTTATCCAGTACAATAATGTTGATTTTGTTAATCTATACTTAACTAACAGTAATAATTTTTAAAATTATTATTATAAAATATCTTTTAGCAGCAAAACTGATATAACTGTAAAATTATTGTTATTATAATTACAATAATTTGGCCGTGTGTGCATGACTTCGCTACAAGATGAATGTATAAAGTATTGGATCGTTTACTAATTATTTTTTAATAATATTTAAATTTTATTGTTGATATAATACACTTGATTTAGTTAAAAAATTATATTATTATTTTTTTCAGCTAGTGCTATAACAAAAATATTGGTATTTTTTAACAATATTAAAATTTAGAAGTGCTAGATAAAATTACTAGTAATGAGGATGAAATCTATTTTGGACAAAGCTAATTAATTACTTATCTTAATTACTATTAACTCACTTATACATTATTTAATGATTAATATTATAAATCCGTTATAACAATATGACATTTTATTTTCTTTCATAATATAATTTGTTACACTTCTTTTTCTATGAGCAGCAATCCGTCTCAAGCAGTCGTGACTGATCTATAACAAATTTATTGGCTGTCATAAATTGAGAGTTTTTCTATAATGAACAAAATGATGTCATGTTGAATGAGAACTAAACTTAAAAGAAAATTAATTCACAATAAAAATTAATTTGTAACCTTTATATCTTAAATTAATAATTTAAAGTCATATTATCTTAAGCTCTTGACCTTATCATACCAACAATAACGATTACTAAAATGATAGATTAATACAGACAGTTTGTCAAAGACATTGTCAAGGGGTCTGAATTTAACTATAAAAGCAGGAATTAGCCTCTCAAACAATCTCATCATTGCCTACAAATATTAACAAATCTCCGATCTTCTCCGAATAACTAAACGATCGGAAATGGCAACGAGAAAGCTTTTCGTGTTCCTCTTTTGTCTCCTTTTCGTGCTAGAAGTGACTAATGCATGGGGTATAGATATAGGGTTCATGAATAGAAGGACATACCCACAGAGTACTATAAATATGGGGTACTATAGGAGGACATGCCCTAGAGCTGAGCTTATTGCCCATAAAACAGTTTACAACTATGTCGCCAGGGACCCTACTCTTGCTGCTGGTTTGTTGAGAATGTATTTTCATGATTGTTTCGTTACGGTAAGTTGGTACTCAGTTTTGATTAATTTCTAGTCGAGTTTGATTCTTAATTATTATATTGAGCTCGAATTCGAACTGCTAAAGTAAAAATTCATGGAGTTGAAGTCCAGTGCAGTGTTTTGACTCGACTTGATTGCAGGGATGCGATGGTTCGGTGCTCTTACAATCTACAGCGAATAATAAAGCTGAGAGAGATGCAATTCCAAACCTAACCTTAAAAGGCTTTAATGTGATTGATGCTGTCAAATCTGCACTCGAAAGGGAGTGTCCTGGAGTCGTTTCTTGTGCTGATATTCTCGCCTTAGCAGCTCGAGATTCGGTTTTAATGGTAAAATTATATATATTTTGCATGATCGCGCTATGTAATTAATGTACCTAATCAATCAAAATGTATTATTAATCAGATTGGAGGACCATTTTGGGATGTTCCTACTGGACGTAGAGATGGAAGAACGTCCCTTGCTTCACAAGCTTCAGCAGAATTACCATCTCCTTTCGCTAACATTGCCCAACTTAAACAAAATTTTGCTGCCAAGGGTTTTAATGCCAAAGAACTTGCGGTTTTATCAGGTCACAACCAAAATCTAAGATTTTTTATTATTATTTATTATTACTAATGATTGATTTATGAGGTAATTGATTCCGTTAATTAGTACTCAAACTTTCATTTTTTTCAATTTGATTATCAAATTTTAATTTATTAATTGTTTGAGACTAAACTTTAAATTTATTTCACCCAAAACGGAAAACATGAAATATATCAACTTTAGTAACTAAAAATCCTTGGTGAAATAAAATTAAAGTTTACTCATGTAAAAAACAACTTATAATTTACAAAATCGAAACAATATGTAATTCCAGAGTATATATAAAGCAAAATAAATTTATCTATACATTTATGAGCTTTAAATTTTATGACCTTGGTCATATTTTTTCGAGGGTTATCAAATATACTCATGGCTCATTCGGAGTTGACATGGCATGAATCTATACGTCAACGTTTAAGTCGTTAATAAATTTGGTAAAAGCCGAAAAGATGACAGAACAAACTGGCAAAATTTAATGATCATGTTATATTTAGCAAAGAAAACTAAAATTGTCAGGTATCTAAGATCACTTTACATATATATGTATAAACGTGAGATTGTTAATGATTTACAGGAGGGCACACCATTGGAACTGGACATTGCTCTATAATCTCAAGCAGGCTATACAATTTCACGGGCAGAGGCGACACAGACCCGTCGTTGGATCCGATATACGCAGCTCAGTTGAAGAAGAAGTGCTTACTTGGAGGAAGCTCAGCCGTAGTTGCTGAACTGGACCCTGGAAGCGTCAAATCATTTGATGCAGCTTATTATTCTGTTGTAGCTAATAAACGAGGGTTTTTCCAGTCCGACGCGGCTCTTCTTGACGATTATGAGACCCGAAGTTACGTAAAATTTCAATCATTCAGCCGTGGATCGACTTTTGGTAGGGATTTTTCTAAATCCATGGAGAAATTGGGTTATCTTGGAGTTCTTACTGGTAGGCAAGGTGAAATCAGGAAGACCTGTGCTTTTGTTAACAAATGGTGATGATCCATGCTTTGATTTTATTCCTTTATTTTCAACTGTGATTGATTCTTGATTTTTACTGAGTGCAACAAAGTTGCATATGTTTTTTTATTCTTGTTTGACGCTTTCATTACCATTAATTGTGTAATCTCTTGGTTTCTTTTTTTCTCATGTCACACAGGCATGTATGTTGTACTACTTAGTAATTGGTTTGTTATCTATTATACATTATTTTGATTTATTTAAGAATTTAATTATAAGTTTTGCTTTTACTTTTTTTATGGAATTCATGATCATCGCAACTAAAGAAAACAATCAATTTGTGACAAAAATTAGTAATGCAATTCAACGTAGTTGTAATGGATTTACGACGGGTTAATATTATTACACGATGGAATTTGCAACGAATTACAATCAGTGACGAAGTCAGACCCAAAATTAAAGTAGGGCACAAATTCAACTTGAACAAAATTGAAACATTGTACCATAAAAAATATAACCACAATGTATAATTATTAATTTTTTTAATGTAAAATAAAATGAAAAGTAAAAGAACCGTCCCTGATTACAATCATTGTCGTTTGATGTTTATGACGAATTTGTAATGCAATTTCGTGATAGGTAAAGATTCCAAGGATATATTCATTGTAAATATGTATTAAAAATTAGAGCACACTACTCTAGCATTAACTATAATTTACACTTGCATTCTCTTGCTTCAAATCAAACTATGTGGTCTTTAATTAAGTTTAAATTTTGGTAACAGTTATAGTGTTGTATGAATGAAAACCCGTTAATATATACGGTCAAAGAAAAAAATAGAAGACTAATTATTGTAAATTTAAAAATAAAAAGGCCTAAATCATTAGAAAATGTAAAATAAAGGACCAAAATTGTGAATCATATTCCGAATTCTCCTTAGTCTTTAATTGCAAAATCATAAAATTTTAATAGAATACATTAAATGTTTACATTATTGAAACCAAAGGGATCACTTTGTTTGATCATAAAAAGGATGTAAATCTGAATTACAAAAAAGTTTAGAGATGTAAAAAAAAATTATAGGAATAATTTCGTCTAATACATAATGATTAAAATAACTAAAATATTAGAAAGAAATAATAATTTCTTAAAACTTATGAGAGAAATAAAATTTCATGCCTCAACTCATGAGGTAATAATAATTTCTTAAAACTGTGCTAATATATTTATCATTTACCAAAAAAAAAATCGTACATTATTGATAAATTAATTTATATATTTTTTAAAGAAATATACAAGTATAAAAAATTAACAAATAATTTTCAGTTTTTATATTAAAAATATAGTCTAAAAATAGAATTATAAAGATTTTATGAACAAAATTCTACAGTTATTTTGTTTTTAATGCACTTGCTACCATTGGATGAACAAAAAAAGATTACTACTACAAACTAAAATACAAAAAGGAAAATTTTCTTACTAGTCGTCGCTGCTAAAAAAAGGACTTACTTTTGACAAGAATGAAAATATAAGGACTTAAGTTTTATAAAACAAAGTAGAGGGACCCAAAGTCGAACAAAATAAAGGTACTCTTTTGCTGTTCTTTCATAAATCGAAAATCATATTTTGGTGGGTATTTTTGCCTCTCTTCAGCTTTAATTCCGTCCTTCATTACTCGTCATCAAAGTTATTTCAGTTTTCACCCTCAGAAAAAGGCAAAACAAAGGCGACTCTTTGGGCTGCAACTAAGTTCCAATTACCAAGTAATCTCTCTTACTAATTATGCCCTCAAGCTGTTTGTACATTTGCCTCAATGAAACTTTTTAAATTTATGTCATTCACTCTCTAATACATGTATTATCAGTCTATCACCAAACCCTAAACATGTCATACCAGGATGATCTCACAAGTTTTTAGGGCTTTTCTGATTCTGGTTTGATGATTAATATTTTCCCTCATCCTCATTTACTTCACTAGAAATTGACAAATTGTTGTATTGTGATTGCTTGTGTGGAAGTTTCATTTTGCTATTGTTCTTAGTTTAAATTCTCTTAGTAAACCACCATTGACAAACATATAATTCTTCGATCCTTTCTTTGTTGCTGTGCTGTAAATAAGATAAAAAAGAGAAAACAAGGAACAAAATGTGAATATGTAAGACGTTTAAAGGTATTGAAGGGTTTATTAAGTATTATTTTTTTCTCTGTAATACAAGCAGTTTGCAGCTGCAACTGCTTCTTAGCTCTAGAGAAGTCTTAACTGTTAGGCTCTGCTTATTGGGGTGGTGGTTTGACACGATTCAAGTGCAGATTTTTTTATATAGGTCCATTTTACATTGTGCAGCAAGTGCTCCAATAGCTCAAGTTCCTAATAGCTATAGGTTGTTTTAGTACGTTAGATGCTGGCCGGTAGAAGGTCGTTGTGCTTTGAAGAGAAAACGATGGATTTCTTATGTCTTTGAGTAGGTTAGTCTTTTTCCGACTATGATGGTTCGTTTTCTGCAATTTCGGGACATAATACTCGGCTGGCCAAGTATTGAGCCTTGTCTTGCCATCCTCTGCAGAATTTTGAAGGTGAACAATAACAGAGATTGGAACTTTTAGTCTCTGTAGTCATTAGTGCTTATGATCACGAGAAGAAATAAACAATTATGGGAATTTTTGGATGTTAGCATGGAATGATAAGCTAATATGCCTCCTCCTCTGGTCGATGTTTTTATTGTTGCTTCTTGCACATTGTCAAGTCTGAATCAGGTCTCTCCTGACTTTTTTATGTCATCTTTTGTTATTATCATCAGCATGTTATTTATCTTATTTCTGTATTTACACCTTAGAGCAGCAGCCATAGTAGTTTCAAGAATGTTGCACTAGAAAATAGCGCGGAAGCTTTGACGCAGATCGTGTAGTCTTGAGGTCCACAGCTTGAGAATTCCTTGGCTTCGGCATCTACCTAGTTTGTCCGACTATTAATAATTAGTACTAGTCAACTTGCTAGCTCCACGTGTGGACTGGAAGCAGAAAAACTGAATGAAATCTACCACACACGGAAGAATTCTTCAAATAATGAAAGCTGAAGGTAGAATCTTGTAAAAATTGACATTGACAATGAGTAAATCCTTCTTTCTTTTAGCTGTCAATAGAGAATGAAAGAGTATTTGCTATCTACTTCCAAATCTCTACAATTTGGTAGTGTAGCACTTTTGGCTAGAACTTCTATTTCATGTCGATCAAGATACTGGCAAGGTTAAGGAGCATAGGTGAACTAGTTGTGCAGAACTTTGAAGATATAACAGTCAAAAGTGGGTGATATGCCATATGTAAGGACATTTTCAATTGGTGCAGCAGCAGAATGCTATAAGAATAGAACATTCTCAAATTTTCTTAACTGTGCTGAATAGAACATTCATGGATTCGAAGTTTCGAACTTCGAAGAGTTCTGCAGCTTCCAAACTATTGCCTGCATTTTTGATATGCAGTTTGTACTTTGTATCAAGTGTTTCGAGGGTTGAGGAAGTCAGTAGTCACAAGACTACGTTAATTCGAACAGGAAGCAAGTCTGATAGCTATCCTGCTTTTTTCGACTGAAAGTGAAATGAAGCTAGTATCCTGATGCTAGTCGGTGGCCTGGAAGAATATCAATATCGGTATCTAGACTTCCGGGCAGCAGTTAAACACTTCGTGTCTGCATTTCCAATAAGTTTTGGTGTTGATATATAATAAGAAGGAAGAAAACAACCGTTAAATTTGGATTATTATTCTGTTCATTTGGCTGCAAATAGTCATGTCATGGCAGGGAAATTGCGTCTGTCTCCGGCTGCTGCATTCAGAACTCAATTATTTATCTGAAAAAAGTTTGAATAAGCCAGACAAATAAAATTAAAGTTGAAAGGAAATGAGAATTGGAGCGTTTCATTTCAATTATGAGAGGAGGGATCCATATTCTTTTTGTTCTTTATTTCTATAAAGAACTGAAGCATATCGTCGGAGCACCGCCATACGCAGCAAGAACAACATAGACGGGATGGCACTATTACTGCAGCCGGAACACCGATGAGGACGGTTGAGATGAGTTTCAATTAGAAAACATTCACAGAATACTAAATATTAGACAAACAAAGGAAAAATCAGTTCAAATGTCCTTGTTTTCTCTTTTTATTTTCTTTACAGCACAACAACAAGAAAGGATCGAAGACTTTTATGTTTGTCACTGGTAATCGAAGAGACGACAATGGTGGAGAGAAGAGAAAATGAAAGGAGAGGAGGAAACATAGAAAATAAAGAGAGAGAGAAAAGTTACTAAATTTTTTCTTTTTAATTCAATTTTTCAACATGTCCTGACATAGACGGAGAGAGACAGGGCCACATGGGGACAGATGGCGAGGAAAAGGCTGAAAAATGATTAAATCGTTTTCATTTTTTTGGAGACGGAAGGGCCGTGAATGGCGCCGCCATAAAGGTCGGGGGGTTTAGTGACCGTTTTGAAAAGTCAGGGGGTTTAATGAAGTTTAGGGTAAAGGTCAGGGTCCATGGGTGATTATTAGCCTAAATTTTCATATAATGTATTATGACTATTGCTACAGTGTATCTGCTTCTAATCCATATGTGTTTGTTATGCAGGAGAGCAGGCGTAGCGTATGCGATGAAAGTCAAGCTGCTCCGTATCCTTTTTATTATATACAATCTTTCTTCTGAAATTAGAATTATATACTGTTGTTTTATTTAATTTATTAAATTTATTATTTGTCAATCGATTTGAGATGACTTTCAGTTATCATTTAAGCAAATTATTCTTTCATATTGCTGAGGAATTATGTAAACTATATGGTTTATCGTACTAGAATGAGCATGTACACAACTACGTTTGTATATAATGATAACCTCAATTTTTCCATTTAACCTTGTATACGTATTTCAACCAGGATCGCCTTAGTGCATATGATAAAGAAAACTTCACTACTCTTCTATAATATCGGTGTTTTAAATCTTTTCACTACTCTTAGATGATGCTTGCACCTGTTGTATTATAGTTAAGGTAAAATGGTGTAATTATAACAGCTATTCCTTAACATATTTCCTTCTTGAATTTCTTCTGGATTTGTCCAAAGAGTAAGTCCTTTTATCTCTCATTAGCTTTCCATACGGTTGAGAACTTGTGTTCATTCATGGGATTCATTCTTTATACGAACTGGCTGAAAATCTCGACATTTTTCTTTAATCAGAGAGACTAAAACTCTAATTTCCTTTGTGAATTATAGGTGGCATGCGATTGCTACATGGACTTGGGATGCGCAGGATGAAACATGTGGGATCTGTAGGATGGCCTTTGACGGTTGTTGTCCTGATTGTAAACTTCCGGGGGATGATTGCCCACTTAGTAAGTTACCCTTATCAACTTCATCTCTAGTTTTCTTTAAATTCTCTTTTTCAATGTCTTCAGTATCAATCTTTTTTTCCTACTGTTGAATATCTACTCAAGGTTTGTTCTTTTCAATCAATTTTCACAGCATAATTTCTTGAACCTCCTGTGTATGCCAAGTTAAATATTCATCTCCTCGTATTTTACCTGTTTTAGCCAGGAAATGTGCATTCGGTTCAAACCAAATTAACAAAGATTTAAAATATATTTCAAACTAAACCGAACCATTCAGTTGGTTTCTTCGGTTTTATATGTACTAAAATTGAATTGAAATTTTATTCTGCAAACTAATAATGTGCATTTGGCATATAATGTTGCAGTTTGGGGAGTATGCAATCATGCATTCCATCTACATTGCATCTTAAAGTGGGTGAATTCACAAACTTCTCAAGCACATTGTCCGATGTGCCGCCGCGAATGGCAGTTTAAAGGCGAAGCAAATTAACTACATTTTGATGGATCTTCTTCAACCTTTTTATTTCTGGTGTCTTAACTCTATCTCTCTTTATTTGCAACTGGGTCCCTATACTTCATTTTCATATAGTTTGGCCCTCCAATATTGCATGTTTATAGATGGGAGCTCCTAACTAAAAAACCATAAGAGCATTTCGTAGTTTATAATTTTCTCTATATATCTGTTCATTTAACGGATGATCAAAATATACAGATGATTTCAAAAAAAAAAATATACAGATGGACTACTGATGTCATAAACTACTTGCTGATAGATTGAATATAAAATCTAAGGAATTATAAGAATTATTTTAGAATATTAAAATATTAAAATAATCTGTTATTGATAGTGGATTAACACTTTCTTATTAGAAGGTGAGATTTTAGAAAATGATTGATTATCCACATTTTTTTATCTTGCTAAACTATTAATTTTAATTAAATTTATAAATCAACTGTAGCAATCATACATTTTAATCATATAAAATCCCTAAATATCCAAAGTATTTTTGTTTGTGTTTCAGATTATAATTTATGACTAATTTGAATAAAAATTCATTCATTCATGAAGTTTATCTTTATCAAGTCAAATATTAATAGATTTATCGTTTTATTAGAACACAATTTTATTGGATCAGTTGTAAATTAAGTTATGAATTTTAAAGTATTTTGCAATTTAGATATAAATTTTCAATTTTTACAATATGAAACATGAATGAATTATTAAATTTTTATAATATAAAATATTGATTGGATTTTTGACATAATATCACTGATGTGGATGTCGTTAATATATACTACTCTCTCCGTTCCATTTTGGGATGTCCCGTTTATAAAGTTTCATTTCTATTTTTGGATTGTTTTTCTATTAAACTTCTATTTTTATTTTCTTAATTTACACTATAATTAATAGGGATAAAACATAAAAAAATATAAAAAGACAAAAATAATAAATATTTTTTTAATCTATGTCTAAAAGCAAACAGGACTTCTAAAATGGAACGGAGAAAGCATTAGTAAGGCATTTTAGAAAATATATGTTCACATGTAAAATTGACTGTTTGAACAACACAACTTATAATCAAAATATCATAAACGCATAATAGTACTTGAATTTGATAAAAATGAGTGTGTTTAATAATACTAGTTTCGCATTACGTGCTATGCACGTGGCTCGTAACGTAATTCCTCAATGAACATATTAGTAAATTTATTATAATTATATCAATTTTTTATTTATAATTAATATTAAATTAGTTAAGATTTTTTGTAAAAGTAAATATAATATATTCGGTTATTAAATTTTCTTCTTTTGGTTTTATAATAACTATAATTAAATAATTAACTTAATTTTATTAATAATATCTTTTAAAATAATAAGATAGAAATTTAAATAATAATATATTGACCAAATACAGTATTTTAATTTTGTAGTTCAATCAAACTAAAAGATAGGTATTCCTACTAATTTGGAGACAATTTAGCTATTTTTTACATACTAAAAATTAAATTGAAGATAATTTTAGCTACCTATTCTAGTTAGTACTTTAATTACAATAGTGGTCAATTAAATAACTAATTAGTTAATGACCATAAAACCTTTATTTAGTAGTAAACTGAAAAGTATTATTCGGTAAATTTGTCTGTCCCCTCCCATCCGTGCTTTTATATATAGTATAGATATAATCCAGCTAATTAGCAATCATTTGTCTACTTGTCGGCAATTAACACATTGCTGGGAACTCATTGAAAATGCTTTTTAAAAGATGTTAAGCAAATGGACCCCAAAATTAGATTGATTGATGTACAAGTTATTGTATGAAGAAAATAAAAGAGTGATGGAGATAGAAAAAAAATAGTAAAATTTATCGGCTGAATTGTGATTTGAAACACATTGACTGGAAATAACAGTTTAAGCTTTCAGGAATTTTGGAATTTATTTAAAAAATTGAAAATTCTTTCAATATGACAAAAAAAATTGGAGTCCGAATTTAAATTTTTATAACTATCACAATAGATAAAAGTTTTGAAAATGTGTTTTTCTTTTAAGGGTAATTGATTTTGGAGGTCACTGTACTTTTAAAAAGTTGCAAAATGGTGACCGAACTTCAAAACGTAACATTTTAGTTACTATACTATTTGGTTATGTTAAGGTAGAAGGATTTTTGGTTACCGAAGAAAATTATTTCAAGTCGATTTTTTGTTGATTGTGTATATATGAAATATAAGATATTATTTGTTATAAATAATCAAAATTTAATTACTACGTATGTATAATTTGACCGTAAAACACTTAAAAACCTTCCAAAATCAGATATTTGAAAGTTTAGTAACCAATTTGTTACGTTTTGATGTTTGGTCACCATTTTGCAATTCTTGAAAAGTACAGTGACCCCTAGAATCAATTACCCTTCTTTTAAAGAAAATTATGCATATCGTCTCATATTTAGAGTCATTTATGGTCGAATTTGATAGAATAATCATCACATTTCTCGCTCTTTTTACTAATAATAATAATAATAATAATAATAATAATAATAATAATAATAATAATAAGTTTAATTAAAAACTACTATTATAATTGTTTAATGCAGAGTAATTAAGCCATTGCAGCCACTTTTGCACGCATAGACTACTCAAGAGATAAAGGAAAAGTATTATTTCTCAAAAATGCTAATGGTGTCTAAAGTAAATTAAAATAATGGAAACTTCGTTGATAAGTGTGTTATTATGCTTTATAATCTATATTACTTCGTTGATAAGTGTGAAATTATGCTTTATAATCTATTTCCTATAATTCGCATAATTTCATTTACATTTTTTTTTTTGACAATCGAATAATCTTTCATTAATAATAAAGAGCAGTTACAGGTGTAAGAATTCAGAAAGGGTATAACCATTTCTAATGACCTGACATGGAACAAGATCTAAACCTTCATTCACATATCGCCTTACAAAACAAAATCAAAATTACATAACCGCTCTAACACAATAAGATCCAATCCTTTTCTGTCTAACAGAAGACTCACAAACTCTTTATAAAAAACAACAAATCTTTCATATAGAAAAAACAACAAAACTTTCAAAAAAGAAAGACAATCGCTGTAAAATAGTTATCAAAAAAAAAATAATATAACCTATAACGATTTCATCTTCAATCTTGAAAGAACTTGATCCATCTCTGATTTTTTATTTGTATATCTATTGAAATTGATGCGCCTCGTCGATAGATTTATCAACCAAAATGAAAAAGATGAAAAGGAGTCGGTCATTTATTTTATTCTAAAACAATAAAAATAAAATGGCTACCGCCAACGGCAAAAATAAACCATTGACGGCAGCCGAAACAAAAAATAAAGGAGAAACGCTTGACGGCTAGGGTTTTCTATTTGAGAGAGAGGGGAGAGGAAATTTCATTTACATATATATAACATATGAACTTGACTGAAGTTGATATCAATTTAATTATAACTGATCACTTATACTATTTGAGTTATGATGTTGTTAACTATCATTAACTTATTTTTGAATGTGAAGCAATTGTTTTGAACTTCAATTTAAGGTCTTTGACTTTATTATTTACATTCTTTTTCTATTTTTTTACATTAAACTTCTTATTTAGGCTGATGCAGGACTATACTGTGGTGAATTTGTATAAAATTACATTAAATTAATTACTCATTTATATAAAATAAATTTAGATTTAATTAATCTCTTACTTTAAAAAATGATTCGTATATATTATATTGATGATATTTTGATTATTTAACGATTGGTTTTTAGCGACGGATTTTTTTATCGCTAAAGACTGAAATTCGTCGCTAAATTTTTAGCGATAGATTATCGATGGACGAACTGCGTCCATCAATAAATTCCTCGTCACTAAACGGTCAACGACGAAAAAAAATAAAAAATACGTCGTTAAATTAGCGATGGATTACCGACAAATTTGTAATTTGTTGTTAATTTACCGATGGATTAGCGACGGCGATATATTGGTTAGCGATGCACAAGATATTGATTTTTCAAAAATTTATGATTATTTGGCAATAGATTACCTACAGAATTTAGCAATAGTTTGTTTTAAATTTTTTTTAATTAAATCATAAAATTTATTCGTTTTAATTATTATTTAATATCAATTTTAATGTTTTCGTTTATCATTTTCAAGATTTTCGCAAATTTTTCAGTAAATCACTCATCCTACCATTACTCCTACCTAAAACTCTTTAACCCTGAATGTCTTAACCAACTCAAATTATTGTCATAAATTTATGTATATTATATTTTTGACTTATAATTAAAAAGAACAAATAATTACTCCCACATTTTAAAAAAAAATTATTATGTTTTAAAATAATATATTTTAAAAAAAATTATTTTTTTAAAATAACTTTTTTTATTAATAATTGGTTTTTAAATATATATTTTTAAATTTTTTAAAATTAATTGATTTGTAGTGACTGGTTACAAAATTAGCGACTAATAAATAATATGTCGCTAATCCATCGCTAATTAGTGTTGCAATCTGTCGCTAATTAAAGACGAGTTACAATATTTGTCACTATACGGATAAGTAAAAATTTGTCGCTAATTTTGGCTGAAATTTTTGGTGCCTTGTTTCCTGCCAAAATAGCGACATATCTATTGTTAAATCCGTTAGTAATTTTATCTGTCGGCAAAATTTGGTGGAAAATTTCCGCCAAATTAGCGACGGATTCCGTCGCTAATCCGTCGGAAAATGTTAGATTTCCGTCACTAAAATTCGTCGGTAATTCATTGTTTTTTAATAGTGAATTTATTTTATATTTGTAAACAAATATTTATATATTAAAATTTATTTAAACATAATAAAAGATGTAGATATTTTTTTAATTATCATTTATAAAATAACATTGATATCTTCAAACTCTAAATCAGTACAATATGACTCTTAAGATTATAAATCAATGAAAATCAACTCTCAAAACTAACTCCATTCATATTTCTGTTAGAAAAAGAGTCGATTTACATCTGTTATTGAATCACATTGAATTAGAATTAAAAAGATATAAATAATTTTTTTAAAAAGCAAGTATTTGCACTTTTTACCTATAAAATTGATATTATCTATTTTGTTGTTATATAGACAGGGATGTAATGAAAGTGAGGCCATAAAAATGAGGTGTAGAGTAGAGAAAAGCATTAGGTATTGCAGAGCAGTTGAACCCATTGGTCATTCATTCTCTTTATTCACATTAATTTCATCTACTTTACTATCAATTTTTATTTTATGTTTGCCATCGTAATAAGATCACTCATATATTCACCTAATCCTTCGACTTTATACACCTGCACAATTCTTTGGAAAAAAACAAAAACAAAAAAACCTTACATAATACTATGATAATACTACTAATATTTAATCTTCAACTTATTTCTAGTCAACCATAATTTAATGTAGGGGTCATTGAACAATAATATATTTTAATCTAATACTCTTAAAGAAAATAAAATTGTGTGTAATTTTCTTAATAGTTCTTTAATTATTTTCTCTGATGCCATTATCTTTTTGTTTTCTTTGTAACCAAACTATTCTTAAATTTACCGATGAGCTATAACTCAAATGATATAAGCGCTGAGCAGTAAACTGCTAGATCATGAGTTCGATTTCTCCCACAAGCGCTCCTCTCTCCTCCAATTATAAAAAAAAACCTATTCTTAAACTTTAATTTTATAACTTAAAATTTGGCTAAACTCGTTATGAAGCCACTGTATTTCATCATCTTTTAAGGATGCCTCTACTCCGAAATATCTACATGCTTGCCAAATTTCAATTTTCATAGTTTTTTTTGTATTTTTTTCAGTCTCTCAATTTACAATTTTTCTCTTTCAATCACAAAAATTAAGATTTAGCAAATATAGTGATGGAAAAGATAACTTTTCGGGATAGAGACTACCAGAATAAAAGTAGTTACATAGACCTAAAAGTTAAGAGATAAGAGTCATATATGCCCCTACCGTTTGACTTAGGGTCATTTATGTCCTCATGGTTCGGAAAGATGCAAATATGCTCCTAATATTTTTAAATTGTTTCGTTTAGATCCTTACACTTATAACATGGTTAGGAGTATATATGACCCTTTTTGAAAAACGTCAATGGCATAAATGAACCCATTTAAAAACGTTACGCATCTTTCCGAACTATGAGAGTATAGATGATCCCGAGCCAAACTTTAGGGGCATATATGACTCTTTTTTCCAAAAATTAATAATAATTTTCTTCTTCTTTTCATAAGGCCAAGAGAGAAAAAGCAAAAGAATAAAAGGGAAAGTACCATTGATAAAATAAAAACAACTTACTATAACACCTAGACAAACTTAAGTTAACTACTCCTATATTATTATTTTTAACTAACCTATCTACTACAGTATGTTTTTTTTATTACATTTTATTTGCATGCTTTATTACATTAGCTCTTTACCACATGTTGGTTAGGTAGGTAGGCAATTTTTAAATTATTTGGTCACTTTCTTGTCATTGAAATTTAAGGCCTATAAATCTCAATCTACTATTGGCTATCTTAATCACTTTTACTATCTAATTAAGTAGCTTCCTTAAAAAAGAAGCTTCTCATTTGGGCATTTCTCATAATCTTCAACACCAAACAAAAATGGGTTTGCTTGGTTTATTTGGGATACTTATGTTTGGTTTTTTGGGATTTATGGGATCAAGTGAAGCTCAACTTCAAATGGGATTTTATTCACAAAGTTGTCCTAAGGCAGAACAAATTGTGGCAACCTTTGTGAACCAACATATCCATAATGCTCCTTCACTTGCTGCCACCTTTATTAGAATGCATTTTCATGATTGTTTTGTTAGGGTAATATTCATCTCTCTTCTCGAATTTTACGTTCCGGCTTATCATTTTCATTTTCGGAAGGTTTTTAATACTTCGAAATTTTATATTTACAATCTATGTTTGAAAAAAATATATCGCTTCGATTTTTTCTTTTTCATGTGGAAATTAAATTACCAAAATACAAAAAATAAAATGATGATAACCGTAGCGTAAAATGCGTATAGTTCAGTAATCCGGTTTGAGATGATGAGTTGATTACTTATATGTTTGGTTTACTATTTCCCAGGGTTGTGATGCATCCGTGCTGTTGAATACATCATCATCAGGCACTAATCAAACGGAAAAAACTGCAATTCCAAATTTAACATTGAGAGGATTTAGTTTCATTGACGGCGTTAAAAGCCTGTTAGAAGCAGCCTGCCCTGGTGTTGTTTCCTGTGCTGATGTTATTGCCTTGGTTGCCAGAGACACCATTGTAGCCACTGTAAGAAAAATAAATTTGATTTACATTTTGGTTTAAATATGTTAATTAATCGAATGGGTAACGGCTTGGACAGGGCGGTCCGACATGGAAAGTTCCGACAGGACGAAGAGATGGAACAGTGTCAATAGCGTCGGAAGCATTGAATAACATTCCAGCTCCGACTAGCAACTTAAGCACTCTCCAAACACTCTTTGCTAATGTTGGACTTGACCTCAAAGACCTCGTTTTGCTATCCGGTAAACTAATTATTTTGCTAAGATATCAAATTCAAAAATATAGTCGAGTTGAGTCAACTAGTGAATTACTTAAATTGACTCGAAAAATATTTAAATTTGACTTAATGTTAATCCAATGGAGCTATTCGAGTCGATTATATAGTCGAATTCAAATATCAAAGTAGTAGTTTGACGTGCTTGCAAGCCTAGACCAAGTTTTGATTACTTTACTTTTTTTATCGTTTATAGTTAAACACATCCACGATCGATAATGCTTTTAGTTTTTTTACTGAAATTTTATGCTTGTTCGCGCTTTAAGATAAATAGAGATTTGCATACATGAATGTGTTAAAAATACTAATAAAATTATGAAATAATTATTCCATTGCATCTGTTGTATTACATTTGTATATCAACCAATAAAGTATATAAATTTTAAATATATTTTTACAATATCTATATAAACATTATAAACTTCACGTATCTTATTAATTTATTATATAAATAATGTGGAACGCGATTAAAAAATAATTCCGAAAATTTTGTTAAAAGTCTCATCTAATAATGTTGTTGGTTGATAAAAATTTCAGGTGCACATACAATTGGAATTGCACATTGTCCATCATTTTCAAGCCGGCTATACAATTTCAGTGGAATAGTAGGGAATCAAGATCCAGCATTAGACAGTGAATATGCAGCTGAACTAAAGGCAAGAAAATGCACAACTCCGAACGACAACACTACAATAGTCGAAATGGATCCCGGAAGCCGTAAAACGTTCGATCTCAACTATTACTCAAATTTACTGAAGAGGAGAGGCCTTTTCCAATCGGATTCCGCCTTGACTACATCGTCTTCTACATTGTCCGTAATCAACCAGCTTCTCAGTGGCTCAATTGAGAATTTCTTTGCTGAATTTGCTACTTCTATGGAGAAAATGGGACAAATTAATGTCAAAACTGGGACTTCTGGTGAAATTAGGAAGCAATGTGCATTTGTTAATTAATGGTTAGATTTTGTTGTTTATTTTCTTGTATTGATTGTGTTTGTATTTTTATTTTTGGTTGGAGTTGATTATTTGGTGTATGTGTGGTTAAGTTATGAGTTTGTATAACTGAGTTTCTTTACTCTTTAACTGTCAAAACAAAAGACATTCCCTACTTGTACTATTATTATTTATTGCATGATTTTTTACTTCTTGTCCATTTGTCTTTTTTTTTGCTCCAATGAATTGTTATAAATATTTGACAAAAATGAATTGGTATAAATATGTCAATATAATGCACTATTATATGCAATGAACATATATCAGTATTTTAAAATAAAAGTTAGAGATTTTAAATAAATTCTTTCATGGCTAAACTCATCAAGAGGCTCTTGTATTATACTAATTTTATTCCGAAAGTTTTTATATTATTTTTTTATTCTTCAAGTCCCTCGATATCTAGGTCCTTTTTTTGTTTTTTTAGTCCTTCTACTCACAAATTTTTTTCACTAAGAATGACTTGAAAGTTTTTTTTTCCAAAGATAGATCTATTGATGAATATAACAATACAAGAGTGAAAGTCATATGACAATAATTTTTTATATGATCTTTCAAGATTAAGCAACCAATAAAAGGCAACAAACGTGATACAAAACACATAGTAGGACTTTTTGAAAAAAAATGGTATAATACAAAAATCTCCGCATGAATTGACCTTTTTTTAGGTGAAACAAGTCCACCATATAGGATTACGAACTATGACACGTAACATATCCATCAATAAAAGTTAGTTTTTTTTCAACGAAGAGGGACTCTCCCGAACCGCAGTTCAGGACCACTTCAATTACGGAATGTGAACCATTTGCAAGCTTACAAATCTGATAATTGCGGGCTATAATGACCAGCGGTCCAATTCCAAACTTCATTTATTAGAAAGGGTGTAGTCGGAATTTGATCGCACAACATGTAGCTCAAATGGCTGAGACTTAAAACTAGATCAAAGACTTGTATTCAGTGAGAAGTCCGGACGATGGGATGCCAAAGTTAGCTTCCCCGAGAGTTTACCCAGTTGGTCGGGCTCCGCGGGGAGTTTTCTCATAAAAAAAAAGGACAAAAAAATTCTATGAGGACTATGATAGTTTTTATAAGTAAATTTAAGGCTTAATCCATCTAAAGATCCTTGTACTTTACACCTTTTTTCCGTAGGTTCTTATACTTCATTTTTGTATTATCTGGTCCTTCTACTTACCTATTTTTGATTTTCAGGTTCTTTTTGAGTTTTTTTCAGTCCTTCTACTTACAATTATTTTTTCCTTCAATCCCTATACTTACCATCTTTTTTTCCTCCAGTCATACAAAATGACTGGAAAAAATTCAAAAAGGACCTGAAAAATAAAAATAGGTAAGTAGAGGGATCAGATAATACAAAAATGAAGTATAAGGACCTACGGAAAAAAACGTGTAAAGTACAGGGATCTTTAGATGGGTTTGGCCTAAATTTAATGATTTATTTTAAAAGAGGCAAAAGGTTCAGATTGACCCTCATGGTTGGAGTCAAAAACTATTTAAGGCCATGAGGTGAACATCACTTTAACCCTTATGGTCATCAAAAATGGTACAAAAAGGACCATTTCGTTAACAACGTTAAAAATTCTATATTTTTTAATAAAAAGTTTAGATAAACCCATGTGGTCGACAATTAAAATATTTAAATTTTTATAATCTAAAATGTGTCCAACTTTTTTTTAAATAATTATTTTGATTATTATAAAATTATTCTAAATTAATACTTATTATTTTTTTCATTTCAATTAATAAATAGCTAATTTTTAATTTTTTATATCTTATTCAGTAGTCAAAAAAATTGATTATGTGCATAAATTTTAATTTAATATTAGAATTTTTATTTGTTTGAATAATTTTTATTTTATTGATAAAAAGTATATAGTTACTCAGTATAATTTTTTATTCACATAAAAAAGTTATGTTAATTATTTAGCGTAATTTTTTATTTAATTAAGATAAACAAAAAATTATTTATAATTATTTATAAAATTTATTTATTAATTATACTAAGTAAAATAGTAATTTTAATTTACTTAATATAAATTATTATTTAATTACACTATGTGAATAATGTATTGGTGTAATTAAATAATAATTATATTAAGCTATTACAATAATATTTTGAATGTTTTATTTTATTTTTTATTTAATTATACAAAGTATAAAATTTATTATAATTATAGTATTTAATTTAATTAAACTAAGAATAAAAATTATTATAATTAAAAAAATTATACTTAGAAATAAAAATAAATTTTTAACATAGTATAAATATACAATATACTGAATAAATTTAAATAAATTTCAAATAATAAAATAATTCAAGATATAAAAATCATTAATTTAGAATAATTTTATAATAACCAGAAAAATATTTTACTTTTAAACAGAAAGTTTGAATCATTTTAGACTAAAGGCTAAATATTCTAATCTTTTTACTATGAGGGCTTATTGAAACTTTTTACTTTAAAGAACTAGAGTTTTTAACATAATTAACGGTTTGGTCCTTTTTATACCATTTTTAATAACTATAGGGGTTTAAGTGAAACATTGTCTATCTCATAAGTCTAAATATTTTTTGGCTACAACCACGAGGGTCAATCTGAAAATTTTGCCTTTTAAAAGACTATTTTTATTTTCATTTGGATTTTGACTAAGAGCAAATAATTTTAGGCATTAGAAAGAAAAGAAGAGAATGACCTCATAAAATGTAGTCTTTTTATTACACTTAAGGTACAAAATTTTACAAGAAAGAGCAACTTAATAAACATAAACAAAGTTATTCACCCCAAATATTTAATCATAAACACACACAAAAGCTCCCTAAAATATAATACACTTTCAATGAACCCCTTCAACTCATTATTTTGCCGTAAAAAACAAAAAGCAAATAAATAACTTACGAAATGAAAACAAATTGAAAGCTTGATTAATTAACAAGTGCACAATGCTTCCTAATTTGACCCTCTGACCCGGTTTTGACATTGATTCTACCCATTTTCTCCATGGCCTTAGCAAATTCAGCAAAAAAATCGTGAACCGAACCGCTGAGTATTTGGTTAATAAACGAGAAGGTAACCGAGTTGGTGGTCAAGGCAGCATCCGATTCGAAAAGTCCTCTTCGTTTAAGTAGAAGTGAGAAATAGCTAAGGTCAAATGTGTTTCGGCTCCCAGGATCCATTTCTATTTTAGTAGTGTTATCCTTTGGATTCGGACACTTCTTTGTCTTTAGATTTTCGGCATATTCACTGTCTAGACTCGGATCTGTCTGACCGGTTCCGCTAAAGTTGTATAACCGGTCCGAAATTGTTGAACAATGAGCCACCCCGATTGTATGTGCACCTAAAACAGTATCAAATCATCGTGTGTCAATACAGATAATGCGAAAATCTCATTTTTACGAGATCAGATTATAAATATAAAAGTTTGAGAAGCATTGTTGAGAATAGAAATGGAACGCTGAAATGTATGATCCGATAAACTTCCGTAAAAAGCATTATTAAAAATGAAAACGGAACTCATACACAATTTGAATATTCCTTTTACGGATGGATAAAATGTATTATTTGTGCAAAGTTGAAGGGTGTGTAATAATAAATTACCAGAGAGCAGGACTAGATCCTTCAAATCTAGGCCTTGGTTGGCAAAAAGAGTTTGGAGAGTAGTAAAATTTGCAAACGGAGCTGGGATGGCTGTGGTTTCTGAGGCTCTTGATATCACTCCATCCCTCCTGCCTGTGGGAACATTCCAAAATGGACCTCCCTGTCGAAAAATTAAATTAATATTATTATTATGTGACTACATTTTCAGAATATGAAAACTTCAATAAGTATTTATATGGTATCAGAAATTTAATTTTTATCTTAAGAGATAACACATCGCCAATCATTACTTTTCAATCCGATATCTTATTTTAAAAATATACTATCACATCAATTACCATATCAGTCGTCATATGATGTGTCGTCGTTATAGCAACATGTTTTAAAAATATAACGACACCGATTACCACATAAACTAATTTTTTTGACTTAAAACTTTAAAATCAAATTGAACTATATGATAAAAAGTTTGATAGCATTACAAAAATGTATGCAATATAATTTTCTTTTTCAGTAAGTAATATTTTATTGGAGGAACATACTGTGGCAACAATGGAGTCCCTTGTGACCAAAGTAAGAATATCAGCACAAGAAACAACGCCTGGACATTCTTCTTCAACCAAACTCTTCACTCTGTCAATGAAATCAAAGCCTCTCAATGTCAAATTTGGAGGACCAACTTTTTCAGGTGATGTTGTGTTCAGCAGCACAGATCCATCACATCCCTGTAAATATTAATCAACACACATTAATTAATCATTAATTAACCAATAATTAACACTAATTAATAACCAAGACACAATAATTAACATTAATTACCCTAACAAAACAATCATGGAAGTGCATTCTTATAAAAGCAGCAGCCAAAGAAGGAGCATTATGGATATGATCATGAACAAAATCCAACACTATTTTTTCAGCTTTTGGGCAGCTTTTTGCATAAAAATTCATCTCCAATCCACCACCTTCAGCACTTGAGCTCATAATTAGTAGAACACCAAATATTATCATGCACAAATACCCAATTTGCCCTCCCATCTTCATAATTTGTCAATTTGGTACTACTATGTTTTGATTGACATGAGAGAAAATTAATTTATAGGTGTAGAATGGTGCTACAAGATAAGAAGCAAGATGATTGAAACAGTTTCATTTTGCTAACGAACATGTGCATTCTTGCATCACTTTAACTTAATTTAATCTAACTTGGCTTTTTAATTTATGATTAGTTTGGCTTGTCTCTGCCTCACCGCCTCTACTACTAGGATTCATATAATTAATCAGTGGACCTTCCATTTTTTAATTACAAGTAATAACAAAAAGTTGATTGTAATAGGATGGCAAATTATAATATATTTAATTAAAACTCATATAATTTTAAGAAATTGTCTGTCTAATTTTGTCCAATTTTTTTGTTGGTACTAAAATACTTTTTTATTATTAATAGCATGAAAAGTGGATTGTTCCTCCAAATGTTGACTAATTTGCCATACAAATAACATACTGAATTTTGTTATTTTATTAAAAAAACCAAACTTTTACGACTTGTTGCAATTATATCCAAACCTTTTAATTTTTGCAATAATATCCAAATTGCATTTTTTTGTTGCAATAATATTCAAATTGCATTTTTTGTAGCAATAATAGTCAAATTGATGGTTAAACTTGTTGTTTTCAATTAAGATATTAGGCTATTATTATGTTTTAATGTATAATAATATAATAAAAGTCCCAAAAAATGGCAAAAAGCTCAAAAACAATCACATAAAAAGTGCAATTTGGATATTATTGCAACAAAAAAATGCAATTTGAATATTATTGCAAAAATAAAAAGGTTTGGATATAATTGTAACAAGTTGTAAAGGTTTGGGTTTTTTTTGCCTATTAAGCCTTTTATTAATTAGACGTTTCATATTTTTTTTTTACTTGTTAGATATAATAGACTTAGAATGTGAATTGTCCGAACTAAAATATCAAAAAAAAATTTATCAATTTCATCAATAATCATTAATATAATAATTTATTTTCCAAAGGTTATTTTTTTTTATGAATCTAAGATTAATTTATATTGTGAATAATTGCTCACTGTATCTATAGAACCCCGCCATGATCACCATGCAAATTAACTTGAAAAGTAACAATATTGGGTATTAAATATTGTTTTAATTAATTAAGAGTTTCGATATTTTATAGAAATATAGCATCTGAAGCTTAGTATCTTAATTATTAGTTGGTGCATGAGAAATAGAAGAATTAGCATTATTAAGGTGAGGATATTATTAGATTAAAATAAAACATGGTGGGCTAAGTGAGACGTCTATGATTTGATGTTATGTCGCTTTTTTAGTTGGCAAAATACTACAATCAAAGAAGGTGATTACAAGAATATTAGTAGATTATTTATCATTTCTTTACCTGCTCTAAGGCTGCCCATGTTATCTTATTCCCACTTTGTTTTTTCTTCCCTATAATTCACTACTACCCAGCCACTCCCCTATAATTATTTTATTCATTTTAAAAAAATTAATATTTTTTAAAATATATTATGTTTTTAATTTATCATATAAATATTTAGTTATATTTTCTTTAATTTTGTTTATTTAATATTACAAAAAAAATGGATTGAATTATTTTTTTAATTATACTTGATGAATATTTATTTTTTTCTCACTATTATTTCTATTTTCAACTTCATACCAAATACATTTTAAGAGGGTGCATTCTTATATAGTTAGATAAAATTGTAAGAATTTATTTTAAATATTGTGTTTATTTGGTCAAAGAAATAAAAAAGGTTACATACTAAGATGCTATAATAGCTGGCCCTAATTTCTATTCCAACATATTTTCTTTTTCTTTAGCCCTTTATGCCTTAATATCAAATTTATTATAATTTCCTTTCCTTTTTCCATTTAAATTGTAACTTCGTTAACAATTTAAATTAATTAATTATTGTTGCTTCATGTTATGATCTAAGTATCCATTTTTGAATATTATCAAACAAACAGTACAAGAAATTTACATAGTTCGATAATTAAACTTATATTTACAGAGAAAAATTAAACCATCCATTTATCATCGAAAAATATATATGCAAATTGATGAAAAAACACCAAACAAAATATGTCTCTATAAGACATACTCTTAAAGCAAAACAGTTATAATTGGATTGAAATGCAACCCTATCTAACCATTGGAAATGGTTGAATTGATGGTAGAGTTCAACATATCAGGAGGGGGGTGAGTAGAAAAGTCAGAACAATGTTCAATATAATTACATGCACCTAATGTACAACATCGCACTAGGCAGACCATTTCTCTGATTCAGAAACAATAACAAGTATACAATATTTGATAATAAAGTTGCCAGCTTCAGATGGTTGTGGGAGGAGATTAAGGAGTAGCAAGAGATATTATAGTATTGCAATGGTCGAAACAATGTCGATTGAAGAAATATTGGACCGTGCATTTGAAGAAACGACAACAAGGCCGGTGGGCAAGGACAATAGCACATCCGGTACGGTCTGGATAGGCTTTAGCATGGCTTGCCGCTAGAAATTATCAACTTGAAAGAGAATAAGTTCGAGTTTGCCAGGAGGTCAGAGGTAAAGTAATGGTCAAATAAAATTTTATTTGGGCTAAAATAATTGATCCACCATTGACTGTAGAGAAAATACATGAGCTGAATATATCAACAAAAGTTGAAAGAAGATAAAATATGAACCAACATCTAAAGGTGACCACGGTTCATAATCCAATGGTTTCAGTTTAGAACCGCCAAGTCATGTTTTAAGAAAAATTGATTCTCGCCGGTTTGAAAATGAATTTTTTTAATTTAAAATTTAGATTTAAAATCAAAATAAAAATATCAAAATCTCACTTGATTAAAACTAATATTAAGTATAATCAAGTAATATATATGAAAATATAAATATTTTACTATAATATAAAGAAAAACTAAACTAAATTAAATAAAATTTAAGTGAATATAGATATCATTGATACTATTAACAGTTTATAGCGAATTAAGCAATATAAACTAAAAGACATATATATGATTAATATATAAAAGAAATTGATTAATATGTAAAAGAAAGAATAGTTATTCTTGTTTTCAGTACGTAGTTCACTCTATTTTCATATAACTCCGACATAAAGCTAATGTATATGTATTTCATTTAAAAAGCTGTGAGATTTATAAAAGATGAGTGGTTTACCAGTATTTTATTTATTGTACTGGTTTATTTTATTATAAAAATGATGGTATTGTGTTTGAAATAGGGTGAGTTATAAGAAAAATGAGATACGCCCTGATTTTTAGTGTTGCAATATCAGTTTTTAAAAAGAAATATTTATGATAAATAAATAAAAAATTAACAAAGTTTTCTGAACACATGTTATATATGTTATAAGAGTTTTGAAATGCGAAAAATTACAGTATTTTCAGATTTGTTATGAATTTCGGAACTACCACTTTCATTTTGTAGCGCCAGTGTCGATTTAAAATTTCGGGTCATATCAAATTCATTTCTTGAAATCGACTGAATATGAGAGGGAAGAGCTGATTAAAGTAGAACAAGTTCACCAAAATTAGCTTTTTCAAATTAGCTTTTGGTTTTGGGAGTGATTTTGTTACCTGTCCTAATAAGATAGACGACAATTGATTGTCAAATCTATTAATTTGTTTATCCTTAATTGTTTATTAGATATATTTGAAATGTATCATTTTTATATGTTTATGTGTTATTTATTAATCTATTTCTGTTTACTGATTTTTCTCTTTTGTTTTTAAGTTTGATGATTTCATCAATATTTTTTGAAAAATTATTGCACACAATCGTTGCGCCATGTCATTCGTGCAACAAACCAATTGTGCGTTAGTCATGTGAAAAATTGAATGATAAAAAAAATAAGTAATAATTAAAAGATTCCCTATCGCAAATGCTCATTGGCTTGATGTAAAAATGACGTGGCGCAACGGTTGCATGGGATAAACACTCATATTTTTTATAAGAAGTTTAGACTACTTTTTTTATTTCGAAAAATGTAGCTTAACTAGTTCTGAGATGTATTTGCATTGTTTTTGAGATATATCTAAAATGCTTTTAAGATGCATATGACTCGTTTCTAAGATGTATCTGAATTATTTATGAGATTTGATTTCTTATGTATATTAGAAAATTATAATATTTATATTTTTTATTTAAACTCGCATATATAAGATTTACTTCAAGTTGTGATAAATTTAATGAAGGCATATATAGTTATTGATTCAATTTATTATGTATATATTAGATAAATACATATTTGATAAATCGACGATACATCGTATATACACCACCGATATATTGTAGATAAATCATCGATATATTGTAGATAATCGTCGACACATTATATATATATATCACTGATATATCGTAGATACATATTTTTTAATTATTGTAACAAAATGAATGTCGTAGATACACCATTGTTTATAATGTTTAGAAACATCAACTCATAGTGATTGGCTTTAACGAAATAATTTTCAATATGACGGATGCTTCGTTGATACATTCTCGATATATCATAAATACACCACTGATACATTATCGATATAGAAGATAAGAATCGATAATAAAATTTTAATGAGCAGTAACTTCCAATAATAAAATTTCAATTAGCGGCAACTTCAAATAATATTTCAACTAGCGGCAACTTCAAATAATATTTCAATTAGCGACAACTTCTGATAGGAGTGGAATACTCCTATCGGTTCGAGTCTTTTTAGCATCGCTTCGAACGTTTTATATGCGTTTTTAAAGCAATTGTATGCCTTATTACGTGTGCGTGCAATTTCAGGTAATCGGAGCGATTATGAAGGTTTTTGATCAATAAAGGGCGAAGTATCAAAGAAATCTAGAAGACGGAAGCTAGGACGCAAGATTGAAAGAGACCCAAGGTTTACCAAGGTCTCTATCGAGACAAAGGTTTTCAAATCGAGAAGCCACTTTTTATGCAGGTCTCGATCGAGAAGGCCCCTGTTCTAAGCTTCTCGATCGAGACCAAGGTCTCCAAGAGAAGCCGAGAGCTACCTAAAAATAGGGTCTCGATCGAGAAGCATCCTTACAAAGGCTTCTCGATCGAGACATGAAGGAAACCTGGAGAAGCAAATCTTTTTGGGTCAGTGTGCTAGTGGGCCCATTTATCCCCTTTTGGTCAAACCTTTGTACTAGTGGATTTGTCATTTAGCCTCTTTTGGCTTGGCTATATAAGGCCTTTTATGTTTTTAGGGTAAAACATTCTACACTTTTAGCCTCAATCCTAATATAGTACTTTTTATTTCCTTTTGTAGAGATCTACAATTGTTCTTATTGTTCTTGAGAAGTAATTTCCAGATTTTAGTTTTCTTTATGATTTTTCTTCTACTACAAATCTTATTATTATCTCAAGCTTCATTATCTAGTGAATACTTTTATTTACATACAAGCTCTACTTAAGGTAATTATCTTTCAACTCATTATGAATAGCAATAGATGTTTAATGTTTGTTGAAAATTTAGTAATTTTTGTTATCTTCACCATGGTTGGCTAAACCCCATGTTTGGGGGTTAATTTGAATCCTAGTTGTGTATGATTGGGTTAGGGTTGTGGGGTTGTGTTGATTGTTCTAATTAAGGAGCCTAAAGCTTGCTTAGATTAGCTACCTAAGTATTGTTCTTAAATTAATTCTCACCTTGAGAGAGGGTTTATTAGTTGGATTTGATTAATTAGAGACTTAATTAGTAACACCATGAGAGTGGGTTAGTAATTAGGTGGCCTATGAGTTGTGATTTATTTGTTAATTGCCTCTAATTGCGTTTAGTGCTACGAGAGTAGGTTAAGCTCGATTAGTCGTGGTTTTGTAGCTCTTAGAGGCTCGAGAGAGCGGGAGTTGCGATCTTAGAACGCTCGGCCCTCGTTTAGAACCCTAAACCCGATACCCTTGATTGCATGACCTAGGAGGATTATTAGCTCCCAAACCTCTTTATCACTTGAATTTCATTAATTATTATAGTGTTTACTCGTTTCTTTAAATTAGTAATTTGTTAATTTCCTAGATAGCATAAGTTTTTAGTAGTTGGTTGATTGGTTCATTAAGAAAAACACTTATTCTCTTGCTAAACGAATTGAATCGCAACTAAGTTCATTCTCATCGATAATCACTCTTGAATTCACTCCTTGTGGGATCGATAACTCGGACTTAGGTCCACTCTATTACAAGTTGGCGTTGTTCTTCATAGAACCCCATTGGTGGACCGTGACCCATTTGTGCATCCGCCGGAACCCCTTCGCCTTGGTTGCTTGATTCGACCGGTTCTTTCCCCGCTCTTCTCGATCTCGGAGGTGGATGTGGTGGCTCCGGTGGTGCCTCTCCCGGATATTCCGCCTCTTCCCCAAATTCCGCTTTGTAAGCCGCCACAACTCCATGCTCCTTTATCCATTTCTTTCTTTGATAGTAAGGCAACATGTTATCTTCCTTTGCATAACCGGCTTTCTCCATGTGATCGGAATCGAGCTTCCTAGCCGGAATCGGAGTGAAGTTCGCAAAGGCTTCATCGGAAACACCCAACATTAAAGCAATCCGAGTTACCAACCATCCAAAACCAAGTTTGGTATCATCATTCGGCACATCCCTCAAATTCATGATCAACCGACACGCCATATTCAACTTGTAGGCCTCCACTTCCGGATGCATAATCGAATTCATCATAAGAACTTCGGTTTCTCCTATCTTGTTGTACTCATGCCTTCCGCCGAAAGTGTGCCCCACCCATTTCAAAATAATCACAAGGATGGAATCCTTCACATCAACCATTTTGGCCGTTTTGGCCTTGTAGCCCTCCATTCCCGACGCTTCCAACCAAACGTCTTCATAGCTAAATTCCTTTGGATTGTCTTTGAGTCCCGTAGTTGGTAACCCAAACTCCGCTTGTAGCATCTCCATTGTCAACACATACTCCACACCTAGGAGCCGAAAATGGAGTGTCAAATTGTCTTCACCTTGAGCTCGAAGCGTGGTGAAGAATTCCCATGTTAACTCTTCGTATCCGGTGGTTGTGCATTCCGACAATTTGTACAATCCAAGAATTTCAAAATATTGTTTAACCCGAGTGCGTACCCCTAGCACGAGCATGGAATGCCAATCAAGGATGAACGGAATGGCAAAGACCCGCTCCTTGATTTTCTTGAATCGCTCTCCTTCCTCCACCGAATGGATTTGGAATGGATTTGGTTTTTTCTAAATGACTAATAAAAGTCATAATTCAAAATATCATTAAAATCCACTAATTAACAATTAAAACTCTTTACACCAACTAAATCATAACAAGACAAAATAAAAATACACATTTTTGTTTTTCAAAATCTAAACTTAAAAAAAAACACATGTTTTTCTCAGTTTTGGACCTCTCTTCGAATTTGTTTTAGAAATATGAAAAAAATATGTTCACAATACATTTCCAATACATAGCAAATACATATATTATAATATTTAAATATTTTTTATATGCTGACACGCACTGACGCGTCACTAACGCGTTTTCTGACGCGCATGTTAAATGTGTATTTGATTAATTTTTGATGTATTTTTTTGTGCTTTTTTATCATCTTTTTATTTGTGTGTGCCATGCGCCTCTTTTTTAGCGGTTGGATAAAAAGTACATGTTTGTTTTATTTTGGCTTGGTATACATTTTTATAAATTTTTATTTAAATAGGGATATGTTTGTGGCTATTCCAAGATTTTATCTTTATTTGATAAGGAGATAAATCTGAGTTACTATAGTCTATATTAATCACATCAAGTCGACCCTTTATTCTACCAACAATACCGGGTCGGTTATTCCAAATGGATCTTCTCTAAACTCGAAACCAGTACCCGCAAAACCTAAATCCATTTACAATATATTTATTTTCCCTCGCTTTCTCTCTTATCCCTCAGTACTGCAAACACAAAAATCCCGCCAAAAAGCGATCTCCGTCAAAATGAATCGAAACGCTAACGCAAAGAAACGGCCGCCACCGTCGACACCGCGACCGCAGCCAGCCGCCAAGCTTCAAGCCACTACACCAACACGGACCGGAGAAGAAGAATTCGTAGACGAAGATGTATTTCTCGAAGAAACCCTCATTGCCGAAGACGAAGAGAATCTCATCCTCCGATACGTCGAGAAACACGAAGCTTTCGCTTCTAGGTTAACTAAATGGGCCCGTCCTCCGCTCTCTCATGCTTACGTGTCTCAATCTCAGAGCATCTGTAAGTATTATGATCAGCTTCTGTGACTGTGATTTTTTCCTGGCTATGAATTTTTTTAAGTTATGACATTTTTTGTGCGCAGTATTTCAGCAATTGGAGATTGATTATGTGATTGGAGAAAGTAATAGGGAACTTTTGCCAGATAGGTCAGGTCCTGCTGCTATTATCAGAATTTTTGGTGTTACAAGGGAAGGTTAGTTAGTTATTTGATACTTAATAATTGAGAATATTCATGATGAAATTGTTTATTTAGTTTGATTTTATTTATTTCGACGACACAGTGAATGATTAAAATTTTGTAATTTAGATGAGTGTTTAGCGGTTTTTGTGGATTTTTTTAAATAATAACCTTGTAAGGAATATGATACTTACTCTAATTTATAATCTATCGGGTTTTGTGTTAGGGCATAGTGTGTGCTGCAATGTTCATGGATTTGAGCCATATTTTTATATAAGCTGCCCTAATGGAATGGGCCCTGATGACATCTCTAGTATCCAACATATTCTCGAGGTATTTAGTATTTTACATATTCTTTTGTTCTTTTGTAGTTTTACTGACATTTTTTGGAATGATGTGCACATTCATATGTTGAACTGAGTTTTTACTTTCCATTTTTGGTGCTTTAGGGAAGGATGAGAGAGGCCAATAGGAGTAGTAAAATTTCGAAATTTATTCGGAAAATTGAAGTTTTGCAAAGAAGGAGCATTATGTATTATCAGCAGCAGCAATCTCATCCTTTCCTGAAGATAGTCGTTGCATTGCCAACAATGGTTGCCAGCTGCCGTGGTAAACATCTTGTTTTTTTGCCTTTTCTTTTGGTATACACGTTTACTTTTTATTGCTCCTAAATATATCTAATTTTGAAAACTGGTTTTTGGTTGTAAGTGCTTCGAATGTTTCCTACTTATTTGCAGGGATTCTTGACAAAGGCATACACATTGATGGCTTTGGTATGAAGAGCTTCATGACATACGAAAGCAATGTTCTTTTTGCCCTTCGCTTCATGATTGATTGCAATGTTGTTGGTGGAAATTGGATTGAAGTGCCTGCTGGTAAATACAAGAAAACATCAAAGAACTTGTCCTATTGCCAATTAGAGTTTGACTGCTTGTATCCTTATGCATGGAAGATCATTATGCCATCTTTAGAGAATTTTTGAAATTCTATTGTCCATATATAAATTCCTTAATAAATGTGTTTAGGTATTCAGAATTGATCAGCCATGCCCCTGAAGGCGAGTTCTCGAAAATGGCCCCATTTCGAATATTGAGTTTTGATATTGAGTGTGCTGGTCGTAAGGGTCATTTTCCTGAGCCTAGTCATGATCCTGTTATTCAGGTTAAATACTGATTATTTTGTTACTTGTTTCAATCAGGCCTTTGGGTTGGTTGATGATTGCCTTCCTTTCAGCTGTTTCTAATTCAATCTATTTTCTTTATAATTGTAGGTGGCCAATCTAGTCACTTTGCAGGGAGAGGATCAGCCACTTATTCGTAATGTCATGACCTTAAACTCATGCTCTCCTATAGTTGGAGTGGATGTAATGTCATTTGATACAGAAAGAGAAGTTTTGCTGGCTTGGAGGGTATGAAATTTTCTGCTGACCTTAATAGTCTTTTGCCTTATGGCTTCTTCTTTTGAGGCATGGTTTTATTTGGTAAATGACTTTTTAGTCTAATGACAGTCAAATTTCTTCTATTATCCTGCTAAGTGTTTGTTTTACCTATAACTTCTATTGCTTGCTTAATTTGGAGGATGAACACTTATAAATTTGATAAGCATACCTTAGGTGCAAATAGATATAAGACTTCTGAAACCTATTCCATGCATAAAATATGATCGAGCAACATGAAATAGAAATACATATTTGTCTTATTGAACATAAATCAGTATTGTACTTCCATCATCCTCAGTTTTTGTTCTGAATCTAGTTTGTTGTCAGCATAGTAGATCATGTATAATCCGATAATAGGTCCTTATATCCTTTTGGAAGGGTCATGTTCGATATGGACAGATATTTAAGCTATAACTATCTGCAATTAGTTCAAGGGGATGGAAAATTTCCTCGAGTGTGAGATTAAGCACTCTATCTATGCTTGTTTCTGGTCAGGAAGTTATGCTTCTACTAATAGTTACTATTATTTATGGCAGGCAGTTATTGTTCCATTATACTGCTTGTTAACTGTTAGAGTTTTTTAGTTGGTAACCTAATAGTAATCCTTCCTTTTCTCTTTCCTTTGGTATGGTTTTGTAAAGCAACAAATACATTGTTTGCTAAAAGTAACCATAATTCACTTTCTTGTCATACTTTAACCTTTTTTTCCTAGAGGTACGTGCACATTTTCAGAAGTACTTTATGTGATAAAATCTCTTTGCATGCATGCATCCGTAACTCCAGTATTATGGTTTTTTATTAGAAAATCAGGTGATGGATCATTTTTGCATAAATTTCAGGGTCCACCTGCTGCGTTATTATTAGTTTCATATGTTGAGGATTTTACTGCTTTTTATACTCTAAAAGAGGTTATTGATGCAGGATTTTGTTCGCGAAGTGGACCCTGACATTGTAATTGGGTACAATATCTGCAAATTTGACTTGCCATATCTCATTGAGGTAATACGATATTTCCTTATCTCATTGTCATTTTCTTATTGGCAACTCTTCTTATCTTTTTAAATTTTTACTTTGTACCAAGAAATGGCCGCCCTTCTTTTTAACAATAATCTTTGGTGTTTGTTATTGTTATATTATTTATAATTGCATAAATCTGACATGTACGTTTTTTCTTCGTTTATAGAGAGCTCAAACTTTGGGAATAGCAGAATTTCCTATTTTAGGCCGCATTAGGAATAGCATGGTTCGGGTCAAAGATGCGACTTTTTCTTCAAGGTAGTGTTTTGTTTACTGGAATTTGCTGTACTACTACTGTGTTAAAAGACCTATTTTACATGTATGCTAAAAAAAACCAAGTTCTGAGTGAAAAAGAGAAAACTTTCTTGTAGTTTAGTGCTTTTCTTTTTTGGGGGCGGCGGGGGGCTGTTTTCTTTTACAATTAGTACCCTGTTCTTGAGCTTTTAATCCTAAGTCATATAAGTACTTTATTAGTAATTTTATTAGTATTAAGTAGAAGGCAATGCCCTCGTTCAAGATATTAAATATGCTTTGGTAAGAAAAGACTTTTGCATATTCTGTTAATTGTTTTTGCTGATAACCAGTTTAATTCGAGGATTTAATTATATTGCCAGAAATTTCTAGGACCATTTGATTTAAGTAGAATAAGGACAAGATCAAAGCGTATGCATGCTTAATTTTAAGGATGGTCATGCCATTTACCTTTTGAGAGGAGAGACGTTTTGTTCACCTTTTCTGTAAGAAGTACATATTTTTATTTTGCGGTTTCTATAAATTATCGCTAGCCAGTAGGTATCTTGCTCTAGCATCATTAATTATATTTGAGCTTCCCTTTCAACTTGTCTGGAGTGTTTTCAAGTAGCTAACAGGAAATAAGGACTATTTCTATTCCATTTGATTAGTGATGATTGAATGATTGGAAATATTAACCATTTTGGTGTCACAGACAGTATGGAACAAGAGAAAGTAAAGAAGTTACATTGGAAGGGAGAGTTCAATTTGATTTGCTTCAGGTATTGTGATACTATTATTTTTAGTCTACATGATTTTTTTCTTGGTCTAATGAGAAGAAATTATTTAATTTTACTAATTTCCGTTCTATGCAGGCCATGCAACGTGACTACAAATTAAGTTCTTACTCTTTAAATTCTGTCTCAGCACACTTCCTATCTGAGCAGGTAAGGTATAAGATTTTGTTTCGAGATTGCACATTGTTCATCTTCCAGATCAACACATTTGCAGTGGATCTGCTTTATATATACTTCACTGATAGTTTAGTTCCTTTTCTTTCCTATGAACATGGCACCAAGCTTTTCATTTGCTTTTGTTAATTATTTGTCCACTAAGTCTCTATGCATATGCGCTTTGAGGGTTGTTTATAAGAATGTCAAGGCAAGCAATGATTTGGATTTGGGAGACAGAAGACTTTGTTTTAAGTGTTTGATTGCAGACTAGCTAAATTGGCTCTTATTAAGTCAAAGTTTAGTTTGTGATCAGAAACAAGAATGGGATATGGTTGTTCTTCTTGCATGTTTCTTGTTGAATAAAGGATTAGGAACAGGAATCAAATTGTTATATTAGTAATTATTTTGATAGTACTATTGTAGTTACTTTTCTTTGTTTTGGACAAAAACTATGGAGGCCACTTGTCAGTTTGATATTTGCTTGTCCAACTACATGTAGTTTGACTTAAAATCCATAGGAATGAGAAGCTCATTTAAGGAGAAAGGAGAGGGATGGGTGGGTTGAGGAGAGGAGTTATTTTCATGAACAAGGCATTATCATTCTTTAACGCAATAAATTTGCATCCTTCTTTGTTCCTTAATCTTGGTTAACCAAAGGGCCTTTAGGGGTGCATCAACCTTGTCTTCATTAATCATTTTGAGAGATTAATGTTTAGTCATGATATTCATTTTACTGTGCAGAAAGAAGATGTGCACCACTCCATCATATCAGATCTCCAGAATGGAAATGCAGAAACTAGAAGGCGGCTTGCTGTATATTGCTTGAAGGTTTGTGGTTTAGTTTTGTTAGATTCCATCTTAAAACCAATTGGTGTTAAGTGGAGGTGCCCAACCAATATATAAACACATGTCCACTCACACACACAACCAATGTGGGATTTCCCACTTTAACACTCCCCCTCACGCGTAGCGTGTACGGGCCGAGCAACAAAGTCCCCCCTCACGTAAATCTCACGTGGGCCGGGCCAAACTCAAATTGTGTGAATGGACAAGGCTTTGATACCATGTTAGATTCCATCTTAAAACCAATTGGTGTTAAGTGGAGGTGCCCAACCAATATATAAACACATGTCCACTCACACACACAACCAATGTGGGATTTCCCACTTTAACAAGTTTGTCGTCTGTTCCCTTTCTTATCGCTGTTTGTTTAACTAGACTGTTCATTGTATGGAATGTCATGCTAATTTCAGATATCCTCTTTTAATTCCACTGAAATTAAGTGGATTTTATATTGCTTATTTGTGAAATGCTGCATACACAAACATTTTACAAGGGACTGCACATTTACTCATTCTCTCTTGATATTGAAATTACAAGTTTGATACAGTGAAACTGATAGTGCTCACTACTCATTTATTAATATGTAGTCCTACCAAGTATTGTAAGAGACCATGTCTGATTAATTGAACTTCTGATTTCTCTGAAATTGTAGGATGCTTATCTTCCTCAGCGACTCCTGGATAAGCTGATGTACATTTATAACTATGTAGAAATGGCTCGTGTTACAGGTGTCCCAATATCTTTCCTTCTCTCCAGGGGACAAAGTATTAAGGTCACTAAAATGACATCACACATGAGTTTTTGACTGATATCTCCAATTAGTTAGCCTAACATAATCAAGGGATGCCAACCTCTTGTATTCAGGTGCTCTCTCAACTCTTGAGGAAGGCTAAACAGAAGAACCTTGTTATTCCTAATGTCAAACAGGCAGGATCATCTGAACAAGGAACTTACGAAGGCGCCACTGTAAGTTAAAATGTCTAATGGCCTTGCCTGCTGTCTTAAACACTAGAGTTTCTTTGAAGATTCATTTCTGCCTATGATTCTTATTCTCCAGTCTTATCATGCTACTAAACTTAGAGTAGTTCAACTTATGTGAATTTTGAAATCGATAAATGGTGATTGATGTATACTACGGATTAGCAAATGCCACTGCTTTAGAATAAGTGACACTCCATGTTGACTTGTGATTAACTAAGAATATGTTTGTTTCACTTTTTTTTTTCCAACAGCTCTTACTTCGAGACTAGGATACCAACTTCTTTTCAAACCTGTCCAGTTCAGTAGGGATTTTTGTTTTATTTTGTAATTTTACTGTTTTGCTTTTGCTTCCCAGTTTTCCATAGTAACAACCGTTTACTGGCATCTAACTGCTAATAATTTTGACTGAGAATGTTTTAAATGTTTTAAATGCCTTATTTCCTGTCCTTTCACCCTCTTAGAAAGCACATATTCTGTAATCAATTACAATTTCAAAAGTAAATGAATATGTTTTTTTTTTGGGTACTTGGCGGTTTCCCTCTATAACATTATCATTGTCAATTTGGGCCACCTGGTGCAAGTTTTTTGTACGCAGCCCTGATAATGCAGTGGATGTTAGGAAAAAAGAAGCATGTAGAGGCTAGGCTTGACGTTTCCTTATATAGAACACTTCTAAATAGATTTTAGTGAAATTATAGTTATGGTGTTTGATTCAGTCATGATAGTGGCACATTTTCCCCTTGAATTGAATTGTTTCTGCTAACTTTTGGACTGTACGGGCTTTAGGTTTTGGAGGCAAATGCAGGATTCTACGAAAAGCCTATTGCAACCCTGGATTTTGCGTCTCTGTATCCTTCAATAATGATGGCATATAATCTTTGTTACTGCAGTTTGGTAATCATTATGACCATTGATTCTCTTTGTTAACAATAATCTGCAAATCTGTTTATTGTTGGTATGAGACGCTATTTGTGCCAATTGTTCATCATTATTATCATTTTTGAAGGTAACTCCTGATGATGTTCGTAAATTAAACCTTCCACCTGAATGTGTCAACAAAACTCCATCTGGTGAAATATTTGTCAAATCAAGTCTGCAAAAGGTTAGTTCTAATATTCTGATGCCTGTTCTTTTCTTGTTCTAGCCTGTAGATGCCTTGACCATGACTCGGAAAAGCAAAAGAAAAATCTTTATCGCTTAAATATGCAACAGTATAAGCTTGAATAAAAATGGATCTCAAACTTTCTGTTTATAATTTGTAATGGTATTCTTTCAGGGAATTCTACCAGAAATTCTTGAAGAATTGTTAGCTGCTCGCAGAAGGGCAAAAGCAGATCTGAAGGTGGTTTTTTCCCTAACTTAATCTAACTACGGATTTCACATAGCTGCTTTCGTCGAACTTATCTTCACTGCTCCAACTTATTCAGCTAGTTGTTTACTCTATGCTGTGTTATCGGTAGACCTGTAAACTCCCTCTTCTGATAATCTCTAATTCAGGAAGCCAAGGATCCACTGGAGAAGGCTGTTCTGGATGGTAGGCAATTAGCTTTAAAAGTAAGCCTTTTTATCTCATTGGTCTTTGAATTCTCAAGGAAATATACAAATTTGCAATGTTCTCTAGCAGAGTTGTTAGTGGTGCGCTTCAGAACCCTCGGGCGACGGCCATGAGGTCTCAACTGCCGAAAGGCGGGCGAATTCCTTGAGTCGCGCGCCTCCGGCGCCTCTGCCGTCAGGCGAGGCGCTGGCCAGGAGCGCCTCAGGGTAAAAGGACCTTTTTTACTTTTTCTAAATAAAAATAATATCATATATATTGGCTTCAGTCCCATTTAAAAAGGGACATATCTTATTTTTATTTGTTCCATTTTATAATTTTAGTGTCTTTTAATATGAAATTTTTCTTTTATCCCTTCTTCTTTTTCTAAAAATAATAGTTACAACTCTAAACACATTTTACAAGACCACTACTAATAGGGGTAATTAAGAAAAGATAGTTTAAATTATTGTCTTCTTAATCCATGTGCAAATAGTTTGAATGTTTGATGCAAAGTTGGAAAAAAATAGTTCTTTTCTTCTTCAAGAGTCATTTCTTCTTCCTTTCGAAACGCGATCAAGACGTCGTCTTTCGCCTTCTTCATGATGATGATTTTGCTGATTGATAATTTAGAGTTCTTTAAATTAGAATTTAAAAATAAATTTATGGTACTTGTAAGTTTTTAACTTATGTTCAATAAACAATTGAAATACATTGGGTTTATGATCATGGTTCTCTATATATAAATTTTATTGTACAATTTTTTCATTCGGCGCCTTTTTTCCTAAAACACGGGTGCCTCGCCTCACGCCCTAGGATCCCTTGTCGCCTCGGGTCGCCTTTAATAACTATGTTTTTCTAGATTGCTCTCTGATATTGTTCTCATTGTAGATTAGTGCAAATTCCGTATATGGGTTTACAGGAGCTACAATTGGTCAATTACCCTGTTTAGAGATATCATCAAGTGTTACAAGCTACGGTATTTGAATGCTATGTGTTTCTAATTTAAAATTGATTTACTTTTAAAGCTGTCTCAAATAATAATTTTGTTTCTGTATCTATGCTGTAAGGTCGACAAATGATTGAACACACCAAAAAACTTGTGGAAGACAAATTTACTATAATGGGGGGCTATGAGCACAATGCTGAGGTATGCCATTTGGAAATGAAATGAGTAATCTGGTGCAGTGTCTTATGTCAGATATTTGTTGGTTTGAGATTTTCATGTGGTATCTGATTTTCAGCTTCATGATCATGGATCGAGGTCTAAGTGACCCTCTGCATTGATTAATCTTTTGTATTTTACAATTCTGTTGCTGCTGTTACCTTTGCGTTGCCAAAAGTAAGAAAATTGGTATTATGTCGCCATTGCAAGTTGATATACATTATACATATAATACATGGAGTACTGTGTTCTATTCTCCTGGTTAGTACCTGAAATAGAAATAATGTTAATACCTTTCCTGGATCAATGGAAGTCTTTGTTGTACTGTCAGAAATTAGTGGCGAAAAATGGTTAGAAGATAGGATAGAAGTCATCTTAGCTCTTGAGTCTGCGTTGATATTTCTCTAGTAGTAATCAAGACCATGTTGGTTCCAACAACCAAAATTTCAGTGGATGGCATATAAGCTAAAATATACTCCAGCTAACCATTTCTTCTTTTTGCTCTCAACTTATTGGTAGAGATTTCAGTTTTTTTTATTTTATGTTTTTATTTCTTTTGTAGCGGATATTTTATTTCTTTTACTTTAATAAACTCGATTATTTGACATGGTATTAAAGCCCTTATAATTGAATGTCTAGAATTTGATCCTTTGCAATCCCCATTTGGTAAATTAATTGAACACAAGATACAACAAATTTGTATTTGTTCATGCTTCAAACACAATGGAGTGCATGCGGCAGTGTATTAGAAATAATAAAATCATTGTCGGAGTCTCACCTAAAAACCTACACTTTTAACTGATTATTTGACAGATTTCATAATCTTTAACCCCCAAGTCTTTTACTGAATGCTTTTTGCAATTTAGTAGTGGATCATCGGAATCCAACTTTTATATCCTACTCTTTCCTCTTCTGCTGTTAGCCACTTTAAGAAATGTGTGGGCATCGTAAATCCCTCCATAGAGCTTCACTTTTTAGGAGCTTGTGGTTGCGGAAATTGTTAAAAGTCTTCTCATGATTTATTAGTATGTTTGACAAAGGTCTTAATCATCTCCTTTCTATTTCTTATTTTTGCAATATGCTTTTTTTTTGTGTCAGTGTGTGCACTCTCTGAAACTTAAAGTGTACAATCTAATTTCACTTTTAAAGAACTTTTTCTCAGCTTTATCTATATTAGAGCATATTATGTTATTTTTAATCCAAATTTCTCCCATTTAAATCTAATTTAAAAGTGCAAGAAATGATTTTCATTTACTGAATATGCGAGTACTCGGTCTTTTTTCTTTTACCTTTTTATTTAATCTTGTATTCCATTTAGATTCCATATGTTCAGTTTGAGTATAATAGAGCTTCATCCTAATATATAGCTTGACCTGGTAATGGTAATTATTTCAGGTCATATATGGGGACACAGATTCGGTTATGGTTCAATTTGGTGTTCCTACTGTAGAAGAAGCGATGAAACTAGGAAGAGAAGCCGCTGAACATATCAGTGGGACTTTCATAAAAGTAAGTTTGTTACTGTTTTTGTTTTCCCCATTCTATGAATATCTTTCAATAAGCTCTTTGAGAATCCAATATTGTTACTATTTCATTTGCTGTTACTATTTCTCCTAAAGAATCATTTTCAATTGCAGAATTTGAACAGGGCCAAATTTATAATGCTATTTTATTTATTCAAAAATATTGCATTTACGAACTCAAAATGAACCAAGTCAAGTTTACAAGGAGATGTGCATGTATGTGACCAATTTAGTTAAATTTTATGCTGCTGCATAGTCTTTAGGCTTTATCAAGCAGGCTACAAACTATCATGGATTTGTTGAAAAAGTCACATGTTTAGAATAAAACACTAGTTGGTTTGGGGCAGGTTTTAAGGTCAGAACTATCTAGTTTGGCAGCATAGCGAGCTGTAAATGGAAGTCCTGCTATGGAATTTGTATAACTTGGTTTCAGTTTTCTATCATCATAATTTTATTTTGAATATGAGATACATGCACTGTTCACCGGCCTGTGAATGCTATTCAGATGCTACTTTGTGGACGCATGTGTTAATATGTTTTGCCCCCGTTCTTTTGAAGTTCTCTGGATATTATTAGATGTTTTTTTTTTTTAAATTATGTCAATTTGTATTTTTATGACTGATTTATTTTGGTTTCATGACTGGCTTGTCACCTGTGAAGCCCATCAAGCTAGAGTTTGAGAAGGTCTATTTTCCCTATCTGTTGATTAGTAAGAAGAGATATGCAGGTTTATACTGGACAAATCCAGAAAAATTTGACAAAATGGATACTAAAGGTAACTTATTCAACTTTTCAACCATTTTCCTGTTTTTGAAATAAGAATTATGGACTGATTTGTATTAAAATATGGGCAGGCATTGAAACAGTTCGAAGAGACAACTGTTTATTGGTAAAAAACCTTGTAAATGAGTGCCTTCACAAGTTACTAATTGACAGAGATGTGCCAGGTGCAGTTCAGTTTGTCAAGAATACTATCTCGGATCTTCTCATGAACCGGATGGATTTGTCACTTCTGGTTATCACTAAGGTGGGATACTGTATATCCAAGTTGATTTCATGTCTGGTGTCTTTGGATCTTTGATTGTTCTTAAAACTACTTGTCTTGAGCATGGAAGAACCTCGTGTCATCAATACAAGTAATATACATCTACTTATTTACTTCTTTTAACAGGGCTTGACAAAGACTGGAGATGACTATGAAGTAAAGGCAGCTCATGTAGAACTTGCTGAACGCATGCGCAAGGTTCTTAATTGATTGAGTTAAAACTATTAATATCTAATTTTTTTACTATTAATTCCTTTTGTTTGTGGACCTTTTCCTCTGCTTTTAGTTTTTCAGGTAGAATTCTTTAGACTTACGTAATAGTTCCAATACACAGCTGCTAAATTTAGGTCTTAATTTTCTTGATATGCGGAACTCTGAGAACAATTTAACATTTTGCACTTATCCAAAACATCTATTTTTTTGTCAACAACAGATACTTCAATCAATATAATCGGTTAGGTACATCATTTGCTAAATATGGTTCTAACCTCCAAGGTCCTCTAACGAAGCCTTACATCCAGTAGCACTAAGACTAAATATAGCTACCACATCGGCGGCTTGAATTTTTCACAATCATGTTAGTTTCTGTAAACATTCATGTACTATATCAATTTTTTTTTCAATTTGCTTATTCATTATGTAGTCTCTGTAAGTATTTATGTACTATAGCAATTCTTGTTCTGTCTGTTACCTTGGTTAAATTGCTAAAGGAGGTGCTGCCACATGGATATTGGAGTGACTTCTTCTGGGTTGTTGGTTGGCAGCCTTCATATCATAATCGATTTGTGTGGCTCAGTATACAAATGGGAAAAGCAAGCTAGCAGAGTAGCATCAATTTCGTTCTTGACAGACATCAAAATGTAACTGGCTAGGTGCATTGGATTGTATTTTATAGGTTTGACATGCATGCTTACATAATTTAGTCTTTAGAATTTGAGCAGTTAGAGAGATAGGGTGCTTTCCAGTTTGTTAGAACTGTCTGTAAAGTTTTGGGTCTAAATGAGTTTATTTTAAGCTTTGAAATCATAATGAAGTATCAATTAGTCCAGTAGTAAGAAATGTACCGAGAGATCCCTTTTGAGTGCCTTTTTTTTTTTTGCTCTCTGGTCAGCCTTTCTCCCTTTCTCATTTCTCAAGCCTTTAGGATGGACAAGCTTTATAGGTAGGGTACTCATTCTCAAAGGATATGATTCCCTCCTACTATCCCTGGGGGGTTTCCCACTTTGTTTTTCTTCTCAGGATAAATTCAATCTCTTAGTTATTTTGTGCATCACTGATGCGATACGGGTGAGAGTCTCATATCCTTGAATCTTCTTTTTTTCAGAACCCTAGCAAATGAAGTTCCTCTACTCCTCGGCCTATTGTTTGCATGAGACTTGAGCAATCGAGTTTCCTACGTTTTATGAACTGCATGCATATACAATTATGTAGATCAACAGATTATATAAAGGAGTGGTTCTGGCATTGCCATTTTATTTTGTAGTTCTAAGTCCTACTAAGTTCACATCTACAACAGTAATGTAACTACTGACAATTTTAGATCATAACAGAATCTTCTTATGATTGACAGAGAGATCCTGCTACTGCTCCAAATGTTGGAGATCGAGTGCCTTATGTCATTATAAAAGCTTCGAAAGGCGCTAAGGTTATCTTCTGGAACATTTTTTTTAAGAGAAATTACTTGTTATTATCTGGCAGTTATTGGAATTTATCTGCTACTTGTGATCAGGCTTATGAGAAATCAGAGGATCCTATCTATGTCCTAGAAAATAACATTCCGATTGACCCCAACTATTATCTTGAAAATCAAATTAGCAAGGTTCGTTTAGTTTATGTTCATATGGAGCCAGATGGTTTTTTTTCTTGCAACTGTTAATTAAGGTGTTGGATTTGCAGCCGCTTCTAAGAATTTTTGAGCCCATTTTGAAGAATGCCAGCAAGGAACTTCTCCATGGAAGTCATACAAGATCTATCTCAATCTCCACTCCTTCAACTGGTGGCATCATGAAATTTGCTAAGAAGCAGCTCACTTGCATTGGTTGCAAAGCTCTAATTAGGTTTGTTTTGTTTCCATGAAATTTCTTGTTAGCCCTATACCCCAAAAACACCTTTGCAGGTCTCTAGAGTTGTTCACTAGTTCTTTGCAGTCCTCTTTCTAGAGAAAGACTTGAGAATGTTTGTCCAATGGGTTCTATTAATTAGACTAATCACTATATACTAGTAATGTACTATGTTTTTCTAGGGGCTTAAGCAAGGCCATGCAGGGTCGATTTTATCATGTGTGGGTTATCATTTTCATCATGCGAGTGGGAATATGAGCTATGTTGCTAGAAATTGTTTTTTTTTTAATTTCTAGAAAATATTTAGTACTTATAAGTTATATGTAACAAAATAGTGTTTTATGTACGGCAAGGGCTCTTTGTTTATAAACAATGAATAAATATTGTTACTGTAATCACATAAATGGCAGTTGCCGTTCCTTTTGCTCAAAGGAACAGAACTTTTTTTTCACGTTGAGCATACATTTGTAACCATCTCTAAGATTATGGACCCATTAGGTCTCCGTCCTACATTTGCAGTCTCTGTTGTATTGTATTGGGCCTCTTTTCGGTTGTTCATTTATATTCTACAGATGATGAAGAGTTAGGACTGCTAAGGTTGACAGATATATAGAATACTATGCAATTTTTGGAGAACATTTGATGGTGAAATTTAGAAATTGGAGGAATACTTGTTATGCAAGTATGGGCCTAGTGGTATTCTTGTCCCAAGGCCTCCCTAGACAACCCCCTCTGTAGTTGATATCGATAGAGTTTGATGGTACATGTTCAAGATTACTTTTAAGCTAACTCTCTTAACGTTAGTTGATCTCAAGGGTGCATTTGTCATTCAGAATTCTCAAATATAATTGCTTCAAAGTACTGCTTTTATTTACCTTCTGTAAAAGATAGGCATATTTGGTACCTTCCATAAGATCTGTTGGTTGAATGATTGCTATACCTTGATCTGTAATTGTTCATTGAACATCAGTCTCTGTTAGTGATGCAAGACTCGTTAAACTCAACAGTCTGCATTCTTTTACCCCTACCTGTATTTTTTTATTAATGTTTGGACAGCGCATTTTGTTTTTTTATCAAATGAACCATTATGGCATTGTGTGTATTTGTAATTACATTTGCATGCATGTAAATTGCAAGCACCGTTCTTTTTCTCATTTCCTGCTAAAAATATCTCCTCCCCAGTATGGAATTTTAGCAATTTTAAAGCTGCCGTGTAACTGTGAAGTGCCTAATATTTATGGTTGTGTTTTGGATCAGCAATTCAGATCAAAATCTCTGCTCACACTGCAAAGGAAGAGAAGCAGAACTATACTGCAAAACTGTTTCTCAAGGTAGGCTATATCTAATTGCTTTCCCTTCTCATTCTCATAATAATCTTTTATATCAAGACAAATTTGGTGTTTCCTTAATGGGGCTTATGAATTGCTTTTGCAGTGTCTGATCTAGAGTTGCTATTTGGGAGGCTGTGGACACAGTGCCAAGAATGCCAGGGCTCTCTTCATCAGGATGTGCTTTGCACGAGGTTTTGATCTTCTCATTTCTAAATTGTTAACTAATTTTAGATAAAATAAATTTAAAAGGAAAAAGAAGGTATTGGATCTTGCATCTGCACTCTAATTGGTGGTTTCATATCTCCATTTATATGTTTTGTGGTTAATTAAATCTGCAATTTTGTGCAGCCGGGATTGCCCAATATTTTATCGAAGAAAGAAGGCACAAAAGGACATGGCTGAAGCCAAGCGGCAGTTAGATAGATGGAACTTTTAATAGGCTAACAAGGTTAGTACTTTATTCAGCATCCCATATGTAGGAGTGTTATTCAGTACAAACCGAACCGACCAGATTTTTTAAGAAGTTTAAATTTTTTCTAGTAGAACCGAACTGATTACCAATCAGTTTGGTTAGTTTTTTTTTATTCGTTTCGATTTGTACTAAAAGTAAACTAAATTCTTTTGACTTCCAAAATCGAACTGAACCAAAAAAATTGACTACTTTATATAAAGGAACAAAGGGTCAACGCGCCCCCTAAACTTGTGTCACGCGGTCATCTAGCCCAATTTATACTTTTTGGAGCAAATAACCCTCAAACTCTTCATTTTCGGGTCAAGTAACCCCATAATTGTATTTTTAAAATGCGTAAAATACAAATCGGAGTTGAGGGATGCAAAAAAGTAATTAGATACTTCCCTAATTGTTGCGATAAAATTATCATAAATATGTTTTTAAAAATAAAAATATAAATTATGGGGCTATTTGACCCAAAAATGAAGAGTTTTGGGGTTAGTTGCTCAAAAAAGTATAAATTGGGCTAGATGACCCCGTGTCACAAGTTCAGGGGGCGCGTTGACACTTTGTTCTTATATAAAGTTTCAAGCCAAACCAAACAGAATTTGTCGGTTCAGTTGGGTTATTAAGTTAGGTTAGGTCTTCATCAAAAAAAAAAAGTTAGGTTAGGTTTTTGCACACACCTATGGCCACATACCTCTGTTATTCACTTGAGCAATTAAATGTACATCTTGTAAAGTATTCAAGCAGGGGATGTTTCTTAGCTTAGGAAAACACAAACTCGGCTTGCTGGAGAGGCTTTTCAGTGGTGCTGGGAATCGATAAACTGACAGACAGTCGGAAAATTAGAGACATGAAGCATACATATAGGAGATGCAAATCGGAGACATGAAGCATAACAGGACACTAAACCCTAACAAGATTGAGTAGGTTTTCCTTGGGTTTTTGATTGGGAAGTTGATGATGGGACTACGCTTCTGATATAGGGTGCTTAATGCAGTATTTGTAACATTCCTTAGCTTTGTAATTCTCTCTAGGGTAATCTGAAACCAATTATTTGGAGAGTTTGTATTTAAAATTGTAAACTCATTTTGAATCTCAGTTTTCCCTGAGCCTGAACTCATGCAATATTGAATTTGAAACTGTCTGTAAACCATAGCAATGATGTGTTACCATATTATTGCTAATGCCCTTCGGCACTTTTTGAAGCGGTGAAGAAACCACTTGCTATCCGGAGATTCAATACAAAGAGTGAATTCACTGATGTATATAACTGATATTTATAGGCACTTGGATAAATTGTATTGTTGTGTATCTTCATAAAAGTAGGAGAATCATATCACGTCCCTGTGATTATGGCTGAGAAGTCTGATGGTGGAGATCATAGGGTTGTGGGTCAATGTAGTAGAGGAACTGGCGAAGCATGGTATTGGCGAGCTTATGAAAGACTTTCGAGTTCATTAGCTTGCTGGGAGTGGCCAACCTGTTAGGTCGGTATCAAAAACGAGTAGTAATTTTATGTCAAACATATGAATTATTACGTCTTGAAGAAATTGTATCCCCAAGCAATATAATTTTATGGCAAGCATCCCGTTCTTTGTCAGGTCCGTAGGTTTGGTTCGATAACTATCCTGCACATCTTACATCGAATGTAATCGCTTCTGATGTGGCTTAATAATATTGCAGTTTAACTTTCAAAACAGAAGTTCTGTATTATAAGTAAACTTATTTTTGGATGATAAATTGAAGCAATATAATTTGTATGATAGAATTATCGGATATAGCAAGGTCCTAACTTTTAATCTAAATAAAAGAAATTAAAATAAAACTACAATTTAACAAAAAATAATGATAAAAAGATTTTAAAGAATCAACTTAAAACGACACAGGGGGCATGTGTCATGATGAGACAACCATTGATGAATACAGGTATAATGATAAGAGTGAGAGCAGGGCAAACTATGGGCTTCAGACCCAACAGCCATAGCTTCAAAACAAATAGAACAACTAGTTGTCTCTGCAATCACCAACCTGCTCAGCTTCATTATTCTTGTCATCAACTCCGAAGATGTATCTGAGAATGCGTAAGTCACCACTTCCTCAACACTAAACTCGTCCGACGAAAATAGCAGAAGCCAGTCATTGAAGGTCGCAGCTACCCGTAGAAAATACAAACAGATTGTAGCTATATTTGGGTCGACATTGTATGAAGATAATCGCAAGGACATGATGTCCATAACATAATTTGGTAGCGGATGATCGAATGCAGCAGAGAATAGTTCGTGTAAGAGATCGTCAATGGAATCGTGCAAGCGAAGACGGGACACTCGAAACTCTTGTCTCCTGACTTCATGCGGCGATGATTGTCGTGGTTCCACCATTGTCAGGACCAGTTTGATGAACTCATTATCATGTGACAATAAAGAATTCTGATTCTGCAATTCTGATTCTGCCATCGTCAATGTGTATACGTACGAACCATCTCTCTATCCCTATATATATACAATTGCAGAATATGATTCTTAATACTAGAGTCCGATTTGAATATAGATATCCAAATCCATTCAAGTTAAGGTTATCCAGCTATGTTCTTCTAAATCTAGCCGCAAACAATATCAATTAATTAATAGCTAATTTTAAATTTTTTATATCTTATTTAATAGTTAAAAAAATTGATTATGTTCATAAATTTTATTTTAATTTTTATAATTTTTATTTATTTGAATAATTTTTATTTTATTAATAAAAATATATAGTTACTTAGTATAAATTTTTATTAACATAAAAAAAGGTATGTTAATTATTTAGCATAATTTTTTATTAAGCTAAACAAAAAATTAATTATAATCATTTATAAAAAAAAAAAATTAATTATACCAACTAAAATAGTAATTATTGTTTCATTACACTACGTGAATAATTTATTTGTGTAATTAAATAATAATTATAGTAAGCGATCATAATATAGTTATTTTAAATGTTTTATTCGAATTTTTATTTAATTTTACAAAGTATAAAAGTTATTATAATTACTTAATATAGTATTTAATTTAATTATACTAAGAATAAAATTTACTCCATTATAATATTTTAGTATAACTAAATAAAATTATATTAAGAAATAATAATAAATGTTTAACGTAGTATAAATAAACAATATATTGAATAAATTTAAATAAATTTTAAATAATAGTAAAATAAATTAAAATAATTACCACCACCTATCAGGTCCGACGAGCGGTCCACGGAGCCGCATCCCTACTCGCCTGGTCCATGCACATCGCTCTCTTCATGAGGTTGGCCGCCTATCCTAGATTTTCTTCTTTTCAAACTAAAAAAATAGTCATGAATTTAGAATAATTATATAATAACAGATTGAGATTCCCTCAAGTTCATGATCTACACCGTTCATTGTAATAGGAACGATGTAGATTAGTTTGATTAAAATTATATTTTTTTATCTACACCGTTCATTGATCGTGAATATGACCCCCTCAAGTTCATTTGGAAATTCCAATCCTATAATAACCAAAAAAATTATTTTATGGGCTTAGGTACCCGACCAAGCCCGGTTATTAGAGTCGGGCCTGGGTAATGATTTTTCATCTAAAGCCCGGCCTGAACCTAAAAAAAGCCTGCGAATTATTCGCGGGCAAAGTCTTTCATTTTTATATAATTTCTATGTAAGCCTGCCTGGATCCGGTCCGAACCTGCAAAAATATGGTGGTAGGGTCGGGTTTGGGTAGACATATAAAGCCCGAGCCGGCTCGAACCGAGCTTAGGTTTGTATAAAAAAAATTAAAAATATGGCCCATGAACAGGTCTAATGCAATGTTATTAAAACCAGATTGGACCGGCCGGTCGGACTGGATTAACCGGAAACCGTTCAGTTGTCTGGCCCGTTTTTGTGTAAAACTAGTTCAAAAATCGGGTTGAAAACAAAACCTGTTTTTTAACTTTTGGTTCGAAACTCACTGTTTTATCCAGAAAATAATAATCATATGTTTCCCCACACATATGTGTCTGAATCTACTACCCGTGTATGCTTATTTTTTTCTCTTTCTTACATTATTCTCTTTTTGTCTCTCTCTCTCTCTCTTAGGGATGGCAATGGGGCGGGGTGGGGGTGGGGAAGCTATCCCCATCCCCGTCCCCGCTTGTATGGGGAATCCCCATCCCCGTCCCCATTTATTTGATGGGGATTAATCCATCCCCATCCCCATACCCGTGGATTCCCCATCCCCATGGGGATCCCCATATCCCCGTTTAATTTTAATATAAATATTTAAATGTATTTATTATTTTCATGAAATATTTGAGAAAAAAATATAAACTATTCAATATTAATAATATAAAGAATTATAAATTAAATTATTCCAAAAATTAATTAATCATCTAAAATATTCAGCAATTTTAAATATTAAAATAAAATTATCAAAATAAAATAAAAGGTCGGTAAAAGTCATTACTCAATACCCTGATAATTAAATAAAATTATTAAAAAAATGAACAATATACTAAACATTGTTACAAATTATATAAAAAATTATAATAAAATAAATCGGATCTCCATAGGGACGGGGATGGGGATCCCCATGGGGTGGGGACTACACTCCCCGTCCCCTCCCCATCCCTGTGGATGGGGAATAATCTTCCCCATCCCCGTACCCATGGGGCCAATTGGTGGGGATTCCCCGCCCCATTAGGGGCGGGTCCCCATGGGGATCGGGGAATCCCCTCCCCATTGCCATCCCTACTCTCTCTCTTATATTCAACACTTTCCTTCTTCGGTCTTCTGGTTTTTTCTTGTTTTGCTTTTCTTTTTGAAATTCAATTTTTGTTGTTAGTATAGTTTTCCGCCTTTAGTTGTCGCCTCAAAAGAAAATGAGAGTTGAGTTTGTTGTTATAGAAAATACAAAGTCGTCTTTGTCTAAGGAGGATATTTCAGTGATTCCTTTTAAATATAGATTTTCGGTAGGCTATGGGGTTAAGAGACCTAATTTTAATATGAGGACATTTGGTTATCTTGGTTCCCCTCGGTTAGCTGCCATTTTTGGGGAGCAGCTTATAGTTAGCCTCATGTTTCCTTTAGATCCTTTCATCTCCGAGCTTTGCTGCGAACTGAATGTTGCAGTTAGAGAACTTCATCCCAAGACTATTCAAATTTCAACTGCCTTTGTAAAGTCTTGTAGGTTTTGGGGTAAGTCGCTTTCCATGAATGTTTTTCATTATTTTGTTTCTTTATTTAGAAAATATGAGGTTTTGATTTATGCCAATGGTAGGAAAGGTTGGTATGTCATTAATTTGTGTCGCATAGAATAGAGGTCAAAATACTTTGTAGTTTTCAATAATTTTAAATTTTTGCCTTTTTCGAAAGGTTTATCTCGTGAGGCGGTGAATACTTTCTCCTTCGCTTTAAGCTTGTTTGAGTTTACTTTAACTTTTGGCTTATCTTTTTATAACATTTTTTAAGAACCGGTTTTATCTGTATTGGTTGATAGTCATGTAAGGTGTCGTGGTTATCTTTGGAGGTTCCCTCAAAAGGTCTTGCTGATATCTCATATGAGCACATTGTTGAGGTATTATTCCTTATTTATTCTTGCTTTTATTTTTTTGTAGGATGTTTTTTTTCATATGATTAAATATTTTTCGATTTTAAAATAGATATGTCATCCCTATGGACGAGGTTGCCCATATCGGTAGGGATGACAATGGAGAGGGGATTCTTGTTCCTCATGGGGGACCCGCCCATAATAGTACAGAGAATCCCCATCGATTACCCCCATAAGGTACGGGGATGGGGAAAGATCATTCCCTATCCACGGGGATGGGGAAAGATCATTCCCTATCCACGGGGATGGGAAAGAAACGGGGAGTATACTACAAATATTGTTAACCAAGAAAAAGAGTTCGTGGTAAAGGCAAGACACGTCCCCATGTAGACCCGATTTATATTTATGTTATATTATAATTTTTCTAACATGTTATCTATAAATTAAAATAATTTGCTACAAATTTTTTATTAGTATATATTTAATTATAAATATATTATGTCATAAAAATAATAGTATTTTCTATAATTAAAACAATTTCTGAAAAAATTAAATTATTTAAAAGTTTATATCAAATTTTACGGAGAATGGGGATCACCATGATGATGGGTATGGGGATGATTTTATTCCCATTAATTAAATGGGGATGGAGATGGCTTCTCCGTCCCCTCCCCGCCTCATTGCCATCCCTGCCTATCGGTGTAGAGGCGATTCAACCTGTTGTGGCTCACGCCGTTGTTGTCGAGGTGTTTGCCCCTCCGACTTTGGCGGTCTCTCCAAAAGAGACCTCCGATGGGAGTATCACGTGTCAATGCCACTAAAAGTTGTCAATGTTATTTTTGAAAAAAAAAATAAAAGATGATGTCCTGAATTGACACATTTTAAAGGTCGTGTTATTTTTAAAATTTTGTATAAAGGTGGTGATTTTATATGCAACTAACCCTATTTTTAAATATACTATGATAATTAATTATTATTATTTATAATTAAATATGTGTATATTTATTGTCGATTAATAAATGTTATATTTATATAATATTAAAATATTATATTAATAAAATGTAAAAAAAATATAATTTTTGTATAAAATACTATTTTCATTTGCTAGTCATCATTAGAATGTTCATAAATATAAAATTTATTTTTACGATGAATATATAAGCTAAAATAATTTAAATTGAAATAATTATTTAATAATGGTTTAAACTGGTTTAAAAAAAATTTAGTCAAGCCAAACTAATTTTACTAGTTTGGTGTATGTTTGATTTAAATTTGATTTGAAATTTTTTCAAATTAATATAATTGATTCGGACCAAAAATTAGTAATAAATTAGTCAAATCAAATCATCTACGTCCCTAGAAGTAGGGGTGTGCATTCGGTTAAACCGAACCGACCGAACCGAAATTTTTGGTTTTTTAAGAAACCGAACCGAACCGAAATTCTGAAAAAATTTAATTTTTCAAACCGAACCGAACCGAACCTGTCGGTTCGGTCGGTTATTTCGGTTCGGTTCGGTTTTTCGGTTCGGTTTACGTGTAAAAGTGACTGAAATTTTTTTACTTTAAAAACCGAACCGAACCGACCAACCGAAAATATTCTACTTTTTCAAACCGAACCGAACCGAATTTGTCGGTTCGGTTCGGTTATTCGGTTTCGGTCGGTTTTTGCACACCCCTACCTAGAAGGGAGTTCTAAAACTAAGTTATGGGCCGAATTTAGAAAAGTCGAGAAAGACAACAAAATGGGCTTTGTTTCTAACACTTGGAAAGCTATACTACATCAAAACTCATTCAAACGAAACCCTAATTTTCTCTATATATAAACCTTTCAATTATTCCTCTCAATCTGTAATACCGTGTCTTTTACATTCTTCTTTTAAATTTCCGATCTGATTTTTTCTTTCAAACTCAGCATATCTAAGCTTAAATTAAGCAGTTTTAAACTCAATCATCGTGATTTTTATTTTATTTTTGATTGAACGATAGCTTTACATCAGATTTTAAAGGAGTAATTCTAAAAATTAGGGTTTTTTCGGTTTTGTTTTTGTTGATCCTTAATTGAATTTAAGGATGAAGAAGGGGCTGTATTAGCAGTGATGAAGCAAATGAATTGTGGACTAGAGTTTCTGATCTTGTATTTGAAGACTAACCCTTGGCTGTCTGAGCACATCACCCCTTCTTTAAACCCTAATTTTCAATTCAAAATCCAATTTTTTATTTTATTCCTCAAAATTAATTAGGGCTAATGATGATAACATAAATTATCTTAGCGGATTTCAGTGAGATGAAATTAATTTTCACCAATGATCTGAATGTTACACACACTGAAGCCTAATTGTTTAGTTTTGTAATGTTTACGTAATTTTGGAAATGGAAGTGATGATGAGGTGAAGCACTTGAAGAAAGTGTTAAAGGGATGAGTCTTCGGTCCAACGTATTTCTTATATATTTTTTTATTTTGTTAAAAATAATAATATATAAATATATAATAAAAAAGATTATTTCATGAAGAGTATAAATCCTTTTAAGTGAATTTTGCAACTATTATTTGAGTCATCCAATTATATATTAATGGCCTAATTATTTAAAAACCACTCACCTTATAATTTTTTTTATTTATACCACGACCTAGGATAATTTTCAATTGTACCATATTTTTTATTTTAAAATTTCGTTTATATCCCAAAAGTAATTTTTTTGATAATTTAATTAATTTAAAGATGAAAATATTAAAAACAAGATATATAAATGATTAATATTAACGTTTTATTAAAATATAGGTTAAAAATGAAGGATTAATTTAAAAAAAAAATTAAAAAAAATAGGTCAATTTAACTCATTAGGGTAGAGATGAAACATAAAAATCAAAAATAGAGTACAATTGAAAATTTTCCAAGGTCATGGTATAAATGAAAAAAAATCATAAGATAGGTGATTTTTAAATAATTAAACCTATATTTATTTAACAAGTTAAATATCATACAATCAGTATCAATAACGAATAATAAATATAAACTAATAAAAAAATGAAGAGATTACTTACAATTGATAATAAAGAGATTATTTATAGTCTAGGTAGCACGGAAACGGAAACGATACGAAACGGACACGGGGAAACGAAAGTTTTTCAAAATGAAGGACACGAAACTTGGGAGAAACGTGTAAATAACAAAAATATAGGGATATATTTATAAAAATATTATCTAAATATTTATGATAATTAACAAATTAATTAATTTTAATATACTTAATATTTAAAATTTTATAAATATATAAAAACATATAATATAATTCAACACAAATAAGTATATTTGATGTATTATGGGCAATGCGAATGTAAAATTTATGGATAACTAGTTAGATTTTTTTATTTGTGGGTAATAATTTTAATTTTTTTACAAATTTTTAATTTTTATTATTTACGGAAACGGCCCGAAACGTTTCGTACGGGTGTTCAAGAGTTTCCGGTTTCCGAAACGTTTCCGAAACGGGAAACGCAACTTTGTCGAAGTTTCCGTGCTTCTTAGTTTATAGTTGGTTATGGCTGAGCTGGGTATGGCTGATGTACTATAAATATTACTTTAATTTTATAAAAAGCAAAAATTAACATGTCGAGATCATCCAAAACAACAATCACTAACATATACATTGATTAATATATAATTATATAAAAAAACTTAAAATTAGTGATAAGATTTCATAAAATTCAAAACCTATCTTTTTTATAAAATATTATTTTAATATCAACTTATCTTAGGAAGAAATAAATAGCAAGATTTATTTTAAATATAAAAAATATAAAAATAGATTGTCACATGATGATCAAAATACTTGAGAAAGAAACAAAAATTAATGCAATTTTTTTTGGTAATCCCATCCGGTTTCCAGGCTTCGCCCTGACTAATCCAGATCCGACCTGCGTCGCGCACCTGGTATGGTGGGTGAGTCTTCCAGTGGTGATTTTCTGCATTCACAAGACTCGAACCCGAGACCTTTCTTAAGCGATAACAAGCCGCTTATCATTTAAACCAACCCCCATTGGTAATGCAGTTATTTTTATATAATAATAAGCTTTTTAAAAGGAATTATTAAAAGAATTGATTAATTATATAAAAATAAATTATTTATGTTTTTTATAATTTCAATGGATGGTTTACTATTTAAAAAATTAATTCATCTACATTATAAAATTCAAAAAAACACAAAATTTAAAAGTGTTAAAATAGTAAATATAAAAAAATTAATAATATTATAATTAATAATAATTTGAATTTAATATATATTATAGTATATATTAAATTTAACATACATTAAAATAATGCATTAGAAATAATTGTATATTTATAATAAAAGGACTTACTCTTAACATATTTATCTATTTATTCTATGCCAGTAAAAAGACCAAACCTTTCATAAAAGTTTCATAAAAGTCCTGATCTTTTAATTTTGTCGATTTTGGCCAAAAACAGATTATTTAGTTTCAATTGTGGCCAACTCTCAATTTGTTTTCAATTTTGCCTATGTGACGCCTACGTGGCATGCACATATATTGAAAGGTCGGTATTTTTGTGAAACCAAATAATATATTTTTGGCCAAAATCGACAAAATTGAAAGGTCAGGACTTTTGTGAAACCCAATAATCAGTTTTTGGCCAAAATTGCCAAAATTGAAAGGTCATGACTTTTATGAAACTTTTGTGAAAGATTTGACCTTTTTACGACATTTGGCCTTTATTCTACTTATAAATTATCTTCCATACTGAATGGGCTTATTCCCCTCTATAATAAAAGGAATCTTATTAGAGAATATAAAAGCAGATATATTTATAAGATGTTTAGAAAGTATGAAAACCAATTCCGATGACCTAATAAGAAACGGGCACATATCGCCTTATAAAAATAGAAGACAAATTAAATAATTATATCGCTAATAATAAACACATGCAAGAACATTTTTCTTTGCTTGCATCAAGTTACCGAGATCCAAAATAATCTCTTTAGTATCGGACTCAAGGATTACATTAAACCAATCTCTCAATCAATTTAGGGCTTCTTTTATTCTAATATGCTCATCTGTTCTTGAATTGAAATTACATCAAATCAAATTTACCTAGTTTCAGTAATACTACTCTTCTATCTCTAACCACGCAACCAATTGATATGCCTTTTAAGTCATGGAATGTTGCAGTATATGTGTTCACTTTGAAAAACCCATTTTTCAAGAGGATGCCAAGCTACAATGTTGACATCTTTGAAAAACCTAATTATATAATTCTTATCAAGCCACAAATCCCAACAAATCAACGTGATAACTTCACAACCTTCTCGCCTCTTTAAAAGAAGACACATGAAACACCATTCTTGCATATCCAATGTTCCGCCTTCCATTTCATCCACTTGAGCTTTTGTCCAATAGTCAACATTAAGGGGACAAATGCGAAGAAGATGAAGTGCGGGCTTTTGCATACCATTACACGCAGTACAAGTAGAATAAATAAAAATGTCTTTATAAGATAAAGCTTCCGTCGTTGGGAGAAAGTCAAAGCACGTTCTCTATAAGAAATTCTTAATGTGCATGAGAATATTCAAACTCCATAACTTGGTCTATGCAGCTGCATTGTTTCTAGAAAACTCACTCATGAGATGTCTACAAACAAGCTTCAGTAAGAATCAATGCTTTGAGTTCAAAATCCAAATCCAACTATCCGGTAAATTTCTTAAACTAAGGGGAACTTGAAGGATTTGATTTTGATTAGCAGGGACAAACACATCTTGGATAACTTCTAATTCTCATTGTCTGCCACCACCCGAGAAAAGCTGCCAAACCTTACAACCCTATAACTTCATAACACTAGTAGTGAAGATGTACCCTGATCCTTCATCAACCAGCTAGGGATCATCCCATTTGTCCATGTTTTTACCATCTCCAATACGCACCCTAACACCTTTTCACATCACTTTTTTAGTGGCATGGATGTTTCTCCAAACATAACCAGGATTAGAGCCCATCTTAGCATTTTTTTTAAAAATTGATATCTAACTTTAAACATCTGACACATAAAGGTCTCTGGCATATTAATTAATCTCCAAGCTAGCCTAGCTAACATTAGAATTTCTCTTCTCATCTTACTCTCTAGGAGTCCCTATTATCAGCTCTAATACTCATAGCTGATCCCATATTCTGGCGTTGAACTCCAATGCCATAACATCTTATGTGTAGTAGTATCACTCACAGCCTTGTACCACGGTGGCTTGTACTCGTGATTGAGAAGACCCATCAAAGGTATATCTATTATGGGGACCTAAACTAGTTGATACCATACCTTTTTCGAGTCAACCCACATGCATTCCAGCCCGGTCACTTCCTTTTAAGGAAATACCCAATATAATGCTTGTATTTGAGGCATATCAATGTAAGGGACCAATACTCGTTTCCGAAATTTAATGTGCAAAAAATTTCAAAATCAGTTTTTTTTTTCCATAAAATATCAAGGTTGGACCTAACAATTTTCAAACCCGATTTTCCAGAATTATCTCTTTAGGTTTGACCTAACTTTTTCAAAAAAATACCCAATTCTAGTCAAGTAAAATCCATTCAATTGATCAACCCACATATCCAATTCCAATCAACTAAAGTCCATTTACTTGATTAGCCAGCATATCCAATTCCAATCAAGTAAAGTCTATTTATTTGGCAACCCCGCATATTCAATTCCAGTCAAGTAAAGTCCATTTACTTGATCATCCATAAAGCTCAATTACATTTCTTAATTATAGTCTTTGGCCTTTAGGGTCACCCTTTTCGTGACCATAAGTCACATTCTAGTCTTTGAACTCTGACCTTCAGAGTCATCCTTTCTGTTGGACTCTTATCCTTTCAAACTCCTTTATTTTGATTTTTATAATCAACTATGAGTGACCTAATCTTGTTTATTAGTGTATAGGAACTCATAGGAACAATTCAGAGTCTTCTAGCGAAACTCGAGTTTTTGAAACTCATTATCTAGTAGGCTTTCGTGGGCGCTACACATCTTGAGTAGCGGGCGCTACAGTTAAGTCGCGGGCGCGACACTTCTTATAGCGGGCGCGACATTCATGCTGATAAAACCCTAAGTCAGGTTTAAATGTTGATAACTTGCTTAAGGAAAATGATAAACTAAATAATGAAATCTCGGTCATTTGCTGTTTGTCCATATAATGCATTTCTTGAATTAAAAGATTCATTTTCAAGATTTCAAAAAAGAAAGGAGACTTTGGATACAGTTCTTGTATTTCAAAGATGTCCAACCATAAAATTTGGACTTGGCTATAATCCAAATGCTTCTAGTTCCAATGGGAATAAATTTGTGAAGTCCATTTTACCTCAAACTTCTTCCATAGAAGTTCCTCATTAATTGGTCAAACCAATTGAGGCAAAGAAGGTGCATGATCAAACTCCTAGGGCTAAGCCATTCTTGGTTCAAAAGGCTAAGGGCAACAAGAGTACAAAACCCTTTATACATGGTCATGCTTCTCAATATAGTCAAAAATGGAACAAGAAGACTAGAAAGAACTCACATGTTCGTGCTTTTTCAAATGTCAAATCTTGTTCCTATGCGTGTGCTTGTTCTTATGAGGCCTCTAGAACTAGGTCATCTCAAATGCAATCAAATGTGAACCATATAATTCAATGTTTTTATTGCATGAAATATGGTCATACTAATGTTCATTGCTATGTGAGAAAAGTTCAATTAAGGTTAATCCCTTTGAACTATTCAAACATTAACTTTCAAGGACCCAAAGTTTCTTGGGTACCTAAATAATTTGCTTTATAGATACACTCAATATCCATTAAATAAAATTCAATATCATATGGTGGATAATCAAGGAGGAAGGATGCATTCTTTGAGCATCAAATGATTTTTTTTTTTTTGAAAAATGGCAAGATAGGTCAAATTTGTATCAACAATGTGTGTTTAAATTTGATTTTATATCCTTTAATCATAGATTATTTCATATGCCATGTTTTTCACAATTGTTGTTTTAAGGGGGATAATCAATTTTTCAAATCCTATTCTCCTAAAAAATTATGATATGCTTTGAAACCGTTTTTTTATGATTGAACTTTATTTTGGTTTAATTCAATTTGATGAATTATGCCTATTTTTGATCATTTTAATCAAATTAGTTCAGTTAATTGAGTTTTAGACTTGATATACATATCATATTAGTGCCTTGCACCTCAATTGAATGAGAAACTAAAGTTTGTTCTCAAAATCTCTTTCAATTAGCTCCTTTGTCCATGTTTTAGGCATGCTTTTTTTGTGCTTGATAAAGTGGGAGAACTTTCTATGCTCAAATTGCTAAGTATTTTTGAAAATTTCTTGCTTATGCCTTACGTATTGATTATTCATATGTGCATAAAGTGATGGGGAAACAAAATTAATTTGTCTTTTACTTAACTTATCCATTTTAGCATGTTAATTGTCAAACTCAAAAAAATGGAGATTGTTGGACCCTTGTCCTTTCAAACTCCTTTATTTTGACTTTGACAATCAACTATGAGTGATCTAATCTTGTTTATCAATGTATATGAACTCATAGGAACAATCAGGAGTAGATTCGGAGCCTTCTAGCGAGAATCAAATTTTTGAAACTCATGTTATCCAGTAGGCTTTCGCGGGCGCTACACTTAAGTCGTGGGCACGACACTTCTTGTGGCGGGCGCGACATTCATGCTGATGAAACCCAAGTCGACCGTTAGAGGGATCGCGGACGCGAAGTCCTTGGTAGCAGGCGTGACCTTCTCGATCATTGGATGCCCAACAGATACATTTGAAGTCCCCCAATAAGAAGTTGCCAAGTGTCACTGACCATTGAAGATTTTCCGAGCTGGCATGCGTCGCAGGCGTGACTCTTCTGGTAGCGTGCGCGACCTAACTGCAGAAAGCAAAAGTTACTTTATTTGTTAGTGGTTTGCTTGTAGTTTGCTTTAAGTATAAATATAAACCTATTTGTAATGTTTTAAGGTTAATAATTTACAAACCTTGAAACAACAAACACACATCTTTAAATTACATTTGTTTTGTTGTAGTTTTGGAGTAAGGTTGTAAACTCCTAAATCATTGTAAGTTAGAGTTTAGCTTTGGAAAAATTCAACCCTTGTAAGTTAGATATTAGTTTTGGAAAATCTCATAGTTAGTGTTTAGCTAAAAAGCACTAAGTTTGAAGTTAGTTTAAAAAACTTCTTGTGAATCTCATTTAGTGGATTCTAAATCTCAAACTTTGTTTGAGTAGTGGAGTAGGATCAATTTGTTATCCAAACCACTTTTAAATCTCTTGTGTCAATCATCTATCCCTTAAACTCTTTCTAATTTTTATATTCCGCATTCAAAGAGTTTAATCTTTCGATTCACATTCAAAAACCACGGTTTGTCATAACCCATATGGTCTTTCACTTTCTGTGACCATAAGTCACATTCTAGTCTCTTACCTTTAGGGTCGCCCTTTTCGTGATCATAAGCCACACTACTCTCTGACTTTTAGGGTCACCCTTCTTCGTGACCATAAGTCACATAGTCTTTGCCTTTTAAGGTCAACTTTTTTCATGACCATAAATTAAATTCCAATCTCTTATCTGTAGGGTCATCCTTTCTTTGACCTTATAACTCACATTCCAATCTCTGACCTTTAGGGTCAACGCCTTTCGTGACCATAAATCACATTCCAGTTTTTGACCTTTAGGGTCACTCCCTTTCCAAACTTTTATTCCAGTTCGCGCATAACTCTTATATCGATAATGCCGCTTGTCTGTTTTAAAACTGCTAGAAGGTAGTTTGGATGTACACATCGGCAATAACATTTCAGATGCGACAGTCCAAACCGAAAATCATAAGAATCATACCTCGCCTAGAAGTGTGTGTGGTAGTAATAAGTTGGAAGGAACAACTTGTCTCTATGATATCAATTGTTCTACATGCTACATGCTTACTAACAATTCATATCATATGCATGCATCTCATTCGTATCATGCATTAAGTATGCAATGCATCACATACTAACTCCTTGTGGATGTAGCCACTGCATGCATCATGTGCTAGCCAGTTGTCTTGTAGCCGTATGTTCATCGACTCTTTCTATTAAATTAATCTGGCATCTACAATGTCAAGCATCGACTAGTGTTAGTCAGAGCCAATACACGAAAGCAACCACAAGTTGAGACCATGGATCGAATGAGATTGAGCTAAGCATCATGATCTTCTCAAGAAAAAGCTCAGCTAATACAACATCCAAATTGAAGGATAGAATTAAGATTTCCGTATATGGCATACAAAACAATACATAAGCTCAGTCATTGGAATAACACATTTCAATAACTTTTTGAAACAAAGAAGCGGACTACGACAGAGTTCCAATGCAAATATGGTGACGTCCAAAGTGAGAAAAGTGTTTCTCGTTACTATTACAACTAAAAATTCTGATGAGTTAAAAATTTGAGAACGACTCATGAAAAAGTTAGGAAAGGCATACTAAGAAGGACCCGGATGAACGACTTAGGCAATAATTAGGGACAGTCTCAATGAGTTAAAAATCCAAAAAGGGCGACTCATGCAAAAACTATGAATAGCCTGCTAAGTTGGATCCGAACAAACAACTTAAGCAAAAAGAGAAGGCACGAAAAAAATAAAAAAATAAAAAAATGGTTGAAATAGTACCAGTGTCTCAAATATGCAAATATTAGTCTGAAAAGATTGGCAGATTTTCATCATCTCGTATTCCAAGCCAGTCTTGGAAACAGTGTCCAATACTTATATCCTCGATGTCAGACAACCACAATCCATAACAACGAAGCAGAACAATCAGAGGTTTCAGCTATCGACGACTTGCTAAATTATATGGTCATGGATTAAATCCTAGAGAAATATTTGATTGCAGATATGGTGTCCTTCGTCGACTTCAGCATCCGTGACATCTCTTATGAGATAGAAAGTGGTGACCTGACACATATTTGGGGCATTCAGAGATATTTTCTCTTATTTCGAATCAGCAATATCTTTTAGCATTTTATTTTTTTACATTGAAATTTTTGAACAATTTATTTGATTTATTCGAGTTTATGAGTCGATGATAAATTCCTATTTTGCCCATTTATGCGATGTCTTACCTAGCGGACATGTTATTTTCAATCTCCATGCATGTGTGAATGATAAACGTATCTATCCATAATTGGCACATTCAATATTTGGTATAAAAATACAAATAAATAAATTTCTAAAGATAATTATATTTCAATCGATTCTACCTTCGAAAAATGAGGAACATAAATCAGATATGAATAAATTATCCCAAAAAGAATAGAAATGACATGCTAAGTAGGACCCACATAAACCGCTTAGGCAAAAAAGTCAGAGATTTTGCACAACCGAAGAAAGACCTGAGAATGAGAGGGAAGAACCTAAACAAGAAAATAAATTGATCTATCTAGACAGAAGCTAAGAGATATAGTTTACAACCAGCATAAAAAATCTAGCACTCATCAAATGCCCATACACCTATCTTATAGTATGATAACCTAACCAGTAAGAGGAGGAGATCACTAAAAGCCTTTATAGAGATCATTAATCGAGTAATTAAAAGGTTGTGCGAAACAAAATACGAGAGGCAAAATAGTCAATCAAAAAAAATCCACAAGGACTAATTAATGCAAGAGTATGATTGCTTGAAACAAAAAAAAATATTTCAATTGTATCAATTCTTCATGGCCAATAAAACAGATATTTTTATCATATATACATGTTATGATATTGACCAACACATGTTTTTTTAAAAATGAAACAAAAAAATTTAAATAAATTTCTCAAACCAAAAACTAAATGTAATCAATTTTTTTTGAAAAAAAGTTAATTTAAAAAATAAAATTTTAAAAAATTTAGTTAAAAAAAGACATTTCAATATAAAATATAAAATATCAAAGTGATAATAAAAAAAATAAACGGGGTAAGAAAAATAATACACTTATAATTATTTAGTTCAGTTCTAAAACTGTTCGCCTGGAATTAATCCGGACTCGAATCTTTGAGTTTATAATAGGGATCGGTATGAGATTTGATACTTTAACGAACATATGTAGATATTCACAAGACTTTTTTGGTTAAAAACAATTAACCACGTGATCTAAATAGTAATAATCTGGGAACTACGAACTTAGACAAGATTAATACTGAAAACTACTCCTAAATTAAAACAATCTGGAGATTGTAGGATAAAAAGTACTGGGCTTGATTTTTTGATTGATTGATTTATTGATACCAAAAAATAATGAAACTCTGAGCTATTTATAGTTCTACATAATCAAGATTCCTAATCTAACTATAACTAAAACTTGTAAAGAGAATACTCTTAATGAATTACAAATTCCTACTGAAGCAAAAAACTAATCTAACAAAGCCTCTGTTGGGCTTAATTCCCTTAATACGCCTACATGCTGTCCTGACCCATGATGCTTTTGGGCTGGTGTAAACAAAGACTAAGTCCATGTTTAATTTATGGAATATAATAGCATGAAAGAGAATAGCTATTTCATAAGGAATGTAATAACCATTTTTTAATTTATGAGAAGAGTATTTATTCCATAAAATCATGAAATACAATTCTATGAAATACCTATTTCATGAATCAAAATAAATAATTGTTATTTTATACGGAATAATTATTCCATTTTGCGCCTATTTTATGAACAAACACGGCCTTAGTTATGGGCCGAATTTAGAAAGTCAGGAAAAGAGTTAGAATACAAATGGGCTTTTGTTTTGAGAATGGGCTTTGCTTTAAACACTTGAAAAGCTATACATAGAAAAGCTCATACGCAGGCATAAACCAAACCCTAATTTTCTCTATATAACCTTTCCTATGCTTTTTTTCATACCATTATCTTTTGCATTCTCCTCTTCTAGTTTCGATCTGATTTATCTTTTTAACTCCGCAGATCTGAGCTTCAAATGAATCATTTATTTTTTCGATTGAATGATTGATTTACATCAGATTTTCAAAATCGAGTAATTTCAAAAATTAGGGTTTTTATCAGTTTTGATTTGTATTTGAAGGGGCTGTATTAGCAGTGATGAAGCAAATGAATTGTGGACTAGAGTTTCTGATCTTGTATTTGAAGACTAACCCTTGGCTGTCTGAGCACATCATCCCCTTCTGTAAACCCTAATTTTCAATTCAAAATCCAATTTTTTTATTTCATTTCTCAAAATTAATTAGGGCTAATGATGATAACATAAATTATCTTAGCGGATTTCAGTGAGGTGGAATTAATTTTCATCAACGATCTGAATGTTACACACACTGAAGCCTAATTGTTTAGTTTTGTAATGTTTGCGTAATTTTGGAAATGGAAGTGATGATGAGGTGAAGCACTTGAAGAAAGTGTTAAAGGGTAGTGGACGAGTCTTCGGACTGGCCGTGAACTCTTAATTATTAAACGACTTCTCCTTCCACTGAGCTTTTTATTTTCAAAATTACGGTTGAATTGCACCCTTTTACCAATTCTGAAGGATTTTTCTGTTCCTTTTAGGTATAATGGCTTGGGTGCTACATTGAAATTCTTGTGGCTTATCCTGATTATTGGCTTTGTTATCCCTGCCATCTAATCCTGGAAACACCTCATACATATTTTTTTATATTTTAGGGTTTTTTTTTAAGATTAGTATAATTTTTGTTTTGTTTTAAGATTTAATGTTGAGAGGATTTGAGTTAAATTGAAAATCTCAATTTAGAGCGAGTTTTTAATTAATAATTAAAAGGTTTTGAGAAATTTCCAATTAAATTTGTAATGATCAATTAAATTTTAAAAATTTATTTTACCTTAATGTATTGTTTTAGCATCTACTGATCTTTGTAGGAGTACAACATTAAGCTATGCATTGGACGGGAAGTTCTTGGATTTCTTGCTCACCATTATTTACCTCATCAAACTGATAAAGAAATTAAACCGAGAGTAATTACTGATTTGTATCAGTAGTAAAACAGTAAACTGGTAATAAGGATTTTCATGGGACAATTACCTCTTCCAGACTTTGAACAAGAAAGTCATTTATTTTTAGCATCTTTTGTTCATCTTGAAACTTCTGGTTTACTGTAATCAATGTACAATATTAATAAAAAAAATCAATTTCTACTGTTATTATTGTTTTATGTTATTTTCTGTTTTGTTTATAAATGTTGATGATTTGATATGTTAGTTTGAATCAATTTATATAGAGCAAATTAAGGTATTTTGCATTTGTCCTAATTTACAATTTGATATTCTCTATTTAAAAGTAAAATAATTTGATATTTCAGTTTTGATTTTGTAAATTATAATGGTCTTATGTTAAATATAGGAACGAAATTAAAAATAAAATGTGGGATATTAAATTGTTTATATAATTAAAATTGAGATACCAGTTTATTTTTATAATTGAAACATGAGATATTAAATTGTTTGAAAGTAAATTTTAAATTATTAATAGAAATAACAGATGAGCTTTATAGTTTACAAAATTAAAACTAAGATATCAATTTTTTTGATTTTCAAATAAAAAGAGTTTTATAGTTTACAATATTAAAACTGAAATATCAATTTTTTTGATTTTCAAATAAAAAGTATTAAATTGTGAATTTTAACAAACGTGAGTGACCTTAAATAATTTGCTCATTTATATATTACTATTGAAAACAATTGTTTTGTGATGGTACGAGTAAATGTTAATAAAACAAATACAATCAAATACTTCCAGTTTCGATTTCTCGTATATTCCATGCTCATTCTTTTTCTTGTTTGCTATAAATTAGTATTAATCTTAGACTATGTTTGGTTCATGAAATAGGTGCGGAATAGAATAATATTATTCAGTATAGAATGACCATTTTTAGTTTTGATTCATGGAATAAATATTTCATGAAATTGCTATTGCATGATTATTGGGAATAAGTATTCTCAAAATCTAAAAAATTATGGTCTTAGCATTGTTTTGAAAAAATTGTTCAAAAATTGTTAAAAGAAATCATACGTAAGACAATAAATAGTTCAATAATATAATAAAGTATAATCAGAACTATAAATTTTGTTGTAGTAACCAACTTAAATGTAGTATGTTAGATTGTAAAAAGAAGCACAAACAAAATCTAATCAGGCATTGGCCGGAATTCTGATTTTGAGATTTCCAAAACTGAAGAGCAACGAATTATTATTTTAAAATGATCGAATAATTTTAATAAAAAAATTAATCCATATTGTTTGGTGTAATTCAAAGACTCATTATCCCCAGGGCAAAACTCAGCTAATTATCGATGATTGTTTAGCTAGCATTGCAAACCGGAATATTAGGTTTAATTTCATGCCTTAGGTAGATGGGATGGATATTATTGCAACAAAAAAATACAATTTGAATATTATTACAATAATTAAAAGGTTTGAATATAATTGTAACAATTTATAAAAAACAATGCGGTGAATAATTATTTTAAAGAGGATTAAAGGATCGAATAAACGTTTTTCTTTGAAAAACAAAAATGAATCAAATCAACTATATGGCTTGCTCTTTCTTTTTAATAAAAAAAGGCTAACATATCACCTAATTTAAAAATGGGCTTTTTATATGTTTTACGGGATTTCTTAGCCTAATAACTTTTGTACGGGCCAAAAATTTTCTTTACTTTTCATACAGCCTTTTATTACTTTCTTGAGCTAAATTTTTAAATTCTTCTCTTTTTTACGAACTTCTTTCTTAGCTCTGATATTGGCGATTTCTTTTTCGTTTTTCTCTGAAAGTAGCGGTTTCTTTTCTTTTTCTTCCCAAGATTTCTTCTTCTGATAGTCGTCGCCCTTCATCAAGTCTCAGTGCCGCTCCACTGTCGCCTTCGTTGTGCCGTCGCCGTTCTTTTATTTTTGTGTTTTTTTTCATATCTGAATCGGAGTTTATTATCGGAAGGAAGAATAGATATCAGAAGTTTTTAACGATTTTAAAAAGTTTTTTAAAGGCATATGATCAGATTTTGAGACAAAAAGATTCACCGTTCTTCTTCTTCTTCTTCTTTTTCATTTTCAGATCTATAAATTGTTTTATTAACTGTTTTTAAGTCCCAATAATTTTTTTACCATTAAACACGTGTAAAGATTATCTTTAAGGAATGCAATACTAATTTTCATGTACATAATTTTTTTTATGATTTTATGGAATGAAAATATGTTATTTCTGCAGTTTTACTATGTTTGGTTATATTTCTGCGTTTTTTTAATTCTACAGCACGATTTGTTGATGATGGTAGATTGATAAAATTATTGTAATGTTTTAGTGTTGTTGATTTTATGTTAATTTTATGTTGATAATCAGTTGATATTTATTGATTTTAACATTGACAAATAATGATGTCCGTGAAATAAACTAAAAAAATAAAAATTTAACTGAGACTAGATAATGATATGTTAGCATTGGAAAAGAAGACAAATAAAGATGTTAGATTATTGTAATGTTATAATGTTGAAATTGTGTTGATTTTCGGTTAATATTTTGTTGATTTTAACATTGGTGAAAAAGACAATAATATCATTGAATTATTATAATGTTACAATGTTGATCTTGTTTTGATATTGTGTTGATGTTATGTTGATATCAACATATGTAATAAAGTAATTGATTTAAATTTTTCAATATTTTTATATTAATTTTTATTTTTCAATGTTTTTTCAATTTAATTTCAATTTTTTTATATTATTTTCACATATAATGTGTTTTTTTTTCGTTAATGATAAAATCAACTAAATATCAACATAATATTAACGCAATATCAATATAATATCAACATTGTAACACTATAATAATTTAACATCATTATTTTCTTTTTCACAAATGCTAAAATCAACAAAATATCAACCGAAAATTAACACAATGTCAACACTATATCATTACAATAATTCAACTTCATTATTTGTCTTCTTCCATGATGCTACCATATCATTATCTAGTCTCAATCTAATTTAATTTAATTTTTTAGTTTATTTCACAGACAATATTATTTTATTTGCCAATGTTAAATTAAAAAAAATCAGTTGATATCAACATAATATCAACATAAAGTCAACATAAAATCAACAACACTGTGATATTACAATAATTCAGCAATCAATCATCATCAACAAATCGTTATGCAGAATTAAAAAAACGCAGAAACACAAGAAAAATGCAGAAATAACAGAATTTTATTCCATAAAATCACAAAATTATTATACATAACATGAAATGAGTATTAGATTCTCTAAAAATACTCTTTTATACATGTTTAATGGTGAAAACAGTAAAAAATTAACAAATTACAGATCTGAAAATTAAAAAAAAAGAACAAAAAAATTCAGATCTGAAATCAAAACGATAAAAGAAAGATGTCGGCGAGACGAAGACGGAACACGGAGGCGGAACGGCGGAGGTGGAACAATGGAAGAGAAACGATGAAAATGGAACGGCGGAGACGGATTGGTGTGAAGAACAAAATGTAAGTTAAGAGAGAGAAATGAGAGAGAAATTTGAGGAGAGAAAAAATTATTTAGTTTATGAGGATTTGATTTGGAGTAGCATATATAGTTGTTCCGTATAAAAGTAATAATCTCCAACGTGGATGGTAATTTTCATATTGAAAACTCTTACCCGTATAAAAGATATATTTTTACAAATGTTAGATGTTTATGTAAAAAGCCCTTTAAAAATACCTGAACAAACTGGCTTTGAAGATTTTGAAACCGACAAGTACAAATAATTATATTAACATCAAATTAATATACAACATTAAAAATATGTTTTAATTTAAATAAAACCGGTACAATCTCAAATCAGTAAAAAATAACCTAACCTGTTTACAAAAAAGCTATTCTCACAACAAGGCTTTATACAAAGAATTATCAAGAAAAAATATTTCTTATTTGACCTGTAGCTAAAATTAAATAACTAATTTTGTAAAAGTGAATCCAGTGAAAAACATCTGATTTTTGAAATTGTTGTATGACGAGCAATAAATTATAAGTAACATTTTTCTTTTAGAATAATTATTAATAACCTATTTCTTGCTAGCAAGATAAATGCCCGAAATAACAGCCACACCAGAAACTGCAATACCAAGTGATGTAAGAACCTTCGTTGCGCTTACTGCCGGCTTCTGAGATGGCATTTCCAAAAGATCCTTCACCTGCAGTTCAGATGAAAAAAAGGCAATTACGAAACGAAGATTTACATAAATATCTGCTCTGAAAGTGCAAGAGAGCAGCTTTCTTTAATGAACTATAGACTTATAATGCTTAAATTATTGTTAAGGATGTACAAAGACAAATGAAATGCATAATTTGCGGAACACTCTCAACTTGAATTCAATCATTCATTCATGATTCATCAAATGACTTAAGAGTTCGGAACCTGTTTAAAAGAATTAAAATGACGAGAACAACACCAACCTGAACAGGTTGCTTCCAGTATTTTTTAATTCCTTGCAAATGGCCCTTCCCAACTACTGCAACAACAGAAGCATGTTCACTTGCAACTCTTAGCAGTGTAGATGACATGTACCTACATGTTAGTATAGAATAGATTATTAGAGTGTTATTACAGTGTTTCGATAGAATTAAGGATCCAAGATAGTGGATATCAGTTTATGTATAAAACAAAAATATACTTCTCGAGCAAAGGGTACATATGATTCAAATAAATTATGAGCATGCATCTCTGGATGAGCCTGCCCAATGGATCTCCGATCTATTGCAGTAAACATTAAATTATGAGCATGCATCTCTGGATGAGCCTGCCCTATGAGCTTAAGCTGAATCACGTCAACTTTTTATACACTCCACAATCCAAATTTTGTAATTATAACAGTGATATCAATCCCGCATAGGAGAAACTGAGACTGCATGATAACCGAGAAAATAAAAATGTCCAAGACTTCTGCATAAAGAAGGAGATATAATCTAGGGCATAGCCGAAGAGCGAAAAGGGAAAAGTGTGCAGCGAGAAGTAAAAGTCTCCAAGAAAGAAAGGCAATTGAAAACTCAAAATCACATTGAATATGATATGGACATAAAGTGGTTTCAAAATTGTGATGTAATATTTAGTTGGGGTATTAACGCTAGAAGGATTCCTAAAGGGTACTCACATGTTACATTTCAATGGAGCTCTAGCTTTCAAATTAGAGACTCGACAGCACTTCGGACAAGTGATGACAACTTCCTGTGTTTCCTCGTTTATAACTAACTGCCTTACATAAAGACATTTTCTAAACTCAACTATGAGCTCAACTAGAAATTAGATACTGATACAAAGATCAGAGATGAACAAGATAGCTGTCCATCAGACAGTATTAGACAAAATAATGTCCATTCAAGGCAATAGAGTGGGCTACACCACAAACAACAAAACTGCATGAAACTTTATAGAAACTAAATTTATCAGACTCGTGATATCAACAATGTTGCAAATTATAAACCAAAATGTTTGGCAAGAAGAGGAAAACTAACTGGTCTCTCTCATGTACAAGGGTTTCCATTAAAGTGGGGAACTCCTTGCTCATTTCTTGAATAACAAGAGTCAGCATGTCAACATTATCCATATCTTTCAGCTGAAGAAATAACAAACTTGATGTATCAATTAAAACGCAGAAATTTATTATCACTTTATACATTGTGAAGTCCGTTAACTGCAAAAAAACTTACTCAGGAGTGGTTTAGAAGAGCTTACCATTTTATTGAGCTCCTCAGAGCTTGGTAAAAAAACTGCCTGAAATAGTATTGAGTACAATAATTTTGTCTTATGCCAAAGAGGCATTTTTGCCCATGTCCTTCGTAATGTGATCTGTTCAAAATTTTCAATTAACGCCATTATTTAAGTGATTAAAGTGTTTGAATATGTAAATGCAAGTCGTGAAGATGATAATGGACAATTCACACGATCTAATTCAAAAATTTCGCCCAATTGAGAACATCTAGCATATTTTTCACTTTAACTGACTCCAGCACTAATGAGGTTTTCTATTTAGAAGCCACCGCAATAGCCACTAAAAGCGGACTGTGAAGAAGTTTGAATACAGCTTACGACCAGAAATGCTATCAAAACTAGAAGGGCAGCCAGTGATGAGCAATTGAGAAGCCGAAAATGTATTACATGGCATTAGATATTGCAAAAGGCCACCACAGTTGTTTATCACTCAGTTTCCTTTGTATAAAGTACTTGAACGTGAACAAAAACAGAATAATTGCTTTTATGCAGAATTTGTAATAGATCTTAACCAGACATGGATGGCGCTAGGAAATGCAACCAACTCTACCATGTGCTCCTTGAGATCAGATATCATAAGCAAAATTCAAGGATACTACCCACAGTAGACCACGTCTTCCAACACAATCTCATCATCAACCTCAAAAGAGGCTGTACAAGTGAATGATTTCTTACATAAAAAATGAGACATGAACCGCGGCCAATTAAACGTTTTGCTCATGATGCAAGTTAAGCAAAACCATGGTTTAAATTGTATAGGCTACCCTTGCCATAAAGCCTATACCTTCTTTATGATCGCTCCCTAACAAAAAATGGACCTTGGTCTCTAAGCTTCAACTGTGCATTTACAACCATGCTTGCTTAATTTTGATAACAAGAGAGTTGAGCCAGAGAGGAAGAAGATGATGAGAAGAGTTGATTATTACAATTTTTATTTGACAAAATTAACTTTTTACATTTTAGCTCTATTTTTCCCTTATAAAAAATGACAATAAAATTGTGTACAGGCGTTAGTTGGAGTACCCATATTAAAAGAAATTTGTTTAGGTTTCGATTGAAGATATAAGAATGACTAAGGGATTCTAGTGTATTACTACTACGTTACTCAGACTCTTGTTGCCATGCCGCACTGGTGTCTACACGACACGATACCTGAAACGGGTCCGACACTTCTTTGTACAGCTGAACACTTAAAAAGTAAAAGAAGGAAAAATATAGATAAGTTAGCAAAAAGAAGCAGAAAAAGGACAGTCGAAAGAAGGGAAGATGAATAGATAAGCAAAAAGGACAGCAGAAAGAATGGAAGAAGAATAGATTGCTAGATGTCGATCAAGTACAGTACAATTTGTACTACCAATAAACAATTACTCCTTTCCTTTTATAAAATTTCCATATCATTTATAGTTGTCTCTTGTATATATTTTTTAGTATAATATGCGCAAAATTTAATTTTCAAAGAGTTAAAAATCCATTGCACCAACATCAGTTTCGTATTTATGGTAACAATCCCGAAACTCAGTGATTGATCTTTAATATTTTCATAACATGTCCAAGCACCCATGTATACATATGGATCCATACCCAAGTATTTAAGTCCCAATTCAAATCCATATTCCCAAATTTTCAATTTACAGGATTAACATGTCTCTGGCCCACAAAAATTTATTCCCGATGCCCGTACCAACCAAGTAACATAGCATTACTTTTAATAAATTAAAATGAAAAAGGTGTAAATTTAGCCTGATAGCAAAAGAAGCATCTTACTTGCACAGGGCGATCACCAAGTATCACCTTGCCACCATATGCCTGGGCTTCTTCAAAACCCACACGAAATTCAGAACCAGGAAAAACCTCAAGCTTATGAGCAACCTATACAATTGATGAACAAATTGATTTAGTAAATATGATAACTTTCAAAAAGAATCTTACCATATTCTGGTTTCCGTAAGCTGCACATACGACAATTTAAAAGAAGAAAAAAGATAAACAAAAAATAGATGAAGATTAGTATACGTGCCTTGGCAAGAAACCAGCCATAAAGTATCCCAAACATGTTATGTTGTTTCTTCCACATCTCAATCATTTCTCGCATGGTTGGTACCTGCTAATTAAAATTTAATACATGACGAAACAGAAAATTGAAAGGCAAAAATGGAAAAAACATTTGGGTCATTCTTGACAGTAGATGAAACTTAAAGGTGAGTTAACAGTATACTTTTACCATAATTTTTGAATCGAATTTAAGCCACCAAATTTTCAACAAGGAAATAGTCTTTAAGCAATGACAAAGACATTGACAGATTGTCCAAAATGGTATAATAATCACTTCTACAATGATCTTCTATGGGAAATAACGGGGTAGCAGTTCTATTTGGGAAGAAAGGTAACATGAAACTAAGTTCATCACAAACTTAAGGTTCGTAGAAATTTATGCATGTAGTTATAAGCATTAGGCGCACTCAAGGCGAGATACCTATAATATCGCCAAGGTGGAAAGCGCAAAAAAAGCGCTCGTTCGAGCGAAATAATGCGGAACTATCTAAAAAAATATTATATATATCCAATAAAAAGTCATAAAATATAAATATAAAACTCTTAATTTCCAAATATAAACCACAATCATAGAACTAATAACTTTATAATATTTTTTTAAATACTTGTATCATGCAACATGACGTGAGCTGCTGGTTTTGGTAAAGTCTGCTCTTATTTTTTTCTACTTAATTGTGTGTTTTGATTTAAAGGTTAATCTTTATCTTAAACTTAAACTCTTAGTTCTAAGACTCATAAATAGTTAAAGAACTTTTACAATTCCTAATATAAATCCATTTATCTAGGCAAAAAAATAAGAACGTGTAAACTAATTAATAGGAAAGTCTCGTTAATTTCAAATAATAACCACTAATTAAGGCAATCAAATAGAGATGCCTAGATTAGAGTAAAATCACATCAAAAACATTGTTTTTTCAGATTCCAGGCTAGCGCTAAAGCCCTCCAAGCACTCGCCTGACTGAAGACACCTCGATTGGCTGGTATAGAGGCGCCAACAGTGTTTAGCGTGAACCAGGTGAGCGCTATGTTGGAGGTGAAAAGGAACACTAGAATAAGAAAAATGCGTTCACAAACCTTCAAACTCTGAGGAGTAAGCACTGCCACTCGACTAGCACACAACTCTAAAAAGACGACCTGTAATCAACAAACAATAACTTTAAAGCAGGTTCTTAAAATGACCTAAATTTGCAGAACAATTAATAAACTGGAATATAACCAGCTAATTTTCAAATGAATCATCTATTAATTAAATCATAGTGAATTTCAAAAGGAAAAGGACCTGTGGTGTCAGGTGGCGGATTATAGCTCGAACTTCTTCACATGACTCCTGCAATCAAACAAGAAAAATAAAGTCAGCTGTCAGCTATTAACCTTAAAATAGAGGCTGATTCTTTTTTGCAAAAGAGTTCAGCCAAAGTTTGCAGATAATCCACACTATTGACAACAGCCTTTTAGTGTCCTTAAATGACAATGGCACAAAGAATTCAAACTGTGTGCCAGAGCAACACAACGATTCAGTTACACAATGTAAATTAAGAAATTCTATATAACTAGACTTGTTCACCAGCAACGTGAACTAAAAATATTCTTTATTCGCATTAATTTAAAACAAAGAAAATTGTTAAAGGTTGGATTATAATCATAGTTATTAAAGGCGTTAGGCGACCCGAGGCGACGAGGGGTCCTAAAGCCTGAGGCGCAAGGCGCGAGGCGAGGCGAAAGCCTTTTGGAAATAAGGCGACCAACTAATATAAATATATATATATAAAAACTCTATATATTTTTAAAAAGTTCAAGTATAAATTGTATTTTCTGGACTGAAAAATATTTTTAATTTACATTTAAAAGGCTAAATTGGCCTTTTTTGTTAAAAAGAAGAGTCATTTGAAAACTTAACCATTATTGATGTTAAAAACAACCCATTTATTATAGACTAAAGCCTTTAAATGTATAATATTGGTCTTGGGCTGGCTAAAGGAGGCCCAATAAGACTTTAAGAAACCTCTATTCTCTTTCCCTAACCTATTCCAACTTTCCAAACCCTAGACATAGCACCGCCGCACTTCTTCTTCTTCTTCCTTCATTTTCTTTTTCATCTGTTTTTTTTTCTTGAAGTGTCTGGGTAACAGAGGTCACAAAGGCGCGCGCCTCTGGCCTCTGGCCTCTCGCCTGAGGCGATTGAGGCGCGCGCCTTTGTGACATCGCCCGCCTTTGGGCAGTTGAGGCGACTCGGCCATCGCCTGAGTCGCCTCTCGCCTGAGGCGCGCCTCAGGCGCGCCTTTAATAACTATGATTATAATAATGTGCGTACATACTTATAGATGTATATAAAGATATATTGTAGTTAATAATCATATACTACATATTATTATTAGGGTTAATTACATATAAAATCACCACCTTTACATGAAATTGCAAAAATAACACGACCTTTGAAACGTGGCAATTCAGGGCACCACCTTTCATTTCTTTTCAAAAACAACATAGACACATTTTTAGTGGTGTTTTTGCTGACGTGTCATGACACGTGGCACTTCTATTGGGTGTCCAAATCAGCAAAATGTTATCTGAAAACGTGCTCATGTTGTTTTTGAAAAGAAATGAAAGGTGATGCCCTGAATTGACACGTTTTAAAGGTCGTGTTATTTTTGAGAATTCGTGTAAAGGTGGTGATTTTATATGTAATTAACCCTTATTATTATTATTATTATTATTATTATAAAGTTTGAAGGACTCAATTACGACATTATAATTTTATTTAGAAAAATGTCATCTAAAATAAAGTGCAAGAATTAATTTAAATGTGTAGAATTCTTCAAGTGTAAATTACTAATTAATAATAAACAAATATGAGATATCATAAATTATAAAAGTAGAGATGACAGTGAGGCAGGGAAAACCCCATCCCTATTTAATTGATGGAGATAAATGATAAATCTATCCCCATCCCCATGGGATTCCCCATAATCATGGGATCCTCATCTTTGTTTAATTTTTAAAATATAAAGGATTTTTACATATCTGCAATTATATGTATATGTATCGGGTTCCCATGAGGTCAGGGATGGGGATCTCCATAGAGTAGGGACTACATTCTCCGTGCCCTCCCCGTCCTCGTGGATGGGGAAGAAACTTCTCCATTCCCGTATCCATAGGGACAATTCATAAGATGGGAATCTCCATTGAGTAGGGACTACACTCTCCATGCCCTCCCCGTCCTCGTGGATGGGGAAGAAACTTCTCCATCCCCGTATTCATAGGGATAATTCATAAGAATTCTCCTCCCCATGAACAATAGGGAATCATTTATGTGGTTTTTAATTGATGTGTCTTTTTGTTTAAATAACTTCTCCATTACCATTTAAATATATATAAAAAACATAGAAGAATAATTTTCATCTTCTTCTTTTTCAAGATTTCAATTATGGAACATGTTCGGCATTTAATTTTCTTACACAATCTTCTAAAAGAGAAATTCTTTTACTTAATTCATTAGTTTTCTATCAAATCCATTAACCAAAGAATTTCATCTTCTCAAATCTCAAATAACACCAAAAAAAAATCAAATAAAACAAATTAATTAATTAATTAACCTGAGATACATGAGCTGTTCCAACCAAATATACATTACACAAACCGCCCTCGGCCGTCGATTCACACGTCAAATTAACCACGCTTCTAAAAAGATCCTCTGGGAACTCATCTCGTTGCGGCTGCTCGTTATCACTCCCTTCCCGTCTTGAAACGACGTCGTTTGTTATAACAGTTTCATCAGTAAGCTCATTTGCAACATCAACAATGCTCTCGCACAAAGCCGCCTCCGCACCGGAATTAGGGTTTTCTATATGAATAAAATCCTCATTGCCAGACGATTCCGGCGGGTTAGGGTACGGGTCCATCTTCGGAATTGTCGGGTTAAGGTTTCGGTTTTGGTTTTGGTATCGATCTCCGGCTACGGTTGCAAATGAGATTGGTTTAGGGAAATTAGGAGATGAGAATCTGATACGTGGAGTATAAGGCCGCGAAAGGAATGAAAGGTACAAAAATCGGTGTGACTCGGGAGTGTATCGCTGAGTTAGAAATCGAGTCGAACGATTCATAGAGGGGACATGAGTTGGATTCTGACTGAGTGAGCTGGTTATAAATATATGTAGCGAGTGAAAGGAAAGTGATGACGTGGTAACTACTGCCAAATTTATAAATACAAATGAAATCAATATTGATCAGCCAGATCCTGGCAAATCTAAATAGGCTTAATTGGAAGATTCGATTTCTACCGATTTTTAAAGTTTAATCTATACTTATCTATCTATATACTATATATAAAAGCACGAATAGGGAGGACAAGCAAATTTACTGAATAATTCTTTTCAGTTTACTACTTAATAAATATTTTATAGTCATTAATTAATTAATTATTTAAATAACCACTATAGTAATTAAAGTTCTAATTAGAATAGGTAGCTAAATTGTCTCCAATTTAGTTTTTAGTATGTAAAAAATAACTAAATTGTCTCCAAATTAGTAGGAATACCCATCTTTTAATTTGATTGAACTACAAAATTAAAATACTGTATTTGGTTAATATATTATTATTTAAATTTCTATCTTATTATTTTTAAAATTAAGTTAACTATTTAATTATTAAATTATGGTTGTTATAAAACTAAAAGAAGAATAAATTTAGTGTGGAAAAAAATTTAATAACCGAATATATTATATTTACTTTTACAAAAATTCTTAACTAATTTAATATTTATTATAAATAAAAAATTGATATAATTATAATAAAATGTACTAATATATTTATTGACGAGTTACGTTACGAGCCACGTGCATAGCACGTAATGCGAAACTAGTATCTAAAAGTACGCCGGAGGCATGTATATTTGTGTTAATATTGTTTTAATTTTAAAAAATATAAATATAAATTAAAAAAAAAAGGTAGAAAGTACAAAAAAGCTCTCGAATTTTTCTCAAAAGTACAGATCAACTCTTTTACTTTATCTGAACACAATTAAGCCCCCATATTTTTAAAATTGAACAATTAAATCTTTATTATTTTAAAATCGAACAAATAAATCCTTTTAATTTACTTTTTGGACACTTACCTCCTCAAATTTTTGGTAAATATTTTATATATTAAAATTATTTTTGAACTTTTGTCCTATATGATTATGAGAGACATGTCAGCCATTAACGAAAGTTTCTAATGATGTTGGATGAAAGGGGTTATTTGTTCAATTTGAAAACAAAGAGGGCTTAATTATATCCCAAAAAAGTAAAAGGGCTGATTTGAACTTTTATAAAAACTACAAGGGTTTTTTTGTACTTTTTGCCAATTAAAAACTATTGAGATAAAATAAACCTTTTATAATATTATATTAAAATAAAATTATTTATAACATTGATTAAAATAAATTAATTAAAATGTTTAATGATTATTATTTAAAATTATTATTTTATTGTTTCATTATTTTAATTTATCTTCATCTGTTACGGTTCTTATGAATAATTCTTTTCAATTTATTAGTATTATTAAAAATGAACTACTGTATTAATTTGGACAATAAATTTAATTTGAACAAAAAAACTAAATTCTAACCAAGACACGTTTAACTCCCAATTCGGAAAGTTAGCCTTGCTTTTTGGCATAATTTTTACTTGAAATAGAGGTACATGCTAACTAGGAATAATCTTTTCAAAACTAGGCTTAATGTCTTAAAAAAACCCGACCTTTTATCCCCTTTTCAATCCTACCCTGACATTGAAAAATTGTCAATTTTACCCCAATTTGTATTTTTTTCATTTCAATTGTACCCTGAAGCATAAAATTGATCTTTATTTATTTGAAAAAAGTTCAATTTTTTTTTAAAATGGTCAATTTGATATTAAAAGTTATTCTAATGCAAAAAGGGTTAATTTAGAGAATTTTTTGCCAAGTAAAAAAAGGTCAATTTTATGCTTTAGGGTACAATTGAAATGAAAAAAAAAATGCAAAATAGGGTAAAATTGACAGATTTGCAACGTCAGGATAGGATTGAAAAGGGAATGAAAGGTTAGGGTTTTTTAAGACATTAAGCCAAAAAACTATATCTCCCTTCTCTCTAAAAACCTCTCATCAAAACTTGGAGTTAAGAGGCCGGAAAACCACCTCCTCCACTTATGTCTTCTTTATTTCTTTACTTTTCTACCTCTTTTATCAATAAATCTCTCCTTTTAAAGCTTTTTTTTTTGTTGAATTATTTTTTTAGGATGATTTTTCTTATTTTATGTCGGATATTTTTATACCATTTCAGAGATTTTTAGTGTTTGTTGGAGCTTTATATTCAAATTTTGATGATTCAAGAAGTTTTGATGTGAAAATGGTGTTTGTTTGTTCTATCTTTAATGTGACTTGTTGAAGATGCACATGAAGGTAGGGAGCTAGCGAGTTCAAAGACGACATCGGACGAGTTCTATGGATCTAACCCCGCTCTCTTGAAAAGGTATAACTTTAGCGGATTTCGGGTTAGATTATGCTCCTTCAATTAGTTTTTGTTTGTAATCTATAGCTTTAAGTGTATTTTTGATTTTACCTTATTTTGTTTGCATTTTGAAAGATCATATGGTTAGATTTTGTTAATATTACTTTCATTGATTTGCAAATTTTATCCTACCTACTTAATTCATAACTTTGGAGAAAAAAAGACACATGCCAATTCTCATTCCCTATTTTTTTTTTCAAAAATTAAAATCCATTAGAATAATATCAAATTACAAGTTAGAAAGTCACATGACAAGATTGAAACATATAATCTTTCCAACTCAATCTATCAAAAATATTTATATAAAAAAACACAACAAAGAAAACAAGCAAAACAATTAATCGAAAATAAAAAAGAAACAAGTCGTTGATCTCGCTAAAGTTGCCATCTTGGGCCGCAAATGATAGGAATAAAAGTCTTGATGCATACGAGGGCTCTTGAGTGTGGACCGTTTCCGATTAGATCTTTAAACCGTTAGATCCGTTGAAGTTGAGTATTTCCGATCATCTTGTCCATAAAATTCTATGAAGTTTGACAGAAAAAAACCTTCAAATTTACATCTACAAAAAATTGACTCTAAAACAAACAACCACTAAAAATTGTTGATAAATCTAAAAAAACAATCCAAAACATGAATAACAAATTATAACAAATTCTTTCAAGAAAAGGATAAACTCTATATCGAAGAGATACATAGCATAAAGTTTTTCTCAAAATGGTCAATTTGATATTAAAAGTTTTTCTCAAAAGTACAGATCAACTCTTTTACTTTATCTGGACACAATTAAGCCCCCATATTTTTAAAATTGAACAATTAAACCTTTATTATTTTAAAATCGAACAAATAAATCCTTTTAATTTACTTTTTGGACACTTACCTCCTCAAATTTTTGATAAATATTTTATATATTAATATTATTTTTGAACTTTTTTCCTCTATGATTATGAGAGACATATCAGCCATTAACGAATGTTTCTAATGATGTTGGATGAAAGGGGTTATTTGTTCTATTTGAAAACAAAGAGGGCTTAATTATATCCCAAAAAAGTAAAAGGGCTGATTTATACTTTTGTGAAAACTATGAGGATTTTTTTTACTTTTTGCCAATTAAAAACTATTGAGATAAAATAAACCTTTTAGAATATTACATTAAAATAAAATTATTTAGAATATTGATTAAAATAAATTATTTAAAATGTTTAATGATTATTATATAAAATTATTATTTTATTGTTTCACTATTTTAATTTATCTTCATCTGTCACGGTTCTTATGAATAATTCTTTTCAATTTATTAGTATTATTAAAAATGAATTATTGTATTAATTTGGAAAATGAATTTAATTTGAACAACAAAACTAAATTCTAACCAAGACACGTTTAACTCCCAATTCGAAAAGTTACCCTTGCTTTTTGGCATAATTTTTACTTGAAATGGAGGTACATACTAACTAGGAATAATCTTTTCTTTAAAAAAACTATATCTCCCTTCTCTCAAAAAACCTCTCATCAAAACTTTGGGTTAAGAGGCCGGAAAACCACCTCCTCCACTTATGTCTTCTTTATTTCTTTACTTTTCTACCTTTTTATTCAATAAATCTCTCCTTTTAAAGTTTTTTTTTTGTTGAATTAATTTTTTTAGGATGGTTTTTCTTATTTTATTTAGATCATTTCAAAGATTTTAGTGTTTGTTGGAGCTTTATATTTAAACTTTGATGATTCAAGAAGCTTTGATGTGAAAATGGTGTTTGTTTGTTCTATCTTTAATGTGACTTGTTGAAGATGCCGATGAAGGTAGGGAGCTAGCGAGTTCAAAAACGACATCGGACGAGTTCTATGGATCTAACCCCGCTCTCTTGAAAAAATAAAACTTTAGCGGATTCTGGATTAAGTTATGCTCCTTCAATTAGTTTTTGCTTGTAATCTATAGCTTCACGTGTATTTTTAATTTTATCTTATTTTGTTTGCATTTTGAAAGATCATATGGTTAGATTTTGTTAATATTACTTTCATTAATTTGTAAAATTTATCCTATCTACTTAATTCATAACTTTGGAGAAAAAAAGACACATGCCAATTCTCATTCTCTATTTTTTTTTCAAAAATTAAAATCCATTAGAATAATATCAAATTACAATTTAGAAAGTCACATGACAAGATTGAAACATATAATCTTTCCAACTCAATCTATCAAAAAAAATTATATAAAAAAACACAACAACAAAGAAAACAAGCAAAATAATTAATCAAAAGTAAAAAAGAAACAAATCGTTGATCTCGCTAAAATTGCCATCTTGGGCCGCAAATGATAGGAATAAAAGTCTTGTTGCATGCGAGGGCTCTTGAGTGTGAACCGTTTCCGATTAGATCTTAAAACCGATAAATCCGTTGAAGTTGAGTATTTCCGATCATCTTGTCCATGGAATTCTATGAAGTTAGACAGAAAAAAACCTTCAAATTTACATCTACAAAAAATTGACTCTAAAACCCAAACAACCACTAAAAATTGTTGATAAATCTAAAAAAAACAATCCAAAACATGAATGTATATCAACATAAAAGTCATTTAATTTGCGATATTATATAATTTAACTAAGTAAATTATTATTTAATAAACTATAATTTCTGTAATTTAATTGTTTAATTAACTAATTAATCAACTAACCTAAATTAACAATTAACCTAATTATTAATATAAATAAACAATTAACTTAAAATAAAATGAAAAACAAGACTAACCTTTAACTGGAAGTCGGCAGCGGCAGCAAAAGCACAACGACGAACGGCAGCGGCAGCAAAGGAGGACGGCAAAGATTGGCAGCGGCAGCAAAAGTACAAAGGTGGCAGCGGAAACGGCGCGCGGAAGGCTGGCAGTCACTCCAATTTTTTATCAAAAAATTTAAAATAAATTGTAAAATAAACCTAATAATCAGAAAACTAACCTAATGTTGGAGAGGAAAGTGCAGCGGTGGCCAGCCAGAGAGGAGGTGCAGCGGCGGCAAACCAGAGAGGAGGTGCAGCGGCTCCGGGGAAAGGAAGAGGACAGCGGCTCCGGGATGGGGAAGATCAGGGCAGCCTCAGATGGGGAAGACGGCGGCGTCGGATGGGGAAGAGGCGGCGTCAGATGGGGAAGAGGGGAAGAGGGCGGCGTCGGATGGGGAAGACAGCGGCGTCGGTTTTTAATTAAGGGACAAAAAATGGTAACTGCTGAAGGAAAAGGAGAAGGCTGTGTTTTTATTTATCTCGACAATTAGCGACAGACACTAACTTCCGTCGCTAATTGTCGAGATAAATGAAACGCAGCGTTTTGGAAATCAATTTAGCGACGGAAGTTAAAGTTCCGTCGTTAATCAAGTTCCAAAACGGTGCGTTTGGATCCCTTTGTAAATTAGCGACGGAAAGTAGTATCCGTCACTAAATTTTGGCCAAAAAATAGGCGCCTGACTTTCCCTCTAAAAGTCCGCCAAAATTAGCGACGGATTGGCGACGGTAGGCGTCGCTAAATTTGGCGGGCACACACCCGCCACTTTTAACACGTTTTTGGCGACGGATTTGGCATCTGTTGCCAAATCCGTCACTAAAACTGGACATTAGCGACGGATCTGCAGTCCGTCGCTAATGTCCGTCGCAAAACAGCTGTTTTTTTAGTAGTGATAAAACCATAACAAATTCTTTTAAGAAAAGGATAAACTCTATTACGAAGAGCTACATAGCGTAGAGATTTTATTGAATAAAAATTAAAACGATATATTATTTATTATTTATGAGAGGAGAGGAGGTGATTTCCGATCGAAACCGGATAAGCACCTTCTTCCACCCTTCAAAGGATGAAGATGAAGAGAAAAATCTAGGAAGAATGGAGAAGAAAATTTTAGAGAGAAAAGTTGCTAGTTTTTTATCCTCTTATTCCCTACGTTGTTATTGTAGATTTCATACTTCTATCTAAATAAAAAATATTTTTGTAATATTAATAGAAATATGTTATATTATTTTTACAAAAATAATAAAATATATCAAGTTTAGAATTTTATTTTTAATTATATGAATTAAACATAACTTATTTCATGATTTTAAATTTTTGTGTTTGAAATAAGCTATAAATTTAGTTTCTTTTTATTTTGTAAGATTATATTTCACATAAAGTACTATTATATTATTTATAATTATTATTACATTCTAACTTTATTTAATAATAAAATTATATACAATTGAAATACTAAATAAACTACACTATTGTAACTTTAATATAATGGTTATTAAAAAAAGGACAGTCAATGCATCCAGTTCTTGGAAAGAAATTTTTTTAAATGTCAAGAATTTCAGTCAATAAAGCCACCTCTAATAACAAAGATGCATGAGAGGCCAAGAAAAATATAATTACAAGAGTCAAAGAGTCTCAACCTGCAATAAGATTGAATAAAAAGGGCAAAAGAACAGAAGTGTGGAGGAGAGGGGCATAACAAGAAAAAAAACTCAGAATATGTGTACGCTACCACAAGTATTTTCTTGCCCCTAGTGTTATATTATATGAATTTTGTTTGTGTTTATTTGTTGAAATTGGTTAATATTAGTTTATGTTGGTTGAAATTATTGATATTGATATTGCTTCCGTTGATATTGGTTTATATCGGTTAATTGGTTGAAATTGGTCAATTAGTTCATATTAATTAAGGTTAATTAATACCGGTATTGCTTTCGTTGATATTGCTTGTACCGGTTAACTGGTTAAAATTGGTTAATTGGATTATATTGGTTGAAGTTGGTTGATATTGGTATTGCTTTTGTTGATGTTAGTTTATATTAGTTGAAGTTGGTTATTGATTGGCTGAATTTATAGATGTTAATTGATATTGGTTTATATTGGTTGAAATTGATTAATATTGATGAAATTTGTTTATAAATGTTGAAGTTGATTAAAATATCAATATCATGTAAATGCTTACAGGTATAAAAAAGGCCAAATAACATAAATGCCATAAAAAGTCAACTGTCTCTATTTGACTCAGTGCTTCAACTGGATCTCAAAGGATAAATGCACCACCATGGATGAGTGTAGTAGCTGGTTTGGGTCTAGTATTTGGTATGAGTCCAATAGCTGGCCTAAGTACATCATCTGGTCTAAGAACAGAGCTGGCCCAAGAGCTCAACCTGGCCCAAGTGCATCATCAGGATCATTATAAAAGATATAAAAGACAAGGATTACTAATCGAAGAGAACCTTACATGGCCAAAGGATACAAGCAGCAGGTTGGACTATAAGAAACATAACAAACAAAGGATATGGGTGCAAATGTTATTAGAATAATGAGGTGGTTAATTTACTTCTAGCCTTATATGGTTGAGGAATAAAAAAAGGAAACAGTTATGAATGTGAGTTGATAATTGATTTTATATTTGATGTTATAGGGTTTGTTTAATGATATCTTAATGCCCTGTTTGTTAATGTTTGTTAATAGCTTGGAATGGAAACATAAAGGCACACTGAACCTCGAACAACTCTTGTGTCTGCACCTATGATGAAAATCGTGATCCTCAAATTAGAAAGCCTACTGCAAATGAGAGAGAATTAAGAAGGACAAAGACTCAAAAGGCTTATAAGAACTGTCCAATTCACTAGTGATGGGTCTAAAGTTTGTTAAACGACATGCTTACCTTTTTCAATACTTGTATTGCAATGTATGGGGGTTCATAGTGTAATAACATCTCAGCTGCAACAACAAAGGGATCAACAAGTTGTTGGCCTGTAAAACAAGGAAAATGAGCATACTATTTGAACATGACAATTGTTATGTTAAGTCATTTTTTGAACAACAGTTGCAATTAGTTAGATTCCATAACAGTTAAATAGCATTTTGGACATGTCTAGCCTTTGATATTTTAAAATAGTTATGTAGCATTTTGGTAGAATGGAATGTAGGAACTATTAATGTATGTCAAGCACTATGCTTTTATCAATTATTTTTGTAAAACAGCTGTTATGCTCCATTCATTAGGGACATGGATTTTCTAAATGTATGTAAGGCACCATGATTTAGTATATAGCATATGTGCTTGACTTATATTTTTGCGATTCAATTTGATATTAATTTTTTAATTTTTATTGATTAAATTGAAAAGGCTTCTTTCAAGTATATTACATAAAATAAAAACAACATATCCAAATACAATCCTATTCAAATATACTATTATATAACAATACAATCTACGACATAAAAGCAAAAATGTATGCTATATTTTTCTTTCTTGCTGCAATCCTAATTTATATATTTAACTTAATTATTTTTTTTTCAATCTCCGCATCTCTGTCCAAAGAAGACCAACATCGACTTAGAATTGATCGTGGTTTTCTTCCCCATCCTTCTTCAATTTCATCTTCGAGAACCTAATTTCTCTCTTCAAAACCAACTTATCTTCTATAAGCTCATTAATCACCACAAATTAAATGGATTTCTCTGCTTTGATTCAATCAATTATGTCAGCTAACCTTCTTATGAGAAACGACAATTAAATAAACACTAACCTCACCATTATTAATAAACTGATATTAAAAAATAACTTGCATCAGAGAAACAACAATTAGAGAATCTTCGCCCATGATTTTTATCAATGCGTGCCGTTCGTAGTGGAGCTTTCAACCTCAAAAATTCCTTAACTTTACAATGACAAAATAGGCTTAATTACTTAAAAACCACCCACCTTGAACTTTTTTTTCGTTTATACCCTGACCTAGGAAAAAAATTCATTTATACCCTGACGTATGTGTTTATGTTTCACCTCTACCCCGAAGCACTAAATTAACCTCTTTTCATTTAAAAAAAAGTTTAAAATCGTCCTTCATTTAGGAAAAAATTCATAAACTCTAATTAGTTTAGGTTAAAAATGAAAAATTATTTTAAACTTGTTTCTTAATGAAAAGAGGTTAATTTAGTGCCTCGGGATAGAGGTGAAACATAAATACATACGTCATGGTATAAATGAATTTTTCCTAGGTCAGGGTATAAACGAAAAAAAAGTTCAAGGTGAGTGGTTTTTAAGTAATTAAGCCGACAAAATATTAGAGGATCTTCGTAATTAAATTGGAGAACTTGTTTATTTTGCAATTCTTTATCAACTTTGGATGAGAAGGACAATCAAACATTTCTCTCTTACAATGGATCGATAAATTAGTTTGATTGAGATTGTAAATTAAGCTTTTAAATGGTAATATCATTTTGAGGATGAGTCGGGGGCAAGAGTAAATACCACATAGATTATCGGCAATGACTCTTCTAATGTCACTTAAGCCAGGTTAACGATTTAACACGCTTCCGTTAGATGCGGTGTTTAATTGTTTCATTTTTATAACGTTAGGTTTATTTTTGAGATGGAAAAAACATTAGCGGTCCAAGTGATACACGGCCAAAACATCAGGGTCATTTTGCACTTTTCCCTTTAGATATAGATACATTGTTTCCTAAAAACCGGCCGCTAATAGTTTTTTTTTTGCAAAAAAAAAAAAAAAAAACTGCTAATAGTTATATATAGAATTAAGAGTTCTTTTTAGGGAATATTTTTAGCACATTTAGCTTGGCCCGACCTGCTTGGGCGTTGCTGCCATTTATCTTTTATAGCAAATTCACCAATTTTCTCGAATCCTGGAGACAAGACAACCCCCCACCAAATTCCATTTTTACAACAAAAAAAATATTTTGATTTCTTACAGGAAATGGGGTTTGGTTTGTAATTTGGTGTTTAATAAGAAAAATGGTAGAAGGGAAGCTTTTCAAAACGAAGCTGTGCGTTTTGTATAAAGAGGGTCGCTGTCATCGCCATAGCTGCTCCTTTGCCCATGGAAATGCAGAACTTCGTTCATTTTTCCCTTCTTCCAACGGTAATATTTTCTGTTTCTTTTTTTTTTCTCCTTGTTTTAGTACCAGTTTGTCAATGTTTTATGTTTTTTTTACAATCCCAAAATGTCTATCGGATTGTCCGTGATCCTTTCTTGGTGCCATTATGCTTGCCATTTTCAGAGGGTTTAATGAAATGAAATGAAATTTTGTTATTATTGTTAGGGTTATTTTGCATATTAAATTCGAATGTTTCACTTTTGTAGCGATTCAATCACATTGTTTAAGACGTTGCATTGCACATTCCAACCTTTCAAAATTTGGCATTGTGCAGCACGTTTATGTTATGTGATGTCATGTTATGCAATACTGCACCGTTTTTTTTACATAAATGTAGCTTTATACTTGGTGAAAAATGACTATAGGGTAGGCAGTGGCAGAGTAGATTTTTTTTAAACTGGGCAAGATTAATATTGAAAGTTTATATGATGGGCAAAATTGACAAAATATAAACTTTAAGGTGCCCAATGTTATAAATTCTTTGGCGGAGAAACTTTACTATTAATTTATATATTCATACATTTTTCAAAGATTCAAAATAATTAGGTGGACAACTGCCCACCATAAACTCTTCCTAGGTCCTGCCCTTGCTTGCAAAAGGTTGGGATGTGCGGTGCAACATTTTAAAGAATGAGATTAAATTGCGGCAAAAGTGAGATGTTAAGATTTTATATACAAACAACCCTTATTATTAATCTTTTAAAGTGTTAACTTAAATTGTATTTATTTGGTGTTGTCGCATCTGAACTTTATTTGGACGTGCAAGCAACTTTTATGATAGAAGCTCGCTTGTTGTCTCAGTGTTGTGCTTTAGTTATTGGGAGGTTTGTATTTATTGATGCTGTAATTGCAGATGCAACTAAAGTATCTTCTACAGATGTATGGTACGGGTTGTATGATATCAGCAGCATGACTTTCAGATTCATAGTTGAAGATATCAAATTATAGGACTAATACTTTTGAGTTTTGATGATCCTGGCTTTGATATGTCACCTCGTTTATCTACTTCGTCTTCCAAACTGCAATTATTTTGATGAATGCTTTGTATTAGGTTTCTTGGAGTTCATGTTCTTCTATGATATTGAGATCACAGTTTGATTTGGTGAAATTCTCAAAATGTTATCCTTTATATGTTCCACCATGCATATTGGCGGAGTCATGTGTCTGCATCATGTCACATTATCAGAGGGATTATGCTGTTCGTGTGGAAGTTATTTTCTGAAGAAACCAATTCTTTTTCCATATAATATAGGATTTTTATTATATTCCAATATGGAACAAGGGAGATCTCAATAGTTATACAATTATGTTGCCTGTCAATGTCATATTGCTCAAGAAGAAGATGGAGTATATCAACTATTCTTGTTTCATTCTACTTTGTTGTTTGAATGGTTCTTCCTGTTTTGCACACGGTGAAGTATGTTTCTATTCATTACATGAGAGAATATTTTCATGGCCCTTTTGGAATTGGCAAGCAAGGCACTATCACCGTTCATTCTTATTTTAGTCTTTTTGATCCATGTGATGGTAAGCTTAGCCTCGTTATCATTTATGGGTTATCTGCTTGCCGTTATAGGAAGATAAAAAGACTGCATAACCAATCTGCTTCTGTAAATTCTTTCCTTTATTGCAGGTAAGCAGGACCATCGAGTTGGTGACTTGAGGGATAAGCTTGACAAGAGGTTTTCTCCAAGGCATAGATATTCTCCAGCTAGAGATGCAGGAGTCGAGAACAAGTGAGTTTACATGATTCTATTGATGCTGGCAATATGTCTGACTGTGTGGTTCTTCTAGAATTTCTTTCCTAAGCTGTCTGTATTGTGGCTATCTTAGCTCTGGTAGTGCTTTGTTTTCTTAAGCTTTTCCACATTCATGCTTGATGTACAATGCTGTTATTACTCGATCTATTTGAATTGCGAGACAGTGTGCACCTGATCTCCTTCTTTACATGCAAATATAATCTTTTAGTATGATATTCTTTCTCATTCTGTTGGAAGCTGACCTGTTTCATGCCTTTCTTTCTTGACTAGAGTAGGGAGATTTGTTTATCTTCCCTTTAAAAATTAAAAATTGAAGGGAAACTTTTGGTTCCTGACTAGCTATTAAAAATATATTGTCAGCAACCAGTGGGCTAAACATTGTGGCATGTGAACCTTCTGTATCATAGGTATTGGTGTTTGCTTATTACTATTTCCATGAGGCCAAATCACATCATTAGGTAACTTGCTAAATAAAAGGTCAGTTTTGTTTTTATTTTATTTAGATAGGAGACTTCAGTTTATAGTGGTGGATTTAGAAAAATTATATAGTGGGGGCTCCATTGATAGTCACCACCTATAACGGTGGAGAAGGTAAAGCGGCTGTCATGACAAAACAAATCCAAGGAAGGTAAAAAAAACACAATTTAAAGTACTCCTAGAAAAGGAAATTTGTACACTCCAACGCTGATTTACATCCTCCATATTTTCTGATTATCAGTAATGATAACTTAAGAGAGTTTCTTTGAGCTGATATAAGTGTTCTATTTTGGAGGACAAATTTTATTATTTATAGCAAGGATACAAGCTGATATTCAGCAATCAGCACCTAATTAGCTAAACTACCATATACAATTTTGTCTAATTAGCATCTACAGCTAGCATATCCTATATCAAAGGAAAGAATATTATATTTGCATATACAAAAGATAGTTGACAAAAACTGTACAAAATGCATAAATTAAGGCTGAAATAGTGCAATAAATTCCTTTAACAAGTAACAGTATAGGCTTTAAATGAAAAGAGTGGATACATGGAAGAGAATGTAAATGTGGTGTTAACTTTAAAATTTTAGACTAATTGTTACTCTGCTGTTATCTGAAACTGAAAGGGTCCAAAGCTGAAGAAGTGATAGTAGTTTTTTTCGTTATTTAAAAGTGTCCAATTTCAATCAAACTGTAAAGTCCCTTACCAAATTCGAGTTGACATTCAGATTCTAGAATTTAATGGGGGCATAAATAATTAAAAGGATATAAATATACTTCCATAGTGGCAGAAAATATTAATCCAGCGGGCGGAAACTCAAGAAACACCCTACATTTACTAAAGAAAAATAAAAGATCAGTGTTGGTAGCTGCCCCAAGTGTGCTCACTGCTCACTGTAAACTGGCAGGCGACAGTTCTAAGCAAACTGGAAACATGATGTTAGTACACTTTAAGCTAATTGCATTCTGATTTGTGAGAAAATAGAATAAACATTTTGCGTATTTTGGAACAAAGTTGCCAATTCAATGATTTTGTGTACTCGACATGTGATATTATAGATATTGGTATCTTTTTTTCCTTTTGTTATCATTTCATGTTGAATGCATGTGTGCATTCTTAAAGAATTTTTTCATTCTTTTGAAGTGATGGAAAACGTCGGAGAAACATGCATTTTGACGGCCAAAGTGACTTTTCCGGAAGTTTGAAAAGCTCAGATGGAACAGGAGATCAAGTTAAAAGAAGAAAAAACCCATCAACTGATTCTAGAGTGCCTCATAAGGAGCAGGTTAGGAAAGTTTAGTCTGTTCGCTTGCTAACATCTTACATGTCTTATTTTTTGATCTTTACTGGAAATGTGCAGCTAAAAGAAGTGCGCTCAGATATTAACATGCTTGATCAGCAAAAAACTCAATTAAGGGTCAGTAGTAATTATTTCTCCATATGACTCTACCTCTATTAAATTTTTTTCTGAATTTCTTTTAATTCTTTTTATTAGTTATGTGATTCTCTAATTTTTATTTTTGCCATGTCATCATCTGCTTGAGGATCATATTCATGTTTTCGCCTTGTGGTTTTACCTTTTATTTATTGGTATTAGTTTCCTTTGAAATGAAAACATGCAATCTGATATTTGATGCATGTGCTTTCTGAAGACCTTAGTGCAAGAGAAAGTTGAAGAAGCAGAAGTTCTTACTTCCAGAATTAGGGAAGTTGATGCTCAGTTGTCAAAAGAGAAAGAGGCATGTAAAAGGTGAACCATGTGATAACATAATATTCTCATTTTATCTGTCAGTGCGTTACTGAAAGGAGATCCTTCATTTTCTCTTCTAACCCCTTCACCCTCTGATTGATATTTCCAGGACCATTTCGAAAATGAAGAAGTTTGTCAAAGCACATAAGCATTATGTGAGGATTCAAGATGAATTAAAAAGGTTAATGCCTACTTCATAACATTATTTTGATTTGTCCTGTTCAATCTTTTTTTCCCCAAGGCTCTTTAAGCTCGGGCCTTATTTTTCTATCATTAAGTGTCTTTTATAATTCAGTTGATTCATTGGAATGCCTAGGTCTCAAAGCCGACTTCAGAAGTTGGGAGATCAGCTCGACTCTGACATCACTACAACTGATTGCAATGAAGAGGATTTAAGCATCAATTTTGTCAGTGATGAAGAGTCTCCTGTTTACCATACTATCAGTCCTAGGAATGAGGTGCAAAAAAATTCTTATCTTTGTGAGGAAGGGTTGCATGCTAAACTTGATATTGGAGGAGAACTTAAAAAAGGTGACAATTTTTGGAACCATCAGCAATTGGTTTCTTCATTAAATTTTGCAATTTATTTGTTTCCTTTTAAGTGAAGAGAAGGGCCAAAATGATATATTACGTGGAAATGCTCTAAAAATAATAGAAAGCCTGTCATGTCTACTATTTGATAAACATGCTACATGCTTGCAGCAATAATGGAAGACTAGGTCATAAACCTGCTTTGATCTAGGGCATAAATACCAATGAACCTCCATGAACATTAATTATTGCGTCTCATATTGAAGGTCATTTCTACTTAGTAACACAATGCTCATTGGCCTTGCAATTTGGTTAACATCCTAGAGTTAGCATACTCAACACCTCATATCTGTTATTTGCATGCCAAAAGTTCTTATCTTCATCTAAGTGTACCTTTCAAAAATATTTATCATCTGAAATTCTGAATTGTTTAGGTATTTGAAAAACTTTTACGGTGATCCAGCCGGTAGTAGTTTTATTTCTTCTACACTTTCTTGTTTTCTTTTGGCTTAATCACCAAAAAAAACCCTCACCTTTTAGCCCCTTTTCAGTTGCACCCTGACGTTGCAATTTTGTCAATTGCACCCTAATTCGCACCTTTGGGTTTCAATTCCACCCTCAAAATCAAATTGGACTTTTTTCACTCAGAAAAAATTCATAAAAACCCTTATAAAGTACTCGTTTGAACTCTTTTCCACATAAAAAGTTAAAAATGGATGACTTTTTTTAATTTTTTTCAAATGACAGAGATCAATTAGTACTTGAGGGTGGAATTGAAAACCAAAGGTGCGAATTATGGTGCAAACTGACAAAATTGCAATGTCAGGGTGCATTTGAAAAGGGGTTAAAAGGTGGGTTTTTTTTTGTGATTAAGCCTTTTTTTTTCAATTCTTTTATATTTATTTACTTTTGGATGGAAAGATTGAAGGAGGATTTAAAGTCGCAAAAATAATTCTCTCACGGCTAACAAGTTGATAGTTAAAAATATGCTGAAGTTTTGGTTTGTTACAATAGAAATTTCTGGATGTATGAGATCTTGTAGAATTTTTATTCTCTCTAATATTGTATGTGGGTAGGCCACTCGTCGGACATTCTGATGTTATTTTTGAAATGCCAAAAGACTATTGTTGTCCATTCTAGTCATAACTAGTCTTTGCTAATCATATTTGAGTTATATTTTTGTTTGTTTATTTTATGGAAACTCTTGGTTCTCTGTCTGCCTGTCTACTTTCATCTTTTTTGTACTTTACTGCAACTTCTTTGCACTTTGTAATCACAAAATCAGAATCAAGTTTCCATTCCCTCCACTTCTTGAACCAAGTACTCTTGTTTTAAATTCTAGAAATTACGCTAAGATCCTGAATGTATTCTTGAAATAGTTTCCCTTTTCAACTTATCTCTCTGCCCATTTAAAGAACACCTCTCTCCTTCTGAGAAAGTTGTGGTGGAACTTAAAGCTATCAGTGAATTTGGAACGAAAGACAAACAGCAAGTTCGCTGACAGTTAAAGGATATCTATATCTTTGGATCCCTTTACATAGATAGGAGGATTAAGTTTTAGGGTTTGAATAGGTTGAGAAAATTTAGCACTGGTTATTGTAATTTGACTGCATAAGTGCATATAAATTTTGGAAGGATGTTGATCTGAATGGCAAAGAAACTAGGAAGAATAAAGGCTAATTCATAACTTCATATAGCCCTTAATAAATATTCATGAATTTGTGAATCAAAGTTTCTATCCCATCAACAAGAATATATACACCTGTGATTAAAACCAATTCCTAGCAATCCCATTATGAAGGTAATCACAGCCTTGATATGTCAAATTTCTGAAAACTCAAATCATTAAATTGAAGTTGATACAATTATAAGCCTTTCTTTCGACTCCTAACATCCTCAATCCCATTATTCTCTCAACTCAACATAGAAACTTAGGAATTTGTACTATTTTGACTAGCAATTAGTAAAGGTGAAAATAATTACCTGCTCAGCAGTATCTGAAGCTTATCCTGAAACAAAATTTATGGATTGGTTTGGAAGTTAGGAGTAATAGTAAGAGATTGGACCTACTGCTAAATAACATAAACGAGTTCAAGAATGCCTAGAAAATATTTCACTGATGTCATCTTTTCTTTTACCTGAGTCTATTTCTACATCATGTAGATATTTATTGTTCCTTATCAGCTATTTTGATGGTTTGATTTACTCTTCTGTCGTTTGAAATTCACTTTAATACCTGACCTTCATCAGTAGTGTCTCCTTCTAAATGCCTATATTTTTCTCTGGCTGACTTCTCTCTGCAATTATAGCAAAGTTGACCACAGGTGGAGGAGATCATGCAGAAACTATGACAACGGCAAAGCCCTTTCAATTGAATGCATATTCTGCACAGTTGGATGTTAACAAGGAAGTAATGATGGTGGACGATGGGAATGATAGTGATCAGCCTAGAAGAAATAAAGGCAAACAAAAGAGAAAAAAGAGTGTTTCTATATCCTCAGTAGATAAGGTTCTCTCTCTCAACTTCACACTTTTCATGCATTTTTTATATGGGAAATTTTGCAATGTCATTATGTGGTGGGCAGTTCTTCATCAACCTGTTGCATGGATATGCATGTATCATTAGAGCTCTTTTATTTTGCATAAAGAGCATAAAGACGTCAATTAAAAATACAAGATTCTATTGTTATTTTGAAGAATTTGCTAGCATGACCATTGAGTAAGAATTGTTGTCAGTGGATGGGCAAGGAAAAGTAAGTTGAGTCATGTTTCAAATGTTTTGTAATGTTATTTAAATTACAAGAAGTTTGAAAATGCTCTGTTGTGGTCAGCAGATGGGAAGTGGTAAAGCATCATATTAGAAACCTCAAGTCCTAGATTTCAGTTCTTGCTGCCTCCTTCTCTGTCATAAGATAATATTATGCTGTTTACTACTGTTAATTAGTAGAATATATGAAGAGCTTCTAAAATTGTTAATGCCATGATAATTTGTATTTATATGGAAGAGAGAGAGAGAGAAGGAATGGGTGGAATTTTATTAGTCATCATCGTATCGAGATCCAGTTTTTAAAACATATGGTTTGTTTCATGTTTGATTGTGCAGATTAAGGGCCCAGGGGTCGGACCTATGGCACCATCAACCAGCATGGCTGCTCATGCAATTGACGAACTAGTTGAGGTTGAATTGGAGGAGAGTATTGATGTGGCTGAAACTACTACATTGGAAATCGACAAAGGTGCTGCTAAATATGGGGTCACAACAAGGTTGCCATTTCCACTTCCTCCACCTCCACCACTCCCTCAGACTACTTATTCAGAGGTTTGTTTAGTATTTTTTTTTTGCCACTAGCGTAATTCTTGCATGCACGGTCCACATTTGCTCAGGATACAGATCTACAAAGATGGTGTTCTAGCTATAATGTCGAAATATGGCCTGTCACTGATTTGCAAATGTATTTTAATGCTATCATTCTGCTTAATTCCGGTTAATTGCTAGCTTTTTTCTTTTCCTTTTTAAATCATTGGCACCTGAATCTTAGCTTCTTTTCCCCCCTTGTTTTGATAATCAGTACAAGGAAAAAGCTGCGAACGTGGACGCGGAAGGGCTTGACGAGGACGAAATGGTTGACGTCGACATTGTTTGATATGACAATGGCAGCTGTGTAGCATTGTTACACTTTGCAAGAGATGGAATTACAGATTGATGAGCTTCATGTACATATTCTGCGTTAGAAAACTTTGATTTTTGAAAATCTAGGTCTGCTAAATTAGAGAATCAAATTTGGCAACTCCTGGTTAATGTATTTTGAAATGATATTATCAAATTATAAAATTGCAGTATATCTGATGATTTTATTTTGTATATTGTGATATGCCTGTTTGGCATAGTAATTTAAAGTAGAAATTATAGTATATGAATAGATATGAAAGTATTTTTACATTTTAGTTATTTTTAAAAGTATAATTTACTTTTTATTTGGTCTCAGCGTTTAGGGGTGAGCAACGGTCGGTTCGGTCATCGAACCGTCGAAAAATTCAAAACCGTTCGGTTTTTTAAAAATTTCGGTCACCGAACCGTATTAACCAAATTATATCAAAACCGTATAAACCAAACCGAAATATTACGGTTCGGTTCGGTCGAAAACCGTAATATTTTTTGTATGGTTTTTAGAAAGAAAAAAAACAGTTTTTTAAAAAATAAATAAAAAAAATGAAAAAATTTAACCTAGAGAGTACATGTGCTTTAAATTAAATCTATATTTATCGTTTTTTATTACAAAACTATAAAATTAAACAAGTTTAATATATAAATGTGAGTATATGAAAGTTTAAATTAACGTAATTTTTAAATACGGTCGGTTCGGTTATTACGGTTATTTTTTTGTAAAAACCGTAAACCGAACCGAATAGTCAAATTTTAAAAATTCGGACCGTAACCGAACCATATTTTCAAATTATATTTCGGTTTGATTAATTCGGTTTGGTTCGGTTCGGTTATTCGGTTTTGACCGTTTAATGCTCACCCCTATCAGCGTTTGTGCAATGGCAAAGTTAAAGCAGAGGTATAAAGTTAGTAATAGCTATCACAGGATGTTTCCACAAACACGTGTAAGGAGACGTTCAGAAGATAGAATTTCAACAAATTATTAAATAGGACAAGTAAATTTTGCAAAATTTGATAAATTATCAAAGTAAAATGATTTGCGGAATTTAGGTGTTTTCTTGTAAGCACCTGGCGCACCGACATTTGAAACCATAATCTGCTAGTAAAGCCTGTCTCTCTTCCAGAGGGACCTCCTCTTCTATATATGAAATGGTAACCTGAAAATGCAAATGTAAATGTTCATTCAACTAAGTTCAATATAGGCAGTTCCTCAAAGATTAGGGTGTGCAAAAACCGAACACAAAATGATGCGTGTATGAACGACCTCATCTCCTTTAGAAATGGGTCTGAGCGCAATGATCGTAGCTTGGCCATCCCTGTCCTGCAATTGATGATGCACAAAATGAGTGAAATGCTTGTTCCAGTAGTGAAATGAAAAGTGAATTACACCTTAAATATCATAGATATAAATGAAGGCTAAACCCATCTAGAGACCCTTGTACTATATCATTTTTATTCAAAAAGCCTCTGTATTATTTTTTTATTCTTCAGGTCCCTCTACTTATATAATTTCTGATTTTTAGGTCCTTTTTTAGTTTTTTTCAGTCCCTCTACTTACGATTTTTTTGTTCCTCCAGTCCCTCAAAAGGACCTGAAAATTGGAATTTTGCCAAGTACAGGGACCTGAAGAATAAAAAAATAGTACAAGGACTTTTTGAACAAAAATGATATAGTACAAGGACCTCTAGATAGGTTTAGCCATAAATGAACTCGAAACATACTTCCTCTCTTTTGAAGGCTTTTGCATTTGGGTGGCAAGAGTGGTTCATACAACTCTGCAAAGGATAAAACGCGGTACCTGATGCATAATTTAATGATAAAAAGTTAGATCATAAAATAAACTTGCATTGCACCATTTAATAAAACAAAAAAAGTTATAGTCTCAGCCGAACACGACTTCCTCCAACAGATACAAATTAGAAGCCTGATTCATTTAAAAACACAGACAATATGAGACAGGATAACATGGCAGCACTGTATTAATCTTTTCAATCCATTAGCTACAGTCAGAAATACCTAAAAAGGAATGCCTGATTTAGCATATACCATGTTAACTTCATGTTTTTCAGAATCATACAATCAGCACAGCAAGTCGTGCAGTTTTATTTAATTTTGATTTTGGGAGTAACTATTTTTCAGTTTAACTTTTGGCGCAAACTGAACAGAAAAACCAAACTTAATTTAAATATTTTTTTATATATAAATCGAATCGGTAGTCAGAACTGATTGGCAAAGCAATTGCAGTGAACTTAAACTATACCTTGACAACAAATCGAATATTCATCACCAAGAGCATCCAGAATGGGCTCTGTAATTTCTTCGGCTTTGCTCTGCAATTATTTGATGGCTGTAAAATCAATATTCTATTTGAAAACATAAGTTCTGTTACTCAAAAGGACAAGAACTCTAACCTTTTCAGGATATGGAAGATCATCAATGTACAAAAAGTAATCTTCTACCGGAGAGGCTACAACCAAATCACTGTCAGAAATGAAACTTAAGCCATTACCTAAAATATTCAAGGAAATCGAGCATATGATATAAGTGATAAAATTGTCTTTCTTGTTTTGAATCATCTGCATCTTGTTTCAATGCTAAACCAGGCTCATTGCATTAACCATATTACTACATCCACGGTTAACAATTTTTTTGCAGTAGGGCAAGAAAGAGTAGAGTCCCAAAGTGGTGATGCTTACAGATTATTCTGCTCAAACATGCCAATAAGGTTCCCGAAGATTTCAAGGGAGAATACTTGGCTGTGTCAAGGAATTCAATATAATAAGGTAAGAATGGTAAGAAATAGCTTTCAAAAGAACTTATTTTAACCAACAACAGGATACAGGGTTCGCATTCTTGGTCGAAGATGGCAGCCTTAAGGAGCTGCAGTGACTGCAAAAAGTTCAAACAGAAGCATAAGGACTGAAAACATGTAAACTTTCAAAGATACGGTGTATATAATAGTAAGAGTAACTTAGATTCAATGACTATTAGACAATTATTATTTCACAGATCAATCTGTTCTTCACAGCACAATTCATAGAGGGATAAAAACAAGAGAAACTTTTTGCTGGATCGCATTTGAACATGCGCCAAGACTACGAGCTGGACCACATTTGAACATGCATCGAAACTGCAGAAAATTATGGATTTAGCTTATGTGATCACAATTCTTACCGTGAATGCAAGATCCCTTACTTCCATTCTAAACGCAATTTCATCATCAACATCATTTGGCAACGAAATGCATTCCCACCACCTAAAGACAAAAGAAGATAAAATAAAAAAGGGAAACAATCTCTGTTTGCTCAAAACTATGAAATTGGATAGTATGTAGAACACATAATATAACTAACGGATGCCTGTGCTTTGCATGGATTATATTTTTTGTTCAATTTGAATTTAGAAATATATAATCCTTTAAATTGGAAAATATTTTGAAATTATTATTTTATGAACTAAACTTTTATAAAATAAAATATCATTAAAAGAGAAATAGTTTTGGGAAAATAAAGATATTATATGTATGTGTATTTGTGTGTTTACATATGAGAAAAATATTGATAAGAAACTATTAAAAAAAAGACTTCCAAAGAAAGTAAAACATTCTTTCTAACAAATATAAACAACTTAATTAAGCCTAAACTTTAAGAATATTTAGGGAATGGCCTCCCGTATTGTAAAAATGCCACTTAGAAATATCATTTGATTATTCCTTGCAATTGCTATCATCTCTTACACTATAATTTTAATTGGAGATGGGGATAGAAATGAAAAGATTATAGAAAAGTGGAAATGAAGATCGAAACGTAGAATGCATGAATGAATGTATTGATGATAAATAATGACTTCTAAAGTATACAAAGTAAGTCTATGAGAGATAATTAATATCATATAAACTACAATTTTATTAATTCAAGAGTGTTTGGATATTTTAACGTCGACATATTGTTATTAATATAGAAGATGAAAGAGTGAAATAATTAAACAAAGGAAGAAAGTTGTAGAGTCTATGAAGATATATGGAAGAAAGGAGAGTTACAAAAGCACCAGTTGACACCATTTTAGAACACCCTATCTTAAAGCTTAGATGTAAAATGTTAATTACATAGATTGAAAATGGATGAAGGTCCATAAATTTCTAGTTTATCTTTTAGTGAACATATTTTTTAGTTAAAATTCCCTTACTATTCAATAATTGGACTTGTTTTGTTCATTTTATTTTAAAGCTCCTTGCTACTTTAGTGTTTTCCTTTGTTTCCTTATTTGTATATACACTTGTACAGTACTAAAATGCACCAACATATGGTTGCCTAAATGTCTCTGAAGTATCATGACATTTCATTAAGTGATACCTGAACCTTTCTAATGGACACTCTCCTACATGAGAAAATAATCATAAAATGTCTACCTTCTCTTGTGTCCAACTGATACTGGTTTCCATGCCTCCAAAAGTAAAGAGAGTCCAGAGCGGTCCAACTCAACAGAATCAGTACAATTTTGTTTTCCTATTAGACAAGCAGCTTTTAGCTTTCTATATCTTAAAATGGTGAAAGCAATTGTCTGCAAAACAGAGGGTAAGAAATTCAGCTACTTATATGAAGTACAAAATTTCATTTTTACTTGCACCATACCAAATGCTAGAAAAGGAAGTACTTCCGATTTGTTGTATGTTTATTAAGTAAATACATCTTGATATCAGATATAAAATTGTGAATCAAAAATTTCTGTCAAGAAATAGCATAAGGAATTAGTTGCATTCACATTTCAAATCACTTTCAGATAAAGCAATGTGCATTAATTAGATCCAGCTAAGACAAACATTTGTTCTGGCACTGTGTATGAATATGAATGATGATTGACTGGCCAGCAGAAATTTCCGCACAACATTTTTGACATTGTTTTGATATTTGTATAACATTGTGGACATTGTTTTGATCTACGTATTGACTAAGGGTCCATTTGGAACTCTCTTACCCAATGAAGCACGGACACTTCTCGGAGATCTTACAGCTTAGATCTTTCTCTCTAGGGCAGATAGGTTCAGCTAAGTTTTAGTGCAGGAGTTTAAATGGCACTCAGCCTACTCCACCATGTTAGCCAGCCAATTCAATGAAACTCAGCATAAAATAATACTACATGCCATGGTGCGTTTCCTACTCGAGACGCTTTTTTTATCAATTATAAAGCAGGTTAAAGTTGGTAAAAGAATTGTAAATTCATGTGATCTTCAGGATGCAGGGCCAAGGATAATAATAACTTATACTAGTAAGGGAAAAGTTTGAAATTCCAACTTGCATCGGTCTTTTTTTGACTCCCATGACAATCCACCAGGCTCACTCCCCACTACTTAAATGTTAACAAGAAAGTTACAGATAGTAGCACCTTAGCTGCAAGGAGGAAGATATCATTTGTCTCTGCAAAGCAAAACAAAATGAAAGAAAGAAAATATTAATTAAGAAGCTAGACAAATGAAGCAGGAAAAATAAATGTACTAGAAAAAATTAATTTACTTTAATGGCCTTGAATGTTTTAGACTATACCATCAGCATGCTGAATGAATCTGAGAAGTGCATCTCTAGACAGTGACTGTGACCTTTCTCCAGTGCAAAGTAATGAATGAGAAGATGCCCAATCTGCCTCTGAACATAGTTTGCTACAACCGTTTTGCACTATTGTTAAGAAGGTAATCTTTCATACCGGATGTTTAATAGACAAAAGTAGAAACAACATGCAAATAAGCCTTGACATTTTTGTAAAAACTATTATTTAAAGACAAGAAAAACTACACTCAAAAGTATGGTAAAAACAAAAACGTGTAGCCTCAGACCAGCCGAAAAAACAATAAAATACCCATCTAAGCCTTCACATTTACGTCACTACTTCAAGTCCATGTTGCAGAATCTTGTCCTAGGACTTTAATAAGCCTTCCCCAGACTTCCCAAAATAATTTTGAATAAAAGCTCAATTGCCCTTATAGTTCATAGAGAAACAACATAATCAGAGCATCTTGATTGCATATCAGCAGGAAAATCAAGAGCTGCTGGCTTGAAATAATCCATTTGATCTGTTCTTGCAAAACATGGTTTAGCTACCGAGGATAGTTGTCAATTTAAATGAGCTGGAAGAACAGCAGAGTTGTGTTATATTCCAGAGGAAAACATATATTAAGCCCTAGAATGTTCACGGAGGAATAGTTAGGCATTCCTAATTTAAACATTCATCAAAGCACATAAGGAATCAAAGATCACACTTGGAGGAGCCATTCACCATTTCAGAAAAAAAAATCGACTCACCTGCAGTAGAATGCTTCTCCACATTCCCCAGGACAAGAAATGGCTGAAGGTAAAGGAAATTTGTTGGAGTGGGGCAGCACTAAGTCACCATTCATTAATGATTCCGTAACCCCTTTAGGCAAACTAACTTTTTGTCTGGAACTGCTGGAAGCACATTTCTCTGAATTTTTACAATCTTTCATGTAATGATCATTTTCTTCATCAGATGAATTTGTGTCATCAAAATCATCGGAAACAGTTGCAAGTGTTCCCTTATTAGATGAGTTGCTTGTCGGCACACCCAAGTTATGCAAATAGAGCTTCCTCCCAATTTGAAGTTCTATTGACCCGATAAATTTGAAACAAAAGCTACACACTAAACAGTCAATCTGCATATGGAAAATGAAAAAGTAAACTGAAAAATTGCAATCTTTAGAGCAAAAAAACAGGAATATAACAATGAAAAGGCAACATTTATCATTCCAATACCTTGTTTGACAGATGCTGAATACCCACAAGCATTTGATCCTTCAAAATAAGTTCTCCTTCCTTGAAATCCAAGTCAGCATGGACACCTGAAATACATCATTGAACATAAGTAAATAGTGACATGCATATAACAATTTACAAGCCAAAATCCAAGAACTTAGAAATTAAGCTATATGGCAACCTATAATACCATAATTAATGATAAAAAGAAGGATCAGTGAACTGTTAAAACTCTTTTGTAAGCTTAGTATCACATAAACTCAGTATCTTTTCTGTGACGAGGACTCACTCCCCCGAGCCGAAGCCCAAGATCACTGTCAAACCCCAGGATGTGGACCGCCCGCAAGTCCACATACATGACAATTCCGTGCTATAATGGCCAGCAGACCAGTCCCGACCAATCCCTTTACTGGAAAGGACGTAGCCGGGGTTTGAACTCACGAGCATGACGCTCAGATGACCACTAGTACAGATTCTGCAAAAGAAAAAGTTGGTTACCTTTTCCAAATTGGGTATTCTGATGAACTTTGATGCCTTGGCATTCCCTGGTTGATATAAGCTCCTTGAAATACTCCTTTGAAAAAGAAAAAAAAAGAAACATATCACCAAATACACGAACTTTTATGTCAATTCTAATACTACAATACAACTAAACAGTAAAGATTAAAAACCTGGACTTGAAGAGGAGCAAGAGGCTGCAGAAGAGCGGAGATTTGAGAAGCGCACTTTTTATCAATTGGGCATTTACTCTTACTCAATTCCATTTCAAAGACCAAATCTTTCTTCTTTGTTTTTGCAGCCACCGTTGCTGCTGCGGCCGCTGCTAATAGAGGTTTAGCTTGGGTTTAAGCGGCTGCTGACTTGAGTCATTTTTGTGCCTTTTCCATTTTTTTTATGAATTAAGGGTCAATTGAGACCTTGAATTTGTATTTCAGAATCAAATAAGTACATTTTATTTTTTTAGGTCAATTAGATTTTTAAAATTGTATTTTGAGAGTAAATAGACCACTTTATTCAATTAGGTCTTTAAAATCGTACTTCTGGATAATATAAGTTTGTGTTTGGGTTATAGTTTTTTTTTAAATTACTTGACTTAAATTAAGAAAATTGGGACATCTAATTTTCTGATAAAATTAAAAATAATTTAAATTGACACCAAAAATACAAATTTAAATATCTAATTGATTTGAAAAAGTTAAAATATATTTATTCGATACCGAAATACAAATTTGAGAACCACGTTGATGTTTTGTTCAATTTTATATGCATAAATAAATACAGAAAATTATTGGAACAACGGATCACTTTATCCCCTCAACTTGGCACAGAGTATTAAAAAAGTCCAAAATTGAAAAGCCGTATCACTTACACACTGAACTTGTGCAAACCAGCTCAAAAACACCCATGTGCTGACATGACACCTTAATTGAAGAGTGAGTTCTATAAATATCGTAATTTATTATAATTAATCATAATTAAATACTAATTAATCATAATTAATTCTATAATTTAGGGGCCTTTTTGAATCTTTTTTAGAAAATTAATTTTTTTCGATTTCCGGAGAAGAGCAACAGCTTCTCCGTCTATTCTTCTTGTGAGGAGCATCTGCTCCTCACCGGAGCAATAACTCCTCTTCTGAGGAGAGGAGTAGCCTCCTCGCTTGAGATTGATTTTTTTAATATTTTCTTTTGCAAAAAGTATAAATCACGGGGTTAATTTAATATGTAAAGTTTTAAATTAAAAGAATTAAAATTGTTTTTCAATTATTATATAGTATCAATTTAAAACATTAAAAAAATAGGATCATTTTAAACTTTTTGTCATAAAAAAACACCATTAAAAAACCCACCATCAAAATCAGCGAGTGCGTCCCTCTTTTGGGTGAGAGCGGAGAGGGGGTTTTTGAGCCTGTTTGACAAGTTCAGGATATAAATGATATAAATTTTTTATTTTGGACATTTTTAAAACTTCGTGCTAAGTTGAGGGGGTAAACTGATTCTTTGTTCAAAATTATTTTAACATCACTTTTTTTTGATAATTAGAAAGCCCTGCTCTAACTCATCCTGCAAATCATTTCCGCACAACAGCATCATCCACCGTGAAACTGAAGACGGTCCACTGACTCGCCCATTTTCTTGAGTCTTGGTCTCTTCTGAGGAACCTTTTTTACTGGGTAAGTGTAAATATTAGTTTTGATATTCCACCTCGTTTATCCCAAATTTCAAGTTGCTCAATTAACTACTATTTTACCAAAATTACGGGTAATGGAGGTAAAAAGCTTTGTTGTTTTCTAGCTATGTTATGCAATGGCCGACATAGAAATTTTTAATAAGGTGGGCAAGATTATAATGAAAGTTCTTAAGAAGGTTCATAGAATATAAATTTAAAGGTCGGCAATGCTACATATTCATATTTTTTTTTTAAAAAAACTCAAAATAATAAGATGGGCAACTACCAACCATAAACTGTCCGTCTCGTATGCATGCCAAGTTCATGGTTTTAACTGATTCTGCTTTCGAGTTGGTGATTTATGTTGTGTTTTAATTGACAGGGATTGTGTGATGATGATCATGGCTTACATTACTTTGAATTTTGGTGCAACTGTTACTCGTTTTATCTAGGTGATATGTTTATGTAGTGCCTACATATACCTCAAATGGCACATCAGAAACTTATAAATGCATTCAAGATATCCAATAATACCACAATGGCTACTTCAATATCAAGGCAAGAAATTGCAGGAAAGGTCACAAACATCCTTATCAAATCAGGACTAAAACCGCTTGAAACGAAACCATTTCTGCTTTCCAATCTTGATTCTTGCACAACAAGTCTTGTTCTCTCAGACCCAACTCTCTCAACTTATTCTTGCTTGCTTTTCTTCAAGTTTCTTCGAACCAACCAGTCGCTCGTTTGTCATAAACCTGATATCCGAGCCCATGTAATCGTTATATCTAGGCTGTTTAAAGCTAGAAAATTTGCAGAAATGAAGAATGTTTTGACATGCTTTGCAATGGATAGAAATGTTCAATGCCCGGTTTCGGACTTCATTGTTTTGGTTGATAAAAGATTTGATGAACCCAACTTTGTTGAAAAGCTGTGTGATATGTTGTTTAGAGTTTATGCTGATTGTAGGATGTTTGATGAGAGTTTAAAAGTGTTTGATTATATGGTGCATAATGGGTTAAAGATTGATGATAGGTCATGTATAGTGTATTTGCTTGCTTTGAAGAGAAGTGATAAAATGGTGATATGTTTGGATTTCTTTAAAAAAATGGTTGAGTTCCACGTGAATGTTACTGTTTATTCTATGACCATTGTGATTGATGGATTGTGTAAGAAAGGGAGGGTTGAAAAGGCTAAGGATTTGATGCTTGAAATGGCTGGTAAAGGGATTAAACCAAATGTCATCACGTGTAATACTCTTATTAATGCTTATATTAAGAGAATGGATTTTGAAGGTGTTAATGAGATGTTGAGGTTAATGGAGATGGATAGAATTGCATATAATGTGGCTACTTATGCACTATTGATTGAATGGTATGGAGCTTCCGGCAAGATTGTTGAAGCTGAGAAAGTGTTCAAGGAAATGCATGAGAAAGGTGTAGAAGCGGATATTTATGTGTATACGTCGATTATTAGTTGGCATTGTAAGCTGGGGAATATGAAAAGAGCATTTGAGTTATTTGATGAGTCGACGGAGAGAGGGTCCGTTCCCAATATTTGTACTTATGGTGCTTTGATTGAAGGCACATGTAAATCTGGACAGATGGACGCCGCTGAGATGTTAATGAATGAAATGCAAAGCCATGGGTTTGATGTGAATCAAATGATATTTAATATGCTTATATACGGATATTGCAAAAGAGGAATGATAGATGAAGCTTTAAGGATAAAAGATGTAATGGAGATGAAGGGATTTGAGAGTGATATATTTACTTATAACACCATTGCAAGTGGGTTGTGTAAATTGAATAGGCACGAGGAAGCAAAGAGGTGGTTATTCACAATGGTAGAGAAAGGTATGGATCCTAATGTTGTGAGTCTTACTACTTTGATTGACATACAATGTAAAGAAGGGAACTTGGTAGAAGCAGAGTGGCTGTTTCGGGACATGAAGAAAAAGGGAGGGAAGCCGAATATTGTGACATACAATGCTTTATTAGATGGCTTTTGCAAGAAAGGAAAGTTGCAGGAAGCCTACAGACTAAAAGAAGAACTGGAAACTCGTGGAATAATCTCGGATATCTATACATACACAATTCTTATGCATGGGGAATGTGTTTTTGGGAAGGTAGAAGAGGCGTTGAATCTGCTTAATGAAGTACGTCGGAAGGGCTTGACCATTAGTGTAGTAACTTATACAGCAATCATATCTGGTTTGTCCAAAGAAGGAAGATCTGAAGAAGCTTTTAGATTGTATGATGAGATGATGGAAGCAGGCCTTACCCCTGATGACAGATTATATGCTTCTCTTGTGGCCAACCTTCATAAAATGTAGCTTTATACCATTGCCGAGGAAATTTAGCAATCTTGCTTCGACCGTTTAACAAACGGTAAATGAAGAAGGATCTGGTTCAGCTGATTTCTTTTAAACACGAGGTAAAGAGATATTGTTAGTTACTTTTGATTTCTGTTTTGCAAACCATATGGTTATTATTTCTGTTGTATTGCTGAAGTAGGAAAGTTGAGTGAATGTGCTTTCTGAAATACCTTAGTTGAAGAAGTAGATATTCTTACTTCCAGAAAGTCAGGGAACTTGATGTTCAGTTGTCTAAAGAGAAAGAGGAATGTAGTAGGTAAATAACTACGAGTTTTTCATCCTTTTTCTGTCATTATGCCATCTATTAGTACTTTATTACGGATTGAAGAGGGACTAAATGCGTGAATTCCTACTTTATAACATTTTTCTGATTCCTTAATCATATTCTGTCTCTTGGTTCCTTTTTCTCTTAAGGTTCTCTTATCTATCGGCTTGTTTTTCTGGCATTAGGTGATTTTCCTATTTCATTTAATTTCTCACAATGCTTAGGTCGCTAGGTCGACGTTGAAAGTTGGGAGATCATCTCTACTCTGGCATCACTACAGCTGACGAGCATGTAAAATGTCGGTGATGAAGAGTCTCCCAGATACCATGGTATCAGCCCGAGGAATGAGGTTCAAAAGGCGAAAGATGATAATGCAGATGAACTTAAAAGAGGTGATAATGCTTAGATTTTGTTTTCTTCAAAGCAAATAAAAGTCTTTAGCTTGATTGTTCATCTTTGCATTGATTAGTCAAGATCCAGTTAACAGAAACTCTTTAGCTTCATTCTTATTTGATTGTGCAGATTAAAGGCTCAGGTTTGGGAGATATCATGTAGCACCATCAACTATCAAACTTGTGATTCTCATATCGAATTACAATGTCCCGAGGTTCATTAATGCCTGCATAGACTAGGCTGATTTATTTGAAATTAATTTGGATATTAACAAGTAAACAGTTAGGTTTTTGAGTTTGGTTAATTAAATCCGTAAAAAAATCAAACTTCTAAATGATGTCGTTTTGATTTATGTACATATATAATTAAACTGAAGAAAATTATAGATTTTGATTAATCAAATTGAAATCTCGTATAAATATTTGGTAATAGCTGATTTTTATGACGATTTGTGTACAACTGATTCGAATTTCATATAAATATTTCTTGATTTTGGAGTGACTGGTTAATAACTCGTGCATCTCTTACTGTACTGAATATGGACGAATTTATCAATTAAATACAGCTCAAGTGGTGCAACTAATTAAGAACTTAAATATCAATTTGTTCCCTGAATCTGAATGTATTGATCAATAAGCATAAACAACTTAATTTATTATCAAATTAGTTAAGATGTTTTATCAATTATTATCAAATTATAATCAATTATAATCAACTGGGCAAATCAATAACAATAGACAATTTTCTAACTAATTTGATGATGAAATTAATTAGTCAAAACGATGCAAGTTGGGTATCAAATTGATATTTAATTCGCGAATTAGGTATAATTCAATTGGTAATGAATTCATTTGCCCAAGTAGAGACTTTTAAGAAAACAATTCTTCTCAATTGGTTATGAATTCATTTACCAACTCTTAAGAAAATTTTGCTCTCTTGTAATCTAATTGCGATTGTGTGAACTGGTTAACATCAACTTGGCACTAAATGGTTAGAGAGTTTAGAGGATAAATTGTGAAGTAAGGACTCATACTCTTAACTTTTAAGTTAAGACATTTCATTTCACTAATTTCTAAATTTCCTGCTAATTACATTATGCACTTTTCTTTTCTAACAACTAACAAAAATCGTGTCAGAAAACAAAATTGATCGGTCCCCGTGGTCAAAAAAATGAATTTTCTGCCCAACATCTCAGCCGGTTGAAAAACAAATACAGAACTCTTCATTTTCCATGACAATCTGCTAAAGTGTGACACTGTTCAAGAAACAAGAAAAAAATGCAATGCACCGTGTGACTTGTACAATTTTACTTGCAACTAGGAAAACAAAACTAATGTTAATGTTTACATATTTTGCAACTGATACAGATTACATACAATCAATCCATTTAGTGAAAATTTCCAGTTGAAAAGTGTTCAGATGGGACCAATCTAATGCACAAATTTCAAACAAAATAGAAAGGAATTTGCAGCCACTTCTCATTGGAAAATCAACAACTGCATAAGAGATGTCATTAGTTTGAAAATGATGAACGATATAAAATTTTACGATTATTGCTTCAAACGCATCCAAAGAACTGTTCCAACGTTGGGGAGCTGAATACATTTGCATTACTCCTTTCAGGTCTTGTAGGAGAGATGTGTAGCTGATATTTGATGAACCTCTGTAACATATAAAACCAAAACTCAGACTGTACGTATTGCAACAATTAGGCAAACGGAAAACCAGAATCAGTAGAAAATGAACAATAATATAGAATGCTTCTACTAAACGATGAATGAAATTCTGAAGAAAAAAAATGGGTGGAGGATATTTACAGCTAACTGAGAAACAATTTCAGGATTTGTGTCAATATGCCAATCTGGCTCTAGTTGCCGGACAAAAGATGACCGTCCATTTTCTATGCTGCAAAAGAGAACCTGCAGGTTTACGTTATATGTTAGACATAAAAACAAATTTGAATTGAAGGCAAAAGGAAAAAAAGAAAAGAAAATGCCAATACTAAAAATCCTGCATAATAACCCGTAATATAATGTCAGTATTTATTTTGAGTGTTAATTTGTTCAACTGTTTCACCCGTATCAGTCAATGCCATTTGGGCAATGTTCTCACTAAATTTGACTACACTTGGGCAATGTTCACTAAATTTTCTCTTGTAACTTTGATGTCATTTTCTATCATCATCATTAGAACTAAACTACAACATGTATTTTGGGAATTACATTTGTGACCTTGAACATCATTCCGTCACATGCTGTGAAAGCAATAAGCACTACAATCAAATCAATACTGTTTTAGTCAATGAATACCAACCAAACATAACCTACGCATGCAAATCAATCATTGCTGAAGTAGGGACACAATACTTTGATGATGAAGAAAATCTGAGGTTATTTACCTTCTTTCTGAGACCATCTATTTATTTCAAAGACCATCTATTAAAATCTTTCTTAGGCCACCTAGAAGTTTTTCCCAATGGAAGTCACGGAACAACTTACTAGGGAATACACCATAAACTGGGTATGATCAAAGACTCATATATGTTTAAAGAGTAACACTCAAGGAATTTCATATCAGATGGGAAAGGAAAAAGATAAGGAGATTTAAACACCCCAACCCCTGTATATATTACACCAGCCATTTTGGCTCAGGTGATTTTGTCCCAATTTCTTGAAGTCACCTGGACATATAGGGCCAGCAATTATACGTATTATGATCAGAAAATCCTTTTATCAATATTTATCCTGCTTCAGATCTTAAAAAAAAATAAAAAAACCTAAAATTCAAAGTTTGGGACTTCATGCAAAAATCTATCAAATTTCGCACAGGTAAGTCCCACATTATAAAAATAGACTACATTTGTGATGACTCTATGGCTGTAATATGATCCAAGCTACTAGAGATTGCCTCAAGTTTGACAATTGACATAGAACAAATAAATCAAACATTACCAACAAATTTTGATCTAAGTTCATTTTAAGAAACAATTTGAAACACCTCAAACTTCTTGAAATAAATTTTAATATAATTAGTTATATATAATTTTATAAACAATATTCACAATAATAACTTGTTCACTCTTTCACAGAAAACGTCATATAATATCACATATTAAACTGAAAATGATTTTGAGTGTCACAATACTCGTTTCAGCTTGGCTCGTTTACAGCCCCAATGCCTATTTCTTAATTACCAAATGAACTACTTGCATCTGTTATATTTAAGAGAGCATTTCAAGACCAGGAACTGTGACTGTCCATGAAAACCAAGTAAATTTGAAGGGAACAATTACCTTGTCTTTGATTAAACCACCAGATGTGAAAACCCCCGCATTCTCCAAAGCTGCAAGAACCTTTTGCTGCAGCAAATAATGTATGAAACAAATGATGAGAGAAATAAGCATAAGTAGACGATTATAAGCCAAACTAGCAACAATGCATTGAAAGACACTAGAGTCATCGGCAACTAGTGCAGCAAAAAAATAGGCCGATAAGCCATTTAGTCTCGGATAGGATAATTAAATAAAATAGTCGATAGGCCAATTAGTCTCGGCCAATAAATAAAAGGACATGCTCAAAATTTTCCATTAATGCAATGAATAAATAATAATTCAGATAGCATGCACGAATCAAAAAATAAAACCATTGAAATGCCAAGTAAAAATAGAAAACAAAATGTCCCACAGAAACTCAAGCATCCATTTTGGCAAAGAGAATTTTTAAAATCACATGTTAGTAGTGTCATCAATGAGTTGAAAAAAAGCTAGGCTCAGGATGCACTTAACTACTGATGCGAACACACTTACACAAGTAAGAAACTTTTAGATTGAGTTGAACAGTACCACAATTTCAAACTTTAAAAAAAATCTAAAATAATATTCAGTTATTTCACAAGGTGATGCTCGACACAACAAAGTTTGTACGTACTTCACTCTCATCATCAAGAACTCTTTCCATGAGATAAAGATCGCAAAACTTCGTGATCTCCAAGAGTACTTCCAGCACAGAGGACCTCACAGTAGCTTGTTTCTGCTTATAACAAATTAAATCAAGTTAGATCTCTTACACATTACCAGTAGAAAGCACAAATTTCCCTACAAAAAAGCATCTCGTCACCTGAAGCTCTTCTGCAGTATTTTCCTCAAGGATTACTCCAAGCAAACGACATGTTACCTACACAGAACAAGTCATCATTTCTAGAAATCCTTAACAGCACTAGTTTTCTTTGTGAAAAAAGTTCTTTATTGCTTATTTCATAACAAGAAACCAGATACTTAAGAACCCTCAACAATTCAATTTTTTTAATAGAACAATGGAGTGAATATTCAAACATAATCAGAACAGAAGCTAGAAAAGCAACGGACAGTAACATGCTATGATAAATATTTTAATACCAACAAAAATGCTTTGAAATATTGAGAAGCACTCTAAATACAATATTGAGATAGTGAACAATAAACTTGATAAAGGCTTGTTGATGCAAGGTGGTATATTAAAACATGTCATATTCAAAGACATGCAGTACAGTAGGTCATACATATTTATGTATGAAGCTATGAGATTTAAACTCAATTTGGCAGCCACAAAATAACCGAATACAGAAAGTAACAACAACAAATTGAAAATGGCCAATTACACTAATCTCTGCAACTATGACTGTATCTTATATCAAGCAATAGTATGATATTTATGCATTTAAATGATTGAGCCCATTATCATCGAGATTTCATAACCATACAAAACTAAGAACTGAGCTTTAGAGAAACATTTTCATCCAGTGAGTCACACAAACCTACTCCTTTGCCAATACTATGATTTAGAAAACAAGGCCCTTCTATACATAAAAGGACATCACAGAATCAATTCTCACTCACTAATGCCCAATTCGTCAATTATGATGACCGGGGGAGAACAAATCATCTTGATTACCAAAGGCTTTCATTATATTCAAAAAAATTATAGAATCTATCTGGATGTGGACTGCAATGTCATCTCTGTTCTTAATTAGTATATATGTAGCACTTGATCATGCAAGCAAGTTATGTAGATATTCAGCATACAAAGCTATCAATAACTCCGTTGTCAAACCAAATTTGCACATAATTTATAACTTTTCAAAAAAAGCTAGGCTGAGGATGCAATAGAAAGCAGAGGATATAGTGCATACTTCAAATAAAAAGCGCACACAAGCAATATTGAAAGAACAACGGTAACCAGATCTAAGGACATATTTACCTTTCTTCCTTCGCTCAATTTCTGCCTAACTATCTGCCCTAAAGTCGGCTGAAAAGCATTTAAAACAATATAAGAAACCTTACAAAAATAGGAACAAAATTTATTAGTTGGGAGAAATTTAAAAATCATTTACCTTTACCGGCTGGAAGAACTCATCAACAACATTTTGTGCTCTCAAATCCTCTGAAGATGAACAAACTCCAGAAGGTAGCAGTGTCGGATTTGATTGAGCATTGACAACAGAACTACTACTAGAAGTAGGGGCTTGCCGTTTGGGTTGTCTTCTCTGGGGTCCATTAGGTGACCTCAAGAGTCTCCACGTAAAAACAATAGCAACAGCAAGCCCCGCAATAGCCCCAACAGATCGAGAATCCTGATAGTGATCATTTTAGATAAAGCAGTAAGAACTCCCGAATCTCATGAACATGAAGTAGAGATAAATTCTCATACTCGAAACACACATTGATAAGATAAATAGCACACATTTGAAAGGCCACTATTTAATTTAATCAAACGAAAATATTGCCCGTCCTCCAAAATGACTCTAGACTGTGGCAGCCTAGGCAGCACAAACACTTCATTCCCGTTTCGGACACTAAACTTCATTTTTTTCACATAGGGAACCCTAAAATAACACGGTTTCGTCGTGTCCTGTCCTGTGCTACCTAGTTGGCAGCTCAATGCAAAACATAATTACTATCTATATCAGTGCTATACATGTATAATTTTCACCGACAAATAAGTAGTGAATTATAACTCAATTTACTTTGATTGATTATAACTCAATTTGACTGCTAGAGTAAAAGGAAACCTAACCAAATTCTAAAAAGGTTCAATTGAAAATAAGATTCAGCAAACATATGAAATAATCATCCCATGTTCATGTTTTCCACTAGATTAACAGTATTTAGAAAAAAATCTACCAATTAGGCACCAAATTGAATACTTTACGCATCCAATTCAGATAATAAACAATAAATTAAACAGATCAAAGCACAAAAAAGTAATAAAGAGAGGGAAGAGAAAAACCAGATTATGGAAAGAAAAGGTGGAGAAAAGATTAGACATCTTGAGAGTAACATAAGCGCCGAATCGCTTAATCAGCTGAATCAGCTCTTCTTTCGATGATTCTGCTGCTGCCATTCACTTAACCCTAAATTCACCCAATTCGCTCCTCGATCAAGAACAGCAACGCCGACTAAACGCTATATCGTATCAATCAAAAGTTGATACAAGTCAATTTTGATTGTTGATGAAAAAGAATTGATTCAGCTAAGCCCTTGCGATCCCTAACAAAGAATGGAATTCAAGCTTCTGTGTTTATATCGACTTTTTATCAAATATTTTAATTTTATCTCTTTTTCGTCGATACCAAAAACAATATGCAATTTTTAACTTTGAAAAACGTGTTATATAAAACTGAAAATTAAATAGGATAGGGTTATTGCAAACCAACAATTTATAGGGTTAGAGTAAAAAAATTTATTTTGAAAAAATTATTCTTCACTAATTTGCATCTACTTATTGCATCTAATTATTAGTGTAAATTTTAAGTTAATATTTTTAATTTAAAATATTAGTGTCACTTTACGTGTTTCACACGTGGCTCGTAGTGTAACTCGTTAAATATCAAATAACAATTAAAATAATAATTAATTAAAAATCATCAATCTTATTTATAAAAAATAACAATATTAAATATTAAATAATAATTAAAATTGTAATTTATTAGAAGTATAAGTAATTAAATTTAGGATAAAAGTGTATTTTTTTATTACTTACGGGTGATAATTACTATATCATGATAATTAGACCAATGAAACAAAGTTGTTATTTAAATAAAAGACAATAAACTATAAAAATAATAGTTCCAGACTTACCTTAATTTGCATTATTTTTTTTGCGGCAGCTTACCTTAATAGTTATTAAAACATCCAATTAACTAATAGATTAGCAAGGGCTATTTGGTAAAAGTGCATGTCCTCATGGATCTGTTCTTTATGAACAAATCATTCTTGATGATGAAGAACAAACCGAAAAAAAAATCGGCAGTGGTAGTGTGGCGACGGGTTGATCGGTTGGTTTGGGTTGGGTAGGGTGAATTTTTTTATTTTTTATTTTAATTAAATAGAGGGGTATTTTGATGACGTGGCGCCGCCAATTTTTTTAGAATGTCAGTTGACCAAAATAGACGGTGCCAAATAGGTATTTTCATCCTCAGAGGATTTAGCAAGCGCCGCCACAAATAATAGGAGAATTAGTGATCGTTTTTAAACATCGGGAGATTTAGTGATCGGAAACCTAAAATCAGGGATCATGGATGACTATTAGCCCATTAAACTTTAAAAAATAGCATAACTAACCAACATTTGAAAGTTTTTGTAAAAGAATATTTACTCATTAATCAATTATATATAAAAAAACATCTATTAGTTGTTTCTTTTTCGTCTGACTATCAATTTTGTCTATTTTCTCCTCTCCGTCTTCTTTATTTTTTTTAATCTTTACAAATTTTTGATCACCATTATTCATCATTATTATTATTATCTTTGTCGTCGTCGTTGCCTTCACTATTTTTGTCGTTGTTCTTCTTTCGCTTTTTTTTCTTCAGATTTAAAATATGTCTCGTATATGGTCGTAACTGTTTGTCGTCGTTATTATTATTGTAGCCGCAGTCGATCACTTCTTGTTTTTTTTCTTTTTCGTCATTCTGTTTTCTTCTTTATTATTTTTTGCATTTTTTGTCTTTTAATAATTTTTCACCATTAGCGTGTATAAAAAATTCAATATATTATAATGCTTTTTCAGATAATGATGGAGTTTATTCTTTTGATTGTACATTAAACCTGCGAAACAAAGTAGATTGTCGGATTGACTCTCAGATACTTAAGTCAGTCTAAGATCAAGCATCATATTTGTGTATTGAATTCAGTTGTATTTGTAGGATATCTCATGTTTTTTATATAGTGTATGATGAATACCTTTGTAAGAGTTGAAATAGGAAAGTGATTCCTATTTAGTAGTATATGTTTGATTAGAAAAAATTCAATAAAAGTCCTAATTAGAAGTGTTTTCCTAAATAAATTTATCTTTCCAGATAGAAACATATTTCCAAGTAGAAAAGTGATTTCATAAGATCCGGTTTGCTAAATATTATTTCGTTTCCGTGTAATCAAGTCCTTCGACGACGCGTTTTGTACATGATTCTGAATAATGTTCTTCATGAACAGACCCATGAAGGAGTCTGTTCATGAAGAACAGTTCCGTGTCATGGATCCGTTCATGAAGAACGATCTCTTCTTGATCAACAGGATCAGAGTCGGATGGTTTGCGTTAGATTGAGTTGGGTTGGATTAATTTTTCTATTTCTTTTTAGTTATATTTAGCAGTTGATGTGGCGTCGTCAATTTTTTTTAAGAATGATAGTTGACCAAAAAAGACAACACCAGGAGTATTTTAATCATATTTGGGGCTCAGGTGATTGTGTGAGCATCGATACAAAAATTAGGGGGTTTAGTGATCGTTTTAAATATTAGAGGGTTTAGTGATTACAGACCTAAAAGTCAGAGGTCATTGGTGATTATTAGCCGATTCTACTAGAAAGATGAAATGTATCCAAAATTTCAAATGCATTTTTTTTATCAATATATCAAAAGCAGTTGCAAATGCAGTTTTGCGGACATGACACAAAACAAGATGTTTGAGTAAAACATCTATAATTATTGGCAGATCGGCTTATAAATTTAAAAATAAAATTACATAAATGTCTAACTATAAAATACTACTTAATAAGATGAACTTGATGATCATAGAAACTCACTAACTGTATGCCCTAACTAATAGAGTATATTACATTATATGGCTAAAACATTTGAAGATATGAATAGAGTGAGTCTATTAATTAGTACGCCGAAAGAAGCAAAAAAAAAAATACCAATAAACTATAGTTTAAATGGTATAAGTGATGGGCAACATTCTGCTAAAGTCGTGAGTTCAATTTCTCCGACAAGTGCTCCTCTCCAACGACAAAGAAAAAAATAAAGAAATTGGCTATGTGATATCTTCTGGTGTGACATGATCCAAGGAAATAGAGGGTATAATTGGTCTTTCAATATTTTGAATTGCAGCATTTAACAACATCTCTTTCTCCAAATGGAAGCAGTAGCTCTCAAAGATGGTGGAACTCACCATCACTTCAAAATCCAAAAGAAAAAGAAGTTCTATTTCCAACTTGTTCAATTCTGCATTGCTTACTCCCCCAACCTTTGCATAAAATGCATTGTTGTAATGCCTGCCACAATTCCAATTCCAACACATAATGTTATTGAAAATACTTATAAAACTTTATGTATATAATAATATTCGTAAAGCAAATGTTTTCGCTGTTTTTCATTTCAACATTTAGCGTTTTCATTTTCATACATCGAAGAAGATGAAAAACGATATATACGGTAACTCTTTATGCAATCAGCCACAAGAAAGAGTTATGTTGCATGATAACTTATCTATTTTGGACATTTTTTATTTTAGAATTTTCCGTTCAATGTTTTCTGATTCCGTGCAATATATATAAGAGAAAGAGAGAGAGGGACTCACACATCGTCCAACATCTTAGAAGCAACCATGACGGAAGTAACCAAGAGTCTATGAACATTGAGTGATACGACAAGGGAGTCAGGATGCCTATGCAACAGTCTGTCTATATACACATATCCAACCACAAAACAAGACGGGCTACAATTTGTGTATTTGTATAGTCTCTCCAAGTACTTTGGTATGCTTATATTAGGCGCCCTTACGCCATGGAACGCGTTTAACCTCTTCCCTACCCCATGGCTCAAGCCATTCACGAGCCGGTCATTGCGACCCACAAGCTTCTCTATCACAGTAGATAATATGGTCAACACTCTTGGTGTACTTTGCTCGGATTCGCTCGGCTCTGGAAGCCTATTGTGGTTGCTGTTCAGCTCGCTACTGCTCAACATCTATAACTTGTTTTGCTCCATCAAATTTGCAGACTGTGAAGGTAGAGTTTTCAGTGGTTAACAATATCTCTACTCTCAAGTAGGCAACTTAGTTTGTATCTATGTTATCTGCAATGTGGGATGTCAATAAATGGGCCTATGACACGTGTACATTGCTGATTTGTTACATTTCCACAAAATTTGAGGTTTATAAGGAGTGGATGAGGTTAAAACTTTCTAGTAATCTAATTGGTGATGACCCCACGGAATGAATGCTTCTTCGACAATAACAATTCAAACCGAAATCGAACAGAACAGAATTGTTAATTTCTTCTTTTTAAAATCAAACCGAACCAAATCTATAAAAAAAATTAAAACATTTGCAGGCAGAACATTCTGCTCTTGAAGCTGTATTACATCGAAAACATATTATGATCAGAATAATATGTACCATTGTCAAATTTTGACAGTCTAATCCTGTATGAACACAAAATAAATGGTATGAATTGAAACTAAAATGGGACTGCTTATAATCCTGTTTTGCAAAAATATGGAGGAGACCCATTCAGAACCTCCATGTTGCTCCTAGCAATAAAAATATAATATAATATCATTTGTTGTCTATACATTATGGTCACTAGGAGCTAGCAGCTTGGTTTCTTCATTTGAGATTTCATTCATCTGAAGCTGAATACCCGACTTGGATGTCATTTTGTTCCACTCATTTTCGACACGGAAAAACACCCACTGGAACCGACGGACCATTTCCAAGGCAGCAATCATGAATAAAGTTAGGTAATTATGACGAAGATGGGCAGAGAGTTTGTATGTCCATGTGCACCGCAGAATCAAATTACTTCCTATCACCCAAAAGTAAACCTGCAACTCCACATTTACAGTCATTACTACAGGAGAAAATACAACTAGGCCAATCAATGTGGAAAAGTTAAGACCTAATATAAAAATAAAAATTAGTATAAATATTTAGCTATATGATGGACAATCACTTGAACAGAAATATCATCCCGTCAATAACATGTTTATGTTTGCAACACATTTAGGTGTTGAGGTTCATGTAACCAGGCAAGAAGGTTCACAGGGCAGATCATCTGTAACTATTAAAAAAGCAGCAGTAAATCAGTTGTGTTCCAAGATTGATGACACAGCGAGTATACTTACCCATTTCTGTCCATGTAGTATATATGACCAGAAATTTGGTTTGTTGAACTTGAAGATTCGAGTGAAGCCGCTGTCAAAAGTACAACAAATTGTTAAAGATTTTAAAGACCTATTAAGGTTTTCGTTGTAAAGTATTTGTAAGCAATAATATTTGTGGAACTGACGTAGGCCACAGGCTTTGTAAACCAAGTAGGTAGGAACTAGGAAATAAGCGACAACTTTGACATTAGATTACTGGAAAATTACTAATCAATACATACCTCAAGTCCCAGTCCCGTGTTACATCCCAGTAGAATGAATACAATGAGTTCAAAACACTTGATAGAAGCCAGAGAGGCCGGTAAAAGCCTGTCCACCTATCAGGGAAGACATGATATTTCAGGGCCGAGAGAAAAATCACTGGCACTGCGGTTGAATATTTTAAAGCTGAAACCATAAGAAAATAAAATTAGTGCAATTCTCAGGCAGTAAAAATCATCTCTTACACAGCCCATACATGGAGAAAAAGTAATAGCTAGTAGTTTTGCACAAGGTGATAAACAATTATTGTAGTAAGAAAATAAGAAATTATTTCCCCGGAAGAAAACCAGTATTTGGAAGGAAAAAAAATGCATAGCGACAAGCGCAGTCTGTTTTTTTATTAATAATTAAAATCTCAAAACAAAAGTAATAAAAATATACAATAAACAGGCAAACAGTCATTTAGAATTCACCCATATTCTAAAAAAAATATATATGATTGCACAGCTAACTGGAGAGTGTTCCAGCAAGAAATCCTGAAAGGCACAGGCTAAAATGCAGTACACCCCACTCGAGCCTTAAATCGAAATGTCTGACAATAGCTTTCTATAGATTACTGTCACAAAATCCAAATTTTGTAAACCAAACAATTCTACCTAAATATTTCAAATTAATGACACTCGAGGTTAGTTTTGCATTGCTTGTTTCCACCTGCTTTTGTTTTTTTGTTCTCCAATTTGTTTTACCATAAAACTGCTATTTGAAATTTGAATTTAGGAGAAGCAGAATAAACCGTGCTTTCTCCAAAAACAGGGGGAGTAAAAGCATTGGTAGAGAAAGATAAAATTTTAAAATTTCCAAAAGCACAGAGGCAGGTGCCCCACATTCATGCCAAATTGGCTATCACTGAGAGGAGGTGGAGCAATAATCATCTATTAGTACAATAAATTGAAAAAAAGAAAAACACCAAGATACTTAGAAAAATACAAGTCAAAAAGAAAAGCAGAAGAGAATTTGCGAGTGAACATACCATTAAAGAGAGAAGTTCTCTCCCTAGTATCCTTGTATTGGCGAAGGCATTGGAACAATCGAAAAATGTACGGTAAAACGAGAACTAAAGGAATTGCAATGGAATGACTCCCGCAAATAGAATCAGCTTCAAACCATGCAATGGTGGCAACCTGCATGCATTCAAACAGATAGCACCTATAAGACATTGCTAGAGATCATTGTTCACCAAACCACATTCATACGAGTAGGGAGTTTAATTCAAATTAATAACCATTAAGGTGATTGAAAATGCTATAAGTAATTTTAATAAATTTTAGCAGTAAAAGTGTAAAAGGATTGTTTGGGCTGTCATGACCATTCAAGACAAAGAAAACCCCTTTGTCTCGATTCTCACATCAATAATCATGCAAATGAAGAGATGTCAATAGGACTTCTTACTACACAAATGGATACCCTAACATCTAATACATAACAATAGAAATTAATCAAATGACACAAACCTGTCGATGAACCATTCGACATACTGAACGCTCCAAATCTGAAAACACCTGCACAAGATTGCCATTTAGAAGGAGACCATGTAAACATAGCAGCAATTTTTGATAATGAAACCGATAAAAAAAAACATAACGGCAATTAAAAATCTAAAAGATGTCAGGAACTGTTTCTCGAGTAACAGCTTACAGCTTTGAATACAATTGCAACTGTTGTTGAATTACAATTTATAGTTAAAGCTATTTCTAGAACTCTATTTTAGGCAAATCTATTATCACGACAAATGAAAGAGAACATATGAGCCAGAGCAACAATGGGGACTGGAGAGCATATATTTGACTTAAAGCAAAAAAAGAATAAGATAATTGAATGCACTTTGTGTTCATCACACATTCAGATTCAAAGTTATTTTTATGTAACTATCAGCCAGTGCATATGCTAATTATCTGTGAATGTAGCAGAGTATTCAACCCTTTACAAATGGTTCAATGACAAGAATCACCAACCTGTTGAAATGCAGTCCTAAAATTGTTCTATTTTGGAACCAACCATAGAAAGCCATGTCTATTGTGTGAAAGTTGGTGTGATGACTAAACATCTTAATTTTTACTAGCAATTTAGGTTTCTTGAAGAAAATTTGCCACACATTGGTAAGTCCAACAAATTGGTGAGAGATGATAAGAAACTATAAATTTTTAATGCAAAACACAGCTAAGAATTAAAAACATAAACACTAAAATTAGACAATAGAATGCATACCTTTGACATTGAGGTCAAAATATCAGCTAAGAAAAAGTCAGAGAAAGTAATTGCCTGTAGTGAAACACAAACATAAAAGAAACAATGTTTTCAACAAATTCTTGGAAAATGACGATTCAAAAAATAAAAGGAAGCAAGATAACTGCATGATTCAAAAATTCCTCCCTTGGCATCACATATTAGTTTATTGGTCTGATTAATGGCCTCACGGCTCAATAAATTTTCCACATATCAAAATGAGAGTGTAATTAGGTAATATATCTAGTTATGCTGTAAACTAGTTGATCAGAAGTCTGCAAAATTCTTCACATTTTTCTCTTCATATGTTCTTACATACATCACATGACACATGTCAAACAATTTTTTCTTGTACCTAATTTTAATATCACTACTCACTAGTACTAGCAGCAATAAAGGTTGAAACAAACTAAAAAATACATATGAGTTAAAATCTTAGCAAGATATCTATTTATGCAATGAAATTGACGAATTCTAGAGCTCAAAATTAATACTATTTCATGTTTATGATATCCAGAAGTCCATTCAACAGGTCAGAAGCTTAAGAAAATGAAGTTTTCATGCATGAAAAAAAAATCTCAGTAAGAAACTTGCCTGTAGAGGGAAAACTATCCGCCAAAGAGTTCTTAACAGGTAGTAGCGCGATGATAAATAAAAAATATCAAAAGGGAATATCAGAACCATCAAAATAGCAAAGTATAAAAGGACCTGCAACAAAAGTAAGCATTTTTCAAAATCATGTCATTAATCCAAGAGATGAAATTCACTTCTATTAATTAAATATACCATAATCTAAAGCTTCTGATTGTTTGATAAATAGGATTGAATATCATACATTCCATAACTTGTCGATCGACATACATTCTTTATATTTTGTTATCTCAAAGCTAGCCCAATGTGATCTAACCATTTACACTTAAATCGAACTTGTATAATTATAAACCTAGTGTTATACCTCGGAGATAAATTTTTCAGATTTCACTTGTCATATCTTCAAAACCAAGATGTTATTCCGATCAGAAAAGGGGAAAGTTACATGCCGTCTTAAAATGTAGCAGAAAAAAATATTAAAGAGACATGATAAAGTTTCAGAAGCTAAATAAAAAAAATATAAAATTCACACATGCTCCTTAGTTGATGCAGACGTATCTAATTCATCTTTCTCAATCCATAATGATGTTTTGATAGTACTCTACAGATAGATGATAGGTTTACCAAATTAACCGGTTACCCTTTCCACCGTTCTCGTAACAGCTGAAAAGTGTCAATAGCAATATAGATCATGATACTATCACTTTATCCGAAAACCAACTATGCCATCAGGGGTCCATGGAAAGACCCTTACTTTGCTATTCACTGATAGCATATGAACCGATTTGGAACCTAGATGTATACGGAAAAGAAAACAAAAATACCTAATCCCCATACCATAAAGCATCATAGAAACATGCAAATGGGTATTTTTATGCTGAAGGAAATGGAAGTGGAATCAATAATTAACCAGCTGAATATAAGAATTTTCATCAATTAATAAGAGTATCTATTACACTGGTTGTGATGCAGCCAATGATACTTCTCCATGAGAATAAAGGTAAAGATATGCTGTCATGCTAGTTGGGACAATGATAGTCATCCATGTGGCAACCTGCAGATATAATGACAGAATAAAAATTTAAAAGAAAAACTCCTTCATTTTAATTGAAATGAAAGAGAACTTTATTTATGAACAAGGAGCAAGTAAACAATATCATTCAATTTTAAATTGAAAATAGTTTATCCTACAAAAGTAGACATATTGCAAGGCTCAAATCATGTAAATAACTATCAAATAAAGCATTCAGTTCAGATGACTTCAATTCTCAAAAAAGGCATATAGTTCTATAAAGCATTATAACAATCGGACTCAGGTTCATAATATCAAGGAAAATCAATAAACATCTTTCTGAAGTTCAAGTATATGAATATTTGAAATGTTTAATAAAAGTATCCTCTGTTGCGAGCAAATACGCTAAGTCAATTTTGCATATGCTCAAAGTTCGCATAATGTATTTTTATACTTGTTTTTAGATTTATTTTGATGCATTATGCTGATTTTTCGCTTTTAAGTGTTGTTTGTACTAATATTTGCTTTGAGTTTTTTTCATTAACCTTAGGATTTTATGAGTGTTTTCAGTATAATTTCCGGCATAGATATGCATAAGAGTGCATGAGCACGGAGGATCAAGTTGAAGTAAAAAATCAACAAGTATGGTGACCTATTGGACTCACTACTCAACAATCATCACCAAGCTAGTGTCGACTCGACAATTGAAACTACTGTCACGACTCAGCACTGGTCAACTAATGGTGCCAAATCGTCATTCTATCAAAGAGTCACAACTCTAATTTATTTTTCCCGGATTGAACACTCTCGAGTATTTTGGACATAATTCTCTCCACGGACCTAGGATTGAGATGATTCAAGTGGCAATGGAAATTTATTTTAAAGGGCTACAACTTTCATAAAAACAAAAAAGGCCAATTAATACATTTAATATGACAAAAATACCCTTGAAGTAACTGTAAATGCATGAAGATGTACCTATTTATTTCAAATGGTACTTTTTTAATGGAGAAGAATTTTTAACCACTTGTAACCCATTTCTAAGCATATATAATCATCATTTCTGATCAGAGTCAAAGAGATACATCAAAACATTTAGAACAAATATTATTCTTCAAGTTATTTAGTTTTTAAAAGTAGTTTTAAAAACAATTAAGGAGAACTTCAACAACTATTCCTACATCAAGAAACTGTATCAAAATTTTAAAGGAGGATATTGATGCTTTCATTTCTCTATATTTTCTTTATTATCTTGTTACGACTTTGTTTTTATTTTTTTATTTATTATGTATGTGGATTAGTAATACGTCTCAAGGCTTAATTTTTCAAAGGATTGAAGTTCGATGCCTACTTTTTAGTTGTTGAACTACGTCATTATTTTAATTCAATAGGTAATTAAGTTTAGTTATATTTGAATTCTTAATGTTGCTATGTATGCTTGATCATCATAAAATATGTATTATTTACAAGTCCACAACGGGTCGTTATTTTTAATGGACAACATTCACGATGAGGTTCTTCTTCAGTGATAAATAGGTCACTCAATTATTCATTATAATATAATTATAATTTGAGAAAACATATCACGTTTAATAGCAAACTAGTAGTTGTAATTTTAGTTCTCATCTTTTATATTGTTTGAATTAGTGTAATTAGTATAGATTAATTAATGAATAACTTAACTTAATTGAATTGTTATATTTGATTTACTTGAATTGTTTAGAAATAGTAACTTTCAAGCTTGTATTTTAGTAAGCCAAAGCATTTCAGCACTTGACCTAATTAATAATTAACTAAATACAAAGTTCGACACCCTACTTGCACTATATTTAGTCTTAGAGACTAGAGTTTTATTTGATCCACATAATGCAATGATAGAATTAGTTTGTAGCAGTTAGATCAAACGTGATTGAGAGGGAGGAAAATCCCAACTAAGTATTAGCTAATCAATGGAAAATGACAAAATCAGTAAGGGTGTCAAAATATAGATGGCAACCTAACAGTGTAAAACAAGGTTGTATCATAGCGAAAACTGGACAGCAACATAACTATAGTGTCAATTGTAAGATACGAACCTTCCATATCTCTGCGTGGGTAAGATGATTTTGATCAAGGTCAAATATTTTTGCATAACTAACTGTAGATTGGGAAAAAACCCATAAATTAACTCCCCAAAGCCAAACCATCATCGTCTGCAGCATAAAAACCAAAAGAAAACATTCTCAGTACACATGAAAAGAGTGCAAGGACCAGCTTATGATTCTCTTATCTCAAGAGAAAAATAATTACTAACCACAAGAAGAAGAGGATTATAATACAAAAATGCTTCATATAGGAAGAGGTCCCGCAAGTCTATGCTCATTCTCATGACAGAATCCCATCCAGTCTGCATTATATATATAATTTATATATTATAAATATAAATAAATATCAACATATCAAAATTGCATGTCTTCGGATGCGGTTATTGCTTCCATCCAGTAAAAAATGCCGAATAAATGAATGGTATTATCATACTAACCTTGCCGCAAATGAAACCCCAAAGGAAGAACAACAGTACCTGGACATTAAACTCCCATAGAATCAAGATTTAAAAATAATGTAAAAGGCTAAAGTAGGCATTAACCAACAAATGAGAAAAGCTATTAATAGACATAAATTCTAAATAAAATCAGGAAAAATATATTCCTAGCGGCTGGCAACATTCCATCAATGGCTAGCACTCAATGAACTTTTATCAGCTCGCACTTCGGTTCATATTTTTTGGTCCCCAAATGCGATTGTCACGAAATGTTTATAAAATGGTATTACAAACAGGAATTATAAATTCTAACCACTGATGTACTTTAGTTAGTAGAACCAAGCAAATATAATTAGAATCCTATTATAATAAAGGAAACTAATCCTGAAAATGCCAAAAATATCAGCAATTCAGCTTGGTCCTTGGTAACATGATCTAGATAAATAAATCATATAGCAACAGAAAAATAAACATGGATTTGAGCACATGACTATAGAAGCAAAACCTTGAATCTCCACAGCAACACTGGAGAAGGCATTATAGCAACAGCACTAATCGGTGAAATCACACTCTTCATATTGTTAGACTCTATCGAATGCACGAAACCGTCGTCCGAACCATTTCCCTGATCACCAACTGATAAAAATTAACCACATTTCATTAGCTACATAATAGCACAACCAACCAAATAAATAAATAAACTTTTGGTGACGAGGACTCGCTCTTGAGCCAAAGCTCAGAATTACAGTCAAATCCCGGGATGTGGACCGCACGCAAGCCCACATACCTTGCAATTTCAGGCAATAATGGCCAGCCCAGTCCCAACCACTCCATTTATTAGAAAGGGCGTAGCCGGGATTTGAACCAGCGACCATACCACTAGACCAAACCCGTGCAGGTGCAACAATTGATAACAGTTTGGAAAAATAAAATGCAACAATTCTAATCAAATTGCCGTACCAAGATCAAAGACAACAGGTCGGCTACCAGACTTCCTCAAATGTGGACTATTGTTAGGAGCAATCACTTGACCTCCAAACATAGATTTAAAGTACGGGTGTTAATTTATTAAAATTAACCCCCCAACCGTCCCAAGAACCTGAAACCAATTCAAATTACACACAAACTATCAAATAATACCAAAAATAAACAATACCCAGATAGATTAAATACATCAAAAGCACATTGCAATAAGAAAATTCAGGAGATCTAAGCAGAATTCCTTTTTAAAAAAAAACTTTTTTACAGGCTAAAAGAAACCATTTTTTTTAATTATGAGATCAAATTGATTAACAGAGAATAAGTATGAGAGACTTACAAAAGGAGAGAAGCAGAAGAATTGAAATGGGTAGTTTAGAATTGAAGTGATTTAAAGTGTTTTTATTGAGATTGATGAAGATGTTGAGTCAGCCACTAGAAAGAGAGACGAGATCTCTGTAGTGGCACCATAAACAAATATGGAAAGTTTGAGTGAGAAATAAGGAAACGAAGGAGGGAGAAAGGTGTACTAACTAAGGATGTTATTGCAAATGTCCACTCTACAAAGGTAATATTTTGAATGACAATTTTTACCATGACTTAAGTGGCAATTTATCCTCTCTAATATATTTTTTTCCCGGAAAGGCGAGAATTTTCAATAAAAATCGACTACTAGAGCCTTGAATCTCGCCACACCAATCGTGTTAAAGGATTGTTACAATATAACGATCTCGATGGGCTTTATTGGCTACACCTACAATCACGGAGAATAACATCGTAGTTTAGTTCCACCGGCATAGACGAACACATTGCATCTATAATAGACTTCGCATCACCCTCAAAAGTCAGATTTAAATTCCGAGTTCTATACCATTGCCGGAGGAGTAACATTGCTGAAGCGATTAGCAAAAGAGTAGACAGCCCTTCCGTGGTGTTCATGCATAACACAAGCGTCGACTCCAACTTGAGATTCCCTCGAGTACGCTCCGTCGAAATTGATTTTAAAGGAGGAGGGAGCCAAGCATTCACATCAATATTTTATTTATAGCTGAACTAGCTATCCCCATAAACACATTCCTTCTGGTTGAAGCCGAGTTGAATTCATATTGTAGAGGAGTAGCAACCTGAACCACTTCTATCAAATCATTGTCTACATTGCTAAAAATGAATGCATTCTGAGCTCTCCATAGGTAATACCTATCAAACAAACCTGCCCAGAAATGGCGTATTGAATGTGTAGTAATGGTATTTGTCTATGTCAACTCCTAACCAGGCTGCTTCCGCAAACGGGCGTAGAAAGAATAGGTGCTCCAGCGAAAAGATCAGGCTTGTCCAAAAACCTCTTGTGAATATTCTCGTTGCAAGCCAAACCATTTCTCAAATTAACATATATTTTAACTCCATAGTCATATTTAATACATAAAATTGTTTTCTTTCATCAATTTGTCCCATTTTTACACACAACTCAGTGCATGTTGTTCACTCCCGTACTTAAGAGGCAATTTTCCACCTCAACTTGTAAGCGATGATCAACTAGCGTATATTAAGGCCAAATAACTAAAAAATGCCACATTTTTCATGAAAGTTCCACAAAATTTCACGCCACATGAGTAAAATTATATAATTGGACAAAATTTAAAAGAAATCATGCGTTTCAGGACAAATTGGATAAAATTGAAAAATTTGGATTGCTGTGAAACTTTTATGAAAAGTTTGGCCTCTTTTAGTCATTTGGCCATATATTAACACATAATTTTATTTATTATTAAGTTTAAATAATTATTAAAATTAGTATAATATTTTTAAAATTGTTTTACAGAGATTATAAAATCGACGTGTGGCGTCCACACGCTACCGTTCTTGGCACTGATGAACAGACACCGTCCCTAATCAAAATAATTGATTTGTAAGATCAGTGACAGAGCCGGACCACGATTGAGGTAGAGCACAATTTAATTATTAAAGACATAAATATAATATCATAAAAAATATACACTAAAAAATCATTATTAAAAAATTAATCAATATTATATATATTTTTGTTTTAATTATTTTTATTTTATATTTTTATGAAATATTTATACTCTATGCCAAAAAAAGGTAAAATATTTACAAACATACTACCTTATTTTTATCTTTATAAAAATAATTTCCATATTTCTAAAAATACCACCTTATCTCTTTTATTAACAAAAATATCATTTTCCTCTTTTTCTTCATCTTCTTCACCTAAACCCTAATTTTATTTTCTGACTTCCTCCATTAATACTCATCACCACCATCAATCCACTTCCCCCACTGTTCAGCCGTCGCCGTCGCAAGAACTCGCCGCCGTCGCAAGAACTTGCCGCCATCGCAAGAAGTCGCCGGCCGTCGCGAGAAGCCGCCACCGTTTTTGCAACCCAGTAGCCGTCGCGAGAAGCCACCACCGTCACGAGAAGTCGCCGCCGTTTTTGCAACCATGTAGCCATCGCAAATCCGCCGCCGTAAAAACAACGGCAACAACTCTCCCAGATCTGACTGCACCGCCGCCTCCGTCGCTCTCATCTGTCACCGTTCTTGAGATTTCAGATCTGAAATATTAGCTCTGAAATTTTCAGATCTGTTTTTTTGTTTTGAATTGTATACAATCCGAATTATATACGAATTATATACAAAATTTGGCTTCATCTTCTCCGTTTTCCAGATTTGATATTCTCATTCTCAGATTTGATTTTAAAAAAAAACGTATATAATTCGTATTATATACGGATTATATACAAAATTTGGCTTCATCTATACGTATTATATACGAAATTTTACATATTACTCTATTTTCGTAATTATTTTTTGAAAAATTGTACTTTTGTAATTAATTTTTACATTTCTTTTAAAAAACAATGCAAGTAGTATCTTTGTAAATATTTTCATTTTTTCCGGTATTTGTAAAAAAAACCTCTATTTTTATTGGTTTAGCCAAATTAATCAAAATAACCGAATAATTCTGCTAATTTGGTTTTTTATTTTTAATATTTTAGTTAATTCAATTTCATTTTTTAGTTAAAATTAATAATTTGATTGGTTGAAGAGATAATATAATTCGTATTGATTTGGTTTTATTAAATCTAACGGTTCTTATATTTGTCCATTAGTCATTTCATAACCATAAACAATAAACTAGGTAACACGGAAACAAATATGGGGAAACAGGACACCTCGAAACAGTGTTATTAAAAGGTTACTTATATAAAAGTAAAGTTTCATGTCCGAAAAGTCAAATTTTCAAAACATTTCTGAAATGGGATACGTTAATTGAATAAAGTGTATGTACTACCTAGACAATAAATAAATTCATTAACTAACTTATTATAGGTTGCCTCTATGATTGAGCAAATGGACACTTAAACCAAATTATATGGGGTTAAATTTGATTAAAGGCTTTGATAATTTGGTTCGGTCCAGAAAATGTTATGGTTAAGAGATGTGAATTTTTTACTAACTGAATTACCTAAATATTTTATTTATTTTATATAATTAATTAATTTTTTTAAAGTAAATTTTTTTTGTTGAGGTAAGGCCCAGGAACTGCCTTGCCCTACCTTGGCTCGGTCACTGTGTAAGATGTAAATAATTTAGAATAATTTGCAGGCGATTTTTTTATATTATAAAAAATTATTTTATAAATAAATAATATTAAATATTTAATTTTACTAGATTCTAAATAATTATTATAATAAATTATTGTTATTGTTATTTAATTCTGTTTTAGACTAATTTACACTAAAAATAGATTAGGGGCTAAAATTGATTTTATTTTTGTTAATGAAGCCTTTTATTAATAATAAGATCTAAGCGAAAACAAATGACAAGTTGAAGAAGTGAATTGATAAAAAAATGGCTTAAGGTATGAAAAACTACCGATCTTTCAATTTTTTTTCAATTGCACCCTCACTTTGTAATTTCTTCATTAGCACCATATTTTATATTTTTGGCTTTCAATAGCACCCTGACCTTATAAAACAGTCAATTTTACCCTATTTTGTATTTTTGGCTTTCAATAGCACCATAAATCATCAAATTAAACTCATTTATCGAGGACTTATTTGAATTTTTTAAGTTAAAAGACTTGTTTAAAAGTGTACAAGTAGAAAAAAGTATGATTTCACCTTTAAATTTAGTTTTTTTGAACATTTTCATCTTTATAGTAAGCAAATCATCTAATTTTTTTAATTTAGAGTTCTATTGAAAGCCAAAAATATAAAATAGGGTGCTATTGAAAAAAATTTAAGGTGAGGGTGCTATTGAAAAAATTTAAAATTAAAGGTCGATAATTTTTCAGACCTTAAGCCTAAAAAAATTAATTTTGGTATTAATTAACCACAGCATACAAATTTAAGGGGAATACTGTCACGACCCAATCTCAGGGCCGAGACCGGCGCTAGGGAATGGGAGTGGTTGCTCCGAAACCCGTAGCAAGCCTAAAAACGTAAAATAATTTTTCGCGAAATGTAAACGTCATGCATGACATAAGCAAACACGTGTCATGCAGAAGCACACATGCCAGGCACACATATCCTCTGGCAGTCACCATATATAAATAACGCAGCAAGCGTAAAACGTTTAAAAAACGTTAGAGTAATATTTACATAAAACTATATATTACAGCTGACTCACAAAATACTTATCTACTGCAGCTCTAAGAGTAAAGTACTGTTTCTTTACATACTCAAAAATACAGACTTCTGGAAGTAGGATAGAAGTCCGTTGCTTCAAAGCGTCTTTATCCTGAAAGGAAATCTGTGAGGGGTCAGTATATTGGGATATACTGAGTGAGTTCATACATTTACTAATAAGTATTCAAATAAAACATAAAATCGTAATCAATCATATGCAGCCAAGTACAGGATCCGATTGAAACCTTAATCCTCAAACATACTAATAATCAATCGATCAACCCAATCATAAATATCAATCGCGAGTCCAACTCGCTGGTGGCCCAGCCACTAGATACGGGGACTTCCAGGCTACACCGTAGCCGAGTTCACTCTGCGTATCTAAATCATAACTCAATCGTAAATTTCATATTCATCATCAGCTCCCAGCTGAGTTATATCAAAACTGGTGATCACACAGTCCTATTGTCGCCCAATAGGTAGCACGTTCCATCGGATCAATACTGGTTTCAAATCCAGCATATGCAATTCATAAAAGTGTTTCGCATATAAAACATGCAATTCAAATATAAAGCGATATAAAATAATTGCTTAGATAAATACTTTAAAAGCAAATCGTATAAACTCACTGAAAACGCTTATCCAAAAATACGTCGGGGCTTTAGAACGTCAAGCTTCCCGAGCTCCTGGTCCAGCTCCTTCTTGCCTCGCTGGATCTAAAACAATTTCAAAACATTTGACTCAAATCAGAATCCTATTCTAAGATTGACTCTAGACTTAAGACTCGACACGTTTCACTTTCATTAGTCGTCGTGCTTCTCACGTATACTCCGATAAACGGTATCAAACTCGTTTACGGATCGTATAACATTCTAATTCCATCTTCTTATAACCTCATTAGGTTAACTACTATTCGATTTCTGATTCAATACGTGAATTCCATTAATTCAATCGAGGTACGAAGACTCAGGGTGCGAGAATCGAAAGGTGCACGCTCGTGCAGGGAGGTACACGTTCGTGTACCTTGGTACACGTTCGTGTACCCAATGTTGGTACACGTTCGTGTACCTCGGTACACGTTCGTGTACCATTGATGGTACACGTTCGTGTACCACAAGTACACGTTCGTGTACCACAGTACACGATCGTGTACTGTCGTGCACGATTCCCCGGAATCGATTTCCGGGGTTTCCGACCTGCTATATACGCAAAAACGCTCCAAACTCAATCAAAACACATATTCCAAGCTCAAAACGCTATATATCAATCCTATACTCGATAAAACGATAAAATCGTTTCGTGGCCTAAAACTTTGAATCGATATAACTCAAAATATAATCAACGAAACGGTAAAACGTCAAGCTTACCGTGATTACCCGTCGAAATACGATCGTTTGGAGTTATAGAACGTCGGAAACGGACGAGAAACGGAAACCGCGCGACGAACCGTACGAAAACAACGGCGATAAGGAAAGAAAGAAGAATTCTGGAAATGAAGGATCTGATTCCTTCATTATGAAGGTTATCTTATATATAACCTGGCTAAATTGCGTTTTGGTCCTTGAAACTTTTCAAAGCTTGCAATTTAATCCAAAACTTATTCAATTAATCTTTCTATTAATTCAAATACGTATTATTTATATCCGAATAAATAATACTAACTCAAAAATACATATTTCCATCGAAAATCCTCAAATTTCTATTTTCGGGCTTAATTGGCTAATTTGCACTTTAGCCCCTAAACTTTTTTCAAAATTTACAATCTAGCCCCGAAATATCTCCACATCCAACTTTTCAAATTTAATTCCTTAAATCCCGCTAATTGACTCATTAGATTTTTATTCAGAATTTCCGATATAATTAAATTAAATTCTCCTTAATTTAATTTATCAAAAATATCGACACGTGGCACGACTTAATTACCTTAAAATATTTTGGGGTATTACATTCACCCCCCCTTAAAATAAATTCGTCCTCGAATTTAAAATTAGCCACGTACCTTGAGTAAACAGATATGGATATTTCTGCCTCATATCCTCTTCTGTCTCCCACGTGCACTCTTCTATAGATTGACTTCTCCAAAGAACTTTCACCATTGGAATTCTTTTCGTTCGCAATTGTCGTATCTGCGTATCGACAATCTGCACTGGCCGTTCTTCGTAAGTTAGTTCCTCGCTCACGTCCACCACTTGTGGTTGAATTATTCGAGAAGGGTCTGGTACATACTTCCGAAGCATGGAAATATGGAAGACCGGATGAACTTGCGACATCTCCTGTGGCAAGTCTAGCTTATAGGCAACTGAGCCTATACGCTCCACGATTTGATATGGTCCGACATATCTCGGAGCCAATTTACCCTTCTTTCCGAAACGAATTACTCCCTTCATCGGTGATACTTTGAGAAACACGTAGTCTCCGAGCTGAAATTCGATATCCTTCCTCTTGGGGTCCGCATAACTCTTCTGTCGACTGGAAGCAGTATTCAAACGCTGCTTTATCAATGGTACTTTTTCTGACGTAATCTGGATGATCTCTGCTCCAGTGAGCTTTCGCTCACCGACTTCGTCCCAACAGATAGGGGATCGACACTTGCGACCATATAATGCTTCGTATGGAGCCATCTCGATGCTCGAATGATAGCTGTTGTTGTAAGCGAACTCGACTAAAGGTAGGTACATGTCCCAACTACCTCCGAAGTCTAATACGCAAAGTCGAAGCATATCTTCTAACGTTTGAATCGTCCGCTCAGACTGACCGTCTGTCTGAGGATGAAACGCAGTGCTGAAATTTAATCGTGTTCCTAACGCGTCTTGTATGCTTTTCCAGAAATGAGAGGTAAATACGGAACCTCTATCTGAAACGATTGACACGGGAACTCCGTGTAGGCTCACGATTTTATCGATGTAGATCTCTGCTAACTTTGCTGCAGAATACGTCGTCTTGATAGGTATGAAGTGTGCTGACTTCGTCAAACGATCCACAATTACCCAAATAGAGTCGAACCCTTTCTGCGTCTTGGGTAAACCGATTACGAAATCCATCGTGATCTGCTCCCACTTCCACTCCGGGATGGGTAACGGCTGAAGAAATCCGTAAGGTCGCTGATGCTCCAATTTGACTTGCTGACAAGTCGGGCATTTCGCCACGAACTCTGCGATGTCTTTCTTCATTCCGCTCCACCAATACGTTGATTTGATGTCGTGGTACATCTTCGTGGAACCAGGATGAACGCTATAGATCGTTCCATGAGTTTCCTCCATGATCTTTTGTCTTAAGTCTTCCACATCTGGAACGCACATTCGATTACCATACTTCAAGATTCCGTTGACGATACTGAAGTCTTGACTCTTTTCTTGTTGAACTTCCTCAATTAAATGCTTCAATTGAGGGTCGTCTGCTTGCAACTCTTTGATCTGATCTATCAACGTCGATCGTATCGTTAACTGAGCCATTAGGTTTCCGAGAGATGAGATTTCGAACTCCACTCCTTGGCTAAACATCGTATGTATCTCGTTGATTAATGGCCTTCGCCATGTCGTTGTAACGTGTGCGAGACTTCCTGCCGACTTCCTGCTTAAGGCATCTGCCACTACATTGGCCTTGCCTGGATGGTATTGTATCGTGCAGTCGTAATCTTTCAGTAATTCCATCCATCTCCGCTGTCTGAGGTTTAACTCTCGTTGGTCAAAAATGTACTTGAGACTCTTATGATCTGTAAAGATCTCGCACGTAGCGCCGTATAAATAATGTCTCCAGATCTTTAGCGCGAAGATCACCGCCGCTAATTCTAGATCATGCGTCGGATAGTTCGTTTCGTGCTTCTTGAGCTGTCGCGAAGCGTATGCAATCACTCGACCGTGTTGCATAAGGACACATCCTAGTCCAACTCTTGACGCGTCACAGTAAACTGTGAATCCTTCCGTTCCTTCTGGTAACGCTAAGACTGGTGCCGTTGTCAGACACTTTTTCAGTTTCAGAAAACTGAGTTCACATTGGTCCGTCCAATTGAATTTCGCGTTCTTTTGAGTTAGCTTCGTCAAAGGTACAGCGATCTTTGAAAAATCTTGTACAAATCTTCTGTAGTACCCTGCTAAACCAAGGAAACTTCTAACTTCTGTAACCGATTCAGGCCGCTTCCATTCTATCACAGCTTCAATCTTCTTTGGATCAACCTTAATGCCGCTTTGTGAAACCACATGACCTAAGAAAGCCACTTCCGTTAGCCAAAATTCACATTTAGAGAATTTGGCGTAAAGCTGATGCTCTCTTAGCTTCTGTAGTACTATCCGCAGATGTTGAGCGTGCTCTTTTTCTGTACTCGAATAGATTAAAATATCGTCGATAAATACGATCACGAACTGATCCAAGTATGGTTTGAATATTCTATTCATCAAGTCCATGAAGGCTGCTGGGGCGTTCGTCAATCCGAATGACATAACGAGAAATTCGTAATGTCCATATCGAGTTCGAAAGGCAGTCTTCTGAATATCATCATCGCGAATCTTTAGTTGATGATAGCCTGATCTCAGGTCAATCTTGGAGAAAAACTTCGCTCCTTGTAACTGGTCGAACAAATCGTCGATTCTAGGTAACGGATATTTATTCTTGATCGTCACCTTATTCAGCTGTCGATAATCGATACATAGTCGAAGCGATCCATCCTTCTTTTTCACGAACAACACTGGTGCACCCCACGGGGATACACTCGGTCTGATGAAACCACGATCAAACAATTCTTCTAGCTGATCCTTAAGTTCTTTGAGCTCTGCTGGTGCCATTCGATAAGGAGGTATCGATATCGGCTTCGTGCCAGGAGCCAATTCGATACAAAATTCAATCTCACGATCTGGGGGTAATCCAGGTAATTCCTCTGGAAAGACGTCTGGATATTCCGATACAACTGGTACGTCGCTTAAGTTTACACTTTTCTTCTCCACGTCTCGTACTACTGCTAAGAATCCTTGACATCCCTTCTTCAACATACTACAAGCTTTAATAGTTGAAATGATACTCGTAGAAGATTCCATCTTATCGCCCTGAATTAAAACCGCTTCAATTCCAGGCGTGTTAAACGTCACCGTCTTCTTTCGACAATCCACATTGGCGTAGTGTTGAGCTAGCCAATCCATTCCCAGTATGACGTCAAAAGCTAAAACCTCAAGTAAAATCAAGTCAACTAACAAATCTCGTCCTTGAACTTTCACAGGACAAGATGGATAAACGATACTAACTTCCACACTTTCTCCAACTGGGGTAGCTACGGATAAGGGATTCCTAAGATACGCTGGTTGCACTCCTAACTTACTAGCAAAACTAGGCGAAACAAACGAATGCGTAGCGCCCGGATCAAATAAAATTAATGCGTCTTGAGAAGCGATAGGAAAGGTACCTTGCACCACCGCATTGGAAGCCTGAGCCTCCTGAGGATTCAGTGCAAAGACCCTAGCTTGACTCCCGCCAGCCTGCGAAGTCTGGCCAGTACCGCGTCCTCCGCCGTTTCTTCCTCCACGATTTCCATAGCCACGGCCTCTCTGGCCAGTAAAGGTACTTCCAGTCTGATCATATCCTGACGCTATCTGCTGCGCAGTTCTCTGCTGCTGATAGGAAGGTTGTACTACAGTAGTCATCGAACCTGGAGGCATCTGCCTCGGACAGTCTCTAGCGAAATGGCCCCGTTGACCACAATTAAAACATGCTCCACTAGCAGTGTAACACGCGCCGTAGTGCCTCCTATTACAGTTCAGACATAAAGGAACTCCGCCTCCCATGTCACTCATCGATCTGGCACTAAATCCGGTGCCTGAAGTACTGACTCTAGTTCCATACCGAGCTCTCTTATTTCTCTGTTGACGTGATGGAGGTCGAGAATAACTCCCAGCATATGATCGGGTAGGTGCGCTATGCACGCTACGAAACGTATTATCTCTCACAGGTGCAACATTGGAAGGGTCAGGAATTCTTCCAAAACGAATCAGAGAAACTTCCATTTGCCTAGCACTATCAATCAGTTGCACTAGGGTTCTTCCGATATCGGACGTCAGACTCACAAATTCTGCTCCTAGACCCTCTACAAACCTCGAGTTTACTCTAACAGGGTCTGTAGTCAGGTCTGGTGCAAACCTACTCACTCTGGTAAACTCCGTCACATACTCCTGCACAGACCGATTGCCTCTACTCAGAGTCAACCACTGACTACGATAACTCTCCGTTACCGCATAAGGTAAAAAGTATTCCCTAAAGTGGTTTGCAAATTCAGCCCAGGTCATAATATCCATGGTTGGCTGAATATGCTGCTGAAATCAATCTTTCGCAGGTCCTTTCAATGACATTTCCACCATAATGATGGTCTGTCTCTCATTAGCTTGCAGGCGTCGAGCATTACGTTCTACTTCTTCGAGGAAATCGAGAGCATCGCCTGTACTGTCAAACTTAGTTGGCTTGAGACGCATATAAGCCAAGACGATATCTCGATCAGTGAAAGCCACATTACGTAACTGTTGTTGCTGTAGTTGCTCACGATGCATATTTTGCACCTCAGCCTGATTGGCTTGCATAGCCGCAATTCCCGTAAGGAACTGATTCAGATCAAACCCCACAACATTAGGTTGCTGGGCTTGGGCTTGCGCTTGCACTCCAGGTGCCTGCGCCTGGGCCTCTTGGCCACCTCCTCCTCCGTGAACAGAAGACTCATCTTGAGCTTCTGGATGGACGTCATGCGCCCTTTCTATAACATTACGTGCTGCAGCGGCAGCTCGCTCTACCTCTCGTCGTTGGTCAGACATCCTGACCAAGACAAACAGCGTTACTTAGCCACATAACCGCATATTATCGCAAACGCATACCGTAATAAACGCGCATCTCTTCACATATGAACACACACGTAAGACAGACTCACAACCTAGAGGGAAAGCTGAAAGTTTGAAAATTAAATGAATACGTAACAAAGACAAGACTTGAGTCCTATGTGCTGCAGTAGAATCCTAGGAAAATCAATCACTCTTCTGACATAAGCAATGGTAACTGGACCATGCTCTGATACCAACATTGTCACGACCCAATCTCAGGGCCGAGACCGGCGCTAGGGAATGGGAGTGGTTGCTCCGAAACCCGTAGCAAGCCTAAAAACGTAAAATAATTTTTCGCGAAATGTAAACGTCATGCATGACATAAGCAAACACGTGTCATGCAGAAGCACACATGCCAGGCACACATATCCTCTGGCAGTCACCATATATAAATAACGCAGCAAGCGTAAAACGTTTAAAACTTTAAAACGTTAGAGTAATATTTACATAAAACTATATATTACAGCTGACTCACAAAATACTTATCTACTGCAGCTCTAAGAGTAAAGTACTGTTTCTTTACATACTCAAAAATACAGACTTCTGGAAGTAGGATAGAAGTCCGTTGCTTCAAAGCGTCTTTATCCTGAAAGGAAATCTGTGAGGGGTCAGTATATTGGGATATACTGAGTGAGTTCATACATTTACTAATAAGTATTCAAATAAAACATAAAATCGTAATCAATCATATGCAGCCAAGTACAGGATCCGATTGAAACCTTAATCCTCAAACATACTAATAATCAATCGATCAACCCAATCATAAATATCAATCGCGAGTCCAACTCGCTGGTGGCCCAGCCACTAGATACGGGGACTTCCAGGCTACACCGTAGCCGAGTTCACTCTGCGTATCTAAATCATAACTCAATCGTAAATTTCATATTCATCATCAGCTCCCAGCTGAGTTATATCAAAACTGGTGATCATACAGTCCTATTGTCGCCCAATAGGTAGCACGTTCCATCGGATCAATACTGGTTTCAAATCCAGCATATGCAATTCATAAAAGTGTTTCGCATATAAAACATGCAATTCAAATATAAAGCGATATAAAATAATTGCTTAGATAAATACTTTAAAAGCAAATCGTATAAACTCACTGAAAACGCTTATCCAAAAATACGTCGGGGCTTTAGAACGTCAAGCTTCCCGAGCTCCTGGTCCAGCTCCTTCTTGCCTCGCTGGATCTAAAACAATTTCAAAACATTTGACTCAAATCAGAATCCTATTCTAAGATTGACTCTAGACTTAAGACTCGACACGTTTCACTTTCATTAGTCGTCGTGCTTCTCACGTATACTCCGATAAACGGTATCAAACTCGTTTACGGATCGTATAACATTCTAATTCCATCTTCTTATAACCTCATTAGGTTAACTACTATTCGATTTCTGATTCAATACGTGAATTCCATTAATTCAATCGAGGTACGAAGACTCAGGGTGCGAGAATCGAAAGGTGCACGCTCGTGCAGGGAGGTACACGTTCGTGTACCTTGGTACACGTTCGTGTACCCAATGTTGGTACACGTTCGTGTACCTCGGTACACGTTCGTGTACCATTGATGGTACACGTTCGTGTACCACAAGTACACGTTCGTGTACCACAGTACACGATCGTGTACTGTCGTGCACGATTCCCCGGAATCGATTTCCGGGGTTTCCGACCTGCTATATACGCAAAAACGCTCCAAACTCAATCAAAACACATATTCCAAGCTCAAAACGCTATATATCAATCCTATACTCGATAAAACGATAAAATCGTTTCGTGGCCTAAAACTTTGAATCGATATAACTCAAAATATAATCAACGAAACGGTAAAACGTCAAGCTTACCGTGATTACCCGTCGAAATACGATCGTTTGGAGTTATAGAACGTCGGAAACGGACGAGAAACGGAAACCGCGCGACGAACCGTACGAAAACAACGGCGATAAGGAAAGAAAGAAGAATTCTGGAAATGAAGGATCTGATTCCTTCATTATGAAGGTTATCTTATATATAACCTGGCTAAATTGCGTTTTGGTCCTTGAAACTTTTCAAAGCTTGCAATTTAATCCAAAACTTATTCAATTAATCTTTCTATTAATTCAAATACGTATTATTTATATCCGAATAAATAATACTAACTCAAAAATACATATTTCCATCGAAAATCCTCAAATTTCTATTTTCGGGCTTAATTGGCTAATTTGCACTTTAGCCCCTAACTTTTTTCAAAATTTACAATCTAGCCCCGAAATATCTCCACATCCAACTTTTCAAATTTAATTCCTTAAATCCCGCTAATTGACTCATTTGATTTTTATTCAGAATTTCCGATATAATTAAATTAAATTCTCCTTAATTTAATTTATCAAAAATCTCGACACGTGGCACGACTTAATTACCTTAAAATATTTTGGGGTATTACAAATACACACACATACATATATATATATATATATATATATATATATATATATATATATATATATATATATATATATATATATATATATATATATATATATAGTATACGCGTCCATTATTGGATGTGAACATCACCCGTTGGATTTGGCAAAAAGATGGAGCAAATAATAAAAAAAATAACAAGTTCATGTGCTAAATTGACCATAAAATTAAATATGTGCTACTATAGCTTTCTATTAGTTCACGTCCATTATAACTTTTATTGTAAATCATTTTACCATCGTCTTCTTCCACCTCATTTTGTTTATTTTACATTAAATTTTGTAAAATCCTTTTAATGGAATTTTTTGAAATTGGAAAATTTAGTATTAATTTTTATTTTTGAATTTTTAGATTATTTGAAATGTATTGTTGATGCTCAATATTTTTTTTTATTAAAATAGCAAATTATTATTAAGCCTAAATATGACAAAAAAAGGCAAACATTTGTCGTAAGTTTCTGTTTTGACCAAACATTTAAAACGTCTTCATAATATCCAAAATCGTATTATATCGTTTCAAAAATGTCTCAAGTGAAAGAGTGCTGATGCGGATGTGTCACTGACGTGAACCTCCACATATTTTCCATGTATGGATTTTTTAAAAGATTTGACATAATGGAGAATTCCGCTAAACGTTTGGACATAGTGGAAAGTTTCGCTAAACGGTTGGACTTTTTGGATCATAATATGTATCTTTTGCTTTATATTTTTCATACATGGAATATAGACGACTGTTCACATCATAAGCATCAACACACTCCTTTTTGACTTGGGATATTTTTGAAACGATGTAATACAATATTGGCTATTATCAAGACGTTTTAAAGGTTTGGACGTAACTGGTACTTTCGCTAAACGTTTATCTTTTTGGGTCACTAGCTTATTATAATGAGATTAAAGTTAATTTCCGTTCAAATTTTACATTTTAATTTCGACCCCTCTAAAGGAAATGTAGATGTCTGTCACCGACCCCTAAAACATAAATATATATATAGTTGTTAATGAAAAGATAAATTTAAATAGTGGAGTTTTTTTTTCATTTCTTTTTTAATTTTTTGATGCGTGTTATAGATTCTTGGCTAAGGTTTTTCGAGTTTGTATATAAATGAGCATTATCACTTTTTTAAAGAGGTTTTTTTAATCGCTTGTCAATTTTTTTAATTCAACCAAGTAACTAGAGCTAATTGAAATATTAAAATTATTTAGATGTTAAAATAGATGTTCAAATAGATATTTGATTGCTTTTCTGTCTTTAAGAGTTTTATTTAATAAATCGTCCATACGGATATTAAGTTATGATAGATAAACCTCTACAACGATTAGATTAGGCGACTTTAGTAATCAATTTTTTTGCTCTAAGTGAACGTTGTTCATTCCAATGGCTTTAATATACGAAATCGCAAGTGAACAATATCATGATTAAGTAATGGAGTAGTAAGTAAAGGTTGAACCCACGAGGATTGAATTTCATACCAACATAGTTAACTAAATTATTATTATAAGCAAATAATTAATTAAATTTTTGATTTTTAAATAATTAATGAAAAACAGGATATTAACTAATAAAAAACGATAATGACAAACAATCTAAAATATTTCTTTCATATGGGTTGTGATTCAAATAACATCTAATTACTATCAATCACTTTTAATTATTACATGTAACGAGGATAGATCGGAAACACTAATCCATTTTTCCTAGAAGTTGTTACCTATTGATTATAACATGACACCCCTAATTGTTTTTGCTGTCATATTTTACAGAATAATTAATAATAATCAGTAATTACAATCAATGCATTAACGAACACGTTATCCACATAGACCACATAATGCAAATAAAGTGATATGCCTCATGTTTTATAATTATATTTTTATTATCTTTTTCAAACTAATTAGCTTTATTCCTTCCTTACTAATCTATCTAGCTTCATGTAATTATTGATCAAGTAATTACAAGCATTAAGTTTGATAATAAAAATTTTATGCATAAAGAACGATATAAATTCAAAATTAAATCAATTACACATACTGCTCATAGTATCCCAAATTTAGTTAGTCATAATTAAATCAACCAACAATAAATTAGTGATAAGCATAATTAAAGAATAAAAATGAGAAATCAAACAAACTTGAATTGGAACCAGAAAAAATCTTGAATAGAAACTTGAATGAGTTATACACTTAAGTTCTTCAATTAACTATATAAACTAAGAACAAGAATTAAACTAAAATTAACCAACTAGATATCTTTTATGTAAAAACTAGAAAACTAATAAAGATTGATAATGAAGATATATAGTTTTGGATGTCCCTTTTATAGTAACGCAATCCTGGTTTAATTTAGAGTCCAACTCTACATAGGAAAACGGGCTTGACTTTAAAAAATACTCTTTCGGGTGAGGTGTAACATCCTGTCGACGTCAAAATTCATTTTCCTCGTCTAGATGTTTTTTCAAAACAACGTTTGGCTGAGGAAGCACATCATGTTGACGATCTGATTTCCCTACCTCAACAGGAACTTCAAAACTTCATAAATATTTGTATACACCTCTAAAAGACTTCTCTTTTTAATTAATTAGAAGGCTTAAGATGTTTAATTTATTTCTTATGAAGAATATAAATTCATTTGAGATCTATAACTATTCCAAAATAGTCAGTTAATAGAATAGGGTCCAATATGTAAAAAAACAAATTTGATACATAGTTTGTCAATCTTCAAAATTTCATAAGTTGAGTTAGACACCTCCGAAATAATATAATTTTTGATGTTTTGAAAAGCTGAGGATGTCTATTTTAATTCATATGAAGAACACTATCTCCTTTGAGGTCATTAAGAATGACATAAATATCGGTTCATAAAGTAGAATTAATTTGATCTATTCTTTTGCCTGATTGCTTGCTCCTTAACCCGATAAGCTCCGAAAAAGATTTTCCTATAAAACCGACACCTTTTCAAGAATAATATATCAAAATATACAATTAAAACATATAATATACTATGGAAAAGGTGTATTAAAAATGTGTGTATCAAGCTTCTTATGGCATTAGCTGGATCTATGGTTTGGTTCATCACTTTCTATTTGTGTATCAGGCGACATTCCCTTCATTTAAATAAAACAAATAAGGAACGACATGAAATTTACTTGACAAAACTCTTCTTAGGAAAGAAGATGAAAGAAAGGCCCTTATATGACTTAATCACGGGAATATCAAAAGCGGAGGGAGCTAGAAGAACAACAGAAGGAGGAGAGCTACAAACAACAGTTGTAGAAGCAGGAGAATAGGACACCATCGCACAACCCGCAAGCCTTTTCTCATCCAAAGCATTCAGACATTGGCCCCGGAACCGGTTCAAGTCAACATGCAAAAATGACACATCCGACCCTGAACGAGCCTAGAGAATCGCCGCGCGGACATAGCGACAGTAGTGCTAGAACATAAGAAGCGTTATTTTGACAGATTCCTTGAGTTGCTCCTCAGCAACTTGGCAGAACAACTCAAAACGCTTCTTAACGGCAAGGCCTCACTCTTGTCAAGTACCGTATGATTTAAAGATCTCTATAGAACCGCTAGGCGGTCATCTTGAGCCTGAACCAACTTATGGAGTTCCTCAATCTATTTGTCACAAAGCTCAAGCGGCTTCCCAGAGTAGAAGATAAGCAGTTTTCTTATGAAGATCGACCCTCAAAGAGTCATGGGAGAACCAGAGACCTTCCCCTTGGTTACGAGACAACTCATAGATCCTCTTAGCAATCCCAGACATCTCCTCAAGCCGAGCATTATAGGAAAAAATTCTCCTCATTACTATCAGATAAGCGGTCCCGCTCATTCTTAAGGCATTGCACGCCATCCATAACCCAGAGGATATTAGTGTAAAGGGCATGATCAATCTGTTGACCAGCCAAGCCCTCGTAGGGAGAAGCGGAACCCTAGCCTATAGGGGTGAGCACGGATCCTGGATATCTCCAAAACCGAACCGAAAACCGGACCGAAAATATCCAGGACCGAAAAATATCCGTTGACCATTGACTTTCCCCGAACCGAACCGTACCGAAAATTTTATTGGTACGGTTCTGGATCTTTTATAAATAACCGTACCGAGAACCGAACCGAACCGTACCGAACCGAAGTACCGAACTTATACCCGAAGAACCGAAATTATATACTCCCTCCGTCCCGTAAAGATAGAAAAAGTAGCTCTTTTACAAGAATTAAGAAAGTAGTTAATTATAGGTAATTTGTGATAATTTTCCTAAATTGTCCTTTTAATTTCTTGAAGTAAATCATAATAAATTAGTGATTCACAGAACTAACACTACTTTTTCTATCTTTGTGGACAAAAAAAGTAGCTATTTTTTCTGTTTTTACGGGACGAAGGGAGTATATATATATATATATATATATATATATATAAATTATTAATTTACATAAAAATAAAATACTTATATATTTCAATGAAAATTATATGAATTTGTCAAGTATTTAATAATTATTAAAGTATTTTTTATAAATTAATATGAACAACACATATTCATTATTTTCTATCATTGACCAAATTACATAGTTTTAACAAAAATGATATAATTTTAGACTTGAGAATATTTAAAAGTACCCTTATCAAATAATCAAAAAATTAATATTAAATCGAACGATAATATGCATGTTGTGCCTTTTTATATTATTGATGATTATTTACTTGTGATAGTTGAAAATATAAAAAATATGAATGAATGAGTAGCTAATTAATTTTAAAAGTCAAAATAATATATTATAATATAGTAGAGATCACATTTGAAATAAAATAATATCCGTGGTTTTAGTGATATCCGTACCGAACCGTACCGAACCATTAGGACCGAATCCCCGTACCGAACCGTACCGAAAAATAAAATCTCCGAACCGAACCGAACCGATTGTTGGTACGGATCCGGATATCCAATTTTTGATATCCCCGACTTTTGGTTTGGTTCCGGAGATTTGTCAATCCCCGGATTCCCCCGAACCGTGCTCACCCCTACTAGCCTACGAGAAACAGAGACAAGGACTGATGAACGTAAGAGGAATCCAGTGGAGAACCCTTACAAAGGATGTGATAATCCCTATCTACAACACACCCCTAGACTTAAAAACATCCATCCTAAGACATTGCGGAGAAGCTGATAAGAAACCGGAAGAGACGTGATAGGGTGCTTTCTTGAACCCATCGCCTGAGCAGTATTGGTCACAGGAAGAAGCGATACAGACGAAGAGGTCGGTGAACAATGTGAAGAAAAAGCTGAGGTGGTTGAAATTCTTACTGAGTCAGTAGTCATTAAGGAAAACTTACCAACAGACATGCGAGCAAGCAATATGGCAAGAAGAGAAGCAAGAGAAGTAGAAGTAGTGGCAAAAGGAAACTTGTCAATAACAAAGGAGTTGGTATCCTCGCTATCGAAGGTAAGAGTTATAAAGAGGGTCGAGCGAAGGACATTCCAATAGAGGAAAAGTCACGGCCATAACATTTTTTGTCACTAAAATCAACCATAGCGTCAAAAATACTCTTACTCATTTTGGTGAAAGAAAATTTAGGAAAGGCAGATTGAAAAACTATCCCGTAAAGAAGTAAAATAAAAAATATCGGCAAATCTCGAACGCGAAAGAAATAAAGCTAGAAGGGGCAAAAGAAATAATGAAAAAACTCAAGGAAAGAGAAGGTCATTTGTAAGGAAGGAAAAGGGAGGAAAAGGGAAAGTCAGGGGGAAAAACCTATTAGAATTCACAGAAATTTCAAATTCAAATAAAGAACTGCAACACTTTACGAATGCCCTAAAAGATGAGATGTGGGCAATTAACCGTCAAAAGCAATAAAACAGTAATAGTAAGCGCATGAAGCCCGAGAAGTACTCAAAATCAAAATAAAAAATAACAGTTGTACAACATTACAAATGAAGTATAAATACCACCCTTAGAGAAAAAGAATAATAAACAAAATAGCAAGAAAAATATGAAAGAAGGAGAAAAGCAATTAATCTATTCGATTTTGGAAGAACAATTATCTATTCGATCTTGGAAGTGATTTCCGGATTAGAACGACATCTAATTCGGAATCACTTCCAAAATCCATAAAATAAATTGTCAGTCAAAGAACCCCCAAGCCAGTGGACATATCTGAGCTCTAGAAGACCCATTGGCTCAAAGATGAAGGCACGACATCCGCCAAATAAGATTGTATCGAGCCAAAGCCTGAATATCCAATTGACACAAACACTCCAAAGGAGGATTAATAACGGAATATCATGAAATTCCACATCGCCAAATAAAAAAGAACACAAAGAGACTTATAAAAGAGGTAACAGTGCCACTTATAGTTTTTTCGGTATGATTACACTCTTGAATACCCAAACTACCCATACCGACTTAAGCATAACTCGGGACTCGAAACCCAAGTTCCCCAAGCTTAGATTCGTTTTTTTGCAGGTTATCACAATCCCTCCAGACAAACGGAAGACAAACCTCCTCATTTACAGATCATTTAACATTTTTGTCAGTTTTAAATTCATATGAATTATTATTTAATCTTCTTATTATAAACCTTTTTATTAACAAATTATTTTTATAATCTATCAATTTATATATACTATTTATTTAATTTTATTTATTTATAAAAACTGTTATTTACAAATTATTTTCATAAACTTTAATTTGTTTAAATATTATTATTTTCAATATTTTTTTATTATAAAATTTATTATTTCTATAAATATGATTTTAATTGATTTAAATTAATGAATACCCAAAGATTCTGATATTTTTTCCTGAATTTTTAATATATAAATATTTATTTTTTATTATAAATTATTATTTTTAAAATTAATTTAATTCAGAACTATTAATAATTATCTAATTAATTGATGTTATTTTTAAATTTGATTAAATTGAAATTAGATTATGTATATGTAAAAATCAAAATAAAAAATATCATCAGGATATTAGAGTATTGTGCGAGTGTACGACTAGTTAAAAATCACTTTTATGGAAAACGAAGAAGGTAGAACCTTGATATTGTTGTACTCATGTTTAGATATGATGATCCTATGATCACCAACTTCATTTTGCTGTTAATTTTTCAATGCAGTACTCTATATTTCTTAGTTATGTATCTTTTCCCGTAATTTCACATTGTCTATATAATCAAGACTCGGTTGTTTTGGCTACATATCTTATGAGGTCTATGTCTTTGTGATTGAAATATAGCCTGTATCTTTCATTGTTTTACAGTCAACTCCTACAGTTTGTAATCAATTGATTGATCAAATTTCTCCTCAATGAATACTTTATTTCTTTTTTTAATATTAAATATTGATTTTTCAACATATACGAATGTTTGACATGTTAGTTTACATAAATAGCTAGGGATGAGTATTCAGTTAGACTGATCAAAATTTTAAAATATTGTCATCATTTAGATCAAATTATACATTCAGAAATAAGATGAAAAATGTGCATGCGAAGACTTGGTCTGATGGCCAGGTTCTTCCATTGCATTTTCGAGGTCACAGGTCCCCAACAGCCAGTTGTTTCGGTTGTTTTAAAAATTAACACAGGGTTAATGGTATACTATAATACTAACAACTAACCCTGCTAATTTCCACTAATCCCGTTAACTATATATCTGATAACAAATTATAATAATAATAATTGAAAAATAAGTGTTCAGAAAATGACATAGAAAGTGGTAAAAAAAATGTCATGGCAACGATCTAACGGTCAGAAATACGTTCCCATATCATAAGCAGTGCTAACGTTCTCACTAAATTGGCTCCCCAATTCTTAAAAACTTATCCATTTTTATAAACAAACCCTCGATCTTCCACTTATCTACAATGTTGCCATCATTTAGATCTACATTCCGAGTAAAAAGGCTGACCATAAACAACCCCTTGTCCACCTCAGCAACAAATCTTTCTTCTAACTCACCGGTTTCCACGTGGCAAAACCTTAATAAGTACCTCACTTCTCATAACTCAAAACTTTTCCCTCATCACTCTGTTAAAAAAAAAAAAAAACAAGCTCAAGTTCTTCACTATTTTCCATTTTCTCTTCATTTTGATAGGTTTTTTCTTAACATTCAGAGATTGTAAATAACCGAATAACTCGACGGAATTAATAAACAGAAAAAATGGAGCCATTGTGTGATTTTTGTGAGATGGTAAGAGCAGTAGTTTATTGCAAATCAGATGCAGCAAAGCTGTGTCTCCACTGCGATGGAGTTATACACAATGCCAACGCCTTATCGCGCAGGCATCCCCGTTCGCTTCTCTGCGATAAATGCAATTCACAGCCCGCGATTCTCAGATGCTTGAACGACAAGTTATCTATCTGTCAGAATTGTGACTGGAGTAATGCTAATGGCTGTTTAAACTCAGGCCATCATCACCAGCCTTTGAGTTGTTATACAGGCAGGCCGTCTCTGTCGGAGTTTTCGAGAATCTGGTCGTCTGTTCTTGAGGCGCCACCTTCTGTTAATAACGGTTATGATCCTGGAGGATTGGGATCTTTGCCTGGAAATGAGAGTTCTATTATTAGTGGGGATAATGAGAGCAGTTTTGGTAGAGATCATCATCAATTGGGTTGGATACCGGATCAGAATTGCTTATCTAACGCTACGGATCAACTGCCTGTTTTGTCTGATGAATTGAACATGCCCAAGGTATAAACATTTTCGCCCCGTTTTTCCTGAAATCGCGATTTAAGTGACGATTGTTTGAATATGTATTAGTTGTGGTTTATGCATTGCAGGGTTGCTCTGAGTTTAAGGATCTTGGGATTCATGATGATGATCTATGTGGAGGTCTGAATATAGATGATGTTGCATTGGAATTTGAAAATGGCGACGAGCTATTCGGATGTCAAAATAGCAGATTTCAGCAGATATCAGCAGATGACTGCATTTTACTCGAGAAGAATTTATCCGTTACGGAATCCAATTGTCCTGTTGAGAATGCTATAGAGGTTTAACTTCATTAATTATCTTCAATTTATCACCATTTATTCATAAGTTTTGATAGTTTTTTAAAAGAATTGAGGCAAATAATGATATCGTTTGGTAAAAAAGAAAAAAAAAGTCAAACAATATGTGGTTTGGTCTAAAAATATGCCGTTTAATCTATTTTTTTTAAATGTCAAATCGCCATATTGTTCGGTCTAGAAAAATAGTTGAACATGTATCATTCGAAAAAATATTCACCCCACCTGAAAACAAATTTCTGATTCCGCCACTGTGTTTGCGAAGGTATCATCATCAGGAACTTTGCAGTCAAGTCAAGTGGTGCATCCAATAAACAGTGGCTTGTATATAAATAGAAGCTGCAACAGAAGCATGAATCTTGGATATTCTGCTGCTACTGTACAAGTTCCTTCAGGCATATCTATCTCACTGTCTAACATTACGGGCGAAAGCAGCGCAACCGACTACCAAGACTGTGGACTATCCCCGTTTTTAGCTAACGAAGCGCCATGGGAGTTTCCTATGGATACCACCTGCCCTCAAGCGAGGGACAAGGCGAAGATGAGATACAACGAAAAGAAGAAAACCCGAAGGTAAGTATGTTTCTTTCGGACCTCGCAATTTACAGTAATACTTGACTTCAATGCTCACACTGATTTTTGTAGGTATCATAAGCAAATCAGATATGCGTCTCGTAAAGCCAGAGCTGATACTAGAAAACGTGTGAAAGGCAGATTTGTAAAAGCTGGTGAAGAATATGATTATGACCCACTTCTTGAAGACATATTTGACAAATCTTTGCCCATTAACTTTGATGACAACTGTGATATTCATATCAACACTCAAATTGATAAGGTACGTATTGAATGGAGTTTCCCCATTAGTTGATCAGGTTTTTGTTGGAAAGTGTTGAAAATCGGATTAGTTTCATATTGGTTTCACGAAAGTTTCACTAAGGTTTAGCTGAATTTTTGAGCTATGGGTTTTACCTGTTAATTTATGGCTTGATGACAGCCAAAACGCCAAACTCTTTAGACTTTTTGGAAATCGATTTAAATCTTCAAAAATTATAAATCTATTTTAATTTGATAAATTCATTGAAAATCTATCCAATTTTTCACAATTGATTTAGTATGTGAATCACGTGGCATCTTAATTAACAACTATTTTTTTTTTATTTTTAAAAAATATATATTCAATTGTCATGTAGGCTCAATTAAATTAATTTTGAAAAAATAGATAGATTCTCGGCGCATTGGTTAAATTGAGATAGATTTATAACTTTCGAAATGTTCCGATAGACTTATAAAAAATTAAAATGTTTGGTTTTTTGGTACCATTAGACCTAAATTTATATGCTTATAAGCTAATTTTATTAACATATTCTAAACATTGTTAGTTTTTAACCCTTTTTCTTTGCAGATTGGATGATAATGGAATCAATCATGACCCGTCGTCTTCATTGCTTCTTGTTTAAAAAAGCTGATCACAACATGTTCGGCAAACTGCTCTTCGATCAAACCCCATTTTACAAATATTCATTCAAATGGGCGGTTAATAGTAAATCTCTATATGGTAAATAAAATTTGTGAAATCCAAAAAATACATTTATATGAAGAAATCTCTTCACTTGTCAGTATTATTTCATATACTTATATAAGGTATCATCCTGCTGATACTCAAGAAGACATGATTCATTCATTTTTTTGCTATATAGTGTATTTTGTTTGCCATGTAATAAAAAATTTACTTGAATTGGAATAATGTACAAGTTTATTTTTGTAAGCACAAGAATTTTCAACGTCCTGTGATTTATGTAATAAAAGTGTGGAAACGTTGCATAAACTATTTTAAGGATTGTGATTCCCTCAAATACATAACTTGAGGAGTTAATGTTCACTATTTACACCGGCATAGTTCAAAAAAATACAATTTTAATTAATTTAATATAAAGTTGGTAGACTTAGACTTTAAAATCAATAAAAATCACAAAACAAATATTTTCTAAGCAATCAAGGATTCAAGAGCCATGCAAGATAAACACTCTCTAACTTATTCTTTGTCCATTATTTGCTATTCCAGAAAATTCATATATTTGATTGTAATAGCCTAAAAATATAAAGATATTCATTCAATTGCTACTTTTCTCTTACAATTGATAGACAAATTAACAAATTAACTTGGTATTGTAAAGTTTGATTTATTTAATTGGGAAATCGTTTTAAGGAATAATCATTTGGCAAGGATAAATGTCATATACACTATTTACAACGGCTATTTAATTGGGTAATTTTCACAAATCCCTCAAAATGGGACTTCATTAACATTTATACCTCATCAAAAAATAATAAGCAGAAATCTCCCAAAAAAAGTTAAAACTTTACGCAAATCTCTTATAACCCAATATTAGCTGTTTTTATAGTATAACTGGACAATTATGCCCCTTTCTTGTCACTGAACCAGAGAAGAAGAAATTGCAGTAAGAATTCAACGCGGCCATCTCGAAGACCTGCTTCTGCATCGCCGACCAGGACGGTAAGAAAATAGGAAAGAGAGCTTGAATTATTTACTTGTATAAGGACGATCGGCGACGGCGATTCGACCGTTTAGGTTTTACAGAAATTGGAAAGAAAGTTTGAATTGGAGATTGCAGTGCTGTTTGATGGTGGACGAAAAGAAATTGCAGACATGAACTTTTTCAACAATTGCCTTCATATTATTTACTTGTATAATTGTATATACAATTTATAATTTTTAACAGTTTATAAAGATTTTTCTGATCTTGTTTTTGGCTTGCTAATCTTTTATATATATTTTTGATTGTTGTCTTACAGTTTACAGACAAAAGTTAAATTAGTTGTTTGTACTTTCAATTGCTAAAGACTATTTTTTGAATTGAAGATTATAAAGAGAACCAAGAGTGTTTCGCATAAATAGCTTCATAAATCTGTTTAACTATTTTGGAGGTCTACTACTAATTTAATTGTTTAGGTTTTAGTCTTTTTTCAGATTTTCTTTTGGTTATTTTCTACTCTTTCACCAATTTGAATATGAATGTTTGTACTCAAAGTTATGATGTCATGCTTTGAATGGTTAAAATAGCTTCATAAAGTAGAATGTTGGAAGTAATTTGTACATGAACTAGACATTATTTCTCATGGGTCTGTACTATCTAATATTAATGAACAAACTGTTCAAAGTCTTAACATGTGCAAGGTTGTTGATAAATTCAATTTTTAATTAGAAAAAGAAACAAATTAATATCTAAATATCATATTCAAGTAAATAGTGTGGTTCATGACGATTGGAATTTGGAAGCAAAAATTCTCTCAATATAAAATGTCAGTTAAAATTGTAAAGATCAGCAAGATAAATTTTAATAAAAATTGAATTAAGTTAGTTCAGTTGATATAGATTCACATTAGGTTTACATCAGGTTGATTTTGGATATATAGACTGTCAAATATATTTCACTTAAAAGAAATATTCAATTTGTATATTATACTAAATCTTAATAAAATGTCAGTTAAGATTATTAAGAGCAGAAAGACAAATTTTATTAACAAATAAATTAAGGTAGTTCAGTTGATATAGGTTCACATCGGGTTGATTTTTGGTTTTATAGTATGTCAAATACATTTCACTTAAAAGAGATATTCAATTTGTATATTACTCTAATCTTAAAATTATCTCTATATAAAATGTAATTTAAGACTGGAAAGAACAACAAGACAAAATTTATTAAAAATTGAATTAAGGTGATTCAGTTAATATAAGTTCATATATGGTTCACATCAGGTTGATTTCCAGTTTTATAGACTGTCAGATACATTTCACTTAAAAGAGATATTTAATTTGTATATTACATTAAATCTTAAAATTCTCTCTATATAAAAATATTTAAAATAGTAAAGAGCAGTAAGATAAATTTTATTAAAAATTGAATTAAGATAGTTCAATTAATATAGGTTCACATCCGGTTCACATCAGGTTGATTTTTTTTTTTTAATATTTTCATCATTTATGAGTTACATATCATGTGTGCAATACACACTACACATAAAAAAATTCAAAAATAATCTTAACAATTATTTTATTTTATAAATTAATGAAATTAATAATTTTAGAATTTCAATATATTATTTTCTAAATATCTGAAATTAAAATTGAAATCCTTCATTTAGTTGTGATGTGTTAATAAAATTAAAATTTTAAAAACCAAATAAATTATAAATTAAAAGTTGGGAACCTTTTTACACATTTCATCATTTGTGTTCATCTTGTTCCTTTGGCAGGTACAAGAGTACAGGTGCATAAAAGAGCAATAACACAGGTGGAGAAGAAATTCTATTTTCGAACCCACTAATTCAGATCTCAAAGCCACAATTAAATTAAGCAATTCAAATATTTACTCCATGCGAAGATTAATTCTATTTTCAATGTGAATCCCCGACAACGGCAATAATAGAATCGTCAATAGCAAGCAGCGACTACCGGTGTTCTGACTACCGACCGCCTACCAAAAGTTCGGCGTTCTGGCTACCAACCATTGGAGGTTCGGCCACCGGCAGTCTGGCCGTAATAAATTAAACCACAGACTGATAAAACATATAGAAGGTGAAGGTTATAGAGAAGAGAAGAGAAGAGATGGAACATAATTAGGTGTAGTGCGTACATTGATTTCGATGTGAGTGTGTATTGAGGGCAAACTTGGACTAAAATTATAGTCAGGTACTCATGAAAATAGGTTTTAAAAAAAGAGAGATTTTTGCAAAAAAATAATTTGTGAGTCATTAACATAAACTTTTCAATTTTTGGGTGATTTGGTGTAATTTTCTCTATTTAATTGCCACACTGACACAAGTCTGGTTAATGATTTAAATTAAACGGTGTGTTTAAATGTTAATTTTTTTTAAAAAAAAGAATCATGTTTGAGCTGAAAAACAAATTAGTGGCGTAAGTGAGACACGGGCAAAACATTAGGCTCACTTTTGTACCTTTTCCCTAATGACACGCATAGCGCGGGAGTCTGGATATTATTTAGCTTACTCTCCAATTCTTTCTTCTCAAAACTATCCAATCGGAAATGGAAGCTCCTTCTCCGGTGACAGAGCTCTGTTTAGACGTGAGTTTATTCAATAATCACACTGATCAGTTTTTCTTTTTTATATATTCATTCTTCAATCTGTTTTTTTTTGTTTAATTTTGCAGTTAATTTTAGCTGCATTTCAAAGATGTCGAGTATCTGAAGATATTTGCAGGCTCTCAATCATTCTCAAAGCATCATTATCTCCGCCGTCGGATTCTCCAATTATTCGGATTTCAAGTAACAATGCACAATCTCTCTCACTTTTTTCAAAAATTAATCAATCTGTTTTTAATTATGTTTTTAATGTGCAGTTTCGGATACTGGAATCGGAAGCAATTTGGAAGAATTTCAAAACCTAAAGTGTGCTAAACAAGCCATTGATACACAACACTGGGGTAATTTTGACAATTAGCTTGCTCTAAATTTTATTTACTGTGCATTATTTAACGTTTATCTTTTCGAAATGCAGATGGTTTGCTTTCTTTCATAACAACCAGTAAGTTGTAGTATATAATTGTATACTATATTTAATTTTCAATTTTATGAGTTTATAGTTTTTATTTTTAGTGTTTATTATGGTGATGCAGGCACTTGTGATAGTGAGGTTTATCGTTATGCTTTAAATTTGAGAGAGAGTGTTGGTAATGGAAGATTAACTCGGTTACCTTCAAATCCGAAGAATGGTGCTAAATTCAGGCAATTTTTCAATGTGTTTTTCTTTCCTTTAAATTATTGGATATGTTTTGTGTGTGTTTTTCTAGTTATATATATTTTTTATTATGGTAAATAACTTGGCTGTGTGAATTATACAGCGGGAGTGAAGTATGTTTATCTGTCTCTGAGAGTCTTGATGCTTTAGTACCGGCCATCAATCATTTCTTTCGAAAGGTCTGTCGGTTGCATCTGTAGATTGTTCCTTTGAATTTATATGAGGCTAACTTTTGCTGTTTAAAACCCCTGTATGAATCATTTATGTTTTAGATAATTGTTCATTTATCATATCACTACCAGAATGTAGGTTGCTACTTATGCAGACTCAACTTTTCTTTTATATTGGTAAACTAGGATAGACAATGCATTATTAACTTGACTATATTATTTGTGGTTCAAAATTTTCAAATTTAAGTTATTGTATGTATCTTGGATTTATCTACAAAAGTAAGTGATTGCAGAAAGGCTTCCAAGTTCCTGTAACCCAAGTATTTACTTGGTTTTCTTTCTTTTGCAGATTCTCATCTTGAAAATTCCTGTGAGTCACTATTTTAACTCAATTAGTCAGTTATATTGATGGTTTGTTAAATTGACAATATTGCTTCTTAAGGAGAGTTTGTTAAGAGGATGTAGGTAGTTTGTCTACATCAGGATCATATATCTACCTTCTCATTCCCTTTATCTCAACTATCAAGAAAGACTCTTGTCCATATTAGTATAGGCATCCCATTGTTATTTCCAGTAGAAAGCACAATCTCTTAAGGCCTTACGTTATTTAATTAGTCTATATGAAACCTGATTAAAATTGTCATAAATTGCAAAGGAAGAATACCTGCACCCTACATAGTTGGAGCATAAGAACTGCCTCCACCTCGGAGCAGGGAAGCTTTGAGGGGGTTCACTAAAAAGTTTTTTTACTGGTTGAAATTACTTAAATAACATCTTCACAGAGGCTTATAGTGATATTTACTAGAACCCTTAATCTTGCATCATATCCCACCTTTAGGAAAAGATGATATTTCTCAAAACTCTCAGGTCTTGGCCAATTATTGTAGGCACATGCAATAGTTCTCTCAATTTGGTGATTAATAGTCATCATTTTTATTTCTTTCCCCAGAATGTTGCAGTAGATCTGGTGGTTGAAAATGAGGACATCCCTGGATCACGATTTGAAAATGTTTTTTTAGCAAATGAGAGCAATCCATTGCCTTTTTCAGCTCCAAATTACGAGCGTTTGAAGTCAGGCCTTGAAGATTATGTTATAAAGCATGGACATAGGCTAAATCAAAATTGCAATCCATGCTTTTTGATTCGGTAATCTTATTCTGCACTCATGCAAGTAATATGTTCATAGCGGAATTCGATAGCATTCTTTAAGGAGTTGGTATTTTGCAGCGTTGTTTACATAAAATTTTACAGTTTCTTCTACCAATTCAGTAACTTCAGCTACCTGTTTGGATTATGTTGCATGTATAATATCAGCCATTACTGGCCCTGAGTTTGTTACTGAACTCACTAACTTGAGGTGGTCATCTTTCTTTGTCTTATGGAATCGTCACTTCTATGGATGATGGATTTTGAGCTTTCTTCTCTATATACTGTTATCTTTAGAAGTGTTGTCCAAATACTCTCATATTGGCTAGGTCTTGGAAGTATCAACTACAAGGAGATGATCAACTGGAAATTTAATGATATCAGTCCATGATATTTTAAAATGTATCTTGAATTTGCAGTTGACTAGTCAACGTTTTAATTTTCACTGTTGTCATGTTCATAGATCCTTTTACTATACTACATCATTCTGTCTCTTCCAAAATATCAGCCTCTTCAGATGTTGTGCCATCCGAATTCTATATAATATGCGTTTTTCTCCATGGTAGGCATAATTTATCAAAGTATATTAACCCCTCAATTATCTACTAAATATCTTGATGAGATTGAAAAAGTAAATTCTGTTTTCCCTTTCGAGTTTTGCAATAAGACTCCTTATGTTTTTGTAGGATTATTTTCATTACTAAAGTATCACTAATCTTCTTGCATACAGAATGATTGTGTTATCATACTGTATAACCCTAAATCATTTTGGAAATATCTTGCTTCCTTCTTTTTCATTTTTTCAGGGAGAATCTTAAGGCTGGGATTGGAATGGCATGCAGCCTGGAAAGTGAAAGGAGTTCAGGACTGATAGCAGAAGTGGTAATAATAATAAGCGAGTGTGGACCAACCTGTCCTTACTACAGCCAATGTAGCTCAAAAACAGAGGTCCATATAGATATCTGTTTCCCCTCCTTCCTACTTTATGTTTTACTTTTTCCTTGTACAGAATGTTGTCAAATTGTTCTGGTAAGATTATCAGTTAATGTTGAGTAGTATATCTTAAGGGAACGGGCAGATGTCCAAAGATACTTTACACTTAATACAGTAACTACAATATATACATAATATTAAAAGACCATAAATTTTAACTTTCATAATTTTTGGGCAGATTTTTATTTAACCGACCTATTGTTTTGTCTGTAGCTTCTCCAATTAACATGGAGTTAAGGCTTTATTGAGTAGTATTTTATCAGTATTTATGTTTGGTTCTTTGCCTTAAAGTGAACCAGGTGAGACATGTTGTTATCTAACCTAGATTTAATTATACACCGGCTCTCACTCGTTTATAAAAGGGGTTTCAGAGAGCATATAATGTTCCTGCAAATTGGCTTGTTTATTTTGTGCCACTCATTGAAGTTAACATAAAGATGTCAAATGGTTAGATGTGTGCATTATGACTTTAAATTGTCATATCATATTGACATATGGTAGGTGCAAGTTGTAACACTATGTCGTGAACAATGAACTGAAATTAGAAAACTATACCAAGATTCACATGTGTGATTCTTCTGAATGCATCTTACTTTTTGCCATTTCTTAGTGTTTCTTTCTAAATGCATCTCTTTGACCTGCTATGATTTTTTTTAGATATTGTACTTTGAAGACTTCAGACCTTGTTCGATTCCTGACCAATTTGTAAATGCATTGTCTGGCATTGACTGGAAAAGTTATGGATTGTCGTTGGGGAATGTTGATGATCAAGAAGGTAACTTTCTAGAGTGGGAAAACTTACCACCTGGTACTCATATATCTATCGTTCTTCACTGCTACCGTAAGCAATATCCTATGGTCTTTTTGAAATATGTGCTTCAATTTTGGAAATAGATTCTTAAATGTTATTCCTATATTTTCCATAATATGTTATATGCCATAGTTTCCTTGACTTTTCCAAGATAAATTACACCTTCAGTAAGGCGTAAATCTCAAGCTGATCGTTCTCTTATCAAAAGATCAGTTAAACTTGCATTAGATGATTTGAAGGAGAAATATTCTGGAACTCTTCTAAGCAGACATGCTGTCAAGGTGAATATCTTTCTCTGTCTCTCTAGATCTACAATTCTAAAACTTTTTAAAGAAGAAATTGTAGCAACATCACATGCAAATTGCAAGTATTACATAAATGGAACAAATTATAGTTAACATCCACATCACATGCAAATTGAAATGCTTATATTGCTATAACTAGTGATTCTCTGCTAGTAGTAGTCATCAAGTCTCTGTTTAGTGTTAGCATTCTAAAAATGTAGATATCTTTTGCTTGGTAATCTTTGTATACACACCGGACTTGAAGTTTTGGAATTTCCGTCATTCTCAGATTCGCAGTTATGCTCCTGATCTAGCAAAGTCAATTGCGGGACTCATTTTGACATCCAACGATTCAGACTTCCAAGAAGAATGTTTTTCTCTTCTTGGTTTGCAGACTAAGGAAATCAAAGAGGAAACTGTTGAAAATTGTATTAAAGAGAAGATCATTTCAGTTATAAATACAAACGACAGGAAGTCCCGGAAAAGCACAGAAATGGCAGCAGCACCTTCTCTTTTTGAAGACGACTGCAGCTGGAATTCGAACTTTCACGACAAGGAATACGAAGAAGGCGACGATGAAAGTGATAATTTGTTCGATTACTTGGACTGATAAAGTCAGGAGGGCCTTCAGCAAAATGCATATCAGGTTCACATTCTACTTACCACTTTAAGATTTTCCATTATAATTGCAGAAAAATATCTCATCAATTTCAGATATACTACCCCCAATGATTATATTAATATAATTCAAGCAAAAGTTATACATCCTTTTGTCCAAAAACTATACATATTTTGTGTATCAAAAGTCGAACGAGTAGTCAACTGAAAAAAAGTATATAATATATAAGCATTAAATAGAAAAAAAGATATAGGATGACACCAATTTTTTTTTTTAAAATTATATACTCTTATGGCAGTATAATTATGTTTAAGCAGCAGTAGGTGCAGGAATGTAAGAAATAGCAGGCTCAGGCATGGAAGCCATAATTGATGTTCTCGGCGAGAGAGTTTCTTCTTCTCCCTGAACTGAAATTTCAGGCTTAAAATCAAGCGACTCGTCGTTATATATATCCCACCATTTTGCAACTAGCATCTTGATATCCTCTCTGTCCATGTTGGCTTCTTTGCCTGTGTACCTCCATGGTTTTGACCCCTATATTTATTTAAAATTAAAACAAAATGAAAAACATTAATTAACAGATTATGCATTTTAAACATTTATTAAGTAACAAAAAGTTGATTTAGTGATGTTAATTGGTTGAAGTAACAAAAGATGGTATAGAAACTACTTACAGCAGCACAGTAATGGGCAGCCTTAACCTTTTCGACATCTACGTTCTCGGGGTGTTGCCATAACATGGCTAAAACCAGATTGTAAACCAGAGGAATTGGCTTGTATGTCTTCTCGAAGAACATGTTCAAGAAATCCTGTCATTTTTTTGTTTTTGTTTCAGTATTTAGAAACCAATAAGCACGGATTTGTTAATATACATTCAGCGGCAGACCATAATTTTTTTATAAGATGGACAAAATATAAAGAGTTATATATTTTATTATTTTAATAGTTTTTATTTAAAAATTTAATTTTATAAGATGAATAAATGTCTACTACACATTCTACGTTGGTTTGTCCATTGATACATTCATCATTATTCTAGTTATTATGATTAAGTGTTATGGTGAGAGTTAAAGTTTTACGTGGTTGCTAAACTACAAGCCTTTTACAGAATGATTAGTATTGTCTCATTTGTTATATTCTATTAATTAAATTTTCAATTTTACATCAATGGAGGCTATTGTAGTATTTCAATACAAAAATTGCTCATCCGACAACAAACACGTTGGATTACCATGCAAGTTTTTGTGGCCGCACAAGCAAATTTTCACATGAATTGTTATAGTAATCTCCTTTAATGTAAAAATGAAATGGTGGTAAGCGTTTTGTAAAAAGACTATAGTTAATTAATTGCAAAAAAAAAAAATTAATCCGCTGTGGTGATTATTTAGGTTAGGGTGTAAATATATACTTGTTCAGCAAAGGGTGTTGGTGCTGTGAGCTCAAGAGTGTGAAGAAGGTCCTCATAAGTCAATCGGCTAGGCTCGAAAACAAACATTCCGGCGTTAAAGTACAAAGGAGGAGGAGATCCCATTTCTGCCGGCCATGGAACCCTACGTGGGCACTGTTGACAGTAGCCAATTTGGTACTGAGGAGAATGGCTCCATGTTTTCTCACAGAAGCAGTCCATGCTCGCATATAAGTAGCCATCGGGCATGTCGAAGAGGTGATCTATATTTTCAAACACTTGAATATCAGCATCCAAATATATCATCTTGCTGTACTCCAAAAACTGTAACATGAACAAACAGTAATTATCAATAGTCATCTTTTAACTACATGTATATAGTTATAAAGCACTTGACACCCATCACAGGTAACTTATGACACAAGTTAATAGAGAAAATGATTATGAAAAATTCTCAACCATACTTAAATTAAAAATTAACACATATCAACTACTATAAACTATATTTTAAAGGCAAAATAATTTTATATATCTATAATTTTAACCGTTTATGACAGATGTTTCCTTAAAAAAATTGGACGTGTTATTTTGTTAATTTTGCGAATTGAGACAAATATATCCAGAACGTGTTTGATCAAACGTGAATTGCTTATACGGATTTACTTAATTTTTCCGGCTAGTAAAGAGAAACTTCATAGCTGTAATTGAATTGATATTGGGAAAAAAACTGTTCCAACTCGCCAAATTGACGGAATTGAACTGTCTAATTTTTTTAAAAGGACACATATCAAAATGGTCAAACCTATGAATATATAAAATAATTTCACCTGTTTTAAAATTCAGCTGTTGGGTATAATACACCTAACTTATATACTTTTGGTTTTGAAAAAAAATTGTTTATATATGTAATTTTCACTTGAAAATTCATTATGCATCTCTCCTCAATTATATATTTTAAAAAGTAATGTAATTTCATCAAAGAAAATATACAATTTACTTACATTCCAAATCCGGAGCTTGGAATAGTTGATGACATAATAAGGCATGGCAAATTGAACTTGATTTTTAGGTGGATAAATAGGCTCAATCTCATGAACTATACACCCTTGAGACCTCAATATTTGACGGTGTGCTTCAGGAACATCGCCTAAGATTGCAACAACAAGAGGATATGCACTTTTAGCCTTTCTTAAACCCTTAGCCAATCCAACCACACCTTTCACATAATCACCATTTCCAGCTAAAAATGTCACGTATGCCCTTTTCGAGTACTTTGTACAGACCTTTCCGTTGCCGGAAAACACGTCCACCGGCACCTGAGGCGCCATTTTTAGTTGAGAGATTGTAAGGATTAATGGAGGATTATGTAGAGATTAATTAACTTGGTGTTGAGGATTATTAGGAAAGTAAGCTAGCAACTCCAAGGATTATGCTACCTTACTAACCTTATAATATTTTTCCTGAGTTATTCAATGAATTGGCTCTGTTATATAGAAGTTAAATGTGGTGTAAATTCATGCCAAATGATACCCAAATGCAACTTTATTTAACACTAGTATCAGCATGTACAAAGTATAAGTATATTTATAACTGTATAAGTATAAGTATGGGCAAGAGAATAAAAATGTTTTATTAACCGAACAAGAGATAGAATGTGACGATTAGAGAAAAAAATTGATTAATCAAGGTAGGAATGTGCATTCAATTTAAACCATATTGAATCCAATAAAATTCTGATAGTTTTTCAAAACTTAATTTGATTTGAGTAAAATGTTTTATAAAAAATATATATAGTTTTAATGTATATATTTTAATTTTTTTTTAATTAAAATGTGTCCTGCTTCAAATTACAATCCAATTTCGACACAATTTTCGTACACTCCTCATTCTCAGGTAAGCTAACACTGTCCTGGACAATTAAGCTTATATCATTGCAATATTATCTCTAATCGCTACCGCTTCTCCCATGCTGACTTCCGCCCAATGACGGAAATAGGGGAAGGTATGAGAGTATCATACTCCTCATTCTCAAGTAAGCTAACATTATCCTGAACTATTAAGCTAATATCATTGCAATATCATCTTTAATCGCCACCGCTTCTCCCATGCTGGCTTCCGCATAATGACGGAAATAGGGGGAGGCATGGCAGTATCATAACCCTTTCTAAAATTTCAAAATTGTTAACATTAGCACCAATTTTTTTATTTTTTACAATTTAACCCCCCTTAATTTTTAAGATTGCCTACTTCATATATTACATATTGCAATTTAACCCTACTATGTTAAAATTCTGGATACGTCACTGATTCCGCCTTCCGTTCACGTTTGAAGGAGGGCTGTCCCTTCATATTATTCAATATGTTTTGGCTGATATATTGTTTTATGAAAGTAACCTATTCATAAAAAAATAAAGACAATACAAAAAATTAATATTAAAGTGAACAATTGTAGCGGGAGATGGATATTTTTTTAGAGTGGTGAGTATTTAATATGGAAAGAAAATTGATTATTTATTGTTTATTTATAATATAATATGCAGCTACTATTCATTTTAACCTTATCAACAAAATGGACGATCAAGATTAGATATGGATTAAAGTCATAATCATCAATTGGAAACTCGAATGGTGTTAATTTTTCTTCTCCTTAATACTTACAGCACAAGAAATCGACTGATGCAGAAAACGAAATGGGATAATTATTTTCCAGGAAAAATAAATTACTAAGGAAAATTAGCATCAAGTGTGAAAACTTCAACGGTCATATCATATGAAGCAAGAATGGGAGTCTCTAGTATATACAATTAATATAATTAGAAGATATTTTATTTCTATGAAATTGACATATAATTTTTAATATTAGAAGAGAAGAAAGGTGATGATAAAAACATTAACACGGCACCTAAGGGATGAACATGCACAATTTCTAGATAATTGATCTTTAGGTACCCAAACTATTGTACGTTTTTGCTTAAAATTCATTTGTGTTTGTGCTTAAATTTAAACCCCCCCATACTTTTTTAAATTTTATTGTTATGTTAATAAAAAAATATAGTAATACGTAGAAATGATATGCGTGAAATTAAAATAGTAATTTATCAGTATAGTTCATATTTATTTGCGACCACATTAGTAGTCTACTGACTGAAAAATTATTAAAATCAGTTGTTTGAAAAGCTAACTAAAAAAAGGTAAGATTTCAAATATTAAAATAGATTTTGAAAAAATTCATAGTGCATTAGTGGGAAGACTGTACTTATTTTATTCATTCGACCATTTAATGAATGTGATGGAAATTCATCCAATCGTAATAAGTGAACAAAATAAAGTTTATTTAAAAAAAAATAACCATAGAAAGCCCCCTAATTAGTATATGTATGATTTTCCATAATTTATTGATATGCCCGGGTAGAGAAAACCAACAAAAGTGGAAATAGAAGCCCTTATGGAAATTAGAAGGTTGCCTCTTCAAATGTAAAAATAGCGGGTGTATCAATTAGAATCTGGACATAAAGGGACGTAGTAGGACAAAAAAGATTGTTTCTAAACGCCCAAATTTCACAAAAATATTCTCATTAACTACCTAAATTCTTCTTCAACACAGACAGAGACAGTGAAAGGGTCCCAAGTGGCAAAGAGTGGAGCTAGAATGCGACCCAAGAATGGCAATTGAGATGCTCTGCCTTTGTGGTTCCAAGTTGATTGTCAATCTTCAATCACAACAAGAAATTAAGTGTGGGCGAAACTCATCAACAATCTCTACCATAAAAATAATTCTATGTACATTAAATAGAATATCGGAAAATAAAAATTGGGTCGAATAGATGATAGAGGAGGGAGTGATAAAAAAAAAACTTTTATGGAGCCTTAGATCACCTATGCTCCTGTAATTTTGGAAAAACATTCCATTATTATGTCAGCAATAGCACGGACACAAACACGAGAAAAGAGGAAAAAACTGTGCCATTTTAAGGTTTAATATATTATAAATGAAGTTTTGTTATACAAAACACCAAGTTTTCAAAATGAGAAACATTGATTTAATCAAATATTCATGCTACCCATCATTTAATTCATCGTTTTCATGTTCAACTTGACTTAGCTTTTCCTTAATAAAGATCAAGCTTCCTCATCGTCAAAGTCCAAAAATTAAGGGAGCTATTGTAAACATGTACATTCAGTGTCAGCGGCATCACATAAAATTCAAATTTAGAAATTTCCCCCCTAAGAAAAAGAACAAATACCATTTCAATTACGACTAAAACCATGGCCATTCAAATGCTCAAAAAAGTATATCCAGCCAACATTCTATTACAATATATAACCATAAAAACTCTACCCCAAGGTAAAGCCAAGTAAGCACAATCCGGTTCTCTCAAAAATAAAAACACTAGATAATATTCACCCTGCATCCAGACATTGCCAATCCACAAAATGTCTCTCATTCGCTTTATGCCTGCAGAAGACAAACACGGAGTATAATTAGGTCTAAAAACAGAACAAATGTATCAAATTGTAATATTTAAGTTAACAACAACCCAGGTTGTTGATCTTCAGTGAATAGTCCTAACAAAAGCAAATAGTCCTACCCAGTAACAAGATCACGGTGCAACATATTTTTTAAACAGTTTGGACGTTGGAAACGACACATATAAGACAACAATTTTTGCCAAATGACAAGAAATATCACATATCTTTACCTTGTTAGCAATGTTATTGGAGAGCCAATCCAAGCCCTCGTAAAGACCTTCACCAGAGGTTGCACAGGTGCTCTGAATGTACCTGAAAGAACAAACAGTATTTTAGTCAAAACAAAAGATTGGCAACTAGAAGGTGGCACGTGGAAAAGACAGCCGCACAATGGAGGCTAAAGTTGATAATAATACAAATGATAGAGCATCATGATAGTTTACCAATGACGCTGGCGAAGGGAATGAAGCCCAAGCTTGTCAGTGATCTCAGCAGCGTTCATTGCATTAGGAAGATCCTGTTTGTTAGCAAATACAAGCAACACTGCATCTCGCAGCTCATCCTGAAACACCAAACCAATACCCAATTCAGTTTCCCAACTAGATCATCGAGGTCATAGAGAAACTTTTTTCATGTAAAGCATGCATTATCAAAATACAATTCAACCACACACACCAGTCACAATGATAAGTATGAGAATTCTAAAGAGACGGCCACCATATTTCATTGAATTTTGTCAAAACAGTTTCACACACGCCTCGATTATTACATTTCTACTAGAATACAAGGCTTCTGATATCACTTTAATTTATTTTGACAATAAATGAATGCAAGTTGTATGGTCAAACCACAAATAGCTCGGTTGAAACCAACAGATAGGCGTACCTCATTCAACATCCTGTGCAACTCATCTCGGGCCTCCACAACACGGTCTCGGTCGTTGCTATCCACCACAAAAATGAGACCCTGGGTGTTTTGGAAGTAGTGCCTCCACAAGGGACGAATCTGGAAAGCAAAATATAATTCATTGTAACCTATTGAAAGGATCACACAGCACCAAACCTCAACACACTTACTATATGGAACTAAATGTAAGAGTGGGAAAAGTGATGTCTTTAAGATTGTCTGATAGACTTTGTGAGGAAAGCATAGATACATATGGAAAAATCTCATACCTTGTCCTGACCTCCAACATCCCACACAGTGAAACTGATGTTCTTGTATTCTACAGTCTCCACATTAAACCCTGCAGTATAAAAAGAATATAAAAGCAAACCAAATTTCAAGCAATAACTTGAACAAATTTTTACAGGACACCAGCAACATAACATAGGAAAAAAAATACACTGTTGCAGATAAACTCCAAACCAATTAAATATCAAGAGACATTAGAGCCATAACATGCATGTAATATTATGACCACTAAATGTCATCACAGAATAAATTTATTCCAGAATCTTATGTCAGGCAAATCTTGATATACAGCCTACAGGTTTTTCAAAGTCACCAACATACAATGATGTAGCAGAAAGAATTTCCCAAATGGGCATGCCTTCAATATCCCCGCCGATGCCCCGGTTTTGTGAAATGCTACCATAAAGATTTTTAAAGAAGCTTTTCACAAGATTCCTTATTCCTTTGCTATATATCATATCTTGCTTGCTTCCAGGGTATAGCATTGAAATGTAAAGACTTGCAACATAAAATGACCAATAGATATTATGTCAATACATGATAGGATCAAGCTAATAAATGCACATGAGTAATGCAAAAAGTGTAGTCTTGTACACATAAACATTGATTTGCAAAATTGAGTGTGCATGTGAATGCTTATATATAGCTACTTATACTCGGCAATACAGGACATTTAATTTCACAAACATAGTGGCGGTCAACCATTAATATCTTCTGAAGACAAGCAAGTCATATTGTACCATATTCATTCTACATAGACAAACCGTTTGTTGAATAGCCACACCAAAGGTTGCATTTCATATAGGTTACCAATTCTAACGAATAAGTTGAACTTTAAGGTTTGACAGTTTTAGCTTAATCGCCTATAGATTAAACATCAGTTTTAATGTAGGGCTGTTTATGTATAAGTTCACAAAAAATACACGTTTTAGCAGTTTAATCACTTTTATAAAAGTTGGTAAATATATATACACCAACTACCATTTTTTTTCCAAATTGATACACCAATTGAAAATCTGGTGATCATTGATGATGCAAAAGCCAGATTTTCAATTTGGTGTGTGAATAATGTGACCAACTCCGGCTTCCACATCATCAATGTTTCACCTGATTTTTAATTGGTGGATGGATTGTCAAAAAACGGCAGTCGCTGTATATTATCAATTTTTATAAAAGTGCTTAAATTGCAAAAACTTGTATTGTTTGTGAATTCATATGTATACAAACCTACACATCCATTAAACAGATGCTAATTAACAATGTACACTTTATCTAAGCAAACAAACAATAATAGATCCGAGACAAAAAAACGGCACTAACCGATGGTAGGAATAGTGGTGACAATCTCTCCAAGCTTGAGTTTGTAAAGAATGGTAGTCTTACCAGCGGCATCAAGACCTACCATCAGAATTCTCATTTCTTTCTTGGCGAAAAGCCGGCTAAACAGCTTTGTGAACGTCAACCCCATCTTCTTCCACTACTACTTACTCACTCCTTCTCAGTTCTTCAACCCTAATTAACAATCACAGCTAATTAACACATTTTCATTTAAATTCCAAACAATTACCTATAGCAAGCATCAAGATTCAATCCATAATAACAGATCAGACCGGACAGATCTATAAACTAAATTCCAAAACAAAATTCATTCAAATTTAAAATAATATAACCGGCGGATCATCAGATCAGATTCAAATTATAGAAACAAATCACAAATGCATCAAAATTAATAAACAGTTCTACAAAATTGAAATCCCAACAAAAAAACACAGAAAAGGGGACTAAAACGCAGCGTATTGGAGCAGATCGAGATCGACATTTTTACCTCTGTTCAGCAAAGCGGGAAATGGAAATGAAGAAGCTTAACGCCAACGCGAAATACGAGGAGAATGAGAGAGTTTTTCTATTTGGCTTAATTACTTAATAAACCCTCACCTTTAACTTCTTTTTCGTTTATACCCTGACCTAGGAAATTTGTCACATATACTCATGACCTTGTCTTTATGTTGCACCTCTACCCTCGAGGTATTAAATTTACCTCTTTTCATTTGAAAAAAGTTTAAAATAGTCCTTCATTTTTAGTATATATTCTAATTACACGTCAATGTTATTAATTATACAAAAATTGATTTTTTTTTAAAATAATAATATTAGCGGTTTTTTAAAATTGGAGTATAATTGTAGATTGTAATTAATAAAAAATATTTTATTTATTTTATTTTATTTAAATTAAAAAATTAATTAATTTAGGACTTATTTGAGCGTTTTTATAGATGAAGTATTTGTTTGTAATTTTTTTATTAGAAAAAGGTATAAAATAACCCTTATATTTAGTTATTTTCAATAAATCATTTTTTTTTTGAAATTTGGGGTAGAGGTGAAACATAAAGACAAGGTCATGAGTATTTGTGACAATTTTCCTAGGTCAGGGTATAAAAGAAAACAAAATTAAAGGTGAGGGTTTTTTAAGTAATTAAGCCTTTCTATTTTATGCAAAATTGGGATTTTATTTTGTTTTTTGATTCGTTTAAATAGCGGAAAGGTCCCTGCTTTTTTGACTATTTATTTATAAGGACTTATGTTTTTTGATCAAATTGAATGACCTATGTAGTCGTATCGGTACACGCCACGTATTCATTTGCAACTTTCGGTAAAGAGGATCAAGCCAGCAAAGGGGAGATTTTATTGAATGGTACCACTTGACCAATGGTGGAAGAATCCTTAATGTGTAAAGTTTTGATCACTTTGATTTAATTTTTTAAGTTTAGAAAAGTATTCTGCTATTTTTTTGGAGAGAGAGCTAGTTTTATTTTTGTAGGGGTGTCAAAATGGATTGACGGGTCGTGTTCATGTCGTGTCGACCCACTCTATTGACATGATTAGGGTCAACATGAACACGACCCATTTAACTAATCGTGTCAAAATTCTCAACCCTAACACGACACGAATTTTAGACGAGTGACACGACAAGACACGATTAACACGTTAAAATAAACGGGTAACACGATTAACACAATTTCACGGCTAACACGACACGACTAACACGACCCACTTAACATTTAAGAATTTTTAAAATTATATAAATATAATTTTAACCTCAAATTTATCAATTAATATTCAAATTGTAAAATTTTAATATAATTAATTTTATTTTTATATTAATACAATTAATTTAGTAATTTTATTTCATATTTTTTATAATTATAACTATATTTATTTCATTATTATTATAAATAATAAAATTTGTAAACGAGTTAGGTGGGTTAGATGGGTTCGCGAGTCAACCCGTGACACGACCCATTTATTTCGTGTCAGAAACGGGTTGACACGTTTTCGACACGAACCCGCTAAACCTCAACCCGGATTCGCCAAACTTACAGGTTATGCGAATCGTGTTATCGTGTCATGGCCCATTTTGACACCCCTATATTTTCTAGAACATAATTTATATACATATTCTGTTCAACTTTTTTATTTAAAGTTAGCTATTAGAAACTTTCTAGATCTTTTAATCTTCAATTGTTATACATTTTGAAAAACCCTATGGGATACTGCAAACCGTGGTTTTTAAATGTTAATCGAAAGATTAAACTCTTTGAATACGGAATATAAAAATTAGAAATAGAGGACAAGAGATTTAGAATGGCTCGTATCACAAATCTATCCTACTCCATTACTCAAATAAAGTTTGAGATTTAAATTCCGCTAAATGAGATTCACAATGAGTTTGCTAAGCTAATTTCAAATTTAGTTCTTTTTAACTAAAGGCTTAATCACTCAAACCCCACCATTAACGCCTTTGCAAATATACCTGACGTAGGAATTTCTCCAATTTTACCCTAATTTACCTTTTTATGTTCAATTGTACCCCAAAAGCATTAAATTAATCTTTTTTCATTTATAAGAAAGTTTAAAATAATTTTTTATTTTTTATATTATTAATAATATTAGGGTCTAATTGAAATATAGACTAAAAATTGTGGATTATTTTAAACATTTTTTTCAAGTGAAAAGAGGAAAATTAATGCTTTAGAGTACAATTAAAACATAAAAGAAAAATTAGGATAAAATTGGAGAAATTTCTACGTCGGGGTATATTTGTAAAAAGAGATAAAGGTGATGTTGGGGGAGGGGGTAGGTGATTAGGCCTTAACTAAACACCAACTATGAAATTTTTCAAAGTTAATCTGTAACTTACAAAAGTTGAGTTTTCTCAAAACTAAACTCTAACTCACACTTGATTTTCTAAGACTAGTCAAGAACCCACGATAATTAGGAGTTTACAGACATACTCCAAAATTACAACAAACAAAATGTAAATTTAGATGAGAAGTTTGTTGTTTTAAGGTTTGTAAATCATTAACCTTAAAATATTACAAATGAGTTTATATTTATACCCAAAGTAATCCCCAAGAAATGCACAACCAAACAAAACAACTTTTGCTGTCAGACAAAGTTGGTGGCCGTTAACTTCTGTTAAAGGACAAAAACTTCAGCAGCTAGTGCCATATGTCAGCTTTTTATTGGGGGTCTTCAAATATGTCAGACAAAATTTTTTTTTCTTTTTTCTTTTGTTTGCCTTATATATAAACTGGGATTTTGATCTTTTTTTAAGTAAAAATGTTTTATTTTTATTAATAATTTGAATACTAAACTTTGTGGATGAATTGAACTTAGGAGTGTTAGATTTTGAAGGGAAATTCTTACATAAAACCCGATTCATGAAAAATTCACGTACCTATCCAATTAGAGAAATGAGAAGAAAGAAAAAATAATAAAAAGAAAGAAAAAATTGTATTAAATTTTCTAACACCTTATTAGATAGGTGCATAAAAATTCATGAATCAGATTTAGGTAAGAATTTTTCGATTTTGAAATAAAAAATGTACATTCCCTAAGCTCGTATTTTTAGTGATTTTATGGACTATCATGATCTAAATTCGGTGCATAAACTAAATTTTCAATGAAAAATGAACATATCTTTTTAAAGATTTGAGATATAAAACATGATCATTTCTTGTAACTCCCAAGAAAGTCTCATGTTTCTTTCTTACAACTCCTAAGAGAGTGTTTATCCTATACAACCGTTGTGCCGCGTCACTTTTACATCAAGTCATCAAGCCAATGAGCATTTGCGATAGGAAATCTTTTAATTATTATTTATTTTTTTTATCATTCAATTTTCCACATGGCTAACGCACAATTGGTTTGTCACACGAATGACATAGCGCAACGGTTGTGTGCAATAATTTTTCCTCCTAAAAAATTCTCGATACATTAGAGTTTATGTAAACAAAATCAACTTGGGTGCTTGCATTTTTATATTGAAAGTGCAGATTATTGATCAAAATATTTGATAAAATAAACAGAAAAATGTTATGATTTGTACCTTGGCATTTCAGATTTAATAATGGTTGGGGTTATGGCTTGATCATGTGAAAACTAGAATTTGGAGACATTGGCGTATTGATAAATAAAACATGGCTATGATAAATTTGGCATTCAAAAGGAAAGGAGTATTATAATTTAAATTGAAAACATAGAATGGGACTTACAAAATTATCGTAACAAACTTGTAAAATTTCTTTTTTCTTTCTTAAACAGAAAACCTAGCCGTTGAGAGCATTTTTTGTTATTTTCCGTTTCAGATGTCATCGTTGGTAAATTTCTTTTTTTATTACTTTAAAATAAAATAAATAGCCGACCATCTTTTTTATTTTTATGGGTAAATCTATCAATGAGACGCATCAATTTCAATAAATATACAAATCAAAAATTATAGATAGATTAAGATCTTTCAAGATTCAAGATGAAATCGTTTATAGGTTATATATTTTTTTTGATATCGTTATCATGACTGTCTTTCTTTACAATAGTTTTGTTGTCTTTTCTCTGTAAAAAGTTTTTTGTCTTTTTTATATAAAGGATTGGTGAGTTTCTATTAAATAAAGAAGAATTGGATTTATTGTGATAAAACAGTTATGTAATTTTTATTTTTATTTTGTTAGGTGATCTGCGAATTAAGGTATTTCATCTTATTTCATGTCAGGTCATTAGAAACAGTTATACCTTTTTTAAATTCTTACACTTGTAACTGGGGGTGTCAAAATGAGCCATGACATGATAACACGGTTCACCTAACACGTAAATTTGACGAATCCGAGTTGAAGTTTAGCAGGTTCGTGTCAACCCGTTTATGACACGAAATAAATAGGTCGTGTTACGGGTTGACTTGCTAACCCATCTAACCTGCCTAACCCGTTTACAAATTGTATTATTTATAATAATATTGAAATAAAATAGTTTTAATTTCATAAAAAGAAAATTATTAAATTAATTAAATATAATCATATCAATATATAAATAAAATTAATTGTATTAAAATTTTATAATTTGAGTATTAAATGATAAATTTGAGGTTAAATTTTATATTTATATTGTTTAAATATTTTTAAATGTTAAGTTGGTCGTGTTAATCGTACGTGTCGTGTTAATCGTGTGTCACGACCCATTTTCATGAATCGTGACCGGCGCTAGGGTATGGGTATGGTTGTACCAAAACCCGTAGCTAGCCTTGCGGATAACCAACTTATATCATTTAAAACAATGTACCTGCAGAAAACCACATGCTCGGGGGCAACCGAGACTTCAGCCTAGTCTAGCAGTACAATAAGCAACATATATTCAAAGTATACTTATCTGAAAATAATGTCTATCAGCATGGTATTATATATATAATTCCATAAACACTGTAATCATGCCAAAGCTGATAAAATAATAGTTGGACCAATCCAACAAACAATAGTCTTAAATATGAAATAAAGACTAAGACATGAATAACTGATACTACTACTGCGGTCTAAGAGTTTAAAACAGTTCGACTCTTTTATTCTGAAAATAAAATAAAAACCTCCGAAAATGAAGAAACGGAGATCGACCAAAGCTCAAATCATAAACCTGGAAAATTTGGGAAAACAACGGGGTCAGATTTACTGAGTAGAGTTTATATAACCATTTACATTTATTAAGTTAAAAACCTTTAAAACGTTTAATAAAACATTTTCATTATGGATTATCAATGAAACCCTAAACCACAATTCTAAATCCATTGTCGTGCCGGTGAGACGTATCTCAATAACCGATCCCCGACTATCACTTAATAAATAGTGAGCCCAGGAGACGTATCTTCCACCGGTGCCCTCACTAAGGTGAGACGTGTCTCAAACCTACCTCAATACCATAATCATTACCGGTGCGCACGCAGTCCCGATGATGCCCATCGAGTAGCACGTTCCAAATCAAATCCACAATGCCGAAAAAAACAGTTCGAAAGCTGTTTATACATATAAATATACAAAATATAACATTTGCTTAATAAAGAGGTAAATAGAGATATAAACTTACTTCTTGCTATTCCACGTGAAACTGACAAGCAATCTAACTCTGGTTCGCCTCTGAAGTACGAACAGTCGACGGGTCTAAATAAGATTTAAAATAACAATTAAAAACAGACCCTAACTCTAGAGAGTACTAGACACCACATAGGACTAGCACAAACGACAAGTCAATGTACACTCAAGTCAGAGTAATCACACAGAGTAAAGACAATACTCAAATAAATTATAATGCCATAAACAATTCCAGTCTATTGAGTTCCCGCTTAAAAATCCGTTTCAGAAAATATTATTTAAATAATATTTAAATAGTAAAATAAATCAATTTTCAAATATTGGTTAGCCGAGTTACCGATAACTACCAAGCTACCTCACATGTCGGGTGACCCAAGTCAAACCCCACCCAAATATTTATCCAAAACTATAAACCATAGTTTATAATTTAAAAATACTCATTTGATAATACAAAAAAAAATTAATGTTTAAAACGGAACTCAATAACTTAAAACTCAAGTAACCAATAGTTACTAACAATTTACTTAATTAAAATAAATTAAGAAAAACGTTTACAATCTAAAACGTCAAATTGACACGTCTTGTCAATAATTCCAAAATATAATAATTACCTGAGTAATTATAAATTATTGATTAAAAATATAATTATCGTTTTTCGATAAAATAATTTAAATTATAAAATAAAATTAATATCATTTTTAAATTTAAAATAATGCTATCAAATTACCAAATTAAAAGTCAAAACGAAATTCAAAATTCCAAAATCAAAATCGGCAAAAATAATAATTTATAATAAATCAACATCTTAATAATAAGAAATCAACTAATGAACATCATAATCCATTAATTAGAATTTGACATTACTGCCACCAACACCAAACCAAAAGAAATTATGAAAATCAAACAAGAAACTTAATAAAATATTCAATGTTGCCCATATCTCATTTAACTCAAAATAAATCAATAAGAAAGCTCAACGTATGATTAACAAACCCAAATTCCAAAATAAATCAATAAGAAAAACCCAAGCATTATGAAAGGAAAAATTACCGCCAAAACCCAAACAGTTACCATCATCATCAATTATGAACCATTTACAGTAACAAACCAAACAATTTTTGAGTTACTTGAATCTTAAGATCCAATCATTAAACAACTTGAAAGCTAATTAGCATAGGGCAATCAATCATCATAAACAACCAACAGTACATAATTTACGTGAATAAGAGCACAAGAAGCTATGGCTGGAAACGACGATCGAGGTCGCCACGTTCGACTCGACTCGAACCGAGAACGGGCCCTCAAACAAGCCAAGGCAACACACAGTAATTTCAAACCAAGGAACATAATAGATAGCATCAATTCCATGGAGACCATCGGCAGTCACAAGTCATCAAAACAGCAGCTAAGTGATAAACCGAACCGTAGAACGAAGGAATTGAACGTACCGTTATTGATTCCAACACGTAAGGTTCGAAGAGATCGTAGAGTCGATATGAACCGTCGAAGAACAATCAGATTAAAGCTAAAACAACGAGATAGGAATCAAGAACCGTATTTGACGATATCGAAATCAAAAAAACAAAGTAACGTAATACTTACCGAATCTTGAATCGAAAGGAAAAAGAATGATTAGCGTAGTGTTTTTTTAGCGTTTTTTTGAGATAGGAAGACGGCTAGGGTTTTATAAAAATAGGGTGTTATATGATTAAGAGGCAAACGAATGAATAGCAGTAAAATGAATAATAGGAGCAATTTTAGTTACTGCTTCATATATTTCAAAAGATGAACAAAAGATGGGCTCTTCATGCATAAGGGAATAGGATGGGCTTTACGTGGATATCAAAATGGATTAAGTCCATGCATATGGCAACCTATTATCATTTTTTTTTCTTATAAAAGAATTTAATAATACACACAACCACGAATCGAATCAACGAACGACTAAAATAATATTTAATAAAAATATTTAATAACAATAATAATAAATTATCTAAAACTTGACGGAATGCAAAAATTAAATAAAAATAATAATAATTTAAAAATACGGGATATTACATCGTGTAATTGAGGTAATCGTGTTATCTGTTTATCTTAACGTGTTAATCGTGTCACTCGTTTAAATTTCGTGTCGTGTTAGGGTTGAAGATTTTGATACGATTAGTTAAATGGGCCGTGTTTGTTTATCCTAATCGTGTAAACAGAGTGAGTCGACACGACACGAACACGATCGACCGATCCGTTTTGACACTTCTATTTATAACTATTTGATATTAATGTATGATTATTTGATTGTTTAAAAAAAATGTCAAATTAGGGCATATTGCTATGTTAAATCCCAGACCTTGAGCAGTGAGAACTGGACTTAATTTATAAGCTAAGAGAGTGGCAGTTTTGTAAATAAAGAATTTGTGATTAGTTATGTCTAATTGTATTTAATTGAACAAAAGGTCAACGCGCCCCCTAAATTTGTGACACGGGATCCTCTAATTCAATTTCTGTTTTTTTGAGCAACTAACCCCAAAACTCTTTAATTTTAAATCAAATAACCCATAATTATATTTTTAAAATGTGTAAAATATAAATCGGAGGCGAGAGATGCAAAAAAGTAATTAAATATTTCCCTAATTGTTGCGATATAATTATTCTAAATCTATTTTTTAAAATAAAAATATAAATTATGGGGTTAATTATTTGATCCAATAATGAAGAACTTTGGGGTCAGTTAATCAAAAAAATATAAATTGGATTAGATGACCCCGTGGATAATATAATAGACTCAATTTATTTAAAAATTTGTGTTAATCTATATCTATATATTTTTTAAAGAAAAATATATTAAATATGGAGTCCCTTGGGTCACATCTTTTTATTTGTTCCATATAAAATCTGATCTTTTAGTATTGTGATAGTAACGCACCGTGTTTTATTTATTTGACGAACCAATTTTAGCTTTTAAAAAATAATTCAAGAAACAAATAGTTTGAGAGTTTTAATGTTGCAGTCTGTTAAAAAAAATGAAACTTAGAGCTTAAGCTTGGAACTACTTTTAAAATAAGCAACCTTCCAAGTACCAAACAATGATAATCAAACTCACCCCTCAGCCAATATTATGAATATTCAAATAATATTCATTGACTGATTCTAATATACTTATTCTGTCTATACCTTTAAAACTTTTCTTAATTACATTACATCATTCCACTGGTTTCACATTAACACAAATTACTAGCTTTAACGAATTAACCGGCTATAAATTTAGTTAAACCAATTAAAAAAAATTAAAAAAAATAAAATAATCTGTTTTTTTTTTGTCATAAGATGAAAACATAGAAAAAATTATGAGTATATACAAAGAAGAAATACTACTAAAAAAAGGTGAGTAAGCCAATCTAAAATAAATTAACGAGTACTGCAAAACAATTATCAATAAGGACTTTTTAGCCATCAAATGAGCCACCTAAATACACGTATAGTGTAAAAAAAAAACTCAGATCTAAAACCGAAAGATTAAACTAGAAATAATTCCTCACTAATAAGGAAAAAAATATATTTTTAAGAACCTGATGATTTTTTTTTTAAAATAAAATAACGAAAGTAATAACTTTCCATGTGTCTAGAGACTCGGTCTCTGTCTAAAAAGCCAAATTTTAAATAAAATTAAATAATTTTGCCACTAAATTTAATTTTATGGTTACTTTCTTCATAATAAAATTTAATTTATCTAGTAATATACTATTAAATGAATTATCAATTTTTCATCCAATAGTAAAATAAATGAATCAAAATAACCATAAAAAATTAATTTTTATTTTACCGCCATAACATCAATTCATTTGATTTAAATATAAATTTTTTGGCCGAAACATTTTGTATTCATTTCCAACACTAAAAAATATAATGAAAATATCAGTTTTCTAATAAGTTAAATAACTTTAATGATGCATTTAAAGAATAAATCAAATCAAATACTGATAAGATAATTATTAATTTTTATCTAAATTCAAGATCTAAATCTTTTTATGATTTATTATAAAAATATTCCGACATAAAAAAATTAAAATAAAAACTTTTTTAGAATTGGTTATATTAAAAAATGGGACACATAGTATATTCATTTTAAAAGAAAAAAAATTAGTTGAGTTGAAAAATTAAAAAAATTGGTTGAGTTAAAAAAAATTTAAAAATTATTTGTAAATATAAAACCTAATATTTTTTTGACTAAATATCCAAAAAAATTAAAAACAAATAAAACATAAAACCGACAAAAGCATAAACTTTATATTAAAAAAAAAAGTAAAAATAACGGTTCTAAAAAGAATAAAATTTCCAGCCATTTAAAATGTTAACTCATGCCAAATAGTGATATAAAATTATGCCAAATAGTGATATAAAATCACGCCAATTAATTTACGTAGCATGGACAAAAATTAGAAAATAAAATATAATATGTAATTTGAACAATAAAATTATTGAGTAATCGATTATATTTTGTATTCATAGATATATTTTAAAGTTTTAACAAAGTTTTATTGTATATTTAATAAAAGCTATCTGAAACGTTTCGAATGAGTTTTTAATATCGAAAATAGAAAACACAATTTTATTAAATTATCCGTGCTTCATAGGCCAAAATAGTGATAATAAAAATTAAAGTAGGAATAATTGTAATTTCAACTTCTCCTCACCAATAAAAAAATATATTTTTAAGAATCTGATAATTTTCTTTATCACACTATTTTAGTTTAAGAAGCACAGACAATTCTTGGAAGATGTTTCTCTTATTGTTGGATATAAGCATCACAATAAGAGAAACATCCTCCAAGAATAATGGAAAGATTATAATGTTGCTAATACTTTTCATAAAAAATCAAAATCCTCCAAAAATAATGGAATAACACAAGTCAAGTGATCTGGACATGATAAGACTAGAGGTTCAATTTTATAAAAACTAACTGATTCTGGTTATTATTTGCAAAATGTGAGGTCTGATATCTCAAACATAAAACGACATTACAAACGTTTTCACTACCATCTGTTCAATTATGTATTTTCTGTAGAAAATAAAATTTTAAAAACCGAAAATAAACGGTTACCGAATCTGATGAATATGCAAGAATTACACACATAACACAAAGGCTTTTGAGATGAATCTAAAACTTAAAATAGCCAATTTAAGTAAAATGGATTGCAATTCAGAAAGCATGAAATCAAACCCTATAAATTATATTTGCTGGAAAATGTCCAAATTTCCATCACTGTCAAAAAAATGGAGATTGCATATGAAAGGATTTTCCTCTTTTCTGATTATGCTGAAATGACCCTAACATTTTGAAAATACATTAAAATTTGTAATATCAGAGTTCAATTTCCGATACTACCGCTGATTTTAAACCAAAGATGTTAAAAAACAGAGAAAATGAAAGACAAAAAACGGTTTACTAAACATTTTCAAGGTAGCCATATCTAATAAGTTCATCATTCTCCTACTTATCAAGATCTATAAAAATAGTGTAATCTCCTAATTGGTATGTCACTATAAATTAAATTAACAAATAAAATTAGTAAAAAGCAAGAAAAACTGTACATCTTTATCACTTAACGTGCATAACGTTAAGTTTTAGGATTTTTCATAGCGTAAATTATATCATATGTCACAAATTTATATTCAATAATGGAAATTAATTTGAAAAATAAACCAAAATGACTTTCAGTTTAAATTTCTTTTTTTTTTTTGTGCAAAAATTATTTCGATAACTAAACCGACATGCAATCTCCTTGTAAAATCACTGTGAATGTCATTCTACTTACCATCTTGTTTGTAATTAGACTCTTAAAGCCTTTCGAACACTAAACAAATCTTCCAACATAATAAAATGAAACAAAAAAATGTACATTCGCCAGACTCGTATTTTTAACGATTTATGGATTATTATGATTTAATTCTGATGCATAAACTAGATTTGCAATGAAAAATGGACATATCTTTTTAAAGATTTGAGATATAAAACATGAACCTTTCTTGTACTTTCAAGAAAGTCTCATGTTTCTTTTTTACAACTCCTAAGAAATTCTCAATACATTAGAGTTTATGTAAATAAAATTAACTTCGGTCCTTGAATTTTATATTGAAAGAGCAAATTATTGTTCAAAATATTTTATAATATAAACAGAAAAATGTTAGGATTTGTACCTTGGCATTTCGGATTTACTAATTGTTGGGGTTATATGGCCTAGATCATGTGAAAACTAGAATTTGGAGACAATGGCGTATTGATAAATAAAACGCCAAAAGTATAAGAAAACCCTTGTAGTTTTTTAGAAAGCATAAGACAACCCTTCAATATTTTTGGGTACAAATCGATCCTTTAATTTTTTTTGAACAGAAAATCATTCCGTCCAAAATCTCTGTTAACCGGTGACGTGGCACACAAGAAACAAATTCAAAAAATTTAAATTTTTTAACACATTTCACCCTTTTCTTCATTTAAATATCAAAATTATTTAATATTTTAAATATTATAATAAAATCATATTTATTTGTCAAAAGTAATCTAAATTTTTAGTTAATTTAATTAAAATTAATAAAATTTGTTTAATGAATTTTAAAATCATAAATATTTTTTTAATTAATCCTTATTTTATCTCGAGATTTATTATTCCGAAACAGAATTCGCTCGTAATTTTCCATTCCCGCTACCGCCCTCTCGCAGTCCGATCTGCCGTCGGAGACATCAACCTTTGTCTAAGACGAAGCTCATCGTCTAAGCTTCGTCTCAGACGAAGAAGCTCATATAAGCTTTATCTGACGAAGCTCAGCGTCTAATACAAAGCTCAAAACATAGAGATTCGTCTCAAACGAAGCCAACGTCTGAGCTCTGTCTCCGATGCAGATCTGCGTCTGAGACGGAGCTCACACGAAGAGCTTCGTCTCAGACTAGATCATCGTCTAAGAATCGTTTGAGATTCGTCTCAGACGATGGGCTTTGTCTGAGACGAAGCTCTTCGTTTGAGCTTCGTTTGAGACGAATCTCTACGTCTGAGCTTCATCTCAGACAAAGCTTATCTGCGTCTGAGACAAAACTCAGACGCTGAGTTTCGTCTGAGACAAAGCTCTACGTCTGAGCTTCATCTCAGGCAAAGCCGCTTCGTCTTAAACCAAACTCAAACGATAAGCTTCGTTTCAGAAAAAGTTGGTTGTCTCCGGCGCGTTTTCCTGAAGAGGCGGCGGCGGTTCTGGACGAAGGTGGTGACTATGGAAGTGGGTGGAAGGAGGAGAGGAGAAGATAAATTGAAAAAAGAAATATACATTCGCCCAAAAAAAAGCGGAAAACATAATAAAGACCAATAATTAGGTGAAGCAGCATAGAAACGATGATGAAAAATATTCCTAAAACAAACTTTATTTCATAGTAATAAATTTTTTAGATAAAATCCGATTTTTTTTTAAATTGTGTTTCGAAGTGTTTAATTAGATTTCGATTAATTTTATCAGGTTTCGAAGTGTTTAATTAGCTTTCAATTAGTTTAATTGAGTTTTTATTTATTCATAAAGAAAAATTGAGTTTAAATTAGTTTTAATTTATAATTTTATTCAATTATAGATATTTAAATGTGGAAACATGATAAAGATGGTTAAAAAATTATAAAATAAAATTGGTAAATATTTTAAACATTAAGGCTGTTTTTGAACTTTTTCCCTATGTGCCACATCATCAGTTACCTGAGATTTTAAACGGAAGAGTTTTTTTTGTTTAATTTTAAAAGTTTGAAGGTCGATTTATACAAAAAATAAATTAAAGGGTTATTTTGTACTTTTTAAAAAAATTCAAGAGTTGTTTTTTGTACCTTCAACCCAAATAAAACATAATTATGATAAATTTGGCATTCAAAAGAAGAGGAGTATTGTAATTTAAATTGAAAACATAAAATGGGACTTACAAAATTATCGTAACAAACTTGTAAAATTTCTTTTTTCTTTCTTAAATAGAAAACTCTAATTGTCAAGATTTTTTTTTTTTGTTTTTCGCTTCGCTGCTGTTAATAGTTTTTTTTTACCGTTGGCGGTATCCATTTTTTTATTGGTTTAGAATAATATAAATAGCCAACTTTTTTTCATCTTTTTTTTTGTTTTTGATGGTAAATCTATCGACGAGACGTGTCAATTTCAATATATACATATACAAATAAGAATTAGAGGTAGATCAAAACCTTTCAAGATTGGAGATGAAATCGTATATAAGTTATATACATTTTTTTTGATATCTTTATTATAGCGATTGTATTTATTCATGAAAATTTTGATGTCCTTTCTCTATACTGTTTTTTGTCTTTTTTATAAAAGACTGGTAAGGTTTCTGTTAGATAAAAAAGAATTGGATCTTATTGTGATAGAACAGTTATATAATTTCTATTTTTATTTTATTAGGCAATATACGAATCAATGTTTTATATATTTTTTCATGTCATGTCATTAAAAATGGTTATACCTTTTATAAATTTTTACACTTGTAACTGTTTGATATTAATGTACGATTATCTGATTGTGAAAACAAAATATAAAATGGATTCCTAGAAGGGATTTTTGACAAATTTGTTTCTTTTTTTATATAAATTCATTCTGTGTCTTCAGGCTAAAAATTTCCGAATTTATACCAAAAAATCCACCAGCCCGTAATATGGTATTGTGAGCTGGCACCAGCCGACAATAGCATATTGCAGGCTGGCCTTAATCCAACTGATTAAGGCTAATCAGTGGATTAAGGGCAGCCCGCAATATGCCATTATGGCTGCAGTACCATTTTTTGGGTCTACATATTTGCCATGTCAGGTTTAGAGAGATTTAGGAATTTACCTAAAATATAAAAATAATAGGATTTTATACCTCAATAAGAAAAAGTTAACAAAAATACATCATAATTTTTGCTCTTTTAGTATTATACTCTCAATATTTTAATATTTGTGGTTTTACTCTAATAATATAACATGTGTTACTTCCCTCTCTCTATCTCTCTCCTTTCTCTTTTTTTTTTCTCTTTCTTTCTCTAATCCCGATAAATTGCACATGCCATATTTTTTTTGTGCAGGTAACATTTCTTTTGTTTTTTTATCAACCTTTTGTTCATTTCTTTTGTTTATTCCATTTTTATTCTTTAATTTTTTTTATTTCTTCTTTTTTCATCATTAATTAAATTAACAAAAGTGCAGATCATACAATACCAATAAATTAAACATTTTTTTCATTTATTTTAGTATTATCAAATATTTTTTAATTTAAAAATATATACTACTATTTAAATATTTTATTATATAATAGCATATTCAAAAATTATATGAACTAGATAAAAAAGAATAGTATCACATTATCATATAATTATCACAACTTCACCTTAGCATGTAATTATCAGTGTACCATATTACATTGACATCTTATTATTATGTATGTAGCAGATTATATTATCATCTCGTTATCATAATTTTTCTATAATTTGTTTTTCATGTCATGTTATCATTTTATTATCAATAAGAACCTTATCATACTATTTTCTTCACATTATCATCTCGTTATCATAATTTTTATATAATGTTTTTCCATATGGGTATCATATTATCATACTATTATCATAACTTTGTTATTTAATTATCATCTGGCTATCACTGGTATCATGAATATTTTTGTAATTATATTTTCACGTACGTTATCATTCAATTATCATAATATTATCATACTTCATTATCATCTAGTTATCATACTGTAATGTTATGATAACGACATGATAATCAAAAACTACATAGCATTATCATTATATTATCATGAAATTCTTCTATAATTTTTTTACGTACGTTATCATAATCTTATCATCCTTCATTATCATATAGTTATCATAATATTATCATTTAAGTACAATAATACATTATCATCTCGGTATCATATGACTATATTATGATAACGAGATGATAATACAATAATAACAACATGATAATCAATTTTTTACTTTGTAGAATTTTTTTTCATGCAGTGTTATGATAACAATATGATTTTATCATAATATTACCAAAGTTTTATTATGAGAATTTATTTGACTCACTTTACAATAATTTTATCATTATATTATCGTAATCTTATCATTATCTTATCATTATATTATCATAATTTTATCATAACCAAAAAAATAAAAGAATTCACTTGTTTTCATAGTAAATGGCATCAGATACAAGTTGAGAAATTAATTCTTCATTTTTTATGTAGATATGATTTGTATTTTTTAATGTTAATACCTACCTCCATAATTATTTCCCTTTTACTCATTCAGTAGCTGCACTAAGAATAATCAAAGTCCAACCAATTAATTGAAATAATAAAACCCTAAATAAATTGAATTAGCTATCAAAATAATGAAACACATAGATATTAGAGGATACAATGGCAGAGCCACAACAAAAGTCTTAAAGCGAGCATCAACAACGACTCTTCTCATCTACCCTAATTTGCGGCTTCACTACATCTCCACCACTAAAGATCGCCTTCCGCCGTCGAGGATCCGCCTCCGCCGATCTGCCGCCGAGGATCGCCGCCGCCGTCGAGGATCGCATATTACTCTACTCTTCTTCTAAGCTCTCTTCTACTGCTGAGCTAATCAAATCATTACTTATCCGCCGCTTCCCGCTCTACTGCCACCGCCGCCGACGATTTGCATAATTCAGAGAAACAAGCAAATAGTGAAAGAGAAAGCAAAGAGTAAAGAAAAATAGATACAGCGTATTAGTTTTAAATTAGAAAAGTAAAAACATAATTAAAACAAATTATGGAGTAAAAAGATAAAGCTAAAAAAACCGAGAGTATTTTGTTTAACTTTTTGCAAGTGAGGTAGGTTTTACAAATATTTTAAAAATTGGAGTATTTTTCCTAAATTTCTCTCAGGTTTATGGGTGCAAGTTGGACCCGAATTTTGTATCCTAAATATATCTATTTGATTTTATGATATGCTGATTGATATTTGGTTTCAGTAAAATTTTGAAGAAAAAATATATTTACAGTGTCTCTAAAATCTAACTTGGTGTCTTGATTCTAATTAAAATTATTATTGATGTTAAACATTCTTTTAGACTAATATTGATATAATTCAATTCAAAAAAATGACCAATTTGTATGAAATTTTACTGCTGCTTTTAATTTAAATGACCATGTACACTATCATATTGACGTAGTTTGCTCGATGATTCAGTCACTTCAATTCTACTGTTTTCAAAAAAATTATATGGCAATGCTAAATTTTTTTGGTATTATTTTAAAATTAGTATATTTGATATTATTTGTTTAAGGGTTAAAAGAAAAAAAAAATCATGAACTTTACACATTTTTTCATTTTGATCATGCAATTTAATTTTTCTCATTTTCATGCACGAGCTACCACTTTTTTTTTCAAATTCATGCACGGTGCTGAGGTGGTACTCGTTCATTGGTGTAAACTGACCTCCACCTCAGCGAATTACACCAATAGAGCTGTGACACTTCAGCACCGTGCTCTTTCTGTGTCGGTGACTCTTTCTGTGTCGGTGACTCTTTCTGTGATTGGTAAAATCCTTCTCTGATACAATTATTTGACTTTCTCTCTTTGATATTGAAATGATTGGTGGTTTCAATCCCTAATTTGTGTCCTCTGGCTTTCTGTTTGTTTCATTTCATGTGTTTTGATGAAATATATTGGGCTAAAAGCTTTGGTGGAAGCTCTGAAACTAGAAAGGTAATGTTTGTTTTAAATTTAAAATTTTATTCTAGTTAATTGATTTCGTTTTGTTATGTCATATGTGAGCTAATTTACTGTTTTTTCTGTCTATTTGTTGACGTAGATGGACCCTGATCCTGTAAATGGACAAGAAGCCATTGGTGGCCAACATCCTGTTGTCCAAGGAATTTCCCCAACTGGCCAGATTTCTGTGGAAGCAAATACTGACACAGACCCTAATCTTGCTGGCAATATTGGTGGACAAAATAATCCAGTGGAAGCAAATACCAGAAAGAGAAAGGAAGTCCACCAAAGATCAGTTGTATGGGACCATTTTAATGCTATTAAAGATGCTGATGGGGTAATCATACAAGCTAAGTGTTCCTACTGTGCTCGTATATATAGTTGTCATGCTAAGAAAAATGGCACATCCACTTTGAGAGGTCACTTGCTTAGATGCACTAAACACCCGCATACTTTAGAAACTAGGCAAGCATTGTTGTCCTTGCAGCCTGTTGTGAATGTGGGTCTAGTCCCAAATAGTGGTCCTGCTATGTGTAATGTTGCTAATTGGAAGTTTGATCAGGAAGCTATTAGGAAAGCTGTGTCTTACATGGTTGTTGTTGATGAATTGCCTCTGAAATTTGTTGAGAAACAGGGCTTTAAGAGGTTGATGAGTATAGCTTGTCCTAAGTTTAAAATGCCATCTAGATGGACTGTAAATAGAGATTGTTTTGCCATGTTTGTGCAAGAGAAGCTAAAACTGAAACAATTTATGAAAACAAATAGTCAAAGAGTCAGTCTAACTAGTGATGCATGGACTTCTAATCAAAGAATCAACTATATGTGTATCACTGCCCATTTCATAGACAATGACTGGAAGCTCCATAAAAAAATAATTTCTTTTGTTCCTTGTTCAAGACATAAGGGTGAATACTTGTCAAAAACTTTAGAGTCATGTTTGAATGAGTGGGGTCTTAAGAATATCTTTACTGTGACTCTTGATAATGCTGAAAACAACACTGCTGCCATGAGTTTTTTCATGAAAAAAATGTTGAGTTGGGGTACTACTCCTGCTAGATGTAAATACGCCCATATGAGATGCATTGCTCATATACTTAACCTTGTTGTGTCTGATGGTTTAAAAGAGTCTAGGGCTTCTTTTGAAAAGGTTAGAGGGGCTGTTAGGTACATAAAAAACTCACCTCTAAGGTTAAGTAAGTTTAATGCATGTAAGAAGTCAATTGATGTTGATTGTAAACGTTCTTTGTGCTTAGATGTCCCTATCAGATGGAATTCAACTTATCTCATGTTGAATACTGCTTGTATGTATCAGAGAGTTTTTGAGGAGTATGAGGAAACAGAGTCTAGCTTTAAGAATGATTTGGGTGAGAGTGTTCCTAGTTCTAGTGATTGGGAAAGTGTTAGGGAGCTATGTGGTATGTTAGAGTGTTTTTATAAGATGACATTGAGAATCTCTGGCTCTCTGTATGTGACTTCTAACAATCACTTAAATGAAATCTCTTATTTGTGTACAATCTTGCAAGACTGGATGGGGTCTACTGATTCTGGATTGAGGTCTATGGGCACTAAAATGAAACAAAAATTTGATAAATATTGGGGTGATCCATCTGTTATGAACAAATTGATATTCTTTGCAAATATCTTAGATCCTAGGGATAGAGTTCTGTATTTGGAGTATACCTTGACTCACATGTATGGTGCTCATGAAGGGAAATTTCTGTACTCTTTTCTGATATGATTTGCATGAATTATTCAATGATTATGAATGCCAATATAAGAAAGAAAAGTCTGGTGGTGGCCAGACTAGTGTGCCATCTGAATATGTTGGCCATTTGTCCCAAGCAAATTCTGTGTTGAAAGAGAGGTACCTACAGCAAATGATGGAGACTGATGGAGTGGGAGGAACAAAGAAAACTGAGTTGGATATCTACCTAAGTGGGGGAGTAGTTGGAAATGAAGAGAATTTTGACATTCTCAGATGGTGGAAGCTAAACTCAGAGAGGTTTCCTATCCTCTCTAGAATGGCTCGTGATGTTCTTGCTGTACCAGTCTCCACTGTTGCTTCTGAGTCAGCATTTAGCACTAGTGGAAGAGTGCTTGATGATTTTAGGAGTAGTTTGACTCCTGCACTTGTGGAAGCCCTTATCTGCACTCAGGATTGGCTAAAAGATCCAACTCAACCTGTTTCTGTTGAGGAGTCATTGGATGAGTTGGAACAATTTGAAGAAGGTAATCTTTTGTCCTTCTTCTGTTTTATTTTATTTACCTTATACTGTGATTATTTACTTTATACTAACTCTGTACTTTCATTTCTTTGCAGGTTTACAAGAACCTGCCAGTGCTAACACTAATGAAGCTAATCCTATAGTTTGTCTTTGTCTTTGCTTGATTTACTTGCTGATTGCTTTTTATGACTTGCTGGAAGCTTGTTTGCTTATCTGATGGACTTATTTGACCTAGTTGCCTTTCTGTCCCATTTGAAATACATGATAATGATAAGTTAGCATAGACATTTAAGAGATATTGTTCACATGTTCAATATATTGCTGGCTTTGATTTGATTTCTGTCTTTATGCTTAATAATGGCCATGATGATGCTTCCACCATCCAAGTGTGTATACAACTGACTATATATGATGAGGCACTTAACTTGTGCCACCATTTTATGGTCTTTGTGTTTGTACTTGACATATCTATAATCTAAGCCTTTGAAGCATTTGGCATTTTGTATTTCTGATTCTGATGTCTCTTATGTCTTGTGCTAATTTATCATTAAACATTAGGCTATGATGAAAGCTTCCACTTAAGTCTGAAATTAGTTTGACCATTAATTGTGTGACATACATTGTTACCTTTTAAGAAGGCTGAACTATTTTGACTTAAAACATTTGAAGTCTGAGCCCATTTTGTTATTTTTTTACACAAATGTATATGTAATTACATTTGCTGAATTGCATATAGAGTGTCTAATTTTCTTGTTTAATCTGTTTTGCAGGTTTGACTTGTAAAGATTTTGTTTGAAGCAGCTTTATGTAGAGGCAGATTTTTGAAGCAGCTGTATGAAGGCTTATTTTTTGGAAGCTTATTTTTTGTAAAAGGTTTACATACCTTACTAATTTTTTGGGTTAATTTTTTGTAAAGCCTTATACCTGTAATTTTTTTGTAAAGCTAAACACTTAGCAAATTAATATTTGCCCTGCCTTTTAAATGCAGGCTGTGATTTTTTGAGTCCAGGGTTTAAGGTTATAACTTATAACCCTGGTTGTAATTTTGTAAACAAAATTTTATTTGAATAGGTTAAATTTTTAAATTTCAAATTAAGTGGGAAATTCGGTTTAATGACCCGGATCGGACGGTTAAAACCGAAATTTCGGTGCTCCAAACCGATAAAACCGTTGACCGAATGTGGTGGTTTGGTTTTAATTGTTTAGGGATGGTTTGGTTCGGTTTTGGCAAGTTCAACTCCACACCGAACCGAACCGAACCGTGCGCACCCCTTTAAATACCTTGTCAAATCCGCATATAATAAAATAGGATTAATATCACCATATAATATAAGTTTTCACATTTTTTTCGATTTAACAACAAATTACAAATCTTCCCATCTAATTAAACAACCTTTCATTATATGGTATATATAGCATAAATGTCTGAAAAGACGTCAAACGACGTCATTTTTACGAGAAAAAATGCATAAAATGCACACCGAGTTATAAAATGACAAATTTAGAAAAGTTGTACTAATGGATGAAACAAATTGTGGTTTTAATTTAAAATAAAAAAACGCATAAAGTTATGCTATATGATGATACTATTTCATTTAAATATTGATCTGACACCAATCTAATATATAGATTCACCTAAAATTTGCATCAGATACACCCAATGTTTAGTTTCTCGACGTGCCGTGAATTTAACAATTAAAATAACAATTTAAGCCTGCCAAGTTCAATCTAAAATCCACAAATCCAACAAAATTTTGAATATTTAGTTTGATATGAATGCAATAATATGGGGTAATTGCACTCAATTTTTAATTTTTTCATTTCAGTCATGAAATTGTTTTTCTTTTTATTTTGGTCACTGAATTTTCATCTTTTTTCATTTTGATATTCTCTGGACAAAAATGCTTAAGTAACAGCCGTAATGTTTTTTACCTAATAATGTGTCATGCATGCATAATGTGGTCTAAAAAATCGTTTTTCAAAAAAAAATTATATATGTGATAGACTTTTAAAGTAAACTAGCAAATTCTGGTTTTCACATGTCAACTTTTAACTGCCAACTAAGTATTTCTAGCCGGAAAATATTAAAATAAAAATAAATGAAAATTCAGTGATAAAAAATATGATTTGATGATTGAAATGGAAAAACTTGAAAATTCAATTACGGTCGGAATAAATTACCTCATTAGTATGTAACATATGTCGCTTAATATTCATGGTATGTTCACTGAATCAAATGGTAATCAGTGGCGGGTTTCTACATTTAATTAAGTTTATTTCTGCTGTATTTACGATACCTTTGAGAAAGTAAGATTTATTCTATGGAATATGCATAGCATATTATTCTGCCATTTCAGTTTTCAATATCCACCACTTGTTGCTAATCCCACTTGTATTTTTCTTATATAAGAGCCGTCACCTTGGTAATGATACATTACCAAACATCTTTCTCATTTTTGTTTACTTTATAAGATTTTAATTTTTTTTTATCAACATGAGAAGTGGCCACTTGTGAAACGACTTTTTTAAAAAACAGATGAGTACTGATGTTTTTAATTTTTATTGCTTGGTTGTTAATTCTTTTTGTTTGTTTAATTTTAATTTTATTCTACTATATTTTATTGGGAGTGACTCCCTTCAAGTCCAAAATTCCCACTATTTTCTTTAAGTTCACTCAGATGAATGACACATAAGCAAATAGATAAAAAAATTAGCATATTAAATCAAAATATATTTATGTGTCATCCGTCTAAATGGACTTGAGAAAAATTGAGGAATTTTGAACTTGAGGGGAGCCATTTCCTATTTTATTGCTTGGCTGTTAATTCTATTTCTTAGAAGAATGTTGTTTCTTCAGTATAAGTGTACAACCATGTTCCAAAAGAGCGTTTATCCCATGCAACCGTTGCGCCACGTCATTTTTACATCAAGCCAATGAGCATTTGCGATAGGGAATCTTTTAATTATTACTTATTATTTTATCATTCAATTTTCCACATGGCTAACGCATAATTGGTTTGTTGCACGAATGACATGGCGCAACGGTTAGGTGCAATAATTTTTCGTTCCAAAGTGTCATAAGAAGTACCAAAACTTCACTACTTAAATAACTCATCCAAACTTAGAGCTACAATTCTAAAACGATAAATTCAAAATCAAACAGAAATATAACCTGAATTCGTATGAAAGTCTAAACCCGAATAAATAGAAAACGGACCTTTACATTCAAATTAAAATACAGTCTTGGGCAAAACAACAATAAATAATAGATTATGAAGACAAACTATTTTGCAGAAAATGGCGATTGTTTTAATTTTTCTCATAAATAAAGAGAAGAAAAAGAGGAGAAGTGTGTATAAAGAATGAGAAGACGTTAAATCCAAAAGAGAAGAAGTGTTTTCTTCTTCACTCAGTAAATATAACAAACTCCATATTGGTATATTCAATCTTCTATCATTATGATCAAGACATTTTAATCCGTCAATTTTAGGTTTTGGAACAAACTCCATATTGTATTTATTTTGAAGATTTATTTTAGTTCATTTTTTATTCTATAAATGATTTTGTTACATATTCAATCTTTAATTTAAGTTTATGAATTTGTGGGTTTAAAATTAAGATTATGGGGCTAAAGATAGGTTCAAATTGGTGGTTGAATATATTTGTCCCAACAGAGGAAAAAAATTTGATTAATATCGATTGAGAAAATTGACAAATTAGTTAAATTATCCAAATTATATTTAAAAAAAGTTCAAAACCGTAGATATAAAAATCATTTTTCCTTCAAAAATTTGTGTTACTCATAGAAAGTTTCATGGAAATGTATGTTTTTTTTTCTGGCTACAGTGTTTCTAATTGGATCTATTTTTGTAATTGACGAAACTCCTCTTCTAATCCAAATTTCCACCTAAAGAGAAGTTCTTCCTCATCTATTTGGTTTCCCATTATAATATTTTGGGAACCTCCTCGAATCCGGATTCATCATCGGAAATAATGATCGGAATTTGTTTAGTTCCATTTTTAGGTTCGCCGCCGCCAAATTTCCGTGTATAAATTGTATAAAAAAAGTTGGGGTCTCATAACCGGGATCATCTCATAAAAAATGGCATTGTTGCATCGAGGTATATTAACCAAGATGTCTATTCGGATTTAGAAACCAGTATGTACATTATACTTCATTTCACCTTTACTTCGAAATTTTGATTTAAAATTATTTGCTTGAGCAACGTTCAATGGTTGGCTCCTCTTACTTCTTATCATTTATATTTCCAATGGTTAAACTTTTCGAAAAAGGAAATATCGTAAACTTTGGCAGCTTTTTCGGTTATTTGGAGTGCGGGATATTTGAAAGGCTCGAAATATATATATTTTCAAAAATGCTTATCTCAAGATTGAGTATTTGGAGATATAATAAGATTGAGTATTTAGAGATATTAAACTCTATAGATCACTAAATTTTTTTCAAATTACAGAAAGGTTCTTAAACAAATTTTTCTTACAAAATAATCACTAAACTATACATTTTGTTGCAAAAATATTTTTGTTGTTATAAAAAGAGCACTAAACTTTTTGCGAATTATAAAAAAGTCACCGAGTTATACCTTTTACTACAAAAAGATCACTGAACTATGTCATTTTTTTATAATTCCGGCTTACTATGTAAGCAAAAATATTGTGTTTTTGCGTGAAACGGTATTGTTTATATGGGTGAACCCCTTTATAATAAAAGATATAGTTCACCGACCATTTTGTAACAAAAGTTTATTTAATGACCTTTCTGTAATTTGAGAAAAGCTTAGTGACCTATAAAGTTTAATATCTGAGTAGTTGTATATAATTGCGATTGTAAATAGTATTGTTCTAGAGATCGCTTCATCCAAATTTTACTTATCCAGCAATGATGTTTTTTAGAATAAAATTTTTTTATCGCTCCAATTTCGTTTCACTTTCACTTATTTATTCTGGATGAGCTAATATATTAATCAATTACCAAAAGATAAAAAGACATATGTATTATACAATACTTATTTACTACGTAGTAAAAGAACACAAACGGGCAGCTTAACATGCTCGACCTAAGCCGTAAGACATGAAAAACTACTAATTAACATGAAGATACAAGAAGCAGAAGCAATCCGATCTGAAAACTTGTAAGCATCAGATTCAGATTACATTATTGATAACAAAACACTCCACACCACCCATCACAACTATTCAAACAAACCTTACATAGTAACACCATCAACAACCGACTCGATCACCACATTTTTCTCTCTTAGTTGACATAAATCCCTGCTAACAGACAGCTGATACGGAGGTTCACTAGTCGCAAGCCACTGGTTCACAGAGAAGAATTTACTTTGGTAACCTGACGATCCACCAGTTGTGATGAGTTCCACATGGCCAGCGTACCAGCCGGGCTTGTTACCTCCATTATCACTTGTTAATTTGATGAAACACACTGGGGAACTAAAGCAGCGTCCGGAGTAAACGAAACGGTCCAGATTACCCTGCTCAAAGTAGTCATGGCCTGGCCTCGCAATGCCGTAGTCCTTAATGTTCGGAAAGTTCATCGGAGAATCGCGCCCGTTCCAGAGCTGAAGGCCTATGGTGGAGTCTGTTCCTGCATGTCTTTTGTCTCCCGTCTTTATAGCTATTGAATACACACAAGTTTGCTGCAATTTTAAATCGCATAAAATTATTAAGCAACCTAAGAATATTAATATTTACTCACCCTCAGTATAGCAAAGCTATTACAATTTTGTAATTCGGTAACAAAAGTTTAATTTGTTTGGTTTCGGTTACTATAATTTAATTTAATTTTTAACGATAGATTTTTCATAAGAAATATATCTATCTATAACTATCTTATATGTGGGAAGGGGGGGGGGACAGGCAAAATTACGATAGTAGAGCCGATATAAATTAATAATTACAATAGAAGTAATTAACTAAGAGTTTAACTCTTGATAGGGAAAAGAACATAAAATTAAATAGGAGTCTAATCCGTAACTAGCTATATGAAATAATATACAAATACTTAAGGTAATAGGATTCTTATTAATTAATGCTAAATATATCAACAATTGTATTTACTACATTAGTCTTAATTGTACGCTGCTATAACGAAGGATTCTACAGGCACTACACAAGTTTGTATTCTAATAAGATGTTAAGACTTTTAATTAAAAATTATTAATTAATTATACATAAATCAAATAACACTAATTCATAATCTTCAAACCCAATATTAAATCATATTGCCAAATTTTACATGGGACTCTTAATTAAACACCACTAGCTTAGTATATTTAGAAGTAAAGTATAAACTATTTTAGGAGGAGCAAATTATATAATTTAATAAAAAATTAAAATTAAAATGGTCAATATATCTTAAAATAACTCTACGCTAAAACACCATTTTTAATAGTTTAACTAAAACAACGGGTCATATAATTATCAATTAAGTGCGTAGCATGTATCAATAAAATTTAGTTCATAATAATTTATTAACAACTAAATTATTTTATTTAATATTTAAATTATTATTAAATATATAACCGCTTATTACTATTCATTTCATAAATTTTTAATTACTGGAGGGTATTCATATGACCCATTATATATTTAAAAATTTATGACCCACTATAGAGCTAATAAAATTTTAGTATTCATTTCATAAATTTTTAATTAACCATGAGTTGTTGGTATTTAACATTACAGCTGTCTTATTATTATAGTTCTTAAATTTATGATATAATTGCTTATAGTTTTCTCTATTTCGTTTATCATCATTAATGCATGGGTTAGTATGTTGCCTGAAATCAATTCTTTATAGCCTTTGAAAAAATAAATCAATTATGCGGTATCATATTCTAATATGTGATATATCATCTTCGAAATTTTATGATTTCATCACATGGTACATTTTAATCTAAATAGAAAATAATTCATAATACATTTTAACAAAAAAATGTATTATAATTAATAGGTTATTGAATATAAAGGGTCAATAAATCTCACTCACGGGTCATATAATTTTAATAATTTATAATAAATCACTAAAAACTATATTTAATATAAATAACGGGTCATATAAATGCCGCTCACGTGCGTAGCACGTGGCGAAACGCTAGTATATATATAAGGCGGGCCGATCTTTTTTTGACTAAAACGCTTGTCATGTATGTATAATCAAAACTTAAAAACTTATATGTAAAATAAACTATGTATAATATTTAACAAGTTTAAAAAATAAACAAGAAAAACCCGATTGCGACGTATCTAAATCTGGCTGCTAGGTTTGTTTTTTTGGATACTTACCGAAACAACAACGTCGTATAATGTGAAAAACAGAAGAACCGAGAGAATGTAAAAGCTAGCTGCCATTTGTTTCTGTGTTTTTTTTTGGAAAGTTTATGTTATAAGCTATGTTAGCTTTCCAAATTTATAGGCAACGAGTTTGCCATGCTGAACGAAAACTTTCTGAGTTGTGCTAATCCAAATAACTTTTTTTTATATTAACAATTACTAATTTAATCTTAACTTTTACTTTTTGAAATGAATGATAGTTGTGACAAGAGGGTACGAAGAAAAGTATTTTATTCGAGGCAAAAGGCTTACATTGGTACCTGAGAAGTGAGATCAGTCTAAAAGCATAATTAACCCACTTTACCCCTTGTATTCCTTTAGAATGGCTCACATCACACTAAAAACTGACTCCGTTTATTTTTTTCCATCAAATGATAACGTGGTACATAGAAAAATTTCAAAAACACCCTTACTATTAGAAAACAGAGAATTACCGACGGAATTTTTTTGATTTAACGACGGATTTTAGCCTTTTACCAACGTAAAATTTAATTTACCGACGGATTTCAGCCTTTAGCGACGGAAAAATGCGATAGTACGTTAACCATTTTGTAATTTTTTATAATTCAGTAACCATTTTATAAAAATACTATAATTCGGAAACCCTTTTGTAACTTTTCATAATTTGGTAACCGTTTTGTAAAAACACTATAGTTCTGTGACTTAAAAAATATTTAACCCCCATAAACTCAAATACTTGACAGCTGATAAAGATAAACATCTAATAGATTTTTTATTCAAACTAACTAATAAACTCCAAGATAAACTCAACCAAACATTCGACTCAATCACAAACACACTCAACTAAATATTTGACTCCATCACAAACACATTAAATAAATTTCTGAATTATCCAACGCAAACTCAAACCGAACCAGAAAAAGAGCAATGAAATAGTGATGATCTTGTGTTTCCAACATATAACATAAAGAACACTAATTGAGAATAGATGTTGCGATGCTAAAAAGGAAAAAGAAGGTAATCTACATTAAGCGGGTTCACAAATAGGAGGATTACGATAGTATTTTTTTAATTTATTAATATTTCAACATAATAATTAATTATTATGATTTATTTGAATATTTTTAAAGATGAAGAATTTGTTTATATCTTTTCAAATAGAAAAAAAAATATAATATAACTTTTCTATTTAGTTGTTTTTAATGTTTTCATTCTTTAATTTATTAAATCACCAGTTGTATCATTGTTATGGGTAGAGGTAAAACCTAAAAATTCAAAAAGGTGCAAACGGTTTTTTTTTCCTACGTGGGAATGTAAACAAAACAAATCAATATGGATGGATTTTAAATAATTAGTCCTTTTTATTTTAATAAATTTGTATGTTTTAGTTCGTAATATATTACGTTAAAGATATATTTTGATGCTTTTATGTCAGAAGATAATTTTCCATTTTGTTTATTATTTCGCTTAACCTTTAAAGTACATTATTTTTGAAGGTTGTAGTCAGATGCATGTGTCAAAAATAATAATTTTTTTCAAATTCATAAATTTTATTATATTTACTTATTTCACATAAATTAAAAAAATAATAAATATAATTTTATTTATATACATTTTTATTTAATTATAAATATTTATTACTATTATTTTTAAATTTAATTAATCTTTGTACTTTCATTATATCATTTTGATAGGAACAAATTTGAAAAAAAAGCAATAAATGCTAACTTAATATTCTAATAGACCAGATAAATTTATCAAATGTGATAAATATTATTAACCGGTGAGAATAACACTAATAAAGTTTCGTAATGTTTAAATTTTAAACTCTAATATATTAATGATAATAAAAAGATACACTAGTTAAAAACTAATATAAAAATCACAATTTTTAGATGTTAATAATATAAATATTGACAATAAGATAATTTAAATTCCTTTACTTTTAATATTAATTAATCAAACTTTTGAACTTTAATTATTTCTATTTAAACAAATAAAAAAACCTTATTTATTGATTGTAAAATTTATTTATAAAAAATATTGTAAATTCTTAAAAATTGCTTTTAAAATTGACATAAAAAACTAATTAAGATTTAGATTTACAGATTCTTTTAAAGAATTACAATTTTTTAAGTATTGTTAGTTTAAAACTTTTTAAAATATAAATTAAATATAAACTATAACAAAAAGCACCACGCGGCCAAAGTAAAACTGTCACTTTAGCTTTAGTTATTTTATAAGAAGAATTATTTTAAATATCTTGATATCAGCCGCCTGACCCATTCTCTTAGAAGTATATTTTATCAACTAAATATAATTGTCTATTAGTTATGTAAGAATATCGGTATTTTATTTTATTTAGAAAAAGAATTTCACTATTAAATAGTTTTTGTTGTATAGTATGATCATGTGTTTTTTATTTTTTGGTTAGCACATCCGGTTTTCAGGGCTTCGCCCTGATTAATCCGGATCCGACCCGGGTCACGCAGCTGGCATGGTGGGTAAGTCTACTAGTGGGGATTTTCTGCATTCACAAGACTCGAACCCGAGACCTTACTTAAGCAATATCAAGCCGCTTACCACTTGAATAAGTGTTGTATAGTTAATGGTCATGTGTTTCTGTATGTTGAGAGTCATAAGGGATGGTAAAGACAATAATTTTAAGCTTTCCTGAAAAAGTATCACCTTTTAATGTCATCTATACTATATATAAAAGCACGGAGGGGGGGGGAGGACAGGCAAATTTACCGAATAATCCTTTTCAGTTTACTACTAAATAAAGGTTTTATAGTCATTAACTAATTAGTTATTTAATTAATCATTATTAAAATTAAAGTCCTAATTATAATAGGTAGCTAAATTATCTCCAATTTAATTTTTAGTATGTAAAAGTAACTAAATTGTCTCCAAATTAGTAGGAATACCTATCTTTTAGTTTGATTTAACTACAAAATTAAAATAGTGTTTGGTCAATATAATATTATTTAAATTTTTATTTTATTATTTTTAAAAATATTATTATTAAAATTAAGTTAATTATTTAATTATGGTTATTATAAAACCAAAAGAAGAATAAATTTAGTATGGAAAAAAATTTAATAACCGAATATATTATATTTACTTTTAATTTTTTTAACTAATTTAATATTAATTATAAATAAAAAATTAATATAATTATAATAAATTTACTAATATATTTATTGACGAATTACGTTATGAGTCACGTGCATAGCACGTGATGCGAAACTAGTCTTTTTAAATAGAGGCGGATCTAAAAAGAGCTTATGGTGGATAGTTAATATGAAAAATGTAATCAAGTGTTTTCAATCCTTTGTTTCAACAAAGGATTATGTTTTCAAATTTCTAAATAGACTTAATGATTCCTTTCAAGTTCAACGTTCTCAAATGTTTTTATGAAGCCAAAGTATACAATATGGTGCTTAGAGAGGAAAATCAACAATCGTTGCATTTACAGTCACAGAACTTCAATGATATGGCAGTTATGGCAATTAAAAAAAATCGAGTCTGGTGTTTTCTTACTGTGGTAAAATTGGACACTTAAAGGATAAGTGCTACAAGCTAATTGGATTTCCTACAGATTAAAAGTTAACAAAGAACAGTTTTATCGGCCTTGTACAGCCATAGCAGGACGAGACCGCCGCATGCCCTCACCCGGACAGAGGATCTCCTATTCTAAATTTTTTTAGAATGTGTGCTATTGGCTGATGAGTTGGTTAGTCTACTTCGTCTGTATTCGTCAGCGGGAAGGAAAGATGCTTTCAAAGAGGGCGGTCAATCTGAACATTATAGTAACTTTCAAAAGGCCTGGCTGGTCCACTAACCAATAGAGTCAAGTGCAATCAGTTCCATAACAAAGGTAGCTGATCCGGTCAAGTCAAGCGAAGTAGCTATCAACAGTTTTAGCATGACAACTCTTACATCAAGCCATGGTAAACTGTCAAAGCTTCTACTGCACCTGGGTTCAACCTTCTCCTTTCTGAACCGACTGTTCATATCATCTTATTATTTTGAATCTTTTAAAAAATATGTATATATAAATTAACAATATAATTTTTTCGTCTTAAAATATATTGCACTGCCTACCTTAAAATTTAAATTTTATCAATTTTGTCCATTTTTTAAACTTTCGGTACAATCTTGTCCATATTATAAAACATTTGTACGTCCACCACTGCTTTTAAACATTACGAAACTTTAGAGATATTGGAACAGAATATAATGGCAAAAAATTAGAGATAATGGAAAAAATCGTAATGTAATAAGAAATTTTAAACAATTTCTTTTAAAAAAAATAATATTTGGTAATGTAATGGCCATTATTACCAAAAATAAAGTATAATAAGAAATTTTACACCTGAATAAGCAAAATTTATAATACTACTCTTAAAGAGAAAGTTCTCTTAGAAAAATAGATAAAAATAAGAATTTTTATTTTAACAAAAAAAAATCTGCTATTCCTACACTTTTAAGATTTTCACTCTACAAAAACTAAAAAACTTGCCATAGTTTCCAATAAAATCCTCTTAAAATAATATCCTGCAAATGATCATGTTTATTTAATAGTAGTGTATACTTATAGCTAGGTCGCTTTACAGTAAAAGATAATTAGCTAAATACCGATATCAAGAAAAAAATGATAAACATCAAAATGCAGACTTAAATAAGAAACCACATTAAGAAATAGTCAAATAAATTTAAATACAAAATTGAAAATTAAAAATTAAAAATTGAAAATTGAAACAGAAGTAATCCAAATTAGAAAGGGAAAAAACAATCCATTTTAAAAAATTGCAATTTGAACAAACCCTAAAAAAATCATAACTCATTACAAATTTCAAATAAAAAATGTCAGGATTGAATTAGAAAAGCAAAATGAGAAATAGAAAATGTTTAATTTTAAAAAATCAAAAACAAAACTGTAGTTAAAAAATAGAGAAACTAAGAAAAAAATGACAAACATCAATATGGAGAGATTAACGAAGAAGAACAAGGAAACAAAAAGTGTGAGAGAGAAAAAGAGTTGGGTCATCAGGGTCAAAATAAACGAACTCATCAAATTTAAAATAAAAAATTAAAATAATACACTTTTTTAAAAATAATATGATTTTCTACCTTAATAAGAAAAAGATAGAAAAAATACCTCATTTTTTTAATATAATTATTTTTTTACTCTGAAATATTTATATTATAATTATACCTACTTCTTATTTTACTCCAATTATATTTCTTTTACTTTAATCAAATTTTATTTCTGTCATTTTTTTTTCTCTCTCTTCTTCTTTCTCTTCTCTTCTCTTCTTTCTTTGTTTCACCATTTTTTTTCTTTTTCTTCTTCTTCTTCTTCTTCTTCTTCTTCTTCTTCTTCTTCTTCTTCTTCTTTTCTTTTCTATTTTTATTCTTTTCTTCATCGTCGTTTCTTTATCGATCCGCCGCCGCTCTGCCACCGTTTCGCCGTCACTCCGTCGTTCTTTCATACTTGATTTTAGCGATTTTTTTTTAATTCGTGTTGATAAATACAATTTATTTTAACTTTCAGATCTAAATAATTAGGCTTAATTGCTTCAAAAATCATCAACTTTCGCGTGTTTTTAGTATTTGACATGAACTTTTACTTTTGGCATATAAATACACGAACTATCAACTTTTTGCATATATAACACGAGCATCGTTTTTGATATAAAACGACACCGTTTTTGACCTAAAACGGCACCGTTTTTGACCTAAAACGGCACCGTTTTTGACCTAAAACGGCAACGTTTTATACCTAAAACGACACCGTTTTTCACCTAAAATGAAAATTTGGTCATATATGCAAAAAATTGAAAGTTCGTGTATTTATATGTTAAAATAAAGTTCGTGTCAAATACCAAAAACACGCGAAAGTTGGTGATTTTTTATGCATTTAAGCCAATAAATTACTCTTGATTTTTTTTCAACTTTTGATCTAAAAATCTGCATAAAATAACGATGTTATGATGAAAAAAAAAAACGATTTTCTGCACAAAAAACGATTTTCTGCAAAAAAAACGATTTTCTGCAAAAAAAAAACAGCATCTGATTATCATATAATTATCACTGTATTATCATGTCATTATCATAAAACTGAGGAGAAAAATATTTTTTTTATAAAAAAAAAGTCTGATTATCATATAAGTATCATTGCATTATGACACTATGATAATTAGATGATAATGAAGTATGATAAGGTTATGATAATTGGTTGATAACGTAAGTGAAAATATAATTACAAAAAAATTCATGAAATTAGTGATAACCAGATGATAATTAAATAAAAAAAGTTATGATAGTAGCATGATAGTATGATACCTATATGGAAAAAAATTACATAAAAATTATAATAACGAGATGATAATGTGAAGATAATAGTATGATAAGGTTCTTATTGATAATAAAATTATAATAGTATGATAATATGACATATACTTGCATGAAAAAAAAATTACAGAAAAATTATGATAATGAGATGATAATAATCTACTACATACGATACTGATAATGACATGATAATAAGATGACAATGCAATATAATACATTGATAATTATATGCTAAAGTGAAACTGTGATAATCATATGATAATGTAATACTGTGATAATCATATGATAATATGATACTGTATTTTGTCTAATATTATCCAGCAGTATCATCACATTATCATATAATAATATGCTACATAAGATACTGATAATGACATGATAATAAGATGCTAATGCAATATGATACAATAATAATTACATGCTAAGATGAAGCTGTGATAATCATATGATAAAGTGATATAGTGATAATTATATGATAAGGTGATCATGTGATTTTGTCTTATATTATCCACTAGTATCATCACATTATCATATAATTATAATTTGCTACATACGATATTGATAATTACATGATAATTGATGGATACCGAATCCTATTCTACTTATAATGGAGCCGAGTCGCAGGAGATCTATTCTCAGACGACACCAGACTCCCGCCCAAAGGGCCGAATCCACCGGATCCGCCTTGACTGGAATACATCATTCGACATCATAAAGACCGAATCCCTGAGGACTCGGACAAAGCACGTCGACCCCGGGATTCGGATAAGATCTCCAAGATCTACGCATATTCGGAGTATCTGTCCTATTTGGATACAAATTCCAACTTAGGAAGATAGCCTCCAACTTAGGAAGACGAGACTGTTTAGAAATATCTTCCTAAATAGGACTCCTGTCTGAATAAGGAAGGACACTCCTAATCAGGGTCAAACCCTACTAAATAGGAATCATTTTCCTACTACAACTCTGCAAGATATACATTCGACTACTATAAAAGGAGATTGAGGTATGCCTAAACAGACAACTTATAACAAATACAATTATTCTCCCTTAAGTCTAAACTGACTTAAGCATCGGAGAGCTAATCGGACAAACCGTCCGATTAGCCATCTACACTGTTTTGCAGGATTAATGCCGTCGAGATGCCGGAATCCATCAATTGGCGCCGTCTGTGGAAAAAGCTTGAAAACTTCAAACTAGAAGGAGCTTTTCTGAACTCAAAATAAATTCTCATTGAAAGATGGCATTCGACGGAACTAATTCAAAAGAACAACAATATATCTAACGAATCTACAAAATCGATAGAGTTGAAAATATCAGGTATCATCGCTGATTAATTATAATTGATTGGCCAAGAAAATTAATCAGGTCAAAAAAGAAGAAAAAACAGGCGATTAATTATTGATATGGAAGCATATATGCGATGAAATGAGCAGATCAAGAAAGAAAAAAAAAGAAAGCAGGTTATATTATATTGTTGTCCAAAAAATAAAGAGGAAGCAGTCCGTATTATATTATAAACCAAAAAAGAAAAGAGGATACAAATAATGAATAATGACGAAAGAAAAGAGGAAGGAGGCTATATCATATTGATGACTAATAAAGAGCATACAGGTAATTTATAATGACAAGGGAACGTGATAACATAAGCAGGTCACATCATGATATGGTTGGACAAATTTCAAAAGTTTGGCAAGTCAAAAATTATATAAATCAACAAAAGGAAGCGGGCGAGAGAAGAAGAATATGAGTTTTTATTAAATTTGGAGAGTCTAAAAAGAGTCCCAACAAACAACACTACATTCCGGCAGAGGATCTTCTGAAATCACCAAGACCACATCCGGAAATGACGAATCAGAGATAATATCTTATCATCCACAGAATCTAAATCACGATAAGTTTTTCAAATATTTTATCTTATTTTTTATATTCGTTGAAATATTATAATGCGCGATGAGTCTTTTTTTTTATATATTTTGAAATTTCGCATGCTATATATTAAAATTTGGTTATTGATTTTGGTTTCAAAATCAAATAAAAATAGTAATAATAAACTATTATTTTAGTTTAATCTATATTTTTATATGACTTCAAAAATATTATGCCTTTAAATTGAAATTCAATAAATATATTATAATATATATATATAAAAAAAAGGAATAAAAGCCAAATATGGCTTAATCAAGAAGGTATTGGGCCTAAAAAGTCTCGGTCAAAAAGAATATATTGCATGACTACAAAAGACTAATTAGCAAAGAAGGAAATAAATGTAGCATATGGAATCATTAGTTTCCTTTATCAAGTAATAAATTTACTACTTGGATATACAATATCTTTATGAACAAAAAAACCGTTTAATAAAAATTTACAATGGGAGAATGGATCATATCCTACATAATTTATATAAGATCGCTTGCTATCTTGAACACAACTCTATATGATAAATTTATATTATATCGAGAAATTCATTATTGGACCAGTCAAAATTTATAAAATACAGACATAGAAGATGAAGAAAATAAAAGAAGAAATGCTAGAGAATATACTGAAAGAAGAGATGAGATGTCCTAAATAACAGAAGACTAGGCAAACAACGCCCAAAAATAAAAAATAAAGAACGAAATGGATCGAGAGGCGAAAAGTGAAGCGGCCCAAGAGGCAAAGAGAGATGGTTCGAAAGACAAACTGAAGGCGAAACAAACATATTGATGAACAGGGAGTCCCGATCAGGAGCGAAAGAGGAGAAAAAATAACAAAAATTGCAAAGTCAAGAAACCTCCGCAAAAAAGAATAAAAGAAAAAATTCACGAAAACCAGACGAACAACGTTCGAGAGGCAAATAGCAAAGTGCCTAAGAGGCGAAGCCTGAGAGACAAACCGAAGGCGAAACAAACATACAGATGAAGAGAAAGTTTTGATCAGGAGCAAAAACGGTCCAAGACCGAAGGTCAAAATGTCCTAAAAAGCTGAAGGAAACAACCGCCCTAAAGGCAAAAATAAACTTGAAGAAACGATCTAAAGAGCAAAAGACAAGATGTCTCAAGAAGTTAAAAGAAAAGAATAAATCAACAAAATAAAGTGAATACTACCCGAAAATAACGAAGAAGGGCATAACGCCCCTAGAGACAACGAGAAACAAGAAAGATGGAAGGAATAAAGAAAACAAAAAGATACCACCCGAAAAGATGAAAACCAAAACGAAGTCATAAGTGGACCAAATTCAAAAAGAGAAGAACGAAGGGAAAATGCTCCAACAAAAACAAAAGACAGAAAATTAGAGCTAAAGTAAAAAGAGCCCCACAAAGTCAATCCAAAAAAAAAATTATTAGAAAGAAAAAGGCAAATCTTGTGAATTTGCACATCGGAGTAAAACCACATATGTAGCGGAAGAAGATAAGAAGAAAACCAAAGTGCTAAAGAAAATCAAAACCGAAGAACTCGACCTGGACGACGTAAAACTGAAGTGCTCACTCCTATCAACGCAATAAAAGGAAGAACGAAAACAACCCAAGAGGCGAAAAACGGAGACATGATCTAAAAAACGGGCATAAATACCCTTTAAGATTGGTTTGTTTGTGGGGGAGCTTGAAGGAAGAGATACAAATTCCACGAAGAATACGATCAAGAAAAGAAAAAAAGACAAACAATTAGCGGAAGCAAATAACTCTGATCTAATAATTACAAAAACAAAGAAAAATCCAGAAAAAGGAAATAAAGCGAGAGATGGTGGCAACAGAACTCCTACAATGAGTAAAAGAATATAGAAAGTATAACAGAAATCGGTGGCAAGAAAAGAAAAAATAAATATAAAGGCCGAAAGAAGAGAAGAAATAAGAAATCAAATGAATTTTACCCAGAACAATAATGAAGATGGAGAAACAAATCAATAAAGAGAACACCACTTGAGATCATGAAGAACCAAGCGATGTAAAAATGAAGGAAAAGACCTCGGGCAAAACGAATGAATAAACCAAAAAGGCTCCGCCAAAGAAGAATAAGACAAGGCTTAACCAAGAAGAGACTCGCCTTAATAAGGCTCGGTCAAAAAGAATAAACAAAGAAGGCTTCGCCAAAGAAGAATAAGCCAAAGCTTAAACAAGAAGAGACTCGCCTTAATAAGGTTCGGTCAAAAAGAGTAAACCAAGAAAACAACAAAAAAGAAAATAAAGCTTGACAAAGATGAATCATCCAAAGAAGACTCATCCAAAGGAAAACCCCAAGAGGAACAAAGAAGATAGATTCGTCTGAACCTTGAAGAAAATCCCAAGAGGGAAAGAAGGATGAATAAGATAGAAGTCAAAAGGCCCATCATCAAGTATAGACTTTTGGTCATACCCGATGGTGTCAATCGCCCGTCGTCAAGTATAGATCTTTTGTCATATCCGACGGTGCCAATCGCCCATTGTCAAGTATAGACGTTTGTCATACCCAATGGTGCGAACTATCTTTAATTCATACAACGCAGCAAAGCAGACAGGAATCGGAATAAATAAAGGCGAAACGCCCAAAAAACCAGAGTATAGATTTACTCTAAAATAAAGGCGAAACGCCCAAAAACCAGAGTATAGATTTACTCTAAAAATAAAAGCAAACGCCAAAAACAGAGTTTAGATTAACTCTAAAAGAAAAATATCAAAGATCAAAATCAACTCGAAGCAAAACAAAGCGAAAGACGAATCAACTAAATAAAGCAAAATAAAGCGAAAGACGAAATGCCAAGAAATAGAGGAATGCGAAAGAAAGAAAAACGCCGAAAAATAAGAGAAATGCGAAAGAGAGGCAAAATGCCAATCAAAAGGAATGCGAAAGATCTCAAAACAGAAGACCGATTCTAAAATGATCCGGGTAAAAATAAGGCCAAGTGTCAAAATAAGGAGACTCACTCAAATCAAAAGAAATAAGGCTACATGCCCAAATCAACGAACCACAGACAACTCGCCCAAATCAGAGGAACAAATCTTAGTAAGGAAGGCAGCCCATCCGAAAAGAATTAAAATCAAGAAAAATCGACGAAATAGATTGAATGACCTGATCTCAAAACGGGCATAAATACCCTATAAGATCAGTGTATTTGTGGAGGAGCTTGAAGGACTCATATCTGTCCAATGAAGAAAACAAAAGGAACAAAATGAAAAAGAATTGCAAACAAGAAGAGTCACCTCGAGGAAACAATTTCTCATTAAAAGAGTAAACATCAGCTGGAATAAAAGACTTTGAGTAATGAAGATAAAGACAAGCACAAAGAACACAGAAATGTTGAAATCCGAAAACCAAGAAAAGAAGAATGAATATCAAGAATAAAGAGGAATAAACGACTTAAAATCACAACCAACGAAGATCAAACATAGCAAAACAAAATGGAAAATAAGGAGTAATGCAGCAGTAAAGAAGAATACATAGAAAAAACAAAAAAGAATCGGACGAGTACTAAAGAAAAAAGGTTCAAAACCCTGAAATAAAAAGAATAAGGTTTCGCGCACAAAAGAAGGTTCTCCCAAGCTGAGGGAACACCCAAAGATAAGGGTTCGCCCAGTACAAGAGCTTCGCCCAATACAAGGGCTTCGCCCACTAATGAAGATTCATATAGTATAAAAGCTTCGCCAAATGATGAGGAGTCGCCACATGAATTTTGCCTATAAAAATATTTAAAAGAAGACAATAAGTCTCGCCAAGAGAATGAGCTTCGCCATAAAGAATCGCCGAGAAGGATCTCAACAAAGAGGAAAATGATAAACAAATAAAATTCAAAAGGCCGATGGATCGAATCACAAAATTGATTGGAAATTAGAAGACAATTGAAGAAATTTAAAGAACATAAAAACAATCAAAACATGAACAAAGGAATACCTGGAGATAAGGCATCAAAATAAATCAACGAGATTCGCCAAGAGTCTCACCAAAAGAAGAAATCAAACACGAGAATTAAAGATTGAAGATGAGGCAAAGCTACTTTCAAACAACCAAAAGTAAAAGATGAAAAATGAAACAAATACAACAGTTTAAAGACAACGGAAGATAGAACGAATGGACACATGTCCTACCTTCAAAAAATAACGAATAGATGAACGACACATTGCGAAAAAGGAGAAAAACTGGAATCTTGCTCGAGAAGCAAAAAGGAACGCCGAAATACAAAACGACTCGCCTCAAATAGAGCTGAAATACTCCAAGGCATAAAATACCATGACTTCAGCTCACTTGCGGGGGGGCTAATGATGGATACCGAATCCTATTCTACTTATAATGGAGCCGAGTCGCAGGAGATCTATTCTCAGACGACACCAGACTCCCGCCCAAAGGGCCGAATCCACCGGATCCGCCTTGACTGGAATACATCATTCGACATCATAAAGACCGAATCCCTGAGGACTCGGACAAAGCACGTCGACCCCGGGATTTGGATAAGATCTCCAAGATCTACGCATATTCGGAGTATCTGTCCTATTTGGATACAAATTCCAACTTAGGAAGATAGCCTCCAACTTAGGAAGACGAGACTGTTTAGGAATATCTTCCTAAATAGGACTCCTGTCTGAATAAGGAAGGACACTCCTAATCAGGGTCAAACCCTACTAAATAGGAATCACTTTCCTACTACAACTCTGCAAGGTATACATTCGACTACTATAAAAGGAGATTGAGGTATGCCTAAACAGACAACTTATAACAAATACAATTATTCTCCCTTAAGCCTAAACTGACTTAAGCATCGGAGAGCTAATTGGACAAACCGTCCGATTAGCCATCTACACTGTTTTGCAGGATTAATGCCGTCGAGATGCCGGAATCCATCAATAATAAAATGTCAATGAAATATGATACACCAATAATTACATGCCAAGGTGAAGCTGTGATAATCATATGATAAGATGATACAGTGATAATCATATAATAATGTGATACCGTAATTTTTATTTAGTTTATATAATTTTTGATTATGTTATTAATATAATAAAATATCTAAATATTAGCATAAATTTTTAAATTATAAAATATTTGATAAAAAATGAAAAGAAAATGTTTTAGTTGTTGGTAATTTATAATCTGCATATTTGTTAATTTAAAGAATGAAGAAATAAAAAGAAATAAAAAAACTGGACATTTGAATAAATAAAAATTTAAATTTGTCAACAATTTGTAATGGGACATCACATGCATGGTACGCAGAGAGAAAGGACAAAGAGAGTGTGTGTGAGAGAGAGTGGAAAAAAAATTGTCAGATTACACATGTTATAGTCAGAATATAATTTTAATTTCTTTAGACACGGGTATACAAACACAAAAAAATTTAAAAACGTGACGTATTTTCATTGACTTTTCTGCATTGAGGTATAAAATCCTATTATTTTTAGATAAAAATAAATTTCTAAATCTCTCAATATAAAACCTTGATAGAAATTTGACTTGGATAACAATTTGCCCTTCAACTTGTAAGTAATGGACAATTAACACATAAATTAACTTTGTTGACATATCAATACACAAACTTGATAATCATAGGCAATGTCTATTTTGGCAAATTAACTTATAAATTAAGAGGGCAAATTGCCGATTTCAAAGACAAAACTTACAAATTGAGGAGACAAATTTCCAAAATGGGACAGACTGTATATAATCACCAAGTTCGTGGACTAATTTGTCCATAAATTAATTTATATATTAATTGTTCATTACTTACAAATTTAGGAAGCATATTGCCACTTAAGTTATAGAAGTTTTATATCAATAAAAATGAAGGAGCAAGTATTATTGAGTATATTTTATAAATCAAATGTTCCCTCTAATTTTCTCTAAAAGATATAGTAATACATTATTACGCACAAGAATATGACTGTCTATTCACATTTAATTTTGAAGATGCCATAATTAGGAATCTAACTACAATCTAGTTGCAATCAAAACTCTGCCTGTACTTTTTTTTTCTAATTTTTAGATTTTGTTATCAAATTTTTTGGGCTGTTGTCATTTTCACCAACTATTTATCCTTTTATTTGAATTTTTTTATAATCTAATGTTTTTATTCTTAAATGAGCGGTTTAATTTTTTTAATAGTTTATGTTTACTTTTTTTAGTTGGGTCTTTTTTTCGAATCTCAAAAAAAAATTCAATGTATTGATCAAATATAAAAAAAATTAGGTGTAGTTATAAAACAGATGAAGAAAAATATGTTCTTGTTAGGTCAATTGAAAATTACAAATTTTGCATTTCAAATTGCCAAATATTTTATCTAAAATAAAATTTATATATATGTAATATTTATTATAAGATCATATAATCATAGGATTTACCTCCCTCACATTAATCTATAGAGTAACTAATAAGACTGTTAACATTAGGCAACAAGGAAATGATAAATTCTTTAAAGCCTACCATAAACTACTAATTAGTCAGTTTAGCAAGCATCCTGTTAGAATGATAGAGTTGGATACTCCACCGACAGATGAACAAATAGGAAATTCAGTCACATTATCGGAATCAGAAAGTATCAAATGCAGTTCAAACAAGGACCACATACCGAGTCGTAATAGCCAAGGAAAATTTTTGTCGATGTGCACGGCCTCTCTTTATTTACATTGTTATTTACATAATCAGATAATTACGAAGACCTTTGAAACAGTTACAACCTGCAGGCAAATGTGATGAGCATTTTCCAATTACAAACAGAAAAATTGCGCATGCACTGAGTATAGTATCAGTGTATCACAGGCCCCGATTATAAATTAATTCCATTTAGAACTTTCACAAAAGGAGGAGTCAGTTTCATAAACAAAATTTATAACTGAAACAACAAACCCGACAAATTGGATAAGGAACAGAAAACGGTGCAGAACAGAATCTTTACCTAATTCATCTCTAAGGTTAACGCCAGTACTGCGCCCATCTATGAATTGTCTCCACCATTTGAGGAAACAGAGCACTAACACTTTCGTTGATAACATCCTGGAAAAAGTGTATGGCAGCCTCATCATCCAGATCCAGGCGGAACTTCTCTTGAAGCTGTAAGAATTGACAGAGGAATCATAAGAAAGATCGATGCAGTCCTGGTCGAATCACATACCACAATGGTAAGGGAAGTTACCTTAAGAATGCTCTTTTCAGGATCCGTAGCAATATCGGGTATATTGGAGCCAGCCATCAGATGGAATAGATTCAAAAACAGGTTATTAGATTTTCTAAGAATGTTGTATGCTTCGCAACAATATGATTTGAAACGAGTATAAAATTGGCTGCAAAAGAAAGAGCAGGAAAATCCAGTCAAACATCAACTAATATGCGACATGGACACCACACATAACATATAGTTCTGATTGTCTAGTGCAGTGAGCTGGATATTAAAATTAAGAATAAAAAATTAAACCCAAAAGTAGGTGAAAGAAAAGGACCTTTCTGCACCACCCATAGCCTCAACCATCTCCTTGCAGAGCTTCATTGGTGGTGGGAATGGCTTTGGATCTCGGCCAAGAATAAAACCAAAATCAACATGGAATAGACGCCCATCATCCCTAAGAAGAAGGTTGTCCAGGTGCCTGCCAAGCAAAAATTATAGCCCCCTTAAAAACTTAAATATCTAATTGAATCATTCAGCACAAAACCTATTACTTTAATATGCTAGAATGACTATGAACACAATATCAATTTCAATAGCAGAAAGTTATGCATAGAGTTCTAACAGTACAATGTCGCAAATATTCAAATGGCACATGAAAAATCATTCCTACTACACAAACAAATAAAGGAAACACTACTTTTCCAATTTCTTTTTCCTTCCATTTATGAGTATAAGTCCATCCATAAGACAGCAAAAGCACATGCTTAACCATACATTGCACCACTAACACTGGCAATGCGCATTAAATTTTTTAAATGTAAGTACCATGCACATGTGATCAGTAAATCAAGCATAAAACCTCACTTAACTTATCTTTTAACTAAAAAAGATAATTCACCAGAACTTTCTCATAACCCTTGGGCCTGGATTATATAATTTTGATTCAGTTTCTATTCAAAGCTCCACGATGTGTAAAATCTAGATGTAGTGTTTACAGTACATAAAGTTGGTTGGCTACTTTCGGTCCAATCCACTTCTTCTCAAAAGGCATACTATGTAATGAAAATGTTGAGGTGCTTAGCTGAAGTGGCATCACAGTATCTAAACATTTTAATATACCTCAAAAAATGATTACCTGTCTCCAATTCCCAGTATGTACGTGATGACGGAGTAGCCAGCACAGCTTTTTATAAATGTTTCAAGGCAGGTGGCTGTAATTCCAAATGGTCCATGTTCATCAGGATGAAATTTCTGCAAATAACTTATAATGCTGCGGTGCTCAGAGAGAATCTGGATTTCAAGAGAAAACTATCACATCAATACATTGCAGGTCATTGTTTCAATATAACTATGGATTAAGTTCTGACAACTAATCCCCAACGGGGAACATGAACAAAGAACAGTAAGGCAAACAAACTAAAGATCCTTATCCCTAACAAATACAATCATTTAAAATGCAAAAGAATCTAGGTTGCAATTCAACAAAAAAATTAATTCTTCACATATAAGCACTATTAACGCATGAGGAGTAGTATGTAATGCTACTTTAATCAGTTTTACTATGCTATAGCTTCAGTTTACCATTATAGTAATTCTTTGTCTGTATGTATGAGAAGGGAAGCACCTCTCAGCTCCATTAATTTGAAAAACGAGGAAATTGAACATGAAGACTGGACTAGACATCAAAAGAACCACATCTTCAGGATCAAATACCTGAGCCAAAGATCGTGATGGTATGAATTCAAGCATGCCTTCATCTTGTCCGGTAGCCAGCACCTTATATGGAGTTAAATGAAGGTCAAGGTTTTCCAACTTGAGCAGACGATCCATCAGTGATACCATTTGGATAACCTGAAAGAACATACACATAATCTTTTCAAGAAAACCATGGCATCTTATTGCCCCACCCTGCTCTTATTGTTATGCCCTTAAATGATGCACCAGTGTATTTGTCGAATATCATCACCCTTCTTATTCACAGACCTGATTTAAATTGCATAATAGTGCTAAGCATTTACCAATTGGTCTTGTCGAATATCATCACCCTTCTTAAATATGACTTTGCAAGTTCCGCCGCTTTGCGTCCGGAAAGTCAAACGTAATGGATGCAATGCACTCTTAAATATTGATGACTCTGATGGTACAATCCCAGTGATGAGGCCACCGGGAGTAAGTGGTGATCGAATTGGCTGAAAACATAACATACCAAAACGTCACTTGCACATAATGACCAAACCTTTACCAGCCATCTACAGATCAGCATACACTAGCAAATGTATATTACAGAGAAAAATCAGTAAAAAAGCAACCATCAATTCAATATTTACCTCCTCAAAATAGGTAAGTTCACTAAGAAGACCAGAGAGAAGTTGTCTAAGCTTTTCAATCTTCTTCTGGGTGTTACCTCGCACATTCCTTACATCTCTCATAATAGAGCACAACTGAGCTGTCAATTCTTTCTGACGCAACAAACTATTCCATACCTTGAATCCATCTTCTCCATTTGGGCCATCCGCCAACTGCAAATGAAGCGGATATAATCACCTCACTGACAGATACAATTAAACCAACTATGTTGCTATCCAATATCCACTATGGTAAACTTAAATTAATTTAGCACCATTTGGTATCTTGCTATTTTATTTTTTCATAACAAATGCACGGGCCTCATTGCCAAAGGGATTTTTTCCCCTTTCTTTATTCTGCTTTTTAGGATGTACACGTGTCTCATTGTTTTTGTGAAGCTGGTCACAGGGTGAAAGAGGCTTCTAATTTGATTCCATTTCATTCTCACAAGGGAGGAGCAGAAGTTTACAAACAAAGCATAGACTCTAACCTTCCCTGCTATACTTGCTAAGTTTACTTGTTAAGCTTTAAGAAGCTCCTATGAATGATTGAAATGGATAATCTGTATTTTTTATAGAACATCTGAAATATTAAAACCGTCTACATATCCATATGAAGGCAATGTTCATTAGCATTGCTAATTTTACTTCTGATATATCATAATCTTTCATCTTGGCATTTTTGGAGCTAAGTGATAATTAATCTTATTTCTGATATTTATTATAAGTTGCGTTTGGTATAGTTAAATTAAATGCATAGGAAAAAAAATCTTATATAGTAGGTCCTTTGCAGAAATAACTATATAATACCATAAGAAACCTGAACATATACCTTAATATTCTCTTCTAGGATCTCATAGGTGCAGAAACAGCGTTTGGCATATGCAGGGTCATGGTCATGAAGTTCAACATAAAGATACCAACGAAGATAGCTGGCCAACTCAATATTATTTATTGCTGTGAAAGTACCAAAACCAGGCTCAGATTCAACAGACAATATATATAGCATATAAATGTGCGCGCCCGCATGCAACTGCAAGATTGAACAGACATGCATATTATTATGTCCAGTATATTACATACAGCGGTGGACAAGGAACTGCGAAAGGCGAGATTTATCAGAGCGTTCAAAGCGAAGGGCCTGAACCAATTGAAGTAAGTAACACTGAAGCTCTTCGTCATCAGCTCTTTCAAGAACGCTGACAGCATATGCACGAACCTGTAAACCGAAGTCCCAATCAGCCATATCTAGTTGCAGTACGATAAATACAAGATATCAACGATTATGCATATGATTGTACCAAAGGTATGGCCGAATAATTCTCAACATTCAAAAGTTTCTTGTCTAGATATCATGTGCCTAGTTGCCTAATGAATTCTAGACCACTATGCGCTATAATGAAAAATCAAATTCTATTCAACTATTTTAAAAAAAGTATTTGGATCTTTTTCAATGATTTAATGGTGATCATCTAATTACAGCACCTAGAAATTGAAGTTTGCGGAGTTTTCACTTTCAAGTAATAACCATGAAGGAAAATTTTCTCAAAGTACCATGTTCTAAGATCGTCTAAATCTAATAAGAAAAAGCCGCCAACTGTGATTATTAATTTGATAAGGAAAGAGACAGAAGGCACAGGCGCCATCATGTGCACACCTACCTCTTCACTTCCAAAAACAGGCGACAGAAGCTCTAGGGCGTCACAGACATCAATTGTCTCCCACCTACCCATCATATCCAGTGCCTGTTTTGCTTCCTGCAAACACATTATGACAGCAATATTAAAAAAGTGTCTAAACTTATTCACCATTAGTATCAACCTACATAAAAATTAATATAAAATAGCATAAAAAAGTAGGCTGTAGAGACCAAAACAAATGCTCCCTCCGTCCCAATAGAGTTGTTCACTTTGAGAATTATTTTTTCCCAAAACTCTTGTCCACTTCTAAAAATTAACAATTCTTAAATTCAATCTTCCTATACTTTTCCTATTTAAAATCCATTATCTATAAATAAATTGAAAGTGGACTCTACATTAAATAAGGGTATGATAAGAAAAGTAGAGAAAATATTAAAAAATCAATAATAATAATTGTGTTTTCTTAAACTCTGTGATAAAGGCAAAATGGACAACTCTATTGGGATGGAGGGAGTAATTAGAATCAAAAATATACCACTAATAGTACAATCAATCAATTCAACCTGACAATTGTACTAAGAGCTACCACAAAGTTTTTTTAGCATTTCTCCTTACATGTAGGTCTTCAATATAAACTAAACATGTACCTGGACATCACTCCATTCAACACAACGTAGAAACTTTGTGAGAGCCTTCTTCTCAGACATCAATGAGAAACGGAATTTCCACAGGAGCTGTCTCTCGTCTCCACTTAGAGTCCTTGTTGGTGGGTATTTTAGAATCCTCTGTATTGATCTTACATTAGGAAAAACAAAAGCAAGTAAAATTATAGAATTCTGATATATGACAATCAAAAATGTTAAGGACCATCAGTTGCATCACGATAAGACAATAAAAAATTCAGCCATTACGCAGCACAAAACCTTACACGAGAATTCCAAGTACATCATATGTTAAACACACCTTCACTCAGCAGTTTCTATAGATGCAAAATTATAATCAAACCTTTGATTGTGTAACTGAGATAGCCCAATAAATCAATATTTTGCTCTATCCAAAAAGGAGATATTAACCAGAAAGGTACAACCTTGAACCTTCTAAAGACCCTAATCAACGTTAGCTAGCTATTCATTTCCATGTTAGGTAAATTTTCTTACTTTCGTTCATTGGAGCTTGGCTTCAGATCCCTGTCAATAATTCCACGGGTTAGACTTCTTGCCAACTTTAGTTGCTTGTGCTCAGAAGGATTTATCTTGCCCATTTCTGGATCCCACACAATAACAAGTTCATTTGTTGAAGCTATTGGAGATGGCAACAGGAAGTTTGCTCCTGATTCCTAAACATTGTACAAAAAAGATTAAAACCATAAAATTTTGGTACTGGTCATCAATGTGATGGTCCTTTTTTTATATAATACAAGTGGCAATATCTGTCAGCACCAAACAGAACAATTTTAGTCAAAAATAAGGCTGTACTTCGTTAACTTCTATAGACGTTAAAGACGAGTGATAAGAGTTGACACATAATCTAATTTACAATATTCAGGAGGCATTGCAATTCAATATACGACAATGTTTCAGACCAGGCCTATTAATCCAGAAACTTTAAGAAGCCGCATATAGAAGCATGTAGATTGAAAAAAACATTAAGCTATTCTACTAAACAGATATATATATATATATATATATATATCATAGTTATTAAAGGCGTTAGGCGACCCGAGGCGACGAGGGGTCCTAAAGCCTGAGGCGCAAGGCGCGAGGCGAGGCGAAAGCCTTTTGGAAATAAGGCGACCAACTAATATGAATATATATATATAAAAACCCTATATATTTTTAAAAAGTTCAAGTATAAATTGTATTTTCTGGACTTAAAAATATTTTTAATTTACATTTAAAAGGCTAAATTGGCCTTTTTTGTTAAAAAGAAGAGTCATTTGAAAACTTAACCATTATTGATGTTAAAAACAACCCATTTATTATAGACTAAAGCCTTTAAATGTATAATATTGGTCTTGGGCTGGCTAAAGGAGGCCCAATAAGACATTAAGGAACCTCTATTCTCTTTCCCTAACCTATTCCAACTTTCCAAACCCTAGACATAGCACCGCCGCACTTCTTCTTCTTCTTCCTTCATTTTCTTTTTCATCTGTTTTTTTTTTCTTGAAGTTTCTGGGTAACAGAGGTCACAAAGGCGCGCGCCTCTGGCCTCTGGCCTCTCGCCTGAGGCGATTGAGGCGCGCGCCTTTGTGACATCGCCCGCCTTTGGGCAGTTGAGGCGACTCGGCCATCGCCTGAGTCGCCTCTCGCCTGAGGCGCGCCTCAGGCGCGCCTTTAATAACTATGATATATATATATGTGGAGCTAAACAAGATCAAAGTTTCTATAAAATTTCCAAAGCAGTAAGACACTGTAGCACAAATGCTATAAGGTGAGGCAGGTCATCACAGGTCGTAAGCTCAAACTCTGCAAATCAGAAAATTCAGCTAGGCAAGCGACACAAGCATAGCCAATAGAAGATGAATATTCATTGTTATGAAAAACCCCCTTAAATATTAATCAAGAGAAACTCAAATTTCTAAAATAGTTACACATTAGCATGCTGCCAGAGAAAATTTAAACAAAAAAATAGTACGCCAAGATAGTTATTTGGAGACTATTGGTGGGCAATACCTGAAAAACAACTCGATGTTCGAAGCCACAAAAATCAATAACCAAGTATAAGTGAGAACTTCCATTTCTAGAGCTCTCGCGTTCCTTGATTTTCTCCAAAGCCTTGAATGTCAGACGGTCAAGCCAATCAACGGATGGGATCTGTTTCCTCTCGTATTTATTCACAAGCTTTTCTAAACGCTCTAACTCTCCCCGCTCATGCCTAGGAACCTAATATTACCAGTATGCAAGTAAACTTTACAGCACAAAACATCCCAAGAAACATACTTTGTATTTGCATTAAAAAGCTACAAGATCAAGAACCTTTCCAGGAGTGGCTGTAGGAAATGATCCATCGGCTTCTTTTCCTAGCCAAAGCCTAAGCTTTTGCTTGCCAGTTTTGAGTTGCATCTTGCTGTTGAAGAGAAGAATGGTAGCCCCACCAATCAATCCCTCATCTTTCCCGCATGAAACATCCCAAACCTAATTTTAAGGTAGTATTTAGTTATCCATAGAAGTAAAAACCCTATTAAAAAGGGCAAAATAGCATGCAAATTCTTTCTACAAATTCATAAAGAAGAGGCATATTCGTATTTAAAGTTTAATTCAAAACTAAACCTTAATAAGAAACAATATTAACCAGTTAATCTACATAACTTACAGTAAAAGCAAGCTGCGAATGGGCAGTTAAGTCACGATATTTAGTACTCAACGTAATCAACTCATTCCAACGATATGACACTCCACTTGACTCGAGCCTAATTATAAATAGAATCACCAAAAACAAAATTACAAACACAAAAAAAATAAAAATTTCATCAAAACTTTAATTAAATTAATCAATTGAAACATAAATGTTACCTAGTTCTCATTGGAAGACCAAATGGAGCTCCATCGATATACAATGCACACTCCACATACAGCTCCGCCTTTCTGTCATCTGTTATTGCAGAATCAATTCCTGCAAAAAATGGAGCAACAATTAGTCAAATTTAAAGCTTAAACTAAAACGTAAAATTGAAAAAAAATAGGGTTTTAAGTACTTAAACCTGAATTAGGAGATTTAGTAGAAGGCAGCAATCCTTCTAATCTCTCAACGCGAAAGGTTACCGGCAGATTTATATCGCATGATAGGAAGAATCGGAACTCGTTTCCACTCATGATTACTGAGTTAATTTAATTTCATGAATTAAGGGTTTTGATAATTTTAAAATTGGGTGTAATTTTTTTTTTGGCAAAAATTGGGTGTAATTGGAAATTTTAATTTTTGTTTTGTAGTAGCAGAGAGGAGTTGGGACTTGAGAGGAGTAACATCTGAGATGACCGGAGAAGGCAACGGTTTTTATACGCTACGGCCACGTAAGCATGTATTGATGATCAACTGATTGGTTGGGTTTGGGTTTGGGTTTGGGTTTGGGTTTGGGTTTGGGTTTGGGTTTGGGTTTGGGTTTGGGTTTGGATGGGTGAAATCATTTTTCAGGTTCCTAAACTCTTTTGAGAAAGGATATTTTGTCAAATCGAATCAAAATGGTCGGCTCGGTTACTTTTTGCTCGGTTTACATTAAGACCTAAATGCAACTTTTATAAGTGTTAAAATCGAAATGGAACCAAATATCTAAATTTTTATTCTCACATTAAACCAAACTAAATTTGTCGATTTGCTTTGATTATTTGATTTTGGCCAGTTTTTTGCATACGTAAAAAATAAATATTGAAAATAATTTATGATCTAACCTTTGAACCGGCGATTTAACCGGTTCAACTATCGGTTCAGTTAGGGTCAGCTTATTCACTTCACTCTAATCCCGTCAAATTACATTTTTGGTATTTAATATCAACCGAACCAAACAGTTGATTGTTTTTCGGTTTTAACTGCCGGTTCAATTTTTTAAGGCTTAAGGTCTGAAAAACTACCGACCTTTTAATTTTTTTTCAATAGCACCCCCACTTATAATTTTTTCAATAGCACTCTATTTTGTATTTTTGGCTTTCAATAACATTCTAAATTAAAAAAATTAGATGATTTGATTACTATAAGGATGAAAATTTTCAAAAAAACTAAATTTAAAGGTGAAATTATACTTTTTTCTACTTGTACACTTTTAAACAAGTCCTTTAACTTAAATATATTCAAATAAGTTCTCGATAAATGAGTTTAATTTGATGATTTATGGTGTTATTGAAAGTCAAAAATACAAAATAGGGTAAAATTGACTGTTTTACAAGGTCGGGGTGCTATTGAAAGCCAAAAATACGAAATAGGGTGCTATTGAAGAAATTACAAGTTTTTCAGACCTTAAACCATATTTTAATCATTGATTCTATTTATTATAACCGCTTTTGACATGGCTTAACAAATTTAGACATTTAAAAGTACTTGTTTGAATTTATGTAAATACAATTTGAAAATAAACTAATCTAATGTTTATTAATACTTCATTTTTATTTTTGATAGAAATAAATTGATTAATTCTTAGAGCAATTTACCATTTAGAAAAATAAGTAAATAAATTATTTTATTTATTCTGAATATAATGTTAATTTATTCATACAATCAATAAATTGGTGACTCTAATGTTAATTTATTCATACAAGCAATAATTTCTCAAATTTAAGAAGTTAGGTTTCAATTTGTAAGTCGTGACTGGGTGGCTCATATGGTGGCTAAACAAGCCTTTTTCGATGAGTGCTTCTACAGTAATCATCATTTACTTTTAAACTGGCTCACTCAGTTTTATTGAGAAGTCAAATAAATTGGTGATGAAATCTACAATTGTAGTAGTAAGGCATTCTCAAGGTCGTCGTGGAAATCTTGAAAAGTCCGGAGGTCTGCGTTGCATATAAGCCGTCTTCCCTTCATTGCCTTCCTCAGTGCCGTAGAATATCAGTGTCGAATTCCCGGCAAGTTCCTGGAAAATAAGTCATGGTTTCAATATAATCAATCCAACAAAGAAATGCAAATTTGATGGTACCTGGAGTCCTGCATGTCCGTCGTCGACTGCATTAAGAGCTGACTTCAGTAATCGAATTGCAGTTGGACTATTCTTTAGTATCTGTCGACACCATTTTACTGTTTCTTCCTCCAATTTTTCCAGCTGCAGAAATATATTCACCAGGAAGGAAAAGATCGAGATCAGTATTGTTGAGGCCTATGTTGCACGGAAATGCTGAAACGAAAACGCTTAAACATGAAACGTTCAAATGAAAAATGCGGAAATGAGAAACATATATTTTTATACTACATATAAATGGAGACTCGACAAGTTTCCATGCAAGATAGGTGAACTCACAGGGACAACAGTATTGACAAGCCCCATTTTCTCTGCTTCAGAAGCTGTATAGAACCTTGCCAGATACCACATCTCGCGCGCCTTTTTTGGTCCGACCTGTTTAACAGAAATCATGTTTGATCAATGAAGAAAGTATATGGAATCTGCTCGAGATATGCCAGAAAAGGCAAACACAACATATGTTTAAAACCAAAAACATATATGTAGTAGCTGCATACCAATCTGGACATGATAGAACTTCCATAACCAGCATCAAAGCTTCCAACCTGTAATCTCACATAAACAAAAAAAGGCATTGAATTGACTTGCTATGTAACACGGAAATGGAGAACACCGTTAAGGGAAATACGGAAATGTAAGACTCGAGAACTTTTGCAAGTTACAATGCTTGATTTGGTCTGGAAGAGAAATTGAATCAAGTAGAGAATGAGAGCACAAAAGGTTACCTTTGGACCAGTTTGGCCAAAAATAGCATTATCTGCTGCAATAGTGAGATCACAGACCATGTGCAACACATGCCCTCCTCCTACAGCATAACCTGCAACCTGATTTGTACTGAATTGAATATTGTAATTAAGTAAAACAATATGTGATCGTCTCATGAGTTTTGCCTTTCTGGCAAGTAACTATGAATCTTGGCCTATATTTTACGGAAACTTTGTATTTATAACTTAATTGTTGTAAAAGATATTTTTCTTTATGCGGCATATGAAACCATACGGCATATTTCCAGCTAATTTCAAGGATTCAAAATTCAAACACAACTGATTTGCCAAATTAACAAGAGCATACCATTGCTATTACGGGTTTGGGAAGCCGCCGAATCTGTACCTGCATAACGTTGATCAACCAAAACAAGTTAAAACAGCTACACTAAATGATTGAAAATGAAAAACATTACATCCAACATCATATCATGATTTTATGGCATTGAAGCTTTTGAAAAAACAGAAAAGATACAGACTTTATTGCACAAATCAAACATGGAAAACAATAATTAATACTGATATGAAGTATAATTTAGGTTTATTACTTGCAAGTCCAGAACATTGAGACGACCCATATCATTAGGATCAGCATAACCATCTGGAGTTCTTAATGACTGGTCACCACCACTGCAAAAAGCTTTCGTTCCCTACAGCAACATTTTCATTCACAAATTATATCCTTTAAACACAACTCTCCAAAGAAATTTGCATCAAGAAATCCATTAGATAGGACTTAAGTGTCACTTTGTCTCATCAACTTGCACCCAGTGAGCAATTAATACCAAAAATAACTTTTTTCAAATTATTAGTCCCTTAAATTTGTCGATTTTTATCAATTAGACCAAAATGTATCACTTAAAAAAGTCGGTAAATATATACACCAACTATCATTTATTGGCAAATCGTTAAAGAGTGAAAATTCTGCGAAAATTGATGATGTGGAAGCCGGAGTTGGCCACATCATTCACACATTAAAATGCACCATTTTGAAAATCCACCATTATTTTGCTCAGCAGGCGTAGCTTGGAGTGAGAGTGTAAATTTTCACCGGATTTTCAATTAATGTATCAATTTGCCAAGAAATAAACGTGATGAAATTGCAAAAATGTATATATGAATTTACATGTAAATAACCCATTTAAAAAAAACTTTTGGGAGCTAATTATCTAGTAATTTGGGTTAAGTGATTAAAATTAATAAGTTTAGTGAATAAATTAACAAAAAAGGTCAACTTTTGTGTTAATTACTCAAGGCATGCAAATTTAGAAGGCAAAATAATATTTAAGTACTTTAAATAAAATAAAATAAAATAAAACTAAATTTATAACTGAGCAAAAATACCTTGCCAGTTAAAATGATAACCCCAATAGAACTATCATCTCTAGCGTCATTAAACGCACGAATCATCTCCTTAACAGTCTGAGGCCTAAATGCATTTCTTCTCTCTGGCCTATTTATAGTAATCTACACAAAAACCAACATCACATATCATATTCATTTTTGGTGACAAAGACTCACTCCTTTGAACCGAAATTCAAAAACACTGTTAAATCCCGAAATGCGAACCGCCAAGTTCACATTCGGCAATTCTGGACAATAATGGTCAGCAGTCACAAGACTCCCGACCACTCTATTTATTAGAAATAGCATAGTCCGAGTTTGAACCGCAACTATAGCATTTAGATGGCCGAGACCATTAGACCAAATCCGAGTGGGCATATATATTACTCCACGCATTTATACCATTTGAGGTATAGCTCGTTGCTCGTTGGTGCATATATCATATTTATTTAAGCTAAAAACACATAATTCATAAAAGATCAAACCTTAGCAATCCCATCACCAACTGCTTTCTCATAAACAATGTCAGTAAACTCTTTCTCATACTCATCAAAAGCAACTCTCCATACAACTTCTTTACCAGAAACTTCTCCATGGATTCTATGATAGCTATCATCCATTGAAGAAGAAGCATTGGATAAGCTAATAATCTTCTCCTGTACTTGTTGTGAAGCTGCATGAACTGGATTCAAATGGTTATTAACACAGGCCAGTCTCCTTCTCAATGAATTCACCTCATTTTCAGACAGTTTTGCCATTGAAAAATGTTGAAAGTGTAAGTGTTGGACTCTGTAGTTCTCAAGAGACTATTTTTCTTTGTGGGTTTGGTCAGAGACGTTGAATATGGCGGGCAAGTCTTATCTTTTCTGCGATTGGATTGTATTTGGATTGTATTTGGATTGTATTTGATAAGGTACTATGATAGGCAAACGACACCGTTTGAATCAGAGTGTATGGAATCTAAAACGGCGCCAAGTGGCTCCGTTTCAGACAAAAAAAGGCAGGGTTGAAGAGGAAAATTGTAACTGATCATAAAGATCTCTGCTTTCTGTAAAAGTAAAATGTAAATTTTTATCTTTGCTTTTGGGCAGGAACTGGGTGATGAACAAAATCAGGTAAAAGTTCTTGTCTTGTGTTGAGCAAGTTTTCTTTTTTGTAATGTTTCATGAAAAAGTTTTGATTTTTATTTCTGGATTTTGTGAGGAAAAAATTGAATGAATTTTGGGTGTTTATATTGTTCTGAGTTTAGATTAGTGGAGGTTATATATGATTTAAAGAATAATCAGGATTTGTAGTTGCTGAAATCAGGCTTGTGAAAGCCATTACTTTTGGGATTCAAAACATTCTTTTGAGCAAAATAAGGGAATCAATGTCGTTTGGTTGGAGATGCACATGAACTTTAAGTCTTGAAGTCGTTTTTGCCGGTTTAAGCAGCTTTTGTTGCCATTCAAGTGCATCTTTATTTACATATATATATATATATATATATATATATATATATATATTCCATTACTATCCATTATTTGATGAATGAGAAAACCACTAGCTCGTATTCTGGTTAATTTGGAAAATGGAGGCTGATATGTAGCCAGAAGTAAAAATAGTTAATCATGAAGAATATGTGGAACTGTCGATCCATCTTGGTCGAAGAATTATCTGATTGCTAGTGTTTTGAATTCTTGATCATGACCAAATTAGCTTCCTTTGTCATATGTAAAAGATTTTTCGTGAAGTTTGCTTGAGACTCATACATGTTAGTTTTTCATAGATGTTGATTTCAATTTATGTTTTTTTTCGGGTGACGACATTGAAAGCTCAATTATTCACTGAATCATTTGTGATCATTTATTTATTGCACATCCAGAAATCAAGCTTTTACTATATTTTTTCACTTTTAAACAATCAATTATAGCAAACAATACCTTATACTACTATCAAACTCTAGCTCGTAATACTACCTGTATACTGTCACACAACGAAATCTAATATGTAATTATGCTGAACAACAATCACTTTAAATCAGGACTGCTTAAATATAATTCCTTTACCTACTAAGCTAATGGTGTAATAGGGGTCAGAAACCACGCCGACCTCACAAGTCAGTACACCATAATAATCTGGCGAAGCTCAGCATACATCATGATCTGACTGAGGTCTGTTGCTTGATGGCTTACCAATTTGTAAACAGTCAATTGGAGGGGTAGTAGGAGTGTTCAACTCTCCGAAAGTTTGCCAACAGAAGGGATCATACATGTGATAGTGTTCTTGTAGTGGTTTCAGCTCAATGGTAGTTAGGCTAACATCTATACACGGTAGAGCATCACTGCAGGCAAAGTGTACTGGTTTTACTGTGTATGTCCCTCTAATTTTTTCATAGGTGATTCCAGATAGAGCCACAGCTGATGTTTGATTTTTGCATGTGCTTTTGTCACAATAAAATTGGTCAATCACAATTGGAAGTTGAACCTCAGAGACTTGAATATTTGAGAACAACACTCCTTGTACAGAGCCTGATCCACCCTGCAAGGTAATGGTTGAAAAAAAAAAATTATTTTATTCTCTTCTTTGAAACTTTGTTAGATTTCCAACTTTTGAAGAAAAGAAAGGCAAAATATATGAAATTACATAATATGATATGTTATCTTTTGAAAGTGAAATGTTTTTTCTTTGAATTTACAACTCGAGTTTTGAAATTTGTATATGATAGTTATTCTTGGGCAATCTCTTGATCCTCATTTGCATTTAGCTCATAAGAGCTAATTTGACTTGACAGATAGTTAAAGACTTAAAGCTTTAAAGGAGATGATGAATGATATGATTACCTGCCAAGTCTTAATTCTGACACCCGTCATTGTATTGTGGATATTAACATCTCGAATTGTGATGTTGGAAACACAGGCTTTTGTATTATCCCTTCCCAGACTTCCGATGCTGATGCCATGTCCTGGCCCACAATTCACGTTATGTACGTATACATTTGTGCATCCAGTTTGTATTGAAATGCAGTCATCCCCTGCATAAATAACGACATTTGGATGGTTTTATTTCAGATTTTTATGTGAAATTTCTATGTCATGCAATCTTATCTTTGATATTTTGATCTTCTAATATGAATGTAGTCATTTCTAGCTTATGGGCTCAAGTGTGAAGATGACATATTAACATGTTTAACGCTTGTGGCCGTATTATGCTAGGACTTGTCAGGTTAAACATAAAGAAGTGGACAAATGGAGAGTGAGGGGGTGGTAGCTGTTTTAGTTGCTGATGGGGACAAAAGTAAACCTGAGGAGTGCAGCGAAAGATGTCTTTGGGGCCAATCTAATCCCAATGATGATATAGTGTATGACATATGTCATATGATTGATGGCTATTGCATTCAAAATGTCAGAGACTGTTGGCTGCTACGTGTCAAAGAACTAGTGGTTGCTGAAGGTTTGAGGACACTGCTTACTTGAAAGATAAGGTTAAGCCTTATTTTATTTCAATCCTAAACCAGGTACCTAAAAGTATGTGAACTTTTCTGTCGGTAACTATAACTGTGGCGTCAAACTTCACAAGTTGTTATTTAGTGGTTAGCCTGTAATCTCCTGCTCTTTTTACCCCTGCAGGTCTTGTTCTTCTTAATGTTGTAAATGACGTTAATAATCGGTCAGTAATAGTATAATTACCGCAAGCTAGATTACTGCTGTGAATTAGCACATCTTTGGAGTTCTGTAGGTGGATTCCATCTGTATTAGGACTATCACCAGGTGATGAGATGGTTATATCATGTACAACGACTCCCATGCAGTTGTCAAACTTGAGGTGACATTGAGGACTGTTTCGAATTGTAATGCCTGTGACTGTTGCATTGAAACTTCCATAAAATCGTAGTGCCTGTTTAAAGAAAGTGTGTCAATCATGTTACCGACTTATGCAGATAAATGGTCGTGATCTATAATAAAAGTATTCATTGTCGTCTAGTGGGTCTTACCGTGGGCTTGATGCTTGGCATTTTCTTGCTGAGTTCACTTCTTACCTACCACACAATTTGGAAAAGAATCAGATGTGGATAACTAGGAATTCTCAACAGTTGGAATAAAAACTGAAGGTAATTACCGGCATTGGTGGGTGTTGCTGTAATGTGTTGTTTAGTGGGGTAATTAGTTTTGTTTCATCATCTATAAGATTTTCTGATGGAAAATCCTGCCACCATACTGAGCCACTCCCATCAATAGTTCCTGCTCCCTGAATTGTGATTCCTTTAAGCTTTGTGAATTCGATCCACCATAAAAGACCTTTACCCCAAACATACGAATTTGTTGGAGCGACAATCGTGCCCTCCAGCTGAGAAACATTTAAGTCATCAGCATATCAATATTGTATCGAATGCATTACTACAATTTTCTTCAGTGTGCCATTTTAATTTCTGTTGCTTGGATTCTTCACTTTGTCATAGACAGACACTAATACAATGACTTCAAATTTAACGAAATTTAAGAATTCGAGCCAGGAAATTAAGTTTTGATTTCGAGTGACTTAAGTTATGATGCATCTTATTATAAATCTATTAAAACGTCTGTCAATTTACCTGAAACACAATGTTTGCTTGACAGTATGGACCAGAAAAGGAAACAGGTCCCACGAGGAATATGTATTCTGCTGGAACGAGCATCGTCGATGCCTCCACCTTACAAGCAGCGGCCCAAGCGGCTTGAAATGCCTGCGATGCACCATAATACACACCATTCATTATTAGGTAACGATAAATTTATGCAGAGAATTACGGTTGGTGTTGGATTTTTCCGAACTGTAGATAATTATTGTTGTGGCCATGATTGTTCTAACTAGAATATATATTTTAAAACTATATGTATATGGAGTGGACCCCAAATTCTTGGATTACTTTCTGTGTTTCTGTTGTCTTTTTTTCCTTTGTATCTTTTTACTTGTTAGCTTGCTTTTGTTGTTTTCACATGTAAGTTCTCTAAAGCTGGGGAAAAGCAAATTAGTTTATAATATTAATACTATAGTAAGGTCTATATTTATATATAAAAATACATTATCCAAGCTCACTAGCTCTAAAAATGGCGTTTTTGTGGCCATAATACTCTGTTGCGTGTTGTGAGCATGGTGCAACTTGAAACTAATGTGCAATGCGAGAGTTATAATATATGGATGTAAATGTGCCTTAAGTGATAATTGATTGCATTATCTGTAAATACAAAAAAAATATTCTGTTTACATGTGAAATGAGCGTATGTGAAGGCGACATGTCATCATAACAGAAATTCTTTTTGCTGTGGAAATAATTTTTTTTATTTTTGCTGCTATTATAGTCTATCAGTTAAAATTCTAATTTGGAGTTTTGAAACAATGCATTTTGACAAAATTATGAAGGGTGTCATTCTACAAAAACTCGGACATGTAACGACCATAACTGAATTTGCTTCAATTCGGACTCATGGCAATGCGCTATCCAAGATAAGTGAAGTACATTACCAAATTCACTTTTAAAACATTTGAAGTTCTGTATATATCAGAATTATAGACTAACCTTCGTATCATCCTGCTTTCCGTCACCTTTGGCGCCAAAATCAAGTACGTTAAAACTCGAAGAGCCTTTAATTGGTGTCTGTGAAGGAGGTGCGTCTTCTTTAGGTGGTGAAACCGGAACAGGAGGCGACGGAACAGCTTTACGAGAGGGAGGTTTCGGTTTTGATCCTCCATTATGGTGGTGGTGGTTTTTCGCCTTTTTCTTATACAACGAACCGGCTGTACCTCTACTTTGGTGCCTCCAATGCCTGCCTCTTCTTGCAATGCAACTCTCAAAATTGGATGACCAAACTAGAAAGGCAATGAAGAACATAAATGTAAGGCTTTTTAAACTCAAACCACTCATTTTTATTTTTCTTCTGTTGTGTGTGCTTGAGAGAAATAAAACAGATTCTTGAGACTGCCCAAGAAATAAATGAGACTTGTAGGTTTTATATAGGAAGAGCAGTCCAAAGCTTATGAAAAAACTATTTCACATATAAACAAAAACTCAACTTAATTAATTAATTATGGATGTTTATGATTAATATACTAAAGGTATTTAATTAATGTTCATTCTTTACTTTCTCTTTTTAGCTCTTTAATTAATTATCTCTGTGAATTATAGTTGAGACTAATTTTCTTTTCTTTTGTGCCACATGTCTATATTTTATTGCATGTGACTCATCCAACACTATTTGTACAAAAATTGTCATGCACCAATTATATCTCAAAAAATATTCCTCTTTAATCCGAGTCTTATATTCTCAAAAAAATAAAAATCACTGTTCTTGAATTATAAAATGTATTCATAGAAAACGGGTATTAAAAATACAGATTAGACAAAAAAAATCACTGTCGGACAAAGTTGTTCTGCTTATGTACCAATTATATCTCGAAAAAATTCTTTTCTAAACCGAATTGTACCTTCTCAAATAAATTTCACTAGTGAATTATGAATATATTCATATGATACGGTTATGAAAAATTCGGATTAGACCAAAAAGATTTTAATTTATCAAAAAAAATTCTTATCTAAATCGAGTCTAACTGTCTTAAATGAACTTCACTATTTATGAAGCATGCTTTTAGAATTAAGTTCAGTTAGTTATCTAATTATCAGACATATTCTTTTTCTAGTAATGCATAGGATTTTAAGGTGTAGCATTGTATTAATGAATGATTGATTAGTTGAAAATACAGAATTTAGATACTAAAGCTGATGTTTTTTTTATTACATAATACAAACTTTTTATAAATTTTTGTCCATATTTACCTGTTTTTCTGTTAAATGGGTATTTAATAAAAATTGTTGCAAAATAAATGGAAATGAATGTAAAGAAAAGCCAAAGAGGCACACGTGAGTGGGTCTACAAGGTGTCAAGAAGGAAGGCAGTGATTATAACAGCTCTCTTTTATGATCACATGCAACATTCACGGGCTTCAGTTTTCTAATTTGTCCTTGTGTTCTGTTGTTGAGTTAGGGTTAAAAAGATTTACGGTTACCGAACTATAAAACGTTTTATAGAACGATTGTTATCGTTTTATTTGTTATATTTTGATATTTGAACTTTTCTTTTTACATCAACGAAGGGTTATTATAATGATTTGGGTTAAAAACTACTACCGTGGCGATGTAATTTATATGGTCATCCAACTTGTTTGTTATCGTATAAATAATTTTTAGCCTGAATAGCTATAGTAACATTTCGTTGCTGTAAAAATGAATGTCCGGTTATTAAAATTTAACAATTAAATGCCCGGTTATTAAAATTTAACAAAAAAATAATGATGACTGTTTTATGAAAAATTTATAATTTAGTAACTGTAAAAATCTTTGATCCCGTTGCGTTTTCTTATAAGCCTATGATCGATTTTGAGGATTAAATAGTTGACTGGTACTTACATTTTGTCACATATTTAAAATTGATATCTAGCTCGTAGTTATATTGTTTCAGTATTATATTTTAAATTTTTCTTTCAGGCGAAAGTATTTCAATACTTCCCAACCAAATCACAATAACGTGACAATCTGGCTGAAGCATTTTCTTGAAATATAATGCCATATCAGATGTTTCACTTCAAGAAAATAACAACATGACATAAGAAAATATTCTAAAAATAATTTTCATCCGGTTGTCATGTCCGTTTAATTTGGTTGGAAAACATTGAATTACACTTTCAACTGAAACAAAATTAAAGCTATAATATCAAAAATATACAAATCAAAATTTAGATACTAATTTGATATATACCGCGGAATTCGGGTACCACCTATACATTTAACCCCAATTTTGTCACTAGTACTAGCTCAATAATTATGTCTTAACGGTTGAAATTGAAACCTTTAAGTGCATGATTAGATAATTTTCTTGTGTTCTAATCAGAAACTTTATTTTTCATTTCCAAACAAATAAAAGATGAAAAGAGAAGAAAAAACCAGAAAATGTGCAAATGATTGAGTGTACTAAATGCATAATATTAGAAAAACTCCATGCGCCCCTGGTTTTCACAGAATATTAATACTGTTCTTGAAATAATTGAAGGGTTCATCTTTCCAAGCTCCAACCAACCATTAATTTTCTTCATCTAAATTAAAATTTACTTTTTGGTCACATGTTTATTATCTTTTCTTGCAAGAAATCTTTGTTTTCTTGAAAAAAAATATTCACAATCAAGAATGTAAAAGGAATTAAAAATGTAGCAGAAACTGAAGGATATTGAAATGCTGGTCTTGATTCAGGTGAATGATGAGATATTGATGGTGATATATAAGTTAAATTAGGTTAATGTGGCCACTAATTTTTTTTTTTTTATCAAAGGTGGGAATCGACTCTTTCGAGTCTCATTTGTTAGTTGTTAGTTACCGAGGCGTGGTTCGAACCCACAACCTCTTGATGCACTTAGAGGTGCCTTAGCCATTCAAGCTAGGCCCACATTGGCAATGTGGCCACTAATTACTGTGTTCTAATATGCAGACAATCTGCGGCTCATAATAATTGGCGAAAGAACTAATCTTGAACATAGCAAAAGCTGCAACTTTCTGCAGCTTTTTTTGAATTATGGATCTTTATCTGAATTTATATATCTTAGGTCACATGATCAATATTTTTTATACGTTTTGGAAACAAAATTTATTTTTTTGTGGCTGAATCAGAAAACAGATAGGATAGATGAGATTAAAAAAAAATTCCCAAGACGCAAGTGAGTTGGTAATGCGATCTCTTCGTTTAAGTGAGATCACTGTTCAAACCGTTCTCACGTATGGTGCTGTTTATTGTGTTTAGAGTTTTGTTTTCTACATGGGATCTACCCGGTTCGAGTGGCAATTAGAATGAATATAGAAGGTTTAAAAGTGTCGTCTAATAATTGGGAGTATTCAGGACACCTATGATACTATTAAAAAAAGTTAATGATATTTAAAAATCATATCTTTTGATTTTTTATAAATATATTTATAGAAATTTATCCAACTTTGTTCGAAAGACGAGAAATAAAAAATGAAGGCCTGACGGTGTTAAAAAGTCTGACTTTTTTGATTTTTTGTAAATATATTCAAAACTTTCAAGATTTGTATAGATTTTTTTTCAATTTGATAATTTTTTTGGAATTGTGTTAATATCTTTCACTCCAGCAAAATATTTATCTGTTTTTTATATTCATTTTAAGCTTCAAACTTGCTTTTTTCAGATTAATTTGACCAATAAAAGATAAATTATTTATAATTTAATTCTACTATTATTTTTAATTTTATTTTTGAATTAGAAAATTAAATTTTATAATTTTATAAAATGAGTTTTGCTAACTAAAGAATTAGTATGTAAATTCAGTTGAAACTATAGATAATAAAATGGATTGGTAAAAAATTGAATAAATTATAATGAAATTATCACGTATTTATAAATTTTAAGTTTTGGATAATTTTATAAAAAAATTAAAATAATGGTTTTATTGAACCATTAATTCTAAAGAAAATGATCGTTGATTGCAGAAGAAGCAAGGACCCGAGATAAGAAGATTAAAGAAATAAAAACGATAGCCATAAACAATTGGTGACTAATTTTTTCTTTTTTCTTTTTACAGAACAAACCTAACTTTTTTTTTTAAATTCACATTTTAGTATTTTACATTTTTATATACTTCTCAAAATGTGACATATATGAGTTTGCGTAAATAATTATTTGATAATATTTCAGAATTTGAATAAATATATCCTATTAATATTTATATTATAAATTTTTTTGTATATACGTTATTAATTTGATTTTACATTATGTTTTTTGGTTGTTTGTATTATATGGTGGTCAATTCCTGTTAAGTTTAATGTGAAGAAGACTTTCTGTTAGTTTTCTGCTTGTTGATACGTATCTGTCGTCTGTGTCTGTAATCTAAATTAATATTTACAAACTAAATATATAAAAATAATACATAATATTAAGAAGAAAGAACCAAAATATATTCGTTGGAAATCTCTCCACGCCTCATTTTCATAAGCCTGCAATTTTTATCTGTCTCTTTTTGACTCTTTTCTTGTTCTGGTCCTTTATCTTATAGTTAGGGACTTAGGGTTATATATATATATATGGTTGGTCCATAAATAAGATGGAAATTCGGTCTACGCACTAAATTTATGTTTATTATATAGTTCAACATATTCATATATGAGAATCACTACTAGAAACAGTCTTTTAGTAACAGATATTTCCGTCGATAAACGATTGAAATCCATTGCTAAATCAATTTTTCATCGGTAAAAGACTGAAATATGTCGTTAAATCAGGAGTTTTCCGTCGGTAATTTGAGAATTTCATTGGGTTTAATATTCTGCAATATTAATGAACTATTATTATTGTTATAATCAATTCTTTGTTAAGAAAACCTGGAAGATGCCGATACCCAAGTTTTCAAAATAATTAAATCCTAATGGTAAAAATAAAAAATAAAAAATAAAAAATAAAAAATAAAACATTATGAAATATATACTCAGTCAATGCTGGCATAAACTTTGTCATCACAAGTTAATTAGCCGTACTCTCTGTTGTTATTTTTTTGTTTTTACATTGATGATTATTGATTTTCTATGGTAGGTATGAATAACAGGAATACCATTTATTAAACATGTAGAGACTGACATTTCTCTTCAATTCACTTCAGTATTTTTAATTGTATGAGAGATCAATAGAAATCTAATTTTACTATCTGATCTCTCATAAAATTAAAAATTGCATTAACTATATTGTAAACAAAAAAATTGTTGCCCAACAATTTTATGTTATAAAATATTTATTAGAGCCGTAGCTATTTTGGAATAAAATCTAATCTCGTCGCAATAGCATTGTGTTTATATAGATCCAATTAACCAATCAAATTTTTTGATCCTCCTCTCAAATTAAGCCATTAAAAATTAAAGCGTCACCGATAAAATTTAAATTAAATCGATATAATTAAATTAAATACTTTTTATCACAAGATAATATTAACAAAAAATAGACCATATAGATACAAAAAAATATCAGGCATGAGAGTTACCTATCATGTAGGTCAGAATTATCTTTTTTGTATATAAAACATGTAAATCTTATAATCTATAGCATACACCACATAACATGAAAGTAATAAATAAATAAAAATAAAGATAATAAGATCATTTGTGTGTCTCCTATATATGAGGACATAAACGCCACATATTCTATTTTCTTCTATAGTTATTGTATTTAAATATTTATGTGGATTGTTTTATGCATGTGAATGCATATATGATGAATAGATAGGTTAAATTCTATTTATATATTTGTATTTATATATTTGTACGGGTGTGTATATGCTTGTGAATGCATATATGATGAATAGATAGGTTAAATTCTTATATTATAAAAATTAATGTGGATTTTATGACTTTTTGAGCTACTAACAACCAAATATAATGTGTTTGAATTATACTTTTTGTTGAAGAAATTACTATTAGGATAAAGAATATAGTGGACTCTTTTTGAGCCGTCTTTTTGTGTATTTATGCTCGTGAACTTTGAGTACTCTTGTGAACCTTCTTTTGCTTTGTTCATATGATTATTAATATTTTAGGGTTTTATTTCTTTGCTTCCCTCCACTAATTGAGTCATGGATTATTGTATAGTTATTTCTTTAATATATACAATTACAAAGTTATGATGAAACAATTAAAATTTAACTCTAATATTTTATTAAATAATTAAGTCTAGTAAAACAAGAGTTTATTTTCTTCATAATTTGTTTGTTAATTGAATCATATATTGTTAATATTTTTAATTGGAAAATAAATTTGTAACTATTTAATTAATTATAAGTTTTAGAAAATAATTTGGACATTCTCTTTTTATGAATTAATGATTTTATTAAAACCAAAAGCACAAGGAGTGACTAAAGAAACAGAATCCAGAAACAATCAAACAAAAGAAAAGGCAATCTATCAGTTTTATAAATTGAAACAAATATATTCATTTTCATTTTCAATTTATTTTTTATATACAAAAATTTTATTTTAAACCTCCGTAGCCCTTCCTAAAATGAGATACAATATTAATTGTGTAAAATAAACATTCATATAAAATTTATAAAAATAATTTCAAAAAAAGGTGTAATTTAGGAATTGAATATAACTTTCACACATAAAATTAACGGATCAAATTATCTTTTAAGAATATATGTGACAAAGGAATTAGAGTTGTGGACATATTGTTTTCTTTTTTAATTTTGTGCATAGTTGACAGCTATTAAATATTATGATATATAATTAACAAATATTACAATAACGATATAAAATATTAATATTTTTAAAATCTCATAAGTTTGTGATATTTTAAAATAAAAGAGTAATATATTTTTTTAATGGAGAAGTAAATTATTTTTATAATCGTTACTCTACTTTATAAAGACAATTAGTTAATAAGCATTAAAAAAATACTCTAAATGGAGAAATATCTTATTTTTCTAACTTTTTATATTTTAAAATTTAATTGATAAAGCTTCTACATCTTTAATGAATCCCGTCTAAGTAAGAATCTAATGACCCTTTAAATAATATTGATTGGGTATTGTTTTATATTTTTAATCCATTGCTTAACTTAATTTGATTACAAGTTATAGCTATTTGTGGTTGCTGAACAAGCAATAATTAAGCACAATAAAGCAACTTGTTTTATTTTACTACTAACCAACATTAACAAACTGAGGAATTAATTGTGTAAGAATCAGAAAGTTATTGAGCAAAGGGTTATTATTTTTTTTTGTGTTTTATAAGTAAATAAGTTTTTTTAAACATTTTTTGTCAATTAAATTTTAGAATCTGTATCCCGTAGTCAAGTAAGTACTTTTTAACATTTTTAGTCAATTAGCTCTAAATTCTCTTAATTTAGATCAAATAACTTCTAATCTTTAAATTTCAAATGCATGATTTATTTGACCTTAAGACAAGGATTTTGAAATTTAATTGATTAAAAAAATTAAAAATAATGTATTTGACTTTAAAATATAACATCAAAATCTGAATTGACCCTTTTCTCAAAAGTTATATTTTTAATTTAAAATTAGAGAGAAGGTTTGTTATATTCTTGATATAAGTATAGTCAGGGATCTCAAACTCAAAAAAATAAAATGTGATTAGATAATTAAATTTGTAATTCATATGAGAATATATTTAAATTAAAAGTTGGATATAATTATTATAAATTATACTATTATAAAAAAATAAGAGTACTTTTGTTTATTTAATAACAAAATAGATATAAAAAATTATTTTATGAAAATTTAATGAATAATAAACAAATTATTCTCTTTGAGAAAAAAGAATAGACAAAATAGTCATCATTTTAGAAGAATAAAAAATAGTAATATTTTTAATACGAACATGCATCCCAGGCTAAGCATTTATTGATCATATATTATATAGTAGTGGACCACTAATAGCTATGTGACATTGCACCACAGCTATGTTATGTTATGTTGCTATTGCAATTAATTATAAATAAAATACTAGCAGATATGTACTCTTCAATGTTATAGGCTCATCACCAAGATAAACATGATTTCTTTTCCTTTAGAATATTAGTATATTCAAACCAACATTCAAATTATATAGTAAATTAACTGTTATAAAATATGCAAGTGAACGTTGGCGCAGTTGGCAACGTTCACATTGCATTTCTCTGAGGGCGTGGGTTTGACCCATCCCTCAGACAGCCAGTGGGCTGATTAAAAAATGAATACTAACACTAACATCTAACATCTAACGTAGTATAATTCTATCTCCGAAAAAAAAAAAAAAACTGTTATAAAATATTAAAACATCAAAATAAACAGAATAACTAATCAACTTGAATAAAAATAGTAAAATAAAATAATAAGATGAAAAATAAAATTTAATTGTGCAAATTAAGTGTTGAAAATTTCTAATCGGCATTTTTACTTTTAATATTTTTATTTTTAATTTGTTCTGTATTAAATATACTTCAATAGTATAATAATAATTTTAATTCATCAAGAAGCTTGAAGCTAAAATTTTAATAAACGTTAAACGGTCTCGTTCGAATTATCAATCCATTCAAACAATCCAAACAAAATTATTAAAATACATCACAAATACATAATATTGAGAGGGCTATTTGGTGAAACTTTGGTGAAACTTTTTGAGAAGCAAAGCTACAAGCTCCACCGAAAAGCTGAACTAAACACCTCCTTAATCACGACCATTAAAACTTGCCATATAAAATCATAATCTTTTTTTTACTTTTTCAAATCTATTATTTTAGTGTATTTTTTTTTTGACTAAATTCTTCATTACACCATTAATTAAACACTCAAATTATAAATCGACACCAAATATTATTATCTTTCGGCTATTTGTTAGAAAAAATACACCGAATTTTATTTTGGTGATAGATTTGAAATAAAATAAAAGATCATGCCTTTAAATATCAACTTTTAAAAATTATGATCAAAATAAAATTTTATATAAAGATTATAATTTTTTTATAAAATTGACCCAATATTTTTTCATCATTTTTAGTCATTCTCTATTCGATCATTAATCTGTTCTTTTTTGTGCTTTCACCTTCTTTTGTTTCTTTTTAATTCGTCCATCATTGGAAAAAAGAAACATTCAACAATTCATCTGCAGAAAATAAAAGGCCATTGGATGGTGATTATGGATCAAAGGTCACGGATCATTCTAGAAATTAAAGATCAAATAGACACTATTTTATTATTTTCAATTCACAAAAAACAAAACAATAATTCATCTAAATCTGATCACAAAAAGCTCATTTGTGGAGATCTCAGCGTTTTTCAATAATGCATGTGAATTTTTTTCAAATTGGTATTTTGTTTTATTTATATGTGCCCACATCATCATTTAGTGTTACATAAAAGTGTTCTTTAAGGCACATTTGAATCATATTAAAAATTATAAACCTTACTCCTAAATTTATGTAAATTATATATGTTAAATTATAAAATTGTAAATAATACTAAACAAAATATCAAAATAATTAATTTTTTAATATTATCTTTTAAAAGTAATTCATAATTCATAGTAAAAATATAAATTTAAAAATTTCAACAAGAAAGTGAGGTTTTAAATAGAAAAATTTGGACGACGATTTTTTTAAAATAATTTATTAATTTCAATAATATTATTTCTTACAAAAGGATGAATTTTAATTTAAAATTTAAATATAATTTATTCAAAGTCACTCACTTTAGATGGTATTTGAAATATTGTTTTATTTTTTGAAAAAATGAATTTTGATTCTTTTGATAGGATATGGTAATTTCAGACACTGAGAAAAATAATAATTTAGCATATTGGTAAAGTCGTTTTATTCAAATTTAAATATTAAAATAAAAACAAAAAATCAATAAATTATAACTCAAATGTTATAAGCGCTAAACAACAATCTATTAGGTTATGAGTTCAATTTTTCCTATAAATATTATCCTTCCCCAATTATTTCAAAAAAAATTAAAACAATAAAAATTACAAAATTCATCTTATTTGTTTGTATTATGACCAAAACCCTCAATCCAAGGCTTAAAAGCCATCTAAGCAAGGTCACGGATTGCTTGGAGCCCCAAAATTATTGGCTTCGTCAACTTTATATATTGAATTGAAATAATTTGATAAGGCTTCTAAATTTTGTTGTTGCTGAGGTATTCTTGGCCTATAATGCAAGTTAGATCGTGTTTCTTGACCCACATTCCTCCTATTGTATTGAATGTTGCGGAAGCTTAACAATTACTACTAGCAAGTCACTTATTGTGCTAAATAATTATACCGGAAAATTCCCAGGAAAGATTGGTGGGTCACAAGTGGACCACTTAAGTACCAAATTCCTTAGACAGAATTTCACTCGATGTAACTAACTTCACAATAAATAACTCTAACTAGTTTAAACGTTAGCTATTAAATAAACAATAAAGAGAATACCAGGATTTTAACGAGGTTCAGCCAAAAGAACCGGCTTATATCCTCGGGCACTGCCAAAAAAATACTCCACTATTTGTTTGTAGCAAAATACAAACTCGAGAGAGAAAGCAAACCGAAGCCTTAGGAGTAATAGGCTAGCTCGCTATAAGAAAGAGTGAGATGGGATACTTTAGAAGTGGAAAGTGGGCTTTCTTTTATAGGTGAAGAGAGGCCCCACCTTCCACTTCATTTCCAATGTGGGACAAACCACAACAAAAATTAGCCTACTTCTACAAATCTCCACCTAGGCGAATTTTCTCTCTCTACAAACTTGGACTATCTTCAGCAGTGCCTGTCGTTGCGCTTCAAAGCGCCAAATCTCAAATTCTGAGAATACTGATCAAATCCAAACAATGTTTGAATTTGACTGCTGTCACCACTTTGGTCAACATATCCGCAGGATTTTCCGTGGTCAAAATCTTCTGAAGTAGGACTCCACCTTCTTCGATAACCTCTCGGATAAAATGATACCGGACATCAATATGCTTCGTCCTTGCATGGTAAACTTGGTTCTTTGCTAAGTGAATAGCACTCTGACTATCACAATGTATCTCTACATGCTTCTGTCCAACTCCCAGTTCACCAAGCAACCCTTGAAGCCAAATTGCTTCTTTAACAGCCTCTGTAATTGCCATGTACTCTGCCTCTGTGGTAGACAGGGCAACTGTTGACTGCAAAGTAGACTTCCAACTAATCGGCGCCTTTGCTAATGTATACACATAGCCTGTTGTTGAACGCCGCTTATCTAAGTCACCCGCATAATCCGAATCACAATATCCAACAACACTTTGACCATCTTTCTCGTCCCGCTCAAATATTAGACCAACATCTACGGTGTTCAGAATATACCGTAGAATCCATTTTACAGCTTGCCAATGCTCCTTTCCAGGTGCATGCATGTATCTGCTCACCACCCCAACTGCGTGCGAAATGTCGGGCCTTGTACACACCATAGCATACATCAAACTGCCAACAGCACTCGCATACGGAACCTTTGTCATATAATCTTGTTCCGCATCATTCTTTGGAGATAGAGATTCACTCAGCTTCATGTGAGGAGCGAGCGGAGTACTAACAGGTTTTGATTGTTCATTCATACCAAAACGCTTTAGCACCTTTCTCAAATATTCCTTTTGAGACAAACAAAGTTTTCCCAAACTTCTATCTCTACTTATCTCCATACCGAGAATCTTCTTGGCTTCACCTAGATCCTTCATTTCAAACTCTTGACTGAGTTGAGCCTTCAGTTTCTCAATTTCTCCTTTATTCCTCGAAGCTATCAGCATGTCATCAACATAAAGGAGAAGATATATGAAGGATCCATCTTGTAGCTTGCGCAAATACACACAATGATCATATTTGCTTCTTGTGTACTTCTGCCCCAACATAAACTTGTCAAATCGCTTGTACCACTGCCTTGGTGATTGCTTCAATCCATACAACGATTTTTCAAGTTTGCACACCAATTTTTCTTTACCAGCAACCTTGAATCCCTCTGGCTGAGTCATGTAGATTTCCTCTTCCAAGTCCCCATGTAAAAACGCCGTTTTTACATCCATCTGAACTAGTTCCATATCCAGCTGTGCTACTAAGGCCAACAAGATTCTAATGGAGGAATGTTTGACAACTGGAGAAAATACCTCATTATAATCAATTCCCTCCGTCTGAGCATAGCCTTTAGCTACCAATCTTGCCTTATAGCGAATATCATCCTTGTCAGGAAATCCTTCTTTCTTTGCATATACCCATTTGCATCCAATTGCCTTCTTTCCCTTCGGCAGACTTGCCAGTTTCCAAGTCTGATTCTTATGAAGAGATTGCATTTCTTCATGCATAGCATTCTTCCACTTTTCTACTTCTGAACTTTGCACAGCATCCCGATAAGTGGAAGGAAGCTCATCATTTGTAATTGAAGATGCACACGCTACCAAATTAGCATAGCGAGCGGGAAGTTTCTTTGTCCGTTTACCCTTCCCTAATGCAATTGACTCATGTTGTTGTGGAGGTTCTTGGGTTTGAACCTCTTCTTCATCTGACTCCTCTTCCGTAGGAGTTTCCATGTCTGCTTCTTCATTCACTGGGTCAACAATTCTTTCAAACTCCACCTGTTTTGGAGTGTTCTCCACGTGCCGTGAAGTACCATCACTTTGTATGTTTTCTGATGTTACCTTCTTTAACAGGGCAGACTCATCAAAGGTAACATCCTTGCTAAATATTATTTTCTTTGTCTCTAGACACCAAAGACGATAGCCTTTCACTCCTTGGCTGATTCCCAGAAAGAGTGACTTCTTTGCTCTTGGGTCTAACTTTGATTCCTTTACGTGGTAGTATGCAGTGGAACCAAACACACGTAAAGAATCATAATCTTTAGCAGGTTCTCCATACCATTTTTCTATAGGTGTCTTGCCACCAATAGCAGATGATGGTAAGCGATTAATGAGGTGAGAAGCATATGTTACAGCCTCAGCCCAAAACTTTCTGTCCAACCCAGCATTGGACAGCATACACCGAACTTTCTCCAGTAATGTTCGGTTCATGCGTTCTGCCACCCCATTCTGTTGTGGTGTATGTCTGACTGTGAAGTGTCGAACAATGCCTTCATCTTTGCAGATTCTCATAAAAGGATCACTAGTATATTCTCCGCCATTGTCCGTTCGGAGACATTTGATCCTTCTATCGGTTTGAGTTTCCACCATCTTTTTCCAAGTCAGGAAAACTCCCAAAACCTCATCCTTCGACTTCATAGTATACACCCACACTCTGCGAGAGAAATCATCAACGAAGGTAACATAGTAATGCTTGCCTCCCATTGATGCCGTTTTGGAAGGGCCCCACACATCAGAGTGAACATAATCCAAAATACCCTTAGTATTGTGAATCACAGTGCCAAATTTCACCCTTGTCTGCTTACCCTTCACACAATGCTCACAGAAATCCAATTTGCAGGAACGTAGTCCCTTCAACAATCCTTGAGTTGCAAGAACCTTCAAAGATTTTTCACCAGCATGCCCCAAACGCCTATGCCACAGACTGGTTTCCTCTAGCTCCTTATCATCACTAGAAGCTACTGCAGCTGTCCCAATAATTGCACTACCTTGATAGTAATACAAATTATTGTTCTTTCGAATGCCTTTCATGACTACCAGTGCACCAGAGATTACTTTCATTACTCCATTTTCTGCAGTCACTCTGAAGCCCTTTGATTCTAGGACTCCTACAGAAATGAGATTTTTTGTCAAACTCGGTACATAGCGAACATCTTTCAGAATCCTTGTTGACCCATCATGGTTCCTCAAGTGAATTGAACCAATTCCTTCCGTCATACAAGGATTGTTACTTGCCGTGTAAACAGCTCCACCTTCTAGCTTTTTGAAGTCAACAAATAATTCCCGATTGGGACACATATGATGACTGCAACCCGAATCTAGAAGCCATGCAGTAGGAGTATTTGTCAATGACACAACAACTAATGAAAGATCTGAATCTTCATTGTCACACTCAGCTACATTCGAAGCAAAGGCAGCTTTTTCATTATCAGTCTTGCTTTTGTTCTTCCGTTTAGGACAATCCCTTTTCCAGTGCCCTTTCTCTCGACAAAAGGCACATTCGTCTTTCTTTAGACGGGATTTTGATCTCCATTTCTTTCCTTTCATTCGGCTTTCTGGACGGCCTCTAACCACCAAAGCTTCTACCGCACTACTAGTTGTTTCTTTCTTATCCTTTTTCCTCAATTCGTAACTATATAATGCAGCACAAACTTCACTAAGAGACACACCAACCTTCCCGTGAAGAAGAGTAGTTTCAAGAAACTCGAACTCCTCAGGAAGTGATCCCAACAACATTAAAGCCAAATCTTCATCATCAAACGTCACATCCAAATTTAACAAATCAGCCACTAATTGATTGAAATTTGTGATGTGTTCATTTATAGTAGTACCAGGGAGATACGTGAATCGAAACAGCCTTTTCTTCATGTGAAGCTTATTCTGACTGTTCTTTTTCAAGAACTTCTCCTCCAATGCATTCCACAATTTACACGCAGATGTTTCCTTTGAGAAGGGATACTTCTGCTCTCTGGAAAGGCATGACCGAATGGTACCACATGCTAAACGATTGATGCTACTCCATTCTCTCTCATCCAGGTCTTCCGGTTTCTCTTTTTCAATAGCGACGTCTAGACCTTGTTGAAATAAAGCGTCTAGAAGCTCACTTTGCCACATGCCGAAATGTCCCGTACCATCAAAAATCTCCACCGCAATTCTTGCATTTGACATTGCCATTCTTCCCGAGGAAGAAGCTATCAATGTGGACGAACTTTTGTTTCCCGACATTTCTGCTCCAACTTTATTTAATAGCTAACCAGTACGCCAAGAATAGAACCTTGGCTTTGATACCAATTGTTGCGGAAGCTTAACAATTACTACTAGCAAGTCACTTATTGTGCTAAATAATTATACCAGAAAATTCCCAGGAAAGATTGGTGGGTCACAAGTGGACCACTTAAGTACCAAACTCCTTAGACAGAATTTCACTCGATGTAACTAACTTCACAATAAATAACTCTAACTAGTTTAAACGTTAGCTATTAAATAAACAATAAAGAGAATACCAGGATTTTAACGAGGTTCAGCCAAAAGAACCGGCTTACATCCTCGGGCACTGCCAAAAAAATACTCCACTATTTGTTTGTAGCAAAATACAAACTCGAGAGAGAAAGCAAACCGAAGCCTTAGGAGTAATAGGCTAGCTCGCTATAAGAAAGAGTGAGATGGGATACTTTAGAAGTGGAAAGTGGGCTTTCTTTTATAGGTGAAGAGAGGCCCCACCTTCCACTTCATTTCCAATGTGGGACAAACCACAACAAAAATTAGCCTACTTCTACATTGAAGTCAAACCACAAATACAAAACACAATTTGAATGCTCAAATACATTATTACACCCACGCAATTTTTACATACGAAATACACAAATTATTTTTAAACATAGATAGAGATAAAAAAAAGGTAATAACAAAGTACAACATCTAACAAGAAACCAAAGATCGCTTGACATGTTGAGCCTAGTGATCATGGGCTTCAACACTTTTCGATCGCGAAATGTAACAAAACATCGTAAATTGGAAGGTTTGTTGAAAACGCTAAATATCATCATAAATACTTTGGACCGAAGATAATGAACAAATTCCTATAAAAAACACATTTGTTTAAATAGGACACGATCAATAATCAATTTAATATATTGATTAAACATGTACATAATTATTGGACTATTAAATAGCTGGTTAAAATTTTATTGGTAGAATATTTTTATTTTTTTATCCTAGCACTCAGATTGAAACAAGTACGTGTGTACGTAGAACGCGAAATGAATCACAAGGTCCCAAAAAGGTAGGATGTATTATATCTGTATAAACACTTTTAATAAACAAATTAATGACTCAATTTTTTTAAATGGCACGTTTGAATGTATTTAAATAGTATATAATATTATTTAATATAATATAGATAGAATAATTACTATTTATTAAGATAAATAATATTAAAATAATATATAATATAAAATATATATACATTTAAGAATTTATTTGTTTTAAATAAATAGTATCTAATTATACTCAATTGTGTTTAAACGGATTGGATTTGTATAATGCATTTAAAAATGAAACTAACTATGTCATAAATGAGTTAATTTGTTTATAATACGAAAATACTTATATTATAATCTAATTTATTTTTTTATAAATATAATCTAGTTTGTTTAATCGTGCATGAAGTCATCATTTAATTGTGTTGTGTTTAAAATTATCAAGTTTAATACACATTAAATTTTAATTGTGCAATTATTTATAGGCCATTGTATATACTGAGACTATTTGTGTCAGTGGCGGAGCCACAACAAGGTGAAGTTGGGCGTCCACGCTATCTCCTCCAAAGGTTTTTTTGAGAGATGTAGAAGCCGTCCCGCCTGGTCGTCACAGACTCACGATCATTGACGGTGTTGATTAGGCCATTAGGGTTAGGTATCTGGCTTAGTTGAATGACGAAGAAGATGACAACTGATACCGCCCTAATAATATCAGAGCTCCAAGCATCGCCTAACGAATGCTATGCTCGCCCAACGGGTCTCCAAACCTCCCATCGCCCATGTCTGTCTCGGGCGGACTTATCCAGGTCTGCCATTTAGACGACCTCATCCACTCCGTTCCCTGACACCCACTACCCGGGATAATCGGGAACGTGCCTTCACCATTATCAATAATCGTGGGACAAACCCACGATTTCCCAGATAACAACCGCCTTAAACTCATTATAAAAGGAAGCCACAGAATGCTGAGAAGGGTAAGCACAAATCAGACTTAAATACTCTTACACTCATTTACCTACCAAAAAACCCTCTCTGACTTAAGCATCGGAGTGGCTTTCAGGCTGAGCAAGCCTGAGGTCCTTTGAGCTTATATTTGTTACTTGTGCAGGAAAAACAGTACGGGCGACCCTTTAAGATCGACCTGTATCATTTGGTGCGGTGAGCGTGGAACTTATCAGTTTCGTCGTTCCTTTTAGATACTTTTTCAGAATTTGCTTTTTCAAGAATGGATCCCCTACAAGATAACACTCTACCAGCTACCAACAGAGAAGACAGGGAAACAGAACCACCGGCCCTAAATCTGTTCCCCCCAACCAGCGAAGAAGGAGAAACCAGCGACCCCCTGGCGATAAGACAGACGATACCTCCGATAGCCATAGCACCTGAGGAAGAGCCAATCAACAACCAAGCAATGTTCAAGGCTTTCCTAGAAATCACCAGTCTGCTCAAAGACATCAAACAGAGTATCTCGTTAAAGTCGCCAGAACAGGGATCAGCGAAATCACCAATACAGAATTCAACGTCGACCATGGACAAGGGAAAAGAACCGATGCGAGAGGAAGGTGCTCCGGAAAATTCAGCAAAGAAACAAAACGCCCCCATAGTAATTCCAGACGAAGAACGTTGGATGGATGAACAACACACCCTCAAAGGCGGAGAAGAGCATCTGGAGGAAAAAGTCCGCCAAGTCATGAGCAGGCTTGGAATAAGATGTGAAGACGTAGACATCTCTCTTCGAAGTGACTCACCACTTGCAGATTTCATCATCTCTCACGAGTTCCCTACAAAGTTCAGATACCCTCCAAATTTGGAATCATACGATGGAACAGGCTGTCCCAAGAGCCACATTCACAAATTCCAAGCGGTGATCAATGTTCAGACAAACTTAGATCACGACTTTTCCAGGCTAGATTCGTAGCATGCATCCCTCAAAAGAAGCTGTCCACAGACCTGCTGGCCATCATGCAATGGGAAGGAGAGACACTCAGGAAGTATGTAGAAAGATTCAATAAGGAGGCGATGCAGATAGAAGACCTGAGCCAGGAGATCGCCTACACAGCATTACTCAATGGAACTACCAACTCCGACCTACGAAAGGAATTGTTGGCTAAATCACCAAAATCATTTACCACACTGATGACCATCGCACATACACAGATCAGAGTGGATGATGGCCAGAGGGAGATAGAGAATCGCCTCGGACGGGTAGAAGAACGAACGTTTGCAGAAAGAAGAAATGGGGACAGATCGCCCACAGGAAAGAGGTTCGGAGAAAAAGGCAACGACCATTTCAGAAATAAAAGGAAAAAAGACGAAGATAGGCGATATACGCCCCTGAACACAACCAGAACCAACGTACTGTTTTGGGTAAAAGACAGCCGAGAGAAGGTCAGATGGCCGAGGAAGATGAACGCTGCATCAGCTAGCAAAAGAGACAACAGCAAATACTGCGAATTTCACAGAGACAACGGCCACACCACAGATGAATGCTGGCACCTGAAGGAGGAGATAGAGAAGCTGATAGAAAGGGGATCTCTTTCCCAGTTCGTAAAAAGGGACACCGAAGCCAGAGAGACGGAATCAGAAAGAAAGAAAGAGCGGAAAGAAGAAACCGCCAGAAGACCCAGACCAGAGCCAGCAGGCGTGGTTAACGTAATAATGGGCGGATCAACCGGAGGAGACAGCAATACTACAAGAAAGAAAGCTGCAAGAACAGTCTACTCAGTTAGCCCAGGTGCACCAAATGCTAAGAAATTCAGAAGCGTATCTTTTTCGGAGGGCGATAGTCATGGATTATCAGTCCCCCATGAGGACGCCCTGGTTGTCAAGGGGCGACTCAACAATTTCGAGGTATCTCGGATGCTTGTAGACACGGGAAGTTCGGTAAACATGATCACAATGGAGGTGTTCGGCAGAATTGGACTCAAGAAAGAAAATTTGACACATGTCTCTACTCCACTGGTGGGACTAGGAGGCAAATCTGTACAGGTGGAAGGATCACTGGAGATAAACATCCAACTGGGGGATGGAGAGATCTACAAAGAGATCCGAGCAGAATTCATGGTGGTCAATATGGACTTTGCATACAACGCAATTCTCGGAAGGCCACTTTTGCACGATACGTGCGCATCCATTTGCATGAGGTACCTACTGATGAAAATCCCAACCAGAGAAGGCGATGCCGAAATCAGAGGATGCCAAAAGTCAGCCAGAGAAGCATACTTTACAGCTCTCAGGAAAGTACATATAACCTTGCCAGTACTAACAATGGAACCTCCAGAGAAGAAGGAAAGGGCGGAGCATTATGGGCGAACCGCGAGAATCGAATTATCCCCAGGAAAAGAGATAGAAGTGGGAGATGAGCTAGAAGAAGAAATCAAACGATCTCTGACAGAAAACCTCAGATCGCTTGGAGACTCCTTTGCCTGGACAACAGACGAATTGATCGGAGTAGACCCGGACGTCATATGTCACCGGTTAAACATAGCGACCGACGCGAAGGCAGTGATACAGAAGAAGAGAAGGCACTCGCCCTAAAAACAACTCGCCATCGCAGAAGAGGTCGCCCGGTTAAAAGCAGCAAACGTGATCAAAGACGCCTATTACCCCAAGTGGGTAGCAAATGTGGTGATGGTAAAAAAGTCCAATGGCACTTACCGAATGTGTGTGGACTTCACAGATCTGAATAAAGCATGTCCCAAAGATAGTTTCCCGCTTCCACACATTGATCAGTTAGTAGACTCCACAGCAGGTCACGCCCTCTATACATTCCTAGATGCCAAGGCGGGATATCATCAGATACCCATGGCACCTGAAGACCAGGAGAAGACGGCCTTCATAACGGACCAGGGATTATTTTGTTACAAGATGATGCCCTTCGGTCTGAAGAACGCAGGAGCCACATACCAGCGGCTGGTGAACTCAATATTCAGAGATCAGATCGGAAAACACATGGAAGTTTATGTGGATGACATGATCATCAAAAGCATCCGAGCTGAAGACCACCCAACAGATGTGAAGATAGTCCTAGAGACGCTAAAGAGATACCAGCTAAAGCTCAATCCGGAAAAGTGCGTATTCGGAGTACCGGCAGGCAAGTTCTTGGGATACATGGTCTCTCAGCGGGGTATTGAGGCTAACCCAGATAAAATCGAAGCGGTCTTAAAAATGACGCCGCCACGGAGCATACATGAAGTCCAGAAGCTCAACGGCCGGATCACGGCTCTAGGTCGGTTCATGTCCTGCTCGGCAAAACGATGTCTACCTTTCTTCAAAACCCTAAAACAGATCAAGAACTTCACATGGACAGCAGAATGCCAGGAGGCGTTTGAGGAATTGAAAAGCTTCCTATCCTCGCCCCCACTTTTGGCGAGACCAGATCCGGGCGACGTGTTATATTTATACATCTCTTGCTCTGACGAAACAATAGCAGGAGTATTGGTATCGGAAAAAGGAGGAGAACAATACCCGATCTACTACATTAGCAAAGTACTCAGAGATGCGGAGCTAAGATACCCGAAGTTGGAAAAGCTGGCGCTGTGCGTATACACCGCCACCATCAAGCTCCGACATTACTTCGAAGGACACCAAGTCATTGTACGAACCGACCAACCATTACGAAAAATCCTCCAGAAGGCGGAGACAAGTGGACGCATAGCAGAATGGGCCGTCAAAATAGGAAGCCTGGGCGTTATCTATGAAGCTCGAAAAGCACTGAAAGCTCAAGCACTAGCCGACTTCTTCGCAGAATTAACATTCAAAGAACCCATGGAGAACAAAACGACTCCCTGGGAGATACACGTCGATGGAGCAGTTTGCGGAGAAGGAGCGGGGATCGGAGTCGTGCTCAAAGGACCAGGAAGAATCCAAATGGAATACTCAGCAAGACTCGAATTTCCAGCTTCCAACAATGTTGCGGAATATGAGGCGCTGATAACAGGGTTGCAATTATGCGAAGAACTCAATATCTCCGAAGTCCAGATCTATAGTGATTCGCAACTGGTCGTGAACCAAGTCTCAGGGAACTTCGAAGTAAAAGAAGCTACATTGAAGAAATACGCCAAGCAAGCCAAAACCTTCTTTGCCGATAATGGGCGATCCTGATCGTTACAGCAAATACCCAGAGCAATGAATGGAAGATCAGACGAATTGGCAAAGTGGGCAGCAACAAAGAATTACGACTCAATGAGAAACATCCCTCATGAAATCAAACGACAGCCTAGCTTTCAAGAAGAAATTGAAGAAGGCGAAGTACTGATGGTAGAAGGGGAAGAAACCTGGATGACCCCCCTCACAGCATACCTGGCTAATGGAATACTCCCCGAGGATAAGAAGGAAGCCAAAAGAATAGTGGTACTATCATCAAAGTTCGGAATATACAACGGCCAGCTGTACAAACGGTCATTCACCCATCCCTGGCTAAGGTGTGTGAACAAAGAAGAAGGAGAGTACATCATGAAAGAATTACATGAGGGGACCTGCGGAGCACATGACGGAGCATCAACACTGGTCAGGAAAGCACTGCTACAAGGCTATTATTGGCCCACGATGAAAGAACAAGCTACAACGCTAGTAAAGGGATGCTGGCCTTGCCAGCAACATGCCTTGGTACCGAGAAAGCAAGCTTCAGAAATGAAACCCATCGGCAGTGCATGGCCGTTCGCCCAGTGGGTTATGGACATCCTGGGACCTCTCCCTTTAGCCACAGGACAACGGAAGTTCCTGGTAGTGGCAATCGACCACTTCACCAAGTGGATAGAGGCAGAACCACTGGCAAAAATCACCCAACAACGCATAACTAACTTTTTCTTTAGATCTATCTTGTGCAGGTTTGGAATACCGAAGGTGCTGATCACAGACAACGGAAAGCAGTTCGACTCAGCAAAGTTTAGAAAGTTTTGTGCCGAGTATCAGATCGACCTAAGGTTCACTTCGGTTTACCATCCACAATCAAATGGGCAAACCGAAGTGGCCAACAGAATCCTACTGGCCGGACTAAAAAGAAGACTAGACGAGTGCAAAGGAAGATGGGTAGAAGAACTCTACAGCGTCCTATGGAACTACTGTACCACCCCTAGAGAATCAACGGGCGAAACTCCATTCGCCCTAGCCTATGGAACGAAGGCTGTAATTCCTGTAGAGATCGGCGCACCCACGCCAAGGACAGAAGACAACCAGCTAAACCTAGAAGAAAACGAAGAAGAGCTCAGGAACAATCTGGATCTCCTGGTTGAAAAAATCAACAGATCAGACATCAGGATGGAAGCCTACAGACAAAAGATGGCCAAACATTTCAACAGCCATGTAAAGAAAAGAAAATTCAAATTAGGCGACCTCGTCATGCGAAAAACCGAAGTCAAAAAAGGAGAAGCAGGAAGCGGAAAACTGCAGCCAAACTGGGAAGGACCTTACACCATCAGCGAGGTCATTAAAGAAGGAACATTTAAACTCACTAACTCCATGGGAAGAATCATACCAAGGACATGGAACGCCAACAACTTGAGGAAAATTTAGTGACAATGGATCACCATCCGACATGATTAGTTATTCCTTAAGAATTAACATAATTAGTCAAGCGATGTTTAGTTTCAATATTGTATTTCAATTCCTCCAAGTGATGTTTAATCACAGCATTGTGTTTCAATTTCTACAAGTGATATTTCGTCACGCTATTGTATTTGAATTTATGCAAGTATTTTAATTTACCCTTGCTCGGACAAGGAATTTCCACAGATATCGTCTCTTTACCATAATTACTGATTACTTAAAATATTTCCAAAGAGGAGAACTGACGAGTTCACTCCCAAAAAAGGAAAATACACAGTCAAAATATATATCGCCTAAAATAAAGAGAACATAGAAACTAGCTATCTCAAAAATAAAGAAGGCAAAAAAGATATATATTAAAAAGAGGGCAAATGCCCCACAAAAAAAAATTACAAAGGAAAGTAAAATTCCTAACAAAAGAAAATATACAAATGTACAAAGTACATAACAAAAAAAAAAGAGAAAGGAAAATTCTTCCTATACAAAAACTAAAGAGAGAAAGAGGAATCTAAAGCTTGATGATCTCTGGCTCAACCTTCTCCGGGACAGCCTCTTTATTCCCCTCCAAAATATTTGGGACAGATAGCCCCTCCTGCGAACCCCGCCTGGCTGAAGAAGAAGCATCGACATGAATGTTGCCAGAACGGGTGGGAGAAGGGACATCGGCAAGACTAAGAGGATCGGACCCTGGAAGGATAGACTCCAGATCAGAAGGCCGATCCAATAAGTCCAGAGCAGCAAAAGGCCGCTCCGAAGATATAAGCAAGCCGAAGTCCTTCTCCTCAGGACTACCTCCCAAACCGGGAACAAGAGGCTTCTCGCCAGCCTTGGCAGGTTCCTGGACCCCTTGGGCAGACTGTTCGGCAACCTCAGCAGCACCTCCACCATTTTCAGACTTGATGGAGACAAACAAGTCTTGGGGAGAATCTGGCTCACTCTCACTGTTAACCCCCTCGGGAAAGCCATATAAGAATTCAACGTCCCCATCAGGATGACGCTCCAAGTAGGTACCCACGATGGCTTCAGTGAAGTCAGTCAGATCATTGGCTAGCTGGGCGGTGTTACGGCGACGCCTCTCCTTCTCACGAATCAGCCTGCCCCGCTTCAAATAAAGCCTCTTCTCAGCAACAGAGACTTTATCGTTAAGGGCCGTGACGGTGGTGTCGAACTCCTTCTTGAGATCGTCATAATCAGTACTTTTCAACACCACCTCTGCCGCCAGATTTTTATTTTCCTTCTTAAGGCGGGCGACCTCCTCAGATAGCACACGCTGCTGCTTCACAGCACTCTCCCTCTCTCTGGATAACCTATCCACATCAGCACGAAGAGAGTCCAGCTTCTGAGTGCACCCGCCATGTTCGCTGCGAAGGGAGTCATACTTTCCCTTCAGCAGCTTGTACTCCGTCTTTAACTTCACCTGCATCTCATCGTCGTTAAGACGGTTGGAGCGGTATTGACGGATGGCATAGGCAACCTAAACATAAAATAAAGCTGAGTTAGAAAATAACCATAACAGGAGGAAAAAGGCAAAATGATAAAGTTAGAAAATAATCACCTTTGCCAGGTTAGAAAAACAATCGTCCATCAGTACGTTGTCCGGCCTCTTCAAATAGTAGTCAACGTCCGAAGGGCAGCAGGAACCCCGGAAGATGTCGTGGGCAACGGCAGGACAACGCACAGTAGCATCGGCCCCATACTTTTGAAGGAGCAGGTCGACCTGAGTCACCATCACATCCCTCTTGGGCCTTTTCATAGAGGGTCCCTCCCCCTCAGTATCTTCGCCCCCTGAAGAAGGAGCTCGCCTTTTGCTGCCGGTCGAAGCAGCCGGGGCAGTTTGGGGAGCCGGAGGAAGGGATCGGGGAAGCTTCTCCTTCGCAGGAACCTCCATCTTATCCTTCCCCTTACCGGTGTAAGAGGGAACAGCAGGAGGAGGAGGGCTGGTGACAGGTTCCTTTATCTGGAAGCCTGGCAGCACCACCCTAGGAGTGGGAGCAGATTCATCACCCTTCTGAGAAGAAGGTGGTTTGCCTCCAGCCGAGGAAGGAACATCGCCTCCTTTCTTGGCAGGCGCCTTCTTAGCCTCAGAAATCGGCTTGGGAACAGCTTGGGGAAGGGCCTCCCTCTCTCGAGCCTCTCGGCGAGCTCTCCTATCCTCCATGACCTTCTGCTGAAGTTCCTTGAAGTTCGGCACTGAAAAGTCAAAGTAAACAAAATTCAGAAAACGCTTCACAAAAATTAAAAGGGAATAAAAGCTTCATGGCACAAACAAGGTACCAGAAGGACTAAGAGGCATAGAAGAAATATTAAGAGGGGAAGAAAGAAGTGGTTCTCCCATGTCAGGGAACTCATCTCCATTATCAGGCGATGTCTCCCTCTTATCCTCACTCTTCTTCCTCTTCCCCCTTTTTCCACCCTGCACTCTCTTGTTTCTCTTGGAGGCAACACTTTGGTCCCAGCCAAAGTAGGAATCTATCAGATTCACTACGTGCACCTTAGCGCCACCTCGAAGCAGACGCACCGTCTCTTTATCAGCCTCGCTCAGGTTCGCCTTTTCCAACTTTAGGGGCCCTTCCACAAAAACATTCGGAATGGAACCCCAACCCCCTTCCTTCTTGGCGATGACAAAGGAACCTTTCCACCGCTTCAAAGAATTGGGAAGACCAGTGAAGGGAGATCTTCCGGGTTGCAAGTAGAAGAACTCATCGCTTTTCTTCCTCCCCAAAGAATAGATCGCCCTAACAATCTCGTAGCCCACCTGTCTCTTCAGTTGGAGTCCACGAATAAAAACTCCTGTCAAGTGGCGGTGGGCGTTAGGATGGAGTTGACCTAAGGGGATCTTAAAATTATCGAACACTTCTTGGGTGAAGAGATCGAGTGGTAGCTTTAAACCCGCCTCAAAATCTTCAACAAAAAGCAACTGTTCATCATCCTGTAAGACCTGGCTAACAGCCGAACCTTCAGATGGAATCCGAAGACCAATGAAGGAAGGAATTTCGTACCTCGCCCTAATCCATACAAGGGCTTCTTGACCCAGACTGATGGTCCACTCAGACAAGGGTTTTTTCTTACTAGAAGATGTCCCTGAAGACCCTTTACGTCTCTTAAAAACAAAATCCTCCTCATCTCCTTCGTCATCACCCAGTCCACCATCTCCGACCTCATCTTCACCAGCATCCTCAAGGGGAGCCTCGCCCTCTGGCTCTCTGTCATCAACACCCTCCTCACTGTCAGGGATCACCTTCTGAGACAACCCGTCCTCGTCAGATGACAACTCAACGAGGGTAGCAAGAGGAACAGGGTAAGTTGGGTCACTGGCAGAACTCTCAGAAGAAGAGGAAGAAGAAGGGGAAGACACAGAAACCCTTAATGTAGACATCCTAAAAATATACTATCTGAAAGCAAACAAGAAGAAGGAAACAAGAAAGACAAACAAAAATAGCTAAGCCACTTACTGATCAAAAGAGAAAGTCTGGTGCTATGTAACTCGAAGAAAGCCTGGCTGGAGAAATAAATCAACAGAAGTAGAGAATCAGAAAAAAAATCAAGAGTAAAAGACTTTAAATTAAAGAATAAGTACCTCTTTTATACGCCAAGTTAGACACTCGAATGCCTGACAGCAGGAAACTCCTCGAAATAATCAATGAAAAACCAAAAGTCGCGTCCTTTTATAGTCAGAAAACGCTTCAAATTCGTAACCGTTGAAGGAAACGTTTGGAATTCAAATCATTTCGAAAATTTCGGAAATTCGAATTTTGAAATTTGGCGCTTCAAGTCTTTGACTTAGCAAGATTACAGGGGGGGGACATCTGATACCGCCCTAATAATATCAGAGCTCCAAGCATCGCCTAACGAATGCTATGCTCGCCCAACGGGTCTCCAAACCTCCCATCGCCCATGTCTGTCTCGGGCGGACTTATCCAGGTCTGCCATTTAGACGACCTCATCCACTCCGTTCCCTGACACCCACTACCCGGGATAATCGGGAACGTGCCTTCACCATTATCAATAATCGTGGGACAAACCCACGATTTCCCAGATAACAACCGCCTTAAACTCATTATAAAAGGAAGCCACAGAATGCTGAGAAGGGTAAGCACAAATCAGACTTAAATACTCTTACACTCATTTACCTACCAAAAAACCCTCTCTGACTTAAGCATCGGAGTGGCTTTCAGGCTGAGCAAGCCTGAGGTCCTTTGAGCTTATATTTGTTACTTGTGCAGGAAAAACAGTACGGGCGACCCTTTAAGATCGACCTGTATCAACAACTATAATTTTTTTTCGTTTTACTTCCTTAGATCAAAAGGAAGCCATTTTTATCCTATTATAAAAGGGTCAAAACTAGGTAGCACGGAAACGGAAACGGGAAACGGAAACGATACGAAACTGACACGGAGAAACGAAAGTTTTTCAAAATGAAGGACACGAAACATGGGGGAAACGTGTAGATAACAAAAGTATAGGGATATATTTATAAAAATATTTATCTAAATATTTATGATAATTAACAAAATAATTCATTTTAATATACTAAATATTTAAAATTTTATAAATATTTAAAAAAATATAATATAATTCAACACAAATAAGTATATTTGATGTATTGTGGGCAATGCGAATGTAAAATTTATAGATAACTAGTTAGATTTTTTTATTTGTGGGTAATAATTTTAATTTTTTAACAAATTTTTAATTTTTATTATTTACGGAAACGGCCCAAAACGTTTCGTACGAGTGTGTAAGAGTTTCCGGTTTCCGAAACGTTTCTGAAACGGGAAACACAACTTTGTCGAAGTTTCCGTGCCTCATAGGGTCAAAACGATAAGCAAGTATAAAAATAAATGCAGCGGGATTCAAAAATATGAAAGCAATAATTGTTTCACTTTTCACTTAATTCCAATTCCAAACTCATATTGTTAAAATCCAAGGTAAAATAAATTTATTGTCCATAATTTTAACTTTTTTGTTAAATTTACTGTGATCTTTAAATTTTACCAGTTTCCATTATCTTTCAATTTTTGTTTAATATATTTATAACTCATTTGAAACTGACATGACGCGAGGTTGTACACGCCATGTAAGATACATTTTCAACATATAGACGAACAATATTGTGCCACATCAGCTAAGTCATAGATATTATTTGGCAAAGGTTGAAAAAATGATGGACCAAACTGATAAGATTTAAAAATCGTGATATATTTGGTAAAAATATTATTGATCATATTACTAGTTTAGGCTAATAAATCAAGATTTAAGTTTACTAATTTAAACAAATTATCTAATGGCATAAACTATGAATTAAAAATTAATTACAAATCAAATAATAATGGCAAAAATGGGTATTAACACTCTTTCACACAATTACAATTGTCGGTGAATGAATTATATTGCTTAATGTTCTAACTATTATTAAGCATTAATTAACATTTGTCAAGAGTTAATTAACTAAACTCAATTCAGTTCAATTTAAGAATCAACTAATCACTTTCGTTTAACGAATCAATTTTTAATATAAACCAGATTGTTAAGCAAGTATAAAAATATTGAATCAATTATCAAAAGGTCTCATTGATAATTAAAAGCAATTGAATTCTATAGGTCTATTGCTTTATCATTTTTCAATCAATAACACAACATAAATAATCAACTAAAATTGTTCAAACTCTAATTAATATGAAAACGATAGAAACACAAAACCATTAAATAATAATATAAAAACAAATAATCCAAAAGTGATAGGGAACGTTAAACCCTAAAAGTGTTTAGCTATACACACACACACACACACACACACACACACACACACACACACACACACACACACACACACACACACACACACACACACACATATATATATATATATATATATGGTAGAAATCAAAATAAACAAAGAAAACATAAAAAAAGAGATAAGAGATAGTTAAGAATTATTTCACGCATTTCTCCGATATCGAGCTTCTAACTTCTTCGTGCTTTCATTTTCCTCTTCTTATTCTTGTGTAGTATATTGTATCGTATATTTGAATCCTCAATATCTAGCACTTTATATCCTCCCCTTTAGACTGTTATAGATATTTTAAGGAAAATATTGACAATCTAAATGGTTGAATAAAACTTCGATTTAGCTTTACTAATTAGATTTATCTTTACTAATTCTGAATGTCAGTTTGCAAAAGAAATTCGAATTTAAAACTATAAAATCCGAGCTAACTTATTTCATAAGAGTTGTAGGTATTTGAGTCCTTTAACTGCGGGCTTTAGAATCGGGTCATTTTGACTTCTACAGTTCCGGTTATGGTCCAATTACTGAGGTGTGGTCCAACAGGTCCGAATCTGCAAAATTAAGCCACAATTCATGCACATAAACAAAAGCACTAACCTCAAATAACTCATATGAATATCAACAATCAAGCTAATGTGTCACGACCCGATTCTCGGCATCGAGACCGGCGCTAGGGAATGGGAGTGGTTGCTCCGAAACCCGTAGCAAGCCTTAAAAATAAATTAAAATCACTTAAAAAATTTCGCGGAATTCAAATCATTTTCGAACATTTTAAAATCGCAGTTTAAAACGTTCTGATGAAAATTACCATTTAAAAACATGCACATAATTTTCTCTTTAATTATTGCATTTTAGTTTCAAAACCATTTCTCTATGGTTTATCATGCATCTCATGTGCATACCATCTTACTATGGTAATTACTGCATTTCACTATGCAGGCCATTTCTCTAATGGACTTAACTGCATTTCACTATGCAGATGCGTTCGCCGCATTTTATTCAAGTGCAGTCGCTCTGACTTCGCACAGCATTCACACATTACATTATATCAGAGTTTAAGCGTTATAATAAAATATAAAGCATAAATAAGTCCAACGACTACTAAGGTATCACCGTTCATTATTCTAGCTACTGCAACTCTAGACACATAAAGGAAAGTCATTCTCACTTTATTCAAGCCAGGGATTTCCGGAACAAGAAATTGGAAATCCACACGTCAAACTACTCGCCTGTAAAAATATTAAATTCAACGGGGTCAGTTATAAAAACTGGTGAATGCGTACAACATGTACTAATAAACATTAATATGAAAGCAATGCATTCCAGATTACCGATTCATATGAAACCCTAAACCATGATTCATGTTCCTATATGCTTTCAACACAGGAAACATAAATATTCCATTTTTTTTTCCATTCCATTCGGGTTAACCTTTTATTTTTCTTTGGCCGTATTTATTTTCTCTTTTTGTACTTTTAGCCAGCCAAATCCGATTATTCTTATTTTACGTATTTGAAAGTCCCAGACTCTTCTTACAATACAACGGATTTCGGCAGTACATAAATACTGTCGCCAATTTCACTTTTTTTTTAATAAAAGGTTCAACCTCTCAGATCTCGGCAGTTTGCTGACTGCCTTTGGTCGTCTATATTCCGTTGCCTCTGAAGATCTGTTTTCATATGTCTAGGCCGTCGCCTGACTTCCAGACCGTCGTCCAGATTTCCACATACCATTTCACATGCAAACACATTCTAAATGCAATACCGGTGATCACACAGCACTATTGCCGCCCAATAGTAAGCATGTTTCAATGAATCTAAATCGGTTTCAAAACTATATATATAGTTCATGCGATTTAAATTCAAAATAAAATAAAGCATTTGCAAATCATGTAAAGCAGTTCGCAATATTTTTAATACTAATATTTAGCAGTATAAGTTGTAAACACACTCACAGTACTCGCTTATTCCAAATATAAAAATATCACCCGTTGAAATATCAAAACCTTTGTTCGCCGGTTTCCGCGACAAAACTCGCTGGATCTAATTTAGAGATTAAACATTAATAAATGTAATAACTCTAAATTCTAGGATATACTCTAGACCGACTCAACCATATAAACCACATAATCACAAACCAAATTTGATTCCGACTATCTCTTTCCGCGTCATCGTATTTCTATACGATACACCACGTAGTTTATTTATTTTCAATAAATAAACATAGAATTATAACTTCATATAATTCTAACACACATTCAATTCACATAATTTTCTAAAAATACACTTTTAGAAAATATCAACAAACATATCACAATTCAAAAATAACCAAAAATATTTTTCCGTAAAATATTTTTGACCCGGAGCTCGGCCCCCCTTATTTTCTGCCAAAAACATTTCGGCACTAACTGCTGCCAAATGAGTTTAGGACTGAGCCAACATGCTCTATCCCCTCTACTCAAACTCCGGTCACCGTATTCCGGTGGTTTTGGCCGGAAAACTCAAAAACGCTAAAAACGCTTAAAAATCCATTTTAACACCGACATTCACCAAATTAATTTCAAATACATTTTTAATTTCCATCTTGTAAAAAACAGCAGCCCATAATTTTTTAAAAATAATATTTTCCATTATTTTAACCATTAAAACCGAAATATTAATTAATAATCAAAACAGATTATTAATCCGTCAAAACACTTCACAAAAATCATTTAAACTCCACAAATAATTATCAAACACATTTCATAAATTTTTCATAAATATTTTCTGCCCAGAAACTAAAATGACATAAATAACCTTTTTCATCAAATTTTAGCCGAATAGAGTTATTAAAAATTAAACCCGATTATTAAACCATTAAAAAATAACCATTAAGCATTTAATTAACATCAACCTCAAATATAATTCATCCATAAATAAAATTATTTCCAGAAATTAAAAATCCCTTTATTTACCATTTTTAAGCTATTTTTAAGCTTTAAAACAATTAAAAATCGAAACCCAACTAATTAAATTAACACCCGAATTAATTAACATTTTTAATCCACAAAAATCACATTTTAAAGCATATATAAACCTCAACATATAGATCAGCCCAGAAATTTAAATAAATAATTTAATTTTCACGGAAAAATTATTTTAAAACCGAAACCCATATAAACAACAATCAAAACCAACTAATTATCCATCAAACATCACATATAAACCATCCTATGCATGTTTCTAACACTTAACCAACATCAGCAACTAAAAGTAAGGTTTTGAGCTTGAAATTATACCTCAAACGAACATGCAATTACACATACACGATCTACGCAATATTCCCGACAATTTTCGTGAAGAAATTTTTGAGAGAAAATAAAAGTATAAAGCTTGGTGTTGTGAGTTATGGTGTATTCGGCACCCACAAAAATGGAGAAGAAGATTAAAGACTTGGGCACCAAGTTTAGCTTAAGAAAATATCTAGATATTAATTTGGTTGTTCATTTATTTACAAGTTTGCCATTATGGCATTCTTGCAAATAATTCGAACTCTAGGGGGAAAATAAATTCAACTTTACCAAATATTCAAAAACATTAAATCATAACATATGGGCTGGACTAAAATATTTTTGGGCCTTTAAAAATATTTAAAATAATTATTTTTACGGTTTTTAGTGAAAAATCGCAAAATTCACTTTTAACACATAAAATTGCCAAAAATCACATTTAAGGCAAACACATAGTAAATCAAATTTTTACCCTTATAGATTAATCACGTGAATTTATTCACTATTTTCGAGGTCCTAATTAATTAAAATTGGACACTAGCGAAAATAAACACTAATAATACTACGGGGCATTACATAATGGACTCAACACAATTAACAAATCACGTGAGAATCACGGACTCATTCAATTTAACCGATTAGTCTAACAATTAACCAAGCCTTAGCATAATCATACAATCTCTAAAGCATAATCATCATTTCTAGCATGAATCAAACATTAAGCTTGGTAATTAAGTTCAATCAAGCATAGAAACAATAAACCATACATTTTAAACAAAATCCTCAATTCTCAACTCATGGCGTAAACCCTATCTAAACATAACATCAACAATCAACCTATTAACCTATCAATTCATTAAACCAAACTTATACCTAATTATCTTAGAAGATAATCAAACTCCAAGTGGATGAAATAAAAGACAAACTCCCCAATGCTAACTTAAGTCAACATTGGAGGTTATGAAAACTTCAAATTAAGAAGATGGAGCTTTGAAGATAAAAAATCACACTTGAATCACTTGGGTTTTGGGTTTAAGATCTTCAATTGGCAAGAGTTTGGGTAGATTTTAGGGTTTGAGGAAGAAAAGGGAAGAATTTTGGAGTTTGGAAATGAGTGGCTCGGCCAAAATCCTATTTGTCTATTTATAGACCAAACCAGCGAGTTGGCCGGTTCTACTAGGTAAAACTGGTTATATGTATGGTCCAAACAATCCCTAGCCGTTTCTATAGCCGGTTTTACCAGTAGAACCGGTTGCAGAACTGGTTTACCCCATGATTGGTCACTAAGAGCAAACCAGACCTTCAACCGGACTTCGCCTAGAAGTCTGGTTCTAGGTCCGGTCAACACTTAAAAAACCGACCTAAAACCAACCCGGACTCATCCTTAAGCCCACATTTCAAACTCGTTTAGTATACACCCAACGTCAGTCAATCTAACACAAAGAAACATGGACATGTCGAGACACAAACACACAAGGTATGCATGTCAAAAACGCAACCAAAATCGGATAACCAAATTGAAAAAATAAGTTTTAAAACACGAGGTATTACAAACAGTATTTTTATTCGATGACGATGCCATCACTGGTGACAACACAACCGTCCCCACTGACGGCTAAAGGATAAAAATTCATCATAATAGTGGCGCAACCGATGTGAATGACGTCGTTGTGTCTAACGACGACGTCATCGGTCAGATGACAACTTTATGAGTGTCGATGACGACGGCATTGACTAATTCACAATTATAATTTAAATAATAATTTGTAGATACTAAAAAAATAAGAAGATAATAGTTACTACTTCTTTATATAATTTTAGATTGACTCATTAAATATTTTAAAGTTTGCAATTAAATTCATAAAAATACAAATTGACTTTGTTTTTTTTTTAGAAAAAAGTTACAATTAGGTTTTTTTTTAGGTAATTAGGTATTTAAAACTGCAGTTGGACTTATAATACTTTTTGAAAGACAAAATAAACTTTTAAAATTATAAATTGATTGTAAAATTATAGCTTAAATGCATAAAAAAATCACCAACTTTCGCGTGTTTTTGGTATTTAACATAAACCTTTAATTTTGGCATAAAAATACACGAACTATCTGATTTTTGCAATTATAACACGAACATCATTTTGGGCATAAAACGACACCGTTTCTCCCCTAAAACGGCATCGTTTTTGCCTTAAAACGACATCGTTTTTTGAAAAAAATGTAAACTTGGTCTTATATGCAAAAATTTGATAGTTCATGTATTTTTACGCTAAAATTAAAAGTTCGTGTTAAATACTAAAAATACGCGAAAGTTGGTGATTTTTTGTGCATTTAAGCCAAATTTTAAAAACATTCAATTAAATCCATATCGAACTACTTTTAAGAAATCATTGACGGTTGAATAATTTTTCTCTAACTATCAGCATTGAACATCAGCACATTCAAAAAATCCAACATTAGAATTACAACCATTACAAACTTGATAATCAATTATATTGTTTTTTAACATTTTTATAAACTTCAAGAAATTTGTATCTAGCTATAAGGACCAATCTCTATGTTTTAAATGTATAACCCAATACGATGATCCTCTTAAAAAAAATATAATTCAAACCATTAAAATATAATGGAGAAAACAAAAGATGATGAATACAAATAGCAAAAAGTACAAGGATGCACATTTATTTTTCTCTTGAATTAGTCTATTAGATGGCAGCTTGTAATGAAGTTTCTTGTAGTTCATGGATGATCCACAAGTGGAATATAAACATCACTTGGTTAAAAATTGTAGAATTTTTTAAAAAAAAAATTATATAAAAATTAATTATTCAATATACATAAAAAATAATTATTTTACTTGATTATTTATCAACTTTTTGAAAAATTATATTCATTTTGATTAATTAAATTTTAAAGATAATAATATTCCAATAACTAATTAAACTAAAATATAAGTATAGTTGTATTTGTATCAATTTAACTATGGAAGTAAAATTTATCTAAATAAAGGCAGAGCTTCAACTTTTCGGAAAATAAAATAAAAAATAAACTAAATAAAAAATAAATATTATTTTTCAAAATGTAATAATTTTTATTAAACTTATCCCCACCAAGCCAGGTCCTGGTCTTCTTTGGAATTGATTAATGTGTAGCTAAAGACACCACATTTAACTACTTTTGCTGGCTTCTTGCCATTACTCTTTGGATGTTTTTATTGTCTCTCTCAAATTCTGAAAACTACTAAATCTAATTAATTTTCATCAACAAAGAAAAATGTAAGAAGATGCTTTAAGATGCTAAAATCTCATTTAGAGACGGTTTGCCATTCTTTAGCATATTTAATAAGATGTGAATAGATTATTCCAATTGAAACGACAAATGTTTGATACTTCAATAGAAACAAAAATTGTGTATCTTTTGCTTTTTAGTTCTAATTTTTACTTGGAATAGGAAGTGTTCAAGCATTTCTAGATGTCAATTAAATAAGGCCTTTTTTATTGGGAGATTTTAAATGATGAAATTTATGGTTTAAGCAAAAGAAAATCGATGAAATGGTTTAACTAAATTAATTTTTCGGAAAAGAAAATATAATGAGATTTCATAAATTTTTAAAAATAAACAAATTACTATAAGACCCCTCATATTTGATATAATTCACACTTTAGTCCTTGTTTGAAAATTAAATTATACGGCCCTTCACTTTTGTTCCTGTCAACAATTTAGTCCTTCTATTCATTTTTGGTGTTAGTCAACAAAGTTAAAGGACTTAGTAGTAAATTAATTTTCAAATATGAGGGACGAAATCATTGAGAAAAACAAAAGTGAGGAATAAAATCGTTGAGAAAAACAAAAGTGAGGGATTATATAGTTTCATTGATTTTGTTGACTAACACTAAAAATGAACGGAAGGATTAAATTGTTGACAGAAATAAAAATAAAGGGTTATATCGTTTGATTTTCAAATAAGATAAAATAAAGTGTGAATTATATTAAATATGAAGGGTGCCATAATAATTTGCTCTTTAAAAATTCATCATTGGAAGTTACACTTTCGGGATGGAAAATTGAAAACTATCACTTCCTTTTATAAGTGATGGATTGTTCTAAATTGCAACAAAAAATTAATTATTTTTAAATGTTCCTTATGAACATATTAATTTTATATTCAATCCTAACAATAAATTTTTTAAGTTTATGAATTTAATTTTTCATGAATTTTTATAAAGATTCAATCCAAACCATACCTATATATTCTTTTTTATTTTTTCAACAATTATATATAATAATGGGAGGAAAATAAGAAAATAGAAATCGATTATTAGAGAAAAAAATAGAGCGAGTCCTCGTCACCAAATAAAATCAAGTAGAAGTCGGTCCTTAGTTCCGCCATTGTTTCTACCTACCATAAACTATAACCTATGCTTTTTTTATGGATGTTTCACCAAACAATGAAACTATAATGCAAAATCTACAGTCCACTTTGGAAATAAAATGGAACTTGGATTTGAAGTTAGATATAACACATGTTTGGATTTCATAGTCAGCCCAAAGCAAGACAAAGCTTACACAAAAGTGGAAGAAAAAAACACATTATTTTATAAACCAAAATAGTAATCAATCTCATTATCTTTATAATTTTTTTCAATATCAACTGCATCATTCATTCAATGATTTCTTTAATGAACTGAACCATTAGTATCAGTGCAGTTTGTTGTATAGCTACACTAGTGAACTACATTCCACTTGCCAAATTTAGTACTATATTGCTATATTAATTGCTATAATATGGTTGCTTGTCAAAGCTCAGTATGAACAATAGGCTCATTGCTAGATTCTGCAATTTCTGTCAGATCAGGAACATAGTCTTCTTCCGCAGTATCGGTCCCATCAAAAACATGTTTGTCTTCCGAAATTAGGCAGTCAGCTGAAGGATGAACGATACCGATTCCGAAGCCTTGGGCGGAGTTGCAGTAAGTCTCTACTGTGCCGTCTTTCTTCTCTAGGTTGACGTTACTGAGGACTATGTTTTCGCAAGGAACTGCGTCGCTGCATGCAAAGTTCATGGCTTTTGCGCTCTTTGTAGTTCCAGTAACGTTCCGGTACATGATCTCGCTTACTTTTACAGCTGATGTCTGACAACATAGGAATATCAAAATGCAATTATATTGTATCCTATGAGAAAATGACTCGTTGCACAGGAAAATAAACTGAGGAAACAAGTACCTGGTTTTGGCAGGACTTCGGGGAATCACAGTAGAACTGATCTATGATAATGGGATTTGCAACATTGTCCATCTGTACATTTTCAAAACGTACCCCACGGACATAACCATTGCCTCCCTGCAGCAGAATAACAGAATCAATGTAATTAGAGCTTCTAGATATTCACTTACTGCAATCTAGTTGCCATATCTGGTATTGAAACAGCACTTTGACACAAACTTTTGCGCTTTAAACAACTATTGACTTCCTAGCACTATTAGCAATATATGTCACGGAAACTTGTCAAGTCCTATATTTCAGCTTTTCGTTTCGTTTTCTAAAAAAGCTACTGAAACACCGGAAAACTCTATTTATATAATATAATCTTATAAGAAAATGTCCTTTCGCCGTTTCTCGTTTCAGCATTCCCATTTTTGTACTACATAATTTGCAATAAGGTTACCTGCCAAGTCTTAATCCTGAGGCCATTGGTAGTCTCCTTCAGGAATGCTGTATCCAAGACCACTTTGGTGACTATTCCAGTGGAATTGTCCTTTCCAAGACTTCCAATACTGTGTACAAGAATTTTGCAAATTTTTTTTTTAGAAAAATATAAGAACATAGAATATCTCACTTCAGCTGTTTTTGGCATAAGGGATGATAATTAATTCGTAGATTAGTTGTACCTAACTCCATGTCCAGGTCCGCAAAAAATCCTCTTCATCTTGATGCCAGAGCTACCATTGACAATAGAGATGCAATCGTCACCTGAATATCTCATGCAACATCACAACAATATATGCTTATCAATAAGGTAAAAAAATTCAGTTGTATTCCAGTTTAGTATCTACTTCTTGTACACAAGAATATAGAAGAGTTCAAAAAACCTGTTCCGATTTTGCAGTCTTGTAGAATAACGTTAGTTGAATCAGTAATATGAATTCCATCAGTGTTGGGACTGTCCCCTGGAGCTGAGACTAGTACTTTGGAGACACGTATAGAAGCTGATCGCGCAATCACAAAATTCATTTGTTGGCTGTTTCGGATGGTCAACCCTTTTACCCTCACAGATGAGCTTGAATCGATAGTTAATGCCTGCAAAAACCTCATTTGTCAATTCTCCCATGATATGGATTTATGGTTTTAGAGCTAGATGCTATTTTTTTCAGATTGTGCGTCGTAAAGTTAACGGAAGAATGCTTACTGTTGGTGCTCCCCTGCACGGCTGTAAAGAAAAGAAGAAAGAGAAACACGTGTTAAATGAGTCGATTTTGGTACTCAGGCATGGATAGAAGTTTGGAGCAACTTAAAGAAATTACGTTTGTCTTGTTCTTTTTGCAAGATGATGCCCACCATTTGCTGCCCGAGCCATCAATGACTCCCTTCCCTTGGAAAAGGACTCCATTAAGTTTAGAGAAATCAAGCCAGATTCGTGGAAGTTTTGGGTCCCAGTTATCAGGCTCATCAGGTGCTATTATTGTTCCATCAATCTGCATAACATGACGAATGAAACGTTAACATTGAAGATACTGCTTTACAAAACTGTAATCCTGCCCAAACATTGAGTTATCTACATTGACAGTACCAATGATCACTATTCATGAATAAAACAGAATCGGTACCTTCAGTTTAAAAGACAGAAGTAAGATTACCTGTATGACCAACTTTTCCTCGCAAGGCCCCTTAAATTTTGTTGCATTTACTAAATAGCTGCGTCCCGAGGGGACAAGAAAAACTGATTTTGGTGTACTACAGGCAGTCTTCCAAGCGTTGACAAAAGCCTGCAATGACATAACAGAAACTCGGATATAAGAACATTATAGGCAATGTAACAGTGATTTGAACTAATTTGAGTGAATCAAAAGTTACATTCTATTCTTCAGCTGATTTCCTAAAAGTTTCATTTGAAGTTCAACTTCGGCAACAATAAATTTGCCGCATAATAAACTTTCTTTTTAATTAATGATAAATTTTATTTACAAAAACAAAACATGATAATTGATTTTGCTAATGGTATTTCTAACTACTAGAGTTTGAACATGTCACAATCAAAGGGGGAGCAAGTCTATAATTGTTTGAGACATTAAAAACCTTTCGAGACAAATACTAAAATGTAAAACCTTTTGAGTCACTTTTAAGAATTCAGAGATGCACCTGGGTGTCATCGGAGACTCCATCTCCAGCTGCGCCAAAGCTATCGACATTCACAAGAACCTTGCCACCACGTTCACTTGTCCACGAGGGGGTGTCAAAAAGTTCCACATCATTTTCTTCATCTACTTCAAAGCTTTCGAGTTCCTCTAATATGCTGAACTTGTCATATAGCATGTTTCCTGCAACTCCATGAACTACAGTCAGAAAACCGAGTAAGTAAATGGCGAATAATAATTTATCCATGTGTTTCTTTGATCTGGTTGTTTGAACACTAATGATTTATGTAAATCCATACAAACATTGGGTTACAATTTATATGTGGAGATTAGATTAAGAAATGAAGGGTTTTGTGGGATATATGGCTTGGCTTAAAAGTGTATGAAGGAACAGCATTTTCTACATGCCCACACTTAAAGTACAAGGAAAATTTATTTTTAAAGTTGTTTGCTTTACTCTTCAACTAGTACAAAGAAGTTAACCATTCAAGAGAAAAGACTTGTGTTCTCTCTCCAAGAGAAAGACGTAAATATTTTCTGCGACAAAGAAAATGTTTTTCAGGAAATCTCAATTTTGCAAATTGTAGAATTATATACAGTGCATGTGTATAATACTTGGTACAGAACGAAAAAATAATTCCTTCAGAAAGAGTTTATATGGAGGTCAATTCTTTATTGGACCTACCATAACAGCAAAAAAAGCAGATCCTATTTGTCCACTACATGCACACTATTATATGCTTCAAGCTAAAGAAAGAAGCAAACCTTTTCCACAACCGTTAATGTGGACTTCACAAGAAGGGATCACCTCATGGAAACAAAGTTGATATTACGGCATGCTATATCTGACACTTCAGGTTAGATGGCTGACTTGCTGTTGGTGTAGAATTCCAAATCTTAATGGCAACTACGAATATCAATAAAGCTACGACCAATTTCCTTGGTCATCTTCCTTGCTAAGGCAATCTCTCTAACCTGAACTGACGATTCATATTCCCCAATTTCTGAGTAGAAGTTGGATACTTGCAGATAAACTGCAAAATTTTCTGGATCAATTTCCAACAATACCTTTGCTGCTCTTCTTCCCACCATTTCGTTCCTGTGAATCCTACAACTTCTCAACAATGAGCTCCACATAACAGAATCTCCCCTTTCCGGTGTCTGTTGCAGCAAATCTTCAGCTTCTTCAAGTATACCTGCTCGTCCCAAAAGATCTACCATACAGGATATATGCTCCCTTTCCGGGGAAATACTATGGCCAGACATCATTGAATTGAAAACCAGTTTTCCTTCATCAACCAACCCAGAATGGCTGCACCCATTTAACACACACAAGAATGTCACTTTATCAGGTTTCAGACCCTTTTGGATCATTGTCTTAAGTATCTCAAAACATTCTCTTCCATATCCGTTTCGGGCAAATCCGCTGATGATTGCTGTGAAACAGAAGACATTTGGTGAAGAAAGTTGTTTGAAAACCTGTAGTGAAATTTCAACATTACCAGACCTAGAATATGTATCCATCAAAGAACATGAAACCGAGATATTAGATTCGAACCCCAATTTTATTGCACAACAGTGCACCAATCTGCAGCTAGCCAAACTTATTAAACAGGCCTCTGATAATGCTTTTAACACCGTAGAAAAAGTAACCTCATCAAGTCCAATTCCTTCATCCACCATCAGACCAAACATCTCAACCACATCATCAACAATACCACAATGCAACAAAGACGTCATCAATGAGTTACAACACTCCAAAGTTCTCTTAGGAAGATTTTCATACACAGAAACCGAATTTTTTATGTCAAAGCATTTCCCATACATGCTAATTAATGCAGATTGTACATGCACACTCCCATTGTCAAAACCCAGCTTCAATACACAGCAGTGAATCTGCTTTCCAAAAATAATATCACCATCCAAACTACACAGCTTTAAGAACCCGACAAAGGAACGAATCGATGGTTTTTTACCCCAATACTGCATCATATAAAATAGTTCAACAGCATAAAAAAGTAAGCCATTATCTGCATAGGCTGACAACATTGAATTCCAAGATAAAACATCCTCTAATGGAATTCCCTGAAATGATATCTCTGCATCCCTTAAAACCCCACAGGCAGAGTAAAAATCTACTAAAGCATTAGCAACGAAAACATTCGAGTCAACCCACCCAATTTTAATTACATGACTATGAAGTTGCCTCCCTTCATTGAAAAACCTCTTATCGCAACATCCACGAATCAAATAGCAAAATGTAAGGCCATTTAACTCCAAATTATCTTCTTTCATATCATAGTAAAATCCTACTAACTCATCAAATCTACCGAGTTCACAAAACCCGCGTAAAACCAAATTCCATAACTCTACATTTCTCTCAGGCAATTCATCAAACAACCTTAAAGACAAATCCACAAGTCCCATGTGCATATAAAGACCCACTAATGAACTACCAATGTACAAATTGAATCCAAATCCTAGTTTCACAACTCTACAATGAACTTGAACTCCCTCTCCGAAAAACCCGGAGTTATTACCACAGATACATAAAACAGAAGAGAATGTTGATGGGCTCTCTCTTATTCCTAGTGAAATCATTTCACTGTAAAGACAGAGAGCTTGTGTAGGAACTCCGTGCTTACCATGTCCAGAAATTAATAAGTTATAGGTAACAACATCTCGTATAAGCATTTCATCAAACAACTTGTGCGCATGACCTAACTGTCTAGTTTTGATTAATCCGTTGATTATTCTGTTATTTGAGTAAACAGACTCCTGGGGATTGGGAGCACAGTATGAGTCTAAGGACAGCAGGGTGTTGGTTGAAGATGATATAGTTAGGTAGTGCTTTGGTGTTAAGGTTGTCCTTGTAGTGAGAAAAGACAGTAACTTCATTTTTACGACAAGCCAATGAGCTATAAAAAAATCTTCAAATACCTATTGAACAAAGATTCAAAAAACCCCCTGAACTTGGCACGAAGGATCAAATAAGCCCAACCTCGTGAAACCAGATCAAACTACCCCACAAGTATGCCAAACCGTATCAAATACCCCCCTCCCCCTCTGTTTGTGCAAAACGCGTCCATTTAGGCGAGTCATTGATTCTGGGCGGGAATCTACTTATACGTGTAACTTTACTTGTCAACTAACCCAAAACTTAAATAATTAAACCTAGAAATTAAAAAAAAAGTAACCGTTGTTTACTTGATCTGATAAAAAAAATTAGACTCTCTCCTAGGTTAAAATTGGGGAAAATCGTAATCCCTCAAAATTACTTCGATTGAACCAGAAATTGGGACAGACGACGATCATAGAGGGACAGTAGCAGTATAACGAAGAGGAAGCATTGCATTTGTTGGATGATTTGAAGGCTTGGTTAACAATGTCTGCACCTAAAAAAAGTAAAAGGTTAGTGCTTGCTGATTTTTCCTCTTCTTCATGGTTGGTAATGCTCTATGCTGTTGAAATAGGGTTAGATTGTTGGGTTTTAATAATTGCATTGTGTTATAGTTTGTTTTTGATCTCACTGTGTATTTGATGTAAACTGATTGGGGTTTATGATTGTTTTATGTTTTGGATATTTGATCTTGTTTCTGCAAATGTGTATTGAGTTTGAGTAGGTTAGGGTTTAGGTTTGTGGTCCCTGTTTATGAGTAGTATGATTAGAGTGTGTGGTCCCTGTTTATGTGTGTTTTTCTGCAAATGTGTGTTGTTTGTGATATTGATTGTTGAGTAGGTATTATTAGGGTGTTGATTTTGTTTGTTTAATGTTTATGACAGATTTGAATTGACAGATAAGTACATAAAAGTTTCTTTAAAAATTAAACATGGTGGTGTTTTTGTGTTTCAACCCGAGTTCAGATATTATGGGGGCAAGTATTATAGACAGGAGTTGGATGATTGTGATAAGCTAGATTTCAGAACAATTGTTCATATAGTCAAGAGTTTAGGCTATGGGCATATGCCAAAAATTTTTTGGTTACCAACTGGAGGTGTGATGAATGATGATCTTAGGGAAATAACAGATGACACATTTGTGAAGTTTTTGCAGATACAAGGAGAGGAGAGCTTAAGTGTGACTCTAGCCCTATTTTTAGATCACAGAATAGATACTCCTAAGTTGATGTGTGAGCCTACTGAGGAAATTTTATATTTGAGATGGAAAGATGATGAGGTTAAGGGGAGTGAGGGGTTAGAACCAGAAAAAGATGATGAGGTTAAGGGGAGTGAGGGGTTAGAACCAGACAAAGATGATGAGGTTAAGGGGAGTGAGGGGTTAGAACCAGAAAATGAATGGACTGAGTTATCGGGACACTTTGATTATGGGAGTGATTTACAAGGAGAAGAAGAAGTTGAGGGTGAGGGAACTAAGGGAGTAGAAGGAGAAGTTGAGGGTGAGGGAGTAGAAGAAGTAGTGGGAGTAGAACTTGAAGTTGAAGCTGAGGCCACAGAAATTGGAGCTTTGACATACCCATCACAGTGACAGAAATAAGCCCTTCCATGATAATTAAAATTAGGTTTGCTGACACGCCCACGTCTGTTGCGACGGTATCTTGATGATCGACTTGTTGATCCTTGGGAGCTGGAAGCAGTAGACATTGCAAGAATTAGGGATTTTCAATTTTGTAAGGATTACAGAAGAAAGGAAAAATTAGGGTTCATATGAAATTAGGGAAAAAGGACACAGTTCATAGGAAATTAGGGGGTATTTGATCTTATGATTAAATGTAAATTTTTAACATAAACCACTTAGAACAATGGAAAACCACCGCGTGTTACACAAACAGAGGGGGAGGGTGCGAATTGATACGTTTTGGCATACTTGTGGGGTAGTTTGATCCGGTTTCACGAGGTTGGGCTTATTTGATCCTTCGTGCCAAGTTCAGGGGGGTTTTTGAACCTTTGTTCAATACCTATTTATCATTGAATATCATAGCATTACAAACATCTTATTATTGCATAAATGACATGATACAACTCTTGCGTTGTATAATTGTCCGCTGACTGGAATTGGCTCTTTTTCGTGTATAGAACATTAATCAGTTGTTATTTCCAGTTGGATTTAAAAAAAAAATGACTCTGTTGAGGTTTCACTGTACAGTATTTAGGCTGATGAATGATGATGCTTGCCTACAGAAGTAAGAAGTAAAAAGAACGAATACATAATAAATGGTGGATTGTGTTTTACCACCATAATCAGATATTAGCTCAGATCTAATTCCCTCCTATACAAAATTTTGAAAATCAAAATGAATCCAGCTCGATACTGCTTAGCAGTGGGATGACCAGTGTGCAGGAGAGTGAACAGCTAATTTTCATGGACGGTAACAGCTTCCGGAACTGATTTTGGGAGTCTATACAAGATTCATGTAACTGTTTATGTTCACGCAATCTATTTTCAAACTAGTTTTGTGAGCTATACACTAGGTGATCTCGAACCATCACATAATTCTGTAGTCACAGCTGGATCAGTATCAGGAGGTTGCTCAATCCCTGTAGACAAACGAGGAGATTCTGAAACACAGCCGCTCTCATTCGCTTTTTTAAATTCATCCAGAAGTAACCTTTTGATTTTTATTCTCAGACCCGAAGCCTCTTCATGTCTGAACCACTGCTTGCCAAACTGAGGAAAAGGTGATTTAGAACATGCATGGAACTTTAACACGTATAACAAATCATTTGAAAATAGTAGCGGAAAGAAGTACCATTGCTAAATCTTTCTTCTTCAACCTCTCGGGGGCCTCTTCAATGAAACGCTCCATGAAGAAAAGTACAAAGAGACCACAATCATAGTCATTTTTCTGTTGAGGCACCTGATAGGAAATAGAGGATATCTAATTTAAGGTGAAGATCAGGTTATTTACTAACAAAATATTGGAGCTTGGAACTTGACAAGAAAACTTGATTAAGGTAATTGCACCACACAGTTTCAATTTACTGAAAAATGCCCACAAAATGTGTCGGCCATAGGGTAACTATGTAAAATTCAAAATGTGACCTGAGTTTTTCTTGTCTCAATTCTGCGAGGTAGATATTCCCAGACTCGTTTTGCAATTGGAACATCTAAAGGACTAACTTCTTTACGCATGTATCTCCATTCTTCTCTCAAATAGCTGCAGCACAAAAAATGAATAACTTTTAGGAACCAGGTTTACAAAGGCATTTTAATCACAACCTGGTATAGGAACAAATACATACTGTAAATGATAATGCAGTGATTTAATCATCTGATCATCATAAGTATTAATTTCTAATACTTCGCAAACATGAATCTATTGATGTCATAAAGATTATTTTTCCAACTTCATGCACTAATTCTAACGGATAGAATTTAATTTATTTTCTTTTCACGCAAGAGAATATTTTTAAAAACATTTTACTTGCCGGAAAGGCTAGATCTTACCTTGTAATATCTTCGAAAACTGTTTCACTTGAATGAAACCTTAAAGAATCCAGATGAAGTATTATAGGTCCAGACTCATCTTTCTCATCTGGTATACATATAATCACCAAGCTCCAATGAAGACTGAATGAATCAACACCATAAATTAGTTGAACAAAAAGTGGTTCAGGCTAAACAAATCAAAAAGGAGGGTGAGCAGAAAGCAGAAATCATATGAAAATAGAATTTCAAATATATCACATTTTAAAAGAGAGAAGTTAATTGCACCTAGCATCAGAAAAAAGACAAGATGCAAGACATAAAACTAACTAATAATAACAATTGGTACTTCATCCTGTTATCACTTAGTGAAGAATAACTGATATACATATTTCTAATCAGAAAGCTTGTACATGTGTGCTTTTATGTGGGATACATAAATAATACATTTATCTGTCTGACCCTGGGTTATCCTACCTAAACTAGATACTTTACATAAATATGTAGAAATTTGCTAAATGACACTTCAAAAATATAAAAATCACTAAATTTCCTATTAGGGGCCAATGGAAAAATAAAGATAGTTTCCGTACAAGATGGGCAGAGATACAAGCTCCTAAATGCCAGGTAATAATATTTACTCATGGGCATTCATTATCAAGGATTTGTTATCTGAGCCTGGAATCCTCTGACACCAGCAGCCATTTCATTTTCACAATCCTATTCTTCCAATTATCAATTTTGTCTATTTCATATATATAATATATTTATATAATGGCTATAGATGCTGCTACTATTCATTCGCAAATAATGACTGGCCATTCTCGATTTCTAGATCATTACAAGCATTGAGAACTATATAGATAGCTATCATAGTATATTGTCAACTCAACATACTACAGTGGCCAGTCCACTCATGACACAATTGGTTGATAAATCCTCCAAGTTACAAAGCCTATTATAGTATTAACTCATATTAATTAAGAAAGGGAAATCCTTGGCAATGAAAGCTGTTGGCCCATTGGAATGTTTTCATTCTGGAACTAAATGAGATTATAGCTGCCAACTCTCTAACAATGGAATAAAAAATAAGACAGTTTAAGGCGCACTTAAAAACAATAGAGAACAACTTACTCCTCATGTATAGGAATAAGGACATAAGCCTTCTGAAATATATTGACACCCTTCCACCACCTTCTGAACTTAATAAAATAGGACTCCCTGTCATTCCCCTAGAAAGAGGGGATGTGAGTTGTTGTAAGTATTGTATGGTAAAGTTAACACATGAAACGACATGCAAATAGTAAAAGTTTGTCCAAGCAAAACTACAAATATAATTTTTACTGTGCCATACCTATACCTGAATTCCTGATGACTGATAAAATGCCGAACAAAATCTTACACCACTTAAAGTAGTGTTTGCTCTCAAGATCCATAAAGTTAAAGTCGTTACTGAATTCCTCTAAAGCATACAGAAATCGAAATGACTTTGGCAGCTAAGCAACAGTTATATTTATTAATAAGGTACTCAGTTCAACTATTCAGTTTTTCACAAGCCATATAAATATACATATAAATCGACAAAAAGAAAAAGGTTTATACAACCTATGAATCTAAAGAGTAGTCCACAATTAAAGGAAAAAAGATTATGATATTAAATTGTATATGGCATAAGGCAGTTAACACACATAGGAACCATGAATTTGGGCTGCAAAGAAATTTTAGTAAAAGAAAAAAATCAAATACAAGAACAAGGATAAGCTACCTTATATGAAACAGCCTGTTTGAGCTTGCTATAAAAGAATGTATTAAAAAAGTGATAATCGCTTATGGCCTTGTTTGTTGGAGATGTGTGCAGCCACAAATACCTGAAAAATTGAGCCAATAAATAACCAAATGAATTAACTTCAGACACCACATTTGTAAACATCCATGTAGCCACACAAACAATTTTCAAATATAGGTCATTTTAAAACACATAAATACAAGATTTGCAATCAACAAGTGGGTTGACTAATTTTTTTGAAGATTCCAAACAAAAAGCAAATGTGATTGTATATTTCTACAATAACATGAAACTGCTGTGCTTAACACCGTAGAGAAAAGAGTTGAACGAACAGGGTTGCAAAAAAACAAACAGTCTTGAACAAAAAATTCATGCCTACAGAAACTAGTAAAAAAAATACATGTTCCAAAATTATACTGTGCCGGACATGCATATCAGTAAAAACATGTGCCACATTCCGAAGACAAAAAATGGGTATCACATCCTTCACATGGACAAAATTGCATCTTATGCATCACAGATCAGCTTTAAAAATTTCTAAATAAACTTTACTTTTCATGGACCTATTTGCAGGTGCCAATCCAAAGTTTGATCATTGTAAGATCAATTCAAATTCAAATTTTTTAGGGCCCTGGCCCTTGAGGCAAAGATCTTCTTTATCTAGGCTTAGATAGTATTCAAGCTCACACATTTTTCTGTGGCTAACCCAATCTTTAAGAAAATCATTAATCATGCAGGAAAGGCTTTATTATATGCTTGATATCCAGTATCATCTAAACTTTTGGTCTTAAATCAGGCAATTGATAGAGTCATTGAAAAATAAACAGCAACCACGGCTGAACAATGACAAAATGATAGATCATAGATTAAAGGAATGCTTATCTGAACTAGTTGATAAACCTATTAAACAACATACACTTAAACAGTACCAAAAAAATGATTACCTGATGTAAAAGTTCATAATAGGTGATGTCAAAAAACTTTTAGGGGCTAGACTGTCCATATCTGCATAACATATATCCACACATCCCTGATCATCCCTGGGAAAGCAGATAAGCAGGAAAGAATAAGCAGACTCCTGACAATCATAGTGATACGCTAATACTATTTCCCAAAGAACTCATCTAAATCTTCAGGGCAAAATTCAAGCACCTGGATGGATAATAGATCTTTGCGTCTTTCATGCTGAAACCAACCAAAAGTTATCAGTGAAAACAGAAATGAGAGTTGCTGGCGACAAAAGACAAAAATATTTGGAATTTAATTTACCATTCAGGAAGTTTATCTTCTTGGTCCACCATATCTTCAAGCGGGTTCTCATCCTCATCTAAAAGAACAACTGTTTGCTCCTGTTTGGATAAAGTCGCAACAAATCCAATTGAGTAACTGAAAGTAAGAGCCCAAGTTAAGAACACAACTACAATCACAAGATTCTAGAGGATATTTTTTCTGCATGCATTCCCTCATCTCAAAACAAATTTCATGAGCGGCGGAATGTTTTCATATGATTTGTAAGGTTAAGATGGAAGCAAGCAAGGCTAAGTTACTTGTTAGAAGGATAAGAGGGAAATGCTGTCATGTCTCATCATTATTCCAGTTGTTTTGAAGTTCACCCATTTTCTCGATAAGTGGGATATTTAAAGCACTTCTAATAGTTAAATTTCTCCTCAAGGAGAAGACAGTTTAACTCAGCAGATGACTATATTAGATCCCATTGCAGTTCAATCTATCAAACTACCAAACAAGAACAGGAACATCTCTGCTTCCTGCAGCTCTGAGCAAGATTATCAGAGTACAGGTTAGCCTGATAATAAAAACCATACAGACTGATTTTGTTTGTCCCATGACCATCCCATCCGACTCATATCAGTGTATGATCAATCAAATGACATTGAAGCAAGCAAGGATAGTAGCATTTTGTCAAACACACTGCTACACTCTTCCACTATAAGGGTAAATAAGCAGACACCATCTACTTGAATATCAGCGGGAAATTGCACTCTGTCAGGTTTTGCCTTCTTGTTAGTGTTTTTGTGCGTCATGAGTTAAATCTATTAACATATAAAGAGACGAGATAAAAGGTATATACACATCTATGGGACCTAGAAATGCAGTGTTTCCAATTACTTCATCCACCATAGTGATTAACATAATCATTTAAAACATCATAATTGCTTCTCAAACACAATGAAGAGTCTAAAGAAAATAAAGTCAAAGAACACATATAGAGAAAATGAAATTAATCATCAGCTCAAACAACGTGTGCCATACATCATTCTGAAGCTATTATAAGAACTGGCTGTAAGATGATATATGTTAGTTATTCAATCCCAATGCTTTTGTAACCTTTAATGAGCAAATTTTCTGCTCTTCGGTATAAGAATATGGAAAGTTGAAAAGGGGGAAAGAAAATAAAATGAGTTCGAGAGAGGAAAGACAAAAAGACATGCCTTCCTAAGCCTTGAGCCACTTAAAGGTAGGACTTGACAATCAACATTTCTGCAGGACGCAAGCAAAATAACAATTATTAATGAATTGGGCAATAAAAGTACACTAAAGTAAAAGCATTTATTTAGGTTGTTCATCTAAACCTAAAAGAGATTGACTATGTCACCATACTTCAGCATATGAAAGTATAACAAAAGTCAAAACTGAGCCGAAGAGAAAAGTGTACATCTGAATTAACAGAACCCATATACTGCTCATAAATTCTAAGACTATGGTGTTCTAGCAAGAGAAAAAACAAAGAAATACAAGAAAGGACCCTTTTTAAGAGAAAACATAACTATAATAAAATAAGTACATCAGCTTGAGCAAGAGAATTACATAAGACAGCCTTTGAGATCATCATGCAGGTATAAAAAAAACTTCCAAACGTAGTCAAATTCCACAAAAGGATTTAGAGAAGCAAAAACAAATTATTTCTATCAAAGATAATTCCACAAACAACAAAATGAGTTGGCCAGGTTAACATTATTATTAACTGAGAAAGAGTCTAAGAAAGAAAATGAAAATTGTGGCAAACTTCTATATCAGGTCCATCAATCAAGAGCCTGATTAAGAGTTACAAGACCAAGAACAGTATTCAATGATGATGCTATGCTAATAAATTAATTTTTTTTAAAAGAAATGAATGCCTGAAGTATTCCACCTGAACCTTATATCGTACATGATTATAAGACCCTGGGCATCACACTAATCATAGTCCATCAATTTTGACCATGTCTGCTATTACCAAATTTCTTCTCCCTATGCAAGATTCCGCATCATTGCCAAGTATGAAGTAGGCCATATTAAAGAAGCTGAACTCATTTACTCCTCTACAGTGTCACTTTTTGTTAATTGAATTCCTCCATAACACAAAGAGTGAAAGGGAAGAGAGAGAATTTTTAAGCACCAAGCAAGCAAAATGTGTCCCAAATACGACCACAATAAAATCATGATAAGAAACTTAAGAACTGATTTAAATTCAATTTCCCTACTTTTCAATAAAAATTAAAAATACATATATTAAATCTACTCAATCCTAGTACCAAGTAATATCCTTTGATAGATAATGATTATACACAGAAATCATTTAACAAAAAATAAGAGGCAGTCAGTTAACACAACGATAACACCAACACCTAGAGGCAGTCAGTTAACACAACGATAACACCAACACCTATGTGTACACACATATACATGATTATTGAAAATAGAACAAAAATATTTAATGAAGAAAAAATTCTCACTTCTTAGGAAAGTTGATGGATTCACTTCCCCAACTACGGGAGAAAGGATTAGTAGAAGCTCTGCCCTTTAAATTACCATTAGATGCATATTTATCCCCATTATGTGAAAGGCTGATTGCAGACTTAAAGGGCAATTTTCTTGATGATGACTGACCTTTAGATCTCCCCCTTTGTGAAAATGTCCCATTGAATCTTGTCTTCTGTCTTTTGCATCGACCTAAAGTCTGCAGTTCTTTCCCGAAGGCATTAACTATGCGGCTGTCTGTCTGTTTTGCACAATCAAACAAGGTAACAACAATTCGTGTTTTGCAAGGACTGAGGCTACTATGAAATGAGTTAAAAAAAATGCAGTAACAGCACCATACATACTTTTTCTTCCATTTTTTTGCTAAAAGAAAAGGCAAATTCAGATTGAGGACGGACTTCGGAAGATGTACCGTTCTCTCGTTTAAAGCCATCTGAAGCAATAACAAAGCACATTTGTTGGACTCCAAAAACACCATTAAAGAATACCATTACAGAATAAAAACATTACAAGATTGTATATCTTCAGAGCATTTAGTGATAAATTGGGTAGCACGGACACGGGACACGAGACACAAACACGGCAAAACTATGTTAAAAATGAAATTTCCTGTCTGAAAAGCCAAGTTTCCGACACATTTCTGAAATGGGGAACGTCGATTAAATGAAGTGTCCGTGTCCATCCTACCTGGGTGATAAATACATAGCAGAAAAAAGTTGAACTTACCAGTTTTACTTGAGCTACTTAAATGAGAGGGCTTTTCACATATTTCAACATCCTGTTCGAAAACCCAAAAAACATAACTAAAAATGCAGCAGATAAAGCACAGCACAACAGTAAAATAAACATTAAACAATCTAATTTTTTTCTTCATCTGATAATTTCACAACAAAACGCAACCGTTTCAGGCCGTTGATACTTGAGTCGCCGTTGCTTCTCTTCTACATACGATTTAATCAGAGCTCGAAACTTTTCTCCACCGTCCGGCAATTTCGGACCTATAACGAGAAGATTGCTTCTGCTTCTCTTAATAGCCTCATCTAGCTCATGATTAGTCATCGCCCGGCAGCTTTCATCTCTGGGGGAGTTATCGGAGGGCTGTGGCGGTAAAGTTTTGACAATCAGTAACGGAGGAGGTGGTTCGGTGTCGTTTTGATCAAGAACTTGGGTCCAGTCAAGTTCCAATGGCCGCTTCTTTTGATTCTCTCCTTCCATGCATGAAATGTTTGGCGAAATAATAATATTTAGGGATTTTTTTGACTGGAAAAGTGGGAGGTGACGTTGCTCCGGCGGCGTCAGTGTCCGGCGTAAGCGAAATTGCAATAATGGAGGTTGAGAAATAATGGAAAGGAGTTGCGACTGACGGACTGAGCCAGCCAGGTGACAATGGAAAAGCTGTAAAGAAAATTAGGGGCAATTTATTGATAGAACCCAATATTTATGATTATAGCAAATTGAACCCTAATATTTGTTTCTAAACAAAATAAAGTCTAGTGACTAAATAAATTCAAACATTTTAGCTATTCTTTTTATATATAAATAATTGGAGAGGAAAGAAATTAAACCCACAATGTGATAAAATTTATACTAATTTATTTATATTAATGTCATTAATATTATAATATTTTATTATTTTAATAATTAATACTCAAATTTAAACTTTTTATTCATTTTTTGCAAAAAATAAAATAATTAATTTTATTAACAATAAAATAATAAAATTAAAATAACTATATTTAATTATATAATAATATAAATAACTAAATTGTACTTAATTAAATTAAATAAATATTAATTTTTTTAAATATATAAATTACAAATTACATGTGATAAATAAACATCCGAAAAATATTACATTAATAAAAATATAAATTAAAATTACATTAATAAAAAATATTGCATTTTCCGTTTTTCTGTTTTTCTTTTCTCTTTTTCATTTATCTTTTTCAATGCTTATCTAAAACGATAGTCTCCATTGGCATATCTGCTTTCACCTCGCCAGTGGCTGAAGTTTTTGTAAGGGGGGTATTGGCTGATACTTCGATGACTACTGACATGGTCGTTCCTTAAATGGGATTTTTTTTCTGTGTGGAATTCCCTTAACATTTTTCCTTCTTCGGTGCGTCTTGGTTCTTCTGTCTTTTTCCGTTGTCCACGTTTATGCATTTTTGTGCCACCGCCATAACTTCCTGATAAGTTTTTGGCTTCTTTAAGCTTAACTTATCTCTTACAACACCCGGGTTCCCTTTTCCAATGCTTGTATGACCGCGTCGTTGTTCAGATCCTCGATCCTCATTTTTTTGTTGAACCGCTCTATGTAAGCCCTCAACGTTCCTCTTTCCTTTTGTTTACATCGATAAAAAAATTCCGAACTCCTTTTGGGGGGGATGTTTGTGAAAAAACTCGTTACAGAATCTTGATTTAGTTGCTTCCAAGTTGTGATTGGCCCTGCCCCCAGGTTGTTGAACCAACGTTGTGCCGTATCACTGAGGGTGATGAGGACGTTTTGCATAGTATGGCGTCAATAACATCCAGTGGAACCATTTTATTGTAGAATTTGGTTATATGGCTCTCCGGGCATCCAGTTCCCTCAAAGTTATCAAAATTTGGTATTTTGAACCTTTTAGGATAGTTTTTCTGATAGGATGTTCGAGGCCAAGGTTTATTTCCTCGGGTTAGGCTCCTATTGTTGATATGCTCTCTTACCTTGCTTCATGTTGCCGATTGTATGGCTTCAGCTATTAGTCTATGTACCTCTAAAAGATCTACACATTTCGTTGATATTTATGATTGGCTTCTCCTCATCTCCCTTGGTGGTGTTTTTGCAGGTTCCTTTTCTCGTGTTCCTTTCCTGACCGTTAATCCTTCATGCTCTTGTGCGTCTGTATATCTAGCATGTCCTATTAGTCTCGTATTTGCATCCTTGCTGGTTCCTCCTTCTCCCGTTTCTTCTCTTTGGCTTTCTTTTAACTTTCTTGTTGGAGTTTGGGATATTAATGTGTTTGTGGCTTCGTCAAATAATATGGCTATGTCTTCGCGACACAGTTTTAGAGCGATGTCGATAGTTTGGTTGATCACCTCCTACAAGGCCGAGTTAAACTCTCTTCCTGGATCAGATTGGGAGTTATGAATCCTTGGAAACAGACATCCGACCTTTTCGTCCGTAGTCGAACAATCAACGTGAACGAGCTATTTTTGGGTGTTTCTCTAGAATTTAGGGACAATGTGGATTTTTCTCTAGATGTGGGGTTCAATGGTTTTTGTTGGTTTTCGTCATTCTGTGATCCAATCACAAAGTAAAGAAAAGCGATTAGAGAATTTTAGCCTTGAGCTCTGAATTCACTCTGATGTTTAAGTTAGTAGGGTAGATATGGTATTTCTTGCTTTGTAATAAATGAGCGCAAGGAAGGGCCCCAAGAATAAGACTATTACCCTTCTTATAGGCTTATTACCGCAGTCCTTCTTTCCTTGGTGATGTAGAATTTTTAGGATTCTATAATGTTCCATCAATTATCATTTGATTTTAAACTAGGGTTAATTGATAATTACACAAAAAATCACGACTTTTACACGTTGTTTCATTTTAATCATGACTTTTAAAAAGGTGACATTTAAAAGCACGACTTTTCAATTTTTTTCAAATTCATCATTTTAATGTATTTTTATCGACTAAGATTCACTAAACAATTGATTAAATACTTAAATTATAAATCGACACTAAATCTTATTTTTTTTATTAGAGTATGTAGAATTATGAATTTTAGTCATAAAAATACCCCGAATTTTACTTTAGTAATAGATTTGAAATAAAATGAAATGTCGTGTATTTAAACGCCACCTTTTAAAAGTTGTGATTAAATAAAAATACGTGCAAAAATCGTGATTTTTATGTTATTAATCCTTAAAACTATTAGAGAGTCTAGGTTTAGAATGTCAATGGGGGTTAGGTACTAGGTTTATAATTTAATTTAAACTTACAAATTAAAGCTAAAATTAAAATTAATCTTAGAAAGAAAAAGTTGATAATTATTTTAAAATATTGAACAATAATGAAAAAATATTAATAAAAATTTATTATTATGCACCTTATTTCACTGGATTGATCAACAACTGGACAAAATTTGTTCTAATTCTTAATTTATAGTTTTTAGAATTATTGTTATCATATATTTTAACTTTTTGTGTTTTTCAATTTAAAAACAATCTATAATGCGTCGCATTATATATTCCTACCTTTCATTTTGCGGTATATATAGTTTAAGCGTCTTATATGACATCATTTTAGTAATTCAAACGGCTAAAAAACATTATTTTTACAAAAAATAATGCATAAAATACAAACTAGACTATAGGATTTTTAATTTGAAAAGATTGGGATATACGGTGAAAAATTTAAAATGAAAAATTTAAAAACGCGATAATGTAAAATGAGACATTTTATAGGTTATGCTTAAAAGAAGCGCAAAAAATAGAGATATATAGTATCAATATCTTATATCATAACCCTATATGAAAACATATTTTTAAATTTCTTAAATGTATTCTCTTGATCACCCCCATCCCCACCCCTGCCTCCCCAATGCAGAATACTTGAAATGATAATAGGCCTAATATTTTAAAAAAGTCCGACCTTATAATTCTTTTTCGATCATACTCTGACGTTAAAAACTTGTCAATTTTACCCTATTTAGCATTTTATCGTTTTAATTGTATCCTGAAATATAAAATTGACGTCTTTTTCATTTGAAATAATTCAAAATTGTTCTTCATGTATAGCATTCATATATTAATCGCACATGTTTAAAATCTATTTAAATTTAGCTAAATTTATTAAGAATTTAAATTAGTTTTAATTTGATTATGATTTTTAGTTAATTTTTTAAAAATAAAGGAGTTATTTTTATTTTTTTGAATGAAAATAAATTTAATTTTATCTTTTAATATGGTTAATTGAATCATTTAAGTAAAAAAATTGACAAAAATTATAAAATTGAGGATAATTAAAACGATAAAATGCGAAATAGCATAAAATTAAAAAGTTTTCAACGTCAGTATATAAGATTGAAAAGGAGCTATAAGATGAGTTTTTTTTTCAAGGCATTAGGCAAAGATAATATTTACATGAAAATTGAAATTTTTGGCAAGTACATTTTGGCGACTTTTCAATTTCACCCCTAACAAACAAGTAACATGCCGATTAAGCTTTTCCCCATCCTTTCTTAAATCAAAAACAAAATAACAAAAGTTTAGGGCCAAATTCGATAATTAAAACTGTTTGATGTCTGCCTTATATAGGTTTTGAAAAAAACGAAGAAGTAAAATTTTGTTCCCTCTCAACATCCATGGCGGATCTTCCTTCTTCTCCGTCTCCTTCTATATCCAATACTCCTACTAACACAGACTCCAATTTTACCCGACCCGTTTCCATTAACCCAATTACCCTACCCGATCCAAAACCCGACTCCACTCTACCACCACCTCAATCCCAACAATCACTAACTCCTCCACCGTCAAACCCTAGTCTTACCCCTAATCCTCCCCATGCGATCCCATCCTTGCCGCCTCCGCCGCAACTTCCCGCCGGTGCAATTCCACCGCTGCAACCTTTATTCCGCCCCTTTCCTCAGTTCTCTCCGCTCCCCACTTATCAAAACCCTAATATGGGCGTTCAGCCTCCCGGTGTAAGTGCCGCCACTCCTGCCCTCGCTTCCGCTGCTCCAGGAGTTGCTCCTGCGGCAGCGCCTGGTGTGCCGCCAGCTCCGATGCTTCACTACCAGGTTCTGCCAGGTCAACTTCAGAATCCGGCGTTGAGACCGTTTGCTCATTTGCCGCCGAATGGTTATGCGGCTCCTCCTGGTGGGTTACTCCTTTCCTAATATTTTTGAATTATTATTTAATGAATTATGTCACTGTTATTATCATTTGTTTGGAATGAGTTATTCATTTTTACTATATAAGCAATTTGTCGGCTTTTTTCCCCTGGCGTATAGTTAGCTTTTTATAGTAAATTTGTGTTAATTGTATGATTTAATGGTTTGGGAATAAGGGTATATGTTAAAAGAGTTCTAAGAGGAAATTATCGGAAAAAGGAGATCGAATCCATGACTGGGATGTTTTCTCCTACAGTGAATTTGATTGATTGAATTCAATACACAATACATTGGTGAGATAAAGGTTGGCAGGGAAGGGGCTTCAATTCATTCATATTGCTTGCTTAAGAGTACTACTACTACAACACCTTTTGTTTTTGGTATGCAAATAATTTATTTATTCTGCCTAAGTTTCCTCTTTGATTGTTATGTTGGAATAATAGCAATAAGCAATGCTGACTTTATATTTGGAGTTTACTAATTTAAGAAAAAGAGCATAATCTAATTGAACCACATGTCGCATCTAAAGTTTATGTCTTGGACCTCTTTATGTCGTGTTTATTTCTAGTAGGATTCCGGTAGTTATAAGGATTCTTTCCCTTTCATGGGTCTTATGAATTGCCAGCGGCAGACCATGTTACCAACTGAGTTCTTCTTGCCCTGTATTCTAAGGTATCACAACTCTTTCAATTAAAGTATATCTATCTCTATTTCTACCTTCCCTCTCTTTTTTTACATTTAGTTGAGTTCATCGTCAGAGCAATTCGACCCTTAATGGGCAAGGAAAATTGTATTGGAAACCTATATTAGTTAATCACATATGTATAAATCTTTGCCATGAGATTTCTAAAATCTCATTTGCTTAATTGAAACTTCTGCAATTTGTGCATTGGATAACTTGAAAAGGCTACAATTTTGCTAGTGGATGTATGAGGTAAGCCCACTTCAGATATCCATGTTTATGAGCTCCATCCTATTTTCTTTTAATCTTTCCCTCAGGTTACCTGTTCAGCTGGTGTGCTTGATGCGTATGGTGCCATCTCTATTTTGCTTTTATTGTGTGGTAAAATTACTTAATTGATATTGTTATTCTTTAAATTCTTTATTACATATATGCATAGTGGTTCGGGGAACAGTTAATTTCTGTTTTTTATTTCTTGGATCTTCTCTGACATGTCTGCATAGATGTTTCTTTTCCTTTATTGCAGGAGTTGCAGGAAATCAGCGTTTTATCTGTCCATATCCGTCTATGGTTCGCCCAATGTTTCCTCGCCCACCTGGAGCGCCTGGCATTCTTCCAACAGTTTCTCGCCCTCTTGTTCCTGGTATTCCCGGAGTTCGCCCAATCATCTTTCCAATTATCAGGCCAGCTGTTCCTTCTATTACACCAGCAGAGAAACCACAAACTACTGTCTATATCGGCAAGATATCACCTAGTGTAGACAATGATTTTATGCTGTCTCTACTTCGGGTATGTTGGTGAATGTGGTTTCCACCTGCTTATTGCTCCTTCCTGGTCCTATTGTTTCATTTTGCTTTTGTGCAAATTGTCAATAGCGAGGTCTGATCTTTTTACACTTTTTTGAAGTTCTGTGGACCTGTTAAGAGTTGGAAACGTGCGCAAGACCCAACTGACGGAACTCCTAGAGGTTTTGGGTTTTGTGAATTTGAATCTGCAGAAGGAGTTCTCCGTGCATTACGTCTACTAAGCAAATTTAATATTGATGGGCAAGAATTAGTGGTATGTATGGATACCTTGATATCTTCTTTTCAAATTTTAAGGTATCTTGGTGCTTGCTTGATGTTGGGTTAATGGTAATTAGTTTTAATTGCACATGTTTTATTGTTCTTTGTTAGAGTGGTGGAGACCGTAATGAATTTAATGTCAAGAAAATCCTCAGTTTTTTCTTTTTACTTTTCCGTCCTACTGGAGTTAAAAGGTTTTAATTATGAAGAAAGGATTATTGATCTCAAGTAATAGTTCCCTTTCCTCCCTTGTTTCCCCACTATTTAAGATTTGTCCAAGATGAAGAGGGAAGTTAAAAAGGATTGTAATAGGAAAAGACATATTTTATTCAAATTAGCATTAGGTGATGGCTTCTATGCTTTAAATTCTATGGAATAACAGGTTGAAGTTTTGAAATGGGAGAGAGGGAGGGGAAGGAGGGTGTGTGGAAGTTGGGGTGGAAGCAATAGAGGTTGGCTTACCTGCAAATTGCTTTTGCTTCAAGGAGCTATGCATTCCCATTGTGTGTCAGTAATTATCTGTTTGTCTACATGTTATTTGCGTATTTCTCTGCTTGGAATATAGCGATTCTCATACTTTTTTGATTGTATGATCACCAGCTGAATGTTAACCAAGCAACAAGAGAATATCTGGAGCGTTATGTGGAAAAGAAAACTGAAAATTCAAAGAATATGAAAGAAAGTCAAGCTGCAGGAGCTGATAAGGGGAATGGAATTGCCCCAGTTGTTAAAAAGAGTGAGGCTTTCACATCCTCTGGGGAGGACTCTAACAATGATGGCGACAAAGGAAACAAAGACAATAATAATCCAGCCAATTTTGGGATTGTGACCGGTGAGGATAAAGAGGGTGACAAAGAGGCTTTGGAGAAGCTAAATAGCATGATAGAAGAGAGGTTGAAAACCAACCCTTTACCCCCACCCCCTCCAAAGACACCAGCACATGCTTCTGGTACAAATTCAGATTTGGCAGCTAAATCAAGGGATGGAGACTCCGACACAGAGACAGCAACACAGGGTGCGTTATTTAGATGGTTTTGACAGTATGCATTTCTGTTACTCTTTACTACTGGTAGTCTACTACTTGCCATCTGACAGTATTGCAAAATCTCTTCTATTGATGAAACTAAGATGTAATAACTAGTGAGATACTTTATGCATACACATTTCTGCTGCAAAGTACCAAAATTAAGGTGATAAGGCTTTTAAGAAATAAGAATGCTAGTACAATTGAGGGATATCTTTTTGCCATTCATGTATTTATTAATTACTATATAGATTCAAATTAGTTTCCTTACTGATACATTAGTTTTTCTAGTTTATAGTAGTTTCCTCAAGGCCTCCATCTTTTTTCCCTTTTTGGTATATGATTAAAGGTGTTTTTCAATCTGTGAAAGTAAATATTAATTTTGGGGCTTTTTTGGTCATAAATTTTCAGATGAGGCTGAAGTTAAAAATGATGACGAGACAATTAGCGACAACATACAAGCAACTGAACAGGATAAACCTGAAACAAGCTCACCAGATAGAAGTAGAAAGTATGACCGGAGAAGCAGAGAAAGAGACAGAGAGCGAGATGTAAAACGGGAAAAGGAGCGAGAAATTGAAAGATATGAAAGGGAAGCAGAGCGTGAGAGAGTTAGAAAAGAGAGAGAACAGAGAAGGAAGATTGAGGATGCAGAACGTGAATATGAAGAGCGACTCAAAGATTGGGAGTATAGGGAGAGAGAGAAGGAGAAGCAACGGCAATATGAAAAGGAGAAGGATAAAGAAAGAGACCGTAAAAGGAGGAAGGAGATCCTTTATGACGAAGAAGGTGACGATGACGATTCAAGAAAAAGGTGGCGTAGAAGTACTTTAGATGATAAGAGAAGGAAGAGGCACCGAGAGAAGGAGGACGACGTGGTTGACAGACTTAAAGAAGAGGATGAAATTGCTGAGGCAAAAAGGAGGGCTGAGGAGGAAAAGATACAGCAGCAACAGATAGATGCATTGAAGCTATTATCTGATCAGGCTCAGGTCATGAATGGAAATGTAATGAAGGTTGTGAATGAAGAAGAAGCCAATATTGAAAGCAAAGATAAAGCTTTCGAACAGGATCACGAGGGTGATTCTGGTAATGATTTCTATATAATAAACCTTTTTTCTGCTTGCATTTTATTTTCACCGTTCTACCTCAGTTTACGCAGCACACACACACGCACTCATGAAATAATAAGAATCCACAAGATGCACACATAATAAGTCCAAAGTAAGAAAAGCATTTTTAACAATCGGATAACTTCAAATGACAGGTGATGATGTCTTACAAAATGGTACTGCTGATGAATCAACTATGACATCAATGGCCGAGTCAGATATACAACAGAGTGGTAATGCGCCTGCAAGGAAGTTGGGTTTTGGTTTAGTTGGTTCTGGCAAACGAACTGCAGTTCTTTCGGTTTTCCATGAAGAGGATGATGATGATGCGCACAAGGACAAAAAAATGAAGCCCCTGGTTCCCATTGATTATTCAACTGAGGAGTTGCAAGCTGTTCAGCCTGCTGTTTCAGGAGCAGAACCACCAAACCTTGCTGCTGCCGCAGAATTTGCAAAACGTATTTCAAATGTGACTCCAAAAGAACAGAAGCTTGATATGGAAAGAGAAAGAAGTCGGCGCTCTCATGATAAGTCAAGTCATCGGGACAGAGACAGGGACAGGGACAGAAATGATGATGATGCTAAGCGGATAAGGGATGATAAGGATAAGATTCCCGAACGAGATAGGAGCCGGGTACATGAAAAAGCCAAAACACCAGATAAGCTGAATATTTTGGATGCTAAGCAATTGATTGATATGATTCCAAAGACCAAGGATGAGCTTTTCTCACATGAGATAAATTGGGTAGTGTATGACAAAGTAAGAATCTTTCCTGTTTCTTGCTACTCATCTTTTAGGTTTTACATTTTGTCTGAATATTTTTCCCTGGTTTCTTAGTTGTAACTTCTTTTTTAACTCGATTTAGTAAAAAAGCCTTATCTTTTTAACTAATTTAAAGGAAAAAGTTTTCAATATGTGAATAAAAGATGGTTGGTGCATCTATATGATAATGTGATATAGTTTTGCTCGATACTTCAATTTCATAATTGGAACCAAGACTGTCTCACTGTTGTAATGATGAGGAAGTTGAGACCTAATACGCAGATTATTTCCATTATAGTACTCAGTTGGTATCTGTTGAATTCAGGACCTTCTTTTTGCCTTGGCTTGATAATCTATAAATCTTGATTAATATAGCACTAGACTGATTTCATTCATGATATGACCTGGTTGAAAGAGGCTAGTAGTGCTCAACACGTTATCATGAGAAACTTTGAGACATGTGTAGTTGTTGGTGTGTGTTTTCTTTGGGACCTTGATTGGTGGCGCGGGAATAGTGCTAACCTTAGGTCCTTCTAGTCATGAAAAAGCCGTTTTGGACTTTTGATGCCTTAAACTGGTAAAATTAGCAGAGGATTAAATGTCTTGCACATGAGCAGTTATGTGTTAATGGGAGCAAGAAATTGAGCTATTTGGTTGCTTTTTTTTTTCTATACTATTTCCGTTCTCTGTTTTTACTGCATTCATTTGTTTTTTACAGCATAAACTCCATGAGAAAATGAGACCATGGATTTCAAAGAAGATTGTTGAGTTTTTGGGAGAGGAAGAAACGACGCTGGTCGATTACATTGTATCAAGTATTCAGGAACATGTCAAGGCAGCACAAATGCTAGAGATGCTTCAGTCCATTTTGGACGATGAAGCTGAAATGTTTGTGCTCAAGATGTGGAGGATGCTCATCTTTGAAATCAAGAGGGTGGAAAACGGCCTTGCTCTGAAGTCGAGATCATGAACGATCACTCGATTACTTTGAGACTTATACTTGTTGCTAATGTCTTAAATATTCATAAATTTACATTTCGGAATATTGTAGAACGAAGCCCGGATTGCAGTCGAAGATATATCGAAGTCTTCCAATCTGAACTTGCTTCAAATGAGAACTTCCAGTCTCTAGGAAATGAGGTACATTCTTATACCTACTGCAGTTTTTTGGTTCATGTTTGTAGCAATTTGTTATCTTCTCTCCCTGCAGTTGGTTTGACATAGAGCTGACAGTTTGTTGGAAGAATGATTTAATGTCTTATTGTATCTCAATGTCTTAAAAAAAGCATTTAATCATAAGTGAATGTTTATCATAATAATATTGTCCTTTTCAGCTTTTTATGTAGTAGTTTAGTTTCTTAAGAGGTTTTGGTGTTGAACAAAGGGCTAGGTTGATTCCTGTACTTATTAAATAGGAGTGGATAGGCCGAATTTGAACTTCTATTTTTTGCTTGAATAGGGACAAGTACTTTTATTCCGTATTGGATATTTGCATATTCTTCTATACCTTTATTCTCTATTGTGTATCTAAATGCTTTTTAGTTCTTCCATCTTTGCATCTAACTGCCTCCACAACATGTTTGGTTCTTGGAATGGGTGCGGAATAGAATAGCTAGCTATTCCGAATAGAATTACTATTTTTTGGTTTTTTGCTTTGGTTCATGGAATAGTTACTCCATGCAATTGCTATTTCATAATTTTATGGAATAAATACTTCTCTCAATTAAAAAAAACAAAAAAAACGAACCTTTTACCTGAGAAAGAGTAGATGATTTAGCAGCCACCATCTGACTATCAGATTGTCTAAGATCAGATCACTATAATCATAATCAAAATCATTGTAATCTTCTTGATAAAAATCATCTGTCGCACATGGATGGTTAAAGGGCGAAACAAGAACGGAGATCAAGTATTTAAGCATGCAAAGTAATAAAAGAAGTGTGTTAGTTCTGCTGTTTCCGGTTTTCCTCTTGAATTGGCAAAGGTGGTATGGGAATCTGTTCATATCCTAGTCGCTACAACTTTCTGTTTACCTTTTTTCTTCTCTTTTCAAATTTTTCTTATTTAGAGTCCTGGTTGTTTAAATAGTAAGTTTTCCTTTCACATATCGGAAAAAATAATGAATCCGGCTTTCAAATTTGTGTTTCGAATTAAATATATTATTTTTAATTTTTTTAGTTAGTTAAATCTCCAAATTTGTATTTTAGGGGTCAAATAAGTTATGCGTTGGAAAATGTTACTTAATCTAAATTAAAAGAATTCAGATCAAATTGACTAAAAAACTTAAAAGTGACTTATTTGATTTTGAGGCATAAATTTGAGGATTTATTTGATTTTTTTTTGAAGTGATTTATTTAACCTGGTGACATAAATTAGAAGGCCAAATTACCCTTTGCTCTTCACATATTTGGTTACTTTTTTCTTTTATGAAAATTGACAACTTAATGGCTTAGGCCATCGGCTTCAAAGAATCTTTGTCCTAGGTTAAGCACTTGGCTTCGCATAATGTTCGGTTTGAGACAGATATGATGCTATTGGTTCAAGCTGTCACTTCATCGCTGGAGGACTGTCCTTCTATTGGTTTGATTATTGAAGAGTGCAACAAACTTCTTAAGGAATATGTGAAAAATTCGTCCTGTTTTGTCAAAAGATCAGCAAATATGGTTACTCATACTCTTGCTCGGACATCCAATTTTATGTCTGATGTTTCAGTTTGAGGGTCAGATGTTCCAGAATTTTTATCTTTGCCTTTCTATTCTGATATTTCTAATTAATCTAGTTTTATTTTCTAAAAAAAAAAAAGAATCGGGACATCTCATTTTATTAACATGAAAAATAGTGTTCGTGAATAAATAATTTTTTTAATAATTGGAGAGGGGAGCACTCGTACACATACACTTACTCTCATATTAAAATAAAAATTAAAGGAGTTTAATTATATTTAGGCAAAATGTTTTAAAAAAACACCCATCTTTTAGTCCTTTTTAGGCAAAATGTTTCACTTTTGACTATACCTACAACTATAAATATTAGATTGAATTCTTTTTCACCCGAACTTTTTTTTTATAAATGACTTATTTGAACTCCTTTTCAAATGAAAAATTCAAAGTGAATAACTTATTTGAACCTTTCCTGAATAAGTCATTTGAACGTTTTTCGAATTAAAAAGATATCAATTTAGTATTTGCGGATAAAATTGAAATTGAAAGGCGCAGGTTTGAAAAAAAATTGTCGATTTTACAAGGTCTGAGTATAATTGAAAAAAAGCTAAAAATTAATAATTTTAAGATATTTTGCTCATAAAAGGGATTTGCATAAAACACTCTCTTTTCTATTTTATTTTAAAATTTACCTCATTTTAAAAAATATTTTTTTCTTTCATTTTTCTTTACTTTTAATTGTACTCTCATTTAAATGTATTTTATTAGCATTTTTATTCTTTTCTTTTAGACACCTGTAACTTCTTCTTCTGTCATTTTTTTATATGATAATTGTGACAATAAAATTTTCGGCAATCGCCATTATCACATTCTCTTATTTTGGATTTGTTTTTCCTCTTTCTATTTTCTTTTATCTGTTAATTGTCAATTATTATTGACGATTTTGTTTATATTCTCTTTTTATAAAAAAATCGACATATCCACCCTTTTTTCGTGATAATTGTTTAATTTATTATTTTGAATTGTTCTATTATCGTTTTCTGGTAGTTTTTCAATTTTTTTTGATGAAATCGTCATTTTCTTCACGATGGAAATCGTGTGAAATAGTATACAACTATTTTTTTGAAACTTTTGCGAACCATTTAAGATATTGAAATCTTTATAAATTTTTTGATACTGTTTTTAGATAAAAGTTGCAAATTGTATTTAAAATTTAATATCATGTGAAATTTTGTACCTCTTGAGCTCATTTTATCAATTAATTCTAGCTACCGTGAAAGGTCGATCTATATACTTATATAATCGAGAGAACCAAATAAGCATTCTAGTAAATTCCCAGCTTATATAAAACACTTATTTAATTTTTAAAATTTGTTGTTAATAGATAATTCTCATCAATTTTTCAATTTGAATAAAATACTTATACCAAATTAGCATTTTTAAGAATTTTAAATTTAAATAAAACACTTATTTTAATTTTTTGAAAATTATTATAAACAAGTAATTCTTACTATTACTTTTCAAATTGGATAAAATATTTAATTATCATTTCACAATTTATAAAAAAATTAAATTTTGGCCATTATTTGTATGAATTTATTTTTAAAATATAATTATTAATTAGGATTTCCTGCAAATGCACTGACTTACGACTAGTTAGATTCTACTTCTGCTCAGACAATGGTTAAATCATTCTACCTAAAATTCTAAGAAAAATATATATTTGAATTCTGAACTTATCCACCTTTTTTTTAATCTCTGAAATTCATTTTTTAATATTTAATCCTTACATTTTTAATTTTATAGATATTAGATTCTCCGGACTTTACCAAAGCTGTTAATGCAATTGAAACAAAAAAAATTATTTGAATTTTAATTTATTAACCTCAGCATTTTTATTTTCATTAACAATAAGTCCCTCATCAATATTTTTTTCATAGTTTGAATTGATACCGTAACATTTTTTATGACGAAAAAACCTAGTATCTACAAGTTAAAAACCTTATTAAAAAATGAATTATACCACAATTCTAAGCACTAAACAACAAATGGCTATAATAAAATGGTTTCACAAAAGAGATGAGACATAACAAATGAATGAATCTAAATCTATTATACATCTGCAGACATTGATACATAAATTTGACAGCTTTACATAAACAACTTACACATCTTTTCTTGATTTCCTATGCAGAAGATGACCATAATTCTTAAACCCAAGGAAAATTTCTATCTGAATTCTGTAAGTACAACAACTGTACACACTTCTATATGGCCTCTACTTCCTGAATCACTACCCGAGTTAGTTTATCAGGTTCGAAACAGCATCACTATCCGACAACTATCGACACTCATTAAGCCTACACTGTTTATACATTTGCCTCCAAAACTGGAGTTTAAGGCAAGCTTCCACCCGATAAGATTCGAGTTTATAAATGAAGATTGAAACCTTGTTGTGTTCATCCTCCTCCTGAATCTTTTCTCTTCTTGCCTGATTTGCTTGGTGGTTTGCTGTTATCAGTTGGTTCTGGATTATGATTCCTTTGCGCAGGTTTGCTGCCTGGCTTTGGATTATTTTCGAGGTCGGTATGAGGTGGTGAATTGTTGTCCGACTTGCTACTGACTTGTGCGATATCTTTAGGAGAGGAGGGTTGTACAGTCTTTTCGTAAAGAATAGCAGCATCCAAAGTGTATATTCTGAGAGCAAGAGAGGATATCGTAGCAATCTTTGCTGCAGCAGATAGCGATGACCAATACCACCACCCATTTCTCAAGTAGTCGGTTTTAATCATGTACTCGAATACTATTGTTGCTTGAACCATCTGAAAAACAAACCAAAACAAATGTTATATAACTAAAAAGTGAGGTTAAAACTTGTGTTGCTAATTTTATAACATAAAAGTAGGATGAAGAATAAAATGTGCTGCAGTAATGTCAATCTTCATCAATGAATGTGAACAATAACTTGCCACCAAGACTAAATTGTTTATAATTTCAACTATTATTTCAGTTTTTACATTTTGCAGGCGATTTCACAGTACAAAATTTTAATCCGTGCCGACATATTTCACGTATATCCCAGTTCCCATCTTCAACATTGAATTCATAATTTTTTAACCACTTGTGCGTGCACAGCAAAATCTAATAAAAAAGGGAGGATAAATTCTGTTTTTAATCAAATAATTAATTGAAAAATTCAGGTGTTCAGTCATGTAGCACTACAAATAGAGCAATCAAGTTCATGATATGATACTAGCCTCACATTTTTATATACGCCCAGGCCAGGGATTGCAATTGGTGAGATGTAAACCATAGTGCTTTGTAAATAGACTCACTACTTAAGCTATAAATTTTTAAATCAAGAGTTAAAAATGTTCTTACCTCAAATATCGACTTGGCATATTTGACAAAAGCTCGCCATGTACATCGTTTTTTCAAACACCCATTAGATGACTTTAGTGCTTCTTCTGGGAGGGCAGCATCCATATCAAGCAAGTTGATCTTTAGCTGCCTAAGAATTTGAGCCCCCTTTCCCACAAGAGGTCTCAATGAAGAACCACGAATTCCAGACACAGGATTCGCCTGTTTTGAAGAGTTGAATTTCAAAGAGGTTTGATACTTTTTGTCACTCATCAAATATGATCTACCGATTTCTTGTAATTCCTCATAAATATCAACTGCATTGCGATTCTTAGCTGAGTTGGACTTACTAAATTGTTTCCTATCAGTTTTCCTGTCCGATTCTAGCAACCGACTTTCCACATTTGGGGATTGATTATTTTGACTAATCTCATTTTTCCAAGTAAGCATTAATTTCAGTGTTGGGTCACTGAGATAAGGAGATGCACATGGTACAAGTGATGGAATTCCATTTGAACCAAGAAGGCCAATTTCCTTGACCAATTCCTTGTTAGAGCTTCTAGTAATAAACTTAGCACTTATCTCTTCAAGGCTGTAAGGAGTTGTAAAGTCATTTCCACATCCAACCAAATCAAACTTAATCTCATGCCCTGCACCGGAAGACTTGTATTGCCTTGTTTTCCCAGAGCGCTCTCCGTTCTCAATCCCAATTATTGCCTTCCGTTTTGAAACATCTTCAACGGCTCTTGTGTTCTTACGGGCATGAGCACCAGAACTGCATTTCCCATCATTATGTTCATCTAGTTCACACTTAGAGGAAAATGAGAAATGGCAAGAGCGGCAATGATGTCTAGATGGCCATATTGGTTCTAAGCATTCACACCTGAACATTTTATTATCGGAGGTTGCATCACGATCTCGATTTAACATCACTGAGATGTTGGTGGCATCCGGATCTGTGCAAGGACCGTACTTCTTCTCCAGTGCAATCAAAGCTTTAGTCTCCAAAGCATTTGACTTTTTAGTCTTCTCAGAATTCAGAGGCGTTGAAGTTGGCTGCATCACATCTGGAATACAATTTGTAGCTACACTGGAGTTATAGCCAAATCTCAACCTCTGTAGAAGGGACTCTATTAACTCTCTCTGAACCGGATCATTATCCCTCAACCACTTGATAAGTCCTTCAATTTCAGCCTCGGATTGATGAGAAAACCACTGAAAAGATACTGCTATGCTATTGTTCAAATCGTTTGCAAACGGACTTAAGACATTGGAGCCTTTGGACTTCGAGAGATCATCTGGTCCAATTAGAGAAGATTCGAGGGTCAGATTGCTGGGAGACAGATTCATATGCTCTTCAACAATGCTCTTGTGCTGCACTGCTGAAGTACCATCAATAACCACCCATGGGAATGCACCTGGCCTGGAAAAGGCCCAGTACAGACGTCCGGCAGAGTCCTTCCCTAAAATTTCCTTCCTCAGAGATGCCTTCTGCAGTTGTGACTCTAGATGGGTAACTGTGTCCTGCAAGACAGAAGTCCGATTCTTGATAAGGACTGCCTCAACATTACTGGCTGGTAACTCATTCACATCTGGTTGATTAACTTGACACTCGGATTCTGGAACCCTGACAAACTGGCTTCCATTGCTGATGGATTGTTTAGGAAAATCATTTATTTTGTGAATTTGCTCTTCCAAATGTGTCAAATCAATAGCAGATATTGAACGTACACAGCTTATATTATGCGGCTGTCCCATCGATTTGACGTAGTTAGGAAGCACACCAGCTGTTCCCTCCTTTCCAAATTTTCCAGTACCATTGAGAATGCCTGTTTTTGCTACTTTTTCAGCGAAGATTTCTTCTTTAAGCTTTAGGTTCCTCCATTCTGCAGAAAGTGACCGCAATTTCTGCTGCAAATCAACAGATACTGAGGCACACTGATCCAGGTGTTCACGAATATTGGCAGAGTCCAGTACCTCATCACCCAAAAACTTCAGGAGGAATATTTTCTGTTAGAGAAACAACGGTTGATGCATGTTATTATGATTAGAATACAGCAAGGGTATAAAATAATTATACATGTCTGCAGAACCCAACTAATGACAGTATCTCATAAAACAAACAAGTAGAAACCAGTAAAAGTAAGGCCAGAAACTGAAGTACATATAGAAAAAGACACAAAAATGAAAGAAGGAACAAAACAATAAACAAGTTTAACGTTTTAAAGCAGCAACTGGAAAATGATTTTCGTATGCAATTCAGCTGATTGCTGCAAAGAAATTGTGAAATGAGGCAGAGAAAATATGAAGCGGCTGGACAATGCAATAAACAGACTTAGACATGGCTGATCTTATTGATGTTTATAAAAATTTCATACTTCCTAATGACACAAAGAGTTAGATAAAGGTCGAGAAACAAACCTCCTCCACACTGTAGTCCCAATAGTCTGTTATTTCCATAGTTGTACCTAAATGAGCAAGTGTCTCCATAATACCACATGTAAACTCTCCTCGATGTCTTTTTTTACGGTAATGGCTAATGAACTGAGGAACCTGTGAAGCACCTTGACCACTGCATGAAGGACAATACCAGTTTCCCTCAGGTATTCTTGCAAGAGGAGGATTTAAGCAATATGTATGATACCCAGAGTCGCATTTATCACACAACAAAACATTATCATCGTCTTTATCTACACCACAGACTTTACAAACACCCTCATCCCAAGGAGCTTTGGGCATCTCATTTGCATGCTCAAGAATATCTTCCATTTCTTTCTTAGCTTCGGAGCTTGGGCATTCAATGGTTGCATAATCTGTAAGTTTCTGGACTAGTGTGAGGACCTGCACTGGGTTTAACTATGTTAAGGCTCTAAACGAAGGGAGGAAAAAAAGAATCCAAGTTAAATGATGCTAATTATATGATTTGTTTAAAACCAACCGATCAAGGCAAATCCTATTAGAAGTAACATGAAGACATACATAATGGATGAAAAAAATTAAACTAGTCTGTCTCTCGCTCTCTCCTTTATTCTTTTCTACAGTAGCCTTGAGTGTTTGCAAGTACACCACAAAATTATGATAATAATAGAGAAACAAATAGAGTGGTATTGACCAACCTCTTCTTCATAAAGTGCCTCAAACTTTTGGGATAATGTTTCAGCTAAATCAACCAACTCAGACTGATCAGCATACGCTGTATTTATGTGATGCCAAACCTGCCAAAACAAGAAGTGACAAATTACTTTTTAACGTAAGGCCCACAGAAGTTCTGCTATAAAAGAAAGAAAGAGGATAAAAAAAAAACAAAGAATATTCGTTATTGATGTTTAACCCTCTAAAGCTTGCAGTGTGAACAGATGAACATTTGATATTTTTCTTTCTAGAAAGCTCATAAGAACCAGGTTGGTAGAATTAGTGTTTTTCTTATCCAAAACAGGGATGCAATTAACTCCCAAGCTAAACTTAAACTTAGTTTCCAAATGCATTTACATGAACATTAACATAGACAATGTTTTATTTCCATAATTGTACATTACGAAAGAGCAGGACCAACAACCCCCCATAAACATTTACTAAAGAAAAAAAATGCGACCTTTATCTAGTTCCAAATGCGTTTACATGAAAATTTAACATAAACAACGTTTTAGTTCTATATTTGTACATTACGAAAGAGCAGCACCAGAAGAAAAACAAATCCCCATAAACAATTATTAAAGAAAAAATTCGCGACAAAAAGGTTACCTCTCGAACATCCTCTAGGAAAGCTTCATGTGATCCTCCATAGGCCCCAAAAGCCAATCTCAGATCAATAGTTCTGAAGTCTAATGGACGAGATACCATTGTAGGGAAACCAAGCAGTCCTTCATCATCATTATCAGAAGCATTAAGAAGTGTTCTTCCCAGCAAATTACAGAAAACTTTTTCCTCATCGGCAGCAGCTGCAAGGCGAAGCACTTTACGGCATTGTTTCATTATCACGTCGGACAAGGTATTAATGTGCTTGCTTTTTTTCTTCCTATTAGGTTTCTGCGGCGGAGGTTCGCCACACACGTTTGCCAATACTGATAGAACAGCTTTCTGTTATCAATAAAAGAAAGAAATCTTGAGTTGATCATCATCCCAACAGCCCTTATTGTGACAAATTTGCAATTATAAATCCCGGAGCACAGACTTTTGATAATAATTAATAATTTACGCACGTGCGGGAAGAAAGTCTAAACAATCAAATCCTCAAATTTTACAAGTGATGGCTAAAAATGGAAAATAAAAAGAAAAGAGAAAGATATTAAACGAATATAACGATTTTGGTATATGCTATTTTATAGTAAAAGTCTAATAGATAGAAGGTTCGCCTCATTTAAAACGGTAATCCATTTATAATTATAAGAGATGCAAGCATTGGCAGCATTTACTTCTCACAAGTTATAAAATAATCCACAAAATTGTTGCCCATTAATAATTTGAGTTATTGGGTATCAACACATCTGAGGTTAGCAAGCGACAAATTCCCGAATTATGACAAAAACAAGCAGAAATAATTACATAACCACAAGCCAAAAAGTCTTTTGGAAGTGTAGTTATGACCATTATTTTCATTAACGATAATTTAAAATGAAAAATACAGAGAGGACAAACCACGTATTTGCAGCATGCACATGCAAAAGAGAACAAACCACGGAAGATAAAACCAACTTCCGCTACAAGAGGATCCTAATTGAACAAGTACATAAAATTTTCCATCTTCCCAATAAGTACCTTAGTAGGTCCTGAAGCATTTCCCTTGTAAACTTCCTTGCTGATTGAATATTTCAAAATCTTTGTTGCCCATTCTGGTGGTTTTAGATCCAAAGCATCATAGATACATCGCCGTATTCTTGCTCCCACATTTGTGGGTAGCTTCCGTACCGGTTCTAGTACTTTTGCCCATTCAGGAGCTTCACTATCTTTCAATGCAACTTCTCTGCCAGAAATGGCATCAAAAGAATCGTTGGGGTCCACATTTAGGCTGTCATTAGCGACCTTTGACGTACCAAATATCTGCTTTGTAGCCTCTGCAAGCAGCTGAGAATCAGAAAATTAGAGCACCTTATTCAATAAGCATGGAAAAAGATCAGCATCACACACATATTTCATAAAAGCAGTGAGGTTGAAGGAAATGAGGCAAGACATTTAATATATGGACAACACTTTCAAGAACTAACACAAATGTTGTATTTTTCTATAGACACAGGATTGCAAGGCACTACTACATAATGATAATACCAAACAAGGGATTAAAATATGTCACGTTGTATAAGTTATATATAGTAATTCAATTATGAAATAATAACCACATTCTACCTAGCGAGTTCTTTCGGAGAACGCACAAGATTTATTCCGTTCTAGAAATATTTTAGGTAAATGAAGGTAAGTTTAACATAAAATTTCGACGAACACCATGAAGTAATTAAAGACGAGTATTGGGCCTACAACAGATCCGCCATACAGCTAAAACCGAGAGTTTTTTTTAAAGGAATGAGAACACAAATTTCATTTTAGGTAAATATGAAACATAATCATCTTTTCAAAACACTGATCTAGATCTTGTATAACTAGGGACAAGAAAGCGGAAGACTAAATTAGGTAACAAGGTAAATGAAATGACGACATCAAAACTTCTCGTTATGCACATCCACATTTTATGATGCAAGTAGACAACTATGTTACGCTACATTTTAATGTCTATGACAGCTCCCGGATTTTTCAAATTGGTAATCACTTCTTAACTACAAGTAATGCACGTGCAAACCTACTTGTGTGCATGTATTCAGAAACAGTGCCACCCTGTCTCCCATAGCATACAAGTTATGCTTCCACAAAAAGTAATTCCTAGGTACGTAAGAAAGAGGGAGATTGTGAATAGGCGACCAATATTCTATAGAAAAACAGTAAATTGAAATTTTGCTAGCAGATTAAGCAAGAAAATACATTAGGTACAAAAAATTATCGTGAGTTGTACTTATCAATTGCTTGTGCTGGATCAGCAGCCTAGGCAATTAAACAAAGAGATCAATTTTTAGCTAGTTTTCCTAAACAGTTTTAGTTGACAGACATATACAGATCCAGCCTACTAGTTTTTCATCTCATTGTTACTATATTTCTTTTATCGTACTCAGTCACCAAAAGAAGAGATCATTCTTTTCCTTCTTTTGGAAAATGGTCATGTACACTAAAGAAAACTGAAACCACAGAGGCATACAAGAGCTAACTATCAAAGGTCGTGATTCAATTATTGTTCCTTACAGTCAGTTTTTCATACAATTAGATTCGCCAAATAAATAATTTATAATTCAAAATCGATTAAATTCTATGTTAAATGATAATCTAAAGGTAGATGGTTATGATGAAAAGATTAAGAGAATGTCAGGTACTAATGAGATTTATCTAAATGATCGAGGCAACCAGCAATTTGACATAAAGCGTAATTTAAGATCATCAAGAGATATTAAATCTTTAAAACACAAAAAGAAAACATCAGTAGATGATAGACTAGGAAATAAAAGCCAATCTACCAGTGCATCTGCTTCCATTGAAGCCACTCCTGGAAGAGAACCATGAAGTGCCTCACTATCTCCTTGTAAACAATAAAACACTTTGCAACTTTCACGGGTCACAACCTCCGAAGAATCAAGGTTGCTCTCCATGGATGCCACAGTTAATAAATATCTTCTGGCCAATTCAGGCCAAGTAAGTTCATTAATTGGGAGTAAATCAAGCATTGACTTCCTAGCAAAATTCAAGCTATCTGCTTCTTTTTTCCTTCTCTTTCTCGACCTGGACTCTGCACTTTCAAGAGAAGGATCTACAAAAACAGCCAACTTAGATTGTAACTCTGCCAAGAGTACTTTCAGCAACGAACAATGAGCATTATACAAAGTTTCACCACTGCAACTGTAATGCATTTCAGGTTCATCCCTCATTTTGGCACCTGCATCTGATGTTTCTAATTCATCTAATTCATGTTGACTTTCCCCAGTAACTTTTGATGCAGAACGGCTACTAACCGTAGAAGAATGACAGTCTATAAGTTCCTCCTCAAGTTCCTTAAATGATAAAGGTCGATCCAATCCCAACACTTCAGAGAACCGCCAAAATAACTCCCATGACTAACAAATAAAACAGAAACAATATGAACATACAAGAAAACCTAACTTGAAGAGCTTACTACTAAATTTTCCTTTTATGGTTCTTAACCATAAGAGTTTCCATACCTGAAGAACATCACCAACTAAAACAGTGGGAAGCTTTGAGCTCAATGGCTTGCCAGGGGGACAGGAGTCCTTCGACTGTTGCTTCTTAGGGCTTTTACATCCCTTCAACATACTAAATGTCTCTTTCTCACCTTGTACACCATCTTTCCTCTTAGCCAGGAAAAACCCATTTTGAATAGTTTGTAAATTTGATCCATCTCTTCTCTTATTCAGAAATGTATAACTTGAACAGGAGTCAGCCCCAGGAAGCTGCTCTATTATCTCTTGCACAAAATCAATATCCAGTCCAAATCTGTCCTGGCCTAGCCACTCTACCAGCACTTCACAAGTAGTAATAAGATCATCATTGCTTTCAATACGATGCTGAACATTGAAAGGGCCAGACAAATGGCAAAACTTGGCTAATGAATCAGGTGATTCACTAGCCTCCAAATTCTCATGGACTAGGCCAGATGACCACCAGTCATATGCATGCCTGCAACAAAATTTGCATACACCGGTCCTCTTGTACACTTCACGACAAGACTGCGCGAACTTCTGAGCTACCATTGTCCATACGGATGATGATGATCTGCCTTCTACTAGGAACTCACCAATATCATCACCTATTCTTCTATCAGTGGATGCAGGTTTTCCGATGCATGAAATGCCATTTAATTTTTTACTCAAATCATCAGCAGGTTGAGAATTTGAAACTTCATCTAAAGAAGTTGCAGCACCAATAAAGTCCAGGAGTGAAGGGCTATGGTCTGACAATATCATCTGCACATCTATGTCCTCATTATTATCTATGTCAATAGTGCTATTAGTTTTCTTATTATCTGTGCCAAGGCTTGGCCTGTACAGGACTGTTGACCCAGTAGGGAAGGGCTTAGTAGAACATGGATATCGATGTACCTTGAAAACTGGACTACAATCGCCACCATCTGAGACATCACATACAAAAAGAGATCCCGTAATCTTGTCATGCCAGCTGGATTTGTAGCCTACAGGCCAAATCCGGCTAGTGCAATGATAGGAAGGTCGCAAATCTATTTCCCCAACAGAAATCACAGAAAAATCTTCAAACTGGACGGGAAATCCATCCTGAATGGAAGGCAGATGAATGGTGAGAACTTATGCATTGTGATAAAAAATACATTTTGAAATGAAGTTAAAATACTTATGAGATAGGAACCATAAATTTGTGCCTGAGTGTGTTTGTGAGCGTGTCTCAAACGGAGTAGTGTACTGGGTACTAACCTTACAATTATAAGAGCCATAAAACTCAATTTGCTCTGATTCAGTTTGTTCAACTGTTATATTACTCCTCAACTTACAGGCCTCAGCATCCACAGTCCCTACTGAGAACTTTCCAGCAAAACTACTTTTCGAATTTTCTTGAGATTCTTTGAAGAAGTTGTTTCTGGAATTTGACAAGGAATCATTTTTTACTGTGAGTAAATGCAACCCGTTCTGTGCTGAAGCAAATCCATCGTATTTGTCCCGAGCTCTTGAAAAATGGAATTTTTCCACCAAACCAAGATGACTCGCAGCATCAAGTATAGAATCAAACCTACTTCCATCTGGTGAGCAGTAAACTGCAAGGGTTTTGCATCTTCTCGGACAATAATAAAATTCCACTCTCCAGCCTTCTTCCAGAACACCATGTTTATCTAAAACAAATTGTTTTAAATTCTGTAAAAAAAATTCACTCTGCGCCTGTAACAATGATGATGTAAGGGAAGGACATTCACTTGACCAATGCCTCCCTAACACAGAGCGAGGCGGATCTAAGTTGAATCTCTGCTGTACAATTTCTACATGACCTGATCTGACAACACTACTCACACTACTCGGTGGCTTCATAAGCTCAAAATGACTCCCCGTAAATAACAAATTAGTACACGTCACTTGTGTATCATTCGAGTTGCCAATAGACGAAGAAGTATCACGCATAGTGTGCATTCTACAAACCAGAAAGAAAAAAAACACGAAACCACTATAATCAGCTGTCTTAGAATTCATCCACACAATGCAACAATAAAGATGGTTCGAACCAACTATAATCAACTGTCGTATACTAACAATGCAATAAAAAACAGTCAATAAAACTATCAAAGCCAAGCATTTTCAGATTAAATTTTATCTACCAAAGAAAAAGTATCAACTTTTTATATACGTACACATTTTACTATGACCCCTAATGTCAATTTAAAAAGTTTAATGAAGAAAATTAAAAGTAGAATTGAATCTTTAAACCCTCAATTGCAAAAATGAAAGAAATAAAAAAAACCTTTCCTTTTATAAATGCTAAGCATTTTTTTAAGTCCTCTTGCCATCATTAAAATAAATTAGCAAACTTAAAAACAATTAAACAAAGATTAACTGATTTCAATTAAAAAATGAAACAAAGATTAATTTTTTTTACCTGGAATTAAAAAAATGAGAGTTTTCATCTTCTTCTTCAAGTCCTTCAGCTTCACTAGGCAAGGCATTGATATCAAAGAACACGTGCTTACCTCTACCGCTACTACTCGCCCCGCCGGAAACCGCCGGCGGCGGTTGAGGAGGACAAGAAAAGGGAGTAGCGTGAGTATCATCTCCGGCGAGAGGAGAAGAAAGAGGAGGAGTTTCGTTAAGATCGATGACAAACGGGACGGAAGACTTGGCGTTAGAGGAGGTGTTAAGCTGAAGCAGGTGGTGGTCGTCCATGATGGTAACGGCGTTAACAGATTACGTAATCGAAGAAGACCGGGGAATGATTGCGTGCGGTAGAGAACATTATAATTGAAGAAAAAATTGAATGTTAGAAGAAAAGAAACAGAGGGGGGAAATGAAGATTTGCTGTTTAGAATCGAAACTGAAACTGAAACTGAAACTGAAAGAGAGAGAGAGAGAGAGAAGGGAGTTGGGTTTGTGTCTGCTGTCTTGGAAGTCGTGAAAGGGAGCTTTTCTGCAACTCAATTTTACACTATTCGACAAAAGGCGTTACTTCTTGTCCTAATGTTTTTCTTCTTTTAAACGCCGTCGTTTCCGGGTTTTCCATTTTCTAATATTATCCTAATATTTCGGCTTAATCACACAAAAGTATCTCATCTTTTTTAATTTTTTGTTGAAAGTCCAAACTGTCAAAACTATCAATTTTAACCTATTTTTTTATTTATTATTTTAATTGTAGTCGTCTGTTTAAATTGGAGCAGAAAGATATTTATATTGATATTATTTCATGTTTGAAATTTTTACGGTAAAGAATTTTGGAAAATATAAAAAGACATATATGAATTGTCTTCTATTTTAATTTTAATTAATAATTTGTAATTGAAAATGAAAAAATGAGTTAAAATTTACGATTTTAGATTTAAACGAGAAAAGTTTGAACTAATAATTTGAAATTAAAAATAAAAAAAAGCTAAAATTAATGAATTTGGATATAAATGAAAAAGGTTTGAACTAAGAATTTGAAATTGAAAGCTAAAAGAATGAGAAAATGAGCTAAAATTAATGATTTTGAATGTTTTGGATATAAACAAAAACAAATTGAAACATTTGGGGTGTTTTTGGATGGTTAAGGTTAAAATTTCGAAAAGTTCATCCGGACAACACGTACTGAAACAGCACTTTGATCTAAGCTTCCATGTGTTACCTGGTTAACAATTTGGACGGTTTAGATGGAGTTTGGTAGTATTAATTTTGAATCTGCGGCTGAGATATGGAGGAAGCCAATTGTACTAAATGTGGCCCTGCACTTTCAACTCTGAACTACCTTCCATTTTAGACCTATTTTTCAACCCTAACGCCTCATCAGGAGCATGCATATAATGCAAACTGATTTTTTTTTATTTAAAATAAATCCATAACAATGTGAGAATTTTTAAAATAAATAGAATTAATCCAGTCAGTTCAATTCATTTTGTTCGAATCTGTTTGGTTCAATTTTTTCGGTTTACATTAAAATTTAAGTGAAAACCGAACATAATGGATTCTTTTAACTAAAACCGAGTTGACTGAATTTATATGAATGTGTTTTTATTTATAAATATAATCAAACTAAATCAGTCGGTTCAATCTATATTTTCTATTATGCTTGGTTAATTTTTTAATTCGGTTTACACTAAAATTTAACAAAAAACGAACTTACTAGATTAGTTTGTCACTTCAATCAAACTCATTGGATGAATCAAAATCTTAAAATATAAAACTAAACCGACCAAATTAGTTGGTTCATGTAGCCAACTCGGTTAAACCGTAAAAAATAATTATAAAAATACTATATTAATTCGATTAATCGAATTTTTAAAACGTTTTACGGTCATCAAATAATATTATTTATTAGTCGAACATACCGAACAAGTCAAATTAACTAAAAATCTTTAACCTAGTAATTCAATTAATTAGATCTCACAATTTTTTTGGCCACCCTATATTTATTTACACCTTGCTGATTCTGGTGCAAGCACAATGAAAGTCTCATTACTAAGAAAATCTTGCAGATTTCAACTCCAGTGGCAACATGCGATGCAAAAACATTTGAAAATTGCAAAACAAAACTATTTCTTAGTTGTTAAATAGCTCCAAGACGATCCTGTCGAATTACTTCAATGTTAAATACATTAAAATAGATGTATCAGCAGATAAAATTCATATCATCCAAAAATAGGCGGCATAAAAGAAATCCACCCTTTTCAAACTATCATATATATAACTACGTATCAACATAGGAACCCCTGGAGGGCGGATCTAAGGGCATCTCCAAGGGGAGTCACCATTTTTCCCTCACCATTTTTCAATTTGGTGAATTTTCACCAAATTTACTCTAATGATCATCGCCAAATTCTTCACCAAAAAACATACTTTTTTACTTTTATATATAATAATCATTTTTATTTCTTAACACTTTGTACACTTTTTACCAATTACACCCACAAACTTATTTATGCTCATATTTGTCCGAATTATAGTATTATTCATATTTTAAAAAATAAATTGTTATTAATTTTTTTAATTATGAATATCTTATAAAATTTAATTTATATTAAAATTATTTAAAATGAACATTACATTAATTTATTTAAATTAACACAATAAAAAAACTAAAATAAACATTACATTAATTTATTTAAATTAACACAACATAAAAACTAAAATTAACAAAAATACAAATCAATCCTCATAATGACTATGGTTCATCCACAAATGCTCTATTAAAGCATTGTGAAGTTCAAGATGAGCATTTTTATCTTTAATTTGTCGATGTCTCGAGAGAAATTGTTGAAAACGAATATGACCATCCACTGCTATTTCAACCGGTTCAAAATGTTGAAATTGTTCAAATCGAAAATTAATTATGTAATATTTTTTTAATTGTCTCGTAAAATTATTAATGTAAGATTTTTATGTTATTGTTTTATAATATTATTCATGTAATACTTTTATATCATTGTCTCGTTAAATTATTTAATAAGTAAGTAATTAATTAAATACAATTACAAATTATATGTATTAAAGTGTAAATTAACCATATTATTATATTCAAAAAGTGAAATGGTGAAAGAAAAATTCCTTCACCATTTTTGATGAAAGAGAGTGTGACTCCCTTGAAGATGATTTGATGACTCCCCTTGGAGATGATCTAAACCAGACAAATCAGCATCAAAATAACTTGGAAGTTTCCGAGGATCAAAGGGCGGATCAAGGGCAGGAACAGAATCAGACACAATGGGGAGCCGCAGATTTCGCAGGAGGCTCCTTATACACTTTCAAATCTTCTAGGCAGGAGTTTAGTCTAGTCACATCTAAATCAAGAATCTTGCGTTGTTCCTTTGTTGTACGCAGAAGGAGAGAGCAGACATCGCGAAACCCCTTCTTCAACATAGCTTGAAAGTAATCTCTCTGATTTGTAAGAGCAGTGTTCTGGATCTTTAATTCCTCATTCTCCCGCGAAACTCGGGTAACTTCAGTCATCGCGGCATCCAAAGCAGAACGACTCTCATTCAGAGACATCCGCAGACCAATATGACACGCAGCATCAACCATTGAATCAAATCTATGTCCATCTGGTGAACAGTAAACAGCAAGGGTTTCGCATTTTTTCTGAGAATAACAAAATTCCACTCTCCAACCATCTTCTAGGACACCATTGCAATCTAAAACAAATTGTCTTAAATTCTGTAGAAGCAATTCACTCTGCTTCTGTAACAATAGTGACGTATCGGAAGGACAGTCACTTGACAAATGCCTTCCTACAGATTGCATGCTACAAACAAGAACATTGTCTTAGGACTCATTCACACATTTTAACTCTTAAACAAAACATAAAATCAAGGTAATGAATGGTTCGAACCAACAATTTTATCTACCTTAAAAGAAGCATCAACTATTCATATACATACATGATACATACATGCACATTTTACTATGATTCAAAAAAAAAACTGAAAAAGTTACAAAATTGGAATGTACAATGCGGTATTTTAAAAAATGAAATTAAATCACTACAAACATCAAAAATTATTATTTAAAATACAAATAAATAGCCAACAAAAAATTAAAAAAAATAAGAAGTTTGCTTTTATAAATGCCCGAAATTTTTTCAAGTCTTTTCGCCAGTATCAAAATAAATTGAAAAGAAAATAAATTGCTTTCTGAGTTTTTTTTTTAAAAAATAGGTAGCATGGAAACGGGACACTTGGAACACTGACATGGCGAAACAGTATTACTTTAAGGTTTTCTAAATAAAAATTGAAATTTGGTGTCCGAAATGTCCGAAAAATTTCCGAAATGGTATATTTAGTGTCTAAAACGAAACAAAAGCAAAATATATTAACCTGGAACTAACAAAATGAGTGCTTTCTTCTTCTTCTTCTTCGTCTTGTCCTTCAGCTTCACTAGGTAACGCATTGATGTCCAGGAACACACGCTTACCTCTACGATCACTACTCGCCTCGCCGGAAGCCACCGGAGGCGGATGATGAGGAGAAGAAAAGGCAGCATGAGTATCATCTCCGGCAAGAGGAGGAGGAGAAAGAGAAGGAGTTTCGTTAAGATCGACGACAAATGGCATGCAACCCTTCCTCTCGTTAGAGCTGTTAAGCATGGTGACGCCGTTAACAGATTATGATTGGAAGGTGAAATGAAGATTTGTGTTCTGTGTCTTCTAAGCCTTGCAAGAGAAGTTTTGTGGAACTGAAATTAATTACACTAATTCACTTTCCTATATGATCTCCTTCTAAACGGTGTCGTACAATCAAATATCTAAACATCAGCAGTACCAAATTAAGTTGGAGTATTAAATTTCCAATTTCAAAATGTTTACCTACTCAAAAAAAAAAAAGTTTACTTATTTTACACCACATTTTTAATCTAAGCTTCTACATGTTACTCTGTTCCCAATATGGACGGTTTAGATAGAGTTTGACATTAATTCTGATTGAACAGCTCGCTGTTATTACAGATATGCAGCAGCAGCAAGCCAAGCGTACTAAATGTAGCCCTGCAGGCCGCCATTTCAACTTTACTTGAAAAAACCAAACTTAATCAAAATCTAAAGTTATTTTATAGTACTTCAAACTAAACCGAAACCAAATTTGTTAGGGAAGAGAGCCAACAGTCGATTCAGTTAAAACCGACCAATTTTTAAGAAACCGAATTAATAAGATTAATTTATCACTTCAATCAAACCAGTTAAATTAACCAAAACCTTTAAAATACAATATCAAATCAATAGAATTAGCCAGTTCATTTGGCTAACTTCAATTAAACTAATAAAAATATAAAAAATGAATTCTAAAAAATAAAGAGAAGATAGTTCGATTAATTCGATTAACAAATTTTAAAACTTTTAGCTGCAATCAAACCAAACAATTATTAACCAAATAGGCTAACATTAGCCAAATTAACCAAAAAACTTTAAATCAATTTATCCGAAACATATTGGTTCAATTTCTGATTAAGCCATATAACAGTTGTGTGACGTAATCCAACGAGATGTTTACAATTCTATTTCAATCGCATTGAAATAATTATATCAACAATTAGTTTGAAGAAAAATTTACAGATACAAGTAAAATATCGTTAACGGAAACTTACAGAAACATCGTTAACGGAAATTGGGTTCGATATTAAACGACCCAGAACCAAGCTAGAATCGAACCAGTAGCCAGACCAAGAATTAGGAACAATACCATCACTATCCCAGCAGTCTCAGCATGCTGTACTGACACCATTTTGGGGGCCAAAATAAACAAAACACTGGTCAAGTAGCCATTAGTGAGACCCAAAAGACAAGTGAGGAATGTCACTGGGATCTCCGTTCGGAAGAATTCAGGACCGTGCAAACAACCTAAGAATAGTGGGAAAAAGAGCAATCTTGCAAAACAGCCACCAACAGCAATCTTCGCATTCTCCAGAAGGTAGACCGAAGTCAAACACTTTCCGACCAAGTCAAACACATTGTACCCAGTAATAAGAAGGATCGAATACCAGTCCTTGAGAGCCTCGGAGTGCACATCCTCAGTTATATACCCGGGAAATATCGCAAGTGTCACAAGGCATACGAGAACAATTCCAATCCCGGACCACTTGACACTCCCAACAATCTCCCATAACACTGATCTCCACTGAGCGCCGGTTAAAGACCCTTTCTCTTTCTTTTCCTCAATCACAGCTTGAGTTTTCAGATCTTTATAGTACTTCATAACCGGAAGGTGATGTGCCACATTGTAAAAGACAACACATATGGCCATAACCACAATCCCAACAGCAAAATAGAGATTTGCACTTTTTCTGAGGCCAATCTCATCTTGTGTATATACAGCTTTGGATATGATCCTCATAAATGAGACAAGAACCCCTGCATTCAATAACTTCAAACTTAAACAATTTCAACATGCAGTTGTAATCAGCTTGCAAAATTAGCAATAATAATACTACAGCTCAGCTATAAACAAGCTTATTTAGGAGCATATACATTGTCTATAAACCTAGAAATGACCAGAAACGGCCAGAACGTTTAGTTTTTTCTAACATATTGGAGCTTCTCATAAATATATATCAAACGAACAAGCCAGCTTACAGCTCTTTCAGCATAACATTTTTCTATACTCAAGCCAGTGATGCATAATGTGAGATTTCTAAAAGGTAAATTAATGACACTCAAAAAGTTCAACAAAGGTTCATTTCATTCCTCCAACATAGCACAAAAGATCAAAAGTGTCAAAGTCGGTGGTTTTAGACAAATACAAGTACAACCATAACTTGGTAAAATTGGATAACTTTACCCCCTCACTTCATGCGGGCTGTTCTTTGCCAACATGGATAAAATGATTCAACCTTACCAAGTTGTGCGTTTATTTGTTCAAAACCACCACTTAGACCCTTTTCATCTTTTATGCCAAATTAGAAAGGTAAATAAAAACCTTTGTTGCTCGAAAATTTTTCCAAGTTAAATTTCATTTTTAAGATGCCATAAATTTTAGTACTTAAACTACTTAAGTTAGGATGCCATCCAACTTGTAATGTAAGCTCTATCAAGTGCAATCCCCTTGAAAATGACTACATCAAAATTTCAATTTCGAGGTTAATGTTTTTCTGGTATTGCACTACGAATCAATTTTCAAGCATCATTTTAATTAAATCAGCAAACAAAACATTCCCTAAAATGTCAAATCAGTATAGAACTCACTTCCAAATATTCCGGATAATTTTCCTAAAAACAAGTCCGCTTTGAACACTCCTAGAACTAAGACTGCCTGTCCATAACCCATTTATGGAAATTCAATGAACAAATGCTCACGTTCTTATTAAGCTAAATGTAATAATAATAAATATAAAAAATTTCCACATTCAACATCAAATCCCAAGCTTTGAACTTTACTGTTTATAGTACAAATATCAAAATTAAAGAATGCCCAGTTCAAGGACAGCAATAATAAAGCTAATAAAATCCTAATTTAGTAAGTAAAAAAGTTCAAAAATCAAATAAAATTTTACCAGAACCAGCCGTGCCGGCAAAAATGGCTTGCATATACCTCTCAGGCAATTCACCAGCCGCCCCAACTAACCCACCTTGAACCAACGCATCCGCCACACCAGACAACGCAATCGCCGCAACCGAAACATCAAACCCGCCGTACAACCCGACCCGACCCTTTATATAAACCGCATCCATAACCGGAACAATCAACAGAGATACAACAAAGACAGCCAAACCCACATTGATTCTAACATAAGCATCGGAAACATGAGCGTAACACACAATTACCGCCAGACAACAAAGACCCACTAACATATAAGCGACGGCGAAGATCCGGTCGACGGGGACGCCGGGGTAGATGGCTGAGAAGTAGTCGACGGCGGTTATGAAGGCGTTCCATGGAAGTAAGAAGCCGACGCCTAATGTGAAGTGGATTATGTATGCGAAGTTGAATTTGTCTTTTGGGATAGTTGGTGATGCGGCGGTGGTTGTGGATAGGAGAAGAGAGGATTCGCAGTCGGGTTCTGTGTTGGTGGGTCTTCCGGCGAGGCCCATGGCCGTGTTTGGTAACGGTGGTGAATGGGGATGACAGGTGGTGGGGCTCTGTTGAGACTTTTTTATGAAGTTCCCTAATAAGGATTTATTAAATGCAAGATATGTGAGGGATTTTGTGTCTGATCGGTTGTGGATATTTTTGTATTATTAAAACGTGAATTTGCAGAAGACTCGCAGTTGATTCCATTTTTGGTTAAACTTGTACTACAGCCAATTCCACTGCAACTTGTTTTTTTTTTTTTCCAAAGATAGATCTATTAATGAATATAACAATACAAGAGTGAAAGTCATATGACAATAATTTTTTATATGATCTTTCAAGATTAAGCAACCAATAAAAGGCAACAAACGTGATACAAACAAAATTAAAAAGAAGTCTAATCATGGATCCCGCAAACTTAACACAACGATAAACCGTCGGACGGGGAGTTCGACCTTCTTCTTCCGATGAGACGGAAAATCCGCTTGAACCGTTGAAGCGTAGTATTTTTGCCAACCAACTATCTTCATCATCTAGATCTATAAAGTTAAAAGTCACAAACCTCCCAATTTTTAGATCTACAAAAACTTGACTTTGAAGAACGATCAAACACTAAAAATTCTTTGTAAATCTAAAAAATCAAAGTAAAAGAAGTGGTAAAGACCTTAAAATTTATTACAACATGATAAAATCAAAAAAACCCCACTCAAAATTAAAGTTTTTAACAAAGATTTATTGAAATAAAGAGTAGATCTATATTATTTAGTAATATGGGCGGAGAGAAGATGATTTTCCGGCTAGCCGGAAAGATCATCTTCTCCCACCCTCAAAAAGATGGAGAAAATTGAAGTTCTTTTTAGAGAGAAGTGAGAGCACAAAAATATTAGATAGAGAAGTGAACCTATAGTCTTTCCCTCTTACGTAACTCTGCAACTTGTTAATCATGTGCAATTAATTCTATTTTGTTAATTTATTCTCCCAAACCCGGTCTTTTAGTCCGATGCACGATGATCTCATTTATAAGGAGTGTAAAATTGTCAAGTCGGTTTAAAAGGCACTTCCTAACTAGCTAAGTGGCAACTCCATTTTTCAAAATCTCACTAGATTTAAAGTGAGTCATAAACTTTGGCGAGCGTCTCGAAACCCGCTCTGTTTACAGTATCTAAAAAATTCCAATAAATTTGTCATTGCTTTCATCCCAAACACATTATAAAATTCGCATAGTTAAGATATTTGAGCGCGAACATATACTCCTTTCGTTTTATTTTATTGGCCAATTATTTTTATACATAGTGAGCGTGAATAGATACTCTTTCCGTTTTATTTTACTGTCTTAAAAATATGATATATTCAATTAATACATCATTGAATTCACATATAAATGTACACATTAAACTCATTGATATTAAAAGTAAAAGATGAAATACGTGTTAATAATATTAAAGTGATATTTTCTTGAAACGTTAAAAAATATGAAAGTGACAAATAAAATGTGACGGATGGAGTATTTAAACCTTTTCGTTGGAATAAGGCAACAAAATTAACCTTCATATTGGTCTTTTATGTTTGTCCTCCACATTCAACCTCACTATCATCACTGCTAGCAAAAGTAAATTTGCAATTACTAATAGTAATAAAATTTCTTGAATTAATCGAAGAATCATTATATTAATGCTATTGCCAACTCTTTGACAGAGTCATGCAGTTTATGAAAATGAATTCACTAATGAAATTAATCAACACCATTTGGCATCATTCCTTAACAAAAATGAAAAGAATGACCTTTTGGCTTATTCACATTTCATTTCTTTCATTGTCAATTTCTATAAATTAAAATTCTTGATTCTAAGAAGCCAACTTTTATATTTTGTGTGAACTTTCATTTGTTCTTAATAAATTGGCTGTAAATAATTGAGACTCGAACTCGAAATTTCATTCCTCAAAAGAGGAAACATTTAATTATTAACAGGCAAGCATGGCTGAAAGTGGTCATTCCAGGCATATCTCAGGTGAATTTCACTAATAATAATATAGATTCTTGATTTCCATCTTTGGGTTATACGAGTCTAGTTGATTAGATAGATTTTTGTAATCTTATCTTTCGGCATTTCGTTTTTATTTTTAAAAATACTTTTGAAGTTATGAAACTTTATATTTATAAGTTATTATTGTAAAAAAATTGTTTTTCTTGTTTCCCGTTTTCATTTCGACATTTCATTTATATATCTAGAAACTATGTAGCACGAAAACAAATACGGGAAAACGGGATACTTGGATATGGACACGTAAAAATAATGTTATTTTAAGATTTCCAACTTTTACAGACAAGTTTTGTGTCCGAAATGTCAAATTTCCAAAACGAGAAAAATTGATTGAATGAAGTGTTCGTACTACTTAGTCTATAAATGTTTCTGAAACTCTTAAAAATTGTTTGTATGTAAGAAATTGTGTTTCCGCCCGTTTTCCTATTACAATATGTAGTTTCCGCACGTTTTCCTATTAAAATATGTAGTTTCGCCATCTTGTATTTAAGCATTTCTGTTTCCGTATAGTATATTGAATTCCAAAACTGCTTTGCATTAACAAGGATGTGAATATCTGGTTGATATTCTTGGTGATAGCAGGTAAAATGATTTTAATGGCTGGCCTAGTTGGAGTTGCAGCAATATTAATCATTTCAGGATTGATATGGATTCTTTTCAGAATAAGACACAAAAAAAATCTGTCAACAAAAAAAACTGCCACTAATTCTGAATCTTGTGATTCCTATTCTGAAGATTCCAATGATCTCAAGATATCAGCCAAGGAGATTTACTTGGCCACAGACAATCTCAATGAAGTCAACTTGATTGGCCAAGGCATAGCTGGTAATAAAATGTCTGAAGTTTTTATTCTAATAGTAATTACTCGGCGAGTCCTAGGTTTCAGCATTTCGTTTCTGTTTCTGAAAATACTAGTAAAGTTCAGAAACTTTACATTTATAACTTAATTTAAATAAAATATTATTTCGTCGTTTTCAAGCATTTCTCCTTACTATTATGCAGGGAAGGTGTACAGAGGAGTGCTAGGTGACGGGCAGCATGTCGCCGTTAAGCACATAATCAACGACGACGGACATGCTGAGACATTCGTCCGGGAAGTTACGAGCCTGTCTCACATCAGACATCCAAACCTTGTAGCTCTGGTGGGATACTGTGAGCACAATGATGAATGTTTCTTAGTTTATGAGCTGTGTCACAATGGTAACCTAGCAGAGTGGTTATATGGTAAATATAAGGTTCTTTCTTGGATCCAAAGACTTGAGATTGCAATTGATTGTGCTAGAGGTTTATGGTTTCTTCACACTTACCCAGAAGGTTGTATTGTTCATCGCGATATCAAGGTAGGTTCGATCCAATCTTTTGTCTCTAATTTTATCGAACATGTTTGTTTTTCAGTAATATTTTGATAGTTTAGAATATAATTCTATAAAATAAGTTCGATTGCATTCGTTCGTGTATTTTCAGAACACGTGAAAAACAAACGTGAAGATATTTGTATGTCAATTCCAACCTGTTTGTGTTTAATATCTTCAAAGTTGCTCTCCACGCGCTCTGAAAATATAAAAGTAACTATGATTGGACTTATTTTCGGAAAATATGGACTAAATTGTCAATGAATAAATTTAACTAATATGATTGGACTTATTTTCTTTCCTCTGAAATTTGCATCACTTCTGCTACTGTTTCTGACAGCCAACCAACATCCTCATCAATGCTGAATTTCAAGCAAAACTCGCAGACTTTGGATTATCGAAAGTTATGAATGTGGATCAATCTTATGTGAGCTCAGAAGTAAGAGGAACGTTTGGTTATGTTGATCCTGACTATCGAACAAATCGCCGCGTAAATTCAAAAGGCGATGTCTACAGTTTCGGTATAGTTCTATTACAGCTTATCTCAGGGAAGAGGGTGATCAATCTGAATTTCACCAGACCAATGCAGCTAAATAAGATGGTAATATAACAGAAACAATCAAAGATTTCAATTCTTGCTTTTGTAGTTATCAATAATATTGAATTTCTCAATTTCTCAGGCAAAATTTCTGTCAGAAAATGGCAACACAACAGAATTTGCTGATACTAAACTTAATGGGGATTACTCAGTTGAAGCCTTGGAGATGTTACTCAAGCTAGCCTTGTCATGTACTGGGATTAGGCAAAATAGACCATCAATGGAGCAAGTGGTAATGAAATTAGAGAAAGCTCTTGACATCTCTATGGTCATGACATCTATTTCGTATGCCATGTAACACGGAAACGAAAATGCAGAAATGAAAAATATCGAAACAGGAAACAGGAAAACAACATTTTATAGGAATAGAGTGTAAATATAAAGTTTTAGTATCTTAGAATTGTTTCCGGAAACAAAAATGAAACAACAAGACCTGGGGCATCAGAAGTTTCCGCACAAGATAGCACATATGTATAGCAACAACTATGAACATCTATTTTTCTAAAAACAAAAATATGAACATCCATTGCATTATAAGAATATGTTGTAAAAATAGAATTCCAGAATCGTTTCTGTTCCTGGAAACAGAAATACGGGGCTCGAAAAGTTTCTGCACGACATAGCACACATGTATAACAACGACTATGAACTTTTATTGCGTTATTTGATAAATGGTATTATATATACAACAATGTCATACATCATTATTCTTACAAAAATATTACAACAGAATGATATATTTGTACAAAGCTTCACAAAAAAACCAGAAGCCAATGTGTACAAAGCTTCATAAAAAGACAGAAGCTAATCCTGATATTAACTCTTCAAAAAACTGAACTAACATCACAAACTAAACACAAAAGCAACAATTTCTCCACTGTTTAATCTATTTACATGGAGATGCTTTCAAGAAAATAAATCATGAATAAACCATCCTCGAGGGAGAATCGGAGTCTTCGAGCTCGAGGAACTCCTTTCATAGTATTCTTGGAGGATCCTGATGAGAGCACTTGCTTTCTTGCTTGCTCGATAAATGCCTTCACTCAGTAGCGAATACAATGATCCCATAAGAGACGGGCTCTTCACTAAATGAGCTACTCCATCTGAACCACCATTGATGCATAAAGCAAGCAACAAACATACACATTGCTTGTTTCCTGCCCATGAGGTGGAGGAATCTAATATTCCGATAACTTGAGGCAAGGCGCCAGAACGAAGAATCACTTTTGCCCCATCGGATTTTTCAGCTAGACTAACTAAAACTGCTAAAGAATCTGTTACTAATTCTTCTTTTTCACAAGATATCAAAAGATTAACAAGCAGAGGGACTGCCCCGGAAGCAAGAACCCTCTGATGATTTCCGAAATGCATAAGCAATCCGTAGATCGCGGCCAATCCATTCTTTCTAGCGCGATCATTTCCTTCCCTAACTAACTGTACTAAACCCGGTATAGCCTCAGTACTCTCTCCAATCAACTTCCTATTCTCCTCAACTGATGCGAGGTAAAACAATGTCGCCGCAGAATGTTGTCTAGCCTCCATAGCTAATCCATTATTCAAAACATCTACAATCAACTCTAATCCTCTATTCTCAACAATTACACCTTTACTTTTCGAATGTTTCGAAAGATTCAATAAAGCCGCAATGGCATTCTCTTGAGACAGAGAATCCTTAGAAACTGATAACTTCAACAGAGATGGAATCACACTAGATTCCACCAAGCAAGACCGAATAAAAATGCCTGCCTTACTAAGAAGCCTAACCTCATAAGCTGCTTTATTCCTCTCTTCAAGATCTCCATTTTCAAGCCTGTCAGCAAGAAAATCAGCCACCATTTTCATAGCTCCCTCAGCTGCTAAACTACCTGCAAGAACAGTTTATCATTACATCGCAATTCTTACGATTCGTTTTGCCTGTCAGGATCCCATTCTCTATACAGAATTGTTGAATCAACCCTTCAACCACTATTGGAGACCAAATTTGTACTTCCTAATCTCTTTCCTGTTACAGGACATGAAGAATTTCTAGCTTTGAACCATTTCGAGATCAAAGACCGATCATAAGTATGTCCCGTCAGAATTGTGACAGGATCTTTCATAATCTCTAGTGAAACTGGGCATCTAAAATCATCACTGTTGATACTATTAAACAACTCACTGCTGCATTTAGAATCAAACTGCTGCTGTTGAGTAATTTTACTATCAATAAAATCAAAAAGAAGACATCTTGAATAAATCAAGAACCCTATTAAACTACTTAAAAAAGCTTTCTTTTCTTCATTTGAACACTCATTTCCAATCTCTGAATCCAATAACTTAACCTCTTTATTACAATCACTGCATGTCCTGACACCAATGTAATCCAATACCCTCTTTAAATCACGCCCATCAGGAACAAACCCGTTTTCTAATCAATCCAAAATCAAGAAAATATTTCCCATGACCCATTTATCATCTGGGTAAACTTCAAATCTCGATTTTCTTGCTTGGTTAATAACCAACTCAATTAACTCCTTTACTTCAACTGACAAATCAATTAACCCGAGTGGAAGAACATCCAGAGCAGCTGCTATAGCCCGGGAAAATATCCGGAAGTGTTTCCCGGCCGGATCAGAATGCATTATCATGAACAAACAGGCATCTTCTCGGGAACAATCTTCTAATTAGAAACGAACTTTCTGTAACGTGAAATAAAGCTCCGACAAGCTGAGAATGACCGACTCAAGTATACCCAAATCAAAATCTACTGGAAATTCCTCAATAAAAGTGAGAATGTTGAAACTTGGTGCAGAATGATTTAGACTTGAATTGGCCGATTTCAAAAGTTTATGGATTAAACACATTCAAAATCCTGTCCAGAACACATTCCAAAAATATAATATTTTGTCCTAACCATCTAGATATAGAGTATAATCCAAAAGGTAGTATTAAAGATTCAAAACTTCAGGAAGAGTATTAAACACTACATTAAATAAAATAAAGGAAGAACCAATCAAAATCTTAATTCAATTTGAATGTGCAGCAACTTAGTACTGGTAACTACAGTGCAAAATAAGCAATCAACATTTAACTCATAAGCTCTAAAAACAAAAGCCCTTTCAAGCAGCAGCAACTTCAGCAGGGGCCTCAGCCATTGGTTCATCAGCTGGCCTTTCCAACTTCACACCAACATCCTCTGAATAATCACCGTGAACCTGCATATCATAGCAAGAAAATCAACAAAATCGCTTTGAGCAAAATCCTGCAAAAATTCATGCATTTTATGCAACAAATAAAGAAGACAATCATAGCATGGTTATGGCATGACAATCCATTTGGCATGCATTTTGAAAAAGTAGAACCAACAAGAAACATAAAAATATGTGAAACATGCCTCCATCAGCTTTCCGAGATCAAACTTAGGAGCCTTCAAAATTTTGACTTTACGGATGTAGACATTCTGTAGAGGGTAGATACTGGATGTAGCTTTCTCAATCTCTTTTCCGATGGTCTCTGGAAGAAATTTGCGGACCAAATCCTTGAGATCACAAGATGATGCCTGTGATGTCATAATCTCCCTCATCTTCCTACGGATCTACAAACACAACCAAAATTCCAACAGCATAAACAACCAAATTCAAAATCAAAAAATATATAAGCAGATGGAACTGGGCTCGTGCTTTACCTGCTTAATTTGGCTGGATTGTGCGTAACATGTTCTCTTAATCTGGTTAGGTCGTCTCTTGGTAAACCCAATACAGAACATCCTCAATGTGTAGTTATCGGTTGTTTTCACATCTACATGAGCTTCAATCAAAGTTTGCCATTTCCTAACCAACGATCTCAACTTGTCTGTGGTAAAATCCATACCCTGTATCACAATAAATAATAATAAGATAAACGAAAAATTGGGAATTTTTCATAGAAACTCAAGAAGGAATATCTAGTAATCTTCATACCCAGAAATTGGTCAAGACATTCTTGCCTTGAACATCTTCAGCTCTCAGCCTGATCTTTCTGTAAGCATGATCCTCGTCACCCTGGAGGTCAGCTAGGGAGATCTCGAACACACGATGTTTGAGGCCCTCAGAAGCAATCTGTAAGGCGAACATGATATATATATGAGCTTGGAATAGTTACAAATTTGATCACAACAGCTATATGTTGTTAAACCATATTTACATGATTACATCTACCCCAAGCCAAATCAGAGTTCCCAATCAATTTTCAAACCCAATAATCAAATATACAACATTAATGTTATTGGCAACATCTAACCTCAAAACACAAATTAACAATAAGAAGCACAAAACATAGACCATCTCCAACTACTGAATTACAGAGCATTAATGTAATTTGCAACATCAAACCTCAAAACATAAATTCAATTTAACATAGTAGTGCATTTCTACTAAACAAACACATGAGCTAACCTAAAAATATAAATTCAGTTTTAAGATTACATAAAACTAATCAACAGCTGAATAACCAGAAAAGAGAGGAAAAATACCTTGGTACCCTGAGTACGAGTAACAAGAGTTTTTCCAACATTTTTGACTTGAAATAATGAAGGTGCTTTGATGTCGTACCAATCCTTCTTTGCAAAAGGATCCTGTCTGTTAACAAATTCAAACAACAGCATTAGTAAATTACCAAGTTCAGGAATTAAAATTAAAATTAACTTACGCCTTCTTCTTGCCTCCCTTCTTTCCCTTCGAAATCCTCTTGTTCTTACTGTTAAAAAACAATTCACAGATCAGATCAGCTCATCTTTTAAATACAATAACGATACATAAAATGGCGGAGTTCTACGGCGGAATGAGGCTTACCCGACGGCCATGTTGGATGCCAAGCAGAGTGGAGAGAGGCTGCAAATGGAAGAGGATCAAACTTATAACCACAATGTCAAAACCCTAGCTGCGCCTTATGTTTTCACTTTTAGGGCTTCTGTTTTATGACCTTTTGGGTTGGGCCTTCAAAATAACATTTTACATAAATAGATGAGAGTTTTTCAAAAATTACATACTACATTTAGGGCTTTTTACATTATTTTATGATAATGTAATGATAATTAGGGGGTGAACAGAAACTGAACCGGACCAAAAAATCGGACCGAACCGAACTGAAATTTATTATTTGATTCGATTTTTTGGTTAAATTGGTTCAATTCGATTTTTTGGTTAAACTGGTTCGATTTGGTGTTTGATAAAGAGAATTTCGGAGATCGTTGTTTGGTTCGGTTTTAGGTTATTAAAAATCGAACCGATCGAAAAACCTATGACACCGATTTAATAAATATGATTTGGTTTGGTAAATTTTTATTATCACAATATCCTTAGAGCTAGGAGTTTATGTTTGATACATAAATCACTTTATATCTTTTTAAAACCCTAATTTTTTATTTCTTCTCCCTCTCAACTTCAAGCCTCTCTCTCTTTCAAACCATTCTCTCCCTCTCTTTCTATTTGTTTCGTTTTTTTACCACTAACCCTAAATGTCTAATTGATTTTTTCACTCTCTCTAGCTAATCCCTTTCCATTTCAACCTTCTATATTTTCTGAAGTCCTTTAAAAGGTAAAGATAAAAAGTTTAATCATATTAATTTCTTTTTGTTTAAATATTTTGAAATCAATGGTTTTATTTTTTTACCCATTTTATTTTATAATTTCTTCCTAATCGTTTTTTATTTTTTTTCTTTTGACAGATCTATGATTTCGAACAAGAGCAAGATGTTGAAGATCCTTCTACTTTGTTGTGTTTCTTTTTAATTATACTTATTGATCTTTTTGTATTCATCTTTTTTTCAATTTTTTTACTGGTATATTAGTGGTGTATGAGTTGTAGTTTTAATTCAAGGGTTTTGATTGTAAAGTTCTTCATTTCAAGGAGTATGAACATTGTTTTTTTTTTTAACAATGGAGTAGAAATTTCTGTTTCATTGTTAATTTGTAAAATTGTGGGTTTTAGTTATAATTTTTAGATCTGAGTTTAATCGTTTGTGGGTCTAAAATGATCTGTTCAAGAAGTTCAAACCGACATAAAAAAACGAAATCGAACCGACTGAAAATTTCGGTCAATTAATTTTTCGGTTTTTGGTGAAAAATATTGCGGTTCGGTTGTCAATATAGACAATTTCGGCACGGTTGGTTTTGGTCGATTCATAACCGAACTGAACCGACCGATGCACACCCCTAAGATAATATTATGATAATGTGATGATAAAGCTATGATAAGATTATGGTAATAGAATGATAATATTGTATAATAATATAATGGCAATATTATAGTTATGTAATGCTAATATTATGATAATGTAAATATTATGATAATGCAATTATACTCCCTCTGTCCCATAAAGATAGGCCACCTTTCTATTTTTGGCGTTCCAAATTATAGGCCACTTTCTATATATATTTGGTAAGCAACTTAAAAACTCAAAGTCTTATATGCCTCTAATAAATATGCCTAATTATCCTCAAATGAATTAATGACTTCATATTCCAATACAAAACTCACCAATAAACAAATTAGGCATTAATATATTATTTATATATCTAAAAATTATAAAATGATAAAATGTAATACCCCAAAATATTTAAGTATTTAATTTGGACTACGTGTCCAGTGTTGCATCGCCGGAGCAGCGATATCGGAAGGATTTCTGAGAAATTAAGATAAGCATAAAATTTTAGCAGGACAGTTTTGAAAAACGATTATTGCGAGAAATTTAATATTATATTTCAATTCTAAAGTTAGAATTGGAATTAGAAGGAAAAATATTAAGAAAAGCTCGAAATAAGGTACATGGACTAAAGTGGTAATTTAGCCACTACGACTTAAAATGGAAGTTATTTCGCCAAAGTCCGCGAAATGTTTTATAGTATATGTGGTAAAAGTTTCGGGTCAATCGGAGACCTTTTAAAATTTGGACGCGGATACGTTTTGGGCTAAATTGTAACTTTTGAAAAGTTCAAGGGTCAAAACGTAAATTAGCCAAATAAATCTCGAGAATAGTAATTAAAAGATTATTGACGGGAAATAATAATTATGGATTAGTATTATTTATTTGGATAATTGAGTTAAAAGAATAATTTAACCGTTTGGTTAAATTATAAAGTTTAAAAGAGAATTGGTTTAAGTTAAAGAAATAAAGGATCAAAACGAACAATTAGCCAAATATATATCTATAAACTCATTTCCTTAAGAAGAAGGAAAAGGATCAGATGATCCAGAGAAAGGAAAAGAGAGAATACGACGATCGCCGTCGATCCGCCGCCGTTTCGCCGTTTCTCGTCCAAATCGAGCGTTCTTCATATCGATTTGTTTAGAATTCAATTCTCTATCTACTGCGAGCATCAAATCAAGGTAATTTGATGGTTTTTGGTATTGAAATTATTGGATTAGGGTTATTTCGTTTTAACGAATTAAACGAATCGTAATCGCATTTCTATAGTCGTTTTTAGTGAGAATTGAGTTGGGTTATATGTTAAAATGAAGCGGAGGCATGTCGGGAGTGTCGGAAAGCGGCGAAGCGCCCGGAAAATGACTTTTCCGGGGGCTGTCAAGGGTGTGCGTTCGCACACATTGAGTGTGCGTTCGCACACTCCTTGAAACTTAGGGTGTGCGTTCGCACACTCATTGTGTGCGTTCGCATACTACCTAAAAGTTGCCAGATTCAGAAACCCTACGGTCAGTTTATAGATTTGCCTCTTAGGAACGCCTCTGTCCAATTTTATCTCGATCCAACGGTTCAATTGGGAGAGATCGTCGTTTTACTAAACAGTGTCAGTGCGCAGGCAGCACCTGCACATTATTCTGAAAACTACTTGAAACTTCATCGGAATGAAACTAAACCCTAAAGTTTAAAGGTATCATACGTATTGGAATACGATTAAGAGATATAACAAGTATCTCGACTAAGTATTAGAATACGATCAAGGTTAAAAGTCGTATTTGAACTACGATTATATTAACCTAAGTTTATAACTTAGGGTTTTGATATTAAGCCTACGTTTATGGATTAAACGTACAGGTAACTCGACTAAGTAACGGACGTATCGACAAGCTACCAAGCCATTGGGCCGGAGTGGTTACGTGATTGGACAATGCATGGAGCTTACGCTTGCGGGATTATAATAATGCAGTTTTGGATAGCGGTCACTGTGAGTGGCAAATTTACTTTCGCGTATTATTAGTATAAAAACTACTTTCTTATATTATGAGTATTGTTATTAAGTATTTCGTATCTATATGATTTGCTCGTATAAGATGCTTTGTTTGATAGATTTGATTATATGAATTCTTTTGTATTCGTTGTTTTGAAGATGAATGTCTAATGTGCGGTCCAAAGAGACCAACTACCTATTGGGTGTCAATAGGCTGTGTGATCATTAGTGAGTCAGTCTAGAGTGTCTGACTTTGTAATTAAGAAGTAAGATAATATAATTATGCATGATATGTTATGAATTCGATACGAGAGTGAACTCGGCTACGGTGTAGTCTGGAAGTCCCCGTATCTAGTGGGCTGGGCCCACCAGTGGCTGGGCCACCAGTGAGTTGGACTCACACTTTATGATTTCGATACGAGTGAGCACTCGGCTACGGTGTAGTCTGGAAGTCCCCGTATCTAGTGAGTTGGACTCACACTTTTGAAATTAATAATGTTTGCTTATATCATACGTTTATATACGTGTTAAGCGTGTAGCGCTATATTTTGATAATACTGTAAGTAACTTGCAAACTCACTCAGTATTTTCCCAAATACTGACCCCTCACTCTGATGTTTGCAGGTAGACGGAGTCCGATCAGACAAACCATCTCCATTGTGCCAGAAGTCATTGGACTTGCACAAGCATGAGTTCCTAGAGCTGCAGTAGTCAGTAGATGTCAGTATTAGATAGACATTTGGATTTCAAATAGTTAGTTTTGAATGTAGACTTTAATATGATATTTTAATATCTACAATTATATTATTTAAAAGAGTTTTCTAAAAAGGTTTATATATGATATTATAATTTTAAATGCGAAAAATTAATAGTGGTTTTAGGCTTGCTACGGGTTTCGGAGCTACCACTCCCATTCCCTAACGCCGGTCTCGGCTCAATAATTTGGGTCGTGACAATTGTGGTATCAGAGCAGTTGGTCCAGTTACCTCTGCTATGATTTGTTTGTCGGTTAAGTAATCTAGGAACTACTGCAGCTATAGAGTTGAGCTTTGTCTGATCCCAGTTGTTTACGTTAAGTGTTTTGTGATAAGTATAATAGATTGACTTGTGAAATGTTTGGTTGATTTTCGTGACACGTATATACGAGATAAATATACGTATAATTTTGTTTTCAATAAGGTGTGCTTGCATGATATGAGATTGATTTGTATGAATTGAATCGGATACATCGATTGGCTTTGCTATCGATGTCAGACATATCCGATACATCGGTTGGCTTCGCTATCGATGTCAGGCAGATAAGATACATCGGTTGGCTTCGCTATCGATGTCAGGTATATAGGATACATCGGTTGGCTTCGCTATCGATGTCAGGCAGATAAGATACATCGGTTGGCTTCGCTATCGATGTCAGGTATATAGGATACATCGGTTGGCTTCGCTATCGATGTCAGGCAGATAAGGTACATCGGTTGGCTTTGCTATCGATGTCAGACAAAAGAGATTAAGAATAATATGCTTTTTGAAAGGAAGTTTCTAGGAGAGGTATTGCCTCATATGAATAGAATATAATTGATGTGAATGTGATTTGATATGGGTATTTAGCATCAGATAGCAGGAGAGATGTTATTGAATTCGATCGATAGAAATTTCAGAAAGAGTGAGAAGAAGGAATATAAAGTTATAGAAGTTGAGGAACTTTCTAGAAGCTGAGTTTAAAGGTCTAGAGAACTTACAAAACTCGAAGTTTATAACTTTTAAAAGTTATTTGTTTAACGATTCTAAAAGCATAATTGTGCCTAGACCCGTAATAGCCATTGATAATTGCCACGACATTGATAGGAATGCATTACTACATACATCAATTCATGCATTAATAGAACATGCATCATATGCATTATGTTCAGACGAAGAGGTGAGATGTGGCAACTCTTTGGGGATGAGAGACGTCATCACCCTAGTGCACAATTTTGCTAAGATTTAAATGAAATTTTTAAATGAGTCGTTTTATTTGAAAGAGTTTTCTAAGAGTTTTGTTTTTAATGTGAGTATACCTAGACCAGAACTCTGTAAAGGAAGTAGAGTGCTCGCGAGCAAGCTGTTATCTAGGCTATGAGGCGAATGAATACGTATAGTGGTGAGAACATAGGATATATGCCTCTAGCTAGTGAACTTAGCCTTTATTAGACATACTAGTATATGACTAGGATAATAGATATGTGTTCGGATAGTAAAACATATCTGATTAACAATGTATGATAGGTAGGCTATGTTTTTAATACTCTTGATGTATGATTAAGTCCATGTGAGCGGAATGCTCACAAGACTTAAGTGATGATACGTAATCAAGAAAATCTAGGGGACACTGATTTTCTTGAATTCTGACCACGTAAATGCTTATAGCTATGATGATATATGTGTGTAACATATACAACACGAGTATATGTTTTAGTAAATTGCTAAGTCTATAATGAGTTAGAACACTCAGAAGACTAGCAATAAACGACGTAATCATAAAAGGTAAAAAGGAAGGAGATGTTCCTAAAGTCCAACGTACGTGGACAGCGATTAGTTGTGATGATTAGTAAGTGTTATATTTAAGGAGTTTGTCAGTATTCCTTTATATAATCGCTATACTATGAACAAAGAACTGCGCGAACGCGTGCTGTTGCACAGAAAGTATACGAGACGCGAGAAGAAGATAGAAGTAACAAAAGCAAACGCAACCAGTCCATGTGGCTAGTAGGGGCCAGGAATAAAATGAAGGTCAATGGGAATCCAGCAAGACAAAATAGGAATGTATAGACATTGGGAATACGATAACCACCCAAAGTCAATATGAATCAGTTAGCAGTAAAGGCAACTGATAAAAGAAATTGTGCACCAATGATAGGACGATGGATACAAAGAAAATATCAATGTGAGGAAAAGGACACCTATAGAAGTTTGATAGTGGTATGCATAAGTTAAGACTAAAAGAGTTTAACAGATCAAGCGGTATGCTAGATCCTCTAGGAAAAGTAAAGTAAAATGCTCGTGCACATCGAGCGGATGAAGGGTAAACAGTATTGTCGATCGAGATGTCGATGGAAGGTTCAACCCATGAATAGTTGTAACGAGAAAGTAAAGCAATGATAGGTCAAATAATATGAACTAAGTTTGTGACCCGATTTGGGAAATTCTTTTGACTATTAGCTCCGATTAAGGATAATCGGGAAAGATCAGAAGCTATGATGAAAAATGAATAATTGAAGTATATGATAAGAAAGATCGAAACATAAATAATAAGTACAACAGTAAGTGAATTAAGAGTTGAAACTTTCACTTCAAGATTTTGATTGTGAAACGGATTAGTAAAGCGTGAAAGGTTCAAATGTAATGGATGCCTATGAAGCGTCAACCCTTAAAGTTTAAATTAGATATATAAGAAGATATGATCAAGAGATTTAATATCGGAGTTGAACCACACTAAAGAGAGTGGTATCAGATAAATCAAGATAAAAGATAAGAAATGAAAGTAAGACATGTCAAAGGAGTATGACATGTATGATAAAGTATAAGAATTCTAAGACAGACTAAGGACGCTATGAAATTGATTAAAATAATAAGAGTTAAGAAAGTATGAACAACCTGTGTATGTCACAATGGACTTGATAAGCGTTATTGACAAGCGAAAAAGAGAAAGTCACGTAGAAGGATGACGAGAGGATTAGATGGAGTAAAGTCTATGTGGTCGTAAAACATATAGAAATAGGAAAAGATAAAGGTGACAGAGACATAGGATTGGATCCACTGACAGTTAAGACGTCAGTAAAGGTACAACAGTACAATATATAAGTAATTAAGAACGCACTACGTCGATAATTCAGGCAAAAGAACTGCGACCCATTATTTAATTGGTGATCGACGCTCAGAGTGCTGAAACAAGAAATACCAGAGATACGAGATACGATAGAGATGATACCAGCATATGATTGGCATTACGGACATCCATAATGTTAGTACGAATACGATAAGACAATGCATATACGATTGAGAACGTGCTACATCGGGAAATTTAGACGAAAAGACCACGACTCTCTATTAATGATTGATGTTGTGGATATTAAGAGCAAGTAATACACGATGTCTGAGATACGCTGAGAAGGAATGCAAAGAATACCATAGGATGATTGTATTTAGACTATTAATCCTATTGGTTAACTAATGACAAGTCAAAGAAAGTTACGAAGAAGTACATCTACAATATGGACAAAAGTGGGAATATCAAATGGAGTGGAAAGATCATTAATAGTAATGAGAAGTAAGCTTAACGCTACATGATAATAAAGAGAAATGATTTGGAAGCTAAAAGCCAAACTAAGATTGAGAATTGGAAGGAAGATATAGATAAGAAAGAGTTGGATTATGGCGATAAATGCTAAAAGCATCTTTGAATGTCAAAAAGACGACAAAGAAAAGAAAACATAGATGAAGCATGATAGAATGATGAATAAAAAGATCAAGCATGGAATAAGTAACGACGTCATCAGAGGACATTCTGATGTAAGTATATAAGTAGAAGAAGATTAAGATCCTCATTTAAGGATTATAAGCAAAGAAAGCTTACCAGAACATTGGTCACACGCTGTCTTATTAAAATAAGAATTCAGCGACCAATATGACGATCCTATCTGGCTGAAAACCAGATTAATGAAACAGATTGATGTAAGGTAAGAAGAGACAAGGAGTTTCAAAGAATAGTACGTCATGCTTAAAGGAAATAGATCAATGAATATGCAAACAGATAAAGAGGTATACGAGATATCAAGATGCAAGAAGAAGATTAAGTAAGCTTTACAAGAAAAGTGAAGACCTCATAAGGATACGTCCTGAGGATTCACCTCATGGATAACCATGATTTACGACGATAGCGAAAGAATCTTCATATGAGAAGTGAAGTAACGAGATAAAAGGAGATAACAAATAGTGGGATAAGTTCCTAACGCTAGTGTAAATAACAATCAGACGACGACAATAGCCATACAAGAAATACTACGTAAGTAGTGAAGCACGAGTTGTTTGAGTGTCCACATCACTCAACAAGGAACGATGATAAGGTTAGACGATATTGGAGAACAAGATCAAGTCGTGACAACGACCAAATAGGGAAGATCAATGGGTTATCGAAACGAGGAAGTCTGGAGACCAGGATTATCGTCCTTAGTGATAAAGTATCGCTAGAACGAATTACCATTGGATATAAGCATTAAACTAAAAGTTTATAGTATTGAATGTCAGACAAAGGACAAACACAAGGAGTGTGTTATAGAATAAGGAAGAAAAGATCAGAGGTAAGGTTGTCAGTGGTAACTGACGTTAAAGTGTAAGAAGTACAGAAATTGAAATGACGATTTTATACACCGACAAGTGTCGTAAGATGAAACGGCATCCCTACTATGTAGAAAGTTCAAGATGTTAAAGAAATTAAGATAAATCGAGAAGTATTATGAAAATTCGAGGACGAATTTTTATAAGGGGGGAAGAATGTAATACCCCAAAATATTTAAGTATTTAATTTGGACTACGTGTCCAGTGTTGCATCGCCGGAGCAGCGATATCGGAAGGATTTCTGAGAAATTAAGATAAGCATAAAATTTTAGCAGGACAGTTTTGAAAAACGATTATTGCGAGAAATTTAATATTATATTTCAATTCTAAAGTTAGAATTGGAATTAGAAGGAAAAATATTAAGAAAAGCTCGAAATAAGGTACATGGACTAAAGTGGTAATTTAGCCACTACGGCTTAAAATGGAAGTTATTTCGCCAAAGTCCGCGAAATGTTTTATAGTATATGTGGTAAAAGTTTCGGGTCAATCGGAGACCTTTTAAAATTTGGACGCGGATACGTTTTGGGCTAAATTGTAACTTTTGAAAAGTTCAAGGGTCAAAACATAAATTAGCCAAATAAATCTCGAGAATAGTAATTAAAAGATTATTGACGGGAAATAATAATTATGGATTAGTATTATTTATTTGGATAATTGAGTTAAAAGAATAATTTAACCGTTTGGTTAAATTATAAAGTTTAAAAGAGAATTGGTTTAAGTTAAAGAAATAAAGGATCAAAACGAACAATTAGCCAAATATATATCTATAAACTCATTTCCTTAAGAAGAAGGAAAAGGATCAGATGATCCAGAGAAAGGAAAAGAGAGAATACGACGATCGCCGTCGATCCGCCGCCGTTTCGCCGTTTCTCGTCCAAATCGAGCGTTCTTCATATCGATTTGTTTAGAATTCAATTCTCTATCTACTGCGAGCATCAAATCAAGGTAATTTGATGGTTTTTGGTATTGAAATTATTGGATTAGGGTTATTTCGTTTTAACGAATTAAACGAATCGTAATCGCATTTCTATAATCGTTTTTAGTGAGAATTGAGTTGGGTTATATGTTAAAATGAAGCGGAGGCATGTCGGGAGTGTCGGAAAGCGGCGAAGCGCCCGGAAAATGACTTTTCCGGGGGCTGTCAAGGGTGTGCGTTCGCACACATTGAGTGTGCGTTCGCACACTCCTTGAAACTTAGGGTGTGCGTTCGCACACTCATTGTGTGCGTTCGCATACTACCTAAAAGTTGCCAGATTCAGAAACCCTACGGTCAGTTTATAGATTTGCCTCTTAGGAACGCCTCTGTCCAATTTTATCTCGATCCAACGGTTCAATTGGGAGAGATCGTCGTTTTACTAAACAGTGTCAGTGCGCAGGCAGCACCTGCACATTATTCTGAAAACTACTTGAAACTTCATCGGAATGAAACTAAACCCTAAAGTTTAAAGGTATCATACGTATTGGAATACGATTAAGAGATATAACAAGTATCTCGACTAAGTATTAGAATACGATCAAGGTTAAAAGTCGTATTTGAACTACGATTATATTAACCTAAGTTTATAACTTAGGGTTTTGATATTAAGCCTACGTTTATGGATTAAACGTACAGGTAACTCGACTAAGTAACGGACGTATCGACAAGCTACCAAGCCATTGGGCCGGAGTGGTTACGTGATTGGACAATGCATGGAGCTTACGCTTGCGGGATTATAATAATGCAGTTTTGGATAGCGGTCACTGTGAGTGGCAAGTTTACTTTCGCGTATTATTAGTATAAAAACTACTTTCTTATATTATGAGTATTGTTATTAAGTATTTCGTATCTATATGATTTGCTCGTATAAGATGCTTTGTTTGATAGATTTGATTATATGAATTCTTTTGTATTCGTTGTTTTGAAGATGAATGTCTAATGTGCGGTCCAAAGAGACCAACTACCTATTGGGTGTCAATAGGCTGTGTGATCATTAGTGAGTCAGTCTAGAGTGTCTGACTTTGTAATTAAGAAGTAAGATAATATAATTATGCATGATATGTTATGAATTCGATACGAGAGTGAACTCGGCTACGGTATAGTCTGGAAGTCCCCGTATCTAGTGGGCTGGGCCCACCAGTGGCTGGGCCACCAGTGAGTTGGACTCACACTTTATGATTTCGATACGAGTGAGCACTCGGCTACGGTGTAGTCTGGAAGTCCCCGTATCTAGTGAGTTGGACTCACACTTTTGAAATTAATAATGTTTGCTTATATCATACGTTTATATACGTGTTAAGCGTGTAGCGCTATATTTTGATAATACTGTAAGTAACTTGCAAACTCACTCAGTATTTTCCCAAATACTGACCCCTCACTCTGATGTTTGCAGGTAGACGGAGTCCGATCAGACAAACCATCTCCATTGTGCCAGAAGTCATTGGACTTGCACAAGCATGAGTTCCTAGAGCTGCAGTAGTCAGTAGATGTCAGTATTAGATAGACATTTGGATTTCAAATAGTTAGTTTTGAATGTAGACTTTAATATGATATTTTAATATCTACAATTATATTATTTAAAAGAGTTTTCTAAAAAGGTTTATATATGATATTATAATTTTAAATGCGAAAAATTAATAGTGGTTTTAGGCTTGCTACGGGTTTCGGAGCTACCACTCCCATTCCCTAACGCCGGTCTCGGCTCAATAATTGGGGTCGTGACATAAAATTGGAAAGCTCAATAAAAAAACTAACTTCAACAAACTTAACTGTATTTTTCTTAAATCTCGTGTTTGTCTAAATGACATATCTTTGTGGGACGGAGGGAGTAATACTTATGATAATGTAACGATAAGTTTATGTTAAGGTTATGCTAATATTTTTATAGGATTATGTTAGTATTATGATAAGGTAGTGATAATATTATGATAAAAATATAACAAAGTTATACTAATATTATGATGAATTTATTATGAAGCAAGTAAATTTATTGTTATAAAATTGTAGTTACTTATAATATTCAGTAACTACAAACCATATTTTATTGTTATAAAATAGTTGTTACTTATGATAATATAATGATAATTTTATGTTAAGGCTATGATAATATTTTAATAGGATTATGTTAGTATTATGATAAGGTAGTGATAATATTATGATAAAGATATAACAAAGTTATACTAACATTATGATGAATTTATTATGAAGCAAGTAAATTTATTTTTATAAAATTGTAGTTACTGAAAATATTCAGTAACTACAAACCATATTTTATTGTTATAAAATTGTAGTTACTTATAATTATAGAAAAATAATACATGGGCCATCTTATTATTTATGATAATGTCATATGATAATATGATGATAAAGCTATGATAAGGTTATGATAACGAAATGATAATTTTTATGATAATGTAATGACAATATTATAATTATGTAATGCTAATATTATGATAATGTAAAAATTAATATTATGATAATGCAATTATAATACTTATGATAATGTAATGATAATTTTATATTAAGGTTATGATAATATTTTTATAGGATTATGTTAGTATTATGATAAGACAGTAATAATATTATGATAAAGATATAACAAAGTTATACTAATATTATGATGAATTTATTATGAAGCAAGTAAATTAATAATTTTATAACAAAATTATGATGAAATTATGATAAGATAATACTGTGATAATTATATGATAATATGTATTGTGACTTTATCTAATATTATCCACCAGTATCATTACATTATCATATAATAATATTCTTCATACGGTAGTGATAATGACATGATAATAAGATGACAATGTAATATACACTGACAATTACATTCTAAGGTGAAACCGTTATAATCATATGATAAGGTGATACAGTGATAATCATATGATAATGTAATAATGTGATTTTGTCTTATATTATCCAGCAGTATCTCACATTATCATACAATAATCTGCTACATATGATACTGATAATAATCATATGATAATATATAATTAATTATACGTATATGTTATAAATATATTTTATCAAATTTTAATTATTTGATTTAATTCATATAAATTTTAAAATTACTATCACTAAAATAAGATATTAAATAAATAATAGTATATAATTTAAAATTAATAGAAACATTTGATATTTTAATTAAAAAAATTATTTATAATTATTTTAAAGAACGAAGAAAATAAAGAGATAGAAAAAACTGAATATTTAAAAAAAAAAAATTGTCCGCAAGTAAGCAAAAATAATGTTTGAAAAATAAAATAGAAATGTCAAGGTAAGCCAAAAAATGTGGCACGTGTTGTGTAAGATATGTTAGAGAGAGAGAGGTGTCAGATTGCATGTTTTTTATAGGCAGAGTAAAATTATAAATAATTAGACACGGAGAGTAAAATTATAAAAAAATAAAATTGTGATGTAATTTTACCAACTTTTCCGTTGTGAGGTATAAACTCCTATTATTTTTATTTTTTAGGTAAATTTTTAAATTTCTACATTTAAACCTATAAACATTCGGCCTGATTCTGCAAATATAGAATGCTAAGTGCCGGACTTGGTTAGTAAAAATAAAGCTCGGTTTGAAATCGGATCGAACTTAGATTTACTTAAAAAATGGAGCAGTCCGATAAGCCCGGCGCAAACCCAGCCCACAAACAAATCTATTTGTGTCTAATCTTGCATCATCAGTTTCATCTTATTTTTCTCTCTTTTTTCTCTACTCTGAACTCTCTTTCTATCTTTTCACAAACCTATCGGACTTTTCTTTGTAGGAACTGGTTTTTAGCCGACCGTTTATAAAAAATTCTCTCTCCACGGCCTAATTAGGACTCTAAATATAATTCCGCCATCTCGTTTAAAAAGAGACATATTTCAATTTATTGTGTTCCATATAAGAAGGCCATATCATATTTTTTTTTTGCCATTTTATGATGAATTTTTTCTTTTACCTTCATTTTTCTCTCTATAATTAATGGTTAATGCTCTAAACACAAATTATAAGACTATAATAAATAGGGGCAAAACAAAAATAATAATAATAACAGTTGTCTTCTTAATTTTTGTTTAAAACGGATATGTCTCTTCTTAAATGGGACGGAGAGTGTATATTTAATAATTTATTAGGAAGGATTGTTTGGTAATTTTGCTTGTCCCCCTTACGTGAGCGACATTTATATAACCTGTTACATGTATAAAATATTAATTTTTTTAATAAAATATCTTAATTTTTATTTACTATTATTAATTATTTTATTTAAATTAGAACTACAGCACATGCTGATATTAATATGACCCGTTATATATAATACTTCATTTTGTAATAAGTTATTAAAATCAATTTTTATATAAATTAAATTCATACAAAAAAAGTGCTACGCGTGTGTAATATTTATATGACCCGTTACATATTAAGTAATTTTTTAAATTATTAAATATAATAATATAATTTTGAATAATTAAATATTACCAAAAATATAGTGTTAAATAGTTTGAAACTTATATTAATAATTTATTTAATAATTATGGAAGTTATTAGATTACGTTACTAAATTTTTATCACTTTTTATTTTTTTCAAATAAAAAAATACGTAGCTAATGTTAGTGTTTAAAGAACACTAAATGACTTTTCAACTATTCAAGTTTCTATTCATTAATGGCGTAATCACAAAAAAAAACCCACTTTTTAGCCCCTTTTCAAATGCATCCCGACGTTACAATTTTTTTAGTTGCACCCTAATTCGCACCTTTGTTTTTCAATTCCACCCTCAAGTACTAAATTGATCTCTTTTTCATTTGAAAAAAGTTAAAATAAGTCATCCATTTTTAACTTTTTATGTGAAAAAGAGTTCAAATGAGTATTTTATAAGGGTTTTTATGAATTTTTCCCGAGTGAAAATAGTCCAATTTAATTTTGAGGGTGGAATTGAAACCCAAAAGTGCGAATTAGGGTGTAACTGACAAAATTGCAACGTCAGGATGCAACTGAAAAGGGGCTATAAGGTGAGAGTTTTTTTTGGTGATTAAGTCTTCATTAATTAATGATAAAAAAAAGGTTGGATGTTGAGGGCCACATTTGGTGTGAAAATATTTCAAAGACTTTGGTTGGAATTGGGTACTTAAATATTAGAAATACTGTTAGTAGAATTAGTTGTGCAGCTGCTTAATTCTTGCTGTGCAACACTTTTTTTCATAAAAAAAAAAGGCTAATAATCACCTATGGCCCCTGATTTTAGGGGTATCTTACGACAAACTCCCTGATAAAAAAAAACGATCAATAAACCCTCTAATCTTTATGGCGGCGCCACCTAAACCCCCTAAACCCCAAATATGACGAAAATACCCCCGTCTCTGTCTTTTTCAGTCAACTGTCAGTCTTAACAAAAAAAAAATCTGGCGGCGCCACGTCAGCTGCCACATCAGCGAAAGACTTTAAAAAATTCAAACACCTAAATTATCCCTAATTTAATTTAGAAAAAGACAAAAACAAAACAAATCAACCCACTCTAAACCATTTAATTAACCAACCCAACCGCGAACACCACCCAACCACCGCCGCCACTGCAACCACCGTCGGAAAATTTTCCAGTTATCATGGAAGAACAGAGAGGCGCTGTTCTTCCACGAAGAACGGACCGGCCGGAAAAAATTTCGTCCATGGCGGCGGTTGGTGGTGGTGGCCGGAGAGCGGTGGGGTGGTGGTGGCGGTTAGGGTAAAGTGGTTTGGTTGGATGTCATTAGATTAGATTTGATTGGGTTGGGTGTTTTAGGGGTATTTTAGCTGTTTTAATTTTTTAGGGTAGTTTGGTGATGTGGCAGCTGACGTGGCACCACTATTTATTTATTTTTTATTTTTTAAAAAGTCAGTTGACCAAAAAAATGGTGCCAGGGGTATTTTCGTCCAAAAGGGGTTTAGCGAGCGCCGCCACAAAGATCAGGGGGTTTACTGATCGTTTTTTTTATCAGGGGGTTTGTCGTAAGGTACCCTTAAAGTCAGCGGCAATGTGTGATTATTAACCCAAAAAATAATAAAAGAAGGCTTCTTATATAAAACAATTTCTATAGTATAAGAGTTCGGATTTTTTTAAAAAACTTACATTATTTTTCATATGAGTTAATTTTAATTAATTTAAAATATTTTTTTATTTATATTCGATAGTTAAGTGAGGAAGCTTCTATTGATATTAGACTTTTGTTTAATTAAAATAACTTCTCTAATAGAATTAGACTTCATATTCACTTAATAAAATTAAATTATAATTTGTATTAGAATTAGACTTATACTTATACTTAATTTTGTATATATTTTAATTATTGAAGACTAATATTCCCCTCCCCCCCCCCCCTCTCTTCCCACATATAAGATAGTTACTAGCGTTTCGCCACGTGCTATGCACGTGAGTGATATCCATATGACCCGTTATTTAAATTAACTATTAATTTAAATAAAATATAATATTTTACTTTTAACTAAATTATTATAGATTAATTGTAATACCCCAAAATATTTTAAGATAATTACGTCGTGCCACGTGTCGAGGTTTCTGATAAATTAAATTAAGGAGAATTTAATTTAATTATATCGGGAATTTAGAATAAATTTTTAATAAGTTAATTAGCGGGATTTGAGGAAATAATTTTGAAAATTAATATAAAACAAATTATAAATCCCGTAAAGATAATTATTTCGCCAAAGTCCGCGAAATAATATATAGTATTTATGGTATAAGTTTCGAATCGATCGGAGATCGTTTAAAATTTGGACGCGAATAGGTTATGGACTAAATTGAAACTTTTGAAGAGTTTTAAGGACTAAAGTGCAAATTAGCCAGGTTATATATCATTTCCTTCAGATGAAGGAATCACCAGAACCTTCTTCTTTCTTTCCTTCTTCGTTCAAACGGCGATCGATTACGATTCGTCGCGCGGTTTTCGTTTCTCGACCGTTTCCGACGTTTAATAGCTCGAATTGATCGTATTCACGAGGCGAATCACGGTAAGCTTGACGTTTTCTCGTTTAAACGGATATATTTTGAGTTATATCGATTCAAAGTTTTAGACCACGAAACGATTTTATCGTTTTATCGATTATAGGATTATATTTGGGTGTTTTGAAGTTAGAAATAGTGTTTTGGATACGTTTTGAGCGTTTTGGCGCGTTGAAACTTGTCGGAATCGACTCCCGGGCGAAGGCTCGTGGTTGTGCGTCGCACAGCCGAACTGTGCGAACGCACAGCAGGACTGTGCGAACGCACAGTCATGCACTGTGCGAACGCACAGTCACACCGTGCGGACGCACTGTGCAATCGCACAGGCAGACGCGCGTACGCACAGTGTTTTCGCCAATCGATCTAGTTTATCGAGAAAATTATATACGCGCATATCGAGATTTGAAATGGACTAATATTCAATTAATCACTGATTAATTAGAGGCGTTAACCTAGTGAGGTTAAAAGAAGATTGAGTTAAAAGTGATTTACTATCCGTAAACGAGTTTGATACCGTTTATCGGAGTTTACGTGAGAAGCACGATGATTAATAAAAGTTCAATGTGTCGAGTCTCGAGTCTAGAGTCAATCTTAGAATAGGATTCTAATACAAGTCAAATGTTTTAAAATTTGCTTTAGATCCGGCGAGGCAAGAGGCAGCTGGACCAGTAGTTCGGGAAGGTTGACGTTTTAAAGCCCCGACGTATTTTTGGATAAGCGTTTTCTGTGAGTTTATACGATTTGCTTTTAAAGTATTTATTTAAGCAAATATTTTATATTGCTTTATGTTGTTTTGCATGATTGCGATGCGAATTCTTTTTATGAATTGCATATGCTTGATTTGAAACCAATATTGATCTGATGGAACGTGCTACCTATTGGGCGACAATAGGACTGCGTGATCACCGGTTTTGATGTGACTCAGCTGGGAGCTGATGATGATTATGAAATTTGCGATTGGGTTTATGATTTTGATACGAGTGAGCACTCGGCTACGGTGTAGTCTGGAGTCCCCGTATCTAGTGGTTGGGCCACCAGTGAGTTGGACTCACAACTTGATGTTAATGATTGGGTTGCTTGATCGATTAATTAGTATGTTTGAGGATTAAGGTTTCAATCGGATCCTGTACTTGACTGCATACGATTGAATATCGTTTTATGTTTTATTTGAATACTTATTGGTAAATGTATGAACTCACTCAGTATATCCCAATATACTGACCCCTCACAGATTTCCTTTCAGGTTAAAGACGCTTTGAAGCGACGGACTTCTATCCTACTTCCAGAAGTCTGTATTTTTGAGTATGTAAAGAAACAGTACTTTACTCTTAGAGCTGCAGTAGATAAGTATTTTGCAAGTCAGCTTGTAATATATAGTTTTCTGTAAATATAACTTTAACCTTTTAAAGTTTTAAACGTTTTACGCTTGCTGTGTTATTTATATTGTGACTGCCAGAGGATATGTATGCCTGGCATGTGTGCTTCTGCATGACACGTGTTTATGTATGTCATGCATGACGTTTATGTTTCGCGAAAAATTATTTTACGTTTTTAGGCTTGCTACGGGTTTCGGAGCAACCACTCCCATTCCCTAGCGCCGGTCTCGGCCCTGAGATTGGGTCGTGACAATGTTGGTATTAGAGCATGGTCCAGTTACCATTGCTTATGTTAGAAGAGTGATTGATTTTTCTAGAACTCTACTGCAGCACATAGGACTCGAGTTTTGTCTTTGTTACGTATTCGTTTGATTTTTAAACTTTCAGCTTTCCCTCTAGGATGTGAGTCTGTCTTACGTGTGTGTTCGCTTATGATGAGATGCACGATTAATACGATATGCGTTTGCGATAATATGCGATTATGTGGCTAAGTAACGCTGTTTGTCTTGGTCAGGATGTCTGACCAACGACAAGAAGTAGAGCGAGTTGCTGCTGCAGCACGAAACATTATAGAAGGGGCGCATGACGTCCATCCAGAAGCTCAGGATGAGTCTTCTGTTCACGGAGGAGGTTGTGGCCAAGAGGCCCAGGCGCAGGCACCCGGAGTGCATAGCGCAAGCCCAACAACCTAATGTTGTGGGTTTTGATCTGAATCAGTTTCTTACTGAAATTGCGGCTATGCAAGCGAATCGGGCGGAGGTGCAAAATATGCATCGTGAACAACTACAGCAGCAACAGTTACGCAATGTGGCTTTCACTGACCGAGATATCGTCTTGGCTTATATGCGCCTTAAGCCAACTAAGTTTGACGGCTCAGGCGATGCTCTCGATTTCCTCGAAGAAGTAGAACGTAACGCTCGACGTCTACAAGCTAATGAGAGACAGACCATCATTATGATGGAAATGTCAATGAAAGGACCCGCGAAAGATTGGTTTCAGCAGCACATTCAGCCAACCATGGATGCTATGACCTGGGCTGAATTTGCTAACCACTTTAGAGAGTACTTTTTACCTTATGCGGTGACGGAGAGTTATCGTAGTCAGTGGTTGACCCTGAGTAGAGGCAATCGGTCTGTGCAAGAGTATGTGACGGAGTTTACCAGAGTAAGTAGGTTTGCACCAGACTTGACTACGGACCCAGTCAGAGTGAACTCAAGATTTGTAGAGGGTCTAGGAGCTGAATTTGTGAGTCTGACGTCTGATATCGGAAGAACCCTAGTGCAACTGATCGATAGCGCTAGGTAGATGGAAATTTCTTTGATCCGTTTTGGAAAGATTCCCGATCCTTCCAGTGTTGCGCCTGTGAGGAGTGATATGTTCCGCAGTGTACAGAGCGCACCTACCCAATCATACGTTAGGGGTTATTCTCGACCCCCATCACGTCAGCAGAGAAATAAGAAAGCTCGGTATGGAACTAGAGTCAGTACTTCAGACACCGGATTTAGTGCCAGATCTATGAGTGACATGGGAGGTGGAGTGCCCTTATGTCTGAACTGTAATAGAAGACACTACGGCGCGTGCTACATTGCTAGTGGAGCATGTTTTAACTGTGGTCAACGGGGCCATTTTGCTAGAGATTATCCGAGGCAGATGCCCCAGGGCTCGATGACCACTGTTATGCAGCCTTCTTATCAGCAGCAGAGGAATGCGCATCAGACAGCGTCAGGATATGATCAGACAGAGAGTACCTTCACTGGTCAGAGAGGCCGTGGTTATTGATAGGAGTATTTTACTCCTATCTTTAGTGTCGTTTCCGCATGCTTTATTAACGTTTTATCACGGTTTTATGGTATTTCGAATGCCTTATTACGTGTTTTAGTATTTCAGGTACTTAGGAGCATTGCGGAAGCATTTTGGTGCAAAAGTTGGGAAAGACGACAAAAGCGATGCGGAAGCTCATTTGCAAATCTGAAAAGCTGACCCCTGGGCACTAATTGACCAATTTGGACTAGCTAGAAGCCTCAAATGAACTCGTGATCCTCATGAAAGTTAAAGTAGACGTCCTAAGCTTTCCAACGGTTCAAGAATCGACTCAATCGGACATTTCTACACCGAGTTGCGAAGGTTTGAAGATCGAGATCCGGAGCAGAAAATGGCAGCTCGAATCGGGCTCCTCATTTAGCCCAAGGAGCTCTATTCGAGCTTGGGCTTGCTGGAATGGGGAAATCTTATTTCAAGATACAACAAGGCTTTATTAATTTGCTATTTTGGGCCCAACACATGTTAAATGATTGTTTGTCTTTTTCCTTCTTTTGTAAGTACTATATAAGGGGCCTTATCTCTATTTTAGGTATAGAAGATTTCCCTAGACTTTATTCTATGAGTGTACTTTTGAATCTTCTCCTAATTTTAGAAATCCCTAAGTTTAGTCCTTGCCTTCTTCAATAGAATTTCCAGATTTTCATATTTTCCTCCATTGTTGAATACTTAAGCTTTTTCTATTGAAGATTTATTCTCATTTTATTATTGAAGTATTATCTTATTGAATGTTATTGGCTTGGGTTTCTACAAAGGTAATTAGATCTATCTCTCAATGATTTATTATTCTATTTGCTTGATGTTTGTTGTTTTAGCCATGGTTGGCTAAAACCCCTTTGTTTGGGGGTTGAAATGAAGTTTAGAAATGTATGATTTGGGTTAGGGTTTGGGCTTATTGTTGTGTTCTAATTGATTTCCCTAATGCTTGTTTTAGATTAGCTACCTAAAGCATGATTCTAGGTTGGTTAACACTTTGAGAGAAGGTTAATTAATTGGATAGATCAATTAGGATCCTAATTAATGACACCATGAGAGTGGGTTAGAAATTAGGAAACCTTAGAGTGGATTGTTAATCGCCAATTGGCTTGTTAATCGTGTTTAGTGCCACGAGAGTGGATTAGGCTTGGTTAGTTGGCTTGTTTGTGATTTTATAACTCCTTGAGGCTCGAGAGAGCGGGAGTTATGCTTTAGGAACGCTCGGTTCACTTGTTGAAGCCCTAGACCCGAACTATTGATTGCATGACCTAAGCGTAGTTTCGATCTCCAAACCCCTTTATTAATTGAGTTATCCGTAATTGTTTAAGCGCTTTAGTCTTCTAGAATTGTTGATTAATTGTTAATTGAAAGTTTTGTTTTAGTTAATTGCTATTGTTAAATTGATACTTGAATTCAAATTCCAATTGTCTATTATGCTAAACGAATTGAATCGCAACTAAAGTTCATTCTCAGCAATCGCTCTAGATTCCGACTTCCGGATTATTACAAGTTGCGCTTTTTGCTCAACAAGTTTTTGGCGCCGTTGCCGGGGAGTGACGAGTGTTTATTGATTGATTGAAATTAGTTATTGTTCGGTCGAGTTAGCTTTATTTACTGTTTTTATCACTTTTGTTGTTTTTGCTTCTTTCCGGATTTACGCGTGGTTTGCTTGTTGTTGTTTGTTTAGGAGATCAACTATAGTGTATGCACAATACACGAAGGGCCAATCTTCCGCTAGAACCGTTTCAAGACAACCTCGGGAGATTTGAAAGAAGTGTGAGAAGGGAGAATCGTATACCCGTTATCATGGAACATGGGGATGATAACTATGAGGAGGAGCAATATCACCCTCAAGACGATGGAGTGAGGCAACATCCGCCTCCTCCACTCGATGAGAGAAATCGACAAGAGCAACAAGGGGACAATCACCCTCAAGTTCAAGGCCATCAAGCACAAAGACAAACTTTGGGGGATTTCTTCCTCCCGGATGTGGATAATGCCACCTATGGGTGCTTTGCAAGACCGGTCACCGCGGCTACTTTTGAAATCAAGCCTAGCACGATTCAACTCCTAGAGAATCGGTGCCAATTCTTTGGGTTAGCAAGTGAGGATCCGAATGAACACATAGCCAAGTTCTTGGGAGTGTTGGACACATTCAAGCTCCATAATGTCACCTCCGACCAAATCAAGCTTCGGATGTTTCCATTCTCACTAAGAGATAAGGCAAGCTTGTGGCTTCGGTCATTACCTAATGCATCAATCCACAATTGGCGGGATCTTGCTCAAGCTTTCCTTCACAAGTACTTTCCGATGGGGAGAACCGCAAAGTTGACAAAGGACATCATTGATTATTACCAATATGAAGGGGAATCTCTCTATGAAACTTGGGAGAGGTTCAAGGATCTCCAAAGGCACGTACCTCATCATCGACTTGTAAGGGAGCATGTGCTTCAAATATTCTATAATGGCTTGGGTGAGATTACAAGATCTACCATTGATTCGGCCGCGGGAGGTTCTTTGATGCAAAAGACGCTTGATGAGGCTAACGAGTTGATTGAGAAATTGGCTATGGTTAGTAGCACTTGGTCCTCGGAAAGGAGAAGACCACCGGCTCAAAAGACATTAATGACACTTGACCAATCCAAGGAGTTTGAAGCGATGAAAGCTATGAATGCCTCTTTGCAAAGTCAAGTTGATGCCTTGAAGAAGCAAGTGGCCCCACGGAATGCTCCGGTTGCGTATGTTCAAGTAGGTTGTGAGCATTGTGGGGATTTCAATCATGGAAGTAGTGAGTGCTATACCACGGGTCAAGCGTGGAGCGAACAAGTGAATTATGTGGGAGGTCAACGCCAAGGGAATGATCCTTACTCGAATACTTATAATCCGGGTTGGAGAAACCATCCTAACTTTGGATGGAGGAATCAAGAGGGCCAAGGCAATGTGCAAGCAAATCAACAAGCGGGTCCTAGTTTCCAAGGAGGAAATAGGCCCCAACAACAAGGTCCTTATCAAGGTCCTTATCACAACCAACAAGGGCAAGGAAACAACTATGGTGGTAGACCTCAACACCCTCCGGGATTCCAACCACAAAAGAATACGGATGAGGGAAATGTGCTTTCTAAGGTACTAGAGAAGCTAGAAAAAATGGAGCAAAGGGAGAAGAATCAAGCTTCTACTATCCATCATTTGGAAACTCAAATTTCTCAAATGGCCATTTCGCTTCAAGGAAGACCTCAAGGAGGGTTGCCATCTACTACGGAGAACAACCCTAGAGAGCATGTTAAGGCGGTAGAGCTCCGAAGCGGGAGAAATCTAGAAAAAGCTAATGGTAAGAAGCATGTGGTTGAGGAGGATGAGCCTCAAGTGGTGATTGATGTTGCTAGCTCTAGTCAAGAGCCACCTATTGTTTGTGAGGAGGTGGCTATTGAGGTTGAAGAGCCCTATGTGAGACCGCCACCACCACCGCCGTTTGTACCACCGGTTCCGTTCCCAAGCCGGTTAAGGAAAGCTCAAGGGAACGAAAAGTTTCATAAGTTCCTTGAGATTTTCAAGAAATTGCAAATCAATCTTAGCTTGGCGGATGCACTCCGGGAGATGCCGCAATATGCCAAGTTCTTGAAGGACATCATTACCAACAAACGAAGTTGGGATAGCGGTGCAACGGTTCCTATTCCGGAAGTGTGTAGCTCAATCATCTTGAATGATCTACCGGCTAAGTTGAAGGACCCAGGGAGTTTCTCTATACCTTGCACTATAGGAAACATGAGTTCCATTAATTGCTTATGTGATCTAGGTGCTAGCATCAATCTTATGCCTTTAACTCTTTTCAGGACGCTTTGTGGAGATCAAACCGTGAAAAGCACCTCGATGGTACTCAAACTAGCGGATCATTCGTTAAAAAGGCCGTTTGGGATTGTTGAGGATGTGCTTGTCAAGGTAGATAAATTTATCTTCCCCGTTGATTTTGTTATATTGGACTATGCGGTTGATAAGGAGTGCCCAATGATTTTGGGGCGACCCTTCATGAACACCGGAAGGGCTTTAATTGATGTGCATGGTGGCAAATTGACCTTGCGGATTGACGAGGAATCGGTTGAGTTTGATATGAAGAAAGTCATGCGGGGTACCATCGAGGAGGAGGATTGCATGAGGATTGATGTGATTGATGAGATTGTGGAAGAGCAACTCCGGGAGAATGTGCAATTGTTGAACGAAGCAAAGAGGGTAGAAATTTGTCCTCAACAAATCTCTCAAGTCTCGTTTCATTCCGAGTCGGGGGATGATGAATATACTAGAGAGGATGAACCGAAGCCGGAAAGTTTAAACAAGAGCAATGGTGTGACTCCACCATCTTCGGAGTTGCCCCCGAAGGTTGAAATGAAGCCGCTTCCGCCACACCTCCGGTATACTTTTATTGGGGAAAATGAGACCTTGCCGATAATCATCTCAAACAAGCTCTCTAAGGATCAAGAAAGGAAGGTTGTGCAAGTAGTGAAAGAGCACATGTTAGCAATGGGTTGGCAAATCTCCGACATTCGAGGAATAAGTCCGCAAATTGTGATGCATAAGATTAATCTCGAAGACGAGTCAAAGAAGTCGGCTCAAAGGCAACGAAGATTAAATCCGAATATGAAGGAGGTAGTGCACAAAGAGATCGTCAAGCTCCTCGACGCCGGAATAATCTATCCGATTTCGGATAGTGAGTGGGTTAGTCCCATTCAATGTGTTCCTAAAAAGGGCGGTATGACAATGGTGGAAAGTGAAAAAGGAGAGCAAATCTCCACAAGGACGGTAACCGGTTGGCGAGTATGCATCGATTATCGGAAGCTCAATGAGGTAACCCGAAAAGATCACTTTCCGCTACCATTTATCGATCAAATGTTAGAAAGGGTAGCGGGACACAAGTTTTATTGTTTCCTTGATGGGTACTCGGGTTACAATCAAATATTAATCCTCCCGGAAGATCAAGAGAAGACGACCTTCACATGCCCCTACGGTACCTTTGCATACCGGCGAATGCCCTTCGGACTATGCAACGCACCCGCCACATTTCAAAGATGTATGACCTCAATCTTCAACGATATGATTGAAGATATTATGGAGGTGTTCATGGATGACTTCTCCGTGTTTGGCGATTCGTTCGATGGTTGTTTAGCGAATCTAAGGCGGGTTTTAGCACGATGTGTGGAGACAAATTTAGTTTTAAATTGGGAAAAGTGCCACTTCATGGTGGATGAAGGCATTGTACTCGGGCATAGGATATCGGAGGCGGGAATTGAAGTGGATAGGGCAAAGACGGCGGTTATTGAAAAATTAGTCGCTCCGACTACGGTCAAAGGAGTTCGGGCATTTTTGGGCCACGCGGGTTTTTACCGGCGATTCATTAAGGATTTTTCGTCTATTGCACGACCGTTGACAAGTTTGCTAGTAAAAGATGCGCCGTTTGACTTCACAAGGGAATGTCAAGATGCTTTTGAGAAGCTAAAGGAGGCACTTGTGACCGCTCCCATTATATCATCTCCGGATTGGAGTTTGCCTTTTGAGCTAATGTGTGACGCTAGCGACCAAGCATTGGGTTGCGTGTTGGGGCAAAGAAAAGATAAGCGGGTGCATGTGATCTATTATGCTAGTCGGACTATGGCGGGCGCGCAACTCAACTACACCACTACCGAAAAGGAGATGTTGGCGGTAGTGTTTGCCTTGGACAAGTTTCGGCAATACTTGCTTGGATCAAAGTCCATCATCTATACCGATCATGCCGCTTTGAGATACCTTTTCACTAAACAAGACGCAAAGCCTAGGCTTATTCGATGGATCCTTCTAATGCAAGAGTTCGATATAGAAATCCGAGACTAGAAAGGTACGGAGAATGTGGTAGCGGACCACCTTTCGAGATTTGAAATTCCGGAACCAATCCCTATTGGTGTGGAGATTAATGAGCGGTTTCCGGACGAAACGCTTATGATGATTCGGGAAGTGGAGACACCATGGTATGCCGATTTTGCAAATTACCTCTCATCGGGAGTCATGCCTCCGGACTTGACATCCCACAAAAGGAAGAAGTTCTTATCCGATGTTAAAAGGTACTTGTGGGATGAACCTTTCTTGTTTAAAATATGTGGTGATGGAATGTTGAGACGATGTGTGTCCTTGGGGGAAATGATGCCCATTTTGAGTTCATGTCATGAGACCGGACATTATGGTTCGGCTAGAACCGCCGCTAGAGTGCTTGAGAGCGGGTTCTTTTGGCCAACTTTATTTCGTGATGCTAAAGAGTTTGTTGACCATTGTGATCGGTGCCAACGTGTAGGCAACATCTCAAAAAGAGACGAGATGCCTTTGACTTCGGTTCAAGAAGTGGAGATATTTGATGTATGGGGTATAGATTTCATGGGGCCTTTTCCGGTTTCATTCAAAAACCAATACATTTTGGTATGTGTGGATTATGTCTCAAAATGGGTAGAAGCGGAGGCTTTGCCCACTAATGATGCTAAGGTGGTGTTGAGTTTTCTTAAGCGGCTAGTGAATCGGTTTGGGACTCCTAGAGTGATTACTAGTGACGGTGGTTCGCATTTTTGCAATCGGCAATTTCAAGCTCTTATGAGGAAGTACAATGTGCATCACCGGGTCGCCACACCTTATCACCCCCAAACGAGTGGCCAAGTTGAGGTTTCGAACCGTGAATTGAAAAGAATTCTAGAGAAGACGGTGAATGGATCCCGGAAAGATTGGTCTTTGAAATTGGATGATGCATTGTGGGCGTATAGGACGGCCTACAAAACTCCACTTGGGATGTATCCGTTCCGTATTGTCCATGGGAAGGCGTGTCATCTTCCTCTAGAGCTTGAGCATAGAGCGTATTGGGCTATTAAGAAGTTGAACTTTGACTTCAAGAAGGCGGGAGAGAAGCGGTTACTTCAATTGAATGAGTTAGATGAATTTCGCTTCATGGCTTATGAGAATGCCAAGCTCTACAAGGAGAAAACGAAGCGATGGCATGATGCTCACATCTCCCCAAAGGTCTTAGAGGTTGGTTCGTTTGTACTTCTTTACAATTCACGCTTGCGGTTGTTTCCGGGTAAATTGAAATCTCGTTGGAGTGGCCCATTCAAAATCCGGAATGTGGCGAATCACGGTGCGGTGGAATTGGAGAATTCTAAGGGTGAAACTTTCAAGGTTAATGGCCACCGGTGCAAACCATATCTTGGACCCTTGATGAATCGGGTGGAAGATGAGATATCTTTCACAACTCCTACATGAATCCACCGTGAGACGGTCGAGCTTTCGACTTTAAACAAGCGCACTTGGGAGGCATTCCCAAGAGGTTCGATTTAATGTTTTTGGTTGTTGTTTTACCTTCTTTAGATTGTCTAGATGTTGTTTTTGTTGTTGTTGATTTTATGTCTTTTTTGTTCAAGATAACGCCGGTGTGTTTGATTTTTAATGTGTAGGTAAGAAGAAAAAGCGGAAAAGAATCGAACTCCCCCTGTATAAGGGAGCTCGAATCGAACTCCCCTTATATAAGGGAGCTCGAATCGAGCTCTCCTTGGAAAAAGGAGAGCTCGATTCGAGCTACACAAATTTGGTGACAGATTTGTGTAGCTCGAATCGAGCTACCTTTGAAGGAAGTGTAGCTCGATTCGAGCTACACAAATCTACCAACAGATTTGTGTAGCTCGATTCGAGCTACACCTTATTAAAAGGGGGGTTATTTTTTTTCCTTCTTGGCTTTGAAATGTTCCTATTGGTTGGTGTTTTAAGGCTCATGGATTGATGAGGTGTTTAAATCTTGGCCTTCAAATTAGAAAAAACATTTCACAAAGATTCATGACATGGCAAGATCTCCACCCCTCTTCTCCTATTTTTCAAATCTTACCCCAAAAAGAGCTCCAACACTTCTTCTTCTCCAAATTCTTTTCCCCAATTATCAAAAACTCCATAGCCAAGACCTCCATTCTCTTTCTTCTAGAAAAAATTTTCCAAGCTCTATCTCCACCATTCTCAAGCCAAACTCAAATCTAAACACACTTCCAAACACCCTTTTCCCTCCTCTACAATGTCTCGGAATACAAGAGCAAGCCGAGCCTCCAAGCAAAAATCCATACCTCCTAGTGAGCAAGAATTTCAAGTTGAACTACCACCACAACCTATCCGTTCATCGAAGAAAACAACCAATTTCGGGGCTCTCTCACGGAAATACAAGGCACCCTTTGAAATCCGCTCGGTTAGTGAGGGTGAACGCTTTGAGAAGCTTAAGGAATTTGGTGTCACTGATGCGTATGAAATTTGTTGGATGACTATGGAAAAATTGGGCATTCATGAGAAGTTGGATGATCTCATTCAATTCCTTTTTCTTGATAAGTTGATAAGGATACCGCATGAGCAATGTGAAGCACTCACATACGAATTCTTCACTACAATTGAGTCCACCACCGACACTTCTATTACCTTTCGGTTGGACGGCAAGGAGCGGGAATATTCCATGATCAACTTGTATCAAGATTTTGGGTTAACCGACTTAGGGATGAAAGAATTGTCGCATAAGGGTGATTTTGATGCAAACGTGATATGGAACAAGGCATCGGGGAAACAAGCTACGACTCACACTTTTCCAAGTTGAAAGAGGTTCGGGATATTGCCACCATAATCTTGCTTAAGTGGTACGGCTACACCTTCTATGGACGCCATGAGCATCACAAAGTAGCACGGTCGGATTTGTTCCTTTTGCAAGCTTTGAATCACCCAACGGAACGAGAGAAGCAAGTGCATTTGGCGTATCGGTTGATAAAGTTGCTTCAAGAGGAGCCTAAAGCTCAAAAGAAGAAAGGATTTGGATGGTTGGTGTTGTTTTTGGCACGAAAAGATCCGGAGTTTGATGAAAGCAAGTATCAAATTCAACCGCCACGAATGATAGACATGGATCACTTGAGCATCGGAGGGTATGTGCGGAAGGAAAGAGTTGTAGGAAAGTACAAGCATGATAATTGGGTGGAAGTACATCCCGGCGAGCCAATTCCGCCTAGGTTGCGCGCATCACCAAGACAAGAAGTAGAGCCGAGGCGACCTAAAGAGCCGGTGCGACGGAAAGACAAAAATGCGGCCGGAACAAGCGCCGAAGGAGGAGCAATACCGGAGGGCGTGCAATGGGAGCCTCCCGCTCCTAATGTGGATACAAGGAATGACTTTGAAGCCGCCCAACTCCGATTCATGGAGGATCAACGCAAGATGTGGGCACGTATGGAATATCGCATGACGAGGCTTCATGATCGACAAAGGCGCCACGAGGAAAAATTACGTGACTATTTCAATGCCCCGGGGCGCCGGCTTATCCATCTCCAACTCCATCGCCCGAACCACCGGAATTCGACTAAAACAAGATTTGCATTTCTCTAACTCAACTCATACAATTTTGCTTTATATTTCTTACTTAGGGACTAAGTTCGAAATAGTGTGAGGAGGGTTAGTCAATTGTATGTCGCTAGTTGAATTTTATCTTGTTTTATGCTTTAGTGTGTTTTATTTTACGTTGTTGTTTTAGTTTGTGTTAGTAGTCTAGTTATTGAGTCACCTCCACTAAATCTTTGTTCTAAGCATGATATTGAATGTTTTGTATGTTTGTGATTGTGGCGGAATTTGGAAATCTATCAACTTGTGACATCTCCCGATCTTTAATGGCATGAATGTGTTTTTGTCTAATTTAAGCAACTTCCAAGGATGATTGATTGATGAAAATACTTTTATGTGACAAATTTTGATGGAAATTGGGTGAAAATGTTCTTTGGTGAAAACAATTGTGAGCATGATAGTTGTTTTGGGATATGGATGCATGATGTGCAAATTTTTGAATATTTTGGGTCATTTGTGAATAAAATTGGGCATGATTGGCATGAGAACATAGGAATTAAATTAGTGCATAACACCACATTCTTTTCTAAAATGTTGAGCCTTGATTATAATTCTTGTGTGTTGTGTAGCTATATTCCTAGAACTTGCTTGGTGTCCATTTAAGACTATATAGTTGAGTGTCGATTGCTAAGTGATTATGGCATTAGGATCACCATTTGTTTAAGACCACTTAAAAAAGCCTACCCTTACCACTAGGTCACCCCTTTGAGCCTTAAACCATTTCTTTCAAATTATAACACATGTTAACACACCATCCCTTCAACAAATTACCCTTTGAAAATACCCCAAAAATTGACTTGAATGACTCTTAACTATTAAGACATTTGTCTAACTTGAAGAATAGGAAAAGCATGAGCAAAGAATTAATTATGTGCCTAAAGAAAAGAAAGAAAAGCAAAAGAAAGAAAGAATAAAGAAAGATCGAGAAAAATAAAAAGAAAAAAAAAAGAGTAAAAAGAAAAGTTGAATAAAAGGCATGAAAATCAAGATGAAGTTCTAATGTGCAAGAAAATTCCAAGTTAGACAAATAAATGTGAACAAATATCTAGTTATCAAGTCAAATTTTTGTAGCCAAATTATCCTTCTTTATCTACCCCCTAACCCCTAGCCAAGTTACAACCCATTCAAAAGACCATATGATAGCAATTGATTACCGAACTAAGTAGGGGAGAATCAGACTAAAAGCAAGCCTATGGTGAATTAGCATTTTTCTTGAGCTTAATTGTGTGCACCCCAAACACTTGTGTGTTAGAGTGAATCTTGTGAGAATTAATATGCTTTTAATTGATGCCTATGTTTGCTATGCCTTGATTACCCTCTTATCACTTGACCAAGTAGTGCATGTCCCTTAGATGACCTTAATGACTTGATTTGTTCAACAAGAACCTTAAGTCAATGCAAGTGTAGTCTAATTGTCATCACATTTTGTCATTAAAAGTGCATTCATCTCTTGTGTGCATCATTAGAGGTTGTTGACTTTAGACAATATCATTTAAGCCATTGTTGAATAGGAGTTCATTTGTTGATACTTGTTCGAGATCGCCATGGTTAGTTACCGTTTGATTTGCCTAAGTTCATTTCTTGCTTGGGGACAAGCAAAGATTTAGTGTGAGGAGGTTTGATAGGAGTATTTTACTCCTATCTTTAGTGTCGTTTCCGCATGCTTTATTAACGTTTTATCACGGTTTTATGGTATTTCGAATGCCTTATTACGTGTTTTAGTATTTCAGGTACTTAGGAGCATTGCGGAAGCATTTTGGTGCAAAAGTTGGGAAAGACGACAAAAGCGATGCGGAAGCTCATTTGCAAATCTGAAAAGCTGACCCCTGGGCACTAATTGACCAATTTGGACTAGTTAGAAGCCTCAAATGAACTCGTGATCTTCATGAAAGTTAAAGTAGACGTCCTAAGCTTTCCAACGGTTCAAGAATCGACTCAATCGGACATTTCTACACCGAGTTGCGAAGGTTTGAAGATCGAGATCCGGAGCGGAAAATGGCAGCTCGAATCGGGCTCCTCATTTAGCCCAAGGAGCTCTATTCGAGCTTGGGCTTGCTGGAATGGGGAAATCTTATTTCAAGATACAACAAGGCTTTATTAATTTGCTATTTTGGGCCCAACACATGTTAAATGATTGTTTGTCTTTTTCCTTCTTTTGTAAGTACTATATAAGGGGCCTTATCTCTATTTTAGGTATAGAAGATTTTCCTAGACTTTATTCTATGAGTGTACTTTTGAATCTTCTCCTAATTTTAGAAATCCCTAAGTTTAGTCCTTGCCTTCTTCAATAGAATTTCCAGATTTTCATATTTTCCTCCATTGTTGAATACTTAAGCTTTTTCTATTGAAGATTTATTCTCATTTTATTATTGAAGTATTATCTTATTGAATGTTATTGGCTTGGGTTTCTACAAAGGTAATTAGATCTATCTCTCAATGATTTATTATTCTATTTTCTTGATGTTTGTTGTTTTAGCCATGGTTGGCTAAAACCCCTTTGTTTGGGGGTTGAAATGAAGTTTAGAAATGTATGATTTGGGTTAGGGTTTGGGCTTATTGTTGTGTTCTAATTGATTTCCCTAATGCTTGTTTTAGATTAGCTACCTAAAGCATGATTCTAGGTTGGTTAACACTTTGAGAGAAGGTTAATTAATTGGATAGATCAATTAGGATCCTAATTAATGACACTATGAGAGTGGGTTAGAAATTAGGAAACCTTAGAGTGGATTGTTAATCGCCAATTGGCTTGTTAATCGTGTTTAGTGCCACGAGAGTGGATTAGGCTTGGTTGGTTGGCTTGTTTGTGATTTTATAACTCCTTGAGGCTCGAGAGAGCGGGAGTTATGCTTTAGGAACGCTCGGTTCACTTGTTGAAGCCCTAGACCCGAACTATTAATTGCATGACCTAAGCGTAGTTTCGATCTCCAAACCCCTTTATTAATTGAGTTATCCGTAATTGTTTAAGCGCTTTAGTCTTCTAGAATTGTTGATTAATTGTTAATTGAAAGTTTTGTTTTAGTTAATTGCTATTGTTAAATTGATACTTGAATTCAAATTCCAATTGTCTATTATGCTAAACGAATTGAATCGCAACTAAAGTTCATTCTCATCAATCGCTCTAGACTCACTCCTCGTGGGATCGATTCCGACTTCCGGATTATTACAAGTTGCGCTTTTTGCTCAACAGTTATGCAAATCGTGGAGGAAGAAATGGCGGAGGACGCGGTACTGGCCAGACTTCGCAGGCTGGCGGAAGTCAAGCCAGGGTCTTTGCACTGAATCCTCAGGAGGCTCAGGCTTCCAATGCTGTGGTGCAAGGTACCTTTCCTATCGCTTCTCAAGACGCACTAATTTTATTTGATCCGGGTGCTACGCATTCGTTTGTTTCGCCTAGTTTTGCTAGTAAGTTAGGAGTGCAACCAGCGTATCTTAGGAATCCCTTGTCCGTAGCTACTCCAGTTGGAGAGAGTGTAGAAGTTAGTATCGTTTATCCGTCTTGTCCTGTGAAAGTTCAAGGACGAGATTTGTTAGTTGACTTGATTTTACTCGAGGTATTAGCTTTTGACGTTATATTAGGAATGGATTGGCTAGCTCAGCACTACGCCAATGTGGATTGTCGAAAGAAGACAGTAATGTTTAATACTCCTGGAATTGAAGCGGTTTCAACTCAGGGTGACAAGATGGAATCTTCTACGAGTATTATTTCAGCTATCAAAGCTTGTCGTATGTTGAAGAAGGGATGTCAAGGATTCTTAGCGATAGTACGAGACGTGGAGAAGAAATGTGCGAATATAAGTGATGTACCAGTGGTGACGGAGTATCCAGACGTTTTTCCAGAAGAATTACCTGGATTACCCCCAGATCGTGAGATTGAGTTTTGTATCGAATTGGCTCCTGACACGAAGCCAATATCAATACCCCCTTATCGAATGGCGCCAGCAGAGCTCAAGGAACTTAAAGATCAATTAGAAGAGTTGTTTGATCGCGGTTTCATCAGACCAAGTGTATCCCCGTGGGGTGCACCAGTGCTATTCGTGAAAAAGAAGGATGGATCGCTTCGACTATGTATCGATTATCGACAGCTGAATAAGGTAACGATCAAGAATAAGTATCTGTTACCTAGAATCGACGACCTATTCGATCAGTTACAAGGAGCGAAGTACTTCTCCAAAATCGACTTGAGATCAGGCTATCATCAACTGAAGATTCGCGATAATGATGTTCAGAAGACTTCTTTTCGAACTCGATACGGTCATTACGAGTTCCTCGTTATGTCATTCGGATTGACGAACGCCCCAGCATCCTTCATGGATCTGATGAATAGAATATTCAACCGTACTTGGATCAGTTCGTGATCGTGTTCATCGATGACATTTTGATTTATTCGCGTACAGAAGAAGAGCACGCTCAACATCTGGGGATAGTACTACAGACGCTAAGAGAGCATCAGCTTTACGCCAAATTTTCTAAATGTGAATTTTTGCTAACGGAAGTGGCTTTCTTAGGTCATGTGGTTTCACAAAGCGGCATTAAGGTCGACCCGAAGAAGATTGAAGCTGTGATAGAATGGAAGCGGCCTGAATCAGTTACGGAAGTTAGAAGTTTCCTTGGTTTGGCAGGATACTACAGACGATTTGTACATGATTTTTCAAAGATCGTCGTGCCTTTGACGAAGTTAACTCAGAAGAACGCGAAATTCAATTGGACGGGCCAGTGTGAACTCAGTTTTCTGAAACTGAAAGAGTGTCTGACGACGGCACCAGTCTTAGCGCTACCAGAAGGAACTGAAGGATTCACAGTATACTGTGATGCGTCAAGAGTCGGATTAGGATGTGTCCTTATGCAACACGGTAAAGTGATTGCATACGCTTCACGACAGCTTAAGAAGCATGAGACGAACTACCCGACGCATGATCTGGAATTAGCAGCAGTGATTTTTGCGCTGAAGATCTGGAGACATTATTTATACGGTGCTACGTGTGAGATCTTTACAGATCATAAAAGCTTGAAGTACATTTTTGACCAACGAGAGTTAAACCTCAGACAGCGGAGATGGATGGAGTTATTAAAAGATTACGACTGCACGATACAATACCATCCAGGCAAGGCCAACGTCGTGGCGGATGCATTAAGCAGGAAGTCGGCAGGAAGTCTCGCGCACGTTACAACGACATGGCAGAGACCGTTAATCAACGAGATTCATACGATGTTTAGCCAAGGAGTGGAGTTCGAGATTTCATCTCTCGGAAACCTAATGGCCCAGTTAACGATCCGATCGACTTTGATAGATCAGATCAAAGAGTTGCAAGCGGACGACCCTCAATTAAAGCATTTAATTGAGGAAGTTCAACAAGAAAAGAGTCAAGATTTCAGTATCGTCAATGGAATGTTGAAATACGGCAATCGAATGTGCGTTCCAGACGTGGAAGATTTAAGACAGAAGATCATGGAGGAGACGCATGGAACGATGTATAGCGTTCATCCTGGTTCCACGAAGATGTATTACGACATCAAATCAACGTATTGGTGGAGCGGAATGAAGAAAGATATCGCAGAGTTCGTGGCAAAATGCCCGACTTGTCAGCAAGTCAAGTTGGAGCATCAGCGACCTTATGGATTTCTTCAACCGTTACCCATCCCGGAGTGGAAATGGGAGCAGATCACGATGGATTTCGTAGTCGGATTGCCCAAAACCCAGAAAGGTTTTGATTCCATTTGGGTAATCGTGGATCGTTTGACGAAGTCAGCGCACTTCATTCCGATCAAGACGACGTATTCTGCAGCAAAGTTGGCAGAGATTTACATCGATAAGATCGTGAGCCTACACGGAGTTCCCGTGTCAATTGTTTTAGACAGAGGTTCCATATTTACCTCTCATTTCGGGAAAAGCTTACAAGACGCGTTAGGAACACGATTGAATTTCAGCACTGCGTTTCATCCTCAGACGGACGGCCAGTCTGAGCGGACGATTCAAACGTTAGAAGATATGCTTCGACTATGCGTATTAGACTTCGGAGGTAATTGGGATACGTACCTACCTCTAGTCGAGTTCGCCTACAATAATAGCTATCATTCGAGCATCGAGATGGCTCCATACGAAGCGTTATACGGGCGTAAATGTCGATCCCCTATCTGTTGGGATGAAGTCGGTGAGCGAAAGCTCACTGGAGCAGAGATCATCCAGATTACGTCAGAAAAAGTACCGTTAATAAAACAACGTCTAAATACTGCTTCTAGTCGACAGAAGAGTTACGCGGACCCCAAGAGAAAGGATATCGAATTTCAGATCGGAGACTACGTATTTCTCAAAATATCAGCGATGAAGGGAGTGATTCGTTTCGGAAAGAAGGGAAAGTTGGCTCCGAGATATGTCGGACCCTACCAGGTCGTAGAACGCATAGGCTCAGTTGCTTACAAGCTGGATTTGCCATCAGAGATGTCGCAAGTTCATCCTGTCTTCCATATTTCCATGCTTCGGAAATATGTACCGGACCCTTCTCGAATAATTCAACCGCAAGCGGTGGATGTCAGCGAGGAACTGACATACGAAGAGCGGCCAGTGCAGATTGTCGATACGCAGATACGACAATTGCGAACGAAGAAAATTCCAATGGTGAAAGTTCTTTGGAGAAGGCAGTCCGTAGAAGAGTGTACGTGGGAGACAGAAGAGGATATGAGGCAGAAATATCCATATCTGTTTACTCAAGGTACGTGGCTAAATTTTAAATTCGAGGACGAATTTATTTTAAGGGGGGGTGAATGTAATACCCCAAAATATTTTAAGATAATTACGTCGTGCCACGTGTCGAGGTTTCTGATAAATTAAATTAAGGAGAATTTAATTTAATTATATCGGGAATTTAGAATAAATTTTTAATAAGTTAATTAGCGGGATTTGAGGAAATAAATTTGAAAATTAATATAAAATAAATTATAAATCCCGTAACGATAATTATTTCGCCAAAGTCCGCAAAATAATATATAGTATTTATGGTATAAGTTTCGAATCGATCGGAGATCGTTTAAAATTTGGACGCGAATAGGTTATGGACTAAATTGAAACTTTTGAAGAGTTTCAAGGACTAAAGTGTAAATTAGCCAGGTTATATATCATTTCCTTCAGATGAAGGAATCACCAGAACCTTCTTCTTTCTATCCTTTTTCGTTCAAACGGCGATCGATTACGGTTCGTCGCGTGGTTTTCGTTTCTCGTCCGTTTCCGACGTTTAATAGCTCGAATTGATCGTATTCACGAGGCGAATCACGGTAAGCTTGACGTTTTCTCGTTTAAACGGATATATTTTGAGTTATATCGATTCAAAATTTTAGGCCACGAAACGATTTTATCGTTTTATCGATTATAGGATTGTATTTGGGTGTTTTAAAGTTAGAAATAGCGTTTTGGATACGTTTTGAGCGTTTTGGCGCGTTGAAGCTCGTCGGAATCGACTCCCGGGCGAAGGCTCGTGGCTGTGCGTCGCACAGCCGAACTGTGCGAACGCACAATCAATGGACTGTGCGACTGTGCGGACGCACAGTCAGGTGACTGTGCGAACGCACAGTCATGCACTGTGCGAACGCACAGTCTTCCAGGACTGTGCGAACGCACAGTCACACCGTGCGGACGCACAGTCCCCTGTGCAATCGCACAGGCAGACGCGCGTACGCATAGTGTTTTCGCCAATCGATCTAGTTTATCGAGAAAATTATATACACGCATATCGAGATTTGAAATGGACTAATATTCAATTAATCACCGATTAATTAGAGGCGTTAACCTAGTGAGGTTAAAAGAAGATTGAGTTAAAAGTGATTTACTATCCGTAAACGAGTTTGATACCGTTTATCGGAGTTTACGTGAGAAGCACGATGATTAATAAAAGTTCAATGTGTCGAGTCTCGAGTCTAGAGTCAATCTTAGAATAGAATTCTAATACAAGTCAAATGTTTTAAAATTTGCTTTAGATCCGGCGAGGCAAGAGGCAGCTGGACCAGTAGTTCGGGAAGGTTGACGTTTTAAAGCCCCGACGTATTTTTGGATAAGCGTTTTCTGTGAGTTTATACGATTTGCTTTTAAAGTATTTATTTAAGCAAATATTTTATATTGCTTTATGTTGTTTTGCATGATTGCGATGCGAATTCTTTTTATGAATTGCATATGCTTGATTTGAAACCAATATTGATCCGATGGAACGTGCTACCTATTGGGCGACAATAGGACTGCGTGATCACCGGTTTTGATGTGACTCGGCTGGGAGCTGATGATGATTATGAAATTTGCGATTGGGTTTATGATTTTGATACGAGTGAGCACTCGGCTACGGTGTAGTCTGGAGTCCCCGTATCTAGTGGCTGGGCCACCAGTGAGTTGGACTCACAACTTGATGTTAATGATTGGGTTGCTTGATCGATTAATTAGTATGTTTGAGGATTAAGGTTTCAATCGGATCCTGTACTTGGCTGCATACGATTGAATATCGTTTTATGTTTTATTTGAATACTTATTGGTAAATGTATGAACTCACTCAGTATATCCTAATATACTGGCCCCTCACAGATTTCCTTTCAGGTTAAAGACGCTTTGAAGCGACAGACTTCTATCCTACTTACAGAAGTCTGTATTTTTGAGTATGTAAAGAAACAGTACTTTACTCTTAGAGCTGCAGTAGATAAGTATTTTGCAAGTCAGCTTGTAATATATAGTTTTATGTAAATATAACTTTAACGTTTTAAAGTTTTAAACGTTTTACGCTTGCTGTGTTATTTATATTGTGACTGCTAGAGGATATGTATGCCTGACATGTGTGCTTCTGCATGACACGTGTTTATGTATGTCATGCATGACGTTTATGTTTCGCGAAAAATTATTTTACGTTTTTAGGCTTGCTGCGGGTTTCGGAGCAATCACTCCCATTCCCTAGCGCCGGTCTCGGCCCTGAGATTGGGTCGTGACATTAATTTTATCGAAATTAAAAAATATCACATTCGCTATATTAATATGATCCGTTATTATATAATACTAATTTATAACTATTCATAATATTTTAGTAATTAATAATTATTTTAAGCATTTATTTTTATTATTTTAAGTGTTTAGCCACGTGTTACGCACGTGAGTGATATTCATATGACCCGTTAAATATATATTAATATTAATTAAATTACCATATTAATATCTTAATATATTTTAAACTTTCAAATCTATTTTATGGTTAAAAGTTGTATGTGTAATTTCAATTTAGAGTTTGAAAGTGAAAGTGAATATTGTAGTTTGAAAATGAAAACTCATTAACTAATATAGTTGTAGTAGATTAAAAATTAAAATTCAACATAAAAGTACACTAAGTGTGTTCTAGTGCTGTAGTTTTAAACTAAAAGTTATTCTTTATAATTATGTTAATTGATAAGTCGAAAACTAATATTTAGCATAGAAAGCATTAATATAGCAAAAGTCTAACTGATGTAATAAAAAGTTAATTATATTTTTATTAGTATTAAATTTGTATTTAAATTGTAATTACGTTTGTACTTAAATTAAGATAATTAAGAGTTTATTCTTATTAGAATTAGATTTGTACTTAACTCGTAATTTTTTTAGTTATTGAAGGCTAATTTGTAATTTTACCTATTAACGAAGACTAATATTATGCATTTAGTTGATTAATTTATTTAACTAATTTTAAATAAATATATAATTACAGCACTTAATTGGTTTTATATGACCCGTTAAATTAGTAGATAAAAAACGATATATAAAAAAATTGTACAAATTTTATAAATTTAAGAATTGTACAAATTTTATAAATTTAAGAATTGTATTTAAAAATGAAAATTCCTTCATAAAAAGTTGAAGGGTGCATATATATGCTTTGCCATCATCTTCTTAAATTTTTTGGATGGTTTATATTAATTGTATAATTTTTCAATGATACATAAGCAACGGCCAACTATAGAATTTGAACCTAATTTGATTGTGACACTAAGTAAAGAATCCTATTTTATCTTCAGTAGCAGTATACTATTTCGCATAGTTATTTACGGAAACTAAACTCTAATTAACACATATTTTGATTCTAAAGTTAGACTCCTATTTAATTTTGTATTTTTTTTATTAGAGTTACTTGTATTGTATCTCTCTCAAAAATTAATTATTAATTTATATTGACCATAATATCGTAATTTTGTCTATCCCCTCCTTCCCACATATAAGATAGTTATTATAGATAGATAGATATATATTAATCTTTTTTAATATTCCCTCCATTCCACAATACTTGACGTTGTGGAATGGGGCACACATATTAAGGATATAACTAAAATATACTATATTCCCTAAACTACCCCCATTAAAGAGTTGATCTCATCTGTGTAAAGCCACTAACTTTAACTCTTTTTAACCTTCGCTTGCCTCGTTCATCTTCTTCGTATGTACTGCAAATCTGATGGAAATTATAAAACTAATCCAAGAGCGTTGGAGACTACATCAACAACCATATGATTTATACAAAGATTATTAGAATGAAAAAATGAAAAAAATGGATATTTCAAGATTTGAAATATCCAAAAAACAAAAACAAATAAGAGCATCAATGAAAGAAAGAAAAGAGAAAAAGAACCCAGATGGCTTCTGGGTTTGAAAAACAAATATAGGCCCTGTTTAGTTGTGGGAAATACTGACTGTTTTTCAGAAAATTACTCCAAGAAAACTGGAAAACAGAATCTGGTGTTTAGTTGTATTATTTTCTAATTTAGAAAACTAAAAAACAATTTTCATAATTTTCCATATTATAACTAATGGTTGAAAAACACCAAAAACATGTTTTCTCGCTTTTTCTTTATAAAAATTAACTTTTAGAAAACACAATTTTTTAATTGATATTTCTATCTAACAAGTTCAAAAAATAATAAAACATAATTTGAGAATTTAACAACGAGAATCAATATTTATTCAATTTTAATATTAATGAATTTTTTTTAATCATTAATAAACACTTGCATGTAGAATTGACCACAGTTTAGTTCGAGAAACACTTGAACCGGCCCTAAACCGGCTCTTATATTGTTCCGGACCGTTTTTAAACCGGCAAATTCCGGCTGCACCCGATTCAAAAAATTAAAAAATACATTAAAATAAATATAAATTTAAAATAAATTTAATATAATTAATTATATTAACAATGAATTATATAAACATATTTAGTATATAATTTAAAATGCATATTTTTTTAAATATACCAACCGACATTTTTGGTTCCAAAAAAAATTGTGAACCGGCCTAAAATCTCTCAGTTCATTTTTGGTCCGATTTTTAAACATAATCAATGATCCAACCATATTATTTTCGAATTAAGTCATACACATTCATCATGATATAAAAAAAAGTTCCTTAGCACATATTTTCTCCTCATATTTAAATTAAGTATTTATTTTAAATTAGATATTAAATAATTAAAACTCGAATTTCAATTCTTTTTAATATTTTCTGAGGTTAAACAACATTCATGAAAAATAAAAATACAAAAATCTCGTTAAAAAGATATAGTATGTTGTTTAATTTTAGAAAATAGAAAATAAAAAACAATAAAAAAATTAGATAAGCAAACAAAATTTGATTTTCTAATTTTCTATTTGAAAAACAAAAAACTGAAAAATAAAGAAAATGAGAAGAAAAATGGAAACATAAAATAAAAAAATGTTTTCTACAACTAAACATGACCATAGTGTTTCTTTAAAAAAGAGAAGAAATTCAATTCAATTACCCAACAAGATACCTTCTTCTTCCATTATCTTGCAAAATGGGGATCTGATTTTTTTTAACTGGAGTTGAAGTTAGATGGTGTAAAATAAATGACAGATAATAAACAAATTTACATGTTTAGATTATAGTGTGGGTGAAAATACAGAGTTACAGGCATATGTGAGGAAGAAGATGGAATGTTAATGAAAGTAAACTATTTTCAAGGAAAGAGAATGTCTTTTTATCACAAGGTTAATTTAGGCAAAAATAGGTGCCAAAGTCCAGAACGTCAAGTATTTAGGATTATTTAGAAAAGTCTAAAACGTCAACTTTTGTGGAATGGAGGGAGTATTAATTTATCATAAAAGTTTACTTATGACTTATTTGAATTTTTTTAAAGTTAAAGGACTTATTTGAATTTTTCCAAATAAAAAAGAATATAATTTTATCTTTAATTTTAGTTGTTTTGAATGTTTTCATTTTTTTAATTTAGAATATAATTAAAAGTCGAACATACAAAATCGGGTATAATTGTGAGAATGCAATTTTAAAAAGAAATTAAGGTCAACAATTTTTGAATAATTAAACCTAAATAAAATGGGACACATGGAATATTTAAAACTCCTATTGATTCTGAATCTTGTGATTCCTATTCTGAAGATTCCAATGATCTCAAGATATCAGCAAAGGAGATTTACTTGGCCACAGAAAATCTCAATGAAGTCAACTTGATTGGCCAAGGCATAGCTGGTAATAAAATGTCTGAACTTTTTAATACTAATAGTAATTACTCGGCGAGTCCTACGTTTCAGCATTTCGTTTCTGTTTCTAAAAACACTAGAAAAGTTCAGAAACTTTATATTTATATTCTAAAAAAAATTATTTTGTCGATTTCAGTTCCAACTTTTCCCGTTTTTAGCGTTTCTCCTTACTATTATGCAGGGAAGGTGAACAAAGGAGTGCTAGCTGACGGGCAGCATGTTGCCGTTAAGCACATAATCAACGACGACGGACATGCTGAGACATTTGTCCGGGAAGTTACGAGCCTGTCTCACATCAGACATCCAAACCTTGTAGCTCTGGAGGGATATTGTGAGCACACTGATGATTGTTTCTTAGTTTATGAGTTGTCACAATGGTAACCTAGCAGAATGGTTATATGGTAAGTATAAGGTTCTTTCTTGGACCCAAAGACTTGAGATTGCAATTGATTGTGCTAGAGGTCTTTGGTTTCTCCACACTTACCCAGAAGGCTGTATTGTTCATCGTGATATCAAGGTAGGCTCGACCCTATCTTCCGTCTCTAATTTTATCGAACACTTTCATTTGTCTTAATGAACAACAAATGGATCTCAATCTTTCTTTGATATAATATTTCTATCCCTTACTGTTTCTGGCAGCCAACCAACATCCTCATTGATGCTGAATTTCAAGCAAAACTCGCAGACTTTGGATTATCAAAAGTTATGAATGTGGATCAATCTTATGTAAGCTCAGAAGTAAGAGGAACATTTGGTTATGTTGATCCTGACTATCGAACAAATCGCCGCGTATATTCAAAAGGCCATGTCTACAGTTTCGGTATAGTTCTATTACAGCTTATCTCTGGGAAGAGAGTGATAAATCTGAATTTCACCAGACTAATGCAGCTAAATAAGATGGTAATATAACAGAAACAATCAAAGCTTTCAATTCCTGCTTTTGTAAATATCACCGATATTGAATTCCTCAATTTTGCAGGCAAAATTTCTGTCAGAAAATGGAAATACAACAGAATTTGCTGATCCTAAACTTAATGGGGATTACTCAGTTGAAGCCTTGGAAATGTTACTCAAGCTAGCCTTGTCATGTACTGGGATTAGGCAGAATAGACCATCAATGGAGCAAGTCGTAATGAAATTAGAGAAAGCTCTTGACATCTCTATGGTAATGACATCTATTTCGTATGCCATGTAACACATAAATAGAAAGCATGAGATATGCTTGCATCACAAATAAACAATAAAGCGAATTTTCTCCACTGTTTAATGTATTTACATGGAGATATGCTTTCAAGAAAACAAAGCATGAATAAACCGTCCTCGAGGGAGAATCGGAGTTTTCGAGCTCGAGGAACTCCTTTCATAGTATTCTTGGAGGATCCTGATGAGAGCACTTGCTTTCTTGCTTGCTCGAGAAGTGCCTTCACTCAGTAGCGTATACAATGACCCCATAAGAGACGGGCTCTTCACTAAATGAGCTACTACGTCTGAACCACCATTGATGCACAAAGCAAGCAACAGACATACACATTGCTCGTTCCCTGCTCTCGAGGCAGAGGAATCTAAAATTCCAATAAATTGAGGCAAGGCGCCAGAGCGAAGAATCACTTTTGCCCCATCGGATTTCTCAGCTAGATTAACTAAAACTGCTAAAGAATCTGTTACTAATTCTTCCTTTTCACAAGATACTAAAAGATTAACAAGCAAAGGAACTGCCCTGGAAGCAAGAACCCTCTGATGATTTCCGAAATGCATAAGCAATCCGTAGATCGCGGCCAATCCATTCTTTCTAGCGCGAGCATTTCCTTCCCTAATTAACAGTACTCTCTCCAATCAACTTCCTATACTCCTCAACTGATGCGAGGTAAAACAATGTCGCCGCAGAATGTTGTCTAGCCTCCATAGCTAATCCATTATTCAAAACATCTACAATCAACTCTAATCCTCTATTCTCAACAATTACACCTTTACTTTTCGAATGCTTCGAATCCTTAGAAACTAATAACTTCAATAGAGATGGAATCACACTAGATTCCACCAAGCAAGACCTATTAAAAATGCTTGCCTTACTAAGAAGCCTAACCTCATAAGCTGCTTTATTCCTCTCTTCAAGATCTCCATTTTCAAGCCTGTCAGCAAGAAAATCAGCCACCATTTTCATAGCTCCCTCAGCTACTAAACTACCTTCAAGAAGAGTCATCATTACATCGTGATTCTTACGATTCGTTTCGCCAGTCAGGATCCCATTCTCTATACAGAATTGTTGAATCAACCCTTTAACCACTAAATTCAAGACCAAATTTGTACTTCCTAATCTCTTCTCTGTTACAGGATATGAAGAATTTCCAGATTTGAACCATTTCGAGATCAAAGACCGATCTTAAGTATGTCCTGTCAGAATTGTGAGAGGATCTTTCATAATCTCTAATGAAATTGGGCATCTAAAATCATCACTGTTGAGTAATTTTACTATCAATAAAATCAAAAAGAACACATCTTGAATAAATCAAGAACCCCATTAAACTACTTAAAAAAGCTTTCTTTTCTTCATTTGAACACTCATTTCCAATCTCTGAATCCAATAACTTAACCTCTTTATTACATCACTAAATACCGTTAGTTAATCAATTTTGTATAACTGAATACAATTAAAGGAGAAGGTACTTCTGCTCAGCTGCCACCAACTTCATACTATCGAAGTTTAAAAGGAAAACCACAACCATCTAAAAAATTATAATTTGTAAATAACGTTTTAAGTCAAAACAAATAACCATATAGATCAAAGATACATCACTGAAATATTTTCAACACATTTCAGATACAAAAAGCAAATATATTTTAAGTAGGAGAAATAGTGTGGACAGTATTCAACCTTGTGCTGTAATCGACAGTATTGAAATTAACAGATATTCGGATTATAATGAAAAATCAGTTATTTTTTTACCTATAAAGAGAAATTATGATGAGCTTAAACTTTGAAAATTAGCATTTAATTTCAAAATCAGTCAAAATAAAATAATGGTCTAGGGGTATCAAGATTTGATAATTTATGTTTTATGGAGTAAACACATTCAAAATCCTGTCCAGAACACATTCCAAAAATATAATACAATGTTACATTCCAAAAATATAATAAAATGTCCTGACCATCTAGATATAGAGTATAATCCATAAGGTAGTATTAAAGATTCAAAACTTCAGGAAGAGTATTAAACACTACATTAAATAAAATAAAGGAAGAACCAATCAAAATCTTAATTCAATTTGAAAAGTGCAGCAACTTAGTACTGGTAACTAGAGTGCAAAATAAGCAATCAACATTTAACTCATAAGCTCTACAAACAAAAGCCCTTTCAAGCAGCAGCAACTTCAGCAGGGGCCTCGGCCATTGGTTCGTCAGCTGGCCTTTCCAACTTCACACCAACATCCTCTGAATAATCACCGTGAACCTGCATATCATAGCAAGAAAATCAACAAAATCGCTTTGAGCAAAATCCTGCAAAAATTCATGCATTTTATGCAACAAATAAAGAAGACAATCCATTTGGCATGCATTTGGAAAAAGTAGAACCAACAAGAGACATAACAATATGTGAAAAACATGCCTCCATCAGCTTTCCGAGATCAAACTTAGGAGCCTTCAAAATTTTGACTTTACGGATGTAGACATTCTGTAGAGGGTAGATACTGGATGTAGCTTTCTCAATCTCTTTTCCAATAGTTTCTGGAAGAAATTTGCGGACCAAATCCTTGAGATCACAAGATGATGCCTGGGATGTCATGATCTCCCTCATCTTTCTACGGATCTACAAACACAACCAAAACTCCAACAGAATAAACAACCAAATTCAAAATCAAAAAATATATAAGCAGATGGGGTCAGCTCGTGTTTTACCTGCTTAATTTGGCTGGATTGTGCGTAACATGTTCTCTTAATCTGGTTAGGTCGTCTCTTGGTAAACCCAATACAGAACATCCTCAATGTGTAGTTATCGGTTGTTTTCACATCTACATGAGCTTCAATCAAAGTTTGCCATTTCCTAACCAACGATCTCAACTTGTCTGTGGTAAAATCCATACCCTGTATCACAATAAATAATAATAATGAGCATAAGATAAATGAAAATTGGCAATTTTTCATAGAACCCAAGAAGGAATATCTAGTAATCTTCATACCCAGAAATTGGTCAAGACATTCTTGCCTTGAACATCTTCAGCTCTCAGCCTGATCTTTCTGTAAGCATGATCCTCGTCACCCTGGAGGTCAGCTAGGGAGATCTCGAACACACGATGTTTGAGGCCCTCAGAAGCAATCTGTAAGGCGAACATGATATATAAATGAGCTTGGAATAGTTATAAATTTGATCATAACAGCTATATACATGATTACATCTATCCCAAGCCAAATCATAGTTCCCAATCAATTTTCAAACCCAATAATCAAATATACAACATTAATGTTATTGGCAACATCTAACCTCAAACACATTCAATTTAACAATAAGAGAGAATTCTTTTAGATCAAACCACAAAACATAGACCATCTCCAACTACTCGACTACACAGCATTAATGTAATTTGCAAAACATAAATTCAATTTCTACTAAACAAACACATGACATTTATGTAACCTAAAAATATAAATTAAATTTTAAGATTAAATAATTCCTATTGAAACCAACCCTAATCAGCAGCTGAATAAAAAAGAGCAAAAATGTGAAAATGAAAAAATACCTTGGTACCCTGAGTACGAGTAACGAGAGTTTTCCCAACATTTTTAACTTGAAATAATGAAGGTGCTTTGATGTCATACCAATCCTTCTTTGCAAAAGGATCTTGTCTGTTAACAAATTCAAACAACACCATTAGTAAAAAAATTTAAGTTGAGGAATTAAAATTAAAATTAGATTTAAAACTTACGCCTTCTTCTTGCCTCCCTTCTTTCCTTTCGAAATCCTCTTATTTTTACTGTTAAAACACAATTTACAGATCAGCTCATCTTTTAAATACAATAACCATTCATAAAGAGGCGGAGTTCTACGGCGGAATGAGGCTTACCCGACGGCCATGTTGGATGCCAAGCAGAGAGGAAAATGGAAGAGGAACAAACTTATAACCACAGTATCAAAACCCTAGCTGCGCTGCGGCTTATGTTTTCAATTTTAGGGTTCTATTCATACATACACCACTCTCTTTTATGGGTTGGGCCTTCAAAATAACATTTTACATAAATATGAGTAAAATAACAGTTTTTATGTTTGTAATTAATTGAGGACATGAATCAGTTTTAACTTATTTTTTTTAATATTTTGAGAGTAAGTTAGTAGTGCAGATTGAATAATTTTAAGATCAACTAAATATCAATTTAATATCAACTAAATATTAAAATGAAATAAAAAGAAAATTAACAGTTTATACAACATATGCTAGAAAGAAATCAAAATACATAATTAGTTATTAATTGAACTAACGATAAAATTTTATCAATCTCAGTTTATATCGAGTTGATTTTCAGTAGGGGTGTCAAAATGGATTATGACACCAATGGCGAAGCCATCTTGTGGGGAAGGTGGTCAATTGACCACCTTCTCCTCCAAAAAAATATTTAATTAGTATTTATAATTAGTTTAAATTATATTTATAGTTCTTCTATTTTTGTAAATTGACCACCTAAATTAATTATTTCATGCTAAATTATAAAATTTGTCCCCTTTTTACATAATTTCTGGCTTCGCCCCTGCATGACACGATAACACGATTCGCCTAACCCGTAATTTTGGCGAATCCGGACTGAGGCTTAGCGGGTTCGTGTCGAAAACGTGTCAAGCCGTTTATGACACGAAATAAATGGGTCGTGTCACGGTTGACTCGCGAACCCATCTAACCCACCTAACCCGTTTACAAATTATATTATTTATAATAATATAAAATAAATAGTTATAAATATGAAAAATAAAAATAAAATTATTAAATTACTTATATCAATATATAAATAAAGTTAATTATATTAAAATCTTATAATTTGAATATTAATTGATAAATTTAGGTTAAAATTATATTTGTATGATTTAAAATATTCTTAAATGTTAAGTGGGTCGTGTTAGCCGTATAATTGTGTTAATCGTGTAAGCCGTTTATTTTAACGTGTTAATCGTGTCGTATCGTGTCACTCATTTAAAATTCGTGTCGCGTTAGGGTTGGGAATTTTGACATGATTATTTAAATGGGTCGTGTTCGTGTTAACCCTAATCATGTCAACAGAGTGGGTCGACACGACACGAATACGACCCGCCAACCCATTTTGACACCCCTAATTTTCAGTTTGCATCAACTATACTTAATCAATAATTGATTTTATGGAAATTTTGATATTAAATATACACTTATTAGTGTATTATGTGTCTGTGTAATCATAAAATTAACTCGTTATCAACGTTAAATTTTAAATTTATTATTTTATCTTGGTTTTATGTAACTATAAATCAACTCATTGCAAACTTTTGATTTTAGATAATATATTTATTAGTTTATCATATGTTTTTATAACTATGAATCAACTTGTTGTCAACATTAAATTTAAAATTTTCATTTATTAATTTATCATGTGTTTATATAATAATTAATCAACTCATTGTGAACTTTTCTTTTAAATATATATTTATTCGTTTATCGTTTGTTTATATATTCATGAATCGACTCTTTATTTATACTAGTTTCGCATTACGTGCTATGCACGTGGCTCGTAACGTAACTTGTCAATGTACATATAAGTAAATTTATTATAATTATATCAATTTTTTTATTTATAATTAATATTAAATTAGTAAAAAAATTTATAAAAGTAAATATAATATATTTGGTTATTAATTTTTTTTTCCATACTGAAATTTATTTTTATTTTGGTTTTATAATAATTATAATTAAATAATCAACTTAATTTTATTAATAATATCTTTAAAAATAATAAAATATAAATTTAAATAATAATATATTGACAAGATACAATATTTTAATTTTGTAATTAAATCAAACTAAAAGATAAGTATTTCTACTAATTTGGAGACAATTTAGCTACTTATTCTAATTAGCACTTTAATTACAAGCGTGATTAATTAAATAACTAATTAGTTAATGACTATAAAACATTTATTTAGTATAAACTGAAAAATATTATTCAGTAAATTTGCCTATCCCCCAACCCCTCACCATTCGTGCTTTTATATATAGTATATTTATATAATCATATAACAATTAATAAAATCACAAATAGACATTGATAATGTTTATGTAACCATTAATTTTAAATTTTAAATATCTAATTATTAGTTATCATGTGTTTTTATAACAATGAAATAACTCGTAGTTAACTCTAAATTTTGGACAAGGAACATAGTCAAAAAATATTTTCATTCCTGCTTATGTAACACTGATATTAAATTTGTAAATTTCTCAGGCAAAATTTCTGTCAGAAAATGGCAACACAACAAAATTTGCTGATCCTAAACTTAATGGAGATTACTCAGTTGAAGCCTTGGAAATGTTACTCAAGCTAGCCTTATCATGTACTGGGATTACGCAAAATAGACCATCAATGGAGCAAGTGGTACTGAAGTTAGAGAACGCTCTTCTATGGTAATGACATCTATTTCGTATGCAACGTAACACGGAACGAAAATGCAGAATGAAAAATATCGAAACAGGAAACAGGTAAACAACATTTTATAGGAATAGTGTAAATATAAAGTTTTAGTATCTTAGAATTGTTTCCGGAAACAAAAATGAAACAACAAGACCTAGGGCTTGAGAAGTTTCCGCACAAGATAGCGCATATGTATAGCAACAACTATGTACATCTATTTTTCATAAAAATAATAATAATATGAACATCTATTGCATTATAAGAATATGTTGTAAAATAGAATTTCCGAATTCCAGAGTCGTATCTGTTCCTGGAAACAGAAATACAGGGCTCGGAATGTTTTTGCACAACATAGCACATATGTATAACGACTATGAACTTTTATTGCATTATTTGATAAATGATATTATATATACAACAATGTCATACATCATTATTCTTACAAAAATATTACAACAGAATGATATATTTGTACAAAGCTTCACAAAAAAACCAGAAGCCAATGTGTACAAAGCTTCATAAAAAGACAGAAGCTAATCCTGATATTAACTCTTCAAAAAACTGAGCTAACATCACAAAATAAACAAAAAAGCAACAATTTCTCCACTGTTTAATGTATTTACATGGAGATATGCTTTCAAGAAAACAAAGCATGAATAAACCGTCCTCGAGGGAGAATCGGAGTTTTCGAGCTCGAGGAACTCCTTTCATAGTATTCTTGGAGGATCCTGATGAGAGCACTTGCTTTCTTGCTTGCTCGAGAAGTGCCTTCACTCAGTAGTGAATACAATGATCCCATAAGAGACGGGCTCTTCACTAAATGCTCTACCACGTCTGAGCCACCATTGATGCATAAAGCAAGCAACAAACATACACATTGCTCGTTTCCTGCCCGTGAGGTGGAGGAATCTAATATTCCGATAACTTGAGCTAAGGCGCCAGAACAAAGAATCACTTTTGCCCCATCGGATTTTTCAGCTAGACTAACTAAAACTGCTAAAGAATCTGTTACTAATTCTTCTTTTTCACAAGATATCAAAAGATTAACAAGCAGAGGGACTACCCCGGAAGCAAGAACCCTCTGATGATTCCCGAAATGTATAAGCAATCCGTAGATCGCGGCCAATCCATTCTTTCTGGCGCGATCATTTCCTTCCCTAACTAACTGTACTAAACCCGGTATAGCCTCAGTACTCTCTCCAATCAATTTCCTATACTCTTCAACTGACGCGAGGTAAAACAAAGTCGCTGCAGAATGTTGCCTAGCCTCCAAAGCTAGTCCATTATTCAAAACATCTACAATCAACTCTAATCCTCTATTCTCAACAATTACACCTTTACTTATCGAATGCTTCGAAAGATTCAGTAAAGCCGCAATGGCATTCTCTTGAGACAGAGAATCTCTAGAGACTAATAACTTCAATAGATATGGAATCACACCAGATTCCACCAAGCAAGACCTATTAAAAATGCTTGCTTTACTAAGAAGCCTAACCTCATAAGCCGCTTTATTCCTCGCTCCAAGATCTCCATTTTCTAGCTTGTCAGCAAGAAAATCAGCCACCATTTTCATAGCTCCCTCAGCTGCTAAACTACCTGCAAGAATAGTCATTGTTATATCGCGATTCTTGCGATTCGTTTCTCCTGTCGGAATACCATTCTCTATACAGAATTGTTGAATCAACCCTTTAACCACTAAATTCGAGACCAAACTTGTACTTCCTAATCTCTTCCCTGTTACAGGACATGAAGAGTTTCCAGATTTAAACCATTTCGAGATCGAAGATCGATCATAAGTATGTCCTGTCTGAATTGAGACAGGATCTTTCATAATCTCTAGTGAAATTGGGCATCTGAAATCATCAGTGTTGATGCAATTAAGCAAGTCACTGCTACACTTAGAATCAAACTGCTGTTGTTGAGTAATTTTACTATCAATAGAATCAAAAAGAACACATCTTGAATAAATCAGGAACCCCAGTAAACTACTTAAAATGCCTTTCTTTTCTTCATTTGAACACTCATATCCAATCTCTGAATCCACTAACTTAACCTCTTTATTACAGTCACTCCATTTCCTGACACCAATGTAATCCAATACCCTCTTTAAATCACTCCCATCAGGAACAAACCCGTTTTCAAATTGACCCAGAATCAAGAAAATATCACCCATGACCCGTTTATCATCCGGGTCAACTTCAAATCTTGATTTTCTTGCTTGGTTAATAACCAGCTCAATCAACTCCTTGACTTCACTAGACACATCAATTAACCCAAGTGGAAGAACATCTAAAGCAGCAGCTATAGCCCGGAAAAATACCCGGAACTGATTTGCGACCCGATCGGATTTCATTATCATGAACAAACGGGCATCTTCCCGGGCACAATCTTCTAACAAGTAACGAAGTTTCTGTAACGTGAAATAAAGCTCCGACAAGCTGAGAACGGCTGATTCATGTATACCCAAATCAAACTCTACCGGAAATTCCTCAATAAAAGTGAGAATGTTACGAACTTGACGAAACGTTTCGCGGGCGTTTCTTGCATTAGTGCAGAATGATTTAGACTTGAATTGGCAGATTTCAAGCGCTAGATCTTTAATTGAAGCAATAAGCGGTTTTGGGTCAATGTTTTCGCAAGGATGCACCGCCGGAAATGAGAGAATCCGACGGGTAGACCGGTTTTGGTTTTGGATCATAGGATGAAAAAAGGACTTAAATGGATTAAAAAGTTGTGGTTGGGGTTTTTGTGATACTCTGGTTTTTAGTATTTGGATTATTTGGTTTTGGCAGTTTGTATTGTGTTCAGGTGCATGTTACTATATATAAGGAGGTGAGTTAAGGACGCGTGTCATCAGATTATTTGAGGTTGACTTTAATGACGGTTGGATTTAAAGGCACATGAGTGGTAGATAGTTGAAGGTGTAGGAATAGTAGAAAGGCAGGTTCCTAGAGAATTTCAAATTTGTACTTGAACTTAGGAGAGGTTGACACGTGTAGATGAAGAACGGGACATTATTACATAAAGGAAGATGGGTTTGTGGTACTGCCATAAATGTAGTCTAGGCAGATAATTGTTTGAGGCAAAAGATGCAGATATATCCGTAAACTATTTAAAGTATCACAGATAAACCCTTAGAGTCAAAAAATAGGTATATATGAATCCTTTAGTCAAAAGTCCGCTAATATAATGTTAAATTCAAAGTCAATTAATGTAATAACTTTAATTCATCTATATATTTACAAACATTTTCATTATTGAAAAATTAAAAGTCTAAGAATATTAACTAAGGATTAAAGGACAAAATAAATAGGTGAGAGATAAACTCCATAACAATCATCTTTAGTGTCTGCAACGGTGGAGGTTAGTTGATGGTATTGTTACTGATGGATATCAGACTCCCTAAGTCTGAATTCGAACCTGTAAGTCCGAACACAATCTGTAAAGTAGAGCAACGTTTTGAAAAGATCAGATAAAAGACCGAATCCTTAAGGATCCGACGAACCTTTTAGGATTCGCTTACTAAGAATAGCCCCCTTATATTCGGCTTGAGCATACTTCGAATAACCGCGTATTTTCGTAAAGTTCTACCTATCCAAACGAAAACTCCTTATCTGAATATATAATTCGATATCTACATAGAAGGTTCTTACATCATCTAGACGGTTCTTGGACCATCTTGAAGATAATAAGAGAATATTACTCAACTATATCTACTATGAAATAGGAATCCTAATCCTATTCAAACACTGCTTGGTATTTCCCTAAGCCCGTCAATATTTAAAGTGCTCAAGGTATCGTTATTCATGTAAATAACAGTAAAATAATAATGGACTTGTAATATGGGACAAATGAAAATGAAATATATTTCTTCTTAAATAAGACGCAAAATAATTTAAAATAGATGAATTATTCAATTAAACAAATAATTAATTAATAAATTGTTGTATCATTCATTAATTGGCTAAAATTTGAGTGTCTTTTCATTACAAATGCTCTAATAGCTTAGTTTCAAAAAAAAAAAAATAGCTCCCTAACCAGTTTGACAGCAAGAGTTTATTTGTATGATTTTGGCAATTTAAAGGGACAAGTTATACAAAATCAAATTTGAAGGGATCAAATATAGCCTTGATAGAATTTTTAAGATGTATTTCTATCTTTTGCCGTTGCCGCTGTTTTACAACTGACACTTAATTATAGGGTTAATCATTAAAAAGTATTTTATATTTTCAACCTTTTTAGTTTATATTTCGAAATTTTAGTATTATTTATATTATTTTATTTTTCATTTTTCAATTTCAATTGTACTCACATTTCATATTGGAGTTTTGTTAACTTCTAAAAAAATTCAAAATATCCTTTATATATGACACATAATTATAATAAGTTTTGATGTTTTAAAAATTACTAAAAATTAAGAATATATATATCAAACATAAAAAGACACATTTAAATATTTTCCAAATAAAAAATACTAATTTAAAAAATAGGTATAAATGAATATTAAACAATAAACTTAAATTAAACTGAAGTGGAAAAAGACTCAATATATACCTCGTATTGCTTTATGTTTTGGATCCTTATAGTGAAAAGGCAATATGAAACAATTTGAAAACAACAAGAAGGATATATTTTTTTTTTTTCACTTTCATTTAAATAAATGGCTGCAATAAAACTGCAAAAATGAAAAGTGGAATGAACTTGATGATTTTGAAAATGATGATTAAGCCCAATTCCATACCATATCAAGTTGGAAAAGATTCATATTAAGCCAATTTCAGATGGTTTGCAAAAGATTTTGCATGGTAAAAAAATAACTTCACCATAGAGAAGTTTTGGTTAAAAATAGGATTTTGGTAATAGATTTGAAATTATTTTTATTCATGAAAAAATAATATGTAGATTAAACTTATAATCAATTACTTCATATAAATAAAATTAGTATTTAAAAAGTGAGAAGGGTTCATGAAAGATCCAATTTAAATAAAATCATATTAAACATATAAAGTTATATAATATTTTATTATTAATCCATAAAGATTAGTTTTTTTAAAAGGAGATAAACTTATATTAATTTATTGACCTAATCACTTAAAAACCCCCATCTTTAGCCCCTTTTGCAAATATATCCCGACGTAGGAATTTCTCCAATTTTATCCTAATTTGCCCTTTTATGTTTCAATTGTATCCTAAAGCATTAAATTAACCTTTTTTTCACTTAAAAAAAGTTTAAAATAATCCTCCATTTTTAGCCTATATTGCAATTAGACCCTAATATTATTAATAATATAAAAGATTATTTTAAACTTTTTTATAAGTGAAAAGAGGTCAGTTTAATATTTTGGGGTATAATTGAAACATAAAAGGGCAAATTAGGGTAAAATTAGAGAAATTCCTACGTGAGAGTATATTTGCAAAATAAGTTAAAGGTGGGAGAGTTTTGAGTGATTAAGTCTAATTTATATACTAATGAAATATATTTTAAAATTTTAATTTATAAAAGTATATATTTATCATAACCTCCATAATTTAGTTTTAGACTAACCCTATTTTGGGTCCCTAAACTATAAAATTTTAGTTCTTCAAGTCTCTTAACTTATATTTAACTTGTTCAATTTTTAAATTTTTGTTTTTTTTATAAGGATCCTCAACTTTTGTTTGACTTCCTCAGCTTTCTAAACTTTCGTTTTTTGTTCATATTAAATTTTATTTTTTGGTTCATTAAATTTTTAAATGGATCACTATTTAAGGATCTAATGAACCAAAAATATAAAAATTTAGGGATCTAAGAAAATCAAATAGAATTTGAAAAATCTGATAAATTGAAAAAATGAAAATTTAGGAATTTAAAAAAGTCAGCTAGAAGTATATCTGTTCATGGGCTTGGGTATCCGGCCCGCCCGCCCGTCCTCTTAGGGCCGGGCTTGGACATCAATATTTGGTCTCAAGCCCGGCCCGGGCCGAGCCCGAAAAAAGCCCGTTTTTTTATGGGCGGGTTTGGGCTTTCAATATCATAAAAAATCAACGTAAACCCGCCCAAATCTGGCCCGAGCCCGAAAAAATAGTGTATTAGGCCCGGATTTGGGTAGTATATTAAAAGCCCGAACCGGGTTTGGGCGGGTTTGGACTTGGCTTTAAAAAAATCAAGCCCGTCTAAGCCCGGCCCGAGTCTGCCCAAACCCGGCCCATGAACAGGTCTAGCTAGAAGTTGAAGTATCTGATGAAATAAAATAGTACTATAATTTAGAAATCTCGAAATAGTTCAGCCTTATATATATAAACTTTGATATATGCTATAGTTTACAACTGATACAGTGGTATTCTCTCTTATTTTCATCAAATGTAGAAATTTTCTGGTTATGTCTTAATGTAACTTCTTCATGATGCTTATGGTATTATCTAACAGTCATATCGATCTGGACCGCGGTGGGGTGATCATTTCATTTTTGTAAATGATTTCCTTAAACACAATAATATCATTGTCAAATCGTAATTAAAACCATTAAAAAAATAAAGTTACGGACTTGATCTTAAAACATAAAATAACGCAAAAGAATTGCATAGTGCCAACTACGATTTGAATTAAGTTGCCTTTAATTGAGGTATAAAGATTACTATTTAAAATAAATCCAAACTAGTAGTTGTTTACACCGGCCCAAATAATTACCGGATCGAACTTCATATGGGCTTATCAGGGATTAAGGCCCAACGGAAAGCTTGTTTATTTACTGCTTTTTCTATTTTATTAGGAGTTTGTAGCTCAATAGGAGTAATTTACTTTCAGAGTCTTAGTCCTAGTTAAATTAGGAGTCTTAGTTATGAGGAGCTATAAATAGCTCAGAGCTTTATTATTTTTGTATCAACAAATCAATCAATCAAAAACCAAGCCCAGTGCTTTTTATCCCGCAATCTCCGAATTGTTTTAATTTAGGAGTAGTTTTCGGTATTAATCTCGCCTGAGTCCGTGACTCCCAGATTATTATCTTTTAGATCACGTGGTTAAGTGTCTTTAACCAAACAAGCCCTGTGAATATCTGCATAGGTTCGTTAAAGTATCAAACCTCAAACCGATCCCGATTATAAATTCAAAGATTCGAGTCCGGAATATTTCCAGGCGAACAGTAGTAAAATTTGATTTAAAATTTTATTCCAATTTGCAGTGGTGGATTTAGACATTTCATATGGTGGGATCTATATAAATATATTAAAAATTATAATTATAATTTCTTTTCAAAATTTTAATTAAATAATATGAAGATATTAAAATATAGTTATTACAATTATTCTCGATAATTTCTTATATTTTGAAAAGAAAAAAAATTCTATTGTTATTGTTAGTGATATGCACTAGGTCAATCATGTTTGACCATGTTTTGACTTTATCATTTTATTATTTATTGATTGGCAGTTTTTATCTCTTTATATTAATGATTAAAATACTTGAATGGTTAATTCTTTCTAAGGTCATCGAGTATGTGACTTGATAGTAGAACCCTTAGGTTTAATAAAAGAATTATATACCATCTATCCCTAGTCTTAATAGAACATTGAGACTAGTATGATGTTGACTGATGATTATGTTTTACTAATCATGTATATGAGATATTAAGTCAAATCATAGGTGCTATTTGAGAAATAAGGCACTGGATGACCCACTGTGAGAATACTACATAGATCACTGTCATAAGTAATTCTCATTACAGTTCTATTAGTATAATCCTTTGACCTTGAAATCATCATGGATTTCTACATAGCTATTTCATATTTTGATACAGTCTTACATTATCTTTAACAGGATAATGGAATAGATTGTCATTGAATATAAAAGTAACTATGTGAGAAATGTGAGTGACTGAGAAGGAATTTGTCCCTCATTTATTTGAGTAAGATATCTATGAACCCCTTGAAGAAGATAGACTGAAGAAAATGCATGACCATACTAATTGATAAGAAGTTATCATTTTCAGTCTACTTAGAGTCAAGAAACTAATGATTGAATGTTATAAGGATGACATAACTATGCCTTATATTCAATCTGGATATCGAGAGACAAAAGGATTAAAATATTATTGTAAATGGTTAAATCGGATTATCGATATTCATATAACTTGGGTAGTCATAATGTCTTGCTAGAGGCCACTTATGACTTGTGGGCTGAAATAGGGGTTTCGAGCCTACTGCCAACGTTATATGAACCTACAGGGTCGCACACTAAGACCGGCCCAAAACAGTTATGGCTTGTACAACCCCAATGTGATTAAGTGATTAATTATATATATATATATATATATATATATATATATATATATATATATATATAATTCGTAATATATATATATATATTAATAAATATATATATTAATTCGAAATTTAAGGATAAGTGTTTTCCTTAATTTATTATTTTTGGAAGATAATAAATATAGTAATTAATATATATAGATAATTATCAAAAAGGAGTTTTTGGTAAACATAAACTTGTAGAATTGCAATGAGATTGAAATTCGAATTTGTCTCAAACCCTATTGTTATTTATCACTATAAATACTCATTAAGCAGTTGGTTTGAGAATCACGAAATTCATTATTCACTAAATCACTAAAATTCGAAATTGCTTGTGAAGCAATAGTGCTAGCACACAAGCACTAGTTTTGGCTAAGGTCTGTTCGTGTGGATACTCGTAGAGGACGCGTTCTTTTGGAGGCGTTTCTGATCCGAGGCCAGGTATCATCAAAGTGAACCACCTCCTTCCTTCCTACATTGCTGTTGAATTCGACATACAAGTAAGTAATTATTCTGTTAATTCGAATTACATGGATCTTGGTTTGAGTTTTTAGATAAATTTTTGAAATTCCGCTGCGTTATGAACCTATAAAACCCAACAGTTATCGCACAGTTAAATACACATCTACATTTTTTTTCTCGAAGAACATTAAACAATCATTCAATTATTTATCACTCATTTTAATTCATAAATCACTTTTAATCAACAATAAATAATTATACATTTTTAAATTTTAATACTAATAAATAAACAAAGTAGATCAACAAATCTGTAAATTTTTTTAATATAATTATGCTTTATATATAAATAATAATTTATGATATTCAAATTTTATTAATATTATATATATTAAAAATTATATATATCATATTGAATTTTTCACTATATTTGTGTAGAATTTAAATTGCATTTAATTTTTTTTAATTAACAAAAAATACATATTAGGTTTTTAAAAGAGTTTGATTTTTTTAATCATTTGTATTTATAAAATGTATATTAAGATTTTTAATGGATATATTAGTAAGTTTTGCTATTTTATGGACTATCTTTAATAAATGAATTCATAATAATTCACTTAATATTGTTATTCAACATTTATAATCTTCATATATAAACAGGTAAATTATGTTCCAAGATAAAGGTGGGGTCCATGGACCCCACCCTATTCCATGTGGATCCGCCATTGCCAATTTGAATGCTAACCACATGCATGGACATGGCTATTCGAATAATAGATTACTAATGTGAATTATTCATTGATCAGTTAAGTGTGTAGTAGTGGAAACGTACTCTTGAAATAATGATATATTTATTATCGGAAAAAGGTGTAAAAATGACCCTAATATATAGTCAGTGTCTTTTTTAAGCATCTCAAGTATTTTGAATTTTAAAAATGACACCTACGTCTTTGAAATGCTTCAAAAAAACATAAAAAAGCTCAACTCTATTTACATTTCTATTTAACATTGTTTAGTTTTTGTGTTTTTTTATGCGTTTTCATGATGTTAGAGTTATTATTTAAAGTCCGAACTATATAAAATGCTTACAAAAGACATGTGATATGTATTAGGGCCATTCTTACACCTTGTCTTTATTATTTGGGAGAAAATATTATATATCATTCATAAAAGAAAATAAGATTTGTCAAAAGGAATCCAGTTATTAGTTCGAATGAATCAAAGACTACACCAATGTTCATTTCCACCGGTCACTTATAAGCTACCAACAACGACACTCAACAATTTCTCATCATAAATAGGACTGTATAAGAATTAGTCATATATTCGTGCAGTGTCGAATCCAGAAATTTTTTTAGTCTGACTAAACAATATATAACTGATAAATATATAAAATATTATTTGCATACAATATATGTTAATGTAAGAAAATTGCCAATTATAAGATAAATTCTCAAAAAAAAGAGAATCTTTTATATTGATTTTGATCACTGCAATACGATTTCATTTAGCTAATATTATTATCACTAAAATACTCAAAATCAAAAGTGATTTGATTTTTGAAGTGAAAAATTAAAAAATTATTAAAATTAAATTTGTTAATTGAAAATTTTAATTTGATTTGAAAGATAAATAATTTGAAAAATATAAATTTGAAAAATTAAAAAATTAGGTTAACATATTGAAATAGAATTTAATTTAAAGAATTTTGTAGTTTTTTGATAAATGATAATTGAGACATTTAAAAAAAATGAAAATTAATTTGATAAGGGGCAGGAACGTCTTGATTAGAATATTTTTGCTTCTCATTTCGGACAATTAGCAGTCATTTTTCTGTTGACTTTCGAAAATCTCTTTCATGTAGTTTGACAAGGAAATTTTGAAGTATGGGTACAAGACCCTTTATATGCAAGACCTATTGCTCCTGTAATTTGAAATTCTCATTTTTTTGGCTTTCTCTTTAGCCCTATAACTCTTATCCCTAGGAGATCTTCCTCCACTAGCAAATTTTTTTTCTCGAAAAATTCCATTTATTTTGGTGCGGATAGCAGGCAAGCCTATATTCTTGGTTTTAATAGGACTCCTAACGAGCGTTGTTTGTATCTACTATTATTTAAAAATATTCAAATTATTAATGACTGGACGAAACCAAGAAATAACAATGACGTGAATAGTTTTCATTTCTCATCTCATAAAAAACCTTTTGCGCTCTATTTAGCCCTATCCTCTTTTAGGGGTATTTTAGTGATAGGTTCTATAAGAAATGGGCGATCCTATTTGATCAAATACCTACCGACAAACTCCTATCTTTCCCTCATTACAATATTTCTGAAGAAGTTTATGGATAACAAGCCTAATGATTTTTTTTATTGATGATAGTGACGATATTAATGTGAGTGACGACATCGATCATGACTTTGATACAGAGGTGGAATTTTAGAAGTATTATGAATCTATAGAATGGAACACCCTTTCTTATAAGTTTAAAACATATGAGAGGCCTGTTCGGTCGGACCCATTTGTTGGGCCACAACCTTTGGGCGATTAAACTTTTAAATTTTTTATATACAATTCTACAATTTATAAACTTAATCTCAAGATCACCGTAGTATGCTTTATTTTAGATAAACACAATTTGTATTTTTTTTTTCATTTTTATGTTTTCTCTTTTCATAAATATATTATATATAAAAATCCTAATATGTGATGCTCTTCATAACAAAAAAAGATACAGCTGTTTATGAAGATAAATAACAAACTGTATCTTTTAAAAAACTAATTATTTTATTTTTAGGATACCGTTAGTGAACTGTGAGTAAACCACTGATAAATTTATATTTAATTGATTTTTATTATATTGTTAATAATATTTTGGCATAAATGCACCAAAACTCGCCAACTTTTCGCGTGTTTTTAATATTTAACACAATCTTTAATTTTGCCATATTTAACATGAAAATTTCAATTTTTTGCAATTAAACCACGTGTGTTTTCCTTTGAAAAATAGTGTCATTATACATCTAAAACGACGTCGTTTTAATCTAAAACGCTGTCGTTTTACATCCAAAACGGTGCCCGTGTCTTTAATTGCAAAATTTTGAAACTTCATGTACTTTTTTGTCAGAATTAAAAGATTATGTTAAATACCAAAAACACGCGAAATTTGGTAATTTTAGGTGCATTTAAACCTAATTTTTTTTAGTAAATTTAAATTGTGCATTTAAAACATAAATTATTTTTTAGTATATCGTTAGTAACCTGTTAGTATACCGTTGGTTAACCAAAATTATATTTTTGAAAATAAAAAAAGTTATTTTTCCAAAAAAAAGAGTACAATTTGTATTTTAAAAAAATTAACATTGTATTTTTAGAATATTTTATCTTTTTATCGGCATTTATTTAAACAGGCATTTATAGGCATTCGTCTCCTTTACAGTTTTCTTCTTCGTAGGAATTTCACCGACACAGAGCATGGGTTAATAGAGTTGTTGCCGATGCCACTCCACCACGCCTCCACCGGTCCACTTTCAATTTTCCGACAGCAGCCCGAACTCTAGCCTACTCTAGCCTTAACTTAAATCTGCCCTGGTATCCGTGTGATTACGAGGATTAATTTATTGTATATTTTAAATTAAATTTATTTAAATCAAAAAAGTGTTTTGGACAAAATATTAGTTTTTGATATCAGAAATAATATGATTAATTTCATAAAATTTTACAAACTTTACACGTTTTCTCAATTTAATCACACCTTTTAAAAATGTCATATTTAGACATTGACTTTTATTTTTTTCCCAATTAATACATGGGGTCATAATTTGCTGAGGTGGTAGCCGAAAATGACTTATATCTCAAAATATTATACTAAAACGTGGATGTCACCTCAGCAAATTATGACTTCATGTATTGATTTGAAAAAAAAAAGTTCAAAATATGACACTTTTAAAAAAACGTAATTAAATTGAGAAAACACATAAAATTTGTGAAATTTATGACATTAACCCTAAATAATATGATTACTTTACGAAATAAATTCAACTTTTCGTATTTTTAGCGATTTAATTACAACTCTTATAATTTAAAAAAGGCAGCATTCTACTTTGTAGCAATTTGGGGCTCGTCGATATTAAATAATGTCATATTTGCTACGAAAAGTGTAAGTTAAACTTTTTTTTACTATTTTTAAAGGTTGTGTTTTATATCACTAAAAACGTGAAATTGAGAATTTTTTACAAGTAACTATAGGTAATAAAGAATATTTATTGTAGGCTAGTTTCACATTACAAGCTATACGTGTGACTCGTTAATTTATATATTAATTAAAATTTATTATAATTATACTAGTTTATATAATTTATAATTTATAGGCACCTCTTTTCACTACTCGAAAACCGTGAATTGACAATTCACAAATTCATTGCTAAATTTGTAAATAGCGACGAATTTGTCCATCGTTAAATTACTGACAGAATCTGCCGGCTAGCATGGTATGAAGTTGGCGTAAAGAATTACCGACAAATTTTAGCGATGGATCCGTCGCTAATGTGGCGGAAAGCGAGGTTCCAAAAACCGTCGTTATTTACTACAGTTACTCTCAATCTATTAAGTACGCAATTATTCCCGGCAACGGTGCCAAAAACTTGTTAATAAAAATTGCAAATAACGGTATCCCCAAAGTAGTATTATTTCAGAAATCCAGATGTCTATCCCACAAAGACAATTGAACTTAACACACCAATTTTGTTTATTACTTTGATTAGCTAACGAAATAAGGATTTTGAATGTTTTTATGTCTCAAACTTAAACAGCTAATAGAACCAAACAAATCAAATAAGAATTCAAATAAGAAATTAACTAAATATTTAATTGGCAAAACCCATTCGCAGGCCCCTGTACTTTACAATTTTTATTCGAGAGGTCCCTACCTCAAAGTTGCTCACGCTTGAGTCCTCGTACTTTCAAAAAGCGTATTATTAGACCCTTACGTGGACGGGAAAAAACGCGTCTGCCGCACTCGCCGTTACAGAGCGTTACGAGTAAGTTTGCAATGCCAGCCCAGACTTTTTTCTCCACGTGTGTTACCCTTGTGGTCCACGTCGATGCTGAGTCACCTTACGCTAAACGACGCCGTTTAATTTTTGATCTGAACATTACAGAACGGCGTCGTATTCTTTCAACTAACATCAGTACCAATTTTTCTAAAACGGTGTCGGTGTTGAAACTTAAAAGGTAAAAGAAACTGAATCGTTTTTTTTCAACACTCACAAAATCGAAGAACCCTAATTTAGTAATCACTTAGACTAAGAATTTTCGCTTCGTGCAACTGCAAATCTCTTCATCTCTTCGATTCTGTAATCCCAGTTTCATAATTATTCCTTTTTTCGCTTCGATTGTATAACCCTAAAACTAGAAAACATGAACTGAAAGAAGCCTTAACATGCCGTTTAGCGATTGTTTGTTGACAAGATTTGAGAAGTAAGAGAAAAGTTGTAAAACGCCGGTGCTTGCAAAAAATCGCAGAAGTAAGAGAAAGGCTGTAAAGTTGGGTGTAGTTGTAGAGGTTAGTAAGTTTTCACATTTGACATATTTATTCATTAACTGTGGTCCCCATTATTGTTGGCTGTATCATGTAGGGTTTGTTTGTTTAGTTATTCTTTTGGGTAGTGGTCCCAATGTCTCTCTTTCTTTATTAATTAGGGTTTTGGAAGTTAGGGTTTTTTATTGGGTAAAATGCAAAGTTGGTAGAACAGTCTCTATCTTTTTAATGTTTGTAAATGTGTGTAATGTATATGTGGTCCCCAATTTTGGAAGTTAATGGTGTTTCTGGAAGTTAGGGTTGGTAATTGAAATTTTTGCAATTAGGGTTTTGTTTTAAATCATTATGTGCTCGGCAATTTCAATATTTTGGGTTTCTCAATGGCCTTTTTGGAAGTTTGTATCTGTAATTGAACTTTATGTAATGGGAGTTTTGCTAGTACTTTAATTAATTAAAATTTATGCAATTAGGGTTTTGATATTACTTTACATTTTTATGCACTGAATAGTATAACTAGATTAGTAATAAAATTGGATCAATATTTATTTCTGTTTTTAATGCTATTTTGTTTGTGGGGGCTGAATATGTGGTCCTTAGGTTTAGAATTGTTTTTTTTTTGGAGTTATGTGTGGTTATTATAGTGAGTGAATATTTGTAGCATGCAGTCCTAAAGGGTAGTGTTGTATTTCATGCAGGAAAATGAGGTACGTTAGCATTGTGATTCACCATGGTGGTATTTTTACAGCAAGACAGAAGTACATTTCTGGTAAACATACCATGGTAGAAGAATATTTGGATATGGATTTGCTCTCATACAGTGTTATAATGTCATATGTGCAAAGGTTGGGGTATGCAGTAATCAGTGGGTTATACTACAGACTGGCTTCTGGGGAACATGTCCTAATATTTGATGATAAAGGACTGTATGATATGATTGGGAAGCCGCTGAGTGGATCTGTTTTGTACTTCTATCTAGAGCACATTGTGAATGGCAAGCAGGGCCCCCCAATAGAACTGCCACCTGTTGTGCAATTACAGCTTGAGGTAGATAATATTGAGGAGCAACAAGAAGCTGAGGTGGAGCATCAAGAAGCTGAGGTGGAGCAACAAGAAGATGAGGTGGAGAAACAAGAAGCTGAAGTGGAGCAACAAGCTGAGGAGGAACAAGTAGCTCAGGAACAAGTAGTTGGTGAGCCTAGCAGGGTGCAGGATGGTGAGATGGATCAAACTTTTGACAATGTATGTGTCAATGTTAGTATACTGACTGATGATGAGGAGGACGAAGAGCTACAACATGCTAGAAAGAATGTTAGAAAATCTAAGAGAAAATTGATTTTCCATGATGATAGCAGATGTGATAGGAACCTGGGTATTCAGGAACATGAGGCTAGAGTAGAGGTTGGTGAACAGGATGGAGAGGATGGAGGAGAGGTTGGAGGAGAGGATGAAGGAGAGGTTGGAGGAGATGATGGAGTAGACTCTGGGCCAGACCATCCAACTGCAGAAGAGGATATAATAGATTTTGAGGGTAGTGGTGATGATAGCAGCGATGAAAGCTATGTTGAAGAAGATGAGGTACATGGTAATGATGTAGATGGTGGGGGTGGCACTGGCAGTGTCTATTATGATAGTGATGACTTGGGTAGTTATTACAGTGAGAACGAAGATGATCCTTATCCTAAGCCTCCTAGGAGAACTAGTGTCAGGTATGATCCAGAAACAGCTATTCCTGTGTTCTGTGAGCGTATGATATTCAGTTTGTGCCAAGTTTGTGCCAAGTTTGTGCCAATTTTGTTTGTGTACTTTATTTTCAGGGATTGGAGAGTGCTATACATAACCAACTTCCACAAGTTGAGCATAGGCGATGTGCACGCCATGTTTACGCTGCTTTGGCTAAACGTTGGAAGGGAGAGGACAGAAAACTTGGTTTCTGGACCTGTGCAAAATCAACGTTTGAACAACAGCTACGAAAAAATCTGACTAAGCTTGATCTAATGGGAGTTGGGATGGCAAGGGATGTCTGTTCATATGATGTAGAGACCTTCTGCAAAGCTTACTTCAACACAACTGTGAAGTGCGATGTCATTGACAATAATCTGACTGAAACCTTTAATGGGTGGATCCTTGATGCACGGTATATTCTAGACTTATTCTTTTATTCTTTTATTTCCTTTTAAACCTTTAATGTCTGCTCATATGATTGTGTCTTACACTATGTAATATCTTCTGATCTTTACAGCTGCTTGCCTATAATCAGTATGCTTGAGGCAATCAGAGTTCAAGTTATGACCAGATTGCGTGTGAAAAGGGATTTTTGTAACACCTGGATAAGTGACATATGCCCTAGAGCAATGACAAAGCTTGACAAGAATAAGAGTATGTCCTACAATTGGCAGATGATATGGAATGAGGAGCACAGCTATGAGATCACCAATGTGAATGATGCTCATGATAAGCATGTTGTGAACCTCAGAAGGGGTACTTGTACTTGTCGGGAGTGGGACCTTAGTGGTATTCCCTGCCAGCATGCTATTGCAGGAATTCAGAGTAAAAGTGGGAAGCCTGAGGAGTATGTACATGAATGGTATAAAGAGGAAAAATACAGAGAAGCTTACCAGTTTATGTTGGAGCCTATTAGAGGGAAGATAATGTGGCCAGAAAGTGGACTTGAATCTCTTGAGCCACCTGTATACAGGAGGATGCCAGGTAGACCAAAAAGGTCCAGAAGAAGAGACATTCACGAAACAAAGAAGGTTGGGAAGATTACCAAGGTAGGAAGGGTGATGCGATGCAAAACATGTAGTGAACCAGGGCATAATGCTAGGGGATGTCCTAACAAGGTAATATTACTACACTGCCTCTCATTTATTTAGTAACTTTATCATTACATAATTGGACTAACTACCTTTAATGTTGGCAGGATCCAACACTTCCAGCTAAACCAGCCAAACCCAGGAAGAAAAGCAATGGAGCCTCAACATCACAAGTGGTCAGACCTTCTGATCGATTGGTTGCAGAATTTGGTCATAGAAGAAAGAGAATGAGAGCTACTGGTCGTACTGCACCACCAGAAGTACGTACTGCACCACCAGAAGTACATGCTGCACCACCAGAAGTGCAAGCTGTACCACCACAAGTGCAACCTGAGCATGAAGCAAATATGGATAATGCACCACCAGAAGTACATGTTGCACTAGAAGCTGTTGATGATGCACCAGAAGATATTGTAGATGAAGCACCACTGCAAGTGCACCCTGAGGTCATTGAATTTACTCAACCAGAAGGAATGGATCTCACACAACCTGATGAGATTGAAGCTGAAATCAGAGCTTCTGTCGAAAGCCTAAATGACTTCACTTCCTTTATGATTACTGGGGAGATGCGTAGACTGAGTAGGGAGGCAAAAGGGAAGCAGAAAATGGAACTCAGATCAATGAGATGGAAATCTACATCTCAAAATATTGTAAGTATAATTTCATGGAATTTAGCTGTGAGTATATTTTTGGGTTATGTTGGCTGCAACTATGCATTTTTAGGGTTGGCTGTAACTATATTTGTCTGTTTTTATAGGAAGCAGCTGCACCAACAACTACACCAAGTCAACCCTTGGGAATGCCTGCAAGCTCAGTGAAAGTTGACACTGCTTTGAGGAAACCATTCCAAAGACCTAGGAATATTTGAAAGTTCACACTGCTTTTGATGATTTTGGATATGCCTACAAAAAACTTGTCAAATTTTGAACAAGATGGCACTGTAGTTATGGTAGTTTTTTTGGTGCATAATTAGACTAGTTGTGCATGTAAGGTTGGTTTTTTGTGCCTGCCTCATTTTGTGTACACTTAGGCTAATTATGCTAGGCTATTTTTGAGCCTGCCTTGCATAGGATGTGGCTTTTTGTAAGTATGAAGTGGTGCTTCTTATAAGCATGTTCATATGTAGTCAAACAAACTGACATCTATTTATGATTTTTACTTCAATATATATGTCTATTTAGTAATCCAATGTGTTGCTTCCAGCCATTAACATTGTGTTGCGTTACTTTGTTTTTTTTTCACAGAATTGTGGCTTCCAGCCATTAACATTGTGTTGTGTTACTTTGTTTTTTTTGCACAGAATTGTGGCTTCATTGCTACACATTTACAATCCAACAGTCTATTACAAAGATAAATAAAATATAATAGAGATGCAAAGATAAATAAACCGTTAATATTGTACTTAAATAGTCAAAAGTACTAAGTACTACCCTTACTACTACAGGGTTTAATTCAGCAAAATAAGTTCCTACATAATACAAGCCTGAGCTCAATACTTAATAATAGTTAATAGAAGACTTCGACATAAATAGTTCCTACATAATGCACCACATAATCATACTACTTAAAACTTATTCATAATAGCTAAAGTGACAAACAAGACAACCACTGCAACTGCAAGGTAATTGCAGAAATCCTTCTGTTTCTTCACAGACTTGATCTGTTTCTCATACTCCCTCATATCCACCAATTTCCTGTTAAGCTCCATCTTCAGCTCCTTGTTCAAGTCATCCACTTTGCTCTCCAAGGCACATTTGTCAGCCTTCAGTTCTTGCACGTTCTTCTCCATCTCAATTGCATCGAGAGTGCTGGCATGATCCATCAAATACTTCAAGCGGAAAACTTCGCCCCTCAGATACTCTCCCTCCTTCGACAATGTGGCTTCTTGATTTTTCAAATGCTTCAACATGACTTTAATGTGGTGTGCATACTCTTCATCATACCACTTAAAGTACGAGCACTGGTTTGCCTAACAAAAATATAAGAGTTAAATCTTATAAAAAAAACCTGCCCTATAACATCTTATATCAATCCTGCATTGCAACCCCAAACCACATACGAAGATTTTCAAAAAACCCTAATTTACAATCCACTCAATTATAGACACTGTATTGCAAACTCTACGTCAGAATCACAACCTCAAGCCCTAAATTACACAACCACGTGAATTACAAGAAAAAAACGAAACACTACATCAATTACACAAACAATAATCCGTTGTTCATCAATTTAGGGTTAAATTAGGGTTTCTAACTGTTTTAACTGGAGCTTAAAAATTAGGGTTTCTTCCAAATACTCGTCAAAGAGACTGAAACAAACAATATAAAACCTAAAATACCACTACGAAATCCAGGATCTGTTCTAAAAAATATTAAAACCCTAATTTTATTAAAAAAATTAACTCATCGCATTACCTCACATCGGAAAAATCTCCTTCCAGGGTTCTTGTCAGACCACGAAACCAGCATTTTTGCCTTTTTCGCACACTTACAGTTACTGATTTCGCTTGCAGGAATAACACCATCATACATTTCTTCCGCCATTGAAGAGCACAACAATTGAGAATAATAAAAACGACAGAGAACAGGAAAAACGAGAACGGGGAAGAAAGCGAGATAATTTAGGATTTAGAGATAAACGGCAGATAATTTACCATTTAGGACATTGCCATGTGTTTTTTATTTTCCACCGTGTCAAATTGCAAAATTAACAAAAAACTAACGTGGAAATGGATAACGGAGAGTAACGGCGAGTGCGGCAGACGCGTTTTTTCCCGTCCACGTAAGGGTCTAATAATACGCTTTTTGAAAGTACGAGGACTCAAGCGTGAGCAACTTTGAGGTAGGGACCTCTCGAATAAAAATTGTAAAGTACAGGGGCCTGCGAATGGGTTTTGCCTATTTAATTTAAATAATGAATTAAAAGCGAATAAGTAATTAAGATTAAAATAATAAGATTAAAGGCTCAAGAGCTAATATTATTCATAAAATTATCAATACGGATTATGAATTTTTAAAAATTTATCAAGAATCAAGTTATTCTATATCACCAGATCCCAGTCTCTCAAGTCTAGGACCAATAAAACTACAATTCAATGAACAAATCAATACCTAACTCACTCTCGCTATATTAGGACACCAATTGATTAGTTAATTAAAAAGTAATTACTAAACAAACTTTAATGATTATCCAAAATCTAACTTGTCACGACGTCAATTCATAAATCGTGACCGGCGCTAGGATATGGGAGTAATTACTCCGAAGACCGTAGCTAACTTCGCCGACAAACATACAATATAAATACCGTCACATAGCCTGCATAAAACCAATTCTCGGGGGTAACCGAGACTCCAACCTTAATCTAGCATTTAAGCAACAACATGTAAATAATGCTTGTCAACTCCGATACTCCAACAACATGGTATATATAAATAATAATCATAATATAATAACATTCGGAGCAATCCGACAAACCACAAGCCTAAATAAGAAATAAAGACATAAACTAGTACTACTGCGGTCTAAGAGTTTTAAATAAGTTATGACCATTTTATGTAAAACAAAAGTAGACCTCCACATAATAATGAAAGCAGGAGATCTATAGACGCGCTCAAAACGTAAACCTGAAAAGTGGGAAAACAATAGGAGTCAGATATACTGAGAGGAGTTCATACTACCATTTATATTTATTAAGTGAAAACCTTCAAAACAATAAAACATTTTATACTTATATATAACATTACAGATAAGTATTAAAAAGAATCCTAAAATAGGTGAGACGAATTTTTATCGATCTCAAAGTAGGTCAGATATAAATCTATCGATCCTAAAGTAGGCCATATGTAACTCTGGCGATGTCAATGTATATTCCGATGCACGCGGTCTCGATGATGCCAATCGAGTAGCTCGCTACAATCCAGATCCATAATGAGTTCGAAAACCAGTTCAAAAACTACATATACATTTATATAACAAAGTATACAATTTACTTGATAAAGCGGTAAATAATACTTCATCCGTCCCAAGACAATAGTCCACTTTCTTCTTTTCACATAGTTTAAGAAATACAATTAATGCTCTTACTTTTCACGACTTTATCTTCAATTTTCTTATCATACCCTTATTGAATGTTATGACTAATTTACTTTTTAGGCTAATGACATTAAATGTTAAATTTTAAATAAGGGCAATATGGAAAAAACAAAACTCTACATTGTGATTAACTAAGAACGTGGACAACTATTTGGGACAAAAAAGAGAGAAAAGTGGACTATTGTATTGGACGGAGGGAGTAATATAAACTTACTACTTGCGAATTTCCCAAATAGCTTGGCAAGCAAACTAGACCTGATTCGACTCTGAAGTACGAGCAGTCGACAAGTCTAAAAAACAAAGTATAAATCACAATTAAATTATCCCCTAACTCTAAGGAGTACTATACACCACATTGACTAGAACAAACGCCTTCCCATACATTCTTTGGAAAAAGAGCTTTTTCCTGGCAAGGAACATATCGAGTAGGCTGGTACCAATTCCTTCACATCAGCAGAAAAAAGAGGCATCTTCATCCTACAATTTGACTGAATGAAAATGGGAGAGTTTTTAATCCCGATCCATGCAGTAACGGCGTTTTGAATCCATTCAATTTGAATTAAAGAAGGGCAATCACTCATTCTTAAAAATTAAAACCAGCATTCTTAAGACCAAAGAGTGCGCGGAAAAAGGGGGCTCTCCGTGCACATCCGTCAAAGGAAGGAGAGCAAATGAGGTGACCCACCACCCCAGATTGAGAAGTTGGAAGGGAATCGGTCACCAAAAGAAGTCTCGACCCAACTGAAGTGGGCCCTATGACTATCATCAAAGTATAGATGAAAATGCGTAGGCAAGAAATCCCTAGTCTTAGAGCTCTTACAACTAGAATCCCTCTTTTTTCCGATCCAGTTCCTCCACCACCGCGAACCCCAATTAGATTCAGACATGGTACACTTTTTAGTTATTGGAAAAACCCAAGTACTCTCTTTCGGATCCAGGAAAGAGCTCTCAGAGATCTTCTGTTATTCCTGGTCTCACCCTGTGAAGCAAAGTCGGACAAGGGGGAAGACATGGAATTGATAGGAGGGAACCGCAGCCAAGCAAGGAGGTCCACCTCTTTCAAATATACAGCATGGATTCTGTCAATGCAATGTAGTTGGACTCTCATGTTGTTGATAAAATTTGCTGCAAGTGCACAGTGTCAACTCGTAATATAGACTGTGAAGTCCAGATATCGTACCCACAAGGAAAGCAACTAAATACACCCAATTATGATACTCAATTTGGATAGCCAAAAAGATAGTTTGGTTGAAGTGATTTGAAATTAATAAAATAGAATTTAGCAGATTTAATTTAGAATAAAATTAAGCTTTGAATAAAAATGGATTTAAACAATAATAAGGAAGATCAGGGATTATAAATTTTCTCTATGTCATTAATCTCATGGGATATATGGATTATGTTATCAATTTATGGTTCAGCCTAGTCTAATGCATCTATAACTCTCTCTCAAGCCGCTATAGATAAAAATATATAAATAACCAATTAATAGGCAAATTACTCACTCTCGTGTTATAAAATACAAATCAAGTGATTAAATGATATTTATTAAGCAAACCTTAAGAACACGTATTCATTAACTCACTCTCGTGTTATTAATTCATACGTTGTTAATTAACTGATCTATTTCAATTAAGCTCTCTCAAGTCATAATTAAAACATAGGGCAGTGAATGAATTGGCAAAAAACATTCAAGCATTATGAGCATTAATTAACACATCATTTTAATAACAATCCAATATCCCAATATGATTAAGTAAACATAAGTCCAATCAATAATCCCCGAAAATGGGTTTAGCTACTCATATTTAAAGGAAATTCAACAATAACATTCATGGAATTCATGATTAACAAGAGCACAACAGTAATTGATCTCTCAATAATGTTGTACCTTAACTCCGGAATTCCAATATGTTTTGCGTAATAATCCCAAATGATAAAGTAGAAATGATACTAGAATAGACTGCCTTTAATGGCTTGTCTATGATCTAGATGTAAACTACAAAATGTATGATCTCTAAATTGTCTAAGGAAAAGATGATAAGATCCAAAAAGGATGTCTTTTCTCTACACAAATGCAAGCTATTTATAGAGTTGCTAGGAGTGGAGCTCAAGTCAAGAATCTCTATTCTCTTTATGGACTTTGAGTGATGATCAAACTTTGAATCTCTTCTTTCCATGTAGAGCGGAGTAGGGAGCAAGTTCTTCCATAACCGTCTTGAGTGAATCATGGTTCACTTATCTCATTTCCAAAGATAGCTTGATTAAATCTCATCTTGATACATACTTTTAGTGCAAGCAAAGGAAAATCTCTTTGAGTGTGAACCCAATATATGTTGCTTATGGAAGGTGTATGAGTGCTCACCAAAACTTCCGAAACCTTCAAAAATGGAAAAAAATGCAACTTTTCCAGGCCTCTGCCGGCCCGTGGCCGGCCCGGAAGTCGTGGACCGGCCAAGGGCCGGCCGAGCTTCTGCGTGACACTTTATTCAACTGCACAAACGCTAACTTCAAAACCTCATAACTCCTTGTAGACACGTCGGAATGAGCTGATTCTTGATTCTACGGAAAGCTTAAGATGTCTAATTTATTTCTTATGAAGAACACAAAGACAATTGAGGTCTCTAAATACTACAAAACTTTCAATCATTGCAGCGGGGTCAGATTCACAAGTATGCATTTTTGCTCTTGGCGTCTATTTTCATCAGATCTTCGCACCACATTCTACTATATTCCAATTATGGTTCAAAAGGCTTCCAAATGGGTTAAAACTCATGAAATACGCGACATGGTTCCGGTTTGGCTTGGAACTTGGCCCGAATCCTTCTGGCTCTGACTATTTTTGCATTTTAACTCTGTTTTATTCCTAAAAACTCCAGAAATATTAAATATTTATATTTTTCATATAATTTAACAAATAAGTGAAATTAACTAAATAAGCGTATTTTTACATCATAAAGTACTAAAAACTAGTAAATAAATGACCTCTAAATGACGTAAAATATACGCTTATCACATGTCGATCCGAATGAATCATCCTTTCCACGGAGGTAAATCTTTGCCTGCTAGGCAAGAGAATAGCAAGTTACAAATTCTGTCTCGGTAAGATATACATGTATTTTCTTTCTATTACTATGAAATTCATAAATGAATTAGTTAATAAATGAAATAGTTAATGGTGGGGTTACCCTTATCTTTTTGTAGTGACGAATCTTGGATGTGTTCCTAAGAAAAGGAATTTGTCCATTTTTCGGGGGAATCTATTAGTTTTTTTATGAAACTAGGTTCGCGTATGAATGCTTAGCGAATCCGCTTTTGCTTTTTCATCTCGAATCAGGAATATGGACTGGTCGGCACGTACCTTTTTCTCTTCTTAGATCCATTCCCGACGTCATTGGTAATCCTTTTTATGGTACTCGGTTTACCAAATAACCCGACAAGAGGTCTAATTGAAGTCGAAGTCAAGTTTTATTCCTTTGTTAACATAGGAATCAGAGGGAATTTTGTATAAGTGTAGTCAACAATCATTACTTGAGTTCCATTCGTTCACTTTAAAGCACGAGCTGCGAGAAAGAGATAGATTTTCGATCCGCCTTTCTTGAAGAAGGGCGAAACAACAGAGTAGCGGTCGGTGTGAACTCGTCTCTCTGGGGGGTTTCCCTTGGTTTCGGGAAAAGCGATAGAGATTCAGAGTAGTTAAGAACTCAAAAGCAAAAGCAAGCTCGCTTGATAGCAACCATAGTAAATATTCACTCGCGAAATTTTTTAGACTATTGGATTTCTAAATTTTAGCGATCTGATATCAAAATTATAATAGAAAAAATATTCGTTATAACCCTAATTAATATTTTTTCTATTTTTTCATTAATTTTTATTTAAATAATTTTATTTTCTTGAAATTTTTTAAAGAGTCGAATTTTATTCGACCATGATAATATAGTGGTTCTATTCCATATATTTCTTTATCTTTTTAATTATTAATCAGTTAAAAATTAACTAATTAATAGTTAACGGGGATAACCCTAATTTGTTTATACAAAAAAATTCTTTAGACTTGCAGTAAAGCTGAACAAGTTTACTCAGCCAAAAAAAGGAAGAACCATTGGTCATCTTCATCTTCGGGCTGCACTTGGTTTCGGTAATTTCATGGAGAGAAATCGACCTCGGTTACCTGACTACTCTTCCCCAACCTCTAAAGAAAAATATATAACTAATGACTAATGATAAAGCGGAAAATCAGCTGATCTCTAGCTTTTGCTTGTTCCGGGAAAGACTGATTTTCGTTTTCCATGTCCCAGTCCCAAGGTCGGGACTTACGATTCTACTTTGCGTCTCATGAATTGAACTTTCTTGCCTTCCGGCGCGCGAAGCAAATGGGCCATGTGCGTCAGTTTTGAGGCGGGGGCGCCAGAAGAAGACCGGGCTGGTGAACGAACAAGAAAAGTAGAGGATTCGAATAGGCGAGTCAAGGCGTTTGTGTGAAAACTCTATCTGTCTCAAATATAGATGGGAAGAATGAAATTCGTTCATAAAAAGTCAAACGTGTAGTAATTTTTATTGATAATCAACAAAATACAGCCACTTATAATTATAATAATAATATCAAAGTCGTAAGAAGAATGCTTGGCTGATAAATAACTCACTTCTTGGTCTTCGACCCCCTCAGTCGCTACGAAAATGGTTTCACGGGATTCAGCCAATTGTCTTGATCCTGGGATATCATTGAGAAATAGGAATCCGTGTTATCAAAAAATTTCTTGCCATTGCGAATAAACAATTGGTAGAACTCCGCAACTGTTAGGAGTAGGGGCTTTCTTCACCAATCAAGACAAAGCATAAATCAAACATTGAGTAAACATACATAATCATACCATTTCCAAAGTTAAACAACAAGTCAAGTTTAATTGAAGTCCACTTTTAAAGCATAATCCAGAAACCTTTTCAAACAACTTAGTTAAAACGATAAAACCAAGTTAAAATCCTAAAGTGGTGAGTTAGCCAAGTTATCAAAATTTCCAAGTTTATTCTCACATGTCGGGCGATCTAAGTCTAACTCGACCCAACATAACACCAAGTTAACAAACCAAGGTTTAAATTCGGGAAGTCATTTGATAAATCTAAACCAAATTGAAAAGTAAAGGAATTCAATATTGCTCAACTAACCAATTATTAACAACAAGCATACAAGGTGTTTGATAAAGATTCACAATGGACAATCACGCTTAAAGTGGCTAACACAAGCCACATAATTACCTTAGCATGTCATCTATACATAAAACATCTTTAATATGCCCAAGAAACATCAACAACCATTTATACATCATACTAACATTTAAAATGGAGCATGGCATAACACAATATTCTTTAGATTTATTTAGACTTAAACCAACATGAAACGAACACCTTGATCTATGAATAAAATCATCATTTAAAGCAATATACAAACAGCCCTAAACTTATAAATCAAGTCAATACAGTTTATAGACATCAACCAACGCGCAAACCCGAATAACAATCACAAACCTTGGATTCAAATAAACAATTGTTAATCCAGCATGTATGAATCACAACAACATACAAAACATCTCAATAATCATGCTTGAACAAAACTAAGCGACCGAAACAATTTATACTTCAAAAACAAATCATAATTTTAAATCTAAAGCCACAAATCCAAGGTCCGATCCAACAACATGCCAAACGCAACAATAATAATCACAATACTTAGATCAGTCCTAAACATTTATAAACAGTCATTATACAATCAAAATCCAAGCCACAACAACTAACATCACAAGATATAAACAACAACATTATAAAGCATAACAATCGAATCGAGGAAAACGAGAATGAAAGGGAAAGATACCTTGATAATCCAAGAAATCAAGGAATCGCAAAATTGAAGTGGTTCCAACGCTACTAGAATGAAATTAAAAGGAAAGATTGAGCCACGAATCGAGTCAAACGATGAACCAAGGATTTACAAAGAAAAATATGGATTGAAACACTTACCAAATGTTTGAGGAACCAAGGATTGAGAGGAAAATGATTATGAAAAATTTAGAATAGGTTTTAGGATTTAGAAAACGGGTGGGGGCTGTTTAGGTCGCGAAACAGAAAAAATATAGGCAAACCCAAAGCGAACCGGTAAATGAGAAAGTGTTCCTTTATTTATAGGATTGCGAAAGCAGTTGAAAACCTCTTTGAAAGCTTGTCAATCACTCCAAAGCTTCTTCAAGTACCATTTTGTGCTTTTTTGCCCATATTTTGCAGCATATAAGTTGATGTAACTTCTCTTTTGATACAACAAACTATTTCCACAATGCATGTTTCATATTTCATGTCCACAATTTCCTAAATACGGTTATTTATTCATATAAACATATTTGGTTAGCTTCCCAACTCCCAAAGGTTCGATTTTCTTGTTTTTGGATAATAGGTAATTTCTTGCATATTTCCCTTCTTTTCTTAAATGCCCCTAACCTCTTGTATTCTTGAACTACCTCTTTTTAATTCTTTTTATACAATATTTATGATTTATGCAGGCTTAAAAAAACCTATGCAAAATGGTTTAGAAGCAAAATTCATCAATTCAGGAAAAATATAGTTGTTTTCCTTTACCAGCTCGTCGGGCAGGCCATGTTTTGAGCTGGCCATGCTCGTCGAGCTGGCCATGCTCGTCAAGCAGGCTTCCAGCCTGCAAGTTTGGAAGCTTGCCTACTCCTCAAGCATGGTGATGCTCAGCGAGTATGCCTTCTAAGGGATGATTTACTCATTTCTTACTTGGCCATCTCTTCGATTTTTTTCCGTCTTTATGGCTTTAAAACCAATACTTCATTATGTGAGGTTGACATTGCCATTCCGATCACCCTTTCTTTAATTTAGCAAGAGGATGAATGTTGGCTAAATAAAAACCTCTTGATGTCCTGGTTTCAAATTTTTGATGTTGGGATTTCTTATGAAGCGGATAACTCATACTATCGTCGACTTTAGGCCTATATCCATGAGTTTTATTTTGAGCTTACCAAAAATCCAAATATGGGTCTAACACTTTCAAACCGCACTGTTAATCGATAACCAAATTTTTATATTCTAGTAACCAAACCACACCGTTATCACCAAACAATCGATCCAAAGAACAAACTTCGATAGCTTTAGTTTTTCAGTCTGGTTCGATTCCTGCACAATCGTAGTGCTAGGAAAGTAGGATATTTGATGATTTTATTGGTAGGACTTAGAGTAATTGATACATAAGTCTCAAGGGTAGTGTTTATTTGACCGATTGGTCCATTAATTGTTTTGTTTTTTGTTAATTTTATAAGGTGTTCTGAACGGGTTTTAAAAATGAAATGACATCTTTAAATCTTCCACATTCAGACTAATCTCCACTTAAGCAGGGTAAATCCTTTGCGGGAGGGAAAGTTCTGATTCTAAATTTTAAACGAATACATACATGAATACAGTTCGAACCCATAATTTAATTTAAATTAAAAAAGCGGCTTACCAACTCACCTGCCTATTGTATTTAGTCCATGCACTTTAATAACATTTTTTTTTTGTCAAAAACTTTAATAACATTTGAATTACAATAAATCATGACAACTATGGGTTTGGTCCATGCACTTCAATAAAATTTGAATTATAATAAATCATGACAACCAAAGTTGCTACAATGTGTTATAGCCGCCTTTACAGAAAGCATGGGGTAAGGCACTTCCAAATTTATAATATTTTATATTTGAATCTAATTATAATTTTTAGTTTGAATATGTAATTTAACATATAATATAAGGAGTGGTATTTTTTTTGATACATGAGAATTTGAATATTTAGTTTAACATATCATATTTTTTAAAAATTAGTTCTTTTATTGTTATATTTTTAAATTATATTAAAATACATTATATCTTTATAATTCTTATAAATGTTTTATTGAAGAGAATAAAAAAATAGTGTAAAAGATATTCAGAAAATCAAAATTATCAATTAAAGTAAAACATAAAAAAAAAATTCTCAATGACAATCTGAACAAATTTACAGAGTATTTTTCCTTTTTTGATGAATATGTATAACAGTTTTTAGGTTTGAATTAATGCTTTATATAATTATATTAAATTATTCTATCACTAATTAATTATAATTAAAATATATTGTATTGACCATTACTAGCCGACTCTGATGACTGGAATGGTTATCCCTTACTATTTGTTCTTCAACTTCAAGACACGATTGGGCTCCCGATTAAATTCTTGTACTCGCAAGCAACCATATTTTTGCATTAATTTTCATGCCTGGAATGATATGAATCTCTCTCAATAACTTAATTTGTATTAATTTTCTATTCATATATCACAATATTGTATTAATAATCAATGTACAATTATTTTCATTCAAGAGTGATCTATAATATATTATAATTTTTAATAAGCAAATATCTTTAAAAATACTCAACTTTTAAAATATCTTTCTATTCCAAAACAAAATCAAATAATTCCTTTTGAATGGTAAATTTTAAAAAAGTCACTCATAAATGTGGTTTTGAATTGCTTTTTCGATTGAAAAATATTATAATATACAAAATTGGATATAATCGAAAATGAAAAACATATACTTGAACAAAATTGACGATTTTATAAGATAAAAATATAATTAAAAGGCTTAATGGCAAAAAAAAACCCAAACCTTTACGACTTGTTGCAATTATATCCAAACCTTTTAATTTTTGCAATAATATCCAAATTGCATTATTTTGTTGCAATAATATCCAAATTGCACTTTTTATGTGAATTTTTTTGAGTTTTTTGTCATTTTTTGGGACTTTTACTATATTATTATACATCAAAACATAATAATAGCTTAATATCTTAATTAAAAACAACAAGTTTAGCCATCAATTTGACTATTATCCAAATTGTATTATTTTGTTGCAATAATATCCAAATTGTATTTTTTGTAGCAATAATAGTCAAATTGATGGCTAAACTTGTTGTTTTTAATTAAGATATTAAGCTATTATTATGTTTTGATGTATAATAATATAGTAAAAGTCCCAAAAAATGACAAAAAACTCAAAAAAATTCACATAAAAAGTGCAATTTGGATATTATTGCAACAAAATAATACAATTTGGATATTATTGCAAAAATTAAAAGTTTTGGATATAATTGCAACAAGTCGTAAAGGTTTGGGTTTTTTTTGCCATTAGGCCTAATTAAAAAGGAGTTAAAAGATGTATGCTTTTTTTTTAAGACATATTGCCTTTTATATTTAAATAATTATGTGTTACCATAACAGAACCATAAATTTAATCAAAAAAAGTGAAATACTTTTTAAATAAACGATTTTGTTTTTTTTTAAATCAAACAACATGGTTGTTCAACTATTTTTTTTTTATCTTTTTAGCTAAATAAAAAATTATTTGGTCCAATTTGAAATAAAAAGATTACTTTACTATTTTTAAAACTAATCGTATTATAATTATTTACGATTAATTCCGTTAATTAGAGATTTATATGATTAATCTTTTATATCAAACAATTTAATTGATTAAAAATTTATTTTAAAAAATTAAATAATCTATCTTATAATAAGAAAGGATTAGAATGAATCTCTTACTAAAAATACATTCGTCTTCTTTACATTTTTCTTAAAAGAGCTTTTTCCATTTATCTTTCTGTAATGTTTTTATTATTTCGATCAAAATATGATTATATAAAATTATACTCAAAATAATGTAACTTTTATAAAATTTTATCTGATTTAGAGAAGAATACTTTGGCTGCATCGAGAATTACATCATATTTTCACCCAAATTTCACTGACAGGAAATATTGTTGCCGATTGTTCATATTCATAAAAATATGTATTCTTTGATTAGTGTAAACTCTTTGATTAGTGGACTTTTTATCACTTTTTTCTTGCTTTAATCAAATTTTCATTCATAAAAAAATATTTCAAAAAGAAAATAATAAAATGTTGGAAAATATTAAAAATGGGTGTTAAAATTACATGATTATTTATCCATTTTGATATTTAATTTTGAGTTGGACCTATTATCCAAAAGCGTCGGATCTTGATGGTTTTGTATTTTATACCGCGAGTATTCAAACCGTATATTTATATGCTTAAAATAGTTAAAAGGGTGAAACAGAATGATCAATAGTCACACCTTACAAAATGAATTTGAAAATAAAATTATTCATTCCCACTTATTTACAAGCTAGTGAGCCAAATAGCTCAAAATTCACTCAACCAATTTCAAAGGATAATGAGTGGTCGATTGATTAGAGCACGCCAATGCAACGACAAAACTAATCTCGTGTAAGTTTTATTTTACATTTTTAATTTCTTTTCAAATTGTATAACACCCGGTTTAATTTTTTTTCTTTATCTTTTAAATTTCAGTTTTATAACTTGCCAATTTAATTTACAGATGTGTATGGAATTTTTGAAGGGTGTATAAAGCCATCAATTCCAATGCAAAAACAGATCAAAAATTTAAGTTTTCCTCTCAAAAATTGTATTCTTTGTGACAGAGTTCAGACCAGTATTATAAAAAACCGGACCGGACCGGTCGAACCGGTTAAATTGAAAACCGGCCAGCGGTCCGGTCTAAAACAACTGAAAACCGGATCTTTTAGTTTATCCGGATTGGACATGATTGAATGGTTAAAAACCGGATGTTGAACCGGTAAAATAACGGTGAACCAGAATTTTTTTATATTTTTTAAAGTTTGTTAAACCGGTTGAACCGGTGGCTTCATCGGTTCGGCCACCGATTCGGTTTTAAACATGGTTCGGACGATAATTTTGGTTTGTCGAGAACTACGGGTCGGTGTTCTGTGTTTTGTTTTATCTTGAGAACAGTTGCAATTCACATACAGTGAGAACAAATCTGTTTTAAAGGAAGCGTTTAATATACATGACCCGATTCGATTCAGTTATCTTTTATATTTTTAATTCAATCATTATTTTTATTTATTATTTATATTATCAATAAATTATTATTTCTGTCTGTGAATTACTTTGTTTAATATAAAAAATATATATTTTTAAAAAGAACAAACTCAAAGCACTAAATGTTATTATTAGTGGACTGGACATGAAGTTATCTGTACACCAAATAAAATTTGATTTTTAATATTTATCAAAAAATTTATCATCTGCGATTTTTGTCAACCATATTGGCAATTCCTTTAGAACTAATGTATCACTAGCAAAATAGCCAAGGCTTGCTTTGGCCTTTAATTATCGATCAAATAATGAGTATTGAACTGATACATTATTTTATGTAAAATATTATCGATGAACCTTTTTTTCATTATTAAGCAATATTAATTTTAGAAGTTGTATTATTTTATTAAAATAATTACAAACCTTGATAAGAGATGCATATTTAAAAAAATAATATAAATTAAAAATTACTGTAAGTAGAGAAATGAAGTAATTTAATAATATTAATAAATATTACAAAAAGTTAATTTTAAATTGATGATTAAAATTATTAATATAAATTAATACTACAAATTTAAAATAATTTTATCGTGATAATAATTTAAGAAAAAAAATTAAAAAATTAGGTTCACACAAAAAATCATTAATCTATAAAATATAAAATATAAAAAATTGTATCTTTTGGCCCAAAATATGTTATTCTTTGTTTATAAAAATTTAATTAAGGATAAACAATTATTAAATTCAAATCTTCACATTATTTTTGAACTAACCAAAATTTTAAATTCCAACATTTGTATTTTATATCAATTTCAATAAATTATTTAAGAATACAAATATTTAAATTTTTGAATGGTCTTTTCATTTCAAAAGGATTGGCCACAATTGATAAAATAGAAAAAAATTTGAATTTAAAAAGTAAGACACAAAAAGATTAGACATAATGACAACATATTGATCAAATTGGAACATATTTGTAAAATTAAAATAATGATAAGATGTGATAGTTTAATAAATTAATTAATTTTTAAAAATAATTTAATCATAAAAAATACTTGAAGAATTGCAGTAGAACTCTTCATATAAATTAAGGAGTGCAAATGTTACTTTTTACTTTATTTTAACTTATTAGGCAGCATTAGAAAGTTATTGGATCTCTAAAGTCAACAATATACATTTTGTTCTCATCATCTTTGTCGTTTCAGACAATATGCACATGCTCTCTTGTTTTGTCGTTCTACCATTTTACGCTTCCATTACTGCGTTTTGATTAATTATTTATGTCGTGTGGTCTTTATGTCGTTTTTCTTCAGTTTTAATGTATAGTATAATTACTATAAGTTTAAATATATAAAATTTTAAAAAATGCTATTTAATTCACTATTTTGTACCTTTTTCATTATCACTCCTTACGTGGCAGCATTTAATTCATTCAATTGTCCTCCAAAAATGTATATCTCAAATACCAACTTTTAATTGATCCACTCTTTTAATGACACATCAGGTGGAGAAATTCTTGTGTGAACCTAATTCGCCACGTAGGATTATAAACTATCCATTAAATACATGGCACATGTCGTTATTAAATGTTATATCTAATCAATAAAGTGCATTTAATTCTAATTAAAATACCATTAATTAATATGATATTTATTGATTGGATATAATATTTAATAATGCCACGTGTCATATATTTAATGGATAGTTCATAATCCTACGTGGCGAACTAGGTTCACACAAGTATTTTTCCATCAGGTGTGTTAAAAAAGATGGGTTAAAGAGGAGGGTTATATAGGATGACTCTAAAATTTATTCTAACTAAAAGTTATAGTGTACCGCATCAACTCTAAATTAATTATAAAAATAGGGTTTTATAACAACTGAGCTATATATAGCTATTGCAAGTAGATGAATTCATTTTGTATTATTACTATTTTGGGCATAATTTGGCTAGAAAATATGTTTTTTAAATTGAAAACATAATAAGGATATCCCTACAAAATAAATCTTACCTATTGTTTTTCCCAACTTTACTCTCATACCTTATGTAAGGACGGCTACATAAATAAATAACACTTATTACTAATAATGTTAGTCAAACTATATTTGTAGGACGAAAGTGACATTTTTTAATAAATTTAACCAATTCTAGGTACTTTTATCATATCAATTAATTATTCATATAATTAACAAATTTTAATTTTTTTAACCAAAGTAAATAGTTAGATGGCATTTTTCTACAATTATTTGTTAGAATAAAAGTATAGAGATAAATATACTATGACAAAAAAAAATTCATATTTTTTTTTCCAAGTACAATTTAACACAGCTTGTTGTACCATTTGATGTGCCAGTATTTCATTCGTTCACTTACTTTTTAAAAATGTATTCTCAAAAATAATCAGCAAATTTATCCTTTTTTTAAAAATCAAATTGAGCTTCTCATTAAGCAGATAAAACAGTTATAGAACTAAAAATTTAGGGAAGTCTGAAAACAAATTCCGATGATCTGACAAGAAAAAGGCACTCCGAGCCAATGAATTGGCCGCCTGATTCGCAAATCGCCTTACATAAACAAAAAAGACATTAGGTAATTGTTTTTCTAAAAAAAAAAAACAATCCTCAACAAAAAGATCTCCGGGAACCTTGCTCGGATTTCGAATGTTAAGAATAACCTCCATCGCATCAGACTCAACCGTGAGATTCTCAAAACCCTTAAGCCAACTCAAAACTTCCCAAATCCCTATCAAATTAGGCGACCGTGGATCGAAATTGCCTGCACAATTGACCAGAGTAGCTCTGAGTATACCTCTCCTATTTATACGAACCACAATTCCTATAGAAACCCTGTCATTACTCGAAAAAATTGCAGCATCCACATTGGCTTTCAAGAACCCCTCTCCCGGACGATTCCACACTACCACGCTATCACCTTTCTAACCCAGAGCTCCTTTCCATGCACAGAGTTGTTGACTCTTCAAATTCACTAACTCTACACCCTGTATCCCAACTTTTTCCCAAACCACGCTATTTCTGTTAAGCAATAAACGCCAATAAATCAACGCTACTAACTCCCTGTCCTACTTCCTGAATTCCTCCAACCATTTCCAACACCGTATTTTAAACGACAGCTCAATTCCTATCAGCACATGAAACTTCACTAACCTCCAACAAGCAGCTCCAAAATCACATAGAAAAAGGTATTCAACATATTCAACCCTCCACAGACCTGACATAAAATGTTGAAGAATACCCTCTTCCGAGCAAGAGCTTCGACCCTTGGCAAGAAACCAGAAACAACTCTTCAAAGAAAACTAGTGAAGCGGGACTTGGAGATTCCAAATGTTGTTCCAACTAAAAGCGCCATCATCCATACAACAACTTTGAAATTCACCTCTCAACTTCCTATAGACACTCTTTACAGTGAATCTCTTCTTATTCTCAAGAATCCACACCCAACTATCCTTGAAATCTCTCACACTCAATGGAATGGACATAATATTCACCTAATCCGCTTTAAAAAGCGAATCCCCAATAATATCCTTATCCCAGGCCTTATTATTATTCTGAAAACGTTGCCAATGCATAAACATCAAACAAGAAATATAACACTTATCAAATCAAAGACCAAGTCGAGACATAAACAACCAATCAATTAGTATTCGAGTGTTAGTTGAGCTCCAAAGTTTTAAAAGAAATTTCTGGATAATCTCCTTTGTTATATAATCAATGGCTATTAACTCAAATAATTTTGAAAACACAATATTCTTGAGGTGGCTGAGTTTTAACAACTACCAAGACTAACTCACAAACTAGAGACTCACGTCCATCTCGAAATAACCATAAATCAAAATGGAATTCAACATTACATAAATCCGCAAAACATATTTAAAATATAATCTCAACACTTTGAATTCAAAGGATCTCAACCCTTGCTCAATACTAACTCAAACAACTCATATGATAAACCAACATTCATACCAATAGATTTTTTACGTTAACCAATCAACATGTGAGAATCAAGAACCATGCTAACATACTCAACACTATCATCTAGCATATGAGAAACATAGTAACCATTCATAACAATTCAATTCAAGGATCCAAGTTACTAATTCATCAAGGCATTAATCAATTAATCCATTCAGGGGTTCAATTGAACATACTAGGCATGGTTAAAAACTAATCATGGCATTATAGTGGTAATCAAAGTTACAATTCATAATTAAACACATATCTCGTATCCCCTAAATCTTAACACAATACCATAAACCCTAAACATACATAATCATCCCTCAATTAAACCAATGAATTCAATATTAACAACTAAGCATATAAGAATTATGCAATCACTAGCTACTAACTCAATTCAACCAACCATTGCAATAATTAGTCAAGCCATAAGCATATTCATGCAATCCAAGGTTCCAATCAACAATTCAAACATGCATTTAGCATCAAACAAGGAAATTGAGTGTCAATTAAAGATTACAACCCATAACCTACACAATTCATGCAAAACCCCCATTTCTCTACATTAAGCATAAACCCTAACCAAGCACAATCTCAATAATCCACCAATTAAACCATCAACTCATTAAATTAACTCAAATAAACCATAGGACACTTACCCATGAAGATTTCCAAACTCAAAGGATGAAGAATTCACGAGTCAACAATGGTGGATGATGAAGCTCTAAGAAAGAAGATGACATTTGGAGATAGTGAAATCATACTAGATTAGCTTAGGTTTTGGGGTTAGAAACTCCAATTAGCAAGGATTTAGGTAGATTTATGGTTTGGGGAAGAGAAGTGAAATATTTGGGTGTTTTGGGGTGAATGGCTCGGTCAAACTCACCTTGGGTCTTTTTAAAGACCCGATTTATGAAGTGAAAAGTGAAACGGACCTATGGACGGTTCTACTGGGCAGAATCGGTTATAGGTCTGGTTTACTCCCTAGTTGCTCAATAAGAGTAATCTGGTCTTTGCCCACAGGTTTGGTGCTAGGAAACCTTACCATGAAAGTAAGAGCCGAAGAAGAAAAAGTACACTATATAAACCAGTTTATCCTTAAATCCTAAGTTACTCCTTTTTCTTTCCTTACTTTTCTTCTTATTCACCAAATACTTGATTATCAGAGTGAACACCCGAAAACCCTATCCGGCGTTTTTCTGATCGTGCTATCTGTTTTCAGGTCCCAGAGCTTCATCATATATAATATACGGTTGCTGTGAAAAATATTCTTCGTATAGTAGCTGCAATATTTTTTCCCACAACTCTTTCCACAAACCAACTTATCATTCTTCTCCAAATTCTTAAATTGATAGGGCATTTGCACATTGGCAAAAGGATTTCATAGATTTTCCTAACAAAGTTGCACTGATAAAAGAAATGATCAATTGTTTGAATATCAGAGGACCAAAATACACAATTGTTATTAGGAATATTCACTCCCCATTGGTGCAATATATTTTTGGTTCTTAACCCTCCTTTTCATAACCAACTAGAGCATGAAATTAAATATAGGGATAGAGTTCCTAATTACCCCTGGTTAAATTTATGCCAAGAGACTTGACTGTGATGATCTCTAAACTCAATCCAGGTCTGAGCAATTGCTATATAATCTGTTATTATCTCTGATGAATTTCCAAACTTCTTACGTATTATTGTCCATGGGATTAGGGAGGTTCCAATTTTTTTTTTCATAAATCAATAAGAGAACATTCTTGGGACACTTGTGAGAATCAAATTTAAATTAAATTTTATGAATTTTTATATCAGTTTGTCTTTTTTCATTCTTAACTAATGAAATAATTTAATTTTTTAAAAATGTATTATCATTTTTCTATTTTCAATCTATATTCTAATTTTTTATTCATTTTATTTTAATGTTTTACTATAATTACCAAAAAATAATTTTATATTATTATTGATCAATTTTGGGGAACCATAAAATTATTTTTCTTAAAGCATAAAGTTTATTTGTATTAAAGTATATTTCAAAATTGAAATAATAAGTATATTTTCTTAAGAAAATGAAATGGTAGTAATAATGAATTTTTTAAAGTTATAATTATATTATAGGAATGAAATTGATAACTGTAACCATATATTTAAGTTGAGAAATTATGTTTCTAGGACACTATCAATTCGTAGGGTTGGCCAAATAGCGCTGCCCAACAAACAAATTGTAAGCCATAAATTCTATAATAATTATGAAAAACTATCTATTAATTTGATTTTCAAAATAAATAAATAATTTTTATTTTTTATTTTTTTTTGAAACAAGTTGATAAGTCTTTAATTAATTTAAAATAAATGAAAATTTTATGCTTTGATTTGATGAAACAATTTTTTTCCCTATAAATACAAGTAATTTCAAAACCAAATGTACCAAATATCTCTCAGAGCATTTATAGCAAACATCTTAAACTTCTCTACCATTATCTAATCTCAAATCTTTTAACCCTTCTATTCCTTTAATTATAGTTGCATTTATGGAAGCTTTGAAGATGAATCTTGACGATTTAACTCGTCTGGGGAGCTGCCTACAGAATAATCTCATCGTCGTCGCTTTCGGCTCTATTTGTCTCATTTTCAGCCTCATCATTTATTTTCTGATCAGACCAAGACCGGTCTACTTGATTGATTTCTCTTGTTATCGAGCTCCTGATAACCACAAAGCTTCGAAAACAATGTTCATGGAGCACTCCCGGCAATTCGGAGTTTTCGACGAATCTTCACTCGATTTCCAGGAAAAGATTTCGAAACGTTCCGGGGTAGGAGACGAAGCGTATCTTCCGGAAGCCGTCCGTCATATTCCTCCCCGGCCGACGATTGCCCTAGCCAGAGAAGAAGCTGAAATGGTTATGTTTGGTGCTTTAGATAATCTGTTTGCTAATACTAAATTAAACCCTAAAGATATTGATATTCTTGTTGTCAACTGTGCTTTGTTTAACCCTGCTCCGTCCCTTTCTGCTATGATCGTGAATAAGTACAAGTTAAGGACCGATATTGTAAGTTTTAACTTGGGTGGTATGGGCTGTAGCGCCGGAGTTATAGCCGTCGGGCTTGCGAAAGATTTGCTGCAAGTTTACCGGAACTGCAATGCAGTTGTGGTTAGCACAGAGATCATAACCCTAAATTGGTACAAAGGAAATGAGAAATCCATGTTGATTTCTAACTGTATATTTAGGGTTGGAGGAGCAGCAATGCTTCTTTCTAATAAATCAAGCGATAAACGACGCGCCAAGTATAAGCTTCTTCATGTCGTTCGGACGCATTTAGGCGCCGATACCAAGGCGTTTAACGCTCTCCGGCAACAGCAAGACGGTGAAGGCAACGTTGGGGTTTTATTAACAAGAGATGTTAGCCCTATTTCTGGTAAGGCTTTGAAAATTAATATGACTAAGTTGGGTCCTTTGGTGTTACCTATTAGCGAGCAGCTTCTCTATTTAGCAACTCTTATTGTTAACAAGCTGTTTAACGAGAAGGTGAAGCCCTACGTGCCGGATTTCAGGTCCGCATTCGACCATTTCTGTATACACGCCGGAGGAAGAGCTATAATTGACGAGCTAGAGAAGAATTTGAAGCTTTCACCGGAAGAAGTGGAGGCGTCGAGGATGACTCTTCATCGATTCGGAAATACTTCCTCGAGTTCGATCTGGTACGAGTTAGGGTATATCGAATCGAAGAAGAAGATGCGAAAGGGCAACCGTGTGTGGCAGATCGGCCTCGGTGGCGGCTTCAAATGTAACAGTGCCGTATGGGTGGCACTTCGAGACATCAAGCCGGCGCTTAATTGTGCATGGAGTGACTGTATAGATAAGTATCCGGTTCATCTAGAGACTTAATTAATAATTGGATTAATTACTATCACCCTTAAGTTTATATCAAAATTATCATTATTTTCTCCAAAATTTTCAAAAACAAAACGTTGTTTCTCCCTAACATTATGATCCATTTAACTAAAATTCCAATTTTAATTGAATTTCAGTTATCTCATATCTTAAAGTCTGAAAAAACATTATTTTTTTTTAAATTTAAGGGAAAAGAAATAATTTTTATATAATTTCAAGGGTGGAATAGCAAATTATGGCAGTTGTTAAGTTTGTGAGATTCACTTGGATTATGGAGCATAGTTGTTTGCTTGTTATTATGTTATGTATTTGTGTGATTAAGACACTTAAATTATGTTATGTATTGGTGTGATTAATTAGGACACTTATTATGTTCAGTGTGCTTCTTGTTCAAGTACAGCAATTAGGCTTACTTTGAGCTATGAATTAATGTATACCTTTACTTTATTTTTTTGTCAATAAAAACATATTAAGGTTTCAATTAATCAAGAAGTCTCTTCTAATAGTGTAATCTCATTTGTATCTGGTTCATGATGGGAATGAAAAAGCAATGAAAATGAAAATGAAAATGAGAATGAAAGGAATGACAATTACAGTGAGAATAGTTCTTTTTTTACATATTGCTTGATTTATTCAATTTAAATAGGAGTCAATTTAATTTTTTTTATATTTATCATTAATATAATATTAAATGATAGTATATTTTTAAGTAAAGTAAATTAAATAAGAGCAAATTACTATGAAGCTCATATTTGACATAATTCACACTTTAGTTCCTTCTGTTTGCAAAATTAAACTATGTGACCCTTTATTTTTGCTCCGTCAATATTTTAGTCCCTCCATCCATTTTTAGTGTTAGTCAACGAAGTCAAAGGACTTATGGGTAATTACCAAATCTGAGGGACGATCTTAGGGACGAAATTGTTGACAAAAATAAAAGTGGGGGGTGAAATCATTGAGAAAAACAAAAGTGGGGACCATATAGTTTTATTGACTTCTTTGACTAACATCTAAAATTGACAGAAGGACTATATTGTTGATAAAAACAAAAATGAGGGACTATATATTTCAATTTTCAAACAAAATGGACTAAACTGTGAATCATGTCAAATGTGAGAGGTGTCACAGTAATTTGCTCATTAAATAATTAAATATTACATATTTTTAAAAAAATCAATCTGAAATAATAATTTATTTAACAATTTTAATATTATTCTTTAATAAATATATAAATTATATTATTTGTTTACTAAAGAATTTTATAATTTCTTTTTTATTTTAATTATTAGTATTATTTCTTGTTAAATATTATTTAGGGATTTGACAAATATCAACAAATTTCTAAAATAATCTTACAAATATTCATTGACCAAAATTTGTTGAAATTTACAGTTTGACCGAAATAAATTGTATATTATACTTTTTATTTTAAAATTTATGGTTTCTTTCAAAAGAAATAGAAAATCTCTTCTAAAATTAGAAAACCAAAATCAGAGATTCTCTCGACTGATTTTGTTGACAATTTCTTTCTAATTTAAAAACAAAAATCATATTCAAACAAATTATATCGCAATAAGGGTTGAGGAGAAACTGTGATGGTTGATTGTGGTCGCCGGAGAATTTCTTGCAGTTATTGTACAACCAGCCGCTGATTCACCATCTCTGTTGCCACAGCTCAAAACGTCGCTGCAATAGCCGCCATCAATGAGGCGGATATCAAACTCTCTTAGTCATAAGGGTTACTTTAAATTATAAAATTATCATTAAACTTTATTTTGTTACAAAATAGTCACTAGACTATATTTTTATAACAAAGGGGTGTCACTCATATAAAACGCAACGTTTTTCTCATATGGCAAGTAAAAATTACAAAAGAGATATAGTTTAGTGATCTTTTTGTAATAAAAAGTATAGCTTAATAATTTTTACAATTCATAAAAAATTTAGTGTTCTTTTTTATAATAATTTTAAAGTGAAAACGATGCGTTTTATATGAGTGATACCTTTTTATAAAAAAAATATAATTCAATGGTTATTTTATAATAAAATAAAATTGAGTGATTATCTTATAATCCATTGTAATCCTAATGATTTTAATATCTCCAATGAGGCAGAAAGCATCAGAATTAGTGAGCTTGAGATAAGACAAGTATGCAGTTTCTAGAAACCCAATAGTTCCAAGAGAACACCAATTGTAGGTTGAAATGCTTCAATTGAAAAAAAAGAATTAATACGCCGTATTGGACGGTTGTAGGGAGAGATGTTGAGAGCTGTGTCCATAAGTATTTGAGAGATGGGATGATGCCGAAGGCCATGAACCACACAAATATTGTCCTTATTCCAAAAGTTCATAGACCAGCGACAATGAAAGACTTTCGGCCGATTAGTTTGTGTAACGTTATATACAAATTAATCTCGAAGACTTTGGCGAACAGACTCAAGTGTGTTCTTTCAACTGTTATCCATGAGTCTCAGAGTGCGTTTGTTCCGGGTCGCCTGATCACTGATAACGCAATTGTGGCGTTTGAAATATTCCATTCAATGGCGAAGAGGAAGAGAAGCAAGAGAGGTACGTTGGCGCTTAAGCTTGATATGAGTAAAGCGTATGATCGAGTGGAGTGGTCATTTTTAGAGGGTATGATGCGAACGATGAAGTTTCCCGTGCAGTTTATTGGCCTTGTCATGAACTGTGTTAGATCGGTGTCCTTTTCGGTTATGATTAATGGTAAACCACATGGGCATTTTCTCCCCCCAACGGGGATTGAGACAAGGAGATCCACTATCGCCGTATCTCTTTCTTTTATGTACGGAAGGCTTTTCAGCTATGTTGAGGAAACGAATGGAGACAGGCAGCTTGTCAGGAGGGACGGTGTGTGGGGGAAGCCCTATCATCAACCATCTTTTCTTTGCGGATGATAGTATTGTCTTTGCTAAGGCAACTATACGGGAATGCAGGGTCCTTAAAGAAGTGATTAATGGGTATGAGAGAGCATCGGGCCAGCAAGTTAACTTCGACAAATCGGAAATTATGTTCAGCACAGGTACTCAGCAAGATATTCGACAGGATGTTGGGGAAATGTTGGGTATTAAGGAAGTTAGATTCTTCCATAAATATCTGGGTATGCCGACGCTTATAGGGAGATCCCGAAAGCCTATTTTCTCGTTTTTACGAGATAGACTCCACAAGCGAATATCTGGATGGGAGGAATCTTTCTTATCGAAGGCGGGTCGTGAAGTTCTTATCAAGTCGGTTGCACAATCCATTCCCACGTATATTATGAGCTGCTTTGCCCTCCCAATCTCGTTTTGCAATGAGATGCAAAGCTCTACAACTAGATTTTACTGGAGTGGTACGGAAGACAAAAGGAAAATATCATGGGTGAGTTGGGATAACATCTGTAAATCGAAGAAACATGGAGGTTTAGGTTTCAAAAATCTTCGTGCTTTTAATCTAGCGATGCTCGCTAAACAAGTGTGGCGGCTTTCTCAGTTTCCGGAGTCTCTTTGCAATAGAGTGTTTCGAGCAAAGTACTTTCCTAGAAGCGATGTCTTAACTGCTCCGGTTACGCGCAAAGCAAGCTTTGTGTGGCAAAGCTTTTTAGAAGGTAGAAAGGTTCTTTTGGCAGGCTTGGCATGGAGAATAGGTAATGGGGAGTCAGTTAATGCAAAGACTGATAAATGGATTCCTAACTCTGGGTACATGAAACCGATTGGGGCTGTGAACTTGGGGAATGAGTGCCGAGTAAGTTCTTTTATTGATGCAGCAAATAAATGTTGGTATGTGAGAAAACTAAAAGAGGTTTTCATTGAGGATGATATCGCAGGTATTCTCCAGATCCCTATCAGTTATAGACTGCCTCCAGACCGCCTTTTTTGGCCTCACAACAAAACTGGCGGCTTTACGGTAAGATCGGCATACTATATTGCTCTTAATAATGTGAATCGTGGGGAAGCAGGTCCATCGAATGTTCATGATCAGTCGGCAATGTGGAAGAATATCTGGAAGTTGTCGGTGCCCCCAAAGATCAAACATTTTCTGTGGAGGATAGGGCATAATTCGTTAGCATGTAATGCCAACCTGGCTAGACGAAAAATTCCCATATCAGCAATGTGCCCTAGATGTAATGAAGTAGAGGAGTCAGTCATCCACTGTATCAAAGAATGTCAGGAGGTTCGTGGTTTATGGCTAATATCGCCGTTGAACCTTAGGGTTGACAGTTTTCAGGCTACAAATGCGATGGAGTGGATTGTGTCAATGATCAGCACGCTGAAAATGGAGGAATCACAGATCTTTGTTATGGTCCTGTGGTGCATTTGGATGGATCGCAATAATATAGTGTTTGAGAACCCTCGTATACCACCTCCATTTTTGTTCAATAATATTGATTCAATGCTGTCTTCAACCTCATGCATAGGTCGAAACAAGATGGTGGTGAATTCGAATGCTTCTAATTCGTGGTCTCCTCCGCCGCATCAATGTCTGAAAATAAATACTGACGCGGCAGTATCGGTTGAGAAAGGCCTATCAGTTTTAAGCGCAGTTTGTCGAGACTCGAATGGTAGGGTTATTAGGAGTGGTGTGGCGATGTTGCAAGGATGTATTACGACAGAGATAGCAGAAGTGAAGGCTGTTGCGTTTGGCCTCTCTATGTCCAGGGATCTGTAGTTCAACAATTTTATATGCGAAATGGATGCAAAAAACGTAGCAGACAGGTTACGTTCTCACCATGCAGAAACAGACTACTTGCAGGTTCTAGTGGACGATTGCAGGGCTGTTAGCGTGAATAGAATGGTCTCTTTTGTTTATGCTAATAGGAATTGTAATCAGGTGGCCCATACATTGGCTAAGTGGGGTATTTTTATTGGTAGCGATCGCATTTTTGACGGAAGTGTTCCTTTTCCGGTCAATGAACTTGTATCCGATTTAGTTCATTAATAAAATGCATCTTTGATTCTCAAAAAAAAAAAAAGAATTAATCACTCAAAACTCTATCTTTAGATTTTTTTGTAATTGCATTCTAACGTATGAATTTTTTAAATTTTACTTTAACTGAGGTTGTTACGTTTCAATTGAATAAAAGCATCAAATTAACCTCTTTTCACTTAAAAAAAGTTTTAAATAATTTTTTATTTTTTATATTATTAATATCATTAGGATCTCATTGAAATATAGGTTAAAAATAAAATATTATTTTAAATTTGTTTTAAGTAAAAAGATATCAATTTAATATTTTGGGATACAATTCAAATATAAATGGGATAAAATTGAAAAAAATTCTACTCTAAAATGTAATTCCAAAAAAGATTAAAGGTGGGATTTTTGAGTGATAGGTTTTAGAAAAATAGGATTCCGTTTTGAATAGTAGAATAGGAAGGAGTTAGTGATGGTGGTGACATGCAATTCAATGTCCAATCGGAAGGAGCAGTAAATCTCTTTAGTTTGCTCGAAATAACTTTTTTTTTTTCAAAGTCTTATGAAATTATAGTTATATTTATTCTATAAATTTATATGAAAATCATTTCTTGTATTGTAATTTAGTTTCGAATAGGAGATCATCTTCCATTATTTTAGAATATTTAGATCTTTTAAAATCTTTATTTTTATTAGGATTCAACCTCTTGATCATAATCGTATTTACATTTTGATATTTTTTGATGGCCAAATCCTAGAAGACTTAATGTCTTAGAAAATTCTGACCTTTCATCCCCTTTTCAATCCTACTCTGACGTTACAAATCTGTCAATTTTACCCTATTTTACATGTTTTCATTTCAATTGTATCCTATAAAGCATAAAATTGACCTTTTTTTATTTGGCAAAAATTCTCTAAATTGACCCTTTTTGCATTAGATTAACTTTTTATATTAAATTGACCATTTTTTAAAAAAAATATTGAACTTTTATCAAATAAATAAAGATCAATTTTATGCTTTAGGGTACAATTGAAATGAAAAAAATGCAAACTGGGGTAAAATTGACAATTTTTCAATATGAGGGTAGGATTGAAAAGGGGATGAAAGGTCGGGATTTTTTTAGGCATTAAGCCATCCTAGAATGTTCAGTTATCATCTCTTTAAACGGTCTTTTCTGGACTTTATTCTTTGGTCAACGAATTCTGCAGGATCCGACTTCGGCTTTTGAGATTTCTCTTTATCTTTGTTATTCCGTGTCGAGTCCTGAGTTTTGACTTTTATTGGTGAATCCTTTTATTACTCGGCTTATCATTTATTGTGTATGGAAAATGGGTTTCCATCAATTATTAATTATAAATTTTCTATTTTTACTTATTTTTATATTAAATATTTAAAATTTATTTTTATTTTTATTTTTCATTTTAAATTTTATGTTTTGTTTATGATTTGATTGATTAATTTTTAATCATAGACCATATAACATAATAAAGTAATCTATAAAATAAATTTATTTTTATTAATCCATCGATTCTCTTAATAAATTTTTAAAAAAGTCATAATAATATCAAATAAAAAATAAATTTTATATTAACAAAATTATAAAATACTATAATTGAGAAAAAAATTAAATAATAATAGATTATTATCATAAATATATAATTATAGTATGTTCAAAAAAATTATATTAAAAATAAAATTAAAATGCTATGCTAAATATAGTATTTTATTATTATATTTTTATATTAAATTTAACATAAAACAATAACACTGCATGATGGATGTTTCTAGTGTGCCTGAATCTGTTATACATATATCAATTATATTCTATAATTTTGTATGTAATTCTTTGGAAAAAAAATTGTATGTAATTGTCACAGTTTCTATGGTCATGTCATGCATTATCCAGCTGGTTTAGATTAGCAATCTCAATCATGTAATCTTCAAAATGACTCAATTTCCCTTTTGCTTTCCCTTTCAAATTGCCAATTTTTGTTTTTAAATAGTCAAAAACTAACATATTAGTTATTGCAATTTTCTTTTAAATGCAATCTTGATCACTATTGTTTTATTGTTAATTGTCATATCCTGGAATCTAATCTAAGTTCCAGCTAAAAGGCTCCTGGAAAATCGATGAATTATTTTTCATAAAAATAGATATCTCTATTCAAAATAAAATTCCGAATAAATTAGTAATTTTTTCAAATTTATTAAATTCTGAATAAATAAAAAATCCTGCTCATCTAAAAATATTTTAAGTTAATATTCCAAACTTTTAAAATATCTATTTTATCTTGTTTATCAATTTTCAGTTTTAATTGTATCTATTTTTTCAAATTGGAATTTTTTTTTTAACTCTAAAAATTGTTCAAATATGTTCTCCGTATTTGGCACATATAAGCCTATAATATTTTAAAAAATACTAAAAATTTGAAACTATGTTCAAATACAAAGGATATATTAAAAACGAAGTTGAAGAGAAAACCTCCAATTAAAAAATGGATACAATTGAAACTGAAAAAAATAAAAAAATAGATAAAAATTGACGATTTTAAAAATTTGGAATATAAACAAAAAATTAAAAAAATGAATATTTTTGAATGGCCAAATCTTAATAAAAAAAAAGGTGATATAAATAATTTAAAAAAATGATTTGATCAAAACCAAACTCAATGAATATTAATTGGAATGTGGTAATTAAAATAAGATATTTAGTTTAGGCAATTGGAATAGGATTATTTTTCAAATATTTATTTTTGGCAAAATATTTACAACATTTTAGTCCATTTTTTTCTTATTTCCTACGCTACCGATTTTTCTAATTTATTTACAGAAGTACCCATTATATATAGAAGTCTTATCTCATTTTAAGTTAAATTTTGGCCAAACCCATACTAAGGTCCCTGTACTTTACACTATTTTTTCGGTTGGTCCTTATTGTTCAGTTTTCCTTTAACTTGTCCCTTTACTTTATTAATCAGCCATTTATAAATCCTTTTGTTGACGGAAGGGAACGCGTGTCGCACAAACTCTGTTAAGGCGAGTAGCACGATGAAACCAGTACATCATGGCAAATATTTGGCAACCACGTGGATTATGACTCAGCAACTGAAAACGACGCCGTTTTCTCCAGTGACTAATTAAGACACTGTACGTCGTTTCTAACAAAATAAAACGCACCGTTCCGTAACACTGAACAGAACGGTGTCGGAGTGAATCAAACAACACTAATTTTTTTCCTTATAATCAATTGAAAACCTAAGAATCCGTAAAGATAATCAGCAAACCTTAAAATATTCCTTTCTTCTTTATCGTGGTTACTGAGATTGAGGCTGTTGGGGATCGTGGTTCCTGGACTTCAAAGCTCGTGGGGATTGCAGAAAGCTGGTTTGAAGAACTTTTTGTCGAGGTTAGTTATTTCTGAGTTACTTAGAGTTTTTAAAAGATTGGGTCCCATCTGATTTAATAAATTAGGGTTTTTAAGTTGTTCTGTGAAATTGGTTGATGTGAAATAGCAATGGTGGTCCCTTTATGAAATAAATTAGGGTTTCAGCATTGTGGTCCCATCTTTCATAATAAATTAGGGTTTTTTTAGGGTTTTTCCTTTAAATGGTTTTTTAATCACAGTGGGTCCTATCTTGAGCAATAATTTTTTTTTATCAATTTAATATTATTTTGTTAGGGTTTTGTGAATTTCTGGTTTTGTAAGCTTCTGGTTTTCTAGTTTTGAAACCTTAGGTTGCTGTATTTGGTGGTATTTGTGCCCTAAACTGTTAAAAATGGTAATTTTTGCAGAGAAATGCGTTACTTGACCATTGCTATACACCATGGTGGCATGTTTGGGAAAACACAGACTTATAGAAAGGGAAAGCATAAAATTGTTGAGGAATTTTATGATATAGATACACTGTCCTTTATTGGCCTAATGAAGTTTGCTAGACAGTTAGGGTATGTAGTAGTCAGTGGGGTTTATTACAAAATGAAATCAGGAGCTTTAGTGTTAGTTCATGATGATGTAAGTTTGTTGGAGAAGACTGCTGAATTAAAGAGTGGGGACATTGCTGAGTTCTTTTTGGAACATGTTATAGATGGTGCAGAACTGGTACCTGAGGTTTTGACACAACAGGTGGATGAATATCAGAAGATAGAGGAGCTGCATAACATTGAGGATAATTGCAATCTTGAGCAATTTAATTTAGAGTATCCTGATCCAATTGCTGATGTAGAAAACAATAAGGATGAGGTTGCTAGTGAGGTTAACAGGGGTCATGTAGATGTTGGTCAGTGTAGTAGGGATGCTGGTGAGGGCAGTAAGGATTCAGATGGAGATGATGACATGGTTGACCAAACATTTGATAATGTTTGTGTCAACGTCAGTATTATGACCGATGACGAAGAAGACGACGAGTTACAGGCTGCCAGAAACAATGTAAGGAAGTCCATAAGGGGTAGGAAAAAGAAAGAAACCCAAGCTGTGGAAGGGGATGAAGCAGTTCCAGTACAAGGTAATATAGATGATATTGTTGACAGTGATGGTAACTCTAAGGCAGGAGAGGTGGATGAGGAAGATGACTTAGGGGGGAGCAGTGAAGCAGATGAAGGGGATGGCACAGGAAGTGTGTACTATGACAGTGATGAGATTGGCAGCTATTACAGTGACAATGAGGAAGAACAGTGTGAAGAAGCTATGAGAAAACCCACAAGCAAGATTATGTATGATCCAGAATCAAGTGTACCTGTTTTTTGTATTGGTATGGTGTTCAGGAATGTTGAGGAATGCAAGGATGCCTTGGCAAAGTATGCCATTACGAAAAAACTTAATGTGCATTTTGTGAAGAATGATCAAGAGAGGGTTAGGGCTGTATGTCATTCTGGGTGTCCTTGGGTCTTTTTGGCTAGCAAGGATGGAAAAGAGGAAAATTTTGTTATTAAGACATACATTCCAAACCATAAGTGCTACATTGTCAATGTAAACCCAATGGCAACTAGTAAGTATCTGGCCAAACACCTTAGAAATAGGTTAATGTCACAACATACCATCAAAGTGCAGGAATTAAAAGACCTCTGCAGATCTGAGTTGAAGTTGAAGATTAGCATGACAATGGCCAACAATATCAAAAAAAGGGTGTATGATGACATAGTCACTATGACGAAGGAGGAGTACAACAGGCTATATGATTATGCAGATGGAGCTGAGGTTAGGGGAGCAAAAGCAGATGGAGCTGAGGTTAATTATTTCAATAGATTTTATCTGTGTTTAGCTGCATGCAAACAGGGCTGGTTGGCTGGTTGCAGAAGAATTCTTGGGTTGGACGGATGTTTTCTCAAGGGTCTGTGTAAGGGACAATTATTATGTGCCGTTGGTCGAGATGGGAACAATCAAATGTTCCCATTGGCATGGGCAGTTGTCGAAGTGGAGAATAAGGATAATTGGAGGTGGTTTTTGAGGCAATTAAAGCGTGACTTGCAAAAAGGACATGCACTTGTCGAGAATGGGACCTAACCGGTATTCCATGTCAACATGCTGTAGCTGCAATAAACAAAGCAGGCGAGAAACCAGAACAATATGTGCATGAGTGGTATAGAGCAGAAATGTATCAAAATGCATACAAGTTCATGCTTCAACCTGTGAGGGGAAAACTGTTATGGGAAGAGCTTGGCTTGGACCCTATTGAGCCACCCCCTTTTAGAAAAATGCCTGGAAGACCTAAACAACGTAGAAGACGTGACATTCATGAAACCAAGAAAATTGGAAAGCTGTCAAGGGTTGGAAGGGTAATGAGATGTAAGATCTGCAGTGAAGCAGGACATAACAAGAGAAGATGTCCTAATAGGGTATGATTTTATTTTTTAGCCATGTACCAACTGCCCTTGATGAATTAATTCATTTTTTAATAGATTGTGTGATAATTATCCAAATTGTTTGTTTAACAGGATCCCACCCTTCCTGTTATTCCACCCAAGAAGAAGCAAAAAGTAGATGCAGCCTCAACAAGCGCACCAAGACCATCAGCTGAAATACTCCGACATTTTGGTTCAAGGAGTAGGAAGCGTAGAGTTGCACAGCCTGCACCACAAGTTGCACAGCCTGCACCACAAGTTGCACAGCCTGCACCACAAGTTGTACCACCTGAACCAGTACTAGCACCAGAAGTTGGACCACAAGCTGCTCAACCTGAAGCTGTACCACAAGTTGGACCTCAGGCACATCCTGATGTCATGGAGTTGACCCAACCTGAAAACATGGATTTGACCCAACCTGATTCAGATGCCCCAATCCCAGAAAACGTGGTACAAGAACTTAATGACTTCAGTAATGATATAGTCAATGGTGGATTGGTTAATCAGAAGTTTATCAACTTGAGGAATGCTGCAAGGAAAAAAAGGGCACAATCAAATCAGGCATCAAAATAGAAATGGACCACAAACATACCTCTTGGAAGCTATGTCAGTTCACAGCCTAATGTGAGTAATTAGTTCATTTCCTTTGTTGGCATTGTGTTATTGTAAATGACTTTGTGCCTGTTAATTATGCCTATTGTTTTTTTTTTGGCTCAAGGATGCTACTGCTGCACCCCAAGCTGCTCAACCTGAAGCATCATTTGACATGGCAAGGATCCGAGCATCGAGCAAATCATACGGAGTGAGGCCAAGTGGATTAAATGGAAAGGAAAGAAGCCAGTACACACTAACAAAGAATGATGATGGAAGGATCTCATTGCATTTTGGAGGAATTGGTGCTGTAATTAAACACTAATTTATTTATTTTTGATGGGTTATATTTTGCAAGCTAGAAAGCTTGAATGGGAATGCAGTCAATGTAGGTTTGTTTCGGAAACTGTTTACCTTTTGGCTATTAAACAGCTAACTATTGCTTTTGTATTGAAACTGCTTACCTTTGGGCAATTATGAATGCCATCAATACTACTACTATTTTGTGCATACTTTTGGCTAGGAATGAATGCCATTGCATAAATTTCACACTTATACAAAAAACCAATTATAATCACACACTACTAGGAACAACATAATAGCCAAACTAAAAGAAATATCAGAATCACAACCAGACTAATAAGAGTAACATAATAGTACCTAAAATTAAAACCACAGTCAATTACATTGGTTGCAAATACAGATCCTAAACAAAGGTTTAAACCAAACCAAAAGTACCAATAACATCAACATTCAAAGTACATACTTCCAAAATAAGTCAAACAGTTACATACTAATCAGAATTTTGCCATAACAACTAAACTAAACAGAAAAGCAACAATTGCAATGAAGACATAGTTCCAGCACTCCTTCTGTTTCTTCAACAGCTTAATCTGTTTCTCATAGTCTTGCATTTCTGTCACTTTCTTCTTCAGCTCCAGCTTCACTTCATTGTGCAGGTCAACATTCATCGTCTCCAGAGCCACTTTCTCAGCCTTGAGCTCAATCATTTGCTTCTCCATCCCAATTGAATCCAGGGTACTAGCATGCTCCATTAGGTATTTCAGGCGACATACCTCCCCCCTCAGATACTCCCCCTCTTTCCTCAGAGTATTCTCAGACCGTTTCAGATTCTTCAGCATCATCTTAATATGATGAGCATACTCCTCATCATACCAGTGAAAGTAAGAACATTGGCTGGCCTGTATCAAACATTCATAACATAACATTAAATTTAAAACAAACCCTAAACCAGCATCAATTTAATAGAAAGCAAATCAATTTTAACAATCAATTCAATAACCCTAATTTGCTGAAACCCTAAAATTGGAATAACCCTGATATTATCAACCCAAACCCAAAATTGAAATAACCCCTAAATTCGTAATACTTATCCCCAATATTTAAAACGCTCAAATTCCTTAACCCTAACCCTAACCCTAATTTTTTAACAAAAAACCCTCAAAATTCATTAAACCTAACCCTAAATAACTTGCACTTTCTTATTACCTCGCATCGAAAGAATCTCCTCCCAGGATTTTTTTCTGACCATGAAACGAGCAGTCTTGCTTTTTTCCCACACTTGCAGTTCGTGATATCACCAGGAGGAATGACACCATCGTACTCCATTTCTTCAGCCATTGCAGCCGTCGAGGAAATTAGGAGAAGAAACCCAGAAATGAAAGAAGCAAACCGGTTTCAAGAAAAGAAAGTTACAAAATAACGGGTAACTAATGAAGTTAGATTCAAAATTGTAAACCCTAACCCTAAAATACTTTGTTTGAGATTACCATAATAACCTTGCCTCCAGCTATGCAATATTATCCAACGTGGATTTAAGTTTCTGTCTTGATAATGACGTGTAAAATAGTAATAGACGGTAACAGAGTTTGTGCGACACGCGTTCCCTTCCGTCAACAAAAGGATTTATAAATGGCTGATTAATAAAGTAAAGGGACCAGTTAAAGGAAAACTGAACAATAAGGACCAACCGAAAAAATAGTGTAAAGTACAGGGACCTTAGTATGGGTTTGGCCTTAAATTTTTATATAGCCACTTTTTTTTCTCTCTTTTCTCTCAAAATTTTCTCTTTTTTTTTAATTTTTAATTTGTCTTCTCCGATTATTTTTCCGTTTGTCTTTTCCGTTTGCGCTTCCTTTCGTCTACTTTCAATGGATTTCTCGTCGTTTCCGGTCGTTTTTCCGTTCGTGCTAATTCGTTAGTCTCTTCCGTTCGCACTATGGATTTCTCGACTCGCTTTTAGATTTGTATAATTTTTTATCTTTTTTATAATGATCTAAACATTTTGTAAATAAATTATTATAGACTTTATAATTTTTTGTTTATAAAATTGTTCTATTATTTATTTTGTCTTTCTCTTATTCATAGATTTTTTTATTGTTACTTATTTTTCAAGAACAAGTTGATTTATGGTGCATTTATAGTAATTTTATAATATATTTACGTTTTAGTGTATTTTTGGTGTACTTATATTGTATTTCTGGTGTTTTTTGGGATATCTATACTTTTTGGTGTATTTCTGCCGTTTTTCATATATCTATGGTGCACTCACAGTGTTTATGGTGTATTTGCAGTTTTTTCATGGTATAGATCATATAAACACTATAAAATGTCATAAATACACTATAAATACACTATATATATTCCATAGACATACTAATTTTACACTATAAAACACTATATATACACAATTTATACACTATAAAAAAATAAAAAAATTACAGGAAAAAAATCTATAAAAAAAATAAATTATTAAAAATTGAAAAATAGGGCTGTACAATTGGTCGGTTCGGTCGACCGAACCGAAAAACCGAAAACCGAAATTGGAAACCGAAAAAGGTATTTGTAAAATTAAAAAAAAAATCGTAAATAAAAAAAGGCAGAAATGAAAAGTTAAAACTTGACAGATAAAAGTGTAAATAAATTACCGAAACATCAAAAAAATTATCATATTGGAATATCTGGCCTATGTTGTATATTTAAAAGAAAAAAAAAAGATAAAATGTCAAATATAGGCATAAATGGACAAGAAAAAAAGAAGAAAATGACATAAACTTGTAAGAGAAAGGAAATGTCAAAACCACCTTATACACTCAAACTCAAACTTTATATCCTTTTATTTATTTAAAAAATAACTATATATCCTTTATGAAGAAAAATAAACGTTTATATATACATATATTTGATAATGACTCTCCACATGATTATGGATAAAAAATCAAAAAGTTTATATTATCAAATGGAATATCATATTTAGGTATTTTTATTTATTTAAATAAATAAGGTTGCAATCCAAATAATTAATATGCATCTCAAATTGAGCTACTGATATTTAAATTTGAATAAGACAGTTCAAACAAAAATTATTAAAAAAGAACAAATGAGTATCACTGTATGATTATATAGTTATCATAATATTGCGGAACAAAAAAATTCTGCATAAAATAATGTTTAATTATCATATCATTATCATAATATTATCATATATCGTTATCATAACATTATCATATGATACCGAGATGATGATATTTATGGTATTAAAATGATAATGTTATGATAATATTTATGATTATGTTATGATAAAACAATATCGGATTATCATGTCAGTATCAGTATATTATCATGTTGTTATCATAACACTGTATTAAGATAACTAGATGATAATGAAATATGATAAGGTTATGATAGTTTGATGATAATGTACATAATTACAGAAGGATTTATGATAACCAGATGATAACGGAGTAAAATCATAAATATTTTTAAATCCAGAGTAAAAACACAAATCGGAAAAAAAACGTGAGGTATTTTTTGCAATTTTTCCGTATTAAGGTAAAATGTGTGCAAATATTTTCATTTTTAGAGTAAATACATAAATTTTCCTAATTTTTATTGATCATCCCATTACACTATACAATACGTGAGTGGAAATTTTGCTTAAGAAATAGCAGAAGTTCTTGTTTTGGCCCATTTATAAAATATTTGGACCACAAGGAGCTTAAATGGGCAATTTCCAAAGAATGTGTCCTTCGTAGGTGAAGAATTCTTACATAAATGTGTATTTGACGGTCCTAACTAACATTTTTGAACCACCCCACGAGGCTATGCTATATGATCTCCACATTATTGTCTTTTAGATCCAAAACACCCGCCAACAATAATACTTAGCCAGCTATTTAACAACTAAGCAAAACTCTCCAACTTGCAATTTAGACTCTGTCCAAATTAAAAAATTATACTTTTTTCTATATAGCATAGCCTAAAAAAAAGAGGAATTTGCACAAAACACTCCTTTTTTTAACTTATTTGTTCTAAATACCTCAATTTCAAAAATTTACTTTTTTACTCTATTTTTTTATTGTTTTTAGTTGTACCTCAATTAGCAAAATAACTTATTTGTATTTTTACTCTCCTACTTTTAAACCCATGCATATCTCTTTTTTTCTCTCTCTTTTTTCTCTTTCCTCTTTCTCCTTTTTTTTCGTTTTTTTCTTTTCTCAATCATTTTCTCTCTCCTTTTTATCTTTCTTCCTTCTCATTTTTTTTCTCTCTCTTCCTTTTCTCTCTCTTCTTCTTCTTCTCTCTCTTCTTCTTCTTCTTTTTCTTCTTTTTTCATCTGTAATTTTTTTCTTCTTCGTCTTTTTCGAATCTGCTTTTTCTATTTTCCACATTATACAAATGAACTCCAAGACAAAGAAATTTGAATAAAAAAAGAGTTTAAAAGATAATATGATGGTGATAGATGAGAAAGTTCCTCTTCTTCTTCTTCTTCTCTTCTTTTTCTTCTTCTTCTTCTTCTACTTTTTTCTTTCTATGTTGTTTTAAATTATTGTAGCATCGTTTTTTTGAAATTTTTTACAACTTTTTTTGAAAAAATCGTAGTGTTCTTCATTAATGATATTTTGATCTGGTTTTCAAATGTTTTAAATTAATTTTAGAAATCGTTTGAAACTGTTTTCTCGAAACTGTTTTATACTGTTCGAAATCTTTGTAAACTGTTTGAAACTGTTATTTTTTAAACTGTTTGAAAGTATTTTTTAGAAACTGTTTTAGACTGCTTGAGATCTTTGGAAACGGTTTGCAATTGTTTTATACTGTTTGAAACCTTTGTAAACGGTTTGAAACTGTTATTTTTTTATGTAAACGGTTTGAAACTGTTTGATACTATTTGAAACTGTTATTTTATAAACTATTGGAAAGTATTTTTTAGAATCTGTTTTAGACAGTTTGAGACCTTTGTAAACGGTTTGAAACTGTTTTATACTGTTCGAAACTGTTTTTTGAAACTGTTTGAAACTGTTATTTTTAGATTCTTTAAAAGCGTTTTTTAGAAACTGTTTTACACTGTTTGAAACCTTTGTAAACGGTTTGAAACCGTAATTGAAACTGTATTTGAAACTGTAATTGAATTTAAGCGAATGAAACAGTTTGCAACTGTTATATAATTTTTATTACGTTTTAAACTATTTAAACATCTCGAAAATCTTTGAAACCTAATTAAACATACTAAAACTGTAAAATAATTCGATTGAACAATTCTATATCCTTTTTTTTCACTGAATCTACAGTTTTTATTGATCGTAATGTATGAATTTGAATAATGAAGCATTAATTCGAAAATATCTGACAGAATATTGAAGAAAAAATAGTGAAATTTGAGAAAATTTGAGATCTGAAAAAGAAAAGAAAAGATCAGATGAAAATTTTGAGGAGAAAGAAGAAATTTGTTATGATAAAAACAGGTGGAGTAATTTTTAGGTATAAAAACAAATAGGATAGGGTATAAAAATAAATGGCTGACACAGATAGGTATGTAAGTCAAGTCCAAATTTTATGGTAGGTAATTGCTAATACTTTTCTTATTTAGGTAATTCTCTAATTCTCTCAAAAAAAATAGTTTATTTATAGTGATATACTAAAAAAAAATCATAGATATTTTTTTCTTTGGATAAACCTCTCAAATCCTACTAAATTTTCTTTTTCTTGTTCATTTAAAATGTATTTTTTAGCCACTTTTGGCCAAAAATCACATCTAATCTCTCAAATTCAATTTTTTTTAGTTTATTTATAGTTTTTATTTTTAATTTTGAATAAAAAATTAGGTTGGCCAATTTTAGTCTAATTCTATAAATTATTTTCTACCTTAATATCTTAATTAAATTAGATCTGATCTAATCAAAATTAAGAATAGTTTAATTTTCATCTTTAAAGATAAAATATTATTTTTTGCGGTGCAAGCGACTTGTATCTCCTTTTATTGTCACGACTCCTTTCTCTATTGGTGTTTTCATGGCGAGTGCCCTTATGCTAGTGACGACCGTTGAATCATGGAGAAAAGGCCTTCTTAGAATTGCATTATATGACAAATCCATGTCCAGTATGTTAAATAGTGTATGAAATTTTTTGTTGACTCCTTTTCTGGTCCTACCATGACTGTTAAAGCCACTGCTCTTAGAGGGTTGATGGGCGGTCCACCAAATCCTGATAAAGGGATCAGGACTCTATGGAGTTTGGCTACTGTCCCGCCCTATCTTTTGTAGGCCGCGTCGGTCATTAGATTTATTACGCTCCCCTCATCAACCAGAAGCCTTTCCATGTTCCAGTTTTCAATTACTGTGGTCACCACTAAGGCGTCATAGTGTGGTGCCTTAGAATGCTCATAGTTTTCGACATCAAATATGATTTGTAGCATTTTGCATTCTCTGATGTTCATAACCTCTCGTCTTTGTTTCTTCCTAATGGAAGATCTGCTTTGGCCCCCTCCATTAATCATGTGGATCGTCCCCATGGTTTTGTTGTTCTTTTCTTTTTCTTAAATTTCTCATCTCTATAACTTTTCTCCCCTTAGTATTCGTCGCTTCCGCCTTTTTTGGAGACGAACTTCTTGAGTTTGCCTGCTTCGATCATCCTTTCAATCTCCACCTTGAGGTCTTAGCATTCTTCAGCATTGTGTCCATGCTCGTCATGGAATTTGCAGAATTTTTTGGTGTCGCGTACCTCTTTTTGCATCTTCTAAGGTCACTTCACATTCTTTGCGTTTTCCTTCATCCATATTAGGACTTCTATCTTGTTTGTGTTGAGTGGCATATAATTTCTTTCGTGATCTTGGTGTCGTATCTTTCTTCATATTTGTAGGTAACGAATCGCCTACAATTGTCATGTCAGTGGCTTTTCTCCTCATTTTTTGGTTTTTGTTTTTCCTTAGCTTTCTTGCTCAGATTCCTTGGCTTTAGCCTCTTTCCCTCTTATAGATTTTCGCCCTTCATCAAGTTTGGAGTATTTCTGAGCGATTCCCATTAAGTTTGAGAAAATCGTTGGTCTGATTATCAATAATTTGTCTACTAGTTGCTGAATTGAGTTCCTTCCCTGAGGGCTTCAATTGTCAATTTTTATTGCTTTCTTGTTGAATCTTTCTATGTAGCTTCTTAGAGTTTCTCCCTTCTCTTGGATGCATGATCTCAATATGCTCGTAGTGGTCTTGGCATGTATGTTGGTCAGATAACTGTTTAGGAATTTGTTCGATAAAACTATGTAATTCTTGATGGATCGAGGTTTCAACTTGATGAACCATCTTTGAGCTGTTCCAGTAAGTGTGGTGGGGAAGACTTGACACATGATGGAATCAGTCTTATTGAACAGCCCCACTGTTGCGTAAAATCTCGATGTGTGGTCTCTTAGATCTCCTTTTCCATTGAATGTTGGTAAAACCGGTAATTTCATGTTATGCAGAATTATTTCCTCCATTATTTCGGCTGAAAAAGGTGAACCTTTCGGCCTTAGGTCATCCAAATCAAGCTCCTCGACCTTCATCTTTTTTAATGTTTTGGCAATTTTCTCTTATAAGTCCTCTTTAGCCACATATGTGGTTTTGCTATGAAGTGGAGATTCGGAAAATTCACCCTCATCTTCTTCTTGGTTTTTGTCTTTTTTATTGTGCTTTTAGGGGCCCCTTTTCTGGTCTTTTGCTCCTTGCAAGAGTTTCTTCATCTTCTACTTGCATGTATCTCCTTGGATTTTGTCCGCTTCTTACGTCATTCCGCTCTTCGCTACTTAGTGTGGTGTTTCCTTGGTTCTCTGTGTTTCTTCCCTCGCCTCCATTATTTCCGGTAGTGTTTTGCCTAACTTCTTGGGTTCTCCCTTCTTCGTTGGTTCCATCTGCGTTTTCTCAAACTTTTGGATTTCTTCCCTCCCCCGATTTCCCCATTTTTCCTGTGGCAATTAGGTGGAGGGGTCACGAATTCAGTGCTTTGGAGGTTGATGCTCTCCTCATGCGTATTCGCAGATTTTCTCGCTTCTTCTGCAATTTTGTCTAGGTTGACCTGAAATATTTCTAGCATCTTTGCTAGCATCTGATGGTATATTTCTGGAAAAAAAAACTACCGTGCGAGTTGGCTCCGCTATTCCGTCTAGAGATGGGAAGACGATGGGATTAGATCCCCTTATCTTCTGCGTTTGGTACTCAGGCGTTGAGTTCAAAAGATTCAAGTCTGAGCTTCTTGCTGCAGTTGAGGTTGCTCTAGTGATATTAGAAGTGTTTTTTTATAGTCAGGGCAGAAGGTGGTGTAATTTCCAGAATTTTTAGATCCATTGATTATTTGTTCTTTGGGCCAGATTCCGGTGGAATTCTTCCTTCAATAGAATTTATTTGAGTTCAGAAAAATTTCTTCAATTTGAAGTTTTGTCCAGCTTTTCTCACAAACGGCGCCAATTGATGGCGTCTGGTCTTCGCAACGGGAGTTTAACCTGCAAAATAAGGTAAATGGCTGATCGAACGGTGGTTGTTCGATTAGCTCTTTGATGCTTAAGTCAGTAAATGAGTTTAAGGGAGTATTATACATAAATTGTAATCTTTCTGTGTGTAGACATACCTCAAGTCCTTTTATAGTGAGTAAGGTGGAATACCTTATAGAATCCAAATAGGAAAATGATTCATATTTAGTGAAAGACTCCAAATATGAAAGAAATTTATAATCAGGAAGAGTCCTTTTTAGGGAAGACTCCTAAATAATATTAGACTCCTAAATAAAAACGTGTTTTCGAGTAGGAAAATATCTCTCAAATTTTAGGAAATCTAAGTCTTCTAGAATTTCCTATATTGTCAATATCGTAGTTGAATCGTATTTAAAATCTAGATCTTTGACGAGTCATGTTAGATCTAATTACAGAATAGGATTCAGTCTCTCTCACGTGTTTAGGCGAGTCCTCTTTTATCGCTCTTATCAGGCGAGCCTCTGGGGGCTCGGTCACAATTTATTTGGGCGAGTTTCCGGATACGCTTCGGTGGACGAATCCTGACTCAATGCATTATATTATTCTGGAGGTCGGTTTTCATTGCACATGAACAAAATTTAAGTATTATATAAGGATGTAAAAAAAAATTAAACCAAGATAATTCTAGTTTGTTAAGTTGATATTTTTAATTTGATTCAGTTTATACCAAAATCTAAACTGAAATTCTTCTTATAAAATCAATTTTGTAATAATATCGAACCGAATCGAACCAAATTTATCAATTCCATTCTTTCTTTTTTCACACCCCTATGTATATATATACACAACAAACCTGGCCCAAAGGGTCTCACTGATCAAACCTAGTAGAAAAATGGCATTATTACAACAAACCATTGTTTTGGGCATTTCATTATTGTGCATGACATTAAAGGTTTCCTCACATAGCAGGCACAGCAGATACACTCCTCCTAAAGTTACTCCTTTAACTAATCTCTTCTCACCTGTCTCCATCCCTCAAGAATTTTCCACATCTTTTGGAGCTTCAAATGTTAAATTACTTAACAATGGATCATATGCCACTCTTGTTCTTGATAAATCTTCAGGTAATTAACTATATTTTGATCTTTATTTTGATAATTTGTAGTGTTTTTTTATGTTTCTAAAGCTTGATTTTTGTTTTCTTGAAGGATCTGGTCTTGCATCCAAGAACAAATATTATGATGGATTCTTTAGTGCTGCAGTGAAGTTGCCTGCTGGTTTAACCTCTGGAGTTGTTGTAGCATTTTATGTAAATCCTTTTCTTCAATTCTTGCTCATTTTTCTCTCTAAATCATTTTTGTTTCGCTATTTTATCGGCTTAAATCTACTAAAATTTCATAAAAGTTAGATCAAATAGGAGAATACACATTTTACTAAATTTAAAATTGTTATAAGAGAATCTTATTTTTAGTATTAAACATTTTTCAGCTATTGCAGAACTGTAAAAAGTTATAAAACGATTATCAAATTGTAGTTTTTCTACATAACGGTTATCAAAATATAAAAAGTTATAAAACAGCTACCATACTACAACATATTTACGAAACAGTTACTGAATTATAATTAAATTTTGATATATAACATTACAAATTTTATTTTTTTGTTAATTTGTTTTGCAGATGTCTAATGCAGAGAGTTATCCACATAACCATGATGAGATAGATATAGAATTACTTGGGCATGACAAGAGAAATGATTGGGTAATTCAAACAAATGTGTATGCAAATGGAAGTACAAGCACCGGAAGAGAAGAAAAATTCTATCTTTGGTTTGATCCAACGGCGGAGCATCATTATTACACCATCATTTGGAACACTCATCATATAGTGTAAGATCCACAATCCATAACCCAACTCATAATTTTCTTTAATTTAATCTTACTGGATCAGATCTTCATTTTATGTTTAAATTTGGTACTAAATTCAATTAATTAATTACTATTTCAAAAGTTAATGACTAGTTAAGAATATAATTTAAATTAGACATGTGTATTCAATTCAAACTAATTTGAGTCGAATTTTTACTTTTATTCAAATTCCGAACAGTACCAAAATTCCAAGGAACTAAAAAAAATTATGATCAAACTAGTTGGTTCGGTTATTGCAGTTCAATTTGCATTAAAATTTAACCGAATTTTGTACTACCCCAAATTTAGAAAATGGTTTTTTTAGTGAAATAAACTGAATAGAATTGAAATTATTTGTTCGGTTCGGTTGTTCAATTTAATTCGGTTCTTACACACTCCAAGTACTGGTACCTAGTGTTTTAAAAACCGGATCAGCCGGTGTTCCGGTCTAAAACGCTAAAAAAACTGGAATTTATAGTTGAAGCGGATCAAACCAAGATTGAACTGGTAAAAAACTGGTGAACTGGAATTTTTTTTTATTTATTTATTAAACCGGTTGGACTGGAAATCGGTGGTCTTATCGATTTTTGGTCACCGGTTCGGTTTTTAAACACTGCCGGTATCAAATTGAAGTATAGGATACTACTTTTAACTCCATCAAATCTTGGCTTGTAAACCAAATTGAAATATAATATTACTACTTTTAACTCAAAAAAATCTTGTCTCCAATTCTTACAAAAACAAAAAATTTATTGCAGCTTCTTAGTGGACAACATACCAGTAAGAGAGTTCACCAAGAGCAATGCATACCCTTCAATATACCCATCAAAACCAATGTCAGTATATGCAACAATTTGGGATGGATCAGAATGGGCTACAAAGGGAGGAAAATACCCAGTCAACTACAAATATTCTCCATTTCTTGTTTCATTTTCTCAAATGCAACTCACTGGCTGCACATTTTATAATCCATCATCATCTTCAGATGCCTCTAATTCTTCAACTAGTTGCTCTAATAAGGCTGTTGAAGGTGAAGAATTTGTTAAGCTTTCAAAAGATCAGACTCTGGCCATGGATTGGGCTAGAAAGAAGCTCATGTTTTACTCTTATTGTAACGATAAACCTAGGTTCAAGGTCCTCCCACCCGAGTGCAAATAAATGCTTCACGGAAACAGAAATGTTGAAACAGAAAAATGGTGAAACGGGAAAATTTACCAGAATAGATTATAAATATAAAAATTCAAAATGTTAGTAGCGTCCGTCAGAATATAGAGATCGAAAAAATTTCGTATAGTTATTTTTTTGTTTAAGATTTATTTTCATAGGAAGAATTGATGAACATATAACATCTTTTACATGTATTGCAAGTAATTACATTCAGTATTTCTCATCAAATTTTATTATTGTAATATACTGGAGCTACATCTTTATAAAATATAAAAAATTTATTGATGTTAGTATCAAATACAAAAAAGTTCTCTTGATGAAAAAAAAAAATTGATATTTATGGCATGCTTGCCCATCAACAAGTAGATAAATTTTGCAGAAATGTACAAATAATTGAAGTAGAGACAGCTGTGTTCTGAGAGATACATACAGTGAAATGAGATGACCATGGATGTGTAGCTCACCTGTATATACCAAGTTGGAATAATGTTATTTAATGAATTAGTACACGGCTTATCAGTGTTTCAAGAAAACCGAATTGGTGGTCGAATCAGTGTAGCCATCGGTTTAAAATTCAAATAATTCAACCGGTTCGATTATTAATTCAATTGGGTCAACTAGTTAACTACCAAAAAAAATTATATATATAAATTTTACGACTTTGACACACACAAAACTGGTTAATTTTTTTTATTTAATACATTTTTTTCCAATTTAAATAAATTGAATCATTTTTATTAGTTTTAGGAAAAAATCAAACCAGGTTGACGTTAATGTAGGCCTAGTTTTGATGGTTAAGACACCTCTAAATGCATTGAGAGGTTGTGGGTTCAAACCCCATATCCGTAACTAATAACTAACAATTGATATTTTAAAGTGTCTGATTACCATCTTTGACAAAAAAAAAACCGAGTTAATCTCCAGTTTTCAGTCAAACGGTTGAACCATACAATCCGGTCCAGTTATTAAAACACTGCTACCCATATCAACCAAGAAAGTTCATGGATTCTTCCTTGTCAATTCAACTCATGGGCAGAACATGGGTGAGATCCTTTTTTTTATTATTATTTTGGTGATGAGGACTCACTTTACTGAGCCGAAACTCAATATCAATGTCAAATAACCATTTTACTATTCACAGCTCAGTTTTATGGCTAAATCGTTTGTTTTTCTTTCTCAAATTATTCATTAGTGAAATATTTAGCAAAAAACCAAGGAGAATAAATTTCAAAAGAAACACAGAAATAGCATAAACACCCTTATATTAACTTTAATAGGCAACAATCGCCCCTGCTATCGTGCTAAGTTTGCAATTTGAGATGAGAGAGCGAAATTCAACTCAAGTTCTTAACAACAAACAGTTAATCTTCGTCATTATCATCTCCTCGATCTTCTTCACATTTTATTTCGCAATCCATTAACTTTATTAGTATGAAGCGGGAAGTATTGCGAGTATTTAGAGCCATGCCGGATTCTTCAAAGAAGTAACCACTGCCTTGACTTGTAAGTAATTGCTGAGACTATAGATACCCTTTTCTCTGCCAATTCCACTCATCTTGTATCCACCAAAGGGAATGGCTGCATCAAAGACATCAAAGCAGTTGATCCATACCGTTCCAGCTCTCAGCGCTCGGGTCAGGATGTTTGCCGTGTCTATGTTCTGTGTAAAGACTCCTGCAGCCAGCCCATATCTAGTGCTATTTGCTCTCTGGATAACTTCTTTTAAGTCCCTGCAATAATTTTGAACATTAATATGCATTCTCAAAGAAATATAAATACTAATATGCATGCAAGTTATGTTGCACGAGAACTTATCGATTTCCTCAATGGTTTTCAAATACAAATATGTTTGTAAGCTATGTTCCATGAAAACTTGCAGAGTTCCACATTTTTCCGGAAACACTTTTAAAACTTTAAACTTTAAACTTTAACCTACTTTTGTAAAAATGTGGTTTTGCCGTTTCTCATACAGTGTTTTCTGTTTCCGTGTTTCTGTTCACGTTTTCGTCCAACATAGTTTGTAAGCACAAATCATCATCTCATGATAGAATCCAAATGAAGGATAAATATAATTGCTTTACTTACTTAAATTTGAAGATCGACTGAACTGGACCGAAGATCTCATCTTGTGCAATCAACATATCATCCTAGTACAAAGTATAATGATTTTGTTGGTTAGCCACTATATCATAATTCGAACTTGTCAGCGAAATCGTACATACCTTAACATTTGAGAAAACTGTAGGCTGGATATAATACCCCTTGGAACCGAATCTATCACCTCCAGCTTCAAGGGTAGCGCCACTGTCAACTCCAGATCTTATGTACTTAAGAATCTTCTCAAATTGTTCTGAATCGATCTGTTTTGATCAAAGTTCGATATCAATTATCAGAAGCTATGTTATTCACCTCGAGTACTTAAAGGCAATGAGGAAAAATTATTTTGATTTGTTAGTTCCGTATTCTATGTGAATTATAGTTTACCAAAAATAGATCGGAAAATTGCGAGCAGAGCTTATTCGACAGTAAAATCACACTGCTTCAATATGTTTTAAAAAAGAGCGCTGCCGATTTACCTGAGGGCCTTGTTCGATACCTCCCTTAAATGGATCACCAACAACACGCTTTAGAGCTCGTGCCTTTGCTTTCTCTATAAACTCATCGTAGACACGCTCGTGTACATATGTGCGGGATCCAGCACAGCAGCATTGGCCCTGCAGATTACAAATAATAAAAATTAACAAAATTCAGTGGCTACTTCAATTGAATCTCATTTATGTCAAGGAACATCCACGCAGAAGTACCTGATTAAAGAATAAAGCAAAGTGAGCGAGTTCAACAGCCTGATCTATATCAGCATCCTCGCAAATGATAAAAGGGGATTTCCCTCCAAGCTCCAAAGTTACTGGCTTAAGATTGCTTCGTGCTGCTAACTCGAGAACAATTTTTCCGGTCTCAGTTGATCCAGTAAAAGCAAGCTGCACAGGGATTTCAAATAAGTTACAATTCCTGCAAATTTAATCAGTAAATCGATTGTGCTAATTAACAAAGAGCTTGGGATTCCAGTTATTATGTTCCACCAAGTTTAAATGCGTATCCGGAAAAAAATTAACCCCCCAGCATATAGTTTTAGAGCCCGGGGAACCAAAAAAATGGATTTTGTATGCACTTCGTACCTTATCGACATCCATATGGCTAGCAAGAGCTGCACCAGCGGTTGGACCATAGCCAGAAATCACATTCAGAACACCATCTGGAAGTCCAGCCTGTTAGAGTGGTTATCAAATCAGAAGCCAAGATAAAAATCATATGTAACTGAATTTTTGGTCATCAAACTTTGTTTCATCAGTGGAGAAGAAAAATGAATTCATGCTTATGAAATAGAAGATGAAGTAAAGCTATTGTGCTTCTCTTTTGGGCATTAATAACATAGCTATTAAAACTACCTCATGCAACAGCTTAGATGCAAAGAGAGCAGACAAGGGAGTCTGTTCTGCTGTTTTGAGAACAGTAGTGTTGCCGCATGCTAATGCTGGTCCGACCTTCCAAGCATACATGAGAAGGGGGAAATTCCATGGAATAATCTGTCCCGCTACACCAATTGGTTCATGCAAGGTTTGCACATGATACGGTCCATCGGCTGGAACTGTGAGACCATGAATTTTATCTGACCAGCCTGAGGTTCAAAAGAAACAAATGATCTTCTAAGTGTATTCTGCAGAATAGGATAGCAGAAAAACGAAAATTACATATTTTGTTCTTTTGTTCATTCACACACCAGCGTAGTATCGAAATAGACGTGCAAGCATTGGTACTTCAATTTGAGCAGCCTGCTCATATGGTTTCCCATTATCCCAACTCTCAAGTGATGCAAGTTCATCATTGTGCTTTTCAATCAAATCGGCAAAGCGCAACAATATCCTTGACCTTTCCTATTATGACCAACACGAAATTCTAGAACTTAGAAATCCTTTATTCAAATCAAGAAAAAATAACATAACTTCACATCTTAAAAAAGAAAAATGTTACATAAGCAGTCATCCTTGGCCATGGTCCTTCATCAAAAGCTTTACGAGCAGCAGAAACTGCTCTATTTACATCTTCAGCATCACCTTCAGCAACATGGGCAATGACTTCACCTGTCCTGGGGTCCAATGTCGGAAAAGTCTTCCCTACAAATCATAAGATTCAGCAAATGTTCCATCAATACACACCATAACAGCATCATACCTTTTTTGAACAAATAAACTTTATTATACTGGTATTGACATTAAAATTCACCTGAAGCTGCATCTACAAACTGTCCATTAATTAAAAGCTTATCATAGTTGACAGAGACAGATGGCACGATTGGTTCATCAAGAGCAGCAGCTGAGCTAGTACTATATCTACCAACTCCTCTGCCAAGTCCATAACTCCTGCCTAAAAAAAATATAAATTTGCATTTAGTAAACAAAAGCATACATTAAATGTGACATAATATCAACTCAATAATCAAAACCATATAACAAAATTAACTAAAAACAGAAAAAACAAAAGTAAATTGTCAATTTTCCATTCAGAAAAAGATAACCCAAATATAGAAAAACAACTTGGTAAGGTGAAAAGTCATCATCAGGATTGCAAAGTCATTTCTTTTCTAAATGAGGATTCACAAAAGTCATTAACATTTGGATGTAACCAAAAATGTTAGGAGATGGAATGAAATACACCTAAACAAACAAGGGTAGGTCCTACCCTATAAATGAAGAATAGACAAGTCCAATTCTTAAAAGAGTTAATTGCAAAATAACTCATTAACTTTACTTGTTTCGCAATTATAACAAATTTTAGCAATGTCAGACACAAACTATCATTTATTTTACAATTAGGAACACCGAGCAAAGTTCTGATAATGAAATGCTTATGTGAATGTCGGAACAACTCATATTACGGTATCTGCATCTTTTCTATCGGAAAATTGTTCGGTGTTGTGAATTCCAAAACATTAATAATTCTTGTTTAACATTGGCGAGATTTAAATTCCGTGCTTGCATAATCAAAATAATAATAAGAGAGACAAGGATTGCCAAAGAAAAACAAGATTTTTCAAGGTGTGAGCAATATGAGAAGATCTGAACAAGTTTAACAAACAAGAACATCATCACCAACACCAAGAACAAAAAAGTGCAAGTTATGAATCAAGAAGCAGAACACAAATATTTTTGTTGATTATTATGATCAATATTTTCCTTTTTTTTTCAGTAGAAGAAAAAACAGAAAAACTGACATCAGGGCATGGGAAAACTGACATGAATTAAATTAAAGTTGTTGTCTTTAAGCAAAAAGATTCAAAATTGAAAAGTAACTCTCTTATTTTCCACCACTTCAATTTCTCAGCAACCAAACAGAAAACATGACCAGAACATGCTCAAGTTCATCAGAAATAAGTAAACAGCCATATAACAATCCAAAAACAATTGACAAAACCAATAAAAAAGAATTCAAAATCATATGATAAAGCAATAATAATAATAATAAGTTGTGATTACCTCCTGAAGCAGAAACAAAGTTGATGGAACGAGAAAGCAATCTTGATATGGTTCTACTGGCCATTATTAAAAATCAAAATCAATATCAAAAATGTTTTAATTATTTTCTGTTTAAGGTTTATAATTTATATAGTGTTATGAATTCAGTATGACTCTACTTTATCTCTCTAGATTATCTTTTCTTCTCTATATGGTCAAGTTTTTGGCTTTTTTATTTGTAGTGGAAATGAAATTAGATTGTTATTATCAGCTGTAAAATAATATAATTGATTATATTTTAAACACGTACATAAGATTTATTTTATTTTTTAATAAGGTCCAAAAAGGTTGAATTATTTTATTTTAATAAAAAAAATTAATTTTGTCAATTATAATTTAATTTTGATAAAATTTCAATAGTAGCTAACTATTAAACTCAAAGGTACTTTATTTTTTAAAATTGCAATTAAATTTTTAAATTTCGTCAATTATAATATGATTTTGATAACTATTTTTTGGAAAAATACTAACTTGATTAAGATTGAAAAATATCAGACCTTTTCATATGAATTTGCTACTAGTAATTGGAGAATTAGCTAATTAAAATATACTTATTAAATTTGAATTAAATGAAAGTTAAAGTTAAAAAGTTTTTTAAAAAAAAATTTTTTAGATGAACAGGCCTTTCTGTAATGACTGAAATAATCAATTATGCAAGATATAGCAAGAAAAGTACAAAATCTAGTAAATCACAGGGAACATAAGAAAAAGAATTTAAATAGCAATTTGTCCCTTTTACTTCTAAGGAATTGGCAATAAAACATAATTTAACTTTGTTGGCAAATCATCACGAACTTGGTGATTATGGGCAATTAATCCATTTTGGCAAATTAACTTATAAATTAAGAGGGCAAACTGCCAATTGAGGAAACTATTAACTAACAAATTGAGAAGGCAAATTGTCAAAATGGGACAAATTGCCCATAATTACCAAATTCGTGTATTGATTTGTATATAAAATTAATTTATATGTTAATTACTCATTGCTTACATGTTGAGGGGGTATATCGTCACTTAAGTTCAAAAAAAAGTTAGTAAATTACAGAGCAAGAAACGGATGAATATTTATGATGAAGAAAACAAAAGTGTGACCTAACCCACCATTACCAATGCTCCACACATGCTTAAAATGATGCAATCGAGTTTGGCCAATTTTTAATTAGACCCCGTTTTATATTAATTCTTCCATATCATCACTATGGAAATTATTTTTATATTCATAAAATTATATAATTTTGTTTATAATTTGGAAGGAAAGAACGTTTGTGGGAGGAATTGAACCCACGAACTAACAGTTTGATGCATAACGTTTATGCCATTTGAAAAAAAAATTCTTTTTAAATCTTATATGTATTATATAGTAGTTTTTCGTTTAATTTTTAAATGATTTTTTTTGTTATTTTATTGATTGTGTATGGAATGCTCATTAATTTAAAAAATGAATGATTTTTTCAATTTAAGTAATAATTCTAGAGTGAGTACATAATGCTCATTAATTTGGAATTCTCTAGCTAAGAAAAAGTGAAGTAAATGGAAGTAAAAATGAATGCAATGGAAATATTCGTTAACTTTATTTTAGAGAAAGTAAAAACTTATTCGAGAAAAAAAGAATTTGTTCGTATTTATAATAAAAAGAAATTAACTTAAAATTACAAATTTTGAAGGTAATCGTGTTTGATATATAAATTTTTTATAACTTGCATTGAGATTAATTTAGATTATCGTATTATTTTATTATAATGGGGAAATAATAATCAAATTTAAAAATTATTAGATTGAAATATGTGTCTGACTCTATATCAAGAAAGATTATGTCTTGGTACGAGATAATATTTTATATACATTTGTGTAGCATCACTGTGGCAGAAGAATATGCAATTAATTTATTATCTTGGACTGGGATAAGATCATAGTATAAACATTGAATTTTCAACATGCCTGTCAATTGTCAAATAATAAACTAAAAACCATAGAATAAAGTCTAATATATATCTTTTTTCTTGTCAACACATCGTAATGCATGGAGGAGACTTATCAACCTCTTTAGAAAACAATACTAAAAAAAATATCTAAACAAATTATATAAACAATATTAAATTTTGAGTAATTGCGTCTTTTAAAGTACTATATAAAAATAAAGCCAAATAATTAAAAATGCCGATTTTTTTATAAAAATTTCATAAAAATCCGAACCTTTCAATTTTATCCAATTTATGAATGATTTCATTTCAATTATATCCAACTACACAATATTTTTATGTGGTGCTGATATGTGGCATTGACACATTACCGCCACATAGACACCACATGAGCAAAATTACATATGAAATCATGCATTTCAAGACAAATTAGATAAAATTGAAAGAAAATCTTGACCGAAAGGAGAGGAGAGATCCAAATGGAAACTGAAATACCTTTTGAACTTAACTTTCTTCCCGTAGCCTAAGACAGTATTCCCATAGCTCTATGCCTGTACGTTAGCTCCAAGACGTTGATCTTTAACTAAAAAAGTACAAGCTTGAGCATGAGAAGCTTCCGGTCCAGTGGGCGTACAGAAGACTTGTACAACTGCTCCAAAGAATATTGCTGCAAAACTTTCAAATTCCAACCGAGCTGGACTAATTTCATCTGACTTTTGTGAAAATTTTATGAAAAATTTGGCCTTTTTTAGTAACTAGTATTGTCTTACGTGCTACGCACGTGGCTCGTAATGTGACACGCGAACGATTGTTTAATTTTTAATTAAAAATAATATAAATAATTAAAGTTTATTAGTAGACTAATTAAAATTTTCAAGGGACCAATTATTATATTGAAGTAGTAAATAAAAAAACTTTTTTAAAAAAAATATTATTCAATATAATAAGAGAATATACAAATAAAATTATATTTTATTAATTAAAATATCTAAAACATTTAACTTAAAAGAGATAGTAATGAATAACTTAAAAAAGTATGTAGTCTAAGCAAACAATAAAAATTATGAAAAATAGACAAATTTACACAAAGTATAAATGGTTTATATAGTGTTTGTCGATTATATTATTATACATTAATTATAGGAAATTATAGATAATCAAGAATTTACGTATTACATTTATTATAATTATATTAATACATTCTATATATAATTAATATTAAATTAATTAGAGTTTTTATTAAATTAAATTCTAACTTTAATTATCAAATGACAACAATCCTAAATTTGCATCAAACACAAAAGCAAATTATTTATATGACCTAATAACTAAATATGAAATTATAATGTTGACATTGCTATTATTAGTGGTTAAATAATTGTTTTTTCAGTATGTTTATAATTTTACTACGTAAACCAATAAAGCAATGGAAGTTAAATACCTTTCAAACACTTAAAACTTAAAAGCATGTGTTTACATGTTGTCCGGTTTATATAATCTAATTAGCATTATTAATTAATCATATTAGGATTAGTTTAACCTAGTTAGTATTTTAGATATATTACAGGTAGTTTAACTTTGGTTAGTTTTCTAGATATATTAGGAGTACTCTAATTTAGTTTTACATGTTGTCCGATTTATATAATCTAATTAGTATTATCAATTAATCATATTAGGATTAGTTAGATATATTAGAGGTAGTTTAACTTAGTTAGTGTTCTAGATATATTAGAAGTACTCTAATTTAGTTAATATTTTAATTAATTAATTTTAAGGACGTTAGCGTAAATTTGCCTGTCCCCCCCCCCATCCGTGCTTTTATATATAGTATAGATTTGGCAAAAATAATATTAATCTTTTATAATCTTTTAGTTATCAGTTATCTATCTAGAATACACATGGCATATTAAAGGTATTTTTCAGTGAGCAACAATAATATCTATTTTGATTCCAAGCAACTCATTCAAGCATTTTCACAATTACATTCTGGAGCTATAAATGCAAAATACAATCTCAAAATTATATTTTACAAGCTCTCATCTAACCGATCAGAAGCAATATTTATGAATCTGCTACAAAAGAAAAATCAGAATGATCTTGTGTATTTGCTTTACTTTATATCCTCTTGATCTTTGAAAACGTTCCGGTCTCAGAAAAGTATGTACTCTGGATTCCACTGCCTAGCTGGTGTGCATGACCTTGTGGATTTGAGAGCTCAATACCCTGTCAAGCAAAGATAGAAAAAAAACATAAGTAGACAATTTAATAAGAATTATGGCTAATTTTGGGATTAACTGAACTGAATTCATAAAAAAGACAGGTGATACGTTGTCAATTTCCGACAAAAAAAATACGTTGTCACTTATAGAAAACCACATTTTACTGGATAATGATCGAGACACCAAGCCCTTGTGTATATAACAAGAACCTGAGCAAAATTGCAATAAATTGCACCCTTTGGGTTAACTTAGAACTCCTTTGTGAAATTGAAGTCAGTAATATATGCATCACGGAAATATTAATTACATACATAAGATGACATCGCCAGCATCAGAAAATTATAAGCAACGTGACGGGGCATAATCACAAACCTGAACTGGTGTAAATGCCAGACTTGACGTCAGACCAGATGTAGCACCGCTGCTTCCATATTGCTTCACCTTGAATCTATTAACCAAATACAGGAAGTGTAAGTAGGAGATCGATAATGAGAGGAAAGAAGAGAACAGAAAAATTTATAAGCTCGTCATTGAACTTTTGTTGTGCATCAATAAACAAAAGAAGAAAACACCTACTTCTTAGCAACTTTAGCAGCGAGTTTGCTCTGACCAATGGCTACTCGCAGCTTCCCACTTCCCGCTTGACCAAGCATTCCATAACCTTCTCCCAGTCCATCACCTATTGTCAACAAGCACATCAACCATTAAACGGAACTTACAACATAATAAACTGAACAGAAGAGAGGGAAAGGTTTTTCCATAAACTTTCTACACAGATAACTAACTATGAAGAGCACAAAGGATATGCTCATATGCAGTTCCATCTCAAACTGAAAAGCAATAGCAAATTTTCATAATATAGTGACGAGTTGTATATGCAGTAGGCTTATATATTTGCTAGGCTTTAAAACCACGCTAATGGGAGCAACCAATGGAACATCTAAAGTTCAAAATATAAATATAAGCGGAAAAAACCTTGTAATCTACAGTACACGAAGAGTACTTTACCTAGCGAGCTCTCTTCAGGCACACCAAATTGCATCCTGTTGGCAAGCTTCCTCATGTCTGTTACTGCATATCTGAGGAGACAGATTATAGAATGTTACAAGACACCCAGAAAATTAAACTAAGCATATCGATTTACTAGAAACCTAAATTACCTTTCCTTCAGCTTCCTCAACCGGCGTCCACCCCTTTTTTTCTTAGGCTCAGAATCGGGAACTGGAAGCGGTTTAGGTTGCTTTGCGGGAGGAGGCTCTTGCCACTTCTCTATTTTCTTATGAATTTCTTCCCGAAGTTTCTTTCCAGTGTTACCCAATGCATCCGCTCTGCTAGAGTCTACCCGTGCTGCAAGTACTGATTTTGCAGCCAAGAGTCGGCAAGCACGCATCCTGAGAGAAGGTGGAGTTGACTGGAATACCTCAGTTTGCTCAATATAACCTACACGAAATTGAGATGTTGCAGTGGAAAAGCCTGCGAGATTCTTCTTCTTGGCACCAAGAATCTGAACATTACAAGCAGGCATCTTGGACAATGCTGACAGACCGCCAGCCGTCCCCATAAGCTTTGCTGCAACAGCACTCCCTAGAATAGCAGAAATATTTGGAGCAATGTACCCCATCCTACTTTCTACAAAATCAAGCACTTTTTTCTTTGCTGCATCAAGAGCAAGGGCTCTGTCACATGCATCAATTGTCTTTTGGAGGACTTCTTCAGAAAGTGGTTTGCCACTTGTTGTTGATGCTGTCACTGAAACAACCATAATAATAGCAGATGGTAAAAGCCCTTCCAAATCAACAAGAGTCAAATCTATCTCATTGCCAATCTTTTTCACCACACGAGCATAATCAATAGGATGATGCACGAGCGATTCAAGTTCCGGAAATTTCAAACGGTACTTGTCACGAATAAAATTGTGGATAATGATAATTTCATTCTCAATATCCACCGACAATGCATTGCAATCCACAATTAGCTGATACACAGGATCATCTTCTAATCCCATTCCATGATCTGATTCTTCAGAACCCTTCTCAAGAGCATTTTCCACTTTCTACAATTAAGAGAATAGACAAAACATTAATATCCAAGTCAGTACCGCGAAGCACCAAAGTATTGAACATGATGAGTAACTTTAATGAATGTAAAGTGACTGACCTGCATTATATCATTATATCTCTGTGTATTCTGTAATTTTGAGACACTATCCAAATCATCATAATTAAGGGCTTCAATATCTGCCAGTTCCCCATCAATATCTTCCTCCATATTTCCAACATCCCCATCGTCTTCCTCCTTCAAAAAGACGCCGGAAAACCAAATGTAACTAAAAGAACACCCAAAACAAATTCCTTGAAACACCAAATTCATACCGGGTTACCACTCTACTCAATCCAAACATACCGTAATCAGGGGGCGGACCTAGGAAGAGCTTATGTTATTATTTTAAGTCTTTGAAAAATTATGAATATAGAATTTAATACTATAGTTTTTCCGCCTCACAATTTCTAGCACCGACCACCTTAAAATTTAAATTTTGTCAATTTGCCCATCTTACAAATTTTCAGTACAGTTTTTCCCAACTTATAACAAATTCCTGAGTCCGCCACTAACCGTAATTGAATTCTAAGCAAAAAAAAATAGCTAACAGATATATCTACTTATTCATAAGCAGTAAAAGAAAAATGATTAAACAGAAATTAATAAAATGATGAAAGAAACTCACAATAATTTCAGCGTCATTATCAGATAAATCATCAAGGTCTGCCAGGAAAGAATCAGCGAGAGTTGCCTGCACAGAAAATTCAACAAAAAATCAAAATTTGTGAGGCTTCATATAATCAAAATTAAAAATAAAGAAATGGAATATTAAGTAAAGTATGAAAAACTAATAAGAATCACATCACTAAGAAAACATTAGAACTGACCATTTTCTTCTTATTTAATTGATAATCACAAATTAAAAAAAATGGAAGCAAGCAAATCGATTAGGGTTTGTTTTGCTTGTTTTTTCAAGAAGAGAACAAATTTGCTTGTAAAATTGTTGTTCGATAAAATAAAGAACCGGCTTCGCTCATCGAACGACATCCTGTTCTTCTCTTTACATAAAACGCGGTGTCGTACTGTTTGGAGAAAACTTTTCTCTTACTTTTTGTATTTTAAGGATAAAATCATAATTAGATCCTTTAACTATACGTATTTTGATTAACCGGTTCCTTCATCGAATTTTACTTTTTCTTGTCCGTGGACTATTATTTATCGTAAATTGAGTCCTTCTTTGGATGTCAATAAGTAATGTAAGTGCACACTCCAAATTGACAAGCGATAAGAGTTAAACATTTTTATGTTCTTGTATAATGCGTTATTTGTACAATGTAAAGATATATTTTTTTAACAAATTAAAAAATAATTGTATTTTAATTTCACATTTAAAGCAAAAAATAAAGAAAACAATTATTATATAGATATATGCCTTTTAATGTACTATTTTACACTCATAGGTTGAAATACTGTTAGTGATTTGAATTATTAATTTTTTTAAAAATAATTCAAAAAAAAATAAAATAAGTTTAAATGAGTTTTTTATATGCCTAATTATTTATTTTCCAGCGGTATTAATTTTTTTATATTTAAAATTTAATTATATATTATTCTGATTGGTTGAATTTCATAAAAGACACTAAATATGATAATACTTTTAAGGCAAAATTCCAAAAACTACTGACTTTTACACTTTTTTTTAATAGCACTCTGACATTGTAAAATCACCAATTTTATCTTCTTTCGTATTTTTAATTTTCAACTCTAAAAAAATGTGGCACGTGTATTTGCACACTGTTTGAATTTTTTTTTGTCAAAGTAAGAACAGTTCAAAACCCCCAATTTTAAAAATTCTAGTTTTTATGTTATGTTATTATGTATAATTTTATTCGGTCATAATAAATACATATTATATGTACTTTGGATCTTTGCATTCCCCTTCCATTATATTGGTATTACATATACCGATTTGACCATATGTAAAAATTATACAGCTGAAACCTTCAAGGAACTGATTTACAATTGGCACAACTGCTTGTTCATAAATATCTTTTTGCTATGTTGAAGCCCTGTATTTATAATTAAACCTGACTAGCCCAAACTGAATAATATACATATAAATGTTTGTAAGATTTCCAATAATCATGGTCTTGTACAAATTGGTTTTTTTTTTAAAGTTAATTGTTTGTTTCATGGTCCTGTATTAGTTGCTTGCTGTTTGTAAATAAATTAATTGTTGATTTTTATTAGATATAAAGACTGTGAAGCATTGTGCTGCTATGATGAGGAGGTATCGGAAAAGCATTTTGTGAAGTTTATTGTCCTGTTGGATAAAATAAAAGGCTTGAGCGATGAGCTCGTGAATAATGATAATCAAATTAGAGAAACGAGCATTAAGCAGATGGAAGAGGCTCAAAACAAATCAGCAATTGCTCTTTTGTAATGATAGATGCGAATGATAAACTATTAAAAGAGACTCGGGAATTGAAAATAAAATCGGATGGATCATAAACTTGTTCCAGGTTTTGCAACAAAACTTTGATAATGTTTTGTTTATGTTTTTTCTGGAAATAACATCATCGAGTAGTAGTAGTAGTAAATTGATTGTTATTATCTTAGGAAGCAAACTTTGGTATTTATTTGTTTTGTTGTAGGTCTTGAACATATGGACATATGAGATGCTGAATCAATCTAGTCTTGTTAGTTTGGTAGTAATTAGTGATGTAGTGTTTGTAATGCAGTTAGTTATTCTTGTGATGAAATGATGTAGGTTGAACATTGTTTATGTGATGTTATTCAAAATTATTATTGATTTCTATTGCTTTTTTGCTTTTTATAATACTAGTTTCGCATTACGTGCTATGCACGTGGCTCGTAACGTAACTCGCCAATGAATATAATAGTAAATTTAGTATAATTATATTAATTTTTTATTTATAATTAATATTAAATTAGTTAAGAATTTTTGTAAAAATAAATATAATATATTCGGTTATTAATTTTTTTTCATACTGAATTTATTCTTCTTTTGGTTTTATAATAACCATAATTAAATAATTAACTTAATTTTATTAATTTCTATCTTTAAAAATAATAAAATAGAAATTTAATTAATAATATATTGATTAAATACAGTATTTTAATTTTGTAGTTCAATCAAACTAAAAGATAGGTATTCCTACTAATTTGGAGACAATTTAGTTATTTTTTATATACTAAAAACTAAATTAGAGATAATTTAGCTACCTATTCTAATTAGGACTTTAATTACAATAGTGATTAATTAAATAACTAATTAGTTAATGACTATAAAACCTTTATTTAGTAGTAAACTGAAAAGGATTATTCAGTAAATTTGCCTGTCCCCCTCCATCCGTGCTTTTATATATAGTATAGATAAAAATTAATTTATAATGGAATATATACATATTGATATTAAAATCCGTTGTTGGCCAAATTCCGACACAAACACGTTTAGCGACGAATTAGATACACATTAATGCAAAATTTTGTAGCGACATAATAAAAACATTTACGACGGATTTTTAAAAAATTAGCAACGGATTTATCTGTCGCTAATTTTTCAAAATAAAAAATAAAAATTAATTTAATGTTTTTAATTAAAATCGTGAAATGAGATATTATTTAATCGACTGTCCACCATTGCCCACTCACCTGCGATAGAGCACACACTGTCACACACCCGTAATTTTTGCAAACTTCCCAACTTCCTAATAGGTCGCTCATTCTTTCATTACTCCCACTCAAAACTCTTTAACTCTATAGTTCCCCGAGCGTGACTCCATATTAACCAACTCAGATTTTTTTTACATATTATATTTAAATATAACTAAAATGAACAAATATTTACTCCCGCAATTTACTCCCGCATTATAAATAATTATTTGTTCATACTAATTATTTTTTAAATAAATAACTATTTTAAATAAAAACAACAAATTATTACTTTTACACTTTTCTCTCGTATTCTAATACAATAATTTATTTAATAAATATTTTTTTTACTAAATATTTTTTTAATAAATATTTTTTTAATAAAAATAATATTTTTAGCGACGGATTGTGAAAATTTGTCGCTGAAAGTAATACATGTAGCGATAGATATTAGCGACGGATTATGGAATTCATCGTTAAAAGTAATCGTTTAGCGACAGATGGAATAATTCGGCGCTACATGTATTACTTTTGGCGAAGGATTCCACAATTCGTCGCTAAAAGTGAAAAAAATTGGCGGGATCAATTTTTAAGATTTAGCGATAGATTCAAAATTCGTCACTAATCGACTATTTTCTAGTAGTGGATGGGACATTTAGTTCTGTTACTAGTATCACGAAGGCTGGTGGTCTCATCATAAATAATATGGGGAGTTGGCTCGCTAGTTTCTCGGGTACGCTGGGCGAAGGATTAATTCTTGAGGCTCAGTATCGTGGGATGTTTCTTGGGTTGCAGTTGGCATGGAAGGTGAGCTTATTGTAATACCCCGTTTTTCCGACTTGTTTTGGTGGTTTGGTTCTCCGTTTAAAAATTTGATTTGTGATGGACTTTAGTTGTGTTTTCGCTTCGACATGTTTTTGTTGTGATTGCGACTCTTTCTCGGATTGATATATGTTGGGATTAGCATATGTGGTGCCTTGGTTGTGTCATGTTGAGTGACATGTGTACCCCTTGAACCTTTAAGTATTTGATGTTGAATTGATTTATGTCCGGGTTGTTATCGAAACAATGTTTGCATATTTTCCAAATCTGTCATTCTTTAGTAAAACGTTCATATCTCTCAATTGAACCGTCGGATTGGGCTGCCCTTTTAGATATGTTGTACCTAAGAGGATTATATTTCTTTCGACCGTTCAGATCGTCCATTTGACGCTTTTTTGGGTCAACCGGACCTACTGGGTAGATCAAGCCGTAGATCCGGTTCACTTCATTTTTTGGGTTTCAGTGAGTAAACCGGTTCTACTGAGCAGAACCGGCCATGGAACCGGTTAGCTTCGTATTGGAGGCTTTAAATAAACTTTACTCAACCTAAATAGTCCCTTATTCAATTTTTAAAACCCTAAACTCATTCTAAACTATTCCTAGGCAATTTTCCTCTGATTATTGGTGTCCATAACGCTTCGTAAGTGTTCTGACCTCCATTCCATCATTCAATTCATGGTTTATATAATCGAATCGTTTGGGTATTCATTGATCCTTTGGTTTTTCATTGTTGTAGCAATAGATCCACTATTTCTTTGAGATTTTCCTTGCTCTTTGAGTTAACAAGGTATTCAATCCACTCTTTTATCATTCGATTCGAATCTATGTGTTGTGTTGTGGTTGTGCTACGTATAAATCGGTTATTGATTTTGATAAAGCTTTACGCACTGTTTTGTTTGATTGATTGGCTGCCCATTTTTGATTTGGATTAAATCTTTGTATTTGTGAATGTTATATCATGATTTGTTTGAATCTTAGTCATATATCAAATTGGTTGATTGTTACAATGTTGTTGGTGTAATACCCCAATTATTTTAAAGTAATTAAGTTGTGCCACGTTCGTGAATTTTAATAAATTAAATTAAGAATGATTTAATTTAATTATATCGGGAATTTAGAATAATTTTTATTAAGCGGTTTTACGGGAATTATAAAAATAACTTCGAAAATTAATATAAATAAATTGTAAACCCCGTGACGATAATTATTTCGCCAAAGTCCGTGAAATATTTTATAGTATTTATGGTAAAAGTTTCGAGCCAATCGGAGACCGTTTAAAATTTGGACGCGGATAGGTTTTGGACTAAATTGAAACTTTTGAAAAGTTTTAAGGGCCAAAGTGCAAATTAGCCATTATATATATATAAAACCTAAAGGATGAAGGAATCATCCAGATACTCCTTTCTCCTTTCCATTTCTTCGTTGATCATTTATGGTTCCGTCGCTCGATCTCCGTTTCTCGTCCGTTTCCGACGTTCTATAGCTCGAAACGATCGTATTTTAGTGGCGAATCACGGTAAGGTTGACGTTTTATCGTTTGGATGGATGAATTTCATTATATATCGAGTTAAAATTTTAGGCCACGAAACGATTTTATTCGTTTTAATGATAATAGGATTGAATTATGTTGTTTTGAGCTTAGATTGTGTGTTATAAATGTGTTAGGAGCGTTTTTACGCTAGTAGCACGTCGGAATACCCCGAAAAACGGATTCTGAGGGCCGTGCATGAAGTACACAATCGTGCACACGAGGTGTACGAACGTGCACCTACATGTGGTGCACGACCGTGCACCAGCAGGGCGTGCACGATCGTGCACCACAATGCACGAACGTGCACCTGGACCCTTGTATCCCTAATTGTGTTGTTTTTAATACCCGTTTCGTATTCGCGTATCGAGATTGGAAATCGATTGATATTCGGTCAATTGTCGATTAGTTTGAATCGGTAACCTAACGAGGTTAAACGAGAATTGATTTAGAAGGGATATTCGATCCGTAAACGAGTTAGATACCGTTTATCGGGATAAACACATGAAAAGCACGACGGTTAGTAAAAATAGTGTATCGAGTCTCGAGTCTAGAGTCAATCTTAGAATAGGATTCTAATGTGAGTCAATTGTTTTAAATCGTTTTAGATCCGGCGAGGCAAGAAGCAGTTGGACCAGGAGCTCGAGAAGCTTGACGTTTCTGAGCACTGAACTGTTTTTGGATAAGCGTTTTCAGTGAGTTTATATAATTTACTTTTAAAGTATTTACATAAGCAAATATTTTATATTGCTTTACATTTTAATTGAATGCTTTCAATGCAATGTTTTGACCTGAAATACATATATGATTGGTTTGAAACCAGTATTGATCCGATGGAACGTGCCACCTATTGGGCGACAATTGGACTGTGTGATCACCAATTTTGATTTGATACAACTGTAAATTTGATTATGAATATGAATACGATTATGAATATGAATTTCGAAATTGGATAATGAATTCAATACGAGTGAGCACTCGGTTACGGTGTAATCTGGAGTCCCCATATCTAGTGAGTTGGACTCACACTGTGGGATTAAGAGTCTGGTCGCGATCGACGTTTGGTGATTAAAAGTTGATATAGTTGAATTAGTTTGGTTTGTGTATATTAAATTGTGGGTTAACTGGCTTGATAATTGTGATCAGTTGGCATGTTTGAATAAAGGATTTGAATCTGAAAATATAAATAGTTTATGCCAATGTTAATTCTTGTTGTATTTTGATAAATTGATTACAAGATTGCTTTGTGGTGTTACTTTGGCTTAGTGTTGCTAAGTTTGTTGAGTTCCTTGGTTTTCAAGTTGATATTGTTATAAAGGTTTCCAAATTTTTAAAACTTGGTTTATACTTTGGTTGTTGGGCCGGGTTAGACATTGGTTGCCCGACATGTGAGAAGAAACCGAGCGACATGATGACTCAGTTGACTCACTATTTTGGAATTGGGTTATCTTGAGATAATGATTTGATTTGGATATTTTATCGATCACCTTGTGGGCATGATATTATTTTGGATTGTTAAGTTCTTATTGAGTTCCTTGTTTTCAAAAAGGATTTTATGGTTTATCAAAGGATGTTCCAAATATTAAACTCTGGTTTTACTCTAGTTGGACTTTGGTTCGGGTTAGACTTGGCTCGCTCAATTTGTGAGAAGATGTTTGATAGTTGTTATAACTCGGCTGACTCACTACTTTGGTTTTAAACTTGGTTTTATGGATTTAACTAACTTATTTGAAATGGATTTCCGGATTATGTTTTTAAAGTGGGAACTCAATTTGACTTAACTTATTATACGACTCTGGTATTACTTTGGCTATGGAATGTATACGTTGATTGTTATGCTTCGGCTTATACTTTGGATTGTGGGTTGTGATACTAATCCTATGTGGTGTCTAGTATTCTTAGAGTTAGGAGTTGAGTTGATTTTAACCTATGTTTTATTTCTAGACCTATCGTCTGTTCGTGCTTCAAAGTCGGATCAGGTTTAGTTGCTTGCCAAGTTTTCACGTAGATTCGCAAGCAGTGATTTTATATTGCTATTTACCTCTTTATTAAGTAAATTGTGTATTTTCATATATATAAATGTCTGCGAACTGTTTTAAGCTATTATGGATCTGGATTGGAACGAGCTACTTGATGGGCGTGTATCGATTCTGTGTGCACCGGTAAGTACTATGGGATCGGCAGACTAATGTCTTGTTTACGCTGAATTGACGAGAATTTGTTCCCACCCACTCTGGGATTCAGTGTGATACGTCGCACTTACTCTGGGATCATTTGAATACAATATTTCCATAATGTTATATTATATTAGTATAAAAGTGATTTGAGGTTTTAAAGGTTTTCACTTAATAAATGTAAATAGTTGTATGAACTCATTTCAGTATATCCGACCCCGTTATTTTTCCAAATTTATAGGTTTATGATTTGAGAGTTTTGGGTTGATCTCCGTTTTCTTGATTTCTTCGGAGGTTCTTTTATTTTTAATAAAACTAGTCAACTGTTTATTACTCTTAGACCGCAGTAGAACTAGTCAGTCTTTATGATTATTTTACTTTGTTTTATCAGATTGGTTCGACTGTTTATTTATGTTCTTGGCATGTTATACTCTGAATTTGATTTTATATAAGTATGATGTTGGAGTCTCAGGTTTGAGCCGAGCATTTATATAATTGTTTATATAAATTGTTAGACTTAGGTTGAAGTCTCGGTTGCCCCCGAGCAGCAATTTTCGTGCAGGTTTAATTGATATTATGTTTATCCGCAAGGCTAGCTACGGGTTTCGGTATAACCATACCCATACCCTAGCGCCGGTCGCGATCCATGAATTTGGATCGTGACAGTTACAGAGGATCATGCTTGAAGTGGATAGTAAATTGGGAGTTGATAAGATTTTGAACCGGTCTGAAGCAGCACATTTGTTCAACATTGTTAACGCCATTCGCGCTTTAATTAACTAGAATTGAGAGGTCAAGGTGTATCACATTTACAGGAAAGCAAACTTTGCAGCCAACCATCCGGCTTCGATTAATGATGATCAGTGGCGGAACCTGAAATTCTTTGTAGGTGGGTCGAGATTTCACATAAAAATTTAAAAATACGTTAAATAAAAATTTTGATTAAATTAAAGTGTTAAATATTGTGTTGATAATAATAAATAACACAGAGACAAACTAATAAAACACTAAGAATTGGAAAGAGCAAGAGGTGAAAGTTGAATTCGCCGGTTTGCTTTGTTTTGAAAATGTTGTAAAATATCTTCATTGTCGATAGAATCAAATATATCTCTCTCAACGAAGCATGTCGTCAAATCATTCAACCACTCATCTGCCATGTTGTTCCGTACATCTGACTTAACGTGCTTTATTGCAGAAAAAGCTCTCTCAACAGATGTTGTAGCCACCGGTAAAATTAAAGCCAACTCAATCAAACGATAAATCAATGGAAACGTAGAATGTCTACCAGTTTGAACCATCTTAATTGCAAGGATAGCAAGATCTTCACAACTAGTAAAATCAGAACTATTTCTTACTTCACAAATGTATATCTCTAGCTCCTCTCTCAAGAAGTACAAGTCAGTAGCAGATAAATCATCAGAATAGAGTTTAGCAAGGCAAATCAAACTATGTTGATCGAATCTAGAAAAATAGTCTCTCGGATCAAGGCAAGAGATGTACCTTAATAATTCAGTGCTATATTCAGAAAACCTATCATTCATCTCAACAGTAAACAAATCAATCACAGGAAGAAAAACCTCATTATGATGATGATGATAACAAGTTACCAAGTGCCTCACACGGCGAGACCGTCCTGGAATTAGAAATTGATCTTCCCTATCAGGCACCACAATGCTATGCTTGTTACAAAACATGCTGACTTCATGTAGCAAAGCATCCCATTCATTGTCTCTCAAGTCTTGTAGCTTTATTTTTAAAACTTCAATCAAGTTCATTGCATTCACAATATTCTGATCTTTCTGTTGCAAGGCATGTGGCAATATATTTGTTATATCCAATAACTTAAGCATCAGATGTAGAATAAATACAAAGTGAAAATCCTCCATCAGTTTAATCAAGGCACTTGCTTTTCCCCTCGGCTCTCTTTCAATTGCATCTTCATAAACTCTTTCAAGCATATATAAGGCTGAACCCCACATAGACAACAAACAGACTAAAGTAACATGATGTGAACCCCAACGAGTATCACCAGGTCTTGCAAGATTAGTCGGTTGATTAAGCCCTTTTCCTGTAGAAAGCTCACCAGTTTACAATTGCTCCAAAATGTCAGCATCCCTATGTTTGTTTAATTCATCTCTTTTTTTACAAGAAGCACCAGCAATATTAACAATCATACTGATGTTAGTAAAAAATTCAGCAACAACTGCAATATGTTTTGCAATAGCAACAACCACCAACTGCATTTGATGGGCAAAACAATGGACATAGAAAGCAAAAGGATTTTTCCGTTGAATAAGTGCTTTCAACCCATTAAACTCTCCCCTCATGTTGGATGCTCCATCATATGCTTGTCCTCGCAATCTATAAAGAGATAAATTATGGCGAGCAAATAACATGTCCAAAACTGCTTTTAAAGATCTTGAAGAAGTGTCACTAACATGCTCAAATATTTCGATTATCTCACCCTTCTTATTCACAAACCTTAACATCACTGCCATTTGTTCCTTTACGTATCAATCACGAGCCTCATCCACTAGTAAGGAGAATTTCATATCTCCAAGTTCGGTGAGCATAGCTAATGTTACTTGTGAGGCACAAGAACTAACCAATTCTTTTTGAATTTTGGGAGATGTCATTTGGTTATTCCCAAGAGCATTATCACCAATGACATTTCTCATCTTTTCATCCTTCCTATCATACCATTTCACTATCTCAATAAAATTCCCCCTTTGTAAAGAATCACGAGTCTCATCATGACCACGAAATGCTAAACCTTGCCAAAGAAGAAGACGAACAACTTCTAACATTGCTGTCAAACGAGTTCGGTAAGCAATTTCCATTTCACGACTTTGAGAAGTCAAAACATGCGAAATGCTTTGACGTTGATTCTGAAAATCCTCACAATTACGTCTTGCGTCATTATGAACACTGTCTACTCCACCAACATGGTCATTAAAATTTTTCGATGATTTTTTCCAGTTGCTAAATCCTTTCCTTGTAAAACTTTCACTCCTTGTACCTGAATTTGCAAATAGGTAAAACAAAATGCTGCATCTTTCTCTACACTATATTCTAACCAAGAAATTTTTTTGAACCATGCCTCTTTAAAACTTCTCATATCCGTTGCTTATTTTTTTTTTTGGAAAATCATGACCATATGGTTGACACGGACCCCTTAACAAGTATTCTCTTCGAACTTGGTCTCTAATTCCCACATCATAATCATCAATACACATTCGAAGTCCAGGATCAACAACAAGTTGATTGGGATTAAACTCTACACGACTTCTCTTGTGTAATATTAGTTGTCTCGGAAGATGAAGGAATACTCGAATTAAGATTTCTAGGTGCATGTTTGAAAAAATTCAATAGATTTGTTTTTCTTGATTTACCTTATAAAATTAAAAAAATCAATTTAATCCACCAAACTAAGTCATCAATTTAATCCACCAAACTAAGTCATCAATTTAGACAAAAAAATCATCAATTCAATTTTTGACAATCAAATCAATTCATCAAATTATGCAAAAAAATCATCAATTTAATTTATTTAGGATGTTATCATTCATCAACTTATGGCAAAACAATTATCAATTTAAAAAATAAATGGCAACCAAATCAATTCACTTATATAACACACTAAAGTAAATTAAATAATTAATATTAAAAATTAACAAAAATTTAAAACTACTTACTTGTTGAAGCTTTGTCTAGTTCACCACTTCTTGACATTGCTAATTCAATATATATGACCTAGGAAAATATAATTTATGATTATTGTTAGATAATCTCTAGCATAAATTAATTATTGCAAAAATAAAAAAAAGATGAGTTAAAATTGAAAAAATCACAATATCTTCCATAATTGAGAAGAAATAGTAATGGGTTTAATAATTAAGTGGTAAATAAAGTGATTAATTGAATGATTGAGGTTCAATTTTAGGGTTAGGGTTTGGAAAATAAAAGGGAAAGTTAAGAAACAAAGAAAAACGTAAAAAAACTAAAAGGGAGGGCTGCTGGTGTTTGAAACACAAGGCTCATCCTTCTGTTTCACGTGTTGGAACCAAACGATAAGTCGTTTGGTTCTAAGCCAAACGACTTGTCGTTTGGTTAAACAAATTTGAAATAAAAAAAGGGTCGAACGACTTTTATAACAATTAAAAAAACAAGTTGCAGCGGCGCTGCAACTCGTCGTCCGGCCTCTACAGCAGATCTCCATCTGCTGTCACTGCCAGGCCGGGGGAGGGTCGCCAGAAGGAAGGTGACCGGTAGAGAATAGCACCGGCCCCTCGGTATTCCGGCGGCGAGGAGGGTCGGCCGATCCTCCTAACCCTCCCGTCGTTCCGCCGCTGGTGATGATTACATTATTGGTAGCACGCATCATGAGAATCCGCCTCCGAGTTCTTTTACCGCGGATCATGTATGATTTTTATGGTATCTCTTACGGTAAGAGCGTTAGTTTCTAGTTTTTTCTAGATTTTGCGTTAGTTTCTAGTTTTCCTAGATTTTGTCTTGTCCAAGGACATTTACTTTTTCCATTTTTAAAAAAATACAAGTTTTTAAGTAATTTTTTTTAAAAAATCATGTTATTCAAATAGTTTTTACATATCAAAAAATCTCTTAATTTAATAAATTTTTAAATTGTGTATATTATATGAACAAATTTCTATTTTGCCTCTCTTAATTTCAATTTCTATCCACTGTCCTGGCCGCCTCTCCTTGTACATATAAAAAAAAATATTTCAAAGTTAATTTGGAAAAAGTATTTCATTTTCTTTTTAAGTTTTAAAAAGTTAAAACAAAATTAATATTATTTTTATGTCAAAGTTAAAGTATAATAAAAGAAAAAAAAATGATTGCAAGGAGGCCACGCAATGCCAACCCGACAAATAACAAGAAAACAGAAAGAAATGAAGATGAAACAGAAATGCATGAGCATGGAAACACAACACCATCATCATCACCATGCAAATCCTCCTTTTCTGTCGTTTCAGAGTCAAAATTACCGCCCACGAGTATGATCATCACACAACCATCGAGTGCAACCTTTTCTATTTCTTCTCTTTTTTCTTTTCACCGTTATCTCCAAGTCGTTTTCATACTTACTAGGGGAGCCCATTTAATCTTTTTTTTTTTAATTATAACTGTTTTGCAAAATAAATAATATTCTTCAAGAATATGAATTTGAAAAGAAGAGTTTCGTAAAATAATAAAGGGATTTTTTCAAAACAATTCAAGAAAAAAAAATATTTATAAAAATATTGGTAAAAAAGTTAATTTTCTAAGACACTAAGAAAAAATATTTTAGTTAGACTAATCTACTTTAGGTTTATTTTTCGATATTAGTAATGCGGAAAAATATTCAAAAAAATACAAAAACTACCAAGTAAAACACATAAACTATACCTAATAAATATTTTTAAAAAATTATATATAGCAGTCAATAAAATTAAAAATAAACCAGAAAACACTTAGAAAACACTATTAAATACAGTTAACAAATCAATAGTCCAATCATCTATTTCGGCGACCAGTCGCCGGACTCTGGCAGTGTATTTTTGATGGATTTTTTTTATTTTTTTCAATCAGTATTTTTATAAATAAAATTAAAAAAAAAGTAAAAATAATGTAGTTTTTAAAATTTTACAGTAATTTTTGTAAATAAATATTAAAAGAAGGATAGTTGTTGGATTCAGACTTCTCGACATTAACCTACAAAATAGATGTTAGATTGCTGATCGGACGTTGATTGTCCGATTAGCACTCTGAGGGTAAAGTCAGCCTAAATTTTACAAATAGCTTAAGAGCTTATAGAGTAATTGTATTCATGTTGTGTGTATTAGGCATACCTCAAACTCTTTACCTAGTGGCGATGAGAGAATAATTAGTAGAAATCAAAATAGAAAAAGAATTTAAGGATATTAGTTTGAATAGGAATGAGTTAATTAGGAATATGATTTCTAAATAAGATTGTGTTTCTAAATAGGATTATGATTTCAAATATAAATGTATTTCTTATTCATTTTTTAATAAGTACAAATCTTTTAGAACCTCCTGAATTGTCAATATTGTATTCGGATTAGGATTCCAAATCTTTGGGTACGATCCGTATTTAGATACTACTTCGAAATATATGTACTTGCCGAGTTCTGAGGGATTCAGTCATCTTTCCTTGGGCAAATCCATAGAGGCTCGGTTTTAAATGGATAAGTTTTTACATGACTCGACTCCTTCATTACGAGCTTTTAGGGAGTCTATTGATACGTGAAATTTGTATAACATTTTTCTAAGTGTAATTGATGATAATACTTCTTATTTTGGGGAAATTATGCTTGGAAAGGTGTTTATTTTGTAGGTATATCAATTGGATTGAAGCGGAGCGTTTTGGATAGAAGAATCAAATTCGAAAGACATTCTTGAAGAAAAGACATTCCTGAAGAGAAATATTTCTTGAAGCTCTTCAGGAATCCTTGCTCGGCGGAATTTACTTCGACGAAACAATCTTGAAGAGCAAGGGAGTCTTGAAGAGCGACAGGAATCCTTACTCGGCCGGATTCACTTCGGCGAAACAATCCTGAAGAGTAAAGGGAGTCTTGAAGAGCGGCGGGAATTCTTGCTCGGCAAGAATCACTTCGACGTAGCAAAATCCTGAAGAGCATCAAAATCCTGAAGAGGTTCAGGACTGTCAGATTTGGATTTTTGGATTTTTCCTAATTCTAAATGGAATTAGATTCAGACTGAAATCGACTTGCAAGATGCTTCTAGGACTTCTCCTCTATATAAACTTAGCTCATTAGCTTTGTAATCTATCTAGTTTTTCATTGTTTTTCTAGTTTACAACAATTTAAGTTTTAGTTAATCTCTTCTAGTTCTTAAGAATTTTATTTCAATACTTTAATATTCGAAACTTTGATTCGAAGACTTGTGTTCTGAATAATTACAGGTTTTATTTCGAGTACTTTTTATTTATATTATTTAATTATGTTTATTACTTTTGAATTATTGATTTCTTCAATTATGTCTAGCTAGATCCTTTAAATCTAGAATATTGTGTGTAGTATGAGTTAATTCAAATCTGAAATTTAATATTTTATCTTTCTTTATTCTTGCAATTCTTATTATTGGGATTAATGCTTGTAATTACTTGATCACCAATTACATGATTAATGATCGATTTGTGAGTAAACGTCATTAAAGCAAGTTGGTTAGAAAAGATAATAAGAACGTAATTATAAAACATGAGTTCGTCCACTATGTTTGCGTTGCATGGCACGTGTGGATAACTTTTCTTAAAGCTTTGTTTATGATTGTCGGATTATTTTCTATTGTCCTCTAAGCCGTAACAGTAAGGAAGATTCGGGGGTAATCAGGTTATAAACGATAGGTTAACATCGTCTACGAAATAGGGGGTTAACGAGATTAGATCTGTCCGCCATTGCAAAGAATAATTAAAGTTAGGATTGATAGAGATTAGAATAAAGATTTGAAGGATTGCCCATATGAAAACAATATTCTAGGTTTTCTTTTTATCATCGCATTTCCTTATTTTATTTTCTGTTTTAGTTTAATTAGTTTAAAATCAAATCAATCAAAATTTGTTAGTTCAAATAATAATTAGTTAACTATTTTGGTACTAGATTCATTCCTCGTGGGTTCGACACTGTACTTACTCTTTATTACTTAATCACGATATTGTATATTTGCAATTTTGTGCATCATCTATCCATGAGTGGATCCCTTATCTTTGACTTAATACAGTTTGGGGAGTTCTAGGAATCCATTTCAGTGGACAAATCTTATAACACTCGGGTTGTTATTCTGGTGTTCTATTTTGTTCTTTAGGTGACACGCCAAATCATTTAGCAATACTATAAAAGTCTTGTTAAGTTAGTGTTTAAATGTCTTTTTTATAACGTTAAGGTTATTTTGAGCCAAAAAAATTAATAGCTTAGTGAGATACAGACAAAACCATTAGGGTCATTTTTACATCTTTTCTCAAAATACAATAGCAGATTTATGTTTGTAATTTTATTATTATTCACTTATTTTTATTTGGCGTAATCTATCATTCGACTCTTCAATCTGTACTTATTTTACCTATTTGGCCCCTAAATTTTTTATTTAATCCATCACACCTGTAAACTTGTTAAATTATCTTTATTAATCCATATGGAGATTGAATCTTAGGCGCATTGACATGGCGACTCTGATTAGACTGCCAACTCATTTTCCACATCACCAAAAATCTAAATCTTAATACAATATTGACTCATAAACTTGTACTAATTTACCCATGTGGCCTCTAAACCTTTTGTTTAACCCATCTGTGAGCGGAGCGGGGTTCGGGGGCCGCTCGCCCAAGGTTTATGGCTGACTTCTCGATTTGGAAATGGTTTGAAAAATGGAGTCGCCACGTAGTTTAACTAGGAAATGCCTTTTAACCGACTAGATAGCCTTACTCGTCTCCAGTAAGACTATCGTGCATCGGATCAAAGACTAGGGTTCGTGGACCTCCCCAAGACTTTTGTGCTTGACTTATCGGTAACCGACTTTATATACTGGGCATATTCGCATTATATCTCATCTCAACAGTATATGCAGTTTCACAAGATATGAAAGTTGTAAATAAACATGTATGAAAGCAATAAACATGTTTGACGCGCATATGACTCGATCTGGACTGTCATTTGAGGCAAGTAGCAGGTACTCCTAAGCACACAGCTAACCTTAGAGGTAGCAAATAGTCATAAGTCTGGTTGGTCTGAATTGATTATATGCACGAAGCCTAAAATCGGATAAATAAATGTGATTGATCGATTTTTAGGCGAGTCTTGAAAAACCTATACAATTGTTACTACTTTTTTCTATCAGTCCTACGATGTCTAAATGATGGTGTGGAATTGCATTAACGGGCCAACTTTAGGTGATTACTCCTTTAACCGGTTATTATTGGATTTGGAATGTTTTTGGAAAGCAGTAAACATTGCTAGCATGATCAGGGGCAGTTGGTTATACATACAAGGTTAGAGATACTTTTAAACCTCGTTGACTTTGAGTGCTTGGCACTCGCGCGGGTTTTGACCATCGGTCTGGTCAGAATGGGCTCTCGATCAGATCACGGGAGTTGTGCATCTCGTCTATCCGGTTCTATTTGTTTGATCCGGAGTTGATTCTGAGTTTGGGTTAGCCCGTAATCGCCTCTTGAAGTTGCTGGTTTGCAGGGCCTCGGGCTCGTGGGCCCGGTTTATACACTATGTTACATATTTTGATTTCCGAGTCCGTTTTACATCGGGTATGGTCTTTTACATTACAAAATATGATTCTACACTAAATTATCTACGTCTGGGTTCAAATTGGTCCTGATTTGGAGTCCGGATGATCCCAGAAACATGTTTAGAAGTTTGGATTACTTCTGGAAGGATATGGGAGCGAATCTGGAGGTCTGGCGAAGGAGGATCATGACACCAACTTGAAGTGCCGGCGCCGGCAGGTTAAGGTGGAGACACTGCTGGTTTGTCGTGGCGGCGCCACCGGTTGCAGCGGCGGCAGCGGCCATTCGTCGACATCAGTTCTGGGATTTTTGTTTTGCTTCGTTCTCACTCGTTAACTTCGTGTTTCATGCAAAAGTAGTCAAAACAGCATAAAATCGAACAAGAAATCCAAAAAACACATAATCGGAGTGTTTTAAATTCATCTAGGTAAAAAGTTATTTATTGGCAGCAAGTACGCTTTTCAAGTTTTCATGGCAAAATAAGATAAAATCTCCTAGAAACATGCATTCTAAGAGCTCTAGATTAACTGGATTTATGTATTTGAGCTTAAATATGATTAATTACAGCAATTTAATATGTCTATCATTGAATTTTATGGCAATTATTGAAAGCATCAAATTGGTTAATTATAGCTATTTTAATGGCAAAAGTATTGAAACTACCTAAACATGTATCCTAAGCACATAATCACAACAATCATGGGTATTATATGTGTATTAATGGAAGATCAAAAGAACATAGTGAGAGGGTCCTCAGAATTACCGCTTTGAGTCCTTGGCTCGTTTACTGGCAAAATGGATGCGGAATCCAGCTTCAAATCTGTGCGGATGTTGCGTTCTTGGAGAATCAACACGTGTTTAGTGTTATCAGGACTGGATTTTAGTGCGTGTGTGTGTGGTGGCCGATTTTTTGGTCTATTTTTCTAGGGTTTGTGTGTCACCTTTAGCCAGGCTAGCTTAAGTGTAATACCCCAAATATTTTAGAATAATTAAGTCGTGCCTCGTGTCGTGAATTTCGATAAATTAAATTATGAAGGATTTAATTTAATTATATCGGGAGTAAAGAATAATACTTATTAAGAGGATTAGCGGGAATTAAGAAAATAACTTCGGAAATTAATATAAAATAATTTATAAATCCCGTGACGGATTTTTCTTCGCCAAAGTCCGCGAAATAATTTATAGTATTTATGGTAAAAGTCTCGAATCAATCGGAGACCTTTTAAAATTTGGACGCGGATGCGTTTAGGACTAAATTGTAAATTTTGAAAAGTTTAAGGGCTAAAATGTAAATTAGTCAATTGAGACTCGAGAATTGAAATTAGAGGATTATTGACGGGAAATAATAATTTTAGAATCGTATTATTTATTTGGATATAAATAATACATACATAATTAAGTTAAAGTAAATAAGTAATCGTTAAGTTAAAATAGAAAGTTTAATAGAGAATTGGTTTAAGTCAAAGAGTTCAAGGACCAAAAGCAACATTTAGCCAAATATATATATAACCTTCATCATGAAGGAATTGTCCAGAATCATAAAACCTTATCAGTTGATTTCTTCGTTCCTCTCGCCGTTCTATTACGGTTCCGCCGCTCGATCTCCATTTCTCGTCCGTTTCTGACGTTCTATAGCTCGAATTGATCGTATTTCGACGGTGAATCACGGTAAGCTTGACGTTTTACCGTTTGGATGGATGAATTTAAAGTTATATCGAGTTAAAATTTTAGGCCACGGAACGATTTAATCGTTTTAAATGGTTTTAGGATTAAATTTGGATGTTTTGAATAGATTAAGCGTTTTGGATGCGTTAGGATCGTTTTTATATCAAGCATGTCGGAAACAGAGCCGGGGTGAAAACCCGCGGCTGTGCGCCGCACGGTCCAACTGTGCGAACGCACAGCACACTGTGCGAACGCACAGTGAGACGTGCGCTCGCACAGTGTTTGGCCGATCGATATTTTTGAGGAATTTGGACGTTTTCGCGTAAAATTATCGGAATTGATTAATTTATCGACTAATAATCGATTAGTTTGAATTATTTAACCTAATGAGGTTAAAAGAGAATTTATTTAAAAGGGATATTTGAACCGTACACGAGTTAGATGTTGTTTATCGGAATATACACGTGAGAGGCACGATAATCGATAAAAGTAATGTGTCGTGTCTCGAGTTTAGAATCAATCCTAGAATAGGATTTTGACGTGAGTCAATTATTTTAAAATAGTTTTAGATCCGGCGAGGCAAGTAGCCGCTGGACCAGGAGCTCGGGGAGCTAGACGTTTCTAAACATCGGAGTATTTTTGGAATAAGCGGTCACTGTGAGTTTATACGATTTGCTTTTAAAGTATTTATTTAAGCAAATATTTTATATTGCTTTATGTTTGTTTTGCATGATTGCGATGCGAATTCTTTTTATGAATTGCATATGCTTGATTTGAAACCAGTATTGATCCGATAGAACGTGCTACCTATTGGGCGACAATAGGACTGCGTGATCACCAGTTTTGATGTGACTCAGCTGGGAGCTGATGATGATTATGAAATTTACGATTGGGTATATGATTTTGATACGAGTGAGCACTCGGCTACGGTGTAATCTGGAGTCCCCGTATCTAGTGGCTGGGCCACCAGCGAGTTGGACTCGCAATTTGATATTAATGATTGGGTTGCTTGATTGATGATTAGTATGTTTGAGGAATAAGGTTTCAATCGGATCCTGTACTTGGCTGCATACGATTGAGTATCGTTTTATGTTTTATTTGAATACTTATTAGTAAATGTATGAACTCACTCAGTATATTCCCATATACTGACCCCTCACAGTCTTTCTTTCAGGTTAAAGCATTTTGAAGGACGGACTTCCTTTTTCTTGTTCCGGAAGTCCACAATAGTGAAAGGTCATGTTAAAGAACGTTTTCTTCGTAGAGCTGCAGTAGTCGGTAGATGTCTGTATGAGATGTAAGATTTATATTCAAACGGTTTATTTATATGGGCAACTCTGATTTGATATAAAGTATATATATTATTTATTTACAAAGATCATATTTTAACCGTTTGATTTCTTTAACCAATTGCCATAAAGTGGAATTGGTTACGATTATGATTAGAGACAGGGCAGAGCTGGACAAGAGGTGTCGCTCGGTAAGACCCTAGTCTATAATGATGGTTCGCAATGGTTTTGAAAAGTAATTTAAATATGTTGATACGTATAATGAGAATGTTTAAAAGGATTTTCTGAAAACGTTTTATATGAAACAATATATTTAATTCGCGGAAAATTTATAGTGGTTTTAGACTTGCTACGGGTTCCGGAGCTACCACTCCCGTTCCCTAGCGCCGGTCTCGGCTCAATAAATTGGGTCGTGACATTGAGGCTGTATTTATAGTGGTTAGGGGTGACCTAGGGTTTCTTAAAATCTTCTAAAACATTCTAGAATATTCTAGGGTGAAAGAGTGTGAAGTGATAAGTTTTTACTCCCTCTGTTCTCTTTTATTTGTCCATTTTAACAAAACACACATATTAAGAAAGTCATTAACATTTCATGTAAATGACTTAATAATCTTACATTGGTATATTAAAGTCCGCATGTTAATAAATGCTATCTCTACTCCACTAACTAAAGTAAAGGGCAATAATGAAAAAAAAAATTGAAAATTATCATTCAAACTTGTAATGGACAAATATTTTGGAACAAAAAAACTTCAAAAAAGGACAAATAAAAGGGAGTAGAGGGAGTAAGTGTTAAGATTAACTTTAAACTCTAATTTTTTAGTTAAATTCGTATTAAGGATTAGTGGCTAAGGTGGCATTTGATAAAATTGAAAATTAAGTGCTGAAAATTAAGTGCTGAATTTTAAGAGCTGAAAATAATAATTGGTGATATTTTTTAAGTGCTGAATTAAATAAGTCTGTTTGGTAACTACAAGTTTGCAATTACTGAATATTATTAAAATTATTATATTTACATATTAAATATTTAAAGATAAACTATTTTAAAAATAAATTACTAAATATAAATTATATATTATTTAAAATTTTAAAACATAAATAGATAATATATAAAAATATTATAAATAATACATATATCATAAATAAAAATATTAAATTTTAGTTGCATAGGTTGATAATTAGTCCTTAAAGATGATAAAAATACTCCCCTTTAACTGAAAAATTAGCCCTTAAAATAAAATAGTAGTTTTTAAAATTCTAAAAAATTGTTTAAATCTGATAATCTTCAAGTTTGGCGATCTCATGAAATCGGATGCCAATACCATCAGACTTTCGCCTTTTAAGCGAGTGCTAGGATTCTCCCATAAGGGTAGATCATGTATGACTTGATTCCGTTATAGTTATGTTGGAGTTCGGTTTCCATTAATTACAAACAGAAATTCAAATAATATTAAAAAGCGAAATATTAAATAAACGACATAGAGTATAAATAGAAAAATAACAATAGAAAAAAAAAGATTTCTAATGAAAAATATAGTATATTGCAATTTTAAGTGCTGATCTAAATATAATACACTCATTGTGACATTAAAAAACAAAAAAATTATATATGTGAGATAAAATATTTTTATTTGTGAGTAATAATTGAAAATAATAAGAATATAAAGTTTATTCAATGATAAAATTAATATTTAATAACTTAATGTTTTCAGTAAAAAAAAATAAGTCAAAATTTTTGACTTATTATTTTAAGTGGTTTTGGCTTAACTGAATAAGTTAATTTTTTGAGTTATAATCAACTTAAAACAATTAAGTGCTTAATATATTAATTTAAGTAATAAGTTGGGTTATCAAACACCCCCTAAGTAAAAGGTTGCCAAAAGTGCGTTTTGGTGCCTGAAAGTGTAAAAAAAAGGTTCCTCAGACCCTATAGATTTGGTTAAGGTCAATTTCAGTCCGTCAAACTTGCAAATTGGCCAATAAACTTCTAAGATATGGCAATTAGTCCAATTTCTAGACTTAGATTACAATATTTTTGGATTACGTTTTAATCCTTCAATTTTGCAACTGTGCACATATTACACCTACTTATATTCCCAAAAGAAAATCGAAAGCTCGTCACCCGGACGGGTTTCTCTTGAAACCATCGTTGGACACTTCAGTTCCTTATCACTTTTTACCTGTCCGAAAAATAGGTGTCTACAGTTTGCCCACCTCTTTAACGAAAATTGACGAAGTAGGTCAATTTTTATTAAAGAAGAGACTTGTTGTTAGACGAGCGACAAGGATACTGCCCACCATCGGAGGCCCTCGCTCGCCTGGTGGTATGGTAATGCCATAGACTGAGGAATTGTGTTCCTAACTAAGATTATGATTCCAAATATAAAAATATTTCTTAGTCATTTTTTAAAAAGTACAAGTCTTTAAGAACCTCCTGAATTGTCGGTATTGTATCGGATTAGGATTCCAAATCTCTGAAATATATGTACTTACCGAGTCCTGAGGGATTCAGTCGTCTTTGCTTGAACAAACCCATAGAGGCTCGGTTTTAGATGGACAAGTTTTTACATGACTCGATTCCTTCATTACAAGCTTTTAGGGAGTTCATCCATGAGTGGGTCTCTTGTCTTTGACTTATTACCGTTTGGCGAGGAGTCCATTTCAGTGGACAAATCTTATGAGACTCGGCTTGTTATACTGGTGTTCTATTTTGTTCTTTAGGTGACTCGTTAAATCATTTAACAATACTATAAAAATCTTGTTAAATTAGTGTTTAAATGTCTTTTTTAAAATGTTAAGGTTATTTTGAGCTAACAAAATTGATAGCTTAGTTAGATACAGACAAATCATTAGGGACATTTTTGCACCTTTTTTTAAAATACAATAGCATATTTACGTTTGTAATTTTATTATTATTCACTTATTTTTATTTGGCATAGTTTATTGTTCGATTCCTGAATCTGTACTTATTTTACCAATTTGACCCCTAAATTTTTTATTAAATCCATTACACCTTTTGTTAAATTATCTTTATTAATCCCTATGGAGATTGAATCTTAGGCGCATTGACATGGCGACTCTGACAGGACTGTCAGCTCGTTTGCCACATCACCAAAAATCTAAAGCTTGATAAAATATTGAGTCATAAACTTATACTAATTTACCTATCTGGCCTCTAAATCTTTTGTTTAACCCATCACAACTCCAAACTTGTTATATTGTCCATCTTAACAAGTGAATTTGAATTTTTTTAAATTTATTATATATATTTTTTTATATATATTTTATTTAATTAATAAGTATTTTTATTTAAAATATTTATTTTTTTCTATACTTTATATACTATTTTTTTAAATGATATTATTTTTTTTGTATATATTATCAGTTTCAAATAAGCTCTAATAAAAAATGGTCACACCTTATTTAATAACTATTTTTCTTTATTTTAATTTAATATTTATTTTTTATTTTAATATGCAACTACAACGGGATGATTTAGATGACCATGTTACGGAAAGCTCAAATGGTCATCCAAATTATTATATTATATTGTTAAATATATATTTCATATAAAAGAAAAATAAATTTAATATAAATTGATAATTAATATAAATAAACTATGAAAATCATGAAACAAACATTTAATAAACTAAAGAAAAATATTTTAAAAGAAAAATTAATTAAAATAATTATTAAATGAGATAACTATTTTTTTATTATAATTTTATTGGAACTGAAAATGTATACAAAACAAATAAAAACTAAACGATATCAATTAAAAAAAGATATAAAGCATGAAAAGAAATAAATACTTAATATAAAGATAACTTATTAATAATTATTAATTAAATTAAATATGTATTAAAAATAAAATATAAATTAAAATAAATTTAAAACTCTCAAGTTAAGGATTAAAAAAGATAATTTAACAAATTTAAAGGTGTGATGTATAAAATAAAAAGTTTAATGGTTAAATAGGTATATTAATATAAGTTTAGGAGTGAAATGATATATTAACGTGTCTTGCATTTTCACTCTTCCCAAAATGTTAACGTGTCCTAAGCATCTCGAAAATCATGCTGTCCTCATTACCAACAATTATGGACAAATGAAAACTGTCAATTTTAGTTATTAACCTATAAATATAATTACAATATCTTATTTTGAATATAGTTATTATTTTCTAATAAATAAAATAACGTGTATACTTTATAATACTAACAATCCTTTGGATAAACTCTCTCTTTCATTTCAGAAATCCTAGCCGCAAAAAAGGAGGTGATTTTGGCCAGTATTTAGTTCAAAATCACCTCACTACCTTCTCGTTTTCTCTTCAAATTTCGTATTTAATTTTTTTTGCGTCAATAATCACAGATCTAAAATCTGTTGGTATTTTTCTTTTTTTCTTTATGGATGTTTTGTCTTCTTTAGTGGAGTTCTGACTCTTACCCTTTATGGATTTTGCTATTTCCTTGATGGAATTATCTACGGAGTGTTGATCTGAAGTGCTATCAGTAAAAATCTTATTTCTAATATTCTCTCAATCGGACTCATTCAAAGATCAAAGAGTCGATTTGTGGTTTAAAATAACCTTCGAGTGTAGCGGACGGATCGCCGAGTTGCATATTCAAAGAGCTCCGTCAATGCGATTGAAGAAATTAGATATGATTTTCTGTTATTTTACTGATATTCTATTATTGTACCTCTTGAATGTATTGATATATTCAATATTTGATCAAGTTGTATTTTTATTTCTCTATTAATGAAATTTTCATTATTCTAAAAAAACAATCTCTTTCGATCCATAATATTTATCGTATTTATCATTTTACATATATTAAAAAACTAATAAATATATTTTAATATAAATATATTTTTATTAAATTGTTCATCTTAACTATTATTAGTTTTATATTTAACTAGTGTTTTAATCTTACTAAATTATCTATTGGTAGGGATAAATTTAAAAAAAATAATGTAGCAATTAATATATTTTTAAAATTCTTATACAAATATTATAAACCGGAAAGAGTGCACCATAAAAGATACTTTAGTTTTTTTAATAAATTACTTTACTATATTATTTATTAACAGATAAATAAAAAAAATCACATTAATTTAAACTCAAAAAAATATCTAAATATATTTCACAGTTGAAACAATTATTTAGTTCATCAACTCCACATCAATTCATAATTTTATTATTTTTTGTATATAGATAAAATAAATTATAAAAAAAATACAAATTAGCATAAAATTATAGTATTATTCATAATTTTATTTATTCACCGTAAAATAATTTAAAGTAATTTAAAAAAAATTAAAGCATCTATTTATTTTATAAAAATATAAAAAATATTTCTGATTTTACTCTATTAACTATAAATTCATATTATCCGCCTTTTTTATATTCAAATCTTTTTCTTTTTAATTTTCTCATCGCCCGTTTTAATTTTGAGAATAATGAGGCGGTGATTTTTTTGTCTCTGATCGGATCACGTCGTCTTTTCATCCTTATGTATATATATTATACTTTTATCTTTTTTACAATAATAGTTTTTGTCGTGTTTTTGTTGTTTGTTTATGAGAAAATATTTAGGTAGACTCGGTCCACCACATCATTTGTGTGCTAAACCTATCACATCATGACACGTCATTAAAATAATGGCACTATTATAATCTTACTATTCAAAAGTGTAAAAAAATAATAAACAAAATTACGATAGTACCACTACTTTAATGATATGTCATAATATGATAGGCTAATACACAAATGATGTGGTAAACTTATAATCTCTCTTTTTGTGATGAAGGTTGTTTTGTTTGTGTTTTTTTTTTAAATTTGATCAAAATTTTATTATTTTGAGTGATTATTTGTTGTAATTCTTGACAAATTCTGTTGTTTTATTGCTTCCTTTAAATTTTTGTGATGATTTAAATTTATTTCAAACAAAATATTATCGATTTTCTAAAATAATTACGATAATTTAAATTTTAATATCGTAAATTTTTTAAGAATCAAGTTTTGTACTTACTCCAACGCAGTTATTTAATTTATTTTTCTAAAATATTTATAAGGCAAATCTACGATAAAAACATTTATGATTGGAGATAGGTTACTGTTTTTTTATCAGATCATCAAATTTATCTCTGCTCTTACTATAACTATTTTTTGTTTTTTAGTTAATTAATTCATAAATTATTATGTTGATTTAAAAAATAAATAATTTTTTTTGATATTTTTTTAATATCTACAAAATATAGAAAACTTAAAATAAATTAAAATAATACTTGTTAAATGAAGCTTTTTTTATTGACGGAGAGTATTTTTTTTAATAACATGCCAGACGTTTGATGATTTTATCAGTTATAATCAAATTTTTCGAAATCGGCTAGTTTAGCCAATTTTAAAATATTTAAAACTTTTTTGGCCATTTGTTAATCAAATCAAAAAAAATGTCATTCATGAATGGGCTAAACTAATCGATTTTGGATAATATGAAATATTTAAAATATTTTATAATAAAATCAATCAAAATCGGCTAGTTTAGTTTATTCACGAATGACAGATGTTTCGATTTAATTCACGAATGGCTATAAAAGATTTCAAATATCTTAAATTGGGATAAACTAGTCGAATTTGAAAAATTTAATTATAACTGATAAAACATGTAAATGTTTAGTATTTTATTGGAATTAATTTTTTTTAATTTAAATGGTAGTACTTTTTTTTTTATACCTAACATGCCATACTTTCTAGATACTCTTGTAATCAAATATAGTTAATCACCGATTAAAAAATCTTGTTCTTTCTTGGGTAGAGAGACATGCAAATTTTGTCCTTGAGTGTATGTTTTTGATTCTGCCCGAAAATTTTGCTACTCTTACCTTTCTTCATTTCTTCTGTCAATACTTAACGATATATTCCGAATGTTACTAAACATACTTAAGTATTTAATCATTTCTAATATACAAATATTTTTATTAAGCCAGCCTATAAATAATCTAAAGATTTTATTTTATATTTTAGTTTCGTATATAATCTACTATATGTGTGTTCTCATATAATATTAAATGGGAGTGAAACTGAAAATGAAGAATGGGACTGAAAATGAACAAGACCTTTCCAAAAACAGAACCTCTGTTTTTTATTTAAAAAATATTAATCCATAGTTTAGAAGGGAGATATTGGTCTTTTTAGACCGGAAAAGTACATTTGTTACCCCTCTCTCTCTCTCTCTCTCTCTCTCTCTCTCTATATATATATATATATATATATATATATATATATATATATATATATATATATATATATATATATATATATATATATATATATATATATGTATATTCTTTGTTTTTTGGATGTTTGTTGAAGATCGTTAGTTTGATCCGAAATTCTTGATTTGCATCTAAAAAATTCTTGGTTCGATTAATTTTTTTTAAGTCTTTCTGATTTGCATGTCAAAAAATTTGGTTAGGCCAAGATCCTAAAAGTTGAAGATTTTCATAGAAGTTTATTTTGGTGTTTGTTTTAATATTTGAGTTAATGTTTAGTTATGTGTGGTTGTTTTGAGGTTATCTTCAAGAGTCTGATTAAAGACGATATTTCAAAAAGTATGGAGTTTTAACGAATCAAACAGTTTCATAGACTAATCAAAAGTAATCAAAATAGACCCTTGCACAGATCTATAAGTAGAAAGGCTCAAGAAAATATTGTTCATCGTTGTGAGTCAAGATGACACCTTTAGTGAGATTATCGGCTTGTTCGTCGCATTTTGATTATATTTTTTACTTGTATCTTTTGTTGTTTCATAATTATTTGTAAGATTAGAGTTTGAAAGATCGTATGTTTAAATCTTATTACACGACTTTTTATTTGCCGAAGTTAGAATTCATTGGAATGAAAGTCTTACAACAACATTTAAATATACGATCTTTATATTGTAATCTAGTAACACTGAGAATAGACAAAAAATATAAGTAAAAGTTAATCGAGAAAAGGACTATTAAGAACATGACTATCACACAAAGTATCATCTTGGATCTTAATGATGAAGAAAGTCTGGTTAGTAGCTCTTCTCCGGTTCAACCGGTATTTTGATCGATTCGTTTAATTTTAGTATTTTCCAATAATCATCTTCAATGACATTCCAAGGATATAGATCTTAATACCACCCAAAAAAATTCTTAGATCATTAAGAGTTTGAATATAAAGTCTGAACAATCACCAAAGAGACTTGAATAATCTAAAAACCCAACAAACAAACCGAAGAAGGTGGAGGAGTAGAAGAAGGTAAACAAACGGTAGGCGGCACAGCTCTAGCCTGCTTGTGATCCGCCAACAGGCGCTGAGCTTCTTCCTTCAACAAGCGAGCATCAACAATAAGGAAGGAAGTGTCCCCGCCTGGATGCAGAGCCAGATAATTCTCGCGAGTAGCTCTCCGATGCAACCTTAACAATCGAGAGACAAGGAAAGATGAATCTTCCAAACCCTCTTCCGACGTAGCATGGTCAGCCTTAATCCGGACAAGCTCAGCACGAAGATCGACATTCTCCTTTCGCAAAAGGTCTTGTTCGATCAAAGCCTTCTTTGCTTGCAAAGAGGCAAACTTAAGATATGCCTGATCCGCTGCCAGTTCACACTCCTTGAAAAAATATAACGTTGCTGAGCAATACGAATGCCATCAGTAGCATTAAAGAACCCCTGACAAATCGAGTCATAAAGGTCATCACCTTCTAAACGATAATAGAGGGATGGAGGCTCCATCATCCCAATAAAGTCGCGAACCTGGCAAAGAACACCCAAGTCATGACGACTACTACCGAAAGGGAAAATCAGGTGAGAACCCCGATGGATGACAATATTAGGTGGGATAGTCACCTCCTCTTCATCGTCACTAACCGGAAGAGACGAAGAAGCAGAAGCAGATGAAGGACCCAAAGGGGAGTACGAGCCCAACCAAAGACAGAGGGATATATACCGAAAGGGCTGAAGCGGTCCTGGTACAAAGAGACAAAGAACGTACAACCGCGGTCGGACCATCAGAGAGAGCCGGTTGAGAAACCCCGGTCAACAGTAAAGGAGAAGAAGGGGAAACAAACAGAGAAGGTATAAGAAGGTTCTCGGACTTCTCACCACTCCGCAAACGCTTCCGAGGAACTATGGCATGCTCAGTTGAAGGAGCGGCAGACACACTAGGAAGGTGACCTATCAGCACACAAAATAATGAGAAACACACAAATCCACCCGAATAAAAGGAAGCAAACAAAGAAAGTAGAACTTACAGGTAGCAGGAGTAGCGGCGGGAAGAGAAGCGGCAGGAAGAGAAACAATCGGAAGAGGAACAGGGGTTGAAACAGCACGTCTCCATAAATACACGTTGATAAAATCAGCGTAAGTCCGGGACCCCTCAGCATATGTAACCCCAATCCACTGCATAAGAGCATGCTCCTCTCTCGAAACCTTAAAAGGATCGCGAGGTTCAATATGGGAGCGCCAGGTAGCAGGACCAAAGGAGCATGTCGGATGCGAAATAATGAAAAACTTACCTTTCCACTTAATCGAGTCAAGGAGATCCTTAATCATCTTCAACCCAGAGCGAAACCCCAAGGAGATGAATGTCCACTCTTTGCGGCAATAAGGAGAATTCATCCAATAGTGGACGCGATTAAGAGTAAACCGCTCACCGTGAAAATGGTAGAGCGACTTCAAACAGATGAAATGATGGATGGCGTTGGGGTGCAGTTAAGACAAAGCGACACCCCAAGATCCCAGAAAACGAAACAGCAATGGATCCAACGGAAAACGAAAACCATCCAGAAGTTGTTCTTCAAAAACAAAGGAGGATCCGGGAGGGAGACGTGAGTTAGCAAACTGACCCTCTGCCGGAAGATCAAGAAGAAAATCATTAGGAATGTTGTAGGTCCCCCGAAGTGAAACCAATGACTCTTGAGTCGGGGAACATGGCCACTTCTTCAAAGAAGTAACAACCTTTGAATAGCCTTCAGCCATGGTCAAAAAGAAAGAAAGTCGAAGAGTCAGGATAATAACAAGCAGAGAGAGAGAAGCACAAGAAGAACAAAAAGAATAAAAAGGGAAGAAAGAGGTAAACCAGACAAAATTTGAAAATAAAAGCAACATAAAACAACGGAAAAACATAAAAAGGTGCAAGACACATTAAGTGCTGCATAACAGGCTGTCAGAGAGATGCAAGAAAAGAGAAGAGAAGAAATCAAACAGATGACCATGCCCAACAAAAGCTCGCTTCACATTACAAACATAAATATCTACGTGAAACGGGAAGTAGAGGGTGGGGGTGGGATTAATGATGGAATTAGACTACAAAACAAACGGTTCACACGAATCCAACATCGACTAGGAAAAGTAAGGGACACATGTTTGCCTATAAATAGACCGATCCTAAACTCTCCCAAGGATCAGACATCTTGACACCACATTCATGTGCATTGTAAAACCAAATGTATTTCTTTAAATCTGATTATGTATAAAACTCTAGTCACACTATCGCCAATCTATTAGAAATTATAAAGTAAGTATTAACGTGAACAGGGAGAATGTGGCTTTTAGGTTAAAATAGGAAAGTATCCATCTCTCACCTTCCAAAAATAAAAAAATAGCTTCCAAAGAGAAGAAGAAAAATGTTTTAAGTTTAATAGATAAATTAAAAGTTCAGGTGAAAGTCTTCGGGTTTAGAGAAAAAAAACACAAAAATTTAAAGTGGTTTAAATCACAAACCAATTCTACTACACTACTCAATCAAATATTGAGATTTTTTTTAATCCACTGATGCAGGTGTTTTGAGGTTAACACCAAACTAATACAAAGAGTGTTTTTCTAGAGTTAAATACAAATTCACAAAGTGGTTTTACAAGACTAATCACAAATCCATAAACATTAAGTGATTATTCAATGATTGATTATCAAAAACAAAGAAAACAATCAATTAAATTGATGCACAATTAATAAGAGAGGTATAAAACTGATTGAAAGATAGTAGAGTTGTTGTATGAATGTCCAACCACATAATAACTCGGTCCAACAAGTATGCAACAAGCAATTTTAAGAGCCGGAATTACATTCAAAATTAAATTTGTAGTTTATTCTATCATTCGTTGAAATGATATCTAAAAACAAATAAAATGACTGTAAAAGATACATGTAATACACATAAATATGGAGGTTCGATCCCCGATTCTCTCAGGCCATGATTTGTTTATTTAAAAAATACATAATAGTTTTAATTAATTCTTACTAACTTCCACTAACAACTAATATAAAATAGATTTATTTATGATAAAAAAATAAATAATAAAAATAAAAAATATATGTAATACACATATTTGTTTTGTCTAGTGTTTTAAAATTTAATCAATTTTGAATCAATATGGATTTCTGATTCAACCGAATCCACTAATTTAATTATTTATTAGAATTTATTAATCATATATCAAATGTTTAACTTGGGAAGCACTGAATTATATCGATGTTTTAAAGTAGGTATTTTTTTTTCATAAAATGGGAATTAAACTTGGCTTATTTTTGTTCATTGTCTTGACATTTAGGCCTTCTATTATTATAGTATCTAAACTTCATTTTCGGCTTGTACAATCTCTAAGCTTCAAAGTCACCATCTGTAAAACCCTTCCGTCCACTTTTTTAACATTGTTAATTCTGATGACGTGACACTTAAAAATTAAAATTAAGTACATGACACATCATTTGACGCGTCATCAAATTACCCTAAATATATAAAATGCCAAAAATACCCCTAAAATAAAAAAGTTTAACAATTAAAACTAATTACCTAAGTGCCATTGCCTCTAATCCCAGCCACCACCCACCGCTTCCATCCCGTTTACTGCCTCCGCTCTGATTCCCACCTCCGCTCCGACTTTCGTCTACACTCCGACTGCTGCCTCTGCGTCATCCACTCACGCAACCCTTCGTCTTTAGACGAAGGGTTCGCCTGAAGATGAACAAATTTGTTTAGTAATGGATCTATTCAAACATATCAATTTATATTCAAGGCGAGCCCATATGGACAAGCCTTGAAGACGACTATTCATCTTCACAGCAAACCCGGATAGGTTTGCCTTGAAGACGAAGGTGACCAGATTTTTCTTTGTCAAGAACAGAGTGGTCGGGAAAAAAAATTATCGGCGACGTTGGGTGGTCGGTGGAGACATTGGGAGTGGGGTCCGAGGTGGTCGACGGTGGGAGTAGGGGTAGAGGTGGCTGATAGGGGCATTTTTAATTTTTTTTAATTTTATGGTTTAGGGGTATTTTGGGCATTTTAAAATTTTATGGTGTTTTAATGACGTGTCAGCTGATGTGGACTATGATTTTAATTTTTTTATTGTTTTAGGCGCCAAGTCATCAAAATTGACGGTGTTAACCAAATTTTGAACGGAAGGATTTTACAAGTCGTGACTTTGAAGCTCAGAGATTATACAGGCCAAGAATAAAGTGTAGGAACTATGGTAATAGAAGGCCCAAATATCATGAAGAATAGGGGAAAATAAGCCTACTAAACTTTAGCAAAACATTATAGCAGGAGGTCACCCTTTAGAAATCGGTTACTTTTTGCTGACCTGGCCACCAATTTTTTCCTTCCTCACTAACTCAATGCTACATCACCCCGAACAAAAACTCAATTCACATCGTCAACTTTACATATAATTCTTAAAATGTTTTTTATTTTATTTTACACTACTAAAATGCAGCGTTTTAGCGACGGATTTTTCCGTCGCTAAAACGCCGTTTTCCGTCGCTAAACCGTTTAGCGACGGATTTGCCGACGGATACAATCCGTCGGCAATTGTGGCGTCGCTAATCGGTTTAGCGACGTCTCAATTTAATCCGTCGCCATTTGGCGACGGATAAATCCGTCGCCAAATGGGAAATATCCGTCGCCAAACACGTCTTGGGCGACGCGGTTGGCGACGACAGGGGACGCGTTTGGCGACGGATAAGTCCGTCGCCAAACGGCGACGGAAATATCCGTCGCCATTTATCCGTCGCCAAATGGCGACGGATAAATGGCGACGGATATTTCCGTCGCCAAACTCACATTTTTAAAAAACGGGTTGCATTTTAGCGACGGATAAAATCCGTCGCTAAAATGCAAAATCCGTCGGGAAATGTAATCTATTTGGGCAGAATATTTTCGCTTTCCGGCTTTTAATTAAATATAAACCCTGTGTTTAATAACGCACAAATTGTAAAAAAGATTAAAAAACACTGAAAATACTAAATAATATATATATAAATATATAACGTACGATACATCAGAACTGTATACAAAAACATCGCTACACTAAAGTACTACAAGTCTGTGGTGCCGTCATCTGTGACACCGTCATCAGTAGCGGGTGGAGGTGGAGGTGACGGTGGAGGTGGCGGTGGTGGAGGAGTGGGTAGCACATCTCCCTGGGCCCGCTGCTGCAACTGCTGCATCGCCGCTGCAACCGCAATCTGGACCTGATCACGGATCGTATCCGCGAACTGAGCGATGAGATCTGTACGGAATCTCTCATCGGCGGCTGGCGACACGGTCTGAGAGGAGCTTCCGGGTCGTCTACTAGAAGTACCCCGCTGAGAGGCGACGAACTCAGAACCAACTGAGCCTAATCCGTACACACGCCGCTTCTTCACCCCCTCAACAGCGAGATAAACCTGGTCTGGGTCCACTGGGGTAGATGCAGTACTCCCCTCGGCTGTCTGTGTGGCAGCCAACATCTCCTGCTCAAACCGCTCCTACAAAAACAACGTAAAACAATTAGTTAAATATGAATTCTGATATAATGAACAACTAAAACTTTCACGTTATTTTTAATTAAAATCCGGCAGCATTTCGTTTATAAAATGAACATCACCCATTTTTCAGGGAAATCCTGCAGACATAAAATTGTACAATTCACATATCAACAACCAAACCACTTAATTCTAAAAAACAAAAAAGTTAATTAATTCAAACTAAATAGATTACGCGATTCAAACAATTAACCTATTATATTCAAACTATTTAACTACTGAAACTATTTAATTACTAGTTTCAAACAATAAAGTTTAAAGAGATACTTACAGCTGCAATCCTCGCGCGCTCGTCCACGAATCGTGTCGGGTCAGCCTTCAGAGTGTGCATCCGCTTGTGCACCTCAGCATGTGTCGGCTCACGCCCCAGCTCCCTAGCCTGCCACACAAATTTAGTAATTTGTAAGTTCAATTAACAAAAAAATATAACACAAAATGCAATAGTAATTAAAATAAAGAAAATATACCAAAACAGCCTTATGCTTCAAAGCAGACATCGAGCCTCCGGTATGTCGAACCGGTCCAGTACCAGGTCCGGCCGGCTCGCTCATCCGATTGGCCCGCGCCTGGGCCGATTTCTTCTTTGCGTCATCAGAGTCCCAAACTCTCTCCCAGGCCTCCCATACGTCGTCTGTAATAGACACGTCTCTCTCACGAGAAGTCTTGTAGGTCGACAGCCTGTCGGAATAACGGTTCGCAGCATGCTTCTCGAAAGTACTGCGGATGACTCGTTCCTCGAATTCGTCCTCCCAGAAGAATTTTTTCTGCAGAAGTGTTAATTTTAACAAATTAATTAAACAAATAAATATAGATAAAAAATATAAATTTGTTATTCAATTACCTTAAACTCCTCGAAGTAAAAAGAAACAGCTTCCTCAGGCAAAAACCTCCAAGCGGTGCCTGCTGCCCACCACCGACTCTGGAAGATTTCCCGCAACTCTCTGGATACCGTGCTGGTATCGAGCAACCTGTTCCTGTTTCTCGAAAATCACTACGACTTAGAAAAATATTATATATAACACATTTATTATTAAGAAATACAAATTTTTTATTTACCTCTGTGCGTTAGGGATGACTCGGACTCTGCCAGCGGCATCCAAGACTTCCCCCTCAAGAGGCTGGCGCCGAGCTCGAGGTCTACGAGGTGCTGGAGCTGGCTCCACACCCTCCTGCGCCTCAGCCACCTCTGGAGGAGCTGCCAGGTCATCCTCCTCCTCAACAACAGCTAGTGTGGGGGGCCGAGTCCGGCCTGTCCCACTAGCACTCCTCCCTCGCATATCTGCAAATAAATCAATTTTAAACACATAACAAATATACATATAGATATAAATCATAAAATAATTTCAATTTTCGAATAAACATCTGAGATATAACTACCTAATACAAAATTTACCTACTAATCGTCATCGTCATCGTCTTCAGGTATATCTTCTTCGTCTGATATTGACGGCACTTCTTCTTCGTCCTCCACCTCTGGAGGAGCGAAAAACACATCTGTTTCAACTTCCCCGACCGGATCAACCAAAATTCTTGAACCCTCATCTGTTATAACGTTTAGAGGTTGTTCTATAATGTCCTCTTGAAAAGCTGGAGTAATGGAATCGGGCATGTCAATCTCTGATCTGGCCCTCATCTTACATACTGTCCACCAGTTGACCTTATCTTTCTTTTTACTTGGATATGTGCAGTAATGTACTTGACCGGACTGCCCGGCCAAAATAAATGGCTCGTATTTTCCGTACTTCCGTTTATGATTGACGTCCACAATATTATATCGAGGATGCACTGACATACCTCTATCAGTCGGATCGAACCAATTACACTTGAACAAGACAGTCCTCTTAATTGGCAGAGCCGGGTACTCCAACTCAAGAACATCTGTTAATATGCCGTAAAAATCACTTTCCGTTGGAGCGTAGAGTGATCCTTTGACGCAAACTCCGCTATTCATGGTTAATTGATTCGCCCCATAAGCCTGAGTTTGAAATTTAAACCCGTTTACGAAATATCCTTGAAAATGGTTCGCTTGCCTAAGCGGTCCCTTAGCAAGACTCGAAATATACGGATTACTTATATAGTTAGTTTGCGCCTGTACCACATAAATGTATACTTGTCAGACCTTTTACATAAGAAGTACGAGATAATCTGAAAAATCATTTTAGATACTTACATATCGTTCAAACCACGAGGCAAATTCAGTCTCGAGCTTCACTTCTACTTGAACTTGGGTGATTCCGGGAATGATTTCGTACAACTCGTCAACATACAAACTTTAAAAAGAACCCAATACTTGTTATTACAGTAAAGTCATGTATGTGACAAATAAATTTAAAAGTAGAGTACGACTTACTCCTTGTAATGCTCGATTTCAGGACAGTTCAAGAGAATGTAACTATGGGCGGCGGTGTATTCATCCTCCTCCAAACTTCGTTTTTTAGAAGCACCTATAGGTCGGCCATTCGGTTTGAAGATTGATAGCCGGTCTACATCATCATCCACGACATCATCACGTGTCTCGTTTCGTTGCAGCCGGTCAGGCAGCGTCGGATCACCGTTATTAAAGTAAAATGACGCAAATTTGGCTATTTCTTCGTACAAATATCCGGTGGCAATGCTACCTTCCACTTTAGCTTTGTTGGTCACTTTCCGTTTCAATTTTCTCAGATATCTGTGCAATCAAATTATTACATTGTTAACAAATTTTTTTGATCGTCCTCAATGAATTTTAAAATTAAAGAATACGTAACCTTTCAAAGGGATACATCCACCGATATTGCACAGGGCCTGCCAGCTTCGCTTCGTAGGGTAGGTGTATAGGAAGATGTTCCATCGAATCAAAAAAGCTAGGCGGAAAGATACGTTCCAACTTGCACAATATTTTCGCAATGTCTTTCTCCATCTCAATTAGGTCGTCCTCTTTAAGCGTTGTGCAAGTCAGGTCTTTAAAGAAGATGCTCAGACAAAGCGGAGTGTCTGTCATTCCCAGGCCATATGGGTTCTTCGGCCGCACGCATCATATCATAAAACTTCTGAGCTTCTGCATTCGGAGGCTCTTCTGTCCATACTTCGGGACCACCCGCATCAGTAACCATTCTCTGGAATGAACTGCAACCCTCGTCTTCATTTCTATGCTCCCACATGTTGTCCGCTTGCAGAACATTAACAGGCACCTCGACCCTCCTATTTTCCTCACCATGGTGAGTCCAGACGTGGTAATTACTCACAAACCCGTCTGTGTAGAGATGAAACTCAACTTCGTCAACAGTTCGAAAAGCAGTGTTCCGGCATTTGGGTTTAGGGCAAGGGCATTTTATCTGAGCCCCGCTCATACACTCGGGGTGTTGCACAGCAAAGTTCAAAAACTCCCTAACGTTACTGATGTACCCTTCAGTCAACAATCCTCTGACCAGTCTCCCACTATACATCCAACTGCGATCTGAATTCATTTCTGTAGCACGTACATTTAGGTGGGTTTATTACTCGGTTACAGCAAAGTCAATGCAATTGACCGCTTAAAAAGGTAGGGCCCTATCCCATTCGCAAAACTGGGTCTACTTAATACGATCACGATATATGCGTAAATACGGAGAAAAATATTTGGCAGCCTTCCGGCGCAGTTCTCCAAGTGCATTATCAAATATATGCTGAATAACGCGAAATACGTATTCCGTTAGGAAATAGCGTTACGCAGCATATACGAGATAGCCACCGGAGAACGTACGACGGAAAACTACCAAATATTTTTCTACCGCATCTACACATATATTTTTTATCGTGATCGAATTACGTAGATACCAGTTTTACGAACTGTACACACGTACAATCCCGTGTCGTTCAATCTCTTGAGGACACGGGACGGGTTTTCTACGGCTAGGTGAGATTTTATTCGGTGTGAATAAAATCTTTTTTTTGTTTTAAGTTCATTTAATCTAATATAATAAAAGGAATTGAAAAACAATAAACAACAATACTTACTTGTTGTAGAGAAGAACCGCAAGATAAAAAAGAAGGAAAAAGGCGGGAGCGGTGCAAACTGACAACAACGAAAATCAACAACCGTCGGAGAAACACAAACCTACAATACGTACGAACACTATCACAAATTAATATTACATAATTAATGAAAATCCGGCAGCATTTCCCCTAAAAATGAGCATCACCCATTTTTTAGGGAAACCCTGCAAATAAACAATACATTTTCAAAATATACAACACAATAATTCAAGCTAAATAACATAACCTATTCACGCCAATTAACGTATATTGATTCGAAAATTCAAATGAACATTAACTAAATTCTAATTGACTATTAAATTACTAAAGTAACCAATTTAGTCAAATTCTCTAATATAATAATTATAATCAAATTAAACACATTAAACCAATTTAAACAAAATTTAAAAATAATAAATTTAAGCTATATTCTAATTTAACAATTTATTCATTATTAACAATAAAATACATTAAAAATACAACCTAAACACTATAATTAAACACAATCTAAACAATAAAATTAAAATACATTAACCTAACGAAAAAATTAAACACAACATAAACAATAAAATTAAACACAATTAACCTTATCAAACTAGAGTAGCTAATTAAATTAATAAAATAATTTACCTAAACTAACTAAACTAAACTACATTAACATAAATCATAAAATTAAACTCAATTTATAAAAAACTAAACCTAATATATTAACCTAAACTATAAACTAACTAATTTAACCTAAACTAATTTACATATACTAATTAAACTACTTTAAATCAATTAACTTAAGAATTAGTTGAAATTAAACAAAACAATTAACAAACTTACGTTTTTTGATAGGGCAGCGGACGATAACAGCAAACCGGAGCAACGGAGGATCGAGGGCGGGCGATCGAGGTCGGAGGCAGCAACTTCAATTAAAAAAATAAAAAAAATTAATTAAGTAAATTGATAAAATAAAAAAGCAAAATCATAAATATTAAACTTACCTTTCTCTGGTGACCGGAGGCAGGAATGAACGGCAGCAGCAGAGACAAATGATACGGCGGCAGCGGAGGAGGAATGGGCGGACGGCAGCGGAGAAGAAAACGGCGGAAGTTGGAGATGGAAGGAACCGGCGGGTGAACGGCGGAGATGAAAGGAAAGAGGGTAAACGGCGCCGGAGATGAAAGGAAAGGGGTGAACGGCGGCGAAAGGCGGAGATGGAGAGAAAATGGGGAACGGCGAAAGGAGTTCAAAAAACAGAGAAAAAAGAAAGTGGGGGGAAGAAGAAACGCTCGGTTCATTTAGGGTGCAATTTAGCGACGGATTGATGAATCCGTCGCTAAATTGAACCCTAAATGAAACGCAGCGTTTCATTTGGGCCGTCTTAGCGACGGATTTTCAAAATCCGTCGCTAATGTGGACCTGAATGTAACGCTGCGTTTCATTTGGACCGTTTAGCGACGGATTTAGTAATCCGTCGCTAAACCTCCCTGAATGAAACGCTGTGTTTCATTCAGATAATTCACTTTGGCGACGGATTAATGCAAATCCGTCGCTAAAATTTAGCAGATTTTTGGCGCCACACTTGGCGCCAAGTACCCGCGAAATTTAGCGACGGATTAGCATTAATCCGTCGCCAAATTGTCGTGCTTTTGCGACGGACTTGGGCCGTCGCCAAGTCTGTCGCTAAAACACTATTTACCGACGGATTTTTGGTCCGTCGCCAAAATCCGTCGGTAAAACGGGCCTTTTTAGTAGTGTTAACATCTCCTACGACCTCCACCACCATCAACCGCCACCTCTCTTTGCTGCCACCATCTCCCCTTTCGTTTGGGTTCAAATCTAAACAAAAAGACCTTCGTCTGAGTTCTCCTCAGACGATGCTCAAACGAAGGGAGTAGGTGGCGGTGGGCAGAGGTGGTGTTGGAAATGGCGGCTGCGAAAGGTGAAGGTGGTGTTAGAGGTGGTGGAGGTAAGAGAAAAATGAGAAAAAAGATGAAAAAAATAATTCTTTTTTTATGATTTGACGGGGTGATACGAAATTTAATGAGTGAGAATTAATTGGATTTTGAATCATTCAGTTAGATCTTATTTGTTGAATTTTGATTGGTTTAATTGAATTTAATTAAGTTTTGATTGATTTAATTAGATTTAATTAGATTTTGACTAATTAACTGGGTTTAGATTGATTTAATTAGATTTTAATTGATTTTAATAAAAAAAATTAATCAATTAGAGTTAATTAGGAAGAAGGGAGTGAAAAAATATTTAGAAAATTTATAAATTAAAAATTGATAAATATTTTATATATTAAGATTTTTTTCTTTCTATATCTACTTCAACAACTATCAATAGTTTAGATGGAGTCTGCCTTCTGATCTAGTGGATTAACCTGCAAAATAGGGTAGAAGCTAACGGGACGGTGGTTGTCCGATTAACTCTCCGATGCTAAAGTCAGTGTCGAGTTTTGAGCAGCATTTTGAGTATATGAATACAATCGTGTGTTTAGGCATACCTCAAACTCTTCATATAGTAGTTGAATGTATACCTTTTAAACTTGAAATAAGAAAGTAATTCCTATTTAGTAGGGTTTGGTTCTGAGTATAATTCTTTATTCAGACATGAATCCTATATAGTCTCGTCTTCCTAAATAGTCTCGTCTTCCTAAGTTAGAGGTTATCTTCATAAGTTGGAGTTTATATCCAAAATAGAAAAGATCTTCGAGAATCTTTATAGATTTGGTGATCTGCCCGAATCTCAGGGTCGACGCGCTTTGCTCCGAGTCCCAGGGGGATTCGGGTTTTATTCTTGTGGATTGAGAGTATATTCCAGTCGAGACAGCCACCGGTTTTATTTGACTAAGCCTTTTGAGCGGGAGTCCGATATCGTCCGAGGATGGATCTCCTGCCACTCGGCAACATAGTACTTATGATAGGATTCGGTATCCATCAAGAACATTAATGCACAAAAGACTTTAATTGTTTAGTTTTGAAACAATGAGAGTTATATTATACCCAAAAAAAAGTTTGTAAGCTTATTTATATTTTTGAGAAAACTACGAGCATCGTTTTTTCCTTTTGTCAAAATATTTTTAAAAATTCGATAAAAGCTCAAGGTAAATATTTATTTTAGTTTATGTTTTTTTATTGAAAAAGCAATAATTAAAGAAAAAGGAGAACCTCTCATCCCAAAGTTGGGAACCCTAATTGAGAGTCATATCATTAAAAATTTGTACTTTATTCTTATTTATATATATAAACCACTTTCTCTCCTCAATTACACAATTTCACCCCTCCCCTTTCATCTCATCTTCTAATCAAACTCCCATTAACACACCCACTCCCAAACACCAATAAAGCAAGCGTCTTTACCAAGCTGATTCTTTTATTCCATTTTTTTAAAATTCTGCTCAGCCTCTCCTCAATTGTTTGTGAGTGTTTTTTTGTTGGATTCTCAGTAAATTAGTATGGCTGGAGAAGAAAATGTTAACAGCAATGAGTATATTTCATCTGTTATTCCTGGTTGGTTCTCTGAGATTAGCCCAATGTGGCCTGGTATGTTCTTTTCTTCTATTATTTCTTTGATTTTCACATTTGGGTATGTGTTTTTCTTGTTTATTTTCGTTTTTTCCTATCTGGGTAGTTTTCTTTTCAACTGGGTTTGTGACTTTTTATGATTAAATTGTGTTTTTTCTCTCTAAATTGTTATGTTTTCAGTGACTAATTAGTGTAGCTGTCGAAGCTGTGTGGTCCCCTTCCAGTAAAGCCAGTACCTTTTGCTGAAAATCAATTGACAATCAGTGTTACTCACCTAGTGCATAATTCTTTTTCATGGGGAATGGAATTTTAAATGTTTGAAATCGTGTATGTTTTCATGTATTAGATGTTTGTTTGGTCATTTTTTTTTATTCTGTGAGCAAATTGTCTGTATAAAGTGAGTTTTTCCAGTTTCAGCAACCCGAAAAGTATATGTGCGACGCTTTTTAGTTAAATTGTCATACTCGGAATGATTAGTTCCAGTTCTGTTTAGTTTCTTTTTTGAGGAAGGTGAATTCTTGAAATTCATGTGCGCGTTTTGCTGCTTTAGATTTGATTATCAGGATATTTGGATTGGAATTTTTGTGCCTCTTTTATGTTGTTTTGTTTGTGTTTATATATGTTTCTCCGCGATTTGTGTAAGACAGTAAGGTTGTTTTTAGGAGGCCAGCAACTTATCGAAATTCTGCCAAGTTTATTCATCTCTTTTATCAGCTTTCGGAAGTGAAAACTAGCTAAATATAATTTTGCTGCTTGCAGCGGTAGTTCCAACTGCCATTTATGCAGCTAGTATTTTGTATTTTAAAAATTCTTATTTGAAATTTGCAGGGGAGGCACATTCCTTAAAAGTGGAGAAGATCTTATTTCAAGGGAAGTCTGATTATCAGAATGTCATGGTGTTTCAGGTGACTGAGGCTTCAGGAATATGTTAAATACTTCTTTAGTTTAGCATGTATATGATCTAAAAAATTAGGTGTTAACGGAAAATTATTTTGTGCTTTTTCGTTTTAGTCATCAACATACGGTAAGGTTCTTGTTCTGGATGGGGTGATTCAGCTTACAGAGAGGGATGAATGTGCATACCAAGAAATGATCACCCACCTCCCGCTTTGCTCAATTCCAAACCCGAAAAAGGTATTTTGAGTTGATTGAAGAATCAAATGAAAATGCATTGCTATAAAGATATCTTATTTACTTGAGTAAATGTTGTCTATTCTTTTGAACCTGAAAGCTCGGATGTATTTCATCATGGTTGAAATTTTGCATAATGCATTATGTGGTCCATATGTGCAAAACCTGTACTTGAGTCATTGAAGTCTAGGCATTTTTTTTTGTTTTTTCTTTAGGTTTTATTGCAATTGAGACTTTTGAGGGTAATGATTCACCGAATGGGCCCTGATTGACTTGGCTTCTTCGGTGTTTGGTTATTTGAATCATATGATATATTAAATACATTCTGGATGTGGTACTTTATCAAAGTTAAGATTAATGTATGGTCCTTTGAAAATTTGTGAGGAAAGGATAAAACAGAGAATTATAAGGAATTTTAGAATCTAAGTACCAATGCTTTTTTTTTAATTAGCATTAAAGTCAGTCTTACTGAATATATGCTAAAGTGAGTTAAATGGTTTAGTATGCTGAAGTGCTGTGTTTTTTAAGTAGTTGTGTTAATGTATATGTGGTATCTTGGTTTATTTTATTCTTTTGCCCTTTCTGTTCTTCGTCTTATCATCGCTTCTTCAGGTTTTGGTTATTGGTGGAGGAGATGGTGGGGTCCTGCGGGAGGTGGCTCGGCATCCGTCTATCGAGCAGGTTGACATATGTGAAATAGACAAGATGGTAGTTGATGTAAGTAGCATGTCTAAAGATCCCTTTCCTGCTTTTGAGCATTTTTTTTGGTTTTCTATGCTTTAGACTTTACGGTCTAATAGCTTGTTTTCTTAAAAGATTTGAATTTTCTTCTTAGATGCTAATTGATCATAATACTTTAATTCAGATGATCTTCAATAATTATGGTTATGGACCCATTAGAACACGATCTTAAATATTAATGTCTGCCCTCTTTGTGATTTCCAGGTTTCTAAAGAATTTTTCCCTGATATAGCTGTTGGTTATGAGGATCCTCGTGTGACTCTACATATCGGAGATGGTGTGACCCTCTACTTCCTTAATATATATCCTTCCAATTGTTCGTGTAAGCTTATGAATTGGTGGAACTTGTATAAAACTTTGCAGGTGTTGCATTTTTGAAGAATGTTCCTGCAGGAACTTATGATGCAGTTATAGTAGATTCATCCGACCCGATAGGTAATGATATGTTTCAATCTTTGTGAATTCCATATTTCTATCAGTCGGTATTCGGAAATTAGAACCAAATTATTGCTTCTGATCACTCAGGTCCTGCACAAGAGCTTTTTGAGAAGCCCTTTTTTCAGTCAGTAGCAACAGCTCTTCGTCCAGGCGGGGTCGTGTGTACTCAGGCAGAAAGCATATGGCTTCATATGCACATTATTGAGGATATCGTGGTAAACTGCCGTCAGGTATTTAAAGGCTCAGTCAACTACGCGTGGACAACTGTTCCTACTTATCCAAGGTTATACATATTCCTTGCCATTTACTCCTCCCCCTGTTTCCCCTTCCTGTTCTCGTCATACCTTTGGAGATCTCCAGTCAGAATTACGCGTTTTATTTTTATTTTGTTGCATGCTCTATGTTACTAAATTTGATGCTTCCATTCTATTTTAGTGGGGTGATCGGTTTCATGCTCTGTTCTACTGAGGGGCCCTCTGTTGATTTCAAGCATCCAGTGAATCCAATAGATGCTCTCGATAGCGAACCAACAAGACCGTTGAAATTTTACAATTCAGAGGTAGTCTCTGTTCCGTCTTGACTGAATTTTCTTGAACTGGTACGAATATTGTTTAATGAGTTATTATGCTAACTTGCACTTCAAATCGTAGATTCATTCTGCTGCTTTCTGCTTGCCATCTTTTGCGAAGAGGGTGATTGATGCAAAAGCGAAATGAAGTTGAAGAACACTGAACGAAGAGGATTCAGGTCGATTATAGCGTTGCCCTTCATCCTTAGTAAAATAGTCCATCCGGCAATGAGCCGTGGAATAAATCCGAGGTTTTAAGTTATTTTAAGAGTTGTCTTTTACGTAGAAAGAACTCAAACTTTTATTACAGGATTCAAACAAGTATTTTCTCCATTAATTATGCTAGAGCAAGCATTCGAATTTTTAAATAGCAATTTAGTTTTGCTTTTCATTTACTTTCCTATAAAAGGTATTATTAGATTGTTTTATTTAATGATTCCCTGCTTAGACATGAGCAGGCAGGAGAAAGGGAGCGACTTTAGTTGGGAAAGAAGAAAAAAAAGTACCCCCTTCTGTTTATAGGGAAACATATCTTATTTTTATACGTTCCATTTAAAATATTCACATTAAATTTATATCTCGATTTATATTGATTTATATTGATTTTTATTTTTTTTTCTTTTTTCGCTCCTTTTTAACTTTGCTGATCACGACCGAAACACCTAAAATTAGTGAACCCGAATTGGTTTTCCATCACTATTATCAAACCACCATTGATCCATTTTAAGCCTCTTCGTTTTTCACCATCCGTTCTTGTTAGTGATATGCACTAGGTCAATCATATTTGACCATCATGGATTTCTACATAGCTATTTCATATTTTGATACAGTCTTACATTATCTTTAACAGGATAATGGAATAGATTGTCATTAGATATGAAAGTAACTATGTGAGAAATGTGAGTGACTGAGAAGGAATTTGTCCCTCATTTATTTGAGTAAGATATCTATGGGCCCCTTGAAGAAGATAGACTGAAGAAAATGCATGGCCATGCTAATTGATAAGAAGTTATCATTTTCAGTATACTTAGAGTCAAGAAACTAATGATTGAATGTTATAAGGATGACATAACTATGCCTTATATTCAATCTGGATATCGAGAGATAAAGGGATTAAAATATTATTGTAAATGGTTAAATCGGATTATCGATATTCATATAACTTGGGTAGTCATAATGTCTTTCTAGAGGCCACTTATGACTTGTGGGCTGAAATAGGGATTTCGAGCCTACTGCCAACGTTATATGAACCTACAGGGTCGCACACTAAGAACATGCCCAAAACAGTTATGGGTTGTACAAGCCCAATGTGATTAAGTGATTAATTATATATATATATATATATAAAATTCGTAATATATATATATTAATAAATATATATATTAATTCAAAATTTAAGGATAAGTGTTTTCCTTAATTTATTATTTTTGAAAGATAATAAATATAGTAATTAATATATATGGATAATTATCAAAAAGAAGTTTTTGATAAACATAAACTTGTAAAATTGCAATAAGATTGAAATTCGAATTTGTCTCAAACCCTAGTGTTATTTATCACTATAAATACTCATTAAGCAATTGGTTTGAGAATTACGAAATTCATTATTCACTAAATCACTAAAATTCAAAATTGCTTGTGAAGCAATAGTGCTAGCACACAAGCACTAGTTTTGGCTAAGGTCTGTTCGTGTGGATACTCGTAGAGGACGCGTTCTTTTGGAGGCGTTTCTGATCCGAGGCCAGGTATCACCAAAGTGAACCACCTCCTTCCTTCCTACATTGCTGTTGAATTCGACATACAAGTAAGTAATTATTCTGTTAATTCGAATTACATGGATCTTGGTTTGGGTTTTTAGATAAATTTTTGAAATTCCGCTGCGTTATGAACCTATAAAACCCAACAGTGGTATCAGAGCTGCTTGTAATTTGATTAATTAGATTCTGAGTATATATGTGATATATGCTTATTGTATGTTCTGTTTTGAAAAAGGGGTTGTTTTTCAAAATTGTTTTTGAAGGAATTATAATTCGTTGTAATTATAAATAAAACGTTTATGTGATTAATTGTATGAAAAATAGTATGAAGAATTAATTTGATTAATTGTTTAATGTGATTAAAACTTCGAATATACTGTTCTAAATTAATATTACGTTTTAATTTGATTAAAGGTTTCGTAGTATTAATGTTCATACGGATTGATAAGAAAAGGGGAAACAGAATAATAAAACTGTTTTTTAATAAGGATTAGTAAACTGTTTATGAAACTGTTTTAATTCTATTAGGAAAACTGTTTTTGAATAGGATTAGTAAACTGTTTGTGAAACTAGTTTTAATTCTATTAGTAATTCTGTTTTGAATAGGATTAGTAAACTGTTTGTGAAACTGTTTTAATTCTATTAGTAATTCTGTTTTGAATAGGATTAGTAAACTGTTTGTGAAACTGTTTTGATTCTATTAGTAATTCTGTTTTAAATAGGATTAGTAAACTGTTTGTGAAACTGTTTTAATTCTATTGATAAAACTGTGTTTAATTATGTTATGAACATAATTTATAAAACTGTATTTAATTCTGCTATGAGCCGAATTAATGAAACTGTTGTTATTTAAGTGTTAAATAAATTGTTTCTGAACAGTTTTTAAGATGCAGTAATTAGGGTTTTGGGGTTATTTTAATCTGTTTTGAACATATTAAAATAAACCGTAATCAGTTAAGATTATTGATTTCGGATAAAGAAATTTTAATTCTGTTAAAAGTAACATGTGAGAAAAATTTCTGGACCCGACTAGCGGGACCACCGTCTGGGGCTCTGCCCCCGGGCCCCGCCAGGGGCGCTGCCCCTTGGACCCCGCTAGGGGCGCTGCCCCTTGGACCCCGCTAGGGGCGCTGCCCCCAGACCCCGCCAAGGGGCCGCGCCCCTTGGACCCCGCTGATACACCCCATTAAGTACCGTTATCCTTTTAAGCCGGCGTGTTTTTTTTTTGTCATGTATTTTATTTTAATACTTTAATGATAAATTTTAAATATGATTTAAATTATCATGAATATGATTGTTGTTAAATATGATTTAAAATAGTAAAATAATATGTTTTTAATGTTTATCTTATTGGTTATATGTTTTGCATGATTATTTTACATGTGATAAGATAGGATAACTAAATAGGATAAATAACAAACCCTTATTTAATATTAAGTCTTCAATATACCTCCCATTGTAATAACACTTATCAAGACTTAGATTGCTATGTATAGGCTATGCCAAAGCATGATGTATAAAGTCATCTAAGTAAGATAAGTTGGACAAAAGTGATATCCATATGTTTGATTTGGTTAGACTTAACTAGGTTATCAAAATAGTTTTGAACCTAGGGTATAAGATAGAATATCAAGATTACATGTGATGTTAATATTCTATGTTCAAGAATTGCATGAGATGTAATTGGTAAAGTGTTACCTACCTAAATAAACCACACTTAAAGTGATAAGCCAAAGTTTACTTGAAGTAGGGTGAAATATGGATCTTGTCCCACTATTATTTTTCAATTGTTGAAATTAACATTAAGGGTTTTTATATGAATTATGGATATATGTTGTGGGAATTTTATTGTGCCTTTTATTAAATGCTACTTGAATATTTTTTGTTGTAGAGATGGCTACAAACACTACACAGACTTCATCAGTGCGATCAATCCTTGAGAAGGATAAGCTCAATGGCACTAACTTTCCGGACTGGTACAGAAAACTAAGAATTGTTCTTAGGCAAGAAAGAAAGGAATATATCCTGATCAACCCCTCCCTGAGGAACCAGCTCCTGCTGCTACTAGAGCTCAAAGGGATGCTTATACGAAGCATCTCAATGACTCTACTGATGTCACTTGCATTATGCTTGGATGCATGGAGAATGAACTCCAAAAGCAAATGATGGAATTGGATGCGAACACCATGATTACTGATCTCATGGAAATGTTCCAAGAGAGAGCAAGAATTGAAAGGTTCAATACCATCAAGGATTTGCTTTCTTGCAAGTTGACTACTAGCGGCTCAGTTAGTCCTCATGTTTTGAAGATGAAGGGTCATCTTGAACATTTGGACAGGCTCGGTCTCCCAATTGCCCAAGAGTTGGCTACAGACATTATTCTCCAATCTTTGCCTGAGGCTTATGATGGTTTCATCATGAACTTCAATATGCATAATATGGAGAAGACCACCACAGAGTTGCATGAGATGCTTCAAACTGCTGAAAAGAACATCAAGAATGAGATTAAGGATGTTCTTATGGTCAACAAGGGAAAGGGTATGAAAAAGTCTGGTAAGGGCAAGGGAAAGGCTTTCAAGAAGTCTAAACCCAAGTCCAAGCCCAAGACCAAGGATGAACCCAAAGCAAAACCGCCAAAGGAAGGAACTTGCTTTTTCTGCAAGGAACCTGGACATTGGAAAAGGAATTGCAAGAAATATCTGGATGATCTGAAGAAGAACAAGGGTAGTGAGACTACCACTTCAGGTATTCATGTTATAGAAATTAATCTTTCTACTTCTGATTCATGGGTATTAGATACTGGATCTGGATCTCACATTTGTACTAATGTGCAGGGTCTCAAAAGGAGTAGAAGTTTGACAAAAGGCGAAGTGGACCTATGAGTTGGCAATGGAGCAAGAGTTGCTGCTTTAGCTGTAGGGACTTATGAGTTATCTTTGCCTAGTGGACTTATTTTATCTTTGAACAATTGTTATTATGTACCTACCATGTGTAGGAATATTATTTCTGTTTCTTGTTTGGACAAGGATGGTTTTGAATTTATTATTAGGAATAATAAGTGCAGTATTTCGCATAATAACATTCTTTATGGATATGCTCCACGCAGTAGTGGTCTTTATATTTTAAATGTTGAAGACACTAATGAAAAATCAATCTATAACATCAATGCTAAGAAGTTTAAGTCAAATGATTTAAACTCTACTTATCTCTGGCATTGTCGTTTAGGCCATATAAATGAGAAACGCATATCAAAACTTCAAAGAGATGGACTTTTGAATTCATTTGATTATGAATCATTTGAAACATGTGAATCTTGTCTAATGGGCAAAATGACAAAAACACCTTTTATTGGACAAGGTGAAAGAGCTAAAAACTTATTGGGCCTTATACATACAGATGTATGTGGTCCATTAAGTACAAATGCTAGAGGTGGATTTCAGTATTTCATTACTTTTACTGATGATCTCAGTAGATATGGTTATGTTTATCTGATGAAACATAAATCTGAATCTTTTGAAAAGTTCAAAATATTTAAGAATGAAGTACAAAATCAACTTGGTAAAAATATTAAAACACTAAGATCTGATCGAGGTGGTGAATATTTAAGTCAAGAATTTGTAGATCATCTAAGAGATTGTGGGATCGTTTCTCAATTGACTCCACCTGGAACACCACAATGGAATGGTGTGTCTGAACGGAGAAATCGAACTCTATTGGATATGGTTCGATCAATGATGAGTCAAACTGATCTTCCAATCTCATTTTGGGGTTATGCTTTAGAAACCGCTGCATTCATTTTGAATAGAGTTCCATCAAAGGCAGTTGAAAAGACACCATATGAGATATGGACTGGAAAAACTCATAGTTTGTCTTTTCTTAAGATTTGGGGATGTCAAGCTTATGTAAAGCGACTAATTTCAGATAAATTAGCACCCAAATCTGACAAATTCCTTTTTGTAGGATATCCTAAAGAAACTAAAGGATATTACTTCTACAATGCTTATGAGAACAAAGTGTTTGTTGCTCGAAATGGTATCTTTTTGGAAAAAGAATTTATTTCCAAAGGAACCAGTGGGAGTACAGTACAACTTGAAGAAATTCAAGAACCACAAAATAGCATTGTACCAAGTATGGAACCTCAAAAGAATCAACAAGCAATTGCTGAACCAGTACAAGTACCACAAGGCCAAAGGAGGTCTGATAGGACACGTCATAATCCTATGAGATATAGATTTCTCATTACTGAGAACAATGATGTGATGATTGTGGATCAAGAAGAACCCACATCCTATCAAGAGGCCATAAATAGTCCTGACTCTGAAAAATGGCTCGAAGCCATGAGATCTGAAATGCAATCCATGTATGATAATCAAGTTTGGACCTTGATTGACCCAACGGATGGTGTAAAAACCATTGGGTGCAAATGGGTCTTCAAAATGAAGACTGACATGGATGGCAATGTGCATACCTATAAAGCAAGACTAGTTGCAAAAGGTTTCAGACAAATACATGGTATAGACTATGATGAAACCTTTTCACCAGTTGCTATGCTCAAATCCATTCGAATTCTCCTTGCCATAGCTGCATATTATGACTATGAGATATGGCAAATGGATGTCAAAACAGCGTTTCTTAATGGAAACTTACTTGAGGATGTGTACATGACACAACCTGAGGGTTTTGACAGTCCAGAGAATTCTGGAAAGATTTGCAAGCTTCAAAAATCCATTTATGGATTAAAGCAAGCTTCTCGGAGTTGGAATCTTCGTTTTGATGAAGCAATCAAAGAGTTTGGATTCATCAAGAATGGAGATGAACCTTGTGTATACAAGAAGGTTAGTGGGAGCGCGATTGTTTTCTTAGTGCTTTATGTTGATGACATACTATTCATTGGAAACGACATTCCCATACTGCAAAATGTTAAATCATGGTTAGGGAAGTGTTTTTCAATGAAAGACTTGGGCGATGCTGCTTATATATTAGGCATCAAGATCTATAGAGATAGATCTAGAAGACTCATTGGCCTAAGTCAAAGTACTTATGTTGATAAGGTATTAAACAGGTTTAGTATGCAAGACTCTAAGAGAGGATTCTTACCAATGTCACATGGCATCAGTCTCAGCAAGACTCAGTGTCCTAAGACACAGGATGAGCGAGACCGCATGAGTAAAATTCCATATGCTTCTGCTATTGGATCTATCATGTATGCAATGTTGTGCACTCGACCTGATGTCTCGTATGCTTTGAGTACAACGAGCAGATACCAGTCAAATCCAGGAGAAAGTCACTGGGCAGCAGTTAAGAACATCCTTAAGTACTTGAGAAGAACCAAGGATGCATTCTTGCTATATGGTGGTCAGGAAGATGAGCTGATTGTAAAGGGTTACACAGACGCTAACTTCCAAACTGACATTGATGATTATAAATCCCAATCAGGATATGTGTTTTGTTTGAATGGAGGTGCTTTCAGCTGGAAGAGCTCGAAGCAGGACACCGTTGTTGATTCTACAACAGAAGCTGAGTATATAGCTGCTTCAGACGCAGCTAAGGAGGCTGTTTGGATCAAAAAGTTCATAACTGGATTAGGAGTTGTTTCTAGTATATCCGATCCAGTGAACTTGTTATGTGATAACAATGGGGCCATAGCACAAGCAAAGGAGCCCAGATCACATCAGCGATCCAAACACATACTTAGACGTTATCATCTCATTCGAGAAATCATTGAGAGAGGAGACGTGAAGATATGCAGAGTTTCGACAAATGATAATGTTGCTGATCCGCTAACTAAGGCTCTTCCACAGCCTAAGCATGAGAGTCATACTAGGTCCATGGGAATTAGATTTAATGTAGATTGGGCCTAGTGCAAGTGGGAGATTGCTAGTGATATGCACTAGGTCAATCATGTTTGACCATGTTTTGACTTTATCATTTTATTATTTATTGATTGGCAGTTTTTATCATTTTATATTAATGATTAAAATATTAGAATGGTTAATTCTTTCTAAGGTTATCGAGTATGTGACTTGATAGTAGAACCCTTAGGTTTAATAAAAGAATTATATACCATCTATCCCTAGTCTTAATAGAACATTGAGACTAGTATGATGTTGACTGATGATTATGTTTTACTAATCATGTATATGAGATATTAAGTCAAATCATAGGTGCTATTTGAGAAATAAGGCACTGGATGACCCACTGTGAGAATACTACATAGATCACTGTCATAAGTAATTCTCATTACAGTTCTATTAGTATAATCCTTTGACCTTGAAATCATCATGGATTTCTACATAGCTATTTCATATTTTGATACAGTCTTACATTATCTTTAACAGGATAATGGAATAGATTGTCATTGGATATGAAAGTAACTATGTGAGAAATGTGAGTGACTGAGAAGGAATTTGTCCCTCATTTATTTGAGTAAGATATCTATGGGCCCCTTGAAGAAGATAGACTGAAGAAAATGCATGGCCATGCTAATTGATAAGAAGTTATCATTTTCAGTATACTTAGAGTCAAGAAACTAATGATTGAATGTTATAAGGATGACATAACTATGCCTTATATTCAATCTGGATATCGAGAGACAGAGGGATTAAAATATTATTTTAAATGGTTAAATCGGATTATCGATATTCATATAACTTGGGTAGTCATAATGTTTTGCTAGAGTCCACTTATGACTTGTGGGCTGAAATAGGGATTTCGAGCCTACTGCCAACGTTATATGAACCTACAGGGTCGCACACTAAAAACAGGCCCAAAACAGCTATGGGTTGTACAAGCCCAATGTGATTAAGTGATTAATTATATATATATATATATATATATATATATATATATATATATATATATATATATATTTCGTAATATATATATATATATTAATAAATATATATATTAATTTGAAATTTAAGGATAAGTGTTTTCCTTAATTTATTATTTTTGGAAGATAATAAATATAATAATTAATATATATGGATAATTATCAAAAAGGAGTTTTTGATAAACATAAACTTGTAGAATTGTAATGAGATTAAAATTCGAATTTGTCTCAAACCCTAGTGTTATTTATCACTATAAATACTCATTAAGCAATTGGTTTGAGAATTACGAAATTCATTATTCACTAAATCACTAAAATTCAAAATTGCTTGTGAAGCAATAGTGCTAGCACACAAGCACTAGTTTTGGCTAAGGTCTGTTCGTGTGGATACTCGTAGAGGACGCGTTCTTTTGGAGGCGTTTCTGATCCGAGGCCAGGTATCACCAAAGTGAACCACCTCCTTCCTTCCTACATTGCTGTTGAATTCGACATACAAGTAAGTAATTATTCTGTTAATTCGAATTACATGGATCTTGGTCTTGGTTTTTAGATAAATTTTTGAAATTCCGCTGCGTTATGAACCTATAAAACCCAACAGTTCTAATGTTATTGATGATTTTGGTTGGAGAGAACATTTTTGTGAAGAAAACAAGAAAGAAAAACAAATTAAAGAAGAATGTATTTTTATTTTTGTTTGGTATATATTCTCTCAAAACTAAGTCATTTTATGTTGAGTGAGAATCATTATCTCTCCTACATGTTAGTGATGTGACATAATATAAAGGGTAGACGGAGTGTGAGACAATGCGCTCTATTTTGTTAAAAGTGGACCTTTTAAACAAACAAAAATCAGTAAGTAAAAGGATTAAAACGAGTGAAAAATTAGTGCAGGGACCAGATAATTAAAAAATGCGTAGTACATTAGCCTTCAGATAGGTTAAACCTTTAAAATATACATTTACCTTTTATCATAATACTCCCTCCGTTCTAAAATAATAATTCACTTTTCCCTTTTCACACAGTTTAAAATATACAATTAATGCTCTAATTTTTCACAAATTTATCTTCATTTTTCCTATCAATACCCTTATTAAATGTTATGACTATAGACAAATAGCAATAAATGATACACTTTAAATAAGGACAATATAGAAAATAAACACTATAAATTGTAATTTATAAAAAAAGTGGACTATTGTTTTGGGACGGAGATCATTTTTTAAAAAAAATCATATTAAATTATATTTAAAGGATCTAAAATTAATAATTCATTTTCCTTCCGAAATTTAATATAATATTGATGCTCAAAATTAAAATATTCGTATGTAAAATATTGCATTGTAAAGAAGTAATTTTAAATTGGTATCCATAAAAATTTGGGTCGGTCAGATAGGAAAATGCCTTCCTGAAACAGAAGAACAAGACATCAGAAGCACGTCAAAAGGAGATTCTGGAATGCCACTTCGAGAATCATGAACGATAAATCAATTATTTTGAAATGAATATAAAAGCAATAGATTTATATGGATATAATTGAAATAATTGAAATAATTAAATACTAAAAGTTCTATAACCTTATTTTAACGAAGCCATTAATGAGAAAATAGAACTAGAGATAAAATCTCTTCTCTTCTGTTTACTTTTTGATTAAAATATAAATATACTAGGCAGTTTGGCTCTTTAAAATTCATTGTTAAATTAAGGGCATGGTTTATTATGAATACTCTGTGGTTTACAATTTTATAAAACTGTTTAGTGAACTGTTAGTAAACTAAAAATAAATTAATTAAAATGTTAGTAAATTAGTGAACCGTTAGTAAACTAATAGTAAAAAACTATTAGTAAACCGATAGTAAATTAATTAATATTTTATTTTAATTTTATAATTCAAAAATAAATTTATAAAACTTTTAGTAAACTACTAATAAACCATTAGTGAACTGATAGTAAACTTTTTATTAGAAAAATATTAGTAAACCGTTAGTAAACCTACCAAATTTTTTGAAAATAAAAATTGTATTTTTATATTCAAAAACCGTATTTTTAAAACCTTTTAAAAGTTAAACGTATTTTTTTAACTCAGACTGGTCAAACCGTATTTTTCAAATTATTTACACACAGTATGGGTATTTTTGAAAAACTCTCTAATATTTAGGCCAGAATTCGTAGCACATCAGATTTGTGTTCCAGGTGCAATTGTGCAGAAACAACGGCCCACTTGTTTTTTCATTGCCGGTTTGTGAAGGTAGTTTGGCGGAATAATTACAAGAAAATACTAAAACAGATAGAGCTTTCATGCGGTATAATTAGAGAAGTATCTAATTAATTTTTTACATCCCTAACCTCTGATTTGTATTTTACGCGTTTTAAAAATACGATTATGGGTTATTTGACCAAAAAATGAAGAGTTTTTGGGTTAATTGCTAAAAAAAGTATAAATTTGGTTAAATGATCCCGTGTCGCAAGTTTAGAAAGCGCGTTGACTCTTTGTTCATTTTGTTTTTATCTGTTTTCATGCGGTACAATGTACATAAATCATGCAAAAGTCTGTTTTCATGCGGTACAATGTACATAAATCATGCAAAAGTTTTCAATTCTACCTTTTTTGATGACGTCAGCATATATCTATCAACATGTGCACAAGCTTTTGGTGGTGCACTTGCTTTAATGACCCGCGCTGCGTATGATGCGGGGTCATTCTTTCATTGTCCTTATTTTTTTTTATTATTCTGTCACTGTTTTTATTAATTTTTTTAAAAGAAAATATAAATATTTTATTTATAAATTTAAGGGTTAATGTAAAAAAAAATCACGAACTTTACACGTTTTCTCATTTTAATCATATAGTTTAATTTTTCTCATTTTCATGCACAAACTACCACTTTTTCTCAAATTCATACACGGTGCTGAGGTGGCACTCATTCATTGGTGTAAAATGACCTCCACCTCAGCGAATTATACCAATGGAGCCGTGACACCTCAACACCGTGCATGAATTTGAGAAAAAGTGGTAGTTCGTGCATGAAAATGAGAAAATTTAAACTACGTGATTAAAATGAGAAAACGTGTAAAGTTGGTGAATTTTTATGACATTGACCCTAAATTTAATTATATTCTATAAATTTTTTTTATTATACATAAATATTAAAAAATTTAATTTTAATTTTAAAATATAAATATATTAATTTTTTTATTTTTTTAAAAGAACATAAATAATGTATATTTATTTATTTAAATTATATAGAAAATTTATGAACAAAGGGTCAACGCGCCCCCTAAACTTGTGACACGGGGTCATCTAACCCAATTTATACTTTTTTGAGCAACGAACCCCAAAACTCTTCAATTTTGGGTCGATAACCCCATAATTATATTTTTAAAACGTGTAAAATACAAATCGGAGGCGAGGAATGCAAAATAGTAATTAGATATTTCTCTAATTATTACGATATAATTATTCTAAATTTATTTTTTTAAATAAAAATATAAATTATCGGGTTATTTGACCCAAAAATGAAGAGTTTTGGGGTTAGTTGATCAAAAAAGTATAAATTGGGTTAGATGACCCCGTGTCACAAGTTCAGGGGGCGCATTGACCCTTTCTTCGAAAATTTATTTATTATATATAAATTTTAAAAATATGAATTTCAATTTTAAAATATAAATTATCAACAATATTAAAATTTTAATTTTAAAATATAAATATATTGAACTTTTTATTTTTTTATTTTTTTAAACATAAATAATTTATATTCATATTTATTTAAATTATATTTATGAATTTTAAAAATATGAATTTTAATTTTAAAATATAAATTTTCAACAATGGCGGCGGTAGGGTTTTATTTATTGGTGCCGATACATCTCCGACAAGGACGGAGTCAGGTAGTCCCCGAGAGGGCCCTTGGCCCCTCCCAAAAAAATTAGCATAAAATCTCTTAACTTCTTTTACTTACAAATAAATAATATTGTAATTATGCTTAAATTTTTATATTCCTTGATTATTGTTTTCCTTTAAAATGTCTCCTTAATTTTATTTATTAAAAAATATATTTTTTAGATGTAGATTTTCGATTGTTTGAATATTTTTTTTGTTTTCTTAAACATTGTTTTAGTTGATTATATATATATATATATATATATATATATATATATATATATATATATATGATACATCTACGATCATATTTGATACATCTCCGATAAATATGTAATGCATCTCCGATACATATACGATACATTTACGATACATATATGATACATCTCTGATACATATTTGATACATTGTCAATATATATTTCATTCATATTCGATTGTTCGAAACTTTTTTTTTATTTACATCTCCGGTACATATTTAATACATCTCTAATACATATACAATACATCTCTGATACGTATATATGATACATTTCTGAGACGTGTGGGAATTTTTTACATATATTATACATATTTGATACATCTCTAATATATAATTTATACATGATAGATACATTGTTTTTACTAAATTTATACACGATAGATATATTTTTTAAATATAATTAATAAATATATCGCTTATTCATAATTTATACATGTTAAATACATTAAGTAGATACATCGTTGACATATAATTTATACATGATATGTATATATTTTTACCACATCATTTATATATAATTTAAATATTTTTTTAACAATAAATATATTTATGATACAAAATTTTATATATAATAAATACATTATTTATACATCAGACCCGTGTTCGGTATGTATAAATAATGTATTTTATAAATAACTCATAGATTATGTTTTGTAAAATTCTATCGTTTATATATTTTTATATTTTTTTAAAATTTAGTCAAAAAATTGATATATTTATATTTTTAAAAATAAAATTAATATTAAAATTAATTTTAGTATATTAAAAAATTATATAACATAAATAATTCATAAATTGTATTTTTAAAATTGTAGCATTTGTGTATTTTTATATTTTTAAAATTTAATCAAAAAATTAATATATTTAAAATTAAAATTAATTTTAGTATTTTTCAAAATTTATATAACATAAATAAATTAGTTATATAATTTAAATAAATAAATTATTTATACTTTAAAGAAAGAAATGTAGTTTTTAAATAAAAATAAAATAAGAGAAGCACATGTATCAATTCAAGAACTAATGCATGTGTCAGCAGGGCTGACCCATGCGTCAGCCATGTACTGACGCGCGTCAGTCATTTATTAAAAAAAAGTCAACATTGTTTCACGTGTTACCTATAAATTTTTGATAAAAAAAAGTACAAATGTAAAGAGTGAAGAAAAAAAAATTGCGTGTAAAGAGTATCCGTTTTTTGAATACTTTTGAAAGATACATTAGTTTGGCTGGAATGACCCATTGGTGAGATCCTTGACGAGATGGAAGGAGTGGATTTTGTTGTCTGTTGGATTAAGTTCCTGAAGTGTATTTCGGAGAGACCGAACGCCTCAACGCGTACTGTGCAGGCAGTGTGGATCTTATGAGGTATTTGGTTGGCAAGGAGCGCATTGTATTCAGACAAGAGGACTCTAATCCTCCTACTATTGTTGCAACAGCCATGGCCTTGCATCAAGAATTTCTAACCTCGACTGTAGATGAACGAATCTGCTCTTCCTAACTCAAGACACAATATGGCAATAGCGCCCCCCAACGGTATGCTCCTCCAGCGAATGCTTCTGAAGTCAACTTTGAAGGGGCCTTCATGGCTAGCAGCAGAATGGCAGCGGGAGCTTGTGTTGCAAGAAATCACAGTGGTAGAGTAATTGGTTCCTTCGCATGCAGGGTGGATCATGCTGCATCCCCGACAATGATTGAAGCAGTAGCCTTGAGGGAAGCCGTTTGTCTTGTTCATCATTTAAAGCTACCAAATTCTAGTTTTGAAGAAGACGCAAAGGGACTCATTGAAGCAATGCAGAACAGATAAATGGTAGAAATTAATTGCGATGTTATCCTCCAAGATTGCCGTTCTCTTTGTTCAAGGTTACTGTCCTTTTCTTTTACATTTGTTAATCAATCTTGTAATAGGATAGCATATCGAGTTGCCAAGCAAGCCCTTAAAAATAGTGAATTCTCATAATTTGCTAGTACAAATGGTGTGGCTAAACTCGAGACTTTTATAAATTGTTTCATATCAATGAAGGTTCTATATCTTCCGGCAAAAAAAAACTATAAACCAGTTATATGAAGAATCTCCAAATAATAAAAAAACGACTACCGCCAAAATTTTAGGCATTACAGATACACTTTGGGGCAACTGTTCTTGCACGAAAAGTGAGCAAGACGAGGCAGTTTAACTCCCATTTGTAGTACTATAAGCTTAATGCAGCCGTTAATTTCACATTCCAAACTGTGGTATACATCATCCAGCTATAAATCTCATACTCCAGGTATCGGGAACTGGGTTGTAAGGGCCTCGACTCTCGTTTGGAGATCTAACACTTTACCAGTTAAAGGGAAATCCGGGGATGAAACGAACTTCAAGAAATCTTGAAGCTTTGATCCTGACACTAATTTTTTGGCTTCCATAGTTATCTGAACACCCTCGTGAATAAAATCAGCAGTTGCTTTGAAATCATTCTCCTTAAAACCTCTAGTAGTCATCGCAGGTGATCCAATTCGAATACCGCCCGGAACAAGGGCACTCTTATCCCCTATTGAATTCAGTAGTATAGAAATAAGCGCAGGAACGAGGCAAAGAGAGAAATGAAACAGTATGAGACAAATGTGTGAAGCTCACCGGGAACTGAATTTTTATTGAGGGTAATAGATGCTATGTCAAGAATTTTCTCTACCCGAGCCCCGTCAATGCCCTGTTGATGGGAAGAAATTTTAATTTCCACCAAAGTATAGCACACCAAATATGAATTACAGAACAGTTTGAACCATGATATCATGAACAAGCAATCAAAACTACATTAAAGCTTAGCAATGAAAACCTTACACAGCACTATATTGGGAAAAATTAGATAATGTTATACATATATTCAATGTATCATTGCAAACAGATTATCTATGTAGCACGCAAACAGATACGGGAAAACAATACTTATCAAAATTCTAAGAAACGGAAATATGAGGAAAATCATGTAAAAAAAACAAGAGTATATTTCAAACTATAATACATATCAAATGTATTTAAAGATTTTAATTTTTATAAAAATAAAGAAAAATTATGTATTCAAGTACATGACAAATAATTGTTATGTTTTATAATAAGTACCTATTTTAAAAATAGTAAGATCATTTGCTATATAATTTACGCTACCCAATTTCATTACTTGAATGAAATAAAGAGAAAAGGAGATAAAAAAGTAAAGGATTTGTATGATTCTGATGGAAAACGGAGGGGAATGATTTCTGTGGATCTGCATTATTAGGCTTAATTTTTAATTGAATGAAACGGTATTCTTTTAAAGACGTATGTTTCCTAAATTTTATTAATTAGCAAACAGCCACGAAACATTCAGTTTCAGTTTTTTCAAAACATTTTGCAAACTTAAAAGCTCTATTTGAAACTAATTTCCATTCTTCTTAGTAGAATACAATTTAAAAAAAAAAATGTCCAACCATGTGCTGCATCGTGAATGCAGTGATAATTCTACCAGAAATTTAATAGCTTCATTTGAATTTAACTCAAGCTAAAATTAGAAACTTAAAACTAAACTAACCACACAGTAACATGGGCATGAGCAAAAAACTTACAAGTGGCCTCAAGTCTACAAGAACAAGGTGATTATCAGTGCCTCCGGAAACCAATTTATAGCCCAATTCAACCAATCGATCTGCAAGAGCCTTACAATTGGAGATGACCTACAAGACATAAACAAAAACAAATTAAATGGATGACAACACATGTGAGACCAAGCTTGATCAGAATTGTACAAAAAGTCAGCACCTGCTTCTGATAAGCTTTAAATTCAGGGGATTGTGCGTGCTTCAAGCAAACAGCTAGTCCTCCAATTGTGTGGTTATGAGGACCACCCTGCAACATTTTTTCATATAGTTTCAGAACATTAAAGGGAAACTCCTCAAGAGGAAAAATAACAACTTAATTTTTGACACGAGCAAGCTACTAACCTGGAGACCTGGAAAAACAGCATTGTTGATGGCAGATTCCAGATCAACTCCAAGGATAGGATCCTTTCTGAAGAAAATCATACCACCTCTAGGACCTCGTAAAGACTAGAGAGAAAAAAGTGCATTTCTCAGTTTGAATGTGCAGTAATTGTCACAAACAAATTAATTCAATTTGAGAAAGTTGATAGACTACTTGGTGATAACAAATTCCCAACACTTGACCCTCAAAGTGAAATTTAAACATGCATATTACCGTCCTCTAAACTGGGATTATCAAGTGAGTGAATTCAAACTGTTATATCACATAAGACAACTCATCCCAATTTGTCAGATGAACTTACCTTATGTGTTGTTGTTGTCACAACATCACAATACTCAAAGGGATTACCGACGACAGAGGCAGCAACAAGTCCACTTATATGAGCCATGTCCATCATGAGAAAAGCACCAACGGAATCTGCAATCTTTTAATTGATATTCGTCACAAATAGTTAGTGCGTAAACAACAGGAATATTGGAATCTGCTAAAAAGAAAAACGACAAGCTAAAATGTGCATAGTCCCTACCCTGCGCATGCGAGGGTAATCAAAATCTCGAGGATAAGCACTAGCACCAGCAATAATGAGCTTTGGTCGGAAGAGAGTAGCGGTTTTCTCAAGCATATCATAATCAACCAGGCCTGCAGGATGCAAATGAAAAGCATTAAAGACCTGGAAAAACAAACATTTTATCCTAAGCAAGCTGAAGCTAAAAATGCATCACCTGTTGATTCATCAAGTCGATATGGCATAGACTCGAAATAAATGGATGTGCCAGATACGCGTCTTTTAGGAGTCATGAATCCATGAGACAGATGTCCCCCATGAGGTAAGTCCAAACCCTAGGTGAGTATGATAAAAGCACAGATTTCAGCCTGTTTTCTCTTGTGTAAGCTTTGAGTAATAGAGCAAAGAAGAAAACGATACCATTATCCTGTCATGCGGACTAAGAAGTGCTGTATAAACTTCGAAATTAGCAGGAGAGCCAGACAATGGTTGGACATTAACACCCCATTTCTGTCCATCCAAGCCAAATGCAGCCAAAGCTCTTTCTTGACATAGGATTTCAAGCTCATCAATGTGTTCGTTTCCACCGTAGTATCTGACACATACAATAAAATTGTGGGGAAGAAGAAAGATAAAACATTTTCTACCAAAAGAGAAGAACACAAACCTTACTTTTTACCTTTTACCAGGCAGTCCTTCAGAATATTTATTTGTAAGGCATGAACCAACTGCTTCCATCACTGCTCGAGATGTAAAATTCTCAGAGGCAATAAGCTCAAGGCTCTTGAACTGCCTATTTTTTTCGTTTTCGATAATTTCACGCACCTCTGGATCTGCTTTACTAAGGTCATAATCTTTAAAGCTGCTTCTGTCACCTAAACATTGTATCATAAAAAAAGATTCAATTTTTGTGCAAGTCTTGTTATGTTAAAAACACAATTCAGCGCAAAATAAAGATAAAGCTGATAATTTCTAGACAGAGTAAACCAAAAAAGCATCTATATATTAATATAATAAAGGAAAATTAAGATATTTTCATTTTATTCTCTCGCAAAAGCTACGGCGAAGCTAACTATATAAAGACGAAAATAAATAAGCAAATGATATTGTTCAGTTTTGAAGGGAAAAAAAAGGAGATAAATAAATTGAGTAATTACCTCTAACTTCAGTGACTGACATAGAAGAGGATGGTCTCCCAGTGACCAAGCTCCCTTTAATTTTATAAGAATGATATCTGCAAGAATTGAGGCTAATCTGATGAGGAAGGCCAACTGTAAAATTTGAGCTTTTTGGAGGGAAAGCTGATGATGGCTTTATCCAAACTGGCTGTTGTGAAGAACCCATTACTTGGACTCTGCCACAACTTTGCATTTTTCTTGAGGAAGAAGAAGAAGTTTAGGAAGAAGAAGAAGTTTAGGGTTAGGAAAACTGGAATATGTTAGGGAAAGAGAATAGAGAATGTCTTAATGGGCCTCCTTTAGCCAGCCCAACATCAATCTTATACATTTATAATGAATAAAGGATCAATTCACCCCCTCAACTTGGCATGAAATATCAAATAAGTCATTTCTACGTTTTTGGATCAAATAAACCCGCAACTTTGCAAAATCGTACAAATCGCACTCTCCCTAAGAGAGTGTAACACACTCTCTGGTTTTGAAGGGAAAATAGTTCAAAATAGTACTCAATCTTCTTTTTATTTTCTGGTTTAATACTTAATGTATTTTATATTTCAATTTTACCCTTTATATTTTAAAACTTTAAAAATCAATTTATTTTTTAAATTAAAATTTAGGGGCTCCCCCCCCCCTTTTTCCACCCATTTCTCGCTAGAAACTGAGGAGCAGCAGCTCCTCGTTTTTCCGGCGAGGGGCTGAAGCTCCTCGTTTTTGGAGGAGCTTCTACTCCTCGTTTTTCCGGTGAGGAGCAGCAGCTCCTCACCAGAAAAACTAAGGGAAAACGAGGAGCAGAGCTCCTCGTTTGTGGAGGAGCAGATCTGACGGTGGTCAAAGGGCAGACGGTGCGGCAACGGTGGCGAGGGTGGCAGGTGGAAGTGAAGAAGAAGAAAAGAGTTAAATGGTTAATTTTTTCGATTAGTATTTAATTTAACATTTTAATTAGGATTAATTATGATTACTTATTTTTAATTAGATATTCCACTCTCTATTTTTTTGTCAGAATGGTGAATTTGAGCCGGTTTTACTAAGTTGCGGGTTAAATTGTACCAAAATCGTCCAAAATGACTCATTTAATATTTTATGCCAAGTTGAGGGGGTGAATTGATCCTTTGTTCCATTTATAATGGTTTAATCTATTAATAACGAGAAAATTACACCAAATCACCCAAAAATTTAAATCTTTGGGTTTATAACCCAGTTTTTCATTTTTTGCAAAAATCTCTCATTTTTCAAAATATATTTCCACGCATACCTTTTAATTTTTGAAGTTTTCATTTTATCCTTATACTATACATTTTTACTTTGTGTCTATTACACCCTATTATTTCCTTTACTTCCTTCTTTTTCTTCGTTTTTCATTTTTCATAACTGCTTCTCCATTACTTCTATTACTCATTCATTTTTTCTCCACAATCTCTCTAATTGCTCATCACTTTCACCATATTTATAGCAGTTATACTCCATTATCTCCCTGAACATCTGTTTTTACTCATTTATAATCTCTGTAACTTCTTCCTTTTTACCCATTCTGATGGTTACGACGCGCAAAGCTTCTGATAAACAATCTAAAATTAAAACTACTGCTATAAGGAAGAAAACCGTTGCAACAAAAGCTCGAAAAAAATATACAAGGAAAATCAACAAGAGAGTCTACAGCTCGTTGTTCTCCTATTTCTCTGAATAAAAGACATGCAGATGATCTAGCTCGGTTATCGAAGAAGCAAAAGGGCATTTCCATCAATGAACCGAAAGAACCTTCACTTAAGGTATGATTCTTAATTTTTTTATAGTTTTTTAGGGTTTATAATTAGTTTATTTTAGGTTATTGTAACTTAAATTAATATTCATTAGATTATTTTTTTGTTTTTCCAATTTTTATAATTATAATTGTGTTTATATGTTGCTGACATTGTATTTCCGTGTCAACTCGGTCATCTAAGAAGCAAAAGGGCATTTCTATCAATGAACCGAAAGAACATGCACCTAAGGTTTTTTAATTTTTAGGGTTTATAATTTGTTTATTTTAGGTTATTGTAACTTAAATTAATATTCATTCAATTTTTTATTTGTTTGTTTTTACAATTTTTATGTTTACAATTCCAGTTTACAATTGTTTTTATATGTTTTTGACATTGTGTTTCTGTGTAAACTTAGAGTTTTTCATTTTATTTTTGTATAGCAATGGCAGTTTAAAGTGAAGCCAGGAGCTCGTTTTCACTCTAAAATTGATACGTGGATGTTATATGATGTTATTGAGGAGATTAACTCAATTCTCAATCCGGATGAATTGAAAATGTTTAAGGAGTGTTTTTTTGGTTATCTGTTGGACATTCCTACAATAAAATTTCAAAATAAGATTATTCACTGCTTACTTTTGAGGGAAGTACATCAACCAAACAAGTCTAAAATGTGGTTCGAGGTCGGTGGACATAGATTGAAATTCGGAATTCAAGAATTCGCTCTAATTTCAGGTTTAAAATGCCAAGGTGACAGTAACAAGTACGGTTATTTTAATACCCCAAAATATATAAGTGTTTAATTGGACCATGTGTCCAGTCCTGATTCGCTAGGGTGGCGATATTGGAAATAATTTTCAAGAAATTAAAGTGAATAAGTCTTTAGTAGGTCGGTCTTGGGAAAGTAATTATGCGGAATTTAATATCATATTCCAATTCTAAAGTTGGAATTTTAATTAAAAGGAAAAATGTCAAGAAAAGTCTCAAACTAGAGTTCAGGGACTAAAGTGGTACTTTAACCAGTTAAGTCCCAAAAAGGGAAATTATTTCGCCAAGGTCCGCGAAATATTTTATAGTATATGTGGTAAAAGTCTCGGGTCAATCGGAGACCTTTTAAAATTTGGACGCGGATGCGTTTTGGGCTAAATTACAATTTTTGAAAAGTTCAAGGACCAAATTGTAAATTAGCCAATTAAGCCTCGAGAATAGCCATTGGAAGATTATTAACGGAAATAAATAATCTTGTGTTAGTATTATTTATTTGAATATAAATAATACGTAAGTAATTGAATTAAAGCGAATAATTAACCATTTGGTTAAATTATAACGTTTAAAAAAGAAATGGTTTAAGTTAAAGAATTGAAAGATTAAAGTGGATAATTAGCCATGATATATTAAGGAAACCACATGAATGAAGAAAGAAAGAAGAAGAATTAGAAGAAGGAAGGATCAAAAGAGAAGGAAAACGGCGATCACTTCGATCCGCCGCGGTTTCGCCATTTCTCGTCCGAATCGAGTGATTCTCGCGCCGTTGGAACAAGGATTCAATTACCTATCAACTCCATGCTTTAAATCAAGGTAATATTGCTGTCTTGCTTCCTGAAATTGAAGGTTTAAGGGCTGTTACGTTTTGATTGAATCGAATCAATCGTAACTACGTCGTTTTTGACGTTTATTGAATTGAATATTGTGTTATATTGATGTAGAAACATATTGGAATAAGTTAGGGATGTTGGGAGCGTGTCGAGATGAGGTTTGGGGCTGTTGGAAGGTGTCGCATGACGTGCGACATAACCTCGCGACGAGAGCGGACTTGCGATTGGCATAATTTCTTCGTTCGGACTCGGAATTGAGCGATTCTCGTTGCGTTCGAAAGAGGAAAGGATTGTCTATCATCCTAGAGCATCAAATAAATGTAAGAATTAGTTCTTGGTTTCTGTAAATAGGGTATAGTTTCTGACTAGGGTTAGGTTTTAGCGAAACGTATTGAAGTTACATTTTTGATTCATTACTATCGTTTTATAGCGTTTTCCATGTGATGGCTTGATGTTTTGATGAATCTTATGGTTTGGGTACCTAATATGTTAAGTTACAGAGTCGGAATGGTGGTTTTAAATGATTGAAATCGTGCCCAAACGAGGGCACGACGTGCCCCAAGTAAGAACACGACGTGCCAAGCTAAAAGGCTTGGGCACGACGTGCTCAAGGAGGGTGCACGACGTGCACCTCTCCATTTGTGGAGTGCACGTCGTGCCAAGGGGGTGCACAACGTGCACCCCCCCCCCTTTCGAAGGAAATGACACGCCAAATCTATATCTGATGATCCCCCGGCCCGACATCGACTTCCGGACTCCGAAAACGCGAAATTCGGATGTAAACCTTGTGATATATGATTAAATGTTTGGAAATAGATCGAAGGTGTTTAAGTTTTGGTTTACTTAAACAAACCTAAAATCTAAGGACCTGATCAAGATATGAATAGAAATCTATAGAGAAAGATATGTTTAGAGCACGACAGTTATGTTTCGTGCTTTTGCCGTGTTAGGTATCTAGTGCAGTTTTTAAGAATAGGATTCTCTAAGTATATGTTTTAACAATAGAATCCTATGATAGATGTGACGGACTATCGAGCTACAAGTATGACGAACCAAGAAGCTCGACGAGGATTGACGGACCAGTCTCCTGGAGCTTACGTTCGGATATAAGGAATAGCGGTTTCAGTGAGTTGCATTTACTTTTGCGTATTATTTATAAAAGCTAATTTCTTATATTATGAATATTATTATTAAATACATCGTATATATATAACTTACTCGTATAAGATATTACTATGTTTGATTGATCCACTTGTATGAATGATGTTTTATTCATTGCTTTGAATACATGAATTTAGTATGCAATACGAAGAAACAATTACCTATTGAGTGTCAATATGTTGTGTGATCACCAGTATAGAGTCAGCCTAAAGTGTTTGACTTTGTGATTAAGATTTAATATATGTATGCATGATATGATACGAATACGATACGAGAGTGAACTCGGTTACGGTGTAACCTGAGCCTCGTATCTAGTGGGTTGGACCCACCAGTGGGTTGGACTCACACTTTGAGATGCGATACGAGTGAGCACTCGGTTACGGTGTAACCTGGAGTCCCCGTATCTAGTGAGTTAGACTCACACTTGAAATTAAGAATGTTTGCTGTTTGCTTATATCGTGAATTTACATACGTATTAAGCGTATGACACTATATTTTGATAATACCATTAGTATATTGCAAACTCACTCAGTATTTTCCCAAATATTGACCCCTCACTTTGATGTTTTCAGGTAGTCGGAGTCGGATCAGACAAACCATCTCCATTGTGCCAGAAGTCGTTGGACTTGCACATGTATGAAATCCTAGAGCTGCAGTAGTCAGTAGGCGTCAATATAGGAATTGTGAATTAATTTCAAATAATTAATTTGAATGTATACTATAATATGATACTTTAATATTTATAATTCTATTATCTAAAAGAGTTTTTCTGAAAATGTTTTATATAAAATATTATACTTTTATTTGCGAATTTTTTTTAGTTGTTTTAGGCTTGCTACGGGTTTCGGAGCTACTACTCCCATTCCCTAGCGCTAGTCTCGGCTCAATAATTTGGGTCGTGACAGTTATCCACAAGTTTCCAATGGTCTTATTGATATGTATTTCAGTGGGTGTAAATAAGTTTTGAAACAAACCCTTCATGATCATTTGTTTAAGTCTAGGCAAGTCGGATGAGGATGGTTTTAAGATTGCATTTATGCACTTGCTACATAACTTTTTGTTAGCTTCACCAACGACTACCCGTGTTCAATTAAAGGACTTTGATGTTGTTGATTCTGCAGTATTTAATGATTATCCTTGGGAAATCGACGTATTCAAGTACATGTTTGATTGTTTGACTACTAAAGCAGTTATTAGTCCTGGTAGTCTTAAGAAGTCAAAAGCTGAGGAGGACATTTATAAGTATCACCTCATCGGTTTCCCACAAGTACTGCTTTGTTGGTTCTATGAATTTTGCCCGATGGTCAAAAATACCTTTATTCAGCTTGTTAACGAAACTGCTATCCCGCACATTTTAAGGTGGCAAGCATTCTTTTCCCATATTATATTCCAGTTGATAGAGAATTATTTGTTGATGTTGCATCTGATAAGGTTTGTATCTTTTTAAAATTTAACTTTATTATTTATATTTACTATTTTCTCTCTGTTGATATATAGTTTATATTGGGTTCATATTTTGGTTTATATGTAACAGGTAACATTCCGTTACATCGGCAGAAAGGAATGCCCTTCATTTAGGTGATTTTTTCAAAAGAAATAAGGGTAAGGGCAAGGTTAGTGATGATGTGAGCGTTAGCAAAGAAGATGGATGTGAAGAAGGTTATCATCCGGCACTTGACATATCAAAGGATCGTGATCCAACGTCTAAATTGATTTATTTAAGTTAGAAGAGAAGTTAGAGTTTTTGATGGCTGGTCAAAAGACTATGCAGTCTGATATTTCCAAGTTCAAACAATTTTTCACCTTTAAAGTTTCTGAAGTCCTGAAGGTTGTGAATTCATTGAATGTTAAGCTTAATCCTACCGTTGATTCTAAACAGGTAACATATTCTGATTTACATGTTTAGCTTTTTATTGTTTTGTTTTTTATATGCTTTTCTGTTTTTTAATAGTTAATCTCTTATTATTTCTTTTTAAAACTTTTTTCTAATTAAAGGCCTGATGGAGTTGTTGATTCGGAGAAAGATGTCTCATCTTCTCGTGATGAAAATGAAAATGATGATGCTAGTCCATATCCTGGTGATAAAACTGTTCAATCTGAAGAACCTATGGACTCAGAAGATACTGTTTCTGATGAATCTGAACCAATTTTAAAGGTTTTGTAAAATATTATTTTTGCTATTAAATTTTATTTCTTTGTAACTTGATATGAACTTGATATGAACTCTGATTTTGTGTCAGATTTCTAGCAAAAAACAGGAAGCATCGGCTAGAATGCAAACATCAAGTGTTGTCAAAGAAGAAAATTCTGAACTTCTTATAGAGGAAAGTTCAAAGAATGATAGTTTTAATGCTAGTGTTTTTCGAATCAATAGAGGAGGTGAAGATTTTGTTGATTGTCAAAATGTATTGTCCGGTAAAGAAATAGATAATAAGTTTATTTCTAGCAATGAAAACAATGAGAAGGAGTTTTGTGTTGAAGAAGAAAAAAAGGAAAAAAAAACTAAAGATGTATATTTGGTTGATGACAAGGCTGTTAATGATGACAAAATTGACGATATTGATCATGTTCTTCATGTTTCTACCGAACAAGTTCAAAATTTGATTGATAAGAAAAAGAATGTGATGCAAACTGGTAATGATAATGAAGTTCCAATTGATGTTAATATTAAAGGCGGTTCATCAGATGTGTTTGTTGCGGTTGTTGCGGATTATCAAGCTGCTGGATGCTCTAAGAATGTTGGTTCTGCTGTCGGGATCAATGTTCTTTCTGATTTTGCGACTCAAAAAATGCGGATGCTGGTGTTATTGTCTCTTCCGTTACTGAGGTATATTTGTTAATTTGAAATTTAGTTTTTTTAATTTTTATTTGCTTATCTCTTATATTTTTAATTCAATAGGTTTCTAGTCAAAGAAATGTTATTTTGACTTCTCCAACCTTCAATTTATCAGTTGAGTGCATCGATGAGACTATAGAAAAAGCAACGCAAGCTCAAGCTAAACTGAAGTTGAGTCAGGTAAATTTTTTATTTCATTCTTTGTGGTTTACATTAGGTAAATATATAGCTCATATCAGGTCACTTACTGTATCTTGTTTTATATTTTTGATAGGTTGATTACATTGAAGCAAACTTTGGTACTGATTCTATAAATCATGATTTTTATACCCCAGTTCCTAATAAGAGGGTTATTAAACCTAGTTTTTTTTATAAAAATCGCCTTTTCTGAATGAGTTTGGTTCTTCTTGAGGTTGTATTTGTTCCGAAGCAATCTATTAGTTAAAATGGCAGTTTATTTTGTGATTTGAAGAAACGGGAACCTTTTTCGGAAATGGTTGGAAGAAGGACGTCCTAAAAAGTCCAGGTTAGAATCTCAACGTATTTTATTTCTATCGTTATTTTCTTTAAGTTTAGTTACCTAATTTGTTTATATTTTATTTTTAGGAAGAAAATTTACGATGATACGCATGCCATCTTGTGTCCCCGTCGTCGATCCGGCGTCGTTGATATTGAATTGAAATCATGGTTTTACCAACTTTATCTTTGTGGACAACCTATTTCTTGTTCTGTTAGTATATTATTATTTTTATTTGGTTTTTTAAATTTTTATTTTGTTTATTATTTAAAATAATAAAGATAGTTGTATTAACCATATGTGAACTCTATATTAACTTAAGTTTATATTTTGTTCATTTTGGCAGCATGTTGATATTTTGCTTTACTATTTGTGGAAAAAGGTGAAACTTGGACAAGGCGCAACCACCAGATGTACAACCACTGATAATTTATTCGATCGATGTATTCAAGCCATCTACAATTTGTATTAGAAAAGCAAAGAGTTGTTACTTGTTTCTTCAAAAAGTACTATGACTGATTACATTAATGGTGGTTACATGCGTTGCAACATCAAGTGGCTGATGTCGATGATGTTTTTTTTCCAGATTAACTGTGAGAAAGATTGGCATTGGATATTAGCTCGTCTGAATTTTAAGGAACGGTGCATCTATGGATACAATTCATTGGCATTGGATATTAGCGTGACGTGACAAATCACCGAATGAGTATGTTGAATGCTATAGTGTCTTGCTTCCACTATTCTTCCATGTAGTCAATTTGTTTGATTTTCGAGATGACATTGATACTACTTTTGGTCCTTATGAGGGAAAAAGTTCTGCTGATCCATTTAGAATTGAGAATGTGGAAAACATACCTACGCAAACTGATATGTAAGTTTTTTTATTTTTGTCAATTTTTTATTTACCTGCAGTTTTTTATGTTATTGTTAATTAATATGAACCTAATGTCAACTCTCAATTTTGATATATTTTCACTATTTTCCTCCTTTTTTGCAATGATTGTAGAGTTCATATGTTTTGCGCTACTGAGTTTTTTATTGATGGAAAAGTTATGGGTGATGATTTTGATATCAAAGAACACCGAGCTCGTTATGCTTGCTCATTATATACTTATGGACGTTGGAAGGATGAATATGCAGCTTTGAGTGAAGATGAAGCTCCTGTAAAGATCAAGAGGTTTTGATTGTTCTCAGTTTTGAGTGTTTGATGAATCTTTAGTTTTATGTATCTTCAGCATTTGAAATCCTATTTGAATATCTCCCGTATTATCGTACTTTTGGATTTGAAATCATGTTTGATGAATCATAAGTTTGTGTTTTTTTTAGTATTATATTATAGATTTCATGGTTTTAATTATATTTTGGCACTGTTTTTTCTTATTTTCTTTTATTATTTTATACAATTTAATACTTATCTATGTTAATGTATATATAATTATGAATAAAAAGTAAATATGTTTATATTTACTCAATATGAACCATATGTGAACCATATGTTAATTATACATAAATTAAAAATGAAAATTATATTGTCTTTTCCAATTACAAATTTTAAGCAAATTGATAACAAATTGAATAATCTAATAACTTTAATTATTGAATTTAGACATTTTATTTGTTTAAATTATATAAACAAATAGTTTTTTTTTTTTAATTTCATTAACTGTGTTAGATCTGAACCAGATATGAATTAGATATAAACCAATGTAAACTTGGCTGAAATTAAATCAGTATCTATACTGCTACTCTATTAAGTGTATTTCTTTCCATCAATATATATGACATTTTATATATAGAGAAACTAAAATTTATATTACTTCCAAAATTGAATATGTCTTTAAGTAAAATGTATGAAACCTTCATAAAAACCTAAAATCAACCTGAAGTGAACTTCAATAAACTGAATTAATTTTTTCTAGGTATATTTCTGCATGTCTTCACATTGTGCCCATATATATGGCATCTGTTTTACTTGCTATGACCTCTAGTTTCGAGACGACTTTTAATTCTTTGCTTTCTAGGCCTTCCCGACTTTGTTCTTCCATGTGGTGTAGTTACAATGTTTTGATCCACTTCTTCTGGACATTCCACATATTTTGGTCTTCCACCGGATAAACTGTTTCCTCATATGTCTTCAATATTGTTTCTTTTGTGAAATAATCAGAACAAAATTTGTAAGGATCTTGATTCATTTTTTTGAGCATTGCCATTGCTTGTGGGCAAGGAATATCGTCAATTTGGAATCTCCTACATGTTCATGTTCTTTCTTTGAGGTCTACAATGAACTTTGTTGTATGATGAAAGACTGTCTTTATGTTGTCATTTGAATTTGAAACCTGCATTTGTTGTTAAATACCAGCAACTTGATACTAACCATATATGACTTGAATGTAAACTTTGTATATTAATCTAATATATAAATTCATACCACTAATTTCAGTGAGTGAATGAAATTTTCATTCAAGATATCTTCTGCTTTTTTTGATAGGGATGTGAAAGTTGATCTCGCCAAATGTCTGTTTGCGTAGCTCCATTCTTGTACCATTGTTCGTATGTACTCAAGTAAGGTACTGACGGGGAGATCTTTTCATGCCCTTATTTTGGAATTCATTGATTCTGCAATATTAGTTGTCATGACTTTGTACCTGTTGTTTTCGCAATGTGCTCGCACCCACTTTTTATATCCAACAAATTGCAGGTAAGTCTTTAAACCTCTACACATACTGTCAAGTTCCTTCATGTAGTAGTCAAATGCCTCAATCGTGTAAGCTTTTGCGGCGCCATAAAATGCTTCGCTTAGCTCTTTTGTTGACTTCATGAAGTTTTTTTTATATTGTTGTACAAATGGATTGTGCACAAAGCATGAGTAGCTTCTGGAAACACAGCAGTGGATGTGTTCTTGATGCTTTCATGTCGATCAGAGACTATACACATGTCTCTTTGCATTTGAAACACATCTCTAATCCTTATCATAAACCATTCCCATGATGCATCGTTTTCAGAATCAACTATGCAAAAAGCTAGAGGAAAGATCTTACCATTTTCATCTTGTGCACACGCTGTTAAAAGCGTACCACCATTGGCTGAAGTAAGGAAAGTACTATCAACAACAAATATTGGAATGCAAAACTCCCATCCTTTTATAGATGCATTCAACGCCATAAAAACATAAAGGAAACTGTCATCATCATTTACTTCCAATTTAACAAAAAAACCTGGATTTGTAACCATTAGCATGTACAAGTAGCTCGGTAGTAATGAAAAAGACTCATTTGGTTTTTCTCTCACCATTTCTTGAGCCATGGCTTTCGATCTGTTGGTTTTGGAGCAGTTCATTTTTATTCCATAATCATCTTTCATGTCCCTCAAAATATCAGCCGGCTTGTACACAGTTTTGAGGTTTATGTACTTTGATTTAATGAATTCTCCAATCACATTTGATGTCGCCTGCCTCTGATCACTTGTTCTCATATACATTGAGAAATTGTGGTTGATATTGAGTTTTCGAATGATAAAAATTTATGTTTTTTCTTTTTTCGAAGCATTAAGTTTCCATGAGCAATTTGAATCAAAACAGCTCAAGAAATATTGTCTATCACACGGTCTCCGTACCTTGAACTGGAAGTGGTTGTTGATTGCATAAAAGCTCAAAACTGGTTTCAAAACGTCTTTGTTTTTGTAATATTGTCCTTCTTTGTTTTCTCCATGTTTAGGGTCTGTTATCACACTTTCATCTATAAAGTTGCTTTTCGCTTCATCTTCATCATTTTTGAACTTGTCGGTCAAAAATTTAGCATAATTTATCACATCCGATATAGTTTCTCTCTGTTTTTCACTTGTTGACTCAACTTCATATGTCGATTTTGATGCATTTGCAGATTGTTGTCCTGATTGTATGTCCGCATTTGATATATTGAAAGTTGACTCAAAGAATGCCATTTCTTTTTCGGATGACTTGAATGAAATGCGCAACGGGTACATCATACAATCTGGTGCCTTCTTTTTCAATTCCAAGTAGAATGAAAGATTTTCATTGTCTGTTATTCTCATTGGTGGGTAATTGTCTTTCATTTGATATTTGATCTCCAGGCAGGTTGACATATGGTTGATATTGAGTTGCTGTGACAATATTTCCATTAAACTCTTATAATCACAACCTTGTCGGACCAAAATTCCCATCGCTTCAAAATCAACATACTCCATGTTTTGATTCCATTCTCTCTTGTAGTGAACAAATATCAAAATATTATCCATGTCTGTATTTATCAAAGATAGAAATATAAAATAATTAGTAAAAACAGTTATAATAGTGTATACTAATGCCTTTTGAGAGTTTCAATATTCAATATATGTATGATCTGTTTTGTAGAATATGGAATCATTGAAGTTCATATTTATTCAACGTAACTTTATTAAAAGCATTTTATCATTTAAAATTTGTTGAAGTTCAAATCAAATTTAACTTTTTGTAAAATAGCTCTTAAACTGTAAGATCTGAAATTAATGAAACTTGTATTTGTATCTATGTAAACCTATTTAAGCTTGAGAATAAAAAATAAAATTTGTAAAACCTGTAATCGATCAAAAGTTGTTTGAAAAATTATATAAAATTTATAGAAATCGATTCTGTTTAAGTCATCGCAATTTATACTATCTAACTATTCAATGTGTTATAATACATATAATTTACTTGTTTAGTGATTAAAGTAACGATTTCATAACATGAATTTCATCATAGAGATGTTATCAGTTCATGTAAATTAAAATTTTCTTAATCACAGCTAATGACTGACCTGATATGAACTTGATTTTAAAGCTTTCAGTATCGTAGATAATGTCAGATCAGTTGCTTATGGTTTGAAGAGGAAGCACATTCTTCTTTATAAATTCATCATTAATGGCGTTTTTTATGGAGCTTGAAGATGAAGAATGATATTGTTGTTTGTTTGGAAAGATATTCTTTCTTTTTTGTTCCACACGTTTTTGTTGTGTTTGGAGGTTATAATTGTCCTTTCCTTTCTTATTTCAAGTATATTTTGGGGTATGATGATTTGTAGAAGGTTTTTTAGTTTTTTGAGTGATTTTTGCTCAAACAGAAATACTGAGGTATAAACAATAGAATGTCAATTTTTTTAGAGAGTTTTTGTAAAAAAACCCATTTATAAATGGATTTTTTTATTATTTAAAAATCTTTTTTTTATTTATACCACAATTTATGAAAAAGTTCAATTATATCATATTTTAGGGTTGTATATTTTATCTCTACCTTAAAGAGTTAAACTGGTATCTTTTTATTTGAAAAAAAAAAAATTAAAATACTTCTTAATTTTAAATTTATATTCTAAATAAATGTTATTTATAGTACAAAAACACCTTTTTAAACTGAATGATGCCTCTGTGATAATGACAACAACAATACATCTATTCCAGGTTCTTTTTTAAAAATTCACTATTTTTTAGGCCTAATTATTTAAAAATACCCTACGTTGAACTTTTTTTTTGTTTATAACCCACGTAGTAAAATTTTCAATTGTACCCTATTTCGGGGTTTTCGTTTTCACCTCTACCCTCTAGCACTAAATTGTTTTTTCATTTAAAAAAAAGTTAAAATAGTCCTTCATTTTTAACCTATATTCTAATTAGACTTAAATGTTATTAATTTTAGGCTTAAGGTCTGAAAAACTACCGACCTTTCAAATTTTTTTCAATTGCACCCTCACCTTGCAATTTCTTCAATAGCACCCTATTTCGTATTTTTGGCTTTCAATAGCACCCCGACCTTGTAAAATAATCAATTTTACCCTATTTTGTATTTTTGACTTTCAATATTACCATAAATCATCAACTTATACTCATTTATCGAGGACTTATTTGAAAAAAAAATTAAGTTAAAGGACTTGTTTAAAAGTGCCAAGTAGAAAAAAGTATGATTTCTCCTTTAAATTTAGTTTTTTTTTAAAAAATTCATCTTTATAATAATCAAATTATCTATTTTTTTTTAATTTAGAGTGCTATTGAAAGCCAAAAATACAAAACAGCGTGCTATTGAAAAAATTACAAGGTGAGAGTGCTATTGAAATTTGTTTGAAAGGTCGGTAGTTTTTCAGACCTTAAGCCTTAATTTTACAAAAACACCACCTCTTTAAAAAAAATAAACTAACAATAATTGTTTATATAAAAATTAAAAAATTCTGACCAAACCGCCGCCGTCCTGCTTCTATGGAAGGAAGAACAACGTGTTCCTCCTTCATGGAGGAACAACTATCTGTTCCTCCATTTTGGAGGAACAGCTCGTTGTTAACAACGTGTTCCTCCATGGAAGGAGGAACACTGTTCCTCCTTCATGGAAGGAGGAGCTACTACTCCTTTTTCGGAAGGGGGACAGCGGCCGCTCCAGCAAACTCAACCGGAAGAGCCCAAAAATCAAAAAAAAATTAATTTTTTGATTTGAATTTAGCGACGGACTTTTAAATTGGAGAAGTATGATGGTAGATTGAATTTTTTTTAATAATTTAATTTTTAATTAATATTTAAAAAACAATTACTTATGAGGATTTATTTAAACTTTTTTAAAGTTGAAAGACTTGTTTGTATTTGTCGAAATAAGAAAAAGTATGGTAAAATCCTTCTATTTAGTTGTTATTAATGTTTTTATCCTTAAATTATTTAAATCGCCAATTGTACCCTTAGTTGGGGTAGAGGTGAAAACGAAAACCCCAAAATAGGGTACAGTTGAAAATTTTTCTACGTCGGGGTATAAACGAAAAACAAGTTCAACGTGGGGTGTTTTTAAGTAATTAGGCCTTTTTTTAATTAAAGTTTAATTATCGTCATTTTTGCATATTTGTGTAATTGTTAATTTACCATGATGAAACATGAAACTATTGTATGAATTCATCATCAAATTTCAGTGGAGTTATATAAATTGGATATGGGTAAATGATTTTGATTTGGATATGAAATTCATTATGAAAAAAAAAATTGCTTTATATTCTAATTTTCCAATAAACGGTAAACCCATTGTATTATTCTCTGCACTAAGTTTGAAATAGGAGTGTGCACGGATCCTAGATATCTTCAAAATCGAACCGAAAACTGGACCAAAAATATCCAGAATCGAAAAATATCCATTGACCATTGACTTTCTCCGAACCGTACCGAAAATTTTAATGGTACGGTTCTGGATCTTTTAATAACTAACTGTACCGATAACCGAACCGAACTGTACCGAACCGAAGTACCGAACTTATACCCGAAAAACCGAAATATTATATATATATATATATATATATATTATTCTACTATTAATTTGATTATTGTATTCATATTAACTCTGAATTACTAAACATTAAAATTGTTTATAAAATCATATAAATTTGTCAAATATTTAATAATTATTAAAAAAAATTTAAAAAATTGATATGAACAATTTACATATTCATTATTTTCTATTATTGACCAAATTACATAATTTCAACAAAAATGATATAATTTTTGACCTGAGAACAGATAAAAATACCCTTATCAAATAATCAAAAAATTAATATTAAATCGAACGATAATATACATGTTGTGCCCTTTTATTTTATTGATGATTATTTATTTGTAATAATTGAAAATATAAAAAAAAATGAGTAGCTAATTAATTTTAAAGTCAAAATAATATATTATAATATAGTAGAGATCATATTTTAAATAAAACAATATCTGTGGTTCTAGTGATATCCGTATCGAACCGTACCAAACCATTAGAACCAAATCCCCATACCGAAAATTAAAATCTCCGAACCGAACCGAACCGATTACTGGTACGGATCTGGAGATCCAATTTTTGTGATACCCGACTTTTGGTTTGGTTCTGGAGATTTGTTAATCCCTGGATTTTTCCGAACCGTACTCACCCCTAGTTTGAAAGGTACTTTATGTGATGAGGGGAATAACAGAATTGCTTTGTAGAACTTTTCACTTATTTTAATGAGGGTATTCCCTTCTAATGAAAGTTGCTATCGAAATCTAAATATATTTGGAGCTAATTGTTTGAGTTAAAATATTCAAAATCAAATTCTGTGAATAATTTTTTGTCATTATACTGCAATTTTCTTTTAAATCAATCACCAAAAGATTTTCTCTTTGATGCTTCTATTTTTATTAAAATGGAGATACAAAATGATGAACATGAACAAACCGACAATAACCATATTGTCAGTTTTTGCATATTGATATTTTTATCAAAGTTTATCCATTTTTTCAAAGCCACTTGTAATTTTATCAACTGCACCCTAATTCGTACCTTTGGGTTGCAATTCCACTCTCAAAAATAAATTGGACTCTTTTTCACTCGAAAAAACTTCATAAAAACCCTTATAAAATACATGTTTGAACTCTTTTCCACACTAAAAGTTAAAAATGAATGACTTATTTTAACTTTTTTTAAATAGAGAAGAGATCAATTCAGTACTTGAAGGTGGAATTGAAAACCAAAAGTGCGAATTAGGATGCAACTGACAGAATTGCAACGTCAGAATGTATTTGAAAAAGAGCTAAAAGGTGGACTTTTTTTTGTAATTAAGCCACTTTATAATCATATTTCCTCCATTTGTAGGTCTAGTCTGTATATTGTGTGATGCTAAATTAAGAATGGGCGATGCTATTGTTAGAAAGAATAACAATTGATAGGAAATATCAATATTTTTTATTTTAATAAAATCTGTCAATCTCATTTTTATACGTTGTTTCAACCAGAAGAGATTTATCTAAATTCATTATCTATACTCACGCGCCTTCATCCGCTTTTAATTTGTATCCATTTCTTTCTTATCAATAAAAGAGGATAATTTTATCAAGATAAAATATTTTACTCTGTCATTCTCAATTGTTCCTACGCCAATAGCATCGCCCGTTAAGGTCTCACTAGGTTGGAGTAAGTTCACTAAAAAAATTAACTTCTCAAAAAATAATAGTTTTTGAACTACTTTCATTTTTATCAATCTACTTTCCAGAAAGTTAGGGACTGACTTCCCTTTAACTAGAAAAATGACTTCCCTAGCAAAATCAAGATAAACTCTACTTCCCCAGTTAAATTAATTAAAATACAATTATATCGATACATTTAATTAGTCAAATTAATTATTGAGGATAATATAGTTTTTAAATGTTAATTAATTAAAAATAAATACAACTTCTTAACCAAGCACCGAAAATACTGATTTCCTCCACACTAACTTCCTCAGCAATCAACTTCTCAAGAAGTAATTATACTCTTTTGAACCAAGTGAGACCTAAGAGTCCGCACATGCTAAGGTCAGGGAGGTGACGGGGCACAAAAAATAGAACTTTTGTAAAACAACAATAAAATGAACAAGTGATTTCCTATTATAAAGCAGAAGGCGCAAAATTTATTGTGCCTCGAGAGCAAGGGTGATGGCAGAAGCAATTTGCTTCTTCCCATCAGCCCAACTCGAGCATTATATTTGACAAGTTGTTGAGGATGTAGCAGAATCAGCACAAAAGTTCTAAAGTTGAACCGAAGTTCTAAAGTTGAACCACTGCATAGTAAATTAAACAATTGTGAGCTTTTGTATGTGGTACTATCTTTATATCCTTCCCTAAAAAGCTCACAAGGAATGGAAAACAAATTTGAGTTTCCATGAATACTTACTTGAAGCCATTCACTTGTACATGGAAACTACTTCCAAGGGGCATAATACGGCCAATACCACAGTCGAGAAGTAAGAATGGGTTGTAGCTTTGCAACTACTTGACGAAGCAACACTGCTTGAAGAAAGGGTTGTAGGCTTGTAGCTTTTGCAGGTTCAACATAACTTGAAGAAGCAACACTAAGCAAGACTACGAAGAACAAAGTACAGATGTGCAGAGATGGGGATAGCAATATGAACAGCTTCACCTTCTTGAAGCAGCTAGCAGAAGTGTAAAGATCGAAAGTGGGGCAAGTTTGTTGCAGAAGAATGCAGTAAAAATTGTCGTACACGACCATATGGTAGTTTCAACATGTGATTCAAGCTAACATGCAGGGCGAAGAGTAGGTAACGTGCAGAGAAGCAGAGATGGAGAAAAACCGTGTGCATGCAGTAAAGTGATGCCGTTTTAGCCCAAAATCATACCTCCAAACAGAACATGCAAATCTTTTAGAAACAAATACCCAAACAAACTAATTACTACATAACAAGTCAAGAAACAACAATTTAAAGTACGAGATAGACCTCAGAGTTTCAGTAAGCAGCTGAGACAGCGAGCTGAGATAAAAGCATCCCAAGCACCTTTAGTGGCTGAAATTGATGAAGGCATCCAAGTTTCTAACAAACCTCATGGTCATGACATGAATATTACTAATATCAACTGGTCCTACTAGAACTACATTGAGCAGGCATCGCTTCCTTTGATATCATTTCGCTCTTGCTTCAGTACAGCTTCCAGCCTTAATCTCTGCATAACAAAATAATCAATGAGCAAAAAAATACCATACTCAACCATAGTTTCTGATTAGTAGAAGTATTAGTTCAGACACCACTGACTCAACAGCACTAAATGGCTAGCAGGACAACATATAGCATTGCGACTTTGTTGCAATATTATAAAACCACAACTTACCCATTTGCAAAAGGCGATTCGCGGCGAGCATGACGATGGGGAGGGGATCTGCTATAGCTATGACCACGACGAGGAGGAGACGGACTGCGGCGTTTTGGAGATCTTCTACCACGAGGACTATAACTCCTACAAAAGATAAAATTTATTTGCAGAATATGTATACAAGTAATCTTGTGACAAGCAAGTATCTTTTCCAACACAATCAACTTAACAGAAATATGAAAGCTTAAAAAAGGTATGAAGATACAAAGAAATTGTGAAATGACAAGTCATGATGCTCCCAATAGGAAACAAGAAAATCTGATTCTCTAAGAGCTACAAAGATGAATAAGTAATAACAAAGCATAACATGGACCACATGGTTTTAAACAAGTTGTAAATGCTTCACCAAGGGATATTTTATATATTTATTCTCAAAGTTGTCAAAATGATTTCATCTAATAATCATATACTAAGCAAATACCAGAATAATATAATACTCCGCGCTTTCAAGTACACACGTCTTTGCATTGCAGTACTTTCAGTCATTTACCCACCTAATAATTCAATCACGAGAATTTCTTTCCTATTCATGTACTTCTATGCAACACTAATCTAAGCTATGATCAAGCTGAATAGGAACCCACAAATTAAGATTTCAGCATAATTTTTTAACTTCTCAAAAACAAATGCAGCAAGAGATACAAGAATGACAAAATGATTCTAAATATGCAGCTTTGCTCCCTAAAAAGAGAAGGGGATGAATGAATAAAGACAAGTTTGAAGTGAAGAACACAAAAGTCGCACCAGTGTTCATATCCATACTTGGACTCCAAATGCATTGTGAAGTGAAAAACAAGTAACAATAACAGAGAAAGAAAAAAGTTTAAAACTGCTATGGCACATGCAGTTTGTATTGTGCAGGACAGAGACTTGGGACTTAAAAAACAAAAAAGAAATGTAGATGCATTTGACACACCTGCGCCCATGCCCATAACTTGGACTCCTGCGACGCCGGGGGCTAGGGCTTCGGCGACGTCCACTTCCCAAACTTCGAGACCCCCCGCGCCCACGACACTCTCTAGCAAAATGACCAGGTTCACCACATTCATAGCATTTCAAGTCCTCACCACCACGTCCACCTCGGCCTCCACCTCCGCCTCCGCCACGACCTCCTCCACCACCGCCACCCTTGGAATTATGGGAGAGCTCCACGCGCCACCCACTCTTTCCTGTAAAACAGACCAGCTTCTTAGCAGAAGGATGCAAAAATCATACATCATCTAAGTTTTACTATCATCTGATAAATGGCTAGCCAACCATGTTTCATGGGAAAAAAAGCTAAAGAATTTTTATTTCTAGCATATAGAATAACAAAAATATATGTACCAAAGAGACAAGAAGAAACATAAACAACAATAATGAGCAACTGATGATATTTTAAAAACACTGTCAAAAAGAAAACTTAGTGAAGCCACTTAATGGTCAACACACATGCAAAGTGCAGCATAATCTTATATACTGACCATCCAATGCACGAATTGCATCCATAGCATCCCTACGATCGTCAAACTCAACAAATGCATATCCTGGTGGCCTTCGTGCAACCCACACACTGCATAATTGAATTCAAATTTAAAATAAATCCCAATTAGACATTAAAACAGGCTTTAGCTATAGAACGTATTATTCACAGTTGCTTTCCGCATTATGTTGCTTTGGTATCAAGGCAGTTTGCATAATGGAAAATTAAATAGAAATCCAACACTGACTATGACCAAGTGAAGCTATGCAGCATCCACCAAAAACATAATGCCCCTAAGCAATGAAAGAACTTCTACCAGTTGAATTCTTAGTATCCTAGAGTTCTATGCCTCATAACACAACTTCAAAGTGTCAAACAGGGAAAATTAAAGTTTTTCAATGTCCACATTTGGTGACCCAAAACACATCTGGAAATGGCTATAACCAAGCAGCAATAATATTAAAATGGTACAACATAATGGGTAAAAACATCTAATACCAACAGAATTTTACTCAGCTGTCTTAACGATGTCTTCTGACTCAATCAACACGCAATCAATAATCAAAGACGACAACAAAAACAACAAAAAGCATCAAATTTGAACCAAAAAAATAAGCCGGGACCGAAGTTTTACCTGCGAAGAACACCAAACATTCTGAACTCGTCTTCAAGTTCCCTCTCAGAGACTCTGGGATCCAAATTTCCCACATAAACCCGAGCCATTATCGCAATCCGAACAAGTACCAACCTGTCACATAAACGTGAAAACACAAAAATTGAATTGAGAACCTTACTTAATTTCTTCAAATTATATTCCTTTTACCCTAAATTTTTTACAAATACACAAAACCCACATAGGAAATTAACATAAAGTACCTTTCGAGAAGATTTCTACGTATGAAATGAAACTCGAAAAGTATCAATTTGGGTCTGCAACGAATCAATTGCAGGGAAGGGAAGTCTTAAACCCTAAAAATAAGCCGGAGATTTTGTGATGCGTAATTTGTCAATTCCAGCATATAATTAGACTCTGTTCGGTTTAGTTCGGGCTTTTTCTCGAATTAGCCCATCCTTATCTGTAGCCCACAAAAAGTAGAAGAATTGGGCCTCAGCCCCTTCAAGTCATTTGATTCCAATGTATGCAATTGGCTCATAGAAACTGGCAACAATGTCATGAACGACGCGTCATTTGAGTTTACCGCATTTTTATTTTATTTTTGAGAAAGAGTTTACCGCATTTAATGAATGGGAAAAAACAAGAAAAAGTTAATGGCTAAAAAAATATCACAACGGCTAAAATATTAAATCAGCTACTAGGGATGAATATTTGATCGGTTCGGTATATAAAAATAAAGGTAGATAAAATTAAAATTACAAAAAATAAAAATTATGTAGACTTAAAATTACATAAAAAAATAAATTATAAATTATTTTATATGTTAGACATAATTTTTTTTTTTAAATATCCTATATAAGATGAAAACTGATTATTTAAAAATAATATTTTTAAATGTGTTAAACATTATTTAATTAATAAAAATTAAATTTAAAGAGAAATGATGGAGTCTGCCTTCTGAACCGGTGAGTGAACCTGCAAAACAGGGTAGAAGCTAACCGGACGGTGGTTGTCCGATTAACTCTCCGATGCTAAAGTCAGTCTAGAGCTTTGAGCAGCGTTTTGAGTATATGAATGTAATTGTGATTCTAGGCATACCTCGTGCTCCTTTTATAGTAGTCGAATATACCTAGTAGAGTTGTATTAGGCAAGTGAATCCTACTTTGTAGGGATTTGGCCGTATCGTAGGGATTCTCCTGATTTGTCGAGATCTACCTTAATCTGATAAGAGTCCTATTTAGGAACGTCTTCCTAAATAGTCTTATCTTCCTAAAGTAGAGCTTATCCTTCCATATGTAGTGTTTGTGTCCTAATAGGACAATATTTCCATACTTAGTCGTTTACCCGAATCCCGGACCTGACGCGCTCTTGGCGGATCATGTGGGATTCGGTCTTTATTAGTGTGTTATCGAATCTTAGAGATTCGGTATCTCCTTCAGATCTTTCGGTCTTCAGGGGGAGTCCGGTGTCGCCCGAGAGTGGATCTCCTGCAACTCGGCTCCATTATACTTACAGTAGGATTCGGTATCCATCATTAGCCCCCCCGCAAGTGAGCTGAAGTAGTTTGGCATTTATGCCTTAGTGGATTTTGGCTCTTTTGGAGCTGAGTTCTCTTATAAGGGCGAGTCGTTTTGTATTCCGGGCGAGTCGTTTCATATGTTTGTGGGTGACGTTTCTTCTTTAGTAAGATTCTGTGTTGCCACGTGTCGGCATTTAATGATTAAACGGTTAATGATTCAAAAGCGTTTTGTATTTAATCTCTTCGCATTTCTTCTTTTCCCTCTTACTTTGCTTTTCGAATTTACTCTCATTTCTTGTAGCTATTTCCTTTTCGTTCTTCGTTTGATTATTTGATTCTTCGTGACTTGTTTTCTCCAGATTTTTCAGGTATGTTTTCTTTCGTCGTTTGGATGTTAATATGGCTTTCTTCTTTGTATATTCTCCATGCTTTATATTCTGGAAATTTCTTCTGTACTTGTTGTTCTTTGATGTGTTCTTCAACGTGTTCTTCTATATATTTTTTGTTTGATCCTTATTTTGTGTTTATGTTTGTGATTTCCTGTTCTAGGATGCCTCTTAGTCGAGTGGAAGATGCTTGCGCTGCTATGGCTTTTACCCGATCGAAGCTTCGTAGGGATGAAGTCTTAGATATCTATTTTAAGTATAGTTTTCCTTTCGATTATAGGGTAATATTACCCGGTGCCGATATGGCTGCGTCTGATTCTCCCGGATCTTCTTGTAGGGCGGTTCTTTTTGAAGAGCAATTTGCTGCTGGTCTTAGGTTTCCTTTGGATCTATTTTTAGTAGAAGTGTGTAGGGATTTAAAGGTTGCTCTAGGGCAACTTTACCCTGGTACGATTAGAGTAGTGCTCGCCTTTTCGGAGGCATGTAGGCTCCGGGGTTGTGCCCCTTCTCTCAAAGTGTTATATCATTTTGTAGACTTTAGGAAGTGTGATGGCTGCTTCGTTTTCGCCCTTGGTAGAGAAGGGCGATCTCGTATTTATCTTCCTTGCCTAACCAGTCGCTGGCGAAGGCGTTTCTTTATTGTCTATCATAAATTTGCTTTTCTTCATTTTTCGGATGGTTTTTCTTCTCATCCAGTTCGGAGCTGTTCTTCTCCTTTAAGTTTATCCGAGTCAAAACTTGCTTTTGACATATCTTCCTGTAGTATTGTGTCGCGTCCCATTTTAGATGTCTTGGTTAATAGTCATCTTCGGAGTCGATGGTTTCCTTTGGAGGATCCTCCTCGAGGCTTGGCGGATCTTTGCTACTCTTTTGTTCAAGGTATATTAATTTGCTTAAGTTCTTTTTAATGTTTCTTTTGTAGGATGTCTTCTTCTTCTGACGATTTCCTTTCCGGATTTCAAGTAGATTTGGACGTTCCGATGGGTGGTCCTGACGTTCCTATCGCCAACGTTATTCCTGGCGACATTGTCGTGGATGGAGCTCCTGTTGATATCCCCCTAGCTCCTGCCGAGGTAGCGTTGCCTGAGGTTATTGTTATAAATGATGATGATGGTGATGACTCGGCTGTTCCAGTCGGTGACGAGGCGATTCCGTCACTACTTCCCCCTCTAGCATCATCTATCGTTTCGGGGGGAGTTGGGGGTGTGGCCTCAGAGGGGCCTGTTGTTGCTGATTCGGGAGAGGTTTCTCTAGGTCGAGACCCGGATTCTCCGTCTAGAAAAAGACGTCGAGTTGGCGATGATTCTCCAACGAGGGAGAGTTTTCCTGGAAGCTCTTCTTCTGCTCCAGACTTGGTTCAATGGGTCGAAGGTCAGGATCCTGCCAGTTTGCTGAATCCGAGAGTGCTAGCGGAATATATCCGGACTTTGGCGATTCCTGATGATGTCACGTGGTTCTGTGGTAGGTCGGGTCAGGAGCTTTCCGATCTGGCTTGTTTTCATGGTTTCTCTGTAAGTGCTTTCTTTCTTGAGTATAATATGTTTTTTGTATTCAGTTGTTTTCTTATTTGTTTATTTCTGGTGTGTGTAGGCTCTTCAATCTGTTCTGGTATTGAACGACCGCCGACAGTGTGCCGAGGAGGAGGTCGAGCGTCTGTCTGCTCTTTTGGCGACTTCTGAGTCTGAAAGGGCGAAATTGAAGGCCTCTTTGGAAGAGCATGATTCCCTTCTGGCGCAGCTCAAGGCGCAGGATGCGATTAATGATCGCCAAGTGAAAGTGATTGAGAAAAAGACCGATGACTTGACTCAAGAGATTGAGGAGCTCATTCGGATCAATTCCCTTGTTGGTGGGGAGAGGGATAGTCTTAGATCGGAGGTTGAAGGTCTTCACATCCGTCTGCTAGATACGAAGGCTTTTTACTCTGCTCTGATAAGCGAGTATCGCCTTGCGATTGGGAAGAAGCTTCTGGAGCAGAATCCCAATATTGATCTTTCTGGGGTTAACGGGTTGGATCCCCAGGCCATCGCCCGTGATCTCCTCGTCAAGATTTCTAAAGACCGCGTCTAGTAGTTTTCTTTTGATTGTATTTGCTGATGTACTAATTTTGCTTTTTGTAATTCGCAATTTATGAATATATTTTCTTCGTGTTTCTTCGAAATGTGCTTTTGCCTTATTTTCATGTATTTGTCTTGCCTCGAGGGTTATTCTAAACCCTGTTCTTGGCGTTGCTTTTTGTAGAGTTAATCTAAACTCTTTTTATTTTTGTTTTTGTTTCGAGTTAATCTAAACTCTTTTTTGGCGATTTGCCTTTTCTGAGTTAATCTAAACTCATTTTTAGCCTTTCGTGGCGATTTGCCTGGTTCGGCTATTTTGCTTTGAGTTAATTTAAACTCATTTTCTTGGCTCTTAGCCTTTCGTGGCGATTTGCCTGGTTCGGCGATTTTGCTTTGATCTTTAATTTATTTTTTCTTCTTTCGTCTTTGATTTAATCATTCGTGGCTGTTCTTGATTTTTATTTCATTATTGGTTCGTCTGGCTAATCAGATGGTAGCGAAATTGAATTTTTATTGATAAAAAGATGGCATACAAAGCATTAAAGATAGATTTGACGCCATCTGGTAAGACGGAGAGTCGTTACCGATGATGGGTCGTTTTTCATTCCTATTCTTCCTTCTTTTCGGTCTTGTTTTCTTGGAGATCCACCACTGACTCATCATAGCACTTCTTGGCTATTCCTTGGTCTCCTCTCAGCGTCACTACTCCCTTTTCAGTCGGTACCTTCATTGCCAGTGCTCTGATGCTGGTTACCGCTGCCGAGTCATGGAGGAAAGGTCTTCCTAGGATGGCATTATATGTCAATTCCATGTCCACTATGTTAAATAGTGACATGATTTTCTTGTTCATTCCTCTTTCTGGGCCGATTATTACTTCCAAGGTGACTGCTCCCAGCGGGGTGATGGAGGGTCCACCGAGTCCTGATAGCGGAATTGGGACTCGGCGTAGCCTTGACGCTGTTCCTCCCAACATTTTGTATGCTGCGTTTGTCATGAGGTTTACTGCACTTCCTTCGTCGATAAGGATCCGCTCCATGTTCCAATTTTCAATGATAGTAGTCACTATCAAAGCATCGTTGTGAGGTGCTTTGACGTGTTCATAGTCTTCTACATCGAAGATCACTGGCGGCATGTGAGTTTCTCGTATGTTCATTACTTCCTTCCTCTGCTTCCTCCTGATCGTGGAGCTACTATGCCCTCCACCATTAATCATGTGTATGGTTCCCAGAATTTTGGATGGGCGCTCGTCTTCCTTTTCTTTCGGCTTGTCTTCTCTGTTTCTTTTTTCTCCCTTGTCATTGCTCTTCTCTTTTCGGGCCACAAATTTCCTCAGCTCGCCTGTGTCGATCATTCTTTCGATCTCGATCTTTAAGTCTCTGCAGCTATCCGTTTCGTGTCCGTAATCGTCGTGAAATTTGCAGTACTTTCTGGTGTCTCTTGCTTCTGCTTTCATTTTTGGTGGCCATACCACGTTTTTGATGTTTTCTTTGATCCACATGAGGACATTAGTTCGGCTGGTGTTTAATGGAGTGAAGTTATTCTCATCATCTCTGGGATCGTATCTCGATTCATATCTTGTCTGGGGGGCGAATCGTCTGCTCTCTTCGGGTCTTCCTCTCCTGTCATCAGGTTTGGACTTGGTTTTTTCTCTGGATCTCTCTTTTGATTCTTTTCCTTTTGCTTCCTTTCCGCGAATCGCCCTTCGCCCTTCGTCTAACTCGAAGTATTTCTGAGCTATGCCCATTAAGTTCGAGAAAGTTGTGGGTTTATTGACTAGCAGCTTGTCCACCAGCTTTCCGAATCGCGTCCCGTCTCGCAATGCTTCTGTCGCCATGTCGACGTTCAGGTTGTCTATCTTCATAGCTTGCTTGTTGAATCGTTCGATGTAGCTTCGCAGGGTTTCTCCTTCTTCTTGGATACAGGCTCTTAGGATACTGGTAGTGGTTTTAGCTGGGATGTTTGTGAGATATCTGTTGAGGAATTCTGTTGAAAGCAAAGCGAAGCTTTTGATCGAGCCTGGTTTTAATTTGTTATACCATCTCTGGGCTGTGCCCGTGAGTGTGGTAGGGAAAACCCTGCAGAGGATGGCGTCTGATACACTGAGTAGCCCCATGGTCGCTGTGAACCTAGAGGTATGGTCTCGGGGGTCTCCTTCCCCATTGAAAATTGGCAAGGTCGGCAGCTTCATGCTGTGCGGGATGGTTTCCTCCATGATCTCGGGCGAGAGGGGTGATCCTTTCAACCTGAGGTCCTCTATGTCCAATTCTTCAGATTCTAGTTTTTTGAGCGCTTTGGCGATCTTCTCTTCTAAATCTTCTTCCACCACATATGTGGCTTTGCTTTTTTGGGGTGTCTCTGACGATTCGCCCTCTCCTTCTTGGTGTTTTTTCTTATTTTGTTCTTTCCCTGCATCTCTTTCTTGTCGCTTACTCCTTGGTGGGGCGTCTTCTTTTTCCTTCTCCCTTCGTTCGTCTCTTTTCGTATTCAGACCGCTTCGGGCGTCCTCCTGGTTGTGCTCATTTCTGGGTGCCTCCGGTGATTCCTCGTTAGATTTTTCTCTGTCAGGACTTTCCTCGTCGCTGGTTTTATTTTCTCGCTGGTTTCTTGCTTCGTTCCTTTCTTCGTTTCCTCTGGTCCGAGGTTCCTTGCTTTTGTTGTTTTCTGCCCTTGTCTCTCGTCGGCCTGGGTTTGCATTTTCTGTTCTTTCTCTTCTTCTGGGAGCTGTAGGGCTGAAGTTTTCCCTTAGCATTTTCATAGTTTCTTCGTGCCTGTCGTTTGTTCTTTTGGCCTCATTAGCTAATCTGTCAAGATTTGCCTGTACAGATTCTAGTATCTTTTCAGCATTTCGCTGTGTGGATCTTGTGCCGCTGCATTTGGTGCTTGTTCTTCAGTGCTTAGGTTGAAAGCAATTGGGATGCTTCCTCTTATTGGATTAGTTTGGTACTGGGGTGTTGAGAAAGAGAGCCCTCCGGTGTTGCTTTTTTCCCCGGAGTTGAGAAGCCCGTCTTCCGTCACGTTGATTATCTCCGGAGTGCTTTTTGGGTCCATTGGTTGTTTGTCTTTCAGGTTTACTCTTTCAGAAGTCATCTTCTTCAATGAGATTTGTTTTTGAGTTCAGAAAAGCTCCTTCTTTTGAAATTTAGTTAAGCTTTTCCCACAGACGGCGCCAATTGATGGAGTCTGCCTTCTGAACCGGTGAGTGAACCTGCAAAACAGGGTAGAAGCTAACCGGACGGTGGTTGTCCGATTAACTCTCCGATGCTAAAGTCAGTCTAGAGCTTTGAGCAGCGTTTTGAGTATATGAATGTAATTGTGATTCTAGGCATACCTCGTGCTCCTTTTATAGTAGTCGAATATACCTAGTAGAGTTGTATTAGGCAAGTGAATCCTACTTTGTAGGGATTCGGCCGTATCGTAGGGATTCTCCTGATTTGTCGAGATCTACCTTAATCTGATAAGAGTCCTATTTAGGAACGTCTTCCTAAATAGTCTTATCTTCCTAAAGTAGAGCTTATCCTTCCATATGTAGTGTTTGTGTCCTAATAGGACAATATTTCCATACTTAGTCGTTTACCCGAATCCCGGACCTGACGCGCTCTTGGCGGATCATGTGGGATTCGGTCTTTATTAGTGTGTTATCGAATCTTAGAGATTCGGTATCTCCTTCAGATCTTTCGGTCTTCCGGGGGAGTCCGGTGTCGCCCGAGAGTGGATCTCCTGCAACTCGGCTCCATTATACTTACAGTAGGATTCGGTATCCATCAAGAAATATAGAAAATTTACTAATTTTTTTCTTCGGTAACATTAAATAACAGCAGCACTAAGACTTAAAATAAATTATTTATATTAAATTAAATATTATTACACTAATAAAAGAAAAAAAGAGTGGGACCCTGAATACTTATCAACCGCTCAATTCTCATTGAGTCCTTCCCGTAGCTTCACAATGGGAACCATTCAATGTTAACTGGTTAATAACCGGTAAGAGCATTTCATTGTGGATGCTCTTACTATTTTATGGGATTTTTATATGTAATACTGATAAGGACCCGAGGAAGCGGAAGTGAATATTTTAAGGACTATTTAAGCCCAAACTAAAATTTAAGGATCTATTGAACAAAAATCGTATAATTAAAGGACCTAATAATGCAATATTTCATAAATAAACTTGGCTTAATACATCATTTGACCCTTAAACTATACCAATTTATTCTCTGCGACCTCTAAACTAATTTCGTGTTAAATTGGATCTCTTAACTTTTCTTTTTGTTCTATTTAACCCCTCATTCGAAATGTGCACACCACGCGCGATGACGTGGATAAAATTGTTGACATGACTTTGCTGACATGAGGTTAAATAGAACAAAAAAATAGTTAAGAGGTCCAATGGAACGCTAAAATAGTTTAGAGGTCATAGGGAACAATAAGATAAAGTTTAGGGGTCAAAAAATATAGTAAGTCTAAATATATAGTATTTTTTAATTTAAAATAATAAATGATGTACTTTACATATTATTGGCTAATAATCACCCACGGCCCCTGACTTTAGGGGTACCTTACGACAAACCCCCTGATAAAAAAAAACGATCAGTAAACCCCCTAATCTTTGTGGCGGCGCTCGCTAAACCCCCTAAACCCCAAATATGACGAAAATACCCCTTGCGCCGTTTTTTTTCAGTCAACTGTCATTTTTTTGAAAAAAAAAAAAATGACGGCGCCACGCCAGCTGCCACGTCAGCAAAATACCATAAAAATTTTAAACACCCAAAATACCCCTAATTTAATTTAGAAAAAGACAAAAATAAAATAAATCAACCCAATCTAAACCATTTAATTAACCGACCCAACCACCGCCACCCGACCAACCCACCGCCCGACCACCGCCGGAAAATTTTCCGGTCATACTCAGATCTGTTCTTGGAACAGATCCACCATGGATCTGTTCTTGGAACAGATCCACCATGGATCTGTTCCAAGAACAGATCCACCGTGGATCTGTTCTTGACAGATATGGCGTGGATCTGTTCTTGAACAGATCCACGACGGATCTGTTCAAGAACAGATCCATGGTGGATCTGTTCCAAGAACAGATCTGAGTATGACCGGAAAATTTTCCGGTCATCTCGGAGAAGATGACCGGAAAATTTTCCGGCAGTGGTCGGGTGGCGGGTTGGTCGGGTGGCGGTGGTTGGGTCGTTTGTGTTTGGGTTGATTGAATTGTTTGGGTTAGATAAAGTTGAGTTGAGTTATTTTATTTAATTTTTAATTAAATATGGGGGTATTTTAGGTGTTTTAATTTTTTATGAATTTTCGATGACGTGTCAGCTGACGTGGCGCTGTCAGATTTTTTTTTTTTTTTTTTAAAAGTCAGTTGACCAAAAAAGACGGCGCCAGGGGTATTTTCGTCCAAAAGGGGTTTAGCGAGCGCCGCCACAAAGATTAGGGGGTTTACTGACCGTTTTTTTTATCAGGGGGTTTGTCGTAAGGTACCCCTAAAGTCAGGGGCCGTGGGTGATTATTAGCCCATATTATTTGAAAAAATTATTTAAGGTTTAAGTACTTTAAAAATCATAAAATTTAGCGTGTTTTCCAATTTTAACATAAATTTTGAAAAATTCAGAATTGATTTAAAAAGTTTGAAATTGTAAAAAAAAAAAAAACTGGTATATTAAAAATTTTAAAATTGAAAATTTGTGAAACACACTAAAAATTATAATTTTTTAAATAATTAAATCTTTATTTAATATTATCACAGTATAGTAAATTTATATATTTTATAATATAATTAAAAATAGACCAACTCTCTTTATCATTATTGAAATGTAAACAAATATTTATATGTACAAGAAGTTATATTATGTAATTATTTGACTAAATTTTAATATTTTTTATTTTTTATTTTTTTATTTCTATTGTCGTTAATAATTTATAAAAATATTACTCCCTTCGTCGTAATATAGTTGTCCACTTTAAATTTATCAAACAATTTTAAAAAATAATTATTGTTATGAGTTTTGTAAAATTTTCCTTACTTTTCTTGTCATTACCTTTATTTAATATAAACTCCACTTGCAATTTATTTTTAATTTTTTCATTAGTGGACTTTAAATAGAGGTAATATAAAAAAAGGTAAATTAGAATAAATACTCCATTTTTAAAAATAATTTAATTTCCTATCTCAATAAGGAGAAGTTAAAGAAAATACCTCACCCTTTTATTATTTTTATTTTTGTACTCTAACAAATGTTTATATTATAATTATACCTACCTTTTATTATTATTTTACTCTAGTCATAATTTATTTACGAACAAAGGATCACTTTCACCCCTGAACTTGCGTCAAAGTATCAAAAAAGTCCAAAGCTGGAAAATAGGATCACTTATACCCTGAACTTGCGTATTTCGGCTCAAAAACACCCCTCCCCACTCTCACCTCAGAGAGTGAGTTACACTCTCCGGTTTTAGATAGTGGTTTTCATTTCAAAGTGGTTTTATCCAAAAAAAGGTTAAAATGGTGCTTAAAATTTTCAATTTTTTTAAATTAACATATAAAACTTTATAATTAACATATAAGACTTTCAAATTAATAATTTAATTTAAAACTTTATTTATATTACTAATAATATTTAAAAATATAAGGACTTTATTGTATATTTTACATTTTTATTTATTTTTATATTTAAAAAAATGTTTTCCGGCGAGGAGGAGCTCCTCCTCGCCGGAACCGAGGAGCTTGCTCCTCAACTGAGGAGCAGCTCCTCGTTTTTCCGAGGAGCTTCTGCTCCTCAGATGAGGAGCAGAGCTCCTAACGAGGAGGCTCTGGTCCTCATCGGAGGAGCAGATCTGCTCCTCATCGGAGGAGCAGATCTGCTCCTCAGATGAGGAGCAACGCCTCCTCGTGAAAACGAGGAGGCGCTGCTCCTCATCTGAGGAGCAGAGCCTCCTCGTGAAAACGAGGAGCACTGCTCCTCATCGGAGGAGCAGATCTGCTCCTCCGATGAGGAGCAGTCAGAAAATTGAGGAGCTGCTGCTCCTCGGAAAAACGAGGAGCAACAGCTCCAAAAAAAAAAAATTAAAAATATTTTTTGGATAAAAGTCAAAAAAGTCCCTCATTTATTTAATGGTATATTATAATTAATTAGTGATAAAATTTGATTAATTAGTGTTGATTATAATTAATTAGTGTAAGATATGATTAATTTAAATCTCACTCTCCAATTAAGGTGCCACGTCAGCAAAGGGGTCTTTTTGAGTCGGTTTACACAAGTTCAGGGTATAAGTGATCCGGTTTTCCAGCTTTGGACTTTTTTGATACTTTGACGCAAGTTCGGGGGTGAAAGTGATCCTTTATTCATTTATTTACTCTCAAGTGACAACTAATGACAATTGTCATTTTTTTTTCTCTCTCTTCTCTCCTCTTTCTTCTTTTTCTCCTTCTTCTCTTCTTCTTTGTTTTCTTCGCCATTTTTTTTCTTCTTTTTTTTCTTCTTCTTTTTATTTCTTCTTTATTTCTTCTCTTCTTTTTCATTGTTTCTTCATCGGTCGTCGTCACTCCGCCATCACTCAACCGTCGCTCTGCCGTTCTTTTCATATTTGATTTTAGTTTTTCTTAAATTCGTGGTGATTAATACGATTTATATTAATTTTTATATCTAAATAAATTAGTCTTTGATTTTTTTAATTTTAGATCTAAAAATCTGAATGAAAAACGATTTTATGATGAAAAAAATGATTTTCTGCAAAAAAAAAAACGATTTTCTGCACAAAACAGCATCTGATTATCATATGAGTATCACTGCATTATCATAACATTATCATAATACTGCAGAAAAAATTGATTTTTTTAAATGACAACTCATGACACTGCAAGAAAAACATGATTTTCTGGAGAAAATAATGTTTGATTATCATATCGTTATCATAATATTATCATGTTGTTATCATAATATTATCATGTCGTTATCATAATATTATCATATGATACCGAGATGATAGTATTTATGGTACCTATATGATAATGTTATGATAATATCTATGATTATGTTACGATAAAACAATGTCTGATTATCATGTCAGTATCACTATATTATCATGTCGTTATCATAACATTGCAGTATGATAACTAGATGATAATGAAGTATGATAAGGTTATGATAATTGTATGATAACCTACGAAAAAAATAAATTATATAAGTGTTTATGATAATCAAATGATAACGGAGTAAAATCATAAATATTTTAAAACCCAGAGTAAAAACATAAAACTGGAAAAAACATGAGGTATTTTCTGTAACTTTTCCGTGTTGAGGTATAAAGTGCAAATATTTTCATTTTTGGAGTAAATACCTAAACTTCCCTATAAAAAAATTGAGTATAAAAGTTGTTACTTTTTAAAAGTGGACAAGAGTTTTGAGACAAAAATATTTTGTAAAGTGGACAACTCTATTGGGACGAAGAGAGTATTAAAATTTAATTAATTTATATGTTTCTAATCATTCATGTTAGACATAAAATGGTTGAAAAATAAATAATTGTATTTCTAAGAAGGTTAAATGGGTAAAAATTAAAAGTTTGAAGGTGCAGTAGTGTAATACCCCGTATTTTCAATTGTCGGTTTTGCCACGTATCGTGATATTCGTAAGGGATATTATGAAGTTTAAATATAAATTTGGACTAAAATAATAGTAGTAATAATAATAATAATAATAATTCGGATAATTTATTAAATTTATTGAAGTTAGAGTATTGAATTTAAAATAATATTAAATTTATCGGAGTTATAATTTCAAAATAAAATAAAAATATATATAATAAATTAATTTGGTATTAGGTGTGATAAATAAATAAATGTGTGAGTTAAATTGAATTTATAGTTATTTGATTTATTAGTGGAATTAAGTATTATTATGAGCCTTAATCAATTTATAAAGAAAAAAAATGAAAATGAAGGATTAAGAACCCATTTCACGTGGACCAAGCCCAACAAGTCCAGATTCTTTCTTTCGACCTTCTGTTCCTCTAATTCTTCATTTTCCTCTTTGAAAACAAAAACAAAATAGAGATAAAAACCCTACACTTATCACTACATACTGAAGCTTCAAATCTTCATCGAATCGCCTAAAAACTATGAATTACTCATCCTCACTCGTCAATCTTCAAGCGAGAAGCTTCAAATCTTCGATCGGTGAAAGTAGACGACGGACCGTTTGTAGAGATTCAGCCATTAATTTTTGAAGAACTTGAAGATTATGTAAGATTAGTGGCTTAATTGTTGTTTTTTAGTTGTAATAGTGATAAGTTTTTGTTAATTAAAATTATATATAACTTAGGGTTAATTTTAGTAATTCGGTGTTTGAATAATTGGTTGTGGTTTTGTTAAATTCTTGATTTTGGCTAACATAATTGATGATTATAAAGGTTAAAACTGAATTTTGATTGAATTAAGTATTGAGATTTTGAAATTTTGTACTGTGATCTTTAGTTGTTAAATGAGAAAGTAAATTGTGCTAAAGACTTTAGGTTAGTTTATCGATCAATGAATTTACGTTGTTAATTGAATTTAGTTGTGGAATTTTGGACGTTACGGGTGTCGGAATCGCTCTCCGATACCGGAGTGCGGCTGTGCAAAGCACAGCCACTACCGTGCATAAGCACAGCGGGGCTGTGCCAAGCACAACCACTGTTGTGCATAATGCACAGCGAGGCTGTGCTAAAGCACAGCAGGTTGTGCTAACACAGAGCACGGCAGTCGTGCCAGGCACACCGGCATGCAGGCCGGTGTGTTCGATTTCACGAGGCGGAATTAAAATATATAAGAATATATATATATATATATATATAAGAGGATGATTTTAAAACTGAGATTATTTGTATATTAATGTGATGTTTATAAGTCTAAATGCAAAAACAAAAAGGTTTTAACTTGAAATTTAAGAATAAGAATTAATTTTCAAAGTATAAGTTTAATGGATAATTTAAGGTACGTGCTAAATAAATATATATGATAATTTTTTATACCGTTAAAAAAATGAGTTTGAAACTTGAAAATTAGTTAAGTTTTTTCAAAATCTTATTTGGAAAATAAATTAAAAAAAAAGAAGAAACGGGTTTAAAAATAATTAAATCTCATTTTAAATTATTATTAAGGAAAAATAATATTAAAATATAACTCAAGAAAGTTTTTTTTAGAAAATGACTTCTTAATTTAAAAGTCTAAATTTAATTTAAATTATTGAATTCGAGCCAATAAGTCGTTATAAAAGTTCAAATTTCAATATTTTTAGAATTTTATAATGCAATTGTGATTTGTGATTAGAGTCAATTCTAGAGTTAGGATATCGTTGAATCGTTTAAATTTTGACATTTAATTTATATTTTAGATCCAACGAGCTCGAGAGCCTCGAGATTCGAACGTCAGCAAAACTAAAAGTCATAAAGAGTTATATTTTTGGAAAGCGGTTGACTGTGAGTTTGCATTTTTACTTTTGAATATTAATGCAATGTTGTTTAAATTTTGAATATTTTTTTAATCGCATTGCATTCAATATTTAAAACCGATATAGATCCGATGGAACATGCTTTCCTATTGAGCGGCAATAGGACTGAGTGCGCACAAGTAGTGATCGTAGTAGAAATAAGTAATGATTATTTATCTAAGGCGACGGTACATAGCTCACGGCCTAAACTTAAAGGGAAAATTTGAGGCGACGATACATAGTTCACGACCCAGATCCCGATACATATCTGAGGCGATGGTACAAAGCTCACGGCCCAGATACTGTAAAGTAATAAGCGAAAGTCTGTGATGACGGTACAAAGTTCACGGTCCAGACTTCTTTGGATTTTGATTGAGGTTTATTGGAATATTTATGTATCGAGGTTTAGGGTTTCATTTGGATATTGTATTTGGCTGCATTGCATAAATTATTTATCATGCGATTTACTTTATTTAATGTTCATTAGTAACTATGCGAACTCACTCAGTTTTTACTGACCCGTTGTTTTTTCACCCATTTCAGGTAAATAGTATTTTGGCGCGATCAGACTTCCATTCCTTCTTCCGGAAGTCAGTATACTGTAATATAAAGAAAACGTTGTTCACTTCTAGAGCCGCAGTAGTCTAGTAGTTTAGTGGTATGGTTTTGCTATACAAACTCTGATTTTGTAACTACTACTATTTGTATATTACTTACGGTTATTGTGTAGTAGTTGTTTAATTAAATGGTTTATCGGGTATCACTGATACCGTGTTTGTGTATCATGATGTCGTTATATTTGTTACAGGGTGGTTTGTGATACTTGTTACAGGCGGTGCTGCTCTGTTTCAGATGTTATATTGCCAGTTTTCCTGAAAACAGTTTTATAACTCATATAATGTTTTTAAAACGCGAAAAATTTATAGTGAAATTTAGGCTTGCTACGGGTTTCGGAGCTACCACTCCCATTCCCTAGCGCCGGTTTCGGCCCGAGATTTCAGGTCGTGACAAGTAGGAAAATAAAATAAGTTCAGGGGTCAAAAGAACAAAATAGTGTAGTTCAGAGGTTAAATAGACAATTTATATGTTTTAATTACCCTTCACGCGCTTCAAATTGAAAACACGCGCTTTTACCACGCTGGACGAAAAAGGTCAGTTCGGCAAAAAAGTTGCAGTTGAGAGGTTAATAGAACAAAAAAAATTAAAAGATCCAATAAAATACAAAATTAGTTTGCGCCAATAAACTTTAACCCATGCAAATAAGGTAACACATGACATATAAGAAAATAAATTTAATTCTTTTAAATATTGCCCATTTTTTTACTATTATTTTAAATGTCATCCGTTACTAACTACTTTAATATATACAAGTCTTATTGTCATACACTATTAAATTTAAATTTAAAACATTATAAGAGTAATATATAAACATTTTCTTACATTTCTACAAGTAGTGCCATTTCCATTGTTTCAAGCTCATTTTCACTAATAAAACTAATTCTTTATTGAACAACTCTATATTTGAGTTGTTACCCTGCATCATTTTCTCCATTTTTTTCTCTTCGTTAATTTACACTCCATTGATAATTCAAGTGAGTAAAACAAAACCACCATTGAAGCAATAATTATTTTCCATTTCATGGGCATAGATTAAAGACAGGCTGGCTAATCAAAAAATAAAAATAAAATTCCATCAACTGTTAAAAATTATTTCTTGTTTTTAATGATTGATTTTGATATTATTAAATATTTTTGTCCTTTGCCTCACATGTTTTGCCCCAGACGTACCATATCAGCAAAATAATTGACCAAACCAGTGTAGATTATTACACTAAGTTGTACACGTAAGTTCTTGAGGATCTCAAAAGATTATGGGATTTAAAATGAACCAATAGCCAAAAAGATTGTCTCTTTGACACAAGATCTCAGGCAAATTCAAGAGATGGAAAGTGACCAGATTGAAGAGAGCAGTGTAAAACTGCTTGGTAGCACCACCAGCAGCGGTGGTGGTGGTGGTGGTGAGGGTGGTAGGTGGGTGGATGGGAGTGAAGTGGATTCAGAGTCACCACCATGTTCTTTGTTTGAAGAGAGTGATAAAAGAGATGGGTATGGATCTTTAAGGAGGAGGCTTTTGAAGAAACCCAAGAGAGTTAATTCTTTTGATGTTGAAGCCATGGAGATTGCTGGGGCTCATGGCCATAGCTCAAAGGTGTTATCTTTTTTTAGTTGTGATTGGTAATTAGTGTTCTTTTTGTTGTAAAGTTTGTGTTTTTGTTGTTAATGTTGAGCTTGAATTTTGTGAAATTTATAGGATCTGTTATTATACTGTTGATAATTGCTTAAACTGTTTAGGATATTGTGTCTACAGAAGAAAGATTAGAGTTTAGTTGAAGATTGTGTATATATATAATGGAAGTAGAACAAAATTACAACCTAAAAGTAAGATAATTTTTGATGTACAGTTAAACTTTTAAGGCATCTAAAAATATCACCTTTTCGACTTTTTCGTTTATCTCCCCACCATTTAAAACGGTTTTGAGTGAGCCCCTCCGGAACCCAGTCCTCAATTTTAGTCCAATTCTCAATTTTAAGTTTCGGCTGTAGCCATTTGTTCAAGTTAGAGCGGTAACAAGTTAAACTATGTCTTTTATATTGCTTCATATTATTTCAATTTGTATTTCTATCATAAAAAAGTTTCAAATATGATGCAATATGAAGGGTGTGCTTGAAGCATTTTTCCTCTTCAATTTATACAAATGGCTATAATTGAAACTGAAAATTAAGTAACAGTCTAAAAGTGAAGATTTTGAAAGGTGAGGTCATAAATGAAAATTTTCGAAAAGGTGAGATATGATGATTAAACCATCTTTTACTTGTCTTACTTTTATTTTAGTGCATTACTTTAGGGAATATATCTGTCTTGCTTTAGTTAACATGCTTGTTAAGATGAGTTGATATTGCTGATATTGAAGATGCAGTTGAAGAAGTTCTACAGAACTACAATGACATAAATTCTTTGTGTCGAAGAATCTGCATTGTTCTATTGCTAATGGTATTACCTTATGACACCAGGATATCTCCACTTGGAGCACTCTTGCATTGGCATTTCAAACACTGGGAGTTGTGTATGGTGATCTAGGCACAAGCCCTTTGTATGTTTTTGCCGATGTCTTCAGTAAGGTTTCCATCGAGTCAGAAGTTGATGTCTTGGGGGCGCTTTCACTTGTTATGTACACAATTGCTGTAATTCCTTTAGCAAAATATGTTTTTGTAGTGCTTAAAGCAAATGATAATGGGGAAGGTAAGAGTTCAAGTTCTTGAGTTTATATTTTGTTTTTTAAATTGTTGATGTTTTCATTTTTCACGGATCCACAGCTTTTTTAACACCTAGTGATTCTGATTGTAGGAGGAACATTTGCTTTGTACTCGCTGATATGCAGATATGCAAAGGTTAGCATGGTGCCAAATCGTCAACCAGCTGATGAACAGATTTCAAGTTTTAGGCTCAAGTTGCCCACTCCAGAGTTAGAACGGGCTTTAAACATAAAAGATGCTTTGGAGAGGAGATCATACTTGAAAACAATTCTCTTGCTGTTGGTTCTGATGGGAACTTCCATGGTTATTGGAGATGGCATTCTAACGCCAGCTATGTCAGGTAAATATCGCGTAATGGCCGTGATATTGATAACTGATAATAGCTGACTGCAGCCAAATTTTTTTTGTGTCATCATCACAATAATATGTGGTCCCTCAACTTGCTAAGTTTGACCAGCTATTCACCATCACAACTCGAGAATTATTAAGGTATAAAGTTGGGGAAAAGGTATCTGCAACTTCATCCATATTTTTCAATGAAAATCTTGAAAGGTCGAATATTCAACCTCCTTCAATATAAGCTTACAAGGATGTTAAGAGGCGCCATTTTGAGTGCGGTACTTAATACGTGCACTGGATGATTTATGCAACTTCATCTTTTGTATTTCATTATGGCTAGATATAGTTATTCTGATATACTTACGAAATAGCATAAATACTAAGTCACTGAGATGAAGCTGATGTTTCAATATGACCACTTTATGTTGCAGTGATGTCTGCTGTGAGTGGTCTACAGGGTCAAATACCTGGATTTGGCACAAGTAGGTACCTTTCTTTTTTATTGGACTCTTTCATATTCATTTGACTGAAGAAATTTCATGAAAAGATATTATGAATACTTGCATTTATGCAAAGGATTATCCCATGCAATGCTGCAGTAAAAAAACCTAATAATCTGTTTTGTTTTTGTTTCAGTGGAACTGGTTGTTGTCTCAATCATACTCTTAGTGCTTTTGTTTAGCATACAACAGTTTGGGACTGGGAAAGTGAGTTTCCTGTTTGCTCCTGTACTTGCTTTGTGGTTCTTCTCTTTGGCATCTATCGGGTTTTACAATCTAGTAACGCATGATATTAGCGTTTTGAGAGCGCTCAATCCAGCTTATATCTATTACTTCTTCAAGAAGAACGGAACTGCTGCATGGTCAGCTCTTGGTGGTTGTGTTCTGTGTATTACAGGTAATTCTTCGCTTAAACCATGACCACTACAGGTAGATTTTCTGTACTTAGATCTTCATCATCCTCTGCCTCATAACACGTCTTTTCATATTTTTGTTCTTAAACTATCCCCCTCGGTATGAGTATACACATCATATTCTAAGGAACCTTCATTATGGTGGTAACTCAATATTTGTGTTACTATATCTTGGAATGGCCAATGGCCATGCCATACATTTTGGTTTGGTGCATCAAACAATTATTTGAACATTCATCTGAAAAATTTACCTTCTGTTAGTAATACCAACAATTGTACTGTTTGGCCACCCAAATTATTACTCTCTTCATAGCAAAATAATGGACCTATATGATAGATTTAAAAAGAAAGTGGACAATATTTTCGGATAGACAAAAAAGAAAAGTTACCCTATATTTATGGGACAAAGGGAGCATCAAGAAAACTCCTTCCGACTAAAAAGGTCCCACCAACTGGTCCGCTTTGAGCAGGAAACTGGCCTGCTGTTCATTCTAAAACAAGGTAGAGTTGGGCATAGATATTTTTTTCTCCTGGGTAAAAGATTGATCACTTGAGATTGGTATTCTTTTAAATTCCTCCGTTTTTGACTTTCTGGTTCCTCGGCAAACTTTCGTGGAGAAATGGTTCACTAATAGATTATTGGTGAATTTTTTTGGCTCATTTACTGCTAGATGGTGAATATTTGCAGTTTTTTTCTGTCTTTTTAGCATATTGTTTCTCATTCCATTGGGATTGATTTGAAGAACTTAAGTGGCTAGTCATGAATTAGATAACTTAAATACTAAAGTTGCATTTACAATTTAAAAATTAATACCTGTTATATGAAATTTGATATCCAACCATTTTGTATTTCTTCGTTCATTTCCATCCAATTAAAGAAGGTTATTCTGTTTATTGGTCACTGCAGGAGCTGAAGCTATGTTTGCTGATCTAGGACATTTCACAGTCAAATCCATACAGGTTTGTTTAATTTATAACTTCATTTTTTTTCTTTATTGAAGAATTTGCAGTTGGATTTATCGTACGCGTTCCCAATGCTTCTGCAGATTGCGTTCTCTTTTGTAGTATTTCCCTGTCTTCTCCTAGGATATATGGGCCAGGCTTCATATTTAATGAAATACCCTCATTCTTCAGGCACAATATTCTATTCTTCTGTGCCTGGTGAGCTTTCATCACAGTACTTGCTAATTTCATTTCATTCTCTCTCTAATCTGTCGCAAAATTATGGTTCTAACTCCCGAATCTTATCAAAATACAGGGGATCTGTTCTGGCCTGTATTTGTCATAGCTACCCTCGCTGCCATGATTGCCAGCCAAGCAATGATTTCTGCCACATTTTCATGTGTTAAGCAATCTATGGCTCTGGAATGCTTCCCAAGGCTTAAAATAATTCACACGTCAAGGAAGCTGATGGGGCAAATTTACATTCCTGTAATCAATTATTTTTTAATGATTATGTGCATATTTGTGGTTTCGATCTTCCGGAGCACCACCGATATTGCCAATGCATATGGTTAAGTATATTCTTCCTTCATCCCCCTTGCATAGCATTCTTTTTATGTATTCAGAATCATACATGAAAAACTTAACAGAGCTGTAAACCATACCAGTCATTCCGTTGGTTTATTAATCCTTATTTTATCACATATGACATTATGTTTGTGTGGTACTGCCGCTGTATAAGCATGTCTTCATTGCTTGATAGCTGCGCCTGATCTGATACCTGTTTGTCAATTACTTTTTCTTTCTATCCATGCCTCCTTCCTCACAGACCCCAATTCTTTTTTCTGTTTTTTTTCCCCGGAAAAAAAAGACCTTTTGGTGTATTTTACTTTACTGATTGAGATTAATTGTGTTGCTAATGCTTTTTTGTACTCATATAACTTCGATTCCTAATACAGTTTACGTTGATCTTTCAGGCATAGCTGAGGTCGTCGTGATGCTTGTGAGCACTACCTTAGTGACACTAGTAATGCTTTTGATCTGGCAGACAAATCTTTTTCTTGCTTTATGTTTTCCGCTCATTTTTGGGTCGATAGAACTCATATATTTATCAGCAGTTCTATCGAAGCTCTTGGAAGGCGGATGGCTTCCACTCGTATTTGCTAGTTGTTTTCTTTGTGTTATGTATATTTGGAACTATGGAAGCGTGTTGAAATACCGGAGTGAATTAAGGGAGAAAATTTCCATGGACTTCATGCTTGAGCTTGGCTCTACCCTGGGGACTGTTAGAGTTCCTGGAATCGGATTGCAATACAACGAACTTGTCCAAGGCGTTCCCTCAATCTTCGGACAGTTCCTACTCAGCCTTCCAGCTATCCAGTCCACCATAATATTTGTTTGCATCAAGTACGTCCCTGTCCCGGTGGTCCCACAGGAGGAAAGATTCCTTTTCCGAAGAGTTTGTCCGAAAGACTACCATATGTTCCGCTGCATTGCTAGATACGGCTACAAAGATGTAAGGAAGGAAGATCACCACGCATTCGAGGAACTTTTGGTTGAAAGCCTCGAGAAGTTTTTACGAAGAGAGGCGCAAGATCTTGCCTTAGAGAGCACATTGAACGAGTTTGACTTGGATAGCGTCTCCGTAAAATCAAGGGATTCTGGAGTCCAATTTGGCGACGGAAATGAGGAACTAAGGATTCCATTGATGCACGATCAGAAATTGACAGAACAAGGGACTTCTACTTCAGAAGAAGCTTCCTTAGTATTATCTTCCGGCGGCTTGGGAGTGGACGAAGATCCGAGTGTAGAGTACGAGCTTGCAGCTATTAGGGAAGCGAAAGATTCGGGTTTTACTTATTTACTTGCTGATGGGGATGTGAGAGCAAGGAAAAACTCGATTTTCCTTAAGAAACTGGTAATTAACTACCTCTATGCATTCCTGAGGAGGAATTGCAGAGGCGGCGCCGCCACTCTGCGAGTACCTCATATGAATATCCTGGAAGTTGGGATGACTTATATGGTCTAGTTAGTTTATTCATCTCAGCATTGTTAATGGCCACCTTTTGCCGCCTTTACGATGACATTGTTACTAATCAAATTTTAGGGGGAAAAACCAGATATCATTGAACATTTGATGGATTTCTTCAAATATGTTGTCCATTTTCTCAGAACAATTCAGAAATGCAAGTGAAAATCAAGAAAAACATCAAGGCAACTATCTTTATAAAGTTAAACAGAAATTTAATCCAAATTTTGAGCAGGTTAAACACTGTTAGGTGTAATATTATACAGCTTCTGCAATCATCTTTTTGTGCTGATATATATAGTGATGATGAAAAGGACACTTGCATAAACTCTATCCGCCACATCAGCCGTGGACGGAGACACACGTCATTAAATGTGTGAATTTTTGTAATTATCTAAATCATATTATAATAGTCTGTCTATGGCTTACGTGGTAGACCGAGTTTATGTATTATGTGATAGACCGAGTTTACGTAAGAATTTTTCGTTCTTAGACATTTCTCGAGTTTATTTCAAAACTTGTGGTTGGGAAACTGGTTACAGGTTGGCGCTGGGCCATTTTTTTGTTGTCTGATTCTTGCAAAGCAAATGCCAAGTGAAAGAAAAGGGCAATGCCATTTCGCTTTCTTATCCTTAGAACAATCATTTCATAAATTATCAGCACGTTGGGGAATTTTTACCGAAACTTCATTAAGCTAGGTCGTGTGAGCGAAAATTCGGTTAAATCAAATTAACCGATCTATTTTAGTTCAAAAAATTTAGTTAGTTCTATCGGTTAAATGTAGTTACATTTATTTTCTTTTTGTTTATTTGATTGGTTCGGTTAAGTTACGATTAAGAGTTTCTAAAAATTTGTTAATCAGATTAAGGAGATATTTTTTATTTCTTTAGTTATTTTTTATAATTATTCTTTATATTTTTATGGTTTAATTACTTACAAACCACTCACCTTGAACTTTTTTTTCGTTTATATCCTGACCTAGGAAAAAAATTCATCTATACCCTTACGTATGTATTTATGTTTCACCTCTACCTGAAGCACTAAATTAACCTCTTTTCATTTAGAAAAAAGTTTAAAATAGTTCTTCATTTTTAACCTAAGCTAATTAGAGTTTAATTAGAAATGAATTTTTCTCTAAATAAAGGACTATTTTAAACTTTTTTTTAATGAAAATAGGTTAATTTAGTGCCTCGGGATAGAGATGAAACATAAATACAAACGTCAGGATATAAATGAATTTTTTTCTAGGTCAGGGTATAAACGAAAAAAAGTTCAAGGTGGGTGGTTTTTAAGTAATTAAGCCTATTTTTATCGATTTAACATTATTAATCGATTAATTCTGTCAGTTTAATTTTATATATTTAAAATCTTGATTAAGTTGATCAGTTCAGTTTAAAAAATCAAATAATTTGTTTAATTTAATTTTAGTTAAATCAGTCGAGTTCTAATCGTTTGCTCACCCCTAATGGTAAGACATTGAATATTTCTCCATTATTTCTACATCATTAAGATGGTTAGCTTAATGATGACGAATGAGAGGTTTGGTTTGGACCTCTTTTTATTGATAAGAATCTATAAAGACTTTTTTTAGATTAGAACAAATGTAATAGAATCCAAGATGAAGAAGAAGATTATGAAATGTGATTAGCAAAATAAAATAGAAAAATCTTTTGTATTTTTACTAATTATCTTCATTATGCGAAATAACATCAAACTTTTGGTGCCATTTGCCTTGCCTTGAAATAGAAAATGCACCATAAACATTTTCTATTTTAAATAATCAAATATAGCAAAATAAATAAATAATTTAATTAGTCTATTCACAATTTGTTAATAAGCTACTATCTCATTCAGTATCAAACGTCCAATGGCGGCCAACTCGTATACATTACTCGAGATGGAAACAAATATGAAGATAAATTAGTACTTATTATGACAATTGAAAAATTAGAACCATTAAATTTGGAAAGAAGCTAAAATTAGGAGTTAGAAAACATTTCTCTTCTCAATTTAATTGATAAAATTTTATATGCACATTATTTAAGATATTTAATAAATAAATTCTTTATTATATTAAATCTTTTATATTTCCCAATTTTTTTAAAAGTTATTAGTCGAAGAGGATAAAAAATAAATAATTTAATTAAAAATATTATCTAAATCAAAATTATTAATTAGAATGAAATATTTTTTAAAATATCAAATAGAGTGGAGGGTGAAGTTAGATAATATTTTTAAAATTTGGTCGCAATTGATAAAAGATATAAATATTTGGATTTAAAAAACTAAATTTAAAATTTTGGATACAATTAAAACAAACTTTTCAAAATGGATATAGTTGTAAAAAATAAAAAATTTGATCGTAATAATTAATAAAAAATGCGAAGATTTGAATTAAAAAAGTTATTATGACTTATATTTATGATGATTATAAAAAATGAACTTTTTCATATACATTAATCTTTTTTTAAATAAATGTCAAAGGATGAGAGGTTGGCGTTGCATCTAGTAAAAAACGGACCGAATTAAACGATTGAGCCAATTGAATTGAAAACCGGACGAATATCCAGTACAGTCGATTCTAAAATTTGAAAATTTGGTCAAATCGGTTTCAATCGGATTGAATCGGTTGATTTAGGTTGAACCAATAATTCAACCAATTAGACTTTTTTTTGGTACATGATTCATGAGGTTTCCTGAACGGATCTCAACTATGAGACGACACCTTTAAACCTTCCACATTCAGACTAATCTCCACTCGAGCCGTGTAGGTCCCTTGCGGGAGGTAAACACTGACCCCAAGTTTTAAACGGCTGCATACATGAGTACGGTTCGAACCCGCGACCTCACTTAAGCTAGAAGAGCGCTTTATCAACTCATCTACGCCTTGGGGTTAACCAATTAGACTTTAATCTATGTTTAAATTTCATTTTTTTAAGTGTAACTGCATGCATTCAACCGGTTGAATCAGTCGCTCCTGTTGAACTGAAAAGCCTTATCGGTTCGGTTTGTAAAACACTGTTGCATCATCAAGAAAATGGGAAATTAAGTATCCATAAAATGCAAAGAAGAAGCACGTGTAGATGATGATCATCCAAAATGACAAATAAGATATTACCAACTTATTCAAACTCTGCTCAGCCAGCCAACCCTTCAACATCGCCTTTTAGGTCACGACTTGACCCCGTGGCGTCACACACCACTCTTTTCATGTTTATAAAAATCATTTATTTTACTATTTTTCACATCTACAGTCGACCCTCTGATCGATGGCGGAACTAGAATTTTTTTGTAAAAAGGTCGAAATTTCACATAAAAATTAACAAAAAAATTATCAATTCACCAAATAAAAAAATTAAGTTAAAATTAAAAAAAATTAAAATAATTTGATAATTAAGTAGAAATATTAATGGGTTTAAGAATTAAGTGGTGGAAAGTGATTAATTGAATGAATGTGATTCAATTTTAGAGTTAAGGTTTTGGAAAATACTCCATATAAGAATAGAGGGAGAAAACAAGGGGTAAAACCTAATATTTTCTGCAGATTTAATTTTTCTAGTTTTGTCTTAAATTAAGGAGCTAAAATAAAGAAAAAAATAATAGTTAAAAAAGACATACATAGGAATCAAACTAAGATAGTTGTCAAAGCAATAAGCCTCATCCACTGAGCCATGTGCAGTTCGTTATCTATTTTTACATAAACAAAGTTGGGACGATGACAAAAGTACCTAAAATTTTAAAAATATTTACAAAAGTACCTGTAAACTTTTTTTATTTACAAAAATACGACTGATTTAAAATTAATTACAAAAGTATCAAAAAATGAAAATTAATTACAAAAGTACGATTTGTATAATGTCGGTATAATTATGGTATAATTTTGGAATATAAAAACTATAAATCAGATAATTTAAAAGTAATATTTGGTTTATTATTGGTATAATTTCAGTATATTTTTGGTATATTGATTATAAATTTTTATATATATTTTCTAGTTGATAACATGTATTTTTTTTTATGTGTATTTTTCACTATAGTTGGTAATGAACTAGAAAATTTGTATACTCTTGTATACTGATGGTATAATTTTGGTATATTATTAATTTAATTTTCAGTATACGATTTGATGTAATTTTGGTAAATTTTTATTTAATATTAATAAAATCTCAGTATGTATAATGTTGGTATAATTTTGGTACAATGTTGATATAATGTTAGTTTATTAGTATACTAACATTATACCCACAGTATACACCGTATGTTTGATATTATTTTTTATTTTTTTTATACTTTTGTAAATATTATTAATATTTTTGTAAATGAAAAAAGTCAACATATACTTTTGTAATTATTTTCATTTTTTTTGGTAAATGGTGTAATTTCCTCAACAAAGTTATATATAGAGCCCGGACTAAAGCCCGCTGCGTGAATCATTTTGGCCGACAGCCTGCATCAGCTGCCAAGCCGGTTACACGGGAGGGTCTAGAACAATAGGGGGACCAGTCGAGAGTAGCACCAGTCCCTCAGTCTTTCGCCGGCGAGGAGGATCGGCCGACCCTCCTGACCCTCCCGTGGTTCCGCCACTGCCTCTGATAATTAATACACATGGTGGATAATTTTTTTATTAATTATTAAAATTATTAATTTATTGAATTTGTATAAATTATAAAAAATATTTTAAAACATCTACATTAATAGACCTAATATCAATATTATATTATAAAAAAACTAACTAAATACACATTACAATCACTTAATTTAAAAAAATAATTTTATATTCAATTTAAAAACTATCAATTGATATCAAACTAAAAGATAATTATTAAGAAGTTGTATTTATAAAGTAAAATAATTTTTAATATTTTTTTATACTAGAGATACTTTACTTACTTTAATTTGTTTATCTAATAACTTTTTTTAAAATTTCTCAAAAGAATAAGAAAGTCATAATTTGATGGTATTTTAACTTGCACTTTATGAATTAAGATTAGTATTGCCTCAAATAAATCATCAATTATTATATATTTTTTTAAAAAATCTCTCTAATAATTAATAATCTTATAGAATATATTTTAAATTTTATTAATTATTAAATAATAGAATTATTAATTATCCGACGTAGAACGAAGTTGGTTCTCAATTTTCTATTAATTATTAGAATTATTAATTTATAGAATATTAACTATTAGAGGGTCGAATGTACTTGTGTTCTTAAACATTCTCTTTTTTTAAGTAAACTAAACTTTTGTTTCTGTCAAATACTTTCTTTCCTATTTTCATAGAGCTGATCAATCCCAATCTTTAAACTTGTAAAGAGTGTGGTTCAAAATTGATCAAAATTGATGATAATGAGTTATCTAGCTATGAATCTTTAATTCAGAGAAAAAAAGACCCTGTACTCATATTTTATACTCCCTCTTTTTTATAGTTATACTTAGAAATATGTTAAAATGAACAAAATAAACAGTTCAAATTAAATCAAAGAATTTGATTTGATTCAGCTTAATATTATAAAAAAGTTAGTTTTTTGATTCAATAATATTTTAGTCATAAAAAAATTAGTTTCATGTTAATATAAACCGAATCGAAATAATCAGCTTGACTAGTTCAGTTTTTAAAATTCTACATTCTTATATTCAGTTTCATTTTGAAAAACAAAGATATATCTTTAATATAGTTCGAACTGAATGCACATTATTTATTACAATTTTATTTACCGATTTCACATAGTTAAATTTTTAATAAATATAGTTAAACTAACTATATTTATCAAATATTTCCCTAACTATTTTAAAAGCTTTAATAGTTCCATGCAATTATTTCATAATTACTCCATTTTTTCAGACAAACATGGCCTACTATCTGAACTTTATTTTTTTTTTCAATAGCATCCCAATGTTGAAAAATAGTCAATTTTATTCTATATCGTATTTTCGACTTTCAATTGTACCTTTAAACATCAAATTGACCTATTTTCACTTGAATAACATTAAAAATAAATCTTTCATATTTAGGATATATTCTAAATAGGCGTTAAAGTTATAAATAGTACAAACAAACTTCTTCCTCACAAAATTCAACAAATAATAATAATTTTTTTAATCTAATACGAATTAATTAATAATCATATTTTTAAATCGAAACGCCTTCAAATCCATCGATGCCTTTCCCGGACCCGCCACCGCACTCGGATCCACCGTGGGCAGATCAACTCGTCTTCCCATGGATGACGAGCATCAGAAAATAAGCATATATGGAAGACGAGGGTCTGCTCGTCTTCCTCAAGAAAGACAAGATCTGCTCTCATCTTCCATGGAAAACAAGATGTGCTCGTCTTCCATGGAAGTCGGGTTCCTCCATCGAAGACGAGTTCCGGCTCGTCTTCCATGGAGGAAAATGAAAAAGATCTGATTCGTCGCGGGTCTGAGAGTGGCAGCGGGTCCAAGGGCGGCGGCACATCGGAGGAGGGCGGCAGTGAAGCCGGTTTTTAATCTTTAATAAAATTTAAAAATTAATTATTTATATATCTAATTAAATTTTCATTTATGACTTAATTTGAATTTTTTTAAAGATAAATGACTTGTTTGAATTTGTCCAAGTAGAAAAGAATATAATATTAATCTTAAATTTAGTTGTCTTGAATGTTTTTATTCTTAAAATAATAAAACTGTTTATTTTTTTTAATTTAGGGTGCATTAATTGAAAGTCGAAAATATGATATAGGATAAAATTGACGATTTTTCGACGTTGGAATGCTATCGAAAAAAGTTTAAAGGTGAGTGGTTTTTGGGACATTAGGCTAATAAACATTGATTAATATATTACATTAAAATTTTATATCATAAAAAAATAATGATACAAAACTGTATTATATTATGAAATATAAGAATTACATCAATGGTCACTGTATTCTTTTGAACATGTTACTATAATATTTGAAATTTTTATTTCATCTAAACTAGTGTTTTAATTTTTTAAAAATATATCAAATAAATTTTTTTAACTGTTTCAAAAAGATAAAAACAATTTTATATTTACTTACATATTATTATGATAGTAGCAAAAAAATGATATACTTAGGCCTCGCTTGGTTGGGAGTAAGTGAGTAAGGGAAGTTTAACTTCCCAGAGAGTAGCAAGATTTTCTTATTTGGTTCAACTTATACGTGTTACTTGTCGGGAAGTTAGCAATTTGACTTCCCTTTGACTAGGGAAGTGACTTCCCTATCCAAACCTAGGTATTTAGAACTTTCCTAGTTAAATTGATAGAAAATACAACTTTATCTCTACATTTAATTAGCCTAATTAGTTATTAAGGATAATATCATCTTTAAATTTTAATTAATTAAAATTAAAATACAACTGCCCGGAACAATTATCAATTTTTTTTCTACTAACTTTCTCAGCAATTAATTTTCCGGAAAATATACTTTTCGGAAAGTATACATTTAGGAACCAAGTGAGGCCTTACTTATGTGGTATTTTGAATAGCAAAAAATACTTGTTTAATTTTCCACTTTTAAAATTTGAAATACCAGTTAAAAGAAATCCAAGCATTAAAATAGCAGATAAAAAAAATACTATTGATATATTGAATCAATAATAAAAATGGATAAATAGAAATATAACTATAGGATAGATGGATGTTTAATTAAAGGGGCATATTTTATAGCAACTTTATTAGGTGAAGTATAACCATCAACTGGTCCTTCGGTTCTGAAAATTATTGAATACCAAACTATTTGTGTTATTGTTCTTACTCTATCACTTGGGTCTACCATTCGTGATTTAGAGCTCATTGACATTTATATCTAAATTTTGGAAAATTACTAAATAAAACGATTGTGACATGTTATTTATGTAATAAATTTATATTAGAATATTTAATGTTAAAAAAATAAATAACAATTAAAGATTTCCGAAAACAAATACTTATTGTCTTATTATAAAGGTTTAATCACCAAAAATTATCAAACGTATACGTCTTGTGTTTTTATTTTATCCATTTTTAAATCGAACTGGTTTTTTTTGACACGTTGTCGTCCACGTCACTGCCAACTAAGTAATTGGCTACATGACAGCTGACATATTTAAATTAGATTTGGCTATAACTGACACAAAAAAAATAGGTTTGGTATTTTTAGGTGAATAAACCTAATTTTAAAATTAAATCAATTTTAAAATTTAATAATTAGTAAATTAGTTATATCATTTATAAAATTCATATATATTTAAAAATAATTAATATTTTCTATTTAATACTGATTAAATTTACTCTATTTTTTTACTAAACCTAATTAAATCTAATAAATTTATTTTATAATATATTTTAATAAATATGTAATTAATTAATTAATAATTAAAATTAAAGGAAAATTTTAAATTTTAAGCAATTTTTGATTAAAAAAAGTGAATTAATGTATTACTTAGGAATTAATGTTGAATTAAGTTTGGTAAAAGTGTTTAATGTTCATGATGATTATGAGCTTGATTCATTATTTTTAATATTGTTGAGTTCTTATTATGACTAAATTTAGGTAATAAAAAGTTGTTATCTATAAATTAAGGTAAACTTTTGGCTATGCAAAATAATATTATATATGCGTCTATGCATTATAAATATTATGTTATACATTGATTACACTACCATGAGCTTCATTTTATAGGAAAAAAAATGAGAAAAAAATTACACTCGTAGCTTGAACCGGTAAAGTTAAAGGGTTGAGGGTTTAAGATTCAACCGAGGTCCAACCGGTACGAAACCCGTGTTTTAAAATTATAGTATTAGTGAAATTACAATTACTATATATATTAAAAAATAAGAGGAATGGCATAAAAATGGTTCTAGCATGATGGTGCAATGCGTAGCAAGACTATTCCAGCATGTGCAGGTTTCAATCCTGCAGTTGTGTTTAATTTGAATTATTTTTTTAGTAAGTGCATTTGTTGGTTAGTCTATTGTTGATCGAACCAGTCCCAGGTTTTTCGGTTAAACTGCTGCAACTTGGCGTTTATCCGACAGGTTTGATAGAAAAACTGCATGTTTGTAATTATAAGGTTTTTACTACAACTAAACCGATAATTAACTCGAATGGTTCACAGGTTTTTAGTCGAACCGGCCGGTCCGGTTTGGGTTTGACAATAGTGAGTTGAATTATGAACATTGTCGTATGTTTGTTGTGTATATTACTCTCAGGTTGTTCGTCGGAAAACGAACAACTGGATCTCAAACGGCGGTGTTGTCGGCAGACCGGCGACTGGAATTTTGAAAACACAAATTTTTAGATGAATATGACATTTTTTATTTTTAAAAGAATTTAAATTAATTATATATCCATCAAATACTATAAAAAAATTTATTAGAATCAATTAAATTTAGTAAAACAAGTTAGATTAATTTTAATTAAGGTTGGATAAAAAATATTATTTTTAAAATATATATAAATTTTATTATAATATAATTAATTTATTAATTACTGAATTTAAAAATTTAAGAATTAGCTTTATTCACCTTAAAATACCAACACTATGCATTTTGTGTTAGTTATAGCCAAATTTAATTTAAATATGTCAGCTATCATGCCAGCCAATTGCTTAGTTGGCAATGACGTGGACGACAAGGTGTCAAAAAAATCGGTTCGATTCAAAAATGGCTAAAAAAGAAACAAAATGTATAAAGTTTGACTAAATTTAGTGATTTTTAAAGGTTTGACAATAATTTACACAAGACCTATAGATTTGGAATTTTTTTGGTGAGTAAGGTTATAATTTTTTTTTGATATTTTGCCAAAAAATAGAAAATGTAAATGTAGTAAATTATGTAGACACGCCTACGATTTTGTAGATAACAGCAAATTCAATCACTTATGAATTTAAATTAGCATTCTCGTGCAAGAAATCAATATAAGTATTATTAGAAATAAAGAAAGCTTATACTCCACATAATTGAATTGATTATAAGAAAAGCCAACAAATTAAATTAATACTAATCAAAAGTATGTTTTGAATTGAAAAAAAGCATACACAACACACATGTCTCGAGTGTAAGAATTTTTAAATAAACGGAGTTCATCGTTTCATATACTTTTGGGGGTAATGTTCACTCATGGTCTCTAATAATTTATTTATTTTCCACTAAAATTCTTTTATTTTATTTTATAATAAAAATCTCGGACATTTTAATGGATGTAAAAATACAATCCTTACCGTCTAGTTTACACATCATGCGTCCAAATATATTGATATGGATGCCTCAAATATAAAAAAAGACGCTTCACATAAGAGGGTTGTAAATAAAATACCGTCGAGATATATGACACGTTCTAAGAAGAAATCATAAAAGAGTTTGATTATGTGGTACTATAACAATGCATTGTCAATAGTGGTAAACCATAATTTTTTATAAAGTGGACGAAAGTGTATTAAATATTTATAAGATAAATAAAATTGGAAAATATAAAATTTAAGATGGAAAAATATACTATTCAATTTTATATTTATATTTTTAAAAAATTAAAATTATAAGATGGACAATTATCTATCATATGCTCTTGTTAGTATGTCTTTTATATATGCGCGTATAGGTGAGAATAATTTTGGATGAAAAATTTGCAACATTAACAGGAAGAACTTTTTGTTACACTTGTTTAAATATCAAAGATTTTATAATTATAATAAAATTAAAAGATATGGTATTTTTTAATGATTAAGCCATTATGATATTAGATGAGAAGATTTTGTTGGAAAATAGTAAAATGTTAGGGACTATAAGTGAATATTACCCTAACTATGATATGTTGCAGAGTTGATTAAGTCTAATCAATATTTGAGCTAAGTTTTTATTTATTAATGATGGAGTTTGCCTTCTGAACCGGTGAATGAGACCTGCAAAACAGTGTAGATGGCTAATCGGACGGTTTGTCCGATTAGCTCTCCGATGCTTAAGTCAGTTTAGAGTTAAGTGAAAGTATTTGTTATAAGCTGTGTGTTTAGGCATACCTCAAACTCTTTTTATAGTAGTCGAATGTATACGTTGCAGAGTTGTAGTAGGAAAGTGATTTCTATTTAGTAGGGTTTGACCCTGATTAGGAGTGTGCTTCTTTATTCAGACAGGAGTCCTATTTAGGAAGATATTCCTAAACAGTCTTGTCTTCCTAAGTTGGAATTTGTATCCAAATAGAACAGATACTCCGAATATGCTTAGATCTTGGAGATCTTATCCGAATTCCGGGGTCGACGTGCTTTGTCCGAGTCCTCAGGAATTCGGTCTTTATGATGTCGAATGATGTATTTCAGTCAAGGCGGATCCGGTGGATTCGGCCCTTTGGGCAGGAGTCTGGTGTCGTCTGAGAATAGATCTCCTGCGACTCGACTCCATTATAAGTAGAATAGGATTCGGTATCCATCATTAGCCCCCCGCAAATGAGCTGAAGTCATGGTATTTCATGTCTTGAAGTATTTCAGCTCTATTTGAGGCGAGTCGTTTTGTATTTCGGCGTTCCTTTTTGCTTTTCGAGCAAGATTCCAGTTTTTCTCCTTTTTTGCCATGTGCCGTTCATCTATTCGTTATTTTTTAAAGGTAGGACATGTGTCCATTCGTTCTATCTTCCTTTTTCTTTAAACTGTTGTATTTGTTTCATTTTTCATCTTTTACTTTTGGTTGTTCGAAAGTAGTTTTGCCTCATCTTCAATCTTTAATTCTCGTGTTTGATTTCTTCTTTTGGGGAGACTCTTGGTGAATCTCGTTGATTTATTTTGATGCCTTATCTCCAGGTATTCCTTTGTTCATGTTTTGATTGTTTTTATGTTCTTTAAATTTCTTCAATTGTCTTCTAATTTCCAATCAATTTTGTGATTCGATCCATCGGCCTTTTGAATTTTATTTGTTTATCCTTTTCCTCTTTGTTGAGATCCTTCTCGTTGATTCTTTATGGCGAAGCTCATTCTCTTGGCGAGACTTATTGTCTTCTTTTAAATATTTTTATAGGCAAAATTCATGTGGCGACTCCTCATCATTTGGCGAAACTTTTATACTATATGAATCTTCATTAGTGGGCGAAGCCCTTGTATTGGGCGAAGCCCTTGTACTGGGCGAACCTTTATCTTTGGGTGTTCCCTGAGTTTGGGAGAACCTTCTTTTGTGCGCGAAACCTTAACCTTTTTTGTTTAGTACTTGATGAATCACCAAACTGAATCCGAGCTTGACCAACCTGCACACCACAAGCAAACAGAGGTCAGAAGGAACTCCGGTGGGGGTCACCGGACGTTCACTCCGACGCTCAAGTAAGGTTTTGAAGTAGAGGAAGAAGAAGAAGAGAAAAGAGTGTGTTTTCAGTAGAGAAAAAGAAATTACCTAGGGTTTGTCCTTAAACCCTCTATTTATAGTTAGGGTTTAAGGACAAACCTGCCTTGCTGGCAGGCTGTGAGCCCAGTGGTCCCAGGAATCAGTTATGCTGACGTGGTAGGATATCCCTGCGGGTGGCACGGGTTGTTAGGTGTGTCAGAGGGAACATTCCTCACGTACCTGTCAGAAGATCTTCTGTGGTCCCAGGATCTGGTACACGAGTGAGCGCTCTTCGGCAGGACCTCGGAGCCCGGATAACTTGGGAGTCAAGTTATCATGGTTCCTGTATATGAGAGCAGCTCAGAGCTCGGACCAGATGGCCCAGTCTTTCGGGCTCAGGAGCTCGAAGCTCGGCTTAGGTCTGACTTGGACATACTTCAGAGCTCGGGTAAGATTCTTGGTCCGACCTTATCAGGCATGATTGTCTCGGATGATGTTTGAATTCCCATCGATCCGGTGACCCCCCAAGTCATGCGTTCTATGGTTTCAAGAAGGTCGGACATTGTTACCAGGTCGGTGAAATGCTTGACTTAGCGATGTTCGTTCCTGGCGAGGTTGCTTCGCCCCTACTAGATGTGCTACGTTATCACTAGTCCCCCCCCAGTGTGTCGGATATTTATGTCCGAGATGGTAGTGTCCTTCGAGGTCTCAGTTACGTGACTGGTGATTTGATTGTCCTAGTATTGGTCAATGCTGACACCGGGCCGCTTGTCAGAAGGAGTAGCTGGTGGGATGTGAAAAGACCTGTCCTTTCGAGCTGGTGAGCATGACAGCTGTTAGAGATGGGTCTCCTAGATGGCGGTTGTGCTTCTGTGCACGTTTCGTCCACGTGTCTAGCGGTTATTGCTAGTGCAGTTTCCTAGGAGACGTTTTAAATGGGAAGAGAGAGAAAAATTAAAGGCGTGTCCTTTCAATTTCCCTCTCTTTTCAGGTATAAATTTCGTTTTTCAAAAATTTAGGAACTTTTTGCATTCTCTCTAAGCTCTTGGATTTTTATTCTCCTCTGAAGACAAAAGCTCTCTGTTCTTCGAAGATAAACCATTTGTTCTTCTCTTGCCTTGAGTTTCCATTGCTGCTTGCTGTGTGAAGGGTTCCTTGCTTCTCTGTTCTTGAGATTTCAAAGCTTCACATACAAGTAAGTTTTCTAATCAAATTTTCGGTTTTTCGTATCTGTGATGACTTGAATATTGTGTTTGTGGTGCTTTATTTCTGTTTATTCGTTCCTGGCTTGCTGCGGAGGTTTTTCTAGGGATTCATACCTGTTTTTGCCTCTGTGTTTGTGTAGTGTTTGAAAATTCCTTTTGTTTCCCAGAATTCATTGTTTTGCTTTGTTTCGTGGCCGTTGCTCACTGTGATTTTATTATTTTTTGTTTTTCCTGTGTGGTTTGTTTGGGGTCTGGATTTCCAGATTTTGGGGATTTAGGGTTATGTCCTCTGTTTGGGAGGCGTTTCTCCAGTAATCTGGAGGTTTCGTTTGATGTTCTTCATGTTCTGATGGATTCACCCCCTAGGAAACCCTCATTGATCCATAGTTTTAGTTTTTCCTTCGTTCATTTTGTTTATTTAGTGAGACTTGCCTCATCCGAGCTTGTTTCCTTGTCTTTAGGTATGTCGGGTGAGTCATCAGATCGTGAAGAGGGGATGGGGTATGATGACAATGACATGGGCACAGACGAGCCGTCGACTGAATTTTATGTAGTACGCCCTCGGGGCAATGAGGCTCCCGAGGTGGAAGAGGTGGGGACCTCTATACCTGAACCTTCCCGGAAGGGAAAGGAAAAGAAAAAAGCTGGGATTGATAAGCCGGAGGACCGGGATATAAAGATATCGCGGTGTACGTTGGGTTTTTTGAGGGCTGTGCGAGCAGCTTTCGGCATCCCGGAGGAGTACGAGCTGTCGTTGATTCCTAAGGGGAAGCGGTTGAATGATGTTCCTCCCGAGAACACTATCATGCTCACTCTGGAGCATCTACAATCAGGGATTCGGTTTCCCATCTCCGAGCAGTACAAGAGGTTAAGCGATTATTTCGAAGTACCTTTATCACAGATTCACCCTAATGGTGTGCGACACTACTCCTGTTTCTTGAAGCTGTGTCAGCAAAACGGAGTTACGGACAGCATGCGACTCTTCTGCTGTATGTATCTGATGTCGTTGAAGGACCAAAGTCATTTTGCTTACCTGCGATTTCGGGGTGAGAGGAAAGATGTGCCCGGGGGGCTGGTCTCGGGGATAACCGACTCTTTGAGGGATTTCAAAGAGGATTATTTTCAGATTTCTCATCCTACGGCTTTCCAGGGGATGGTGACTACCTGGGTTGCCAAATGCTACAAACCTGAGAAGTGGTTCCATATCCCCGGCCCTCTGGAGCGAGATGATATGTACAAGCTCCGGGATGCTGCTCCTGCTGGGGAAAAGGCTCATGCCGATGATCTGAGCCCCAAAGTTCCTTTTGACTATTGGAAGAGCCCGGCTCCAGCTAGCGCCGGTTTGTCTTGCTTATTTTCATTAGTTTGGTGTTTATCTTAATACTTTGTCTTGTTTGGTATCTTGCTTGCTATGTTGTGTTGTGCTATCTCCTTTTTTGTTTTTTTTTTGTTTGACTCATTGTGCCTTTGTGTTATTGCAGTGAACAGTCTGGATCCTGCTAAACTCGCTGGGAAGAAGCGCAAAAGGCCTGCTACCCGAGCTTCTACCTCGGTGCCTCCAGCTGTTCCCCGGGCAGCGGCTGATGCGGCTTCGGGGCCTCGACCAACGACGGCGAGTACAGCTGCCCCTGAGGTGGGTATTCACGTGGTCCCCCTCCGGGTCCAACTGCCTAGTGGTATCGATATCCCACCTACTGCTGAGCCAGTGGGGAACATTCCTTTCGTGGACCTGGGATCTGCCGAGACTGTGGTGGGGCCGCGGGAGGCTGAGGAGGTCCCCCAGGGGGCGGCTCCTGGGGTGGGTGGTTCCAGTGCTCAAACCTCCCACTTCCGGATGCCGGATCTGCCGGACGTTTCGTCGGACTCCAGCACCACTGCTTCTGGGCCCAATGGTATTACACGGGCGCGTTTCGCCGAGTGGGTCGGCCAGCATAACCCCGGGGTCCGGGTATCCATTCATGAACTGCCCATAGCGGGGGACATTGCTCGGGTGACGACTCTGCCCGAGGACGAGGCTTATTAAAAAACTTATAAGCCCGAGAACTTGCTGGCCACCGTCTCTGCTCTCTGTATCCAGGTAATTTTTTAATATTGCTTGGCTTGTCTTTTTGTTTTACTTGATTCATTTTCCTTGTTCTGAACAACTTTGTGTTTTCTTTTAGGCGGCTCAGATGTCGTACCGGGCTGATCGGAATGCCAGCCAAAATGAAGATGACCTCCTGCTGGCCAAGAGGCTTTTACTTGCAGAGGCTGCCAAGGTCCGGGATGCTGAAAAGAGGGCTGGAGAAGCCGAGAAAAGGGCCTCGGAGGCCGAGAAGAGGGCTTCGGACGGGGCTTCTCTGGTGGCCAAATTGGAGGACAAGCTGAAGTGTTCCGAGGATCGTCGGGCCGAGGATTTGGGCATGCTGGAGAAGCTAAGAAGCGAAGTTAGCCGGCTTGAGAATGAACATTCTGCGGCTAAGGATGACTTTGCCAAGCAACTGTCCGCCTTGACGACTCGGAATGACTTGGCGTCTAAAGGTCTCCGAGAGACCGTGGCCGACCAAAAGAAAAAATTGACCGAGATGACCAAACGGGCCGAGGATGCAGAGGCCGAGGTGGCCAAGGGAGCTGCTCGGGAGGAAGGCCTGTATGAGGATTTCCGGCGGATGCTGTACATCGGGGAGGTTCAAGTTGGCGAGTTCGTGAAAGGCCGGTTTGGAGCCGACGTCGATGTTTCGGACTTCAAGCTAGACACGTTGGAGCTGCATCGCCGAGCTAAGGAGCTGCCCGAGGATTATGATGTTCCGACCGATATCGAGGATTATCTGGCTGATGATCAGGACCAAGGCCCGAGCTAATGCAGATGTTTTTGTAATTCTTGAACAATTTGGTTTTTTGTTTTATAGTTTTGAACAACTTTGCTTTGTCTTTGTAAATTTTTGGGATATTTGAGCTTTGAGCTCTTTTTGCCAGTTTGAATTTTTTCTTTCGTATATACTTGCTTTTTCTGAATGAATTTTTCCTTTGTATACATATCTTGGTTTTTACTTGTCTGAATGCCTATGTTTTCTTTGTTATATTCGTATTGTCTCTTTGAATGAACTTTTTGCCCTGTTTTTATTTTTGGAGATTTTGACTAAGTTAGTTTAGTTTCCGAGCTGGTTCCAGTAGTGTGAACTTTTTCTTGTCGTTTTCATGTATGGGTTCTTGACTCAGACTTAGGATAAAAAATGCTAGGATAGGTTCCTGGTTGTTCGTAGATCAAGCTTGAGCAAGTTTGATCTATTGTCTCAGGATGGATAACCTGTTGTCTTGGGATAAACCGGGGTTGTCATTGCTCGGGGTCAGAATTGCTCGTAGTTCGTAGGTGGTATGTAGCCCGCTGGTGGCGCATAGCCCGCTGGTGGCACATAGCCCGTAGATGGCACATAGCCCGCTGGTGGCACATAGCCCGCTGGTGGCACATAGCCCGCGGATGGCACATAGCCCGCTGGTGGCACATAGCCCGCTGGTGGCACATAGCCCGTGGATGGCACATAGCCCGCTGGTGGCACATAGCCCGCTGGTGGCACATAGCCCGCTGGTGGCACATAGCCCGTGGATGGCACATAGCCCGTGGATGGCGCATAGCCCGTGGATGGCACATAGCCCGTGGATGGCACATAGCCCGTGGATTTTTTACCGAGTAGAGTGCTCGGGTTTTGGAAAAGACATGAATTCTTTTTAATCTTTTTTATTCATTGAGGGGAAAAACTTATGTTTGAGTTTTACAAAAGCCTAACTCAAACATAAGTGAAAAAACCCCTAGGTACCTCGAAAATGAAAACAAGTAACTACTGATAGTATTTCCGAAGAACCTGGGAGTTCCAAGTTCTCGGGAGCACTCTGCCCGACATGTGTGCTATTTTATAAGCTCCTGCTCGTCCGACCTCAGTGACTCGATAGGGGCCTTCCCAGTTAGGTTCGAGCTTTCCTACTCCAGCATTTCCCTTAGCAATGTCTGCCCGTCGTAGGACCAGATCGCCGACTTGGAAACTCAAGGGTTTAACTCTCTTGTTATGATACTTAGCCATTCTTTGCTTGTATGCTTCGATTCTTAGCGCTGCCTGTTCTCTTCGCTCTTCCAGCAGGTCTAAGCATAATTTCTGTTCTTCCTCGTTCTTAGCCTCATCGAAGAACTGGACCCTTAGAGTTGGCATCCCGATTTCCACCGGTATCATTGCCTCGCACCCATATGTTAGAGAAAACGGGGTGTCTCCTGTGCCTGCCCTTGGCGTGGTTCTGTAAGCCCATATGACCTTCGGTAGCTCTTCCAGCCACTGTCTATCGAACTCCCCTAGCCTGGCCTTGAGCCCTTTTAGGATCGTCCGGTTGGTTACTTCAGTCATCCCATTGCTCTGCGGGTGAACTACTGACGTGAAGCGCAGGTCAATGTGCAAGTCGTTGCAAAATTCCTTGAAGGCTCGGCAGTTGAACTGCTTTCCGTTATCAGTTACCAACGCTCTGGGTATACCGAAACGACACACAATTTGCCTCCAGAAGAAATCCCGGATCCGAGCTTCTGTGATGGTGCTCACTGCCTCTACCTCGAGCCACTTAGTAAAGTGATCTACTGCCACTATCAAGAACTTTTTCTGCCCCGTGGTTGGCGTGAAAGGCCCCAGGATGTCAATTCCCCACGTTGTAAATGGCCAAGGACTGGTAATAGGACACTGCTCTGTAGTAGGAGCATGTCGGATATTCTGGTGTCTCTGGCAGTTTTCACACTTCTTTACTATCTCCTCTGCTTGCTTAACCATCAGGGGCCAGTAGTAGCCCTGCAACACTGCTTTCTTGGCCAACATGCGAGGAGCTATGTGTGCCCCGCAGATACCCTCATGTATCTCTCTCAACACATACTCTCCTTCCTCAGCTGTCAAGCATCTCGACCACGGGTGGGTGAATGACTTTCTGTACAAGACTCCGTCGAGGAACGCGTAGTACGGAGCTTGTCGCAAGATTTTGTAGGCTTTATCTCTGTTTTCTGGCAGAGTTCCATCCATCAGGTAGTGGGCTATACCTTGCATCCAGTTTTCCAAAGGCTGAGTTAGAAAAATGGTTTCATAGTTGTCAATACTGGAATGCTTTTGAACAGAGAAATGGACTCCTGGTATCTTTTCGTTCACTGTTGCTGCTTTGGCCAATACATCGGCCTCTTGATTTTCCAAACGAGGAACTTGCTCTATTACCCATTTTCCTCCGAGCTCCTGAATCTTGTTCAAGAAGAACTTGACTCTGTCCACGTATCTCCTCATTTCCGAATCCCGAGCTTCAAAAGTACCCAGAGTTTGACAAACGACTAACTGAGAATCACTCCTTATTGTTACGTGCTCGGCCTTGACCACGTTTACCATTCTCAATCCGATCAACAGAGCCTCATACTCCGCGGCATTGTTGGATGCCGGGAAATCGAATTTTACCGAGCTTCGGAGTGTGACTCCGTGAGGGCCTTTCAAGACTACGCCTGCCCCAGATCCATCCAGATTTGATGCCCCGTCGACTTCTAAGACCCGCCGTAGAAGTTGTTCATCAGGTTCTTCAGGTTGGTCGCTTGCAGTGGTCTCAGCTATGAAATCTGCCAATACTTGTGCTTTCAGAGCCGGTCTTGGTTCATACCGGATGTCATATCCTCCCAGCTGGACCGACCAGCTGACCAGCCGTCCCGACATCTCTGGCCTCTGCAGCGCCTTTCTCAGAGGTTGGTTCGTACGTACTACAATGATGTGAGCCTCGAAATATCTCCTTAGCTTTTCCGCCGCCACCTTCAATGCCAAAGCAAATTTCTCGATTTTTGGGTATCTGACCTCCGGGCCTTTCAAGACCCTGCTGAGATAGTAAACTGGGGTTTGCAGACCCTTATCCTCCTTCACCAGGACTGCCGCTGCTGTCTCGTCATTCACCGAGAGATACAAGTACAAGATTTCCCCAGGCTCAGGTCTACCTAGCACCGGGGGTGTGCTGAGGTAAACTTTCAGCTCTTCAAAAGCTGTGTTACACTCCTCTGTCCACTTGAAATTCTTTGTATTCTTCAGGATTTTGAAAAATGGCAAACATCGTTTGGCCGAACAACTCATGAATCTTCCCAACGCCGTTATTCTTCCATTCAACTTTTGTACTTCCTTCACCGAGCTGGGTGCTTTCATGCTCATTACTGCCTCGATTTTCTCCGGGTTCGCCTCGATGCCTTTCTCCGAGATGAGATGCCCTAGAAATTTCCCCGAGCGTACTGCGAAAACGCACTTTTCCGGGTTCAGCTTAAGGTTAAAACCTTTCAGCTTTTCAAAAGTTTCTGCCAGATCTTGTGCGTGATCCTCGATCCCCTTAGATTTCACTACTATGTCATCCACATAAACCTCGACATTCTTGCCCAGTTGATCTTTAAAAACATGATTCATGAGTCTTTGATAGGTTGCCCCAGCATTTTTCAAACCGAAAGGCATCTTCTTGTAGCAATAGGTCCCCAGATCCGTTGTGAAAGCTGTTTTTTCTTCGTCATCTTTACTCATTGGGATCTGGTGATATCCTTGAGAAGCATCTAAGAATGCATAGACCGCAAATCCGCACGTCGCGTCCACCAGTTGGTCAATGTTTGGCAGAGGAAAACTGTCCTTTGGGCAGGCATTGTTTAGATCAGTGAAATCTATACAAAGCCTCCATCTACCGTTGGACTTCTTGATCAAGACTACATTAGCCAGCCATTCAGGGTAGTCTACTTTCCTGATAAACCCGGCTTTCGAGAGCTTCTCCACTTCATCTCGGATAGCAATCTGTTTCTCCAGAGAGAAAGTTCTTTTCTTTTGCTTGACAGGTTTGCATTTCGCATCCACGTTTAACTTGTGCGAGATGATCTTAGGGTCTACCCCCCCCAATATCCTCTGGCTTGTTGGTAAACTCCTCCACATACTGTTTTATCCGAGCTATGATAGCTTCCCGGTGCTCGTCTGGCCAATCTACCCCCAGCTTTACATACATCTCGGATCCCTCTGTAAGTTCAATCGTTTCTAAGTTTTCTCGGGGTTTCTGAGCTTTTTTCTCTCTGATGAGCAGCTCTGGTGTATCGATGTTCATTGTTTCCACCGTGCTGCCCATAGTGGCCATGTAACATTGCCTAGAAAGGTTTTGGTTTCCCCTGATAGTTATAACCTCGTTTTCCACTGGGATTTTCATCATCAAGTATCGAATACTAGTCACTGCACCTGTGCTATACAACATAGGTCTACCAAGAATTCTATTATAAGCAAGAGGCATGTCAACTATCATGAACAGTGAACGTACCTTCCGTGTTGGTTCCGCCAGGATTCCCTCTGTTCCGTCCTCCTGAGGTATTTCGATGCCGAGCTCCAAATCTAGCTCGACCATGCCTTCTGGGGTGACCGGAGCTCCCCCCAGCCCCAGGAGAGGAATGTTCACAGGCTTGAGGTCAGTCTTAGATCCTCCCATTGTCAAAAAGACTGACAGAGTCAACAAGTTAACCGAGCTGCCATCGTCCACCAGCAACCGTTTTACCCATTTCGATCCAATGATGGCTGATACAATCAAAGCGTCTTCATGAGGAAAATCTACTCCTTTCACATCCTATGGCCCGAAAACAATGTTAGGCCATGGCGACCCAGTAGATACCGACATGACCATCTTTTGCTTTTTCTTTCTGCGTTTGCGACCATACTCGGATTCCGAGGTTCCTCCTGAGATAGTGTTGATTACTCCTGTGACTTGTGTTTTCTTCGACGGGGATTGGGCTTCCCTACTCCCCCCTGGCTCCGACCTGACCGAGTTGACCCTCGTATTTCCTCGGTCTTGGCCCTCCTTGGCCACAACAAAATGTTGTAAACGCCCCTGGCAGACTAACTTGTCTATCTCGCTTCGCAAACGTCCACATTCCTCCGTTTCGTGGCCATAACCATCATGAAAATCACAGAACTTGGATCGGTCTCCATCTTTCACTAGCCTCGGTGGATAACGAATCTCTTCGTTGTTGTGCTTGATCCAGGATAGAATTTGTTCCCTCGGAGTATTGAGTGGTACATACTGTCTCGGCACTCCCGCTCGATCCACATATCCTTTCGTTCCTCCTCCAATACTGAAACTTGGCTTAGTACCAGGCCCCGTACTTGGCGGACTGGTCTGAGCATTGAATGGCTTGTTACCTCTGTATCCCGAAGTCTCGTTCAGAGGTCGGTACCGATCTTGGCTACGGTTAGATCCCTGAGTATTCTGCGTTTTACTGGGAACCGGGCTAGCCGTCCCGTAAGACTTCCTCTGCCTTTCCTCGTCGAGATTGATATAATTCCAAGCCCTGTCCATCAACTCGGTGTAAGTGTCAACCGGGTTGGTGATCAGGCTGTCTCGGAAGACTTGCATGCTGGTGTTATCTTTCATAGCATCGATGGCGGTATCATCGTTCAAATCTTCTATCATGATCGCCTCGGCATTGAACCGAGCAATGTAAGCTTTCAAACTTTCTCTCTGCTTTTGAAAGCATTTCTTCAAATCACTGGATCTTTTCTTTCGTTCGATGCTCGGGGCAAAATGAGTTTTGAAAGCCATAGCGAGCTCCCTGAAACTAGTAATAGAGCCCTCCTTGAGGTTCTGGTACCACTTTTGCGCCGCATCACTCAACGTGGAAGGGAAAACTTTGCACACAGTGGCGTCCGAGACACTTTGAACTCCCATGGCAACCTGAAAGCAACTTAAATGAGTCATCGGGTCGGATTTACCGTTATATCTGTCAATGGGCGGATATTTAAACTTATCTGGAAATGGGTCATCCCATATAGCCTTTGACAAAGGGCTAGCAATGCCACAGGTAGTAAAAGGTCGAGACTCTGCCTTGTGCCCTTTATGCCTATCTAGTTCGGCCTGGACCAAACGAGTAACTTCGTCATGCAAAGTTTTCTGATGCTGAGATGCTGCACCCGAGCTGTGAACACTCTCTGCCCCGTTTCTCCTGACCGGTGGGACTCCTGCCCTCGCGGTCCGCAGAGGATCTGCCTCCGGGTCTGGGTCTCCCCTCCCCAAACCAGCGTCACCGCGCTGTGTCCCCGGTGGTAGATTCTCGTCTTGCACCCCCTCCCTTCGAGGAGGAGGAGGATCATTCCGACCTTCGTCTCTCGGAAAAGGACGATCATGCCGACCTTCGTCTCTCGGCAGAGGGCGATCATGCCGACCTTCGTCTCTCGGCAGAGGGCGATCATGCCGACCTTCGTCTCTCGGCAAATTGGTGTCACGATGATCTTCGCCTCTTGGTGCTTGATACTCTGTGGGACCTCTAGGTCTGGGTCGTGGGTGGTCGCTCCGACCTTCCTCTCTCGGAGGACGACCATCCTGAAACTCAGCAGCTTGAGGTGGGGGGGCCACGGGGGTGGCCGAGGGATTGTAACTTGGGTAATACTGAGACATGACTGCAAAATGCATCTGCTGGGCCTGGTGTAGTTGACGAGCCATGTATTCCAAATATTCTTGAGCTTGTAAGACCGCCGGAGGTATATCCTGCCCAGAAGTTGTTCCCGTTCCCGTAGCCACCAGTGTGGCGTCTACCGGGAAGTTAAGTTGAGTGGGAGACAAGGTATTGTGGAGGAAACTCTGAGGCACGGTGGTTCCTGGGGTTGAAAGGTGAGTGTGACTTGCATCTGAAGCAAAAGGGTTAGCCCTAGGATAGTTTTCCAATCCATATAAAGGCACAAATCCAGCTCCACTGCCGGAGGCCCTGGATCCTCCCACCTGAGCATTCGCCGGAGGAGTTAGGCCAGTGATCACAGAGGTCCGACCACTAGCAGAAACTCCACCAACCAAGTTGGTGTCCGTAGCCGTAGTACCCAGAGGGTCTACCCTGTCCAAAACAGGATCATCAGCCATTGTTTCTTGTCAAGATCTGATCAGCAACGTCAAGAAAACCAGAGTAGAACAGGGGAATACAAAACGAATTCCCACAGACGGCGCCAAGTGATGAATCACCAAACTGAATCCGAGCTTGACCAACCTGCACACCACAAGCAAACAGAGGTCAGAAGGAACTCCGGTGGGGGTCACCGGACGTTCACTCCGACGCTCAAGTAAGGTTTTGAAGTAGAGGAAGAAGAAGAAGAGAAAAGAGTGTTTTCAGTAGAGAAAAAGAAATTACCTAGGGTTTGTCCTTAAACCCTCTATTTATAGTTAGGGTTTAAGGACAAACCTGCCTTGCTGGCAGGCTGTGAGCCCAGTGGTCCCAGGAATCAGTTATGCTGACGTGGTAGGATATCCCTGCGGGTGGCACGGGTTGTTAGGTGTGTCAGAGGGAACATTCCTCACGTACCTGTCAGAAGATCTTCTGTGGTCCCAGGATCTGGTACACGAGTGAGCGCTCTTCGGCAGGACCTCGGAGCCCGGATAACTTGGGAGTCAAGTTATCATGGTTCCTGTATCTGAGAGCAGCTCAGAGCTCGGACCAGATGGCCCAGTCTTTCGGGCTCAGGAGCTCGAAGCTCGGCTTAGGTCTGACTTGGACATACTTCAGAGCTCGGGTAAGATCCTTGGTCCGACCTTATCAGGCATGATTGTCTCGGATGATGTTTGAATTCCCATCGATCTGGTGACCCCCCAAGTCATGCGTTCTATGGTTTCAAGAAGGTCGGACATTGTTACCAGGTCGGTGAAATGCTTGACTTAGCGATGTTCGTTCCTGGCGAGGTTGCTTCGCCCCTACTAGATGTGCTACGTTATCAGTACTCGTTCGATTCTTTTTTGTTTTTCCTATGTATTCTTCTTTACTGCTGCATTACTCCTTATTTTCCATTTATTCTTTTTCGTTTTTCCTATGTATTCTTCTTTACTGCTGCATTACTCCTTATTTTCCATTTATTCTTGATGTTCATTCTTCTTTTCTTGGTTTTCGGATTTCAACATTTTTGTATTCTTTGTGCTTGTCTTTATCTTCATTACTCGAAGTCTTTTATTCCAGCTGATGTTTACTCTTTTAATGAGTAATTGTTTCTTCGAGGTGACTCTTCTTGTTTGCAATTCTTTTTTATTTTGTTCCTTTTATTTTCTTCATTGGACATATATGAGTCCTTCAAAGTCCTCCACAAATACACTGATCTCACAGGGTATTTATGCCCGTTTTGAGATCAGGTCATTCAATTTATTTCGTCGATTTTTCTTGATTTTAATTCTTTTCAGGTGGACTGCCTTCCTTACTAAGATTTGTTCCTCTGATTTGGGCGAGTTGTTTGTGATTCGTTGATTTGGGCATGTAGCCTTATTTCTTTTGATTTGAGTGAGTCCCCTTATTTTGGCACTTGGCCTTATTTTTACCCGAATCATTTTAGACTCGGTCTTCTGTTTTGAGATATTTCGCATTCCTTTTGATTGGCATTTTGCCTTTCTTTCGCATTTCTCTATTTCTTGGCATTTCGTCTTTCGCTTTATTTTGCTTTATTTAGTTGATTCGCCTTTCGCTTTATTTTGCTTCGAGTTGATTTTGATCTTTGATATTTCGCTTTTAGAGTTAATCTAAACTCTGTTTTTGGCATTTTGCTTTTATTTTTAGAGTAAATCTATACTCTGATTTTTGGGCGTTTCGCCTTTATTTTAGAGTAAATCTATACTCTGGTTTTTTGGGCGTTTCGCCTTTATTTATTCCGAGTCCTGTCTGCTTTGCTGCGTTGTATGAATTAAAGATAGTTCGCACCATTGGGTATGACAAACGTCTATACTTAACAATGGGCGATTGGCACCGTCGGGTATGACAAAAAATCTATACTTGACGACGGACGATTGACACCATTGGGTATGACCAAAAGTCTATACTTGATGATGGGCCTTTTGACTTCTATCTTATTCATCCTTCTTTCCCTCTTGGGGTTTTCTTCAAGGTTCAGACGAATCTATCTTCTTTGTCTCTCTTGGGGTTTTCCTTTGGATGAGTCTTCTTTGGATGATTCATCTTTGTCAAGTTTTATTTTTTTTTTGTTGTTTTTTTTTGTTTACTCTTTTTGACCGAACCTTATTAAGGCGAGTCTCTTCTTGTTTAAACTTTGGCTTATTCTTCTTTGGCGGAGCCTTCTTTGTTTATTCTTTTTGACCGAGCCTTATTAAGGCGAGTCTCTTCTTGTTTAAGCTTTGGCTTATTCTTCTTTGGCGGAGCCTTCTTGGTTTATTCATTCGTTTTGCCCGAGGTCTTTTCCTTCATTTTTACATCGCTTGGTTCTTCATGATCTCAAGTGGTGTTCTCTTTATTGATTTCTTTCTCCATCTTCATTATTGTTCCGGGAAAAATTCATTTGATTTCTTATTTCTTCTCTTCTTTCGGCCTTTATATTTATTTTTTCTTTTCTTGCCACCGATTTCTGTTATGCTTTCTATATTCTTTTACTCCTTGTAGGAGTTCTGTTGCCACCATCTCTCGCTTTATTTCCCTTTTCTGGATTTTTCTTTGTTTTTGTAATTATTAGATCAAAGTTATTTGCTTCCGCTAATTGTTTGTCTTTTTTTTTTGATCGTATTTTTCGTGGAATTTGTATCTCTTCCTTCAAGCTACCCCACAAATACACCGATCTTAAAGGGTATTTATGCCCGTTTTTTAGATCATGTCTCCGTTTTTCGCCTCTTGGGCTGTTTTCGTTCTTCCTTTTATTGCGTTGATAGGGGTGAGCACTTCAGTTTCATGTCGTTCAAGTCGAGTTCTTCGGTTTTGATTTTTGCTTATAGGGCGTGTTCGCTTGATTCTCGTATTTTTTTTATTATTTCCTTACTTTGATTCATTGGTCTTCATCTCTTTGCCTTGTAGGGCTCTTCTCTCCTCAAATTATTATTGAGTAGTTTGTAGTTTATCGAGTCCAGTCTCTTTTTTTATTTCGGTTGATAGGGGCGAGCCCTTTAGTTTTAAATCGTCCAAGTCGAGCTATTCAGCTTTCATTTCCTTTAGCGCATTGGCTATTTTCTTCCAGATTTTCTTCCGCTACGTGTGTGTTTTTACTTCAATATGGAGATTCAGAGGATTCGCCTTTGTCTTTTTGTTGGAGCATTTTTCCTTTATTTCTCTTCTTGAATTTGGTCTCCTCATGACTTTGTTTTGGTTTCCACCTTTTCGGGTGGTATCTTTTTGATCTTCTCCGTTTTGACATTATTTTTGTTTTCTTCATTCCTTCCATCTTTTTTGTTTCTCGTTGTTTCTAGCGATATTATGCCCTTCTTCATTATTTTCGGGTAGTATTCTCTTTATTTTATTCTTTTACTTTAGCTTCCTGGAACATCTTGTCCTTTGATTTTTAGATCGTTTCGTCAATTATGATTTTTGCCTTTTGGGCGATTTATTCCTTCGGCTTCTGCGACATCTTGACTTTCGGTCCTTAGACCATTTCTATAGTTACCATTTTCGTCTCTTGGGCGATTTTTTAATTTTTCTTTGATTGCAACTTTTGCAGTTTTTTTCTCCACTTTTTTGCTCTTGATCTAGATTTCTTATTCATCTATATGTTTGGTTCGCTTTCGTTTTTTTTCCGGATCATTTCTCTCTTTGTCTCATAGGCCACTTCACTTTTCGCCTTTCGATCTTTTATTTTGTTGGGCGTTGTTTGCCTAGTTTTCTTGATTTTTAGGACATTTCGTATCTTCTTTCACACTCTTCAAGCGCTAATGTTTCTTTAATGAAAGAATCGGCGTATATTCTCCAGCATTTCTCTTTTTATTTTATTTTTTCATATTTTATGTCTATACTTTATAAATTTCGAATTGTTCAATAATGGACTTCACGATATTACATATTCAAAGTAGCAAATACTTGATAAAGGAAACTAATGATTATAGATTTATTTCATATGCTATATATATATATATATTTGCACTCATGTGTTTGATTAAAATATTATCAAGTTTATTCATGTATATATCTTTGCTAAAAAGTAAAGATCTCATATAGTTATATGTATGTGTTTAATTAAAGTATTGTCAATTTATTCATATATATTTTTTCTAATAAGCAAGGATCTCATAATTATTTTAGAGAGCAATTATAATTTATTATAAGAAAAAAATATATATTTTGATAGATTTAATGGTAATAGAAATCATTAAAGGAATGAATTAATCATCCATTAAAATTCATTATTTTAAAAAGTGTATTTTAGCCAATAAAATAAGAAGTTTAACACTTGATAATGTAATTTTGATTTATTTATTAATTTCGTGCAAAAATAATTGCAAATTATCGATATGATTAAACTATCAATTTAAAAGAAATCATGTAATATGGGCAACATGTTAGAGTCACGACATAATAAATTAACTTCACGTGTAATTTAAATATTTAATTTGAGTTTGAAAACTTATCGGCATGGAGATGTATAATTTCCGATGCTTTCATCCGGTCATCTTTTCAATAAAATTTGAGACGAGATTTGTTGTTCAGCTGCTTTAATCATGACGTGCTTGCTTCCTTTTCCATGCCCGTTGGACCTGCTTGCTCCTTTTAATTTCTCATTGAATTAACTTTTAGCCAACTTCCATAATTTAAATGATGTGTTTGTAAAACTTGCCGACCAATCCTTCAACTGACATGCTTAACTCATTTAACTATTGAATTAATTCGATAAATGCCTCGTGCTTCCAAACTCTTCCAAATTACTTCGTTTTTAGCTATAAATTTCATGCAATCTTCGCACTAGTGTCATGAATGTAGAAGTATTTCTACTTTATTTAGATGTAGAATCTCTCATGTCTTCATCCAGCTTCCGTCAGAAGTTATCCTTTCAATAAAATTTGTTTGAGTTCAGAAAAGTTCCTTCGATTTTGAAGTTTAGTTAAGCTTTTCTCACAGATGGCGCCAATTGATGGAGTCTGCCTTCTGAACCGGTGAATGAGACTAGCAAAACAGTGTAGATGGCTAATCGGACGGTTTGTCCGATTAGCTCTCCGATGCTTAAGTCAGTTTAGACTTAAGTGAAAGTATTTGTTATAAGTTGTGTGTTTAGGCATAGCTCAAGCTTCTTTTATAGTAGTCGAATGTATACCTTGCAGAGTTGTAGTAGGAAAGTGATTCCTATTTAGAAGGGTTTGACCCTGATTAGGAGTGTGTTTCCTTATTCAGACAGGAGTCCTATTTAGGAAGATATTCCTAAACAGTCTTATCTTCCTAAGTTGGAGGCTATCTTCCTAAGTTGGAATTTGTATCCAAATAGGACAGATACTCCGAATATGCTTAGATCTTGGAGATCTTATCCGAATCCCGGGGTCGACGTGCTTTGTCCGAGTCCTCAGGGATTCGGTCTTTATGATGTCGAATGATGTATTTCAGTCAAGGCGGTGGATTCGGCTCTTTGGGCGGGAGTCTGGTGTCGTCTGAAAATAGATCTCCTGCGACTCGGCTCCATTATAAGTAGAATAGGATTCGGTATCCATCAATTAAGTTAAATTTATTTCAATAAAATATTGTTGTATTAATAAAAAATCTAACCCTACTATATTATTTTGTTTGATAAAATTACACTATATATTATAATTAGCGGTAGAACTGATTATTATTTTTTGAAAATGGCAAGAAGAAAAATAAATTAAAATAATAAGAGATTTTTAGATAAATACCCTCAAATAGACAAAATATTCTCACTCATACCTGTTAATTAAAAGAATAATAATTTTACTATTTGACTCAAGTTTCTTTGCAAAAATACGACTTCTTCAATTCTGGTAAGTAACATCTGCTACTCCTTAGTCTATTTAGCTTGTTTCAATTGTTGAATAGACCTACGAAGAAACTAGCTAGAGAAACCAAAAACAGTCCCGATCAGCCATGGATTCATCCAAAGATCGTAAAACGATTTCTTAAACAGGTATGAGAATCTTTACAAGAATCAAATTCGCATTAGTCTGATTTACTATTCTTCCGTTAGTGTCGCGGGAATCGAGATTCCGGCAGCGGAACTGAAAATCACCGGCTATAATTTCTCAGATTTGAATCGGGGCAAGTAGTTGTGTGTTCGGAGGTGGAATTGGTGGCTGACTCGGATTTGACCAACTTTGCCGAGTGAAATTTCATGCAACTGCATTTATTGTTGAAATGGGTGAGTTGCTTCGGTTTGATTTGGATGAGAAAGTTGAGAAGCATATCACTGGTTTGGAAAATGAGCTTATTTCATGGGTTTCTAATAAAGAGGAAGATGGCAGAGAAAGATGTTTGTTTTTTCATACATTTAGCAACACTGTTGATTTGTGCATTTTCTCTTCACTTTAATTCTTCTTTTTGTCCTGTTTATAAATTGCTCTTTGATGATTAATTTGCATTTTAGTTGATGGTAATTATTATATGTTTGTTTCTGCTATTCTTGTTTGCAGGTGTGGGTGTCTCGATTTTGGCCAAGTTTAGGTACTAACACTTTTGTCTAATTAAATTCAGCACTTATAAAACAAGTTTAGGTACTAACACTTTTTAAAATTAAGTATAAATTTAAGTATAAATTTAAGGTTTGCTAACAGTATTATTAGAATTAAGTAAAAATTTATCGATTGCGATTTTGCTGGCTATTTTTCTTAAAAGATGGAAATAATATTTTGAAAATTAAGTATAAATTTATCGACAGTTTACTCACGGTTAACTAACGGTGACTATCACAAAAATTATATTAATTTCTTAAAAGATGGAAATTAACTATAAATTTATCGACGGTTTACTCACAGTTAACTAACGGTTGTACTAAAAATAAATTTATTAATTTTTTTAAAAGTGAAGTTTGTTTAAAATACACAATTCAAATTTACCAACAATTTATTAACCATACAATCATAATAAAAATTATTACAAATTTCCAACGGTTAACCTAACGTTTACTAAGAGTGTATTACAACTAATATTAACATATTGCTATTAATTTTCTATCTTTGACAAGAAAATCACAAAAAATAAGGACTTTCTAACTATTAAAGAAACCAACCTCTATTAAAAATCACATATCTTAAGAAATAGAAAAATGACCATAATAATGTTGCCTCATGATAAACATATATAGTGAAAATAGAAATAAAAATACTCATAAATAAGCCACCAGTATATATACATATGCATAAAAATGACACTGTTATTTCATACAGACTTCTCCATGCCCACATCATCACAAAAAGCTTATGGATGCTTTTTTTATATCGGTTTACTAAATAAAAATTTACCAACGGTTTACTATCAGTTAAAAAACAATTTATTATTGTTTATTTTTTAAAAATTATGAAATATTAAACTTATGGTTTATATCGGTTTACTAAATATAAGTTTACCAACGGTTGACTATCGGTTTAGTAACGGTTTACTAAATATAAATTTACCAACAGTTTACTACCAGTTTACTTAAAAAACTATTTACTATTGTTTATTTTTTTAAAAATATAGAATATTAAACTTATGGTTTATATCGGTTTACTAAATATAAATTTACCAACAGTTTACTATCAGTTTATTTAAAAAACAATTTATTATTGTTTATTTATAAAAAAATAAATAATATTAAACTTATGGTTTATATCGGTTTGCTAAATATAAATTTACCAACGGTTGACTATCGGTTTAGTAACGGTTCACTGAATATAAATTTACCAATGGTTTACTATCAGTTTACTTATTGTTAATTTTTTTAAAATTATAAAATATTAAACTTATATTTTATATCGGTTTACTAAATATAAATTTACCAACGGTTTACTATCGGTTTAGTAACGGTTTAGTAACGGTTTACTGAATATAAATTTACCAATGGTTTACTATCAGTTTACTTATTGTTAATTTTTTTAAAATTATAAAATATTAAACTTATGTTTTATATCGGTTTACTAAATATAAATTTACCAACGGTTTACTATCAGTTTACTTAAAAAAAATTACTATTATTTAATTTTTAAAATTATAAAATATTAAACTTATGGTTTATATCGGTTTACTAAATATAAGTTTACCAACGGTTGACTATCACATTACTAACGGTTTACTAAAAAAAATAAACGGTTTACTCACGGTTCACTAACGGTATTCTAATAGTCGAGAATGATATTTCATCAATAATAGAAGTCATAATTTTGTACCGTTCGCTTACTTTGCATATGTTAAGCGAATGTGTACTTGGATGGCCCATGAAGTGGCTAAAAAGTCCTTAAAGCCTCCTTTTTAGGAGTTATTATTGTAATTTCTGTTATTTAGTTCTCTCAAACATTATGTACTTCTATTTATCGAAATTAATACAATTGCTACTTTGCAAAAAAAAAAAGTTAAGCAAAACAAAAAAGGAATTTAATGCTTCTACACTACATGACTACACCTTCTTTTTCTTGCTTTTGGCTATATGTATAAGATATTTTTAAAATAGATTGATATAGCTAATTTAGCTTCTGGAGATTCTTGCACTGCGCAAACAGAAAGAGGGGAGTGGCACCATCACATTCACAGGTACCTACATCAAACATCAAATTAAAATAAAGTATCAAAATTATGAACCATGAATTTGTAGAAAACAAAATAAAAGCAAACACCTTAATCTCAAGTCATTATGACCAACGCCAACAGCAATGAATCAACTAAAATTCAGCATTCTATAACCAAAAAACAACAAACAAAAAAATAAAATTTGTATGAAATCGAAATCAGCTTAACTAGTAGTAACCCCTCATACACTTCTCACTCAAGTGACACCATTCTATAATTACAGGTAGACACACAATAAGCTAGCAAGTAACAAAACATAACAAAAATTAAAAACAAACTGATGTTGTAATGTTGGATGATTAAGTTATCTGACAATGCGTTTGAAAATTGAAAAGACACTTCTGAGAGAGCGAGGCAGTAGGAGTGAACAGAGGGCAGCCATTGAGACCCAAATCAAGAGAAGGGTCAGTATCATCCTCCATGAGGCGGCGGGTGCGGGTGGCGCCGTCGTCGAGGAGGGAGGCTTCGAAATCGTCGGCTGTGGATGACAACCGAGCGAATGAACTTTTTCTTTCATTATAATTTATATTTCTTGTGAAACAGCTTCATTCCATTTGGCAATTGCCATATGAAATCCATAATCCATGAAAGCCTTCTTCGTCTTCTTCTCATAACTTATTGACTTATTTATCCTGTTAATAAGCCCTTCCATGTCCCCTACTCAAGAGACAGAAAGTAGACTTTTATAGTATTAAACACAGTAGAAACAAAATTAAAATCAAAAACGAAGAAAAATGTCATAGCCAAACAATTGAAGACTGCTTAAACACAAAATGAAAAATGCATAAAAAGCATCCAATAAAGTTTGATTCTGCTGCTAATTTGTATAGGCTCCAAAAAAGATAAATCATGTGATTAGAATAGAAATTTGATAATTTCAGCTTGAACATTCTACACTTCAGATCTAAGTAAATTTGAAATTAAATGGATCTAAACTAAAGCTAACTTATGTGCTCCAATAATTGGTCTACGCATTTCTCATAGCTAAGAGTAAGAATATGGAGAATTTCATTGGCTGATTTATTAAAATAGCCTCACCACAGCCTTAACTTAGGAAGATGAACTGCAAGCATTATTCATTTGAGTTATAGCATCAAGAAGAGCTTGTTTAAGCAAAGTAGCATACATTTGATTATTAGCAAAGCTATCATCAATTATCAAAAATTTGTGATTTGTTGGCCATTATTTTGATGGAGTATTAATCATTCAATTTCAACTTTCAGTCAGACAATTACTCGAAATAGGTTGTGTTCATCAGCTGAACTAAGTGATAGTTTTCAGTTTAAAATTTGATTTTACTAAAATTCTGATTAGGAACAATAGTATCAGTAGGGTTCTCAAAACTTGACCAAACAGAAACACCGCCATTGTTTACTATTAGTTTACCAAATATTCACTATCGGCTTACCTGAGAAGTGAGTGCAGGAAATATAGCTAAAAGATGGAAGGAGCTAAGCGGCCAAAAAACTTGAAGGGCCTCCTCGACCCTCTAGACATGGATCTCCGTCGATATCTTATTCACTACGGTGAAATGGCTGAAGCTACCTACGACACTTTCTATTAGAAAAGGAAGTCAAAATTTGTCGGGGACAGTAGATATTCAATGAAGAATCTTAAATTATGCATTTCAATTCAAATCCATCATAAAATTACCCAGGCACAAATAAAAAAAATTCTAACAATCATATAGATATAACTTCAAAATCAACGAATAACTTTTAAAAATTTACCTCAGAGTTGCGAGGAGAAGACGCCATCAAAGCACAACCCTTTCGCCGTCACTCTCACACCGTAAGAAAACTAATACTTTTCGGATCTTCACTTCGCCATAACATCAGATCTGACGAGCATCGTTAATTTCGATATAGATGAAGACACCATCCTCGACGGCGCAGGGATAGCTTCAGATGCTATCCAGATACATCGAAGGAAAGAAGCAACAAAAACGCGGCGGATCGAGATGGAATTTTCTGGTTGCCTTATAATTGAAAATTAAAATCGTAAAAAAGAAAGAAAAAAGACGAAATCTGGAAATAGTTAAGTTTGTATCGTAAATTTTTAAGGATGAATAGCGCGTCGTACATGTGAGAATATTTAGGTGTTTGGTGGTGGTGGGTCTAATTTCCTCAAATAATAACCAATGATTTTCGGCCATTCTAATTTCTCTCTCTAATATCATAATCATAATGATCAATGTCGGTAAAACCACGCATCTACGGTTTTTTTGAGGTCAAATATACATTTGAATCCCTATATTTATCCACTTTTAGTATTAAGTTTATATATTTTTATTTGTCAATATTAAGTCTTTATATTTTGAATTTTATGGATAAGTCCCTCCACCATTGAACTAAAATATGTGTATTCACTTCTACTTTTAGCAATTTCAATGATTTTATATATTTTATAGTTGTTTATTTTTTATTTTTTCTAAATTATTTACATGTATATATATTATGTTTAGACACAATAAATTTCAATTTATAAATTACTATATAAATCATATATTAAATTCGAACACATATTAATAAAATAATTTTTGAAATTTATATTTAAACATATATCCTCTAAATTTATTTAAAAATTGAATATATTAATATCTTTTAAATAATAATTTATTTTATTAATTTTTAACTAAAAAATTAGTTTTACTTTTATTTATAATTTTATAAATATATATTTATTTAAAATCTATTAGTGAAAATGATATATATTAAATAGTAAGGACGTGTGTATTTACATATATAACTATAATTTAAAAAAGACCAAACAACTATTAAATATATAAAAATCATTATAGATACTTAATATTAATAAAAATAAAAGTGAAAAGACTAAATTTATGTATTTTTTTCAATGAACAAAATATAAAGACTCAATATTGATAAATAAATTTCAAGAATTTAATACCAAAAATGGATAAATATAGAGACTCGAATATGTATTTTACCTTAAAAAAAACCATACATGCATGGTTTTACCGACCTAAGAGCGACGTCAATGCCCTCTTTAAAATTGTTAAGCTCACTAATTTAAATAATTTGATAATAAACTAAAGAGCTAATGACTCTTTATTATTGAAATTAATAATAGAGAGTGAAATTGACTCTTCAAATATAGAAAGTCAAATTCATTATGTATTTCATATTTTATCAACAAAATTTCAATTTTAAAATAATTTTTATTATTTTTTCTCTTAAAAATATATTATTATCTCCTTTTCAACATTAAAAAACTATAAAAAAGTAAACTATAAATAAAAATAAAATGATATTATTTAATATTTATAAAAATAAGATAAAATAAAATAAAAATTTATAAATTAAAAAATATGTTACACTAATTAAGAATTAAACTCTTTATATTTGAAATTCTCTTTATTTTACTAAAAATACTTTTTAAAGTAAAATGTATCATGGGAGATGTTGTAACTCCATCTTAAATTTATAGATGTGCATTGATCATTATAATAACAAGGAATTATTCAAGTTTATATGTATATGTTTTACTAATGTTTTTTTACATATAGATAAAATAAATATTAGTTTTAATTATAAATTTATTAAAGTTTTAAAATAATTTTATGAACATTTTGATAATTTTAGTTTTATTTTAAAAATTATTTATGATTAATAATAGAAATTACTGATTTAATTTTTAATAGTAATAAGTTGAATTATTTTTAAAAAATCTAAATAATATTAAGATCTAATTAAAAAATAATAAAAATAATAATATAATAGTAAAAGATAAAGGATTAAACTGTAATTTTTTATTGAATTAGCGCCATTAATACTTTCTATGACGGAGGGACCCGATGATTATAAAATTAAAAGTGTAAGGACTAGATGCTGATAAATATAAGCATATGGATCCAATGATAAAAACAGGATAAGTGTAGGGATCCAATCCGTAATATGCCTTCTTTTAACACATATACATGCACGTGCTCCTACTTAAGGTAATTTTAAAAGAGAACAGCATTATGTGTAGCTTTACCTTTTGAGATTAATTAATTGACTAATCATTCACAATTTCACATGTATGTATATTAATTGGACTATAATGGGCATTAATAATCAATTGGGTAATTAATTTATGCCTTTATTTCTTTTTCTGGTTCTTTTTTTTGGAAATTGAAATTATTTCACTAAGAACAATCAGACCATATTACATCAAAAATAAAATCAGGGTTGACTAACCCAAAAAAAAGAGAAATATCAAAAAAAAGTCATTTTGAAAAAAGAACAAAGCATCAATTCATTCAATTTGGCACGAAATATCAAAAAAGTCATTTTAAAGACTTTTGGGTCAAACTAACCCACACCTTGCATTTTCGTATCGAAAACACCCAAAAAGAGTGGGAATATCACCCCTCCTAAACTATGTAAACCGGATCTATTCACCCCTCCATTCCCACCGGAAACAACTCTAATTTAACTACCGACCGCCGCACTCATCGGATTCGCTGCTGGAAAAATAATTCCAGCAGGCACCACCCACTGCCAGACTTTTTTTTCGCAGATTTGTTCTTCTCGCGAAGAAGAACAGTCTGTTCTTCTCGCAGAGAACAGATGATATGTTCTTCACGAGAAGAACATCGGATTTGCTGTTCTTTGTGAAGGATATATGCATATCTAATCGTTCGAAGAACATATCTTTTGATAAGTTCTTCAAAAGAACAGATCTGCCGGAAAAAAAATTCTAGCTGCCGATTTTTTTTCCGGCGGCGGTTGTTGGTAGCGGCGGGTCGGTGGTATCCGGTGGATGGAGGGATAAAAAAATTACAATAAAATCCTTAAAGATATAAGATTATCATTGTTTGAAAGTATTAATTTAAAAGGTTGAAAAAAATATTAAGGACTATTAATTTTTTTTATCAATTCTTTTACAAAGAGAGTGTTTCAAACGCTCGTTGAGAGTGAGCTAGGATGGGAGAGGGATTGATTTTATGCATTTTGACATAATTGTGGATTTTTTGATTCAAAATCTCCTAAAATGACTTTTTTGATATTTTGTGCCAAATTGAGGGGTGAAATGATTCTTTGTTTTTTGAAAAAAACATAGCTTGAAACTTTTGTTTTTTTTTTTTGATGAAAGCTTAAAACTTTTTATAATTGCTTTGTTTTTTTTTTTTGGAAAAAAACCTTATGATCAAGTTTAACTTATGGAGTACTATTAAATAACTTTCTTCTTTAGTTATTTTATGATTCTTGACCTAAACGAACAGCCATACAAATATTAGTTCTTCAATTTAATTTAGTGCGGCGTTCGCTAAAGTTGTTACAAATTAATTAATTAATTAGCATATGACAGGAGATACGACCTTGATTGTTGAAATTTACCTAATCTCATGTTAAAAAAATCAAGGCTTAACCAACAAAACAAAAAACTAAACTTTTTATACGATTAAAATCGTAAATTGTGGCATATTTTTCACATTTAACTTTTTAATTGTAGCTATTTATTCAATTTAACGTTCTATTGATTAGAAAAGATCAATTTATATAACTCTAACTGAATATAATATTTTTCAAATGAAAGGTATTTAGCAAATTGAGGTTATAGTTTACGGAATTAAAAGATTTGATTAAAAATAAAAATAATTAAAAAATCTAATTGTTGATGAATAAATTCTCAAATTAAATAACTGGTTATAATTGAAATTTATAATATAAAAAGTGATTGATGATTTTATTAAAAGTTTTCATTTTTATTTTTTGAATTAGAAGCATATGTAAATATTTTGTTTTTTTTAGGCCAATTGTATTAAGAAAAAAATACCCCCGGTCCCCCCCCCCCCCCCCACCCCCACCCCACCTCCCTCCTCTCTCTCTCTCATAATAATAAAATAAAACATTATATAATCATTATTATTATTATTTTAATATTATTTATTACAGTATAAACTAGTTATAAAATAAATAATGTTTATAAGTTCACATCATTAAATTTCTTATATATATTTCAAATTATTTACATGCCTATAATAACAAATTGAGTTTACTTTAAGAAGCTCAGTCTCAATAGACAAATTGCTCTTAAATATTCTATACATTTATATACAGTTGGCAACTTGGACACTTCAAGGTGCATCCATTTTTAGAATAGTTAAGATGATCAATAAAAGAGAGAATAAAGAAAAAAAATACTAATTCTGAATTTGTTCTCACACCTACTAGGAGGCATGGTTTATTCAAATCTTGATCAAAGTTATGAATTTATACTTTTTTTATCTTGCTGAAATGTCCTTTTCAATGAAATAAATTAATAAGTAATAATTCATATAAATATATAGATATATAAGGTTCTAGCATCAATCCATTGTTTTAAAAATTTGTATTAAAAATTTGTATGTGTCTCCTCTCTAATTATCATTTACAATATTCGCAAATTTTGTGGTCGATCGTGCTAATTTTGAATATATTAATTTGTTTTATAATGTGTATACAATTATTTCTATATTTTTAATGTATATTGTATTTAGTGATTCAAGATGAGATTATCTAGTTTAGTTAGGCAAAATTAATTTTATATCCATATTTTTTATCATTTTGTCAAATAAATTCTTAAAAAATATACTTTCAAAGATATACTTAGTTAATTTTACGATTTGAAATAAATACATCTAACTCTCAAATTAAATTTCTTTTTTTGGAACGTAATTCTCATAAATTCATATAATAACCTTTTCTAAACTGAATGAAAAGAGCAATTATATAAAGGCTGATCACCTTAAAAACTACCGACCTTTCATTTTGTTTTCAATAACACCCCGACCTTGCAATTTCGTCAATTGCACCCTATTTCGTATTTTTACGTTTCAATAGCATCCTAATTTAGAAAAAATAGATGATTTTACTATTATAAGGATTAAATTTTATAAAACAATCAAATTTAAGGGTCATTTTAAACCTTTTTTTATTTGGACAAATTCTAATAAGTTCCTTAACTTAATTTTTTTTTAAATAAATTCTAAATAAAAAAAACTAATTAAATACATATACAATTAATCATTTAATTCAAAATTAAATAAATACTTAAAATGGAATCTGACATCCCCGCCACCCGCCGCTCTCATCGGAGACGAGCTGCTCGTCTTTCATGGAAGACCAGATCGGCTGGTCTTCAATGGAAGACCAGCAAATCTAGTCTTCCTTGGGGAAGACGAGATCGTCTTCCCCAAGAAAGACCAGCAAATTTGCTGGTCTTCTTGGTCGTCTTCCCCATGGAAGACCAGCATATCTGCTGGTCTTCTTGGTCGTCTTCCCCATGGAAGATCAAATCGTCTTTTCCAAGGAAGACCAGCAGATCTGTCTTCCATGGAAGATGCGTAGCTCGTCTTTCATGGAAGACCGGTGACGGAGAGCGGCAACGAATTTTTATTTAATTTATTTATTTATATATTTTTTATTATAGAGAAGGGGGTTTATATGAGTAATTTAAAATATTATATAACATTTTGAGTTTTTAAAAAAATATGAAGGATTTGTTTTGAATTTTATTCAAGTGAAAAGAGTTCAATTTAATATTTTAGGGTGCTATTGAAACATAAAATTATGAAATAGGGTGCAATTGACGAAATTACAAGATCGGAGTGTTATTAAAAAAAAATAAAAAGTCGGTAATTTTTAAGGTGATTAGCCTTATATAAAATAATCTTTTTGATGAATATAAAAATAATTATGTATAGAATCAAAACTAAATTATCAACTATAAAAATATATTCTAAAATAAATATTATTTGGGACAAGGGTATATTGAAATTTTAAGGATCCGAATTTATAATTTTTTTTAAAATATATTTGATAAATGATCATAATTTATGGATATAAAAAATTATTTTGGCTTTTAGTTATTAGGTGAGCTTTGCGAGATAATTAATGTATGAAAATTTAAGAAAATAACAAGATAAAATATAAAAGCTGAAGCAGCAAAAGTTGTTTAAAATTAATTTCAAGAAGAAATTAAAATCACGTTTGAGCAAATTAAGGAGGAGAAGGCAAATCAGCAAATGGATTAATTTGTGTTTTTTTTTTAAATTAGAATTATTGTTGAAGATTAAATTATAAAAAGTGAAAGTCATATAACAGAAGTCATATATATAATCTTTCTAATTTTGAGATAGTAAATAATAAGCAACGATTCAAATAAAAGCTATAAAAAATCGAAAAAATAGAGAAAAAAATCTAAACTTGAGTCCCGGAACTTAAACACAACGATTTCGTTGAGCGGGTGTTAGATGATTCTTTTTTCCGATCTGCCCGTCGATCAGCTTGATCCGTTGAAGTCTACTATTTCCGATCTCCATCTTCATTTAGATCTTAAAAAGATATATCCACAACCTCACTATTTTAAAGTCTTGAGGAAGTTTCCTTGTTTTTTACAAGCGGATTCTCTTATTACCATTCACAATTTTTACAGTATACTCAATGATTACAACATGGTTTCGTCTGACGCTAAAGTTTTTCTGAACGCTTCTCCTCCTCCCATGTACTTATTTGTTTTTGAGGAATAATTGTTGGGTGGCCTTCGTTTTCCTCTGGATCCTCTAGTGCTTTGTTTTCTTGACTTTTGGGCTATTGCTCTTTCTCAATTGCACCCAAACTCGATTCGCCATATTATTTGCTTGAAGTCGCTTTTTTTTTTCATGGCGAACAGTTGACGCTGACTCGCCTTCATTACTGGATGAACTCCCCTTTTCGCAGTAGAGATTGGTCTTTAATTACCTTAGGTTTTAGGTCCGGTCTGAAGATGTTCATGGATATTTCTGACTCCGTGAAGAAATCAAAAGATAGATTCATCTTGGTTTCTCATCCAAGTGAGTCGTTCGGACCCCGATCATGGCGCTCCTACGTTGAGCAAAAACCTACTCTTGAGGTCCCTCGCGCCGAGTAAGCCATCATGAACCGGATAGACACTGCTTATTTTGAAGATCAAATTGTGTACACCACATATATCAGTGACTATGTCTGGCGTTTGTCCGCTCTTACACCGCTCCTTCGACAAGTATCTGTCTTCTTTCCTCTAGCCTTGTTTGATGCTATTGGCGAGTTTCCTTGTGTCAGATATTTTATGGATGTTTTGAAGGTAAATCTTTACCGGTTGTTTCTATTCCAACCACGAGGGAGGGGGTTCCAGCCGTTTCTCAAAAACGTCAGCGGGAGGATCATCTATCCTTATCAGCGAAGAAGAAGGGATTATCCAAGTACACTGCTTCTTCCGAGAATCGTGGTCTTTGGAAGGACCCTCTTTTGCCTGGTCTGCCTTCTTCTTCACCAACTGTATCTGTTTCTATTAGGGGAACGTTTACCTCTGCTTCTACTAAAGTTGCTTAGGACAGCGCTTCTCCTTTAGCCCTTCATATTTCATCAATGAATATATCTGCTTCCTTGGTGCGTCCACATGCTTCTCGTCTCCTTCATGTGGTTGTGTATGCTGCTTTATGCCTCTTCTCCTAAGACCGTTGGTGATACCACCGTTGCTTTTCCGAGCTTAGCCATTCATGCCGGTTTCGTCTCGTACTTCATTACAGTAGCCCACAAAAGGACTTGAGCATTCTTCGCCATCTTCGTGATTTTATCGGGAGGATGGAGCCTTCGTCGCCTTATTCTCATCTTAAAGATAACGAGCTGTATAATTCTATCTCAAACGGTTTTCTTACTATTGTTGATGGAATCAGGATTCCGCAGGAAATGTATGTTGTTAAGGAGTGTGAATTGGAGGCAGAGAGGGCAGACCTTCGATTTGTATCCAATCAAGTTGAATCTGCTCTTGCTGATCAGGAGGCTCAGAGAAAGGATGTCGTTGCTCTGAGGACTAATCTCCAGAACCTTCAATCAGGTCACGCTGCTCTCGAAGATAAGTACGAGGATTCTTGTTTCCTTTTTTCCCGGATGTTGAGGTTAAACCGGAAGACTATTTGTGTAATACCCAAAAATATTTAAGTATGTAAATGGGATCACGTGTCCAGTGTTAAGTCGCCGGAGTGGCGATATCGGAAAGATTTCCGAGAAATTAAGATAAATGTTAAAATTTTAGCAGGACGGTTTTGAAAAGATTATCGCGGGAAATTTAATATTATATTTCAGTTCTCAAGTTAGAATTGGAATTTGAAAAGAAAAATATTAAGATAGTCGCAAAATAAAGTATAGGGACTAAAATGGTAATTTAGCCATATAAATTCCGAAGTGAAAATTATTTCGCCAAGGTCCGCGAAATGTTTTATAGTATATGTGGTAAACGTTTCGGGTCGATCGGAGACCTTTTAAAATTTGGACGCGGATGCGTTTTGGGCTAAATTGCAACTTTTGAGAAGTTTAAGGGCTAAAGTGTAAATTAACCAATTAAGCTTCGAGAATAGTAATTTGAAGATTAATGATGAAAAATAAAAATATTGGGTTAGTATTATTTATTGGATATAAATAATACCTAAGTAATCGAGTTAAAAGGATAATTTAACCGTTTGGTTAAATTAGAAAGTTTAATAGAGAAATGGTTTAAGTTAAAGAATTGAAGGATCAAAATGGACAATTAGCCAACCTATATATATAGAGAACGAATGAATCAGATTATTCACGAAACTTACAGAAGAAAAGAGAAAGGAAATGGCGATCGATTCGATCCGCCGCCGTTTCGCCGTTTCTCGTCCAAATCGAGCGTCCTTTATATCGATTTGTTCAGAATTCGATTCTCTATCGATTTTAAGCTTCAAATTGAGGTAAGCTTGACGTGTTTGCTGCGAGAATTAGTAAATAAAGGTTATTTCGTTTTAACGAATTAAACGAATTATAATCGCGTTCCTATTATCGTTTTGATGAATTTGGAGTTGAGTTTGTGTTAAATTGAGATAGGAGCATGGCGGAATTGAGTTTTACCACGTCGGAATGCCCAGAATTGGATTCCGGGGTGTGTGCGAATGACCGCACCCAAAAGTGTGCGGGGCACACAATTGTGTGCGGGCGCACACAAAAGTGTGCGGGGCACACAATTGTGTGCGGGCGCACACTAAAGTGTGCGGGGGCACACTAATGTGTGCGGGGGCACACAAAAGTGTGCGGGCGCACACCAGATCGTGCGCGTGCCCAACATCTTGAGCATTTCCGACCTGTTTCAACCTAGATTTCTGACTTTAAGTACGGCGGACATTAAAAATGAATCACTAACCCCGGAAATAAGAAATTTGGATATCGAACATAACGAGTTCGAATAGGGTTTTAAGATTAAGTCTACGTTTATGAATTAAACGTACGTATGATTTGAATAGGAACTGACGTATCGACGGGCTACCATGCCGATGAGCTGGAATAGCTGTGTGATCAAACGACGCATGAAGTTCATGGGATCTTTATATTATTATTATTCGGAAAGCGGTCACTGTGAGTGGCAAATTTATTTTCGCGTATTATTAGTATAAAAGTTATTTTCATATATATACGTATATTGTTTATACGCATCGCATTACATATGATTGATTGAGATGTTATATGTTTTATCAAGTTTATATATGAAAGACTAGTATGCGATCCGAAGAAACTAGCTACCTATTGGGTGTCAATAGGCTGTGTGATCACCAGTATTGAATCAGTCTAGTATGTTTGCATTTGAGAAATGACTTGACACAGCTGGGAGCTGATGATGATTATGAAATTTACGTGGCTGGGCCACCAGCGAGTTGGACTCGCAATTGATATTTACGATTGGATTTTTGATACGAGTGAGTACTCGGCTACAGTGTAGTCTGGAGTCCCCGTATCTAGTGGCTGGGCCACCAGCGAGTTAGACTCGCGATTGATCTTTACGATTGGGTTGAATGATAATGATTATTCGAGAAATGTGTCGCATGTTAGGATATTAGTTTCGTACGGATCAAATACATGTTTATATGTTTTATATTATTGTTTTCTTGAGATGCGATGTTATATTCTTATGATAATACCATTAGTAAAATGCAGACTCACTCAGTATTTCCCCAAATGCTGACCCCTCACCATTGTTGTTTTCAGGTGATCGGAGTCGGATCAGATAGACCATCTCCTTTGTGTTGGAAGTCGTTTGACTTGCATAAAGCACGTTGTCCTTTAGAGTTGCAGTAGTCCGTAGGTGTCTACATGAGATTTACGCTTATTTTCAAACGGTATTTGAAATATAAATTCTGATATAAGAAGCTGTGCATAACAGTAATGTTTAACCGTTTGAGTCAACCAATTACCATATGTGGGATTGGTAGTGACTGTGACTAGAAGCAGGGCAGGGCTGGATATGGGATATAGCACTGTAAGACCCTAGCTATGACGAATCGTGTTTTAATAGTTTTCAGAAAGTAATATGAGATTTTGATATTTATTAATAAAATGTTTAAACGAGCTTTCTGAAAACGTTTTATATATAATAATATGTTTTTAATTGCGAAAAATTAATAACGATTTTAGGCTTGCTACGGGTTTCGGAGCTACCACTCCCATTCCCTAGCGCCGGTCGCGACTCAATAATTTGGGTCGTGACAATTGTGGTATCAGAGCAGTTGGTCCAGTTACCTCTGCTAATATGTGTTTTGTTGGTTAAATGACCTAGGAACTACTGCAGCTATAGAGTTGAGTCTGTCTGATCCAAGTCGTTAGTGTGATTTGATTTGAGATAAGTATGATAAGTTGATTTGTGAAATGTTTACTTGTTTCTTGTGACACGTATATACGAGATATATACATATATATTGTTTTGATGAGACATGCATATATGATTTGCATTTGAGATGAAGCTTCTAGGAGATGTATTGCCTCCTATGAATAGAATATATTAAGATAATTGCAATTTGATGATATGTATGTATGTGTGTTTAACATCATATAAAGTGAGAAATGTTATAGGATTCGATCGATCGAAAGTTTAGAAAGAGTGTGAAGAAGGAATGCAAAGTTGTAGAAGTTGAGGAACTTTCCAGAAGCAGAGTTTAAAGGTCTAGAGAACTTACAAAACTCTAAGTTTATAACTTTTAAGAGTTATTTGTTTAACGATTCTGAAAGCATAATTGTGCCTAGACCCGATATAGAAATACATGATTGTCACGACATTGATAGAAATGCATCACTACATACATCAATACATGCATTAATAGGACATGCATCATATGCATTATGTTCAGACGAAGAGGTGAGATGTGGCAACTCTTTGGGGATGAGAGACGTCATCACCCTAGTGCACAATTTTGCTAAGATTTAAATGAAATTTTCAAATGATTCGTTTTATTTGAAAGAGTTTTCAAAGAGTTTTGTTTTTAATGTGAGTATACCTAGACCAGAACTCTGTGACAGAAGTAAAGTGCTCGCGAGCAAGCTGCGGTCAAGACTATGAGACGAATGAATACGTATAATTGAGAGAACATAGGATTTGTGCCTCTAGTTATTGAACTTAGCCTTGATTAAACAGGCTAGTACACAGCTAGAATAATATATGTGTTCGATTAATAATGTATAGAACATGTATGATGTGATTTGATACCCATGATGTTTGATTAAGTCCATGTGAGTGGAATGCTCGCAAGACTTAAGATGCGATATGTAATCAAGAAAATCTAGGGAACAATGATTTTTTTGAATCCGGTCAACATAGATGCTTATAGCTACGATAGTAATATGCGTTTAACATATACAACGCGAGTATATGTTTAGATAATTGGCCAGTCTACGGTGAGTCAGAACACTCATACGACTTGCAATAAGAGACGTAATCATAGAAGGTTTAAAGGAAGGAGACGTCCCTAGAGTCCAACATACGTGGACATCGATTAGACGTGATGATTAGTAAGGATTATATTTTAAGGAATTTATCGGTATTCCTTTATATAATCGTTATACTAGGAACGTAGAATTGCGCGAACGCGTGCTGTTGCACAGCAAGTATATGAGGCGCAAAAAGGAAGATCGAGGTGACAAAGGAGAATGCAACCTAGTCCAAGGCCTGCAAAGGTCAGAAATGCGATGAAGGTCAACGGGAACCTAACAAGGTAAAGTGGGAATATACAAGTATCAGAAGTACCGCAATAACCCAACGACATTAAGAATCAGTTAGCAGTAAAAGTAACTGATATAAGGAATTGTGTGCCAATGATAGGACAATGGATATAAAGATAGTATCAACGTGAAGAAAGGAACACCTATAGAGATTTGATGTTAGTATACTTAAGTTAAGACTAAAAGAGTTTGACGGATCAAGTGGTATGCTAAATCCACTAGGGAAGTAAAGTAAGATGCTCGTACACATCGAGCGGATGAAGGACAAACAGTAATGTCGATAAAGATGTCGATGAAAGGTTCAACCTATGATTAGTTCCGACATGCAATTAGAGCAGTGAAAGACCAAATAACATGAACTAAGTTTGTGACCCGATTTGGGAAATTCTTTCAACTATTAGTTCCAGTTAAGGATAATCGGGAAAGATCAAGGTACTTAGGTCAAAAGACAAACAACAAGAACTGTAATCGGTGGATTGAGAGTTGAAACTTCCACCTTAAGATTTCGGTTATGAAGTGGAATAGTAAGTTGTGAAAGGTACAAACGTAATGGATGTTTGTGAAGTGTTAGCCTTAAACTTCAAGTTAGATCAAATAAAGAGTGATGTGATCAGTATAGAAGATTGACTATGATCCTTAATGGATTAAGATGTATTAGGCACGATCAAATTTGTTTGATATATTCCCAGAAAGAGATCCTCAAGAAGAGGACTTCGGGAAAGAAGAGTTGTCAGACGAGTTCGATGTCGAGAAGTACCGGAGCAAGTATTTCTGGTCCAATGTACGGAAATATCGCAATCTAAGGAAGGATGCAGAGATAGCCAATGGTCAGACTCGAGTGGCTCTGATCAGGTTAAGAAGCAAATGCGCTCCTTTCCACAAGGAATACTACCAGTGGAACAGTATTCCACTAACTTCCTGCGTACGGTCGAGGGATTGCCAAAGGTACATGACGTATATGATAGAGTATAAAGACGCAAAAGTAGATTATGGATAATAAGAAATTAGTTAAAATAAACAGAGTTAAGGAAAGTACGGATAACCTGCGTATGTCGCAAGGAACTTGATAAGAGTTATTGAGAAATGAAAAAGAGAAAGTCACGTGGAAAGATGACGAGAGGATCATATGGATTAAATTCTATGTAGTCATCAACGCATAGAGAAAAAAAAGGGATAAAGATGATAGAGTCATATGAATGGATCCACTGACAGTTAAGATGTCAGTAAGGTACAATAGGACGATATGTAAGTAATGGAGAATGCACTACGTCGATAATTCAGGCAAAAGAATTGCGACCCATTATTTAATTGGTAATCGACGTTCAGAGTGCCGAAACAAGAAATATCAGGAATACGAGATGCGATAGAGGTAATACCCGCATATGATCGGCTTTACAGACGGCCATGATGATAGTACAAATACGATAAGACGCAAGTAAACAAGAACGTACCATGTCAAGGAATTCAGACGAAATAGGCTACGACCACAACTCATGATCAATGTTGTGAATGCTAAAAGAAAAGTACACGATGTACAAGATGCGATTAAAAAGAATACAAGAGATGCAACAGAAGATGATCGAGACGCATGATAAGAGCGTGAATATGGAACACAAGGAAGGTACCGTAGGGTTATAGCATTACGACTATTAATCCTATTGGTTGATTAGGAACAAGAAGTCAAAGAAGAATTATGAAGAAATACATCTATGATTTGGACAAAAGTAGGATTAACAAGATCATGATTAGTAGTGAGACGTAAGCTTAACGCTACGTGATAATAAAGATAAATGATTTGGAAGCAAAGAGTCAGATTAAGATTGAGAATTGGAAGGAAGAAAGAGATAAGAAAGAGTTGGATTATGACGATAAATGCTAAAAGCATTCTTAAAGGTCAAAAGACGAATAATATCAAGAAGACGACAGAAAAAAAAAGCGTAGATGAAATGAGAAAGGATGATAAATAAAAAGATCAAACATGGACCAAGTAACGACGTCATCAGAGGATATTCTGATGTCAGTATATAATTGGAAGAAGATGAAGATCCTTATTTAAGGATTATAAGTAAAGAAAGCTTACGAGAGCATTAGTCACACGCTGTCTTATTAAAATAAGAAATCAGCGACCCATATGAAAATCCTATCTGGTTGAAAACCAGATTAATGAAACAGATCGACGTGAAGTAAGAAGAGACAAGAAATTTCAAAGAATAGTACGTCATGTTTAAGAAAAGGAAAATAGATCAATGGATATACAAACAAATAAAGAAGTATACGAGATATCAAGATGCAAGAAAAAGGTTAAGTAAGCTTTATAAGACAAGTGAAGACCTTATCAGGATACGTCATGAGAATTCACCTCATGGATAATCATGATAAGCGGCGATAACAAAGGAAATTTCGTACGAAAAGTGAAACACGAGTTGTTTGGGTGTCCACATTACTCAACTAGGAATAATGATAGGATTAGATGTATTGAACAAAAGTAAAGCATCAAGAGCAGAGAGTCGTAATTACAGATGAATACGACTAATGTCGGCATAAAGGGATGTATTGAGTGACGAGGATTATCATCCTTAGTAATAACGTATCATTAGAACGAACTGACATTGGATATCAGTAATGAACTGAAAGTTCAAAGAGATGAAATCAAAAGTAAGGATTGTCAGCGATAACTGACATCAAAGTGCAAGAAGTGCAGAAATTAGAATGACAATTCCTTGCGCTGACCAGTGTCGTAAGACAAACACGGTATCTCTACTATAAATAAAGATTCTAGATGTAAAGAGGATTAAAGTAAGAAAAGAATATGAAAATTCGAGGACGAATTTTTATAAGGGGGGAAGAATGTAATACCCCAAAATATTTAAGTATGTAAATGGGATCACGTGTCCAGTGTTAAGTCGCCGGAGTGGCGATATCGGAAAGATTTCCGAGAAATTAAGATAAATGTTAAAATTTTAGCCGGACGGTTTTGAAAAGATTATCGCGGGAAATTTAATATTATATTTCAGTTCTCAAGTTAGAATTGGAATTAGAAAAGAAAAATATTAAGATAGTCGCAAAATAAAGTATAGGGACTAAAATGGTAATTTAGCCATATAAATTCCGAAGTGAAAATTATTTCGCCAAGGTCCGCGAAATGTTTTATAGTATATGTGGTAAAAGTTTCGGGTCAATCGGAGACCTTTTAAAATTTGGACGCGGATGCGTTTTGGGCTAAATTGCAACTTTTGAGAAGTTTAAGGGCTAAAGTGTAAATTAACCAATTAAGCTTCGAGAATTGTAATTTGAAGATTAATGATGGAAAATAAAAATATTGGGTTAGTATTATTTATTGGATATAAATAATACCTAAGTAATCGAGTTAAAAGGATAATTTAACCGTTTGGTTAAACTAGAAAGTTTAATAGAGAAATGGTTTAAGTTAAAGAATTGAAGGATCAAAATGGACAATTAGCCAACCTATATATATAGAGAACGAATGAATCATATGATTCATGAAACTTACAGAAGAAAAGAGAAAGGAAATGGCGATCGATTCGATCCGCCGCCGTTTCGCCGTTTCTCGTCCAAATCGAGCGTTCTTTATATCGATTCATTCAGAATTCGATTCTCTATCGATTTTAAGCTTCAAATCGAGGTAAGCTCGACGTGTTTGCTGCGAGAATTAGTAAATAAAGGTTATTTCGTTTTAACGAATTAAACGAATTATAATCGCGTTCCTATTATCGTTTTGATGAATTTGGAGTTGAGTTTGTGTTAAATTGAGATAGGAGCATGGCGGAATTGAGTTTTACCACGTCGGAATGCCCGAAATTGAATTCCGGGGTGTGTGCGAATGACCGCACCCAAAAGTGTGCGGGGGCACACAATTGTGTGCGGGCGCACACAAAAGTGTGCGGGGGCACACAATTGTGTGCGGGGGCACACAATTGTGTGCGGGCGCACACTAAAGTGTGCGGGGGCACACTAATGTGTGCGGGGGCAAACTAAAGTGTGCGGGCGCACACCAGATCGGGCGCGCGCCCAACAGCTTGAGCATTTCCGACCTGTTTCAACCTAGATTTCCGACTTTAAGTACGTCAGACATTAAAAATGAATCACGAACCCCGAAAATAAGAAATTTGTATATCGAACATAACGAGTTCGAATAGGGTTTTGAGATTCAGTCTACGTTTATGAATTAAACGTACGTATGATTTGAATAGGAACTGACGTATTGACGGGCTACCATGCCGATGAGCTGGAATAGCTGTGTGATCAAACGACGCATGAAGTTCATGGGATCTTTATATTATTATTATTCGGAAAGCGGTCATTGTGAGTGGCAAATTTACTTTCGCGTATTATTAGTATAAAAGTTATTTTCAAATATATACGTATATTGTTTATACGCATCGCATTACATATGATTGATTGAGATGTTATATGTTTTATCAAGTTTATATATGAAAAAGACTAGTATGCGATCCGAAGAAACTAGCTACCTATTGGGTGTCAATAGGTTGTGTGATCACCAGTATTAAGTCAGTCTAGTATGTTTGCATTTGAGAAATGACTTGACACAGCTGGGAGCTGATGATGATTATGAAATTTACGTGGCTGGGCCACCAGCGAGTTGGACTCGCAATTGATATTTACGATTGGGTTTTTGATACGAGTGAGTACTCGGCTACGGTGTAGTCTGGAGTCCCCGTATCTAGTGGCTGGGCCACCAGCGAGTTAGACTCGCGATTGATCTTTATGATTGGGTTGAATGATAATGATTATTCGAGAAATGTGTCGCATGTTAGGATATTATTTTCGTACGGATCAAATACATGTTTATATGTTTTATATTATTGTTTTCTTGAGATGCGATGTTATATTCTTATGATTATACCATTAGTAAAATGCAGACTCACTCAGTATTTCCCCAAATGCTGACCCCTCACCATTGTTGTTTTCAGGTGATCGGAGTCAGATCAGATAGACCATCTCCTTTGTGTTGGAAGTCGTGTGACTTGCATAAAGCACGTTGTCCTTTAGAGCTGCAGTAGTCCGTAGGTGTCTATATGAGATTTACGCTTATTTTCAAACGGTATTTGAAATATAAATTCTGATATAAGTAGCTGTGCATAACAGTAATGTTTAACCGTTTGAGTCAACCAATTACCATATGTGGGATTGGTAGTGACTGTGACTAGAAGCAGGGCAGGGCTGGATATGAGATATCGCACTGTAAGACCCTAGCTATGACGAATCGTGTTTTAATAGTTTTCAGAAAGTAATATGAGATTTTGATATTTATTAATAAAATGTTTAAACGAGCTTTCTGAAAACGTTTTATATATAATAATATGTTTTTAATTGCGAAAAATTAATAACGATTTTAGGCTTGCTATGGGTTTCGGAGCTACCACTCCCATTCCCTAGCACCGGTCGCGACTCAATAATTTAGGTCGTGACAATTTGTTATAATTTTTTGTCTCTCAACTTGGGCGGGGATACTTCAATTTTTGGCCGTGGATGCAAGCTTGTTGAGGGAGGAAGCTCATCGTGCTTTAGCTTACTCCAAGAAAAAGGCTTCTTCTATATTCGCTAATCCTCCCGGTCATGTTCATGTTCCTACTTCTTCTGGCGCTCCCCTAGCCGTGCATCCCAGTTTTCCTCCTCTTTTCTTGGGTCTGTCTGTACCTTTTGCTTCACAACCGTTGATTAATCCTATTGCTAGTATGCCTTTCTTGACTAGTGAATTTGGCTTTTTAAACACTCTAAATGGCCAGTAGATTTTATAGCTTTTTGTTGTGTTTGATTTTGACTGGCTTTAAATTCCTTAGTAGATGTATTTATTTACTTTGTTGTTGATCACCATTTTTTGGAGAATATGTGCTGCTTTTTTTGGCTGTGTTGTGAATGTGGTTTCCAGTGCTTGCTTCTTCGTTTTTGTGTGTTTCCTTCTTTTGTCATAGTAGTATTTTTTATTTTGTTTGGCTGTTGTCTTAGAGAAATGTTTCTCAATTAATTTAGTCGTTGCCTTATGAGAAATATTTCTTAAATAATTTGGTCGTTGTCTTATGAGAAATGTTTCTCATATTATTTGGCCGTTGCCTTTTGAGAAATGTTTCTCAAATAATTTATTATTTTGCTTTGTCGCTTCTTCCTTTTTTTGATGCTATATTTTTTGGAGGTTGATACTTCATCTATTCTGCTTTCATTTATGATTGTAAAGATAATTCGTTATACATTTTAGGTGCTCTACGTTCGAGAACCTTGACACTTCTTCTCCTTCTCTTGTGTCTAGTTGATACACTCTTCTTCCCATTCATTTCTTTATGCGATATGGTCCTTCCCATATGCTTTTTAATTTTTCTATGCTTGTGCTGCCTTTGCCTATCTCCGCATCCCTTGGGACCAGGTCTCCCACTTGAAATTTGTGAGGTCGTACCCTTTTTGTGGTACCTTGCTGCCTGACTTCGGTAGGCCTCTATTCTTACTCTTGTCTAGTTTCTTCTTTCTTCTAGCTAGTCCATGGATAAGCGGGTTTCTTCTTTGTTTGTCTCTTTGTTGAACTGCTTAATTCTTAATGTTGGCATTCCTATTTCCACTGATATAACAGCCTCTGTTCCGTATGTTAATTTGAAGGGGTTTCCCCGGTTCCTTTCCTTGGTGTTGTCCTGTACGCCCATATGACCTTATGAAGTTCTTCCGCCCAGTTTCCTTTTACTTCATCCAATCTTTTCTTCAGTCCTTTGTATATTATTCGATTCATGATTTTTGTCATTCTATTTGTCTGCGGGTGTGCTACTGAGGTGAACTTTAGGTCGATCCCCAAGTTTTCAGAAAATTCTCTAAATGTGGTACAGTCAAATTGTTTACCATTGTCCATTATTAGTGTCTTGGGTACGCCGAATTGGCACACCACTTCTCTCCAAAAGAAATCTTCTGCCCTTGGTGCTGTTATAGTAGATATTGCCTCTATCTCTGTCCATTTTGTGAAATGATCTACTGCCACAAAGATAAATTTCTTCTGATTTTTGAACATTGGGGACGGTCCCAGGATATCTTTCCCCCATGTTGCAAATGGCCATGGGCTGTTCATAGGCTTTGTTTCTTGGGCCGGTGTGTGCGACCTATCGCCATGCTTTTGGCATTTGTCACAACTTTTGACTATTTGCTCAGCATCTGCTTCCATTGTTGCCAGTAGTATCCTTGTAGGGATGCTTTTCTTGCTATTGTTGTTATTCTTTCGTGCGCTCCGCATATTCCTTCATGTATCTCTCGTAGGACGTATTGTCTTTCTCTTGTTGATACGCATCTAGACCATGGATGGCTGAATGACATCATGTATAACGTGTCATGGTAGATAGCGTGCATATTGGCTGTTCTTCTGAGTTTTTCCGCCTCCTTCTGGTCGTTTGGGATTTCTCCCATTTCAAGGTATTTCACGATTGTCTGAATCCATGAGTCTATCTCATGTAGGTAATAGTTTGTTGATGTGTCAATTGTTGGGACACTTATCTCTTCTTTCAGTTTCAAGAGTTGGAATGTCTCGTTCTTTTCTGAAACTGTTTTCACTATCAGATCTGCTTCGATGTTGTCTTCTCTTCCTATTTTGATGAGTTTCCATCGGGCCCCTCTTCTTTATATTTCTTTTAGCATTTATTTTGCTCTTTTGTGATATTTTGTGATATTTTCTTCTTTTATGGTGAAGGTTCCCCCCACTTGTCCTACCACTAGCTGAGAGTCACAGTAGATTTTCAGATATTCTGTTATGACCTCCACTGCTAGCTCCACTCCTAGAAGGAGCGCCTCGTATTCTGCGACGTTATTTATTTCGGCAAAGTCCGGGCTGATTCCGTATTCGATACGTACCTTTTGCGGCCCTTTGAGGACGACACTTGCTCCTGCTCCTTTCTCATTTTTTGCTCCATCTACATGAAGTTCCCACTGAGTATTTGGATCTATCTTTGTTTCTGAATAGCTAGTGAATTCTGCTGCAAAGTCTGCCAAAGCTTGTGCCTTCATTGTTTGCCTTGGTTCGTATTAAATGTCATGCTTTCCCAATTGTACAGACCACGTGACTAGCCTACCGAACAGTTATGGTCTGTCCGTTCGTACTACCACCGAATGTCGTTGGAAGTACGGCTTCAATTTTTTAGCTGTTGCTGTTAAAGCCAACGCCATCTTCTCAATTTCCGGGTACCTATTTTCAGCGTCTTTCATTGCCCGAGTGACGTAATAAACCGGAAGTTATTGGCCTCCTTCTTCTCTTGCTAACACCATTATTGTGGTATCTTTGCATATTGCAAATGTATAAGTAAAAGACTTATGATTCTGTGGGTCTGCTTAGCAATGGTGGCTTGAGCAGGAACTCTTTCAAGTCTTCGAACGCCTTTTTACACTCCTTCCCCAACTTGAACGTTTTGGTTTTTAGTGTGTTATAGAATGGGAGGCACCTTGTGCTGATGATGATATGAATCACCCTAGCGCCGTTATTCTGCCATTCAGAATTTGGACCTCCCGTTGGTTTTTTGGTGGAGCCATCTCCATGATAGCCTTAATCGTTTTTAGGTTTGCTTATATTCCTCTATGAAACCATGTATCTTAGGAATTTTCCTTCTTCCACGCCGGATTTGCACTTATCAGGGTTCATTTTCATGTTGAATTTGTCGAATATCTCTATCATTGCCTGAAGGTCCCTTAGGTGATCTTCTTCCCTTTCATTTTTCACTATCACGTCGTCTACATATACCTCTATTGTTTTTCCAATTTGATCCTTGAACATGTAATTCATCAACCGTTGGTAGATTGCTCCTGCAATTTTCAACTCAAAAGACCTCATTGTATAGAAAAATGACGCGTACCTTCGTTCGTTATGCAAATTATTTTGGCTTGATCCTCTTTCTTCATCGGGATTTGGTTGTAGCTTTGCGCCATGTCTGCCAAGCTATAGAGTTTATATCATGCGGTGGCGTCCACCAGCTAATCGATGTTTGGTTAATGAAAAGCAATCCTTGGGACAAGCTTTATTAAGATCTGTGAAATCTACACACATGCAAAACTTCCCAATAGCCTTTGTGACCAGTACCACGTTTGCCAGCCATTCCAGATATTTTGATGGGCTTGATGAACCCAGCGTCTTACAGCTTCTATATCTCCTTCGCGATTGCCTTATGTCGTCCCTCTGAATGTCTTTATTTCTTTTGCTTAACGGGCTTGGCCACTGGATCCGCATTCAATTCATGGCAAGCGACCCCGGGGTCTACTCCTTTTATCTTTGAAGCCTTGGCCGCGAAGGTCTGTGAGATCTTTTTGAGTACTTCTTTTATGGCTTCTTTTATATGTTTATAAACTCCAATTCCGAGATTTACAAGCTTTCTTGTATAGACTTTTCCACCTTTCCGTATCTCCAACTGGTTCTGATATTGGTTCTTCACATGGGAGGTTGAGTATTTCGCCTATCGGTAGGAGTTCCGCCATAGCGGCCCTGTGACACTCTTCTTTTTCCTTCGAATCTCCGATTATTATGATCATTCCTTTTGTTATGGGGAGCATCACCCTCAGGTTCTTGATGTCAATTTCCGCTCATGACTCATATAGGAACGGTCGTCCTAGTATCATGTTGTAGGGTAGCTTTACTATGTGCGATTTGTCTTTCTTTTTTGTTTCTTGTTTGGGCGTTTCACCTTTCATGATTTCTTCCTGTTATGATTTGTTTGCTTTTGGGTGTTTCACCTTCTTTTTACGATTTATTAGTTTTGGGGCGTTTTCGCCTTTCTTTGTTTGTTTTTGGGCGTTTCGCCTTCCTTTTACGACTTATCAGTTTTTAGGCATTTTCGCCTTTGTTTGTTTGTTTTGGGCGTTTCGCCTTCCCTTTATGATTTTGTTTTTGGGCGTTTCGCCTTCCTTTTTTTGTGTATTAAAGAGTTAATCTAAACTCTTTTTGCGTTTCATAGTTAATATAAAAATCTCTTGATTTTCTTTTATGTTTATTCTAAATCTTAAATTCTTTTTCAGAATCAATCTAGATTCTTTTGAGGGAATTGTTAGGGTTATACTTGTCAATTCTTTTATTTTGATGAGGTATTGGACCTTTTTCTTTAATGGAGCTTTGAGCTCTTTATTCTTGTGGGGTTTTGGACCCTTGTTTATTCATGGCAAGACTTGTGAGAATAAAAATATTTTATTGATGTAAAAAATTTGCTTACAAAAAATAAAGAAAATCATAACTTTCATCGGGTAGGTCCTAAGTTCCTACTAGCGATGTGTTATTTGCCTATTTCCCTTCATTCTTCCTTTTATCTTTCTTTGGTTCTTGGAGATCAACTATGGACTCATCATAGCATTTTTTTGGCGATCTTCTAGTCTCCTCTTAGAGTTACGACCCCTTTTTCGGTTGGAACTTTCATGGCGAGCACCCTGATACTGGTCACCGTCGCCGAATCATGGAGGAACGGCCTTCTCAAGATTGCATTGTTTGTTAAATCCATGTCTATTATGTTAAATAGAGACATGATTTTCTTGATGATTCCTTTTTCTGGTCCAATTATGACCTCCAGAGTCACTGCTCCAAGAGGATTGATGGATGATCCTCCGAGTCCGGATAGTGGGATCGGGACTCGACGCAGTTTGGCTGTTGTTCCACCAAGGCTTTTATAAGCTGTATTTGTCATTAAATTAGCAGCGCTTCCCTCATCTACGAGGATTCATTCCATATTCTAATTTTCGATGATTGTCGTTACCACCAAGGCATCATTATGAGGCGCTTTGACATGCTCGTAGTCTTCGACATCAAAGATGAAAGGGGGCAGATGTTCATCACTTTTTTCCTTTGTTTTTTCCTTATGGTGGAACTGCTAGAGCCACCACCGTTGATCATGTGGATTGCCCCCAAGATTTTTGAGGACCTCTCTTCCTCCTTTTCTTTTGTTTTTTCATCTCTGTGCCTCTTCTCTCCCTGGTAACTGCTCCTTTCTTTTTTGGCGACGAACTTCCTAAGCTCGTCTGAGTCAATCATTCTTTCAATTTCCACCTTGAGATCCCGACATTCGTCAGTGTCATGTCCATGCTCATCGTTCAATTTGCAGAATTTCTTGGTGTCCCTTATTTCGGCTCTCAGCTTTGGCGGCCACTTCATGTTTTTCACATTTTCCTTGATCCACATCAAGACATTGATTCTGCTCGTGTTGAGCGGTGTGTAGTTTTGTTCATCGTCTCGGGGGTCATTCCTTGGCTCGAATCTACTCTGTAGGGCGAATCACTTACTTTCTTCAAGTCGATGACTTCTCTCCTCTATTCTCGACCTTGCCTTATCCTTTGATCGTTCCTTGGATTCTTTTGTTTTTGCCTCTTTTCCTCTTATATCTCTCGTCCTTCGTCAAGCTCGAATTACTTCTGTGCTATTCCCATCAAGTTCGTAAATATTGTGGGTTTGTTGACTAGCAGTCTATCCATCAACTTTCTGAACCGCGTTCCCTCTCTAAGGGCTTTAGTGGCCAAGTCAACGTTTATGTTGTCGGTCTTCATGGCTTGCTTGTTTAATCACTCTATGTAGCTCCTTAACATTTCTACCTCCTCCTAGATGTATGATCTGAGGATGATGGTGGTGGTTTTGGCTTGTATGTTGGTGAGATATCTATTCAGGAATTGATTTGATAGGACAGTGAAGTTCTTAATCGACCTTGGTTTGAGCTTATTTTACCACCTTTGAGCTAACCCGGTCACGGTGGTAGGGAATACGCGACACAGAATGGCGTTTGAAATTCTTAAGAGCCCCATCATCGCAGAGAATCTCGACGTGTGGTTTCTCGGGTCTCCTTTGCCATTGAATGTTGGTAGGATCAGCAACTTCATATAATGGGGAATTGTTTCCTCCGTAAATTCAGCGGATAAAGGCGAGCCTTTTAATCTCATATCATTTATATTCAATTCCTCAACTTTGAGCTTTTTTAGTGCATTGGCTATCTTTTCTTGCAGGTCTTCTTCAGCTGCATACGTTGTTTTACTCCGTTATGGAGATTCAGAAGAATCACCTTCGTCCTCTTGGTTTTTCTTTTTTGATTGGGCATTCTAGGGGTCTTTTCCGCCCCTTTTTCTTGCCTTTTGCTCTTCACTGGAGTATTTTTTTCCCTTCATTCTTCTCTTCTTGAATTAGCCCACTCCTAGCTTCGTTCTGATTCTCGCCGTTTCAGATGGTATTCCCTCGGTTTTCCTCGTTTCTTCCTTCTTCGTTGTTAGGGGTCTTATGCCTATCTTCATTATTACTCTCAGCTCTATAAATTGATTTCTTTGCAAATTTATGCTCTCCACGTGAGTATTTGTAGATTTTCTAGCTTCTTCCGCAATCTTGTCCAGGTTAGCCTAGAATGTTTCCTGCATCGTTTTTAACATCTCATGGTAGATTCCTGGAAAAACTAGACTTAGGGCTGGCGTTCCAGTTCCGTCTGGATTAGAGAAAACGATTGGATTTGTTCCCCTCCTCGTTAAACTAGTACCTTGACTACACCCTTCTCGGCTTTGTTACCCAGACACTGGTTGCGTTTGATATTGTGGGGTTTTGTTTTGATGAGAACTTTCTTCCACCATAGAGTTTACTTTAGTGACATCAGTAGTGTCGACTCTAGTGACATTAGTGGTGTTGGGGGTGTTGAAATCTTGCCCCAGTGTTTGGTTCAAGTCTTTTGGATCCATCGGTTGCTTATTTTTGAGATTTAGTCTATCAGAGTTCATCCTTCAATGAGATTTATTTTGAATTCAGAAAAGCTCCTTTAAATTCAAAGTATTCAAGCTTTTCCCACAGACGGCGCCGATCGATGGAGTCCGTCCTCTTGATCGTAGATTAAACCTGCAAAACTGTATAGAAGGTCAATCAGATGGTACATTTTGATGCTTAAGTTAGTCTAGGCTCAAGCAGCGTATTTTTTGTATTGTATTCAGTTGTGATTGTAGGCATTACCTCATGTCTTTACATAGTGCATGATGAATATCTTATATGAGTTGGAATAGGAAAATGATTTCTATTTAGTAGTATATGTTTGAATAGGAAAAGGTTTCTTTCTTCAATGAGAGTCATATTTAGGAGTTTCTTCCTAAATAAGTTTATCTTCCCAGATAGGAGTATATCGTTATATCTGGTCTTCTAGATACTATTACTTCCGTGTAATCAGGTATTCGGCGACGCGCTTAGGACTTGATTTCGGATCTCACCGAATCCTATGAGATTCGTTCTTGTTTGGAAATTCAGGCGAATTCTCTTTTCACTCTTCAGGCATGGCGAGATCTCCAGAACTCGGATGCCGTTATCTTTGGGTTTTCGCCTTGAACGAGTTCTTTGATTCACTTGAATGAGTGGATCTTGTATGACTCGATTCCATAGTAATTATGCTAAAATTTGGTTTCATAAGTTAGCTTAATTCTAGTACTAAATTTGGCATGAATAATTTTATTTATGGTACACTATTTTCTAATTTTATTTATGGTATGTTATGAACAATTACATTAATAGTTTATTTATGGAGTATTTGAAATTTTGTTTTTGAGAACAATATGGAGTATTTGTTTAGTTAGTTATGCAAACATTATTTTTTTCAATTGAATGATTTTTTTATTAATTTTTTTAATATATATAACAGATTAGTCAAATTTTATCTTTTAAAAAAACAATAACATAGTAATTTCTGAGAGTTTTCTAAAGATAGTAATAATAAAAGACCATTTTCATCAAGATGTAAATATCAAAGTAATAATTTTATATTTAGTGATGAAAAAGACAGACATATATTAAAAGAATAATAGGACAAATTTAGAGTAAATTACTTTAAGGCCTCTCACGTTTGTTATAATTCATAATTTGATACCCCTTGTTTGAAAAATCAAATGATTTGGTACTTCAGTTTTGATTCTGTCAACAATTAGCAGCTTCTAATAGTTCCGTTAATAATTTGATATTAACTTTCAAACGATTTGGTACTTCACTTTCAATTATATTAACGATTTGGTACCTCAACTTCAATTATGTTAACGATTTGTTACCTCATTTTCAAACGATTGGGTACTTCACATTTCATTCCGTTAACGATTTAATACCTATATTTAACAGAAGGTTGTAAGTGTTTGCAAAATCAAAACTGAGGAACCAAATCGTCTGATTTTCAAACAAGGAGTACCAAACTGTGAATTATGACAAACGTGGGGGCCTTAGAATAATTTGCTCTTTATTTTAATAATCAATTTAGAAGTGCCATTATAAAAATTTGGAGTGCTAAAATGCCGTCCATGTTAAAAGAAGAAAAATAAATAATACTATCATACAGTATAAATTATAAATTTTAGCATATTTTATAAATTACAATACAAACTTTAAATTTTGATGATGTCAGATAGAATTATTAAATTTTAATAACTTAAAATATTGAATAATTTTTTTATTAAGAAAGTTTATGTAAATATTAAAAACAATGTATATTATTGTCGTTAACATCAATATTCTTATTAAAAAATCGGTCAGAATTTTGAATTATTAAAATTGAATTTTTGTATTTTACTTTGTTAAAATTTAATATTTATTTTATTATTATAAAATATGCTAAAATTTATTGTTTAGTTTGTATTTAATCCATTTATTTTATATGTTATTTTCATAAAATTCATGATTTGATGGGTATACATTAATGGCTTAAATGTAAACTAAATTAATATATATCCAACAAAAACCAATCTAATGGGCCGATTTTGTTTGATTTTGAAGAATTTTTTTTTAATTTTTGTTCAATTTGGTTTAGAAAAATAAAATAAAAATTGGGCTCAGTTTGCTTTTAAAATTAAAAAAAAAAACAGCTAGCTTGGTTCAATTTTTTATTATAAAAAATTATTATTTTTCATTCAGTTTGGTTTTTGACATAAACTCGTATTGGTCTGATGTTTAACTTGGACTTTTAAGTTTTTTTTAAAGTGATACATAACATTATTAAAAAAATGGACCCTCCTTTCACAGATTATTTTTTGATGTCATTCATACTGCGTGGATAATACGTGGCATACACGTGACATTAATAGAGGGTCCAATTAATTTTTTTATAACATTAATTTCAAATTGAAATAAATCAATATTTTAATTGAATAAAACGTCACGTGCGTGTTATGTATTGCTCACATCATTAGAGATAACGGTGGAAAAAAATTGTTAAAGAAGAGTCTATTTTGTCATTTTTGATAATGCTGGGTTCCACTTTTAAAATAAAAAAATATTAAGGTCTGGATTAAAAATCGAGGTCTAACATGAGGATCAAAATTGTACATTTAGTCCACAAATATTTTGTTAAGTTCTAATGTAAATTGAACCAAAATAACCGAAATAAAAAACCGATCAAACCGACTGAATCGACCAATTTGTTTTTTTGATTTGAAAATATTTAATTCTTTAAAATTTCGATTCAAGGCGGTTTTGAAAAAAATATAAAACTCAATTCGGTTCTATATAATACAAAAATTTAACGGTTTTGAATATAAAAAAGTTTAGTTAAGTTTTATTGTAAAAGAATTGAAATAACTAACAAAAAGGTAATTGGAATGGGCAGTTTGGTTTGATTTGAAAAATTAATTTATAAAGATTTAAATAAATGATTTTTTACCTCTATTTTTTTTTTAAGTATTAGTATTTGAAAACTTTAACAAGAAATCCAAATGTGGAATACTTGAACTTCTTTTCGAAAAGAAAGTTTTCTTAATTTTCAAAAGGAGCATGAAAAGGAACGAACCAAGCTAGATTTGTGGACCAAAAATAATAAAATATCATGAATGGAATGAATGAATATAAACAATACAAAAAGCATTGGGAAAAGTTAGGTAGGCTACTTGCAAACCATTTGTTTAAGTGGCCGGGTAATATCCTAAGTTCTCCATTTGGATGCAAGTTAAAATTACAACAATCAAATTTATGGTGACAAATATTTTTGGCTTAATACATAGTTTGACCCCTGAATTTGTACCCTTTTACCCATCTAACCTCTAAACTTAACGTCTCAGCTATCGAACCTCTGAACTTGTTAAATAATCCGATTTGACCCCTGAACTTGATAAATATGTAAATATTGAACCCTTCGTGTCCACCTGTCACTTGAAACATTCTAGAAGAAATTGTGTACGGAGGGGTTCAATGTTTACGTATTTATCAAGTTCGGGGGTCAAATCGGGTTATTTAACAAGTTCAGGGGTTCGATAGGTGAGACGTTAACTTTGGGGGTTAGATGGGTAAAAGGGTACAAGTTCAGGGGTCAAACCATGTATTAAGCCAATCTTTTTATATAATTTATGTAAGTAAACTCTTCAATGCCATAAAAGTTAATAAATATAGTGTTCATGATATAAAAATTTATCAATATTTTTTTTTAATTTCATCACATTTTTTCCAAAATATCATATTTAGACACTAACTTCCGTTTTTTCTAAATCGATACACGGAGTCGTAATTTATTGAGGCGACAGTCAAAAAATGACTTCTACCTCAGCAAATTACACCAGAAAATGGATGTCAGCGCTGCAAATTATAACCCCGTATATTGATTGGAGAAAAAAAATTAAAATTGGTCCCATAATATGATATTTTTAAAAAAACATGATTAAACTGAAAAAACTTTTAAAGTTGTTGAATTTTTATGGTATTTCTCAATTTAATCATGTCTTTTTAAAATTATCATATTTAGATACCGACTTTCATTTTTTTTTTTCAATTTGATACAACAGGTCGTGATTTGTTGAGGTGACAGCCGAAAAATGACTTCCACCTCAGCAAATTACACCAAGAAATGGGTGTCGTCTCAACAAATTTTGACCCAATGTATTGATTTGAGAAAAAAAAATGAAAGTTGGTGTCCAAATATGATATTTTGTAAAAAGCGTGATTAAACTGAAAAAACGTGTAAAATTAGTGAATTTTTATGATCTCTACCCATAAATACATTTAAATTATAAGATCATGATTTTTAAGTAAAAAATTAGAATTAGAGATGTCAAGAAACACATCCTCGGCGTTTGCATCACTTTTCTGATTAAAAAAAATTACATAAATTAAATTGAAAAAATTATACAAATGAAAACTAAAGCAATATCAAAAGCATACGCCACAACGGAGGTTGGGGACCACCTTATTCAAGAGGATATTTGAGCAACGGAGGAGACCCCTTGTATGACAAAAACCCGGAAGAGGTGAATGCAAAGACTGCGACAAGAGTCACGATCACTGGACAAGGGAGTTAATGAGACAAAAGAGAAAGAAAAGGAAGATAAGGTCTTATCATTGAAAGATAAATTAACTTTTACGGCGACGCACGACATTGCACAAGACGTCGAGAAATGAAGACCAGATACAGAAAGACTAGGGGAAAATTCTACGCCGAAGAGCATGGAAAATAAAAAGGAGGCCGATTATTCGCCGGATAACGCTTTGTCACAACCATCAAAAAGGATGAAGAAAGTCTGGGTGGGAAAAAGGAAGGTTGTGCAGATTGGCATGGATGAGAAGACAAATCTCGCCCCCCAAATTACTAGAAGAGAGGTAGGGAGAAAGTGAAGTTCCCAAGGCTGGGAGAAAATGCTTCTACAGGGATGTTGTTGTGTCCAATACATATGGACAATTAAAGGCACTGATTGAGAGATTATTGTGTCACATAAGAAAGGGCAACTGAAGGCATGAGTTCTTGTGAACAAGGACAGCCTTGGGGTTAAAGTGGTAACACTGCCCGACTCATATCGAAAGAAACGTGGCCTAAAGGAAACTTTGGATGGGGATATAATAATTCCGGACGAGGATAACGTCGATAATACGGTTGTGGTATCCTAGAGCAAACCGCTAGTAAGAATGACCCGTCATATTTGGCCACTGTATATTATGGCTGATTTAAATAGAGTTGCTGTCAACGGGGTCTTGATAGAAAATGAACAAAGGATTATTTTACCCCCTCAACTTGGCACGAAGTATCGAAAAAGCCCAAATTCACGCAAGTGGATCACTTTTCCCCTGTACTTGGCAAAAACATATCAAATTGCCCCCCCCCCCCCCGCACTCTCACCTCCGAGAATGAACACACTCTCCGGTTTTTAATGGTAAAAAGATTAAAACAACCCCTTATTTTATTCTATTTTTGAAATTGACATCAAATCTTTTTCAAATTTTAAATATATTCAGTATATTTGTAAACTCCACAAATTAAATCAGTTTTTTAAGTAAAAGGCGAGGGATCTATTTTTACCTTTTTTATTATTTAACTTAAACCTAATTTAGATTAAAAACTTAAAACTACAAAAAAAAAACAGAAACCTAAAAACATCAATATTCTTCTCTTCTCCGTTTACCCCACCCACCGCCGTCCTTCTTCTCTTCTCCGTACACCCTCACCCATCACCGTCCTCAGCATCTTCTTGCTGCCACCACCGTCCACTGCTGCTCGATGTTCTTCCATCTCCGTCCTCCTTCTTCAATCTTTTAACGCCGCCACCATTTTCGTACATAGCCGTCGTTAAACTTCAACAACAAGCACCATCGATCAACGGCAGTCTTCAATCCCATCAACGGCAGTCTTCGGTTCCAGCCGGCGATAGATTTTGTTTTCTGCATCTTCAAACGGCGGTTGAGGACGACGATGGAAGGAACATTATGTGTTTGATGATTTGATTAGAAAAGGGAATGCCTTTTCTGGGAAATTTTCATTTCTCAACTTTTGTTTCTATTGACTTTATATTAATCTCTTTACTATTTTTTTAATTTTTTCCCATGATTATTGTAAATATTCCAACTTGTCCAAGCTTCCATTAATTTGTTGTTTAAGTTTTAGTGATTTTAGTTGGGTTTCATTTTACAAATGGATATGGATAGGTTGTGGTGTATCGTGGCGGCGGCGGAAGTGAAGTGAAGAAGACGATAAATTAGGTTACTTGGGGTAATTAATTAGGTTAGTCTACTAGTAATTAGGAGTAATTAAGGTTAGATTAATTAGAGAAAAAGGGAAAAAAAGCTCCCTAACTTTTTTTAATTATGGTTTTAATTAATCAGGTTTACTTAGAGTTTAATTATGGTTAGTTAGAGTTAATTAGGGTTAATATATTTAATTAGAAAATCTCACTCTCTTTTTTTGTCAGAAAGGTGAAACCGATCCGGTTTTGCCAAGTACAGGGAAAAAGTGATCCGATTTTACGAACTTGGACTTTTTTGATATTTCGGGCCAAGTTGAGGGGGTGAAATGATCCTTTGTTCGATAGAAAATAGAGCAGGGGTAAACATTTTACCAGCAAAAATGCTCAAAGGATGGGTATTGAATAAGATCGGTTAGATCCAACCAATATATATATGACAGACTTTGTAGGAGGCGAGACACCAGCTAGAGGTTACACAATCCTGAAGATCAGAGTTGGCCGAGTAGAGACCAAAGAAGGGTTCTTCGTTGTCAATGCTAGGAGAAATCACAACATACTGCTCAGTTGTGATTGGATTCATTCCCATATGTGCATGCCATCCACCAAGCATCAAAAGCTGATTATATGGAGTGAAGAATGTGTCGCTAAAATGGTACAAGGAGACCATAATCCATTCGGCGAGGATAATAATGTACTGGAAGCAAGGTTGTATGATGAACAGGTGCGAAACATCCAGTCACTTGGTCTTAAAGGCCAAACAAGTGTTGCTCGTTTGCTAGTCAACGTAGATCCACTACTAAAAATAGGGGTTTAGCGACGGATGATTCCGTCGCTAAACCCATAAATTTCGTCGCTAATGGTGATTAGCGACGGAATGGCGATGAATACACTCCGTCGCCACAATTCTGGTCGCTAAACGAGTAGCGACCAACATTCCCAATCTGTGGCAAATTTAGCGACGGAAAATCCGTCGCCAACTTTGCTAATCCGTCGCCATTTAGTCTCATTTGGAGACGAATTCTGAGACTAATTGGCGACGGATAACTATATATTAACGACGGAAGTATCCGTCGCTAAGTGGTTACAGTTAGCGACGGATAAATTCGTCGCTAATTTGTCAAATTCTGTCTCCATTTGTCCATTCTAGCGACGTAAATGTCCGTCGCTAAATCAGACAATTCCGTCGGCAATGGTGTAATTTTTTGGCAAATTTCTGCCGTTTTCTGTTGTTTTTTTGTTTCGCTGACGTTTAAAACCTGCTAAATACAATAATTAAATTTTATTTTAGATTACACCTAATTGAAACTGAATAAAAGTATATATATAAAATAAAAGAACAAAGGATCAATTCACCCCCTCAACTTGGCACGAAATATCAAATGAGTCATTCTCGCCGCTTTTGGTACAAACAGACCCAAAACTTGCGTTTTTAGCTCAAATCAACCCTCGTTTATTCATTTCCCAGTCGCACCTCGGTGAGTGTATGACACTCTCCATTTTAAAAATAGAAAAATGTTTAAAAAGATGCTTAACATTTAATTTAATATTCAAATTGACCATAATCATTTACAAAATTCAATTTTATCCTTATCAATTTCAAAAACTTAAAAGTTAATTTTATTCTAATTAAAATATTAAGGATTATTTCGCCCTTTTTACCTTCTCCCCAGAAGGAAAAAACTCGCCGGAACCCACTGGGTTCCGACGAATCTTCTGTTCTCAGGCTGAGAGGAGAAGATCCGTCGGAACCCAATGGGTTCCAACGGATCTGTTCTCTAGCAGAGAACAGAAAACCCGTCGAAACCCACTGGGTTCCAACGTTTCATCTGTTCTCTGCCTGAGAACAGATTAAATCGTGGAACCCAGATGGGTTCCCACCATTTCATCTGTTCTCAGGCAGAGAACAGATGAAACGTTTGGAACCCAGTTGGGTTCCGACGGTCCATCTTTTCGCCGGGGACGTAGCATAAGTGGGGGGACGACGCGAGGAAGACAGAAGGTAGCGCACGGCAGAGATGTGAGGAAGATGATTGTTGTAGCGGCAAAATTGTGAGGAGCGGCGGCAGAATAGTTAGGAAGATGATTAGTATTAGCTTTAATTTAATTAGGTTTAGATATAATTTAATTAGGGCTTAATTGTGTTTTGTTAGTTTAATTAAGGTAAATTAGGGTATAATTGTGATATAATTAGGGGTTTGATTAATTAGAAATTAATTAGAAATTAAATTAGAATAATTAAGTTAATTAAATAAAATTAAGAAACTCACTCTCCGATGGGCCTTTTTGATACGAAAACGCAAGTTTTGGGTCTGTTTGTACCAAAAACGCCGAGAATGACTCATTTGATATTTCGTGCCAAGTTGAGGGGGCGAATTGATCCTTTGTTCTAAAATAAAATATCAAAGTATACATATAACGTTGTCTGAAAAAAAACATCGTACATAATATATTTTAGAAAACAAAATAAACAGGAAACTACAAATCTCTAGTGTCGCCACCGTCTGGCGGGGGAGGAAGAAACTGTGGCTGATACTCTGGTGGGAGATCCGGCATCATCCTTGCAATCTCATCACGTATCATCTGTGCCATGCTCGCCTGCTGTGCCGCCAACCGCTGCTCAACCTGCCGCAGGCCCTCCTGGACGCCAGCCTGCACACGGCGCTCGACCTCCTCATTCGCCTGCTGTGATGTCCGTGAAGAGCTGCCTCTCTGCGGTCTGATACTCGGGCCTACATACCTGCTGGTAGCCGAACCCAGGCCGTACACCCGGTGCTTCTTGTTGACGCCCTCGATATCCATAAATATCTGCGTCTCATCCACAGGACTCGAGGTGCTCCCCTCTCCGGTCGGCGACTGTGTCGCAGCAGCAAGCCTCTCATCGATGGCGTCCTACGTACAAAACAATTACAAAACATATCAGTTTAGTTTTATAACAAATAAAAAAACATAACACTTTATAAATAATTCTAATTATTAAGGAAATTTCGGCAGCATTTCCTCTGTAATATGAGCATCACCCATTTTTCAGGGAAGTCCTGCAAGCAAATTACAATATATAACCCAACCAACCAAATATATTGAGTTCTAATTACACAAACGTTAAGCCTATACAGTTTAACACTTCATGTATAATATATTCAACACTTAAACCTATATACACAACTTATAGAATTTTAATGTGATAAGAACTTACAGTCATATCCTGAGCCCTCTTGTCGACCGGTTTCTTCTCAGCCTTCGTTTTATGAAGGCGACTGTACAGCTCTGTTGCAGTCGGCTTCCGGCCGAGCTCCTTAGCCTATCAGAAAAATACAGATTTATTAAGTATTAAAATAAAACAAATATGTTATTTAAGTAATTTAATTACTGATTAGAAATAAACCATCACATCCATATGCTTGATAGCGGAGCGAGATCCCCCGGTATGGCGGACAGGACCAGAACCGGGGCCCGCAGGCTCACTCATCCGGTTTGCCCGGGCTGTCTCTGACTTCTTTTTCTCCTTCTCTGTGTCCCAAAATGCATTCCAGACTTCCCAGATCTCCTGATTCACAGATGTATGCTTCTTTTGCATTTTCCTCATCTTGTGGATGTTGTCTTTGTACCGGGTGGCTGCATGAGTCGTGAAGACCCGTCTGATTACCTCCTCGCTGTACGCAGAGTCATCCCACCAGAACTTTTTCTGCAAACAGTAATAACATGAGCTTTGAGTTAGAATTTTCACAAATATCAAAACTTAAATATATTAAACTGAAAATTTAATTACCTGAAATTCCTGAAAATAGAACTCCCTCTGGTCCGCTGTCAGAAAGCGCCATGCTGATCCAGTCTCGAACCAGCACTGCCTGAAAATATCCCGGATAGCTCGAGAAACAGGCCCAGAGTCCAGCAACAGTGTCCTGTGATTTAATAAGCATAATTTACTTTACATACATATTAATTCCATACTAAAAATCACACAAATTAAAAAAACTTTAATCATACCTGCTAGGGTCCGGACGAACCATCGCCCTACCCTGGTTGTCCAAAATGGCCGGGGGCTCGCCTGCCTCACGCTTCTGCAAAGGCTGAACAGGTCCTCTAGCCTCCTCACGATGCTGCTCCTCAACGGGCTCGGTAGGGTCCCCCCGTCCTCGGCCTGATCCTCGGTCTGAGCCTCCGCCTGAGCCTCGACCCCTCATACCTGCACTAATTGTCAAGTTAATTGTTCCAAAACTAAACAACACATTATAACACTACATACGTGAAACATATAACTAAGAAATATGAATTCAATTTAAAATAGTACACTTGAATAATATAATTATGAAACATAATTATAATTAAGAAACATGCTAATACATAAAATACTCTAAGCTACTAAAGTTCTTCAATTTCATCTTCGTCTTATGAGGATGCGATAAAGTCAGATTCTGTTTCATCAGGAGGCACGAACAACGGGGGGACCAGTTTTGCGAACTGTACAAACTGTACAATCCCGTGTCGTTCAATCGCTTGAACACACGGGACGGGAAATCTATGGCTAGGTTTACGATTTTATTCGGTGGGAATAAAATCGAGGTCATTTTAGGTTGAAACAGTTTATAAAATTAAATAATTATATAAATAAAAATAAAAATAATAACGGTACTTACTTGTTGCAGCAGAACCACAATAGATAAAAAAGATCGATGAAATCTGGGACCGCTGCGACCAACTGACGGCTATCAAACCTATCACACAAATAGTTTCAGTTTTTAAATTTGTTATTATATAATTAATAAATAAAATAATTTTCTAAAAAAATTGGGCAGCACTTCCCTTAAAAAATGAGCATCGCCCATTTTTCAGGGAAGTCCTGCCAGTAAATTACAACAATACACAATTCAACATACTACTAAAATTCAATTTAATTATATATTTAAGTATTAAACTAATAACCTAATAACCTAATTATCAATATAACAATTCAATTTACAATTTAATTAAATAATTAATTACAAAGTAATATAATTATCAAATTAAACTAAAGAACACCTAAAAATTATATTAAACATTCATATAATGTTTTCACAATTAAACTAACAATGATACTAAATTTAAATATTTAGCTTACTATTTTTCCTAATAAATAAAAATCTAATAATTGAAATTAAAAATTAACCTAAAATTATAATAACAATTAAATTAATAATTCATTTAACTTTTTAACAAATAAACTAACAATTAACCTAAATTTAAATATTTAACCTAATAATAAAAATCTCAAAAATTGGAGCTACATTTAACCTAAAATAATAATTATACTAACAATTAACCTAAATTTGAACAATTAAAGAATTAACCTAATCAAATAATTAGCATTAAAATTAATCTAACAATTAAACAAAAATTACCCTAAAAATTAATTATTTTAACCTAAACTAACAAAATAGCCTACTTATACAATGAATTAACCTAACTAAATATGAATTAACCTAACTAAATCTAATTAGCTTAAACTAAATTAACCTAACTAAATTAATTAACCCAACTAAATTAATTATATAATAATTGAAAACACCTTACCTGACTGAAACGGAGCTGACGAGCACAGCAGACAGAGGCGGCGGCAAGGCAGCGGCAACAGTGGGAACCGCCGGTGAGGAAGCCAAAACAGATGGGAACCGCTGGTGAGGAAGGAATCGCCAACACAAATGAGAATCCCCGGTTAAAATGGAGGAATCGCCGGTGAGGAAAAGGAGAAATGAATCGCCGGTGAGGAAAAGCTGCGTTTTTTATTAACTGCTGCTGAATGAGGAAGAAGAGTTGCGTTTTTTATTTAGGTTTAATTTTAGCGACGGATATTGGAATCCGTCGCTAAAATTGAACTTAAATGAAACGCAGCGTTTCATTTACAAAACTTAGCGACGGACAGGAGATTCCGTCGCTAAATATTGGCTCAAAACGCAGCATTTTGATACGTTAATGAATAGCGACGGATTTAAACATCCGTCGCTAAATTTGGGACAAAACTTAAGCGCCAATTATTCCCGCCTTCAATTTAGCGACGGAAAAGTACATCCGTCGCTAAAATTGGCACCAAAAATCAGCGCCAAGTCTTCCCGCCACGTTCCCGCCAACTTGGTGACGGAATAGCGATGGACTTTCCGTCGCTAAGTTATTTTAGCGACGGATCCCAAATTCGTCGCTATATCCGTCGCAAATGTTATCAAATAGCGACGGATTTGGGATCCGTCGCCACTATCCGTCGCTATTTCCCTGTTTTTTTAGTAGTGACCGGCTAGCCTCTATAACCCTCAAGGGAAATGGCCGATCCACAATCATTAACCCTTTAAATGATTAGACGACATAAAGAGCAAATGAGTAATATTTGTGACCTCACCATGCTTCATGGTAATCTGTCAGCCGAGTGCATTTATGAAGATCAAGATCAAGACCCAACCGGGCACCTAAGATTGGAGACCTGCAAATGCCACTGGAAAGTTAGATGCTGATCTCGCCCAAGTACAGGACGAGCTCCAAGAGGTGAATTTAGGGACTGATGAATCTCCCTAGCCGATATACATCAACGCCAATCTAAATGACAACTTCAAAGCAGAGGCGATCGCTTTGCTGAGCGAATATCAAGATTGCTTCGCCCAGTCTTATTTCGAAATGTCTGGACTTGATCGCACAATTGTAGAGCACAAGTTACCTTTGAAAAAAACAGAAATTAGGCCGATTTCACATAAGAGAAAAAAATGAAGTACTTTTTTACTTGGTATCCTATGGTAACCAGAGAGAACTAATTCTTTCAAGGCCTTTTCATTAGGATGACACCTGATACCAGTACAAGTCACCCCTCCGTTGTTTATATTCGGCTTCTGATTTCTTATCTTTTTTATCTTACGTGTTGGAATAGGAACGGTCGCATACATATTGCAACTAGGGACTGGTGGGATTTTACATTTAAATTTTGGTCGAATTTCTCAGACGAAGTATTCGTAAGGGAATGTACTGTACTTTTTTTTTTCCCAAACTTGTTTAATTTTTTTGTTATAATTAGACCGAGCTATTGTCCTACGATTTTTCATTTTAAGGTTTATACCGGGGTGATCCAAAGGGTCATATATAAATTTGTAAAAGCGTTCAAATTTTTGAATTTCATAAAGGAGGAAGTTTATACATGTGAATTTGGGGCGTTTTGGTGCCTGCAAAAGAAACAAATCGGCATGAGTTGGATTTCGTTTTAAAGGAGGTAAACAAAAATTATGAAGGGCGAGAATTTCTTTTTGAGTGAGGTCGAAGAAAGATTCTACGATTCAATCCCACCAGCTACCAAACTATAAGGTACAACCGGGAGAAAGGTTAGGGCGAGGTAAATCTGAAATAGGAGGGAGATAGGATTTGTACAGACAAGTCAGATATTGAAGGTCCTTTAAAGTGTAAAGAGATGGATAATGGGTCTCGCGATTATTGAAGATGAACAGTAAAAGACAGGGGAGGCCTTAGCATCATCCGAATTGAAGAGATACGAAGTTGGGGCAGTAGACTTTGATACTACTTCGTTCATATTCCAGGCCGACGATCAAATTTCTGGATTTTAAGGCACTACACCAGTGAGGGCCCCCGAGTTGAAGTCTAGCATCGGCCCTTGTTTCCTCATTGTCCTCGCCCTCCCATATGAAGAAAAGCTAAGAGGGCAAGTATTTCATTCTTAGCGCCGAACATAATAATTCAGGCGTTCGAAAAGAGTTGTTGAACACCGTTAAGACATCCAGAATATGAGGAAGGGGCATTCCTGCTGAAATATGTGAGAAGATGTAGTATTCGGCTTTGATGGAAGGGTCGAGCTCAAATAACTCCGGAAAGTACAAGGTGAGCCATAATTGAAGTGCCCACATGGGTCCACTTGGGCAATTAAAAATCCTTTGAGGGTCTAAAGGAGAAATATCATTCAATGCGTGGTAGAGGTGAACCAACATGAATTTTCCCAAATTACATCGTCTTCCTTCGGCCAGAACAAAAGCGTTCAGGAAACAGTCTTGGGTTACCCGGAATGAGGCAGTGCACAAGATGTACTTCGCAACAAAGAAGGCAAGGAATGCGACATGTTCCTTGTAGTCAGGAGTACTACCGTCTTCGCTCTTGGAGAGTTTTATAAAAGGTCCATAACTTCGTTGCGCCTTGGTCAGGACAAATTTAGGTATATCAGCATCAATGTTAGGGGTGATCTTCTCGCTATTTATGGGGATGTTGAGCAGTAGAGCGAGGTCGAGTAAGGTGACTATCATGGGGCAGAACTTGAAACAGAAGAAATTAATGGCACTTGACCAGTATAAAGATGCGCCCATGATATAGTGCTTGGCGATGGGTCTGCTTGCTTTACAAAGGTGGATCAAATCATGAATGTCGATAGCAGTCCAAACTTTACCGAAATGGGGTCGAAGTCTAATGGCCTACTCTTGGAACCCAGTATTCTCGATTGGCCAATTTCTGAAGGTTGTATTGACCCAAATGGATGAGAAATGGGGGATGGCGAAGCAGTGGAGCTTCATCATGGAAAGGAGAAGTTGTTTCACATAGTTGACTAGGCGAAGTAAGGATAGGGCCGAGACAGATCTGATCATTTTCAACATCGGTTATTACCTTGAATTCAGTCGATGGAGCAGCGGAGCGAGTTTCTTCAATTTTGGAGTTGACCCGAGCGATGAGTTCATTGTTTTGAGCAGCCGTTGTAGCTTCATAATAAGAAAAAAAATCGCCCGTTAAATGAAATAATGTGAAGAAAGAGGACGAGACAATAAGGGCGATCCAGAGGTTAGAATTGCAGAGAGTTGGAGAAAGAAAATCTTTTGGATTGCAAAATTTAAGATAATGAGAAAATGAGTTGGATTTTCTTAAGAAAGTGAAAACTAGGATAGTCGAAAAGTTAATATGTGAAAGACGTGACAACGTGAGGCATCCAGAGGGTCTACACATGGAGTGATGTGGCAGCGTGGGGTACCAAAAAAATAGGTGCGCTCAAGTTGGGCCTGTTGGGGAGCCCAAATTATTGAGCCCGACAAGAACAAGCTCAAGATTATCATATTAGGTTTGTTGGGGGCAATTATTTACAGCGGCCCAAAAACAAAGTTCAGAAAAAACAGACAGGCTCATTTAGGAATTGAGGCCAAGCAAGCCATTAGGTTAGCGATAGGTTTTAATAAGAAATTTAATCTCACTACAATTGTTTTTCTTTTTAAAAATAAGAATTAGACTTGGATTAGAATTTTAGACTTGATGACTATAAATAGCGGAGCATTTATTTGTATTTTTTTTATCATTCAATCAATCAACTATAAACCAAAATCTAGTGCTTTTTATCTCGCAATCTCTGGATTCTAATTTAGGAGTAGTTTTGATATAATCTCGTTTGAGTTTCTTAACCTCTATATTAATCCTTATAGATTTTTCGATTGACTCTGTTAACCTAAAACCCTGTGTGAATATGAACACTGCTTCGATTAAAGCATCAAGTCTAAATAATGCCTACTAATAAATTCAAAGATTCGAATTTAGAGAATATTTCCTGGTAAACAATATCTAATATGGGCATGCAAAAATTTGTCAGAAAACGATTTAGGCTATAAAATGTCAAAAATGGAAGGAATAGGATTTGTTTTGTAACATTTTAAACATTGAGATTAAATCGTTATAAAGTTGAAACGTTAAAATTTATTTTGTCAATATCCCTAATGTTAAATTAAAGGCTTAAATGCACTAAACATCACCAACTTCCGCGTGTTTTTGGTATTTGACATGAATTTTTTATTTTGGCATATAAATACACGAACTATCAATTTTTTACATATATGACCAAGTTTCCGTTTTAGGTGAAAAACGCTGTCGTTTTAGGTATAAAACGTTGCCGTTTTAGGTGAAAAACGAGCCGTTTTATGTTAAAAACGGTGCCCGTGTTATATATGCAAAAAATTGATATTTCGTTTATTAATATGCCAAAATTAAAAGTTCGTGTCAAATACCAAAAATACGCGAAAGTTGGTGATTTTTGGAGCAATTAAGCCTAAATTAAATGATAATATTTATATTATATTAGTAATATTTATTTGAATTTATGAAAATGATAAACAAAAAAAAAGGAAAATATTTTAATTAAGAAAGTGAGACAAACCGAAAATAATGGTTAAAGTAATTATCTAAAACATAAATCTCTGTTGCTTTTATGATTTCCTTAATCAATTTGAATAACTAGTCAACAAGCCGGCATTCACAGCACAAGGTTGACTTGATGAATCAACATGAAAGCAACTTTAAATCTTTTTGAGCAAAACTTCAAATTATATGACCGACAACTCTCTTATCAATATTCAACCCTAATTTTTCTTTTTATTTCTTAGTTTGTATTTTCAGAATAAATTTTTTTGCCAAAGATTTTCAGAATAAATTGGAAAAAAACAAATCTCCCTCCCTCCCTCCAATAATAATTTATTTATTTTAAATTATAAATATGTCATTTTTTCAATTGAGTATCTATTTATTACTATATTTTATTAATTTTGTGTTGATACTAAATAAATATTAAATATTTTTTGATTTCTTAAAGGAAACATTTAGTATTAGTTACTTCATATAATAAAAAGAAGACAAAAGGCAAACCTTAACCCCTAAAGCCGGATCGAAAAAATTAATAAGATCTTAAGGTCGAATTCTGCTCACTTTGACCCCTAACGTTGTCCAAAATGGCTCATATCAGACCAAAAATTTGACTCCGTCAGTTTTTCTGTAAAGTGATGACATGTATGGAAAAAGTTTAAAAACATCCTTAATATTAAAAAAACTTATTAATTTTATATTTATAATTTTTTTAACCATTTTCACCCTCTTCTTCAATTAAATATCAATAATTAAAATTAAATTTTTTATTAAAATAATTAAAACACAATTAAATACTTCGAAACTTAATTAAACGCTCATCCAATTAAATAAATCGGAATTTAATTAAACTAATTAAAAATAATTTAAACTTAATTAAATTAAAAATTAAAAATTTAAACTTAAAAATTAAAAAATTAAAACAATTAAAAGAAATTCACTAGAGAAGACTAACGGGCGAACCCATCTGTACTAATACCCGTCTGTTCTTATCCGTCTCTTCTTTAATTAAATATCAATAATTAAAAAATAATTATAATTAAAATATTTATTCTCGTGACTATATATTCTGGTGTTCACGTCCGTACTTTTCAATAAAAAATAAGCCAGTATTTCAATTTGTCAAAAAAAGAAAGTTAACTAATGATGAATTTGCAAATTTTAAAATTTATATTTTATTTGCAAATTACAGTAAAATTCGTAATTTAATTTACATTTAATCTTTTAATAAAATAGATAGTAGAGCGTCTAAAGTAGTAGTCTTTAAAATAAAATTAATTTTATAAAATAAATAGAAAATTGTATATAAAAATAAGTTTTTAATTTTAAACTAATACATTCTCTAATTTATAATTATTTATTTTAACTTTTTTTTATAAATATTCAATTATTTATTCTCTCATAAAATAACTAATTAATATATATTAAAAAGTATAATATCTATATTTATATAATTATATAATTGAGAGAATCAAAAGAATATTTTCATGAGTTCCCAACTTAGATAAAACACTCATTTATTTAATTTTTAAGAGTTGTTATTAAAAGAGAATTCTAATTAGATTTCCAACTTTAATAAAATACTTAAACTAAATGAATTTTTTTACGATTTTCAAATTTAAGTAAAATATGTAATTAATTATTAAAATTTATTATCAATAGATAATTTTTATTAGTTTTTTAAATTGTTCAAAATATTTATTTAACTTATTTAATTTTTAAAATTTCTATTAATAGATAATATATATATATATGTGTGTGCGCGCGCGCTTTAAAATAATTTATTGTTGGAATACTATAATAATTTTACTAATTTGAATTTTTTTTGACATTCTTTATATTATTATTTAAATTAAATACTCCTTTTTTTTTATTTAGTTGTACATTTAACAAAATATATTTAGTTGTCCATTTAGATTTTTAAGATGACTTTTGTCTTTAATTTTCAAATTTACCCATCCCTAATAAATGATTATGTGTTTTAACTTAAAAAGTATTTATTGACTAATAGAACTATATTAGTATTTCTCCTTATAGAGAAATTCTTAGGTAGACTCGGTCCACCACGTCATCCGTGAACTAAATCTACCATATTATGACAAGTCATTAAAATAATGGCACTATCGTAATATTACTATTTAAAAGTGTAAAAAAGTAATAAATAAAATTACGATGGTACCACTATTTTAATGGCTTACCATAATGTCCCAGGCTAGTACACGGATGACATGTTAAACTGAATGTACCTAAGAATTTCTTATTCTTAGAATTCAAGACAAAAAAAATACTATCTTGGTATGTAAAATTTTGACTAAATGGATAATTAAAGAAAACGGAGGGAGTATTAACTTGATTTTGCGCAAATACTCGAATTTACGACTAGTTATTAAGTTGGGAATAGATAGTGAATTTTGTTTTTTCACATGAAAATAGTAAACTTTTGAATTCATTTCAAATTGCTAAATTCTCGAAATGAAAGATCTTGAATCATTCATGGAAATCTTATGAGATTATGAGACGTGTGAACTAGCTAAACCAAAAGTCCAAAAGAAAAAATGTTACCAAGAAACGGTTTATTTCAGTTTTCTTACCCTTTTCAACCGAGTTAACTCTAACCCGACCGAGTCAAAACCCAAAAAACCTCACACAGCATAAGCATTAGATGCCAAAGCTCCGATTTTTGGCTGCTCAGTTTTGGAGTGCACGTTGACACTTTGAAACCCCAAAAAAGAAAGAAGAAAAATTTATATAAATTGAAGAACAGTTACCAACTACACAACAAAACACTCTCTCTATTTTTTTAATTTTAAAATTCTCCCTATCTTTTTCCAAGAACCACACTCAACTTATATATAATACATTCATCTTTTTGTAAAATTATTTTTGGGTTTTGTTTGATTTCAAGTTTCTAGAGTGCCCATTTAATCAAAAGGAAAAAAGATTAAAGCTTTTTTTAGTGTTTGCATTCATGGGGGTTGTTCAACTAATGAGTTAATAGGTTAAACAGAAGAAAAAGATTGTATTTTTATGTTTGAATTGTTGAACAAGTATTTAACTGGTGAGGGTTGTACTTTTACCAAAATGGTATTAATATTTGAACAATATTAAGTAATGGGTTTCTGTTTTTCTACTTTTTGAGGATTACAATTATGGATCTGGAACCTGGGTTTTATCAAAACCAAGTAAAGGTGAGTTGGGTACTTTAGTTTTCACAGAAAGTTTATGCATTTGAGGTTTTTTAAATTGTTCAATTATGTATGCATTTGGTAAGGGAGTTTAGTTTTGGTTTTATGATCAACTTACGATTGTTGAATTGCAAATTTGATGTTTTTTATGGTGTTTTTGTGCAGAAGGAATCATGGAAAACAGTGTTAACTTTGGCATACCAAAGCTTAGGAGTTGTGTATGGAGATTTAAGCATTTCACCATTGTATGTGTACAAGAGCACGTTTGCTGAAGATATTCAGCACTCAGAGACAAATGAAGAGATTTTTGGGGTTCTGTCTTTTGTGTTTTGGACACTTACTTTAGTGCCTTTGTTGAAATATGTGTTTATAGTGTTGAGAGCTGATGATAATGGGGAAGGAGGGACTTTTGCTTTGTATTCTTTGTTGTGTCGACATGCCCGAGTCAACTCGCTGCCTAATTGCCAGTTAGCAGATGAGGATTTGTATGAGTATAAGAAAGATGGTCTTGGTTTGAATTCGGTGCCGAATACTTGTTTTGGTGGGAGATTGAAATCTACTTTGGAGAAACATAGAGTGTTGCAGAGGTTTTTGCTTGTCTTGGCTTTGATTGGGACTTGTATGGTGATTGGTGATGGTGTCTTAACCCCTGCTATCTCTGGTAATCAAGAGTGCTGTTGTTTCTTTTTGGTCTAGATTCTTAACTCTTTTTCGGTTTTTCTTGGTGTTCTTTGGCCTGATTGTTTGATCATTGGGGTGGATTTTTCGTTTCTATGCAGTATTTTCTGCAGTTTCTGGCCTTGAACTTTCAATGCAAAAAGAGCATCATAAGTGTAAGATTTATCTCCTTTCTCCTCTGTTTCTATTCAAATTTTTAGTCTTTGCAGTTTGTAATTATTGGCCTAATAGTGTATTGATCATGATTGGTCAACCTCTTTGATTGGAATAATTTGATATTTTTTGCCAACTCGAAACAATATCTTTTTGGATTCCGTTGGGTTCAGTTAGCTTTATAATTGATATATATACTATGAAGGCCATGATGCTATTCTGTTGAGGTATGAGGAATTTTGTCAACTACCGAGCTGCACGGGTGTGTTTCAGTAACAATTTTTGGCCTTATTCAAACTAATAAGATCAAATTCATTTCTTTCTAATTGCATCTTGCTGATAATCTTTTAAATGCCGCCGGCCTTCTGCTACCTAATATTTTTCTACTCTTATAGAGTACAAGTTTGTTGAATTATATAATATCTGGTAGGTCATCTTTACAAGTGGCTGGCTGGGTTTGGTGTGGATGGGGTACACGTAGTTATAGTTTTGCAGGTTCTGAATTATTCAAGGCCTGAAAGGTCCAGAAAAAGTATTGAATGTGAGATTAATTCATTAGTTGTCTGTACTTTCATCGGGAACTCCCGACTCTCTATTATTTTTGAATGAGGGAGAAGCATGTGATCGTGGAGAATTATGCAGATAAATCCAAAAATGTTTATGCTAGCAGTTCGGTCCTAATGTCATCGCATTTCATTCACCTACTACAGTTATGACATGCATCAGATAGTCTAAAAATATTTTGTACAACAGAAACAGAGTGGCTATTCTTTCTGCAACAAATTAGTAGACCTATTTTTGTCATTTTTATGAGAATTTATTTATTTAATATTTACGTTAAGAGTTTGCAGAAAAATAGTTGCATGTTGTTCTTTTATGACTGCTAATATCATTGCGATTGCCATCCATATTGCTTTGATTGATGTTGCTGCTAGTGCTTGCTTCATCAGCAGATTAAATTACAATGTTTCCCTACTATAATATAAATGACACGCTTTTTGAAGTAACTTTTGCTTCTGAAAATTCGACAATGTGCAGATGTAGAAGTTCCAGTTGCATGCATCATACTGATAGCCTTGTTTGCCCTTCAACATTATGGCACCCACAGGGTTGGTTTCTTGTTTGCGCCGGTGGTTCTGACATGGCTTTTGTGCATCAGCACCATTGGATTATATAACATTTTGCACTGGAATCCTCATGTTTATCAAGCCTTATCACCGTATTATATGTATAAGTTTTTGAGGAAAACTCAAAGAGGAGGCTGGATGTCCTTAGGCGGGATTCTATTGTGCATAACAGGTAAAGTATTTGATTTTTTTTTTGGCCTGTTAGCTGTTTACCAGCAACATGGCTGTGCATGTTTTTTGATCAACTTGTTCGTTATTCAGGCTCAGAAGCTATGTTTGCTGATCTAGGACATTTTTCTCAATTGTCAATAAAGGTATTCACTTGTTAAACTCTATCCATTTACTTGAACCTTATAAATTCCTTTTCTAAATACTCGGTAGCTTTTTATTTTTTCCTATTCCGGCAAGGACCAATTAGAAGGAAAGCGGTTAACTTAGTTTATGGGTTTTAACATTCAAGAGCTAATGTTTGTTTATGGATGAATGTGGGACAACAAATTATTCCTTGTTTGCTAATATTCACCTGTTTCCTAGGCAATGAAAAATGAAAGTAAATCAAAACGTTTCAACACAGTATGAAGGCTTATGGCTTATTATTGTTTCTCCTGCCTTAGCTGAAGCTTGTAATCTCATTCGCTGAACCCCTACTTCTATAAAAGCATGCTACATGTTGTGTCATGTAGATAAATGCATATATACTTTAACTGCTTCCAGCTGCCATGTTTACCATAATAAATAATCTTCACTCTCATAAACAAATAATAATTTTCTTGACGTGTGCAAGTTAAAGTTTAAATTGCTTTTGCAATATAAATTATAATCCTCACTTTTCATAAACAAATTATGAATTGTTTGAGGTGTGGAAGTTGGTAGAAAATGTTGTTTTGAGGGTGAAAATATGAAACACTCAATTTAGCACTTGGATGCAATAACTGAACATTCTCCAATTTCAGCTTCCTTTAGTGTATAAACTGGTTTTCGGATAGAATTATTCAAAATCCATTTTCTGTTTGTCCTCCCTTTTCTTTACAACAATAAGAAAAACAAAAAGTTAAAAAAAAAAGCATTCTTATTCTTCATGTCATCGCCACTTTGTCTAATGTTTCTTCCTTCTTCTCCAGATTGCTTTCACCTCATTGGTTTATCCATCCTTGGTTCTTGCATATATGGGGCAAGCTGCCTATCTATCTCAACATCATTTTGAAGCTCGTGACTACCGAATTGGATTTTATGTCTCGGTACCAGGTATGTCCTTGAGTTATTTTTTGTGGAGGTTATGATTCGATTATTGGCGACTTTCAGCTTGTCACAATTACCCTACATTTTAACATTTACAGATAAATTAAGATGGCCGGTTCTTGTTATAGCCATACTTGCTGCAGTGGTCGGAAGCCAGGCTATCATCACCGGAACTTTTTCAATCATCAAACAATGCTCTTCTTTAGGTTGCTTCCCTAAAGTTAAAATTGTCCACACATCATCCAAAATCCATGGCCAAATCTACATCCCTGAGATTAACTGGACTTTGATGCTGTTGTGTTTGGCGGTAACTGTTGGTTTCCGTGATACAAGACGCATGGGCAATGCCTCAGGTATGATTTCACAATTAAAAATCGGTAGTCATATGGTGTGTTCTGATCAATTACCAACCCAATAACTGTTTTTGTTGCTTCTATGATGTTAATGGAGATGCTTGTACATTTTCCATTGAAAATTAATATGTGAAAAATTACATGTTAGCTCCAATCCCGAATAAAGCATGATGTTGGCTTTAACATATAGTGGCACTGGTGCACTTTCTGTGAGGCTCTGTCATGATAACATCCAGTCATTTTATTTGATGATATTTTCTGGAATTTTTAATATTTAGGCTGATTTACATATTCCAAGCCGAATTGCTTCTCCGAAGTTAGATGCATGGCCAGTTTATTCTTTACAATTATTGTATGTATGTTCTGATGTTCATAGTTTATATTTTTGGAATTTTTTTATGGACGTTCTTTAACGACTTGCTTATTGTGCAACAGGTTTGGCGGTTATAACTGTTATGCTGGTTACCACTTGCCTAATGTCTTTGGTCATCGTCTTATGTTGGCACAAGAATGTCTTCCTAGCGATATGCTTCGTTTTCTTTTTTGGCGCAATTGAAGCTCTGTACTTCACTGCTTCCCTGGTAAAGTTCCTAGAAGGGGCGTGGGTCCCAATTGCCCTTGCATTCACATTCTTGATCATAATGTGTGTCTGGCACTACGGAACGCTTAAAAAGTACGAATTTGATGTCCAAAACAAGGTCTCTATTAACTGGTTATTAAGCTTGGGTCCCAGCCTTGGTATTGTGCGAGTCCGGGGAATTGGCCTCATTCACACTGAGCTCGTCTCCGGAATCCCAGCAATTTTCTCTCACTTCGTCACCAACCTTCCAGCGTTCCACCAAGTCCTAGTCTTCCTCTGCATTAAATCTGTTCCGGTTCCACATGTTAGACCGGAGGAACGGTTTCTAATAGGTCGTATTGGTCCTAGAGAATATAGGCTGTATAGATGCATTGTAAGGTATGGATATCGCGATGTTCACAAGGATGATATGGAGTTTGAGAAAGATCTCGTATGTAGCATTGCAGAGTTTATCCGCTCTGGGAGTTCAGAGGCCAATGGTGGTGCAAGCGATGATACGACAAAGGAAGATGATAAAATGTCAGTAGTTGGGACATGTTCGACTCATACCGACAGGATCCAAATAAGTGACGATGAAGTTGGTAACGGGGAGTTGGCGAGCACTTCCGAGTCGAGAGAAATAAAATCACCACGAGTGACCAACACACGGAAACGTGTAAGATTTATCATCCCTGAAAGCCCTAAAATCGACCAAGGTGCAAGGGAAGAGTTGCAAGAACTCATGGAAGCAAGGGAAGCCGGAGTTGCTTACATTCTCGGGCACTCATATATGCGAGCAAAGCAAGGATCGGGTATGATAAAGAAGCTTGTAATTAATTACGGATACGAGTTCCTAAGGAGGAACAGCAGGGCGCCGGCATATGAACTAAGCGTGCCTCATGCATCTACTCTAGAGGTAGGAATGGTTTACCATGTTTGATTTTGGTATACAGGATATATACTTTTTCATGTACAGTTTGTAATTTTGTGCCATAGATTAAAGCCACCAGAGTTAAAAGTGGTGGATGATAGAGCTAATGTAGCATCTTGTTCAGTTTATCTCATACCTTTGATGCTATCTGTTATTAGGTCAGTCTATTATTAACTTTGTGAAAAATAATAAACTAATTTCAAAGTTCTACAAAAATTAACATTAAGTGTTCCAAAACCAAGCTTAACTAACTTAACTGAAAAATTAAATTCATTTCGGTTTGAAATCTAAAAATAAATTAAATATTTGTTCTGTTTTAGAGGTAAAGTTTTATTTTACTTTTGATACAAATAGAATTAAAATTCTAAAATTAAACTCAAAAAATAAAATGAACTAGTAATTTTAGAAAATCGGATTGGTTGAGAATTGAAAAATAAATAAATTAAATTTAAATTAACATTAACATTAACATTATGATTAACAAATTCACTTTGATGTATTTGGGAATCTTAAAAGTGGGCTTTGTTTGGCAGTATTTGGTAGGAAAACAGGCAGAAATTGTAATTCAAATTAAATGAAATACTATATGAAGTTCTTGTCTTTTAATCCCCATGACTTTTTAGCTATATATTCATAAGGATTTGAGATCTTTAGGTCATCTTAAATCACAATAAGCACATATATTAAAAGAATTGATTATGCACAAACCTGATATATTAGCTGCAAAACACCCAATTTAGAAGTTATAGCCATTATTTTCATTTCTGTGCTTCTTTTACTCCACATCATTTTTAGTGGGGGAATGAAACTTTTAAAGTCTAGCTCATGTATCAAATAATTATGAGAAGTTATGGAAACGTTCAGATTTTATGGCAGCAACAGAATGTTAAACTTTTTCAATTTTCTAAACTTTTAAAATATTGTAAATCTATCTTAATTTAATCGATTTGCTAATAATTTATCTAATTTCTTAAAATTAATTTAATTGTGCTTACATGAAAATTGAATGTGTAATCTTTTGAAAAGAAAAGAGTTGTCAAATAGGATGCCACAATAATTTGGATTAATTAATTTTTAAAGAATATTAAATCGATTTAAAAATTAGATAGATTTCTAGTTAATTGACCAAATTGAGATAAATTTACAATTTTTAAAAAGTTTGAATAGATTTTTAAAAAATTGATTTTTTTTATTATTTTGGCATCATTAGACAAAAAAAAAATTAGGAAGAGGGACAAATTTACAATTTTATTTTCATAAACATTCATTATACTAGAAAACGACAATTTACCGAATAACATATATATTTTTACCGACGGATTTAATGACAAAATTAGAAGAAATATCTAACAACGGATTTTCCTACGAATTTCCATAAAAAAATGAAGAAGCAACAATTCATTATTCAATCTTACAAATTAAATCCAACCTCTAGATAGCTTCTACTAGCCAGTAGCTCATGCAGATGCTTAAACTAACCAACACCAAAGCTGAATTTGCATTTACACTTCTCTTGCTTTATCATATAACGTCTTCATCTTTTCTCATTATATCATTCTTCAAACTTCACATTCACAAAACTTTTCAATCCTCTTAACAATAAATAACTTCCATTATTTACCTGAGTTCAACGAACAAAAAATTAAGAAGTTAGTAATAATACTACCAAGTACTAACAAAGCTTATGAGAAGCTCAATCATTTAGTCTTTGAATTAAGTTTGAATTAATCAACCAATAAACAACAAGGTATCTTCATATAAAAGCATTAGCAGATTTTTAATTCAATATATATCCCAAGGAATGCATCACATTTAACAAACCTAATCTCATTGCTCTTCGAGCTTGTGACATTTTTATATAACAAATTTGATAATCTTATATACACAAACAATAGAGGTTAGGGCAACAACTATATATTTATGCATATTTCAGATTCTTGATGATCTTTTTCGGAGACTGTGATCATATTATAAGCAATCATCAAATAATATTGAAACAAAACAAAACCAGTATAAAATTGAAAATATGCATTAATGGATGATGAAAACAAGTATTAATGAATATCTAAATGGAATATATTAACTTTCTTGGGATCATATGCATATATATATATTATGGAAATTAATTAGTACAAATTAAATTGTCGTATATCTTTAATTAGCTTATGTTGCTTATTCTTGATAGTTTACCAACAAGCATACTTCAGCAAATGCTGGAGCTAATGCTCCAAAACTTCATTTTTTAATTAATTCCAGAATCTTGTGGTTTGCATTATAAATGTAAATTATAAATGTAACTAAGTTACTTGTAGATATAGAATGATCTACTCTTTTACATTGCTAATTAATATCATGAAATATTTAGTTAGTATTCTTATGAATTTGCAGGCTTCATCAAGTTAAGAAAGAATGTTTTAAAAAACACTGAAACTTAATTACCAGTTTGCATTAGGTCAAGAAATTAAGGTCCTTATAGGTCAATAAACAAAAGGGAATAGTTAATTAAGAAAAAAAAGTTAAGATTAGAGATTTTCTCAACTTTCTTGAAGAGATTGAATTAGTTATATTATATTATAAATATTCAAGAATGCACTAGATTTCAAAGAAGAGGATAAATATATAGATAGAATTTAGGGTTTATGATTTGCCTAAACAATATTTTCTAGGGTTCCTAGCTTTTTTTCTTTCTTATTTATAGCAACATAGCAATATAGCAACAATTCAAAAGTGCATATCTCAAAGTATGCAAAATCTAGCTAGTACTAATTCATACTTCATTCAAAAATTGACAGTTATAAATCTGTCTTCACTTCACCACTCATTATGTCTTTGTTCTCATGATTGCTGCATATAGCCAAAGGCGACGGACCGGAGATCATCGGAATCTTGATGATGATGACTCCACTGCTTGTTGTCAATTTGCATGTCAAAAGATGAATTAATGGATTGAGAAGCTTCTTCAAAGCTATCAAAAGAAGTTGTTCTTGAAGAATTTCCTCCATAATGATTCCCCATTGATGAATATGGATCCAAGAACCCATTTTCACCATAGGATCCATTGTTATTTGGATTGAACTGGCCGGGGATCATGTTTGAATTATTATTCTCTGAGTACTGAAACCAGTTTTGAAGATCTTGTGGAAGAGAAGAAGATGAAGAAGGTTTTCCATAGTACTTATCAAGATTAGGGTTTGCAATTGTAGCAGAGCCATTAAGCAAACTTTGAGTTGCTTGTTCTTTAAGAGAAGCAAGTTGTGCTTGTAGATTCATAACCTGCAAATTGAACTACAAAAGTTAGTACTTCATCAAATTAGAACAAACTAGTAAGGATTAGGGTTTCTAATGTTAACCAATCAATTAAAATTACAAGGTCAAAAGGGCGGGTTAAACTTTTTCGTGATTACAAAACTATAGATTTTTTTACAATCATTTCATTTATTATATTTCGGTAACTGAACTTTCATTTTTACATTTTATATTGACGAAAGATTTCTATAGCAATCAAGGTTACTAGTTGCTTATATGGTAACGGAAAATTTAGGCGACTATACGATTTTCCATTGCCACATAAGCAATTATTGATTTGAATCGCTATAACAACCTCTCGTTGATAGAAAAAATGAAAGTTCAGTTATCAAAATATAGTAAATTGATTGATGATAACAGCTATGTAAAAAGCCTTATGGTTGAGTAACCACATTTTTTTTAACCCTAGAAGAAAGAAGTAAAGCTTAGGGTTTGTAGTGTTAATTAATCAATTAAAATTTCAAGGTGAAAGGGATCAAAACCTGTTGTTGAAGAGCAAAAATATGAGAAACACAGCCATAAATGGGATCTTGAACCCTAGCTTGAGCTTCATAAGAAATCGTAACAGCCGCTTCGCATCGATCATTAACGGGAAGATGAGCAAGCAATTTTGATACATTACTTGCACCAAAAACCTTATGAATTGCTGCAAAATGTGTAGCACCTTGTTCATGACAAAAATAAGGTGCAAAAACACAGCCTCTAACACATTTTCTTCGCAAGAATTTGCAAGCACCACAAGGAGAACCAGAACCAGTCATTTCTTGATGATCAATAATTAATTTGAGTTTAATTTTGGGTTAATTTGGAGGTTTTGATTTTAACTTCTTGATTGTGTTGTTGTTTATCAGCTTTGTTGAAGCTAGCAATTATCACCATGCTTATAAACACTTGAGATACAGAGAGATAATCATATAATAATGAATTATAAATTCCAATTTGTTTCCTAAATGGCCTACAAATTTAATTATTTATTCATAAAATTATTATCTTCCACCCTTAAACCATTTTCATTTTTATTCTTAAATTTTGATTCCTTTTAACATCACCAAACCCATTTCTATTTGCTTGATGATTGGATTTATTATAGTTTATTTTAATTTTTTGTCCTGAGTTCCTTTCATTAATTTATAGGATCTCTAAATAAAACCGAAGATTTTGTGATGAAAGTGTATATATAATTGAAGAAATGTGTACAGAAGCTGGACTCTGAATAGGATTCGAACTCTAAATTTTATAATTTCAGAAATAACTGCAACATTGAATGATGAGTTTTTCTTGTGATTTATTAAATATTTAATAGGAACTATCCAATAAATAATATTATATATTATTATATACTATTGAGGTAAAAAATCAAAGCTAAATAGATAGATGTATTTTTAAAAAAAAAAATATTTCATGAAGTAAGAATATCAATTAGAACACTTTGGTAATTGATAAATATATTATTTTTATTATAAGAAATTTTAAGCTGATTGGAAAATGTATATTTGTTTTATTTTTATTATATTTTTGTACTATATGTTAATTTCATTCTACACAGCTGGCATTAAATCAGATGTGACTAGATAACCAAGTCACTAAATATTTAATATCTTTCTTGACCCTTATCTATAGAAATGACTGAAGCCTGGATTTTATGAGTTCCAAAATGTACTAATTGCGATAGTTTTACATAGTAAATTAATCATAATACTAATTGAGATCTTTCTCCATACTATGTATAAAAATTACAAATCACAATTTCATATAAATTTTTTCCCAGCATTTTAAAAAATACTAAATTGAGAAAAAAAAATGATTTCAACTGAAAAATATGCTTATACAAGAAAATCTATATGTATAACTAATTAACCTAATAATTGTAAAAATCAGCTGTGGCAGTGGCATGGCAACTGAACCTTCCTAACATGTGAAGCAGTGAAGAAAACTTTTATTTGCTAGGTAGCTGGATGTGCATAATGGTCGAGGTTTGCAAAATATCTGACCGGTTTAACCAACTGAACCGATGACTTAGGTCGATTCGGTTTTGGTTTCTACTTTTTTACTATATGGGTTGTTTTCGGTTTTTACTTTGAAATCAAACCGATTTGAGAAGATTGGTTTGATTAAAATCGGTTATGTTACAAACAAAATTAGATGGATGAAGTGAACAGGTCATGATCCAATGTAGTTGCCTCCTAAAAAACAAGTACATAAATGGTATGTAAAGCTGACACATATTAGGTTTTAGCCAGACATTTATATTCCATGCAATCAAACTGCCTGTGTCATTAATTAACTTTGATCTCTATAGAAGTGGATTCCAATATTCTTCCAAAATCTTTAAAACAATTATTTTGATTAAAAGTTCTTTAGCCAATAAATATATACTACAAAATATGGTTGAACAAAGGGTCAACGCGCCCCCTGAACTTATGACATGGGATCATATAATTCAATTTATACTTTTTTAAGCAACTAACCCCAAAACTCTTCATTTTTGGGTCAACTAACCCCATAATTTATATTTTTATTTCAAAAAATGGATTTAGGATAATTATATTGCAACAATTATGGAAGTATCTATTTTTTTTATTTCCCTCACCTCCGATTTGTATTTTACGCGTTTTAAAAATACAATTATGGGTTATTTGACCCAAAAATGAAGAGTTTTGGGGTTAATTGCTCAAAAAAGTATAAATTGGGTTAGATGACCCCGTGTCGTAAGTTTAGGGAACGCGTTGACCCTTTATTCAAATATGGTATCCCATTTGCATCTATTTATATAGCTAATTTATTCTTACCATGGCCCTATAGAGCAATGTTTTAAAAACCAAATCGATATTATTATACATTCAACTGTCGGTTAAATCGGTTAAATAAAATTATATAAAAGATCGGATCTAGCTTGTATGGTTCATATAACCCAATCATGGTTCCGCCGCCGGTTCACCACCGATTCATCCAGTTCAACTGCCATTCCAGTTCGGTTATTTCGGTTTTATTTGATCCAATCTGATTATATCAAATTTTTGATTCGTTAAGTTAATTGAGCTAGACAGCTGATCAGTTTTTGATTAAACAGGTTTAACCGGCTGATTTTGTACAATTATTTAATCATGGGCATAGTGTTCTTTTTCATCAATAAAATACATATCAAATTCTTTTTTATATGCGGATCAAGAATTTAAAATAGATAAATACATATTGATTGGTCAAATCAATTGAACCGACCAAAACGATAAAACCATAAATCAATAATCTATCAAAGTAGGCGATCAATATCAATTAAATATAACTATCGAGATATATTTTCAAGTTTTAATTACGGCTCAAATAAAATGAAAGAATGTTTATTAAATCTTGTTCACATGGAATAAACATATGGTTTCAAATAGTATGATTGTTGTTTTTAAAACTTATGATAAAGATATGACACCAAAAAACTTAAACAATCGATCAATCTACACATTAACAATAAAAGTTTTTGTAGATCAAAAGACAAAAATATTCTGAATGTTTCATAGTAATTAAAATTAGAGAATTTTGATTAAGTACAGATAATCAAAGACCATAAAGGAACATAAAAGGGAAAATAAATAAGAAATAGCATATTCGAAAAATGAAAGAAACAAAAGATAGTGACACTATAATAGAACACTAATTGACTCACTATAAGGGAAGAACAAAATAGTTCTCTCCTTTCTTGTCTTTGATTGCTTTAAGGCATGGAGGTCACAACTTGTCGAGCAATACAATATTACTTAATTATGATTAATTAATCTAAATCTATAGTACTAATTATTAATCATTTTCAGTCACTTCCTTTTGTCACACATAGGCACCAACATGTAGACCTTGCCCAAATGTGCATTTAGGCCCCACATTCTATCATAATAATGACTCCCCAATTTAATTAATTAATAGCAAATTACTATAAAGGTTTAATAGCGTAAAAAAATTCATTTATACCCTAACGTACGTGTTTATGTTTCACGTCTACTTCAATTTTTTTTTAAAAGATGATTTATTGAAAACAACTAAATATAAGAATTATTTTATACTTTTTTCTATTAAAAAAATACAAAGAAATACTTCATCTTTAAAAATGTTCAAAAGTAAGAATTATTTAAAACTTTTTTCTAAATGAAAAGAGGTTAATTTAGTGCCTCGGGGTAGAGGTGAAACATAAACACATGCGTCAGGGTAAAAATGAATTTTTTTCTAGATCAGGGTATAAACAAAAAAAAAGTTTAAGGTGGGTGGTTTTGAAGTAATTAAGTCATTTTTTTACTCTTATGTTTTGAATATATACTCAAATCTCTTCCAACGAGTTAGAAAAAAAGATTTCAAATGATTTCCAAATGGTTATTAAAACACAGTTTTGAGACAGTTTTAAAAGACAGTTTATAAAAAGAGTTTTAAACGGTTTTAAACAGTTTTTAAAAATAGAATTTGCAAGCTTTTTTAAAAACTAGTCTCGTCTTACGTGGTACACACGTGACTCGTAACGTTACTCGTCTCTCTATCTCATTTAAGAAGGTATATATGTTTTTTTCATATAAATTAAAAAATATTAATTAATATTGTGTTTTCTCATTTTATTCTATTAGTGGTGGTATTATAAGTTGTATTTAGAATTATAGTTATTAATATAAGAAACTAGTGCCATAGTTTTGAGGAGGTGGGTTTGATTTTTTGACAGAGAAATCGCCTCCTCAAACTTTTCAATCTCTACTTTCTTTCTTTAATAAGACTCAATATTCGGAGGACTCTCTTATCTTATATGATTGAAAGATTCCAATTAAAGGAGACGGTTTTTGTAATTGGAAAACTACTCCTGTTTTTATCTAAGAGGAATTTGCACAAAATACTCATTTTTTAAAAATATTTGCAAATATACTCCGTTTTTTGAAAAATTATTTTTTTACTTTTTTTCCGAAAATTTATTTTTTTACTCTGAAAATTTATTTATTTTTACTCTGAAAATTTATAAAAATACTACGTTTTTTTTAAACTGTTTGAAACTGTATTATAAAAGGTTTTAAAAAATGTCAATTTAGAAAATTTTTGAAACCTTTTGAAACTGTAATAGAAACAAATTTTTTTAAACGGTTTCATAATAGTTTTTAAAAAACCATTATAAACTGTTTGAAATCCAATTAAAAACTGTCTTTGAAACCGTTTATAAAACAGTTTCAACTTGTTTTTTTTTAAACCGTTTGAAACTCTATTATAAACTGCATTTGAAACGTTTTGTAAAACAGTTTCAAATTGTTTTTTTTTTTGAAACTGTTTGCAACTACGGAGTAAAAAAATAAATATATAATTTTTTAGATATGTTTGTAAACTTTAAGTTTTCGAGTTAATTTGGACAAATATTTTTAATTTTTTTAAGTATTTTTGTAAACTTCCCTCTATCTAATGGTTTTTTCTTAAAAATTTATTGTTGGAGTTTTATTTATCTTCCTCTCGTTTTGGTTTGAAGGATTTTCGACCTGATTAAAAAAAATGAAAGTTTTCTTGAATGAATTAAAATCCTAAACTTAAAAATACAATTCTTTAAAAATCTTTAAATTTGATTTATTTTTATTAGGGTTCTATGACAATATTTCTTATCTTGTTAGATAACTTTTGTGAAAAATTTAAAGTTCCAAGAATTGAGCAGTTTTAAGATCATAGTTTAAAAATTTGAACTATTTATGTATTTGGGTAATTTTTTTATTAATAACTGTATCTACAACTCTCATCAATTTCTTACAATAGTTCATTCAATTTGTTAAGTAACTATTCATCTATATCATTATCATCAACGAAAGGCCTTTGATAAAAAAAACGTCAAATCCTCTAAAAATACCAAAAAATTTGCGACTTTTTTCAGTTACGACCAAATCTTTCAAAATTGCCAAATATAAACAATTTTGACAAACTATGTTCCTTTTATTGCCAAATTCAAATCAAACTGGTTTCATTGTCAACATGGCAGCCTTGTATATAAGATCAAAAAAGGTTTAATCATAATAAAATAACAAACGTTTGTGTGTTCTGTCAGTTATACCTAAATCTTTTGCATGTTGTATGAGTTATATCCAAACCTTTACGTGTTCTGTTAGTTATAGCAAAATCTTTTAATTCGACCCGACGTCGTGTTGCTGAGTTAGATCTGACGTGACCGACATGCTAGCAAAAAAACCGAACCGTTTTAAAAAGGGCTACAAAACAATATAATATGAAAAAACAGGTTATACTTGCCGATTATAAAAGATTTAATACAACTGATAGAAGTCGTAAAAGTTTAGTATTTTTCGAAGGTTTTGCCAAAAATAAAAATCATAAGAGATGTATATTTCTAGAACCTATTGCAACTTTAATTTTTGATAATTCTGGATTGGAACTTTAATTTTTGAAAATTCTAGATTGAAATCTAATTTAAAAACTGATAATTCTTCCCTTCTCTTTTTTTTTTCCTTTACAGTTTGTTTGGTTGCGAGTCGATACCCTACAATAAGATGTTCTGTCTGAATAAGGGCTTGAATTTACCAAATTGATGTGATGGTCTAAAGTGACCTATATCTTCAGATTAAAACAAATTAAGCTCCTGATTATTACATCCTCCGTCTTTTTCTATTTGTCATTTAATTAAAATTATATATATTAAAATATATTTTCTCATTTTAAATTATTAATTTAATATTAATATAACTCTATTAATTAATTAATATTTTATTAAAAAATTATTTGTTAGAAACTGATTATTTTAAAAAAATATTTAAAAAATAGATAAATAATTGTAAAATTAGTTGGAATAAATAATTATATTATTTACCCTATTAATATACTACAAAAATATTTAGGAAACAAAATTTAATTCAAACATAATAAAATGATGACAACCGCCAATATTGGAAGACATAGATGGCCAAATCGGTCAGCTGAATTAGTCAATTTTTTTTGATAAATTTATATTTTAGATAATATGGTTAAAATATAGTTTTAATTTGGTTACAGTTAATTTTTTTAAAAAAGGTAAAAATAACTAAATTAAGTGAACATTATTATATTCTTAAAAATGTGAATATTTTTAATGTTATTTTTTGTATTGTAATCAATTTTTAATTGTTTAATTCAGTCGGTTTGAGTTTCTTTGTTTTTTAAATTTTAGTCAATTTAATTTTCCTTAGTTTTATTAAAATGATATTATAAGTTGATATATGTAATTTTATAAAACAATTGATTTTCTTTATCAAATTGAACGTTTGTTCATTTCAATAGACGTTTTATCAATATTGTTGGAACACGGTGTTTGAATCATTGACATTAAAGGGAGAAAGGCTTAAGGTTCAACCGGCATAAAATCTGTATTATAGAAATGCATCAAATATTATGTATTATAAAATTATAATAAAAGTTGCTGATGTTTTTTGGATAATTAGAGTTGCTGATTTGAAAAAGTATTATGGTTGAAGTTGTACACAACAACAAACAGTTATTTTATATTACTAGTTTCGCATTACGTGATATACACGTGACTCGTAACGTAATTTCAATGTATACATTAATAAATTTTCTATAATTATATCAATTTTTTATTTATAATTAATATTAAATTAGTTAATAATTTTTGTAAAAGTAAATATAATATATTCGATTATTAAATTTTTTTCAATACTGAATTTATTCTTCTTTTGGTTTTGTAATAACCATAATTAAATAATTAATTTTATTTTATTAATAATATATTTAAAAATAATAAGATAGAAATTTAAATAATAATATATTGACTAAATATAGTATTTTAATTTTGTAGTTAAATCAAACTAAAAGATAGGTAGAACTACTAATTTAGAGACAATTTAATTATTTTTTACATACTAAAAACTAAATTTGAGGTAATTTAGCTACTTATTCTAATTAGATTTTTAATTAAAATAGTAATTAATTAAATAATTAATTAATTAATGATTATAAAATTTTTATTTAGTAATAAACTGAAAAGAATTATTCAGTAAATTTGTCTGTCTCTCCCCTTTTCCCATTTATGCTTTTATATATAGTATAGATATAGATATGGTACATAAATAGAAACATAGACATACAGTTCAATTAGTTTGATGGTTTTATATAGTTGCATGCAATTGTTCATATAGGCACCGGCTTGAATCCTATAAACAACAATCCACTTTTTTCTCTTTAATTAGGCGGTATAACCTAGTGGTAGCCGGTAGGGGCTCTCTCATATGGTGGAAATTTTGGGTTCAAGCTTACACACTCATATTTTAAAATATTGATCTTTTAAAGAAGTAGATGTTGAATTTCAATGATAATATAGTGACATTAAATTTCTAATTACTATATTTGAAACTATAACAATCGATCCATATCTATAGAAAAAAAATAACTTTTTTTCTGTTTTTAATAAAGGCATTATGCAGGCCTCTAGGTCATACGAACGAATCAGATCCAAATTCACCGGTTTAATCAGTCTAAATCAACAGTCACATGATTAGTTTGATAAAAAAAACAGTCATCCTCTATTTAATAAGTTATTAATACAACTCGAACTACTGACCTGACCAGTTTACGAGTTTTGCAGTCAAAGAAGCCGGTCCGATTCGAATTTGACAACACTACATTTTATGCATGGCGTCGACCTTATCGGTGGCCATGGAAATGGGACTTTAAAGTGATGTGTACTTGTTGGCCACTTCAGCCTAATAAAGGAAAAGGGAAACAATGATTTTGTGGGAAGAAGGAATGTTTTAATTAATAGGTTATTTTCTTAAAAATATTTAGTTAATAATGAATAATCTATATCTTTAGACAAAGAATGTAGGATGAGTTCAATTTCAACTAATCTTAAAAGCAGCACACACTTTTAACTTATCTGTAATTACTTTGTTTTATATTTTGAGTTATAATTATATTTTACATAAACAAAGTAGAAGATGTCTTCAATGTCCCTTTCCATTCCAAAGGTTTCTTCATTTTCTGGAAAAGGAAATTAGACTTTTAATATAAATAGAAACTTTCAATATATATATATATATAGGCCTAATTATTTAAAAACCACTCAACTTATAACTTTTTTTCATTTATACCACGACTTAGGAAAATTTTCAATTGTACCCTTTTGATTTTTATGTTTCGTTTGTACCTCAAGAGTATTTTTTTTGATAATTTAATTAATTTAAAGATGAAAATATTAAAAACAAAATACATACATGATTAACATTAACGTTTTATTAGAATATAGGTTAAAAATGAAGGACTAATTTAAACTTTTTTTCAAAAAAAAATAGGTCAATTCAACTCATTAGGGTAGAGATGAAACATAAAAATCAAAAATATGGTACAATTGAAAATTTTCCTAGACCATGGTATAAATGAAAAAAAGTCACAAGGTGGGTGGTTTTTAAGTAATTAAGCCTATATATATATATATATATATATATATATATATATATATATATAACACGTTCTCCGCATATATCGTCCTTCATAACCTTCAAAATTAATATTTGATCTTCCAAAAAAAACATTATGTTAGAATTTTATTTTTGGTATAACCATGAGGTATACTGAACGAATTCAAACTTTAAAACTCTTTAAAGTTTTTATATTCAGACTAATTCTCACTTGAGTCAGATAGGTCCCTTGCGGGACGTAAAATTCTGACCCTAAATTTTCAACTGCTGCATACATGAGTACGATTCGAATCCGCGACCTCACTCGGAGAGCGCATTATCAACTCACCTGGACCTTGTGAGTTTACATATTGGATTTTTTAATCAATCATTCAAAAATAAAAAAGTGTCATTTATGCGTATTTCGGAGAATTCTACGATATGAATGAATGTTCACTAAGTGAGTTTATCATGTGAAATATAATGACTTTCACTGTTCGTCCAACCGACAAACCGGTTAGTTTGGTTTGACTTGATTTACTTTTACTCTTTTGATAATAATAATAATTATTATTTAATGTTTAAAAAATAACATTTTAGTTAACTTGAGATGCTCCCTTTATTTAAACTATGATCCGTGTTGTTATAGGACTTTTATTCTATAATATTAATATTTTAATTATACCTTAGCAAATTATTATAAAATCCTCACATATGTCATAATTCACGGTTTGTTATCTCTTATTTTAAAATCAAATAATTTGGTACCTCTTTTTTAATTCCGTTAACAGTTAGGGCTTTTGTTAGTTCTGTTTATAATTTGGTATTCACTTTTAAACGATTTGATATCTCATTTTCATTTATGTTAACGATTTGGTTCCTCACTTTCAATTATATTAACAATTCGGTACCTCATTTTCAAACGAGTTGGTACCTCACTTTAAATTCCGTTAATGGTTTGTTACCCAGATTTAACAAAAGGTTGTAATTGTTTGCAAAACTGAAAGTGAGGTACCATATTATTTTATTTTCAAATAAAAAACACCAAACTTTGAATTATGACATATGTTGGGAGGCCTCACACTAATTTGCTCATTATATTTTAATATCAATTATTATAAGCGAAACAGATTTTGGAGGCGCTCGCTCAAACTTATAGCTGACCTCGAATCTGGTTAGTTTTGAAATAAATGGAGTTGCCACCTAACTTAGTTAGAAAATACCTTTTATATAGACTAGATTGACCTTACATGCCTATGTATGAGGAATCGTGTATCAGACCAAAAGATCATGTTCATGGACAATCTCTTACTCTCGACTTGCGTTTTATTGATTGAAACGACTTAAAAGACATTTCCGGAACATCCCATCTTAACAAGCATGTCAATCCAAATGATATAGTACTGAAAAGTAAATTGTAATTTTCTATGGGACAAGGCAAACTGGGTTTTTGAATATGAATTGAAAGATTAAATTCTTTTTAAATGGGATAAATTTTTTAGAAAGAGTTTAAGAGATATATGATTTGACACAAGGAGTTTAGAGCGGTTCGGATCACAAATCGATCATACTCCACTATTCAATCGAGAATTAAGATTTAGAATCCAATAAATGAGATTCACAAAAAGTTTTCTAAGTTAATTTCAAACTTAGTGTTTTATAGCTAAGCACCAACTAATGAAATTTCTCAAAGCTAATCTTTAATTTACAAGGTTTAAGTTTTCTCAAAACTAAACTCTAACTTACAATGATTAAGAGATTACAAGCTTACTTTAAAACTACAACAAACAAGAATATTTAAATGAGATTTTTGTTGTTTCGAGGTGTAAAAATCTCTAACCTTAAAATATTGCAAATTGGTTTATATTTATAAGGCAGAAGGTATAAAAAAGCCTTCGAATTTTTCTCAAAAGTACAGATCAATCCTTTTACTTTATCTGCGCACAATTAAGTCCCCGTGTTTTTAAAATTGAACAATTAAACCCTTATTATTTTAAAATCGAACAAATAAACCCTTTTAATTTACTTTTGGGACACTTACCCTCTCAAATTTTCGGTAAATATTTTAAACGAACAAAGGATCACTTTACCCCCTCAACTTGGCACAAAGTATCAAAAACGTCAAAATTAACAAAATGAGATCACTTTTACCCTGAATTTGGCAAAATAGGTACAAAAACCCCCTCCCCACTCCCATATAAGAGAGTGAGATACACTCTCCGATTTTAATAGTGGTTTCGGTTTTTAAGGTGGTTTTTGATAGAAAAAGGTTTAAAATGGTCCTAATTGTTTTTAAACATTTTAAATTAATACCTAATAATTAAAAAAACAATTTAATCTCTTTAATTTAAAACTTTATATAGCAAATTAACCCCCAAATTATATATATATATATGACAAATTAACTCCCCAATTAAATGTTTAACAAAAATATTAAAACTTTTAAATTTTTAATAAAAAAAAATATTTTTTAAAATCTAAATAGACCCATGGGTGTTGATGAACAAAATTTATATTTATTTGTGAATAACTATACATGAAATGTGATTTCACGCATTTAAACTAAAATAATTAATTTTTAAATTAATTGTTCGTCTTTTTAGTTATTTTGATTAATTGGTGCAAATCAATTTCAAAGACCAAAAATTGAACAGTATTATAAAAATAATTGGATCAAACTATATTTTTTTCAATAATCGAATTATTTTTACAAATTTTAGTCGACTCGGTTATTTTTAGTACGGTTCGATTTTTTACGCCCATAATTAGGAGTACAAATTATACTTTCTAAAAGTAGGAGGATTCATATGGATTTTAAATTGAGGTACGTTATTGTAAAAGAAAAGGGGCGTTATTACTATTATTCCTCGGGATTGCGGTGCACATGCTAAATATAATAAAGACGCACTGACGTTTTACTCCTTCTGTCTTGAAGCGGACGCGCCGGCGCGGCGCCGCACGAGTGCACTATTTTAGTCAGCTTATACACCACGGTGGGTTCAACAAAGCTAGTTCCACGTCATAATCTAGTGGAGGAGCAAAGAAAAAGATAAATTAAGGGTCGTTAACCATGAATCATGGTCCATGATTAAGTAACTTACAATGGCTCTACAGAAAGATTATAGAGAAAATTACACAGAATATTATAATAGGAGGTTTTATTTTTGAATGGACTTCAAAATAAGATAGATAACTGATCGGACGGTGATTATACAATAAGTACTCTCATATTTAAGAGTATCGAGTTTAATAGAGCATTATCAAATTATAATTATTATGTGCGTAATATCTCAAATTCTTTATAATGAGCATGGAGGAATACTTTATAGATTTGAGATAAAAAAAAAGTGATTTCTATTCAGCGAGTGAGGCCAAATAGAAAACAAATTCATATTCAGCAAGAGTCCTATTTAGAGATGACTCTTAAATAGGATGAGATTTTTAAATAGAAACATGATTCCAAATAGAATAGTATCTCCCGAGATCTGAAATATCCAAATTTGGTGATTGAATCGTATATTGAATTAAGATCTTTGGCGAGTCGTGCCAGATCTGATTACTGAAACTTACCAAATCCTATTAGATTCGGTTATTCTTGAGAAGGGATGAATCCTTTTTTAGATTATCCTTGTTGGGCGAGTCTCTTGTGATTCGACTATAATTTGTTTGAGCGAGTCCCCATGTTTACTTTGGTGGGTGAGTCCTGTGTGACTCGATTTATTATATCATTCTGGAATTTAGTTTTCATCATTAGTTCTCCCCCCTCTCCGCAAAAAAGCTAATATCTTCGGTTTTTATGCAATTATGTGTTAACACTTTTAATAAATTTAAAGCGTCGGATCTGAATGGGTTCAACTTCAATTTTTACAAGTGTTCTTGGGACTGAACGTAACCAGATATTATAAGCTTTTTAAACACTTTTCATAGGGCTGACTTTTCTCCCTTAAGGTATTAATACAATTTCTATGATCCACATTCTGAAAGTGAAAGGTTTGAATAATCTCTGACACTAGAAAATGGGAGTTATAGCTCCGAAATCCGTAACAAGTCTGAAATCACTATAACTTTTTTGTGAATAACAATAATAAATTGTAAATGATTTATGAAACCGATTTCAGAATATTTTTAAATCATAGTAATATTTTTAAAATTATTCATAGAACACCGGTAATAACTCATGTAGAAACCGGGGCATACATCAACACATGCATTTTCCTATATCAATATCATACCATTAATATATAATCCAGTCCATATAAGTTTCACTAGAAATTATCCAAATAGTATGAAATGTGTAGTCAAAAAAATTTTTAAACATACGTTAGTAGTTTTATATCAGAGTTATAAACAACATAAAGTGAACTATTGATAACATAATATTAAATTTCCCAAAATGCCCAATTAATGCAGCTTTAGTGTAAAAAGAATTTTAGATATATTACACCAAAAACAAGTACCAGAACAAGGGATTGAAATCTTGTTACGTCAAAAACCACTATTCACTTGAAAGGAGAAAATATCAACGTGTCAGTTAAAACTGAGTGAGTTCACATATTTACTAATGAACATGAATATAAATACAAATCGCATGTAAAACAATTTATAATGCAGGCACATATCTGATCCAAATGATATCCAAATATGTCATATTTTATACATTATAATATAATCTGGACCGTACACATTAGCCTGTTGTCTTAGACTCTCACTTATTACAGCATCTGGATCGTGAGCCTTGTACCGTCACGTCAAATTTATATCGGGGCCAGGACCATGAACTATGTACTATCGCCTCAGATTTTCACCTTAAGTTTAGGTCGTGAGCTATGTACCGTTTGTAATCCCCCAAAATATTTTAAGATAATTAAGTCGTGACACGTGTTGAGATTTCCGATAAATTAAATTAAGGAGAATTTAATTTAATTATATCGGAAATTTGGAATAATTTTATTAAGCGGTTTTACGGGAATTAAGTATATAACTTCGAAAATTAATATTAAATAAATTATAAATCCCGTAATGATAATTATTTCGCCAAAGTCCGCGAAATAATTTATAGTATTAGTGGTAAAGCTTCGAGTCTATTGGAGATCGTTTAAAATTTGGACACGAATAGGTTTTGAATTAAATTAAAACTTTTGAAAAGTTTTAAGGACTAAAGTGCAAATTAGCCAGAATATATATATATATATATATATATATAATCTTCATCATGAAGGAACGAAGCATCCAAAACCTAAAGCTATCAGATACTTTCATTTTCCTTTTCAGTTTTCGTACTGTTCGTCGCTCGATCTCCATTTCTCGTTCGTTTCCGACGTTCTATAATTTGAAAAGATTGTATTTCAGTGGCGAATCACGATAAGCTTGACGTTTTATCGTTTGGATGGATGAATTTCATTATATATCGAGTTAAAGTTTTAGGCCACGAATATTTTTTATCATTTTATCGATTATAGGATTGAATTTGGATGTTTTGAGCTTAGAATAAGCGTTTTGGATGAGTTTAGAGCGTTTTTACGCCTATAGCACATCGGAATGCCCGGAAAACGACTCCGGGGATCGTGCATGACAGTGAACAATCGCGCACACGAGGTGCACGAACGTGCACCACCAAAGTGCACGATCATGCACCCCAAGGCACGAACGTGCACCCCGACCCTTGTTCCGCCGCTCGTGTGGTTTTGATGCCGTTTCGTATTTGCATTCCGGGATTTGAAATCGAATAGCATTCGATCGATTAATTTGAATAGTTAACCTAACGAGGTTGAACATGAAATGATATTCGATCCGTAAACGAGTTAGATGCCGTTTATCGGAATATACACGTGAGAAGCACGACGATTAATTAAAGTAATGTGTCGTGTCACGAGTCTGGGGTCAATCTTAGAATAGGATTCTGACGTGAGTCACTATTTTGAAATTTGTTTTAGATCCAGCGAGACAAGAAGCAGCTGGACCTGGAGCTCGGGAAGCTTGACGTTTTTAAGCCCCGAAGCATTTTTGGATAAGCGTTTTCAGTAAATTTATATGAGTTTACTTTTAAAGTATTTAATCAAGCAATTATTTTAAATTGCTTTATGTTTGATTGTCATGTTTGAAATGCGAAAGCTTTTTATGAATTGCATGTACATGTTTGATTTGAAACCAGTAGAGACCCGATGGAACGTGCTACCTATTGAGCAGCAATAAGACTGTGTGATCACCAGTTTTGATTTGATACAGCTGTGAGTTTGATTATGAATATGAATTTCGAAGTTGGATATATGAATTTCATACGAGTGAGCACTCGGTTTCGGTGTAACCTGGAGTTCCTGTATCTAGTGGGTTGGACCCACCAGTGAGTTGGACTCACAACTTGAGATTAAATGATTGGATTAGATAATATATGATTAGCATGTTTGAGGATTAGGGTTTCAATCAGATCCTGTACTTGGCTGCACATGATTTGAACGCCATCGAAATGTTTTAAGTTTTATTTGGATACTTATTAGTAAGTATATGAACTCACTCAATATATTCCCATATACTGACCCCTCACAGATTTCATTTCAGGTGAAAGACGTTTTTGAAGCAACAGACTTCTATCCTACTTCCAGAAGTCTGTATTTTTGAAAGTATGTAAAGAAACAGTACTTTACTCTTAGAGCTGCAGCAGATAGATGTTTTATATCAAATAGTTTCTGTAAATATAACTTTATGTTTTAAAATTATTAATGCCTTGCGCTTGCTGCATTATTTAATGTTTCTAACTGCCAGAGGATTTACATGCCTGGCATATGTTTTAGCATGGCATGTGTTTACGTCTGTCATGCATGACGTTTATGATTTGCGAAAAATTATTTTACATTTTTAGGCTTGCTACGGGTTTTGGAACAACCACTCCCATTCCCTAGCACCGGTCTCGGCCCATGAGATTGGATCGTGACACCGTCGCCTTAGACTTACAATATGATCGATCCTTATGTCACATGCTTATTTTATATAATCAATGCTGGTGATCACACAGTTCTATTGCCGCTCAATGGGAAAAATGTTTCAATGGATCTCTATCGGTTTCAAATTAGTGAATGTAATGAAATTCAAATAAATATTTAAAGCAATAAAATATTTTGGATATCAATATTTAAAAGTAAAATTGCAAACTCACAGTAACCGCTATTTTTCAAAATAAAATACTGCCCCTCAACTTTGTTAATTTTTGTGATCCTTTGATCCAATACTTGTTGATTCGCTAGATCTAATTAGGATTCAAATATCAATTCTCAAATTAATAAATTTCTAATTTTAGAATTGAGTCTAGACGTAAATTATACATGTATAAAATAAATTCACTTTCGATAATTATTCTTTTGACTATTTTCTCTTTTCATAAATTGTTTTAAACAATTTACAATTTCACATATCAATTTTTAAAAAACAATAACGATAATCCTTCCATTTTTTGATTTATAAATCCAAAAATTATAATTTTTTTTATTTTTCATAATTAATATTTACATTTCGTTTGTCATTTTTATTTAATTATATCTTATCTCTTTTTATTTCATTTTGTTATAAATGAAATTTTCACATTTTTCAAATTTTTTGTTCGAGGGTTTCAGCGCCCAAGGGGCAGGGCATGTTGTGCCCTATTTTGCCGAGAGCTCTTGGTAGTAGAGCTGGGCACGTTGTACCCTATTCTGCCGGGAGCTTACAGCATCGGGCATGGCACTTTGTACCCTATCCGGCAGGTGCCGAACGCCTGTTCTCCTCCATAACCCGTACCTCTGAGCTCCTTTCTCAGCCCACAACGACTCAAATCCGTTACAAACCAATATTATTAATAATCAATCCATCCATACAACAGCTATGTATATACCAATTTTTAGCAACTTTTCTCATCACCAAATCTTCATTCTGTTAGCATATTTTCATCACAAATCATGTTATAATCCTCCAAGCTTGTGTTAAACTAAATATTAATGGTGAAAATTTGATGAAAAAAAAAAAAGAAACCCTAAGCTTACCTTGATGTGCCGTACGAGAAAGTAGACGAGAGTTTTGTGTTTTGATCTCTAATTCATAGGTTATATATATAAATGGAAAAAGTCAAGTTAAGTCCTTAGGTTTAGGTGCGTAGTTAGGTGACCAATTAGATACTTTAATGTAGGTTTTTAAGTATTCGACTATACCTAATTATAAAACTAGCTTATTTTTTGATAAAACTTTCCAAATAAATTTTAAATATTATATCACGGATAATAATCTCAAAATTATCATCTCGAGATTTTTAATTTTATTCTAATTTTTATTTTATTTTTTGTAGTTTCGCTTAAATCCACTTTCTTATATAAAAATTTCCAAATTTAACTTTTACGATCCAATAGTTTAAGTGAACTCTCCCGAACATTTAAATTCTAAATTTGAATTTATATTATATTTTTCATGTCCCTGTTTATCCAAATCATTACATGTGGCTTAATTTAGCAGTTAAAATTATAGGGTATTACACTTATAGACTACCACACTATTAGTATGGTTAATGGAATTTATAAACTTCTTTCCAAAGTCCTCTCAATTAGATTGCCCCCTTGCTTTCTTATGTTATCTCTGATAATCAACATACCTTCATAAAGGGTATGAGTATCTTAGACTGCTCCATGTTGGCCAATGAGCTTTTGCACCTGACTTCGAGATGGACAGATGGATTATTGGTTCTTAAACTTGACTTCCACAATGATTTTGACAATATTGACTATCATTACCTTCTCTATATTATGGGTATATGATGCACTTCCCTACAACTTAGACAAACTAGATGTCTAAGTGTTTCTCGACAACTGCTATTTCTATTCTGGTTAATGGAAGCCTAATCGTCTCGTTCTATTTTGAAAGAGGAGTGAGGCAAGGGCGATCCAACCTCATCTTATCGTTTTATCCTAGCTCTAGAAGGGCTTAATGCTATTTTGCAAAAAGAAAAGTCTCTTGATTTAATTACGGGGTACTCCTATACTGACAACCATGATTCTATTTCGTAGTAACATTTTGTAGATACACCTTGTTTTTTGTTCCTTATGATACTATTAAACTGTAGAACTTGACTAGTATCCTTCGGTGTTTTGAGCTTATATCATGATTGAAGATTAATTATCACTAAAGTTCTCTTATGGGCATCAACATTGGTGAACACGACCTCTGCATGGCTTCTAATATTATCGGTTGCAAAATTGGCAAGCTTCATATCCGCTACCTAGGGTTGCCTCTGTCACGCAGGAAGATTTCTTCAAGTATACATGGTTCAGAGATTTAAGACTAAATTATTTTTATGGAATGATTCGTTATTATCTCCTGCTGGCCATTTAATTCTTATTAAGTATGTTCTTCAGAGTATTTCAATTTATTTCATGTCGATTTTAAAACATCGGTTAGCATTCAGAATACTCAAGACTCTTATATGAGTTGTTTTTTTTTTATGGAAAGGTGTTACGACAAGAAGAGTTTTGTGCAAAGTTTCTAGGGATTCTATTTTTTGAGATTATGATGATTGAGGTTTGGGTTTATGCCTTCTCAATGATCAAAATCGTCGTTTACTCTTTAAATGGATTTGAAAAATCTGTTTTGCAAACTCTTATTCTTTATGGGTTAAAGTTATTTCTTCTTCTTCAAGAATTAATAATTACTTGTCCTCTTGACAATGCCAATTAATCCTAGATTTTACCTTCCAAATTGATTCTAAGACGTTACCTACAACTAGAAACTCGAAATAGAGGGTCGCAAGAATTGTATTTTCTAAATTTGCAAGTGGCCGAGAATCAGCTTAAGTATCCAAGGCATAAATATTATGAGACATATCATTTGTCCGCCTTTTCTAATCACAAAAAATCTGCTTATTCCAATCTTTCAGACGATTCCAAAGATCTCTAAGTTTAATGACTAAAGCAGTATTGGAATGCCCCACTTCCAACCAAGAATTAGCTGCAGAAACATAAAAATTGTCATGCTTCCACCAAGCATTGATAAAGCAGAAAGGTTTAAGATCCCAATCCACATCATTACCGGACTTGAAAATTAGTAGAGTTGTCTGATAAACCTTTGGATAAAGCTGTAGGTGACATAAAAGGACATTCTGAAGCTTGTACAACTGAAATGAGACCACGATCTATCCAGGATCTAGAATGAGAGTTATGCCACGTAAAAGTTCTTCCTTGTAATTCCAAATCAATAAGCTCGGCTTCTATGATAAACTCCTTAAGATCATCCATGGAGGGAGTGAAAATGAAGTTGAATAACGTCTGCATCTTTCCCTTATCATTGAAAATGCCCATAAAATTCCCCAACTCCCATGTTTTATTAGCTTCCAAAATTGTAACTTCCTTGTCTGTCACTAGATGTTGAGAATGAGGTATATTTATTGCATTAACATTAGGGTTATGGTTGTTCGAATCCCTCCATTTTTGCCTCTGTGTTATATTTAACAAACTAGCATTATCAAATGAAACTATTGTTGGGGGATCAACTAAAGTAACCACCAATGAAGGTGATCTAAAATCCGTGTTTGCAACATCCTGCATAGATGGAGGGTGAGAAAAAGATTCATAATCGGACTAAGATGCTGAATCAGAATTAGCCATTCCGTTTGCTAGGACTAGAAAGTCCATTTCCTGTGTGTGAATAATGAACTCCTTATCATTGATGACCACTGGTATATCAAGATCAATGCGAGTTAAGATTGTGATGATTAAATCTGAGCCAATATCCATGTGATCTCGAGCTGTTACCGATGGATGGACTAAGATAGCCTTGTCAAGACTATCACCAAGTAACAAAAATAGCTCCTCCTTCCATGCTGAAATAGAAATCCCAAAAAAGAAAATCCAAACATAACGCTTGCTTGGAGTAAAATTAAGATCTCATGGAATAACTGATTTGAAATTAATCCACCATGCTAGGGAAGTCAGAAGTAAAACTATTCATGTAATTCTCATGATGAAAATTAATCATGATGTTACAACCTCCTAAAAGGAGATCGATACATAAACAACATTAATGTCATTAAGGAAACTATGAACATGAAGGAGTTCTTGACGTCAACTACTAAAGCCATGACAAAATTAAGGTAAGGGTCAGGTGCCACCTTAGCAGTATTGTAGATTAAAGGTTTCGCAATAACCACTTGTGCATAAGATCTTGAGTCTCAGATTGATTTCTTAAAATCACAAAGAACATGAGTAGGATGTCAGGTCACAGTTCGAAAAGCATGAGCAGGAGACTATTCACGAGAGGCAATAGGATGTTGCATGGGTTTAGAGTGACTAGGTTTAGGGAATTTTGAAGGAAAACCCCTAATACAACAAGAACCAACATAAATCTGGTTTAATATCTGTAGAATAATGATGCTCAGGAAACTGAATTTCAAGTTAATTTTGTTCAATTTTCAAGCTAATGTTACCTTGTCATGATATCAAACTTAGAGAAAGCTTTTTGATGTCATCATATAACCAATTCGGAGGGCAGTTCCATAGTAAATAATAGCCGTTTGTCCTTTAGAATACGGAGATGCCGGAGAATTGTTACTCTTACCCGAAGCACAGTTGTGGTTGCCTTGAGTTAGAGGAGGAAGGTGAATCGCCTATATTAGGGTTTTTACGATCGCTGTCGCTTCTCAATTCAAACTCGCCTTTGAATGAATAAATTTTGATTTGATTTATAAAATATTCATTAAATTTTAATATAGATTTAACTAAAAAATCAACCGAACTGAATATTCAATTTGTTCAATTAAATAATTTTTTTCATCTTTTTAATTTCAATTCAATTCAATATTTTCTAAAATACAAGTATTATTTATTTCGATACGAATCAAATATATGTTCCTATATATCGTTAGATAAGGAAAGAATTATAAAATTTTCTATTCAATTAACCATAGTTTGGGGCCAGTGAGACCTAGCCCAAATGGTTAATGCATTCCAATATATTTATAAGATTTTGATTTCGAGTTTCAGTAGGGCCAGTGTTTAAGACCGATTTAAAAAGATGAAAATTTAACTGCTAACAACTAACTATTAAGGTAATTGGATTTTATTTCTGGCAGAAAAAGAAAACATAGTTTAGAGATTGAGTATAGTGTAGTAATGTTGGGAGGGACACTAATATTAAGTGTATTTTTTGTTGAATATATGGAGTGTTTGGTTGTAAAACTTTTGATAAGATATAATAATTCAAATAACTCTTATAATAATTCTTTTATGTTTTTTATTTGGACTGTAAGCAAAAGTATGTCTTAAGAACTAGGAAACTTACAAGACTGGTCAGATTAATGTTTGGGTTATTGTTAATTACTTCACTTCACCCTTGTCATTTCATTCATTATTTCTAAATAATTACTTTATTGAATAATTTTAGTGATAATAAAGAAAGGAATTTTTTTTGATGAATAATAATTTTATAAAAAGCCACAAAAAATGGCAAGAAACCAATTCGCTAAGCTTTCGCACAAAAAGTGACTTACAAATAAGTACACTAAAAGCTTAGGCAAAGAGAGTAAAGAGAGGAATCTTCTTTTAATTTAACCGCAAACAACAATTTTTTGTAGATAGATTTATTGATTAAAAATATTATTGATCTCTAAATCAAACGTGAAGTTCACACAATTATATTGTAATAAGATTATGGATCATTCATGATAAAATTCATTATAATTCAACACTAACACAATTCACAGAAAATAACATAAATCTGAAGTGTCATTAATAAATCTAACAAAAATGATTTATTATTTTTGGACCCAAGATGACATTTAAAACAAAGAAATAGAATCTTTTTGGCACTTAAAAACTAAATCCAACAAACATATACAAAGGGATTAGGTAGATGCAACCAAAAACAAAACAAGGAATCAAAGAAGTGGAAACCACATTAAATTTTTAAAATCAAAATATTTTGAAGGATATATAGAGATTGGAGATTGAATTTAATTAAAATGCTTTGATTTTTGCCTCCCAAAAGACCAGTCAATGAGACACCATTGTTTCATGAATGGGTCCGTTGCACGTGTGGTCGATGATTGCAACATCTATATCTATATATTTTTTTTTAATTCTTAATCTAGAAGATGGCCTAAATCCATTTATTTTTATAGTTGCACAAGTCCCTTCAATATCAGGCATAATTATAATGTCTTTATCTCTATATATTTATTCACCAAATGGGTACAATATTGATTTACATTTAATTAGAATCGAAAAGACATTATATTAATCCATATATATATATATGATTATTATCCATGAAATCCGTAAATAATTTATCATATCTTGCTAGTAACTATAAATTGACGGAGTGGCAGAGCAAAAAATAAAAGACGAGAGACGTAAAAAGACAATTGACATATAACTGGAAAAAGAAGACTGAACAAAACGTTAAAAAAGTGAAATAATACTCGAAAGAGTTAAAAACAATAGGCAATAACCGATTGCAGGTTTTTGTACTTTCAATTTTTTTTAACATTAGATTCTTGCACTTGTAAATCTAAAGATTGAATTTATGTACATTTATTTTTCTTCAATATAAGTCCTTTTGTTAAATAAGGTGGTCACGATGTCAGTGTATTCTAAAAAAATTATTTTAATTTTTATATTTCTTTTTTTTTTCTTAATTACATTCTTACAATTTATTTTTAGTCATTTAAATTTTATTTATTATAAAATTAAATATCTCGTATATTACTTATTTTTAATATATATTAAAAATAAAACATAAAATTATTATTTAAATCTAAAGTAAACATTATTTTGTCCATATAAAAATTATAAATACCTAATAATTTAATAAAACTAAAATTAAAAAAACAGTATTATAATAGTATTTTTAATGACTATAAATTTACATATTTAAATAATAAAATTAAACAATTTTATTTCAATCATGATTTTTTTAAAATTTATAAATTATTCTTATTAAATTTTTAAATTATTATTATTACTATATATATATTAAAATTAAAAAATTAATATTTTTCATTATATTAAAAAATAATTGAATTAAATTTTTATTTTTTAAAAAGTAAATATTAATCCAAAGAAACGGTCTGGAGCACGGTCTAAGATCATATATGCACTTAGTAGGGTTTAATCAAAACACATGATCTGAGCATAATTAAATATATTTTTCGTTGCGACCGAGTTGTTCACTTTTTTATAATCACATTGTTTATAAAAATACAATTTGTATTTTTATTTTTTTATTTTTTTATTTTTCCTAAAATATCCTTGTTTAATTTGTACATTAATTCTCATTTTCTTACGTGTTTCAATAGATAGAAATAAATATTAGTTTATTAGTGTAATTTAAATTAAATAAATAAAAAAATAATTTTATTTGTTAAAAAGACTTAATCATCCAATGTTTTTCATCTTTTTGATTGTTTTCGTTTATGACCTCATCTTTCAAAATCTTCAATTTTAACACATTTTTTAATCGTAGTCATTTGTCCAAATTGGAGTGGAAAAAAGTTCAAATATGTTGTTTAAATTACTTCATATTATTTCAATTTGCATTTATCATATGATAAATTATAAAAATGAAGTAATATGAGAGATCTATTTTAATTTTTTTCTCACTCTAATTTAAACAAATGGTTACAATTGAAAATGAAAATTGAAAAATCGGCTAAAATTGAAGATTTAGAAAGATGAGACCATAAACGAAAAAGAGAGAGTATTTTTTGGGTGATTAAGCCTATTAAAAATGAGTAAGAATTTTAAAATAAAAAATAGAGAAAGTAGACAATTTTATTAAAACGGAAAACATAATTTTTGTTTTAGCAGTTGGTAAGAAAATGATGATAAATAAAGAGATTAAATCAATTTTTATAAGTTAATTCATGGCCATAAATAATTTAACAATTTCACATAAAACACTGTTTGATTCGTAATCATCTATTGAAATCCTATATCATACAGAAGATATGTTATTATTATTTTAATCTCAATCACATATGTTAAAACTTTCAACAAAATAAATAAAAAATACACCAAATCAAGTAGAAAGAATGTTAATTGTGTTGAATTAATAGCATAAACAAAATTAGTAGACATGAAGACATAGACATAATTCATGATGCAATCTTGATATATGAGCTAGAAGTTGAAACATCAATTTAGAAGCCGACAATACAAATGAAGACGAAAATTATATATTGCTTTACGATTCAGAAACTAATTAGCTATAAAACCTTCACTTTCATTAGTAAGAGTAACATTTTAATTAAATGGATGTGACAATTTTATACATTTAAATAAATTTTCAGTGTAATTTGAATAGGGGGCAATTATTCAAAGTCCAAACCATAATATATGGGGGAAACTAATACTTAACTAAATTTTAATTAAGTAGTAATAACATAATTAATGAGAGATGTCACTTCAATTTGAATTTAATTGAAGATTGTTATATATAGATTGATGGATTTTGTTTTTGCTTGGAATTTAGTTAAGTAATTAGAAATTGCTCGGACCAGTTTTTTTAGGTTTGATGACTACAAAATGTTTTATATTTTTGATTTTTTTATTATGATTTAATTTTTTTAAATTGTCAATTTTGATCATTTTCAGTTTTAATTTTAGCTATTTATTCAAATTATAGTAGACAAAAAAATATATCATTTATAATTTTTTTTATATTACTCTAATTTGCCTTTTTACTATCAAGAAATCACAATATGAAGAGTATTTTAAGTTTTTTTATTCTAATTTAAACAAATTGCTATAATTGAAACTGAAAATTAAAAAAATGATAAAAATAATAATTTTAAAAGTTTGGACTATAAAAAAACAATTAAAAAATAATTTTAATGATTAAACCTTCTTTTACTCCTTTGTCTCATAATTATAGAAATTTCTTACCATTTTTTATATAAATTGAAAAATATAATTAATGTTATATAATTTAATTTTTAAATTTATTTTAGTTAGTATATTCTAATTAAATAGAATTAATAAATTCATTGGAAATATTAATATTGATCAGTAATTGTTAATATTCATAAAAATAAATAGATATTTTTATAAAAATATCTAAATAATAACATTTGATGTATAATTAAAAGTAAAAAAAATCAAAATAAAAATATTTTTTATAAAAACAGTGATTAAGATATAGAATCAATCCGGATACAATGGTATAATAATAATTTTTTATTAACTAAATAATTGGGCTCAACTGTTTTACTCTTATAGATATATTATAGGCCAAATGTCTTAAAAAGGCCAAACCTTTTATAAAAGTCTCACAAAATTTATGACCTTTCAATTTTGTCGATTCTGGCCAAAAACAAATTATTTGGTTTCAATTGTGGCCAACTCTCAATTTGATTTCAATTTGCCTATGTAGAGCCTATGTGACGCTTATGTGGCATGCCAAATATTAAAAGGTCAGGACTTTTGTGAAATCAAATAATCCATTTTTGACCAAAATCGACAAAATTGAAAGGTCGGGATTTTTGTGAAATCAAATAATCAATTTTTAGCCAAAATCGACAAAATTGAAAGGTCGGGACTTTTGAAACTTTTGTGAAAAGTTTGGCCTTTTTACAACATTTGGCCTATATTATATATGTATTGAAAAAGGATAAGTTTTTTGTATAACCAATAATTTTAATATCAATGGTTCAATTCGAATAAATTTTATTTTTTTATTTTTTGTATTTTTATAATTATAAAATGAAGGGCGGTTGAAAGATGCCTTTTGAATATGAAAATATTAAAAATTACATTTTATAATTAAAATTCGTTTAGGACATACCAAGCAAAAAGGGAGTATTAGAGTAGTACTGTGCCATTAATTAAGGGGCTAAGCACACAAATCCCCTAAAAAGTCAATTGGTTTCCATTCATACCTCACATATTAGAAATATGCAGAAATCTCTCAAATAAAACTAGAAGTTTCCAAAAATACCTCAATTTTCAAAATAAACTGATTTAGTATAATAATAGGACAATTCTGCCCCTTCTATATTGAAAACGTAATAGCACAATGATCTTATCTCTTCTTCAACAATAGTCAATTGGTCTAGGTTCACTGTCGACAACAATCAAAGAAATTCGTCGCCGGTGTAATTGTCCAGATCATGACGGCAGCTTCTCGAGTCAAAGAGCTGCGAATTGTTACTCAAAAAGCCAGGTCTTTGAATGATTTCTTCACTTTTATCAATCTGTAAGATTCGAAAAAAAAAAGTATCGTTTTCACTCTGCTGCTGCAATTAATTTCATGAATTTAATTGTCTTTTTCTTTATTTATTTTTGATTTTGGTTTGTTTCAAATTTGGCTAACGTTTTTGGAGACATGAGCAATGGCATTGACCTGTATATTATCATGTAAAAGTACAAATTGCGATCTATTTTTTTATTTTTGGGGCATATGGGTGTTTAAACTAATTTGCATTTGTTTTAGGTCTGTAATCCAAATTCATTAATGAATTTAAGAATTGCAATTTAGAACTGGACCCAATTAATAATTGCAATTGGTATTAGTTGGACAAAATAGAAGCCAATTGACGACAGCAGTGGCAAGTCTGCTGCTTTGTGTACTACTCCTTTGAACCATAAACAAGAGCCACTCTGGTGAAAATTGAAAATTGCTTGTCTTCTCCTAATTTATATAGGAACTTGGTGAATAAGAGAGGAAAATGTGGATGCTAAAGCTGCTGAAACCATGGAAAGGTAGTAGAAGAAAATGAAAAAGTACAATAAAGTTTGAATGTTTTTTGTTTGATGGTTTTTTGTTTTAATCTAATTTCAGTTATTTGTATTAATCTGGAATATAAGTTTATGTAAACTAAACTAAAAATGAAATAATTTTAATATTTATAGTGATATTTTTTTTTATGTTTTTATATTTGACTATACATTTGACATTTTATAGTAAGAATATTTTTTTAATACGGTACTATGATTGTTTTTAAACTGAAAATAAATTTGATGTAAACCGAATGCGTTTTAAAATCTAAAATTGACATAAGTTGTTTTGATATTTTCTAGCATTTATTGTGCGAATTGTTAGAATTTCCTACTTTATTTTAATATTTGGTTGATTTTAGGTTGATTTTTAATTGATCTCAAAATTATTAAATCTACGATATTAATTTTCTCTCAAAATATTAAAATTGCACGATCCTAATTGAAACTGATTTGCGTCCTCATTTCTGTATCAGTAAAAAACTTGACACTTAGTTGATCTTCAGTTGACATCCAGTTGATCTTCGGTTGATTTTCGGTTGACATTTAGTTGATCTCTGGTTGACATTTAGTTGATTTTTAAAATTTTGCAAATTACAAAAACGAGTTTCAACAAATTAAAAAAACTCGTCAAAACAGTCGAAATTGACACTTGTCAACCTTAAGGAGGGGGGAATTGATAATAATAGTTTTGAACTATTTCGCGTAAAAATAAAATAAAAAGCCAACCAGTTGATATTTGGTTGACATTTGGTTAATTTTGAGTTGATATTTTGTTGATTTTCAGTTGACATTTGACTGTTATTTATATATATATATATATATATATATATATATATATAGTTAATTGGATGCTTTTTTAAATTTAGTCAAATTAAAGAAGAAAAGGTTCAATATATTAAAAAGAACTCATAAAAAATTATTTTTTGAATTTCCTATAATTAGATCAATACAAATTTTAAAAATTATAAAAATTCGAAATCTCATTTTCTTCTTCTTTGTATTCCTTAAATAGAGGGATTCCATTAAAAATGAAAATGATAATAACTATATTGCACTGTGTTACGGGAGAAAAATGAAAATTTAATTGGCTGATATATATTTGGTCGATATTCGGTTGATTTTTGGTTGACGTTTGGTTGATTTTAAACTAAATCAAATAAAACACAAACTTTATATTTACAAAAGTTTACATGGTAAAATTAAGACCAAAATTATATGTCCATCAATCCTACACATCATAGTAAAGACTAATTCAAAATCTATTTCGATCCCATACGTATTCCAGATTTATTGACAAATAGCAAGAATGGTGTACTATTAGCACTAAGCTTAATTGAGAATGCAAATCATCCATATAAGAAACTTGCATATGAATCTTATTTTTTTCAAACATACACGCGATAATATCAACACATCAATCTGAATTTTAATTGCAATGAAGCAACTCCTATATGAATTTTCACAGCAAATTTTTTTCATGATCTCCTCCATTCGTTATTATCTCCTCCTCAGCTTAAATAACCAATTTTTTTTGAAAGATCTAAAAATCTCCTCAGCTTAAAAAAAATTGACAATCAATAATATAACTTTAAAAACAAAACCACTGCACCAAAACCACTCTACCAAAAGAGAGTTTGTTCATACAACTGCAACACCTCCTATTTTCCTGTTTTTGCGAAGGTGGCCATGGGAGCTGATTCCTCTGCTTTTATAGTTTGAGTATCACAAATGGGTTGTTAATAAATAATGCCAAGACACTTATCAAAAGAGCTAATCTCGACAAAGTGGACAAATATAGATCTAATCACAAAATCCATTCCAAAGGTTGCCAATTGAACCAGATCCTTGGAAGCATATGGACGGAAGCGAACTTTTGAAGCATGAACGGCGGTCGAAGGAGCATTAACGACTATTGGAGGTGATGGATGGAAACCGTCCTCTCCTTCCTCCGGTGGCGGTGCCCCGCCGCTTGTCCTCCGGCATTGTATATTGTTGTTTACAGAGATCCATAAAAAAAATAATATTTTCATTTATTAGCCACATAATAAAGGTACAAGAAGATATATAACAGGTGTAGTGCGTGACAAAGAAAATAAGAAAAGAGGGGTAAAATGGTACTGAAATTATAATGAGGTATAAATGTAAAGTTTAAAAATCAATTGAGAGATTTTTGCATAATTATTATTTTTGAGTCGCTAACGTATACTTTTATATAAAATGAGATATAGGGTGTAATTTCCTCTTAATTAAGAAATCTATTTAATCACGAAAAATTATTGCACACAACCGTTGCGCCATGTCATTTGTGCAACAAACCAATTATGCGTTAGCCATGTGGAAAATTGAATGATAAAAAAAATAAGTAATAATTAAAAGATTCCCTATCGCAAATGCTCATTGGCTTGATGTAAAAATGACGTGGCGCAACGGTTGCATGGAATAAACACTCTTTAATCACAGGTGGAGACAACCTGGGAGAAACCAAATTAAGACCGCGTTTAAGACTAACACACAATTAAGTTAACTTTTTTGATAATTACTCACAAGTTAGCTTCAATTAAAGGTTTCTTTGACCATTAGGGTTACTTCTAATCGTGCATGGTCCTACAAAATTTGTTGCATTCTCTATAACTTGCTAATAATCACGTGAAATTCTTCTTCATGGTGGACCGCTCTTATATACATGAAGAAAATCAGTGTAATTCAAAGATATTAAAATTATTTTATGAAAGACCTAATTTAGATTAAAAAAAAAATCCAACTGTGATTTATTCTTTTGACCATTGTTTTATTTTGAGAATGCAATGGTAAATGTTGACATAAATCACGCCAACTTGCATGCATTATTGTCCGTTCTAATAAAGTTTTCTATTTTTCTGAATTTTTGGTAATTTTTAATAAATAATAATAATATTTAAAGTTAACTTTTTTTATCTTACCTACTAATAAACTATTAGTATTTTATTGCTATAACTATATTAAATAAGATATTGTAGAAAAAAATGATATTAATTGTATTTTTTAATACTTTATGATAAAGAGAAAATGGAAAATTCTATTAAGATGGAGATAATATTATTCACTAACACACTATTTTGCCAAATATATTCTTAAAAATAATTTTAGATATTTTTATACGTCAATTTTACAAATTGATAGTATATATATAATCTTCAATTTCAACATATTTTTAGACACATTGTTTTCATTCTAAACACACATAACTCCTTCTAAATTAAATTACAAAAATAATTGCATGAAAAAATTATTCATAAGACTAAAAATTAATAAAAATTAATATAAAAATATAATTTTAAAGTTTAAATATAATTATTTCAATCCGTAAGAGTGAAAAAACATAATGTTTATATTATTTTTAAAAATTATTTAATAAGACACTTGAAATTGTGTATATAAAAAATTATTTTATCTAAATATAGTCATTCTAATTTACACTCCTTTTTCATATAAAGGAGTTCAAAGATTACATGGTAAAAGCAAAATCAAATATCTAATTTAATGGCTTCATCCTTACAAAAGCTACAACCGACCTTGACTAATTAGAAACAAGCTTTCTTGAAAGCAATTCAATTTGGACTTGACTCTTTGAGCAATCCAAATCCTGCTTTTCTCGTAAAATTAAATATAGTTTAAGTGGAGGTTTTGAGGGGTAATTAATCTTGGGACACTATTGCAATTTTTAAAAAAGTTTTGGTAACTAAATTTTAAATAGTTTCAATTTAATTATTAATTTTAATATTAAATTTTACTCTTATTTTATCGAGAGACTTTTGATAGATAAATACATGTGGCAGCATAATTGTTTTCCCTAATAATATATTTTATATTTAATAAAAACTCTTATTTGAATTAAAATTATGCATGAATGGAAAATTTTTAAAAAATATAAGTAAAAAACAATTTTCATGTGGCAAAATTTGGATGCTATATATGCATTTTAACTGAAAAATTTCCGCTAAAATTAAATTAAAATTTAATAATAATAAAACAAATCAAAGATATAGATGATAAAAATGTAATAAAGTCATAGTTTGGATACTCCTAAAATTAATTATCTGACATTGAGTCTCAAAATCTAAATATGTACTTACATTACAAATTTACAATACAATTATCACAAAAACATTAATTCATATAATTTTGCAGGCTCAAATCGAGATTAATCAAAACTGAATATTCAAAAAAATTAATTTAATTTTTATGTGCCTCATATTATTAAGTTTAGTTTTAATGGTGTAAAAAAATTAAAAATTTTAATTTTTTAAAATTTTAGTTAGAGCTTTCAAGATTTATAAATTTACTTCAATTTAGTTATAATGCAGTTCCATTTGATTTTTCCAATCAAATTAATTGATCGAAATTTTTGCTTAAATTTTTATATTAATTTTTACTTAAAAAAACTTATTTTTTCATAATAACAAAATTTAACTTATAATAAAAAATTCAAAAATTACAGTAAAATCTAATTCTAAATTCTCTTTCAATGGTTGAAGTTAAAAAAACATATTGGAAGCTCAAAAATGAAAAATCAAATGCATATTATACTTAAGTGAAAATTAACATAATTAAATTTATTAAAATAATAGATAGAGTTACAACATTATCAAAAATAGATTTATCAATTTGAATAAATTTATAAAAAAACTCAAAAAGTTTTGCTTTTTTTTCACTATTAAACCTAATTTAAATATACATTGTCAAATATTATTCTTGACAACTTCACTTTTGATGTACACAACAAACTTTCCCCCGACCAAAAGAAACTTGTACACTACTTAATTTCTTAATCACTTCAATTAAAGAATACACACTTTGCTACTAATTAAAATTAATAAATAGAGTGTTGTGTTGTGTTAGTGCAATCCATCATAAATTAATCTATTACATATTATTCATGATGTAATAATGTGTAATTAGGTCATACTCTAATTTAATTAGGCCCCATTTGTACCTCTTTTTATTCAAGATTATGTGACCACCTCGGCATGTTTATTACCTGTTCTTTTGTACCATATGTGGCCAAAATATAAATCAAACTATGTATTTTTTCTATTATATATAATCATTTTTAATACTTATTTTTTAGAAGATTTTTAATAGTTATTTAATTGTACATATATAAGAACTCAATTAGGTGTATGATATATGTTGAAAGATTAATAAATCCAACCAGATCATATTTAGTTGGATCTTCCACAATTGTTCAAAAATTAATTTTATGTAATAAATTTAAATATTATTTCAAATTAATTTATATTTCTTCCAAATATTCGTTAGTAATACAGTCTGTGAAATAATATTGAACAAAAAGTATTAGAACGTGTTATTTTCTCTTTTCATTTTTAAATCTTGCATGGTAAAATAAATTGATAAGCGACCAATTTGATAAAATCAAAAATAAAATTAAATAGTTAATTGTGAGATATTAATATTAGATAAAATTCCTTCAATTATAATTAGGAATGATTAATCTTACTCCTTTTTACATGAACAATATAATTAGAAGTAGTTAATTTTATATTTCTTGCAGTAATAAATAGAGTTTAATTAGAGATAACATATCCACTCTTATTAGATAAGATTTTATTAATAATTAGAGCAACTTCTATGACTAAAATAATAATTATAGTTCCTTACAGTAAATTAATATAGATAAATTGGCAAAAAGGCGTATGGCTATTTAGAGTTATGGACAGACATGTTCTAGAAATGTGCACTTAATAAAATTATCTCTCTAAACTCTCTATTTCTTTTCAGAAACCCTAGCCGCAACAAGAGAGAGGTGATTTTGGTCATTTTTTGGTTGAAAATCACCTCCATATCTTCTCGTTTTCTGTTCAAATTTCGTATTTAGTTTATTTTACGTCAATAATTACAGATCTGAGATCTATTGGTATTTTTTTTTCCTTTATGGATGTTTTGTCTTCCTATGTGAAGTTCTGACTCTTACCCTTTATGAGTTTTTCTATTTATTTGATGAAATTATCTACGGAGCACATATCTGAAGTGATATCAATCGAAATCTTGTTTGTAATATTCTCTCAATCGGACTCATTTAAAGACTAAAGAGTCGATTTGTGGTTTAAAATATCCTTCGAGTGGAGCGGACAGATCGCCGAATTGCATATTCAAAAAGCTCTGTCAATGCGATTGAAAAAATTAGATATGATTTTCTGTTATTTTACTGATGTGCTATTACTATACTTCTTGAATATTTTGATTTATTCAATATTTGATCAAGTTGTATTTTTATTTCTCTATTAATGAAATTCTCATTATTCAAAAAAAAATTAATGATTTCTTTTATTGACAGTCAAATTCTATGTTTAGTTCGCTGTAATGTAATTTAAAATACATTAGTGATTACATTACCAAATAATAATGTCTTAAAAAAAACTGACCTTTTAGCCTTTTTTCAATGCTACTCTGATAATAAAAATTTGTTAATTTTATCATATTTCGTATTTTAACGTTTATATTGTACCCAATTTTTTAATTTTGTCAATTTGTTTATTTAAATGATAATTTAATTAATTGGATTTAAAAATAAAATTAAATTCATTTTTTCATTTAAAAAATACAAATAACTATTTTATTCAAAAATTATAATCAAATTAAAACTAATTTAAATTTTTGATTAATTTAATTAAATCTAAATAAATTTTAAACACATATAATTGATATATGCTAGACATGGAGAACGTTTTACTTTAGCTAATTACTTAATTTTTTTTTTAAAATACCAAACCTTTTAAATATTTTCAATTCTAACCAAATCTATTTTATTATTTGAACAATGGTCGTTAAAATTAGGCCAAATGTTGTAAAAAGGCCAAACCTTTCATAAAAGTTTCACAAAACTCCTGAGCTTTCAATTTTATCGATTTTGGCCAAAAACTGATATTTGGTTTCACAAAAGTCCTGTCATTTCAATTTTGTCGATTTTGGCCAAAAATGCATTATTTGGTTTCACAAAAGTCCTTACCTTTCAATATTTGGCATGCCACATAGGCGCCACATAGGCGTCACATAGGCAAATTGAAATCAAATTGAGAGTTGGCCACAACTGAAACCAAATAATTTATTTTTGGCCAAAATCGACAAAATTGAAAGGTCGGGACTTTTATGAAACTTTTATAAAAAGTTTGGCCTTTTTACGATATTTGGCCTTAAAATTAGAATATATAAAATATAACTGATTCAAATTAAAAAAAAATAGTATTTTTTGTAAAACATCGAATGATGGATAGAATAGAAATATATTTATTGAAAATTAAAAACAATTTGGTTAGAGTTGACTTCACCAACAATATTTAGTATTTTTAAGATATTAAACTTTTTTTATAATTATATCAAACTGAACTAAATTAAATTTATTGGTTTGATTTGATCATTGTATTTAGTTCAACTTTTACACAAGACGAGCAATAACAGACTTGCTCCCAAATTTGATTGTTTTTTTAAGGTAAAATTTTAAAAAACACTCCACTCTTAACTCTTTTTCAATTATATTTTAATTTTTTAAAATTATTAATATCGTCTAAATCTGTACCTATCATTTTTAAATAAGTCTCTTTTCAATTGACTTTTTTTTAATCCTTTTCCAATTATCTTCAAACTGAAATCGTAATTATATGAAATCATGATATAATTAAAAATAGATGGAAAGCATTTTACATGCACGCATTTCCTTGTTTAATACTAGTACTATATTTTGAAGGATTGGGATTCCCTCAAGTTCATTTTGAACTTGAGGGGGTCATGTTCACGATCTACACCGTTCGTTACAAAATGAACGGTGTAGATCAAAAAAGCATAATTTTAATTAAATTAATCTATACCGTTCATTTTGTAATGAATGGTGTAGATCGTGAATATGACCCCCTCAAGTTCAAATGAACTTGAGGGAATCTCAATCCTATTTTGAATGAGTTTGGTACAACTAAATGCAAATTGATGTGGTTTAATAAACCTGTAATATTAAATTAGGTTCAGGGATTAGCAGCGGTGATTAATTGTTAATAATTTGGTAAGAGTGTTCAGATTGATTTAGTGCTTTTTCTTGGATGCTATAAGCCCTAACCCTAGCTCTAGAGGGCGGCCTACTAATATAGGCTTGGCCACTATCTCCCTAACTTAAGGTAGGTAATCCTGCTTATCCCATGTACCATACTTAAAAGGATCATTTGATAAAAAATTATTGCACATAACCGCTGCGCCATGCCATTCATGCAACAAATTAATTATGCGTTAGTCATGTAGAAAATTGAATGATAAAAAAAATAAGTAATAATTAAAAGATTTCATATCACAAATGCTCATTGGCTTGATATAAAAATGACGTGGCGCAATGGTTGCATGGGATAAACACTCTAATTTGATAGTCATCCATCGTGTGTGGATATTTGAATTTCAAGCTTTTATATATTGTGAGAATGTCAATCAAACGGTATGTTACATCAAATTAATAGTCTTTTTAATGTGGAATTTTTATCACATTTAATTATATCTTAACTAATTAAAAATCACTCACGCTGAATTTTTTTCAATTTTATACTCCGACATTATTTGTTTTTATTATTAGATATACAAACCTTTTTGACCCTTGTGAAAGGAATTGATGTATTATATAAATTCAGATTACGATATTTTTATTTTTTAATCATTCGACAACATATACCCTTTCCGTTCCAAATTAATAGGCACTATTTCATTTTTTTTAATTTCAAGTCGTAGACACTAGATATTTATATAAATAAGTAATTGTCAAATATACCCTTATTAATTATAAGGAATATTTTGAAAATATGAAAAATGAACAATTTTCGCATAATTGATGTAAAATATATATTGGGTATTCTAGAGATAAAATACAATAAAAATCACAAAACGACAAAAATTATCACTTTATTAAATAAGAGCAAGTACGTTATTTTTTTATATATTAACTCATTTTATCTGGAGTTCATAAATTTTTTGATATTCATATTTATCTTAAACTCTCTATCAATTTATAACTTAAAAATATCATTTAAACTATAGCTCATTGGTATTTTTTGTTGTGTTATAGAATGTGGACAGTTGTGCTAAACTTGTTTGCTGGTTTGCAAAGCTTTAATATATAGAGAGAAGATACATGCATTTGCAGCATACAAGCTTGGAATTCTGTTTCTGAAATCACGGAACTTCTCTCTCATAAAATAAAATAAAATTATTATAAATCTTTACGTTATTTAGAAGAAAATAGAATATAATTTATTAGATTTCAATGTGTCTTAAGGTAGCATAAAACATCAATTTAATAATTTATCAATCAACCGATTTAGTAGTTTAATATAATTATTAATCTCCATAAACACATTTCATTTGTATCCATATCTAAAAAAATATTTAAAAAATATCTTTTAAAAATAAAAGAATTATATTTTTGCCCAAATATTCAAAATAATAATATTTTAACACAATATAAATTAATAGGACACCACCACCTTCAATGCCGGCCCCAACCACTAGCCCCGAACAATTCCCCCGTCAACCAACGATCCAACCGGACATTAGCGCTCGACTTTTCCCTAATATCGTTCACGACAAAAACCGCCAACCTCAACCAGCCACCACCCCACCGTGGATCTACAGCAAAAACCGTCTGCCACAACCCCGCCTGTGGTCATCAACAAAAACCGCCGGTCACCGGCCCCATCGAACCCCACCGGCGGGGCCCGCCTGTGGTCATCAACAAAAACCGCCGGTCACCGGCCCCATCGAACCCCACCGTCGGCCACAACCCCGCCTGTGGTCATCAACAAAAACCGCCAGTCACCAGCCCCATCGAACCCCACCTTCTCGGCATCCAGCCACCTCAAGTCGCCGGCTTCCGGCATACCACCTTAAAAAATTAAATCTTAAATCCTAAAAGTTAAAGCCACAAATTTTGAGCTATGCACCTTAATCATTAGAAATTCTTTTGCCCAAAATTAATTTGAATCGCTTGCATAAACTTTTAAAATACGAGTCATCAAGCAGAATTTTCTTCATAAATTTTAATTTTTTTTAAATATTGTAAGAAAACTTCTATCTCCAAATGACAATCTCATTTCTGAATAATGACTCATCCATTAAAGCAAATCAAATTGAAATTTTAATTTTAATTTCTTTTAAATCAAAATTAAACCAATTTTATAAAAAAAATTAAATTTGCAAACTGAATCAAACCAATAAATTTAGATTGGACTATCAATTCAATCAACTTTTCAATTTTTGCACTCTTATTTACAAATTACAATACTGAAACAAACCAAAACATTAATATTTATCTAATTTCACATCAAACCGAATCGATTTTTCCGATCGCTTGTGCTTCAAATATTTTTGCAATATAAGAAAATAGAATAAGAAAACATGAACTACAAAGGCAATATATATGAGATGGAATTTCAACTAGCCAACTACTGCACATATTTCTGCTTAAAATTCTCAAATTGCTTCATTATATTATTATAAAATCAAAAATCGACATGTACAGATATTTCCATCATCATCATATCAAAAAAAATTGACAAGATGATCGGATTTATTTTCACCTACAAAACTCCCTCTTCATCACTCCCGGGCAGAGCTTTTAGTACATCTCGAAGAGCATAGTAATGGCTGTCACATTTGTGATCAGAAATTACATTGCTTGAGAGCACTATTCTCTGAAAATGTTCACCTGCATTTCTTTTCCAGAGGGTGAAAAATTCAGCCCCTCCGCCATTTCTGGCGCAACGAGTATCGATATTCCTCTTAAGATAGTAAACTGTACCTGGAACAAACAATTCTTCTGGTACCGTACAGGGAGCTTCATCCTGTTTGAGGACAATATGATTGTCCACTGTTCTTTCGGAAATCGAAACATCCGGAGAAGCCCGTGGTTTCTCACTGATTGGAAGACCTGTACAAGACACAGAACAGTGTCTGATGAAGACGAGTGTAGACTAGAAAAGAAGGACTAGGTGATACCTGCTCACTGGGACGGGCGGGTACCCACCACAAGTGGACAAAGTTTGGAAACTTATATTTATCAAGCTCGAATCCGTATTAAGCCCGTTTTTTACGTGCCGGCTTGAACTTCTATTTTTGGTTAAATTTTTGGTTAAATTTATGTGTGCGCTAAAAAAAAACCCAATCTGAACACGTAAAAATTTATATGGACCGGACTTTGTTAATAAAAATTAGATCCAAATTGGACACTGAGCGGGCTTGGACTCGCATTTAAAAGAGTCAATCCCAGTTGGTCCTGACCCGTATCAGCTCAAGTCCACCCCATGAACATATATAGGTGAACATAACAAGAAAAATAAACACAAGTATCTAGATGTAACTCGCGCTCTATGCACCCAGAGAAGAAAACTTGATGTTCTACGACTTTGAGAATAAGTTAAGCTTTACTTGTATCAACAACAGGCCCATTGCTTCAACGACTACATTACTTATGCATATGAAAAACATAACTAGTGAATCTTGGATCTCAACAAACACAGAAGTGCAGGATATGTACATACATTAACAAGATAGCCTAATAAATAGACTCCTAACTTTATAGAACATCAGCTTTAAGAGATTAACATTTTGGCAACATTCTACTTACCAGGAGGATTCCTGAACTTTGTATAATCTGCAAGTTTCCGAGCTACATCTTGCACAGAAGACACAACCTGCTTTGCATTTGTGACTAAACCAATAACACTTCTCCAATCCTCCTTCTCGATGACACTTAACCTGTAGAGAGATAAAAAAATCACGAGGACAGAAAAATCAATACTCGGAAATAAGCTTTATAAGTCCACGTCCAACAACTGCTTCGTACCTACTAGATGAATAAAAACAAAAATGGTTCCTTAGTTACCAATTATATCTTCTGTGCTGCTCCTAGGACTCACTATGCTATAAATTTTAAATAGAAAGGTATGTCAAACTGAAAGAATGAGATACAACATAAAGAAACAGCTGAACTAAAAAATATAGATTATTCTTAGCAACAGGATTTCATCTTTTCATAATATGAATTATTCGAGTAAGATAAGCATTCAACTATTAGTAATAATAAAACAATTCCAGATATTACTAGTTGAATCATAGCTGGCAAAGAACCAATACATACAAGATTAACCTACACGATCATGTTGATTAATTCTAGCACTTAAAATGCTAATCTCCTTCAACCTATGTATGTATTTGTTATAGAAGTCATAGTTTTCACTTTTCAGCAAAGTGTCAACAAAATTGCTGTTGCATCTAAAGACTTACCAATCAGTTTGAAGAATTTCATTCCTCAGCCTTCCAAGAGCAGGTGTACTTAATCTAGGTACTATATCATCCTACAAACATTAGAATCGGAAAAAAATAAGGATATAGGGATCGGAGCAGATAATATTTTTTAAATGAGGAAAAACTGATGCAATGAATATATTCACTCTTTTTTTAGGAAAGTAAGTTTTATTACCAACAGAATTTGTGCTTTACCCACCTGCATCACTACAGTTGTTACGAAATCGCCACAACTCTCAGCAAGTTCCTTGGAGACGCATGGAGGAGTTGCAAATCCAACAGCAGAAATGATGTCAGGGCTAACTCCAAGTTGCTCAGTTGACCTCTTACGTAGCATGATTGCCAGCAAAGAAGCTGTAGCAGCTCCAAGAGAGTGACCCACTAACCTTAACCTAAATCCCTGTAGATGAAAAAGGTTCGCTGCTTAAAGTATGAAAGCATTAAACAGGCAAAATAAAAGAAGAGGGGTTAGGCAGCATTTTTAAGCACCTCATATTGTTTTAAGTAATTCCTTATTGTTCCCATCTCATGATTAAGAAACCAACGAGCAGCTTCAGCTGTGCCAAAGTGGGTTGAAAATCCCTCAAATGTGACCTCTCCATCACTTGAAGTTACTATGTCTGTAATAAGGTCATATACTGTATGAGTTCCACGAATCCCCAGGATTATGAGTTTCTTGCGAGGATCAACTCCTATGTAATAACCAGGCCTCATCACACTGGAATCTTTTACAAATTTAAGAACATTGCTTTCACGAAGCATGCTGTTCCTTGCAAGCCAAAAAGCATTTTCCTTGTAGCAACCTTTTGCTAACTCAATGTGGTAGATGAGATCCTGGACCTATATCAGAATCAAATTACCTCATATAAGTTATATGCAGCAAAATCAAACAGACCAAGAAATAAAGATAGATATACTATGTAAAAATGCATTTCACATGAGATGATATTTCCTTCTAAAGGTTTTGTATTTACTACTAATTCTGAAGCAATTTGCACTCCCTTAAAATCGTCAAAGGGATTTAACGACGATTGACGAAGATAAATAAGATAAAGACCGATTGTAAGATCGCTCAAGCTCCACCCCTCAATTCCACTCTTGCTCCGCTGAATACTCGCAATGATCTCCATAAGAGATCGACCACCAGGAGGGGCTTTATTTCCAAGTCCATTCCCTGCAAATTCAACATTTGAAATGACTCTCTACGACCAACCACCAAACTTCAAAACCAAATGCACCAATTCACTAAACACTAAAACATTCAACAGGAAAGTTCATTATACACCACAAGGACCATGTCATAATCAAACATAACTTGAATACTAGCAAATCAGTAGACACAGAGCAGCCGACTTACATAATTGAAGAGCCGGTTCAAGAGCTTTGGTAAGCCAATCCAGCTCTAATTTCCACTTACTATCTCTCGTATCATCGTCGTCGGACGAAGAAGTGTATTTTCCAATCTCAGAACTAGAGTTTTTATTACTATTCCTCTCAACTTGAGGTGCATTGTTTACTTCCTTATCAGGTCTTGAAATTTGTGACTGACACCTATTAATCAAAACTCCATACACTAATCTTTTGTACTTCTCTTGCTTCTTAATCAAACTTCTGTTGCAATCTTCACATGACAAAACAAAATAATTAAAACCTAATTACAAGAGCAGAACCAAAACTTTCATTTCTATCTTAAAATTCTTAACCATAATCAATCAATTAATCAATTAATAAAACAGTCCATTAATTATTCACAAGGATATCAAATTTTTGACTTCAAATTGAAAATTCTATGAGCTAAACTTACATAATTCATGTAGAAACCTCTTCAGGTATCGATTGGCCATCTCTAGAATAATTAGAGAGAACTTAAAAAGAAAAAGAAAAAGAAAATTCTAAGTTAAAATAATGGATGGAATATATAGCCATTACATGGCGGTTGTTTGAGCATGACGTAGACTGACTGATTACACGTGGCATGTTTCTGTGTAACCGCCGTGGCTGGCGGTGGCGATGGAAGAAGATGTACGGCTTCGAGAACGGTACAGGATCAGGATAACCAAAAACTAATTAAAGAAAGGGGTAAATTTGGTATTAGATTATAGAATTGGAGGGTAATTCAGTCAATATCGAAATAAATTAGATGTAATGGGCTGGGCTTGTAGAAAGCCTGACGCGCTTTTAGGGTTTAATTTAAACGACAGCGTTTAGTGATTCTAAACAAGGTCTCAGCTCTATAAATAGCTCAAAGCTAGGGTTTTACTATGCGCCTCTCATTTCACGGACGCAACGGCTCTCTGGAAAATCAGCCGTCGCCTCTTCTCTCATCTCCGCCATGTATGGCTTAATGTGTTCGTTTTAGCTGAAATATTTTTTTAAATTGTTTGTTTTTTCATATGAAATTTGAGAATGAAATGATGATTTGGATATGTTTCCCTATTGGTTTGATCGCCGGAATGATGGCATCAATTCTGTATTAGCTCTATCTGATCATTCTCTAATCAAACCATTTTTGTGATTTAAATTCGATTTTGTGATTTTGTTTTGTTTTTTTGAATTCAAATTGAAATCTAGGTTTAAATTTAACGATGTGAATGCCGTTAGTGTTGTTGATGAGAATGATGTGATGATTTGTGATTAATTTCCCTATTGGTTTGATCGCCGTTATGATGGCAACAGTATTAGCTCTATCTGATCATTCTCTAGACCAATTTCTGTTTAATTAAATGTTATTATTGTTTGCTAGATTTCATTGTTTTTTAAATCTGACTGCAGATCACTAGGGTTTCATAATTTAATCTAATTTACCATTTTAACTCGGAATTTTAGTAAATACTGGTATATTTTAAAGAGTTAGTGTCAGCATATAGCACACAACCTTTAGTGTTTTTTTCGATTTATGTCCAATTTTTAAAATGTCTTAACTAATATCACAACTTTTTATAATATGTCATATATTACCATAAATGTCTAAAACGGCGTCCGTATACCATTTAATAAAAAAACAAAGCATAAAATGCATATCATGCTATAAAATGAAAAGGTTGGAATGTTTTAAAGGTTTGGTTTATATTGAAAAATAAAAGCTAAAAATGTGTTATTTGATGAGATTAATCCTATTTTAAATTTGTTGATTCCAACAAACAATTAATTTTTAAGCTCAAAATTAAGTGCGAGTATGTGTAAGAAAGAGTTTACTCCAATGTGTGGTTGTAGGTAGGAACCTGATTTTACTGCATCTATTCGGATTACAACTGAATTATGTATGTTGGGATTTTGATATCTATCTGAATTGGATAGTGGACTAAACTTCTGTTATCTCGGATTGATGCGTTGCTCTCATCCGGTTATAGGAGACTTGACATGTATTCATTTAAGTTTTGGTTTTTTTGCTCAACTTGAACACGGCACTTTTAACTAAACATGTTAGATTATCAAACCTAAAAACAACACATTTACTAAGTGGGTTAACACGTTTAGATATGTTTAGTTCGTTTAATGAACAAGTGTTCATAGTTAGTAATTATTTAACACATTTAATAATCTGTTTAGCATACTGTTTGACTCAATTAACATATTTTTTAATCAAATTAAACACCTTTATATAAGCAGCAAGTGAAAAAATCCATCCATATATAATTAGTTTCAAATGTTTTAAAAATTTCCTATTAAATAGAAAACTAGAAAAAACAAACATAGTGAATTGTTTAATCATCAATACAAACTATTATGTAAACTAGTAACATTTTTCCAACTTTCTTCATTCATTTGAATAGCTACACATATATTAAAAGCATATAAACATACTTAATATAAAAAAAAAAATTAACAAACTTTTTTTTAAGAGGAAAAAGTTAAGAAACTTACAACTGAGGTTGGAGCATTTGAATTAGAGCATATATTTGAGATAAAAGCATCCAACTCTTTGTTAATATTTTTTGTGAGATCATTTATGTCAATCTCATCACGACCTAAAAACACAATATTTCAATTTTATTATAAGCAAATGTTGTTAAATAATAAAATATAAAACAATATTTTAACTTGTAAAATATGAGATGGAGAAATAAGCGGAGTCATTTCATCAAACAGTCAATTTCTTGTATATATAAGTGCTTTAGTGGCGTTCATTGAGAGTTACGATATTAGACTTTTTAACTATTTTTTTTCTTTTATTTAGCGTCATGTTAGTAAAGTCATGTCGGCAATTTTATCCACGTCAGCGCTCGTTGTCTACACATTTCGAATAAGGGGTTAACTAGAACAAAAAAAAGTTAAAATGTCCAATAGAACACGAAATTAGTTTAGAGGTCGTAAAGAATAAACTGATATAGCTGAGGAGTCAAATGATGTATCAAACCTTCCTAACAACTCTTGATTCCTCCAAATATCGTTCTAGCTATGACTTTTTAGTTTTTAATTAAAATAACCAAAAATTTTAATTTGAAAGCTAAAAAAATCCTATAAAAAATGATATTTACATAAAGTTAGAGATGTTCCTAAAACATAATAAATGTGTAGCAAAAATGTTAGTTTTTTGCAGTAAAACTGCAGTAGAAATATCATTGATGTTGTTAAATATCAGGAAATATTATCTATCTTCAATCTTTTTCGAACTCCTACGATATGAGTCGCCTCTAGTTCTTCATGAACAGAATCATTCAAAGTTGTTAAAGTTGAAGACAATTAAGTAGTTTTTGTCATACTCATGAAAAGTGTTAAACAACTTATCAGGCACAATTTTAAACTGAATTGAGTTGCCGCTATAAAAAAATTTATAACTCCAATTAACAAAATCAATTATGTATCGAGGGTTAAGTATCACCGCAATGACTATATAATATTATAATAAAACTTGTAAATTTAAATAATTGATGCATATTTGACGATAAAAAATTAAAAATTTGCACATTTCTGGTGCACAAATCTGCAACATAAATGTGCACAAATTTGTAATGTACAGAAATGTGTACATTTCTGCAATGGAAATATTGTTTCGACCAATATTTTTCTAATTTAAAAATCATTTTTATAGTCATATTTTATAAATACTCATTATCAGAATTCGAATTCTCTTTTAATGTCATGTACGCAATAAATGTGGAAGGAAACAATTTGCAGTCGAATATTTTATCCTCCAAAATATGCATGTTATATCATTAAAAAAAAACAGCAAGAAACATGCTTATTTTTTCAACTCTTTCCCATTCATTTAAAGTTGGATAGCTTTTAAAGTTATTATCACTCAACTTCAAATGATAAAAAAAGTACGACGATAAAAAGGTGCACTTTCAAACATAAAAAATGTAGGGTTCCATTTAGTTGGAACATCTTGTCTCACGTTCTTCTTTGCACTCAAAGACGCAAGGTTCACATATTCCATAAATTTTTGCTTTCTTGTGATCTTCTAACATACTTAATACTGTTTTTTATTTTACGCATATAACTATCAATTTCTTAAAGCCCAACTTATAGTACAATTAAATTAAGAATGTGTACACAATACATAAGATGGAAAAAATCACCTTCACAAAAAGTGATATTTTTTAATTCATTTGGCTCTTTAAAATCCCAATAAAGCGATTATTAGCTAATGTATCATCCAATATGACACAAAACACTTTATTATATATACCTCATTCTCTTACAATAGCGCGTATTTTTTCACTTATAGCAACACCATTATGCAGGAAGGCATATAAGAAAAGCTCAAAACTTTTTTTTAAAATTTTATCTTTATTAATAAAATACACCGTAATGGCCATGTAGCCATCGGTGGTTATGGAAGTCCGCAAATTAGAAGTCAAGCAAATCACCCTTGAAGCTTCCTCAAGCATATTTTAATTCTCTTTTTCTTCGTCTTATACATTTTAAACACATCCATTATTTCTAGATATAACATTCAAATCAGATTGCCAGTAATTCAATAAAGCCCTTATCCCCTTATATTCAACAAATGATAAAAGCAAATCATGCATAGTTACAGCAATTACATCCAACTCACGAAATTTCTCAACATCAAACATAGAGGACCTTATCGACAAATCATTTCCCATAAGATATTGACCTATATAACAGGTATTTTTTCCTAACACAAGTTTGAATATGACGTAAAATATTACCAGTTCCATTAGCACTTTCACAAATATACACAAAAGAACAATATTTGCACTTGCACCTTTTTTTTCATCTATTAATTTTTCTTTCACTTCTTTTAAGAAATTCACACCACCAATAACTTTGTCCTTTTAATTTTTTCTTTCACTTACTTTTTTCTATTGAGGTTTTATTACACCTCTTTGTTGGACCAAGTCATTATGATCTCTTTAATTTTGACTTTGACAATTAATTTAAAGGTTCGAATAATGTTTATTAGTATGTAGGAACCTATTAAAGCCATTGTGGCTCAATTCAAAGTCTTCTAGCGAGAATTAAAAATTTGAAATTCTATGCGAGCTAGTAGGTTTTCGCGCCCGCTGCCCTTGGTACGTCGTGGGCGCGACCTAGGCTTTACAAGTGCGACTATAGACATTCACGGGCGCAACTTAAGTATTTCAAATACCCTTTGATTTTGAAGACTCTTCACGGGCGCGACTAAGGGGCTTTACGAGCGCGATTAAGAGATATGTTGGAGAGTCCAACAATTATATTTGAATTTCCATTGAAGGGGTGCCATGTGGCAAACGACCGTTGGAGAATTCATATCGAAGGAGCTCAAAATTTTTTATTTTTCATCTTTTAGTGACTGCTTTTTTTTTTGCTATTGTTTTTCTTTCATTGATTAATCATTTAGTATATGGGTTTGTGATTAGCTTTGTTAAATCATGAGTTTGTGTTTAACTCTTGAAAAACACTTATTGTATTAGTTAGGTGTTAAGCTTAAAACACCTTAAATCCACAGCACAATTGAAACGATAAAATTGACAAATTTTAAAAGTCGGGGCAAGATTAAAAATGGATTATAAGGTCGGAGTTCTTTAATGTATTAGCTTTTTTTTTTCAATAGCACCATGATCTTGTAAAACATTCAATTTTATCCTATTTCATATTTTTGACTTTCAATAGCACCCTAAATTGAAAAAATTCATTAAATGATTTTATTACTATAAGGATGAAAATATTCAAAACAACTAAATTTAAGGGTCATATCATACGTTTTTCAACTTGAAAAAATTCATACTAGTCATTTAACTTAAAAAAAATCAAATAAGTCCTAAATAAAAGAGTTTTTTAATAATTTAGGGTGCTATTGAAAGTTAAAAATACGAAACAGGGTAAAATTGACCGTCTTACACGGTCGGAGTGTTATTAAAAGTCAAAAATACGAAATATTTTACAAGGTTAGAGTGTTATTGAAGAAAAAAAGTAAAAGTCGGTAGTTTTTCAGCCTATTAGCGTTTTAAAAAGACTTAAATGCATCAAAAATTATCAACTTTAGCGTGTTTTGAGTATTTAATATAATCTTTTAATTTTGGCAAAAAAGTACATGAACTTTCAAAATTTTGCAATTAAAGACACCGACACCGTTTTGGATGTAAAACGACACCATTTTATATTAAAACGACGCTGTTTTGGATTAAAATAATACTATTTTTTTAAAAAAAACACACTTGGTATTAATTGCAAAAAATTGGAAAGTTCATGTTAAATATGCTAAAATTAAAAGATTATGTTAAATACCAAAATCACGCGAAAATTAATGATTTTTTATGCATTTAACCCTTTTAAAAATACTACTTTTTGTGTCACATTTCAACTGAAAAAATTCGTATTGGATATTGTTTAAAATAATAATTAATTTTATCTTTATATTTTTATGGGGTATTCCTATTAAATAGCACAACTTTTTGTGTTTTTTGCGATTTAAGCACATACTACAAAGTGTCTCAATTGTTAGCCCAAACTTTCCATTCTTTTTATTTTTTAGCCCAGGTTACATTTTCGGCATCTGAAATCTCACGTGGCTTGCCGGCTTGCTTCGTCAGTGCCACGCTGGCCTTCCCGTACAATGTCGTTCCATTAGGTCTCCCATTCCCTCTTAATAAACACCAAACGATACCGTTTTATATAGATAAAACAGTGCTGTTTTTTTCAAACACAATTTTCCCCAATTTTTCTCTCTTCCCCCTCATTTAGTCGACCTAATTTTTCTTTTTCTCTCTGAAATCCCTAAAACGTTGAAAACCCTAAAACACTCAGAAACCCATTTTGTCACTTTCGTTCTCCAATTTGTCAGATTAGGTATTTGGGTGTTTTAGGGATTTAGGTGTTTTAGGGATTTAGGTGTTTTGGGGATTTCAAAGAGAAAAAGATAAATTCGGTGGAATGAATGAGAGGAAGAAGGAAAGATTTGGGGGAAATTGTGTTTGGAAAAAACGGCCTCGTTTTGTGTTTATTAAGAGGGAATGGGAGACCTAATGGAACGACGTCGTGCGGGAAGGCCAGCATGGCGCTGACGAAGTAAGCCGGCAAGCCACGTGGGATTTTAGATGCCGGAAATGGGACCTGGGCTAAAAAATAAAAAGAATTGAAAGTTTGAGCTAACAATTGAGACATTTTGTAGTATGTGCTTAAATCGCAAAAAACGCTAAAGGTGGTGCTATTTAAGAGGAATACCCCTATTTTTATATTATATTAAATACATAACATTTTTTAAGAAATAGTTTGTACGAATGTATTAATTGAAGAGGATAATAAAACAAATAATATAAAAATATTCTATAAATAAAAATTGTTAATAGAATATAACATCTATTGATCTACATGAAGAAAAAAATTCAAATAAAATGGAACAGGGGAGTGTTAAATTGAGAGATCACCTCTGTTCGCCGGTTGAAGGCTTTTCTAAAGAAGTTTAATTGATTGAGCCACTCATTAGGCAGGCTTATTGTCTGGTGCATCTTTTATATTCTTCAATGACGTTGTTTTGGTTAAAAAAAATTATAATTAACCAGTGTTCTTGTAGCGCAATGATAATAGCCACATGCGTCTTGAAAAGAGGTTTTGTGTTCGAAACTCACTCTTCCCTTCTAAATTATCAAAAAATTATACTCCCTCCATCCCATAAAGATAGAAAAAGTACCACCTTTTGTTGTCCCATAAAAATAGAAAAAGTAGAGTTAGTTAAGTCAAAAATTATCAAAATACCCCTACATGGTTATCATAAAACATTAAATGTATATTTTGAAAAGATAAACAAATGAGTTGTAAGTGCTATAATTAATAGAGTGGCTTTTGGAAATGTACATAACTAATAAAGTACAAAGGGTAATTTAGACAAATTATCACAAATTACCTATAAATAACTACTTTCTTAATTCTTGTAAAATGGATACTTTTTCTATCTTTACGGGACGGAGGGAGTAATTAAAATCCGCTTTTTTCCAATAAGAATTTTAGCTCCGCCATCACATATGTATTTGAGCTCATTATGTTAGTAAGTTGATAATTAACCTCTAAATTAATTCCAAATCTCCAATCACAAGAATACTTACGGAATGACCCACGGATTTGATCAAAAGTGCATTTTCCTATTAGCCCTCCAACTTTGTACTCTCTTTGTCCCATTTAAAAAGTCTCATATTTCATTTTAAGATGTCCTATTTAAAAAGTCTCATTTCATTTTTAGAATATTTTTCTAATTAATATCTTATTTTATTCTTCATTTAGTCATTTAAGAGGGATTCTATGTAAAATTTCTCTACCATTAATAGGGGTAAAATATAAAAAAAACATAAAATGATAAAGATAATAAATGTTTTTCTGTATGTAAAAGCAAATGAGACTTTTAAAATGGAAGGAAGAGAGTACTTTTTTTTGATAGTAAAACTTCTATAGCATCACATCATATGCAATGCATAAACACTAAAAAATGGTTTTACTAGTTTAAAAATATTTAACATTTTCGACTAAATTTATAACCAATCTTTTAAAACTTTGATTTTAGCCTGATTTTAATATGTGCATTTCAATTGTAACCAATAATTCATTTTTTTTAAATGCAAACTTTTTCAATGTTTTTTATTTATGACCAAATTTTTTAATTTTGTCAATTGTAGTCTAATTTTTATAAGTATCTTTATATTTAAGAAAAGATTGGTAAAACTTAGGTTAAAATTGAGGTTTTTGAAAACTTATAACATAAAGAAAAAGATCAAAAAGATGAGGTAATAATGATGAGTAATTATGACATAAAAAATCAAATAAGAAAAACAATCCTAGAAAATTTTCCGAATATTTTCATACACAAATATTAAATTTTTTGGTTAACCCCACGAATGAGTAATTGAGAAGAGAATTCAATATCTGCCCCAATTCAATTATTTAGACCGGACATCTTGTTGTGTTGATTGTCTCCAAAAAAAATGTAAAAAGGTACAAAAAGCCTCATTATTTTTGTCTGCAAGTAGAGAAAATCTAAATAAGGCCAAATAATATTTCAAGGCAAAGTCCTTTCTTTTTCATAAGGATGCAAATTGCGAAGGCACCAAAATTTGGAGAAAAACGACAGCGCTTGCATTGCTCATGCAGTATGTGCAGTAACGTCCCAAGATTATGATGGCTATACAAATGCCAAAATCCTCAATTATATTTATTTATTCGGTTCGTTGTATGACCGGACTTACATAAAACGTACACTCTAGACAATCATTCATTTTATAAATTTAAAGTTTCGAATAATGCTATTGACATAGAATTTGGACAAAATAAATTTATCTATCAACAACTATAGCATATTTGTATTATATATATCATGATCTTTCAATTTTATCAGTTTTGTCCGTAATTTTTTCAAATATTGTCAAATATATTATCAACTCGTTTGGATTTGACATAATGCAATGTTATATTCTATGTATACAAAATTTATCTTACATAACGCTTTATATTTTTACGCATCTTATAAAATATTTCTAAATCCGCCGCCGCCATGCATCGCGACCGTTGATCATTTTATTTTCATTTCTATATATAAGTCATCAATTTCAAGAATACTACAATAATTATCCTTGCCTATATCTATCTCTTTAACAAATCAGTTCATCACCCTTAGTTATTATAAACATGGAAATGATAATTTCTACAGCTGAAAATTCAGTTTCTGAAGATATTTCAATGATCTACAACAAAACTGAAGAGGCAAAAGCTTTTGATGAAACTAAAACCGGTGTTAAAGGACTAGTTGATTCCGGTGTCACGAAAATACCTAAAATCTTCATCCATCCACCACAACAATCATCATCGCCAAGCGACACGGGCGATTATCGGTTGCAGGTTCCAGTGATAGACTTGGAAGGCGGATTAGGGTTAGGGTTGAGTCGCGAAAGACGGGCTGAGATAGTGAATGAGATTAGAAACGCGTCGGAAACTTGGGGTTTTTTTCAAGTGGTGAATCATGGTGTTCCTGTTGGTGTGCTTGATGAAATGCTTGCGGGAGCTAAACGGTTCCATGAGCAGCCTCAGGAGGTGAAGAAGGAGTGGTATTCTCGGGACACGACGAAGCGGAGAGTGAGATACTTCTGTAATGGAGATCTTCTTGTGAATAAAGCTCCTGCAAATTGGAGAGATACTATAGCATTTGATTTTCAGGATGGGGACTTAGATCCTCAACTATATCCCCATATTTGCAGGTATATAGAATTTAGTGCAACTAACATTTATGAATATGGAGTCTTCGCTTGTCAATCTATGATATGACCATTCGGGTCTATATGGTTCAACTGTTTGTTGCTGCTATTACGAGATGTTGGAGTTGTTAGATGAAATCTAATAGCTCACAATAACTCTTTTAATATAGCGCTTCTAACAACTTCATTTTAGAGTTCTTATTTCATTAAATAATCGTTTGATCAGTTTTGATTTCTAAAAGAAAAATGACCTATGGTTAATCAATATTTATGAGTTTCATGTTAATTCTCATAAAAAAATTGTCCGTTTTTATCTTTTCATGTTTTAGTTTTCAATTGAATAAAATATTTTAACATTTATCATAATTCACACTTATATCATTTTTGTTTCAGAATCAAATGATATGATCTATTAAATTCAATAATATAAACAAGTAAAGTGTCGTGTTAGAATTTTTATGAATTTGATGTTAAAGACAAAGAAGAATTCAGTAACATGGTCAACAATTTTGTCTCTTTATTTTACTATTTTTTAATACTTTGGTTCATTATTTTAAACATTTCAATAATTTAGTCCCTTACTTTTTTTTTTGACTATAAATATTAGCGATTTCCACTCGCATAGGTTAAACTAAAAGACAACATCATGTAAGTTTAAATCAAAATGGAAATGCAAATTATGTTAATTATCAAAAAATTCAGACAAATTTGTTCTTCTCTATATCATGTGGCACAATCTATATGTTTAGAAACTAGAACGAAAACGAAAAACAACGAAAAACATATGAAACTTCAAAGTTTAAGAAAGATTTTCAAAAACGAAAACAGCATTACACCGTATTGCGTAAATGAGATTAGTCGTGTAATAGAAGAGAATCGAGTTGTGGATGCAGGGACGCCGTAAGCGAGTACATGAAGCACATGATCAAAATGAGCAAAATACTGTCTCAGCTCTTATCAGAAGCATTAGGGCTTCATAGTGAGTACCTTTCAGAATTGGAATGCATGGAAACTGAGTCACTGGTGTGCCATTATTATCCAATTTGTCCTGAGCCTGAGTTGACATTAGGCACCACAAAGCACACAGATCCTTCGTTTCTAACCATACTGCTGCAAGATAATGTTGGGGGACTACAAGTTGTTCATCAAAATCAATGGGTTGATGTGCCTCCTCAACATGGAGCTCTTGTAGTCAACATTGGGGACTTCATGCAGGTATATTTTACTCTCTTTTTTGTCCGAGTGTTTTTTGTCGGAGTGTGCATTCCATTCAAACTGAACCAAATCGAATAAAAATTTAAATTTTTTTCGTGTTTAAAAACGAACGATTTGATTATTCCATTTGATTTGATTTCTGCACATTATTCTTGCTAGAACTGAGGCTTTTCCTTTTTTTGAACATTTATTTGGTAGGCCAATTGTTTTTAGGTTAAAGACAAGTATTTAAATTGAAAAGAATTATTTTGATTATTTAATTGAGTTTGACTTTCTCTCGAAATAAAGAACTTTCAATTAGAGTTATTGAAAACATTATTTGATTTCATCTACCAACTAACAATAGAAACAACAATAGTTAAATCAGTATTTGATGGTCAAACTGTGGCCACTGATTCATAATTCAATTCGATCTTTAAAACACTGATTTGAACCAAACAAGCCCTACATTTATTTTTCATATTAGAAGGTAGGGTTAAGAAAACTCTGGTCTTTCTAAGTGCAGAGTGCTAGAAAACAACAAATTACCGACGGAAAAATCTTGATTTAGCAACGGATTTCAGCCTTTTACCGACAAAAAGCTGATTTATCAGCAGATTTCAGCCTCGCTAAAAAGTTAATTTCTAGTAGTGATATTTCAATAATAATGTAAAAATAAAATAAATGTTTTAATCTCTCTTTTTCTTCCATAGCTAATCACCAATGACAAGTTCAAAAGTGTAGAGCACAGAGTAATAGTTGGAAAGGGTGGAGCCAGGGGATCAATAGCCTGCTTTTTCTATCCAAGTTCAGCTAACAATTTTAAACCTTATGGCGCACTCAAAGAGCTTCTCTCAGGCAATCCTCCCATTTACAGGGACACTCATATTACTGAGTACATGGCCTTTTTCAGATCCAAAGGACTAGATGGTCATTCTAATCTTCCTCATTTTAAAATATAAAATTTCTTGGTTGTAAAATAATCTGTTTAAACATTAGTTTTCATTTTTCAACAGTTCATGGCAATGTTAAAGAATGTAATAACTAATAACTTGGGAAGAAAGATACTGAGAGACACTGCAAAATATAGCTCATTATGTTATTTTAACTTCCAAAACAAAATGATGGGTTTTAAAGCTAAATCCTCACACTTAAAAGACAAAGAAGATCTTGGTTTACATATTTTTTTCCCTTTCCTTATATATATAATTTTTTGTGGAAATGGGGAATACAAACAATAATCACAACTGAAAAAAAAAAAGGAAATGCCAAATCAAATACCATATAATGATTCACTCACTATTTTACAGCCGGAATCTCCTGAGAGCCGACTAATCTTTGTTGTTAGTTTGAAGTCTTGGGTTGTAGTATCTGCACGAGTGACCATAAAATATCCATTCTGTGCATAACTCTGTTGTTTTGTCCCTGTAAAATATTTCATAACATAGAATTAAGTCCTAAAAGAAAACGATCTGCCGAAAACCTTAGTTTCTATGCGTAGACTAGTTTTGTGGATTTAAAGTTATCTTTGAAGACAAAAAATTGAATCTGCTATGTTGTAAAAATAGAAAATGCAAATACAAACTATATGACTGCACAGCTTGCTCATAAATTAGGGAAAATAATGGATTTTAATGATAGACAAATAGTATTAAGCAGATATTTATCAGAACATCCAAGGCCTTTGTAGTATGTTATTTAAGTGACATAACCGCCTACCTCAACCATGAAACATATCCATGTCTTCTCGCCATGCGCTTCAGTAATCCCTTTCAAGATCGTCAGACCCAAACTTCTGATAGCTTCTGCTATCTCAAGGAAATGACTGCATTCCTCACATAGCATCTGCACAATCAAATTACAAAATATTGAAAAATGGGCTCAGAGATGGAACGTAGATTGATTCGCATTGTCTTCTCATTATGTTTTTTATGCATTTTTGAAGTGCCATTGTTCAGCCGCATATGAATATTAGCGAAAAGTACTTGGATAGAACAACTTTAAGATTTAGGACTTTCTGCTTCTATAAAATATTAAAACTAAAGCATATAATATGTATATGTAAATGACATGCACACACCTCTACAAGCATCTGACCATTTTTGTTTAGGTTCTCTACTATTATTGAAGAAACTTTCAAGTGGCCTCCCACCTCCACTGCCCAGCTTGAACCTTTTTCATAGTTGGAGGTGTCTGTTCCTTTCTGATACATCTGCAAATTCAGTAATAGGTGTGGTCAGCAAAAGAACGATCATGAAGCTGAGAATGAACAAAAAACTGCAAGTCCTGCCTATCATCACTTACAGCGTCGATTTAGTGATAGAAGAATTTACAAGTATGCATTAAATAGGGAAAATGTACGAAAATTCATTGTCTAAACTTTACCTTCGATTCAGCACATTTATTGAGCTTGTCCGCATGCTTAGTGATACCTTCTAAAAACAGCATGTGTTTAACCGTGCGCTCCAGCAAGGAATCAATACTGCACTGTATAATTTTGTTGAAATCATTAGTAGCAGCTTGCAAGGCTTTTGTCTGAATCTGAACTGAACATAAAACATCATCATATTCACTTGGATTAAAGGATAGTTACCTTTGCCCCGTTTGGCACAAGATCCCTCAGCTCCTTAATACGATCTTGAATCAGTTGTCTGTCCCGCGGCCTAGGGCGGCAGCTTTCACCAGGTTTAGTCCTCTTTTTGTTATTCTTCGCTGGTTCAGAGCGCCTATCTAACTGTTCACTATAGTTACTTGGACAAGTTGACGAAAATGCTTTTGAAGATATCGCACCATATACGCCTGTTGAGCTTGAGCAGTTGTGTTTCTCCTCTTGAACCAAAGACTGCTGCTTAATCGAAAAATCAGATGAATGGATAATATGTTTTGCTTGGCACTGAAGCTCTGGCATTTTCTCAGTTGTCAACAGAGATTGCACTGATTTACTGACAGATTTCTCACATTTCGCTTCACTGCTGCCACTATAGCAAACACTGCCTACTACAGCTTCTAGAAGATTTTCTGAACCAGGGTCGAATGTTAACTGGCTAGAACTTATTCCTTCTAGCACCTCAGCAATGTTCCCGACTTCAGTCTTTTCTGCTTCACAATCAAAGTACATAGACCTTTTAGAAAAAACTGATCCTAGAGCTTCATGCAGCTCAGAGCCTGCCGAGAACTTTAAAAATGTGTTCGAGGTATCTATGTCACTTGACTCAGATTGATATTCCAGCTTTTTATCATGACCTTTTCTGAGATTCATTCGTGAAGAATCAGGCATGTTCAGTGCTCCATTTTGACAAGTATCTAGCCCATCTGACTTAGATCTATGACAAAAAGTAGAGTCGAGAAGGTCCACAGGAAAGTTTGCAAGATCAGTTCCAAACTTTTCATATGGAAGTATAACATCATCTAAATTTATAATATCCTTAACATAACTATTCAAATGTGGAGTTATGTTCAACGCCGATCCCCCACCCGGATCTTGCCAAACACTAGTCGTTTCTCCACATGTGTGGTTAACTAATAAATTTCTTCCTACTTGATTCTGCTGCTCCAAATAGTAATTATCTGATCTAGGCTGAAGCAATTTCACACTTTCAAAATTCATTGGCATGGACGATTCATGCCCTCCATGTTTATTTATCAACTCAACTGATGTATTCTGATGGATACCAGGAGGAAGGGAGTAATTATGAGAAGAATTGTCCAATTGTTTCTGTAAATAAGGGAGCACGGTGGACTGATTGTATGGCGTGCTCTTGTCTGCTACTTTATCTGAGTAGTATAAACCACTAGGAATAGCCACTGATTCTGAATCCAAGCCTTTTGTAGGCAAATGCTGAAAAAGGATTTGATCTTAAACATTAAGACAATATCTCATATTCCATATCTTGTTCATGGAAACGAAAATCAACAAAAAAAAATTGTTGCGCGTGCATTATATAGATAAAGAAATGAGACTGTTACCAGATATGAGGAACTCTTCATCATGCTGTGTTGCAAAGGACTAGTAGCATTATTTACCGGGGAATCTTGAAGGGATAAAAAGACATCTTTGATATGGGTTACCAGCTTCATATCCTCAGCGACCTGCTCCGGTCAAAATTCATATAAAAAAAATATACAAATTGAGATAATGAGCTTATTAATTATTTAATGCACATTTTTGGATCTAAAATGTTACAAAAACAACAAAGATATTGGATTTCGAAATACATGAATTTATAAGTGCAAGAACAGCTCTAAATCGGATAAATTTCTGCATCAGCATTCAGCATCACTAAGAGGCCTCTTGTCCTCGAACAAATTAAAAACAATTTTATGAGAAAACATATGCAGCCTGTTACTCTGGTGTCTGACCACCATTTAACATGCTAAATCTAAGAAATAGTGTAAAGACAATGGGAATAGACAATATTAAAACATATGCATCTGGAATAAATCCCATAAAGAAAAGTGTAAACACCATCTTAGAGTTCAAATGTTCATGATGATGACGATGAAAGGATTTCACAATTAGCCAAAAGTTAAGGTAAAAATTTCTTACATTATTCAAAGATGCGAGTTGCACAACTCCATAGGGAACAACAGCAACAACAACAATGGTCTGCAAAGAAAAAGGACGACAATTTCATAAACTATGACGAGGCAAACTACCATAACTACACAAGAAGAAAACCTTCCCTCAAGGACAGACCTTGAGACAATTGGTTGAATTCAATAAAAATAGCAATATAGAGTGAAAATGAGCAAAACAATATAGTTGGATTATAAGACGATCAGCCCAAGAATAAGCAAGAGTCTCAAAAATCCTATTTTTTCTAAGTCACTATAAAATCTAGAGGAAATCGGAAACAGTATAAATCACTATTTTATCCTTCAAACTGCTAACTGTAGATAAAAATAAAAAATATTGATACTGTCACAAGGATATCATGTGAACTACAATGAACATTCTAATTAAAGCAAGCTTACCCTGATCCCCGCTGAAAACTGACTTTGCCAGCCGTCAGAGAACTGAAAAGATAACCCCAGAAAATCACAAGGATTAGAAACATATATAGAGAAAAAATTTATACAGCAAATCAGTAATCATATACCTTTAACATTTTTCATAATAAATGTAAAATAGTATAAATCAGAATTATTTCATTAGAAGAATAGCACTCACCTCAAATGAGGAGATAGAATTTGTCACATGCTTATCTGCAATGATCCATCTATGTTTTCCAGTAATTGCCACTTGGCCAACAATCCTGTAAAACAAAGCATAAGCCCAAATTCCTAATCAAACTGGTCAGCATATAGAGCTTAATCTTAGAAGTCGTGACAATTCTTAAGTGGAATGCTTACTCAATAAATCAGAAATTCTCAATTCCATAATTAACATGGAACTGAAAGAATTGAAAAATACATAGTAGATTCAGTATTTGGATAGAACCATACCCTTCTCCAAGAGAATACACATGATACGACATCTTTGCCACGGCTAATCCAAGCGGGTCATGTGAATAACGCCCGCCGCACAAGTTCTCAAGGGTCTCTCCAAAGCACTTATTCGCTACAGGATCATGTTGTTCAAAATTGTCATAGTAAGCATCTTCCCAAGTTAGAACCCTGTTAAAGATAAAAATTAAAACATAAACATGCACAAAAAGAATAGAGTAAAGAGAATGCGGTACTGCATGTAATTTTCCTCCTCATCAATAATTTCAGTATCTCAACTCCATTGTTGAGATCAGTAAAAACAAAATAATGTTTAGCTCAAAACCCTCTCCAACTAAGTTGTGCCATTTTTAACATGCTTAACCATCATAGCCCTAAAAGATTCTTCAAACACATAACTGAACCACAACAAATCTCCTGATCATCTACTTAAAAAATGCATTACATATAGCACAAAACCACAAATTTCAAAATTCAAAATCCGCCTACGATACCGTCACCAAAACATCCATCATAAAAGCTAAACATACATGACCAAAATCAAACTCCATAAACTTAAAACATATTTAAAGGCTAGACAGCTTACATTCGAGCTCGATGCTTGAGCTTCCAAAACACAGCATACTTCCAATCAGTGTTGAAGCAGAAGCTCCTCAAAGCATTATGCAAGTCAGTCCCCATCTCCCTCAAAAAGAACACCTAAAAAACCAGCCTCCACTCACCACCACCACCACTAAACCAACCAGCCAAAGTCAGTCAAGTAAATTAAAACCCTTTTTTCCCCTCAAAACAAAAAGAAAAAAAGCAAAACCCTAATCTCTCCCAAAATCTAGCTAGCCCTGTATGAACCTCTCCCAGCTTGTTTTCTCCTCAACCCTGCTCTTGCTTTTATTGGTGGTCCTGCTGTAGCCAATAGCAAACGATCTCTACCCATTCCTCACTCACCTCACCCCCAACTAAACACTCTCTAATCTTCACACTAATATAACACTAAATCTTTACACTAAAGATTCAAACTTTCAAGATCAGTACCAAACATTTCAAAGCATACATCAAAACTTTTGCAACTAGCCATTAATTCTTTGCAAGAAACAAACTTTTTCAAGCAGCAATAAGCTATAAAAACACAATTAAACTGGGAAATCTTCTAGCTAATATCGAACGACATGGATCAATCAAGATTCTAATAGCTCAATTTTTACAAAAAGTAAACAAAAATAAACAAACCCCACTAAAAAGAATTAAAATTTCTTGATTTTACAACAAAGATTGTGAAATTTGAAACTGAAAATATAATTTCAACAAAAGGGTAGAGCAAAGATTGAAGCTTGGTAACTAAGAGTGGTGAGAATTGAAGTAAAGTTTGTGGCTTTCAGCTACATTCATTTAAAAGAAAACAAAATAAAAAAGTTTCTTTTTTTTTTCAGACAAAGAGAAAACAAAAAAGCTTCAATTTTTGGTAATGAAATAAAAAGAAAATTTCCCCTTAATTTAATTAAATTAAAAGAAATTATTTTAATTACATAGCCGCTATTTGACACATTCTGTTCAATTTTGCTTTTTTGACAATTTGGTAATGGTGGTGGTGGTGCCTTCTCTTATCCTGCGCACTCTGCTCATTTTAAACATGACCGTTTGCTTTTTTGTTTATGTTTTGAACTCTTTGTTAAGTAATTTTGGAGAAAATGTTGGGGAGATGATGGAATGGGGTATGAGATTATATGGAAGCACCAAAATGGAGTTATGAGTACACTTTCTAAGTAGTGTCATTTTATGGCCAACAACATCATTTCTAAGGCAAGAAAATGCTTCCTTATCTCTCTTTTTTTCCATCTACAAAAATATGTAGTAATTTCATTTCTCTATTGCTCTTTTTGGAACCCAATTGAAATTACCTTTCAATGGCTAGTTTCAATCATTGTTATTATTAATTTGCCAAAAGGTTGTGACACCTACACCCTCCCATTGCCATTGCCATTGTCCTCATCGGTGTTTTAAAATCGAACCAATGGCCAAACCGGTAAGACCATAGATTTCTGATTTAACTGGTTTAATAAATTAAAAAAATATGGTTCGTCGGTTTTTATCGATTCGATCCGGTATGATATGATCCAATCTGGTCCAACCCGGTTCAGCCGTAAAATTTGGTTTTTTTAGCGTTTCCGATTTTTAAAATATTGGTCCCCATTACTCAAATGAAATTACCCTTTCGATAATCATTTTATATCAATAGTTGTTTAATGTTTTGTCCTAGTGAAGTCGTGTAATTATTATTTTCTATTTATAATTTAACTCAATACTACCTTGCTCTAATTCATTTTTTTACTAATAAAATAATTATAATATGCTTCTCAAATATGTCATATTTATTACATCAGCAGTTCAAAGAACTGATTTACTTAATATCGAAGTTGTAGTTTTGAATGTTAAAACATCAAAAATGTTTGATGTGAATTGCGTTAACTCGGTTGTTTGTATATGCATGTACAATAATAGAGGCGTTACAACTTAGAACTCGCTTGGTTGAGGATAAGTGGATAAGGGAAGTTTTACTTCCTGAAAAGTAGCAAGATATTCTTACTTTTTTTTCCAAAGGTAAAAGATAGATTACTGAGAAATATTGCAGGCGAGCGTTGTAGTTACAGAAAGCAATAAACTTGGCTTTGGCTTCTTGAGCCAATTTATGAGCCAACACATTTGTCATTCCTACTGATATAATTGAAAGAGAAAAAAACTAAAAAAAACACCTAAGGTGCCAAATATCTTGACAAATTTCCCAATTAAATGTCGAAGCGCAGTGACCCGAATTAACGGTCTGGGAAACCAAAATGGCATCGCCTTGAAAAATAACGTACTTCCACTTCATATTAATGCATCAATTCATCACTTCCCTCGTCCATATAAATTCCAAAGTACCCGGATCCCAAATGAATCGGTATATTGCAGAGAATCTACCTACGATAATGCCCTTCTGGTTGTGCGCAACCACTGCAATGGACCCAAACTGATTCTCCTTTCTTGTCCCAGCATCATATCTAACACTGATCAGATAATTAGATGAACGGATAAACTCTGGGATAACCTGTGAGGGTTTAGAGACCCTTACGGCCTCATTCACCATTGAAACAGCTAAAGTTGCATGTGCCTCCGAGAATTCTTCCTTGAATTTTATAGCAATTTGAACTGTATTTTCCACTGACCAGTGTTGTTCACGAAACAGTCTTGTATTCCTTGTTTTCCAAATTGACCAGATTAGGAAGCAAAAGAGAATCTGAGCATCCCCTGTCTCATCAAGGATTGACAGATCATCCATTAAGGAACACCACACATGGAAAAAAGAATTGTTATCCTCCATGTTGAAATGTAAAGATAGAGGTGACAAAAACCAGCTTCTCTTGGCAACCTCACAATCAAACGAGTGAACAAGGATTCTGGCTTCTTGCAAACAATACATGACAGGTTACCTTACAACCTGCGATTAAGTCCTTCTGCCGTAGGTAATCCGTCCAACGGTGCCCTCCAAATGAAATTTTTTATTTTGTTAGGAATGGGAAGGTTCCATATGACTTTCCATCTTGCTCGAGGGATAACAGTCTCAGGAGCATTATTTCTATTTTCAATCAGGATCTTGGTTCAACTTATATATTACTTTCCAAAAAATTAGCATTTTGACTTTACTTTGACTTGAAAAGTGACTTCCCTAATCAAATTTAGGTAAATAAAACATCTCTAGTTAACTTAATGAAAAATACAATTATCTCCCTATATTTAATTAATCTAGTTATTTATTAAAGATAATATTGTCTTTAAATTTTAATCTATACTATATATAAAAGCACGGATAGGGGGGAGGGACAGGCAAATTTACTGAATAGTCCTTTTCAGTTAAATACTAAATAAAGATTTTATAGTCATTAACTAATTAGTTATTTAGTTAATCATTATTTGTAATTAAAGTCCTAATTAGAATAGGTAGCTAAATTATCTCCAATTTAGTTTTTAGTATGTAGAAAATAACTAAATTTTCTCCAAATATAGTAGGAATATCTATCTTTTAGTTTGATTGAATTACAAAATTAAAATACTGCATTTGGCCGATATATTATTATTTTAATTTTTATTTTATTATTTTTAAAAATATTAAGTTAATTATTTAATTATGGTTATTATAAAATCAAAGAAAGAATAAATTCAGTATAAAAAAAATTAATAACTGAATATATTATATTTACTTTTATAAAAATCCTTAACTAATTTAATATTAATTATAAATAAAAAAATTAATATAATTATAATAAATTTACTAATTTGTTCATTGAGTAGTTACGTTACGAGCCACGTGCATAGCACGTAATGCGAAACTAGTTAATTAAAATTGAAATACAATTTTCCGGAAAGTTAGCAAGTAAACCAAGCAAAAGAAAAGATCAATTTTATTTGCATTAACTTTTTCAATAATTAATTTTCCGGAAAGTGTTCATCAATGTGTTGGATAAATTCTATGTAAATATTACTCCGAATGAACAGTGGAATTGTAACATCTTTTTTTCGCACTAATATTGCTACCACTACTATTTGATGTTCATTGAGTAGCAGTTGATATATGTTTTGTGTGTGATAATATGGATAAAAATTACATATAAATATAAATAGGTAGTTGTGAGATGTTTAGTCACTTTAGTGTTGAAATGGTTTAATTATAGGTCACTAGTGGGAAAATGCCTTTCAATTTTCTCTAGCTAAATGCATCACAATGGATTCAAACAAAAAAAATCAAATGAAGGTGACCACCAATCAGTAAATAAATCTTGAATTATTCATCTTAAGAAAAAGAAATATGAGTAAAAGTAAGAAAATAACTAAAAGAATCAAAAAGTATATATATATATATATATATATATATAAACATTCACAATCGATCTATTTTTGGTCATTTTACGCTCTAAATTGACTCAAATTTAACAAGTGTTGATGTTTTTTCATTAAAAACCCTGAATTCGGACTTTAATCTTTTATCCAAACTTGAAGTTGCATAATAAATCTTTCTTGTAAGATATATGTCAAATTAAGTAATTAATTTAAAATTGGGGGTAAAATATTTATTGATATATTAAATTGAGTTAAGATTACTAAAATAAAAAATTATTGGACTTGAAAAAGGTGAAAAAAATAGTAGTATTTTTTTCTCCATTGGCCCAATAAAATTTTAGAAAAATGATGGAGCAAGAGCAAAAAAACTTCAAATTAGGATGAAGAAATTGGAATATAGTTAAATAATGCATGTGTATTATGAAGTTATGACATATTTATGAAGAAATGTTTGTTGCACCACACCAACTCAGCACCATTCTCCAAATCCCATGATTCATGTTTTAACATTGATCTTCAGTTATTATTATTGCTATTGCTTTCTAATCATTTTCTTACTATTTTTTAATTTTAAAACAAATAAAAATGATAAAGAAAATCTTCCTGGCTTGCAATAGCATAACACATATTATTAAGTTGGATTTTACTGATGATTAGGAAAAAAACAAGAAACTTAAAGTTTTTGGGAGGATGAAATTGATCTAAATCATCACATTATCAAATCATCCACCTATCCAACGTTATACTTTGGTTTGGTCCTTGAGGGTTCAATTTGTCGGAAGTAAATCAATTTTGTTTTTAATTTAACTTTTTTTTATGAATGTTTTTAATTTAACTTTATTACCTCAATACCTAATTTAAGCATAATCATGATTTATTGATTTTATGTTTTTTTGTCCTTTTATTAATAGTAGTAGTATTATTTTTATTTATTGCTAGCTGTAAAAAAGTTAGTGCTAAGCTTGGAATTGACCTAAAATATTGGTGGGTGTTAGTGACGAATTATCACTAACTCAGACCATAATTTCAGATAGCACAATTCAATTAAGAAAATATAAATATAATATCATAAAAAATACAATTATTAAAAATATAATTATTAAAAATTTGAGATAGGATACTTTTATATAATTTACTTATTTTTTGATTTTTTTAAAGATAATTTATAAATTATTTCTGAGGTAGGGTTCAAGTACTGCCTAGCCCTATCTTGTCTCCGACATTAATGGCGTGTAATTATTTCCGCCCTTCTTAATGGTAGAAATACTTATTTTTAGAATTACCTTTTATTTTGAGTAGTTCTATTGGATACTATATGCATATATGGTGGAGCCGCTCACCAGCAGACTCGTTCACCCGCTCCGGTTGAATTTTATCGGAGACAACAATTTTTTTAGAGAAAAAATTTTAATCTTAAGCTTTGCTCTAGTTAGTATAGAAAAATCAGGAATTGAAATTTTCTCAAATTCATTTGAACTTGAATGAGTTTTGTTCATGATTTACACCGTCCATTGTAAAATGAACGCTGTAAATAATATAGTACAATTTTAATTAAATTAATTTACACCATTCATTTTACAATGAATTGTGTATATCGTGAATATGACCCTCTTAAATTTAAAATAAATTTTAGAAAATCTCAATCCAAAAATCATCTATCAGAATTTTGTCCTTTATAGTTTGTCTCCAAATTAAATTTTATGGCTACATCACACCATGTATAAATGGTTTACATATAAACATTATGAATTCGATATGAAAACTAAAATTCAATTATTTTATCTGCCATTGTAATTAAAACAAATGGATAATTTTATTTATAAATCTCAAAAATATTTTAATTTATATAAACATTATGAATCTCGATATATATATATATATATATATATATATATATATATATATATATATATATATATATATATATATATATATATATATATATATATATATATTAAAGCACGGATGGGGGGAACAGGCAAATTTACTGAATAATCCTTTTCAGTTTACTACTAAATAAAGGTTTTATAGTCATTAATTAATTAGTTAATCACTATTGTAATTAAAGTCCTAATTAGAATAGGTAGCTAAATTATCTCGAATTTAGTTTTTAGTATGTAAAAAATAATTAAATTGTCTCCAAATTAGTAGGAATGCCTATCTTTTAGTTTAATTGAACTATAAAATTAAAACACTATATTTGGTCAATATAATATTATTTAAATTTCTATCTTATTATTTTTAAAGATATTATTAATAAAATTAAATTAATTATTTAATTATGGTTATTATAAAACCAAAAGAAGAATAAATTCAGTATGGAAAAAAATTTAAAAACTGAATATATTATATTTACTTTTATAAAAATTCTTAACTAATTTAAATAAAAAATTGATATAACTATAATAAATTTACTAATATGTTCATTGACGAGTTACGTTACGAGCCACGCGCATAGCACGTAATGCGAAACTAGTATATATAAAATCATTAATTGTTACAAACACTTTTAAAGTTTAAAGATACTAATTTTTAATGATATTTTACCAATCAATTTTAAATTCCTACTCTGTTAGAAATTAATATTTTATAGTAAACAAATAGTATATGGTATTAATAAATAAGGACATTATTAAAAATTAATAATTATAATGAAGATAATTACAATTTATATTCTTGTATTCAAATGCATTTATATTTTGAGATCAAGGGAAAATTAATTGATAATTCATGAACGTAAAAGTATAGAGTTTAAAATATTTAACACTCTGAATTTAGTGGATTTTTTACTTCAAAAATTTAAAAAGGAATAGAAGATAGCAAATTAATGAAAGAGAGAGCAAAGTTTTTCCAATTTTTCCTCCTTGATTAATACTATTACTGAAGAAACAAAATTTAAATTTATCCAACAAAAGTAAAGGGTGTGTTCTTTACTTTGTCTCATAATGTTATGATCTAAAAGGAAAAAGTGCTCAAGCTAAGTCAAAACATTAACTTATCAAGATCATCATGCAAGTTCTTAACCTTTGTCTTGCTTAGCTTAAATTTGATCATGAAAAGATCCAAATTTTTTGGACATTCAATTTTTCTTTAATTATATTGGGATTGATTTCATTAGAATTATTGGTGTGTATGGGGAAATGGTTGTCAAATCCGATTGGATATAAAACCGATAAATATAGTGCTTAAAGGTTAACGGTTCAACCAGAATTAACTGAAATTTAAAATAGAGTTAATGTAATAAAAATTTATTAACATTACACGTTTTCTCAATTTAATCATGTTCTTTAAAACTTCTCGTAAACATACATCAACTTCATTTTTTTCCCAAATTCATACATGGTGCTGATGTTTCACTCATTCATTTGTTAAAAATGACTTACACCTCAGTAAATTATACCAATGAATGAGTGTCACGTCAGTACCGTATATGAATTTGATAAAAAATAAAGGTTGGTGTATGTTTATGAGAAGTTTGAAAAAATGTGATTAAATTGAGAAAACATGTAAAGTTTGTGAATTTTTATGACATTATCCCTTTAAAATAATATTTAAATTATTTTTATAAACTAAAAGAGATGTTTTAATCATAAATAGTATATTTTAATCGGTTCATAGAAAATATTCTTCAACTTGATGTGTTATATATTTTATAAAATTAAGGTTTAATTGCTCCAAAAATCACAAACTTTCGCGTGTTTTTGGTATTTGACACGAACTTTTAATTTTGGCATATAAATACACGAACTATCAATTTTTTGCATATATAACACGGGCACCGTTTTTGACCTAAAATGGCAACGTTTTCTACCTAAAACGGCACCGTTTTTTGCCTAAAACGGAAACTTGGTCATATATGTAAAAAATTGATAGTTCGTGTATTTATATGCCAAAATTAAAAGTTCGTGTCATATACCAAAAACACGCGAAAGTTGATGATTTTTTGTGCATTTAAGCCTAAAATTAACAAATAAATATAACCAAATTTGTTATTTTTTTCTATTGTGTTCATCAATATATTTTTATAATAATATTAATTTTATCTCTCTCCTAGTTGACGCATGCATAAGTACAATACTATAGATCTCATACTAAACAAGTAACACATGTTATTTTTATCAACTTCACCTCTTAAAACATTACATATTTCTGAATAATTTTTTTGATTCGGTATCTGTCTGTCCATTCTGATAAATATGGTTCTATAGATCTTAACATTATTAAATTCTGATTAAAAATAAGTTTTTTCGGTTCAACCGGACGGAGAGGGTTTAAAAACTATGTTAATTTTTAGATGCTTAGGGAATAAAGTCAACTAGGTTAAGTGTAGATTTTTTTGACAAAAGTTAAGTGTAGATGAACAAAGCAAACTTAGTGAAAGAAATGATATTGAGAGGTCATTTTCCCATGTAAATAGAATAGTGAAAGAAATGAGTAGCCTCATGAATGCTAAGTGACAAACAAGAATCATTTCATTTCCTATTTTGTAATAAAATGCTATACATTTCAATTTCTTACTTTAATAAATCCATTACATACTTTCTTGCCCAAATGAGGTAAGTATTATGTAATGTTCCAAGATCATAAAATCCAAAATAAAAGGTATGAGCAAAGTATAATTCAAATCCTATAAACGCTAGACATCAATCTGCTAGATCGTGAGTTTATTTTTTTCTATAACCGCTATTCCTCTTCAATTATAAAAAAATGTGTTTTAATAATAAAAAAAACTATTTAATTTATAACAGTAAAGTTTTAATTTTTAAATGACATAATGAAAAATTTTGTACCGTCAATATTACAATTTCTCCATTAGAAATATATTAATTATTAACGCATATAACAAAACTGATATGATAAATAAAACTCATAAATACATAAGAAGTACATGTCAGCAATACGTCAACCTCCCACCATCAATATTTATAAATAAATTATTTTTATTGTATATTGGTGGGTGTTGCTAACATATATTTTATTATAACTATACCTTTTATTTATTTGTCAGACCAGTTGCACTTCAGACATTTAAGTAAGTATATTTTTTTATAGAAAAATTGCAAAATGAAAAAGATTTTTTGTTATATTATTTAAAAGTCATGTATTTTACATCTATAAATTGAAACAAAATAACTTAGACAAATGTTCGAATACTATGGATGAAAATTATCTTAAATTTACTTATTTTTCTTACTAATAGAGTTTTCAATTTGATACTTTATTCTCTTTTTCCTTCAAACAAAAAAGGAGAATAAGGAAGCAAAATCATCCTAAGTAGATTTTGCAGCTTAGCTTTTTACTAACATGTAATCTTAACAAGTCTTCAATCTCATGAGTAATGCTTTGATTTTTATTTTATTGTTTCAATTCAATTGATTAAGTACAAAGAGTCAATTTAGATGGGCGTCAAAATGGAAAATCTATTTCAATGTCCATTTTTCCAATAAAACATGATGTTAGTGGCCATTTATCCTTTTAGGAATTACAGCTCATTATAAAAATAAAAATTATTTACTTAATTATTCTACTTTATTAACTTGATTCGACTCCACTTACTACACATAAATAATTTATATATATAAATTTAATGAGAAAAAAAAGTTGATTATATGTGAAATAAGTAAGTTGATTTTATCGAGTTTCTTTTATATAATTTTTAGTTACATTTATTATACTAGTCTCGCTTTGCGTGCTACGCACGTGGCTCGTAACGTGACTCGTCAATTCATGTATTATTATTTTAAAACAAAATTAAAAAAATCAAATTAATATTTTTTGTAGTTTTACACATAACTAACAAAGATTTGGACAATATTAATCACCTTGTTAGTATAGTCAAACCAAAAGATTGATATTCCTATTAATTTGGAAAACATTAGCTATTTTTTCTATATTCAATTAGTATTCCTCTGTCATGATACAATTTTATTTTAACTAAAACTCTAATTATAATAATTTTTTAGTAATTAATTGAATAACTAATTTGTAAATTACTATAAAACCATTATTTAATATAAATTAAAAAGGGTTATTCTGTAAATTTGCATGTCCCCCGCCCCCATCCGTGCTTTTATATATAGTATAGATAGATATAGATAATCCAGTCAATTATTAAATCAATAAGGTAATAATTTTTGTTAGCTCAAATTTTATTTATAAAGTCATTATATATGGATTTAGGTGTGTATATTCGGTTCCATTCGAATTAAACTGATTTTTTTTCAGAATCAAACCAAACTAATTACAAGGATATTAAGATTTTAAACCGAACCGACAATAAAATTTTCTAGAGCAAGCTAGTCAGTTAGGCTAATTTTGTTCGTTTTGGACGAAAACTTCACTAAAATATTTTTATACTTAGAATGAAATTAATAAAATAAAAAAAGCAAAATAAATTATCAAACCAAACCGAATTAAATTTTTTCGGTTTTAATCAAAAACAATCGGGTTGATTGGATTTTAGCACACTATAAGGATTGAGAATGGCCCAACAAATCCAAAATTGAGAATCTAATGATCATTAGCACCAAAAGGAAATGTTAGCTACTAAAGTATCTTTTCCATACTATAACAATAAAATAAATGCAAGATTCATTATCAGTTTGATTGAAATAAATTTCACAAGCAGCAACCAAAAGTCACGTAAATTACAATATATATATAAAGATAACATATACTAATATTATCTATTTTATCTATATCTATACTATATATAAAAGCACGGATGTGGGGGGACATGCAAATTTACCGAATAATCCTTTTCAGTTTACTACTAAATGAAGGTTTTATAGTCATTAACTAATTGGTTATTTAATTAATCACTATTGTAATTAAAGTTCTAATTAGAATAGGTAGCTAAATTATCTCCATATTGTAATTAAAGTCCTAATTAGAATAGGTAGCTAAATTATCTCCAATTTAGTTTTTAATATGTACAAAATAACTAAATTGTTTCCAAATTAGTAGGAATACCTATCTTTTAGTAATATTATTAAAATTTCTATCTTATTATTTTTAAAGATATTATTAATAAAATTAAATTAATTATTTAATTAAGTTTATTATAAACCAACAAAAGAATAAATTCAGTGTGGAAAAAATTTAATAGCCGAATATATTATATTTACTTTTAAAAAAATTCTTAACTAATTTAATATTAATTATAAATAAAAAAATTGATATAATTATAATAAATTTACTAATATGTTCATTGACGAGTTACGTTACGAGCCACGTGCATAGCACGTAATGCGAAACTAGTAAATATAAATACTCTCAAGTCTCAACAAACAAAGCCATAGCTGCCTTTAATACTCTCTCAATTTTCTTTTAGCGACCCCTACAAAATTATAGTGCCATATGTGTCATTATGACACCTATTACCAAAATGAGTCAAATTAATTAAGTTTCTTTTGAACAAACAATCTCACTTCCTTGTTTAATTTATGAATAAAAAGTAATGGAGGGCAAAATCAGAATTAGAACTCACTTTACACAAAATTAATTGAATTATATTAAATATCAACCATTCTAAATTTTTTCATATATATTCGGTGAAAGATTATTAGCAATAGTCATAGGCGGTGTTTTAAAAAACGGACCGGACCAGCCGGTTGAACCGGTTAAACTGGGAATCGGTCAGTGGTCCGGTACAAAAATGTAAAAAAAATCAAATTTTTTAGTTGAACCGGATTGGACCGGATTAAACCGGGTCGAATCGGTAAAAAATTGGATGCTTAACCGGTAAAAAAGCGGTGAACCAGAGTTTTTTTAAAATTTAGAATTGAACCGTTTGAACCGAACATTAAACCGAATGAACCGGAAATAGGTGGCTTCGACCTCCGGTTCGGTTTATAAAACACTGGTCATAGGGATGAGCAGACGATCAATTAAATCAAAGCAGTCTCTATTTCAATTAAATGCGATTAAAATTTATATTAAATAAGTTAGTTCGATTAAGAGTTTTTAGATTTTGATTAATCAAATTAACTGAATATTTTACATATTTTAATTATTTTATTAGTTTAACTAAATTAACTTATGAACTTAGTTGATTTGATTAACGAGATAAATTAATTTCGTAAATTCTATTAATTGAGTTTCGAAAAAATCAGTCGGTTATCACACTCCTAATTGAGTTGCTATCATAGAAAAGGTTAAATCCTTAAGGGGAATTTAATAAAATCAATGGAATGCTAATTAGGCTAGTGAGAATAATCCTAAGTGTGACACAAGTGTTAAAAAAAGTGAGAAAAATAGAAAAAGAGAATCACAAGTGTTTAAAAGAACAAAATCTTAGAAAAGTGGGTTATAAAATAGCCACCAACGGAATAATTAAGGTACGAACAAAATGGTTTATAGCCTCAAGTAATATTGGTAAGATTAGGTGGTTGATCCAATTTGCATATCTTGAAGATAAGGTGGGTTTAGTGGTCTTAGTCATTCTAATACATTACATAAATTTTTAAAACTTGCTTGCCACTATACATAGTACCATAAAATTTAAAGTTCCATTCTTTCATACTTTGGTCATTTTAAAAAAATTATTTTGTTTTACACAATTATTATTATTTTATCCCTTTTAATTACTTCAAAATTCTATTTAATAATTAATTGTCTTGAAAATTGTGTTCATCTATTAAAATAATAAATAAGTTAAGTTAAAAAAAGTACTAAAAATTTACATAAATATTTTTAAGTGGGACGTTGTGGTAATAGAGAAAGAGGCAATGCGAGACTGGATATTTTTGTTATAAAAGACATTTTGTTTATCATGAATAATCTAATAAACCAAATTTATATGCTTACTTTCACGAAATGAGTATCCAATGAGAGAATTATATCGATAGCGGCTAAATAATATGCAGCAAAATTTACTTTTAGATAGATGTAAGAGAATTTGCCATTTCAATTCTTTTGAATAATAGATCGGATATTAAAAAGAATTTCTGAATACGTTGCCATATCCGAGTTATGCGTGATTTTCTCCACCCGTGTTTTATTTTCAACTTCCAGCAAATAAGTTTCTAATGTCCAACCGTCATTCTAACTGAAGTCCATGTAAGATACCCCGAAGTTCCGCTCTTAAAACTGAATCTGCACCGATGGAGAAAGCGTTTGCTAACAAACTAAAATCGTTTGTTTCTTGCATTCTCGTGATTCAGCTGAGCTAAACGAATGGCACGAACCCTATTGTAAATATTATGGAAGACTTGATCAGGAGTCATCGTCTTATTACCAAGAATCGTTTGATTATGCTGCATTCATAAATGCCATAGAGTTGCTCCAAAGAAGCGATTCCAATTCTCCCGGATACTAATTGGAAAGAAGTCGCTCCTTTAAATGCATGAAGGAAAAAAATGGACGCGTTTTGGACAATCGAATCCCCAAACTTGGCAAAAAAGATCACATGACACCTCCTCCAGAGAGTGAAACTCATTTTCCGGTTTTAAATGGTAAAAAGATCAAAATAATATTTAATATTTTTTTTATTTTCTAATTTAATACTTAATGATGTTTAAATTTCAATTTTACCGTTTACATTTTAAAACTTCAAAAATCAATATTACATAACTGAAACCCCCTCGATCCCGGGAATTTCAGTTAAAGAAAACTAAAATTTTAAGAAATAATTTTTTTAAAAAAATTCAGGAATAAAGCAGTAATTCTAACTTAAATTCAGGGATGTAATAATTTTATTTGATATATCAAGTTTAGTCGGCAAGTGTCTTGTATTTTCTTCACTAACACTTCCATATCGACCCTACTTATTCCATAAATTTTCAGATAAGTGATATAACAGTATTTTGTCCCTACCTCGGCATATTCAGACCCAAGCTTCATGAGTCATGACATAACCTCTACGCAGCTACATTACATGGAATCGAAATAAAAAACACTGAAATGAAAAACGACGAAATGGCGAAACAATAATCTTTTTAAAATAATAAGTTATGATATAAAATTTGGGAGTTTTAGAAGCGTTTTCGGAAACAGAAACAATGAGACATAGTAATTGACAATTTTCCATGCAACATATAGCTATGAAGTGAACCAAAATACTTGAAAATACAGAGAACTAAAGGTAAAAAAATTGAAGGAAAAGTTATAAAAGACATAATTTGAACAATGATATCCGGTCTTCTCATGTGTCAATTATTTTTATTTTTTTTAACATTTTTAATCGTTAAGATAAGCAGCAAAATGGACAACATTTGAATCTAAGACAACAAATGACATGTATTTACCTCGACAAGCATCGCGAATTCTGTTTCATAAGCTGTTCTTCAAGAAACTTTGGATTGGATTCCCATTTCCCAGCTCTCTTCTCCAGCTTGAATCAGTTTCATAGATGGAGCTGCAAATTCACCAATTCAGTAATGGGATAAAATTGAAAGTAGTATGTAGTAACAGAAACTTTCATACATAATGTAGCATCTGATGGCAGTTGGGCCACACAGGTATTGTACAATTTGTTGACAGACATATTTACATGTTCACATTTCAGGTAACTCCACAAGAAGCAAGGCAGGAGATTTAAATTCAAGTTTGAAACATGTTATGTCTGACAGCTTTTTCTTTTCCTCGGAAACAATCGTTTACAAGCTTTTCCTATTGCTTCAACAAATTCATCAGCATACTTCATGATACATCTATATCTATACTATATATATAAATAAAAGTATATAAAAGCATGGATGGGGGGGGACAGGCAAATTTACTGAATAACCCTTTTCAGTTTACTAATAAATAAAGGTTTTATAATCATTAACTAATTAGTTATTTAATTAATCACTATTGTAATTAAAGTCCTACTTAGAATAGGTAGCTAAATTATCTCCAAAACTAAATTGTCTCCAAATTAGTAGGAATACCTATCTTTTAGTTTGATTAAACTACAAAATTAAAATACTGTATTTGGTTAATATATTATTATTTAAATTTTTATTTTATTATTTTTAAAGATAATATTATTTAATTATGATTATTATAAAACCAAAAAAAAAAATCAGTATGGAATAAAAATTTTAAACCGAATAATTTGTATTTACTTTTAAAAAAAATCTTAATTAATTTAATATTAATTATAAATAAAAAATTGATATAACTATAATAAATTTACTAATATATTCATTGAGGAGTTACGTTACGAGCCACGTGCATAGCACGTAATGCGAAACTAGTTCCTAAAAAAGCACGTATTTGATGGTGCGCCCCAGCGAAGCATCAATACAGCATTAGGCATAAATTGTAAAATGTTCATATCTGTTGAAGGGATTTACACAAATGAATTAAAGATGCCACATGATCGAAGTAAAATTTACCTTTGCCCCACAAGCTCTCTTGGCTCCTTATTACAATTTTGAATCAGTTGTCTGCTATGTTCTCAGTTGTTGATAGAGGTTGCACAAACTTCTCATATTTCCTGTCACTGTCACTTTAGTATACATTGTCTCTACTGCTTCTAGAAGATTTTCTGAACCAATGTCAATGGTATTCTGACTTCATCTTCACCTCGCGCATGTATTTTGCATTTTTCCTGACCTGTTGCGTCCAAAAGTGTTATACAACATCAGAATAGCTGATACCAAATGTGAAGATATTCAATGTTTGTGTACCAAAAACGTATACATGCTAAAATAAAAAGTGAAGGGTGATTTGAAGTAGCTATCTCCACAATGAAAAGACTACTGCAGTTCACATGTATCATAGCTGGATAAAAAATTAGAATCAATTTGAGAAAAAAAGCTGTATAAAGGTTACGGGAACTTCATTAAAAGGTAGAAAAATATAATGAAACTGAAAATGCTTACAGATTGCAAAAGGCTTTCTGTAAAAATCTTTAAAATATCTTCTTCAGCTGATACATCATTAGAGCCATTTTCATCCACAGCTTCAGATTTTAGAGACCTGGATCCTGCAGGCCGTCGAACTAGTTTATCTGCAAAGCTAGTAGATGTGTCATCTGGGGTCATATAACATCTTTTTTATGACTGTGGGGAAGGTGTGACTGACATTAATTTAGATGGAGTCAAAACAAGCTTTTCAGGAGTTGACACGAGGCTAGGTGTTTCTCTAGCAGGAACGGTCTTTTTTGTAGTATCTATTTCTTTGCAAGGAGTTGCAAGGAGACAAGGTGTGCGGATGCAAGCAGATTCTATTTCCACATTAGGAGCAGCCTTTTCACATTGCGGCTCAGGAATTGGAAAAACTGATTCTTGAGGACTAATAATTGGAGATTTGCTGCAATTGTTTTCTTCTGCAGTTATTCTGAGAGAAACGACTTGTGAAAGATCGTGGGAAATGTGATGCTATAGCTGGTTTGACACTTCTGCTGGAATGTTCATTAGTGGATGTTTTGGGGGTTGATGACGAGGCCCCGGCTTTAGTCCCATCTGGACTCAAATCTTCCGATAAAAAGGCTCTGGAAGTATTTCCTCTGGAATTTCATTACCCTGACTACATATTTCAAGCTCTATTAAAACCTCTAGTTAGAATAAACAACACTTTTTACAATGGATCATTTTAAACATAATTGCGCAGTAACAGAGCAAAGCTTCAACGCAGAAGTTATGCAGATATATATCGTAAATCTCATTTGTCAAACAAAAAAGTTCAGAAGCTCCCATCCAATTTCCAAATGTTGGTGAGTATTATATACCATATACTACACTGAAACAGTTCATTGACTGGACATGGGATCTTAAAAATACACCTCATTCAACAGTTAACTTCATATTCTTAGTCTGTTTGGTTCAATTCTAGTGTATTACTGATTTCATTTGCAAATGAATTCATATAGTAATTTACTCCCTCCGTCCCATTCTAATTGAACACTATTTCCTTTTTGGTGTCCCATTCTAATTGACACTTTCTATTTATAGAGTACTTTTCACACTACTTTTCTCTTTATACCCTCTTCAATTAATGCATTTAGAAAGCATATTTTTGAAAAGGTGTGATGCATTTAATGTAATGTAAGGATATAAAAGTAATGTTACTAAAATTTCTTAAATAATGTGCAATTGAAATTTTCTCAATTAGAATGGGACGGAGGGAGTTTTTGACATACAAGTAATTAATTCTATGAAATTTAAGGAAATAGAGTTACTAAATGAATTTCTAGATAAACCAACACAACTACATTCATTTAGAAATGAACTCCACAAAAAGCTTAGTGGAATTCATTTGAATAAAACACATGTGACTCAAGTAATGACATAAATATACAAGGAACAGAATCATGATTAACCATCACCATTAAGCATAAGAAACAAGATGTATAATAATGCAATACCTCTGGCAAAGCTTTAACAAAATCCTCAAGACGAGCATGAAAGACCTTCCTCAATTGCAAATTCTTACTTTCCGACTTAGATTTCGAATCCGAAACACATTCAATTGCATTCCCATTTTAAGAAACATGAAGGTCCGGTTTCATACAACAGCTTCTCTCATCAAATGTAAGCACTCTCTTTATTTCAGTAGCCTCCGGCATTAAAAATTCCAATTGAGCTTGTGTATGACTAAATCTCCTATGCATAGGAAAAAAAAACAAATCAATTTAAGGTAAAATCAAATCCTAAATTACAATGAATAATCTAAATTAACAACTATGTTAAAGATCATTAAGAAAAATTACCTGTCAGTTGAACACTGGATTTTAAGGCTAATGTTAGTTAAAGTAGGAACTGAACCTTTTAACTTCAAAAGCCAAATTGTACAAGTAAAAGGAATTAACAAACATAACGATTTCCTCATAGCTATCAGGATTACCACATTCATATGAGATTTCATCTAATAAGCACCAGCTCAACTACCTCTGCTTAACCACATTTTGCAATTCCCAAGCTTGTTCTGGAGCCATCTGCCTGAAAACTGTCATGAAGCATCAATCATTCGTATCAAATAAGATGATCAATTTTATTTACACTCCATAAAGAACAAATGGCTATAAGATAGACCAGAGCCTGGTGATCTGCCCAGCTAGCTTCAGCTGACCATCCAAATCAGTGAGCAATGAATATATCTCATCGGAAGCTGGGTGAGATTTATCAGATGCTGCAAATTGATGAACTTCTCTTTCCATCTCAATCCAACTGGACCCGGGCTGTTTCTTTTCTATTCCCTGTTCCTTAATTGTCCTTCTCATCGTTGTCACCTTATCCCACTTATTAACTTCAGCATACATGTTAACCAAAAGAGTGTAATGCCCAGCATTGCCTGGCTCCAAAACCATCAATTCATCGACGGAAATCTGAGCAATCTTTAAGTTCCTATGAAGTTTACATCCACCTAATAAAGCACCCCAAATAACAGAATTTGGTTGAAAATTCATATTTCTTATCAGTTCTAACGCTTCTTCTAGCAAGCCAGCTTTGCTCAATAGATCAACCATACATCCATAATGCTCAATGGCAGGTGGAATTGAATAATCATGCATCATACTCTCAAACCTCTTACGACCTTGTTCAACAAGCCCTGCATGAGCGCAGGCGTTTAATACACTAATAAACGTAACCCCATTAGGCTTATTTTTCTCCATTTCCATCTTATCAAACATTGTCAATGCTTCTTTTGCATATCCATGAGCTGCTAACCCTTCAATCACCGAATTCCAACAGAAAAGGTTCTTTTCTCGCAACTTGAAGAACACCAACAGGGACCTATCTAAGCTCCCACACTTAGCATACATATCAATCAACGAAGACCCTATATAGACATCAAGGTCAAATCCATTCTGCATCGCATAAAGATGTATCTCCATGCCTAGTCCAAGAGCTCCGAGATGAGCACATGTCGAAAACACAGTTGCCATCGTCACTTCATCCGGACAAAACCCCGCTTTTGTCATTTCATTAAAAATTACTAATGCTTCTCTAAACCTCTTATTCTGAGAATAACAACTAATCATAGTTGTCCACGAAATAATATCCCTTACATCCATCCGATCAAACAGAAACTCCGCAGACTCCACATCTCTCAATTTCGCATACCCATAAATCAAAGCATTCCAAGCAGCTGTATTCTTCTCCGGCATCAAATCAAACAACCCTTTCGCGGAACTCATATCTCCAGCCTTAGCAAGACAAGAAACCATAGTAGTCCAAACAAAAACATCTCTCTCAGGCATTTCATCGAACACCTTTGTCGATTCAACAATCCTGCCAAAACTCGAATAAAAATCAATCAAACCCGTCTGAACAAACGCATTCGACACAAACCCGAGTCTCCAAACATGACAATGAACAGCCAATCCAAACTCAGCTTCAAATGCTAAGCTACAAGCTTTAATTAACGACGAAAACGTGTAACTTGAAGGCAAAATACCAGCCCTCAACATGCGTGTATACAAAACAAGTGCTTGAATTGGGTGATGGCATTTGACAAAGGCTCTAGTCATTGCATTGTAAACAAAAAGATTGGGACTTGCCATGTGGGTATAGGCTAAAAATGCAAAATTTATGTGGTTAAAAGTGGAACAAGCTGTGATAAATTGGTTCATTAAGAAACAATCTTGGGTAGTTTTGGTTATGATCATTGCAGCATATACAGTGTCTAGGTGTTTTAGAGTGGAACAATTGTTTTTCAAGTGATTAAGTAAGGAAAAATTTGTAGTAGAAATGGAAAAATAACATTTTCTGATTGAATGAATAAAATTTTGGGATTTATTCTTACAGAGAAATAAACTATGCATAATCTTGGTGTAAAAATTAGATGTTGTGCAATTAATGGATAATGGAAAAGTTTACGAAATCAATGATTAAATTGAGAATTTCTGAGTGTGTGTATTTGAAAGATTAGAATAAAAGCGGGAAAGGAATTAACGAACTTTTGTAGACCTAGGCCACCTGGCAAAAGAAGATGACATGGAACATCTTATTATACTTCAAGATGATGTGGCATGAATGGAAAAATCTTGGTGTGGCGACATGGCAGTTTATTGACGTGGCATAAGTTTATTAATTTAAAGAAGAGCAAATTATTTAGAAGCCCCCAGGTATATTATAATTAACAGTTTGATACCCCTTATTTCAAAAGTTTACTTAATGGTCATTTAGTTTTAATTCTATTAACTGAAAGATTCTTCTATTAATTTAAGGAACCAAATCGTTTGACGGTTTGAAACTCGGATACTAAATCGTTTAAAAGTGAGGGACCAAATCGTTTAATAAAATTAAAAATGATGGACCAAATCGTTATTAAAATTAAAATGAAGGACCAAATCATTCACAAAATTAAAAGTGAGGTACCAAATCATTTGAAAATAAGTGTTAAATTTAACGGAGGGACCTAATAGTTAACGGAATTAAACTGAAGAACCATTAAGTAAACTTTTAAAACAAGGAGTACCAAACTGTTAATTATGATATAACTCAGTGATCTTAACGTAATTTGCCCTTTAAAGAACTCTTGATAAAATTAAAAATATTTAACATCATATCCATTATAATCACTTCTAATTTCATCCTTCCACCAAAAACATTGAAATAAATAAAAAAACTAATCAAACTTCCCATTGCTTGAATTATACAGAGTTGTAGGAAATTTGGGCTTTTAAATTAACTATCTTGCCGTTCTGTTAGAATTCTAATCATATACGACCATCTAACTACCTACACTTTCTTATGAACATGAGCAAAAAATTACAAGATAAATTATAACATTAGCATTAGCCCAACAAAAAGGAACATCAGTATTTCACTACTTCGAAAGAAATTCTCCTGTCAATTAGCTTCTTCAAGTCGCGATCTTATAGTTTCGGCGCTTGAAATTTTGTTAACGCTGTACAATTTAACAAAAGAATTATGGATGTCAAACAATTTAATCATATGTTGATTAGCATTTCAGTATAATTCATCTATTTAAGAAAAAACAAAGATTCATAATGACTTACCAGAAGAGTAAATCACCACTAGATGCCGGTTTCTTTGAAATCCAATCAGGAACTAGTTCAATTAGCAATTCAAGCTGTTCTTCAACTTCTCCTGTGAATACAATGCAGAATGTTTTGATCTTAGCTCAGGCTTCCAACAATCAGATAACAAATCAACCACTTGTTATGAGCACTTATGTCTATTTATATACTTACGTCTGTCGGAAATATCGGTATGGCCGGCAATTATCTTGTGTATAAGCTCGTCTTTCGTGATAACTGATCGCTTTATCGATTGAAACAAGAAATGCATCATGTTGAACAGCTTGGGTAGGCAGGCAATCATCTGTTTCCGTCTCTTTGCTTGAGAGATAGCCGGATCTCGCTCTTCTTGCGCCTTTTTTTCTTTCTCTCTTATCTATAAACATGCAAAAAGAAATTAGTTCATGCATAAGACTTGATTCACATGGCATTTATGCATAAAAAATTCTGAGAATGCTTACCGATTGCAAAAGGCTGTCCGAAAAAATCTTTGAAATATCTTCATCGGCTGATACCTCCAGTTTAATATCATTAATCTCATTGTCATCAACAGCTTCAAATTTCAGAGACCTGGATCTTGATGGCCGTCGAACTAGTTTATCTGGTAAGCTGGTAGATGTGTCATCTGGGGTCATATAACATCTTTTTTGTGACTGTGGGGAAGGTGTGACTGACATTAACTTAGATGGAGTCAAAACAAACTTTGCAGGAGTTGACTCGAGGCTAACTGTTTCTCTAGCAGAAAAGGTCTTTTTTGTAGAATCTGTTTCTTTGCAAGGAGTTGCAAAGAGACCAGGTGTTCGGATGCCAGCAGATTTTGTTTCCACATTAGAGGAGACCTTTTCAAATTGCGGCTCAGGAATTGGCAAAACTGATTCTTGAGGACAAACAATTGAAGGTTTGCTGCAATTGTTTTCTTCTGCAGTTATTGTACTTCTCTGAGAAAAACGTCTCGTGAAAGACCGTGAGAAATGTGATGCCATAGCGGGTTTGACAGTTCTGCTGGTATGTTCATCAGTGGATGTTTCACCGGTTGATGATGAGGCCCCGGCTTTAGTCTCATCGGAACTCAAATCTAGCTTAGTCCGATTAAACGGCTCTGGCAGCAATTCCTCTGGAACTTCATCACCCTGAGTACATATTTCAAGCACTTCTTAAATCTCTAGTTAAAATGAAGACAGGCATTATTTAGGCCAGACCATTTTATAATTGCACAGTCACGCAGAAAAGCTGCAGACACTATAACACGGAAGTTAAACAGATATATATCGGTAAAACCTCACATTTCAAACAAAAATGATCACAAGCTCCCATCAAACAAAAATGATCACAAGCTCCTATCCAAACAAAAATGATCACAGGTTATCATTTCAAACAAAAAGTTTCATATTCTTGGTTTGTTTGGTTCAATTGTAGCATGAAACTGATTTCATTAGCAAATGAATCCATTTCGTAATTTAATTGACATCAATGTAATCATTTCTATGTAATTTAAAAAATAGAGTTACTAAATGAATTTCTAGATAAACCAAACAACTCTATTTATTTCGAGATGAATTCCGTGCAGTTTTGTGAAATTCATTTGAACAAAACACACGTGACTCATGTAATAACCTAAACATACAAGGAACAAAATCATAATTAAACACCATCATTAAGCACAAGAAATAAGTTATATAACAATGCAATACCTCGGGATGAGCTTTAACAAACTCCTCAAGACGAGCTAGAAAAACCTTCCTCAACTGCAAATGCTTACTTTCCGACTTCAAATTCGACTCGGAAACACATTCAATTGCATTCACATTTAAAGAAACATGAAGATCCGGTTTCATACAACTGCTCCTCTCATCAAGTGTAAGCACTCTCTTTATTTCTATAGCCTCCGGCATTAAATATTTCAATTGAGCTAAATGTCCATAACTAAATCTCCTGTACATTAAAAACAAATCAAATTAAAGATAACATCAAACCAAGAATTAAAGTGATTAATCAAAATTAACAGATTTTTTAAAGATTATAAAAAATTACCTGTCAGTTAAACACTGGATTTTAGGGCTAATGTTAGTGAATGTAGGGGCGGAACCCTTTAACTTCAACAGCCGAATTGAATTATCCAGAGAATTGTAAAACTCAATTAACATTGCATACCTGCCAAAATGACCATTTTACCCTCAGCATTTATTCAATTAAAAATAATATTTAGAAAAGTAATTCATTAACATTTCTGTTCTTACTTTGCCGGAATCTTTAACTCCGGTGGCGCGATCTTCTTCTTCTCCGATCCTCCGCTGCTGCAGCTGGAGGTTTCCTCCGGCCAAGTCGAGATCTGTCTCCTAGCGGATCTAATGAGCTGATCAGCTTCATTTTTAATCCTCTTGTTGTTATTACCACCTCCTTGAGCTATCTTCCGTACCTCCTTTACGGAGAGAGCTACGCCGCGGTTACGGAGGCGGCGAGAAGGAAGCTCCGCCGGCTGTTTGTCGGGCGTTTGAGTGGCGATTGGATCTGACTCTGAGAGTTTTGATTTGGTTTTTGGAGTTGCTGCTGATTGGATCGGTTTCTTCGACTTGAAAGGGATTGAGGAGGATCGTGAGGAACTCATTTTGGGCGGAGGAACTGAGTTGCAGTGGTAGAGATGGAATTTTTTGGAGGGAAAATCGATTGCAGAGTGTAATATAGGAAGGGTTTCTTTTATGGCGCGAATGATGAGCTGATCCTACGTCATTTTCCCGCGAAATCTTTACGTTGCCTCCCGCGGTTTTTTTGTTGGGCTGTAATTGGCCTATTTAGATTAGCCCATTATCGCTACAGTTCTCAGCCCATCCGAAATATACAGCTTGGTTTGTCTTTTTTTTCTTTTCTGTTTTTTTTTATACGAAAAAAATAAATAAAAATATTTTTCATTATTTTATATTACCAAAATAATTTATGCTTTAATATACTGGCTCATAATAAAAAAATTAAAATTAAAATTTTAAAGTATGAATGTTATTAATATTAAATAAAAATCTATATACTATTTTATAAAAGAGAATCTAAAAATACTATGCAGTGAACATTATTTTTAAATTTCAATATATACTTTTATTTTATTTTATAATTACAATTCTATCACGATGCCTTCTAACATACCACCTGGTTTTTACTAGTTTTTTTAATCTCAATTATCTAGATAGGCAGTTTTGTCATATTTTTTTTCCTTTACCATTTAATTTTTATAAGAAATATAGAGTAACTCTAAAATCGCATACAAATTACAAGATTACATTTTAAAAGCATACCATAAATGTAATTCATAACAACAATATATCGTGCATCTTTCGCTAAACTGTCCATGTGTAGTAGCTTGAAATATCTTTTTAGTATGGTAAACTTTTAGAGTTCAATTGTGAATGAAAATTAAAATTCTTTTAAATGCGTAGTAAAAAATTTAAAGAGAGTTAGAAATTAGGAAATTTGAGACAAGAGCTTTACAGTGGTTTAGATCATACATTGATCCTGTATTCACTATTCAATTAAAAATTGAAATTTAAAATCCACCAATAAAAATTCATAAAAAGTTTTCCAAGCTAATTCTAAATTCAATGTTTTTTAGGTAAATACCAATTAATGTGAGTTTTCTCAAAATTAAACTCTAACTTATAAGGGGTTGATTTTCTAGGGCGAATCAAGAACCCAAAATGTGGGGAGTTTATAATGTTACTCAAAACTATAACAACAAATATGAATTAAAAAAAAAGTGTTATTGTTTCAAAGGTGTAATTGCTAGTCTTGAAGCAATGCAAATTAGTGTATATTTATATTCATTGCAAACACCTCTTACATAGCCAAATATTGGAGAAAGAAACAAAAAAAAATTGTTGACAACTATTTGTCGCGCTCGCTACAGAGGCTGTCATGCTCGCAACAAGTTCTTTTGTTAGAAAATCTTCAACGACTAGTGTCACATGTCAGTCACCCATTAAGGAATCCGAAATATATATATTAGGTCTCTAACAGTCATATGAACGTCTCGCTCGTGACAAAACAACACAATAAGTGTTGCTGGAATGGCATGTGTCGCGAGCGAAAACATGTGTCGTGGGAGCGACAAATGTTGCGAGCGCGACAAGAATGTCTCGCGAGTGGGAAACCCTATTAGGCATCTCTGAAAATTAAAAACTAAATTTTCACTAGAAGACTTTAAATTGATCTGTGAGTGTTCCGGGATGTTCCTACACACTTAATAAGATGATTAGAACACTCAAAGATGATTGTCAAAGTTAAAATAAAGGAATCTGAAAAGACAAAAGTCAAACATTCTTCTCCTTTTTAATTTTAACAATCAACATGATAAAATGACTAAGTTAAATAAGAGACAAATTGATTTTGACCCCCTCACTTTATGCACTGTCACGACCCGATTTCCCCCTCAAAACTCGAGCCGAGACCGGTGCTAGGGAATGGGAATGGTTGTTCCGAAACCCGTAGCAAGCCTAAAACCTCTATAAATTTTCGCAAATATAAATCTAGATCGTACCTCGCGTACGACCCGTTTTCAGAAAACACTGTTAAAACATTTTTTTTCCGTTTAACGTGAAAAACATATTCTGAAAATATTCATATAAGCGAAATCGCGTTTTTTAGAAATGCTGGTTGAATAACCCTAGTTACTCTGACCCACGCGCATTTCTGAAAATCGGTGCAGTGGTACATGGACTTAGCTCACGTGCCTTGCCTCGCAGGCAGCCCTGTTTCAAACCGCGCACCCGAACAATATGTTTAATAAAATATATCGAACACTTTCCTTTTTAAAGCGTTATATCAAACATATTAAAAACATGCGCAGCAGGCACACAAACGTAAGGCCGGCTAAACTACACACAGTGTCTTTGCAGACCAAAGACACGAAGTTAGGCCCACCCGTAGGGGGACACCATAAAACACCATATGCCTATTAAGTAGCCACTTATTAGAGCTAGACAAAGTCAGGTTCCTATCAGAGTATATAGACAGAGGAACCATGACGTGGCCACAGGCATATCAAACATATATACACTATTGCAGCATCTAAGAGTTTAAAGTGTTATTTACATAACAAAAGAATAAGCTTCCCTGATGGAAAAGGGTGGAAGCTCGACCAGACCCGGTAGCTAGGTACCTGAAAATGATAAACAACAACGGGGTCAGAAATATAAATATTTCTGAGTGAGTAAATAGGTTTACAGTTAAATACCAAAAGCGCGTATAGACAAAATATCGGTATATAAAAATATTACCAGTTCTCAATCCAAATGAAACCCTAATCCTGATTACGTTATAATGCTATCATATATAATACATATGCACAACTCTTGTTTAATACAGGATGAGCTGTATACATATGTATCACAGCCATCTTGACTCTGTATAGGGTTGCTGGGCCGGAACTTAAATCACTTCCACCTCAGGACTACCCAATATGTTTAAGCCGCTTAGCAAGCATCTGTCTTAAAACCTAATCTCAGTATGTATGCTTATAATATATACCTCTCATCTAGTTCATTAACACCGGTGAACACACAGTTCTATTGTTGCCCAATAGATAGCTCGTTTCAGTGGATCTTCCTTGGCTAAGTTTCATACTTAGTGCGATTTATGGAGTTAAAACAATTGAATACTAATATTCAAAAGTAAACAAATGAACTCACAAACACCGCTAGGTCTGGAACTTAATCCTGTGGTTGTGGTCAGACTGCTGACTAGCTGGTCGGACTAAACACACAAAGCAAACAGGATAAAACACATCAATATATGTTTCCTATAAAACTTCTAGGTCCTTAAACCCAGATCTAGTTCAAACATATAATCATATAAACACGTAACATTTATGGTCTATTTTCTTTTAAAATCATATTACAAATTCTCGCTTTGAGAAAACGTTATAACTTCTCTCTAGAAGTTATTTTAGGTATCGCAATACCTAAAGAAAATTATTTATAGTATAGACCTAATTGTTAAAACAATTCTCGGTCATATACTAAGTATTTAGCAAAACTGATTGCTAAATCTTTAAAATCGTTTAAACGTTGACTTTAACTCTTTTAATGTCCATTATAAACGTTTAACTTTACTTTTAAAATCTCCTTTTAAAATCTTTAGGTTTAGTATATAAAACCTTTTCACTTTCTTCTATCACAAGTTATCATTTTAAAATATCTAACTTTGATTTAAAAACATTTATTAAAATTGTTTTAGGTTCGGTTGGAAAACACCTCGGGTTATTATGCGAAAGCACGTTGGAATCGCCCCCGGAAAGCCCGAAAGAAACAAACACCCGACTGTCGTCGGGCAGCTGTGCGCCCGCACACTGTGCTGTGCGGTCGCACAGCTCACTGTGCATGCACACAGTGGGCTGTGCGAATTTAAATTCCGGGACCTCCCGTCCTGCATAAAACGTTCAAAAACGCTATTCTAACGTCCACAATCACGTATACAAAATTCAAAATCAATACAGACGTTTAAAACGATAATTCGATACGGTAACCGTTTATAAACGAGTTTATATTCGAAATAAATCGAAATAAACGTTTAATACGGATATAATACCTCGATTACGTGAGTAATCGTTGAAGAAATTGAGTTAGAATCGAGAAACGGATCGAAAGGCCGAAACCTAGGGTTTCATTTTTGTTGCAGAGAGCAGTAGCTCTTTTTCCTTTTAAGAAAGGAAGAAATGAAGGCTGTGTCTTCATTTTGATTCAAATGAATCATATATATACGATTGGTAAAAGTGCTTTTTAGTACTAGTTCAATCATGCACTTTAAACCAACTTCTAAACTAGTCGTCCGTATCCTAAACGGAAACGACTTCCAAATTTCGTGAAAATTTTACCAAAAATCAAATAAAATATAGAAAGAATAAAAATATTATTTTTATTCCCATCCGACTTATATTTTATTCTTAATAAATCATTTTTGATTTATTAAGCCCGCATTGATTGCGCTTGATAAAATTTCTGCTTCCAAATTTTATCAAATTTTCACGATAACCTTTTTAAAATATTTCGCGAATATTGGCACCAAAAATATTCTCTAGGGACTTATGAATTATTCTGCACCCAATTCATAAATCCATATTATTCTCGTTAACTATATAACTAATCAAATTTAAATTCTAAAAATTTAAATTTGTAATCCTATAGCCATATTAAAATTTAGGGACACTTGTAAATTAAATTTATCTTTAAATTTAATTTATCTATTCCTGTCTAATAAAGTATTAGACACGTGGCTATATTTTAACTCTTAAATTTCCGAGTTATTACATGCACATAAAATAAAAATGAAATTAAGACATAATTAATAAATTTTTAAAAACTTAAGCATTTAAATATATGGAGATTTCTTTTCCTTTGTCAAAAAAAAAAAAGAATGATGCAATTAAATACATAGACAAGTGAGTTAATTGAAGAGATTTTGAAATCAAATATAAGTTTCTCATTTAATTAAGGCTTAAGGCACAAATTTGATAGTATATTAAGCCTAAAACTCAATTAATAATTGAAATAATTAAACTAGGCACTAATTCATCAACTTAAATTATATCAAAATAAAGTCCAATTATTTATACAAAATTTAAAGGCATGAAAAGGTATCAAAACTTAAGGAGAATAAGATATGAAAATTGATTATCCCCTTCAATAAAACAATTTTTGAAAATATGGCATAAAGTAAATCTATGTTTAAAGGAATTAAAACATTTAAAACAGGCTTAATTACTTAAAAAACCTTCACCTTGTAATATTTTTTCGTTTATACCATGATCTAGTAAAAAGTTCGTTTGTACCTTTTTTGATTTTTTATTTTCAACTCTACCCTAAAGCACTAAATTGAACTTTTTTTTATCTAGAAAAAGCTTAAAATAATCCTTCATTTTTTAACTTATTTGTATTTTCTCAAATAGAAAAAAGATGATATAACTCTTCTATTTAATTATTTCTAATATTTTCATCCTTTAATTAATTAAATTGTCAAAAAATAAAATTTTGGGGTACAATTGAAAACGAAAAATTAAAAAAAGGTACAAATGAACTTTTTCCTAGGTCAGGGTATAAACGAAAAATTGTTTCAAGGTCGGAGTTTTTTAAGTAATTAGGCCTTTAAAACACATAGATCATTTTTACAATTTTAAGAATACCTATTTTGCCATTTTTCAAAATTCTTCTTTTGATGCTAAAAAAGTGCAACATTGATCCTTGAGTATCAACCATATGATATATGATATTTGTTTAGTGGACATCAAATGTTGTACTTACAAAGCAAATCACTTAGGTACCCAAACAACTTTGGGTCATTGAAAGTTAATGTTTGAATAGTCCAATAGTATTAATCTTAATTGAAATTACGCCGCGCAATAATTAAATTTTTTGTGACCATATTGCATATAATAAACACATTAAATTTTATGGTTCACATGTGATCACAATTGAAATGGTTTGTTTCTAAGAGTCTCATATGAACAAGCACAAGCAGTGTTTTAAAAACCGGACTGGACCGGCCGGTCGGACCGATTGAACCGTGAACCGGCCAGTGGTCCGGTCTGAAACTGCGAAAAACCGGATCTTTTGGTTGGACCAAATTGGATCGGTTGAACCGGCAAAAAACCGGACGTTGAACCGGATCGGACCGAATTGAGCCGGTAAAAAACCGGTGAACCAGAATTTTTTTTAATTTTTTTAATTTATCAAACCGGTTGAACCGGTCATTGAACCGGTTCAACTGGAAACCGGTGGCCTCACCGGTTCGGCCACCGGTTAGGTTTTTAAAACACTGAGCACAAGCATGTGAGCAAGTATTGACATGTGAAAAATGCACGAACATGTGAGTTCTTATATGCTTTTTTGTTCCACTTCTGACTATATTGAGAAGCAGAGCCATGTCTAAAAGGTCTTCTACCTTTTTTGCTCTTAGCCTTTTGAACCAAGAATAGCTTAGACTTTCTAACATGCACATGAGCCTTTTTTTGCCCCAATTAATTTGACAAATTTAAAAGAAACCTCTATAAAAGAAGTCTGAGACAAAGATGCTTTGACAAATTTAGTCACATTTAAACTAGAAGCATTTAAATCATTCCTCCAAATGTTATATCAACATTTACAAAACTAACCCCCTTAAATGACTTTAATCTTATTAGAGATGACATCTGCTTCTACAATAATAAGTGTTAATTATGAATTGATGATTTTTCCTCTTTCCTTCCATGCCTTCATCAATATCCATTTGCAAAATTCGATCCACTGATTTGATTCCAACTTTCAACTTCCATTGGATGAGAGTTTTCCTTAAACTTGTAATTGACATGAGTCTTACTCATTTTTTAAGTCCTTTTCTTCCCCTCCAAACTCAGATCATCTTTAATGCCGCCTATAGAAGAGCATTTATTGGTCAGCTCAAAGACAATCGTTTTATACTTTACATTCCCATGTAAACTCATCATGCACGCTTGACACCTCGTGATGCTTCTCATTTTTATTCTTTTACCAAACACTAAAATACTTATACTTTCTTTCCTGAAGCTCGTAGCACCGCCATTATCAGTAGAATTGTTGATGCTTCAATTGACGATCTCATGTACGTTATGCGCATAACCACTACTACTGCTTGCTAAAACCTCTTCCAAGATCTTAAACCATCCCCATTACGCATTCTAGCCTTCTTTCCTTTTCTCTCCATTATTAATTTATCGCAGTTATAGTGAAGTTTTTGACATAATTCATTTACCAATTTGTCTTCTTTTTTCCGATCAAATTTTTATCCATTGTTGAAATTTTTTAAGTGAGAAGCTCACAACCCTTCACCATATTAGTACTCCTTTATATCAAGTACAATTTTAACATGTTCACAATCATGATCTTGGTGTTCGATATATCCACAAACATGATAGAAAAATGACGGGCATTTCGTATTGAAAGTTCAGCCAATAGAATTGGTTCTTGCCGTACTTAACCATTACCCCTTTTCGTAACTGCTCAATATTTTCATTCTCACTTACTCTTAAATATTGACACCATACAACTTACCTTTTCTCATCCAGTTTCGAATTCAAACCTATTATACCACCCACCATCATGGCCATTTCCTTCATCAAACGATGAGTAAGGACATTGAAAATTCTAACCCAAAATTGAACTATATCAATATATTTTTCATGGGTGAGACATCTACGTCAACTTCTTTTAAGATTAATATATGGTTGTCTAATGTCCATAAACTTTCTTCAATAATTTTTTCCTTATCCATGATTAAATAAAACTGAAATACAAAAAAAATATTTGGCTATATTTTAATTCCAAAGCCACGATTCAATTTTCAAATGACGTTGAAAATTCTTTACAGTGTCTCTACATTTATAGTCTTATTAGTGAGAATCTTTTCATCAAGACAATATAAAGTCCTGACTACCACTACATGATTATCAACATCTTTAAAAGTTACTTCCGTAGATTATGCTTCTGACAATATCAACGCCATCTTACCAGAATTGGTCTTACTGTCACTGATAGGAGTAAAATACTCCTATTTACTCGAGTCGTTTCACTATGTTTTCATGTATTTTATCTTGCATTTTGAGATGTTTGGGTGCCTTATTATGTGCTTGAACTTTTTAGAACATGCGAGCGTTTTGGAGCGTATTTGGCCTAAGAAAGCGAAGAAATCGTCAAAGAATTGTTGCAGAAAAGTCTTGGAGCAAGGAAGCGATGGAGATGCCTGATTTGGGCATGTCACGATCGTGACCCTCAGCCAGGGGAAGGTCACCATCGTGCCCAGTATAAGTTTTTATACCGAAACTTTTCCAATGAAGCATGTCATGATCGTGACTCCAACTTAAAGAGGAGGTCACGATCGTGACCAGGGCAAAAAGGAGGATTTCAGATTTCAAGGCTCAAGACATTACGCCCACTTCCTTATTTGGCCAAACACTCTTGTAATAGTTGTTTTTATTTCCTTTTTGATATGTACTATATAAACATTTTTATCTCATTTTTAGGTGATGAATCATTAGTGTAAGATTCAAAATATTCTCTAGCTTTTTGTTATTATTATTCTCTCTACTTTTAGCATAAAATTAACATTGTTCTTGTTGTTCTTCATTTAATTTCCATATTTTATAATTTGGGTTTTATCTCCATTAATGCAAACTTTTGGTTTTCCATCTTCATTATCTTGTTTATGATATCGCTTCCCTTCTTTCTTAAGGTAATTAATCTAATTTTTATTTTGTTTATTGATTATTGCTTAATTTTTAATGTTATATTAGCGATGGATAGCTAAACCCATAGTCTAGGGGTTGTCTATGAATGTCATACATGATTGCTAGATGATTGGTTAGGGTTATGTGGGTTAGGGTTTTGTTGTGTTTATTAATCTTAATGCCTAGATTAAGTTGATCTCTTAATCTTTGATTAGTGTTTGATTAGTGAGGGCGAGAGTTAAACTAATCAAATAGACCTAATTAAGCATAAGCTTAAGACCTAGATGCACTACCTTGATTTAGGGATTAAACAGTTGTTTGAGTTTGCGGATTAATCGGATCGATTAGTCTAGTCGACATCCAATTGTACGAGAGTGAGTTGGATTTCGACTTAATAATCAATTGTCGGTTCTTCGACTTCCGGCTCGAGAGAGCATATTTGGATACCTTAGAATGACTTGACCCAAACCAATACTCGTATACTCGACCTATTCACCTAAGAATTATTTTGGCATGATTAGCAACCATTAGGCGCTTTTTAATTATTGTTGTTAATCCGTTAATCAATTAGTTGTTTAATTGTTGTTTGTTTTGTAGTTTAATTATTGTTTGCTTGAGTTTAATTCCGTAGTGTTAATCGAAAAACCAATCATTCGTTTGCTAAACGGATTGAAGTTCAAAATCATATTTCACTCACTTCAAACCTCTCATCTCTGTGGGTTCGACAACCCGGACTTCAAGTTCACTTTATTACGAGTTGGTATTTTTATCAACAGTCACTATAATCTATGGAAAACCAATGGAAAAAGATCCAAATTGGACATTTTTGTTCGCTGAAACACCCATAAGCCCTTAGGTGCACGTAGAGGATTTCAAGAGGAAAAGATAAACTTTTTTTCATATATAATTTACTTTGATCATCGACAAGTTAGATTAAAAATATTTAAATTTAAAATAGTAAATAAACGATAATCCTTAATTTTTCATGTATAATTGTAAAAAAATCTAAACCTTTGCGTGTGTTTGTAACTTAAATCAAATTTGTTAATGTTTGTAGTACTATCCAAATTCGACAGTTTCATTATAATTTTATTCATTTTTTAATTACTTTTTGTTCAATTTTTCATCTCATTATAATACTAATTTACTTTATCTAACTTTGCTAATTAGTTTCCATTTTAAACTTGCTTTTTTGAGCTTCAACCACCGAAAGTTAAAGAATTTACAATTAGATTTTGACTATTTTTTATTCTTCTAGATTAGAAGTTAAATTTTAAAATTTTAAAAAATAAATTTTGCTAATTATAGAGTTAGTACATAAATTTAACTGAAAATTGAGACACTTATATTGATTGAAAAAAATCATATAGAATTACAATAGTATTACAAAAATTAAAAAAATGGTTTAATTTGTGAAGACACCTAAAATTCATATCAAGAATGACTTTGACCAATTATAATTTAATATTAGGAGAGTGTAGCTATAAAATTTAAAATTTGAAAAATTAATAATATTTTGAATTGATTTGATAGCTAATTATTTTACAAATATCTTATCACAGAATAGCAGAATTTGAATTTAATATTTAAAATTTAGAATATTTTTTATGAAATATTTAGAAGATTTTTTAGTTAGAATATTTTTAGGAAATATGTTAAACATTTGTTATTAAAAAAGTTAGATTAAAGTCATTTTACTCCAAAGTTCGTATAGCGATTCACGTCTCTTATTAATGAAATAAAAACTATATAGTAATTATTTAGATGAACAAAATATAAAGTCCCGAAATTTCCCCCTTCGTCCACGCAACCAAACAAAACCCAATTCCAATTCCTTTTGTTTTTGGTTTTCCTTCAAACTTCGGTTTCTTCTCTATTAGTAATATATATAACCAAAATTTCATAATTGTATTTTTTTTAATCAATTTACTCACCGCTTCACCTTCTCCAAATCAAAAGTTTTATTTTTTGAAATTTTCTTGGCATTAATCATCCAATCATTCAATAGTTTCAACTGGGTATCACTTAATTTCACAGTTTAATCCTGTTTTTTTTCTTAATTCCAAGCTCTGCCCAGCAGGTATTCTATGCCCTTTAATGAATTTTTGAAGTTTTTTGAGTTACTTTTTTGTTTTTACTATGTGGGTTTTTGATTGTAATGATAAAGTTTATGTCTTTACGTTTTGTTTAATGTTTTTGCTTGGGTGTTTTTGCTTGAATTTTAATGAATATGGTGCAATTTGGGGTTGACTTCTAGTTCTTTAAGCTTATCAGCCTTTTGTTTATTTATTTATTTGATCGAAGATCAAATATGTTGTTTCTGAGTTTGCCCACTTTGTTTTTTTGCTGGAGATTATGATTTTAAAGCATAAAGTCTGAACTGTTGCATTGGCTGATTAATGTAATTATATAAGTATTTGAGCTTTCTTTTCGGAGAGGAGTATTTGTAGTGGTAGATAAGCTAGAATGGATAATGTGATTGATGAATCCTTATAGTGATTATAGTTGAAATTTGAAGTGTTGGAGTGCAGTATACTGGTTATTTTACTACGGGTGTTGCGTTTCTTTAGACTGGTTTTCGAGGATCACAGCTAATGGTTATGGTCCTCGTATGGGGATAACTGGAATGGATATTAAATTTGCTGGCTTTAGTAAGATTCTTTCTATCAATTGTAGATTGTGCAGGTCAGTGTTCTCTATAAGGTTTACAGAAATAGTTATTTATATGTGTCTTCTATGAAGTTTTATTCTCCAGTTTTGTCGGGGGACCCAAATTTAAGTTGCAGCTAGATGAAAACTTGATTGGGCTCCAACAATTGAGGTTTGCCACATGCTAAGATACTTGCCGGATAACTTGGATTTTATGAACTATGTTATGAAAGATTTTCCTGTTTTTTTTTCTCTTTGATGAGAAAACAGTCAGAAGGTGGATCTTATTATAGATTCAAGATATTAAATAAAAGTGAACTCTTAGATTGACACCATAATGCATGAGATAAAGATCTTGTAACAGTAGAGAATTCAATATATGGTCAAGTAGGTTTTTTATTTTCTGTGTTGATGCTTTCATGTTTCATATTCATATTTTAAGTATGTTGCATGGAGTTTTCCAAAAAAAAAAAGTATGATGTATGTAAACTTCTTTCTCTAATGGCAACATTATAATGGTGGAGTAATCATTTGAAGACTCCATATAGTTTGCACTCTGGACATTGAGGGAAGATGTGATTAAATTGGTTTTTGATCTTATTGCAGAACTTTCCCTTAACAACCTCCGTGGTTTGGGGAATGGACTGGCTGCCTTTGCCTACTGTTACTGTGCGTGAATGATGTTCGGTAGGCAGAAGGATTCTAACGCTTTCAGCATATTTAAATGGAGATCGCATGGTGATTCAACACTAACGACAGGCTTACTTAATGACGTGCCTCCTGAGATTCAATTGTCCGAGTATGGCAGGGTACCAAGTCCTGGTAGCGAGAGCCCGTCAGGTTTTCTTAATGGTGAGAGCTTGAATGTGGAACCAATTGCTGATTTGGATCTCTTCTTTGAAAGGCTATATAGTTACTATTGCGAAAAAGGGCTCTGGTGCATTATTATAAAGTGGATTGTTGAGCTATTGAGTCTGGGTTTCACCATCTGTTTTTCTGGATTTTTCTTATTATATGTTGATTGGAATGGACTTCGTAATGCAAAGTGTGGGATGAATGCAGTTGAATCTGGAATTAAGCCCTGTGATCTTGCTAAAGAAGCTCTTCACCAACACCCCTTAACCCCTTTAACTATTTCAAAAGTTATTATTGTTGGTTACTTAGGATTGTTTTCAATATACTGGATCTTTTGTTTCTTGAGGTTTTTTGCACAACTAAGAGATCTTCTTGGGATTCGACACTTCTATTACAATAGGTAGGTCTGATCTCTTTATACAAGACTTCTTATTTTAGTGTCTTTAAAGTTGATTAAAGGAGCATTATAATTTCTTCTTCTTATTATTATTTTTGCAGTCTCCATGTTACAGACAATGAAATCCACACCATGCCATGGGCAACGATTCTTGAAAAGGTTGTGCAATTACAAAGTTCTCATCAACTCTGTGTAGTGAAGGATCTCTCAGCTCATGATGTTGTGATGCGGTTGATGCGAAAGGAGAATTACTTGATTGGGATGCTGAATAAGGGAGTGCTTGCTTTTCCTCTCTCATCATGGGTTCCAGGCGCTGGTCCAACTGTCGAATGTGGTCCAAATGAATCACAACACCGATTAATACTGACAAAGACCCTTGAATGGACCTTAAATTGGTGTATACTGCAGAGCATGTTTGATCGGTATGGTTAATTTCACTTGAATACCTAACCATTTGTCGATTATTTGTGTTGTTTCTGATTATAATGCACTTTTTTCTACAGAAACTTTTGTGTTAGAAGAGATTTTGTATCTAACCCTGAAAGTTTAAAGAAAAGGCTTATGGTAGTTGGATTTGCTATGCTCCTTCTTTCACCATTCCTGGTTATATTCATGCTTGTGTACCTCTTCTTGAGGCATGCAGAACAGTTTTATAATCATCCAAGCACAGCATCATCCCGAAGATGGTCAAATATGTCAAAATGGATTTTTAGGGAATTCAATGAGGTATATATATATGTCTACAGTCTACTCATTTCTTTCTACTAATTCAACCAGATTTTCCTTTGATTTTGTTAAACTAATATACATTAGTTTCTTCTTGCTTTCAGATTGTTGGTATTTGAATATATATATATATATATATTTATATATGTGTGTGTGTGTGTGTATATTTTAAAATTCAGTGTCTGAAGGGAGCCATTTGAAGCATGGCTAATATACAGCTTATGAATTGAACTCTCAAAATATCTAGTGGAAGTGATTTTTTGGCTGGCTAGCCTTTTATTTTAATTCGGTGCCTTTTTCAGTAGCATATTTTCTTACATATATGAACTTTCTCTCGTCTGATGCGATTATGCTGAAGTTAGATCTCTTTACCGTGGTAGCTTTTTGCTTATTTATTTTGGAAGAAAATTTTGTTCTGCTATGTTTGAGACTAGCGTTTGTTTTCCTTTTTCATAGTTGTTTGTCACTTCTAGAATTATCTTGATGCTCGTTAACAATCACTCAACGGTACTCTATTTTTTGTGGCAGGTTGACCATCTGTTCAAGCACCGGATTAATGGCAGTATAATGCATGCTTCTGATTATCTGAAGCAGTTCCCCTCTCCTAAACTTTCAATTATTGCCAAGTTCATATCTTTTGTTTCTGGAGGCTTTGCTGCTATTCTGATTATCATTGCATTTCTAGAGGAATCTCTACTAGAGGGTCATGTAAGATACTCTCTTTCCTTGAGAAACTGAGCATCCCCTTTTCGGATACTGATCCTTTTTTAATTACGTGGTTACTTATGACATTCTATTTTAATATTAGATATTTGGTCGCAACTTGTTCTGGTATGCTGCTGTTTTTGGAACTATAACAGCCATCAGCCGAGCTGCCATTGCAGATGAACTCCTTGTCCTTGATCCAGAAGGGGCTATGTCTATGGTGGTCCAACATACTCACTATATGCCAAAGAAGTGGCGGGACAAAGAAAATACTGAGACTGTCCGGATGGAGTTTGAAATCTTATTTCAGGTAATACTGCTAAACCTGCGTGTTGTATGAAACTTTCTATTAAACAATGCTCAGACCTTCATAGAAAACCTTGCCAACAAGAACATAGAGTTTTGAAGTGCTTTTCTCATGTTTTTTCTTTTTTTGGTTTTATGACGGTGTAGTATACTGGAATGATGTTACTCGAGGAGATGGCATCGATATTTCTCACTCCATTGCTGCTTTTGTTTGTAGTCCCAAAGGTAAGTTTTCTCTTTTGACAGGCTGACCATCTTATATTTAATTTGGGTTTCACGCGTATGCCCGTCTTTTCGAGTATTTGACTAATTCAAAATATATTTTTTTTGCAGCGGGTGGATGATATTTTACAGTTCGTTGCAGATTTTACAGTGGACATTGAAGGTGTTGGCCACATATGCAGGTAAATATGTTATGCATTATCCAGTGCAATTTACTGTCTTAATTTTTTTCCCACTGACAAGTTCCCCCCCCCCCCCCCCCCCCCCCCCTTTTGGGGTCTAATTGATCTACAGCTTTAGTGCTTTTGACTTCCAAAACCATGGCAATAGCAATTATGGTTCACCTTATCATACACCACACACTCAAAGGAGCTCTCAGGGTAAGATGGAGAAATCGTTTTTGAGGTATGATTCTAGTAAATTGCTCTCGGTTTTGTTAACGACCTTGTAATTTAATGTCTTTTCTTCTATGCTAGTAATACTTCAATTTGCTTAACTAATGGGTGCGAAGACGGCCTGGACAGCCTACTTTCCCTCTTTTATTAGTGCTAACCAACAGTTTTTTACACGTTTTGTAATAGATTGATTCATAAATGTACATACCCAAATTATCAAATTACAAATAGGTTCCTGTTCAATTTTTCGTTTTATATTAGCTTCTTAAATCCAAATTGTGTGATATATCCGTGCATCAAATAGGCTGCTCCTGCCGTCTGATAATATACAGTTCAATTTTAGTGCAACTTGCTAATCTATATGGACATGCCTAAATCACCTCATCCCGTATTATCCAAACTTTTCTTTCATGCATATCTTTAACGAGTTTATTGTTTCAAGTTACACATAATGATAAATATTTATGTGGTGTTTTAATTAACTAGCTTTAGTTAAATGGTGTATAGGAGAATGAGATGCTATTGGCGCCTTAAAGATACCATTAACTTGTTTGATCTATGCTAATTATAAATTTCTTTCTTTTGGTCCTGGATTTAGCTAAATATGCAATTTTGATAATTTTTGTTTTTTGCATTTTCAATTGAAATAAGCATCTCGAAATTTTGTTAAACTAATTCCCACTCCTTGTTTAATGCAGTTTTCAAAGCAGCTATCCTTCATGGGTACCAAATGATCACGGAAAGCAGTTTCTGTTGAACCTTAGAAACTTCAGGGAGCAAAAGTTGCAAGGTCATGGAGTTAGACAAATGTATTCTCCTACTAGAATATGGCGAGGAAGCCCCACTTGGAGAGGCCCTGGAGATAGAAACACAGGTTTCTCTAGGGAAACACAACACTTTACTCCGCGATTTCAGTTGGGTTCTTTGTGGCTAATTGGCGAAGATCAAAGAAATCACCCATATCTTCTTGATTGGTATTATGCCTCTCAACTTCATACTTCAGCTAATAACACAAGAGATATCCCAACGACAGCGGTAGAGGCGACTGAGCAACAACCTGATGATTATTGGACGCCACCTAATTTTACTCAAAATGGAGCAAGATATGGTGATGAGTACTGGCGCCAGAATCTTGATGATCGAGCAGAGTCTCACCTGGGAGCTTCAACATCGGCTCCTTTCTTCCGAGAGAGTGTACTTCAGCAACACGATTCCAGCAGCTTTGCACAATCTGGTCGGAGCCACTGGTGGGCTAGAACTAATCAACCTGGTGCACAGTCGGAAACAAGTTTCATTGAGCCCCCTGAATTCAACCGCTTTACTCCAAACAACTACGTCGATAATCTTTCAGAAAGAAGCTTGGAGGAGCAAGAAAACCACTCGGATTCAGATTGGGGTCCTCGAAGGCTGTCACGGACTACTTATATGGATGATGACCTTGAAGCAGGAGGAGATATAAATCTTCACTTTGATGACGTTTATAGCAGACCACCGCTTGAGACTCCAACGGAATATCGAGAGCCCCCGAGCTTCTAAGTATGACTTATCAATTACCTCTTTTTAGTATTCTGTGAAGAGGTTATTGTTATTTAAAATGTGGGATGCATACAGGTTTCCAAAAATGTCCTGGTTTGGTTTATTTGGTGTAAAAAGGAAACTCTGCATTCTTTGATGTACATAGATTCATTATGAGGTTAGATTTTGAAGTAGGCCTCAACTCAATTTAGAAGGGTTGCTTGTTCCAAACAGTTCATTGTGAGCCTTCTGAAACTGTAAAAATTATCACAATCCATTGACACATTCTAAATCTGATTCCATTCAATTGGTTCTCTTTGCTGTTGGGTTGCTTGATGAAATTGAAAATCCATATCTTAACTCTTAAGTCCCAAAATTTCCATAAAATGAAATTTCCAAGTTAGTCTGTAAAAGGACAAGGTTCTATATGGGTTTGGATTTGGATTTGTGTCGGATTTGTAAAAATTAAGGCTGTAAATGAACCGAGCCGTGTATGCTCACAATAGCTTGGCTCGAGCTTGTTTCTTAGCCTGAATAAACGAGTTCGAACGCTAATTAATTATTATTTTATTTATTTAAAATAATTGATTCAGCTTGTTTACGTTTACGAATGGTTCGTATATAAGTTTAGGAGTTCACTTGATTACGAGTTTGTGAACAAGTCAGCTTGTAAACTTGCTCGAATGTAAGTGAAATAGTTTAGTTTATACTTTATAGTTAATTAAATGATTTGGGTTCGTGTTTGCTTATTTAGATTTTAAATGAGTTTAGTTTGTATTTGTCTATTTAAGTGTTAAACGAGCCGAGCTGGATCTAGTTCTATTAGCATTTAAACGAATGCCTAAACCGTAAACTCTAAATGAGCTTGGCTCATTTAACTTATAAATGAATGAATACGAGTGAGTTCTAATCGATCATAAATATTATGAAATTTAAATTTTACGAGTCCGAGTTCAGTATATAAAGTTTGAACCAAGACTGAGCTGAACTTGAATATCCTATTCTTATAACAAGTTGAATATAAACATATTAAAATTCGGTTTAATTTAATTTAGTTCGGTTTGTTTACACTACACAGCTCAGTAAAAATCAAGTGTTAAATCTAGGTTTAAGCAGGTCGAATTTGGATGAACCGCTTATGCTAATATAAAATTCCAGAAAAATAAATACAAACAGGTGGAATTTATTATTTTCAGCTCAACCTTAAACGACATCGTTTCAAAATCTCAAACGTAAAATTAGAAAAAAAACCCCCATCAAATTGGGGTTTATCAAATACCAAGGGTTTTACTTTTAAGTTGAAACAAAAAGACTGCAACTTTCATAACTAAATCATCCAATTTTTCCTCAACAATCAATACCCGCCATGAGAAGAGCTTCAAGTTCACTTCTTTCACACCTCACACGTCAAAAACCCAACAAAACAACCCCTCCATTTCTTCCAAGAACCTATATTTCCAACACCAATCACCACCCACCCACTACCCATCTCAAATCCTGCACCAAAACCAACGCTCTAATCCTAAAACACCGCCAATTCCAAGCAAACCCATCTCAGGAAACTGAAAATAGTCTTCAAATCTCATCCAGGCAGCGGAAAATCAAGGAAAAAGTCGAAATCGAGGAGGCTTTCGAGTCAGCGAAAACGTCTGATGAAATGCTCCAAGCTTTTAAAGAAATGGAGGCTTCTTTTCATGAGAAGGAGCTTGGCTTAGCTTCATTGAAAGTTGGTTTGAAACTTGATCAGGAAGGTGAGGATCCCGAAAAGGCGTTCTCTTTCGCTTCTAGAGCTTTGAATATTCTTGATGGTGATGGTAATAATGGTAAGCCTTGTTTAACTGTTGCTATGGCTTTGCAATTGATGGGTTCTGTTAGTTTTAGTTTGAAGAAGTTTAGTGATGCTTTAGGGTATTTGAATAGGGGTAATAGGATATTGGGTAGGCTTGAAGAGGAGGGGGTTAGTAATGTGGAGGATATTCGGCCTGTGTTGCATGCTGTGCAGCTCGAGTTAGCGAATGTGAAGACGGCTATGGGGAGGAGGGAGGAGGCTTTGGAGAATCTTAGGAAGTCTTTGGAGTTGAAGGAAATGATTATGGAGGAAGATAGTAAGGAATTGGGTGTGGCGAATAGAGAATTGGCGGAGGCTTATGTTGCGGTTTTGAATTTTAAGGAGGCATTGCCGTTTGGTTTGAAGGCCTTAGAGATGCATAGGAGTGCGCTCGGGAGTAACTCTGTGGAAGTTGCGCGCGATAGGAAGCTTCTTGGGGTTATCTATAGCGGGTTAGAGGAGCATGAGAAGGCGTTAGAGCAGAATGAGTTGTCGCAGAATGTTCTGAAAAAATGGGGTCTTAGTTCAGATTTGCTTCATGCGGAGATTGACGCTGCTAATATGCAGATAGCATTGGGTAAGTATGATGAGGCTATTAATACTTTAAAGAGTGTTGTTCAGCAGACGGATAAAGACAGTGAGACTCGAGCAATGGTGTTTGTTTCTATGGCCAAAGCTCTCTGTAATCAAGAGAAGTTTGCTGACACAAAGCGGTGTTTGGAGATTGCTTGTGGAATCCTTGATAAGAAAGAGACAGTTTCTCCGGTTGAAGTTGCGGAAGCTTATTCAGAGATAGCAATGCAATACGAAACGATGAATGAATTTGAGACGGCAATTTCTTTATTGAAGAGAACACTTTCTTTACTCGAGAAGCTCCCACAAGAACAGCACTCGGAGGGAAGTGTTTCTGCTAGAATTGGATGGTTACTTCTGTTGACTGGTAAGGTGTCTCAAGCAATTCCTTATTTGGAAAGTGCTGCTGAAAGGTTAAAAGAGAGCTTTGGCTCTAAGCATTTTGGAGTGGGTTATATTTATAACAATTTGGGAGCAGCATATTTAGAATTGGATAGACCACAATCAGCAGCACAAATGTTCGCAGTTTCGAAAGATATCATGGATGTGGCCCTTGGTCCTCATCATACTGATACAATTGAGGCATGTCAGAACCTCTCAAAAGCATATGGTGCCATGGGAAGGTGAGAATTACTTTGTGGATTCTAGGTTTCTGGTTTCATTTTGAATATATGGGCACTGTGATTGATTTGGAATTTTGGAACTGTTATGCTAATTTTATTCTAACTACCTCTGTGGCTTTGTGCTATGTAATCTTCCCGACTTCTTGTTACTTTCTGAATCCTTTGTCGTTTGAAAGTGCCAGCTTTGTAAATTTAAATTTTCATCTCTCTGTTTGGTTTGGCCCCTAACTATAACCTGCCTACATCTCTGTGTCCGGAATTTTTTTGAGTTTTACGTCTTGGCCTTTCATTTTTCGTTTTGGAAACGATTCTGAACTCTGAAACTCTATAGTAATAACCTATTCTTTTAAAAATAAACCAATTTGTCGTTCTCCATTTTGGCATTTTTCGTTTTCGTGCTACATAGGCCTATATCGTCATAGTTTGTATGGTACCTAGTCACTGAAAATTCGGTAAAGGAAATTTATCTGCTAAGTAGCATAATCATTTCACTTTCAATGCTTTTGCTGTGTAAAATTTGATGTTTTTGCAATAGTTGTTCTTCGTCATCCCTTTCCGGCAATCTCCCCCATAGAAAACCTTCCTTTCTCTGCCACATCTAAAAGTAATTATTTATAATTGAATTGTTTCTTTTCTATAAATCTATTGTGACACTCCTGTATAAGAAATTCATATTTCATGTATCGCCTGTAAACCATGAGGCTGGGAGGAGAGAAATCCTGCTTATATCTTGCTCCTACTATTATTACTCTAGTTTATCATGAACATTCTGCAGAAGAAGGGCAGGGATTTGTTCTGTGCTTGTAACATGTTCAGTATATGAATTTAGTTCCAAATTTTTTCTTCCTTGAATTTGCTGTCGTTCCATTTCGTTTGTCTCATAGTTTTTATTCTCTCGGTTCATTGTGTTGATTTTGTGAGCTGGTATTTTCTTCTATTTTTTCTGGAACCCACTTTAGTTCCATATGGGACTCTGTAACAGTGTCTGTGCTTATCACAACTACAGAAGTTAACAGTAGAATACTGTGAGCACTTCATTGAACATATTTTTGGATTTTCATAAACAACCATTTTACCAGATTTAGGTCTCTTGCGTGGTGCAATTCTCATGGACAATGAAGTTTAAGTAATTGAGCAGCTAAAAAGTGTCCTTGATAGCATTATGAAGTTATTAAAATATTTTTACTGGATGTTGCAGCTATGCCCTTGCCATTGAATTTCAGCAGCGGGCTATCGATGCATGGGAAAGCCATGGACCAAGTGCACAAGGTGAACTAATGGAAGCACGTCGAGTCCTTGAAGATCTAAAATCAAAAGCACGTGGCGCAAATACTCAGTTTCCTAAAAAGGCTTTGCCCTTGCCTCAGAGCAGTCCTTCTGGAAGAAGCTTACATCCTGATATTCCTCTTAAGCAGAAGGCGGAAGCAAACAGGCTTATTTAGTCTAACACATTGCTCCATTTTTTGTAAGTGCAGAATTTTTCTTTCTTTCTGGATTTTCTCCTCTCTCTATCTATAATTCTTCCATATATACACGAGTAGCTAGCTAGGTGTTCATCTCAGTCGAAAGTTTTAAAATCAATAACATGGCCGAGCTGTAGTTTTTGAATACTGAAAATTTCATAGAATGAATAGTAAAAGTCATTTTGATTTGTTTTCAGGTTATATGTTAACTCTTGAGTGGCAGTTGCTTTATCTATATATCAATATTAGAATACCCTTCTTTAGCTCTTTTCATTGCTTTCATGGTGCTGTTATTCTGCTGTTTTCCTTTTCTTCTTCATTTGAAATACAAAACAAGAATATTTTTTACCCTCGTCTTTCTTTCTCTGTACACATGGCTACGCTTGCTTAAAGAGAAAATTCATTATTATAAAACAATAATGAAGCTTTGGAAAAATTATACTCTGCCATTTTCTAATATCGATGTTATACGGAAAAGGAAATGCTAAAACGGCACACTGATATGGGGAGTGGAAAAGTGCTATTTTTATTTTAGAAATTTAGAAATTTAAAGTTTCAGAATTTCAGAAACATTTTCAGAAACGAAAAACAAAATCAACCGCCAAAATTTAGTACTCGGTAAGCTTCCGTGCAACACACCAACATTAGTATAATTACCGAAAAGGACAAAAATAGGATGCTGATCATTCCTGTTTAGAGTGCTTTTGTTTTTGTTTTCACTTATTGTTGAGGGCCCTTTGTTTTGTCTAGCTTTCATAATATCAGTCCCTTCCATATTCATTTTCTTTCCGTGTCTCAAAATCTCTGGATAAAAGTGTAAATGCAATCATTCTCACTCATGAGGTTGAAAAAACTCATAAATACAACTAAGCAAAAGCCATCCTTCTATAGTGGTTTAGGCAATCATTCTCTTTCCCATGCTTGCACTCCATTTCATTCTGTGCATTGTATCAATCTTACACCTCATGTGACCCTCTTTTGCAGCTACTGAATGTTTTAGGAAAATTCCGGCAACTCATGATTTGACCGAAGGATGAGAACGATGCTTGAACTCTGTTACTACTTTCTTCATTAGTGCTAATCCCTCTTTGATGCTTGTTTTGTTGAATTACAGCTTGAACACTTAAATAAAGCTGTCGATCTACTGCTGAATCTAACGAGAAAGATCTCCTGATCGGTTGGATGGAAAACTGATCATCTTTCTCCCTTACATCAATACACTCATCCCCCATGATTGAAACATGGTGACGCTGTCTTGATTTTAACTTTCCAGGCTTCTGCTCTGTTTTGGCCAGTGATCGACTTCTAAATCGAGTCTGAGTTTCTGTTGATTCACCTGTTTCTTGTTGCCTGTGAGGTAATAGAACTCCTTCCTCTTGGCCGCCTAATTCGATCACGACAAAATCTTCATCCCCGCCCATCATGCAATCAGCGTAAGTCTGCGAGCCTTGCGGGGAAGAGCTTGGTGCAATTATCTCATCAATAGGATACCTAGTAGTGCCTGAAATACTTGTTCTACAAAGCGGACAATTCGTGTTACTTTGCAGCCATATATCGATACAATCTAAATGAAATGAGTGGCTGCAGTTTGGCAGAACACGGAGCATATCCTCATCTTGAAACTCATTCAAACACACCACACACCCGTAAACACTTCTCTCATGAGCTTCACCTCTTCTATACTGAAACGTAGGGATTTCGCGAATGACGTGTTCATCCAGTCCCCGATTCCACATTGTAGGAGATAGAGCTATGAACGAATCCTCATCTCTTCGAGCACGCCAAGTAGCAAACCTCGTTAAGAGATTAAGTTGGTGGAAATTGAAGTAGCAACATTTGTTGATAAAGATATAATAGACAAATAACAAGAAAGCTGTGGCTACAATGGTTAGTACAGCAATGACTAGTATAGGAAAAGCATGATCTGAAGGTGATTGATTTTGGATAGGATTTTCTTGTGTTTTGAAGGGTAATGCATTGAGCTTTAAATGAAAGTATGTATGCTTTGTTGCCATGTGAAAATAGAGTTGAATGAAAAATGTTTGGGTTTTGAGAGGTATTGAGAGCAATAGTGGAATAAATTCTCTAGATATAAGTACTTGTAAACTAAATAAAGAGAGAGTGAGGAAAGTGATGACTAAAGAAGGTTGAGATTGCTATATTAGGCCAAATTATGCCAACAAGTCAAAACTTTTGAGCTTGTTGCAAATCTAATCATTTAAGAATTATCTTTTGAATTGAGAGATTTTAAATGTCTAAAATTTGTGGATTTGTAAAATTTATAATTCTAAATAAAGTTATCTTTTTGGTAAAATTATAATTATAATTTTTTATAAATCATTTCAAAAAATTCTTCATTTAAAATTAGGCATTTTACAAAAAAATATTTATAAAAGTAGGAGTTGATTTTTGTTCTTTATAGAACTACAAAGTTGACTAAAATATTTATAGAAATACCACAAAAATGATAAATAATTGCAAAAAATATTGTTACTAATTAATTTTTCGTGCTACACTACCGCCGTGTCATGAGATATGGTAAATCACGTACATATACCTCAGCCAGAGCGAAGTGTAATAAAATATTGAGAAATTCTTAGGTAGACCTAATCTACCACGTCATCCGTAGACTAAATCACTCATAATACAACACATCAATAAAATGATGGCAATGTCGTAATAATTGTGCAATAAATGCATTTAAATCTTAATGGTGATATTACGATATTACCATCATTTTAATGAGGTGTTGTATTATGAATGGCTTAGTCTATGGATGATGTAATAGACTCGGTTTACCTAAGAATTTCTCATAAATATTCGCTTACTCATCTAAAAATACACCACCTCTTTGAATTTTTTCGTTTATGACCCATCTTTTAAAATTCTCATTTATAGCCCATTTTTCAATTCAATTTCAAATATTAGCCATTTGTTCAAATTGAAGTGGGAAAAAATTCAAATATATTTTTTATATTGTGTCATATTGTTCCAATTTGTATTTTTATTCAAAAAATTTCAAACATGAAGCAATATGACGGGATCGTAATTATTCAAGTCCACCCTCCTTCTTTGGTTAATAAATTATATTCAATTCAAATAGTGGAAAATTTAAATTTGTTGATTTTACATCTCACAAATTTAAATTTCATAAATTCTATGGAATCTATAATTTTCAAGTGACATAATTTTTTATAATATTCCAATTCGGTAAAATCATAACAAATTTATCCCATTTTAAATTTAAGTCAAAATTAGACATCAAGATCGGTGGCATGAAAAAAATATTATAATTTTTAAATTTTATGAGCTAAAATTTGTTAAATAGGACAAAGGATGACCAAAATAAAATATTTTTTTAATATCAAAAAAGAATTAGCTAAAATTGAAAATTGGCTAAATTATTTTGATTTTATCAAACTGCGACATTATAATAATTTCTAAGAATTAACTAAATCTACAATAATACATTAAAATTTGACATTTTGGCATAATTTGGCCAGTATAATGATAAAAAGGGATTTTTTTTTGAAAAAAAATGAAAAATGAAAAATGAAAAATGAAGTTCACTTTAATGAACTATGATATATTTATATAAAATGAAAGTGTAAACTTGAGTTAGACGCAAGTGTGTCTGCCAATACTTGCAATTTGGATTGTGTTATAAAGGAGGGTAGGTCTACATTTCACCCATTAGTGCTTGCATGTAGGGTTGTGGAGCTTCATCCTTCAAATATATATTTTAGAGTAAATTATTTTAAAACTCTTTATATTTGTCAAGATTCATACTTCAATTTTTATTATTTAAAAATTAAATGACTTGATCTTTTATTTTTAATTTTATCAACAATTTAGTTGCTTCGTTTATTTTTGGTGTTAGTCAACTAAATCAAAGGATTTGAGGGTAAATTAATTGTAATTTTGAAGGACGAAATCGTAGACAAAAATAAAAGTGGAGAACTAAATTATTTTTTCTTTATTTAGTATTTTGACTCGGTTGACTAACACTAAAAATGGACAGAATGACTAAATCGTTGACAAAAATAAAAATGAGGGATCAAAGTGTTTGGTTTAAAAAAAAAAGAGATCGAAATGTGAATTATGACATATGTGAGAGGCTTCAGAGTAATTTGCTCTACTTTTTAATTGCTGATTTAGTAATTGTCATTGAAATTTCAACTAAAGAATATGAAGTATACCTGAAATTTTATATTTAATAATTAAAAATAAGAAAAATTATTTATAATTATTAATGGATATGATTTTTTAATGAAAAGAATGGTAATAAGAGAAATAATTTTTAATTATAAAAATATATTAATTACAAGAACAGGTTAATAAAAAAATAGAGATGAATTAAAAAAAGGTTAAATACGGTTTTTATAATTTAAAGTTTTTTTATATGTTATATAAAATAAAAAAAGTTATCAACTAACTTTAGAAGCAAAAACACCGAAACAAGAGAGCAAGAAGCGAGATGGAGATGGAAGTACTGGAATGGACTGTGGGTTGCTCCGGCCATATTTCCGCCATTAATGGGTTCAAGTTCTAATCGTGAAGTTAAAATTGCAATTAAAATAAGAAAAAATTACTATGAGACTCTTCATATATATCAATTAATAGTTGGCCAAATCTATTTTGAAGTCTTTAAACTATTGATTTTTATATTATTTGGTCCTTGACAAACCTTTATATTTAAGTGATTCTTTAACTATTTATTTATACACATGCGGTCCTTTTAGACATAAAACGTTGTTGTTTCATACAATTAAAATGACGATGTTGTTTTTGCTGTTTCATCCGCAAAAAGACCATTAGTGTGCAAACTAAATGGTTAAAAGACTGCTTAAATGTAAAAAGTTTGTGAAGGACCAAGTGAAATAAAAGCTAATAGTATAGGGAGTTTATGATGGGTTTACCCTTAATAGTTTGATATTTTTTGTTTGAAAATCCTATTTAATAGTTACTTACTTTCAATTCCGTCAACTATTAGGTCCTTCTGTTAATTTGAGATACCAAATTGCTAATGAAATTGCAAGGGAGGTACCAAATTATTTAAAATCGAGGTATCAAATCGTTAATAAAATTAAAATAACGGACCATATTGTTAACAAATTTAGTGAAACTCTCTTATTCCATGGAAGTGGATATAGGCGAGAGTTCGTAAAGAACCACTCTAAAACATCGTCTCAATATATATGACCCTTCCTAGATTAGTTTGCTAAAGTTCTAAACCCATAATTATTTTTGATTAGCAACTATTTAACTCCTTTCTCTTCTAGTTGTACCTTGTTTCACAACTCAGTTATAGCTTGAAGTAGCTAGATATGGGAAAAATTGAAAAAAATTGATACTTACCATGACTATATATTTGTGGTAATACTCTAAAAAAACTACCGACCATTATTCTCATTTTTCAATAGCACCACGATTTTATAATTTCTTCAGTTGCATCCTATTTTATATTTTTACGTTTTAATAGCAACCTAATGTAACAAATTGAACTCTTTTTATTTTGGATAAAATTCAAAACAAATCCTTCATATTTTTCAAAAATCCTAAATATCATATGATGTTTTAAATTATACATACAAATCCTCTTCTTCATAGTAAAAAAATATATAAAAATAAATTAAATAAAACGTCACCGCCTCTCTTCGGACCCGCCGTCGCTCTCCGTTACCACCTCCTTTCGGATCCGTCGCTTCGGCTGTCTACTACCATTCTTCCACCGGACACGAGCTGTTCGTCTTCTATAAAACACGAATAGCTCGTCTTCCATAGAAGAAGATGGGAAGACCAGCTTGTCTTCCCCAGCCGAAGGAAGACTAGCAGACCAGATTGGTCTTTCTTAGGGAGAAGACGAGCAACTCGTCTCCGGTAGCAGAGAGCGAAAAAAGCGGTTGATGGTGGATTTAGTTTTAAACATTTATTTAATTTTGAATTAAATAATTAATTATATATTTATTTAATTAATTTTTTTATTTAGGGTTTATTTGAAAGTTTTTTAAGTTAATAGACTTGTTTGAATTTTTCCGATTAGAAAAGACTATAAAATGACACTCAAATTTGGTTGTTTTATAAAATTTAATCCTTATAATAATTAAATTATCTATTTTTTTTGTTTCAGGGTGCTAATGAAATGTAAAAATACGAAAGATGGTGCAATTGAAAAAAAAAAAGTAAAGGTCGGTAGTTTATTAAGATATTAGCCATGTATTTGGGGATCATCGGGCTAAAAAAACAATCTAACTAGGAAAAACGCTTGCAAAAGTACAATTTCCAAATTTTTCAGTCTTAGGCTCTTGAATTTGGTGTATTTGTTTTTTTTTTCTAATAAATGATAATTTTATAAAGCACAGCCACAAAAAGTAAAAAGCAAAAACTTTTAAAAAGGATCAATTAATATGTTTTAACAAAGCAATCTAAATATATAAATATATCATTTGCAATTGAAGCAGGCGAGACAAGTCTCTTGGTGTGAATGGCTGATGATTCCATAAAAAATGGGTATGAATCAAGTGGTGTTACTGGGGTTCGAAGCCGAGTTCGAATTTATTTGATGTATTTGTTTGATACATTATTTATATACATTTTAATATTTTGCTAGGCTAGAAGTTGCATTTTATACTCATCGAGCCGGTGTAATTTTAAATCTTATTTATTTAGGTTTTTTTATCTCATCAACTTGAGGAAAATTTATTTGCTCGTCGAGCTTGTTCCTTTACTTGAGAAGATTGATTCGTGATAAGTTCATAGCTTGAACTCCAATTTTCATATTGTCAAGTAATTGCTCCTTCTCGAGCAACTTTGTCTCTGTAACCCATCTAGATCGAGGTATTTCCCGCAACTCGATGTCCTCGCCTGTCTTTTTGAGTAGCTGATTTCCACTGAGGTTTGTAGCTCGTCATGCTCTGTTAGCTCGACGAGCTAAGTCCACTGAATCAACTAATTTTGATTTTGGAAAATTCTTTATTTTTACTATCCAAGTTTTATATTTATACATAGCAATCTGTGATTATCTTTTTTAGGAGTGTTTAGAGGGTTAATGACATGTTTGTATATAAAATTAAAAATATTTCTCACATTAGCCCCTGATTAAGAATTTTTCTCAAATTGTGCTATACAGATCGCAGAACACTTCTGCGAGTTGCAGTAAATCGCAGAAGTGTTCTGCGATTTACATACGTGGCTCCACCTGGAGACAGCTGGAGCCACGTAGGTGCAACTCGCGGAAGCTTTCCGCGAGTTGCATCAGTCAAAGGGAATAAATTCCCTCTGACTGAGTAGTTGAGGACTCAGTCAGAGGGAATTTATTCTCTCTGACTGAGTAGTTGTGGCTCGCGGAAGACTTCCGCGAGCCACAACTACTATAAAAGGGGGAGTTCGTTCCCCCTTTTCATTCACAGAACCGAAATTTTTTTTAACAAAAAAGGGGGAGCTAGCTGAATGGAGGGGAGGAGATTTCGGGAGGGGAGGAGATTTGGGGAAAAATATGTAGTGGATGATTAATTAATTATTGTGGGAGGGCAACAACTATTAGGCGGAAATTAATTATTGTGGAGCAGATTTTGCGGAGTTGATTTTTGTGGTGCAATATTTGTTTTGGTGGAATTATCGGACGAAAAGAAATATAAACGAGGACTACATCAGGTTAGTTTTTAAATTTATAAAAAGGTTATTTTTAACTATTAAATGTAGTTAGATTTAAATAATATTTGAAATGTTGTTAGATAAATAATGTAGTTAGATTTAAATAACTTTTGAACTGTTGTTAGATTAATAATGTAGTTAGATTTAAATAATGTTTGAAATGTTGTTAGATAAATAATATAGTTAGATTTAGTGATATTTTTGAAATAATATAGTTAGATTTACTGATATTTTTGAAATAATATAGTTAGATTATAAAATAAATTACATTAATGTGTAAATTTTAGAAAAATGTAAACTAGAGTATATTAAAATTTGAAAATTGAAAATTTGTTATTTTTGTGAAATTTTAATAAACTGTAATATTAATGTAGACATCTAAATTAGAGAATAAAGTGAATTATTGATATTTTTTAAAATTTACTACGAGATTTGAAAACTATAAATTTTAAAATTATATATTAAATGTAATATTAATAATATATTAATCGTTACTTTGTAAAGAAAATGCTTCATTTAATTGTCACTCTATTTTAAATGTGACCTAGTAAAAAAATGCTAAATAACCTGTTTATCTTAATTTTTAATTTGTGTTAAATTTTAATTGTAATTTGAAAGTTTAAAATAAATAAATGTAGTTAAATTAGTTAAAATTATGATTGCCAATTTTAAAAAATGTAGTTAAAATTATGTTCTTTAATGTAGTAATGACGACAAATGGGCTGTCAACCCTAAAAATTTATTGGGACGGTACAATATTAACGACTCCGGGTGGAGTTGATTATGTCTCTGGTAAATCAGAACGGGTTGAGCTGACGAGTGTAGTGAATTTTGCACAACTACAAGTCGTAATTAGAAGGGTAATTGGGCTGAATGATGCTGATGAGATAGTGAAGATTTACCTACGAGTGCCCCGGTTCGTTGAACGTGGAAGATTTCAAAAATATGATGGTTTTTCTACGGAGACAGATGTTCATATGGAAGTAATGTGGCGTAATGTTTCACGGACGCCACAAATGAGGATACTTGAATTTTACATTGTGTACAACCCTCTATCTCAAGTACGTGCACAGTTTGAGGATTCCAAACTAGCGGATGTAGAAGACTGTGCGGATGTAGAAGACTGTGCGGATGTAGAGGACTGTGCGGATGTAGACGATGGTGATGATTTTAGTGATGAAGAGGAGGAAGAAGAACACTTCTACGGGATCGTTGCTGATGACAACGAGGATGATGATGATGATGACATCAGTGGTGAGAATGGAGATGGCACCCATGGTGATAATGTCGGTGGTGAGTCAGAACAAAATGTAGATCATTTTCAGTCACGCCTTTCTTATGAGTACACGCATCAGAATGTTGACAAGATGCGTGTTAATATGAATCTGTGGCCTGAAGAAAACACAATATGGGAAGCTGGCAAAGAGTTTGAACTGGGGATGGTTTTTAGTTCGAGGTATGCTGTCCAGACATGTGCGACGAGTTATCATATTGCAGCTAATAAAGAATACAAGAGTAGTCGAACAACTAGTAAAACAATAGTGCTTGTGTGTGTGAACAATGACACTTGCAATTGGAGGTTGCGTGTGTCGCTTCTAAAAGGCGAGACAGATTGGATGATAATAAGATATAACTGCCCCCACCAATGCAGCGGCCAAGCAATGAACCAAGACCATCGTAATTTAAGAGCCCGAAATATAGCCGAACACATCAACATAAGGATTAAAATGCTTCGAGCGGGAATTTTCCAAAGTCTGCGAGTTATGCCTGGATACAAAAACACTTGGTATGCCAAGGAAAAGGCCATTGCAAGCATGTTCGGAGAATGGGACGACTCTTTCGGCGAGGTTTGCAATTTTATGACAAATGTCACTGTTGCTAATCCCAGGATAGTGTGGCATGCTACAGGTAATTTTTTTAAAATTTCAACTATTTAAAAATATGAATGATTTAATAATTGCAAATAACGGTGTGTGCACAGGTACACCCATTGAAAACAATCTAGAATTCAGAACTTTCAAGCATATGTTTTGGACGTATGAGCCAATGGTGAAGGGTTTTCAGTATTGCAAGCCTGTTGTGAACATCGACGGCACCCACACATATGGAAAATACGAAATGACTTTGCTGATTTCTTCTGCAATTGAAGGGAACAACCACATCATGCCGATAGCTTTTGCCATTGTGAAGTCGGAAACTGCCGCATCCTGGAGGTATTTTATGAGAATGTTGAAGAGGTATGTTTTGGGTGAGCGAAAGGTGTGTATTGTATCTGATCGCGGCTCCGGTATTATGAGTTCAATGGAGGGGCCTGAGTGGGCGGGTGATACCCACAAGTGGTGCATTAGACACCTAGTGAGCAACTTCCACAATGCCTTTAAAAAAAATATCTGAAAAAACTTGCTGAAAAAGCTGGTAATTTTCTTGTCATTTATTATAATAAAAAAATTTTGGTTGTTAGGAAAATACTGACGGTTTAATCGACGTGTAGGACACGCATACCAAGAGCATAAAAGAGTTCGGTACATGTCATTGATAGAGGCGGATTCACCTGAGGGTTATACGTATCTTAACCGCCTTAATGTTACAAAATGGAGCATGAGCGGCGACACGACTGGAATGCGGCATGGTGTGATGACAACTAACTACGCTGAGTCGGTCAATGCGATGCTAAAACATTCGGGGACTCCCTATCACAGCCATGTTGGAAGCAATATTTGACAAGGTCAACTCTGTATTCATTAAGCATGTGAACGACTACAAAATGTGGTTGGCATCCGGTTTCATGTGGTCTCTAGTCTGTGCACACAGAATGGAGATTTGGGAAAATAAGTCAAAGACTCATACGGCTTCACAGTTCAACGTGGCACAGAAGGTATTCAATGTCTTGACCCAGTGCGACAATGTAAGACATAAGGGTGGCAATACACAGCAAGTTCGTCTGCTGGACGGGACATGCACCTGTGGAAATTTCAACAGTGGAAAATTCTGTGCTCCCATGCGATAGCTGCCTGCAACCAATCACACACCAAGAGATACTACTACCAGAACTAAACTGTTTAATTAAATTCCAAGATACCTTTCTTCTCCTCCTTTTCGAGCAGCCATAGAACCTCGAAAACCTCCAACAAAACCCATCCACATTTGTAACCTGTGCATCAATATAATTATCACACACGTCTATTATGGAAACATTAACCACCCTTTCTACCCACACTATCAATAGAACATAAGCCTTCAAACCCCGACACTTGTTTCAGAACTTGCAAACGAACATAAGATACAAAAGTTTCACACAGGAAAATAATCAAAGGTTTTTTTTTTGTATTTTTGAACAACTCTCTTAGTTACCTAGTTGCATGTGGTTTAGCCAAGCCACGGAAGTTCCATGCTAAGCAATTCATTGCTCGTGGCAGGCCTGCTTCTCGAGGCCTCCCAAAACTATATTCAATTAGATCAATAATCATCTCATCACTATGAAAACTCGACCCAATAGCCACAACACCACTTTTCTCCACGACATTAACTCTTTTCCTTTTGGATCCATTGACAGCCCATCACCGTTTCCATTAGGAACAATACCACGATAAGGTAACTAATTGATTTCTTTAGATTTCCTTCTACCTTCAGCTACCAAATCATTAGAATTACCAATAAAACTTCCCTTGGCCACACTAACTGAATTTTGAAAATTTGTCAACTAAGTTGATTTTATCACCAGATTTTCAGCTAACCTTCCATTCAAACTGTCCATGTCATCATCTTCTATATTAGAATAAACCTTAGAAGGGTCTGAATCTCTCTGCCACTACTCCGCCGGCTGCACACTGATCCTCCTTGGTTTAAACTTCATATATAACCCATATGGTGATGATTCGACAAGTATGCGAATATCAAAACACTTAAGAGTGCAAGTTATCAATGACCTAAGATTCCGCAATATAAATAGAACATTGGGATCCTCTCATATTGGAAATTAATGAACAAAAATTTCCTGCAACACATGTTGTAGGAAACTCCTGCTATTGTGTACGTGGCCAATGTAGATAGGCTGTTGTTCATTGAATGCATAGCATGATAAAAGGTAACTTTACTCCTCATATTTAGTAAAAGTTCTATAATAGATATTTAGACTATTTTAATTATATTTTTTTAAATGATATATATTTTATTAATATCTTATCATAAATAAAAATAAAATTAAAAAATTTAACTTAAATATTAAAAAAATAAAATTATTTTATATTTTAATAATACTAATTTCGCATTACGTGCTATGCACGTGGCTCGCAACGTAACTCGTCAATGAACATATTAGTAAATTTATTATAATTATATCATTTTTTTATTTATAATTAATATTAAATTAGTTAAGATTTTTTATAAAAGTAAATATAATATATTCTGTTATTAAATTTTTTTCCATACTGAATTTATTCTTCTTTTGATTTTATAATAACCATAATTAAATAATTAACTTAAAAAATACAAAATATTTATTTATTTAAAATAATATAAAAATTAAAGGGAAAAAATATCAGATACAATTGTTTAGTCAAAATAGAAAATATAAGAAGTATAAAATAGTCTAAATAATTAAATTAAAGCATGTGATATTTAAAAAATATAGTTTTTTTTTTATCAAATTTGATATGTTAAGATGGAACAATATTGGCCTATCTACAACTGCCACATATACAGTAGCATGCCTTTTGTGCAACCAATATTACAAGATAATTTTGTATAAATATATAGTCTAACTATTTGATATAGAACTCACAATAAATTTGAGGAGTAAAATTACTCTTTATCATGTTATGCATTCAACAAACAGCAGCCTATCTATATTAGCCACGTACACAGTAGCAGGAGTTTCCTACAACATGAATTGCAGGAAATTTTTGTTCTTAATCCAATTTCAAATCGTTGCACTCCTCTTCATTTTCATTCTTCGTTTTAATAACGGCCCATTTAAAGAAACATGAAAAAAAAACATAATTCTAAATAAATTTTAGGAAACATGAAAAAAAAACATAATATAAAGTTAAGGATAAAATTTTAGCGGCCCGATAAAAAAATAAATCTTGATTAAACTCGAAAATCGTCTTTTCCCTAAACTTAAATTCTAAATTTTAAAACAATTTAGGCGATGTTTTTTTATTTTGAAATCAAATAGGTGATGTTATTAAAGCCAATAGCTAACAAGTTTACTACAACTTGTAGTGAATATTAGGGACCATTCTATAACAAGTCAAGCAAATGATATCCAACATAAAAAAGAAAAACAATGTAGTCATCATCATGCATGATTATAGAAAACTGTTGTCACCGCCAAATCTACCATGACCTAGCTAGACTTCAATTTTATATGTAGCCCTATTTATAATATTATTAATTTCGTTGTCTTTAATTTTTTAATGGATGAAAGGCACAAAAATTGACATATTATTTAAATTAAACAGTTTCAACTTTAAATATCTTTTTTATTATAATAAGAAAAAAGGTTATCAAATGGCTCAAACTAGCCAATGCTTTATTTTTGTGTCAAAATCAAAATTTTAAAAAGAATTATTAGATGAATGCACCCAAATCCCCACAGCCATCCATGTGCCAGAACTATACTGCCTCAAGCCTTATCTCTCTTGGCAGTATGGTTATTGTCAAATATTAGTACTTATATTATCCATCACAATCCTTTAATGTTTTTTGATGTTTTTGTGTGCACTAAAAATACTAAGTGAGATTTATATTCATCTAAATTTCTTATAAGTAAAAACATGAGAAATTCTAAATGGACTTTACACAATTTATATCCATCTTAAACAGAAATTACTGCCTATTAAACTTGACCATCAAAATTTGGTTTCTTTAATTCAAAATCCATATGTCAAATAGCTATGGATGTCAAATACGTCATAATACGGTAATCTGATTTTCCAAACATATAAAAGTGGAATATTCGGATGCAATTTTAGTGGTGCGTGTAAAAAACATGTCAACCGATTATGACACAAAATAAATATATCGTGGTATAGATTGATTCACTAATCCATTTATAAATTATACTACTTGTAATAATATAATAAAAATTACAATTTCATAATATATATTTTTTATTATTAAATTAAATATAATTATATTAATATATAAATAAAATTTATTATATTAAAAATTTATAATTTTGAATATGGATTGAAAAATTTGAAATTAAAATCATATTTTATATGCTTTAAATATAATTATGTGTTAAATGAATCGTGTTTGCCGTGTTGTACGTATATGTCGTGTTAGTTGTATTATTTATTTATTATAACGTGTTAATCGTGTTGTGTCGTGTATGACTAATTTTTTGGCACTGTTACTTAAATTGATCGTTTCATGTTGACCTTAATCGTATCAACATGATATAAATACGATCCGCCATTAACACAAATAGCCACCAATCATATTCATTCTTTGAAATTAAGGCAAAATTTTAATTATAGTGTTAATTACTCTAATAGCGAACGTTTATTGATTTTGAAGCATGAATTAACACAAATCTATCTTAATTTAAATTCAAATATTTGAATATTATATTAAATAATTGATTAATTTCAAAATTTAAAAGAAAATGGTTTTATTATTTCCTAATTAAGACCATGTATGCCTTTTACTATTGAAAGTTGACAAAATACAAAGAATCATCAAACAAAAAACCCATAAAATAATAAAGACATGAAGTTCTATGCAAACAACTACCTAGCTCATGTACGTAAGCAATGTTGCATCATCAATCACACAAAAACATGACATATTTCTAATGCTTTCTTAAGATCTTATTTCAAATTTGGTAGTCTTACCAAAATTAAATTATAATTGTTTGATTTTGTTAGTTCCTTTTGTAATAAAATACTAATCTTTAGCATCATAGAATCATGTACTTGTATAAAATATATTAGCTATATAACTAACCGGTAACGTAAGCTTGATGACGAACTAATCAAAACGTAATCAGCTAATGACATACTTACCAATTTATACGTCATTTTTTGAGGACACTATCAGGCAGATTTAAAATACCCAGTAAGCATAATCTACTAGTTAATTGTCAATTAATTGTGAGTCTGTTTAACACTTTAATTTATAGTAGTTCTTTAAAATAAGATCAATTACCTCCATTTTTAGTATTTATATAGCACATAAAAAACAACCGTACAAATAGTAATATATAATATTTGATATTAATTTCAATATATTTTAATTTTTTTTATTTGATATCATATGTCAAACTAACAGTTGCTTTTTACGCGCTCAGAAAATATACGAATGATGAAATTATATTTATCTTAAAGAGTTAAAGACTGATTATCAAACTAGGTCAAATTTTAGTTTACAAAAACCTGTCTCATAAGTTTAAAGATCGGATTGGCTTTTTATTCGTTAATTACAAAATAATTTATTAAATTTATAAAAGGTTGACAAATCTGAGAAAACATTTGGAAACGTCATGCAGCTTACCTCATCACACAGCATCAGAACTTTCTCGGGACCCAAACAAGAATATGAAATATAATTAAATCATTAAACAAACAATCAAATAAAAATGTGGAGATACAAAAAGAAGTGGTCCTTGATGCTAAAGCCATCATCAAAATTCATCACCTATATTCATCATCAATAATACGTAGCTACTAATTAGCTATGTAAAACTTCACATCTCAAATTGATCCGTCTCCATCAATATTTGATTCTTTAGCATATATTGAACAGAATCACTAATTAATTATATTAATCAATCTTTAAACTTTAATATTTTTATAGAGATTTGATCCGTACATGGCTATAGAAGCATTATAAATGTCACAATGAAGCTAAATCTACTACTCAAATGCAAATTATTAGTTCAAATTTTCCCAGAAACAGAGCAATGGATAAGCATACTAAAGAAGCTAAATATATAGGGGTACGAAGCCGGCCATGGGGGAAATTCGCGGCGGAGATTCGAGATTCTACGAGGCGAGGAGCACGAATATGGCTCGGAACTTTTAGTACGGCTGAAGAAGCAGCAAGAGCTTATGATAAAGCTGCATATGCAATGAGAGGTCAATTAGCCAAACTCAACTTTCCGGACGAATACCCTTCGATTAAGGTCGATTTTGCTACTTCTTCTTCTTGTTCGTCGTCATCATCGTTATTATCATCTTCGTCTTTTTCTTCGTTTTCTTCTTCGTTTTCTTATTCTTGTTCGGGTTCTTCTTCTTCCTCGATTTTACAGAATGTGTCGACAAGTGGGACTAATGATGATGAACGGAGGAGAGAAGTGATTGAATTTGAGTGTTTGGATGATACGCTGCTGGAGGAGCTTCTCGATTTTGAATACACGAATCAAGAATTAAGAATTAAAGATTGAATCATTATGATTTAGCTGTGAAAGCATGTTCAAGATGTGTAATTTTTTTTCCCAATTAAGGAAGTTAGTTAGTTAGTTATTAGTTAGTTAATGTTTTATGCATTTTGTGGGCCCTATAATAACTCTAATTTATCAAATGAAAATAAAATAAATTTTGTCTACTAATTTTATGATGTAACTTTTCAAATGAAAATAAAATAAATTTTGTCTACTAATTTTATGATGTAACTTTTCATATTATTACTGTCGAATCATTCATCAATAACAATGTCAAAATTAAGCATAGAAGAACTTTCTTATTAGAAGATGCCAAAGTGGCCACAGGGATTGAGATATCATGTATATTAAATTGTTTTTAAAAACTAAACATGTTTATAGGCTAGTTCCGGACCCGGTCTAGATCGGATTTTACTAATTTTTATGTAAATTCAAGTCCGGTCTGAACCCGGTTCGGCTTTTATATTTGCTATTTAAGTTCGGCCCTTACATTACATACATGCGCCGAGCTTCTTCGTTTGCGTGACACAGACTCGAGCTCAGGCCTGACACGAGACAAAAATATTAGTGTCCATGCAAATTCGGTTCTAAAGGGACGGTTCTGGGCGGATGGACCGAGTACTTAGTCGCATAAACAGGTCTACTAAAACCTGAGCCAATTGAAGTATAATTATGTAAAGCAGCAATATATATGGAATAATATCTAGAGGGACAGTGTCCATCCATTTATAGACCAAATCATAATCTGTCAATACTTTTCTAGCTAAAAAGTGAGCTGCCATATTAGTCTTTCTATTAGAATAATAAAATTCTAAGCACCTAAAGAATACGGTCCGTACCTCTGGTTGATTTTCCACTTACCGAAAAACAAAGAATTAAACGAACAAAGAAGACGACATCTTGTCCGCAGGGATAGTTGTTTGTGTTCCTTTAACTATGTATTCTGAAATTTGTATTGTTGTTTTTGATTTATTTATGAGTAGCTACAAGAAACCCATATTGGAGACTAACGCTTGAAGTTTGTTTATTTTATTTTAGCGGATTGTGGATTTATGAGTTTGATTGCGTGTTGTTTATTTTGCTTAGTGCTTCGTTTATTTTAGCCATGTTTCCGTGTGTTTTAAATATGACTCGAGAGCGCTGATTTAGGATAGATCAATCTATAACCTAAAATTTAATTATAAGAGAATGAATTAAAGAATGGGTTTTTATTAGGTTTGGTAGTTAATGTCTCGAAAAAGCATAATTAATGCCTAAGAATAGCTTGAACTGCAATTGATCAAAGTGGGTTATAATCGATGAATGAATAATTATACAACGCAACGGTTGCGCCACGTCATTCGTGTAACAAACCAATGAGGCGTTAGCCATGTATAAATATTAAATGATAAAAACATAAATAATAAATAAAAATTTCCGATCGCAAATGATCTTTGGCTTGTTGTAAAAATGACGTGGGACATAATGAAATATGAATAATATTATTCTCATATACTCCCATCTCTTACAACTAAAAAACTGTTTAATTTTAATATTTGCTTTACAGTTGCAATTAGCTTATTGTTAAATTCAAATCATTTTCTTATTTGTTAAACAATGTGAAATAAATTAGTTGGTGGATAAGTTGATTTTAGTGGGGAAAGAGAACCGAACTCCACAGTCTGATTACTTGTTTAGACTCAGTGCATTTACAGATTCTATCCAACAAGTGTTTCGGGCCGTTGCCGCCTAAAAGCTTCTACCATTAACACTAAAATTAGTTTATTTATGCTTGATTTGTTTTTTTATTACTTTCTTGTCTTGTTACGTGGGTTTTATTTGAATTATTTCATGATATCTTGAGCCAGTTTTAGCTATTAAACGGACGGGCTCGCGTACGAGCTCATTTGGTACGCATCGAGCTTGTAAGCGAACGAATACGAGCTGAACATGAGTTAAACATAATTACGGAAAAATCTAAACGGACCGAATATGAACACTCCGTCTAAAGCTCGAATAAATATGAACCAAACTTTGTTCGCTAAATGAGCTGAATATGAATATTCCAGAACTCGTCTCGGCTCGGTTCATTTACCTATAAGCAAGTGAATCAAAATGCTCGCGGAAGTCCTATGTGCAATAGAGAATGTAAAATCAATGCGTACAATGTGCATAAAAGTAAACAAGCAGACTTGTGCAAACATCGATTTTACTCGTGTATTTCAGTTTCGATTTAATATGAATTGTTTAATTATAATTTCTATTAATCACTATGCTAACAATTGATGTCAGCCACATAAACAAGATTATATTTTTGTATCAACAAAAGTAAGAAAAAAGTCTCAGGTAGTAGACTCATTGTTGACCTTTCAAGGCCCACAGGAAATAATATCATATGAATTTCAATTAAGCTAATTAATTTCTTTAACATGTTTAACAAATACAAACCAATGCAAATAAAGATTGATGGGACAAAAGAAAGTATATAAGAGGCATATGATGGAAAAAACAAAATACTAATTAAGGAAGGAAATTTGAAAATGTATGGACTAAAATGAAAGAATTAATTTTCTGGGGGTGTAATTCGGCTTGGCGAATAAATTAACAGAGCCTACCATCTTGATTTAGAAGATCTTCTAACAATTTATCATCCAAATACTCAAACTCAAACACTTCATGTCCTGCAGAAGAACCCATCATTGTACCATAGCTCGAAGCTGCCGGAGCAGAAGCGAAAGAACTCGACGACGACGACGGAGACGAAGAAGAAGAAGCAAATGAGAGCTCATTACTAGTTTGGCTGTGGTATTGATACTCATTTGGAAAATTAAGAATAGCTAAATGACCTCTAAATGCAAAGGCAGCTTTATCATAAGCTCGAGCCGCATCTTCAGCCGTGTCAAATGTTCCAAGCCATCTTCTAGCACCATTTTTCGTCGGATCGCGAATTTCGGCAGCGAACTTACCCCATGGCCGACGTCGAATCCCTCTATATCGAGCCTCGGAAGATCCACTACTTCCCCTATCTTGTTTCTTTGATTTCTTTCCGTTTTCCATTTTGGTGGATTTAATTGGATAAATGTAGAAAATAACTATAAAAACGGTCTAGCAAATTAAGTTGGATTATTTTCAAATTTGGTGGCAAAAAATGGCACGTTTGGATGATAAGTAGATAAAATTTATAAGTATTTATAGATTACTAAAGAGACAAGTAGGACCAGAAATAGAAATTTAAAGAATAAAATATGATTGTGATGGGCTGAATTGAAAAAGGGTCATAACTGACGGTTTTGTATTTGCTAGGAAACTTCTTAGAATTCTTGATATACCATTATGCAATCCTTCTGCAACTTGGTTATTTTATATGTAATATATTAATAAGTTCAATGGACTTGGGCAAAAAGCTAGCCAGCATTTATATATGTGTATTATACATGTAATGATGAGTGGATGCTGAGGTTTTTAGTGATAATTCATGGCAAGATTTTGTCGTGTAAAGAGTGCGAGTTAAGCAATTTGTAATGCACGAGTGCTTACGTACATGGTGAGATAACTAGATTCTCATGGTGCGATGTTTATTTTTGTAATAACGGAATATTATCTATTTATTTCATATGAATTAAGTTCTACCTATCTAGAGACCCTTATACTATACCATTTTTATTCAAAAAGTCTTTATACTATTTTTTTGTTCTTCAGGTCCATGTACTTGGCAAAATTCCAATTTTTAGGTCCTTTTGAGGGACTGGAGGAAAAAAAAAATTGTAAGTAAAGGAATTGGAAAAAACTGAAAAAGGACCTAAAAATCAAAAATTATGTAAGTAGAGGGACCTAAATAACAAAAAAAATAGTACATGGGCTTTTTGAACAAAAATGATATAGTACAAAGGCCTCTAGATGGGTTTAGCCAATTGTTTTTCAGTCTAATTTTACCGCGTAAGAACTCCGCATAAGTAAAATAATAGAAAACAAAATAACATATAAAAGATCATAGCATTAAAAAAAATGACATGTTGAGGATCATACAACTCAGCGCTTACGTATTATGCTCGATGGTTCATATTGACCAGTCATTAACGGACATGTGGCCTTTTAGATTCGGAGGGTCCGATGTAAACTGTTTTTATGACATTAAGTACTTCCATCAAAAAAAAGTTCATTGGGTTCCAAATTTAAAACCAAACCAAAAGTGAAGGTTTAATATGTACATTAAGCCAAATTGAAACGTTAGGATTTGTTTTGCCAATATCTCTATATTACATGTTTGAATTTTATGAGTTATGTGAAGATATAATATGATGAATAAAGTGTATTTAGGAATTTTTCTGTTACATTTGAGATGCGGGAATCACCTTAAGTATGGAATAGACTCTAATTTTAAAATTTATTTTGCCAATATTTTTAGAAATATATTATAATTTTATTGATTATATTCACATATTTCTTAAAATACGCCAATAGAACTGGGAATAAAACTAAAAAAAATCAAAATTTAAGTTGATCATTGGTATGATTTATCTCGACAAAAACAAGAATAATAATATAATTTATAATTCTACAATAGCCATGATAAATAGAGTTTGCATAAAAAAATTATATATAAAATGTAATAATATATAAATAATTATATACGTTACTGTTTTAAAGAGAAGGATTTTCTTATTATAATTAAAAATACTATTAAATAAGTTATAGTTCAGATGGTACGTGCGCTCAGCAAATTCTATTAAAAATATGAGATCAATTTCTCATATAAACACCAAAATCTCCCTTTTCCAATAATAATAATAACAATAATAATAAAAGCATCGATAGACAAAAAAAAGTCCGAATTATTTTATTTTGCAATTCTAATCAAAAAAATTTAAAAATTTGTAATGTTAGCTCACTTTAAAATTTTACAGAAGTTTTAATCAATTAGTAACGTGTGTTAAAATCCATGTGGGCTTCATATTTTTTAAAAAGCCTAATGTCTAAGAAATCACCGACCTTTAAACTTTTTTTAATAGCACCTCGACGTTTTAAAATCGCCAATTTTATTCTATTTCGTATTTTTGCCTTTCACTCATACCATAAAAATATTAAATTGACTTCTTTTTACTTGGAAAAAAATTTAAATAAACCCTTAATATTTACCATATATTCTAAATAGTAGTTAACATTATAAATAGTACAAACAAATCTTCTGCCTCAAAAAATTAAACAAATAATAATAATAATTTTTTTATTTAACATAAATAAATAATCAAAAATATTTTTAAATCAAAAACCGTTTAATATGATAATGTTTTTATTTGATATAAATCTATTATCAATGATATTAATTTTTTTCATATTTAATTAGGCAAATGCCTTCGATTTCAGTTCAGCCTTCCTCTGTCCCGTCGCCTCCCTCGGACCCACTAGTTGAAAGAGGAAGACGAATGAGCCAAATCTGGTTGAACCTCGGAGGTCGTCTTTCACCATAGAAGACGAGCAAGTTTGCTGCTCGTCTTTCGGTTCGACTAGATCTGATTCGTCTTTTTTCTTGGAAAACAAACGAGATTCGGTTTGCCGATTCGAAGGAGGCACCACCAGATTCGGAGATTGACAAATTTTGATTTTTAATTTATTTAAAATTCAATAAAATTCAAAAATATCACTATTTGAAGTTAGAATTTAAAAAGAAAAATCATCCCCACACCGGTTAGGAGTGTATACGAATGGAGCATATATTTTTGAAATAATTTTTTTTTTGATAAAAAAGGGTCCATTAAAAAATATTAAAAAGATTATATAATTTTAATCTTTTTAAAAAATTAAACTATTTATATTAATTAAAAATTAATTAATCCAATTATAACATTTATTTAGTATTTAAATAAATGTCTTATTTGAAACTTATAAAGCAATGAGAATTATAATAAAATAAAGTAATTATTTTAGAAGTCTTAAACATAAATTGCTAAAGAAACGGTTACATTCTCCTGTGTAAGCTTGAGAGTCTACTTGTGGATCCAAAATCTGTTGCACAAATTTTCGCGGTAAGTTCCTCTTATTTACCATTCTATCTATTCCTTCTACTAAACCCTAATTTGATTAAAAAAATTAGCTGCTTTATCTATTAATTTGTAATTTGTGTTCAATCAATAATCAATAATCAATTCATGTGAATAATGATTCTCCATTAACTTGTCTGATTTCTAGATTTGGAGACAAGAAAAGGCGACGAGGATCACGGCATGGTATATTAATTTTATAAATGTATTTGTATTGTGAAATAATGAAGTGAAATTTATTGGATTGGATTTTATTTGCAGTCTGCGCTGTTCAATTTTCATTCTTTTTTAACGGTTGTGCTATTGGGAATTTGTACTTGCACTTATGTTAAGATGCACTTCCCGGCGATTTTGGAACAGAGAACTGGGTATGTTTTTCTTTTTAATTCATTTATGTTATTAGGTTGTTAGTATGCTTTATTTTTAATTTTGTTTTGAGATTATTTGTGAGCAACTGAGGATTGAATTTGAGGAATTATGTGGTATCGGATACAACATTGCTCGCATTTTTCATTTGTTCTATTTGAATTTTACGGTAAACGTGCAAACATTCAAGTTTCTGTTGATGAATGTTGATACATTGTACAAAAGTAAGTCAAAGGTAGAGTTGTTGAAGTTCCGATTAACTGTCGTTAAAACACAGTATTAACTACTATAGCTTAAGTAAAACTTCAACCGTTTGTGGTTGTTTGTTAAACTTATTTAGTTAAGCTCAGTGACATGGGTTCTTCAAACTCTTTGGAAAATCATTAAGTTTCACATTTTCTTAGTTGCCTGCAGTTGCTTTGGTAACTATGTTGAGCATGTTAGCATTATAAGACCAAAAGTAACCCTTGCTTGGATACTGACTGCTAGGTTGCAGATTATAGATCTAGAGCCCCTTGAAAGCATTACGCCTACTTTTGCTTGATAAGTTTGCTTATTTCCTCTTGTCTGAGCTATTAAATTGCTCTTATCTTAGGAGTGGTTCTCACCGTCAGTATTCTTTAGCCGACCCTGATATTTGGCACTTGCTTCTGTTCATCTATATTCATCTTAATTTGATAAAGTATGAGTAAAACAAGGCTTAATCACCAAAAAAAAATCCCACCTTTTAGCCCCTTTTCAAATGCACTCTGACGTTGTAATTTTGTCAGCTGCACCCTAATTTGCACCTTTTGTTTTCGATTCCACCCTCAAGTACTAAATTGATCTCTTCTCCATTTGAAAAAAGTTAAAATAAATCATCTATTTTTAACTTTTTGTGTGGAAAAGAGTTCATAAGAGTACTTTATAAGGGTTCTTATGAAATTTTCCCGAGTGAAAAAGAGTCCAATTTGATTTTGAGGGTGGAATTGAAACCCAAAGGTGCGAATTAGGGTGTAGCGGACAAAATTGCAACGTCAGGGTGCAAAAAAGGGCTAAAAGGTGGGTTTTTTTTGGTGATTAAGCCGTAAAACAATGGTTAGAAATGGGGTGGGTGTGGGGAGCTCCCCTTGTTGGCTAATGAATTGAATAATCCCAGATTCTCAGTGCTTATCCTGTGCAAGAAATCATTCCCTTTCCATGGCCATTCATGCTTTTTAGTCCATTCCTTGGGAAGTGAATTGGGTTGTGATGGCCTTGGCCAGAATTTTCAAATGGTAAATAAAGTAAAATTTCTACTTCTATTTGTCTACACTTCGTGACATACACATGATTTTCTTGTGGTCAGCATTTGGTAATTAAATATATTCATTTTTTACTCTTTCTATACTCACTGAAAGTCAATTATGTGGCATAACATCCATAGTGATGTGATCTTTGATCAGTTTGGTGAATCTGGTCGGGCTGGTGGTTATGGACTAATGACTAATGAAAATTTTCTATAGGTTTCGTGGGTTTTTCTGGAAGGCAGCCAGAATAGGTAAGCTTCTTTATCTAAATTCTTTTCGGTTAATTCAAGAACTAGAAGTGTAAAGTAATTTCTTTAGAGCATTGGTTTCCACCCTTATTTGAATTATCAAAGTGATCTTACCATCTCGAAGCCAGTTTCTGGCTTCTGAATATTGAGGATACTATTAAGTATTACATACAGTCTAGTTGATGTTAAAGGTTCATTGTATATCGGATCAAGATCCTTCTTTAGGTTCTTTTTAGTCCTCAACATATAAACCAACTTTTCTATCATTGAAGTTATGTGAAAGAGAATTAGAACTTAAAAGATTATCATGCTAGAATCTCCATGTCATTATATTTTTGTGAACTTAACTTTATATGCTCAGCCTGAATTACATCCTGATAACTTGTGTAATTGCTTGAATAGGTGAGCGTTTGAGCCCCTGGGTGGCTGTAGGATGCTTCACGATGGGCGTGTCAATAATATTTTTCTGACGACCAGCTGTCTGTGCATTAGGAAGTAAGTTCAATCTTTGTACTTTTATGGCTAATTATGGGACTCATCAGGATTTGGTGTCATCAGTCTTTGTTCTTCCTGATTAGTAGTGTATTAACAATGGAGGTTGATGACCAATTTGTGGACATTCTTTGTGTCATTCTTTGGTAAGTTTGTATATCTGAGTTTCCCATATCATACAACCACGCAATCATTAGACTCCTTTTTCGAGAGTCTTATGCTGGTAAAAGAAATTAGTTGTGGAAGTGCCAATATATGATATGTAGAGTTTGAATTTTTTTTTTATCTTACTTGCTTTTACGGTTAACTGGGGATTGTTGTTATCTTTTTTTTCCTTCTATGACATTGTTTGGCTTTGCACAAGTTTATGTTACAATTTTTGAGATTTATTTGATTTAGAATGGAAAATCTAAATTTTATGAATTATGTTACTTTATGGCACTAGTCTAAATACATTAGAGGTCTCACATAGACGAGAGATAGAGTTCTGCAGATAAATTAAGAGCCACTTTAACTATAGAGAGATTTAAAGGGCGTTTTGATGTTTGTCACTGATATTTACGCTGGGGCTTGAAATCGGCTTTAGCAATAAGGTTTAGGAATACGATTCACTAGAAATGGCTAGAGCTCAAGCTGAAATTAGAGCTGGGCGGTTCGTGGGGTGGGGATGCAAGTTATGACATAAACCGTGAGATTATGCTTGAATCTCTTCAAAACCACAACTTTCCCTTCAGCCCAATGAATTATTGACACGGTTATCTTTTTGATTGGTTTCTTCTCAGAGTTCTTTCTGGTGACCTTTCTCATCTCTTCAGTAGCCCTGTCATCTTCTCCTTCCCATTGAAGAGGATAGCTTTGCAGAAACACCCTTCTGTTATTGTAGTCTTCAAAGCAGAAATGCCTTGTCTTCATTCCATTTGCTTCCCCGTTTTTTTTTTATCATTATTTGGAGTGTAACTACTAACTGTTGTCTGATATAGATGACTTATATAGAGTTACGTGGAGGTAATAGGAAAGAAAAGGAACGCGGATGGATAGAGCCTAGAGGGTTGGATGAGATGTTGATGGAGAATGGAATAAACCTCGGAGAAAGCGAAGGATAGTTATTTGTAATTAAAAGTGAAGGGAAACGCTAGTATTTGGCTTTTCTCAAATTCCTGTCTGAATGAGATCATATTGAATAGTATTTTTAGAACTATAATGGTATATGCTCTGTTTCCGTGTTACATAGAAGTTGCTATTCAAACTAAGTAATGTGGTTATGTTTCTAATTACTAGTATTAGCAATAGTGATGTAGTTAACAAACTGCTGATTTTGTTGTTGCTGTGGTTTGCTCACCCAACAGTTGGTAGATAGTTGTGCATTCTGTGTGTATCTGCTTATGGAAATGAATTATCCGAAATCTAATTTTTATCGGCTTTTTATAACTCTAATTAAAGCCTTAAATTATGAAAATTGACTGCTTGAAGATGTGTAACACTTCACATGGGAACCCCTTGCCCATTAATTTCTCATCAGCTCAGTTAGGTCTTGTAACATGACTAATAGAGAGATTGGAGCTCACAGATTAAAGGAAACACAAAAATTTAATGGCTTAATTCCTTAAAAAACCCCCACCTTACACTTTTTCTTCGTTTATACCCTGACCTTGTAAAAACACCATTTGTACCCAATTTTGGATTTTTATGTTTCATCTCTACCCAAAAGCATTAAATTGTACTTTTTCCATTTGGAAAAGAGTTTAAAACATACTTTTTTTCTATTTTAAAATATACAAATAAATCCTTAAACTTAAAAAATAATCAAATACATCCAAATAATTAATTTTTTTTTTTAATTTGATAAAATAATAAAAAATTAAAAAAAATTATTATTATTTTTAATTTTTTGTCGGAAATATTTTTAAAAAAAATTAAAAAAAAAACTCGAAATATTTTTTTAAAAAATTATTATTATTTTTTAATGTTTTGAAAAAGATGGTGTTTTTGTATTATTAATAATATTAATATCTAATTAGTATATAAGTTAAAAATGAAGGATTGTTTTAAACTTTTTTTCAAATGAAAAGAGTACAATTTAATGCTTTTGGGTAGAGATGAAACATAAAAACTCAAAATTGCGTACAAATGGTGTTTTTACAAGGTCAGGGTATAAACGAAAAAAAATGCAAGGTGGGGGTTTTTTAAGGAATTAAGCCAAATTTAATTCCTAATTACCTGAAATCATTCTCGTCTAATTAAGTGCTAATTAATTAATGTCTAGTTCCGTATTAAAAACCGCTCCCTCAAGTCAAGTCTTAACACATGTATCTAAATTCAATAGGCCAACATTAAACCTAACGTCAAGCATAAGAAATTAACACATTAAACCAAACCCAATAACTAATTATCATGAAATTAACCAACATATGTCAAATTAAGCCCCAATCAAAGAAAGTTAAGCAAATATTAACTTTAAAGAAATACCATAAATGAGGAGTAGAGAAAGAACAATAATGAAGTTTGAATCATCTAATGTATTGATACCCAACAATAAAGCATCCACAATTTTCTTAGCCGAACTCCCAAAAATGGAGAATACATAAAAAGCAATGAAGTGTTCAAAATGATTGAGTAATGAAATCTAAAGGTAGGTGGTGAAGTGATGGATGAGTGGAGGTCTCTTGTAATGTTTCACTTCAAAATTAGGGCTTTCTTAGCCCATGTTGCCCTCAAGTATAAGGGCTGAGGGGACAAATAAGGACGATTTTCTGACATTTCAACCCAAAAACACAAGGTGGTATGGGACTATCCACCCCTCATTGGAGCTTTCAGCCAAGTTTCAAGTCTTAAGACCGGTCAGCCATGCTCTGATCGGACCAAGGTCTTGAACTAGTCTCTGGGCTGGTTTGGATCATGTTCCGATCGGACGAAGGCTTGGATCAACCGACGGTTTCCAATTTCCTTCGTTTCGAGTTTTTTCGAACTTTTTTGTGCCACCGTTTGTACCTGGTTGATCTCCGAAACTTCAAAATATTTTAAATATGCCCCCGAACACCTTGATCTTGCATAAATGATCATGAAACAGCTCAAGCAAAAATAATAAGGCAATGAAGCTCAAAAAGTATAACAAATGAGCAAATTCACAAGTTAAAATGACTAGGAAAATAGGAGTAGTTCTTCTCCTATTATTTAATTTTCAAATTAAAACGAACCAGAATTTGGTCACCAAATTACAAAATATTAATTTTTTGAGCACATTCAAAATCATTTATCCTAAAGTTTAATCTCCACGACCTATTTTGGGAAATATGTCCAAATCAAACATTTAAAACCAGTAAAAGTTTATTTATTTATTCGATTGCGAGATTGAAAATATTATAGATTATATTTAATTTGAAATATGAACCAATAAAGATAAGTAGTAATAATGTTTTTGGGTAGTTGATCTTGGGGCATCTAAGTTATCACTTATTTTGTACTTTGGTGATCAACTTTTAATTGGTTTTATATTGGTAACTAAATGTCCCTTTATTTCAGTGTCAATGGGAGATTTTTCGGGAAAAAAAAACTATTTGTGGTTGTTGTTATATATATTTAATTTGTCTAAAAAACTTTCGGCTGAAATGTAATTATGCGTATGTGATAAGTTTTCATGAAAATATAAATAAAATGTATATAGCGTGGCAAAATCTGGCTGCCGCCCATGTATTTTAGCCGGAAAATTTCGTTAAAGGAAAATTAAAATTTAATTAACAAATAAAACGAATTAACATTCAATCGCTAAAATGTAATAAAGCAATGGTTCGAATGTCTATATTAAGTTAATCACACATTGTTAAATTACAGAAATACATAGATTTTCAGATATCAAGGGTTTTTTTTGTCAAAAATAATAGTTTTTATTACCGAATAGACAATGAAAGTCTCGTGTATACCCACAACATTTATATTGAAGAAAACTTTAATTATCTATTAACCAGTACTAATTATTAGGTTAGGATAGAGTATATGTAAATGTAATTCTAACTTATATCTATTAGTCAATTATATACTTAAAAACTTTTAGAACTAATTATTGGATATTTGTTTTTGAGTATTATTATATTTATACTTTGCAATATTCCACACCTATAATGATAAAATTATTCTAAATTTTGTGTATTATTAGATGACATAGTTGGTGACGAACAAAATACTAAAATAAAAATGCCAAATAACAATAAATATGATGATAAAGGTGTTGAAAGAGACTTGTTCAATGTAGCCCACCATTGAGACTTTGTTCTATTTGGTCTTGTTTGATTGCCGAGACCAACAAGAACCTAAAATACAAATCTCATCCATCACATATTCACTACATGACAATTTTTCTTATTTCATTCATTACTCACTCTCTATTCCACTCTAAAGTAACTTCCAAGAAACTATATTTTTCTCTTTTACTAGAATCTTAGATCTTGAAGAATACAATGTATATTGCAAGGTTAAACGATCATAGTTTGAAGAATGAAAAATTAAAATAGTAATAAATATATTAAAAAAATAATATCATTGGTGCTTAAAATTTTCCAAATCTATTAATATCCCTTAATTTTTAAATCTACGTGTATATATTTGAGCAGGGGCGGAATTAGTTTTCGTAAAATGGAAGGACATAATCATATAAATATTTTTTTTGTAAGAAAAAAATAATTTTCAGGGGCGGATGCCCCTTCGAACTATATGCCTGATTCCGTCCCTGTATTTGAAGATCATAAATTTTTAAATTTTTAAAATTGTGAATTATGGACGACGAGAAAAATGTGGATATAGTTGAATGGTAACATTTCTCTTTGTCAAGGAGAAGATTGAGACCGAGCATTCTTGCATCGAGAAAGAGTTCAAACACATACCCTGTATAACTTCTGCTTTTCTTTTTCTTTGCTGCTTGAATATTTAACTATATAAAAGGTTTATCAAACAAATTATTATATTCATCTATTTTCAATCATGAAAACTAACAAGTTAAAAATAAAATTCAATTTGTTTAATATAGTTTATCATTTCGATTCACATTTATAAATTTATTAGATTAAAAAAATTTGATTATCGAATAATAAATTTTTTACATTTTAGTTATCATCGTTTTATTTTGTAAAAACCAAAAAATTATAAAATGTATGTTTGTCTATTTAGCACATTAAATACCTGTTTGGTATATATTTAAAAAGTTGAAATGCTAGTTTCAAAGGTAAAAAGTTTATACATTGAAATAAAATTTTAAAAAAGTTTTATATATATATATATATGATGAAATTTCTTGGCAAGTTCTTGAAATATAAAGAATCCATGCATTTAAGAGAGTCCATAAAAGATTCAAGGCAGTGCTTTAAAAAAAATTAATTGGTTGAAAAGAAATAAAATATTTGTTTATTAATTTTTGGTTTTTTGTTTAATGGATTGTGCATGCACTTGCCTCCCACCCTTTTCCACTAACTCTATGTCCTGCATCACATCTAATAAACCAAACCTGATTGTGTTGACCCTCTTTTTTACTCAACTTATCATTGTTAGATTCTTGAAGGAATTTATAAATAATTATTTATATTAATTCTCTTTTGAATTTTGGTGTGACGTAAACTTTCCCAAATACTTTTTAGGTAATTAAGTAAATAATTTTCAGGTTCAAGTTATTAGTTGAAAATGAGTTATGGAACAAAATGATTAATAGTTGTTAAATTAATAGTTTAAACTCTAAATATTATAATTTCATATTAATTACATCGCTGCTCTTTAAATTTACACACATCAATACTACAATTCGAACATTATAATTTACCTACGTCTACTTTTTTATAGGTTTTGCTTGGCATAATAAAATCGATACTACTTATTATAGTTTGGATTCAAGTGAGTCAAATAACTTTAAATTTAAACCACTGGTGTAAAATGTTAATAATTGAATTCAAAATTTATAAACTAGTCAAATTATTTATATTTTTATGTGGAATGTATAGCAATTTTATGAGCAAAGGACTAATATAATTTTAAAACTTACGGTTTAAATAACTCATTTTCAACTATTTAGATTAAATAAGGACTATATTTTTTTTATTTTAAAATCGATTAAAAATGGTACACTATATTTTTTAGTTCAATAAGGATAAAATCTCTAAATTTGTTTATATAGTAGAGTATATTATTCTTAATTGATCTAAAAATAAAAAAAATGTCCTTAATTGATATAAAAATAAACCATATTGTCATTTTTTTTAAATTAGAGAAGGAGAAGTGTTAATAGAAAAAATTAGACCCACGACCTAACAGTTTGCTGCACAATAACATTTAATTTACAGCTCATTGGTGAGAATATTATCTTTGATTGATCAAAATGAGTGAAAATAGGTTATTGGCTCGATTCACAAGTTCAGATATCGAATTAATTTTTTGCTCGAAATTTTATGATTTATTTAATTATTATTATTATTATTATTATTTATCAAATGATGATAAAATAATAAAATAATATTTTTCTTATGAAAAACCGTATAATCTAATATTACAGTTTGAAAGTTCCAAAGTATGCCAATAATGGCATAATTATTTCCTACAATATTTTTAAATATGTTTGATGACGGGCTAACATTTTAAAAGTAATAATTTTAAAATTTACAATTAATATACTTTATGACTATTTATTACACAAGAAAATAAAATGATAAACTTTAGTAGATGTTAAGGAGATCACAAGAACGTCATATGAATGAATAACTTAATGATAATTATGCAACTGCTTTGATGTTGTTATTAACCTAATACATTGTTAACAGAATCAAAATGACCATCTTAATTAATAATGATATAAAATTTAGAAATAATTACTATTTATTCAACAATTTTAGATAATAATTATTAATTTTCCAAAAAAAATAAAAAATCAATTTCTTATTTCTTAACAAACTCTTTTTATCAAAAACTTTAATTTAATATGGCACATAAATTTATTTTTCTTTCAAAAAAATTGATAAATCTATAATAAAAAAAATTCAAATACAATTTAATAATTTATTTATAAAAATTTCATAAATAATAAAATATTTATTTATCTATTTTAAAATATGTTTAAGGAAAGTCCAAAATTAAATTCAATTATTTTTCAAAAATAAATTAGATAATGTGTTTTGTTTTGATTTTATTTACAAAGTCTATAGTATAATATGTTTTTTATAATGACCTGATTTTCAATCGCACAAATTTTAAAATTTTAAACTAAATAAAATATGTTAAATGCCAATTGTTTAATGAACTAAATTATATTAATTTTAATTAATTTTGTTAATGTTTTTAAATCTATTATTAGTCTAGTTTGCATAAATTAAAATATTAATAAAAAGCATTGTGATTTAATAACTAATTTGAAATTATTTTAAAACTTATTTCAATTTTTTTTAGTAATTTTATAGGCTTTTTCGAAAGAAAAAAAAGAGTTCAATGTTAAATTGAATTTTATATTTAAAAAATCAAATCTTTTGACTAAATCAAATAGCAAAATTAATTAATGAAAAATAATTAATTTAATTAAACGTCAGAGGATAATAGATTAGTACTTTTAAAAATGATAAGAAAAAAGTAGCAATTATGGTCGAAAATCAGGGTGTAAATGAAAATTATCTCTAAAATTTATGTCACAAAGGTCACCTTAATTAAAGTTTTTTTTTTTGTTTTTTAGAAATCACCTTAATTAAAGCTGAATGGAACATTAGACCATTCTAGAGTGGTTAAGACATTCCTAGAATAGTCATTTTGAAAATAATTCTTTGGCCATGTTTGGTTCATGGAATAGGTGCGGAATGGAATAGCTATTCCGTATAAAATGAAAATTCTTTACTTTGGTTCATGGAATAGGTATTCCACGGAATTGCTATTCCATGATTTTGTGGAATAAGTACTCCTCTCAAAAATTAAAGAATGGCTATTCCATTCCTTATGGAATAACTATTCCATTCCATGCTATTCAATTCCATGAACCAAACATGGCCTTTAGGTCTTAAAAAAGAATCGGTACCCCTGCAATAATTTTATAGCTATATGTAGTATCAATATATGTAGAAATAATAATAAATAAATTTCAGTATGTTTTATAATTTTAACCTAATTTTTTTAAATTTTAATTATTTAAATATATGTATATTGTGTCTGCATCAATAAATTTTATTCAAAGAGAAATTAAATTTGGACCCTTACGTTTTATTCGGTTTTAAATTTGAACCTTGATGAATATTTTTACAATGAAAATCCTTAACATTATAAACTTTTTCACATCAAAATTTAAAATGCCACATGTCTATTAGTGACTGGTCAATTCAGCGCTAACGTATTTGGTTTGATGGGTCACATTACACAGTCACTAACGAATATATAGTATTTTAGGTTCGGACGGTCCGATATGAAATTTTTTTATAACATTAAATATCTCTATTAAAAAAATATTCATTAGTGGTCAAAGTTAAAATCGAACCAAACGTGAGAGTCCAATATGTACATTAGCAATATATATCACTAATGTTGTTTTTCCCGCAACATCATTATTTTTATTAGAAAACAATTTAGTATTTAAAACTTACAAAAAGTTAATAATTTATATTTTAAATCATTAAGAAAATTTAGTACTTAATGGCACAAGATATATTTTCTAATTAAACCTCATTAGTATTACTGTAATTTTTATGAAAGTGTATAATTAAACAAAAAAATAATTAATTGCGTTTTATTATGAAAAATATCATATAATAAAAATTAAATCAATTTTAACTACCAAAAAATAATCATATTGTCTAGACGGTTTCGGTTTACTGGTATAAATCTCAGCCATCATGTCAAAGATGGCAGGTTTAAAAATCCTGTCTACGTTTTTTCTTAATATAGAATAGTCAAGGTGGGGTTGCTGGGTATTATACTCCAAAATTACTATATATGTAAATTTACAGGCGGTTTATATTCTGAAGATTGACATAATATTGAATTTCGGCTCAATAGAATGAGTTCTCGTTAAAAAAAATCATATAGCCGGATTGTTTTTTACCAGCAGTCTTTCTAGTTCAGGTAAGGTGTCGAACCAATCATACTAACTTTCCAAAATAGGAAATTATAATACTACTACAATATATTCACCATATACACATCTATTAATTATTAATCTACGTACTATTCGATGTCAGAACAATAAGTCATTTTAAAATACCGCCCACAAAAGTCAAATTTTTGCAAGCTTTTAAATTTTTAAAACATTAGCTCATATTTTATTATTGATTTTCTGTCCAATTAAATTGAAGAAGATGTGAGTTTCTTCCACTTGAATATCATATTTGAAATTCATGCTTTTTTATTTTAACATGCCACTAAAGTTTGCAATGAGAATTCGGTGAACCCTTAACGTCCGAAAAATTTACTTACATCGTCCAATATTTAAAAAACGAACAGTCAGCTTCCTCAATTTGCACCGTCTAATTACTTTCAAGACTCGTAGCGTGATCCTACGTGGCGAAGGAAAAAGGATAATCTATACCCTTAGGGTTTGGGTTCCGATCAAATGACCCCTCAATTTGAAAAGTTCAATTATACCCTTCAATGTTTGAAAAAAATAAACAGTCAGGTCCCCAATTTAACACCGTCTCATTACTTCCTAGACTGCGTTAGTGTGATACCTACGTGGCTAATTTTTACCGTCAATTTTTTTCCTGCGGCGACGGTCTTTCTCTTAGCTACAGTTCATCGTTGCAAAGTCATTTCATTATAAGACTGAGTTAAACCAATAGACTATCCTTCTCCAACAATCAAACGGGAAATTCTCTTCATCAATTAGTATCTTATTTGATGAAACCTGTAGCGCCGGAGACAGATAAAAATAAATATTTGGTGAGGTGGAAGGCGGCGGTGTAAGAGATGGAATGGAAAATGGAAAGGGATACAATGTTTATATTTTGAATTGATTTCTTTTCTATAATTATTGGGTGTTTAATTTTTGAGAGGAATGTGATTGTCGAATTGAAACATATGAAAGATAAATAAGTTGATTTTTTTTATAATTTACATTTCATTATTTATTATATTTAATCCTCTTCAATGATAATGGACAATTATTGCATCTTAATTGTTCTACAATGGTCTTCTATATATAGTTCGATTAAATTGCAAACGGTAAAAATTAGTCACGTAGAATTACACTAATAAATTTGAGGAGCAATGAGACGGTGTTAAATTAGGGGGTATGGCTGTTTATTTTTAAGACGATGTGCGCATAAGTGAACCTTTTCAGTTAAGGGCTCATTTCAGCCTTCATCCGAATCTTAGGGGCATAAATGATCATTTTTTTCTTCGTTACGTAGGATCAAACGGAGTCTTGTAAGCAATGAGACGGTGTCAAATTGAGAGGTATGTCTGTTAATTTTTAAAGCAATGAAAGTATATGTGAATCTTTTCGGAGATTGAATGCTCATTTGATCCTGAACCCAAAGCTTAAGAGAATGAATGACCCTTTTCCTTTTTAACATTTACTAACATAAACTTATCCGGAAAAAAATAAAATAAAACAAATGAAACAAATTTTTACACTTTTAACTATGATAAGATTTACTAAGGTTCCTGGATCTACCAATGTTCGTGATTATCAGTCTATTAGTTTGTTGATTAGGTTTTAAAAAGGCCTAATATCTTAAAAAACCCCGACCTTTTAGCCCATTTTCAATCATACCCTGACGTTGAAAATTTGTCAATTTTACCCTATTTTGCATTTTTGTGTTTCAATTATACCCTGAAAAATTAAATTAACGTCTTTTGCGTTTCGAAATTTGTTTAAAACATTCTCCATGTCTCGCATATATTAATTGTATTTTTTTAAAATTTATTTAAATTTAGTTAAATTAATTAAGAATTTAAATTAGTGTTAATTTGATTATGTTTTTTAGTTAGTTTTTAAAAATAAAGGACTTATTTGTACTTTTTTGAATAAAAAGAATTTAATTTCTTGTTTAGACTTAATTAATTGAATGATTTTATCATTTAAGTAAAAAAAATTAACAAAAATTAAAATATTGGGGTACAATTGAAAACGGAAAATTCAAAAGTGGGTAAAATTGACAAATTTTCAACGTCGGGGTGGAATTGAAAAAAAGTTTAAAGGTGAGGGGTTTTTGAGTGATTAGGCCTTTTAAAAATTGCTTTTGAAGTGCCTTTCAATCAGGTTAGCTCCCCTTTTTCCATATGTAATCTCTGATAACCAACACAATTTTATTAAAGGGCGAAGAATTATGGATTGTGCTATGATTACAAATGAATTAATTCATCTTGCAAAAAGACGGAAAGATAAGCTCCTTGTTCTGAAATTCGATTCCCATAAGGCTTTTGACAGTGTAGATTGGAATTATTTGATGAAAGTGATGCAGTTAATGTCTTTTTTAGATAAATGGATTGATTGGATGTCCTTTTACTTATTAACGAATTTCTCTTCAATTCTTCTGAACAGAGCCCTTCAGATACTTTTCAGCTTAAACGGGGAGTGCGGTAAGGAGATCCTAAATCCCCTTATCTATTAGCCCAAAAAAGAATGGTATAATATTAAACGGCAAAATGAATTTATCTATCTATAATTATAGCATTTTTGCCTAATATATCATGCTTTTTTAAACGTTGCTAATTTGGTCTACTATTTATTCGATTTTTATCAAATATATCAAGAGCTTATTTGTATTTTGCCAAACATACCCAATTATACTCAAATTTTGGAAATATTTGGAAAAAATTGAATAAATGATGGATCAAATTGGTAAAATTTAAAAATCATGTTATATTTGACAAAATAAAAACTGCAATTGTGGGTATTTCTTGTTAAAATTAACGATAACGGCATTTTATTTTAAGATAAAAATCCGGCTGACTAAATTTTTCGCCTCGAATATTTCTAATGTATTTTTTTATGCGTTGTTGATTTTTATGAAATTCAATATATATAATTTTATTACTCTCAATTTTTTTTGGATAATTATCTCAATGTTTTTTTTTAAGTTGTCTTGTCAACCGACTTAAAATCTTCGTTCTGCCATAGATTGTAACAATTACTGTTCATTTAACATCGGTACCTTTTTTTTTAAGACTTAAATGGCAATATGCCTCCTTAACTTGTAAGCAATGAGCAATTAACACATAAATTAATTTTGTGGGCAAATTAGTACACGAACTTTATGATTATGGGCAATTTGCCTCTTTAATTTGTAAGTTAATTGCATCTTAAATTGGCAATTTACCTCCCTTAACTTGTAAGTTAATTTGCCAAAATGGACTAATTGCACATAATCACCAAGTTCGTGTATTAATTTACCAATAAAATTAATTTATATATTAATTGTCTATTGTTTATAAGTTGAAGGGGCGATATGCTATTTAAGTCTTTTTTTTAACCGGATATGGATATCATTATCACCAATTTCGATTGAGTGACACTATTGGACAATGGCCAACATATATGCAACTTGTTTAGGTGATGGGACGAATTGTCATGAAAACATTTTATGCAGTCTAATTGATGAAGGGTTCATGAATCCAAATTTCACATTATAAAATCAATATTAAATTGCACATAAATAAACGTGTGCAAATCCAAATTCCATAAATTAATATTGTTATTTTTTTCTCTCTTTGGTGGACAAAAAATTATACATTTCTGGGTTGAAATCTTAAATTTGCAATTGGGCTTTAATTACCATTATATAGCATAGCAGTCTCTTTAGTACAATATGACTTTAATCAAGTAGATGCATGCATCTTTTACACTTTTCCCCTAAAAAATTTGAAATATTTCAGTGAGTTGAAAAGGAAATATATGGATTCTATGTTTATCCAATTGACAAATTAAAAAGCATATGCTTTTAGCATCCTTATTATCTTTATTTTATTTATTTATTTATTTATTAAATTGTTGGAATGGCACAATTATACGTTAGGAAAAAGAGGTAAATATGCCCCTAATTTTTAGGGTCAGAAACAAATATGTTTTAAAGTCTAAAAAGGAGCAAATAGACCACTAACGTTTTTAAAAACGGCAAATAATATCCTACCGTTTTAAAAGAGACAAACAATCTTTTTTCTGACGGCGCATTAACATTATGTGCACGGTGTGTAAAGTTTACTGACTTAACATATGCAAATCCTTCGTAACATTCCTAAATATGTTCTCACTCATCATATCGTTTGATTAGTAATATGTAATGACGTTTCAAGATGGAACCAAATATGTAATGACAATTTTTTTTATTTCTTTCATACAATTTTAATTTGATATAATTTAAAAATCAAGTTTAAAATTAGAAACAACGATTTTTTTAGTAATTTTAAGTCGAGTACTGTCACATTATATATCGTTTCAAATCAATACGGATTTGTTATTTTATTTTAATGTAAGAAAAAAATAGATAGCTCTATTAAGTGATAAAATGTAATTTCCATGTAAACTCAATTTAACTTTATATTATTAAAAGACTTCATCATATATATGGCTTGTTTGAAGTTCAATTTTTAGGCATGGCAATGAGATGAATTCGGAATTGACGGTTGATATATGGTGACGCCGGTGGCGGGTCGCTAAAGTTAAAAAGAGGGTGTGCAGTGGAGGACCAAGTCATTGAGTAGGATTTTAAGATTAATATGATAATTAGAATAATAATTAGATTAGTAGGATTGTAAGATAATAAAAATTATGATTAATATGATAATTAGAATAATAATTAGTGATTTTTTAAGATGTTGGAAGTGACTAAGTACTATGAATCGTTAGGCACTAGTTTGTTTGTCAAATTACTAATGACTAATGACTATGACTTCATTTTGTTAGGGTTAGGGTTCGGGACCACTCTTTTTTTAGGCATCACTTCTATCACGTGACTGGGGCTCTTTTTATTATTATTTTAATTTTTTCCCTTTAAATAAATTTATTTTAGGGATTTTATTAGAAGCTTCTAATTAAGTTGGATTAAGCAGAAAATTACTTTTGAACACAATGAAGAAAATTCCTATATAACTGATGCCAGAGGCAAAAGTTACACCTCAGGGTGCGAAATTTTATTTGTCGGCTTTTTATTTTATTTTTATATTATTTGGCCGAAAAACATAAAAGTTGAAGTACTTTAAATTTGAAAAACCATTAATTGCATTATCACGTATTAATTCATTAATTCATTGGTTCATTAATATAAAATGTTAATTTATATAATTTATCAATTCACTATGTAAAATAATATAAAAAGTAATTTAACTATGCTAAATTTAAAGTTACTAAATAACACGAATTTTATTAACAAATCATTTATCAACAAATAGAAGTAATTTAACTATGCTAAATTTATAGTTTTATCAAATATATCACTTGTCATCGCTAAATAAATAATTAGAAATGCATAATTTTATATGATTATTATATAATTTCAAAATTGAACTAATCTATATATGTATAAATTCTCAAATTAGTGGATGAAATTGTAGGAAAGTACCCAAATTACTATCTTTTTTTTATAATAAAAATATTGCAAAGTTTCAAAACTCTAAAAAAATTCCTCTTTTAATTTTATTTTAATTTTTATTTGCAAAAGTCCTGTAAAAAAAAGAACATAAAACACCAGAAAAACACCGTTGGGGTTGAAATTTTTTAATCACCGGAGTTTGCCAGGAAAATTTCAAATTGATAGGATTTTTAACGGATCTGTGCCTACGGGCTTTTTAAAAATACAATTTTGTGCCTGATTGGGAATTAATCCCAAATTTGTGCCCAGGACCACCTAATCCGCGATTTAAAATCGCGGATTAGGTGCTGATCCGCGAAATAATTTCGCAGATCATATTAAGTAAGGTTAATCTCTGATTAACCTTACTTTAATGCCATCCGCGATTTTAAATCGCGGATGGCATTAACAGATTCCTTGCTATTGGCAGGGAATCTGTTGACCGTTGGAAGCACAGCTTCCAACAGTCGAAAATTGAATGCAATCTGAACTGAGTAATTAACCCAATCCGCGATATTAAATTGCGGATCGGGTAATATCGCAGATTGGATGGTCCCAGTCACAAATTTGGAATTAATTTCCAAACGGGCATAAAATTGGATTTTTAAAAAGTCCGTAGGCACAGATCCGTCAAAAATCCGACAGTCAATGGTTGTCAACAGTGCGGTCAATAGGATGTTGTATGTCTTATAATAAGTGACTAGTTCATATTTTTTTTTATTTTAAACTAATTTCTAATTCACCTATGATTTTCCATTAATTCGGATTTAATCTCTATCTAACTCTAAATGCACAATTAACTTATTTCAATTTTTTAAAAAAATATATTTATATTTTGAAAAATTATTATGATTCTAACCGGAGCTGAAGTTTATCCAAAGTTAAGGATATATAATTCCATTCTTGTTTATAGCAGGTGATCTAGCCACTCGCTATTTTCTATAAAGTATGTGGCCGACAGAAGGACGCAACCGGCCACCATCATCCCGTTACTGTACCCATGCATATAACATTGAAAAGACTTACCTCGAGAGAAAAAGATAAATTCTCTCCATCCTCTCTAAAATCACAATCAAACTCATAGTTTTAAGGAGATGGTTTTAGCATTTTGGCCGAAAAACCACCTTATCCATCCTCTCAATATTTATTTATTTTTCTAATTAAACTCCACATTGAGGACCCTCTCAACTTAAATGCTTAAAAAATTCTAGATATTAAAGATGACAACTTTCAAATCTACATTAAAAACGAGATTTGAAAGACTGAAGTTCCATGGATCGAGCGATTTTAAAATCGTAGTTTCAATATTTGAATTATGTATGCATTTGGATAACCTTTTTTATGGTTAGAAAAGCCCTATTTGATGATTATATTTACAACTATATTTACAGTTCTCATCATTATCTTAAAATAGTTCTTTCAATTTGTTGGAGAACTAATTTTTGTTATTATTAATAAAAAAATTAACCTTTGACAAAAAATATATTTATAAATATAAAAAATCTGTAATCAATTAAATAAACCTAAATTTATGAGATCCGTCATTTTTATAGGATTATTGGTAAACCTTTCGTTCTTTCATCCGAAAATAAGAGCAAATATTGATAAGTGGATGTAATATTATAATTTTAAGAGCAACCGAGAACTGTAAAATGTTAATCTCACGTTACTCTCTTGTAAACTTATTTGATGGGTCAATTGACACAATTTTATAAATTGTCATTTGGCTTATTGAGTTTATTATTTTTAGAAGGGTGCGATCTAAAAAGAAAAAAAATGAATACTACAATAAAAGAAAAAAACATACTGGTAATTTTTATTAATTTGCTTCAATTATGCTTCAATTCATTTGAAGTATGATTTTATTAGTTATTCTAATCGCAAATACTAATTGCATGACATTCTATTGCAACAACAAAATTGTTGTAATTTTTTTCTTTAAAAGTTTGAATTTTATTATTTTTGCTTAATATCAATTTTAGTTTACTTAAACATTCTCATAATGGAATAATTATGTAATATTTAAACATAAAAAAAATAACAAAAAAGTATATTATACCTAATTTAATGAGGTAATAATTATTTTTCTTAAAACGAACTTAGCATAACATGCTAAAAGTTTATATTGGCCCTCGTATCAATCATGCAGAAACCATTATTTTGTTTTAGAAGACTTTCAAGAAATTAAACCCATCAATTCAAAATAATTTGTCTTCAAAAACAAAATCAATAATTACTTTTTTCAAGAACTCAAAATTGGGGGCTGAATCAAAACCACGGGTTCCTATCACTCATTTATACATTTGCTATTCATAATAACAGAGTGTGTTTCTGAGTTGATTCTCATCTTATATGGTAAATAAAGTTCCTAATTATATCAGTATTTTAAAACCGAATCGGACGACTAATTCAACTGATTCGATCAAGAATTAGAGACTAGCTTGATTCAATTTTCCTTATAATTTGATAATACTTACAGTTTAATATCTTTAAACATAAAAAATTTGTCAAACCGTAAAAATTGTACGACTTTTAATTTTTTTAGTTAGGGGATATCACTAAATTTTTAATCAATTTGCTAATTGTAATTTTTTATATGCATATAAATTCTGAGCATGTAAGCTTATAATATGTATTATATTGTATGAATCTATTTTTTTAATTGATTGAAATGGCAGAGTTTTTTTTAAAATAATTTATTTAATGTGTTGAGAAATATACGCATCATCGTATCATCGTAAGCATGCTCACGTCTTCTCAAAATAATTTTCCGAATTTAATTTGGTGACCCCTCGTGTCTATTTTATATGGGTGTTCAGATTTGTCACAAGAAACCAGGAGTAAAATTCTTTTAAGTTGCCTAGTGATTCTAAATACTTGTAGGCTCTGTCTTCACATGAATCCTATTTCCAATTGTTTCCATGTGAAATTTGCATTATTGTTTTTAGACCACATAATTATTATATTTTGAAATTTGTCTGATTTTACTTGTGAATATTTTTGCTTTATGAAGTTGTCATTACCCTTATGAATTACAAGTCTTCTAATGTACCAATTGTGTACATTACATTCCATATAAATCATCCAAAAGTTCACTTAATATTAACAAATAGGTAGATAATGGCTTAACCCATCTTCAGGTCACTGAATCTTTAAAATGGACTAAATAAATACTTTTTTTTTATTTGTGCATGGACTAAGTAAATAAAAATAGAAATACAGGGATTAAATTAAAAAGAAGTAAAATATACAGGGATTAACTAAAGAAGAAAAATAGATCAGAGGCTAAGTAAATAAAAAGTAAAAAATACAGGGACCTGAAAATTGATTATACCTAAATTAATTGATTTTTTTTCTGAAATAGAATCTAACTAGGTTAATCGTTAATATTAGAGATGTGATTTTAAATCGGCTTAAACAACTAGTTATACTGAAATTTAAAAGATCAAAACCTCGAAAGTGCATTTGAAGAACCTGCCTACTCAGATTAGGCCGCACTGGCAACTGAATGTTATTAGTTTTGGATAAATCACTAGTTTAAGAAAATTTAATTGTAATACAAAAAAAAGCTCAAATTATTATAAAAAGAAGTTTCAAGGGTGATTATTGATAAATATAAGGACGGATTCTAAATCCATGAAAAATTTCTTATGCTAATTTTGACGCCAATTTTCAAAATATGTTTAATAATAAATTCAGTGATAAATTTTTTCACTATTAAAATATGCATGCTAATCTATCATAAATCTATCCCCGGTAATATATAGTTATATTTTTATATAATTATGTCGCTAAATTGTCATAAAACTGTTACTAGTTTATAAATTAGCAACCAATTTATCACTAAAATCCAGCACTAAAAAACTGTTTATAGTAGTAAAAAGTTAAAAATGGGGGATATATCAAACCCGTAACCTAAAGTATTTAGCAGACAATGAGGCATATAAAATAAGAGTCACACATTGTGCTTCATACATTGATACATTCAGTTTTGCAGCGTAGAAGAAATTTTTATAACGAGACGAATTATAAGAAAAAAAGTTTTTCATATCAATAAAGACGAGAGTATGGAACTAAATATTTTTTGAAAAAAGAGAATTACGTCTCCGATCAACTCCGACTAAATATCTCCTCTGCGAGTTTGGATACATTTAAATATCTACTTCACTACTGTAGCTTTTGTTGGTCAGTTTGCTATTATTTCCATATTTTCCAAAAAAAGAGACAAAATTTATGGCCAAGCTTGTCGAATTAATTAGAGGAATAGTAGCATTTGATTTGACATTAATCGATTATTATCAAGCACCAAAATTTGTACATCCATATTTATTCTATACAAATTAGGAAACTTAAGATTTATCTTACCAAAATTAAGCATGGTTCGACTTACAATCTGTTTCTCTGTTTTAGTTTTGCTAAAAGCAAATAATAATTGAAATTTATTTCTCAAAAAAAAAGAATGTTTCTTTTGACAGAAATAAATTTATTATATACGAGTATTTTTTAGTATTTTTATTCATTTTTCATACAGACAAATCACAGCCTGAAAATATCCCGGATCGAATTCCCAACCTCATATACTGAAGAACTTCGCAATTAAGCCAAGCGTTCAAGTAAAAAAGAAAATAAATTAGAAATATAAAAATGTTAAATAAATAAAATTAATTAGATAAGTTTTCAAATATAATAAAATAAAATTATATAGATGGAGGGAAAAATTTCATAAAATTGAGTAAAAACGGGGAGTTTGACTGTGAATTTTAATTTCAACTGTCAAAGGAACTGTCCGAGGTTACAGGGCAAATATGGGCATCGTGTATGTATAGAGATGCTGCCACATCATCAATTAACATTTATGACGTAAGCAAATTTGATGATGTAAGAAATAATCAAAGTCCTGGGTCCAACCTCGCCGCCTTGCGTCATTTGACTCACGTGGGCGATTGCGGACCCACCACAAACACTAATTAATTTCATTATGTGGTATCTATTAAATGTTATTTGCATTATATAGTCCAATTTCCTTTTGTTTTTTTGACGAGTCTTAATTTTCTTTGGTTGAATTTCTACTGAAATCACCTCTAGAAATTTCAAGTATGAATTGAAAATAATAGCTATTTTTTTTCTTTTTTTGTTGATATTTTATACTAGTTGCTATTTATTCAGTGATATACAACACCAAGGATTTAAAAAAAAACATTGGTATAATTATTGAATGAGATTACATTAATAACAAATTGAAATTTTAAATATAACGATTTTATTTATTTTTCATATAAATTATTAATTATAACATAACAGACAAACAACATTATTATTATAATTTTTTAGGTCGTTCTAATTTTTACTATTTTAAAGCAATTTTATGCAAAATGAAAATAATTTTTTTTTCAACCATAAATTTTCTCTCTAATATTTAGAGAAATATTATATTACTTTTGTACTACTATCATTAATACTACGCTATTTTATTATCTTAACAATTTATATTAAAATTTAAACTATTTTTAAATATTCATTCAAAACTTAAAATAATTAATTTATATTAAATAAAATAATATGAATTTAAATAAAATAATTTTAATTTTAAATTTTTATTTATATAACAATATAAAATAATTAAATTGTACTTAATCAGAAAAATCAATTATTATTGCTATTATTATTTGTAATATTAGCATATGATTATTTGTCTAATTTACTAAATTATTCTTATAGATTTTAATATTATTAATTTATAAAATATGTAGATTTTTGTAGATTTCAATAACCTTTTATTTTTATAAATCGTTGATACAGCAATATAATAATAACATTACAAAACCGTAATATTTAATATATATTTTATTATATGATATAATTGTAGAAATTAATTGGCCTCATCATCCAAAAAAGTATTCAATCTTTTGACCTTTTTTTATATATATATCCAAAAAATTTAAAAGTGTCAATTTTATCTGATTTCTTATTTTCAATTTTAATTATACCTACGTTTTTATTGAAGTTTTTTCACATTGAAAAAGATTTATATATTTTTCATATTAGACTTGTAGTTTAAACAAGTCTTAAAAATTTAAAAATTATTAAAAATTAAAATTATGTGTTAAATATACATCCTTTGGAATTTTTTTAAACATAAAATCCTAATTTAGAAAGATAGTGAAATTGGAAATGATATAAGATTTTGAAAGTTCTAAAAATAAATAAATTAAAAAAGTCATTTTGCATGATTAAACCAAATTAAAATTAATGAAATAAATAAATAAATAAATAATTTATAAAATTGGAAAATTATAAAAGAACATTTTAAAAAAATACAAATAGTGAAATTCTATATGTACAGTAAAAAAAGTAAAAATCATATGAAAAATTGTTGGAGTTGGTTTACTATACAGAGACCGCCCGACTCTGTTATAGATTTAGGTCAAAGATGTCTTGGTAGTAATATTTAACAGTGCTTCTTATAAATAAAGATAAATAGTGAACAGATTTTAAATTCTTGTTCAATATTCAATTACCAATGTTTCTCTATTTTTTAAACTTAAATCTATTTGTTTATCCACATACATTATTTATCAAACTTTTTTGCACTATATAAAGGGGTTAGTTAGGTAATGAAACTTTGTGAAGACCAAAACCAACAACACAAAAACTCTAAAGTAAAAGAAATATCAACACACAACAATGGAAGCACAACTTTTTTCTTTTGATTCCTTACAATCTAATTTCTCATGGGAACTAGATCACCAACTTCAAAATATTTACGACGATCAATTCCCCAATTCATTTCCTCTCGATTCCAACGACTCCGAACAAATGATTCTCTTTCATGTTCTATCATCATCCTCCTCCTCCTCCACATCATCGGAACACAAAATTCAGTCATCGGAGTCAAACTCGACAAGCGGCGGCGGAGGAGTTGCCGTAAAAGAAGAGGAAGTAGAAGAAGTTTCAACCTCGAAGAAGGAGAAATCATTCAGAGGAGTAAGGAAGAGGCCGTGGGGAAAATACGCGGCGGAGATTAGAGACTCGACAAGAAATGGAATTAGGGTTTGGTTAGGAACGTTTGATAGTGCGGAAGCTGCGGCTTTAGCTTATGATCAAGCAGCATTTTCTATGAGAGGTTCAATGGCTATTATGAACTTTCCGGTGGACGTGGTTAAGGAATCACTTCAAGAGATTAAGTATAGATGCGACGACGGTTGTTCGCCGGTGATTGCTTTAAAGAGACGCCACTCCATGAGACGGAAGTCGTCGGTTAACGGTGGCAAGAAGAGTAGTAAAGTGAAGGAGGTTAAAGCCGTTAATAATAGTAACAGAACGCAGCAAAATAATGTGGTGGTGTTTCAAGATTTAGGAGCGGAGTTCTTAGAGGAGCTTTTAAGCTCATCTTGCGACGGAAGTCCGATAAATCCATGGTGGTGATCGGAGTTCTTGATTATGTTCATTATTTTTTGTTCTTTAGTGATGATTTTCTTGATCTTTTTATTTTCTTGATTTTCTTGATCTTTTTACTTGTAAACAAAACAAGAACTAAGTGTTAAGCTACTTTTCTTGATGGGTGGTGGTGGAAGAAGGTGGTGGTGGTGGTGGTGGTGGTAGGGGTGGTGGTGGTGGTGGTAGGGTTAAGTTTTATTTGTCAATTATATGTTTTGGATCTTTGTAAAGTTGGAATTATACATATAAAGTTTCTTTAAAAATCAGAAATTTGGATCAATTATTGCAATCTAATCTAATGTCTAGCTAGCTAAAACATTAAAGTAGTTGAAAATTGAAATACAATACTTATCTATCAAATCTCAAATTATTAACCAACTTGAGCATCTAAAAGATTTATTTCTAAATATACAAATGAACAAGTGGACATAATATACAAATATGGATGTCTATATATTTCTTTTATGGGAGAAATTCTTGTGTGAACCAAGTTCACCATGTAGGATTATGAACTATCCATTAAAAATATGACACGTGGCGTAATTAATATGAACAACCAATCATTAAATAGTCTTATGTTTTAAATAAAAAAACCTCCAATTAATAGGTCATTTAATGATTGGTTGTTCATATTAATTACGCCACGTGTCACACAATAAATGGATAGTTCATAATCCTACGTGTCGAACTTGGTTCACACAAGTATTTTTCCTTTTATGGAATTAAACTAAGTAATTAGTTGTTCCTAGGACCACTGTTAATCATTATCTGGAAATGTCAATATCAAAACAATTTGAGCATTTTACTTTCTTTAAATATAAAGAATAAAAACCGTTATATTATTTGTTTTAATTATTATATATTAGGGGTTAACTAGGTTTAAGTTTTTAAAATCAATAATTTATTTATACTTTTTAACTATTAAAATTCTATATAATTTCTACAGCTACAAAGAAATTTGTTTCTCAATTTAGACTCAATTTTACTTATGTGGTAACCGATGAGTAATTTGGTTGCAATGTAAGTATGACGTGGTTATGATGCGGTTGTCACGTAATTCTAATGTACCCTTTTCGAATATCATACAAGTAAAATTCAGTCTCAATTAAGAGAATGATTTTTCATTATAAAAAAAATTGAAATTTAATCATTTAAAAGAAGTAAAATTTAATAATTAATTTAAAACTGAATAAAAAGTTTAGTATCTAACTCAACTTCATTAACATATATAACAAGAAAAGACCTCATGATTGCCAAAAAAAGTCTATTTTAAAAAAAAATATTTAAAACTTTTAAAGTTTATAAATTTATCTCAATTTGATAGTTTTATTATAGTTCTATTCATTCTTTTAATTAATTGAATTGTCTCAAATTTCAGTTGAATTTATATACTAACTCTTTGATTAACGAGATTATTTTTTAGAATTAAAAAATTTAACTCCTAATTCAAAGAAATTGAAAATAATGTTAAGATTTAATTTTAAAATTCTCTAATTTTTTATGATTGAAGATAAAATTAAATTTAAAACTAAAAATGAACAAAAAAATAAATAAAGTAAATTGGTATTGTACTAAGGTGAAAAATTGATATAATTAAATTGAATGAAAAAAATAAAAATATTAGAGAAATTTTAAAAGTTTTGTATAAATATATAAAAGATAGAAAAGATTTGATTTTTAAAGACATTAGATATATGAGAAATTAATGTTGGATATGATTATATTGATGTATAGGACGGTAAAAAAATAGGGTCAATATCATAAAAATTCACCAATTTTACACGTTTTCTCATTTTAATCACGCAATTTAAATTTTCTTATTTTCATGTATGAATTAACACTTTTGCTCAAGTTCATGCACGGTGCTGAGGTGTCACAGCTCTATTGGTGTGATTCGCTGAGGTGGAGGTCATTTTACATCAATTAATAAGTGCCAACTCAGCACTGTGCATGCATTTGAAAAAAAGTGATAGTTCATGCATGAAAATAAAAAAATTTAGATTATATATTTAAAATAAAAAAATATAAAGTTGGTGATTTTTTTTGACATTAACTCAAAAAAAAAAAAAAATAACAACATTAATGAAGAGGAACATCAACTGGCTGACGAGTGAGAAGTAAATGCTTAGTATCCAAAAGAAATGGGTTTGACAATTAGTTTTATATCATCAAAATTACCCTAAAAAGCATATACTATAAATTTTCGACCGTCCAAATGTTTCATAATTAACGGCATATGCAAGGCCAACAAATCTATGAAAAACTTTTGCTTTGCCTTTGTCTTAATCATATCTGTTGGCTAAATCTATTGAATGAGACTTTGGATTTATTTATAGAGTAATTTGTTATGAGAGTGGACTAATAACAAAGATAAACATATATAATTTGTGATTTTTTTATGTCACTTACTCCTATAATATACAATTTGTGGTGCCTATTTATTTACTGTAATTTATCATTAATTTTAAATGTAAACCATACTGTGTTCTCAATACAAGCTGTAAATTTATATTTTAATAAAAATCTGTTAATTTATCATGACCTTGAACAAATAATGAAATAGGACGAGCACTCTCTGTTTGTATTATTACTTAATTTTTTATTTTGTCATTTATGGAGGGAGAATTTTGGCATTTTGTGGAACAATATGAAATCACTATCTTAAAAAACAATGTTGTTGAACGAGCATATTATTTCAATTATATTAATTTATTGGTATATAATATTATTTATTTAGTATTAGTTTTTTGCAAAATGATTTTTTATATTGATGTTTTTGATAAAAATAATAAAAATATTTAAAAATTATGATAATCTGATATGTTAATTTTATAATTTGTAACAAGTCTATCAAATTTTTACTTTTAACCTATTTTCAGACATATATATTCCTAAATCGTAACTCGCTTAACTCTGTATTTCTTTCTAACCTGAAATAAAACTTTAATTGTATGAAATAATAATTAATGGAATTAAAAACTAAATTATCAACTATAAAAATAAATTATGAGAATAAATTTAAATTGTGGGTTAAAATTTTCAAATTAAATTATTACACTTTATTTTAAAAACATTTTTATCATTTTAGTTAAAAATATGAATATATAAATTTATTAGTTTTATATTGAATAATCTATTATATTCACCATCCAATTTTTTCTCTCAATCACGCTCCCTTCATTTTCCAATTCCCCCAATTATCCAAATACATATATTCAAACAATTTTATAATTAAATAATTTGATCCAACTAATCATACATGTAAAATTTATGTTATCTATTAATTTTTGAAAGGCTGGACAATGCATTCAAAACTTCGTTCAAGTCAAAAGAAATGAACAGAAGAGGAGAAATATTGACCTCTCTAGTGTTCAAAAATGGCTTCTGTTTTGATTCAATTCAACACTTGTATAATTAAGATCCTTCCAAATTCATTAGATCAGTCTTTAACATTGTATGAAATTATTGATTCTCAAATTACTTTTAATTTACTCAGAATTTCTCCTCTTATATCATATTTCTTCAAAACCATTTTTACGTGAACCAAATCTATCGTGTAGAATTATGAACTATTCATTTAAAATATGACACGTAATACAATTATTTACAACTACCAATTAATTAAAGGCATGTTATTTCTAAACAAACTAAATAAATTAATCAATAACTAATAATTTATAAATAATTATATCATGTGTCACATGTCACACTCCAAATAAATAATTTATAATTTTATATGATAAACTTGATTTACCTAAAACATTCTTGTTAATGCATCTTATGGTCTTGCAAACCAATTACTTTTACATGGTACGATATCCCATTATGTCCGAAAATTTTGATTAATTTAAAATCGAGACCGCGATTGACATATGAGAGAGTAAATTTCTCCCAGAACATATTTCTTTTCCATTCACGACTATTATTTAGCCAACTAGTAATATGTTTAATATCATATTCCTCTTTTTGTTTTAATTTTTTGAAATTAAATGCCAGTTTAGAAATTTGGGAGCCGACAATTTTAAAGAAATTAATGAATTAATAACTATTGAAATTTAAAAAATTGTTAGATTCTAAAATACAGTATGAATGATCTGTTACTATATATGCATCAAGACAAGCGATAGACAAGGTGAAGGCTCCCTTGAATGAGAACAGTGTCAAAAAAGATTGTTCGAGAGACATAAAGTCCCACGGGAGATTGGGAGTATTTATTGGTAAAATGTAGTACTAATTATCAAAGAATCCAACTTTTGTCTTCATTTCTCTTTTTGGGCTCTGCCAATAATTGTATCAACTCTAAGGAAATCTAATTTTTTCGATATATATTATGTTCATTTAGCTTTAGTTTGTTAATTTTTTACTTTAGTTTTAAAAAATAGGATCAGTTTAAACTTTTTTTTATTAAAAACCACCTTGAAAGGAAAAAAATCATCTTGAAAACCAGAAAGTGTAAATCTCACTCTCTTGCAAAGTTCACGATAAAAATGATCCATAGTGAATATAAATTGAAATACTAAACGATATATGTAATTGACATTTTGATACTTTGTGCCAAATTTAGAGGGTAAAGTGATTCTTTGTTCAATTTAAAAATAACACAGCTGAAATATTCTAGGGCAAACAAACTAATTGACATTTGAAAAAGGCAAAAGGTACAAAAAAAACTTTCAATTTTTGTTTAAAAGTACATATCAGTTTTTTTACTTTTTTTAGGCACAATTAAGCCCTTATGCTTTTAAAGTTGAAGAATTAAACTCTCGTTGTTTTGAAATCGAACAAATAAACCCTTTTAACTTACTTTTATGACACTTACTTCTTCAAATTTTTGTTAAATATTTTAAACATTAAAATTATTTTTAAATTTTTTCCTATATGATTTTGAGAGACATGTCAGCCATTAACGAGTGTTTCAAATAGGAGTATTTATCCCATACAACGAATGTGCCACGTCATTTTTACAACAAGTTAATAAGACTTTACGATAAGAAATCTTTATTTATCACTTATTTTTTTATCATTAAACATTTGCACATGGCTAAGTCTCATTGGTTTGTTGCATGAATAACGTGGCGCAACCGTTGCGTTGTATAATTATTCTTTTAATAGTGTTGGATAAAAGGGTTATTTGTTCTATTTAAAAATAACGAGGTTTAATTGGACCCAAAAAATAAAAAAGCTGATCTGCATTTTTATAAAAATTATGAGTCTTTTTATACCTTTTGTCTTTTAATAATAATGGAGAAGTTTTTGTTTATACAAAATTTTTCAGCAAGAATAACTCTATATAAAAATTAAGAAAAAAACTTCTACATTTAGTGAAATCTATGTGCGGATATAAAAATATAATAGTATCTATATATATACAGTATAAAAGTGAACCTTTTGGCTAAATACATTATTTAATCCCTAAACTTTATCACTTTATTTTATACGATTTTTAAACTAATTTTTTATTCTATTGAGCTTATTAACTATTTTCATTGTTATATTGAATTCTTAAATTTTACCATTTTGTTCTTTATGACCTTTAAACTAATTTCGTGTTATATTAGACCTTTTAACTATTTTTTAGTTATATTTAACCCCTTGACTATTCTTTTTGCCTATTGCACATTTAAATTTTTAATTTTTACCCATTTAATCTCCTAAAAAATACAACTTTTCCAACCATATTATATTTAAAATAAATGCTTAAAAGCATATAAATTTGTTATATTTAACCCCTTAACTATTCTTTTTGCCTATTGCACATTTAAATTTTTAATTTTTACCCATTTAACCTCCTAAAAATACAACTTTTTTAACCATATTATATTTAGAATAAATGCTTAAAAGCATATAAATTAATTTATATACAATCATAGTATAAAGGGCTTAATACATTATTTAACCCCTAAACTTTACCACTTTATTCCATACGACCTCTAAACTAATTTTTTGTTCTATTGAGCCTTTTAACTATTTTCATTGTTATATTTAACCCCTAAATTTTACTATTTTGTTCTTTATGACCTTTGAACTAATTTCGTGTTCCATTAGACCTTTTAACTATTTTTTTGTTATATTTAACCCCTTAACTATTCTTTTTGTCTATTGCACATTTAAATTTTTAATTTTTACCCATTTAACCTTCTAAAAAATACAACTTTTTCAACCATATTATATTTAGAATAAATGCTTAAAAGCATATAAATTAATTTATATGCAATGACATGTGATTTTTTAAAAGATATATCATTTTAATAATATTTTCGTAAATTGTTGACGACAGTATAAATTAAAAAGAAATTGGTAGAAATAAATAAAAAAATTAAAGTTGATCAAATAATTAAATGATATTACTTCTTGAACATGTAAATGTTTTTTTACATTTCAACAATGATAAAAGGAGTTTGTATCTTTTGCTTAACGATATTTATAAAATACATAAATTTATTATACTTTGATAATATTAAATAAATATTTAATTGTTTAAAACAACTATAAATTTTAGTGTGATTCGTAAATATAACTTGAATTTCTAATTTTAGAAACTTTAAAATACCAACTTTTAATTTTTTACAATTTCAAACTTTTCAAATCAATTACGAATCTTCTAAGTTTGTGTTTAAATTTTAAAACACGCTAAAATATATGATTTTAAAGCAATTAATCCTTAAATAGATTTTTAAAAAATTTATAAAATATATCGTCTTTAGTTTAAATGTAGGAAATATATTTAATTTTTTTTAAATTAATACATTGTGTGAGAGATTAAATGAGTAAAAAAGTAGTTTAGATATTAATTGCGGAAAACATTTAGTTGAGGGGTTAAATAGAACAAATAGTATAGTTTGAGGGGTCAAATAGAAAAAAAATAGTTAAGAGGTACAATGTAACAAAAAAATAGTTTAGAGGTCGCATTGAACAAAATGGTAAAGTTTAGGGGTTAAATAAAACAAAAAAAATAGTTAAAAGGTCCAATGAAACAAAAATTTAGTTTATAGGTCACATGAAATAAAGTTGTAAAATTTAGGGGTTAAATAATGTATTAAGCCAGCCCAAAATCACGGTTCATTGAACAGTGTTTTTGGGCTCAATTTTATTTAAACACAACTCTTTCCTATTATTACAAAATTACTAGCAACAAATGTATATTTCTTTTGTCTCTTATAGTAACTTTCTCATGTTAATGTTAGAAAGACCCATGTTCTGTTATTAAATTTTAATAAAGCCATTGTATTTTAAATTTTTTTTTCCTATTTTATGTTATCACATGAAAATCATTAACTCTTCTTTCGTTGTTACATTTAAGGGTATTATATTAGTTAAATATTTTTTTCTTGATTTTAAAAAATCCATATTAGACTTCTTATATACAATAGACCCATCATACTCCTTAGATTAGTGCCAGATGTTTTTTAAAAATTTAGCTGGAAAATTTATTTTTCACCATAATTAAATTAAATAGAAAATTTACTTCTCCAAAAAAACAATATAGCCTCCAAGGAATATTTATTTCTTATGTCAAATTTCTTTTTTTACTTCTTAAAGAAGCAGTGTAAGCAAATTGCTTGTAGGCTACTCATCTCCTTCCCTATATATAAAAAGAAGGTTAAAGGGTTAAAAAGCACATAAAAATATTTTAAGATACAAATCAGTGAATAGAGTGAATTTGACTAAAAACGACATGCTTTCTCAAGATATCAAATTAAATAATGTTATTTTGTTGATTGGAATTTCTAAACATTCATCACGTTTTGGGTTCGTTGGCTTTAAATTTACCGTGTGTAAAATGCTTAAAAATAAAATTAATTGTGTATAAAATCATCAAGTTGCAACCTTAATTTAATTGAACGAACTATTTTTTTATCCTCGTGTTATGTTTAATTTTTATGTGACTTATTAATTTAGTTCAGTTGGCGAAAAGGAAATACATTACAAGGTATTGATATTCGGCTGACAACAATGCAAAGAATAATTTGAACTAGATTCAAGATTTTGAATAGAAAAAATAAAAATAATAATTAATGATTTAATTTAAAGTGTCAAGACCATCTCTATAATAAAATAAACCGTCTGTCACGACCCGATTCTCGGATCGAGACCGGCGCTAGGGAATGGGAGTGGTTGCTCCGAAACCCGTAGCAAGCCTTAAAATAAAATCCATTTTTCCCATTAAAACAATTTAACTTTTCTTTAAAAAGTTTTCTCATATAAATTTGTTTCGAAATTCACTATAAATTTTTCGCGGAATAAAATCATACATTTTAAATTCCGAAACGTAAATACTAGGTCACCCATTTCATGGGACCTCTTTTCCTTTTTCACAACATGTCAACTTTTATAACCCTTTTTCAAAACGTTTTTAGGGTAAGACATGCAAGTCTCATTTATGCCACGTCGGGCCCACATATACATTTTGTTTCGATGCCAACAGTTTCATTTACTGTTTTCCACATTTATCTCGGTATCTCAAATACCCGAGAGGCATCACAAAATAACCATAATAAGCATGCATATATAGCTATAATAATAACAAAGCGATGATAATTAAACAGAGTATTATCGTGGCAATTCATCGCAAACTAAAGCATGCTAAAGAGTTCCGTCTGTCTAGACATTACTACTGCAGCGCTAAGATAGGAAAGTATTTACAAAATACCACATCGCCCAAAATAGAGACTTCACGAAACAAGAATATGAAGCCTCACCAAAAATGACAGTCTACGTACCTGAAAAATTGGTACAACAACGGGGTCAGATATACTGGTGAGTTGACATCTTACAAACACACATTAAATACTTAACTCGTTATAAAATAGATATATTTAAATATTTACTACCGGTCCAATCACAGAAACGTAAAAGCTTTTGAAAATGAAATGCAATTTCTAATCCATATTCCTCTAAGTCTCCTTTCAGACTTAGGTTAATAAACTAGTCGGCTGAACCCGTAGATTCACTCGACTCTAGTTTATTTTCCACTATCCTTTACAGTTCTAAACCTTTCTTTAGACTGTTCCCAACTTTTCTCATGAACTCAACGACCGATAACATTAAGTGTTCCATGACGCCGTTAGTTCTTAAATCAATCGGCCGAACTCTATCGTTCTGTCACCGTTAACTTGTTCGGGGTTCTAGACCGTCGTCATAGAAGCTCTCCCGCAATGTCTGGACCGTCGTCTCAGACTTCTAGACCGTCGTCTAGATTCACACAGTACATTCCTCTTTACGTAAAAATAAATATGCATGCAATAACTAGTGATCACATAGTCCTATTATAGCCCAAATAGGATGGTACGTTTCATAGACTCATGCCATAATAATTTTTATTTACTCAAAATAAATATACGATATATTTAAAATGCTTTATGATATTAATTTTCCCACATTAAAGTAATAATAATAATTTTATTACTTTAATGTATGCATGTAATAATGCAAACTCACAGACTGTCGTTCCACAATTATTTACGCACGCTAATCCCCATTTAGCTCCTCGGCAATTATTCAATTATTGCCCCGTGAATGCCTCGCATTCCGAGATTGACCTTTCGTCAATTCTCTAAACGTTTGATAATCAAAACGTTTCTCACTAACCATCACGATCGACATCGTGGCCCGTACACAAACTACGTATCGGGTTCAATCTTAGGAATCCAATTAAATTCATAATTTGGTCCATCTAAATCTTAGGTAAATTTTACCATTTTACCCTTTCGGAAAAATTCTCATATTTTAAAAATATTATTCGGTTCTTATAAATTTTCCGTATTCCAAAATACCTTTATTCAAAAATCCTCTTTTATAAAAATACAATATACATATATACATCCTTTAATTAAAATTTTCCAATTTTAATTAAATAAAACATTAATTAGTTTATATCTAACTAATTAATTCCAACTTATTTAAAAATATACATCTTTTGGGTTTAGGCCCAAATCAAAAGTTTAGAATCTTAAAAACTTTTAATTACATAAATTCAAGGTTTCACTTACCTTTTAAGTCCACCAAAATCCATTTAGGACATATTAGTCCTTATACTTTCAAATTTTGCCTTTTAGTCCCTTTTTACCAAATTTTAATTAATTACTTACCTTTTTAACTTTTTAACTTTGGGTCCAAATTATTTAGTCAAGTCTAAATAAAAGTCCAAAGTTCTAGTCCGGGATCTAATTACGGTTTCGGCCCCCTCTTGGCCTTGGTCCATTTTGGTTCGGTTTCAACCCGACCAAATCTTGGCTCGGTTAAACAGAGATACCGTGCTCCGTTTACCGGCCGGTAGTGGTTCGCCGACCACCACCCCACTCTCTAAACCACCTATACCAAAATTAGCCAATCAATTTCAAATTGAATGAATTTTAACTCTACCAAAATATTTAATCACACTTGATTAAATACACAATACTAACCACATCACAAACAATTAAACAATCATACATCAAATGGCCAACTATTCGGCCAACATATCAAATTTACCATATAACACAATTTTTAACAATTAAGCATTTCCATGGCATACTTATTAACTCAACAATTAATCAAGAAATTTAAAAGTAAAATTTCTTTTAAATCAAGGATCTATTCGGCTTTTAGCCAAAATTTATCATTTCAAATATTTAACCCCCATAACATATAAACATAATTTCAATCTCATCTAATCACCAAATAACATGCCATATAAACAATACAAATCATTTAATTGCATTTTTCCATTTATTCGGCCATCAACTAATTATCACTCAAACATATTTTTAAACATTTGCATCCTAGGCATATACTTACACCATTTCATGCAATTCACAACCAACACAATTTATCTAGCAATTTCCATACTATCAACATGTAAACCACAACATATCACTTAAAATTTCTCAATAATATTTTCTATCATATTCGGCCATAACAAAATTAAATCAATACATGCTACAAATTTCTATCATTGATTTCATTTCAACATAGCATGCTACACAACTTAACATATATATATAACATACAAAAATTACCTAAAATATGCCACAAAATCATAGAAGAATTACATACATATATTCGGCATCTCAACCAAAAATCCACTAACACATTTTATCAATCATTAAATCATGCATCATATTTAAATTGATCTTTTAAACAATCTAAATCATCATACAAACACTTTAATGAACATAACAAATTATCAAAGAATAGAAATTCATAATTTTATTCGGCAAATCACAAATTAATTATTCACAAATTTTTATTTCAAAATCTTAGACACATTTCACATATGATCCCCCTTTTTAACAACTTTTAAATTCAAAACAATGTATCTCATAAATATTCCTCTTTAATCTTATTATTTTCGGTTTTAAAGAAAATTATTAAATTTTCACACTTTGATCTTTGAAACCACCAAATTTTCTTATGAAATTTAAATCATTTTAAATCATAAGATTTCAAAACCCTACTTCATGAAAAAATCATGAAAATATTCGGCCTTTTAACACTACAATTCAACCCTTTAAATTTTCTTTTTAAAACCCTTAATTTTTCTCAAAAACCAACCTTTTAACACTCAAATATAAATTTCCAGCATTTTTTTAAAGCTTAGTTCAAACACTTGTTCAAGTTAAAATTTAACACTTGACTACTAGAAAAACTTTGAATCTTTTAAAACCAACTTTTACCCATGTTTAATCTTACTCATTAAAGCCATAATCCTTGATTGCATGTAAGTTTTAAACCCTTGAACTAAAATTTTATTAAATCCGAAATTTTCAAAAACAAACAACACCCACATTTTAACCCTCTTAAGAAAATACATTTTGAAAGAAAGATCACACTTTTAAAACTTTAAAGAAACCTTCCATTAAAGCATAAAACCCAAGAAGAAGAAGAATGAGAACCCACAAAGGTAAACACATAACATATTTACAAAAGCTTTTAATCTTACCTTAACAAAAAAGCTTGAGTAAAAGAAAATCAATGGGGTTTGTTATTTTCTTAGGGAATGGTTCGGCCAAGACAAAAGAAAAGAATGACTTTTGGGTTTTCTCTACAATCTTACTTTTTCTCCTAAGAAAGTGGGGAAGAAAAAGATTTTCCACTTATAGCATTTTAGATAGAAAAATTGTGGGGTCTAATTGGCCTTTTTTAATTGCAATCATTAGCTCAACTCCTAGGCTACATGCATGTTGACAAGTGTCCAATATGTGTCATCTCACACACACTTGCTTTCTCCCCAAGTTAAGCTAATCTTAGCTTATTTAAATTATTTTTACGGTTTTCGAAGTTCCGTAAAATCTTTCTCGAAAAACGTTTCCGAACTAAATTAATTTCTTATATGATCTAATCTTTGAGCAAATATATTTATAACTTAATTTTTTTTTTAACGTTTTTAATTATTTAAATCGGTTTTATCATTTAATGGCCGAAAATTACAAAAATGCCACCCATGCACAATAAATCAATTTTCGTAGCCATGCACACGTAAATATTTAAATAATTAATCACATATCGCAAATAAATCAATCACATACATTTTAAACACCGAAAATTAATTTCTAAGCCGGTACTCTACCGCCGCTAATTTCCGATTCACCGCATTTTCAAAAATTCCATATTTTGAAAATTAGGGGTATTACATTCACTCCCCCTTATAAAAATTCGTCCTCGAATTTTCATAATCCTTTTTCCTTTCAACTTTATTCCTTTTCTTTCCATTTCCGTAATTCGGAACTTTTTCCGACACAAAGGTTCTCTACTTTTCACATCACGACTTTGCCTTTACGGAAATTCTCACATACTAAAACACACTTGCTAAGGCTATACTTAATCATGACTTAAGCATACCACCAAAATAACATCTACTCCGAGACTTAATATTTTCATGGGATTTCTATAGTCAAGTTTAACTAGCTTCTAGTTATCACTTAACTACCCAATTATCCTATATTCAATTAGGATAACCACATAATGTCTATACCACTTTATCTTCTATTACTTCCTTATTTATTTTAAAGTATTTTTCTATAGACTTTCCAACTCATACATATATTTTTCTTTAGAAATAACTCATTCTCATTATTCTAAAGATTTTAGAATTTGTCATACTTAACCAAAATAAAAATTTCATCTATACAAAATTTTCATTATTTCCGGGAGTACTTACCCGTTTTTACTCACTTTAAAATTTTCCAAATTTTTTTTTTTAAAAAAAATTTTTTTGGCCGACACAACATTTTCTTGAAAACATAAAATTTTCGTTCATCATTTCTCATATAACCGTAGCTCGGGATAATGATGGCTCTCACTATCAAAGAGTTGCATTTCTCTTTTAAAATTTATTTTCATGATGAATGTAAATATTACCTTTATGCATTTTTAAAATTTTACATGCATGCCAAATACTTTATGTTGGGTCCGAGCTTGCTATACCGTTTTAAAATACAAACTTTAAAAATTTCATAGAAAAATTTTCGTAAGTTACTTTTGGATTTGTACTCCGAGAATAATTAAGATTTTCTTAATCCCAAATTTCTCTTATGATTTCTATTGCCCTTTTCTCTTTTTATTTTATTCCACTATTTTATTTATTTACCTTAAAATTCACATTCCATTCTACAACCGAATTATACTCCATATTTTTTTTATACTCCTCTTCTCTACGCTAAACACATTTTTTTTATACTATATTACTCCAATTACTAATTCATTGAGCGAATTTATTTTACTAATTCCATTTTACCTTTTTCATTCATGCTTCATTCTTATTATTTTGTTTTCTACTCATTTTATCATACTATTATTTCTATTTGCCAATTATCTAACTTTAAACTTAAAACGAAACTTAATCTTAAAGAATACCTGTCGCTACTCCCGAGATCTAAATCTCACTCCTAATCCAACGGAACATACTCCTCGGGATCCTCCTCCGGGTCTTCTTCCGGATCCTCCTCTTGCTCCTCATCATCGGGTATCATCGCTCCAAAGATAGGATTCTCGGTATAGGGATAAAAATAAGCTTGCGGTGGTGTTCCTCGGGCTAACATATACTCCTCTAATGCTAACGCACGTCCATACAAGTACGGAAGTGGCCTCGCCCTCTCATTCAACAATCCGTAAAACTCATCACCTAAACCGTAAATGAAACGGGAATGAACATCCTCCGTATTCATCATCAAATCCGGTACCGCCGAATTAAACCTCATGAACTCCTCCATATACTCTCGAACCGATTTGCTTCTCCTAGTCAAAGTATCGAGATAACCTCCCAACAACACATACCTATACCTCTCACGGCTCTCGGTTCTAGCCACATCATCTAAGGCTTCGGCAACCCTTTCCTTAGCCTCTATAGCATTCATCTTAGCTTCCTTAAACTTGTCCACTCCCTTGGTGAACCAATCGGCTCTAAAGCTAGGGTTCGGTGGTTGCAACTCAACCGATTCCGATTGAAAACCATTTCCAATAGCATTGCTACCACTTTCAGCATTTGCGGTTTCCGGGGTCACACTTCTTAAAAACTGCTCTACATTCACGTTAACCGATCCGGCATCCGCAACATACCGATTCCCTTGTGACATGTTATCCGAAAATCTAGACATACTGTCACAAAATAAAACCCATGTGAATCCCGTGTACATTAAACACACCACAATCACAATTATCACAATTTTCACATCATCACCGAACACATTTCGGTTCAACCAACACACCATGCAAAAATTAAATCACATACTCACTTTGCACATTTTTCACATAGCAATTACACCACAAATTTTCGGTTTCAATAACCCAATCAAATCTCAATTATCAATCACGTAATTGCAAATATTCACAAAATCACATTCCCAATTATCACATCAAACAATTGCAATTAATCACCAAATCACATTTTCAAGCATTAAATCACGTAATTGCAATCAATCACAAAATCACATTATCGTTTAACCACAACATCACAAATTCAATTCCTAGAGAACACTACGGAATAGAATTTTTGAAAAACGATAACTTAGTCAAGACATGACATCGATTTCCTATTTTGCTGCAGTAGATTTCCTAGGGATACTCATTCTTTCCTAGGAACTCGATAAACAACTCAACTTTTCACATAACGCCACATCATCAAAAATTTCGATTCGCACATCGAAATAAAATCACAATTTTTCATTTCTCAAAAATTTTCGATTCTCTTTTCGAAAATAAAATCACTTTTTCACGCAATGGCCCAATTAATCGACCATTGCTCTGATACCACCTTTGTCACGACCCGATTCTCGGATCGAGACCGGCGCTAGGGAATGGGAGTGGTTGCTCCGAAACCCGTAGCAAGCCTTAAAATAAAATCCATTTTTCCCATTAAAACAATTTAACTTTTCTTTAAAAAGTTTTCTCATATAAATTTGTTTCGAAATTCACTATAAATTTTTCGCGGAATAAAATCATACATTTTAAATTCCGAAACGTAAATACTAGGTCACCCATTTCATGGGACCTCTTTTCCTTTTTCACAACATGTCAACTTTTATAACCCTTTTTCAAAACGTTTTTAGGGTAAGACATGCAAGTCTCATTTATGCCACGTCGGGCCCACATATACATTTTGTTTCGATGCCAACAGTTTCATTTACTGTTTTCCACATTTATCTCGGTATCTCAAATACCCGAGAGGCATCACAAAATAACCATAATAAGCATGCATATATAGCTATAATAATAACAAAGCGATGATAATTAAACAGAGTATTATCGTGGCAATTCATCGCAAACTAAAGCATGCTAAAGAGTTCCGTCTGTCTAGACATTACTACTGCAGCGCTAAGATAGGAAAGTATTTACAAAATACCACATCGCCCAAAATAGAGACTTCACGAAACAAGAATATGAAGCCTCACCAAAAATGACAGTCTACGTACCTGAAAAATTGGTACAACAACGGGGTCAGATATACTGGTGAGTTGACATCTTACAAACACACATTAAATACTTAACTCGTTATAAAATAGATATATTTAAATATTTACTACCGGTCCAATCACAGAAACGTAAAAGCTTTTGAAAATGAAATGCAATTTCTAATCCATATTCCTCTAAGTCTCCTTTCAGACTTAGGTTAATAAACTAGTCGGCTGAACCCGTAGATTCACTCGACTCTAGTTTATTTTCCACTATCCTTTACAGTTCTAAACCTTTCTTTAGACTGTTCCCAACTTTTCTCATGAACTCAACGACCGATAACATTAAGTGTTCCATGACGCCGTTAGTTCTTAAATCAATCGGCCGAACTCTATCGTTCTGTCACCGTTAACTTGTTCGGGGTTCTAGACCGTCGTCATAGAAGCTCTCCCGCAATGTCTGGACCGTCGTCTCAGACTTCTAGACCGTCGTCTAGATTCACACAGTACATTCCTCTTTACGTAAAAATAAATATGCATGCAATAACTAGTGATCACATAGTCCTATTATAGCCCAAATAGGATGGTACGTTTCATAGACTCATGCCATAATAATTTTTATTTACTCAAAATAAATATACGATATATTTAAAATGCTTTATGATATTAATTTTCCCACATTAAAGTAATAATAATAATTTTATTACTTTAATGTATGCATGTAATAATGCAAACTCACAGACTGTCGTTCCACAATTATTTACGCACGCTAATCCCCATTTAGCTCCTCGGCAATTATTCAATTATTGCCCCGTGAATGCCTCGCATTCCGAGATTGACCTTTCGTCAATTCTCTAAACGTTTGATAATCAAAACGTTTCTCACTAACCATCACGATCGACATCGTGGCCCGTACACAAACTACGTATCGGGTTCAATCTTAGGAATCCAATTAAATTCATAATTTGGTCCATCTAAATCTTAGGTAAATTTTACCATTTTACCCTTTCGGAAAAATTCTCATATTTTAAAAATATTATTCGGTTCTTATAAATTTTCCGTATTCCAAAATACCTTTATTCAAAAATCCTCTTTTATAAAAATACAATATACATATATACATCCTTTAATTAAAATTTTCCAATTTTAATTAAATAAAACATTAATTAGTTTATATCTAACTAATTAATTCCAACTTATTTAAAAATATACATCTTTTGGGTTTAGGCCCAAATCAAAAGTTTAGAATCTTAAAAACTTTTAATTACATAAATTCAAGGTTTCACTTACCTTTTAAGTCCACCAAAATCCATTTAGGACATATTAGTCCTTATACTTTCAAATTTTGCCTTTTAGTCCCTTTTTACCAAATTTTAATTAATTACTTACCTTTTTAACTTTTTAACTTTGGGTCCAAATTATTTAGTCAAGTCTAAATAAAAGTCCAAAGTTCTAGTCCGGGATCTAATTACGGTTTCGGCCCCCTCTTGGCCTTGGTCCATTTTGGTTCGGTTTCAACCCGACCAAATCTTGGCTCGGTTAAACAGAGATACCGTGCTCCGTTTACCGGCCGGTAGTGGTTCGCCGACCACCACCCCACTCTCTAAACCACCTATACCAAAATTAGCCAATCAATTTCAAATTGAATGAATTTTAACTCTACCAAAATATTTAATCACACTTGATTAAATACACAATACTAACCACATCACAAACAATTAAACAATCATACATCAAATGGCCAACTATTCGGCCAACATATCAAATTTACCATATAACACAATTTTTAACAATTAAGCATTTCCATGGCATACTTATTAACTCAACAATTAATCAAGAAATTTAAAAGTAAAATTTCTTTTAAATCAAGGATCTATTCGGCTTTTAGCCAAAATTTATCATTTCAAATATTTAACCCCCATAACATATAAACATAATTTCAATCTCATCTAATCACCAAATAACATGCCATATAAACAATACAAATCATTTAATTGCATTTTTCCATTTATTCGGCCATCAACTAATTATCACTCAAACATATTTTTAAACATTTGCATCCTAGGCATATACTTACACCATTTCATGCAATTCACAACCAACACAATTTATCTAGCAATTTCCATACTATCAACATGTAAACCACAACATATCACTTAAAATTTCTCAATAATATTTTCTATCATATTCGGCCATAACAAAATTAAATCAATACATGCTACAAATTTCTATCATTGATTTCATTTCAACATAGCATGCTACACAACTTAACATATATATATAACATACAAAAATTACCTAAAATATGCCACAAAATCATAGAAGAATTACATACATATATTCGGCATCTCAACCAAAAATCCACTAACACATTTTATCAATCATTAAATCATGCATCATATTTAAATTGATCTTTTAAACAATCTAAATCATCATACAAACACTTTAATGAACATAACAAATTATCAAAGAATAGAAATTCATAATTTTATTCGGCAAATCACAAATTAATTATTCACAAATTTTTATTTCAAAATCTTAGACACATTTCACATATGATCCCCCTTTTTAACAACTTTTAAATTCAAAACAATGTATCTCATAAATATTCCTCTTTAATCTTATTATTTTCGGTTTTAAAGAAAATTATTAAATTTTCACACTTTGATCTTTGAAACCACCAAATTTTCTTATGAAATTTAAATCATTTTAAATCATAAGATTTCAAAACCCTACTTCATGAAAAAATCATGAAAATATTCGGCCTTTTAACACTACAATTCAACCCTTTAAATTTTCTTTTTAAAACCCTTAATTTTTCTCAAAAACCAACCTTTTAACACTCAAATATAAATTTCCAGCATTTTTTTAAAGCTTAGTTCAAACACTTGTTCAAGTTAAAATTTAACACTTGACTACTAGAAAAACTTTGAATCTTTTAAAACCAACTTTTACCCATGTTTAATCTTACTCATTAAAGCCATAATCCTTGATTGCATGTAAGTTTTAAACCCTTGAACTAAAATTTTATTAAATCCGAAATTTTCAAAAACAAACAACACCCACATTTTAACCCTCTTAAGAAAATACATTTTGAAAGAAAGATCACACTTTTAAAACTTTAAAGAAACCTTCCATTAAAGCATAAAACCCAAGAAGAAGAAGAATGAGAACCCACAAAGGTAAACACATAACATATTTACAAAAGCTTTTAATCTTACCTTAACAAAAAAGCTTGAGTAAAAGAAAATCAATGGGGTTTGTTATTTTCTTAGGGAATGGTTCGGCCAAGACAAAAGAAAAGAATGACTTTTGGGTTTTCTCTACAATCTTACTTTTTCTCCTAAGAAAGTGGGGAAGAAAAAGATTTTCCACTTATAGCATTTTAGATAGAAAAATTGTGGGGTCTAATTGGCCTTTTTTAATTGCAATCATTAGCTCAACTCCTAGGCTACATGCATGTTGACAAGTGTCCAATATGTGTCATCTCACACACACTTGCTTTCTCCCCAAGTTAAGCTAATCTTAGCTTATTTAAATTATTTTTACGGTTTTCGAAGTTCCGTAAAATCTTTCTCGAAAAACGTTTCCGAACTAAATTAATTTCTTATATGATCTAATCTTTGAGCAAATATATTTATAACTTAATTTTTTTTTTTAACGTTTTTAATTATTTAAATCGGTTTTATCATTTAATGGCCGAAAATTACAAAAATGCCACCCATGCACAATAAATCAATTTTCGTAGCCATGCACACGTAAATATTTAAATAATTAATCACATATCGCAAATAAATCAATCACATGCATTTTAAACACCGAAAATTAATTTCTAAGCCGGTACTCTACCGCCGCTAATTTCCGATTCACCGCATTTTCAAAAATTCCATATTTTGAAAATTAGGGGTATTACACCGTCTTAAACAATGCATCAAATAAAATTTCTATGCAAATTTTTAATAAATTATTAATTTTTAAAATGTATCAAATTTATGAACTTTAAAATTTGAATCATTGAATTTAGCTAAAAACAAGTTGACATCTTTTACTAATTTTTTTAATTATCAATTTGTTTATGTTAACCTAAATCTGTAAAATATCTAAAATTTACAGTTTAAAAATTTATAACAGTACAAAACTAAAAATAATTGAATTGTACAACGCATTGATATTTAGTTAATTATTTGAAATGTTTTACTACAACATCATAAGGCTTTTAATTTTTTTTTTATATTATTAATTTATTTTATTACAAAACTTGTGGACACTTAATATATTTTACAAAATTTAATTTTTATACAGTCAATATCAATTTTAATATTAAAATAAACTTAAAACGTGCATATATTTAATTTTAAATATCGAAACGACCATGATATTTTTATACAATTAGCATGTATATAATTTATATTTTTGAATTTAAATTTATATTTTAAATTAAACTGATACAACCCCGAAGCGAAGTAAGGGTACCTCACTAGTATGCATTAATAATGATCCATATAGTCAGTATATTTTCTAGTGTCAATTTTAAACTTCATATTCGCATATTTCAACTATCTAAATTTATTTATTCATATAAAAATTTGGACTATATAGCAGCCGTCACATATTTGCCATGGAGCATTTGTTACATTTTCTTCAAATATGTCGTTGCTTGAATATACAATACTAACAATTAAAATGTACAATTGTGCATTGATCATTCATTGTTTAATCGGATTAATTCAGCTATATATTACTTTTTTGACAAAAGAAAGGGCTAATAACTTAAAAAAACTCCGACTTTATAATCTTTTTTTGATTCTACCCTAATTTTAAAAATTTATCAATTTTACTCTAATTCGCATGTTATCGTTTCAATTGTACCATGAAATAATAAATTGATGTCTTTTTCATTTGAAAAATTCAAAAACGTTTTCTATGTATAGCATATATTAATTGTACATGTTTACAATTTATTTAGATTTAGTTAAATTAATTAAAAATTTAAATTAATTTTAATTTGATTATGGTTTTTAGTTAATTTTTAAAAATAAAGGATTTATTTGTACTTTTTTTAATAGAAATGAATTTAATTTTATCTTTAAACATGATTAATTAAATAATTTCATCATTTAAATTAAAAAAACTTGACAAAAATAATAAAATTGGAGTACAATTGAAATGATAAAATGTAGAACAGGGTAAAATTATTGACAAGTTTATTTTCACGATGCCTCCCCCTCCACCCCTAAACCCTAAACCTAACCCTAACACCTCCACCAAAACCCTAGCTTCAAACTCATCTTCTCAGTCTCCGGCCAATCACGTTGTTTATTTTGAAAACTTTCCACGCTCATGGAATTACGGAAACCTACAGAATGCTTTCGCGAGGTATAACTTTCATGGTAGAATTTCAATTGCCAAGAAATTGAATTCAGCAAATCGGTGCTTTGGGTTTCTGAGGATTGATTCGAATATTGACATTGATTGGATTATCTCTCAGATCAATATAATCTCTATTGGCATATACAGATTACGAGCTTTCATTGCAAAATTTCCAGAACCTCTAAAACCAAACTCAGCTAGCAGCAAACCTATGTTAACCCAGGTTCCAGCATTGAATAATTCCAAGAAGGTAACGCCTTCTTCAAGTAGAGATGGTAGGAGCTTTATTGATGTCCTTCGTCAACCTACAGTTCAGGAGAGTATTATTCATGAAAAGGATCCAGCTTCTCACTTTTACTTAGCGTCGTCTAAAGTTTCAGAGTGGTTATCACGTTCCATTGCTGTTTGTTTAGAATCCACTACCTCTCTACTCACTGTTAATGAATACCTAACAGGATTAGGTATCAATTTTGAAAAGGCATCTATCCTGGGAGGTGCTGATATTCTTCTTACGTTCGCATCAATTGCTGAGGCAGATCTTTTTATTCGCAATAGACCTGGTTCTAATGATGGTGTTATCCAAGCTATTTGTAAAGTTGAAAATTATATCAAATCTTCCTATCGTTTGGCGTGGATTAATATCTCAGGAGTTCCTTTAACATTATGGACTGATGATTTTTTTCTATTCATAGGAAATTTGATTGGGAAATCAATTACTGTTCATGAGGAAATTGCAGTGAAAGATTACTTAGATGTGGGTGCGGTTTTGGTTTCGCTAACGGGACCTCGTGTTAATAAGGAGTTGAAGATAAATTTTCATAATCAATTTTGCATGGTTCATGCATTGGAAACAGATAGAGCAATTTCCTTTTCTTCAGATGTTGACGAATCTGATTCTGAAGGAAATGATGTTGATGAAATTGCCGAGGATAATACTGTGAAAATCGATTTAGCAGCTATTAACACTACACCGATAGCATCTCCCTCCTTGTCTTCTTCTTCTTCTTCTCAATCATCCCCCTCTTCTTTAAACAGCAACAAAATTCCTTCTCCAACAAGGAATAACCTAGACAGCAACAAGATCCTTTCCTTCGGGAAGGATACCAATTTAGACAGCAAAAAAATCCCTTCAAGGGTTACCCATTTTTCTGAAGACATTGTGCGAATCAGCTCACCCTCTTCCCATTCTATGACCCTAATTGATGGTATTCAGCAGGTTGCTTCTCAGCCAAACAGCAGCTTTATTCAAAATTCACTTTCTAACATTACTCTCAGAAAGGGTAGGGCTTACAAGAATATATTGCCAAACGGAAGTCTTACTTCTAAAACTGAACTGAACACTTCACAGTCATCAGAAGCTGATTTTGCTAATATGAACAGCCTTATCCTATCGGCAAGACAATTGGCCGACGAAGGATCCTTTGACGAAGCTTTGAAAATTTGGGATATGGGACATTCTATGGGGTTCTTTCATATTGATTCAAAGGCAGAGGCAGTAAAACAATTACTCCTCAATATGGAACAAGACTTGGAAAATCAAAAATCATGATTTTCTTTATTACAAGGTTTTTACAAATTTCTTATGTCGATGCCTTTTTCTTTTATTTCCTGGAACTGCAGGGGTGGTTTATTAAATCATCGAAAACAACGTTTTATTCGGAATATGGTTAGTCAATACAACCTTTCTTTTATTGGTTTGTTGGAATCAAAAAAGGATTTTACTGATGCTTTTCTTGTTCGAAAGCTATGGCCAAACTTAGACTTTGATTTTGCTTGGGTTCCGTCGATAGGTTCTTCAAGAGGGCTTCTTATTATTTGGAACTCAGTTTTACTCAGCAATATTACTGTGGTTTCTGGATCCTGTTGGATTTGTTTAGACTTTATGTTTCATTCTTTCTCTATTCGGCATATCCTTATTTATGCGAGTAACCTTGCATCAGAAAGGTTATCTATGTGGAGTGAATTGTTACCTCTCACAAACTATTCTGGTTTGGTTTTTATTTCTGGCGATTTTAATGAAGTTCTATGTCCTGCTGAGCGGCTCAATTGCTCGAAATTCTCCCCATCCATGGTAGCTATTCGTGACTTTTTAAACGAGTCTGAATTAATGGATCTTCCTTTGCAAGGTTGCACCTTTACTTGGCATAACTCCTACTCCAAATCAAGGATTGATAGGTGTTTTTCGTACTTGTCAGCTGTTAATGTTTGGAGTTCTAGTTCATTATCAGCTCTTCCTCGCGGGTTATCTGATCACGTTCCTCTTTTATTTCAGTCAAGTGCTAAATTTGATTGGGTCCCTAAACCTTTTCGCTCTATTGATACTTGGTGGGACCATTCTGAGTTCAGCGAGTTTGTTAACAGCTCTTGGATATGATTTCAGCTTCAGAAATTCAATTACCATTTGTTCGCAAGCTAAAGCAACTTAGGGAGAGGATCAAAACATGGAATTTTGAGGTGTATGGGGATCAAAATAAGAGGCAAGCTGAGCTATGTGCAGAAGTTACTAATCTGGAAAAAATTACCGATCTTCGACCTCTTTTGGAAGTAGAAAAAGACCGTTTAGCTGCTGTCAAAACGGAGCTGTGGATAGCTAAAAAACGTATAGAAAGTTTATGGTTGCAGAAGTCTAGGCTGAGCTGGGCTGTCAAAGGGGATAGGAACTCAAAATTCTTCCACACAACGGCATCATTGCACTACCGGAATAATCAGATTGCTGATATTTGCGTGGGAAATGAGACCTTTACCGAACCTGCTGATATTCGGTTAAATATAAAGGCTTTCTATTCGGCCTTATATTCTAAGTCTCACAATGTCTCAATGGATTTAACAAGTCTTAATTTCAAGTCATTATCTTCAGAGCAAGTTTCAAATTTAATTCGTCCATTTCAAGAAGCAGAAATTTATTCGGCATTGAATTCTTGTAATGAATCTAAGGCTCCGGGGCCTGATGGGTTCAATTATTTTTTCTACAAGAGAGCGTGGCGCTTTATGAAGAAGGATTTTTTGGAGTTCTTTAACTCTTTTTATAGCTCAAATCGGTTGTCTGCAGGTTTGAATTCTTTTTTTATGGTTTTAATCCCAAAAGTTTCGGGTTCTTCAAATATCAGTGATTATCGCCCTATCAGTTTAGTCAATGGTATTTATAAACTGCTATCAAAATGCCTCTCTGTCAGATTAACTCCTGTTCTTCCTACTGTAATCTCAGATCATCAACACGCGTTCATAAAGGGTAGGAGTATTATGGACTGTTCCATGATTGCTAATGAATTAATTCATTTTGCAAATAAAAGGAAGGACAAGCTTCTCGTCTTGAAGCTTGATTTTCATAAAGCTTTTGATTCACTTGACTGGAATTACTTGCTGAGTGTTATGAGATCTATGTCTTTTCCAGACAAGTGGATTACTTGGATGTCTAACTGTTTATCTTCTGCATTCACTTCTGTGCTTGTTAATGGTAGTCCTATTGAGCCTTTTATGCTCAAAAGAGGAGTTCGGCAAGGAGATCTTATCTCGCCCTATTTGTTTGTTTTAGCTGCGGAGGGTTTGAAGAGTGTTTTACAAAAAGCAAAGGTGATGGGTCTTATTGATGGGTTTGTTTTTTCGAATGATCATGATTCTATATCGATTCTCCAATTTGCAGATGACACAGTCTTATTTATTCCTTATGATTTGCAGCAGCTTCGCAATCTGACTCGCATCTTGCGCTGCTTTGAATTAATTTCAGGTTTGAAAATCAACTTCCATAAAAGTTCTTTGCTTGGCATTAATGTTTCTGATACTGATTTGACTTCAGCGTCGAATGTTGTGGGCTGCCGAATAGAAAAATTCCCTATCAAGTACTTGGGGTTGCCTATGACTGTGCGTTGAATTCCTGTCTCAACGTGGGATCATGTTATTCAGCGGTTCAAGTCTAGACTATCTCTTTGGAAAGGAAACTTACTCTCTTCGGCTGGGCGTTTAGTTCTTCTGAAGTCGGTTCTATATAGCCTTCCAATTTATTTTATGTCAATTATGGGAATGCCGGCTTGTGTTCAACATCAACTGGAATCTTATATGAGAAAATTCCTTTGGAAGGGTGATACCTCAAATGCTAGAGTCTTCTGTAAAATATCATGGAAAATTATTTGCAAAGACTTTGATAAGGGTGGCTTGGGTGTGTGTAATTTGAAGATTCGAAACCAAAGCTTACTTTTCAAGTGGTTATGGAAGTTGCGTACGGCAAAGCGAGATTCTTTATGGTTTGGAGTGGTCTCTTCTTGCTCTTTATTATCAAATTGGAACACTCTTATTTATGGTAATACTAAACAGCTTTTGTTTACTTGGAAGAGTATTCGGCGATTTTGCTGTCTTGATACGAATGTTTGGCATCTTTTCATCTTAAATATGAGTTTTAACGTAGGTAATGGTGATTCTATTTCTCTTTGGCATGATAATTGGACTGGAAACGGTACGGCAGCAGACTTTTATCCTCGTCTTTATCAACTTTCGAACTGCAAACAATCTACAATTAGATCGGTTATGGAATCTGGATAGAGATGGCGTAGAAGGCTGAGGTTGGGAGAGAAAGATCAATTTTTGGGTCTTAATCTGTTATTTGAGCAGAATGGGAATGTTGGAGTGTTCGATCAAGATCAGTTGGTGTGGAAGCGTAGCAGTGGCGGATTCTCAGCTGCAAGTATGGCCAAACTGATTAATTCAGCAAATACGGTGAATGAGATTTCGGTTTTGACTTCAGCAGCAACAAGGGGACGTTCAGCAGGTCCAGGAAATACAGCAGTTGTTTTTAGGGTCAATTGGGATAGTGAAGCTCCTCCAAGAGTCAAGTTTTTCATGTGGACGACACTGCATTATAGTACTCCAACTCTTTCCTTTCTTGCTTCGCGAACAATTGTCTCTGATACAAATTGTTGGTGTGGTGTTTATGGTGATTTGGAGACACAAAATCATATTTTCTTGAATTGCATTTTTGCAAGAAAAATATGGTATGAGCTTTTCAAGAAATTGAGTGTTTCTTGGGTAATGCCTTCATCTTTTGTCGATTTCTTCGTTCAGTGGAATGCTATTATTTCTAAGAGAGGACTTATGAAGCTTTGAACAACTATTTGGATCATCATTGTTTGGGAAATTTGGAAGTGCCGTAATTATCGCGTTTTTCAGCATAAAGAATCATCTACCATAGATGTAGTTTATAGAAGTTTTTATAGTGCCGCTTTTTGTTACAAATGTAATCACCCGTTTTTTGTTTACTCCAGTTTAGACTTGTTTAGAAACCCGGATTCGATTTTCTTGTAATTTTCTTCTTCTATCTCAGAGTCGTAGCCTTTAGTGGCATAAGCTTTGAGTAGGGAAGTTTTTGCCACTTCTTGTGGCTTTCTATAAAATCCAATATTCATCAAAAAAAAAATTGACAAGTTTTCAACGTTAGGATAGAATCGAAAAAGAATAATAAGATCGTATTTTTTTAAGACATTAGACCTATTTACAGTGTGGTTCATGCATGCATTAGGGTGTGTGCCTGTGTGGTCCATGGTATATTAGAGTTTCCACCCTTATTATATGACTTAAGTATGTTTTTACCCCTTAAACTTGTAAATTATGCAATTAATATTATAAAAGGGCTTCATTCATAGGAAAAAAATTCAATTTAGCTTCTCAACTAACTTTTACTATAAATTAGTCTAAAATTTAATAAAAAAATAAAAAATACTTTTTTCTAAAATCTAATAAATCATTAAAATCTAAATTAGCATAACAGTTCTAAAATAATAAACTTTTAGTTATTTATCACATAGTTGTTTGTAATATGTAAAAACAATCAGTTAAAAACAAATTAAAATTATTATTATCTTATAATTTTTTAATTTTTTGATAATTGTGGACGATAGAGCGATTATAGGAGAAATTGAATTCACGACCTAACAGTTTGTTGCCCATCATTTATACCATTTGAGGTATAACTCATTTATAATATTCTATAAATTAATTATATATATGTGTGTGTGTGTGTGTGTGTGTGTATGTGTGTGTGTGTGTACACATACTAGTTCAAGATTAAAAAAAATAGTAACTAACTATAACACTTTTTAAATAATTTTACTTAAGTAAATTAAATTTATATATCAAATTTTTGGTTGATTAAAAAATATTTATCAAAATAAATTAATTAATATAACTAATCTATTAATACATTCAATCAGTAAGAAGTTTTTTTTAAATTTGTGAATTTATTTTAAAAAATATTATATTATTTTAAAAGTATATACATTGTTAAATTTTTTTAATTTTAATTTTTCTAGCACATTTTAACCATATATTACCATTTTCAATAGTGCATTTAATAACTTGCTCTAATTTTTTTGATTGGTGATGGTGGCGTGTGGTCACCATGCTCCAATGGAACGGCGAGGTTTTGTCACCATGTATTGACAGACCGACGATTTCGAATTACAATGTTACGAGAGAGCTGCAAAATATATCGCCGCCAAATGCCAATTCATCATCTATGTAAAATAATTTTAAACTATTTATTTTGTTTTAAAATAATTTTAATTATTGATTTTATATCATTTCAATATTAAACTTAAAAATAATAAAATATTTTCATTTCTAAAATGTCATGTATTTTAAAAGAATAAATTCACACATTTTATTGGACTAATTTATGCAAAAAAATTAAATATTTTTAAAGATGCAATTTATTATATAATTTTTATAATTATTTAACAACTACTTTTTTGTTGTTTTATTATTATTAGAAAATTTTATTCAATAAATAATCAAATTTATATTATTTTTTGAAGAAATTATACTAATTTTAATAATTATTTATTTGTGAATTTTTGAAAAAAATATATTTTAACTAATTATCATAATATGTGTTTGTTTTTCACTAAATTTTAGGCTAGTCTATACTAAAAAATAGTCTAGACGCTTCATTGACTCTTTTTATGATATTGTTATGATCTAAATGATAAAAATTGACAATTTCAAAATCCAATTTGATGTAATTGATAACGAATTATAAGTTCAAGAAGCAAATTGATATTTAAATTCATATCATGTCAATTGGTTCCCTCATAATATTTGTCTGGACCAATCCACAGTGAATATAAATTGAAATACTAAATGATATATGTAATTTCAAATAAGTACAACTAAGTACATGGAGAGACTAATTAAGAAAAAAATTGAGTACTTATATTTTTAAAAACATTACTAGCTAGTTAATATCATTTATTAAGCAGTTAAAATGACTGAATTGTAGAATAATAATCTGTATTAAATTATAAAATAAGAATACCATAAAATAAACTTTTGCCTTATCAAACTCCATTAAAATAATTAATAAGTTGACATGTCACTGTTTCACCTAATTAAACATCAGGGAACAATTTGGATATGTCTTTGAAAATATGAGAGTTCAAATGTCTTTCACAATAAAATTTAGGGACCTGATAATAATTTGTCCATTGCTTACATTAATAAAATTATCACAATTTTGGATTTTAGTAGCCGTCGAAGATTTGTCTTCTAGTGATACCCTGTTACTGATATAGAATAATATCCAACTTTCGACCCCAACTTGAAAAATTTTGAAAAAATAAATAAATAAATTCTCAGTGGATTGAGATATTAATAAAATACTATAGTTGCATAACTTTGCATAATTAACAAATTTTATACTATTAAAGTACAATTTTGCTCCTTTTTATTAGATCATTAATAAGAAATTTTATTACTTGTTAAACTAAACTTGTTAGATCATAGTTCTTCTCAAATAATTAGGGTGTATTGAGCTATGGAAATGCAAAAATCAGGTATGTATGTGTTTAATCATAGTTCTTGTTGATTTATTCTATAAATTTAAGCTCTCATTAGATCCTTATGTTTCTGTTATGTGCACATGAAATCAAAATTCTTGTAAGTTTTAATCAACTCTTGTTCCGCAATTTTTTCTTTTAAAATCACTCTTCATCTATATCCGTCAAATAAATAAATCTATAACAAATAGAGATGTCTGAGCAGAAAAAAATATATTAAAATTTTGTGTTTTTTATATGAAAATGATTCCAGCTATATTTTTGTTTTACATGTCTAAAGAACTAAATATCTATCTGTAAGTCAGTAACGATACACATAGCCATGTATAAAAAAAATGTTCAATAATTGGTATAAATAATTAAATACATATAAATAGTTATCCTAAATTTTAATTTTTTAAAGCATACAAATTTTAGACTTTATAGCTGTCAATGATTTGTCATCTAGCTAAAGTTTTTTTTCATATAGAAACTAAATGTCAATGAGCTTTTAACCTTTTTGATGTTGATTGGATGTGTAGAAAATCTTGCATTTTCCGGGAGAATTGAGGATAGAAAATACAGAGAATAGTGAAGCTGCAATAATGTGCAGCAAACTTAGATGCTAATGCATCATTACATTCATATAAACACATATGTTCTGTAGCTAAAGATCAGACATCTATAGTTTTTTAGGTTTTTGTTTCAGAATGTAATAAATATATACATATTTTTAAATTAAAATCCATAATATAAGAATAAAAATTTGTATTATTACGGTTTGTTGTGTTATTTCTAATATAATATAACTTCTAATCAATAATGGTAGTAAGAAGACGTGTATTATTTAATTATCTCTATCTTTAAGGTCAGCTGTGATATACATATTCGCATATATCTGAACGGTCTGTATTTAATTTGTTCAATCATGAAAAGCTGCACCTAATCACCCTCTAATTTGATTAGTTTAATTGTGTTGATTTGGACTCTATAACCATCATAGAATGGTCATCTAGCTAATGATTGTTATATATATTAATAAAAGCATCTTTTAAATTGATTATTGGGATATAAAAATAACAGAGTACCAAAGCAGAAGTGGTGAAGGTGCACTTATATCAAAATCTATGTTTTGCTAAGAAATGTTTGTTTTTTAATGAGTAAAAATGTATGATCTTCATAAGGTAACATGTTTGATCCTGCCGCAGGCAATTTATATGAAAAAGGGCTTGTAATTTTATTTTTTTTACTGGATTGCTAAACACCGCCCGTTTTTACTTAACACCGCACAGGCACATTACCTTTTTACCCTTTTTAATTTTTGAATAGAAAATCAAATCATAAAAAAAATATAAATCCTCTCAACTCATTCAAACATATTCAACCTCATATTCTACGGTAATGTCGGATTCTGAACGAGATAAAAATCGACAATCCCCGATGAATTATTTAAAAAAAAATTCGAAATAAATAATTTTTTTTTCAGTTTTTTGGAGGGGGGGACATCCCCCATTTCACGTCCCCTCTTCAGGAGGGGACGTGGATCTCCCACGTCCTCTCCTGAAGAGGGGACGTCGTTCGTCCCCTCTTCAGGAGGGGACGTGGGACTTCACTGTCCCCTCCTCAGGAGGGGACGTGGATCTCCCACGTCCCCTCACGTTCCCTCCTGAAGAGGGGACGCCGTTCGTCCCCTCTTCAGTCCACGTCCGCTCCTGAGGAGGGGACAGTCAAGTCCGGCGTCCTCTCCTCCGGAGGGGACGCCGGACGTCCCCTTTTCAGCCGGAGGGGACGCCGGAAAAACAAAAAACAAAAATTTGAAAATTATTTTTTATTTCGAAAAAGCTGGAACAAATTGTTTCCAAACGTCGATACTCGTTACCCGACGAATTGTACTCGTTGTCCGCCATTTTAATCGACTCTTTACGTATTTGTTCGAATGTATTCGAATAAGTTGAGAAAACTTTTTTTTCAAAATTTTGCTAGAAGGCCAGAAATGTCTTTTGTATGGCGGTGTTAAGTAAAACGGGGCGGCTAATAGTAAAACCCTTTTTTTATCATTAAAGAGAAGAAATTTTAGTAGAGAATACGGACGATGCTTATACCAGTGAAATTTAGCTCATTGATAGCTTGCAAATTCCTCATTTACAGTTAGTTCTAAAAAAAATTCAAAACTTCTGATTTTAGTTATTGTATATAGACCATTTGTCAAATAATTATATATAGACCATTTGTTAAACAGTAAAAATTCAACGATTTACTCCTGAAGTTTCGTCAAATTAACTACTATACTCTTCCGTTAATTAATATCTATTATTTAATTTAGTCAAAGGATCTGATTGTCAAAAATAAAATTCAATTTGACTCTTAAATTTATTTTTGTTTCAAAGAATATCATAAAATTACTAAAAGAATTTCAAATAATTTCTAAATAATTTCAGTTTACTTATCAAACCATAATATTTTTAATAAATATTTTAATTTATTAAAATAATATTAAAGATAATTTTCTATCAAAATAAATTCAAAAACAATGAAAATATTACTTAAATTTAATACAATTTAGTTCATTAAAAAGCTTAGAAATTTAATGTGTTTTATTTAGTTTAAAATTTAAAATTTATATGATGCAAAATCAAATTATATCAAAAACATATTGTACTATAGCATTTGTAAATAGAATCGAAACAAAATACATTAAGATTCAATTTTTAAAATTAATTTAAATTTTCATTAAACATATTTTAAAATAATTATATAAATATTTATTGTTTGTCAAATAATTATGTATAAACTATAAAAAAAATTATTTGGATTTTTTTATGATTTTATAAATTTATGATTCTTTTAATAGAAAAATAAGTTCATGGGGCAAATTGAATTTTAATTTTGACAAAAAGACCCTTTAAGTGACAAAAGGGGCCATTAGTGAATTTCAATCAAATGTTAGAGGATATTTTCAAAAAATTATAGAAAAACTAGTAATTTGACCTAATATAATTATCTCTATAAAGATGAAAAAAAAAATTGGGAGGACTAAAAATTTCAACTATAGATGCCCTTTATGATTATTTAATGTTTTACAAAGTAAATGTTATTTTATCTTACTTATCACCCTCCAATGGTAAAATAGATAAAATTAAAAATTAAAACAAAATAATCCTAGATTTCCCTAAACTGCAAATCAAGATATGGATGATAAAGATTGGTATTCCTACACAGAAAATGTTACTTACAGACCATTAAATTCAATATTCATATAACATATACCTCACATTTTAACTCCTCTAAATCTAAAAGCCACTCCAGTAATGAACCTAAATTGGAACTGATATAAACATTTCTCTGAGAAAAACTCCTATTACAATCAAAAAGTATGACATCGATCCGACAAAAGGTTAGCTGCTTAATATCTCTTAATATACCTGCAAAACCAATATAGGAAAAAGTTATAATGATTTTGAGAACATAAAATAAATATATGGAAGCAGAAAACAGAATAGATCTTTGGTAATGACCTTGAATTCAGAAACGTGATTAAGTGGGAAATTTGTGTTCAACATCTTCAGAATGACCCTGGAAAATATAAAATACAGGAACTACACAATCACATACAAATAATTTCTATATAACAAACAACACAAGTAATAAGAAATGGCCTCGGCTTACCAGTTACCACTCGTTTCAGTAGAATCCCACAAATTATAGTAATCATCACAGTTTCATAAAGCCGCCTACTCCGACGTATCTGCCTTTGTATTTCTAGTGAAAATGCCGTAGGAAATCCTAAGAACTCGAGCATTAAAATATTCACCATGTACGCACAAATGACGAATGCAATCAGTTTCGTCTTCTTTTCTGGGCTCATGTGCATGTGTTCTTTCTCAGTCAAAGCATAAAATAGAGTTGTTAAAGGAAACATAAGTCCAGAAAGTAGTTGTACTAGTATGTTATTCCTGAAGCTCCTGTAATGCCTCCCAAAATCTATCTCTTCTTCTCTGCATGGCATAGGAGATATTATTGGTGAACACAATGCAAATCACATAATCCAGATGTTGCATACCAGTTTCTCTTCAATTAAGAAACAGTTTTTTAAATCATAATTAATCATCCTAATCCTAACACATTCAAAGAAAAAGGCAGAAACCAAATATGCAAACCTGGGAATGGGACGCCTCATATAAAGATAAATTTCATCCCCAGCAACACCAAAAAACTGTCAATAAAACAAATCTGTAAATTCCAAGCACCAAGAGGGAAAACTTGTTCACATATCACATTCACAAATAAATTTAATTTCTACTTTAAGTGTTTTTTCCGGATAATTGATTCTCAGGATATCCTAAGTATTGTCTTATTTCATTTTCGTGACCAAATGAAATAAGATGTGCCTATACAAACACAAACAAATTCAAAAAATGTCATATGAGATGTGCCTATGAAAATATTATAGGGAAATCACTTGCATGAATGATTTGATTCCACATTTGCAAATCATCAAACAATGGAATGCTTTGTCCGATTAGACTAATCCGAAAGCTAGCATTGTTTTAAATAATAAAACATCAGAGTTTTAACAGCTTCACGTTCCAATCCATATTGAGAAATTCACTCGGATATTAGAAGTGAAAACTACTAAAAGAAAAGCTTATACATAGTGATTAAGAGCCAACTGACCACAAGGCAGCAAAATGGACCAAATCATCATAAAGTCCAACATAGATTAATAATCATGCAGAAATTCATCAGGAAAGAAAGCAACATCATATGGTTAAAAAGCAGCAGGTTGTCATTGCAGAACATACATGAAGAACAACGTGTGGCAAATCTACTTCTTCTATCCAGTTGCTGAAAGTTGTTCTGAAACCAAACAACAATTAATATGAGAAACAGAGAAATAAGCGAAAAATCAAAAGCTTGCAAAGTGTTACAAACAAGTTCCCACCCACATTTTCATTTTCTTTAATGGTAATAACATCACCACTGAACCAAGATAACGATGGGAACAGAAGTCAAAATTCAATAACGGTCCATGATCTATAAAGATCAAAGCCTGTGATGATTACTCTTCATGCCCACAGGTCGTAGCACACTGTCTTATAGTATTATTACATTGGAAAGATTAATTTTCTATGCAGTAGCAAGCAAAAAGAACAGAGACTTAACATCATTCAGGCCACTCATCAAAGTTCACTAATTTCCAAACTGGTGATTAAAACTATCTAATATTAATACTTCTCATGGCTAGGGCTGTGCAAAACAAGAACCAGACTGGACCGAAGTTTGTTGTTCGATTAGGTTATTCAGTGAACACGGTCAGGTTTAGTGGCCAGTTCGGAGAATTTTAGAGTGCGGTTAATGGTTCATTCAAGAAGTTTGTAAAACCGAAATTACCGAAAAACCTCAAAACCCGAATCTCTCAAAATTATGAAGGCTTACATTTGATTGATATCCAAATTTCTAGGCTCTTGTTTTACTTTAACTAAATTTTTAAGGCTTTTGATTGATTTTGGATCAAAAGTTTTGGCCAATAAGCCAACCCGAATAAAGAAACTGAAACCGAACCGAACCAACCAAAAAGTGCAGTCAAAAAAATTGGCGTTTTGATAAACATTCCCACGGTTCAGTCATCTTTTTACATAATTTCGGCACCATGATTCTGGTCGATTCGGAACCGAACCGACCAATGCTCGGCCCTACAAGTCATGGCTACTAAAATCTTGTGAATCCAACCAAGAGCCATTGATTTGAACAGAATTAGTTCACAGTCACATATCAATTTATCTTGTACACAATACAAATCCAATCAGTTTTTACTACATGTAATGACGTTGATACAGTCATAAAAACCCATTCATGACTATTTATTCTACAAGAAAACCCAAAAAAACCCATCATATTTGTTAATCAGATTCTAACTTTTACAGTTTTAGAACAAACCTAAAGCTACTCATTCTGGGTTCCTTCATATTATTTCTAAAACTAAAAAACAAGCACAAGAACTTCAAACAAAATACAAAATAATGGCGCAAATAATACTTATAAACGTATGCTTTTTAATGTAAATCAATGGCGTTAATGTGCCGTTACCTGCAAGTAATTTGGTTCTTCATTGTTTTGGCAGTGTCAGCTTTCATTTTTCTATTGATTTTTGTGTTTTGGTTGGTACAGAGGGGACAAGAGTGTAAAGGGTTTTATATTGATGGGTTTGGTTTTGTTTTCATCATTTGGGGTTTAACTTTTTCACGACGTTACTCGAAATTACTGTCGCTAAAGAGGTAAGTTATAGACAGAAGAGACTGGGCCTATCAGAAGGCTATTGGGCTCTTTCTTCTTATTATTCTTTCTAAAATTGGGCTTTTGCTAAAAGATAAAAATTACATTTCTCTGCAAAATGCTTTATTTTTTAAATATAATTACAAATGAGCCTGTAGATTTTTCTACAACAAAGATTCAATTTACTCTAAATTGGGCATAATATTGGTCTTAAATGATTTTTGTATGCCCAATTTAGATTAATGATCTTTATATCTATCTATCTATAACTATCTTATATGTGGGAAGGGAGGGGGGACAAGCAAAATTACGAAAATAGATTTCATTAAGAGTATAATTTATAATTAAAAAGATATAACCAATAAAAGTTAATTTAAATTATATAATATAAAAAAGAATTAACATTTAATTAAACTTCAAACACGGTAATATCAGGATTAACATTTTAATTGAATGTCAAACACTATTACACCACTAACTACATATTATCTAATAAGAATTAAGAAAAAAGAAAAAGAAAAACATACCTTGGAAATAGACGGAAAAGATTAATTCACAGGATGGAACTATAATTGATATTTCTGCATTGGTAGCTTGGATGACTTTAGTTGGAAATTGAAACTGTAGTTGGTTGCTATATCTACTATTTTAATTCATTTAAACTATGCTTACTTTTTTTTAATTATTAAATTTAATGTAATTGTTAATTACTATTTTAATTAGAGTCCACCAACGCCGATCAATAACGGGGGTTAATGACATGTTTATTTATAAAATTAGTAAAAAAAATTAAATTAGCCCCCAATTAAATTTTTTTCTAAGTTTGTCACTTTTAGACCGCGGAACACTTCCGCGGTCTACTGCAAACCGCGGAAGTGTTCCGCGGTCTGCAGACGTGGCTCCATCTGGACGCAGGTGGAGCCACGTCGGCGTAAACCGCAGAATTGTTACGCGGTTTACAGAGAGAATTTATTCCCTCTAACATGGAATAAATTCTCTTTGACTAGGCAGTATTATTTAAATTTATTCCCTGTGACACGTCATTTTAATTTTTATTCCCTGTGACACGTCATTTTAAATTTATTCCCTGTGACACGTCATTTTTTTTTAATTTGTAATTTTTAGTTTATTAAATATGTTATTGTTATGAAGTATAAATTATATTTGAATATTTGTTAATATAATTATTTTGTAGTATTTTATAAATTTATTTTTGTAGAATGTTAAAAAAATTAACTAATTCAAACGTTTTAAATTTAAAAAATTCAACAATTAAAACGTAAAATTTTTTTAATCAAATATTTTTTCATTTTTAAATAAATATTTAATTTTTTTAATTTTTTTTAAATGATTGGGAGAAAACCTCCCAATCATTTAAAATAAATCAAATGATTGGGAGAATTTTCTCCCAATCAGTGCAGCCAGGGAATTAAATTCCCTGGCTGCACAAAAAGCAAACCGCGTAACTGTTACGCGGTTTGCCACGTTGGAAAAGCAAACCGCGTAACTGTTACGCGGTTTACTTTTCCTATGTGGCTCCTCCCTGACTGGCCAGCGAGGAGCCACGTAGGACAGACCGCGGAACAGTTCCGCGGTTTACACAAACCGCAGAACAGTTCCGCGGTCTGTAAGGTATTAAGTGGGAAAAATTGAAATTTTAGAGATAATTTGAAAAATAATTAGCAAATGAGACATACAATGGTCATTAACCCCAATAACGGGTCACATAATATAATTATGAAAAACTAAATATTTATTTATTAATCTAACTATATATATATATATATATATATATATATATATATATATATATCATGTTTTATCAAAATTTATAAAAATTAAATTGTCCTGCAAACTTTTTGCGACCCAATGTATATCAATTGGGAATATACATTCTACAAAAATCGAATGGTGACTTTTTCTTATTATTTTTATTTTATTCTATTTTTTGTTGGATTATATTTTTGAATTTTAGATTAAAGTTGGTAAAATGTCTACATCACAAATAATGGGTCATACTAATTAAATCTTTATCATAAGTAATACTTTATATGTGTCTTGTAATTCTAATTTGTAAATCTTCTACTGTATTTAATAATTTAATTAGTATAATTCAAATCGAACAACAGGTTATATAATTACATGTGTAGCACATACAATTAAAAATAATTTACAATAATTTATTAACAATTAAATTATTTTATTTTATATTTTATTTATTATTAAATAATTAACGGGTCATATAAATGTCGCTGACGTGCGTAGCACGTGGCGAAACGCTAGTCTATACTATATATAAAAGCACGGGGGGGGGGGGGGGGGGGGGGAAACAAGCACATTTACATTAATGATCTTTATATCTATACTATATATAAAAGCACGGATGGAGGGGGGACAGGCACATTTACATTAATGACCTTTATATTTTTAAAATATTAAAATAGTTATTAGAGTTAGAATACTAATCAAAATAAACTATTTATAAAAATATTTTAAGATAATAACTTAGAATAGTAACTAAAATAAACTCCTTTAAATATTTAATTATCACGCTACAAAATATGATACAATACGTATTAAACTTAAATTTCCCAAGTTATGGTGCATTAACCCGTTTCCTTATGTTTCATCAAAAAAGAAAACCTGTTTCCTTATATGCACAGTAGCTCTAGGCAACTCATTCATAGCCTTTGTATAGTATTATTGTTTTGACATGAAAAAACATTGGTTTAATTAATTTAAAAAATTATTATAGTTAAAATACTAACTAAAATAAATTATTTATAATACTATGTTAAAATAATTCTAAAATACTTATTAAAATAGTCTATTTTAAATATTTAATTTTTATTATTTTAAAACTATTTCTAATAAATTACTATTTTAATTATTACTTAATATTTGTTACTTATATTCTCTATACATAAAATACATTATTTTTAATTAACTATTATTGTAATTATTATTTGATAGTTTATTCTTAAATACAGAAAAAATTATTAATTAAATATAAATATAATTATCATAATCTATAATAAATATAGTTATCATTATTCGACGAGTTACACTACGAGCCACGTGTGAAACACGTAAAGCGGCACTAGTATATATAAAATGTTCCGATCAGTTTTTGATACCTCGTATGAAAAAATAAAACGAGTTAAAATAGCAAATCTATAGTGTTTTTTTACAAAGTCATGAACTTTACGTTAATCGATCTTTTGTGTTAAATTGAGGAGATAAAATGAACCTTTATTGAATTTTTTTATTGGCAACTTTATTTCTTCAACTAAATTATTTGTAAATACATATACTTTAAAAAATACACCAACTACATTTTATGCGAAAAATGGTGTATCTATTGGCGACAGTTTAAGAAGCGAGCAGAGAAAAAAAATGGTTGATGGAAAGTATTTATCCATTCCAACGCCGATCAACGGAAATAGACCGAAGGCCGGATGAGGCGGAGGAAGGAAGAACTCTGGTGAAGAATAACATCTAGTCTCTTTTGTTATGCTTGTTGTTATAATTAATATATATATATATATATATATATATATATATATATATATATATATATATATATATATATATATATATATATATATATATATATATATATATATATATATATATATATATATATATATATATATATATGATTATAATTGATGTTTCCAAATTAAATTTAACAGTGTCAAATTAATTATAGAACAATTAAAAAAGGACATTTTAAATAATATAATCAACAATTGGCCGGTCTTTGTATTGTCATCGACATTTTCACTTTCCATTAAATATCAATAAGAAAAACTATTATAAAATCATTTAAACTAGAACTCTGTTTTTCTTTTTGGGAAGAGGATTCAGATTTAATTGCTGGCTTAATTGAAAAATAAATAATACTAGATTTTTCTATTAAATTGCCATATTACTATTTGAGATTGATTTCACTATAAGTGTTTATCTCATATATTGTGTAATGTCATATTTACAACAAGTCAATAGATATTTATTATAAAAAACATTTTTATTTAATTTTTTTATTATTATTTTTTTCACATAATTATCGTGTCATTGATTTGTTGTACGAATAACATGGCGAAATGATTGGATGCTATAATTTTTTTTCATTACATAGCATAGGCTATTAATCACCTATGGTCTCTGATATTTAAGGGTACGTGCACAAAATCCCTTGATGTTTAAAAACGGAAACAAAACTCCCTGATCTTTGTGGTGGTGCTCATAAAACCCCTAAACTCCAAATATGACCAAAACACCCTGAAGCCGTCTTTTTCAGTCAACTGACAGTCTTAAAAAAAACTGACGGCGCCACATCAGCTGCCACGTCAGTAAAATATCTTAAAAATTTCAAACACCTAAAATACCCTTAATTTAATTTAGAAAAAAAAATAAAAAAAAAACAAATCACTCCAAGCTAATATAAACCATTTGATTAGCCAAAACAACTAATCCAACCACCAACACTACCCAACCAGCGCTAAAATTTCCGGTCATCTTCTCCGAATGAATGATGACCGGGAAATTTTCCGTTGCGTGGATCTGTTTTTGGAACAAATTCGATGTGGATCTGTTCTAAGAACAGTTCTACATCGAGCTTGGGATGACCGGAAAATATTTTGGTCATTATTTATTCGGAGAAGATGAACGGAAAATTTTTCGTCGGCGGTGGGTGGCGGCAGTGGTTAGGTGGGGGCGGTTTGGGTTTGAACGGGTGGTTGAATTTTGGGTTGAGTTTTTTGATTTAATCAGATATTATATTTAGGAGTGTTTTGGGTATTTTTAAATTTTTTTGGTCTTTCAATAACGTGTCAACTAACACATGGCGATATCAAATTTTTTGTTTTGTTTTTAAAGACAGCCGCAAAACAAAACGACGTCAGGGGTATTTTTGTCCACAAGGGCCGTAAATACCGCCAGCACAAGTTTCAGTAGGTTTTGCATCCGTTTTTAAAGAACAAAGGATCACTTTACCCCCTAATCTTGGCACAAAGTATCAAAAACGTCCAAATTGAGAAAACCGGATCACTTTTACCCTGAACTTGTCAAAACCGGTACAAAAACACCCCTTATGATGACGTGGCACTTAATTGGAGAGTGGGTTTCTAATTACACTTAATTTACTCTAATTAATCAAACTTAAATACTAATTAATAACAATTAAACTCTAATTAATTTAGGGGCCTTTTTGAACTTTTATCCCAAAAAAATTCAAATTTTTTTTAAGTCCTCCTCGCCGGAAGTCTGTTCTTGAACGAACAGACCGGCCAGATCTGTTCTCTCAAGAACAGACCCGATCTGTTCTTGAGAGAACAGACAGCGGGTCTGTTCTCTCAAGAAGAACAGACGGCGGCGCCGCCGTCTCTTCTTGAAGAACAGACTCAGGTCTGTTCTTCAAGACCCATGGGTCAAATTTTTTGACCCATGGATCTGATTTAATTTTTAAAAAAAATTGATTTTTTTTATTAAAAATATAAATTTTAGGGATTAATTTGGTATATAAGTAAAAGTTGAAGGATTAATTTGTAATATTAAGTTTGAAATTAAAAAAAAGAAAATATTTTTTTTAATTATTAGGTATTAATTTAAAATGTTTAACAAAATTATGACCATTTTAAACTTTTTTCAATCAAAACCCATCTTAAAAAACCAAAACCACTATTAAAACTGGAGAGTGGGGTACACTCTCTAGGGTGAGAATGGGAAGGAGGTTTTTTGTACTAAATTTGACAAATTTAGAATAAAAATAATTCTGTTTTGCTAATTTAGACGTTTTTAATGTTTTGTACCAAGTTCAGGAAGTAAAGTAATTTTTAATTCCATTTTTAAACATCAGAAGATGTGCACGACCCCTCAAATATCAGGGGTCATGAATAATTATTAGCCTAGCATATGAGCAAATGTTTGAAGTCAGAATATTAAATGGGGTTTGAAGATTGAGGGTCATGATTGGTTCTTTTTCAATCAATGAGAATAGTGGGTAAAACATGGGCCTATTAGATGAATATTGGGCTTTTTCTTTTTAGAGTTCTTTACAAATAGGGGGTTCTGACACAACTACTCTAAGACATAAAAATAATACTTCCTCTGTCCCACTCTAATTGACAAAATAACTAAATTACAATAACCAATACAAACTAATAAATAGTATAGAGAGTTACTTGTATACCCTTCTATTGATAATAGAGCTAATTAATGCTATTAGTATATTAATCAAATTTTCATAAAATATTCACCATTTTTCCATAAAAGACATGACTTTAAATGAGGGTAAAGATGGAAAATTAAAGAAAAAAATTATAGTTATGTTAGTTTTGTCGATTAGAATGGGACACCAAAAACTCCATATTTTGTCAATTAGAGTGGGACGGAGGGAGTATAAATTTTTGGAGTGGATTTTTTTAAGAGGAAATTAGACCGAAGAACACTAAAAGCCTGAATAATCTCACAAATACCGACCCGCATGTTTTCTTGTAAAAATACGCAATTCTCCTTCCTCCTTTATTCTTCACGTTTTTACTTGATTTTTTACGGTTCAATATATCAAAAAATACGGTTTCTTCTTTCTCGCGTAGAGGCACGACGCGACGTCTACATCAAACACCCATGGCCAAACTCTTCTCTTCTTCTTCTTTTCTTCTTCTTTTTCTTATTCGGCTTCTAGAATTATTGGGTTAGGCGCTGATGGCTTCACAACGCACCAAAGAGTCTGAGTTGCGGCTTTCTTTGGTATTGGTGGTGCCGCTGGCGGGGAATACACTATCGGCGGTAAAATATTGTTGGGCACAAAACAAATCTAGCTGGAGAGGGAACAATTAAATGATTATTTTTTTGCTGATCTCGGTTTGTGTAAATTTTAATATCTAAAAAATTCAAATATTCAGTCAGTTTGATTTAGTTATAAATTTAGATTCGGCAGGTTTGATTTTGATATAAAAAATTTTGATTTTTAGTTATTGGTTTGATTTGAAATTAAATTATTCAAACGGAACAAATTAATTAAAAAATTCAAATATCCTCTCGTATTTTTATCGGTTTTACCCGACCTATTCGATCGGTTTGATTTTATTATTTTTGTTTTGTCGTTTTAATTTTAACTATTCGATTCAGAGATTGTCGGTCGTTTTCGACCGAACCGACCGAATGCTCACCTCTTCCCTCTCTATTACTATGTATATTATTATATTTGCTAAATGCTTGATACTTCTCATGGCAAAAATTAAGTGAGGATGAGCGAGACCAAAATAATTGATCATAGTAAAAAATATAATATTAAAAAATAATAAAGGTGTAAAGAAAAAATTAAGGGTCAAGAAACAACCGTTCATTCTACCTCCTAATTTCTTACGTAATTGTTCCACTTAATGTAAAGTAGATGATTTCGATTGAAATTAACATCCTACCATAATCAAATCATAGAATTTTCCAATATAATTGCATACCTTTCGTTGTTGATGGCTTATATTTTTAATTAAGAAAATCAATTGAACCTTCTCTTCTCTTCAAGAACATGAATGAATGATGAGAAATTTTAAGGATTGCACATTCTTCAAATTTTAGCCCTCGATAATGGGATTCATATAAGTAGATTAATATTATTTTGTGCATCACATGGTCTTTAGAGGCACTTTTATTTGTAAAAGGGTGGTGGAGAAAAGGTGGTGACTTTTTTATTATATGAATTAAGCTACCATTAAGTCACAAAATAATAATTTTAATTTTTGCAACTTTCTTCTCTTAGAATGTTTTTAATTAGAAACTTGCCATTTAGTTACTATAGATTTTTTTATCTAATTATATATAAAAAAACTTAAATATTAATTTTCATGTTTTTTCATAAATATGACCAATCCATTTAAAAGCTATTATAATATTTTAAAGGCTTAATGGTATAAAAAATCACAAATTTTAACGTGTTTTGCAAATTTAATATAAACTTTCAATTTTGGCAAATTAGTACACAAACTTTTAATTTTTTGCTATTTTGGCACAGATCAATTTTCCATGAAAAAAAATGCTGATGTGGACGCCGGAACAGTGGTTATTCCAATGTGCACATCAATATTTTTCTCTATTTTTTTGAAGGAAAATTGATCGGTGCTAAAATTGCAAAAATTAAAATTATGTATTAATTTGCCAAAATTGAAAGTTTATATTAAAGTTACAAAACACGCTAAAATTTATGGTTTTTTACGCAATTAAGCCTATTTTAAAATATTAATATTAGAATATTTTAATTTATTAACTAATTCTGAATTTATGTTAAAATTAGACCATATAAAAAGTGATAAGTAAGATATGTTATAATTACCAATGAGCTATAAACAGTTCAAATGATATAAGCGCTGGACAATAAATTAACAGATTGTGTATTCAAATCCTTCTAAAAGCGCTCCTCCTCTCCAATTATCAAAAATAAAAAGACGTGTTATAATTTTCAAAAGATTATGGGTCATAACCCGCCAAATAAGACTAACCGGGATTAAAGTCAATAAATTTATATTCATATCAAAAAAATAAAGAGTAATATCATTTAAACTTATAAACTATATGTGTTTTTTTAATTTAAGAGTAACAATATTAAGAAACGAGGTCCAAGAATGAAGAAGGGGTAGAATTACTGAATGAATACGAGCTGTGGCTAATACCCGACCCATAATCGGATGTGGGAGTTCCAGAAGAGGATGGTTCAACTTCTAGATGTGCAAAGTTTCTAATCTTTCCGGTTCAGTTAATATACAGATCTTTTACATTTTCTGCTGGGTTTCAATTCCTTTCTTTTTTATAGAGAATTGTTCCGCCTTGACAGGGCGGTACTCTGACCGATTGAACTACAATCCCAGGAAAATTAAGCGTACAGCCTAAAAAGTCTTAGATTCTTTTTTAGAATTGGATTTCATTCGAACTATTTAGTTTCGCCGTGTTGTAACAGAGACACGAATGATATACTATATTATTATATATAAATATTTATAAATGCAGTGAACTCTAGTGAGCTAATTCATGAATTGAATCAAAAATTGGCCAAGCGGTTAATCATGAATTTTAGAAAGTATTAGATTTATACATCAATTTTCATTTGACTCAATTTAATACACCATGTCATAATTGGTAGTTGTCTTCTATGGTTGCTTTGTATTTTATAAACTAAATATTATTTTGTCTATTTATTATTATTAAGTAAATTATAATCACTTCCGCATAATAATAAAATAGATAAAATAATATAGATTTTTCTATAATAACCAATAGACTGATTTGATTCGTCTATTATAAGAGAATTAAATCTTTTATTTATAAAATAATTGAGGACTTTAGTTAAAATAATTTTTGGTTAATTTCTGATGTGCAGTGGAAGTGTAATTATAGTTTGTACACAAAAAAGTAGATTAGTGTGAGAAATTTTACCTTCTAGTCATAGAGAATGGAGACAACGACCTAGTCATACCATGAACATTATTTATTAATATGTTAGTCTAATTTAATTACACAATAACATAACTTTAATTTATTCTACTTTGTCACCCTGCATACCTTTAAAAATAAATAATAAAAATCATTTAATGTTTTACTGTATATATTATGATGTTGAATTTTTTTATTTTTCTTTCTGGATTTGCTTAACTAGAGCTAGCATGGTGGTCAAGTCAATAACGACAATGACTTGCTGCAAATTGAACCTGTTATTGTCAATATCTTACCAATGCATGAAGACTTTTGAGCCAATTCCTTGACTTATTTTATTTCTAAAGCTTTATATAAATGATACAACAATTTATGGGTAAATTAAAATAATAATGTAAGCCTGCACAAAAAAATATATAAAGGAATGAGCACACGGTAAGTTAGATAAAAAAAAAAATCAGTGATTTAATTGATCTTTTAATAAAACGGTTAAATTAATCGAATTTTATAATCACAAATATATAAAATTGAACATTTTTAATTATTTTGATTAACGGATAGAAAATAAAAAATAATATTTATTTAAATAAAAATTACTAACTACATTTTTAAAAATCAATTAGTGACAAAATTGAATATTTTTGTTAGTTGAACCCATCAGACTAATAAAAATTAATCGAATTTAATTGAAATATATGGGTTAATTCAGTTTAGTTAATGTTTCACGCATTCAAAATTTGTATGTATATTGATAGAATTAGGCACTTATATATGTAAAACAAAAAAAAGTTGTCCTACTTAAATCATATTTTATGCTATATAATTGTAATATTTGATATAGAATATACAATTAAATAATATTATATTTTTACAAATATTTATTGATATGAATATTTTTTTGTTATATTAAACAAAACTTTAGATTGTAAATTGAATTTTAAAAAGACATTTTTTAATCATTTTTGGAATAGGTAAGACTACATGGGGAAGACTAGCACATTAAATGGAAGATGGTAAGCATCACTCGTGATGTGTATTTACTATTTCCCACTCTTAGTCGGGGCATAGCCAAGGGATAAGGATAAACATTTTATCCTACTAAGATATTTTTTTCTCTTTTATATTATTGAAGTATTATTGTAGATCCAAAAATAAAACTTCAAATTTAAGGTCAGATTTAGGATATTACTGAATTATACCTTTTGTTTCAAAGGGTGTCACTCATATAAAATGCAACGTTTTTGCTTACATGACAAGTCAAAATTACAAAAAATGACATAATTCAGTAACCTTTTTTGGCCTAATTATTTAAAATCCACCACCTTATAACTTTTTTTCATTTATACCATGATCTAGAAAAAACTTCAATTGTACCCTATCTTTAATTTTAGGCCAAATGTCGTAAAAAGGCCAAATCTTTCATAAAAATTTCACAAAAGTCCTCACCTTTCAATTTTGTCGATTTTGGCCAAAAACAAATTATTTGATTTCAATTGTGGCCAACTCTCAGTTTGATTTCAATTTGCCTATATAACGCTTATGTTGCGCCTATGTGGCATGCTAAATATTGAAAGGTCGGAATTTTTGTGAAACCAAATAATCCATTTTTGGCCAAAATCGACAAAACTGAAAGGTCGGGACTTTTGTGAAACCAAATAATTAGTTTTTGGCCAAAATCGACAAAATTAAAAGGTCAGAATTTTTGTGAAACTTTTGTGAAAGGTTTGGCCTTTTTACAACATTTGGCCTTAATTTTAATATTTCATCTTCAGTTGATCCTTTCACTTCTAATTTTGCTACCGTCCTATGTAAAATTTGTTATTTATTAGTCTTTTATTTACTTAGTTTTTTTAAGGACAAAAATATTATGAAATTTGATTGTAGAAGGATAAAATAAATAAGTTTTATTGAAAAGGACAAAGTAAATAAAAATAAAGAGACCTAAAGATGAATTCTGCCTAATTAGTGATATGCATTTAAAAGACAAGCATACACATCCAAAATAAGGAGCAGAAACTAAGATGTCAACTAAAGGACATAACTGGAAGAAAAAAACTAAAGAACATAACCAATCAAATCACTATGAAAGGGACCTCAATTTCGCAAAAGTCATGCATAAGTATGGATTCTCTACGAAATAAAGACTTGCAAACAAATTTTAATCAATCAAAAAGAAATTATTTTTTCAATTTTGTATTAATGTTCCAATTTTTAAAAAATATTAGCTTTAATCTAATTCTAATATATTTATAAAATAAAAAAATTAATTAAAAAATCATTTATGATCAAACATAATATTTTTAGATCAAAAAATACTTATCAAAATTAGATTATAACTAATAAAATTAAAAAATTAAACTACTTTTTAAAAAATCTTGTATAATATAACTGCAATAATCAAATTCTGACATTTTTTTAATAACTGAGTTAATATTATTGATAATTTAATAAATGAATTTAATTAATACTTGAATTTAATTAATACTTGAATTAAAATAAATTTATTTTACTTCGGGGCCCGAGGTTCACGTTTTAATTAAAATATACATATTAAAATAATTATATCAATATTTTCTTTAAATTAAGTTAAAATGAAAATAATAATTATTTTTTTAGTAATTAGACCTGTCAATACTGATAACGTACAAGATTCAAATATCACTCATAATTATTCATACTTAATATAAAAAGCAAAAAAAGGAGCTTTCTTTTGTTGACAACAATGGGTATTATGCAGTTGAAAACAAAAAAAGAAAAATTATCTAGCCAGATGTACCAATCTTTGAACCAAAAAGCTTATATTCTATAGTGTGACGTTCAAAAATCTTGAGAAGGATTTTTCAATTCACAATGATAAGACATACTATCTAGTCCAATTTTTTGCTAATTTTTGTTTTCTTATGTTTAGACCGGTTTAATGTGTCTGATTTTAAGCCAATTAGCTTATTTAATATAAATTATAAAATTATTTTTAAAATCCTGGCTAACAGATTTAGAGTAGTGTTGGATAGATTTATGGGATTCCTAAAAAAACTTAAAATTTTAAAAATATCTACAAAAATATATGTCGATAAATGCCAAGTTAACTTAAAAATATTTACAAAAATACTATAAAATGAAAATTATTTATAAAACTACGGTGTGTATAATTTTAGTATATTTATATGAACCAGATTTAATACTAGTATACTTTCGGTACATCGATAATAATTTTATATATATATATATATATATATATATATATATATATATATATATATATATATATATATTTAGTTGATAATCTATACACTTCTTTTTTATATATATTTTCATTATAGTTACCAGAGAATCTGTATACTGTTTGTATAATTTTTATATATTGTTAGTTTAATTTTTAGTATACAATATGGTGTAATTGATAACACAGTACGGCGAAACAACCTCATTAAGAAAAATCATTGCTAAGTTAGGCAAAAGTACGGCCGACATGGTCAAAGAGCAAAGTAAACGCGAGTCTTAGATTGTAAGATCCGAGATATTCAAGGCATCAGAGGGTGAAGGTTAAAAAAAATACCCGAAGCTATAAAACATACGTATATCAGGCTACCAAAGGATCAAACTCGAAATACCGGACTAACAAAGCATAATGATTTACATGACGAAACCTGATATCAAAGGGCCCGTAAGTCGGCCTCATAAGGCACTCTTCATATAAAAGATAAGAACGGATAATCAGCCGACGTACTAAATTTACCTACTAAATTGCTCCGCACGAAGCAGAATCAGACACATCAACATAACAGAAAAGTGAGGACTAAGAGAGGAAAGGAAAGGATAGCTCAGCGAGATTTGCATAGGTGGAACTATAAAAACCACCTTATATGCAAACCCTAAAGGTACTTCTTTTTCACCATTATTCTTCTTCTTTCCTTTCTTTTTCTTTCCTCACAGAAAACCGACTAGATCGTCGGAGCGGACATCCGGTGACCCCCTACCGGTGTTCCTTCAGACCCTTGTTTGTTCAGTGCTTTCATGTCCTTCATAACCCAGAGTCGGCAGTGATATATCAAATATCATTAAGAAAAGAATGAACATGTAGCAGCTTATTTATCTGTTTAACGGATATGATTAAGCTATTCTAGTACAATTTTGGTTCAGTAGATGGTGTGTTGAAGATCGAAGGTTCGTGTGATATCACCTGTAGGAACGATTATCTCGAATTGATTCTTTGCAGGTAATAGCAGTTGCAGCATGATGAGTATTGTTTCTAGGATAAGCAGGTCGTTGCGTTGCATGGAAGTAGCATGATTAGGTTTAGGATACTTTGAAAAAAAACACCTACTTCGATATGCCCCCATTCTAACCTGATTAAGTCTGATTAAAACAGCTGAAACATTACATTCATGAACAAAGGATCATTTTACCCTCTTAACTTGGCACCAAGTATTAAAAAAGTCAAAAGTAGGAAATCGGGACCAAAAATACCCTTAACTTATCAAAACAGGCTCAAAAAAACCCTTCCCCACTTTCACCAAGGGAGTGAGGCACACTCTCCAGTTCTGATGATGGTTTTTTTTCCAAGATGGTTTTTATGGTAAAAAAATTAAGATGGTCCTAATTTTTTAAACATTTTAAATTAATACATAATAATTAGAAAACAATTACATATCAAATTAACAACTATAATTTATTTATTTTGCAAAAAAAATTTAAAAAATTCGATCTCAGACGGGGAAGAGCTCCTCTTTATCCGACGAGAGGAGTAGAGCTCTAGTGAGGATCAGAACAGACCCGTGGATCTATTCTTCCTCAAGAACAGACACCGAAGAAGAATAAACCCAAGTCTGTTACTCGGAAGAGCAGCAGCTTCTTGCCAGAAATTGAAAAAAAAATGATTTTTTTAAAAAAGGTTTCAAAAGGGCTCTTGTTAACTATAGTTTAATTGTGATTAATTAGTATTTAATTATGATTAATTAGAGTAAATTAGATTTAATTAGAAATTCACTCTCCAATTAAGATGTCACGTCAGTATAGGGGGGTTTTGAGCCGGTTTTGACAAGTTCGGAGTATAAGTGATCCGGTTTTTCAGTTTTGGACTTTTTGATATTTTGTGCCAAATTGAGGAGGTAAAATGATCTTTTGTTCTCACATTCATAGTCCAAATGCAGAAATCCAAATTTTCGATTTAATCTATTCTTTCCCTTTGCAAGTCTAATAGCTCCATGAACACTAAAAAATAGCAAAAACTTTCTAAATATCAGTAAAAACCCAGTTTTCCGGGTAGCTTCAAAGTAGAAGACAACAAAGATGGAGGTGGAAGGCGTAGAACGAGCTGAATGGTAGCTGGTTGATAGCCGATAAGGCTAGTATTTGAGCTGCCATTTACTAATTGTTGATTTAGAATTTTAAATGTATAAATTTCTTATGTTTATATTTATAATTAAAGTATTTTAACTGTTACAAATCGAGTGACTAAATTACACTTTATTTGCATAAATTAAATAATTCAATTAATTTATTTGATAAAATTTGTTATTTTCTGCTAAAATATTTATACTACATACTTTTTTATGACATAAAAATTTTTATGTTAAAATTTGAAACCGCATTATATTTCACAAAATGAAATTTATTTGGACAAGTTGCAATCGTAGAAAGCGTTGACCAAAGATGAGTGGGAACTGAAAAACTCTGGATGTTAATAACAATTTGGACTTAGGTGTCAAGTAGCCGGACAGTTTAGACATTCTTAACATATACTACTCTTAAATTATATTTAAAAATTCTTAAAAATATTCGTTCATATAATATTTTAATTTTTAAGAATAAATTATTTGAATCTTACTTGTACAATTATTGTTCACTGAAAAAACAAAACCTTTTATATTTTGTTTTTTATCGAACGCTAAAACCCCCTTATATAATTTGATCTAAAGTCCAATGTTTGTTCACTACGCACACGTTCTTGTATATTATTATTCTTATTTTCTCACCCTAATCATTATTATAATTGTTTTTATTATATTAAATATAAAAATCTAGTCACAGAATAAAATATTCACACTGAAATTAAGACTTGAATAAATAAATAAAAATAAAAGTCGACTTTCGTTTATAGTTTTAACACTTTAATCACCACAAGTCATAACAGCCTAATTAATCATTATTTCTAGTATTTTCTAGAAATTTAATGATAAAATTAATTATTTTTTATCTGTTGTACATGTTTGATGATAATTTAAAGTCATGTATCTTTTTATCAAAAAAAAGCAAATCATATATCTGCTGGTTATAATCTATGGGTGCAACAATATAATACAATATGTACCGTTATCATATCTTTCCATTTTTAAAATAAAAGATTACAAAGTTAGTAATTATTGGTAAAGTAATCATTTTCAAATAGTCTTGATTGGACTGTGTATTGCTTGCTTAATTTACTTCTGCAAACTTCTCATGAAGTACACTTTTAAAAATCTAATTACTCAAAAATTATTGTTTGAAAAATTATAATGCTAATCAAATTATAGATCTTCTAAAAGAAATTATAGATTTATTTTTATATTTATAAATTAATTTTCTAAATAAATATTTAAAATAATTCAATTGATTTTTTGATATTTTAAATATGTCACTAATTTTAAATTTCATATATAAAATTGGGCTAATCATTTTTTAAATCAAAATCTTTACACTTTTTATCAATTACTACCAAACTTTTAAATATTTATAATTATGTCCAATTTGAATTTTTTTTTACAATTGTAACTAAAATTTTAATTTTTTTTTTCTAAATCCAAACCTTTACATCTTCTATCAATTACGACCAAATTCTAAAAAAATGTCTAATTTTTAAAAGAGTTAATATAAAATTTTGGTCACAATTGATAAGAATTGAAAGGTTTGGATTTTAAAAAATAAAATTTAAAGTTTTGGCCATAATTAACAAATTGACATAATTATGTAAAAAAAAGACCATAATTGAGAAAAAAACGCAAAAATTTGGACTTAAAAAATAATTAGGCTTTAAACTTTTATAAAAAAAATGGGAATTTTATATATTTACCTCAAAAATAAAAATATATATACTTTTTATCTCAACATGGAAAAATTTTAAAAATAATCTCATATTTTTTTCGAATTTATGTTTTTACTCTGGATATTTAAATAATTATAATTTTACTCTGTTGTCATCCAATTATCATAAACATTATCATATTGGTATCATGAATCCTTCTGTAATTTTTTGTACGTACGTTATTCTAAAATTATCATAATCTTATCATACTTCGTTATCATAACATTATCATACTGCAGTGTTATGATACCTACATGATAATCCGAACTGTTTTATCATAACATTATTATAGATATTTTCATCTAGTTATCATAACACTAATACATAGCTACCATAAAACATTATCATCTTGGTATCATATAATATTGTTATGATAACGATATGACAATATTATGATACCGATATGATAATCAAATATTATTTTCTGCATAATTTTTTTCGCAGTGTTATGATAATGACATGATGCAGTGATAACGACATGATAATCAGACACTGTTTTTTTTACATAAAATTATTTTTCTGCAGATTTTTATATATGAAAATTGAAAAAAAATTAAAATCATTTTTTTAGGTTTGCAAGTTAAAATAAAATCATAAAATCGATAAAAACGGTGAAACGAAGGCGAAACAATGGATGAGCAATGGGGGAGTGACGGCGAAAAAATAATGAAAAAAGAAGAGAACAAAATGGAGAAAAAAAATGGAGAAGAGAGAGAAAAAAGATAGACATGTGTTGAGAATAACAGATGAGAGTAAAAAATATATTTAAAGTAAAAAAAAGTGTTTCCTCCGTTCTTTTTTAGTTGTCCATTTAGGCAATATTACACATATCAAGATAGTGCTTCTTTTGTCTTAATTTATAAAAAAAAAAATACTAATATAGCTCTATTAGTTAATAAATGCCTTTTAAATTAAAACATAGTGTCATTTATTAGGGATGGGTAGACTTGAAAAATAAGTAGCTAATATTACATGGGATTTTTAAATGGACAACTATTTGTAGATAAATAAAAGTTGCTAAATGGACAACTAAAAAAGAACGGAGGGAGTATATATTATAATAGTTTAAATATATTTTAAAGTGAAAAAATAATGATATAAAAAATGTGAGATATTTTTATTTTTTTATTAAAATAAAATATTATATTATATTTAAAAATAAAATATTTTTTCTAATTTTTTCTAAAAGCAATACCAATTTTGGTAAAATAATACTCCGACTGGCCGAAACTTATACTTTCACAAACATGCATAGTGACATCAGGTAGCTTGTAGGGAGAGGCCTGAAAGTGTGTATTCTATAGACTAATAAAGTTTTTTATAATTTTGATTTTACTAATTACTCTCTATTTTTCTATAAATATTTTTTTTAAAGTTTTCTGTTTTAAAATAATTGTTCATTTCAAATTTAAAAATAAATTTTAATTTTTTTATTATAGTCCTTTACTTTAGTTTGTAGGAAAGAAATAGTATTTATTAATATATTGACTTCAATGATACATAGAAATAAAACACAGTTAACACCTCTTTCTCTCTCTCTCAAATTTCCTCCCCCTTCTCTCTAAACAATTTCTTCTCTACTTCATCTCTTGAATGATAGAAGAAGGTGATTTTCCGATTTCAATCGGAAATCACCCCCTCTCTGCCCATAAAAATTTAATATTTTATAAATTTAGCCTTTATTTCAATAAATTTACTCGTTTGATAGTTTTTCCGGTGTGAATTTTAGTATTTTTTACTTGAAAATTTATGTTTTTATAGTGTGTTTTTTAGATCTCTCAAAAATCTCTAGTGATTGTTCAAACTTCATAGTCAATTTCTTATTGAAGATGAGGATTGAAAATACTAAGTTTTAACGGATCAAGCGGATTGCTGGTCAAATCGGAAGGACAAATTAAAGACCTGTTACAGAACTTCGTTTTCAAATTCTCGTTCGGTCCTTTCATGTAGAATTGATGTCTAGATTTGTCTAATTTCGATTTTTTTTCTTGTATCTTGGATAGTTTGTTAGTATTTTAAACCAAGATTGAAAGATTATATATTAACTTTGTTATATGACTTTTCAATTATAATTTACTCTTCATCAATGAATTTTATTTTTGAAAAAAAAAACTACAACATATTTATGTATTATTGTTTTTGTCAATTATAATAATTTGTAATATGTTTTTTGCTAAAAATGAAAAATTAAAAAAAAAACAGAAGGAGCAATTATTATAATTATTTTCAAATTTAATGTATTAGTAATGTTTATTTTAATAGAAAATAAAATAAAGGGATTACCTTAAACTATCTTATTTTCAGAAAATAATTACAAAATTTGAATCATGAATCACTAATTATATTTGATATTCAGATTTAAAAAGTGTTTATAAAAAAAAAAAATTAACCAGCATTTATCCCTCATAAATACACTATAAATATAATATAAATACACAGTAGTACATTATAAATAAACATAAAAATATAAAAGTAAGGATTTTCACACTCCACTTACTAATATTTACACTCCACTTTCTTCATTTTAATTTATTAATGACATGATTATCCTTAGAATTTACTCCAAAAAATACCTCTTTACTAAATTCTAGAGTTATTCTTTTCCACACTATTTATTTTTAGGCTTAATCACCAAAAAATGCCAAACCTATACGTTTTGTGTCAATTATAGCTAAATCTTTAAAAATCACCAGATTTAGCCAAATCTTATATGTTCTGTTTCTTTTTTAGCCATTTTTGAATCGAACCGGTTTTTTTGACACCGTGTCGTCCACATCACCGCCAACTAAGCAATTGGCTGACATGTCAGCTGAAATATTTAAATAAAATTTGGCTATAACTGACACATAAAAAATAGGTTTGATATTTTTTGGGTGAATAAACCTAATTTTAAATTCAAGCCAATTTTTAAATTTAATAATTAGTAAATTAATTATATCATTTATAAAATTTATATATATTTAAAAATAATTTATATTTCCTATTTAACACTAATTACCTAATTAAATCTAATAAATTTATATTATAATATATTTTAATGAATATGTAATTAAAAAATGAATTAATATATTACTTAGGAATTAATCTTGAATTAAATTTGGTGAAAGAGTTTAATGTTCATGATAATTTTGAACTTGATTTATTATTTTTAATGTTGTTGAGATCTTGTTATGACTAGGTTTAGGTAATAAATAAAATAGTTATGTGTAAATTAAGGTAAGTTTTTGGCTATGCCGAGTAAAATGACATATGCGTTTATGCTTATAATGATATATATTGATTACACCATAATGAGCTTCACTTTTTAAAGAAAAAAAATGGAAAAATATCGTCCTTTAAATAAGCAGTCTATTTAGTGATTATTTTGATGTTTATGTGTGTATAGTTGAATTATGAACATTGTCGTATGTTTATTGTGTACATTACTCTCAGATTGTTCGTCGGAAGACGAACAATTGGGTCTCAAATGGCGGCGGTGTCAAAGAACCGACGACTGGAATTTAAAAAAAATAAATTTTAAGATGAATACGACATTTTTTGTTTTTAATAGAATTTAAATTAATTATATATTCATCAAATATGTAAAAAAAATAGAATTATTTAAATTTAGTAAAAAAAATAAATTAATTTTAGTTAGCGTTAAATAAAAATATCATTTTTTAAATATATATGAATTTTATTATAATATAATTAATCATTTAATTATTTAATTATAAAATTAGTTTTATTCACCAAAAAATACCAAACCTAGGCATTTTGTGTCAGTTATAGCCAAACTTTATTTAAATATTTTAGCTGCCATGCCAGCCATTTGTTTAGTTGGCGGTGACGTGGACGACACGGTGTCAGAAAAACCGGTTCGATTCAAAAATGGCTAAAAAAGAAACAGAACATATAAGGTTTGGCTAAATCTGGTGGTTTTTAAAGGTTTGGCTATAATTGACACAAGACGTATAGGTTTGGCATTTTTTGGTGATTAAGCCTTATTTTTATTGCACTCCGTATGTTCTTAGAGTTATTCTTTTTTAACAGTACTTATTTTTCTAACTTTTTAATTTATATATTTCTAATAATGAGCTAACTGCAATTTTATATCTATTTTAAAATGTTGCTATAAAAATTATAAATTTAATATCAATTTTACAAAAATACTCAATTTTTTAGACTGAATATATAGCATCATATAATATATGTTGTCATTATTTATCAAAAAAAAATTACAATTTTAATATGTTTTAAGAATTATAAATAATTATAATTTGAAGATAACTCCAACTATATAAAATTAAAATCCGAACAATCATAAGATATGTAAATTTAACAAAAATTTAATTAGCTCAAAAAATGTAACCTTATTCAAAATATTATTTTTCCGTATTAACGTTTAAATGCACCTTTTGGTTTTGCACTAAAATTACCAATTATGAGAGAGAATAATAATAATACCCCTAATAAGGATAATAAAGTCATTTGCAATTTAAAGTGGAGTACATTTATAAATGATGGAGTGCAAAAATCCTTACCCAAAATATAAATAAAAAAAAAAACAAAAACATCAAAAAAATATTTTAAAATTAAAAAACAATTTTAAGAAAAAAGAAATATTTTTTTCTGAAAATTTATTAAATTTCACTAATCGAATATGAAACAGTTACATTTATAAGAAATTTGGGAAAATTTGAAAACTAAACTCAATAACCTGACATGGAACAGATAACATGCTGCCTGATTCGCAGATATACTTACGAAAATAAAAAATAAATTATCTAACTGTTTCGCCAATAAAGTGTCGTCTTCGCTCGATCTTCATTATCACCCACAAACTGATTTATGAAATCGGAAACTACAGCTGTAATATCGGATACAACTAACACATGAATACTCTTCATAAAAAAAGGCACAACAACCTTTCACATAAAAAGGACAGCAACCTTTTACATAGAAAAGACAAAATAGAATTTTTAAAACAAAATGCAATACTAAAACAATAAAAAAAAAATTATAGCGCATAAACGATTTCATCTTTGTTGTTGAAAGATTCCCAGTCTATTTTTGATTCTTGATTTATGAAAATTTGAATTGGATTTGCGCTTCATCGATAAATGATAATCCCTCAAGAAAAAAATAAAAAAAATTGGCTACTTATTATACTATATGAAATTAAAATAATATAAAAAAAGTGGTTACCGTCAACAACAATATTTAAACCATTGACGGCAATTGAAGAAGAATTGAGAAAAAAATCTATACACGGCTAGGGTTTTTTCAAAGAAAAAAGTGAAAAGAGAGACTAGGGAAGTTGTACTTACCAGGAAGTAGCAAATTTTTTTTGCTTGGTTCAATTTTTACATTTTACTTTCCGAGAAGTTGGATGTTTGACTTCCATTTGATTAGGGAAGTAACTTTCCTAGCAAAACCCAAGAAAGTAGAACTTCCCTAACACTTTTGTCAGTTTTTCCTAATTTAACCTTAATTTTTTTCTTTTTTTCTTTTAAAATTCATATAAAACTATTTTTATTTATTTTAAAAAATATACGTATATTATTTTATAATTGTTATTTATAATAAGTAAATATTTTTATTAAATATTTTATATTATGTAAAATTCAAATAAAAAAATATAATTTTTAAATTTTAATGTTTAAAAACTCTCCTAAATAGTACTTGAATCGTAAAATAAGAGATAATAAGCAAAAATTAAATTATTTACTGCTCCATTTTTAAATTAAAATTATTTGTTTAACAATATAAAAATTATCAAAGAACATTTATGTCTTTTAATTAAAAATATAGTATATTATATTAAAATTAATTTTGTACTTTCGGGGAAGTAAAAATTGAAACAAGTAACATTTATTAAACTTCCTGAAAAGTTAACTTCACAGGAACTACACTTTCCGGAAAATTACTTCCCAGCAATTGCTATAAAACGAACCAAGCCATGCCTAGAAAGAAATACTATAATTATCACTAATTATTTTTAAAAAATGTACTAGGATATTTTAATAAAGAGGTCAATAAGCAATAAATTAAGGACCAAAAATTGAAGGTGAGGAGGCCAAGTGTAAAAACGAATCGAGAAATCATGCAGGCAAAGCAGTTGAGTTCATAAAGCGGTGGAATATACTCTCCGAATATTTTTGCGTAGCCTTCTTTTTCTTTTTATTTTATTTGGCGACAGCTTGAGAGTTGACTCGTCGCCTATAAATATCCCAAATAACTCCCTCACCTGTTTTATGCAAACACCACACCTGCACTGCACTCACCATTTTCATTCCATGCCTAGCTTTCTTTCTCTAATTTTCCTTTCCTGAGAAACAAACACAAAAAGGAAAATCCGCCAAGAAAACGAAGTTTTGCTAATTCTAAAAGGTTAGCTTCTTTTTTCTTTCTTTTGTGTTTACAGTTCTTGTATTTTTCTTGTTGTAATTTACAGTTGTTTCATGCAACCGTTGATTCTTGTTAAGAAATGGAGAATTTTTTTGGGTTTTATGAATTTAAAGATTTTAGGGTTTTCACATGCAGATTATATAATCTTTTCTTGATTGATGCATTTTACGAATACTTAATTAATTATGTGTAGTAAGACTGCAGTAAAATAATGCTCGCTTACCCTGATTCTAGGATCTTAACCCTTAAGCTTTTCTTAATTTTTCTATTTTATGCGTTCAATTTCTTAATTCTTTCTTGAAAAAATCATTTAATTGTCAAAATTTTATTTTATTTACTTTTTATTTTTTATATTTTATTTTTACTAAAAAAAATACATCTCTAATATATTCTCTACAATTAAAAAAATAGATATGAAATGAAAAAAAAAGTTTAAAACAAAAAAATTCCTAAAATAGCACATTTTTAAAAATTATACTAACTAATTTTAGATTTGTTTATTTCTTTAAGTGCAAAGGAGAAATAATTTTTATTTCTCTTTCTTTGTATATTTGAGTCCAACTTTTCAGCTGCCAAAACTAGGTATCCTACCCTTGCAAGAATCTGCATCTATATAAATGATAAATTAGACCACTAGTGTCTAAACTTTTTTAAACTTTTCAATTATGATGTTCGAATTTTTATTTCTTTTGTATATATTCAACTTTTTAAAATTGTATTAAAGAGTGATTTTATCCATTTTCAATCATGCCAACAATTATTTCTAAATTTGCTGATGTAAATTTACCATTTTAATTTCATATACCTATAATTGTATGATTCACACACAATCATTATTCTTTTACTAATAATACTTGTTTGATATGTTTGAAAAAAAGTCTGAAACACGGATTTAAAAGGAAAAAAAAATCCAAACATCAGCATCAGCAGAAAATTTAAATAAGTTCGAACATCAATGATACAATTTTCCATAAATAAATAAAATAGGAGGAATCCTTTTAAATTTTCCTTTTAAGAATCCTTTCATGATTTTTTCCTTTTACTCGGTTCAGTGATTTTTTAGTTTTACGGATTTTTTATTTGGAAAGATTGAACCGTGTTTAGGAAGAATCAATCCGAATTGATTTTAATTTTTGGTTGAACCGGCGGTCTGGTTTTTTCTTAAAAAGTAGTGTTTGTGACTAACTGAAAAACTTTTAGAAAGGCAAAATCTCCATGACTAGAGGAAAAGAAGAATAAAAACAAAATAGAAATCCAATAAAATTTCTCTTCTAAAAACAAAAGAAATGGACCACCTATTTCACATTGCCCCTACACCCACAGACAACAAGGTTGCCTACTTACTTTGACTTATATATAATACCAACAAATAAATCACATTCATTTGCATATGTTTATTAATTCATATAAACCCATACACTTCTAAACTAGAAATCCACCATAAATTACTCTATCAATCCTTATCAATTTATTATATTTAAGGGTTTGCGGGTGGTCCACATCCCGGGTTTGATAACGATATTGAGCTTCGGCTCAATATAGTGAGTCCTTGTCACCAAAATATATGTATATATATATCATTAAACTGGTTGAACCATACCGGTTCGGTTTTAAAAATATTTATGTTACTATCACTTTGGTTTTCTTGTAGTTCTAAGTCTTCTAGTAGCAGTGACTTGAAAGCTGAGATAGCCAAGACTTTTCAAATTTTAACAGTGATTTAATAAATTTTGGTGCAGTTTAACTCTTTAGTTGACTAGAAATGTTGTTTCTTTAAAGTCTTGTGGAAATTGGAGTTATGTTCATTCTATAAATTTGTATGAAAAAATTAATCAGATACTTACCAAAGTATATTGTTTATTTTGCAGAGTGAAAAGCTTCTGAATTGAGTCATGGCTAAGGAATTACAGGTTCTGAATGCTCTTGATGTTGCAAAAACACAATGGTACCATTTCACTGCGATTATCATAGCCGGAATGGGATTTTTCACCGATGCATACGACCTGTTTTGCATATCTCTGGTGACGAAATTGCTCGGCCGCATATACTACCATGTTGAAGGTGCAGAAAAGCCTGGAACTTTGCCTCCTAATGTAGCGGCTGCTGTTAATGGTGTAGCATTCTGCGGAACTCTGGCAGGCCAGCTCTTCTTCGGGTGGCTCGGTGACAAGATGGGGAGGAAGAAAGTCTATGGTATGACTCTTATGATTATGGTGATCTGCTCAGTGGCTTCAGGTCTTTCTTTTGGCCACAGTCCTAACTCTGTAATGGCAACTCTTTGCTTCTTCCGGTTCTGGCTCGGTTTTGGCATCGGCGGCGACTATCCACTTTCCGCTACGATCATGTCCGAGTATGCTAACAAGAAAACTAGGGGTGCTTTTATTGCTGCTGTATTTGCTATGCAGGGATTTGGAATTTTAGCAGGAGGTATTTTTGCTATAATTATAGCGTCGGCCTTTAAGGCTGGATTCCCTGCTCCTGCTTACGAGGTTGATGCAATCGCGTCGACTATATCGCAAGCAGATTATGTCTGGCGTATAATTGTGATGATTGGAGCAATCCCTGCTGCACTTACCTACTATTGGAGGATGAAGATGCCTGAAACGGCTCGTTATACCGCCCTTGTCGCCAAGAATGCAAAACAGGCTGCTTCTGATATGTCGAAAGTTCTGCAGGTGGATATTGAGGCAGAAGAGCAAAAGGTGGAGCAGATTTCTCAGGATCAGTCCAACGGATTCGGTTTGTTTTCTAAACAGTTTCTTCACCGCCACGGACTACACTTGCTTGGCACAACATCGACGTGGTTCTTGCTCGACATTGCATTCTACAGCCAAAATCTATTCCAGAAGGACATCTTTAGCGCTGTTGGGTGGATCCCTCCTGCAAAGACCATGAATGCTATTGAAGAGGTTTATAAAATTGCTAGAGCACAGACAATTATCGCTCTATGCAGTACTGTGCCTGGCTACTGGTTTACAGTCGCGTTCATCGACAGAATCGGAAGATTTGCAATCCAATTGATGGGTTTCTTCTTCATGACAGTGTTCATGTTTGCCTTGGCAATTCCATACGATCACTGGACACACAAGGACAACAGAATCGGATTCGTCGTGATGTACTCCTTAACCTTTTTCTTTGCAAACTTCGGACCTAATGCCACCACATTCGTAGTACCAGCCGAAATTTTCCCAGCAAGGTTAAGGTCAACATGCCATGGAATATCAGCAGCATCAGGAAAGCTCGGCGCAATAGTTGGCGCATTCGGATTCTTGTATTTGGCTCAGAACAAAGACAAGGCCTTGGCAGATGCAGGGTACCCTGCAGGCATTGGTATGAAGAATTCACTTATTATATTGGGTGTAGTCAACGGCTTAGGCATGCTGTTCACTTTCTTGGTACCGGAATCGAAAGGAAGGTCTCTCGAAGAGATGTCCGGTGAAAACGAGGACGATAACGAGAACGTGGAGCAAAGCTCAAATCACAACAGGACGGTTCCGGTTTAGATTATAGTCCAGAAGCAAGCAAGTTGGCTAGAATAAATTTGAACTTGTACTAGTCCTCTGCATTTTAAGTTTCAAGAAAAGTTTGTATCTTTTTTATTTTATTTTTCAATATTGTCCTTATTCTATAACTCTACTTCTTTTTTGTACTTAATGTAGTCATATGCTGCTGGAACTTGAGAATATAATAGATGATCATTTTTACTAATTCATTGTTATTGCAATTTCTTAACTTCTGTTGATCATATCATATTAATATTGACCAATCTGAATTCGAGTTACTATATTTTTAATGTTCGAGTAAATTAAAAATTACTCGGGTTTGAATTCGAGACTTCTAATTAATCGTTTTTTCTTTTTTTAGTGCAAAAATGACAAGTGAAAGAAAAATAGTAAGCTCCTGTCAGCCATTGAACATGAAATCTGATGCCAAAATGAAGTTTCTTTAGCTCATTGGGCTTGCTGAAGTTCAGAAATTCAGAGGTGGTAAATGAAACGAATAACAATTAAAGCATTTTAATTTTTTACGCCAGATATAAATGGTTTGAATTAAATGGTCTAGTTTTTTCGGTTCAATTTAAATAAATGAAATTTTTGGTTTGCTTCAATTTGAAATTATAAAAAATTAGTTTTTCAGATCGATTCAATTTGATTCGGTTCGTTGTTCAGATTGATTCGTTTAGGTTATATTTTGCGAAAAATCAAAACTTTTGGTTTGCAACGGTTCAATTTGAAATTATAAGAAATTAGTTTTTCAGTTCGGTCGATTTGTTTCGGTTCGGTTTAGTTCGGGTCAGTCCGGTTTGATTTTGAAAAACTTTAAAGTATTTATTCGATTTTTAATAAGATTAAAATTTTACTTCGGTTCAGTTTAGTTCGATTTGAAATTAAAAAATAATTTTTTATTCAGTTCAGTTTTGAAAAGAATTATAAAATTTTGGTTTTATTCGGTTCAGCTTAATTATAAATTATAAAAAAAATAGTTTTCAGTTCAATTCAATTCCATTTTGAAAATATTAAAAAATTTGGTTCGATTCATTTTAATATTGAATTCGAAAAAGATAACAAATTTTTCGTTTCGGCTGAAAAAGATTTATTCTATAAAATTTTGGTTCATACCAATTCTTTAAAAATAAAATATTAGTTTTTTAAAAAAAAAAAGATGACTACAAATGTTGATTCTTCCAAGTCTTGTGGAAATAAACCGCCCTCGTCACCAAGAATGCAAAACAGGCTGCTTCTGATATGTCGAAAGTTCATGACCGTGTTCATGTTTGCATTCTTCTTTGCCAACTTCGGACCTAAAGTCACCACATTCAGCATGCCTGCCGAGATTTTCCCAGCAAGATGACGGTCTACATGCCATGGAATATCAGCAGCATCAGGAAAGCTCGGGGCGATAGTTGGCGCGTTCGGATTCTTGTATTTGTCTCAGGACAAAGACAAGGCCTTGGCAGATGCAGGCAGGGTACCCTGCAGGCATTGGTATGAAGAATTCACTTCTTATATTGGGTGTAATCAACTTCTTAGGCATGCTGTTCACTTTCTTGGTGCCGGAATCGAATGGAAAATCTTTGGAAGAGATATCAGGCGAGATCAATGATGATATATATGAAGCTGTTGTATTTCTAGTTCTTTAATTTGTACTTATTGTAGTCATATGATGCTCGAACTCGAAAGTATAACAGATGATCATTTTCACTTATTTATACTTTTCTTGAGGTATATAAACATATGTTATGCAATTTATTAGATCTGTCGAAACCAATCATATCAAATTAATATCGACTAATATGAGTTTTAACTAGGCAGTACAACACTTCCTTCAATGTTTTGTTTTGAAAACGTTTCGGATACTTGACATTTCGGACATGAAACTTCATTTTTAACATAGGAAACTCTAAAATAATTTTATATCACTGTCCGTATTCAAGTGTTCTGTTTCTATGTCCATCCTACTTAGGGTTTGAGTAACTACATTAAGAGATGAATTAAAATTATTCGGAGTTCGAATTCGACAACTCCGACTAAGAGAAAACTTGTAAACTTCCTGTCAACCATTGAACATGAAATATAATACCAAAATGGAGAGTTTTAGCATATTTGGACGTACTGAATTTCCAAAATTCAGAGGTGGTAAATGAAAACAACTAACCAACAAAACTATTTCATTTTCTTACACCAAAGATGAATGGTTGAATCAATACGGACTCTAAAATTTTCAATACACATCTATTTTTAGTTTATTTCCAAAATAGTTGCCAACTTTTGTTTGACCAAGTACTCAAACAAATAGAGTTCGAAAACAATGCATATACAGTTCAGATACGGTTAACAAACCTGAAAACATTAAATACATTTAATAAACCATAATATAAATAAGGAAATGGTAAAAATAGAATTTTTTTTTACTGAATCAGATTATACCAAGGAATGTACTATGAGAAGAAGAGGTGTACGTTTTGTTACGATACAGTAAAGATTTGCTGGTGAGAAAATAGCGGTGATCAGCACCAAAAAAGCAGGGAATTCTGAGAATATACCCTTCTTGTTTATGATAGTTTTTGGTATATAAATATCAGAATTTTTCATTTCACCTGACTCACCACCATTTGGTCTTTGACTCAATCTGCCTCTCGTTCTTTTGCCATATCTCTCCCCAGATTTTAAGAGACATTTTGAGGTAATGTATGATCTCACCATGCATAGCTTTCTTTTTTTAAATTGCTTTTTAGATTAAATATGGTATGTTTTTTGTTTTTTGAGGGTTAAACAGGGTGTTTTGATTCGTTTTGTTCGTATTATTTGGTTTTGATTTGAAGTTTTTTGAATTGAAAATGGTGTCTTTTTGTTTTTGAGACTTGAAAATGGTGCCGTTTTTTGTTTTTGAGATTTAAAAATGGTGTCTATTTGTTTTTTTTAGGGTAGGTAGCACGAATAGTTCATTCCATAATCCCTGGACTTGTCACGAAATTTCATTTTTTACATAGAAAGCATTAAAATAATATTGTTTTTCCTTATCTGTGTTCGTGTTATCTCTTGAGACTGAAAAGATGGTGTCTTTTTGTATTTGAGACTTGAAAAATGGGGTCTTGATTCCTTTTGTTCCTATTATTTGGTTTTGTTATGAAGTTTTTTGAATTAAAAATGGTTTTGTTTTTTGTTTTTTGTTTTTTGAGACTTAAAAATGGTGTCTTTTTGTTTTTGAGTCTGAAAAGATGGTGTCTTTTTGTATTTAGACTTGAAAAAAAAAATGGTGTATTGATTTGGTATTTTTGGTGTATTTTGCAGATATGGCGAACGATCAATTACAAGTGCTTAATGCACTTGATGTAGCAAAAACTCAATTGTACCATTTCACTGCAATTGTGATTGCTGGAATGGGTTTTTTCACTGATGCATACGATCTTTTCTGCGTATCTCTCGTAACTAAATTGCTTGGTCGTATTTATTATCATGTTGATGGTTCGTCGAAGCCTGGATCGTTGCCACCTAATGTTGCAGCAGCTGTTAACGGTGTTGCATTCGTCGGAACTCTATCGGGCCAGCTATTTTTCGGTTGGCTCGGTGATAAAATGGGCAGGAAAAGGGTTTATGGAATGACCCTTATGCTTATGGTGATCTGCTCGGTGGCTTCGGGTCTTTCTTTTGGGAATTCTCCAAAATCTGTATTGGCAACTCTTTGTTTCTTCAGATTCTGGCTTGGATTTGGCATTGGTGGTGATTACCCCCTTTCTGCAACGATCATGTCGGAATACGCCAATAAAAAGACTCGTGGCGCCTTCATTGCCGCAGTTTTTGCTATGCAAGGGTTTGGCATTTTAATCGGAGGAATATTTGCTATCTTCATATCAGCTGTATTTGAGGCTAAGTTCAGTGCTCCTGCCTATGAAGTTGATCCTATTGGTTCAACGGTCCCTCAGGCGGATTACGTCTGGCGGATTATCGTTATGTTCGGCGCATTGCCGGCTGCATTGACTTATTATTGGCGTATGAAGATGCCTGAGACAGCCCGTTACACTGCTCTTGTTGCCAAGAATGCAGCGCAGGCAGCTAGTGATATGTCAAAAGTTCTGCAGGTTGATATCGAGGCAGAACCGCATAAGGTTGAGAAGTTGAATCAGAAATCAAGCAACTCATTCGGGTTGTTTTCGAAAGCCTTTCTTCGTCGACATGGACTTCACTTACTCGGAACAACAACGACATGGTTCTTGCTTGACATTGCATTTTACAGTCAGAATCTATTCCAAAAGGATATATTCAGCGCGATCGGATGGATTCCTCCAGCCAAGACTATGAATGCTGTTCAAGAAGTTTACAAAATTGCAAGAGCACAAACACTTATTGCCCTATGCAGTACCGTTCCGGGATACTGGTTTACCGTAGCGTTGATCGACTTAATGGGACGATTTGCCATCCAGCTTATGGGATTTTTCTTCATGACCGTGTTCATGTTCGCTTTGGCGCTTCCATACAATCACTGGACTCACAAGGACAACAGAATAGGATTTGTGGTTATGTATTCATTCACATTCTTCTTTGCCAACTTCGGACCTAACGCAACCACATTCGTCGTACCAGCCGAGATTTTCCCAGCTAGGTTAAGGTCAACCTGCCACGGAATATCAGCAGCAGCGGGAAAACTCGGGGCGATAGTTGGTGCATTCGGATTCTTGTATTTGGCTCAGAATCAGGACCCGGCAAAGGCGGACGCAGGGTACCCTCCAGGCATTGGTGTGAGGAACTCATTGATTGTGTTGGGAGTAGTGAATTTCTTAGGAATGTGTCTGACTTTCTTGGTGCCGGAATCGAAGGGAAAATCTTTGGAGGAGATGTCTGGTGAAAATGAGGAAGATAATGAGTAAACAACTGGCAATGGAATCAGAGGTTTTGGGTCGTCAGGTTTAATTTAATTTTCAAGTAGTAGCATGAATTTTTGTATATGAAGACTATTTATTTTAGTTTGATTTCTTGTCATCTGATGCATAATCCAATGGCATCAGAATTTCATTTTTCCTTTTAGTCAAGTCTTCTATCGTCTCTAATGTAACTGTTTTTTTGTTCTAATCTATTGGTGTTGTCGAATAATTCACGATCAAATTATTAGGTGAATCTCCATTAACAATTTATTATTACTTCAAAAAAATTCTGCATGCAAATGTAGAATGAATTTGTAACTTTGACTTTAAAAAATAATTGAAGATAAATTCTAAACCTTTGATCATAGAAGAATAATTCACCTTAAATTCAAACAATTAAATAAAGCTTCAGTGATCTTTTCATATTTAATACTAATGTTTAAAGAAATTTCTTGGCCAGAATTACAACCAGCGAGCAATGCAATGCAATATGCAAAGGATTAAGTGACCGATGTCTCTGATTAAGGAGCTCCTCCGGGATACAGTTAAATACGCTACAATGCGTTAACAAAACGATAAACAGTTCGACTCAACTGCAAGGATAGCAACAAATAAATATGGTGAAACTACTGAAAAGTAATCTGCTATCTTTCGATTTATCTAGGATCAACGGATAATCGAGTTTCTCGCTCTTCAGGAAGTAATGCATTGGCATTTAAAAAATCATGGGAGAGTTATAAACTTAGGCAATTGTTCTTTAGTTCAAAGTTGGAATCTCTGTCAAGATATTTAAATATATATAACGTTACCTCAAACTATGATTTTCAATAATGTCGGTACACAAAACAACAAAAGCTCATAGTCTAATCCAGAAGGCAAAGCCTGAATTTTCTCAAATGCTGTAATCCTTATCCAAATTTTATCTTTGAGAGAAAAAAAAAACCAATGATTTTAGTATATCATGTCAAACAAATAAATACTTCGTATATCCTAGTTTCCAAGGTAAAAGTTGATCTCAAAAATGTTCACTAACCAACATCTCAGTACTTTTTTTTTAATCTCTGTGCAATTGGAAGAACAAAAATTAAGATGGACAGGAAGAAATAGAAGTATAGAAGAGAAAAGAAAAGAGCATAAATTGCAAATTTGTATGGTAACATATTAAAGATACAAGCACCAAATACCAAACTTCTTTTTCATTTGATCAACACCAAATACTAAATACAGCTTCTTCTCATCGATCTCTCTCGCTAGTTTAGTTATTCAAGGAACATGCAAGATAAGGATTCTGCAAGCAGCTGCTTAATGGCAGAGGCATAGTTGATAATTGCAAAGCCATAGCAGAATCTTGTCTGGGGAAGAAACTTTTGCATCACAGCGATGGCTTAATTTGCACGTTCTCGGATCACTTCGAGATCCATTTCTGTAGGGTCAGTAGCCTGAATCTCGTAGTGGATACCATTCAGCTCCCGTCTGAACCTGTCTTTAGATGTGGCGTATAGCATCTTGGCACGGATTCTAGAAGTTGAAGGCGACCTGAGATGTATCGGTGAAAGTAATAATATAGAAATGTGATTGTCTATTCTTAAAAAGAAATAGAAATGAGATTGTATTGCAGATGCAAAATTTAGATGTAGATGTCATAATGCAGAAACAATGATCATATAGGCTCATAGCTTGATCCCTCATGGATGCAGGAGCCGAGAAATACAGCAGACTACCATTGATCCAAGGCTCTCGACGGTAATACAAGGTGTGGCAGTCAAAAAATTCACTGAAAGCACTGATCTTACAGTGTTTTAATGCTTCAATGTACAACAGCATACACAAGAAAACATTTATAATTAACAAATAAAGATCTTAAAAGTTAATTTTTTGTATATTCTCCTTCTAGGTAATCAGTGACTGCATCAAGAGTCGAGATTCATGCCATGTTCGGTTTAGAGGTTGCCAGACGTTGGTAGCTGATCAAACGATGACATACAAAAACTCCAAAATGAAGCTGTTGACTTTCATCTAATAGATCAAATGACTCCTGACAGCAACAAAACCAGCCGAATCAAAAAGACAGATGCTTGAACATCAAAATCTTAAAAGACTAGAATGAGTGATCAACCACAATTAAGGCCACACAGCAAGAAAATTCTAAAACATTGACAAAAACAGCAACTCGAACCTACAGAGTGCAAACACTGTCGTTGCTTAACTAATCAATCCATCATCCTAGTGAATAAATATCATAGTCTAAATAAAACCAATGATTTAGTCTCCGACTGTCGAATTATCAAAAAGAACACTTTGCACAAATCATCTATACACTCATTGTAATGACACACAAGCTAGCCATGATTATAAACATGCATATCGATCAGCAACAGAAATGAAAAATCCAATATCAAAATGCAAAATTGAAGAGAATCAAAAGCAGAATCTAACCATGCAATGAAAAAGATTTTGCTCTTTTGACAATTCTCTGAAGTAACAAAATCGAAGTCATAAACAGCATATCGACAGTCATTCTCCGGTAAAGACGCAGCGAAATCCTCGTAACTCTCAGCAGGGCCACCAGTCTTCTCTACCACAACCTCCTTCTTCTTCTCATCAATTTTAAACACCACATAGCGATGAACCTTCTTTCTCTGCAGTTCCAAGAATGAATTTAAGCTCTGATCCGAAACACCCATCCCTGATGTTGCATTAGGCTGAAAATTCAACACAAACATCAATTATTCATTCAGATTTACAACTAAAACACAGGAAACTCATATTCTGCCCCCACGGGTATGGTCTAGTGGTCTAAAGACTCGGCGATCTGAGCGCCAGGGTCCTGGGTTCAAACCCCGGCCGCGCCCAGGACTAGACTGCTGGCCGTTATAGCCCGGATTTACAAGGTATTTGGGCTTGCGGGCAGTCCACATCCCACGATTTAACAGTGATCCTGGCCTACGGGTCCGGTCAGTATGATCAGAAATAGGATTGCATGCAACAAAAGATTTTTCACTTCAAAAAAATCACGAACATCAAATATTTTTGCAATCTTGAATTATGAGTTGATTTATAACAGAAACACAAAATCAAGAACTGGGTATCTAATTCATTGAAAACCCAGTAATTTTCTTGCCGTTTCAGCTTAAATTAACACAAGATTCGTAAATAAACCCCAAAAGATACAGCTTTTCAAAGAGCAAACAAAAACCTAAAAATCAACAGAATCAACAAAGATCACAACTTTGCAGCTGAAGAACTAAAATCAAGAGCACCCATGAAAAGAAAAAAAGAGAGAATTATTACCCGAGATAATCCCCTGAAAGACATGGCAAGCGAAAGAATTAGAACCAAAACAAAGAGTAACGAAGAATGGTAAGGTGATCGTTTGAATTAAAGAAGGATAAGCAAAATGGGGAAGTTATATTAGAGAAAGGAGTGGCCAAGTTTTGGACGTAAAGGGCAACAAAACAAGAGAAACAAATAAAAGGAAATTTTTCGAAAAAATTAAAAGAATTTTAGAAATGAGAAAGAATATAATATGGACAAAAATGGATGAATATTAAATGCTTTGACACCAAAAAGAAATAATATTGATGTATCATCTATCAATGAACTATAACTTAAATGTATAAACTTGAACAAATAATTCTTCTTACAAATGTTTTTTTTTCTCTAATTATATAAAAAAATTGATGTGGTTTTCTTATTCTTTATTGAGTGATATGAGAAATTTTGATAATTTTTTTCACCTATGAAGATAAAATAAAATATAATACTCTAAATAGATCTTATTTTTATAAATAAAATTTATTAAATTATTTCAATGTATAATTCAACAAATTTAAATAACTGGATAAAAAGATTGTTTGTAATTAAAAATTGTCAGTAGTTCAATTTCGACTTTTTTATGTAATATCTCAAACTTTTAAAATCTTCTAATTTACTCCAATTTTTTATTTTTAGTTTCAATTATATTTATTTTTTCAAATCGAAGATAAAATATTCAAATTTATATTAATATATGTCAGATAATCTAATAAGTCCTTAATATTTTTAAAAATATTTAAAATTGTAATCTTGAAATATATTTGAAGACAAATATTCTCTTTCGGTTTGTTTTCTTATAGATACAAAAAAATTAGTTAATTTTTAATATAAACCGAACCAAAATAAATGAACCAAAACTCAATTGAATTGGCCGGTTCGATTTGGTTTGAAAAATTAGTTCTTAGAAACTTTTGTTCGCATTGGATTGGTGTTATAAAAAAATATTTTTTTGGTTTGGTCTTTGAACATAAAAAAAATTAATTAAGCTATAATAAAAACCAAACCAAAATAAACAAAACAAATGACCTAACCATTCAATCTTGTTTGTTTTGAAAAAAAAATCTATTCGGTTTGATTTTAAAAAAATTGCCCGATTCAATTTTGAAAATGGAAAAAATCTATTTAGTTTTGGTTTTATTATAAAAAATTTTGATTTTTCAATTTGGTTTTGGACGTAAATTTTACCCTAATATAAACCAAACACAATAATTACCAAAAAAAAATCAAACCGACTGAATCGACCATTTAATTTTTGTTTGAAAGGTAGTAAAAAGTTTGATTGAATTCGACCATGGAAAAAATAAAAAAATATAGTTTGGTTTGTTGTATTAAAAAATTGAATTGTCGTATTGTTTTTTAACATAAAAAGATTTGGCTTAATATCGTAAAAAAATTACAAACTTTAGCGTGTTTTGCAAATTTAACACAAACTTTTAATTTGATAAATTAAAAATGAACTATCAATTTTTTGCAATTTTAGACGCTGAACAATTTTCCATCAGAAAAATACTGATGTGTACACTAGAATAACTTGTATCCGGTGTCCACATCCGCATTTGTTTGACGGAAAATTACCCGGTGCTAAAATTATAAAAAATCAAAATTTAGTGCACTAATTTTCCAAAATTAAAAGTTCGCGTTAAATTTAAAAACTCACTTATATTCATGATATTTTACGTTATTAAGCCAAAGGAATTTGTTAAGTTGTATTATAAACCAAATCGAAAAAATTAAACCAATAACTAACCCCACTAACTACTTCAGTTTGATTTAAAAAAATAATTGTTAAAAATTTAAATTTCTTTATCTAGGATTTTGAAGAAGAAAACTAAAAACTGTTAGTTTAAAAAAAATCATTTTTTATAATTTATAAAAATATTAGTATTATATTTAATTTGTAATTAGATATTAGTTGAACATATTTTAAAATCAAACAGAACCAGAAAAATTATCATCAAATTTATTTTACATTATAGTTTTTAGTTTTTTTTTTAAATATTACAGACTTTCTTAGATTAAGTTAAGTGTGAAACATAAAGAGGAGATTTGAACGATTTTTCACTTCAGTTTGAACAAATAAGTATTACTAAAAATAAAAATAAAAAATTAAGACAAATTTTAAATTTTAAAAATTTACAATATAATAAAAAAAGTCAAAAATTTAAAATATTTTTAGATAATTATACTTAAAAAGTTCAGCCGTTTATCTTTATAATAATTTAAATATGGTTTATAGAAATTAATAACTATTGATATCAATATTTAATGAAATAAATAATGCTTAAAAGTGATATTAAATTACAAAATATTAATTTAAAAGAGTCAGGAGTCATCAATTTTAAAATCCTTAATTTTTGTTTGCAAATAGTTTAAAATAGAGCAAATTCAAAGTACTAGCACACCTTTGATTAATTCAGAATTATTAGCTCTTCCATCTATACTATATATAAAAGTACGGAGGGGGGACAGACAAATTTACTGAATAATCCTTTTCAGTTTACTACTAAATAAAGGTTTTATAGTCATTAACTAATTAATTATTTAATTAATTACTATTGTAATTAAAGTCCTAATTAGAATAGGTAGTTAAATTATCTACAATTTAATTTTTGATAATAATTAAATTGTCTCCAAATTAGTAGGAATACCTATCTTTTAGTTTGATTGAACTACAAAATTAAAATACGGTATTTGATCAATATATTATTATTTAAATTTCTATCTTATTATTTTTAAAGATAGAAATTAATAAAATTAATAAAATTAAGTTAATTATTTAATTATGGTTATTATAAAACCAAAAGAATAATAAATTCAGTATAGAAAAAATATTTATAACCGAATGTATTATATTTACTTTTACAAAAATTCTTAACTAATTTAATATTAGTTATAAATAAAAAAATTGATATAATTATACTAAATTTATTAATATGTTCAGTGGCGAGTTACGTTACGAGCCACGTGCATAGCACGTAATGCGAAACTAATTTTTTAAAATATCAATTAGTATTTATTTCCTAATATTTGTAAAATTGACATGTTTAATAAAATAATTTATGGAATAGACAAAAGGGCAAAGACATAATTGAACAAAAAGTTGGGTTGGGGGCGGTGCGTTTTATAAACGCATCCTTCACTTTTTATATGTTCCACTAATTGATGCCTAAAGACGTTGACTCGCTATCTTCTTTTCCTCTCCATAACAAGGCGAATCTTGTACAGTTATAATTACAATTCAGCCCTACTTTGATCCATCCTCACCGTCCATTGTCATCATATATACGTGCCCTTCGTCGCATAGATGTGAGACACGTGTACACGTAGGCCCCATATTCATGCACGTGTATGGCTAGCTATAACGTCTTCATCCCGCCGCGTCTGCACACTCGTTGCTAATTGCTACGGAAATTGAGAAAAGTCTAAAGAAGTCTGCATACAATGTAATCTGCTTAATAATGAATTAAATCATTGATTATGAATTAAATCATTGATTAGGGTGAATTTTATAGTATAAGATTTTTTTGGATTTTTTGTATGTAAAATTTCAATCTTTCTCATCTGAAGCATTTAAGTGTAAAATATAAAATGAACAAAGAATCAGTTTACCCCATTAATTTATATTAATGTTTCAAAAAAAAACTTACCCCATTAGTTTATATTAATGTTTAAAAAAAAACCCAAAGTAGCAGATCGGGATCACTTTTATTTTAAACTTGTCAAAAACTCCCTCACCACTCTCACCCCAGAGAATGAGAACACTCTCCGGTAATTGATAGTAAAAAGGTTTGAAATAGTCCTAATTTTCTTTTAAATTTTTAAATTAACACATAATAATTGTTAAAAAACAATTAATCCGTTAAATTTTAAAATTTAATATATCGGTTTAATAAGAACTAAAATATAGAGGATTTTTTATATATTTTTTGTAAAAAAAAGTTCATTTTTTTGTAGATCTGATGAGCAGTTGCCGGAATTCTTCACCGGCATCTGCTCACCGTCGCCTCGGTGAGAGACGAACAAATCGTCTCCAACAAAGACAAACTTCTAACTGAGATGATTTGTTCGTCTCTCAACGAAGACGAGTCGTTTGTCTCTGTTGGAGACGAGCTGCTCGTCCAAATTTCGGAGCGTAGGTTGGTAGGTTTTAGACGGTGGTTGGTGGAGGAGGAGGACAGTGCTGGTGGAATAAAAAACAACTGATGAATTTATCGGTTTAAAGTCTAGATTAAGTATTTAATTATGCTAAGGTTAATTAGGGTTAAGTGTTTAGTTAGATTAGGTTAATTGAAATTAATTATTTAAAATTTAGAATCTCACTCTCCTATTATGGTGTCACGTTAGCAAAAGAGGGTTTTTGGTCCAGTTTTGACAACTGATAAGTTTAAAGTATAAGTGATACGGGTTTTCAGCTTTGGAATTTTTTAAAACCGTGACACAAGTTTATGGAGTAAATTGATCCCTTGTTCAATTTAAAATATAGCATCTCACATTTTATGCTTGTTAAATTTGGCATTTTATAACTGAATTTTATTTTTTAGCGGTTCAAAAAAGAAATTGAATGTCGAATTACCACTTGTGTGGCATAATTAAAACGACATTGTTTTATTAAAGACCTAAACAAATTAAAACAATGATATTTTTTGTTATTCTATCTTCTTTTCAAATTATGGACAAGCTCATTCGCTTTCTTCTTTTTCAAATCCAACAAAATCACACTATTTATTTTATCTTTCGGTACGATTTTATTATGAATTATCAAATAATTTTTTTTATCAGTATTGTAGTCTAATCAACGAAATCAACCGAGGATTGGATCCTCTTATTCTAGCTTAATTCAATATTCGAATTAACAAGAGACCAAAAGTTCATAAGCAAGCATATACTTTAGAAAAAAAAAATTCAATTAATCTTCAACTACCGGGTTTAAGGAATTAAGCATAAATAAAAGGGTCGCGAGTCTTAATGGTAGAACCAAAATTTATTTTAAATCTAAATTTAATATCTAATTTTTTATTTTCCGATGAAACGTCTAGAATTAAAGATGCAAGCTTTTTTAGGAGAATAGGTTCTTATCTCGAGCTCCGCCCTTGCTAGTTTTTATTGTCGTTATGACAACTACCATAATTTCCATGGCTATTTCTCAATACAGTGCTGCAACTTAAATTTTAGTTTTAAGATTTTAGGTTTAGTTAGCTAATTTCAATGTCAGTGTGGATCTAGACTAGTTGGTTAAAGCGTCTTAAGTACATTTGAAAATCGTGGGTTCAAACCCACCTCCATAACTAACTTCTAACAAATGAGACTTTTATAGTCGGACGCTATCTATATTAAAAAAAAACTAATTTTAATGCTATTTATTGAGCTATTAAGGGTTTTTCTTACATAAGTATCTCTTTTAGTAAGGTCACCATATTTTATGAGAAATGTTATATCATGAAAAGTGACACAACACCAAACACTACATGCATTGATAATTGTAGTTGTGATGGATGCATATTTATGTCTTTCTCTTTGCTATTGAATATAATGTTTTTTTTCTATTTTATTCTACAAATCACACTTGCTATTTTATTTTATTTTTTAATCAAAATTATAATACGTTTATTTTGGAGTCTTTATTATTTCTCTCTTTTTTGTTGTATTTATTCTATGCTATAAATTTCGAATTCTAAACTTTAAAATTTAAATTTTAAATTCAAAATCCTAAACTTTAAATCCCAAACTATAAACATTAAATTCTAAAAACTAAAATCTAAATTTTAGACTCTAAACTCTAAAACATTATATCTCTATATTATAAATTCTAATTAAATTTTAAAATCTAAAATCTAAATCTTAAATCATAAATTTTAAGTCCTAAATCACAGATTCTAAAACATAAACTTTAAACTCCAATTAAACCATAGATTATATAAACTCTAACTTCTAAAAATTAAAATTTTAAAAAAATGTTTATTAATGGATTGGTGAGTTTCACAATGATCTGAACTTGCAAAACAGGGTAGATGACTTACTGGACGGTGGTGGTTTGGTTAACTCTCCGATGTTTAAGTCAGTATTGAGTTTAAGGGATAATATTTATATTCAAATTCAGTTGTGTGTGTAGGCATACCTCAGTTTCTTATATGGTGATAAGTGAAAATCTGGTGGAGTCCTAAATGGAAAGTGATTTATTTTAGGAAGTTGAAATTTGAATAGGAAAAGAATTCATACTCAGCAAGTTTTCCGTTTTTGGAATGAGTCATATTTAAGATTGAGTTCTAAATATGTTGGTTTTCATGTATTACAATTTGCTCTCGAATAGGAGATTATTTACGACCAATCTAGATGATCTAGGTCTTCTAAAATCTTTCTTATTTACCCCTATTATAATTGACTTTGGATACAATCCCTTAATAGGATGCATATCTAGATTCTGATCTTCTTTAATTGCCGAATTCTAGAGGATTCGATTGACATCTCTTTCGGCGGATCTGATTGACTTCATTCTTAGGCCGGCAAATCTCGTAGGATTCGACTTTGCTGATATGGTTTGTTGGCGTTGTAATTCTCTTTAGTTTTGTTGTTTCGTGTGGTGTTGAGATTGTCTAATGGATCGACCTGAAGACCCATGCAAATTTGAACCAACCGACATCTTCAGAAAGTAAGAACAAACTTGAGAAAAATAGGGTTAGATGTTTTGAAAAAGAGTTAGTAGAAATTTTAACGGCTAATAATCATCCATGGCCCCTGACTTTAGGGATATCTTACGACAAACCCCCTGAAAAAAAAAACGATCAGTAAACCCCCTAATCTTTGTGGCGGCGCCACCTAAACCCCCTAAACGCCAAATATGACGAAAATACCCATGGCGCCGTCTTTTTCAGTCAACTGTCAGTCTTAATAAAAAAAAATTCTTACAGCTCCACATCAGCGAAAGACTTTAAAAATTTCAAACACCCAAAATACCCCTATTTAATTTAGGAAGAGACAAAAAAATCAACCCAATAACCATTTGGTTAACCACAATAACCAACCCAACCACCGCCGCCACTTCAACTACCGTCGGAAAATTTTCCGGTCATCTTCTCAGAGATCAGGTCCATGCCTGTTCTTCGATGAAGAACAAAACCTGGATCTGTTCTTCAACGAAGGACAGCTCAGATCTGTTCTTCGTTGAAGAACAAATCAAGAAAGAAGGCCGGAAAAATTTTCGGCCTTGACGGCGAGTGGTGGTGGTGGTCGGAGGACGATGGGGTGGTAGGTGGCGGTTAGGGTGAAGGAGTTTGGTTGGGTTAGATTTGATTGGGTTGTTTTAGATTGGGTTGGGTGTTTAAAGGGTATTTTGAGTGTTTTAATTTTTTAGGGTAGTTTGATGACGTGGTGCTGCCAATTTTTTTTTTTCAAAAAAAAATGTTAGTTGACCAAAAATGACGGCGTCAGGGGTATTTTCGTCCAAAAGGGGTTTAGCGAGCGCCGTCACAAATATCAGAGGGTTTAATGATCGTTTTTTTATCAGAGGATTTGTCGTAAGGTACCCCTAAATTCAGGACCATGGGTGATTATTAGCCAATTTTAATGAAAAATAAGGTTTATATTTTTGCGAGTTGAAATTGTTGAAGATATGAGATTACATTTGGATTTATTTGATAAATGTTATGACAATTTTGATTAAAACCATGTGTATGTCTCATACGCTGAACTAGAGGTGTAAATCGCCGAGTCAAGCCTGAATTAGGCCAAACTCGAACTCGAGTTCGAGCTCGAATGAGTCTAAATTTTAAAACTCAAGCTCGACCAATAACCGAGCTACTCGAACTCGATTTAAATTCAATAAAAAATATAATTAATAATTAAAGTTTATAATATTTGATGTATTTTAATTTTTTTTGCTATAAAATATAGTATTTAATAAGTAAAAAGGACATACACTTAAATTTAAAGATATAAAATATCAATATAATAAAAAAATTAATTTTAATATTAAATGTGCGTGAGGTCCGTTTAGGCCTGTTTAGCCTTGCGAGCTTCACGAGTCTCCATAATTGATACTCGAACTCAGCTCGAGATGAAGCTCGAGTGGCTCGAGCTCGATTTCGTTTCGAATTTTTCGAGTCGATCTCGAGTAACTCGTTTAGACCCCTATGCTGAACTGAGAGTAGGGAGAGGATTTTTTTATCTGTTTTGGACAAGTTTAGGGTATAGATGATACAAGTTTGTTCATTTTGACCTTTTTGATGCTTTGACGCAACATGAAGGGGTAAAATGATCAATGTTCAAATTATGTTTGTAAGAAGGTAAAATTGTTAAATAAAATAAAAACCGGTTGCTTTTTTCTTGAGTAATTAAACCGGTCCCGTTATTGGGATTATTAATCACAGAGCTCGTTTATCCCAAACAAAGACGACAGAGTGTAAACTACAGAGAGTTCTTAAACGACGGCCGGAAAAAGACGAAGCTTTTTAGGGTTAATCATCTTCATCAACTGTGATTCTTTTAGCCATGACTGAGGTATGCTAATTTTTAATTTGCAAGATTTATAGGTCACTCGTAATTAAAATGATGACAAGGGTTTGCTAAAAGAAACTGCAGTGACAGGGGAGAGTGATGGCCGCTGCCGCTGGTTGCTGGATGTCACCTAAAACTAATTTTTCCGGCGGAGGAGCCAACTTGCAAACTGCTTCTCATATTCGTTTCCTCCGGTTCGACATTTCGGGCAGGTACATTCCCCTTTATGTGTGCTATTTGCAGCTTTTCTTTCCTCCTTTGTGATAAATGAAATGAAAGAAAACAAATACTCCCAGCCTGAGCTTCAACTTTTAACCGAATTGCAGAAGCACCCATGTCAAGCCAAAGGCGTGGACCGCAATGGGAACCTTGAAATCGAGCCATCTTAGCTTCGCTCGAGTAACATACAATCACAAATCTCTATTAACTGCGGTTCCTAATGCAAATGATGGTCACACATCCGCCTCTCTTGTTGACGAAGAAGAACCGAATACTAACCATGCACTTAGTTCTGAACCAGAAACTTTCTTAAGTAAATGGTCACCTCCGTCATATCTATGGAGGGGGTTGTCTGTTTTGGTTGTGGCCGGGCAGGTAATTGTCAGGATTTTAAAGGGAAAAATTCACTGGAGAAATACTCTTCAACAGTTGGAGAGAGTTGGACCCAGGTCAGTTGGGGTTTGTCTATTGACATCTGCTTTTGTTGGTATGGCTTTTACCATTCAATTTGTGCGAGAGTTTACCCGGTTAGGATTGCAACGATCTGTCGGTGGTGTATTAGCTCTAGCTTTTGCAAGGGAATTGAGTCCTGTAGTCACATCGATTGTAGTTGCTGGCCGTATAGGTAGTGCATATGCAGCCGAGTTGGGAACAATGCAGGTTTCGGAACAAACCGACACATTGAGGGTTCTGGGCACCAACCCTATCGATTATTTGGTGACTCCTCGAGTGATTGCTTCCTGTATCGCTCTACCTTTGCTAACTCTAATGTGTTTCACAGTGGGATTGGCGTCCAGCGCCATACTAGCCGATGGTGTCTTTGGAGTTAGCATCAACATCATACTGGATTCAGCTCATCGAGTACTTAAATCTTGGGATATAATCAGTGCAATGATCAAGTCGCAAGTTTTTGGTGCCATCATATCAATTGTGAGCTGTGCTTGGGGAGTTACTACATCAGGAGGCGCTAAAGGTGTCGGTGAATCAACAACTTCCGCTGTCGTTATCTCACTTGTCGGTATCTTTATTGCTGATTTCGCATTGTCCTATTTCTTTTTCCAAGGATTTGGGGATTCTCTAAAGAATGCTATGTAAACAAATGAGCCTGTTTGTCAATGATATTGAACTTTGTTTAGCTATTGCAGATCTATCTAATTATAAATATCGAAAAGTTTCTTAATATTGTTTGTTTGGTCAGTTCACTACACCAAAAGGAACTTTTTAACAGCGAATATCTAGAGAATTTTTGAAAGCGTAGCTGGTTTTGTACTTGTAAGTGTAATGGTGTTTCATAGGGATGGTTATAAATCTTGTTGGTATGTAAAGGCGGTTTAAACTTTCTCTAAAAGTGCGGAGGCAAAATACTCAATCACAAATTCATTTGAACTGATTTTCAATCAACAATTTTTCAGAAATCAAACTAATTTTGAGGTAATTTTAGTAATATTATATATTTCAGATACGATTCTTGTTTTCAAATTTCTCTATCACTCTATGAGCTTATTTATCTTTTAATTTCAGTTAGTTTTTATTTTAGGTTTATTTTGCAATTACTTATAGAATGCAATTTAGATTCAATTTGTTTAACATGATTTGATTGTGCTATATATTTTTCATTCTAATCTGTTGAGCTTGAGAGCACATTAAATTCTGAAGAAGCACAAAGTTCTTATGCGAGTGGAAGTTTCAGGTAATGGTCAATTGTCCCTCTTCACATTGCTCATCAATCGGGTTTGCATCATTTTTATGGCTTTTTTTTATGCGAGTGAAACATAAACAATTAACAAGGTTAGTTATATCCTGCATTTGTAAGTGTAGAACTTGCCTTCAACGTTTGTTTTCTGCAATGAATATGAGAGATTTGAAGCTGGAATTAGAAATTCTGTTGACTATTATGTCGGGAATACTAAGTATACTCCTTTTTCTTTCATTTCTAAGTCATTGTTTGAGCAGTTCAGAAGAGTGGCTAAATTTTACTTTTGATTAGTGGCATCTTACCTTTCACTCCTTAGGCACCTTATGGAGCTGTCAGTGTTATTATCCGTCTTATTTTTATTATTGCAGCTACTATGGATAAAGAACTCACTGAAGATTTGAAGAGAAAGCAGTAGGTAATGCTATCTAATTGTTTCCTTTTTTTTTTGCCTTTATTTGGTGATTAGAGCATTGAACTATTGCATTAATGTTCTTTAAACTGAAAGGCAGATTGTCATTTCTATGTCCTGTGTTGGACACTCAGTTTACGAATGGAATCTATGTTAAAGGGAAACATTGAAAATCCTGAATGGCTATTGTTTTAAAAGAAATATACTCTAAATATAAAAAATTTGGTGTTTGAAAATGAAACATTGAATATAGGAGTCGACAAGTTTTCCTGCAATAGTTAGTATAATTTATTGATTTTCATTTTCTATTTATAGAAAAGCTCAACATAGGCTACACATCTATAAAGTCTTTGGATCTTGCATATAAAGATTATAAACCAAAACGACTTCAATTTTGTTGCCCGTGTAATGTGCAAATGGATGTTGATGTTAGTCTGAAGAGTATAGGTGATTATAGAAGTTAAATGTGGCACCATTATGATGTTATTTGTCTCTTCCCAGATTATAACACGTTCGATCTAAGCTTGAGTTCTTTGAAAACTAATACAGTACAGATTTTCAGATTTATTCATAGTTGTTTAACTTTAAACTTTGAGAATGCCTACATGTAATGTTGATTGTCAGAAAAATATTCAATAGTTTGTCCTTCTTTTGTAAACTTGTCATCATTTTCTGGAAACTTATCATTACCTTGATTATCTTTTTTTATGGTGTATCACTCAGGATGTTGAGACGAACAAAAAAATGTTAAGGTGCATCAAGGTGGCTGTGTTTTCAAGCTCTGGCCATGGGCCTCAACCCCGAGAGGCGGGCCAGTTTCAGTAGTCGCACACCTCCGGTGCCTCAGCCATGAAGCAATGCGCCTGCCAGACACATCTTAAAATGAGATGATCTTTTTATTTTACACTGTTGGGTGATATATTTTTTTTTATCCTTTTTACAAACTGAAACGAAATGCTAATTTCCCCCCCCCCCCCCTCAAATGTCATTGCGTGATTTCCATTTTTTTCCCAAAATCGACTGATACGAATTAAGCTCGACAAGAAGCATCCTTTCTCTAGTCTCTGGCAGAAGCCAAATTAACATCAAAGGGACTCAGTTTTGCCGCTGCAAATGATTTTTTGCTGCTTTCTCTCCAATTAACTGTTTTTAATTACTTAAAAAAAACTGTTTTTAGTTACTTCTTCTTTTTAGTAGATATGAATGTTTCTGATCATTATGATTTGTCATTGCTGTCGACGTTCATTTCGCCATTAAAGTGCATAATATGTTATTCTATTTTTTCATGTTAAGTTAATGAATTTTGTGAATTTTGAAATTATATTTTGTTATTTTTGCATTTTTATTGTGTGTTATGTGTATTCTTTTTTAACTCTGCAATAGTTGATTGCTGAATAATTATGATGATTCAATGTTGTATGCGTGTTGATTTTATTATGTTGATTTTCAGTTGATATTTGATTAATTTATTTATATTTATTGAGATGGAATTATGATTTCTTAATGTTTGGTTGGTTTTAAGATTGAGGAACTATACAATACCGCATGTGAAAAAAATTAAGTTTAAGTAGGGACAAAGTATATTAATCTCTGATCGATATTTAATTAATATTAAAATAAAATATATTAAACTTTGATTGATATGTGGTTGATATTAGAATTAGTGATATTATGTGTAAACTTAAATATTTGATACTATATGACAAGAGTGAAAATTTATGAGTAAAAAATAAATAAAAAATATTATGTAAATGTAGATGTTGAAACAGTATAAATTCTGGTACTCTCATCATAATTCTTTTATTAAATTACTCGATATTTAAATTATTAAAAATTAATAACTTGTATCTGATGATAAAAAATAATAATAATAATAACTTGTATCTGACAATTTAAAATCTGTACCTTAGTTGTAAAATATGTGATTTACTTTGTAATTAATTCAAAAAACAAAAACAAAAAAAGAAACGGCATCGTTTCAAGTGGCATATGGTATAGTACATTTTTCACTTATATCTTTCCGTTACGGTGGCTCCTAGAAAATAGCCGTCGCCATCCGCTGAAAATCCCGACAAAGAAGGTTCGAAGTTCGACGACATCATACAGCTTCGGCTTGCAGTCATGATCTTGCTGAAATCAGAATATTTTTGTGCATAATTTTATTTTAAAGCATTTTTAGGGTTCAAATAATTATCAAATCTTCTGATCCTTCAAATTTTCGCGGGCAAAAAACAAAAAATGGATCACGACGGTAAACTCTTTCAATACACCTCTTATTCTATTTTTTTCTTTCAATTATTTGTTCTCCGTATTAAAGTTTCTCAGTTTTTTAGGGTTACGAGGCTCTTCAAACCCGGCGGCATTGTTAGCTTCATTGATCGGCAAACGAGACAAGCTTCACGATGAGCTTCGAAGCATTGAAAAACAGGTTTAAATGTACATTCTTTGTATTTTTTTATAAATTTTGAGTGGCGATTTAGAATTTTGTTAGGTTATATAAATTGGGTCAATCACATTATTTAGGTAGCACGAATACTTCATTCAATTGACGTGGCCCGTTTTGGAAACATTTCAGACACGGAACTTCATTTTTTACAAAGGAAGCCTTTAAATAACACCCGTGATGTTTGTGTCCAAGTGTCCTGTTTCCCGTTGTGCTACCTACTGCCAGATAAATTGAGTGCCTTAGCATATGTTTACAATACTTTTTAATATCATGAATTCATTTGGATCTGGTGAACTCAATTTTGCATTATGGGTAAGTGCCATTCCTCATCATACGTTGTAATTTCAGGTCTACGATATGGAGACAAATTATTTACAAGATCCAAGTCAGTGTGGCAATGTTTTGAAAGGTTTCGAAGGGTTCCTATCTTCATCTAAGAACACTGCATTGTATGGATTGGCTATTTTTTGCTTTTTCATTTGTCATTTATGTTGATTTATAATCTCAATTCCCTTTTCCTTAACGTTTTGATTGACTTATAAAATTGTGTTTATTGATTCATCTGGAAAAGAAAATATTCAATTTATATTTTCTGTGTTGTACTTAATTAGTTGATGCCTGTCAATTAAAACCATGTCCATGTTGCTGCATTGCTTGCTATATTTATAGGACACATATATAAGAAGGGATCTTGCAGCCCTGTTTATAATGAAGCACTTAATGCTTCACATTTTGAACTTCTAGCATAAGATATGTTTTATTCTGCCGCTGGAAGCAAGCATCTGAGGCTGTACGTTTTTAATAATTAGATAAAATTATAAGCTTCCTTGCATTAAATAAGAGGAGTTTGTCATGAAAACTGAATTATTACAAATTAGTGGTTATTTATGAGAACTCAAATGAGTTTTATTTTGTATCAGTTTTACTGTGTCAAAGAAAAAAAAGTTTTAGATGCCCCTATTTGAGAGAGAGAGAAATCTTTCCTATATAATAGAGTTTGCTGCACCAAAAGAAGAGCTTGAGAGACATGATTATGGACTACATATCTGTCAAAATTTGTTCTGAAAGATTTTCATATGCTTTCGAAAAACTGAATCTTAGAATGGCATCGCAACCTTTGTGGATTTTTTAATATACTTATTTCATGAGATAAATGTTCCCTGGTTAAATATGCAAAAGGAAAAGCTGTAATATGCAAACTGCTTCTAGGCCGGGGAACATAGCTGTTAAAAGCATTGTATGGTCATGCACATATTTTACACATAACCAGGTTTCGCTACACAGTTGCATAGAAAGTGTGATCTCTGTATCCTTACGTCTTATGGCATCAGAATATATATTGATTTTTGGAGGTTCTGTATCATGGTGTACTTTGTATAACTGACCCAATTTTTTTAAAACTTGTTGCTGCAGGTTGAAGCGGTCTAGGAAGTTCCAGCCTGAAGATAGGCTTTTTTCATTATCTTCTGTCACCTCGCCAGCAGTATGTACCCGAATTTTTCATGTGTATCCAAATTTAGCATATACATTGTTCTTGGGGGATTTAATGCAAAAAACATTTCTTAGTGAAAAGTTTTAAGATTTCTGGAGGGTATTGTTGAATATGCCCCTTCATCTGGTGGAGAATTTATTTGTGTAGATCGAGTATGCTTAAGGTCAGAAACCTGTTTTTATCTGGCACTCTGTTTTTTCATTTTGTCAGGCTGAAGAGCAAGCAGCTGGACGTGACGGTAAGCAGCCCATAGACACATATCCATAGACAACTTTCATCAACTTAGGTTAATTCATTTTTCGTTTTTGTTTTCGTTTGGTCTCAGATGGGAGATCGGATTACGGGGTAGGTCGTCCCAGAGGTGGAGGAATATATGGTAGTGGGCCGTAAGTACTGTAATTTAAATCTGCATATTGGTTATCAGAACTTTAGAAAGTGATCGAAAACTACAAAATTCATCATGCTTTGTTAGAGTATGAAACATTTATTTTTTGTCTAATATATATTCAGAGGCAAGCCAAAGAGGGGAAGAGGTGGACCAAGGGACACTAAGAGAGTCAGGCCTGCGGCTGATCCGGATTTTGAATATGACGATGACCCTGACTTGGCAATGTGAATTGATTTTGCTGGTTGAGCTTTGTATCATCAACCTTCACTGTATTTTTCTAATTTTCCTTGTTAATATCTATTCATTTTTTAGGAGTTTAAGTAATGAGAACTAAAACCCTGGTCTGGTATATGTTACTGAGTGAATGTCACAAAAGGACTGATAGATTTCATGCTTGTTTGAGACGGATGTTTCCTGTGACGGATACATGAAAATTGTTATCAGTTCCCATTGTAATTTTATTCGTTCTTTTATCGATTAATTACCGATAAAATTGCAAAATGTAACTATTGAAAATGATATGTGTTGCATATTCTGAAACTGTATTCATAAGTTAATGCAAAGGATAATGTGTTATCGATTCAAGGGTTAATTGTAAATTAAATACAAATTTTACTTTTAATTTGCAGTTATAATACATACTTTAAAACTTGACAATATCATCAACCAATTTTTATTAAGAAAAGGATATTTCACAACAGGAGGTCACTGTGGTTACAAATCACATAAACAGGTCACTGTGGTTACAAATCACATAAACACAACGTATGTTTATATGGCAGAAATTACAAAAGAAAAAGGCTTAATCACCCAAAAAATCCCACCTTTTAGCCCCTTTTCAGTTGCACCTTGACGTTGCAATTTTGTCAGCTGCACCCTAATTCGCACCTTTAGATTTCAATTCCATCTTCAAAATCAAATTGGACTCTTTTTCACTCGGAAATAATTCATAAAAACCCTTATAAAGTACTCGTTTGAGCTCTTTTCCACACAAAAAACTAAAAATGGATGACTTATTTTAACTTTTTTCAAATGGAGAAGAGATCAATTAGTACTTGAGGGTGGAATTGAAAACTAAAGGTGCGAATTAGGGTGCAACTGACAAAATTGCAACGTCAGGGTGCATTTGAAAAGGGTCTAAAAGGTGGGTTTTTTTTGGTGATTAAGCCAAAAAAAAAGATAATTCAATGTCTTTTTTAAAAGTACAATTTAGTATCGTTTTTGTAATTCATGATAAACGCAATATTTTTTCGTTAATGAAATTTAACTGAATGAATCACAATAATTTTACGTGATAACAAAAAATATAATTCCATATTCTTCTTTTTAATTGAAGTCAGTACCGTATATTTATGTACGGGAAAAGGGTCAGTTAGACCCCTAACATTTGACATGTGGATCAAATATGCCCTTAACGTTCAGAAAGGCGCAACTAAGTCCCAAACGTTATCAAATCGTATCATACAAGCCCTTTTACGTAACACCGTTTGTAATGAGCCACACTTAAAAAAAATAGACGGTGTTTAAGTATAAGGGCTTATATGATACATTTTGATAACATTAGGGGCTTGTTTGCACCTTTCTGAACATTAAGGGTCTACTTGATCCATAGACCAAACGTGAGGGGCCTAACTGACCCTTATCCCTTTATGTACCAAAAAGTTGATATCCGATAGTAAGCCAATCATATCATAACAACTCATTAAAATGAGGGTATACTAGTAATTTTGTTTGTTATTTGCATTCACTTTTGAATAATGATATTACAAGAATGCCCTCATTTTAATGAGGTGTTATAATATGATTGGTTTAGTCCATGGATGACGTGATAGACTGAGTCTACCTAAGAATTTCTCTCCGATAGTATAATATAAATTTAAGAAAAAATAAAAGAGTGAAGGTTCAATTTACCCTCTGTACTTGGCACGAAAGATCAAATAAATCCAACCTTGCAAAACTGGATCAATTCACCCCACAACTATGCAAAACCGGATCGGTTTCACCCTTTTAACCAAAAAAGAGAGTGGAATAACCTAATTTTAAATATTAACCCTAATTAACTCTAATTAATCATATTTAATTATAATTTAAATAATATAAAATTGAGGGCCTTTTCTATCATTTTTCCTAATTAAACTTAATTACTCTCCTAATCCATCTTCTTCCACAATCAATCTCCGGCGACATAGCGGCAGCGGCGAAGTAGCGATGTAGCGGCGACGAGCAAATTGCTGCTCGTCTGAGACGAGCACAGATCTGCTCGTCTCAGACGAGCACATATATGCTCGTCTCAGACGAGCACAGATCTGCTCGTCTCAGACGAGCACAGATCTGCTCGTCTCAGACGAGCAGATCCTTGCTCGTCTCAGACGAGCAAAGTGCGGCTCGTCAATGGCGGAGTTGCGGCGGCGGCGGACTAGGTGGCTGATTGGAGAAGAAGAAGTTGATAGTTAGAAAAAGGATAAAAAGATCCCTCCGTTTTTATTTTAAAATTAATTTGATTATTAAATTATTGAAATGTAATAGTTATAAAAGTAAATTAAATATTAATTTTGTGAATGATATAGATATTAAGGACTATTTTAATCTTTTAACCCTTTCAAACCACCTAAATTCATTTAAAACTGGAGTGTGTTCACTCTCTAGGGTGAGAGTGGGGAAGGGGGTATTTGATACGTTTTTGCATACTTCTGTGGTGGTTTGATTCACTTTCGCGAGGTTGGGCTTATTTGATCTTTCGTGCCAAGTACAGGGGGGGTTTTTGAACCTTCGCTCAAAAATAAAATGAGAAAAACGGTACCGTTTCATTTGTCAAATGGTATTGTATAATTTTCACTTATATCTAGGGGTGTCAAAATGAGTTGGGGGTCGTGTTCGTATCGTGTCGACCCACTCTGTTGACGCGATTAGGGTCAACACGAACACAACCCATTTTAATAATCGTGTCAAATTTCCAACACTAACACGACACGAATTTTAAACGAATGACACGACACGATACGATTAACACGTTAAGATAAATGGGTGACACGATTAACACAATTACACGGCTAACACGACACGACTAACACGACCCATTTAACATTTAAGAATATTTTAAATCATAAAAATATAACTTTAACCTCAAATTTATCAATTAATATTCAAATTATAAAATTTTAATATAATTAATTTAATATTTTTATTTTTATTTTTTATATTTATAACTATTATATTTTTATATTATTATAAATTATATAATTTGTAAACGGGTTAGGTGGGTTAGATGAGTTCGCGAGTCAACCCGTGACACGACCCATTTATTTCATGTCATAAACGGGTTAACACATTTTCGACACGAATCCGCTAAACCTCAACTCGGATTCGCCAAATTTACGGGTTAGACGAATCCTGTTATCTTGTCATGACCCATTTGGACACTCATACTTATATCTTCCCGCTACGGTGGCTCCTAGAATATAGCCGGTCGCCATCCGCCGACAAAGAAGGTCCGAAGTTGGAATGATATGGTATAGCTTGGGCTTGCAGTCATGAACTTGCTGGTATCTAATTCTTACTATACCCACCTCTCCATTTCCTTAATTTGTTACACCTAATCATTTCTCTTTCTTCTCTTTTAAACCAAGAATTCTATCAAGATGCATAACAAACCGCCGCCGCCGTCTCCGCCGCCTGAATTTCCCGTCTACTGGGTCGAAACTTGTGACTCTGTTTCACGTCACTTCGAGTTTCAGCCAGATGGTTCTCTATCTGTGAGTTTTCTCTTCTTTTGCTTGTTTAGAAAGAGTCTTTATTTCTCTGTGGCATTTTAACAAACACCTACTGGTATATAGCTGCCCAGATAAAATAGCTGATTATTCCTGTTATTTATGATTATTTGTGTCATGGGAAGTAATTGAATTACGGGTTCTTTATTTAATTGATTAACATGCCAATATTTTATTTAAAGTTTACAGCTTTTGTAGTCTGATATTAGTTTACTCGTATAGTATTGATTAAGTATAGAAATAGCTGCTAATATTAGAGAATTTGGTAACTGTGTTTCGTTTATCTTCAATGGCGGACTCAATTTTTTTTGCATAAGGTGACCAAGATTGTAGTGGAAGTTTTTAAGATGGACAAAATTGACGAAAGATAAATTTTATTGTTGGCGGTGTTATAAATTTTAAGGCGAAAAAACTATATGATTAAAATTCTATATTCATATTTTTTCGAAGATTCAAAATAATAAGTTGCCCACCATATTCCTAGGTCGGTCTATGGTTATCTTAATTGTACTTTGTAGTTATTACTTTGATTGTGAAAAGGGAATTCAGGAGGACAAACTTGCTTTTTCTTTGAGTTTTTGTAAATGATGAATGAGTTTTTTTCTTTACCTTTCATTTATTCCGAATTTATGATGGTAACAGATGAATGTAGTTGATGATTCTAGATCAAAGGTTCGTCGCGTGGTTGAATCATTCCAGAATAAATTTTTTCCATCTGGATATCCATATAGGTGAGTTATCTGATTTTCAACATTGGAACACAAGCTTCTTAGTGTCTCGTAAAACAAAATTCTAAGGCAGATAGTTCTGTTTTATTTAGTTTTTAGTCTTTTTCCACTGCAGCGTGAATGAGGGATACCTCAGATACTCACAGTTCCGGGCGCTTCAGCACTTTTCAAGTGCAGCATTGTCTGTGTTGTCAACTCAGGTCTTTTACCAATATACAGTAGCACTTGATTTTCTTTTTAATTAATTTAATTCTCAAAATTAGACCTTCTTCTATATGTTTTGCATAGCAGAAATAATCATGGTGCCATAGTTTTTATCCTCCATATTATAAATTTAAAACTATAATGTGTGGATCATTTCTCTTTTTTCTTTTGTATTTCTTTGCAGTCGCTGCTATTTGCAGCAGGGTTGCGTCCTACACCTGCACAAGCAACTGCAGTCAGTTGGGTAATTTTTCATTAGTCAAATAATCAATAAATTCGTAGGCTAATTATGAGCAATGTCTTAAGATATTTTTATTTATTTTGTTTATGAGCAGGTACTGAAGGATGGGATGCAGCATGTGGGGAAGCTCATATGTAGTAATTTAGGTGCTAGAATGGATTCGGAGCCTAAATGCTGGAGAATACTAGGTTTCTATCTTGTCCTTACAATAACTTGGTTCCTTATATCTGTGCTTAAGTTTCACATTTCTCTGAATTTGAACTGGAGTTGTAGTTTAGGTCATTAATTACTGATTTACAATTACAAGGTCTTCAATTGCAGCTGACGTGCTGTATGACTTGGGCACTGGCTTGGAAGTACTTTCTCCTTTATGTCCTCATCTTTTCCTTGAGGTGGCGGGTCTTGGTAATTTTGCAAAGGTCTGTCTCTATTTAATAACAACTTCATGAATAGAACTGTTATGGTAACTTATTTCAAATTCATTGGGCTTGTAGTCATTTTCCGAACAAAGTGTTAGGGTAATTTATGAATACCGGGTCTGCTGTACCTCTTTCATTTTTGCCAATTCCTTGTTGATTTCACTTGTTCCTTTAATTTGCTAGGGAATGGCGGTAGTTGCAGCAAGAGCAACAAGACTTCCAATATATTCATCATTTGCTAAAGAAGGCAATCTAAGTGACCTATTTGCAAAAGGGGAAGCCATATCAACAGTTTTTAATGTTCTTGGATTGGGAGTTGGGATTCAATTAGCATCAACTGTTTGTTCGTCAATGCAGGGAAAGGTACGGAGGTTATCATTACTATCTGATTTTAGGCACTGGAATTTGTATGGTGCATTATGTTTTCTTGATATCGGAAGTTCTTTCTCTGTTTACTTTTTTTAGAAGAGCATGAGTTGGACTTTATGTGGCCTGTTCAACTGGGATGTAACAGTAGAGTTTGAAACTTGTTTTCAAGAACTCCCTTATGCATCTACGTTAGATTGGCTTTATTAGTTCAAAAGAAAAAGCTAAATATCATTAGATTTGCTTAATTTTTGTTTGTGAAAAAAGATGATTTTCTTAAATATTATAAGATGTATGATGCCCTTCTGATTTTGATAAGAAAGTTAGCAATAAAGATATTCTAATCTTGTACATATTTTCTGGCAGATGGTTGTTGGCCCTCTTCTTTCTATTGTGCATGTTTATAGTGTTGTTGAAGAAATGAGAGCTGTTCCTGTCAATACATTAAATCCACAGAGGACCGCCATGGTTGTTGCGGATTTTGTCAAGGTTTGTTTTAAACTCTTAACATGTTTGCATTTGCTATTTTTATCCGCCTGCTTAATTTCTACAGTTGCAACTGAACTCAGGCAGGAAAGATCTCGAGTCCAGCTGATTTAAGATACCGAGAAGATCTCTTATTTCCTGGGAGACTTATCGAAGATGCTGGAAATGTAAAAGTGGGGCGGACTTTGCACAAGGCTTTTACACCTTCAAAAATTCGTGAATCGAAACAAAAATTTCCAGAGGAGAAGTTCCTTTTAAATCGTGGGAACAAATGGACTGACATGATATTAGAGCAAAATGCTTCTGGTGAAGATGCATTGAGGGGATGGCTAGTTGCTGCTTATGCTGCAAGTATGGAGAAATCCTCCAGCAGGTCTACTCCTAGTGTCTTACAGGACGCTTACGAGAAAATGAACAGCACATTCGATTCATTTTTGTCTGAACTGCAGTCGAAAGGATGGCATACAGATCGGTTTTTGGATGGAGCGGGAAGCCGTTTTGCATGGTAGCATTTCTCGATTGCGGAAATAGTCTATTTGTTTGAACTGAGTAGTCCAACAGGTTATGATGGTTAGATAAGAGAATTGTATTACTTTAGGAAGTTGTGCATATCGATTGAACTATTTTGTATATCTGAGAGAAAAAGCTGAGAGTTCTGAATTGATTCCAAGAACACTTTGATACAGTTTGAATTTTCATGTAGGAGCTGTTCCGTATCTTTAGTGTTGTTTAAAGATGATATATAATTTCTGTCTCATGCATGAGATATTAGGTAGCATGTACACCTTATTCAATCAATGTTCCGATTTGAAAACGTTTCAGACATAAAATTTCATTTTTAACTTAAAAAGCTTTATAATAACACTGTTTTGCCGTGTCCAAGTATTTTGTTTGTCCATGTTTGTGTTCGTGCTACCTAGATGAAATATTATAACTTAGATTTCATTTAGACCACCTTAAGAAATTTTATTTTTCTTTAGACCATCTTAGTTGATTGCTTTGAGAGGGCGTTTTTTCATAAATCACATTCTTTTTACATCTATGTTCATAAATAAGTTCGATTTAGAAATTTTCTTCAATAAATGTACTCTTTTATGAAGTTTTAACTTATTTTTAATTTGGTTTTAATTAAAGTTTTGTGAGCATAAGTAAATAATTTAATAATAAATAAATAATATATAATTATTAAAAAATATATATATTCTAAAAAAATTGTAGAAACTAAAATTAAAAATATATAATTTTTTTAATACAATTAAAAAATATATAATACGAAAGTTGATTTTATTTATAGGAATGCACTTTCTGTTCAAATCGAAGCGAACCAATTTTTTTTTTCACAAACGAACTAAAGTTTTAAGGACTTTAATTTTTTTTAAATCAAATCGGACCGGTCGTTTTGTTCACAAAATTAAACAAAGACAAATCCGGTTCGGTTTTATGTTTGGTATGATTATTTTATGTTACTTTATATTAGAACTTAACTGGAAAAAATTATGTCCAAAATTGAACCAAACCAAAAATCAATTTTTGTAATATCAAACTAACAAACCGAAGCAAACTACAATTATTTACTTTTTCAATAACGAATCGAGCGAAAATTTTAATTAAATTATTTTTTTTAAACCGAACTAGACTCTTCGATTCGGTCAGATTTTCACTTCGGTTTATATAATAAACTAAAAAATATGTCTTAAATCAAACCAAGCCAAAATCTAATTATATTATAATATCACTAGTTCAGTTTTTGTATACTCATTTTCATTTCCATTCTTATTGGGTCATTCTTACACTAATTTATTGAATCAAACAACATATACAAAGCAAATTTTTTCATTTCCACTTCTCATTCTTATTTTCATTCTGATTTTACTTCATAACCTTGAACCAAACAACTTTTTAGTTTATAGAACTTAAAATTTATTCCAATCGTGGTCAATGAAGTTAGTTAGATTTTGTGAAAACGTGTACTTATATGTATGAATAACAATGGTCGAGAGTTATCTATTTAAGTTCAATCGCTCATAATACTAGCTAAAAGTTATGGGTTCAAAGTTAACAATTGATGATGTTATATGTTAAAAATATACGAGTGTATTGATGTCAACGAGTAGTATGGACTGTAAAATTCGAATGTCGTACCCACATGAAAAGCTAACCTCTATCCACCCAATTGCTAATTTTAATTTTTTTAGCAACATATTTTGAAGTAAGCATATCAAACTAAGAAACTAAACTATTGAAGTAAACTAGTGAACAATGTAATAACTAAAGCTGTAATGCAAACGATTAACACTAATGGAAGATAAATCAGGAATTAACAACTATTCATATACTTTTCAATTTATGGATTATGACAAATTTTACCTAATTGCAGTTAACGTTATACGGATGCACCAAATTAAACCCTCTCAAATCATAATATGGTTAAAATCTAATTAAATCAATTATTAAGCATATAACTCATTCGCCCATAATTATAAGTTTAAGCAATCAATCCAACTAAATTGAAAAAACAAAGGGTTAATGTTAAAAATAATCACAAACTTTACACGTTTTCTCATTTTAATCACTTAGTTTAAATCTTCTCATTTTCATGCAAGAACTATCACTTTTTCTCAAATTCATGCACGACGCTGAGGTGACACTCATTCATTGGTGTAAAATGACCTCCACCTCAACGAATTACACCAATGGAGCCGTGACACCTCAGCACCGTGCATGAATTTGAGAAAAAAATGGTAGTTCGTGTATGAAAATGAAAAAAATTTAAACTGCGTGATTAAAATGAGAAAACATGTAAAGTTGGTGAATTTTTATGATATTAACCTAAAAACAAACTTAAAGAAACACTTAATCAACAATTCACTCTCACATAACTGAATCTTATGTTATTTTTAATTAATGGCTACTTTAAACTAGCTATTTCAAGTCAAATTCAAAACACATGCCAATGATTTAAGTGATCAATTCAAACCAAGCATTAAGCACAATAAACAATATACAATTCTAGCAAAATCCAATAATCAAATAAACATAATTCAAGTAGTTAATCTCAATTAAGGGTTTAGTTTCCCATAAACATAAAATCAACAACACAAATAATAAAGGAGTTCATGGTAAGAAGATAACAAACATAATCAATCTCTCGAATAATGTAGGCGCCTTCGTACCTCGCTCCAATTACAATCGTCTTGCTAAAATCATAGTCTAAATGAATCTAAAACTAAAAATAATATCTATTCTAGGGTTTGTAGTCTAAACTAAGAATGACCGATCCCTTAGTAAGTTGTTGAAAACTTCTATTTATACCATATGTCAATCCCACTTCGAATTAGGTGAAATCACGAAGTTGCCATTTGTATTTTTGCACCGAAATAAAGTGTATTTGGTCTGAAACATTTTCACATATTCAGCAGCTGCGGTGCGATGGGAGGCGCTATGTCTCCTCCCATCGCTCCTAAGAACAAATTAGGAACATTGGAGGCACGATGCGAGCGAAGATGGCTCCTCCCGTTGCACCTCATTTTTCGCTGCGCGACTACGAAATTCAAAACTTTTAACTTAATGTACACACGTCTGAATGAGTTGGTTTTTGATTCCATGAAAAGTTTAGAATGTCTACTTTATTTCTTGTGAAGAACACGAACTCAATAGAAGTCTCTATGAATTTAAAGTAAAAAAATGACCGAAAAAGTCCAATAAATATAATAGATACTGTATTGAGGTGAAGAAATTGAAAAAAATAAACTGATTAAAAAATAAAATTGCAACTAAATGTTGAAATTAAGCTATTACTAATTTTTTTAGATAAAATTATAACAATTTGCAAAGATATGGATATAATTTAGGGTTAATCCCAATAAAATACCAGATATCTGTGGGTTTTGTCAGCTATAACCAAACCTTTCAAAATTGTCTAGTTTAGCCCATTTTGGGATATTTAGAACCTTTTCTAGCCATTTGCGAAACACATCAAAATAAGGGTGATTTACAAAAATACCTCAAAAACTATAAATATTTGTCAAAAATACCTAAAAACCTGAAAATTTATTAACGTACCTAAAAATTTAAATATTTATTTTTTTACTCCGCAGTTGCAAACAGTTTCAAAAAACACAATTTGAAACTGTTTTACAAAACGTTTCAAATACAGTTTCTAATAGAGTTTCAAAGACAGTTTCTAATTGGGTTTCAAACGGTTTATAACTGTTTTTGAAAAAATAAGTTGAAACTATTTTACAAAACATTTCATATACAGTTTCTAAGAGTTTCAAACAGTTTCAGAAAATAAAATAAAATTTGAAACATTTATAAACTTTTTCAAAAACGGTTTTTTAATTGGATTTCAAACGGTTTATAACTGTTTCTTAAAAAATAATTTGAAACCGTTTTAAAAAAACAGTTTCAATTACAGTTTCAAAAGGTTTCAATTTTTTTTTAAAGTAGACATTTTTGAAACCGTTTATAATACAGTTTCAAACAGTTTGAAAAAACGGAGTATTTTTACAAAAATTTCAGAGTAAAAAAAATAAATTTCGGAGTAAAAAAATAATTTTTCAAAAAAAAGTAAAAAAATAATTTTTCAAAAAACGGAGTATTTTGCAAATATTTTTTAAAAAAGGAGTATTTTGTGTAAATTCCTCTCAAAATAATTGTCGTTCAGGAATGGGCTTAACTAGCCAATTTTGATGGGCTTTTTACACAAACAACCTACATTTGCTAATTATTTACTTTTATACATGACATACTTTCCACTTACTAAACTACCACACACGGAGCTAATTATAACTTTTATACGGATCTTATATATTCAGCCCTAATATCACAATTTCATTTATTTTCTCTCTCCTCATCATTCATTCTCTCTTCTTCTCAGCTCATATTTCTCTCTCTTCCTCTCACCTCATTTTCCTCTCTTTCTCTACCGTTCTTTATTTTTCTGTTCTGTCGTCTTCCGCTTCGCCGTCCTTCGCTCCTCCGTCATCGTTCTCATCATCATCTTTGTTGCCATCTTCGCCAACGCCATCATCTCCTCTACTCGTCGTCGTCATTTATTTGATTTCAGATCTACAATTTATTCATTCTTCTTCTTTTTTATTTTCAAATCTATACTTTTTTTACTGTTTCTCACCATTAAACATGTATAGAGATTATATTTCAAGAATATAATGCTAATTTCATGTTATGTAATATCAATTAATGATTATATGGAATAATTTTTTGTTATTTCTGCATTTTTTTGTGTTTGGTTGTATTTCTGTGTTTTTTTATTCTGCAGCTCGATTTGTTGATGATGGTTGATTGCTGAAATATTATAATATTACAGTGATGTTGATTTTATGTTGATTTTGTGTTGATAATCAGTTGGTATTTCCTTAATTTTAACATTGAAAAAATTTATTCTAAAAAATACATTAGCAAATTAGATAATTTTGTGCGTGAAATAAACTGAAAAAAAAACAAAATTTAAATGAGATTAGATAAGAATATGTTAGCATTATCATGTTGACAAGTTGTTGATTTCTTGTTGATATTTTATCGATTGTCATAATTTTTCAAAAAAATATGTTTTATTTTATTCCTTATGTTGATTCGTTGTTGATTTATTGTTGAAATTATGTTGATATGTATTTCAACTTTTTTTGATTTTCAATTTTATGTTGACATGTTGTTAATATACTGTTGATAACATGTTGATTTTTCAATCATTGAAAGAAAAATAAAGTTAGTCTTAAATTGATGTATTAATGAACTATTGATATGTTTTTGATAATATGTTGATTGTTTTTGACTTAAATCAATCAATGTTCTCATTTTACAAACATCTTGACTAAATTAATATTAATTGTTGATTCATTGTTGATTTATTGTTGACATTATGTTGATAACTATTTTAACTTTTTTTGATTTTCAATTTTATGTTGACATGTTGTTGATATACTGTTGATAACATGTTGATTTTTCAATCATTAAAAGAAAAGTAAAGTTAGTCTTAAATTGTTGTATTGATGAGCTGTTGACATGTTTTTGATAATATGGTGATTGTTTTTGACTTAAATCAATCGATGCTCTCATTTTACAAACATCTTGACTAAATTAGCATTAATTGTTGATATCATGTTGACATTATGTTGATAACTTGTTAATATGATAGTAGTAATTCTACTAAAGAACAATAAAGGTACAAAATGTTTAAAATAAATGAATCAGATAAAGATGTTAGCAGAGTAAGTAATCAAAACAATATGAAAAAACAACAACAATAATTCAAATGAAAAAATAAAATTGTTCTTACATATAAAAATAAAAATATATTAAATATACACCAACACAACAGTTCACAAATTAAAGAAATCTATTTCAAAATATATTTTTTTCCTCAATTCTCTTTGCAGTTGCACAGTTTCTTCAAAATCACTTGTATAATTGTTTTGTGTTCCACCTCTCATACCTAACTAAATTTCGACAAAGACAGCTATGATACAGTTTCATTTCATCCAACTAAAGTTTATTTCACAGACAATATTATCTTATTTGTCAATGTTAAAATAAAAAGAATCAGTAGATATCAACATAATATCAACATAAAGTCAACATAAAATCAACAACACTGTAACATTACAATTATTCAGCAATCAATCATCAATAACAAATCGTTCTGCAGAATAAAAAAAACACAGAAATACAACAAAACACAAAAAAATGCAGAAATAACAGAATTTTATTATATAAAATCACAAAATTATTATATATAACATAAAATAAGTATTAGATTCTTTAAAGATACTCTTTATACATGTTTAATGGTGAATCAACAGTAAAAGATAAACAAATTACAGATCTGAAAATAAAAAAAAAGAACAAAAAATTTCAGATCTAAAATTAAAAAGATAAAAAAAAGATGGCGCGGCGAGACAAAGGCGGAACGATGGAGGCGAAACGGCGGAGGCGCAACAGCGGAGGCGAAACGGCGGAAGTGAAGGAGTAGAAATCATGATTTTTTTTCACAACTCAAAAGAATTTACTGTTATATAAGCAAGAACGATTGAGATAATGATGAAATAGAAATAAAAATGAGAGAAGCAAGAGGAGTCGTGCAGTAATGGAGATAACGCACAACAAAATCATGGAGAAGAGAAGCGAAAATGGCGGAGAAGAATGAAGAAACCGTCAATTGAGAAGGAAAATAAGAAAACGGTAAAAAAGAAAGAAATCCAAAAAAAAGGTTAGGTTTCATAAAATTGATGGTGTGAAAAGTAAAGATATGCATTGGGCTGTATAAAAATAAAGTCTAGCCCAAATTCTGTATTTTATATAAAAAGCCCAATTTTGATTGATATGGGATATTTGAAATATTGAAAAAACATTTTGTGAAAACCACTTCAATAATGTTTGTGGTAGGAAACCGAGTTAATTTTATGATATGCCTGATGACATGGTTGATATGTGTGTATTTTATTTTATTTTTATTTTTTTTGAATACCACTTCTATAATGTTTGCCAGTGCAGTGGGTTTTTGACAGTAAGAAATTTACTAGCTTCTTAATCAAATCAGAGTCCAATGTAGCCATGGACATCTTCAAAAACAAGTTACAGTTTTGTAATGATGTGAGCTTAAAAGCTCAAGACTGTAGCAACCTCTGTAAGGAGTTTTTGGACTATGGAATGAGCTATGCTAATAGATCCAGTAATGGGGTAGCTGATTTCATTGTAAAAAAAAGGTCTTGTAGTGCCGGCAAGGGTACGAGATGGAGGGGGATTGTCCCTCTGGATATCAATGTTTATGTAATGGCCAATGTTATTAAAACCGGACTGGACTGGGTTAACCGGAAATCGGTCATCTGTTCGGTCCGGTTAGCTATTAAAAATAGGATGTGCAGAAAATCGGATAAAACCGGAAAAATCCGATTCTTAGTTAAAAACGGATGAACCAGGTTTTCTAAATTGTTTGTCTAATCACATGTTTTGTCCAAATCTGACAGTGCAGACCCATCCACGTGGGGTATAGTCCTTATTTTTTGATACAAGAAAAGAGGCAAAAGCCTAGACGACACTACACATGAATAGTACGACTATAAGAAACACCTATCAGGTCATGGCTTAGCCTGCCAAGAAGAGTAGCAGGTGGGCTATCATGGTAGACAACACAAAAATCATCAGAAGAGCACAAGGAGGCTAAGTGGTCGACTGCAAAATTAGCTTCTCTGTAGACATGAGAGATACGAACTTCCCATTCCCGATTCACAATTGCACGGATAGCAGCAAGGATATTAAAATAGCTGCCTGCTGAACTATTATTATTCAGAGCATCAACAACGTTCTTGTTATCTACTTCAAGAAGAATTCTTCTAAATTCCATATGCCAGGCTAGGAGGAGACCATGAAGGACACCACGAAGTTCAGCGTCAATGACCGATCCCAATCCAACTGTCATGCAAAAACTACCTTTACAGAGACCTTGATCATTTCGAATCAGGCCTCCATCTTTGGCGATCCCAGTACTTGCAGAAAAAGCACCATCTGTATTAATTTTCACCTAATTAGAAGGCGGGCAACTCCAGTTTATCAAAGAACTAACTCTGGAACCCTGAGCCACAATCAACAAACTCTTATGATCCTGAGCATTGAGAATACTCCCCACCTGGTTCATAACGTCAATATGCAACTGAGCGACCGACGAGATCTCCCATTGGATGACATGATTGCACCGCCACTTCCAAATAAGCCAGACAGCAACACCAAAGAGAGTAGACCAAGACACCATGTTTGCAAATTGGCATTGTCTTGATAAATTCAATTTTAACCAAGAAGCAATAGGCAAAGAAAAGAATAGATCAAGCATATGCGCACTAACTACCCTACACCAGAATTGCTTGGCTAAAATACAGTCCCGAAGAGCATGTAAAATATCTTCATCACATTCCTTACACTTACCACAAATACCATCCGAAGCTATATGTCTCCTTGCCCTCTCCAAATTCGTTAAGATTTTGTTGTGTCCTAAGAGCCAAAGAAAAAATTTAATTATTTCCGGACCAATCAAAGACCAGATGGTCTGCCAATCTTTCTTCTCAGCATTTCCAGTCATGGTGAGTAGGGGTGAGCACGGTTCGGAGGAATCCGGGGATTGACAAATCTTTGGAACCAAACCAAAAATCGGGGATATCAAAAATTGGATCTCCGGATCCGTACCAATAATCGGTTCGGTTCGGTTCAGAGATTTTATTTTTCGGTACGGTTTGGTACGGGGATTCGGTCCTAATGGTTCGGTACGGTTCGGTACGAATATCATTAGAACTACGGATATTGTTTTATTTAAAATATAATCTCTACTATATTATAATATATTATTTTGACTTTTAAAATTAATTAGCTACTCATTCATCCATTTTTTTATATTTTCAACTATCACAAGTATCATCAATAAAATAATAAGGCACAATATGTATATTATCGTTCGATTTAATATTAATTTTTTTATTATTTGATAAAGGTACTTTTTCTATTCTCAAATATACAACTATATCATTTTTGTTAAAACTATATAATTTGGTCAATGAATATGTAAATTGTTCATATCAATTTTAAAAAAATACTTTTAATAATTATCAAATATTTGAAAAATTTATATAATTTTCATTGAAATATAAAAGTAATTTTATTTTTATATAAATTGATAATTTATATATATAGACTAAATTTTTTTACTATATATTATTTAATTTTATAAAACAATTGTAATGTTTAGTAATATAAAGTTAATACGAATACAATAATCAAAATAAAAATAGAATAATATATATATAATCTCGGTTCTTCGGGTATAAATTCGGTATTTCGGTTCAGTACGGTTCGGTTCGGTTCTCGGTACGGGTATTTATAAAAGATTCAGAACCGTACCAATAAAATTTTCGTACGGTTCGGTTCGGAGAAAGTCAATGGTTAACGGATATTTGTCGGTCCTGAATATTTTTGGTCCGGTTTTCGGTTCGGTTTTGGAGATATCCAGGATCCGTGCTCACCCCTAATGGTGAGCAATGAGCTCATAGGCTGATCTAGTAGAGAAATTTCCATTCTGGGGTATAGTCCCTTTTAAAAAGCTTTCTCCTGCTAATGTTCTTTTAGGAATTGTTGCTATTTATGTTATTATTACATACTCACAAAAAGTACTAAAATAAGAGCACTAAAAATAAATTCAAATTTTATATAAATATATTATAGTTATTTTTATTTCTTTTAAAAAAATTTAATACTACTTTTCATAAAAAGCTTTGTATAATTAGTTTTTAATAAAATTTATTATAAATATTAATTAAAAAATTATAAATTTATTAAAGACTTAATTGTAATTTTTAAATAATTTAATTTTAAATATTAATCAATAAATTATAAATTTATTAATGACTAAATATAATATAATATATGCATCTACATAAATTCATAATATATACACAAAATAATTTTTTTAATAAATATAATTGTTTTTGAAAAATATAAATTTAATCTAAAAACAAATATTCATATTTAATCATTAACTTTATTTAATTATATTATTATTTTTTAATCAGTTATATGTCAAATAGTTAACGATTAGTTTTATTTAAATATATCATTATATATTTTTATTTAATAATTAATACTTATTCAAATAATTTTTTTTTTAATAAAGATAATTATTTTATATATATATTTTAAAAGCGATCATTTATAGTTACTAGTTTCGCATTACGTGCTATGCATGAGGCTCGTAACGTAACTCGTCAATGAACATATTAGTAAATTTATTATAATTATATCAATTTTCTATTTATAATTAATATTAAATTAGTTAAATTTTTTTGTAAAAGTAAATATAATATATTCAGTTATCAAATTTTTTTCATACTGAATTTATTCTTCTCTTGGTTTTATAATAACCATAATTAAATAATTTAACTTAATTTTATTAATAATATCTTTAAAAATAATAATATAGAAATTTAAATAATAATATATTGACCAAATACAGTATTTTAATTTTGTAGTTCAATTAAATTAAAAGATAGGTATTCCTACTAATTTGGAGACAATTTAGTTATTTTTTATATACTAAAAGCTAAATTGGAGATAATTTAGCTACCTATTCTAATTAGGACTTTAATTATAATAGTGATTAATTAAATAACTAATTAATTAATGACTATAAAACCTTTATTTAGTAGTAAACTGAAAAGGATTATTCAGTAAATTTGCCTGTCCCCCCCCCTATCCGTGCTTTTATATATAGTATAGATATTTAATAGATAATTTTAAAAAAATACTAATTTAAATACTTTATCATATTTTTTATTTATAATATTATATATTTTTAATTTAAAAAATTTAAATTTATTAAAATTAAAAAATCAGATCCAACCCGGTTGAACCATGAACCCCCAACGAAGCCGGTTTCCGTTCCGGTCCGGTTTTTAAAACATTGGTAATGGCAGATCAAATGGCATAGTTTTAAAGGGTTTATATTCAACTATGGCACTCTAACTTAGGCATTCTGCTAACCAAGAACCCTGAACTAAATTTTGATCCGTTAAACCCCCTAAACTTCATCTAATGATTACCTATGTCACTTTTAGCGTATTTTGACCAAAATACCCTTTAAATTTATATGAATAACAAACAAAAAAATACCAATTCAATCTAACCAAACCTAAAACCACTCAACCAACCAAATCAAACATCACCCAATCAAATTAAATATAACCCAACCAAACTTAAATTTATTCAAATAATAAAAAAATAATTATTTTTTAATTTTAAAAATTAAATAAATAAATATTTTTTAATTTTTAAAAATTTTAAATATTTTTGTTCAAATTGTCCACCAGAGAGCAAACCCTCCAACGACGGTCGATCTTCTACAAAGCAGACCCACCGATGTGGGTTGCAGACCCTCGGTGGGTGCTACAAAGAGCAGACCCACCACAGACCCGCCGGCGCTCTCCGGTGAGCAGATCCATTGCCGGCAGGTCTGCTCTCCGGTGAGCCAATCCACCGGCGGCAAGTCTGCTCTCCGGATCAATTTAAAAAAAACTTAATTTTTTTAAATTAAAAATAATTATTTATTTAATAAAAAATAAATAATTTTTTTTCCGGCGATGGCGGTGGTGGCCGAAAAGATTGGCGGCGGCGGGTGATTGTTTCCGATTGAGTGGTATGATTTAATTGGGTGGATTGGTAATTTAATTATTACTTTTGTTAAATGAATGTAATATGTTTGATATGGTTGGGTGGGTGATTTTAGATTTGGTTAGATTAGGTTGCTTTGGTTTTTTTCATTGATTTTAGGGATATTTTGGACATTTTTGAGAAAATAAGGGGCTGGAGGCGGTTTTTGGTCAAAAGTGTCATAGGGGTGAAGTTTAGGGGATGTAGCGGGCCAAAATTTAGTTCAGAGGTCTTGATTAGTCGAATGTCTAAGTTGGAATGCCATAGGTGATTAATAGTCGTTTTAATGTAATATTCCAGTAAAAAAAAAAATCAAAGGGCAAACTGACTGAAACTAAAACTTAGGAGGTTTATCAACCAAAGCCCAAAAATCGAAAACTGAGTATTAATTCAAATTCTCTAAACATTAACTCTAAATTTTTAAGATTGAACACTCAATTCTTTTAAGCTTCTATATTTAGTTTTAAGTACTGTAAATTCTTTTAAATTCAGTTCTCAATAATATAACATTTTTAACTATTGTTTTCAATTTTCTAGTAATGTAATCAATCTTTTTTAAAACGGCAAACTTCTTATTTAGTATATTGATTGAGTTCTTTTAAAACAAAAATTATTTTTAAATCATTTAATATTAGAAGTCAGTGGTAAATTATTGAGATCGACCTTATGATGCGCTCGCAACATTCATTTTTATTAAAATTTCACAAATTTTTAAAAGCAAAAATTAATTTAAAGTAAGTATACCTTTATCTGATAAAAATTTCATTTAAAAGCTCCATGTTCAGAATGTAATAAAATTCATAACGTTTAAATCAATTTAAATAGATATAGTAATCTTTCATGATTTTATATTGGCGAAATGACAAAAAAAGATCAAACCTTTTATAAAAGTTTTACAAAACATCCAAACTTTTTAATTTTATCCAACTTATTCTGAAACACATGATTCCGTTTCAATTATATCCAACTGCACAATTTTTTTTATATGGCGTTGATGTGTGGCATTGCCACATCAGCCCCACGTAGGCGCCATATGAGAAAAATCAAATAATTGGACATAATTAAAATGAAATTATGCGTTTTAGGATAAATTTAATAAAATTGAAAAATTTGGACTTTTGTGAAACTTTCATAAAAAATTTGGCTTTTTTAATTGTTTGGCTTTTATATTCCATCTTTATTTTATTAAAACTATGAAAATAAAGTAAAAAAATGATTAATTTTTCCCCTAGACTTTTCTCTAATTTGCATGATGCCAAATACAAGTGGGGAGAAAATAATGAAGTGAATAGAATCATAAAAATAAACAAGTTAGATCAAATCCAACAAAATTCAAAATGGCTATTGATAATTGTTGGACTTGAACAAACAAATACAGGAATATGAGCAACTGTGAAGGGAGATATTTCTTAAAGTCAATAGTAAAAGAGTCCACATTTCACATAGAATATGAAAATTACACATGTCCCCTAAGTTCAGACTTTGATTATTTCAATTTTGATAAAAAAATTCGCATTATTACATCATCAAAAGTAACAATTACTAACAAATTACAATAAATTATTCCAAAGAGTAACAAAAAATTATCAAATTCAACTTCTAAATAACAATTACTTGTAACCTTTCCCTTTTAATAATAAAAATAAAAAGAATTTAATCTATTTAGAGAGTCGTTTAGAACACACACACACACACACACACACATATATATATATATATATATATATATATATATATATATATATATATATATATATATATATATTATCAATTAAAATTAAACTAAATACACATTTAAATTAAAAAATTAATTCAACGAATTGGAGTTTGTGTTTGCAAGATTTTTCTGGATATTAAACTCTCTGAGTCACTCAAATCTCAGGAAATCTAAAAAAGGTCACTAAAGTCAATTTTCTTACAAAATGGTAACTGAACTATACCTTTTATTACAAAAGAGTTCACCCATATAAAACGACGTAAAAACCTAACATTTTTATTTACGTGGCAAGCTAAATTTATAAAAAGAAACATAGTTCAGTGACCTTTTTATAATAAAAGGAATAACCCAATGATTTTTTTGTAGTTTACAAAAAGTTTAGTGTTTTTTTCGTAATAATAGAAATGTTTTTGTAATAAAAAGTATAGTTCAGTGACAATTTTGTAAGAAAATTGACTTTAGTGACCTTTTTAAAATTTCCTGAAACTAGAGTGACCCAGGGGGTTTAATATCCAAATTTTTCTAATGTAAATAGACGAATATTAAACACTTCAAGTCACTGAACTTACTTGTTGTTACAGAAAGGGTACTAAACTTCGTTTTTTTACAAAAAAGTCACCAAAGTATATATTTTGTTACAACGAGATGTCACTCGTATAAAACACACCGTTTTGACACTAAAACGCATCATCAATATCATTACTATCATCAATATCGCCACTATCATCAATAAGAAAACCCTTAGGCTTATTATCCAGGTTTGCTTACGTGGCAAGCCAGAATTACAAATAGGAATACAACTCAGTGACCTTTTTATAATTCGCGATAAATTTAGTGACCTTTTTGTAACAAAATTTCCCCTAAACTTTTCTCTAATTTTATCTACACCGTTCATTTTATAATGAACGGTGTATATCGTTAACATGATCCCCTCAAGTTCAAAATTGTACTCGAGGGAATTCCTATCCCAATAACTTAGTTATCATTTTGAATTGATCACTAAAATAACGTAGGAAAAAAGAATATTTTGGGCATTGGTGGATAACTTAGGTCATGAATTAATTTGACAAGTATGATTATAATGTGTAACCAAGAAAAAAAATTACGTACCTTTGAAAATGGACCATGCCTCTTTGAAGATATTAGTTGAGTTGGTGAAACTCAACAGATCGAAATTCCTCACTGATAGGCTTCGTTCTGCAATCGTTCGTATGAAGCATCGCACTAAAAAAGAAGTTTTCTCCAAAAAGAAAGTAAAATGAAGATAATTTATCAAATGGTATAAACGCTAGGCAGCAAATTGCTAGGTCGTGAATTCAATTCCTCCCACAAACGCTCTCCCCCCATTATAAAAAAAAATGAAGATAATTTATCAAAACTAAATAGATCTAATTAACATTACATTACAAACAAACGGGTATAGATTTCTTAGGCATTTGGCCTGTATTTAAATCACGGTACTCCAAGAATCAAGCTTGGTGACATGGAAATAATTGCATTATTGTCTTTGTTGAAAATTGATTAGAGAATAAAAGAATTACTAATAATTATGAAATGCAATGTGTTAAATTAAATATTACAAAATTAAAAAAATGTTATATTTAGTATAAAAAATTAGTTTAATTTTCAAAATAAAATAAAATGATAATAATATTTTTTGTAATTAATTACTATAAAATTTATTTTTATTATTTAACAATTTTTTCTAGTTTATATTTTAGAATTATTTAAATAATATTTTTTTTCAATAATAATAAAGCCTATATTAAATACATAGTTTAGAGAAAAAGTTGACTATAATTTCTTTAATTAAAAAGATTACTTTTTATATATATGTCTATTATGTTGGCTGGTGTTCTTCTATTGAAAAATATTAATAGACCAAAATCGTGAGAAATAAGGAAATACATAGTTAAAAAAAATGAAAAAATGAAAACAAATGTGTTAAATTAATAAATAAAAATAAAGATAAAAATAATAGTGGTAGAATTATAATCAAATAATAAATAGTTATTAAATATTAAAATTTAGCGTAAGCTATAATTGTCAAATTTGACACCAGATATAAAACAATTATGATATTGTTTTTTTATATAATAAAGAGCGTTTTTTACATATAAATATTTTAATTCTTAATTTTATTCTAATAGAATATCCAATTTATAATTTGTTTAATGAATATTAAATAATATTTATTAATTTTATTTTATATTGGAAAAGAAAATAAATTATATTCTCCAGATAAAATTTAATGAATTTATTTTGAAAACTAAATGAAATTTAATGAATTTGAAAATGAAATTTTATATGACGAGCTAAATTCACTTCTTATTCTAAATATCTATAATAGAGAGTCCACTAAATTTACTATCAAACACATTAAAGAGTTTGTTTTTTTAATTAAAAATGCTCTTACATTATAAATTTGGTATTAAATACAGCATTGCATTAAAGTTAAAAGTAAAAGTTTATTGTTAAAATTTCAGGAAAAATGCTTTTTGAAATCCACAATTCTGATCATTTTGTTAAATATATTTTTTAAAAATATACGTCGATTTTTTTTTTAAAATTGATACTATTGTACCCAAATCTGAAATTATATTCGTTTACAAAATTGTTTTTAGACTTAATAACGTAAAAAATCACGAATTTTAGTGTATTTTATAAATTTAACACGAATTTTTAATCTTGTCAAATTAAACATGAACTATCATATATTTTTTCTCAATTCTAAACACCGAGTAACTTTCTGTCAGAAAAATGGTAATGTGTACACCGGTATAACCACAGTTTTGGCGTCCACATTAGCATCATTTCTGACGAAAAATTATCCGGTGCTAAAATTACAAAAAGTTTAAAGTTGATGTATTAATTTGTCAAAATTAAAAATTCATGTTAAATTTACAAATCACTCTAAATTTTGTGATTTATACGCTATCAAGCCTTTTTTTATTATTATTTTACACAAACTAATATTTTATTTTAGTGTAGAAAAAGTTATTTGGATAAATAAATTATGTATCCAAAATAAATTGAAGGTTGTATATATTTATTATAATTTATAAAGTTAATAAATTAGAATGCTTAAATTATATTTTAAGAATATATTTTATAAAATCATCACATTTACGAATTTTAAAAAGATTATTTTACCTTAAATTTTAGCATCAAAGCTCTATTTTGCCATTGCATGGGAAGGCTCTTAAATTTCATAATGAGATCATACAAGATAGGCATCAATCTTTGTAACACTAACACCATGCGCATAAGATCATTATGTAACCATCAATTATCTCATAAACTATATAGTATTTTATTAACCTGAAAAGTGGCGATGTATATATTTCGACCAACAATTTCAAAGCTGTCAAAATTAATAATGCGCATACCATAATTCCGTTAGGTTAAATTATACTTCCTCCAATTTTTTAATTGTTTATTTAGTTAAAATTATACATATTAAAAAAATGGAATTTTTGTCTTAAATTATAAAAATAAATATTCAAATAATTCTACTATTTAATAAATACTTTTTTAAATTGAATCATAGAGTCATTTATTAGAGGAGGGATAAATTTAGATGATACTAGCTAATATTATCTTAAATTTCTAAAAAGACAACTAATGATGGAAAAACACATTTGCCTAAAGTGACAACTAAAAAAAATGGAGGGAGTAAAAACTATTAATTTTAAAAATTAATGTCATAAAAAAATCACCAATTTTACATTTTTTTTTTTCATTTTAGTCATGCTATTTAAAAATCATCATTTTTATACATCGACCACCAATTTTTCTTAAAGAAAATAGCATACAATACAATTTCTCTAATTAACATACAATACAATTTCATTTCACAGCACGGCGAAAAAAGAGAGAACGATTGGTTTTTGCACTTTTTAAAATTAAAAATCAAATCAGAACAAAGTTTCTTATAAAGGAATTGAATAATCATTTTCAGTGTGATCCGATTTTACTTAAAACTGAAACACTACCATTTTTATAATTTTTAAAAAATCTACAATTTTTTCTTCCAACTTTTAATTAAATCTACGATTTTTCCTCTCTACCTGTTAAGTCCGTTAATTGACTTGAATAAAGAGTTTGATTGTTTTTCAATTTAACTCCCATACTTCTTTTTGATAATTGGGGGAGCGTTTGTGGAAAAATTGAACCCACAAATAAATTTTAAAGAATAATTTTAAATTATTTATTAATTAACAATACATATATATTTTAAGTCCGATTTAAAATTTTCAAAAACAAATTCAAATTTTAAAATTAGGTTTAATATGTTTAGTTCTGTGTACTTTAAAATCAGTATATTTATGGTTTCAATTTTGATTCAAAAAAATTAAAAACTTAAAATCACATAGAAATAGAAATAGATTGAAATTTATATTTTGTATTGAATAGAAATATAATTATTTTTACTAACTTTTAATGGATATAATTTTATTTAAAAAAAATATATTAAAGAAAATAAAAGTAGTTATATATGTGTTATAGTTTAATAAATAATTTAAACTATTTCTAAAAAATTTATAGTTTTTTGAGAGAAAAATAGGCATATGAGTTAAATTGAATTTAATTATTAGTACTCTTTGATTAAGCCAACTAACAAGCTATTCCAATGGAAGAAAATAATAATTAGTTTAAATAAATATCAATAAAAGTCACAAAAATTATACTAGCATTTTCCGAACAAAAGTACTTGTTAAAAAATATAGTAACTTTTAAAAGGTTTAGAAAGTAACAGGTTTGAGATTAGCCATATCCATTGTCGGTAGACGGAGTGGATTGTGATGAAACTAATGGTATGTAAAGTAATTTTCTTTCCATCATTCAAAAGGATACTTTGCATTAGAGTCGACATATTTGTGTAGTCAAGATTGTGTATATAACACAATCTCTGCCGCTTTTAGGTATGAACACAATTCTCCAATACTTTTTTTTTGTTGACGTATTGATAATGTACAAATATTGAGAGTCTTTTTATGGTTAATAAAATACATTTTATTAATAAAAAATAGAATTACAACTTGTTGAAACAATAATAAAATATAATGAAATTAACCAATGGATAGTCTGGCAAAATTGCGGACTAACTCGCTTTTGTTTTAAAACATTTTGCGGCTCTATTCAGCGATATACGGCAGTCAATCAATCATACCGTTCTTAGGATTAAACAATCACTTAATCGATTAGTACTGCACTGTACCGAATCATTTTAATTGCACTCTAAAACGTATTGCTCGAAAATTCAAAAAGAATGGATTTCTGTTTTTAAGAAAGTTTTGCAAAATGTTATTAATATCTATGACGTTTGATATAGGAAGGTAATAATAAATATTGTAACGTTAATGGCTGAATTTAAGGACATTTTATTCGACTAAAACGAGACATTATAAACACTGTGATGTTCAAAAAATAATTGTAGTAATAAGTGTTTGAACCTTGATGAATTTTAAAAATAATATATTTTAAAAGTTATATTATTTTTGAAATTTGATGCAAAAATCATGATTTAATATGTTAATAATCCTAATAACTTTTCTTAAATTTTTTCAAATGAATAAAAAATTCATAATTTAATGGTGCTTCAGCTTCCACCGAATAGATTAAGGTTAATGTTACTCCAAATAAATTATCAATTGTTGTATATTTTTTTTGAAAAATCTTTCTCATAATTGATATTCATATATAATATTTTTCAAAATTTATTAATTATTAAATAATAAAATTATTGATTATCCGACCTAGAACAAAATTGGTTTATTTAATTTTCTATTAATTATTACAATTATTAATTTAGACAATATTAAAGGCCGGGTTTATAAAAAGTAGTGATTGAATAAAATTAATCCTATAGATTACAGTAAAACAAAACTATTTTTTATTTCAGCAATTACAATTCACTACAGAAAGTAAGTGCCCCTTTTTGTGAACCAACAAGTACAATTTGGTCAATATTGTTAAAAATCAATGGCAAATTCAACTGACCTTAGTCTTTAATGGATATACTAATGAGTGCATGCTTCAATAATCCACAGACTAACCAAACAGGAAAGAAGACGCACGTATTTTATCAAGAAACCGATCAGAAATCTTCAAAGAGAAGAGAAAAAAACTCTAACCCTAGAAAACCCTAGAATAAAGAGAGACTTTATAAAAATTGGGATTTTTGGCTTAATTTCTTAAAAAACCCCCACCTTGCATTTTTTTTTGTTTATATCCTGACTTTGTAAAAACACCATTTGTACCCAATTTTGAGTTTTTATGTTTCATCTCTACCCAAAAGCATTAAATTGTACTCTTTTCATTTGAAAAAAAAGTTTAAAATAATCCTTCATTTTTAACTTATATACGAATTAGATATTAATGTTATTAATAGTATAAAAATACCATCTTTTTCAAAATAATAATAATAATTTTTTTTAACTTTTTAAAAAATATTTCGAATTTTTTTTTTAATTTTTTTAAAAATATTTCCGACAAAAAAAATTAAAAATAATAATAAATTTTTTAATTTTTTTATTATTTTATCAAATTAAAAAAATTAATTAATTATTTAGATGTATTTGATTATTTTTTAAGTTTAAGGATTTATTTGTATATTTTAATATAGAAAAAGTATGTTTTAAACTCTTTTCCAAATGAAAAAAGTACAATTTAATGCTTTTGGGTAGAGATGAAACATAAAAACCCAAAATTGGGTACAAATGGTGTTTTTACAAGATCAGGGTATAAACGAAGAAAAAGTGTAAGGTGGGGTTTTTTTTAAGGAATTAAGCCTTTATTTTTTAAAATTGATGTCTGTTTTATTTGGAAAAAATTTAAAAATGTTCTCCATATATAGCATATATAAATTATATATGTTTGAAATTTATTTAGATTTAATTAGATTAATTAAAAATTTAAAATAATTTTTATTTGATTATGGTTGTTAGTTAATTTTTAAAATAAAGGATTTATCTGTATTTTTTAAAATGAAAATAATTTTATTTTATCTTTAAATATGGTTAATTGAACGATTCATCTATTAAGTGAAAAAAATTGACAAAAGTTAAAAAAATTGGGGTACAATTAAAACGATAAAATGCGAAATAAGATAAATTGATAAATTTTTAACATCAGGCTAGAATTGAAAAAGGGCTATAAGATTAATATATTAAGCACTTAATTGTTTTAAGCTGGTTTGATAACTCAAAAAGGTTCAACTTAACTTATTCAGTTAAGCCAAAAACCACTTAAAATAATAAGTCAAAAATTTTGACTTATTTTTTTTACTGAAAACATTAAATTATTAAATATTAGTTTTATCATTGAATAAACTTTATATCCTTATAATTTTCAATTATTACTCACAAATAAAAATATTTTATATCACATTTTTTTATTTTTTTATTTTTTTTAATATCACAATGAGTGTATTATATTTACATTAACACTTAAAATTGCGAAGTACTATATTTTTTATTGGAAATATTTTATTTTCTATCTTTACTTTTCTTTTTATAATCTATATGTCATTTATTTAATATTTCTGCTTTTTAATATTATTTGCATTTTTGTTGGTAATCGATGAAACCGAACTCCAACATAACTATAATGGATACAAGTCGTATAAAATCTACCCTTATGGGAGAAATTCTAGCACCCGCCTAAAAGGTGAAAGTTTGATGGTATCGACACTCGATTACATAAGATTCGCCAAATTTGAAAATTATCATATTTAAACGATTTTTTAAAATTCTAAAAACTACTATTTTATATTAAGGGCTAATTTTCAAGTTAAAGGGGAGCATTGTTATAATCTTTAAGAACTAATTATCAACCTATGCAACTAAAATTTAATATTTTTATTTATGATACATGTTATTCATAATAATTTTTTATATATTATTTAAATAATATTTAATTTATGTTTAATAATTTATTTTTAAAATAGTTAATCTTTAACGGTTTAAAATGTAAATATAATAATTTTATTAATAGTCAGTAATTACAAACTTGCAGTTATCAAACAGACTTATTTAATTCAGCACTTATAGAAATCAGCAATTATTATTTTCAGCACTTAAAATTCATCACTTAATTTTCAGCACTTAATTTTCAGTTTTATCAAACGCCACCTTAATGATGCACGCGTATAAATTTTTTATTATATTTTTTTCCAAAGATAGACTTACACTAAATTAGCTGTTAGGTGTTAACGTTAATACTATTTTTAGAAAATTATTTTCAGCCTACTGGCTATCAGAGAGGTGGGTCAAACCACACCATCTGGAGATGTAAAGTGAATATTGCCATCCAGACCAGCACTCACTTGCATAAATTTTATTATAAATACAAAGAGATGTTTTTTTATATAATTGAAGGAGTGTGTATTTTATGCATTGGTTGTGTCATATCATATTTATAACAAGATAATGAGTATTTACGATAGAGAATTTTTTTAATTATTATTTAATTATTTGTTATTAAATTTTCCACATAACTAACGCATTATTAGTTTATTGCACGAATGACATGGTCTAACGGTTCACAATAATTTTTCTAATTGGAAAATAGGAGCACCTGTTAAAGAAACCAAACTCACAGCTTTACCAGAATGATGTCAAGCGTTTATATTATATGAATTATAGTTCACCAGTGGACACAAAGTGATGTTTGTTAATAATAATAATAATAATATTTAATTTATATTTTTTGTTAATTAAAAAATAATAGTCAGCATTTTGTAAATATTAATTGATTAAAGAGTTATTATATTTGAAAAATATTATTATTATAGAATTAGCAACAATAAATTTGTACTTTATTATTGAAATTTACAACAAAAGAAAAAATTACTCATATATCTTGAAATTTTAATTTATTATAATATTTTAATTTATTTATTTTTTTGAAAATTAAGAAGAGGAATTTTTTGTAGGAAAAATTGAGCCCACGATCTAACGGATCGCTGCCAAACATTTATGTCATTTAAGATATAACTCATTGATATTATATTCCAACTTTAGTAAATATATAAATAACTATTAATAATTTGCAATTGTTTTTGATAAGTAGAAAGAGAAGTGTATGTGAAACAAAACTGTGATAAATTAAAATCAAATTGGGCTTGCCTCGCCAGTGCAACAATTTCTTCTTCCGATTGATGCAGATTCTGAAATAAACAACCATTGCGCGCCTTCCAAATGAACCAGAATAGAAAGCAAACCAAAGCCAGAGAGATACCTGAAGGGTCCATACTTTGCAATTCATGATATAAGGATATCCAGATGTCAGGAAAATTGTTAGAGCTAAGGTTCGTAACTTGTAATCCCAGAGGAGACAAGTACCAGACACGTTGGACAAAAGGACAATCAAATAATAAGTGTAACAAAGTTTCTTCCATCCCACAATAGCAGCAAGCACTAGATAGACTAACACGAGAAGATAGATTTGTACCGGTTGCTAGACCATTATGAAGGGATCGCCAGAGAAACAGACGTACCTTAGGTGGAATAGAAATGTTCCATAGTTGTTGCCAATTAACAGAACGAAGCGAGTTATACCCAGCTGGAGTAGGATCCAAGTAGGATGAGGCAGCCACATAATAACCAGATTTAACTGTATATTGTCCATGTCGAGTATGTTTCCACAGTAAGCGATCTGGTACAGCAATATAAGGCAAAGGAATAGATAAGATAAGACTAACATCTGCTGGGATAAATAATTGTCTGATCAAAACTTCATCCCATTGTAAGCTATATGGACGAAACAACCCTCCTACAAACTCGGGTACCTGACTAGGAGAAACACCTGATTGTAAACGAGGCAAAAAGTGACAATCATTTAAAAGCCATGGATCCATAAGAGGTCGGACATGAAGACCAGAATTAATTTGCCAGAAGCATCCCTGTTTCAAAAGTTGTATACCAAAAAACATACTTCGCCATCCCCAGGAGGGAGAACTACCCAAACTAGCATGTAAGATATCACTTTGTCTAAAATATTTAGCTTTATATACCTGATATAGGATGGAATTTGGATCCTGGGAGATCCTCCATATTTGTTTGGCTAGTAAGGCTTGATTGAAATAAAATAGGTGCTTGAAGCCTAGTCCACCTTGTTTCTTACTTCGGCACATAGTACGCCAAGAAACCCAAACCATATGCTTGAATTCAGAAGTTCCCCCCCACCAAAACTGCATCATTAACTGATTAATACGTTTACAAAATGATTTTGGAAGGCGAAAACACATCATCGTATATACTGGGATTGCTGTAATAATAGCCTTTAAAAGAACCTCTTTACCACTGTGAGACAAAAACTTCCCTTGCCAACGAGTCAAATGAGTCTGAATCTTATGCAGCAAATATCCAAAAGTATGAGATTTATTTTGACCCAAAATAGCAGGTAAGCCTAAATAATGCTGACGCGCAGGTAAACTAGGGATAGTGAGGAAAGTTGAAACATAATTTCGATAACTACTATCCACATTAGCACTAAAAAACACCCCAGATTTAGAATAATTAATCAACTGACCTGTAGCATCACCGTATTGTTGTAACATGGATTTAATACTCTGCAAACAGTGAGGAGCCGCTGATGAAAATATAATTGAGTCATCCGCAAACAGTAAATGAGAAATTGGAGGACAGTGTCTATTTAATTTAACTCCAGAGAACAGATGTTGCTCAGATGCCTGCTTAATAAGAAAAGATAATCCCTGTGAACAGAGAACAAACAACAAGGGGGATAAGGGATCTCCCTGCCTGAGACCTCTAGAGGGTGTAAAATAACCATGACAACCACCATTAATCTGAATGGAAAAAGTCACAGTAGAAACACACTGCATTATCCATCTGATGAATTGATGGCCAAAGCCCCATTTTGCCAGAATAAACTCTAAAAATTGCCATTCAATCCTGTCATACGCCTTGCTGATGTCCAGCTTCAAACCAAGAAATCTGTTCTTTTGAGATTTATGATGCTGAAAATAGTGTAATACCTCATGTACTAGGAGAATGTTATCAGAAATAGAACGCCCCTTAATGAAAGCATTCTGGACCTGAGGTATTAGATCAGGCAATACCTTTTGTAACCTATTAGTAAGCACCTTAGAGATGATTTTATAAAATACTGTACATAAACTTATAAGTCGCAAATCAGAAACTGATTGAGGATGACGAACCTTTGGAATGAGACATATAATAGTGTGGTTCATACTGCGTAACATGTGTCCACCATTGAAAAACTGCTTAATAGTAGATATTATAGATGGACCAATCGTACTCCAGTAATGTTGATAAAAAGCAGAAGTAAATCCATCAATTCCAGGTGACTTGGAGTAATGGATAGAGAAAGTTGCCTCTTTAATTTCATCATCTGTAAAAGGCTGCATCAACGAGACATTCATCTGATTAGTAACCACAGCTGGGAAATCATGAAACAGAGTATGAATTGTTGTTGGATTAGTATTAGTATATAAATGTTGAAAATACTGCAAAACCAATGGAACTATATCCTCCATAGTATCAACCCAAATTCCATTTGCGTCTCGTAAGCCCTGAATCTGATTTTTCTGCTGTCGTTGCCTCGTTTTAGCATGAAAAAATTTTGTATTAGAATCTCCCCATCTCAACCAGTTTTGCTTTGATTTCTGAAACCAATAATGTTCTTCACTCTGATATGCTACCAACAACTCTCTTTCCAAAGCATGAATTTGATCCCAATTTATTCTATTAGCAGGCTGCTGATGTAAAAGAGTCAATTTGCTATGTATATCTAATATTTGTTGCTTAGGATTCTGAAAATGTTGTTTCTTCCATGAAAGCAAAAATTGTCTAGTCATTTGTAGCTTGCGGTGAATTTGAAACATTGAAGAACCATTAATAGGAGAGGCCCAGATAGAGGCAATATTTGGTAGAAGCATCTGATATTTATTCCATCTATAATCATAATGAAACCTTGCACGAGTATATCTCTTTAGGTTAGAGAGATGCAAAAGTAAAGGACAATAATCTGATGCTACAGACTTTAAATGGTGAACTGAAAAATGTGGAAAACTAGTTGTCCACTCATTAGTTGCCAAACTTCTGTCTAGCCTTTCTTGAATAAGATTTGGTGAAGATTGATGGTTAGACCATGTAAAAGCCGGACCCACAAAACCCATATCAATTAGTTGCATATTATAAATAAAATTAATGAAATCAACATGAGCAGCAGGAACATACAAAAGACCCCCCTCTTTTTCAGATGGATGGGTTATATCATTGAAATCACCCATAATTACAACCTTATTCTGCAGTTTAGCTTTGAGTGATAACAAACTAGCGAACTGATTACGTCTAACTGATACATGACTATTCAAATGACAAAAGATAATATCAAAGGATACCCCATTTGCAACAGTCACTGAACATACTACCCAAAAAGCTGATGTTAACTGAACAGAGACGTCTATCGCATCTGACCACATCAAAAACAGACCCCCAGCAGTATTAATAGGATCTATACTAACCATATTAGAGAAACCTAGTCTATTTACCAAAGCTGAAACCGTAGAGCACTTGTTTTTTTGTCTCAGCTAAACACAAAAAATCAGGGGAATTTATTCTAACTATATCATATAAGTAATGAACCGTCAAGGGATTCCCGACACCTTGGCAGTTCCAGAACAGTACCTTCATGGGACGTATGGGGTCCAATTGGGGCTGGAACCCGACACCCTCAGAAAAGCCGCAGCAGTTTCTTCTTCCTCTTGTGTAAACTGCAGTCGACCCACATCAGCCAAAGGAACACAGATATCCTCCCTGTTGGTACAGCATAACCCTTCCAAGTTATCCTTTCGTGCCTTACAAACCTTCCCATCCATATCTTCTATATCACACCCAGGTATAGTCTTCCGTTTGGACTCAGAAGAAGCAATACCGAACCTGCCAGAAGTAGTACCAGTTGATCTAGGAGCATGTTGTTTCAAATTTTTTGAAGTGCGGCGCTTTGGTTTAGTAACAGTTGCAGCTACAATTGGAACAGTAACCATGGTTGAAATAGGATGAGAAGTATCTAAGACATTAACCATATGTGGAGTAGTTGGACTTGCAGAAATTGTATTGCATTGAACTTCAGAAATAAGGGTTAAAATCTCTGAATGCCGCTTCTCCAAATCCATATGAACCGAGGGCAAAGTCCCACTAAGTTGTCTTTCAATGTAATCTTCTAAAATTTCGGCTTGTTGAGTAGAAGTCAGTTCTGTTTCTCGATTGATAGTAGCATACTTAACTTGAAGCGCAGGACTGAGTAAATGTACTAAGCGAGGAGGTAATTGACTGGGATGAACAGCAATAGATTTACCCTTGTCAAGTTTCTTGCATGAACCCTGTAGATTTTCCGCTGAAAGAGTAGTTACTACAGTAGAGGGAATGCCAGTTGAATTAGTTGCAGATACAATAGAGGTGTGAGAGACACCAGAAGGTCCAGCCACACGTGGAGGATACACCCTGTGAACAAAACTCATAGGTTCATGAACTGGAGACAAAACAGAGCCTATTTGAAGCTGATAGAAACCTGCAGAAACTTCCAGGGGCAAACCAGACACAACATTACTAGTCAAGCCCACACTAACAGCATTATTAGATTGCAAAATATTATCAGTTTCCAATGCAGAGTGAACTGTGGGAGGACGAGTAAAAGCAAGTCTTGCACTATGCAATAAGGGAGTTGCACGCAGCCAGAACCCATAAGAAAATTGTCCAGCAAAGAGGATTCCTGCATCTTCATCTTCCTTTTTTTGAAAGCAAACTTTCACTGTATGACCAATTATACCGCAATAGAAACACATATCAGGTAATTTTTCATACCTGAAAGAAACCCACCCAGGTTCTTGTGGATCATAGTCATTGAAAAAACCCTTGAGTAAGGGCTTAGTGATATCTATCTCCACCCTAATACGCAAAAACTGCTTCCTCCAGAAAGGGTTTCGCTCATCAAAATCCCAGGCATGAAACTCAGGAAAGAGGCTTCCCACCATTAGAGAGTTATTCAGATTGATAAGACTTGGAGGATGGCCTCGCACTTGCACCCAGAACAGAGAAAACTGGAAAGAAATCTGATGTAAAGCTTTATCCTGTGGCCAGTCTTGTATCATCAGCAATTGGTTCTGAATAAGCCATGGCCTTTCCTCCATAACATAGTTGTAGTCTTGCAAATTATTAAAATGAAATAGAAGAATACCACGAGGAGCCCGTTCAATTGTGACAGGATCCAGCAGAGCCCAAGTCGTATTAACCACTTCTTTGATCACCGTAAGAGGAATACGGTGGACAGTAATCAATTTAGCAACTAAAACCAGTCGTGGCAAAGCAGGGGGCTCTGGTACATCAGCACGCAGGGTGAGATGAGGTTCTTCCATGGAAAGATTTTTAGTTTGATCAACCAAAGATTTAACAGAATTTATGTTCGGTGGTTCAACATGCAAAGAGGTTGCCATAAAGAGTAACAAAAAAGAAAAAGGATGGTAAAGATTGATTAAGATTTCGGGTAAGAAAAATAGAAAAGATTGAAGAGAGAAGATAGAGAGATAAAGTAACCTAATTTTGAATAACCAGAAAACAAAGAAAAAGGGGAATAGCTGGTTGTGTTTAGATAATATGATTCTTATTAAAGTTGATGCTGCGGTCTCTTCTCAATATAAATTTGGTACTATTGCGGCGGTTGCTTATTCATCTTCCGGAGCAGTCAAAGGCCAGTTTTATTCTATTTTCCGTAGTATATGGGATCCAGGAATATTGGAATTTTTAGCTGTTCGAGAAGCTATGGCCTGGGCTATATCTAAACACTGGTATTCAATAATCTTGCAAACGGACGCTCTTCAGGTATTTCAGTCTATTGATTCTCACTCTGTGCAAATTGGTCAGGCTTGGAGTATCTGTCAGGATATTTGGCGTCTTCAACATCGTTTTCAAGATTGTCAGTTTAAGCATATCAATCGTCGGTTCAATCAAGAGGCGCATAGGCTAGCACAATCGGTCAAACATCTACATATCTCTAGTTTTTCTCTTTAAGTTTTTTCTTTTTCATAGTATTGTAATCATACTTTTGGTCTCCCTGCATTAATATATCTACCTTGGTTAAAAAAAATAAAATAAAAAAATGAATCCACAATTTTAGTAGATTGTTGCTTAACGGTTATACCATTTACACTATTAATAATTGATATTCACAATTCTTTAATAACTGTAAATAGCTTTATTATAAATTTACTCAACAATTTTTATGTAAAAAATGTATTCAGAAGTCAACTTCTTTGACCAAATCAATCAACAAGTTAATTGTTTAATCAAAACTTGAGAAAATATAGTTCATATTTTTTGGAAGTTAAGTAATTATTCCACATACAAGAAAAGGAAGAATGGCTCAAAAGACAAGGGGGGGGGGAATAGAGCAAGCAATAAATAAAGGTCTAGTTGATAGTATGTTTATTCTTGGACATATATATATATATATATATATATATATATATATATATAGACACACACACACAATGTATTTAGCAAAAAATTAATTTAGTACGTCAGGATACAATTAAAGTGAAAAATATGAAATATAATAAAATTGACAATTTTAAAAGTTAAAATATAATTGAAAAAAATATAAAATTAGTGTATTTTTGAAATATTTGATCTTTTTTTTTTGATAATTTTTCATTATCATATTAATGAAAAAATACATACTTGTATTTATATAAACAAAATTATGTTGGTGTAAAGAATTTGATTTAGCACTCCTATGATTATGCTTATTTGATCAAGATACTTAGTGTTGTTTATAAATTTAATCTTGGGTGATCAAGATCTTCTATGATTATCCTTCTTTTGTTCTAGTTTTATTTCACTTCAAAGTAGATTAGATGTTATATTCGCTAAATTATAATGTGTTACATATCATTTAATTTCTTTGTCGTACTTAATTTTATGTCTATTCAATATTTATATATTGCTGAAAAAAGACTTAATTAGTAAAAAAATTATTAGGTAACTTTCAAATATGATCATTAGCAAGTTGCAAAATGAGCTAAATATTCCTCCTCCATTTTTTGACAATCTCTTACTTGAGAAGAATATTTTATGTTCGAATTGTATAGAAGGACAATGATGAAACATATTTACAATTTATTAATTGCATACCAAATTACATATTTTAGTGTATTTTATAATTATATATAAATTTTTAATTTTATTAATTTCAAACAATAACTTTTGATTTTTTATAATTCAGAATATGGATTGATTTTTTGATATGTATATGTACTGATGTAAACACTAAAAGTTAATAAATAAGACAAGTATACACACTGAGTGTTAAGAATAAGTGGCATCTATCATCCAACTCTCTGGCCGGAGCCAGAGCCTCTTCACTGCCTTTTCCTTCCGCTGGTTAAAACTTGATCGAGAGATCAATTGACTCCGAAACTCTTTTCTGATCGAGGGAATGCTGTCGGCAGACTGATCAAGAGATACGACACCGATCTCCGGTGGTGAGGATTGGTCACATAGGTGACCTACAGTTGGCCATCATTACACATGAATTCTTAATATAGCTGCTGGTCTAGCGATCCCTCTCTCTGGCTTCTGCTTCTCTAAAAAGAGATTTTTCTCTTTTTTATGACTTCCACTAATCGATCCCGGCCCGGAAAAGTAACCTTTGCAAATTCAATTAGTATTTCAAGTAAATAATTAATGTTTGAAATTATTAAAACTTAAAAATTTATTTGTAACCGTAAACTCGTGATTATAAATTGTTTATAAATATCATAATTCGAATTGAAGACTTTTAATTGAGATAAAACAATATTTAAGCTTTTCTGTTATGAATAATATTTAAGCATTTGATTGTATTGTTTTTACAAATTGTGAATTGTATAATTAAGTAAATGCAACTGATCTATCTTTTAAATTCTTAATACTAAAAAGTCACTTGGGTTTGACTTGTCTAACCTTGGAGTTTAAGAAAGAAGCATAATTAACAATTAATTAAAAATGATTAAATTTTTTAGGGAATGAGTAGAGGCAGGCCAGACCTGATAGCAACATTTTTGGTGCTACTGGTGATGGTTAGCTATAAGTATTTAGCCTCTTTATTTGACTTCCGTTCACATACTGTAGTTTTTGTTGAATCCTACACCATTCCAACAATCGAAGAAAGAGGAGTACTGAGGGAAAAGATAATTACTTTTTAATTTGTACATATATTAGAATGATCATTAATAATGATTAAGATGATATGTTACAAGTATTTAATTTTGATGAAAGATATTAGTGATATTTCAATTTTAATATTTTATTTTACATTTTGAGGAAAACTACTGTTAGAATTTATTGAAATTTAAAATGAGAAGTGCTAAAAAAATGAGGAATATAGAAAGCAAGTGGTTTCCCACATTGCTGAGATAAACTCATTTGTTTGAGTTTATAATAGTGGAATTCCTCCTTTGGGTTTGGGCCCCAAGGAGTACCCAGTTTTATGAACGGGTTAGGAGTTAAATCCTTCCCGATTTACCACGCGCGCCGTCCGGTCGGCCTGATCTGGATTGGGTGGGTGGTTCGGTTTGATTTAAAGTCTTGCACGTTTTTTTATTTAATTGATGTATAACAGCTATATTATTTTTTCTATAAATAGTGCAAGTATTTTTATTTGTAAAAATACAGAAAATCAGAGAGCAATACGAAAGTGTTTATAGAGTTATTATCGCAGTGCAGCGGTAATAGTATTTTCCGGCTGTTTTATCCTAGGGGCGCCGCGGTTGTCAGTCAACTTTGCACCTCCGAGCTGTGCCGCGAAACATCTAAAAACGAGCGACCTAGTCCGCGACTCAGCCTTGTTACAAATTCCAGCAACTGTTTCAATAACTACTAATATTTAAATTGCAATAAGAAGTTTGTTTATAATTTACAACACTATATTCATAAAAAGGGTTAATTTCATATAAAATCATCACCTTTATATGTTTTTTATTTTAATCACGTCCTTTAAAAAGTGTCAAATAAAATCACAACCTTTCATTTTTTTTGCAAATCTATCACGAATATGAAAATTCGGTGTATTTTTATTTACTCGGCAACCGGAATCAACAAGTAAAGAGTAAGAGGAATGTATTTTGTGTATTAATAGGGCATTAGTCAGATTAAAACATTTATTTGGAAGGAAAAAGACATCAAATTTTACTCATCGATGATAGATTTGCAAAAAGACAGAGAGCAATACGAAAGTGTTTATAGAGTTATTATCGCAGTGCAGCGGTAATAGTATTTTCCGGCTGTTTTATCCTAGGGGCGCCGCGGTTGTCAGTCAACTTTGCACCTCCGAGCTGTGCCGCGAAACATCTAAAAACGAGCGACCTAGTCCGCGACTCAGCCTTGTTACAAATTCCAGCAGCTCTTTCAATAACTACTAATATTTAAATTGCAATAAGAAGTTTGTTTATAATTTACAACACTATATTCATAAAAAAGGGTTAATTTCATATAAAATCATCACCTTTATATGTTTTTTATTTTAATCACGTCCTTTAAAAAGTGTCAAATAAAATCACAACCTTTCATTTTTTTTGCAAATCTATCACGAATATGAAAATTCGGTGTATTTTTATTTACTCGGCAACCGGAATCAACAAGTAAAGAGTAAGAGGAATGTATTTTGTGTATTAATAGGGCATTAGTCAGATTAAAACATTTATTTGGAAGGAAAAAGACATCAAATTTTACTCATCGATGATAGATTTGCAAAAAAATGAAAGGTGTTGGTTTTATTTGACACTTTTTAAAGAACGTGATGAAAATGCAAAAACGTGTAAAGGTGGTGATTTTATATGGAATTAACTCTAAAAAAAGAGATAAAAATTTAATTTTTATAGAACATAAAGAGTATTATTTTTCTAATACATAAAAATATTTCCAAATAACTCCATAAAAGAATTAAACTTTTTATATTTGATTTATGGTTTGGAATTATCAAGCTTTATCAACAAAACAATAAATGATCAAATGTTTTAGGATTAATGTCACCATATAACATAACTTTTTGCGTTCTTTTCGATTTAAGCACAAACTATAAAACGTCTCAACTAATAACACAATCTTTCATTATATGACATATATAACATAAATGTCTAAAACGGCGTCGTTTTGGTCGTCCGTACAACCAAAAACGACGTCATTTTAACTAAAAAAACAAAGCATAAAATGCATACCGGGTTATATTATGAAAAGTTTGAAAATGTTATACTAACGGATGAGACACTTTTTAGTTTGTGCTTAAATAAAAAAAAACCGCGAAAGGCTGTACTATATGGTGACATTAACCCAATGTTTTATGGTATTAATTTTGGAGGAACATGTCAAGTGCTATATTTTTCTTCGCAGATGACAACTTATTTTTTCACTAAAGCAAACGCTAATGCAATATCATATTGTCCAGCTCAGGAATTCATGTCTTCTGAGCATAAAGCCTTTTGATACAACAACAAAGGTTTGCTTATATTCATAAAAAAGGGTTAATTTCATATAAAATCATCACCTTTATATGTTTTTTATTTTAATCACGTCCTTTAAAAAGTGTCAAATAAAATCACAACCTTTCATTTTTTTTGCAAATCTATCACGAATATGAAAATTCGGTGTATTTTTATTTACTCGGCAACCGGAATCAACAAGTAAAGAGTAAGAGGAATGTATTTTGTGTATTAATAGGGCATTAGTCAGATTAAAACATTTATTTGGAAGGAAAAAGACATCAAATTTTACTCATCGATGATAGATTTGCAAAAAAATGAAAGGTGTTGGTTTTATTTGACACTTTTTAAAGAACGTGATGAAAATGCAAAAACGTGTAAAGGTGGTGATTTTATATGGAATTAACTCTAAAAAAAGAGATAAAAATTTAATTTTTATAGAACATAAAGAGTATTATTTTTCTAATACATAAAAATATTTCCAAATAACTCCATAAAAGAATTAAACTTTTTATATTTGATTTATGGTTTGGAATTATCAAGCTTTATCAACAAAACAATAAATGATCAAATGTTTTAGGATTAATGTCACCATATAACATAACTTTTTGCGTTCTTTTCGATTTAAGCACAAACTATAAAACGTCTCAACTAATAACACAATCTTTCATTATATGACATATATAACATAAATGTCTAAAACGGCGTCGTTTTGGTCGTCCGTACAACCAAAAACGACGTCATTTTAACTAAAAAAACAAAGCATAAAATGCATACCGGGTTATATTATGAAAAGTTTGAAAATGTTATACTAACGGATGAGACACTTTTTAGTTTGTGCTTAAATAAAAAAAAACGCGAAAGGCTGTACTATATGGTGACATTAACCCAATGTTTTATGGTATTAATTTTGGAGGAACATGTCAAGTGCTATATTTTTCTTCGCAGATGACAACTTATTTTTTCACTAAAGCAAACGCTAATGCAATATCATATTGTCCAGCTCAGGAATTCATGTCTTCTGAGCATAAAGCCTTTTGATACAACAACAAAGGTTTGCTTCGTGATGAAGGTAACTTCACATCAGCAAGCAACAAGAAGAACATGAGTTCTCATAAGCTCAACATGAGCTATCATCCAAGATATCAGGAGTTAGTTACTAACAGATTCTGTCAGTTAAGTAGGTAGTTATTGAACAGAATAGGAATTTTCTGTTTTGGTTGTTAGATTTCCATTAAATGTATGTAGTACAAAAGCAGTGATGGTTATCATTTTGTAATTACTACTTGATTTTCTCTTTTAATAAATGCAGATGAATGCAAAACCATTACAACAATTTTGAAAACTTATGGAAAAACCTCTACCAGGTTAGGCTTAAAATTATTCACCGTCCCTGACTTTAGGTCTCTGATAACTAAAGCCTCCAAGCTTCATTTTCAGTCCAGAAACCCTCTAATCTTTGATGAAATAAGTAAAATACCCCTAATAACCAAATCCACCCCAACCCCACTAAATCAAATCTAAAACTACCCACTCAATTCCCTAATCGCCACCCGAATACCCCCTCAACCTAACTGCCGCCACCCACCGCCGCTCCAACTGACGATGGCGTCGCCTCACCCACCACTCCTCCAGCCACCATCGTCACCTGAGAACGAGCAAAAATGTTCGTTCTCAGGCGAGTAGACGAGCAGCCTACTCGTCCTTAAGCGAGAGAGGTGGGTGGGTGAGGCGGCGTCGGTTGCTGGTGGAGCGACGGTGGGTGAGGTGACAGTGGTTGTGGGTGGCGGCAGTTGGGTTGAGTAGGTGAATGGGTGGCGGTTAGGGGATTAAGTGGACAATTTTAGATTGAGTTTGGTCTGTTTAGATTTTTTATTTTTTAATTAGGGGTATTTTAGTCATTTATAGGAAAAACGACTTTTGTGATCGCCAAATTGAAGCTTAGGGGGTTTTTGGATCAAAAATAAAGTTTATGGGCTTTAGTGATCGGGAGCCTTAAAGTCGAGGATGGTGGATGATTTTCAACCGCCAGGTTATCAACTTGGACAAATTTGTATTATCCTTTGAGGGGGACTAGTCAGAATATCAGAAATCAACTCCATCATATATTGCAAGTTCCCGAGGTACAATATCATGGAAGGTATTTTGGACTTCTTTCATTTGCTGGCAAGAGAAAATGGGATAACTCTATCAAAAGAAGGATTTGACAGAAAATACAACATGGAAAGAAAATATGTTTTGAAGTGGAGGCGATGAGCTTCTTCTCAAAGTTGCTATTCATTCAATATAAACCTATTATGTGACTTTTTTCTAGTTCCCCACGAGTTCGATTATGAGAAAAGAAAATTGTGTTGGGAAAGTGAGACTGACTAACATAAGATTCACTGGGATAAATAAAAAAAAGACATGTACTCCAAAGTGTCTAGGAGGGATGCATTATAGTGACCTTGAATGTTTCATTATGAGTTTGTGGGTAAACCACGGAGAGAATATCAAATTACAACCTAGTCGTCTCATGGCAAGGATATTACATATACTCATCTACAACTTTGTTGATTCTTGATGATCTAAAACTTCTACTATTGGTCATTTGCTACCACTAACATTGATGATCTAAATTTGTTAAAGTTGTTGTCGTGTTGTGTGTGTGCTTAATAAAATTATTGTCTCGTCAATTCTATTATGAATTTCTATAAAATTCATAGACTCGATAATTCTGTGATGAATCTTTAATATTCATTTAGCTCATGTAGCTCACGTGTAATTCTTTAGTTTGATAGCTTGAGTATAAAAGGAACTCATTGTAATACTTTTCTTAATTGATAAAAATACAATTTTGCTTTCAATATGGTATTAGAGCAGTTATAAATGTTCATTTTTCTTCCTTTCTCAGAAGTAACCGCTTATTTTCTAAGCTTTCAAACAACTATTTTTATTCTTTGTTTTCTGTTTAATTGGTTTGACAATGTGTAATTAAGTTAGAAAGTATTTTAACTCATGGGATGTGATATCACATTTAACAGACATGTATCAAGTAGCAGGAACTTCCTGCAACCCAGTTTACAAGAAATTTTTATTCAATAATATTTGCTTTGCTGTTAAGTGGAAACAAGATAATTAATTTGTAGCACAGTTTTTGGCCGAAAGGCTTTTTTTAAGCCTTAAATTTCGGAGGAAGAACATCCATTCGAATATTACTCGATTTATGATGGTTGATCTTTATGCTTGTTGATTAATGCGTCAAACTATAAATATATGCATAAATTGAAATCAAAATGACAATGTGAGCTTAACTTTGATGGTTAAGACCAGTGTTTTAAAAGCAGACCGGACCGGCTGGTCAAACCGGTTGAACCACGAACCGGTCAGTTGTCTGATCTGAAAAAGGTAAAAAAAAACGGATCTTTTGGTTGGACCGGGTTGACCGGATTGAACCAGTGAACCAGGATTTTTTTAATTTTTTTAAATTTATTAAACCGGTTGAACCGGTCATTGAACCAGTTCAACCGATTGAACCGGAAACCAGTGGTCTCACCAGTTCAGTTTTTAAAACACTGGTTAAGACATATCTAAGTAAATTGAGAGGTTGTGCGTTCAAACCTCATCTCTGTAAGTAATAACTACCACAATAAGAAATACTAAAATTAGCAGCAAATATTTTTAATGCTATTAGTGCTAAAATTGTTACTATTAACATATAGCAATAACAAAAAATCATGGTATGTTACTGCTAATAAAACGTTGTTTTAAGTAATTGGCAATAAAATTTGCTGTAAAATACTGCTTATGGGATCTCTTGGCAGCCGCAACACCCAAGTTCTTCATGGGAGATGATTTTTGGCCTTTTTAGGCCAAAAATCATCTCCCCACCCTTTAAAAATCTAAATTTTTGTTGTTCTATGATTCCTACTTAGTTTCTACATAGTTTATCTCTAGTTCTAGTCTTTGCTAATTTCTCTCTTGATACAGTTCTAGTTTTTCTAGTTTGGTTAGATCTAATCTAATCTTACTTAAGATTAGTATGTCTCCACTTTATGGAGTAGATTTGCAAGTTTTTGCAGTTTTTGTGGTTCGAAAGAACCGGATCTCCGCAATCTGGCGGTTTGCGGGATCCATTCTGGCAGTCCCAACCGTGCTTGGCGGCCTTAACCATCTCTGGTGTCTACTCTGGCGTGGTCAGCCGACTAAAATTTCAACAGAAATGGGTCAAGCTGCTGGGTTCAAAATTTTCATTGCAATCCGAGAAGGCATCATCATAGCAAAGGAAGCCAATCTAATTCCTTTTGAGGTATCATTCCCAAAAGTTGCAATAGAGGCGTCCACAAAGCACAAGGTGTTGTGTAATGATGTGAGTTTAACAGCGGAAGACAGCTTAATTCTAGTTAGTAGCGGAGAATGTATTAGTATTTCTTATTGTAATAAGGATACAAATATGTTTGTTCATTGTTTAGCTAGAGAAACTTTAGTAATTAATGTCAAAAGCAATGTTTGGAGAGGTTGTGTCTCCCAAAACTTTCAACGTTATATGGTTTGACCAACCAAATGGCTAGTTGATTAATGAAGTTTATGAGTTACAAAAAAAAACTAACTAATGGCAATAACTGAAAATTATTACTGCAAAATATTTTTTAGCAGTAAAAAATAAGTTAGCTGTAAAATTAGTGTTACTAAATAAAATATTTTTTGTAGTGTACAATTGAAACTCTAAAAAACCGATCATCTTTTTTGACCAAAAAAAATTGAAATGAAAACTATTCAAAATTCAAAATTGGCAAATTAAATTTTAGTAATATTTTAATTTAATTCAGTTATACATACAGTATGCAATTATTGGCAAACTTGCACACATAGTTGATGTTTCTGACTTTGTATGACGTAAACGAAATGCATCCCATTCTAAAATTTAAAATTATTATTCTCATGATTATTCTATCTGTATATATAGACTATTTCACAAAAAATTACTAAAAGAAGAGCACATACTAATATATTATGCATGTTACAAAATTGAAATTAAATTTCATTTCATGCACATCAACTTGGATTATTGCATAATTTGCTATGACATCACTCTTTCTTTTTCTTAATTACATTTAGTTCAAGAGGCCAAGAACATTAAAAAAATATTTAAAATTGATGTGGATTTTAGACCTAGACAATTCCTCGTATCCATATTTATCCTTAAAAAAGGTCATCACTAAGGCAAGTTGTCAATTTTGTTAAATTAACAATAATTTAATTTTCTATTCAAAATCAAAATTTGCACATTTACTAATTAATTAATGAAATGTTCATGCACTTGGACGCTAATTCAGTATTTTCTTTAAAAAAAAGTATGAAAAATAATGATTCACCATTATTAGGCATATATCCACGTTTTAATTGACTACGAACCCAATCACAATCAGTACAACCCCACGAGCCACAACGAAATAAAGTGAGGAAATCTATCAAATGGCTTTAATCAGAGATTTCCTCGAACCTGTGTTTCCCATATATTTATAATAAATTGTCAGCTAATTTATTTTGACATAATTATCTTTTTTTACTGATAACAAAGGAATTAATATATTATTCTGTTCAACAAAGGAATTAATATATTATTCACCACTCTTAAAATAATTCCAATTCAGTCAAGTAATTTAAATATATTTTCATGTTTGATATTGAAAAATAACATTTGAAAATGATTTTACTCACCTCAATACGGTTCAATATTCACTTTCTTTTATGTCGGTTTCTAATTCACTAAAAATAATAAATATATTACTTTAGTTTTAAATGTTAATTTAAATTAAAACTCAATTTGATTTTTTCCCATCTTAACAAAAAAATGAAAAAATTTATGACTCAATTTTAAATTTGTTGGAGTTTGAAATAATAAAAATTGTGACAATATGCTAACATCGGACTAAAAATATTTACAATCACTGAATTATAGTATTTTTATATAATGGGTGTGAATTTTTTAAGTTTCAAATATTGGTGTATACATTTTAATTGTATCAATAAACGGCGAGTCACTAGATAATTTTAAGTGAATTAATATTATATGGACAGTAGAGATATAATATAGATCTCATTTTATCTATTGTAAAGTTATCAAACTATGTAATTTATTTTAAAATTGGCACTAACTTCTTTTTTTTACATGGCGGGTCTCAACTATTAGACGACACTTTTAAGTTTTTCACATTCAAATTAATCCCCACTCGAGCCGTGTAGGTTTCTTGCGGAAGGCAAATCTGGTCTCAAATTTTGAACGTATATATAAGTGTGGTTCGAATTTACGAGTTCACTTAAACTAGAAGAGCGTTTTACCAACTCATCTGCGCCTTGGAGTTTGCACTAACTTCAAATGATATGAAAAAATTAATATGCAAGTAATTTTCTCATCTGGTTTTATTTAAAGATCCTTCACTTTTGATAAATTTAAGGCTTAGTAAATAAAATGTAAGAATTTAAAAGTTTGTTACCATTCTGCAAAAAAGTTAGTTTGCAATGTAATTTTTTTAAAACAACTCTTATATCTTATAACTATAAAAATTTTAAAATTAAAAATTTTCTAAAGAGTATTATCCTCAATTAACCCAAAAATAAAGAGAATTATCTTAATTGATCTAAAAACTGAAAGTATTGTTTTTAATTGGTAAAATTGAAGGATCGGTTTGACCCTTTACTCGTACCTTTTTGTATATACCAACAATATGCTTTAATTAATTAAACTATACACGCATGTTTGTCGTTTTGATGTGTGGGTATATATATATATAACTTTGTTTACACATTTTATCATTTAAAGCCTCCAAAAATCTTAAAACTCTCACTTAATTAAGAGTAAAGATTAGAGAAATGGTGAGAGCTCCTTGCTGTGAGAAGATGGGATTAAAGAAAGGTCCATGGACTCTTGAAGAAGATCAAATTCTTATCAATTATATTCAACTTTATGGCCATAGTAACTGGAGAGCTCTCCCTAAACAAGCTGGTAATTATATTCATCTTTAATTAATTACCTTTTTCTTTAAGTTAATTACAACAAAATTAAGGGTCTTTTTATCATTTCCCAATAATTAAGGGTCTTTTATTTTAATTTTGTTTCAGGTTTATTAAGATGTGGTAAGAGTTGCAGGCTGAGATGGACAAATTACTTAAGACCAGACATTAAACGAGGAAATTTTACTGGAGAAGAAGAGGAAACCATCATCAAATTGCATGAAATGTTAGGAAATAGGTATGTTAATCTTCTTTAATCAATAATTATCATCTTTAAATGATCACGGAACTGGGTCTGTTTGGTTCAATTGTTGCGATTAGAACGATAAGATATAGAATTCAACGGCTAATAATATTTTTTAAATAGCTCCATTTTAGAGTTTTTATTCAATTATATTTTTTATTTCAACCGTTTTGATGAGTTCTTTAACCTTTCCGACCTCTAAACCGTCTATTTTATCCTATTATATGCATATAGCAGCTAAAATCTATGGATTTTTGTTGTTTTTTTAAATGCTATCAGACAATGCTATGCCTAAAAAGAGATGTACTAATTGATCAATTTGTCATTTATGTAGTATTAAAATATCTTGAATCTTGATTATAGTGAAACTGGAAAGATTCTTAGCAGCCCATGTGCTGATTTGAATAAACAAATAAAAGGAAAAAAAATTCTAAATAAAATTAATAAAAAAATATCCGGATTTTTTTAATAATATAATTACTTAATTTTATAAAACCTGATAATTATGTTGTTATAATAAATAAAAAAATAAAAAAATTGATCGATAAAAGTAAAATATATTTATTTTTTAATATATTTTTGTTAAAAGTGTCTTATTGGAAAAAAAATATAGAATTTAGCTATCTATATAATCTTATCAATTTTTAATATTATTAGTAATATATTTTATATATTAAATGTAGATAATTTATCATAAATAATTTAAGATAACAAATTATTTTATTATTTTTATTTTTAAAAAATAATTTAAAGATTACTATTTTTTAAGAAAAAATTGTCAACTTGAATATACTTATAGGCAGACAAATTATTTTATCAATATGAAAATAATGAATAAAGACAAAAACACACGTTTTTTATTCTTATTTTTTGTACTATTCGACAAGATAGGCACTTTAGTTGATGCAGCACGTATCTAAAACTAAATCATGTGACTGTACAGAAAAAAAAAATTGTTTAGCAATTTTAAAATTTGTCCAAAACAAGAAAGATTAGCATCAAGATTTAGCAACATAATTAATCTTTTTAATTCTGTTTCTTTCATTCAGGTGGTCAGCTATTGCAGCAAGATTACCGGGACGAACAGACAATGAAATTAAAAATGTTTGGCACACCCACTTGAAAAAAAGAATTAAGCAATCCGCCGCTACCGGCGTCGGAACCGCCCCTAGAGAATTTAAAAGACACTCAAGAACTAACAATGAAGAAGTTAAAAAAGAATGGGAATTTGTGAGTTTATCAAATTATAATGACGTCGCAAAGTTCGAATTGTCCGATGATGTGCCGGGGATGGATGAAGAATTCTGGTCGGAAGTATTATCGAGTGATAATTCTAGCTCGGAAAGTGATTTATCGGCGGCGGTTAATAGTAATAATTCTGAAGCAGTCCAATATGGGAGTAATTTAAATATTTATGATAGTATGGATTTTTGGTATAATTTATTCACAGGAGCTGGTGATTCATTGGAATTACCAGAAATTTGAGTTATTTTGATGTACTTTTTATTTTTATTTTCTTCAAATTTTGGGATGTTCGGATGGAAAAAAGATCTGATCCAATTTTTGTTTATTATTTAGAAGAGAGACAACGTAGGGTTTGAATGATTTAAATTTATCTAATTTTAGTAAATAATACTCCATCTGAATTTGTTCTATTTTTACAAAATAGTCTATAACTTTTTGTTTTGATCGGAAAGTGAGCCATATGATTAATACTCAACAGCCGAGTAATACATGGCCAAATGCAATTTGGAACATCTTCCATAATTACAGAAACATCCGAAATAGATAAAGCCCAATGCGCCAAAGCATGAGCCGTTTTGTTATTCTCTCGACGAGTGAAAACAAAACTAATACGATTAAACCTCGGAATCAAAATTAGAATGTCTTCTATGACAAGACCTTGGTGTGAATCATCCACTGAACCATTGCAAATACGCTGAATAACTGAAAGAGAGTCGCTCTCTACGATAATCTCTGAAAACCCACAATTTAAGGCAATGTTTAGGCCAAAAAGAATAGCCAAACTCTCCCCATAGGCCACATTGTGAACAGCAGCCATCCTTTTACCTGCAGAAACCATAGCCTGACCATCCATGTCCCGAATGACGATACCCAAAGCAAATGAAGACCCATTTGATCCTGCTGCAAAATTTGTGTTTAGTTTCAGTAAGTTAGGAGCCGGTGGAATCCACCCGTTCGGAGAAGACACCCGAGAAACCCGTTCATTCCTGGCGTCAGATTCAGGAATAACACCCTCTTGGCCAGTGGCGGAACCAGGAAATATTTTCAGCCCGGGCTAAACGACACCTAATTAATTTGATTGCGTTAAAATTTTCCCGAATTATCTAATCAGAGTTGACATTTTTTAGTATTATTATGATAAATTTATTTATAATCTAGAATTTAAAAAAAAATAGAAAAAAAATTCATAGAAAATTAATAATTAAATTTGAGAAATGTTGACCGGGTATTTGGATACTGGGTTTGAAAATTTGAATTCATAAAAAAACACTGCTAAAATTCTAGGAATATAAGATAGTTTATTTATATATAATTAAAATGGAAATTGTTTCTACATAATTAGTTTATATTTTAATTTAAAATTCAACTAGTATCAATAATAGTAAAGGGTATATTAGTCAGTTCAATCATTTTAAAGTGTAAAAAGTGAGGTCTGACAACATACAGCTTTATTTTGAAACTTTTAATTGTAACCGTTGATCTGCTCCTAATATTACTAATAGCTAGGGACCAAATACATTTTAAGTAAAAAGAGAAAGGCCAAATTTGCCCTTTTTAACTAAAAAAATAAAATTCTTTTCGTCTTCCTTCTCCATCTTCTTCAAAGGCAGGCTCTGTTCAGCCAGCAGCCATGGCTGAACTGCTGTAACTCCATGCCAACAGTCATCGCTTACACCTCGGACCTTTAAAATTCTGACGGCAGCCCGAGCTCGAGCCTACCCGAGCCTGAACGTGGTTCCGCCCCTGCTCTTGGCAGCTTAATAACACGGATTCAATAGATTCAATCTTTCCCTCGTGGAGTAATTTATTACGGGCATTCCAGATTTTCCATAGAAACACCACAAACAGCCGCAAGTCTATAACTTTTTAATTAGAGGCAATTACATTTAATTTTTGTACGTCCCAAATTGTTTTGGACAAACATAAAAATCAATAAAAATTTAATTTTCTAAGTAAAGGAAGCTATATTAAACTAAAATACCATATTTGCTATTAATTTATTATTTAGTACTTTGTGCTTTTATAGTAATTTTTTGAATATATTCTATTGCAATTAATAAGGGTTTATATACCATGTATTGCCTCAAGTTTATAGTATTTGTTAATTGGGATAAGGTATAAAAATGGCCCTAAAATGTTAACCTTAAGGCTCACATTCTCCCTAATCTTTTTTGAGTCTCAAAAATGACCCCAATCTTACCAAAGTGGAACAAATATACTCTCCACCGTTAGACAAGGATATATTTGTTTTGGTAACATTAGGGCTATATTTGTTCCACTTTGATAACATTAGGGTTATATTTGTTCCACTTTAACAACGTCAGAGTCATTTTTGAGAATCGAAAAACATTAGATCAACGGCTAATTGTATGCCAAATCAACCAAATTAATGTTCAAACACGCTACCGTTAGACGGAGGATATATCCATTCCACTTTGGTAACGTTATGGTCATTTTTTAGACTCAAAAAAACATTAGGGTGGAATGTGAGTCACAGGGTAAATATTAGGGTCATTTTTGTACCTTAACCCTTGTTAATTTAACCTTTGCCGTATAAATTTTAAAAATATAGTCATAATAAAATTAATTTATCTTTTAAATTTATTCACATTTATAATTATAATGCGCTGTTTGTATATTTATAACCTTTTAGTGAATTAGTAGGGGTAAATATGAAATAAAATAATAATAATTGTCATTTTGATATTATAAAATTATAATTACTATATGTCGATTTTTTTCTAAAGCGAAAAGTATTATGGACTGGAGAGAGTATCACTTAAAAAATAATTAAGTGTCTATAATTTTAGATAAAACATATAAAACAATAATTATCAACTTGAGACGAGAATAATATATTTTAGAAATGTATAAATGAAAAGAAATCATAAATGTTAATAGTTATATCAATTTAAAGATATTTATAATTTTTTATTTCATATCTTATGTCAATTCTAATATAATTATATATAATGCATTTTTACGTATATCTTTGCATTTAAGAGGGGAGAGCGTTTGTGAGAGATATAAAACAATGACAATGATCATTTGCTTAACCACATTTCAAAACAGTCTTTAAACTTCTCTCTTTCGAATAATTAAAAAATAATTTTTTATATTCAATTTTAACTATTTTATTATAATATATTTTAAAAATAATCAAATAATTTTATAAATTAATAAATTATACACACACACACACACACACACAAACACACACACATACACACTAGAAAACAACAAATTACCGACGAAAAAAAAATCTTATTTTAGTGACAGATTTCAGCCTTTTACCGAGGAAATGCGCGATGGATTTCAGGCTTTTAGCGACGGAAAAATTTGTTGCTAAAAAATTATTTTCTAGTAGTGTGTGTGTGTGTCTATATATATATATTTAAAATTTATATTGATGAATTTTTGATTTGATGAATGGCTATTGATACAATTAATTTTTTATTTCAATTTAAAAAGAGTTATATAAATTTTAAATGAAGATTATGTGCCTGCAGTTCAGTTTCGGTTAATTATGGAAAACTGAAATTAACCAAACATACCAAACCAACTAAACAACCAAATATTTAATTTTGTTTCTTTTATTTTTAATTTAATTTATTGGCTTTAAACTAACCGACTTATATTTCAAAAGAAAATTTGATTTTCAGTCGGTTTGATTTAAAAAAATTGTTTAGTTAATCAGTTCGGTTTGATTAAAATTTATATTTGTTCGGTTTGGTTTTGAGCATTTGGTCATTTTACTCCTAGGTAAGAGCATGGATTTAAAATGGGTTTGGGGCAGCCCACCTGACATATTAATCGTAACAGATAATCTGTGGGTGTAGACTGGAGTTGGCCCAACCCATCTTAGAAATACGGCTCAAAACAATATGGGCTATAAATAAGTAGCCCAAATCGGGAAAACCCAGAAATAAGATTCACTAAAAATCCAAAACAATTCCAAAATCCTAACCGATTCGTGATTTTTTTAAAAGGAACCGACTCGTCATTTAAGAGTTAAGACCTTAAAAAAAATTCTTCAAATCCCTAATTTTCCTTTATTCAATCCCTAATAAACTAGAATTTCAGTTCTGCAATTTGGTATTGAATCACAGATCTTTAAACATGGCGACAGCATCAGGTATGTTTTTCAATCTTATCCCTTCAATTTATGTTTCATCCCGCCTCTCAATTTTTCCCTGCAACTAGGTAATTCATTAGATATATAGCTAATCAGGGTTTTCGAAATCATCAAATTTGCCTAAAATTAAGTAATGCTTCGCTGGAAAGGCAAAATTTTGATAGTGTTTGAGTGGAATAGATTGAATATATGTTTTTTTAATGTTTGTTTGTGTGATTGCAGTTGCATTTAAGTCTAGAGAGGATCACAGGAAACAAATTGAATTAGAAGAAGCACGTAAAGCGGGTCTTGCACCTGCTGAAGTTGATGAAGATGGAAAGGAAATCAATCCCCATATTCCTCAGTATATGTCTTCTGCTCCATGGTATCTTAATGCTGAGAAACCTAGTTTGAAGCATCAAAGGAAGTGGAAAGCAGATCCCGAGTATACACGAGATTGGTATAGAAGGGGTGTTTTTCTTGAAAAGGCCGATAAATACAGGAAGGGTGCGTGTCAAAACTGTGGTGCCATGACTCATGATGCGAAGGCGTGTATGGAAAGACCTAGGAAAGTTGGGGCCAAGTGGACAAGTATGCATATTGCTCCTGATGAAAATATTGAGTCTTTTGAGCTTGATTATGACGGTAAGCGTGACCGCTGGAATGGGTATGATACGTCGAGTTATGCTCATGTCGTGGACAGATATGAAGCGAGGGAGGAAGCTCGGAGAAAGTTTCTGAAGGATCAACAGCTTAAGAAACTGGAGGAGAAAAATAGCGGCCAAGTTGTTGAGGATGCTCCTAGTGATGAGGATAATGATGAAGATGATTTAAGGGTTGATGAAGCTAAGGTTGATGAAAGCAAGCAAATGGATTTTGCTAAGGTAGAGAAGCGTGTGCGAACAACAGGCGGTGGCAGCACAGGAACCGTTAGGTGAGTACAGTTTATCCTATTTGTCCAAAGAGCTGCTTAGGATATGTGCTCTTTCATGATTTAGGTTGTTGTTGTATTCCAAATTTTATGTTTGCTAGAGAAGAAACTAAGAATCATTTTACTGTTTTGTAGAAATCTGCGTATTCGGGAGGACACAGCGAAATATCTTCTAAATCTTGATGTTAACTCTGCCCATTATGACCCTAAAACCCGGTCTATGCGTGAAGATCCTCTTCCAGATGCAGATCCAAATGAGAAATTCTATGAGGTAAGTAAGCCTAAAAACTAGAGTAATAGATTACATGGTAATTACTTGCATTGGATTTTTCTCTCATTTTTACTTAACTCTGTTTTTCATAATGTTTTAGGGAGATAATCAATATAGGAATAGTGGCCAAGCTTTGGAGTTCAAGCAGATGAACCTCCATGCTTGGGAGGCATTTGATAAGGGTCAAGATATTCACATGCAAGCAGCTCCTTCCCAAGCTGAGTTGCTGTATAAGAACTATAAGGTCATTAAGGAGAAATTGAAGACCCATACAAAGGAGACAATCATGGAGAAGTATGGGAATGCTGCCAGTGAAGAAGAAATTCCGAGAGAGCTTTTGCTGGGACAAACAGAAAGACAAGTTGAATATGACCGAGCTGGACGGATTATAAAGGGACAGGTAAGACTTGCTGGATATTGTATTTGTTGATGAAACCAATAGTTTGATGGAATAATTTTCTTTAGGGGCGGGTATAACTTATAAGCCACCAGACTAATTAAATGGACTTGAAAAATCATTAACAGTTCTAAATGAAACTATGTTTAGGTTATTGTTTATAGTCAATGTTTCATTAACTGATGTTTTTAATTATGGTATTCTATATACTTATGAACAAGGGTATTGCATATATTGGGCTATATGTACTACATTCTTCTTCAAATGTTATGCAGTCGGTTTATTACTTTGTGCATGAAATGATGAATTCATGACAAGTAAATACAGAAAAGAGCCCTGACAGATCTAATCTTTTTTTATCTTGTTCTTAGACAATTGTGTTAATTGCTCCACGTCATGCTATTTGCAGGAGACTGTGCTTCCCAAAAGCAAGTATGAAGAAGACATATACATTAACAACCACACAACCGTGTGGGGTTCATGGTGGAGGGATCATCAATGGGGTTATAAGTGCTGCAAGCAGACGATTAGGAACAGCTATTGCACAGGTGCTGCAGGGATTAAGGCTGCTGAGGCTGCAACCGATCTCATGAGGGCTAACATTGCTCGCAAAGAAGTGAATGAAGGTTTGTTCCATAATCTTCTTTTTCTTTCACTAATTATTTCGGACATCAATGAATGATACAGATTCAGCTGATTTATATTTGTTGCTAGGATATTGTTGCGCAAAGACAACATATTTTGTTTCTACATTAGGCTTTGCTATTTTTTTAATTAAGATGGTGAAATTGTTGTACAAATGCTAAACTGATTATACACTCTAATTCTGTATCAGAGTTGCCAGAACCAGTGGAGGAGAAAAAGCTTGCTACTTGGGGAACTGAGGTTCCAGATGGTTTGGTTTTGGATGATAAGATACTTGCTGAAGCAATTAAAAAGGTGAGTACGGTATCTGTTTGTCTGTTTTATGTAATGTATATACTTTTTCTTCTCTTATCAAGGGAAGTGAGAACGTACTGTATAGGGCGTGATCATGACTGGATATCTTTTGCTTTTCCTTTTCCTTTTGTATAGGAAAAAGATAGAAAGCATGTGGAGAAAGATGAAAGGAAGCGGAAGTATAATGTTACATGGAATGATGAGGTTACGGCTGAGGATATGGAAGCATATAGGATGACAACAATACATCACGATGACCCAATGAAGGATTTTCTCCACTAAGTTTGGCCAAGAGATAAGGTTGAGTATTAAATCCTTGTATATCTGCTGCAAGCTCCACCAGGTTCCATCAGTTATGCAGTAGCGGTGTAAGTTTCCTGTTTGCAAAATCCAGTATTCATACAACCTTGTAGTTTTGTTTGAATGTATGTGCAGACAAATCCGTCCGGTGTTAATATAATAGTGTTTGATATAAGCTCCATTAAAATGAAGGGGATGATTCTCTGTGCTGTATTAACGCTTGATCTTAATGGGAGTTTTGCATTGCTTCATGAATTCCTTTACATAAAATTGATTGTCAATTTTCCAGTGTGGTGTCTGAGTGAAATGTGTTTTAGGTTACAATTTTTTTAGATTATTGCAAGTTGCACATTAATTTTCCATCTTAAATAGATCGTTGGGTCATTGGATATGTGCAAATCGGATTCCGATTTCTGTCACCAATTTTTCTTGACACCTTCCCTTTTTCATAATTTCCCCTCGGTATTACGTAAACGGATACGGGGCTTTTTCCAAAATATAGGAAACAGAAACGTGGGGAACTATTAGGAAACGAGTTTAAAACTTTTATTATTTGCAGAAAAACGCCCTGTAATTTTCGAGGAATTTCTGAGAGTTTATGGGGAAATGCGCCTTTCTCGAGTTTCCGTGCATAATAGGTATTACTCATAAGGCCATCGAAATGAAATTTTAAATTTTTTCAAACTTGAACTGAACCGATTTAATCACTCATAGATTATTTCTGTTTCTAACAGTTGTAAGGGTAACAAAAAATTTAAATTGATTCCAAGTATTTACAATAAAAGAGCTATATAATTTTCAAATACAGCAAATTCTTCAAATAATTTGGACAATTTTCTCTTCCAACATATGAACTAGCTGAACAGAAAGCAAAAGTTATTGCTATGAACTTGCGTTCTCTATGCATAATTCAGTTTCAATCAACTCTTGAACTTCCATCTCTGCCCGAAAACTCGAAATGAATTGCTCAGCCCTTTCATCTATTCCCCTCATTAGAGGGGATGCAAACCCTAACGACTCCCACATATCATCTGCGGCAGCTGCCGCATTACCTTCTTTACGATCTCTTTGTTTCCTCTCTTCCTTGCTCGCACCTGCCGATTCTGCCACTGTCAAAGCCTGTTTATCAATAAACTTCAAACTCTTCCCTTGAGTAGCGCGCTCTGTCACCATCTCATCAGCAACAGGCAGGTCTCGAAATAGCTTGTCAACATACACAGGCGCAGTCTTTTTCTTCAAGATAAACCGGCAACTTCTCCGTCGTTTAAACATAAAGGCATTGAAAAGCCGACTCGATCTCTTTTCATCACATCGGATAGCTTTTGTAGGCGGAGGATTGAACTGATACTTGTTGCGTTTCTTGATAGCTTTGGAGTTGTGGAGTTTATGAAGTTTAGTTTGCAGTTTGGTGGTGAAGCTTCGCCATGCTTTCTTGGCGGGTGGAAGCCGAAGGTTTAAGCACGACATGAAAGAATAGAAGAGAGATGAACAGGTTGTTGTTATGAGGGTGAAGGGTCTTAAAATGGTTCTTTATAACAAGAGTTTTGAGTATAGCTGAGGATTCTTTAGTGCACTTGTATTTGTTTTACATTAAGGGATTCGTATTCTTTCTGTTCCAGTATGTAGGCTGGCTTAGTCTTTACGCAAGAATTTTGATGCAAGAAAATACAACTAATTTTTTAAGGGGTTGCTAGTTGTGGAGCGGCTTAGATTTTAAGCTATTAGTTTGACAATAAAGCAATCATGCTTTTTTGTATTGGATTTAGAAGATGGATAAAGTTGTAATCATATAATATATGAATGGTTTTGCTGATAGATACCACCAATGATCAAACCCCTCATTTGAAAATGAATTTTGTCTCCCAATAGAATAGTCTTTATGCTAAAATGTTATTTATCTACACATGCAAAAATGTCTTATGATGCTAGTAGTGTCGGAACGAGGAAGTAGAGACGGGGAGATGAAAAAAAAGGGCAAATCATAAGAGAGTGGGATGAGACGATTAAAAATTAAAATGATGATAGAATACAAAAAAGGTGAGAAAATAATCGACTACTGACGGTGAGAAGGCAAATATACTCTCTTAATTTCGTCCAGCTTAATCGTAATGAATTTGTGTTTTTCGATTTAAGAGATTCACACGATTGTGTACAGATTCAAGTATTCAATAAGAGATGATTTATGTTCCCATGTTCATAATGAAAGTTAAAGTTAAACATCCAATGTTTCGCCGGTCAGAAATCTAATACCTAAATCATAGTTCAGTGAACCACTAGAGACAAGCTGGTGAGCTTGATAAATGGGGAGTTCTGCTAATTTATCCGTATAAGTCAAATGAATTATAATCCAGAAATTTAAAATCCCTTTTCAAATTTGATTAAGATATGTTATCCAAATAATTAAAAGAGAATGTCACTTTAAAGTATTGGATAGGCCATAATCCATCCACATTCATCACTCTACTTCTCAGTTTAATTGTTTCGATCTAACATGTTTATAAAACACAAAACAGTACACTAGTTATGAGCTTGAAAGAGGGTAAAAGGATAAATTATTGCCTTATATTGCAGACGAATGGTTTTATCCATCGCAGTAACTAGGGGTGGGCAGAAACCGCACCAAATCTGAAAAATTGATCCGAACCGAAGTTAATCGTTTGGTTTAGCTTTTTGCTGAAAATGATTTGGTTTGGTGGGTAATTTAAAAAAGTCTGGAGTTCGGTTAACGGTTCGGTTTGAAGTTGTAAAACCGAAATAACTAAAAAACCCGACCGAACCGAACTTTTCAAAATAATAAGGATTTGTTGACTTTAGATCTAAGTTTCGGGGCTTTTTAGTTATTTTACCTAAAATTTTAAGATTTTTATTAAATGTTGGAAATAAGTCCAAATCGAATTTTAAAACCAAAACTGAACCGACCAAAATTTTCGGTCAAAAAAAATTCCATGTTTGGTTAAAAATGCTACAGTTCGGTCGAAGATGTAGAGAATTTTGGCACGGTCAGTTTCGGTCGATTTGGAACCGAATCGAGAACCGAACTATGTTCATCCCTATTAGTAACATTAATTGGTCAGAGATCGATTCCCAATCCCGCAGCAAATTATGTTTGTCATAAATTTGTGACGAATTATATCCGTCGCAAATTTTCGTCTTTATACCCGTCACAAAATTTCATTTGTGAAAGTGAAACATTATTTTCGTCATAGATTTCACTTGTAATAGATTAAATCCGTTATAAATTTTCATCACGAATCAAACCTTTTTTTAATTATGAAATATGAATCTACATAAATAAATAATTCTAAAAGAAATTAATCTTTTTTGTGGAATTTGAGTGTTTATAGACTATCCTCGTAAGATATGAACTACTCTTTATAAATACCCCGCCCGATGCTGCTAGACATAAAAAAAAATTTCTAATAGAGCTTAAAAACTCACGTGCATGAACTAGCTAATGCAATTGCTTTGTTGTAGTAAAATCCGTCAACAATATAATGTTTGATGAAAATCTTGTTCCCCACAATTTTAGTCTGCAAAATATATAAATAATAGGCAGCCGGCCTCTTGTTGAAGTGATACAATGGTGGTTTCTTGGGCTATAAGTTACAAGTTTTTTGTCCGATTTGGTTTCAGTTTTTGCTATAAATATGCAAATAATAACGTTAACTTCTCTTCATCAGCACTAATAAGCTTCAGAGAGAGATTCATAAAGTATTAAAGAAAAAATGGCAAAATCGAGCATCAACTCAACCATGTTTTTCTACATGGCTCTGCTTCTTTCTTTTCTCCTCATCGTCTCGGTTGCTGAAAGCCGAGTTTCGTTTGGCAGTAAGTTTTAGACTATTAAATTAATAAGATTACAATATGTTATAAAAATATCAATAGCGCGATACAATTACTTCAAATATTTTAACAATTCGACAATGTAATATGATTTTATTGGGATGACAAGTTGGATAAAAGTTTCAAGAAATTTCTCATGATACACTACAAAGTTAAATAAGGGTGCAAAATTTATAGTTAAAGTTAAGTAAAATTTTTCTTTTTAGTTTGTCTAAGATAATTAAATTGATACAGGATCAAGTTCATTAATAGGGAAAGCCACAATCGAATGTGACTCGGTGTATGGAGCAATAGCTGGAGACACCTGCCTTGGTGTTGAAAAAATGTTCAGCTTGACGACTGAGTTCTTCAACTCCATCAATCCCAATCTCAATTGCACTGCTCTCTTTGTGGGTCAATGGCTATGTGTTGATGGCTCCAATGCTTGAACCACCATGCAAATGGAACTCCAAGTGAAGAGCATACATATAAATAAGGAGATAAACCTAATCCAATCTCCATCTTAATTTGTTCTTTAATATTATATTATGGTTGTTTTGGATTTATGCATAATAAAAACGTTACATGTTATTGTTGAAATTTTAATGTACTAGTTCATTTCTTGACACATTGCATACACTATAAATGAAAGCACAAGAACTTTTATAAATTACATTAAATGATTTTACATGATTTTATTTTTTAATGTACTAGTTCGTTTTTTTTTTTTGAACATAATGAGAATATCATTAATGAGGATAAAAATCCACAAACAATTACAATCGGTAGAACTCCAAAGGAGGAAAGCAAATACATTCAAAACAGCTCCAACGGAAAAATAAACGGAAATTATAGATGAGATATTACAATTAATAAACAACTACTGTAATTTCACAACCTAATCAAACAATTGAAAGATATCAAGTGAATCTGCCTCTTTTGTGGTCCTAATTTAATCTAAAAAAAGGAATTCAACGAGGGGTAAAAATACCTAAGATTCACCTAAACTCAACTGAAAATGAGGTAAAACCACGATTGCTTCAAAGATTATGCTGAAGATGATGACTTGTTGCAGAGATCCGGCTCTCTTAAACCGCAAAAATTCGGCTTCTCCACGGATGAAGAAGAAGAAGATCTTTAGTTAGGTTAGATCAATCTAACTTTAACTAAGACACTAGGCTAGAAATAAATTCTAGAACTAAACCAAAAAGGGTCAAGAGAGACGAGATAAAAAAAGAAACTAACATAAAACTTCTAGCAAAGTAAGTAAAAATTAAGCAAAATGGAATTTATTTAGGCAGGGAGGTGATCTTTTGGCCTTTTCATGGCCAAAAGATCACCTCGCTGAAGATGACGGCTAGGTTAAAAGATGAAGGGGTAGTGAGGGTTTCAAGAAGAGAGAGAATAGGGTTTCAAGAAGAGAGAGAATAGGGTTTCAAGAAGTTCTCATTTTACTAGTTCGTTTCTTGATACATGTCAATGTCTGTGTGTTAACTGGTACCCTTGCACTCTTGAAGGAAGAGAAACACTGAAAATTGTGATTTTATCGGAATAGCACAATATTGAAGATTTTCTTTTAGTAAAAGAATATAAAGAGATAAAATTATACTCAAACACCTACAAATATTTGTCTACAAATATTTGGCGACATCTCAACGCTCGAAAAAAGGTACTTTTATGGTATAAGAGACGACCGCCAGACGTCGATCTAGGCAGCGCCTATAATCCAGCATGAAGACTGGAAGAAACATTATTCCATGCAGAAAAACTGAAGAAATTTGTAACCAATTTCAGCAACACAGTAAAAACTGTTACACAGCTTAAAAAGATGTTTAGAATAAGATCTTTGTGAGAAGAAATAATCCCAGTTAAATTAAATGCATTCAAATTCACTTGGCTAAAAAAAATACTACCACCACTAAATAGATAAGGTCAACATGAACTCCAAAATCCATCAGTAATATATTCAAACTTTGTAAAGAATCTCCGCTCTTTAAACATCAGTGTCCATACAACATTAATTGTTCGTAAACTAACAGAATACTACGTCCGCAATCTCCATCAAACGAAGAATAAGAATAGATGAGTCTCAAGTGAAAGCATTACTTTGATTAATTTGAATATAAACCTCTGTTACGATTTCAAAAGAATCAAATAAAATAAAGTATTCCGTTACACTACACGGCAGTAGCTCATTTCGAGCATTTGATCAACCTATATATGAATGAGAAAAGTACCCAGTTTCTTTATTTTATCTGATTAACATGAAATACTAACTAGGACTTTCTCTGGAGGCTGGAGTGACAAAACCCAGAAAAAGTGTGGAGTAGAATATAAATAACAAAATGAAACGAGATGAACCAGAGTAATCTAATAGTACATCACCAATCAGAAAAAGCCTAGATTAGGGATTGAACACCGAGTTGTTGCATCTCTCTTAGCTTCCATATTGGATAGATAGCACCTTCTCCGAGTTCTTCAGGATCTACTTGTTGCATTGCCCATGCATAGTATACAGTGTGGATTGTGTCCTGAAAAATGCAAAATTCTCTCATAATACAAATGCAATCTGTCATCTTAATGACAGAAACAAATCCAAACATGTTTGTTCTTTTTGACTAATGATGAGGACTTGTAGGTTTGGCAATATTGGCTAAGATTTGAAAAAATAATAGCAAAGTTTTGATTTAAGGAAATGAAGCATATAAGACTTCATAGATTATCACTATATTAGAAAAATACATATAAGCTCTATCTATCCCTTGCCCGTTTCCACCACTATCAGTAAGTATAATAGGGGTGTAAATGAACCGAGCCGTTCGCGAGCAGCTCGGTGTTCGGCTCGATAAGAGCTCGGTTCATGTTCGTTCGTATTCTGAACGAACCGAGCTCGAACTTGATTTTATGTTCGTTAATATAAACGAGCCGAACATGAACATAGTGGTGTTCGGCTCGTTTATGTTCGCGAACAGCTCGAATAAGAGTTCATGAACAAGCTCGTGAACGAGCTCGATTAAGAGTTCGTAAACAAGTTCGTGAACGAGCTCGTATATAGTTCACGAACAAGCTCGTTTAGAAACTCGATTAGGCGTTCGCGAACTAATTCATATTTAGATTAATGTGTATAATTATGTTTCTAATTTATTCAGCTCATATTCGTGAACGAGTTCGATTAGATTGTTTTTAATTTATTCAGCTCATATTCGTATTTGTTCGTTTAAAAGTTTGTGTTCGTTCGTTTATCCGCTAAACGAGCGGGCTCACGAACAAGCTCGTTTAGTACTTATCGAGCTCGTTCGTGAGCTCGTTCGCGAGCTTGTTCGCGAACTTGTTCGTTTAGCGGCTAAACGAACGAACACGAGCCGAACACGAACCGAACATGAACACTATAAAATTTAAACGAACCGAACATGAACACTCTGTTCAAAGCTTGACTGAACATGAACCGAACATGAACACCTTGTTCGCTAAACGAGCCGAACATGAACACTCCAAAGCTCGGCTCGGCTCGGGCCATTTACACCCCTAAGTATAATAAATGTAAGCAGGGTGGAGGAAGATGGAGAAAAGGTGACAAAAGGAAGATGGAAAAAGTTCACAATAATTTAAAGTTTATCATGACAGTAAAACTTTTCCCCCTCAAATTTTACCTTCATTTGGCTAAAATTTAAACCAGATTTCGAAGTTAAAACTAAAACGGCCAAATTAAAAGCTTAAATTATTAAACATGCAAGCATTTTTCAACCACATTTGAAAAGGTCAATTCAGTCAGCAAAGTGAGAAGATAGAAAAAGAGAAGATAAGATTATTAGGAAATGGTTCCCAGTTTAGAAAATTGCCCAAGAATTAGCAAAAGCTTCTCGATAGAGATGATTTCAGGGAACCACTTGCCCATAATTACTATACTCCAAAAGATTGATCGACTCAATCTGTCAGCTACTAATAATATCAACTCGCATGAATCCACTCTGAAAGTATTACCAATAGCAACAGGTGAACTGTCAACCCTAATGGAATTTATAAAACATTCACTTCGATATAGCTCGTATAGCAATGCTACTAAGCTTTTATTTAAAGAATTTGAACTATTCGGTCTCATGCTTGAAAATCAATAAAGAAAAGTTACTTTAGGGAATGTGCAATGACAGATCATATTTTTAAATTTTAAAAAAATCTGAAATGAGTAGTGATCAACTACCTGGCCCCCTTCGGTTATTGCACCATTTCGATCGCGTACACAATGGACTTGCTGCGTTTGGAACTGCAATTATTCCAAGAACACAATCTATCAACAACAAGAATGCTTCTTGATGGCTAATGCCCTCTATCAAGTATCAAGTTACAGGATAAGAAAATGAAAAAAAGGACACATACTGCAACAATGATTATTGGTGACGTTCCCATCATTTTGGTCTCTCTTACTTCCACCTCAGATATATGAAGAATCTGCAATGAAATGAAGTTTATGTTAGCATCAACCCTCCAAATCTATAAAGCATTGACTGTGTGATGCATGATTAAATAAAATCTAATTAAAGGCTGCCCCCCTGATGAATTGCAGGGATGGTTAATTAAGGACATAATGGCATATCTTTCCCCTAGATAAAGCTTGTGCATCCTGTTAAAAAAAACTGGCATTTTCTAAACTTTGAATCACACAAACACCAAACATGCCAGCACAAGATTGTCCGCCATTACGTTTATGTCCACCACATGTCCACATCCTAGCATCTGTCTGTTCTTATTTTTTTTTTTTTAGAGTTGAATACATGGTCATCTTGAGAGCAACAAGCTTGGACGAGTAGTGACAGGTAACTTGATAAAATGCTACTAAACCATACAGCTCATTTAAGAACTTATTTCAAGTTTAAAAGAACCTTCTAAGATGGAATTCCATCCTTAAACGACAGCAGAGATGGATTATCATCATATGACATGCAATCCATGACTGCATTAAAAAAAACTTTTTCTTTCTCTTGAAAGGTAGTAGATGCTGATGAAATAGACAGATTCAATAGCAGCAAATGGTAGAGAAAGATATCGCTTCCATCCAGATGAAGTAAAAGCTCAAACAATGAATGGGGAAAATACAGCAATAACATATAAAAGTACTGTAATAGCCATATTACACAATAAATAGATAAATAAAATGATTACCATAGTAGCACGTTCCAAAGTAAAAGTCCTTACCTTGTTATCAAAAAATATACCATGGCTCTGAAAAGCCGTGTGCTCTGCTTCACAACGAGTAATAACTTCAGAGGTACAGTACTTCTTCAAAGTCTTTAAATCTCCCTGTACGCAAGTGGTTCACATTACTTACAGAAACAATCTGAATAGGTCTCAAATAAGCACTGGCACCAATCCAGATTCTAACTCCAAGATGGAAAACACACAGCATAAAATAAGAGGAAATTTACCAAAAGCACTCACCTTTATGTAAGCATTAAGGACAGGTCTAACAGCTTCCTGGACTTCAGCCACAAAATCCATCAAAGAGAATGATCTAATAAAAGAAGAATAGAAGTCATTACCAGGTTCTAAGAGATATGGAACAATAATTTCACAAAGACAAGTGTTCATGTAATCATACGGATCTCGTCGACGTATTTCCTTGAGAGATGAAGCAGCATCAGTTTCTTGAAATATAGTATCACTAACACTGTCATGAAAGAAAAGGATACTTGAGTAACTCTTAAAAGGATTATTCACTAAAATGAGAGGGAGACGTACTCCTGAATTTTGTGGACTATAGGACTGTCACTAGTCTCCCATCTTTCCCGCATGTCCTCAGCAATCTGTAATTCCAGTCCAAATAGAAGTTAGCACACATATTTTTATTAAAAAAATAAAGCTCTCTTAATGAAGAGAGAGAACCAAATCTAACACAAAAAGATGAAGAAATGAATCGTACCTCTTGACCCTTGGATACAACAGGCTCACTAATGCCAGCAAAACGCTTGAATACAGGATTACCTTGCATCTGATTTAGGCAAGACACTTGTCAACATGAGAAGTAATATGACTAATACCTTTATTTCCCTAAATAAACACAACCCATTTCATGACAAAAGATATCATATTAATAAAGATGGATAACCTTTTTTCTAAAGGCCTCCCACTTTTTACTCCATCGAGATTGCTTTGTTGGTAGAACAACAATGTCCGTTCTTGTGCTTCTTTCACCTTTGAAGGAGGGGGGAGGAGTATACTCTAGGTGCTTTCTCTTACTAGGGTTTCCATAAAATTCATCCTTCATAACATCATACCCCTTCTTCATAAAGTCAGTAACCTTTGCTTCCTTCAATCTATGGAAGGCTGATGACACCTTTGAGGAGGGTATGCTAGACTTAAATTTTCCAAAAAATGTTTCTGCATTATCACTAGTGTCATTTTGCTTGTCTGTTCCTTCACCAGATGAGGCCTTCTTACCATCATTTACATCGGCACCATCTTTCTCTGAACTGTCACTGGACTTGGAAGACTCCTGCTTCCCAAGATTAAGAGTTTCTTTGACCTGAATCACAAAATGCAACGAGTAATCAATATAATCATAAGTTCAAAAACGAAATGGGAACTCACCAGAAGAACTATAAATCTAAAGATAAAAAAGCGAACCTCTTCTTTGGCAGCTGAAATCTTCTCTTTGACATTGGCAGAAACCTGCAACCAACATGAATGCCAACAACATATTGAGAAAAGGCTCATAATGAAAGAGCAGGTGATAAATGCCTAAAGAAAAAGTATAAACATAAAATTGAAGGTACTTTCACATTCATAAACTACTTATAGACATGCACGCAAGCACAAACCCAAATAGAAATATTCTGACAGAAAAAAAGTACTCCCAAAAGATCAATCAGTATGGCACCTTTTTGGCAGTAGCTTCAGCCTCCGTCCAAACACCATCTACACGCTTGTACAGCTGCTCAGTTGTCTGCTTCGTTCTGCATTTCGCCATTTCACCATCTCAGGCCCTCCCTTGACATACAAAAGTATGTCTCAGCCTATTAACTAATACAACAAAAATAATGGGAGGCATGAATACAATGCCATAAAATTACCTAACTTTCAGTTCTTCTTTCACCCCTTTCAGTTCTTCTGCTTTATCCTTCAGTTCCTTGACTGATTGTTGGAATTCTGAATTCCTACATCCGACAAAACAAGGAGCATATTAAAAACCAAGTACGAAAGATAAAATAAGAACTTGAAGAAAAAAGCAAATGCATGAAAGATTGTTCTTGTTCATATTACATACTGAAAGATAACCAAGAGAAACTGTATATCTCAGTTTAGACGTTGCTTAACAAAGAAAATCACCAACGAGAGTTGTAACACCTAAAACTGTATTTTCATTCAAGCCAAAGGAATAAACATAAAGAAGCATGAACCACCTCTTGACATTCCCTCAAATAGAATGATGTTGCATTTTCTTTCTTTTTTTCCCCATTTGTAAAGCTCACTAACATTATCCAACAATGGTAACAGTCAACAAATGATAATGCATTTTTCTTGTAAAAGCATTGTAGAAATGCCAAAGGGAAAAGAGCCTCCTAGTATGAACGTAAAGAGACTCCTCCAGTAATTCTCTGCTGCTATTTTAATTTATAAAAGAAACTAACCTGGGAAGCATAATGGGGATTGTAAAAAAAAAAACAGTAGCCCAATGACTACCTCCGTCTTATGGGTGTAAACGAGTTGGGCTACTCGTGAGTTACTAGATATTGACTCGAGAAATTCGAGTCGGGCTCGAGCTACTCGAGTTTCATCTCGAGCCGGACTCGAGTATCAATTAGAGAGGCTTGTGTTCCTTTTACATAAAATAAAAATTTGATTTTTTAATATATTGATTTTTTATATTTCTAAATTTAAGTGTATATCATCTTCATTAGTTAATTGCTTAAATTTCATATTTTGTAGTGAAAAAAATTCACAAATACATCATATATGATAATTTTTAATAATTATTTTTTTTTATTGAATGTGAATCAAACTCGAGCTCAAGTAGCTCGGATATCGTTTGACCTCAAGCTCGAACTTGAACATTTAAGCTCATTTGAGCTTGACCTTAACTTGGATCATTTACACCCCTACTATCTCTACTTATTATCAGTCACAAATATTTCACAGGAATCACAGCCTGTGATCACTGAAAGCTCCTGAAATAAAACAACATTTTGCATTATGAATGCCTCTCTATGTTATATAACAAAGCGAGATGGATAAATTTATAAGTTTTCTATCTAGCATTTAGTAAGTAAGAAAATAAATACTGTAATTAAGAAGTGAATGACACTGTAAGGCTTGATTAAGTTCAACAGATAAATAAAATTATCATCTTTAGCCACACAAACAGTTCACCCAAGCACTAAAACAAAATTAATAAAATAATAAAAATACCTATTGACCTCTCCTTTAATTTTCTTAGAGAACTCATTAAACACTCCAAAACCACGGTAACCTAAGTAATTCCAATGCGTCTTCGATAATAGCGGCGGCGGCAACGGCAACCGTAATCTCGTGCCTGAACCCTAACACCACCAACAACAAAAAGCACCGAATTCAATGAGTAAACATTTAAATAACAGAAAATAATTTAAAGTTAAATAAAATTGAACCTGTTGGGATATTAATTGACGGTAGATAAACAAGTCTCGAACAAGCTTTCTGCTCGCCATTAAGAGAGTTTCAATTTTAATTTTTCTTCTTTTAATCGAGAAAATTAGCGACTTTAAAACATAGGAATTTTTTTTATTTTCTTTTTCTTCCCAGGAAATGAAAGGGAAGGGGAAAACTGAGTAAAGTTTTTCTTGGGAAACAAACAAGGAATAACGAGTAAAATTTTTGCCCTAGGGGATGGTGTGTAATTGGAAGACTGTTTGGGCAAGCGAATAAGTTCGTGAATGAGGATGGATTCGGTAAACATATTACGGCGCCTTGGTGTTCACGGACCGGGGCCAAGTTTAACTTGTCCAGGTTAGTAGTTCATTACATTAAATTAAATTAGCTACTATCCTTTTTAATTAACTAGTGTCACTTTACGTGTGGCTCGTAGTGTTACTCGTCAAATTATCAAATAAAATTGAAATAATAGTTAATTTGGAATAATTTATCTTATTAAATATTTTAAATGATCGTTTTAATTCTTTAAAATTATTTAATTGGTATTCAAATTTTATAATTATAGAAATTTTGAATAGAAAATATAAAGTGAAAATTCAAATAGTAGTTCATTGAAATAGTTTATCTTATTTAGATTTCTATACGATTAAAAAGAATTAAAATAATAATTATTAAATAGTCAAAATAGTATATTTCAATTAGTACTTTAGACAATTATTTCAACATAATAGTTTATTTTAGTTAGTACTCTAACTTATCTTAACATAATAGTTTATTTTAAGTAGTACTCCGATTTTAATGATTATTTTAATAGTTTTTAATTAAGAATTAAATTTTATAAGTGAAAAAGAAAATAACGTAAAAGTGCATGTCTCCCCTCCCCTCATCTGTGCTTTTATAGATAGTATAGATTACTCCATTTGACTTAGTCAAAGATTCTAATTGGCAATATAAAATTTAATTTCACACTTAAACGTATTTTACTTTCAATAATTCCATAAAAATACATAAAATGCAACTTTAGAATAATTTTAAACTATTTATCAAACCATAATTTTTTCATAAATGTTTTCATTTATTAAAATAAGATTAAAAATAAACTTTTTTTATCAAAATAAATTTATAAATATTAAAAAAAGAAGTCATTTAGATTTAATGTAATTAGTTCATTAAAAAAATTAAATTAAATTTATTTAATTTAGTTTAAAATTTAAAATTTGTACGATTCAAAATCAAATCATATTATAAACATATTATACTATATAATTTTTAAATAAAACTGAAATAAAACACATTATGTTTGATTTATTGTTTTTAAAATAATTGAAATTATTTTTTAATTTTTATTAAATGTATTTAAAAATAATTGCATAAATATTTTATGGTTTATGAAATCATTATAAACAAACTATAAAAAATTATTTGGATTTTTTATGTTTATGACTTTATGATTTTATGATTTTTTTTTTAAGAAATAAATTTATGGGAAAAATTCATTTTTTAATTTTGATAAAAAAAGACCTTATAACTGACGGAGGGAGAGAGTAGTTAATTTAATCAAATGCCAGGAAATAAACAATTGACTTTTTAAAATTCGTGGAGGAACTAGTAATTATGACCTAATGTTAGCGGGTAAATGTTGCGGAACGGGGTTTGGGGACCGCTCGCCCAGACTTATGGCTGACTTCGAATCTGGAAAGGTTTGAAATAATGGAGTCATCACCTAGTTCAACTAGAAAATGCCTTTTATACCGACCAGATAACCTTACTCGTTAATGGTTAAAATTATCGTAAGCCGGACCAAAAGACTGGGTTCGTGGACCTCCCCAAAACTCGTGTGCTTGGCTTATCAGTTACTGGTTTATTTATCGGACATATTCTGTTATCTCATCTCAAAAAAACAATGGCAATTCACAGGATATAATGCTAGAAATTAAACATGTTTGTAAAAGCGATAAACAAGTAGACTCGCATATGACTCGACTAGACTGGCATTTTGAGGCAACTAGCAGTTACTCCTAAGCATACATCTAAACCTGGTGGTTTATATCAAATAGTCGAATAAATGGCTGGTCTGGATTGATTTACATGCATAAATCCTAAAAACATATGTCTAAGTGAGATTGATTTTATTTAAAGTCATCTTGAATAACATATACAACCACTAATTACATTTTACATGGCAGTATTAAGATGTTTAAGTGATTTGCTGGATTTGATTGATTTGATTGCTAAGTTAATGTGGTTAGTCCTTTAGCCTGTTGATGTTTGGATTTGACATGCTTTTGGAAAGCGATTAAACAATATCGTCATACCCATGTGCAGGTGGTAAACATGCAAGTTTATGAATACTTTTTAACCTCGTCGACCGCAGTGTCTGCAACTCGATGTGATTTGACTGTCAGTGTGGTCGGAACTAGGTTTCAGGAAGAAAACTAAAGTTCTTCGTCTCGTCAATATGGTTCCAATGGTTTGAACCGCGGTCGATTCCGAGTTCAAACGAACCCAGAATCTCTTCGGGGTAAGTTTCGTCGATCGTGGGCTTCAGAGCTCGGTTTGCTAAGCGGGTTACAAGTTTTGTCTTCGAGGCCCGAATTATGCCCTTTACAGCACAGATTATGAATCGGCAACTAAAACAGTACATGTGGGCTCAAACGGGGCCCATTCCAAACTCAAACGATCCCAGGAATACAAAAATAAGGTTGGATCGGGTCCGGAAGGATCTGGAATTAATTCTGCGGGAAGGAGAGATGAAGATCTCGCCGCCACTGTGAGTGGCGACGGCGCCACTTTGAACCGGTGGTGGCGCTAGTTCTTGCCATGTCTATGGAGCTTCTTTTTGGGTAACATGCAACAAGAACTCCAAAATGCATCAAAGCGTATGATAGGAGTATTTTACTCCTATTTAGAGTGTCATCTCTGCATGCTTTTATTATGTTTTATCACGGTTTTATGGTATTCTGAATCCCTTATTACGTGTGTTAGTATTCCAGGTACTTAGGAGCATTGCGGAAGCATTTTGGTGCAAAAGTTGGAAAAGTCGACAAAAGAGATGCGAAAGCTCATTTACAAGTCTGAAAAGTCGACCCCGCTGCACTAATTGGAAATTGGAACCAGCTAGAAGCTTCAAATGAATTTGTGTTCTTCATGAAAGTTAAAGTAGACGTCCTAAGCTTTCCAACGGTTCAAGAATCGACTCAATCGGACATTTTTACACCGAGTTATGAAGGTTTGAAGATCGCAATCCAGAGTAGAAAAAGGCAGCTCGAATCGAGCTCCTCATTTAACCAAGGGAGCTCGATTCGAGCATGGACTTGCTGGAAGGGGGATTTCTGATTTCAAAATGCAACAAGGCTTGATTCTAATTGCTTCTTTGGGCCAAACACTCTTGTAGTTGATGTTTTTATTTCCTCTTTTGTCTAGTACTATATAAACAACATTATCTCCAAATTAGGGATAGAATTCATAGACAACATTTTACATCATTTAGTTCTCTTTGTAGTTGTCTCTTTTAGTTAGGAGTAGAATAGTTTTAGGGTTTTGTGCCTCCATCTTTTCCACCATTGTTGTGGTGTTGGAGCTTTATGATTTGTGTTGAACAAGAGTTATCTATTAATACAAGTCTTTGTTATTGATTCAATTCTTCCAAGTAAGTATTTATTCAATATGATTTCCATTTGCTTAGTAGTTATTAGTGATGTTTAGCATGTTTGGCTAAATCCCCATGTTTGGGGGTTGATATGAACTCTTAATTGTTGCTTTGAATGGATTTGTATGTATGGCTTGAATAACATATTTTAATCATTGTTCTTAATGCTTGTTTTAGATTGATCTCCTAAAGCATGATTAGTTTTTGTTTAATGCATTGAGAGATGGTTAAATAGATAGACATATTTGATTAGAAGTCTAAGTCGTAACACCGTGAGAGCGGGTTAGGGATTAGGTAGCCGTTGAGTTGGATTAATCATTGCTTGTTGTTTAATTGATTAGGTTTAGTATCACGAGAGAGAGTTAAGCTTTAATTGGTTGCTCGATAGGTGGTTTTGTTGTTCTTTGAGGCTCGAGAGAGCGGGAACGATACTTTAGAAACAACTCGGTTCTTGTTGAATGCCATGATGTTCATTTCCGTTTGTTGCAATGTTAATTAGCTAGTATCAACCCTCAAACACTTTAATCTTATTGTCTTTAATCCTTTTATCATTTAGTTGTTGATTGTTGTTTGCTTTTATAGTTGAATAGTTGATTGCTTAAGTTTAAATTTCGTAGTTGTTAATTGAAAAACCAATCACTCGTTTGCTATCCGAATTGGAGTTCAAAATCATATTTCATTCTCATTAAACCTCTCATCCCTGTGGGTTTGACAACCCGGACTTTTATTCCACTCTATTACAAGTTGGTGAGTAAAATCGCCAACAACGTACAAACAATGTTCTAGAGTATACTCGAATTGAAATATAACGATTAAACATGAATTAATCATCCTAAATGGTATTTTAAGGCAATTTTGAAGGTAAGATAGCAAAATATGGCAATTTATCTCTAACATGTTGCTTAGGCACCAGAACTGAATAGATTTCGAATATATGACATAAAACATAATAAAGCAGCTCTAAACATGGTCCTAATCAGTTTTTCATGAAAATTATAGCTAAAACATCAACAATAGTATACCAAAAATTGATAAAGTAATCTAATCAAGCATCCATCTTATTACAACAAGTATGATCAAGATGGCATTTTAAAGTGATAAGAGTGATTTTAGGCCCTCAAAAGTATCGTTCTGAGTCCTTAGCTCATTTTCTGGCAATCCGGATGGGGAATCCAGCTTCAGATCAGTGCGTAGTAGCTTTTTCTTGAGTAATTTAAGCATCTAAGCTTATTTTTCATGACTGGAATCAACTAATTATGTGTGTGTGCAATGGTTCGGCCAAATAGGTATTTTTTCTAGGGTTTATATGTGTTTTTGGTGTTTGTTATCATTCTGTCTCTGTGCTAGACTATGTTATTGGTGTATTTATAGAGGTTGTTAGTGACCTAGGGTTTCTAGAGGTTTAGTTATGTTAGATTTCTGAAAGCAGGTGGAGGGGTAGAGCTTGGAGTGTGATAGAGTATTAAGTGATACCTATTAAGATTAGGATTACTTCTTTTACATTTACTTTACTATTTTACATGTGGTGATAAATATGTCTAAATGTGTTATTTGGTGCCCGGAAGTATAAAAATGGCTATTAGGACCCTATGGGTTTAGGTATGGTCAATTTTAGTTCGTCAAACTTTCAAATTGGCCCATAAACTTCTAAAATATTGCAATTAGTCCAATTTATATACTTGAAATACAAGTTCTTTGGATTTTTATAGGCTATTCACGGCTAATTACGCTTTAACCCCTCAAGTTTACAGCTATGCACTCGCTTGCTTAAATTCAAACAAACGAATCGATAGCTCGTCACGCGGACAAATTTCTCTAGAAATCATCATTGGGCGCTTCAGTCCCTTATCACTTTTACCGGTCCGAAAAATAGGTGTCTACCCTCTTTAACGGGAATTGACAAAGTAGACCAATTCTTGTTAAAGAAGTAACTCGTTGATTGACAAGCAATAAGGATACTGCCCACCGTCATAGGTACTCGCTCGCTGGTGGTTTGGTAATGCCCTAGCCTGAGCATTTCCGGTCGTGGTGCATGACTCTCGCGTCATGCCCCATGGTTCTGGTCTACTTTGCATCCGCCAGGGAGTAGGTCTTTTCAGCTGTCCCGAAGGTCATCTGTTGGGTTAAGACCGCCTGATGTGTACCCCGTGGACTGGAGCTATAAACTTTCAGTCGTCCCGAGAGTGATCCAATGGCTTGGACCCTTGGTAATTATCCTATTCAGTACTTCTTAGATTTTCAGAAGAGACAGCACCCCCTTGGTCGTCCCAAGGGCCACCCTATTGCGTAGGTGCCTAGATTCCATAGTGACTCCACAGCTATCGGAAATGTCTGAAGTTTATTTGATTGTTGTAGACAATATCTTGGTGTCTTTCTACCATATTTTGGTGTCTTACTAGCATATTGCGGTGTCTTACTACCGTATTTCAGTGTCTTTCTACCGTATCTTATCTTCTTTACAATAAATTAATGCTCTGTTTGGAGTCTAGCATGTAGGTTTAAACTATTTTCATACTATTCTAGATGTCGCATTCTGCAAAACTGGATGCTGTGGCGATGTCTTTCTATCGTTGGCCGTTTTGATCCCGTCCTCTAGGCAATTCTTCTTAGTCTGCCTATAGGGAAGTTTTTCTGCTCTGATCTTCTAAGGCAATTTCATTTTCTAATATGTCCTTTGGGGTTCTTCTGGTTTGTCCACTGGGATTCTTTCTATTCTGATTTTCTGGGGCGGTTGCATTTTCTATTATGATCCTCTGGGATATATTCTGTTCTGATCCTCTATGGCGGTTGCGTTTTCTATTCTGATCCTCTAGGGCAGCATTCTGATCAGATCCTCTGGGGTGCTTGTATTTTTTGATTTGTTCTATCCTCTAGGGAAGTTTCTGATTAGTTCACTGGGGAATTTTTATTGATCCGAGCCTCTAGGGAGTATGTTTCTCTTGTCGGTTCACTAAGTAGTTTTTATTTTCTGATCTTCTTTTTGAAAGAGTTTTCTGTACTGATCCTCTGGGAATTTTTCCTTTCATCAAAGTGTTATGAGGACGGTTGCATCTTGTAATTTGATCCTCTAGGGAACGGTCCGGTTTGAAAATCTGAAATTTGGTATGACTTCTTTCAGGCGTAAAAATAGCTCTAGCAGCCGTCGTCTTCTAGTGTTCTTGCGCCTTATAAGTCCTGGTGGGGATTGAGTTTTCTTACTCACTTTCTTTACGTCTCTCTCTTAGCTTGCTTTTCTTTCATTTAGAAAATTTCACTTTGATCTGTAGTATGGCACCACCGTGGAAGTTTAAGGAGCCGTGTAGAGATGTTGATCGACAAACCATCTAGGAGACTTTGATGCTAAAGGTGGGCGACGAGGTCCCAATCTTGTTACGTTTGGAGCAACACATTTGCTCCGGATTTTAGTCTGAGGTACGTTTTTTTAGATTTTTCCTCTGAAATAAACGTTTTAATTGCTTGTACGTTCGAAATATACTTAAAATGTGCTCGGAAATGGGTCAGACCCGTCAAAAATGTTCAGAGAAGTGGGAAAATAGCGGCGTCGGCGCCACAATAGAGTGGCGGCGGCACCACTGTATAATGGCGGGGCCACCAGTGCACTGTTGGTGGCTTTTTTCTAGCTGATTTCTGCATTTTCGGCCTTCTTTCGGGCGTTTCTGACTCCGGTATTGATGCCCTTTGTATTTTCAGGGTAGGGAGCCATTTCGTTCTTTGGGGAACTTTGTTGACGCTCAGAGTTGGTACAATTCTTTGCCTCTTGTTGTTTTGTCTCGAGTAGATGTTGTAGGCTTTGGCCGTTTGATACCACCCATACCTTCCATTTGCCGATAGAGGAGTTGATTGTGACTCCTTTGAACTTCTCACTCATTACTGAGATTGCTTTCAGAGACCATCCAGTGCCATTTGATAGCGATTTGGCGACCTATCGTTAGCGCGCTGTGTATATATCTGAGGTGCTAGGTTTTGTTCTAGAGATCAAAGGACGGGCCCTTGTATGACCAGCATCATAATTTCTCGAAACGACTACACCAAATCAAGAGTTCAAATACGAATCTTTTTACGTTGTATTCATCACCCATCAAGGATTCAACTAAACGACTACATCAAATCAAGTCTTCATATATGAATCTTCATAGAAGTATTCATTACTCGTAAATCATTTAACCATTTCCTTCTCCTAATCAAAGGAGATTATAAAACGGATTCAAGAAAAAGCTTCATAGGCACTTGATCCACAAATCTTAAAGGAATTCATCAAAGATTTTAATCTCTATACGTGTAAAAATCACCCCATAGAGTTTTTACTATGGTTTTTGATTTAATGCAATGAAATTGACATTACTTCATATTCTCTTGCTTCTTTATTTCAAGATTAGAAATTTGTGTTAACAGAAGGTCTCGATGACATGGTTATGGCATAAGTATATAGCGATTGCTCATAGGATGTTGAAGCTGATAACTATAGTAGTTTCTTGCCTTCTTGTGTATTTAATGATGAAATGAGCAACTCTGTTCCGAGTAGGGGTGAGCAAGAATCGAACCAAACCAAAAAACCGAACCGAACCGAACCGAATTTTGATGTTTGGTTCGATTTTTCGGTGAAAACGGTTTGGTTCGGTTTCTACTCTAGGTAAAGTTTGGTGTTCGGTGTTCGGTTTGGTTTGGGTGTTTTGAAAACCGAACCGACCGAAAACCGAATTATCCGAACTTTAATATAAAATATATATATTTTTTAAAAATAATATGCATATATACTTATATTTATATGTTTTTTGTATTTATATCTTAATTATTGTTGATATATAAGTTAATAATTGTTATTTAAACATATATGGAAGTTTATTATACTCTAATTATTTAATATTTCAATTAATTTTAATATAAAAAAATTTAAAAAAATAAAAAGTGGTGAAATTCGGTTTTAACCGAACCGAACCTTACCGAACCGAAATTTTCGGTTTGGTTCGGTTCGGTTTTTTCACCTCCAAACTAAAAGTTCGGTTTGGAAATTTTCCAAACCGAAAACCGAAAAAACCGAAAAATTTCCAACCGAACCGACCGATGCTCACCCCTAGTTCCGAGTACATATTCCGTGCAATTATTTGTCGCTTCAAAGGAAGATATAAAAAATTGTTGTAGTATTTGTTAATTTCAAAAATTTCTCATAAAAGTTAGAAAAGTAAATCTCTTTTGACACATAATCTTCATTACCAAACACGTTGAAATGCTTTGGAGCTACAATATGATTTAAAATGATAAGAAATAAATAAAATTAGTATTATACCAATTATATATGTAAATCATAAGTACATTCCTACATGATTATCATTATGATGTAGGCTTTTAAATCTGTTTTTGCTAACATTACAAGAACCATAGTGATTGTATCATTTGGTAGTTTCTCATGTTTGTATGATGTATGTTGATTGTTGTGAAGTTATATTATGATTTATACAATGAATTTTCTTATGAGTATTATGTAATATTGATATGCTATAAAATAGCTATAAATTTAAAATATGTGTCTTTATAAGACTACGAAGGTTCGCGTGTGAGGATTTGATTTGGTGTGGTTGTTTGTAGAGAATTACATAGAGTTTCTTTGATGCTTTGTTGCATATTTCCAACAACTTGAGACACGGCGAATGAAGCTTCGCGTTTGAAGAATTGATTTGGTGTGGTCGTTTGTAGAGAATTATACAGTGCTTCTTTGATGCTTTGTTGCATAACATCGGCGACTTGAGACACGACGTATGAATATTCGTGTGTGAAGACATATATTGGTGTGGTCGTTTGCAGAGAATTGTGGAGAGCTTGAGGCACAACGTATGAAGATTCATGTGTGAAAACTTGATTTGGTGTGGTCTTTTGCAGAGTATTATGGTGAGCTGGAGACACGACATATGAACATTCGTGTATGAAGACTTAATTTGGTGTAAGCCTAAGTCGCTAGAATTATACAATAAAATATCAAAAAAACTCTACATAATTCTCTACAAACAAGCACACCAAATAAGGTTGTCACACACAAATTTTCAATCGTCGTGTATCAATCTCTCCATAATTCTTTGCAAACGACCACACCAAATCAAGTCTTCACATATGAATCTTCATACGCCGTGTCTCAAGTCGCCGGAATTATGCTACAAAGCATCAAAGAAGCTTTTTATAATTTTGCACAAACGACCACACTGAATCAAGTCTTCACATATGAATCCCCATTCGTCGTGTCTCAAGTCGCCAGAATTATGCAATAAAGTATCAAAGAATCTCTATATAATTTTTTACAAACGACCACATCAAATCAAGTCTTCACACATGAACCTTCATACGTCGTGTCTCATGCCGTCTGAATTCTGCAAACAAAACATCAAAAAAGTTCTACATAATTTCTTGAAACGACTACACCAAATCAAGAGTTCAAATACCAATCTTTTTACGTTATATTCATCACCTTTCAACGATTCAACCAAACGACTATATCAAATAAAGTCTTCATATATGAATCTTCATAGGAGTATTCATTACTCGTAAATCATTTAACCAATTCCTTCTCCTAATCAAAGGAGATTATAAAATGAATTCACGAAAAATCTTCATAAGTACTTGATCCACACGTGTAGAAAATCACCCCATAGAATTTGTACTATGACTTTTGATTTAATTCAATGAAATTGAAATTTCTTCATATTTTCTTGCATCTTAATTTCAGGATTAAAAATTTGTGTTAACATAGGGTCCTGATGACATGGCTATGACATAAGTATATAGTGATTGCTGATTGGACGTTGAAGTTGATTACTTTAGTAGTTTTTTGCCTTCTTATGTATTTAATGATGGAAAGAGCAATTTTATTCCAAGTACATATTCTGTGCAATTATTTGTCGCTTCAAAGGAAGATATAAAAATTTGTTATAGTATTTGTTAATTTCAAAATTATTCATAGTAGTTATAAAAGTGAATCCCTTATTTCAAAAAAAAAAGTGAATCCCTTTTAACGTGTAATCTTCATTACCCAACACGTTGAAATGCTTAAAGCTACAATATGATTTAAAATGATAAGAAATAAATGAAATCAATATTATACCAATTATATATGTAAATCATAAGTACATTCTTACCTGATTATCATTATGATGTAGGCTTCTAAATACGTTTTTGCTAACATTATAAGAACCATGGTGATTATATTATTTGGTAGTTATGGAATCGATTGTTTGTAGTTTCTCATGTTTGTATGATGTAAGTTGATTGTTGTGAAGTTTTATTATGATTTATAGGATGAATTTGTTTACGGGTATTATGTAATAATGATTTGCTATAAAATGGCTATAAATATAAAATAAGTGTCTTTATAGTTTTAAGACTACGAAGGTTCGTGTGTGTTGAGTTGGTGTGGTCGTTTGTAGAGAATTATATAGAGCTTCTTTGATGCTTTGTTGCACATTTCCGATGACTTAAGACATGTCGAATGAAGATTCGTTTGTGAAAAATCAATTTTGGTATGGTCATTTGTAGAGAATTATCTGGAGCCTCTTTGATGCTTTGTTGCATAACACCGGCGACTTGAGACACGACGAATGAATATTCGTGTGTGAAGACAAATACTTTGGTGTGGTCGTTTGCAGACGATTACGGAGAGCTAGAGACACAACGTATGAGGATTTATGCGTGAATACTTGATTTGGTGTGGTCTTTTGAAGAGTATTGCGGTGAGCTAGAGACACAACATGTGAACATTCGTGTGTGAAGACTTGATTTGGTGTAAGCTGAAGTCGCCAGAATTCTACATCAAATTATTAAAGAAGTTTTGCATAATTCACTACACACGAACCTTCATATGTCGTGTCTTAAGTATTCATAATTTTGCAAACAATACATTAAAAAGGCTCTGCACGATTTCTCCAAACGACCACCAAATAAATTGTTCAAATACAAATCTTTTTATGTTGTGTTCATCACCTATCGAAGATCAACCAAACGACTACATCAAATTTAGTCTTCATGTATGAATCTTCATAGAAGTATTCATCAATTGTAAATCATTTAACCATTTCCTTCTCATAATCTAATGACATTCTAAAACGGATTCAAGAAAAAGCTTTATATGCACTTGATTCACAAATCTTGAAGAAAATCATCAAAGGTTTTAATCTCCACACGTGTAGAAATCTCTTCATAGAGTTTGTACTCTGCTTTTTGATTTAATTCAATGAAATTGACATTTGTTCTTATTTTCTTGTTTCATAATTTTAGGATTAGAATTTCGTCTTAAAAGAGGGTCACGATGACATGGTTATGACATAAGTATATAGCGATTGTAAATTGAAAGTTGAAGCTGATTACTTTAGTAGTTTCGTGTATTATTATGTATTCGGTGATGAAAAGAGTAATTTTGTTCCGAGTACATATTTTGTGAAATTATTCTTCGCTTCTAAAAGACGATATAAAAATTTGTTTTAGTATTTGTTAACTTCAAAAATTTCTCATAGAAGTTAGTAAGGTGAATCTCTTTCAACACGTAATCTTCATAACACAACACGTTGAAATGCTTGGAGCTATAATATGATTCCAAAATGATAAGAAATAAATAAAATTAGTATTATACCAATTATTTATGTAGATGATAAGTAAATTCCTACCTAATAATCATCATGATGTAGGCTTATAAATCCATTTTTGCTAACATTATAAGAACCATAATGATTATATCATTTGGTAGTTGTGGAATTATTTGTCTGTAGTTTCTCATGTTTGTATGTTGTAAGTTGATTGTTGTGAATTTATATCATGATTTATACAATGAATTTGTTTATAAATATTATGTACTATTAATAAGCTATAAAATAGCTATAAATATTAAATATGTGACTTTATAGTTTTAAGACTATGAAGGTTCGTGTATGAAGATTTGATTTAGTGTGGCGTTTCTAGAGAGTTATGTAGATTTTCTTCAATGCGTTGTTTAATAATTACGGTAACTTGAGACAATGATGAATGATGATTCGTGCGTGAAGAATTTATTTGGTGTGCTCGTTTGTAGAGAATTATGCAGAGCTTCTTTAATGTTTTATTGCATCATTCCGACGACTTGAGGCAAGACATGTGAAGATTCGTGTGTGAAACAGATAATTTAGTATGGTCATTTACAAAAAATTATGAAGAGTTTAAGACATGATATATGAAGATTCGTAAGTGAAGACTTCATTTGGTGTGGTCTTTTGCAGAGAATTACAGAGAGCTGGAGACACGATGTATGCAAATTAATGTGTGAAGACTTGATTTGGTGTAAGCCTAAGTCTCCAAAATTCTACAACAAAGTATTAATGAAGCTCTGCATAATTCTTTGTAATCAACCACACCAAATCAAGTCTTCACACACAAATTTTTATACGACGTGTCTCAATCTCTTCCTAATTCTCTGCAAACGACCACACCAAATCAAGTCTTCACATAAGAATCTTCTTACGTCATTTCTCATGTCGCAGGAATTTTGTAACAAAGCATCAAAAAAACTCTGCATATTCTCTACAAACAACCACACTAAATCAAGTCTTCACACACAAATCTTCATTCGTCATGTCTCAAGTCGCCGTAATTGTGAAATAAAGCATCAAAGAAGCTCTACATAGTTCTTTACAAACGACCACACCAAATCAGGTCTTGACACACGAACCTTCATACGTCGTATCTCAAGTCGTCGGTATTCTACAAACAAAACCACAAAAAAGCTCAGCATAATTTCTCCATACGACGTACACCAAATCACGTGTTCAAATACAGATCTTTTTATGTTGTGTTCATCACCCATCAAAAATTCAACCAAACGACTACATCAAATAAAGTCTTCACATACGAATCTTCATGGGAGTATTCATTACTCGTAAATGATTCAACCATTTCCTTCACCAAATAAAAGGAGTTTCCACAACGGATTCAAGAACAATACTTGATCCACAAATCTTGAAAAAAATCATCAAAAGATTTAATCTCTACCCGTGTAGAAATCACTCCATAGAGTTTGTGCTCCACTTTTTTGATTTAATTCAATGAAATTGAATTTTTTTCATATGTTCGAGCTTCTTAATTTCAAGATTCAAAATTTATTTTAACAAAGGGTCCTGGTGACATGGCTATGTCATAAATATATAACAATTGCATATTGAATGTTAAAGCTGATTACTTTAATAGTTTCGTGCCTTCTTGTGTATTTGATGATGAAAAGAGCAATTTTTTTTTTCTGAGCACATATTCCGTGCAATTATTCTTCGCTTCTAAAAGACGATATAACAAATGAGTTGTAATATTTGTTAATTTCAAAAATTTCTCATAAAAATTAGAAAGGTGAATTTCTTTCAACACATAATCTTTATTACCCAACACGTTGAAACATTTGAACCTGTAATATGATAGCAAAATAATAAGAAATAAGTAAAATCGGTATTTTACCAATTATTTATGTAAATCATACGTATATTCCTACTTGCTAATCATTATGATGTAGGCTTATAAATATATTTTTGCTAACATTATAAGAAACATAGTGAGTACATCATTTGGTAGTTGTATTATTGTTTGTGTACTATTGATTAGCTATTAAATAGCTATAAATATAAAACTTATGTCTTTATAGTTTTAAGACAGAAGGTTCATGTCTGAAGATTTGATTTGGTGTGGTCGTTTGCAGTGTTTTAAAAACTGAACCGGTGGCTGAACCGGTGTGGCCATCGGTCCACGGTTTGATCGGTTCAACCGCCGGTCGAACCTTATTAAGCAAAATTTAATTTATAAAAATAATGTAATTTATATTTGTCTAAAAATCAAATCTAACTGCATTGATTATGTATTATATTTATTATTTAACTAGTAAAGTTTCATTTAGGTATGTTATTTAATTTATTAATTTATCATTTTAAAATTATAATACGTTTTTTTAAATAAAATTTTAAATATTTGATTCTAATCAACATGGAAACAAATGAACAACCTGTTTATTTGTAATTAATTACAAATACATATTAAAATTGTCACTTGTTACTATTAGTTAATTAAAATTGCTAAATATAAACATATTTTAAATGATGCTCAATCTCATATATGATTTGAATATGATTCTAATTAAATTGAAAATAAACAACTAATTTAATTTATATATTAAAAAATCTTCATTCGTAAGTAATTAAATTATTTATTAAAATTTAACATTTAATATGAAATATTTAGAAATTTTAATTAATAATTCAAATTATTTATTAAAATTTAATACTAAATATAAAATAAAAAAATAACTTTTAATTAAGCTAATAAAATTAAAGTATAAGTATATTTCCAAATTCACATTATTCATTCTTAAATATGAATGAAATATAAATATAGTTGACATAGAAACAAATGATTTGATTTAATTGTAAGTTTTCTAGTTTTACCTCAATTAATAATTAAAACCATTTATCATAATTTCTTACTAAATATTGAACAATATACATAAATATAAAATCTTTTAGGCACCGTTTGGATTGATGGATTCTAAACGATGGATTTTAAACAATCAATGGATTTGGACAAAATCCATCGTTTGCCTCAAAAGAAAATTAATAGAATCCATGAATTTATAAATTCCCTCATTTTCTACAATCCATCATTTTTTAGGGTTTTGATTTCCCACCTACTAGGTGGGAAAGTCCAAATCCACCATTTTTTATGAATGATGGATTGTTATACTATTTATTTTTTTCCATAAATAATGTTAAAAACCATTGATTTTATTTTCAATGCAAACGATGGAATTTTAAAATCTATGGATTTAAATTCCATTGATTTAGAATCCATCGATTTTGTTAAAATCTATGGATTTTAAAAACCCTCAATCCAAACGGTGCCTTAGTTGATTTTATTAATTTTAGTATGAAAACATTAAAGAAAGAAAAAAATAAATTAAAAAGGCAAGAAAATTAAAAATTGTAGTACATATAATTTTTAAAAATATATCAAAAATAAAATTATAATTGAACCGGATAGTTCATTCCGATTCCAGTTCATTGGTTTTAACCGGTTCAGCCGGTTTAATCCGGTCCAATCCGGTTGGACCGAATTTCCGGTTCTATAGGCCTAAAAAACCGGACACGTGATCGGTTACCAGTTCGACCGGTCAAACCGTCCGGTCCGATCCAATTTTTAAAACACTAGTCGTTTGTAGAGAATTATGTAGAGCTTCTTTGATGCTTTGTTGCACAATTTCAGCAACTTGAGACACGGCGAATGTATGTGAAATTGATTTGGTGTAATCGTTTGTAGAAAATTATACAGAGCTTCTTTGATGCTTTGTTGCATATTACCGGCGACTTAAGACACGATGTATGGCGATTCGTGTGTGAAGACAAATGCTTTCGTGTGGTTGTTTGCAGAGAATTATGGAGAGCCTGAGATACGACGTATGAAGATTCGTGTGTGAAGACTTGATTTTGTGTGGTCTTTTGGAGAGAATTATGGAGAGCTAGAGACGCGACGTATGAACATTCATATGTGAAGACTTGATTTGGTGTAGCCTAACTCGCCGGAAATCTATAACAAAGTATCAAAGAAGCTCTATAATTCTCTATAAATAAACACACCGAATACAGTCTTCACATACGAATTTTCATACGTTGTATCTCAATCTCTCCCCAATTCTCTACAAACGACCACACCAAATCAAGTCTTCACACAGAAATTTCCATACGTCGTTTTTCAAGTCGCCGAAATTATACAGCAAAGCATAAAAAAAGCTCTATATAATTCTCTACAAACAACCACACTAAATCAATTTTTCACACACGATTCATTCGTCGTGTCTCAAGTAGCTGAAATTGTTCAACAAAGGATCAAAGAATCTCTACTTAATTCTCTACAAACGACTACACCAAATCATGTCTTCGCACACGAACCTTCATATGTCGTGCCTCAATTCGTCGGAATTCCACAAATAAAACCAAAAAAAGCTCTATATAATTTCTCCAAACGACTACACCAAATCAAGTAGTCAAATACGAATCTTTTTACGTTGTGTTCATTACATGTCGAGGATTAAACCAAACGACTACATCAAATAAAGTATTCACATATGAATCTTCATTGGAGTATTTCTTATTCGTAAATCATTTAACCATTTCCTTTACCCAATCAAAAGAGATTCTAAAACGGATTCAAGAACAAGATTCATAAGCACTTGAACCACAAATCTTGAAGAAAGTCATCAGAGGATTAAATTTCTACACTAGTAATTACCCCATAGAGTTTGTTTTTTGATTTTTAATTTAATTCAATGAAAATGACATTTGTTCATATTTTCTTATTTTTAAAATCAGGATTAAAAATTCGTGTTAACAGAGGGTCCCAGTTACATGGTTATGGCATAAGTATATAGCGATTGTAGATTGGATATTGAATCTGATTACTTTAGTAGATTCATGCAATGTTTTGAAAACCGGACCGAAGATCAAACCAGCTTCGTTGAGGGTTCGTGGTTCGACCAGTTCAACTCGGATTTTTTAATTTTAATTTTAATAATTAATAATTATATATTATGTAATTAAAAAATATAATAGAAAATTAGAAAATAAAACATAGAATGGTATATTTAAATAAAATAATATCATTAAACTTAATTTAGTGAAATATAATTATAAATAATTAATTTTTTAATATTTAAAATATTTGCTTTGTATGAGAAACAAAAATAGATATTTTTTTAATTTTTAAAATTAATAATATTTAATTAAAAACTTATGTATTGTTTTTTAGAATAAAAATGTCATATAATATAAAATTTGTTAATATTTATTAAATGTTATTTTATCAACTATAATTATAAATAAATACTAATTTTGAGTTTTGTAAAATAAATTTTTTATATTAGAGAGAGAAAAAATAAAGTGTGATCTATTAAATAAAAAACAAACTGTATTTTTTTATCATCAATAGAACGCTTTCTTATCAATTTTAGTTTGACATTTGTTACTTGATCATCTGAATATATATCTCGAGCATCGTAAATGATTTAACCAACACATTATTTGCGTCAAGCATTTTTTGTATGCCTTCAACAATCTCTAGATTTATAAGACTTGCATGATCTACATTGTTTGTGAAATGAGAAATCTTATTTTGTAATTTATTCTCTATATCGTGAATATAGCTGAGCAAAAGACAATTTTTTACCTTCAGTTGGATATGAGGATTGATAGGAGTATAATTACATTTGCTTTCGTGTATATTTTGGTACCGTTATCATATTATTATTATTATTCATTTTAGGCCTTAGTTTGTGCATAAACATTTCATGATCGATAATGATAGAATTGGACTAATTAGAGCGTAAATTTGGCACTTGGGCATATTATTAAAGTATCGAGCTGAGCAGAAATGAATGAATTTTGGTGTATCACAACTCTTGGGTTTGATTGAAACATGTATGTCTCGATCGAAAATGACTTGATGAAGTTCCAGTGAGCATTTAGTGTATAACTGTTTTATTAGAAACAACATTAGATCGATCGAGTCATTGAAGAAATATAAGGGTTTCGATCAAAACGTTATCTAGGAGCTAAATTGTACCTTTTTCCACTCCAAGTGTTTGTCTTTTATATTAATCCTTATCATATTACAAATAGGAGAGCTTTATTCTAATTTGGCAATAACTCTATAAATACTAATTTGTAAATTAGAATAAGGGTTAACAACTTTTATTAAATTTAGACTAATATTTTCAGATTTAGCTTTAATTTTCAGCACTATTCATCAAGAGAATCGGTAACGATTACGATTAAAGATTGAATTCAACACCAAGAACGACAAAATCGACATCGATAGATTTTGAATTCGTTATTTTAATCATGTTTTCATCTTCTTCTCCAATAATTGTTGTTGAATCTATTATGAGAAGCTAAATTTCCTCTTCAAGGGTTAATATTTAAGTATGGATTTTTAATCAATTGGATTTGGACTTATAACAATTTATTTTGTTTTAATTATTGTTCTTAATGTTTAATTTAAATTGACCATTTGAATTATTGATTTGTGTTGGGTTTTAAACTTGAGGAGCTAAAACGCAATTAATTAAGAATCTAAAAGTTCATAATATGAGAGCGCGTGAAAAATTGGGTATTCGTTAAGTTTGCTTTATAATTATGAAATTGGTTATTTCCATGCTTAATAACAAGAAAGAGAGTTAGGTGTTCATTAGTTGATTAATTTATAGTTTTTCCAATCTTACACTTGATAAAGCCGGATTGGTGATTTTGATTAGCTTGAATCTCAATTAAATTGCTTGAATGTCCATGGTCCATGATTTTAATAATCATAGAATATAATGGATAATGTAGTTAGTAACTTAAAGGCAGCAAAGCAGCCTCAAGGAGTAAGACCTCACTAGATCAGGCGATTAAGGGACTCGAATCGAGGTACCTCCACCATGAAATATACCGAACTACCACCTTTAAGCCAAGACGAGCTAAGCGAACTATGGTATCTCGGTACACGATGCAATCGATGCGACGAACAAAGTTCTCACACTAGTTGGACCAAAGTCTACATCAGTTCTTACTTACTCCGAGCTATCAACTCCCCAAAAAACTACTTGGATCCACAGACAAGATCTGACACACAAAGAATGTTCTCTGCATCGCCTATCTCATTCGATATTTGAGACGCAACAAAAAGTTGCCACATCAGCTAACCGAATTGTGGGGAGCAAAAGAAGAGATGATCAGCTGTGATAGGTTTGCACGAGGTGAACCTATATAAGGCACCTTATGTGCAAACCCTAAGATACTTATTCTTTTACTCTACACTTTCTTTTTTCTTTCTCTTCTTTCCTCAAATAGTTACTAGACTATCTAAAACGATTTTCCGGTGTCCCCCACCTGACATTGTTTGTTCTTGGTGTCTCAGGTTTCGTAAACCGGTTCAGTCGGCAGTGATTTATCACTTGGCGCCGTCTGTAATATTATTTTAAACCTTAAATTAGTTAAATCGCTTAATTATTTGATATTTTAGTTTTTAATTTAGTTAATTAAACCAAAAATATATTTTTCATTGCTATACAATTAGAAAATAAAATAAATTGGTGATTGAATTGTATTGTCCTTATGGGATCGATATTCAAACTTCTAAAGTATATATTACTTGTGTGATACCATACACTTTCGATATTTTTCTCATCAAGGATCTAATTAAATGATAATTTTGTCCATTTAGTTTAAAAGTGAATGGGCCATGGTATAAGCGCTAGACACAAAGTGTCAAGGTCGTGGGTTCAATTCCTCCCACAAGCGCTCCCCCCTCTCCAATTATTAAAAAAAAAAAAAGAATGGGCCATGTTTCATGTTAATTTCACAATATATGCGATCACCTATAGAAGTAAATGAGAACGTAACATTATACATTCAACATTTTGCATATAATGGAATGTCTTTTGTCGATGTATTTCATCAAGCAAATTTCGTCTAAAATTGGAATATATATGAGAAAAGGTTATGTAACTGAGGGGTTTTTTTTATGCTCAATGTCATGACTGTGAAAGAAAAGATTAATAAAATTAATTATTCTTTTATTTATTTAATTGAATCTTCCAATTTATGACATGGTAGAGTAGAACATGATAATTTTAATACATTGCTTAGAGTAATTAATATTAATCATATATCCAATTTTAAAGTTAATCCCAAATAGAAGTGTGAAACTTATGCAGAGGCAAAAATTAATAAGCTCGTCCTTTCAAGAAATAGAAAGGAACACCAAACATAATATTTGTTTACACTAAAAAATGGATTTTCAAACTCTAGCCCTCTCTTTCTCTTTTGAGAAACCTATCAAACCCTAATAAGTTTTTTTTCTTTTTGTTCATTTGGGAGGTGGTTTTTGGTCATTCTTGGTCAAAAATCACCTCCCCAATCTCTCAAATTCAGTTTTTTAGCTTTTTTTTTATAGTTTTTGTCTTTAATTTTGCATAAAATTTCTTTCTTGACCAATTTTGGTCTAAATCTATAAATTATTTTCTACCTTAGTATCTTAATTTTATTAGATCTGTTCTAATTGAAATTAAGAATATTTTTTTTTGATCGTTGGATATAAAATTGTTTTTTGCAATGCAAGCGAATTGGATTTCTAACACAATTATAGCCACCATCTTACGACGGATTTCACCAAATATCTGTATGTTTTGCGTCAATAAAGATGATGTCTTTAATATTTAAGAGAAGAGATAGATCATAGAAAATGTGATTATGAACTTTAACGATGAAGTTATAACTGCTAGTTGTAGCAGTCGTGCGATTAAAGTTAGTATTATCATGATAAGCGAAGCTAATCTAATTCCCTTTATTTTAAAGGTTAAAATGGATGCTTTAAGCAACAACTCTTTGCTTTGTAATATTATCAGTTTGATAGCACATGACTACTTTAATTTAATTGAGATGCATATATGCTGTTTTAATTATAATAAAACATCAATTATTGGTAACTGCTACCTATTGGTGGTAACTGTTTTTTTTTTGATTGTCGGTGATAACTGCTACCCATTGATGGTAACTGTTTTTTTTTTCTTCAATTATTTTTTGTTTCTTTTGCATGCTTTCATCAATATCCACTTAAGTTAGATTTATGTATAAAGCCCTCCATAATAATGAAATTGAATGAATTCATAAAGTTTGTAATCAACTTCTAATCTTCCCATTTCAAGCAGAACTGCATAAATAGTCTAGTAATTAAGAGATAAACAGTGTGGTGATGAATTTTTTCTTGATGATTTTGGGCGGCTTCATAGACGTTTCTGATTCTCTTATTTTGCATGAGCGAATCACATATGCACTATAAGTATCATGCCTCATAGTGAATTTAAATAAAATTGATCATGTTTATGAAAAACCTCAAAAGTGAGTCTGATAAAAAACCTTCAACAAGTTGATTTTATCTTGGGAACAAATTATTGTTTATGCAGTGAATGAAAGTCCATAGTGGCAACTTTAATTATTGAAAGATTACTACTAATCTGACATGGAGATAAGTGAAAATTGTTTAAAGAGGAGTTTTTGTAGTTTTTAAATTTAGATTTTAGTTACAGCCATTTCCTTCGCCACTGTCACCATTATTCTTTTTTTTTTTTTTTGAAACAAAAGGCTGGCTAAGGCCAGAGGACTAAAAATTCCTACTCATGCGAGGAAGAGCGACGCCCAGAATATCTTCCGAGACGAGCCTAGAAATATAACCAGAGTTGGACTCGTAAGAAACAAGACCAAGGTCGTGAGAAAAACCAAGATTTGCCATCCAATCTGCACACCGATTTCCTTCCCTATACGTATGACAAACACTCACTTGCCAACTTCTCTTAAGCATATTTCTGATGTTACAAAGCAGATACGTATTGGCATTATAACTACCATCTTCTTTGAGGAGGACTTCAACGGCAAGCTTACTATCCATCTCTAAAATGATGTGTCTGTAACCTTGATACCAAGCGATTTCCAATCCATCAAAGGCGCCCCAAAGCTCAGCTTGAAGGACAGAGCAACGGCCTATATTCCTGCTAAAACCAAACAGCCAGTCTCCATTATTATTACGAGCTATACCTCCTGAAGCTGCACTATTAGATGGAGAGCGGACTGCGCCGTCAGTGTTGATTTTAATCCAGTTCAGCGGAGGAGGGATCCAGTTGATCAGCAGCTCCTTCTTTGGGCCCAAGCCTGGGTTGCTGAGAAGAACATAATCTTGAGCTTTGTTGGTGTAGCTCACCATACGATTAACAGAGTGAAAGATCTCATCAGAGCTGCGATTATCACTGTTGAATATGAAATTGTTCCTTTGCTGCCATAAGCACCAGCAAGTGATTCCAAAAACAACTCTCCAATTAGCCTTTGGATCTTGGTTATGCACCTGCAAGTTACCCAAAAACCAATCAGAAAATGGAATATTAAAAAACGCATAATACTGGTTAGGATGGATCAGTTTATGCCACACTTCCCTTGCGATAATGCAGTGTCGAAACACATGATCTCTGCTTTCAACAGGATCACCACAGACAGTACACGTAGAGTCATTGCACATATGTCTCCTTGCTCTTTCTTGATTAGTTAGCAGTTTATTTTTTGCCGTAAGCCAGAGGAATGTCTGAACTCTTTGAGCACCAGGCCAGCTCCAAATGGACTTCCAGAGAGGTTGTTCTTCTTCCCACATTTCAGAATCTTGAAGCTGATAGGCAGAGCCCACGCTGAAATTTCCAGAATTTGTTAAACCCCAGAACATGTGATCTTTATGAGCAGAATTCATCGGAGGCTTAACAGCCGCAAGATTAAGAAGAATAGAAGAAGGAAGCAAATTAGAGAGATAACTCCAATCCCAAAGGCCATCCAAAACAACATCTTTTACTTTTTTGATCAGATCTTCATCATTCAAAGGAGAGAAAGTCAACAAATGGAGAGGGCCACAATCTCCAAGCCAATTGTCCTTCCAAAAATTAATGGAATGACCATCACCAATAGACCAGTGGGTGCCAAGAGAAATATAGTCCCATAGATGGCAGATGTTCCGCCAAAGACTTGAGCTGCGACTATTGGCTTTGCAAGAGTTACCATGGCGAATCCAGCCATACTTATTCCTCACCACTTGAACCCAGAAAAGGTCTGGTTTAGTGAGAATGGAAAATCCAAGTTTCATGAGAAAAGCGTTGTTCTGCTTTTTCAAATCACGAATCCCGCTACCACCATTTTTACAAGGCATGCACATATCAGTCCATTTAAGAAGATGCGGCTTGTTAGTTCCCTCTGTCGTACCCCAAACAAAGCTACGTATAAGACGGTTGATCTGATCACATAGCCCTTTAGGTAGCGAAGTAGTTTGCATAGTGTATCCAGGAATTTGCGTCAAAACTGACTTAGCAAGAGTAAGCCGACCAGCGAAGGAGAGAAGATTAGCATTCCACCCTGAGAGCTTGTTTTGGATCTTTTCCAGAATGTACGCATAAGTTCCCTTTGAAACTCGAGAATGTAAAAGGGGAACGCCAAGGTAATTTCCAAGATTTTGAGCCTTTTGAAAGCCCAAGAAAGAACTGATGCTATCTGCACAACGGACCTCCACATTAGGCGAAAAAAATATCTTGGTCTTGTTCAGGCTAACACGAAGACCTGAAGCATTAGAAAACTCATTAAGAATGGATTTAATGACATGAGCTTGACCATCCTTAGCTTTTCCAAACAAGACCAAATCATCTGCAAAAAACAGATGGGAAATATTAGGACCATTTCTATTCAAACGAATGGGACGCCAGTCGCCATTTTGAATAGCAAGACATATTCTTTGGGACAAACGTTCCATACATAAAACAAAAATATAAGGGGATAAGGGATCCCCCTGACGGATGCCCCTAGAAGGTTTAAAATCCTGAGAAACAGTCGAGTTCCAAATTAATTTCATACGAGAAGTCGAAATGCAGTGCATCATGATATTAATAAGATGAGAAGGAAATCCAACGTCCTTGAGAGTGTCTGCAATGAAGTTCCAGTTCAGACGATCGTAAGCTTTTTCAAGGTCCACCTTAATAGCGAACCAGCCTTCTTTACCTTTTTTGGATCTCATGGAATGGATAACCTCCTGCGCAATGATAATGTTGTCAGTTATATTACGACCTGCAACAAAGCTCACTTGGGTGGGACTAACAACATGAGGCATAATACTTTTGAGTCTGTTAGTGATAATTTTAGTCACGAGCTTGTACATGACCGAACACAAGCTGATAGGACGGAAATCCTTGATAACCATTATTCTTTTATCAAACCATCATTTTTTATATCTATTTTTTTTTCTGCTTGATTTTCTGTACTCATACTTCGGTGATTTACAAATCTTGTTTTTCTTTTTAATTTTTTTTTTCTTGGTTTCATTAATTCTACTACAGTTTTTCTTCATTTTTTCTTTAGTTTTCTGCAATTATGGTATAATTTTCTACAATTCTGCCTAATTCCTTTATGGTTCTGCATGATTTGTTCTGATAAAATATTTTTCTTCAACTCCCTCAATTAGCCACTTCTTTTGTTTTTTAGAATCAAAATCTTCATATATATTTCAAATTATTCAAATTAAATTACAGGTTGAAGCTTGTATTATTGAATATTTTGTTTTGACCGGTTATTTCATATCATTGTCAATTCTTATCAAGTTGCTTTTGATAGTTTGTTGTCTTTATTCATCCCCAATTGGGTGTTTATTTCCCCTTTGTGGGTGTTTATATACAGTATTTACTTGGGCAAGAGGGGCTTCTCAAATGGCCCCTCTAGCTCCCGTCCTATGTCGTCAAGTGGTGGAACTTCGCTATTATCAGGTAAGATTAAATTGTTTTTATATTATTATTTTTTAATTTAAATGATCAGGTACGCTATGCCGGTGTGTCTTGTTCTGAATCATCCCGACATTTCAATTTTACGTTCTACAAAATTAAGGTAATATTTATATACTCTAGTCGACATCAACGGTAAGTAAATTCATTTTTAAATTTTATTGTTTTATATTGCTACCGTTCGTTTAACAAATTATTCAGGCACTGGTATTATGATTTGTTAAACGAATGTGTAATTGGATGGCTCTATTAGTAGCCGCTAAGTCCACTTTTAGTTTCGTTATTTAAGATGGTCTTTCTTTTTATATATTTATATATTATTATCTTTTAGCAAAAAAAGAAATTATAATAAAAATTTTTATATAATAGTATATGATTATTTTAGTTTATCTAATTGGTTGGGACATATATTCTTTCGATTATCAAATTATATGTACTGGCTGATTAATCAGCTTTTGATTAATATAACTTTTTATTTCAAAAAAGGAAGAAGAAAGGAACACCGAACTGTTTGACTTAATACATAGTGTTGTATGTAAAATTTCAACTTAGTAATCCCTGAAAGATCACCATCTTATATCTATACTAAATTTTCCATATGTAATCATTGAATCGATAAATTCAATTTAGTTTGATTTTGAAGTTAATTCGATTTGATTTAGAATTATAAAACTTTTCTTTTTGATTCCATTTGATCTTAAAAGTTAATCCAATTTTGATACAAACTGAACTAAAACAATCAAACCAAAGTCAGAATTAATAAAAAAAATAAAAATTTCAGTTAGATTTGATTTGAACCTGAATGCAAATATATATAATTTATAACAAACTCTTAATTCTAAAATTAAATTCCACCAATTAATTACAAGCCTCATTAGCAAGAGAGAAACTTTGAGCCAGTTTGGCAGCAGCCTCTTCAGAAACCAAACCTTGAATAAACATACTCTTCACTTCCCAAGCAGAATAACCAAATCCTTTCCTAGAATAAGAGTTCAAAAGCGCCGCAATCGCCTGCTTCAACAGCCCAACAAACACATTCTCATCGTCATTCCTAGCCGTCGATTCAAGCAAAGTCAAACCAGATCTGTACCGTTCAAATATTCTTGAACCGAAAATGTTGGAGACCGTTGATGTCTGCGGCACCATCCTCGGCCATGCCTCGGTCCTGCTACTCCAGTACCTAAACAATTTTAACACCGTTAACCGAGTCAACTCGCTCAACTTGACTCACCCGAGAAAAAGAGAATAAGAGTTGAGAACTTACTGGGCAGTGCATCTTCCTGTGGTTCTTGAGAAGAGAAAAGCAGGCCGTGAAGCTGATGCGTTATTAGCAGCAAAAAGAGTGATAAAGAGAGTGAGAAGAATGAGTTTTTTCTTCATTTTTGTTTGATTAAAAATCTAAGTTTCCATTAATGTATTTCTGTTGGAGTGTGAGATTTAGATTCAGATGAATGGGTAGGGCATAATAGAACAGACAGCGTGTGTGGTGGTGTTCTTTTTTGTTTTTCCAGGTGGAGATGTTTTGTTGTGATCTAACTTCGAGATTTGAAAACTATTCTTTTTTAATCGAGTCCTAAAGACGATATTACCCTCACATTTTTCCGTTGCTTATTGATTCCTTAAAAAATTTAAATCAAATATTAAACTAAGTCAGTAAAACAATTCAAACTGCTGTTTGTACTTTGTAATGCTGAAGTTGTTCGTTTCTTGTGTTTCTAATGTTTACGAAATTAAATAGACAAGTTTATTAATTTATTGGCAAGTAGAAGAAGCTCTGTTTCTACTTGCAAGACTAACAACAGAGACCATATTTACTGTGTCTCTTTTTATTTTTCTAAGTCTTTTTTCCTCTTAATTTACATTTCCTTGAATTAAATTAAGCAATTCTCCTTCCAGACTCAGACCTTGATCGACCAAAAGTAGTCTCCTGCCTGTTAAATTTGATCCTTCTTGCTTCGTCGATAGAAACTCCGAATGCGTTGGCTAGCACATCCTGAGGCATGGCTCGCAGGGCTGAGGTGCGGCCAGCAGCGTCGGATGTCATGGCGTTGTCGTTGGTCTTGAAGGCCACGTATTCGAATCTTTCGCTCTCTGCTCTTTTCACCACCATGAAGTTCTGCGGCACTGTCAACACCTGTCCTTCTTTTACACTGCCGTCGAAGACACTGTTACCGTTTTCGTTAACTATCTGAATCCTGGCTTGGCCCCTGATGGCGTATATAACGCTGTGTGCATTCATGTGCCAGTGTGGCAGTCTAATAGCATTCTGTCAACAGTAACATCGGTGAATTACTGCTTGTTAATTGATTCTGATGCAAGAAATGGAAAATTATTTAACTTACGTTGCGGAGGACAACATGGGAAGCGCTGAGTTGGAGAGAACGGAGAATACGGAGGTTATGGCTGTTGACGGTGCTCAAGCGGCCAACTTCAGGGACGAACACATCGGCACGTGAAGGATCGGCGATGTTTTCCTTCAATCTCATGGTGCAGAATGTCTCCTCGATGCCATTGACAGGTACTGGTCGGCGATCATACTCGCGCTCTTCTAGCTCCTCTCTCTCTTGTTGACTCCTAGAGGGTCTTGTCACCTCAATGTCGCCTTCGACTCTAACGATGTTGCCTCTGTTGTCATTCTCGCTCGGAAGCTTTCTTGCCAATTGCTCATCGATGTTGAATGCCTCCGCTAGGAGACTCGAGTCCAACCCGCAGAACATGTTATTGCAAGATCCTTGTGTTCGCTCCCTAGTGGGGCGTCTAGAAAATTCACTCTGTCCGCGTTCACCCTGGCGTCTAGATCCTCGGAACTCATCTTCTGGATTACCAGCAAGATAGAAGCTCTGCAACAAAACACTTAATTAGTTTAATTAATCAATACTATATAATAGTGTTATATATGTTGCTGTTTGTTACTCTGGGGTTATTGTCGAGCTGGTTGTCGCTGTTGGCGGTGTCATATACACTAACAGCAACAAGACGTTCGTTCCGTCATTATAGCACCAGTGAGAAACACCAGCAGGCAAAGCAATGATGTCGCCGCGACGGACATTGCGAATTTTCTGGTGTTGTTCTTGTGGCCTATCGGTGCTGCCTCTGCTGCCAGCAGACTGTTGAGATTCTTGGAATGTTTCAGCACATCCAGGAAGCATCACTCCAAGCATACCCCTACCTGCATTTGATAAATGAATCAACCAATGGAATCATCACAAGCTAGCAGAATTAAAGAATTTTGCTTTTTTAATTAATTTCTCATAAATCAATGAGTATACCTTGGACAATGTAGACAAGTTGTGGAGCATTGTGGTAAGCTGGCAACAAAAGACCCTTGGGCTCAATGGTATGCCTGTTAACAGCAACACCAGCGCATTGAAACTGTTCGCGGTTGGGATTCCATGACTCGATGGTTCCAGCTTCACACTGAATATGGTTATCAGGTTCAAGAGCATTGATCCTGTTGAGTTGGCACTGATCATTTTGCATCTGAAACGAACGGCTAGCTAGCGATCCATGGAAGAGAGCAAGAAAGCAGAGAGAAAGAGAGACTAGGATCGCAGGCTTAGCCATGGTGCTACTAAAATTGGTGGTGATAAATGTGGAAGTAGAGTCTGGTATTTATAGCAGAGAAAGAAGTGTTCGATATGCATGGATGATCACACCTCATAAATTCAGGTTGGGCATGTGTCTTCCATCTTAAAACATGAAAACAAAAGGGGTTGTGAAATTTTAGTCTTTTGTGACGAGTTGTGGCGCGACGAGCAGGCAACGCAAAACTATTTAGTTTTCTGTGAGGATTTGTGGCATCTGGGTAAGGGTTGCTGCTACGCTGATTAATGCAACAGTATTTGTATTTTTGTTTGTAGATTTTCTTTTGTGTGCTGTCAGTTACTGCAGCATCTGATCAGAATTTAATTATACATTTAGGACAATGTTTATGAAAACTGAAAATCTAAGTGTTTCATTACATATGTTATTTTGAGAATCATAACTGTGTTATAAATTCACTTTGAGTATGTGTGGTGGTGTTCTTTTTCTTTTTGTAGGTATTAAGTTTGGGAGGGTACCGAACTATATGGAAAAGGCAAAATTCGAGTAATTTTTTTTCATAAATGGATACTAAATTTAGTGAGATGTTACAAAAGTAGGACTTTCAGCCACGTGTCTCCCATTGATTGGACAAAAAACAGCCGGGAGTCCTTTTATAACGTTTTGCTAAATTCAATATCTACTTTGCAGTGAAAAATTATTTAGTACCCATTTTAATTTTTTTGCATAATTCAATACCCTCCCTAATTTAATTCTCTTTTTGCAGGTGGAGATGTTTCTTTTATGGGATAATGTCAAAAAAATTCACGAACTTTACATGTTTTTTTATTTTAATCATGCAGTTTAAATTTTATCATTTTCATACATGAACTATCGCTTTTTCTCAAATTCATACACGGTGCTGAGGTGTCACGGCTCCATTGGTGTAATTCGCTGAGGTGGAGGTCATTTTATACCAATGAATGAGTGCCACTTCAGCGCCGTGTATGAATTTGGGAAAAAGTGGTAGTTCGTGCATGAAAATAACAAAATTTAAACTGTGTGATTAAAATGAAAAAATATGTAAAGTTCGTGAATTTTTTTGACATTAATCCTTCTTTTATTTTGAAATGAAGGAGGAGATGTTTTGTTGTGATCTAACTTCGAATTTTGAAAATTCTAGTTTTTTAATTGAGTTCTTAAGATGATATTGCTCTTTAATCTTTTCGTTGCTGATTCCTTTTTGGCTCTAGTTGATTTTGGGGGTAAATTACTCTTTTGTTCACATTGGTAGACTTATTTCTATTTAGATATTTTAAATTTTAAATTTATTTTTTAAAGATTAATTAACTAAATAAATATTTAAATTATTTGTAATTGAATTATTTTTTATAAATTAATAATCATCTATTGTCATTTTTTACGATAGAGATAAAATATTAAGATGTAATGTTTTTATTTAACTATTCTTTATTTGCTAATTAATTATGAACAAAGGATCATTTTACCCCATGATATTGGTACCAAAGATCAAGAACGTTAAAATTATAGAAAAAGTATAAAAATACCCACAAGTACAAGTACTATGTCAAACCTTCAAATATCTCCTTCAGACAAAAATGTCCAATATCACCTTAGAGAGTGAACGAACTCTCCAAATAGTATAAAAAAGCTTATAAAGACCATTTTAAATTTATTTTGTTCTTCAAATTAACACTTAAAACTCATAGATTTCAACTACTTTTCCCATAGTTTAAAAAGTTTAAAAATCATATCAATTGTTTTAAAAACATCAAGAATTTTATTGAATTTTTCCATTAAACATCTTTTACCTTGGCACATCTTCCTTTTCTTTCGCAACGTCCTATCTCTTCCACCGTCGCCACCGACTGCCACCACCACCTATTGCGTCGGGATATGGACCCAGACGAGGATCTTCGCCTGGGTTTATACCCAAACGATGAAGAAATCGTCTAGGTACGCACCCAGACGATGAAATTTTCTCGGCGGTGGATTTTTTCGGTGGTTGAGTTTTCCGGCGGGGTAATTTTGCTGGCGGTTGAGTTTTTTGATGGTGGATTTTGCTCGGTGGTTGAGTTTTCCGGTACTTTATTAATTAGTGTTTAAGTAGGTTTAACTAGTGTTTAAGTAGGTTTAACTAGTGTTTTAATTGAAGTTAGTTAGAGTTAATTATGATTAATTTGTTAAATTATGATTACTTGAAAAAAATTTAAAAATGTTCATAGTTTAATTTGGTTTAATTATTGAAAAAAATACATAAAAGTTCTTAATTTAATTTGAATTAATTAGAGTTTAATTATAATGAATTAGAATTAATCAAGATTAATTAGAGTAAATCCGAGGGCCTTTTTGTACCTTTTCGTAAATTTGACGTTTTTGATATTTCGTGCCAACAGGGTGGGGGATAAAATGAACCTTTGTTCAATAAAATATATTCAAATCTATAAAAGATATATGAATGCTAAATCCCCTTCCATTAAATTTCAAAATAGCAGCATGCTCAAATATGTAATTATTAAATTTGAAAAATATTTTTTTTAATAATTGGGAAGGGGGAAGCGCTTGTGGGAAGAATCGAATCCAGGACCGAACAATTTCTTGCCCAGAGCTTATACCATTTGAGCTATAGCTCATTGACAAATTTGAAAAATATACCAAGTACTATTGTTAAATTAAGTCAGTAAAACAATTCAAATTACTGTCTGTACTTTGTACTGCTTGCTAAATTTAGATTCATGGATATTCCGACCATTTTTTACTTCCTGCAATTTAAATTTGAATTGTAGCTGAGATTATTATCAAGAAAATCACCAACTGGTGCAATTGCTCGCATATTATATTCTGAAGTTGTTGTTTTCTTGTTTTTGGTACATTAGGCTTCCTTTCAGTTAAATTTAGCACCAAAATTTTGTGTTTATGATCAAATTGGCACCAAAAAGAAAAGGAAAGAAGTTTATTATTTTATTGGCAAGTAGAAGAAGCTCTGTTTCTACTTACATAACTAACAACAGAGACCATATCTAGTGTGTCTCTTTTTATTTTTCTAAGCCTTTGTCCCTCTTAATTTACATTTACTTTAATTAAATTATGCAATTCTCCTACCAGACTGAGACCTTGATTGGCCAAAAGTAGTCTCCTGCCTGTTGAACTTGATCCTCCTTGCTTCGTCGATTGAAATTCCGAATGCGTTAGCTAGCACATCCTGAGGCATGGCTCGCAGGGCTGAGGTGCGACCAGCAGCATCGGATGTCATGGCGTTGTCGTTGGTCTTGAAGGCCACGTATTCGAATCTTTCGCTCTCTGCTCTTTTCACCACCATGAAGTTTTGTGGCACTGTCAACACCTGTCCTTCTTTTACACTTCCGTCGAAGACGCTGTTGCCATTTTCGTTAACTATCTGAATTCTGGCCTGGCCCCTGATGGCGTATATAACGCTGTGTGCATTCATGTGCCAGTGTGGCAGTCTAATAGCATTCTGTCAATTAACAATTGAGCTTATTAATTAATTAGTTTTGCTGCAGAAATTAATTAGGAACAGAGATTAATTAAACGTACGTTGCGAAGGACAACATGGGAAGCGCTGAGTTGGAGGGAACGGAGAATGCGGAGGTTATGGCTGTTGACGGTGCTCAAGCGGCCAACTTCAGGGACAAACACATCGGCACGTGAAGGATCGGCGATGTTTTCCTTCAATCTCATGGTGCAGAATGTCTCCTCGATGCCATTGACAGGTACTGGTCGGCGATCATACTCGCGCTCTTCTAGCTCCTCTCTCTCTTGTTGACTCCTAGAGGGTCTTGTCACCTCAAGGTCGCCTTCGACTCTAACGATGTTGCCTCTGTTGTCATTCTCGCTTTGAAGCTTTCTCGCCAATTGCTCGTCGATGTTGAATGCTTCAGCCAGGAGACTGGAGTCCAACCCGCAGAACATGTTATTGCAAGATCCTTGTGTTCGCTCCCTAGTGGGGCGTCTAGAAAATTCACTCTGTCCGCGTTCACCCTGGCGTCTAGATCCTCGGAACTCATCTTCTGGATTACCGGCTAGATAGAAGCTCTGCACCGAAATGTATTAGCAATTTAGTTATTTGCCAACTTAATTAGTTTAATTAATCAGTACTATATAATAGTGTTCTATAGGTTTCTGTTTGTTACTCTGGGGTTATTGTCGAGCTGGTTGTCGCTGTTGGCGGTGTCATAAACACTGACAGCAACAAGGCGTTCGTTTCCGTCATTATAGCACCAGTGAGAAACACCAGCAGGCAAAGCAATGATATCGCCGCGACGGACATTGCGAATTTTCTGGTGCTGTTCTTGTTGCCTATCGCCGCTGCCTCTCCTGCCAGCAGACTGTTGAGATTCTTGGAATGTTTCAGCACATCCAGGAAGCATCACTCCAAGCATACCCCTTCCTGCATTTTATCAAAGTTTAAATCAATTAGATAACCAGAAGCTAGCATAAATTATAGAATTTAGCTTCTTTAATTAATTTCTCATAAATTAAGGAGTATGCCTTGGACAATGTAGACAAGTTGTGGAGCGTTGTGGTAAGCAGGCAACAAAAGACCCTTGGGCTCAATGGTATGCCTGTTGACAGCAACACCAGCGCATTGAAACTGGTCGCGGTTGGGATTCCATGAGTCGATGGTTCCAGCTTCGCACTGAATATGGTTATCAGGCTCAAGAGCATTGATCCTATTGAGTTGGCACTGATCAGTTTGCATCTGAAACGAACGGCTGGCTAGCGATCCATGGAAGAGAGCAAGAATGCAGAGAGAGAGCAGGATCACAGGCTTAGCCATGGTGATATAGAAGAAGAGAGATGGATAGAATTGGTGGTGATAAATGGAGAAGAAGAGTGTGGTATTTATAGCAGAAGAAAAAGTGTTTGATATGCATGGATGATGAAGCTTGATATCTTACACCTCATAATTAAAGGCTGGGCATGTGTCTTCGATCTTAACAGATGAAAACAAAGACGGTTATGAGATTTAGTCTCTCGAGCTGTGGCGCGACGAGCAGGCAACGCAAAACTATTTGTAGACATCTGCTTAAGATTTGTTTATCCTTAAGTAGGCAGACTGTAGCTTTTTATTGTAAATTTTAATTAGGCGAGCAGTCCTGCGGTTAACCATTTCTATCATTCTAAATAGTGTTAGTAGAATACACTTTCTTTTCCAGCTTGTCAGGAATTTTTTTTATTGTATTATCCACATAAAAGTCTTTGTAAACAGGCAAACATAGATGTAACACTATTTTGTCGAAGTGTTTTAAAAATTGAATTGGTAGTCGAACCGGTAAGACCACTTGTTTCTGGCTCAACTGGTTGAATAAATTATAATTTAAAAAATAAATGTTAAACATGAGCTCGGGTCTAACCGGTTGAATCAGCTGCTCAACCAGTTCAAAGTGAAAGATAACTTTTTCTTTTTAGCTTCAATTACCTGTTAGATTCCATCTCTGGCTTATCTTTCTCACTCGTTTTCTCTTTTTGGACTGATGATCTTCATTCTCACTTTTCCTTTAATTAATGTGTTTGGATTCAAATTTTTTACGATGGATACAAATTATATTTTGCTCAATTGTGAAGATGGTATTTAATTCTTTTGAAGGGGAAAATCTCACGTTGCCACGGTCCATAGATAAATCTACGTACCCAACCAATTAAAACTTAAATCTTTTCTTTTATATATATATATATCTCTCCTTAATTCTAAAACTAATAAATTTGAGTTTAGTTAATTACTAGGTCGATGAGCGCGAGTTAAGCAGGTGATTAGACTTTTAAAAAATTTGATATTTAATAACTTATAATTATTATTAACTAGGTCGATCCCCGCGCGTTGCGCGGTTTGATTTTATTTTAAAAAATTTAATTGTATTATTATTTGAGGTGATTCTATTTTGTAGTTTGTAATTAAGAATATACTCCCTCCATTCCAAAATCAATGACGTTTTGGAGTATATCACACATATTAAGGAAGTGGTTAATATGTAGTAAACTTCCTAATATGCCCTTAATTAATAACGTCATTAATTTATGGAAAACCCAAATAGTCTTTGCATCATATGACCTTTAGCATTTTTTTACTGTAATTCATTATCCTCTTCCAAAAACGAAATCTGACCTAATTTATTTTTTTCAATAACCAAATGATAACTTGACCTCATAAAATCACATGATAACATAAAATTTACAAACACATAAAAGAACCCTTAATAATATCAAAATAATTTCTAAAAGTAAAATTACAAAATTTACCTCAACTCCATTAAAAAAAATTTGGGAGATAATTCTTCAACATGAATTCAAATGTTTTTTGAAGTTCTTCATTTTCATAAACTTGGTAGGTTTCTTTAGGAAACTTATTCAAATCAAAATTCCTGTCACTCAGTAAATTCAAATCAAAATCGTGTTCAATTTTTTTCTTCTCTTCATTGCCACTCTGAATGTTTTCTTCTTTATTAAGCTCCATTGTTGATGATAAGTGTAAATCTTCATAAAACCAGAAATATTCATGTTTATATAGATTGAATTTTTGGGAAAGAGGAAGAGTAATAAGGATTGTTGGAAAATTAAGAGAATGTGGAAGGTTTTCATCGATTAACTAAATGAATTGATTGTTAGCTAGGTTATAAGGTTAATTTGGGCAAAATGGCACTTAAATGTTTAGAACGTCATTCTTTTGGGAATATTTTCAACATTCTAAAACGTCATTGATTTTGGAATGGAGGGAGTATTATTTTTGTAATCTATGATATTTTATTTCTTTTTCATTTTAATAATTTGTAGTATATCTTTTTGTTTATGTTTTATTGAAGCTAATAATTTTTACCCTGAGTTATTTAGCAGCGTGAACGCTTAGCTAGTCTAAAGTTAAGTCCATAGTAATAGTGAAAACAAAAAGCTAGACTCTAAACTTCGTATAGCGAAATGACATAAATTTAATCATTGTTCGCATAATCATGCAGTCTTGTTTTAGTTACAAGAAAATGAAAGAAGACATATAGATACGCCAATGAAACACTGCTAATATGTTTATCTTAGTTAAACTAACATGATAATAAAAATAATTGATATAAGTATAACCATGTTAATATGTAAATTACAAAGCAGTGACTATGAGTTAATAGACAAATGCTTACTGCAGTGTTAAATGATCTCCTTAAAGGCTATTTAGATTCATGTCATAATTTATGCAACCTCATTGCTGAAATTTTGAAGTTGAAAAGATTATATTTAATGGTATTTAGGAGGCTGTTGGAATATTTGGCTAAAACAAATCATGCAGATTGCAATTCACAATTTGAATAAGTTTGAGTTTTGTCATGTTTATTGAACAAATAGTGCCAATAAATATGCTTGTCAAAGTACTACCGACACGGGCATTCCCCTGTTCATGGGAATTAATTTGTGTAGTTGCTGCAGTTGCATGTGCAGGACCTATTTGAAAGATGAAACTATTGAAGTTGAGAAAGACATTAGAGGCTTTTACATTCACATACAAAATGTGAATAAGTACATATACTACAGAAAACTATTTACATTATAAAATTTTGTATGAAACATCTATACATTTGTTTCCTATTTTACAAATGAATTGAAGCTCATATGTCTTCCTTTTCCATAACTGTATTTCCCAAATAAAAACTTTTGCTTTTCACCACCTGCATTTGGCCCACTCAAGAAGATAGATGACTACCCGGAGACACCCTGCTACAATTATACCAATAGAATTATCACTACTCAAAATCTTCAAAAAAAAAATATTAATTCATACTTGAGATTTATGTTATTGTTCTTTAGTAGAGACGGTGAGATTTTGCCTGTGAGCTTAATATTTTAGAGGAATATGTGAATGAATCAAAGCTGAGTTAGAAATAGCTGACGATAAACTAACCTTACTTAAGTACCTGATCGAAATTGGTGTTATTCACTGTCTATCAACTTACAATTTATTGATCCCTTTCAGTAAGCCTAATGATGGAGGAATTGATCCTTCACATTCATTTTTGTCCAAATACCCTGACAAGGTTAATAATGATCAGGGTATTATTTAGTGAGAAGTGCACGAAAAGTAAATTATACTTTTACTACAGGGTGACATACAGAGTTTATAGATCTTTGATCACGCTCAAGTTTGGAATGAGAGCAGATAGTTTGTTCTCTCATAGCAAACTGTAAGCATCAGAAGTTGACATTTACTGAATGATGATAAAATAAAAGTAAAAGTTGCTTATGTTCCAAGGCTACTTACAGATGCGTGATTGCACTTAAATTGCCTATGCTTGAAGGCGGATATCCTCATGCCAATGCCTGTAAGGTCCCTAAATGCAATGCAAACACCAAAAACTCAATAGCTCAATAGTCAAATACCTACAATCTATGATGCACAGAAACTTATTACAATTCTATATTCTGGCATTTTATCCCCGTGTTTGGAAACACTTTTGAAACTTCTGAACTCTATATTTATAACTATTCTTGTAAAGGATAAGCTTTTGTTGTTTTCTGTTTCCGAGCTATATAATTAAATTGCAATATGTCAGGAGTTCAATTGGGAATTTACAAAGTGATAACTTTAGCCAATTTATCACGGGAACATTTTATTCCAGTCCATGAATTCTTAGCAGGCAAACAGGGATCGCCACTCCAATCAGAAGGCAGATTGTCGAAGCTTCTTGCCGAATCTTCCATGGCGATAACTAACTAATTTATCACACAAACCACAATTTCGTCAATGCAAGGCAGAGAAAGAGATTTAACATACAATTAAATGAATGAAAATCGACTATTTCACATAAGTGTTTGTTTCCAAGAGAGTACAAGTAAACTTCTAATCAGTTTAAAGAATGAAAAAGCATTGACCCACTAACCCAAAATCAAAATTAAAGAAACAATATATTTTTCTTCTTAAATTTTACTGAAAAGGCACATACATCTACCAAAGTTGAATGAAACAGGTTTTATTTGGGAAAGGGTTTTCATTCACAACATCCATTTTTGGTAGATCTTCAAATAGGCCATCTAAAAATAGTGGTAGTGATTATTGCTTGAAAAGTGATAAAAATCGTAGCGATACAAACTTTCAGAAATCAATTCGGGAGCATTGGTACAAAAGAACAATATAGTTTTTGAAGATTGAAAAATTATTGCTGACCTGAGTTGCCAAGTTTCATGTTTTTCGATCCGAGATTATGGTTTCCCAAAATTTGGTTGTTACATCCGAGTTCTATGGAAGATTGTTCGCTGACAAAATGCAAAATAATTTCATAAGTGGCTGTTATATACGTATTGAAACTCTAGTTCAAGAGGCGTAAGTAATTAGTTAGAATTTCTTACCATAGTAGAAACAATAGATGTTATATCTTGTACACTTGTTCCTGAGGAAACAGAAATCAAGATATAAACATTGGCAGAAGAAAAGAATTTCTATTGCATTTAATTAGAGCATGAAGTTTGTTGTTCTGTAAACTCAGTAATTCTCATTAAACTTATGGTACTCCAAAGGCAAAGGCTTACAGTTATAGACATGATTTTTCCAGATTTATAGCCAAACTTGCTAATGTTCAAGTAAACAAAATTGCTTAGACATTCGCAACAAATTTTCTCAGTATATGGTGCCATTAATCATCATATATAAGGCAGTTACCTTTTATAGATTGTAGATAAAGATTGATAAAAATGCAGAAGGAATATTTTAAATTACTTTGTTCAACAGGTAAGTCTCTAATTGCTACAAAATTATTTTGTAAAATTGATTAAAGTTGCAGCAATCAAAATCTAAACCCATTTAATCGAGCACCTGATGTGCATACGAGTCAGAGTACAGTAAAGAATGAATTGGTACATCAGAACAATTAATATAGCTTTTCAAGACTTTTGAAGACTGAAAAATTAAGGCTTACCTGAGCTGTCGAGTTTTATGTTTTCCGATCTGAGATTAAGCTGAGTTTTATGGATGACTGAAGCGAAGATGAGGTTTTGATGGTTGTTGGATGCTCAGCATGAATGTTTTTAGTTTTGTGATTTTAAATACAGCTGCCGAATTAAGAATCGGTTTCAACGAAGAAGATTAAATACGGTATTGTATAACGGTTTGAAGAGAAGCTTGAAAGGTGCATGGGAAATGGGTTTTACGTTTAGTGCTAAAGAGTTTAGCCTGTAAAGAGCTTTGATGAGAAGTTTGAACGGTAATGGTGGTGGTGCTGAAGAGTTATGCCTGAGTTCATGAGGGTGAAGTCCACATGTCAAAAATATAGAGCGCCACTTGTCAAATTTGTGTTGAATGTTAATTGGTAGCTCAGAATTATAGTATAGTATAGATATATAAAAAACTCTTCAAATTTTGTATCCATAAAACATTTCAAATTAAATTTTAGAAATAAATTTATTTCATAATCTTTGATATGCAAATTGGAAAGGAAAAATGCAATTCTAGAAAAGAAGACAATGGCACTAATAATTAACCTCATTTCATAAGTTAAATTGTAACATTGCAGCAGCACCGCACGATACTCTATTTAGATATGGATCGGCAGGACAGGTTAGTCCCATAGTATAAATATTAAACTATGTGTATGGCAGAAATTACAAGTCACACATATATATGTATGACTTGTAATTTTTGCCAAACACATAGTTTAATATGTATCATCAACATGCCAACACTTAAACTATATATTAAACATGATATATGAAGAAACTACTTGGGTAGAGATTACATGTGACACTATTTTTGGCTGTTATGTTATGCAGACAAAAGAATTAAGGATCAAAAGATAAATATTTAGGGTGGTTGTTCGAAGTGGAACCTCTATTCATATAAATAGAATCATTCTTCTTTGTTTTTGGATTTGATTGAGAAGAAGGCATTTTCATTTGCCAAATAGCAGGCTCCGTACGTTTATGTTCGTAGCTACAAATATGTATCAAAAACTTTTAAGAGTTTGCACCTGAATCATGAATTGTTTTTGAGTGAGGAGCTGGAGCTTCACATATGCACAAAGGCATCCCACATTTTCACTTGATTAACTCATGCTATGGGTTTACTCTGTACATCTGTTTCAATTTTCAATGAAACAATTACTCCAGCAATTTGTGCATAAACTGAATTAAGTGAGAGCTTTTGGATGTCTTTTTTGATCAAAAGTAGCTCATCATTTGCATAGAACTTCCATTATATACATGCAAGGGATTCTTTTAGTTAATTTAATTTTTCACTTTTTCGCATCAAAACAGCTAAAATTAATGAATTTTGTCTATTTGCAAAAAATAAAACACCCAATTATTAAAAACCGACAACGAACATCCAAAAATGAAATAGAGAGTCATTGTATTGAAAATCATCACAAACTCATCGTTCTCTTTATTCTATTTCAGTGATTAAGCTTTTTTTAAGCCTTTGAAAAGAGAGTTGCAGCTCATGAACAAAAGAGTAAGAAGAAAAGAACTAAAGAACAAAACAAAAACTGAATATGAACAAAAGAGAAAGAATCCAAAAATATGGATTGCAGAGGAAAAGAGGAGACAGCACTAGTAGCAGCCTATGTAGCACGGAAACGGGAAACGGAAACGACACGAAACGGACACGGGCACACGACAAATTTTTAAAATGAAGGACACGGAACGTGGAAAAAGCGTGTAAAAAATAAAAATCTAGGGACATATTTATAATATTAAAAATTATAAAATGTTACATATTTTAAATTTTATTTTGTATATTTATATAATAAAATAAATTAAACATAATTCAACGCAACAAAAATAAGAAGATAAATTTTATTTTAAATAAAGTAAACAATAAAAATATTGGGTAATTGATTCAAAAAAATTATTTGTTGATAATTTTTTAGATTTTTTTATAACTATATATTTTATTTTTATTTACAAAAACGCCCGAAACGTTTTCTCATGAGTTTCCGAGAGTTTCTATGAGTTTCCGGTTTCCGAAACGTTTCTGAAACGGGACATGCAATTTCATTGAAGTTTCCGTGCTTCTTAGGCAGCAACAATGGCGAGGGCGGTCGGAAAGAGCATTAGAAAAGGAAAATACCATATGTCGTTTGAGATAGAAGGAGATCGATAGAAACTGAGTTAAATTGTATCACATATGTCATTGCAACCGTTGGAGATGGAATACGAAAGGATATAAATTGTAGCTGAATGGCAACGGGCTAAACATTGCATTTTAAATGTCAAAGGTTGAACATTATTTTGACAGCAATGTCTTTTTAAGAGAAAATTACACCAAATCACTTAAAAATCTCAAACTTTTATAATAGTGACCTAACATTTTATTCCTTTTCAAAATTCCCTTAATTTTTTTTCTATATCTATCTTTTTAATATTTATCATTTCTATGTTATCCGTATGATTTATCTATTTATTGTGTTTCTATTACACACAAGCAATAGCTCGTGTATTACCATATTTATACGTGCTCACTATGTGTACCATGATCTGTATGACTACAACATCAGACCTACCATTTTTGCTACCACTATTTATAACTACTAGTTTCGCATTACGTGCTACGCACGTGGCCCGTAATACGACTCGTCAATTTATGTATTAATTATATATTATTATTATACAAATTTATTTTATTTGTGATCAACATGGATTTAATTAATTATTTGTGAGTGAACAAAATATTTAAGATTATCTGTTAATATATAAATTAAAATTAAATATAATTTGTACAAAATTTCTAATTTGTTCGTCAATTTGAATATAAAATATGAAATAACTCAATGAATAATTCTTCCTACAAAGACTTAGGATAGGTTTTTAAACTATAAAAATTGGTATAATATCAAATAAATTATTTAGCTTAGCCAATTTGCATTCCAAGCAAAATTACTGTATCACTTTTTAAGGTTGATTTTTCATAATCTTTTTTCAAATCAAATACCAAATAATTTGTTAAGGAAATATTGCAATATAATAAAAGATGATAATACAAATTATATAAATAATATATTATTTTTTATAATTAGATAAATAACAATAAAATAACATTTTTAAACAACTGCCCAATTAAATTAATAATAAAATAAATTATTTTTGATTAGATGATAAAGAAGAGTTTAACTAAATGTATTATATAATTATAATTATTTAACCTTTTCAAAAAAAAATTATTTAACTTGACAAATAATATTTAGAGAAGATCACTCTTTTTTGGACGAAATTTAGAGTAAATGTCAAAAAATACTATTGAGCATGATATACTTTTTCAATTAGTTTTCTAGTTAAGGCCAAATTCTTAAATCCCTATTCAAATTAAATACACTATTTTTTATTAAAAAGTGACAAAAACACCCTTAAAATAAGTTATCAATTCTAATAAATTAGCAAAGTTTATATGGTAAATGTGTATGTCCCCCACCATCCGTACTTTTATATATAGTATAGATACTAATTTTTCGTATTGTGCTACGCACGAGAACGGTATTTATACGACATTTTTTTTTGTTTTTTTTAATTAATTTAAGTAAATGATTTTATTTATTAATTCAAGTCATTAGTGTATATCTGTAACCAAACCATCTCGTGTACAATTATTTAAACACAGAATTTCAATTTGACAAATTCTGAATTTAGATTAAAAGATGCATGAAGTTAAAAAGTTAAAATTAAATGCACACCCTTCTTGTAGAATGTAGAGTCAACAATTTTTTTTCCCCAGTTTGAGCAACATCAGCAATGTTACCATCAACTTTCACACCACCAACTTTTCCATGAAAATTACATATTATAAACATAATCAATTTCGTAAACAAAGTTAAAACAACGGCTATTAAGTCTAAACAATCCCTCTTAAGATACGATTCGAGTGACCAAATAAATCAAGAAAAGAATATTACTTTGATCCATATGCTCTTTATCAGGGTATCCACAGATCATACTCTCCACAACCTTATTCACCCCTGAAAACAAAGAACAATATGCAAACATTAATTTCCAACATAAACACAAATTTCTCCATATAAATTTAATTGAGTACAACTCATCATGAATTCCATCTAGCAGTAAATAAAAGTTAACAAAAGATCAAAAATAAACATCAAAAGGTGGGTACGACGTTAATCTACAATACGAGAACCGAAACCACTACGTATAATAGAATAGTTGATGATTTGATTAAATAGTAGTTAAAATAATGATTATTAAATATTAAGTAGTCTATTTAAGGTAATACTCTAAATAATTATCTTGACGTAGTATTATAAGTAGTTTAGTTTACTTAGTATTCTAACTCTAATTAACTCTAATAATTATTTTAATAATTTTTTAATTAATAATTATATTTTATTAAGTAAAAAGGATATTTACGTAAATGTGCCTGTCCCCCCCCCCCCCCCATCCGTGCTTTTATATATAGTATAGATTATTTGCTACTCCTACTGTAGTATTATAGCACGCTGGTCCAATTAATAAATATTTTTTTCTTTTTAAGTTTTTATATTAATTTGCATTCATCTTGTTTCGTCCGGTCGAACCGGACCCTAATACAATTTGTTGGAGTAGAAAGAGCAGGGCCGGTCTTAGACTCGATGAGGCCCTATGCGATTTTTTTAAAATATTTTTTAAAATATCTATTATTACCAAAGTATTTATAAAAAAAACTTGTCTTATTTTTTCATAAATTACGTTCATTTTTCTCTTTTTACTTTTATAAAATATGTTTTTAGTAGACCACAGATAAATTTTTAAAAAGTACATATGAATAAAAAATATTTTTATAAAAAGTTAAAATAATGCATATAAAGTAAGCCCTAGATGATGAAAATATATAAATTAGATATTATTTTAAATGGTATTAGTCGGAAACTACATACGTAATACTAATTTTTTGAATTTAAATTGATAATGCCAATAATTATTAAAATGTCCGATAAATACATATATTAAAAGGTTTATTTTTTTAAAAAATTAAAATAAATATGGAGCACTTTGCAATTTAGAGCTTTAATTATTAAGATATCTAATTAATTTTTTAAATAAAAAAATTGAAACATATCACTAAAAACTTCAATAAAACACATTTTAAAAAATATAATATATATATTTTATAATTTTTTTTTGAAGGACCCCATATTTATATGGGAAGTTTAGGTATTTACTCCAAAAATGAAAATATTTGCACTTTATACCTCAACACTGAAAAGTTACAGAAAATACCTCATATTTTTTTCAGATTTATGTTTTTACTCTGGGTGTTAAAATATTTATGATTTTACTCTATTATCATCTGGTTATCATAAACACTTATAATAATTTATTTTTTTCCTAGGTTATCATACAATTATCATAACCTTATCATACTTCATTATCATCTAGTTATCATACTGCAGTGTTATGATAACGACATGGTAATGTAGTGATACTGACATGATAATCAGAAATTGTTTTATCATAACGTAATCATAGATATTATCATAATATTATCATCTAGATACCATAAATATTATCATTTCGGTATCATAAGATAATATTATGATAACGACATGATAATATTATGATAACGATATGATAATCAAACATTATTTTCTCCAGAAAATTATTTTTTTCTTGCAGTGTAATGATAACAACATGACAATATAATGATACTCATATGATAATCAGACGTTGTCTTTTAAAAAAAATCATTTTTCTGCAGTGGTATGATAATGTTATGATAATGCAGTGATACTCATAGGATAATCAGATGCTGTTTTTTGTGCAGAAAATCGTTTTTTTCATCATAAAATCGTTTTTTTCATCATAAAATCGTTTTTCATGCATATTTTTAGATCTAAAATTGAGAAAATCAAAGAGTAATTTATCTAAATATAAAAGTTAATATAGATCGTATTAATCACCACGAATTTAAAAAAAAACTAAAATCAAATATGAAAAAAAACGGGGTAGCGACGGTTGAGTGATGGCGGAGTAACGACGACCAATGAAGGAGCGGCGAAGAAGAAGAGAAGAAATAAAAAAGAAGAAGAAAAAAAAAATGGCGAAGAATAGACAAACAGGAAATAAGAGAAGAAGAAGAAGGAGATGAGAGAGGGGAGAGAAAAGAAAGAGAGCAAAAAGAAAAGGCTTAATACATCATTTGACCCCTAAACTATACCATTTTATTCTCCGCGACCTCTAAACTAATTTCGTACTCTTTTGGACCTCTTAACTCTTTTTTTTGTTCTATTTAACCCCTCATACGGAATGTGCATACCACGCGCGATGACGTGGATAAAATTGCTGACATGGCTTTTCTGACATGGGGTTAAATAGAATAAAAAAAATAGTTAAGAGGTCCAATGTAACACTAAAATAGTTTAGAGGTTATAGGGAATAAAAGGGTAAGGCTTTTTTGACGTTGATAAAATATTTTTTTTAATTTAAAATAAAAAGTGATGTACTTTACATATTATTTGAAAAAATCATCTAAGACTTTAAAAATCATGAAATTTAGCGTATTTTCCAATTTTAACACAAATTTTAAAAATTCAGAATTGATTTAAAAGTTTGAAATTGCAAAAAATTAAAAGCTGGTGTATTGAAATTTTTAAAATTGAAAATTTATGAAATACACTAAAAATTATAAATTTTTAAAAAATTTAGTCTTTTTTTAATATTATCACAGTATAGTAAATTTATATATTTTATAATATCGTTAAAAACATACAAACTTCATTTATCATTATTAAAATGTAAACAAATATTTACATGCACAAGAAGTTATATTATGTAATTTATTTGACTATATTTTAATATTATTTTATTTTTCTAGAAGATTAAATGGATAAAAATTAAATAATTGTATTTTGGAGAAAGTTAAATGGGGAAAAATTAAAAGTTTGAAGGTGTAATAGGAAAATAAAATAAATTCAGGGGTCAAATAGAACAAAATAGTGTAGTTCGTGTGTTCAATAGAACAATTTATGTTTTTTAATTATCCTTCACGCGCTTCAAAGCGTTTGAAAACACGCGCTTTTGCCACGTTGGAGGAAAAAGGTCAGATCGGCAAAAAAGTTGCAGTTGACGGGTTAAATAGAACAAAAAATAAAGTTAACAGGTCCAATAAAATATCAAATTAGTTTAAGAGTCTCAGAGAATAAAAGTGTATAGTTTAGGGGTCAAATGATGTATTAAGCCAAAAAGAAAATAATGACAGTTGTCATTAGTTGTCACATGAAAGTAAAATAAATATGACTAGAGTAAAATATTAATAAAAGGTAGGTATAATTATAATATAAACATATGTTAGAGTAAAAAAAATAAAAACAATAAAAGAGTGAGATATTTTTTTATCTTTTCTTTATTTAGATAGCAAATCAAATTATTTTTAAAAACGGAGTATTTATTCTAATTTACCCTATTTATATGGGGCTCTTCAAAAGTGGAGGCCCTAGGCATAAGCCTTAGTGGCCTATGCCTAAGGCCCGGGACTGAGAAAGAGCGTAAAATATAAGATGAAAATGACATAATTTTAAAGTAATAAATCTGATATCCCTTTTCACTTATATATTCTATATTTTATTTTAGGTTAAACCCTTAAAAATTTATTAGTTACTAAATCTTTAAAAATTTGCAATATGTATAGCATGTTTTGGCAAGTAATATTTTTTTTATAGCCAAATTCGAATCAAACGATTTTCTTGCCAACATGACAACCATGTATATAGAATTTAATCACAATAAAATATCAAATATTTGCATAATAAAAGGTTTAATCACAATAAAAAAACTAAACCGATTCAAAAATAATTATAAAAAAATATAATATAAAAAACGGATTATATTTATAAATATTAAAAAATATGGTTACTGACAAAAACGTAAAAGTTTGGTATTCTTTTTAAGGTTTGGCCTATATTTTAAACGTTGCTTGAAGATCGACCATATTATATCGGTTACATTTGTATTTTAGCAATAGCAAAAACGTATTTGAAAATTGTTATTCAACATTTTGAACACTTATCAACCAAAATGAGTCCTTTATACGAATAAGAAATGTTTCTTGAAGACCATGTTATATCGGTTATATTTGTATCTTAGCAGTAGCAAAAACTTATTCTGAAAAAGCTTATCCCCTTAAAAATCCATCACCTTTTACCCCCAATTCGTTTGCATCCTCACGTTGCAAAACCACCAAATATACTCAATTTACGACCTTTCATTTTTAATTGCACCCTCAAACATTAAATTGATCTCTTTTCACTTGAAAAAATAGATTTATTTTTGTTTTAAATAAAATATTAAGTCCTATTTTAAAATATATGCTAAAATTTAAAGTATTAATTTGAACATTTTTAAATGAAAAGTGGTCAATTTAACGCTTGATGGTGCAATTGAAAGTTAAAGGTCGTAATTTGGGTATATTTGGTGGTTTTACAACGTGAGGGTGCAAACGAATTGGGGGTAAAAGATGAGAGGATTTTAAGGAGATAAGCCTTCTGAAAATAAACAAATAAAAGAAAGGATACAAATCTTTTATGTTGCCTCTAAAATAATTAAACAGACAATGTAAGCGTAAAGATAGCCTATCTATACTTCTATACTATATATAAAAGCACGGACGCCGGGGGGGGGGGGGGACATGCAAATTTACTGAATAATCTTTTTCAGTTTACTATTAAATAGAGGTTTTATAGTCATTAACTAATTAGTTATTTAATTAATCACTATTGTAATTAAAGTCCTAATTAGAATAGGTAGCTAAATTATCTCCAATTTAATTTTTAGTATATAAAAAATAACTAAATTGTCTCCAAATTAGTAGGAATACCTATCTTTTAGTTTGATTGAACTATAAAATTAAAATATTATATTTGGTTAATATATTATTATTTAAATTTATATCTTATTATCTTTAAAGATATTATTAATAAAATTAAGTTAAATATTTAATTATGGTTATTATAAAACCAAAAGAAGAATAAATTCAGTATGAAAAAAAATTTAATATTCGAATATATTATATTTACTTTTATAAAAATTCTTAACTAATTTAATATTAATTATAAATAAAAAATTGATATAATTATAATAAATTTACTAATATGTTCATTGACGAGTTACGTTACGAGCCACGTGCATAGCACGTAATGCGAAATTAGTTCATAAAAAAGGTCGTAAAGATAGCATAATGAAAATATACAATTAAAAGATTAAATATCATAAAATTATATAGTTATATAGTTATATAATTATGTTATTATTAATTGTAGTTTTATAATAATCCATTAAATTAATTAATTACAAAAAATAAAATATCTAAAATTTATTTATTGACAGAATATTGAGATTGAAAATTGAAATTATAATTCTTAATATTTATATATTTAAAACATTAATCCAACTATAAAAGTTTAATAATTTCTCTTAATATTTTTAATGATCAAAACGCTCTAATTATTTAAAAATATATATTAATGTATAAATAAATAAAATTCAAAATTCAATTAGATAAATTTTAGACTTAATTACTTAAAAAACTACCCACATTGAACTTTTTTTTTTCGTTTATACCCCTATTTAAAAAAACAAATACCATTTACACCTTGTTTTGGGTTTTTAGGTTTCATTTCTACTCCAAATCATTAAATTGACCTGTTTTTATTAAAAAAAATTAAAATAATCCTTTCAATTTTAATTTATATACTAATTACACGTTAATATTATTAGTTATACAAAAATACTTTCTTTTTAAAAAAAATTCAACTAATAATAATTGTTTAATTTATATTAATAATCAATAATTTTTTAAAATTAAAATTTATTAAAAAAATACAATTTACATGAAATAAAATTTATTTAACTTTTTTGAAATTAATTTTCTCCTCTGAGTAGGAGACCGAACTGCTCCTCCTTCCATAAAAAGAGGAGTAGCAACTCCTCTTTTTAGGTAAGGAGGAGAATCTCCTCATTCTTTTTATCTGAGAATCGAAAAAAAATTATATTAAAAAAATCAGTTTTTTTACAAAACATTGCAGTGACGGGTTCGTAAATTGGTAAATTATGGTGGTGGGTTGAAACTGTTTTTTAATTTTTTGATAATTTTTTTAAAAACAATTAATTATTAAAATTTATTTGAATATTTTTAAAATTGAAGGACTTGTTTGTATTTTTCTAAATAAAAAAATTATGATATGACTCTTCTAATTAGTAGTTTTAATGCTTTCATCCTTAAATTAATTAAATTGTCAATTATAGCCTTATTGGGGATAAAGATAAAACCTAAACACCCAAAAAAGTATGCAAATGGTTTTTTTTTCAACATGGAGGTGTAAACGAAAAAAATTTAATATGAGTGGTTTTTAAATAGTTAGTCTAAATTTTAAAATTAAAACTAATTTTTAAATGTTTATCCACTAAAAATTTAATAACAATTATCAGACATCACAAATATAACTTGTAATTTTATTAATAAATAATATGTATATTAAAAATCACAAAATGTGATAAAAAAATTCGCACAAGACGTAAGGTGACATATTAGAGGTTAGAATTACGAGAAAAGGTCTAAAGAAACCGTCAAAAATCGGAGAATAAAAAAAAGGCCTAATTACTTAAAAACCACACACCTTGTAATTTTTTCATTTATACCATGACTTTAATTTTTTTTAATTGTACCCTATTTTTAATTTTTATGTTTCATATCTACCCTAATGAGTTGAATTGACCTATTTTCTTTTAAAAAAGAGTTTAAATTAGTCCTTCATTTTTAACCTATATTCTAATAAAACGTTAATGTTAATCATTTACGTATTTTGTTTTTAATATTTTCATTTTTAAATTAATTAAATTATAGAAAAATTTACTTTTGGGGTACAAACGAACATAAAAATCAAAAATAGTATACAATTGATATTTTTTCTAAGTCATGATATAAATAAAAAAAAGTTATAGTTGAGTGATTTTTAAGTAATTAGGCTTTAAAAAAAATTTCCAAAAAAATACAAAGCAGAGTAAAAAAAAATCACTATTACCTATCTTGATATCTTGAATGACAATGTAGCTCATAAATTTTAGTGTTTTTTATTTGAAAAATTACTTGAATTCACAAATATTTTTTAATTTTATACTCCCTCCGTCCCACTAATTGACAAAATAACTAAATTACAATAACCAATACAAACTAATAAATGACATAAAATAGTTATTTCTATATCCCTATATTGATAATGAAGCTAATTAATGCTATTAGTATATTAGTCAAATTCTCATTAAATATTCACTATTTTTCCATAAAAAGTTTAAATTTAAATGAGGGTAAAGATGGAAAGTTAAAGGAAAAAATTATAGTTATGTTAGTTTTGTCAATTAGAATGGGACACCAAAAATTTTATATTGTATTTTGTCAATTAGATTGGGACGGAGGGAGTATTTATTTAGGAAAACGTATGCTATGGGTTTGCCGCATAAGTTTAAAAACATCTACTCGTGTCCATCAACTGAGCCACCAAATACTGCCATGCAGACTTTATTGGAAATGCAAACTCTGCCGCTTACTCGAAGTTTCGTCTCTATCCATAAATAATTTATGACCATGAATCTACTATAAAAAGCACATTACCTATGCATAATTTATAGTTGAAGCAAACATGACAAGAATATTAGAAGCACATAATGTTAATGTATTAGGGTCAGGCGAACAAGTCATAGTTTTAGGTCATCGTTTTGGGAGTGATCAGTCAGTGTGGAGGTATCTAGTGCCACACCTTGTTGCTGATTATCGTGTTGTTTTATACGATACAATGGGTGCTGGCACGACTAACCCCGAATATTTCGACTTCGATAGATACTCCGAACTCGACGGATTTGCTTATGATGTGCTCGCCATTTTAGAAGAATTACAAATCAAGTCTTGTATTTTTGTTGGTCATTGTCATTCTGGTATTGTTGGTCTTCTTGCCTCCGTTTATCGCCCCGATCTTTTCTCTAAAATCATTATGCTTTGCTCGTCACCAAGGTAAAATAGTTTTTGTCACATAAAATTTATTTTGTCATCAACTATTTTGTCAAACATAATGAATTATTAAGCAGGTTATTAAATGATGAAGATTATATTGGAGGATTTAAAGAAGCAGAGCTCAACCAAATTTTGGACGGAATACGTTCCAATTTCAAGGCATGGTGCAAAGGGTTCGCGCCAATGATCGTAGGAGGCGACCTAGACTCACCGGCTGTTCAAGAATTTTCACGAACTTTGTTCAATATGAGGCCCGATATAGCTTTAAGGGTATGCAAGACGAACTTTTTATACGACTTGCGAAAAATCCTTCCCAAGGTCACAGTGCCGTGCCACATACTGCAAAGCTCCGAGGATAGGACATCGGCGGGGCCTACGGCTGAGTATCTACACCAACATCTTGGTGGCCCGTCCATTGTTGAGGCCTTGCCTACAACTGGTCACTTGCCACAGTTGAGCTCTCCGGATATTGTCATTTCGATGGTTCTCAAGCATATTCGCCTTCAAATAGCTTAAATAATGATTTATGTATTTGTTTTTGCATTTTAGGATCATTTTTTTGTAGTATTTAAAATACTAGTATGGAATCTGCGTGTTGCTTCAAAAAAATCATTTTTTTAGTTGCCCATCCGATTTCCAGAACGCCCGCGTCGCGCATCTTGCATGCTGGGTGAATCTGTTAGTGGAGATTTTATGCATTCGCAAGGTTCGAAACCGAGATCTTACTTAAGCGATACCAAACCGCTTACCATTTTTAAACAATTAATACTTAAAAGCGGAACGCAATTAATAAATATAATAATAGTTTTATAGTAAATAGTGTCGCACTATGTCAGATAGTGTTGGCGCTCCATTAAAAAGATTTGTGCTTTTAAAGTATTCAAAATTTGTATGGTTTGAATAATTTTTAATATCTAGAATTATTAGAATCGTGAAAGTTGTCGCTAACTTAATGAGTGGAATTTCCCATTATATTGTCTGGGAGTTTTGGTCTGGTTGGCAAATCTTCTAAAACATCCTTCTGAGGTCCTGAGTTCGACAGGTCCCAGCAGCTAGTGGGCTGATTTAAAAAGAAATATATATAATCACAACTAACCTCCGCTAACCTCCGCTAACAAATAGAGTAGGTCTATCTTTGGCAAAAAAAAAAGAATTACCCATTATATTAATTTTACATAGGTAAAAGAATTATATCATTCTCTTATGCTCATACCAATTGATTATCTATAAGTTTCATGTTTGATTTGATAGTAACTTTTCATTAAGGGAGTCCAAAATGGAGTAGCTTTTAGATCATTTATATTTTAGAAATTGCTGGTTAATTTTATTTTTTAAACTTGCAAGTCAAATCTAATATAGTTTAATTTTAAATATTAAACATTATAATTAAAGAATTAAAAGTTTTAGAAAGTGAAGTTCAACTAATTAATAATTATGTGAAAATTAATTTTAAAACAGGAAATATGTAACTAGTCAATAATTGGAAAAATGAAAATTGTTTTAGTAAATAAAAACAGTTTAAACATATATTCAAATGATAATTTACTATTTACATGGAAATGCTTATAACATTCTTTGTATATGAGAAACATAAGCATGACCCAATGAGATGTTAGAAAATCTAATATAATTTTTTCTCTTTTCTTAATATTTTTTTTTTTTTAATTTCTCTAACACCTTATTAGATAGGTCCATAAATTTTTTATGAACCCGGTCTAAATAAGAACTTCCCTATTCCAAATTCCAATATAGCTGGTCTTGTCGAGCTAGTAGACTTCAGTATGCATGAAGGGGCAGAGAAGCGCTTATGCCTGCGGCTGGGCTAGCAAGCCCCATGCGTACCACAGAAGCTCTGCTTCCAACCCAAGGGTTGGATTGGTGGACCGTGCGGTGAGTTAATGGGTAAAAAGCTTGACTTTTTATATGAAATATTACTCCCTCCGTCCTATAAAAAAAAAAGCAGACATTTTATTTCATAAAAATAAACATAATAACTATTTTTCCGTTTTAAAATAGTGGTTGTTTTAAATAAAAAGATTTATTTTATAATACTTATCACTTTAAAATATCAAAAAAGTATTTGTTGCTATTTTTCCACATATATCCCTCTTTTATTCATTGAAAGTATACAAAAATACAAATAAAGAGTTATAGTAATTAATGTTAATAATTTTTTAAAAAGGCTAATTTAGTAAAATTACATATAAATTTAGACATATTTATTGCTTTCTTAATTTATATGAAAATGGCTAAAGCGACAACTATTTTAAAACGGAGAGAGTATATTTATTAAATTTTGATTTTTTTTGATTTTTTGACTTTTTTAAATTTTGACTTTTTTGATTGTTGATATTTTTCGTCAGTTTTAATATAAACACAATATCAACAATATTTAATAAACTGGATAATATTAAATTTTAAATCTTTTTTTATACCAATTATTTTTTTAATATTGTTTCAATCGAATTTTAACTTTTTTATTTTATTTCACGTACAATATGACTTTTTTTTACTAATACTAAAATTAATCAAATATCAACACAATATCAACACAATATCAACACAAAATCAACATTTTAACATTATAATAATTCAATATCACTATTGTCTTTTTCACCAATGCTACAATCAACGAAATATCAACCGAAAATCAACACAATATTAATACTGCAACATTATAATAATTCAACATTATTATTTGTTTTCTTCTCCAATACTAACACATATTTATCCAGTCTCAGTTTAATTTATATATTTTTAGTTTATTTTTCTAATAATATTATCTTATATACCAATGTTAAAATCAGACAAATATTAACTGATTATCAACACAATATCAACATAAATGAACATAGAATCAACAAAACTGTTATATTATAATAATTCGATAATCAATCATCATCAACAAATCATGTTGCAGAATAAAAAAAACGTAGAAATACAACCAAATACAGTCAAAATGCAGAAATAAAAGAATTTTATTCCATAACCAATTTAGCTCAAAATTTTAATCACCCGTAGTTTGGATAATTTCAATCTCAAACAAAACCAATAACCAAAAATCAAAAAATTAAATTTTAACTTTTTAAAACCGAACCAATCGAATCCAAATTTATTACCGAACCAACCGAAAGTTATTGATTTGGTTGGTCAATTCGGTCAGTCAAATATTTTCTTCACCCTTAAAAAACTCCGATCTTGTAACCCCTATTCGGTCCTATCCTGACGTTGAAAACTTTTCAATTATACCTACTTCGTATTTTATCGTTTCAATTGTACCCCAATTTTTTAATTTTTATCAAGTTTTTTACTTAAATGATGAATTATTCAATTAACCATGTTTAAAGATACAAATAAATTTATTTCCATTCAATAAAGTACAAATAAGTCTTTTATTTTAAAAAATTAACAAAAAATCATAATCAAAGTAAAACTAATTTAAATTCTTAATTAATTTAATTAAATCTAAATAAATTTTAAACATGTACAATTAATATGTGATATACATGGAGAACGTTTTTGAATTTTTTCCAAATAAAAAAGACGTCAATTTAATATTTCAGAATACAATTAAAACGATAAAATGCGAAATAGGATAAAATTGACAAGTTTTCAACGTCAGGGTAGGATTGAAAAGGGTACAAGGCCGAGATTTTTAAGTTATTAGACCAATTTTAAATCAAATTCAATAGCAAATTAGCACATATTTTATAGAAATTTAATTAAATTGTATGAAAATTATGGAATTCATTTGAACCAAACACATCCAGCTCTTTGGTATATGTGGCAGTGGAGAAATCATTTCATTTTTTGTGATAAGCTTCAGTCAACTGCCCAGGTCTTGTAGCCAACACATCCCTAAACTTGTGACATAAGATTATTTAACACGGTTTTTATTTGTTTGAGCAACTAACCCAAAAACTCTTCATTTTTTGGTCAAATAATCTCATAATTTATATTTTTATTGCAAAAAATAAATTTAGGATAATTTTCTCGCAATAATTTGGGAACTTTTTAATTTTTACTTTGCATCCTTCACCTCCGATTTATATTTTACGTGTTTTTAAAATACAATTATGGGTTTAATTGACCCAAAAATGAAAAGATTTTGGGTTATTTGTTCATACAAGTAAAAAACATTGGATTAAATGATGTTGTGTCACAAGTTTAGGAGGGCGCGTTGACCTTTTGTTCTATTTTCATTTGAAGATGAACTACAAAGGTTGCTGGTCTAGCTCGTGAAGACTCAAGGAATTTGCTTGGCAGTTTCGCAATGACGATACGTGTGGATTAAGTTCTTGGAGCCGAATTCAGATTCGTATTTCTAGGCCTTTTGATGGGATGGAATATTGGTGCTAAAAGGGTTTTCTTAGAAGTTGATGATAAGCTGGTTGTGGAGAAAATCAACAATGGTTCTGAAGAGGCTCACAATTGGAATTTGCTCGCTTCTATTCTGGGTTTGTTGAAGAGAAACTGGGAGGTCAAAATTCGTCATGTCTATACGGAGGTTAACTTTGCGGCGGATCATTTGGCTTCACTTAGAGATGACAACTCGAATGGTATCCCGTGGCATGTTTTTTCGCCTACAAGCCTTGTTCTGTGGCTTGATATACAAGGCATTTCTTAAGATAGATGTGTGCTTTGTTAATTGTTCTTAGGCTTTTGCCTCCTTGGGAAAAAGAACTGATTAAAGAAAAAGATGTTTATTAATTTATTGGCAAGTAAAAGAATCTGTTTCTTTACTTGCAAAACAAACAACAGAGACCATCTAGTGTCTCTTTTATTTTTCTAAACCTCTGCACATTCATAACAGAAAGGCTACATGTGCAAGCCCCTCTTAATTTACATTTCCTTGAAATTAATTAAGCAATTCTCCTTCCAGGCTGAGACCTTGATCGACCAAAAGTAGTCTCCTGCCTGTTAAATTTGATCCTTCTTGCTTCGTCGATTGAAATTCCGAATGCATTGGCTAAGACATCCTGAGGCATGGCTCGAAGAGCTGACGTGCGGCCAGCAGCATCGGATGTCATGGCGTTATCGTTGGTCTTGAAGGCTATGTATTCGAATTTTTCACTCTCTGCTCTTTTTACCACCATGAAGTTCTGTGGCACAGTCAACACCTGTCCTTCTTTGACACTGCCATCGAAGACGCTGTTACCGTTTTCGTTAACTATCTGAATCCTGGCTTGGCCCCTGATGGCGTATATAACGCTGTGTGCATTCATGTGCCAGTGTGGCAGTCTGATAGCATTCTGCCAATTGTAACAATAGAGCTTATTAATTAAGTAGGTCTGCTGCAGAAATTAATTAGGAACAGAGACATTAATTAACTTACGTTGCGGAGGACAACATGGGAAGCGCTGAGTTGGAGGGAACGGAGAACACGGAGGTTATGGCTGTTGACGGTGCTCAAGCGGCCAACTTCAGGGACAAACACATCGGCACGTGAAGGATCAGCGATGTTCTCCTTCAATCTCATGGTACAGAATGTCTCCTCGATGCCATTGAAAGGTGCTGGTCGGCGATCGTATTCGCGTTCTTCTTGCTCCTCTCTCTCTTGCTGACTCCTGGATGGTCTTGTCACCTCAAGGTCGCCTTCGACTCTAACGATATTGCCTCTGTTGTCATTCTCGCTTTGAAGCTTTCTTGCCAATTGCTCATCGATGTTGAAAGCTTCCGCTAGGAGACTGGAGTCCAACCCGCAGAACATGTTATTGCAAGAGCCTTGTGTTCGCTCCCTACTAGGACGTCTGGAAAATTCACTCTGTCCACGTTCACCCTGGCGTCTAGATCCTCGGAACTCATCTTCTGGATTACCGGCAAGATAGAAGCTCTGCAACAAAATGTATTAGCAAATTAATTATTAGCCAACTTAACTCGTTTAAGTAATCAATACTATATAATAGTGTTCTATAGGTTGCTGTTTGTTACTCTGGGGTTATTATCGAGCTGGTTGTCACTGTTGGCAGTGTCATAAACACTGACAGCAACAAGGCGTTCGTTTCCGTCATTATAGCACCAGTGAGAAACACCAGCAGGCAAAGCAATGATGTCGCCGCGACGGACATTGCGAATTTTCTGGTGTTGTTCTTGTTGCCTATCGGTGCTGCCTCTCCTACCAGCAGACTGCTGAGATTCTTGGAATGTTTCAGCACATCCAGGAAGCATCACTCCAAGCATACCCCTACCTGTATTTTATCAAAATTTAAAATTCAATCATATCACCAGAAGCTAGCAGAAATTAAAGAAATTTGCTTCTTTAGTTAAATTTTCATAAATTAATTCTATATTAAACCTTGAACAATGTAGACAAGTTGTGGAGCATTGTGGTAAGCTGGCAACAAAAGACCCTTGGGTTCAATGGTATGCCTGTTGACAGCAACACCAGCGCATTGGAACTGGTCGCGGTTGGGATTCCATGACTCGATGGTTCCAGCTTCGCACTGAATATGGTTGTCAGGCTCAAGAGCATTGATCCTATTGAGTTGGCACTGATCATTTTGCATCTGAAACGAACGGCTAGCTAGCGATCCATGGAAGAGAGCAAGAAAGCAAAGAGAAAGAGAGAGCACGATCATAGGCTTAGCCATGGTGATATAAAAGAAGAGAGACTGAAATTGGTGGTGATAAATGGAGAAGTAGAGTCTGCTATTTATAGCAGAGCAAGGATATAATAAGAGTAAGGATTTGCTGAGCTTGCTCTTTCATTTGCATGGATCCTTAGGCTTTGATATCTTACACCTCATAAACTCAGGATCGGCAGCTGTCTTACATCCTCAAACATAAAAACAAAAAGAATTATGGAGCTTTAGTCTTTTGTGTCTTAGATCTTAACAGAAATTATATGATAATGGTTTGGTGTGTGTGGCGCGACGAGCAGGCCACGCAAAACTTAACAGATGAAAACAAAAGGGTTATCAAATTTTACATGAGGGAAAAAACAACCAGCTATTTCTACACATCGGCTAAAAAAAATTGTTAAGTAGGGTCTGTTTGTAGCTTCTGATTTTATATTTTAACTTGTTAATTTTGCCCATATTTCCAAGGGGATAATTTCCAGGGGTTATGCAGTACACTTTGTTTATTACAATTATTTTAATAAAAACTAATTAGGATAGTAATAAATTTATGACAGTTCAAATAAGAAACTCTCTCCAATTCATCCAAAAAAAAAAAAAATGAAGGGTCAACGTCCCCCCTAAACTTGTGACACGAGGTCATTTAGTTCAATTTATACTTTTTTGAGCAACTAACCCCAAAACTCTTCATTTTTGGGTCAAATAACCCATAATTTATATTTTTTATTTCAAAAAATAAATTTAGGATAATTATATCGCAACAATTAAGGAAGTATCTAATTATTTTTTTACATCCCTCATCTCCGATTTGTATTTTACGCGTTTTAAAAATACAATTATGAGGTTATTTGACCCAAAAATGAAGAGTTTTGGGGTTAATTGCTAAAAAAAGTATAAATTGGGTTAGATGACCGCGTGTCATAAGTTTAGGGGGCGCGTTGACCCTTTGTTCAAAAAAAAAAAACTCTCTCCAAGTTCACAACTCCAAGAAGTTTAGGGGGCGCGTTGACCCTTTGTTCAAAAAAAAACTCTCTCCAAGTTCACAACTCCAAAAAGTTTAGGGGGCGCGTTGACCCTTTATTCGAAAAAAAACTCTCTCCAAGTTCACAACTCCAAGAATATTCATATTGCCTATCCGAGCTGACGGTACTATCAGTGGCGGTCCAGAAATTTCATATGGTGGAGTCCATTTGTGTACTAAAAATTTAAGTCATATAATTATACAAAATTTTAATAAATAATTATTTTATAAATATTTTTGATGAATTTTTATTTTTAAATTATTTGATAATTATTCATATTATTAAATAGATTATTTTCAATATATATTATTTAAATATATTTCAGCTAATCACTCATTTTATCTCGTAAATTATCCTTTATCAGTCTCGTTACGTATAGTACATTGTACAAATGTTATGTCAGATAATTATAAGAACTGATAAGCTAAAAAAATTATCTAAGAATAAATATTATTTTTTATATTTCAACATAATTTATTTAGAAAAGTATATAGGATTAAATTGTTAAATCGAATTTTAGTAAATAAATAAACAAACATAAACTTTTAAATTTAATATCAGTTAATAAATAAAATTTTAAAAAATTATGTATAATTTTATACTCTATTGTTCTATTTTATATACAAATAAAAATATTAAAACACTTAATAATATATATAAGAAATACATGCATGTACCTAAATATTTAACATTAATTACTTAAAATATTAAAGTATACTCAGCAATTTTTATTTTTAAAGTTAAATTAATATATATTATAATTGTACAATGCTCACTGATTCTTAACGTAAAATTTATAATTTTGGTTTAAAATACGAACAATTTAGGTTTAAAAGTTTTTTTTTAATATTTTAACTAAAAGGTGTATTATATTATATAGGCCAAATGTCATAAAAAGGTCAAACTTTTCATAAAAGTTTCATAAAAGTCATGACCTTTCAATTTTGTCGATTTTGGCCAAAAATAAATTATTTAGTTTCAATTGTGGTCAACTCTCAATTTGATTTCAATTTGCCTATGTGGCGCCTACGTGGCATGCCAAATATTGAAAAATCAGGACTTTTGTGAAACCAAATAATCCATTTTTGGCCAAAATCAACAAAATTAAAAGGTCAGGACTTTTGTAAAATTTTTGTGAAAAGTTTGGTCTTTTTACAATATTTGGCCAATTATATATTGCATCTGATATCAAATTTTATTATTATATAAGATATAAATATAATAAAAGAATTTTTAAAATTTATTTAGCTAACTTTTATTAAGTAGTTTATAGGTCTATTTTATATATGTACAGTAATATTATTATAGTGGATTTTTAACATATATACATAGATAATTTTGTTTTTTCCATGGACCCCACCCTCATACACTTGAATCCGCCTCTGGGTACTATGCTGTTTATATGGTATCTTTAAGGGTACTACCATAATAAATTAAAAGTGAAAACATTTGCCATCATAAAATATTTCTCATCGTTTTGATCAGGAATATGTGTATCAGCGAGATTTGCTTTCAATGTTTAGTTTCTTATAAATTGTAAAGGCCAAGTTTGAAGTTACATTTCCTAGTTAAATATGAACTATAGTACTTTTTTTTATAAAGTGGTTGCCAAATAATAAATAGTGACAAAACAATTGCCGATTACTATTTCTTTTAATAAAGGCTTAATCACCAAAAAAAACCCCACCTTTTAGCCACTTTTCAGTTGCACCCTGACGTTGTAATTTTGTCAGTTGCACCCTAATTCGCACCTTTAGTTTTCAATTCCACCCTCAAGTCCTAAATTGATCTCTTTTTCATTTGAAAAAAGTTAAAATAAGTCATCCATTTTTAACTTCTTATGTGGAAAAGAGTTCAAACGAGTACTTTATAAGGGTTTTTATGAATTTTTTCCGAGTGAAAAAGAGTCCAATTTGATTTTGAGGGTGGAATTGAAACCCAAAGGTGCGAATTAGGGTGCAACTAACAAAATTGCAACGTCAGGGTGCAACTGAAAAGGGGCTAAAAGGTGAGGGTTTTTTTGGTGATTAAGCCTTTAATAAAATAGTTACCAAATTATAACGTCTTTGCCAAACGGTTATCAAATTATAGATGTGGACAAGGAAAAGACGTATAATAAAAATATAATTTGGTAATCATTTTGTGAAAAAGTTATTGTTCGGAAACCATTTTATAATTTGTTATTGTTTGGTGTTGTAACATTGATACTGATTGTTGAATCTTTAGTACCAATTGTCTTGACCGGTTCTTGACCGGATTGATATGCGCAGCGGAATCGAAACCATTCGGTAGGTATTTAATTATGAATTTGATCAACAAATAACAATATAGCAAAATAATAAATAACACACGAAATTTACGCGGTTCTGCTTTAAAGCGTATATCCACGGGCGAAAGAATCGAGCCATCCACTAATCATCAAAAGGAGTACAAAATTGGTGGAAAATCATCAAATAGAGAACATCTCTAATAAATATGCCCTTAAAATAAAAACTTACAAAGTGTTTAACTCTTTACAAGAAGTAACCCAAAAGTATTATAATCTTGAGCCATGAATTAACAAAAACTTGCCAAGTGGCATATTAAAATTTTAACATGTGGCTTTCTTTTTAATTATCTTCCTATCTCTTAAAGCATTTTATAATAAAACTCTTTAAATTCCATAACCTATAAATATTAATGAAAAAAATTAAATTCATTTATCATAAAGATATATGAACATATTCAAAATTTTATTTCATAGCTTCATTAATATTATAGTTATGGAATTTAAAGATATATTATTTATTTTATTAAAAGTGAAATAAATAGATTTAAAAAATTAAACTATTTAAAGTTTAAACTACCATAGCCTATAAATATTAATAAAAAACCTCTTCAAATTCACTAATCATAAAAAATAAAAAAATCTATAAATTTTATTTTAAATTATATAATTTTTAAAAACTTTCATATTTCATAGCTTCATAAATGTTATAGTAATGCAATTTGCAGTGTTTTTATTGATGTTTATAAAATATTAAATTTGAAAAGTTTTGACATATTATTCATTTTTATTAAATATGAAATAGAACATATTTTATTATAAGTTATAAATTTAAAGAGTTTTTTATATACCATTAATGTCATAAATTATGAAATCACTTTTTATTTTAAATTAATTATAAATTTAATTGATTTTAAAACTTTATAGTCATTTATTATGAAATCTTAAATATTTTTTATATTATTAATATTTATAAGATATGAAATATAAAAAGACTATTTTTCTATATATAAATGAGAACCATCAATAAAATTCCATATACAAAATTTCTTATCAAATATACATGTATGCACTTGGACACTACAAGTAAAGTATGTATTTTTCATCTTCTCAAATGATAAAATATATTTAGTTTTCACAAAAAATAAAATTACATAGATTAATTTTTTATTATTTATACTCAATGGATGTGTTTTTATTGTAAAAAAAATTTATAATTATATTACTAATTTATAGCCAGAAAGCATGTTCTAATGATATTATTTTCTTTATTTGTTTGATGGCGATATGCATGAAGTATATTCAATGTGTGTTCTTAGATTTCCAATTATATATGTTCATGTACTAAAAAATAATTATTTAATTTTTTTTATTGCTTAATTTTTTTATCTATCAAATAAAATAGGATGAAAAAATATATTAGTTATATATTTTATTATTAAACCCGCGCAACGCGCGGACATCGACCTAGTTAATTTATATTCCTCACATCACACACACCCCCTTTTCCCCTTATTCACATCAATGTCTATATTGTGTGTTCGGTTGTTGGTGTATTCTAAAAGGTGAATAAGCTCATTACACGAAAAACAGCTTCTGGCGGCGGTTTGTTAAGGACAATGTTTGAAAACGCCCCTGCAGTTTAAACTTTTTCAAAAATAATGCTTTTACAGAGGCGGATCTCATAAATGCCCCTAATTAATGAAAACCAATCCATTTTTTAACCTTTTTTCCTTCTTCTCTTTTTCAAATCACGATGTGGTAATCTTTTAGAGAGCCAATTTTTTCATCTTCTCCAAATCACGATTCTCTTCGCGCGTAAATTCCCTAATCAGTTTTCTCTTCGCGCATAATTTCCCTAATCAGTTTTCTTTTCTTCTCCAAATCACGATTATCTTCTCATTTTCTTAGGGTTTCTGATTTCAATAATTTTGCGTAGAAGAACTGATATCAATGGATTATTTTCTGGTGAGGAAAGCTTATATTAGGGATTCTACTGCATATTTTGTATGATCTCATAATCGTGATTCGTTGCTCTCTCTGGTATGATCATTTTCCACTTCTTAACACTAATTGTTTTTCTATTTGTTGGAGACTAACATTTAAAGGAATAATTAATAATTTATATTGCGTATATATCACTTATATTAGGGATTCTACTGCATATTTTGCGGGGTAATCTTGCATATGAGTGATATTTGTATTTCTGTATTTGCAATAAAACTGCATTCAGTTCAAATTATTTTGAATTGAGATGATAAATCAAGTACATGATATTTTTTCATGAATTTATGTAATTCAAAGAAATCCTACAAAATGTTTATTCTAGGAGCTTTTGACCAGGCACTAATCCACAGTTGTAGGATTTCTTCCAACTGATGCTAAATTTTGACTTTTTATATTTACAAATGTCTCCCATAGCATGTACTTGTGCAAAGATTACATAAACTTAAATCATGAGGTACTTACACCTTGCTCAACTCTGCTTGTATTATAATCGCAGGCGTCTGATATCGAGGCTTGTAGAATCTTCTTTAATTCGCAACGCATTGGTCAGTACATCAGTATCTGTACTGACTTGATCGGACATATCTTGTTAGATGTGCGGGGCTGCAAATGAGTGATCATTTCTTTCATAGTAATAACTGCAAGTTTCCTATGGTCTTTTGAGTTTCTGTTGTCACCTTGTTGCAGGATGCTCTTATTCTTTCCTAAGTTGTTGACAGATTGTAGAAGAATGAAGCTCGCCAATATGTTATCTATCTATATTTAATATAAGTAAGTTGCTTTATGCCTTTTTTGATATTCATGCCTATCGCCAATAACCCAAATTTATCTATGGATTTTGTTTTTGAAAAATTCATTACTGCATTATTGTTTTTGTTCATTGTTTCGTTTTCCTGGATGATATTTTTTTGGAACAGGACCATCTCCAAGATGTACCATCTTATGCATTTACTTTTATGTCCCGTATTTATTTGTTTTTTCCATTAACTTTATAATAGATATGTATGTCGGTTTTCCGAACTGAAAGCTAGCAAATGATGTCATCATTGAAGCTGGAGAAATGTTTTAGTCATCTTATCTTTAAAAAATCTGAAGAATATGGAGTCCCCTGTGAGCTTTTCTGCCTTCATTTCTGTCTTTATTTCTTGACTTGCTTGTACAGACAGTTGCTGACTCATTTGTTGCTTTATGAAAGTTGTATTTGTACTTGTAGTTTCATTATAGCTCAGCTGAAAAAAGGCGTTTTTTTTTTACATATCTACAGTTGGAGACCTTTAAGATACAACTAATGCAATTGCTAAATAATGATAGTTCATTTAGTGAGATCCTGTTTCTATGTTCTTTTCTTGAACTGTTGTATTTAGAAATTTGTCTTGAACTGCTGTATGTAGGATCTTTGCTTCTTTTGTTTCTTAAGAGGTGCTAATTAGCTTTTCTTCTATCTTAAACAGCAAACTGAAACTATTGACATCGAAACTTGTGACTATTCAGTTTCTAAAACCTGTGTTGTTAAAGGTGCTACTGTTAAACTTGCTTCATCCTTCATTTCATTCATTATCATCATTTTTGCCTAATATATATTATGGCTATTGCTCAGTGAATTTCAACCATAAGGATGTAGGTTCAAAATTTGGTTATATGTTTGAGCATTATAAACAAATTTTCTCAACCTCACTTTCTCAATCTCATCGGGAGGTGTATTATTTAAACTTTGTTATACCACATGTCTCAGTTTCTCAATCTCATTGAGAGGTGTTATTTACAATTTACACTTCACATTTTAATTTTTTTCTTAATGTTTCTTCGTATTATATTTTCAGTTTGATGCAGGAAGGTCGATGCCATCAGTTTGGATTCTGTTTATGGCGCAGCATTCTCTGGGTCCTAATGGAGGTCAGATTTTTTTCTGTTAATTAGTTTTATAATCAATTTGTTATCTAGGTCCTGTTTTTTGCATGAATTACATAAAGAAGAACATTGATTGATTGCAATCTAAATTGCAATCTAGTAGTTCTAATGGAGAAAAGCAAGGAGAAGCAGCTACACTTGGTTTTGCTGATGCCTTAGATTATGTTTTAATGGCAATTGGGTGTGTTGGTGCATTAGTTTATGTTCTTTGACTCTTTTGCTTCAGTTTTTTGATGATCTTGTTAAGTCTTTTGGTTCTTATGCTATAAGGATACGGATAAGATGATGCAAGAAGTTTTGAAGATAACTCAAGAAACCCATTTTTATTATTTTTAACCTAACCAAATTATGAAGCTAACAACAAATTTTCTTTCTTTTTTGATTCGTAGTATATGTTTTACATTCTCATTGTTGGTGCTGCAATTTCGGCATCTTCTTCGGCAGGTTTGTTCTTTTTGACTCTGTTTTTGGTTTATTATGCTCTGTTTTTTGAGAATTTGAAAGTGCAGCTTTTTAATTGAATTTAACTGGATATACGGAGTTATCATGTTGGATGTGGACTAGAGAGACAATCAACTAAAGTGAGGATCAAGTATTTAGAAGCAGCTTCAAACCAATTGTTCGAATTCAAGTTTGCTTGCTTTCGTTGGGAATCAAGATCATTACAAGGATATTCATCAACATTGAACCTAACTTTACTTTGATGTTAACCTGTAATTGAAATTAATTTTTTGCTTATAAATTACTGTTCTTTTTTGGCTTAATGGAGTTTCCGGATGCTTCAGTTTATAATTAGTAGGTAAATGTAACTTCTGTAGGGCAGTTTAAACTGCCCAAATTTTTTTAAAAAAATATTCGATGTAGGGGCGGTTTTAACCGCCCCAACACTCTTTAAAATTCTTATATGTAGGGGCGGTCTTAACCGCCTCCTACTTCTTCACCCCTAATAAATACTTACCCCGGCAGGTGTTAAAACCGCCCCTATGACGTAGTGGCGCCGGGGAAAACGACGGTTTAGGGGCAGTTTGGTAAAACGCAGTTACAGCTTATAGGGGCGGTTATAACCGCCCCTACATAGAACAAAAACCGCCCCTAGAGGTGACTTTTGTTGTAGTGAAGGTAGTGTATTTATAGTGAATAAATAGTCTATATGGCATTATGAATATTAATCCTAATTGGATTTATACTTCCTAATGGCCCAATGACAACAAAGTTACCTTTCACCCAAATACTCCACAATAGAGTCCTAATACAAATAGGAATTAGAATTATAGGCATATTCCAATATTTGATAATCTTTTTGAAGAAAAAATAATAGTTCGGTAATTATTATTTTGTAATTTTTATAGTTTGATAATCATTTTATAAGAATGATATAATTCAGTAGCTGTAAAATATGTAACCCTACATTTGCCTATAGATGTTGAGGTATTTCCACATTTTATAAGTTTGTTGAGAGAGAAATGAGTTTTTTTTTTAGTGATGATTTGAGACAGATGAATTTAGCAACACTTTGAGAGTGGTTTTGCATAATTATTCTTGTGCAAACATTCACCCCAAATCATTATCATGTATTAAAATGCGCTTAAGATGGTAAAATGGGACTTAAAAATGAAAATCAAGATCACATCAAAACATACTTATAAGATATTTATTTAGAAAAAAATATTGCTTTTAAAATTTTGATTCTTTAATAAAAAAATTGGTTTGGTTCGATGTAAAAAAAAACATTTATTTGAATTATTATTTAAAAATTAATTTAATAAAATAGAAAATAAAAAATTAATTATCAGTTAAATATTATATATATTGAGAATTCAAATATTTTTATTTATCCAAACAATGGATTTGAAATTTATAAATTTGAAATGTAGGATTTGAAATGTAAAATTTAAAATCTAAATTTTAAATTCAAATCCATGAATCCAAACGTACTCTGAGTGTCTTCTCATAAGGATTTATGTACTCTTCCCCCAAGCAGTAAGACACCTGCACTAACCAATCTTGCGAGGTGTAAGTTGTTAGGCCCATGCAGCCATGCAAATCAACAAGTTCTTAAGCTTCATCTTCTATAAATACCAAACTCCAATTACACATTTATCACCACCAATTCTATCGATCTCTCTTCTTTTATATCACCATGGCTAAGCCTATTCTGCTTTCTCTCTGCCTTCTTGCTATCTTTAGCGGATCACTAGCTAGCCGTTCATTTCAGATGCAAAATGAGTGCCAACTCAATAGGATCAATGCTCTCGAAGCCGATGATCACATTCAGTGCGAAGCTGGAACCATCGAGTCATGGAATCCCAACCGCGACCAGTTCCAATGCGCCGGTGTTGCTGTCAGCAGGGAGACCATTGAACCCAATGGTCTTTTGTTGCCTGCCTACCATAATGCTCCACAGCTTGTCTATATTGTCCAAGGCAGTGGTATGATTGGAGTGATGATGCCTGGATGCGCTGAAACATTCCAAGAATCTCAGCAATCTGCTGGAAGCGGCGGTTGGCAACAAGAGCAGCACCAGAAGATTCGTCGTTACCGTCAAGGTGATATCATTGCTTTGCCTGCCGGAGTTGCTCACTGGTGTTATAATGATGGCAACGAACGCGTTATCGCTGTGAGCGTTTACGACACCGCCAACAATGCCAACCAGCTCGACAACAACCCCAGAGTAAGAAACAATGATTATATGTGAAGGTTGAAATACATTGGATGATAAAATTAGGCTAAATCTTGTTGAAATAATTCTTACATACAGGGCTTCTATCTAGCTGGTAACCCAGAAGATGAGTTCAGGCAACAATCCGGACGGCAAGGTGAGCGTGGCCGTATGGAGTCCTCCCCACGCGGCAGCCGTAGCCAGAGAGGCCAGGGTTCTTGCAACAATATGTTCTGCGGAATGGACACGAGACTCATTGCCGAAGCATTCAATATTGACGAACAGTTAGCAAGAAAGCTTCAGAGCCAAAATGATTTCAGGGGCAACATTGTCAGAGTCGAAGGTAGGATGCAGGTAGTCAGACCACCAAGAACCCAACAAGAAATGGAGGAGCAACGAGAGCATGAATCTGAAGGAAGCCGTCGTTTCAATGGTGTCGAAGAGACTTTCTGCACCATGAGGATGAAGGAAAACATTGGTGATTCTTCACGTGCAGACATTTTTGTCCCTGAAGTTGGTCGTATGAGCACCGTTAACAGCCATAACCTCCCTATTCTCCGGTCGCTCCAGCTCAGTGCTTCCCACGTTGTTCTCCGTAATGTGAGTTAAATATCCTAACATTACAAACGTTTCATTAGTTTGTTGCAAAAATAACATAGTACAACTGTTATGTTGAATAATTATTAATAATATATGGATTCATATCTTTTTAAATTTAATTTACAAATCTAATTAAATTTTATTGGCAGAATGCTGTTAGATTACCCCACTGGCACATGAATGCCCACAGCTTACTATACGCAATTAGAGGACAAGCAAGGATTCAGATAGTTGATGAAAATGGCCGCAGTGTGTTCGATGGCAGTATGAGCCAAGGACAAGTACTGACTGTACCGCAGAATTTCGTGGTGGTTAAAAGGGCGGAGAGTGACAGATTCGAATACGTCGCCTTCAAGACCAACGCCAACGCCATGACCTCCGATGTTGCTGGCCGAACTTCATCTGTTCGAGGCATGCCTGTGGAGGTGCTAGCCAACGCATTCAGGGTTTCAATTGAGGAAGCCATGAGGATTAAGTTTAACAGGCAGGAGACCACTTTCGGTCGGTCAGAACGTCGGTCTGAAAGAAGGGCAGTTGCTTAAGTAATAAATTTGTAGTATAGGAGTTGAATAAAAGAAAAGGACTCTTTTCAATGTGTAGAAATTGAATAAAAGAAACCAAATAGATATCTTGTTTTATGTATAATGCAAGTTGACAGAGTTTCTACTTGTAAATTAATAAAAATAAACGTTTCCTTTTCGTAATATGATCTCCATCTTTAGTATCTTCATTAAAAGGTTATTTATTTAGGAATATTTAGTAGTATTATAATATTTGATGGATTCATAATAACTACTATATATTGCCTATTTAATGAATTATATCTTGAAGTTAGTAGATAGTTGACATACTATACTCATAAAGTAGAGAAGTATAATTAGTTGATGACTTGAATAAGAAAAATGAAAATGAACTAATTTATTAATTAGTTATATAATTAAAATATGTGTTTATGAAAAATGAGTACGTATTTTTCAATTTAATATAACAAGTAAAATTACGAGCCCGTGCGAAGCATGCATAGCAAAATTTGTTCTTAAAAAATAGAATAACGATTCTTTTTAAGAAAAATACTTATTTCATCAAATCATGAAATAATAATTTGATGGAATTAATATTTAATAAACCAAAACAAGTAATAAGTATTTAATATGGAATAGATTATTTTATCCTTTACCAAAATCAAACATAAGCTTGTTGTAGGAATCAATTATTTGTGGTGAAGCTCATATGCTTCTTTCATCTAATATTTTTTGTACTCTTTGCAGTTTCAAGAAGACTAGATGATTCATTTCAAGCAAGAGTGCTAAACATGCATATTTATAATTGACATTCACTAGACTACATCTATCTGTTTTCACAGGGTTAGCTTGAATCTATGTTAAGCAGCTAGTACATGTAAGAAGAGGAAATTGCTACCAATGAGTTATAGCTCAAACGATATAAACGCTCAACAGTAAACTGTTAGGTCGTAAGTTCAAGTCCTCACACAAACGCTCCTCTTTCCCAATTATCCAAAAAAAAAAAGGAAATTGTTAAGTTTTATATTCATGGGCTTGAGCTGCAATTCATTTGTTTTTTCTTGAGGGGAGACTAATCTTACATTTGGTTATGTTTATCAACTCCGCAAAACTTAACAAACAGGGTTATGAAATTGAAATACTAATAAAATAATGGGTTAATGTCATAAAAATTCACCAACTTTACACGTTTTCTCATTTTAATCACATAGTTTAATTTTTTTCATTTTTATGCATAAACTATCACTTTTTCTCAAATTCATACACGGTGCCGAGGTGTCACGGCTCCATTGGTGTAATTCGCTGAGGTGGAGGTCAATTTACACCAATGAATGAGTGCCACCTCATCACCGTGCATGAATTTGAGAAAAAGTGATAGTTCGTGCATGAAAATGAGAAAATTTAAACTGCGTGATTAAAATGAGAAAATGTGTAAAATTCGTGATTTTTTTGACATTAACCCTAGAATAATTAAACTAAAATAATCATTAATTATACAAAATAATATAAAGTATTCCTAATTAACGATTATTTCAATTATAATTTTATGTTTAATACTTAAATACAATTTATAATTACATAAATAATTATTAATTTTAAAATAATACTAATTAACCAGAAATTGTTATAGTAATACTATTTATTGTTAAAATGTTTTTTATTTTTATAATAAATAATTAATCAAATATAAAATATAATGGACAAGTCACATTACGAGCCATGTATAAAGCACGTAAAGCGACACAGTTATTACTTAATTTTGCCTAACTTGTCTTTGATATGTTACCGAAGTTTAGAGATCTCAAAACTGTTGCAGAATTAGACTTCAGAAGGACAATCATAAGAAACTAAAAAACTGAAGTGATGAAATCATATTAAGAAGAGAAAAGGTTTATTTAATTTCCAAATAGCAACTCTGTCAACTTGCATTACACAAAACAAGATATCTATTTGGTTTCTTTTATTCAACTTCTACACATTGAAAAGAGTCCTTTTCTTTTATTCAAGTTCTATACTGCAAATTTATTACTTAAGCAACTGCCCTTCTTTCAGACCGACGTTCTGAGCGACCGAAAGTGGTCTCCTGCCTGTTAAACTTAATCCTCATGGCTTCCTCAATTGACACCCTGAATGCGTTGGCTAGCACCTCCACAGGCATGCCTCGAACAGATGAAGTCCGGCCAGCAACGTCGGAGGTCATGGCGTTGGCGTTGGTCTTGAAGGCGACGTATTCGAATCTATCACTCTCTGCCCTTTTAACCACCATGAAATTCTGAGGCACAGTCAGTACTTGTCCTTGGCTCACACTGCCGTCGAACACACTGCGGCCATTTTCATCAACTATCTGAATCCTTGCTTGTCCTCTAATGGCGTAGAGTAAGCTGTGGGCATTCATGTGCCAATGGGGTAATCTAACAGCATTCTGCCAAAAAAAATTAATTAGATTTGTAAACTAAATTAAAATGATTTAGATTGGATATATTATTGAATAATTATTCAATGCAACAGTTGTGTCACGTCATTCGTGCAATAAATAAATGAACGTTTCAACGTTAGGATATTTAACTCACATTACGGAGAACAACGTGGGAAGCGCTGAGCTGGAGTGACCGGAGAATAGGGAGGTTATGGCTGTTAACAGTGCTCATGCGACCAACTTCAGGGACGAAAATGTCTGCACGTGAAGAATCACCAATGTTTTCCTTCATCCTCATGGTGCAGAAAGTCTCTTCGACGCCATTGAAATGGCGGCTTCTTTCAGATTCGCGCTCTTGTTGCTCCTCCATTTCTTGTTGGGTTCGTGGTGGTCTGACAACCTGAATCCGACCTTCGACTCTGACAATGTTGCCCCTGAAGTCATTCTGGCTCTGAAGCTTTCTTGCTAACTGTTCGTCAATGTTGAAAGCTTCGGCAATAACTCTCGTGTCCATTCCGCAGAACATATTGTTGCAAGATCCCTGGCCTCTCTGGCTACGGCTGCCGCGTGGGGAGGACTCGCTCTGGCGACGCTCACCTTGGCGTGCAGATTGTTGTCTGAACTCATCTTCTGGGTTACCAGCCAGATAGAAGCTCTGTTACAGGATTAATTAAACCAGATTTAGCTTAATTTTATCAGCCAATATAATTCAACCTTAACATATAATCATTGTGTCATACTCTGGGGTTGTTATCGAGCTGGTTGGCATTGTTTGCTGTATCGTAAACGCTCACAGCAACAACGCGTTCGTTGCCGTCATTATAACACCAGTGAGCAACTCCAGCAGGCAAAGCAATGATATCACCTTGACGGAAATGACGAATCTTCTGGTGCTGCTCTTGTTGCCTACCACCGCTTCCAGCAGATTGTTGAGATTCTTGAAATGTTTCAGCGCATCCAGGCATCATCACTCCAAGCATACCCCTGCCTTGGACAATATAGACAAGTTGTGGAGCATTGTTGTAAGAAGGCAACAAAAGACCATTGGGTTCAATGGTGTGCCTGTTGACAGCAACACCAGCGCATTGGAACTGGTCGCGGTTGGGATTCCATGACTCGATGGTTCCAGCTTCGCACTGAATGTGATCATCGGCTTCGAGGGCATTGATCCTGTTGAGTTGGCACTCATTTTGCATCTGAAACGAACGGCTAGCTAGTGATCCGCTGAATATAGCAAGAAGGCAGAGAGAAACAGAGAGCAGAATAGGCTTAGCCATGGTGATAGAAGCAGAGAGATCGATAAAATTGGTGGTGATAAATATGGTAGCAGAGTCTGGTATTTATAGAAGAAGCAGCTTAAGAGCTTGTTGATTTGCATGGCTGCACAGGCCTAATGACTTACACCTCAGAAGATTGGTTAGGGCAGGTGTCTTACCATTTGGGAGAAGAGTACATAAATCCTTATGAGAAGGCAGTGAAGGGTTTTCATATCTTATAATCTTGTTTTGCAATGATCTTGATTTTCATTATTAAGTCCCATTTTACCATCTTCATCACATTTTAATATAGGATACTGATTTGGAGTGCGTTTGCCAAAGAAAAGTTCTATAAAACCACTCTCTAATCCTTACTAAATTCATTACTGATGTATCTCCCTACAACAATCTCTAATCCTTCTCTATTCATTGTCACTAATTTACTGATTTCTAACAGTGTTAACTCCACATATATAATTTTGATATATATAATCATAATAAATTAGGCAAATATAACTTCATACTCGCCCTTTACAATTTACAATGTAATAAATATGCTTGAATTTGTGAGGCTGGAGAGAATTTCTTATTCAAACTGTTATAGATTATTGAAATGTACACAAATACAAAGAGTTACTGTTCTAATTAGTTTTTATTATTTACTAAACAAAGTTATAAAACAGACTCTTAATTAAGAAAAAAATAAAAAATCTTAAGCAGATATATACAAAAGCTGGTTGTATATTTCTCAAATGGCAAATTTCATAACCACTTTTGCGTTGCCTGCTCGTCGCGCCACAAATCGTCACAAAAATACAAAATTCAATAACCCTTTTTGTTTCCATGTTTTCAGATCAAAGACACCTGCCAAGCCTGAATTTATGAGGTGTAAGAGATGAAGACTAAGGATCCATGCAAATGAAACAGTAAGCTCAACAAATCCTTACTCTTATTATCTCCTTCCTCTGCTATAAATATCAAACTCTACTTCTCCATTTATCACCACCAATTAGTATTTCTCTTCTTCTGTAACACCATGGCTAAGCCTATGATCCTGCTCTCTCTTTCTCTCTGTTTTCTTGCTCTCTTCCATGGATCGCTAGCTAGCCGTTCGTTTCAGATGCAAAATGATCAGTGCCAACTCAATAGGATCAATGCTCTTGAGCCTGATAACCATATTCAGTGTGAAGCTGGAACCATCGAGTCATGGAATCCCAACCACGATCAGTTCCAATGTGCTGGTGTTGCTGTCAACAGGCACACTATTGAACCCAAGGGTCTATTGTTGCCTGCCTACCACAATGCTCCGCAACTTGTCTACATTGTCCAAGGTATACTTATTGCATATGAGAAATTAATTAAAGAAGCAAAGTTATATAATTTCTGCTAGCTTGTGATGATTACATTGATTGATTTTTTTTATAAAATGCAGGTAGGGGTATGCTTGGAGTGATGCTTCCTGGATGCGCAGAAACATTCCAAGAATCTCAACAGTCTGCTGGCAGGAGAGGCAGCAGCAGCGATAGGCAACAAGAACAACACCAGAAAATTCGCAATGTCCGTCGTGGCGATATCATTGCTTTGCCTGCTGGTGTTTCTCACTGGTGCTATAATGACGGAAACGAACGCCTTGTTGCTGTCAGTGTTTATGACACCGCCAACAGCGACAACCAGCTCGACAATAATCCCAGAGTAACAAACCTCCTATAACAATTATTAAATAGTACTGTTTAATTAAACTAAAGTAGCAAATAATTTGCTAATAAATTTTGTTGCAGAGCTTCTATCTTGCCGGTAATCCAGAAGACGAGTTCCGAGGATTCAGAAGTCAGGGTGAACACGGACAGAGTGAATTTTCCAGACGCCCCACTAGGGAGCGAACACAAGGATCTTGCAATAACATGTTCTGCGGGTTGGACTCGAGTCTCCTAGCGGAAGCTTTCAACATCGATGAGCAATTGGCAAGAAAGCTTCAAAGCGAGAATGACAACAGAGGCAACATTGTGAGAGTGGAAGGTGACCTTGAGGTGACAAGACCCTCCAGGAGTCAGCAAGAAAGAGAGGAGGAAGAAGAGCGCAAGTTTGATCGCCGACCATTCAATGGCATCGAAGAGACATTCTGCAGCATGAGATTGAAGGAGAACATCGCTGACGCTTCACGTGCTGATGTTTTCGTTCCTGAAGTTGGTCGCTTGAGCACCGTCAACAGCCATAACCTCCGCATTCTCCGTGCCCTCCAACTCAGCGCTTCCCATGTTGTCCTCCGCAACGTAAGTTTAATCAATCTCTCCCATTTAAATTAATTTTCTGCAGAAGAATTAATAGTCGATTAATGATTTTGTTACCGTTGGCAGAATGCTATTAGACTGCCACACTGGCACATGAATGCACACAGCATTATATATGCCATCAGGGGCCAAGCTAGGATTCAGATAGTTAATGAGAACGGTAACAGCGTCTTCGATGGCAGTGTTAAAGAAGGGCAGGTGTTGACAGTGCCCCAGAACTTCATGGTGGTGAAAAGAGCAGAGAGCGAAAGATTCGAATACGTGGCCTTCAAGACCAACGACAACGCCATGACATCCGATGCTGCTGGCCGCACCTCAGCCCTCCGAGCCATGCCTCAAGATGTGCTAGCTAACGCATTCGGAATTTCAATCGACGAAGCAAGAAGGATCAAATTTAACAGGCAGGAGACTACTTTTGGTCGATCAAGGTCTCAGTCTGGAAGGAGAATTGCTTAATTTAATTCAAGGAAATGTAAATTAAGAGGGGCATGCACATATAGCCTTTTTGTTATGAATGTGCACAGGGTTAGAAAAATAAAAGAGACACTAGATGATCTCGGTTGTTTGTCTTGTAAGTAAAGAAACAGCTTCTTCTACTTGCCAATAAATTAATAAACATCTTTTCTTTTAATCAGTTTTTCATATAATGATGAGTTAATCAGTTTTTTTAAAGTCGTAACAAATCCGTCACAAATTATGAATTTTGCGACGGATAATGTCCCTCACACATTCGTCACAATTTCGTCACAGAAATCAGCTAAAAAGACTTACAATTCGGTCACAATTTGTGGCAGAAAAATCCGTCATAAATTTCCGTCACAATTCCAGGTAGCAGATCAGCAGCAGTTTTAAAATAAAAAATCAAACGATAAGCAGCAGCAGTAGCAAAATGAAACAGCCAAAACCAGAAGACGCAGCAGCAACTCGAACAGCATAATCCGGACAACAAAAATCAGCAGAAGCAAAACGAAACAAGAGAATCGGAATATGCAGCGGTGATAACAGAAACAAGAAAATGCATGAACAAAAATGCAGCAGCAACAACAAAAACCAGAAAATGCAGGAACAGAAACTCAACATCAGATACTTAGCAGCAGAAACCAGAAAATGCAGAACAACAACAAGAATGCAGCAACAGAAATATGTTTAAAAAAATTGAAGAATAGCACACAGTCCATCATAACTATAAATGTTAATTTAAACTTTTCAAAAATTTATATAAATACTTATAAACGTTAATAATCTTCTAAAATTTCAGATTTTATCAACTTAAACGTTAACTAATAAGATAAACATTAAATAAAATCAAAAATATTCAAATGATGCAGGTGAATTGGTAACCGTTTAAAATTTGAAATTAGAATTTTATTTTCCGAAAGTTACCTATCCGGCTTAAATGAGAATTAATGTAAATCCGAAAAACTAAAAACAATGCCTCATAATTAGAACCCATCCACACCACTTCATGTACCCTGTACAAAAAAAAAATAGCCCCTTGACAATTCTCAAACAATAAAGGTCCCACAATATTACAGTAATAAAAACATGATTAACTTATGGGACATAGTCAATTTTGTTTAGCTGCTAAAATGGCTGATCAGTGGAATGTGATTAGTACATCCTAATCTGATTGAATTCCACAATATTGTTAAGTCGCCATTTTTCAAATTAACATAATTAATTAACAATCATTGAATCAACAATTCGATTTTCAGTTCTTACAAACATTATCCTAAAAGTAAAATTACAATTCACATGCAGTACTTTCATAAAACTGTAGAGATGAGTGCTTTCTTCTGAATAGAAATTGCTGAAACTAAAGTTTTCAAACCTTTTAAAAGAATACATACAATTGAACCTTGAAACTATTATTAAAACAGCCCACAGAAAAAAAAACTACAAACAAAACCACTCATACGTTGCATTCATCAGTACAGCAGATGCCACAACTCGTTGTAGAAAACTAAATTGCTTTGCGTCGCCTGCTCGTCGCGCCACAACTTGTCACAAAAGCCAAAATTTCATAACCGTTTTTTATCATGTTTAAGATGGAAGACACATGCCAAACCTTGACATACGAAGGTGTAAGACATCGAGCTTAATCATCCATGCATATCAGACAGTTCTTACTCTGCTATAAATACCAAACTCTACTTCCACATTTATCACAACCAATTTTAGTATCACTATGGCTAAGCCAACGATCGTGCTCTCACTTTCTCTCTGCTTTCTTGCTCTCTTCCATGGATCGCTAGCTAGCCGTTCATTTCAGATGCGAAATGATCAGTGCCAACTCAATAGGATTAATGCTCTTGAACCTGATAGCCATATTCAGTGCGAAGCTGGAACCATCGAGTCATGGAATCCCAATCGCGACCAGTTCCAATGCGCTGGTGTTGCAGTAAACAGACATACCATTGAACCCAAGGGTCTGTTGTTACCTGCTTACCACAATGCTCCACAACTTGTCTACATTGTCCAAGGTATACTCATTGATTTATGAGAAATTAATCAAAGAAACAAAATTCTTCTAAATTTCTGCTTGATTGATTAGTTTATAAAATGCAGGTAGGGGTATGCTTGGAGTGATGCTTCCTGGATGTGCTGAAACATTCCAAGAATCTCAGCAATCAGCTGGCAGCAGAGGCAGCAGCACTAGCCAACAAGAGCAGCACCAGAAGATTCGTAATATCCGTCGTGGTGATGTCATTGCTTTGCCTGCTGGTGTTTCTCACTGGTGCTATAATGACGGCAATGAACGCCTTGTTGCTGTCAGCGTTTATGACACCGCCAACAGAGACAACCAGCTCGACAATAACCCCCGAGTAACAAACAGCAACCTACAACTCTGTTATATAGTACTGATTAATTAAACTAATTATGTTGGCAAATAATTTGCTAATAAATTGTGTTGCAGAGCTTCTATCTTGCCGGTAATCCAGAAGATGAGTTCCGAGGATTCAGACGCCAGGGTGAACGCGCACAGAGCGAATTTTCCAGACGCCCCACTAGGGAGCGAACACAAGGATCTTGCAATAACATGTTCTGCGGGTTGGACTCCAGTCTCCTAGCTGAAGCTTTCAACATCGATGAGCAATTGGCAAGAAAGCTCCAAAGCGAGAATGACAACAGAGGCAACATCGTGAGGGTGGAAGGCGACCTTGAGGTGACAAGACCCTCCAGGAGTCAGCAAGAGAGAGAGGAGCAAGAAGAGCGTGAGTATGATCGCCGACCAGTACCTTTCAATGGCATCGAGGAGACATTCTGCACCATGAGATTGAAGGAGAACATTGCTGATCCTTCACGCGCCGATGTGTTTGTCCCTGAAGTTGGCCGCTTAAGCACTGTCAACAGCCATAACCTTCGTATTCTCCATTCCCTCCAACTCAGCGCTTCCCATGTTGTCCTCCGCAATGTAAGTTAATTAATTTTCCATATCCTGCATCAGAACTAATTAACAAGCAGTAATTAACCGATGGTAGTGTTGACAGAATGCTATTAGACTGCCACATTGGCACATGAATGCACACAGCGTTATCTACGCCATCAGGGGCCAAGCCAGAATTCAGATAGTTAACGAAAACGGAAACAGCGTCTTCGACGGCAGCGTAAAAGAAGGACAGGTGTTGACGGTGCCGCAGAACTTCATGGTGGTGAAAAGATCAGAGAGCGAAAGATTTGAATATGTGGCCTTCAAGACCAACGATGACGCCATGACATCTGATGCTGCTGGCCGCACCTCAGCCCTCCGAGCCATGCCTCAGGATGTGCTAGCCAACGCATTCGGAGTCTCAATCGACGAAGCAAGAAGGATCAAATTTAACAGGCAGGAGACTACTTTTGGTCGATCAAGGTCTCAGTCTGGAAGGAGAATTGCTTAATTTAATTCAAGGAAATGTAATTAAGAGGGGCTTGCACATATAGCCTTTTTGTTATGAATGTGCAGAGGTTTAGAAAAATAAAAGAGACACTAGATGGTCTCTGAAGTTTGTCTTGTAAGTAAAGAAACAGCTTCTTCTACTTGCCAATAAATCAATAAACATCTTTTCTTTACTCAGTTTTTCATATAACGATGAGTTATATTGATGCCAATTTTGATCATGATCATGGAATAAATTCAAGGCAATAGTTGTGCCATGTAATTCGTGCAACAAACAAATAATATGTATATAACGTTAAGATATTTAATGATAAAAATTAAACAAATATTAATTATTCCATTATCACAAACATCTCATTAGCTTGTTGTATAAATGACGTCATACAACTATTGCCGGTAATAATCACTCATGATCATGATGGTCGGCCTCCTAGTTTCATATTCAAAACACAATGTTTTGTGTTAGATTTAATTTAAAGGACAAATGCACCAAAAATAAGAAAAAGGTAGCATATAAAGTTTAGATCCAAAGTACTAATATTTTTATGACTTTTTAAAAGTAAATTGTTTTATGATTTGAATCAATAAATGATAATTTACTCTCAAAGAATAGTAAAGTTATTTTCAATCTATTATTTCTCCTTTTTGGCGGTTAAGTCTCTTAGTTTATATGGTCAAAAAAAGCTTTATTGTTGAAAATTTAAATTCAATTTACCCCATAAATTTATTTTTATTTTAAAAAAGTTTATAAAATCATAAAAAAGTTTACTGTTATTATTAAACTATAGTATTTAATTACTGTAGTTTGATGCTTGATTTTTAAGGATGTGTTGATGCCCAATGACGATTGTCACACAAAAATCTTCCAATTTAAAATTAATAATTTTTCCAAAAATAACTTGATTGGAACTCAATTGAACATTTTCAAAGTTTGTAATCAATTCATAACTTTAAAAGTTGATTTTTGTTTTTCTAGAAAGTTTAGGGGTAAATTTGTAATTTTCAGTACCTGATTGCAAACTTTTAATAAACTGGAGTCAATTATAATTTTATATATTAAATTGCAAACTTTAAAATATATGGGACAACTTTAAATTGTCTTTTTTAATGACCTAATAATTAATTTTTAATGATAAGAAATTTTGGTTTGAGATTTTGAAAAAGAAAAAAATTGCATTGCATGTACACAATTTGATATATTTTGTTAGCTTTTTAAATTTTGCCAAAACGTCAAAAATAAACCATCTTTATGCGTTTTTCAAATTATACCCTAACCTTCTAAAATCGTCAATTTTATCTAAACTATTATATTTCACTTTCAATTATACCCTAAAATTCTAAATTAACCTCTTTTTCATTCCAAAAAAGTTCAAATAATTCCCCTTCCATCAAAAAAACGACCTTCTTCCCCATCAACTTTCAAAGATTTGCACTGTTAAATCTCAAATTTCAGTTTCTGCATATCAATCGAAAATCTAATAAAGCACAGCTTAAATAAAAACGATTAGGATTAGAATTCTGGACTCACCGCATGGAGAGAGCAATGCTCGTTCGAGCACATACAAATCAACCGCATTATCTTCAGGAAAAGTAGATGTAAAGCTCAGAACAAAATCAATGAGAACCTGCGAACTATATTTCCTAATTAATTGTAACGCCAATATTACAAAGCAACAGCAATCTCAGCCCCTAACAAATAAAATCACTCACCAATTGATTAGTACCATTACCTGTTGGTATGTTAGAAGTGCTCCAATCAAAATTTAACGTGGTTCAGTGTTGTTGATTTGGCAGAGGCAGACATAGATGAGGCTTTCTACATGATTTAAGGATTTAAGTTTCAATTTGCCCCCTCAATTTGTAAACAATGGTCAATTAACGTATAAATTAATTTTGTGGGTAAATTAGTTACGAACTTGATATTTATGGGCTATTAACCCCATTTGGGCTAATTAATTTACAAATTGAGGGGGCAAATTGCCAATTTTAGGAAACAATTAGCTTATAAGCTGAGGGGACAAATTGACAAAATGGAATTAACTGCCCATAATCAACAAATTCGTGACTAATTTGCACACAAAGTTAATTTGCGTGTTAATTGCCCATTGTTTATAAGTTGAAGGGAAAAATTACCATTTAATTCATGACTTAAGTAAATAACAAATTTCATATAGTATGGTGCCAAATACAATAGTATAAGGACTAATTAAAAAGTAAAATAGATTAGGGACAAACTAAACAAAAAATACAAAATACAAAAATCTTACGATGAAGATGAAATTTTTCTAATTTATAGGTTAAAGTACCAATAAAAATAGACTTAACTATCTTTATTATATTTTGACCCATCATTTTTAAATTCTTGCAATTAAACCTAATTTTCAAAAAAATTGAATTGAATTTTTAAATTTGAATTTAAATTTACAAAATTAAATTAAAAAAAATCTTACTAAATACCCAATTAAATCAATTTGGAGACTATATTTATGGCCATCATCATCGGACCACCCGTGCATCCCGTATCAAAAATATAGTACTTACAACTATAATTTGGCTTAATTACTTAAAAACCACCCACCTTGTCACTTTTTTTCATTTATACCATGACCTAGAAAAAATTTCAATTGTACCATATTTTCAATTTTTATGTTTCATTTGTACCCCAAAATTAAAAATTTTGATAATTTAATTAATTTAAGGATGAAAATATTAAAAACAAGATACATAAATGATTAATATTAACGTTTTATCAGAATATAGGTTAAAAATGAAGGACTAATTTAAACTCTTTTTCAAAAAAAAAATAGGTCAATTTAACTCATTAGGGTAGAGATGAAACATAAAAATCGAAAATAGGGTACAATTGAAAATTTTCCTAAGTCATAGTATAAATGAAAAAAAGTTATAAGGTGGGTGGTTTTTAAGTAATTAGACCCTATAATTTTGATGCAGTTTTTTTTAGGCTAATAATCACTCATATCTCTGACTTTGGACCCCCTTATAGCAAATTCTCTAAACTTCATTTTCAGTCAGTATACCTCCTAAATTTTGGGTCAGTTGGTAGTAAATCTTTTTCGTCCATTTGAATTTTACGCCGCCTCACATTGCCGATGTGGCATTTAAAAGATTTAAAAATAATACATACACAATTAGCTCCACATCACCTCACACGTCATTAAAAACTCTAAAATTTTAAAAATCCTAAAATCCTAACTACCCATCCACCTGTCGTCGCCGCCCACTTCGAACACAACCTTTTCGCTAGCCGCAACCTGCTCAGATCGTCGCCTCTCTAATAACTGCCACCCATTCCGACCGCCTAAGGTGAGAACGAATCATTTGTCCTCAGTTAATTTATTTGCTCATCTTCAGTTAAGGCACTACTAGAAAAATGTCGATTAGTGGTGGATTTTAGCGACAGATTTCAAATTTGTAGCTAAAATCATTTTCACCGATGGATTTAGCAAAATTGTGGGAATCATCCTGCCAATTTTAGCGACGGAATTTTCGTCGCTAAAATTGGCGGGATTAATCCCGCCATTTTATTTAACTTTTAGTGACGGATTCAACAATCCATCGCTAAAAGTATTATTTTTATTAAAAAAATTATTATTTATTTAATAAAAAAATTATTATTTATTAAAAAAATTAAAAAAATTTAATTAAAAAATTATTCTTTTTATTCGTTCCTTTTATTTAAAACAATTATTAAAAAATTATTTATTTAAAAAATAATTAGTATGAAAAATAATTATTTTATAATGTGGGAGTAAATTGCGAGAGTAAATATTTATTCCTTTTAGTGATATTTTAATATAATATACATAGATATATAATAAAAATCTGAGTTGGTTAAAATAGAGTTACGCGCGGAGAAATTTCAGAGTTAAAAACCTTTGGATGGGAGCAATAGAAGGCAGGCTGGGTGACCTATTGGGAAGTTAGAAAGTTTGTAAAAATCGTGGCTAGATGACGAAGGGTGGCCTATCACGGATAGGTGGGTGATGGTAGGCGACGGATTAAATAATATTTCCTTTTACTATTTAATTAAAAATATTAAGTTAATTTTTTTATTTAAAAAAAGTAGTTACGGATTTCAATCCGTCGCTAAAATATGTTTTTAATTTTTAAAAATTTTGTCGCTAAATTTCTCATTTCGTCGCTACGAAATTTTGCGACAAGTTTGCGGTCCGTCGCTAATCCGTTGCTAAACGTGTTTGGTAACGGATTTTGGCCTTTTAGAGACGGAAAAATTTGTCACTAAATAGTTGTATTCTAGTAATGAGGACGGATCGCCGAAAATGAATCAAATGGTGATTCATCTTCTCAGAGGACGAACCCATCTAGTTCCTCCTAGCTCTAATGAAGACAGCAGAGGTAACAGAGGCAGGACGAACCCATCTATCTTAGAATTTTTATTTTTAATTTATTTTTTAGTTATGTTTTAAGATTTAGGTTTTTAGGGATATTTTAGGTATTTTAATTTTTTTAAGATTTTTTGATGAGGTGTCAGCTGATGTGGAGCTATGTGTATTTCTAATTTTTATTTTTAAAATGCCACGTCGGCAATGTGAGAAGGCGTCATACTTCAAATGGACGGAAAGAATTTATTGTTCACAGACCCAAATGGAAATGAAATTTAGGGAGTTTGTTGTTAGGAGTCCAAAAGTTAGAGGTCATAGATGATTATTAGCAATTTTATTAAGGATGTGATGATGTCGAACGATGATAGCCATAGAAAAATCGTCCGAATTATAATGAATAATTTTCTAAAAATAGTTCATCTGAACTTAACTGAATATTTTTAAAATATTACAATCAACTAAAAAACTTCAAATTGATTTTTCTCTTTTTAGAAAGTTTAGGAGTTAAATTGCAATTTGATATACTTAAATGAAAACTTTCTTTTAAATCGGAGTCAGTTGATAATTTTATGAATTCAATTGCTAACCGTAAAACATTTGACTTTTCATGGAATCAAAGAATTTATCCTCAACTTATCATCTCGCTTTTTAAAAAATCTATATCCCTTCTCTCTAGCTAAAACCAATAAATTTAGTTTAGAGGGGTAGTTTTTTGGCCTTTTGGCCGGAAAACCACCTCCTCCGTTATCTTTAGGGTAGGGCCAGGTAGTGTCTGGACCCTACCTCAATTAAAAAATTTCATCACACTTTACTGAGTAATCCAAGCTTTTGCCTAGCCCTACTTCATTTAACAAAAACAAGGGCTTAGTACACAAATATCTAAAAAATTGAGTTTGTTTACATTAGTGACTCACAAAATATTTTTATGCAGAAATCTCTCAAAAAAAAAACATTTTTCATAAATACCTCAAATCTTAAAATGAGCTGATCTACTAAAAAAAATAGGACCTTTATACCCCCTTCTTCTCCAGTTTACTAAAAATAAAAAATTGACGTTACCATTCTTACCGATGGTGCTTTCGTCTCCATAGTTGCCGTTAACTTCCCGAGGTTGACCGCCGCTGACAATACTTCAGCCGATGTCATTGTTCCATCGTTGCTCCAAATCTACTGTTCTTCCAATTTCTTGTTACAATATCACAATTTGTTATCAAAAAAAGTTACAAATAGAAAAAGAAGAGTCTTCTTTCTTTCCCCTGTTCTTATTACTTTTTGTCCAAAATCTTTGGCCTTTTAGATCCAAAGAGTCAAAAATTCTCGCCATTTGTGTTAAAAGGTGAAGTGGGTTTTGCTTTAATTGGTGCATGAATTTTTACTGGTTTCTTACTTTCTGTGGTCTCATGGAATTACAACCCAATGGTGCACATGTTCTTGCTTTTTAAAATAATATGTTTTATCTTTTTCTTTATTGTTGAATTAAAATTTGTCTTTTTAATAATTTTATATTTGTGTTCATGATGAAGTGGTTATTTATGCTTTTAATTTTATGGAATTTCTTTTTTGGGTTCTCCAAAAATGTGTAATTCTTAACATCTTGATTGTCTACAAATTGTAAAGTGATTCAATTTCTGGAGTTTAAGTTTGTTAGATCTCTTAATTGTTAAATTTGAATTTGCTTGAAATTATAGCTCCTCTTAACTGAAATTAAGATGTATATCAACTTCTTATTTGCTGAAACTATGCTTTGATGACTAGTTAATTAATCTAAGCATTGTGAGAATGATTTGATAAATAATATCTCAATGTGTAAGACATTTGAATCTTCATTTCAGTATGCTAGTGAATATTTTGCCTTTAATTTGGTTATTTGCAATTCCAATCTGAATAGAATGATATGCATGTGTTCAACTAAATTATACGTGTAATTATGATTAAGCTCAGGCGTGATAAAATGTCAGCATATATCAATTCAAAGAGAAGTTTTGATGTTGAGATTATATGATTGTGGCTTGTGATCATGCTTTTGATTTCTACTTCAGATCCCTCTTTTTTCATTTTTCGCAACCATGTCGCTTCGCGGGAGGGGTTGACTTCTGAAGGGAAGTTGCTGCTAGATTTGAAGAACGACTTTCATGACAAATTCAATCATTAGGAGAATTAGAAGTTCAATTACAATGTTATATTGTTGAATGCATGTTGATTTTGTGTTGATTTGCAGTTAATATTTGATTTACTTTGGCAATGGAAAAGAAAACAATATTGTACGTGAAATATAAAAAAAAAACTAAAATTAAATTGAAATAGTATAAAGATACACTAATATTTGTTTGATCTTAGACTGATGTATAGTTGGTCTTTTGTTGATCTTAAGTTGATTTTATGTTGATTTCAGGTTGATATATAGGTTGATCTTAGGTTGATTTTAGGTTGCTTTTATGTTGATCATTGGTTGATTTTAGGTTGATATTTGGTTGATCTTACTTTTATCTGCAAATAAGCCTAACTTATTAATATAAATTTTAGTTATATAAACACATGATAAACTAATAAATATACATTTAAAATCTAAAATTGACAACAAATCGTTTCATAGTTAAATAAACACATAATAAACGAATAAATATAAGTTTTCATGTTGAGATTACATGATTATGCTTTTGGTTTCTACTTTAAAGAGGTTGAGTATCTGCTAGATTTGAAGAACGGGTTTCGTGAAAAATTCAATTATTTGGAGAATCAAAAGTTCAATTACAATGTTATTTTGTTGAACGTATGTTGATCTTGTGTTGAGTTTCAGATAATATTTGATTTACTTTAGCATTATAAAAGTAAACAATATTGTACGTGAAATAAAACTAAAAAAATTAAAACTAAACTGAGACATAATACAATTAAATTTGATGTATGGTTGATCTCGGGTTAACTTTGGGTTGATCTCGGGTTGATTTTAGGTTGATCTTTGGTTGATTTTAAGTTGATAATTGATTGATCTAACTTTTATCAGCAAATAAGCCTAAGTTACCGAAATAAATTTTAGCTATATAAACGTATGATAAGCTAATAAATATTTATTTAAAATTTAAAGTTGACAACAAATTGTTTTATAGTTAAATAAACACATAATAAATATATATTTGAAATCTAAAATTGACAACGAGTTGATATATAGTCACATAAACACATTATAGACTAATAAATTTAAAGTTGATAATTAGTTAATTTATGATTACTTAAACACATGATAAATTAAGTAAAAAAATTCAATATAATTTATAGTCACTTTTACAATCAGTTTACTATATTTATACTTAAAGTAAAATAAAAATAAAATAAAATAGATAAAATAAAATAAAATAGATAAAATAAATCATTAATTATTATTATTTTGTGAATAAATTATTAATGATAAAAAATGAATAAAAATTGATACTAATAAGTTATAACGAGATTACCGGATATAGATTGTGGTAACAGAGAGATTCTTAGGTAGACTGAGTCCACCACGTCATCCGTGGACTAGCCTATAACATAATGACACGTCATTAAAATGATGGCAATCTTGTAAATTCGTGTATTACTTATTTACACATTTGAATAGTAATATTACAAAATTGCCATTATTTTAATGACGTGTCATTATGTGATAGGTTTAGTCTACGGATGACGTGGTGGACTGAGTCTACCTAAGAATTTCTCTGTGGTAATAATAGTAGTATGCAATTTTCTAGGAGCGATCAAGAGCATGATTCATCAAGACCACAAGAGCCATTATTTGTTGATTTCTTGAATATTATTTCCCATTTTTTTGTTTTTATATCATCTTTTTTCCTTTTTTCTATTAAGCTATATAAGCTGCCTAATGACTGAAAGAAAAATGTCACATTTAATGCCTTCACTATAACATCTTTTTTTTTTTGAATCCTTTTTTCATTGAAAAAAGTAGCCTTTACGCCATCTTCCTCCCATAAACAATAAAATACTTCACCAAAACTCATTAAATTCAAATCAAAACTTCCTTTTTCATGCTCTAACTAGTTTTCAAATTTCAAATTTTGTTTTTATTGTTACAATTTCAAAGATCTAAAAGTTAAATGTTTTTAAAATAATAACGATCTGTCGGAGGTGGGCGGTTGAAATTTGAAATTTTTTTCAGCTCCAACCCAACTCGTTTTTGCCTGAATTTGTGGGGAAGAATAAGAAGCACCTCACTGACATCAATGGGTTCCACCGGATACGCCGTCGTTTAATAATTAGAACAAAATAATAAAGAAGCCAAACTCAAATATCCATTTCATCTATTCTGCATTTGCAGTGGCAGTTTATAATGAAGATGTCAATGTAACTTGCAATTGTAACATTATTAATCAAGAAGACAAAGAAAATTCAGCAACCCTTGCATTAACCAAATAAGAGTAAAATATGTGGACGAGAATGGAGAAGAAGAGCGACGTGAATATTGAAGTATAAGAGATACAGCGTTAGTAGAAAGTTAGGGGTAAAATGGTATTGAAATTATAATGAGGTATTAATGAAAAGTTTTAAAACCAATTGAGAGATTTCTGCATAATTTTTTTTCTTAAGTCGCTAACGTATAAAGAACTCCAACTATAAAATTTAAAACCCTAAACCTCTCTTTTCTCTCAAAGCAAACCCTAGCCGTCTAGAGTTTTTTTGTTGTTTCTTCTCCGGCAGCCGTCAATGGTTTGATTTTGCTGTTGACGGTAGCCATCCCTTTACATATGTTAATTTAATTTCATAGATATAATAAATAGTCAATTCTTTTCCATTTTTTCTTGATAGATTAAGATTTATCAACGAAGCACAATTCAATTATCAAGAAGCGGAGATAAATTGAAAATCATCAACAACAAAATGAAATCGTTTATGAGCTATATTAGGTTTATTTATTTTTCATTGTTTTGTTTTTTTTTCTGAATGTTTTATTTTGTCATTTCTTTGTGAAAGGTTTGTTGTCCTTCCTCTGTGGAAGGTTTGCTGTCTCTTTTTTATGAAGGAGTTATCAAGTGGTGGTTGAACCGGATGATGTGAGTTTGCGGGTGATGGGTGATAGATGAAGTTTGATCGAAGATTGATTGAAGATTGCACTTAATTAGCGAAACAGTTAATAATTAATTTTTGTTTTCGTAAGTAAGATCTGCGAATCAGACAGCATGTTGTCTGTTCCATGTCAGGTCATCGGGTTTCGTTTTCGAATTATCCCGAATTTCTTACAAATGTAACTGTTTCATATTCGATTTAATGAAATTTGATGAATTCAAAAAAAAAAGTCGCTAACATATAGTTTTATTAAATTGAGATATAGAGTGTAATTTCCTCCAAAAAGAATCATCACCCTTAAGTAAATAATCCAATTCTTTTTTACACCTTTGTTGGATTCATGCGCACAGTGTACAGGCTTCATCCAAATATAGATTTTAATTCTAAAATTTTCAGCAACTTAATTCTTGTTAAAAGGTAAATAATCTTCATCTTTCACTATTTTAATAATAATATCAATTTTTAATGGCTATTCTAATTTATAAAATTTTAATTTTTTGAAATTTAATTAAATTTTAAAATTAAATAAAGTCATCTATTTGAAATTTACATATAATAAATTTAATTTTCTCTATGTTTAAGATTAAAATTTGACATGGGACATAAATTGGTTCTTTTTAAGTATGAAATTTATTAGTATTAGAACCAAATAAATTTTATATTGGTGTTTAAAAATGGATTATTATAATTAATAAGAAATGGCAAATTAAATACAAGTTTATTTTTAATGGTTTTGTGGCAATATAAATCTATATGTCTAGCTGTGTTTTTGAAAGTTTATTTGTAATAACTAGATAGGTAGTAATATTATTCTGATTGGGTTGTATAATAACATATGAGTTATATTTTTAAATAATAATTTAGTATTAATTAATTATCGTGGAATTTTATAATTATGTAACTAATGGATAAATTTTGAATATAAATATCAAAACCCTTAATCGGAGAATCTATTACCTTTCCAAACAAGTTTAATCAGAAAAAAACAAGTTTCTTTTTTAATTTTGTGATGTGTTTTTTTTACTTTCGATTATATTTTACATTAAATGTTTTAATAATTATTCTTTTGATGTATATTTTTTGTTGTATGATATTTTAATTTTAATTTATTAAATTGTGCCCTACCTGAATTCCGAAGCTGGCTTCGTCACTGACTATGCACCACGTCATCTGTGAACTAAACATATCACATTATAACACGTCATTAAAATAATGGCATTATCGAAATATTACTATTCAAAAATGTAAAAAAAATAATATTTTAATGACGTGTCATAAACTAGTTCATGGATAACGTGATAATTTAAAGTCTATAAAAATCTCTTCAGAATATGATGTGAGAAAAAAAATTACACGGGATACCGTAGAAAGTAGAAACGACTGTCAATACTTTCTTCTAAACAAAAATTACTGAAACTAAAGTTTCCAAACCTCAAAAAAGAACTTAACCTTGAAGTTGAAACTATTGTTACAAATATAGACAACCCACGAAAAATGAATTTACAAACAAAACTACAAACCCTTAGCCAGATGCGGATGCCACAACTCGCCCCAGAAAACTAAACAGTTTTGCGTCGCCTGCTCGTCGCGCCACAGCTCCAAATACTACAATTTCATAATCCTTTTTGTCTTCATCTCTTAACATCGAAGACACATGCCACCTGAATTTTATGAGGTGTAAGCTATCAAGCTTCATCATCCATGCATATCAAACACTTTTTCTTCTACTATAAATACCAAACTATTCTTCTCCATTTATCACCACCAATTCTATCCATCTCTCTTCTTCTATATCGCCATGGCTAAGCCTATGATCCTGCTCTCTCTCTGCTTTCTCGCTCTCTTCCATGGATCGCTAGCTAGCCGTTCGTTTCAGATGCAAAATGATCAGTGCCAACTCAATAGGATCAATGCTCTTGAGCCTGATAACCATATTCAGTGCGAAGCTGGAACCATCGAGTCATGGAATCCCAACCGCGACCAGTTCCAATGCGCTGGTGTTGCTGTCAACAGGCACACCATTGAACCCAAGGGTCTCTTGTTGCCTGCCTACCACAATGCTCCACAACTTGTCTATATCGTCCAAGGTATATATACTAATTAGTTCTAAGGAAACATTCCAAGAATTCCTTAAATTCTACTAGCTTCTGATGATTTGATTGCTTGATATATAAACTACAGGTAGGGGTATGCTTGGAGTGATGCTCCCTGGATGCGCTGAAACATTCCAAGAATCTCAGCAATCAGCTGGCGTCAGAGGCAGCGGAAGTAGGCAACAAGAACAGCACCAGAAGATTCATAATGTCCGTCGTGGCGATATCATTGCTTTGCCTGCTGGTGTTTCTCACTGGTGCTACAATGATGGCAACGAACGCCTTGTTGCTGTCAGTGTTTATGACACCGCCAACAGCGACAACCAGCTCGACAATAACCCCAGAGTAACAATCAACAACCTAAAACACTATTAATTAGACAAGGTTAGCAATTGAATGCTAATTAATTTTGTTGCAGAGCTTCTACATTGCCGGTAATCCAGAAGATGAGTTCCGAGGATTCAGAAGCCAGGGTGAACGTGGACAGAGTGAATTTTCTCGACGCCCCAGCAGGGAGCAAACACGAGGATCTTGCAATAACATGTTCTGCGGGTTGGACTCGAGTCTCCTGGCGGAAGCTTTCAACATCGATGAGCAATTGGCAAGAAAGCTTCAAAGCGAGAATGACAACAGAGGCAACATCGTGAGAGTCGAAGGCGATCTTGAGGTGACAAGACCATCCAGGAGTCAGCAAGAGAGAGAGGAGCAAGAAGAGCGCGAGTATGATCGCCGACCAGCGCTTTTCAATGGCATCGAGGAGACATTCTGCACCATGAGATTGAAGGAGAACATCGCCGACGCTTCCCGCGCTGACGTTTTCGTCCCTGAAGTTGGTAGCTTGAGCACCGTCAACAGCCATAACCTCCGTATTCTCCGTTCCCTCCAACTCAGCGCTTCCCATGTTGTCCTCCGCAACGTAAGTTTAATTGATCTCTGTTCCTAATTAATTTATGCAGCAGAACTACTTAATTAATAAGCTCCACTGTTACAATTGGCAGAATGCTATCAGACTGCCACACTGGCACATGAATGCACACAGCGTTATATACGCCATCAGGGGCCAAGCCAGGATTCAGATAGTTAACGAAAACGGAAACAGTGTCTTCGACGGCAGCGTAAAAGAAGGACAGGTGTTGACAGTGCCACAGAACTACATGGTGGTGAAAAGAGCAGAGAGTGAAAGATTCGAATACGTGGCCTTCAAGACCAACGATAACGCCATGACATCCGATGCTGCTGGCCGCACCTCAGCCCTGCGAGCCATGCCTCAGGATGTGCTAGCCAACGCATTCGGAGTTTCAATCGACGAAGCAAGGAGGATCAAGTTTAACAGGCAGGAGACTACTTTTGGCCGATCGAGGTCTCAGTCTGGAAGGAGACTTGCTTAATTTAATTAGAAATGAAATCCAGTAATAAGAATAAAAGAGGCTTAAATGATCTCTATGAATTTATGTAATGTAAATAGAGAGAGCTTCTGCTTGGTAATAAAACTCCACTTCTATCAAATTCTAGTCCTATTGCATGTGTTGTCTAACTTTAAGATTGCTAATTAACTTAATGACGAGTAATTAATAAGCCTGGGAAATGTACTTGAAAAATGAAGCTTAACTAAACGTAATCAGTGCTAATTTTGTGATAATCTGATAAAGTTTACAGTAAAATTGTAAAATAAAGTTCAAATTCATCCATATAAATTCTTTCTGCAGAATATTGAATAATCTGAAAAATACAAGAATTTTTACCTGTCTAAATCATATAAACATAAGCCTAATCCTTGCCAAAAAGATTTGTAATCAATTTTCTTAACTAGTCATTCACCTAAATGTAATTATTTATTTATTTTCAACTCAATCTAGATATTTATTAAGAGATTCTGCAAATTAAGAAGCTTAATTTTTAAAAGAAACAATGTCAAATGAATTCTATTATATATTTTATCAAGGAATGGAACAATCTACGAAGCCTGAAATTTATTTTGATTCCTGGTATATTCTCAAATTTCTCATCAAACCAAGATATAAATTTTCAACTCTCCATTTAAAATTCACAATCATCCCTATAATGCTTCTCATATTTAATTTTCTTGATCTATTTCAACAATTATAGATTTGTTTTAAAGGAACTTGATGCGTATCTTTGTAATGTACTCAAACAATGCCACTAGACTGTCTCCAAGCAAATTCTGAGAACACATATATCCACAAGTAGTTACATGCTTTCATTATTATTTTCTCAAAAATGTTATCAACTTATTGTTTTACTATATATCTTTCCTTTCCTTGTTACGAAATAATTCGGCAACCATTTTATAACTTTTTATAGTTCGATAACTGTTTTATAATAATTATAGTCCGTTAATCATTTTGTTTTTTTTAATAATTTGGTTACCGTTTTATAAAAAATTACTATTGTTCCGGGACCGTAAAAATATATAATCCGCTAAAGAGCATGAGTAGCCCATTTTCTTATAATCATCATAAAGACAATAAACTCTCATATAATCAAATAAATATAATACTAATACATGAGATTCAAACTCGAAACATCCACAATTCTCACAGAGTGAGAATACCAATCAGACCACTCTCTAGTTTTGTTTCGAAATTAAAATTCATTAACCATAAAGTTCATCCATGAAATCTTCAACTTAAATACAAATTACATCCAATTTAATATTATAAACCAGATCAATCAAAGATCATCATCATTCTTATCAAAAAAAAAAAAAAGATCATCATCATCACTCTAGGCTCTTTCCTATAAATAATCTAAAATTATAAAGAGATATAACAAAACAAATGACTCCAAAATAAAAACCTAGCTAAGAGGAAATGAATCTAATAAAATATACTTACATATTGGAGATGCTTTACATTTTGTCTTCTTCTCATCTCCTCCATGTATGTGTTTCTTCTTCTCTGCAACAGCTTTTAATTCAGACACCTGCCTACAAAACCTTGGCAATGTGTAAGAAACCAAGCCTACTTAGCCATGCAAACTGAACCGTGTCTTCAACAATTTCTCTTATGTGTCAACTCATTTCCCACCTTATCTCTGCTATAAATATTACTCACTCTCAGCTCATTCACTTCACTTCAGTTCAAAGATTATAAGCTTCAACCATGGCTAAGTCTGTGCTTATTTCTCTCTGTCTACTTGTTCTGTTTCATGGCTCATTGGCTTACCACCAATATCAGCAGCAGCAAAACCAGTGCCAGCTCGACAGGCTCAATGCTCTCGAGCCGGATAACAGTGTTCAATGTGAAGCTGGTACCGTTGAGTCGTGGAACCCGAACCGTGACGAGTTCCAGTGTGCTGGTGTGGCTGTTGTTAGGCGTACGATTGAGCCTAAGGGACTCTTGCTTCCATCTTACAGCAATGCTCCTCAGCTTATTTACATTGTTAAAGGTGATTATAAACATTTAGTTAATGTTTATTTGGCTTAACTGCTTTAAAAATCATAAACTTTAGCATTTTTTGTAAATTTAAAATTATCTTTAAAGAAATACTGATTTGGACGCCAAAACAATATATATTCCGGGCTAAGTAGCACGGGCACAATCGATATTTTCGAAACAAATTTTTGCGTCGAACTTTATTCAATTAGTACTTTTTTTAACAAAAAAATTGGTGATTCGAATTGTTTTGATTGGTAGATTTTGCCTTATATGAATGGTTGGTTGTTTTTGTTCAGGTACGGGTATGACTGGAACCTTGTTCCCTGGATGTCCTGAAACATTTCAAGAATCTGAAGAGTTATCAGGAGGCCGTAGCGGCAGCAGCAGGACCCGAGATCAACACCAAAAAATTCATCATTTCCGTCAAGGCGATATCATCGTTCTGCCTGCCGGAGTTGCTCACTGGTGCTATAATGATGGCAATGAACCTGTTATTGCTGTTTCTCTTCTTGATACTACCAACTCTAACAACCAGCTTGACATGAATCCAAGAGTACGGAACACATATCTACACTATATCAAAGGATTTTGTAGTTTTCTGTTTCAGCATTTTCTTTTCGTTTTCTATTTCAGCATTTTTCATTTTCATAATGACTATGGTTTTTCTTATAAAAGGCCACCAGAAGTGGCAAAAAGCTCCACTACTATGATGATACAGAGAACTTATTGGATTTTTTCTTGAATTTGTTATAGAACTTCTATCTAGCCGGCAACCCAGAAGACGAGTTCCAAAAATTCCAAAGCGGTGGTGAGCGTTCCCGGGGAAGCCGTAGCGAGAGTCAACGGGGCTCTTGCAACAATCTCTTCTGCGGACTTGATTCTAGGCTCATTTCTGAATCATTCAACATTGACGAGCAGTTAGCTAGAAAGCTTCAGAGCGAAAACGATAACAGAGGCAGCATAGTGAGAATTGAAGGCGGACTCCGCGTGGTGAGGCCACCGAGGACTGAACAAGAGAGAAGAGAGCAAGAAGAGCGCGGGAGAGAAGGACGTTCCATTAATGGCCTTGAGGAAACTTTCTGTACGATGAGGATTAGAGAAAACATTGCTCATCCCTCTCGAGCTGATGTGTATATCCCAGAAGTTGGCCGAGTTAGTACTCTTAATAGCCATAACCTTCCGATTCTCAGGAACCTCCAACTCAGCGCTTCCCATGTTGTTCTCGAAAATGTAAGTTAGTTTGACTATTACAATACTTGGCTCGATAAACTCACAAGCTTAATCCAATATAAGCTCGAGCTTTGTACGAGTTCAAGCTCGGACTTATAAAGTATTTTAACTCGATTTGGCTCGAATTTTTAGGTTGGCCAAATGCATCACATATTACTGTTTATTCAGGGTTTATGCAATTTACAACTTGCTAAATTTTAACACATGTTCTGCATTGTGGTAGAATGCTGTGAGACTACCCCACTGGCACGTTAATGCCCACAGCATCTTATACGCAATAAGAGGCCAAGCCAGGATTCAGATCGTCAACGAAAATGGTAACAGCGTCTTCGACGGAACTGTGAAGGAACGACAAGTCCTAATAGTGCCACAAAACTTTGTGGTGGTGAAGCGAGCAGAGAGCGAGAGATTCGAGTATGTCACCTTCAACACCAACGATAATGCGATGACATCTGATCTAGCTGGCCGAACCTCTGCCATCCGAGCCATGCCTATGGAGGTGCTCGCAAATGCATTCCGGGTTTCGTTGGAGGAGGCGGAGAGGATCAAATTTGGAAGACAAGAGACAACCCTAACTAGGTCGAGCTCTCGGTCCGAAAGGCGGGCTACTGCTTAATGAAGATGTTTAATGCTATGTATAAATGTAGTTCAAATAAGATGAGATTAGAGACTGTATTATGCAAGTGTTGGAAATAAAATAAATGAATGTAGAAATGGAATAAATATGTAACCTCAACGGAAATAATGCAGTTACCTCTTTCTCCAAAATCTGTGTTATACATATTTTTACATATGAAATTTATTGTCTAAAATTTATTGTTTCAAATGTTTTTGCTTAGGAAATTTCTTGTTAATATGGGGTTCTTATCAATTAGTCACTCAGAAAAATATTATTGAGTTGAGTTGTAGAAAACAAATTTAAACTAGCATTTTGTATAGGCATACATACATTTCAGAACATGTTTGGTCCGACTGGATTGTTTAGGTGGATTTATTTGATTAGTCATCTTAAAAAATAGATAAATTTTATAATTTTAATTAGATTGGGATTTGAATATAGTTGTCTCAATTGTTAAATTGACAGACTGCAGTACTGTTCTATTTTAATTTAGAAACATACTTGTAAAAAGAGTCATAATTATAGATATATCAAATTATTTTTTCATTTTTATACTCCCAAGCTGAAAACGTGAAAATTAACTAAAATTGAATAATTCAACGGAATTTAAATATTTTCTTCGATTTGATTTAACATTAAAAGGAATTTTTTGGTTTTTTTAGTTCGATAGCTTTAAAAATAAAACATTTTAGTTAAATTTTAATATAAATCAAAAATAAAAATTGAGCTGACCTAAATGGATAACCGAATTAATTATGTTATGCCCGTTTTGATTTGAAAAATTATACATCCTTACAAATAAATTTGATTGATTTAGTTTGGTTCGAATTGAATGCATACATACCCTTATTACATTCCTAGTGCATGAATAATTACATTTTTTTTATCAGAAAATTACTCTCCTTAAACATTCTTGCACCACTTCAAGAATGATTATAATAATTACCTCATATTCATCAATAAATTCAATAATTGAATTCTTAATTTAACATTTGAATACAAATAGTTCTCTTCAAAATAATATTCATACTAGTAATTGTTTTAAAGATTCAAACACAAACAAAAAATTAAAAACAAAAAAGTAATGGAGATTTTAAATGAAGCTATTTTTTATTGATCATGTAAGTGGGTACATAGGGTTTGGATTTAGATCTATAATAAATTTTTCTCTTTTTGAGGGTTGTATTTTCAATGGTAATAACTATTTTTCCAGGTTCACTAATGTAAAAAGAATTTCTAACACTTTCACCCATTTTCTTTTCCTTATATTTCCTCAGCAGAATTCTGTATGAGCCTTCATCATCTGGAATGAACTCTTCTTTACATGTCACTTCCCATCCAACCACAGTAAAATCCCATACCATTGTTACCCCAGCCTAATCCATCATCATCAAATTAGTAAATAAATTAATTAAATTAATGAAAAAAACATCATTATTATAGTCGGGTTAAATATTTTTCAGACATTAAACTATACGTTTTTACAAAATAGTTACCGAACATTTTAGTACATTTTGATAACCAAACTTTCGTTTTTTTTTAACACCAGAAGGTTATCCAATTAATTTCGGCCAGTAAATGCATATGTGGCTGACAGACTCCCTACGTAGAAAAGTTGGATATCCAGTAATCTGTCAGCCACATAGGGAATTATTAGCCGAAATTGATTGAGCAACCTTCCGTTGTTGGAAAATAGAAGTCCGGTTGCTATATAACAAATAAATATTGATAATTGTTTTGATCAAAGTGTATAGTTTAGTACCCGTAAAAATATTTAAATCTAATTTATTTATAGATATTAATAATTAGTACCTCGGATACAGGAATTTTGATGCATCCAGCTGAATTTGTTCTTACAATTAGCTCTGAAGCTACGTCCTCTGAAGAAAATTCAACATCATTTTCTCTCTTCAAGCCTCCATATTCAACTGGAAGGTTTTCAGGAGATATGTACCTTCATACCAAGATATTCAAGAATTATATTCTTAATACTTTAATTAAATAAGGTCTAATACCTTAAAAAACCACAACCTTTTAGCCCCTTTTCAATTCGATCCTGACGTTAAAAACTTATCAATTTTACCCTATTTGGCATTTTAACGTTTCAATTGTACCCCAATTTTTAAATTTTTGTCAATTTATTTACTTAAATGATGAAACCATTCAATCATATCCATGTTTAAAGATAAAATTAAATTCATCTCCATTCAAAAAAGTACAAATAAGTACTTTATTTTTAAAAATTAACTAAAAACCATAATCAAATTAGAACTAATTTAAATTCTTAATTAGTTTAACTAAATCTAAATAAATTTTAAACATGTACAATTAATATATGATATAAATAAAAAGGACGTCAATATAATATTTTAGGGTACAATTGAATCGGTAAAATGTGAAATATGATAAAATTGATAAATTTTCAACGTCGGGATAGGATCGAAAGGAGTTACAAAGTCGAGATTTTTTAAGATATTAAGCCATTAAATAATGCATTCATTTAAATTGGATTAAAAAATTACGTTACTGAATTATTGATTTTTTATACTTTTGTTACCATCGTTTCATCTATTATATTTTAATAATTCAACTTCCATTTTTGCAAAACGGCAGGTTACAATCGTGGTCAGTAATTGCTTATGTGACGGGTAAAATGCTGTGTGCCACATAATTTTTCGACGGCCACATATGCGATCACATAATTTTTCGACGGCTATATATGCGATAATTAACAATATTTGTGACGTAGACACCTAAAGTCCGTAAAATTTAAAGTATAGGAACTCAATCTTCCAATTAAAAAAAATGTGAAGGAATAGAAATATAAATTTTGCCAAATAAAAAAAAAAGGATAAACTACAATATTTAGGATACTTACTTTAAAAGGGTCTGAGTAACTTTGGATGGCCTAGCAATAATGTATCTGCCCTTTGTTCTATGATTCATGATCTTCGACGACACTAAATGTGATGTGTAATGCCAAAATGGGACGTTTATCATTATCTGCAAAAGTTTATAATTTATAAAACATAAATGCAAAACTTGAGCCAAAAAATTTACAGTTTATTCCATTTATGACGTAAACTTTTAAAATCATCAATTTAATCTATTTTTCAATTTTCAGATTCAATCGTAGCCACTTGTCTAAATTGAAGTGAAAAAGAATTCAAATTTGTTTTTCGTGTTTGGAATTCTTGATGGTAAAAAAGACAAATTGTAAAAATATGAAAGGCATATTTAATTTTTTTTTTAACTCTAATTTGAACAAATGGCTACCATCGAAACAGAAAATTGATAAAAAGACTAAAATTGACAATTTTAAAAAACATAAATGAAAAAAGTCGAAAAGATGGAGTATTAATGTAGGATGATTAAGCGAAACTTTAATATTCACAATTAATTCATAACATAAATCAAATCAATTTAAACTTACAGTTTTGTGAATGATCTCAGGATAATTGGCTTGAGCAATCAGAAAAGCTTTCTTGGTAACAGCTCGTAGTTCCTTCATATCAGACCCACTGTTCTTGAAATCTATAATTTGAAGCATAGAATCTGCCTCTCCTTGTTTAAAACTAAGTTTTTTAATACTTTTTTCCATAAATTGAACTCTCCATCTCAAAAATTTCTCGCGATCTTCTTCGGTTCCTAAAACTCTTCTATACAATCCCTTATCTTTAAAAGCTCCATAAAATGTATAATACAGAGGCCGCCCTTGTTTGTCTACACTATTTATATACAAAATTTTCTCAAGAACAACGTCAAGATTCAAATTCTCGTCGAGAATGGTATCCGTTTTGTATTCTCTTCGCCATTTTAGCGTTTTCTGAAGCATGTCGAAGGCTTCTTCAGCTTTAAACTCTTTTGCTTTCAAGAATTTCAAGAAAATGTTATCGGTGCTTTCATGGCTTTTACTTGGCAATAAAGGCACCCCCCATAGGGTTATATCTCTAAGTTGTTCTTTCATTTTTTTAATTTCTTGTTTCGAAATGCTTTTATGTGGTTCTCCAAGAACATAATTTCCAAGAATTGCATCTTCTACCATGCATCTAAAATCCAATAATGCTTTTTTCTTCCGTAGCTTCATTTCGTTGGACGAAACTACCATCTTTTCGTCCTCTCGGATTGATTTTGATTCGATATCGACGATATTTTCGTTCGATTCGAGCAATTTAAAGATCAATTCTTCTTCGTATTCATCAACGTCATCTTCACTTTCTTGATCATGGGGCTTCTCTATTTTCTCCTCCATCATTGTTCTTGATTAATTTTCAAGAACCTAAAAAGAAAAAAATATCATATAACACAAAGAGAGGCAGAGAAAGAAACGCCTTAAATGGAGTTTCTGTTTTGTTTCCAAAAAAAAAAAATTAGGTTTTGAGATTTGAAATTATATTAAAGCAAAGATGAGTTTTCAAATTCAAACCTCTATTATTATCTATCCCCATATTTAGTGTAATGGTGAATTCTGTGGAATTTTTTTCTTCTAAATTGTTGTTTTAGAGTAATATACATTTATAAATGTATGTATTTTATGACTTGAAGAATCTTAGACGGTTTGTAATTGGTGGTTGTTGAAGATGGTTTTGAGTTGTTTTATAAGTTAAATTTAGAATTTCATTAGATGGACAAAAGGTCGTGGTAGCAAGTATCCAATTACTTCTTTTTTTATTGATTGGTTTACCAAAATTGGAAGAAATTGTGAGCTTCTTTTTCAAGAACAATTTGGAGAGAAACAATGTAGAATTTACATATAGAAGCCTATAATTGTTTTTGTTATTATAATTCAGTATCAAGTTGACTATTATGCATATTCAAAAATAAAAAATAAATTGACAAAACAATTTTTTTAAAAGACTATTGATATACAAATTTAGTGGGTTGCATTACGGAGACATCCGAGTTGAGCAAATTACTAATTCAAGAATTCAATCAAATATTTGCAGCATCAGAAAATTAAAACTTGCTTCATAAAAGAAATCAAAAACCTGCATTTCATATCAGTTTCTAGCCTACTGGTTTGCTACTGCAATTTACATATACATCAACTATTTCCAATCTTAGACATCTTTTTTTAAGTTGAAACTAGAAATTCCAACTTCTGAAAAGATCAACACTTTTATACAGCTTAAAAAACATAAATCTTCTCGAGAAAATCAGGACCTTGATGTCTATCATCCACATGTTCTGTTGCAGTCTTTTGAATCTTTCCCGTTAGCGATTCAAATTTCGTAGTACTACTCTGACGAGAAAAGCCAGTACTACGACATCTAACACTTGCCTATTATGATGAGAAAACAGAACTTAATGCACTGACCTTTGCATATATACAAGCACTGATTGCGAGAATGTCAGAAACTGGGGTATTCACAAAACAACAAATAACTAACTCAGATATGCAATTATCTGCAATTGGAATCTCAAGACTGTCGATATCCAGTCAAGTCAAAAGTCAGAGTCATTGAACAGCTGCAGAAAAAGAAAACGGCAAAATATATGGAGCATTAGATTTATAACAGGAAACACAATGCAGTATAAATGCACAGTAAGCCAATAAAAGATCAAACTTGAAGAAAATGCAACATGGAACAGCTCACCTTTTCTCTGCATCCCTGTAAACCCCTACCAAGGCTTCAGCCTTGTCATAAAAACTATCCTTCAAAGATATTACAATACTCTGAAAACCACTTCCATTATCAGCATCCTGATTATTCCGTGTTCCTTCGCATGATTTTGAGCGAATGAATCCAGCAACCTTTGCAACATTTAAATTATCCAGTGCAGCATCAACTTCATCCAATATGAAAAATGGCGAAGGCCTATAGCTGAAATCACTCAAAAATGAGAAATTAGTGCAGGTAATAATAGTTGACATCCCTTGCATCTCAAACTAAATTACTCTTACAGTTTATTTACAATTGTGCAAAGGAATGTAAAGTTACAATAGAAGAAAAGAAGTTTATTTCCATTCCCTATTGTTTGGTTTTATTAATGGAAACTGCAGAGAGAAATAAATGAAATGATCTTATTAAATATGCTATTAATGCCATGCCCTTAACGTTACGCAAGTATGCACAAATACAATGTAAAGGCTTTTTTGTAAGTTAAACCCGATAACTTTAACTTCCCTTCAGTTCCTCTGGTTCCTATCCTTTGAAAGGAAATGGAAGTCCCATTTACTCTCATTTCTTATTTCCCCTTGTTCAGTAAAACTATTCAAATGTATAAAATTAAGAAAATATTACTTCATTTGTTTTCCATTGCTTTAATTTGAAACAAATCATTAGTCTAAAGAAATAAAATGAAAGCAATACTTTTCAATACTAAGGACTGAACAGGGACGTTTTAGAAAGAAAAAAAATTAAAATAAAACTCGCTTAATTCAGAGTGGAAGACTACTAGTGTGCTAAGTGAAAGCAAGGAAAGAAAGAGAGAATTGAGGACCAGACACCGGGGGCAACTCATCAAATGAAGTGGAAAAATGAAAACATTGATCTTCTAGTTAACCAACCAAGCTAGGTGAACCTATAGATAGACATGCAATGGAGCACGGTTCTATGGTTTTGAGCACAAGGCTTTGACATTGGTAACACAAGTTCGTTCTTCTGGGTTGATAAAGACTTTGATATAAAAGGAAGTATTGCTAAATTTGAATCTCAAATAGTCAGATGAGATTTTGCTGTGCTAACATATGCAAGTTCTTCCCCTATCAGTATCAGTCTTAGATACCAGGTGTAGCTCATGCACAATGCAATGATTAGGGCATCCATGAATCCTGCCGAAAATGGAGTCACTTGACCCTGGGTTCAATGCCTAAATTTGCATAATAGGCTAGCCTATAATTCTCCCAACTAGTCACATGATTACAAATAAGAGACATGCATAAGTAGATTAGTAGATGCAGTTTAAAGAAACAGTTTTCTATCTATCAGGACATACCTGTGAATAGAGAAGAGCAATGCCAGGGCTGCAACTGTCTTCTCTCCACCCGACAGTTGTTCCATATCACGAAAACGCTTAGTTGGGGGCATGGCAGTATATTTGATGCCGTGTAAGAAAGGGTCATCATCATTTTCTAAATTCAGATAGGCTGTCCCACCCAGCGGGTGTGTGCTACTCTTCGTTAGTTGTTTGTAAATTTTGTCAATAATATTTGATATGTGGTTGAAAGCTTCCATAAACAACTCGTATCTGTATACACAAAATTGAAGCCCAAGGCATTAATGCAAAAACAGCAAAAACGGTTGCTAATATTATGTTTTGGTCTTAGACTATTAAATTATGCACAAATAGGTGGAAGCTTTAGCAAAGCTAACAAGAACAATATCAACAGAAACTGTGCCACTCATGTAAATAGAACCCTCATCACAGATAACAGCAGCAGTCTAAAATGGTGTTTGCTGTTTAGCAAGAATGATTCCTGAACTCTGTTTAAATCAATTATACCCATTTCCATCACAAATTAAATTTTAGATCACCTGGTAATAGAAAGAGGTGTTATGGTCCTCATTCCATTCAACTCTGAGAAGAATCTCTCATAGACTTATGAACTGCCAATTTAAAATATCTACTTGATTATGATTCTCAAATAGTTAGCTATAAACAGAAAAGAAAATTGATTATCACCTTTTCTGCTTAATTGAATTGTAAGCATCAGCTACTTGCTTCTCCTCCTTTCTGGCAGCTTCAAATTCTTCAGTCACTTCTCTTTCCTTCTCTAGCAAAGCTTCATACTGATCCAAAGCCTTCAAATTTGGAGCAGATTTTTCAATTTCTGCTACAATGGCATCCATCTTTTGCTTAAAATTTGCCTCAATCTTTTCCCTATCAGAAGGTCTCCGATCCTGAAGAGAGCTATCCAGCTCACTAAAATCAAAATATGGGCCCGGAATTGAGTCTATTTCCATAGGATCCGTAGTAATTGGAAGGTTTATATGTTCTAGTTCACACTTCTCAACTATATCCTGCTTCCGAGACAAAAGCTGCTCAATCTGTCCCTCCTGTCAAACCACAGAAAAGATGTCATCAGAAGTACCATATGCTAGATTTCACTGACATCCTATTCCTTGGTTGTCACCCCATAGAATCTTGCAGTGAGAAAATTTCGAGAAAAAGATTAACCCTTGCAGTACCTTAGAGTTTATCTGTCGGTTGAGCTTTGATATGTTAGTTGTAGCTGCAGAACCCTGCTTCCTCCATTCAAGCATCTCCTTCTCACACACTTCTGACTTGGATTTCCACTCTGTAAGAAAAGAACAGGAAATTCATAAACACAATAGATAAAACTACCTACACAAAGGACTATGAATTCTGAAGCGCCCTTAAAAGCCAATTTAGAATCCTTAGGAATTGATTTAGGTGATCATCATTTAACAAGGCCCAATGCTGAACACTCTGGAAAAAACACGTGATGGAATAAACTTTCCTGGACGAGCCTGGAAACCTAAAACGACTGCAACAAAACTTTGGTCCAAAGGAAACATCAAAGAGTGAGGACTATGGACTATCGAATTTTTGTTGCATCATTGGGTTCCTTTAATACTGAGTTAACAATATGATAAACATTTGATCTTTACTCTCCACATTTTTTCTAATACTAACCTGAACTAACAAGTATAGCAAAATTCATACAAGTTGGAGTTGGCTGCTTAAATTCTTTTTCTTTATTCTCTTTTTATACATTGTTCATCTACCTGATAGTCTTATTCCTTCTACATAGAAAAATAAATATCCAAATCATACCTCTCACTTCTTCTTTCCACTTATCAATATCAGCAGTGGCTGTTTCCATAGCTGACTTAACAACAGCATCTTTTTGCTGAACTTGTTCAAGTTCGTTTTCTAAGGAGCTAATAGAAGTTTCCAATTTCTTGATTTTTGATTCCATGTCTCGCTTTTGCTCATACTCTAACCTGAAAATAGAAGAGAAGGAAAAAGATGGCAAACTATTATATTCAAAACAAATGGTCAAGCAGTATGATATTTACTATGAAAAGTAGAAATATCAAAAATGACAAGATATAGAATAATAGACCAACTTGTCAGCATCGCAGAGAAAAATAAAATGTTAAAAGGTGCAGTTTCCTTATTTTAGCCACGGTTTAGAAACCAGGGATTGGTATGAGAATAAAAGCAAGAGCACAACATGTCCATTTTCTAAGCACTGTAAGACTTCAACTGGACCGGTTTTCTTATCATCTTTCATTTGATATGAAAACTGAGACTTTCCAAAACATACATCAAGTAGACATATATATAACATACGAAAAGTATGTTTAAAAGAAACAGAAAATCAAGGCACACAAGAGAGAATAGATTTTCTCTCTTGTTGTCCTTACTTCATCTCCTATTTAATACACAATTCCTGATATGCTAACCGTTGCCATACTCAATTGATCAATACAGCATGCAAGAGAAGCAGAAAAGCCATTAGAAGAGAAAATTTCAGAACCAAATTTTGTCAACCCAGGGTCAGATTCAACCTATAAAATAGAATTGCAGAAACAAATCCACATAATCTGAGAGGTTACATGATAGTTGAGGGTAACACCTCCAACACTACAAGTAGATGTTGTATGTGAATGCACTAGAACTACATTTCCAGGTGTATACAAAGTAGAGATCAACTGCATTTCCTCACAAATAATTAGTTGTTTAATGCTGCTTAATAGATGGGTAAACTTGCACATTTCTAGGTTGGGGTATATATAATCAATTCATCTAAGGCATCATATTCACTGAAGAATGAAGAAGAAAATCAAAAGAACAATTCAGATATTGTTATCTTACCCAGCGCACAGCTCAATTAATATAACCCTTTATATATGCAGCTACATTCTTTCTACAATTCTAAAATGAGAACTCCTGATTCAAGCATTAGCAGCACTGGAAAGTTCATGTCCCAAATACTAGTACATCAATGACCTTGTCTGAAAAATTACCCTTCAGCAGCTACCAGACAGTAATTGGATATAGATCATAGTGTTAGCTTAGAGCTTAAATTATCTGAAATTGCCCTTAAAGCATTTTACTATCACCTAAAGAGTCATCAAATAGCAAATCATGGAAAATGAAGGAATCAACTATAATAGAGGTGCATAAATTGAAGGCTCCAAGATAGTTCAAGGTTTATTTTCACGACTAAAATATCACCAATATAATAATTGACAACAAAGAGATAATTGGTGCTTTTTTGCACAAAACTACGATCAGACACTTGTAGAATGCAGTTACCTAACCATAGACAAAATAAGGCTACAATAAAGAGGGACATACTGGTACTTCAATTTTGCTAGCTGATTACTTAAGTTGAGCCTTTCTTCAGCCAAATGTTGGGCAGCCTTCAGATGATTTTCTTCATACTCACGGATATTAGTTATCCCAACAAGCTTACTAAAATCTTTGTAAATACGATCAACAATCTCATTGATTCTCTTCTCCAGCTTCCTGATTTCAGTGGCCTTCTTGTCAACAGCATTCTTTAACTGCAAGCAGTGAAGAGTATGAATGCAAATGTCACAATGGAAATTGCACAGTAAAATAGCTGGTAGCAATAGTCACGACTCTTACCTTAAGTAGTTCAGGTTTTACACGATCAATCTCCTCTTTAATAATTTGCTTTTCCTTTTTCAAGTTATCAAGTTTGTCCTTGATACTTCGCTGCAACATATAAAATTAAGCAATATTAACTGTTGGAACTTGGAACAGAATAATGTGCCAAGATAGAACAAGATCAACATCATCTAAATACAAATAAATTTGAATCCTCGGTTCTTTGGGAAACAACATATCTAAATTTTAAAAAATCTTTCCGTCTACTCACTCTGATAATTTTAAAATAAAACATTCTTTATTTCCTCCAAACAACATAAAAGAGCTGTGAAACATTATCCTAATCTTTTTTCAGGAAACATTGTTTTTTTCCACTGAGCACTCAAATTAGAGTATATAAAAGAGATGCACACAATTTAGAATATCTTTTCACAAGCAACTTGGTATAAGTAGACAGAAAAATAATCAGCATAAATGAAGGACCAACCTTTTCAATATCTGCATACTGAATCTTTTTTTCTAGTCCACTAATTTTCCCAGATGCTTCAGATTCTTTTAGAGTCATCTCTCTTATTGAACCAAGCTCTTCTAACTCTTTTTCAAGCTGTTCTTTCTTTTTTTTGAGCTCTACAGAGCAAAAAAATGTTGATGATTTCAGCCCAGTGATTGAGAGAGAGATGTTTAAAGGTGAAATGAAGAAATTTACTTGCAATAGAGTCTTTAATTTTATCATTGTCCCACTGTTTTGACCTTGCTTCCATTCCACCACTAGAACCACCGGTCATTGTGCCAGACTTTGTGAGTAGAATCCCATCAACAGTTACAACTGATGCAAATAATTTCAAAACTGGTCATTTTAATTGTCAAGAATGGTACAACCATAACTCACTGAGAAAGGCAGTGATTTACCTTTAAACCTTTCCCCGCTCCAGCTAAGAACCTTGGCTTCGTCTAGGTCATCACAAACTAGAGTATTTCCAACAGAAAATAAAACTGCCTTCTCCAGGACAGGCTCAAATGTACAGCAGTTAAGTCCACAATCTTAGAATTGATTTTTTGTGTGACCTTTTTTGTTCACTTTATATTAAAATAGAGACAATTCTTTCAGATTTATTTTCGCTATTTTCCTTAGTAGCAAAAAAGAAGGAGAAAGAACAAATAGAACAGCACAAATTAAGATGAAACGGGAAAAGTTAACACACATATAAAGCAAAGGCTAAGAGTGTATAATCTACTAATAACCATTTATGACTAGAACATGCATACAACAAAAAAAAAACATATCGGCATTTGAAAACACAAAACACAACACAGTGAATAAATGGAAATATCAATGTGATTCATGGGAATATGTATTAGCCTAATACCTCTTGTTGTTCTTAATCTACTATCTCTCAGCATACTAGCTGCGACACAAAGCAGGAACAGGAGCCGGATCCAGGACATGAAGTTCGTTTTGAATGTGACATTTAACTAAACCAACAAATAATCCAAATCACACATAGGGAAAACAAACCAACCAAATTATTCCGTAGTTATGTTAAGCAGAACACCAAACTTAAGAAGGAAAGAGATGTGAACTTTTCTCATAATAATGTGAAGGATATTGGATGATGTCAAAGGCCAGTTTTGCAGTACCACCTAAGGTACGCAGCCTTTCGCTGATTGGCTTAACACGAACTGACTGAAGAGGAATAAAAGTTTGAGGAGGAAGCCTTTTCTCTTTCAAATACTGCAGAAACAAAATTGAACTAATGCTTGTATTAACCTAAGAAGAGCTGTTAAATTAACATAAGCCACTTGATGGTGGTAACAAGTTCGAAAAATCAAAGAAATGACTCTACCATAGACTACTTAGTTATTTAAAAACAGACCAAATCAAAATAAATACTTACCTTAATGCACTCTTTTCCTGTATTTTCATCTTCAACCACTACTGCATCCATAAATTTACCCATAGCTACAGTAACAGCAAGATTGTACTTCTTCTGGGTTGGCCTGCAAAGATCAGTCATCCGGCCATGCACTCCCTGAAACAGGCGCTTGAGATCCTCAACTGCTTGAGACAACCTAGCATCCCTCTCATTCTCATATTTATCAGCTTTAACTTCACGTAGCTGGATTTCTACTTCACCAATTCTAGACTTCAGATTCTCATATTTTTGCCTGATAATGGTCAATAGAGCATGTTAGTGTTGACTTTTATTGGATCTAAACAATTAGAAGTTTCAGAAGCTACACCTAGCTGAACCAATTTGAAAATTAAATGCCACATGAAACACTCGTTTCTAAGCTTAAGGCTAAACATCATATTGGGTGGATTTCAAGAGAATAAATAAGCTTCTAAAATACCTGGATTCTTTATGTTTATCGTGCATCCCTCTCAATTCCTTCTTCAAATCAGTCAGTTCCTTCTTATTCTCTGTGGAAGTATCGTGAATCTTTTCTTGTCTTGCTCGCATTTGTGCCTCCTGTGCATCTAGTTCATGCTCCCTATTTTTCAGCTGTTGTAAGTTTTCTTCCAAATTCTTAAGAGCTTCAATATCAGCATGCTGTTGCCTGTCCAGAACCTCTTTTTCTTCTCTCAGCTTGATAGTTCTCATCCCAGCATCCTCCTTACTGCAGCATCCAAATCCCATTAATGAAAGAGACTATAATGATGGAACACCGAGGTTGACAGGATAGAAAGAAACTCTGATTAACAGACATCTTTCCAATTTAGTCTGAAAGAGAGATATATACAGAGACACACTAGAGGGTGATATAGAATAACAAGAATGGCTGTGCATAGCATAATAATACAGGGCATGGTTCATTAGAGTTGTCACTTAATCTCTGTGATGGTTTAGTTGAACCAAAAAACATAATACATTAAACATCAACAGACGTGCCCTTTAAAAGATCCAATTCCTCCAGTAGAACCCATATAAACCATTATTTCAATAAATGCAGGGGCAATTTGAGCAGATCATTCTCCTCAAGTTTAAAAAGGAATAATTGAAGCTGTAAAACTATGACAGTATATAAGTGGATACTTAAACGCATAAACAATTAGAGAAACTTACATCCGAAAATATTCTTCTAATTGACCTTCAGCCAAAGGGAGTTTTTCACCACTATCTCGACTTTTTTCTTGCAGATCTTCTAGTTTTGCAGTCAGATCCTGAATTCCTTTCTGCAGTTCATCTATCTCCTCAGCGTGTTTCCTCTTTTCATCTCTTCTTTTATCAAGCTCCTTACGGTGATTCTTAATTTTGGACTTTATTCGAGTCATTGCCTCATTTACTTTCAGAAGCTCAGGTTGCTGTAAACAGGAAACGACAAACCAAAAATAAATTATACTTGGGCCCATAAACAACCAAAACCAATGGACAATAATAAACAACGATGATCTGTAACTTCTCAAGAACTATTCATAAACCATATGAAATCCAAGGAATTCCACAGATATATTGAATGACCGATATACAGATCAAAATGTGTTCACAATATATGTATATATATATATATATATATATATATATATATATATATTACATTTGGCACAATGTGAAACATCTATATTAATTTCCATGAAAATCATTTTGAAATGTTTTAAGAAAATATATGCATAAAAGAAACAATGGTTGAAGCACAATAAGAGTAAATCTCTTTAAAAAATTAAAAATACCCCTCGTAATTACCAAAGAAAGTTTGTCGAAGTGATATTCTATATGAGATGCTAGAATTTTATTGGCATTTCAATTCCTTTCCAGCAACAAGATACAATTTCTCCAGAAGTTCCTAAAACTCTCTTTTTTGTACCAGTCATTCCACAGGAGGCAAAGGCATAAAACAAATAATTTCACACATATTTCCAGTTTGGTTCATAGTAAATCGCAGTTCAACTCAAGAAGGTACAAGCCTACAATCCCATCCCAATTTGATTAAGCTACAGAACTCTTTCTCCACCAATCTACTGTATTCAAGACCATGTTCTTCATCAGCAATGGTTTCCAAACTTAAACAGACCACATCTTCAGACGTGTGAATTCACGTACATATACATGTCTCCTATCCTGCCTAAGAGGGCCCCGTAAAATGCCAAGAAATTAAAAAATTGTTGCAAATGCTACTGGCCTGGCCATCAAATACCATTTAAAACAATAGCGACTTCCAATAAAATAACAAAGTACCAGAAAAACTCACATTCTTGCCATGTTTAGAACTTCTATCTGCTATCTTCTTTTCATAATGAGCCATCTCTTTCTGGTACTTGGCTAGTTCTTTCTTTTTCTTATTTTCTTCAGAGTTAAAGTTCCCTAGTTCATGCATGACAGCTTCACGATTTCTTATTTCACTTTCAAGGTCATCATTGAACTTGTGAATGTCTTTATCTATAGTATACAATTGCCATAAGAAGTGTTCTTTTTTTAAAGCTTTCTGCAGATCAAAAGTGAGAACAACAATAACAAAAACAATTACTTCCATGAAAAGACAGATAATGTACAAAGGTAATACTTGGTCACATGCCAGCATCTGATTAGAAAACACATGAAATAAAAATCTACACAGCAGTCAATACCAATTGCTCTTGCAAGCGAAGATGTTTTTCTGCTTCTTCCTTCTGCTCTTTCTTTTGCTTCCTCTCTAAAACTACTGTTCTTTTTTTCTGATAAACGAGAGCTGATTTTTCTTCAGCACTCGCCTTCTTTTCTTCCAGCTCCTCATATTCTCTCTTGAGGTCCTCAGACCCAGAGATCTGTTCAAGCAGTGCAGTCAACTCTTTCGGGTTTTTAGATGCAATTGATTCCACATCACCCTATAACAGGTCAAAAACTCATCACATATCAAACTCCAGAATACCCGACTATCATAGCAATCGTAAAAAAAAACCTCAGATATTTTCATCAATCAAGTCCAGAATTTACTGTACTTGATCAAATTTAGTTTTAAACAACAACAAAAAACATCTAAAAAATTACCTACACTCTAGGAATTACTAATTAACAACTAAAAACAGTATAAAATCCAAAACTCAAGCTACACAAAATTTCAAAGACACTGATTTTCAAAATAAATTAAACAACAAAATTACCTGAAAGACCAAAAAATTTCTAGCCTTAACAAGAATACCCAGAGACCTCAACCTTGCATTATACTCATCCCAGTTAACAACCTTCCCATCAATTCGATACTCACTACCACCCGCACTCGTAATCGTCCTAGTAAAATGGAGCTCCGACCCATTTGTTAACAAATAAACCAGCCTCACGTAAGCTCTACGTCCTCTCTGCTCCTTCTCGCGGTCATCGTAAGCATAAATTAGGTCCTTAAGCTGGGCCCCGCGCAATTGACCAGTACGCACACCGAGAACAAAGCTAATGGCGTCCATTAAATTGGATTTTCCAGCTCCGTTCGGTCCAATTATTGCGGTGAAGTCTTTGAATGGACCGATTGTTTGATGGCCTTTGTATGATTTGAAGTTTTCTATCTCTAATTTCAGGATTTTGCCCGTTGTTGATACCATTGACGGCATCGTTCTTTATTATTTTTCGAAATTGGAGTGAATGAAACTGAGTTAGAGTAAAATTTAGTGCGAAATTGGAGAGAATCGGAGGTTAGGTTTCAAGTGAGAGTAGAAGTGTGGATTTGGTTTGGTGAGGAGTTAGGGTTTTGATTTGGGGAAAATATTTGGCGGGAGAGATGTTTTTTATTTTCTTTTCCTATTTTTGATTTGGGGAAAATAATCGAAGAGAGTAGCATCATATCAATGTTGCGTTAAATCGCGCACGCAAATGAATTGAACAAAGGATCAATTCGCCCCTCAATTTGTTACAAAATATCATAAAAGTATACATGTTAATGTTAATGGTCTTGGGCTTGGGCCTGCATCAGGCTTCAACTATATTACCCAAACCCGACCCGAATATACTGTCTTTACCGGCTCGGACCTGTCTTGGACGGGCCTACATTAAATTTGTATAATATTAAAGAAAAATTAATACAAAATCCAAAAAACGGAAAAAAATTACAAAATACGTATTTTTCATAAAATTTACGTTTTATGTCTAAAAAGTTTACAAGGATACGGAATAGGTTTTCACTTTTTACGTACTGTATCAAAAATGTATTAAAAATATATTGACAATGTATAAACATGTATCAAAAAATGTATTTTTTAGTAAAAACAAATATGTAAATTTTTTTATTTTTAGGTACAGTCGAAATTTTTTGACTAAGTACGTATTTTTCTAAATTAAGTGATTTTTTAGGGTAGTTTTGTAGATATTCCATTATTAAAAGTTTAAATTTACCCTTTCAATAGCGAGTTTTTTTAGATTCTAATTCAGACCGAATTTGCAACAAAAAGTAAATATCCAGGCCTAACTGAAGGCGAGCGAGTTTGAGGACAGCGGTGTTCGGAAATGGGGAGGCGGCAGCTAGGTTATTTTTCTTTTTTTCTATTTTTTTTTTCTTTGGATCTAATGGTCTAATATATGAGGCTTAAATTCACCATAGTCCCTCACTTTGGAGTCTTTTATCACTGCCGTCCTTAAAGACCAATCTCAGTCTATAAACCTCTTGATCTTCAATTTGAAAGTCATAAAACTCCATGTCGTAAGTTTTGGTCTAACATCTTTAACATTCGCTGATGTGAAATGTTTTTTTATCACACTCCATATATTGACACGTCATCAAAACACCATAAGAATCTAAAATACCCAAAATGCCTTTATATTCAAAAAAAACCTTAAAAATATTAAAACAATAAAAAAATCTACCCAACCACCGCCGGATTTTTCTTTTTTTCTTTTTCAATTTACATTGGTTTTTCTAAATATAAGGCATTTTAGGTAGTTTAAATTTTTTAAAAAAATTTAATGACGTGAGTATATTTTATTTTATTTTTATTTTTTAAATATCACGTCAGCGAATTTTAACATAGGGAATTTACTGTCTTTGAAAGCTAAACTCAGAAGAGGCCGAAATTGATTCTATTGTAATCGGATTGGCAATACACGTGACTCTAAAATCCTTCTCAAACAATCAAAACATAATTTTAAAAAGTTAAAACAAATAGCACATTTGATTAAAATTGTAAACACACTACACATTTTTCTTTTAACTAATTGATTATTTTAATCTTAGAAACATTTTTATTTTCAAATTTAATTAAAAAAAATATTTATCACCTACAATCTTAAACACAATCTGAACATAAAGAACTGACAAGAAGAAAATACATCTCTCACTATCAGAAAAGCAAAATGATTCAACCATTAGAACATATAATTCATACAAGTAAACTCACTGGCTGATAAGCGAACTGGAAGTACGGTAAAATCTTACAAAAAAACTCAATCTAATTACAATAGCCTAATTATTAATTTATCAATACATCGCAAGAAGGGAGACGGATCAGTACGAGCAGACTCGGGAATCAAGAAAAGTACTACATAATATGCATGTAAAATAACCTGCATCTTTAACCCTCCAAATCCTGATATTTCATTCACCGTTTATCTTATTGCTGCTAGGTCATTCCTACTATCCGTTTTCTGGTCAATCTGATGTCTTCTTTCCGTCACTGCTATGTTCGACCTGCACAGGCAAATTATCCTTGGTGTTATCAGAACTCTCAGGAAGTTGCTTTTCGGATTTTAGACCAGCTTCCAGCTCCCTGGTGTTATCAGAGCTCTCAGGGAGCTCCTCTTTAGATTTTAGACCTGCTTCCAGCTCCCTGGTGCTATCGGAACTCTCAGGAAGCTGTTCTCCAAATTTTAGACCAGCTTCCGACTCCTTGGTGTTATCATAACTCACAGGGAGCTGGTCTCCAGATTTTGGACCCGCTTCTAGCTCCTCATATCGAGAGATAACCTGTTGAAGCTCATCATTGATATTGAGTGCCTCAAATAACATTGCCTCGTCATCTGTAGTGCTTTGTATTATCCTCTGTATCATAGGCTGGGAATTCTTGCATTTCTCGAATAAGCTCACTGTCAGATCCTCCTGCAACCCCAAACAAATGTTATAGAGTTGCAATTTCTTGTTGCAATCTTTTTTATTTTAATTTATGTGCATCTTTTATCTTGCTTAAGTGAGAAACTACATCTCATTGATAAATTTTGCTACTAGGATCATAAACCAGTGCGTGCTCAAGAAAGAATAAATTTCTTGTCAAGTTATATAAATGACCATTTATTCCAATTTAGATGTGGATACAAAAATTTAAATAAAAAGTTTTATGACATAGCATCAATAGAAGGATTGACAAAAAGTGCTGCACATCTCTGTTTCCAGTGGCAAATTAGTCTTCCAGAACTCATTAACATTCTTTAAACCATTAATACAGTTCTCTATTTTAAGACACTAATCAGGTTATTAGAGGCAAACTAAAAGTGTGTTTAAAGTAAAATAATCCACAAAATGCTTCAAACTATTTAGAAAAAAGTGATGGATCAAAGATGAACTAAAAAGTAAAAGCAAATTCTTACTGAAGAATACCGATAAAATAACTTACTTTAATGGGTTTTGGTTCAGTGTCAGCATTCAAAATGCTAGAAAGAAGTTCAAGGCTGTTACGGGTAGTCACAAGACATTCATTCTTTTCTTCAACTGATTCGATCCCCTGATTATATCCCAAAGTAGTATGGTTTTCAACATCAAAATCTGTTTCAGGAATAGGATAACTTCCTGGAGGAGGCATTGGTTGCTGATGAATAAATGACTCCAGAGTATGTTGCATGGGAGGTGAATCCCCATCTTCTACTGATCGAGGCAGACTTCGGCCTTCCAAACTCTGCATACCCAAATTCAAGATTGATGAACAAGGAGGTAACTAAGTAAGGCAAACAGCTTTCCAGAAATTTATAAAACAGACTCACAATTAGTGAGGTGGAACACCTATGCGTTTTGTAATCAAGTGAAGACCTAGAATGCTTTTCAGTATATGCTAGTTAACGAAAATGACAAATTCATGAATCGGGTATATGCTAGTTAGCGGAAATGACGAATTCATGAGTTCGGGTATACGTTAGTTAACGGAAATTGCAAGAATATTAGAAGTAGACATCTCACTATGCTTAGAGAGTGAAGTGAAGACCTAGAGTGCTTTATTTCATTTTTCTCCGAAACAATAATGGCTAAGTGAGTGCTGCCGTCGAGTTTGTATTCACCATTCAATGACTACAACTTGTAAGAATGAAAATATAACATCTGCCAAAGTTTGAGCACCTTCCCACTATTACCATTCTTAAACCTAGATACTAGATTCCAGAGCTTATAAGACTTCTGATTCCGCAGACTTATGGAAACTCAAGATTTAAAGTTGTATGAAAAATTTCATTTCTATACTAAATTACCCAACTCATTCGCAACACTCATGTACCGCGACATAAAAAGTATTTGCAGATTGTCAAGAAAATGCAGGCTAATAATAAAAAAATCTAATTTCAGCAACTAAACTACAAAACCAATCACAACCAAATCATTGATAAATCCAAAAGCATCTAAATCACCTAAATTCCAAAAAACATCAAACAAATTCCTCAAAAACATCAACACCAGTGTACAGAAAGACTCACCATATAAGTCTGTCGAAAAACGGGCAAATACTCAAGATCCTGAGACTGACCCCAACCTCTAATCAACTGCAAACCCCTATCTCTAATCCCATCATCAACTTCCGGATTCTCAATCATCTTAACCATCTCATCCAACACCTTCTCAGACGCCACTTCAGAAAACACTTTCTCACAATTCATACTACACGTCTCCAACAATTCCAGACTCAACCTTAAGCTAGCCGAGTTTTTCCCCGAAATCTTTCGCTTAATAGCCCTAACAATCTCCGTCCCGTTATACTCTTCGCTATTTATCATTGCACAAATCCTCAGATTCATACCCCAATTCGGCTCCTCCAACATCTCCGACGTCGCCTCGTCGACGATCTTCGACTCCGGCGTCGGAGTTTGCAGTAAATCCTTCACCTTATCGCTTACCATTCGGCTCATTTGAGTTCCACCTATCTTCAACCTCTCGCCCCATTGAGATAGCTTCAATTTGTCCATAATTCTTGAACTCGTAAACTAAAATTTCAATTGAAATGAATTAAATGAAATTGAAGTTAACAATTTAAGAATTGAATTAAAATTGGGTGGAACTGTACCTGTGCTGTGATTTTAGGTTAAGTAATTAGCAGATATAAAGCAGTCTGTGATTTGAATTTGATTTGGGAATTTTCAGTTGGTCGGCGAGAGAGAAAAATGGAGGAGAGGGACAGAGTGGGAATAGTCAAAGTATGGAATGAGCGTGGCTGGATTATTGCCACGTAGTACAAAGTGGATCCCACTTTAGCACTATATTGGAACAAAGGATTAATTGACCCCCTCAAGTTATCACGAATTATCAAAAAAGTCAATTCCACGAAAATGGGTCAAATAAATTCCGATCTTTGCAAACCGTAAAAGGTCTTTTTAATTTTTTTTGTCATTTTGAATTGGAGAGTGTGTTTCACTTTCAGATGTACAACTAGAGGAAGGTGTTTTCAATATGAAATAGAAAACTTTGGTGTTTGTTCGGTCGATTTTTATAAAATTGGCCTTTTTAATACCCAATGCCAATTGAAGGGATGAGTTGAACCTTTTGTTCCCCTATACTGTCTTTTCGAGAAAGTAATTTCACCTCCTCAATTTGACACAAAATATTAAAAAAATCATTTCAACCAACCGCTCAAAAGACTCAATGTTTTGCATTCTCGTATAAAATCTCGCTCTCTAATTGCACCCTCATGTGTGAAATACATGCAATAGTAAATATAGAAAAAACTTATAAAATTTTAATATTTATTTCATTTCTTAAATTGATATTTTTATTTTAAAAGTTCAAAACTCATATCAATTATTAAATAAAAAAACTTTTTTACACTTTAAATATTTCGTCTTCTTCACAACTTCTTCCTCTTCGTCACTATTGTTGCCTCACCAATTCACTGCATTAACAAGGACCAATTCACCCCTTCTATCACCATCACTTATCTTCGGAGATCGGTGGCACCGTCGGCAATAGGAAGAGCAACATCAGCTTTATCTTAACAAACAATGTCACCACCACCGTCATCGAGATCCGACAATAGCTCCACATTCAGCGGGAGTTTACATTACATGTCGCTTCTGGTAACAGTTTCTATACTGCTCCTGTTGATTTGTATGTGATACAAGTAAAATTGCACCTATTGTACGAGTCTATTTATATCACATTATCGTGTTATTATATGCATTTTGAGGTGTTTCGTGTCTTATCTTGTGTTTGAGCATTTCAGATCCGATAATGGTGAGTATTGATAGGAGTGGAATACTCCTATCGGTTCGAGTCTTTTTAGCATCGCTTCGAACGTTTTATATGCGTTTTTAAAGCAATTGTATGCCTTATTACGTGTGCGTGCAATTTCAGGTAATCGGAGCGATTATGAAGGTTTTTGATCAATAAAGGGCGAAGTATCAAAGAAATCTAGAAGACGGAAGCTAGGACGCAAGATTGAAAGAGACCCAAGGTTTACTAAGGTCTCTATCGAGACAAAGGTTTTCAAATCGAGAAGCCTCTTTTTATGCAGGTCTCGATCGAGAAGGCCTCTGTTCTAAGCTTCTCGATCGAGACCAAGGTCTCCAAAAGAAGCCGAGAGCTACCTAAAAATAGGGTCTCGATCGAGAAGCATCCTTACAAAGGCTTCTCGATCGAGACATGAAGGAAACCTGGAGAAGAAAATCTTTTTGGGTCAGTGTGCTAGTGGGCCCATTTTTCCCCTTTTGGTCAAACCTTTGTACTAGTGGATTTGTCATTTAGCCTCTTTTGGCTTGGCTATATAAGGCCTTTATGTTTTTAGGGTAAAACATGCTACACTTTTAGCCTCAATCCTAATATAGTACTTTTTATTTCCTTTTGTAGATCTACAATTGTTCTTATTATTCTTATGAAGTAATTTCCAGATTTTAGTTTTCTTTATGATTTTTCTTCTTCTACAAGTCTTATTACTATTTCAAGCTTCATTATCTAGTGAATACTATTATTTACACACAAGCTCTACTTAAGGTAATTGTCTTTTACTCATTATGAATAGCAATAGATGTTTAATATTTGTTGATAAATTAGTAATTTCTGTTATCTTCACCATGGTTGGCTAAACCCCATGTTTGGGGGTTAATTTGAATCTTAGTTGTGTATGATTGGGTTAGGGTTTTGGGGTTGTGTTGATTGTTCTAATTAAGGAACCTAAAGCTTGCTTAGATTAGCTACCTAAGTATTGTTCTTAAATTAATTCTCACCTTGAGAGAGGGTTTATTAGTTGGATTTGATTAATTAGAGACTTAGTTAGTAACACCATGAGAGTGGGTTAGTAATTAGGTGGCCTATGAGTTGTGAATTATTTGTTAATTGCTTCTATTTGCGTTTAGTGCTACGAGAGTAGGTTAAGCTCGTTTAGTCGCGGTTTTGTAGCTCTTTGAAGCTCGAGAGAGCGGGAGTTGCGGTCTAGAACACTCGGTCCTCGTTTAGAACCCTAAACCCGATACCCTTGATTGCATGACCTAAGAGGATTATTAGCTCCCAAACCTCTTTATCACTTGAATTTCGTTTATTATTATAGTATTTACTCGGTTCTTTAAATTAGTAATTTGTTAATTCCTAAATTAGCATTAGTTTTAGTAGTTGGTTGATTGGTTAATTAAGAAAAAAATACTTATTCTCTTGCTAAACGAATTGAATAGCAACTAAGTTCATTCTCATCGATAATCACTCTTGAATTCACTCCTTGTGGGATCGATAACTCGGACTTAGGTCCACTCTATTACAAGTTGGGGTTTTTTCTCAACAAGTTTTTGGCGCCGTTGCCGGGGAGTGACGAGTGTTTATTGATTGATTGAAATTAGTTATTGTTCGGTCGAGTTAGCTTTATTTTCTGTTTTTTTTTATCACTTTTGTTGTTTTTGCTTCTTTCCGGATTTACGCGTGGTTTGCTTGTTGTTGTTTGTGTAGGGGATCAACTATAGTGTATGCACAATACACGAAGGGTCAATCTTCCGCTAGAACCGTTTCAAGACAACCTCGGGAGATTTGAAAGAAGTGTGAGAAGGGAGAATCGTAGACCCGTTATCATGGAACGTGGGGATGATAACTATGAGGAGGAGCATTATCACCCTCAAGTCGATGGAGTGAGGCAACATCCGCCTCCTCCACTCGATGAGAGGAATCGGCAAGAGCAACAAGGGGACAATCACCCTCAAGTTCAAGGCCATCAAGCACAAAGACAAACTTTGGGGGATTTCTTCCTCCCGGATGTGGATAATGCTACCTATGGGTGCTTTGCAAGACCGGTCACCGCGGCTACTTTTGAGATCAAGCCTAGCACGATTCAACTCCTAGAGAATCGGTGCCAATTCTTTGGGTTACCAAGTGAGGATCCGAATGAACACATAGCCAAGTTCTTGGGAGTGTTGGACACATTCAAGCTCCATAATGTCACCTCCGATCAAATCAAGCTTCGAATGTTTCCGTTCTCACTAAGAGACAAGGCTAGCTTGTGGCTTCGATCACTTCCTAATGCATCTATCCACAATTGGCGGGATCTTGCTCAAGCTTTCCTTCACAAGTACTTTCCAATGGGGAGAACCGCGAAGTTGACAAAGGACATCATTGATTATTACCAATATGAGGGAGAATCTCTCTATGAAACTTGGGAGAGGTTCAAGGATCTCCAAAGGCACGTACCTCATCATCGGCTTGTAAGGGAACATGTGCTTCAAATATTCTATAATGGTTTGGGTGAGATCACAAGGTCTACTATTGATTCGGCCGCGGGAGGATCTTTGATGCAAAAGACGCTTGATGAGGCTAATGAGTTGATTGAAAAATTGGCTATGGTGAGTAGCACTTGGTCCTCGGAAAGGAGAAGACCACCGGCTCAAAAGACATTAATGACACTTGACCAATCCAAGGAGTTTGAAGCAATAAAAGCCATGAATGCCTCTTTACAAAGTCAAGTTGATGCCTTGAAGAAGCAAGTGGGTCCACGGAATGCTCCGGTTGCATATGTTCAAGTAGGTTGTGAGCATTGTGGAGATTTCAATCATGGAAGTAATGAGTGCTATGCCACGGGTCAAACTTGGAGCGAACAAGTGAATTATGTGGGAGGTCAACGCCAAGGGAATGATCCTTACTCGAATACCTATAATCCGGGGTGGAGAAACCATCCTAACTTCGGATGGAGGAATCAAGATGGCCAAGGCAATGTGCAAGCAAATCAACAAGCGGGTCCTAGTTTCCAAGGAGGAAATAGGCCCCAACAACAAGGTCCTTATCAAGGCCCTTACCCTAACCATCAAGGGCAAGGAAACAACTATGGTGGTAGACCTCAACACCCTCCGGGATTCCAACAACAAAAGAATACGGATGAGGGAAATGTGCTTTCCAAGGTGCTAGAGAAGCTAGAAAAAATGGAGCAAAGGGAGAAGAATCAAGCTTCTACCATTCATCATTTGGAAACTCAAATTTCTCAAATGGCGATTTCGCTTCAAGGTAGACAACAAGGGGGATTGCCGTCTACTACGGAGAACAATCCTAGAGAGCATGTTAAGGCGGTAGAGCTCCGAAGCGGGAGAAACCTTGAGAAAGCCAGTGGAAAGAGACAAGTTGTTGAGGAGGATGAGCCTCAAGTTGTGATTGACATAGCAAGTTCAAGTCAAGAGTTGCCAAAGGAATGTGAGGAGGTGGTTATCGAGGTGGAAGAGCCTTATGTGAGGCCACCGCCGCCGCCACCATTTGTACCACCGGTTCCGTTTCCGAGCCGGTTAAGGAAATCTCAAGGGAACGAAAAGTTTCATAAGTTCCTTGAGATTTTCAAGAAGTTGCAAATTAATCTAAGCTTGGCGGACGCACTAAGGGAGATGCCCCAATATGCAAAATTCTTGAAAGACATAATTATGAACAAGCGTAGTTGGGAGCAAGGTGGGACAATACCGCTCACGGAAAATTGTAGTTCTATAATCCAAAGCAACCTACCAACAAAGCTTAAGGATCCAGGGAGTTTTTCTATACCTTGTACCATAGGAAATATGAATGCTATAAATTGTTTGTGTGATCTTGGGGCAAGTATTAATTTGATGCCATTGTTTCTTTTTAGGTCCTTGTTTGGTGATCAACCGGTAAAACACACCTCGATGGTATTGCAACTTGCCGATCACTCTCTCAAGAAGCCGTATGGGATAGTGGAAGATGTACTCGTCAAAGTGGACAAATTCATCTTTCCGGTGGATTTTGTGATCCTAGACTATGCGGTAGATAAAGAGTGTCCTATGATCCTTGGTCGCCCTTTCATGAACACCGGGCGTGCTCTCATCGATGTTCATGCCGGCAAGCTCACCTTAAGAATTGATGAGGAAAGTGTGGAGTTTGATATGAAGAGAGTGATGCGGAATGCCATCGAGGAGGAAGATTGCATGAGGATTGATTTGGTCGATGAAATTGTGAAGGATCAGTTGAAGGAAAATATGGATTCATTAAACCGGGGAGTTACAAGGAAATTCGATGATTTTGGGTATTCAGAGGCAGGTCTCGATCGAGAAGCCCCACCATCTATGCTTCTCGATCAAGACCCAAAAAAGAGCTGCTCTCGGTATCTCAGAGGACCACTGGTCTCGATCGAGACTGAAGCTTCTCTATCGAGACAAGGCAAAATTATGCCTGGTCTCGATAGAGACTCCTGTGTCTCGATCAAGACCTCCTCTGAGATTATGAAAGCAGAACTTCCAAGTGTTGCTAGTGTCACGTTTCATTCCGGGGTTGTGGATGATGAATACACCGAGGAAGAGGAACCTAAGCCGGAAAATTTGAACAAAAAGAATGGTGTGACTCCACCATCCTCGGAGTTGCCCCCGAAAGTTGAAATGAAGCCGCTACCGCCGCACCTCCGGTATACTTTTATTGGGGAGAACGAGACCTTGCCGATCATCATCTCGAACAAGCTCTCTAAGGATCAAGAAAGGAAGGTTGTACAAGTGGTGAAAGAACACATGTTAGCAATGGGTTGGCAAATCTCCGACATTCGAGGAATAAGTCCTCAAATTGTGATGCATAAGATTAATCTCGAAGACGAGTCAAAGAAGTCGGCTCAAAGGCAACGAAGATTGAATCCGAATATGAAGGAGGTAGTGCACAAAGAGATCGTCAAGCTCCTCGACGCCGGAATAATCTACCCAATTTCGGATAGTGAGTGGGTTAGTCCCATTCAATGTGTTCCTAAAAAGGGCGGTATGACGATGGTGGAAGGTGAAAAAGGGGAGCAAATCTCCACAAGGACGGTAACCGGTTGGCGTGTATGCATCGATTATCGGAAGCTCAATGAGGTAACCCGAAAAGATCATTTTCCGCTACCATTTATCGATCAAATGTTGGAGAGAGTAGCGGGACACAAGTTTTATTGTTTCCTTGATGGGTACTCCGGTTACAATCAAATATTAATCCTCCCGGAAGATCAAGAGAAGACGACCTTCACATGCCCCTACGGTACCTTTGCATACCGGCGAATGCCCTTCGGCCTATGCAACGCACCCGCCACATTTCAAAGGTGTATGACCTCAATCTTCAACGATATGATTGAAGACATTATGGAGGTGTTCATGGATGACTTCTCCGTGTTTGGCGATTCGTTCGATGGTTGTTTAGCGAATCTAAGGCGGGTTTTAGCACGATGTGTGGAGACAAATTTAGTGCTAAATTGGGAAAAATGCCACTTCATGGTGGATGAAGGCATTGTGCTCGGGCATAGGATATCGGAGGCGGGAATTGAAGTGGATAGGGCAAAAACGGCGGTTATTGAAAAATTAGTCGCTCCAACTACGGTCAAAGGAGTTCGGGCATTTTTGGGCCACGCGGGTTTTTATCGGCGCTTCATTAAAGATTTTTCGTCGATTGCGCGACCGTTGACAAGTTTGCTAGTAAAAGATGCGTTGTTTGACTTCACAAAGGATTGTCAAGATGCTTTTGAGAAGCTAAAATCGGCACTTGTGACCGCTCCCATTATTTCATCTCCGGATTGGAGTTTGCCTTTTGAGCTAATGTGTGATGCTAGTGACCAAGCATTGGGTTGCGTGTTGGGGCAAAGAAAGGACAAGCGGGTGCATGTGATTTACTACGCTAGCCGGACGATGGCGGGGGCACAACTCAACTACACTACTACCGAAAAAGAGATGTTAGCGGTAGTGTTTGCCTTGGATAAATTTCGGCAATACTTGCTCGGATCAAAGTCCATCATTTACACCGACCATGCCGCTTTGAGATATCTTTTTACTAAGCAAGACGCCAAGCCAAGACTTATTCGCTGGATACTTTTGATGCAAGAGTTTGACATAGAAATCCGGGATAAAAAGGGCACGGAGAATGTGGTAGCGGACCACTTGTCAAGATTTGAAAACCTGGAGCCGATTCCTATCGGTATGGAGATTAATGAGCGGTTTCCGGATGAAACACTTATGATGATTCGGGAAGTAGAAACGCCGTGGTATGCCGATCTCGCCAATTATCTCTCATCGGAAGTCATGCCTCCGGACTTGACATCGCATCAACGGAAGAAGTTTTTATCCGATGTTAAGAGGTATTTATGGAATGAACCCTACTTGTTTAAAATTTGTGGGGATGGGATGTTGAGACGATGTGTGGCTTTGGGAGAAATGATGCCCATTTTGAGTTCATGTCATGAGACCGGACATTATGGTTCGGCAAGAACCGCCGCTAGAGTGCTTGAGAGCGGGTTCTTTTGGCCAACTTTGTTTCGTGATGCCAAGGAGTTTGTTGACCATTGTGATCGGTGCCAACGTGTAGGCAACATCTCGAAGAGAGATGAGATGCCTTTGACTTCGGTTCAAGAAGTGGAAATATTTGATGTATGGGGTATAGATTTCATGGGGCCTTTTCCGGTTTCATTCAAAAACCAATACATTTTGGTATGTGTGGATTATGTTTCGAAATGGGTAGAAGCGGAGGCTTTGCCCACTAATGATGCTAAAGTGGTGTTGAGTTTTCTTAAGCGGCTAGTGAATCGGTTTGGGACTCCTAGAGTGGTTATTAGTGACGGTGGTTCGCATTTTTGCAATCGGCAATTTCAAGCTCTTATGAGGAAGTATAATGTGCATCACCGGGTCGCCACACCTTATCACCCCCAAACGAGTGGCCAAGTTGAGGTTTCGAACCGTGAGTTGAAAAGAATTCTCGAGAAGACGGTGAATGGATCCCGGAAAGATTGGTCCTTGAAGTTGGATGACGCATTGTGGGCATATCGGACGGCCTACAAGACTCCACTCGGTATGTCACCATTCCGTATTGTTTATGGGAAGGCGTGTCATCTTCCTCTAGAGCTCGAGCATAGAGCGTATTGGGCTATTAAGAAGTTAAACTTTGACTTCAAGAAGGCGGGGGAAAAGAGATTGCTTCAATTGAATGAGTTGGATGAATTCCGATTCATGGCATATGAAAATGCCAAGCTTTACAAAGAAAAAACGAAGCAATGGCATGACGCCCATATTGCCCCCAAGGTGCTTGAGGTTGGTGCATTTGTCCTTCTCTATAATTCTCGTTTGCGGTTGTTTCCGGGTAAGCTCAAATCCCGATGGAGTGGTCCATTCAAAATCAAGCATGTGGCAAGTCATGGAGCGGTCGAATTGGAGAACTCTAAAGGCGAGACCTTCAAAGTTAACGGGCACCGGTGTAAGCCGTATCTCGGGCCATTAACGAACCGAGTGGAAGATGAGATATCTTTCACTACTCCTACTTGAGTTCATTGTTTGACGGTCAAGCTTTCGACCTTAAAAAGCGCACTCGGGAGGCATTCCCGAGAGGTTAGTTTTATTTGTGTTTATTCATTTTCCTTGTTTAAATTAAATTTAGTTTTGTTTTTGTTAGTTTCTTCGTCAGTTATCGTTTTATATTCAAGATAATGTCGGGGTATTTGTTTTTCGTTGTGGTGTGTAGGATTGAATTGAGAAACCATGGCCCAGATTTTGCCCTGGTCTCGATCGAGAAGCTCATGGGATTAGGCTTCTCGATCGAGACCTGACTCCCTTTGAGAAGCCGAGAGCATGCCAAAAATAGGGTCTCGATCGAGACTCCTTTCCCAGGTAGGTCTCGATCGAGAAGCCCTTTTGACTTCAGTCAAAGTATGCAATTTCCAAGAGACACAAAAGAGAAGCACATGGATTGCTGAGGTGGCATGATCTCGGCCATTCACAAGAAGCACAAAGTACATGGATTGATGAGTTGTCAAAATCCCACACATCCATTTCAAACAAATGACTTTGCCATAAATACACACCCACCTCTCCATTTTCTTTAAAAAGCCTTCCTCTTTTAACAAAAACCATATCCACCATTCTTCCTTTCTTGAAAAATTCGGCCACCACAAGAACACCACTCAAACCACCACCAAAAATCAAAGTAAAAACATATTCAAACACCCTTTGTGCAACAAATCAACATGGGAAAAACCGGAACGTCGAAAAAGAGCTCCGCTAATCTCCCCACCAAGGAACTTGAACCACCACCACCACCACGCCATCAACCAATCCGTTCAAGGAAGAAGACAACCGCTTCCGGGTCAAGAGTTGTCGGTACTACCACTCCGGCGGCCCTCACAAGACAATACGATTCTCCATTCCAAATCCATTCGGTGGAGGAAGGAGAGCGATTCAAGAAAATCAAGGAGCGGGTCTTTGCCATTCCGTTCATCATTGATTGGCATTCCATGCTTGTGCTAGAGATACGCACTCGGGTTAGACAATATTTTGAAATTCTTGGATTGTACAAATTGGCGGAATGCACAACCACCGGATACGAAGAGTTAACATGGGAATTCTTCACCACGCTTCGAGCTCAAGGTGAAGACAATTTGACACTCCATTTTCGGCTCCTAGGTGTGGAGTATGTGTTGACAATGGAGATGCTACAAGCGGAGTTTGGGTTGCCAACTACGGGACTCAAAGACAATCCAAAGGAATTTAGCTATGGAGACGTTTGGTTGGAAGCGTCGGGAATGGAGGGCTACAAGGCCAAAACGGCCAAAATGGTTGATGTGAAGGATTCTATCCTTGTGATTATTTTGAAATGGGTGGGGCACACTTTTGGCGGAAGGCATGAGTACAACAAGATAGGAGAAACCGAAGTTCTTATGATGAATGCGATTATGCATCCGGAAGTGGAGGCCTACAAGTTGAATATGGCGTGTCGGTTGATCATGAATTTGAGGGATGTGCCGAATGATGATACCAAACTTGGTTTTGGTTGGTTGGTAACTCGGATTGCTTTAATGTTGGGGGTTTCCGATGAAGCCTTTGCGAACTTCACTCCGATTCCGGCTAGGAAGCTCGACTCCGATCACTTGGAGAAAGCCGGTTATGCAAAGGAAGACAACATGTTGCCTTACTATCAAAGAAAGAAATGGATAAAGGAGCATGGAGTTGTGGCGGCTTACAAAGCGCAATTTGGGGAAGAGGCGGAATATCCGGGAGAGGCACCACCGGAGCCACCACAACCACCTCCGAGATCGAGAAGAGCGGGGAAAGAACCGGTCGAATCAAGCAACCAAGGCGAAGGGGTTCCGGCGGATGCACAAATGGGTCACGGTCCACCAATGGGGTTCTATGAAGAACAACGCCAATTCATGGCGACGCAAACTCAGTTTATGGAGGATCAAAGGAAAATGTGGCGCAAGATGGAGTATTATCACGAGCGTTTGAAAGCGAAAGTGAACCGCCATGGGCGCGATTTCCGTGACTATGTGAACGGCACGGGCGACATTTGGATTGATACTCCTTCACCTTCTCCCGAGCCTCCGGAGTTCGACTAAATCGAGATTTGCATCCTTCTAACTCAACTCATACAATTTTGCTTGTTTTTGTTTTATTTCTTGCTTAGGGGCTAAGCTTGAAATAGTGTGAGGAGGGTTGGCAAAGATTGTATCTCGTTTTAGTGTGTGTTATTTTATTGCTTTTATCGCTTTATGTCGAGTCTTGTGAGTCTAGTTTGTTTTAGTTTGTGATAGTTGTTTTAGTTTGTGAGTCACCTCCGTGACCTCTTGTTTGAAATCAAATCTCGATTATGGAATGATAATCCGTGCAAATTTAGAAAATTCGTCAAAACAAGTATTATCTCCCGGTTTATGAATGTTTAAATGTTTTTATCTAATTAAACAATTTACGGTTCATGCTTGCTTAATGAAATGCAATGGAATTAGACATGTTGAGTTGGCATTAGGGCAAGTTTTACAATTGTATGATCTTTAGGCATGACCGAGATACTTGATGCGGATTCATGATGTGTGACCTTGATTGGAATATTGTTGTGTCGCTTTGAACATGAACATACATTGGCATGAATTCATTTGATTTAAGCATTTGAGCACAACACCACTTTGTATGTGAGCACTTTTGAGCCTAATAGATTATTGTGAGTGTCTTTTTGCCGAGAATTCCTAGAATTTGCTCGGTGTCCATTCAAAATTGCAATGTTGAGTAATTGATGATTAGATGAATATGGCATTAGGAGTAACCATTGTTTTAGAGCCCACTTTAAAAGCCTACCATTGTACCTCTAGAAACACAAGCTTGAGCCTAAAACTTTGTTTTTGTTGATATCACCATTGTCACCTAAGCAATCCTATTCTCCATTTCCGCTTAAAAACACCCAAAACTTGACTTGGAAAACTAGTGTGAGGAGGTTAATATAGAAGCTTGACGAAACAAGATAGATTGAACTCGAGTTTAAAAGCCGAAAGTCTATGCCTAGAAGAAAAGAGAAAACAAAACAAAGAAAGAATAAATAAAGTTTATAAAAAAAAAAAAAAAAAGAGATAGAAAAGCAAGAAGAGAAAAGAAATAAGGGCATTAGAGGACAATAAGAGTTCAAATGTGCTAAAATTCCAAGCTAACCTAAGGCCGATGATAGAGTATCACCTAGTTTCAAGTCAAGTTTTTAGCCTACATATCAACTTAAACCGTCCCCGAACCTTGGCCACGTTACAACCCTTACAAGTCCATATGATAATTATCAAATTACCGAGCTAGTAGTGGAGTCTAGGACTATGAGCAAACTTATGGGAATTCCGTGATTGTGTGTTGCATTTTCTTACCTTAAACACTTGTGCGAAAGAGAGAAATCATGTGAGAAATAATTGTGCTCGTGTTTAATGCTCTTGGGTGATTGACTTGGTGCTCATGTTTTAAGTTGACCAACATATCGCATGTCCCTTAAATGATAGTGCTCTCGTAAGTGCCAATTGAAAGATTTATTAAACTTTTTGAATTGTTCAAAGTGCCATATTCCTCATGTCTTGGCTATTGCATTCCTCATTTGTTTGCATGATTCGTGAGTTGTTGACACTAGATGTTGCATTTGCGTGTTCATAAATTGGGAGTATAGTTGTTGCTAAGATTGTGTTCCGTAGTTGTTAAGTGAGAAATTCTTCTTACTTGAGGACAAGCAAGAGTTTAGTGTGAGGAGGTTTGATAGGAGTGGAATACTCCTATCGGTTCGAGTCTTTTTAGCATCGCTTCGAACGTTTTATATGCGTTTTTAAAGCAATTGTATGCCTTATTACGTGTGCGTGCAATTTCAGGTAATCGGAGCGATTATGAAGGTTTTTGATCAATAAAGGGCGAAGTATCAAAGAAATCTAGAAGACGGAAGCTAGGACGCAAGATTGAAAGAGACCCAAGGTTTACTAAGGTCTCTATCGAGACAAAGGTTTTCAAATCGAGAAGCCTCTTTTTATGCAGGTCTCGATCGAGAAGGCCTCTGTTCTAAGCTTCTCGATCGAGACCAAGGTCTCCAAAAGAAGCCGAGAGCTACCTAAAAATAGGGTCTCGATCGAGAAGCATCCTTACAAAGGCTTCTCGATCGAGACATGAAGGAAACCTGGAGAAGAAAATCTTTTTGGGTCAGTGTGCTAGTGGGCCCATTTTTCCCCTTTTGGTCAAACCTTTGTACTAGTGGATTTGTCATTTAGCCTCTTTTGGCTTGGCTATATAAGGCCTTTATGTTTTTAGGGTAAAACATGCTACACTTTTAGCCTCAATCCTAATATAGTACTTTTTATTTCCTTTTGTAGATCTACAATTGTTCTTATTATTCTTATGAAGTAATTTCCAGATTTTAGTTTTCTTTATGATTTTTCTTCTTCTACAAGTCTTATTACTATTTCAAGCTTCATTATCTAGTGAATACTATTATTTACACACAAGCTCTACTTAAGGTAATTGTCTTTTACTCATTATGAATAGCAATAGATGTTTAATATTTGTTGATAAATTAGTAATTTCTGTTATCTTCACCATGGTTGGCTAAACCCCATGTTTGGGGGTTAATTTGAATCTTAGTTGTGTATGATTGGGTTAGGGTTTTGGGGTTGTGTTGATTGTTCTAATTAAGGAACCTAAAGCTTGCTTAGATTAGCTACCTAAGTATTGTTCTTAAATTAATTCTCACCTTGAGAGAGGGTTTATTAGTTGGATTTGATTAATTAGAGACTTAGTTAGTAACACCATGAGAGTGGGTTAGTAATTAGGTGGCCTATGAGTTGTGAATTATTTGTTAATTGCTTCTATTTGCGTTTAGTGCTACGAGAGTAGGTTAAGCTCGTTTAGTCGCGGTTTTGTAGCTCTTTGAAGCTCGAGAGAGCGGGAGTTGCGGTCTAGAACACTCGGTCCTCGTTTAGAACCCTAAACCCGATACCCTTGATTGCATGACCTAAGAGGATTATTAGCTCCCAAACCTCTTTATCACTTGAATTTCGTTTATTATTATAGTATTTACTCGGTTCTTTAAATTAGTAATTTGTTAATTCCTAAATTAGCATTAGTTTTAGTAGTTGGTTGATTGGTTAATTAAGAAAAAAATACTTATTCTCTTGCTAAACGAATTGAATAGCAACTAAGTTCATTCTCATCGATAATCACTCTTGAATTCACTCCTTGTGGGATCGATAACTCGGACTTAGGTCCACTCTATTACAAGTTGGGGTTTTTTCTCAACAAGTATAGAGAAAAATGAGCGGAAAAGAGTATGGAATTGTGAAATATATGAAGTCTCAGAAGTTACAGAGCTGAAAGAAATGCTTAGAGCTAGTCTCAATCAAGAAGTTTTATGTCTCGATCGAGACCATGCTGAAACAAGACATGAAAGTTTGGTAGAAGGCTGTCTCGATCGAAAAGGGTAGGTGCCGATCAAGACCATGCTAATTGTGGACTCAGAGCAGTTTGAGAAATGCTTGTTTTGATTGAGAAGATCCAATGCCAATTTGAGAAGTGTGGAAATTGTACAGGTCTCGATCGAGAATCCATATGTCTCGATCGAGACACTACCTGAATAAGAGGAAAAGTAAGCGAGCTGAATTAGATTCATGGGCTTCATCTTGGCCCAGTAGTAGAATTATCCTAATTAAACTTAATATAGGATTAGTTTTATTTCTATTTTATCTTTGATTCTATAAATACTTAATTGTAATTAAGTTTTAGGATTAATAACTTTATTAATTTTTCTTAGTCCAATAGAGTTTCCAGCACTTTATTATTTTGTTCATGAGATGAAGATCGAAGATTATTATTTAAATTGAAGTAATTATTCCAAAATTGACAACTCCGATATTTATAATTTTATTATGAATTCTTCTTCATCTTATCTCCTTGTTATTGTTTTAATTAATATTCGTAGCTAAATCCCTCCTTCTGGGGGTTGGTATTCAAATATGTATTATTGATTTTATTGAATTTGGATTGAGTTGTAATTTTATTGTGTTTTAATTATCAAATTTAATGTGTAATTTAGATTGATCACCTAAATTTATAATTTGTGTTCAATTAATGACTTGAGAGAGCTTTAATTGTATAGACCGGTAATTAAGAATAATGTAATATTGTGAGAACGAGTTAGATTATAGGTAATCGTTAGAGTTTGCTTAATAATTACTCCCTCTGTGCGAATAGAGTTGTCCACTTTGAGAATTTTTTGTACAAAATCCCTTGTCCACTTTCAAAAAGTAACAACTTTTATACTCAATTTTCCTATATTATCCATATTTAAAGTCCAATAATGAGTAAATTGAAAGTAAATTGCAAGTGGGGCCTATATTAAATAAGGGTAATGTGAAGAGAAGTAGGAAAAATTTGCAAAATCCATAATAATGATTGTTTTTCCTAAACTGTGTGATAAAGGCAAAGTGGACAACTTTATTGGGACAGATGGAGTATTTTTTTAATTATTTAATTGGTGTTTAATGTCACGAGAGTGAGTTATGTATAAATTAGTTCATCGAAATGTAGTTTTATCGATCTTAGATTTGAGGGAGCGAAATTCAGTGGTTTAGAATAGCTCGATTCTCGATAAACTCCTAGAAAATTCATAATCTGATAATATCAACCCTTGAGCTCTTAATCTTGATGGATAGCGTACTCCACTCAACGGTCACGACCAGCAAAATAAGAAAGATGGTTAAACGGACGGTGGTTGTCCAATTAACTCTCCGATGCTTAAATCAGTTTAGGTTTTAAACTTGAAAATTAGTATTGAATCCATGTGTATAGGCAATACCTCAGCTCCTTTTATAGTAGTGAGATTGGGCCTGGTAGAGTCCTATAAGGACATTGATTCCTTTAAGAAGTAGGATCAAAATAGAAAATAGATTTCTCTCTATAGCATGATCTTCTATCTTGTCCTATTTAGGGAAGAGTCCTAAATAGGATGTCTTTCTAATTTAGTATTTGATCCCGTTTAGGAGCCAATCTTTGATATATCTAGAAGATATTATTATCTCTTCTCTCCGTAATTATAGTGTTTATAGTTGACTTAGATTTAATCTCTTATCGAGATTCATATCTTTAGAGTTTGATTTTTTGAGTATTACGGACTCCTTAAGGATTCGGTCAATATCTATTTAGGCGAAGTCCGTATGAGCATACATACTCTTAAATTTATATGTATACCACTGGAATATTAAACTATCAAGCCAAATATTTTTTAAAAGTTAAGGTATCAAACACCACTGGGATTATCATGGAGAATGGTTTATAGTTTCACAAGATACTTGATGATGTTGATAATCAGGAAGGAAAAGTTATAAGTTACTCGTTTGTTTCAATATTATTTTTCTAATTCTCAAGCTTGTTGTTGTTACTTTGTTGCTCTTTCTTATGCTTTTCTTTTGTATATTCTTTAGTAAATTAGATAAAAGTTGTTCTAATTAGTTAGATTTATTTTTTTATTTTTATTTTTATTTTATAGATTTTCCACTCATATTGATGTTTAATTTGTAATATCCTAAATGCATAATTTAATTTATATTTTGATCAGACGCTACCTAAAAAGTTTGTCAAGATATATGGAAACAGTTTGCCGAGTCCAGTAATACTTAAGGTCCTTAGCAATGAAACATGAGAGTAGAGTTCATATCTGATGATGATGTTTGGTTAGATAAGGACTGAAAAGGTCAGATTCTACTTTCTGGAATATGAGAGCTTTTTAGTTTAAATATGAGGGTAATTGTCATTTCTTCATGAAGATTTATGAGAAGATTGGTTCGGAGATGTATTACCCATGCCTCTTCTTTGAGACCGAAAGCTGATGGAGAAATGAAAATGCTTCTTCTATGCGATAGAAATAAAGATGTTAGCTTTGATAGCTTTAAACTTATTAGTTGTGTTCTATGTTTATTTGGTATCGCTGAACTGCGGTTTTGTGCTCTCAACGAATTTTTTTTTTGTGTTTTCTCTTTTAGTTTGATGTTTTCTTTTTCGGCCAAGTTTGCATAACTTTTTGTCTCATTATTTCCCCTTTCAAGCAAATATGAGATATTGCAATAGTTTTTATGTAATTTAAAGTAACATTGGAATTGTTGCAAATTCAAACTTTAAAGTACTAATCCTTATAAATGAAAGTTTTTTAAGTTATTAAAGTTGAATTAAATGAGTATATAAAATTATTTTAAAGTTTAAACTCAAGAGATTTGTTGGCAACTGTAATAATAATGGATAAATGTAATATTTTTCTGCAAAGGTACATTTTTGCAAATATTTTTTATATCTATAGCTAAAAATGGTATTCTGTAGTTTGGCTATTTTGGACATCATGTGTAGCAAAAAGCTATAGTTATGACAGTCGGTTTAGTTTGGTTCGGTCTAAACCACCAAATAAAAATTTAAGGAGTCGATAGCCAAATATTAAATTTACATTTATATGTATACCACTGGGATATTGAACTCTCAAGCCAAATATTTTCAAAAAGCTAAGCTATCAAACACCACTAGGATTATCATGGAGAATGGTTTATAGTTTTACAAGATACTTGATGATGTTGATATTCAAGAAGGAAAAGTTGTAAGTTTCTTGTCTATTTCAATTTTCTTTTTCTAATTTTCAAACTTGCTAATGTTACTTTCTTGCTCTTTCTTATGCTTTTCTTTTGTATATTTTTGAGTAAATTAGATAAAAATTGTTCTAATTAGTTAAATTTATTTTTTTGTTTATTATTTTAAAAAATTTGCACTTGTGTATTAGCAAATAAAAAGTAAATATTGATGTTTAATTTGTAATATCCTAAAGGCATGACTTAATTTGTATTTTGATGAGAGGCTGCCTAAAACGTTTGTGAAGATATATGGAAACAGTTTCCCAAGTCCAGTAATACTTAAGGTCCCTATTAGGGGTGTGCGCGGATCCCGGATATCTCTAAAACATAACCGAAAACCGGACCGAAAATATCCAGGACCGAAAAATATCTGTTGACCATTGACTTTCCCCAAACCGAACCGTACCGGAAATTTTATTGGTACGGTTCTGGATCTTTTATAAATAACCGTACCGAGAACCGAACCAAACCGTACCGAACCGAAGTATCCGAACTTATACCCGAAGAACCGAAATTATATATATATTATTCTATTTTTAATTTGATTATTATATTCGTATTAACTTTGAATTACTAAATATTAAAATTGCTTTATAAAATTAAATAATATATATTAAAAATTTAGTTTATATATATATATATATATATATATACAGTCGACCCTCTGATAATTAATACACATGGTGGATCAAAGATTTATTAATTATCAGAATTATTAATTTATAGAATTTGTATAGAAAAAATTATAAAAGATATTTTAAAGCATTTACATTAATAGACCTAATATTAATATTATATTATAAAAAAAACTAACTAATTATAATTTACAATTACTCAATTTAAAAGAAATAATTTTATATTCAATTTAAAAAATATAACAAAAAATAATTATTAAAAAGTTGTATTCATAAAATAAAATAATTTTTAATATTTTTTATATAGAGATACTTTACTTACTTTAATTTGTTTATCTAATAACTTCTTTTAAAATTTCTCAAAAGAATAAGAAAGTCATAATTTGATGGTATTTTAACTTCCACTTTATGAATTAAGGTTAGTATTGCCTCAAATAAATCATCAATTGTTATATATTTCATTAAAAAAATCTCTCTAATAATTAATATTAATGTTAATATATTTTAAATTTTATTAATTATTAAATAATAGAATTATTAATTATCCGACGTGGAACGAAGTTGGTTCTCTCAGTTTTCTATTAATTATTAGAATTATTAATTTATAGAATATTAACTATTAGAGGGTTGACTGTATTATATAAATTATCAATTTACATAAAAACAAAATTAAATATTTCAATAAAAATTATATGAATTTGTGAAATATTTAATAATTATTAAAAGTATTTTTTAAAAATTGATATGAACATTTTACATATACATTATTTTCTTCATTGACCAAATTACATAATTTAAAAAAAAAATATAATTTTAGACTTGAGAATAGATAAAAGTACTTTTATCAAATAATCAAAAATTTAATATTAAATCGAATGATAATATACATATTGTGCCTTTTTATTTTATTGATAATAGTTGAAAATATAAAAAAATGAATGAATGAGTAGCTAAGTAATTTTAAAAGTCAAAATAATATATAATATTATAGTAGAGATTATATTTTAAATAAAACAATATCCGTGGTTCTAGTAATATCCGTACCGAACCGTAACGAACCATTAGTACCGAATTCCCGTACCGAACCGTACCAAAAAATAAAATCTCTGAACCGAACCGAACCGATTATTGGTACGGATCCGGAGATTCAATTTTTGATATCCCCGACTTTTGGTTTGGTTCCGGAGATTTGTCAATCCCCGGATTCCCCCGAACCGTGCTCACCCCTAGTCCCTAGCAATGAAACATGAAAAATTTCCGATGATGATTTTTGGTTAGATAAGGGCTGGATTTGTTTTGCAGATTTTTACTTTTTGGAACATGGGAACTTTTTAGTTTATATGAGAGTGATTGTCATTTTTTCATGAAAATATATGAGAAGATTGGTTCGGAGATATATTACTCATGCCTCTTTTTTTAGCCCTAAAGCTGATGGAGAAATGCAAATGCTTCTTCTATGTGATAGAAATAAGGAAAAACTCATTTCGAGGTCCTTAAAACATACATGTTTTAATTATCTAGTCCCTAAACTAATTTTTATCTTTTACTGGTCCCTAAACTACACGGAAGCGCATTTTGAAATCCTTCGGTGCATATCCGTGAAGAGCGTGGTCTCAAATTCTGTTAACTAACGAAAAAAACATGAGTTTTATTCCACGTATAAAAGAGAATTTATGGGTAAAAGGTTCAAAAACAACCTGTAAGGACCTTTTTTACTCTTTTTTTAATTTGTTTCTAATTTCTATACAAATTCCATTTACTCATATTAAAAATAAGGAAATTCATCTTTGTCTTCAATCAATTTACCCCTGCACCACAAGTTTTCTTTCAATCAAGTTCCATTGCCCTCATTTTCATCTAAAAAGATTGAATAGTTTATGTCCCCAATTTGAATGAGTCAAATAAAGGCAAAATCAGTGAACCTATCTTCTTCATCATCAACGAGCAGAGGCAGGGAAGTAAGGAGAAGCGGAGGAGGAGCAACCAGCATCGGCGAAAGGGGAACGAGCAGCGACAGAGAAGCAACCAGCAATGGTAGAAAAGCAAAGATGAAGCAACGAGCAGTAGAAGAGCAACGAGCAGTGGGCGGAGGAGCAACCAGCAGCGACGACAAAGACTATATTTTTAAAACTCAGTTTATTTGAAATTGCCTTTTTTGTTTTTGAATTTGTTGGCTTAAAACAATTATATTGGGGTTTCAAAATTTAATTCATGATTTTGCTTGAATTTTACTAGAGCTTTTTATTTGTGGTTTGGTAATCTTTATTGATAATATTGGCTTCAATATTTACTTCAAGTGAACCTGTTCTTGAGATCGCCCGCGGAATCCACTGGTGAGCAGAGTCCTTCTTACACCAGCGACGCTGAAATTGGCAGTTGCCTCTTTCATTTTGATTTCCTATTTGCCGCTCAAGACGCTTTCAGTTCTTCTGTCGTTTGGGCGGTTGCCGTTGACTAACGGTTGGACGTCGGAGAAGAATGAGACGTCGTTATCGATTAAGGAACCACCACAACTAGTGTCGTCAATGGAGTTTGATGGATAATAGCTGCTGGAATATTATAGTAATCATGATTAATTAGTTGAAATAAATTATTTATTTTTATGATTAAATTTCTGAAGTTAAGAAAATGGATGATTTGGTTTTGATCTTTGGTTGTGGTTGGGGAAGAGAGTAACGTGTTTGCTAGAGAAGAAGGTGAAAAAAGTATAAAAAGATTATTAAAGTTAGTTTTGAGTATTCTTCTAAATATAGCTTTTGGGGCATTCTTTTAACAAATTACGCTTTAATTTTAGAGTGTGATTTCATGCTCCTAACAGACATCTATTGAAGGATTTTAAAATGCGCTTACGTGTAGTTTAAGGATCAGTAAAAGATAAAAATTAGTTTAGTAGATAATCAAAACAAGTATACTTTAAGGATCTGGAAATGGGTTTTTCCTAGAAATAAAGATGCTAGCTTTGAGATATGTGAGAAGGTTGGTTCACCTGAATTTTAATTTCTTTTTTGTTGCACTCCTAACTTAATATTTATTGGTGAATTCTATGTTTATTTTAGTATGGCTGAACTGCAGTTTTGTGCTCTCAGAGAATTAGTTTTTTTTTTTGTGTTTTCTCGTTTAGTTTTATGTTTTCTTTTTCAGCCAAGTTTGCATAACTTTCTGTCTCATTATTTCCTCTTTCAAGCAAATATGAGATATTATAATAGTTTTTGTGTAATTTGAAGTGACATTGTCATTATTGCAAATTCAAACTTTGAAGTATTAATCACTGTAAATGAAAGTTTTTTAAGTTATTGGAGTTGAATTAAATGAGTACTGTATATAAAATTATGTTGGAGTTTAAATTCAAGAGAGTTGTTTGCAACTGTAATAACAATGGATAAATGTAACATATTCTGTAAAAGTATATTTCTTTGAAAATAATTTTTGCAATTGTTATAAAAGAATAAAAATCATTAATTATATAGTTAAAAATAGTATTAGTTTGGCTATTTTGGACATCTTGTGTAGCAAAAAACTGTAGTTATGACAGTCGGTTCAGTTTGGTTCGGTCTAAACCAACAAATACAAATTTAAGGAGTCGATAGCCAAATATTAAATTTATATTTATATGTATACCACTGGGATATTAAACTCTCAAGCTAAATATTTTCAAAAAACTAAGCTATCAAACACCTCTAGGAATATCAAGGAGAATGGTTTATAGTTTTATAAGATACTTGATGATGTTGATATTCAAGAAGGAAAAGGTGTAAGTTTTTTGTCCGTTTTAATTTTTTTTCTAATCTCAAACTTGCTGCTGTTACTTTTTTTCTTTTTTATGCTTTTTTTTGTATATTCTTGAGTAAATTAGATAAAAATTGTTGTAATTAGTTAGATTTATTATTTTTTGGGTTAATTACATATAAAATCATGACCTTTGCGCAAAGTTTCAAAAATAACATAACCTTTGAAACGTGTCAATTATAGACACCACTTTTCTTTTTCTTTTTTTCAAAAATAACATCGGCGATTTTGAATGGCATTTTTGCTGACGTGGCATGACACGTGGCAGACCCATCGGCTGTCCAAGTCAGCAAATTTTCACCAAAAAATATGCCCATGATGAAATTGAAAAAAAAAATGAAAGGTGGTGTCTATAATGACACGTTTTAAAGGTAATGTTATTTCCGAAACTTGGTGCAAAGGTCATGATTTTATATGTAATTAACCCTTTTTTTTATAGATTTTGCACTTGTGTATTAGCAAATAAAGAGTAAATATTGATGTTTAATCTGTAATATCCTAAAGGCATAACTTGATTTATATTTTGATCATAGGCTACCTAAAACGTTTGTGAAGATATATGGAAACAGTTTGCCGAGTCCAGTAATACTTAACCTCCTTAGCAATGAAACATGAGAAGTAGAGTTATCCATGTCCGATGATGATGTTTGGTTAAATAAAGGCTGAAATTTGTAATTGTAGATTTTTACTTTTTGGAACATTGGAGCTTTTTAGGTTTAGGTATGAGGATGATTGTCATTTCTTAGTCTTTATACACCTTATAACAGTTTATATATCATTCTTAGGTAATATTTCTCATCAATTTTAATTTGGTGATTTGTTTTACACTTTTGTTGCGTAAAAATGTATGATTTAAGATTTCCAATGAGGAAAACCATATGAATGATGGGTTGTGATGTAATATTCTGATTTCTATGATTATAATGGTGATATGTTTGTGTATAATTTGATGTTACATGAATCGAATACGTTTGGGCATGATTAATCAATATTTAGGCTATTCTAGCGTTTTGTTAATTCGGTTCATTTGTGAATTGTGAAAGATGTTAGATTTGAGTTGCCTTGATATTATGCGTATATGTATCATATGCCACTGATCTAAATTTTTTGTTTTGATACTAAGTGTTAGAATTGAATTGATTCGTTTGTCCTATACATTATTGCGTAAAAATGGTCTATTCGTGATTAATGAGAGTTGCAATCGCATGAATGTATTGAAATGATGCACCTACTGAGGTAACATGTTTATTATGATGTTTATGTTGATTAGGATCAGTTGTTACATGATTGGATTATATATATGCATGATTCGGCTTGTTTGGCATGTTTAAGCAATTTCTAGCGAAATGTTATCAATTGTTTTAGTGACTTTGGCATGAGTTTGGATCTGATATAAGTTTATATTGTGTGTTCATTTGAGATTTACTACTAATCTATATGAGTTTATAATGTTGATTCATGTTGGTGTATTGGCTTAATTGCGAAACAAGCGAGTTTTACGCTAAAATGCCATGTTTGCGGATTCGATGCTTTGTAGTGACTCAAGATCTGATTTGATTTCATATTATTGATTATGGCATGTTTATATTCTGATCTAATGTGTTTTGGATTGGTGATGCATGTTTGGATCCGTTTTGGGCTATGTGCTATTAATGCTTAATTGGCTTTATTTATGAAGGGTATTGCGTGGTTAATTCTAAATATTTTTTGTAATACCCCGTAGAATTATTAGTGTTTATTTTCGTGTGTGTCCAATTTTAATTGATTAGGACCTCGAAAATAGTGGATAAATTCATCTCATGAATTTATACGTGTGAAAATGTGTTTGGTGTATGTTTTGCCTTAATTTTGATTTTTGGAAATTTTACGTGTTAAAAGTGAATTTTGTGATTTTTCACTAAAAACCGTCAAAATAATTATTTTAATTATTTTTAAAGGCCCAAAAATATTTTAAAACAACCCATATGTTATGTTTTAATGTTTTTGAGTATTTGAAAAAGTTGAATTTATTTTGCCCCTAGATTTCGAATTATTTACAAGAATGCCATAATGGCAAACTTGTAAATAAGTGAATCATGAAACATAATATCTAGATATTTCTATTTGGAGTCTTGATGCCCAAGTTAATTCATTTTCTTCTCCATTTGAGTGTGGGTGCCGAATACTCCATAGCTCACAACACAAAATTTTATTCTTCCATTTTCTCTCAAAAATTTCTTAACGAAAATTGTCGGGAATATTGTGTAGATCGCTAATGTGTATTTGCATGTTCGTTTGAGGTATAATTTCAAGCTCAAATCTTAGTTTTTATTTGCTGATGTTGATGAGCTCTAGAAACATGCTTAGGATGGTTTAAAAATGATGTTTGATGGTTGATTAATTGGTTTTAATTGTTGTTTATGTGGGTTTCGGTTTTAAAATAATTTTTACGTAAAATTAAATTATTTATTTTAATTTTATGGGCTGATCTAAATGGTGAGGTTAAAATATGCTTTAAAGTGTGATTTTTGTGGATTAAAAATATTAATTAATTCGGGTGTTAATTTAATTATTTGGGTTTCGATTTTTAATGTTTTTAAAGCTTAAAAATTGCCTAAAAAGGGTAAATCAATTGATTTTAAATTTCTGGAAATGAGTTTGTTTATGGTTGATCTAAATGTTGGGTTGATGGTGAATAAATGTTTAATGGTGAATTTTTAATGGGTTGTTAATCGGAATTGATTTTTAATAACTCTATTCGGTTAAAATTGTTTAAAAAGGGTATTTTTGTCATTTTTAATTTCTGGGCAGAAATTATTCATAAAAAATTTATGAACTATATATGAAGATTATTTATGGAATTTAATTGATTTAATTGAGGTGTTTTGACGGATTAATAATCGGTTTTGATTATTAATTGTTGTTTCGGTTTCAATTGTTAAAATAATAGAAAATAATTATTTTAAAATTTTGGGCTGCTGTTTTTACAAGATGAAAATTAAAAATGTATTTGAAATTGATTTTTGGTGAATTTCGGTGTTAAAATGGCTTAAAATGAATTTTTAAGCGTTTTTAGCGTTTTCCGGCCAAAACCACCGGAATACGGTGACCGGAATATGAGCAGATGTGATAGAGCATGGTAGCTCAATCCTAAGCTCAGTTGGCAGCTGTTAGTGCCGAAATGTTTTTGGCAGAAAATAAGGGAGGCCGAGCCCCGGGTCAAAAATATTTTACGGGAAAATATTTTGGTTATTTTTTAATTGTGGTATATTTGTTGAGATTTTCTAAAAGTGTATTTTTAGAAAATTATGTGAATTGAATGTGTGAGAATTATATGGGATTATAATTCTATGTTTATTTATTGAATTAAATAAACTATGTGGTGTATCATATAGAAATACGATGACGCGGAAAGAGATAGTTGGAATAAAATTTGGTTTGTGATTATGTGGTTTATATGGTTGAGTCGGTCTAGAGTATATCCTAGAGTTTAGAGTTATTACATCTATTAATGTTTAATCTCTAAATTAGATCCATCGAGTTTTGTCGCGGAAACCGGCGAACGAAGGTTTTGAATATTCGACGGGTGATATTTTTATATTTGGAATAAGCGAGTACTGTGAGTGTGTTTACAACTTATACTGCTAAATATTAGTGTTAAAAATATTGCGAACTGCTTTACATGATTTGCAAATGCTTTATTTATTTTGAATTTAAATCGCATGAACTATTATAAATAGTTTTGAAACCGATTTAGATTCATTGAAACATGCTTACTATTGGGCGGCAATAGTGCTGTATGATCACCGGTATTGCATTTAGAATGTGTTTGCATAAAAATGGTATGTGGAAATCCGGACGACGGTCTGGAAGTCAGGCGACGACCTAGACATATGGAAACAGATCTTCAGAGGCAACGGAATATAGACAACCAAAGGCAGGTAGAGAAACTGCCGAGATCTGAGAGGTTGAACCTTTCATTAAAAAAGTGAAATTGGCGACAGTATTTATGTACTGCCGAAATCCGTTGTATTGTAAGAAGAGTCTGGGACTTTCAAATACGTAAAATAAGAGTAATTGGATCTGACTGGCTAAAAGTACAAAAAGAGAAATTAAATACGGCCAAAGGAAAATAAAAGGTTAACCCGAATGGAATGGAAAAAGTGGAATATTTATGTTTCCTGTTTTGAAAGCATATAGGAACACGAATCATGGTTTAGGGTTTCACATGAATCAGTAATCTGGAATGCATTGCTTTCATATTAATGTTTATTAGTACATGTTGTACGTATTCACTCAGTTTTTATAACTGACCCCGTTGAATTTAATATTTTTACAGGCGAGTAGTTTGAGGTGTGAATTTCCAATTTCTTGTCCGGAAATTCCTAACTTGAATAAAGTGAGAATGACTTTTCTTTATGTGTCTAGAGTTGCAGTAGCTAGAATAAATGAACGATGATACATTAGTAGTCGTTGGACTTATTTATGCTTTATATTTTATTATAACGCTTAAACTCTGATAAATATGTAATATGTGAATGCTGTGCGAAAGTCCGAGCGACTGTACGTGAATAAAATGCGACGAACGCATCTGCATAATGAAATGCAGTTAAGTCCATAGAGAAATGGCCTGCATAGTGAAATGCAGTAATTACCATAGTAAGATGGTATGCATATTCAGATGCATTATAAACCATAGAGAAATGGTTTTGAAACTAAAATGCAATAATTAAAGAGAAAATTATGTGCATGTTTTAAATGGTAATTTTTATAAGAACGTTTTAAACTGCGATTTTAAAATGTTCGAAAATGATTTGAATTCCGCGAAAAAACTTTAAGTGATTTTTAATTTATTTTTAAGGCTTGCTACGGGTTTCGGAGCAACCACTCCCATTTTCTAGCGCCGGTCTCGACGCCGAGAATCGGATCGTGACATTTTTCCATGACATGTGTTATACTAGATGTGGTTAGCACACATGCTAGGACTGTTGTATGTTGGTTTTTGGCCTATTTAAATGTGTTTGTCCTTTAAGGACTTTTATCGAACACTTGGTGGGCGCATTGTCATACTTGGGTTTTTGAGTTGTTTTTAAATTCCATTACTTTCCAAAATGATACTTTGGGTCATTCAAATATTTTCCGGATTTTAAATTTTGATTTTACTTTGGTTTTATTTTTAGTTTGGGTTAGACTTGAGCCACCAATTTGTGAGAAAAAGCTTGGTAGTTATGATTACTCGGTTGACTCACCACTTTGAATTTTAACTTGATTTATTGTTTTTAACTAAGTTATTTAAATTGTATTTCGGATTATGTTTTCAAAGTGGAAACTCGATTTGACTTGACTATTGTATGACTTTGGCTATAAATTGAGTATGTGTGTTTACTTTGTGTTTGCCTTATGCATTGCCATTGATTTTGGTGTTGTGCTAGTCTTATATGGTGTCTAGTAGTTTTTAGAGTTAGGGGTTGATATTTTATTTTAACTTATGTTTTATTTCTTAGACCAGTCGATTGCTCGTGCTTTTGATTCGAACCAGGTCTAGTTGTTTGCCACGCTATTCCAGAATTTTCACAAGCACTGATTTTATATTGCTATTTATCGCTTTATAAAGTAAATCGTATATTATATATATATATATTATATACGCAACTTTCGTACTGTTTTTTCGATATTATGGATCTAAATTGGAACAGGCTACTCGAAGGGTATTATCGAGACTGTGTACCCACCGATATGATCACTTGGTATTTGAGGTAGGTTGGAGATTTGTCTCATCTTAGTGCGGGCGCCAGTGGAAGATATGTCTCCTGAGATTCATGTGATTTATTTAAGTGACATTCGGGGATCGGTTATGGAGATATGTCTCACCTCCACGACAATTTGATTTAGATATTTGTAATTTAGGGTTTCAATGCGTATCCATAACGATAAAATGTTTTATAAATGTTTTAAAGGTCTTTCACCTAATAAATGTAATAATATGAACTCATCTCAATATATCTGACCCCGCTGTTTCCCCATTTTCCAGGTTTATGATTTTTTAGCGCACATGATTGATTTTCAGTTTTCACTTTTCTTTGGAGGTCTACTTTTGTTATTTAATAAAGATGGTCATAAACTATTGTACTCTTAGACAACAATAGTATTTAGTTGATGTCTTTATTATTCTAAACTTATGATATGTCGAATTGGTCCGACTGTTATTATATTGCAGTTGGCATGATTATACTTTGTTTTGATTATTATTTATTTACGCCATGATGTTGGAGTCTCGGATTTGAGTCGAGCATTTTTATTATGTGTTGTTTAACAGCTAGTTTAAGGTTGGAGTCTCGGTTGCCCCCGAACGTTGGTTTTATAAAGGTTATTTGTTATATCGTTTGATTATATGTTTATCTGTGAGGTTAGTTGCGGGTTTCGGAGCTACCACTCCATACCCTAACGCCGATCATGATCCATGAATTTGGGTTGTAACAGCTGAACTGTAGCTTTATGATCTCAGAGAATTAGTTTTTTTTTGTTTTTTCTCCTTTAGTTTGATGTTTTCTTTTTCAGCAAATTTGCATTAATTTTTGTCCCATTATTTTCTCTTTAAGCAGATATGAGATATTGCAATAGTTTTTGTGTAATTTGAAGTGACATTGAAATTGTTGCAAATTGAAACTTCGAAGTAATAATCGCTGTAAATGAAAGTTTCTTAAGTTATTGGAGTTGAATTAAATGAATATATAAAATTGTTTTGAAGTTTAAGTTCGAGAGAGTTGTTTGCAACTGTTATAATAATGGATAAATGTAACATCTTTCTACAAAAATACATTTTTTTTTTGAAATAATTTTTGCAATTACTGTAAAAGAATATAAATCATTAATTATATAGCTAAATATAGTATTTTGTAGTTTGGCTATTTTGGACATTATGTGTAGAAAAAAACTGTAGTTATGACAGTCGGTTCAGTTTGGTCTAAACCAACAACTACAAATTTAAGGAGTCGGTAGCCAACTCCTTAATTATTGCCAGTTTACAAAGTCAGTTCGGTTTAGTTCAGTCTCAAAGAAATCATAATTATCAATAAAATTCCACCAAACAAATTAATATTCTTCCACGCAGCATCTCTATTGATCTTTCTAACCCTAGTTTCCAAAATACCAGCTAAAAGCATTTTGTCATTCACAAGCAGGGTATTGTGCCTCAGCTTATTTCTAGAGATCATTAAGTCCCCTGATATTCTAACTAATCAAACTCTTTTGCCTCTATCTTGAGGCTTTATAAGCCTCATGAAGGACCCTTTTCAATAGTATTATCCATACAAGTAGTCTTATAGATAGTACATGTAATCTTCTGACTGTGCTCAATATTTTCTTTAGTCAAGTTTTAATTCCACTTTCTTTTAGTGGCCAGCTGAAATTCATCTTTAATTACTGAGTTTTTTTTGGAAGAGAATTACGAGACATGGTAGCAACCTCTTCATTTTTTTTCTACTTCTTCAGCAATGGCTAATTCTGTGATGACTTATTTAATGGTTTTCATATCTTTCCAAACTTCATATCTTTTCAGATTCTATTTCCTTTGTCATCCTTGACAATTGTAGTTTCACCAGCCGTAAGCTCGCACATTTGCGTCGAATCAAATTAATATTTAATTTAATTTAAATCTAAATATTATTAAAAAAGTAATTCTAACAAAAAAACATTTTTTTTATTTTATGTATTTCTGGTGTCACATTTTTATTGCATTGTAATGTTTTTTTAATTTCTCGTGAATTTTTTGATTTATTTCTTACAATAAATTATGTACTAAGTACCATTTTTAAACTTGTTCTCTAATTTCGTATTTTCTAGATATCATTAAGATTCTATAAAAAAAATTGAAATAAATATTTTACAAAAATTTAAAAGAAAATAAATGTAAATTTTATCAGTCAAACGAATATAATATTAATAAATAAAATGCCTTAAAAATAAAAATATAACATATAAAGTTAAAAACTTAAAATAACAGTTTTTTCAATAAGATTAAAAACATATTGTGTTTCTCTTGATAAAATATCTTTCAACCTCAAAATCATCATTGGTTGACTAAAAGAATACTAAAGACATATCTTCGAGTATAATTTTTTGGCTATAGAAAGGTGAAAAAGAAATAATATGAAAAAAGAATTTATATCATTAAGTTAAACTTTGGTAAATAATTTTATTTATTTTTAAAAATTTAGTTAAAGTGTTTTAAAATATCAATATGCTTGGGACAACATATTTATTTGTTGTAAATAAATATTTAAAAATATTATCAAAAATATATTATAAGTTATAGACGGAAAAAATTATTTAATATAAGATGTTATACAAATTTATTTTGAAATGCAAGTTGAAAATGATTGGTCAATTTGTCTCGAAAATGATAGAAAATTGAAAAGCTAATGAGCAAATTTCTTGTAAATTGCAATAAAGATACTACTAAATGTATCTGATGTGGATTTTTTATATCAGTGTAACTTTTGTTCTAAACATATTAGAGACTAAACTATTCTGTTTGTTTATTCGAGTAGTATAAGTACATGAGTTAATTAGATAGTTTAGATGGATTAGTTTATAAAAAATGAAATAAAATTAAGTAGTTTAAGAAAGATGGTAATTTATGAGAATAATCAATTTAATGAGAATTGATAAGAAAATTTTATTTGGGGAGATTGGATGAAAGGGTTCTATTGGTTCTTTTAATTATATAAGTATATCGATTATTTTTCCCGTTTCTCACAGTTTATATGACCCAACTTCTTGCACACCACACAGTACTAGTTTTCATTCATAATCTACCTGTAGGTATATTTGATCTCCATCTTCATCTTATATGATAACTGAATCAGTAAAAATTCCTTCAAGTTTCGTATCAATAAGGACTCTTGCGTATGAAGATTTATATCATTCTCCTGTGCATCTGTCAGCGAATAGAGATTTTCCCAAAATGCTTGATATAGAACTTAAAGCTTCACCACTCCAGAATTCCCATGGTAATATAAGAAACTTGACCCAAACCGGAATTGTTGCTATGTCTTTAATATCAAATGTCATTTTCCTTATATATTCTTGCGGAAGCAATGAATGGTTGTCAAAAGTAATAGGTCTGTCTGCCGAAGCTTGCATCTTCCACTCTTTTGTATCAAACACAAAGGCAAATAAATCGGGTTTGATTGATGAAATCCAAATAACCTTATTTTTGAGTAATTAATTTCGAGAGTCACTAAATTTTCATTTTTTTCATTTTAGTCAATATGCTTTGGTTTTTTTCTTTTTTGTTACTCAACTTCTATTTTTTTTCATTTTAAATTTTCCGGCCAAAAATGCTTAGATGACAACTGAAATTTTGACATGTGGCAGCCGGATTTTACCAGCTTCATTTTGAAATTTGTCATATATACATAACATTATTTTATAAAGAAGTTTTTAGGTCAAATTATGCATACATGACAAGTTTTTAGGTAAAAATAAATAATTCTAGCTGCCGTCTAACATTTTTGACGAAAAATATCAAAATGAAAATGAAAATAAAAACTAAGCAACAAAAAATAATAATTTAGAGACTGAAATAAAAAAAAATTCAGTTATCTCAGGATTAATTACCCCCTATTTTTCTATCGATATTTGATACACCTTCAAAGTTTGAAGAATCTAGGAGTTGACTATAAACACATACTAAAATAACATATTTTCATCTTTCAATATCTTTTGTTGTGCCTTCTTCGTTAATTTTAGCTATTTTAAGAGCATCTTTAAAAGACACTCTAAAAGTGAAATACTCTCTAATTTAAAGAGTTTATCTACAAATTAATACTCCAATAGACTTTTTATCTTTTAAATTTAATATAGAGAGTTGGTTTGACTCTTTACATGTGGAGAGCCAAACCCACTCTCTATTTCATTATCATTAACAACATTTCAATTTTTAAATTATATTTAATATATCTTTGTCATTCAATATATGTGCTTTCAGAAAATATTATTGTATTTAAGAATTAGCAGTCTTGCACTAAGCGATTTTTTCAACTACAATAATTTTTTCAAGTACAATAATTATATTTAACTTTGAGACTAAAACTCAAAATTTATAGTATATAGCAGATTTTATACCGTCCTCCTAATCAAAGTGAAACTTACGCCTATAATGGATGAATGATTAATATTTAATAATTTATTGTTAGTTTACGATTTATATCATAAAAAGTGCTGCAACTTTTTATTAACAAAAACTCAAACCCGAAATATATAGAATTTGTAGTAAAGTCTATGACTAAATTGTGCATTTTGGAAATAGAGTTCATATTTAAATTTCCTTTTAACAATTTTGTTATTTCTAAAAATATTACCCACTTCTACAACTCTATTATCACCTTTAAGATTAGCTCCATTCCTAACATTGACTTGTTGGATGACGACTTTTCTTTCCCACTTCTTCGCCATGAAAACATTGTCAGTTAAATATTTATTCATATTTAATTTACATTAAGTTTAAATAATTTATTTTTTCTAAATAAAAAATAAAATTTATAAAATTTCACAAAACCTTTGATTTTTAAAATTAAACATATGAAAAAAGAACTAGTTACTATCAACAGGGGATTAAAACTTTAAAAAGGGAAGTTTACATATTTTCCTATAAAAATAAAAATATTTGTATTTTTTTACCTCAACACAATTTTTTTTTTTTAAAATACCTCATTATTTTTCCAACGTTATGTTTTTACTCTCTCTGTTTCAAAGTTAATGATTTTTACTCCGTTATCGTAACGTTATCGTAACCTTATTATAATATTTTCATAGTCTTATTATACAAAATTATTTTACGTATTTTATCACAATATTATTATATATCTTATCATAATTTTATCATATACCATTATCATAATCTTATCATAGTTTTTGCATAATTTATTTTACATAATTTATACAAAATTATATCATAGTATTATTACAAACTTATCATAATATTAGTATAATAATAATACAAAATTATTTTACGTACTTTATCATAACCTTACTTTAAACTTTATCATAACCATATCATAATATTACCATAATTGTATAAGGGTTAATTCCATAAAAAGTCACGACCTTTACACGAATTTTCATTTTAATCATGACGTTTAAAAATTGCCATATTAAACCATAACCTTTCTTTTTTTTCAGATCTATCACCGACTATTTTTCCGGTGAATTTTACCTTACATTTTTTCCAAATCTGCCGTGGCCACGTTATAAAAAATACACCAAAAATTGATTTGGTGATAAATTTGAAAAAATTTGAAAGGTCGTGGTTTTATATGACAACTTTTAAAAGTCGTGATTAAAATGAAAAATCGTGTAAAGGTCGTGACTTTTTTATGGAATTAACCCATTGTATAATGCAAAATTAGTTTACGTACTTTATCATAATCTTTATCATTATCAATAATATTATATCATAACTGTATTATAATATTATCATAACCGTATAATGTAAAAATATTTTACGTACTTTATCATAGACGTTATCATAATATTATCATAATTGTATTATAATATTATCTTTTCCGTATAATGTAAAGATATTTTACGTAATTTATCATAACTTTATCATAACTTTTAGAGCAAATTACGCCAAGATCCCTGAGGTATGCCATAATTAACAGTTTGGTACCCCTTATTTCAAAAGTCTACTTAATGATCCCTCAGTTTTAGTTCCGTTAACTATTCGGTCCCTCCGTTAATTTCGACACTTATTTTCAAACGATTTGGTACCCCACTTTTAATTTTGTGAACTATTTGGCCCCTCACTTTTAATTTTATTAAACGATTTGGTCCCTCACTTTTAAACGATTTAGTACCCGAGTTTCAATCTGCTAAACGATCCGGTCCCTCAAATTAACAAAAAGATCTCTCAGTTAACGGAATTAAAACTGAAGGACCATTAAGTAGACTTTTGAAAATAAGGAATACCAAACTGTTAATTATGATATTAGGGGCCTCTAAATAATTTTCTCTAACTTTTATAATAACTTTGTCATAAATAGTACCATACTTGTATCATAATATTATCATAAATATATATAAAATTATTTTTACATACTTTATCATTAATCTTATTATAATGTTGTAATACCATTATGATAATATTATGGTAATATTATAATTAATTCCAAACTGATATAAACATCAATAATCAATATTAAAAGTTGATTTTATTGAAATTTTTTTAAAATCACGATTTAGAAAAAATACTTTTGGACTATTTATTCTAAATTTTCATTTTTAAAATAGACTATTTATTCTAAATTTCCATTTTTAAAAAAATGGTAGGTTGAGTAAATGGGCCTGGTGTTGCCACGGACCATATGACCCTTTTTTATCTAAAAATGAATAAATGAAAAAAACAAATAAAATAGTAAGAGTTTGTTTCTCGCTGCTAGGGGTTTAACAAAGGGGATAATACATAGAGGCAATCGGAATCCAGTGTCGGTACCGGAATGGTTTCTCTGTCGACTTGGTTCCGATACATAGCCTACAAGTTCGAATACTCCGTTTCTCTCAGTTGGAAGGTCCTTCATTTTCTTAATTTTTTCTACCTTTTCATGTTTATGTGCTCATCAAATTCACATTCTTGTATTGTTTCTCTTATAAATTGATGATTTTTCTGTTCCCTACTATAGTTAATGAACTGGGTTGTAATTTCTTTTGCTGATTTAGTGACCATTTTAGTGGAATTGGCTTTAGTGATCTTTTATGCTTTGTGCCTGTTTAATTACGGTGAGGTGGCATCTCTTAGATTAGGGAAGAAGAATGGTTCGGTTTATTTTGTTTTTGATGGTGTAATACAATTTAAACTCCCATGGTTGGTTGCTGCTTAGTCATTAGAATATGTTAATTCAGTTAGTCATTGGAATTGTTTGAGTTCCTAGTTATAATATTTTGAGTAAAGGGTCAACCCGGTCCTGAACTTGTGACTCCGGTCCTGAACCTGTGTTGACTCTTTGCTCATACTTTTTCGATGAATGTTAGAATCTTTTTCCCCAAGTACAAATAAGAAAAACTATACGAAGTAGTAACACTCGAGCAACCTTAAATATCCTAAGTTCACGGTAACCTTCAACGGACACCCATGTTCTCTTAATTTACATAAAGCAACTTTCTGTTACAAAAAAAGTACTTCAATTGTTATCTGATAGGATTTTCTTTGAATATAGAATTGTTGTTTCGCTTAACAAAACCTGGCTGTTACTGCATTGTATGCTGGCTTTAATGTGCTTTTGTTTCCCATTCCAACATTTGAGGTTAACTTGAGCTGCAGGAATGCTATTAAATTGGTTGTTCATAAATAACCTTTGCTCTTCAATGTGATACAGAGCTATAAAGGAGGTCAAATCAGTGATAGAGAGGTTGGTGATGCAATTTGGAAAAATCTATTCCAGGGAAAGCTTACATACTTACACTGGAACAAAGGGCAGGAAATGGCACCAACGGTTGGGGAGCAAGGGGGAACTCTTCTTGTGCGGAAACTAGCAGCTGCTGATCCATCGTAACATTTTCGATTCCCTCCTAAAAAAACTATTCTTTGCTGGCTTGAGTTGATGAGGCATAGTTTGATTTTTCAATCAGTTTCTGAGGGATTTAATTCATAAATGTTTATAGCCTGCAATAGGAGTGAGATATTTCATTAATTTCTATAATATCTTATATCATTTTTTAAAAAAAATGTTAGGATAGCATTCTCTGTTTTCTAAAAAAATCTTTGAGGTTTTTGGTTTACCTCAGTTTAGGACATGAGAATTGACTTTATGCTGGGATTATGAAAGTGAATTATTTGGCCAATCGGCATGTCAACTGTGGTACAGTTTGATGCAAGTTTGGAGGTCCTATTTTATAAGTAACCGAATGAGGTGTCAATAGTATTGCAAACCCTTGTGATGTTTGAGCTTAAGCTTTCAGGTCAAGTTACCATCCAGTATGGAACAATTCAGACGTCATCAAGTTTCTTAGAATAATTATTAGTGAAAATAGTGATTTGGGAAGATTAGTTTGGATGAAGTTCTATTGAGATTTCAGGGCCATTTCTGCAAATTTCGGAAATTGCAAATGCATTTCTTAAAAGAAATGTATTTTTAGGGGAAAAACATTGCACTGGAGGAAGCTGAACCTTAGTTGGGGGTGGTAACATTTTTTGCTGGAGGAGCAGAAATAAGTGGTTATGTTGTAGGAGATAGTGGAGTAAATCAAGGAGCTGCAGATGGTGACCACAATGTAGATTGTTAAGTGTTAACAAAACTAGGTTCATGGCTATTCTAGTGATCATTTGCAGCTTAGAATGATAGGGAGCTTATTCCCTCATACATGGCTGCAGCGCTTTGGAGATGGAAGTGGAGGGACCTTTTTTGATGAAACATGAAGATCGTATTTCTTTGATTTTTATCTTTGAACCTAAATTATTTTCTATCTTCCGGGAAAAATATATTATATTCCTGCATGTAGCTAATTTCTGGTGTTTCTATTTTTTTGTTGAGGCTTGGATCACTATGTGTTGCAATTGTTTCTTTTTAATCTATATGTTGTGATTGTTATTTTATAAATCTATACAAAAATGGCTTTGTTTTAAAAAAGAAACAAAAAAACTAACTAAAGTACATTTTAGATACCGTTTACATGTTTTGTCCACTTTTGCATTTCCTTTATATTTGAAATGTTGGTTTTTTATTATCCATTTTTATTTCTGTTTCTGTGTCCATTTCCATTTCCATGTCGCCTAGATTAGAGGCCATATTGAGCATTTATGCAGCCATTGTTTATTATTATCGGGTTTTTGATTTTTGCACAGCATACTTGTTTTTATGTTTGAATAATTATTTCTCGCCCTCCATTTCTTCTATAGGAACATGTTAAATTTAATATCAAATAATAACTATGCATAATCTAGATAGGCAAACAATAGAGAAGAGAACAAAAACAACAGCTAGTTATTCTGTCTCCCTTCCTCTAATAATTGCTTTTGTAATGAGCTTACTCACTTCACAGGAAAAAGTTACATTTTCATTAATAGAGAACAAGTTTTATCTCATACAATTGCTACAACAATGTTTTTGTTTTTTGCAAATCAGTTCTTTGTATGCTTCATTTGTTTATAAACAATCTTGATACATTTTGTTGCAAAATTACAAAATTTTCAGTTTTTTTAGTATAGGAAATCATGATAACTAATCAATCCCTTTATAATTTCTTTCACAGGCGTGTTTTTGTTGGAGATGTGGTACTTTTAAAGGATCCTGATAATACAGATAAACTTATGGTCAGAAGATTAGCTGGAGTTGAAGGGTATGAAATGGGTTCTACTGATGAAAAAGATGAACCATTTGTTCTTGAGAATGATCAATGCTGGGTTTTAGCTGACAATGAGAAGTTGAAGCCCAAGGTATGCGCCGCTTACAAATGTGAAATTCAGTTGGTATACATGTTTTGTTTTTTTGAGGGAGGTGGGGCTTAAGGACCGACAGAACTGCACTAAAATTGCAGAATGGGAAAGTGCAATGCCAAGCTTTTATAACAATATCATCTGGTCTAGACTTCTATGTTGTAAGAACTTCACTGCCGTATCATTTCAGATCTGCATAAAAATTTCAGGCCTTATTAGATTATTGCTGCTGTAATCCTTCTGGTCGATAGCTCCTCATTATAGTACACACTAAGTGTAAAACAACTCTTGCATATTATGTCGCTTAATTTCTTACTAGAAGTTCTCCTCCAAAACCTTGTCCATATGTGTTATATCCATTGCATTTATGTGCATTTTTATCACAAAAATTTACTATTATGATCAGTGAACCAAAATTTAACCCTTTATTTCTGACATGGATAAATTAGTAATGGAGTTGATTCATAAGTCACCACTTTATAATTATATCAATGTTGATCAAATAAGCGTAAAGATTACTGGATCTGGTGTTGATCTTACTGCAGAATGAAGAAATGTACAGGATATATGGTTTTTGCTCGATGGCAATTTGAAAATAATTTATAATTTATATATCATAAAAATTAAGCATCCAGGAAAAATCTGTTCATTTTTTGGTGAATGTGATCTAGGTATCTATTTTTTTTTCATTTAGGCATGCAGTTCTGTTGTTCAGGTGCTGAAATTCATATTAAGGGAAATATATTCCGTCGCTGCTTTTACTAGAACAAAAAAGTTGGACAAGTAACATCAAGATCAAAAATAAAAAATGAAATGAATACTCTTCTTAATCAATATGTTGATGTTGGATTCTTTCTCAGTAAGATTATCTGGCATATATTATTATGAACTTGTTAATCTTTTTCGAGAAACCTGCAAAATGTGCAAAATGAGAAGATTAAACAAGTATATAAGTGTTTCTTTTTAATTCTTCAGACCTTGCTTGAAGCTTTACATTTGTATAACTGTTCTGCTTGCAAGTAATTTGTTGGGTTTTTTATTTTCCTTGTTTATGCCTCCCATGTTTCATGCTCATGATTCTTGAATCAAGTCAGTATGTTAAAACTTTGTCTTTCCCTATGTTGATTAATTGCTGTGGATGCATATATGTATGCATATGATTACATCTTTTCGTCTGTTTTATTGTGAAAAATACTTCAGGATAATTATATTACTTATACTCTTGTCTAAATTTAAGGATTATTATTTACCTATTTTTCATCATTATCACCGTCATCGCCGTTAATAACCTGTCATCATCTTTAATATTCAGATTCATATTCATTAAGTTCAGTTGTAAATTTTGGCATATGGTGTAATTTATGTTTCCAGAGTCTGTAAAAAACTGATTGTTCTCCCCTTTTCATCTTCTTTGTTGGTGTGACAGGAAGCTAATGACAGTCGGACATTTGGTCCAGTTCCCACATCTAATATAGTTGGTCGAGTTATATACTGTCTACGTACAGCCGTGGATCATGGTCCTGTTCAGAACAGGTGAGCTGCTGAATTGTTGTTTGTTGAAACCTTGCGGCTGTATGATGGATGATATTTGAGGCGAAATTGATGTTACTTTGTTCCTTGACCAGTCATTTTAGCATGCATAAGGATTCACCAGTATTGGAAGTAGAACTGGACGTGGACGAGATGGCCAAAAATCACAAAGCCTAGCCTATGTGCATCAAAAATTCTCTACTGACTCGGTTTGTATATGTATTAATTTGTTCTTTCTTTCCTAGTTTACTCCATTGCAATTGCAAAATTAAAATGTAATCTTTAAGCATTTAGGTTGATCTATCATTGGGGAGCCGCATGATATGGTTAGTATGCATTTGGTTCGAACAAGACTTAACCGAACCAATTCTTTTAAGGATTTAAAATATTTCAAAACTGAACTAGTCAGTTTGTTTCTGGTCTGATTGTATCAAAAGCGAGCTTAACTTTTTTACTTCCAAAACAAAACCGAATTAATAAGTTATTTTTCTTATAATTTCAAACTGCATCAATTTAAATTGGTCGGTTCAGTTTGGTTTTTGCAGACTGCTAATTATGGTTGTTTTTATCCAGGTGCGGTGGCCTGGTGAGTTACTGGGTCTTCCGTTGCCTCCAAATAGACGATGGAGGCATAGTTCAATTCTGAGTGTCAACTTTATTCAACCTTTGCCTTGGAAAACAGGATTGTAATCTCAAAATCTAGACCAGGAAAAGAAGTGTAATGAAATCTTTATGCTGCCCATTTCTTGGATGTGCTTGTGTTAGGACTCTTTACTTGCCGTGATGGCCTTATGTGAACTTTGCCCATATCAAAATTTATAGTTTTAACGCACTGGCGACGTTTTTGTTTTCCAAAATAAGTTTGGGGGTGCTACTGTATTTCTTCCACTACTACTGTCATCATTATTCGGTCCTAAGAGAGATCATAGACATGCTTAATTGATTCACATCAATGTTTTTGTTAATTTTTGTTTCTATGAAATGATAATGGAGTAAAGTTTCGGTTTGAAATTTTGTACCTTAACCAGAGTTCACAAACCGCATTAGACTCGAGCAGCTTCGAGTTTTAAAGTTAGGTTGAGTTGCACGGCGGGAGGCAATTTTCTTCCGGATGTAGATTAAATCACCTTAACTGATTGTTGAGGTTAGGATTCGATTCTGTTCTGATCTTATGAGCAATTATCTTTTTCAAAAAAAAAAAATCTTACTTACTCCTGAATTATTACACTCGATGATAAGATGAAAAATCGATTTTAAATTCTATAACAGAAAAATATGTGCAATTTGTTAGGCTCGGCTCAGCTTCATACTCGATGTAGATTTCCAATTTAAAATAAAATAAAACTAAAATGTAATGAATCTAAGCTTACTTAGCAGCTCCTCCACGGAAAGTGGCAGAGGCGGTACCGGTGGCGGCGGTGGTTTCGGTGTGTTGTGCGGCGGCGGGTGGGTGTTTTGATCAGAGGGATGGACGGGTGGGTTTAGGTTTGATTTATTTGGGTGAGTGGTTTTACTGTTTGGTTGGGTTTGGGTTGAGTTGGATTTTTTTTTTTAATTACAGATTTTTAGGGGTATTGTAGTCATTTTTTTGGGCTTACGGGATTTGTCGAGCGCTGCCATAAAGCTGAATAGATTTTTTGATCGCTTTTGAAGATGACAGAGTTTCTTATAAAGGGACCCTATAGTCGTCTATGGGTGATTATTAGCCTATTTTTTAATGTTATAAAAATTCATAAACTATACTTCTCACACTTCTCAATTATAGGCAGGAAGTTTCATTTTTTTTCCAATTCGATACACGAGATCATAACATGATAATGTGCCTGCTAAAAAAGATGTCTACTTCAGCAAAATCTTACCAATGAACGAGTGCCACATCAATATATACATCGAATTGAGAAAAAAAAATGAAACTTCCTACATACAATTGAGACGTTTTAAAGTTTGTGATTAAATTGAAAAAACATGTATAGTTTATGAATTTAATTAACGTATCCCTTGTTATAATTAATTGTAGATATTATTAATAAAGAATAGGTACTTAATAGTGTTAAAATAATTGATTTAGAAATTAGTAATATTAAGTTAGATCTATTTGGTAATTAATTTTTAATTTTTTTAGAAATTTAATTAATTTATAAGTAGTGGATGCAATGTAATTTATTCAAGATAGAAAATTAATCTCATTAGACATTGAATTGTTTTTATTTGAATGACAATATTTACATAACTTTTAAAAAATATAGACTTAGGATTCTAATATTTAGGGATGTATGTTTTATTTTTATTAGTTTTTTGTACTTTTATTCTTTGAATGTTTAGTCTTTTTATTTTATTTTACTATAAATTCAATGTGTAATTTGTAATATTTGTGATAATAAAATCACACTGCATTTGTATGGCCTACATTGATTTAATTAATTAATTAATTAGGTTTAATATTTAGTTATGAAGTCTGACATTTAATTAAAATTCATTCATTTAGCAATGTTAGAGCTATTTAAAATGTAATTGAAGTATATAGTTCATCTAAAATGGTAAATTTTAAAATCAACTTTTACATAAACACATTGAGGGTTAATTAATAAACCGGCATTGACATAAAAAAAAAAATTCAATCATAAACATGCATAGTAATAGATGTATGTTTAGGAGTATGATTCTACTGCAATTGTATGATTTACATGATTTGATTTGCCGTTTTCAAATCATTTATATTTTAAATGGTTAAATAGGATAAATAGGATAAATTAGAATAATAGTAAATCAATAAAATTCATACACATTATTATGAAATATTAGTATCCGGGCCTAAAAATCCATGACATAATCTAGTCACTATCCGAAATTAGAAGAGAAATGTCGGTCTCACCAGATGGCGACTCCATAATCTTCGCACTAATTCTTTAATTAGTAGCATAATTTCAAGTTTTAGTTAAAAACAATACCGTGATCGCTAAAACTTTAAGTGAGCGTTTCACCTTGCGGCTCACACTTTAAAACGCAATCTTAGTTTCTTGAAGTTGATACGTAACTTTTAACAAGAAAGAAAAACATAATTGATCATCTACCAGAGTCTCACATTGCTTGTTACAAAACTTGCATGCTCCTCCGTTGGAGCAGACCAGTCCACCAGACTCGAATCAACTGATGGATGCTAGATCAGCCATTCATGGGGCATTGGGGGAGCTGATGGAACAGTTGAACTGCGCGTTTGAGCAACCGGCGCGTTGGTTTGGGTGTCTACACGAGCTCGCACAATGCTGCTTGCTTCTGAATTTGATGATTCGGCAGCTAGTGCCCATTCAATGTACCTCTCACCATTAAAAAAAAGTGGTGGCCCATCTGCTGGGGCGGACCGAATGTGAGCGCTCCTCGCCATTAACAAATCCAGAGCTTCAGCAGATGTTTGTTCAATATTCTAAATAACGATAGAGCATTAGTTGCTGGTTGCATGATGCTTCTTAATACAACAAGACAGCAATCTATTTTACCGGGAAAAATGCATGAACTCAAATACATGAAAATCCATCCAGTAGTATAGCAAAAAATGAATGTAATTTACCTGCCGAAATCCTCTGCACGCATCATACAGCCTGCGCAGCTGCTCTTTGTCACTGCACGGTCCAAATCTATATCGTGTTTCTGGTAAATATATATATATATATATATATACATATGCAAAAACAAAGAGTACATGAGCTACATAAACTTTTGCAATTAACAATGAAACTTTGACGGTCATCAGCAAAATCACCACCACATGAGATTGGATGAAACCAAAAGCAGAATATAGATTGCAATGTCAGCCTCCAAATGCATACATACATAGTGTACCAAAAATGCTAAACACAAGAATATTTGAAATCTTATAAATATTGCTTCACCTCTTTCCACTGTCATTGTATGACGAAAATATGTGAATTAACAAAGTCGAGAAATTATGGATGGAACCCATACAAACAGCGAGACAACGAAAACTATCAACACTACGTTATAACCGGATGTTTTCGCAAAAGTGGGCATACATATTCACAAGAAATAATAATAAAAGAAATTCATTATGACTTACTGGTACGAGTAGAATTGTCGCATATTGTGATTCTTGGATCTGATTGATTAAATTTGGGTTCCTTGATCTTTGCCCTCGAAAGAGGAATGATTGTATGAGGTTGGGCATCCTGTTCATTAATCAACAATAAACTTGAAAGATCCAAAATTAACAACAAACATAAATATGATATAAACAGATAGTATCGCGGCATTAATATTCGACAAGAGTTCCACTTTACAGTTAACACTACTACGAGGTTGATGCTTGCGCATTGCATGGGTGAAATTGAATAATTTAACATCTAACAAGCTTAACAGTCTTCAAAGATATTTTACAGAACATATGAGTGCAGAACACATAGATTGCAGCTACTAAGATTATGAAACTAAATGTAAATTAAACACATAGAATTAACATACCTGCAAAGTAGTATAAATGACAAGCACCAAATTCGTTTGCTCCATGGAATCAGAGAAACTAGAAGGTATAATAACAACCCAGCTGCAAACAACGAGCCTTAATCAGCCGGTGAGTTTATGGGAATCACAAATTATAACAAAAAGAATCCTTCAAAAGACATACGAACATTTTTCTTGACAATAGTTGAGGAAATAGTGCTCCAAGGAAGCCTGGACCTCGACATTTCCGTAGCCATCCAGAGAATAAGCAAATATGATTCTTAAAACAAAAATAGTAAAAATAAGACTCTAGCTAGTGGCTACATAAACACATTACAATCAAAATTTTAGGAAAAACAAAATCAAAATTTGAAGCTGATCAAGCTTACCTCAATAGCACGAACAACATTGACATGTCTATTTATTCTAGCAACAACAAGCGCGGTGTGAAAATCATCATTTCTCACTAGAGCATTTGCTGAGACATAAGAGGAGAAATCTAAACCCCAATACATTCAACGAACAAGCTATACCCATCAAGATCAACGAAGCTTGAGGTCTACTTGAGCTACGAAACTCGACCAAAGCTCACATAGATAAAAAATGGAGTTGAATTCGAGTATCATGCAAGTCTAATTCAAGCAGCTTTAAAACCCTCACACCTCTGATTATGCCTACAATTCATCATAAAAATCTTAAACCTTTTAAATAGGAAAAAAAAAGGAAGGCATACCTCCATTGGCAAGAAGCAACAGAACTGTCTGGTGAAGGCCTCTTCTTGATGCATGATGTAAAGGAGTACCCGCATGTCGCCCTGCAGAAATTAAAAGTATGAATTGGCATTACTAATTGTTGGAAAAGCACCAAAATTTGCAGGAAAATGAAAAAAATGAGAATTTTGAAAAGTACAGAAACAAACCAGGACGATAAGCATTGACATTAGCACCCAATTGAATCAAAGTTTTGGCTACATTGAACAGCTCAGGTTCCATACAAGCCAATACCAGAGCAGTTTTCCCTTCTTTATCAGTCCACTGCACCATAAGAAAAAGCAATAAAAACCTGTAATTTACAACTTTTAACCAAATTTACAGTTTGGAGCTTTCATACCTCAAGATTAACATGTTGTGTGCAAATAGCTTTAATGGCGTCAACATTGGCAGATTTAACAAGTTGATGAAGTAAGTCTTGTTTTGAGTGATCTTGCATCAATGTACAAATACTTTGTCCCATTCTTACAATAGGGCTAGGAATAAGAGATTCTGCATATTTCATAATTGATGACATTTCAGATAGATAGAGCAAGAGAACGTTTCTGAGAAAACTTGGTAACCAAGAAGATGAAGATGAAGATGGAGATGAAGTAAAGGGGAGTGGCTCTCTCAGGTTTTTTATTTCCTCAATTCCACTGTTGGAGAGCATCTCCAAATAACTCTGCCTAGTTTGACAGTAAATTAAAATTTCAATGGCTCTCTAATTTTTAAATTTAGAGAAGAGAGTGAAAATGGCTCTCCGCATGTAGATAGCCATTTTCAATCTCTACTTCAAATCTTAAAAGATCAAATTTAAATTTTAAAAACTAAATTAGTTAGTTTTTTTTAAATATAATATTAATTATTTTTAATATAAAATTTGAATAAATAAATAATTTAAAATAAAAATAAATGTATATTACTAGTATTACTTTTTATAAAAATTAAAGTAAATAAAGATATTTATATTAAACAATTCATTAAATTAATGTTATTAATATTTAATATTTTTGTTATTATCTATAAAAATTTAAAAGTTTAAAATTAAATTTAGAGAGCTCTAGTAAAAATAAAAATATCATTTTTTATTTTAAAGATGCTCTTTATTTTACTATTGATGCTCTTTAAAATAAAGAGCACCATTGGAGATGCTCTTACACTTTATTAAAAGTCATCTAAAATTTATTTATTTTTTTAAATTTACACTATTAGATTAAACTAGTACGAACCCTCGTTTCGCTTGGAAATTGATATTTTTAAATCGAAAGAAACTAATAAATAACAATTGAAATAAGGCTTAATATATTATTTAACCTCCAAACTTTACCACTTTGGTCCATGCGACTTCTAAACTAATTTTTTGTTTCATTGAACCTTTTAACTATTTTTTTTTCTATTTAACCCCTAAACTTTATCATTTTATTTCATGCGACCTTTAAACTAGTATTTTGTTTCATTGGACCTTTTAATTATTTTTTGTTCTATTTAACCCCTTAAATTATACTATTTTTTCTATTTAACCTCTTAACTAAATGTTTTTCCCAATGCCATTTAAACTACTTTTTTTTACCCATTTAACCTCTCACACAATGTATTAATTTTAAAAAAGATATAAATATGTTTCTTACATTTAAAATAAAGAGCGATGTATTTTATATATTATTTAAAAATTTATTTAAGGATTAATTGCTTTAAAAAAAATAAATTTAGTGTGTTTTACAATTTAAACACAAACTTAAAAGATTCATAATTGATTTGAAAAGTTTGCAATTGTAAAAAATGAAAAGTTGGTATCTTAAAATTTTTAAAATTACAAATTCGAGTTAAATTTATGAAACACACTAAAATTTATAATTTTTTTAAACAATTAAACATTCATTTAATATTATCAAAGTATAATAAATTTATATATTTTATAATATCGTTAACCAAAAGAGACAAACTTTCTCATTGTTGAAATGTAAAAAAACATTTATATGTTCAAGAAGTAATATCATTAAATTATTTGATCAACTTTAAATATTTTTTATTTATTTCTATCATTTTCTTTCGAATTTATACCGTCATCAACAATTTATAAAAAAATTATTAAAAAATATATTTTAAAAAAATCATATGTCATTGTATATAAAGTAATTTATATATTTTTTAACATTTATTCTAGATATAATATTTTTGAAAATTGAATTTTGTATTTTTGAGGAGGCTAAATGGGTAAAAATTAAAAGTTTAAATGTGCAATAGGTAAAAAAAATAGTTAAGGGGTTAAATAGAACAAACAGAATAGTTTGAGGGGTTAAATAGAATAAAAAATAGTTAAAAGGTTTAATGGAACACGAAAGTAGTTCAAAGGTCACAAGAAATAAAATGATAATGTTTAGGGGTTAAATAGAATAAAAAAAATAGTTAAGAGATCCAATGGGATAAAAAATTAGTTTAGAAGTTATATGGAACAAAATGATAAATTTAAGGAGTTAAATAATATATTAAGTCATTGAAATAAAATAAATACATAATATATATGTTTAGTTAAAATATTCACATCAATACTAAACTTTACGTACAGATTAGCTAAATACCATCTCTTAGTTTAATTTTATTCTTTTATATCTTCTGAGGTCAATGGAATTCTTTGATATTGACACCGGAGAAGGGTTTCTTCCAATAAGCAACTGAGATATCGAGTATTCATGAACAACCTTAAATGACATATGTGATATGTCTTGGATTCAATAACTCATATATATATAGTTAAAAAAATTCTTATGTGACTGTATATTTGTAACATAAGTGGATGAAACCTAAAACTAGGTATGGAGGACGATGTATGTAGATTAACAAAATTCCATATTCTTGCTATGTGCAATGATAATGTTTTCCGCACCTCTTGTTACGTCAAAAATTTGTACAGATCATAAGTTGCATCATCTTTTTAATAATAAACTTGTTCTAGTATTTCAGTATATAGACAACTTTTTTTGTGAAGTTTGTAAACACATTCGATTCATCGTTTTCATGTTTTTGAATTAGAATTCCTATACCATTTTCATGCGTTACACGTGATAACCGTGCGTGAAAACAGGTTTATCTAAGCATGTACCAATTCTATTCAAAGTTTGACCTTGGTTTTATTTATTGACATTGAATAACATATTCTAATCGGAAGTTGTTGCCGTTTTAAAATAAAATGTCATTTTTTTCAGAAGTAACTGAATCTACTGGAATGGCAAAAATATTTCTTCCAAAACAAAGAATATGGATCTCTCAAAATAGAAACAGTATGAACTTCCTTGAAGAATTTTGGAGCATCATTTGTATTCCCTAAAAAATGCCAACGTCGACGGCATCCTTGAAAGTCTTCAATTTTTTTCAGAATCAGAATTGAGCAAAAGGGTCTATTTTGTTTTGAAATTCGGACAAATAGATTTTGAGAGTAGACGAATGTGACATTGATGGATGGTGAATTGAGAGTAGAAAAAGATGAATAGTCGGGCGTAGAAATAATTTGGGAATGGGACTGATTTTGGTTGTCTATTGAGAGAAGAGCTACATACGCGTTTTGTTTTTTTTCCGGGCAGGGGCATGACCTGAAAATAAGGGGGAAATTATAGGGACGTAAGTGGAATTTGAGGCCAAAATTACTGTATAATGTACAATGATTTTGAACCCAGTCTTATTATATAGATACTCATCCGTCCTAATAGAGTTGTTTACTGTCTTTATCACACAGTTTAAAAAAAACAATTATTATTTATGGGTTTTATACAATTTTCTTTACTTTTAAATAGAGGTAATATAGGAAAATTGAGTGTAAAAGTTTATTACTTTTTAAAAGTGGACAAAAGTTTTAGGCACATGCAACTTTTGAATAGACTGGTGTTTTTGTTAATACTACATTTTATTATAAAGCCCTTAAAATTTTACCTTTTTCAGCCCTCTTGAAGTTTGGGTGTATTCATTTCTCATACTCTTATGTGGAAAATAAGGGTATAACATTATTTTGACATGTATGTGTGCGGGTGCTAAGTGAATGTGAGTGAAAAAGTTTAGAAGATTAGCTAGGTTGCCCGTCACTTCAGTTAGAAACAGACTCATGGCTGTTTGAACAAAACCCTATTGCTATTAGTTAGACACCAATTTCCGGCTTCGATATTGGTCCTATGGCAAAAGTGTGACCTGGAAGTCAGCAAATATTGAAGCATAGTGTCAACCAAATTATGAAAGAATATATATTACATTGCTTAATTATGAAAGAACATATATTACACTAACCGGGTTGGTCCAAGTGGTAAGCGGCTTGATATTGCTTAAGCAAGGTGTCGGGTTTGAGTCTTGTGAATGCAGAAAATTCCCGCAGGTAGACTCACCTACTATGTCAGGTGCGCGACGCAGATCGGATCCGGATTAGTCAGGGCGAAGTCTTGAAAACCGGATGGGCAATCAAACAAAAAAAAGAACATATATTACATTGCATAAGCTGAAAGTGATCATACACTGCATTTTAATTGCACTTTTAACTCTATCTAATTCTTTGCAGAGTTCAATATGTCCTTAATCTCTCATTTTGATGGACTAACCTTAACATTTCAAAGACAATCAGATACTATTTAAACAGTTTCGATGTAATGTAAACATACAAATCGATCCAAATCTAAGCAATAGTATTAATAAAAGTGGAAGCAAATTAGATACATAATGCATACTTACCGATGAGCTAGGTAAACAAACAAACATGACATGTACCACAATTATAATGTAAAAGTTATCTTTTGAATTTGGTAGTTTAAGTTTGTTTATTATGTCTACATTTCATCAACTGCACATCACATGCTCTGACTTTTATTATATGTTCATAGGCTGCTGCAGGCGAGATCCCATGCGTCTCACGATTATAAGAGAAAATGGTTCGGCTGGCTTTGCGTTTGTATACACACTCTAACGGAAGTCAGACGAATGACCATGGATATACAAAAATTATGGTATAAGAGGATTATGGACTTACAGTGAAACCGCACATCTAATTGCGTTTGTTGTCTTAAACTTGGTTGTATTTCTACATATTTTTGGGCCTGAAAAGTTCTCACAAGCACTCGGCCCAACAGGCCTTATGTACAAAGCCCAAAATTAAATTATTGTTTTCAATTTTGAAATTTTTACATAAATACCGGAAACACATAAAATATTCATAAAAATACTATAAAAAATCTTACTTTATAAAAATATTATCTAAATAAAATTTAATTACAAAAATATTATATCAACGCATAAATATTGTTCCATTTGAACACCACGTTCTATCAACGCTTTTCTCAAACACCACGTTCTATCAACGCAAAAAAATTCCAGTCATACTAAGATATTGGTATAAAATTTATTAAATGCAAGACAAAAATTGTATACATATAGTATACTTCAATATATTGTCATAAATACAGATACCTTTAGTTTTGATACAAACTCATCCGTTTCCAAATTTTTAAGTTTTGTATGTATTTAGTATACATTTCGTATATAATCAGAATAACAAGCATATACAAGTTTTTAGTTTTGTATATATTAAGTATACAATTTTTTATATAATAAGAATTATATACTGTTCAAAAATTAATATTCGAAAAATATAGTAACACCTCTGCCATCTCTTTTGTAGTAAAAAAAATTAAACAAAACAATAAATAAAGAACGACTGATGATCAAGAATTAGAATTTAAAAATTCAAATCACAAATCCTATGGAATAAACTCTAAATCTATTCATACAACAATAAATTAACTTCAAAAGTAAAAAAAAGTATAATTATTATTTGTTCGATTACTGTATCCTTGCAGTATTTTGCCAACATTAATCTCCAATTGTTTTAATCCATAATTTTATTCAAAAAAACTCTTAATTTAATCTATCATTATTTTCAATACTTATAGTTTAACTAAAAATCCACTTTTATATTTAAAACAAATTGAAGTTGAATTACATTTGTACTTAGAATCTCCTTTCTTTGTGGAAACGATATCTGGACTTCACTGTTCTTTTCTACTTGTGTAGACTTTGTATACTTGCAGAAATTTACCAGTACATTCCAGCATCTGACCACTCAAGTGTTTTTTTTCTCCTTTCGAATTGTTTAATGCATTACGTTCATATATTTTCAAAAAGAATTCGCTTGCTTCTCTTCCAGCATCATTGTATTTCATTTCGATTAAATTCAGTTGTTGCTCAAGCTGAATTTAAGGCTCGAGTTGCTGATCCTGGCATATTTTTATATGTTATTTGACTAGATTTCATTTATAAGAAAATAATTGCAAGAGAAACGACACCGTTCACTCTCTTTCCCGCAGGCCGTAATTTAAGACAAACACATAAGAAAATACCGAAAACGCCCCTTATCAATGGTGCTATTATATAAATTGAAGAACATCGAAACAAAAGAGCAGCTAGTCTGTTATAAAAATGCAAAAGCGCCATTAATTTAAATTCAAAGCTCTCACTCACTTCTACCCTCCAATGTCGCAAGCAGTCCACCTTTTCTCTACAACTATTCCAGGTACTCTCGACCCTTCTTCATAATTTGTTCTTCAATTTACAGTTACAATTAAGGTCTGTTTGGTTCCTGAGAAACCCAAGATATAAATAAACAAAACAAGAAACAAAAAAAATTAAAATTTGGGAATTTTCTAGGTTATTTTCGACATGGGCATGAAAACAACCTGACTATTTGAACTCATTTAGGTGAAAATTTAACTGGGTAGTAGATATTACTTCTTTACTTAGTCAAGATCTTTTTGTATTTTATTGCCTACCACCTGTTTGATGAAATGATTTTAGGCTCAAATAGTTTTTTTTTTCCTTTCATTTTCTTTAACGAGTGTCTATTCCACGCAATGGTTGTGCCATACCATTCTTACAACAAGCCAAGGAGTGTTTGCAGTACTGAAAATATTCAACTGTCTTTTTGTTTCAAGTCTGAGCGTTCCATTTTTTTTTGGGTTTGTTTTCCTCTTTTTAACTTGTAAATTAATATTGTTGCTTGTGATCATTTTAATATTGGATTAAATGTTCACTCTAGGTATTTGGTGGTAAATCTTTCTTACCAAGTTGTTAGGTGGTGTCAAAAACATTTTGTTAGTTTATTCTCTCATTTCAAAAGAGTGGTCATTGCTTGGAGTCCTGAATTTTACTCTCACAAAACAGAAAAACGAAAATTTAATTAAGAACCTTTTTGTAGGTTATGGACGTTCAGAGGGCAATTGTCTTCCTAGTTCTGGATCTTCTGGGAAAGTAGTTGCCGTATCCCTTTGTCCTTCTCGTGGTAACCGTAGAAATTCTTCACACGTCAAGATTGGATCAATAAAATGTGTTTCTGGGGGAGCATCTTTTGTATGCCGAGCAAGTTCTGGTAGTCCGAGGAGAAACTCGGACTTTTCAAGGCAAAGCAGACAGGGATACTCCCGAAATAGGAACAGGCAAAATGAAGAGAGAGACAGCTTTGATAGCATTGATGAATCTGATGTGTTAACATCGAAGAATGGGCCTTTACTCTCCTTCTCAAATACCTCAAAATTCCAAGCCACTGCCACTCCAGGTCCAAGAGAGAAGGAGATTGTTGAGCTGTTCAGGAAGGTCCAGGCTCAGCTACGTGAAAGAGCTGCCGTCAAAGAAAACAAGAAGGTTGAAACCTCCAAAGGAAAAGTTAAAGAGAGCGAAACTGTGGATTCCCTCCTTAAACTGCTTAGGAAACACTCAGTTGAGCAAGGTAAGAAAAAAGATAGCAGCTCTGGGGACTTTGCTGTGCACCAGCCAGAACAGAATGGATCACACGGCGAGGATAGAAACACAAGCTTCTTCAAGCCAGAACCGAATGGATCACATGGTGAGGATAGAAACACAAGCTTCTTCAAGCCAGAACAGAACGGATCACATGGTGAGGATAGAAACACAAGTTTCTTCAAGCCAGAACAGAATGGATCACATGGTGAAGATACAATTATAAGCGTCTTCAAGCCAAACAACAAGGAGAGGAGTGGAGTCTCAGAACCTAATTCCATTAATAGCAGACCACCATCAAGTTTTCGACGCAGGTCTCCAGTTCCTCGATTGAAATTCCAGCCTGTTTATTCAAATGAGGACTCTATTAACTCTACTTCTTATTCAAGTTTAACTGGTGATAAGAAGAAACAACTAGAATCCCTCCCAGACACTGCCCAGCTGTCTGAATTGGAGATAGAGGAGCCTGAGTTGGAACTGGAGCAGGAGCTAGAGTCCTCATTCCATAATGGAGACGTGCTAGATGAGTTATCAGAAGGAGAGTCTTCAGATATTGATAGCATTGATGAGGATAGCAGACAGGAAAAGGAGAATGAGCATGAGCTTGAAAATTTAAGTTCATTGAAGCTGCCAGAGCTGAGGGCCCTTGCTAAATCACGCGGATTAAAAGGGTTTTCAAAGATGAAGAAAGGAGAGTTAGTAGATTTGCTAAGTGGTGGTTCAATCTGATTAGTTATGAAGGTAAGAAAGTGAGGATGATAGGTTTGATCCTAGATAATTTTTGGTTGTTTGTATTTCATTTTTTGTTTGTCAGATTCTCATTTTTGTTTGCTTGTAATGTAGTTATGTTATTTTCAGTGAATGATCAAAACCCTATGTTTCAGAAAGAAAGGATATGGAAACTTCTGAATTCTATTCTATGTTATTGCCTTGCTTTGGGATGATGTTCTGCTGGAAGTGGATTTTGATCATGAAGTGGAATTGTTTCAATTCCAAAAACAAAGAAAAGAAAGAAAAAATAATAATAAGGACAACACAAGAGAGAGAAATAAGGGTTTTTTTTTTTTTTTTTTTTATAAAAAGTTACATGAAAATAAGACAAATATTTGCATATCTGTGTCTTTGGCTACATATTATGAAAATACTATATTGACTAAAAACATTTTTAATCTAAGGATCCTTTCCTTCAAAATTTACAAAAATATAGACTTCAAATAAAAACACCGTGGACACCTAACATTCGCAAGTTACATAGGATTGCAAACAACAAACCATACAAAACAACTTATCCAAGCAAGAGACATGTCAATAACATTGCAGTGAGCAAGAGACATGCAAAAACAATGCAGTGAGAGCCAATTTTGAGTTGGTGGGAACAAAATCTATTTTGCATCATATTTACGGGACTTCTTGATTCGGGCCGAAAAAGCAATGTCACTCGAGTATTTAGCCTTTTAAGGTGGTCCTTGCTGATTCACACGGCATTCCACGTGTCCCATGCTACTCGGGTATTCCATGATTGGGATATAGACTCTGCTGAAAATATTACTGAGATGAGCTATATGCAGTATCTTTTCCTTTTAATCAAGTTCAAATTCTAGATTTGTCCAACAACTCAAAGTAACAATGCTACAAGAGACATCATCATTTCTTCCATCAAGCACATTAGTGGAGATTAAACTTACTAACCAATACTTCTCATTTATCAACAAAGTTTCATATTATTTCGCGAATTTAACATAAAGTTAAATACATACTATCTTAATTTTTTTTTGACATTTTCGATTAGTTTACTCTTTCAGCTTTAAATCATTCAATAATTTTTTTGCTAGTTCAGCCTCAATTTATATATTAATACTCCAATTATTTTCTGCCAACTCATCTGAGGAGGTAAAAAATTTAAAAAAAATAAAATAATATTTGATCAAACTAACCAAGTGAATAATATATATTTAAAATTTACCTAAACTCCACCCATATATAAATAGATATTAACATTTAATAGATAGTTAACTAGTCAAACAAGCAACAATAGGTTAGGGAAGTTGTACTTCCCGAAAAGTAGAAATGTTTTTTGTTTAGTTTAATTTAGGCCAAATGTTGTAAAAAGGCCATACCTTTCATAAAAATTTCACAAAAGTCCTGACCTTTTAATTTTGTCGATTTTGGCCAAAAACAAATTATTTGGTTTCAATTGTGGCCAACTCTCAATTTGATTTCAATTTGCCTATGTGACGCCTATGTGGCGCCTATATGGCATGCCAAATATTGAAAGGTCGGGACTTTTGTGAAACCAAATAATCCATTTTTGACCAAAATCGACAAAATTGAAAGGTCAGGACTTTTGTGAAACCAAATAATTTATAAATGAACTTTATAAATACATCGTTGATACATAATTTATACATGATAGATACCTTTTTACTACATAATATAGATACATTTTTGTTAAATCTATTGTCAAATTATTTATAACAAATATATTTTCGATACATATACAATACATCTCCGATACACATCAAAAATTGGTCCATCTTCAAATATGTGAAATTAAAAATAAAAACACCCATGATAGCAAAATTTAAACCTTTCTTCCATATTTCCATAATTATCTCAGCAGCCAAGCAACGCCCATGTTTTTTATTTTTGGACTTTAATTGTAATCTAATTTTTTTTATTTATATAATGGATACATCTCCGATACATATTTGATACATCTTCAATGCATATTTTCGATACATATCTGATACATCTGTGATTCATTTTCGATACATATTTTATTCATCTCCGACACATGTTTGATATAATATTCGATTTCAAACACTTTTTCTTGTGTTTTTATACATATTTGATACATTTCAAATATATTAGATACTATTAATTTATAATTTTTAAAGAAAATAGTTAAACGACGCGTAGGTAGGTTAATTTATCTTTTCCAAAATCTTTAATTGATAAAGTGAATGAGATATAGTAAAACTGAAGTTTAATTAACCGAATAAATTAATTTTTTTAACTATTATCTTTTCTTTATCAATTTAATTAAATCAATCGACTAATTTGATCGGATTGCTACATAATTTATACATGATATATACATTTATTTAAATGTATTTTATAGATACATAATAGATACATAATTTATACATTTTAAATACATTTTTACTACATAATTTATACATGATATTTTTTTTTTTGAGCTGTATATAATGTGTATCAAAGATGAGTGTTTGCTATTTTAAAAATATAAATTTGTATCATATATATTATTAATGTACTTATGATAGAGATATTTGTTATTTTTTAATATATTATTAATGTATCTGGTGCGTATAAAAAATAACGTAGCATTTCGACAACCGGATCTTTTGGTTGAATCAGGTTAGACCGAATTGAACCGGAAAAAATTCGGTGTTGAACAGGTAAAACCGGCGAACCTGATTTTTTTATATATTTTTAAAATTTGTTAAACCGGTTAAACAGATCATTGAACCGGTTCTACTTGTTGAACTTTGAACTGGTGGTCTCACCGTTTGACCACCGATTCGGTTTTTAAAACAATGAGTAAAAATAAAAATAAATTAAAAATTTTAAGTGGTATTATACCAATAAATTATAGTTTAAACAGTATAAGTATTAGACAATAATTTTATTAAGTCGTGTATTTTATTCCTTTTCCTCTAATTATCAAAAGAAAACCAAGTGGTATTATCATATGTGTCATTTTGTAATTTTTTTATTATACTTCATAAATACAGTAAGTTTTAAAGTGGGTAAATAAATAATTGAAATATGCTTCTTCTACTTCCTGACTAAGTTGTCTAAGAAACACCCTTTATATCTCCCTGTAATGTAATTCATTCATAAACATTCCTTTGAATCTCTTCTTCTTCGTAGCCATTTTGTAAGCATGGGTCAAACTCTTAATACAATGGCACAACAAAACCAATCAAAGGAAGAGTTAAGCATGGGACAAACTCCTACTACAAAGACCCAACAAAACCATTCAAAAGAAGAGTTACTCCATCAACTTGTTTTAACTACCAACGTTGACGCCATTAAAGCTCTTTGCACACAAGGTGTTGATCTTGAGGTATAAAAAAGCTTCCAACTTTTTTCAATCTTATTTACACTTTTGCATGCATCTTGTTTTCTGGGCCATTGATAATTTTTATATATTTTTTGATATTTCATGTTGTTAATTCTTTTTAGTAATGGATAATTTGGGTAAAAGTTGTAAATTGTAGGTTTTTCTTTGAAGTAAATGTGTGTTTTTCTTTTGAAATTGAAGTTGTTGTCAACTAAAGTTGGTTTCTTTATGGTGTAGTGGGTTGATAAAGAAGGAAAAACTGCTCTGATGGTGGCTTGTATGGAAGCTGGGTTGTCCAATGTAGCCAAAACTTTGATTCAACTGGGTGCTAATGTCAATGCTTATCGTCCTGGTTTGGTTCTAGTACTCATTTTTGTTCATTGCCTTGAAATTTTGATGCTTTCTCATGGTTTGGTAATGTCAAATTTACACTGCAGGGAGACATGCAGGTACTCCTTTACATCATGCAGCTAAAAGAGGTCTCCACCAGACAGTTCTGTTACTTCTAGCCAGTGGAGGTATGTCCTTGTTTTTCCTATTTAAAAGGTTCAAGATTTTTAGGCTGCTTAAGTTCGACTTGCATGATACTCGATTCAACTCCATTTTTTTTATCTATGTGAGCTTTGGTCGAGTGTCGTAACTCAAGGAGACCTCAAGCTTTGTTGATCGTAATGGGTATAAGTTTTTTGTTGAATTTAACGGGTCCTCTTATATCTCAGCGAATACTCTAGTAGTAAATGATGAGTGGCTCTTGGCGCTTGATGTTGCTAGAACAAAAAGACATACCAATGTTGTTCGTGCTATTGAGGTAAGCTTGATCAGCTTGAAAATTTTGAATGTATGATGTGTTTATATAGCCAAGGTCTTTACTTTAATTATTTTGTTTCAAGAATCATATGTGCTTATTCTCTGGATGGCTACGGGAATTTCAAGGTCCAGGCTTTCTTGAGGCACTAGTTCCTCAACTATTATCAAGAAAAATGTTTGTCTCTATTTTGAAGGATTGGAGCTCTCGTTTTATTATAATTTATGATTCCCATAAACTCACCAGCTTATTAAGGCTCGTTGTTTGCAGCTGGGATGTTTGCGTCTGGGTTGTTATTACACCTCATGGTTCCTCTAAGTCCTTGGAGGCCATGAGATTGGAGCTTGCCATTTATACTACTTTGCAGATATGTTAATTCTAGGTGTTTATGTTTTGTAAAATATCTTTGAAGAATGTTAAGCTTGTTAGATATTTCGTCAATTGAGGCAGCCTTCAAAGTGGAACTCTTGTCGAATATTAATGAGTTGGGGCAGCCTTCCTATAGGAACATGTTCATAATGTAAAATATGATTGGATTTTATTCCAATGAAGTGTTTTATTTCTTAATGTTGATTTGCAACTTTTTGCTGATAGTTGATTTGAATTGATTTACATGAATGGATCAACCACATACATGGACTGCCGACTAGTTCATTGAGTTTAATAATTAGCTCTAGGAAGGTGTAAGCACAGCATCTAATCTGTTATTCTATATTAATGATGTGATACTCTGTGTTTGTATCATATTTTATGATTGTTGTTTATTTTGGATCTTTCATATTTATTGTTGATTAATGAACAGGATGCCCAACCTCGTACAATCATTCCTCTTTCGTGGGTAGAAATTGAGGAACCTAAATTTAATTAATCAGATCCAAGAATCACAATATCTGGAAATTGTAGTAAGTCATAATGAATTTTTTTGTTAATATTTCTTGTGAATATGTGCGCCCAATTTTGCCAAAATATCCGGTTATAATTTGTTGCCTTATTGTTTGTATGGGTTCCATCCATAATTTCTCGAATTTGTTTATACGCAAGTTTTCATCGTGCAATGATAGTGGAAAGAGGTGAAGCAAGGATTACATAAGTGGCATGTCAACTTTCCTGTTTCATTTGGATATTATTTGTCATTGGTAACTTTAGGCATATCTGGAACTTGTTACTTTTTTCTCAGCAATCTGAACTATTTTCAAATATTCCTGTGGGGCATTTTTAGTACACGATTTATGCGCAGTTAATGTGTCTGTTTAATAGTACTATAGGTTTTGCAGTCTATTCTGCTTTTGATTTCATCCAATTTCATGTGGTGGTGATTTTGCTGATGACCATCAAATGTTAATTGCAAATGCTCATGTTTTTTTTTGTCGAAACAAATGCTCATGTAGCTCATGTAGTTTCTGTTTTTGTTTTTGAATATGTATATGTATATAAATAGTTGTGGAAAATATGTGCTTCCATTCAGTCCGCCGCACTTACTGATACTGGCCACAGCGCTGAAACAGCTAATACAAATAGTTGTGGAAAATATGTACATGGTGAGAGTTACAGTGCCGCATCCTCACATTCAGAAGCAAGCAGCAGTGTGCGAGTTGATAACTCGACAAAGGAAGAACACAACGGCTGGGGTGTGTGGCCTTTTGGCTGGAGTGTGTGGCCTTTCAGCAAACAAGGTCGCGTAGACACCCAAACCACCGTGCCGGTTGCTCAAACGAGCGGTGCAGTTATTCCATCAGCGCCCCCGATTCCTGATGAAGGGCCAATCCAGTATCCATCAATTGATTCGAGTCCGGTGGACTATTCTGCTCCACCAGAAGAACATGCGAGTTATGCAACAAGCAATGTGAAGAATGAAGGTGATTCCGCATCGTCGTGTATAATATGTTGGGAAGCTCCAATGGAAGGTGCATGTATTCCCTGTGGTCACATAGCTGGTTGCATGGGTTGTTTGAGTGAGATCAAAGCCAAGAAGGGTGTTTGTCCAATTTGCCGAAACAAAATAGACCAAGTTTTAAAGCTTTATGCTGTGTGAGACTGGTTGATGATCGTGTCGTGTGGACTTTAATTTTGTTTTACTTTTCCTATTAGAACATTACGTATCAACTTCAAGAAACTACTGTCATTTCTCTAAGGTTGGGTTTGGATAGTCTGAGTTATATTATTTTACATTTACAATAGTTATTTATGATGAATTTTGAAATTAGTAGAGTTATTTTTTTAAAAATTTAAGTTGATTTAAATATGTGAAATTTGTTTTTACATGTATTGATTTTGTTTTTCTGTGTTTTTGGAGCTAAATTCAGCAGCTTCTGTGGATCACTTTTCTAACCAACCAAATAGCCAAAGAATCAAAACTACCTTCAAAATTAGCCTATCCTTATTTGCATCATTCTCCAAGTTGTGGTTCAATGTAGTCCAAAATTCTCACACTATTACTATCAGATACAAGCTTGTTGATGCACCAAATCTTGAATTAGAACCTAACCAAATTGCTTCCACGAATAGACAATGGAAAATAAGATGGGCCAGTGATCCACTTGAATATACACTGTGGACACAGGTTAGAAATACCTGTAATATGAGCATGAATGTTGTCGTCTGAAGCTAATTCATTATTAAAAACTGACGGATTCTGCTTCTAAATGGGTATTAACTTGCAAAATAAGGGTTAGAGTAATCGTGGTGGCGGTTAAAATAAAACAAAAAACATATACTATCTTTTCCTTCACTTCAACAATTTTCCGTTACATTCCGAGGAAGGAAAATATCATGGCACATCAATGGGCTCAGAAGATCAAAGCTACATATAGTTCTGTTTAATTATCTTTTCCTTCTTTTGGTTTTTTAAGTTTTTTAGCTATTTGTATTTTTTTCTTTTATATATCTACCTCTGTTAAAAAAAAAAAAAAAAAATGTTCAAAAAAAATTCTAATATTAAAAAAATTACTTATTTTTATAAAACGCACTGTCCGATTTCATCAAGCTATGTATTTGATCTAATTTTGACAAATTTAGAATATAAGTGATACGAATTTGATAATTTTGATTTTTTTTTTAAATTTTGACGCCGATTATGATAAAATGATCCTTTGTTCAATAACTAAAAATATAAAAAGAAAAAACCAAGTAAAAAGTAAAAATCCAAAAAGATTTTAAAAATATTCAGGTCAAATATATAAAAAAAAAATTGATCGAAAATGATTGGAAATTTCCACCTCCAACATCAATTGCCTTGCCCTCTTCTTCTTCGTTAAGTTTTCTTAAAAAAAATCTCTTCTGCTTCCTCTTTATCTCTCTCTGTAATATAATTCATTCATAAATATTCCTTTGAATCTGTTTTTCTAAGTATGGGACAAACTCTTGAGACAATGACACAAAACCAATCAAAGGAACAATTACTTCATCAACTTGTTATCACTGCCAACGTTGACGCCATTAAAGCTCTCTGCACACAAGGTGTCAATCTTGAGGTATTTCTATTCTTGTTTTATCAAAGCTTCTTACTTTTTTACTTTTCATCGCCTCTTCTTTTCTGGGCCATACATAATTTTATCCTTTTTTGGTGTTTCATCTTCTTTTTTCAATTTTGTAATGGGTAATTTAGTTAAAAGTTAGTTAGCACGGACACTTTATTCAATCGGAAAACGTGCTAGATAGTTGACGTTTCGGACATGAAACCTCATTTTTAATATAAAAATCCTTAAAATAACACCATTTCGTCGTGTCTGTGTCTAGGTGTCTCATTTTCCTATGTCCGTATCCGTCGTTACTTAGGTTGGAATTAAAGTTGTTGTCGTCTAATGTTGCGTTTTCTCATGGTGTAGTGGATTGATAAAGAAGGAAAAACTGCACTAATTGTGGCTTGTATGGCACCTGAGCTCATCAATGTAGCCAAAACTTTGATTCAATTGGGTGCTAATGTCAATGCTTATCGTCCTGGTTTGTTTCTAGGCATTAAAGAATTGGTTTCAGTACTCATTTTTTTTTTCATTTGCCTGGAAATGTTTGTGCTTTATCAATAGTTTGTAATACCAATTCATACTTATAATTTATGCAGGGCGACATGCGGGTACTCCTTTACATCATGCAGCTAAAAGAGGCCTCCACCAGACAGTTATGTTACTTCTCTCAAATGGGGGTATGTCTTTTTTTAGTATTTTATAAGTTTAAGATTTCTATGATGAATTATGGGAGGCATAATTTAGGGGTGTAAGATTTTTATGCGCGTTAAGGTTTTAAGCTGCGTGAACTCGACTTGTATAATAGTCGAATTCAACTCCACTTTTAGCTATGTTGGCTTGGTTTTTTTGAGTGTCATAACTCGAGGAGGTCTTGAGCTTTGTTGATCATACAGGGTTTAATGGGTTTTAGTTTTCTCCTCTTATATGTTTCAGCAAATGCTCTAGTGAGAAATGATGATTGTCATACTGCACTTGATGTTGCTAGAATAAAGGAACATACTAATGTTGTTCGTGCTATTGAGGTAAGCTTGATTAGTTTGAATGTTTTGATTTAAAAAAAAAAAATTGAATGTAGGATTTGTTTATAGACAGAGACTAATATTTTTTGCTAATTTTGTTTCAAGAATCATATTTGCTTATTCTCCGGATGGCTACGGGAATTTCAAGGTCCAGGCTTTCTTGAGAAGCTAGTTCCTCAACTATTATCAAGACAAATGTTCGTACAATTCCCTCTTAATCTATGTTTGTATCATTCTTTTGAAGCTTTCTTCTTAATTGGTTCTACACAATACTGTTTATATCGTCACATTGCCGTAAAAAGCAACTTTTGTAATGCAGTTTGGATATCTGACATGAAATCAACATCTTTTTTGAAGGATTGAAATTAAGTTTTTATCTTTTATGATTCCCGTAAACTAGTCAGCTGATTAAAACTGCTTGTTTGCAGCTGGGTTGTTATTATACCTTGTGGCTCCACTAATCGCATGAAACCCGTCAGATTGGAACTTGCCATTTATACTACTTTGCAGGTATGTTAGTTCTGATTATTACATTTAGCTTCACAATCCTAGTAGCTGTATTCAATGTGCTATGCACTTATCTGGCCCCATATTTCTTTAAATTATCTTTGAAGACTGTCAAGTGTTTAAGCTTGTTAAGTTAGATATTTCTTCTATTGTCAATATTCTTGGATGGTGGGCCCATCAATCTCTATAACATGATCTGTTTAAAAAAAACACCATTAAACAAAAACTAAGATGATATTTGTTTGTGTTAATAAACTTCTTTCAAATGAGCATGGTAATTTCAAATAAAAAAATACACTGTGCCATAAAAATTTGTAATTGTTGGCCGGGCTTGTGATCTGTGCGCTTGTGTGTGTTTCTTTACTTACCATCTATTATAGTGTCATCTGCAAAGTGGAACTCTTGGCGGGCTTATGATCTGTACGCTTGTGTGTGTGTGTGTTTCTCTACTTACCATCTATTATAGTGTCATCTGCAAAGCGGAATTCTTGTCGAATATAAATGAGTTGGGGCACCTTCCTACAGGAACATGTTCATCATGTGAAATATAGTTGTATTCCAAGAAAATGTTTATTTCTTTATGAGTTTATGTTGAGTTGCAATTTTTTGCTAATAGTCGACTTGAATTGATATACATGAATGGATCACCACACACATGGGCTGCCGACTAGTTCATTCAGTCTAACAATTATTTCTAAAAATGTGTAACCATAGCATCTAATAAGTTCTTCTACATTTAATGATGTGATAATCTCTGTTTATATGATATTTATGCCTGTCAATAATTTTGGATCTTTCAAGTTTATTGTTGATTAATGAACAGGATGCTCAACCTCGTACAATCATTGCTCTTTGGAAGGCAAAGATTGAGGAATCCAAATTTAATCAGTCAGATCTAGGAATCACCATATTCGACAATTCTACCAGTAAGTCATCTGTTCTTGTATTTTTCTTGTGAATCTGTGCCAAAACATCTGGTTATAACGTATTGTTGATATTCTCGTTGCCTTATCGTCTGTATGGGCATCGTCCATATATTCACGACTTTGTTATTCACAAATTTTCAATCGAGTGATGACTGAGGAAAGAGATGAACCAGGGATAATGAGTGGCATGTCTAACTTTCTTGTTCCTTTTGGATATTAATTGCCATTGGTGACTTTAGGCATATTCGGTCCTCGTTCATTTTTTTAATCAATATGAACTTTTGTCAAAGATCTTGTGCTTAGAATTTGCGGTACACAATCTGTGTAATTAATGGATATTTGTGCATATAGATTTTAGAGGTCGACATTGCCACATTGGTGTCTATTTATAAACACTAGAAGTTTTGTAGTCTATTCTGCTTTTGGTTTCAATCTCATGTGATGGTGATTCTGCCTATGACAGTCAATGTTTTGTTGTTAATTGCAAAAGTTCATATTGCGTGTTTTTTGTTGTCCTCTTATCATTTGTGTGTGTTTGTCTCATATACAAGTTTTCCAGTATACCTTATGATTTGAAGTTTTTTTTTTTAATTTAATATTTGCCAGAAGTACGATATAGATTTTCATCGTCCAGTGAAGATAACAAAGAGCAGGTGCGCAGACTGTATGATGCATGCAGAGGAATACCGCAGGTATGCTACATTCATGTATTTGTTTTCGAAAAAATAGATATGCTCTCTTCATGCTGTACTAAGCATCATGCAATCGGCAACAACTGTTCTGTCATCATTTATATCAGGTAATGCCTTCGCCAACTCATCATGATACTCAAACTGGAACGCCGGTAAATATTGAACAAACATCTACTGAAGCTCTGGATTTGGCAATGGCGATAAGTGCTTCCATTCAATCCGCCGCATCAGAAAGGCCTCAACTTCAAAATACTCAGCAGAGCGCTGAAACAAATAGTGCAAATGGTTGGGGAAACTATGTACATGTCGAGACTTACAACGGATGGGGCCCAGCTGCGACATCCTCACATTCAGAAGCAAGCAGCAGTGTGCGGGTTGATAACTTGAAAAAGGAAGAACACAACGGATGGGGTGTGCTTAATTCTGGGCCGATTAGCAATCAAGGTCGTGTAGACACCCGCACGAACGCCCCTGTTGCTCAAACGAGCAGTGTAATTATTCCATCAGCTCCCCCAATTCCCGATGAAGAGACAATCCAGTATCCATCAATCGATTTGAGTCCAGTGGATTATTCTTCTCCACCGTTAGAGCAAGCAAATTCTGCAACAAGCAATGTGAAGAATGAAGGTGATTCAGCGTCATCGTGTATAATATGCTGGGAAGCTCCGATAGAAGGTGCATGCATTCCCTGCGGTCACATGGCCGGTTGCATGGTTTGTTTGAGTGAGATCAAAGCCAAGAAGGGTGTTTGTCCGATTTGCCGAACCAAAATAAACCAAGTTATAAAGATATACGCTGTGTGATACTCTGCTAGATGATCGTGTCTTGTGTATACTAATTTTGTTTTTCTTTTCTTACTAAACATTACTTATCAACTTGAGGAAAAAATTGGATGATAATATTTGAAGAATTAGATGTGATTTAGGACATGAGTGCCCTACAAGTAAAGACACTAAGGAGAAGGGCACATGCATGCTCAGCTTTACTGACTGTATGAATGTTTAAGTTTGGAAATACTTGAGCATTACGTAACATCAGAAACCCTACCTTTTATTCTTCCTCATTAACACTCTGTGAAAACCACCACGTGGCTATGCTTTCTCAGTAGAATTCTTGTGCTTGTGCTTCTATTTCTTTGAAAAATTTGAGAGAATGGGGCATTATATTGGATTGCTTTGGCTGGATTTTTAGATATGAATCATAAAATTAAAGGAGTAGGAAAAACACGGCTGCTGACTGAAACAATCACTGACTATTGAAGGAGATAAAATGACCAATTAGAAAGAAAAAAATAGGAATAATTGAAGGTAAAATATAAAAATAATTAAAGAGAGAAAATGCAATCAATAAAAGAGTATAAAATTAAGAGCAAATTACGTTGAGGTCCCTGAGTTATATTATAAATAATAGTTTGATACCTCTTGTTTCAAAAATCTACTTAATGGTCCTTCAGTTTAAATTCCGTTAACTGAGAGACCCTTTCGTTAATTTGAGGGACTAAATCGTTTAACGGAACTAAGACTGAGTGACCAAATCCTTTAAAGGTGAGGTAACAAATTGTTTAATAAAATTAAAAGTGAGGGACCAAAACCGTTTACGAAATTAAAGGTGGAGTACCAAATCGTTTGAAAGTAAATATCGAAATTAACAAAGGGTCTCATAGTAAATGGAATTGAAACTGAAGGACCATTAAGTAGACTTTTGAAACAATAAGCACCAAACTATTAATTATTATATACCTCAAGGACCTCAAAATAATTTGCCCTATACTTGCATCCTTTGGTATAAAATGGAATCATACTATTTTAAGATCACTTAAAATTTATATTTTTCTTTTTAAAATTAAAAGTATAAATTAGAAAAAATAGATTAATTTATATTTTCATTTTTTAAAAATAAAATTCATTTGATTTTACTTTTTATGTTCAAATAAACTTCGAAATATCTTAAGCTACACAGATATGTAAAGCTTCTACCATCAATTTAATTGAAGAAAAAGAATGAATGTACTAGTTAGAGCAATAATGTTGGACAGTTGAAATTATTTTTTTATAATAATAGACTTTACACCAACATATTAAAATAATTTATAGAACTTTCTATTTTTATATATTCCGTTGATTCTTTTAATTTTTTTTTTAAAATAGATCATTATTATTTCAAATAAAAAATAAAATTTATATTAAAAAATTAATAAAATATATGACCTCTCTGATGACGTGTCTTTTCTCTCTGAAATTTCTCTTGGTGCAAGTTAACTTTTCCTGCTAACGTACACCGTTTCTCAATGGGGAGGAGATTGAAGAAGGGATCGAGCTCACAGAGTAAGAAAACTTTCGATCTGAAGTTACAACTAATTGATGAGGTGCTTGATAAAGAGGCTCAGGAAGAAGAAAACGTAGATCGGATCAATGGAATAGAGCAAAATAATGAAGCTGTTCTGGAACTGAACAATGTTGGTACAGTAGGAATGATAGAGAATGTGGAAGATAGAAATGGGTATAATTCGGGAAGAGATGGAGTGGAGAGTGTAAAATCGGTTATGAGTGAGAAGAGTCTGGGAAATATGCCGAAGGTGCTTGAATCGAGTGTTCCTGATGAAAACCTAACTGCGTTGAAGGAAGAAGAAGAAGGGCCGAAAGCAGGTAGTGAGAACAAAAATTGGAGATCTCTGTTTGCTTCGAATAGATCTAAAGAAAATGGAACCAGATTGCAGTACCAGCCTCCTTCAGTGACAAATGGAATTAGAGTTGCGAAGTTTCATTCATCTGAAATAAATGATGAAGAAATCAAATGGAAACATGCGCTGATTTGTTCTGTGATTGGATTGCAACCCAGATTTTTTCGGATGCAAAACTTTGCTATGAGTAGATGGAGGAAGCATGGCTTATTGGAGGTAATTCAGATTAATCCAAAGATGTTTCTCCTTCAGTTCCAGGAGGATGAGGGAAAGATGAAGGCTCTATCTGAGGGTCCTTTGTTTTTTGACAAAAGACCTGTAATATTGAAGGAATGGCAAAGAAGAATGACATTTGAGATGGATGAATTCATGAGTATACCTGTTTGGGTGCATTTTCCAAAATTGCCTTGGGAGTTCTGGTCAGCTAACATGTTGGGAAGAATTGCAAGTCTGTGTGGAAGACCAATGTACACTGATCAGTGCACCAGTGATCAATCAAGACTAGCTTATGCTAGAGTATTGGTGGAGATGGAGATATTTGGTGAATTCCCTAATGATGTAATTCTAGAGGATGAAAATGGTGTGACATTTATTCAGGATGTGGTATATGAATGGAGGCCTCCTGCTTGTTCAAAGTGTAAAGTGATGGGGCATACTGATTTGATGTGTAAAGTTGGACAAGAGAAGAAAGAATGGGCTGTGAAAGCTAAAACAGACTTGAATAGTAAGAATCCTGAGGTGATTGTAGATAAGGAAAACACAATGAGTAAAGTAGCAATGAAAGAAGGGGAACACACAGAGAATGTTAAGATGATTGAAGAAGGAGGAACTAGTAAGGTGACAGAAGCTCAGAAGCAGAAAGTTGTAGGAGGTATGCCAAAAGGGAAGGGTAAGATTGTTAACCCTCCTTTTACAACAACTGCAAACAGATTTGAAATCCCTGGAGGTGTGAAATTTGGAATCATTGGTGATAAAAAGGTCAAGAAGGTTAACATAACCCCTGAAAGGGGAAAATGATTGGCTCATGGAATGTTAGGGGTATCAATGACCCCATTAAGCACTTAGAGATTAGAAAATGGGTGGATAATAACCAGCTATCTCTGTTTGCTATCATTGAAACTAGGGTACGTATGGAGAATGTGGATAGAGTTTGGAATAGGTTAAACTTCAGGAATTGGATTTTGGTGAATAATAATGGTTGTGGTCAGAATGGCAGAATTTGGGTTATACACAAAAAAGAGATTCAGTTCAGGATGATTTAGCAAACTGATCAAATTATTCATGGAGAAGTTAATGGTAATGGTAAGAATTTCTTATGTACTTTTGTCTATGGTTTGAATGATAGTGCTGGGAGGAAATCCTTATGGGATAAGATAATTTACCTGGCTGGGGAGATTGATAAGCCATGGATTGTTTTAGGAGACTTTAATGCAGTGCTTAGAGACAGTGAGAGGTGTGGTGGTAATACTGTGAGCCATCATGATTGTGAGGATTTTCAGAATTGTGTTGATAGTTCTAAGTTGATAGAAATGAGGTGGAAGGGTAGCAAATACACCTGGAATAATAACCAACTTGGTGAAAATAGAATCTGGAGGAGAATTGACAGAGTGCTGATTTCAGAAAGTTGGCTGCAATCTTTTGAGGCTGAGGCATGGATCCAGAATCAGGGGATCTCAGATCATGCTGCTCTAGTGGTTAAGTTCATGGAGCCAGTGGTGATGAAATTTAAACCTTTCAGGTTTTTTAACATGTGGACTGAATCCAGTATGTTTATGGAGATAGTCAGGAGGGTTTGGAGTGAACCTGTTGTGGGGCATAAAATGTACAAGGTTGTTCAGAAGCTCAAGAAGTTAAAGAAGGAGTTGAGAATGCTCAACAGAAGTAGTTTTAATGATATTTCTGGGAAAGTTATAGATATGAGAGAGAGACTCAAAAGAATTCAGGATAATCTGCAGGGTGATCCTATGAATGCCTGTTTTCTTGAGGAAGAGAAAGATGTAGTGGGCCAGTTCAGAGATCTTTTGAGACTTGAGGAGAATTTTTATAGACAGAAATCCAGGGTTCAGTGGATTGATTTGGGGGATCTGAATACAAAGTTTTTCCATAAGTCTCTATTACAGAGACAGTCTAGTAACAGAATTACTCATTTAAGGGTGGATGGAGTAATGATTGATGATCAGGAAAAGTTATCAGAGTGTATTGTGGAATATTATAAAAATCTAATTGGGAGATATAAGCAAAGAAGCAGTAGTGTTAACTATGCTATTATGGAGAATGGTACATCAGTTTCTGATATTGATAAAAACATGTTATGTGCTGAGGTTAGTGATTCTGAGATTAAAGATGCAATTTTTGGCATTGGATCTGAGAAAGCTCCAGGAGCTGATGGTTATAGTAGCTTGTTTTTTAAGAAGAGCTGGAGTGTGGTGGGAGAAGAAGTCTGTGATGCTGTCAAAGATTTCTTTGAATCTGGAAAGCTCCTGAAGCAGGTAAATGCCACTATCATAACTATTATCCCTAAAGTAGTTAATGCTGAGCTTCTAAATGATTATAGACCTATTTCTTGTTGTAATGTCATTTATAAGTGTATTACTAAGATTCTAGCTAAGAGACTGAGTAGATGCCTGGGGTATTTAGTTAGTAATTCACAATCTGCTTTTGTGCCTGGGAGGAAAATTAGTGATAACATCTTGCTAGCCCATGAACTTGTGCATAATTATCATAAATCTAAAGGTAGGGGAGATTGTGCCATGAAAATTGATTTGAGGAAAGCTTATGATTCTATTAATTGGGATAGCATAGAGGAAGTGTTATTAGGGATGAAATTTCCTGATAAATTCATAAAGTGGGTGATGGTTTGTGTGAGAACCCCTAGCTTTTCTGTTATGGTCAATGGCAGTTCAGAAGGTTACTTTGCTGGTGCTTGTGGAGTAAGACAGGGTGATCCCATGTCTCCATTATTGTTTGTTTTAGTAATGGAATACTTATCTAGGGCACTTAAGGTTATGTGTGAGGAGGGTTTTGGTTATCACTATGGTTGTAAAGAGTTGAAGATTAAGCATCTATGCTTTGCAGATGACTTATTTATTTTCTGTAAATGCAATTTGAAGAGTGTGAAACAAATCTCCAATGTTCTGAATCATTTTCATGATGTTACTGGTTTGGAAATGAATGTTAGTAAGAGTTGCATATACTTCAATGGGGTGGTTGATAGTACTAAAGCTACTGTTTTACAAGAGATTGGCTTCAAGGAAGGGTCACTTCCTGTCAAGTACTTAGGAGTGCCTTTGATCAGTACAAGGTTAACTAAAGGGAATTGCAGTGGTTTAATTGAAAAGATCACTAGAAGAGTATCAAGTTGGACTGTTAAGCATCTGACTTATGCTGGTAGAATGCAATTAGTGAACTCTGTGTTATTCAGTATGCAGGTCTATTGGAGTTCAATGTTTTTACTTCCCATTTCAGTTACTAAAGAAGTTGAAAAGATCTGCAGAAACTTTTTGTGGAAAGGCTCTTGTGAAGGTAAAAATGGCAATCTAGTGGCTTGGGAGAATGTTTGTAAGAAGAAAAGTGAGGGTGGTTTGGGGATTAAGAATATGGTTGTCTGGAACAGAGTGGCTATTATGAGACATGTTTGGGATTTAATTGTTGAAAGGAATTCCCTGTGGGCAATGTGGGTGATTAGAAACAAATTGAAGATGCTCAGCTTCTGGGGCATAACTAAACCATTAGTAGCTAGCTGGAGCTGGAGATGCCTATTTAAAGTTAGAGATGAGTTGAAAGAGTGTTTTGAGTACATTCTGGGGAAAGGTGATATGTCTTTCTGGTTTGATCCTTGGGTGGGAGGGAAAGCTTTAAGTGATATGTTTCCTGGCATTTCAATTGCTGATTCTGATATACCAAAGCAAGCTAAAGTTAAAGACTTATGGAGAAGAGGTGGCTGGAGGTTACCTGATCCTTTTGATGATCAAAGTGAAGAAGCTTGGGATATGATTAAAAGAGACTTTAGTGTGCAGGATGCGTGTGAAGATAACATCAAGTGGAAGCTTAATAAAATTGGGAAATTTACAGTGAGGTCTGCCTGGGAGCATTTCAGGGACCAGAATGATGAGGTTAGCTGGTGGAGAGTCCTTTGGAATCCAGGCAATGTTCCAAGACACAGTTTCATTTCCTGGTTAGCAATCAAGCAGAAACTGAGAACTAGAAGTAAGCTAAAAAGGTGGGGCTGCATTGATTCTGAGATTTGTGTACTTTGCAATAGAGAGGTAGAGGATATTGAGCACTTGTTTTTTGATTGCTGTGTGTCTAAAAAAGTTTTTGAGAAAGCTATCAGGAATTGCTTGATGAATAGAGAAGTGTATGGATGGAGGAGAGAATGCTCCTGGTTCAGCAGAAAAGCAAAAGGCAAGAGCTTGCTGGCTAAAGTTAGAAGAATCAGTTTCTGCTGTGCCATTTACAACATCTGGAAAGCAAGGAACAGTGTGATTTTCAAGAAGGAGAAGATTGATGATGAGAGGATTTATATGTGGATAAGACAGGATGTGCTGCTGAAGTTGTTCTCCCTTAGATGTAATTCTGCAAGTTTTTTGAATTTGTATCAGAAGTGGCAAAGTTGTAGCCTCTCTGATTAATTGAGTCTGAGTCAGACTCTTGTTGTTTTGTGCTGTTTTGAGCTTAATCTAATCTCGGTTTTTACCAAAAAAAAAAAATAAAAAAAAAAATATATGACTGAAAATAAATAAATATTTATATATATATATATATATATATATATATATATATATATATATATATATATAAAGGGAACATTCCCATGCATTCTTTTATTGCTTGGTTAGCCCTCCTGAACAGGCTACAAACTAAGAATAAGCTTTGCAAATGGAGTATAATAGCAGATGATATCTGCTGTTTCTATAATCATCAGATGGAGTGGTACCAGTCATCTGTTTTTTGAGTGTAGTTTTACCAAAGCCATTTGGAGGAAAATTCTGGAGTATTTGGGTTTTAGTAGAGAAGGTTATACATGGAGGAGAGAAGTAAGTTTCTTCATCAGAAGAATTAAAGGGAAATCTAATATTGCAAGAGTGAGGAAGATGTACTTCTGTGCAGCAATTTATCAGATTTGGTGCACCAGAAATGACTTAGTTTTCAACCAGAAGCACAAGTCAGTAGAGCAAGTTTTCTGTAGTATTAAAAGCATAGTTGAGACTAGATGTAATGTAACTAGCAGAAGTAGATTCTGATTTCTGTTTTCTGGTTCTTTAACCAGTGTAATTCAGGTGTATCTCTTAAAAGCAATAAAATTGCTCCTCTTTTGGTGATTTGACCAAAAAAAAAATTGCTCTAAAATTAACTAAAAGTTACGGGCTACGGCAGTCCATTTTCTCTCTTCTTTAGTTCCTTCTCTGAATAGCATTAATATATTAATTACTTTCTCAGTAGAATTCTTGTAATTTTATTTCCATTGCAAAATATTAAAAAAGTGTAATAATGAGTTAATTACTATGATAAATAAATGTGTGTGTGTGTATATATATATATATATATATATATATATATATATATATATATATATATATATATATATATATATATATATATATATAAATATTTATTTATTTTCAGTCATATATTTTATTAATTTTTTAATATAAATTTTATTTTTTATTTGAAATAATAATGATCTATTTTAAAAAAAATAATTAAAAGAATCAACGGAATATATAAAAATAGAAAGTTCTATAAATTATTTTAATATGTTGGTGTAAAGTCTATTATTATAAAAAAATAATTTCAACTGTCCAACATTATTGCTCTAACTAGTACATTCATTCTTTTTCTTCAATTAAATTGATGGTAGAAGCTTTACATATCTGTGTAGCTTAAGATATTTCGAAGTTTATTTGAACATAAAAAGTAAAATCAAATGAATTTTATTTTTAAAAAATGAAAATATAAATTAATCTATTTTTTCTAATTTGTACTTTTAATTTTAAAAAGAAAAATATAAATTTTAAGTGACCTTAAAAGAGTATGATTCCATTTTATACCAAAGGATGCAAGTATAGGAATCTCACTACACTCCAAATCTTTTTGGGTCTTCAATATGTCGTTTGAAATCTCACCAAGTTTTAATGAAATTGTCGTTTGAAATGAGATGACATTGCGTGTACGCCAAAGTAGTCAAATACTACAATATAAAGGACTAAATTGATCAGCCTATGCGGCTTATTATGTATTTGTTCATGTGATCATATCACATTGTTTGACCTTTGTGTTGAATTGCAAATTCAGCTATCATGTTTAGGAAAACTAATTGCTGAGAAAGTTATTTTGTTGAGCACTAGTATATACATTTATTTACTTTAAAATAATAAGATATTTCGTTTTTTTAATAAATAATTTGTTGAATATTAAGTGTGATGGAAATTCCACATTGGAAAGATATGAGTAAAATGTGGAATATATAAGTGGGATGGACTACCTAACCCATTACCTTAGGGTTTTGGGTTTAATGTGGTGTCCGGTCCACGGTTATATGTTTCACATTCTGGGCCTCATGAATGTATTCTCCCATACATTGCGCTCAACTTGGACCAACAATTGGTATCAGAGCCCGGTTCGGCTGGGTGGAACTTGGTGACTCCGGGTAGCTATCCCCAAAGGGTTACATAATTTGTTTACATATGTGGCGATTATTCATTCAAAAATATATAAATTTATAGAGACTTTCTATGTGATTCTCCATTTAGAAGGACCGATCTACCTCTTTTTCGGCTGAATACATAGTTTGACCTATTAACTTGTACTCTTTTATTCATCTATCTCCTAAATTTAACATGTCATCTATCGAACCTCTGAACTTGTTAAATAATCCGATTTGACTTTTGAACTTGATAAATAAGATTGAATCCCTCTGTACCCAAATTCTTTTAGAATATTTCAAGTGTCAGGTGGATACTGAGGGATCCAATGTTTACGTATTTATCAAGTTCAGAGATCAAATCATATTATTTAACAAGTTTAGAGGTTCAATAGATAAAATATTAAATTTAAAGGTTAGATGGATAAAAAAATACAAATTCAAGAGTTAAATTATGAACAAAGGATCATTTTGGCCCCTCAACTTGGCACAAAGTATCAAAAACGTCCAAATTAGCAAAACGGGATCACTTTTACCCTGAACTTGTTAAATTTGGTACAAAAAGACCCCTCCCCACTCTCACTTAAGAGAGTGAAATACACTCTCCGGGTTTCTTTAATCCTAGGTGGTTTTAAATGATAAAGAGGTTAAAATGATCCTAATTTTTTCTTAACATTTTAAATTAACTCCTAATAATTTAAAATAAAAACAATTTAATCCTTTTAAATTAAAATTTTATATAACAAATTAACCCCTAAATTTTTTTATATATAACAAATTAATCCCCAAATCAATTTTTTAATAAAAACATAAAAAAATTAATTTTTTAACAAAAAAAACTAAAAAAATTTAAATTTTTTTATAGACCCGTGGGTCCTCAAGAACAGACCGGAGCTGCTGCTCCTCAGGAGCAGCAGCTTCGTTTTTCCGGCGAGGAGATTCCTCCTCGCCGGAAACTGAGAAAAAAATTTGATTTTTGTTTTTAAAAAAAGTCTAAAAAGGCCCCTGAATTAATTAGGTTTAAATTATAATTAATTAGTATTTAAATATGATTAATTAGGGTAATTTTTAATTAATTAGTAACCCACTCTCCAATTAAGGTGCCACGTCAGCATAGGGGTCTTTTTGTACCGGTTTTGACAAGTTCAGGGTAAAAGTGATCCGGTTTTCTCAATTTGGACATTTTTAATACTTTGTGCCAAGTTGAGGGGCCAAAGTGATCCTTTGTTCGTTAAATTATATATTAAGCCCATCTTTTTCTATAGCCATGATGATACGAGCCAGCACTTTACATCTATGTGCTATGTCTCCATCTCTTATGTGCAAAATTTGTTGGACTAATTTTTATATAAATTTTTATTAGTTTCTTATAAAAAAGATGTTGAAACTTTTTAATTGATTATTACATATTTAATTATTGTATATATTCAAAATATTCAAAAGTTTGCTGCTGGAAAAAAATCTAACCAATTTTTGTAATTTATTGGTTGCAGCATGATTTTAATTGCAACCAGTAATTATAATTAAATAAATTAAGCATAATTTTTGTTTAGTATGACAGTCATTGATCGGCAATCTGCTGATGCCAAATCCATCTCAAATAAGAAAAAAAGATAAACACTAGAAAATATAATTTGTCGTGACACATGAGTAAATTTAAACTCAATTAAACTGACTCGGTCATAATTGAAAATAAAATCTTTTAAATCAAGATATAATTGATGAATTTAAAATATTTAATTAAAATAAATAAAACAACAAATGTTTGAGTTTTTGAATTGTTAAGACTTTGATAATTGACTTATTAATTTATTATAGACGCCGACCTTTCAACAAGCGAAAGTTTAGTCTAATCGCTGCTAAGATCGTAGATTCGAATTCCGGTTTTTGCAATATTATTTCTGATAGTACTGCTTTAAATATATGTAGAAAGAGCTCTTGCTCATGGAATTGTGAATCTTAATTAAAAAAAAAGGCATCATTCAAACCCTATCAGGTTTATTGATCAAACACTTTTCTGAAAGGTTTATCAGAAAATAGTGTCACCATTATAAATTGTAGGAGCTTTATTGCATAATCTTTTCATGAAAAAGAAGGCATTAGCTGGCATTTGATTTGGGTTTGTAATTGAGACATGAAGGGACAATATTTTCTTAAGTACTTGTAATACCCTATCTATTAATAATTATCACAATATGTCCCCACTCCTTTATTTACTAGTACTAATTTTTTTTGGAGTTATTATTGTTGTTATAAACATCAATTTAGTAATAATTGATAAACCAAATTCTTGATTGAGATCCACCTAAGTGGTACTCAATTTCGCAAGAATGTTTTCATTAATTTTAAAGGAATTTCTGTACTTTAATCCTGATATTTGTATTTTAATGATGGATTTAGATATTCATTTTAAATTAAGTTATGATGTATAACGATTCATATTAAGATTTATTATTGTGGCGGCTTTCTTTTGTTTCATAATCTTTTAAAACTTTTCAGTTTTTTTTTTGACAAAAATATATTAATAATTAAAATGAACCTCTATATAATATCTAAATATTGTTTGTAAAAAATATATTTTATGTATCAGAATTTTTTTGTATTTTGCTTTAGATATTGAAATCTTATGAGAATACAAATAATAAAGAAATGAAACAGTTATGTGACTATTATGATCAATAGAACTGTTCTGATGTTCTTAAAATAAAATAAAATAAAAACATCAAATCTTAAAACACAAATTATTTGTCTTTCAAATTCTTTCTCATAAGATGTTTTTGTAAATAATTTTAAAAATATAGCATTTTCAAAAAATTCTATAAATAGTATACATTGGATATAAGAATCTTTTATTAAATAGGTCATAAATAAACGAATTTATAAGATTGCCATTATTTTAATAACGTATCATTATGTGATATATTTAAGGGTTAACTGCAAATTAATACACAAACTTTACTCTAATTTGCAATTACAACACAAACTTTTAAACTTGGCAAATTTGTACACCGATTTTCATTTTTTGGCGAATTAATACACCGAATTGGAAAAACACTAACGTGGACATTGTCATATAAAGCCACCTGTTGTTGTATGATTGGTCGGTGTACTAATTTGCCAAAAAAATGATAGTTAGTGTATTAAATTGCCAAGTTTTAAAGTTCGTGTTGTAATTACAAATTAAGATAAAGTTCGTGTATTAATTTGCAATTAACTCTATATTTAATCCACCGATGATGTGGTAGACTGAATCTAAAAATTTCTCGTCATAAATACTAACAAATTGGGTCAGCAAATGGAAGTTTGGCATATTTATATGATAAGCAACCACCATACCATAATAAGTGTCTGCCTACACATATCTATTGAAGATATACATACAGATCTTTGGTTAGGGCAGCAGATGATCCAAAAATTGGGTACTTGAATCTTTTTACTAATTTGTATTGTTGGTTGGGACCTCCCTCAAAGCAACTGTATTTCCAAAAAACAATCCTTAATTGGATAAACTATTAGTAAAATATTAATACCAAATTATTTATCATTTTATCATCAAATTAATGTAATGTATTTAAAACAGTAATAAATGAATTTTAAATCTAAACTTAGATATTAAATGTAAGATGCGATGATATAAAATTCTCCACAAAATGTTAAAATCCCCCCTTTCCCCCTCCGCTCCCATATGATTTAAAAAATAAAATAATATAAATTAAAAATAAATTAAAAGAAAAATTGAATCTAAATATCTAAAATTATAATGTATTAATTAAATTAAAAAGTTAGTTTTGTTCAATAATTTTGTAATATGTATTAAATATATTGAAATAATAAATAAAAAAATTAACCGATAACAAATATTAATTAATTTATTAATTATTGGAGTTAATTATGAAAATTTTAAAAATTATTCAAATTTTATATTTTATTTTTATTGTAATTATATATTTTTTATGACATATTTCTCTAACATAAACTAATTCATCATAAAAATGAGCAAACATCTTGGAAATAAAAAAAACAAAAAGAGGAGAAAGTGGAAATAATATTTGGACGGAGGAATCAAAATTATTGGATTAAATAATTAAGTTGTTATTATTTATTTTAAAGTATATTTATCAATTATAATAATTGATCGGCATATTAGTGGTTTTGGTAGGAGTAAGTAAATAAAAATCTGCAGAAGAATCATACTGCTGACATCCCTATACTATACATATACCTGTTTTGGATATCATTCCATTTAAATAAAAATAACAATAATAAAGCAAGTTCTTGACTTCCCTTTTCCTTTTCTTTAATTTTTGTTTCCTCTCTAATCTAATCATTGATTAAATTTCTAATCCCATTTTCATTTCCACCATTCTTAATTAATTAATTATTTGACCACAAATCTGCAACCAAAAGGGTCCTACCATTTACACCCTCTTATTTATTTATTTATTTAATAAAATTCTGTTGTTTAAGCCCTTCCACAGTCTCTCTCATGCAGCTACATGTAATCAAAGCAGTCTTCTTTACACTTAAAGAACAAATCTTTTTTATCAGTTGATTACAAATTTACATGCTTTCATGTTAATCAAGATCTGTTTTTTCCTTAATTTCTTACACCACCTTCAGCCACCCACATAGAAAGGTATGGTTTTTGATTCTATGAACTGTTTAGCTTTTTTTTTTTTGTGTGTTTTTGGTTCATTTGAGTTTGTTTTGTATCATTTGTTTGTGGGTTGGATATGGTTTTTTGATGGGTGGATTAATTTGTTTGTGTTCTGTTTTGTTTTGAGTTGTGTCTGTTTGAGACTCTTTAATGATGTGATTTTAACAGATTAGTGTGGTGATGTTTTGTACAATGCTGCATTTAGTTATGACAGTGATGTAAGGTTCACAGAGTGTTTCTTTTGAGTGATTTAAAATAGTATAAATGAGTGTTTTTTTAGGAAAATGAGAAATATAGCTAGACTTTGGATCTTATTTGGTTTAAGTTTCCAGATTCTAAGAAGTGAATGTTTTGTAATTTGTCTCTTTCAAAATGCATGGTGAAAAAAGAAATCTGAAATAGTGGCTTGTGATGTAGATACTCAAGTTTCTGGAATGCATATCTTTCTTCTGTTCTGGTTTTTTTATTAACTTGGATTAGTCAAATGTAAAATCATCTTGATTTGTGAAAAAACAAGTCAATCCATTAGTTTGTTTTTGCGTATGGTAAAACAGGCGTTGCTTAATTCAGAGAAACACAGCGAAATGAAATGAACTGATAGGCTGCTTTTGAAAGTGGCATGCAATGTTGCACCGAATGTTTCATAAATGATGGACTCGTTCTATCTTGTGCACAATGAAACTCGAGTAACATAACATTCATGTGATAATGATACTTTTTGGAAAGGTTGTGTCGCATTGTAACTTTTATGAATAGAATTAGAATCATAATAATACTGTATTTTTGTGACTGATGTGTTTGCCAGTTGGTTCTGTAGTCCCTTATTGATTTGCAATTTAATAGCTTCACCGAGTTATGTAGTACATATCTAGAGTCAGTTGAACTGTAATTGACATTTAGTTGAAAATCTAAGAGATAAAGCATGACATCGTTACACTAGATCTATTTCTTTGGCATTGGGATTGGAACAATTCTACCTTGTGGTTTTTATGGTTTTCTTTCCTAAACTTTCATTTGATGTGATAATAGGAGTAATAGCTTTAGTAGATGGTGGAGATAGACCGGATTAAGGAATTTGAGTCTTAATAGCAATAAAACGAGCTCATTTTTTAGAACAAGCATCAGTTAATATGCTGCTATTTGTTTGGTCTACTGGCATATTTTCCCGGCAGGGTATTCTGCCAGAGGATTGTTAAGTTAATTTGGATTTTGAACCAGTTAAAATGGCTGTATTTTCTCAATGAAGTTCATCTTAGGAGCCACAAGTCCTTCACCATTATTCAGAATGTTTGGTCCTCAAACTGTCTATGCTGTTGTGATTACATGACTCGAGACTTCAGTTTTTAAATATGCCGCGTGAGATTATTTATATTGATACCACATCAGAATGATTGGTTTTGCTGCCACTATATTGGCGAACTCCTAGTAACAGAGATATTGTAATCCATGATCCTCTGTGATTCTAGATTTTTTTTAAAAAGGATTTTTTTTAATTATATGATTGTTTGAGCAGCGAGAAGCTCTAGGTTTGATCTATGCAGCTTTGATGTTCCTATATTAATGGATGCAAGTTATCTTTTTTGTATTAATTTTACACATGAAATTAAAATACTTATCATTTGTTATGATGATTTTCATGCATATGCGGAGTCTTGTATTATTGTAACAACTAATAAGAAAAATAACTTCTCCTCTAGTACCACAAACCAATTATTCTTTTGATCAAAATACCATCTTTGGTTGAGGGAAATATTGTTATTGAAAATTGTTATTCAGCATACTTTCAGTATTATTTCTATTTCAAGTTTTTCTTCTTTTCATGTGCCTAACAGGTCTGATGGATGCAACACCAGTAAAATGTCTTATCAACAGTATTTCTCGGTTAATTCTTCTAGTTTCATGCCAGACAAGGAAACATACACCGATTCAGAAGGATTATAAGAACATGGTCACAGTTTTAAAGCATTTGAAACCGGTGCTTGATGAACTTGTTGACTATAAAATATCCTCAGATGATATCTTATGTAAAGAATGTGAAGAACTTGATTTAGCTGTCAATGGTGCTCGAGAATTTATGGAAAACTGGTGTCCAAAGATGAGCAAGATTTGTAGTGTAAGTAATACTTTCTTCAAATTTTTTTTGTCACTTGATTAGCTGGAGTCAAAAGCTATCCAGTAGATGTTTTCTTAGAACACTATCTAATGACTGAAAATGTTCTGTCCGCATATGTGGGTCCGGTTTTCAAAATATGTTGTAATTTCTTTAGAGGATTGAAAAAGCATACTTGACTCAAAGTTATCTGTTAAGTTCTCTTGGTTTCTTGGCAATCAAATGGAGCTCCCTAAGAAATTTGTAGAAGTTGAGGCTGATGGTGCTTAAAATTCTTAGCTGACTTTATCTTCTTTTCTTTGTTATAGGTCTGGCAGAGTGAAACCTTGTTTGCTAAAATCAGGATAACTTCCCTAAAGATTTGCCACTTATTATCAAGATTGTTGCAATCTTGTCCATCAACTTCATGTTTGAGCGGTGTTCAGGTGTGTGCACTGAAACAGTTTCTGGCATTTCCCGTCAGTTTTTTTCCGTTTTCTTGCTATTGTCTTCTAGTTCTCTACACGGAATCAATATCTCTGTCTTATCTGTTCTTTTGACCATGTTTGGCATGTGACTAACTTATGGTAGAATGCTCTCAGCACTGTATGCAGGAGATTGAATCTCTGAAACAGGAAATGTTAACAGAACATATAGAGGAGGCTATAAGAAGCCAAAGAGATGATGTTATTCCTTGCACTGACCACCTTATCAAAATTACTGAATCACTAGGTTTGGCTGCAGATCAGGAAATTTTGAAAGAAAGTGTGGCTGTGGAGAAGGAGAGAATGAATATTCAGATCCACAAAGCAAAAGGAGACTTAGATCAGATCAACCAAATTGTTGATTTCATCTCTGATATACGTAATTGGTTGCTTAAAGTCGAACGTTTTGAACCAAAGAGTGGAGTCTTAATCCCTTCCTACTTTCGTTGTCCTCTATCATTGGAACTCATGTGGAATCCTGTAATTGTGGCTTCAGGTCAAACTTATGAGAGGACTTCTATTCAGAAATGGCTCGATCATGGGTTGACCATTTGCCCAAAGACCCGTCAAACTCTTGTACACACAAATCTCATTCCCAATTACACTGTAAAAGCTATGATATCAAGTTGGTGTGAGGAAAATCATATAAGACGGTGCAGCGACTCTAAGCAAGCTAATCCTACCTCAGACTCAATCCCATCAAATCAGGCTTTACGGTGCTCGGAAAGTTTACATTACTCTCAGCAGAGTAGCAATTCTACTGCAACATCTCTTGAAGTTGGAAACGGATTTGAGAAGCTAAGGGTTGATTCCATGTCTAAATTAGGTGGAGGGGAATGTAACGGATATCATGTCCTGCAAACTGAAAGCTTTGAGCGCCCATCCCATGATCTGTCATATAATCACAGCAGGAGCGAGTCAACCTCCAGTGCCTTATCCAGCATAGAGTATGGTCCTTCAATATCAATTGAAGTATCAACAATATCCACAAAACAGGAAAAACAAATCAGCTCGTCTGGAGAGATCATATCTGAGGGCCACGCTATTCTTCCGAATAAAGATTCAGGGTTTTCTCAAGGGTTGTATGAAAACCAATTTAACAATCTTAAAACAATAGCAGACGTTGAGGTCAATGAAAACCATAAACACCAAAGAAGCCTTGTCGTTCCCAATGATCTTACTACAACTTCTCATGTCAAGAATCTGATTGAAGGTCTTAGAAGCCAATCAAGTGAAGTGCAAATGGATGCCGCAGAAGAATTACGGCTCCTTGCAAAGAACAAGATGGAGAATCGCATCATTATTGGCCAATGTGGAGCTGTTGAACCATTGCTTTCACTACTGTACTCTGGAGTAAAGCTGACTCAAGAACATGCTGTTACAGCCCTGTTAAACCTATCAATCAATGAAGAGGTTAAGTCCTTGATTGCCAAGGCAGGAGCAGTGGATCCGCTTATCCACGTTTTGAAATCGGGTAATGATGGAGCCAAAGAAAATTCTGCAGCAGCTCTGTTTAGTCTGTCTGTCTTAGAAGAATACAAGGCAAAAATTGGCCGTTCCGGTGCTATCAAACCTTTGGTGGATCTTTTAGCCTCTGGAACTGTAAGAGGGAAAAAGGATGCTGCTACTGCATTGTTCAACCTTTCAATCCTCCATGAAAATAAGGCTCGAATAATTCAAGCCGGAGCTGTGAAGTTTCTTGTTGAGTTGCTGGATCCTGCCACTGGAATGGTTGATAAGGCAGTTGCTCTTCTTGCAAACCTGTCGACTATTGGGGAAGGGCGTTTGGCAATTGTGCATGCCGGTGGCATCCCTTTGCTGGTAGAGATTGTGGAATCAGGATCTCATAGGGGTAAAGAAAACGCTTCTTCTGTATTGCTGCAACTGTGCCTTAATAGTCCAAAGTTTTGTACTCTTGTTTTGCAAGAAGGAGCAGTTCCTCCCCTTGTTGCATTATCCCAATCCGGCACACTCAGAGCAAAGGAAAAGGTACGTTGTCACCTTAGATATTAAACTATACAGTAAGATTATTTGATTTAAAGCATGTATATGTTCCTTGGGGAAATTGGTGGGGCAGTCGGGTTTTTTTATTTACAGTAAAGGTTCTCAAACCTAGAAGTTCTTTGATGTATTATTGTGTGGGATATCATTTATGATTTTCATGTGTTATACTTTGTAGGCACAGCAGCTTCTCGGTCATTTCCGTAACCAGCGGGAAGGGTCTATGGGAAAGGGTAAAACATGAAAATATATCAAATTTTGTTCTATTTCCTAAAATTATGTTTGCTCTTCTTCAGGGAGTTCGGGTGCTTAGTTTCAACATAATTTTACATTTTAGCTATAATTGTTTGTTGTGCTGTCTTTGATCTTGTTTATCTTTGATTTTATTTTTCCTGAAGTAGGAATTAGCATGCTCATTAGACTTAGTTTTCCTAAAGGTTGTGTGTAGTCAGTAGGGATTTATTCTTCTTTTTTGGTGTCTTAGAATAGAGGAATTCAAAACTACTTGGAGCCTGAGTGATGTACATATCGTGTATATACTAGCAATCTGCTATACAATAAAACAAATGAATGTCGATGGTTTTTCTTGCATTAATCTTCGAAACGTTAAGCATGAATGATTTCGCCATCATATTGTTTTAGACGCTTCTTTTGTGACCAAACTTGGATGTTTCGTGGACGTTGTGTTGTGTGTATTGTATTCATGTCGTTTCATGTTGGAGTTCAGTTACAATCTGAAAAGTGGGAAGTGATCAAGCTTTCAGAAATTTCTGTGGACATTGAAATGACTGTATAAAATCAAGGTTATGAATATTCGGCAGTTCAGAAAAGCTTTTCAGATGATCTAGTCGATGTTTCTGATTATTTTTCGTCGAAAGTAAGTGGAGAGATCTTTTTATTCTTCTTACTCTGCTTGATATTAATGAATGTAGTGGGATTTCCATATGCATGAGGTTCTTTGAAGTCATGCTGTGTAGTGTTTAAGGTTGTAGCATTAGTGAAAGAGACTAGTTGCTGCAGTTTCACATGCGAGGGCTGCGCAATTTTGGCTGACAATAATGGTAGCATTTGCTAAAATCCAAATGGAGTTGTCTCAAAGGCACATGCAAATCCATGCTCGAAGCTGCCGTACAAATGCATGCAAAGTACTTATTCCAGGCACCCCATTTCTTTTTATTTGCCATTTTATATTGATTTTTTTATTTGATGTTTTCAATTATTAATACATTTTAACTATCATATATTGTTCTTCAATCATACACTTATTTACTATACAGTATTTTTGGAAATATATAAAACTAATTATTGAGCGGAAAAATATTATAAAACTAGTATAGTAATTTACATATATATGTTAATTTTATTTTTTGAGTATATGTGTATCGAAATGTAAACTTAGTAATTATAATGCAAAAAATTGAAGGGCTAATTATGCATAAATCCAAACTTGATAAGGAACTAATTACATGAAAATGTAAATTTCATAATTTTATTTCAAAAAAAAATGAGTAATTTAAAGAAAAAAAAAGGTTGCGGGGGCAGAAGCCCCGTCACCCTAAAGGGATAGCTCTGCCCTTGTAAAGAGAACTGAAGGGAATAATTTTGGAACATGAATTAGGGTGGGTAGTCGCACAATACATGGAAAACAACTGCAAATCACCAAAAACTCAAATAGTAGTTCCATCCAGAAGAAAATCCAACTCGAAAAGTCGATAATGTAGTCATGATCGCGTGACAAATATATAACTCGGATTCTTTAAACCGATTGAAACAGAATGTTACCAGGAAACTTGCACCAAAGAGACACATGTAGCATTGTAGCCGCCTCATTGACGAAGGTAAATCGAGCGACCAAGATATAACTCGGTCTAATAGAACAATAAGCACATAAGGAATCACAAAGATCTTCTGACATAAGGAAACGTCTGATACAATGAATGTCTTCTTCGCACCCCACGTACCTGACACATTTTTCCTAGAAGAATAACATAAATACACTACTCGACAGATTAACATGAGAAAAACCACTCTTAATATATACGCGTCTTCAAGTACAATTATAGTTCTTTGCATATCTTTTGCGCTCTTACATCCTTTTTTGCTCTTTTCTTTCTTCTATTTATACTAACTTGATCATCGATGAATATTTGAAATTCCCGTCCGACCATTTGCTAACCTATGTGCTCTTATCTCAGAATGGACCATTCTTCACGAAAAGCCTATAGATCACTCTATAATTTATCACATGGCGCCGTCTATGAAAATTAAATCCACGCTAATAAATAATTAACATGAAATCCGCCATGACTAATAATCTATCTGAACTCTTTATATATATGCATTTTCTCATAAAAAATAAAAAGTTATACACAATATCTATAACAATTTAAATAATAAAATATGTTTTTACTTTCATACTATTTTATTACATTAAATAATTCATATTTCATCAATTTTTTAAAAGATAACAATTAAAAAAGATAAAAAGGGAAAAGTAATCTAAAATATTTAAGAAATAAAACTATCAATCAGAATAAAACATTAAAGTATTTTTAATATATATATATATGTCGGTGGTAAAATGGACAGTAATGCAATGGTAATAGATTCTGATTTCCAATTTCTCATTTTCAAGAGTTTCCGTCACTGTCACAATCTTATCAACGAATCGAAGTTTAAATATTATTATTAATTTTTGTGATTTAAACATAAAATAAAATATTAATAATGAAGGGTTAAGGACATTAGCAGAATAAAAGTGCCATGCATAGAGATGCAAGCTTTGGTCCACTAAACGTCATAGAGATTAGACGATGGCTCTAAACTCTTATTTTTCGATATTACATTAATTCACTTATTTTGTGTACGATAATACCTTTTACCAACTATCTTCACCTCTTTATTGTAAAATCATTAACTTTGTCCAGATCTTTATCTTTCACTTTTAATTGTATTTATAAGTATTAAAATTGACATTTTTTTAATTAGAAAAAATTTAAAAAAATTATTTATTTTGAATTTTTCGAATAAAAAAAATTCAAATATAAGATTTTTTTTTAAATGAAAAAAATTCAGTTTATAAAATTGGATATAACAAAGTAATGAATATTATTATTATCCACATAAGTTGCTAGACATGACGAATATTCTATTTTTGTTATTCTTTGTGTTGTAGAAAAATTAAAAATAAAGAAGAGTGAGCCAAGTGGAAATTAATTAAAATAAAAATGTTCAGTGAACCCTAGCAAATGGATGAGCTTGTTTCCATTAGCTGGCCCCTCTACATGCTACTTAGAGCATTTTAATTTCTAATGTCAAATTGGGGCACACATTTCACTCCATAATGTTTCTTATTTTTAATTTCAATGATACCTAAAAACATAATTTAAAAAAATATTCTTTTTAATAAATGATTATTAAATTATCTCAATCACAAAGCAATGGAAGATAAAACACTTAACAAGAAAGACAAGACTATATAAAATTATAAAAAAAAAATCAACTTTCTATATAGACGTCACTAATCAAAATTCGTATTGTTGTACTTGTAGAAGGTCACCACTTTATAAAAGTAGAATAAACCAAAGAGTCGATGACTTTTTATGTTTCATATTTTAGGGAAATTACAGTTGATTGCCTTATTATAATTATATACGTACATCGAAAATAAATTAGAATAAATTTAAAATAATTGAAACATGCGTAAATGCAATAAACTGGCGTATAACTCATAATTTTCTGATCAAAGCAAGTATAAAACATAGAGTCCAAAAACACATATAATCTTGAACTTTTTTACAAATACGCAATTACGCTGGATTTCTTTTAATTTTAATATTATCATCCTAAATAATTAAATAAAACCAAAGTTGCAATTTCTCTTTTTTAATTTCTTAGCCAATGTAATCCTCTCAAAGAAAAGATATTTGACAAAAGTTTTTTCCAAATCCAAAAACTTCCAAGAGCATGAAAAGTTTTTAAAATAAATAATTTGAGATTGTTCCTTCGCTGTTGCCTAAGAAGAAGGACCAATTCTGACGTTCGATCTATGCTGTTGAACATGATTCTAACCGGAAAAATTGATTAGAGAATGGCTAAGGCTAAGGTTTTTGGTGTATTTTTGATGAGAGGTTTTAGGGTTAGACATCGAGTTGAACTAATCAAATAATTAATAGTGCAATTAAAATAATAGGCAAAAAGTATAAAAAAATTCTCGTAGTTTTTACAAAAATACAAATCAGCCCTTCTATTTTTTTGGAGTATAATTAAACCCTCTTTGTTTTCAAATAAAACAAATAACCCCTTTCATCCATCATCATTAGAAACACTCGCTAATAGTTGACACGTTCCTCATAATTATATAGAAAAAAATTCAAAAAGAATTTTAATGTTTAAAATATTTACCTAAATTTTGAGGGGGTAAGTATCCCAAAAGTAAACTAAAAGGGTTTATTTGTTCGATTTTAAACAATAAGGGTTTAATTGTTCAATTTTAAAAACACGAGAGCTTAATTGTGCCCAAAAAATGAAAGGGCTGATCTGTATTTTTGAGAAAAAGTCGAGAGTTTTTTTATACCTTTTGCCAATATCTATATCTATATATTATATAATTGAGAGGACCAACTCTCATTGATTCTCACCAAATAGAGCTATTTTAGAGTTTCCAATTTTTTTAAACTACTTCAATTTTATTTAATTTTTAAATTAAAAGTTAAAACTAATAGATAACTCACATTAGTTCCCACTTCTTTTAAAATACTTATTTTTAAATTAAAAGTTAAAACTAATAGATAACTCACATTAGTTCCCACTTTTTTTAAAATACTTATTTTAATTAAATTTATCATAAATTTTAACATCCTATATAAATACATCATAATTTCATGAGAATATAAGTGTCATGTTTACATTATTCTTCCTCTTATTTAGCCCTCTCAATGATTCTCACCAAATAAAGCTATTTTAGAGCTTTCAATTTTTTTAAGCTACTTCAATTTTATTTAATTTTTAAATTAAAAGTTAAAATTAATAGATAACTCACATTAGTTCCCACTTTTTATAAAATACTTATTTTTAAATTAAAAGTTAAAACTAATAGATAACTCACATTAGTTCTGTAATACCCCTAATTTTCAAAATATGGAATTTTTGAAAATGCGGTGAATCGGAAATTAGCGGCGGTAGAGTACCGGCTTAGAAATTAATTTTCGGTGTTTAAATGCATGTGATTGATTTATTTGCGATGTTTGATTAATTATTTAAATGTTTACGTGTGCGTGGCTACGTAAGTTGATTTATTGTGCATGGGTGGCATTTTTGTAATTTTCGGCCATTAAGTGATAAAAATCGATTTAAATAATTAAAACGTTAAAAGATAAATTATAAATATATTTGCTCAAGATTTGATCTTATAAGAGATTAATTTAGTACGGAAACGTTTTTCGAGAAAGATTTTACGGAACTTCGAAAACCGTAAAAATAATTAAATAAGCTAGATTAGCTTAACTTGGAGAGAAAGCAATGGGGTAAGAAATGACACATGTAGGACACTTGTCATCATGCATGTAGTGAGAGTTATGACTAAGAGTGGAGCTAATGATTGAAGTTAAAAAAAGGCAAGTTAGACCCCACAATTTTTCAATCAAAAATGCTATAAGTGAAAATCTTTTCTTCTCCATTTTCTTAGGAGTAAAAAGTATTATTTGAGAAAAACCAAAAGTCATTCTCTCTTTTTCTTTGTCTTTGCCGAACCCAAACCCTAGAAAATAACAAAACTCCATTAATTTTTAACTCAAGCTTTTAAAGAAAGGTAAGAAATAAAAGCTTCTTTAAATGATTTCTATGTGAATTTCTTAGTGGGTTATTCTTCTTCTTCTTCTTCTTTGGTTTTGTGCTTGAATGGGAGGTTTTACTCAAAGTTTTTAAAAATGTGATATTTCTTTCAAAATGTGGGTTTTTAAGAGGATCAAATATTTGGGTGTTGTTCATTTTTGAAAAATTTCGGTTTTAACAAAAAATTTAGTTCAAGAGTTTAAAACCTACATGCAATCATGGATTGTAGTTTTAAGGAGTAAAATAAAACATGGGTAAAGATTGGTTTTGAAAGATTAAAATTTTTTAAAGTAGTTATGTGTTAAATTTTGTTCTAATTTGAACAAGTTTTGTGAACTAAGCTTAAAAGCTGGAAATTTATATTTTTGGTGTTAAAGGTTGATTCTTAAGGAAAAATTAAGGGTTTTAGAAAGAAAAATTTAAAGGGTTAAGTTTGTGGTGTTATGAGCCGAATATTTTCATAAATATTCATGAAGTAGGGTTTTAAAATTTCATGATTTAAATTGTTTCAAAGTTCAAAGTGTAGAAATTTAATATTTTTCTTTGAAACCGAAAACAAAGAAATTAAAGAAATATTTATGAGATAAATTATTTTGGGTTTAAAATTTGTTAAATGGGTGAATATATGTGAAATGTGGTTAAGATTTTAAAATAGAGATTTTTGGGTAATTTAATTGAAAATGCCGAAATGTATATATGTGTGATTTTTATGATTATTGTAAAATGATTTATAGAAATTTCCATGTTATATGTGTGGTATTAGATGAGATATTGAAATATGTTTGATAGTAGGAATTTATTAAATATGTTAGTAAATTTTTGGTTTGGCCGAATATGTGTTTAATATTGCATGTTTAATTTGTTGAAATTTGTTAAGGGGTATTTGTTGAAATTATATGTATTGGATTTACATGTTAAATTTGAATGATATTGGCATGGAATATGCTAGATAAGTGGTGTTGATAGTAAATTGTATGAAATGGTATAAAATTATGCTTAGCATGCAAATATTTAGAAATGTATTTGAATGATATATTTTGGGTTGGCCGAATAAATGAAAAATGCAAATAAATAATTTTATCATTTGGATGGTATGATTATTTGATGATTAGATGTTAATTGAGATTATGTTTACATGTTATGTGGGTTAAATGTTTGAAGTGATAAATTTTGGCTAGAAGCCGAATTAGTCTATGATTTAAAAGAAATTGTACTTTTAAATTTCTTGATTAAATATTGAGTTAATAAACATGCCATGAAAATGTTTAATTGTTAAAAATTGTGATATATGGTGATTTGGTGTGGTGGCCGAATAGTTGGCTATTTGGTGTTTGATTGTCTAAATTGTTATGATGAGATTAGTGTTGTAATATTTAATCAAGTGTGATTAAATATTTTAGTAGAGTTAAATTTCATTCAATTTGAAGTTGATTGGCTAAATTTTGGTATAGGTGGTAGAGAGTGGGGTGGTGGTCGGCGAACCACTACCGGCCGGTAAACGGAGCACGGTGTATCTGTTTAACCGAGCCAAGATTTGGTCGGGTTGAAACCGAACCAATATGGACCGGGGCCAAGTGGGGCCAAAACCGTAAATTAGATCCCGGACTTAGAACTTTGGACTTTTATTTAGACTTGACTAAATAATTTGGACCCAAAGTTAAAAAGTTAAAAAGGTAAGTAATGAATTGAAAATTTGTTAAAAGGACTAAAATGCAAGATTTGAAAGTATAAGGACTAGTATGTCCTAAATGAATTTTTGGTGGACTTGAAAAGTAAGTGGAACCTTGGATTTGTTTAATTAAAAGTTTTTAAGACTTTAAACTTTTAATTTGGGCTTAGACCCAAAAAATTTATATTTTTTAAATGGGTTAGAATTAATTAGTTAGATATAAATTAATTAATGTTTTATTTAATTAAAATTGGAAAATTTTAATTAAAGGATGTATATATGTATATTTTATTTTTATAAAAGAGGATTTGAAATAAGGGTATTTTGGAATATAGAAATTAATAAGATCCGAATATATTTTTAAATATGGGAATTTTTCCGAAAGGGTAAAATGGTAAAATTTACCTAAGGATTTAGAATGGACCAAATTATGAAATTTAATTGGATTCCTAAGATTGAACCCGATACGTAGTGTATGTACGGGCCACGATGGCGATCGTGTGAGTTAGTGGGAAACGTTTTGGTTATCAAACGTTTATTGAATTGGCGAAAGGTCAATCTCGGAATGCGAGACATTCACGGGGCAATAAATGAATAATTGCCGAGGAACTAAATGTGGATTAGCGTGCGTAAATAATTGTGGAACGACAGTCTGTGAGTTTGCATTATTACATGCATACATTAAAGTAATAAAATTACTATTATTACTTTAATGTGGAAATTAATATCATAAAGCATTTTAAATATATCGTATATTTATTTTGAGTAATTAAAATTATTATGGAATGAGTCTACGAAACGTGCCATCCTATTTGGGCTATAATAGGACTATGTGATCACTAGTTATTGCATGCATATTTATTTTTACGTTAAGTGGATGTGGAAATTTAGACGACGGTCTAAAAGTCTGAGACGACGGTCCAGACATTGCGGGAGAGCTTCTAAGACGACGGTCTAGAACCCCGAACAAGTTAACGGCGACAGAACGATAGAGTTCGGCCGATTGATTTAAGGACTAACGGCGTCATGGAACATTAAATGTTATCGGTCGTTGAGTCCATGAGAAAAGTTGGGAACAGTCTAAAGAAAGGTTTAGAACTGTAAAGGATAGTGGAAAATAAACTAGAGTCGAGTGAATGCACGGGTTCAGCCGACTAGTTTATTAAACTAAGTCTGAAAGGAGACTTAGAGGAAAATGGATTAGATATGGCATTTCATTTAAAAGCTTTACGTTTCTGTGATTGAACCGGTAGTAAATATTTAAATATATCTATTTTATAATGTGTTAATTATTTAATGTGTGTTTGTAAGATGTCAACTCACCAGTTAATCTGACCCCGTTTGTACCAATTTTTCAGGTACGTAGACTGTCATTTTGGTGAGGCTTCATATTCTTGTTTCATGAAGTCTCTATTTTGGGCGATGTGGTATTTTGTATATATTTTCTATCTTAGCGCTGCAGTAGTAATGTCTAGATAGACGGAACTCTTTAGCATGCTTTTATTTGCGATGAACTGCCACGTTATTACTCTGTTTAATTTTCATCGCTTATATTTATGTATTTGGAATGCATGCTTATTATGGTTATTTTGCGATGCCTCTCGGGTATTTGAGATACCGAGATAAATGTGGAAAACAGTAAATGAAACTGTTGGCATCGAGACGAAATGTCTATATGGGCCCGACGTGGCATAGATGTGATTTGCATGTCTTATCCTAAAAACGTTTTGAAAAAGGGTTATGAAAATTGACATGTTGTGAAAATGGAAAAGAGGTCCCGAGAAATGGTTGACCTAATGTTTATGTTTCGAAATTTAAAATGTATGATTTTATTCCGCGAAAAATTTATAGTGAATTTCGAAACAAATTTATATGAGAAAACTTTTGTAAGAAAAGTTAAATTGTTTTTAATGGGAAAAATGGATTTTATTTTAAGGCTTGCTACGGGTTTCGGAGCAACCACTCCCATTCCCTAGCGCCGGTCTCGATCCGGGAATCGGGTCGTGACAAGTTCACTTCTTTTAATATACTTATTTTAATTAAATTTATCATAAATTTTAACATCCTAATCTATGAGAACCACCTAATTTATCAATATAAATACATCATAATTTCATGAGAATATAAGTGTCATGTTTACATTATTCTTCCTCTTATTTTTTTCTATTCGTTCTTTTTACACCGTGATTTCTAGCTGCTAGGGTTTTATTTTTGCTCATTTGTTTGTAATTAATTGTTTTGTTGTCATGGAATGTGTTTTCTTTTAGTTAATAATATAAACGATTTGTTTTATTTCCTTTGTCAAGTTCTCAATCATTTTTTTTTACTGTATTATGATAATTGCAATTTGAAATTTAACTTTTTTCTATTACCAGATGTTGATGCATGTTACGAGAAAGTGGAAGCTGGCTATAGCTTTAGATTTAGAGGTATTATATCATCTTTTCATATTTAGTTTTTCACATCTTTTTTATTATCTTAAAAATTAATATAAAGAATTAATTTTTGAATAAGTTCCTTAGTGAAACAAATTAATGGTAAACATTATCATTCAATATTTGGCCACAACTTTGTTTTCTTATTATATAAATTATTTTTTTAATTTTATTATATTCATATATGATGCATTAATTTTTCATTAGAGTGAAAACATGTATAGAAATTGAACTAAGCTTTAAATTTTTTCTGTCATGTTGATAAGTTTCTGATTCACATTATTTGATGTTTATTGAAGTACGTTGACCTCCATATTTTGAAGCAATTGGGTTTTGGTAGTATTAAAGAGTAAAATTAATAACCACGCAAATAAATAAATGCTTTAATTTGATCAAAGTAGATGCTAAATAATATTAACTAGGCAGTTATGTTGTTGAATTTAATTTAAATTAACTTAAAATATTATTAAACAATTAACAGAACTATAAAAAAATGAGCTTGAATTTTATATTTCATTATTGTTTTGGGTTGTATTTTTGGAATCTCCCATGAGTTGTGAGATCCTTTTAGGTTATTTTCATCGAATGAGATACTAAAATACGTCAATTTAAAAAAGAAAAAAATTGCAAGACAAAAAACCTATAAAAGTGTATTAATTTTTTTAATAAAAAAATAATTAATATTATATATTATATTAATTCTGCTCAAATGCGCGGGCAATTAAGAGGACCAACAAATTCCTCTTATTCAATCTCACCAAATATAATATTTTGGTCAGTTATCATCTTTTTAAAAACACCTATTTAAATTCAATTTTTAAATAATTATTTAACTTATACTAAACTTCTTAATTTATATAATATTCAACTTACACTAAACTTCTTAATTTATATATGAACATTAACATTAAGAGTTATAGCATGACAAAACGAAGAAGAAGAAGAAATTGCAAAACCAAATAAGACAAGTACAATTCTGTAACTTCAAACACAATTTAATCGTGTTTATTTTGGCGTTATCATCAAAGTGCTTTTATAGGAGTAAGGTTTATCATAAAAAAGAAAGACCGTAGACAAGATATTGCTGCTTTTGGTGTTAGAGCCGGTAAATTTTCTTTATTTTCTTTCGTTATTTATGGGTTTATCTGCTTTGTTAAATTCTTGATTTTCTTTTGTTTTGATAGGCATTGGTAGATATTTACACTAACCAAAATCAATTATATATTAGGTTGAGAATTTTATAAATCAAATAGATAACGAATTATATCTAACCAAAAAAAATTAAAGTTGAACTATTATTTAAATTATTTTATTTTCATACAAAACAAAAATTACAATATTTTTAAATTAATTATTTATCATAAAAATATCATATATGACAGTAATGATAAACTAAAAATCATTTATATAATTTATTAAATTAATGAAAATTTAATATTAAAAATAATCAATTATATAAATAAACTTTAGACATTATTACAAAAAAAATTAATATGGTCCATATGTAGCAAATTGTATTTGTTTATTATTGCTGATATATATATATATGCTCATAGAATAAAATAATATGGAATACGTGTTAAAAATGGTTATTTTATTAGTTTAGCAGCAAATTGTACTTTAATATTATTTCATTTTTTTAATAATGTTAACATTAGCTATATAATTGTATCATCCTTTATCGAAAATATACAATAAACAATCAATTTTTTTTATTTTTTTAATTGATAAATAATTAGTGATAATGATGTACATAATGTTGATATGGATGAATAATTGGATGGTTTAGGCATTACAAGTTTCGGCAATTACTGTGAACAATTAATTGGAGGTTGTTTATGCGTAGACATGGGTTATTTTTAATCTAATTATATGATATATCATATAAGATATATACATTCATCAAAAAAGAAAGATAGATACATTCATATATATAATGCATATATTTAATCATTTAGATAAGGTGGATTCTGCATTTCAATTTCGGCATATTATTTTAAAATTAGGTTTAGTAACTTTTTTAACTATTGATTATATTTGTTTGTTTTCTCAAAATAATCTAACTTATTAATAGCCACCAAAGAGTTCTTATTTTTCATGACTAAAAATTCTATTAAAAGTTATTTTTTTTACTTTGGAAGTTTCTAATGAATACAATTTCAAAGATTTCAATATATGTCATTGTTTTATTTGTTTTCATCAATCATTTTTATATTTTCATGTTAAATTTCAAAAATAATATTAATTTATGGAAAATATATAATAACATTAATAAATATAATTGAGAGGACCAACGAAATAAATATAAATATAAATAAAGTAAAATAATTTATTAATATAATGTGATACTAAAATATAGGAGATCGAAATAAAAAAAATAATTTCACAATCTAAATTAATCTTAAAAAAAGAAATAAGTATGTAATAGATAATCGAGCACATATTTTGTGATAGAAAAAGAAACATTAATGTCTTATTAACAATAACAAGAGAACGAGATCACATAAGTATATTTTATGATGATTATAAATATTTAAAAAATTTAATATCCAATTCGAATTTCATTAGAATAAGTAATTGTATGCAAATTTACGAGAAAAAAATAAAAGAGCAAAAGAGCAAAAAGAATGAACTTCGACAAACAAATATATAAAATAGAAAATGCAAAAAATATAGAATTAATTGTAAATTAATATAAAAACTTTACCATGATTTGTAATTACAACATGAAATTTAAAATTTTATTATTTAAATTAAATATTAAGTTGATTTCGCGCAAATGCGCGGGCTTACGACTGGTAATATAATAATTTTGGACTTATGAACCTAATACATGATAGAATGTTTAGATTTTTTTTTACTTTTCAATCATTCAAATCGATTTATTTGAAAATGTCTTTTAATTATATAGATTACATTATCAATATTCTCAAATAACAGAAATTTCAGAGAACCAAAATTCGTCCTACGATTTGACAAAAGAAGATTGAGATATAATATTAATTTAAAAGAACAATGTTCCGTAATAATTTATAATTAAAATATCTTGATAATGCATCCGCTCTCTGGCCTCGAAACCTTTTATTTCATCACATCTTCTAAATTTTTAATTATTTTTATTTAACAACTTAACTTCTGATTTTGCTCTATTAAACCTTTCAAATCGTTTGAGAATGACATGCGTAGTGACGTGAAAATATATGTCAAAATTTGATTAAACTATGCTATTAATTTGATTTATAATACCCTGAGGGGAGAGGGTAGCTCGAAAGATACAATTCCACAATTTGAGACTTTGGGCGAGTTGTGGGAGTTGGGTGTGATTATTATTCCGTTCAACTGTTTTCGGAAGTCGCTAGCACCACCTCGTTTTAGTTTTTTTTTTAGCTTACTTTGTACAAAATAATCACCTCTCTTAATTTATGGCGACTCGTTCTATTATTTCAGCAGAGAATTCTTTATGCTTGTTGCGGGATGGTAAAAACGCAAATTCATATTATTTTTCACTATAGGTTCGCTAGAATTTAGTGTGATATTTTGCGAAAGTTAGATGTTGCTTAGTTTTTCCAACTCTTTTGTGATTTTATGACGCAATGGCAAAAGAATATTCTTAGAAGTTCTTATTGGAAACTGTGGAAAGTTTTCTGTTTTTTGACAATGTAAGAAATATGGAAGTGCAAGAATAATAGAGTTTTCAGAACAAAGTTCCATGCAAAAAGGCAGTGATTCTTAATTGTTTCTTAAAGGCTGTTTTTCTTTTCAGAATTTCTAAAAAGGATTTCTGGTTTGAATTTTTTTTAGGAATTCTTATTGTATCATGTTCTCAGGATTTGACTTTGTCTTTTTGACTTTTTCTCAAACCTCTAGCGTGTCCTTTTGTGTGGACCACTTCCTATGCGAAAACTTGGAAGAAAGATACTGTCACTCCTTCTGACTTTTAATATACATATTATTCATTAAAAAAAACTTCTCACGCAATTTATTGATCTTAAAAAAGGTATAATATGCCCCCATATTTAAAATAAAGAGTAATGTCTTTCATATATTATTTGAAAATTCATTTATTATTATTAAAGTTGAGTAAATTTACGTATTTTATAAATATCATTTTTTTTCATTGTTGAAATGTAAAACAAAATATGTTTATAAGTATAAAAAGTAATACCATGTAATTGCTTGATTTTTTTAATTTTTTAATTTTTTTTCTACTACTCTCTTTCTAATTTCTACCGTCATCTACTAACTACAAAATATTATCAAAGTTTGAAATAAATATATTTGTTAAATTCCATATAAATGTTTGCATAAATTCATTTTACGTGCATATAAGCATTGAGACTATACATATCATAGTTGGAAATTAAGTAATCGTATTTTTAAGAGGTTAAATGGATAAAAAGATAAAAAATTATATGTGCACCGGCTAAGAAAGCAAATAGTTCAAGGGTGCTTTAGGCCAAAATAAAGGTGAGATTATGCATTTTCTGTTATCCTCACGTACTTCAAATCGTTTGAATACACGTATTTCATAAAGTTGGAAAAAGGGTTATATCAATTAAAATCTAAAAAATTGAGAGGTTAAACCCGCGAAAAATAAAAATTTAAATGTGCGATAGGAAAACAATATAGTTAAGGGATGTGATGGAATACATTGATATAGTTTAGCGGTTAAATAATATATTAAGCCATGATGAAATATTCATTTCCGTTCCGTAATATTTGTCGCTTTTGAAAATTTTACATTGATTAAGTATATAAAAATATAGCTTTATCTTATATATTTTTACTAAATTATATTGATTACTATTTTTATATCCTTTTTGGAAAAAATATACGGTTTCGTTGCAGTAGAGGTGGCTATAAGCCGCGTTGAAATAGTGAACTGGTCCGGTCAAATGCGATAACCGATCAAACCCTGAACCGTGTTTAAACCGGCCCGAAATCAAAATGAGGCTGGATTTGGGCTAGTTCAACATTTATGAAACCGGAAATGTCGGTTACGATCCCAAACCGTTTTTAAATTTGTACTATAAATTATTTATTAAATATGTATGTTATAATTAATTATTAATATATATATATATATATATATATATATATAGAAATATATATATATATATATATATATATATATAGATATATAGATATATATATAGATATATATAGAGATATATAAATATATATATATATATATAGAGATATATAGAGATATATAGATATATATATATATAGAGATATATAGATATATATATATATATAGATATATATATATATATATATATATATATATATATATATATATATATTAATGATAATATATACAACTATATATAAATATTTTATTTCATTTAATTTTCATATATTTTAATTTGTTATTCCTTCTAAATAATAACTATTAGTTGTTATTCTGTTTTTATAACAACAAATGACTATATTCACCATATATAGTAATTCATAATCCGAATTTATGATAAATTAAATAAAATTTTATTTTTACATATAATTTACTATTTTTATTAATTATAATTTATTTTTAAGTATTTAAATTTAATTTTTATAAGTATTTTTAATTTTTTTTGAACCTACGAAAATCAAAACCATAAACCAGAACCACCTGATTCTGAATCGGCCCGAAACCGTCCAAAAAGTGGTTTATAAACTAGTAAATACCATAGGGTATTATTGAACCATCCAAAAAAGTTGTTTATAAACTGTTTTTAGTGTAACTAATCAAATTTTCTAAAATAATTTCTTATAATTTCAATATTTTTCTAGGTTTCTCCAAGTATTTAAATTCTCCATTTGAATTTAAATATTACTTTTTATAATCTCATTCGTTCAAATCGTGACACATAGTATTTTAAAAATTAAATATTACAACTTTAAACTTATTTAATAATTAAATAATTAACTCAATACACCTATAAATTATAAATATTAAATTATTTATATTATTGTATTCAACAAGTGAAACTGTGTAATGGTGAAGGGGGAATGAAATCATTTAGAGTGTGTTTGGATACATAGATTTGGAATTTGGATTTCAAATTTTATATTTCAAATTCTAAATTTCAAATTCATAAATTTCAAATCTATTGTTTGGATGAACAAAAAAAATTTGAACTCTCAATATATATAATATTTAACTAATAATTAATTTAAAATTTTTTATTTTACAAAAAAAAACTATATTTTTTTAAAATTTTTAAATTTTTTTTACAATTTTTTAAATTGTTTTAATTTTTTTTTAAAATTGATCCGAATAATTTTTTTAAATTTTCCAAAATAAATTTTCCAAAACTTTTTTCAAGAAAAAAAAAAAAGCTTGCTCCTCTATAGAGATATTTGCCGCCGTTCTCTGACGAAATTTTTTTTCCTCAGGAGGAACCTGCTCCTTCTCTTCCTATGTTTCTGCCGCCGCCCTCTAACGGATTTTTTTTTTCAGAAATTTTGAATTTTTTAAAAAAAATTATAAAATAAAAAATTTCCGTCGTGGGGTGGCGACGTCAGAATCTCCTTTTCAAAAAAATTCAGTCGGATGGCGGCTGCGGGTACCTCGAAAGAGCAGCCTGATCCTTAAAAAAAAAAAACGTTTCTGAAATTTGTTTTAAACAAATACAGATTAAAAAAATTTGTCGAATTTTTTTTAACGGTCGGACGCCGACAACGGGTACCTTAAAAGAGGAGTCTGATCCTCCAGAAAAAATGTGGATTAAAAAAAATCGTCGGACAAAAATTTCCGTCGAATATGTGGAAAAAAAATCGTCGTAAAAATAATGGCCGAATAAAAATTTCAATTTTTTCTCTATTTTAATCGGGTTATAGTCGATTTTAGAATGAATTTATTCAATTGGTTAATTTTTAATATAATAAAGATAATGAGATTATTTGAAATCCATAGGATGTAGGAGTTATTTCAAATCCTCAATTTTGTATGTGTTGAAATTAGCTTGGATTTGACTCAAATCCAAATCCAACAAATTTTACAATCCAAATAGAGGATTTGGCTCAAATCTAAATCCAAATCCACCCTTATTCAAACGCACCCTTAGGTGATTTAAATGAGATAAAAGGTCAATAATTTGCATTTTGTTGATTCCTATTGCAGATAGCCTAACAAAACCACATCGAATCAATTGTCTTGAGCTATTGCATGAGCTGTTTTATAAATCTCTATTCTTGAACTCGTTATAGTCATCAAACCATAAATATCACCTTTTGATCCAGCATAAACGATCCAAATTATTAAAATTCATAAACGATCCGAATTATTAAAATCATAAATATTTATGTAATCCCCATATATATATTTACATCCTATTTTATTGAGTACATTAACGGGTGTGGATTGAATATTTTGATTTGACTTTCATAATTATTAGTTTCATCCAATATCTTAATATTTTAACAAAATTATTGTTAAATGTATAATTTAAAATATATGCAAATAATGTTTCAAATATACAAATAGAGTTTTTTGCTTGAATTAATACTTGGTGATCATGCTATATTATGTTAACTAAGAATCATTCAAAACACATTTTGATATTCACATGAATTTCATATAGCAATGCACAGCATTAGTATGTAGGGATAATTACTAAACAGATCCCTCATATTATATCTAATTAATACGTTCCTTATAACTTTTTGAAAGTTAATTATTTCCTTCTTGACATTTAATCAAAATTCATTACTATCTCCTCCTGTTAATTAAAGGGTCTAGTTGTTGAAATATAATTTAATTTAACTCATAAATTTACTTCAAATTCTTAAAATTATAATATTATTGAAGAAGTTTTAAAGAAATAGTTTAGAAATTATTAAAATATATATATATATTAATTATCAAAAAAAAGAAAATCTACATATATTTTTCTTTTAAATAAGTTTAAAATATCAAAATTAAACTCAAAACTCTTAGAAAAAAATCAATTAGATTTCTATGTTCTATTTTGTTTGATTTAAAAATTCACTATATTTTTGCCTTTATTCAATTTTTAATATTAAAACCACAAAACATATTTTGAGTTTACTTTTTATCTAGTCGACGCATGTAAATTTTATTATTTTTCTTTATTATAAAATTTTGCTACTATACTTCTAGTTACTACTTATTAGTTTTTTGTTTTTTGGTAAATGATATATATTAGTACTACCATAAGGAGTGACAAGCAAAAGCACGAGCCACAAGAAATCCTGCCGAATCATGACCGGAGAAAGAAATCTAAACTTCTAAAGGCATCATTACCACTGTACGGAAAAGAAAGATTATGGTATTTATAATGAACCACACCATTAGAAATACAAATAAAAACTAGATCTTTGTAATTCGAATCTACATCACTGAAGACTTTATTATTTCTGACTTTACACAGCTCCCATACACTTACTAGTTAACACAAGAAGAAAAGCTTGATTCATTTTTCATGGGTATTATTCAATACTCCTTGTAGATCTGAAAATAAGTCATTATTTGGAATCAAATATTTGAAGTAATTGCTGCTATTGTATGAAAATGATGCTACAGTATAAATAATTAATGCCAGTTATTTATTAGATATGCCTCTCTTGATTGCTTTATGAGATACTACCAGTTATTTAAAGTACAATTATGAAATACTACCAATTTTATTAAAACTGTTTACTTTACTGACATTTCATACTCTCTTCGTCCCAATAGAGTTGTCCACTTTGAGAAATTTTTTTGTCCCAAAACTCTTGTCCACTTTCAAAAAATAACCAACTTTTACATTATTAAATAGGGGTATGACAAGAAAAGTAAAGAAAAATTTACAAAATCTATAAACAATAATTGTTTTTCTTAAACTGTGTGATAAAAGTAAAGTGGACAACTCTATTGGGACGGAGGGAGTATGATTTTTTGTTTCTTGAATGCAATTTTCAGCTTCTATATTGTTTTATAGTCTATAAATTACAAATTAATGTCTAGTTGAAATGTATTCCTCTTTGCATAAGCTTTAAAACATTATAAAACATTAATTGCAATACCATCTTATATTATTGATTGAACAAATTATATACTTACACTACCATATAAGTCACTTTCAGCAACACTAGCGAAGCAGCGCTTTCAATACCGTTGCAATAGTATATATAAGGCAACAGAAATGTTACGGTTAAAAACCGTTGCAAAGAAATTAATAAAATTCAAAAAATTACAATATAAGACAACACATATGGAAAACTGTTGCATTAACTTAAGAAAATGCAACAATTTGACTGAATCTGGCAACATTTTTAAACTGCTGCCTTTTATTATCTCATATAAAATTATATTTTTAATTATATTATAAATCCTAATAAGCAATAAACTACATACTATTGTAATAAAATTTTAAAATCAGATAAAGTTTCATCGATATTTTCTGATTTTGATAAGTAAATATTATGATAACACCGATATTTTCTGATATAAAATTGCTGAATTAATCTAAGAAAATATAACAGTTTAAATAAATATAGCATTACTTTTCATATTACTGTCTTAACTTAAATACATAATTTTTCTTAAAAAATGTACACATATTTCAACTTATTGTATTAATTTATGGCTATTAGAGATAACACTCATAAAGTTTTCAATATCATGCTTTTAAAGTTATAGCAGAGTCGCAAATCGAGTCGCAATGATCGTAAACGTTAATTTTCTTCAATCTTTTGTAGATTCTAAATTTATCGGGAATAGATTTGCAAGTTTTATTTTGTACTCTCCTTTTCTCTCTTCTAGGGTTTCAACAGCAGCGACAACCGTCATCCCCCTCCTCCGCCTTAATTTGCCGCTTTGAAATCATCATCACTGTCGTACTTCAACTGAGCAGGTGATTCAGCTCTCGCGGTTGCGAATCATCTAAACTCAACTAATTTTCTTTTCCCGCAGAGTCTTGATGCTCTGCTGAGGAAGAAGGTCCATTGCAATTCCAGCACCGGTTTCACTGCTCCTAGAAGGCGAGCTTGATTTCTCAAGAACAATCATATCACATCCTGCTACAATGAGAGCATGTACGCTTCCTTCTATCATTGATTATATATAATTTTTAGGTTTCAATTGTTTGATTTCCATTTCGATTTTGATATTGGATACGACTTCGATCTCTGGTGAGTTTTTACAATTATATTCTTGTTTTTTTAGGTTTTCAATCATTTAATTTTGATTGCTATTGCAATTGCGATTGCTATGGCAATTGTGATTTTGATTTTGAATGTAATCTTCATGTGTATGCTTTATATGATCGAGACTGTGAATCTAAAAGACAAAACTTAATACTAGAGAAATTATGATCGTGGATTGAAATCACTTGTTTCATTTCCTTAGGTCCATGATTTCGGTTTCTTTTGTTATGATCCTGCAGCAAATTCAGTATCTGAACTATAAAGAGATTGCCCTTGAAGCTGAATGCATTGGATTAGAAATTCGTGTAGTTAGCAATGATAGTCGCGAGAAGGTATTTACTTCCTAATCAAATTTAATATCTTTGAGCATTTCTTTGGAGTATTAATATTCATTTGGCTTGCTGAGTTCTATTATGTGTGTAATCTTTTCAAAAACTTTCTTATACACATGTATCGATTTTAGTTGGTACTCTTGCTCTCGTTTGGCCCGAGATGCCCCCGAATATAAAAAGTATGTTAATTTACATATTTCTTTAGTTCCATTTTAGTTTAAATTATGTACTTTAATTATACATAAGTAGTTCAAGATAAATATTATATATTTGATGCCTCTATCATATGGTGCAGGGATGGCTATAAAAACTTTAATACGTTCTACATTCAAGTAAGTAATTAAATGTTACGAATTGTTAATTTTCTCCTATGGATGTATTAGGAATGAAGAAGAGGAATATTAGCTTGCCATTATGGGTGTCCCTTGCAATTTTTGTTATCACATTAAATAATATTTTAGTATGGTTTTTTAGTTTCTTAAGTTCTGATTAATAATACTAAATTGTTTTTTTCTTATTTTTATGCTATTACTTTTAGGCAGCTTCTGGACTAAGGGTGGTTCTAGCGGTTCACCGGTGATTGATCGGGTAGGCAGATCTGTGGTCTTAAATGCTGAAGCAAAACATCATCTTCAACATCAGCCTATTTTTGACCTTTAGAGCGAGTACATATATAGATTATCATTTTTTTCTCATTCATTCTAATTCTCTTTAGCTAAAAATTAATTTATAACTATCAAATCATCTATAACTGTTAATTTGGACCAGTTGCTTAATGGATGCTTGAGCATAATCATATGGCAGTTATGATCTTCTTTTTCCACCCTTTTTCAGATAATATGATGCACTAGAGCAATACATCATGAGTACACAAACTCCATCATCACCATCTCCTCTTGCCAACAATCTTGGTTGAATTTGGTAATATTATGTGGAGTCTATAATTGACCTTTGTTAGACTGCTATCTTTTATGCGTCTTTTTATTTATATCAAAGAAAACTTAGAAATTGTAACATCTTTCTAATTTTGAGTAATGTATGAGTTCAGTTTCAACAATTTTTTTTATCTAATTGCTTGTTTTTTGCAGAGTTGTGAGCGACAAGGATGCTTAAGAGAATGTCATTGTTATCCAGGTAACCCTTGTGATATTTTTCATGATTATAATGTATGTAGCTGTTAAATATTGATTTAGTTATAGATTTTTTTGAACTTATAGATTTAATTATAGATTTGATATGACATGTAGCTGTTTCAGCTGAATCATGTTCCACTATTATCCATAGTGTGCTTAGGAAACAAAACTCCATAAACTTAATTGAGAACTTGGCTTAGTTATGAAAGTATGTTCAGGTATGAGACCGATTTTACTCATTTGGATTTGATTCTTTTCATGATTAATCATTGAGTATGATTGTTTTAAGTTACAAATCTATTTGGGTTTCTACCTGCTTAGATGTGATTGCAAACGATATATAGTGTTGTTAATATAGTACTTTACATGTGTTAAATTAAATCCATGACCTAAAAACAGCTTTTGATGTTTATAATTATCTCTATTGTCAATGGGAGGGAATATGAATCTTAGAAATTGTTGTTGTAAGATTCAGTGAACTGTTTTGCTCTCATAGATTAAGTGAACTGTTTAGTAAAATTTGTCATCTCCATCTTGTCTTTTTTACAGCGCATTAGTGAGATACATTCTGAAAATCGGAACCAACAGAAGGATATGCATACTGCGGGGCCAAAAAGTTTTGCTAGAATAAGAAAAAAATTGGTAAGAATTTAATTTAATTGATTAGATTTCAAACTATGACATGATGTTCACCTTTATAATTCTATGTTGCAGCAAGATGAAAAAGGAGGATAAGGCTGATCCGACTTTGACGAAAATATTCATTGCCACAGACAAGAGAAAAGCGGGCCGTTCTTACAAGGAATCAAGGGAAGACACAACTAGCAAAATTGTAAAATTCTCATCTATCGCTCTTTTTTTGCAATCAGAAATTGTATGCTCACATTTTTAATGGCTCTGCTTCAGCTGCAACTTATTTGGATGGTGTGCTCACATTGTTTTCATTTAAATCTGAATAATGTATACTTAGCACACTCATATGTTTCTTTAACTTGTGTTTTTATGTTCTGTTTTGTGTAAATGCAAGTCTTTGTTGTTGTCTGTAGCATTATAGTCCAAGATTTGGTTATTAGTTTGTCATTTTTTACTATAGAGATTTCATGGAAGATGTTGCTTTTATGCAAATAGATCATATTTCTGATACTATTTTTTGTCTTACTTGGCTGCAGTCCAAATTTTGATTGAAAGAGCTCAATTTTGATAGTTAGTACTAGTTCTTTTGCACATTTATCTTTTTATGTATTATATTTGCATATTCTGAGTATGATTGTTTATGTGGTTTTGCAGGATTTTATGAAGATACTTGTGGAAATGATTCCGTAAAGAAAAGGCGTTCAATGTTTTGTAGTATAATCGTTATCTTTTTGTGATGTAATGGATTGATGGGATATTTTTAGACTTTGAATGTTATGAATATTTTCCGTCTTCTAATTTTAGTGAATATTTTATGTTATCCCATTTTAGTAAATGTTTTCCGTTTTTATATTTAGTGACTAAAGTTTCCTCTTTTAATTCTTGTTCTCTAAATATAAAGTGTTGCATATTCTATATAAACCGTTATTTAAAGTTTTAGTCAAACCATTGCATCAGTATATATAACTGTTGCCTAAAGTACTAATCAAATTGTTGCCTTATAAAAATAAATGTTGCCTAAAGTACTATACAAATCGTTGTCTTATTATAAAAATTAATGTTGCCTAAAGTACTATACAAATCGTTGCCTTAAAAAAATAAACGTTGCCTAAAATGCATTACAAAACTGTTACAGTAGATGTTTGAAACCGTTGCTTTTGTTATAAATTGCAGCGCTTTTATTTATATTACAATAGTATAAAAAAATTGTTGCAATAGCTATTAAAACCTATTGCAGCGGCCGCAAATGTAGCCGATTGAAAAGCGTTGCAATAGACCTAAGGCAACAATTTTTATACATACAGCAACACTTGTCTAGTGTTGCTGAAAGTGACTTATGTGGTAGTGTTATATATATATAAAAAAATTGTAAAACAAATTCAGTTTCTATGTAAAATAATTTAAAGTATAAAATACAAGTACAAGAACTTTGTTTATAAAAAAAAGGAATTTAATCAGTATATATCAAACTTCAACAATAAATTTCTGCTTTTATTGACGGTATGTGTATTACACGCGCTAATAAAAAAACGTAAGAGAACATTATAGAGACCTCGTTTCTAAATTCCCTACTGTTGTTGATGGCTGCATTTTGTAGATTTAGTTAACTTAAGCTATCAAACAGTAATCTAATTGTGGCTGATGGCTGCATTTTGTAGATTTAGTTAACTTAAGCTATCAAACAGTAATCTAATGTGGACCTCAATTTCATGAGTTTGCTGTGTAATGGGAAGTTCTCAATCTGTTGGACATGTCTCTGAGTTTGATGCACTTCAAGATTTACTTCATTGAAAGCATTATAATTTTTGTCAAACTTTTCCAAACATTGACATTTCATATTTAATTCAGCTCATCAATCACAATTTCAATATATATTATAAACTATACATATACAAAAGGTCATAAATTTTATTTAATAATAGAAATATTCATCAATATTTGAAAGATGTATTAGAATTTCTTCCCCTCATATTAACCGAGTTATATGCATATTTAATCACATTAATATTTAATTAAATATACATATATTTTACAGGCAAATTGTTCTTAAATTTCAAAAATTAAACCAGTTTGATCCATCATTTATTCGATATGTGTGAAATATATCCATATTCGACATGTGCCAAACGTCTAGAGTATTAGACATCACCTTTTTTGAAATAATTTGAATCATGCCTCAAAGGAGCGCTGGATATATTTTGATTATATATGTTGAATAAATGATAGCTCAAAATGACATGATTTTAAAATTGGAGGATGCTTAACAAACAAACAATAGTTGTGGGGAGTGGCAGAGCCAAAATTTAAAATAAGAGGGACATAATATAGTAATTGTTATATAATATGTAAAATAATAGAATTATTAAAATTAAAAGGTCAAAATATAATATTTTATAAGTAATTTATGCCATTTAAAACTAAAATTACTTAAGAAATTTGAATTTTTTTAAGCACATGTAATTTGAAGAAAAGAGAACCATTCATTGAGATTATTATTGATAAGTCGTAGATTAAATAGCCTCACTTTGTAATTCAAACATTAGTAACTATTTACTAAAAAATATAACAAACACATTGTAAATTTTCTAATAGGAGCTGCCAAATGGGCGGGCATGAGTGTGTTTATAAGTAAATAATTTCAAGTTCGAATCTTTTGAACTTATGGATAGATTCTGTTTGAATCTAATGCTTTAATCGCCTCGTCAAAAGGTAGGTCAAAAGTCACAAAGTACAACTTACGGATTACTAAGGGCAACTCAAAAATCACGTTCAGGTACAAGTCAATCCGAGAACTTCAAACTCAGGCAGAATTTATTCGTAGGTAGGTACTAATCGGGGAACCTAAAGGTTCAAGCGAGATTAGTGTCAAAACCATAAATATAATTAATTTAAAGGTTAAGTAACCCAAGCAGAATTAATGTCCAACCTACTCCTAAGTTAAGTTTAATCTGAAAATTAAGATAAAAAAAATTGAGTTTTTTTTTATAAATGATGTGTAAATTTTAATAAAAAAAAATTAGCTATTTATACCCTTAAAATAGAAAAACCTATTTTACTAAGACTAAAACTCTTAATAAAATAAATAAATAATATTAAAAAGTTAATCTATTTGACTAAACGGGCCGTATATTCAAACAAGTCCAACTCAGCTCATGTCCTAGTCCAGTAATATTTTGAGCCAATATAAACAATGCCCCCAACAAGTTTGATTATTGAGCTTGTTTAATCTAGACCCAAAATTATGACATAAATGGTCATTCTTCACCAGTTAATCTTCACTTTTTTAGTTGAGGACATCTAGCAACTCCTAACTACAGTCCGAATAAGGTATGCGCTGAACTCTTTTTTTTTATACTGTTGTGTTGTTCTTTGCATAAATTTAGCATAAAATTTACTTTGGCAAAAAGTCAAACTTGACAAAAACTCATAAAATTGCAAAAACCAGGTTCCCGAATTTTGGCACTCACCAACATCCCTCTTGCAGTCATTCCACCGAACCCGCCGAACCGGCCTATGAAAAAAGTAACTCTGCGACGAACCAACCCTCACTGAACCTGCCAAACAAGATGTTACCCAACCCACAAAATCATCAGCTAACCAGACCAGCAGCTCACTGAACTTAAACAGCCTCGCCAAACCAATATCAACTGAACCTGCCAAACCATCAACTCAACCTCGCCGAACCAATTATGTCGAACCGGCCAAAGTAAACCAAGCAGCTACCTCGCCAAACCGCCCAACGCCGAAATTTTCCAAACTGCCCCATGCCAAACCGTCTTAACTCACCGCACTGTCAAGCAATGCCGAACTCCGTCGAACCAGATTCCACGCCTGAACTAGCCGAACCAGCCGAATCACCCAACATTTTCTGAGCTTGCCTAAAACACCGAACTCACTATACCTATCGAACTTACCAAAAACGCCGAACCATACTCCGATTTCTTCGAACAACTAAGATTGTCGAACTATAGTCCAATAAAACTACTAGATGTTTCACCACTTTGCAAGCTTAGACTCTCTATCTGGGCCGAATTGCCCAACATCTAAAGTAAAGAATTTTCTAATTGCTAAGGTAATTTTTTTTTAACTTTTTTCTGCTAGTTCGAAAGATATGGATCAATCGGTACTTAGCTAAAAACAAATATTTTTCTTTCAGCATGGAACGTGTTCACCCAACTAATCAACAGATAGTCAACGACAAAGTAAAGCAACTGAGAGCAAACTCCGTATCTTCTACTGAGGATGACTACTACTATCTTGGGCCAATTTTTAAACAACCATCTCCATTGTGTGAGTGTGCATCGTCGTTTTCCACTTACTTTTCCCCATGATTCAAACAACCTCGTGGTGCCTCGATTTGGATTTTTAAAATCTTCATAAATTGGCCGAACCCTATCATAAATTTTCAACTTTGGGTTGAGCGCTTGCCCATATTTTGAAAATCATTGGAAAACAGTTGGCATACATGATCTGATTGAGATTTTTTTGTACAGCCCTGCAGCAGGCATTACTTGATGGGTTCGGTGTTGTTCTGGTTCAAAGCAATTAATGGCTTTGCTTTCAACTTCGCACCTATGAGTATTACCCTTTTGGACATTGCCTCCATTATGAATTTTCAAACTCTGGGCTCACAGTGCTCCTAACTCTAGAATCAAATGCACCAAGCTTCAGTACTGTCTAGAATAAGATTTTGATGAACTTCAGCAACTTCCTAGCAGCCTTTAAGAAATTAGAGCATATCGCTTTCTTGATGTATTTTTAAGCAAGTTCATCATTTGAACCACTTCTTATAAGATTAACAAGGATGCTCAAAAACTTTCCACTACGCTTGTAGACGGTCAAAATCTTATCCTCGGTCAGTAGATCTTAACTCTTTTTTATCAAGGTGTTTCTAATATGCTACCATTCACTGAGCTTGGTGTTTAAAAAGTTCCAAGTGGTCCAATCTGGGTGTTGCAACTGTGATTGTCTTTATATTTCCCTGAGTTAGTTGATACTACAACTAGATTGAAATCTCAATGCCATGGTTATACCTACTTTCAGCCAAACCAAAAATGACAAATGTGGCTCAAGTGATTGACTTATTTCTTCATTCTCGAGTACGATCACCCAACCTGTACTGCCTCCGGCTTATTTAGAAGTACCCGCCAATCTGGCTTGGTTATGAGTGGTCTGAATGCACAAATGTGGACATAAGAAAAAAGTTGTTGGCAAATTAGACTTCAACACTTCATCCAAAAAATATATTGTTCGACTTCCACTAGCGGGTGTGAATAATATTTTCTCCACTACTACTCCCGACAGTTATATCGCTCTCAAGGCTTATCCGGTCCTTTACAAATCGAATGAAATGAACATAGGTCTCTCCAAAAGAAGATTGCACTTTCAGATATCAAGTGCTTGATACATCTGAATAAGAAATACTTTCCTCCTATTAAAAACATCCCATTCCCAAAAGATAACCACATGGTTGCTTCGTTGTTTAAAAACTGATGGGGGAGTATTATGGATTAGCATATCACTTTCCAAACAGATGAAATTTTTGAAATGCATAATTGTATTCTCCACAACTTCATCGGAAAGTATCCCATGTGGAAGTTTCTGTTTTGCAATAGGGTCAATCTAAGAAGACTAAAGGCCAAGGTAAGTTCCGAACCCTCAGTATTTGTTAAAAAATATCAATTATGCATGTTAAGTTACTAAGGTGATTGCCAAACTCCTAATGCTGACTGAACCATTGATTCTGGCCGAACTATTTCTTCTTGGCAGAACTTCCTTTGGCCGAAACTCCCCTTTGCCGAACTACCCCTAGGCCGAGCTACCTCTTGGATGAACTATGTCTTGATTGAACTGATGCTACCTAAGCTGAACTAATGCTTATTTTATTATGCAGTTGTATAGCTTCTGTCACCATCTCAAAGACATACTCGAACAAACAGAGCAAAACCAACAGAATACGTAACTTGCTGAAGAACCTGCTCGGTCTTCCAAGCAGGACATACCCTGATTACAAGAAGACAGACTGATAGAAGGTACACTGACAAACACCTGCAACCCCTGCACAGACAAGAAGAACAAAACCATAATTGTCAGGGATACAAGAACATATCACTATCAAAACACAAGTAGCTAAAACATAGTATAAAAGGCTCAGAAAAAATAATGAAAAAGTTAATACTCTTTTCTCTCAAATTATTATACTCACTCTCACTTCCTTTTACTCAAATAGTTACTAACTTGACCGTCGCAGAGGTTTGCCGGAATCATCTTCTGGCATCCTTTTAACGGCTGCGTTGTAGATTTGAGGTATTCTTTGAAGGCGTACCAGATTCAAGACAGCCCCCGTGATTCACAAGTTATCAGGTACTTACCTTAATAAAAAATTTGTTGTGCCTATATTGATTTGCACTTTGTTTTGCAGGGTTCAGCCGTGGCAAAGCTTAAGTCTTTTATGGACTCCGATGATGAAGATGTCGTTCCTTTTCTTGATGCCAATGTCGAACAAGAGGATGACGATGATTCTGGCCCAGATGTTGATATGGAAACCCATCTAATAACCATAAGGCGCCTTAAGCCTAAGGGCCTCCAAGTGTTTAGAGATGAACAAGGTATGAGTGAATTTCATATAGCGGTGTCAGATCTCGCAAAAAAATCCCATATGACAAGACGATCAAGCTCAGCTTGTCCTTCCATGGAGGATGAGAACAGCTTGTCCTCCCATGGAGGACGGCAGCGGGTCCGAGGACGGCTCATGCAAGGTGGGTGATGGCGAGTCGGGGAAGATGGCAACTCGAGCGAGGTGGGTCAGATACCTTTTAATATTTTTTATTTTTTTAATTTGTTGGGAAGAGGGTTTATTTGAATATATTTTAAGTTAAAGGACTTGTTTAAATTTTTCCATATAGAAATAATGACAATATAACCCTTAAATTTAGTTGTTTAAATATTTTCATCCTTAAAATAATAAAATTGCCTAATTTTTTCAATTTAGGGTGCTATTGAAACGTAAAGATACAAAATAGGTGCAATTGACCATTTTACAAGGTAATAAGGATGTTGAAAAAAAAAGATAAAAGTGGGTAGTTTTTGAACCTATTAGCCAGAGAAAAACATGTCATTACTTTGATGAAACAGAGGTACTAAGAATGTTAGACTGAAAATCGATTATAGAAAATGATAAAGGAAAAAGTGGGACTAACAAACGAGTAATAAAACATGAGAAAAGGCTGCTGATTATCGTAATTTACGGTTTCGTGGCAAAGAGAAGAGAATAGAGACTTAAAATTATGGTTCGTAAAAAAAGAAAGATGAACGACAAAGAGGAATGAAAGAAAATTAGGATTAGGGGCTATAAAGTGGTATTATAGAATTGTATATAATTTGCCTAATTAATTAAAGGATTAATTACATATAAAATCACCACTTTTATACGAAATTGCAAAAATAATACGACCTTTAAAACGTGTCAATTCAGGGCACCACCTTTCATTTCTTTTTAAAAACAACATGAGCACATTTTTAGTGACATTTTTGCTGACGTGGCATGACACGTGGCACTCACATTGGGTGTCCAAGTCAGCAAAATTTTATCTAAAAACGTGCCCATGTTATTTTTGAAAATAAATGAAAGGTGATGCCCTGAATTGACACGTTTTAAAGGTCGTGTTATTTTTGAAAAATCGTGTAAAGGTGATGATTTTATATGTAATTAATCCTTAATTAAAAACCACTCACCTTACAATTTTGTTTTCATTTATACTATAATCTAAGAAAATTTTCAATTGTACCTATTTTTACTTTTTATGTTTCATCTCTACCCTAATGAATTGAATTTACCAATTTGTTTTATTAAAAAGGAGTTTTTTTTTTGAAAAAAATTAAAAAAAATTTAAATTAATCCTTCATTTGTAGTTTTCTAAATAAAAAAAATATGATATAATCCTTCTATTTCATTGTTTTTAATATATTCATTCTTATATTAATTAAATTGTCAAAAAATTTAATTTTAGGATATAGATGAAACATAAAAATTAAAAATAGGGTATAATTAAATTTTTTTTAAATCATGGTATAGATGAAAAAAATTATAAGGTGGGTGGTTTTTAAGTAATTAGACCTAAATAATTACCCTAAACAAAGCCATTTATTACTCCGGTTTTTTTATTAGGTTCGGGTTACTGAACCCATAAACCAAATCAATTTCAAAAACCACTTTTTCATATTTTCTAAACCAAGCCACTCCATATAAATCATTCTTAATTTCTAACCACTTAAAAATCATTTTCAATATTTCGGTTTACTCGGTGTTTGCTCACCCCTTCTATCTTTAATGGAGGTAAAAATAATGAACATATACTATAGTCTAAATTACCTTTAATGTGGATAAAAAAATTACCTTTAATAGAGGTCCGTTTTTGAAAAAAATAATATTTTATTTAATGTTTTTATTTTAAAATTTAAATATAAATATTTTTAAGTCGACGATTTCATTTTTTAAATATTTTTTCTCTTTTCTTTACAGAATCATTGGAAGTAAATTTAGAACTCAAGCTTCAAAGAAACACCTTCTTGAGAATCAAACTTGCACTATTTAGCATTTGGGTGTGATTAAAGCTAATGAATAAAACACAAAGATGATATAATATTGGATTTTAAAATATTGATGTGGACCGACAATAATCCAATATATACTTACAACAAGAGGCAGCATCGAATTGTCATATCCCACTTACACCGACGACATGTCACGCTCATCGTTTTGCAGCTACACCCAATTTCATTAATGACCATATACAATTTAATAAACAAATTCGTATTTACTATTCAACAAATACTAGAATAAAAATTATTTTTCTATCAAAGACTAGAGAGCCATGAGATCAAAGACTAGAGAGCCATGAGCCCGAGCGGAATTAAAAGATAAAAACGATTGTTTTTAAGCGTAATACCTTAAAAAAAAATCGATCTTTTAACTTTTTACCGACCCTATTCTGATGTTGAGAATTTATCAATTTTATTTTATTTCGCATTTTATTGTTTCAATTGTACTCTGAAATATTAAATTGATGTCTTTTTTATTTGGAAAAAAATAAAAATGTTTTCCATATATAGCATATATTAATTGTACACATTTTCCATGTATAGCATATATTAATTTTTCATAGACCGGATTTAGGTAAGAACAAAACCTCGTAGCCATCCCCACATACCATGGCAGCTTAACAAGGCAAGTACTGGATAATTTAAAGACTTAAATAGCAATTTGCCCTTTCAACTTGTAAGCAATAGGCAATTAACACGTAAATTAACCTTGTTGGTAAATCGGGACACGAACTTGGTGATTATGGGCAATTAGTCCATTTTAGCAAATTAACTTACAAATTAAGGGGGCAAATTGTCTATATAAGAGTCGATTAACTTACAAGTTGAGGGGGCAAATTGCCAAAATGGAATTGCCCATAAAATTAATTTATGTGTTAATTGTCCATTACTGATAAATGGAGGGGACATATTGCCACTTAAGTCGTAATTTTAGTAAACTCACAAATAACATTGAGACATACTTATAAAAATTGCCAGCAACACCATACTTTTGGTACTTGAACTACAAAATCAAAAGTTTCCAAATCCTTCTTGATTAATGTTAGGGGTGTGCATTCGGTTCAAACCAAACCAATTTTTAGTGTTTTTAAAAAATTGAACCGAAACAAAATAATAGAAAGTTGTAAACTTTCAAATCGAATTGAACCAAGCCAATCGGTTCGTCGGTTATTTCGGTTCGGTTATTTTAGTTCGGTTTATATATAAAACAATTAGAATTTTTTTAATTGAACCAAACCGACCAACCAAAATTTTCTTACAACTTTAAACCAATTTGCTGGTTCGGTTCAGTTTTTTGATTTCGGTTCGGTTTTACACACCCCTAGTTAATGTAATATTTAAATGGATAGATTAGAATAAAAATAAAACTATTTGATATGACAATTATCCATTTAAAATAAACAAACAACACTGGTGCAAAGTGACGATACAAAATTTGGACAATTTTTCTAACAAAAAAGTATTCAATTACTATTTAGGATAAAAAGAAACAAAAATAGATATTAATAATTATGTATATTATTATTAAAAATATATTATAATTAGAGTCATTTATTTAATTTTGAAAAATAGATTTTAATTAGAAGAATAAAAAATACAAGAAAATAAAAAAATTAGAGGCTTAATTATCAAAAATGTAAAAGTTTATATATTATTTAACTTTAAGAGAAAATCTAACTAATTTTAATATTGATTATAATTTGAAAAGATATAAATATAATTAGAACGAACCAAAAATTTGACTTGAGTAAAACAAATAAAAATTAATTTATTTTATAATAAATTGCTAAGTATAATTTACTATATTATAATGTTTTATTTGCGTTTCTTCATATTCTTATTTACGTTACTCCATATTTTTATATTTTTGCTAAGAACATATGTCCATTCAAGTGAAATAGTACACCATTTACAAGTTATAACACTAGATTCAATGGAGTGTAATTTGTTGGCACTGAATCTATTTTTTTTTTAAATAAATAATTATTTTATAAGTTCACATAATTTTAATTTTTTACTTTTTAATATGATATATAATTATAAATTTAACTATTAGTTAAAATACTAAATTATTAATTTTAATAATAAGTATGACATAATATTAATTTGATATTAATTATACATAAAATTTAATAAATTGATATATTAGATTTATTTCAAATAAAAATTATAACTAATTTAATATTAATCATAAAAAATAAATTAACGTAATTATAATGAAAATTATTAGTATATACATTCACGATTCACATTACGAGTCACGTGCATAGCACGTAATGCGAAACTAGTATATATAAATATGTACATATCTTTGTAATTTTTGAAATGTTTAAGGTTTTTAATAATTCTCTAACTGAAAAACTTGTTTTGAATTGGACATGATGAATGTTTGAATTAAATTTAGATCATGCTATTTTTACATTTCTATTATTCTTCTACTAATTAAAAATTAATTATTTGATTAATCGAATAATCGATAGAATTAAATACATTATTTTAACTTAGTTATAAATACAATTATATATACTTTTTGGTTATGGTTTAATAAAAAATATTAAATTTAATTAATTCAATTCAGTTCGTTAACTCAAATTTATTTTAGGCGTAGAAACCGAGTAATTTTTTTAAGGCCAAATGTAAAAAAATATTTTAAATTTTTTAAAGCAAATAAACTTTTTTAATCTTTGTTTTGTGTTTTCGGCTCTCAATATTTTTAAATAGTGAAAAAAAAAAATTAAAAGGGCACATAAACTTTTAGTTTATTTTTAAGCCACTTTACCCTTCAAATGTTTAGTTATTTATGTGTTTTTTAATAGTATAAGAGTTTATTACTATTTTAAGACGTTGAGGGCCCAAATAGCATAATAATAACAAAAAGGGTTTATGTGATTTTTTAATAATTTAAATAAATTTGTTCTACCTTTTGTCTATTATTAATAGACCAAATTATTATTTTTAAATCTGAATTTTTTATGTTTTTTTATCAACTACGGTAAATTTTTTTAATTTTTATAATTATATCAACATGCAAGGTATTTCTATAATTATGTTCTAAACTTTTGAATTTTATTTTTTAAATTCAAATTTTTGCGTCTTTTATCAATTACGTATGATAAAATAGTTTTATTTTTTTTATAATTATGTTCATTTTGTTTTATACATACATGTACTTATATCTAATACTTTAATAATTTAAACCTGTTGCGACTTTTATCAATTGCGACCAAATTTTTACAGAAACCTTTGAGAAGTTTTACAGTATTTTTTAAATTTAATTGTAAATAAAATATATAAAGATTTGAATTTAATAAAAATGAAATATCAAATTTTAAATATAATTACAATTTTTTTTTAAATTAGACATAATTAAAAAACCAAAACAAATCAATCATGATTAATAAAAAGTACATTTCATATTTTATGTTAGAAGGAACCATTCGTATAGGTTATCCACTGTTATCTAATTGTATTTATAACTAAAACGAGGAATTTCTATGTTATCTACTGATCACTACCAGTGATAGGAATTTCAAAAACGAAATCACTTCTATTTTAAAAGCTACTTACTAATAAATATAATTGAATTTTCTAGTTCATGCAGATTAATTGTAGGTTTGACTTGGATAACAATCCACAAATACGTAGCCGGCTATTTAAAGAAATTTGGCGTGCATATGTAATCAGAGTAGGAATACTCCTACATCATGTGTAATTTCTGAGTCATTTACGTGTGTTTAGTGATTATATTTGAACATTTTAATTTTATTTGTAGTTTGAGCGTTTTAGATATCATCACACATAATCTTGGGTAAAATCGAATTGAATCGGAGAAGTTTGAAATCCATCAGGATTGGAATTGAAGTAAAGTGGAGAGTTATGGTAAGAACCGAAGAAAATAGGCCCCTAAAGCACAATTTGTTACTTGAAACTTTGACCGCGTTGCATTAAGTGAAGATTTTGGAATTTTTAGAGTTTCTTATGAATTTATGTTTTTCATAAAAAAATATGAACAAAGGATCAATTCACCCCCTCAACTAGGCACAAAATATCAAATCAGTCAATCTCGCCGCTTTTGTTACAAACAGACCTAAAACTTGCATTTTCGTATTAAAAATCCGCAATTTGCGTTTTTGTATCAAAAAGTCTCATCTGACACAAAAAAGCGAGCGGATTAATTAATTAAATAATTTAAACCTAATTAACCCTAATTTAACAGTAATAAAACACAATTAAAAACCTGTCTAATAGCAATTAAAGATAATTAGGTTTAAATATATCAAAAATCACCAACTTTCACGTGTTACTGGTTTCAACATGAACTTTTAATCTTGGCATATTTAACATGAACTCTCCAATTTTGCAATTATGTATATCATTTACGTTTTTTCATTTAAAACGGTGCCGTTTTGTATCCAAAACGATGTCGTTTTAAAATCCAAAATGGCGTCGTTTTACACCCAAAACGGCGTCGGTGTTCTTATTGTAAAATTTTGAAAGTTCATGTATTTGTATGTCAAAATCAAAAGTTCATGTTGAATACCAAAAACACGCGGAAGTTGGTGTTTTTTTGTGCATTTAAGCCAACTAATTAAAACTAATTAAACATAAATCTAATTTCATCGGAAATCGCTACCCAACGGCTCCTCGCCTGAAGAGCATATATGGTCCTCCTCGTTGGAGAAGCAGATTTTCTCCTGAAGAGCATACCTGCTCCTCGTTTTAGAGGAGCAACGAGTAGCAGCCGCTTCTCAAACGAGGAGCTATGTTCTCAAACTCCGATGGGTGGAGGATGAACGGTGGCCGGAGAAAAAAGAAAAAGAATAAGAAGAAAAAAATGAAGAAAAAAAAGGGGAAAAAATGGAAAACAAACCCTAAATTTCAATTAAAAATTAAAATAATTAGTAAATTTTTAAAATTATAAATATATTATTGAAATTTAAAAATTATTATGAATGAATTTAATAGATAAATAAAATATTAAGGATTTTTAAATTTTTTTCTATTTTTTTACGCAGAGTGTAGCTCACTTGTTTGGATGAGAGTGAGGGAGTGGTTTTTTTGATACGAAAACGCAAGTTTTTGGTTTTTTTTTTGTACCAAAAGCGGCAAAATTGACTGATTGATATTTTGTGTCAAGTTGAGGCCGATTTGATCCTTTGTTCTAAGAAATATAATATACATTTTAAACTTTTCAAAGAATGAATAACCAACTTATTCTGAGGTGTTTACATTGAATTATGAAGTTTTGATGTTGATGGTAGCGCAGTAGATAGAGAGGAGGTGGGAAGAGCGACGAAACTACACGCCTAACTGACCAAAAATATAATTTTACAACTTATAGGATGTTCAATAGGAGGTTCCACAACAATGATCTAAAAAAAACACTGACGTGGACATTATAATGTACCGCCATTTGTTGTTGCATGATTGATCGGTGTATCAATTTGCTAAAAAATGAAAGTTGGTTACTGACATTGTCAAGTTTTAAAGTTCGTGCCATAATTGCAAATTATAATAAAATTAGTGATTTTATTTGCAATTAACCCTATTTTAATTAAGGTTAATCATGATTAATTAGAGTTAATTTTTATAATTAGTTAATCTCACTCTTTTTTTGTCGGAAGGGTAAAACCAATCCGGTTTTTTCAAATCGTGGGTTGAATTGATCCAGTTTTACAAATTTGAGCTTATTTGATATTTCGTGCCAAGTTGAGGGGGTGAAATGATCATTTGTTCATATTTGTTCATTATGGAAGAGTTCTTTTTTTTTTCTTCTTCTATTGCTCAATCGAGAAATTCTTAGGTAGACTCAGTCTACCACGTCATCTGTAGACTAAACCTATCACATTATAACACGTCATTAAAATAATGGCACTATCGTAATATTACTATCCAAAAGTGTAAATAAGTAATAAACAAAATTACGATAGTTCCACTATTTTAATGACGTGTCATAATATGATAGTTTAGTCTACGAATGACGTGTTAGACCGAGTCTACCCAAAAATCTCTCTGCTCAATAATTGAAGTGTTTTAAAGGTGAATGAAGTTAAAATCAAAATGTCAGAAACTAAAGTTTTACTTAAGAAAGGAAAGTAAAATTAAAAAGGGTACACTGGGGACAGAATAAGGAAGTGTCAGTCAAGATTAAGCAGAATTCAAGTAACAAAATAGTGTTTCCACTCCCCTAAAAAAAAAAATAACAATATCCTCCTCCTGTCTCCAACCCAACCTACTTGCCTAACATTTCCCAATTTTGATAAGCCATATTAATATATTAATTTGGATATGAAAATGAGTCATGATTGAAAAATATTTGATAGGCAAAAAATACAAAAAAAAACTCCTTTAAATTATTCAAAAAAAATACATAATTTTTTTAAGTTTTTTCTAAACTATTTAAACCCTTAATGTTTCAAATTGCGAAAAAAGTCCTCTAATATTTTTTGAAAAAACTATTTTAACTATATTAATTTATTTTTTGAACACTTAACCCCTTGGGTTTTTGATAAATATTTTAAACATTAAGCTTATTTTTGAATCTTTTTTCTATATGATTATGAAAGACATGTCAGCTAGGGGTGTGCACGGTTCGGTTCGGTGTGCATACCCCCAATACCAAATCGAACCACTCTTTAAAACCATAAACCAAATTTCACTTATTTGGTTAACGGTTATTTCGGTTCGGTGAACCGAACTTTCGGTTCCATCTCGGTTTGGTACGGTCGGTTAACCAACTTAGTTAATTCACAAAAGTTAAAGAAAAATTGGAGGAAAAAAAAATACATATAGTTAGGAATGTTTACAATTTTAACATTCCTTTAATAACAAAAAAATTGCAGGCCACTATAATGCAGTATATGCATCAAAATATTGCATAACAAATACAAATTTTACAGGCCTAAGTTTTTTACCCTAAAAAATAGCCTATCTTCTAAATTTACAAATTAATTACTAACTATCAATTTGATAAGACTATACAAAAAAACTGATTCAGACATACAAAAATACTGCAGTGAATCAACAGTCAATGTCCTTCAATATACAAACATCCCCAAAAATGCCTCCACCAATCAGTTTGCAAAATAAGGTGTATCCTGCAAACACAGAATAGAAACAGAAAGAATAAAGACTAATAACAAGATACAGAAAGATAACAAAAAAATAGAAATTTGAGGCTCAGACTTCATAGATTTAAGTCATAATTTACACTCAACTCTTTTAAAAGGCAACATTTAATGTCGCACAGTTAATGGTTAAGCATAGTTCAGACTTCAATGGTGGAAGCTTCATCATAGCCTTAAATAGAATAATGATAGTTCAGCACAAGATAGAATCAGAAACATAACATAATGAGTCCAATACACAAAGGTAAAGCAAGATCTCATCAATGTTAATTGCTTACAAGCTCAGATTGCATAGTATTTCAAGTTTAACACTTAAAGTCATAAAAAGTGGCAACAAAAAAAAAATGTGCCTCAACAGTTACAACTTTTTAGTATTCAAACTCATTGAAAGTGGAAGCATCATCATAGCCTATAAACAAATGACAGAGAAATCAAACACAAGCTCAACCAACTATATCTCTTATTCCAATCTATCATTATCACTAAACAGCAAAGCAATGTATTATAATAGCAACAGAAGCAGCAAAGGCTTCCACCAAGCAAAGAAAATAAGCAAGCAGATACCAAGTAAGCAAACAAACATCAAGTAAAGAAAAGAAGGACTTCAAGAAGACAAATTATTGATCATTAAGAGCATTAGCTGGTTCTTGAAGACCTGAGAAACAAACAAGAAACAATTAATAATAGATAGGGATAATGTCATAAAAATTCACGAACTTTACATGTTTTCTCATTTTAATCATGCACTTTAAATTTTCTCATTTTCATGCACGAACTATCACTTTTTCTTAAATTCATGCACGGGGCTGAGGTGTCACGGCTCCATTGGTGTAATTCGCTGAGGTGGAGGTCATTTTACACCAATGAATGAGTGCCACCTCAGCACCGTGTATGAATTTGAAAAAAACTGATAATTCGTGTATGAAAATGAGAAAATTTAAACTTCGTGATTAAAATGAGAAAACGTATAAAGTTCGTGATTTTTTTTGACATTAACCCTAATAGATAACAAATAAATAAATAGAAACAAAAATTAAATAAACAGAAATTAATAGTATTACCTTCTTCATGTTGCTCCAATTCCTCCAATGTCTCCTCAACAGAGACTGCTTTGATGGATCTCTAAGCCAATCCTGAGTACAGACTAATGCCTCCATAATTTTAGGAGTCAAACAGCTCCTAAAGTCATCAAGAACTCTCCCTCTAGTGCTAAAGGCGTATTCTGAAGCAACTGTAGAGACCGGTACTGCAAGAATATCACGGGCCATTCTAGAGAGGACAGGAAACCTCTCTGAATAGAACTTCCACCATTTCAGAATATCAAATTTCACATCATTTGCAACCACTGCCTCACTTAGATAAATATCCAATTCAGATTTCTTGCTTCCATTCACACAACCAGTCTCTGACATTTGCTGCAGAAACCTTTCTTTCAAAACAGAATTTGCTTGGGATGATTGACCAATAGTTTCTATAGTTTGGCTATCCTGGCCAGTACTACTCAGTTCTTTCTTATAAAGAACTTCATAATGATTAAACAATTCAGCTATATCTTCCATCAAACAACTATACAGAAATTTACCTTGTCCATTACCATACATTTGACACAAATTGTATTCCATAAAAACGATTCTATCCTTAGGGTCTAAGATATTTGCAAAAAAGACAAGCTTATTTATCACTAATGGATCACCCCAGTATTTGTCAAATTTAGCTTTCATTTTCATGCCCATAGACCTTAGGGCCACATCACTAGACACAATCCAGTCTTGTAAAATAGTGCACAAATCAGAAATCTCAAGAAAGTGTTTGTTAGAAGTCACATAAAGAGAACAAGAAATTCTCAAAGTCATTTTGTAAAAACATTCTAACATGCGACAAAATTTCCTAACATTTTCCCAATCATTCATTTTAGGCATATTCTCACCCAAATCTTTTTTAAAAGAGGCTTCCACATCTTCATATTCTTCAAACACTTTCTGATACATACAAGCAGTATCTAACATCAAGTATGTTGAACTCCATCTAGTTGGGACATCTAGACACAAAGAACGCTTACATTGCATATCAAGTGACTCTTTACATTCCTTACATTTGCTTAGCCTTAATGGTGAGTTTTTTTATATATCTAACAGATGTTCTAACTTTTTGAAAAGATGAACCAGACTCTTTCAAACCATCAGTTACAACAAGATTAAGGATACGTGCAATACATCGCATGTGTGCATACTTGCATCTGACATGTGTACTACCCCACAACATCTTTTTCATAAAAAAATCCCATAGCAGTACTGTTGTTTTCAGCATTGTCCATGGTAACAGAAAAAATGTTTTTCAGCCCCCACTCTTACAAATAAGTTTCCATAGATTTAGATAAATACTCACCCTTATACCTAGAACAAGTAACAAAAGAGGTAATTTTCTTATGCAACTTCCAGTCATTATCAATAAAGTGGGCAGTAATACACATGTAGTTCAATCTCTGATTAGATGTCCATGAATCACTAGTAAGACTCACTCTTTGAGTATTAGTTTTCAAAAATTGTTTCAGTTTTAACCTCTCCTCAACAAACAAAGCATAACAATCCCTAGTAAGAGGGCATTTTAAACATTGGACAAGCAAGACTCATTACTCTCCTAAAACCTTGTTTCTCAACAAATTTGAATAGCAATTCATCAATAACAATCATGTATGCTATTGCTTTCCTAACTACTTCCTGATCAAATTTCCATGTAGCAACAGAAAACAAATCATGACCAGATGATCCAGCTTCCACACTAACAGGTTAAAAAGACAACAAATCCTGCCTAGTTTCTATACTGTGTGGGTGTTTAGTGCATCTAACTAAATGACTTCTTGAAGTAGAAGTTCCATTCTTTTTGGCATGACAATTGTGAATGCGAGCAGAGTAAAGACATTTGGCTTGCATAGTGCTACATTTTTCATCTTTAATAGTCTCAAAATGCTCCCACACTACAGATCTTTGTTGACTTTCCTTCCTTTTTTTTAGGATTAGCTTCCACATTAGGCACATGATCAGCAACAGGGTCAGGATTTGCTTCCATATTCATAGATGGTCCAACTAAAGCAGCAGCTTCTTGACCAACAGGGGATTGGCCATCAATTGCTGCATCCACAAGGACATCTAAGCCTCTCAATTCAGGGTCCATCTGCATAAAGCAGAGCACATAAATTAACTCACAAAATCAACACTTAGCTCAAATTGAATAAGCTTCCACAAATCTAGAGTTATATAAAAATGATAAAGAAACATATTACCTTACAACCGAATTCAATAAGCTTCCACCAAAGCTTTCCTTTTTAATAGAGGTCTACCAACAATTCATGCAAGACAAACATAATAAAAAATTAGAAAATCAAATCACCAATAAATCAAGAACCAACCCTCAAGCTGCCCTTAAAACAGAAGATACCAAATCAGCATATTACCTCACAACTCAATCGAAATTAATAAGCTTCCACCAAAGCCTTTTCGTTTTCATTAGAAATCCACCAGTAGTTCATGCAAAACAGAGGACAAAAATCAAAAATCCATAACCACAGCAGACATAAACAAACAAGCGAACACAATACTTCCAAAAATTACAAATAAACACCAAAGCCTTTACCTTAAATCTCAGTCTATAACAGAGAAATACCCAGATCTCTGTATACAAAAAAAACAAGATAGAGGTTAGAAATATGAAAAAAAAAATCAATTTAAAGGTTAAATAAACTTAGATCCAGTGAGATCACCTTAAAAATCCATCGATTAAACCTCAGCAAACCAAAATCCTAATATGCAACCATCACTTCCTTTAATTAAAGCTCTGCGAACCAGGTGACAGAGAAGAGAGAACCACAAAGCCTTCGAGAGGAAGATGAGAGCTTCAATCGACAGAAAGTATGAGAACCATAGAGAGGAACATGATAGGAAACTGTTAGGGCAGGGTTGAAGATGATAGGATTTAATCGACATAAAATATGAGAGATTTAGGTAGATGAAAGGTTCAATAGACAAAGAGGATCATGATTCATGAGAGATTGAGTTGAGATTTGAGAGGATTAGGGTTTAGAGAAATGAGAGAAATCAGAGAAATGAGAGAAATCAGAGAGAAGAGACGAGAGAGTGAGTGAAGTGAGAGAGCGGTTGAAAGAAAACGAGGGTTAGGGTTAGAAAAAAGGGTTTATATACTAGGGGTAGTTAGTTAGGGTTATAATTATTGGGGATGTTAATGGGACTTTTACCTATACTCAAAACGGCGCCGTTTTGAATATCGGTTTTTCGGTTCGGTTCGGTTAACCGAGACTAAAACCAAATCATCTCCATAAACCGAGATTTTTAAAATTTCTACACCAAATCACTCCAAATTAACCATTTTAACCACTCCACATATTTTTTCAGTTTGACCTGGTTCGGTTAAACGATTTGGTTCGATTTTTGCACACCCCTAATGTCAGCAATTAACAAGTGTTTCTAATTGGTTTGGACGAAAAAGACTTAATTGTTCCCAAAAATAATTTAAGGGCTGGCTTATATTTTTGTAAAATCTATGAAGATTTTTTATACCCTTTTTCTATTTGATATTAATCGTGTTTATATTATAAACAACAAATTTATTCATTATACGATTTAGAACATGTGTATCGTAGATTGCACGTGAACATGTTCAATCCATTTATGACACAACTTAAAGTGTCTTATATTACATCGTGTCGATCTGACATAACATGTTATCGATTTTGTTGCATATTTTTTTTTTTCATTTTAACAACTAAAATTGAGTAATGTATTATATTTAATTTATTGAAATAAAAATATATTAAATATTCCGTATTAATATTATCTATATGTAAATAAAATAAATATATTAAACATATTGTGTTAGTATGACCTTATATATAATATATATATTTTAAATAAATGTGTTTAGTGGGTTGTGTTTCATAATCGATTCAATATATATAGTGGGTTAGATAGGTTGATATATAATCCGTTTAATTTCTATATCTTGTTCGTGTTGCTACGATTAGGAAATCGGCAACATTCCTCTTCACACTGACTGCATTGCATCAACATAACATTTTTACGTGACTATTAATATTTTATTTAAATTTAATTTTGTTGTGAAAATTTAATTTTGTTATAATTTACATTCTTAATTCTAAAATTAGATACAACGAGAATTTTCTTATCAATTTCAAATTAAATTGAGTTTCTATGATAACTGGATTTTGCTATGTAAATAATTAGTATTTGTTTTTTGATAATTAAAGATAGGGGAGTAAAGTTCGAACACGAGATCTCTTACCAAAATGCCTGTGGCTATTACCACTGTGCTACAAGAGCACTGGCGATTAATTATATTTTTTTTGTACCAAAAAAATTAATGAATGTGACTTAATTATTAATATATACTCTCTTCCTAAGCAGCACGGACACGGAAACGAATACGGAAAAATGGAACACTCGGATACGGCGAAATAGTGTAATTCTAAAATTTTCTATGTAAAAAATAAAGTTTCGTATCTGAAACGTCAAGTGTTTGAAACATTTCTGAAACGGGACACGTTAATTGAATGAAGTGTTCGTGCTAACTAGCTCTCTTCGTCCCATTTGCTTTTATACAAAGATTAAGAAGACATTTATTATATTTGTCTTTTTATGTTTTTTCATGTTTCTGCCCCTACTAATAGTAAAAAAATTCATAAAGTTTTTTTAGAATGATTAAAAGGAGAATAAAAAGAAAAGTTCAATAATAAAATATTCCAAAAATGAAAATGAAACTTTCTAAATGAGACATCTCAAAGATAGAAAATGAGACGGAGAGAGTAATAAAATATGTCGCCGTGAAATTGGATCGCCATGTAAATTCAATTTAGTCTGAAATTACTCGATAATTATTATATATAATCTGTAATTTTAAATTTAATTTTAAATTGAAACAAATTAATATTCTATATTTAAAAACAAAAGTTTAGTAAGTGAAAAATTTAACACCTCCCTATTGCTACTACAACTATTTAACAACAATAAACCCTCTTTCTTTTTTCTCTCTATGCATCTTTAACTTCAAAAAGGAAACAAAAAATCAAGAATGATGATAATCCCATAAACCAGTAAGAGCTGAGTTGTTCCACCATTTTTAGGAAACAAAAACCAATCACTAATCATATTTCAGACATCAAAAAAATTCCCATTATTGAGAGAAGTGAAGATAAGTCTCTTACATAGTATTTTGCTCAAACAAAGAAATAACAAAAGTCTCATCCTCTCCCATCAATCTCTTCTCTTTTCTACTACTCATAAATATTTCCTTTGTTTCACCATTTTCACCTTCAAAATATAGAAATTCTGTAATATCAATCACTAATCATTACCTAATTTGTTTTCTTTATTTGGTTCTTTGGGTTTTTTTTTTCTATCAAGTACTGTAGCATCTTCATCTTTACTGGTTTTTTGTTCAAGAAATTAAGCTCCATCTTTGTCTAGGTTTTCTTGGTTTTTTCTTCTAACCCTAAAAAGTAAACAAGAAACTTATAATTTCACTTATATTAACAAGATCCGCTTTCAAGAAATTATTTCCATGGATTCAATTCCTGAGATGGATTCTGAAAACACGAGCTGCTTCAGCAACATAAGCAGCACCAGCATCAACACTACTACTATGTCAGCCGCAGCTAATTCATCATCATCCTCATCATCTTCAACCCCGAGTCGCTACGAGAATCAAAAGCGGCGTGATTGGAACACTTTCGGTCAGTATCTAAAGAATCACAGGCCTCCACTCTCTCTTTCGAGGTGTAGCGGTGCTCATGTTCTTGAATTCCTCCGCTATCTCGATCAATTTGGAAAAACTAAAGTGCACACACCAATTTGCCCTTTTTTCGGCCATCCGAATCCACCAGCACCGTGCCCTTGTCCTCTTCGACAAGCTTGGGGCAGCCTCGACGCGCTCATCGGACGCCTCCGAGCTGCTTTCGAGGAAAACGGAGGCAAACCCGAAGCAAATCCGTTCGGTGCTCGAGCAGTTCGGCTTTATCTTCGGGAGGTTCGTGATTTGCAGTCGAAAGCCAGAGGTATTAGCTACGAGAAAAAGAAGAGAAAGCGTCCGCCACAGCAGCAAATTCAGTCACTTCCTCCACAACCAGGTGCAACCTAAAATAAACTGTGCGGCTGTTTATCATCAAGAATCAAGATCAAGTACGGGAGATAGGTTTTCTTGAGAGATTTATAAGGGTACTTTTCTTTAACTTATTTTTTGTTCGTTTTAGTATGAATTATGGTATTTTTAGTAGTATAATTTTAGGGTTTTGTATTATGTGTTGCCTTCAATGGAAGTGAATGAGTAGATCTGGTCTCTGGGTATACGTTTGAATTTGGTTTTGATGCAAACAGTGACAGTTGTAGCAGTAGTTGCAGTAACAGTATTACTAGTAGTGGAATTAATGGTAGTAATAGAAGGTGGGGACGATGAAGTGATTGTACTTGCAGTTTTCTATGTTGGAATTAAAAGAGCATCTAATTTGCTCATAGACTTTTTTATGAACTCTACTTTAATATCTATATTCATGTCATGTATCCCAATCCATATATTTGCATTACCCCTTAAGAACATGTGTTATCTTAACTCATTTCCTTTCATCTTGCTCGATCAAGTCTCTAGCTTGATCGGTTTCCGTCTCCCATATTCTCAGAGAAGCGAACTATAACCTTCCGTTGATGTAAAAATAAAAATTCAGTTATTAAAATGTAACAAAAGTTTTGTAGTTTATCAGTAACTATAGAAAACTTTAACCTTATTGCCTTACTCTAAGTGGTTTACTTTAGATAGCATTTGAAGGTTGTGAGTGATTTTAAACTTATATATTCTGTTGACTGTTTCTACAGTTAGTAGCATAGTTCTGCAGTTTTCTGTGAGATTATTTTTTCATATCATGTTTTTCTTCACTCCTATTACTCCTGTTAATATTTTCTTTAAACAAATAATAATAATTTATCAAAAAAAAGTTGGAGAATTTAGTGATACAAGAGATTAAAACTTGGAAAACCTTTACCTGGGGTTAAATGTTTTTAATAGTTACTGAAATATACACTTTTTTAATGCTTCGATTATCATAGTTTTGTTTTTGTATATCTAACTCAACTATTAAGATTACCTAGTAAATTATTGTTTATGTAGTATTCAATTTTTCTGTTGCTACATAAATAATTCTTGTCTGGAATTGTGATTGTAACCTTTTGTTTAAAAAAAATGAAAAATGTGTTATCAAAATATAACAAAATAAATGATTATAATATAACTGAATTGTAAAAAATTTATAGTTTAGTAAACGCAGACTTGTTTAACCCCCTTTGCATAATTAGTGTACCTCATGCAATATATGTCAGATATATACACTTTCTCCAAATACCACAACTATTGCTATTACTATTACTAATACTATTACTATCAATACTATACACTTGTTTTGCACAGATGATGGTCAGTTTTTATTTAATTATTTCTGCTATACAGTCTTTATTTTTCTGACTTTTTTCTCTTCAATTTCCCACCTATTGTGTTTCCACTTTTTCCTGCTTTTTACTGCCTAACAGAATTATGGTAAATTCATGTAAATTTAACCGTAAAGAATATTTACCTTTACCTTAATTTTCTTAAGGGTATATCTAAGTTGTTAGTATTTGTATTGTAAGCATACTTTATTTTAAGCAATTCATACTGATTAATCTTGAGCTGTGGCTGTTTCTTTTTAAAATTAGTGATGTCATTTCACTTGAAGAAGAAAAGAAAAAGTATGGAAATGGCAGACAATGCAAAGTAGTACTCATACATTAAGAGATCTCATATTTTATGGAGTATTTAATTTACTAGCTTATTGACTATATATGAGTTTTTCCAACTTAATTATATTTGGAAAATGAAATTATATTCTTTTTTTTTTTTGATTAAAATGATGATTGTATTTTTAATAAGATTTTGTGATAATCTAATCCTTCAATTTTATAAATTATGATAAATATATTCAACTATTAGTTTAAACATATTCATTGTCACATAATTTTAAATTTAAATTTATTGTGACTCCATAACTCTTGCTAACCTGATCGTAAATGAAAAATCAAGTGTGTAAAATAATTAATCATTCATGGAATTAAAAACTAAATCATTAATTATACAAAGTCAATTTCAAAAATAGTTTTAAATTAAGAGTAGATATAATTAGTTCAAACTATAAAATTAATGGATTAAATTGTTATAATCTTTTTTAAGAATTTTTTTGTCATTTTGATCAAAGATATAATATGGATATACAAATTTATATTTGGCCATTTAATTTTACTAATTTAATTTCTTATTATTCCATTTCTCTTTAATTTGTTGTCCATATTAGTTAGTATCAAATGTTCCCAAAAGAGGGGGAAAAACATATCTGAAGAAATATTTAACTAATCAACTTGGCCGACAGAAAATTGATTAATTGGTTGATGCTGGGGTCGTCTTACTGTTTTTGTAGATGTTAATTTTTGGTTTAAAGTAGAATTAGTAGAATATTTTCCATGATATAATTATAATTTAATTGCTACATAATTATAGTTCTAGATAAGTCAAGGCAGTATATCTATGATCTATTTTATGTTTTCTTGCCACTAATCTAATGATCACTGCACATTAATTAATTAGGTTGGATATCTATTTGGTTTCTTGAATAAACAAGCCAAATTACATTTCTGACTTGCATATATAGAAAAATAAATGTGAAGATATAAGTAAAGCTGAGTAAAGTGAGGTTCTTTTCTTTATACATGTGATTATCAAATTATGATTTGTGATTTGTGTTATATATAATGAAATGCTTACCTACCAATTTGACATTATGGGTCTTTATACTCAAAATTTGTCAAATAACTGATTCACCCAATAAATTATTATATAATATTTTATAATTATTATTATTGTTGTTTTTAATGTCATATTTAATAAATCAAATAGGATTGTCGAGGATCAAACACTAGATTTGTCGATCATATAAGTTCTAACACTATATCAAATAATCAATTCAATTAAAAGTTTAACTGTTAGTTGAGGCTTCCATTCTTTATCCTAAACAATTTTATACTATATTGGTCAAATAACTCTAAATTCGAGCTCGATATACACCTTATAATTATTATTATAAGGAAGATTTGATTTAAAATACCAATCATTACAAAAGCTAAATTGTTAAATAAAACTGCATAAACAAAAAACTGAAGTGGGTTATGGCATAGAGTAATGCTATATGATTTATTTATTTTGTACCGTCTGACGTGGAAATCAAAAAATGAATATATTAAATGTTATTTTTGAGATATACAATTTTAGATGAAAATTGGACGAATGAAACTTGGCCACGTAATAGGATCGTACCGGTCTTTATATATGTGATACATGTTCATATAAATCCAATTTTTCTTTATACATGTGATACATGCTCATATAAATCCAATTTTATATATTTTGATAATTTAGTTTTAAATTCTTAAAATAACGAAAAGGATATCGACTCAGACAAAAGTCAGTGAAAGAATATTTAAACACACAAACAATTGAAATAAATATTAAATAGCAAATATTAAAATTGACATAAAATATTAGTAATAAAACTTTACAATTGATTTTCATATGCCATGAAATAACATAAGTGGATATAATTGGCTCATAAGTTCTAATAAAGATACCAATTAGCTGTAGCTCAAATGGTATAAGCGCTGGACAGCATATGTCAAGGTTGTGTCCTCCCACAAGCGCTCCCCTCCCCAATTATATAAAAAAAAGTTTTAATAAAGATCAAATTGACACTTGAATCTATATATTTTAGGAGAACTATTTGCATAGCAATGTGACATCATCCACAACAAAGTAAAATGTTATTATCAGTGAAAAAAGCATTACCCCATTCACCAATTATTAAGCACCTAAACATGGAAAAATGAGGAAATGGAATAAAAGGAAATGAAATTTGCCCTAAAAACTTATGATATAACTTGTTAAAAGGTTATCCATCCGACAAGAACTCGTAGATATATAGACTTAGATAGAGCCTTTTAAGCAGTAGCAACAGCTTAAAAGAATCTTTGAAATGACTGAAAATTGATAAATGCATGTAATTTAATCCAGTCAATGATCAAACCAAAGTTTTTGGTGATTGTTTTTGTGGTTGATATGATTGCCCTAAATTGCGTGTCCGCTAGTATTGGATTGCATGTTCACTCATATGCTTATAGTAAGAGAACTAATAATGGATATTTTGAATTTGCTAAAATAGAACTAAACCGAATAATTCATTTGGACCAATAAATTCAGTATAATTACCCAAACACAAGTTAGGAAGACGTTTTTTTAACTTTAGTGAAATTGTGAGTTTAAATCGTATTTATACAATTGTTTAAAATTTAAAGCTAAAAGTTTTACTTTCCATAGAAAACCTATTCGGCTCGGATTCTCTGTCTAGACGTAAAATAGAGACCTACATCGATCTGTTTGGTAACCCAATCAAACCGAAACCAAAATAATCAAAATTGAATTGTTCTAAACTTTCTATCGGGACTGTAATGTATTCAAATCGAACCATAATCACCGAATCGAAATTTTATTGTTAATTTGGCCGGCTATCTGGTTAGTCGAATAACCGAATTTTTACCTAAAATCACCTTCTTAGAAATCTAAATTACACAAATTATTCGGTGGTTCTAGGTAAAAATTTGGTTTCGGTTAACCAAATAATCGGTCAAAACAAGAGTACGGATATTTACACTATTGTTCAATGGAGTTTTACTCGGGCAGTTTTCTTTTTTAATTAAATGTAATAATACTAAATTTCCTTATTCTAGTATGGATTTGTTCAGAAATCCAGATTGTATTCTTTCGAACGTTAATTCATTTTTGCCTCTTAATGAGCCGTAGCCTCTAGTACATTTTTTATGTCATTTTTGTGCAAAAACTCTTGAGTAGGTGTTTTTAGCCACCGCTTGTGGCTGTTTTTTTTAATATACTTTCATTCATCAAAAAAAACAATAGTATTTATGTTCAGTTGCAATTTAGTTTGAATATATTTCAGTTATGGTTTGGTTTAACAAATTTAGAATAATACGGTTTTGGTTATTTTGTTTTTAGTTCGGTTCGATGACCGAACCGATGGATTCACTTACCTACGTATAAGTCCTTATAGGTCTTGTTAAAAGAAATAGTCCTTATAGGTCAAAGTTAGTGCATCCAAGCCCTTGTGATGCTTTCCGGCACATCTCATCCCTTATGCTTACCGCTGACGTATGCATACTTATCCAACATTAATCATATTAATAAAATATAAATAAGAACAAAAATGATATTATTGGTAACAGCCTTTAACGTGATCGTATTCAAAAATAAAATTATTTTCGCATGATCAGAAGCTGGCCACGTCATATACTGAAGCTATATTATAATACGAATCTGATCACTTTCAAAAACTTATTATTATAACAATGACTTTTCAACTGATAATTTAAATAATTAAAAGAAATTGGCCTTTTGTAAATTAAAATTGAAAACTTGAAAAAAAATTACTTAAACAAAAGGCAAAACGTTTAAATTGATCTTTATGATCAAAACATATTTAGATCTCTGAGATAAAACAGTGCCTCATTCAAATCTTATGGTCACCAAAAATAGTATAAAAAAGACCATTCTGTTAACTCCGCTAAATATTTCGTTTCATTAAAGTAAGAAGTTCAAATAAATTCATATGGTCAAAAATTAAAACATTTAAAATCTTATAAGGTTCATTTTAAAAAATATTATTTTAATTAAATATAATTATTTTAATTATTACAAAATTATTCTAAACTAATGCTTATTATTTTTCAGTTCAGTCAATCAATAGCTATTTTAAATTTTTTTACGTCTTATTTAATAGTCAAAACTGATTATGCTCGTAAATTTTATTTGAATTTTTAGAATATTTAGTTATTTGATTAATTTTTATTTTATTAATAAAAAATATATAGTTACTTAGTATAATTTTTTATTTACATAAAAAAAATTATGTTAATTATTTAGCATAATTTTTTTATTTAATTAAGCTAAAAATTTAAATTATAATAATTTATAAAATTATTTTTCTTGTTTATACTAAGTAAGATAATAACTCTACTACTTAATAGAAATCATTATTTAATTATACTACGTGAATAATTTATTAGTCTAATTAAATAGTGATTATACTAAGCTATCACAATAATTATTTTAAATATTTTATTTTATATTTAATTATACAAAGTATAAAATTTATTATAATTACTCAATATATAGTATTTAATTAATTATACTATTCATTAACAGGTTTAAAATCTTCAATTTTATTAAACTTTTATTTTTTTTATGGAAGATTAAATCAAACAACCACAAAAAGTGGCACAAAAAAACAAACTCAAAACTTACGCACTCAAGTTGCGACTCTAAGAAGAAAGATACAAGGTCACACGACCAAAATACAATCTGGATTTGGATAAAAATTTAAGGTCGAATAAGAAAATGAAGGATAACAAAACTTATAAAAAAAGCTGTCTTTACAAAACACTCGAATACAATGTCTTCCGGAATAGTTTTCTTTTGTGAAAAATCTCTCGTTTCAACACTTTCATAAATTCTACACCACTAAATCCCAACTCGAATCACAAAGATGACGCTAAGAATAATTGGTAAGAGAGCTTTCCATATTGGTAAAAGAAATCTTCAATAGAATGAGGCAATACACATATCAAACCAAACTTCATGAAGATCAAACAATAAACTGACCTCGCAAAAGAACATTGTAATATGTGGTCATGGTTTCCAGTTTCCGACCAAAAATCACAACTTGTTAGTGCAACGTCAATGATACGTCTATGGGCAAGGAAAGAACGAGAAGATATACGACCATAAAGAGTTGTCTAGATGAAGAATAAATTCTGAGGAAAGGATAAAAATTTCACAAAAGCGTTTTGCAAATCCGTATACTTCCAAACTCGTGGAAAGTTTTCTAAGTAAATAACATTAGATGTAGGGGCCATGTTTAGATAGATCAGGTATTGATTTAGGTTTGATTGGCTAGGTTTAGTAGTTGGATTAATGGAGTTTTTGCTAGGATTAGGGTTTGGATCAGTGACGGAGTTAGGGGTAGGCTAGAGAGGGTCTTAACCCCCCCTAACTTTTAAAAAATTACAAAAATTATACAGAACTTATTTAATTTTACAAAACGATCTTCTATAGCTTAATAAAATAACCCCCCCCCCCCCCCCACTAACTTATAACTACTCCCTCCGTCCCAATAGAGTTGTCCACTTTGCCTTTATCACACAGTTTAAGAAAAGCAATTATTGTTTATGGGTTTTATAAAATTTTCCTTACTTTTCTTGTCATACCCCTATTTAATATAGGGTCCACTTGCAATTTACTCATTAGTGCATTTTAAATAGGGGTATAATAGTAAAATTGAGTGTAAAAATTAGTTATTTTTTGAAAGTGGACAATAGTTTTGGGACAAATTTTTTTTTTAAAGTGGACAACTCTATTGGAATGGAGAGAGTATAATAGAATAAGTCAATATAAATTACATGGCCCGTAGCCTTAAAATGAGCCCACTCTCCAATTCCCATTTATCTCAATTAACTCATTTTTGACTTTCTCATATAACCCATTTGAATAGCCCATAAAAAAATGGAAATCCAATTTAATTAGGCCATTATTATTGTATTTGTTCTTCTTTTATTTTTCTTTCTCATCATCAATGTCCTTTGGTTTTCTATTTGAAGTAACGAACAAGACACTGCCTTTTTCACAATTTGCTCTTTTGAAAAAAAAATTTGTTCCAGATTATTATTTTCATTAAATATCTATTAGAGAATCATCAATTAAACTTGAAGCCATTTGTTATTTTCTCTAGCTATCTAAAGAAAGATGCGTATGAATAGACATATAATGTATATTGATATTTGACCCCCTCTATATAAAAATCCTAGCTCCGTCACTGGTTTGGATCTTGGAAACATCGCACGACTCTAAGATAGATTTAGTCTTGAACTATTGTTTATCGTTAAATTGTGTATTTTCTAAAATGTCCGTTATGACGAGTGATAAAGGTTAAACATCTTTTAATTCTCATGTAAAACCCATTATTTATTTATTTGGTCCCTAAATTAATTTTGACCAAATAAAAATTAACTCTATATTTGTTTTGGTAAGCCCATCCGGTTTTCAAAATTTCGCGCTAACTAATCCGGATCCGACCCGCGTCGCGCACCTGACATGGTGGGTGAGTCTGCCAGTGGGGATTTTCTGCATTCACAAGACTCGAACCCGAGACCTTGCTTAAGCAATATCAAGCCGCTTACCACTTGTACCAATCCAGGTAAAATTAACTCTATATTAATTCAATATATGGAAAAATGATAATCGTTTTTCAAAATATGATATACGCCTTCTAATTTGGCACTTTATATAATCTATAGGCGATTTGACTTATAAATCAAAGTTCAATAATATGATTGCACGCGAAAGGCAGACATCCATATATAAGAATCCTGATTGATGAAAAGTAAAAATTTAGGAACTAAAAAGCAAAACTAAAGATCAAGACCAGCTATAGAACACATATAATTAAGATCCCTAATCATGAATTATCCAATATAATTATGTTAATGAGTAAATGAACTTCAACCTTTCTTCTTTCCTTTTTCTAAAGTGGTCTGAAGAATCTATAACAAATTGATGTTTTCGAGTATAATGATATTTCATTTCCCCCAAAAATATATATATGTATATAAAGTTTTAATTTTGAAAAATTTAAAATATAAATTTACTATTTTAATGTGAATAATTAGATCAAAACATCAATTTTATCTTTTAATAATTTCAACCACTTCTAATATATATTTTTAAATTATTATTAATTATCACATCTTGTGGCGTGAGCTCTTGAGTAGTTGAGGTTTTGCCACATCTCGTGGCTATTAATAAAGTTTTATTTATCAAAAGAAAATTATCACTTTATTCAGTAACAAATTCAAAAGTTGTCTTAAACTTTAAGAAGTAATTGATGTTTTGAAATATAAATTAATGACCTTGAAAATATCTAAATATTTAAAATAGAGTTTGAAAGACCCTATGGGTTATAAGGCAAACCGGTTTTGATTTGGAAAACGGAAGTTTAAAATTCTTTTAAAGCGGAATTAGAATTTCAAACAAGATAGGGGTAAAGAGGATGACACAAGAGATTTAGAGTGGTTCGGATCAACTCACGATCCTACTCCACTACTCAATTTAAGATTGAGATTTTAGAATCCACTAAATGGGATTGTGCTTTATAGATAAGCACTAACTTTACAAAGAGATTTCTTAGAGATAATCTCAAACTCACAATTGATTTTTCAAGGATAATCAAGAACCTATAAGGGTTGAGTTTTTCCAAAGCTAAACTCTAACTCACAATGATTAGGAGTTTCCAAGATTACTCCAAAACTACAACAAAACTAAGTGATTTAAAAATGTATGTTTGTTGTTTCAAGGTGTGTAAATCATTTACCTTGAAACATTGCAAATGGGTTTATATTTATACCCAAAGCAATTTACAAGCATAGCAAACAAACAAAATTTACTATGCTGAGATTCTGCCTGTCGCGCCCGTGATCCTTTTGTCGCGCCCGTGATTTATGAATGAAGACAAAATCTTCAAACGGCTAGTGACACGTGTCTTCTCGTTATTGGGAGATCAAGAATATATCCGTTGGATTTGCAACAGTCTGATCAATCGCGCCCGTGATCCCTTTGTCGCGCCCGTGATACCTCAAACGGTTACTTAGGGTTTTCAGGTGTATGAATATCGCGCCCGAGATTTACTTTGTAGCGCCCGCGATTCATGAATCTCGCCCGTGATGAAAGAAACATCGCGCCCGTGATTTGCTACTGGATAGCTTGAGGGTCAAAAACTCGATTCTCGCTAGAAAGCTCCGAATCGACTTCCGATCGATCCTATGAGATCTTATACACTAATAAACATGATTAGATCACTCATAGTTGATTGTCAAAGTCAAAACAAAAGGAGTTTGAAAGGACAAAGGTCCAACAATCTCCCCCTTTTTGAGTTTGACAATCAACATGCTAAAATGACTAAGTTAAGTAAGAGTCAAATTGATTTTGGCTCCCCCTCACTTTATGCACAGAAGATATAAGCAATTTATAATGCATAAGCAAGAAATTTTGAACAAAAAAACTTAGCAATTTGAGCATGGAAACTTCTCCCTCTTTGTCAAGCACAAAAAGAATCAAAGCATGTTTAAAACACGGACAAAGGAGCTAATTGAAGGAGATTTTGAAAACAATTTTTAGTCTCTCATTCAATTGAGGCGCAAGACACTAATTTGATATGCATATCAAGCCTAAAACTCATCAATTGATTGAACTAATTTGATTTAAATGATAAAAAATAGGTGATAATTCATCAATTGAATTGTACCAAGGCAAGTCCAATCATTAAAAAAGTTTTAAAGCATATCAAAACTTTTTGGAGAATTAAGTTTTGAAAAATTGATTCTCCCCCTCAAAACAACAATTTTGGAAAACATGGCATATAGATTGATACAAATTTTACCTATGTTGCCATTTTCCAAAAGCTTCCATTGATCATCCACCTTATGATTTGAGATTGGTTTAGTGGACATCAATTGTACCTACAAAGCAAATCACTTAGGTACCCAAACAACTTTGGGTCCTTGAAAGTTAATGCTTGAATAGTTCAAAGGGATTAGCCTTAATTGAACTTTTCTCACATAGCAATGAACATTAATGTGACCATATTGCATGCAATAAAAACATTGAGTTCTATGGTTCGCATTTGATTGCTTTTGAGGTGGCTTGGTTCTAATGGTCTCATAAGAACAAGCACAAGCATGTACACAAGAATTGACATTTGAAGATGCATGAACATGTGAGTTCTTTCTAGTCTTCTTGTTCCATTTTTGACTATATTGAGAAGCATAGCCATGTCTCAAGGGTCTTGTACCCTTGTTGCTCTTAGCCTTTTGAGCCAAGAATGGCTTAGGCCTAGGAGCTTGAGCATGCACCTTCTTTGCCTCAATTGGTTTGACCAATTTAGGAGGAACTTCTATAGAAGAAGTTTGAGACAAAATGGACTTCACAAATTTAGTCCCATTGGAACTAGAGGCATTTTGATTATAGCCAAGTCCATATTTTATGGTTGGGCATCTTTGAGATACAAGAATTGAATCCAAAGTTGCCTTCCCTTTTTGAAATCTAGAAAGTGAATCTTTTAATTCAAGAATTTCATTATTTACTTGATCATTTTCCTTAAGCAAGTTATCAACATTCAAACCTTGCTTAGGGATAGATTCTAAAGATGACTTGAGAGTTTCATTTGACAATTTAAGCTCATGAAATTCTTTTGTTAAAACAATCATTTCATCTTTGGCTTTAGAAGCCTCATTTTTGAAAAATAGCATCTTGGCTTTATAATCACCACATTTAATTACTAGTTCATCAAGCATGCTACACATATCATCATCATCATCATGAGCATCATCAACAACAATATCATCAATAACATCAACAATATCATTTTTAACATTTAAGCATGCATCATGTGATTCAACACCAATACCATCCCAAGATAGAAAAGATTGGGGGTTTACCTCTAGTGTTGGTTCCTCCTCAAAAGACATGAGGCACAAGTTGGCATCATGGTGGCTATCACCATCCGATTGAGAATCACCATCCCAAAAATTCTTGGAACCCCCCTTTGAACTCTTCCTTGAAGAGGAGGATCTACCATGATTGCCATTTTCCTTCATCTTGAGCTCATTCACTCTCTTTGTGAGCCTCAAGAGTTCTTCCTCATTGCTTTCCTTCTTGTTCTCTTCTAAAGGAGTACTTGTTGATGCTTTGAAAGCAATATTCTTCTCCCTTGCCATTTCGGCTTCAATGAGCTTGATGTAAGACATCTCATGAAGAAGAAGCTTCCCGATTAACTCATCCGTCCTCAAGGTGGACAAATCATGAGTTTCAATGATGGCGGTGGTCTTAGGTTGCCATAGAAGAATAGGAAGGGATCTAAGGATTTTACCATTGATTTCACTAAGCTCGTAAAATTTCCCAAGTTGCTCAAGACTATGAACAATCTTTAGAAGTCTTGAGGTCATAGAAGAAACATCTTTATTAGGCAAGCCTTTGAAACCTTCATACTCTCCAAGAAGCAACTCAAGCTTCTTACCCTTAACTTGATGTGTACCTTCATAGTAGCTCTCTAAAGTCTCCCACATTTGCTTGGCACAATTCAAGTGTTGAATTCTACCTTGTTCTTCTCTAGAAATTGAGGAGAGGAGAGTAGTGATGGCTTTTCTATTCATACCATTTTCCTTCTCTTGCTCTTTAGACCATTCTACTCTCTTCAAAAGAACTCCATTCTTGTCACATGGAGGTGTCCATCCCCTTAGAAAAACACTCCATAGATCAACCCCTTGCATATCAAGATAATTTTCCATCATATATTTCCAAACTTTGTAATTTGACCCATCAAGAAAAGGTTTGAGAGTGATGAAAAAATTTTCGGTTGCCATTTTTGATCGAAAACTCTAGCAATTAAGCGAAAAGAAGAGCACCTTGCTCTGATACCAATTGAAAGACCCTATGGATTATAAGGCAAACCGGTTTTGATTTGGAAAACGGAAGTTTAAAATTCTTTTAAAGCGGAATTAGAATTTCAAACAAGATAGGGGTAAAGAGGATGACACAAGAGATTTAGAGTGGTTCGGATCAACTCACGATCCTACTCCACTACTCAATCTAAGATTGAGATTTTAGAATCCACTAAATGGGATTGTGCTTTATAGATAAGCACCAACTTTACAAAGAGATTTCTTAGAGATAATCTCAAACTCACAATTGATTTTTCAAGGATAATCAAGAACCTACAAGGGTTGAGTTTTTCCAAAGCTAAACTCTAACTCACAATGATTAGGAGTTTCCAAGATTACTCCAAAACTACAACAAAACTAAGTGATTTAAAAATGTATGTTTGTTGTTTCAAGGTGTGTAAATCATTTATCTTGAAACATTGCAAATGGGTTTATATTTATACCCAAAGCAATTTACAAGCATAGCAAACAAACAAAATTTACTATGCTGAGATTCTGCCTGTCGCGCCCGTGATCCTTTTGTCGCGCCCGTGATTTATGAATGAAGACAAAATCTTCAAACGGCTAGTGACACGTGTCTTCTCGTTATTGGGAGATCAAGAATATATCCGTTGGATTTGCAACGGTCTGATCAATCGCGCCCGTGATCCCTTTGTCGCGCCCGTGATACCTCAAACGGTTACTTAGGGTTTTCAGGTGTATGAATATCGCGCCCGAGATTTACTTTGTAGCGCCCGCGATTCATGAATCTCGCCCGTGATGAAAGAAGCATCGCACCCGTGATTTGCTACTGGACAGCTTGAGGGTCAAAAACTCGATTCTCGCTAGAAAGCTCCGAATCGACTTCCGATCGATCCTATGAGATCCTATACACTAATAAACATGATTAGATCACTTATAGTTGATTGTCAAAGTCAAAACAAAAGGAGTTTGAAAGGACAAAGGTCCAACAGAGTTATAATGAGAAGCTAATAAAAATTAGCAAATTAACTACTATTATTTTTTTATGTTTATCTAAATTAAATGTTGTCTATTTTTGTGAGACGTAACTAGTAATACTACGAGTTAAATATATAAAATATCTCATCCTACATAATAATTATTAAATTTCTCTAATTTTTTAAAAATTACTTATTATTTCTCTTATATTCGATCAAATTCACTATGAACTCCTTTTGTCATCCAATTATGTGAACCGACTTATTAAAAAGTTTGATTATTAAAATGAAATTTAACTTCATATTTAAACTTACTTTTGTTTGATTGTTTGTTATATAAAAATTAAGCAAAATAAAAATAATTTATAATTATTTATTAAATAAATCTATAATTAGATTTGTTTTTCTAAAATGTAAATATAAAACTTCCAAATTTAAATTTAAAAAACATTCTAAAAATTAAATAAGTTTAATACATTTCAGTTTTATTTAATTTAGAAATTTTGAAATTTAATATATTATATTTTGATTTTTGTATTGTTGTTTTGAAGTCGAAGCATCCTGGGATGATAAATTAAGTCTAAAGAATGAATGAAACATTGGTGAAACAAATCCTAACGTTTCTCCTTTTGAGCGATTTAAGCCTAACATTAAAAACGTTCCAGAACAAATCCTAACCTTTTTAATTTTTACATTTTGTAGCCTCATCCCGAATTCCGGCCAATTTGTCATTTTTTTAAGCTACAAAATGCAAAAATGCGAAAGATAGGGATTTTATTTGCAAAATTATGAAATGTTAAGAATTAATATGTCAATAATATGGATGTCACAGATGCATATAGTGGCCGGAAAAATGATTGGGCTACAAAATGTAAAAATTGGAAAAATTAGAATTTATTTCGTAAAGTTTTAAACGTTAGGCTTAAATTAAAAAAAAGTGAAACGTTAGTATTTGTTTTGCCAATACCCCTAATAAATATAAAGCACGACTCTTAAATTAAAAAAAATTGTGTCTTTCATCAATTATGACTGGATCTTTTAATTTTTACAATTATGTCCAATTTGAAATTGTGTTCAAAACTTTGAATTTCATTTTTTTAAATTCAAACTTTTATTTCTTCTATCAAGTACGATCACATTTTAAAAATATTGTCTAACTTTTAGAAAGAGTAACTATGAAAATTTGGTCGCAATTAAAAAAATATGCAAAAGTTTGAATTTTTAAAATAATATTTAAAATTTTGGACATAATTACAACAAAACATTTTAAATTGAATATAATTAAAAAAATTAAAAAAATTTGATTATAATTGATAAAAGGTGTAAATGTATGAATTTATAAGATAATATGACCTGAATTTAATTGATTTTTGAATTTTTGTTTGATAAAACTATTTTAAAACTGATTGATAAAACTATTTTAAAACTGATTGAAAATTTGGTCTCAAATTTTTGTTTTTGCTATTTTATGAATTCTTTTGGAAAAATAAACTTATCAACAAAATTAGACTTTATTTTAAATAATTAATTTTTTGTCGATTCAACAAATGATGTTAATTGACAAAAACACCAAGAGAAAAATAACTATATTTAATAAAATTGGATGGAAATTAGAACTATAATTTATTATCTCTTCCTTTGCAATCAAATTAAGAATATATTTTTTGTTTTTGGATTTTTCATTTTGATTAACAATTTTTATTAAACATTTTGTCATTTTTTTTATCCTCACCAATTAATATTCAAAGAAATGAAAAATTTAGAGAGTTGTGATATATTTAATATAGTATGAAAATTTTAAAAATTAATTTTTTTAAATGATGTATAAAGGAAAGCTTTCCATAAGGTAAAGGAAATATCACAGGACTTTTTGTATTTAATAATAATAACAATAAGAAAAAACGATTAATTTAGCTTTCCAATTTGGCACGAAATATCAAAATAGTCTAAACTCGTAAAATAAGGTTAAACAAATTCACAACTTGAAAAAATGGATTAAAAACATCCAAATAGAGTGGAATATCACCCTCCCTCTACTATGTGAAACCGGATCAATTCACCCATTCTGACTGGCGTCTCCCCTCTATTCCGGTTTTCCGACCGCCATACACCCACCGAAAACAACCGCCGACTACGATTCTCACTGTGATAACCCGCCTTCGTCCTAGAAGGAGGCGTGCTCCTCCTTGCCGGAGAAGGAGCAGTTGCTCCTTCTCAGGCTGCGGCGGCGATTACCGGTGGATACGCGCCGTAGTTACAAACGGTTACGGCCGGGCGGTTTCCGGTGGATGGAGTGATGGAGTGATGGAAAAAATAAAATTTCTAAATTTGTTTAAAAAAGTTATTTATTATATGAATTTTTGAAATAGTGGAATTTTTTTTTAAATCTTCAACTACTTATTTGAAGAATTTAAAAAATATTAAGAATTATTTCAAAAAATTTACCATTTTTCTATGGAGATTGTGTTTCAAATGCGGTGTGAGAGTGGACGAGAATTAATGGAAAAGAGTGTATTTGTTCCGGTTTGATATAGTAGTGAATTTGTTTGATCGATTTTGCGAGTTTCAACCATTTTGATCTTTTGTGCTAAGTGGAGGGGTGAATTGATCCTTTGTTCATAATAATAACATATCCTTTCTATAAATTCTTAAATTTGTAAATGAAAAGACAAGATATAATAAAGGAAGTGAAATATACTAAAACAGTGGATCGACACATCAACATCTGAAAACATACCCAGAAGCTACAAATCTGGCAAAATAAGCCAAAAATGGCAGTAAGAGTCTGCTCACTATTTACCTTCCCAATAACTATAGTAGTAATAAAGTATGTGACTATGTATATGCGATTAGGTTTTTCATTATTAAAAAGAACAAAATTATTGTGAATACTTTACATAGTCAAATTTTTTTATTATTGAATAAAAAAATAGTAAAAAATTTAAATCTGAAAGCTTACACATAAAATGTGACACATATTAGATAGCGCACTACAGCCTACGATTTAAAAAGAGAAGGAATATAAAGTAAAAATAACCAATAAAAAGGACAAAGTATCCAAACATCTCAATACATCATTTCCGGTATAAAAAAACATAGAGTGAGAGGTTTTGTAAAAATGAACCGCCTTGTGAATATTTGAAGTTATCAAAGGCTCAATATTGAAATCTTCCATTTTAAAAATTTTCCTATGCTGGATCTCCTAAATTTTCCGACAATAAAAATATCAAAGAGACTGTCTTGTAAATTTGTAATGCTCTATGTGAAGAGAATTCCAAAATAATAGCAACTCACCAATGAATTAGGAGTCACCTAAAGCAAACCATATTTATTCTTATCTTATCACATTCCAAAATTTTCAAATAAAAGCACAATGAATAAAGATATGATTGTTAGTTTCTGGATTTGAACAAACCGATTACTTCAAACCCTTCGTCTATGAAGAATAAATATATGAAGAGTCAGATAATTAAGTTGCTACCAAAATAATTGATCTCACCCAAACATCATTCCAGAAATAAATATGGATAGCTCAATGTCATAGAAATTAATAATTTCATGTTTCTTTTTGAATTACAATTTGAAGTTGTTTGTAACAAGATTATTGAATTAGGTCCATACGATTTTGATCAAAGTTATGACAACCTTGAATGTATATGAACCCATCCAAAATCGAAATTATCCATCTATGGATTTAACTTCGAGTGTGCCTTGAGAGTTTTGGTCAATTGATATGCTAAGCAAGAATTGAAGCTCTTGTGGTTTGCTTCCTTTTTTTTTTTATTAAAGATAGTAACCGACTTTTTAGAGGTGTCTTAGCCATCCAAACTAGATCCACATTGACTTCCCTCCTATTATGATTAATGTATTATCAGTAGAACTAAACCAAATAAAAGATTTGAGTGGCAATTTTTCCTCATAACTTGTAAGCAATGAGCAATTAACATATAAATTAATTTTGTCAACATATCATCGATTATGGGCAATTAACCCCACTTTGGGAATTTGCCCCCTCAACTTGTAAGCTAATTGTTCCCTAAATTGACAATTTATCCCCTCAACTTGTAAACTAATTTGTCCAAATGGGATTAATTGCCCATAATTACCAAATTCGTGACTAATTTGCCCACAAAATTAATTTGTGTGTTAATTGCCAATTGCTTACAAGTTGAGGGGGCAAATTGTTATTTAAGTCTTAAATAAAAATAGAACGAACAACAAAAAATCATTTTACCCCCTCATCTTGGCAAGAAATATCAAAAACGTCAAAATTAGTGAAACCATATCACTTTTACACTTAATTTTGCATAACCGTTTCAGATACCCTTTCCCCACTCTCATCCAAAAAAATATAACACACTCTCCAATAAAAAAAATACTATATAATGATCCTTGATATATTTTTTATTTTATAAATAAATACTTGATATTGATTAAATTCTAATTATATTAAATCTTAAAAATCTTTTTTAATGTTTACAAAAATTTATCCTCTTCAACCTCCACTCCGGCAGCGACTCTGGCGACGTCCATCTCCGCTAGTGCGGCAATGTCCATCGAGCTCAGACCATCTAAGATTCAAGGTTTTCGAAGAAGGTGGCGGTTGTTCGACGGTCATTTTGCTCGGACATGATGGCATTTGAAAGGGAAAAGAATAAGAAAAATATAAAATCTAGAAACATCAACTGGAAAATATTTAAAAAGGTCTTTAATTTAATTTGATTTAATTAAAATTTAATTTTGATTAATTAAAACATATTATGATTTATTATGAAATTCACTTTTTCTTTTTTTATCAGAGGGAGGTTTTTAATTCGGTTTTCCATAATTATAAATTTCTTTTATTCTGTTCGCTATATTTATTGGTTATTTTTGTTCGGTTTGTTATGTTTATGGGATTTTTATACTTTTTTTTTATAATTTTGATGTTTTTAATATTTCATGCCAACATCAAAGAGTAAAAATATTCTTTTTTTTAATATTCTTTTTTAAAAAATAAAGGCTTAATTCCGTAAAAAAACCTCAACTTGTATTTTTTTTTCGTTTATACCCTGGCCTTGTAAAAACACCATTTGTACCCAATTTTGAGTTTTTATGTTTCATCTCTACCCAAAAGCATTAAATTGTACTCTTTTCATTTGAAAAAGAGTTTAAAACAATCCTTCATTTTTAACTTATATATTAATTAGATATTAATGTTATTAATAGTATAAAAATACCATCTTCTTCAAAAAATTAAAAATAATAATTATTTTTTTATTATTTTTTAAAAAAATATTTCCAAATTTTTTTAATTTTTTTAATTTTTTTTTAAAATATTACCGACAAAAATATTAAAAATAATAATAATTTTATTATTTTATTATTTTATAAAATTAAAAAAATTAATTAATTATTTGGATGTATTTAATTATTTTTTATGTTTAAGGATTTATTTGTATATTTTAAAATAGAAAAAAGTATGTTTTAAGCTCTTTTTCAAATGAAAAGAATACAATTTAATGCTTTTGGGTAGGGATGAAACATAAAAACTTAAAATTGAGTACAAATGGTGTTTTTACAAAATCAGGGTATAAACGAAGAAAATATGCAAGATGGGGGGTTTTTAAGAAATTAAGCCAAAAATAAAATGAGAGTGGCTTATTTAAAAAAAAAGAGAAAAGAATTATTTATTCTTTTAAGATTTGTTTATATGCTCTATTAAGTTTAATTCGTTCGAGAATATTTAAATATACTTCTAATATTTTTAAAAATGAATAATCATGTCACAAATTTAACTCATAAATAAAGTATTGGAGTCTGGTTGCTAAAATCGAAAAGTTTGGACTAATAACATACTTCAATCTTTACAAACTTCAGGATTTGTTTTTAAATCAAGAGCGTAAATGATTTTGTTTTTCTTAAAATAATAGACACAGCATATTAAAGGGACCCGCATATATCAGTACCTCACATTAGTGGAAATCCCACGTGCACGCCTGCTGTTAATGTCGGCTAGAGTTTGTCAATAAAAATTTATTCTAAATACATGTAAATTTACACGTGTCGTGTTATTAGAAATGGGATCCACGGCGCCTAGACTAACGTGATACCGTACTAGATCGCTGTCGCGTCTCAATCGCCACCTTTTCTTTCTAATCTCGTAGAAATATTTGTATGTGGGACCATCCATTTGATTGGGTCCTACCTTCCCACTTTTAGGCGGTTAAATTAGAATTTTCTGTACGGACACAAATACGGATTTTTGATGGATGTGTTCCTATAAAATTTAAAAAATTCCAATTTAATGCCTTCTTTGAAAAAAAATACCAATTTTTACCTGAACACACTTAATCCGCATCGAGCTACAATCCGCATTTTTAAAATACGAATTGTATGAAATATATATTTAGTAAAGTTTATGTTTTAGCAATCCCAAAGCGTAGATGAGTTGATAAGGCGTTCTTCTAACTTAAATGAGCTCGGAGGTTTGAACCGTACTCATGTATGCAGCCGTTTAAAATTTGGGGTCAGAGCTTTGCCTCCCGTTAGAAACCTACCCGACTCGAATGGAGATTAGTCTGAATATGGGAGGCTTAAAGGTGTCATTTTATAGTTGGAAACCGTTCAGAACACCTCATGATCAGATAAAAAAAATTATGTTTTAATCCTTAATTTTAACCAATAATTTATTATTTCCTTTTTATTTTTGTCTTTATTATCAATATGAAATATGGTTAATAGTCTGCTAAATCCTAATTCATTTCTTTAATTTATGCGATCGTTCTTGTTAGCATATGGAAACTTTTCTCTCTCTAAAAACTTTCTTATCCCTTTTCTCTAGATAACTTATTCTCTAATTCATCTCTTAAAAGGTGGGAGAAGGTGATTTTCCGATTTTAATTAGAAATCACCTCCTCTCCACTTATAAAAATTTAATATTTTACAATTTTTATTTCAATAAAATTTATCCATTTGACAGTTTATCCGATATGAATTTTAGTGTTTTTTTTAATAGAAATTTATGATTTTATATTTTTTGTGATTTGTTTTCTTAGATCTCAAGAATCTATAGTGATCGTTTAAGCTTCATAGTCAATTTCTTGTAGATTTAAGATTTTTGGAAGGTTATCGTTCTAATTTCTTAGAATCTCATTGAACTTGAGAATCGGAAATACTAGATTTTAACGGATCGAGCTGGATCGTCGGTCAAATCGGAAGGACAAATCAAAATACCCGCTCCAACGGAACTTCGCTATCAAATTCTCATTCAGTCCTCTCATGCGAAATCGATGTCTAAATTTGTCTTATTTCGATTTAATTTTTGCTTGTATTTTGAGTGTTTGTTAGTATTTTAAATCAAATATTAAAAGATCATATATTACTTGCTATATGACTTTACATCTGTAAGTTATTCTTCATCAATGAATTCTATTTATGAAAATAAAATGTAATCTTGTACACATTATAAAATATTCATGGATCCGCCACGAGAAATTATTATATAAACTTAGTCTAACACGTTATCCGTGTATTAACGCAATTACATTATAACACGTAATTAAAATGATGATATTATTATATATTACTATTAAAAAGTGTAAAAAAATAACAAAAATATTATAATAATTCCATCATTTTAATGACGTGTATAATGTGATTGGTTTAATACACGGATGACGTGGTAAACTAAATTTATATAATAATTTTTCGCTCCGCCAGTGTTATAGAATGGCTCCCCTCAAGTTTAAAATTTCTGCATTTCCCTCAAGTTCATTTAGATGGATGACACATAAGCAAATTTTAATTTAATGTAATAATATTTTTAGCATTTTGTTTATTGGCCTAATGTCTTAAAAAACCCCGACCTTTTAGCCCCTTTTCAATCATACCCTGACGTTGCAAATTTGTCAATTTTACCCTATTTTGCATTTTTGTGTTTCAATTGTACCCTGAAAAATTAAATTAACGTTTTTTGCGTTTGGAAATTTGTTTAAAACATTCTACATGTCTCGCATATATTAATTGTATATTTTTAAAATTTATTTAAAGTTAGTTAAATTAATTAAGAATTTAAATTAGTGTTAATTTGATTATGGTTTTTAGTTAGTTTTTAAAAATAAAGGACTTATTTGTACTTTTTTGAATAAAAAAGAATTTAATATCATGTTTAGACTTAATTAATTGAACGATTTAATCATTTAAGTAAAAAAATTAAAAAAAATTAAAATATTGGGGTACAATTGAAAACGGAAAATTCAAAAGTGGGTAAAATTGACAAATTTTCAACGTCGGGGTAGAATTGAAAAAAAGTTTAAAGGTGAGGGGTTTTTGAGTGATTAGGCCTTGTTTATTTGTCATCCATTTAAATGCACTAGTTTCGCATTACGTGCTATGCACGTGGCTCGTAATGTAACTCGTCAATGTACTTAGTAAATTTATTATAATCATATCAATTTTTTATTTATAATTAATATTAAATTAGTTAAGTATTTTTGTAAAAGTTAATATAATATATTTATTTATTAATTTTTTTTCCATACTCAATTTATTCTTCTTTTGATTTTATAATAACCATAATTAAATAATTAACTTAATTTTATTAATGATGTCTTTAAAAATAATAAGATTAAAATTTAAATAATAATATATTGACCAAATACAGTGTTTTAATTTTGTAGTTCAATCAAACTAAAAAATAGGTATTTTTACTAATTTGAAGACAATTAAATTTTTAAGAGAAGTATGCAAAATAAAAATGTCAAAGTTATAATCAAGTTATAATTTTCATTTAGTTTTTTGATTAGGCACAAAATAAAAAGAAAGAAACATAAAAAGAAAAGAAACTACATTCGTGAATAATACTTCTATTCGTACTCAAGTAGTGGCTATGGAGAATAAAACGAAAGATAGAAAACATTATATATATGCATGTGAATTCGATTTGTATTGTAGTTGTATGATGCCTTATAAAAAAAACTCAAATTAATTAAAAAAAAAAACAAAGAGCAACAAAACCGATACATTAAATGAATAAAAGCAATATAGAATAGAAAAACTTACTAATGAGAACAACTTCAGAAATTGGCAGCCATAATTTAGAAAGGTTGTGAGCACACAAAATTTTGTTAGTATTAAGGATATTAACGTTTTATTAAAGAATAAAAAATCAGGGATAAGAGGATTTGCCAACTTGAAATTTGATTTTTTTGTCGTGCCATGTACGTGCCTCGTAACGTAACTCGTCAATGAACGTATTAATAAATTTATTATAATTAGATCAATTTTTTATTTATAATTAATATTAAATTAGCTAAGGATTTAATTACATGTCCCTATAATAATTATAATTAAATAATTACTTAATTTTATTAATAATATCTTTAAAAATAATAAGATAAAAATTTAAATAATAATAAATTGACCAAATATAATATTTTAATTTTATAGTTCAATAAAACTAAAAGATAGGCTTTTCTACTAATTTGGAGACAATTTAGTTATTGATGGAGTCTGCCTTCTGAACCGGTGAGTGAACCTGCAAAACAGGGTAGAAGCTAACCGGACGGTGGTTGTCCGATTAACTCTCCGATGCTAAAGTCAGTTTAGAGCTTTGAGCAGCGTTTTGAGTATATGAATGTAATTGTGATTCTAGGCATACCTCGTGCTCCTTTTATAGTAGTCGAATATACCTAGTAGAGTTGTATTAGGTAGGTGAATCCTACTTTGTAGGGATTCGGCCGTATCTTAAGGATTCTCCTGATTTGTCGAGATCTACCTTAATCTGATAAGAGTCCTATTTAGGAACGTCTTCCTAAATAGTCTTATCTTCCTAAAGTAGAGCTTATCCTTCCATATGTAGTGTTTGTGTCCAAATAGGACAAGGTTTCTATATTTAGTCGTGTATCCGAATCCCGGACCTGACGCGCTCTTGGCGGATCATGTGGGATTCGGTCTTTATTAGTGTATTACCGAATCTTAGAGATTCGGTATCTCCTTCATATCTTTCCGTCTTCAGGGGGAGTCCGGTGTCGCCTGAGAGTGGATCTCCTGCAACTCGGCTCCATTATACTTACAGTAGGATTCGGTATCCATCATTAGCCCCCCCCGCAAGTGAGCTGAAGTAGTTTGGCATTTATGCCTTAGTGGATTTTAGCTCTTTTGGAGCTGAGTTTTTTTATGCGGGCGAGTCGCTTTGCATTCCGGGCGAGTCGTTTCATATGTTTGTGGGCGACGTTTCATCTTTAGTAAGATTCTGCGTTGCCACGTGTTGTCCATCAGTAGAGGGTTATGACTGGATGAAGGACAAGTGTCTTCGTGCGCTATTAGTTGATCCTTATTTGTAATTATGGGATCTCGTCTTTTCGGTTTCTTTGGTTTAGGCTATATAATTGTTCATTTTCTTCAATTTTCTTTCTTCTTTAACCTTTGCTTTCTCTGCAACTGCTTAAACCTTCGATTTCTTCAAGCTTTCTGTGGGTTTTTTTCTTCTGCTGTCAAGATTCCTCGTTTTCAAGTTGCTCCTTATCTTTCTTTTGATCCTGCGTATTTGCTTGCGAGGTATTTTACCTTTTCTCTAATTTAATTTCTTGGTAGTTTTTCAGTTTTCATTTTATTCCTTCTGTTCTTCTTGTTCTTCGTCTTGTTCTTCTTCTTTTCCTTTCTTTTGATCTTTTAGAGTTTTAATTTCATTATCATTCCGTGTTTCCCCCCCATTTTAAAAATTTTAAAATGTCAGAAGTAACTGAGGGGGCGAAGGGTGCTCGTGACGAGCTAGAATATACCCGGAGCTCCTTGTCAAGAGAGCAGATACTCGGTTATTCCGAGGAATTTAGCTTTCCCGAGTCGTATGTTATTCTGAGACCGGCAAAATCGTATCGGGCGAATCGTAGCACCGATTCGCCTTCCAAGATAGTAATTTTTCATGAACAGCTTTTAGCGGGTCTTAGGTTTCCCTTAGAGTCTTTAATCGTAGAGGTCTGTCATAATTTAGGTGTTCCTTTGGGTCAACTGCATCCGAACGCGATTCGCCTTCTTTGTTCTTTTATGGAATCGTGTAGGGTTCGGATGCAGGAGCCTTCGCTTGCTCTTTTTAATTATTTTTATGTTTTCTCCCGCCGAAAGGGTGAGGAATTTATTTTTGCTGGTGGTCGACCGAATCGGTCTCTTTTTAGTCTTCCTTCTTCTTTGAAGGGTTGGACCCCTAAGTTTTTCTTGGTTCAGCACTCTTCTTTCTCTTCTTTTTCGCGGAGTTTTACTTCTAGTAAGGTTTCGCTTACTAATGTACCTGATCTGGATGATGGGGAGAAGGATTTCGCCCTGTCTTTGCTGTCGGATTGTCGTTTTGACAAGCCCAAGTACAGCGTTCTTTTAGAACAGTATTTGAGTCGCCGTGAGATACTTTTGGCGGGTCTTCCTTTAGAAGGTATTTTTCTAATCTTTTGTTGTTATGTTTTTGTTTTGTAGGATGTCGACTTCTCTTGAACATTTGCTTGACAATTTTCATGTCGATATGACTGTAGATATGGGCGAGGTCACCAGTGGCGTTCCTAATCCGTCTTCGGTCGCCGTACCGGATCCAACGCCTAATCCGGTGGATCTTGGTCTTGTTTCCGGCGATCAAGTTCCTGCTGCGACTTCTGAGTCGCCTTTGCTTCCTTCGAAGGAATCAGCTCCTTCTCTGAAGGGGTTGCCTACTGGCGGTCAGAAGCGTCCTGCTGAGGACCAGGCTGGGGCTTCTGCCAAGCGTCCCAAGAAGAAGAAATCTTCTGGGGTGTCTTTCGAGGAGGCACCTCGGTTTGCTGCTTGGGCGGACGCGCAAAATCCGCCTCGTCTTTCAAACGTCGCCATTCTTCATGCTTGCATGGAGAATATTATGATAAAGGAGGACATTGAGTCCATTGATCGCGAGCATGGCGATAATTTGGCTGAGTTCGCCTGTCTCGGCGGTTTTTCGGTATGCTTCTTTCTTTTTTATATTATGATTTGCTTCTTCTTTTTTCTTTTGTTTTTCTTATTTGTTGTTTTCTTTCGCAGGTGGTCCAGTCCATCGCTGTTTTGGAGCGCCGCCGAAGGGATGCGGTGGATCAATTGAAGAAGCTCCAGAGAGATTCCGAATCCTGGCTCTCCGAGAAACAAAAGATGGAGGAGGAGGCTGGCGAGGCGACTGGTCTGATCCAACAGCTGAGGTCCTCCGTATCTACCAAGACTCGGGAGATTTCCGCTTTAGAGGCTCGGGTTCGAACTTTGTCCGAGGAAGTCGAGTCTCTACAGTCTTCTTCAGGTGCTCTCGCTAAGGAGAGGGATGATCTGAAGAAAGAAGAGGGGCGTCTCCGCCGGCGATTGGGTGACTCTGGGAGCTTTTATTCCCAGGTCATGACTCAATACCGGTTGGCGATCGGGGCAAAGCTGCGGGAGCAGAATCCTGGCGTCGATCTTTCTGGAGTCAATCAGTTGGATCCTGCTTCTTTGGCGAAGGAGGTGAAGGCGAAGCTTGATAAGCAGAAGCAAGACGCTTTGAATAAGGCTTAGTTTTTATTCTCCTTTTTGTATTTTTTGCTTTCGCCTTTTTATTTTTTGTATTGGATCGTGGGCGGATCCTTTGTAATTTTGCTTCTGTTAATATAATGATCTTTTGACCATTGCTTTTCTTTAGTTGTAGAGTTAATCTAAACTCGTTTGTTATTTTGAGAAGTTAATCTAAACTTCTGCTGGTGTGATTTATTTGTAGGTCCGAATGGATCCTTTTATTTATTTGACTCGGACGAGTCTAAATTATTTTTAACTAAGATTCAAACGACTCTTGTTAAATTGTATGTATTAGGTCTCGAGCGAGCCTATAAGGTTTGTTTCGCCAAATCGCCTTTTATTTCAAAAATGGAAATAAGTACAAGCCATGAATTTATTGATAATACTTTCTCAGGTGTTCTACATTCCAATATCTGGGTACCATGGACCCAGTTATTGTCTTTAATCTATATGCGCCTTTGCCAGTAGCTTCTTCTATGATGAAGGGGCCTTCCCAATTAGCTTGCATTTTCTTTACTCCTGCGTTTCCTCTGCCAACTTCCGCGTTTCGTAAGACTAGATCGCCTCTTTGAAATTCTCTAAAATTCATTCTTTTGTTATGGTATTTTGCGGCTTGCTTCTTGTATGTAGCGGCTCGGGCTACCGCTTCATCCCTTCTCTCCTCTAGTAGGTCTAGACATAGTCTTGTTCTAGCCTCATTGGTTTCTTCTTCTAGATAGTTTACTCTGATACTGGGTATGCCAATTTCTACTGGTATTACTGCTTCGGTGCCGTAGGCGAGCCTGAAAGGTGTTTCGCCAGTTCCTTTTCTAGGAGTTGTTCTGTATGCCCATAGAACGCTGTATAATTCTTCTACCCAGTTCTCCTTGTACTGAGAAAGTCTCTTTTTTATTCCTTGTGCTATGGTTCGGTTGGTGACTTCTGTCATTCCGTTTGTCTGGGGGTGCGCCACCGAAGTAAATTTCAAATTGATCATTAGTCCTTTGCAAAATGCCTTGAACCGTTTGCAATTGAATTGTTTGCCGTTGTCTGCTATTACAGTGTGGGGTATGCCGAATCGGCATATTACTTCGTTCTTGAAGAATTCCTCTACTTTGGCTGCGGTGATGGTTGCGACAGGTGCTACCTCTACCCATTTTGTGAAGTGCTCTATTGCGACGATTAGGAATTTCGCTTGATGTTTTCCCGTTTCGAACGGTCCAACTATGTCAATCCCCCAAGTGGCGAACGGCCATGGGCTTTCCATTGATCCTTGAGGTACTGCTGGTACACGACTGATGTTGTCGTGTCTTTGGCATTTATCGCATTTCTTGACTAATGCTTTTGCGTCTTCTTTGATGGTCGGCCAGTAGTATCCCTGGAGTATTGTTTTTCTTGCTATGGTAACTGCTCCTTCGTGCGCGCCGCATATTCCTTCGTGGATTTCCTTTAAGATGGATTCTCCTGTCTGAGGCGAGACACACCTAGACCATGGATGAGTTAATGAGGTTCGGTAAAGAACTCCATTGTGAAAAGAGTAGTTGGCAGATTTTCTGATGGTGCGAATGGCTTCGACTTTGTCTGTTGGTAATTCGCCGCGGTCTAGATATTTGATCAGTGGAGTCATCCAGGAGTCGACCTCCTCGATTGCCATGACTTCTGTTTTTCTGGTGCTTGGTGATTCGAGAATTTCCTTTAGCTGCATTTTAGTGAATAGATCTCCGAGTTCTGACGCTGATTTGGCGATGGCGTCGGCTTCGGTGTTTTCCTCTCTCGGGATTTGAATGATTTCCCATTGTCCTCCTTGTGCTTCCAGCTGTTGAAGCTGTGTTTTGACTTGACTCAGGTATTCGATCATCCCTGTTTCTTTGGCTTGATATTCTCCCTTGACCTGATTTACCACCAGCTGGGAGTCGCTATAGATTTTTAGGATTTCCGTTCTTATTTCTAATGCGAGGCCGAGGCCTGCAATTAGGGCTTCATACTCAGCTACATTGTTGCTGGCGGCGAATTGGATGTTTACTCCATATTCGATCTTGATTTTTTCGGGTCCTTTGAGGATGGCTCCTGCTCCAGCTCCTTTTTCATTCGATGCTCCATCTACGTGGAGTTCCCATACCAAGGCTGGTTTGGGTTGGCCAGTCTCGGTTGGAGTTATTTCTGCTACGAAGTCCGCCAGAGCTTGTGCTTTCAGAGTTGGGCGAGGTTCGTATCTTATGTCGTGTTCGCTGAGTTGGATGGACCAGTGGACTAATCTTCCGGAGGTTTCTGGTCGTTGGATCGCCTTTCGCAATGGTTGATTTGTCCTTACCACAACGTTGTGACTTTGGAAGTAGTATCTCAGCTTTTTAGCTGTGGTCAGTACGGCAAGTGCCATTTTTTCGATCTCGGGGTATCGTGTCTCCGCGCCCTTCAGGACTCGACTAATGTAGTAGATTGGCTTCATCTCGTTATCTTCTTCCCTTACCAGCACTGTCCCGATGGTCTCGTGCGTGGTGCTGATGTATAGGTATAGCGTCTCCCCTTTCAGCGGTCTGCTTAGCAATGGAGGGGTGACGAGGAACTTCTTTATTTCTTCAAAGGCGTTCTCGCAGTCTTCATTCCATTCAAATTTTTGTGTTCCTTTGAGGGCTTTGAAGAAAGGCAAGCATCTTTTTGCTGAGCAAGACATGAATCTACCGAGTGCTGTGATTCGCCCGTTGAGTTTTTGAACTTCATTTATGTTTCTTGGTGCCTTCATGTCCATAATTGCTTTGATCTTCTCGGGGTTCGCCTCTATTCCTCTTTGAGATATCATGAATCCCAAGAATTTCCCGCCTTGTACACCGAACGTGCATTTGTCGGGGTTCAGCTTCATTCCAAACTTATTCAGTATGTTGAATGTTTCTTCAAGATCTTTTGCATGGGTTTCTTCCTTCTCGCTCTTGATGATTAGGTCGTCTACATACACCTGGACTCGCCTTCCTATCTCGTCTTTGAACATGAAATTCATAAGTCTTTGGTATGTTGCTCCAGCATTTTTCAAGCCAAAAGGCATTGCCGTGTAGCAGTAGGTTCCTCCCTCCGTGATGAATGAAGTTTTTTCCTGGTCTTGCTCCTTCATCTGGATTTGGTGGTAGCCTTGAGCTGCGTCGGCTAGGCTATACATCGCGTGTCCAGCAGTAGAGTCCACGAGTTGATCGATATCTGGGAGAGGGTAGCTATCTTTGGGACACGCTTTGTTTAGATCGGTGTAATCCACACACATTCTGTTTTTCCCGTTGGCTTTCTTTACGATAACTACGTTAGCTACCCATTCGGGGTAGTGGACTTCTCGTATGAATCCTGCTTTCTCCAGTTTTTCTACTTCTTCAGCGATTATTTTCTGTTTTTCTTCCGAGAACTTCCTTTTCTTTTGCTTCACTGGGTTCGCCGCTTCTGCTACATTTAGATCATGAGTAATGACTTGGGGGTCTATTCCGACTATTTCTGATGCGTTTGCAGCGAAGGTTTTGACGTTGTTTTTCAGCATGGCCGTGATTTCGCTTTCGATCTTTGGGTTCATGTTTGCGCCGAGATTTACTCTTTTCTCCTTGTCGAGTCGGAGTTTCTTTGTTTCACCTTCGGGTGCTGTTTCTTTTTCTTCGATGTCGTGATTAAGGATTTCTTCTATTGCCATTGCTTCGCCTGATTCTTTTATTGCTTGCTCGTAGCATTTTTTCGCCTCGGCTCGGTTTCCTTGTATCGTGATAATTCCTTGTTTCGTCGGTATCTTCATGGTTAGCGCCTTTATGCTCGTCACGGCGGCTGAGTCGTGGAGGAAAGGTCTCCCCAGTATCGCGTTGTACGGCAGGTCGATTTCTACGACGCTAAACCGTGTAGGTAATTCCTCGCTTTTCCTTGTCCTTCCTAGCTTGACATCGAGTGTAATTGTTCCGTTGGGCTTAATTGGCAAGCCCCCAAATCCTACCACAGGCGTGGCATTTCGTTTTAGTTCCGCTAGGTCTCCTCCTAAGCTTTCGTAGGCCTTTTTTGTTATTAGGTTTATTGCGCTTCCTTCATCGATCAGGATTCTCTCAACGTTCCAGTGTTCGATGATCATGGCCACCACCAGAGCTTCGTTGTGCTCTTCAGCTATTCTCCCGAAGTCCTCTCCGTCAAAAGTCACTGGAGGAGGAGTTGAGAGTTCTGTTGCTTTTCGTTTTCTCTGTGTCGTTTGATCCTTCAGGTTTACTCTTTCAGAAGTCATCTTCTTCAATGAGATTTGTTTTTGAGTTCAGAAAAGCTCCTTCTTTTGAAGTTTAGTTAAGCTTTTCCCACAGACGGCGCCAATTGATGGAGTCTGCCTTCTGAACCGGTGAGTGAACCTGCAAAACAGGGTAGAAGCTAACCGGACGGTGGTTGTCCGATTAACTCTCCGATGCTAAAGTCAGTTTAGAGCTTTGAGCAGCGTTTTGAGTATATGAATGTAATTGTGATTCTAGGCATACCTCGTGCTCCTTTTATAGTAGTCGAATATACCTAGTAGAGTTGTATTAGGTAGGTGAATCCTACTTTGTAGGGATTCGGCCGTATCTTAAGGATTCTCCTGATTTGTCGAGATCTACCTTAATCTGATAAGAGTCCTATTTAGGAACGTCTTCCTAAATAGTCTTATCTTCCTAAAGTAGAGCTTATCCTTCCATATGTAGTGTTTGTGTCCAAATAGGACAAGGTTTCTATATTTAGTCGTGTATCCGAATCCCGGACCTGACGCGCTCTTGGCGGATCATGTGGGATTCGGTCTTTATTAGTGTATTACCGAATCTTAGAGATTCGGTATCTCCTTCATATCTTTCCGTCTTCAGGGGGAGTCCGGTGTCGCCTGAGAGTGGATCTCCTGCAACTCGGCTCCATTATACTTACAGTAGGATTCGGTATCCATCAGTTATTTTTTACATTCTAAAAACTAAATTGGAGATAATTTAGCTACCTATTCTAATTAGGACTTTAATTACAATAGTGATTAATTAAATAACTAATTAGTTAATGACTATAAAACCTTTATTTAATAGTAAACTGAAAAGGACTATTCGGTAAATTTGCCTGTCCCCCCCCCCATCCGTGCTTTTATATATAGTATAGATATAGATTTATAGGAAATGTAGGGAATTTTGGATTTGAGGGGAGCCATTTCCGTTTATTTTGCCATAAGAAATTACTTAATACCCATAGCATTAACATCTATGAGAGCACGGACAACGCGAATAAAAGTTAGGGTTTGGTACTATAGCTAGCCGGCAGTGCGTAGCATTTAAATGAGTCACGTACGCACAGGTAAATAAACAGTGGAAAAGTGAAACTGAAAATTTATGCGCATTGTTTGGATAAGTATCCATGAAATAGAGTGACACTTGTCGCCTGATTTTCAAATCGACCAATTAAATATTACAAATCAATTAATATTAGGCTTAATTCCTTAAAAAACCCCCACCTTGCACTTTTTTTTCGTTTATACCCTCACCTTGTAAAAACACCATTTGTATCCAATTTTGGATTTTTATGTTTCATCTCTACCCAAAAGCATTAAATTGTATTTTTTTCATTTGGAAAAGAGTTTAAGACATACTTTTTTCTATTTTAAAATATACAAATAAATCCTTAAACTTAAAAAATAATCAAATACATCTAAATAATTAATTAATTAATTAATTTTTTTTAATTTGATAAAATAATAAAAAATTAAAAAAAATTATTATTTTTAATTTTTTTTGTCGGAAATATTTTCAAAAAATTAAAAAAAATAAAAAAAATTCGAAATATTTTTTAAAAAAATTAAAAAAAACTATTATGATTTTTAATTTTTTGAAAAAGATGGTATTTTTGTACTATTAATAACATTAATATCTAATTCGTATATAAGTTAAAAATGAAGGATTGTTTTAAACTTTTTTTCAAATGAAAAGAGTACAATTTAATGCTTTTGGGTAGAGATGAAACATAAAAACTCAAAATTGGGTACAAATGGTGTTTTTACAAGGTCAGGGTATAAACGAAAAACAAATATAAGGTGGGGGTTTTTTAAGAAATTAAGCCTTAATATTAATATTCTAATTTGGCTTATGCTCCCTATAGTGTTACAGTGTTATACTCCCTCCGTCACACTCTAATTAATAAAATATAAAAATTTTAATGTCCCATTTTAATTGACAAAACTAACAAAACTATAATTTTTTTCTTCAACTTTTCATTTTTTCCCTCGTTTAAATTTAAACTTTTTATGAAAAAATGGTGAATATTTAATGAGAATTCGACTAATATACTAATAGCATTAATTAGCTCCATTATCATTAGAGGGGTATAGAAGTAATTATTTATGTCATTTATTAGTTTGTATTGGTTATTGTAATTTAGTTAATTTGTAAATTAGAATGAGACGGAGGGAGTATATCTCATCTGCACTGTTACGGAAGGTGCATGCATGCTGTAGAAGTAATTAAAAACAGCAGATTGAGGATCTATATGCAAAGTGATATATTAGGCTCAATTTAATTTGATATTAAAAAAAGGCCAAATGTTGTAAAAAGACCAAACTTTTCATAAAAGTTTCACAAAAGTCCTGACATTTTAATTTTGTCGATTTTGGCCAAAAACAAATTATTTGGTTTCAATTGTGGCCAACTCTCAATTTGATTTCAATTTGCCTATGTGACACCTATGTGGCATGCCAAATATTGAAAGGTCGGGACTTTTGTGAAACTAAATAATTCATTTTCGGCCAAAATCGACAAAATTGAAAGGTCGGGACTTTTGTGAAACCAAATAATCAGTTTTTGGCCAAAATCGACAAAATTGAAAGGTCAGGACTTTTGTGAAACTTTTGTGAAAGGCTTGGCCTTTTTACAACATTTGGCCTTAAAAAAATATTAAGTTTTATTTTTTTGCTTTGATTTTGGACATAAAAAGGTTTAGTTAATTATTAATGCAAATCAAAATGAAATACCCAAATCTAACGAAAACGACTAGTTTAATTCAGCTGGATTTGAAAATTTTCAATTCTTTAAAACTTCGATTTGGTTTATTTTTGCAGGAAAAATTTGATTCAGTTTGATTAGGTTTGAACAGTTGAACGAACCGAATGTTCACCTCTACCTACAGTTCTTTCTCAATGCCTAGGAATTGTATACTACTTACAGTTCTTTCTCAATACCTAGAAATTGTATAGCTATGGTCTCTACCATAATTCTGGTTGAGATAGACGCTTTAATTAATTAGAATAACGGATCAATTCATTCCTTGAATTCGGTACGAAGTATCAAATACATTCAAATTTTCAAAACTGGATCAAATCACCCACAACTTAGCAAAACCGGATCAAATCACCCCACAACTTGGCAAAACCGGATTAAATCCACCCCTCGGCTACTCTCGCCCACTCTCAGCCCCCATTTGAAACACACTATCCATGAAAAAAATCTAAAATAATCCTTATTTGTTTTTAAATTATTCAAATTAATATTTAAAGTTTTCTGAAAAAAAAATTCAAATTTTGAAACATAAAAACCGCCCTCTGGATTTCATCTACCCACCATTACCGACCGACCATGGCCGTCTTTTTTCCGTTTTTCGTCTTCGTCATGAATTGAAGAAGACGAAGATGAACAAATCTCGTCTTCATGAAGAAGACAGAGATCTGTTTTTTGCCTTCATCATGAAGACAAAGATCTAGACTTTATGAAGATAAAGATCTATTCTTCGTTTTCATGTGCTTCGTCCTCTTCATGAAGACAATGTACAGTTTCGTCGTCTGCCCATTGAGACGAACCTCGTCGGAATGGAAAAATAATATTTTTTATTTTAATTATTTCATCTTTAATTTTATTTTATTTAATATTTAATTTTATTTTAATTTTTTAAAATTATTAAAATTTAAATTAGATCGGAGTAGAGGAAGGAGGGCGACAAACGGCAGTCGAAAAGTCAAAATAGAGCGGTTTTTCGATAAATATTAAGGGGTAAATTGATTCGGTTTTGCATAGTTGAGGGGGAGGGGATATCCCACTCTTTTAGGGAGGTTTTTGATATATTTTGTCAAATTGTGAGTTTGGTTGATCAACTTTTACGAATTTGGACTTATTTAATACTTCGTGGTAGATTTAGGATTTTTTTTAGAGAAAATTAGCCCACATACGGGCTTAACCCATTTTATTCTCAAAATTACAGCCCTGAGTTTTATTATTGAGAAATACGATGATCATCTTTTTTCTTGTAAATATAACTTTTATTCTCTCAATATTATACTTTTTCAATTTGACAATTACGATTACAAGAAATTGGAAAGGATTTTCATGTCTTTCATTTTAAATTGATTTCACCGAGATTCTCGGCAAATATTTCTCCAATAATTTTAAATTTGTAAACCCTCATTCAAAACAACTGCTATTGTCTCAAGACAATCCTCTTCGTTCAAACCAATATTTCTCCATTATTTTTCGCCGCCAACCAACTTCTATTGTCTCAAGCCCGCCGGCGTTCGTGAAACTACTCCAATCACCGATAGATTTGAAGTTGATGTCGTTCATGAAGAGGAAACAATTCTTGCCGTGGATTTCCAAGCTGCTGTAAGTCTTGAAGGAGCTGCTTTTCGCCGATATGGGTCTTGGTCGTTCGTCCTCTTTTCGCCGGTAGTCTTTCTTGTTCGAAACCAAAAAAATTAGGATTTCTTGAGTATTTTGGGGAATTCAAGATTCTGATAATGAGATGGCTGTTCGTCCTCTTTTCGTCGTTATTTTTTATATTGCAATTTTGTTCTGTCAAACTGATAAAAAAACGATGAACGAAGGCGGTTTGAGTTGAACGAAGAAAGCAGTCGTTGGAGTGGGACGAAGATAGGCGAACGATGAACGAAAGCGAACGATGAACGAAGGCGCGGTGGATGGCAGCTGTTGTCTTTTTTTTTGTAATTGCGATATTAGCAATGATGTAAAAATAATTAAGGTTAACTATATGTTTTCTAATAGTTAATTAACAGTTAACTAACTTTGTATGATTTTTTATATAAAACATGAATATAAATTGATAATTTTTTTTTTAGTTGCAGTTAACTAATATGTGACTAATAGTTAATTAACAGTTATTTTTATGCGTATGATTATTTTTAAAATAATTAGGGGGTGATTATATGTTTTCTAACGGTTAACTATTAGTTAACTATATTTGTTTTGGTTATCTAAAACATGAATACATAATGTTAATTATCTTTTTTTATTAGTTATAATTAACTAATAAGTGACTACTGGTTAACTGACAGTTAACTAATTTGGTGTACTGTTAATTTTAGGATATATTATTGTTAGATTTATCTAAAAATGATTTTATGATGTTAATAGTTTTTTTATCTAAAAACCCATTAGTTAACTATTAGTTAACTAGCCACTGTTAATGGAATAATTACTTTTATTAAAAATTATAACAATTTCTAAATATAAATAAATCACTCAAAATTATTTAAAATAACTTTATTATTCTTAAATTTATAGATGACAAAAATAATTTCAATTTGGAAGATTTTATTTTAATTCAAGAAAAAACTTACCCGCTTAGAATGATGCGTTTATGATTGTCTTCTTTTGCTGGAAATTTATAGTTCGACAGTTTGGTTGAGTTTATGAATTTCTTCTTTTGCTGGAAATTATATTTTTTGTCAAATCAAATCAGTTATTTAAAGAATCCTTTAATCTCCTATTTTCATGGTATTTTATTAGCATTTAAGGATTTTAAAAGATCTAGAGTTATCATATCAGAATCTTTCCATAATACAATCATTCCATAACAGTTCCTATAATTAAGCATTTTAATAGATTCAGCACCTTTCCTATTCACCTATAATTTCCACCGTATTTTTTATATATACTAAACCTATTTGTGTAATTTATAATCTTTAAATTAATGTTGTCAACTTTTTTTTTGTCCACAGTAAATATCTAAATAAGTTTGCCTATGTTGGGTACTTGTTAATTTTTCTCTTTTTTTTATCCTTTATTCTAATTAATTATGAGATGAGAATGAGCTGTCTCTGCTGGATGATGAGAAGAATTACTCTATCACCGTGTAAAAAAAAAAGACTTTTTTTTCTTTTTTTTTTTCATTTTCCAAGAAAACTATATATTAATATAATTCAGTAGTGTGTACTTAACTGTTACTAATAGAACTCCATGTAATTTGGATTGTTATTCTCCACATTTCTTATACTTTGTTTATTATGTTCTTACACATTTTATTATCCAAGTTGTCTTGCATAATTTGTTTTTTTGCCAAAAACAAAAATATATAAATATATAAGAAAAGTTATCTCATGAACATGATAAAATATTTTTAAATAAAGAAAAAAAGACGGACTTAGCAGTTATAAATTAAGTCATCTAATTACACGTTATTTTAACAAATTAAAATACCAATACGTGAATAACTTATTAAACAAACGGTAATTAGCATTTTTTTTTTGTGTTAACGAGTCTGTTTGAATTTTTACTTTTAAAAATGACTCATTTAATATTTTATATAAAAAGTTAAAAGGGTGAATTTGATCCTTTGTTTCACATATTATAATATTATTGGCTGACTAATATTGTCAGTGGTGGAGCCACATAGAGAATAAAAGGGGTATTTGCCCCTTTTATTTTTCCAAAAAGACAAATTTCTTAAGTAATTTTTTAATCATATTATTTAGACAATACTATATATTGATCCCCTTAATTTTAATAAATTTTCAAATTTTATATATCATATACCCCTTTTATTTTTCCAAAAAGACAAATTTCTTAAGTAATTTTTTTAAAATTCATCATATTATTTAGACAATACTATATATTGATCCTCTTAATTTTAATAAATTTTCAAATTTTATATATCATATAAAAAAAATTTATTTTGCCCCCTTAATTTTAATTTCTGGCTACACCACTGAATATTGTATATACATTTTTGCTCGTGTTACCCTCAAGCTCAGTGGATTCCACCTCCTTCTAATCTTATTAAGAATCTACTACAATACTTGCACTTTGAAGGACCATCATCGTGGTTTCATTACAAGTGTATCGATTGATTATAGAGATTTATCATTGGTCGTTTTCATACTACTTCTCAACATATTAGAAACCCAGATATATTTTAAAAAAATTAGCTCTAAGAGAAGCTTCTAGTCCGGATTTTATATAAGCATCACAGTCGGGTAATTTTAGTAGAAGACGCTCTTCAGATCTCTCAAATTATTAATTTAAAATTATTTAAAATTTGGAGAATTCATTAAGATATATGGCAGCTGAAATCTTCTCTTTTTAATTATTCGGTGGTTCATATCAACAAACTGTTCAATATAGAGGCTCATAACTTAGCATTATACAGTTGAAAATTTATACCTTCAATCTTTGTAACTGTCTGTAATATAGTACTCCCTCCGTTCCTATTTACATGACGTTTTAGAAGTTGAAAAAAATTCCTAATTAGTTGACGTTTGGATCATTTATACCAGTGGCGGATCCAGGAATTCTGTATGGTGGGGTCCATATATATAAAAATTGCTTTTTAGCGAAGTAAAAAATGGTCGCTAAAACCGGTCGCAATTAATCAATATGAAAGGGAAATTTCCATCGACAGCGGTCGCAATTGGCTCCGCCATAAAAGACTTTTAGGACCGGAAAAAAATATAAATTTTAAACTAAAAAAAATATAACATTTAAATTAAATAACATTCAAATAATTATGTCTTTTATATTATTCTCAATGACTTTTCATATTTTAATTTAAATCATTATTCATCTATCAAATACATCTTTTTAAATTTATGCTACTAAATAATTATTCAACCACATATTATTAATTATATATTTTTTAATAGTGTATTAACATGATTTATTAAAAAATATTTATAAATAGATTAAATTTAAATAATTAATTGAAGAAATTTTTTTAATTTAATATTTATTAATAAAAAATACATACCTCAACGATTGTTTTAATTAATTTTTTTTTTCGAATTAATTAGATTGTTTCGAATTAATTAGATTGTTTCGAATTTTAATTTTAAAGTTTAATAGCGGTCAATTCATACCACAATAGTCTATTGTCCATAATCCATTCATTTTTATTATCACATTTAATTTTTAGGCTATAAAGTGATAGGAAAATGCTATTTAATCCACCTAATTTAACCCATCTTATTGTACCGCCTTACGTGACATATTTTTATTTGCTCAATTCCTATCCAAAAGTGTATGCATTAATTTCCCTCTTTAAATTGATCCACTCGCTTGTTGCCACGTCAGGTGGTACAAGAAGGTGGGTTAAAATAGCTGGGTTATATAGCACTATTCAAAGTGATAGCATGTTAGGATTAGAGTAAAAAATGCTTTTCACCTAATTATCTCTGTAAGTCTAGGTAATTTTTTTCCCAAAAAAAGGATGGGGTCCCCCACCCTAATATACATGGATCCGCCCCTGATTTATACCACTTTATGCCTAAACTAGCCTTATTGTTCAACTAGGTGTCATAGCCTTGATCATCTTCCTCTGCAACTTTGATATGTTTTTTTCTCTTGATTCATGAAATAAACAAAAACGAAATCAAATATAAAAGATCAATACAAACATCAAAAGCTTATAAATTCAATACAACTTTGTTCCTCCTTAACTGCTCCAATTTTAGGAAAATTATCTATCAACTGTGTAATTTTTTTGGATTTGGGAGTAGAGTTTGGAACAAGAAATAGAGGTTCAGACAAAGATTTTTTTAAAAAAAAACGAGGTGAATTAATGAATGAATGAGCATAAAAGATCTACTGCTTGATGGCTGGCTGGTATCTGAATTTATCGTTGCTGATACTTTTTTAATGGTGTTAATTTTTCTCTTTCAAAATTTAAAATCACTTAATTTTGAATCAACTTGGCTGTTAAGAAGAGAAACAAAATTTGGATCTGGGCATTGTCGGTGTATCCTACCTTTTGAAGAAGAAGATGATGGAAGTGAAGCATTTTCATTTTCTCTTTGTGCAAGAACGTGTGGCTTGTTGAGGGTAATTTAGGAAATCTGTTATGGATTAGTGCTTTTCTTAATTTGCGTGAAAAACCCTAAAACGTCAACCTTTTAGGAACAGAGGGAGTACTTTATATATTGATATTATTACATTTGAGAATCCCAATCCAAATACTAATGGTTTAATATTTATTGTCAAAATTTTGGTGCAAATATTTCTGAAAAATAATTCATTAATGTTAGTTGATTTATTTACAGCTGGATATTTTATTTTAATTTATAACTAGAAAAATCTAAACTTTGATTCTATTTAAGTAAAGTACATTTTGTTAATCAACTTTATCTATACTATATATAAAAGCACGGATGGGAGGGGGGACAGGCAAATTTACCGAATAATCCTTTCAGTTTATTACTAAATAAAAGTTTTATAGTCATTAACTAATTAGTTATTTAATAATTATTATTATTATTATAATTAAAGTCTTATTTAATAATCACTATTGTAATTAAAGTGCTAATTAGAATAGGTAGCTAAATTATCTCCAATTCAGTTTTAGTATATAATAAATAACTAAATTGTCTCCAAATTATTAGGAATACCTATCTTTTAGTTTGATTTAACTACAAAATTAAAATATTATATTTGGTCAATATATTATTATTTAAATATATATCTTATTATTTTTAAAGATATTATTAATAAAATTAAGTTAATTATTTAATTAGGGTTATTATAAAACCAAAAGAAGAATAAATTCAGCATGAAAAAAAAAATTTAATAACTGAATAAATTAACTAATATGTTTATTGACGAGTTACGTTATGAGCCACGTGCATAGCACGTAACGCAAAACTAGTTTCATTAAATATACTGATGAGGCAGTCATACAAATACTCCCTTCATTTTTTTTAGTTGTCACTTTAAGTAAATGTATTTTTCCATCAATAGTTGTCCATTTAGAGATTTAAGATGATTTTAATCTTTATTTTCTAAATTTACCCATGCCTAATAAATGACTCTATATTTTACTTTAGAAAATTATAGGGCAAATGTTGTAAAAAGGCCAAACTTTTCACAAAAGTCCTGATCTTTCAATTTTGTCGATTTTGGCCAAAAACTGATTATTTGGTTTCACAAAAGTCCCAACCTTTCAATTTTGTCGATTTTGGCCAAAAATGAATTATTTGGTTTCACAAAAGTCCTGACCTTTCAATATTTGACATGCCACATAGGCGTCACATAGGCTCCACATAGGCAAATTGAAATCAAATTGAGAGTTGACCACAATTGAAACCAAATAATTTATTTTTGGCCAAATCGACAAAATTGAAAGGTCGGAACTTTTGTGAAACTTTTATAAAAGATTTGGCCTTTTTAAGACATTTGGCCAAAATTATATTAATATTTTTTTTATAATTTACGATAAAATGAGCATTGTCTTGGTGTGTGTAATTTTTTCTAAATGGACAATTAAAAAAAATGGTGGGAATACATATTTAGCAAATGAAAAAAAAAATTACTAAAAATTTGTAATTATATCTAGAATAATATTTTTTAAACAAATTTTTATGTATATAATCCAATTTAAAATCACATCCACCGACAAAACGCGTCCCCAATTAATCACTTCTTTTACGTCAAATAAACATATAACGACGAAAAAAAAGACTCACACACACACTTATCTCCCTCCCGCGCATTTATTATCCATAATGTAACCAACTTCAAAAGTGAAAACAAATCTGCTTTATAAACACCATTTCTCCATCTATTTTCTTCTTCTTCCAGATCTAAAAAAAAAACAATGGGATCACTAGACTTACCGTCGCCAATTCCAAATCTCAAAATCAACGAAAAAACCCTTCAAAACCTCTTCAAATCACAACAAAACCACATCAATTTCTTCTTCCAAAATCTCAACATTTCCCAAGCATTATCCTTCACCCAACTCCTCCTCAACTCAAACGGCACCGTCTTTTTCTCCGGCGTCGGCAAATCCGGGTTCGTCGCTAATAAAATCTCCCAAACCCTAATTTCCCTCGGCATTCGCGCCGGATTTCTCTCCCCCGTCGACGCATTGCACGGCGACATTGGGATGCTGACGTCGCGGGACATTCTCGTGATGTTTAGTAAATCTGGGAATAGCGACGAGTTGTTAAAGCTTGCGCCGTGTGCTAGGGCGAAAAATGTGTATCTTGTGGCGGTTACTTGTGTTGAAGGGAATGGTTTAGCGGCGGTTTGTGATATGAATGTGCATTTGCCGTTGGAGAGAGAGCTGTGTCCGTTTGATTTGGCTCCGGTTACTTCTACTGCTATCCAGATGGTTTTTGGCGACACGGTCGCTATTGCGCTTATGGGTGCGAGGAATTTGAGTAAAGATGAGTATGCTGCTAATCATCCTGCTGGTAGGATTGGTAAAAGCTTGATTTTTAAGGTGAAAGTTTGAATCTTTTTAATTGGGTTTTGTTAACTTTTCGTAATGTTGTATGGATCTTGGTTTGTCTGCTGGTTTTGATAATGGTTGTGGATTGTTGTATGTTAGTTGCAGTTTGTAAGATTGGATTAAATGTGGTTAATTAATAGGGTAGAGCTTTCTAGAGTTGATGTTGCTTTTATAGTGGAATGATTGTTGATATATTCATCTAGTAAATGGTGAGATTCAATTCACATGTAAATGATGATAGTTGAGCAACTCTTTGAAGATAAATGCATAGAATTGTTGATGGGTTGGTGGTGCTTTGGTGGACTTACAATCCCTTGCAGTTTGATGTTTTTAATTGGAATTGGAATTGCAGTTTAAGGGATCGATTGCGGATTCTGCAACGATTGCTGCATTATTTGTTTTGGAGTTGAAGAAATGTATAGAGTTGCAATAGATCAGGCATTTTGTTCATTTTTAGAGTGAGTTGGGTACTAATGTTTCTTGTGAATGGGATCTTTGCTGTTACTCTGACATCACTGAGCAAATTGAAGTTTGCGATTTTTGTCATGGTAGATGCACCAATGATGCACTATATCCCACTGTCATGTGCCTTTAATCCGTTCGCTTAATATTTCTTTGACTTATTTTTCCGTTATTTTACTTGATCTGCTATTTGCTGCAAGTCAGCATTAAGAAAACGCCCTTCTTCCTGATTGGTCTAGTGTATAATACCATAGTTTAAGATTATTTCTTGAAATTTCATTTAGTGCTATTAGCATTTGTGTATGTGGAGCATTGAGTTCATGAAAAGTTTGAAGTTGATGAGTGATGAAATATGTAGGTGAAAGATGTTATGAAGAAGCAAGATGAGCTTCCAGTCTGCAAGGAAGGGGATCTTATAATGGATCAACTAGTCGAGCTAACTAGTAAAGGATGTGGTTGCTTACTTGTCATTGATCAAGATTATCATCTGATTGGGACATTTACAGATGGTGATCTTCGGCGAACTCTCAAGGCTAGTGGAGAAGCCATCTTCAAGCTCACAGTAGGGGAAATGTGTAACAGGTAAGAGAAAACATGCATAAATTTATAGCGAATTGTTGAAGAATATATTTCTTAGTAAATCTTTTGTTGTTTCAGGAATCCTAGAACAATTGGTGCAGATGCAATGGCAGTGGAAGCCATGACGAAGATGGAATCGCCACCATCGCCTGTTCAGTTTTTGCCTGTGGTCGATCATCAAAATATTGTGATTGGCATTGTTACACTGCACGGTTTGGTTTCAGCTGGTCTCTGATCAATGAACTTAGCTCAATTCTTTTATATTGTTTCAATTCTTTTTCCTAGGGTGAGTATTATTTTTTATCTCCATCAAAACTTGAAGTTACCCTTAGGCAGGGGATAGTTTGTACCATCACATGTGTAGTAGGTATTGTTGTATAGCAAAGGAGGATTCACTATCTGTATTCAGTTCATAAATGATACTTGATCTAGAGATTGCAGACCCTTTTGTTATATTTGGTCGAAAGGCTTTTTTGTAACTTGACTTTTTATTAAAATCATGAACTTTAGCATAGTTTGTAATTTTAACAAGAACTTTCAATCTCGGAACTGGGTTTTTGACAAAAAAGTGCCCCTCTCAAATTAATATTTCTGTTTTTGTGCCCCAGAACACAAAAATTACATTTTTGTGCCTGGGGCCCACGCTGCCCGCAAACAGCCATTGCGGGCCGAAATCTGGCCCGCAATGGCTGTTTGCGGGCAACTTAATCCAGCTGATTAACAGCTGGATTAAGTGCTTAAGCAGCCCGCAATGGCTAATTTATACACCAATTTGACATACGAATTTATACTCTTTTTTGGTTCAATAACCAGAAATGTTGACGAGTGACAGCAAAATACCTGCTTTCTCAGCCAGCAACTTCATATCATTATTTCTGATATGAGTGTGGAAATTAGCCATTAAATGCCGAATACAGAAAAAATGATCAATCCCTTCCCATTCCGGACGCCTCAAAACCGATATTAATCCGGGAGCACGATCTGATACAATGGCCACCTTTCGGTCGCGAATGACTTGATCTCCAAGATGATTCAAAAAATATTCAAAACTCTCACTAGATTCGGACTCAACTATTGCAAACGCCACTGGCATTATGTGGTTGTTGCCATCTACCGCCGACGCTATCAACATATGCAATTTGTATTTACCATATAAGTGCGTCCCGTCGATGAATAAAACTGGTTTGCAAAATGGAAATCCGTCAACCATCGGAAAGAAGGTCCAAAACATTCGCTTGAAAATTCTACATTGCACCCCACCGCAATCAGTTAGTCGGCCTGTTTAAAATGGATATAGTTAGGATATAATGTAAATTTAATTACATATTAAATTTACAAAAGTGATTTATTTTCATACCTTCACCATGCCAAAAGGATCCAGGATTCACTTCGACCACATTATCCATGAATTTCGTGATTTGCGTGTAGTTATATTCCCAGTCCCCATAGACGCTGCTAATTGCTCTCTCTTTTGCATACCACACCCGCTTATATGGAAGGTCCAGTCCTAAGGATTCTAAAATTCCTGCCATAAGCGTCTTAATCCGAATATCACGCTGCCCCAACACTTGAGTCTTAATAAAATCGGCAATTTGAATAATTCCAAAATTTCTGTGGTTACGAGTTGACGCTAGCATATCGCATTTGTGTGGCCCTATATATTTCGTCAACGTCCATGTGTTGGTTTTCTGAAGCAGGGTGGCCCGCAGCCACCAATCGCACATTTCTCGATGCTTGCAAACTAGGACCAGTGTTGTTTTTGTTGTCCGGCGACTCTTAAACTCTCGTCCATTATCAACCGAATAAGTAATGGCACATGTTCGCACAGCCAATCGACTCGAGAAAATCATCCCGGTTTGAAATTCCATCCCCCGCTGCCATTCAATGTTCGGCGCTTCCCATGTCTCGTCCACATCAAAGTCACTGAGATCGACACATCGTATGTGTTGCGGAAGTCGAGACTGGTAATGTGTAATATTACTTGGTTGTTCAGCGATTAGAATATCCTCCATATCCTCTTCCTCACTATCATAGTGCTCATCTTCTTCCTCTTCCACACTGCCTCTCTCAGACTCACTAGAACATAAATCTAGTTGCATCGAAGTTTCATTAGAAGCCGAAATATGATACTCCACGTAGAACTCTAACACGTTCAACGTCGGCATCCGAGCTGTCTGGTTCAGAATCGCAAATACGTGTTGGTCATCTTGCACTTCGAACAACGAGTATGAACATATCTCGTACCTTTCAACATGAGGTAGCCGAAAATAAATTTTCGTCACCTCCGGAGGGCTCACACTAGTAGATACTGTCGTTCTACAGATTTCGGCCAACTCCCCAAAATTTATTCTTCCATTAATCGGCACATGAACATATCTACCCCCCAAATATTCAACTCCACGAGGGGAGTTTATGATGCTACCATCACACCATATCACAAATAATATATTGTTTGACGCCATTACTACAAACATGCGTAATAAATTAATATTAAAGTAATTTCTACAAATGTACATTTCTAGGCTTAATTAATATTAAAGTAATTTCTACATATATATTTATAAAGTAATATTTTTAACAATTTATAAACAGTTTATTTAAAAATTTAAATTAATTTATTTAACTATTTAGCAAATCGTCCACATTTTAACCAAACTATTATATATTTTATCAAATATTTATGAGTAATGTTCATTCTATAATGTTTTTGTGTTTTATATTCATACAAATCGTTTTAATATTCTAAATCTAAATCTAATAATATAAATTTTAAATCTAATATTAACTAAATTCTAAATCTAACAATACACATTTATTATTCTAAATCTAACAATACATATTTATTATTTATTAAAAAAATTAGCTATAAAAAGTAAAAAGTAATACGGACTTACCTCTTGTAGTCCTCGTAAAATAATAATAATAAAATATTAAGCTCCAAAATAATCCGATTAAGGGGAAGCTCCAAAAATAATCCGCCAAATTACTCCAAATCCGCCAAATTACTCCAAATCCGCCGAAACTAATCTAAAGCCATTTTTGTTATGTTTGTAGTGTAAGTGTGGTGAAACAATTCACCACACACCCCTTTATATAGGGGATGTCGCCCGCAAACAGCCATTGCGGGCGACATTAAATTCCCTGCCATGTGGCAGGGAATTTCATTACTGGCCCGCAATGGCTGTTTGCGGGCAGCGTGGGCCCCAGGCACAAAAATATAATCAATCCCCTATAAGGGGGGAACTTTTTTGTCAAAAACCCCTGGGAACTGATAGATAATGATTAAAAATGGAAAAGAGATTATACAAAAAGTTAATTTTACTTTGTAGAAACTAGCATACATTTGCAAAACCAAGTGATAAAGGTAAATGAAAAGATATCTAGAAGCTATTTGCTAATATCACATTCCAGCGATTCTGACGAAGAACTTTCAGACGATGATATCAAAACATCACCTGCTGCAGTTTCATCTATAGCGAATGTAGGTATTGAAGATTTCTGCTTCTGGTTCTGTGCATCCAACGATCCTGATAGCAGCATTCGTGCCTTCAATTCTTGCTTGATACGTAAAGCAGTACTACTGGGTCTCCCTGCCTTTTTCGATTTGTGCTCTTTCTCTTCTGCTTCTTTTGCATGTAAACCTAGATCACCTATATGCGTTCTTGTTTGCAAAGTAACTTCAGAGATGGAAGTGAATAGAGAGAGTTCAAAAATTTCTCTGGCACATTTGTAGACTGCACTTAGTTTTCCTTCTACAGCTTCCAGAAGAGTATTTAACTCTCTAATTTCAAGGCGGAATAGAAAGATCTTTTCCCTCCAAGCACAAGAGCATAGCTGCTTCGAATGAATGAGGCATGAGTATCTGCTAGCAGAACACTGACACCGTGCAGCAGAAAGGTGTAAATCGTAGAAGCATATACTGCATTCTTTTTTGATTGTGTCGTCAAAGTTTTGGTCCATTCTCCGTGACTGAGAAGAGTTACAAAGATACTCTCTTCTATTGCTCTCCAACTCGATACGCGACTGCCAAAGTAAGAAAAGATTAGAACCGAACCAAACCAAACCAGGAAAACTGGTAATTTTTTATGATGCCAAAAACTGAACCAAATCAAGTTTGACGATTTGGTCCGGTTATTTAGTTTAATTCAATTTTTGAACACCCCTAACTTGCTGCTGTAAGAATTTAGAAATTCGGTATAGTAAACAGCACTCGAAATGCATAAGAGGACTGGGAAAGAAGAATAGTAAGAAACCTTAATGCGTAAAATGTAAAGAAAATCTATGGATACTTCCCCGTTATGATAAATTAACGTCTTATTCAAAGCAGAACGTGAAGTTGTAAAGTGAAGCAAAACAAAGTATCATGTATATTAAGGATTTACATACCTTCAGTGCTTTTACTAAAATACTGTCCTTTCCGCTGGCGCTATTCCATCTTAAAATTTCTGGAGTTACCTTCCTCAACAGTGACATTTCCCACTGTGCTCGTACAACTTCCCTCGCTGCACCCAACAACATCTTATCATAGGAGATTGATGTCTTTTTCCTCTTCTCACAGTAGAGTTCTACTACATGCTGCCCATGTGGCAACCAGTCAATCGGAGCAATATTCACTGCTTCGGAACAGTTAAAGCCAGAATCGAAACCTGAATAATATGCTCCTGGAAGGACCAGAACAAACTCCCCAGGATACTGAATGCAGCGATAAACTGGTATGCCTTCAGACTTCAATGCTGAGATGGATAGTTTTGATATCTGAAACAGAATAGTTGTACCAAAAGTTACATCCATCCCAAGGGTTTACACATGCCAAATATAAGATAAAAGACAAAGTGAACTAAAAAACTTAAAAGCAAAACAAAGAATATATTTTAGGCCTAATGACCAAATAAATCCATACGTTTAGAGCGAATCTCTATTTTGATTTATTTATTTCAGTTGTAGCCAAATTCATTCAAACGTTTGGATATATTTTGTTTCAATTGTAGCTTTGTTTCAATTGGCTACAATTGAAACAAAATAAATCAAAATTGACTACAATTGATTTAATTGAAAGGTTTGGATACAAGTCTCGCTAAATGTTTGGATGTGTTTGATCATTTAGTCTATATGATATCACAGTAAATGGAAATTACCGTGCAAATCTAAACTGGTATTACAAATAACCTAAAGATACATGGACATAGAATCCACAATGTACAGCATACATAGCAAATAGAATGATAAGAAAAGCAGAGAGCTATTTCATGAAGCGGTTTTCTAAGAAGAAAACTTGTCTTTTCTTCAAGAAGCAAACAAGGAGACAAGGTTATCGTTACTCACTGGTCTATCCTGCAATTTTGTCTGTTCCGCGGACAAATTCGGAAGGTGTTTCTTCATAACAGTCTCAAATTTAGCACTGTATCTTCCTGGAATGCCATACCATATTTTAGGGGAACCAAAATGCACGTACGATAGGGAGTACAAGTGATGCTCTTCGGCTTTCTGTTTTTCAAAGTTAAAGTAGATTATATAAACACCGGAATATTGAAGGAGAGGACAGTATTGATAAAATTAACAAACTTATCATGTGAAAGTTTTTAAATCTTACCCAACAAAATGATGAGAAGCAAGTTCCTATTTTTATTCGAGGCACTAGAACACCAGAAGAATTAAAACTTTCAAAAGAAAGAAGAGAGCCTGGAAGCCTAGGTGTATTGTTTAAATTCCATCCTGAAGTTATATAATGATGATTATCAGGCACATTTAAGGAACGAGATTTTGTAGGAAATCCACTCCCAAAAATTCCTGAGTCCAAGTCTCCGCTACAAAGTACCTGCCGCAGCAAATGGGGATGTTAATACAAGCTGTACAGAAAATTAAGGAAGTTACAGCTGAAAGCTACAAAATGAGCTTACCTCAATTTCTTCAGTAGGATTCTCAACAATTCGTCTATACTCGCCTTCAATATCATCCAATGATGGTTCCCACCTCACCTGATCCACAGTGGGGTCCACATCTGAACCGACAGCTTTACTACTAGCACAAAAGTATTGACTCTTGAAATCATCAGCATATTTCTGAAAAGTTTCAAGGGTAAATTCAGGACCAGTATCAGATTCACAACCTTCAATGTCAAAGCACCCTACTTGATCAGGATCGCCATCACCAAGTGCATTATCAGAATCTAATCTAAAGCTGTTTCTCCTCTTACGGCTTCCATTTTCATGAACTCTACCATTTTTTTCCTGTACACTATGATTTTGAAGCCCATCTATCCGTTGGATTCTTGCAGCAAAAGAATATGTTTCCCGGATGTTCCTTTTCTTGATAAGACAAAGAGGGTTCCATGTAGGAGGAGGAACAATACGACAAAGTCCACATGGCTCCACTTTGGAGCGGATACCTTCAATATAGGTTAACGTGTCTTCAAATTCCTGCAGTTAAAATTTATACTCCTTTAGGATTCAAGATTTCTACTACCTAAAGCAGTCTAAAATTGACTAGGAAATGATGAGCATGAAAATGGAAGAAAATCCAGCAAACAATGTTTAGCATTTACAGTAAGAGATGAAACACCTCTGTAGTAGGATAGAAAATGGGAGCCTCGTCAAGGACAACCCTTCTAGCATCTTCAGGACGCCATCTTGCCATTACCTATTCCAAAGCTTCAAAAATGATCATGAGCATGAGCATTAAACATGAGAAGTTTCACACGGAACTTTTCATAAAAAATATGATACTCCCTCCATCCAAATGTTTTGTCCCAAAACTCTTTGTCCACTTTTAAAAAGTAACAACTTTTATACTCAATTTCTCTATATTGCCCCTATTTAAAGTCCACTAATGAGTAAATTGAAAGTAAATTGCAAGTAGAGCTTATATTAAATAAGGGTAATGATAAGAAAATAAGGAAAAATTTACAAAACTCATAACAATGATTGTTTTTCTTAAACTGTGTGATAAAGGCAAAGTGGACAACTCTATTGGGACGGAGAGAGTAATATTTTATTTTTTAAGAATTAAATGGCTTATTAATCATAGAGTTAGGATAAATACAATTTGAGCAGTAATCTCAGAGATCAAAGAAATGCTACGCTATCGGTTAAAATCAACCTTCAGACAATTACTACAATCTGGACATCCGTGGGCAACCCCTCTTGGAAGGGAGGTACTGCAAGGAAGATCCTGCAAGTGAAAAAGATAAAATATAACACTTGATTTATATTCTAACAGTGAAAAAAGAGATTCACCAAGAGGCATACGAAAGCATCCACCATAATTATTTCACCTTCAAATCAATTGATCAAAATCCATATATCAGAGTAAAGGGCACATTAGAAGATATTTTATCTTTGTCATTTTAGCTTCCAGCGCAAATGCATGTACAATTTAAAATAACCTGCTTACTCTTTTCACCGTTTATGCAGACACCGAATTTTACTCATCCAAATCAGCAGAATCCGGTTTATCCCAACCTGCTACTATGACTAGACATATAAAAATGATGTCCATTATTTTATGATTTCTTTGGGTTAATTACATATAAAATCACCACCTTTACACGAATTTTCAAAAATAACACGACCTTTACAACGTGTCAATTCAGGGCATCACCTTTCATTTCTTTTCAAAAATAACATGGGCACGTTTTTAGATAAAATTTTGCTGACTTGGACACCCGATGGGAGTGCCACGTGTCATGCCACGCCAGCAAAAATGCCACTAAAAATGTGTCCATGTTGTTTTTGAAAAGAAATGAAAGGTGGTGCCCTGAATTGCAGCATTTTAAAAGTCGTGTTATTTTTGCAATTTTGTGTAAAGGTGGTTATTTTATATGTAATTAACCCTTCTTTTTATCATCAGAATTCTTTCTTACCAAATTGTAAAGAACTTGAAAAACATAAAATGCAAAACAAAATTGGGAGGGAAAAGAAAGGACGGATACAGTACCATAACGACTTGTTCAGAATAAGACTCCACTTGATTTTCCCTGTTCTGGAGCATCCATGGTCTATACTTAAAAGATCTTTTAATCGATTCAGCATCAATCTCATTAAATGAAGAATCCATCTGGATTTGATCTCCTACGGGAGCACTTGCAGAATCCATAAATATACTGGTTTTATCACTAGTTTCTACTCTTTTCAATCTAAAGGATGTGAGAGATGCAAAACCTGGTGGGACAGAAAGTTTCTCTGCATTTTTATTAGGCGAACCAGTCCTCGTGCGCTTTATCCCCATCAGTGATCCACTGCCTAGTTTAAGAGGAAACAAGTACAATGCTTATTAGATTACTACCTCGGGTTGCTTATTACAAAACTAAAGCACATTCCAAGAATCCTCTCCATTGTTCCAACACTTTCTCTCAAGACAATCAAGAAATTAGTAAATGAAACAGCAAAATCATGAAATGGGCCGATAAGATTATCAGTAAGATCATCTACAAACAAGAAAAATACCGAAACATGCTCATAATAGAGCGTGAAATGAGCCAAAGGCGAAGCGAGCAACATATATTTCACATACCATAATGCTTGAATTAGATGCACCTCAAAGTTTCTAGTAATGTTTCACATTCTTCTGTCTCTCTAGTCTAGTTTATCAAAGTCAAATTTAAATTCTTGTTACAAGCCAACACATTAAGCCAATCAATAAACAATAATTATCAAGTGAATGAAATCAGATTAAACAGTACCAATTAACCTGAGCATAGCTACACTTCAAAAACTTGACAGCATTTATAATAAACTTGACAAACTAAATATTTTTAAAGAAAAAACTAATGACGATAACAAAAACAAATTACTGGGCATGTACAAATTTCAGCCAAAGAACAAAAGGGTATATCTATAAAATCTATATATCTATTAAAGATTCGATTTTTTCCTTGAAAAGGATTAAAAAAAAAAACGTACCCAGATGGAGAAAGATTGAAAAGGAATAAATTGAAGCTGTCTTCTTCCGTTTCAGTCTGTAAGATCTCGGCGGTCCAGAGTAATTTGTCGCCGGTTTTACTTAGGTTCGAGTTCAACCGAAAGAGTTGCCGGAAAAAATAGAATTTATTTGGTTTGATTCCTGTCCAAGTACCAGTTTAAATGTTTTGGTTTATTCAATTGGCCAAATGTGTAAAAAGGCCAAATCTTTCACAAATCTTTTACAAAAATCCTGACCTTTTAATTTTGTCGATTTTGGCCAAAAACTTATTATTTGGTTTCACAAAAGACCAGACCTTTCAATTTTATCGATTTTGACCAAAAATTGATTATTTGGTTTCACAAAAATCCTGACCTTTCAATATATGTGCATGCTACGTAGGCCCACATAGGCAAATTGAAATCAAATTGAGAGTTGCCCACAATTGAAACCAAATAATCTGTTTTTGGCCAAAATCGACAAAATTAAAAGGTCAGTACTTTTGTGAAATTTTTATGAAAAGTTTGGCCTTTTTACGACATTTGACCTATTCAATTTGTAGTAAAAGCTTAATCTGATTTGGTATTAAATAATAAATAAAGGATCAACGCGCCTTCTAAACTTGTGACACGGGATCATCTTATCCAATTTATACTTTTTTGAACAATTAACCCCAAAACTTTTTATATTGGGGTCAACTAATTCCATAACTGTATTTTTAAAACGCATAAAATACAAATCAGAGGTGAGAGATGCAAAAAAAGTAATTATAGACTTCCCTAATTGTTGCAATATAATTATCCTAAATCTATTTTTTGAAATAAAAGGCCTAATTACTTAAAAAAAACCCACCTTATAATATTTTTTCGTTTATATCCTGACCTAGGAAAAACTTCATTTGTACTCTTTTTTTTATTTTTCGTTTTCGTCTCTACCCCAAAAAAGATACAATTGACAATTTAAATAATTTAAGGATTAAAATACTAATAACAACTAAATAGAAGGGTTACACCATATTTTTTCTTATTTAAAAAATACAAATAAATCGTCTAACTTTAAAAATATTCAAATATATTCTATAATTCATTATTTTTAAATATTTTATTAAAAAAATTAAATTATTTAAAAAAATATTTTTAACCTGCTACCTGATAGGAGTATTTTACTCCTATATTTAGGGTCGATTTTACTCGGTTTTCATCATGTGTAGTATTGTTTTTATACATTATTTGGCGTTTTTACGTTTAATAGTGTTTGTTAGTGTTTCAGTGGAAATTAGGTGAAAAACGACTATTTGGGGCAAATTTATGGTGGATTGCGTGTACGAGTAAAAGCGTAGCTTGCGGACGAAGAAATTGAAGATTCACGAACGAGATTGAGAAAAATGGGTTGCTCCCGTTCGAAACAAAGGTTTCACGAACGGGAACCATGCAGAATGAGCATGAGTCTCGAACGAGAAGGCCTTGTCTCGTTCGGGACTCAAGAAGAAATCAACATCTCAAAGCTCTCGGTTTAAGTTTTTTCGAACGTGAACGAGGCTTCCGTTCGGGAACCATGTTAAAATTGGGCATGTCACGAACGGGACTATGGTTTCCCGAACGGGAAAGAAGAAAATTACGCGTGCAGCAGACTTTGAATTGGACTGAAATTCCTCCTCCAATTACAATTACAATTCCTATTACAAATTGATTTGTAATACGAATTAGAAGACTCCGGAACTTCTCCTACTATATAAAGACCTTGTACTAGACTCAATTTAATATGTAGAATAATTTAGAATACATTAGTTTTAATTATTTTCTCTTAGATTAGCGTTTTAGTTTTCTGTTTCTCAGCAGTTTATAAGTAGTTTATAATTAGTTTCTGCAAGACGATTGTTGAAGATTTCAAGCTTAATCAAGACGATTCTTTCCGAAATTGACAACTCCGGTATTTATTGTTCTAATTATGCTTTCTTCTTCATCATCCTTCTTGTTTTGTTTCAGTTTTATTATGAGTAACTAAAACCCTTGTTCAAGGGTTGATATGAACTTATAAATTGGTAATTACTTGGATTGGATGGATTAGTGTTAATTCGTGTCTTAATTATTAATCTTATTGCTTGGATTAAATTAGCTACTTAGTTCATGATTTTGTGTTTAATTAACTAATTGAGAGATTGTTAATTAAATAGACATAGATAATTAAGAACTTAGAGAAAAACGCCGTGAGAGCGGGTTGGAATTTAGGTAGTCATTGAGTTTGCTTCATAATTATAATTTGATTATTTAATTCAGTTTTAATATCGTGAGAGCGAGTTAATAATTGGTTAGTTAATTAGGTTGTGATTTTATTCGGATCTTTGAGGCTTGAGAGGGCGGGATTCGGTGCTTTAGAATAGCTCGATTCGCGATAAAATCACTAAGAAATCCTATTCCATAATTTTGCTTATTTATTTGGGATTATCAATCCTTGAACTTTTTAATCTTATTGTTTTAAACCCTATTTTATTATTTATTTTCAGTTTATATTAGTTTAATTAAATTACAAAACCCTATTGATTTTTCTAGCTAGCCGATTAAAGAATATTTGAAATTAGTGATTAAGTCCATTGTCTCTGTGGGATCGATACTTGGTCTTCCAAGTTATATTACTTTAGCGATATCGTACACTTGCGATTATTTGCCAACAAGTTTTTGGCGCCGTTGCCGGGGACAATTGCGTACTTAATAAATTAAGAGTATTATATTCTTTATTGTGTTAGCTTTTATTTTCTGTTTTTTATTTTTATTTTTTCGTGTTTATTGGATTTTACGTGGGGTGTTCTTGTTTTTGGGTGTGCAGGAAATTTGATAGTTGTTGGTTTATCCTCAATTTGTTTTTGGTGTACCTATTTTGGAAAGAGTAATGGCATGGAATCAAAATTATATGCAGTACCAAAATTTTCAGTATAATTGTGAAATTTGTGGGGATTTTGGTCATACTCGAGTTGACTGTCATGTACTCTATCCAGATTGGAATGGACATGCCAACTATATGGGTGATCAATGGCAAGCTAGTGAAACTTATGGTTGGAACGATACTTGGGAGAACTTCAATGAAAATTTGAACTTTAATTCAAGTTATCACCCACATAAAAACGAATGGGATTTCAATTCCAACTTTGATAATGAATCACAACAATCACCGGATTTTCAGCAAAATTGGAATGTGGATGAAGGAAGCAAGATTGACGAATTCATTGAGGAGATGAGAACCGGTTTCCAAAATCAAGCCGCGGTCAACCACCGTCTTGAGACACAAATTTCTCAATTGGCTATTTTGATTCAAAATATAGCTCAAGATGGTCTACCATCTACAACAGAATCAAATCTAAAAGAGCAAGTAAAAGTAATTGAGCTTCGAAGCGGAAAATCACTTGACAATCCGCATGTTACGGAGGTGGTTCAAGTTGACGATGTGCCGATCAATAGTGAGGATGAGATGGCTGAAATTCCATATGTCAATGCTTTAGTTGGACATCATCCAACAAAGGTACATGTAGATGTCGAAAAAGAACAGTGTGAGGATGGTGAACTTGAAACTCCGATTTTCCACCCAATTACAACATTCATGAGCTTAAATAATGAAAGTGGAGAGCAATTTGGTATTACAGTACTCTACGAGGAATTCAATAAAACCTTTGATTTCAAAGATCCATTCTTAGAAGGGTTTGATTCCGAGTATGATGGAAATAATACTAAACATATGAATATGCTTCATACTCCTCATGTTCTCTACTATAGAGTACAAGCATACTCTATATCATCCGAGTTTTTCTTGAAGGAGCCAACAAGGAAAAAGAGGAAGAAAATGCTACCAAGACGGCTTCCTCATGTTAGGTTGTATTTTTAGCAACCTTACGCGAAGAGTCAAGCTTTAGACTCTAACTAAAGCGCACTTGGGAGGCAATCCCAAGAGGTATTATTTTTCTTTCATCTTACACTCATGTTTTTCAATTTTTTTTTTATTTCATTACACTGAGGACATTGCATGAAATAGTGTGAGGATGGAGGAAAAACATATCGTTTAGTTAGGATTTTTATTTATTTATTATTGTTTGTTTATTTATGTTTTCTTAGGTTTAGTTTTTTTTTTTTATTATTATTGTTTTTCTTGTGTTTTTGTGTTTTAGTAGATAGTATTAGGGTGTTTTAGGATGTTAGTAGTTTATTTTAAATGCCTTGTATTGCTTTAAATCTTTGTCTTTCAATTATGAAAAAAGTGTTAGTTGGTTTGGTGTTATCTTTTAAATTTGTCAATTTTAGATTTCCCCAAATCAATGAATGTATAAACGCGATTTCTTAATTTGACAATTGATAAGCGATGCTTGTTTAATGACTTAATAATTCGTTGACATAATCCGATGAAATAAGGGTGAATTCAAAATTTAGACTTGTTCAAATCGTTGAAACATAATTGAATAACTTGATGCGGATTCATGACATGTCGATTGTTTATTTGTATAGTCGTTTTCAAACTTTTGGCATAAGTAGCATAATTCTTGTAGGAATTGAGTTTATGGCATGACACTACACACTTTTGAGAGTTTTGAGCTTAATTTCCTTGTTGTGAGTGTTGATTTCGTGTTTTATTCCTAGAACTTGCTCGGTGTCCGTTCAAAGTTACACGATTGAGTTTTCAACAATTAAATGATTATGGCAATTAGGTATAACCTTTCTTTTAGACAACTTAAATAGACTACCCTTTATCCCCTAGATTACACCAATTTGAGCCTTAAGCCTTTTTATTGTTTTTACCATATTTTACCATTTACCGTTTTATGTTTTACCTCTATTGTTTACCTTATCAACTTGATATATTATTTGTTATGACTATGATGAATATAGGTGATTAATAACTCGAGATTAGTGAAAAGAGAAAGTGAACTACATTGTGCTTAAAAGATTAAGATTGCGCCTTGAAAAAAGATTGAAAGAAAAAAAAAAGAGTTAAAAAATTTGCAAGTAATAGCTAAAAAGAAGAAAAAAATTCTGAGATTGCAAAAAGCAATGAGTAGAGCGTAATTCAAAAAGAAAAGAAAGTTATAAGTTCACATAAACGCAAAACCGGAGTTAGATCAACCTAGAAGTTAATAGTAGTAATAAATAGTTTATTAAGTTGATAATTAGCCTTTGTTTAACCTTTTTACCTACCCTTTACCTTAGCCACATTACAACCCAATAAAAGACCATATGATTTTTGTTGATTACCGAATCAAGTAGCGGAGTCCGGGACTATGAACAAGCTTATGGTGAGTATTCATGTTTTCAATTGTGAGCTTTCTTTGTTATATACCCTATTTGTTGAAATATTGATGCCATTAGCTTAGTTTTTACTAAATTGTGCTATGATTTGCCTAAGTGAAAAATTGATTATTTTCCATGTCCCGCAAGTGATAGTGAAGCTTGAAGTGTGATTCAATTTGACCTTGTACTAATGAGTTAGTAACCGTTGTTATATTGAATTATGTCATAAAATTATTATTGTTATTTGATTGCATCATTATTTAGTTGTCGGTTTTAGAAGGTTGTTTTTCATATTATTCATAGGGTCGGGGATTTCTTTGATTGATTTATTGTTAAGTTATATGCTAAGGATTTCTAACATATTTTGTAGAGTAAGATTTATTTCTTGCTTGAGGACAAGCAAAGGTTAAGTGTGAGGAGGTTTGATAGGAGTATTTTACTCCTATATTTAGGGTCGATTTTACTCGGTTTTCATCATGTGTAGTATTGTTTTTATACATTATTTGGCGTTTTTACGTTTAATAGTGTTTGTTAGTGTTTCAGTGGAAATTAGGTGAAAAACGACTATTTAGGGCAAATTTATGGTGGATTGCGTGTACGAGTAAAAGCGTAGCTTGCGGACGAAGAAATTGAAGATTCACGAACGCGATTGAGAAAAATGGGTTGTTCCCGTTCGAAACAAAGGTTTCACGAACGGGAACCATGCAGAATGAGCATGAGTCTCGAACGAGAAGGCCTTGTCTCGTTCGGGACTCAAGAAGAAATCAACATCTCAAAGCTCTCGGTTTAAGTTTTTTCGAACGTGAACGAGGCTTCCGTTCGGGAACCGTGTTAAAATTGGGCATGTCACGAACGGGACTATGGTTTCCCGAACGGGAAAGAAGAAAATTACGCGTGCAGCAGACTTTGAATTGGACTGAAATTCCTCCTCCAATTACAATTACAATTCCTATTACAAATTGATTTGTAATACGAATTAGAAGACTCCGGAACTTCTCCTACTATATAAAGACCTTGTACTAGACTCAATTTAATATGTAGAATAATTTAGAATACATTAGTTTTAATTATTTTCTCTTAGATTAGCGTTTTAGTTTTCTGTTTCTCAGCAGTTTATAAGTAGTTTATAATTAGTTTCTGCAAGACGATTGTTGAAGATTTCAAGCTTAATCAAGACGATTCTTTCCGAAATTGACAACTCCGGTATTTATTGTTCTAATTATGCTTTCTTCTTCATCATCCTTCTTGTTTTGTTTCAGTTTTATTATGAGTAACTAAAACCCTTGTTCAAGGGTTGATATGAACTTATAAATTGGTAATTACTTGGATTGGATGGATTAGTGTTAATTCGTGTCTTAATTATTAATCTTATTGCTTGGATTAAATTAGCTACTTAGTTCATGATTTTGTGTTTAATTAACTAATTGAGAGATTGTTAATTAAATAGACATAGATAATTAAGAACTTAGAGAAAAACGCCGTGAGAGCGGGTTGGAATTTAGGTAGTCATTGAGTTTGCTTCATAATTATAATTTGATTATTTAATTCAGTTTTAATATCGTGAGAGCGAGTTAATAATTGGTTAGTTAATTAGATTGTGATTTTATTCGGATCTTTGAGGCTTGAGAGGGCGGGATTCGGTGCTTTAGAATAGCTCGATTCGCGATAAAATCACTAAGAAATCCTATTCCATAATTTTGCTTATTTATTTGGGATTATCAATCCTTGAACTTTTTAATCTTATTGTTTTAAACCCTATTTTATTATTTATTTTCAGTTTATATTAGTTTAATTAAATTACAAAACCCTATTGATTTTTCTAGCTAGCCGATTAAAGAATATTTGAAATTAGTGATTAAGTCCATTGTCTCTGTGGGATCGATACTTGGTCTTCCAAGTTATATTACTTGAGCGATATCGTACACTTGCGATTATTTGCCAACACTACCATACTCTAATTTTTCAAACCCGCTAATTTTTTAAAAAAAAAATTAATTTATACCCTTTTTTTATTTTTCGTTTTTGTCTCTATCCCGAAAAGATACAATTGACAATTTAAATAATTTAAGGATTAAAATGCTAATAATCTAAATAGAAGGATTATACCATATTTTTTCTTATTTAAGAAAATACAAATAAATTCTCCAACTTAAAAAAAATTCAAATATATCATATAATTCATTATTTAAATATTTTATTAAAAAAATTAAATTATTTAAAAAAATATTTTTAACTTACCATCATACTCCTCTAATTTTTCAAACCTGTTAAGGAGGAGCTCTCCTTCTTCCATGGGAGGAAGGAGCAGATCTGCTCCTTCCTCCCAGCGGATCCGCCCCTTCCTCCATGGGAGGAAAGAACGAGATGTTCCTTACTTCCATGGAAGGAGGAGTTGAGCTGCTCCTCCTTTCGTGCTTCGGAGAGGAGCCCGATTTTTTTTTTTTTAAAATATAAATTATTTTAATTTTATGTAAATTTTAAATTTTTTACGATTTTAATTTAAAATAATTATATATCAATTAATATAAATTAAATATTTATTTTTTTTGAATTTTTTAGAGAAGAAGGTATTTTTGTACAATTAATAACATTAATATGTAATTAAAATAGTAGATAAATATGAAGGATTATTTTAGTCTTTTTTGCACATAAAAAAGAGATCAATTTAGTACTTCGGAGTAGAGATGAAAACGAAAAATCAAAAAAAGGGTACAAATGAATATTGTTCCTAGGTCAGGGTATAAATGAAAAAAATGTTAAAAGGTGGGGGTTTTTAAAATAATTAGGCCAAATAAAAATATAAATTATGGATTATTTGATCCAAAAATGAAGAGTTTTGGGGTTAGTTGCTCAAAAAAATATAAATTGAGTAAGATGACTCCGTGTCACAAGTTCAGGGGGCGTCATTTTTTTTTTGGTGACGAGGACTCACTCAGGGGGCGTCATTTTAGTTTAATTGAATATAATATTTTCAATTTTTATGTAAGTATAAAACAAAATTATAATATAAATAAATATAAAGCCGGGTTCATCTAATTTTATTTTTAATTAATTTAAAAATATTATTTCTAATTGATCAAAAAAATATTATTCTTAACCAAATATTAATAGTATTGTTTTTAATTAAACAAAATAACTGAAAGCAAATTATTTAATTTAAAGATCAGATTGTCTCTTTAATCATTCAATTTTTAGTTTAGGTTGGATTTCATTTAGTTTTTATAAAAATCCAAAATTAAAATAACTGGATAAGTTAAAGACATTTTTATATAATTATATTTAAATATATATATTCATTTTAATATACATAATCATTATTTTTTTCTTTCACTAGATTTAGGTTATTGGTTGTTTTTCAATTCAATTTGAAATGTTGATTCTATTCCATTTTTATTGTAAAGAAAAAGTTTCATTAATCAAACTGCAAATCAAGTTATCAACCATTGTATTTTGAAGAAACACTCTCCACGCACATAGAAAAATTATATACCGTATTAAAGGTCATCCTTACTAGAATACGAGCTATCATATTGACTCTCCTATTAGTATGAGAAAAGCCATTACACTTGCCAATCTCTATCAAACTAAAGTAATCTTATTTAATCATAAGGTATATTACTTGTTGGAGCCTTTGGAATCAGCGCAACAACTTCATGTTTAAAGACGAGAAATGTAGCTCAGATTCAGTTGTTCAAAAAATAACTGACAATGTGGAGTACACTAGCGAAGCTCATCGCGCTATGCCATTCTCGCCAATCCAGGGCTGCATAACAAGAAGGAACACTTGATAGGTTGGGTTCACCCTCCTTCCCAAGTGCTGAAGATCAACACTGATGGAGCAGTACGTTCGTTGGGTTTCAGTAGATTTATAAGTCATTATTCTGTACTCCAGGCAGAATTATGGGGAGTCCTCGACGGGCTGGAAATCACTTGCAACAAAGGCTTTAGGAATGTCATCCTCGAAATGCATAACAAGTTTGTTGTAGATGCACTCACTACGGACGGTTATCCTACAAATGATAACTCTAGCTTGTTGGATGCTATCAGAAACTTCTCGATTCAAGACTGGCAAATTCGTATTTTTCATATTCATCGAGAAGGTAACTGTTGTGCGGATCGTGTGGCTAACTGCGGTTCCGTCATGAAATGGACTGGTCATTTACGATAATATGCCTCGGGGAGTAGTCGACTACATTTTAGATGATTGCGGGTGTTTGTTTGTCCCGTATATCTAGATGGCTTTAGTTGTTTTTGGCCTTGGCTTTTTTTTTTGAACAGAATGATAATTTCATTAATCAAGAGATAAATCCATGTACAAAATATTGATGAGCTCAGGAGGAGGGTGGTTAAACCATCCTTCATTACATAAAATATAGGGGCATTTGCTAACCCATCTGCAGCAGCATTTTGTTCTCTATGAATGTGGGAGAAAGTACATGACTGAAAATTGGTAGCTAGATCCTTAATCTCCTCGATAATAGACTGAATATCCCACGGGACTTCTTCATTGGTGCGATTGCAACAGTTAATCACAACGGAAGAGTCAGATTCGCAATCCACCTTAGACCAAAGAAAGCAGTTTGCGCTTTTGACTGTGTCTCGGAGAGCCAGAGCTTCGGCTACAAGTGCAGACCGACAAAAATACTTAGTAGCTTTGCCATAATACTCTTTCACAGAATATAATGGGATTCAACTGGGTGCGAAATAAAAATCGAGTCTACTCGTGAATTATTTAAAATTGACTTAAAAATATTCAAAATTGATTCGATTAATATCGAGTTGATCTTAATTTTGAGCTATTCGGATTAATTATCGAACAGAATTTAAACTTTAAAATACTCGAGTCAACAAGATAGTGAGCTTAATCAAATTTTAATTAATTATACTTTATCCTTAACAATTATATATCTATAATATTATTTTTAATTTTTATATTAAAATTTAAATATAAATATTCATATAGATAATTGAGTCAAGTTCGTGTCTCAAATATTTTAACCATATACTTTAACGAGTTCGAGCTTGAACTCCTAAATTAAAAGTCAATCGAGGTTGAGTCAAATTTTAAATTTTAAATTTTAGACTCGAGTCGAATTCGAGCTTCTTAGTATTTCTAATCCACTTGACTTAGTTATACCCCTAGGTTCGACCTAAATTTCAAACTACATTATGACAAAACACATAAATGGATCCTTTTTTTTTAATTTTATAATTGAGTTCTCCAACTACACTTTTATTTAATTAAGTTCCCCAATTTTTCTAATTTTGAGGTAATGAAAATGATATTGAATTAGATATATTTGCAATGGAGAAAAGAAATTGAAATTAAAAAAAAAAGCTTAATGTCTTAAAAAAACCCTGACCTTTCATCCCCTTTTTAATCCTACTCTAACGTTGTAAATCAGTCAATTTTACCATATTTTGTATTTTTTTCATTTCAATTGTACCCTAAAACATAAAATTGACCTTTTTTATTTGGCAAAAATTCTCTAAATTGATTCTTTTTGTATTAAATTAACTTTTTATATTAAATTGACCATTTCTAAAGAATTCTTTTGAAATTTTGTCAAATAAATTAAGGTCAATTTTATGTTTCAAGGTACAATTAAAATAAAAAAAATACAAAATGGAATAAAATTGACAAATTTTCAACGTCAGAATAGGATTGAAAAGAAAATAAAAGGTCGGGATTTTTTTAAAACATTAAGCCAAAAAAAAGTTACAAAAATACAAAACAATTTGAATTTTTTTGCATGTATATAACTTTGACCATTATTTAACAAAAAAAGAATGATTTAATAAACTTTTTATGAATTGAGACAATTATACCAAAATCTCAATTCAATCAAAATTATAAAATTCTTTTATTCTTACTGAACAAAATAAATAAATCCATATAAACAATCAACGTTGCATCAGAGATACATTCAAAATATATTTGTCTACATTTTCAAAACTAATTGACCAGACTTTTAAAAATGGTTAAAAAATTATAAATATATAAAATCATTTTGCCTAATTAATATCTGATTTCACATCATCACCTGCAACATACGAAGCCAACATATCCTCCCATGCAAGACTAAAAAACAAGACCACAAGAAAGTTCAGTAATGATCTGAAACATTTGCATGAAAATGCTAAAATTCTCCTTTGTTATTTCTTCTTTAAAGGCTGAAACAAATAGACAACATCGTACTCACGGCATCATCGACTATAAACAACAGCAACCTGCAAACTGTTCCGGCAATAAACTGAGAAGCACCGATAGCTTGAAGCTACTGCAGGCAATTCCTATCAGTTGAAGTTTCTTTATGCCGCAGCGACTTCAACCATTTCCTGTTCAACTGTACTGGGCATAACTGGATAGTATATGTAGTGGAGTTCTCCAACATCATCACCAGATAGCTTCTTCCATCCATTTGGTCCAACATAATAAACTGATTCCAGATACATTTTTAATTTAGATTAGCTCATTAAACAGGCTGTATGCATGCAAATGCACAAAAAAGAGAAAAATTATACCGCTAGCAACTCCACCACTGGCTCCATCTCGGAATGTAGCGTGGTAAATAGCTCTTCTAGCCAACTCTGCAGCTTCTTCAACAGGCATATCAAAGTTGTACCTAAAGTATAATATTTTGGTCAACAAAAAGATTAACCACATCACCTCAAATTATAAGACGAGATTACGAATATCATTTTCAAAGCGGTGCTAGACTTTTGTTTGATAAAGCAACATTAGAAATTAATTCGTTTATATAAGATGAAAAAAGATTTATTCTAGACTTTATCTTGCCATTTTCAAATTTGTCATATATAGAACTTTTGTGTAGCCATCAGGAATCTCAAACAGCTCAAGCGGGCTCGTCAGTTATTTCATTGAGAAACAAGGACTAAATTAGAGGCTTGAATACTATTAGCCATGAAAAAGGCTCAAATCGCATACTATGAAAAACTCTAAGCACTCACCCACTATCTAGTACACCATAAGCATATGGGGAACCAGATCCAACAGAGAATCGTGTTCCTTTCAGCCTTCCTCCTTCACTGTCAACATAGTATAGTCCAGGACCCTACAGGAAGAAAACAGAGCTTATATATAACTAGCATTTGAGATACATCATTATAAAATAATATGTGCACTCATTACCGTTTCATCCCATCCAGCAATCATGGTGCCGACAGACAGACCCATCCCACGGTAGGAGTACAGTATGTTGGCCAGAAGCTTTGATGCTCCTGTGACGGAAATTCTACGTTTGTTTGCCAATTCATGAAGCCGACACTGAGTAATGTCAAGAATTATCAACACTTGTGTAACAGATGTCAATGAAAATCAAAGATATCCCAAAAAGGTTTTAAAGAAGAAGCATAAAGGGTAATGCCATAATCATCTATGCAACAGCTAGTAGCAAGCATGTGAAGACACCAAAGTACTTTGCATACCAGGTTATCAGCCAGCAAGTATCACATTTTCTCAAAAGAAACATTTTGATCTTAAGAAGGGACAGGAAAACGTAATCCTAAAAGCAACACTAACTCCTTCATCGACTAAACCGAGCAATATTTTAAAGGTTTTGGAAGCAGGCTTACACAATACACTGGGCAAAGCAGTTGTCTAAGGTCTAAAAATTGGCAAAATCACGTGAATGCTAGTGTACACAGTACACATCAGTTAGAAAACATGTATATTTTTGTCTTATGACTTCACAGATCACAGTGTAATCCTAAGTTCAAAACTGTTCAAGAAACAACTCTGGCCCAAGAGGTCTAGTGTGCTCTCAGTAGTGGTACTAAAGCCACATAAATAGGCATATAAATGATGACAATAACTCACCTTCACCATCTTGAAAATTATCCTTAAAACATGCAGCAGTTATACCGAAAAAACTAAACCTATCCAAGCAAAAATACAGTGACCACATCTGCAGTTGCCGCATAACGCAGAAAGCATACAACAAATAAGTTTTGGTTGAGAATATTAGCTACCACTTTAAGTGTAACAGAGTAATTTCTAAATATAACCTCTTCCTTTACTTTCTAATGTAGCCAACATGTACATAGCATAGGAAGACATAAGCAAAGCAAAGAAGTTAATTACCTTAATTCCCAGATTTCTGTGCCAAAACTGGCAGTCAGCAGCCCCACCCGCCATAGTACCAAGCATATACGGATTGATTTCGATAATTTTCTTCACCGACTGAGATGCTGAAGAAACAGGAAGATACTATAACAAAATGTAAAACAACAATTGATTATACGAAATTGCAGAACAAAAGGACGACATACAGATATAGCCGCCCATGCTAGCTCGAGAATCGGCAGCAACCATAACACCATGTTTAAAAATAAAAGCAAGTGTAGTTGTCCCCTTGGCATGCTTCAGCATCAGTTTAGCTTCACTCTGAAACCCATCAAACTAACAAAAACAAAATCCAATTCAGCTCAAACACATAAATTTTCTCAATCTCAAAAGATTAAAAAACTAAGACTCACATCAGTAGTAACCGGAAGCTCAAAAGATGGGGCAGCCGCAAACCCATTAACCATCTCATTACTGCTACCTCCAAAAAGTGCACTTGATTCAAATCCACTGGTATCAAGCTTCATGATTTAGTCCACTCTAATTATTTCAAAACCTAAAGTAAAAGCAAACCCTAAATCAAACATCTGATGGAAGAAAATGTTAAACCCTAAATCCTCAGTTCAAAACATGAAATCAAAAACTAACCTAAATGTAAAAATTAAAAACAAATAAACATGAGATTGCACATACCGTTGTGAAATTGGAGAAGAGATCGAGAATTAAATTAAAAGAGGAAATCAAGAATTGTATTTAGAGAAAATTAAGGTTACTTGTTCCCTGGGCAAGAGTTTTTGGACTTCGGCTTCACTTTTAAGCCTATGGACTTGGGCCCTTTCTTTGCTCGATCCAATGCTTCCATCTATAATTTCTTAAAAAAAATTAAAAAATTGTTTTTTTAGGGAAAAATGGTTTTAATTTTTTTTAAAATATGTCTTTAAAAATATCATCACTAGAAGCTTCATGTTTCACTTAGTAGCCGTTTGAATTGAGAGATTTTTGAGGAACAAAATTCATAAATTTTGCATTATCCACACCGATATCAAAATAGCACGACAATTTCCGGATTGTGAAAAATCCTTCATCTCTGAAAATCTACAATTAAAATCTCACCTCTTAAATTGGAAATTTGAAATTGATCATTTTTGTATGGATAATGGATTTTATTAAACTTTAATTATTTCTATAAATCCATAGTTTTTAAATTCAATATAAACAACGAAATGTATAAATCAATGTATTTCATATTTTATAAATTTTAAATCCATGACTTGTCCAAAATTTATAGATTTTAAAAACCTCAATTCAAATAATACCTTAATATCTACAATTTCTTTTACTTTGAACACTCTGCATTAACGTATGATATACCTTTTATGATCAAAGTTAAAAGTCTGAAAAGTAAATTTATGTTTTAGGTTTTTATGTAACCATGAAATTTCTAGATTAAAAGATATATTTAAAAGTTAAGAGATCTTTTTAGATTGTGATTTTATCAAAAAAAAATGCTATTTATAATTTTTTTAAAAACCCTCGATTCAAATAATACCTTAATATCTACAATTTTTTTTTACTTTGAACGCTATGCATAAGCGATACATTTATTAGGAATGTATAATATACCTTTTGTAAGCAAAGTTAAAAGTTTGAAAATTAAATTTATGTTTTAGTTTTTTAGGTAAATATGAAATTTCTAGGTTAAAAGATATACTTAAAAGTTAAGAGTTTTTTTTTTGTTGTGATTTTATCCAAAAAAAAATGCTATTTATAATTTTTTTAAAATTTTTCCGATAACAAACACACTACACGGGGTGGAACCGATATTTAAAATTACGTGATACTACAACACCTGAGCTGATCGTGTTATCATCTAAAAATATTAAAAAGTTGTTAATAAAGAGAATAATTGACACCCATTATATACAGTATAATTCACACACGTATTCATCTATTTTATTTGAAATTATAGTCAAGAAATCATGGATTGCACCTGAATATCTCAACTAGGTTAACACCCTCATAGCAAATGCATCATTTTCCTTGCTACCTATATTAATACAGAAAAAGAAAACCAAATTCGGGTACAAAACAAGTAAACAAACTAATTAAAACACCAATTTCAAAGAAGCTACTAACAAAATGAAGCTAATTCAATAATGAAAAGCTAAACTAAGACGGCACACATTAGCAATAGCAGTAGGCACCAACTGATGAAGAGCTGAACTTGCATGAACCATCAAATAATCATGCACTTCTCATAATAATACAACAGAGTCGTCGATTGAAGAAGAATAACACCATCAATGACAATAAAACAACACCAGAAGCAACAATAAACAACACAACACCACTAGTAAAAATAATCAGAGAACAACACCATCAGCAGAAAGTAATAGAAAACAACACAAACATCACCAATAACAACAGATAAGTTTGCAACAACTTGACGAGTAACGAAGCAGATCAACGAGATGGGTAGGTAAGCTCAAGAAAAATGCAGGACAATCTTGATTTTACTCGAGGTATCTCACCTGCTCGACGAGACCAACCACCTTCATCTATCTCCTCGAATGGCAAACCAAACCCAAAAAAACAATTTGCAGAAGCAAAACTCTAAATCTGTCCAAACCATAAACCACCATATATCCCATAAACATAATGATTTGTCACTTCAACACTTCCTATCCAACAAATGGAGAAGTTAGATTATTCGGAACCTTTCCTTTTTTTAAAAAATCTTTATACAGAGTTTTATTGCAAAAATTAGGGGGTGATTCCACCAAATCGAACCTTGAATGGAATGATGAGTCAGAATATTCGCCACTCCATTGCCTTATCTAAAAATATGAGGAACCAAAAAATAAATTTTATTGATGTACTTTAAACAAGCAATCCATTTCACTATTAACTTCCAGGGAATTTGCATGTCCTCTATCTTAAAAAGGATCACCTTTATAGAACGAATCACACTTAAATTGAAAATCTATGTCCGCTGCTTTTATAACAGCAAAAAATACAGCCTTAATCTCTGCTAAAAAACAAAAATGAAATACCCATATTAATAGAAAAGAAACCTTGATAATCGAAGGTTATCGCAAGTATACATATCGCTACAAGTAATAGAGTGGACTAAAGTCCGAGTTGTTGAACTCACGAGGACAATGACCTAATGTTTTAAAAAAACTCCAACCTTTTATCCTCTTTTCAATACTACTCTGACGTTGAAAATCAATCAATTTTACCCTATTTTTTATTTTTTTTTCATTTCAATTGTACCCTAAAGCATAAAATTGATTTTTTTTATTTGGCAAAAATTCTCTAAATTAATTTTTTTTCATTAGATTAACTTTTTATATTAAATTGACCATGTTTGAAGAACTTTTTTGAATTTTTGTTAGATAAATAAAGGTCAATTTTATGCTTCAGGTTACAATTGAAATGAAAAAAAATGCAAAATGGGATAAAATTGACAAATTTTCAACGTCAGGGTAGATTGAAAAGGGGATGAAAGGTCGGAGTTTTTTTAAAGCATCCCGAGGACAATACCTAATGAGAATTATTCCAAATCGAGACTTTCATTCGTTTAGCAAGAATAGTTTAAGGAAAGATTTGCATGCCTTATTGCGTGTGTGAGCGTTTCAGGTGTAATAAAGTGTCCGCAGAGCTAATTTGGACTAAAAGGCCGAAGAATCGACGAATCATCGAAGTCTCAAAGTCTTAAAGCAAAAAAAATGAAGCAAAGAGCTACTTTTTACATATCTCGATCGAGAAGCATGTGACTCGATCGAGACATGAGGAAGAAAAGAGGCACAAAGTTTTGACCATTTGAAACTCGATCGAGAACCACATCTAAAGCAATCGAGAAGGATGCAAAATAAAAGCATGTCTCGATCGAGACATTATATAAATGCTATCATAAATCAAATTAAAGAAGACAAGACTTGAGGCCACTTCTACTTTTTGTCCATACATAAGCTTGTACTGAAAATGTCTTTTCTTTCCTTTTGTAAGGCCTATATAAGCCACTTTTATCTCATTTTTAGGTTAGAACATTTTTAACTAGAAAAACATTATTCTCTTAGGATCATTTTGGAGTTTTACAGCCACAACTCTTATTTTCCAGCACATTTATTCTTATTCTTAGTTCTTCATTTTGTATTGAAGATTGTTTATGGTTTTAAACAAGATTTATTGATTGAATGCAAGTTCTTATTTAGGTTTCTTATAACTAAATAAGTAATTCTTAATCATGATTTATGTTTGTTCATTAGCTTTTAATTTCTTGTGTAGCATGTGTGGCCAAACCCCCTTGTTTAGGGGTTCATATGAATGTCTAGATGTTGTTGTGATTGGAATATATGGCTTGGTTGATAACACGTTCAAATCTTTGCTCTTAATGCTTGTTTAGGATTAGCTACCTTAAGCATGATTAGTGTCTAATTAACTCATTGAGAGATGGTTAAATAGATAGACCAATAGAATTAGAAGCCTAAATCATAGCGCCGTATGAGCGAGTTAGAGTTTAGGCGATCTTGAGTTGATTGATTAATTGCTTATCGAGTAGTTGTTTATGCGTAGGATCACGAGAGTAGTTAGGTGTTATGTTCGATTAATGGTTTTGTCGTTCTTTTGACTCGAGAGAGCGGGGATGACGCTTTAGAAATGACTCTGTCCTTGTTTTTTTGCCATGTTTTCCGTTTCCATGAACACAATACCTAGAGACTAGTATCAACCCTTGAACGCCTTAGTTCTATTATTATCTCCGCTTTTATAATTGATTGTTGATTGCTAGTTAATTACGTACTAATTATTTATTTGCTTTTGTTGGTTAATTTGCTTTGAAGTTAGTTGATTACTTCGGTAATAAATATTTTTTCAAACTATTCGTGCTAAGCAAATGAAAGTCTTAATTTTGAAATCACTCTCATTAAGTCCATTGTCCTCGTGGGTTCGACAACCCGAATTTTAGTCCACTCTATTACTTGCAGTGATCCATATATATGTGGTAAATGACCAACACCAATGGAAAACCGTCAGTATTCACCTTGACCCACCTCGTTGGAAGAGGACGCCAATAAACTGAAACAACTCTTACGAGTTTTTTTAAGAACTCTCCTAATATGAAGGCGAGACAAAATAGTCATGTCTAATATAGAGTTATTACAGGGATAAAGCTTTAAAAAGATCACAATTATTTAGAGTGCGAAAGAGTTTCCGAATCACTCCATGAATATTAGGTTGGCGATCTTCAAAAATTATCAAATTTTGATGCTTCCAAATTAACCACACCATTGTTACCAGTGGCGGAACCAGAATTTCTTTCCAGCTCAGGCTAATTAATATGTAAAAAATAAATATTTTTAACGTAAATATGCAAATACTTATAATTTGAAAAAAAATTCAATAAAAAGATATTTTGCTCATTTGGTGAAATTTACCAAAAACGAAATTCAATAGGAAAATATTTTGCTCCTCCAATTTAGAATACAAATTAGAAAATTTCAAACTCGTGATTTTAGATAAAAAAAAACACACTCATAACTTGTTAATTTTGCTTCGTTTTACACTCTAATAATTTTTTTGTGAAAACATATAATTTATTTTAAAAAAAAATTAAAGGGCTAGATAGATTTTTGTTGATTGTTTTTTATATAACTATAATGAAATTTTTACTAGCTTTTAATAAAATAAAGGAATAAAAATTGATAATTAACTATTAGTATTTAGTAAAATAAAGAAAGAAAAGGATAGTTAATAACAACCATGGAAATCCATCTGGGGCTTCTGAACAAGTAACTCCCTCAACCACTAAGCCAAAATGCTTCTGAATGTCCATTATTGCATAAGCATATATCTATTTCAACCCGGGCTAAAGCCTACTCTAGCCTAACGGTGGTTCCGCCACTGATTGTTACCACTGCCACATTCCAAACTGAATAAATCTGGGGACTGAATTTTTCTTTAGACCATCTATAATCGATGCTTGCAAAGACATAACAGTCCAATTTTCTACCAAAAATAGTAAAAATTGTTGGCTGGAGATTTTTCGGAAAAAGGATGTGAAACACTTGTATTCATCTTGTTTTAAAATTAAAGAATGTTACCCTTCCTTTTTATTGACATTAGTATTTTAATCTTTCCGTTCATTTTTATTGTTAGTCAACTAAGTCAAAACATTTTATTAATATAATAAAATATATTTTAATTTTAAAGTTATTTCTAACAGAAATATAAATAATTTCTTTTCTTTTGTTAATGAATTTTTTAATGTTTTTAGGATTATTGTTATAACATATCTCCACATTTAGCATTTTTTTCAAAACACAATTTATTTTTTTAATTTAAGTACAATCTAAAGAACGTCTCATCATATATTTTAATTTTTTATTATTATGTGGCATATATACCTAAGTGCCTTATATGATATCGTTTTGGTAATTCAAGACCAAAGACATCATTTTTATGGAGAATAACATATAAAACTTAAACAGGGCTAGTTGATGAAAAATTTGAAAACTTGGAATGCGAGATGAGACTAATTTTAGATTGGATTTCAATAGTAGAAAACACTAAAGGTGGGGATATATAATAACAATAACCCTTTTTTTAATGGTTCTAATTTACTAATGTTTATTTTTTAAAAAAATTGTTTTTTTTAGTTTTAAAAAGTAAAAGAAATAAGAAAAGAAATAGAAAAAATAAAAAAATTGTTTACGAAAAAAATAAAAATTAATAAAGATAAGAAAATTTTAAATTGGATTCATTAAGCTATTACATATCTTAAAAAATATAATTTCCATTAATACTTATGTTGCAAGCAGAATTTAAGAATTAAACTGAAATTTAGTTATTTTAATAAAGTGTTTTGACTTAGTTGAATAAAATAAAAAATAAACGAAATAATATTAACAAAAATAAAACTAGGGGAGAATATTATTTTATTTTAAAATAAAAGAAATGTATGTGTAAATTATACCATATATGAGAGCATTTCCAATGCAATGCTAAAATGAAGTTCTAATGCCATAATTTAGCATTTAATCTTAAAATGCATCTCCAATGCAGTGCTATAGTTTGTGCTAAATTTAGCATATGCTATATCACGTGCTAAATTTAGCACAGACTACAGCATATGCTAAAATTCAATAACCAATAGCAATTCACTATTATTTATAATTTTACCACGGTTATTTTATTGCATTTATTATTTTAACCTACTTTTTTTTTTTTTTTTTTTTCATTTTAAATTTTGTGCTTCTATTTAATTTTATAACATCGATTTGATTTTTTAATAGTAGACCATACATCAATATAATAAAAAAATTAAATAATTTATTTTTATATAATTCATCGATTCTTTTAATTATATCTTTTGAAAAACTCATTATTAAATTAAAAAAATATTAGATAAATTTTAGTTTAAAATATTTAATTAAAAAATTATTAAATAATTAGCAATTAATAAAATTAAGAGATAATTATCTTAATAAATAATTATAACATTTCTTTTTAACTTTGTACATTATAGTAAAATTTGAAATGCTATGCTATCTATAGCATTTTACCACTTTTTCATGCTAAATTTAGCATAAAAAGTAGCATCCCATTGGAGATGCTCTGAGGAATGTTAGAGTAATTTGTTTTAAAAAAATTATAAGATTATGAGAATATATATTTATAATGATTCAATTTGTACATATATGATTACATAAACATTGTATGCAAACAAAACAAAACAAAACCCTAATCAAATTAGACACACTAATACAAATCCTTCCTAACACTATTTGAAGCAAATCAAACCTTTTGAGAATTTGTTTCTCAAAAAATCCAAACACTAATATACTATAATTTTTTTCATAAATCAACAAATGGATGTATGTATAAAAACTCTTTTACTATTACCTAAATAAAAATAAAAATTTATAAGAAAACCATATTATTAGTGTTATTACCCAAATCAAATCTTAAGCCACTTGATCCATCAGCCAAGCTTGTTTCTTCCAAGCTCATCTCATCCCAGAAAAACCCATAATCACCATTATCATCTCCTTTTGAGCTTATTAATTCAGTAATGGGGTTGTTGGTAGTGTTTGTTTCTTGGGAAAGTTGAAGAAAGTTCAGCAATGTTTGATCAGGAGGTGGTGGTGGTGTTGATGATGATGCTGATAATAATTGTTGTTGATACCCACAAGGAAGCTGAAGTTGATGATGATTGATTGTGTTATCAAATGTGAAATCTGATGAGTTGAATTTGTTGTTGATGTTTGATTCAAGATCATCTCCTTTACCTTTGTGGAAAACTCTGCATAATACCCAGTCTTCCTGCAAAATTATAAGCATAAAATCTTTTAAATTCAAGTTATTTTAATTAATTATTCAAAAAATTTAGGGTTGTTAAATTTTGGTATTATTTCATTTTGATTGGAGAACTTCAAATGAACACTAAACTTCAAAATTTAAAGCCAACAGAAAGTGTTTTAGTAATTTTAGATAAAATTAGTATATGTGTAACCCGAATCGCCCCTCGCCATTTTTCTTATATTAAAATAAAATAATATAAAATTATAATAACTGTGAAAATATAATATTCATTATTGAAAATATTTAATTGTCACATAATTTCAACTTGATCAGTAATTAAGAAATATACATGAAAAGTTTAAAAATCATCATATAATAATCTAGAAATTGCAATAGAAAAGAAAATGAGGTTTGTGATAATCTTTAAATCTTAATTTCATTGTTTGTAATTTTAAAGTTAAGTGCTTAAACTGAAATAAATCAATTTTTGTTTTTACCACAATAAAATAACACAAAAATATAGCAATTCTTAAAATTGAATACCCTAATTATTTGATGTTGAAATGAGTGGTTGATCAGATTTTTATCATGAAATTAAAAAACCAAGCTGGTTTTTTCAAAATAGTAAAATTTAAAACTGCACTTCAATAAAAAAAGTGTTTTTTTTTATGAATAAATGTTAAATTATTTGAATGATGGAAATCTGCCGAACATGAAATGAAACCACACAAAGAGACAAGAAAGGGACAACAAATGAAAATTACGATTCAATGAAAATGCCACCTGACTACACATATAATTGAGTAACTTAACAACTTGCATGTCTACTTCTTCTCTAGTTTTTCCTATTTTTAGCTAATAAAATTCAACTATTATTCACAACCAATAATACCCTTTCTTGAAATTACTTCCCTTATAAATTAGTTCAAAAACGGGTTTAAATCATCAGAAAATAAAAAAATTACGATGACCGGAGAAAGAAGACGGATTGATATAATTAAACAAGAAACCAATACTAGACGGAATAAGGAAACGAGCAAAAAATATCCGGTGATTGGAGATGAGAGAAAATGACCGCTCATCCTATTCCTGAATTAGGGCGTTCATTGAAACTCTGGTTCTCAATTTTTAAAAATAATTTTTATATGTATATAGCATTATTCAATATATATGGATAATTAATTTTAAAAGTCACTGTATTTTTTTTCTATTTGCAGTTTGGCTATTAGCATTTAAAACCTTACAATTAATTACCATAACCCTGACATGTTTTTAATAAAATTTGTTTAATTTATGTTTATATGACGTACAATCCGGTTATTCTTCAATTTCTCTCATCTCTACATCAGACAGACGGCATGTAGACATAAATTAGTCGAATTTCATTTGAAAAAACCTTAAAAGACACTAAAAGCATAGTACAATAATCAATTACTTAGTTAAATACTTGTATATTATGCGTACATGCAGCTTACGTACGTATAAATGACAAGAAATGTGGACTAACCTTGGGAGGCATATGTGGGGTCTCAAGACGAAATTCATGCATGATCCAACCAGTTTTGATACCATTAGGAGCTCTATTCCTGTAGAACACCAAAGTCTTTCGCATCCCTACAACCTCACGACTTGAAGGATCCACAACCGTACGATCTTTCCCGGTTGCTTTCCAGTATCCAGATGCCGTCGCCCGATTGGTTCGGAATCCGGTTGCATACTTCCTATCTCTGAAGCTGAAGAAGTACCATTCGTTTGCATTCAGCTTAGCCACCTCTGCAATAATTGAGCAAAAAAACACATAATTTAGGTTTACGAATATAAATATAGTTAGATAAAACAAAGCTTTCACTACACATTGTCATGTTTCCAATGGAGTTTCATTTTAGTGATGAAATCACTAATTTTTTTTCTTGTGTTTTTTCTCAAAATTGAAAATAAAATTGGATTAGTTTTTTTTTCTAATTAAATTGTACATTAAATGAAAATTAATGGGTGAAAGACTTTTTCTTTCATTCTAATTTTTTAAAACTATGTGTAAATTAAAACATGAATAAAGCTATTAAAAAGGGTAAAGTAACATTAAAAATATGATTTTATGAAACTATGTAGAAACTAAAAAAAATTCTTTAATGGGATGGAGTAAGTACAATATATGTGATACATTGTGTTTATCCCGATTTATTGTAACTTTGCAACTTAAATTAAAACAGGAAAAAAAAACTAACTTGTATAAGTAGAGAAATTTTAGGTAAATCAAAGCCATCACGTAGAATTCTTTTTAATGAATATCCACCACATAGAATTATGGATCATTTATTTGAAACGTACAACTACTAATTAACGCATTCATATTAGTTAATGATTAAATAATACGTTTTATTTAAAAATGATGCGACTTTTTTAATTCATAGCGTTAAACATCAGGCCATAATTTTGTAAATTGAATTTAGTTTATCTAAAAATTGCAAGTTCATTTCAATTTGAAGGTCAAATTCAATGAATACACATCATTCTTTATAAACAAACAGTATGTATGAAAAAAAGTCTAATTCTAGCTAAATTAATTTTTATCATTTATTTTATAAAAAATGAAGTTTCAATGAACTTGCCCTGCTAGTAATTAACTTGAGAGTATATTAATTAAGAAAAAATCATGTAATTATGAAAATGTAATTACTGTGCATTGGTTCATCATATTGACCCGTAAATAAGATATAAAGATAAGAAATCACACGGATCTACAAATCAATTCATATCAAAGTCAAGCTAGGTCATCTTAAACAAGCCTTCTCTTTACAGCACATATAGAGCTCTTTTTTTAAAAAAAAAAAAAAATTAGTTGTAATTTATAACTAATATTTTTCAAAAGTTTTTTTAGATTTTGATTAATTTAAAGTTTTCTTGGTTGCGTCGGATGATTTCATTTTATATTTTTATCCTTTTTTTTTCAATAACTCATATCTCATGCAATTTTTTTAATTTGGATAATTAGGTTTTCACGTTGTATATTAAAGACTTTGAATAAATTGTCTAGTTTAGCCCTAAATTAAGTTTGAACATTTATTTCAATAACTCATATTCTCAAACGTTTGGTATTTTATTGAATTAAAATTAGTGCTCAATACTTGTTGATGATAATATTTCGAACTGTATAGTTTTTATAATGTTTTAAACATGTTTATATATAAAGTGGTTCAAATGTTAAGTAAGCCACTAAATTATCATGTAAGCTATAAAATTTAATTACTAATTTTTTTTATATTGTAGTTAATCACAGTTAAACTTTTAAAATTATGGAGAAATTAAGTCTTTAGGTCTAACGGGTCAAAAAGTCAAACATTTTAATTATTTACAAATTTATCCAAATCTTCTAAAATTTATCAATTTATCCTTATTTGGTAATTTTGTTGAAATTATGTCCAATTTTTTTGTTTAAAAAGAGAATTTTTTTTTTAATTTTTTTATAAATTTATTCAAAGTTTTTAAAGTTTGAAAATTCTCTTTAATTTCCAACACCATCAAACTATTATTTTTACCACTCCAATCAATTGATATAATTTATAGTACTCACTACTAAAACAACAATAGAATGATGATCTCTTTAACCAAAAAACAAGAAGTAAAACAGAATTGCAGTACAAGTCAAAGAAAGAAGATAAAAAAAATTAAAAGTTGGGGAAGTTGTTAGCTATAGAAAGACTAGAAATATGTCATCAACTTTACCAGTTTTGTTAATGTAATCATTGCTACTTACTATAATTGAATTCCAATTTTAAGGTTGGCGATTGAAGCACTTCTGTTCTCATAGCAAATATGGGCATTGCAAAATAAACATGCATCATATATTATGATCTTTATCTTTATCTTAATCATTATGAAAAAAAAAACAATAGCATATCATACTTTCAAATTAAAATAGTGTATATGATCTGTCACAAACATGCAATTTTTTAATTTGAATTGTATATGTATTTAGGATTTTTATAATATTGATTTTATCTACTTTTTATAAATATATATACAAACTTAAGTTTGCAAATTTAGCCTTTTATTATTCAATTGTTTTATTAATTTAATTTTTTCAATTTTAGTTGTATTTTTATACTAATTTCTTATTAATAAAATTAATTTTCATAATTAAGCAAACTTTTAATTAAAAGTATAAAAAATAACAACAAAATTTAATTTTAAATTTTCCATATTTCAAGCGTTGAAGCCAGAAAAAAACGGAACTCAAAATGAAAAAAAAAGACAACAAATACTGTTCTGAGTTGAAAGATAATTTGATAGATCATATCAACATAATTATTAAATTGGAATATATTTATAAATAATGAAAATTTTGAATAAATTATAAGAACTCGAAGAACGTTTTTTTTGCGCCAGTAAACGCGCGCGCACATGCAAACTACTATGTTGTGCATTATATATGAGTAGCTAAATATTTTTAATATCTACTATAAAAATAGTAAACTTAATTACATCTAAATTGTAATATATATAATAAACATACAAAGATTCCGAATTTAGAATCTCTTATGAATTTAATAAAGTGATATGATATCAAATCAAATTAAATTAAATCTATACATGTAAATTTAAGTTGTTATTAAATTGGTAGATCAAAAGAAAATAGTGAACCTATAATGGAGAATACGCGGGTATAAGACTTGCCATGAAAGCAAAATCTTGCTAGCTAGCCAGCTATAGGATAAGCATCCCAAGAAAGGTGGTACATGTGAACTATATCAAACTATTTTGATTTTTGAGTAACCAAAATCATGTTTCATTCAATTTCTATAATATTTTTCTATATATTATTATTATAATATTATTATTCCATATATATATATATTCTCATGATCCACTGATGTAACTAAATATGCTAATCATATCAATGTTTTACAGCAAAGAATAGAATTATTGCCACAGGAAAATATTAAATTTTATATAATATTTACTGAAATATTCTGCGCAGACATTAGCTTTGCAGATGACTTTCTTAAGTGATAATTAAGAAACAAATTAAGCAAGGTCTATGGTAATTATTGCCAATTAGTTTTTTGGGGTTCTTGCAGTTTACGAAAGAAGAAATAAATAATGGAAGAATAAATAATTAGAAAGACAAATATATTGTATTGTATAATATAACTATACACAGTAGCAAAATCCAAAAATGTAAGAAGAGGTCGAACAAATACGAAAACGGCTGGTGACTGAAAAAAAAAACAGGATAAAATGGTAATGGTGGAACTATCCTAAGACTAGGATAGGCTTTAGTCCGAGCTCGCATCAAATATTTTAAGAAACACAGGTAAAATTCGTAATGAGTTCAAAATAAGAGGAAGGTTAAACCCGAACTGTGAGAGAGATTATAAGTGAAGTGAACTAAAGGTTAAGCCCGAGCTGAAATGAAATCCTGAATCTGCCGTGGGAAATAGTAAAGACATAACTGGAAGGTCGGTAAAGGGGTGGCTGCCCGCCCATCCGCCTTCTAGTTCCGCTCCTGATTATACTTCTAATTAGTTAATGTTTATTTTATAAGTACCTTTTTGATATCTTCCTCACCAAAATCAAAACATCTTAGTAATTTATCATCCAACAAGAGCAAGAATATACTACTCTAATATTAGTAATGATCACATAAACATGCATGGAATTAGCAAGAAATTAGATGGAGAGAAGAATTAAAGAAAAAGTGTAAGAAAAATACATACCAGGAAGCTGCCATGGCTCACAAGTATGCAAATCAATTTCAACCAAAGTACCCTTCAAAACTTGTTCATTTGTAATCTTTTTGTAAAGATAATGACAAACCAGTTCCTCATCACTTGGATAGAACTTGAACCCAGGTGGCAGAGTTGCTCCAATGTCTCTTAACCCCATCTTTTTTTGTTCTTATTATTCTCTTCTAAAAACCAAATCAAGATTTTTTAGTTATTTAAGGAAGAAATTAATGTTTTTGGGGTTATAAAGTCTTAAGGATTATAAAATATTTATATGAAGGAAGAAAGGGTTGGTATGATATATATATAGTTATGAAAAGGATGACACAACACAAGTGCCTTTGTTGGTTATAAATTCTTATAATATTATGGCAAAGGGTCCATATATGCTTGTGTAACTAGTTAGTTATCATTGGGAAGTTTCAAGAAAAACCAAAATTGCAAGAAATCTTTTTGGGTTTCTGTGAAATTTAAGAAGAATTAAAAGCAATTGAATCCAAATATATATGGACAAAATTAATTTTATTTGTACAAACATTCCAAAATACTCTTTTTTCCATTCATGTTACTACTTTTCATTATTATTATTTTATTATAATGAAAATAAGAAATTTAATTAATTTTTTTAAATCAAAGTGCATTATTTCTATAATCTTTTTTATTTAAATGAATAAAAAATTAGTTACTAATTCAACAAAAACAATTAAGGTATAGATAAGGTTAAATAAATATATTGTCTATTAAAATAAAAATTGTTGGATTTTAATCATTTTGATATTTTTTTTAATTTAATTTTGACAATCAACTAGAACCGTATTAAGTCTCCATATGTGTGTATGACTAATGTGAAGCACTAATGAAATCGAAAGCACAGATCTAACAAGAGTGTTTCAAAATTATTGAGAAACAAACTAAAATCCCGCCAGTAAACCAGTATGCTCGCGGTTAAATTTAGTATGCCTGTTGTTGCAAACTTCGAACAAATTAGATAGTTGCGGCTAGTTCGTGGGGGCTAATCAATTCATCTTGGATGCGAAGATGTTCGTAGGTGTGAACTTCTGGATGCGAGCGCGAACCAAAAATTATTGAAACTTATGCGTAGGTTGTGAAGGCCAAGGGATATGTGCCCAACGCGAAGCATTATTCCTTGTGCGAAACTTTACATCTGCATTGTTCACGGATGCGAAGTACCTCATTTGCATCTGTGAAAGTAGTCGGATTATGGATCGTTCGCGAGTGCAAACTTGGCATCAGAGAACGCAAACTTCAATATTCTTAAATAGACAAGACACACTAACAAACATTTCAAATTTAATGATCATGAAGAGTACATGTAAGAGACGAGTTTACCCTCAATTACTTTAAACTGTTTTCTCCAATCCTTTATATCATTTTTTATTTTTGCTATCTGCTTTTAGTTCGTAATAATTTTTTATCAGCAAATTATTCAGTCATCTTTTTGTTGCACCTTGTTTCATGAAATTTATATATTACAAAAATGTTTTTCTCTAAAACATTTTAATTTAAAAATTCACTTTTTATGTGGAAAAATCCAAATAATTTTTAATGAGTGATGGATTGTTTAATCTTTAATTATTTTAAAATTATTCTCATAAAGAGATTGATTATATTCAATAAAAATAATAAAATTTATACATTTATACATTTCATGCATTTTAAATTGGCTTAATGCTTTAAAAAACCCTGACCTTTCATCCCCTTTTCAATCCTACCCTGACGTTGAAAAATTGTCAATTTTACCCCAATTTGCATTTTTTCATTTCAATTGTACCCTGAAGCATAAAATTGACCTTTATTTTTTTGACAAAAGTTCAATAAGTTTTTTAAAAAAATGGTCAATTTAATATAAAAAATTAATCTAATGCAAAAAGGGTTAATTTAGAGAATTTTTGTCAAATAAAAAAAGGTCAATCTTATGATTTAGGGTACAATTGAAATGAAAAAATGCAGGGTAAAATTGACAGATTTACAACGTCAGGATAGGATTGAAAAGGGGATGAAAGGTCAGGGTTTTTTAAAGGGTTAATTACATATAAAATCACCATCTTTACACAAAATTGCAAAAATAACACGACCTTTAAAACGTGGCAATTCAGGGCACCACCTTTCATTTATTTTCAAAAACAACATGGACACATTTTTAATGGCATTTTTGCTGATGTGGCATGACACGTGGCACTCCCATCGGGTGTCCAAGTAAGCAAAATTTTATCTAAAAACGTGTCCATGTTATTTTTGAAAAGAAATGAAAGGTGATGCCCTGAATTGACACGTTTTAAAAGTCGTGTTATTTTTGAAAATTCGTGTAAAGGTGGTGATTTTATATGTGATTAACCCTTTTTTAAAACATTAAACCTTTTAAATTTATAGATATTTGAAAACACCCGGTCTAACACAAAATGGGAATCAATGGGTAATTTTGTTTAAGTGCATTCACGTTCCCTAAAGATGAAGGAAATTAATTATAATTAGATTGATGAAGGAATATTAAGTAATAATCATCATGTTATCTAATAATTATTTGGATGTTCTTCAATAGATAAGTTTGATTTACCTTTCTTATAATTGACTATTGTCTTTGCTTTATGAAAGCTTTTGTGTTATTTTCCTCTCAAAGTCCTCTTTGGGTCACTTAATATGTTATTTCAAATGTTAAATCAAAGGCGAATCTCATAGTTCTTGCCTCGAACCTACCCTTTATTTCGCATTCTTAATATTGTTCTTTTAAAAAAATTATGATTAACAAACAAATAATAAAAATATGCTATTTGTATACCACTTAATTTTTTTATTTGATGTTAGCCGTATTAATAGATGAATATTCATTTGTTAATCATTTAGATACTATCATACACATTAATTAGAAGAATGCTTGTCCAATAATTTAGCTCTCTCTCTTTAATTATTTATTTAATTTGAATAATTCTTTTTAATATTTTAGAAGTTTAATTCATGGACCATTAGATATATATATAAAAAATTAACTCATAATAAAAAAATTAACTCTTTGAAAGAGGTATGGAGTCTACAAAACAATTCAATTTTTTTAAATTCAATAAAACATTTTTTTTCAACAACGGATGTATGTGGTGCAGGCGTTTAAGAATTTTAGAAAAAAAGGAACTTAAACATCTTTAAATTTGGGTGTCAAGCATCATCTTTAATAGCTCCTCTACCTGCCTGCAACGACAAAGTTATTTAAAAGTCGGGCAATTCAGATTATACTCCAAGCTCTTTTGTTAAATTGCAAAATCGGTCAATTCCTTCTTGCAAACCGTTTGCTCTTATTTGGAATTCTCAGTCGCCTCTGCGGGTGAGGTTCTTCTTGTGGATAGCCTTTTATACCTGTATAACTTCTCTTTCTTTTCTTACTGATCGACATATCGTTTCTCATGATTTTTCTAATTGTGACGATAGTGGAGTTCTGAAAGATCAAGATCATATTAATTCTCATGCATTGTTCCTTTGCCAATTCTGTGTGGGATCTAGTTCTGTCAAAATTCAGAATTTATTGAATTATGTCGAGGACTTTCGAAGAATTTTTTCTGCAATGGAGGCATTTGGTTCGACCCGAAAAAATACCACAAATTATGGTACTTGATTTGAGAATCCATTATCTAAAAACTATGGAAATCTCGCAGTAGGCGTAGCAAGTCTACAGATATTCTTGCAATTATGCAATGAAGTTTTAATAGGACGGTCTTTATTTTTTAAATGTAACGATGTAAATTTCTTTATTCTAGCATGTATTTTTTCAGAAATTTGGATTGTATTCTTTTGAATTTTAGTTTATTTTTTTCTCTTTCAGAATCGTAGTCTTTCTTGTTTACTTTTTGTGTCATTTTTTGTTCATTTAAAAAAAAGGTGATGGGTTGATTATTATTAGCTTTAATTTCTTAAAAAAATTTCACCTTGTACTTTTTCTTCGTTTATACCCTGATCTTGTAAAAACACCATTTGTACCCAATTTTGGGTTTTTATATTTCATCCTTACCCAAAAGCATTAAATTGTACTCTTTTTCATTTGGAAAAGAGTTTAAAACATATTTTTTTCTATTTTAAAAAATACAAATAAATCCTTTAACTTAAAAAATAATCAAATACATCCAAATAATTAATTAATTTTTTTAATTTTATAAAATAATAATTTTTTTTATTTTTTTTATTTTTTTTATTTTTTTGTCGGAAATATTTTTAAAAAAATTAAAAAAAAATCGGAAATATTTTTTTAAAAAATTATTATTATTTTTAATTTTTTTGAAGAAGATGGTATTTTTGTACTATTAATAATATTAATATCTAATTAGTATATAGTTTTTCAAATGAAAAGAGTATAATTTAATGTTTTTGGGTAGACATGAAACATAAAAACTCAAAATTGGATACACATGGTGTTTTTATAAGTTCAGGATATAAACGAAAAAAAAATATAAAATGGGATTTTTTAAGGAATTAAACTTTATTATTATAAACTCAGGTAGCTATTGTCTAAGAGATTAATAATTTTTAATTGGTTGGATCATTCCATCAAACCGGGGGCCATCTCTAATGCAAAATTCCCAAGAACAAACATGTCCCAAGCACGTGAACTATTGGTGATTGATCTAAAATCTAAAAAAAAAACTTGGACAGCCCAAGCAAAAAATTGTTTTTCTTTTTGTGAAATTATATAAGCCAAATTGACCCAAATGTTCAATTTTTGATCACATAAGAATGTTTTTGGATTTCATGAAAAATAAAAAGTGGGGTCTGTATTTGAGATGTAGGGTCCACTAATGATGAAGGACAAATAGACCCTACATCATATGTCATCAACTACAATATGTATACTGAATTATATGGAAACTCATAAATCTAATTAAATTTTAGTGAAATTTCTTTGTTTTTATTCAGTAATGCTAGAAAGGCAATAATAATTGAAATATAGACAAAGGGGTATTTGTCACAACATGTATCATCTTATGAACATGTATCATCTTATGATAATAATTAGGATTCCAATATAGTAGATGATGACTGGGACTGGGGTCACATATATAATGCATGGTTAGCCTACCTTCAAAATAATGGAGCTCATGATAATTTTCATTCACTTATAGAATTTCACATTGAAAAAAATTATGGTATAACATGTAAATGCTCATATATATGATTTTAGAATATACTATATATTCATCAAAGAAAAATATTATATCTATCCATATTTTGACCATTTTATTAATTATATCTTCTTAAAAAAATAAGGCAGTTTGATCTGTTAATTTTATAAACTGGAACAATTATAACCTAATTCTGAGTAAAATGTGTATATTTGGTGCAATATATTTACGTGAAATTTCTCTTTCATAGCTGGATGCAATTAATAAAACAGAAAACTCGAACTATATTCTTAATTGGAGTTTGGATATAATTCTCAATTTGCAAATTAAACAGATTAAATTGTTCAAATATTTTTAGGTTAATTGCTTCAAAAATTATAAACGCTAACTGTTTTATTATTTTAACGCGAACTTTTAATTTTGGCTTTAACAACTATAATTATTTTGTAATTTCAAATACCGAATAATGTTTGCCAAAAAAACAGTGACATGGACACGGAATAAACATTGTTCTTGCGTCCACGTTATTTTTTAATGACAATCACTCGGCGTTTAGATTGCAAAAATATAAAAGTTGGTGTCCAACATTGCCAAAATTAAAAACTCGTATTAGAATTGCAAAGCACGCTAAAGTTCGTGATGTTTTAAGAAATTAAGCTTTGTTTTCATAAGTATATATAATAAAATGGTCAAAATGATGGACATAAATATTTATTTTGTCTAAATTATAGTATATTATATATTTATAATATTATTTTAGACATAATCTCGGAAAAACAAGGCATTTTCAAACTATTTGCTAAAATTTTAAATATAAGTTTATATATCAAAGGGTTAATTCCATAAAAAGTCACAAACTATACACGAATTTTTATTTTAATCACGATTTTAGAAATTGCAATATAAAACCATGACCTTTCATTTTTTTCAAATCTATCACCGACTATTTTTCTGGTGAATTTTACCTTTTATTTGCTTTTCAAATATGCCAGATTATGGTGGCCACGTCATCAAAAATATACCAAAAATTAATTTGGTGATAGATTTGAAACAAAAAATAAAAGGTCGTGGTTTTATATGACAACTTTTAAAAGTTGTAATTAAAATAAAAATTCGTATAAAGGTCGTGACTTTTTATGGAATTAACCCTATACCAAACTGCATAAGTTAATGGGTTTAAAATCTTTCGTGGAAGTTGAGTTTTGTGCTTTGAGAATTCGAGTAATAAGAGTGTGGTTCGGGTTGTTCTACATAGTTTTAGAATTTAAAAAATCCAACACAAGACTAGTAATCTCTATCTATAATATGCCAATGAGATTTGTAAAATAAAATAGACATAATATATGGTTCGGGAGCTTTGTAAGCATGCATCTGATTTGGCGCTTTGATCACCTCATCTGTTCTAAAATGATTGAAAATTTAGCTTTTTGTTTTTTTACGAGCCCATTATCAATCGAAAAGAGAGTACTAGAGCAGACATGAGGGCTAAAACTCAAATATAAGCCAGAATACTTATCTACAATCACATATTCAATCTCTAAATCGCTTTCAACCCAACTTCTAGAGTTTTTCTAATGCTTGCAAATGGTATTCATTTTCTTTCTATGAAAAGCTTTTTGATGGGAAAATTTAGTGTGTCCATCACCCTCTACCATCCACATACGGAAGAAAAAAGGCAATGTGACATACCTTCGAGTGTTTGAGGAGCTGGTTAAAAATTAACAGACAATGCATTCACATGAGCAGAAAAAATCTTGGAACCAGATCTAGATACGTCAAATCAGGGGCATTAGTTTATGGAATTTCTCTGCTATGATGGGAAAAACTACTCTCCAAACTCCACTTGATTTGCATATGAATTATCAGTTTTGATTCTTGGCTGATAATTTGGTTGATAATCATATTTTTTTAACAAATGTACATTGTATGTTATGATAATCTAATGAGAATTAAGAAATTCTTTCAGCTATGGTGGGAGTGACATGGTGTTGTATCTTTTCTGGGCAGAAAACAAATGTTAACATTCGGTACATGAACTCATCCATCAACAAACTTAAATTTATTCTTTAAAATCAAAGCAATTCTCATGGATTTATACGAGGAATGATAATGGCTACCATTTAAAAGATTAGAAACAAAAATCATCGAAGGATTCTCATTCGAATGCAAGAAAAAAGAATTTGATAGTGTCTTTTCAAGTCTTATTGTGTTGTTCGCCATTGAATTGATTGAAAAATTTCTGTTTGATTGCTTAGTAAAAAAAAATTGTTCGGTTGTCAAGAAAAAAGAAACTGAAGATTTGAGAAAGAAAGAAGGAGATTTCAAAGGCACAAATACTATAATAAATTTGTAAAATTGAATATTTTATTTGGTACATGGATTATAAGATTTACTAAACGGGTTTCAATTATAAGACGACATCTTTAAGAACATCTGATTAATGAATTCAAGTTACGACTTCTTATTTATACGAAGAAATCAGTTCAAAATGAATTTAAAAATAATTGCTATTCTGTTATTCACAAAATATAATTTCACACGCATGGAGCATGGGAAGTTGACATGGCACTTGACACTTGTAGCATAATCTTGATTAAAGGATTAATGACATGGACTTTGTTGATGTATAAAAATTGCTAGCATGACATTGTTGATGCACAATTCTGTCTAAACTGCGCATTTGCAATAAAATCCAACCAAGTTAAACTAATATTTCATCCGTTCATAAAAGATAGACTTGTTTCATTTACACAAATATTAAAAAATTTAGTTTATTTAGTTAAAATAATCCTAATTCTCTATAATATTTTTATTAAAAAATTAGTGCGTTCTTCTTTTTAATGTATTTTTATTAATTAAAAATTAAAAATTACTCATACAGTAATGTACAAAATTATTTTTAATATTGAATCTATAAAATTAAGGGCATTTTGTATATTTATTTAATTAACTACTTTCTAAAAATAGAAACAAGCATATAATTTGGGACACTAAAAATAGAAATAAGTCTATCTTTTGTGGACGGAGAGAGTATTTATTAAATCAAAGAAAACTTCTTTTTAAAAAATCATAAATGTTTTAAACTGAATTGAATCACTTGGGTAAGATGGCTTTTCCGTTTGTTGTTTTGATATAATTTGTATTAAAATTAAATTAAAATAATTACCAATAAAATCAAATTAAATTAAAAATTAATAAAAAATGGCTTAATGGAAAAAAAAACCCAAACCTTTACGAAATGTTGCAATTATATCCAAACCTTTAAATTTTTGTAATAATATCCAAATTGCATAATTTTGTTGCAATAATATCCAAATTGCACTTTTTATATGAATTTTTTTGAGTTTTTTTCCATTTTTTGGGACTTTTATTATATTATTGCACATCAAAACATAATAATAGCCTAATATCTTAATTGAAAACAACAAGTTTAGCCATCAATTTGACTATTATTACTACAAAAAATGCAATTTGGATATTATTACAAAAAAAAAATGCAATTTGGATATTATTGCAAAAATTAAAAGGTTTGGATATAATTGCAACAAATCGTAAAAGTTTGGGTTTTTTTTACCATTAGGCCTAAAAATAATAACTTCAAACTAAAATAAATTGTTTTATGGGTAAAGTCGTACAGATTCGTTTTCGCAACCCCAACAATATAAAATGGGAGATCTTTATCTAAACCATATCTTTAAATTATAAACGAAATCAATCAGATGTTAGTAATCTAACATATAATAGTATTTTTTTTCATTTCAGAGTTTGATAGCAATAAATTGGTTTACTGGGTCAAGGCAAGATTTTTCCTACGTAAACACATGCCAAAGTAGCTATTGTATAGATAATTTGTCATTTTCGCCATTATGTATGATCTTGTCGGACAAAAAGCATAAGTTAATTGATGAGTAATTAAGAGGATGTTAATTTATATGTATATCGTCAATTTAATGTAAACAAAAGTGAACCTCTAACTAGTCATGTCATGAGAATTTTCAGATTTTTCAAATTGATTGAGCTAATGAACGTATAATATGAAATAATCAAATGAATTCTAGCTACTAATTTTCAAAGGCCTAATACCTTAAAAAATCCGATCTTATAACTCTTTTTCGATCCTATACTGACGTTAAAAACGTATCAAATATTTATACTATTTTGCATTTTATTGTTTCAATTGTACCCCAATTTTTTTCAATTTTTTACTTAAATTTATAGAATGACAGTTCTAAGAGGTGTTTTGGTTCAGTTTTCCGGTGGAATTTTTAGCTTTTTCTTTTTAAAAAGCTCCATTTAGACGTTTGGTGAATCTTTTTGTAAACATTTTATAACTTTTTGAACCTCTAACCAGTAATTTTAAAAACTGGACCGAACGGTCGAACCGGTTAAACCGTGAACAGGCCAGTGGTTCGATTTAAAACTATAAAAACTGAATCTTTTGATTGGACCATATTGAACCGGTAAAAAAATGAGTATTGGATCGGTGAACCAGAGCTTGAACCGGTAAAAAACAAGCGAATTGTAATTTTTTTCAAAATTTATTAAACCGATTGAACCGGTTCAACCGGCTGGGACACCGATTTGGTTATTAAAACACTGCCTCCAACAACTGCTGTTGGGAAAACTCCATTTTAGAGTTTTTTGCCAACAATTGATAGCTGTTATAATATTTTAATTATTTAAACAAAAATGTCCCTACTAAAATGTATCGTTTTTTAATATACAAAATTATTTGAATAATTTTTAAATACTCCAATCATTTATAAATTATACTATAAAATTATTTTATTTATTAGAATAGTTGTAGTTCAATAATTTTTTAAAAAAAATACACAAATCATAAATTTAAAAAATAACTGTTAATATTTTTATTAAATATTATATAATTTAATAAGTAAAAATAAAAATTAGGATTGGGATGCCCTCAAGTTCAAATGAACTTGAGAGGGTCATGTTCACGATCTATACCGTTTATCGTAAAATGAACGGTGTAAATTAATTTGATTAAAATTATATTTTTTTGATCTACACCGTTTATTTTGTAATGAACGTTGATCGTGAACATGACCCTCTCAAATTCACTTTAAATTTGAAGGAATTTCAGTCCTAATAATAGTAACTTTTAAAGTCACTTACATCTAAACAATAACAACTAATCAAATTTCACCAAACACGTATAATTTATCTTCTATCAGCTACCAGTTAACAATTAATAACAGTTGAACCGAACTAATCAGTTCAATAACTTTTTGTTCTGCAGCTTTCCTAGTTCAAATAAGTTGACTCATATTTGTAATTTTTAAGTAAGAATCTATTTGTGATTGAATCGTTCTTAAAAATTAAAACACTGCTATGAATGATTGACATAGAACTAAAAAAATATTAAGATTATTGGAAGCCTAAATTAACGGGAGGTGAATGCGGCGGAAGACTGGTGAGAGAGAGCATAATATGTAGTATAATATATATACACGTCACACATAAAGTAAGCTCCAAATCATTTGAATAATAATTCAATTATTTAAGAAATCCAGAAAAAATAAATAAGAAAAACATTAAAATGATGAATTATGTTGAGTTGTAGGCTTAGGGTTTATTGGTATGAGGTGAAGAATTTTTGTTAGGTCTGTTTTGTGTCCAAATGATGTAATCCAAAGAGTGACGCCTTTATATTCCTCTCCAATTATTTTATAGACTATGATTTTGTTTCTCTTTTCTTTTCGTTATTTATAGGATGATGGTACTAAAAAGTTACACATTTTTCAACATTTTAAAAATTTATTTAATTTTTTTAAATTGGAAAATCTATTTTAATTTGACGATTCACTAGTTATTTTTCAGAATTAATTTAATTATATCCATAATAGGAATTAAATATATATATATATATATATATATATATATAATTTTCTTTTTAAAATTAAAAAAAAGAGTTGCCAATTGGAATTCATATAGTTCAAATTAATTAATTTTAAAAAATATTAAATCGATTTTGAAAAATTTGATGGGTTTTTAGCCAATTAGGCCATATTGGGGTAGATTTAATTTTTTTAACAAATTTGGATAAATATTCAAAAAAATTAAAAAGGTTCGAATAAGTTTTGTATATTCACACAACTTCAAATTTAGATTATCTGAATTTAACTCGGCTAACGTGATGCATGATAGTTCAGCCAAATCACGCTACGTGCGATAGAGAATGTTGGAATTGGAATTACTCCACAATAAGTTGTTGGTACTGTATGGATATGTATTCATATATTGGTTGAATCTAATTTCCATTTAATACCAATTAATTCTTTTTAAACAGAATATAACATAATAAATTATGCGAAATACAATTTGAGACATTAAAATAAAAAATTCATGAGTAAAAGGATATATCAAAAAGACTAGACGACATACCTACTTGGGATGAAATATACAGAGCATCAGGCTGAGAGGCAAGTATCTATTGAAACCGCTTAATCATCAATAGATTTAAAGAGGACGTTAACAGTGTATTATGAGAACGAGGCAGATAAAGAGGTCCATTAGTCGGTGGTCAGGGGCGAAGCCACATGGTGGCTAAGAGGGGCATTTGCCCCTCTTATTTTTTAAAAGAATAAATTTTTTAAGTTATTTTTATAAAGCTGCCATGTTATTTAGATATACATATCGACTCTTTTAATTTTAATAAATTTTTAATTTTTTATATTATATAAATTGTTTTATATTTTATTTCTCTTAATTTTGATTTATGTCTACGTCCTTGTTGGTGGTTGATAAATCTATTGTTGAAAATGCTGTTAAGACTATTTTCTCTGCTCAATCTTCAACGCTGTAAATCTATTGTTGAAAATGCTGTTAAGACTATTTTCTCTGCTCAATCTTCAACGCTGAAAATTTAATGACCTTTTTGCTTATGAATATACATTGATCGTACATGATATATTCATGTGGACTAAATTTAGAATTAAAATTCGACTCTAAAACATGATAAAACTAATGGATCAAAAGTTAAAAAATCTCTATAATTGTTTAGAATTTATGTTTTTTATTGAAAATTTTAGCCTCCATTTTTATTGATTATTTCTCCTTTCTCTTCTCTTTCAATTAAATAGTTACTCAATATTTTATTTCGAATAATGTCATCGATCTATCATTACTGAATAGCCGTATACTTAGATAAATTTAGAAATAATACCAAGTGAGGTTATTTTATTATTAATGTTATTATTATGATTATTATAAGAAAAACCTTATTATCATGGGATATTTAGGGGAGACACGCAAACGCCAATATCACCAATTCAACCCATTTCCTAATCTGCAGGTTGTGACTTCACATATATAATTAAATGGCTTCTGTTTTTCTTCCAAAGAACTAATCTAGTGGTCCAAAGATAAGTTGCATAGGTCATTTAATACTATTATCCCATGAAATGTTGCCAAATCAGCAAATGAATTTAGATTAAGGAAACCCAGGTGGCATCTTTAATGTTCTTTGGGAACTTTGTTCTCGATTGGTATATTGTTGTTATCCAATTCCAAATGATTTTGTTGGCCTACTATAGGAATGTGCATGGTTCTTAGTGTAAATATTATGGTATATAGTAAATATATGCATACAATAGCTATCAACATTATTTTTATCAGAAGATAAATTATAATAGCATAATTAGCGAAGTATATGGTAATTAAATTACTCTCTCCTATAAAAGTAAAAAAAAATCTCTCACTCCTCAGAACTAATAGCTAGAAAGATCGATCACCTAGATACTTATAAATAAAGACCGATTACTTAGAAAGATCCCTCGCTCCTCCGAACTAATAGCTCACTCGATTACTCCTGAACTATAATTTTGCTGTGACAATTTTGATCAAAAGTGTAGGATAGGTGAGAGGTGGTGACACACAACAACCAATTCTGAAATACCACTCTTCCATCTAAGGATGCCTAACTGTCACACCATTTTGGGAGGAAGGAGGAGAAGGGGAGGGCGTTGATAGAGAATCAAAGTATATAATTTATATAAAAGCAGTATATTTTCTATTTTTATAGGACAGTGAAAGTATTATAAAATATCTAAATATGAAATAAATCAAACGATTGATCAACCTGAATCGAAACGAAACAAGAAAATAGAATTAAAGAATGAGTTTTTGACGGTGCAACCAACAAGCTATATATCAAATGCTATAAGTGTTAGACAATAAAATGTTAAGGTCCTGAGTTATATTTCTCCCACGGGTGCTCCTCCTCTCCAATTATCAAAAAACAAAAACTTGACGATGCAATAATTCAGAGAATTTAAGTGTTGAAAATTTTCTAATATCATTTACACCCTCAATACTTCCATCTTTAACCATCTTCGTTCAAATATACTTCAATGGATGGATTACAATCTCGATTGATGGTCTTGATAAAACCAATTACTAACTCAAACAACATACATTAAAATCATCAATACACATCGCGAAATACATCAAAAACAGTTATAGGTGAACCCTTCAAGATTTTTTGCAAGTTTTTCAGCAGATCACCCATCCTACCAATGCTCCCACCCAAGATTTTTTAACCTTAAAATCTCTCCACATTTAACTTCATCGTAAACAACTCAAATACTATGTATATTATATTTAAATATAACTAAAAAGAATATATATTTACTCTTGCACTTTATATAATTATTATTTATTAAAAAATATTAATAATTAAATAATTATTTTTTTAAAAAAATATTACTTTTAAAAAGAATTATTTTTTTTAAATAATTATATTTTAAAAAAATAACTTTTTTGAAATAATTAGTTTTCAAAATATTTATTTCTTAAGACAATTATTTTTTTAATAATAATTTTTCATTAATAATTATTTTAAAAATTATTGTTTTTAAATATTGTTTTTAAATATTTTTTTAATTACAGATTTAAAATATGTCACTAATGTAGGGATGGATAAAGATCCCTCACCAATTTAGCGACAAACCTAAGGATTCATCGCTAAATTGTCGCTAAATTAGCGATGAAAACTATGGTGGACAGATCTAATCCGTTGCTAATTAGCGAGGGACCATGAGATCCCTTGCTAATTTAGTGACAAATCCTTAGAAATGTCACTAAATTTCTTTTAAAAAATGGTGCCATGTTTAGCGCCTTATTTAGTGACGGAATCCGTCGGTAAATGTTGACGCGTAATTCCCACTCAATTAGCGACAGGAACCATCACTGATCTGTAATTCTGTTGCTAAATTTCGTCGCTAAAACGCTATTTTCTAGTATTGTAAGTTAGTTAATTAGATTTAATTAGCTTAATTCATTAATTAGAATTTTAAATTAAGATTTCCATTAGGGTTATAATTAGAGGTTTAGTTAGGATTAAGTATGATTAATTATAGTTAATCAAGTCAAATTATCTAGGCTTAATTGCACCAAAAATCAAAATTTTCGCGTGTTTTGGTATTTAATATAATCTTTTCTTGCCATATTGAACAATATCTATCACTTTTTGGCATATTTAACATCGATTGCGTTTCCTTTGAAAAACAGTGTCGTTTTATATTCAAAACGGTGCCGTTTTATATCAAAAATGGTTTTGTGGTCTTATATGCTAAAAATTGATAGATAATGTTATAGGCTTATCTTCTAAAAAACTCTCCACCTTTTAGCCCCAATTTGTTTGCACCCTGATATTGTAAAACCACTAAATATACCAAATTATGCCCTTTCACTTTCAATTGCACTCTCAAACATCAAATTGATCTCTTTTCACTTGAAAAATATTCAAATTAATACTTTAAAATTTAACATATATCCAAATAGGGTTTAATGTTATATTTAAAACGAAACATAAAACTATTCTTTTTAAAAATTATAAAACTTAACAACAATTTTTTTATTTAATATGCATATTTTTATTTCTAAAAAATTCATATCTGCAACCACACCGTCTCGACAAGATTAATTGCCGATATTCCGACATTTGAATGATTTATCGCCACTATCCCACCCGCTAAAGAAATTTATATTCAATAATTTTTAAAAATTAAACAATTTTCTAAATATAAAATAATATTTAATTTTATTTAAATAAAAAAATTAAAATCTGTTTGTCTTCCTCAAGACGAACCCGGAACAGGTTCGTCTCGAGGAAGACGACTTCATCTTCATCAGGATAAAGAAAGACGAAGGTCGTCTTCCCCATATCTGAGAAAGACGTGGTCGTCTTCCTCGGAAGACGAACATATAATAAAAATTGTTTTATATTAAAAAGTTTATTTAATTTTTTAAAATTTTTTATTAATATATTTAATTGATTTATATTTAATAAAAAAATTATTAATTTATTAAAATTTAAGAAAGATGTTTTTTTTGTTTTAATTATAACTATGAGGATCATTTTGAATATTTATTAAATTTTGAAGTATTAGAAAAAGGTCAATTTGATGATTAAGTGTGTAATTGAAATTAAAAGGTGTGGATTTTAATTTTTGAGGGTGCAATTAAAAGTGAAAGGTCGTAATTTGGGTATATTTGGTGGTTTTACAACGTGAGGGTACAAACGAATTGGAGTTAAAAGGTGGGGGGTTTTCAGAAGATAATTTTAATGTTAAATATGTTAAGAAAAAAAGATTATGTTAAATGCCAAAAACACGCGAAAGTTGGTGGTTTTTAATGCAACTAGGCCAATTATCTATCCCACTCTCTTTTTATTAGAGGGGTGTTTTTGACTAATTTTTCAAACTTTAGGGACTTCTTGACTGATTATGTCAATTTTGACCTTTTTTATTATCTTTGATGCTAAATTGAAGGGGTGAATTAATCCTTTGCTCTTATTTTACAGATATCCAAACACACAGATTTTTTAATACTGCTTCAAAATGTGAGGCATGAAAAGTTCTTTTTGACCAAAAGATATTTATATATAATATTTATTAAAAAGAAAACCCTTTTCTTTGGTTTTTATCATAATCTTAAAAAAGGAAATGTTCGTAATAAATTATTTAATCTTTATTCTGATTCCATAACACATGACCATGTAAGTCTTTTCAAAGAAAAGTTATCACTTTAATACACTTTTTGAAAATTGCGGTTTTAAGAGATTTTGTTGATGACTCATAACATTATCGCAATTAAAAACAATTGATAGCTGATAATTACATATAGTCACGAATTTAAACGTTTTACAATTTTTTTTAAGCAAATAGTACTTTTTTTATAAGTGAAATTGAACTTTATTGATTAAAAAGAAATGTTTACAATTTCACTAATAGGATAAGGAATAAATTCATCAAAAATGAGTTTACTACCGATGAAAACACCTCAGTTAGCAAATGAGTGAACTACATGGTTACATTGTCTTCGGGTATTGTTCGAATGAAACTTCACGGCCATATCGACTCTCCAAACAATCATCAATGATGAGTTGAATAGGGTCAATAGCGTTGTCGTTCTGCTTTAATCTGGAAACAACCCCCAAAGCATCAGATTCACAAATCACCTTCTTGAAAAGGAAGACTTGAAGAAATCTCCAGACCAAATCGAATCGCATAGGCTTCAGCTAATTCTGCATTCGTAACCCCCTGCAAGATCGACTACACTGCGAAGGACAACTCCTGTCGGATCTCTACACATCGCGCTAGCTACCGAGAAGTTCTGATGATTTGGGATTGCTGCATCTGTGTTCACTTTCAGTATCTCCAACGGAGGAGGCCTCCATCTTAGATTGGTAACATCAGTTTGTTGTCTACTATTGCAGGTCTGGGCATTTGATTTGTTTAAAATCATACCATTAGCTGACAGAACAACCTATTAGGAGGTAACTGAGGATTTTCCAAAACCACATAATTTCGATCATTCCAAATCATCCATAAGAAGATAACAAACACATAGCAGTCCTCCCTTTTCATTTTGTCCAACATTAAAGTAATCCACTCGGGAGCAGTTAGACCCATGCTATCATCAAAACAAAGACCTAACGGAGAAACGAGCCAAAGACCTTTCACTTCAGTACAGTCTCGCAGGTAGTGCAACATAGATTCATCAGCTAACTTACAGCGATGGCAAAGGCTATATACCTGGACATAACGGAGAATCAAGTTGAGATTACATGGCAGAACACCGTGATAAACACGCCAAAAAAAGTGTTTAACTTTTGGCGGAATCGATCTCTCCCAGATTTTGCTCCACATAGAGTTCACATTAGCCACAGTATTTTAGTTACATGCGTTTCTATTATTAAGATCGAGAGCTTTGTAATACCCAGACTTCACAGTGTAAACACCCATCTTACTATGTGTCTAAAAAAGCTTATCCGGAGGAAGGTGCTTGCTAATTGGAACTCGGAGAATCTTGGCTGCTTCTTGAGCAGAGAAAGCAGCAGTAACCTTCGATGAATCCCACTGTGCATTATTTCCATCGGTAAACTGGCTAACCATCCAGTCCTCATCGATATTTGAGACGTCAACAGGTTTTAAATTCTCCGATGGAGAGATCTAGTTATCCTTTATTGCATTCACTGATTTACCGTTCCCTATCCTCCATGCTAACCCTGACAGTAGGAGTTGGCCCTCAAGCAAACTCTGCCACACATAACTAGCACTCTTTTTCGCCTTCGCAAACCGGAACCTAGATGTCAGGTAGTATTTTGCCTTTAACACTCTGCTACATGAGTCCGAGCTTTGAGTGAGGCCCCAAGCTTGCTTCGCTAACATTGCTTGGTTAAAAGCGCGTAAATTTTGAAAACCCAGTCTGCCAAATTTATTTGCCTTACAAATAGTATCCCAACTCACCCATGGTATTTTCCGCTTTTCCTTATATCCACCCCATCAAAATCGCAAAATCTTGGCATCTCGTTACAAAAAGCGATAGGTTAAGCAAAACAACTCATAATGTATGTCAGGATTGATTGCGCCACCAACTTGATAAGAACCTCCTTACCCGCTTTGGATATAAACTTTTCCTCCCATCCTGAAATCCTTTTGTGCAAGCGGTCTTTGAGAAAGTTGAAGATAGCTTTTTTTGATCGGCCTACCATCGTTGGCAAACCCAAATACTTCTTGTTTTATCCACAACTCGAACCCCAAGAGACCTGTGAATATCTACCCGAATTCCTTGACCCACACCGGAGCTGAATAGGAGTTCAGATTTCTCCATGTTAACCAGCTGACCCGAGGCATTTTTGTATGTCTCAATAGCATCACAGATGAAGTTGCATTCTCTTATATTAGCTCGCGCAAACAGGATACTATCATCAGCGAAGAAGAGATGAGTGACTTTGAGGCCACCCCGACACATACTCGCACCCGAAAGATAACCAGAATTTGCTCCACATCGCCATAAAGTTGAAAACCGCCCTCTGAGCATATAAGAAATAGATAGGGTGATAGCGACTGCCGCTATCCTCTCTCTGGCTGAATCAAGCCACATGGTTCCCCATTAATCAAGAACGAAAACGTTACTGATTAAGACAAACCATAATAAGCCGTATGAAGTGAGCCGAAAAACCCATTTTCTACATTCTCTTATATTACTCACTAGGGTGTTGTCAGTAATAAGCCGACCTGGGACGAACGCACTCTATGATTCGTCGATGACATCCGATAGGACCCGTTTCATCCTATTCGTTAATACTTTAGACACTAACTTGTAAACAACATTGCACAAGCTGATTGGGTAAAAGTCTTTTATAGACTCTGGGGCTGCCACTTTCAGAATAAGGGTAACAAAAGTATGATTCATCTTTGCTGGCATCACTCCACTTTCCAAGTAACTAAGGACACATTTAACCACATCATCTCAAATAATGCTCCAATATGAACTATAAAAAATTACAGGCATACCATCTGGCCCGGGGGCTTTAGTTGGTCCCATTTGATCAAACGTCGCTTTGATTTCTTCTATTCTAAACGGCCTCTAGAGCATTGATGCTTGTCCATTAAAAATACTCGAGTCTATGAAGTTAATGACATCTGATTGGTTCATTGGATGTGAAAGGTTAAAAACTCCTGAAAATAGCTAACCACTACTCCACCAATGTCAGCCCCATATCTCCATCTACCATTGTTATCCCGCAGTCTAAGAATGGCGTCATTCTTTTTACGGTTTGAAGCTTTTTGATGAAAAAACTTCGTGTTTTTATCGCCTTCTTTCAACCACTCAGCTCGAGATCGTTGCTTCCACATGGTTTCTTCATCTAGTAGGAGCTTATCTATTTCATCTTGAAAGACCTGTCGAGATCTCATAATTCTTCCCTCCATTCTGAACCTCTTTCAGCTGCTTCAACTTCTTCCGCAACTTGTATCGCACACTACCAACATTAGTAAATGCCTGTCGTTTTAACTCAGCCCCACAATCGGATATTCTGCCCATAAAATATGCTTGCTGGCTCCTGTTTTAAACCCACGATGATTTCACAACCTCCTCAAAGCTATCATGTCTCATTCATATTTTTTTCAAATCTAAACGATTTTGTCCCTTTGCGAACACTACTAGTTACATTGCTCAGAATAATCAGACAATATCTCGCTAAATGCACAACATTGCAATTTGAATAGCTTTCTTGCTATTGAGCATTGGCGAGAAAACGATCGAGTCTGACTTGGACAACGTTGTCTCCTTGTCTACCATTCGACCAAGTAAATGCAGACCCCGTGTGCCCTAAATCAGCTAGACCACAATCTTCCAACGTATAACGAAACATGTCCACCTCTCTTTGATCTCTAACACGGCCTCCCTGTTTCTCTTTATGAAAAAGAAACAAGTTGAAGTCACCAAACACTAGGAGATCCTCATCAACATTAGCGCACAAGTTTCTAATTAACTCACACGTTCGAGGTTTATTTTCCGTCTCACCCGTTACATTGATGCATGACTTAATTGATGTGGAAACAGTTGAGGCCTGAGCTGTTCTTTTTTGCATCCAGATGGCTTCTGATATCCCTGGCAACAATATGCTACATGAGTCGGATGCAACTAATGTCATTAGCAGAACTCTCAACCGTACTTGTGTTATCGATTCCATCCAGCTTATCATTGACGATTGTATTGTCGCTATGAAAGCTCGCATGGTTCAATTTCAGCACGTATGAAGACAAAATCCAAAACAAGATCCAGCGGAATTTCAATTTTTTTTATCAAAAACCCAAAACAAGATCCATGTAATTCGAAGAGATAGACAAATTGCATAATTAAAACTTACTCGAATGTTGAATTCAAATAGCAATGTAGGGAGTAAGGAGGTGGTTCACTTTGGTGATACCTTATCTTGGATCACAAACGCCTCCAATAAAAATGCGTTCTCTACAAGTATGCACACGAACACACCTTTGTCAAAACGAGTGCTTCTGTGCTAGCACTATTGCTTCACAAAGCGATTACAAATTATTTAGTGATTATGTCTTGTGTTAATTTCAAAAACACATATGTAAAATCCTAGACTTAAGAGTGTATTTGTAAAACAATAACACATCTAGGGTTTACTCAATAACATGTTTTGCAATACGTTTTTTATAACTCTTCTGAGTTTATGTATATCAACTCCTTTTTTGATAATAACAAACACATATATTAATTATTATTATTATCTTCAAAAGATAATATTTTATGGATAACACTTATCTCTGAATTTTGAAATCCAATAATAATAATAATAATAATAATAATAATAATAATAATATATAATAACCTGGAAATTTAAGAGTTAAAATATAGCCACGTGTCTAATATTTTATTAGACGGGAGTAGGTAAATTAAATTTTAAGATAAATTTAATTTACAAGTGTCCCTAAATTTTTAATATGGCTATAGGATTACAAATTTAAATTTTTAGAATTTAAATTTGATTAGTTATATAGTTAACGGAGAGAATATGGATTTATGAATTGGGTGCAGAATAATTCATAAGTCCCTAGCGAATATTTTTGGTGCCAATATTCGCAAAATATTTTAAAAAGGTTATCGTGAAAATTTGATAAAATTTAGAAGCAGAAATTTTATCAAGCGCAGTTAATGCGGGCTTAATAAATCGAAAATGATTTATTAAGAATAAAATATATGTCGGATGGGAATAAAAATAATATTTTTATTCTCGTTATATTTTATTTGATTTTTAGTAAAATTTTCACGAAATTTGGAAGTCGTTTCCGTTTTGACTACGAACGACTAGTTTAGAAGTTGGTTTAAAGTGCATGATTGAGCTAGTACTAAACTGCACTTTAGCCATTACTATATATATAAACCTAACTTAACAAATTGAAGGCAGAGCCTTCATTCTTTCATTCTGAAAGAATATATTGAGCTGCTTAAGCTCTGAAGCACGGTGACGATTAGGGTTTCGGGCCGTCGATCCATTTTTTGATTCTAACTCCATTTCTTCAACGATTACTCAAGTAGTCGAGGTAGTATACCCGTATTAAATGTTTATTTCGATTTATTTCGAATATAAACTCGTTTATAAACGGTTACCGTATCGAACTATCGATTTAAATATCCGAATTGTGATCGGATTGAGTATTTGTGAAATTGGACATTTAATAACACGTTTGCAGCGTTCCGGGTGTTCCGAGCACGTCGGAAACGCCCCGGAAATCGTGTTTCCAGGGCTGGAAACACGGCTGCACGAACGTGCAGCTCGGTAGCTGCACGAACGTGCACCAATGCTGCACGAGCGTGCAGCATTATTGCTGCACGAACGTGCAGTTGAAGCTGCACGGTCGTGCAGCGACCCGCTGTGCCATGCACAGCAGGTCTGATGCCAAGGGGGAGGAGGACTTTTCGGGGCTTTTTGCCCTAAGAACTTGACGTAGTATCGTTGATTCGAAAACGTTTTAAAACAATAACTTGTGTTAGAAGAAATTGAAAAGGTTTTATATACTAAACCTAAAGACTTTTAAAAGGAGATTTTAAAAGTAAAGTTAAACGTTTATAATGGACTTTAAAAGAGTTAAAGTCAACGTTTAAACGGTTTTAAAGATTTAGCAATCGGTTTTGCTAAATACTTAGTATATGACCGAGAATTGTTTTGACAATTAGGTCTATACTATAAATGGTTTTCTTAGGGTATTGTGATACCTAAAATAACTTCTAGAGAGAAGTTAGAAAGTTTTCTCAAAACGAGAATCTATAATATGGTTTTAAAAGAAAACAGACCATAAGTGTTACGTGTTTAAATGATTATATGTTTGACCTAGATCTGGGTTTAAGGACCTAGAAATTTTATAGGAAACATATATTGATGTGTTTTATCCTGTTTGCTTTGTGTGTTTAGTCCGACCAGCTAGCCAGCAGTCTGACCACAACCACAGGATTAAGTTCCAGACCTAGCGGTGTTTGTGAGTTCATTTGTTTACTTTTGAATATTAGTATTCAATTGTTTTTAAATCCATAAATCGCACTAAGTATGAAACTTAGCCAAGGAAGATCCACTGAAACGAGCTATCTATTGGGCAACAATAGGACTGTGTGATCACCGGTATTAATGAACTAGATGAGAGGTAAATATTATAAGCATACATACTGAGATTAGGTTTTAAGCCAAATGCTTGTAAAACAGCTTAAACCTAATGGGTAGTCCTGAGGTGGCAGTGATTTAAGTTCCGGCCCAGCAACCCTATACAGAGTCAAGATGGCTGTGATATAAATGTATACAGCACATCCTGTATTAAACAAGAGTTGTGCATATGTATTATATATATGATAGCATTATAACGTAATCAGGATTAGGGTTTCATTTGGATCGAGGACTGGTAATATTTTTATATACCGATATTTCGTCTATATGCGATTTTGGTATTTAACTGTAAACCTATCTACTCACTCAGAAATATTTATATTTCTGACCCCGTTGTTGTTTATCATTTTCAGGTACCTAGCTACCGGGTCTGGTCGAGCTTCCATCCTTTTCCATCAGGGAAGCTTATCTTGTTGTTATGTAAATAACACTTTAAACTCTTAGCTGCTGCAATAGTGTATATAGGTTTGATATGCCTGTAGCCACGTCATGGTTCCTCTGTCTATATACTCTGATAGGAATCTGACTTTGTCTAGCTCTAATAAGTGGCTACTTAATTGGCATATGGTGTTTTATGGTGTCCCCTACGGGTGGGCCAAGCTTCGTGTCTTTGGTCTGCAAAGACACTGTATGTAGTTTTAGCTGGCCTTGCGTTTGTGTGCCTGCTGTGCATATTTTTAAATATGTTTGATATAACGCTTTGAAAAGGAAAGTGTTCGATATATTTTATTAAACATATTGTTCGGGTGCGCGGTTTGAGACAGGCCTGCCTGCGAGGCAAGGCACGTGAGCCAAGTCCCTGTACCTCCGCACCGGTTTTCAGAAATGCGCGTGGGTCAGAATAACTGGGGTTATTCAACCAGCATTTATGAAAACGCGATATCGCCTATATGAATATTTTCAGAATGTGTTTTCCACGTTAAACGGAAAAATGTTTTAACGGTGTTTTCTGAAAACGGGTCGTACGCGAGGTACGATCTAGATTTATATATATTTATATTTAGGAGGCGAAAAATTTATAGAGGTTTTAGGCTTGCTACGGGTTTCGGAACAACCATTCCCATTCCCTAGCGCCGGTCTCGGCTCGGGCTTCGAGGCGGAAATCGGGTCGTGACAAAGGTGGTATCAGAGCAATGTTTTAGGACTTGAATGTCTGAAGTATTGTTGCTGATATTTGTTAAGTAGAGGTACTAGAAGTCATAAGAGTTCCTAGTGAACTATTGCAGCAACATAGGATTCGAGTCATGTCTTGATCAGTTGTCAGTTATTGAATACATTCAGCTATAGATAGCAACTATACATGTGTGTAGTGTGTATTGATGTTTTGATCAGGAACACATGAGTTGTTCTTGTGTTAGAGACACGTTACAACTAATGGAACATGTGAGATGTTCTTAAGTTGGAAACACATTTCAATCATGGAGCGAAATGGTCGGAACAGATGACCAATATTCGAGGAGAATGGTTCTGTTTGAACACAGGACAAAGCGAAGATTTCCTCTGAATTTTTGTTCGAGAAAATAGTTAGATTTTCTCTGAATTGTGTGTGATTGTTATATGTTTTGCTTATATAGGTTTAATAGTTGATACCTGTTATATGAAAATGTGATTTTTCTATAACTATTACATACGGTACTTACGCTGAAAATTTCACGTGTTTCAGTATGTCTGGGCCTAGTAGAGCTCATACGCATGTGGGGTCTGATCCACATAATGTACCAGGTTTGCCTGTTATACCTGATACATCTGTTCCCATAGAGGCTGTTGACTCAACATCAGCATGTGACATGGACATATGGGAGGATGCTATTGGAGTAGAGGAATTAGAGAGAATGTTGAATGAAGACATAAACAGTACTGGAAATAGCCATAGCTCTGTGTCTGAATCGACTGCTACATCAGCTTATCTGGGATTTAAGGTAAAAGAGTTCTTAGCTGAGGTGGACCATCTAAGGAGGGTTCAACAGCAAATAAGACACTCGCCGAATCAGTCGTGGGAATACGTGAGCGAGTGGGAGGTGCAAGAGAACTAAAGTTTGGATAGGCTGAGGGATTATATGGATAAGTATACTAGGGAAGATTTGAATGTGGAGGCATATACTGTTGAGTTTATGCGTTTATGTGAAGAAGTACCTGAGTTAGTTCGTGATGGTGAGGAAGTTGCAAGTAGGTACGTCAAAGGTTTAGGGCCTGAGTTCGAGGAACTCATGGCGGTAAAGTCAGATTCTGTAGCATATCTGGCTGGGCGTGCGAAGCAGATAGAAAGTAAGTTGAGGAGGAACGATATACCCCTCCAGCCGTACTATTACACCAAACTTGAAGAACCTACTGCTACATTTCCTAGGATAGGAAATTCTGGACCCGCGAGGCACTACAACCCCTACTTTGTTCCGCGAGGGGGAAAGGATAAGGGAAAACTGAAATTCCGCGGAGGGCGAGGTAAAGGCCCGATGATTCGTGAGGCGTTTCCGTCTTCGCGATCATCGTCAGGTAATGTTTAGTTATGTGTTTGATGTTTAAGTTAGTCTGTTTATGTGTTTCCAATATCACGATAGAATTGGAAAACATAAACTACAGATATAAATCATATCCTTAAACAAAAAAAAGAAATACACATATAAGTAAACATTAAAAGTAAATGATAAATGAGAATTGATAAGTTATGGATGTTAGAAACGTGCATCCTTAAAATAGAAATCAATAACTATTGATAAACAATCAAATGATGTGAAGCAATAATAATCCTAATGTGAGGATAAATTATTAGGATTAAGAAACTTGAAATGTTACGGAGAAGTAGTTTGAAAGAAGCTTACAGAATGAGTATTGCAGTTTTGTTTTAAAAGAATGTATTATTGTGCTCAGATGCATCATGAATGCATATTGCAACAATCACTATAGAAAAAGGAATACTTGAATTCCATATACTTATACAAAATGATTTTGTTAGGACATGCATCATGTATATTGTATATCAAAGAGAAAGAGGATTGTATAGCAACTCTTTGGGGATGAGAGATGTCATCACCCTGAGCCACAATTGTACAAAAGTTTTAAAAATGTGAATTGTTAGATTCACAGTTTTGAAGAGGTGAATTTAAAGAAAAATCCAGCTGGTATACACACATATACTTGTATATGTGGGTGAATATGTGTACATACACATATGTTTGAAACGATTGTTTTGAGAAACCATTCGTTTATAAAATAAAATTGTTGTGAAATAAATTGTTGAGAAACAATTTGTTTACAAAACAAACTGTATTTGTTTTAAAATGTAAGCATACTCGAACGAAAACTCTGTAATAATGTCAAGATAGGATACAAGATAGCGAAAATAAGATGTTGTGATTTTTATTGTTCATAATAAACAATAAAGATCCGGATTCTAATGTTTCATTCCGAAACATCAGAAATACTAAGGATTGAGAAGAGTAGGAAGTGAGAATTTACATTCTTACTCTAAGATAGACTAAGAGATAAGTCTAGTGATGGACTTTTATGATAAATAAAAGTTCAAGACTAGATAATAGAAGATAATTGCGATTAAGATAAGAGAGAGTAGGAAATAATTAAACACAACTCGGTTAGTTTGACTTCAAGTAACTGTCGGTGAACAAAGTCATACGCATGTGTTTAATTAAAATGGATTTGAGATTGGTCTTACAGACAGAACAGATGTCAGTAATGGACATATCTCTGGAATTCAAACAAGTGGTTAGATAAACCAAAACTCATAAGTCTGAGAGGAGTAAACCTCAGCACTTAACTAATAAATAATAACGAATAGTTAAAAGAAAGATGATGAAGAGGAAAATAATTCTCAGAACCAAGTAGTTACACTACTAGTTCTGATTTGAATAAAGAGAGTCGTTAATTATGTTAACGACTGACAGACTTTGTGAAGTCGTGTCAAACAAGGTATTCATTAATAAATGATTATTAATTATTTAATGAATAAATAATATACTTAAACAGTATAATAAACCTTGGATTAACATAAGATGAAAATGTTATCAAGGTAAGAAGGAGATAAAAATAGTGAACTCAAGGAGTAAGTTTCAGATGTTATCTGGAAACTAACAGAATATAGTGAAACCCCATTAACTAGTAATCGAACCGTTAGATTGGTTTGATATTGGGATAGGATAATCCCAGGACGGTTATCTAAGTTTTAACCGTTGCGATCGTCGAACGGAGAGGTATATGATGCTTGAAGATGGAGGTGATGCTGTGAAACTTGCGTGAATTTTGGCAGTGAGCCAAAAGCGCAAGTGATCACGATAATAAGTGTAAACTTTAGTTAGCTTGAAATTGTCAACATAAGCTCCATATATGTATACAAAATGAATTTGAAAACTGTGTTGAGACAGTAATTTTAAAAGATAAATTCCGAGAACCGGGCCATATGACTGTGAAGTCTAGGCTGACTGGTAACGGAATATACATGTAGCGTACATGTATTTTGAGTGTCGGGCCAGAAATGCGTAAAGCATGGCCGACTAAAATTGAAAAATATTTAATAAACATTTTGTTTAAATGTAAAATGGTTTGAAAGTGGAGCTAAAGTTGATAGTCAGTTAATTAAACATGATAGTAACAGCTATAGCACAGTTATGAAAACTGTTAGCTGTGAACAAGGAAGATATGTATATGGAGAAGAAGTTAAGAAGTTTAATTAACATTGGATATCCCGAAAACTAGTAATGGAAATATAGTTTTGCGGTGATTGTGAAGGAAGTTAGAAGGTGCTCTATAGTGAGATAGTTAGATTACAACCACACTCTGGAAAGAGAGGAGATCAGTTACCCAATCTGTAACAGGAAGTTACTATAGATTGTGGAAGAAAATAAAGGACATTCTATATAAGGTATAGAAATGTAAGAAAACTAAAAGATGAGTAGTTAGTTTATGAAATTGTAACATAAAACATACTAAAAGTCATCTTAATAATAAGATGAGCCATAAACAAACAACTAAGATTGAAAAGAAAAGTTAAAGAAAGAAAAATAATAAAGTAAATAAATATGTATGACAAAGATGGTATACTAAAAGAGGAATTATCAGAAGCTAGCAAAGGTAACCTAGTTTTATGATAACCCTGGAGTAAGTTAAATGGTATTAACTTATACCTACCTACTTGGATCGTTTAGCAAGAAAGACTAGAGACTAGTCATTGAAATGCATCGCATGATGCTAAACTAAGGAGTAAAAGTATTCTATACGAGTTATAGGATCAAGAAGAGTATACAAAGTGGATAATCTGTTTGTAGAACGGAAGTTCAAACAGATGGTAAGAACAACAGTGAGGAAGAGAGATGTGATTGAGAATGCCAGTCAAGATGGTGCTATGCTTTCCGAAGCATGAAGTGAGATTAAGTATAAGTGGTGTTTGGATTATAAGTGAAAAGTAAGTATATGTAAATTCGAGGACGAATTTATATAAGGGGGAGAGAATGTAATAACCTGGAAATTTAAGAGTTAAAATATAGCCACGTGTCTAATATTTTATTAGACGGGAGTAGGTAAATTAAATTTTAAGATAAATTTAATTTACAAGTGTCCCTAAATTTTTAATATGGCTATAGGATTACAAATTTAAATTTTTAGAATTTAAATTTGATTAGTTATATAGTTAACGGAGAGAATATGGATTTATGAATTGGGTGCAGAATAATTCATAAGTCCCTAGCGAATATTTTTGGTGCCAATATTCGCAAAATATTTTAAAAAGGTTATCGTGAAAATTTGATAAAATTTGGAAGCAGAAATTTTATCAAGCGCAGTTAATGCGGGCTTAATAAATCGAAAATGATTTATTAAGAATAAAATATATGTCGGATGGGAATAAAAATAATATTTTTATTCTCGTTATATTTTATTTGATTTTTAGTAAAATTTTCACGAAATTTGGAAGTCGTTTCCGTTTTGATTACGAACGACTAGTTTAGAAGTTGGTTTAAAGTGCATGATTGAGCTAGTACTAAACTGCACTTTAGCCATTACTATATATATAAACCTAACTTAACAAATTGAAGGCAGAGCCTTCATTCTTTCATTCTGAAAGAATATATTGAGCTGCTTAAGCTCTGAAGCACGGTGACGATTAGGGTTTCAGGCCGTCAATCCATTTTTCGATTCTAACTCCATTTCTTCAACGATTACTCAAGTAGTCGAGGTAGTATACCCGTATTAAATGTTTATTTCGATTTATTTCGAATATAAACTCGTTTATAAACGGTTACCGTATCGAACTATCGATTTAAATATCCGAATTGTGATTGGATTGAGTATTTGTGAAATTGGACATTTAATAACACGTTTGCAGCGTTCCGGGTGTTCCGAGCACGTCGGAAACGCCCCGGAAATCGTGTTTCCAGGGCTGGAAACACGGCTGCACGAACGTGCAGCTCGGTAGCTGCACGAACGTGCACCAATACTGCACGAGCGTGCAGCATTATTGCTGCACGAACGTGCAGTTGAAGCTGCACGGTCGTGTAGCGACCCGCTGTGCCATGCACAGCAGGTCTGATGCCAAGGGGGAGGAGGACTTTTTGGGGCTTTTTGCCCTAAGAACTTGACGTAGTATCGTTGATTCGAAAACGTTTTAAAACAATAACTTGTGTTAGAAGAAATTGAAAAGGTTTTATATACTAAACCTAAAGACTTTTAAAAGGAGATTTTAAAAGTAAAGTTAAACGTTTATAATGGACTTTAAAAGAGTTAAAGTCAACGTTTAAACGGTTTTAAAGATTTAGCAATCGGTTTTGCTAAATACTTAGTATATGACCGAGAATTGTTTTGACAATTAGGTCTATACTATAAATGGTTTTCTTAGGGTATTGTGATACCTAAAATAACTTCCAGAGAGAAGTTAGAAAGTTTTCTCAAAACGAGAATCTATAATATGGTTTTAAAAGAAAACAGACCATAAGTGTTACGTGTTTAAATGATTATATGTTTGACCTAGATCTGGGTTTAAGGACCTAGAAATTTTATAGGAAACATATATTGATGTGTTTTATCCTGTTTGCTTTGTGTGTTTAGTCCGACCAGCTAGCCAGCAGTCTGACCACAACCACAGGATTAAGTTCCAGACCTAGCGGTGTTTGTGAGTTCATTTGTTTACTTTTGAATATTAGTATTCAATTGTTTTTAAATCCATAAATCGCACTAAGTATGAAACTTAGCCAAGGAAGATCCACTGAAACGAGCTATCTATTGGGCAACAATAGGACTGTGTGATCACCGGTGTTAATGAACTAGATGAGAGGTAAATATTATAAGCATACATACTGAGATTAGGTTTTAAGCCAAATACTTGTAAAGCGGCTTAAACCTAATGGGTAGTCCTGAGGTGGCAGTGATTTAAGTTCCGGCCCAGCAACCCTATACAGAGTCAAGATGGCTGTGATACAAATGTATACAGCACATCCTGTATTAAACAAGAGTTGTGCATATGTATTATATATATGATAGCATTATAACGTAATCAGGATTAGGGTTTCATTTGGATCGAGGACTGGTAATATTTTTATATACCGATATTTCGTCTATATGCGATTTTGGTATTTAACTGTAAACCTATCTACTCACTCAGAAATATTTATATTTCTGACACCGTTGTTGTTTATCATTTTCAGGTACCTAGCTACCGGGTCTGGTCGAGCTTCCATCCTTTTCCATCAGGGAAGCTTATCTTGTTGTTATGTAAATAACACTTTAAACTCTTAGCTGCTGCAATAGTGTATATAGGTTTGATATGCCTGTAGCCACGTCATGGTTCCTCTGTCTATATACTCTGATAGGAACCTGACTTTGTCTAGCTCTAATAAGTGGCTACTTAATAGGCATATGGTGTTTTATGGTGTCCCCTACGGGTGGGCCAAGCTTCGTGTCTTTGGTTTGCAAAGACACTGTATGTAGTTTTAGCTGGCCTTGCGTTTGTGTGCCTGCTGTGCATATTTTTAAATATGTTTGATATAACGCTTTGAAAAGGAAAGTGTTCGATATATTTTATTAAACATATTGTTCGGGTGTGCGGTTTGAGACAGGGCTGCCTGCGAGGCAAGGCACGTGAGCCAAGTCCCTGTACCTCCGCACCGGTTTTCAGAAATGCGCGTGGGTCAGAATAACTGGGGTTATTCAACCAGCATTTCTGAAAACGCGATATCGCCTATATGAATATTTTCAGAATGTGTTTTCCACGTTAAACGGAAAAATATTTTAACGGTGTTTTCTGAAAACGGATCGTACGCGAGGTACGATCTAGATTTATATATATTTATATTTAGGAGGCGAAAAATTTATAGAGGTTTTAGGCTTGCTACGGGTTTCGGAACAACCATTCCCATTCCCTAGCGCCGGTCTCGGCTCGGGCTTCGAGGCGGAAATCGGGTCGTGACATAATAATAATCTATTAATTATTTTATTATATTTTGGACAATGCATAACTGTTTTGGCATGTTTTTAGTGTGCGACCCTGTAGATTTATATAGCGTTGGCAGTTGGCTCAAAATCTCTATTTCAACCCACAATTGTCTCGCGATATCCAGATTAAATATAAAGCATAATACTGTCATCTTTATAATCAATCATTACTTTTCTGATTCCAAAAAGACCGAAAATAATAATTCTTTATCAATAATTTAGTATGGCCATGTATTTTTTTTAGTCTATCTTTTCAAGGCGCGCATAGATATCTTACTGAGGGACAAATTCGTTCTCAGTCACTCACATTTCTCACATAGTTACTTTCATATCCAACGACCATCTATTCCATTATCCTATTAAAGATAATATAAGAATGTATTAAAATGTGAAATAAATATATAGAAATCCATGATAATTTCAAGGTTAATGGATTGGTTTAATATTACTATAATAAGAAATATTTATGATAATGATCTATGTAGTATTCTCATGATGGGTCATCCAGTACTTCATTTCTTAAATTGACACCTATGATTTGACTTAATACTCATATACATGATTAGTAAAATATAATTATCAGTCAACATCATACTAATCTTAATGCACTATTAAGATTAGAGATAGTTTGGATATAATTCTTTATTAATTCTAAGAGTTTTACTATCAAGTTACATACTTGATGACGTTAAGAAATTAACCATTCAAACATTTAATTTTAATATATAATAAAAATAAAAATGTCAACTAATAAATAACAAAAGATAAAATCAATACATGGTTAAACATGATTGACCTGGTGCATACCAATAACAGTATTGTCGTGATGGAAGCTCGCATGGTTCAATTTCAGCAGGTTCAAAGACAGTATAATCAAATTGCACATGCTTTAATTAAATGGAATATTTTTATAAGTAAAGATTGTATCTTTCACGGTGAAATTTCTTTTTCGGTCAATAAATTGTTAATTCTCCTGATTGATTAATAAAATTCAATCTTTTCTCTAAGAAATTCAGACATTTAAAGCGAAATTTACCACTTATATGATCATTATGCCCAATTCAAATCCGGATTAATAACGTCATATATATGATCAATTCTAGTTTAAATCCAGATTAATGCTGCTATACAATTAATTTCGAAATTAAACGGTTAATAAGCTATATAATAATTGAAAATTATTTGATGGTTTCAAATATTAATTACAAGATTATGCAGGGTAGGATTTTAATAATTAATTAAGGAGCAAAGGAATTTTACAACAGTACTATAAGGTGAATTGGAATAAGTGGGCACTTTCAGTGGATACATTATATTAAATAAAAGCCAGTGAAAATTAAAGAATTTTTTGGAAAAAAAAAATTAAAGAATTTTATGTCATTTTCAAGTTATAAAAATATAGAACCAAAAGTTGGGAAAATGTAAGCACATCAAAAGATTCGGTTGATAACTTGGAAATGTAGGAAATTGTTTACTACAAGTATAACCATCCTTTGATCATCCATGCACCCTTATGTGTCATTCATAAACCATATAAAAAAATTGCTATCATTTTTATTTTTATACATACCACTTTTCTTTCATCTTCTTCTTCCCCTTTTGTTTTTTAAATTAACTTAAAATTTGAAAAAAAAAGGAACATCTCCAATCATAACGCCATAAAAAAATTTTGACATTATAATTAATTTAATTAGATTTAGTTTGAAAAATACACCTGTTTTTTAAAAAAACAAAAATATATCCAAAAAATTTAAAATTTGCAAGTCTATTAATATTTAATAATTTTATTGTAAATATATTCAATATTTTTTCAATTCTTTTTTAAAATTTCAGTTGAGATGCTATACTAATTCATTATTTTAAACAACAATAAAATATTAAAGCTTAAAATGAACATAAAAATAAAATTGATGTTATTATGATGTGAATGATTGATACAATTAAAATTATTGAACAAAGTTGAATACACTATCAATAAAATTATCAAATTAGTATAAATGTAAAAAACAAGTCAAAAAATTATTTTAAAGAAAAATCAAAAATCACATTAAATTTTTAATATTATTTTACAAATAATGAAGAAACTAATAAATTTAGATAGAAAGCAATATAAAATAAATTAAATTTAAAAACTATAAATAAAATAATTTTATATTAAGAGCAAGCAATAGAGTAAGATAGAATAAAGGCGGTTACATATGATGCAAACAATAGGTTAATAAGCACCCATCGTCTCTAACTTTTGACTCCCTATCATCAAACCTCACGAGTTTCAATTTCAATCATTAAACCTCATGCATTTTTATTTGAGAGTCTGTAATCAGTTTTTGGTTAACGCTAACATCCAAGCAACCAAAAATAAAAAATAATAAACACACATAGTTAGTGACACATTATAAAAAAAAATTCTAGAAACTCTAAAACTTATAAATGCATAAAATATAAAAATTCCTACCCATCACTCCACCTGCCGCTGCCACCACCCCGGTAGTCACTGCCACCGCTACCCACACCCAAACTAAACTAACCGCTACGCCCACGCCCAATAGAGTTATCCTTTCTTCTAAAACAACTGCCGCCTCCACTTAAACAAAACCCTAGCCCCGCCCATACCAAATCTGGCATGTTCGTCTCGACACGCCACCACTGCACCCATGTCCACCCACCATCCAGACCCGGCCTGTTCGTCTACCTACGCAGACTGATTCTCCCTGACAGACAAGACCAATCTAACCGAACAGGGGAGACAAACTGGTGAGACAAAACAAGGGAGTCGCCAAACTGAGGGGCTGGGTGTGGCCAATGACTTGGGATTTTTTTATGACGGGGATAACGAGTTTGTATTTTTTATTTGTGAAATTCATGTCTGTTGAGTTATGGCTCATATCATTCCTATTTGGATTAGGATACTTAATCCTTTGTTTAGCATTGCTTTCCTTTTGGGATTTGGAATCTAGTTCCTTAATGAATTAGGACTTAAATTGTGTTTTAAGGGTTCACTATAAATATAGGTGATGACCCTACAGTAAACTCACAACAAACATATAGAATAAATTCTCTCTCTGCCGTGGAGTAGATCGCATTAATCGAACCATATAAAAAATCTTGAGTGATTCTTTTCTCTTTTCTTATTTATTTTCTGCTGCGCTAACAAGTGGTATCGGAGCCTAGATTTCAAATCTGAGATTCTAGGTATTTTGTTGATTGAAGATGTCGCTTCATAAATTCGATATTGAGAAATTCAATGGTTCGAATGACTTTACTATGTGGAAAGTCAAGATGAGAGCTGTTTTCGTTTAACAAGGATGCGTTGCGGCGTTAGGAGGAGAAAGAAATTTACCGGAAGGTTTGTATGTGGGAGAGAAGGCGGATATTATGTCAAAAGCACATAATACGATTCTATTGAATCTTTCTGATGAGGTGTTGAGAGAGGTAATCGGTGAAGGAACTGCTGATGCTTTATGGGGAGCGTTGGAAAGCAATTTTCAGAAGAAATCTCTTACAAACCGGTTGTATCAGAAACAACGTTTGTATACATTGAGGATGACGGAGAATACTCAAGTAAGAGATCATGTTAATAACTTTAATCGAATTATTATAGATTTACAAGGTGTTGGTGTTTCAATTGAAGAAGAGGATCAAGCCCTCATTCTCTTATGTTCTATGCCCAGTTCATATGAAAACTTTGTTGATACAATGTTATATGGTAGAGATTCGATTTCTGTTAGTGATGTAAAGGATGCTTTGCAATCCAAAGAACTAAAGAAAAAGGTCTCAAACTCTAATGAGGAGGAATAAGTTTCTGGCCTTGTGGTGAGTCGGGGAAGGAGTCATGAGAGAGATGGTGGGAAAGGAAACAGGTCGCGTTCCAAATCGAAGTCTAATGGACGACGATGCTATCACTGCAAGGAGAAGGGGCACTTTAGAAGAGATTGTCCAAAGCTGAAAAAGGGTGGTGAAAACAAGGAATCAAGCGGTAATGCAAATGCAGCTGCGGTACAGGAGAGTTCTGATGAGGAATAAAGCGGTGATATTTTGACTGTGAGTACATCAAGTTCTGATAGTACCTGGGTCCTAGATACTGGTGCATCTTATCATATGTCTTCTAGAAAGGAATTGTTTAATTCTTTCAAGGAGTGGAGTGGCACTGTAAAGGTGGCGAATGATAAGGAGCTTGCTGTCAAGGGTAGTGGTTATGTTCAGATCAAGATGTATGATGGTATGGTTAGAACATTTGATGCTTGGTTTATTCCTGAGCTGCGGAAAAACTTGATTTCTGTGGGTACACTTGATAAACAAGGGTACAACCACTCAGGCGGAGATGGACAGATCAGAATTTCTAAAGGTGCTTTGACTGTGATGAAGGGTGTGCTACAACACGGCATTTATATTCTCACAGGGAGTGCGGTAGTAGGAACAGTGGCGGTTGCTCGATCCTTGGAGGTACATGATGGTAAAACCGAGTTGTGGCATCGGAGGCTAGGTCATATGAGTGAGAGGGGGCTATCCATATTGAGTAAACAAGGGTTGTTAGAAGGAGCGGAAACGGGGAAGCTGAAGTTCTGTGAAACTTGTATTCTTGGCAAGCAACGCAGGGTGAAATTCACTTCTGGAAGGCACACTTCTAAAGGCATCCTGGATTATATTCACTCGGATTTATGGGGTCCTGCTCGGGTTGAATCCCACAGGGGACTCAAATATTTTGTGACCTTTATCGATGACTACTCGAGAAAGGTGTGGTTGTATTTTCTGAAATCGAAGGATGAAGTGTTTGGGCGGTTCAAGGAGTGGAAGACCATGGTTGAAAAACATACTGGAAGACAGGTCAAGACACTCAGGACGGACAACGGGTTAGAATTTTGCAATGCACCATTCGATGACTTTTGTAGAAAGGAAGGTATAGTGAGGCATCACACTGTACGGTACACACCACAGCAGAATGGGGTTGCAGAGCGAATGAACCAAACACTACTACAGCGTGCTCGGTGCATGCGATTAAACGCGGGTCTTCCAAAGCGTTTCTGGGCTGAAGCAGTTAACACTGCTTGTTATCTGGTGAATAGATCGCCATCTACTGCAATTGATTTGAAGACACCTCAAGAGGTATGGTATGGTAAACCCTCTGATTATTCTGGCTTGCGTGTTTTGGTTGTGTTGCCTATGCTCATGTTAATGATGGTAAACTTGAAGCGAGGGCAATGAAATGCATATTTCTAGGGTATGCGACTGGAGTTAAAGGGTACAGACTGTGGTGCACAGAGATGGATAGAACTCCAAAACTGATTATTAGTAGAGACGTAACCTTTGATGAATCTACTATGTTTGGCCAGAAAGAGAAACTTGGTGATCTTGCAGGAAAAACTGATCTGGGTGCTAGCCATAAGGTGGAGTTTGTAGCTCCAAATAGGATTACTACTGATCCTATAAGCGAGCCTAATGAAGAAGTGGTAGAAGAGATTATAGCAACAAGGAGAGGAAGAAGGCAAATCAGAACACCAATGAGATATGTGGATTGTGTTGATACGGTTGATACTAATCCTATGGCTTATGCTTTGATAATAAGTGAGATCATTGATTCTGATGAGCCGCAGTCGTATAAAGATGCAGTGCAGAGTAGAGAAGCATCTGACTTGGTTAATGTACGCATTGCATGAGGCCCTTAAGGGGCATGGATGGCAGAGAGAGAGTTGGTCTTGGTTAACTTTGACTTTGGAGTAATTTTAATTCAAGGTGGAGAGTTTATTCTGTGATGCAATTTGGTGGCCTTTGTAATTTGCTGAAGAAGGTTTCAAGATTAATCTTGTTGGGTGTATTCGCCAAGGTGGAGATTGTTGAGTTATGGCTCATATCATTCCTATTTGGATTAGGATACTTAATCCTTTGTTTAGCATTGCTTTTCTTTTGGGATTTGTAATCTAGTTCGTTAATGGATTAGGACTTAAATTGTGTGTTAAGGGTTCACTATAAATATAGGTGATGACCCTATTGTAAACTCACAACAAACATATAGAATAAATTATCTCTCTGCCGTGGAGTAGATCGCATTGATCGAACCACGTAAAAAATCTTGTGTGATTCTTTTCTTTTCTTTTTATTTATTTTCTGCTGCGCTAATAATGTCAGCAATGTTTAACGGTGTTAACTAAAAATTGACTCTAAAATGAAAACTTAAAAAATTTACTAATCAAAATAAAAATTCAAATAGTTCGATGATAAAAAGTCCAAAAGTTAAGAATTTGGTGACGGAAATCTAAAAAAATCAGAAACACCGAGTGACTGACTATTAGCTCAAATAATAGAATAAATGAGTTAAACTAATACAAGCCACTTTACAACCCTAACTAAAAATCAGGTATTGAAGAGTAGAATTTGCTGTATTTGGAAAGTTTATCGAAAAGCAATTATTCATGTATTGCATTTTTTTAAAAAAATAAAATGAAGCAAGTTAACCTAGTTAATCAACGACAAATTAATGAAGAATGAATGTAAAAAATGGAGCATGTCGGCTAAAGCATTGCACTGTATGCATAACATCATCTGATTACAAATTCTTTAGATATAAAATAATTAATGAGTGATTAGGACAGAATTTGTAGAGGAGACAGGTGGCTTATTATAACAAGTTTAGCTTTTGTGCAAGAGAAAGCGTGTCTTGGAGGATTCTCTTTTTATTTTCAAAATAATTAATATACACGTAAGCCAATATTTGGCCACTCGTTTCTTTTATTAGCGCCGCAAAGGAAAACAGGCATACAGCAAAGAAAAAATAGTATACAGCATATCTGATGTGCCATGTCATTTGTGTAACAAACCAATGAACCGTTTCTCATGTGGATATTTAATAATAAAAAAAATAATAAATAAAAATATTTTATCGACAAGTTATTGTAAATATGACGTGGCACATTTTTTATATTGGATGAACACTCATTAAAAAAAAAATCAAAGTCATGGACACGGCAAACACGTATAAAGGATAGGGGGGAAAGAAAAATAATAGAAAATAATTTCAAAAGTATTAGTTCAAAAACAAATTAACATTATCATAATTTCAATATAAACATTAATACTTAAAATTAGGTATTAATTTTTATGTTTTAACAAATTAAAATACTATATTATCTTTTGTTAAGAAGATAATGATATGACTGTCGCAATAATATATAATTTATTATCTATATAATTTATTTTTTCATATTGATAGTCTATAAATTTATCAAAAAATAATAATAATAATTGACCTTTTATAAATTCTAATAAATCCTAGCTTTGGCATTGCTTGCTTAGGAGACCTTTGAATAATTAAAATGGGACATCTTTTTATTTTTATTTTTTAGGCACCAAGTGTAGTTTAAGTGTAATGAAAGGAGAGTTTTATATTCAATTAAAAAAATTAAATATTAATTATTAAAGGTAAAATATGTTTGTTTTATCTATAATTATAACAAAATTGTTAAAAATGATTTTAAAAAATAATATTGTAGTGATAATTTTTTAAAATAATATTGATTTGACAATTTTTTGGTATTTAATTAGATTAAAAATTACTTAAAATAATAAATTATCACCATAATATTATTTTTTTAATAATTAATATTTACCAGGCCTTGCTTCATGTATAACCGGTAGATTATCACTACAATATTTACGAGCAATTGATAATTAATATAATGTTGTAAAAATATTTTTTGGTATTTAATTATTTTAGTGAAAAACTATAATTACCCAGCATCTCTGTACCAGGCCTTGCCTCATGTATAACCGGTAAATTTGAATTTTTTTTCTACATGACCCGATCAATTTGATTAGGTACTTGCCACCTTTTAAAAAAAAAACATTTTACAAATAGCAGACACCACCGCTGGTGGGTGTGCTATCCAGTGAATAGACCCATCAAGTGGGTCTGTTCCTCGAATTAATTTAAAAAAAATTAAAAAAAATATTTATTTAAATTATTAAAATGAAAAAAAAATTATTTATTTATATTAAGATATACATTTATTATTTGGATACAAAATTTTTCCGACGATGGGCTGTGGTGACCGGAAAAAACTGGCGGCGGCAGATGGCGGTTTTCAGTTGAGTGGTCTGAAATTGGATGCATTGGTGATTTTAGGTATGATTTGATGGATGGATTATATTTAATTTGGTAGGATGAGTGACTTTAGATTGGGTTAGTTTGATTTTTTTATTGATTTTAGAGGTATATTGGGCATTTTTTAGAAAATAAAGGGATTGTGGCGGTTTTTTGGGACAGTTTTTGGACAAAAAAGCTTCAGTCGATCATAAACAGGGGCGGATCCATGTATATTAGGGTGGGGTCCATGGACCCCATCCTTTTTTTTGGGAAAAAATTACCTAGACTTACAGAGATAATTAGGTGAAAAGCATTTTTTACTCTAATCCTAACATGCTATCACTTTGAATAGTGCTATATAACCCAGCTATTTTAACCCACCTTCTTGTACCACCTGACGTGGCAACAAACGAGTGGATCAATTTAAAGAGGGAAATTAATGCATACACTTTTGGATAGGAATTGAGCAAATAAAAACATGTCACGTAAGGCGGTACAATAAGATGGGTTAAATTAGGTGGATTAAATAACATTTTCCTATCACTTTATAGCCTAAAAATTAAATGTGATAATAAAAATGAATGGATTATGGACAATAGACTATTGTGGTATGAATTGACCGCTATTAAACTTTAAAATTAAAATTCGAAACAATCTAATTAATTCAAAAAAAAAACTAATTAAAACAATCGTTGAGGTATGTATTTTTCATTAATAAATATTAAATTAAAAAAATTTCTTCAATTAATTATTTAAATTTAATCTATTTATAAATATTTTTTAATAAATCATGTTAATACACTATTAAAAAATATATAATTAATAATATGTGGTTGAATAATTATTTAGTAGCATAAATTTAAAAAGATGTATTTGATAGATGAATAATGATTTAAATTAAAATATGAAAAGTCATTGAGAATAATATAAAAGACATAATTATTTGAATGTTATTTAATTTAAATGTTATATTTTTTTTAGTTTAAAATTTATATTTTTTCCGGTCCTAAAAGTCTTTTATGGCGGAGCCAATTGCGACCGCTGACGATGGAAATTTCCCTTTCATATTGATTAATTGCGACCGGTTTTAGCGACCATTTTTTACTTCGCTAAAAAGCAATTTTTATATATATGGACCCCACCATACAGAATTCCTGGATCCGCCACTGATCATAAAGTAAATTTTAGGAGGTTTAGCGGCCAAAAATTAGTTCAGGGAATTTGATGGTCGGAGTGTCTAAATTGGAATATTATAAATGATTATTAGTCTGAATTTGAGCTAACATAAGATTTCAAAATAAAAATATAATTATTGCATGAGTATCACATGATGGAGTTTAATTTAGTTATAAAGAAAATAATTGAAGACCCACATCATATGAATATGAACTATAGGAAGGTTGGCATATTAAGGTGGATACAAATTTTTCCATGAATTATTTTTGCTACGTACATTGATTTAATTAATGAAATTGAAAACGCTAGCTAGCTGTCGACTTCTGAAAATTATTAAATAAATTTAGTCTATCACATTATTCACAGACCGAGCCAATCACATTATAAAATGTTAACAAAATAATGATATTGTTATAATTTCGTTTGTTATTTTTTTATATTTTTTAATAGTGATATTATAATAATGTCATCATTTTAATAACGTGTTATAATGTGATTCACTCAGTCCACAGATAACGTGATAGATTAAGTTTACCTAATAATTTCTTGTCAACTTCTGTATATAACTTCTGTATATATTTATGAAAACTCTCTCTCAACTGATCACTACTTCTATTACGACTATCCTCTACTCAATCAATTTGCATTCACTTTCTAGCCCCTATATAATCATTGTTTTTAAATCAGGTCTACGCACACGGCACACGGAGTAATAACTAGCCTAATTTTTAGAAACAATTTCCGTGTAATATTTTTGGACAAATGACAAATTTTTTTATAAAAATAATAGGTGTGTTATTGAAATATAATATCCGTTATTACAATTTTCTTCATAGTATATGTAATAACATTATTAGAAATATGATTAACGTTATACTGCATACCTCGAGTAGCTATAGCATGAGTTAGACGATTATTATTTCTACAAATATAAAAAAATGAAAAAGGTTTCCTAATGATACAATAGCTTTCTGAGTTAACGGATTATGATTCATCACGCTTTGAATATCTTTAACACGGTAAATGGTCACCAAGTCATCTAATTCAAAGTGTATGATTTTACACCCAGTTTGACAGTTTCGACTACAATCTCTATACAGAATATAAGCGCTGACAACTCCGCTATTTCCACATTCAAAATTTTGGAGTTGTTGCTCCTCCGCTCGTATTAGAGGAGCAACGGGAACAACAACTCCTTCAACGAGGAGTTCTTCTCCTCGACTCAAATTTTGGTGAGTGGAGGATGAATTGTGGCAAAAAAAAAAAAGAAGAACAAAAAGGAAAAAAATCCCTATAATTTCATTATAAATTAAAATGATTAATAAATTTTTGAAATTATAAAGATACAATTGAAATTTAAAAGTTACTAAGGACCAATCTAATAAATAAATAAATAAATAAATTTTTGAAGGTTTTTTTTTAAAAAAATTCCATTTTTTACGGAGTGTAGTTCGTTTGCTTGGGTGAGAGTGGGGAGGGGAATTTTTGATGCGAAAACGCAGTTTTAAATCTGTTTGTATCAAAAGCGGCGAGATTGACTCATGTGATATATACTTTATGTCAAGTTGAGGAAATGATTTGATCCTTTGTTCATATATATACATATGTAAAATTGTGAATATTTTTATCCGGTTGAACCGGTTAAATTTTGAATCAATGGTCAAACCAGTTCTACCGCCAACCGGATTTTAAAACACTATTGAAAACTCTATCAAATTCTCCAATCAAAAATTGTAATTCTGCCGATCTAAAGAATCTATAAAACTGGCCTACCACATTCCCTCCAGCCCCTTCTGCTATATTAATTAAAATTAGTAAAAAGGGTTTTAATTAAATTTTAAAACTACAAAGTTGGCATATGATAATCTGGCTCATTATTGATTAAAAGAAAAGTTCAAACAGGTTTTGATGGGATTCTTGATTTAGCTTATGGGTTCTAATCCAAAAACCTAATTATTTGTACGAACATATTTTGTTTTGGTTACAGGGTATGCATGGTATGTATGGACAGGTAGCATCATCAAGACTTCAAACTCAGTATTAGGAAGATAAAATTATACTACATTAATTTGTCTCACACAATCATACAAATTTCATATGATAAAAATTTAGAATACAAGAATCATGATTAACGATCATTAATTACGTAATAAGTATAAACTCAATTATAACTTATAAAGAAAACAAAATTGTAACAATGTTAGAGGAAGAAAAAAAAAGGCCAAATTCATGTAGAGGCCCCTGTATTTAATATTTTTTTTTCGTTGGTCCTTATACTTCAGTTTTGTATTTTCTGATCCCTCTACTTACCTATTTTTTTTATTTTCAGGTCCTTTTTGAATTGTTTTCTGTCCTTTAGTGTGACTGGAGGAAAAAAAGATTGTAAGTAGAGGGACTAGAAGAAAAAAAATTATAAGTACAGGGACTGAAAAAAACACAAAAAGGACCTCAAAATTGAAAATAGGTAAGTAGAAGGACCAGATAATGCAAAAATGAAGTAAAAGGACCTACGGAAAAAAAAGTGTAAAGTAAAGGGGCCTCTAGATGGGTTAAGCCGGAAAAAAATCCCTCACATATATTCGCGTCAAAATTCATTCAGACCAGAGAGTGCATTTGATTCAAGCAAAATAAAAATTTTAATTTTTTTAATGGAATGTTTAGGAAAATACCTAAGACATAAATTTTTTTTGTAAAATTTAACTTCAAAATTATATTTCTGCATGTCATGCGTTTTTTGTTTACTTTTACATTTTGATTTTCTGCTCTAAATGTCATTACAGCGTGTTCCAAAAAAAAAAATTATTTCTAAAAACACTTTCTAAAATAATTTATGACTTGCAAATGATTTCTTAAAAAAAAGTTAAACATAGTATTTTTAAAATATTTAAAGAGTACCAAAAAAGATATTAAATTAAGGAATAAAAATATAAAGTTATAAAATCAGAGTATTTTCCGTAAATAAAATAAAAATAGAGGCATCTTTTACAAAACAAAACAAAATTAAATCATACCGAACCAAAACTTTTAAAAAAACTATTATATATCATACAAAAAAATCGATTCAACTAATTTTTTTTAATTTAGTTGAATTTGTTTGGTTATGTATAGATCTTTTTAATTCACTTTTTCGCAAAGTAAACTGAAACTTTCGGCATTATCGTTTTGACATCGCTTAAAGACAATTTGGACACTCTATTTTATTAATTTTATAAATTGGATAAATATATTTATAACATGGATTACTAATTACTTGAATTTATTTGATTGGTCCAATTAGAAAAGGAAAACTTTGTAATTTGGATTAAATTGAAATTAAAATGTTATTCTCCCAACTGGTCAAATGGCGGATCAGACTATTCAATTATTTTAAGAAATATATCTGTCAAAATAGTGAAAAGTATGAATGTATAAATTTATTTTTCGAAAATGTTTTACTATTAAAATTGAACTGAATCAAAAATTATATTTTATAATTTTAAATTCAACCAATAAATTCATTTTGCTTTGAATTGGTTTTGCATACCCTAATCTGGACTAGTTGAGTTTACGATAAATGTTTATTTTTATAATTATATATATAAATACATGTTTTGAATATTTAGAAGCGATGATACCATATAATTCAATTAAAATAAGATTGTAAAATGCAAAAAGAATTATAATAAAGACGGGGGCTTGTTCCAATTATTAATAATTAATCTTGCAATGGATTCTCCAATTATAAAAATAAATAAATAATATTTGATACCAAAAGATAGGGGGGCATTCATGATCAATGTGTAAAGTAAAATGATGGAAACAATATGGGCAATCACATGCTATAAGCATAAATTAAAGATCTTGTTTTTTCTTGTGGATGTATATTTTTCCGAGTAATGCGATATAACCCAACTCTTTTAGCCCACCTTCTTGTACCGCCTGACGTGTCAGTTAAAGAGTGGATACATTAAATTTTGTTTTTTGAGATATACACTTTTTAGTGGGTATTGGACGAATGAAATCCTGCCACGTAAGGTGGGTTATTGAAGGAGGGTTAAACAGCTGGGTTATAAAGCATTTTCCTATTTTTCCTACTGAATTCAGAACTAGTTTAGGAAGGGTGATTAATGGAGTAATTAGGGTTATGCATATCTTTTCAGTTATGTAATTCATGTTCCCAATTTTCAATCTTACTATGTATGCCTTAATTTAACTACTCTGTGGTTTTGACTTTTAAAATAAAAAATTCTATAAAAAGTTTACATTATTAACAGCATTGAATGAAATTTTTGAAATAAACAAACTATGAAATTTATTTATTTAGAACTGTTTTTATTTATTAGATTATTAAAAATAATATAATTTATTAATAACATTTCTGATAATTAAACTAATAAAAATAAAAATAAATTTTCAATATTTCAATATGGTTTTATATATACAAGTGTATCATTTGTACAAGCACATCATTTTTGCTTATATAAACATAAAACAAAAAATTACAATTTATTTGTATTCTTTTACCACATTAGTGACCAAAAGAAGGCTAAAAGCACTTACAGGATATACTTTTCATTGTTGCAATACAATATAAAAGAAAAAATTGACACCAAATAGTATATTTTTAAAAAAAAAATAGAAACTAACAATATAATTCTTTTTCTAAACAATATTGTTCAGCAATATGACACAAAGATGTAGAAATATAATTGTGAAATCTTATGGCATAAGGTACAATAAAACCCTTAGGATATTCTCAAAAGTACAATTTAACCCTTTTTAATTTTTGGGTACAATTCAACCCTCCAATTTTTTCATTGAACAAAAATACTCTTCCGTCCATAATCACCGTTAAATAGTGACGTGGCACATAGAAAAAATTTCAAAAGCATTCTTAATGTTTAAACTGTTTACAGATTTTATATTTATAAATTTTTTTAACATTTTTCACCCTTTTTTCGTTTAAATACAAATAAAATTTAAAATTAAAATATTTAAAAATTGACTTTCGGCAAGCGGAACTTATTTTGTGCCACTTCACCTAATCATCGGTGTTTGTTCATAATTAAACCAATTAATTAAATTATTTATTAAAATCAATCGAAATCCAATTAAACAAAAAGAAATTCAATTAAACAAATCAAAATCCAATTAAATATTCAACTAAAATTAATTTTAATCTAATTAAAATTTATTCCGAAAACCGCCGGCCTTTTTCCGGAACCACCATCGACCCTTGCCCGAAACCCAACGCTGGCCAGAAAACAGACCCGACGGGTCTGATCTTGTGAAGAACAAATCACCAGAGGGTGTGTTTCAACAGACCGTTGATGGTATGTTCTTCAAGAAGAACAGACCATCGATGAAGGTCTGTTGAGAACAGATCGGGTGGATCTGTTCTACCATATCTGTTCTCTGACAGGAATTTGGTCTGTACGGCGGTCGTTTTCGGAATAGATTCAGGGAAAAAGATCGGCGTTTTTCGGAATAGATTTAGTTAGGTTTAAACTGAATTCCGATGGGTTTTAATAAGTATTTTAATTTTTAATATTATTTAATTACTGATATTTAAATGAAAAAGAGGGTGAAATATGCTAAAAAATTATAAATATAAAATTTATAAACAATTTAAACATTAAGGATGTTTTTGAAATTTTTCTCTATGTGTCATGTCACCAGTTAACGGTGATTATGGACAGGAGGGTGTTTTGTTCAATAAAAAAATTGGAGGGTCAAATTATGCCCTAAAAATCAAAAAAAATTAATTTGTACTTTTAAGAAAACTCTGATGATTTTTTTGTACCTTATGTCAAATTTTATCTTCGAGAGTTTGATTAACAATGCAAGCTAAATTTCACAAGATTTTTATGTCAGAGGTTAATATCATAATTTATGCTAAAAACGGGACTAGTCAGTTGAACCGAAAACCGACCAGCTGTCTAGTCCTATTAACACAAAATTTAAAATCATGTAAAGTTGGATTGAACCAAAGTGAACCGGTAGACCATAATCATGTCCAAAATTAAATTTTATATATAATTGTTCAACTGGTTGACTCAGAAGATGAACCGGAAACAAATAATCTTATTGTTCGGCCATTGGTCCGGTTTTTAAAACACAGATTGTACTCAATTTTTTTCTTCCTCCATGAGCCTACTATATCCAAAACTCCTGTCTACATCATAATCAATCTCATCCAACTTCTTTAAATACAGGATGTCACCTTTTTAAACTTTAGTGGCACAAATGTGATATTATTTGATTAAAGGAAATTAAAATAAAAAAGAAACAATCTAATTGCTAGCTAATGGATAAAGAAACATGTTAAGAAAACAAAATAGAGCTCTACACAAATCATTTGCTTAAAAAAAGAAATCACATGCCAAGAAAATAAAAAATTGGCCTATTTTTGTATTCTTGTTCTCAACAATTTTGATGTATTAGGGACTTAAATGACTTGCAAATGTGCATGAAAGATTATGGAAAGAGAGAAGACAAATAAAGACCCCATGTTGTAGCATTAACAACACAATTCTCAATTAACATCCAAGAAAGATGATAAAAATAATTAAAAAGAAAACAACAAACATAATATATAAATTTGTCACTAACAAAATATATTATCCTCATAGTATCCAAATGGGATATTTTGTATAACTAGAAAACAAAGGTTTTTCTTCTATGAATAACTTTGCTAATTAAATAAGAAGATTTTAGATTCATAGAGCACTTCAGTTCAAGGTCATTTAACTTTTTTATTATTTCATTTTGATCATGAAACTTTAATTTTATTTCAATTTAGACACGAAATTTTAAATTACAAGCAACTGAGATTTTGTAGTGATTTCAGGTCAAATATTGCCACATCATGGAACAACAAAATTTTCTTACACTAAAATAAACTAATATAAAACTTTGGTGATTGCGAAATTTAACATCATGTAAGAGAAAATATGAAGACTCAATTTGACCTTATATTTACTGGGAAAAAAAATTATTGCTTATAATTTTAAAATTTAGTTATCTAAAATTAAATTGAAATAAATGAAAGTCCCATGACTGAAATGAAATAACATGAAAGTTTAGTGGCTCTTAAAATTTAATACCCGATGTCTACTGTTCCCCTGTATTGCAACGAGTTCATCTCTAAATCTGATTGATAGTGATGCATTCTGAATTATTAATACTTTTTAAACTCTTTAAAGAAACCTTAATTTTTTTAATAGAGTAGAGGATTATGTATGATATAGGTGATGATGTAATGGGTCTTATAATACTTTTATGGCTTAACCCATATAGAGGTCCCTGTACTTTACACTTTTTTTTCCGTAGGTCCTTATACTTTATTTTTGTATTATTTGGTCCCTCTATTTATCTATTTTTGATTTTCAAGTCCTTTATGAGTTTTTTCTGGTCCTTTTGTGTGGCTGGAGGAAACAAAAATTGTAAGTAGAGGGACTGGAGGAAACAAAAATTGTAAGTAGGGGGACTTAAAAAAACTCACAAAGGACCTGAAAATCATAAATAGGTAAATAGAGGGACCAGATAATACAAAAATGAAGTATAAGGACCTACAGAAAAAAAAGTGTAAAGTACAGGGACCTCTATATGGGTTTGGCCTACTTTTATAACTAATCATTCAAGAAAAGGGGTCACAAGAAGTCGTGTCATTCCAGTTGAGTGGCATATTCTTCTTGATGCTTCTTCAAATATCGCTTTCAAGAGATTCCTATTGATGTATTAGTTTTTGTAAATTTTATTCCTTGTAATTTCAACTTTAAATTTTTCTTAATTTAAAAAGAATGGCTGTAGAATAGAAATTGTTAGCAATTGATTTATTATTATAACACATTCACTAATTTCTTTCTCATCTTAACAAAAGATTATAATGAGAATCTTAACATTATTCTTGACATAGTATATATTCATCTAAAGTTAAAGGCTTAATCACTCAAAAGCCCTCCATGGAAAACTCTCTCAAAACCCTCCCACCTTAAACTCCATTTCAATTACACCCTGATGTAGGAAAATCCTCTCAAAATCCCCCCATCTTTAGATTTTTTTTCAATTGTACCCTAAATTAAAAAAAAATTATAGTTTTAATTTTAAAAAGTTACTAGATATAATTTTAGAAAGAATAATTTTTTACATTACTAATAATATTAGTGTTTAATTAGAATATAAATTAAGAATAAAAGATTATTTTAAAAACAATTCATGTGAAAAGAGGTCAATTTAATACTTTGGGGTACAATTGAAAAAGAATTTAAAGGTGGAGGGATTTTGAGAGGATTTTTCTAAGTCAAGGTGCAATTGAAAAAAGTTTAAAGGTGGAGGGCTTTTGAGTGATTAAGCCGAAGTTAAAAGGCATGATACTTCCAACTTCCAAGTTTTAATAATGATGTTCAAAAAAAGAACAAATATTGAACAGTATGTGACATTTGTAATTTCAGACCCAAAAAAAGATAAAGATGTTAGGATTCAATTGGCATTGGCTATATGGTGTGCAAAAATCAAACAAAATCGAATAATCAAAGTGAGCCGATAAATTCAGTTTTGTTCGGTTTAAAATTATATAAAATGAAATATTTCATTCAGTTCATTATTGAAATTCAAAAGATTTAATTTAGTTTTGGTACAAAAGAAAAATTAGTCAAACCGTCTGGTTCGATTTTATTTGGTTTGAAATATTTCAAAATTCTTATAAAATCAGTTTGTTTGATTCGGTTTAGCTGGATTTGGTTTAAAAAAATGCACACCTCTATTATAGGCACCTAGGTCCCCAACATAAGAAGTTATGGATGTCTTATTCTAAGAATGTGAGAGCATATGCCAATTGCATCACCATACCCCAACTTCAAATAACATTCTAGGGCAAACTGTATAACAAACAGAGCATGCATACCTTGAAAGAAACTATTTAACCTAATCTATCGAAAATTGGGTAAGGAAAAGGTCAAAATTGGGGGTAAGCTCAATGGACCTGCTTGTCTCTCTACATACATAAAAAAATTGTTCTTTTCAAAAAGAAATAACCTTTTCGTGCATGCCACGTAAGGGCTAGACACCTGAAATTATGGAGGACTGTACTGAGAGATTCCATTTTTGACAATGGAACCAACACAAATGGCATAATTACAGGAAGAAAAGCGATACCGTGTTCAGCATAGGAGATTATATGAAGAGTTTAGGCAGCAATTATATTATAATGACTAATTATATGTGAAAAAGAAAAGATGCAATGTTTTTCATGTTCACATGATCACATCTAATAAGTACTTTACGATACTTATCTGATCCTATAGTCCTAACTTCATTTGACTTATACATAAAATAAAAATACTATTTGAGTTAAAGGAGTCATCAAATGTTTGATCAATGTATCCAGAAATATTTGGCATCTACGTTCTTGTTCATACTCGGTGTGTGAACACTCTCATCGTTCACGTCAGTTTTAATATAATCGTTAACAATAACAAATAACTATAGTTTAGTGATATGCAAATGAAAGTAACTGAAATGACATTATTTTCTGTAGAACCTGACAGAAAAAAAAAAATGAAGTGTGAGCATGTTTTCTGAGTCAAACCATATTATTTCATGCATAGTTTACTACATTGTAAATTGTAATCTATAGTTCAACTAAAAAAGCCGGAGTGTTAGATTTAAAAGATACAGGAAAATCAACCCACTGAATAGATATATACTTAATAACCATTGCATGCTCTTAGATGCTGAAATGGTATGAGTTTTAATGTTCTATAACTTACATTTATCAATTAATCAAAGGAATAATCGAATACAGAACCTGGCAGAAGAGACCCTCGCATCATCTTGCATGCATTTACTTGTACTGATCCATGTGATTGCTGAATCCTTTGTTTGTGCTCACTGCTAACCTGGGGAAGAGTTATCACTCATGTCATTGACAGATGATAACTTGACAACATCATTAAAAGTGGAGCAGTTAGAGAGAACGCGATGAAACCGGTTACCAAGAATCAAGACCAGCACACATGAGTTATAAATTTGGCAAGGCACTTGTGGCTGGAGGTTTTGACTTTTAATCCTTTGAAACACGAACGACTAAGCCAGTTGGGGTACTGATAGTTTTTAGGTGACCTGAACCAATCAGGTCACGGAGGTGAAATCTCATGTCGAGTAGAGAGAATCGAAGACGCTTCTTCTCTAAAGGAGCCAACATCATTTCTTTATATCTCCTGCGGCTTAAAAGAGATAACAGCTCCTTTCTACCCTGTGAATGAAGAGTCAAATATAATTTCTAAGTCAGAAGACTTATTATTTATGATTCAGACAAACATTTTATACCTTCAACAAACAAATTACTCCCAGCAACCCATTAAATGGATAAACAAAATGCCAACTAGCCAAGACCAAATTCGGGAATTTTAACTTTCATTAGAAGTTATTTCTCTTCAAAAATATATGTAGGGCATTGGCAAGAAAGAGTTCGGATTGGATATGTCGTCTTTAAATAACTGAAACTGGTGTATAATATAATCGAGGGCTTTTTTATTTCACTAATAATTTGGCAGAGTTATGAAAGTGGATACAAACTTGTCTGAGCATGCCAGATAGGTGTACTTCCAACTAAGCTCTAATTGAAACAAGCTTTTTATGTCCACTTTTGAAAAACCATTTATCCTTTGTACCATTCAACCTCAAAACTCAATTTCAGATTATTTATCCATACAGTACCTTGTCAAATTTTTGGGCAGAGAGCTTCATGTAAGATCAAGATATAATTGCTAAAATTATATAGATATCCAAGAACCCAAAAAAAGGAAAAACAAGTACGAAATTGATTTTTTGGGGGGAGAAAAAAAGGAAAAACAAGTATGAAATTAATAGACTAAGCAAACATGTACCTGAGAAAGGCCCTTAAGTATTGAGCCAATGTTTGGAATTGCAAACCAGTACATGTTTGGGTCAATCAGTTGGCGAGTCTAATAGGTAGACAGAAGTGTTAGATTGCAGATAAATCAGAATCATAACAAATTTAACAGAAAAGAAGAGGCAAAAGAAAATTGATAAAGCAGAATTTCATATGAGATGATAATGTAACATGAAAAATTGAAGGAAAAATACAGAAGAAAATGCATGCAGTTTTCCTGAGTTTTAAGTAACACGAATAAACAAGAGCTTCACGACGTTTGCAGAATTCTTAATCTTGCTGTTGAATAAGCAAAAGCAGCATAAATAAATTGCTTTAGACTGTACTAGAAATATGTAAAACTCAAAAACTATTATCATGCGTTAGAAGTTCAAAATCCTCAATTTTGTCCTTCCTGAGATAAACCTAACTCAATTTCATCTCATTGAGCTTCCATGACCCAATTGTTTTGAAAAGGAAATGAATTCCATTTTGAGTTCATAGACTGCTACTGCTTAATAATGAACAAGTCGGCGGGGACTTTTTACCTTTCACTACTATTCTTATCTTGCATTTAATGCACACAGGCCACTTTTCAATCCTTAAATCCATATACAGAGACCATCTACAGCAGCTATTAATGAGAAAAAACAATAAAACAAAGAATGCTGAATAAAAGTTGAAGGTAAGCTAGAGAGTAAGGACTTACTCTACAGTTTAAAAAGCTTCTATAGTCTCTTTTTTCTTTTCATGTAAATATTTATATCCATGATCTATAACAAATTGTGGTCGTCGTATTTAAGATCATAAAGGCATAAATCACATGATGACAGTTATTCAACAGTGAACACAATTATTCCACAGAGGATCATGTGAAAGTCTGAAAGTTAGTTTTCTCTAAAGCAAGTAATTATGCTTTTAATATTATACCTAACAGCTCAACTTACTGTACGAGACAAAGACAATTAATGCCACTAGTATAATACCAGAAAAATTGATCTATAATCCCAGGAATGAAACTATCATCACTCAATCTAGAATATCCCAGAAGAAGGATAAGCTGTAAACTATAAATTATTCCTAGCATATTTGAGCCATGAACAGACCATACAAATGCATACAAACAATTGACCCACGCTTTTCACGAAAAACTAAAAGCAACACAAAACTTCACATAATGGATTATTAATAAACAACAAAGCTGGCATATTTGAGCTAGAGAACAGAAAGAACCCCAAAAGTAAAAATGGTGGATAAACATTTTTGCTCCATATTGACAAAACTTCCAGATAATAGCTTAATTTGCTGTTTATTTTTAGTGAATATCCCTCCAACAAGGTTTTTAAGTCAATGGAACGGAGCGTACTGAACATGGAGTATAAAGGCTGTTAATAAAAAGAAAATATATGCAGATTCGAGATCCTGGCAGATTTTCTTTAGTAGTATTATGTGTCAGCATATAGAAATCCGTTCATGCAAGCACGGAAAAACAATGGAGAAATGAGGCTTCAAAATTTGCTTACAAGAAGACCAGCATTGATCAAAAGCGAAATGTGTTCATCCTTCACCTTTCCACCTTCGGATAAGAGCAAGCACTGCATTAAAGTAATGAGCTGGGATCAAATTAAATGTTTACAACACGAAGATCCATGTACCCACACATAATAAGCAATCAACACTGGTTAAAATATAAGGTAGCTTTGGAGAGTTGGAAATATGGCCTTTTTGTGAATTAAACCCAGTTCAGATGCTTTCAGTTCACTGATTAAACAGCACACTATGCATACAAAAGAACACTCCAAATGTTATATACAAGTTGACAATGGAGACTGGAGACTATAGGATAATGAACTTGTTAAGTGTTCTTTTTTAGTAACAGCTATTATATTGAATTTGACCAACTTGTGTACTTTCTTTTCAAAGATTAACTTGTGCATATTGATCACCAATCACTATTTAGATTTAATTGAAAATTTGAAGCACACACGTGAATATCTTTTATCTGCATATGTTTGTTCATGTGCCATATTCAGTATGAATCTTGGTGAAACAAAATTGATCTTAGCAATCATTTTCTTTTATGTATACTATACAAAGTCTCCTTTCATGTTCATAAGATGATTGACAAGCAGAGCTAAAGCCAACAGAAAAATAACAGCAAATGTAAATTTGGCAATATCATATCTAACTTACAAGCTCTTGATGGCCAATACTAGGTTCCAATTTAACATCAATAACATGAGTTCTAAACCACTCAAAAACATCAGAATGTTCTTGCTTTTTCTCTTCCATTGGCTTCACAACACGATCCATCTGCACATATAAGAATCACACAAGCAAATGACACACCGAGTCTAAACAGAAACCACAATAGAATGCTACATTAAAAAAACTCATAATTCAATTACTAATAAACTAACCTGAGCTAGATAGTCATCTAAAAACATTATAGCATGATCGTCCTGTCCGGTGTTAAGTTTAAAAATACGCAATTGTCTCTCCCTTCTTAAAGACTGCACATAGATAATTTTTACTAGTTTCATTTTTAAAATGTTTGACAATCAAATTAAAGGTTTTAGCAAAAGTTACCTCTAGTTCTCTATCAACTAGTGTCCTGTCTTTTACACTGCTGTATAATTGCGAACGTAGGATGAATGGTCGAATCGAGACCTAATTTTTAAAACTAGTTAAGAGATACAGATAATGAATAACATTGATCGGATTAAATGATTAATTCGACGGTGAGAGACGGAAATAACCTTGTCAATTCGAGGAAATTGAGCTCGCATGATGCGCAGCGCCACCAATGTGTCGCTAAAAATGAGACTTTCCTCTTCATTATTTTAAAAAAAAATCATAAGGAAAGGATTAGGAAGGATAAAAATTAAGAAAGTGGAGCTTCGTTTACCGAGTAATGGAGTTTGATCGACGTCCTCGCTGGTTTCAGGTTCGTTGTCTTCCTGACGACGGCGTTTTTGACCTTGGATTGTTGGTGTTGATGATGAAGAAATGTTATCCTCCATGTTCAACGGTTTCTGTTCCGTCTTTTCACTTGCGGTTGAAATAAGGCGGGATGATCCGGTAGTTTTCTAAGCTTAAACTGGATTGTATGTATAATATAGGTTTTTGAGGTGCCTTTTTAAATGGTGACTTTCATTTTTTGACTTTTTTTTTCTAACAAAATTTATCAAATATATGACGTTTTTTGGTGCAAAGAAAATGTGAGGAAATTGAATCACGAAAAAGAATCATAATTTATATTCTTCGATACTTTCATCTTTAAAATGTGTTCTTGTTTTATTATTAAGGTATTGAAAGTAATTTATAGAATAAATCTTAATATTTTATTTCCCTGTATTTTCTTTACACTTTATAAAGAAAAACTCAGCTTTTCATTATTATTATTTCCTAAAAATTTATACCAAAAGCTGATTCAACCTCGCAATGCTATTTCTATTTTTATTTTTGTTAAAATTTCATCATAAATCTCATGAATTCTACTATTTATAAATTGTAAAATTAATTTGTATGATAAATATATCAATTGAAAGTGTAGAAGCTAGAGAACAGATAAAAAAATGTCATTGGTAAGAACTATTTTTTCCTTTTAAATAAGTGTAATAAATTCATAATAGAGAGTACATAGTCTACCGAGCGCAACCTACAAAATTGAGTCAAAATGTTAATTATCTTTTTAACTTATGGGGCAATTTCCTCATCTATCCTAGCTTAACTTGCAATTTCCGTCGAGGTTTTGAACGTCTTCAAGCAGATTTCAACTTGGATGACGCCGAAGCCAGGTGGGAGAGGATTCTGTGTCCAACGAACATTAGAAAAACTCCCAAGAAACTAAGTGCTTTCAATGTTGTGAAAAGATCCAACTGTTCACCAATCAAACAAAAAGGGTGTTAAGTAAACCCAACTAGCATATCAGATATATTCTACCACAGCCCGATTACACGACACGAAATTAAGCGGGCTTTGGATCGAGTTTATGAGTGCAGATCATAGACAGATTAACCCATTTAAAAAACAAAAAAGAATCAATTTAATTAGGGATTACCAGTGTACAATTCATAAATTCATGCAACAAAAGTTCAGTTGAGTAGGCAATCAAAAGCTCAGTTTTAGGGGTACAAGTGTACAATTCATAGTAACAGATAGAAATGAACGAAATAAACAACTGACCTTCAGCCAGAAAAGCGCATAGAGTAGCAAAACTGCTCCAATTCCCAAATGGAATAGGAAGGCAAATGTGGCAGATACAGCTGAAGATGGGAAGTTCTTCAAATTCACCCCTAGACGCAATAGCTGGCAAAGAAAAGATGATTACTATAACATGAGTAGCTTCTTAAGCAACACAAGAAAGAATAACCAATTCAAATTCTATCATATATGGACAAAATCATAAAGCAATATATAACAGGCGATACACAAAAGGTTATCAGATTTAATTGCATCACTAACCCCAATTAAGAATCCAATAAATGGCACAAGTGTAAGACCCAAGAAGGCTAGAGATAACTCCTTAGCTGGGTGCTTTTCAGGTGCCCTGAAGATGTGGTTAATTTCTGCTTTTGGACCGTATCTTGAGTAAAGATCAACAGGCTGTGGAGGCGGACGTGGTGCACTCTCAGGTGCTTCTGGTAGGTCTAGGTCAATATGACCAATGGCCTTTAAGAAAGAGTTCTCCTGAAAAAAGACGAATACAAATTGTATCGTGCTTGTATTTTGAATCGGAAAATACAACTAAGAAATTTTCAAACATTAAAAGATAACTTACCATAACAGCATCACCAACAGTGAGCTGGATGTTATATCTGCCCGATAGATAATAAAATTTCTCAACCAATCCAAGAAAATCCTGCAAAACAATTCACAAAAAATCATAAGAACATCCAAATACAATGTTATGAGATAATATATATTAAACAGTGCATAAAAGAACCTCTGCAAAAGAGGCAATAACTATTAGCATACACCAAAGATGAGATATTCTGACTTAACTTTCCACTAATGATTTTAGAAAAATTCGAACATGAACCCAAGAAGTCATTCAATTTCCATTAAGTCAATTATCAGCACTAGTGGATGATGGATAACAACTTTTATCTGATTCTATTTGCAAGCTCAAAAAGGATGGATTGACCACTGATCAGCGAAAACTCTTGCGCGTATTAACAAACTAACTGCAGTTCAACTGCTCAAAACTTTCCCCAACAGCAAGTAGCAATTGAAGAACTACATAAAAAGATTGCAAAAAGAGATTAAACGTTATGAAAGAAATTTACCAGTACTATCTCAAACTTCTTTCCAGAGTTTCCCACAATAAAGACATGCTCCACATCAGTCTCATGTTTCAACTTGAAAATTGCCTGCAAACAAGAAATTCTTAGTGACAATTTCAGAAACTGAAAATAAGATGAAAAACAGAAAGCACTACAGACCTGATGTGGCTTAAAAGCATTGCCAAGAGGAGTTGTCAATTTGAATGACAGCCGCAACTTCTGGAGGTGGTTAGCTGGTAAAGATACAAGATTTTCTCCAGCCAAATCTAGCCTACACAGATTCAAGGATTAGCACCACAATATATCAATGCCATGTAGTAAAAGTAGTCCAAATATAACTGACGACAAAATATCTACAAAAGGGTAAAAACATCACATATTAACATGTGACATGACAAGCAGCCAACACAACTATGTAAATAAAATGAAGAATTATGTGTCGGGGGGAGGCTAAAGGATGTAAACATACTTTTTTTGAACTTCTGTGATCCCGAGATCACTTTCAAGCACTTCTATTCCAGCATTGTCAATTTTGATAACTCCAGTAACAAATATTGGAACTTTAGTTTGGCCTCCCGTGGTGTAAATATTTTTATGAGCATCGTCATGAAGCAGAGTCTACAGAATTGTTAATCATGTTATGAATAGATAGATAAATCCAGAAAAAAATTGACACACGAAAGTAAGTAAGAATACCTCAAAAACAAAAATGTATTTTCCAACATCAATGCTCTTTGGCAAAGCATCCAAGAAAAATATGCCACTTTCAGAGTCAAAATTGAGTTCCTAAACATAAAGATGGAATAAACCAATCAGTTTAAGAAAAGAAGTCCGCTGTTCAGAAGAAAATTAGAAGAACAAGCAAAAGGTAGATATGAGAATTAAGATGCATCAAGTGATTGGCCAAAAATTGAGTCATAGACACACCTGGTTCTCAGTTATGGAAGTATCCTTTGAACCAGAACTGTAAATTCGTACGAGTTTTACTGTCAGAGAAGGTGCATTTGAGCCAAGAACGGTATTCACCTTAACCTGAACATGTTTACAGAGGAAAATATATCATACTATTTTATTAGCAGGAACTAGGAAGAAAATAGAAACTTCAAAGAATCATGAGATATAGTGGTAATAAGGAAAAAAAATAATCTTTATTGTTGCCAGATAAGAGGATGAATTTTTTTTGAATGCCATGTAAAATAAGTAAGATTAAATTTCAAAATATATATGCACAAGTGAGAAATACCTTAAGGGTGTCCTTCTTGGACAAAGAAAGAACAGTTGCTGGAAGAGACAATATTAAGGGAATGGTCACCCTGCACCAAAAAGTATGACTTCAGTCAAAAGTTAAAGAAGATAGAAGTTACTAGCAGATTTTGTCAGAAACAATCCAGGACTGGTAAATTATAATAATAAAGACCATTGCTGTCATATTTATGTTAAAACTAAATAAACCTAACAGCAATAGCATGTTCCATAGAAATCTTGCTGTTTCTAGATATTTTGTTACTGAATATTGTGCTTTTTTTTGTTCAAAGAAATCAAAATCATGTCTTATGAGGTATCACTAAAAATTGAAACCGCCATGTATGATCATATAGTCATATAATGCTAAACATCATCGTGTAAAAGAGTCAGGAAAGTACTTGCCTATTTCTCTCCAGATAAGCCAACGAGTCTACTTGGTTGAATAGATCTTGAGCATCACCAGGAATCCCAATGCCGAGGAAGAACTTGGCCAAACCCACAACTTTTTCGCTAGGCAGCTGAAAACCCAAAGCAAAAGTATTAGAAACATTTATTTAAGAGCACTAGAGAAACAAAATGGAAAAATTAACATTCCTAACTGACATTTAAGCTTCCTGAGGTCACATCTGCAAATTCTATCAATCCTCTGACAACAGAAGATGTAGTTGAAAGAGAACCTTGATGTTCATGCGCATCAACCAGCTTCTCATCAAAGTAAAAGGCTCCATCATCTACAAAAAGGAGAAGTATCTAAGTAAGCAAGCATCAACTAATGTATAAGACAAAGATAACAACCAAGTCAAATTGCATAGTTTTATTAGAAACTAAAAGCTTTGGATGAGATAGCATTCTATTATATGTTGCATGAGTTATTCCATATCCTGACACAGTGAATAACTTAATTAAGTACCCTGTTATTCTGAGAACATGTGTAAGACAATACCAGTCTGGCATTGATACAATACAACGCCACACAAATTATCATCAGATGATAAAGTTCGTCATGACATTCCTATAGTCAGATGAGTCAGAACTAACTTGTTAGTTACATTACAGACACAATATGTGTTCTCCAAAGAATAAGACCGAAATCAAACACAATTTATAATTTATATTCATTCATTTCAAAAGCAAACTGCCAGTCAAATTATCTTCCATAAAATTGATTCTAACATTATTCAAATAAATAGAGAATTACAATTATAGTCATCACTGTGAAAGGATTTTTGTGAGCATACCATACTTCTCAATGCTGTCAAAAAGCTTTAATATATCATTCTTAGTTGTGCCAATCTGCAAGCAGTAAACACAACATTAAATGCTTACATTGTTAGCACAAGAGAAAGGGCAGTGAGACAAGCACTCTAAAGTAATAAAGGGATAGCTAACAGAGAATTTCAGACAGCTCTAAAAACAACTAGCACATTGTTTATGAGCTAGTCAGGCGAATATGCAAGCATAAAAAGCAAACCACATATCAGAATTAAGATGATGCTTTGGCAGCACAAATAAGCAAGAGCGCAACATTAAATCGTTCCTTAAGGAGCAAGAAGTTCTATGTATGAGATCAGGAATATAAATTTTCCCCCTAAAAGCAATTATCCGTTCACCAATGTAGTTAATTCTCTATAGTTTTAACACTTATACACATGGTAGAAAAAGAGGTTCATGCTAGGCATGCTGCATGTTCCAAGCAATTTGAAACATTGTGAATGATAAACCATATAACAGAATAGACATTACTATTTAATTGAAGAAAAAAAATTATCAATGGAGCATTTGTTCATATAAGACCAACATAGCAAGTTATGTGACCCATTTCAACGCCAACAAGATGTACAAAGACAGTAGTTTCAAAGACATAAAAGAAAAATAAAAAAACATGACATATTTATAAAATACCAGAGACTGGTCAATCTCAGAAGATGAGAGCGAGATCACTCCAGCAAGAGTTTCAAGTGCTAAACCTGGAAAAGGAAATGATAATTAGTCTCACTATATGTCATGGAAGTGCTGCACCAAATTTTCAATTTTAAATGAAGTGCTTAATCCTTTATTTAGAAAACTTCCGATCATGGTATGTCCTCAACATATCCATCAGTTTAAGGGTTATGCAAAATATTCAAGTTGGAAGACTGAAATAAATAAGATGAGAGATGTTTAAAAAAACTTTACACATCCATTCATTTTACAATAAGATTTCACTGCAATAACAGCATGCACCTCCAAAAGGATGAAATAAAGAAAGGGGGGCAAAAGGGTGTGTGAATGAATTTACAAGTGTAGCTAACAATGACAGATTATTACCTGCAGCAAAGGTACTAGACTCAGGATTATTAGAGCTATAGCGCCATCTTCCATCACTCTGGCTCAAAGCCTGCCCAAATGTCAAAAATTAGTCTATGAACTCGAAACATCAGGTTAAAAAAATATTGATTGCTATACAAAAAGAAAATCCAAAGATGTTTATTAACTAAAAGTAGCAGAATGAACTGCAAAATCAGAACCAACTACTGACCAGCCCAAATGTGGCCATACCAGCAGCTAGACCCATAAGGGCCCTACCCTAAGTACAAATGGGGAATTCAAGTGGAAGGTGTTACACTTGCTGATCCTAACCCCAACTGTCATAATTATGCCAGTAAGTAACTACCAACCTTGATCGAGCGAAAAATTCCTTCAGCATCTCCAAGGTATAGATCATCTTTAGATAATTGATCCTGCATTTGAACAATTATACATAAAACACACAAAAATTTAATCAGAGATTTCAACTGTTTGGTCCACTAGTCGTGCAAGGGAAAAGAAATAAAAATTAAAAGGGTGGCATGAGAAGAAAACAAAAGATTAAAAATAATCATTTCCATTATTTGAATTTAAGAAGAGAAGTAATTGTATTTACAATTGTACCCATTTTAAATGACTTTTATCCATCATAAAAAGTACATTAAAATTTTATTAAATCTATTTTACTTTATTTTCCCCACAAAATGACTCAAAGTAGGAACAGAATGGAGTCTGAAATTATCAGATGAATTAAGTGAATAGGAAAAAATGAAGAAAAGAAACTCAAGCTCAAGTGCTTAAATTTGGGAAGGAGACTGAACAGGAAGGCAGGACAAAGATAATATATAAACAGTACTTCAATGCATTAATTACCTTGATAAGTACCAAACTTCCAACGGAATGGTAGAAATTAAGCAACGAACTTGCACTCTTTACAGAACTTTGAAGTTCGGAAACAACTCGCTTCAAAAGAAAAAGTAAATCCGGAGATCAGCATATATAACATGTTCTAACCCATATAATAAAAGACAACTCTAACCCATATAAACTACAAACAATAAGAAGTAACTAAATACCTCATAAACTTCCTCTTTGACTTCACATTTTAAAACTCTATTCGCTTTAAGAGCATAGAAAATATCCTTGGAAGCTGAAGATGAAGACCCAAGGGTTTCCACTACAGACTGACAAGCTGCGACGCTTACGTCAGGCTTTTTGTCAATTCCAAGAATCTCAAATGTCCGAAGCGCCTCATATGTTTCTCGCAAACTGTTAAGAAATTGCATCATCTAGTCAACAGGTTGTAGTTCAAGAAATGAAAAATCAACATTTGATCCATACAATGCGAACACAAAAATCATACAAAACCGTCAAAACAAATATCTACGAGTTATGATAACAAATTCAACACGTACAGCATAGCATCCAAATTGCGCCAAGTAAAAGCAACACAAAACGCATAAAACGACATTATATTTTTATCTATTTCATTCTAGCAGCTGAAATATAGAGAAATTAACAATTAACATAACAACCTGCTAAATGAACCGTCGATCGGCGAAAAAAGTTCCGAAGCGGCAGATCGGTGAGAATCGGAGATCGGATAAAAGATCGAAGCGGAAGCAGAAACTGAGCAGATTAATGCTACATAGATCAGAAATTGAAATCCGCCGACACTGTTATTATTTCTACTTCTAGCCATTCCTGCATTGAATTAATCAACAAGGCGAATAAATAATCATTATAATTGAAGATTTCATTACGTAAAACAGATATGAATTGAATAAAAAATGAAGAGAACGAGTGTAGATCGGGGAAGGAGGCCGTACGTGCGATGGATGAGTCGGGTTAGGGACTCAGTGTGGAACTCGTTGGGAGTAAACTGGTATTGTCTTCTATTCTACTGCTCAAACTCGAAGACGAGAACTATTAGTGAAGTCTTTCATCTTTTGTTCCGATATTGCCCTTGTTGTTTTATTTTAATTACCATCAGGTCAGGTCCAACTGCAAACTATCCTTTCTTATAATAGAGGAAATTATACCATTTATCAAAAAAAATAAAAATAATTACAAAACTACATATTGATTTTTTTTATTTATAAAAATATTAATAATATTTACAAAAGTAAAAAAAAATAAAAAATAATATCAAACATACGGTGTATATTGTAGGTATAATGTCAGTATACTAATAAACTAACATTATATTAACATTTTATCAACATTATATCAAAATTATACCGATATTATACATACTAAAATTTTATTAATATTAAATGAAAATTTACCAAAATTTCATCAGATCGTATACTAAAAATTAAATTAATAATATACCAAAATTATACCAAAAGTGTACACATCAAAATATACTGAAATTTTTTTATTACATCAACATTACACCACGTCGCATACTAAATATTAACCTAACAATATACTAAAATTACACCAACAATATACAAATTCTCTAGTTCATTACCAACTATAGTGAGAAGTACATATAAAAAAAATATACATGTTATCAACTTGAAAATATATATATAAAAATTTATAATCGATATACCAAAAATATACCGAAATTATACTAATAATAAACCAAATATTATTTTTAAATTATTTGATTTATAGTTTTAGTATTTCAAAATTATACCATAATTATACCGACATTATACAAATCGTACTTTTGTAATTATTTCATTTTTTGATACTTTTGTAATTAATTTTAAATCAGTCGTATTTTTGTAAATAAAAAAAATTTACAGGTATTTTTGTAAATATTTTTAAAATTTTAGGTACTTTTGTCATCGTCCCTTCTTAATAAAGAGTTTGGATCTGGCCTGGGAAGGTCCATTATTGAACAAAGGATCACTTTGGCCCCTCAACTTGGCACAAAGTATCAAAAACGTCCAAATTAGCAAAACGGGATCACTGTTACCCTGAACTTGTTAAATTTGGTACAAAAACCCCCTCCCCACTCTCACTTAAGAGAGTGAGATACACTCTTCGGGTTTCTTTTATCCTAGGTGGTTTTAAATGGTAAAAAGGTTAAAATGATCCTAATTATTTCTTAACATTTTAAATTAACTCCTAATAATTTAAAACAAAAACAATTTAATCCTTTTAAATTAAAATTTTATATAACAAATGAACTCCTAAATTTGTTTATATATAACAAATTAATCTCCAAATCAATTTTTTAATAAAAACATTAAAATTTTTAAAATTTTTAACAAAAAAAATTAAATTTTTCTATAGACCCGTGGGTCCTCAAGAACAGACCCGTGAGTTTGTTCTCCTCGCCGGAAACTGAGAAAAAAATTTATTTTTTTTTTGAAAAAAGTCTAAAAAGGCCCCTGAGTTAATTAGGTTTAAATTATAACTTATTAGTATTTAAATATGATTAATTAGGGTAATTTTTAATTAATTAATAACCCACTCTCCAATTAAGATGTCACGTCAGCATAGGGTCTTTTTGTACCGATTTTGACAAGTTCAGGGTAAAAGTGATCCGGTTTTTTCAATTTGAACGTTTTTGATACTTTGTGCCAAGTTGAGGGGGTAAAGTGATCCTTTGTTCGTCCATTATTTGGCCCAACCAACACTTGTAAGTAAGTCGATTCTAAAATTACTAGCCTCAGAGGTGGCCACGGTTCACAACCCGGCGGTTCCGGTTCGGAACCGCCGGATCACGGTTCAAGAAAAGATGGAACCGGCCCGAAACTGTCTAAGTGACGGTTCCGGTTTCGATTCCAGTTCTGGATTTTAGACGGTTCAAAAAAATTGAAAATAAAATTTAATTTAATTTTTTAAAAATTTAATTTAAAGATAAATAATGCATGAAGATAACATTGCAAAAAAATAATGAAATAAAATAAATTATAAATATTATGTTAACCAAAAAAATTAACTAAAACAAATATAATATATATCTTTATATATAATAATCCTTCCGTCCCAATAGAGTTGTCCATTTTATATATATTAAAATAAATTAATTTTTTATCGACGGGTTCGACCATTAAACTGCCGGTTTCGAGCCAAAACCACGGTGCACGATTCAAAAAATTTAGAACCGGCCCGAACCGGTGTGTCCACGGTTCTGGGCCGGTTTTGATCCGATTTTGGGTTTGACCGGCTCCGAACCGAATTTGACCGGATCGGTTCCTAGCCGGTTTATGGGCTGACCCGACCCATGGCCAGCTCTACTAGCCTGTGTTGGATATTGAGTATGCAAAAATCGAACAAAATTAAAACAAAGTAACATTGTACCTTGAACATCAATTTTTCACCATAAGTAATTTTTCAGCTTAGATCATTTGTTCAAGCAAAGAGATTGAGCAACATTTCATAAGGCACGAGTACCAACATTTCAAGTCTTTTGAATGCTATTTTGAGATGAGGTTTAGTGCAAATTGGCATAAGACAAAGTAATTCTTATAGGGTATTGGTTTCAAATTTATTGCTATGGGTGATTAAATAATTGAATCGGACTAGCCAGTTTAACAGATTGAACCAGAAACCGATTGAGGAATTTGCACAAAATACTCCTTTTTTTAACTTATTTGTTTTAAATATCTCAATTTCAAAAATTTACTTTTTTACTCTATTTTTCTATTGTTTTTAGTTGTACCTCAATTAGCAAAATAACTTATTTGTATTTTTACTCTCCTTCTTTTAAACACATGCATATCTCATTTTTCCTTTTTTTCTCTCTCCTCCGTTTTTTCTTTCCTCTTTCTCCTTTTTTTTCGTTTTTTTTCTTTTCTCTCCTTTTTTTTTCTTCCTTCTCATTTTTTCTTTTATCTCTCTTTTTTTTCTCTTTCCGCATCCTTCTTTTTCTTTTCCTTCTTCTTCTTCTTTTCCTTGTCTCAGCAACTTTTTTCTTTTTCTTCGTCTTTTTCTTTTTACTAATTATGAATGAGTTTAAGAGATAATATGATGGGTGATAGATGAGAAACTTCTTCTTTTTCTTCTTCTTTCTTTCTATGTTGTTTTAAATTATTGTAGTATCGTTTTCTGTAAATTTTTTCATTTTTGTTGAAAAAATCGTCATTTTCTTCATTAATGATGTTTTGACCTGGTTTTCAAACGTTTTTAATTAATTTTAAAAATCGTTTGAAACTGTTTTTTTGAAACTGTTTTATACTGTTTGAAACTTTTGTAAACGGTTTGAGACTGTTTTATACTGTTCGAAACTGTGTTAAAACTGTTATTTTTAGACTTTTTGAAAGTGTTTTTTAAAAACCTGTTGATACAATTGCTGTCAAACTGAATATGATGAGGCTGAGTCGCGGACTAGGTCGCTCTCTTTTAGACGTTTCGCGGCACAGCTCGGAGGTGCAAAGCTGACTATCAACCGCGGCGTCCCTAGGATAAAACAGCCGGAAATACTGATCACACTGCACTGTGAAATCAGCTCTAAAACACTTTCTCTATATTGCTCTGTGTTTCTGTGTATTCTAAAATGAAAAATGAAGCCAGTATTTATAGGCTAAGAAAACATAGCTGCTGAGTGAACAATAAATACAGAAAATGATTTGTGATTTAATGAAGAAAAACAGCAACAGTCAGATGGAGTGGAAGAGTCATTACAGTTACAAAATAATTGAATAAAAAATCATTAATACTTTTGTATGCAAAAAATAAAGTGCTAGCCGAACCGAACCACCCACCCACCCAACCCAGACCAGGCCAGGCCGGCCGACCGGACGGACGGCGCGCGCGCGCGTGTGTGGTAAATCGGGTAGGATGTAACTCCTAGCCCGTTCACAAAATTGGGTACCCCTTGGGGCCCAAACCCATATGAGAAAAACCAAGTTTATAAACCCAATGTATTGAGTTCTCCTAAGCAATGTGGGAAAACCACAAAACTCTCTATCTTCTCATTTCAAGTTACAAGGCACTTTTTCTTTTTCTTTTTTTTTTAAATTCAATATCTTTTCAACAATCCCCCACTTTGAATTTTAAAAATAGTTTCTCGAGCAATTTCTGTTAAGATTGTGCATAAATAAAGGTATCTTTCGATTTGAACCTTTGCGTAGTGAGTAAGATTCTGATTCAACAAGAGTGACTCGTAGTCTTGAACTCTATCTCGGACATCAAACCACGCACGTTCTTTTCATAAGTGTTTTTCTAAAGCCCGTGCATTTATGGCCCTGCACGTCTATCCCAGTTTAGTGAACGCTCTAGAAATTTTGCCTCAAATTTCATAGGAAGCGGCCCCACTTCCACATTCACAAAGGTGAAGCTATCAAGAGTACTCCTATAGCTAGGTACTCCACTCCATATGAAGTATAGACTTCATTAAGAGATTCTATTAACTCATCCTCTTCTCGCTTTAGGAATCATGCATTAATTTTGCATGTTCTGGCTCATATCATTAATAACTTGTTATTACCCATTGAACCTATTTCTTGGGATCTCCAGTCAGTTAGGTCGGGTTACCATTATGGATGATTCATTCAATAGGCAATAGTCCCATTCCTTTTGAGGTTTTATGGACTTTCTCTCTAGCTAATCCTTTCGTCAAAGGATCTGCTAAGTTATCATCAGTGCGTACATGATCCACTCTAACAGCCCCTGTTGAGATAAACTCTCTAACAGTGCTGTGCTTACGACGTATCTGTCGTTTCTTACCATTATAATAACGGTTCTCAATTTTTGCAATAGCCGCGGTACTATCGCAATGGATCAACACAGCTGGTATCGGTCTTTCCCATAAAGGAATCTCAGCTAGCAGGCTTCTTAGCCATCCTGCTTCTTCACTAGCAGCAGCTAGTGCTATCATTTCTGACTCCATCGTAGATTGAGCCAGAATCGTCTGTTTCTTTGATTTCCAAGAAACAGCTCCACCAGCTATACTGAAAATATAGCCGCTCGTGGCTTTGGAATCATCTGACAATGTATTCCAATCTGCATCACTATACCCTTCAAGTACAGCAGGATGCTTCAGATAATGTAATCCAAGATTTATTGTTCTTTTAAGGTATCTCATAACCCTTTCAATAGCATGCCAATGCTCAATACTAGGTCTACTAGTAAACCTGCACAGTAATCCAACGACATATGCAATGTCGGGTCTAGTACAATCAGTGGCATACCGAAGGCTGCCAATGATGCTCGCATATTCAGACTGTCGTACACTATCACCAGTGTTCTTAAAAAGTTTTACACTTGGATCATAAGGTGTACATGCAGGTTTACAGTCGAAGTAGTTATATTTCTTTAGAATCTTCTCAACATAGTGAGATTGATCTAAAGAAATTCCTTTTTCAGATCTAGTTATCTTTATGCCAAGAATGACATTCGCTTCACCTAGATCTTTCATATCAAAGTTGGCACTCAACATTGATTTCACAGCATTCACAACATGAATATTTGATCCAAAAATCAACAAGTCATCTACATAAAGACATATGAAAGTGCAAAGTTCCTTTTCAGATTTGTAGTAAATACATTTGTCACTTTCATTCACTTTAAAGCCATTTGAGATGACAAGATTATCAAATTTCTCATGCCATTGCTTAGGTGCTTGTTTTAGACCATACAAAGATTTGTCTAACTTGCACACCTTCTGTTCCTGACCATGTATTACAAAACCTTCAGGTTGATCCATGTAAATTTCTTCCTCCAGTTCACCATTTAAAAAAGCAGTTTTAACATCCATTTGGTGTACGACCAAATCATATAGCGCAGCGATCGAAATCAGCACTCTAATGGATGTTATTCTAGTAACAGGTGAATAGGTATCAAAGAAATCAACGTTTTCACGTTGTCTGTAACCCTTGGCTACAAGTCGAGCTTTGTATTTGTCTACAGTACCATCAGGTTTCAATTTCTTTTTTAAGATCCATTTACAACCTATGGTTTTGCAACCGGGAGGCAGATCAGTCAGATGCCATGTATGATTGGACTCTAATGAATCCATCTCATCATTTATGGCTTCTTGCCACAAATCAGAATCTAATGAAGTTAAAGCTTCCTGGAGGTTTGTAGGATCCTCCTCTAAAGAATAGACATGGAAATCAGTTCCAAAGTCTTTCGAAATTCTAGCTCTTTTACTTCTTCTGATTTCTGGTTCTTTATCATTAGTAATCTCATTATTCCTGACCACAGGAACATTACTAGATGATTCGCCCCCACTATTTCCTAATTTAAAAGGAAATTTCTGTTCAAAAAAATCAGCATCTACTGATTCAATAATAACTCGTGCAGTCAAGTCATAAAATCTATAAGCCTTGCTATTGACTGCATACCCAATGAAAACACATTCATAGGCTCTGCTTGCTAATTTTATTCGTTTCGGATCAGGAATCCGAACATAGGCTAAACAGCCCAAGTTCTCAAATAAGACAAATTTGGTTGTCTTTTCTTTAGGATCTCATAAGGTGAAATCTTCCTGTTTGATTTCGGGACTCTGTTAAGTACATAACAAACAGTCAACAGAATTTCACCCCACCAATAAGAAGCAGCTCCAGAATTCAATAAAATAGACACTACTGCTTCTGTAAGTGTTCTATTTTTTCTTTCGGCTTTACCGTTCATTTCAGGAGAATAAGGTGCTGTTCTTTCATGCACAATACCATGTGAGTTATAGAATTCTATAAACAAGCTAGATTCATATTCAGTACCTCTATCACTGCGAAATCTCTTGATTTTCTTATTGAATTGATTTTCAATTTCTGTTACAAATAACTTGAACATGTCAAGTGCATCACTTTTATTTTTCATCAAATACACATGTGTAAAATCAGAACAATCATCAATAAAAGTGATAAAATATCTTTTACCATTTCTGGTCAAGGTACCGTCAAGTTCACATATATCAGAATGTATTAAATCTAAAGGTTCAGATTCTCTAATTACTGATTTATGTGAGTTTTTAGTTATCTTAGCTTGACTACAGAATTCACATTTTTCAAACTCAGTTTGGTTCATTTTAGGAATTAATCCTAGGGTGCTCATGTTGTTAATTATCCTTTTATTTACATGACAGAGTCTTGCATGCCAAGTATTAAAATCACAAACCATGTAAACAGAAGCAACATCTTTATTGATAATTTCAACATTCAGCTTAAACATACCCTCACAAGCATAACCCTTTCCCACAAAAATACCATTTCTAGTAATGGTGTACATATCTCCACCAATAGTCTGAAAGAATCCAGCCTTGTTGAGAAGATAGCCAGACACCAAGTTCTTCCTCATCATAGGAGTGTGCATCACATCCTTCAAGATTAGTGTTTTTCCTGAAGTAAATTTCAGTTCAACACTTCCAATTCCAGCGACAGTAGTGGTGTGAGTATCACCCAGTAATACTTTCTTATCGTCCACGGCAGTGTATGTTTTGAACATAGCACGATCGTGGCAAACATGGCGATTAGCGCCCGTGTCTACCCACCAACCACTTGATCCACCAACAAGGTTGATCTCAGCCATCATTTCTGTTATCATAGCCGTAAAAGGCTCTTCAGTCAAGTTAGCCTGTGGAGCAGTACTTGGCTTGTTCCGACACTTGCGTGCCATATGACCCGGTTTTCCACAGTTAAAGCATAGAAATGGTGGCAGGTCATTCTTAACAGGTGGTGCCTGTTTCACAATATGGTTCCTTGAAGGATTACCATTCTGGTTCGCTTTGTTGCGATTCATATTTTGGTTTTGGTTCGAGTTGCGATTCTGATTCTTAAAATTCTTGCCATTAGGCTTCAGACTCATCGAACTAAACTTCCTTGTGTTGTTAGAAACAACCAGCACTTCATCTTTTAGATCTTGTTTTCTCGCCTCTTCCTCAATCCGAAGACGAGTGATCAAGCTTTCCAGCGAGAACTCTTTTGTTTTGTGCCTGAGAGAATTCTTAAAGTCCCTCCACGAAGGAGGTAATTTGTCAATTAAAACAGCAACTTGAAATTGTTCATCAAGAACCATACCTTCGGAGATGATCTCATGAGCTATTTTCTGCAATTCATGGGATTGCGCCTCGACAGATTTTTCATCACTCATTTGATATTTAAGGTAGCGGCTGACTGCATACTTTTTAGTCCCCGCCTCCTCGGTATCATATTTCTTTTGCAGCGCCTCCCAAGTTTCCTTTGCAGTCTTTCCATCATTGTAGTAATCATAGAGATCATCACTTAGTGCATTGAGAATAAAATTCTTGCACAAGTAATCATTAGTCATCCACTGTTGAAGTTCACCGTTCTGTTTTTCCTTTTCTTCTTCCTCGGCAGTTTCATCAACGACAGGTATTGTCATTGTCAAAACAGAAACCACCTTCTTGATGGTTAGGAAAAATTCAGTCTTCTGTTTCCATCTTTTGAAATGCAAGCCTTCAAACCGGAATGGTTTGTTGGCATCAACAGTAGAAGAACCGCAGGCAGCAACCTCATCGGTATTCATGGCAGCAATTGTAAAGGGACTCGTCTAAAAATTGTTGATACAATTGCTGTCAAACTGAATATGATGAGGCTGAGTCGCGGACTAGGTCGCTCTCTTTTAGACGTTTCGCGGCACAGCTCGGAGGTGCAAAGCTGACTATCAACCGCGGCGTCCCTAGGATAAAACAGCCGGAAATACTGATCACACTGCACTGTGAAATCAGCTCTAAAACACTTTCTCTGTACTGCTCTGTGTTTCTGTGTATTCTAAAATGAAAAATGAAGCCAGTATTTATAGGCTAAGAAAACATAGCTGCTGAGTGAACAATAAATACAGAAAATGATTTCTGATTTAATGAAGAAAAACAGCAACAGTCAGATGGAGTGGAAGAGTCATTACAGTTACAAAATAATTGAATAAAAAATCATTAATACTTTTGTATGCAAAAAATAAAGTGCTAGCCGAACCGAACCAACCACCCACCCAACCCAGACCAGACCAGGCCGGACGGACGGCGCGCGTGTGTGGTAAATCGGGTAGGATGTAACTCCTAGCCCGTTCACAAAATTGGGTACCCCTTGGGGCCCAAACCCATATGAGAAAAACCAAGTTTATAAACCCAATGTATTGAGTTCTCCTAAGCAATGTGGGAAAACCACAAAACTCTCTATCTTCTCATTTCAAGTTACAAGGCACTTTTTTTTTTTTTTTTTTAAATTCAATATCTTTTCAACAAAACCGATTTAGACTGTTTGAGACCTTCGTATACGGTTTGAAACTGTTTTATACTGTTCGAAACATTTGTAAATAGTTTGAAACTATTTTTTTAAAACTGTCTAAAACGGTTTGAAACTATTATTTTTTAGACTGTCTAAAAGTGTTTTTTAGAAACTGTTTTAGACTGTTTAAGACCTTTGTAAACAGTTTGAAACTGCATTTGAAACTGTGTTTGAAACTGTTTGAAACCATTTTTAATTTATTTAATACTGTTAGAAACTGAACTATACTTTATTTCATATTTTCATAAACTGTTTTATTTAGTTTGTTACTGTTTGCAACAGATTTATACATTTCTAATCATATATTAATTCAATTTTCATTAAACATATCATTGCAACTGTTATCAACTATTGTAAACACAAATAAAATAAAACAGAAACTATTTGAATCTGAAAATATAGAACACAAAAAAATATAAACGAATGAAACAGTTTGCAACTGTTATTACATTTTAAACTATTTAAACATCTCGAAAATCTTTGAAACCTAATTAAACATACTAAAACTGTAAAATAATTTGATTGAACAATTTTACATCCTTTTTTACTGAATCCGTAGTTTTTATTGATCGTAATATATGAATTTGAATAATGAAAGAGTAATTCAAAAATATCAGACAGAATATTGAAGAAGGAAATAATGAAATTTGAGAGAATTTGAGATCTGAAAAAGAAAAACAAAGGTCAGCTGAAAGTTTTGAAGAGGAAGAAGAAGTTTGTTACAATAAAAACAAGTGGAGTAATTTTTAGGTATAAAAACAAATAGAATAGGGTATAAAAATAATTGGGTGACACGGAGTAGGTAGGTAAGTTAAGTCCAAAATTTGTGGTAGGTAATTGCTAATAATTTTTTTATTTAGGTAATTCCCTAAATCTCTCAAACCGATTAGCTATCCGGTCCAATTAATTTAAATGTTAAAAAACTAGATCCAACAAAATTCGGCCGAAAGAAACAAATTGAATAGATGGTTAAATTAGTGATTCGTACTTATGAAAATGGCTATATACCATACAAGCTAGGTATGATTTTTTTTTTATAATTACACTTAACCTGTTCAACAAGCGGCTGAACTAAGTACCGATGGACACAAAGGTTTAGTTTTTAAAACACAGTTTGTATATGATTTTTGAAGCTTCAAACACTCCCTTAATCATCCTCATTCGAGTTGATATCCATTCATGCCGCACTCATTTGGACCAAATTTGAATACTTTATATCTTTCAAATTTGGTCCAAGCTCAAGCCCTTATAGACATGCTACTCTTAAATAAAAGTTAAAATTTTAAACATGTGGTTGCATAAATCTAGTTTAAGTTTTTAATTTAGATAGCAAAAAAATTAAACTCAAACCAGGCGTTGTTTAGAATTGAACTTGCATACAAAAGAGTCGAGCTCTCTTAAACCCAATTTAAACCTGCCCCATGATCAAGTATAGGGTTGAGGATTCTGTAACAGAAAACCCCAAAAGCAACAAAAAAACCACAAAACCAAACTAACCAATCGCCAACCGAAAAGCATTAAATATTTACCCAAATCAAGTTGACAAAAGATATTGGGCTTTTTACACAAACAACCTACTTTGTCAAATTTTTAACTTTTATACGGGTGCAGGTTTGGGTTTTCTAAACTACCATGTGCGGGCTGAATTATAACTTTTATACGGACTCTATATATTAAACCCTAACAACATACAAATCATAATTTCATTTATTTTCTCTCTCCTCATCATTCAATTCTCTCTTCCTCTCAGTTCATCTTTCTCTCTCTTTTTTACCGTCAGCCGTCTTCCGTTGAGCCGTCCTCTGTTCCTCCGCTCCTCCGTCATCGTTCTCATCATCGTCTCTGTTGTCATCTTCGTCAACGCCATCATCTCCTCTGCTCATCGTCGTCATCTATTTGATTTCAGATCTATAATTTATTCATTGTTCTTCTTCTTCTTTTTTATTTTCAGATCTACAATTTTTTTACTGTTTTTTCACCATTAAACATGTATAGAGATTATATTTTAAGAATATAATGTTAATTTCATGTTATGTAATATAAATTTATGGTTATATGGAATAAATTTTTGTTATTTCTGCATTTTTTTGTGTTTGATTGTATTTCTGTGTTTTTTTATTCTGCAGTTCGATTTATTGATGATGGTTGATTGCTGAAATATTATAATATTACAGTGTTGTTGATTTGTGTTGATTTTGTGTGGTTTGGGTTTTCTAAACTACCATGTGCGGGCTGAATTATAACTTTTATACAGACTCTATATATTAAACCCTAACAACATACAAATCATAATTTCATTTATTTTCTCTCTCCTCATCATTCAATTCTCTCTTCCTCTCAGTTCATCTTTCTCTCTCTTTTTTACCGTCAGCCGTCTTCCGTTGAGCCGTCCTCTGTTCCTCCGCTCCTCCGTCATCGTTCTCATCATCGTCTCTGTTGTCATCTTCGTCAACGCCATCATCTCCTCTGCTCATCGTCGTCATCTATTTGATTTCAGATCTATAATTTATTCATTGTTCTTCTTCTTCTTTTTTATTTTCAGATCTACAATTTTTTTACTGTTTTTTCACCATTAAACATGTATAGAGATTATATTTTAAGAATATAATGTTAATTTCATGTTATGTAATATAAATTTATGGTTATATGGAATAAATTTTTGTTATTTCTGCATTTTTTTTGTGTTTGATTGTATTTCTGTGTTTTTTTATTCTGCAGTTCGATTTATTGATGATGGTTGATTGCTGAAATATTATAATATTACAGTGTTGTTGATTTGTGTTGATTTTGTGTTGATAATCAGTTGGTATTTCCTTAATTTTAACATTGAAAAAATTTATTTAAAAAAAAACATTAGCAAATTAGATAATTTTGTGCGTGAAATAAACTAAAAAAAAACAAAATTTAAATGAGATTAGATAAGGATATGTTAGCATTATCATGTTGACATGTTGTTGATTTTTTGTTGATATTTTATCGATTGTCACAGTTTTTTAAAAAATTATGTTTTATTTTATTCCTTATGTTGATTCGCTGTTGATTTATTGTTGACATTATGTTGATATGTATATATTTCAATTTTTTTTTGATTTTCAATTTTATGTTGACATGTTGTTGATATACTGTTGATAACATGTTGATTTTTCAATCATTGAAAGAAAAATAAAGTTAGTCTTAAATTGATGTATTAATGAACTACTGATATATTTTTGATAATATGTTGATTGTTTTTGACTTAAATCAATCAATGTTCTCATTTTACAAACATCTTGACTAAATTAGCATTAATTGTTAATTCGTTGTTGATTTATTGTTGACATTATGTTGATAAGTATTTCAACTTTTTTTGATTTTCAATTTTATGTTGACATGTTGTTGATATACTGTTGATAACATGTTGATTTTTCAATCATTAAAAGAAAAGTAAAGTTAGTATTAAATTGCTGTATTGGTGAGCTGTTGACATGTTTTTGATAATATGTTGATTGTTTTTGGCTTAAATCAATCGATGTTCTCATTTTACAAACATCTTGACTAAATTAGCATTAATTGTTGATATCATGTTGACATTATGTTGATAACTTGTTAATATGATAGTAGTAATTCTACTATAGAACAACAAAGGTACAAAATGTTTAAAATAAATGAATCAGATAAAAATATTAGCAGAGTAAGTAATCAAAACAATATGAAAAAACAACAATAATAATTCAAATGAAAAAATAAAGTTATTCTTACATATAAAAATAAAAATATATTAAATATACACCAACACAACAGTTCACAAATTAAAGAAATCTATTTCAAATTTTTTTTCCCTCAATTCTCTTTACAGCTGCACAGTTTCTTCAAAATCACTTGTATAATTGTTTTGCGTTCCACCTCTCATACCTAACTAAATTTCGACAAAGACGGTTACGATACAGTTTCATTTCATCCAACAAAAGTTTATTTCACAGACAATATTATCTTATTTGTCAATGTTCAAATAAAAAAAATCAGTAGATATCAACATAATATCAACATAAAGTCAACATAAAATTAACAACACTGTAACATTATAATAATTCAGCAATCAATCATCATCAACAAATCGTTCTGCAGAATAAAAAAAACGCAGAAATACAACAAAACACAAAAAAATGCAGAAATAACAGAATTTTATTATATAAAATCACAAAATTATTCTATATAACATGAAATAAGTATTAGATTGTTTAAAGATACTCTTTATACATGTTTAATGGTGAATCAACAGTAAAAGATAAACATATTACAGATCTGAAAATAAAAAAAAGAACAAACAATTTCAGATCTAAAATTAAAAAGATAAAAGAAAGATGGCGCGGCGAGACAAACGCGGAACGATGGAGGCGAAACGGCGGAGGCGGAACGGCGAAGGCGGAACGGCGGAAGCGAAGGAGTAGAAATCGTGAATTTTTTTTTTCAGAGCTCAAAAGAATTTACTGTTATATAAGTAAGAACGGTTGAGATAATGATGAAATAGAGATGAAAATGAGAGAAGTAAGAGGAGTCGTGCAGTAATGGAGATGACGCACAGCAAAATCGTGGAGAAGAGAAGCGAAAATGGCGGAGAAGAATGAAGAAACCGCCAATTGAGAAGGAAAATAAGAAAACGGTAAAAGAGAAAGAAATCCAAAAAAAAAAGGTTAGATTTCATAAAATTGATGGTGTGAAAAGTAAAGATATGGATTGGGCCGTATAAAAGTAAAGTCTAGCCCAAATCCTGTATTTTATATAAAAAGCCCTTAGATATTCAAAGCCAAACCAAAACAAGTTGTCAATCCAAATCTCGAACCAAGCCCATAGCCAAAAAACAAAATTCTAAAACTGAATCGAACAAATCCACATTTAAACCAAACGGACTGAAAGTCATCATTCGGTCACCTTTTGCTCACCCCTAATCAGGTATCTGCCAATTAAATAATGAAGCTCGATATTTTTACTCCGTTAGCATGCTATGATACACACATTAGAGTCGGAAAGCATCACAATTAACAAAACTTTTTGCAACTAATACAAATCCATGCAAAAAGTCTAATAGCCATCCACAATTTGTGTTGTCCATCAGCTAAAAACTACATTCATAACCAATATAAAGATTCAAATCGAAAACACTATTTGGTCTGTGCGAAGAAAATCTCCATATTGAATACTCTTCATTACATTACAGAATAAGCATGCAACAACTTCAATACTTTTGAGGTGGCTGCTGGGTTGGCAACAATCCAAATCGCTTCTTTAGTAGAAATCTTTGCCTCGAGAATTTGTCATCAGGAGAGAAACGAGCTGTAATTGAGGTCACAGGAGCAAAAGTAACAAACTTCAATTTCAGTATTTTAATAATCAGAAAAGAAGATGATAGGATGAGACAGAGACAACAAAAGATTCAAACTATTTTCCCTCCAGAACTACTAAATAAAAAGTTCAAGAGTTGCCAGTGTTGAAAAATTTAATTGGCTAAATAACAGAACATCTAAGCTATTAACAATTTTCTATAAATCAATAAAGTGAAAACAATCAGCCAAAAAGATAGATTTGATTCTAAGATAGCCCTTCGGAAGGAAATTTTTCACAAGTAAAGCACATTGTTGCATTGTCTCGCAAAACAATTATCTAACTTCCACAAAGGCAACATTCAACAAATAAAAAATAGCATCTTTGAAACTTTCACGAAAGTAAATAAAATTAATGCAGGACAGTAACACGTAGACATTCAATGATTTTCGTTTAAGAAACTATTATAACATAGCATGCTTACGAAAGGAACTAAAAAAGGAAGATTGAGGGTCATCCACTATAACTCCATTTGCATTCCTATTGTAGATTTAACAAACAAAAAAGACTATTCTAGAATTATCATTCATTAAGAATATAAATATATTCAAAGTCAGATTTCATGTTAATCGATTTAGAGTCAAATTCAAGCTATTTAAATCAATTACCAAGGCAAATTCAAACATCAAAGTACATTTATAATTAACTTACTTTTATTATAACTACACATATTCATATAACACTTTTATACTAAAATTTAAATTCTGAAATTTTTATATAGATACTCAGAATGAGTTTAGTTTAACTTGATTCTTAATTATTTTGCCACATTTGAACTTCAGTTCTTAAAATAAAATTTTGAAAGCGTAAAAATTGAATTTCGAGATTCAAATTTTAGAGTCGAGTCAGGCAGAAACTTGACCGTGTCCCGACTCGACTCGACTCAGCTCAATTACATCCTAGAGAAGCACATATATCCTGACCGAGTAATTTTTTTTACATATTTTTGGAGTTCTTTCATAAGATATAAAATTGTACCATCTTTAAACTGTGGAATGTAACTACAGACTCGTAAAGACTTGATTAGCTAAATAAAAATTGCACTTGCTAAACGGCAAGGAAAGTTCAGCATCATACTTTCATTAGACTAAAATTCATATAGTCGCTCAACAGGTTTGTTATATGTTAGAAGTTTGCAAGTTGTTTTTGGTGTTAATTAAATCATGGCAAAATTGTTCTTTCTTGACTATAATCAATAACATAGTTATTAAATGCGAAAGGCGACCTGAGGCGACAAGGGTCAAAAAGCCTGAGGCGCAAGGCGTGGGGCGAGGCGAAAGCCTTTTGGAGAAAAGGCGAATAATATATATATATATATATATATATATTAATTATATATGTGTAAACCCTATGCATTTAAAAAAAAATCAAATATAATTCAAAAGTTCAGAAATACTAATCAAATTATTAAAGTCTAACTTAAAAGATAACTAATTATCAATGCAATAATGGCTTTGAAGAAGAAAGGACCCGTTGAAGAAGAAAAGAGAGTCTTTGCGTGAAGAAGAAGAATTGGAATATGTATCGCTGTGTTTCTAATTTTGTTAATCTAGTATTATACTTGTACTAGGTTAAAATATTAGAAAAATAGGTTAAAAAGGTGGCCCAGCAGCTTTTTTAAATGTGTTTAGGGCTTAATTACACTTAAAAAGCCCATAAAAACAGATTAGCATTTAATTTTTTTCAAAAAAAAACACTAAACAGCCCTGAAATCACAAAGGCGAGCGCCTCTGGCCTCTCGCCTCCCAAATGAGGCGGCAAAGGCGGTCGCCTTTGCGACATCGCCCGCCTTTGGCCATGTGAGGCGACTCAGCCCTCGCCTGAGTCGCCTCTCGCCTGAGGCGCGCCTCAGGCGCGCCTTTAATAACTATGATCAATAAAATAAAAACCTATCTAATTAGGTGCTTAAGTAAGGCAATAGTTATCTCATCTAAACAGTACGTAGCTTTCTTTCTCACTTGATCTGTGATTTAACTCAGAAAGGAACTAAAAACAAAAAAGAAGATTGAATATTATTCACCATATCTCCATTTGCATTCATACTTTAGATTTATCAAACTAAAACAACTTTATAGAGTTATCATTTATTAAGAATATAAAACTCAATACCTGGATGAGCTGATTGAGTGGGAAGCTTAAGCGGTGACTCCTTCTGCATGCAAATAAGCAATTCAACTTGAGTAAAACAAAATTACCGAATGAATAGTAGACTAACATTGCTTAATGAATAATTAAAACTTGAAAGTTCTGAAAAATACGGCCAAATCCTGCAAATCTAAACTCAATGCATCATAAGCAATCTATTAACATGTCAATCCAAGTTGTTGCAATATATATATATATAAAAAAAAAATCATGTTATAAGGTAATCGAGGAGAGGAAAACCCAAAATGATGGATTGATAAGTAGCAAATTGATCAGACAGCAAAACAGCATACCTTGGTGGTGTACACCTTGTCACCGTTCTCGTTGATGTAAAACTGAAGATACATTTTCACCTCTGTTTTCTACCTGCTTCAAACCAGCAATCAATCAGCCAACAAAAAGTTTCAAACCTTAAGTAAAAAAAAAAACACAAACACATATATATATAAAACTCAATTCCTTATAACTGAAAAACCGTCTATAGCAGACGTAAACGGGAAAAATAAGAAGAAATTATGTAACCGGTAACTTTACTTTCTACATAAATTATCCCTAACTAGCTATTTCTAGCTATCCATAATCCATGAGTACATAAACTGTAATATCTAAACAGTAAAAATAAGAAAAAAAATCGTTCAATTAAAAAAACTAAATTAAATTGGCAACTTCTCCTATAAAACCCTGAACTCTCAAAAGAAAGTCGCAAACTAAGCTAGCAAATTTAAAGAAAAATTAATACAATTCATTAAAACTGTAAAATCTTCAATAGCAGACATAAATGGTGAAAATAAGAAGAAATAATGTACCTGGAAGCTTCAGTTTCGGCAAACACAAAGAAGAGGAAGGGTTTAGAGTAAGGTGACCAAGCTAGGGTTTATTTGTTTCAGCTGAACTTATTAAAAAGAGGGCAAAGGGTGTAAATAAGTCCTTATAATTTGTCTGATAGAATAATTGTACCCTTAAATTAAATATTTATCTATCTAAATCCTTAAAGGCCAAATTGCCGTCCCTAGCCGTTCGAAAGGGGACAAAACGGTCATCTAAAAACAAGGATAAATAAGTAAATAAGCAAAACAAATCGATGATCCCTGTCATAGCAGTTGACCAATCATCCACACTTGGAATCCACGTCTCTGCAACTCTTCGTCTCACTTTACAAACATTTTTCAATTCAATTCAATCCTTCAAAACACATCAAACAAACCCAAATCAAATTCAAAATTCCGACAAACACCCACAAAAATTCAACCGAAACCCACCAAAATGTCGTTCGAAGAAGACGAAGAATCCATGGAGCACACCCTCTTAGTAGTCCGCGAAGTCTTCGTCTACAAAATCCCCCCGCGCTCCACCTCCGGCGGGTACAAATGCGGGGAATGGCTACAGTCTGACAAGATCTGGTCGGGCAGACTTCGGGTCGTGTCGTGTAAAGACAGATGTGAGATCCGATTAGAGGATCCGGCCTCCGGCGAACTGTTTGCAGCTTGTTTTGTGTATCCGGGTCAGCGGGAGAATTCTGTAGAGACGGTGCTTGATTCGTCGAGATATTTTGTGCTGAAGATTGAGGATGGGATGGGGAAACACGCGTTTATTGGGTTGGGGTTTAATGAGAGAAATGAAGCCTTTGATTTTAATGTGGCATTGTCTGATCATGAGAAGTATGTACGGAGAGAGCTTGAGAAGGAGAGTGGTGAGAGTGGGGAGAGTAGTGATACTCATATTGATATTCATCCTGCTGTTAATCAAAGATTGAAGGTATTTTTTTTCACTTTGTTATCTCTCTGTTAATTTTTGTTTGATGGGTATTTATGATTGATCAGTGGTGAAGTTGGGTGTATTCTTTTTTGTTATTTAGCAATGCGAGTTATTAGTTTCGCTTAATTTCAATTTTGATGGATCTGTGATTAGCTAGGTAGCACGGACACGACGAAATGGTGTTATTTTCCTATGTAGAAAATGAAGTTTCGTGTCTTAAATGTGAATGTTTCCGAATTGGGATATGTTGAATGAAGTGTCCGTGTGCTACCTAGGTGATTAGTGGTCAGCTGCATAAATGTTTTCTGTGTATTTTTAGCTATGATTATAGATCTCTATGTTTGTATGAACTTTCGATTTTGCTTTGTTGTTGGGTTTGTAGAGCTAAAATAGTGCTGTGTTATTTTAAACAGTGCAATGTCTATTTTGTCTAAATAATGATGATCAAATAGTTTGATAATAGCACAAACACTTTGTTGAATCACGTTTTCCGTTTCGAAAACTTGGCATTTCGTATGCGGGACTTCATTTTTGACATAGGAAACCTTAAAATGACATTGTTTTGCTGTGTCTGTGTCCGTGCTACATAGGCGTTTCTAGCATTGGATAGTCTCTGTTTTTGTTAATTTGCCTGTGGGCGAATTTAAATTGGGTTTAGTTTGTCAATTATTATTATTATCTTGGAGGAATGAATTTTATTGTGTTTGATATTAGGAAGGTGAAACTATTCGAATAAATGTGAAGCCTAAACCCACTAGTGGAACTGGAATGCTTTCAGCAGCAGGGCTGTCGGGTGGTGTTTCTGGTGTCGGAAAGCCTAAAGCTTTGAGCATTGCTCCACCGCCAAGAACTTCAGGAAAAATAAGGTCTCCGCTCCCACCTCCTCCTAATGATCCAGTTGCTGTTCGGAGGACTGTTTCTAATTATGATGGTGGTCTTGGAACTCCTAGGGATGATACAAAGTGTTCAACTACACCATTATCGGATCTTTCTTCTCTCGAGGTATGATTCTTTTTAGCATAGTCATTGATTGTTGGCATTCTAAGCTTGATATGAACCACACAAACCTATATAAACATGAACATCATCAATTGTCCTATACTGCGGATTGCTTTTAAAAAGGCTTAATTGCTTTAAAAAAATCACCAATTTTAGCGTCTTTGGGAATTTTAACGCGAACTTTCAAATATTAACAATTTTAAAACACGAAATATCATTTTTTTTATAATCAAAACACCGAGCAAGTTTCTATTAATAAAATGTTGATGTGGCCACCAAAATATACACTGATTCGGCGTCTATATTAGCAAATCTTTAACGAAAAATTGCTTGGGGCTTCGAATTGCAAACATTCAAAAGTTTGTGTCCGACATTGCAAAAATTAACTATTCGTGTTAATTTGCTAAAGACGCTAAAGTTTTTGTTTCTTTAAGCAATTAAGCCTTTTAAAAATGTCACGCGCTTTCTGCTTCCCTTGTGCTATGAAACTGCATTTTGTGTTTGAATTTTGATGGTGGATATTACCATATGCATACAAGGTTTTAGTGGCTTTTCATTATTTATTCTTTAGGAGATGTAAATGCAATTTTGTTATCGTTCTTTTGCCGTATGGTTTTTGCAGAGAAATCTTCCTTCAGCAACATCAGGATCGACAAAGACGTCTGCATCAGGATGGGCTGCTTTCTAATTTCTATTAAGCATTTATTGAGTTTGAAGCCCATGTTTGATGTATTCCTAAAAAGCGAAAACGAACTATATAATTGAGAAAAGTAAGAGAATACAACCAAATAAGTTCATGTTTGGATAATTATGTTCGATGATTTGCATTGAGTTCTTCATTTCTCCTACATGAACTTGATGGTTTGTTATATATAATACAAAGGCAATCTTTTCATCATTGTCCCAGGCGATTTGAGCTGTGTCAATTTCTTTTTCATCCTGGGAACTCCTTATTTTCTTCTTTAACTTTTAACCTATAATTTCAGAATGTTTTTTGCTCTATAGTTGAAGGCATTGATGATGTCAATTCTTTATGTGCTGCGGTCTGTGTTTTTAGCATTCGTGCATAGATTGTGGCGGAAATGATATCTTCCATTTCCCTTGTATGTCATAGAAATAAGAAAAAATTGTAACATTGATGTCCGAATCTGCTATTTTCCAGAATTATTTTGCTCTATATTTCAAGGGTGCAACTGTAAGGAGACTGTTGTTAATTCTTGATAGTTTGGTGTCTCTGTTTTTAGCAATCATTCTTAGTTTTTAGCTGAAATGGAAGTTTGGGTATCTTCACTGTATGCCTTACAAATAAGGAAAAAATATAGTAGCGTTGCCTAAATTTTTCTGAAGATATTTTAGTTCTTAAACTTTTATTTGATATAAATTAATATTTAAATTTTAAAAATATATCTAAAAAATGTTTTATATAAAATAGGCTTAATTGCTTTAAAAATCATGAATTTTAGCGTGTTTTGCAATTTTAACGCAAACTTTTCAATTTAGTAATTTAATACATGAACATTATTTTTTTGAACAAAGGGTCAACGCGCCCCCTAAATTTGTGTCACGGGGTCATCTAACCCAATATATACTTTTTTGAGCAACTAACCCCAAAACTCTTCATTTTTGTGTCAAGTAACCCCATAATTGTATTTTCAAAACGCGTAAAATATAAATAGGAGGTGAGGGATGCAAAAAAGTAATTAGATACGTCCCTAATTGTTGCTATATAATTATTCTAAATCTGTTTTTTAAAATAAAAATATAAATTATGGGGTTATTTGACCCAAAAATGAAGAGTTTTGGGGTTAGTTGTTCAAAAAAGTATAAATTGGGCTAGATGACACCGTGTCACAAGTTTAGGGGGCGCGTTGACCCTTTGCTCTTATTTTTTTTGCAATCTCAAACAATGAGCAACTTTTCGTTAAAAAATACCGATGTAGACATTGAATATTCTAGCATCCACATTAGCATTTTTCGGAAAACAATCTGTTTGATATTTAAAATTGCAAAAATTCAAAGATTGGTGTCTTGCATTGCCAAAATTGGAAGTTCGTATTAAAATTGTAAAACACGCTAAAATTTGTAAATTTTTTAAGCAATTAATCATTTTAAAATATACATCGAAATTGAAAGTTCGATTAAAATTGTCAAATTACTACTTTAATTTCACATGGAGTAGTGGGGACTGATCTAATCCCAGGACTGAAATTACGACTAGCAACTAACACCAATCTTAACATTATACGATCTTTCGTGAGACTTTCGTGATCTTCACATGAATTAAGCGAGACAAGGCCAATTGAAAGAGCCCTAGAAGTCCTAGATTTTGGTACATTTGCACATCATTATTTGTTTTTACATATATGATAATGAAACTTCAAAAGATATGAAGTTTATTTATATTTTTTAGCAAATTAGTGATTGAAAAACAATTTAAAGTACTTGTTTGACAATTTTTTTAAAATTAAAATATAAATTTAAAAGAAATCAAGAATTATTATTCATATGACAGATTTAGAATTCAAAAATTTTTCCTATAAATAATTCAGGATTCTCCTTCTTCCATAGTATTGTTTCAATTCGGTTATAGCATAGCGTGACTAGTTCTATAAATCTTCAAAAATAGCACTGCAAGTAAATTTGTAGATAAACTAAACACCGTTGGTATTCCATAGATTTACAAACTGAATATGATGCAAAATATTAACCTCACAGTAACAATTAACATTTAAATTGGTAGAGCTGATTAGCCAGTTCTAACAGTTACAGTTGAAATTTCCGCCAGTTCTAACCGTAAAAAAGTTGAAATTTCAGCCGGTTGACAGTTATGACTGATGATCAAAACACCCTTCCATATTTACAATTGTGATGGGACTAAAAAAAATAACAATTACAACTGCATCCTACAACAAAAATAAAATAGTCCTTTCTCTGTGGTTGTGATAAAAAAAAAACAACTGAACTCTACTGCTAAACTACAGTGCCCAAACAACATTCTATGGAAGTTCCAGATTAGTTTCTCAGCAAAAGAATGAATATAGAAGGGTCAATGTGGAAAATGTAACCTACTTGCGTGACCTCGGACTTCCAACGTTATGACATTACCGCTATCGATACTCGGGTTTCAGAACCCATACCTTTCCATTTGCATTCTTCTCCAGTGTTGCTATTTCCTTCAGAAGATTCTTAAATAAGGGCATGTCCTTCTCAAGGATCCTGTCCTTAAAATGATTCACTATGCTTGCAGAATTAGTGACTCCACCGTTCTGCTGTACAAACGTACACATTTTACGAACCAGTATTTCAGGCTGAGCGCCGGACAAACTTTTAGATGGTTTAGATGCTTCGTTGTCTGGAAACCTTGCTCTGTTACCAGAACTTGAAGCCAATCCAAGTTGCTGTTCAAGTCCCGCACCGACAGCTCTCTCTTGATTTCCTCGAATTCTACCCAATAGTTCAGCTGACGATAATGCCTTCCCGGAAGAAGCTCCGGCTCCTATTCCATTCATGCTGCTTGTTTTATTTCTGGATGATTCATCAGATAATCTTGTCAGATGAGAGTTCAGAGTAGATCCAAATTTACGGCGAACGGACGATGGTGCGCCAGCGGTCCCTGATTTCCCTGTCCATGTTGGGATAGATACACTATCACGATTTCGGAGCATTCGTGATTGCCTTAATGCTTCTGCTGCCCTTTGCGCAACTTGAGAAGCTTGCTCCTCAAGTCTCATCTTCTCCTCATCATGTGCATTCATAATTAAGTCATGGTTCACAGCACTCTGTAGAAGAAGGCGGAAAAATAAGCAACAAGGAAGCAATTCAGAGAGGAAACTGTAGAGTTATAAATTATAATCAACAAATACTCCAATATGTAATTACCAATTAAAAAAAGTGCAGCTCTTAAAGAAGCCTAGCTTTCTAGACAAGTTATATGAAACAATAGTAAGCACATGATGTATTTAATCATAAAAGCTAGAATAGTGAAACCGGTAAACACATTGAAATAAATTAATTATAATATTTAAATTCAGTCTCCACTAGGAAACTAATATGATATAGAGACTTTAATGATGCAATAGAGTTATGAAAAGGGAAAATAGAAAATACTTTCAAACACAATAGCAACAACCTCACTATATAAACAAAATAACGGAAACTTACATGTATCCCTTGAGCATCAAACAGACCTCTCAAAATATTTGTTTCTTCGTCTACTTCTCCATCACTAAGGTTGGCTTTTTCTTTACTTTTCTTCTTGAAATGTCCAATCTCAGAGCTGTTTCCTTTGTCAACTACAGCATCATCAGCATGTGATGCACCTTTATGATCAATCTTTCGGTTATTCTCTTCTTTCTTTGCAGCAACAACATTTATATCTTCAGATAATTGGCTGAAAATATTAGATGTTTCGGTTGACCCACTCTCTCCATCATCTTTCAAAATGAAAAGATCCTTCATATCTCGAGCTTTAAAGAACCTTTTCTGCTGTGGGTTTTGCAATATCTTATTAGTAAGAAAATGTTTGTAAATCTGCCGGTGGTACACTTTCTCCTCAATAGTCCCACGTGTAATCAATCTGTACACAGTAACATCCCTTTTCTGACCAATTCGCCAAGCCCGTTCCCTGGCCTGTTATAAGTGAATTTTTCTTAATATCTAGATATATGGATTGCAATGAAGTTAAATTCAGATTCTATCTACATGGCCAATTAGAATCAACATTGCGCATAATTTCAGAAATCAAAGCATATGCTAAAAGATATTCTATAGGCGTACCACTTCAGCTTAGTGTCAAATCCCATGCTTCTTCGTAATTGCATATAAATAAAGTCATCTAAACCATACAGATGCAGTAGAAGCAAAATACCTGCATATCAGTAGATGGGTTCCAATCAGGGTCAAAGATAATCACTCTGTTGGCCCCTGTTAGATTAGTCCCTAACCCGCCGACCTTTGTAGTTAAGATAAAAATATACACATCAATTGAATTGTTAAATTCGTCAATTAAGGCCATTCTCTGCTTTATGGGAGTCAGACCATCCATTCTCCGGTAAGTATAACCACCAGAGTTCAAGAAATTTTCAAGAATGTCGAGCATCTGTTGAGTTTGAGCAAAAAGAAGGACACGATGCCCTTGCTCCTGCCAAACTTTTAGCACTTGGGCAACAACTTTCATTTTCCCACTGCGTTCAGGATTTCCATAGTCAGGATTCTGATAGGAATGTTCTCTCTCAAGCAGATCCGGGTGGTTACATATCTTTCGCATCACATCTATTCCATATAGGGAATTCCTACTTCCATCAAGGATTGCTTCTACTTCAGTGCTTGCAAGAAATGCTCTATACACTGAACGTTGCTCTGTAGTAAGGCTACAAAATAGGACATGTTCAGTTTTCTTGGGAAGCTGTGCATTCACATCCACCTTCATACGGCGAAGAAGATAAGGCATAATTAAGTCACGCAAGACCACAGCACACCTGCAGCATAGGAAAATGATATTAGGAAACCAAATAGTAAATTTGTTTATAAAAGCTAACTCCGCATCTCCCCAAACATATTAGACATAAAACGATTTACCTGTATGCTGTAGATACTTGCAATGGTGAGGCATTGGCATAGCCACCAACAGATATAGGGACAGCAAATTCTGCCTCAAAAACTGGCAGTACCCCCAACTTTCCAGGGAAAACAAAATCAAACAAAGACCACAATTCGCTCAACTTATTCTGAATTGGCGCTCCAGTCATAATGATACGATGAACTGTCTGAAGCTGTTTGCAAACCAAAGTAACTTCAGCATTTGGATTGCGAATTCGATGCCCTTCATCCAGAACTGCATACCCCCACTCAATGTCGAGCAACTTTTCCCCTAGCAATCTGAGTTGCTCATAAGTGGTAATAAGCAACCCAGCTTCTGATTTCAAAACTCGATTTATCAAGGAATCCCATTTCTTGGAGCTTTTAGATGTTATACTTCCCTCATAATCACTGTCAAGTGAACCTTCAGTTTCAGACTCACTGTCAGAAGATTTGGCTCGCTTTTTCCTTTGAGGCAGATCCTGAGCCGAATCATGCAGCAATTCCACATGACAGCATGGGAACCACTTATGTGCCTCCCTTTTCCATTGCTGCAATAGTGTGACAGGGCACACAATAATGCTTGGTTTATACATATTACTAGAACGCAGTGCTCCCAGAAAAGATAGCACTTGAACAGTCTTGCCAAGACCCATCTCATCCCCGATTATACCACCAGCTCTTTGGCAATGCAGTTCCCATAGCCACTGCACTCCCACTTTCTGGTATTCAAAAAGTTTGTGAAAAATGGTTTCTGGGATTTTTAACCCACCTTCAAGTGTTACAAAAGAAGAATTAACACCATTGACATCTTCATCGTCCTCTAGGTTTTCTTCTCCATAGCTGGATGTAACTGAATCGTCTCTAGCATTTTCTGCAGACCAATAAGGATTCCACTATGAAATACAAACAGTTAACATGGTACTTACCACAGAAAAATGAAAGCAATTGGCTGGAAGCCACAAAACAAAGTCATAAAATTGGAAAATACAGTGCAGGCCTTAATAGACAGCATGCTTAGTTTAAGACAGATGAAATGAAATATTTCCTTAAACAGCTCAACGATCAATCCACACACTTCTTGTTTAACTTCATACAATTATTTTAAATAAAGAATCATCTTAAGAAGAAAAAAACAGAAAAACTTAAGGTAATATGCCAGGCATGCTTGGTGCTTTTATCACTTGATTAGCTTTCATAAAATAAAAAATGTGAAAGTAAGCGAGCATTTCCCGTGGTTGGGAAACATACTAGATACATGAATGCTCAAGTACCTTAAGTGAGGAAATTATTGAACATACCACTTTCTTCCAAGTGGTTAGCCTCATGTGAAATGCGCTTTGTCCATTTTCGACCAGGCAAAGGTCGTCTTCTCTTCTTTTTTAAACCCTTGGTTTTATCGGTATCACTTTCTGGGGATCGAGGAACTTGCAACGGTGTTTTCAATCTCCGAAAAGGTTGAGCAGGAGTATCAAGCTTTGGTACATCATCCGAATCAAGCAATTTAGTCACTGGGCGAGCTTTAGCAGCATTCAACATTGACTGTGCAGCCCTAGATATACTATCAGAAGAGAAATTATGATCCTTGTCCTCTTCCTCTGACGCATTGAACCCACTTGACGGCCCTGGTTCCTGAAGACGGCGTTCAAAGCCCTTAAGCTTATGAAAAGGAGTCAAAATTCCTTTTCTGACTAGCTCATCCCTTTCCTAGAACATAAAAACCACAAAATTAGCATTCCCAAAACTTATCTTCGTACCCTACTATTCATCAGTTTATGAAATTTATGGAGAGCACTGTAAACCATTTTTTTAACTCACTGTTTCAACAAATCCTGCAGAGGCTGCGTCCAACATTGCATCAAAATCAGTATCATCATTAAATGAGACCTTTCTATGACTCTTTTCCTTCTTTTTGCCTGGCTTCTGAACTTCCTTTGACTTTCTCTTATGCCTAGGCTCTTCTTTTACCAGGTTTGCCAACAATTTGTCATGATCTACACCCCTGGTAGTGCCATCCTTGTGAAAAGCTGAGAGTTCGTTTTCAATTTCAGTCTTAGTTCTCTTAAGACTTCTTAAACGGTCTGCAGCTAAGGCTTCCTGAAGGGTCAAATCAGTGCTCTTGTCATCTTCTCCATCGCCAGGCTCTGCTTTCACAGCATCATCATTAGCATGGTCTTCACCACTGGCAACATTTTTCACTTGCTCAAAAGTGGATGCAACTGCATCTATTTCAAAGTTTACAGCCCTCAATCTGTTATAGAGTTTTGCTTCACTGGCTAATGATGGATCAATACTTTTTGACTTATCAAGAGGTTCCTCCTCAGTGCTCCCTCCAGCTTCACCATTATTCACTAAATTGTTTCTCGCCTGACAATAGCAATTACTTTTGTTAAATCACAACAAAGCCAACACTTAGATGCACATTAAACAGTTCATACAACTCTCTCATAGTAGAATACGGATAACTAAATCCATTTTAACCAACCAAACTTGAAAGTTAATAGTAAGAGCGTAAGCAAAACTTGAACTTAGATTTTCCAGAGCATATACAAACTACTAGCTTTCTATAAATTCATCAACAATGATTGTAGTATTCCCATCTTCAATGCACACTCCCACATAACTATTCGATTGACATACTCACTATCCCACTACAAAAACAAAATTAAAGAATCGGAACCCATACCTGCGATAAAATGTCACGTTCGATGTCTTCAGGATTCGCAGATGTTACACCCAACGCGCTAAGAAGAACTTTGTCCTCGTCTTCTTCCATGGTTTTACGAAATCAACTGCTGAAACATTATAACAAAACCCAACATAAGCTTATAAATGTGCCCTAATCGTAATGAAAAGACTACACTAACATACAGCAATATATTCCCTTCCAATAAAAGGCTACACATTAACAAAATTACCAAACATTTTTAACAATTCTAAAACAAATTAGTATAATTTACTTACAATACAAATAGTATAACCAACTTTGTTGACATACCTTTTAAATGCTGTGACTAGTGATTCATCAAAAGAAAAAAACGGTAGGTGATGCAAATTCGAGCTTTAAATTTCTGCTTATTAGGTTTTCACCTCTAAAATTTAATCAAAAGTTTCAATCTAATCCAATTCATTCCAATCCAAACCATCGCTAGATTCGCGCTCTCTCTTTATTCTTTCTTCATCTCTTTTCATCTGAATATCTTCTTCTTCGTCTTCCTTCTCCAGCACGAACAAACGACGGTGTCAAAACTGACAAGCGACGCCGTTTGAAGGGAAATAAAAAAAATATGGAAAATTTATTATTAATTCTTGGCTTAATTGTCAAAAATGATGCTAAACCTTTACATGTCTTTCAATTTCACACCAATTTTTAAATTTAACAACAATAACCCTCAATTTAAATGTTAATTATTATTTTAAAAACTAGATCAAATATTCAAAATGGTTAGTTCAATCTGTTCAACCACAAAATGAGTGACCTTTTGGTTTGGTTTCTTTGAAAATCAAAACCATAAAAAACAGACAATTTTTATAATTGTATTACAATTAACAATTTTTTTAAATTACCAGAATCTATATATAGATCTAATTATATTTTTAATTGTTTTAAGATATTTAGAAAATATAATATAAGTATATTATTATTATATGAAATTATTAATAATTTTATATGCATTCAAGCAGTCTAATTGGTGATTAAACCGATTGAACCAAAAATAAATCACACCAATTTGGCCATCAATTTAATTTTATAAAAAAAAGTTAACTATTCACTCAAAAATCGATTGAAATATAATCAAAATTAATGTTATTTTTGATAAATGTGAAAGTTGATGATAAAAATAGAAAGACACTAAAAAAAGTCGGTGATTAATTTGGCAATTAGACCTTGACTTTTTTATGAAGCTACGTGGCATTTTCTTACATCTCCACGTGTTATAAAATAAGCGACCAACTTAACTACCACCTACCCACTGACGTGTCAAAAATATACCGGCTATAGAAAACAACCAGAGACGTGGATAAAATCACCGCCGGGAACACAATCATCTACGTACAACCTCCCTTTCATTTCCTGTTAAAAAAACCTGAGCAGAAACAATTCGAAGAAGAAATCAAAAATGGCGGAAAAAAAAGAACACGAAGAAGACAACGCCATTAGCGTGTGCGGAATGCAATTTTCATACGAAGGACAGCTTCCTCTATTCTACAATTTTAATTTAAATTTACCTCCCGGATCTCGATGCCTTCTCGTCGGCGCCAACGGATCTGGTATACGGAATTTACTTTAATCGCTTTTATTTTTTGGTAAAGAAAAAAATTAAACTGTCATTGAGTTTTGTTATGGTGGTTCTCGATGCAGGGAAGACTACTCTGTTGAAGATTTTGGCGGGAAAGCATATGGTTGGAGGAACAGAAGTAGTCAGAGTCTTGAATCGATCGGCGTTTCATGATACTAAGCTTGTTTGCGGTGGTGAATTGGCTTATTTAGGTGGTTCTTGGAGTAAAACCGTCGGCTCTGCTGTAAGTTATTTATATGTGCATAAGTGGCGGATCAAATTATTTTATAAGATGGACAAGTCCGTAAAATGAGTAAAACTGATAAAATATAAATTTTAAGATGGACATTGCTATAAATTTTTAGGCGGAAAAATTATACTATTAAATTGTATTTTCATAGCAACTGCCTACCGTAAACTCTTTCCAGATCCGCCCTGTGTGTTTATATAGAAATTAGTGTTGAATTGTTTTAGCTAGCTAAACTCATTGTATTTAGCTACTGACTTGTGAACTTTCAGGGGGAGATTCCTCTCCAGGGAGATTTCTCTGCAGAACATATGATATTTGGAGGTAATGTAGTTAAAATGTCGATGTGTTGCTTATGAAGTTCGTGTTTTTTCATTTTGTTTTGTTTCTTTCAGTTCATGATATGTCCCATTTTTATATACCTAATACCTTTGTTTTGAAGAAGTTTATCTTTTTGTTGGCAGTTGAAGGTGTTGATCCTTCTAGGAGAGAAAAGTTGATTGATTTGCTTGAAATTGACCTCCAATGGCGTATGCACAAGGTGTCTGATGGTCAGCGGCGTAGAGTTCAGATCTGTATGGGTCTTCTCGATCCATTTAAGGTAACTTATGATACTATGAGCTTTCTGATTGAAGATCACATTGTTTCTATGAACACATAAAAGTAATTAGTAGCTGGATGAAGATATTACGACCTGGCTTTAAGTACGAATTTTTCATGTTGGGACCTCGTTTGGTGAAGATATTACGAATCTACTTTAGTATTTCATTTTCCTCATATTTAGGAATCAAAATTTTCTGTTGCAGGTCCTTTTATTAGATGAGGTCACAGTTGACCTGGATGTTGTTGCCAGGATGGATTTACTTGAATTCTTTAAGGAAGAATGTGATCAGGTACGACTTCCTGATTTTATCATGAGTACGTGCTAATTTTAGCTGAATGAACAATCGACAACTGTACGGTACATGGCTAGATTAGCTAAACTATCGCAGACACATTTTTAAATAACAATCGGTATTTTATCATATTGGGGAAGCATCACTGTCCTATGAACTTCTAGTTGTAAAATTTCAAAAATTTCTTTAATTTCTCAATAATCCGAAATGGAATCCCCTGAAATTTCTATTAAGTTGCTTCTTGAACATGAAAATAAATGGCAGCTAAACATATCTTGATGTCATTTTGTCGATTGCAGAGAGGAGCCACAATTGTATATGCAACTCATATATTTGACGGGTTGGAGACTTGGGCGACACATCTAGCTTACATCCAGGATGGTGAACTGAGGAAAGCTCAGAAAGTTACTGATGTTGATGAGTTGAAAAGTTCTGCCAATCTGCTCTCTGTTGTAGAGTCATGGCTTCGAGCAGAAACCAAGCTCGAGAAGAAGATACCAACCAAGCCTTCTGCTCAGAACCAAAAGACATCATCCGTTGGTGCTTCTCCTTTTATGTCTTCCAGACATATGGCATACTACCGTTGATCTTTGTTAAATTCAAATCCGACACTGGAGGTTATAAAACAGTGAAGGCAATAAGGCATCATTCCAAATGATGAAAAACGGAATAATGCCAATGCAGTGAGGAAATGGCGCGAGATTATCGGTAAGAACTGCTAGTCTTCTGTTATCGGTGTGTTCTTGCGTCGTGCTTGATTGTTATATAGATGCATAACTTGTCTTCAGCAGCTCTTTTGCGGAGAAGATGATTTATTTAGCCTGATGATGATAATAGTTAGCCTTGGATCTCATTTTTATTTTCCTGTAAAGAAATCCAGGCAATGTTCCCCGAAGAAATATAGTTTGTAAAATTTAACCAAACTTCATGTCAATTTTTGAATGAGGTTGATTTGTTCTAGTCAAATATGCCACGCTGGAGAGCTAATGTACTTATGGTTAGGGGTGTGCAAAATCAAACTAAATCTAATAATTAAGACAGGTTGATAAATTCAGTTGGTTTTTTTTGACATTATAAAAAAAAAGAGTTAATTACATAAAATCACGATCTTTACACGAATTTTCATTTTAAAAGCAGATACTTATGTATTTATCCAATGAAATAGAAATCAGAAGTCAAAAACATCATAAAAAGTTTTACAGCACTTACAGAAACTCAATTTTCAAAGAAAATCAAATGCATAAGATCTGATAATGGTAAAGAATTTGACATGACTGAGTTCTTTGCTTCCGAAGGCATAATCCATCAAACTTCTTATGTGTATACACCTCAACAAAACAGTGTTATTGAGAAAAAAACACCAACACATTTTAAATGTGGCTCGTTCATTAAGAATTCAAGCTTCTCTTCCGTTAAAATTCTGGATAGATTGCATATTACATGCAGCTTATCTGATAAATAGAATTCCACCCACTCTTGATAATCACAGTCCTCACTATATGCTTTATAACTTTCAACCAAAATTTGATAACCTTAGAATCTTAGGCTGTTAATGTTATGTTTCTAAAGTAGGTCCTCACAAAAACAAACTTGAATCAAATTTCATTAGATGTGTTTTCATAGGATTTCCTTCTAATGGCAAAGGTTATAGAGTCTTTGATATTTCCAGTAATTTAATCTTAATATTTCGAAATGTTGTCTTTACTGAATCTATTTTTCCTTTTGCAGATCCCAATACAAATATTCAATCTAATTTTGTTTTACCTAATGTCAATATTCCATCCTATTAGAAACCGACTTTTGTGCAAGTATCCCTACTGATATAAACCATTCTCTATCAACTGTGCCACATCTTCCTTCAACTGATGAAGTCTCAACTATAAATACACCCCTGCCAAATTCCTCCCATACACCACCTTCAATAGTTACTCTCATACACTCAAAAAGAACAACACAGCAGCCTGCACATTTCATAGACTATGTTCTTATAAAACCAAAATCCAAAAACACATCATCCCATACAATCTCAAGTCCTTACCTACAAAAACATTTCCCAGAACCACAAACATTATGCTTTCACCATCTCTCAAACTACTGAACCTAAAAGTTACCATGAGGTAATCAAGCATCCCTGTTGGCAACAGGCTATGCAAGCAGAAATCACAGCACTACAAAACAACAACACATGGAGTTTAACAACTTTACCTCCTTCAAAGAAAGCCATAGGTTGTAAGTGGATTTTTAAGGTCAAGCAAAACTCAAATGGTTCAATAGAACGACATAAGGCACGCCTAGTGACTAAGGGCCATACACAAAAATCAGGCATTGACTACATGGACACTTTCTCCCCAGTTGTCAAAATGACAACAATAAGATCAATCTTAGCTCTTGCAGCAGCTCACAATTGGTTTTTACAGCACTCGGATATCAACAGCGCGTTTCTACATGGGGACTTAACAGAAGAGGTGTACATGACCTTACCTCCTGGCTTTGACAACCACCACTCAAAACAAGTCTGCAAACTGAACAAAAGTTTGTATGGTTTAAAACAAGCTAGCCGTCAATGGCATGCCAAATTGACATCAGCACTACTCGGTCAAGGTTTTAAACATGCAAGCTCATACTCTTACATGTTTATTAAGAAGCAAAATGACACAATCATAGTTTTGTTAGTTTATGTTGATGATGTAATATTAACTGGAAACAGTTTACATCAGATTACATCTATCAAACAGTTTCTAAATGACAAATTTTGAATAAAGGACCTAGGACATCTCAAGTTCTTTCTTGGATTGGAAATTGCACGTTCCAAATCAGGAATCAGTCTTTGTCAACGCAAGTACACTCTGGACCTTCTCTCAGAAACAGACTTCATTGGGTCCAAACCTGTTCAAACACCCATAGTTCCTTTAACAAAACTGACTAAGTCTTCTTGTGAAGCTTTACCTGATACACAAGTTTACAGAAAACTTGTAGGCAAACTTCTATACTTGACAACCACAAGACCGGACATCTCTTTTGCTGTGCAGCAACTCTCACAGTATTTGGACTACCCTACAACTGTTCATCTATCTCCGGTCCACGGAGTATTATGATACTTAAAAGGCAATCCAGGTCAGGGTCTTCATTTCCTAGCAACAAATGACTTGCAGCTTCGTGCCTTTTCAGATTCTGATTGGGGTTCTTGCCCTGATACACGCAAGTCAGTAACAGGGTTTTGTGTTTTTCTTGGTCCTGCTTTGATCTCATGGAAATCAAAGAAACAACAAACAATTTCTCGTTCATCCTCAGAAGCTGAATACAGAGTCCTTGCCTCTGTCACATGTGAAATTCAATGGCTTCAATATCTTCTCCAGGATCTGCATTTTCCATCTGCTTCAGCACAAGAACATTTAATACACTTGTTTCCAGTGACGTCAGCAAATCAACTCGCAGATTGCTTCACAAAGGCCCTTCCAGCACCAGCATTCCAGTCTTCCATAATCAAGTTGGGTATACAAAGTTTGTATACGCCACCTTGAGGGGGGGCTAACAGTATATATATAATCAAATAGCATCACTAAATTATGTATTTTCCTTCTTTGTATATATATTAAGCATGTTAGTTAGATTACACGTGTAATTAGTGAGTTGGATAGTTAGTTAGTCTTTTCTTGCTGATTAAGCAAAGTTGTTAGGAGTTAGTTATCAATTCTGTTAGCATATAGCAGTTACAAACTCTTGTATATATACTGATTCTCTAAATCAATAAAGGTGTGAGATTATTTTCCAAAACACATATTATGTTATTGAGTAGTAACATGATATGTGTTAAAACTCTTGAATCGTGCTTGATTGAGTTTAAAATGTATTTCGATGTGGGTAGTTTGACGATTTCATGATATATTAACATTGTTGTAAGTGGTGTGGTTATGTTTGTTGAGAATTGATAAATAATGAACTTAGTTTGATTATAATTAATTGAGATGATGCAGAGATATTGATAAATTTAGATTTCATATTGATTATGTTGATATTATGAAAATATGATTCATGCTTAGATATTGGCTTGAAAATGATTAATTGTTGAAATTTTTATCCTTGATGGAAATTGACATGTAGTGAATTGTGATGAATTTGTATGCGAGGCTATAATCGAGTTAGGGTCGAAGTTATATTTCGTTGTGTTTTTAACAGTTTTTAAAAGGTTTAGAAACCACTTGCTTCAAAGGGTTCGAACTAGAAATTTGTAAACCTTCGCCACTACTTACATAAGACGAGAGTAAATGCATTTTTCAACCTTAGACACCTTCTAACTGACTTAGAGATAAACTTGATAAGACAATAAAGTCGATGAATGTACAAATATGGTAATCAATCATATATAAAAGTGAAAATCATAAGTTGAAGACAAACAGTCTATTTTAAAATTTCATTTTACTAAAATATTAAAATGTTGCGGAACAATAATTAATAGATTAGAATATAATTAATTAGATTAAAATTTATGTATAACTAATAAAACTACTTTTGACATTTATAAATAAAATATTCAGCAAAATTAATCGAAATAAAAAATACTTCCACTAGTAAGAATTTGAGAACGTCCAAAATAGAAAATGCTTCTATTATTTTTATTGAAATAGCTAAGCAACAAAAACTTGAGCAACATATATTTAAAACTAACATAAATATAAAAGACCAAATTAGCCCTCAAAGAAGGTTTCTTTATTGGAAATAACGGTAGATTATTTGGAAAACATAGATAGCTTCCCTAAAATGGTGTTCGAAGACAATTCCATTAGGTCAATACACTTGAAATACTACAGCTCGTCATCAATGGATGTCTTCTTTTTAGGACTTATGCATTTGGGTCCGTCAGAGGATGGTTTCTTGCTCAAAAACTCCTTCCACCAAGCAACCGAATTTTTCGGGAACCTATCTAGACTTTTTGCCCTATCCACACCGTACAGTCCCATTCTAACAGTGTATCCATTTGACCATTCGTAGTTGTCGATAAATGACCAAGCAAAGTAGCCTTTCACATTAACACCATGATCACTGCAAACAAAAACATATCGTCAATCTTACTGATATGAAGAACTTGTTAGCCAAAGATTGTATGTTTCCGGTAATATCGTGGAAAATTTACTCACCAAATGGATTTAAGCACATTCCAAACATGGCTTTTAAAATAGTTAATCCTCCATGTATCGTTTACGGTTTCTTCGGGGGAGAGAGCGTTATTGTCACCGATTCCTGAACATATGTTGAATATATTAAACAAAAAAAATCTAAAACTGTATTAGTTTTATAGTTCATGAAGTTTAAATTACCATTTTCTGTAACGTAAATAATTGGATTTTTGTACGCGTCTTTGGTATAGTTCAAAACATATCGAAGTCCTTCTGGGAACACATACAACCAAGATGGAGAAACCTGCAAAATATAATTTTCTTGATCAATTAAGTTGTTTGTATACATTTTTATGATGATGATGTTTTTATATTTTTATTTGAAAAAAAAAAAGACGAGTATAGTTTTTTGGATTCTAACTTGTTCGCCAATGGGTTTGCCCTCTCTGTATTCTGTAATCAAAAAATTAAAAATATTATGTATCCGCTTCCGGTTGCTATAGTCAATGAAGCTATTACATGTTATCGTAATTTAAAGTTTTTTATTCTTAAAATTAATGGTGTAACTTACTTGTCAAATTATAATGTCCATCAGTTGCATATCTAATATGAGTTGGATCAGAAGGAGCTGAAGTATTGGGAGAAGCATAATTTGCAGTGTAGTAGTTGATGCCGATAAAATCATATGATCCCTTCAACGAGACAATTTCTTTCTTGGTGAATTCAGGCAATCTATTTCCAGTAACCAATTGTTGCATTATTCTTGGATAATAACCATACACCAAGGGATCCATAAACCTAACAATATAATGCAGCTTTGTATATTAATCTCTCTCATAATACTACTAATAATAATTAAATATAGTATAAACTATAAAGATATATGTAAATTAAAAAAATTATGAAAAACAATCAACACTCACCAACCAAAAGCGAAATCAAGGTTCCTTTGGGCAGCTGCACGATCGGCTGCGACACTGAAGTCATAAGGTTCGGGCCATGTTAGATCTAGTGTTATTCCAATCTCGCCATCTTGACCCTACGACATTAAAAAATTATATGTAAAAAATCAAATCAAACTATTTTAAAATGTGACACTTTGTTCTAAATTCTTACCATAGCCTTATATGCTCGGTAAGCCACTGCATGAGCAAGGAGCACATGATGACCTACGATATAAGGTTCAGTTCCTGAGTCTCCTTCTTGGCAAGCTCTATTTACCCAAGATGAGCATCGGCCTGGGGCCAAACCGCCAATTTCGTAGCCATGAACAGTAAAAACGTATGGTTCGTTAATAGTTAGCCAATGCTTCACTCTATCTCCGAATCTTTCGTAGCAAAGTTTTGCATAATCCTCAAAATCAGCTCTATTGAAAATTCACTATCTCATTAGAATTATGAACATTTTATAATTTAATAGTAAATAAGATATAAATGCAAATTTTTTGATATAGTAACATATGCTTACATAATGTTAGGACTTCTAAAGCCACCGTATTTATCTTCAAGGGCTTGAGGAACATCCCAATGAAAGAGAGTCACGAATGGTATCAAGCCTATGACATTAACGTACAACACCCAAGAAAATAAATAAGAAGCATATTAATTAAAAAAATTTAATGCACTCTAAATTATGTCCGTATAGTACTCTCATAATATCACACAATCATTGAGTACTTGAGTCTACTTTTAGTTATTTTCATCCCTTATGTTCACTCGATCCTATAGTTTTAAACCTTAGATTCTTAGAGTTATTTATATTAGAAAAACAATTTAGACTGTTATAAAAAGAATATTGCTATTGATTTTGAACTTCCTTAGATAGGCTTAGTGTAAAGATTGAGTTTACTTTTTAAAAACATTTAATAAAATTAAGTTAATCTTTTTGTAATAATTATTGGATCTAATCATCAATAATTTATTTTATCGTTGATTAAAATTATTAATTTACTTTATCATCATGTACAAAAAAATTTAATATGTAGTATAATTGCTAGCACTAGATCCAATTCTCTAAGAGTTACTTTTTTTATTTTGAAAAAAGAAAGAGATAAACTTAGATTAGACCTAATTATTCAATGATATAAAATTAATTATTTTTTATTCAAAAAAATTACATCTATTTTTTTAAATAATGTGGATTTAATAATTTCTTGCCATGTACAAATAAATTTTCCAAACAAGTCAACTGCACAATATTTTTCAAACCTTCTTATTATTTAAAATTTTAAAAAGTAAAATAATAACTCTAGCAAAGAAAATTAAAATCACAAGAATAAAAGGTGTACGCTATTATATTTAAATATAAATTATGAAATAGTAAACATATTTAATGAATTTATTTTCACCAAGTCTTAAAGCTTCATCGATAACACTATTATAAAACGCGATCCCTTCCTCGTTGACTCCTTCTCTTAATGTCCCACCTGCATTTCAGAATTTGCAAAATGAGAATAAATAAATAAAAATATATATATATATATATATGTGTACTTACTGGGTATTATTCTTGGCCATGAAATAGAGAATCTAAAAGCATCGACACCCAAATCGTTCTTCATTCTTGCCAGGTCCTCCTGAAACATCAATGGTCATGACAATAAATCATTGATAAACACATTATTATGTAACCCAAGGGAATCATATATATAATATATATATACCTTGTAGTAAGCATAATAGTTGACTGCAACATCTCCATTGCTCCCGTCGTCGATCCTTTCTGCAACAAAAGGAATTTTAGATTGGCCTAGTAAAAAGATATATATTGATTTGATTAGTTTATCGAATGATATTCGCATAAACCTGGGAACTCGTGCGCAAATGTATCCCAAGTACTAGGTCCTCTACCATGTTGGTTTGCTGCACCTTCGGTCTGCATAACAACATTACTAAATTTGATTTTTCAATGTCCGGAAACTTACATAGCACGAATTTAACGAAATGCTGAAATGGAAGACATAAAAAATGGTATAAAAATAGAGTTTCTAAACTGGGAAACTTTTTCGAAACGCCGGAAACCGTAAAATGAGTTGAAATGAAAAGAAAAATATGCCTGATAAGCTGATGTAGCCACTCCCCACATGAAATCTTTCGGGAAATAACTACCATCAAACGCAATAACTGGAGTAGAAGGAGTATCTGTAGACTCAGTAGGCTCCAGTGAGCCCACTGCAAGCAACCCTAGTATTCCTAGTACAAGCAAGATTTTAGTTTCCATACTTATTTCAAGCTTTTGATTGGTGTATCTTAATCTTGGCAATGCACCCCTTTTATACACCATTATGGGACTGCCATTGAGGAGCTCATCCACGCATGCAGATGCCTCTTCAGCCCTTAGATATGGGACACCATCTCCACGCCGTTGGATTAGATCACGTTGTTCATAGTCAACGCTTTAATTGCTCTTCAATTCACCCCTTGAGTTCTGCCTTTAGGGTTTCGCATATAATTGTATTTTATTTCAACTGCTTCCTCTTTTTTTAATCTGCACATATAAAACGATATCATTTGTTTAATGAAAACCCTAATTATGAAAGATGATGATACAATTTCTGACGATGAATCATGATTGTGGTTATATTTTACGTAGGTGGTTAACCTAACCTTTATTATTAATTCTTAAAACAATAAATTAGATTGGCATTTATGAAGAACACATGTTGCGCGCCTCTCTAGAATCATATTGACCAACTGTGCCATAATCTATATGTAAGAAATCACACTATAATTATTTATACAAAGTATAGCCACCTTCGTAAAACATTTAAGTGCTACTCCCTTCTATTCATAATATTTATTGTATTTAAAAAAAAAATTAGTTCATAATATTTATTATTTTAGTATATTAAAAAAATATTAATTATAATAAATTTATTCTCAATTAATTTATTAAAAAATACAACAATACAAATAAAAATAGTAGTCATAAATATTAACAAATTTCAAGATAAGGATAATTTAGTAAAAATAAATATTAATTATTTTTTTAATTCTTATGATAAAGTCAAATACGACAAATATTATATACCGGAGGGAGTAGAACAAAGGATCATTTTAACCTCTCAACTTGGCATAAAGTATTAAAAAAGTTAAGCATAGAAAAAATGATCACTTATACCCCAAATTTGGAAAAATGAGATTAAAAATCTCCCTCCCCACTCTCACCCAAGAGAGTGAGACACACTTTCAGGTTTTAATGGTAGTCTTTTTTACAATGTGGTTTTTGATGGCAAAAAGTTTAAAATGCTCCTATTTTTTTAACATTTTAAATTAATACATAATAATTAAAAAACAATTTAATCTTTTTTATTAAAAACTTTACATATCAAATTAATCCCCATCATTTAACAAATAATAATTTAAATTTTTTATTTAATTTTTATTAATTATCAATAATTTTTTGAAATCAAAAACCGTAAAAAAATACCCTTTAGACACAATAAAGATGATTTACGAAAAATATTAAATCTTTCACTGAAAAAAGAATCAACCTCCTCGGAACAAACAGACCCACTGGGTCTGTTCATCACGTTCATGATGAACAGACCGAGTGGGCATGTTCATCGTTTTCTTGATGAACAGACCCAGTGGGCCTGTTCGTCATTTTCTTGATGAACAGACCCACACAGGTCTATGCATCTTTGGCGAGGAACGACAACTTCTCTTCTCTGGCGAGGAGGCTTCTCCTCCTCACTAGAACTGAAAAAAAAAGTAATTTTTTAAAAAAAGGTTCAAAAAAGCCCTTAGACTAATTAGAGTTTCATTTTGATTAATTAGTATATAAATATGATTAATTAGTATTTAAATATGATTAATTAGAGTAGATTATGATTAATTAGAAATCCACTCTCCAATTAAGGTGCCACGTCATCATAGGGGATTGCTGAGCCGATTTTGACAAGTTCAGGGTATAAGTTATCCGGTTTTTCAGTTTTAAACTTTTTTTGATACTTTGTACCAAGTTAAAAGGATAAAATGATATTTTGCTATTTTTTAAATTTGCCCCCAATTAATGTATTGAAAGAATACAACAACACAAATAAAAATAGTAGTCATGTTATTCAAGACAAGGATAATTTAGTAAAAATGTCTATGAATTAAAATATATTAATTCTTTTCTTAATTCTTTTGTTAAAGTCATGCGATAAATATTATGAATCGGAGGGAGTCATATGTAAAAAAGCAGTGCTATTTGATCCGAAAAATTGAAACACGAAATGGCCCAAAGTTACAGTTAAGTCCTTTTGCTGATTAGTACTTTTTTTTGTCAACGGGCTAAAACTTTCACTGATATTAATGAAAATTACATAAACGGCTGGTCAACATATTGAATTAATTATTTTAAAAAGGATGATGAGAACTGTAAAAATACAGTCATCGAATAGAGCTAAATTAACTATCAAAAATCATCCAAATACATTTATAAAACATATAATATATAAAGCGAAAAAAATTAGATTTAAAAATTAAATCTAGTTAAAAGACTCATGGAGAGTAGATAAATTTAAAATAGAAAAAACAACAATAATTTTAATTATATGATAGAATTGTTTATTTTATGTGATGTATAAAAACATTTAAGTGTGGCGAGGTGATTTCTAACCTAAAGACGAGCCTATTAGAATTTGCGAAAGGAGAAAGATTTTTAATTATTCCAGTCCCAATCATGACACTCAAAAGAGACAACATCACTATGAGTATTTACACAAAATCCATATACTATCTTTTTTATTTTAAAATATTCTTATATTTTATTATGTTAGGAAGTAGTCTCTGCACTGTTGATATAAAATACTCCACATTATAAAAACCAATTAAAAAAAGTAATTTATAGATTTAACTAGTTGATAGGACTAAAGCCTGGAAAATAAGATCCATTAATTTTATTTTATTTTATTTTATACAAAATGTAACCTTAAAATTATAAATAATCATAAAAAGTAAAAATTATTTGTGAAACATTTAAAAACAACAATAATTCTTATCAAAGTATACAATTTTGAAGGAGACATATACTAAAAAAAATGTAATAAAAAAATCAAAAGCAATAAATTATAAAAGTATGACATTATTGTAAATAAATAAAAATTAATAATCAAGTCAATATGTGTATATAAATTGGGAGTCTAAACAAGTCGAGTTGAATTTTAATTAGGGCAAATTCAAACTTAAACTCTAGAGTTCCAGTGTGTTATTGTTGGAACAATCGCTGTTGAAACTTAGAATTCTGAAAAGGCTGAGTCGCGGACTAGGTCACTCTCCTTTAGACGTTTCGTGGCTCAGCTCGAAGGTGCAAAACTGACGATCAACCACGTTGTCCCTAGGATAAAACAGCCGAACTACTGCCACCACTGCACTGTGATGACAGTTCAAAAAACACTTATTCTGATTGCTCAAGATCGAAAATTATAAATACTGATGTGTTTTTCTTTACTCAAGATTGAGCTCTGGTTTCTGGTGTATTTTACAAATGAGAGGACAACCTCTATTTATAGGAAAGTTGAAGGGGACAAAGCATTAAAAGCCATTAAAACTGAAATCCGTTTTAAATAAAATAAAATCAGTCAAATACAATTAAATGCGAGGGAGCTGATTCAGGGATAGTGTTTAGTTGCAAAAAATTCAAATAAAAACGTTATAAAAAATTAGTGTTCGAACCGAACCAACCAAGGCCGGCTGGCCGGACGGACGGCGCGCGCGCGTGTGTGGTAAATCGGTAAGGATTTAACTCCTAACCTACTCACAAAACTGGGTATCCCTTGGGGTCCAAACCCAAGTGAGTAAACCACTCCATATAAACCCATGATAAGTCACACTCCTTACCAATGTGGGAATTAATGCACTTTCCTTATTTTGGATTTTTCACACTAAAATGTGTTCACACACACTTATTTCAACAGTTATACAAGCTTAATATCAAGACCTAACGAATTCTGGGGTTTTCGAGTTCGGCTCGAGTTCAATGAAGCAAAAAAGATTATAAAAATATAATATCCAATTTATTTAACTAAAAAATTAGTGATATATATTTACATAAATAGATTAAAATTCAATATATTAAAGAGATAAATATTTGTCTGGGCTCATGAACGTCACGAGTCTATTTAATCAGTTGTCAAATTCGAGCTCAACTTGAATCTTTTGAGTCGATCTTAATTTGTTTGAGTTGATCTCGAATAAATTTAGTTCAACTTATTTACACTCCTAATATAAATAGAAAAAATCTAGAATTTAATTTAAAATATAAAACTCCGATTTATATATAATTATTTGGCGGTTGTGGTCACCTTATTTCCTTAATGACGGTTCATTCGCGACTTAGTTTATAAAATAGTATTCATTAAATAATAATTTTTAAAATGAAATGAATTTTTAATTGACAATTGGATGTTTAAATATTTTTAAAAATGAAAATTTAATATATTTAAATAGTTGATATTATCATTTAAATAATTATTTTGACGGTAAATTTTTTTACTTTTTATTTTGTAACTTGAACTATTTTTGAACTATTTATACTTTATTAATTTTAGGGTTAATTGCAAATGCATACACGAACTTTAACCTAATTTGCAATTACAACATAAACTTTAAAACTTGGCAATGTCAGTAACCAACTTTCATTTTTTGGCAAATTGGTATACCGACCAATCACGCAACGACACATGGCAGTATATTACAATGTCCACGTTAGTGTTTTTCGTGTTTGGTGTATCGATTTACCGAAAGTGTAAAGTTGGTTATTAACATTGCCAAGTTTCAAAGTTTATGTTGTAATTGCAAATTAGGGTAAAGTTCGTGTATAAATTTGCAATTAACCCTTAATTTTACTTAATAGGTAAAACTTATTCACTAGAAATCCGATAATATTAATAAAGGCAAACCAATTTAAGCTACTACATAAAAAAAACAAATAACATCAAAATAATTACTCATATGATAAAATCAAATCGTTCTAATACATTACTGATGGAGTCAGTCTTGTCGACGAATTAACCTACAAAACAAATGTTAGAACAATGATCGAACGATGGTTGTGCGATAAGCACTCTGATGTTTAAGTAAGTGTTTGTGTATAAGAATTTGTAGAGTATTGCAATATTATGTATTTAGGGATACTTCAGGCTCCTTATACAGTAGTGTGAAGAGAGTATATCTAAGTAGAGTTCAAGTAGGATTAGGACATCCAAATCTGAATAGGATTAGGTTTTTTAGATCTTAGAATTCTCTAAATATCTTTTAGAATGTGTCACGACCCAAATTATTGAGCCGAGACCTGCTGAGAAAATTGCTGCAAGTGCACACTGTCAACTCGTAATATAGACTGTGAAGTCCAGATATCGTACCCACAAGAAAAGCAACTAAATACACCCAATTACGATACTCAATTTGGATAGCCAGAAAGATAATTTGGTTGAAGTGATTTAAAATTAATAAAATAGAATTAAGCAGATTTAATTTAGAATAAAATTAAGCTTTGAATAAAAATGGGTTTAAACAATAATAAGGAAGATCAGGGATTATTAATTTTCTTTATATCATTAATCTCATGGGATATTTGGATTATATTATCAATCTATGGTTCAGACTAGTCTAATGCATCTATAACTCTCTCTCAAGTCGCTATAGATAAAAATATACAAATAACCAATAAATAGGCAAATTACTCACTCTCGTGTTATAAAATACCAAATCAAGTGATTAAATGATATTTATTAAGCAAACCTCAAGAACACGTATTCATTAACTCACTCTCGTGTTATTAATTCATACATTGTTAATTAACTGATCTATTTCAATTAAGCTCTCTCAAGTCATAATTAAAACATAGGGCAGTAAATGAATTGGCCAAAAATATTCAAGCATTATGAGCATTAATTAACACATCATTTTAATAACAATCCAATATCCCACTATGATTAAGTATACATAAGTCCAATTAATAATCCCCGAAAATGGGTTTAGCTACTCATATTTAAAGGAAATTCAACAATGACATATATGAAATTCATGATTAACAAGAACACAACGGTAATTGATCTCTCAATAATGTTGTACCTTAACTCCGGAATTCCAATATGTTTTGTGTAATAATCCCAAACTATAGAGTAGAAATGATACTAAAATAGACTACCTCTAATGGCTTTGTCTATGATTTAAGATGAAAACTACAAAGGTGATCTCAAAGATGTTTAAGATCCCGAAAGATGATTTTTCTCTACACAAATGCAAGCTATTTATAGAGTTGCTAGGAGTGGAGCTCAAGTCAAGAATCTCTATTCTCTTCATGGAATTTGAGTGATGATCAAACTTTGGATCTCTTCTTTCCATGTAGAGCGGAGTAGGGAGCAAGTTCTTCCATAACCGTCTTGAGTGAATCATGGTTCACTTATCTCGTTTCCAAAGATAGCTTGATTAAATCTCATCTTGATACATACTTTGAGTGCAAGCCAAGGAAGATCTCTTTGAGTGCGAACCCAATATATGTTGCTTATGAAAGGTATGTGAGTGTGTCGGCCAAGAATCCCCACGCGATTCCCAAGAATCGGAGTTGAACTCCGAGATCAGAAGTCAGCCGGCCCTTGGCCGGCTCATAGTCGTGGGCCGGCTGAAGGCCGGCTGAGCTGCTGCTTGTAGCTCATTTCCGGTTTGGTTCGGTTTTGATTCGGTTCGACCCGAAACTTGGTTGGCTTTCTTGAACTTGACTCGAATCCTTCTAGCTCTGACTATTTTTGCATTTAACTCTGTTTTATTCCTAAAAACTCAAGAAACATTAAATATTTACATTCTACAAAATAATTTAACAAATAAGTGAAATTAACTAAATAAGCGTATATTTTACGTCATAAAATACTAAAAACTAGTAACTAAATGACCTCTAATTGACGTAAAATATACACTTGTCAAGACCGGCGCTAGAAAATGGGAGTGGTAGCTTCAAACCCGTAGCAAGCCAAGAACCACTAAATTTTTTTCGCAAATTCAAATATATTATTATGCATAATACGTTTTCAAAAAGCTCCTTTAAAAAATATAATTATAGATATCAAAATATCATATTCATTTTATGAAAACCGATGCGAAACGATTCTTATAAACCAGGGTCTTATAAAGCGATATCTCATATCCAGCACTGCCCTGTCTCTAGCTATAATCACAACCAATTACATTCATGGCAATTAGTACAAAAATTAAACGGATAAAACATCTTTTTATAAACAAATACCATTTATAAACAGTATCAGAGTTTACAATATAAAATATCGTTTAAATTTAAAACCTTAATCATACACTAACACATACTGGCTACTGCAGCTCTATAAGGGCTCGTACTTTGTGCAAGGCAAACGACTTCTGACACAAAGGAGATGGTCTGTCTGATTCGATTCCGATCACCTGAAAGGTAACAACAGTGAGGGGGTTAGTATTTTGGAAAATACCAAGTGAGTTTACACGTTGCTAAGGTATTATATAAATTAACATCGCATTTAAAAACAAAACATATATATGCAAACATATAGTATAGTTCAAGTGCTTGATCCGATCGAAACCCTAATCTCAAAGCCAACCTGGAGTAGGGTAGACTTTCTAATCATAACGAGCAAGTACGATTTCTTAAATCCTTTTGGTAAGGTGCAGGATAGTTCGACCGAATTTAACTCTTACCAAGTGGTACCGTCCGGGATAGTTCAACCGAGTTTTACTAGTACCACTACTCAATCCAAACGATCAATCGATATGAGTCTCGGGATAGCTCCACCAAGGCGACTCGCTAGATACAGGTCGCGGGATAGTTCCACCAAGCTGACCCTGTATTTAAACAAACGATAGAGTACTCTTCAAAGCTGTCGAGACTGATTCTATGACTGACCCGGACACGGGTGATCACACAGCCCTATTGATGCCCAATAGGTAGCTCGTTTTTCACGGATCATATAGTAGTTTTCACAAGCCAATATAATCGACAATTCGATATTCAAAATCATATATAGCGATAAAATACTATCCCATGTGATTTAGTTTACTATATGTACTTATAATATCAAAACTAGCTATTGCGTAATAATACACAAAAGTAAAGTGTAACTCACAGTGACCGCTATTTCCATATTCCTATACGTAAGCTCCAAGTAAGTCGATCTTTCAAAGGTCCTCTTGTCTTGATTCGGTAGCTCAAATGTACAAAGATTCAACGACAATGCGCGTTGATCGATCAATCTTCAGATACGCAACCTCGTCGGTTTGATAGTTTGTCGGATCTATTATAAGAATACATCGTCAACATGTGTTCGACATTCAAGAACAAACTCTAGATATAATCCTAGGTTTCAAACTTAAACCGATATGATCTTATTCCAAATACGAATCTTAACTTCGACTTGCTAAGGGTTCCATAGCAACCACTCCTATTCCCTAGCGTCGGTCGCGATCCGTGGAATCGGGTCGTGACAGCTTTGAAACCTGCTTTTTCCTTCTAGACACAACCGGGTAGCGGGAACGGAAAGCACGTAATAAAAAACGCCCAATGATTATCATATTTCATTGTGACAATAGCAACTCAATACCCAAGCCATGAATCAGATGTAAAAACTCAAAACTGCAGTTCCACGTCGTGAGGTTCTTAGACAAATTAATCCTACCAAAGACTTGTTATTTTAAAAAAGCCTTCTCTAAATCCGAAAACCTCCAAAATATGGGAAGTTTTCGAAATAAATAATATGAGTTTCCTCCACAGAATCTGCCATCGAGAGTAGCCAAATCTTACATTCCTAACTAGCTGAACGACGTGACCCTTACCGGCAAAAATGGACGAAAACCACTAATATTTCCGGCCAGCTGTGAAGGTTTAGGGTTCACCCGTGTTTTCTTCTTTCATAAGGTGCACTTACTAATTAAAATAAATTTATTATTATATACAAATTATTTAAAAACTTTTAAATTCAAATACTAATTAAAAGTTTATCTTCTCTCTTTATTTGTAGATAAATCGGTATGGAACATATAATTGCATTGTTTCATACATTAATATGATTTTATTTTGTCTTACATAGACATTTTAAGAAATGAGTTTCTATCATATATCCGTTACATTTTAGGCTAATGGGGTCAAAAACACGAACCTTTTTGATTTTTTTAAAACCTTTTAAAAGATGTAGATTTATTTAAATTTGCCAATTTCTATATAAATATATCAGAGTAATTAATCCTGATGGTCACTGAAGTTTTGAGTTTTTTTTATTTCAGTCACTAAACTATTTTTCTTTTCTTTTTGATTACCGAACTTTTTTTTTTCATTTTGGTATTTTCCGGCCAAAAATGCTTAGGTGACAGTTGGAATTAATTTTTTTTAACCTAAAACTTGCCATGAATGCATAATTTGACCTAAAATTCATTTTTAAAGTGAAATTATGTATGTTTGATAAATTTTCAAAGTAAAACTAGTAAAATTTGGTCGCCACATATCAATTTCCGGCTCCCATCTAAGCATTTTTGGTATGAAATACCAAAATGAAAAAAAAAAGTTTACTGATCAAAATGAAAAAAAAATAGTTTAGTGACTGAAATGAAAAAACTCGAAAATTCAATGACCATCAAAATCAATTACCCAATATATCAAATATACCAAAAGTGATTTAGTTATGCCTATAATAGCAATTGAACATTTTTTAAAATTAAAAATATGATTCAGATAAAATGATTTTAAATATTGGATAAATTTCCAACAAATAAGTTAATTTGGAAAAATTTAGAACTTTTAAAAGGTTGGAACATATTTCAAAAAGTCACAAAAATTTAACTTTTAATACGATTAGGCCTAATTTTTATGTAATAGGGTAATTTCCGATTATACCATTTTTATTATTTACTATAAATTATTTTATAATCAAATTAATTTTAAAATGATGATACTTCCCCCAAAAATAGAAAGAAGATTAAGATAAAGGCAAATTGGTAGTTGCTAGTAAGGACTCCTCTGTAGACTGTGTAGATTATGATATATTATATAAACTTCTTATCAGATCCTAATATAAGGGATCAAATAATTATTAATAGCTAATTTTTAATTCCTATCCTCGTGCTTCAAGACCTCACGATGTTTAGGATAAGTAGAGAGTGGATAGAAATTTACAGAGTCATACACACAGTGTAGTACATAATATTAATCGCATTTGAAAATTTCTTTTGGTTTACACTAATATTAGTCGTACGCTCGCGCATTTACATAAAAACAAATTAGAATTTATTTTTAAAATAATCTAATTTAAAAAAATAGGCGGAAGGTATAAAAAAAAATTTCGAAATTTTCCCAAAAATACAGATCAACCCTTAAACTTTTTTAGGCCCAAAAAAACCCTCGCTGTTTTTAAATTGAACAATTAAACCCTCTAAAAAATTAAAATTGATTAAATAACCCCTTCCGTTAAATATGAATGTTAATAGTATTAATTTTATTAAGAAAAAGGTTAAAAAATAACCCTAACATTTATAATGTATCTCAAATTCATCCTTCAAAAATTTATATATGATAAACAAATTAAATTAAGGATCTAATTAACATTTTTTTCCAATTAATTAAAAAATTGAAAAAAAACGACATCCGCTTGTCGTTTGAGAACTACCCAGTTCTCTCTAAGAGAACAGATAGAAGGTCTGTTTAGAACAGATCGAAGGTCTGTTTAAAACAGACCTTCAATCCGTCTGTTCTTGATCTAATCTAGAACTGGCGGAGAAGGTCTGTTCTAAACAAACCTTTGTCCCGTCTTCCTCAAAACAGACGAAGATCTGTACTTCTGAGAAATGAACAGATCTTCGTCTGTTTTGAGGAAGGTTTATTCCTCGGAACAGACGTCGAAGGATTGCCGACATAGTTTTTCATTGGCGGAGGGCCGGCATGGCGGTTCAGTTTTTTAAATAATAATTTTATTAGGCTTTGATTAGTTAATTTGGTTTAGTTAGATATTAATTAGTTTTGATGGGCACAATTAAATTTTAAATTGGTGTAATTAAATTTAGTTGAGTTTTATTGATTTAATTAAGTTTTGTTAATTGAATTTTAATTGATTTAATTAATTGGATTATGATTAGTTTGATTATATTTTGATTGGTTCAATTAGATTTAATTAAATTTTGATTGATTTAATTTAGTTTAATTAAAATATTAATTGGATTTAGATTGATTTAATTGGATTTTAATAAATTTTAATAAAACAAATTAATTAATTAGAGGTAATTAGTAAGAAGGGGTGAAAAAGTGTTAAAAAATTTATAAATATAAAATTAGTAAGCATTTTAAATATTTAGGGTATTTTTAAACTTCTTTTCTAGTGCCACGTAGCTATTTAACGGTAGTTAATCAAAGTCATGGACGGAAGGGCGTTTTTGTTCAATTTAAAAACAGCGAGGGGTTTTCTGTGCCCAAAAAAAATTAAGGGCTGATCTGTACTTTTAAGAAAACGTCAAAGATTTTTTTATACCTTATGCCTAAAAAATATAAAGAATGTCACAAAAAAGTTCATAATATACATATAATAAAATGAAATAAAATATTTATTTCAATAAATAATTTTAAAGTAATAAGTATCTAGGAAATATTTTTTAATTTTATATATTTATACACTACTCAAGTCGAAACTTAATCCTTTTCTCTTCAATGTTTTTGTTTTGTCTGGTCACAAATTTATGTGCAGTTATTTTTATAGTGAAATGCTAATCAGACACTTATAATTCCCGATACTTTATTATATTCATCAAATCAGTTTGTGTTATCGGTATTTTTGGTGATTGTTAATAAAATTAATGATAATTTTTAATTTTAAAACATGCATTCGATGACCGCATAGATAATATATGTCTGAATATTTTATTTTTCCTTTTATAATACCGATTTAGATTACGAAACCCTTGAATTATTTTTCCCGCAAACAAATATTGACATATATTTCAATAATAAATATGACGTATTTACTTTTAGCTCTATTGTATTTTAGTTTCATATTATATTAATTTTTTAATATTATATATACTATTTTAAAGAAATTTAATATTCAAATACTTTATATAATTTGAATCTTGTATTGCAACATAAAATTTGGATGTCTTGAATAAGACGTAATTGATTGTATTAATTTTTTAAAAAAGTTACAAGAATTCTACATTTTCATACTTATTGTAATGGAAATTCCACGTTCTTATTGACAAAAGTGAATAATGTAGCATACAAAATCACAACTTTAATGAAACCACTTCCATATATTTTGTCAATGTGGACCTAGTCTGGGTGGTTAAGGCGTCTTTAAATGCATCGAGAGGTTGTCGGTTCGAATCACGTCTCGGTAACTAACAACTAACATAAGACTCGAAAGAGTCGATTTCCACTTTTGATAAAAAAAAATAAAAAAAAAACTTTTATATATTTTAAGCAAGAGCCTAAAGGGGAAAAAAAAAAAAAAGCTATGCATGCTATGTGGTCATGGCTAAATAGGCAAAAGAGGTAAAGGTGCAGTAAGATGAATTGAACCTTGAATTTTCATCAACTGATTGGTTTTAAATTTTTATAAAAGAAAAGTGTTTTTTAATACAAATAGTAGTTGAAGTGTGCTATAATTTTTTGATTGAATCGTTATCTTATATAATCAGTAATTTTAATTGATTGTACTTCTTTTAATTGAAATTTTAATAAAATGATAATATGAAATAGATACTTTAAAAGAAGTGTGGATTCATGAGAGAGTAATTTAAATTGATTAAACTTTTTTTAGTTGAAATTTTAGTAAAATAATAATATAAAATAGATAGTTTAAAAGAAGTGGGAATGCATGAGAGAACTCATTTGATCCTCTCAGTAATATAAGTATATAGATTTATCACATTATAGTTTAAAATAATATATTAATAATTGCTATTTTTTTAAATTTATCCTTAACAATAAATAATTTAATAAGACGAAAAGGACTAGTCAAACATAAACAAGTGATAATTAATATGGACAGTTTAATAAAATCATATACAATTCAAGATATATTTATCAGTTTCTTAATTTATTTGAAATAGCTAAATGCGATAAATATTATGGACCGGAGGAGTATTTTCTATTAAAATGTTCTAAAATATTTATCCATTTTTTATAAATTTTAGATGAGATAAAGTTGATTTTCTATTTTTATTATATTTTTAAATAAAAAGTAAAGAAAAAAATTTAAAAACTATTCGAACAACTCAATTAGATTAACACTTCATTAAATTATGTATTAATGTTTATTTTGATATAAAAAAATAATATAAAATTAAAACTAATAGAGCTTACAAAATTTGATTACATTCTTTAAAAAGAAAAAAAGAAAAACCGACCAAAAACATTAAAACAACATCAGACTGTGGTTAGGAGTAAAGGCGGACTCCACCCCTTCAAAAAATAAAAATAAAAAATGTTGATATATAGCATATTTCATAAATGCGTCCTAATTTTAATTTTATAAATTATAGTATCTTTTTTTATTATTTACATTAGGGTGTAAATAAGGTTATTTACGCATAATTTATTAGAGATCAACTCTAAATTGACTAAAACATTCAAGTAAAATTCGACCTTCAACTATTCAAATTCCATCTCGAGCCGAACTTGGATATCAACATATCTATATCTATTTATATAATTGAGAGGAAAACAGAATCTGTTCTCACAAAATAGAGCTCTCTCATGAGTTTTCATCTTTTTAAAACTATTTAATTTTATTTTTTTATAGATGTTTATCTTTGTAAATTTCCTAACCCAGCAGAATTATATATTTTAACCTATTTGTTAATTTTAACTTATATTATGCACTATTTTTACTCGGAAACACTAAGCTGGAAAGGGTTGCCTCCAACACGTTTAAGACAAAACACTGTAATTGATTGAAGTTAGAGACTTTTGAAACAGCTTGTGATAAATTTTCTCCACAGCAAATGTATTTAAAAATAGGCCAAACTCTCTAAAAAATACCAAATCTTTACGACAATTGTCAATTATTATTATACCTTTTAAAGTTTATAAATATAACTTGTTTTTTTATATTGTGTTACTTTTATAGGTATTTTTTAATCGGTTTGATTTTTTTATTATAGTTAAATCTTTTATTATGACACAAAATACAAATATTTGATATTTTATTATGATTAAATCTTATGTACATAATTGTCATGTTGGCAAAAAAATCAGTTTGATTCGAATTTGATTATAAAAGGAACATAATTTGTTAAAATGAATTATATTTGCAAATTTTAAAAAATTTAGTTATAATTGATAAAAATCGCAAAGATCTAGTATTCTTTGAGAGTTTGGCCTTAAAAATATTCAAACTTTACATAATCATTTGGTTTATGTATAAGTTTATAAAAAGGAATTAGCTCAAAACGTTTCAGTTTTCTATCATTTGTCAGAGAGACAAAATTAAATTGACCATTTCTAACTTGTATTCCAAAGTGAATTTTATATCATGATATATTATATTAAATGGATATTTAAAATTAAATTGTCATAATAGCTTAACTACACTGAGTGGAAATTTAAATTAAACAATTATTTTTAACCAATAATTTTATATTTATATTTATATTTTATGGAATATTTAAATATTTACTTAGTACTAAATACAAACGTTGTTCTTAACACAATCATATTGATATTTAAACTATTATTTTTTTGGTAAAATGCACCAAATGGAATTAAAAGCTCAAAATTAGCAGATATATACAACTCTGAAATCTAGTCTCTGCCACCGTAAACCAGCAGAAACAAGACTCACAAAACTTCCAACAAAACAAAAAGCTATCTTTATACTAAGCTATACTCTGTCACTTTTGGTATATCTGTACAAATATCCCAGAATTACCAATCATGTGATAAAATTTGAGCAGCATATCTCTTTTAATTGCAGCAATGGTCTTCGTTTCATCAACTCTTCTATCTTCAAGAATACATTTGTTTCTTCCTCTCCATATATTATAGAGTTAATTGCAAATGCATACACAGACTTTATCCTAATTTGCAATTACAACATAAATTTTGAAACTTGGCAATGTCAGTAACCAACTTTCATTTTTTGGCAAATTGGTACACCGACCAATCACGCAACGACACATGGCGGTATATTACAATGTCCACATTAGTGTTTTTCGTGTTTGGTGTATCGATTTGCCAAAAGTGTAAAATTGGTTACTAACATTATCAAATTTCAAAGTTTATGTTGTAATTGCAAATTAGGGTAAAGTTCGTGTATAAATTTGCAATTAACCCTATATTATATATACTTCAGCTAAATGCGATCCTTCTCACTCTTGCTAGCAAACTCTTCCCCACTGCTTTCCTCGAAATCCAGGACAACTCCCTTCTCCACCTATAAACTCCTCTATCAATCAGACAACAATTCAGGACTTTCCCCATAATACTCTTTGACATAGCACAATCAAAAAACAAATGCTCTACCGTCTTTGCTTCATTATTACAAGAGATGCATCTATCATTATCAATCACACCCCAATTACTCAATTTATCCTCAGTCTTGAGTCTATTTTTAATTGCAAGCCAGGAAATGAAAGAGTGTTTAGGAACATATATATCCTGCACTCCAAACTACTTTCCACCACAACACAATTGGATAATGAATTCTAAATTGTTCATAAGCTGAGTTAATCGAAAATTTACCATTTTTGCCATGCTTCCACATAATAAAGTCATTTTTCTCTCTGTCTACTTTATACAACATTTTAATCATACTCCAGGCCTCCTCAGTTTGTTCATTCATTGGATCAGGCAGCCTCCACCAAAACCTTCCTTAAGCCAAGATTTCAAGACATGAAGCCCACGTAAGACTCCATGAAATTCAGCTTCAAAAACTGAGCTACCGTCAATATTCATGCCGAAACAACCAAGCCAACGCCCATAAAAGTCCAGGATTAATTCCCCAACTTTTTTGATTCCAAAAGTCCAGCAAAGCGCTCTGTTAATACTGACATAAGAGCATGTTTGGTACATTAAATAGACGTGGAATTGAATAGTTATTTCATATAAAATTATTATTTTTTATTTTGTTTTATATATAATTATTCTATAGAATTTCTATTTCATGATTTTGTGAAATAAACATTACCCTTAAAAAGTAAAAAATACCTATTTCATTTCTTATGAAATAACTGTTCCATTCCATAAAAATTTATTATAAACCAAATATGGCTTAGTTTAATTTTGAGGTGGACAAAACCATCAAATCTTGGTCACAATAAAATTCTTTTTTGAATATTTTTAATTATAATCAAATTTAATTATTTATCAAAATCAAGATACAATAAAAAAATATTATGTTATAACACAAATAGGCAAAATATTCATTTATTATTGGATGGATACATCTTTAAATTCAACATTTTTTTCATTTTAAATATACTTATGGAAAATAAACTAAATTGACGAATTGAAAATATTTGGGTATAATTCAATACCACATAATTATTTTGCTTCTTAGGCGATTAGGCCTAAAATTATTATGTTGAATCATTCATTCTGACCAATTCAAATAAAATTTAAGAATCAAAGATAGATTGGAGATCTTTCAACAACAAAGATGAAATCGTTTATAGGCTATGATAGTTTTATTTTATTTTTTTAATATTGTATTTTGTTTGTTTGTTTTGATAATTTTGTTTTATCCTTTCTATATAAGGGGTTTGTTGTCCTTTTTATGTGAAAGGTTGTTGTCCATTTTTTATGAAGGGTTTTCATGTGTTGGTTTTATCTGATGTCACAGCTATAGTTTCTGATTTTATAAATCAGTTTGCGGGTGATGGTAAAGATTGAGTGAAGACGACACTTTATTGGTGAAACAATTAGATAATTTATTTTTTATTTTCGTAAGTAGATCTGCGAATCAAGCAGCATGTTGTCTGTTTCATGTCAGTCATCGGGTTTAATTTTCAAATTTTCCCAAATTTCTTATAAATATAATTGTTTCGTATTCGATTAATGAAGTTCGATAAATTTTAAAAATAAAAAAAACTAAATTTTAATTTTAAAAAAAAATTAATATAACCAATTTTTTCAATGATTGAAATTATTTCAAAGACAGTAAACGAAACTGGCCGATTCGATTGATTTTTTAGTCCAATTTATACCATAAGTGAATTATTTTTTATTTTAGTTTGAAAGTCTAACAACCTAGTTTTTGTTAATTCTTATCAGTTTGATTTCATTATTCGATGTGATTTAATATGTCACACCCATGCTATGATTCTTACAAATTTAATATAGTCAGAAAAAAATAATGCAATTATAAAATATAATTTTTCAATTTAAGTTATAGATAATTATATATTAATTATTAATAATGGATCAAATGTTAAAATAATTAAAAATTAAGTAGTTGTTATTTATTTGAATTAGAAGCTAGTCAAATCTATTTTGATTTAGTCCTACTATTTCTAGATTAAGATCAATTAAAATATTTTATTTTAATTTTATTCAATATGTATTGTCTATAAAAGGCTATGCATCAATTAATTAATAATAAAAATTCATCATGGGTGTTTCATCATCAATTAATTAATAAGAAAATTTAATAAAATTTGGAAGTAGAAATTTTATCAAACGCAGTCAATGCGGACTTAATAAATCAAAAATAATTTATTAACAATAAAATATAAATCGGACGGGAATAAAAATTATATATTTATTTTTTTATATTTTATTAGATTTTTGGGCAAAATTTTCATGAAATTCGGAAGTCGTTTCTATTTGGGCTACGGGCTACTAGTTTAGAAATTAGTTTAAAGTGCATGATTGAGCTAGTATCAAACGACACTTTAGCCATTACCTATTTAAATGAAACAAAGCATATGAAATGAGCCCAGAAGCTCATTTCATTAAGTTTCAAACTTTCAAAAGCAGCTTGCTCTCAGAACAAAAACAAAACCTAGGATTTCGACCGTTTCGACAATTTCTCGTTTCTAACTCTATTTCTTCAACGATTATTTAAGTAATCGAGGTATTATACCCGTATTAAACGTTTAGTTTGATATATTTCGAATATATATCCGTTTATAAACGATTACTATATCAAATCGAACGTATACGTATTGTTTGTACATTCTGAATGTGAATATGGATAGATTGGATTGTATATACGTGTTAGGGGCGGAAAAACGGGGTTAAAGAACATTGGAAAGTCAGGAAAATCGGGTTTCCCGGGGCTGTGTACTCGGGTGCACGAACGTGCACCATTTGGAGGTGCACGAATGTGCACCATCCAGGGTGCATGGAGCACGACCGTGCACCATTCTGGGGTGCACGACCGTGCACCCAAGGTGCACGGTCGTGCACCATATTGACTTACCAAAGTTTGGAGACTTTTCGGGGCTTTTTTCCTTAAGAACTGACGTAGTTTTGTTGATTCGAAAACGTTTAAAAGTGTAGTTTCTTTTAAAGTAAAGTGAAAAGAGTTTAAAACATAAACCTAAAGACTTTTAAAATGATTTTAAAAGTGATGTTAAACGTTTATAACGGACTTTAAAAGAGTTAAAGTCGACGTTTAAACGGTTTTAAAGATTTAGCAATCGGTTTCGCTAAATACTTAGTATATGACTAAAAATTATTTTGACAATTAAGTCTATACTATAAATGGTTTTCTTTAGATATTGTTATACCTAAAATGAATCCTAGAGAGAAGTTTAAACGTTTTCTCAAAATGAGAATTATATATGGTTTTAAAACAAAAGAGACCATAAGTGCTACGTGTTTACATGATTATATGTTTGACCTGGAACTAGGTTTCTGAACCTAGAAGCTATATAGGAAATATATATTGATGTGTTTATCTTGTTTGCTTTGTGTGTTTAGTCCGACCAGCTATCTAGCAGTCTGACCACGATCAGAGGAGTCTAACATACATACCACAAGAATAAGTATCAGACCTAGCGGTGTTTGTGAGTTCATTTGTTTACTTTTGAATATTAGTATTCAATTATTTTTAAATTCATAAATCGCACTAAGTATGAAACTTAGTCAAGGAAAATCCACTGAAAGGAGCTATCTATTGGGCAACAATAGGACTGTGTGATCGCCGGTGATAATGAACTAGATGAGAGGTAAATATTATAAGCATATATATTGAGGTTAGGTTGTGAAGCCAGATGCTTACAAAGCGGCTCAAACCTAACAGGTAGTACTGAGGTGGCAGTGACTTAGATTCCGGCCCAGCAACCCTATACAGAGTTAAGATGGTTGTGATACATACGTATACAACTCATCATGTATTAAACAAGAGTTGAGCGTATGCATTATATATGATAGCATTATAACATAACAGGACTAGGGTTTCATTTGTATCGAGGACTGGTAATATTTTGATATACCGATATTTTACCAATATGTGATTTTGGTATTTAATTTTAAACCTATCTACTCACTCAGAAATATTTTTACCTCCGACTCCGTTGTTGTTTATCATTTTCAGGTACCTAGCTTTGGGTCTGGTCGAGCTTCCACCCTTCTCTGTCAGGGAAGCTTTTTCTTGTCAATATGTAAATAATACTTTGAACTCTTAGATGTTGCAGTAGTGTGTATAGGAGTGTTATGCCAGTGGCCACGTCGGCGTTCCTCTGTTGATATACTCTGATAGGAACACGATGTTGTTTATAAGTACCAGGTGGCTACTTACTAGGCATATGGTGTTTAGATGTGTCCCTCTACGGGTAGGCCAGACTTTGTGTCTTTGGTCTGCAAAGATACTGTGTATAGTTCTGTTGGCCTTACGTTTGTATGCCTGCTGTGCGAGTTTTTAATATGTTTAATACAACACTTTTGAAACGGAAAAGTGTTCTAGATATTTTATGAAACATATTATTCAGATGCGTGGTTTGAGACAGGGCTGCCTATGAGGTAAGACATGTGAGCTAATTCCCTAAACCACCACACCAGTTTTCAGAAATGTGCATGGGTTAGAATAACTAGGGTTATTCAGCCATCATTTTTGAAAATATATTTCGCTATATGAATATTTTCAAAATCATTTCTACGTTAAACGGAAAAATATTTTAACGGTGTTTTCTGAAAACGGATCGTATGCGAGGTACGATCTAGATTTATATTTGCGAAAAATTTATAGAGATTTTAGGCTTGCTACGGGTTTTGGAACAACCATTCTCATTCCCTAGTGCCGGTCTCGGCTCGAGTTTCGAGGTGGAAATCGGGTCGTGACAAAAATTTAATTTTAATTCCCATTTCAAATATTTATAAAATAATTGATGGAAACCAATTTCATATAATAATATTATCAAGCGAGTCCTATGAGATTCGCCCACTAAAGCGGACTTCAGAACTCGATGAAGAATGATACGTTAAAGATGACCAAGTTTAAGCTAAGAGAGATCGAGTCCTACGAGACTCATCAACTTAATGAAGAATTCATACAGATTCGTCCAAACAAGTAAAAGACTGAATCCCACAGAATTCAGTCATCAGATCCGAGTGCGGATATTCAAAGATCCAGGGTTCGAATATAATTCAACTATAATAAAGGAGACTTTAGTATATCTATATCTTCTAGAAAAACAAGAGACATTTCTATTTGAAATCATATTCTTTTTCAAGAAGTAGAATACTATTCAGGAGACTTGTTCTTAAATAGACCCACGTGCCAAATAGGAATCCTTTTTCTATTTGAATTCATATGCTAAGTAAGAATTCCTTCCCTATTTGGACTCTAAAAGGACTTAAGGTATTTCCTATACACAGATTCGAATTATAATAATACTCTCTTAAGCTAAATATGGACTTAAACATCAGAGTGTTCATCAGACAACAACTGTCCAATCAGCAGTCTAATATTATTTTGCAGGTTTGCACCAGTTGAGAAGACAGGCTCGATCAATTGGCGCCGTATGTGGGAAGAGCTTGACAAAAACCTAAAAAAGAAGAAGTTTTTCTGAACCAAATAAATACATATTGAAGGATGAATTTCAACGGGAGTCACCCCCAAGAACAAGCAACCAATAGATCCAAAAAAATAAAAAATCGCTCCACCTCTGGCTCTGCCTACCAGAGAAAAAACACCAAATGTCACAGGGCTAGCCTCGGCAGCAGAAACCTCAGGTTCGAATTGTTGGTAGAAATCCGTAAGTGTATGGAATTGACAGGTAATACAGACTTCAAAGTCCGGATATCGTATCCACAGGGAAAACTACTAAATACATGTTGATCGCAAACCGCAAGTGACGGTATCGCACATGTAATATAATCTGGAAGTACGGATATCGATCCCACAGAGACAATGGATTTAACGACTAATTTTGAGAATTCTTTTGACCGGTTAGCTACGAAATTTTTTTGAGAGTTTGTAATTAAAATAACTAAAAGTAACTAATTAACAAATAAATTAAGCAATTAAAATCAATAAAGTAAAAGAAATTTAAAAGATGATTTTTATAAATAATAAGAGTAAAGGTTCAAGGTTGATAATTTCGAATAAAAATATAAAATCATGAACAATGAATATCTTGGTGATTATCAAGAATCGAGCTATTCTAAAATATCGAATCCCGCTCTCTCGAGCCTCAAAGACCGAAATGATCACAACTCAGTTGTATTGCTAAAATTATAGTTCAGGCTAGTTTAAAGCACTCATAGCTCTCTCTCTCTCTCTCTCTCTCTCTCTCTCTCTCTCTCTCTCTCTCTCTCTCTCTCTCTCTCTCTCTCTCTCTCTCTCTCTCTCTCTCTCTCTCGAGTTACCACAGATAAAAATAAACAAATAACCTAGGCAAATTACTCACTCTCATGTTATAATAAACCTAGTCAAATGATTAAATGATATTTATTAAACAAACCCTTACGAACACGTATTCATTAACTCACTCTCGTGTTATTAATTCATACGCTGTTGATTAACTGATATATTTTAACTAAGCTCTCTCGAGTCAATAATTAAAACATAGGGCAATGGATGAATTGATCAAAAACATTCAAGCATGAAGAATATTAATCACACCAAATTTCAACACCTATTAATTAATCGATAATTAACGCACTCTCGTGTTATTAAAAACCAATTAACCAACTAAATTGTGATTATGAAGCAAACTCAAGATTACTCAAATTCCAACCCACTCTCGTGGTGTTGTCCTTTAAGTTTCAGATTATTTAGATCTATTTAATTAACAATTTCTCAATTAGTTAACTAAACATGCATCATGAATCAATTTAATCCAAGTATTAAGTTCAATAACCGAAACACGATAAATCACCAAAATATCCAAGGCCAATCAGTTATATAAATAAACGTTCATATCAACCCTCGAACTAAAGGTTTAGTTACCCATTGTCATATGAATTATAACAATGGATAAGTTATACCTTGAGTACTTGAGAAATAAAAGATAGAAATAATCTATACTAAAATAGTATTTTAGGTGGCTAAGCCTAAGTCTACATTAAGTGATATTTATGTACATCTCTTTTCTCTACATAAATGAGGTATATTTATAGAGTCACTTGGAGTGGAGTTCAAGTCAAAGATATCATCCTTCCATATAAAACTTGAGTGATGATCAAGTTAAGCATCTCTTTTTTCCTTTGAAGGTGGAGTAATGATCAAGTCCTTCCATAACCGTCTTGAGTGAATCAATCTTGACTTATCTTGTTTCCAAAAGAGCATATCTTCTTCCCTTAATGAGCGTTTGTTGTAGTCAAAGCTCATTTCCTTAGGTGCAAGTCAAGGAAGATCACTTTTTGAGTGTGAATCAAGCTTGTATCGCTTATGGAAGGTCTATGAGTGCTCACCAAGGCCCCGCACTTTCCAAAACTGTCAGAAACGGAATTTTCAGCCGGCTTGGAGGTCGTGGGCCGGCTCCGGGCCGGCCAAGCATCTGCACGACAGTTTTTCAGCTGCACATACTCTAACTTCAAAACCTCATAACTACTTGTAGACATGTCGGAATGAGCCGGTTCTTGATTCTACGGAAAGCTTGAGATGTCTACTTTATTGCTTGTGAAGAACACAAAGTCAATTGAGGTCTCTTAATGCTCCAAAACGTTCAATCAATGCAGCGGGGTCAGATTCATAAGTATGTATTTTTGCTCTTGGCGTATATTTTCATCAGATGTTCGCACCACATTCTAACATACTCCTATTATGGTCACACAAGGCTTCCAAATGAATTAAAACTCATGAAATACGCCGACATGGTTCTGGTTTGGCTTGGAACTTGGTTGGCTTCCTTGAACTTGACCCGAATCCTTCTGGCTCTGGCTATTTGACACTGTTTCAATCATAATTACCCCAAAAATGATAAGAATTAATATTTATTCGTAAAAACTATAAAACACGAAAATCTAACTATATAAGCTCTTATTTTACGCACAAGCGCTACAAACTAGCGAATAAATGCTATGAAAACTACGTAAAATAATAGCTTATCAATACACCTAGCTAAAATACCCAATTTGAATAGTCAAAAAGATAATTTGTTGGATTACTTAAACTAAAAATATTGAAATAACAATTAAACTAGAAATTCTTAAAGCTGAAATAAAATTAAGGTTTAAACAATAATAAGGGTGACCAGGGATTACTAATTTTCATTATGCTGTAAATCTCATGGGTTATGGATTATGTTGTCGAATTACGGCTCAGACTATTCTAAAGCACCTATAGCTCTCTCTCAAGCCGCTACAAATAAAAACAGACAATTAATCAAAGAACAGGCAATTACTCACTCTCGTGTTATAAGTAACCTAATTAATTAACTAAGTGATGTTTGTTAAGCAAACCTAAAGAACACGTGATTGTTAACTCACTCTCGTGTTATTAACTCCTACGTTGTTGATTAAGCGGTCTATTTCAATTCAACTCTCTCAAATTTCAATTAAAACACATGGCAATAGTTTAGGTGATCAAATTAAACTAAGCATTAATAACAATAATCAACACGCAATTCTGACAAATACCCATGAACCCAATATAATTAAACGTGCATAAATCCAATTAATAATCCCCGATGAAGGGTTTAGTTACTCATGATCGAATATAGATCAACAATATAATAAATAGAATTCATAGTTGATAAGATAAACAATTATAATGACCTCTCTGAATTATAGTACCTTAATTGTATAAAATATCCCAATACTAAATCGAAGATAAAAATCCAGACCAAAAGTAATTGAATCGAAAAGTAGAAATAGCTAATAAACTAGGGCTTTTGTCTAATGTAAATTGTGCGAACCTCTTCCAAGATCATGATAAAGCCTAATTATACCCTTAAACAAGTAGGGCTAACACTAATTTTGAGCTCTATGTAATGTCTAAAATGCCCCGGGACTTCAGTGCTTGAACCAAAACTCGTAAGGCCAGAAACGTAATTTCAATCAGCACCTTTGGGGTTGGCGCGATGTGCAAGGTTTTGGCACGTCATGCTAACCAATTTTTCTCACAGGAGCACGACGTGCCCATGTCTCTCCTTGGACGTGCGTTTTCTTCTGCCTTTGGCTCAACTTTCAGCACGACATGCTGATATTTGGCACAACGTGCCAACTCAATTTTTCACATTTTGCACGACGTGCAAGCGTCTCTACTCCACCGTGCATTTTCTTTTGTCCTTGGGATGATTTCTTAAACATTTGGCACGACGTGCAAGCCTTTGGCACGATGTGCTAACATCATTTTATCTTTGAAATGCTCTGTACCTCATCCCAACACTGACGATTCTTCAAATAGGTCCAACATTGTTCCATTAAGCTTTGAAAATTATCGGTTTCAATGCATACACCTGAAAAGCTTGCACACAACAATAAGCACTAAAACAAGTTCGAATTAAATGATAAAACTGCAGTAAACACATTGAAAAAGTCCACAAAAATAGGAGTTATCTCGAGACTTGGGACCACTAACTAAGCTTTAAAATGACAATGGAATGGATATATGGAACAAGAAACGTAGGGAGTCAAAACCTAGCGAACATAGGGGTTTTTTCCGGTTCTGTAAGTGGTCACTTGTGCATGAATGTTTAAGTAAATACTCGCCTGTAAACCATGAACTCACTCAGTAACGACTGACCCCCCAACAGTGTTTCATTTCAGGTGAAAGTATCTGAAGTGCCAGACTTCCATTCTTGTTCCGGAAGTCTGTAAGTAAGCAATGAAGAGAAGTCAGTCAGTAGTGCTGCAAGTAGTCTAGTCCTAGTTTAGATAGTATGTATAGTCTGCCAAACAGTTTTAAAGATGTTTTGTGCAAACTCTGATAAAGTATATGTATGTACATATTTTATAGAAATATGCTTTTAAACCGTTTGATGTCTTTAACAATTATCTGTGAATGGAATTGGTTAGAACTATGATGTATATAAATTGAAACAGGGCAGTGCTTGAGAGAAAGTATCGCTTAATAAGACCCTAGTTTCTATGGATTATTTTGTAACGTTCTTCAGAAAGTAAATGTGATAATTTATAATCGATGACCGTAATGTTTAAAAAAGTTTTTTGAAAACGTTTTATGATTGTTTTGCAAAAACAATTATACTTTTTTTAAGGCTTGCTACGGGTTTCGGAACTACCATTCTCATTTCCTAGCGCTTTTCGCGGCTCGAGATTTTGGGTCGTGACATAAGTACATATCCCATGATGCGCCTCGGGATATATCTTTGCAATTGCTTTGCTGATACTTTCATGTCGATCGGAGATTATGCACATTTCGTCTCTAACTCCCAATGTTTCTCTAATTTTGTCAAAAGACCATTCCTACGAATCATTATTTTCTAAATCTACCACACAAAATGCAAGCGGAAAGATTTTATTTGCTGCATCTTGAGTTGCTGCTGTGAGAAGAGTTCATCCATATGCTGCTTTTAGAAATGTTCCATCCATAACAATAATTGGCTTACAAAAACCCAACCTCTAATTGAAGCATTCAATGATATGAAAACATATAAAAATCCGTTTTCTCTCGTTTCCAGTTTAGTAACAGTACCGGGATTTGTTGTTTTCAAGGCATGTAGATAAGAAGGCAACAACTGGTACGAATCAGCCGGATTTCCTCTCGTAAGGTCCAATCCCTTTTCTATTGATCTTCAAGCTCTCTGATAGGTTAGTTCGACTCCATTCTCTTTCTTGATGTCTCTAATAATGTCTGCCGGTGTATAATTTTTTTTTTTTTAATTTGCATCTCGTTTATAAAATTTCCAATTAAATCTGATGTGGCCTGCCTTTTATCAGCCATTCTTTCCGCCACTTTGCATGTGTGTTCTTTGTTGAATTTTCGGACAATGAACATGTTTGTTTTCTTACTTCTTGACGCTCTTAATTTCCATTGGCATTCAGCTTCATTGCAATATACTCAAAACGACTTGTAAGATCTGAACTGAAAATGATTTTTGATGGCATAAATGCTCAATATAGTCTTCAATATGCGCTTATCTCGGTATTTTTGACCTTTTTCTATTTCTATTTCCTTTATTTCATCAACTACAAAACTATCCATGTATGGACTTTGAACTTCTTGATCTTCAGTTAACATTCTATCCATATCCGTTGCATATTGAAAGATGCTTGAAATTGAATTTGAGTCATCATTATTTTTTGAGTGGTTTTGCTGTTCACAAATTTCTTCTATCGTATTTTTGTTCAGATGTGTTGATCTTGATGATAATACATATATCAACACGTCTTTTTTTTTTATTTCAAGACAAAATGGAAATTGTGTTGGATCTGTCTCTTTACTCTTCATTTGGAAGTAGAAGGCTAAAACATCATTATCTTGTATTAATATCAGTGGATAATCTGTTTTAATCTGGATAATAATAACAAGGTCAACAGAAAAGCAACACAACATCAATAACAAATCAACAACGCCTGAACAGGAATGTTAAATCAATATTCTATTATAATAATTAGTCAACACAACATCAACAAAATATTAACAGGAAATCAACAACACATTTAATAAAAATTTGATAAAATATTCAAAATACATGATATTTGATTTTCATACTTGTGTCTTCTAAATTTATTTGTATCTGTTTTGCTACTAATTCTTCAAGATCTTTCATGCAATAATTTTTCGGTATAAACAGTCTTTTGATAGTAAAATCTGTATACTGGAGCTTATTGTCCCAATATCCATTATATTGAATAAAAACTGCTATGCTTTCCATTCTTGAACAGAAATCAACATAAAATTTAAAAATTATTTTATTTGATTCTTTAAAAATAATTTTGTATTAAATATCATGTATTCTATTTACTGAAGCTAATTTTTTGAAAATTTTACTTAATTTCATTTTAAATAGATCTAAACAAATATAAAAAAATAAAATAATTAATAGACAAAAGATCAAATCTAAATTGGAATAAACTCAATTGTTTCTTTTGTAGATTTCTTATATAGGGATTGTTGTGCCGTGAAGATTTTGAATCTTTGCTTCTGTAAGAGGAAAATGAAGTCGAAGATCAGCTTGAATTGAATTGATGATTGCGAATTCTGTGATTATCGAGGAGAGAGAGAGAGAGAGGAGCTGAGCGAGAGAAAAAAAAAGTCAATGAAGAGAGAAAAATGTGAGCTGCGAGGAAGAGAGAAAATAATGATGATAAGAGAAAAAATAAATAAAAAAAAGATCCATCTGTTATTAGGGTTTATTATATAGAGTTCGTATAAAAGTTAATTTTGCCAGCGTGTATGGTATTTTAGGAATCTGGAAATTATGACCGTATAAAAGTTATTTGTTAGCAAATATAAGTTGTTTCTGAATTTCACTTCTTTTTTTAATGCAAAACAGTTGCAAGTTTTATCAATTATAACCAAAACTTTCAAAATCGTCAGGATTAGCCAATTTTGAAATATTCAAAATTTTTTGTAGCTATTTAGACTAATCTTGCATGGAATAACTTAGGCTTAAATTTTAAAAATGGTTAGCAAATGTTCTAAATATCCCAAAATCGACTACTCCTAACGATTTTGAAAAATTTGGCTATAACTGATAAAATCAGCAAACTTTTGGTATTAAAAAAAAATTAGCCCTTTTTTTTAAATGGTTGCATGGTTAAAACCTATAAAACTGAAAAACCAAGCCGTTTTAAATGGTTAACCGTTAAAATTTTTAAATTTAGGTTTTTAATTTTAAAAACCGTACTACTATGTACCGATTTAAAAATTATCCTCGTAGACCGGTTAATCGATCTGCCCACCCCTAGAATGGAGGTAGTAATAATTTAATTATTCTACTATTTGAAAATAATTTCACAAAATAAATATTTAAAAAAATTGATTTTATTTCTTTATTTAAAATTCCAAACACCTCCTAAATCCATAAAATAGGAGCAAGCAGCGAATCTTATCGGATCCATAAAATGCACCCCCGGTAAGGTTCAGTGCACTGAACTCACCTTCTTTTTAATCAAATCTACCTTTTTCCCACAATTACCAAAAATATTACAAATTATTACACAATCATAAAAATATTATCCAAATTAGTACCAACAGTAATAAAATCGAAAACCTATAAATATAAATAGAAGTTCTTGCTACACCCTTCACATTATAACACTAATCCAGAATTCACGCTCACATCAACCAAATTAATCTCACAAAATTTCATCCATTTTCCCTTAACTAAACCTCATTAATCCACTTAATTACTCACAAATTCCACGGTAATCCGATTTCTCAGCTTAATTACATTTTCATTTATGTCAATTGATTATAATTTCATTTGCAGGAATTTTAGTTAATGTTTTGTTCTGAGGAAATGGAAATGGAAATGGTAATGGTGAGCTGTTAGGATTAGGGTTAGGGTTTGTATATAGAGAAATAGAAATGGATTCAGCGAGGAATTGGTTTCAGAAATTTCAACCTAGAGAAAAATTGAGATCATCAACGAGGAAGAAAGATGCGTCGGATGGATCGTCGAATAGTAATGAGCCGAGATCGCCGCCGGAAGACGATGAGTCTTTGTCGAATACTACGAAACAGAAAGTTGCTGCTGCTAAACAGTATATTGAGAATCATTATAAAGAGCAGATGAAGAATCTTCAGGAACGTAGAGAACGGTATAATTGTTTTTGTTTTGAATTTTGTGTTATATGCATTGTGATTCGTGTGTTTTTTTTATTAGAAATCGATTAAATAGAATTGGATTGGATGTTAATTTTCTGTGTTTTTTGTTAGGAATTTTTGAATAGTGTGTTAGTAAGGGAAATGTATTTTTTTTATTTAGGCGAACCGTGTTGGAAAAGAAGTTGGCTGATGCGGATGTGTCGGAGGAAGATCAGAATAACTTACTGAAATTCTTGGAGAAGAAAGAAACAGAATATATGCGTCTTCAGCGGCATAAAATGGGCGTTGATGATTTCGAATTGTTGACCATGATTGGCAAGGGTGCATTTGGTGAGGTATTACACACTTTTTCTTGTTGGTACTGCTGCTGCTATGGTTGTTATGTGATTGGCTATTATGTTGATTATGCTGTCACTGTTTTTTTCTTATTTTCTCTTCATTATAACCTTTAAGATATCCTTGTTATGCTAATTATTCTGGTATGTTTTGGCTGGAAAAGAAATTGACATCATTTGCAATTAAACATGTATTAAATTGAATTGATTTCTTATATCTTGTCGATTTTGGCTTGATTTGCTAATTTTAAAATGACTTATTTATGTTGCAAGAATTGAATTTTAGCATTTGTACTTCTCAAATATGAGAATGCATGTAATTTATTTTTGATGAATCAAGACTTTCAAACTAGTAAATAGACTGTATTTTTCTGTAGTAAGTGTTTTTTGTACTCTACATTTTGTATGTAAATTGTCTGTAAACATACATGATTGGCAACTGCAATGCTGTGAGTTAGATAGGTCAACTTTATTTAATTGTTGGTAAGGGAAAACATAATTATGTAGCGATGAACTTGAGTGATTTATTTACCTCTTTTTTATTCTAAGCCTTTAGAAGAGGTTAGGAATGAGGATACTGACTAGATCTGGTATCAAAAAATTTCCTACACTTTTGTGTCACCTTTGGCCATCAGTTTATAATGATGTAAATTTTGCTTTCTGGGCAGGTTAGAGTGTGTAGGGAAAAGACAACGGGGCACGTGTATGCTATGAAAAAACTTAAGAAATCAGAGATGCTTCGCAGGGGCCAGGTAACTCATTCATTGTCCTCGCTGGCCGCTGCCTGATTAAAGGGATTAAGTTCTTACAATATCCTTATCTCTATTTGGCATTTCAATCTTTTCTAGGTTGAGCATGTGAGAGCTGAAAGGAATCTACTTGCAGAGGTTGATAGCAATTGTATTGTAAAACTATATTGTTCCTTCCAAGATGATGAGTTTTTGTATCTTATAATGGAATATTTGCCTGGTGGAGATATGATGACTTTACTTATGAGAAAAGATACATTGACAGAAGATGAAGCTAGATTTTATGTTGCAGAAACTATTCTAGCTATTGAATCTATCCATAAACATAATTATATTCACAGGTTTGTGGTTAAAGTTAATGATCAATGACAGTGTCAACGCTCTGTTGCAACTTGCAAGTACCAGAAAAAATGTGAAATATTGGCTGCAAAATTACAACTTTTTTTATGATCATGTATTATAGGGATATCAAGCCCGACAACTTGCTACTTGATAGATTTGGACATTTGAGGCTGTCTGATTTTGGGCTATGTAAACCACTAGATTGCAGCACTATCCAAGAAGGGGATTTCTCAGTAGTGAACAACACTGCCAGTGGGACAACCCAGAATGAAGAACGGTCAGCAGCTCCAAAGCGCACACAACAAGAGCAACTACAGAATTGGCAGAAGAACAGGAGGATGCTTGTGAGTTTTTGACTATTACGCATCTGATTTGCATGTCCACACCTACACAGTACGCATTCGATTGCAAATTCACACTATAGCTTTGCTCAAGTGCGTGTGTCTGATTAGTCCATTCTGTCATATTATGTAAATTCATATTTAACTTTCTTTATTTTGCATTATCTAGTTCTTGAGTTGACCATGTGGAGGTCATGGCATCATACACTGCAATGTGATTGGCTACATTGTGTTATGTATTCAGCAACTTGTTTTCACAATTTGTTTAAATGGAGCGCTGGCTTTTGTCTTTTTTTTTTTTTGCATTCAATTTTGGTAATCACCAATATATGTCCATTGCAGGCTTATTCCACTGTTGGTACACCTGATTACATAGCTCCAGAAGTGCTGTTGAAGAAAGGTTATGGGATGGAATGTGATTGGTCAGTTCTCTTTAAAATTTCCCGATGAGACATTTGGATATGGCATTTCAATTAATTGTAGATTAATATTGCAGTTTTAAATGTCGCAATTGAATTTCTTATCACAATGCTATAAAATTTATGCAACTAATAGGGCCTAGAGTGTACTTAGCAGCAAAGTATAATGATGTAATGTCTCAAGAGATGCCCCTTATGTTTAAAGTACTTTATACTAGTAGAACTAATGAATTAAGGAATTACAGGTGGTCACTTGGTGCAATTATGTATGAGATGCTTGTTGGATATCCTCCTTTTTATTCGGACGATCCAATGTCAACTTGTAGAAAGGTAGACTACCAAATTTATTCCTTTTTTTTTGTTAATTTCCCTCTCTACTATTTTTGAGTCTAGTTAATACACACAACTTCATGGCTAAGCTTGAATGTTATTAACATTTTTTGATAATACGCATGTATCACTTTCTCTTCAGAATGAAATTAGTTTCTAAATTTTTGCAAACTTGAATGAAGAGTGGTTGAGCTTTGATTAGGTAGAATGTGGGGGGGAAATTTTGCAATAGAAGGGATCACTTTGGAGCCAACAATTATCTTTTGTTGTGATACTATTGCTTTCTTTGCAGATAGTAAATTGGAGAACTCATTTGAAATTTCCAGAAGAGGCAAGGTTATCTCCTGAGGCAAAAGAGGTTGTTAGCAAACTCTTGTGTAATGTCAACCAGAGATTGGGAACAAAAGGCGCAGATGAATTAAAGGTGTTGTATGGTGTGTCCTTTTCTTGAATTCTTGATTTGTTGTATAAGTTAGCTGCAAATTTAAGAAATTACCTCCTGTTTTTTTTTTTGACAGTGTCATCCATGGTTCAAAGGTGTTGAATGGGATAAGCTTTATCATATAGAGGCGGCATTTCTCCCAGAGGTCAATGATGAGTTAGATACTCAAAATTTTGAAAAGTTTGAAGAGGTTTGCACCTGTCTTTGTTTCTCATAAGTTTATCAATAGTTTTCTTCTATCGGCTCGTGTTGCTCATTGCTACTGTTTTCTGCTGCTTCCTATTTTTCAGCAGTCTGATAACCAGAGTCAAAGTGGAACGAAAGCTGGTCCATGGAGAAAGGTCAGTTGTGTCTTTTTTAGTATGTGACTATAATATCTATAGATTTGTACTATGTATCATTGTACCTGAATCCTATCTCATTTTATTGTTTGCATGCTTTTGAGTGAATCTTTTTTGGTCCTTTTTCTTTCAGGAAAAAGTAAACATCTCTCTAATTTTCTGAATTTAATTAATGAGTAGGTGTAGTGTGACCATCATAAGTAAGGACTAAGAGTGTAAGCATTGCGTATTTAGTCATTCAATTTTTTTTCAAAGCTTTCTATTTTGTCTTGAGAAGTTTCACGTGTATAACATGTATTTTGGGGAATGAATGTGGCTAGAAGGAAAAGGTTTGGATTTGGGATACCAGTTTTTGAGAATCATAATACAGAGTTTAATTTGTGTTTTTTTGGAAATAAGGAAATTAGCATGTCCAAACTGCTATACTTATGATGCTTATAATTTTTAAATGGCACTTCAGAGCTAGATTGTGGAATCATTTTTCGTGTCTAAATCTAATGCTTTAAACCCTTATTTCTTTCTCAATATTTTCTTCTACTTCTAACAGTGATTCACTTTCTTCTTCAGATGCTCTCTTCGAAAGACCTAAATTTTGTGGGCTATACATATAAGAACTTTGAAATCGTAAATGATTATCAAGTTCCTGGAATGGGTAATCTTGCTCTCTCTTATACGTTTAACTATTTCATCTTTATATGCTAGCTTGTTTTCATTTGCAATTTTGATTCATGTTTTTAGTTTGTTTATTTAAATATTATTTTGGTTTTACTTTTTGATTAATTTTATTTATTTACTCTCTATTTGTTAGAACAACATTTTTGTGAGAAATTATATAGAGTTCCCAAGTGTGCTTTGAGCCTTGAAGATATCATTGGAAAGGAGGGAAAAAGCTAACAGTCTTTACAAGAATAAAGAATAATATTGAATAACATACATTTTTGATGCATGCCTTCTTAGTTTCAAATATTTTCTAGGTAATAAATTATGTTAGGAAGAGTTATTTTATTTGGATAAGTTTATGGGTGGATAAAATAGTATGCCATTTTTTCATAATCTTCATGTAAGTTTCTGGATATGGTAAGCGAAGATGCATATGATTAGATATTCAAAAGTTTATTGTAAAATTCATTAATCATGTATAGGGGCTGTGACTGGTCTTACATTTATTATGTCCCTGTAATTTGGGTTTGATAGGTGGTTCTGATGATTTGATGTTTGCTTAATGCTTTGGGTACTTCCATATAAATTTCATGTATAATGGTGATTAATTTGATTTTTTTCCCTCCGTCTTCTTTCTATTTTCCCATGTAGCTGATTTGAAAAAGAAAACCACTAAACCGAAGAGGCCATCAGTCAAGTCACTATTCGGTAGGCCGAGTTTCTTATGATATATATTTGAACCATGTCATATGATCTTTGTTTAGTTTAACCTTTTCTCTGTTGTCTAAATATGTGCAGAAACAGAGTCCGAAACATCAGAACCATCGGATACAATCAGCGAGCCATCTGTTCAAGGGAGCTTTCTTAATCTATTGCCTCCTCAATTAGAAGTATGTGAAAAGCACAAGAATTCCCTTTAACCCCAATTTTTATCGCCTTTTAACCTTCAATTATCAGTAAATGCTGCTTTCCGCACTTTGATTCGATGCTCTCAATGCTTAATATTCCATACTTCGACCAAGTGCGGGGATCCTGGCCAAAGATTTTGGCCTCGGATAATTAACAAGGCAGAAACTAGAGAGGACAAGGGAGTAGATAAATTACTGATTCATTTAATGTTGTCATTTATAATGTTGCTTCAAAATATTGTACAAATACGAATCCTTTTAACTCATACCATGTATATGATATAAGCATTATTGTTAACTTATGATAGCTAAAACAGATGGGAGCTTCATTTTGTATTTCTATAATCTTCCAAAAATTGCGTAGGACGCGTTCAAATTAGCTTGAATCTTTGGTATATAGTCAAATTTGATGTTACGCAGTTGCAGCGGTATTGTTAATTTTTTAGAAAATAATTATGAATTTCTATTTTATATAAATAATATTAATTGGAGAATAATGTATGTATTAGCTTTTTAAATATTAGAAATATTAGAAATAGTTATAGATAAAAACAGTATATCTGCAGTAATAATTTAGTGTAAGAATATATAATTGGATTGTAAAAATTTTACATGTTACTTGGTTGGGGATAACTTGATTAAAGAAGTAGAGCTGTATGGAAAGTAGTAATTTTTTTATATATAATTCATTTTATTCATATTATAGTCCAACTTCCTTTTAATTAAACTGTACAATACAACAATATTTTAGATAAATTGCACTTCTCTAGTCAAATGGTTAGCAAAACAAACAATATTCATAAATCTAATGCTTAATCATATATTTCTCGACAAGTACACTTCCTGTCAAAGAGGTTAATTACTCATAAATTTAATTATTAGGGAAGTAATAATAATTTTACATGGTTTGTAATTATATATATAAAAATTGTACTTGGTTTGTTTTTAACTTCTCAGAAAGTTGATTTTTATTCTTATGTATAAATGATAAAAACAATATAATTCTTAATAAATAATAAAAACAATATAATTTTACATCTATTTATTTAAGGAAGTATAACTTAAATTTTATTAAAAAAAATTACTTTTCTAGTAAAGAAAAAGTTTGACTGTCAACTTTCTAAAAAATAAGACATTAAAATGAATCAAACAAATTCTTTTATCACTTTCTTACCCTAGTCAACTTATTCTCGTGAAAATTTTATTATCTTTAACATTGGATGTATTAAAAATAAAAGTTAATTTTCCAAAAGTTGAACAACAAAACAAGCAAACACATTTTTTACTTTCTAAGTAATTGATTTTATGAATAACTAACTTCTTAAGAAGTGTATTTCTGGAAAGTATATAACTAAGTGAAGTGAGGCTTTAGATTTTAATTTGCTCTTTATGTTGTAAAATAAATCTATTTAGAAGGTTTACTAACTTTGTTTTGTTAAATAAAGGTTGTACTTTAGATTTAATACAACTTTTTATTAAATGTGAACATAAAATCTTTTTTTTACTGAATACATGCATTTAATGTAAACCAAATTACTCTAAGACTCTTACATATATTATAATTTACACCTTCATCTTTTAAATTTGAAAATTAAACGACGTGCTCTTTCACTTTTTTTTGAGTTAACTTTTTAGTCTTTTTATTTATTTTTGGTGTTAATCAAGTAAGTCAAACGATTTAATTAAAAAAATTGAATTTCAACTCGGTACTTAAATTTATTTTTGACACAAGTATAAATAAAAAATTATATTTTTATGAGATTCAATAACTTAATTACTCTAATTTAATTTACTTTACTTTTTTTAATTCTCTTGATTTTTTTTTAAGTTTTCTTACTTTATTTATTTTTTAAAACTAAAAAAATAAAAAAAAAAGTTCCAAAAATCAAAAAATCAAAACGTTAAGATATGTGTAAAAATTAAATTAAATTAAAGTCATTAAATTATAATAATATAATTTTTATTTATATATATTAAAAATATTTTTATTTTTTAATTAAGTCCTTTAACTTAATTGACTAATCCAAAACTGAACGGAAGAATTAAAATGTTACGGAAATAAAAAGAAAAGGCTATATGATTTGATTTTCAAATAAAAAGACAAAATTATAAATTATGATAAATGTAAAGGACCGGAGAGTAATTTGCTCTTTAATATATGATATGATCACATACAAATTCATGAGAGAATAGTCGAGTGAAAACTCCGTAAGCATATCAAGAAACACTGGGTCAACACGCCCTCAAATTTGTGTTTTAAGTCAAATAAAAACATTTTAACGTTTTAGGTCAATTAGATCACGAACCTGTGTTTTCGTAAGTCATTTTAAGTCATTTTTAGTTTTATTGGCCTATTAAATTCTCAAACTCACTTAATTTAGGCCATGTTATCCAAAATGAATACCTCAAACGCTGATTTATCTTATCCCGAGACACAGATTTGAGAATCTAATTGATTAAAGCAATCAATTTGACTCCGAAAACACAAGTTTGGAATCTAGTTGTCTAAAAAAATAAAATGTATTTATTTAACTCCGAAACACAAATATAAGATCGCGTTGATTCTTAAATTGAATATAAAGAGATATATAATTTGATTCATAATGAAAGAGCGACATTTCTATCATATAGTTCATTTAAATTTGAACGTCTGACTCATTTCTTTAAATAAAAAGTTTTTATAAAGGTTATTTCGAAAAAAATACTTCAAAATCCAAATAACAATAATTCCTAGAATCAAACTCAAATGATGGAACAATTAAGACTCAAATTTAAACCAAAATGTTTTATTATTTTTTTTGGACAATGAAACATAAATTTGGAATTTTGTTCACAACCTAAATATTCTGTGGTTTGAACTTGCTATTGCCTTTAGTGATGTTGCAATTCAGTGGTTCTACGATTCCCCTAAAGGCTCCATCTGTCAAGAAAATATGCCCATAGGATTTCAATTTCATTCATTTTAAAATCAACTAATAATCTAATTTATTTTTTGATTTATATGTACTATAGTTCAAGCCTATAAATAATTAAATATTTGTTCGACCACATTGACCGGTCATTGTGGCAGAACTTCCAACTGGAGAAGGGAGAAGAATATTATATGGTTACATAAGCAGGCATCCTGCCCAATTCATTCATTATCAAAACTAATGCTAAATTTATTACTATTTATACTGCAAATATCTATCTATAAAATGAAAGAAGACAATAAGAGAGAGAAAATAGACGGACTGAGACTATTAAAAAATATAGTAAGAAATTTTTAAATGATTGAAAATAATCGATAATCAACGGTCAGAAAAAGCGAACATTAATTACGTCTCTTTAGTTTTACAAAGTGAAAATTAGTCGAGAATCGGATGCAGAATCAGGATGGGACGAGAAGTCCAAAACCAATGCCTCATACCAAGACTTTCACTGGCGTTCCAGACACCATGACTGTCGTAATTCACGATTGGGGTTTATGTTTTTTTTTTTAATTTTTAAAAAATTTGAAAGTTAAAACGACATTATTTTGATCTTCTGATTTTAAATCATAATTCCGCCTTGGTAGGCAATACTTTTTTGCAGTGTTTATGGTGTATTTGCAGTGTTTAATGGTATAAACCATAAAAAAAACACTACAAAATACCATAAATACACTATATATACACTAATCTTACAATATAAAAACACCATAAAAACACTATTATTACACTATAAAAATAAAAAAAATCATAAAGCTTAAGGCTTTCATGTTCTGTTTCCTATGGGAAATTTCAAATAATTTGTTGTTCTTAAAGATAATGTTGGCAGGCACGTTGGTTGTTTAATTTTTAATGCAAAAGTTGAGCAGGCGAAGACTTGGACCCCTTTCAACAAGTTTATGAACGTTTTGACCACTTAGCAAATCTGCTGCTTCTAGTTTGTTTTCTTTTGATGCAAATGTAAATGGGGCTCCCCCACACTTGGAGTGATGGATATTTTATTTAAAGTTAATTTTACATAAATAAACGATTATATTTTTTGTAATATCTCTAAATAAAAACATAAATGAGTTATAATATTTTTTTTCTGTAATATCTCTAAATAAATATTAAATGACTATTTAATAATCGAAACATATGAAATTTTTGATAGTAAAACAAAACAAAATAAAATTATATTCCTTTTATTTTTTTTAAATATCACTTTAGATAAATATATTTATCTATCAATAAATATCATTTTAAAATTTCTATACAATTTTTACAGCTACATTCTAAATTTTAGCCTTCTTATTAAGTGATTTCTAATTCAATTTTCAAAAGTAATTTCTTCACTTGGTGGTCAAGTCAAGCTGAAAATCAAGGTGTTTGTGGTAACCTGAGCCAAGCTTCCCGCAATACTAATTTTTCCCCATTTCTCTTCTGGGATAGATTCTGCTAACTGATTTCGTGAGAGAAAGGTGTTAATAATTTTATTTTTAGAGCTAAATTCTTCACTAATAAAGCTAATAAATAGAGTTATAATTCCTCCATCCCATTTAACAAATGTCATATTTGATTTTAGAATGTCCCATTTAAAAAGTTCTATTTCTATTTTTGAAATATTTTTCTATTAAATTTCTCTTCTAATCCTTGTTTTAGTCATTTTAAAAGAACTTTATGAAAAATTCCACTATCATTAATAGATGCGAAACATGAAAAAAATATTAAAAGACAAAGATAATAAATGTTTTATTAATCTGTGTGTAAAAGCAAATGAGACTTTTAAAATGAGACAGAGAGAATATTAGTCTTTAATTTTATAATTTAAGATAAAAAAAAAAGAAACACTTTTTAATATTAGCCATTTATTCTAAAACGACAACTAAATAAAAACAGAGAGAATTAGACAATCAACATATATTAATGTATACAACAAGTAAGAAAATAAATATAACTTTCTAACAAGAATTATAACTGTTCATCATATAGTGAGAGGTGGGGTGAGACACGCACTCAAAATTTTAGATGACAAGGAATCAGCGCGAAGATTAGAAGTCGTCATCCGATAAGACCGGGATATTTTTCTAACTTTGGGCGGTGACCAAATTCCATCCTAGAGTACTAGTAACTATACCAATCCGAGATTCATGTCCGAGTACTAGTATGTCATAATTTGTGTGAATACAATTAAATTTTACTATTGTCCTAATCTATCCTATTTATTCAGTTAATTGCATGTGATATGGAAGTAGAAAATATACAATTGCAGAGTAGTATGAAATCTTTCAGCAAAGGGAGAGGGGAGGATGAATAGCTATGAATCTTCCGTCACAGGCTGAACCTTCTCTTAATTTGTATGCCCGTGATGTTGGATCTTTCCTCGTATTAAGAAAGAAAGCAAAAGGAGACTATCTTTAATATATTCCGAGATCGAATTAGTGATCCACCCCGTACATTTGATAACATTATATAAAAAGAATGTAACCTTTCTGATAGAGAGACTTCTTCAATAACTTAGTCAGAAAGAGACCAAACACAGAAGTAATTGAATCATATTAAGGTTGTCTGGTCATTCTCTATGAAATCTTCCCTTATTGTTTGCTATATCAGATAAGGACATATAATAGACCTCAATATACATTTAGCCTTATGTCTATAATTGATTTTACAAGTTTTAATGTCACTATATTAATTAACCCTAATTGTGTTTATATGAGAGTTGATTTTATGTATTTACCATCTTTAGACAACCAACTGATTCATATGTTAATTAGTTGTAAATTTTCTATGTCAATTCAATTTAATTGACTAGCCAAATGAGACTAACTACTTACTAACCCTAAAGTCAATTTTGAATATTTACAACTATTTACTAACCCTAAGATCTACTCTCTTAATTTTTGATGCCTTGATTGCAAAAATCCTCTAAAACTTGGAGAGTACCCTTTGGGTCACTTTATTCTGTTGGCTCGGTGATGTTCGTCCCTATCTTTACAATTTTTTTCCGACAGATCTCCCACTGCTTGGTTTCCCTGACCGGTTCCGTCGTGGATTCCACGCATGGGGGTTGAAGTATTTCATCTATTGGTAACAACTCAGTTAGGGTTGCCGTGTAGGACGCCTCCTCTTCCTCCAGATTCCCTTCAACTACTAGCGTTCCTTCCTCCGTGGGGATCATCATCCTTTGATGTTTAATGTTGATCACCACTCCCGATTCATAGAGGAAAGGTCGTCCCAGTATCATGTTGTGGGGGAGCTTTCTTTCTATCATATGGAATGGAGAAGCGCCACTATAACTATTCCTTAAAGATTTTGGAACCACAGTTTGAATGTGGTTGTGCCTAACGAGGGGAGGCTTGTCCCTCCAATCCCTCTAAGGGTCTTTTAGTTGCACCTTTATCCTAATCATGCTTCCTCCCATCTCTTTATAGGCATGTTTTGTGACCACATTAGCGCCTACTCCCGGGTCTACCGATATTTTTTGGGCTTCCCTTCCTTCTGCTTCGGCTTTGACCATAAGGGATCTCTCTCTCATTTCTGTCTGTTCTTCGAGGTTTACATGACATACGGTTAGTGGCATGGTTGTCTTAGTCCTCTAGTATCTCTTCATCCGGATCTCTATGTCCGCTTCTCTAGACCTCTTGATGGCTTGTCTTTGTCAAGTATCTCCATCTTAGCTGTTTTTTTGGGTTGACCCTATGGGGTTTGTGATTTCCCGTTATGATTCTCGCTTCTACCAATAGCATTTGTTTCGTGGATTTTGGTTCCCACAGACGACGTCAAATGATAGATTCGGGAACTGCTACGAGGTCCGATTTCAATTTTGCTAGTGTGGGATGCGTGTTGTGAGACAAAGGGGATGAAGCTAGGGCAGTGGTCTTGGGTCCACTCCAATGCTAAAGTTAGCAGAGTTATGTCGTACCATCCGATAGGGCCTTAGGCCGCTTATTTATAAACGAGTGTGCATAAGTTCTCTTTTCTGGGCGATGTGAGATTTCACTTATGCTAATCCATCAATTATGAATTTATGCGTATAATATTTGATACTAAGGCTGAGCATCGGTTCGGTTGGAAATTTTTCGGTTTTTCAGTTCTCGGTTTGGAAAATTTCCAAACCAATCAAACTTTTAATTTGGAAGCAAAAAAACCAAACCGTACCCAACCAAAAATTTTGGTTCGATACGGCTCCGTTAAAAACGAATTTGATTATTTTTTTTATTTTTATATTAAAATTAATTCAAATATTAAATAATTAGAGTCCTATAAATTTCCACATACGTTTAAATAATAATTATTAATTCATATATTAACAATAGTTAAGATATAAAGACAAAAAACATATAAATATAAATATATATGTATATTATTTTTAAAAAATTATATATTTTATTTTAAAGTTCGGTTCATTCGGTTCATTCGGTTTTTTCGATTTTTCGGTTTTTAAAACACCTAAACCAAACACCAAACACCAAAATTTATTTAAGTAGAAACTGAATTAAACCGTTTCCACCGAAAAGTCAAACCAAACAACAAGTTCGATTCGAATTTTTGATTTGGTTAAATTTTTGCTCAGCCCTATTTGATACGAAATGCTTCATCTAGATAAACCATCTAGAATAAAACTGGGTGCTTGATTATTGCTTATCTATAAATTATTTACAGATACATCACAATTTATATAATATAACTGTCATTTTTTTGCTCAAGAGAAGCAGCCTCATTGTGTTTCAAATTGATAATAACCCATGCTTATACCTGTCAATATCAGACAGACAGCTTGTCTAAAGATCAAAACATCATCAGAAAAATTTAAAAACATTATATAAAAAAATGCCAATTGGGGTCTAATGTAAACATCTTCCAGAAGAACTCATCAATTTATGCTTAAAAACCCTTAAAGAAATTTATTGATCATTGTCTTAGTTAAAAAAAGGCAAAACACATACGGAAGCCCCTCTACTTTACCATTTTTGTTCGAGAGGCCCCTACTCTAAAGTTGTTCATGTCTGAGTCCTTGTACTTGGCAAAATCTAATTTTGAGACCCTTAAGTGGACGGAAATCAGCAAGTGAAACTCACTCGCCGTTAATTAACAGAAAAATATTACGTGGCAATTTTTCCTATATATTGTGGTCTACGTGGCATCACAATTGAAGGACTTATCTTATATAAAATCACAATTTAATACAAAATGATCAAGGTAAAATAAATCTGATGGCAAATTGTCATTTTGACATCATCTTCTTCCTCTTTAACAACTTCTTCCTCCTCACAACCCAGACAGCATCTCATCGACGTCGCACCACCACAGCAACACCAATATGATCTTTTTTCTCCGGTGCCGCATCACCATTCTTGCAGCTTTTCACCATTATGATTTCTTCATCTTCATTATCCGTCATGTTTCCAAATCAATTGACAAAATCAGAATGATGGGTCATAAAATTGACATCCCAATCATGAAATTCAAATGTTTGGACTTGATTCTATCGCTAGAATTGGGGATAATTCACGGTCACCGCTGTTCTTGCTCAACCATTAAAAGAAATCTTGAAAGATCATCGTCATACGAGCGACGAATTCTCCTTTTTGAGTTAGATCATCATAGTAAGATGTTGCTTTGGTTTCCTCCATTTATTTACATGTTTTCAGATTTTGAGCTAATCCCTCCAAAATCTTTAACAAAAAACACAAAAACTTGATTGAATTGCAGAAATTGAAGTAGTTTTAAACTTAGATAACATTGGCGCTGGCAAGTTTAGATCTATCATTTTCAGCAACATAACCGGCAGTGGCAGATCTATCAGATCTTCAATTTCAAATTTTCTTTTAATTTTGTTTGCCGGTAGACATGGCATTAATGGGTGTTGGGTTGATGAAAATCTTCTAATTTTGTTTATTCTCCAATATTTGTTGCAGCATTTAAAAAGAAGGAAAGCTCTGCTTCCAATTTAACATTCTGCCTTACTTGTTTAATGCTCATATAAATTTCCAGAGCTGGGATTTTTGTTCCAACCCCTGCAACTTGATATTAATCTTTTTAAACTTGGTGTATTAATTTTTATGATTAAGGCATTTTAAGAAAAGTGAGTTTTGTAGTTTTAGCCAAATTAATTCCAAATATCTCATTTTTGATTTTGTAATATATAATTGCAGAAGAGGTATTTTTTGAAGAATCCATGAGATGTTTATACCCGCACAAGTGTTTGCAGTAAGATTCAAAGTTAAAAAGAAAAGGAAAAATTCAGTTTAAGTCCTTTTATTTTACATGTATTTTATCCATTACTTATGGGACACAAAGTTAAAAAAAACATGTCAATCATCTTTTACACTCTCACATAACGAGAGTGAACTTCACTTGCTGATTTCCGTCCACGTAAGGGTCTCAAAATTGGATTTTGCCGAGTACAAGGACTCAGACATGAACAACTTTAGAGTAGGGGTCTTTCGAACAAAAGTGATAAAGTAGAGGGGATTCCGTATGGGTTTTGCCTTAAAAAAATGCAGGCATAAGGGTTTTAAGTAGGATTAACAGTATAATAATGTGATTACTTAACGAAGATCCTTTTGTGCATAAAAGATGAACACAATCCAACTTTTAATGTGTCTTTTTCAGTGTTTAGGCATGATTAATAATCTTAATTGGTTCTTAATATATATTTTTAAAGTATGTGGGTGGTTGTTATATCTCCATCCTTCTGATTCTACTACAATAATGCTCTAATCCTCGTCTGCATGTTTTATTGCTTCATAAATTTACTTGGCTAAATAATGTTTTATATATAATCTTGATCATTTTATTATAGGGTTTAATTACTTAAAAACCATCCACCTTGAACTTTTTTTTCGTTTATATCCTGACCTAGAAAAAAATTCATTTATACCCTGACGTATGTGTTTATGTTTCACCTCTACCCCGAGGCACTAAATTAACATCTTTTCATTAAAAAAAAGTTTAAAATAGTCCTTCATTTAGAGAAAAATTCATTTTCTAATTAAACTCTAATTAGCTTAGGTTAAAACTGAAGAACTATTTTAAACTTTTTTTTTAATGAAAAGAGGTTAATTTAATGCCTTGGGGTAGAGGTGAAACATAAATACATACGTCAGGGTATAAATGAATTTTTTCCTAGATCAGGGTATAAACGAAAAAAAAGTTCAAGGTGAGTAAGTAATTAAGCCTTTTATTATACTAGTTTCGCATTACGTGCTATGCACGTGGCTCGTAACGTAACTCGTCAATGAACATATTAATAATTTTATTATAATTATATCAATTTTTATTTATAATTAATATTAAATTAGTTAAGAATTTTTATAAAAGTACATATAATATATTCGGCTATTAATTTTTTTTTCATACTGAAAATTCTTCTTTTAATTTTATAATAACCATAATTAAATAATTAACTTAATTTTATTAATAATATCTTTAGAAATAATAAAATAGAAATTTAAATAATAATATATTGATCAAATACAATATTTTAATTTTGTAGTTCAATCAAAGTAAAAGATAGGTATTCCTACTAATTTGGAGATAATTTAGTTATTTTTTATATATTAAAGCTAAATTGGAGATAATTTAGCTACCTATTCTAATTAGGACTTTAATTACAATAGTGATTAATTAAATAATTAATTAGTTAATGATGGAGTCTGCCTTCTGAACCGGTGAGTGAACCTGCAAAACAGGGTAGAAGCTAACCGGACGGTGGTTGTCCGATTAACTCTCCGATGCTAAAGTCAGTTTAGAGCTTTGAGCAGCGTTTTGAGTATATGAATGTAATTGTGATTCTAGGCATACCTCGTGCTCCTTTTATAGTAGTCGAATATACCTAGTAGAGTTGTATTAGGCAGGTGAATCCTACTTTGTAGGGATTCGGCCGTATCTTAAGGATTCTCCTGATTTGTCGAGATCTACCTTAATCTGATAAGAGTCCTATTTAGGAACGTCTTCCTAAATAGTCTTATCTTCCTAAAGTAGAGCTTATCCTTCCATATGTAGTGTTTGTGTCCAAATAGGACAAGATTTCCATATTCAGTCGTTTACCCGAATCCCGGACCTGACGCGCTCTTGGCGGATCATGTGGGATTCGGTCTTTATTAGTATATTACCGAATCTTAGAGATTCGGTATCTCCTTCATATCTTTCCGTCTTCAGGGGGAGTCCGGTGTCGCCTGAGAGTGGATCTCCTGCAACTCGGCTCCATTATACTTACAGTAGGATTCGGTATCCATCATTAGCCCCCCCGCAAGTGAGCTGAAGTAGTTTGGCATTTATGCCTTAGTGGATTTTAGCTCTTTTGGAGCTGAGTTCTTTTGTACGGGCGAGTCGTTTTGTATTCCGGGCGAGTCGTTTCATATGTTTGTGGGTGACGTTTCTTCTTTAGTAAGATTCTGTACTGCCACGTGTTGTCCATCAGTAGAGGGTTATGACTGGATGAATGACAAGTGTCTTCGTGCGCCATTAGTATTATGGGATCTCGTCTTTTCAGTTTCTTTGGTTCAGGCTATATAATAGTTCATTTTCTTTCATTTTCTTTCTTTTCCAACCTTTGCTTTCTCTGCAACTGCTAACCTTCAATTTCTTCAAGCTTTTTGTGGGTTTCCTTCTTCTGCTGTCAAGATTCCTCGTTTTCAAGTTGCTCCTTACCTTTGTTTTGATCCTGCGTATTTGCTTGCGAGGTATTTTACCTTTTCTTTAATTTAATTTCCTGGTAGTTCGTCATTTTTGATTTTATTCCTTCTGTTCTTGTTCTTCGCATTGTTCTTCGTCTTGTTCTCCTTCTTTTCCCTTCTTTTGATCTTTTAGAGTTTTAATTTTTTCATCATTCCGTGTTTCCCCCCCATTTTAAAAATTTTAAAATGTCAGAAGTAACTGAGGGGGCGAAGGGTGCTCGTGACGAGCTAGAATATACCCGGAGCTCCTTGTCAAGAGAGCAGATACTCGGTTATGCCGAGGATTTTAGCTTCCCCGGGTCGTATGTTATTCTGAGGCCGGCGAAATCGTATCGGGCGAATCATAGCACGGATTCGCCTTCTAAGATAGTAATTTTTCACGAGCAACTTTTAGCGGGTCTTAGGTTTCCCTTAGAGTCTTTAATCGTAGAGGTCTGTCATAATTTAGGTGTTCCTTTGGGCCAACTGCATCCGAACGCGATTCGCCTTCTTTGTTCTTTTATGGAATCGTGCAGGGTTCGGATGCAGGAGCCTTCGCTTGCTCTTTTTAATTATTTTTATGTTTTCTCCCGCCGAAAGGGTGAGGAATTTATTTTTGCTGGTGGTCGACCGAATCGGTCTCTTTTTAGTCTTCCTTCTTCTTTGAAGGGCTGGACCCCTAAGTTTTTCTTGGTTCAACACTCTTCTTTTTCCTCTTTTCCGCGGAGTTTTACTTCTAGTAAGGTTTCGCTTACTAACGTACCTGATTTGGATGATGGGGAGAAGGACTTTGCCCTGTCTTTGCTGTCGGATTGTCGTTTTGACAAACCCAAGTACAGCGTTCTTTTAGAACAATATTTAAGTCGCCGTGAAATACTTTTGGCGGATCTTCCTTTAGAAGGTATTTTTCTAATCTTTTGTTGTTATGTTTTGTTTTGTAGGATGTCGACTTCTCTTGAACATTTGCTTGATAATTTTCATGTCGATATGACTGTAGATATGGGCGAGGTGACTAGCGGCGTTCCTAATCCCTCTACAACTGCTGTGCCGAATCCGACGCCTGATTCGGTGAATCCGGATCTTGATCCTGCTTCTGGAGATCAAGTTCCTGCTGCGACTTCCGAGTCGCCTCTGCTTCCTTCGAAGGAGTCAGGTCCTTCTCTGAAGGGGTTGCCTACCGCCGGCCAGAAGCGTCCTGCTGAGGACCAGGCTGGGGCTTCTACCAAGCGTCCCAAGAAGAAGAAATCTTCTGGGGTGTCTTTCGAGGAGGCACCTCGGTTTGCTGCTTGGGCGGACGCGCAAAATCCGCCTCGTCTCTCAAACGTCGCCATTCTTCATGCTTGCATGGAGAATATTGTGATAAAAGAGGACATTGAGTCCATTGATCGCGAACATGGCGATAATTTGGCTGAGTTCGCCTGTCTCGGCGGTTTTTCGGTATGCTTCTTTCTTTTTTATATTATGATTTGTTTCTCTTTTTTTCTTTTGTTTTTCTTATTTGTTCCATCGCTGTTTTGGAGCGCCGCCGAAGGGATGCGGTGGATCAATTGAAGAAACTCCAGAGAGATTCCGAATCCTGGCTCTCCGAGAAACAGAAGATGGAGGATGAGGCTGGCGAGGCGACTGGTCTGATCCAGCAGCTGAAGTCTTCCGTATCTGCCAAGACTCGGGAGATTTCCGCTTTAGAGGCTCGGGTTCGAACTTTGTCCGAGGAAGTCGAGTCTCTACATTCTTCTTCAGGTGCTCTCACTAAGGAGAGGGATGATCTGAAGAAAGAAGAGGAGCGTCTCCGCCGGCGATTGGGTGACTCTGGGAGCTTTTATTCCCAAGTCATGACTCAGTACCGGTTGGCGATCGGGGCAAAGCTGCGGGAGCAGAATCCAGGCGTCGATCTTTCTGGAGTCAATCAGTTGGATCCTGCTTCTTTGGCGAAGGAGGTGAAGGCGAAGCTTGATAAGCAGAAGCAAGATGCTCTGAAGAAGGCTTAGTTTTTATTTTCTCCTTGTATTTTTTTGCGTTTTAGTATTTTTTGCTTTCGCCTTTTTTTGTATTGGATCGTGGGCGGATCCTTTGTAATTTTTCTTCTGTTAATATAATGATCTTTTGACCATTGCCTTCTTTATTTGTAGAGTTAATCTAAACTCGTTTGTTATTTTGAGAAGTTAATCTAAACTTCTGCTGGTGTAATTTATTTGTAGGTCCGAATGGATCCTTTTATTTATTTGACTCGGACGAGTCTAAATTATTTTTTAACTAAGATTCAAACGACTCTTGTTAAGTTGTATGTATTAGGTCTCGAGCGAGCCTATAAGATTTGTTTCGCCAAATCGCCTTTTATTTCAAAAATGGAAATAAGTACAAGCCATGAATTTATTGATAATACTTTCTCAGGTGTTCTACATTCCAATATCTGGGTACCATGGACCCAGTTATTGTCTTTAGTCTATATGCGCCTTTGCCAGTAGCTTCTTCTATGATGAAGGGGCCTTCCCAATTAGCTTGCATTTTCTTTACTCCTGCGTTTCCTCTGCCAACTTCCGCGTTTCGTAAGACCAGATCGCCTCTTTGAAATTCTCTAAACTTCATTCTTTTGTTATGGTATTTTGCGGCTTGCTTCTTGTATGTAGCGGCTCGGGCTACTGCTTCATCCCTTCTCTCTTCTAGTAGGTCTAGACATAGTCTTGTTCTAGCCTCATTGGTTTCTTCTTCTAGATAGTTTACTCTGATACTGGGTATGCCAATTTCTACTGGAATTACTGCTTCAGTGCCGTAGGCGAGCCTGAAAGGTGTTTCGCCCGTTCCTTTTCTAGGAGTTGTTCTGTATGCCCATAGAACGCTGTATAATTCTTCTACCCAGTTCTCCTTGTACTGAGAAAGTCTCTTTTTTATTCCTTGTGCTATGGTTCGGTTGGTGACTTCTGTCATTCCGTTTGTCTGGGGGTGCGCCACCGAAGTAAATTTCAAATTGATCATTAGTCCTTTGCAAAATGCCTTGAACCGCTTGCAATTGAATTGTTTGCCGTTGTCTGCTATTACAGTGTGGGGTATGCCGAATCGGCATATTACTTCGTCCTTGAAGAATTCCTCTACTTTGGCTGCGGTGATGGTTGCGACAGGTGCTACCTCTACCCATTTTGTGAAGTGCTCTATTGCGACGATTAGGAATTTCGCTTGATGTTTTCCCGTTTCGAACGGTCCAACTATGTCAATCCCCCAAGTGGCGAACGGCCATGGGCTTTCCATTGATCCTTGAGGCACTGCCGGTACACGACTGATGTTGTCGTGTCTTTGGCATTTATCACATTTCTTGACTAATGCTTTTGCGTCTTCTTTGATGGTTGGCCAGTAGTATCCCTGGAGTATTGTTTTTCTTGCTATGGTGACTGCTCCCTCGTGCGCGCCGCATATTTCTTCGTGGATTTCCTTTAGGATGGATTCTCCTGTCTGAGGCGAGACACACCTAGACCATGGATGAGTTAATGAGGTTCGGTAAAGAACTCCATTGTGAAAAGAGTAGTTGGCAGATTTTCTGATGGTGCGAATGGCTTCGACTTTGTCTGTTGGTAACTCGCCGCGGTCTAGATATTTGATCAGTGGAGTCATCCAGGAGTCGGCCTCCTCGATTGCCATGACCTCCGTTTTTCTGGTGCTTGGTGATTCGAGAATTTCCTTTAGCTGCATTTTAGTGAATAGATCTCCGAGTTCTGACGCTGATTTGGCGATGGCGTCGGCTTCGGTGTTTTCCTCTCTCGGGATCTGAATGATTTCCCATTGTCCTCCTTGTGCTTCTAGCTGTTGAAGCTGTGTTTTGACTTGACTCAGGTATTCGATCATCCCTGTTTCTTTGGCTTGATATTCTCCCTTGACTTGATTTACCACCAGCTGGGAGTCGCTATAGATCTTTAGGATTTCCGTTCTTATTTCTAATGCGAGGCCGAGGCCTGCGATTAGGGCTTCATACTCAGCTACATTGTTGCTGGCGGCGAATTGGATGTTTACTCCATATTCAATCTTGATTTTGTCGGGTCCTTTGAGGATGGCTCCTGCTCCAGCTCCTTTTTCATTTGATGCTCCGTCTACATGGAGTTCCCATACCAAGGCTGGTTTGGGTTGGCCAGTCTCGGTTGGAGTTATTTCTGCTACGAAGTCCGCCAAAGCTTGTGCTTTCAGAGTTGGGCGAGGTTCGTATCTTATGTCGTGTTCGCTGAGTTGGATGGACCAGTGGACTAATCTTCCGGAGGTTTCTGGTCGTTGGATCGCCTTTCGCAATGGTTGATTTGTCCTTACCACAACATTGTGACTTTGGAAGTAGTATCTCAGCTTTTTAGCTGTGGTCAGTACGGCCAGTGCCATTTTTTCGATCTCGGGGTATCGTGTCTCCGCGCCCTTCAGGACTCGACTAATGTAGTAGATTGGCTTCATCTCGTTATCCTCTTCCCTTACCAGCACTGTCCCGATGGTCTCGTTCGTGGTGCTGATGTATAGGTATAGTGTCTCCCCTTTCAGCGGTCTGCTTAGCAATGGAGGGGTGACGAGGAATTTCTTTATTTCTTCAAAGGCGTTCTCGCAGTCTTCATTCCATTCAAATTTTTGTGTTCCTTTGAGGGCTTTGAAGAAAGGCAAGCATCTTTTTGCTGAGCAAGACATGAATCTACCGAGTGCTGTGATTCGCCCGTTGAGTTTTTGAACTTCATTTATGCTTCTTGGTGCCTTCATGTCCATAATTGCTTTGATCTTCTCGGGGTTCGCCTCTATTCCTCTTTGAGATATCATGAATCCCAGGAATTTCCCGCCTTGTACGCCAAACGTGCATTTGTCGGGGTGCAGCTTCATTCCAAACTTATTCAGTATGTTGAATGTTTCTTCAAGATCTTTTGCATGGGTTTCTTCTTTCTCGCTCTTGATGATTAGGTCGTCTACATACACCTGGACTCGCTTTCCTATCTCGTCTTTGAACATGAAATTCATAAGTCTTTGGTATGTTGCTCCAGCATTTTTCAAGCCGAAAGGCATTGCCGTGTAGCAGTAAGTTCCTCCCTCCGTGATGAATGAAGTTTTTTCCTGGTCTTGTTCCTTCATCTGGATTTGGTGGTAGCCTTGAGCTGCGTCGGCTAGGCTATACATCGCGTGTCCAGCAGTAGAGTCCACGAGTTGGTCGATATCTGGGAGAGGGTAGCTATCTTTAGGACACGCTTTGTTTAGATCGGTGTAATCCACACACATTCTATTTTTTCCGTTGGCTTTCTTTACGATAACTACGTTAGCTACCCATTCGGGGTAGTGGACTTCTCGTATGAATCCTGCTTTCTCCAGTTTTTCTACTTCTTCAGCGATTATTTTCTGTTTTTCTTCCGAGAACTTCCTTTTCTTTTGCTTCACTGGGTTCGCCGCTTCTGCTACATTTAGATCATGAGTAATGACCTGGGGGTCTATTCCGACTATTTCTGATGCGTTAGCAGCGAAGGTTTTGACGTTGTTTTTCAGCATGGCTGTGATTTCGCTTTCGATCTTTGGGTTCATGTTTGCGCCGAGATTTACTCTTTTCTCCTTGTCGAGTTGGAGTTTCTTTGTTTCGCCTTCGGGTGCTGTTTCTTTTTCTTCGATGTCGTGATTAAGGATTTCTTCTATTGCCATTGCTTCGCCTGATTCTCTTATTGCTTGTTCGTAGCACTTTTTCGCCTCGGCTCGGTTCCCTTGTATCGTGATAATTCCTTGTTTCGTCGGTATCTTCATGGTTAGCGCCTTTATGCTCGTCACGGCGGCTGAGTCGTGGAGGAAAGGTCTCCCCAGTATCGCGTTGTACGGCAGGTCGATTTCTACGACGCTAAACCGTGTAGGTAATTCCTCGCTTTTCCTTGTCCTTCCTAGCTTGACGTCGAGAGTAGTTGTTCCATTGGGCTTAATTGGCAAGCCCCCAAATCCTACCACAGGCGTGGCATTTCTCTTTAGTTCCGCTAGGTCTCCTCCTAGGCTTTCGTAGGCCTTTTTTGTTATCAGGTTTATTGCGCTTCCTTCATCGATTAGGATTCTCTCAACGTTCCAGTGTTCGATGATCATGGCCACTACCAGAGCTTCGTTGTGCTCTTCGGCTATTCTCCCGAAGTCCTCTCCGTCAAAAGCCACTGGAGGAGGAGTTGAGAGTTCTGTTGCTTTTCGTTTTCTCCGTGTCGTTTGATCCTTCAGGTTTACTCTTTCAGAAGTCATCTTCTTCAATGAGATTTGTTTTTGAGTTCAGAAAAGCTCCTTCTTTTGAAGTTTAGTTAAGCTTTTCCCACAGACGGCGCCAATTGATGGAGTCTGCCTTCTGAACCGGTGAGTGAACCTGCAAAACAGGGTAGAAGCTAACCGGACGGTGGTTGTCCGATTAACTCTCCGATGCTAAAGTCAGTTTAGAGCTTTGAGCAGCGTTTTGAGTATATGAATGTAATTGTGATTCTAGGCATACCTCGTGCTCCTTTTATAGTAGTCGAATATACCTAGTAGAGTTGTATTAGGCAGGTGAATCCTACTTTGTAGGGATTCGGCCGTATCTTAAGGATTCTCCTGATTTGTCGAGATCTACCTTAATCTGATAAGAGTCCTATTTAGGAACGTCTTCCTAAATAGTCTTATCTTCCTAAAGTAGAGCTTATCCTTCCATATGTAGTGTTTGTGTCCAAATAGGACAAGATTTCCATATTCAGTCGTTTACCCGAATCCCGGACCTGACGCGCTCTTGGCGGATCATGTGGGATTCGGTCTTTATTAGTATATTACCGAATCTTAGAGATTCGGTATCTCCTTCATATCTTTCCGTCTTCAGGGGGAGTCCGGTGTCGCCTGAGAGTGGATCTCCTGCAACTCGGCTCCATTATACTTACAGTAGGATTCGGTATCCATCATTAGCCCCCCCCGCAAGTGAGCTGAAGTAGTTTGGCATTTATGCCTTAGTGGATTTTAGCTCTTTTGGAGCTGAGTTCTTTTGTACGGGCGAGTCGTTTTGTATTCCGGGCGAGTCGTTTCATATGTTTGTGGGTGACGTTTCTTCTTTAGTAAGATTCTGTACTGCCACGTGTTGTCCATCAGTAGAGGGTTATGACTGGATGAATGACAAGTGTCTTCGTGCGCCATTAGTATTATGGGATCTCGTCTTTTCAGTTTCTTTGGTTCAGGCTATATAATAGTTCATTTTCTTTCATTTTCTTTCTTTTCCAACCTTTGCTTTCTCTGCAACTGCTAACCTTCAATTTCTTCAAGCTTTTTGTGGGTTTCCTTCTTCTGCTGTCAAGATTCCATCAGTTAATGACTATAAAACCTTTATTTAATAGTAAACTGAAAAGGATTATTCTGTAAATTTGCCTGTCCCCCCCCATCCGTGCTTTTATATATAGTATAAATATACTCCAAAAAAATGAATATAGCAATCTTCAATTTTATAAATTGAAATGATTATATTCAAACTTCAATTTAATTAAAGTTCTAGAGTTTCTTTTTTCTAATTGAACCACTCAAATAAACTCATGTAAACAATCCACATCAAACCTGGCATAATCTATATATAATTCTTAGTTTATAAAAGGCTTAATGGAAAAAAAAATCAAACCTTTACGACTTGTTGCAATTATATCCAAACCTTTTAATTTTTGCAATAATATCCAAATTGCATTATTTTGTTATAATAATATCCAAATTGCACTTTTTATGTGATTTTTTTTGAGTTTTTTTGCTATTTTTTGGTACTTTTACTATATTATTATACATCTGAACATAATAATAGCCTAATATTTTAATTGAAAACAACAAGTTTAGCCATCAATTTGACTATTATTGCTACAAAAAATGCAATTTGGATATTATTATAACAAAAAAATGCAATTTGGATATTATTGCAAAAATTAAAAGGTTTGGATATAATTGCAACAAGTCGTAAAGGTTTGGGTTTTTTTTACCATTTGCCCTTTATAAAATTAACAGATCGAATTGACTAATTTTTTTATGTATATCTAATAAATGATTAAAATTATGGAGATATAAAGTAAAGTAATATTAAATATTTACATCTTTGCTAAAATGACAATTACATCCCATAATTATTTATAACAATCTGGTCCGTCATTTTTATAATTTGTGATAAATATATCTAATTCTCATTTCAAACCTATTTGCGAACACGTAATCCTTATTTTAAACCGACATAACCAATTATAAATTGAAATAAAAAAATCAATTGTATCAAATAATTGTTTATAAACTTAAGATTAAATCATTAATTATAAAAATAAATTTCAATAGTAGATATAAATGGAGGGCTGAATATATTTATCACAAACTAAAAAGACAGATTAAATTAACATAATTGTTTTAGGCCTAATACCTCAAAATCCCCGACCTTTTAGTCCCTTTTCAATTCTACCCTGACGTTGAAAACTGGTCAATTTTACCCTATTTTGTATTTTCTCGTTTCAATTGTAAACTAATGTAAAAATTTCACCGAACATTGCATATTCAAATAATTTTTTTTGGTTTGATTCAAATTTTTTTTATTCAGTTTGTATCAAAACTATCTGAATTTGTCTATGTCCGAACCCCAACTAAATGGAAAATCAATTTTTTTATGTTATTAAATTTATCGATTCGGTATGTTTTTCGATACCTCTAATAGAAAGTAGGTTTATCTTTATATTTATTATAAAGTTGATAATAAATTTTCAATTAAATAGATGAATGTGGTTGTAAAAACACTATAGTTCAATAAATTCCTCCAAAATGAAAATATTCACTTACGTATTAGTTACTTTTAGTCGGCCACTTTGGTAGAAAAAACACCTTAATTCCAAGAGTACTTTCCATGACATATACATAACAGTAACTAATTAATTAATTATATATAATCCTTAAAATCTAAGTTAAAAATAATGTAAATCACTACCAAACTGACGTAGGTTTGGCTCTAAGTTACTTATCTTCATCTATATGTCTGTCTATGCCGGCCAAGCTTTCCATTAAATTATACTAAAAAAATTTATAAGATTTCTTAGTTTGCTAATTATTTATTTATTTATTTTATTATCATAGACTTTTTCTTTAATATTTTCTTTGGTCTCCCTTTAAAAGTGATCCTAACTTCTCTTTAACACCCTCTCCTTCCCCACCAGTATTGTTTCTCTCTTTTTCTACAAACTCAAATTACTTTTAAAAGATTAATTAACCTAATCCTATAGTTATATAGTTGAATGATGATTAAGGGTGGATATGAAGTGGTTAATGGTGCTATTGATCTCATACAAACCCATGAAGCATGGGATTATCATTCTACTAATATTAATAGCTCGATTGGGATGAATTTGGAGAGAAATGAACAACTCTCCGACTGGGTCGAACATGTCACCAAACAACTCATCGATGACTTGCCCGACACGGCAAGTGATCAAACCATGCAAACAGACTCAACAATGGTGATCAGCACTAGCCATGATCGAGATTATAACAATATTTTCTCGACGAGCGATGATTTCAGACCGAGAAAAGCTTTGAAGAGAAGTCATGTTCATAATTTTGATGGCACAATAAGTAATGGGTACGAAGAGTTAAGCTTCGAATTACTTGGGAATCAAGCAAGTATCAATAGAGGATTGAGTAGGGTAGATGAGCAAGGGCTAAACCTAATAGTTCATCTTTTAGAATGTGCTGTTTCGATATCGGTTGATAATCTCGGTGAGGCTCATAAAATGTTGCTCGAGCTAACCCCAATGGCTTCACCATATGCACCATCTTGTGCTGAAAGAGTGGTGGCTTATTTTTCTAAAGCCATGGCTAGTAGGGTTATCAACTCATGGTTAGGTATTTCTAACCCTTTATTGATAAACCACAAAAATATTCATTCTTCATTTCAAATCTTTAATAATGTCTCACCTTTCATCAAATTTGCACATTTTACCTCGAATCAAGCGATTCTGGAAGCGTTTCATCGTCGCGATAGGGTTCATATAATCGATCTTGATATTATGCAAGGTTTACAATGGCCTGCCTTGTTTCATATTTTAGCTACAAGAATTGAAGGTCCACCTCATATTAGAATGACTGGTTTTGGTAGTTCAATGGAGTTGCTTGTAGAAACAGGCAAACAGCTCTCGAATTTTGCTAAACGACTCGGATTATTATTCGAATTCAATCCAATTGCTAAAAAATTTGGAGAAATTAGTGATATTTCAATGTTGAAATTAAGGAAAAATAATGAAACCCTAGCCGTTCATTGGCTACAACATTCCTTGTATGACTCAACTGGTCCCGACTGGAAAACAATGAGACTACTCGAAGAATTATCACCAAGAATCATAACCCTGGTAGAGCAAGAAATTTCTCACGGCGGCTCTTTTTTAGATCGATTCGTAGGTTCACTTCATTACTACTCAACATTATTCGATTCGCTCGGTGCATTTCTCCCCTCCGATGATTCAAATCGACATCGGATCGAGCATTGTCTTTTTTATAGAGAAATTAACAATATTCTGGCCATCGGAGGTCCCGCGAGAAGCGGAGAAGACAAGTTCCGGCAATGGAGAGGCGAGCTCGGAGCGAAAAACAATAGTTTTATGCAAATTCCGATGAGTGGAAACTCCATGGCTCAAGCACAACTTATATTGAATATGTTTCCTCCGGCTCATGGTTATAGTCTTGTACAAGGTGATGGAGCATTGAAGCTTGGGTGGAAAGACACTAGCTTGTTCACTGCTTCTTCTTGGACTTCACTTGCTTCTAGATAGTTTTTGTATTTTGTTTAGATTTTATGATCATCAATTTCATTTTTTTGTTTGTGTGTTTGTTTTTTTAATGAAGTATATAACTGTTATATTGCATGTAAAATTGGAATTTATGCTACTGTAATCGAATAATTAAATTTAATCTTTTAATTAATCATGATGAAATTGATAAACATATTCTAAATAAAAATATTTGATATGTTGATCTGATAATTTTATATTGTATATCCAAGAGAAGAATCTAATTAATAAAAATGAAATACTATTCTAAAAAAATTATGATCTAACTCTAAGAAATTTAACTAATTGCAATATTTTAAAAGTTTATAGGCTGATTTGCAAGTTTGACGGGTTAAATTGACCATATCTAAATACTTAGGGGTCTTAAAAGCCATCTTTAATATTTTCGGGCACCAAAATAAACTTTTAACCCCTTTTTACTTAGAATATACAAATTAATACAAATTTAATTAATTAAAAACTTAAAATATATGTCAAACCTAATCCTAATCCTAAATTAGACTTCTAAACTAATCACTCTACATACTTGCACAATTTCTATTTACCTCTAACACTCATTAACAGACTCCTAACCTAATTTAGACTCTAAGTAGCTCTAACCCTAATCTAATTTCTATAAATAGAACACTAGCATAGTCTAACTAGAGGTCGGCAAAATTAATCACCTCAAAAAAGCACATAGACCCTAGAATTAACATAGCATAGCCGAACCCACCAAGCATACATACGTACTCACACACTAGTTGATCAAACGAGGTAGAGACGCTTAAATCAGTCAAGAACATACTGTTGCACATCGATCCTCAACTGGATTTCATATCCGGATCGCCAAAAAATGAGCAAAGGACTCAGAACGGTACTTCTGAGGACCCAAATCTTCTTTCCATCACTTTTTCCATATTAAATTTAGAACTGCTAAATTTTATATCTTAGATTACATGTTTAGGTTGTTTTGCCATGAAATATCCATAAGCTATATTTTTGTCCTAACTGTTGTGTTTTTAAGCTTTGGACCTAATTGTCATGAAATTGACTTAGAAAAATGTTCATATGATGTTTTTGTATGTTTTAATCATTATATATTAAAGATGTTTGATTATAATGCTTAGAACGCAAGTTTATAGCTTAAATTTTCATGATTGTCATGCTTGAAATGTTTTTAGTTGTTCAGTCATGATTGCATGAAATAAGCTAAGAAACATGTATTTAGAGTAATTAAATTAATTTTGCACATTGCATTTCAATTCCAATATGTTCCAGTGTGTTTTTTGTGTGTTTTGATCCGTTTTTGAATGTTATTGCATGAAACCCAGGCCGAAAATGACGAGTCCCATTGCCTGAGTATGGTGGCGCCACCATGGTGTCCATGTTCTTCATTCCACTCGTTTCTAGATCTTCAAAATGCAATTCAAATCTTGTTTTGTGTTTTCGGGTTCGTTTGAACTCGAAATTGGACCCTGTTTGAGCCCACTAACATGTAATTAGTTGTAGGATCTATTTTTAAGTTGTAATGGCTCAAAACCAATTTATTTCGGGTCCAAAAATCCAAATTTGTAACCTGTCATGCCAACTGGGCCCTGAAGCCCAAGCCTGCCAGACCATCAACTTCCAGAATCCATTCCGGGTTCGTTTGAACTCGGAATCTACTCTGGTTTAAACTAGTGGATCTGTATTGACAAGACGAATAACTTTTGTGTTTCGATCGAGTCAAGATTCTGATCAGACAGACTGCTAACGAGAGACAATTGCCATACACTATAGGTCTACAAGGTTAAAAGGTATTTCTAACCTTGTGTTTATATTAATTGCACGTGTGTATGTTTAAATTGTTTAATCGCTTCCCAAAGCATGTCTAGATCCAATATTAACAAGCTCATGGACTTAACCACGTTAACTTAGCATGAACCCAACAAGTCCAGTAAATCACCTAGAAATCATAGGATTTCCATGAAAATATAATAGTGGTTATATAGGCCTTCAAGATGACTTGATAAAATCAACTTCACATATACATCTGGTTAAGGTTTTGTGCATAAAAAATGGCAAAGACTCACCACTGTCTGCTACATGATAGAAACCATCAGGATTAGAGGATTATTTAGGAGTACGTGTTACATGTCTCACATGCAGTTCAGATTAAGTCATATGCGTGTCTTACATGTTTACCGCTTTCTATACTTGTTTACTTTTCCAATACGATATCTTGTGGACTACACGAATGTTAAGATGAGATAACCGGATATGTCACACAAATATACAAAGTGTTCAATAAGCCAATTAAAAGAGTTTTGGTTGGGTTCACGAATCCAGTCTTTTAGTCTAATGCACGGTAATTCACACATAAGCGAGTGAGGTTATCGGTAGAAAATGCATTTTGTAGCTTAGCTAGATGGGACTCCATTATTTTTAAAACCTAACCAAATCCGAAGTGATCCATAAGTCTAGGCAAGCAGCCACCATACCCTGCTCCGCTCACAGGTGGTAATATCAATTTCCATATAGACTCACTTATTTTACGTTGAAATTGGCTAAACTTCGACGTTATTGTCAAAAACCATCGAGCTAACCCTATCTCTTTATTTTTCACCAACCAAATTAAATATCACAAAATCATATTTTTATCATATAATCATCTATGCAACAAATACAACAAATAACAATTTAGCATAATATTTTATTGAAGTATTAAAAATACCCTAGGCCATATTTTGACGGAATTTACTCAAAATCAAAAATAACGATTGAAGTTTGAAAAGATCACCTCTAGATGTTTCCTTCAAAGTTCGAAAGACTTCTACCAAAGACATCAAACAAATATCTGAGGTCTACCTTTTATTTTGCTAAACTTGAATCTTTATGATGTTTCCATGTCTTCCTTTAAGGTTTTACAACCACTGGGGTTAGATTTTGGAAGGTAAGAGACGATTAATAGTGTTTTTTTAGGATTATGTCTTGTTTGCACTCAAGGGGGTCTGTTTATATTACAACCCAACCATATGATCGTATGTCTCATAAAAACCCACCTTTTCAGCTCATTTCAGATAACTTTCTTGATTTTTATCTTGCGATACGATCGTCGAAAATGTGTTATGATCGTTTGGTTGTAATGCCCTGCACCGTCGTGATGTAAGTTTCCGACATATGACATTTGATCCGTCCAAATTCTGGTGTGACACGTGTCAAGTCCATGGTATTCGACTTTTGGAATTTATATATTTTGGTTATATTGATTGGACTAAGAAAATGTCACTACCCATCAAGCCGAGATCGGCGCTAGGGAATGACATTGGTAGCTCTGAAACCCGTAGAAAGCCTAAAAACACTATAAATTTTTCGCAACTCAAGACCATACATCATATATGATTAATTTTTAGAAAATACTATTAAATCTTTTTTTTTGTTAAGCTTTAAAACACACCCCATTAGTAGATTATAGAAAATCTAAATCTTTGATTGAGTAGTGGATTAGAATCGGTTTGTGATTCCAACCACTTTAAATTCTTATCTTTTTCTCTCTAAACTCTTAAACCCTCTCTTAAACTTTTTAATTTCACCTTTAAACCTAATTTACCCCCCCCCCCCCTTAGGGATTTCAATTGGTATCGTAGCTAAGTTGTCTATTCACTGCTTAATTTCTAGTTAAACGATTCGTACAGCTACTGAAAACTATGCTCACACTCTTAGACCTTTCTTTGATGGTACAGATTTTCCAAATTGGAAATTCAAGATGGATAATTATCTTGATATGGAAGGATTGAATCTTTGGCATGTTTTTAATTAAAGAATATAAAGCTCCTACTCAAGAAATAGAAGGCGTTCCAATTTCATAGCCTATAGGTGAGTGGACCATGGAGCAAAAAATAGCAAATGGACTCAACATGAAGGTGATGTTTGTTCGTTTTGCTTCACTATCTAGAGACGATCAATCAAGAGTTCAACATATTTCTAGTGCTCATGACATGTGAAGGATTTTTAAGAACTACCATTAGGGTACGGTTTAAGTCAAGAACAAGAGGTAGAGCTTCTCATTGGTGAATATGAAGCCTTCAAACACAAGCCCAATGAGAATGTTACCAACATCACAAGTAGACTTCTTGTCATCACCTCCAATCTCAAAAAGCTTGGCAAGCATTACACACTTGGAGAAATCAATCGCAAAATTATTTGTTCATTGCCTCTCTTGGATTGCAAACGAAGGTAACCGCCATTAAGGAATCCTATGATTTGAAGACCTTGAGAACCTATGAGCTTATCGGAAAATTGCTTCTCCATGAGATGACCTACATGAAGAGCATTCAAGAGGCCAAACATCTTCAAGAAGACCACCAAGGGGATTGCCTTAAAAGCTTCAGATGTAACAAAAACCAAGGTTGAAGATAAAGACTATTTGAGTAATGATGAGGATGATGACTATATGGTAATGATGGCCAAGAAGTTTAGGGATTAAAAGATAAGGAAGAAGAGGCAAGCTCTAAGATTTGAGAACAACAAAGGAAAAGCCTCTAGTTGTAAGAGATCTTCCACTCATAGAGGAGATGCTCATACTCCTAAAAAGGATGTCACTTTCCATGGATGTGACAAACCGGGTCGCACTAAATCAGAATGTCAACAAGGGGCTAAACGATCAATTCAAAAGGATAAAAAGGGGTATATAGCTACACGAGATGAGGAAAATGATTCTCAATCCGATGATGAATGCTAAGTACAGGAAAGAGCCAATATATGCTTACTAGTATTTAGAGAAGGAACCAACACCTAAGGTAAGTACTCCACCTTTTCTTTCTTGGAATGATAATGGTATAGAATCGTATGTTAGCTCTAGTGATATTAGGCCAAATGACTAAAAAAGGCCAAATTTTTCATAAGAATTTCACAAAATTCCAAACCTTTCAATTTTATCCAATGTGTCATGAAACGCCTGATTTCGTTTCAGTTTTGTCCAACTAAACAATTTTTCTTATGTGGCGGTGATGTGTGGCATGCCACATCAGCGCCATGTAGGCGCATATGAGCAAAATTACACAATTGGACAAAATTAAAACGAAATCATGTGTTTTAAAACAAATTGGATAAAATTGAAAGGTTTGGCCTTTTTTTGTCTTTTGGCCGTGATATTATTATCATGAATGATGTTGCTATTGTTGATGATGTTGTTCTTTTTTATCTTAATGATGAATGTCATGACATGATAAATGAGGTTGACATCTGAATCTAGTGATTATCATGCCAAAATAAAAAAATTCAAAAAGGAAGCCTCTATGGTTAAAATTGAGATGCTCAATTTGAAGAAAGAAATTCAAGACCTCAAGTCTTCTTTAGAATCTATCCCTAAGCATGATGTTAATGTATTGCTTGAGGAAAATGATAGAATAAAAAGTAAAATTCTTTCTCTAAATAGCTCTATCTCAAGACTTTGCAAAAGGGAATGAAGCTTTTGAGAATCTTTTTGATTCCAAAAGAAACCCAACCATAAAATTTGGGTTTGGTTATAATCATAATCTCCCTACCTTAAGTGTGACTATATTGTGAAGGTCTTTTTGCCTCAAACTTCTTCTATAGAAGTTCTTCCTACTTTGGTCAAACTAAAAGGGGGAAAGAAGGGTCATGTTCAAACTCTTAAGGCTAATCCATCATTAGCTCCTAAGCATAAGAGCAAGGTGGGTACAAAACCCCTCTAGCGATGGCCATACCTCACAATATGGTCACAAAAGGGTGAATAGAAACATGAAAAATAATCACGTGCATTCTTATCCATATGCTCATTCAGATGCCAATGGACATGCCTACACTTATGACCATTCATGTGCACGTTTCTATGCTCACGCTTGTGAGGATCCTAAAGCCAAGACCTCACCAAGATACACTCACATGTCCCATAGGCTTCAATGTGTGTATTGTATGAGATTTAGGCACAAAAATATGGATTGTTATGTGAGGAAAGTCCAATTTAGGTTGATTCCATTGAAATACCTCAAATCATAACTTTTAAGGATCCAAAGTTTAAGGTTTTATTTTATTTCTTTTAGGTGACAAAGGAGACTGTTTCGCATAAAACCAAATGGTATGTTGATAGCAGTTACTCAAGGCACATGAAGAGTCATGCCTCCAACTTCACTCATTTGGAGCATAAGGATGGAGGAAGTGTCACCTTTGGGGATGAGGCTAAAGGACAAGTTATGGGGATATGCAAGCTAGGTAACTTTAACTCTCCTTTTATAGAAAATGTGTGGCTTGTTAATGGCCTAAAACACAATCTTTTGATTGTAAGTCAATTATGTGACAAGGGCTATAAAGTCATTTTTGATTCTAAAGATTGCTATGTTACCCAAGAAATGGATAATGTATTAATCTATAAGGGAAATCGAAAGCAAAACATGTACATAGTTAACTTGGATACGCTTGAGAACCGAGATGACAAGTGTTTACTATCACTTAGTGATGAGTCTTAGTTGTGGCACTGAAGACTTGGTCATGTTAGTTTAGACCTCTTAAGTGAGGTAAGCAAGGATGAACTAGTCAAAGGTTTGCCCAAGCTAAAGTTTACAAAAGACAAAGTGTGTGGACCTTATAAAATAGGAAAACAACATAAGTCGTATTTTAAAGCTAAAAATGTTGTTTCAACCTCTATATCATTACAATTGCTACATATCGACTCTGTAGACCTACTAGAGTTGCTAGCTTGCGTGGCATGCATTATGCATTTATTATTGTTGATGATTACTCTAGATTCACTTGGGTTAGTTGCTTAGTTCATAAGAATGATGCTTTTAATGCTTTCAAAAGTCTTGTAAAATATATTCAAAAAGAAAAGGATTTGCCTATTTCAAGCATTAGAGGTGATCATGGAACCGAATTTCAAAATAATTCTTTCAAAGTGTTTTGTGAGGAAAATAGTATTTTTCACAAATTTTCTTCTCCTAGCCTCAACAAAATTGGGTCTTTGATAGGAAAATTCTCACTTTGGTGGAAATGGCTCAATCCATGCAATGAGTATGATTTACCTCAATACCTTTGGACCGAAGCCGTTAACACCGTTTGCTATGTTTCAAACTGTGTTTTCAAAAGACCAATTTTGAACAAAACTTCTTATGAGCTATAGATAGGAAGAAAGCTCAAGATTTCTTAACTCAGAGTATTTGGAAACAAGTGCTTTATATTGAACACCAAGGATGACCTTGAGAAATTTGATTCCAAAACCGATGAAGGCATATTTTTGAGTTATGTATTTATTAGCAAGTCTTTTAGAGTGTTTAACAAGCGTAATTTAGTTATTGAGGAGTCAATGCATGTGGTATTAGATGAGTCCTCCAAGGAATTTATGGATAAGGACTCGATTGCTCATGATTTTGTAGGTGCATTTGAGGATCTCACACTTGTTGAAACCCAAGAAAATCCTCCAACTGAAGTGGAGATTGCTTAACCAACTCAAGGAGATAACAAGGTGGAAGCCAAATATCGTCATGTAGCTCAAGTTACAGGACATACCCATGATCTACCTCATGAGGGACTTTCAAGAAAAGGCATCCTCAAGACTTGATTATTGGTGAGACATCAAAGGGAGTAAGTACTCGCTCTCATTCCGTACTTTGCTAGTTTTGCTTTCTTATCTTAATTAGAGCCCACTAGAGTTAGTGAAGCTTTAGTTAACGAATGTTGGGTGATTTCTATGCAAGATGAACTCAGTGAATTCAAAAGAAATATAGTTTGGAAGTTAGTCCCTCCTCCTAATGGTCATACCATTATTAGAACAAAGTGGGTTTTTTTGAAACAAGTTGGATGAAATCGGAGTAATAACTCAGAACAAGGCCCGATTGGTTGCCCAAGGCTATAACCAAGAGGAAGGCAGTGATTATAAGGAGAATCTTTCCCCGATTTCTAAATTAGAAGTCATTTGTATCCTTTAAGCATATGCATCTTGCATGAAATTCAAACTTAAATGGATGTTAAAAGTGCCTTTTTAAATGATTTTATAGAGGAGAAAGTTTATGTTAAGCAACCTCCCTGTTTTGAAGATTATAAACACCCTAACAATGTTTTCAAACTCAACAAGGCTTTATATGGTTTAAACAAGCTCCTAGTGCTTGGTATGATAGGTTGAGTAACTTTTTTCTTTCAAATGGTTTTTTCAAAGATAAGGTTGATACAACTCTTTTCACCAAAACTCATAAGCATGATATTCTGTTTGTCCAAATTTATGTTGATGATATTATATTTGGTGCTACTAATGAACTGCTTTGCCAAGATTTTTCTAAGTGTATGACTAGAAAATTTGAGATGAGTCTTATGGGAGAGATCAAGTTCTTTTTTGGACTTCAAATCAAGCAAAATAAGGATGAAATTTGTATTAATCAATCCAAGTACACTAAGGAGATGCTCAAGAAGTTTGGAATGGAGGCATCCTTTAGTAGCAAGACACCAGTGAGTACCACAATAAAATTGGATAAAGACAAATTGGGTAAATGCACTGATAGTACAATGTATAGAGGTAAGATTGGTTCACTCCTTTATGTTACCGCTAGTAGACTCGATGTCATGTTTAGTGCATGTTTGTGTGCTCGATTTTAAGCTTATCCTAAGGAATTGTATTTGCATGTCGTAAAACATATTTTTTAAATATTTGCATGACATTTTAAACCTAGGATTTGGTACTCTAGAAATATGGACCCTAGGATTCTTGTCTACTCCGATGCTGATTATGCGGGTTGTTTTCTAGACCGTAAAAGTACCTCTAGAACTTACCAATTTTTAGGTTAAAGTTTGATCTCTTGGAGTAGTAAGAAACAAGTATTTGTGGCTTTGTCAACCTCGGAGGCCAAATATGTAGCGGCCAGTTATTGTTGTGCTCAAATCTATCTAATAAATGCCATCATTTTATACGTGATCAATGTGCAAAAAGGGGATGTTGTAGTCGAATTCATTGATACAACTAACTAATTTGCGGATATTTTTACCAAGCCACTAAATGAAGAACATATGAATTTTATCATTGAAGATATTTGTATACTTGGTGTGAGCTCATTAGTTTGATATGCATGTTTGTATGTTTAAATCTGTTGATTAAATATTATTTGTTTCACATGTTTATTTGTTTAATTGATTGTTGGCATTTACATGTTTTGGTGCCTTCCCTAATGTTTGAATCAAGGCTTGGTATTGCATAGAACTTTGAAATTTTGCATAAAATTTATGTTTTTAAGGTGTCACGGGTGTGACATTATTTGCCACGCTCGCGAAGGGCTTGTCAAAATATTAAATTTTTTGAGCTGTATAATTCGTAGGCGCGACATGCTTGTCACGCATGTGACAAATCCCACCATTTGAATTCAAAGACTAGTGTGGTAAGCCGTGGGCGCGACCTACCTCTGTTTTCAAAAAAATTAGCTATTTTGCCACTTGGCAAAAACGTATCTTTTCAAAAATATGGTCGATTTTACTGTTGGGGAGTGTTTTTAAAGCCTACAAATATCCATTTGAGTTTCATATTTATTTCACTTCATTTTCTATCATCTCCTACCTATTTCTATTGCAAAAATTGTATTTTTAGTCATTTTCACACTTTTTTTCTCCAAAAACACCATCTTCTTCATACATACATTCATACATTCATCAATGGGTGTTAAGAAAGTTTCAAGAGGCACTACAACTTTTCATAATCAAGCTTCTTACTCTGCATCGGATGTGCCCACTCTTAATATGGAAACAGTTACATCTCGGTCTACCAAACTTGAGGGTAGAATGTTGTTACCAACTCGCTTTCCGAACTTCAATGATGTGAAAAAGGATGGCCTTGATGAAACAGTTTTGGGATACACCAATTCAATGGTCTGGAGGAAACTTATCTTGGAAACAAAGGAGGGCACTTTTGACGATCTCACAAGGGAATTTCTCAAGAGCCTTCATCTTATTCGGAAGGAGAATAGTGTGTAGGAATTATTTGACATCACCTTCAATGTCGGGGAGGTTGTTTGGAAACTCACTACAACCAAAATCTGCAATATTCTTGGGTTTGAGAAAGGGCTTCTGTCCACCACTTCGGAACTTGTGGGGTATGATCCTAAATTGTATTGGTCGAAAATTAGTATGGATGTGGAGTATGACTCTAAGAAAGCCACAACCCAATCCATCAAGTCACTCCCTATTTTGTGCTTCATTAGATAATGACCTACACCCTCAATTCAAAATATGATGGGAATGACAAGATACCTTTGAAAGATCTTATTTATATCTATGCGGCGGAACGGGGCGTCAAAATGTCTTGTGCTCTCAACTTCATACTTCATTTGGATGGTCTTGTGGGTAAACCAAGCACTTTGGTATTGTGGAACATTTATGATGGCTTTGGTTAGGCGATCTTTAGCTTGGAATCCGCAACTCCACCAATTGCAAGAGAATATATACAAGTGGAGGAGGTTCTCATTAAGGTATTGGAAATGTAGTGATTTTGGAAACAAGGGAGGGCACTTTTGATGATCTCATACAGGAATTTATGCCTTTATCTTTCGGAAGGAAAATAGTGTGTAGGAATTCTTTGACATCACCTTCAATGTGGGAGGTTGTTTGGCCATACTCACTACAACCATAATTACTCTATAGACTTTAGCTAATCCCCTATACTTCCTCCTGAAGATGAATAAAACTGTAATTTTAACTATTATTTTTATGGAACATTTTTAATCATCGCGAATGAATACTTTAGAATGTGATAGCTATTTGGCATCAATAGGATTAAGTGCACACTGGTGTGATCTGAGATCAGGTATATGATTGGGTTTTGATTCGATATGTGATTGGTGGTTTATGAATTATCAAAAATGGTGTATTTGAAGGGTTTGGCTCACGGGGTATTTACCCGGTGGATCGACTGCTCTCGGAGGTTCCAAGATAGTGGCTTACCCGGTGGAGCGATTACTATCGGAGGTCACGACTTGTGGATTAAGAGTTAGTCGGGCGAATCTAGTGGTGCGTTTTCTCGCAGACGCGACTAGTAGGACGGATCTGGTAGAGTGTATGCTCTCAAACGCAACATTAGATATGAGATTTATACTTATGATATGTTATTGGATTCTTATGATAATGTTGAGGTAACTGGGACTAGGGTTCCATTAGTCTTCGACACGATATAAATAAGGTTTTAATGTTTTTAAACCTGTGTCGAACTTCCAATTTCATTCCGGAGGTACAAATTTTCAAAGATGTGTTAGAAATATTTTAATTCTAGCCGTAGTAGTCATTAGGCGTCTTTTGTCTTATTGTTGTACTTTTATCATTATGCACTATGATGTTTCGATTGATTGGAACGTGATGTATGTTTCCATGTTTTTTAATATATATCAATGTTTGGACTCGAGCGTTTTCGAGCATGTGTTATTTCCTGAATTAGAGTTGGAATCTCGAGTTGCCTCCGAGAGTTGTGATTTAAGGAATTTATTTGCATAATGTATTGTTTATGCCATGCTAGTTTAAGGTTGGAGTCTCAGTTTTCCCTCAAGCATTTGCATGTATGTTTATGCTTTATTGTTTATCTATTGTTTTATGAGGCTTGATACGAGTTATGGAGCAACCACTCTCGTTTCCTAGCATCGGTCGCGATGTCATAAAACCGGTTCGTGACAATGGTACATTCTTATGATCATATGTTCCCTTTTGACAATCATTTGAGCGTAACTTCTCTTTTCATAAAACATGTAAAAAATTGATTGTATATGCATAACATATGATCTTACATTGCCTTATATCCACACAAAAATACATTCCAATTCAGAGATAATTATGGAATTCCAATCTGAAATATAATCAAGCAATAAACACATCAAAAATCATAGCTTCTATCACATATTAGCCACAATACATAACACATATCAATTAACTAACAACTCAAAAATGATTAACATATTAACAAGGTTGTTTGTCATGTTAGAAACTTGATGAATCATATGTCACAGGTCAAAATGATATAATTCAGGGCTTCAAAAGGGATATTGATGGCAACAAGTTATAAGATCTTGCAATGATAGGTTAATTTTTTTAGGGAGAAAAACAAGGAGCCAAAAATTGAATTGAGGAAATAAGTAGCCTGACATGCCAAAATTTTGTAACCTTCGATCATCAATATCCTCTTTAGAGCCATGGATCATGCTGTCATAAATTAACTTCACTTTTGTTTTTTTCTTCGATATAAGCGTTCGAGTTAAGAACAATCAGCCAAATGTATCACCTTGCATTTCAACCTTTTCAAACTTTTCACCTTATAGCTCAGTGTCGTTTATCCGTTATTTTCCATAAAAATAATATCGTTTTGTTTATTTTGAATGGCCAAAATAGCCATCATATAAGGCATTTAGGCCATGAATACCACAAAAATGAGATGTTGAGCTTTTTATGCTAAAAATAAAATATCAGAATTTGTGGTGCCATGTTTGGTAGAATGTGCTTAATCGAAGAAAAAAACACGCGAAAGATGAGGATATTTTATGGCAATAATCATAGTTTTAACGATATTAGTATTAATTTATATATTTCGCATGTGATTTTTATCATGACACGTTAATGATAATATGATTCTTAATTAATAATCAAATTTAATTTAATATTAAATAACAATATATTAATAAACTCATGGTATTTTTTATAAATGTTATTTTAAAATAGTAGTAATAACTGACTTTTTTTAGTAATTAAGATGTGGCACATGAGTAGTGGCACCAGAATCTAACAACCAAGTATAATTGGACACTTTAATTAAATTTGATTCAAAGCATACATAAATAAAATATTTATCTTTCTTTTCAAAACATGCTTTTCGTTTATGGTAATCCTTTTCTAAGTGTTCAGGTTTCTTGCAAAAGAAACAAATCTTCTCCTTTTGAATATGACCCTCATTCACTTTCAGAGGAGTCTTACCCTTATCTTTCTATTTCTTTCCTAGCTTTTCTTTGTTATTGCTAGCCTCATTATAAACAGAAAGATGAATGGTGTGATCCTTCAATTTCCTTAATCTCCTTTCTTCCTGTATTAGCAAGGCCTTAATTTTTTATAAATTCCACTTCTCCTTAAGTGTGTTATAATTTACCTGGAACTGTCCAAATTCAGAAGTAAGAAAGTTGATAATGAATTGTACGAGAAATGATTCACTCACATCCATTTCCATTCCCTTAAGTTTGGCGGCTAAGTTGGTCATTGAGGTTACATGGTCATGAATTGGTTTTGACCAATCAAATTTCTTTGTTGTCAGCTCACTCATCAGAGTTCCCGCAATAGACTTATTAGTAATGTCTGATTGTGAATGCTCCTTAATTTTCTTTGTACAATCCTTAGCACATTATGTCTTAGGAAACAACGGCTTAATATTTTCTACTATTGTCATTCTCAATAGGTTCAATACCAACCGATTTGATCTTTCCCAAGACTCATAAAGATTTTTTTCAGTTTCAGAATTAGCTTAAATGGCTACAACAGGCTTTTCATAAGTAACCAAAGTTAGGTCTAAATTCATTACGCCTAGTTGAAACTCAATCTGCTCGTTCCAGTTGGAAAAGTTCAATATGTTGAACTTGACCAATCCATTTTCCAAAGCAAAAATGTTGGTTATAGCTGTAAACATTAATATATTTTCACTTATTTAATATTTTGAGTTCTTTTCATTGAACTCAAATATATAACAATAATCTATATATTAAGTTCACCTTTGATCGATCCTTACATATATAACATCAAACTATAATATTTAAACATGGATAACTTTAACAAATAATCAAACATATTCAAATAAACATGTATGTTATCTTTGGATATACATCTATATTTATTAAATGTGTTAATAAATTTCTTTCATTTTTATTAAGGGTTAATTCCATCAAAAATCACGACCTGTACACGAGATTTCATTTTAGTCATGAACTTTAAAAGTTGTCATATAAAATCATGACCTTTTATTTTTTTTAAAATTTATCATTTAGTGTAGTTTTTTTACTAAATTCTTCATTAAACCATTAATTAAAGACTCAAATTATAAATCGACACCAAATATTATTAACTTTCGGCTAGAGTATGTAGGATTGGTAATTTCTCGTCAAAAAAATACACCGAAATTTTCTTTAGTGATAGATTTGAAACAAAATTAAAAGGTCGTGCTTTTAAGTGCCAACTTTTAAAGGTTTTGATTAAAAAGAAACTTCGTATAAAGATCGTGATTTTTTATGGAATTAACCCTTTTATTAATTACAATTAATGGTTCATATTTGGATAACCTCCTAGATTTATAATTAATTATTTCAAATATTTTATAATCTAATTTTTTATGTCATTCTTTGACATAAATAATTGAAATATATTAAAATTATTTAAGTATCTTTAAAAGTTAAGCCACTTTTTTTTCACGGAAATGAACTCATTTCATTAATTAAGATAAACCGACTCCTCGAGTCTCGCCTCTATCCACCAAACTTGGGCTAGAGAATTACAACAAAACTAAAATCTCGATGGGCTTTTTTAGAAACAGAATGTGCCAACCAATTAATTGATCTATTAACAAAACCAAAAGAGAAAAAAAAAAGATTCTCGTAGTTTCCTACAATCTTGTATGACTAAATCACAAGCTACGTCCACTGGTTTATCTTATGTCATAACTTCGATAATTTTTTTAGCGTCACCTTCAAAATGAAGTACCTTTAGCTTTATTCGGATAGCAAGCAACATAGCTTCACGGAGAGCAAGTGTCTCACAAAGAGCTAGCGCAACAATAGACGGAAACCTACTAGTACAAGACGCAATAACACCCTCCCGAAGTATTTCTAGCAATACAAGCACCCACAAAAATTCTGGATTATGCATGAATAGCCCCATCAAAATTAATTTTAACTGAATTACAGCTAGGGGTTGCCATCTTTGGTCGAAAATATTTGGAGGTGTTATCATGGTTGTTCGGGTACTAGTAGTAGTAAACACCATAAATTCATCTTATAACTCACTTGCCTTGTTAGGAATTTTCATTGGATCTGAATCTTCATCTCTGAAAATTAAAGTGTTCCTTACAATTCAAATAGACCAGCACACCCAAATTGTCTTCTCCCACATTTTCATGTTATCAGTCGCTCTACCAATTGAAGCCCAGATTATAATTATTACTTAAATATATTTTCATATCTTAATTTTTGTATATATAAGTTAATCATTTTAGTAACTATAATTTAAATTAAATTAATCAAATCTGCCATTTATATTTGATTAAATAATATATATTTTATTGCTAATTAAACCCAAAGCATATAAATTATCAAAATATTTATAATTCAAAAATCTATAAATTATAAAAAGGATCAAGTCAAAATCCAAAAATATATGTCAAAATAAACAGCTCAATTCAGCCCTCGACATTTTTTTTAATATGGGAATTTGAATAAAAAATTAAGCAATTATGCAGAAATTCGAATAACTTAATTTTATTTAAAAATAATTATAATTTTTTTTATGAATTCTAATCTTAATTTAATTCAATTGTAATTGATTAGGATCTGATACCAATTGTTAGAAACATATATAATTTGCCTATATAAACACAATTACAAAATTATATCAACATAATTATATTAGAACTTTAAGATTTAATAACACAATAACATTTAATAAAACATACCTTGATCCATGGATTATTTGATGTTTTCGTGATTGTATAATTGTTTTCTCTAACTTTTTACTTTTATTAAACCTTTTTCAACGGTACAAGGTTTTTTTTTAAATGGATGGTTATTATTCTCTTTTTTTTTTCTCTTTTCTTTACATAAGGAGAAAAGTAAAGTCATAACTTTTCTTTTAAACCAATTGTAGTTTTAATTCTTTTGTTTCTTTTTTTTTTCATTTAAGAAATCAAAACACACAAATTAATATTAAAATCATTACATTTAAATTAATTGTAGTTTTAGTTTCTTTCATTTCATTTGTTTTTCATTCAAGAAACTAAAACGTACAATTGTTAAATTATAAAAGATTATCAATACAAACTTTACTTCTATATTATATGAGAAATTATTGAATCCAAACTTTACATAATTACAACTTATCTCTGTGATTAAATAACCACCCCACTAACTAATAATATCCATACATTATATTACTATATTGAATAGTGTAAGAAACTTTGTTGTATAATTATGATAAAGGTAGAGATAAGGAAATTATCCTAATAGTCTAATTCATTAAAAACTAATAACTAATATATTAGTTTGTATAATATTAGGTCATATATTTAATAATGGATCACTGATATAAGATTATAATAATAAGGGTTAATTACATATAAAATCACCACCTTTACACGAATTTTCAAAAATAACACGACCTTTAAAACGTGTCAATTCAGGGCACCACCTTTCATTTTTTTTCAAAAACAACATGGACACGTTTTTTGATAAAATTTTGCTGACTTGGACACCCGATGAGAGTGCCACGTGTCACGCCACGTCAGCAAAAATGCCACTAAAAATGTGCCCGTGTTATTTTTGAAAAGAAATGAAAGGTGGTGCCCTGAATTGCCACGTTTTAAAGGTCATGTTATTTTTGCAATTTCGTGTAAAAGTGGTGATTTTATATGTAATTAACCCTAATAATAATAATCTTACAAAACTTCCTCATCTTCGTTCAGTGCGTGGCGACGAACACCGTTCGTCCCATTTTGAATCAAACTTTCACTGTTATATTTTGAACTAGAAAGTGTGTCATATAATGAATAAGATTATAAGAGTGTTACTTTTCTTCCATCTATTTTCTAGAATTTCATGAATAATACAAAAAAAATTGATTATCCAATTATCATGTCCTCACCTTCATGTTCAAAAATAACAACATTCACATTTTCTATCATAGATGGAAAATATCTTCATATATCATAAGCAAAATGGGACTATCGGTATCATTGGTCCTCAACATATCAACAACGGGTTTAATAAATTTTAAAAAATACTCAATTTTGTTCCACCATCGATCATTGACAATCCAATCTTTCACTTTCACTATTTTGATCTCAATTGGAGTTTTTCCATTTATTTTAAAGATTTTTCAATAAGGATATTTCTCAAGTGCGATCTACACATTAATTAGTCTTTGAGACATCACAATTGCGGAAGCAAATCTTATTTTAGCAATTTTTAATGATCTCAATTTAGAATACCTACAAATAATTTATAGTTATATTTAAATTTTTAAATGTTGAGAAAATTGATTAGAAAAGCCGAACATGAATAAATACTAACATTACATAAATTGTGTCAATTTGATTATAGGTCACTGTAGACATGTCAAAATATTAATAAAATAAATTATAGCGTACTGCTAAATCCTAATTAATATCACTTAAGTTATATACTAATTTCTTTTACCGTATGGTATAAAAAAAATTGTGAAGATCACTATAGTCTACAAGTACAATGTCAACTTTTTACGGATATTAAAAATTAACTACATATATGTTTTTAATTAACAAAATTATCATGTCATATTAAATAATACTAATGTAATAAATTTAAAATAAAATATGATAAAATATTTATAAAATAAAAATACAACTTACTTGGAAAAAATAACCAACGCCATTCCATGACTTATGATGAATTTTTTAAAATTTTATAGTCGGTCAATAAAGTTTTGATCCAATTACATAATTCAAATCGTAGCGACCTTTCAGATTGTTCACATATACTTTTCAAAGCAAGATTCAAACTATGCACCACACAAGGAGTCCAAAAATATGAGGATATTTTAATTCAATAATTTGACCGGCAGCTTTACAATGTGTTGCATTATTCGTCACAATTTGTACCATGTTTTCCGCATCGATTTGCTCCATCGCTTCCATGAATATTATTACGACATATTCAGTGTCTTTGATATTACCACTAGCATCGATTGCTTTTATAAACATTGATCCCGAAAATTATGATGTCGTTATTTTTATCAAGGGACGTCTTTGTCGATCACCTCATCCGTTAGAACATATTGAAACTCCCTGCTTTTTTCAATTATCCTTAATTGGTTGAAGTAGACTATTTACATGGACTCTCTCTTGAGCGAGCAAAGTAGTTCATAACCAATCATACCTAGGAGATACATAACCATTCAAATTTCTATTACTTAAAGTCTGAATATATCTTTTAAAATGAAGATTTCTTGAAAAATTGAATGGTATTCCTCTGAATAAAACACTTTGTCTGCTTTTTTATCCGCTTCATCTCGTTCTCCAACATTAGACGCCTTCTCTAACAAACTCTTTCTCTTTTTTTTGTTAGGACAAATCTGAACCCGATGGAAGTGAAGTATGTTTCAAATTTTTTCGGCTATCAGATAATTGTTTTTCTATGTTAAGCTCCGCTTGTTCGTTCTATTTTTAACGTTTTACATACATCATCAGAAAATTGTTTTGCATGCTTCCACACCTTGATTTGTAAATTTTAATAAGTGAACTTTCACTTTAGCAAAAGAACTGATAACCCTTTTGTTACAATAATTACACGACCACACCCGATTTTCTCCACTGCCTACAGGAATTTCATGAATAGTGACATGATCCCATAATTGTTTATCATCAAAACCTCTAATTTAACTTTTTGGCCTTAAAATTACTTTACTAGATTGATAAGAAGACATATTATAATTTTTTTTCTTTGAATATTGCTATGACCCACTGATGTTTAGTATATATATAGACTTTTATTTATTAAGTTGAGATTTTATTCTGATAATGATACTGAATAGAATCAGAATTAGAAGATATTAGAAGAGTTTTAATTTTCCTATAGTGACGTGACCATGTGTATTGATAAATTAATAAAAAAGTGCTCCTAATATGCTAAAATTTAATTGCGCACCATATTTTTTTTACTGAGAAGTAACATAATAGTTTAGAAATTAAAACATATTGTAAAAGTTGTCTTACATCTATCAAATTTTTATTTTGATATTGATTACAATATTGAAAAGAGAACAAAAAGATGCCTTACAATTGTCAAAATCCTTCTTAATGTTGATTACAGTATTAAAAAGAGACAAAAAAGCTGTCAGCCCTAATTATTAATAAATAAAAATCTATTCATCTTCATATTCATTTTCTTCAACATATAAATATGTCGAATAAAATGTTCGGGGGCCTCTTATTTTTCATAACAGATGCATTCAAGGTACCATTATTTTACTTTCCATTTTTCCACCTTAAATAATATCATTGGTAAGTTTTTCCTTTCATTGAATGACTGATGTGCTAATTCCATATGATTATATTTTGGAAAGCATCTTTATTATGTTCAGATTTCTATAATTATTATTATAAGACTATCATGCAAGTAGACACACATGTATACCAGGCAACTGTGATGTTCACTTATGACGATAGGTGTGATATGAGTGGGAAAATCTAAGGAAATGAAAAAGAACTTTAGAAAACATGGAAAATATGTTGCAAGGCTGGCATCTCTTTCCAACCGAACCGTGTTCAAAAAGAGAGGCCCTTGAAATTGTAGTTTAAAGATGTATGGATTGTGTATCAGGTTTAATAACTTACAAGATAACAAATTTCCTTTTTATATGTGAGTTGATGTATTTTGGTTGTATTGGTAGCGGTGTTTTTTTCGGTGCCCATTCCTTTTTAGAATTAGGTTATAATTTTTGGTTAGATGAAGTAAAGATTAATATCAATCTCCTTTATTGTTCTCTCTCAAATCTTTATTTATTATACAATTTTAATATTCTGCTTCACTCCTCTTCAACTTAACCTAATATGCACATGTTTCTCAAGTTTAATTTAATTTATCACGATAGACTGCATAAAAAACTAACTAATCTACTTTCCCTCTTTAAAAGCTCACACTTGCCTCTTTTAACTACCATGCTTAGATTGAATCCAATATCTTTAAACTGTGAACGACAAGACTTCATTTTAAAATAGCTTCTTTTAATTTTTTATTTATTGAATTCTCAACAGGTTTTAATTGTTGAGTTAGACAAATGCTTTCGCCATTTGTACCTTCTATATAAGGTATGGATTTTCTAATTAGTAATATTTCATATACTCCACATGGTTTATGGTGTATCGACCATGATATTTGGGTTCAATGGGCACTTTTTTAATGTTATCTGTTGAAAGAATATGTTGATGCAAGCTGCCAAAATTCAATGCATGTTGTAGAAATAGGCGCATCAATATACCTTTTTTTTATGAAACTCCGCCTTCTTTAGGATGCTTTACTATCAGATTTATAATATATCGAGTTTAAAAACTTTTGAGGTGCCATGCGCTGTTAAAATTGCACGTTCTCTTTCATGTCTACTAGCAGGCGTATTAATTATGACTTTAACAAAAAAACAGGCTTGTATATGTTTTGTATTAGTGGTCATAACCATCACGTTATAGGTTTGCTTTTACCTGACTCGAGGGCCATCATTTAAAGTTTGCTCAATATGTGTTTGACACTGTGAATAATGTACAGAACAAACTATCTTTCATGAGAATAAATACCACTTCAAACTCAGTTTATCAATCAATCATTCAAAAGCTTTTTCAAATGTTCAGCGAAACGACATTGCAAATGATTTTGAATGGCGTATGATCGCTTTACAGCAAGTTCTATGATTCCTACTCGATAAAATTTAATAGTTTGCCAATCAAGTGACAACAATAGGCACACCACCCCTACAACTTATGAAATATTTGGACTTCTGCTTGAAGATTTTGGATACTATGATTAAAAAATAGAGGCATTGTCGTTTAGTAAAAGTGTGGTACGTCATGATAAGATTGTGAAATCAGTTTTCCTTGTTGATGTTAGGAAAGTTTTTAATTATGGTCATGGGGCACGGTGAAAAATATATTTATACCATACCATAATTTATAGGTTTATATATGAGGGAAAATTTATAGTGGTTGTGGCATCTTTATGTATATCTTTTTTGCTATTGCTCGGTGATCATATTGCACATTTACGTTTTAAAAATACCTAGAAATTTAGATAAGTATTCTCATGCAGAACTAAAAAAGGTACTCAGTTAGCAGAATTAATAAAACAGGTTATAGTGATTGTGTGGGATAAAGCGCTTATGAACCATCGTCATTGTTTTGAATCTGGTGATAGATTATTGTGTGATATTTCATCTTCATCCAATGAGTGCAAGAAAGATTTGCCTTCCGAGGGAAAGACTGTGGTCTTAAACGGTAATTTCAGAAAAATTCTTCTTTTGTTTCTAAAAGGAATGGAGTAATACATTTTGGACGCTTTCATTAACGAGGTCGTATATTTGGAAGTACTTTCGAGTTTGGAAGTTAAATATTAATATGAGAATTATCAATCTGCAGAGTCTATCTACACCTTGCTTGAATGTGTCATTTTCAGAATGAGTTATATATCTTAGAGACATAAAACAAAAAGCCTGTGAAATTAATTTATTCGATGAAGAAATAACTGGATTGAAATACCCATTAAATTTATCATCAACTATGTAGAAGATCATATTATCAGTATTATTAATAATTATGTTTATATAAAGTTTGAGACTAAGTTAGTAAAGGTATATTAGGTAAAAGAGTAAAAGATGAACGAGAGGTTTTTTATATGTACCCTTCATATTGACCTATGATATTCTTTTATAGATAATTGTGCAAGCTTTTTCTATCCTAGACGATATGAGAGTTTTGTGGTATTCCGTCATTAATTCCCCCTCCCCCTAATCCGTTTTGCTTAGATTTGTATTTCTAATTATGCGATAGGGGTTGATGGGTATCACGTTGGTTTGATAGTGGAGGTTTTTTTTTCTTATTTTGTGTCTACCCTGCTGACAGGCAATCATATCTCATTTAATGCACTTAGCATCCTCTCGGGTCTTGCCACCATTTCGTTCTCTTTCCCGATTCAAAAATTTTCCCAAAAAGTTTCACATCTCCTGGATTTGTTATCATTGCTTTTATTCCTATTTATTCTTTCGATTTACTTCCTTGTTAATTTTCTATCATTCTTCTTTCCTTTTATCTTCACATCTCCCTGTCTATTTTATTAAACAATGGCCGAAGAATACCACAAAGCCGTTGCTTCCCTTAAAATTTACCCTTCCTTTTTTCTATCGCAATATCTTATTATTATTCGGATTTTTACGGTATCTTTGAAGATTACCACATGCTTCTTCTTAAGAACGGGGTTTTCGCCAATGCTCGTGTTGCCCCCTGCATTTCTTTTTTTTTTTAAGAACAACTCTTGGGAGATCTTCACTTCTTTTTGGACTCTTTGGTACTTGATTTATGCAAACTTTGGAGCAATGCCTTGTCTCAATTGCATCCCAACGACATACGCCATATTGTCTGCCCGAAGTCTCTTTATTCCTCCTGTCATAAAGTGTTAACGTTGGATTGTCTTCATTACTAGCTTAACTATCCTTTTAGTCGAAAGTATTTTCCTTTCTTCACTTTGGATTTCAGATCGGGTTTGAAGATATTCAAAGACATCCCCGATTCATTGAAGAAGTGGAAAGATAGGTTCTTTCAAATTCTCATCCTAGTCACCCGTTTGGGCTATCATTTTGGCGCCCGTTTGTCAAGTAGAGGATATTCCTTAAGCCGTCTTCTAGTGAGCAAGTTGTGATGAATAGGATTTCCTCCACTTATGTTAGGGACAATTCTTCTTTCACCATATATATCAACGATTGTTTATGGAGGCGAGCTGCTGCCCCAGCCATTAAAGAGGCTAATCCACCCGCAAGTAACTTGGTTTCCCTTGTTAATCTTGATTTTATTATATCTATATTATTATTTTTTACCGTTTGTTGTCATGACTTTGGTAGGTGGTCATTTTTCGGTTGTCCACATTCGCGCTTCTTAACAACAAGGCGCTAAAGTTTCTCGAAAACATCCTCAGTCTTATAATGCAGGTAAAATTGTTGCTAAAAAGATGTTGTCCCTGCTACCCGCTTCTCGTGATGCTAGGGAGCCTTGGGAAAGTTTTCTTGAGGAGAAAAGAAGATCATTGCCTCTTTCTTTAGTGCTAGGCAATCCCTCTCTACTGAATTCATAGGTTTGTGCTCCTTCGGTTCTCGCTTGTTCTTCTCATGCGGTAACAGCATCCGCCTCTCTTTCTATAACCGGATCCCTCAGTTTCCTTCCATTAGGGTAAGCTTGTTTGGCAGCCCTTGGCTACCGGTGGGTTCATTTGCCTCTACTTCCAGAGTTGGGGTTGATAGTGAGGTCAACAATGCTCTTCCAAAGTTGGGGTTATGCGTTAGCTGCGAGAATTTGCAGGGAGAATGGAGCCTTCTTTTGCTTACTCGCGCTTTAAGGGTGCAGATCTGTATGAATTTATTTCAAATGGCTTTCTCACCATTGTTGATGGGGTTAGGATTGCTCAAGAGAGGTATACCACAACGGAATGCGAGTTGGTGGCGGAACGGGCAGATCTTTTTTTCGCTCCACATTAGATTAAGTCTTTCCTGGTTGATTAGGAGGCTCAAAGACGAGATAACATTGCTCTAAGGACTAAGTTGAGAGAATTGAAGTCTGAATGTGCCGATCTTCAAGAGAAATGTAAAGATTCCCTCTTCTTGCTTTCTTGGATGTTGAGATTGTATCAGAAAGCTATCCGAAATAATATTTTGGCCTCTCATCCTGGTGGAGATGCGGCATTTTTTACTGCTGATGGGAAGGTGTTAAAAGAGGAGGTCCAACGTGATTTGTTGGCTTCAAAGGAGAAGACTATCCATAATTCTGGAGGTGCATCTAGCTCTGCTCCCATTCCTGTTTCTTTAACTGCACCTTCCACAACTCATCCTGATCTGCCTCCCATTTCTTTGGGTTTGCCGGCGTCTTTTGCTTTCCAATATTTAGTTTATCTGGATGCTAGCAGTCTCTTCTTGACGGGTGTTTTTGGTTTCTTGAATACTCCCAATGGCAGATAGTTGTTGTATTTGTTCTTACGTTGTATTCAAACTTTGTTGTTTTCTTTTGTTGATATATATTTTACTTGTTTTGTTCCAGTGCTTCTCCAAGATTATATGTTTGTCTCCTTTTATCACTGCTTTTGGGGTGTAATCCTTTTTATGCTTGTCTGTTATTTTGCTTCCCGTTTATCATTTTCCTCGAGGTGCTTCTCGGTTATTTCTGGATGTTGCCTTATAAGAAATATTTCTCAAATATTTTTGACCGTTTTTTTATGAGAAATGTTTCTCATATAAATTGGTTGTTGCAATATGAGAAATGTGTCTCAAATAATTTGATTGTTGCCTTTTGAGGATTGGTTTTCATATATTTTATTTTTGTTTTCGTCGCTTTTGTCATGATTTTTTGTGTGGAAAATCACTACTTTGTTTCTTTCTTCATAAAATAAAGACTCATTCGTAATACTCCATTTGTCCCTATATAGTTGTCCACTTTGAGAAATTTTTTGTCCCAAAACTCTTGTCCACTTTTAAAAAGTAACTAACTTTTACACTTAATTTCTTATATTACCCCTATTTAAAATTCACTAATGATTAAACTGAAATAAATTGCAAGTGGACCCTATATTAAATAGGGGTATGATAAGAAAAGTAAGGATTTTTACAAACTCTATAAACAATGATTGTTTTTCTTAAACTGTGTGATAAAGGCAAAGTGGACAACTCTATTGGGACGGAGGGAGTATATTTTTAGGTGTTCTACATTTCAGAATCTTTGCAGCTCCTCTTCTTCCATACTTTCTAGCCTATATGCTCATCTTCTTGTGGACTTTGTTATGCGATACAAGTCTTCCCAATTGCTTTCCAGTTTTCCTACTCCTATGTTGCCTTTGCCTATCTCTGCATCTCTTAGAACCAGATCTCCCTACTTGGAACTCTCGAGGTTGCACATCATGTTGTGGTATCTAGCCACTTGATCGTGGTAAGCTTCTGCTTTTATCTCTGCCTGATGTCTTCTTTCTTCCAGTTGATCTATGCATAGGCGTATTCTTCGTTTGTTTTTTTGTTGAAATGTCTAGTCCTTAATGTTTGCACTCCTATCTCCACTTGTATGATCGCCTTAGTGTCATACATTAGCTTGAAGGGGGTCTTTCCCGTTCCTTTCCGTGGAGTTGTTCGGTATGCCCATATAACATTGTGGAGTTCTTCCGCCCAATTTTCTTTGGCTTCGTCCAGTCTTTTATTTAGCCCTTTGCATATTGTACGGTCGGTGACCTCTATTGTACGATGTGTTTGGGGATGTGCTACTAAGGCAAATTTTAGGTCAATTACTAAGTTCTCGCAGAACGCCTTGAATGTGACACTATCGAATTGTTTTCCGTTGTTTGTGACCAACGTATTGGGCATTGCCAACCAATAGAGTACCTCCCTACAGAATAATTCTTCTACTCTGGCCACTGTTATGGTTGATATCACTTTTACTTTCGCCCATTTTATGAAGTGATCGACAGCTATGAAGATGAATTGCTTTTGCTTTTTGGACATCGGGAATGGTCCAAGGATGTCTATTCCCCATGTAACAAATGGCCATGGGCTATGCATAGGCTTTGTTTCTTCAGCGGGTATATGGGATATATCGTCATGTTTCTTGCACTTGTTACACCTCTTCAATGTCGCTTTGGCGTCTGCTTCCATCGTCGGCCAGTACTATCCCTGTAGGGATCTGGCATTGTTGTTGGTTCCTCATGTGCCCCACATATCCCCTCGTGGATCTCTCGTAGGACATACTCCTATTCCCTTCTTGATACGCATCTAGACCATGGATGGCTGACATAAATTTTGTACATCGTGTCATGGTAAATAGCGTACATAAGACGGTTCTTCGTAGCTATTCTGCTTCCTTTTGGTCTATGGGGTTTCCCCTGTTTGGAGGTATTTTACAATTAGATGCATCCATGGGTCAATTTCTTACAAGTAGTAGTTTATTGGTGTGTCAATCGTTGGGACATTTATCTCCTCCGTCAATTCCATGAGTTGGAACTTCTCGTTCGTTTCTGATGCTGCTTTTGTTATTGTGTCTCTCTCCATGTTGTCTTCACTTGCTATTTTGTTAATTTTCCATCGTCCCCCTTTGTTTTCGATTTCTCTCAGCAACTCTCTTGCTCTTTTATAGTACTTAGTTGGGTTTTCTTCTTTCTTGGCGAATGTTCCTCTGATTTATCATACCACTAGCTGCGAGTCTGATTTATCATACCACCAGCTGCGAGTCGCAATAGATTTTGAGGTCTTTTGTTCTTACTTCTACCGCCAATGCCATTCAGATCAGAAGTGCTTCAAATTTTGCTACGTTATTTGTTGCTACATAGTTTAAGTTTATTGGGTATTCGATTCATACCTTGTGTGGCCCTTTCAAGACGACACCTTCTCCTGACCCTTTTTTGTTTTTTGCTCCATCTATGTATAGTTCCAATTGTGTGTCCAGTTTTACTTATGTTTTAGAGTACCTGGTGAGTTCTGCCACAAAATTTTTCCAGGGCTTGTGCCTTCATTGCTTGTCGTGGTTCATATTGGATGGCATAGTAGACTGCAAGTTGTTGTCCTTCATCGTGCGGTCAACATAGTAGACTGGAAGTTGATGTCCTTTTTCCTCCCTCACAAGGACCGTTGTTGTAGTGTCTTTACACACCGAGATATACCCGTACATGACCTCCAGTTCCGTTGGCCTGCTTAGGAGCGGAGGGTTGAGGAGGAACTCTTTGAGATTCTCAAATGCTTCTTCACACTCCTTTCCCCATTTGAATTTTTTTATTTTCAATGTCTGGTAGAACGACAAACATCTCTTGGCGGATGACGAGATGAACCGTCCTAGCACCGTTATTCTCCCATTCAGGACTTGGACTTCATGTTGGTTTTTGGGAGGGGTCATCTCTAATATAGCTTTGATCTTTTCTGGATTTTCTTCTATTCCCCTTTGAGACACCGTGTATCCTAGGAACTTGTCTCCTTCTACTCCAAATGTGCATTTGTCGAGGTTCATTTTCATGCTGAATTTATCGAGGACTTCCATCATTGCTTGAAGGTCTTTTGGATGGTCTTCTTTCTTTCAGCTTTTCATTATCACGTCATCTACGTATAACTCATTGTGTTCCCGATTTGTTCTTTGAACATGAACTTAATCAGCCTTTGGTAGGTGGCTCCTGCGTTTTTCAATTCTAAGGGAATCATCGTTTAACAAAAGGTACCTTCATCCGTTATGAAACTTGTTTTTGCACGATCTTCTTTTTTCATCGGGATTTGGCTGTATCCCTGTGCCATGTCCGCCAAGCTGTAGAGTGTATGCATGCTGTTTCATCCACTAGTTAATCGATATTGGGGAATGGAAAACAGTCTTTGGGGGTAAGCCTTGTTGAGATCTGTGAAATCTACACGCATGTGGAATTTTCTATTGGCTTTTGTGACCAGCACCACGTCAGCCAACCACTCTAAGTATTTGACTTCCTTGATAAACCCTGCAGCTTGTAATTTCTCAATTTCCTTTGCGATTGCTTTCTGTCGTTCCTCTAAGTGCATCCTTTTCTTTTGTTCGATACCTTTCACCTACAGGTCCACATTCAACTTGCGACATGCTATCCTAGGGTTCACTCCCTTACCTCTAATGCTTTAACCGTGAAGGTTGTGTGGTGCTTTCTGAGTACCTCTTTTATGGATTCCCTCAGCTTCTCAGGAATGTTGGTTCCCAGCTTTACCAGCTTCCTTGGACTGAATTTCCACACTTTTGTTTCCCCTACTAGCTCGGATCCTCACAAGGTAGGTCTAATATTTCCTCTACCAGTAATAGTTCCGCCATAGCGTCTCCGTGGCAAAATTCTTCCTCCGTTAAATTTCGTTTATGGTGAGCGTCCCTCCATCCATTTGAAGCATCATCCTTTGATTCTGTATATTGACCACTGCTTCAGATTCATACAGGAACTACCGTCCTAGTATTGTGTTGTATGGAAAACTCCTATTGATTATGGAATGAACTTGCGAGCGTTTTCTCTAATATGTTACTCCTTAACCAAATTCGTATGGTTGTAGTGACCATCAAGTGTAGTTTTTCTCCTCCTGTTTCGTTAACTTCGTTCTGTTATAGCTTTATCATTATCATGCTTCCGCCAATGTTATAATATATGTCCCATGTTGCTATATTGACCATGTTACCAGACTCTAGGGATATCCTCCGTACTTTCCTTCCTTCTACCTCTGCTTTGATCACCAATGTTTCTCTTCCCGTCTCTCCTCCATTCTATGTAGTCAAATGGTACAAGGTTATTGATGTCATCTGTTGGCTTCATTATACTGTTTAGTTGTTGCCTCCTTGTTGTCTTCTCGGGGCCTTTTGTTCCTTCCTGTTTGTGGGGGAGTCGTCGTTTTCATGTCTCATTTACTTCTGAGTCGTGGATGGCTTTTGATGAGTGGGTGGGATGGGGTATTTGTCGATTATTCTTCAATTCTATCAATATAATTTATTTGTTTATGGAAAATCATTCCCATAGACGGCGCCAAATGATAGATCCGGGAATTGGTGTGAGTGATGTCTGTGAGTTTCCGTTGGTCTTGTGGTACCTGAGATACGGAATAAAGGATGGATCGTAGGTTGAGGCCCCGATTCCACCACGATGCTAAAGTTAGTAAGGGTATGTCAACTAAAAGAGTGAAAAATGAATGCGAGGTTTTTTATACATACACTTCAAAGTGACCTTTAATATGCTTTTATAGACAACTATGCAAGCTCTTTGTCTTCTAGACGATGCGGGAGTTTTGCGGCATTCCATCAGTAATATAGATCATTGCACCACAATGACCATCCCGCAAAATATAATCACTAATTATATTGGCAATCCTTAACTTTTTATTATTCCACAAATGAAATATGAGGAAAAATATTATTTTTGAAGCTATAATGAGCTTCAAACATTCGGTATAATTTTTATAGACAGTAAATGATTTTTTGCACATTGTGGTTACTTGCTTAAGTTCTAATACGATTTTTAAAATGATATTTTATTGAAGCTGTTCGCAAGGGTGTAAATTGAAGGCATACAATAAGCAATCGTGAATGTAACGATAATTTCTTCTCTTATATAGATCTATAATTTAACATGTTATTTCTATATAAAATTCCCACATTTACAATTTAAGCACTTCATTCAAAACGTAACATCTCATATTACAACCTTTCTTGTTGGAAGCATACATGACAAATGTGATTTACGAGTTAAAAACTTAAAACGATATGCTTCAATTGCTAATAATGCGAAAAGTTACTATTTAAAATATGGAAATAAACTCAAATATGGATGACAAGGTGCTGCTGAATTGACATACAATTGTTGCTTCATTTTTGCGCATTAGCTTTGAACAATCGGATAACGACAATAGGCTATACAATGCCAAACTTAAAAAGGTTGGAATGTGAGATGTCACGTTTTAGATAATGTGCTTAAATTACTATAAACGTTAAAGGTCGTAATTTTATATATAAATAACCCTAATTTAAATTAGGGTTATTTGTATCTAAAATCTCAACCTTTATTTTTTTCACATTATTTAAATTGGCATAAAAAATCTCAATCTTTTATTTTTCTGGTATTGTACAGCCCAAATACCTTATGTAAAATTCAAACGGCCAAAATGATATCATTTTTTGTGAAAACAAATGCCTGAAGCGGAAATGGGCTATAAAAAATTTAGACATTTTAGAACATGAGGTGCCACGTTTTGAATAATATGCTTAAAGCGCAAAAAATACGAAAAGTGATACTTTCTTATACAAATAACCCTTTAAATTATTAAAATGATTGATATGTATCATTTATTGATTAGTTGAGAAATGAAGTATGTCGGTTAATATTTTGAATAACGAACTGAGGGCACATTAGTTTAGCTTTTGCAAAAAGTTTAGTTTTTACTTTTCATAGAGCTTCATTTAGATGTTTATTGAAAACTATAAAAAAGATGTCGATGGCTTTTTGAACATCTAACATTTACTGATGGAAAAATTTCATTTTAATTTTTTTTGCCAATAATTAATGACTGCTTTAATGTTATTAATCATTTAGGCAAAAGTACCACTATTAAAATATATTATTTTTATATACATAAAATTATATAGATTATTTATAAATTATCTTATTTATATTATAGTAGTTATACTTAAATTATTTTTAGACCAATTATAAATTATCAATATCTTTAAATAATTTTAAAATAAATATTGTTTTTTAATAAAAATATTTTTTATTATTTTTATTAAATATAATATTATTTTCTATAATATAACAAAATAATAAAAATTATTTTTTATAGTCATTTCGCATATCATCAACAACAACTAAAGAAAGCTCACCAAAAAAGTGTTGTCTATCAGATGACAACTATAATATACAAAATAAAAAAAAATAAAAAAAATTGGTTCAGCTTTTTGGTGGAACTTTTAACGTTTACTTTTTAAAAAACTCTATCAAAGTGTTTGGTGAGAATTGTTTTAGAGCTTTTTGAACCTCCAACAAATGTTGTTTGAAAAACTCTATTTTGGAGCTTTTTGCCAACAACTGATAGCTGTTTTAATATTTTAAATATTTAGACAAAATTACCCCTAATAGAATATATCATTTTTTAATATATAAAATTATTTAAATTATTTTCAAAATTATATAAAAATATTTAATTTATATTAATACAACTATAATTTTATAATTTTTTGAATTTTTTTATATATTTATCAAAAAATAATCTAAATAAATTAAACTAAATATTGCTTCTTATAAAAAAAATTATTAACATTTTTATTAAATAATATATTCATAATTTAATAAATAAAAATAAAAATTATGTCTTTTACAATCATTTTATATATAAACAGCTACAACTAATTAAATCTCACCAAATACTTATGGTCTATCAGCTATCAGCTACCAACTACCAGCCAACAGCTAACAGTCACCAGCTATAAGAAACAGTTGAACCAAACAGGCCCCAACTAAACCAAATAGACTATGAGTTAGTCGATGTAAGGACCTATTTACTTTAAGGGTTAATATCATAAAAATTCACCAACATTATACGTTTTCTCATTTTAATCACGCAGTTTAAATTTTCTCATTTTCATGCACGAACTACTATTTTTTCTCAAATTCATGCACGATGCTGAAGTGTCACGGCTTCATTGGTGTAATTTGTTGAGGTGGAGGTCATTTTACACCAATGAATAAGTGTCAACTCAGCACCGTGCATAAATTTGAGAAAAAGTGATAGTTCGTGTATGAAATGAGAAAATTTAAACTACGTGATTAAAATGAGAAAACGGGTAAAATTCGTGATTTTTTTTTACATTAACCCTTACTTTAGTGTTGTAAGGTTAAGGGCTAAATCATACCTAATTAAACTTTAAGGGCTTAAATACTCATTACTCAAGAAATTAAAGGTCTAAAGGTATGTTTTACCTATTTTATATTTTTGGGGTTGTCTTCTATCTCTTCACATCTTTTACTACTTTTTCATTTTCTCTTTCTCTCCAAACAAACACACCTTCTCTCCCCAAACCGAAACTGTTTTCCTTTTATTTTCTTTTTCCTTTTTTATTTATTAATTTCTATCCCAAATCAGAAAGTTTTTTAATTTTTCTTTCGATCTATCTGACAATTTTCAATTTCTTGTTTTTTTATAGTTTTTGTTACAGTTTCTTATACTTCAATTTTTATTGGTCAATGTAGCTTCTTTATCTTTCTTAGGGTTTTGATTCATTTTAATTTTCTTTTCAAAATCAAAGCCGCGTGAATCTTTATTTTAAATAAAGATCTCTTCTTTTTGGGCTTTCAATAAAAAAGGTTTTGATTTTTATCATCAATTTTATGAATTGATTGTCTTTCTGAAAGAAAATTGGAAAAAGAAAATCTTTGAAAGGGTCAGTTTGGCAAATCTGTTATTTTTTTGGGTGGTGGTGATTGTTTGTGGTGGATGGGGGATTGATTGGAGCACAAATCTAAGTAATTATATTGGGTAAATTTGTTTAGGTTCTGGGTTGAGTTTTCTTGTTGACAATGGAGAAATCCAAGATTGAAAATATTGTTGGTGGGAAGTTTAAGCTTGGGAGAAAGATTGGGAGTGGATCTTTTGGAGAGCTTTATCTTGGTATGCTTCAATTTTTGTGATGCTCAATTGATTGGTTTATTGTTTTGATTGTACAAAAATCTTGTATTCATGTTTGTTTAATGTTAGTTTTTTGTTGGTTTTGGAATTTCAGGTGTAAATGTGCAAACTGGAGAAGAGGTTGCTGTTAAGCTGGTAAGTTATTTTTGTTTTTCAGTAGAATAATTGGTGAATTCTGCTTTAGATTTTATAGAGTTGAGTGGTTGATTGTTAATTGTAGTCTGTTTTTGGTTGTATATTTTTTTTTGCATGTAATGTGGTGTGATAGGCTGTGTTGTGATTGCATCTATCTATGATTCCTTCGTTTTTGGTGCTCCGTCAATTCTGTCAAAGAAAATATTCCTGCTTGTCTTTGTATTTCATTGGCTGTTTACTACTATTAGATGTTGTATTGCTTCATGTTTGAAGTTATTGAACCATGATCTTCTGAGCTTGTTTCTGATTTGTGTAGCTGATAACTTGATTATTTCAAGAGTTTAGAGAGAGACCTCTTTGGAATTTAGAACTAGTTTAGAATCTGTAGATATTAGCTGCATTCTGTCCCTTCTGAGTGTGGTGTGTCTGGTAAGAAGAAAATAGAATAAAATATTTATTTTGTGCTTCAGTCTTATTGAGACAAGTTGGGATAAAGTCTGAGTTTGTGTCTTTCATTTTTTTATATCATATAGAGTACTTGCATGCTTTTACCCATAATCCTTTTTTGCTGATTTGTGGCCTTTTCCGTGTTCTTTGTTTTAAATCTCAGGAATCTGTGAAGACTAAGCATCCACAGCTTCACTATGAGTCAAAGTTGTATATGCTTCTTCAAGGAGGAAGTAAGTTCCAGCTCTCTCTTTCTCTCCTACAAAAATGGCTAATTTTTTTTTGCCATTCAGGACAAGATGTTGGAAACTAATGATAGAACATTAGGCTTTCAGTATAGATACCTTTTTCTGATTATATATTGTTTTGAAGAAAATGTTCAGAAGCAAAATATTTTCTGACAAATATTTTCATTTGATGTTTCTTTGACATAGCTGGAATTCCACATCTCAAATGGTTTGGGGTTGAGGCTGAGTACAACGTCATGGTTATTGATCTTCTTGGACCGAGTTTGGAAGATCTATTTAATTATTGCAACAGGAAATTTACATTGAAAACTGTGTTGATGCTTGCAGATCAACTTGTAAGTGGACATGATCGTCTTCTATTGAAGTGTTCTTTAATCTCTGTAAGTCATGCTTCTTCGTTGTTTTTTTCTTCAGATTAACAGAGTTGAGTACATGCACTCTAGAGGCTTCCTCCACCGTGATATTAAGCCTGACAATTTTTTAATGGGCCTAGGGCGCAAGGCAAATCAGGTATGTCTTTTTGTGCATGGTCTTCTATACTTCATACATGCTTCTATTGATACCAAGTTTTTTTTTATATTGATATTTGCAATCTTTGGTATAATAAATTAAGATTGCAAACATGTTTCTTGGGACTATATAGGAATGAATTCTTCATGATAAAATATTATAATTCTCTACAATTTATCTTCCTCTGGACCTGGTCAAAGAAATAGAATGTGGAACTTAAATAGCTAAGCTGTATTCATCTTGAAACGAGTCTATATAATACTGTATACTGCATCTTGGTGTTCATTTGGGACTCTTCTTGGACCACATATGACTGCTATATCTGTGTGATAAATTTGACTTATGATAGATTAGCTGGTTGGTTATAGCTCATAACTTTTAAAATAAGGAAAAGAAAATTTTAGTACTATTGCTACTTTTTCCTGATATACAGTGGTTTCATTCTGTCACAGGTGTATGTCATTGATTTTGGTCTCGCTAAAAAATATAGGGATCTTCAGACTCACAAACACATCCCATACAGGTAAAACAGAATATCATGATACAGTTTACACTACAGCATAATGTTACCTTCCGATATTTGGATCTAGTTACGGAATGTTTGCAGGCTCATTAGAGAGAACCCAGTGATCTCTTTCATTTAGGAAGGGTTTATTAGATAGAGCCCTAGGATCTTTTGAGTTAAGACTTGAAATCCTTTTCTGATTTTTTTGTAATATTTTCTTTTCAATAATTCATTATGCAAGTAGGTACACATAAGACTTGGTTACTACCTTCTACAATTAAGGAAACTAATCCCACGGTTATAGCAAACATGGAATATTTTTTTTTGGTCAATCACCAAAAGAGAGCAATTTTATTGCTAAGCCAAAACCGGCTACCCAAAAGGGCTACAAAAAAGAATTACAGATCAGCAAAAAGAGGGAAAAGAGACTAATTCCTACTCCTAAGCCAAACTGCATCTTTGATCTGCATGAAAATTTGATCAGCATTCACTTGCTTGTTGCTGAAAATGTTTTCATTCCTAGCAATCCATATGTGGTAGATTGCAGCTCCAAAAAACAACCTTTTATTCTTAGCTCTTAGGGATTTCCCAGTAGCAACTCTGCAAAATCTACTCACTTCCCTTCTCCATCTAAGATCAGAGCTAGCCATCTGAATTTCATTGAGGACAAGATTCCAAATTCTCTTGGATACACAGCAATCAAAAAACAGATGATCAATACTTTCTGAGCTTGCATTACAGAGATTACAAATGTCATTTGCAATCACACCCCATTTGAGCAACTTGTTCTTGGTATTCAGACTGTTAAGCATAGCAAGCCAAACAATGAATGAGTGCTTAGGAATGTTACCTGAGAACCATACCAAAGAATACCAGGGAACTTTAGCCTTGTTAATCTGCATTTCCTTCCAAAGGCTGCTGATGGAGAATTCCCCACTCCTATGAGCCTTCCATCTAATCATGTCTTAAGAGTTGTCAGATAAGGAGAAATTGTTCCTGATATAGTCCCAACCAGCTAAAGTATTGTCATCAATAGGATCAGGAAGCTCCCACCGATTGTTCTTCCATAAATCTCTAACCTTAGCATATTTAGGGATCTCAGCATCTTTAATACTAATACTGGGAAACATGCTCACAACTGACTGCCTGTTTATCCAGGGGTCAAACCAAAAAGAAAACTCCCTACCATCCCTTAGGTTATATTCAAAGAAAGGAATAACAACATTTCTAATTCCCAACAGCTTCCTCCAACTCCAAGAAGAATCATAAGGCTTTGTTAGACCCCAAAAACTAAGCTTTTTGAGCTTATTTTTGATGACCCACTTAGCCCACATTGAAGGCTTCAAAGTTACTAGCCCCCAGATTTGTTTACAAATGGCTGCTGTGTTCCACTTAAGAATTGCCTTAATTCCCAAACCACCTGTTTGTTTACTTTGGCAGACTTTTTCCCAACAAACTAGACCACTCTTCCTAGTTCCAGGATTTGTACCAAACCACAAGAACTTCCTGCAAATGTTTTCAACACCATTTATAACAGATTTAGGTAACATGAATATGGTACACCAGTAGATATGCATGCTCAGCAGAACTGAGTTTATTAACTGTAATCTACCAGCATATGTTAAGCATTTTGCAGAGCAATGAGTGATCCTGGCAGTGATCCTTTGAGTAAGATTACTGCAATGCTCTTTTGAGAGGCTAGTAGAAATGAGAGGTAAGCCTAAGTATTTGACAGGCAATTCCCCTACTTGAAACCCCAAAATCTCAATGATAACTGATCTGTTGCTAGGAGCAGTACCATTGAAAAAAATAGAACTCTTCTGATTGTTAGGCACTAAACCAGAGTAACTAAGAAAACATGGAATTTACTAAGAAAAGTTGGAAATAAATTACATACAAGTACCGAGTGGAGTGGCTCTCTTTATCACTGCCATAAGTGGTGTCCTGTCTTTTAAGGGTCGTAAGTCTATTCATTAATTTCTTGCTGGAACTACCATAACATAGTTTAAATTTCATTCACTTTTATATGTACTTCACATTTTTACTTTATAGTCTAGGCGCTGACTTTCTTTGAGACAGACCAGAAGTCTGATTTTGCCATAAGATTTCTTCTCTTTGTAGAAGTAGGAAGTTTATCAAGGAATCTTAAGCATTTACCACCCTGCAAAGTGGGTAGAGGGATATGAACTCTTTAGGTGTGCTTGCAATGGCTCAGAATGTTTCATTTTATTGTGCGAGTTAGATTCCTGTGAAGCTATTACAGGAATCACCATGACCTTTTTGGCTATTCCATAACTTTAATTGAATGAACAACCTTATTATGATGTTGGAGTATTGGATCAAATCTAGTCTCCTTTTTTTTAGGCCCGTCTCCTTTTCTTGAAATTTCGACGGTCCCCTTCTATTATTAAAAATCAGATTGAACAATTATTTGATTCTAAATCGATGAGTCATTCAATTTTGTTTGTTATTTTTTCCTGTCTCTCACGCATACTCAGATGTTTGACTCATTTTATTTTTCTTCTTCCATATAAACATTCTATTTATCAGCCTTTCTGCAGAAAGGATCATTTTTGTTCTTGTTGTACGGAGCTTATATGGTTTTCTATTGCAGAGAAAACAAGAATCTCACTGGCACGGCTCGCTATGCAAGTGTTAATACTCACCTGGGAGTTGGTAATTGATTTCATATATGACCATAATTTTATGACTATTTGCACAAAAGTAGCTATTTTATCCTTGGATAATGCAATATGATGGGAATGATCTAATTTCTCTAACAGAACAAAGCAGACGGGATGATTTGGAGTCTCTTGGTTATGTTCTTATGTACTTCCTAAGAGGAAGGTAAAAATATACAGACTACTACTAATTTAATTATTTCCGGTCCTTTTAGTTTTAATTCAAATCGATGTTCCATAGTTTAAATTACATCTGTGCCTAATTTTCTATGCTTTCTCTTGCTTCAGTCTTCCGTGGCAAGGATTGAAGGCTGGTACGAAAAAGCAAAAATATGACAAGATCAGTGAAAAGAAAGTTTCAACTCCCATAGAGGTATTACAGTTTCCTGTAATTGCACATTGTCTATCTCTTTAGATGTAATCTTAACAGATGATTCTAGGTCAATCATGGAATGACCAAAACCAGGTTTTTTAATTGAACAGTTTGGTTTTGAATCTTCGCAGAATACAATGTTATACATAAGTGTCCATTTTTGGTTTGTCAGTGTGCAACTATGTATTTGGTAAACGTAAACAATGTTAATGCCGAATTGTATTTGTCAGCTTGTATTTGGTAAAATATACAATCTCTATGCCTTTTTTATTTTTTCATTTTATTGTCTGCAAAATGTGTACCATGCTGGACTTGTATGGGGCTAGTCCTAGTTTTAAATTTCGCCAAACATTGGATGAGTTGAGGCAGAGTTGAGCGTTTCTTCGTTTGTTTAGACTTCTAGTCATCTCATTTTTGCTCATTGTTCACAATGTTGACTTGGTAATATAAAATACACATATGCAACAGGTGCTTTGTAAATCATATCCGTCTGAGTTTGTATCATACTTCCATTATTGTCGATCACTGCGGTTTGAAGACAAGCCTGACTATTCCTATTTGAAGAGGCTTTTTCGCGATTTATTTATTCGAGAAGGTATTTGTTGGAGTGATCATCTCCTTTAAGTTCTTAAAATTTGTTTATATTTAACTTCGCTGGCAGCCGATCCTGGCTTTTGTTTCTTGTATGGGTTAATTAAATGGTTAAGCTTGGAACTTTTCTGTTCATACTTTGGATTTGCGTTGTTGCTGCTGCAGGCTATCAGTTTGACTATGTTTTTGACTGGACGGTTTTGAAGTACCCTCAGATTAGTTCCAGCTCAAGAGTAAGGGTGAGTATTGGTGAATTTGTTGAGATAGGTTGCTAGCCCTCTATAATCTGTTACTTATTTTACTGTTTGGCTCTTTTCAGCATTCCATTGGGAAACCAGGCAACCCAGGGCCATCCGTTGAAAGACCTACAGAAAAAGTCTCAGGTATTCCTATAAACAACCTGGAATTTTAAATCTCATCTGATGTTTGGAAGTCTGCTTTTTAACAAGTTTTTCCAGGTAAGAGTGTAGACCAGTATTAGGTTTTGGAAATGAGTTGTAAGGAGGCCCTTTACTCTTATTTTTTTAACATTCCGATCACATGATCGGTTAGAAAATTTGTTATCTTTGGAATTCATGCTTTTCTGTTGCATGGAACCGTACAATGATTAACACCTCTGACATATTGTCATCCAGTTGGGAAAGAGATTCGAGATAGATTGTCAGGTGCAGTTGAAGCATTCTCCACAAAAAAGATTGCTGGTTCAAGTACTCATGACAGTTTCAGAAACAAATCTTCTGATATTGTAAGCTCATACCAATGCAGTTTATTTAATCTTCTATTGCATTTTGAATTTCGGATGGAGATGTTGATCTCTTTACTTTATCTTGCCAATAGGCTTCTTTGAAAATTAGTTACTACAAATGAGTTTTCTACCATAAGGAATCTAATTGGTCATAGCATTTTCACTTTCCAATTTTTTGAAAAGGGCACTGATAAACTTAAGCCAATAAGTTGTCTATTGTCCTTTTGCTTTCATTAGATCAGCCTTGAAACTGAAGCATTTCTAGTTATTTATTGATATTCAGTCTTAAAAGGTCAGCCTCATCAAAATAAAAAGGTTTATTCAATCTTTTGCTAGTACATTGGTTCGTCTTACTTATAATAGAAAAAAATTCAGTTTTTTAAGTTATCATTAAATTTTATTTGTATATTGAATTTAGAAGATATTAATAACATAGTTATAGATGGCAATTTAGGGGTGAGCAAATACTTAGTTGATTTTAACCGATTTTTATTGGTTAATTCGATTAAAGGTTTTTGGTCAATTCAATTAATTTGGTCGGCTCGGTTTAATTAATAAAAAAAATCAGTTCGCTTATAGTTTAAAATCTTGGTTAATCGAATTAGCTAATTTCTTTTATTAATATTGATTTTGTTGTTCTTTATATTTTTATGATTTAACCGGATTAAACGGTTAACAGTTTTAAAATTTTGGTTAATTGAGTTAACCGATATTTTTTATTATTATTCTTTATAGTTTTATCACTTTAACTGAATTAACTGACTAATTCCTTCGGTATGGCTTTTTATTTTAAGATTTGGTTAATCTGATTTTAGTTAATTTGGTCAATTTAGTTGGTTCGATTAAAAAGATAAAAGTTATTGTGTTGATCAAATTGGTCGGTTTTCCGTCTTATTGACTGTTTGCTCAGTCCTAGATGGTCTGTGGTAGACTTGACCACTTTTCATATGTCGAAAGTCCACACAAGAAAAAATCCGATTAATTTTATTTTTTGGGTAAACATGCATCAATGCATAGTGCTTTCAACCCATCCCTACGTGATCTCTATTAAGTTCGGCAGCAGCTCAGATAAAATCAGATGTTCTGTGGTAGAATTAACTTCTCTATTTAGTGGACTATTGAACTTTTATTTTTCCAATAATTCATCTTGAGAAATCCTTATCAAGGGCCTGTTTTGGCTTTGCATATGCAGCAACCTGAGCCCGAGAAAGGACGCAGCTCTTCTCGATATGGCAGCAACTCAAGAAAAGCCATCATCTCAAGTAGTAGGCCAAGTTCGTCTGGGGAACCCAGCGAAGGTCGTTCTAACAGACTAATTTCAAGTAGTGGCCGTCTGACTTCTTCCCAAAGAACACAACCGGGTTATGAGCCAAAATCGTCTCTTACTACTCGTGCTGTGGCGTCTAAAGGATCTCGTGAGGATGCATTTCGAAGCTTTGAGCTGCTGTCAATCAGGAAGTGAGAGTTTGATGTTATTGAGGAGATACATGCTTAAGCAGGGTATCACATCACATCACATAGATAAGTTTATTTTTCCATGTCAAGCAAATATCGCAAGTTTTTAAATCTTGCCATTTTATATGGAAATCTCACTTGCTCACAAGCTTTAAGAACATTATTATGCTGTGCCTTGTACCTTTCCTCTGTTTGCTCTAAAATGTGTATCCATTGTTGTAACCTGATTTCAAACATTCAAGAAAAAATCATTGTACCGGACTTTTTGTTCGCTCATCTCATATAATGATTGGACTTTGTTGTCATTATTGCAGTTTCTATATATATTTTACCCTCATTTATCTATTCTTAGATTATGCCTCTCCAAATGAATGTCTTGCCTTGTAAATGCCTAATTGAAAATGAAGTGAATCGCTGACTGTGTTATGAAGACCCTTATGTCCATGCAACACAGTAACCATTCTGCTTCAGAAACATATTGAGGGAGGTCTACTTTAAAGGGTTCGTCGTTGTTGATCTTTAAATCATCCAAGCTAGGAAAGGTTTCTAATATTATATTTATAAAATGTTCGAAATGTTTTACTGTAATCAAATTTTTGCAGTTGTCACCTCCAGTTCAATCTCAAATTGCCGGTTAATTTTTCTTTATCTTATTGTTTTATTTTATCATTATCCCTTCTCTAATTCTTTTTCCCCAATTATTTATTTTTCATTTTTTTTTTGTTCTGCATCCCTTGAGATCAAGCAACATGTAAAACTTTCTACGAAAAAATATTTTGGCACACAAAGTATGCTAAATAAAACAGGGGCATTGGCTATTAAATTTCAAGGTACAATGTCTGTAGCGATCTAATCTTAAAGTTTAAAACATTACACATTAAATTATAAGCTTTTGTATTTTTGTATTTTGTAATACAAATACCTTTTTTTCGCAATTTTTCTCATAGGTGATTAACATCCATTTAATCATACATCCGTCTCTAGTGTGCCACATATGAGAAAAATTGCTGGAAAAAATATTGGGGGTACAAAATGTAAAAACGTGAAAGGTAAAAATTTGATAGATAATGTTTTAAATCTTAGGATTAGATCGCTATAAACATCATACATAGAGATTTAATATGTCAATACCCAATGAAATATGAGTGAATCTAAAACAAAGAAGGTTGGGAGTTAAAATATTTGGGATTAAAAAGAGCAGAGCCATCCTGGCCAAGCATAGCATACAGATAGAGTGCAGCTGCTACTCAAAAGCACTTGAACCTGTACAGTCTGCTTGGCAAGATAAATCATCTGCTGACGATACAGCCAGAAACACAAACATTATAGAGTTAGTTAAGTGTTACAATTACAGCCCAAAAAAAATGACGTGGCTGAGCATTCAAGTAGTTGTTCTTCCACATTGATTCACAGAAGGATTTCGCCAATTGCAAGTTTTCTGATTCTCCGGTCGGTAGGAACTACGCCTTGGAGATCTTTTCAATGAAGACTGCTAAGATAATATCTACAGTATGGAAAGCTTCAAAGGATGGAGCTCTGCACAGTTCGATAAGGAATTGAACTTTCAGTGCTTTTAAGGGTTCCTTAGAGCTGCCAATCTCTGCTCGAGCTCATCCATGCCCGAACTGCAGAAGAAAAATTAAATGGTGAGGTGACCAGGCAAAAGAATCATTTAGCGTACTGATCTTATTGAGTGAATTAACCATTGAACAAAAAACAAAAGGTACAGATTTGGCTTCTAGGTCAACAGTAAATCTGTTTTCCATGTAGATATTTTTAAAACGAAGAATACAAGAGAGATAAATACCTGCTGACGTCTTCTTTATTCTTTCCTGCAATTTTACCTTTTGGGGCCGTTGACAACTGCAGAATATTGATTCGAGTCAGCATTATGAAGAAGATGAAGTAGAATCAACTATGCAAAAAAGACAAATCAGAAGTTCAAACATAATTACTAATAACACTGACCTGCGATGCAATATCTACACCAATTTCATCCAAAACCTGCCACAACACAAACAAATTATCACCTCTTTGCTCTAATAGTCTACATGAAGTGATATGCAGGGAATATAATATTTATTTCCATTAGATTAGTACTCTGCCTATGCAATCTCTAGCTTAGTTTTTGCCTCAACAGAGAGGAGATTTGATTTCAAGTTATCACAGCTGGGTACCGACTGCAGTTAAGATCTGGCTGAACGGATGAATATGTATTATCATGGGTGGGTCTATGGCATTTCAATTGACAAACTTGGGAGCCATAACTTGTTTAGCAACAAAATTTAACATCCTAAATTACTATGTGGATGAATATTATATCACAAAGAAGAGCGCTCAAGCAAAGTAGCATACTTGATTTGTTAAATCATCAGTTTCCTCTTCAGCCTCATCATCGTCCAAGGCATCATCTATGGCTTCTGACATCATTTCAGTCTGCATACAGGAGTAGACAACAAACAACCACCATAAACAAGCAACAAAGAGAGAATAACGAAAATTGTTCCTATGAATTAATCTTTCGTAGAATTATGATCTTACAGTCATATCCATCTGAGCTGACTGCCGCTGAAATTCCCTCATAATCTTAGCTTGCTTTACAGGATCCATTTGCTGCAAATTCAAATCATCAGGTGTTAAAGGACACTAAGATTAAAACAAAATATCTCTGAAACAACAGATACTTTGTAATGTTATTTCATGTGGCGATAAAATAAAAAAATCAGGAATAAACAAAATGAGGCATTGTTAGATTCCATCTTAAAACCAATTGGTATTAAGTGGAGGTGCCCAACTAATATTTAAACACATGTCCATTCACACACACAACCAATGTGGGATTTCCCACTTCAACACTCCCCCTCACGCATAGCGTGTCCGGGCCGAGCAACCAATCCCCCCTCACGCGCAACTCACGTGGGCTGGGCCAAATTCAAATTATGTGAATGGACAAGGCTCTGATACCATGTTAGATTCCATCTTAAAACCAATTGGTATTAAGTGGAGGTGCCCAACTAATATTTAAACACATGTCCATTCACACACACAACCAATGTGGGATTTCCCACTTCAACAGGCATTGCCATTATAAAGCTGATTTCAGAGTAAATCTCATAATCATCATCAACTCTTGCAGATTGAAAAGTTTATAAAATATAGATAATCGTCTATTACATGATCTACACTATCCAAATACCTTATTCATAGATGACATTGCATTTGTAGCGCCTTTCAGACCGACAGCTACTGAAGTTTGAGCATGCATTGCCTGCATTAAAGTATGATCGCTGTTAAGGAACTATGTGCATAAACTGAAAAGAAAAAAATATCGGCAGAGAGAGGAGAATGCCAGTCAGTTCGCCATGTGCAAGTCGACAACATACCTGTGTATGTGTTGCTATTCCTCTTATTTGAGCCCGACTACCTTGCAGATTAGCTATTTGTTGCCTAAGCCTTATTAGTTGCCGGGCTAGAATTTTAGTTGCAGCCTGGATAATGCCAAACAGAAGGTTAGAAAAGAAGTGCATTTAGCAGAACACAAAGTCTTGATGCAGGATGGGGGTGGCAAGAACTGAATCCTACAAATTAAAACTGAGACAAAGATCGCTCTGAATCCAGCAAGTTCTTGTCAGGAATGTACATATGATGGCTAACACTAGGAAGAAAGAAGTCCCATAGAAGCCAATGTTTCTAGTGTAAGAAAACAATTAGACCTTCATGTATGCTATAAAGCATCATGACAAAAATTTAACAAAAATTACTAGTCCACATAACCTTAATTAACTGAACTTGAAATTACAAAAAGACTTAAAAGGTAACTTTATGGAATATGAAATTAAACAAACATAAGGATGCATTTTATGAATGAAGCAAACAATTCAAAAATTAGAAACCTAGGTATGTAAAAGTTATGTCGAACAATCAAACTGAAATATCCAAATATACTCTAAACTCTTTAGAAACTCAGAAGTACACAACTTTCAGGTTTTTCCAAATTTACTTTAGCAGACATAAGCATAATAGTTATTAAGAGTATAAGTACAACATAATATAAATTAAGCCCTCCATTCACCAAAAAGAGTTTCTTTCACCCCCGGCCAGTTGTGGAGCCACATGAAGCACAATCTGGCAATTGCCCTCCTTAATTTAAAGAAAAATAACTTCTTTAAAGTGAAGTTAGTTTTAATTTGTATATGTTTCATAGTATATGGTAACACCCTTCAGTTCAATGAATTCTAATTTCTATGCATTACATAAAAAAATATTATATTTTGCCCCTCTTAATCTTAATTTCTGGCTATGCCATTGTCCCCGGCTTATAAAATTTCTCAAACAAAACGGGGTCCAATTCGAACACTTTGAGTACCTCATTTCCTGTCTTAGCTGTTCTTTTTATTTCAGCAACAAGCTTCTTTTCCTGACAAGATGATTAATCTGTTAGGCAGTTGCATTTTCAAGCAGAAATTCAAAAACAAGATCATCACAGAAAATTAATGTCTTTACCTCTAACTGCAGTGCCCCAATTTCCTTCTCAATTCCTAAATCAGGTGAAAACAAAGAAAAGAAATTAATAGGTAATTCAAAAACATTTTAAGCTTTCCTATGTTAAATATTGATAGGTAATTCAAAAATATTTTAAGGTTTCCTATGTTTAAATTAAAGTTTCGTGTACGAAACGCTAAGTGTCTGACACGTTTCCGAAACGGGAATCGTTGATTGAATAAAGTGTCCGTGCTACCTAATAGTTGTGACTCAGGGTCAAATAATTCACTTTCATCTATTTCAATCAATTAAGAACAATGCTCTTAATTTTTGGGTCAATTAAGAACAATAACGTCGATTAAGGACAAAATTGGATTATTTCGGTCTTGAACTTGTTCATATTGTACAATTTTGTCCTTAATTAATCAAAAGCAACCGAGTTATTTGACTCCGAGTCACAAGTTGAAGGACCGGGTTGACCCTTAGCTCTATAGTAATCCTATGATCAGAGGGGTTTTCTACTTGCAATGGTGAAAACTAAAAAAAAAATAAAAAAAAATAAAGATGAAAAATAAAAAAAAATAAAGATGAAAAATAAAAAAAAACCTCTAGTAGCATTTTGCATTTCTCTTTTACTCTCCCGAAGAGCCTCTGCAATCAAAAACCAAACAAATTTATTTACAAAACGCCCAAATAAAATCTCTATTGTAAACTCAAAAAGTCAACTGAAATCATGATAATGAAATTGAATTACATAGCAAGATTCAGAATTTTTCAAGGATTAAAAGAGGGTTTATAATTGAAAGAAAAAAGAATCAAAATTTAAAGGAATTATAAAAGAAAAGAAAACCTCTGGGATTGGGTTTCTTTTTGAAGAGATTCATTGTTGTTCAATTATGTTCCTTGTTTGTCTGATTGAGCTTAAATTTAAGGTTTGTGAATAGAATTGTAAGAGTTTAATCGATACAAATACAATTCAAGAAAAAGGGAGGCTTTGGATTTTTGTTTTTGGCTCGAAAATGGATAGAAAGTGCCTTGTGATCTTCCGGCTTTGTACTCTCTTCAACTAACAATTTTTATTTTTTCTCAAAAAAAAACTAACAATTTTTATTAATTTTTAAAAGACCTAATCTCTCAAAACCCTCCATCTTTAACCCTTTTACCCTGACGTAGAAATGTCTTCAATTTTATCCTAACTTACCATTTTATGTTTCAGTTGTACCCTAAAAAATTAAATTGACCTCTTTTCACTTATAACAAAATAAAATAATCTTTCATTTTTAGCCTATATTTCAATTAGACCCCAATATTATTAATAATATAAAAAATAAAAGATTATTTTAAATTTTTTATAAGTGAAAAGAGGTCAATTTAATGTTTTGGGGTACAATTGAAACATAAAAAGAAAAACTAGGGTAAAATTGGAGAAATTCCTACGTCATGGTATATTTGCCAAAGGGAATAAAAGTGGGGTTTTTTTTTGAGTAATTAAGCCTTTTTTAAAAAAAAACATTCTCTTTTAAAAAAATGATTCTCTACCTCAATAAGAAAAAATACCTTACTCTTTTAATATTTTTAACTGCGCCAAAAATCACCAATTTTCGCGTGTTTGTGGTATTTAACATAAAAAAAAATTGGACATATTTAACATCAATTTTTATTGTTTGGCATATGTCCACAGGACCGTTTTGGATGTAAAGCGACGCTATTTGCATCAAAACCGACACGAATTTTCAAAGAAAACGCAACCATGGATGAATATGTCAGAAAATAAAAGTTAATGTTAAATATGTTAAGAAAAAAAGAAACAAAGGGTCAACGCGCCCCCTAAACTTGTGATACGGGGTCATGTAGCCCAATTTATACTTTTTTGAGCAAATAACCCCAAAACTCTTCGTTTTTGGGTCAAATAATCCCATAATTTATATTTTTATTTTAAAAAACAAATTTAGGATAATTATATCGCAACAATTAGGAAAGTATCTAATTATTTTTTTGCATCCCTCACCTCCGATTTGTATTTTACGCGTTTTGAAAATACAATTATGGGGTTACTTGACCCGAAAATGAAGAGTTTTGGGTTAGTTGCTTAAAAAGGTATAAATTGGATTAGATAACCCCGTGACACAAGTTTAGGGGGCGCGTTGCCTTTGTTCAGAAAAAAGTATATGTTAAATACCAAAAAAAAATGGTGATTTTTGTTGCAATTAAGTCTTATTATTTTTACTTCAAAACATGTTTTATTATTATAATCCCTATTTTTTATTAATTCATACTTGATGGATACCGAATCCTACACTAATTACAATGGAGCCGAGTCACAGGAGATCCAGTTTCAGGTGATATCGGACTCCTAATGAAAGATCTGAATATATGAGGAAGACGGCCGAATCCATAGGATCCTCCGAAGTATCATTCAATAAGACGAAGACCGAATCCCTTAGGATCCGCCCAAAGCGCGTTAATCCAGGATTCAGACAGATCGCCAAATCTACTATGATGTCTCGAAGTATCTTCCTATTTGGACACAATCTCCAACTTGGAAAGATAAGCTCTATCTTAGGAAGACGGGACTATTTAGGAAGACGTTCCTAAATAGAACTCATGTCTGAATAAGGTAGATCACGTTAAATCAGGGTGAATTCCTACAAAATATGATTCACTTGCCTACTATAACTCTACAAGGTATGCATTCATCTACTATAAAAGGAACATGAGGTATGCCTAGAAACACAATTACATTCATGTACTAAAAACGCTGCTCAAAGCTCTAAACTGACTTTAGCATCGGAGAGTTAATTAGACAACCACCGTCCGGTTAGCTTCTACCCTGTTTTGCAGGTCTCATTCACCGGTTCAGAAGGCAGGCTCCATCAATACTCTAAACATATTTATCCTAACCGCCACGTGTTACTTCTTCTCATTCTTTCCTCTATTCTCCTCTCTATCTTTTTTTGTTCTATTTTTTCTGTTTTTTTTTTCTTTCTTCTCTATTTTTATTCTCTTCTTTTTCATTATTTCTCCCGCCCTCGCTCCATCCTCGTCCGCCCTCGCTCCACCGTTTTTTCATATTTAATTTTATCAATTTTTTCTTAGCTCGTAGTAATTTTTACGATTTATTTTGACTTTTAAACCTAAAAATTGATCTGATTTCTTCTTCTTCAGTTTTTAGATCTAAAAATCTGCAAAAAAAAAAACAATTTTCAGTTGAAAAAACAATTTTCTACAAAAAAAGATCATCTGTAAAAAAAAAAAGTGTCTTATTATCATGTAAATATTACTATATTATCATATCGTTATCATAGCACTGCAGGAAAAATATTTTTTGCAAAAAATAATGTTTGATTATCATATCGTTATTATAACATTATGAATGAAGGATAATTTTACCCCCTGAATTTGGCACAAAGTATCAAAAACGTTCAAATTGCGAAAACTAGATCACTTTTACCCTGAACTTGGCAAAACCGGATCAAAATCCCCCTCAGTGCTGACGTGGCATTTAATTGGAGAGTGAATTTAATAAAAATCATAATTAATACTAATTAATCACACCTAAATACTAATTAATTCTAATTAAATTTTGATTAAAATAAATAAAGTTAGAGATCTTTTTGAATCTTTTCCCCAAAAAAAATTTCAATTTTTTTTGCTTCCTTCAACAGATTGGCCGGAAAATTTTCCGACTAATCTGTTGAAGGAGAACATACCCATCGGCGGGTCTGTTCTTGACCCGCCGCCGATGGGTCTGTTGTTAACAGACCCACCAACAGACTCTAGTGGGTCTGTTAACAACAGACCCACCGTCGGGTCTGTAAACAACAGACCCTCCGTCAAATCTGTTTTGAACAACCCACCGCGCGGCGGGTCGTTAACCAGGAGCTGATCTGCTCCTTGATCTTCAGGCGAGCAAGAGTTGTTGTTCCTCGCCGGAGGAAATTTTTTTTTAAAAATTGATTTTTTTTGTAAAAAATACAAAATGATTCTCTATATTTTTAATTGACATTAATTTGATATATAATGTTTTAAAATAAAAAGGATTTATTTGTTTCTTTTAATTATTAGGTATTAATCTAAAATGAGTTAAAAAATTAGGATCATTTTAAACCTTAGGGGGCAAGTCCCCCGGGTCAACCCCTTCTTGATTGCCATTAAAAACCACCTACAGCTGGAAAGTGTATCTCACTCTCTTAGGTTTCTTAGGTGAGAGTGGGTAGGGTGGTTTTTGTACCAAATTTGATAAGTTCACAGTAAAAATGATCCTGTTTTGCTAATTTGGACGTTTTTGATACTTTGTGTCAAGTTCAGGGGGTAAAGTGATCATTCGTTCATAACATTATCATATTGTTATCATAATATTATCATATGATACCGAGATGATAATGTGTTATGATATTTATATGATAATGTTATGATAACAACATGATAACCCGACTTTTTTTAGTTTTTCGACTTCATCGTCTATTTTTTTTTTCGGAGAATTTTCTCTTTTGTCTCACGGGGTTCGCCCCTTTCGCCACACTCAATTCGTGAGTTATGATATGTGGATCTATTCCCCACGATTTCTGAGACTTTTGAGGCGAATGTTTCGATATTCCTTTTCAGCATTGCCACAATTTCTTCATGTTTGGGGTCTATGTCCACTCACAGGTTCATCTTCTTCTCCTCATTTAGCTCTAGTTTTTCCATCTCGCCTTTGGGGGCGCTTTCTTTTTCTTCTATGTCATGGTTCAAGATTTCTTCGATTAGCATTGTTTTGAAGGACTCTTGTACTGACTTGCCGTAACACTTTTTTGCGGTGGTCTGGCTTCCTTTGATTGTGACGATTTCTGTTTTCGTGGGTATCTTCATTGTGAGGGCTTTTATGCTCGTTATTGCGGTCGAGTCGTAGAGGAATGGTCTCTCCATTATCACATTATATGGTAGATTGATATCTATGATGCCGAATCGCGTCGGTAATTCTTTATCTTTCCTTTCTCTTTCCAGTTTCACATCAAGTATGATTGTTTCCATGGGTATGATGGGAAATCCGCCGAATTCTGTTACTGAGATGGTGTTTCTTTTCAGTTCTGCGGCGACTCTTCCAAGACTTTCGTAAGCTTTCCTCGTCATTAGGTTAATCGCGCTTCCTTCATCAATTAATATCTTTTCCACGTTCCAATGTTCGGTTATCATAGCTACAATCAGAGCATCATTATGGGCCTGATTGATCCTCCCAAAATCATCATCGTCGAAGGTCACTAGCGACAATCTTCTGGGTTCTTGCGTCTTTTGTTTTTCTCCGGTGGGTAGTGTTGCGTGCTAATTTGCTTATTTTTGAAGTTTAATCCGTCAGAAGTCATTCCTTCAGTGAGAAATTTGTTTTTCAGTTCAGAAAAAAGAGACTTCTAGTCCGAAGTGTTCAAGCTTTTTTCCATAGACGGCGCCAACTGATGGAGTCTGCCTTCTGTGACGGTTTGCAACCTGCAAAACATGGTAGATGCTAGCCGGACGGTCGTTTTAGGCTTAAGCGACGTTTTGAGTATATGGATGTAATCGTGCTGTTAGGCATACCTCAATCTATTTATATAGTAGTTGAGAGAATACCCGATAGACTTTGAATAGAAAAATGGTTTCTATTTAGTAGGATTTGAAATTGAATAAGAAAGAGATTCCTTATTCAAGAGAGAGATTCTTTATTTAAGAAAAAGTCTCATTATATCTTCTTAAATAAGTTTATCTTTCTAAGTTAGAGTTTGTATCCAAATAAGAAAGATATTCCGTAGATTCAGTCTTTGGATGGATCACTCAGGCGACGCGTTTTCTCCGAATCTTCGGGTATTCTCGCTTATCTTGAGAATTTAGATGATTCTTTCTTTAACCTTCGGATATGGTGAGTCTCATTGATTCATCAACCGATATAGTTGGATTTTTGTAGTTTGGGCGAGAACTGATATTCTATCAGAGGGTGCATTTCGTGCGACTCGGTTCCATTATAGTTATGACAGGGTTTGGTATCCATCATCTCTTTATGAAAAAATGCTCTAATTTTCGAAAAATCTGCGGTTTCGGTTTAGGTTCTGGTCTGATTTCAAGTTTAATCTGGTTTGAGGCCGGTTATGGTTCGTAAGCGGCTCTTGGCCAAGGCAATTAGGCATAGCAAATACAAAAACCGAAAGAGACACGTTTGTCTCTGTTTATCCCTAACTTTCCCCCGCCTTACCCACCTTCTCCTTCTCTCTCCATTTCAATTCCTTCATCATTGTTATCAATCTCTACCGGATTCCGGCAGCCGGAGTAACAAATATACCGCCGAACTTCTCATCTTCCAACTGAACTAAAAAAACCTCAAACCTATTAGTCATACTATCAAAGCTAATACTCCTACGGTTTTCTTGGGTTTAAAGATAATAGTTCAGTACTTGTTCTTGAGCTTTCATCTAGATTTCTATTAGTTCAAGAACAGAAAATAAGTGAGAGAATTTGTATAATATGAGTGGATTATTTTCTTGAAGGTAAAATTGTGGTGTTATAACGTTTAGCATTTGACTTTGAGGAATTACCAGAAATTAGGGTTTCATTTCTTGAAACTAGATATCATGGAAATTGATACTACTGGTGGTGCTGGTGGTAATCAAGATGCTTCTTATTTGAATACTGAACTGTTGCAGCTTCCTGAAGTTTCTCCATTTGTACTCAAAGCTAGTCCTCACCTTGCTGAGGAATTGTTCTCTCAGTGGCTTTCACTTCCTGATACGACTCGACTGGTATAATATTGTTGTTTCTTTTGATTATCTGTGAATTATTAGTTAGAAATTGTCAGTAATTAGTTTGATAAGTAGAAAATCGATGTGTATTTCAGACGGTGTTGTATTAAAGCTTTGAACTGTTAATTTTATCCCAAGTATCCATGACTGTAAATTGCTTCGCCGTATCTTAGATGTCTGTTAGTTTTGTGATTTCCCCATGATGTACTAATAAGGAATGTCCCAACATTTTAGAATCTGATATTATTTTTAACTTTTATGCTCGACTCTAGGTCAAATCCTTCATTGATGATGCAAAAGTTGGCAATCCCCTTAACATTGTTGGGTCTTCCACTCTGAATGTTGGTGGGGGGAATTCGTTATCGTCCATGTTTCCTGCTGGGAGTACACCTCCGATTTCACCAAGAAGTTCCTGTGGTTCTCCACGCACTTCTAAGCAGAAGACAAGCCCGTCTTCCTTGGGTTCTTCGTTAAAATTTGCCCGCGAACCAGTACGAGAAGTCATACCTCAGGTTTTAACCTACTCCCAACAACTTCTGTTGTTAGACAATATCGTAGCTGAGATTCAATTAGTGGATTGGGAATTTTTAGTTATTTTTTTCATTCTTCTTTCAGGACTAAAGGTTAAGCTCTCAGGTTTTTTATATTCATGTGTTTGCAGTTCTATTTTCAAAATGGTCGTCCACCAACAAATGAACTGAAAGAACAATTTCTTCCAATAATTGATCAGTTCTTCAGTTGTCATCTAGATGGCTTGCAGATAAAGGGTCAGTGCCCGAATCCTATACCAAAATTTTATTTGTTTTATTTTTCTTTGATTTATTATTTTACTTCAATCTCATGTTCTTTGGAATTCCAAGATGGAGATGAGGAGGAATACAGTGTCTGTAGATAGGATAACAATTCTTCTTTTGTTATGCAGAATTTAAATCCTTTACAAAAGAAATTTGCAAGCTACCATCTTTTTTCTCCTCTTCCCTTTTTAGGAAGATAGATACTGATTGCAGTGGGATAGTGACAAGGTAGGTGCTCGTTTATATCTTTTTGATTTATGTAGCACTTCAAATCAGTTATTTCCTGGAACATTCATATAGATTGTTTTTTATGTTTTGTTGTATGGCATTTGGCAGTCATCTTTTTTGGTATTTGGTTTACTGTTATGAAGTACAGCACAAGTAATTGGCAGAATGTTTGTCTTCTTTGTTTGTTTGAACTTTGAACTTCAACTCTTACACCCATTTTATTATCTGCCTTTCAGTTTAACTTTGATAATTCTGGAGCCCAAAATGCATAGAGTTAACTGGTACCACTCAGATTTGGACCATTTAGTTATCCAGAATAGTTTATATTCTCTCTGACCAATATCATGGCTGGTGATGACACAATTGGATAAAAAGACTTGTCAACACAATTGACTTGTATACTGCAACTTAGTGACTGTTGGTACTGATATTGAACTTTTGGTAATGAGGACCAGCCTTAGTGAAGCAGTAATGCTGCTCCTCTGGTTATATGTTGGTCCCACTTATTAATGCATACAAACAGCCTCTTTGCAAAATTGCAAGGGTAAGGCTGGATACAAATGCATGGCTCACCTCTCCCCTGTCTCTGCAATAGCTATGTTACATTTCATTTACCAAATGAGCCCTGAATGGTTGTTTTGATAATGAAAATTATGAAGGTTTGATGTTGGGAACACGGTGATGAATAATCTGTCTGCGGTTTCTATATATTTTAGTATTTGTTAGTAATCTCAGAAGGCTAGTAATATGATCTATAGACCAGAACACCAAGAAATGCTCGAACTTTTATTAAAGGCCTAATGTCTTAAAAAACTCCGACCTTTCACCCCCTTTTCAATCCTACCCTGACATTGCAAATCAGTCAATTTTACCTTATTTTGCATTTTTTCATTTCAATTGTACCCTGAAACATAAAATTGACCTTTTTTTATTTGACAAAAGTTCAAAAAAATTCTCTAAATTGACCCCTTTTGCATTAGATTAACTTTTTATATTAAATTGATAATTTTAAATTTTTTTGAACTTTTGTTAAGTAAAGAAAGAACATTTTTATGCTTTAGGGTACAATTGAAATGAAAAAAAATGCATAGGGTAAAATTGACAAATTTTCAACGTCAGGGTAGGATTGAAAAGGGGACGAAAGGTCGGGGTATTTTTTAAGGCATTAAGCCTTTATTAAATCAGTAAGTTTCCTGTTTAAAACTGTTTTGTTGGAAAGCGAGCATCTCTTTTGGGGTTTGTGATTTGTCAATATTATTTTGTCATATTTTTACTTCATATTCTGTGTTGTAGTAGTGTTTTGCATGTGGTAATTAGTTATATGAGGTTTGTGTCCATTTGTCGATTGAACATATCCAACTGCTTTTGGGAATGGATATTCTAGTTTGCTTATATTGTTGTCTGTTACACAGTTACATTGTGCCTTGATTAAATGATGGTTATTAACTGCTTTGGATAATTTTCTCTCAGATCCTCATAAAAGGAATTTTCTTGCAGGGATAAGTTCATTAAATATTGGGTGGACGGCGATATGCTTTCTATGGACGTCGCAGCTTGCATATTTCATATTCTAAAGCAGCCAGAAAATAAATACCTTACTCAGGTCTGTGGTGCAATCTCCGTTAGCTTTGGATATTCTTGTTGACGTGCTATATTTTGCTTCCAGGTTAATACAATTTCTAAATGACCATATTGCTGGTTGTCACCATCAACTGGTATTTCTCATCATTTTCTACTTTGTATTCTTGTATAGGCTGACTTCAAACCTGTTCTCCAAGAGCTTTTGGCAACCCATTCGGGGTTGGAATTCCTACAGACAACACCTGAATTTCAGGAAAGATATGGTAAGCACCTGGCTGATTGGTGTTTTATCTTTCTTTTAAGCCACAGTTCCAATTATAAAAATAAAACCTTGTCTAATTAAGTGTCCAAGATGTAATGGGAATCACAAGAAAAAGAAAATGCAAATCTATCAGTCACTGCCTATGGCTGTTTTGGCTCACTGAAAAAGATTTCCTTTGTTATGAGTCCATCAGACCTTTCTTCTGTATGTCCTAAAATGAGACTTTTGCTTTTACATCAAAAGAATTGGAAGGGACAGACAATTTTTATTGCTTTACTACTGGACACATGTCTTAACTGAGTGAATGCTAGTGCCTGTAAGATATGAAAAAAAAAAATGAATTCTGAACTCTTGTCAATTCAGATAATCTGTTGCTTCAACTCGTGGAAATATTTATGCACTTTAAATCACAGTGCATGATAAAATCTTGTGGATGTGATATGAGCTTGCGGTTAGTTGGATCCTTAGGTGATACATTCTTGCTCTAAACACATTTTGACGGATTTCTAAACAAGAGAATGACACATAGAATCATAGAAATGAAGAAGGAAACTTCACGTTGTCTACCTAAAACAAAGGTGATTAGGACTTGGTGAAGTTGAGTAAGAAAATTATGCATGGGGGAAGGTGAGTTGAGCATATAGTTGTTTGCCAACAAGATGGTCGACTGACTTTGACCTGTTTGTGATAGAATCCTGTTAACAATTTTGAAACAGATGTAAATTAGGTAAAAAATGTAATGTTCTATTGCGTCACTGTACATGAGTTATAATCAGTCTTCAGGATACTTATATCTACGTTTGAAATTTGATCATGTTGATGGCCTGTAGCCTTGTTTCCTTGGATTAGTTTGCCATGATTTGGGAAGATATACCAGTCAGGCAATCAATGCTTCTGCAAAAAAGAAAAGAGTTGTTTAATAGTTGTTTGTATTTCTTAGGCATTTTTGGTGATTTTCTTTTCTATGTTCATTGCAAAATCTGTATTGTTTGTTCACTTAATTATTTCCATTAATGATTAATTTCTCTTTCCAGCTGACACTGTCATATACAGAATTTTCTACTATATAAATAGATCAGGTAATGGCCGTCTTACTCTTCGGGAGCTGAAGCGTGGTAATCTTATCTCTGCCATGCAGCAAGTAGATGAGGAAGAGGACATCAACAAAGTCATACGGTTGGTAATAGCAGATTAATTACATGAATTTGTATGTTGGAGTTGTCAATTCAATTGCCACTGCTTTTATATGCAAAATTGGTAGAGTTCAACCTCAAATTATCTGCGCAGCAAGTCTCTTATTTATTCACGTCTATGATGCACGGAAACCTTAAGGAAGCTGCGTTCCCCTGTTTCGGAAATGTTTCCGTTTCCGGAATTCCTAAAATTTTATATGGAACTACTGAATAATGAAAATTAGATACCTATTTCTTGGAAGAAAAAAAACTAAAGAGTTATTTATAAATTTTGAAAAATCTAATTAGTTAAGCACAAACTTTGATATTCACGTTACCCATAATCTACAGATTAAAAATCACATTTCTTTCTTAAAAATACAATCTCTATAATTCAGGCTATTATTTGCCATGAACTTAAATTTAATTTATATTCAAATGATTTGTTTTATTATTTGTCATAAATTTATAGTAATTTGTTTGCATGAAATTTTTCTTTTGAAATAAAATTTTATAATCTTTAAAATTTATAGATATATTTCTATATTTTTATAATTTACATGTTTCTCACATTTCTGATTTCAATATTTTGGAAAAAGCCGTTTCGCCGTTTCGTGAAACATAGATTTTATTGATGTGTGAGCATGTATCTTTAGTGATGGAGCTGTACAAAGGATTTTTTTTTTGACAATTTATTGCGAAAACTCAAACTTAATGTTTGACATTCTAATGCTATAATTGTATCTCAAGACCATTCTTTAAAGAGTACCATGTTTGACCTTTTTTTTCTTAATTGATAAGGGGTTAATGAAAAGACCTGTTTCAGGACTTGAAAAATATACTTCAGTTAGTTATTATTGGCGTGGATGACTTTAAGTGTTTTCCTCCATTTCAGGTACTTCTCTTATGAACATTTCTATGTTATATACTGCAAATTCTGGGAGCTAGATACAGACCATGATTTCTTAATAGACAAGGAGAATCTCATCAGATACAGCAATCATGCCCTTACCTACAAGATTGTTGATAGAATATTTTCACAGGTTGGTTGGTTTCATCTTCTGTTTTACCTCCAACATCCAAGTCAAATCAACTTAAGTTTTTGAAGTATGAGTGACACTTCTCCTAATCAAGGTGCAAATCTTTGTTGTATTTTACGCTTTAACTGCATGCCAGGTGCCAAGAAAATTCACTAGCAACATCGAAGGAAAGATGGGTTATGAAGACTTTGTTTACTTTATGCTAGCAGAAGAGGACAAATCATCTGAACCTAGTCTTGAATTTTGGTAATACATTCGCTACTAACCTCTTTTCATTACTTTATAATGTTTAAAGAAAGCTTGTTCTATTATTATAGTGGACTTCTTTTTTATTAAGCCTATCGATGTTGAAACCCAATATTTAGCTTGGAAGAGTAATGTCAGAACTTGGGTTTACTTTACAACTTGTGAGGCTTTTGCCAGTATGAATTATGCTAGAAATATGTGCATGATTTATCAATTAAATTCCCTTTGCCTAAGCTTGTTTCAGCATACAATATTATCTGATATTAAGCTCTATTTTTCATTTATTTTGATGCATTTTTAACCCAGTACAAATTTTACAAAGTTCATTATCCCAGCAGTGCATTTGATTTATCTACCTGAATCCTTGTTATAGTTGTTGCTTAATGCTCTAAAATTCACATCCTGAGTCAAATTTTCCCAGCTAGACTTCTATGAATTAACTTAATTAGCAGAAAATTTTAGACACTGTTAGGTAAAATATTGCGTAAATAGATATGGTGCTGTTTGTGACGTAAAAAGAGCAATTATTTATTCACAATATTGAGCTGTAACCTTTTTTGGGGGCCTAACACCTAATTGCTGCTTTGTGAGCTTTACTGTTATTTCTTGTTGCATCGCTGTTGCCAGCACATGCTTATCTCGGCAAGCTGTCTTTTCAGGTTCAAATGCATAGATTTGGATGCAAATGGTATTTTGACCCGCAATGAATTGCAATTCTTCTATGAGGAGCAGGTGCACCGTATGGAATGCATTACCCACGAGGCGGTGCTATTTGAGGATATCTTGTGCCAAATAGTTGATATGATCGCGCCAGAGGTAACAACATATTTATTCATTCACAATCTTCTATTTGGTTTGTATTTGTTTTACTAATGTGATTTTATGTGCAGAGTGAAGACTGCATCACACTGCAGGACTTGAAAGGAAGCAAACTCTCAGGGAATGTCTTCAATATTCTTTTCAATCTCAATAAGTTCATGGCCTTTGAAAGCCGCGATCTATTTTTAATTCGTCAGGTACAGTGGCTGTTCTGCTCAATGAAGCCCACTAATCCCTTGAGACCTTGCGTGCTTTTTGTACTTCTGTTTCATAAATTGCATAATGTGGCATTGAGTGCCTCCATCACGCTGTTGATAGCAATAGCCATTTTTCCCATGTCCTGAATAATTTCTATAGTTTCTTTCAGTTTATTTTAGAGGAAATTTATCGGAACAGCAATGACGCACGATTGCAGGTTTGATGAGTGATGCTGATATCACTCATCTGTATGTAATCATCTGATGTGTGTAGTTTATGTGAGCAGGAACGTGAAGATCCATCATTGACAGAGTGGGATCGCTTTGCACATAGGGAGTACATCAGGCTCTCAATGGAAGAAGAAGATGTTGAGGATGTTTCAAATGGAAGTGCAGACGTTTGGGATGAAACACTTGAGGCTCCTTTTTGAGTAAACGAGGTAAATTTCTCTATACGTCCAGCATAAAAGGTGGACAGGCTCAGTTAGATTTGAAATTTTCAATTACTCGTCAACATTTGCAATTTTATTTGCTGGAACTGAAGAGTTTTTAATAGCAGAGTTAACAGTGTATATTGAACTCAGTTGTCGCAATCTCTCTATTTGCAGCCGCGTATGAAAATTTCTTGTTGCATCATAAGGAAGATTTACTCATCAATATATGCTCAGGGCAATATGTTCCGGGATTGTTGACAACTTCGCGACCGTATGGCTCCGCTTACCCTTTAGCAAGCGCATTAAGCCGCAGTAAAAAATGCTGTGGTGTTTATTTCAGGAATGATTGCCAAACCTTTGAAGTGAAAGACAGCTGCTTTAGAAGTGATTTTCTTTCTTTACCCAGGAAATATTTTTTCATATAGTTGTGGTCGGATAGTGTACATTACAGAGAATCAGCTACATTTTCTGGTTGAAATTTTTCATTTTTAGTGTGCTTCTTTCTATATGGGAAAAGTAGCTGTGGTGTTCATGTGAGCTTGTTGTGGTTTTGTTTGTTGAAATTTTTCAGTTTTAGTGTGCTTCATCATCATCCTTCTCTAGCATTGGGTTGTTCACATATTGTTGTTAATGTTTTTTTTTTGTTGGATTCGTGACTAAAAGGATAAAGTGGAAAGTGAAGTACATCTTAAATTTGTAATCAGTCCGTTGCCGAATGGCTGCTGTAACGATCGGAAAAATACTGCCGCCCTTTTCGTCTCTTTGATGCGGCGATATGTAATGTAAATACAATTAGGGGTGTGCAATTCGGTTGGTTATGGAAGTAAAAATGTTCAAACTGATCATTATTTTAAAAAAAAATACAAATCGAACTGAACTTTGGGGATTTGCTTCAGTTCTTTTTTTTTATCAAAATAGAATAATAATTATTTTTTTTCTAAAATTTAAAGATAAAAAATAAAAAATTAATGAAAAGTAGAAAAATATCAAATTTAGAAATCAAATCTAATTTAAATGGTAATGTGTGATATATGATAACATTTAAATGTATAAAATAATACTAATATTTTTTTAATAATGATATTATTTTTCAATTTGTAAGCAATGGTCAATTAGTATAGATTTTAATTTTGTAGTTGATCTAATTGTAAATTTTTTATGTTTATCAATTTGTCTCATTTTTACACTTGACTAAACTCGCATGTGGTTCACATTATAATACTAATTTTACAAGGGGTTAGTTTGCGCCTTGAATTTGTAATATGTGGTCATTTAACACCAAAAATTATTTTTTTATCAATTCACTCCTTCAGACTGTCAAATATAGAAATTTCAGTGAAATAAATAAATTACAATTAAATCCCTCAACTTGATTTAGTATAAATTAACCTAAAATAAAATAAAAACAATACCCAATTAAAATAATTTTACTTAATCATGAACTAGTCTATTTTAAAAATAATTAATTTATAAGATATTAGTAATTCATAATTATTCATAACTAATTTTTTTACTACATATTATAGAAATATTATTTGATAAATAAAGTAAAAAATAAATTATTTTTAGAAATATTACGCTAATATTTTTTATTGAATATTAGATGAATTCATACTAATAATATGTTTAAGGGGTAAATTGATTTTTTTTATTAATGAAGCCTTTTATTACAGTAATATGATCTAATTGATAAAAATTGTCAAGTTAAAAGAGTCAATTGATAAAAAAAAATGGTGTTAATTGATTACGACGTACAAATTTAAGGGCTAAATTGATATTTAAAGGAATGTACATATTGTTGGGACAAGTTGATAAAATAAATAAAATAAGTTTTGTACTAAGTTAACCATGAAGTTCAAATCCATCGCTTATAAGCCAAGAAGCACGGAAACTTCGACGAAGTTGCGTATCCTGTTTCCGAAACGTTTTAGAAACCGGAAACTCTTAGAAACTCATAAACAAACGTTTCAAGTCGTTTACATAAATAAATAAAAATTATAAAGTTAAAAAAAATCTAAAAAGTTCTCAATAATTTTTTTAAATCAATTATCCATAATTTTATTGTTTACTTTATTTACAATAAAACTTATTCTTATTTTTATTGGATTTAATTATATTTGATTTATTTTATTAATTGGCATAAATGTACAAATAAAATTTAATATATATATAATATTTTATAAGTTTTAATATTATAAATATATCCCTATTTTTTTTTTATTTACATGTTTCCCCCACGTTTCATGTCTTTCATTTTAAAAATTTGTCGTTTCTCTGTGTCTATTTCGTGTCATTTCCGTTTCCTGTTTCCGTTTTCGTGCTACCTTGCTTATAAGTTGAGGAGGTAAATTAACATTAAGTCAAAATGTGAAACATGAACTTGCTCTTGTCAATGTGGGCCTAATTTAAATGGCTAAAACATCTCTAAATGTATCTAAAGATTGTGGGTTCGAACTAGACCTCCGTAACTAACAAACTAACAAATGAAACTCTAAAGAGTCAGTTTCCACCTTTAAAAAAAAAAAACTTAGCTCTTAAAAAAAAAGACCATGATGATAAAAAAGAACAGTTGAAGGACTATTATCGAAATAAAAAGGTTTGATAATTGATAACGAATGATTCTGCCAAAAAAAGTAGTCCAATGCTCATTTTACTGCCATTAACAAGATTTCATTCAAAAGAAATCAACGAGCTTTTGTCTTAATAATTTAATTTCTGCAAATTTATTGTTCTTCAGAAATCCAAAGCTCCATTTCGAATCAGTCTACGCGTCATTTCTTGAATAAGGTAAACCAAGATGATATTTTGTTTATTGCACTATCATTACGATTACGGTTGATGTAAATGGCATCATTATATTTTCAAATTCCGATTCTTGCATTTTTTGTATTTTATTGATTGAATGAGAATGTTCAATATGCTTTAGGGTTGTTAGTAATTTGATCTTATATATGGTTTTTTACATTTGCATAATGGATAGTTTTGTTTGGAATTGAAATTTCTTACTTGTGTATTGATTTTTTTGAGTTAATGAAATTTTTGATGCAGTGAGTGGAGTGATAAGTAGTTTGAATGTTTGGGTGTGAAGGATTAACAAGTATTTTTATCAAGAAACCTGAAGGAGGAGATGATATGGAGGCTTTCTATCCTATTAGACCCGAATGCCAAGCCGACGTTCCTAAGCCACGTTTTAAGCCTAGGGTATGCTTCGCTTTATATACTTTGATACGCCAAGTTTTGATCCTTTTTTTTACTCGGTTTCATATTGTAGAATGTAGATGATGCTTTAATTTAAACACATTTGATGTCTTTTTGTTGTTGATCAAGTTATTTGAAGTTGATTCCTTTTGTACTTCTGCTATTTGGACTTTTAATCAATTAACTAGATGGCGTAATGAAGACAAATATTTTTCATTATTTGGTTAAAAACTAACATATTTGGAAGTATTTGGCATTTCAAAGTTATAAGGATATCCGATGGCAAGAGTATCTTTGGGCCAGCTAGCATATCAAACAAGACAAAAATGTTAAGGGTCTTGCAACGTTTTTTTGGTTGAAAAACTTGGTTCTGGTTATTTGTGCCCGACTGCTTGTAATACTCGGCATGGTTTCATTGTGATTCATGTAGCGGTATAGCACTGAGCGCATGTCTATAAAATTATTTTGCAGGCTGGAAAAACTCTAAGTGCAAGAAGATGGCATGCTGCATTTTCTGAAGATGGCCATTTGGATATAGCAATAGTGCTTAGACGAATCCAGAGAGGGGTATTCTTTTTGTTGTTATTATTGCCTTGATTTAATATTAAAATTGACCCTTGAGTCTACAAATGCACTATGGTTTTGTGTAAAGCACACACGCTTATGGATGTTACTGCTCTCTTGAACCGTTTCCACATATCCAACATATATTTTGCTATTTTTAGTTGCCAACGATCATTTTCTTCATCTTTAAGGATGACTTTGAGCTGTGCTTAGAACTGAAGACGTTCAGTTTTTGGTAGTTATTTTTTGCTCTTCTGTGCCTTTGAAGGTAGAATTCGCAGATTGAAGGTGGAACATTTATGCTTTTAGTTTGTTTTTCATGTTAGGGTGTTCATCCTGCAATTAAAGGATTAGTGTGGGAGTTTTTGTTAGGATGCTATGATCCTAATAGCACATTCCAAGAAAGGAATCAGCTTAGGCAACAGAGGAGGTAACGTTTTTTATTGCATTGTGATTTGAGTCATTTGACTTATGGGGATACTTCAGGAATTAATCTATGAATTTTGACCGTCCTATATTTTTCTATCAAATTTCATTTATATGTGAATTTTATTTGTTTTGTATCACTAGATAACCCTTAGGCAATGCTTTTAAATTATGGGAAGATACATTCTGTACCGTTAGGTGTATATTGTATATTACTAGCCTTCTGATACTTTTAGACGTGCTAACATAAAAACAACTTTCAGAACTTATTTCTTCAGTTCTGCATTGGGATCGTCAAAGTTGGTTATCATCGTTTGATATCAATTTTATGTGAGAAGTTCTTATGTTCCTTTATGCAAACTAAAGACATTTGTATCAAGTATTCTTGTTATTCCATTTCACTCATAATATTTATTTTTTATTAATAGTTATGCTGAACAGAAGAGTATTGATGTATGTATATATGCTTTAACAACTTTTTTCATTTCCCTATATTTCAAAAATATTTATGCTGGCGTATGTAGTCTAGTGTTGTTGTGTCTTATTCTGCTATTCCTCGCTTATAAGCTTGTTCTGCCAAAGGCATTCGAAATACAAGAATGAAACATGAAAAGGTGTTCCCTGGATCTTCTCTCCCACTCGCATAAAAGCATGTGTTTCTTTTTATCCGAGATCAGTTTATTGGTCTAGTTCATGTATGCGCCTGTTGCTTTCTAAGATAGGCCATGGTTTTGAGTATAGGTGAAATGTCTTGTAGATCACCTTAAAGTCTGTAATATGTCTCTTGTAGGACTTCATTTTGATTTTTGTTAATCACATTGGTATCTAGTTTCTATGTTGATACTACCACCTTTTAAATTATAAACAGATTTTGCTAAACTTATTGGTTGATCTATGTAGTTTTCCTTCTGAGTGGTTTCTGTTATTGGCATCTCAGGGAGCAGTATTTCAGATGGAAAGCTGAATGTCAGAGTATGGTTCCCATAATCGGTAGTGGAAAGTTTATTACAACACCCATCATCACCGATGATGGCCAACCCATAATGGATTCTTCTATAAACAATCATGGTGGGCATCTGAATAATGCTGTTTCAGACAAGAAAGTGATGCAATGGATGTTGGGGTTACATCAAATTGGTATGTACGTGGTGCATAACATTTTATTATTTTTAGTGGACTTTATATTTTCATGCATCAGCTTTCAGGGGTATGGGTACTCTTCATGCAAAACCACACTGGGAAATGTCTTTACCTCACACGTCGGATTAAAATGGCACTTAATTTGTTTGTGGCACAAACTAATTTGATATATGCTCATTATTTAGATCACACCATTTGATCTATGCTTTGTAACAAGGTACGAGTGAACAACTTGCATTTTGTGCAAACAAACTCTGCCTGGGTGCCAAAGCTTTAGTAACTAAAATATTGTTTGTTAGAGATAGCACTGTGCATCTGTTAATATAGTCACTGAACAAAAAACATAATTGATCTTTTTTTTTTCCAACATTTTTAAACCAGCTAAGTTCGGTTTTTCTATCAATTATTATAAGGAATACCTTTTGTATATTTGATTATAGAAATCTACTTTGTTGAGATGGTGAGCGCACACAAATGTTTGTTGGCTTGTTGCTTTACCCCAATTTGAATCCCACTGCTGTAAAGTTGTTTTATTTGCACTTAACTACCTTTGAAAAATAAAATAAAAAACATAAAGAACTACAGGTGATGGACTTCAAACCCACACCTTTATGGAGAAAATTTAGGCACTTTACTAAATATGTGTGTGTGTGTGTGTGTATATACTGGTCTTTTAACACCTAAAATAAAAAACAAATCAAATTTTTTGGTTTGATTCATTCAGTCACTTCAGTTTTGACCGGATATTGCACACCCTAGTTAGAGAGAATTTGCTGAAGAGAAAGTGTACTGGTTTTGTTCCTTTGCATTGCCATCTATTTTTTCCAAATAAGTTTTTGAAAAATATTAACCTCTATTACTTTTAAGGTGCTGTGCTATCTCCTATATGACGGAGCTTGGGAATTTTATGTCTTGTAGGTTTGGATGTTATTCGTACAGATCGAACATTGGTCTTCTATGAGAGTGAGACTAATCAGGCAAAACTTTGGGATGTTCTTGCAATTTATGCATGGATGGATAATGACATTGGTTATGTCCAAGGTGAATTATTGTCATTTGAACGAATTTACGGTCGAACTGAAGTGATATTGATGATTGAACATGTATAATCTTGTGCAGGAATGAATGATATTTGTTCTCCAATGATAATTCTTGTTGAAAATGAAGCAGATTGTTTTTGGTGTTTTGATCGTGCAATGCGGAAACTGGTATGAAATCTATACATAATTGGAGAAATTTGTAAACATGCAAGAATTCAGTGAATCAGTTGCCTTCTTTCAATAATGAAATGAAACACATGAATTGCTGTTATTTTAATCTTCAAACTTGCCTTAAATATTGCATGTGGAATTGGGATAGTCAAGCGACGCAGGTAAAATACAATTGAGTTGGATGAAGTGGATGTTTAACTAGGTAGTAGATAGGTAGTGCATAAATGAACATTGTTAATATATGATGAGATGTTACAAACATCTACTTTGCGCCAAGTGAGAAATTCAGGATTTCAATTAGAGTCCTGAGTTTCCGGAAAAAAATTAGAGTCCACAGGTCACTATTAATTTTTTCATTTCCCCATTTCTGTTTGACAAGTTTCTTAAAAATGCCAACTCAAGATCTTCTCGCATCATACTAATCCTACTGACAGCATATGCTATTTCTGTCTGTTCCCTTGCTTTTGTTTCATAACAGAGAGAAAACTTCAGGTCCGATGCAAATTCAATGGGGGTGCAGACTCAGCTGAGCACGCTCTCACAAGTAATTAGAACTGTGGATCCAAAGCTTCATCAACACCTTGGTATTTGTTCTATTTCCTAGAATTTTTAACTGATTGACTTTATTTTGATTAGTTATCGTCGGCATTATGGACCTTGTGGCTTTAATTCATATTCTTTGATTATTTATGTCATTAAAGGAATTTTTCAAAAGAACCATGGGTAAACTGGAAGCTTGAATTGAGTAGAATACACTAAATAACAACTTATGCTGTGCTTGATACAGATACTTTAGCAACCATTGCTCTTCAGTTGCATGTATCCATTGTGGCCCTTGCCATTTCGATAAATTAAAAAACATGCTTTCCTAATTTGGCAGAGGAGCTTGATGGCGAATATTTGTTTGCATTACGCATGTTAATGGTGCTTTTTCGAAGAGAGTTCACCTTTGCAGATGCACTGTACCTTTGGGAGGTAAGAAGACGGATCTATGTAATTATTGAAATCCCTTAAGAAGTTCATTACAGGGTTCTTTTGCTTGATATTTTGAGGAAAGATTCATGTCCTGACTTCTTGTTTTTAAGATCAGAGTCTATAAGTTATAATTTTCAAGGCAATCATAAATTTATTTTTGTACATAAAAAGGGTTATCTGAAATATAAAATGAAAGGAACTATGCTTAAGATATTGACATAAACAGCCTAGTATAAATAAGTATTGAAATTTATAGTTTGTAAGAGTTCAAAATCTCAGCAAAATAAAAACGAATCCTGGATGATCTTTTGGTAAAAAATATATATTTGCACTCATTTTTTAAGTGTACTTTGCATCCGTTTACAGTGAATATTATATTAAGACAATGATTATATAGATCTATTGCAGCTGATGTTTGCAATGGAATACAACCCGAACATCTACTCCTTGTACGAGGAGCCTAGTTCCACCGCAGATATGAGTTTACCTATGTTACACAGCAAGCTATTAAAGCAGTGTGGCAAATTCGAGAGAGACAACGTGAAAACTGGATATTCGGACAACAGTGCACTTGCTATATTCCTTGTTGCAAGTGTTCTCGAGGCCCGGAACAAGCGAATTATAAAGGAAGCTAAGGGTTTAGATGATGTCGTACAGGTGAACTCTCTCACTTCTTGCACCCTCTGCAGGCAAATGCATATCGTATTTGCAATTATCTTACAAACAAACTTTTTTCTTCAGATATTGGGGGATATTATTGGAAATTTGGATGCTAGAAAAGTCTGCAAGGATGCATTGAAGATCCATAAAAAATACCTAAGCAAGGTAGGCTTTATTTTTTGTTTCTTGAAAACATATAGCCTCTATCCTTTAGTGCACGCAAACAGAAAAGTTAAAATGAAAATAAAACGGAAAACAACGAAATAGTACTATTTTTTTTTTTCAAGAATAGGCTCATAAATATAATCTTTTGGAGTTTTAAAATCGTCGTAAAAAACGGAAATGAAAATGTTGTAACGTAAGACTCGACAAATTTCCGTGCAACATACGAAACAGAGGGAGATTATCTACACGTCACACATATTATATAGTCTTGATTTACAAAATAGTGAATGGCTATTCCGACTTGCAGGCTAAATTGTCATAGAATTATCGGTGAAGTACGCAACAGAATTATCAACTGAACTTTTTCACCATCGGCTACACGAGCTATTGGCGGAGGACTCCAAAATGTTATAAAAAAGACTGTTTCTCATAGGTATAGTGCCCCTCCCTAATTCTATTCATTTTATTGTGTTATAATTCCTCACATAGTGAAAATGTTTACAATGTATAAGCTTTCAACATGAATGGTTCTATAGCTATGGAAACTATAGCAGTTTTGTAGTGAATAATAGCATTTTGTATACTCTAATATCTGCTATAAACTTGTTTGAGAACTGATCTAACATTAGGAATAGAAGTTTCGATATGGAGTTTCTGTAACTTCATAAGAGTTGTCGTTGGTTGTCGAATTTTCTTTAACTCAAACAGCACACAGCAGTAACAACAGCTGAACCAAAAACATTTGCAAAGAGAGGATGCATATTATTTAGGGAAAAAGGGTCATACCTAATGTTTCGGCCGGGGATTAATTATGCCCTCATGAAAGGTGCGTAACGTTTTTAAAAAGGTTCATGTAGATCCTCTCACTTAACGCCATTTCACCGAAATGCAGAAGCCATTTATTATTTGTCAATGTAGACTATTTATTGTTGACTAGAAATTGACAATTGCTATTACTTTTACGAGAAAAATGGTATATATGCCCCTAACGTTTGAGTCGAGGATCAACTATGGTAATGGTCTAGAAAGCTCACTTAGACCTTCACACTTGACACTGTTTCACCACAATTCAAAAGCCGTTTATTTCTTATCAATATGGACCGTTTAATGCTGACCAGAAATTGATCGTTGCTTATATTTTAGTAACAATCATCTTCTTCTTCCTTTTATCCCTAAATACTCAGCAACTACAAATTATATTATAATCTTTTACAAAAAAAAATTGTGTTGCAATGTGAAACCACTGAACACTATTTTCGTAATAAGGAAGAGAGTCGAAACTCACATTATAATTTTCCGATGGATTAGCAATGAAATCCGTCACTAACTCAGCGGAAAATTTTCCGCCAAAAATTACCGACATATTTTAGCAGCGGTTCAGTCGCTATTTTTGCGGGAAACAAGGCGCTAAAATTAGATTTAAATAAAGTATGTGATAAAAAAAAATACTTTTTTGAATTTTTGAAAAAATAAAAATAAAAGGTGTAAATCTATTTCAATTTAACAAATTCGCTAGAAATCTATGCATTTTGTTAAAATTGATTTAATTATGTCTATAATATCAAGTGAATGTGTAGATCTTTTTTAAAATTGGAAAGAAAAAAATTACTAATCAAGATGCCAAATGATTTGAATAAATCAATTTTTAAAAATATTAAGTTGATTTTGTAAAATTTGATAGATTTTCAGCTAATTGACCAAATTAAAATATATTTACAACTTTAATTTTTTTTACCGATGAGATATAGCTCAAATGGTATAAATGTGATGCATCAATCTGCTAGGTCGTTTGTTTAATTTTTTTTTTTCCACAAATGATCTCCCCACCCTAATTATCAATAAAAACCTTTAAAAAATTTAGATAGATTTTCAAAAATTCAAAGAAGTTTAGCTTTTTAATATCATTAAATAACGTGACAATTAACAGGAAGAAAATATAATTAAGAAAATAACATGCAATTATACTTTTAAGGGTAAATGTCATAAAAATTTACCAACTTTATATATTTTCTTATTTTAATCACGCAGTTTAAATTTTGTCATTTTCATGCACAAACTATCTTTTTTTTAATTCACACACGATGTTGAGCTGCCACGGCTCTATTGGTGTAATTCCCTGGGGTAGTGTCACTTCAGCGCCGTATATGAATTTGAAAAAAATGGTAGTTTGTGCATGAAAATAACAAAATTTAAACTGCGTGATTAAAATGAAAAAATTTGTAAAAATTGTGATCTGTTTTGACATTAACAAGAAAGATCTAACTACTGAAATTTTAAATAAATTATATCTATCATTTTCCCAACTAGAAATCCGGATCAATCATTTGATGGTCAGCACTAAAATTAAAAAAACTTGTGATCTCTCACCTCCCACAGGTTCTTTTTCATTTGATTATTTTCTTAATTTCTAATTTTAAATAATAAATTTTGTATATGCAAAGAATGGCGGAGGGAACAGTTTTCACGGCGTCAATAGAAGGAATTCAACATGTGAAGTCTGAAGATGGACAAATCTTAACAAAACCTTATTTGGATTTATGCAAAACTATATTACCTGTCTTAGGTACATTTTATTTTTATTTTTTGAATTGTCTACAAAATGAATATATGATTGTTTATTTTGATTGTAATTTTCAGATAGCTTTGGATCATCCATGTCCATTGTCAAATCTGATATCAATGGTAACATTACGGTATGACATTCCTTTTTTTACTTTCTCCAATTCATTTTGTTTTTCGTTCACATTTTAGAAATTTACCAGAAGAAGTTTCTACTAGAACCTGAAAATTTACCGATTTATTTATAAAAAAATTCTTTTTGAAAGAAATATTATAAAATAGCATTGTAAAAAATTAAAGCAAAGGGTCGTTGCTGTTCATCAATTTGTCTGTCAGAGTCAATTGACTCAGCTAGTAATGTTAATCAATGAGTAAAGGTTCGTCGCGGTTCATGAATTTGTGCGTCGAGATCAATTAACTCACACCTAATTATTTTAATCAACTAAAAACTATATATGCTCTCCATTTTTAGGTCAATTAACTCAAAAATTATACGAAATGAATGAGTTCAAGGACCAAGTAACCTGAAATGGATATGTTGTCCTTAATTGACCAACCAATAAAGAGTATTTTTTTTAATTGATTAAAATAACTAAATGTAAGCTAATTGAACCATATATATACAAGTTTACTGAACCACAATGGCCTTTCTTTTTTTGTTAACCAATTAAGGACAACACGCTCTAATTTTAATTCAATTAGCCCTGAAACTCAAACTGTAGAAGCAAACATGTGCACGGCCGGTGATGACCCAATTTGAGGGTCAATTCACCTAAAATCAAAGAATATTGTTCGTAATTGATTAAAATGATAAAGTGCGACTTAAATTGACTTCGACCCACACCTTTAGGGACCGGAACGAACTTTTTCTCGAAAAACATAATGTGTAATAGCAAGTGACAATACCCACAAAATCATAACAATAAAATCAAACAATTGTGCAATTGCAGAGATTGGAGAACAAATATTCAAGCAACACAGCAGAATTCTATGTGATGCAGAGTATAGTAAGATCAGAGATCAATGGAAAATCAGCAAAGAGTTCATCTAGCTGCACCAATGGTCTACTTTGGTTAACAAGGGCTATGGACTTCTTGGTTGAACTTTTCATCAACCTTTTGCACCATCCTGAATGGACTATGACTCAAGTTTGCTCTGATTCTTACAATAAGACCCTCAAGAAATGGCATAACTGGCTTGCTAGTTCTACCTTCTCCGTAAGCAATTTACATTTTTATAGAGAGACTAGTCCGTAACAATCATCGGTAGGACTTATCTACATTTGCACGTAAACGGAAAACGTTGAAATAATATTATTACTTTTACAAAAATAAGTTATAAATATAACGTTTCGGAGTTGAAACGTTTATGAAAGCACAAAAAAATGCTGAAACGTAGTACTCGGCAAATTTTTGACAATGCAGGTGGCCTTGAAGCTTGCTCCTGATAGGAAAAAGTTCATGGATGTAATAGGTGGAAAAGGTGATATTAATTCTGATATGGAGAAGTTTTGCACAAACTTCAAACCACTTCTTGAAGAGAATCACAAGTTTTTAGTAAGATTATACAAATATTAATAAATTTGAGTTCATAAAATCAGAAGTTTTTCTTTTTATTTACTAAGTATTGATTTTCATCTTCTTGCAGGCTAGTGTTGGAATGGACAGTTTGAAAGCTTGATGATGAGGAGCACACAATTAATGAATTTCTTGATTTAATTATCAATTTGTTTTATTTTTCAATTTTGTTTGCACTGATTTGTAAAATTATATGACAATTATTATGGATGTTCTTAGTATAGAGAATATTGTCTTTTTACTTTTGGTACTAAATCTTTATTATATATATAGATGAACCGTATTTATTTCTATCTCAAGTTAAAGTTATCAATAAAAAAGATAGGCTTAATGGCAAAAAACCCCCAAACCTTTACAATTTGTTGCAATTATATCCAAACCTTTTAATTTTTGCAATAATATCCAAATTGCATTATTTTGTTGCAATAATATCCAAATTGCACTTTTTATGTGATTTTTTTTAAGTTTTTTGCCATTTTTTGGAACTTTTACTATATTATTATACATCAAAACATAATAATAGCCTAATATCTTAATTGAAAACAACAAGTTTAGCCATCAATTTGACTATTATTGCTATAAAAAATGCAATTTGGATATTATTGCAACAAAAAAATGCAATTTGGATATTATTGCAAAAATTAAAAGGTTTGAATATAATTGCAAAAAGTCGTAAAGGTTTGGGTTTTTTTTACCATTAGGCCAAAAAGATAACTTGCCTGCCACACTTTATTTTGATAATATTAGGGGGTTTTGACGGATTTGTTCCTATGGATATTACTTAGCTGAGAAGGAAAATTTTGGCCCTTGTAAAAAGATTTGATTCTACAATTTTAGAACGTTGCCCCAAGCATATACAATTCAAAGTATAGCTTATTGATAGCTATTCAGCTGTATTATTGCCTTTCAGAATTGGAACAATTTTATAGGATTATTTTGTAACCATCATCTACTTCTTGCTTAGATAAAATGAGTGATGATATGGTTGAATATGAAGACCATTGCAGATGGTGCAAAACTGAGGGATAAAAACCAATGAGATATAGTTCAAAATCAAATAGTACAAATGTTGAGCAATATTCTCCTAAAATCGTTAGCTCAATTCATTTCACAAGCGCTTTTCCTCTTTAATGATAAAAGAAGTTGAAAAGTGGTGGGCGACATTGACTGATGAATTATTATTCCTTCTGGAATTAAACCTACGATTTAACAGTTTATTACCCTGTGTTTATATCATGATCAATTATGTTATGTCACGTTACATTCAGCGGTGAATTTGTATTTTTTTTTCATAAAATGGATAAAAAAAACAAAGTAATAACTATGTAATTTAAATTTTAGAACGATAGATAAAAAAAAAGGGTGGGCAAAATTAAAAATTTAAAGTGATAAATTTATATTATTAAATCTAAATTAATATTATTATACATAAAGTAAATTTATAAGATAGACAATGTTCACTATACGTTCAATATAGGTTTGCTCATGATGCACCTTATCTTAAATTTTACAGCACATCCACCAACTTAATAAAAAAAATGAAAAATTCTCATCCACTTCGTACAGATTTTTTTTCTTTCATAAAAATATGAGTTTTAACTTTTAAGTCTAGAATTTGGAAGTTACAAATAAACGTTACTGCCACTGGGGTACAGTCTAACTAAAATAGATATATGGATGGACTATACATTACATAAATCCAATTTTAATTTCCCTTGTTATTTTATGGTGCCACTGGTAAGCAGAGCCATCAAAATTTTTTAATTTACCTTGTCATTTACGATTGGATTAAGACCTGTTAAAAGCTTTACTATATTTAGCAAATTAAAAAATAAATATTTATAACATTTAATTTCCTCTTCACTTTCATACCGATAAATTCGATCCAATTTTGGGTTTTATTTATTAATAGCCATCAAATTAACGTAAGTGTTGCTTTAAACACCAATTTCTCTGCTAATTCATCTCTTTTTTCTCTTCACCATCGCCCTCTTTACACATTTGTCAAAAACATTAATTTTGCATGTTTTTGATCTTATAGTTTATGTGTTTTTCGTTCAATTATTTTTCACTTTCATCTTCTAATTTTTAAAATAATGAACGAATTCGAGAAACTGATTATATTATTATAATCAAATTGAGAAATCAGAAATGCAGCTTGAGTTTAAAACCTGCACTGGTTGGTAACTTTTTTATTATTATTATTGTTATTTTTAATGTATTGAATATTATATAAATTGCTTCTAACCATTAATTTTTGTGTTTTTTTTTTCAGAATTGAAGTTCAGTTTATGAATTATTCCACTCACATATAAAGGGCAATTCAAGAAAAGCAAATATAAAAAGCTTACATTTTTATATATAGAGAGAGAGAGATAAATATTTTATTTATTGCAATGTCAAACAACAAGATGAAGGGCCTTTTAAAAGGTCTAAGATACATATCTCAAATATTTGGTACGATTTTTTCTTTTCTACATTCTTGCAATATTTTGGTTGAAATCAGTGGTGGAATCATAAATTTTATTCGAGTGGGGCGGAATTTTATTTTTGATCGAACTATACGTCGTTCAAGCTATTGTTTAGACTAGACGACATTATCTTATTTGACTCTTTTTTCGGTCGGATGATATATCGTTTGGTTTATTTTAAAATATAAATTATTTGATTCTCCTTAATTCGATACCAATCGAATTCAAATATCTCGGAACTGAGTTGGGACGGCCTTCAAACCTTGCCCCGCTCTGATTTCGCCACCGGTTGAAATAATACAATTAATTGTTTCATGTTTTAATTAGTATAGAAAATGTTGCAGATAATGAGAAAGAGCCTGAAATGCAAATAGGGTTCCCTACAGATGTAAAGCATGTAGCCCATATTGGATGGGATGGTCCTTCAGTGACTTCACCAAGCTGGGTATTTTTTTAAATTATTTTTATTCTAGTACTAAAATTTATTGATGGAAAATAAATGAAAAATTGGATCTGAAAGAGTATGATTTTTGTTTGAATGAAGATGAATGAGTTTAAAGCTCCAAATGGTGGATTTTCATCTTCTCCTTTAAATGCTAATGGGGAACCGATCAAAGAGGACAATCCAATTACATGGACTTCTGAAGGTATTCACAATTTATTTCTTGCATTGCTTGCTATAGGCACGTTTGGTTCAGCTGTTGTTTATATTACACGGAAACTTCTCGGTTTTCATGTTTTGGTGTTTGATTTTTATTTTCGAACACATTTTTAGAACACTGAAACTCTTTGTTTATAATCTTGAACTTCTGTATTTATTATTATATGTGAGATTTAAAATTTCTACGATTATTGAACTATAGATTCTTTATATGGCGGTTACCATAGTTCAATTTGTTACATTTGATAATTGAACTTTTATTTTTACATCAATGCAAAATTAACATAGGAATCAAGTGAATAATTGTTTGTGGCAATGAAAAAAATGGATAATCATATAATTTTTAGTTACTACAAATAATTATTTGCTTGAATTGCTATAGTAACATGTGTTGTTGATATAAGAATTCAAGTTCACTAACAATAATAACTATTATATAAAAATCTATAGTTCAGTAATTGTAAATCTTTTTAATCTTATATAAGAATATATTTTTCTGTTTTCACTTTAGTAATTTCGATTTCGACATTTTCATTTCCGTGCTATATAAGTTGTTACTGTTGTGTTGTGGATTGTTGAAACTATTAGATGAAATCAAACCTCTTGCACGTTTTCTTCAAAAAAAAATTATTATATTTCGAAAAAATTTGTTTTTCCATTTCCGTATCCATTTTTGTTTTCGTTTCCGTTACCGAGAAACATAAACAATATATGATTGTAATAATTTAGATTGTTATATTGAAATGTGCATATAGATTCATCAAGTCGAAGAGGATCAAGGTCAAGAGGCATAGACAAAGACTTACCAGAATTGCCAAAATCATCAAGAAGACAATCATCATCAGAAAGAGCAATGGGCGGCGAATCACCGACTATAGACAAGCCTAAACAATCAAGAAGATCATCAAGAAACGCAGCCAAGGATTTAGCCGACGGCAAATCGAGTTCAAGATATAAGGATCAACTCCAAGGGAACGATTCATCATCATCAAACCCGCCCGATGTTCCCAAGAAAACAAGGCGAAAGAAATCAAAAGACGGTTCCAACTCGAAAACTTCAAGATCGAAACCGCCGGCTTTAGATGCGGATTGCGTTTCTGAATGCGGTTCAACGTCGAAATCTGTTAATAGTGAGCAATGCGAAACTGGTTCGTCGGTTTCAGCATTTAGTACTTTCGAAGAAGAAGCAGAAAACGGATTTTCGGGTGTTTCTTGAGGGGATTAATTATTGTTATTACATTGTAGCTAGAATCATTTTAGTTGAACTAAAGAGAGAGTTCACTTTTTGTTTTTGTTTGATCTTACATAATATATTTACTGCTACCAAATCATTTTTCTGTAAAGATACCCTATATCATGTTATTGAGATTAGAATATATGTATTCGAGACAAAAATTGTTGGAGTTTTATTTAGTGGAATCAACAAAAGCTGCATTTCTGAAGTAGCAAACTTTTGTGCTTAAAAACAAGCACTATTTTTTTTTTTTTGATAAATTACAAGCACTAGTTTTGATAATCAAAATAATAATTTTTACATTTTTTTGGTGTTTTTATGAATGTATTTCTAGAGTTTATAAGGCAAATTGAATTTAAATCTTTTAAATATAAATCGAAACATCGTCCGATTCTAAATTGAGACTTATTCGCTATCAGAACTCAATCATATATTAAATATTTACAAGCTCGAGCGGCATTTTTTCAAGTTAATGCATAAATTTAGTCCCACATCACACATTCCTTGAGGCACATTTCTACTAGAATAGGAAAAAATGATTTTGACCAAAACCCTAAATAAATACAAACAAATGTTATGCATATGCCTTACAATTAATTTTGAAACATCACAAATCACAATCACATAAATGTAAAGAGGAACCAAAAAAACAGAAAATTCACTAGGTTTACAAGTTTAAAAAGAAAACATTTGAGTAACATAAAGTATATGTGATATTCTGATTTCACCACCAAAAGCAATAATTACAATTTTGTCCCCCAATTTGTTACCAAAAATTTGCTATCCAAGGTTAAAAGGAGTAAAGCTAAAATCCTATTCTTTTTTTTTGTTAGCCACTATCACTTTCTTCACCAAAATTACCATAGTAAAAAGTAAAAAACCATCATTAATCCATACAAGGAAGAAGATGACACCTGTCTTGATGGTGATAAAGAAGAAATATAATCACTGCCCTCTTTGAATAGAACTTGATCAGCAAGAAGGTCTGATCTGTTGCACAATTTCAATTTCCCCAAACTGCCCTCAATAACACAGAGCTTTGAATTACCATTTAACTTCAACTTTTCACCCACCCTAGCAGTAAAATTGGCAGTAAATGGAATTTCACCGCTCAAGCTGTTGTTCTCCAAATTTATCTCATTCACAAACTCCAAAAACCCTAACTCCTTTGGCACTTCCCCTTCAAGTTTGTTGTTGTCAAGCCCTAAATAAGACAAATTCCTCAAATAAACCCCCATTGAACCTGGAATTTTACCAATTAAACCCATATTAGAAAAACCTATTGCATTTACACCCCCAAGATTTTTCCATATTTCTGGAATATACCCTCCGAGTAAATTCCCGCTCAAATAAACTTCTTTCAATTTGGACAATTCACCTAAGAACAGCGGTATTCCAAAATTACCAAAGCGGTTAAAACTCAAGTCTAAAAACTCCAAAGTTTGAAAATTAACCATACCCTCAGGAATTTTACCAAAAAACCCATTAGAGCTCAAGTCCAGCTTCAAAAGCTGAGACAAATTACCTACTGAGTCAGGGACATTTCCGTCAAATTGATTTTGACCCAAATCTAAAACTCTCAGTTTTTTCAACTTGGTTAAACTAAACGGAAACCCACCAGTTAATTTGTTTCTTGACAGGGTAATTTCCTCAACATTTTTAACTAAATCACCAATCTGATCAGGGATGCTGCCATAAACTCCATTTCCAGACAAAACTAACCTCCTTAAATCGGTATAATTACCAATAATGCCACTGACAGACCCAACTAAAGCAGGATTCTCAATAAAAACAAGCTCCTCAAGATTAGAGGACCCAAAAGCTGTTTTAGAAACATCAGGAACCAAAACAGCCTTTTCCGTAAAACATTTATAAAAGAAGAGCTTACGAAGGTACTTAAAGGAGGTGAAAAGAAGCGGGTCAAGAACAGAATTAGAAGAACAAGGCGGGTTCGGTGAGTAATCAGAAACATACCCAAAACTCAGCTCGGATATATGAAGCGAAACGGCGGCGTTTTCTTCGATGAAGTAGTCACAAACGACGCCGTGTGGCGGAGAGAAACAAAAGTCGTCGGGTGGGAAGAGGGTTCGCCATGAGATGGACGGGTTGATGGATGACAGAACCTGGTAAACTGAGTCTTGCTCGGCCGAGTCAAGAAGTGGGTCTTGTTGTTGGTGGGTGATGGTGAGTGAAGATGAGAAGAGGGTGATGATGAGGAAGAAGATGAGAGTTGCCATTTTTTTTAGAGAGAGAAACAGAGGAGAGAGAGAGGTGAAATGTAATGAGGAGATGAGAATGGGGTTTATGTGAGGGGGCAGTTGGGTTTGGGATGGCTTGGTGAAGGGGGTTTGTTGCAGAGTGTCTCATTTACTAAAATGGGTTGTTTGTCTGTGTTTTTGCAGTAGGGTTCAAGGCTGAATATCAGACTCACCTGATCAAAGGAGCTTTTTCAGGGATACTCTGTTTTTTTTCTTTAATTTAAAATAATACTATTATTTTAATAAGAAAATTTGATTGATCTATAGTTTTTCATATACAATTTATGCTTATGTTTTATTAAATGATCACTTCCAAATTGCTTGGTGTTTTGAAATATTTTCCGGTGTCAACATCAGCATTTTTAACGGAAAATTATTCATAATTTTGAATAGTAAAAATTTAAAAATTGGTGTATAGCATTGCTAAAATTGAAAAGTTTATGTTAAAAAATGCAAACTCCGCTAAAATTAATGATTTTTAAAGCAATTAAATTTATTTTATATTATATTGTTCTGTGATATTAATATTAAAATGAACACTAAAATATGTACTTAATAAAAATAAGAAATCAATGTATGTATTATGGAATGATAGAAATTATTTTATTTTAATATGTTACATGAAAATGATGATTCTAATAATAGTAAATCTGGAAATTAATAGTTATTTAAAGTGAAAGTATATAGATTATTTTTTAAAAAAATACATTATTTTCTATTTGATAAAGAATAAAGAATTAAATATATTTATTATTTTAAATAGAGAAAATATAGCTTTTATATTTTACAAAAACAAGAAAGATTAATTTAAAATAAAAGTAGAAAACATCACATGTTAAAATCCCTATAGTCTTTTGTTAATTTTGACTCTTGACTAGCAAATGAGTTGCAGCTATCATGAATTTGAGCTCTCTTGTTGTTTAGTGCTGCAAACCATAGATGCAAAATCTTCATCTTTCAGCTACAAATTTGATCCCATTGACTCAAGTTTCACACTTTTTTTTTTGAAACTCATTTTGAGCCTTTTACTAATTTTTATTTTAAGAGAAGTTAATATATTTTTTTCATTTTAATTATAAAATATTAAAACAAGTTAAATTCCAGCACATTGCTAAATAATTAATTACTATAAATTATTAAAATTGAAATTATTCTATCCATAAAGAATGTAAAACATAATTTACTTTAAAAAAATTATCAACCTTAAATAAAAATTACATAATATATCTCCTTATTTTGAATATCGTACATCTGGTTCATATTTCTGATCCGGTTACTGCTTTTGACTTCAGAATCAACCCAAATTACACAAAAACCCAGAATTATGTGCAAGACAAGGTAACTATAGAAAATACTGAGGGGCATTAAAGACTTTTAAAAAAGATTTCATCCCAACACAATTCGCATGTACAGTGAAATACAAGTGTGTCAGTTTCAAAACAAATGATCAGAGGACCACATATTACCTACCTCTCTATAAACTTCGAACACATCAATACCCAAAAGGAGACATAATCAACGGCTCATATGATCCCATCCATCACCCCAAAGCTAACAAAACAGTTCGAACTTTAACTTTAAGATCAAAAAGGGTAGTTTTGGTTTTCAATAATTGTGGTAAGAAAAGCAAAAAAGGAGAAAATAGCCGGCGTTAGCCGACAATAAAAGCACGGACATAACAGGGAAGCCGACAACGATGCGCCGCAGCCGCCGATTTGGTGTTTACGAGGTCTGTCGTGTCCCATGAAAGCGACGTTTAACTGGTCCTAACGAGGCGACGCCAAAAGGATAAAATGGCTAATGTATTGTGGACACGTTTCAGCGTAACAGTGGCTGGTTCTAGTACCATGTGGCTTTGTACGACAGATCGTTTAGGGAAATGGCAGTCATGCGTATACCATTCCAGTGCTGGTTTCTGATGGGCCCATGTAGAACCTCCAGTTTTTAGTAGGCCCATTAGTAGTTGAAAATTTCTTTCTTTCCTTTTTATTGAAAAAAATGTGTACTTTTTGTTAAGCAAGAAAAATCATGTTTTTTGCCCTTATTTAGCATACTGAAGAAATGGTGTGTATATTTAGTTTTAGACTTAAGTGGCAATATGCCCCTTCAACTTGTAAGCAATGTGCAATTAACGCATAAATTAATGTTGTGTGCAAATCAATATATAAACTTGGTGTTTGTGGGCATTTTACCCTCTCAATTTGTAAGTTAATAGTTCCTTCAATTGGCAATTTGCCCTCTTTACTTGTAAGTTAATCTGCTAAAATGGGCTAATTGCACATAAACATCAAGTTCGTGTACTGATTTGCCAATAAAATTAATTTCTGTGCTAATTGTCTATTGCTTACAAGTTAAGGGGGTAAATTACTATTTAAGTCTTTATTTTTAATTAGATTGCGATGAAGACATTATTGTTTAGATAAAATGACGAAGGCCAAACTTTTGAATAAAATTTCACAAAATTTCAAAGCTATTTGTATCGTCATGAAATATAAATTTTCGTTTTAAGAATATCTAACCCACATAAGGCACACGCTTTTACTTATGAGGTGCTGACGTGGCGTGCCACACATGTGTCAACATGGCAAATACTAAGTTAAAAGTGTAAATAAATTTTTAAATTTTCTCTAAAAATATTTACACATTTAAACTTTAAATTATTTTAGTTTAATTTTTTAATTTAATTAAAAATAACGCAAATTACTAGATGATTTAATAATAATTAATTTTATTAAAAAATTAAAACCGTCAAATTAATTTTTAATTTTTCATCGTAATTCTATGTACGACTCCCACCACCACTTTTTGTTGGCTGCCTCCAGTGCCATAATTCCTGTCTGACCTTTGTTTTTCTATGGAAGAACACACACGGATCTGTTCTTCCCATGGAAGAACATGTCTCGATCTGTTCTTTTATGAAAAAACGTATCTAATCCTGATATGTTCTTCCCATGAAAAAAAGGCCGAAAAAATGAATCTGGCAAGCGGCAGGGGTGGGTGGAGACGGCAAAAAAATCATGACCTTTACATGAAATTTTATTTTAATCACAACTTTTAAAAAGTTGCCATATAAAACCATGAACTTTCATTTTTTTTTCAAATTTGTCACCAAATTGTTTCCAGTGTATTTTTGCTGACGTGGCCATCACAATCCGATGAATTTGAAAAAAATCAAAGGTAAAAATACACCGGAAAATAATCAGTGATAGATTTGAAAAAAAAATAAAAGTTTATGGTTTTATATGTCAACTTTTAAAAGTCATGATTAAAATAAAATTTCGTGATTTTTTTTTTGAAATTAACGCTTTAAACTATATTATATAAAAATATGGAAGAAAAATATAAAAGAAGGGAAAAATGATTCAAAAACACAAGACACCTTTTGGATTGGAAAACTATAGATAAATAAATTTCATAAATTTTGTACTATTTGTAGAATTTGCAAAAATTTATCATTTCGCATGAATAATCTTTGTGAAATTCATGACTCATTGGTGAAATAGTATCTCGTTTAAAATGACATATTTTGTTTTATTGTTGTACAAATATAATATTGAAAAAATTACACAAATATTGCAAACACTTTAAATCTTCTCAAAATGCCAACTTTTTCAAAAATATTTCACTCTATATCCATTTGAGAAGTTGGCATATCATGGAAAAAAGATTAAAAAGTTGATACTTAATAAAAGGATCTAAAATTTATTTTAGATTAGCATTTAGAGTTTAGGGGTTAACATTTAGGGTTTATGATTTAGCATTAAGGATTTTAGGGTTTAGTTTTTAGGCGGGCGGCAGAGGTGGGGGGGGGGGGGGGAATGACAGTGGTCGGAGGCGATAATGGTGACCGTAATCGAGTGGTAGTCGGTTTGAGTTGGTTTTAAATGAATGAGTATTTTGTGCGAACTTTTTAAATTTTTAATACCAATGTAAATATGCCTAGTTGGTATTTTTATAAACTTTTTTGTCTTTTAGATTAGTTTTATGAAATGTCCAATATTTTTATTATGAACAAATAAAATATTGAAAATTGATGAATCACTGAAGCACCGGAAGGTCTTCCAAACAATCAGGGAGCCTAAAAGATTGGGAAAAAAAATGTCAAATGGAACATCGGAAGGGTTCTTCAGATGTACACTCCAACGCTCAAATCAGTACCGTATCATGGGGAAAGAAAAAGGAAGAGAAAGAAAAAGAATAATGGTATTAAAAAAGAAGAAGTGTCTTAGGGTTTGCGGACCACTTTCGATTTGTTGAGCTGACGAATTCTGTTATGATTCGAATTGTGTGTTAGGTGCATGTAATGCGGGAGACATTCTCGTGTGTCAGAGAATCTTTTATGGTCCCATCGGGTTGTTTGAGCATGCATGCAATCCGAGATATGGTAACTCGAGCGTCTCATGCTGGAGTATTCTAGGTACCTCGAGATGGTCTTTTACATAGATATCTCGGACTACCTGACAGGATGCACGTTCTAATTTTCGGATTAGTTAGATACTTATATCTCGGTCGACCTATATTGTATATTTCGGTTGGTTGTTTATTTAACTTGGTGACATTACATGTTGATGTTGGTGAGATTATGCTATATGTTATGTTATCTCTACATTATCAATACATAAAATCATAATTTATAATACAAGTTTTTTCTAAAGAAAAGGAACAATCATTTGCTGCAACATAAGCAAAAGTGGTGTAGAAAATTACATAGAAAAATCAACCCTTCAAAATTTTATTTTTTTAGACGAAAAGATTGAAATTTATTAGTTTTTATTAAATTATTTAAAATTGGGTTAATGTCGTAAAAATTCACCAACTTTACACGTTTTCTCATTTTAATCACGTAATTTAATTTTTTTTCATTTTCATGCACGAACTACCATCTTTTTCTCAAATTCATGCACATGATGAGGTGTCACGGCTCAATTGATGTAATTCGCTGAGGTGGATGTCACTTTACACCAATGAATGAGTGTCACCTCAGCATCGTGTATAAATTTGAGGAAAAGTGGTAGTTCGTGTATGAAAATGAAAAAATTTAAACTACGTGATTAAAATGAGAAAACGTGTAAAGTTGGTGAATTTTTATGACATTAACCCTTTAAAATTTGATAAAATTAAAATAATTTTATAAATTCATAAACATTACTTTCTCCGTCTCAATAGAGTTGTCTATTTTAAGAAATTTGTTTGTCTTAACACTCTCATCCACTTCTAAAAAATAAAATTTTTTTAACTCAATCTTTTTATAATATTTCTATTTAAAATTCATTAATAAATTAGTATTTATTTGATATCTACAAATAAATTGAAAGTGTATCCTAATATAAAATAAGGATATGATAAGAAAAATAGAAAAAAATTTATAAAATTCATAAAAATAATTATGTTTTTTTCAACTGTGTGATAAAGATAAAATGAATAACTCTATTAGAACGGATGAAGTAAATTCAATTTTTTTCAATTTTATTTTATGAATTTTACATAAAATTTATAAAATGTACTATAAATTAGAAAAACCTTCGGTTCAAACCATGCAAAAGATTTAACTTATCCCCAGGAGTAGGATGGAGGTTAACCCGTGCGCCAAACACATACAATCGCAATTTCAAAACGCCGTCAATAAAGTTAAGCGTCCGTAACGGCGTTTTATCAGTCCCTACCGCTGCAAGAGTCATTTAAATTCAAGATTTTTCAATTTCAACTCTCCATTTTCAAATCAATCGAAGGAAGAAGAAAATAAACAGTGTTACATTAATCGATTAATTATTTAGTTTTGACTAATAAATGGCAACGGCGGGTCTGTACCGGCGGCTCCTCCCTTCTCCTCCGGCTGTCGATTTCGCTTCCTCTGAAGGAAAGGTAATTTACCGTTAACGCATTTATTTCAAGATTCTTTTCCATTTTATGTCGACTTACAAATAAAGTCAACGATTAGGGTTTATGTGATCATTTTAAGTTCAATGTTACTGGAATTGCAGCAACTTTTTGTCGAAGCCATTCAAAATGGGACGATGGAAGGTTTCTATAGGCTAATTTCTTATTTCCAGACGCAATCGGAGCCTGCGTATTGTGGTTTGGCTAGTCTCTCTATGGTCTTAAACGCTCTTGCTATTGATCCCGGACGAAAATGGAAAGGTAATAGAAATAATCTGATTGTTTTTAGGCTTAATTGCTTAAATAAATCACGACTTTTGCGTTTTTGCAATTTTAACACGAACTTTTAATTTTAGCAATGTTGGAAAAATGCTGATGTGGACTCCGGAACAGTGCTTATGCCGGTGTCCACATCAGCATTTCGTTGACAAAAAATTGCTCGGTGTTTTGAATTGCAAAAAAATAATAGTTCATTTATTAATTTGCTTGTCGAAATTAAAAGTTCGTGCTAAAATTGCAAAACACGCTTAAGTTCATGATTTTCTAAGAAATTAAGCCTTGTTTTTAATTGTTAGACTCCGATCAAATATGATTCCTTGTTTTCATTGTTTTGTTAATTTGCAGGACCTTGGAGGTGGTTTGATGAGTCTATGTTAGATTGTTGTGAACCTTTAGAAGTAGTTAAAGTTAAGGGTATTTCCTTTGGGAAGCTTGTCTGTTTGGCTAACTGTGCTGGTGCAAAAGTTGAAGCTTTTCGAACAAATCAAAGCACCATTGATGACTTCCGTCAACAAGTTATTAAATGTTGCACTACCGATGATTGTCATTTGATATCATCGTATCATAGAGGATTTTTTAAACAGGTAATTTTGTCTTTACTCTCTTGATGATGTATTCTGTTTCGTGCTATACATTTGTATCTGTAAATGTCACTCATTGATTAACTCTGTTATCATTGCAATGAAATCTTATTGCTTATAAAGTGCTACATTGGTGCTGATGATGTTGCTTGGCGGTGAAGATTTTGTGAGAGCGTCACTATTTTATGGTTGACTTGTTTTGTTGTTCTATTGTAGACAGGAAGTGGTCATTTTTCACCTATAGGTGGTTACCATGCTGGAAAGGACATGGCACTGATTCTGGATGTTGCACGTTTTAAGTATCCTCCACATTGGGTTCCACTAACGCTTCTCTGGGAGGCGATGGACAGTATTGATAAGGCAACTGAACTTCGCAGAGGGTATGCATTGATGTATATTTACTTATATAGCTTGCAAGTCTGAGATGGCCTTTGAGTGGTTAATGGCAGTACAATGCATTGCCATGAAATTGAAAAATATATTGAGAGTTATCTCTTTATATGATGGACACGATGATGATTATGTAGTTATTTGGTTTGTAATTAACATCTACAACATGCTTGCTTGCAAGTCTACATGGATCTAGTTTTAACAAATTGATTCTAGAGCATGTGGTTAACTATGTCAGCTGCCAAAATTTTCCGACACATCATAACTTGCTTCAACATTTCTCAGAGTTATCAACATCACTTAACTGTTCTGTTGCAAACATGAAAAGGATATCTATTCTTCTACTCTGATGTCGTGTCGTTGCCTTGCATTTTGCAAATTATCCAAGCGCATATATTTCCATTAATTATGAGAAATTATAAAGGCAACACAGATGAGCCAGTGACGGAGGGAGGAGGGGGCATGTGACGGCCAAGGCCCCTCCAATTTTTTAAAAATGTCAATTTTTTTACATTTTACCATTTGGCCCCCCTTATTTTTAGAATTGCCCCCTCCATATAATACACATTGTAATTTGGCCCCCTCGATGTTAAAATTCTGGCTCCGTAAGGCTCCTCTTTGAGAGTTCCAATTTAAGAACTTCTAACTTAGCTGCAGCGTGGTACAAGTAATTTACTCTTTTTCCCCTTTTCTAAATGACCTTCCATGTTTTTGTAATTTGCTGCACGTCATGTATGCTTTCTTTATGCATTATTTCCGTCATAATACTGTTTCAATTTTTTTTTCTACAGGTTTCTGCTTATATCAAGGCCTCATACTGAGCCTGGATTGCTTTATACCCTGGTATGCTAGTAATTATTGGCACAATGGAGATATTTATTGTTGCCCTCCCACTTGCTTGCCATTTTATGTAATTGCTTCTAGTTTCATCTATTTCGCTATTTCTAATTTGCTTTTACAAGTTAGTGCTTGTCTATCAAAGTTATTCTGTATTCCAGTAAATGAGTTTGAAACTAGCGTTATTTCCTTTCCGAAAGCATGCTGTTAAGATTCATAACAGATAGAATACTTGTCAGTATTTAACCTTTCATCTGACTTACAGATTCACTTTGTGAAAATAATAACTTTAGTTTAGACCGTTAAACAAGTAGCTCTTTTGGCAGCGGCCGCACATTCATTTGCCTTTATCATTATTTGATAAATTGACATTATATTATTATTGCATCTTTTTTCCTATTTTCCGCTTGACATTGTAATTTCCAATTTTGGAAATTGTATGAAACCTTGGGTTGTATTTGTTGTCTGTAATGATGCAGTATCATTGTCATACTTTTCGCAGAGCTGTAAGCATGAGAGTTGGGCAAGTATTGTAAAGTATTTATTGGATGATGTTCCTCTTCTCTTGAAGTCAGAAGATGTGAAAGATATTAATAAATTTCTATATGTTGTTTTCACATCACTCCCATCAAATTTTGGAGAATTCATAAAGTGGGTTGCAGAAGTGCGGAGACAAGAAGATGGTGGTAGAAGTCTAAGTCAAGAAGAGAAAGGGCGGCTTGCTGTCAAGGTGTTTTAAGCCTAACTGTGTTTTTTTTTTTGGTACTTTCACATTATATATGAGATGCTTGTATGCTGTTCAGTTATAACTCAAAGTCATTTTTGCAGGAAGGGGTGTTAAAGCAGGTGCAGGAGACTGGACTTTACAAGCATGTAGCAGAATTTTTGTCCTCGGCAAAATCATGCTGTAGAAACATGTCAATGCTTAGTCAAGATAACGATCTTCCTCACATTGCTGCAAGTGTCTGTTGCCAAGGGGCAGCAATTTTGGCAGGGAGGTCTGGTTCTTCTGGAAGTTATTGTTGCAATGAAACATGTGTGAGATGCTTGAAAATTAACGGTGACAAGCCTGTAACTTTGGTGTCTGGTACAGTTTTAGATGGTACCAACGAACAGGGGCTTGATGTGCTGGTTCCTTCAGCTCAAATGAAACCGAGTTGCTGTGGTTGTGGTCCAAGTAGTTATATTGGGATGTATCCTGCTGGCAACGATGTTCTTACAGCACTTTTACTGGCTTTGCCTCCTGAAACTTTGTCAGGAATTAAAGAGGCGAAACTCTTTGAAGAAATATCCGCTCTTGTTTCCACTGAAAAGCTTCCAGTTTTGCTTCAAGAAGAGGTAATTTATTGTCATAATCTCCTTTCAGTTGTAGATATACGTTTGGTAGCTGTAAGAAGAAAAAAAGAACACATTTGTTTTCTTTTGTATTGTTGAATCTGGTCCAGTATGCCATTGACTCCCAATTTTTACAACTTCCATATAGTATGAATGTCGAAAACATGGCAAGAAAATAAATTTTAATATACTTTTTCGATCTTAAAGTTCCAACATTGAGGCATATGCTATGTTTATACAATGTTTGCTTGTGATCGGCACTACCATGCTTTTCTAGATTTTAAGATTTATCGTAGTCTTTTTAGTGGTGCTGGAAGTTGCACTGTGCTTATTGTTGTTCCCCTTTCAGAATTTAACAAGAGATTTTTTCCGTGTTGCAGGTGCTGCATCTAAGACGGCAGCTTTACCTTCTTAAGAGATGCCAAGAGAACACAGTAGACGATGATTTGGGTGCACCATTTCCTTAGGTTTTTAAGATTTGGCCTGGTACTCTGTATATTTATCATATTTTGCGAAGTTAAATGATCTTTGCAACCGTTTTGAACACAAACATGCAGCGCGGAGCCCGGGCAGCCGCCCTCCTCTCCAATCGGCGAACATTAGGGGTAGCCTAGGTGGCTGGGCCGTCCCCGAGCAAAGACTCCGCCCTTGCTCAGCAGCAACAACAACGTCCCATTTCTTTTTGTTTAAAATGTGAAGGGCCAAACAATCGTTTGGACTTCATTTAGTAAAAACATTATAAGTGTTAGGCACTTAAAACAACAGATGAGATGATTCACGAGACTTCTGAAGTCTTTTTGTTTCTTTCTAGCACTCTTCTTTTCTTTTACTCTCTCCGTCAGCAATTGATAGGCTGATTTTTATTTTTAGTCGTTTCAAATTATAGGCTGTTTTTCTTATTTAGAAGTTAGGTAATTGTCCAAAATGTCCTTGGTTAGATTTATAATAGTCAACTGAATTAATTTTGCTTATACTTTTAATAGTAGTATAATTGATAATGGTTGATTATTTCAATGCCGTTTTTTTTATACATATACTTACTCGTAATTAAATGAATTTTGCAAGTATAACATCAGTATTGGACAGAAATGCCTTGAAGGAATGCAAAGGATGCTGCATTAATTAAAACTATTACACTTAGCTTATTTCAATAACTAAGTGGGTGAGTACAGTCAAAAAAATTATCGAACATAAATTACCCATTAAATAAGGATATTATAGATGGATGGTTAGTAATTTTTTTAACCAAATTAACTAAATTTCTTAATATGTGTAAAACTTAAAACAGCCTATCAATTGTGGACGAAAGAAGTAATATATTTAATAAGTTTTATCTTATTTTTTTCCTTTAAAGATCTAATACCAAAATAAATTTAAAATATTTGCGGATTGTTGTGATTTCAGCTAAATTTTTTAATTTTTGTAATAATGTCTCGACTTTATTATTTTATTGTAATTTTAGTCAGTTGTTTTCTAATCAATTTAATCGTTTTCAATTTTTTTTTTGGAATTTATAAGGCTTATTTTCATGAGAAAATTAGGATAAATACTCCATTTTTATAAATAATTTGATTTCCTACCTCAACAAGGAAAAGGTAAAGAAAATACCTCATTATTTTAGTGCTTTTATTTTTTTACTCTAAAGTATGTTTATATTATAATTATACCTACTTTTTATTAACTTTTTACTCTAAATATATATTTTTTTACTCTTATTGTAAGACAACTGTCATTTTTTATATTTGTCTCTCTTTCTATTTCTCTCTCCTCTCTCCTCTTTTCTTCTTCTTCTTCTTCTTCTTCCTCTCTGTTCTTTTTTTTCCCGTCAATTTTCTTTTTCTTCTTCTTTATTTCTTCTTTTCTTTTCCATTTTTTTCCTTTTCTTCGTCGTTCGTTCATCGCTCTGCCGCCGTCTTCATCGCTCCACTGTTCTTTCATATTTTATTTTAGCGAACTTTTCTTTAATTCATGGCGATTATTGCGATTTTTTAACATTCAGATCTAAATAAACTACTCTTGAATTTCTTTTTAGTTGTAGATCTAATGCATGAAAAACGATGTTATGATGAAAAAAACAATTTTCTGCACAAAAAACAATTTCTGCAAAAAAACAGCATCTGATTATCATATGATTATCATAACACTGCAGAAAAATGATTTTTTTATAAAAAAACAGTCTCTGATTATCATATAAGTATCACTGTATTATCATGTTGTTATCATAACACTGCATAAAAAAATATACAAAAAAAATTGATTACCATGTTGTTATCGTTGTATTATCATCTCGTTATCATTGTATAATTATATGATACCGAGATGATAATGTTTTATAGTACCTTAATGATAATGTTATGACAATGAAATGATAATATCTATGATAATGTTATGATAAAATAATTTTTGATTATCATGTCAGTATCACTATATTATCATGTCATTATCATAACACTATAGTGTGATAATGTTATGATAATGAAGTATGATAAGTTTATGATCACGTACGTAAAAAAAATATATAAGGATTTCATGATAACATAATGATAATGTTATGATAACTAAATCAGTTTCTGATTATCATGTCAGTATCACTATAATAATGTATGATAAAATAGTGTCTGATTAGCATGTTAATATCACTGCATTATCATATAGTTATCATAACACTACAGTATGATAACTAGATGATAATGTTATGATAATTGAATGATAACGTACGTGAAAATATAATTACAAAAAGAATTATGATACCAGTTATAACCAGATGATAATAAAATAATAAAATAATGATAATAGTATGATAATATATACCTATATGAAAAAAATACATAAAAGTTACAATAACCTGATGATAATGTGAAAATAATAATATGATAAGGTTTTATGATAATAAAATGATAATAATATGCTTGTATGAAAAAAAATTACAGAAAGATTATGATAACGAGATGATATTGTGAAGATAATAGTATGATAAAGTTTTATGATAATACAATGATAATAGTATGATAACTGTTATGAAAAAAAAATTATGATAATGAGATGATAATGTGAAGATAATAGTATGATAAACTTTTATGATAATAATATGATAATATGATACATGCATGAAAAATAAATTACAGATATAATTATTATATAAAAATATTAAATATTTTTTATTCTAAATATATTCAAATATTTTATAATTTTTTTTTATTATTAACATCCTTTTTAGTAATATATTCAGTTCATATAAATTTTTAAATTTGCTATTCATATAATAAAATATTAAAGTGATAATATATATTTTAAAATTAATTAATAAATTTAATAATATTTGAGCAAATAAAAAGAAAAAGTCAAATTTAATGATAATTTCTTATATATATATTTGTCATTAATTTAAAAATGAAAAAAAAGAAGAATAAAAAAATGGTGAACAAGTAAAAAGTTAGTAAATAAGAAATTGTTAGTAATTGGTTTGTTAATAGGTTGAACAAGAGTGTCAGGTGACACAGGTTGTGTCAGGAGAGAGAAAAGAGAAGGAAAAGGAGAGGGAGAAAGAGAAAGATGGTTGTCAGAGTAAAATTCTAATATATTATGACACGGGGAGTAAAACTACAAAAAGTTTAAAACAATGATGTATTTTTAAGGACTTTTCCGGATTGAGGTAAAATTTACAAATATTATTTTATTTTAGGTAAATAAGTAAATCTCCCTATTTTCATCCATTGTCATTGACTTTTAGGCCTTTTATCATTATTGTTCCTAAACTTCACTTTTGGCATGTAGACCATCTGACTTTGATTTGGCGACCACAAAACTCTATTTTTCCCAAAAATGACAAACCAAGCAATCAATATTTCACGATCAAGGGTGTAATACTATTTATAGTAGTGGTCCGTATATATCGTATTAACAATCGAAAGATGGTCAAAAGAAAAAATCTCTATTTGACAGGGCTTCTTCCTATACCTATGAATTCCATTGGAATTGACGGGGGCCCGCACAAGCGGTAGAGCATGTGGTTTAATTCGATGTAATATTCATTATTCTAATTATTATATTAATTTAATTAATAATTAATTTTATAATTAGTTAATTTTTTAAAACAGAATATAATATTTATATAAAAATAAAATATCTCTAATTAAAAATAAAAAATCTGATCAAATCAATCTTAACCTAACCAAATATAAAACTATCCACCCAGTTCCCTAATCGACACCATTAACCTACTCAACCCAACTGCCGCCACTCCACCAGCCACCGTCGTCTTACCCGTCGACGCCGCCTCAGCCATCGCCGAGCTATTAAAGCATATCTTCTCCCTGAGTTGCTCCCTCGGGGAGCGGATCTGCTTTAGGCGGTTAGGGTTTTGTTCTCTTACCACTTGAGCCAGCTCATTTTGTCCAGGATGCCTAGTTGGTAGTATGTTTTTAAGCTCAATTTTTTTAGATTGTTCTTTTTTTTTTCCAAGTCGTGCCTACGTGGTAATTGAATATGTATTTTTAAAGAAAACAAAAGTAAAAGATTGTCAATTGATGCCTTCAAAAAATATTAAATTGATTTTGAAAAATTTGATAGGTTTCTAATAGATTAACCAAAATAGTATTAATTTATAGCTTTTAAAACATTTTAAGAGACTTTTAAAAAATTAAAAAGGGTTAATCTTTTGGCATTAGACCAAAAATCAATTTTATAGTACATAATAAACAACCACTACTTTTTTATTTTTTCCTAATGGATTAAAATTTATCAACGAAACGTAATTCAATTATTAGAAGAAAGATAGATTGAAGATCTTTCAATAATAAAATGGAATTATTTACGAGTTATACTAGTTTACTTATTTTTTATTGTTTTGCCTTTCTTTAAAATATTATTTTGTCCATTTTTTATGAAAGGTTTGTTGTCCTTTTTTTATTGAAGAGTTTATCATGTGGTGATGAATTAGATGCCGTAAGTTTGCGGATGATTGAAAAAATAGATCAAAAATTGATTAAAGACTGTACTTAATTAGCAAAACAGTCAAGAACTTATTTTTTATATTCGTATGTAGGATTTGTGAATTCGGTAGTATGTTGTCTGTTCCATGTCAGGTCATCGAATTTCATTTTCGAATTATCCCGATTTCTTTTATAAATGTAACTGCTTTATATTCAATTTAATGAAATTTAATGAATTCAAAAAAAAAGTGGTAAGAGCACCATGCCTAAGACCGAGAGATCATGGATTTGATTACCAAGAGAGTAGGAGTGAAATCTTGTAATCCGCATAGAATAGAAGAAAAAAATAGGCATCCTTGTTGATGTGAACCATATGAACAAGGGCAGATATATAGAGGAAATCACACGGAGCACGGCTAAACACCACAATAATCTCACTATTACGATCACGTGTGTCTCGCTACAAAAGTACATCAATCTTCTTCTTCCTTTTTTTAACAATTTTCTTTTATAATTCTGCCGTTTAGTATATTGAAAAATACAGATTCTTCTCCGATCAAACATGGAATTGATTTCATCGAGCTGAGTCGCTCTCTCTGTCAAAAATCGCTATAATAGCGGTGATTGTTTTGTCAATCGGTGGTGGAGACGGATACAACAGCGATGAGTTTGTCAATCGGTGGTGAAGGTGGCTACAGCGGCACTGGTTTTGTCGATCGGTGGTGAAGGCGGCTACGACGGTACTAGATTTGTTGATCGGCGGTGGAGGCAGCTATCCGTTGAAGAAAGATAAGGAGTTGTGCTTAAATATTGAAATTGCAGAGCATGTTCTTGATGATTTTGTCTCATAAAATTAAAATCACTCCTGAATCATTTTGCACTTAAAAATTGGGGATGAATGTAAAATGCAGGTAGGATTACTTTTGCGATTATTGTTGGCTAATGTTGTCGGATTAGGATTGAGGTTTTGAGGAAGATTATTCTCAAATGATATCAATGTTCTCCACATGATGACCACATGTTGTAATACTTGAGAAGTTATGTTTTGTAGGTTGTAATACTTGAGAAGTTATGTTTTGTGATTTTATTTTATAATTTATTATTGTAATGATTTCGTTGTTGGTTTACCAATGATTTACCAATAGTATACCGATAAATTTAATGTTAGTAATACCATTAGTAAACCTTGAGTTAACCGTTGGTAAATTTTTAGTTATTGTTTTATGATGCTCTCAATTATTTTATGTAATTTTTTTTTTTCACTTGTGTATCTGTAATATTTTTGTTGTTTGGTTAACCAATTTTAGTATATTAAGTAATAATTCATTTTAACATTCTATAATTTCAAAAAAAAATAGTAATTTAATTTTTAAATAAATTGATAGTAGACCATTAGTAAACTGTTAGTGAACTTATAGCAGACGGTTATTAAACTTTTAGTGAGCTTATAGTGAACAGATTTTTGGTAAACCGTTAGTAAATTGAAATCGTATTTTTGCAAATAAAAAAGTATTTGTATAAAAATATCTGGTCAAACCGTAAATTTTAACTAATTTTGGTCAAAAGGTATTGTTGAGAATATTTAGGTGTTTTATAGGTATTTGTCTAAAAATCTCATATGTATATATATATATATATATATATATATATATATATATATATATATATATATATATATATATCCTTTATAATAAAAATAGACTTTTCTAATTATTTGCAAAAAATAATGGAGTTAATTATATTAATAAACAGTCCACTGGCTGATGGAGAGAGGGTCGAACCCCTACCCTCTAAAAAATGCAATTGTGAATGTGCCAACTGGATCACAACTCACATGCAATAAGGGCATATATATGACAAGGCAAAACTTATTTTAAAATTTCTTTATTTTAGTTTTTTTGTTTAGAATGCTTTTATTTTAGAAAATTTCTCTCTTTAGTTTTAATATTTGCAAAATTTTAATTTTATATCCTTTTATTTATTTAGACCGGATGAACAAACGTGCCAACAAAAGGATTGAAGTATATGAGTTTAACCATATAACAACTGTGCTGTCTAGCCATAACTAGTTTATTGAAAAATTATTGTATATAATTGTTGCATCATGTTATTTGTGCAATTTATTTAAAAAAATGTTATTTGTGTAACAAATTGAAGATGCGTTAGCCATATAGAAAAATTAATAATAAAAATTTTAAAATTAAATTATGATAAATATAACATGGCATAATTAATATATAGAATAAAGACTACTGGTTAACTATATGCATTTTAATTTGAAATAAAACCGAATGCATTTAATGTGCCTTTGATTCATGCATTTGTTTCCACTCAAAACGTTATGTTGCTGCCACTAGGGGTGAGCATGGTTGGGTTCGGTTTGGTTTAGAAAACTCTAAAACCAAACCATATTTTAAGAGAAAATATAAAAACCAAACCACGCCAAATATATTTATGTAAAATTTCGGTTCGGTTAACCAAACTTTAACTTCGGTTTCGGTTCGGTTCGGTTTAGTTTGGTTAATATAGATTTAGATAAAAATTATATATAATTATACGTAATAATTAAAATTATGCATAATAATTTTTACTTATATGTGTGTATTAGTTTATATGTTTTATTTTCATATATGTATCTATACACACATATTATATTTTTATATAAATATTTCAATAAATAAATTTTATATTATTTAAACATATATAAATATTAATAAAAATAATATTATTGTAAACTTCGGTTTTTCGGTCGGTTCGGTTAACCACCAGTTGAAACCAAACCAAAACCAAAAACCATACTTTTTTATAATTTGAAACCAAATCAAACCAATCCATTTTAACCATTTTAACCAAACCAAAATTAATTTTAGGTTGGTTTGGATCAGATTAATGGTTTGGTTCGATTTTGCTCACCCATAGCTGCCACTTTGGTTTGTTAAGAAATAATATCTTTTCTAGTCACTCAAAATTTTAAACAGAGTGTTATTTATCTAAAAATCATTTTTCACTAGAAAAATCTCTCCGTTCTCTCTAAAAAAATTTAAATCAAAAATTATAGTTTCGAAAAGTTGGTTTTGGCCTTTGGCTCAAAAACTACCTCCTCCACTCTTTAATCTCTTTTTAGTGATTTTTAATTATTATCCAATAAAAAGTTTATATTATAATGGATAAAGAACATAGTTTAAAGGTGGTTTTGTTGGCCGGAAAACCACCTTCTCATTTTAACTAGTGGTTTTCTTCAAAAATCTATTAATGAAGTGTTTCTTCTCTTTTTTTAGTCGATTTGACGGATCTTTACTCGGATCACAAAAATTGAAAGTTTTTTTAATCAGATATAGATCTTCAACTTAAAAAGATCTAATTTTTGGATTCATGTTGAAGATAAAACTTGAGAGGCTTGAAATTTAAAGGATAAAGCGGCTTCAAAATCGTATTTTTTACGTTTGAACTATAATTATATTGGGTGATCCATTTGGTGGTTTGAAAATCCCTAATCAATGATTGTATTTACAGCATTCATCATTATTGTAGAATAGTCCTTTCAATTTATTGAAGAACCATTCATTTATTATATTTTAATTATTTTTATTATATTTTATTAATTATTATTCCCTCCATCTCAAATTAATAAGAGATTGCTCCCACAAGCACTCTCTCTTTATTAATTATGTATAATTTTTTTTTTTAAATTTATTTATACTTTTTTTACCCATCTTTTTAATATTTATGTCCTTATCCTTTTTGCAAACATATTTACACAAATATCTTACTATATATAAGTGGCTTCAACCATTTTAGGTCATTTTTTACGCACAGCCGCCGCACAACTCTCTCTCTCTCTCTCTACTTCTCTTCCTCTCAATTTTTTCTCTTCTTCTTATTCTCTTTCGTTCATCTACTTCTCTCAACTTTTATTTTTCGTTCGTCTACTTATGCCGCATATTGTTTATTTTTTCATCTCGCCATCGCACGTCTTTTGGTGAATTTTTCACCGTTGTTTTTTCTCTGCCATGTTTTTCAGTAGGTTTCTAATCGCCGCGATTCTTCAATTGATTTTGTCGTCACCTTATTTTCTATGGATTTCTCGATATCGTTTTTAGAATTCTTATAATTTTTTAGTTTTTTGTGATAATTTAGAGTTTTTGTAAATAGATTATTTCAGATCTATTATTTTTGTTTATAAAATTGTTCTATTGTTCATATAATTGTTTTATCTTTCTCTTGTTCATAGATTTGTTTTATTTTATTTTGATGCTACTGATTTTGTAGATAACAAAATGATTTATGGTGTATTTGCAGTATTTTTATGGTATATTTACGTTATAGTGCATTTCTAGTATATATATAGTGTATTTTGGTGTTTTTCTGGTGTTTTTTAGTACTTATGGCGTATTTTGCAGTGTTTTTATGTTATATACTATAAAACACTACAAAAACACTATAGATACACCATATGTGAGCGGAGAGGGGTTTGGGGGCCGCTCGCCCAAGACTTATGGCTGACTTCTCGATCTGGAAACGGTTTGAAAAATGGAGTCGCCACCTAGTTCAACTAGAAAACGCCTTTTAACCGACTAGATAGCCTTACTCGCCTCCTGTAAGACTATCGTGCATCGGACCAAAGACTAGGGTTCGTGGACCTCCCCGAAACTCTTGTGCTTGGCTTATCTGTTACCGGCTTTATTTTCTAGACATATTCGTTTTATATCTCATCTCAACAGTATATGCAATTCACAGGATATGAAAGCTATAAATAAACATGTATGAAAGCAGTAAACACGTTTGATGCGCATATGAGTCGATATGGACTGACATTTGAGGCAAGCAGCAGGTACTCCTAAACATATATATAACCTTAGAGGTTCTAGCAAGTAGCATAAATCTGGCTGGTCTGGATTGATTACATGCACAAAGCCTAAAACCGGATGTATAATTGATTTTATTTGGTGAGCCTTGAAAAACCTATACAACCGTTACTACTTTTTTGTATTAGTCCTACGATGTCTAAGTGATGGGCTGGAATTGCATTAATTGGCCAATTTTAGGTGATTAGTCCTTTAACCGGTTATTACTGGATTTGGATGCTTTTGGAAAGCAGTAAACAGTGCTAGCATGCTCAGGGGCAGTTGGATATACATACAAGGTCAGAGATACTTTTAAATCTCGTTGACTTTGAGTGCCTGGCACTCGCGCGGGTTTTGACCATCGGTTTGGTCAGAATGGGCTTTCGGTCAGACGAGAGTTGTGTGTCTCGTCGATCCGATTCTACTGGTTTGATATTGAGTTAATTCCGAGTTTGGGTTAGCCTGGAATCAGCTCTGAAGTTGCTGGTTTGCTAGGCCTCGGGCTCGTGGGCCCGGTTTATACACTATGTTACATATATGGATTTCTGAGTCCGTTTGACATCGTATTTGACCCGTTACAATACAGAATATGAATCTTCATTGGATTAGCTACATCTGGGTTCAAACTGGGCCTGATTTGGAGTCCGGATGGGCCTGGAAACGCGTTTAGAAGTTCGGATCGAAGTCTGGAAGATCTAGAAAGCGATTTTGGAATCTGGCGAAGGAGGAGCACGGTGCCGGTTCATAGTGCCAGCACCGACAGTTTAAGGTGGCGGCGCCGCCGGTTGCAATGGCGGTTCGTCAGCAACAATCCTGGGATTTTATTTTGCTTTGTTCTCACTCGTTTCAAGTCCGTTTCTCATGCATAAATAGTCAAAACCGCATAAAATCGAACAAGGAATCCAAAAAAAAGCAATTTCAGAGTGTTTAATGCTCATCTAGGCAAAAAATAATTTCGGGGCAACAACTTTTCTAGGGTTTCTTTAGAGCAAAAATAGTTAAAATACACATAGAAACATGCATTCTAAGGTGTCTAAAATTGATTGTTTTCTGGTTTTGAACATTAAAAACAGCTAATTACAGTGATTAACATGCTTTTTCATCGAATTTTATGGTGATCTTTAAAAGCATCGAATTGATTAATTATGGCTATTTTAATGGCAAAATTAGCAAAATAATCTAAACATGCAACCTAAGCGTAATTACAGCAATTATGGCAATCATATATGCATTATTTATGGCAAAATTAAAGGAATAATGAGGGTCTTCAGAAGTGCTGTTCTGAGTCCTTGTCTCGTTTACTGGCGAAGTGGATGCAGAATCCAGCTTCGAATCTGTGCAGGGCTTGCGTTCTTGGAGAATCAAAGTGTATTAGGTGTTTCAGGACTGGAATTTAGTGTGTGTGTGTATGTGTATGGCCGAATTTTCTGGTCTATTTTTAGGGTTTGTGTGCTACCTTTAACCAGGCTAGCTTAAGGCTGTATTTTATAGTGATTAGGGGTGACCTAGGGTTTTCTAAAATCTTCTAGAACATTCTAGAATATCATAGGGTGAAAGTGTGTGAAGTGATAAGTTTTTAGGTGTTAAGATTAGCTTTAAACTCTATTTTTCTAGTTAAATTCGTATTAAGGATTAGTGGTTAAGTAAAAAATTGCTAAAAGTGTGTTTTGGTGCCCGAAAGTGTTAGAAAAAGGTTTCTCGGGCCCTATAAGTTTGGTTAAGGTCAATTTCAGTCTGTCAAACTTACAAATTGGCCCATAAACTTCTATGATATGGCAATTAGTCCAATTTCTAGACTTAGATTGCAATTGCTTTGGATTTTTATGGGCTATTTACGTCTAATTGCGTTTTAATCCTCCAAATTTGCAGCTGTGCACAGATTATGCCTGCTTAGATTCCAGCAAGCAAATCGAAAGCTCGTCACATAGACAAATTTCTCTAGAAATCATCATTGCACGCTTCAGTTCCTTATCACTTCTTACCTGTCCGAAAAATAGGTGTCTACACCGTAGATACACTATAAAAAATATTATAAAAACACCATAATTATACTAAAAAAACACCATAGTTACATTAAAAACATTATAACAAAACACCAGAAATAAAAATAGCATAAATCATTAAAAAGTAAAAAAATATTTTTAAAATTAAAAAAGTATTTTTGGTAAAAAAAAGTACAACATGTAAATATATTTAAAAACAATGTTGATAATAAAATACAAAATATTGTACTATATAAAATTTCCTCAATTAATAACTAATCTTTTTATATTATAAATATTCAATTATTATTTTATTAATAATTATAGAAAAAAACCCTCATAAATTATAGTAAAATATAGGCTTAAATGCACAACAAATCACCAACTTTCGCGTTTTTTGGTGTTTAACTCGAATTTTTAATTTTGGCATATAAATACACGAACTATCAATTTTTTTGCAAATATGACCAAGTTTCCGTTTCAGATTAAAAATTGTGTCGTTTTAGATCAAAAACGATGTTGTTCTATGTCAAAAACGGTGTCCGTGTTATATATGCAAAAATTGATAGTTCATGTATTTATATGCCAAAATTAAAAGTTCGTGTCAAATACCAAAAACACGCGAAAGTTGGTAATTTTTGGAGCATTTAAGCCTAAAATATATTGAAAAGAAAACAAAAAACACAAAAGGACAAAAGTTACTACTTCAAGAGAAAATATGATATGTTTCATAAGTTAAATTATATTAATTAGATAATTTAATTTTTTTAATATTTATATTTTTTTAAACTGTCCGTCAATTTGGAACAAAAAAAATATTAGTTATCACTTTATTTAGTATAAGTATTCATTTATACCAAGTAAAAGAGAAAATTAGGATAAATACTCAATTTTTAAAAATAATGTGATTTTCTACCTCAACAAGGAAAAGATGAAGAAAATACCTCACCTTTTTATTGTTTTTATTTTTTTACTCTAACACATGTTTATATTATAATTATGTCTTATTTTTATTATTATTTTACTCTGATTATATTTTTTTAAACAAAAAACACAAAAAGACAAAAGTTACTACTTCAAGAAAAAATATGATATGTTTTATAAGTTAAATTATATTAATTAGATAATTTAATATTTTTAATATTTATAATTTTTTAAACTGTCTGTCAATTTGGAACAAAAAGAATATTAATTATCACTTTATTTAGTATAAGTATTCATTTATACCAAGTAAAAGAGAAAACTAGGATAAATACTCAATTTTTAAAAATAATTTGATTTCCTATCTAAACAAGGAAAAGATGAAGAAAATAGCTCACCATTTTATTGTTTTTATTTTTTTTACTCTAACACATGTTTATATTATAATTATGCCTTACTTTTATTATTATTTTACTCTGATTATATTTTTTTTACTCTAAGAGACAATTGTCACTTTTTTTTCTCTCTCTCTCTCTCTCTTTCTTTCTTCTTCTTTTTCTTCTTTCTGTTTGTTTTTTCCCGCCATTTTCTTCTTCTTCTTCTTCTTCTTCTTCTCTTCTATTTTTATTCTCTTCTTCTTCGTCGCTCCGCCATCATTGTACTATCGCTCTCCGTTCGTTTCATATTTGATTTTAGAAATTTTTTTTAATTCGTGGTGATTAATATGATTTATGTTAACTTTCAGATCTAAATAAATCACTCTTTGATTTTTTTTCAATTTTAGATCTAAAAATCTGCATGAAAAACGATTTTAAAATGAAAAAAACGATTTTCTGCACAAAAAACGATTTTCTGCAAACAAAACAGCATCTGATTATCATATGAATATCACTGCATTATCATCATATTATCATAACTCTGCAGAAAAAATATTTTTTTATAGAAAAACATCCTTTAATTATCATATGAGTATCACTTAATTATTATGTAGTTATCATAACATTGCAGGAAAAAAAAATCTGCAGAAAATAATGTTTGATTATCATATCGTTATCATAATATTATCATATATCGTTATCATAACATTATCATATGATACCGAGATGATAATATTTATGGTACCAAGATGATAATGTTATGATAATATCTACGATTATGTTATGATAAAATAATGTCTGATTATCATGTCAGTATCAGTATATTATCATATCGTTATCATAACACTGCAGTAAGATAACTAGATGATAATGAAGTATGATAAGGCTATAATAATTGGATGATAACGTACACGAAAATATAATTACAGAGGGATTTATGATAATCAGATGATAACAGAGTAAAATCATAAATATCTTTAAGCCCAGAGTAAAAACATAAATTTGAAAAAAAAACATGAGGTAGTTCTCTGCAACTTTTCCGTGTTGAGGTAAAATGTGCAAATATTTTTATTTTTAGAGTAAATACCTAAATTTCTCAAATTAAAATAGCGCAAAGCCCAAGAGCTCGAAAGAAATAAACAGATGTTGAAAGTCCAAACACCTTTATAGCTCAATATCTCAAATTTGCCTTTAGCTGAGGATCTCAAATTTTAACACGCGCAATAACAATTATTTAAAATGATTTTTTTTATTTTATGAAAATGGAGAAAATGAAAATAAGAACGTGAACATTTAGAAAAAGTGAGCATCTGACACTGTTTAAAGAAACGCTATAAAAACAGAAGAAGACAACGATGCCCAGCTCCAGCAAAAATCAACAAAAACTCAAAAACTCTCAAGAAAAATCAATGTCAACCCCTTTAGTTTTTTTTGAATTTATTTGTACTGCAATTTACGTTTTCTTAGTTCAATCTTATTTTTTCGACATTATTTTCAATAGCGATTTCAATCATTATGTCAATCTTAGTCTTTTCAATTACAGAAGGTTTCTTGCAAATTTAAACACTCTCAGAAGATTTGTTTAAGAGCCTTTGAAATTTTTTTATATCATTTAAAACTGATACAATTGCTTGATTTTATTTCAAAATATTAAATTTGAAGTATAACCTCTGGTACGTTCACACATATAAAGGCACCAACCGTTTTTTAAAATTCACAGAAAATAGTATTAATAACAAATTTAATTTTTAAAATATTGATTTTTAATTTTAAAAATAATTGATATTTATAAAAATATAATTAATAATATTTAAATCATATAAATAACTAAACTTAAAAATAATAAAAAGCTAATAAAATTACCATAATTTCTCAACTTTATCTACTTTTATGGGATAAAATGAGTACATTGGTAGTTGCCCATTGGTTTGTTAAAAAATACGTAAACTTTTTCTAGCCACTCAAAATTTCAAAAACAAATTTAAATATCGATTGAGAAATCTTTTAAGTAGATTCTGGTGGTCACGATATTTATAAATAAATCTAATTATAAGAAGAAAAAAACGTAAACTATAGTTATTGTCAATTGTCATATTTATATCAATTGACAATAACAATCCTAGTTTGATTTGTTTTACTCTCAAAATCTAAAAAACAAAGAAAAGTCTAAAAATCCCAATTAAAATAGTATTCTGAAGAATCAAGAACAGAATTTATTACATATAAATAAATATAAACCATCCCCTGCCACCCGCCATCTCATGTACATCACATCACATCCAACTAAATTCTAGAGCTTGAATTATTCTTCTGGAAATTCAAGCATGGGGCAAAAAGAAAGCTGTCATCCATTGTTGAAAGGACCCAAAAAGAATCCAAAAACTAAGTACAGCCATGGATTTTCTTCTGGTCAGATCCAATCTTTATCTGCTTTTTGTGAAGCTCTTATTCCTCCACTGTCAGCTAATAATGTCAGCACTGAAATTCCATTAGATAAGCACAAATCTGTTCTTTCTTTCTATGAAGCTTCTGGGTCTGACTCTACAATTCCTGATGAGGTCAGTTAATTCATTCTTTTCGGTTTTTTCTTTGGGTTTCTATTTGAAAATCTTTCTGGGTATTGAATTTTTGATCTGGGTTTTGTTTATTATTACTATTGGGTAGCATTCAATCAATGTTTCTTGTTTCGGAAACTGTCGGAAACTTGGCGTCCGACAGTTTTCCGGTGTTCGTGTCCAAGTGTCCTGTTTTCCCGTGTCTGTGTCTAAGTGTTCTGTTTTCCCGTGTCTGTAATTTCTTATAGTTACATCTTTTAAATGCAGGTGGCAGAGTTAATAGCTCGAAGAGGCTTAAAAGAACTGGTTTTGCTGGTGAAATTGCTTCTAAAGATTCTATCTTTCAGATTGGGTACATTGCTACTCTGTGGTTTTATGTGTTTGGATTGGAATTGGCCGTTCATCCACAATTTCTCTGAAATTTCTTTACCAAAAAGAGAGCAGATTATCAAAAAATGGAAAACTCAGAAATATTTTTTTCCTCTAAGGGTGTTTTTTGTGGCCATCAAAATTTTCTGCTTATACGTCTTCTTTGCCAGGGTAAGATAATTACTTCCTCCTAATCTTAATTTGTTATGTTCAGTTTGATTTTCTTGATTTGATGATATTTTTAAAATTTTAGGTAATTTATCAGCTTCTGCAACCATACCCTTAGTTTATCATTTATTGCATTTAGTTGCATAAAATTAGTTATTCATACTTTTTTGTGATTGTCAGTGTCAAGAGATGCTGCATGGCAATGGCAATTATTTCTGGCACTTTCAATTTCAACTTTCAACTAACTCATTGTAGTTAGCTTTTTCTCATTAATGGTTATCTTTTTATGGTCTACAATTATTTTGGGACAGTGGTTTTAGAAAAATTGAGTTTTTATGGGTTCCACAAACTTTACTTAACTTGGAATTATAACATGGACATTAAAACTTGGCAAAATCAGTCACTAATTTTCATGTTTTGGCAAATCGAAATACCGTGATATTTTCCTGTGAAAAAACGTTAACGTTGACATCATTATATACAATATTTTGGTAGCCACGTCAGTTTTTTTTTAATAGATCGGCGTTTTAATTTGCCAAAAATTAAAAGTTGGCAATTAAATTTTAAAGTTCGTGTTATAATTACAGAACACGCCAAAGTTTATTATTTATTTTTCAATTAACCCTTATTTTTTATATAGTATATGGATAATTAATGGCTTTGAACATCACTTGCTGATTACAGACTAAGTTTTATCTAGAATTAAAATGATTTACTATAAGTTTACCTGTGCTCTATTTCAATGAGCATGCATTTGTGTATTTCTGGATACATGAACTGAATTCAATTTACTAGCATGCAAATTTGTTAGTATATTTTTAATCTCGGTTTCTCCATTTGTCACAGACTGATGAAAATTTAACAAATCCAGCATGGGAAGCAATTGGATACCAAAAAGACACTAGAGAAAAAAAGTTGAGGAAACCTGGAGAGGAGAGACCTCTTGAGAAAGGGATCATAGAACTTGGAAAGGAAGATGATTCAACTCTTGTCGATTCTCTTATCCGAAAAGGTCTCCAAGTCACAGAAGATGTAGAAAACAATACCTATAAGATCAAATGTGATGTCGTAATTGTCGGTTCTGGTTGCGGTGGAGGGGTTGCAGCTGCAGTTCTTGCAAGTTCTGGCTTGAAAGTGCTCGTCCTAGAGAAAGGAAATTACTTTGTACCAGAAGATTATTCTTCATTAGAAGGTCCTTCCATGGAGGAAATGTACGAGTCTGGCGGAATTCTCACTACTATCAATGCGAAAATCATGATCTTAGCTGGATCAACAGTTGGTGGAGGCTCAGCTATAAATTGGTCTGCTAGTATAAGGACGCCGGATAATGTTCTTAAAGATTGGTGTGTGGATCATAAGATTCCACTTTATGGAAGCCCTGACTATATAAATGCAATGGATGTTGTGAATAAGAGACTTGGTGTAACCGATGCTTGTTCCGAAGAAGGATTTCAGAATCAAGTTCTTCGCAAAGGATGTGAGAATCTTGGCTTGAAAGTTGAATCAGTTGCGAGAAATTCCTCTGCTGATCATTATTGCGGTTCATGCTGCTATGGCTGTAGAACAGGAGATAAGAAAGGCACTGAATCTACGTGGCTAGTCGACGCTGTAGGCTGTGGTGCCGTGATTCTAACAGGAAGTAAAGCTGAGAAATTCCTTTTGGAGGATGATCATAGTGGAACGAGTAGGAAAAGATGCAAAGGAGTGATTGCTAGAGCTTTAAATAAAAATGTCACTAAAAAGCTGCAAATCGAGGCTAGAGCAACGGTTTCAGCGTGCGGTTCTCTCTTGACGCCTCCGCTAATGATCTCTAGCGGATTGGTGAATTCAAATATCGGCAGGAACCTTCATCTGCATCCGGTTATAATGGCTTGGGGATACTTTCCGGATAATAATTCGGATCTCAAAGGCAAAATGTACGAGGGAGGACTTATCACATCAATCCACAAAGTGATCTCTGATGAGTCTACCGTTCGTGCCATTATAGAAACTCCAGCGCTCGGGCCAGCTTCATTTGCAGCATTATCTCCATGGGTTTCAGGACAGGAGTTCAAGGACAAGATGCTGAAGTACCCGAGAACTGCCCATCTGTTTGCATTAATCAGAGACCAAGGCTCAGGAGAAGTGAAAGTTGAGGGTAGAATTAAGCACCGACCAAACCAGTTCGATAATGAAAATCTCAGAGTTGGCTTGCGGCAAGCTTTAAGAATATTAGTTGGTGCTGGAGCTGTAGAAGTAGGCACTTATCGTAGCGACGGCCAAAAGTTCGGATGTAAAGGTAAAAACTACACTTCAACGCTGCATTTTCATTTTCAGAAATGCTTTTCAACTCTAAAACTCTATATTGACATAACATGCTTTCGTAAAAAATGCCGTTTGCTGTATTCTGTTTCGGTGTTTTCTGTTTCAGCGTTTAATGTTTCCGTGCTGTACAGGTATCACGGAGAAGGATTTAGAGGAGTTTCTCGACACAGTGACGGTATCAGAGGGGATAAAATCGAAGGAAGGGTACTGGAACATGCTGTTTTCGGCACATCAGATGAGTAGTTGCAGAATGGGAGCAACAGAGGAGGATGGTGCAGTTGATGAAAATGGAGAAAGCTGGGAGGCTAAGGACTTGTTTGTGTGTGATGGAAGTATTCTACCAACTGCAGTTGGGGTGAATCCTATGATCACAATCCAGTCCACTGCATACTGCATTTCCAAGAAAATAGCTGAATCCCTGAAGAACTAATCAGAGATTTTAGTAGCTCTTTTATAATTTATTGATTCATTTGTAATGATATAAACAAGTATAGGTAAATTTCATTCTCTTCCCTCTATATCATGTTTCTGAGAAATATGAGTCATTGTTAATTGTCATGCAATAAATAAATAAAAGGGTATGAGTTATTTTAATTATCTATAAAATTTGTGTTGAGTTTTGAGTATAATCATACCATTGCATTTAATCACTACGAGATCGAATTGATTGGGAAGTTATCCCCATCCCCGCTTTTATGGAGAACTCCCATACATATGATGAAACTATTTTATACTCATCTCCTTAAAATTTTCCATTTCCCGTATAATTTAATGTAAACATATAAATAACTTTTTATATTTATAAAATATTTTTTTAAAAGAATTTTTTTAAAATGTACTATTACATTTTATAATATTATATATTTACAATTAAATATACAATAATAAAAAAATTAAATTATTTAAAATTATGAATAACATATTAAAAAATATAATATACTAATATATAATGTATGCAAACAAATCGGATCCCAATTGAAACAGGAATGGGTATTTCCATGTGATGAGAACTATACTCTTCGTCTCCTACGCATTCCCGTGAATGTGATCTTTCCTCATGCCCGTACTCATGGGGGTAATTGATGGAGATTCTCCGTACATTAGGGGCGGGTTCCTATGAAAACCGGAAGATTTTTACTATATTTTTACATTAAACCTCTGAACATTGATTATTTAAAAATTTAATTATTAAATATAGACTAAATATTATATATTATTTAAATTCTTAATATATAAATAAATGATATTTAAAAATATTATGAAAATTACATATATCATATATTAAAAATCATAAATTTTATTTGCATTTATTGATAATTAGTCCTTAAAGATTATAATAATGATCCCCTTATCTTGAAAATTAGTCCTTGAAATAAAATATTAGTTTTTAAAATTCTAAAAAGCTATTCAAATCTTATAATAAATGTTGTGTGTGTTAGTGATATGCACCAGGTCAATCATGTTTGACCATGTTTTGACTTTATCATTTTGTTATTTATTGATTGGCAGTTTTTATTATTTTATATTAATGATTAAAATACTTGAATGGTTAATTCTTTCTAAGGTCATCGAGTATGTGACTTGATAGTAGAACCCTTAGGTTTAATAAAAGAATTATATACCATCTATCCCTAGTCTTAATAGAACATTGAGACTAGTATGATGTTGACTGATGATTATGTTTTACTAATCATGTATATGAGATATTAAGTCAAATCATAGGTGCTATTTGAGAAATAAGGCACTGGATGACCCACTGTGAGAATACTACATAGATCACTGTCATAAGTAATTCTCATTACAGTTCTATTAGTATAATCCTTTGACCTTGAAATCATCATGGATTTCTACATAGATATTTCATATTTTGATACAGTCTTACATTATCTTTAACAGGATAATGGAATAGATTGTCATTGGATATGAAAGTAACTATGTGAGAAATGTGAGTGACTGAGAAGGAATTTGTCCCTCATTTATTTGAGTAAGATATCTATGGGCCCCTTGAAGAAGATAGACTGAAGGAAATGCATGGCCATGCTAATTGATAAGGAGTTATCATTTTCAGTCTACTTAAAGTCAAGAAACTAATGATTGAATATTATAAGGATGACAGGACTATGCCTTATATTCAATCTGGATATCGAGAGACAAAGGGATTAAAATATTATTGTAAATGGTTAAATCGGATTATCGATATTCATATAACTTGGGTAGTCATAATGTCTTGCTAGAGGCCACTTATGACTTGTGGGCTGAAATAAGGATTTCGAGCCTACTGCCAACGTTATATGAACCTACAGGGTCGCACACTAAGAACAGGCCCAAAACAGTTATGGGTTGTACAAGCCCAATGTGATTAAGTGATTAATTATATATATATATATATATATATAATTCGTAATATATATATATATTAATAAATATATATATTAATTCGAAATTTAAGGATAAGTGTTTTCCTTAATTTATTATTTTTGGACGATAATAAATATAGTAATTAATATATATAGATAATTATCAAAAAGGAGTTTTTGATAAACATAAACTTGTGGAATTGCAATGAGATTGAAATTCGAATTTGTCTCAAACCCTAGTGTTGTTTATCACTATAAATACACATTAAGCAATTGGTTTGAGAATCACGAAATTCATTATTCACTAAATCACTAAAATTCGAAATTGCTTGTGAAGCAATAGTGCTAGCACACAAGCACTAGTTTTGGCTAAGGTCTGTTCGTGTGGATACTCGTAGAGAACGCGTTATTTTGGAGGCGTTTCTGATCCGAGGCCAGGTATCACCAAAGTGAACCACCTCCTTCCTTCCTACATTGCTGTTGAATTCGACATACAAGTAAGTAATTATTCTGTTAATTCGAATTACATGGATCTTGGTTTGAGTTTTTAGATAAATTTTTGAAATTCCGCTGCGTTATGAACCTATAAAACCCAACAGTGTGTTACAAATGGAAGCCCAATTAATATTTAAGAGAAAAAATATTAAAAAAATATCATAAAGATTTTAAAAAGAAAATAAAAACAGAGAATAAAATATTTATAATAAAAATATTATAATTTATAATTTTTATTGTTGATCTAAATATAATATGTTTTTTATGGTATTAAATATATAAAAATTAATACATATAAAATAAAATATTGTTGTCGGTGAGTAGTAAATAAAAATATTTTTAAAATGTAAAATAAAAAAATTGGCATCATGCTAGAGCTATTAAATGATAAAGCACCAAACACAGGCGTACTAAATGCAGCCAGACAAATCTATAAGGCAAACATATGAGCCATGTGTTTCTAACCGGTACCAACTATGGCTTCACCACCTAATATATTGGTCAATACCCATCACATTCTGGATTTCTTGTCATGTTTTGAACACTATAATGACTATACAATAATTTTTTGCCTAATTATTTAAAAATTATCAACTTTAAACTTTTTTTTGCGTTTATATTTTAATTTTAAAAAAAAAATCAGTTGTACTCTTATTTAAATATTTATGTTTCACCTCTATCTCGAATTTTAAAAAACAATTATAATTTATTGAAAACAATTAAATACAAAGATTATTTTATATTTTTTTCTATTTAAAAAACATAAACAAGTCTTTTATTTTAAAAAATGTTTAAATATATCCTAAAATTTAATAAAAATTTTCCATTAAAATAAATAAATAAAAACACTTCCGTCGGACACGCCGCCCGATTTTCTCAGGTCCGCCGCCGTCCTCCTTCCATGGAAGAAGGAAAATTTATTTCTCTTTCCATGGAAGGAGGACGTGCTCCTGAGCACATCTGTTCCTCCTTCCGGTAGTCCGACAATCGAGTTTTTTTAAAATACGTAAATTTATTTCGTTTTGTTTGAAATGTATTTTTTTACGGTTTTTAATTAAAAAATGTATTGCTAATTAATATAAATTAAATAGAAAATTATTATTATTTATTAAATTTTATGAGAAAGAAGGTTTTTTGTACTAATAACAACTTTAACGTTTAATTAAAAATATAAACTATAAATGAAGAATTATTTTAAATTTTTTTCCAAATAAAAAGAGATCAATTTAATGTCTCGAGAATAGAGATGAAATATAAAAACACAAATAAGAGTACAAATAAAATTTTTCTTAGGTCAGAGTATATATGTAAAAAAGTTTCAAGGTGGTTAGTTTTTAAGTAATTAGGCGTAATTCTTTTATCTTAATGGCAGAATTAAAAGTATTATTTAGATGGGTGGTCTTTTTTTTAGGGCTAAGCCCTTCAAAAATTCCTAACTTTTAAACCTTTTTTCAATCTAACCCTGATGTTGTAATTTTATCAATTTTATTCTTGTTCAATTTATTTATTTTCTTGTCTAATATTAGTAACAGGTATAGATATTGTTGAATTAGTTTGTTGCAGACCTTTTGTTTCTATTTTTTATTTGATTATACATATTATGTGTAAATTAATGGGTAGCCAATCGTTTTGTTGCGCATTTGATCCAAAAGAGATAAATTTCTTCAAATTTGAGCAATGGGTTGTTAATAGTTTATCAATAATTTATTAAATTTATTTTTTAATAAACCGTTAATATACTTTGGCCTCACTTGTTTTGTTTCATAGTAATTCCCGAAAAGTTAATTTTCGGAAAAACATAGTTCCTTGAAAGCTAACTTTTCAGGAAGTTTGATAAATGTTATTTGTTTTAATTTTTACTTCCCGGAAAGTACAAAATTGATTTATTATAATATACTATATTTTAAATTAAAAGACATAAATATCTTTGATAATTTTTATATTGTTAAACAATTTTTTTTTTTTAAATCGAGCAATTAATTAATTAAGTTTTACTTACTAACTCTAATTTTACGATTCAAGTACTAATTGAGAAAATATTTTAACTGTTAAATTTTAAAATTGTATTTTTTTAGTTTAATTTATGTAATATACAAATTGTCGATAAGAATATTAAATAAAAATATTTAATTTTATTATAAATAATAATTATAAAATAATATAGATATATTTTTTGAAATAAATAAGAATATTTTTTATATGAATTTTAGAAAGAAAAAAAAAGAGTTAAGGTTAAATTAAAAAAATCAATCAAAAATGCTAGGGAAATTTTAGTTCCTTGGGTTATCTAGGAAGTTACTTCCCTAATCAAAGGAAAGTCAAACATCTAACTTACCGGGAAATAAAATGTATAAATTGAAGCAAACAAAAAAATTGCTACTCTCCGAAAATTACAATTTTTCTTCGCATATTTACCCCAACCAAGCGAGCCCTTTGTAAACTATTGCTAAATCAAAATTAATTTTGTTTTAAAAAACCATATTTTTACAGAATAAAAAACATATATTTATAATTATTTTTGGTCAAACCGTATTTTTATATATTTTTGGTCGAACCGTTTTTTTGAGATAATTTACTAATTTATGGGTATTTTTCAAAAAGTATTTAAATTATATAAGTGATTACTAATTACTCATTGATCTTATATTCACAATAAAAGAAAAACGCCACAAATAACAACAAAAATTCCTTAATGAGTTCATGTGTTAAATTTAGCACAAATATAACATATGAAACTACAACATCCATTAGTAATTTATTATTAATTATAATTTTAACACAATTATTTTTATGCATTTATTATTTAACATATATTTTTTTCTTTTCTTCATTTTAAATTTTATGCTTTTTTTATTGTTAAAATCTTGATTTGATTTTTTTAATAATAGACCATATATTAATATAATAAAAATCATAAAAAAACTATTTTAAATAGTTCATCAATTCTCTTAATTATTTCTTTTGAAAAGCTTGTTATTATATCAAATAAATATTATATTAATTTTTGTTTAATCTAATTAAAAAATTATCAAATAATTAAATTGAAGTTTAAAATTTTATTAGGTTTTATTAAAGTTTGGACCCTCCTACTTGGGGGTTTTTGATATTTGAGGCACCCAACGGTAATCTCTGCGTGTTCCGCATTCCTAGAATGCGGAACACGCATTAATCAGCTGATTATTAATTAATCAGCTGATTAATGTGTTCCGCATTCTAGGAATGCGGAACACCACATGGTCCGCATTCCTAGAATGCGGACCATGTGGGACCAGGCACTCTTTCGGAATTAATTCCGAAAGAGGCACTGATCTAGAAATTTGGGTGCCTTTGAGGCACCCAAATATCAAAAACCCCCTACTTGGCTCGATTTTTAGCTTGGACCTTAATGTTTTTTTTATTTGAAAGTGGTACTAAACATTATAAAAGAAATAGCAAAATGAACACTCATTTAATAGATTTTTTTACACCATTACTTAGTAGACAATGCACGGGATGAACATGATAGTGACAGAGGATCCAGTTTAGATTTATTTTAGGCAAAACCCATAAGAAGGCCCCTCTACTTTACCGGTTTTGTTCGAAAGGCCCCTAGTCCAAAGTTGTTCACGTTCGGATCCCTATACTTGGCAAAATCCGATTTTAACACCCTTGATTGGACGGAAATTGGCAAGTGTATTACACTTGCCGTTATAGAGAGTGGGGAGAAGAAGAAAAAGTGACATGGTCATTTTTTTTATTAAAAGGTGACATGGTAATACTGACTGTATATTCTTTTTTCTTTTCTCCTTTCTTAAAGTAAAAAAAAAAAACTGCAGGTAACATTTCTTCATCAGAACAAGCAACCATTTTTCCTTTACTTCCCTCAAGCCTTTCAACAAATGCAATTCTGCTAAAAGAAGTATTCAAAAAAGCCATTGTTTCTTCAGTCAAATTTATATGTTTAGATTCTTCAGCTAGTTTCGAAACGTTCCTAATCATTCGAGAAACTTTATCTTCTCCAATGGGTCAAAAACTTTGTCCACGTTTTGATTTAAAAGGATGAACGGCAATGATTGAAGTACCGTTTTAATTAAGCTTACAAGATAGAGGTTCCTCTACAAGCAAAGCATTACGAATAGCTCTCCAAATGAGAAGCTTTAGTTTAGACGAGATTTGAAGGTGGCAAAGTTGTTGCCACTGAGATTTTGAAAACAGACAATAATTTGCAGTTCATTATCCATATAACTGACTAGAAAAAGGAGCCAAGGAACAGCAAGCAGAGGAATATATCGGCATGGACATTTAATTGGAAAAATCTCAGGGAATCATCTCTTTTTAATCGAAAAATGGATGGAGATGAAGCTAGAGAAGGACAGCAGAGGTTCACTCCGGCAAATAATCAATGGGCAGAGTTAGAAGAAGATAATCCATATCATATTATATAAAAGAAAGGAGGAAAAAAAGGAGCAATGAAGCCCTTGAATTACATAAGACACACAAGCAATTTTTATTCAAGTTAGATTTCATAAAAGCTTATCAATGAACCCCGAAATACATGAAGAGAATCAGAAAATTAACAAGAACAAAGCAAATGCAACGGTTACCTGGCCTTTATGTTGAAAAACCAAAGAACACTTATGGTAATATCCATCAGAAATTAACCATTTTTCATCATATATTTGCAAAATAATGATGCAAATGATTAGCTTTACCCATTTCGATTTCTATCTGTTTCCATCGATCCATCCAAATGGGTGATGTTTAAAGTCAATTTTAGCAAGTGGGTTGATCTCAGATTTTCAAAATAATAAAAAAAATGTTTTAATGGTCTCAGAGCATGCAATGGCGTAGAGGAATCAAAGTTTGTTGTTGACGATGTTATGTTGCTGAAACTTGAAGATTTATCTGTTTATTAAAGAATCCACATCATATTATTTCAATTGTTTTTTATAAAATTGTCATTTGAAGAATGAAGTTTGAACTTCCAATTTTGGTTACAGTAGGAGAAAGATGATAGAAGTAGGTTTTCTTTTAAGAAGATGGTAAAATATTGACTTTGCTCCCTCAAGTTTGCTCTTAGTTATAAAGTGAACTCTGATGTGGCATTAAATAACTTCATTATACATATTTCTTTTTAATTTAACGGAAAATTTTGTAGTTAACGGCGAGTGTAATACACTTGCCAATTTCCATCCAACTAAGGGTGTTAAAATCGGATTTTGCCAAGTATAAGGATCCGAATGTGAACAACTTTGGACTAGGGGCCTCTCGAATAAAACCGATAAAGTAGAGGGGCCTCCGTATGTGTTTTGCCTTTATTTTATAACATTAAGTTCCAAACTGAAATAAACCATTCATGTTTTAATTGAATAAAATAGCACGTGTATACCGTATAGTCCCCACATAAGTAGAGATAACAGAGAGAAAAAAATTGTTAAAGGGGAGTCCATTTTGTCATTTTCAGTAACGGGTTTCACTTTAAAACAAAAAATCATTCATGTCAAAACTAAGCCTAATATAAGGGGAAAATTTGTTTATTTGGCCTTGTTATCACAAATAGTTCTTGTTATTTTGTTTTGGCCATTTGTCAGACTGATGAAAACTCAGAAAACCAAGCGTGCGAAGCAATGGGATACCGTAAAGGAACTAGACAAAAGTTGAGAAAACCTGGAGTGGAGAGACCTCTTGAGAAGGGGATCATAGAACTTGCCAATGAAGATGATTCAACTCTCGTTACATCTCTTACGCAAAAAGGACTCCAAGTCGTTGAAGATCCAGAACACAACACATACAAGATCAAGTGTGATGTTGTAATTGTCGGTTCGGGTTGTGGAGGTGGGGTTGCAGCTGCAGTGCTTGCAAGTTCAGGACTGAAAGTACTTGTCCTAGAGAAAGGAAACTACTTTGTTCCAGAAGATTACTCTTCGTTAGAAGGTCCTTCAATGGCTGAACTATACGAGTGTGGTGGAATTCTATCAACTCTCTGTGGGAAAACTATGATGTTGGCTGGATCTACAGTCGGCGGAGGCTCAGCAGTAAACTGGTCTGCCTGTATCAAGACAGCAGATTCCGTTCTCAAAGAATGGTGTGTGGATCATAAGATTCCACTGTTTGGTAGCCCTGACTACCAATCTGCAATGGATGTTGTGTTCAAGAGGCTCGGCGTTACTGATTACTGTTCGAAAGAAGGATTTCAGAATCAAATTCTTCGAAAAGGGTGTGAAAATCTTTGCTTGGAAGTTGAATCAGTTGCAAGGAACTCCTCGACTGATCATTATTGCGGTTCGTGCTGCTACGGCTGTAGAACAGGAGATAAGAAGGGAACTGACTCGACTTGGTTGGTTGATGCTGTAAGCTGCGGTGCTGTGATCCTAACAGGAATCAAGGCTACAAAATTCACATTGGAGAATGATACTAACAGAGGAAGGAGAAAGAAAAAATGCACAGGAGTCATTGCTAGTGCTTTAAGTAAAAACATTACCAGGAAGCTGCATATTGAGGCTAGAGCAACAGTTTCAGCATGTGGCGCTATCCTGACGCCGCCTCTGATGCTATCGAGCGGGTTGAAGAACCCAAATATTGGCAGGAACCTTCATCTCCACCCAAATCTAATGGTTTGGGGATACTTTCCAGAACATTTATCAGAATTCCAAGGAAACATTTACGAAGGAGGAATTATTACATCTATGCACAAAGTGTTCTCCAAGGATTCCGAGCTCTGTGCGATTATAGAAACTCCATCACTTGGTCCCGCTTCCTATGCAGCACTGACCCCATGGGGGTCAGGACAAGACTTCAAGAACAGGATGTTGAAGTATCCTAGAGTTGCTCACCTGTTTGCACTGATAAGAGATCAAGGCTCAGGAGAAGTAAAAACAGAAGGTAGAATTACGCACCGACTGAACCAATCCGATGATGAAAATATCAGAATTGGTTTGAGGCGAGCTTTGAGGATTTTAGTTGCTGCTGGAGCTGTCCAAGTGGGCACTTACCGAAGCGATGGACAGAGACTTGAATGTACAGGCATTACAGAGAAAGATTTGGAGGAGTTCATGGATAAGATCACAGTATCAGGAGGGATGATATCAAAGGAGAAGCACTGGAACATACTTGTTTCTGCACATCAGATGAGTAGTTGTAGAATGGGAGCCACCGAGGAAGAAGGTGCAGTCGATGAAAATGGAGAAAGCTGGGAGGCCAAGAACTTATTTGTCTGCGATGGAAGTGTTCTACCCACTGCAACTGGGGCCAATCCCATGATCACTATTCAGTCTACTGCATACTGCATTTCCAAGAAGATAGCTGAATACCTGAAGTTCTAAGAGATTAGTTAGCTATTTGCAGCACATGAATTAAAATTGTAATGGTTTAAAGTAGTACAATTAACATTTGTGTTGAATGCAGCAATTATAGTATGATAAATATAATTTCACCTCATTTTCTAATAGGATGCTGAAATAATAATAATAACACTAATAATTATATTCCATATAAACCTGCACATCGATGTAAAAAACTATAGACTATTGAGACGATTTACAATTGAGCGACGTAGAAGCAGAAAATTGTGAGTATTATTGCAAATTCAAGATAGAGACAATTGTTAAAGATGCCTATTTAAATTCCATCTTATCATTAGCACACAGTATCTTTCCTTGCAAGACACAGAAATATAGTGGAAGAATGGCCTCTCCCCAAAAAAAAAAGGTTCGCAAACGCGAATTTCCTAACCGCAAAAGAGAAATATGTAAATGAGAAAACAATTCCAAGGGAAATTCCCTCATTTCTGTTGTGTTATTATCAAGATTGAATACATTTGAATCGTCAAAATCCGTTAGGCTGAGTTCTGAAAACGACAAGCCAATGGTGAAGAACATTTATCAACCGGACGCTGCTTTTACTGCTTTTTCGGCAGCATCATCTAAGTCTTCTGCTGTGATCAACGCCATACCACTTTCCTGCAAATAAATCAATCGTCAACATCAGTAACTGCATAACTATTAGATTCATAGTTCTTTGCACAGCCAATTTCCTCAGATAATAATATCCATCACAACTTTCACTCTTACCTTAAGGATTCTCTTTCCTTGGTCTACATTAGTGCCCTCCAGACGAACCACCACTGGTACTTTAAGATCAACCTTGTATGTAAACAGGAGAAAATAATGCTTTTAATAACACAACACAAACTAGATTTTTGTGAACGTACTGCAGTTCTTTCTTTGCTGTAGTAATTCTTGGCTTTTATTCTTCGGTACTTGTATTTTTAAAATCAAAATTGTGTTTTAAAGGTAAAAAAAAAAACTCACATGTTTGGCTGCATTAACAATTCCGCTGGCTATCACGTCACATTTCATTATTCCTCCAAATATGTTCACTAAAATTGCTTTCACCTTGTCATCAGAAGTCAATATCTTAAACGCCTCAACCACCTGTACAGAATTTAAATATTAAAGATATACGAAGATAACAATTCTAACTTCTGAGTCAGCAATGAGGCTCAAATGGTCAATGGCCGATGAAAGTAGTAAAAAAAATGCATATATTTAAATCTTATCACCTGGCCTTCAGAAGCACTCCCACCAACATCTAAGAAATTAGCAGGAGTTCCTCCATGCAACTTAATTATATCCATTGTAGACATTGCCAATCCAGCACCATTTACCATGCAACCAATTTCTCCATCTAAGCCAATATAATTCAAATCCGCCTTGGCAGCAGCCACCTATTAAAAAACAAAAGGCCATAAAAAAGGCTAATGAGCAATTTATCATCATTTAGCCGGTAACAAACACAAGCAGAAATGTGCTTGTGTGCATGCATAGGCAAACAATTGAACATCAGTCATATACATACAACATAATGACAATGATAATAAGCAATCCTGTCTACTATTCTCATTTTAATCCTCCAACTAATCAATCTTTAAAAGCATTTTTTGCATGACTAAGATGTGACCTCCACAAAAAGAAAACATTCAAATTCAAAGTACAAGATATTTTAGTCATCTTCATTTTACAGAACTATGATAGCTTTCCTTTCTAAAATAGCACCAAAGTCTAGAAATGGACTACCATTTTCTTCTATTTGATTATATTTAATTTACTGGCTAGCAAAGCCTCAGCTCAGAAACAATCATTCGGTTCAGCAACATGGATACTTCTAATCTGTTTTACTCAATAAGAATCACATCATCAAAAAGGTCTCCATGCATTAAATTTGTATCTTAATCATGAAAAGGAGAAAAGAGAGATACAGTAACTAAAAAGCACTAAAAAGAAATGCCCTTTAAGAAGTTTTCTTTTAATGTTTATACTGTAATCAGACCTCTCTAGGATCCTCCTGTGTTGGGTCACGGAGAGTAAAGAGCTCCTTTTGGCGATAAGCAGCATTATCATCAAAGTTCAACTTAGCATCAGCAGCTACCAACAGGTTATCAGAAGTCTCCGCCATGGGATTGATCTGTGTTGAGAATCAAAATTGTTCGATTTAAGATATCAATACAATAAACAAGAAACTAAGTGGAAATTGTAACCCATTTATGCAGATGAGGTTTGGGTTAGGGTGGGAAGGTAGTTAAATGAGTTGATAACAAGTTTAGAAGCAAAATTGACAGTTATACTCACTTCCAACAATGTGCAATCACAGTCGCAAAAAAGCTTATACAATTTCTTCACTTGCTCAATTGAATCGTTTCTATCAGCCACCTTTGGAGCTAAACCATCAACAACTTTTGCGGCATCTTCGTCAGTAATTCCTTTAAACACATCGATAGGTACCTTTGGGGAAAAAAGCAGCACATCAGTTTCACAAATGTATATAGCAATTAGTAGGACAAGAAGAATGCCTATACGTCCGTGACAATATACGAGGGGGTATATTTGAATAACTAACTACCTTTACAATCAAGTCAGGGAACTTCTCCGCAAGGTCTTCAATACTGGTTCCTCCCTTTTTACAGGCAATGATAAGCTGATAGCAAGATACATCTTCAATTCAGTACAATTTTACATGGGTACTTACAAAGATGGACATATATACTGAATAAAACAAAAAAATCTGAAAAAATTATCCAAATCCATTTTTTTAAGCAACAGCAGCGAGACATACTGGGCCGGCAGTTTGACGATCCAGCAAAATAGCGAAGTACATCTCATTGACAAGTGACAGCTTTTCACAAATATAAACCTGCCAGAGGAAAAATATTCAAATATTATGCAGCTGCAGCCAATTCTTAAGCAACTACAACTTTTAAAAGGATGATTTGGCAGAAGTATTTATAAAAAAAAAAATATCATCCTAATAAACAAAAAATTGAACAAGTGTTATGAGCTTATTATTGTTTTTGCAAAATAAATATCCCATAACTGGTATTCGAATCGGATGGGCAACCGGTTTCACGTTTTTGACCAGTCAAACCAGTTCAGCCAGCTAGTCCGAACAATCTATTATAAGGAACTTTTTTATTAAAAAGGCTCATTTTATTGACCGGTCTAATTCCGGTAAGACCAATAAAACTAGGTCACGTTGAGATTTCTAGTTCTTTCTCCTTCCGGACTAGACCATTTAATCCAGTCCAGTTTTTAAAACACTAACTATAAGGATGTTATAACATGGATAATTAATTATACAAATAGTAAATTGTTGTGAAACACTAAGGATTGCAATAAGACAACCATGTGAAACTCAATAGCAAGAATTAGCAAAGATCACAGCTCATAGCCCCAATGCCATGAAATAAATAAAAAGATTTCCCACCTAAGTCCAGTCTCATATGATGGTCACAGATGATTGTTAGATAAATCTTGTATGAGATAGTTTATTCTAAGAATTAGAAGAAATAAAAATCTATTTCTCCATAATACGCTAACACCTTGAGAACCCATCAACTTAAAATTTTGAAAGAATTCACCACTACAAGCAGAACCATATTTACTCTTGCATAACATGGCCTTCTAAATTATAAACACTAAAATAGAAAAGATAGCTTTTAAAGTTCAAACAAATAAAAAATTCCAGACCTTGCTGACAACTTTTCCTTGAGGGCCACTTTGCTTGGTAACAAGGATCTCACCAAGCATTTTGCCTGCATAAAATATATGATGAGGAAAAAATTAAAGAGAAAGACTAAGAAAGGGCAATAGTTGAAACATGAAAGATGACCAAGACTAATAATATTACAGAATCGAAGTTTCTAAATTATAGACAGCAAACAAGAAGTCTATTCAGATTCTCAAATATGCATTTATCTTGACAAGAAAATACTTATACAACAAAGAAAAACTAGTGGAAACACCACTTATGACAACCATACAAATCATGATAAAAACCAAATACATGACAATAAGCTTAATTAAACAATTGTTCCTACGCTATCCATGTCATCTTGCAGAGTGAGAAATGATTCTCATATTTAACTGGACCATTTAGCATCATCAGTACACAGGAATTCACTCTATCTAGCGAGTAGTGTAACACTAGGCGAAAAAACATACATGCAACTGAAATTGAAATAACCAAGAGAACTCCTTATAAAATATAAAAGATGTTATGAAATGAAAAGCGAAGGAAAAGAAAGATAAAACGACTAATCTTTTAGTACCAGCAGTTTCTTCAGCCTTGTCAGCTTTAACAATATGAACACCACCTTCAAAGCCATTCTTAAATTTCCCTAAGCCTCGTCCACCAGCCAAAATTTGGCTCTTAACCACCAACTACACCAATAGCCAAACGTTAACACCTTTATATCAAATTTTACGAAAAGAAGTTTATTCTACAAAATCAACTGAACACAAACACCATATTTCTAATATTTTCCTAACAAGCAATAAAAAAACAAAGAATATAGATTGATTTTTTATTCTTTTACCTCAGTTTCATTAGGAAAAACATCTTGAATTGCTTTCCTGATCTCCTCAACAGAACCAGCCGCAATTCCTTTCGGCACATTTACTCCATATTTACTCATCAAATCAGCTCCCTAATTTTAAAGTCTATTAGTTCAATAAAAACGACAACACGCAATAGGTATGAATCAAAAAAGGGAGAGAAATCACCTGATACTCGTGGATGTTGAGACGGCGGACTTGCTGCTGCTGGCATTTTCCGGCGACGGAGAGAGAGCGGGAGACTAGCTTGTTTAACAATCCTCTCATTGTGTTTGTTATTGTAATAATATGATATAGAGATCGAAATTCGAAATCGGTGGAGTATGAATTGAGTCGCACAACGCACGCAGGGAGTGAGGGGAAGAGAGTACCGGAATCAGAAACGATCGGGTCAAGAAAAATGAATCGGCCCTAGATTTTTCAATTTTCTTTATTTCCTTTTTGACCCCCAGATTTTCTCTATCTTTGTATTTATGTCCTTGTGACCTTTTAAATTGTGGAATTTACCCGTTTTAGGTACGAACTTTATCTTATATAGTCCTCCATCAAAAAAAATTGATCAGAAAATAGTAATCCATTTTTTTATTACTAGTATATTTTAGCTGTTAATCCTTGAGACGTTCTATTTAATTATAAATTGATATGCAATGTAATTTTCTTTTACATGATAATTTATTTTCGGACATAAATAAAGATCAAAAGATTAAAACAATATTTTTTATAGTGTAAATAAAATTAAAGAGTTACAAAATTAAAAAATTAAATTAAAATTTTATAGAGCTGAAGAAAATTCAATTTTGCAATTTAAAGATTATATTCAGTTTTATTATTTGTCTCTCTCAACATATGGTGGCCGCCGCAGTTAGAATCAAAAGAAACTACGTTCTTCAATGGTAAATTTATGCTCACAATAAAGATAACATAGAAATTTCTCATTTATTTTTGGAAAAACAGAAAGTATTTTTAAAAAAATCTTTTAATTTTGAGAAAAATCCACTAAACTCGAAAATTTATCTACCTCTCGTAATGATAAACGCCTGGTCTCGCCGTGACCTCTGTGAATTATCTAAAAACAATTCACTTTTCACGTTTTTATTTTTACTTTATACAAATAATATATTGCCAATATATATGTGGTACATCACCGATTAGGGATGTAAACTAGTGTTTCAAAAACCGGCCACCGGTTCACGGTTTAAGCAATTTGACATGTTCGGTCACCTGTTCAATCGGTTTGATGATTTTTTTAAAAATAATAAGATATAAAATTAGTGATAGATTCTAGGAATTAAGGACGAATTTTTCCGTCACTAATTCTCTTTTCCGATTTGACCGACGGTTCAAACATCTGTTCAACTTCAGGTTTAATTTGGTTCTTCCGATTCAATCCAGTCCAACCCTATCAGAATGAATTTTCGGTTATTTTACACTTTTTGACCGGGTTACTAGCTGATTTCCGGTTTAACCGGTTCGACAGGCCGATCCAGTTTTTAAAACAGTTATGTAAACAAGTTAAGATGTTCCTAGATTACTCAAGATCGATTTGAAAAAGAACTCGATACCAGCTCAGAAAAAAAATCGAAATGAGTATGAGTATCAATAAAAAAAGCTTGTGAAGCTTGCGAGCCTAAACAAACGTCTTTCATACATAAAATAATTTTTCTTTTATTATATTAATTTTTTATCATTTTAAATTTAGATGCATGTCAGTTTAATTGATTAAATTTTATATCAGATAGTTAAAAATAAATGAACAAAGGATCACTTTACCCTCTGAACTTGGCGCAAAGTATCAAAAACGTCCAAATTGAGAAAACCGGATCACTTTTACCCTGAACTTGGCAAAACCGGCTCAAAAACCCCCCTTATGCTGACGTGGCACTTAATTGGAGAGTGAGATTTCAAATTTTAAAATTAACTCCATTTATTTATACTTAACTCTAATTAATCTAATTTAATTAAACATACTAATTAAACACTTAATCATAATTAACCTAATCATAATTAACCTAATCATAATTAACCTAAAACTCTTAACATACCCATAATCCGGCCAACCTCCGGCCTCCGTCTCCAACCTCCGGCCTTCGTCTCTAACGGAGACGGACTGATCTCTGCAACAGAGATGAACCCATCTCTGTTGCAGAGACACTCATCGTCTCTGTAAGGAGACGAACGCATCTGGATTCGTCTCCTTACAGAGACGACGGTGGTCTCTGTAAGGAGACGAATCCAGATGGATTCGTCTCCAAACAGAGACGACGGTGGTCTCTGTAAGGAGACGAACCCATCTGGGTTCGTCTCCTTACAGAGACGAACTCGTCTCAGTATCAGAGACGAACCCATCTGGGTTCGTCTCTGATACAGAGACGAGATGAGTTCGTCTCTGTAACAGAGACGAACCCAGATGGGTTCGTCGACGAGCTTCAGAGACGAAGCTCGTCGTCTCTGATGGGCAGCTGCCGGAGAAGAAGTCCGGCAGCTGCTCATCTATTAAAAAAAATATTTTTTTTGTAAAAAATACAAAGTAGTCCTTTTTATTTTTAATTAAAATTCATTTAACATATAAAGTTTTAAAATAAAAAAGATTAAATAATTTTTTTTTAAATTATTATATGTTAATTCAAAAAATCAAAAAATATTAAGCACCTTTTTAAACTATTTACCATTAAAAACCACCTTTCAAAAAAAACCACCACAAAAAACCGGAGAGTGAGGTACACTCTCTAGGGTGAGAGTGGGGAGGGGGGGGTTTTGTACTAAATTTGACAACTTCAGGGTAAAAGTGATCCTGTTTTGCTAATTTGGACGTTTTTGATACTTTGCGCCAAGTTCAGGGGGTAAAGTGATCCTTTGTTCAAAAATAAATACATTCAAGTATGAATTTAATATATTATTTTTTTTATTGAACTAAAATCAAGATCGAGTAGCTTAGAGACAGAAAAATTATAGTTGTGTATATAATTGATTTTAAAGACCATTGACATGATTATAGTAAATTGCTTATTCTATTATGATGCATTCCCTTGCTACACAATTAGCACATTAATTACAATCATAGCTGCATAAGCATGTTTTAGGGACGCCTATGCAGCTCCCATATCCTTGCCGATAATTGCTATTACACTCATCCTTACAACTTTTGCTATCTTTGCAATCCCAGCTGGTTACACACTTTGTCGGCTCTCCTGTATCACATACTCCTCCTTCACCTGCCAAACAAAATATAAACCCGCCATATCAATTATCCGAAAAATTCTTAAACACACTCTGTCCACCACGTTATCCGTGGGTGGACAAAACCGACAAATTTATCATACATCATTAAAAATATATCAATAACATGACGAAATTAATTAAACTTTTCAATATTTAATAATGTGTTCCAGTTTCATCGACTTTGTATTCTACGAATGATGTGGTGAACAAAATCATGCAAGTACATTTCTCGGATTATCAACACGCTTGCACATGAAAACACAAAGTTGTTTAACTTATGCAACTTCCACAATCAAATAGAAGATAACAAAGATAAAATTGACAGCCATTATGTGTTTCTTTGATTTTGAGTTACATTCGAAGATTTGTGCAAGTTTTGTTCATCGATGCGGTTAGGCAAAACATCTTTAACCAAACCGAACAAACCAAACCGATTGGTTAGGCATACATGTAAAGCATATAAGAAAAGGAGACAGAAGAGAAGATGACTGACCTGCTGCTAAGAGAATAAGAACAAGAAGAAAACAAGAGGAGAATAGTTTTGCCATTTCTTCACAATTATCTAAATTGCAAAATCTGTAAGCAAAAACTGTTTATATATAGTACAAAAGTTGTGCATGACTCTTGTTTTGTTTGCAAACAAAAATAAATTAAGATATTTTGTCTATTTTATCCAATGTACTAAACCATTAGTTTTACCTGATGACTTTTGTCAACTCGTGACCATTGCCAATCCAAGGCACTAATATTTTTCACATGGGAAGGATATATAAGTGGGTAGGGATGTGTAGAATCGAACCGAACAGAAAAATTTGGTTTAGTTTCAATGGTAAAAAAAACTCAATTCAATCTTAGTACATAACAAATCAAAAAACCAAACCTTGCTGAAAAGCTGACTAAGCCCAACTGGTTTGATCTAGTTTGAAATATTTTTAGTTCTTATAAAATTAGTTTGGTTTGATTTGGTTCCGTTCAAATCGGTTTGAACCGCAGTGCCCACCCCTACAAATAGGTACTATAGAAATTAAGTATTGTGGACTGACATGAGGTGATATATACCTAAAATCATCAAGGCATAATATCTAGTACTCCATTAATAACAGATTTGTTCTTATCCCTAAGATTTCACATACTATTTATGGGGGAACATAAATTTAGATATAGATTAATAATTTTTCTCAATCTTAAGATACTTCCCTATATTGCTCCTGTGTATAATTGCACACAAATATCAAACTTTAAGAAGTAAATCACCTATTCTCAAAAAATAAAGGGAAAAGGGTCATTTATGCCCTTAAGGTTTGGCTTTAGAATCAAATAAGCCCTCAACGTACAAAAAGGTTCAAATATGCCCCTAACGTCTTAGAAAATAAACAATCAGGCCCCCGATTTGGACAACCAGGCCCCTAACGTTTCATTTATGCGTCAAATTTAGGGTCCTAGTTGTCAACATTTTAAGACGTTAGGGGCATATTTGAACCTTTCCTGACGTTGAGGGCTTAATTGATCCTGGAGATAAACCATAGGGGTATAAATGACCCTTTTCCCAAAAATAAAAAAGTAAATCACAAAAATATCACAAATAAAATGCTAATTATGTGACAATTAGTATCTTGTGCAATCCCAAAGACATAAAGTATTTAAATTATCTTATTAGTTAATTAAAATTTGGAGAGCACTTAGCTACACTATACCAGTTCCATGTACAACCACTCTAACATAGAACAGACCAGCCCATCTTTTGTAAAATAACGGTGTTCAAAAACCGAACCCATCCGAAAAGTTGAAGCGAGCGAAGAAATTTGATTAAGTTCGATTTGGTATTATAAAATTTAATTTTTCAATTCGATTCGCTTTGGGGCATAAAAGATTTCAATTAAGTTTTAGTACAAACCGAACCAAAAAAAATCAATCGCACCAACTGCTTTGTTTCAATTTGAAATTATATCCTTATAAATTGGAAAAAGGGTCATTTATGCCCCTGGGGTTTGACTTTAAAATCAAGTAAGCCCTTAACGTCTAGAAAGGTTCAAATATGCCCCTAACGTTTCGAAAAATGGACAACCAGACCCTCCAATTTCGACAACCAGGCCCCCAACGTCTCATTTATAAGTCAAAACGGGGTCCTGTTTGTTCACTTTTTAAGACGTTGGGGGCATATTTGAACCTTTTCGAACGTTGAGGGCTTGTTTGATCCTAGAGGCAAACCTAAAGGGCATAAATGACCCTTTTCCCTTATAAATTCGGTTTAGTTCAGTTTTGATAAAAAAAGGTTTGGTTCAATCCGATTTGAACCGAATGCACCTCTCTATTTGTGAATAGTGGTGAAATTGGCTAAAGCTAAGTGTTTTTTACCATCCTATATTATTGACCATCCAACTTTTTCATGTAAACAAGAGCAAGCAAGTCACAATTCAAAGCAGCACTCAAAGCACAACTTAAAAACAGCACGCAAAGGATCTTCCCACTAGTGGGACAATGATCTGGCACCATCATAAATAAACGAAAGCTTAGCAGAATGCAAATAAAAATAAGAAAGGAACTCATGAGCAGGAAAAACTAAAACTGAAAATCATGCATAATGAATGACATTCCCATGAATTAAAACTCCCATTCAGCAAATAAATTGATCAAACCATTTCTATTTACTCAATATTCGATAATACACAAAAATTTGCCAATTATGAAGCAAGCACTAGATGACACCTATGCTATGCAAAAATTAGAGGAGCAAGCACAATCGTCCAATGAACTAGGTTCGTTCGATGTATTATAAGACAATCCTCTCAATCTTAAGCATATGGTTAACACATATCCACTGTGTTAAGTTGATATAATTAATTTGAACTTAAACCAAAATTACTTGTTTGGCACTGTTTACCAATTGAGCTATGAAGCAAGGAAAATCATTTTCCAGCGTGAAAAAAATAATAACTTTTCACAACAAACACAAGTTCCAAATTTAACAGGAGAGTTCCCCTAAATTACAATGAACTAAGTAATAATAATAATAACGGGAGCTAATAACCATTGTCAATCGACCATCTTATCAAAAAACAAAAAAAACAAAAGATGATGTTTTTATTTTACTTCACCTTCTGCTAGGAGTTATCTAAGAAGCATAAATAATGATTATTATTGGAATTCAAAAAAGTTGATACCCTGTCACAACAGATTTCATTTGATTACCTGACAAATTAATAAGGTCGAGACAAAGCTGCATCATTAACGCAAGGAGGCTTCTTTGCATTGTAATAGAAATGTGCAATCATTTGGACCAATTCATCTTCAGTTCGGAATTCTGTAAAATCCATTGTAGCATGTAGAATTGAGTATGTTATATATACTTCGTTAGCTGCTAAACAAAACCATGATTTTCTCTAATTCTGGAAACAGAAAATATTGTCTTACCTCTCTCCCTATACACAATCCTGTTCCCTCGTAAAAATAGAATCTGAGGGCCTTCTTTAACTTTAAGAGCATATGCCAGATCCTTTTCAATATTGATGTCTATCTTCACTGACTGATTCCAGAAATTTCCAGGTTAAAGTAATAAGTATTCACATGGATCAAAAATTAAATTTATGCACTTAATTGTTTTTCACAAATATGGGAGAAGGCAAAAGAGATCCCACAACATTTACTGTAAAGAACCCGTTTAAATATCCAAAACTGGATCCTAATATAGCACCATAACTTCCGAGCTTGATCAAGATATAGAAACAACCAAAAAGCATATGTCAACTTAGCAACTACGGGATTATTAAAATATAGTTGCAAAAGAAGAAATTAAAATGAAATGAATAGACTATGTCATCATAATAAACCTAAAATTGAACAAAAATTTGAGATGCATATACCCGAGGTGGTAATCTATCTTTTGCACTCCAATACACCTTGACCGCCTTCTCTAGCTCTTTCAGAGTCTTCCAATTATCAGTTGCCCTGCAAACAAATTTTAGCTTTGCATTAGTTGTACATTGATACCATTCACTAATGTCCTCCCACACTTTCACACGTTCTCCAACTCAGGCATTGGTTACTTGTATTTTGGGCTCAGTACAAAAGCTGTTGGAGAAAAGTGATTACTGCTCAATATATGATCAAAACTATTCTTCTCAAAATTTAAGTAGAAATATGAAAGTATGTGTGTGCAATATTCATCCAGGAAAGGTCCAATGCCCGTGCATTTCTGAAGTGAAAGATGCGTGTTCCTGTTGCTGTAGTGATAACAATCGTGTAGTAATGGTAGAAAATGCTACGATAAATATCTTTTCATGGTCCAGAAATGCTAATGATGTCTCAATCCCGTGACTGTTACGCTTGCATAGTCATCCAATTGGCGATTTCTTGACTCAAACAAGCACTCAATATAGAAGCATCGAAATATAATCACATCTTGGCCAACAATGTGTGCTTGAGATGATAAATAGTGATCCAAGTATGAGAAAACTAAAACATTATAGATGATAGTTACCTGTTATATCTCTCAAAAGCAAGAACAATTAGCGGGCTAGGATGAAAGGCAATGCTCTCCCATTCGAGACAATTAATCTCCGTCACCCAGTTATCATCTATCTCCCCTTCCCAGTCAATTTCCATTCCATCTTCCCCTGCAATATTCTTAATTGGATGTTTCTGAAAATACTCTGATGCTCTAATTCCCCAGCCCACATCAGCATCCAATGGCCAATCTCGGCCTTCTTCATCAACCACCATTTTCTTTTTCTTTCCTTTTTGTCTACCAATGTCATTTTCATCTTCCAGTTCTTCATCATCATCCTCCTCCTCCTCGTCATCATCACTTTCAGAATCTATATCATCATTATCTCTGTCCTTCATTATATATTCATTACTCTCCAACGCTTGTGGATTCTGTTGTCGAATGGACGCAAATGTTTTGTCAAGTGACCCGCGTACAAAATCCTCAACCGCAACTGCTTCACTCCTACGACCACGCCTTGGCTTCCTAGGTTTCGTTGTCGGAAAAACTGTTCCGGGTTTCTCATCCTCCTTTCGATCACCTAACGTTTTTGGACTTTTCGGTTTATCTTTCGGCTTAGAGTCGGATTTCTCCGAATCAAATCCTCTCGAAACAGCAAAAGAAGTAAATGATATTCTGCTCCATCCACAATGTCCGGAAGAAGGAAATATAAGCCGATTTTGGTTAATATTAGGTGAACGAAAAGGTGGAAAGGGTTTTGGGATGATAATAGTTTGAAGGAAATTCATTTTATTTCAACTCACAAGAAGAAGAGGATCAGCAATTTAGCATTTTCTTGTTCTACAGCTTATGATTCAATTTCATCCACCAAATAACACCTTCCTACTGATCATAGTAACAATCAGTAAAGCAACTAAATCATGTAAACACTAGAAAAAAAAACCTATTAAATTGAATCATTCAAACCACATAAAAATGAATAATATCATAATACCACTTAAAATTTATACTCAAATATAAAGAATTACTTCACCTTAACAAAGTAGCAGCATCAAATTTAAACTAAAAAATGCTTCTTCAATCTTTTTGAACAAAAATACAGTGTATATTGAAGAACACACAGAAATTCTTCATAAACCCCTAAACCCCTTGTTTTCCTTATCCAGAGAAAACGGTGACGTTTCTTCACTTTTCACCTGTAGCCAAGAACTCAAGCAACACCCTTAGCATTGTTTTCTTTTAAACTTCTTTAGTTACTAAGTTATTTCAAAATTAAAAAAAGGATATTCAAATTTAAATCGTTAAAAAACAATCACTAATTTATTAAATTATTTCTCAAAAAAGTCACCGTCTTATAAGAATATTAAAATTTATCGCAAATTACAAAATGAGTCCTAATTTAGTTATACCCTTTTGTTAAAAAAAAATACTAAATTATACACTTTTTTATAATTATGGCATGTCATGTAGGACAAAACACAAAAAGTTAGTCCGTTTTACTTTGAATGAAATAATTTCGATAATTTAGTGACTATTTTGTAAAGATTTAAATCTTAATACTTTTTCTATATTATTGGAACAATTCGGTAACCTAAAGAGTTTAATATCGAAGTGTCCGTGCTACGGCTACCTAGATTGAGATGAACATTATTTGTTGGTGTCCGTTCTACCTAGATTGAGATGAACATTATTTGTTTGATGCTATTGCTGTTTGCTCATTGTCTCTCTTAAGTATTTTACTGATTACTGATTTGATGTTACAAAAAGGGGTGCCGACGATGCATTGTTATTTGATTATTGATTAGTCATTTGTACTATGATGATCCTGTGGAACTAGTGAAGTAATTGAGACCCATGTGGAAATTTGTAAATAATTCTGGTTTCAAGTTCAGTAATTATAGATGAAAATGACTGTAAACTATGTCTCATTAATTGTTCTCCGTGCATTTTAGCGAGTTCAATGCATAAATTGAGACCCACGTTCAACTTATTTTTAAAACAATTGAGACACGAATTGAAAATTGTATCTTCTGCTCCCAATGTCCCTGATTGTAGATAGAATTTGGGACTCGCTGAATCAGTTATACTCAAAGCATACTGGGCAGTCAGTAGATGTGATCGAGAATAATATGGACAGAGATCATTTCATGACTCCGGAAGAGGCCAAGGAGTTTGGGATTATTGATGAAGTAATTGATCAGAGACCAATGACTCTAGTGACTGATGTTGTTGTTGGTGAAGGCAAAGAAAAAGGTTCCAAATAGGAGTAACGGATGCGATCTCATGGGGAGGTTTTGCTGCTTATGCATTTTGCATATACTTTTCTTCAATGACTTAAAATTGATGTTTCTAATAGTGTAAGGACTCAATTTGAAAAAAAAAATGATAGTGCAGAGACCAAAATAGCATTTTTGATATGTAATTGTTAACGTCATCCACATTCCGTTAACTTGCACAATGATAGGGACTTAAAATAGATGTTTTTGGTAGTGTAGAGACTTATTTTAAACATTTTATAGTTCAGGGATTTAAGTTGGAAAAAAGTAATAGTGCAAGGACCTAAATATGTGTTTGGCCTTTTTCTTTTCTATCTTTTGGAAAATTACCATATTAAACAAGTATTGTTTTTAGATCTCCAAGGCTATTTTGTTTTTATATGCTAAGGAAAAATTACTGCTCGTTCAACTGGTTGGACCCTAACCAATGTCTAAGATTTATTTTTTTAAAGGGTAATTTACTCAACAACATGAACTGACCGTTGAACCGGAAAACGGTGGCTGAAGAAACACATGTACAGTAAGAAGAAAATAATTGCAGAACTCATTGAGTGAGATGGCAAGAATACATTGCATTATCAAGCTTAAATCACCAAACATATACTTCCCATTTCCGATTTTATACTTCTTTAGCATTGAGGGTTAGCAAATTTTAACATGTGCAAAGAAAAAACCCCTAGTGAGCCTTAAATCCATGAAGATGGATTAAATTTTGGATCAAAGAGAGTGATTTAGTTTGAGAAAACCCCCTTCTCAAGCAAAAATTAAGGGCAATATTACCAAGCTGCTATCACTGCTAAACCAGTTAACCACACATTCTGAATAACGCATAATTGAAGTAAATTTTGCATTTGAAACTAAGTTAAAACAGCTCACCAGCTAATCTTTCAAGCTTGATTGCCAAATTTTTTTAACTTACTGTCATAGTCTAGCAACGACAACAAAGATAACAAATGAAGTAAACAAAATTCTAGATATGATCAAGCTTTGACATAACACATTAACGGCAAGGAAAACATCCACAAAATGCCTGTAAATTGCATTTAGAAAAGAGAGGTACCCTTTCCCTTCTTATCTCCACCAATTTCAAAATGCTTGCATCTCTGCATGAATAATAACAGTACACATTAATGAAAAAATCTGACGCAAAGGGCAAAAGCATGAAGTATAAGTAAGCAAACATTGTTGTGAAAGGCAAACCTTAATCGGATGCTGAGACACGTGCTTGCAACCTTGACATTGAAGCCTCAGGACAATCTTCTTGGTTGTCTTGGCCTGTGATGAAAATTACGGAGTATCAGTATTGATTATTAGAGCATAAGCGGAGTATTGATTATTAGAGCATAAGCGGAGTATTGATTATTAGAGCATAAGCGGAGTATTGATTATTAGAGCATAAGCGGAGTATTGATTATTAGAGCATATGCGGAGCATTGATTATTAGAACACCTCTAAAGTTTAAATTGATCAGATTGCCACTTAAACTACTATTGCATCATTTTTAACATATAATAAACAATGGTGCAAATTAGATATACCTTCTTGTGGAAAACGGGTTTTGTCTGACCTCCATAACCTGACTGCTTACGATCATAACGGCGTTTTCCTTGAGCAGCAAGACTATCCTTCCCTTTCTTGTATTGTGTAACCTTATGCAAAGTGTGCTTTTTGCACTCTTTGCTCTTACAGTACGTCTTCTTTGTCTTGGGAACATTCACCTACAACAAACCGAGAAACAATTAAAACTAACCAAAGTCTCCATTCTTGAATAGGATAAGTTCTTTAAAATCAATAATCATCCGTTCTTACTTCAAGAAGTTACAACTTAAGCAAACATAGTGAAATCCAATTTGGCAAACTAAACGAAATCACATATTCATATTACTAGACCAACACGTCAATAAAAACAGATGTTGACAGTTTTAGCTACACATTAACAAAACGCAACGCAGCGCAACGCAGTATCTTCCTCGGTAATTAAATTACGGTATGAATGCTACAACATATATTATAAAACACCAGCTTTCAGTTTAGCCTAATTTCTATAATTTTGCGCAAAATAACAAACCAAAATGGATAAAAAATGCCTAGAAACCAGTATTAAAACAAACTTTTTTTCACTATATCTGACCAATAAGCCCAAATAAGCAAAACATCAAATTTCCCTCCACAAAAACAAGCAGAATAAGAAGACAGGAGGCTATGAATATAAGCTGCTTTCTAGCTAACTTTCAATAAACAGTTGAAAGAGTAGATGATGTAAAACGCTTACCATTTCGGCTGTCTGAGAAACAAACCCTAGCGTGTGTGTTGAGATCGGAGGCGTTCAAAATTCAATTGCGGCCAAATATTATGATTTTATAGTGTGTGACGTTATGGGTCGGGCTAGCCGGCTAGGGCTCCATTCTTCAGTTTAAGCCCCTTTGATCTTATATTTGTTTTTATTTTTCAGAAAAAGAGATTAAACTATAAACGGGTAATTAATATTTGCCCCAAGAGAGGATAGGATTCGGTATCCATTAATAACCTTTCAAAAAAGTTTTGAATAATTATTAGTCTCTAACATTTTTAAACCAACAGAGAAGTATCAATTTAGTCCCTAAATTTATAAAATCTGACTCAATAGTCAAAACTATTATTATTATAAAACTATTAATACAATTTAAAATTTTCTAATACAATTTAAAATTTTATACAACAATTTTAAAATTAAAGTAATATTTAATGTTCTTAAATAATTGAGAAATTATCAATTAGTAAATATTTATTGAATTAAAATCTAGGCTATTAACAAATTGAAAATATAAAATGTACAACTACAGTTACAGATAAACTATTGATGATAGATTTTAAACGAACAAAATCTATAATTTTATGGAATTTAAAATTTTGCAAATTGACCATGGAGTATAAAATGCTATGCAAATTTATGATTTTACAAATTCATCATCTTATAAAAAAATTATGAAAATTTATTGATTTTAAAAATCTACATCCTCCAATATTCATTATTTAAAATCTCACATTTTTTTTTTGGAAAAGTTAAATTCTTTTATTCTATGAGTGACTGATTATTTGAAAATTTTAATATTTTTAAACAATTTTTTATAATTTATTGATTTAATTTTTAATTCAAACAGTAAAATAATTAATTTTAAAAATTTACTAAAATTTAGACAGAAAATACAAAAGAAACAGTTCAAGTTATTTAAAAGGAGCATACAATTTTTTTTCTCTTAACTGTTTAAACCCTCAATGTCTTTTTTTTAATGGTGCAATAACCCCTCATCTATCTATCTATCTATAACTATCTTATATGTGAGAAGGGGGACAGGTAAAATTACAAAATTAGCCTTCATTAATTAAAAAAATTACAAAGTTAAAGACATGTAATTTAAAAAGGATAATACAAATTAAATAAGAATTTAAATCTAACGAAAAAATAGTTTAATTCTTATAGGAGTCATTTTTACATTCCAATTAATAAACTATATAGTTGTTATATTGGAGAATGTTACTAATTCCTTAAAAAAACAAAATTACGCTGTGTGCTTTATTAATTAAGAATCCAATTAAATACCAACTAAATCTAATGAGATGAGTTTAACTTTATCTAAAGTAATTTGAGTAGCAAAACATTGTTTGACATCATAGTTATCCAAAATTTGCGTGTTACTACGTTTTGCAAGTAGAGGATTTAGTTTAGAATTCTACTTTCAAATGTATTTTAATTTTAATTTTGTTTAATAAAAGAAATATTATGAGGTGATTATGTTGGTAGTAGCATACGTTACACAATGAATTTCAATTTGATATTTTAATTTCATTTTAATTTTAATTATCGATCAAAGGAAGTTTAATTGTAAATAATATATGGAGGTGTTTGGTTCAGCTTTTTGGTGGAGTTTTTAGCTTTTTCTTTTCAAAAAGTTCCACTAAAACGTTTGGTGAGATTATTTTAAGATTAATTCTTCTCTTTTCTGTAAGAATTTGATTTCATTCACCGAAGATTTCCACAACTAATTAACAAAATTAACAATTTAAGTCCACATATTGCAGCACAGTTATTGTCTTCAAGATAATATATTTATTGCTATGTTTGAATATTAATTAAACTAAATATAATATTTTAGTTTGTTATAAAAAAAATTGATATTGAATTTATTTAAATTGTTAATATAATTTTTTTAATTTTAAATTTTTAACAAATTATTATAAATTATATAGACATAATAATTTTGAAAAAAATATTAAAAAAATATAGAATAACAATTAATTATAAAAGTTTCAATCTAAAAACATAAATCTAATATTTAAATATAAATTTTAAATTATTTTATTTGTAATTAAGAAATTGATAAAAACAAAAAAACTGTATTCAATAATTTAATTAATATTTAATATATAAAGATAACGGGTCATATAAATATCACTTAGCTACTATAGTTTCAACTCAAATAATAAAAAATTAATTAAAAATCAAAATTAAATTTAATTGTTAATAATATTTATTATATAACGGGTCATATAAATATCCTACTATAAATTATTAATACAATTCAAAAAATATTTATAATAATTAATAATAACTAAAATATTTTATTTAATAATTGAATTAATATATAATACATACAACGGGTCATGCAAATGTTGCTCACGTGTGTAGCACGTGGCGAAACGCTAGTACTATATATAAAAGCACGGATGAGGGGGACAGGCAAATTTACTGAATAATCCTTTTCAGTTTACTACTAAATAATGGTTTTATAGTCATTAAATAATTAGTTATTTAATTAATCACTATTATAATTAAAGTCCTAATTAGAATCGGTAGCTAAATTATCTCCAATTTAATTTTTAATATGTAAAAAATAACTAAATTGTCTCCAAATTAGTAGGAATACCTATCTTTTAGTTTGATTGAACTACAAAATTAAAATATTGTATTTGGTCAATCTATTATTATTTAAATTTCTATCTTATTATTTTTAAAGATATTATTAATAAAATTAAGTTAATTATTTAATTATGGTTATTATAAAATCAAAAGAAGAATAAATTCAATATGAAAAAAGAAATTAATAACCAAATATATAATATTTAATTTTACAATTTTACAATTTTTTTTAACTAATTTAATATTAATTATAAATAAAAAACTGGTATAATTATAATAAATTTACTAATATGTTCATTGAGGAGTTACGTTATGAGCCACGTGCATAGCACGTAATGCGAAACTAGTACTTGAAAAAAGACTATATAAATAACTAAAATATGAGGAGCTAAGAGTCCAAAAAATTAACTAAAATGGTTTAAGTGCTAGTTTAAAAATATTACCATTTAATAATATTGAAAGCTCAAGTAGCAAAAAAAAAACTAAGATTTCTGTGATTTTTTTGAATAGTTTTTTTTATAACCTTTAACCAAAAATTTATGTATTTCAAAATAACGCCCAATTCAGATAATTTAGTTATTTTTGTTTTCCTTATTTTTAGGGTATTAAGCACTACGGTTCAACTGGTTGAGTAAATTACTCTTAAAAAATAAATTTTAGACATGAATTAGACTGTTTATGGTTCAATCGGTTTAATTGCAGGTTTGATCGAGTTAATCATGAGTTCAATCGACATTTCAGTTTGGTTCAACTGATTCAGTTCAACCGAATTTTTGGTTTTTAAGGTAACTTAGCCGAACACTTGACTGGTATTCGGTTCAAGCGGGCAGTTCGGTCCGGTTTTTTAATCACTAGGTATTAAGTTGCTTATTTATGAGGAAATATCACATGCCATAATGGCAGGATTTCCATTTGCCTAATGGTCCCCAACAGATTTTTTAATGTACGTACATTACTCTTATTCTATAGAATCTTGAGAAAATAACAATAAAAGTCATAATATACAATTCTTTTTCATCAATTACCATCTTAGTTGTAATTATTTCTTTATTATCATTATTATATCATTAAATACCACAAAAACACTTTAGTTTTCATCACTGCCATTTCTTTGTTATATCTGCACGTGTCTATTTATTCCTTACACTCATATCTCTACTTCAACCACTTTTTTATTTATTCCTCACACTCACATCTCTACATGTGTTTTATGGCAATTTTTTCTTTCTTTTTGCTTTTTATTTTTTTAACTGATTACTAACTCTCCATTTGACATACTGTATCCCTTTTCTTGCCTTTTCTATAGAAGACATTTAATTGCAGCTATACACGCGCGAATTAGTCTACTTTTTTTGTGATTTTTCTATTTTGATACTATAATCAAAGACATTTAATTACAGCTCAAAAAAATGAAAATAACTTTGAAATATACATCATACTGAAGCCTAAAAACAGTAAAATCATTCAAAACAAAAACTCAAATGATTTTTTCTATATTTGTCATTTTTTTTAACACAAATGATGTAATTATATATTTATGTATTTAAAATATATCAAAAATTTATCTATTATATAAATTTCAAAAACAATAATACTAATATTAATTTTAATTTTTAAATATAAATATATTAAATTTTTAAAATATAAAAGTACATGATACACAATTGATATAATTCTAAAAAATATAATTTTATGAATTACTTATCGGATACATTGTTGATACATATCGAATCTGCTCTAAAGCATAAATAATATATTTATCATGTATAAATTATGTATCAGTGATGTATTTATCAAATACATTTAAAATATTATTTTAAAATATAAAAATACATTAATGTATACCGAACACTAGTTTCATATATAAATTATATATATTGAAGATGTATTTATCAAGTACATTTAAAAATATATCTATCATGTATAAATTATATATCATCTATGTATCTAGTACGTACATTTGAAAATTTACATTTAAAATAGTAATTATACATCTTTGATACATATTATATACAACTCACAAAACAAAAATGTATCTATTATGTATAAATTATGTAGTAAAAAAATGTATCTATCATGTATAAATGATGTTTCAACGATGTATATATAAAGTACAATTAAAAAATGTATCTGTCATGTATAATTTATGTATCAGAGATGTATAAATATAAAATTGAATTGATCGATTGATTCAATTACATCGATAAAAATAAAAAATAACAATCAAAAAGTTTAATTAATTTGGTTAATTAAACTTTAATTTTACTATATCTAATCCACTTTTTTGATTCAAAATTTTGGAAAAGGAGAAATTACCCATATACGCGTCGTTAAACTATTTATTTGTTAAAATAATAAATCAATAATTATCTAATATATTTGAGATGAATCTGAAATGTATCTGAAATGAATCAAAAATATATTTGAAGTGTATCATACATGTATCCGCTCTAGAATATCTACGTTTAATTTCATATAACTGCCTTTAGCAATTTTAAAACGTTAGGGGCATATTTGAATCAACCATATGGCCGCACAATTGAATCAACCGACTAATTCGATAGGTTCATTTATATATTTATACATTTTCCGAGATATATTTTAAACATGATAGATACACTTTTAAAATGTACTTTATAAATACATCATGATATATATTTATACATGATAGATACATCATAATATATAATTATACATGACATAAAAATTAAATAATTTATAAAAATTGTATTATTTGTGTATTTGTGTATTTATGTATTTTTAAAATTTAATAAATTTAATAAATTTAAGTTTTTAAAATTAAAAGTAATATTATTTTTAAAATTTATGTTATATAAATGAATTATTTAGACATATTGTGTGTGTGTGTATGAGAAAAAGGGACCACGTGGTTAGAGAAAGAGGGAAAGAGAAACACATGTCTTCTTCTTATTGGGATGGCATGAATGTAAAGTTTTGGTGTTTTGTGGTATGAATGTAAAATAAATGAGCTAAATGGCAATTATTGTAATTGGAGCTCAATTTTTGGCATTTTTGTTGTTTTCTCTAGAATCTTCTCCTTTTTCTGAGATGGTTTTTAAAAGCCTTACCACATCTTGATTTCTCTGCATTTTAGCATTTTCATAGCATTTTTCATAACTTTCTTTTCAAAGTTTGTAAGAGTAATTGCATACTAGATTTGAAAATCGTACCTTTTTTTAGTTGACATTACTTTGTTTATTACAATTGAATAGGGTATGTATGAATTTAAAACTCTTAAATTTGAAGAATAATTTCTATTTTTAGGTTAGGATGTTAAAATAAATCAATTAACGTGATTTTAGTATCATTTAAAATCAGTTGATGTGATTTTATTCTAAATAATAATTAAAAGTTTATATAATTAATTTAATTGAAAAAGGCTTGTAAATTCATAATTAAGGCGTAACATAAAACTAAAAAGGCTTAATTTCTTAAAAAATCCCACCTTATATTTTTTTTTTCGTTTATACCCTGATCTTATAAAAACACCATTTGTACCCAATTTTGAGTTTTTATGTTTCATCTCTACCCCCAAAGTATTAAATTATACTCTTTTTATTTAAAAAAGAGTTTAAAACAATCCTTTATTTTTAACTTATATACTAATTAGATCTTAATGTTATTAATAGTACAAAAATACCATCTTCTTCACAAAATTAAAAATAATAATAATTTTTTTAAAAAAATATTTCCGAATTTTTTTTAATTTTTTTTAAAATATTTCCGACAAAAAAATTAAAAATAATAATAATTTTTTTATTTTTTTTTATTTTATAAAATTAAAAAAATTAATTAGTTATTTGGATGTATTTGATTATTTATTAAGTTTAAGGATTTATTTGTATTTTTAAAAATAGAAAAAAGTATGTTTTAAACTCTTTTTCAAATGAAAAGAGTACAATTTAATGCTTTTGGGTAGGGATGAAACATAAAAATCCAAAATTGGGTACAAATGGTGTTTTTACAAGATCAGGGTATAAACGAAGAAAAAGTGCAAGGTGGGTTTTTTTTTAAGGAATTAAGCCAAATAAAAATTGAGATACATTATTAACGGGGGTGTACAAAAACGAATCGAACTATAAAACAGAACCAAATCAAAAATTTCGGTTATTTAATGACTACAGTTTGTAGTCGTAGAAAAGTTTGGTATCGAGTTTTCGATTCGGTTTGGACATTTTAAAAACTGAAATAACTGAAAAACCAAATAAAAATTAAAAATATTAAGCCCTTGTTATTTAAAAATATCTCACTTTTTTAATTTTCCTCGGCGTAATGTAAAAATTAAAATTAAAATGCATTATTAATAAGGATGTACAAAAATCAGACCAAATTATATAACATAACAAAATCAAAATTGTAATTATGGTTTAGTTATTAAATGACTATGGTTTGTTTCGGTTTGTAACTATATAAAAGTTTGGAATTCAATTTTGAATTTGGTTTGGACAGCTTTAAAAACCAAAAATCCGAATAAAAATAATAAAAAATATTTTTAAAAAAATATAAGGTTTAATCACTTCAAAATATTTTTTTTTTCATCTACATCTCAATCTCACGTTTCAAGAATGTCAATCCTGGCATAGTTTTAATAAGTAAATTTTAACTGTAGCCAGTTATATTTTTTTTTTAAATCATGTATTTTTTTTTTTTTATAACCATTGTTTTATTTTGATTTGTATGTTTTATTGAAAAAAGAAAATTTTTGGACAAAAATGAAAAACATGGAAAGGTTTTTCTAAAGAAAATTAAATAGTTAGATACAACAGAAATGTAGTATTATGTACTTTCTCTCTCTTAATTAAATCCTCTCCCTTCTCTTTAAGAACACAACTCAAAACAAAGAGATTTTTAGATAGACTCAGTCCACCACGTCATCCGTGGACTAACCTATTATATAATGACACGTCATTAAAATGATAGCAATCTTGTAAATTCGTTTATTACTTATTTACACTTTTGAATAGTAATATTACAAGATTGCCATCATTTTAATGACGTGTCATTATGTGATAGGCTTAGTCCACGGATGACGTGGTGGACCGAGTCTATCTAATAATTTTTCCTTAAACAACTTCCTCCACCTTTTAATCTTTCCTTTTCCCTACTCTTAATAAATTCCTTTTAGTTTGTTTGTACAATAAAAATTTCATACTTGGAGATCTCTCCCTTTTAAAAAAAATTGAAGAAACAATTTCTTTTTTAGGGGGTGGATTTTTTATAAACCGGAAAACCATCATCTTGTTATTCATATGAGTTTATTCATTTTTTGATTTGGGAGTTTTTTTTCTTTTTGAATCGGTTGGAAGGACCTTTAGTCCGATCACGGTTATTGGATTTCTTGATCAGATCTAAGATTCTCAACTTAAAAAGTAGAAGAAATAATATTCTTGTATGTTTTTTAGGGGTTGGAAGAAACAAATTTTTGGCGGAGGTGGTCTTTTTTAGAGGATGAAAACCACTTTTCTACTTTTAACTAGTAGTTTGTCCAATATTCTAAAATTAGAGTTTTATAAGTCTTTAACTTGTTTAATTTATTTAAAGTCTCTTGTTGGTGATTGCTAATATTTTCATTAAATCTATCTATTTGATTCTTATTGAAGTGAAAGTTTGGAAAATAGGAACTTGAATGATCGAGCGGTTTCACAGTTTCAATCGGAAAGAAGAAAAATTACAGTCCCGCTACTCACTAGTTGAGAGCCTCGAGCCAAAAAAAAATGAAGGCAACGTCTTTGCGGATCAAAGGCTTCATTTTTTTCTTGTTTGATTAATTGTTGCTTGGATTCTTATAGTACCTTTTCCCTTGGTTGTCTGTTTGTTAAATCACAGTCTTAAAAATTTATTTGGTGATATATATAAGACGTTCATTTTGTACTTTAATCTCTTCAATGAATCTATTTTTGAAAAACAAATTATCAAAATTTGGCGAAAATTTAAATTTTTAAATGATTGACAAATTGTGATATAAATAAAAAAAATTGATATTATTAAATTATTACAGACATTATAAAAAAAACATATATTTTGACCTTTTTAATCTTTATTTTCATTGGAGAAACTGATAAAGGTGAATGATGGAATCCGAAATGCAGAATATTAAATAAACTGAATTGTACCGGATCCGGCTGTTTAGGAGAATTTGTGGACTCGCCCTAAACAAGTCATATATAACTGAGTTTCTGAAGACTCGCCCGACATAGACAATTCGAGAGGTTTCGCCTAATTTCAGTGATGACCGAAAATCCACTAAGATTCGCTAGATATCAGATCTCAGATCTAACACATTTCACCAAATATCTGAGATAACATGTACAATTCAACCACTTTAAACATTATAGAATATCCAGATCTTACGGATCTCTGATATGCTTTCCTAATTGGAATCACGTTCCTATTTAGGAGGCCTACCCTATTTAGAAGTCATTTATAAATAAGACTCTTGTTAAATAGAAATATGTTTCCTATTTGGATCCATTTGATGAATAAAAATCTCTTTCTTATTCCAACTCGACAAAGTATTCCTCTACAAGATATGCCTCCATACTCACTATTAAAGGATTTGAGGTATGCCTGCACACAGAATCGATTACGAATTATACTCTCTTAAACTCAATACTGACTTAATTATACCATCCGATCAGCTGTCTAACTTTTATTTTTCAGGTTAATTCCGTTGAAAAGACAAACTCCATCAATTGATATCATATGTGGAAAGAGCTTGACAACTTCGCTTCAAAAGCGAAAGAGTTTTTTTTGAGCTTAAACAAATTTTATTGAAGGATGAATTCCAGTAAAAATGGCCCAAAAAATAAACCTCCTATGGCTCCTAAAAGCACCAAAATCATTGAGCCTCCTACTCTGTCCACTGGAGAAAACGCCTCCACTGTCACAGAAGTAACACCAGCAGCACATATTGATCAATTAATATAAAATTATAAAGTCATTGTTGAATTAATTAAAATTTTAGTCACTGTTACAATTTTACGTCTTCATTTCTGTGCATACTAAATATTCTAAACTAAATAAATATGGAATATCTTTTATTAATTTATGTTCTAGGTCATGAATAAGTATAAATCAAAAATATAAATTTATAGTCAGCATAAAAACATGTCAACATACCTGAGATTTTTGACGCTGGATGAAGATTTGATATTTTGGACTTTGATAGGGTAAAATTCAGAATTTTGCTTATATAATTATTTGCGGAAAATTATTTTTTTTGCCGGAATTTGCGGTAATCGTTAAAGAAATAGTAATGTTGTATTTTTGAAAAGTTTAAACTTTCACATTTATATATTGTTTAAGAATAATTTAATAAAAATGAGGCTATACATTATAAAACAACATATTGTAGAATAAATATTTTATCTAATTAGAGTTTATTAATGTATCGAATAAGCTATAAGGTGGTGAGAAAATATATAATTGAATTATTGATATCAATAATGTTAATTTTATGGGTTAATGTCATAACAATTCAACAACTTTACACGTTTTTTCATTTTCATCATGCAGTTTAAATTTTATCATTTTTATGTATGAACTATCAGTTTTTTTCAAATTCATGCACGGTGCTAAGGTGTCGCGGTTTTATTGGTGTAATTCGTTAAGGTAAAGGTATTTACACCAATGAATAAATGTCACCTTAGCGCCATGTATGAATTTTAAAAAAAATGATAGTTCGTGTATGAAAATAACAAAATTTAAACTACGTGATTAAAATAAAAAAACTGCTAAAATTTGTGACTTTTTTAACATCAATTTTATTTTTATTAAAAATAGAGATTTGGCTGTATAAGGGGAGAGAAACTCTGGCAACACTTATTTAAATCAACCGTACTATATAGACTGCAAAGGTCGCGATCAAACTCACAACTTTATTTTATGATGCAAATGGAGAGGCACACAACCATTAGACAAGACCGTAACTTGCACATATTAGCAATTGTTTGAGATGTAAATTTAATAAACTATTATAATCACTTTATCAAAATCTAGATACAAGGAGAGTCAAAACAATTCATATTTGATCACATTGCAATTCTTTTAAATAAATATCTTAAAAATTTAAGGGTTAATTGTATAAAAAATCAACACCTTTACACGAAATTGTAAAAATAACACGACCTTTAATTTTTTTAAAAACAACATGGGCATATTTTTAGTGGCGCTTTTACTGACGTGGCATAACACGTGGTACTCTTATCAGGTGTCCAAGTTAACAAAATTTTATCTAAAAATGTGCATACGTTGTTTTTCAAAAGAAATAAAAGGTGGTGCCCTGAATTGACACGTTTTAAAATTTGTGTTATTTTTAAGATTTCGTGTAAAGGTGGTGATTTTATATGTAATTAGCCCAAAATTTTAAAAGTATAATATATTGCAATATGTAATTTGGTCGAAATTTTAGTTTTCCAAATTCAAATGAAGAAAATGTCATCTTAAAAAAAAGGGATGTCTTGAATTAAAAGAAAATATAATAATAATTTTTATTACAAATATCGCAGCCGTTGAAGCAGCTATGGGACCAACTATTTTTTTCGTCAATTTATTGTGATAGAAAATTAATTTGTATCAATAAATTAAATTCGCTGAGTGAGGAGAATTAATCATCTAGTATATAATTTTCATGCTGATTAATTTAATTGATTGATACGTGACGTATCCAATAATTTAATGGTTCACCAAATATTTGAATTAAGGCCAAATTCATTCTAAAATTCTCGTAATATTACCTTTTATTTTAGTTGGTCTCTGTCAATTTTTTTATATTTAAGTAATTCTTAAACTATTAATTTTACATTTCTGCGGTCCTTCCGTTAGAGTGTGTGCACAAACGCGTTTAACGATGTTAATTTTACATACAAAAATCATTCTTAAATCCCGTAATATTACTATTTGTTTTAGTTAATTCATATATTTTTTTGCATCTAAGTATTCATTGTACCACTATTTAACTGCGAATAATTTTACAAAATAAGTTTAAATAATTTTATTGCAAACCCCTACTTCGATTACAAAACTTAGTTGCGATAATATAATTGCACGAGTGTAACATAAAAATTAATAAGTGTGACAAAATATTTAAATCGTTAAATTTAGTAGGCCAATTTTGGGTGATACACATTTAAATTATTTGATTCATATTTAAATTAATTATTTTCAATAAGACAAATATTATTCATATAAAAAAAACGGTGCACTCAATTTTTTATTTAAACAAATTAATTATGGATTATATCAAAATATATATTTAAATATGGTTAATTTAAAGTATGGGTTTATAAAATTATTTAAATTTATTTTATAAAATTAATCGCAATTAAATTGTGGTACAATGAATAATTAAATGCAAAAAAATTAATATAGATTAACTAAAATAAAAAGTAATAGTATAAGAATTTAAGAATGAGTTTTGTATGTAAAATTAACATTGTTAAACGTGTTTGTGCACATGCTCTAACAGAAGGATCATATAAATGTAAAATTAATAGTATAAGGATTACTTAAATGCAAAAAAATTGACAGAGACTGATTAAAATAAAAAATAATAATAGAGGGACTTTTGAATGAATTTGGCCTTGAACCAACTATTCCCTAAATAGTAAACATATTAATGGATTTGGATATCCGTCTCTTTACGACCATGTTTGCATAGTGATTTTTCGTTTTAAGTCCGGTCTGAATCCGAACTTAAATAAAGTTTGCTATTTTACACCGGACTCGGACTTTTATTTTTATGCAATTCTTCATTTTAAATTCAAAAAGACCCGGGTGGAACCACCACATATAGAATATAAGGGCCGAATTTGAGCATGAAAAATACAGATCCGCCTAAATCCAGGCCGGGGTTAAACTTATATAAAAATAAAAATATCCGACAATCTGATCCATAAACAAGTCTATGTAATACCACTCAAATAATAATTTATTTTAATAAAAATATAAAAATTGCACATCATCTTACACTAATAACCAAATAAGAAAACAATGAAAAAATTACATCATAAAATAAAGAAAAAATCATTAGAATATTAAAATACAGTCGACCCTTTAATAATTAATATACATGGTGGATCAAATATTTATTAATTATTAGAATTATTAATTTATTGAATATTAAAAAGACGTAATATTGAAAATGGTTTCTTGAAATTTTATTAATTATTAGAATTATTAATTTATTGAGTAATAATTATTAGAAGATTTACTGTATATGTAAAATCTACAGTAAGAGTCAATCTAAAAATTAATTCAAAAATATCCTATTAAAATCAATAAATTTAAAATTCTTTAAAAACTTTATTAGAATTATTAGTAAAAATTCAAAGGTGGCTGCTCAAAAAAATATATAGAATTGTAATTTTTTAAAAAAGAAAATGAAAGAAAACTGAGAAAATATTTTTTTAATTGAATTCAAATTCAATTTTAACATCCATCAATAATTTCAAAAGTTAAATTATTGAAATAAGCTTTACTTACACAAAATATTGGTTTTTCCAAACTATTAAAATAAAATTAAAGTCACTTTCGGACTATACTAAATTATTTATTTTTTCACATCATTTTTTATTATTATCTTTCAAAAAAAGCTTTATATTGTTCTATTTTTTATAAAAAATTTATTGTCATTTTTCGTGAAAGATTTGTTATTTCTTTTCTATGAAGAGCTTTTTAAGTGGCAGTTGAATCAACTTATGATTGCAATTTCTTATATCAAAAATCAGTTTACACGTGATTAGAAAAATCTTATTGAGGGCTGCACTTTAATAGTGAAATAATTAATAATTACTCCCTCCGTCCCAAAATTAATAGGCAGTTTAGAACAAATATGGATATTAAGAAATTTATGATCCCTAAATAAAATGAGTTAATATATGGAAAAAATATCATGCTTGTCCTCATTAAATATAGTGATAATTTTTGTCTTTTTGTGATTTTTGTTGTGATTACAAGATATTCTCTATAATTAATGAAGGTATATTTGACAATTACTTATTTAAATAAATATATAGTGTTTACAATTCAGGACAAAAAAATTTAAAATAGTGCTTATCAATTTGGTACGGAGGGAGTACTTTTATTTTTATAAGCAGATCTGCGAACAAACAACATGTTTGTTTGTTGCATGTCAGGTCATTATGCATAAAAATTTGAATTTTTTTTATTTATAAATTTAACTATTTTATATTCGTCTTGATGAAATAAAAACAAAACAAAAAAATAAATTGTAGTAAATTATATATATAAAAAAACTCATCTAATATTTTTGATATTGTTTCTCAGAAAAGTTTTGTTATTCTACGTATTAGTTTATAAAAGTGCAAATTACTATGAAGACCCCATATTTGTCATAATTCACACTTCAATTCTTCTTATTTGAACATCAAAAGATATAGTCACTCACTTTTGTTTTTATTAACAGTTTAGTCTATATGTCTATTTTTGGTGTTAGTTAACGAAGTTAAAGGACCTAAGAATAAATTAATTTTTAAATATGTTGGACGAAATTGTTGACAAAAATGGGGCAAAATTGTTGAGAAAACAAAAGTGGAAGGTCATATAATTTCGTTAACTTTATTGATTAACACTAAAAATAGACAGAAAGATTAAATTGTTAACAAAAACAAAAGTGAGGGAGTATATGTTTGCTTTTCAAATAGAAGGAACTAAAATATGATTATAATAAATATAAGTGACTTTATAGTAATTTGTTCTTTATAAAAATAATTTTTCAATATATAATACAAAATTATATTTGATACATGATAATTTATTTTTTATATATGAAAAAATTCAACCGCAAATTTAATGAAACTTTATCTTATACAATACAATTAATCTATTTAGGAAAATATGCACAAACATAATCTAAATTTAACATATATTTCCATCACAACTAATTGATGATACAATTACTCAAAGTCACATAGTATGGCAAAATGCATTTCACACCTAATAAATCGCGAATTTTATACAATTTGGACCACAAAAAAAAATTGAAAATGTCTTCATCAAATTAATTTTTTTATTTATGCACCAAAGATCACATTTATATACAACCATCTTCCAACAAAAAAAAAAATACAACCCTAAACTAGTAAACTCTACTCATTCCCAAAATAAAAATAAAAAAATGAAATGGTCTCAAAATGGTTGTCGTGGAGAAAAATAACAGACCAATAATCTCATTCCACGTCAAAAAAAACTACCTTCCACAACACATTTTACATCTGTAACAAACGAGCGAGCTGGCTCGGATTGAAAACGCCAGGTAAGTGGCCCCCACTTTCTCCTTTCAACAAATGGGACACTTCCACGTATCTTTGATAATTAGCCTTTTCTTTACTCGGCTCGGCTTCTCTCCCCTTCTGGCTCGGCTTCAACTTCTTAGAATTATTATTATTAGCCTCCAAGCCGCTGCTTGTTGTTGATTCGGCTCGAGCCGGATCCCACGGCTGACTGAAGAGTGTGCCTTTAGTAAGAAACTCGTGAGCTAAATAACCGGCTAAGAGATGATTAGAAGAACCAGGAGAAAAAACCGGCGACTCAGCCGAGTCGATGACTTGATGAGATATAACCGGCTTAGGTAATTTTGTTAAAACGGGTGTAGGTGGAGTCGGCTTTAGAGTATCAAAACCCTCTCTATCTTTACGCTTATTATTATTTGACGTTAGAAAACGACGAGGAGGTAAACGCATCGTTTTGGTATTCATTTTTGACGTAACGATGCATGCCACGTCAGATACAAAGCAACCCCAAATCTAATTAAAAACAATTAAATAAATAGAAGACGACAGTAAATAAAATAAAATAACCCCCTTTAACCACAGTAAAAATACAAAACTGTCTGTTAAAAAATTTAAAAAAAATTTAAAAGAAAAATTAAATCGAATCAGATTTGCAGCAAAACAGAATCAGAGATAATTTTAGAGAGAGAAATAAGAGAGAAGAAATTTGAATAAGAGAAGGAGAGAGAAAGTGAGAGAAAAGGAATGAGTTTAAGGAAGGCTTGCTTTGTATTTATAGGAGACGAGTTTTGCATTTGCCCTTTCTTTTTTAAAGAAATTACGTTATGTGCCATTTTGATGAAATTACGATGCTGTCCTTGTTTTTATTTTAATGATTTTGTTACTCGGTGTTATGTACCTAACCTATTGTTCCTTCTCCATAGATTTATTATAGCATTACATTTTAATTACTATACTTTATTTAATTTTAGCCACATTTGAGACTTTCGATTTTAATTCGAGCTAATTTTAATATTGCAGTTATTAATCTGTTTTCACGAAAAATTATATTCTTCCTTGGAGTGTAAATATTTAACACTATATTCTTTTAAATTATATAATATATATACACATAGAATTGCTTAGTTATATTATTAAATTGAACAAATTACTCTAAGACACCTCATATTTATCATAATTCACAGTTTGATACTTTTTGTTTGAAAATTAAACGATTGGATATCTTAGTTTTGATTCTGTCAACGATTAGAGACTTCTGTTAGTTTTGTTAATCATTTGAAATTTACTTTCAAACGATTTAGTATCTCAGTTTTAATTATATAAACAATTTGATATCTCAGTTTTAATTATGTAAATGATTGGTACCTCATTTTCAAACGATGTGATATCTCACGTTTCATTCTGCTAACGATTTAGTATTTATATTTAACAGAAGGGGCTTATAGTTTACAAAATCAAAACTGAGTTATCAAATCGTTTGATTTTTAAACATGGGATATCAAACTGTCAATTATGATAAACGTGAGGAGTTTCAGAGTAATTTACTCAATTAAATTACATTAGATTTCTATTGATTTAAATAAGTTTTCTAACCCAACTACTGTATTCTTCTGTCAAGAACTTGGCATAATTTTTTAATTAATTTGAAAAATAATTGTTAATTAAATTAAATGGTATAAATATTAAATAACATTTTATTAGATTTTGTGTTTATTTTTTTTCCAAACTAGCACTCTTTCTTCCTAAATATTTTATAAAAGTTGGACCTAATAACTAAAGTAAACATAATTCTTTCATATGCTATAAATTGCATCCATTTTTTAAATTTTATTTTAATTTCACAATATTATATGCAAAAATAGAGATATGCCAATTCTTTGTATGAATTATAATGTAAGCGATACATAGACCGATATCAGATAGATTGAGTTGATGACTTGAAAAATTAATGTTACATGCATATTTTAATTCAAAAACTAATATGATCCAATATTATATTAAACCATATTGAATTGATTGATTGTTTGTTAGATTATCAAAATATTTTTAATTGATTTTAAATTTTGAAATGATCTATAGTCATATTCATATGCATTGTTATATATTTATATTAATGCTTATGTCAAAAGAAAAAATTAATGCTCATCTTCAATTTATTTTATTTTTTATAGTGAAGGTGATGTTTAATATAAAAGAATCGCACAGTTTAAAAATATTTTTTTGTAGTGTCACTTCTGTTTTAATCTTACAGTTATCAATTATATATTGTCAACTGAAATTTACATGTCATTTTATGTCAAAATTGAAATATTTATTTTCTGCAACCAATTAAATTTGAATAAATTTGGAAAAAAGAAACTAATAATTAATACTCCGTAGAGATAACAAAACCATCATTTAAATGTACATAATTATAATTGATTTATTAATATTAATAATATCTTTTTTCTTTTCTCACTGACAGGAGAATCTATTTCATTCCGTGTGAGTGGCAAGCCAAACTATTAATGGAACTAGTATACATATATATACGTGTGAAAGTTTGATAGGTTTGTATAATGAAATATACAGTTATTAAACTAATTTATTTCAAAATTAAATTAAATAAACATTAAATTTGAGATAAAATTAAATTAAATAAACATTAAATTTGAGATAAAATTAAATAAAATTAAAATGTTTGACTGAATTTGTGACCAATGTCTGAATTTTGCACGTGAATTGAATTTCTTTTCATTATTAACTCTATTTTAAGTTATGTGGTGTTTATACGGTGGTTGATGTTAAAAACAATAGATATTTGTTTTAAAATAAGGTGTAATTAAAGCTATTTTTTTAAAATATTGGCTACATTATAGTAATTTTTTTAATTGCTGTAATTAAAATTTAAATAACAAATTAATTAGTCGGTCAAAATAATTTTATTTTCAATGTACATTCCATCATGACTTAAACCTTAGAAAACGTTCACAACATTAAACAAGTAAATAATGAAATTGGTGCTTTCAAGTTATCATGCTCAAGTATTTTTTAAGGAGAAATTGTCAAATTTGATGGTGTTCTAAGATTTGCCAAAACAGGCTATATTATTTAATTTGATGAAATCCCATATTAATATTTTTGATTAAACTTGCATTTTTAAATTGATAGTCCTAACAATTAGACTTGTAATCAATCTTAAATATGAGCACAGTTCATATCTATTTTCTGCAGTAAAATTGTATTACATTGATTGGTCAGATCACTTATAATCTGGTATCAACTACTCCCTCCATTACAAATTATAGAGAAAATTAAGCCTCTGAATCTTTTTTCTAAAAAAAAGTTTACAACAAAATACCAAAAACTTTTTACTGTTATAAAAATAGTTTTTACCTTATTTTTACAAAAATACACCATCTACCAACAACATACCAGGTAATCTACAAAAAGAACGTATTTACAAAAAGAAAGAAAGAATAGAGCATACTTTTGCAAACATTTTGCTGAAAATAAAGATTTTTGTAAAAAATCTTTAAATATAGGGCGAAAAGTAATCATTATTATTATATGACAAAAATTAACAATGATGGAGCGGTTTGAACACCTTCTAACAGAGTTTCGTCTAGTGGTATCATTCGGAACGACAACGGTGGTAGAATTTTTGGCCATAACAATTGTATTATGTTGTACTCGGTGCTCTGAGCTAAGATCTGGGGCGCTATTGACTGGTTGAAATTGCCTAAAATCGTAGTTGTAAAAATATCATTTTTGAACCAAGCCGATAGTTTGATTTTAATATTTATCAGTTGTTACTAGTACTAAAATGTAGAGAAAATTACCGTGAGGCCCTCCACATATGTCGTAATTTATATTTTGGTACTTCATGTTTAAAAATCAGGCAGTTCGGTACCTCACTTTCAATTCCATTAACAATTAAGAGATTATGTTAGTTCTGATAACAATTTGGCACTCACTTCCAAACGATTTGGTACTTCGCTTTCAATTATGTTAACGATTTGATGTCTCATTTTCAAACAACTTGGTACCCAAATTTAATAGAAAGTTATAATTATTTACATAATTAAAATAAAAGTAATATATCAAATCATTCCATTTTCAAACATGAGGTACTAAACTATAAATTATAATATATATAAAAATCTCACATTAATTTGCTCTAAAATATATTATTTTTATAATAAACAAAGACCTTCATAAATTTTCACTAAATATCTTCATTACCTTTCCAAGATCAATATTTAGTATTTATAATTAATTAAAAAAATGTATGAACTACTACCAATATAACTAATTTACCTCATTATTAAAAAAAAACTAATTTACCTCACAGATTTACATAAGAGATTGCAAGTAGGTTCTTTATATTATAAACAAATTTTTGAACTTTTAAAATTACATTTATAATAAAATTTAGAAACAATTAAATGTTAATTTGAGAAATAAACAAAATATTAATGGTCTTTTGAATTTTTTTCCATGTTGTAAGTGGAGAGTGAAACTCACTCAAGGGGGTGCGACTGAGAAAGGGCGTTGGAGGGGATTTTTTGAAACGAAAATGCAAGTTTTGGGTCGGTTTGTTCCAAAAACGGCAAATTGACTCATTTGATATTTTTGAGGAGGTGATTTGAACTTTTATTCATATACTAAAAGCGTAGCCTAAACTGACTTTAGTACCGGGAAGTTAGTCGGACAACCACCATCCGGTTAGTTTCTACCTGTTTTGCAGGTTACGCATCGAATCTGAAGACAGACTCCATCAATTCTCATTTCTACACTAATTTATTGAATCAAATAATATATAAAAAATAATCATTCTCATTTTTGTTTCTTTTTATACCTTTTATAATTTTATTCTTAACCATGAACCCTTTAGTTGTTTAGTGGTTGGCGATAGTTTGTTAATAAATAAAAGGCTTAATTACTTAAAAACACCCCACTTTGAATTTTTTTTCGTTTATACCCCGACGTAGAAAAATTTTCAATTATACCCTAATTTGGGTTTTTCGTTTTCAACTCTACCCCGAAATACTAAATTGTTCTTTTTTCATCTGAAAAAAAGATTAAAATAGTCTCTTATTTTTAATTTATATTCTAATTAAACGTTAATATTATTAATTATACAAAAATACCATCTTCTTTAAAAAAAAAATTAACTAATAATAACTATTTAATTTATATTATCATTAATTTTTTCAAAATTTAAAAACTTAACAAAATTAATATATAATTAAAATAATTAAAAAAAATCCGATTTTTTTTCCGAAGGAGGAGCAAATCTGCTCCTCCTCCCAGCTCCTCCTCCATGGAAGGAGCAGCTGCTCCTTCCTTCCATGAAGGAAGAGCTGCGTGCTCCTTCCTTCATGGAAGGAAGGATTTGCTCCTTCCTTCCATGGAAGGAAGGAGAAGAGCTCCTCTCATGGAAGGAGGAGCACAATGAGAGGAGCACAAATTAAATACGAACCTCTGCATTCTCGTATGATTTTCAGTTTTTCACCCCTCTACAAGAAAGAGAGAGTGAAACACTTAATTAAAAAAACTAACCCTAATTAACTCTAATTTGCTCTAATTTAAATCCTGATTAACCCTAATTGAAAATCTAATTAAAACCCATTTCTAAAACTGAAACCCGCCATCTACACCATTTCTAAAACTGATAGCCCTAATTTTAATCTCAATCAACCCTAATTGAAAACCTAATTCAACTTTTCTAGCGAGGATTCAACTTTTCCTTTGTACGTTTTTTAATACTCCAAAATAGCACAACGCATCAAAAATTAATGCAGCATTTTCCTTGTGAGGCTTAATGCCATGAAAAATGGCATTTCATAATAATGTCAAGGCAAGGCACTGTGGTTTGTACATTTATAATTTATGGCTTTACTAAAATGGTTACCCTGCGTTGTAGCCTAGCTGATGGTTCTCTTCAACGGGCACAATCATCCATTTGGGAATTGAGAGATTTAGAAATTTACCTCAAAAAAAATAATAATAGGACTTTATACCTCAGAGCGGAAAAGTCAATGAAAATATATCACAGTTTTAATTGTTTTGTGTTTGTACTCCCGTGTCTAAAGAAATTGATATTATACTCTGAGTATAAAATGTCCAATCTCTCTTTCTCTCTTTCCACGCGCATCTGCATCTGTGCCTACTCTAACTAATAAATTCTATTATGAAAGTGCATCTGTGCCTATTCTAACTAACAAATTTTATTATGATATTTCTTTCATATTTAATTTTTTTTATTCTTTTTTTTTTCATTCTTTAAATTAACAAATGCGCAGATTATAACAATAAATTTAACATCTTTTTTTTCATTTATTTAAATATTATCAAAATTTTCTAACAATTTTAAAACATATGCTAATAATTTAATATTTACTTTTATTAATATTAAATTTAAAAGAATAAAATAATTATCACCTTATCATATGATTATCACTGTATCATCTTATCATCTTATCATATGATTATCACAGCTTCACCTTAGCATGTAATTATCAGTGTATCATATTTCACTGACATCTTATTATCATGCCATTATCAATATCGTAAATTATAAATTATTATATGATAATGTGATGATTACTGCTGGAAAATATTAGACAAAATACAATATCATATTATCATATGATTATCACAGTATTACATTATCATATGATTATCACATTTTCACCTTATCATATAATTATTAATGTATCATATTGCATTGTCATCTTATTATCATGTCATTATCAGTATCGTATGTAGCAGATTATTATCATATCAATATCATAATTTTTCTAGTAATTTATTTTTCATGCAAATATCATATTATCATACTATTATCATTTTATTATCAATAAGAACCTTATCATACTATTGTCTTCACATTATCATCTCGTTATCATAATTTTTATGTAATTTTTTTCTATATAGGTATCATATTATCATACTATTATCATAACTTTATTATTTAATTATCATCTGGTTATCACTGATATCATGAATTTTTTGGTAATTATATTTTCACGTACGTTATCATCCAATTATCATAACCTTATCATACTTCATTATCATCTAGTTATCATAATTTTTATGTAATTTTTTTTCCATATAGTTATCATATTATCATACTATTATCATAACTTTATTATTTAATTATCACTGATATCATGAATTTTTTGTAATTATATTTTCACGTACGTTATCATTCGATTATCATAACTTTATCATACTTCATTATCATCTAGTTATCATAGTGTTACAATGCAGTGATACTCATATGATAATCAGACGTTGTTTTTTTATAAAAAAATATTTTTTTCTCTTCAGTTTTATGATAATGGCATGATAATGCAGTGATAATCAGATGATAATCAGATGCTGTTTTTTTTTGCAGAAAATCGTTTTTTTGTGCAGAAAATTATTTTTTTCATCATAACATCGTATTTTATGCAGATTTTTAGATCTAAAGTTAAAAAAATCGAGATTAATTTATTTAGATATCAAAGTTAAAATAAATTGTATTTATCACCACGAATTAAGAAAATAATCGCTAAAATCAAATTTGAAAGAGCGGCGGAGCGACGACGAAACGATGGCGGAGCGACGGCGGATCGATGAAGGAACGATGACGAAAAAAAGAATAAAAATGGAGAAGAAAAGAAGAATAAAGAAGAAGAAAAAAATGGCGAAAAAAAAGAAAGCAGAGAAGAGAAAGAAGAAGAAAGAGAAAGGAAAGAGAAAGAGAAAAAAAGAGTGACAAGTGGTATATGATTAGAGTAAAAGAAATATGATTAGAGTAAAATAATAATAAGAAGTAGGTATAATTATAATATAAACATGTCTTAAAGTAAGAAAATAATTATATTAAAAGGATGAGGTATTTTCTCTATCTTTTCCTTCTTGAGGTAGGAAATCATATTATTTTTAAAAAGAGAGTAGTTTTCCTAAATTTCTCTTGGGAATTATCTATTTTGATATTGGAATAACCCATTTTCAGGTCCTTAAATTATACCTATTTTGTTCATCCGGTCCTTAAATTATTTTTTGTCCTTATTTTTCCTTAAACTTAGCAAAAAATTATTTTCAAGTCATTGAGCATAAAAATGACGTTGTTTTGTTATTTTTGAAAATGCAATTTGTTATCCTAAACGGCGTCGTTTTTGTCAATTAAGGACTCGAAAATGATTTTTCGCTAAATTGAAGGACCAGATAAGGACAAAAAATAGTTTATGGACCGGATGAGCAAAATATTTATAGTTTAAGAACTTGAAAATGAGTTATTCATTTGATATTCTACAATTTCACATTCCATAAAATTAAAATTTATAGATTTTAAATTTTTTCAATTCAAACTTTTAGACACATTTATAGTTATAGGACAATTTATACATACTAGTTTTGCATTACGTGCTATGCACGTGGCTCATAACGTAACTCGTCAATAAACATATTAGTAAATTTATTATAATTATATCAATTTTTTTATTTATAATTAATATTAAATTACTTAAGAATTTTTGTAAAAGTAAATATAATATATTCGGTTATTAAAATTTTCCATACCGAATTTATTCTTCTTTTAGTTTTATAATAACCATAATTAAATAATTAATTTAATTTTATTAATAATATTTTTAAAAATAATAAGATAGGAATTTAAATAATATTATATTAACCAAATACAATATTTTAATTTTGTAGTTCAATCAAATTAAAAATAGGTATTCCTACTAATTTGAAGACAATTTAGTAATTTTTTACATACTAAAAACTAAATTAGAGATAATTTAGCTACCTATTCTAATTAGAACTTTAATTACAATAGTGATTAATTAAATAACTAATTAGTTAATGACTATAAATCCTTTATTTAGTAGTAAACTGAAAAGGATTATTCAGTAAATTTGCCTGCTCCCCCACCCTCCCATCCGTACTTTTATATATAGTATAGATACATTAATTGTACTTTCCAAATTTTAAAATTTAAATAATTAGTTTATCATTTTTGTCATCTATTATAACGGAAGAAGAAGGATTTTGAGCCAGGAAGCTTTAGCCCGGTTGGCTAAGCTCCTTTGACAATTCAAAGAGACCTTAAATACGATTTAACTAACAATTTGACCCCTCAACTTATAAGCAATGTACAACTAACATATAAATTAATTTTTAGATAAATTAGTCATGAATTTATATATTATAGGCAATTAGCCCATTTTGACAATTTACCCTCTAAGCTTATAAATTATTTATCCCTAAATTGGCAATTTGCCCTATAAAAATTTAAGCTAATTTTTAAATATGGAATTAATTGCCCATAATATACAAGTTCATGATTATTTGCCCTTAAAATTAATTTATGTGTTAATTACCCATTGCTTACAAGTTGAGGGGGCAAATTGCTACTTAAGTTCCTTGGATATCATCCAGACTTCTGCAGTCAGTAAACTAATTTTAAAAATGAATTTCAAAACTGGTATTAATATTATAACTAACTTCCGATGACTCCTACTCTCAGATAAAAGAGGAAGAAGTATTTTGACGCATTTATTTAGATTTGATTTTAAAACTTAATTTGAAAGAGTTATGTCCAGATATATACCGTTAGAGTTAAAGTTTATTAACAATTATTTTATTTTTTATTTGAGAAATAATCAAGTTACTCGTCTTTTAATCATTTAATTCAAGAAAAATAAAAATAATAAGAGAAATTCTTAGATAAATTTAGTTTACCACATCACCCGTGAACTAAATCTTTCACATTATAACACATTATTGAAATAATTGTAATATTATACATTTATTACAATATTGTCATTATTTCCAACATTTTATATGATAAATTTAGTATACTAGATTGAATCTACTTAAAAAAAAGTTCCCCATATGTGTTAGACGTACAAATTGTTGGAAAAATTAAGGAGCAGAATGAGTGGCTAGTAAGGGTACGTAAAAAATTTAAATAACTTGGCAAATTTGATTCAATTTGAAACTGTAAATAAATTAGGTTCAATTTAGAATTATAAAAATAACAATTCAATTTATTTTTGGCACAAAAAAAATATGAAAAATCAAATCAATACGATCATCCAAACTAGTTGATTCGGTTTACTTTAATTTAAACATTTTAAAATTCGTATTAATTTATTATGTTTCGGTTTTAAAATTAATTACACTTCATTTGAACTGAATGCACAATTTTAATGGCCGTTCTTTTTTTTTGTACAGGGTCCATGAGATTTTCTGAACGGGTCTTAACTATGAGACGGCACCTTTAAGCCTTCCACATTCAGACTAATCCCCACTCGAGCCGTGTAGGTCCCTTGCGGGAGGCAAACTCTGGCCCCAAGTTTTAAACGGCTTCATATATGAGTACGGTTCGAATCCGTGACCTCATTTAAGTTAGAAGAGCGCCTTACCAACTCATCTACACCTTCGGGTTTTTAATGGCCGTTCTTTGAACAATAGTTATCAGTTAGTCATTCTCTTATCTTTTTTGGAGTTATTTCTCTCTTTTAATCATCCCGCTCTATTTGTTATTGTATTATTAATTATATTTTTACTTACTAATTCTTTTCTTTATTTTTTAATTTAGTCATTGGTTTTGATGTCTAAATTTTCAAAACAAGTTGTGATTAACAAGATGAGAATTCAATTAAGTAATACATACAAATTGAGTTCTAAATCCATTTGATCCATATAAAACCTAATTAAGCATAATCCAACTCAGCTAATTTATAAATGGAAACTTAGATAGCAAAGGCTGGGACTTAAAAATTCATGGTAGGTGGAAAAAGAGATCAGTTGATTATTTTGCCAAAGGAAAATAAAATTATAAAAAAATTGGATAAGTATTTATCATGTGGTTTGGTCCCTAGCAGAATAAAACAAGCCATTGATCAATTATTTATTTATTGTAAAATTGCCTCTTTCTAAAGTGCCTAAATGAAGCAGTCATGAGTCTCACATGTTAGATTTAAAATTGGATAATAATATCAAAGATTCAAGAAAACCATGTGATAATCATGCACATAAATATTTAGATAGTATAACATTTGGAAAAGTAGGGTAAAGGAGGTGATGCTAAAATTTTGTGTACTCTAAATTATTATATTTATTATCAGAAATTTTTATATTTTATATTTATATTCAAACAAAGTACAATTTATCAAACTCAACATCATTTTTTCAATCAACAAAATTAATACCATCAATCATTTGCATAAGAGTATAACTTTCACCTTAAGGATTATTTTTTCTTAAAAATTTAAAAACAAAGAATTATAAATAACTTTAAAAATTTAAAATACTGCAAGTTTTCATTATATAATATAGATGTATATATTACATCAAAATGTTTATAATAAAACTTAATTATACCATTATATATATATATATATATATATATATATATATATATATATATAAAGAGCAAAATAATAAAATGTATAATATTTGCACTTTGAGTTATTTAATTATTGTGTTCTTCTCATACTGTCATGTTTGCTCCTTTTTTTTTTGAAAAAAGGGTCATTCATGCCCGTAAGTTTTAGAGTCTGGATCAAGTAAGCACTCAACGTCCGGAAAAATTCCTCCATGCCCCCAATGTTTGTAAAAATGAACAATCAGTCCCCTCGATTTAACGCCGTTTCATTACTCCTAATACTCCGTTAGTCTAATCCTATGTGGCAAAGATAAAAGGATCATTTAATGCCCTTAAGGTTTGGCTCAGGGATCAAGTGAGCCCTCAATATTTGAAAAAATTCACTTATGCCCCCAACGTTTGAAAAGGTTTACTTATACCCCCAAAGTTTGAAAAATGAATAGTTAGACCCTTTTAACATTGTTTCATTGCTTCCCAAATTCCGTTGGTGTGATCTTACGTGGCTAATTTTTCTTTTTTCCGTTTAATCGAATCATAGGTGACCAACGTCGAACAATTAATCAGTAACAATTGTCTGCTAGCATTGAAGACAATTAAACGTAATTAATAATGAAACATAAATTATAAAAAATCAGTTCATTCATCTTTTTTACGTGTTCCGATTCGACAATTACATTCCTCTAAAATTAGAAACCCAACAATTATATAAAAAATTAACTAAAAGGATGATAAAATAGATTTCGACCTTTTAACCAACACTTTGAATACCACCTTATAAATCACATTACAAAAGCTAATTAGTCTCTGATTTATTTAAGGATAAGAGTTAATATGGTATAATTTATATTAGAGGACGTCATTTTCCAAATTAAAAAAATTCAAGGCTTAGATGCATAAAAAATCACCAACTTTCGCGTGTTTTTGGTATTTAACACGAACTTTTAATTTTGGCGTAAAAATACATATACTATCAATTTTTTGCATATAAGACCAAGCTTGCATTTTTTTCAAAAAACGATGTCGTTTTAAGGCAAAAACGGTGCCGTTTTAGGGGAGAAACGGTGTCGTTTTATGCCCAAAATGATGTTCGTGTTATTATTACAAAAATCAGACAGTTCGTGTATTTTTATGCCAAAATTAAAAGTTCGTGTTAAATAGCAAAAACACGCGAAAGTTTGTGATTTTTTATGCATTTAAGCCAAAATTCAATCACAAGTCTGCTCATAGAGATAGCAACTTCTTTAGTTCTTTTTGAGTGTCTCATTTTAATTGATAACTTTTATTTCTAAATAAATGTTAAATTTTTTTTTTACACTCTTCAGTTTAGAAATAATATTTTTAAAGAGATAATGAATTTAATATAATACGAGAATATGAAAATAAATAATTTTAAATTTTTAAATAATATATAAAGAGAATCTTTTCAAATAAATTGAGAGGAAAGATAGTAACATACACATTTGAAGAAATAATATAGATAAGTTCTCAAAATTTTATGAATTTTGTTTCTTATGAATTAATTTATTATAGAAACAAACTAATTGATACAACATATTTTTATTAATTAATTAATTTTTTTATTTTTTTATTCATTAATTAAATATAATTGACAGAAATTTAAAAATTATTAATTTTTTAAAAGATAAATTCAATAATATATATAGTTATGAATTTATAAATTATGATTTCTTTTTAAATATTATTATTAAAATTAAAAAGTTAAAGTTCCAGCCATAGATTCTAGTTTTATTTAAAAGTTTGTTAACAAATTATATACAAAACCAAACCAAACTTAGAAGCAGCTTTTCCGTAATATCAAACTAACCGAACCATTTTTTTTATAATTGAATTGAATCGAACTGAAATAATTTTTTTTGTTCTTTTAGAATCGAATTGAATTAAACTGAACTAATTTTTTTTCAATAATAGACTAAATCAAAATTTTAAGGAATTTTTATTTTTCATATAGAACAGTCCCATTAGTTCGGTCAATTGTTTGATTAGGTCGGATTTTCAATTTTGTCTATTATTCTCTCCATCACAATAGACTTGTTCATTTCTATATTATCACATAATTTAAGAAAATCCAATTAACGCTATAAATATCTATAACTTTTTTCTACTTTTCCTATATACCCTTATTTAATATAGTCACTAATATCTCATTTACTTATAAAAAGCAATAAATACTAGCTCATACGTGAGTTTTAAATAGGAATAATGTAAAAAAATTAATTTTAAAAATTGTCACTTTACTAAGAATGGTTAAGAGTTTTGAGATAAAATAAATAGAAAAAAATGTACGACTCTATTGTGACGGAAGGAGTTAATTTAAATAAAAAATTATGTCTAAAATTAAACTGAACCGATTAAAAATTTATTTTATAATATCAAAATTAACCAGACGTGGTTCGGTTTTTACACTTATTATCATTTTCATTCCAATTTCTTCACTAATTAATTGAACTATAATATTTTTATTTTTATTACTTTCCATTCTTATTTCTATTCTCGAAAGCCAAATAAAAAAAAGTATCCAAATCCAAAATCATTTTGCTATTTCCTAAAAAAATTAGAAAAATGCTTTTGCTATGGATCTATGTAGAAACCTATATAATGGAGGAAGGTTCATAATCCAGTACAGATAATACAGACAAGTTTCCAACTTAAACAAAGACAAAAGTTAAACTCTCTCAACTTAAAACCCTAGCCGCATATCTTCAAGGGAGGTGATTTTGGCCATTTTTTGGTCTAAAATCACCTCCCTCACTCTCAAATCTCTTCTATTGTAGTGTTTGCTTTCAATAATTTTAGATTTTAGTTTTATTTTGTGCTTCTTCTCTTCCTTTATGGAGTTTTTGTCTTCCTTTGTGGAGTTATTTTTACCCTTTGTGGATTTTCTTATTTCCTTCATGGAAATTATCTTGGGGTGTAGATCTAAAGTATTATCAAGAGAATTTTTATTTCTATTATTCTATCAATCGGACTCATGCAAAGACCAAAGAGTCGATTTGTGGTTTAAAATAATCACCGAGTGGAGCGGGCGGATCGCCGAGTTGCACATCCAAAGAGCTCCGTCAACGCGTTTGAAGAATTTAGATATAAATTTCTGCTATTTTACTGATGTCCTACTCTCTATGTACTTCTTGAATGTATTGTTTAGCTTACATTTAGATCAAGTTGTACGTTTATTTACCTATTAATGAAATATTATTATTATTATCAAAAAAAAACAAAGACAAAAGTTTATGATGAACCTTATCTTAATTTCATAAAAAATCACGAACTTTACACGAAATTTCATTTTAATCACGACTTTTAAAAATTGTCATATAAAACCATGATCTTTTTTTTTAAAATCTATCACCGATTATTTTCCGGTATATTTTTACCTTTTATTTTTTTTTCAAATCACTCAGATTCCGGTTGCCACGTCAGTAAAAATACACTGAAAATTAATTTAGTGATAAATTTGAAAAAAAATGAAAGATCATGGTTTTATATGACAACTTTTAAAAGTCGTGATTAAAATGAAATTTTGTGTAAAGGTCATGATTTTTTTGGAATTAACCCAATAAACTATTATAAGGATTAAATATCATATTTTATATAAAATAAAAAAATTAATGTATTGTTAATATAATAATATAAAATGTATGATTTTAATTAATATAATGCATAAATTTAAAAATAGTAATTATCCACTATATATTATATATATCTTTGTCACGACATATAATATTTTAATATGTTTATATATAATTAAAAAAGTTCAATCTAATTTTTTAAAATTTAAATATTTTTTTTTAAGTTTAAGGATTTGTGCTCCCCTCGAAATGCAGAAATTATATCCATTCGGAAGGGTCTCTCTTGGCTTAATGGCAGATACAAAGTTATCCTTGAATTGAATGCTCTGAAAATTATATCGGATATTAAACAACCTCTCAAGGTTGGAATCGATAATTGTTGCTCTTTAGCATGTTTCTTTTATTTTTATAAGACGATCTGCGAATTCTGCTGCTCATTCGCTTGCGCAAGCAGCTCGTTTTTGTCAGGTCGGCAAGAGTGGTTTGATGATTTCCCTGCACTTTTTATGGATATAACCGCTTTGAATTGATTTATCAAATAAAGCCTCATTTTACCTTAAAAATATTTTAAAATAGATGAAAGATGTATTTTTTTCTCATTTAACATCCATAAATCATCCCTAAATGTGAGAACTAGACTAATTTAATTTGTTAAATATCAAAATCAACAAGAAAGAGAGAAATTGGGAGATGCACCTTTTCCAGTGCCAATATAGAAAATAGGAATCCGTGATAAGTTTGCCAAGTCTATTTTTATTCTCACGCTTTCTTAAGAATCTTCATTTGCTAAGAAAATAAAGTCAGTTCTTCATGTTTAAGAGATAATCATTATCATTGTTGAAGTTTTATCTAGGAAAAAGGTTTGTTTATGTCCCTAATATTCACTCCAAAACCACAATTTGCCCCTACATTTGATTTTGGCTGAAATACACCTCTAATGTTTTAAAACTGCCGTATTTATGCCCTTACTTTTGACGGGGTTAAATATTTCAAACTTTTTGTCATTTCTTTCCTACGTGACTGATGACATGGCTGGCGACTAGGCAAAGGTTTGTTGATGCCCCTAATGTTTATCCCAAGGTATAGATTTGCCCTTAGTTTAAACATTAATTTAAATTATTTTCTAAATATGAAGGATTTTTTAAAGTTTTTACACTTCGTAACTCCGGCGAGTACATTGGATCAAAAATCAATATGAAATGTTATAAGTAATTTTAATTTAATAATTAACTTAATTAATCATAATTAATCATTAAATTAGAATAATTATGACTAATTAAGTTAATTTAAGATTAAGTTAAAATTATTTATGATATTTCGTACTAATAATTCGCCGGAGTTACGGAGTGTAAAAATTCTAAAAAATAAATTCTTTTATTTTTATTGAAAAATTAATTTAAATTAATCTTTAAACTAAGGGCAAATATGAGCCTTGGGGTAAACATCAGGGGCACAAACAAACTTGTGCTTAGGTGTCCAGCCATATCATCAGTCGCGTAGGAAAGAGATAACATAAAATTTGAAATATTTAACCCCGTCAAAAGTAAGGGCATAAATAGGTCGGTTTTAAAACATTAGTATTGTATTTCAGGAAAAATTGAATGTAGGGGCAAATCATGGCCTTAGGGTAAACATTAGAGGTATAAATAAACTTTTTTCCTTTTATTTAACAATTTCAAATTTTAATCATTTAATTATTTAAAACGGTATCAGATTAGGGTCTTTGTGATAAAAAAAAGTTTAGACATTTTTGACAATGTCATTTAATTAATATATGAGATAAAGTAGATATTTTTAGGCCTAATGATGTCAAAAAATATATATAAAAGAACGTTAAACTTTTAAAAGTTGTAAATCATCTCAATTTGATACTTTCATTGTAATTTTATCTATACTTTTTAATTAAAATTTAATTGTGTCAGTTTGTAATCTCAGTTCAATACTCATTTGCCTCTATTTTATTTTCAAACATTAAAAGATAAAAAAAGTTATATCTAAACTTTTTGTGGTTGTTTTTTTGTTGATTGTGAGTTGAATTTTGTAATTGCAAAAATTAAATTTTCTAATTAAGGAGCTAGTATAGAAATTAAACTAAAAATTAAAACAATTATATTAGTTAAAAATTAATAAATTAAAATAGATTTATAAACTTTAAATTTTTACTTAAATTTATAAGGAAATCAAAATGTTTGATTTTTTAGTGTAAGTAAACCTATTTTAAAGGACTTTTACGGTCATAATTAGGACTAATGTTATATAACCCAACACTTTTAACTCACCTTATACAGTCCGGCGTGGCAATTAAAGAGTGGATTGATTAAATTCTGTTTTTTTGAAATATACACTTTTGGATGGAAATTGGACAAATGGAACCTTACCACGCAAGGTGGGTTAAAAGAGTTGGATTAAAAACATGGGTTATAGAGCATTTTCTAATAATTAGTTCCTCATCTATACTATCTATAAAAATACGGATAAGGGTGGGGGGCCATATACATTTACGTTAATATTTTTTTTACTTTATAAAATATACTTATTAATTAAAAAACTATTGAGATAATAATTAGAGTTAGAGTATTAACTAAAATAAACTACTTATAATATTTCTCAAAACAATTGTCTAGAGTACTAACTAAAATAGACTACTCTAAATATTTAATAATTGTTATTTAATCATCGAAAATTCTAATTAAGATAAAATATTTCTAATAAATCATTAATTCAATGACTGTAGTTCGAGTAGTAATCAAAATAAACTACTTATAATACTATTTTAATATGTCTAGAATTCTAATTAATGTAAAATATTTCTAATAAATTATTAATTTAATTGTTACTTAATATTTTTTTATTTATATTTTCTATAAATAAGATAAACTATTCTTAATATATAATTATTTGACGAGTCACACTACGAGGCACATGTGAAACACGTAAAGCGACACTAGTACTTTTAAATGACGTCAAATTCTTCTTACCTTAATATAGGAACTAAGTTCATATAAAGATTAGGTCTAATTATTTAAAAAAATCTCATCTTATAATTTTTTTGCAAATATATTCTGATTTAGAAAAAAGTTTAATTGTATCCTATTTTTAATTTTCATGTTTCGTCTCTATTCTAAATTTAAAAAATTTGACAGTTTAATTAATCAAAAGATAAAAACATTTAAAATAATTAAATAGAAGGGTTATATCATCTGTTTTTTTTTTTAAAATACAAATAAATTCTTCAATTGTAAAAATGTTTAAATAGATCCTACAAATTAATTGTTTTTAAAATTTTATTTAAAATTAAATAAATTAAAATCCACCATTGTACTCCTCTTATTTTCGAACCCGCTATCGAAAACCGATAAACTTTTGGAATTTTTTTTTTAATAAGGGCAAGGAGCATGCTCCTCGGAAAAACGAGGAGCAGCTGCCTCGACCAGTCCTTATTGCATTCATCGTTTTATTTAATTAATTTTCGGCTTCATTTAAATATTATTTAAATCAATTAATGCTTCAGATTTATGGGAGATAAAGTAGATATTGACTATATCGAATGAAGTTATCGATAAAGATAATGAAACATGAAGTACCATGCTTTTTATGTTTTTAATTCAAACATTTTACTTATTATAGAAATAAGCCAATAACCAAATTGCATTTTTCTATTGCAATAATAGTTAAATTAGTGGTCAAATTTGTTATTTTTAATTAGGCTATTAAGCTATTATTAAAAGTAACTACACTATTATTATTAACAATAATGTAATATACATAAAAGTATTATCTAATTACACCTTACTATTTTAATATGATATAATATAATAAGTACTAAATTTTGTAAATAATCATTAACTCAATGCTCCGACTAATGATTACAGTTGTAATTGAAATTCTTTAATTTATGTGTACTGTACTCAATCAAAATTTTCTTTTGAAAACAATTTAAAAAATCAATTTTATCTAACGTAAGTAATATTCATTAGCTCTATTTTATTTAACAAAAACACCCAAGTTTAAATTTATATCATAATGTTATTATCTTGATTTTGGAAAACTTCCAAGTGAAGCGGAAAAGAAAGAAAAAAAAAATATAAGAATAAAAAAAACAAAAAAATTTGTCATAATTTTTGTATTTAAATTGGTCTATTTTTATTACAGTTTTTTTTAGCTTATTGTTGATAGTGCATAAAACCGAAAGTCATACTCTGAGATCGAATTCAGATTTGGAGTCAAGATGAGGAACTACTCGGGTGCTGCTATGGCTCCATTTTCGGGAGTGAGATCGATGCGCATTGCATCATCATTTGACAGATTCAGGTTCTCTTAGAAGGTAACATCGATAAAAATCTGATTTGGTAACTTCACTTTTGGCCTAGCTGTACAAGTGTGAAACTGAAAATCAATAAACGAATATTACACTCTTTTGGTTCATTAAATTTTGGGTTAATGTCAAAAAAAAATCACGAACTTTACATGTTTTCTCATTTTAATCACACAGTTTAAATTTTCTCATTTTCATGCACGAACTACCAATTTTTTCCAAATTCATACACGGTGCTGAGGTGGCACTCATTCATTGGTGTAAAATGACCTCCACCTCAGCGAATTACACCATTGGAGTCGTGACACCTCAGCACCGTGCATGAATTTGAGAAAAAGTGATAGTTCGTGCATGAAAATGAGAAAATTTAAACTACGTGATTAAAATGAGAAAACGTGTAAAGTTCGTGAATTTTTATGACATTAACCCTTAAATTTTCAGTATATCAATTTGACTGCCTTTAATAAGTTGGGAGCATCCTTAACTGCAAAACAGCAGCTAAAACAAACTACCAACCATTAATTAAAGCTAAACTAGCCATATCATTAGTAACAGTATCTTCAAGATCCAGATAGTATCATTGAAATCTTGAGCCATAGCAGCTAGTTCATAGGCAAGACGGTAAGCATTTCGCGGCAGAAGGACCATTTAACACATTGTAATTTTTGCACACTTTGTCTTAGATTGAAAAGAATAAAGCCAAACTCAGACAGGCATGTATCCCCATTTTGGAGTGCCGAGATAAGTTAAAAGTTATCGCTCTCCGCTTCAACTTCATTAAAGCTGCACTCTGCTGCAATTTTAAGCCCAAGCATCAAAACTTCACCTTCAGCAGCTGCTATAGACAAGTAAGCCTGCCAACGCCGATTACCTCCCTCCATCACATCCCCCCTCTCGGCACGGATGACGAAGCCTATACCCCAATCACCAGAAGACGTTTTTCCTGCATCAAAGTTCAGCTTAACCCAGTTGGCAGCTGATATGGATTTATGGACTTACTCTATGGTAAGTCATATTCCAAAAGTATGAAGAAGAACCTAATAATAAAGATGCCTAGCTGGCAGTTTAATTTTAAGAGTTATTATCTTAATTAAATACTTTCTTATTTAGTTGATTTCTTATTTAGTAGTATTATGTTTCCTAGTTATATTCTAATTAGGAATATTGTTAGGACTAGTTGATAAGGATCGTGTCACAGGGCGATGACCTTCATTTGGAGGCTATCCTGTTCTTGATTTATTACGTTTTCGAGCTATGGTGATTGTTGGAACTCAAACGGAGAGCTGTCTATCCGGGAACTCGTTAGAGAGAGTTGCCTATCTGACTTGTTTGGAATTTTTGATAATTTTATTAATACGCTGAAACAGCTATATATAATACAATAGTCTTGAGTAGCAAAACTTCTAATAGAACTAGAAAATATAATACTAAATAAGGAAGATTCCTAATTAGAATATAACTAGGAAACTTAATACTACTAAATAAGAAATCAACTAAACGAGAAAGTATCTAATTAAGATAATAACTCTTAAAATTAAACTGCCAGCTAGGCATCTTTATTGCCAGATTCTTCTTCATACTTTTGAATATGACTTACCAAAGAGTAAGTCCATAACATCACTCCCCTCCTCCAAAACGAGCTTGCCCTCAAGCTCGAATGGAGGGCATTTCAGGATCTCTAACCATTGTTTGCATCGTCATCTGGAATGGTAACCTCAATAAAAAAACAACCTTTTATATTGATGGCGCGGTGAGAAAAATTCATCACAATTGTAACAAAGACCTTTGGCTCTTCTCTCTTCCATCTCTGCGCTGCTTAGTTTCTTAATCAAAGGAGGAAGAGTTGAGGCAGTTCCTCTCGCTGTCGTTTTTGTGGCATCTGCCATTTTTAGAGGTGCCCCTAATTTTTGATTTTCAGAACATTTTTCCAGCAGTAAACGTCTCTCAAAAGCTCGAGCAAGACTCATTGCTTCCTCCAAATTTTTCGAGCTATGGTGATTGTTGGAGCTCAAACGGAGAGCTGCCTATCCGGAAACTCGTTAGAGAGAGTTGCCTATCTAACTTGTTTGGAATTTTTGATTATTTTATTAATAAGCTGAAACAGCTATATATAATACAATAATCTTGGGTAACAAGACTCCTAATAGAACTAGGAAATATAATACTAAATAAGGAAGATTCCTAATTAGAATATAATTAGGAAACATAATACTACTAAATAAGAAATCAACTAAATAAGCAAGTATCTAATTAAGATAATAAATCTTAAAATTAAACTGCCAGTTTGGCATCTTTATTGCCAGATTCTTCTTCATACTTTTGGAATATGACTTACCATAGAGTAAGTCCATAAGTCCATAACAGCATCAGGACCATCCCAGAGAGCAGGCACCTGAACAGTCTTATCTACAACAGTTTTATTTACAACATGCGTTATCTTAAGTGTTCCTCAGTAAGTTAATGTTACTGACGGGTAGGAAGCAACATTTCAAGTTGCAATATCCAACCATGACGCATATTAATATTCATTGAATGATTTTATGTAGACGCCTAGAACCATAGTAGTTTAAGGTGCAAGGAGCAAGAAAGCATGAAAGAGTCTTGGAGCCTGAGGCACTAGGCGTGAGACGAGCGAGATATACACCTTATTGAAGTGAATTAATTGCTGACAGAATGTCTTTTACCATTGGTATCATCATTTGGGTTGTTCATTAAATAGAAATTTGCCAAATTGCATCCAGGACCTTTAATGCATGCATGCATAAAACGCCATCTGATCCATACTTCCTACAACTACACGCAACACTAGAATCCAAAACGATTGAATTCCACAATACTCCCTTTAATGTATGCATGCATAAAACGCCATCATTTTGGTACCTGAAAATGATAGCTAAAGTTCAAAAATCCATTTTACAAGTTAAATGATCCACAATAAGTGATCTGCTAGAGAAGCATGCATAAGTAATTATCCATCAGCAATAACCTGCAGTTACTCTACGGTGAAACAGATTTACAGCCAGAACATACAACTCCACCAATTATTATTTTTAAACAGGGAAAAGTCGATCATATTTTTAGTTCGCTCTTTCACGTAATGTTTCACGGTAGAAACATTCCTGAAATCTGGCAATCCATTTTAACTATTCAAGCAAAAGACAATAGAGAAAAGCGAGGTCAGTTAGTTTAGAACCGAGTGCACACATTAGAAATTCAGTTCAGTTTGAAAATTACATTTGAAAAATTATTCAATTCGATTTTGTAATATCTTGTACACTTGTTCCTGATAAAAATAAGAAACATGACATAAATATTGCCACAAGAAAAGAAATTTCTACAGTATTCATTTAGAGCATGAGTTTATTTTTTGGTCGATAAACCGAGATTTTTTATTAAATGGCAAAAACGCCAGCAACAACAGCCTAAAACTGCCAATACAAGCTGTTATACCAAACAGCTATTTACATCAGTATCTAAACTGAGATTAAGTCTACTACAAGCAGCAAACCTGACTTTCTTACATCACTTTCTTTTGGCCTGCTTCCTTTGAAAATTACATTCTTTCTCTCCATCCATATGTAGTAAACAGATGCACAGAAGGCCAATCTGCACATTCTATTCCTCACACTTCTGCCTTTAAATTTCCTGGCAAACCAACTGATCTCTCTACTCCATCTTAATGGGTTTCTGAGAATGCCACAACCTTTTAGAACTCCCCTCCATACGACATCAGAGAATTTGCAGGAGAAAAACAAATGCATAACAGTTTCAGTTTCATTGTTGCAAAGGGCACAATAAGGGCTGTTAACAGAGCCCCATCTGAAGAGCTTGCTTTTTGTGTTTAGACCCTTCTGGATAGCAATCCACGTAATGAAACTATGGCGAGGAATATTAGGTCCCTTCCATAATAAAGAAAACCAAGATACCATTTGAGAGTCAGGGGAAAGGGCTTTCCAGGTAGCTTTTATAGTAAAATAATCTTTCTTTAGAAACTTCACCTTGTCATTCTCTTGTCTGTTGATTGTGAAGTTATTTTTAATGAACTCCCAAGCATGTAAAGTCACCTCATCTGCTGCATCAGGGAGAGTCCAGTTCCCATTTCTGGTGAGATCAGAAATTCTGGTATCTTTGGGAATGTCTGCATCTTCTATATTAATACAAGGAAATGTATCTAAGACAGATTTACCATGAACCCAGGGGTCAAACCAAAAGTAGGTGTCCCTTCCATTACCTACTTTATATTCAAAAAGATCCTTAACTACACTTCTCAGCTTAACTAGGTTCCTCCAACTCCAAGAGGCTTTATAAGGCTTTGTGATGCCACAGTAACTAAGCTTCTTAAGCTTATTCCGAATGACCCAATGAGGCCAGAGAGAGAACTTATCAGTGAGCATAATCCAGACCTGTTTCATCACTGCAGCAGTATTCCAAACATCCACCTTCTTGATCCCTAAACCACCACTTTTCTTATTCTGACAAACTGTATCCCAAGTAATGCCACCATATTTCCTGCCAGAGGAGTTGCCTTTCCATAAGAAGGATCTGCAAATCTTCTCTATCTCATTTGTTATAGCTTAGGAATGATGAAAATCCGACTCCAGTAGGAGTGTAAGCTCAGAAGGACTGAGTTAATAAGCTGCAATCTGCCTGCATAGGATAAGTAATTCACATTTCAGGAAGTTATACGGTTTGTGATTTTTAGAATGACTTCTTGACAGTCATCTTTAGATAACCTCCTGGATATCAAGGGCATTCCTAGATATTTAACTGGCAAATGACCTTCTCCAAACTCCATATACTCCAAAATACTCCTCTTCTGATCAGCACGAACATTACAGAAAAAGATGGAGCTCTTATCTTTATTAACACAGAGCCCAGACACCTCTTGAAAGTGCTTTAAGCCTTCTTTTAGACACTTAGCTGAGTCCAAATCTCCATGGCAAAAAAGGAATAGATCATCAGCATGAGTTTATTGCTCTGTCAGCTCATCAATTACCATAGAAAAATCAATAGGGATCTTTAATCTAGAAAAAATAAATGTCTTATTAACTTATGGTACTACAAATTGTAGTTATAGACATGGCTTATCTTGATTTGTAGCCAAACTTGCTTAGACTCGAGCTATAAAATTTGCATGTACCTTCACAGCAAGCTGAAGTTTGATAATAATGCAGAAGTACAAATAAAAATTACTTTGTATATTTATTTTGTGCAAAAACTGATGGATAAAGCCTCTAATTTCCAGAAAATTATTGCCTAAAAGTTGATTGAAATTTTAGGGGTACAAACTTCCAGAAATTTAATGGTTGAAAGCGCCTAAACCCAGTTTATCGAGAACCTTATGCGCACGAGTCAGAGTAAAGCAACCCAGCAATATCAGCACAACATAAAATTTCAAAAACTGAAAATCAAGCCTGACATGAGTTGCCAGAGTTTCATATAATGATTTTCCAAAATTTGGAAGTTACAGTTGAATTACATGGAAAATTTAAGGTAAACATGGGGTTTTTGTGTTTTTTATGCTAAATTTGAATGTTGTTAAATAATGCTGCAGATTTAAGCAAGGATTTCATTTAAGCAGACTGAATGCTGTGTTGTGTAACACCTGGAACACCAACAAAGATCAATTGGCTCGAGAAGCTCGAATGGCTTGGAGAAGGTTGAACATCTGTGAGTGGGGTTTTACGTTATCAGGTTGCTGAAGAGTTTTTATAGTTTACAGCAAGGACACAAGTTATGTTTTAAGAGAGTTAAACGAGTTTGAAGAGTCCACATGTCTGAATTAGGAAACTCCACATGTCTAAATTGTATTAAAATTAATTGGTAGCTCAGAATTATAGTATAGTACAAATTGCACACTTCAACTTCCTAACGCCGGTCACAGCAGGTAACACACTTCCGCTGTGCAAAGATAATTATAGATTTCACAACAATGGTGATAAGAATGAATGGTTACTCTTCATTCTTCTTGTTCCTGGTATGAGGACAGCAACTGAAAACACAAATCACCGACTAGAGTTTGAAACTCGGAAAACAAAGCACTATAAAAGACATGATATTGTAACACATTCAGTTGTTACACATGATTTATTTCAAACAAGGCAAAGCCTAGAATAGAGTTGAGTCTCGTACCTCCATTTTCGGAGTTGAAAGCTGCTCCAAGATTATTTATTTATGTTACAAAATCTAACCAATTCAGCAGTTAAGCTTAGATAGGTCCGCTCATTTCATTTTCCACTGCAAGTATCTCTCCACACAATCCAACCCACAGAGCTTCTTGACAACCGGCATGATGGCAGGAACCTCCAAGTGGAATGTTGAGTTCATTTCATCTCCACAACCCCATGAATTAAGCTGGCTCCGAGCATCTTTAATAACAGCTCTTGTAGCACAGTGAATGGAGCCTGCTAAAAGCAATGGGGGCTCGCCAGATGCTGCACAAAGTTGATTATGAGAAAATACTTTATTATTAAACTTGCATCAAGTAGGAAGATGGAAATAGTTTTACCTTTTGAAGAGAGAACACGATTTTGATGATGTCCGCTGCTAAGTATTTCCACATTGAAGTGTTTTGGTATGGTGTCTAAAGTAGGGATCTTGTAATTCCATGTGCCTGACTGAATCGTCAATCCGTCCGAGTCTGTTGTGTACTCTTCAAGCATGAAAAATCCAATTCCTTGGACAAAAGCTCCTTCGATCTGCAATACCAAAAACAACCACAGAAATTGACCAATAGCATATTTTCTTTTCTCTTTAAGAACTTCTTGGCAAGGCATTTACAGAAATCAAGAAAGAAAATAACTAAATGCAAGTCCAACTACTTATGAATAGACTTAGACACTATTTAGAGTGCTGCTAGCTAACCTGTCCTAAATCTACTGCAGGGTTGAGACTTTGTCCACAGTCATAGATAATGTCTGATCTCAAAATTGTTGTTTCGCCTGTCAGAAGGTCTATCTCCACCTGTCACCATAGACAATTACCGTTATAAAACCTGGTGCAGTAATGGAATTAACCATAGCTCCCCAATTTTACAACTTGATCAGTGTTTGAACAAGCAAGACCGTCTTAACTCTGATTCAATTTCAGCTTACAGCCAAAATATCATGAAGAGTAGTAGAATGTGGTTTAAAGAAACTTACCTCGCTCACTGCAGCACCGTAGTTTAAGTATAGCAGGGAATCAACCTCAGGGACAAAGTAAGAACTTGCAGATAAGTTAACCGATTCCTCATAAGCCTGCAATTTATTTGGATTATAATAGTTGGATAGAAGATATTTTCCAAATCTGATTAAATATACCTGACTATAGCAAATTTCTACCTGGTGAATAAGCATCTCCCATCTTATAGAACCCATTTGCTCCTGCAGCCTTTTGTTTAGAGGTATGAGCCTGTCAACCAAGGTTCTACAGGCAAGCCTAACTGCTTCACAGCTTGATTCGGATGTAGTGCTCCCATCAGTAAACCCACCTTGAATTAAACTCAAAGTGTCAGACTGTATAACCCGTACTCTATTTAGGAGATCTCCTGCTCCATCACATCCGACTGCGCTAAGACCAAATGCAGCCATCTGCTTTACTTTTGTGTAGAGCCCCTGGCCCAGCTCTATTCCTCCAACTTCCACAACAATGGACCCGTCACTTAGAATGCCAACTTTTCCAGGAGTTGGCCTCAGCATCACTTCATGTATAATAGGTATTCGAGATATACCTCTTTTCTTCCATATATTACACTTATTAAATTCTTTTATCATTTCAGTTCTCTGGTAAAAGTTGGCTGACATTGCTAACTTGTCCCATATCGAGGTCAATGTATATTCCAGATGCTGTCCAGCACTATCTTCAAAGAATACTTTAAGGCTATCATATGTGTGAAAATTTACGGCTCGCACAATATCGGCATCCATGGAAAGAGCAGATGCTACATCTTCAATTATAGCTTCTGCAATAAATGATCCTTGAACTTGTCCAGGGGCTCGCATTGCTGATCTACTAGGCATATTTGTTTTGCATACCTTTATATCAAAAGATAATGCACCCCAGTTGTACTTTTTCAGTGTACTTACTATGTTGATCGGCATTATAGGACTCCAATCTGGGAATATGCCTGCATCGACCAGTATTTCCACATGTAAGGCAGTAACTTTCCCATTCGATTTGTATCCTACACTGTAAGTTATTTTCATAGGATGCCTTCCTCCTGCCATTATCATGTCAGTTTTACGATTGAAATAAATCCTAACAGGGCGCTGTAACTTGTGTGCTGCAAGGGCACATGCTGTAGCAACCTGCAAATTTACAAAGTAATCTCTCATCAGGACTTCCACAGATGGTCAAGAGATAGAAATTAGCAAATAAGTTATCTTGCATATTTCAGATTAATTGTCATTACTTATTGGAATGCTAAATCAATAAAAACAGAGTTAATGTTCTTCCTTGCTCACAATAAAGTTCCACAGTGCTGCCAACTTAGCAGCAGTGTAGATTCTCCCTGCACAAGTATGAACACACTACAAAGCTGAGAGGAAACAAAATTGTATTTTATTGCACTAGGAAAAGCCATCTCACTATCTGAAGCAAAACTCTCATCAGGAAAGAGCTGGATTAGAACCTTGTCTGTAGGGAAAAACAATTGATCCAAAGAAAACTCAAGATCAACCATACACAATTTGTAAATAATTGATTCAACTATGCAGAACAGAAAGTTTTGCTGGCAGTGCTAGTGATAATTTCAATACAGGTTTGTTAGAAAAATTGGGAAGGATGTTCAGAATGCAGTTCCACCATTATTCACAAATCTATCTAGATTTATAGTAAAGAAGCAATTAACATATTGAACAACAGAGTCTTGTAAAGAGAGGAACTCACAGGCATGGCTTTTTGGCCCTTCCCACCAAAGCCTCCACCAACTCTTCTTGTGATTACACGTACATTATGTTCAGGAACACCAAGACATCTTGCAATCACAGCATGTGTAGACTCAGGGCATTGAATTGAACTGTAAACTACTATGCAATCGTCTTCATCAGGCACAGCAAGAGCAGTTTGATTCTCCATATAGAAATAATATTGAGAGCCGAGTTTTATCTGAATGTGAGCAGAAAGTCAGAAATGAGCAGTGATCATGCATAATATGGCAGAAAGATAAATGAAGATAAAATGAGACACGGTTTTTGAGTCTTGTAGATTTTTATTGTTATTTTCTTTTTCTTGAAGAGAACAGTGAGCATATGTAAAAGAGAAAGTCAAAAGTACCTCTGCATGGAGAATCTTGTGATCAGCTTCAGCCATTCCCTTTAAGTTATCACCAACGTGTTTGGGGCAGAAAACAGGAGGCACTTCAAAAACGCTGCCTCTCTTCACAGCATCTTCTACAGTTAAAATTGGAGCAGCTAAATTTTCCATATCATAATCAACCATTGCCATGTTTGATGCTATATCTGCACGTTTTTGTGAATCTGCAACCTATGAGAATGATTTGATAGAATAGGTTAGGCAATGTATCTTCCTCGCCCAATAAAATGCTTAGTTCTTATTTTCCAAAGTAGTATGGTTCAAACAAGAATGACAGAGAAGGAAAAAGCCACACTCGTTCAGGGTATTTATTTCTGAGAGCCCAATTTCTAACTCTTTAAAGTAAAAAACGCCAAACAAGAATGATGGAGAAGGAAATTACCACAAGTGCAAGACGCTGTCCGCAACACTGAGTAAATTCATCAGCAAACAAAGGTTCAGGACCAAACATGGTTTTAGAACCTATGTTCTGCCCACCTTCTGGAATGTCTGTAAAAGAAATAAGTGCACTGACTCCATCTGGAAGTGAGTTCGACTGGAATTCTACACCCTTTACCCGTGCAAAAGGCTTCGTGCTATAAACAAAAGCTCCATGTAGACAATTCTTAGGAGAGGGAATGTCATCCACAAAAACAGCTTCACCTACAGGAACAAAACCCATTTGCTTATTGGCAGTTCCGAGCAATGCATCAATAAACATATTTTAAGCGCGTTAAATTGAACACCACAAAACTTTAGCATGAATGCATGATACTGAGAAATGGATCACTCCGTTAATGAACACGCCAAATGCACAAGTTGAGAGCGACACAATTTACTTAATCTTTTATTTGTTTTTGGAGTGAAAATCAAAAGTTTAAGGAATTAGTTTAATGAATAATAGTGTTTTCTTGCATGTCCAGGCAGACAGACTATTGTCATACCAACCAAACTTGTATTAACTACTATATTAAGCAATTGGAGTTCCATATTTTAAGCAAAACGTAATAGATTAACAACATATAAAAGGTCATATAACATATTCTGAAGAAAGGCATACAAACCAGAAGCTTGAAGAGCAGCTCCAGACTTTGCAACTGCCTCACCAACGGGATGATATTCTTTGCTTATTTGGATGACCTGCTTTGATGATGATGGCAAAGTGGGAAATTTTACAGGGTCCATCCAGTCACAATTCTGCTTTAATTTTGCACCTTCAAACATTGACGTATCGATATGTCCATTCAACCAACCATTAGAATAGCTTTCCAATAAGGGGCTAAAAAACTTAAAAAGAAGACTAACAGCCAAACTCAACCGATAAGCAGGATATGTAGTCCCATCTTCAGGTATCACAGAAGCTTTAACCAATTTAATAGCTTCATAAAGAACAGCAACAGTTAGCATTTTTCCGGTTAAAAATTCCTCAACGTTTCTTGCCCGTATTGCATGTTCAGTTCCAAAAGCACCAAAAGCCAAATGACATCTACTTAACACAGATCCACCAGATGATTTGATGTCTGAAACTTCAGCCAAGAAAGCAGCCTGTAGATAGGGCAGGGCATTTCCAAGGGGTCGTGGGGCAGCTCGAAAGGTTTCAAAAAACAACTTACCACGTCTTCCAGGAGAAATGCTGTTTCCTGATTCACAATTTGGGATTTTAACACTCAAGAGCAGACTTTTGGACTCCAAGGGAGGTCTTTCTAGAAAATCCTCCAAGGTAAGCTTTTCATGTGTGGTACCAGTAATTATATGAACTGATGAACCAGCTGCTAGAAGTATTGTAGCAATATCTGAAGGAAAATGTTTCCTTTGTGCCATCATCAAATTTCCCCCTACACTTCCTAAATTCCGAACAAATTCAGAAGCAATTTTCTCCATATGTATGGCTATTTTTTTAAATACCATGTCACATTCTGAGATGTATTCACCTTCCTTTTTTCCCTTCAAGGCTTCAATAGCTTTAGAAATAGTCGCACCAGCCCCGATTTCAATTCCAGAGTCGTCTCTTTTAATAACTGAAAGCTCGGGAATATGTGCAAGATTGATGTATTTTTCATAGTTTTCAAGTTCCCGATAGTAACTCACAGAAGTATTCGCAACTACTGGTTTTATTCGCACTCCATCTGCATCAGCAGCTTTTAATAACATCTGATACTCCTCAACGCTTGCAGGTTTGTGCCAAGAGTACCTTTCGGAATCTAAAAGCAAGGAAGATTTGACTTCTTCTTTCAAAAACTCAGGGAAAGTACAAATATCATGATTATGGTTATATACCGGTAGTCTGCTTATCTTCATTTCCTGAGTATCTTCCTTGTTCCAGAAAGAGTTACATCCCAAGTCCTCAATATCAACATCAGATGCAAAACTCTTACAAGCATCAGAAATGGGTCGATATCCAGTACAGCGACAAAGATTTCCCGATATAGCCTTTTGAGCCTCAATGGCAGTCAGCTTGGAGAATCCCGGAGGGGGTTCTGGCCGATCAGACTTGTTAGCTTTGGCAAGGGCTCCAAACAGTGACATACACATTCCAGGAGTACAAAAACCACATTGAGAAGCATGGAATCCTGCAAATCTTTGGTGAATAGAGTGGAACCCATTTTTGTTATTACCAAGGCCTTCACTTGTTGTAACTGAACATCCATGTATACTGCAAACCAGTGTTAAACATGCACTCACTGTAAAATCCTCAACTTGGTCCAACACTGGATCATACTTGGACAGCAACACTGTACAAGCACCACACCCACCTACAACCAGAAATAACGGAACAAATCTTTCACTTTAAAAATTGATCTAATAGCAAAACAAATCCAAACTTTTGCAGATTGCTGCAATTTAAACCAAAATTTTAACTTTTGTAATAATGTCTGATTTCATCATTTTGTTAAATTTCTAGCCAATTTCTTTCTAATCAATTTAATTGTTCCAATTTTTAGTTGAACTCATAAACTAACTCCGTAATCAGCAAACTATTTTTCAGAATTTGAAAATTTAACTTCTAATATTAAAAAAGATTCAAACTAATGCTAAAATCTAATTCTAAATTCTTTAGTTATTTTAGTGGTTGAAGCAAAAAAATACGAGTTTGAAGCTAAAAATATCAGAAAAGCCAAATAATATGTATTGTGTTGAGGTAAAAAATTGAAAAAATTAGATTGATTGAATAAAATAGATAAAATTGCAATGAAATGTAATATTACTACAAAAATTAAAATTGATTGAAATTACAACAAACCGCAAAAAATTTGGAGTCATATTGTTATGATCAGAGACGGACACACTCACGGTCCAAGGGGGTCACTGGATTTAAACTTTCCTTTAGTATAAATTAGCAATGGCTCTTACTAATATTAGCACTAACCCATATATACCTGGTGTTGTTTACCTTTATAACATAGTAAGTACTGGTCATTGAAGATAGACCAATCTTTTCAATAATTTTCAAATTTTTATCTTCTCTGAATTTTTGATGAGTTGCTTGCTAAAATTAAAATTGAAAGAATATTATATTTTTTCATTAATAATTAAAAAAAAAATCATTACAGCTATATTTTGGACATCTAAATTATTTTAAAAAGATATATTAAGACTTGAACTAGTTAAGCTACTAATTTGCATTTTGGCCTATTAGACTGGTTTAAACTGCTAATCTAACCAAATAATTAAAGAATATTTTTTTATTATTTTATTAGACCAGGTTGCATTGGTTTGATTAGCCAAAATTCCAAATTCGTATTTCAGTATTTTTGGATGAATCGATTGCTCTGTTCCGATTTTTAAAACATGACTACTTAGAACTGAATTGATTAGCCCAATCCAATTTTAATACACCAAATTTTACTAATTTTATGAACAAATCCATTTCATCTAGTTCGGCCGAAAACGACAATCATTTCAATTCAATTCCTCTCTAAAAAAATAGGCATAACTATACTTAAATACCTTCACCGCAACTGAGCTTGACACTCTTGAAAGGGGTTTGTGATCGCAAGAACTCGAGCAGCGTAGTCGAAGGGTCGAGGCTCGGAACCTGAAATCGCCTCCCATTCACAGCAAAAACAAGATCGTTTCTCGATATTTTTTCCGATTCCGAACCCATTTTCTCGGCCGGAAAACCCAGAAGAAGTTGAACTGATGTGATATCACCATTGATTCTTATAAGCGGTGCAGTTAAATAATGATCAGATCAAGACACAAACAGTGAGATCATTTTTTTAATGGGACCTTAAATGTTTTTTTTATTCTAGTGTGCAGACAATCATAGTGTAGCTTTATCTTCTTGGTGTCAATGATAGACAGACCTGGAGCTCAACCACCAAACCCCATGAGCTCAACAACCAAGCACGTTTGTTTTATTTTGGACAAGGTACAAAAATAACCCTAATGTTTATCGAAATCTCGCCTGGTCTCTCTATGTTTTTCCGATTTCAATTTGGACCCTCGTTTCGTTGGATATAAAATATTTAATTAGGTTTTTTAAAGTAAAATAGAGGAAAGTAAAGTAAGGGTTTAGTTTTTTTGGTAAAAGGTACAAAAAAACTCTCGAGGTTTTAATAAAAATACAAATCAGTCCTTAAATTGTTTTAGGCACAAAACAACCCTCGTTGTTTCAAAATCGAACAAAAAAATCCCTTCCGTCTATCACTTTTACAAAATGCCGTTAAAATGCTGACGTGGAAAATGAAAAAAGTTTAAAATAATCCTTAATGTTTGAAATAAATAACAATTTTATATTCAAATTTTTTTTAAATATTATTTCAGCCTCTTCTTCATTTAATCAAACCATTTAGTAAACCAAACCAAACCAAAATCAAATCAATTAATTTACACAATTAAACCAAACAAACCTAATAAATTAAATCTAATTATATCAATCAAAATTCAATTAATAAAACCTGATTAAATGTAATTAAATCAGAAATTATTGAAATCACCGCCGACCCCGAAATAACCGCTGACCCAAACCACGTGCGGCCTGGAAACTAGACTGGCTTGGTCTGTTCTAAAAAAAACATACCGAATCAAGTATGTTCTCTGAGAACAGACCACCAGATCTATTCTCAGTGAACAGATCCGGTTTGTTCACTGAGAACAGGTCGGCCGTCTGTTCTCAGTAAACAGATAAAGCCCTCTTCATCTGAGACCCATCTGTTCTCATTGAACAAACAAAGCCCGTCTGTTCACTGAGAACAGACGGGTCTCAGATGAAGAGGGCTTCACTCCCTCTTCATCTGCTGTCCTCTGGCGGCCGGCAGCGGTGCCGGCCGTCGGAGAAGATTGTTTTTTATTTTGAAAAAATTTAATAAAAAGGTAATTGGGTCCTTTTAAAATTTTGAGAAGTTTCAGTTGAATATTGTTGAAAATATTAAGGTTACTTTTAGACTTTTTTCCTGACAGATTTAACTCCGTCAACTTCCATATTTAACGGAAGAATTTTTTGTTCGATTATAAAACAATGAGGGTTTTTTTGTTCGATTTTGAAACAAAGAGGGTTGTTTTATGCCCAAAAAAAGTTTAAAGGCTGATTTGTATTTTTAAGTAAATTTCGAGAGTTTTTTGTACCTTTTGCCTTTTTTTTAATGGGTTAGTAAGACTAATGATATGGAGATTACAAAAATGCTTCAATTAATATCAGATCAGGGTTGTCATTGTCATTTTAAAATATTTAATTTATATAAAAAAGTTAATTTATAATCAATTTAGATAAAATAATAGATTATCAAATTATTTAAAGAATAATTTGTGGTAATTTTTTAGAATATATGTTTCGGTAACTTGTTTACACTTTTACATGTCAGTTTTTGACTTTTATTTACGAAAAATATTCTTTTTTTAATTTCATAAATATCTTTTTTCGGTTTTGAGTTTTCACCCAATATTGGTATTCCGCTTTTTCGATTTGGTCGACCGAACCGACCGATTGCACAGCCCTTCAGTTTTTAATAATTTATTCCTTTTTTATAGATTTTTTTCCTTGAATTTTTTTTATCGTGTTTTTATAATATACTAGTTTCGCATTACGTGCTATGCACGTGACTCGTAACGTAACTCCTCAATGAACATATTAGTAAATTTATTATAATTATATCAATTTTTTATTTATTATTAATAGTAAAAATAAATATAATATATTCGGTTATTAAATTTTTTTCCATGCTGAATTTATTATTCTTTTGATTTTATAATAACCATAATTAAATAATTAACTTAATTTTATTAATAATATCTTTAAAAATATAAGATAGAAATTTAAAAAATAATATATTGACCAAATACAGTATTCTAATTTTGTAGTTCAATCAAACTAAAAGATAGGTTTTCCTACTAATTTGGAGACAATTTAGTTATTTTTTACATACTAAAAATTAAATTGGAGATAATTTAGCTGCATATTCTAATTAGGACTTTAATTACAATAGTGATTAATTAAATAACTAATTAGTTAATGACTATAAAACCTTTATTAAGTAGTAGACTGAAAAGGATTATTCAGTAAATTTGCATGTCCCCCCATCCGTACTTTTATATATAGTGTAGATAGATAGTGTAGATGTAGATATAGATATATAGTGTATGAATGGTATATTTATAGTGTATTTATGACATTTTTGTAATATTTTTGTGGTTTATACCATAAAAACACTGCAAATATACAATAAACACTGCAAATACACCATAAACACTGCAAATTCATCATAAATATACTAAAAAAACGGCAAAAATATACCAAAAAACACCAGAAATACACTATAAACACACCAAAAATACACTACAACGTAAATATATTGTAAAATCACTACAAATACACCATAAATCAATTTGTTTTTTACAAAATTATTATATGAATAATAGAACAATTTTATAAACAAAAAATTATAGATTTACAATAATTTATTTACAAAATATTTAAATCATCACAAAAAATATAAAAAATTACACAAATATAAAAACAATATCGAGATATCCATAGCGCGAACAGAAGAGACGAACGGGCTAGCGCGAACGGAAAAACGACCGGAAATGACAAGAAATCCGTCGGAAATAGACTAACGGAAGCGCGAATAGAAAAGCGAACAGAAAAGCGAACGGAAGAGACAGATTGAAAATCAAAAGAAAAAAAGAAGATGAAAAAAAGAGAAAACTTTGAGAGAGAAGATAGAGAAAAAAGTGGCTATTTAAAAGTTTAGCCTAAAATGAGATAAGACTGCTATATATAGTGGGAACTTTTGTAAATAAGTTACAAAAATAGGTAGCGTGGAAAATAAGGGAAAGATGGCCAAAAATAGTGTAAATATTTTGGAAAAAACAGGTATTTCGTAAATAATCCCGAATAATTTAGATATAAATTATTTTTTGAGAGGTTTTTTTTAATTATGCTAAATTAAATAACATTATATATACATAAAGTAATATTAGAACTTTTATTTGTCTGGATAAATAAAAAAATTTAAAATAAAATTAAAATATTATACTCTTTTAAGTAAATAAATAAGTGAGGTTTCTCCAACCCAGCACATCGTTAGGTTTACAAATAAAATTTTTAGAAAGGTTGAAAAAAAAAATTAATCCTCCACAACTCATACTCTAAAAAAGAAAAAGTTTCAAATATGGATTCAGAATTTTCAACCAAGCCCTTCTCTTTCCAACAACACACCTCAACCCCCACGTATGTTAAATATGATAAGTTTTTTTTATAATAATTATAAAATTACATTAAAAATTGCTTAATTTATAAAAATACTATTTAGTCAAAAAAATTCATTTTATCTAAAAATTAAAAACAATTACATAATTTACGTAATTTTTTACTATAAAAAAATATATTTTAATATATATTTAATATATATCTAATATGTTATTAATACATCTCTGATACAGTATGTAAAAAACGAAATTTTTTTTCGTGTTTTTACAAATTTTTTAAGTATTAAATATAAACTTTTTACTAGTAATAACATTAGCAAAAGAACGTTCTTTCCAGAATAAAATGAATACTCTCGAGTCAGATAAATTCAATAATAGACGTTTATTGAAGAGATGACATATTACCAAGGTGAGTCTCAATAATAATACTAATTTTTACTCTTCATACGTTATAATATCAATATACAACACCAATCTACTATATATATATATAAAGCAGGATGTTTTTTCCCATGGTTTGATACGTTGATATTTGGCACATTCCAATTGGTCTTAAAAATATGTTACTTTAATTGCTTTAATCATTATTCTCACAATTTAATACATTGATTGATTTGTTAACTTTCATCATAAATTGGTAACTTGATATGAAAATAAGAATATTGCTAATAATAGACTAATCATTTATTTGATAACTTTTATTTGCATACTCAAAAAAAATCTACCAATTATTATAAGATTTTAATTTTTTTATCATATAATAAATATTTATATAAAAATACACTTCCTAAAAAAAGCATACTTAATTGAAATTTAACTTTTCACATGCAATCTACTATTATCTACTTCTAATACATATAAAATATTATATTTGATAATATTTTTTTTCAATTTTCTGAACTTTTTAAAAGTAGGGATGAACTATGTATTAATTTATAAATAAAAAATTATACAAATAAAAAAATAAACATACTAATTGTATATTTTTAAAAGTTAATTAAAAATTAAGCTATTCCATAAAAAATTAGTATCTATTATTTTAATGTTATTGATTCTTATTCTTTTATAATTTGAAAATTTATAGCTATGATTATATGACTATAAATGGTAAGCCACCAATGGAAAAACTTCTTAGCCTTTCTATTTAAAGTTTTATTTAATTCATATTTTAAAAGTATATCAATAAATTGAAATAGTTAAATTAAATGATTTAAAAAAACATTTTATGTTTTCCATTTACAGCTTTTTATCTAAATAATAAGAAACCATTAAAACTATGATTATGACTACACATCTTAATAAAGAAATTGAAACAATTAAATTAAATATTTTATTATTTGACATTATTCATTAGACAATTCATATCTCAAGAATATTTTAATCATCTTTTTTTTGAATTTTATAATATTATATTAATTGATTTATAAAGTTTATTTGTAATGCTAATTTAATATGGAAACATATAATTACTAATATTTTTTTATGGAAACAGTTAACTCTTGACATTTTTTCTTGTAAAGTTTCATTATATTTCTGTAATATCCCGTATTTTTTTAAAAAATTTTCAGAGGGTTTTTCGGTATTTTTCCGGGCCTTTATGATTTTTATGGTTCGATTTAAGGTTGGTTCGCGGTCCGGTTCAACTTTTGGTTTGGTTCTCGGTTCCTTTGGGTCTTGGTTCAACCAAATGGTTGAACCAAGGAAGAAAAACCCAGGTCTCGTAAGAGACCTGGGAATTTCACGCACAGTCCCGTACGGGACTGTGCCTGTCCCGTACGGGACTGTGAAATTTTGCTCTGGTTTGTTAAGGGCAGTTTTGCCCTTTCACCAACCCCACTTCCACCTCGTTTTTAACCTAATTCCTACGTTTAAATGCTTAATATTTTTGACCTAAAACGTTCACCACGCTGCAAACAATTCATAGCAACCTTTCCTTTCCGTTTTCGCTGAGAAATCGCTAGCCGTAATCTCTTCCGAAGTTGACAGAAAATCATCGGTGAGTTTGCATTTAAATTTCCAGTTTTTGGTTTTGAACGGCTTTACGTAATTCTTATCGTTCTCCCTCGTTTCTTAATCGAAATCAGAACCGTTTGATTCCAGACGTTCTAGACTCACATACCTACGTTTCCCTATCTCGTTTACGCAAAACGGTGTGACGCCGATCTCGTTTTAATCGCTGCCGTTCCATCGCATTGGTACGTAGCATTGTTTCTGTTATGGTTTTTGATTTTGATTCTGCCGATCCCTTTTCTTTGTTCTTTGACGTTGATCTCTTTCATTTAATGATTATGAGTCGCTTAGGATGATTAGTCGACATTAGTTTAAGCTCTTGGTTTGTTTTACTCCATCGTTACGGCCATGACTCGTTTATTAAGTTTCTATTGTTGCTGTGACTTTATGTTATGATTGAGTAGAGTTTTGTTTGATGCATTGATTAAACACAAGCTTAGTTCTAGGCAATTTTGTTACTGATTGTGTAAGTTTAATGGTTAGCAAGTTTATGAACTTGGTCCTTGTGTTTCATGGCTCTGCTCATGAAATTGCAATTTGAAATGTTGGTTTCTTGAAGAAGATGATGCCGTGGTTAGTTTTCATTGGTTGTTGAAATTGGATTCATGCTAAAAGTCCTTTCTAGTCCTTGTAATGTTTTGTTTAAAACAAATAAATACCTAAAGTTGGTTTTGTCCTATATTTTGATAATAACTTGAACTCGTTTGGTTTAATTTGAATAAGCTAAATATTTTATAATGTAAATTAATATAATTACTCGGGTAATTATATTTAATTTTGATGGAAATGTCTATTTTGGCTAATTAGCGATTTAGTCCCTAAAAGTTTCTAAAGCTATATTTTAACTAAGTTATAACTCTGGGATTTCTAATTGATTTATTATTTAGTAAATTAAGAATGGGAAATTTATTGGATTTCATAATTGACTAAAGTACCATTTAGCCTTTTTGGCTAAAGTACAGTTTAGTCCCTATTTGGCTAAAGTACAATTTAGTCCCTAAACTTTTATGACTTATTTAATTAAGTTTTTGGGGTGTAACTTGGGTTACTTGAATTATAAGATATTAAATTCTATTTTAATATAGATAATTGTTTTATTAAAGTATTTTAAATTATAAACTCGGGTTTATAAATTTAATAAAGTTTTGTTTTGGGTTAGACTGTGGTCGCCCAACAAGTGGGAAGAAGTTTGGTAGTTTTAATAACTCGGCTGACTCACTGATACGGATTTTTAACTTGGGTTAAATTAATTTGTTTATTAAATTACTAAAATTGTAATTTAATATTTAATTAATATGATTTGTATTCTATATCTTGAATTATATTTGGAATGCATTTAATATAAGTGTTTATTAAATGTGGTTTGGTTTTGCGTTGTGCTAGTCCTATGTGTTGTCTAGTACTCTTTAGAGTTAGGGTCTGATTTTAATTATGATTTTAATATTTTATTTAGACCCGTCGACTGTTCGTACTTCATAGGCGAACCAGAGTTAGATTGCTTGTCAGGATCACGTGGATTTAGCAAGCAGTGAGTTTATATCTCTATTTACCTCTTTATTAAGCAACTATTATATTTTGTATATATGTATATGTATAAACAGCTTTCGAACTGTTTTCGGCATTGTGGATTTGATTTGGAACGTGCTACTCGATGGGCATCATCGGGACTGCGTGCGCACCGGTAATGATTATGGTATTGAGGTAGGTTTGAGATACGTCTCACCTTAGTGAGGGCACCGGTGGAAGATGCGTCTCCTGGGCTCACTATTTATTAAGTGAATAGTCGGGGATCGGTTATTGAGATACGTCTCACCGACACGACAATGGATTTAGAATTGTGGTTTAGGGTTTCATTGATAATCCATAATGAAAATGTTTTATTAAACGTTTTAAAGGTTTTTAACTTAATAAATGTAAATGGTTATATAAACTCTACTCAGTAAATCTGACCCCGTTGTTTTCCCAAATTTTCCAGGTTTATGATTTGAGCGTTTGGTCGATCTCCGTTTCTTCATTCTCGGAGGTTCTTTATTTTATTTCAGAATAAATGAGTCAAACTGTTTTGAACTCTTAGACCGCAGTAGTAGTATCAGTATTTATGTCTTAGTCTTATACGTTATTATTTTAGACTATTGATTGTTGGATTGGTCCATCTATTATATTATCAGCTATGGCATGATTACAGTGTTTATGGTTTGCCATGCTATTGACATTATTTGAGATAAGCGTACTTTAAATATATGCTGTTTATATGTACTGCTAGATTAGGCTGAAGTCTCGGTTGCCCCCGAGCATGTGATTTTCTGCAGGTTTATTGTTTTAAATATAATTAAGTTGTTATCCGCAAGGCTTGCTACGGGTTTTGGTACAACCATACCCATACCCTAGCGCCGGTCACGATTCATGAAAATGGATCGTGACAAACTTGGTATCAGAGCTTTGGTTTCAAACCAAGGTCTCTTTAAATGTTAAGTGTTAACTTATTTGGCATGTTAAGTGATTAATTTACCCTAGGAACTACTGCGGAATTAGGATTCGAGTCTTGTCTTTGAAACGTCATCTTTTGTTTTCAAAAACTTTCTGCCTACTCCTATAGGAATGTCGTGAGTCAGTCGTGTGGATTTAATTGCTTATTGCTTATTATGTGGTTGTTTTCACTTGGGTGAATAAAATTTTTATCGTTGTTGATTTCTCGGGAAATCTTAATTGGTGCTTGTTTTATTTCATGCTTGGGTATGAAATTTTATGTGTTATTTAAATTGTTCTTGTTTCATTCTTAGGAATGAATACTCGTACTCGTGCTGCGGCTCAGCAAAATGCTGAGGCTGATGACGCGATCTCTATGGAGGTGGATCAGAATGAACCAGAGGTTCATGCTGGTAGAGGACTAGCAGGCAGAGGCCCAGCTGGTCGGGGTCGAGCTGGTCGAGGTCGTGGTGGCCGAGGCCAAGCTGGCAGAGGTAGAGGCAGAGGCGTAGGACGCGGTGCTGCAGGAGGTGCTCAAGCGCCAAGTGTGGCACAACCTGAGTTGGGCGACTTCGACTTCAACACGTTTTTGGCTGGAGTCGCGGCGTTACAACTCAACCAGGTTCAGCTGCAAGCGGGACAGGTCGCTTTGCAGGATCAGTATGCGGTTTTGGGTCAGATTGCCCAGCAACAGCAACCACAGGCTGGTGGTGCAGTAGTTGGTGGTGTTGGAACCACTGACAGGGATCTGGTATTGGCTTACATGAGGCTAAAGCCAACGGAGTTTGACGGTTCTGGAGACGCGCTGGATTTTCTAGAGGAGGTTGAGCAGAATGCTCGGCGACTTCAGGCTACGGAGCGTCAGACCGTCGTTCTTGTAGAGATGTCAATGAAGGGTTCAGCCGGAAACTGGTTTCGTAGCTCTGTTCATGCTGACATGGCTACCATCTCTTGGGCTCAGTTTGTGGCGAGATTCAGAGCTTTCTTCTTGCCGTTTTCAGTGACAGAGGGTCACAGAGACAGATTGCTTTCACTTACTAGGGATGATAGGTCAGTATCCGAGTACACGACTGAGTTCGTGAGGTTGGGTCGGTTCGCGCCGGACTTGCAGACAGATCAGGAGAGGGTGAACAACAGATACGTGAAAGGCTTAGGGCGCGATTTTGTGAGTTTGCTGACCGAGACACGCAGAGATTTTACAGACGTAGTAGACAGTGCTCGGCGTATGGAGAGCTCGTTACTGCAGTTTGGGGATATTTCTGGTCCTTCTCAGACCAAGAAGTCTTCTGGCCCTGGACAGCAGAGTGGTGGCGGTAGCTACCAATCGGCACCTTCTCAGTACAAGAACAAGAAGAGGGGTGTCAAGAAGAGTTATCAGCCGTACACTTACAGTTCAGGCAACAGCGGTAGCAACCGCAGTTTTGGGCGCGGTAACAGCGGAGGTGCTAGTTTTCCTTTCTGTCAGAACTGCAGACGTCGACATCCAGGCGAGTGTCGTTTAGCACCAGGGGGTTGTTTTACTTGTGGCCAGCCGGGTCACTTCGCCAGAGAGTGTCAGGCATCTGGACAGCAGATGTCGGCAGCTAGTGTCGCTCAGCCATCCTATCAGAGTCAGAGACCAGTGTTCTCTACACCAGCAGGGTTTTCTCAACCTGCTGCTTCTTTTGGTGGCCAGCGGGGCCGAGGTTCTGGAGGGCGTGGTTTTGGAGGCCGTGGCAACGGCGGTAGAGGTTCTAGCAGCTATGGTACCGGGCAGAGCTCTCAGCAGCAGAGTCAGGGTCAGGCCAGAGTTTTCGCCTTGACTCCTCAGGATGCTCATGCATCTAACGCAGTGGTGCAAGGTACTCTTCAGATCTCTTTCGTAGATGCACTTGTTTTATTCGATGCGGGTGCAACTCATTCTTTTGTGTCTACGTGTTTTGCTGCTAAGTTGGGTGTAACACCAACAAGTCTGGGTGAACCTTTATCTGTTTCTACTCCTTTGTCTGACTGTGTGGTGGTGGATGTTGTGTATCCATCGTGTTCCGTGGTTATCCATGGAAGGGATTTGCGTGCTGACTTAGTTGTTTTGGATGTTCTTTCATTTGACGTGATTTTGGGGATGGATTGGCTGGCACGCCATTATGCTTCGATCGACTGTCGAGGGAAGTCGGTTGAGTTTCGGATTCCAGGTGATCTACCCTTTTCTTTTCAAGGGGAAAAGGCGGAGACACCGAAGAATCTGATTTCTGCGATCAAGGCAAAGCGGATGATGAGTAAGGGTTGTCAAGCTTTCTTAGCTGTGGTTCGAGACATGGATGCTGAGGTGGGCAGTATGAACACTGTCCCTATAGTGAACGAGTTCACTGGCGTATTTCCAGAGGAGTTTCCTGGATTACCACCTGATCGGGATATCGAGTTCTGCATTGACGTTGTTCCTGGAACTGGTCCTATTTCGATACCGCCGTATCGGATGGCTCCTGCTGAGCTGAAGGAGTTAAAGGAGCAGTTACAAGAACTTCTGGACAGTGGCTTCATCAGACCGAGTACTTCTCCGTGGGGTGCTCCAGTTCTGTTTGTTAAGAAGAAGGATGGTTCCTTTCGGCTTTGTATCGACTACAGGCAGTTGAATAAGGCTACCATCAAGAACAGATATCCTCTTCCTCGCATCGACGACTTGTTTGATCAGTTGCAGGGTGCGAAGTGTTTCTCCAAGATTGACTTGAGATCCGGGTATCATCAACTTCGGATTCGGGATGTCGATGTGCCTAAGACTGCTTTCAGAACGCGTTATGGGCATTTCGAGTTTCTGGTCATGTCGTTTGGGTTGACTAACGCACCAGCAGCGTTTATGGACATGATGAATCGGGTTTTCAAGCCGTTTTTGGATCAGTTTGTTATCGTCTTCATTGATGACATCCTGATTTATTCTCGGAGTGAGGAGGAGCATGCTTATCACTTGAGGACTATACTACAGACCTTGCGAGAGCATCAGTTGTATGCTAAGTTCTCAAAGTGCGAGTTTTGGCTGGAACAGGTTACCTTCTTAGGACACGTGGTGTCGAAGGATGGGATCAAGGTTGATCCGAAGAAGATCGAGGCGGTCATGGATTGGCAGAGGCCGAGGTCAGTTACCGAGATCAGAAGTTTTCTTGGGTTAGCTGGCTACTACCGTCGGTTCGTGCAGGATTTCTCTCGAATATCTGCACCTTTGACTAAGCTGACACAGAAGAGTGTTAAGTTTGAGTGGACCGACAGATGTGAGGCAAGTTTCGAGAAGCTGAAGGAGATTCTGACTACAGCTCCTGTTTTGGCGTTGCCTTCTGGCATAGAGGGTTTTACTGTGTACTGCGATGCTTCTCGGATTGGCTTAGGTTGCGTGCTGATGCAACATGGACAGGTGATCGCCTATGCTTCTCGTCAGCTGAAGAAGCATGAGGTGAATTACCCTACACATGACTTGGAGTTAGCTGCTGTGGTTTTTGCTCTGAAGATCTGGAGGCACTACTTGTACGGTGCGACTTGCGAGATCTTCACTGATCACAAGAGTCTGAAGTACATCTTTGATCAGCGAGAGTTGAATCTGAGACAGAGGAGGTGGCTAGAGTTGCTGAAAGACTACGACTGTACTATTCAGTATCATCCTGGTAAGGCTAATGTGGTGGCCGATGCATTGAGTCGCAAGTCTTCGGGCAGCTTAGCCCATATTTCTGAGGTTGGACGTAGACCCATGGTTCAAGAGTGGCATGGTTTGATAGCTTCGGGCTACGGTTTTCAGGTTTCTCAGAACGGGAGTTTGTTGGCACATCTGCAAGTGCAGCCGGTTTTGATTGATAGGATTAAAGCTTTACAAGCTGAGGATCCACAATTGAAACGAATTATGGACGAGATCCATCTGGATGGGAATTCCGAGTTTGTTTTTGTTGACAGAGTTCTCAGGTTTGGTTCTAGACTGTGCGTTCCGGATTCAGATGGTTTGAGAGACCAGATTCTGGAGGAAGCGCATAGATCAGCCTACAGTGTTCATCCGGGATCTACCAAGATGTACCATGACCTCAAGGGTACGTATTGGTGGAGCGGAATGAAGAAGGATGTTGCAGAGTACGTTTTCAAGTGTCTGACTTGCCAGCAGGTGAAGCTGGAACATCAGAGACCTTTTGGCTATCTACAACCACTACCTATTCCAGAGTGGAAGTGGGAGCGGATTGCCATGGACTTTGTTGTTGGTTTACCACGTACTCGACAGGGGTACGATTCCATCTGGGTGATAGTTGACCGTATGACCAAGTCAGCTCATTTCCTTCCGATCAAGGTTTCGTATCCTGCTTCGAAGTTGGCTCAGTTGTACATCGACAGGATTGTCAGTTTGCATGGTGTACCGGTTTCGATCGTTTCTGACAGAGGTTCTGTCTTCACTTCGAGGTTCTGGAAAGCGTTACAGGAGTCCTTGGGTTCTCGATTGGACTTCTGTACAGCTTTTCATCCTCAGACTGACGGTCAGTCTGAGAGGACTATTCAGACGTTGGAGGATATGCTCAGGATGTGCATTCTTGATTTTCAGGGTAGCTGGGATACTCATTTGCCGTTGATTGAGTTTTCCTACAACAACAGTTACCATGCGAGCATTGAGATGGCACCTTATGAGGCTTTGTACGGACGCAAGTGTCGATCTCCTATCTGCTGGGAAGAGGTCGGCGAGCGGAAGTTGTTTGGTGCTGAGATTATTCAGATTACCTCAAAGAAGGTATCGTTGATAAAACGGAGATTGGGGACAGCTTTTAGTCGGCATAAGAGTTATGCTGATCCGAAGAGAAAAGACATCGAGTTTCAGGTGGGAGACTTTGTGTTTCTTCGGGTTTCGCCTATGAAAGGCGTGGTTCGTTTTGGTGTCAAAGGAAAGTTGGCACCGAGGTACGTTGGTCCTTATGAGATTTCAGAGAGGATTGGAGCTGTGGCATATCGTCTGGTTCTGCCGCCAGACATGTCGTTGGTGCATCCTGTGTTTCACGTTTCTATGTTGAGGAAGTGTATTTCCGATCCTTCGCATGTGATTGTGCCTCAGAGTGTTGAGATTGACCAGGAGCTGTCCTATGAGGAACAGCCAGTTGAGATTGTTGATACGCAAGTGCGTAAATTGCGGAACAAGGAGATTCCGATGGTCAAGGTTCTTTGGCGCAATCATTCTGTAGAGGAGTGTACTTGGGAGACAGAGTTGGATATGCGGAATCGCTATCCTTTTCTTTTTCCGTGAGGTACGATATCTTGATTTCTGTGATTATTTATGATCCTTAATTGTGTTACGTGTTGTTTTGGTGTGAATTACTTACCGTGTTAAATTCGAGGACGAATTTTTAATAAGTTGGGGAGAATGTAATATCCCGTATTTTTTTTTAAAATTTTTCAGAGGGTTTTTCGGTATTTTTCCGGGCCTTTATGATTTTTATGGTTCGATTTAAGGTTGGTTCGCGGTCCGGTTCAACTTTTGGTTTGGTTCTCGGTTCCTTTGGGTCTTGGTTCAACCAAATGGTTGAACCAAGGAAGAAAAACCCAGGTCTCGTAAGAGACCTGGGAATTTCACGCACAGTCCCGTACGGGACTGTGCCTGTCCCGTACGGGACTGTGAAATTTTGCTCTGGTTTGTTAAGGGCAGTTTTGCCCTTTCACCAACCCCACTTCCACCTCGTTTTTAATCTAATTCCTACGTTTAAATGCTTAATATTTTTGACCTAAAACGTTCACCACGCTGCAAACAATTCATAGCAACCTTTCCTTTCCGTTTTCGCTGAGAAATCGCTAGCCGTAATCTCTTCCGAAGTTGACAGAAAATCATCGGTGAGTTTGCATTTAAATTTCCAGTTTTTGGTTTTGAACGGCTTTACGTAATTCTTATCGTTCTCCCTCGTTTCTTAATCGAAATCAGAACCGTTTGATTCCAGACGTTCTAGACTCACATACCTACGTTTCCCTATCTCGTTTACGCAAAACGGTGTGACGCCGATCTCGTTTTAATCGCTGCCGTTCCATCGCATTGGTACGTAGCATTGTTTCTGTTATGGTTTTTGATTTTGATTCTGCCGATCCCTTTTCTTTGTTCTTTGACGTTGATCTCTTTCATTTAATGATTATGAGTCGCTTAGGATGATTAGTCGACATTAGTTTAAGCTCTTGGTTTGGTTTTGCTCCATCGTTACGGCCCATGACTCGTTTATTAAGTTTCTATTGTTGCTGTGACTTTATGTTATGATTGAGTAGAGTTTTGTTTGATGCATTGATTAAACACAAGCTTAGTTCTAGGCAATTTTGTTACTGATTGTGTAAGTTTAATGGTTAGCAAGTTTATGAACTTGGTCCTTGTGTTTCATGGCTCTGCTCATGAAATTGCAATTTGAAATGTTGGTTTCTTGAAGAAGATGATGCCGTGGTTAGTTTTCATTGGTTGTTGAAATTGGATTCATGCTAAAAGTCCTTTCTAGTCCTTGTAATGTTTTGTTTAAAACAAATAAATACCTAAAGTTGGTTTTGTCCTATATTTTGATAATAACTTGAACTCGTTTGGTTTAATTTGAATAAGCTAAATATTTTATAATGTAAATTAATATAATTACTCGGGTAATTATATTTAATTTTGATGGAAATGTCTATTTTGGCTAATTAGCGATTTAGTCCCTAAAAGTTTCTAAAGCTATATTTTAACTAAGTTATAACTCTGGGATTTCTAATTGATTTATTATTTAGTAAATTAAGAATGGGAAATTTATTGGATTTCATAATTGACTAAAGTACCATTTAGCCTTTTTGGCTAAAGTACAGTTTAGTCCCTATTTGGCTAAAGTACAATTTAGTCCCTAAACTTTTATGACTTATTTAATTAAGTTTTTGGGGTGTAACTTGGGTTACTTGAATTATAAGATATTAAATTCTATTTTAATATAGATAATTGTTTTATTAAAGTATTTTAAATTATAAACTCGGGTTTATAAATTTAATAAAGTTTTGTTTTGGGTTAGACTGTGGTCGCCCAACAAGTGGGAAGAAGTTTGGTAGTTTTAATAACTCGGCTGACTCACTGATACGGATTTTTAACTTGGGTTAAATTAATTTGTTTATTAAATTACTAAAATTGTAATTTAATATTTAATTAATATGATTTGTATTCTATATCTTGAATTATATTTGGAATGCATTTAATATAAGTGTTTATTAAATGTGGTTTGGTTTTGCGTTGTGCTAGTCCTATGTGTTGTCTAGTACTCTTTAGAGTTAGGGTCTGATTTTAATTATGATTTTAATATTTTATTTAGACCCGTCGACTGTTCGTACTTCATAGGCGAACCAGAGTTAGATTGCTTGTCAGGATCACGTGGATTTAGCAAGCAGTGAGTTTATATCTCTATTTACCTCTTTATTAAGCAACTATTATATTTTGTATATATGTATATGTATAAACAGCTTTCGAACTGTTTTCGGCATTGTGGATTTGATTTGGAACGTGCTACTCGATGGGCATCATCGGGACTGCGTGCGCACCGGTAATGATTATGGTATTGAGGTAGGTTTGAGATACGTCTCACCTTAGTGAGGGCACCGGTGGAAGATGCGTCTCCTGGGCTCACTATTTATTAAGTGAATAGTCGGGGATCGGTTATTGAGATACGTCTCACCGACACGACAATGGATTTAGAATTGTGGTTTAGGGTTTCATTGATAATCCATAATGAAAATGTTTTATTAAACGTTTTAAAGGTTTTTAACTTAATAAATGTAAATGGTTATATAAACTCTACTCAGTAAATCTGACCCCGTTGTTTTCCCAAATTTTCCAGGTTTATGATTTGAGCGTTTGGTCGATCTCCGTTTCTTCATTCTCGGAGGTTCTTTATTTTATTTCAGAATAAATGAGTCAAACTGTTTTGAACTCTTAGACCGCAGTAGTAGTATCAGTATTTATGTCTTAGTCTTATACGTTATTATTTTAGACTATTGATTGTTGGATTGGTCCATCTATTATATTATCAGCTATGGCATGATTACAGTGTTTATGGTTTGCCATGCTATTGACATTATTTGAGATAAGCGTACTTTAAATATATGCTGTTTATATGTACTGCTAGATTAGGCTGAAGTCTCGGTTGCCCCCGAGCATGTGATTTTCTGCAGGTTTATTGTTTTAAATATAATTAAGTTGTTATCCGCAAGGCTTGCTACGGGTTTTGGTACAACCATACCCATACCCTAGCGCCGGTCACGATTCATGAAAATGGGTCGTGACAAACTTGGTATCAGAGCTTTGGTTTCAAACCAAGGTCTCTTTAAATGTTAAGTGTTAACTTATTTGGCATGTTAAGTGATTAATTTACCCTAGGAACTACTGCGGAATTAGGATTCGAGTCTTGTCTTTGAAACGTCATCTTTTGTTTTCAAAAACTTTCTGCCTACTCCTATAGGAATGTCGTGAGTCAGTCGTGTGGATTTAATTGCTTATTGCTTATTATGTGGTTGTTTTCACTTGGGTGAATAAAATTTTTATCGTTGTTGATTTCTCGGGAAATCTTAATTGGTGCTTGTTTTATTTCATGCTTGGGTATGAAATTTTATGTGTTATTTAAATTGTTCTTGTTTCATTCTTAGGAATGAATACTCGTACTCGTGCTGCGGCTCAGCAAAATGCTGAGGCTGATGACGCGATCTCTATGGAGGTGGATCAGAATGAACCAGAGGTTCATGCTGGTAGAGGACTAGCAGGCAGAGGCCCAGCTGGTCGGGGTCGAGCTGGTCGAGGTCGTGGTGGCCGAGGCCAAGCTGGCAGAGGTAGAGGCAGAGGCGTAGGACGCGGTGCTGCAGGAGGTGCTCAAGCGCCAAGTGTGGCACAACCTGAGTTGGGCGACTTCGACTTCAACACGTTTTTGGCTGGAGTCGCGGCGTTACAACTCAACCAGGTTCAGCTGCAAGCGGGACAGGTCGCTTTGCAGGATCAGTATGCGGTTTTGGGTCAGATTGCCCAGCAACAGCAACCACATGCTGGTGGTGCAGTAGTTGGTGGTGTTGGAACCACTGACAGGGATCTGGTATTGGCTTACATGAGGCTAAAGCCAACGGAGTTTGACGGTTCTGGAGACGCGCTGGATTTTCTAGAGGAGGTTGAGCAGAATGCTCGGCGACTTCAGGCTACGGAGCGTCAGACCGTCGTTCTTGTAGAGATGTCAATGAAGGGTTCAGCCGGAAACTGGTTTCGTAGCTCTGTTCATGCTGACATGGCTACCATCTCTTGGGCTCAGTTTGTGGCGAGATTCAGAGCTTTCTTCTTGCCGTTTTCAGTGACAGAGGGTCACAGAGACAGATTGCTTTCACTTACTAGGGATGATAGGTCAGTATCCGAGTACACGACTGAGTTCGTGAGGTTGGGTCGGTTCGCGCCGGACTTGCAGACAGATCAGGAGAGGGTGAACAACAGATACGTGAAAGGCTTAGGGCGCGATTTTGTGAGTTTGCTGACCGAGACACGCAGAGATTTTACAGACGTAGTAGACAGTGCTCGGCGTATGGAGAGCTCGTTACTGCAGTTTGGGGATATTTCTGGTCCTTCTCAGACCAAGAAGTCTTCTGGCCCTGGACAGCAGAGTGGTGGCAGTAGCTACCAATCGGCACCTTCTCAGTACAAGAACAAGAAGAGGGGTGTCAAGAAGAGTTATCAGCCGTACACTTACAGTTCAGGCAACAGCGGTAGCAACCGCAGTTTTGGGCGCGGTAACAGCGGAGGTGCTAGTTTTCCTTTCTGTCAGAACTGCAGACGTCGACATCCAGGCGAGTGTCGTTTAGCACCAGGGGGTTGTTTTACTTGTGGCCAGCCGGGTCACTTCGCCAGAGAGTGTCAGGCATCTGGACAGCAGATGTCGGCAGCTAGTGTCGCTCAGCCATCCTATCAGAGTCAGAGACCAGTGTTCTCTACACCAGCAGGGTTTTCTCAACCTGCTGCTTCTTTTGGTGGCCAGCGGGGCCGAGGTTCTGGAGGGCGTGGTTTTGGAGGCCGTGGCAACGGCGGTAGAGGTTCTAGCAGCTATGGTACCGGGCAGAGCTCTCAGCAGCAGAGTCAGGGTCAGGCCAGAGTTTTCGCCTTGACTCCTCAGGATGCTCATGCATCTAACGCAGTGGTGCAAGGTACTCTTCAGATCTCTTTCGTAGATGCATTTGTTTTATTCGATGCGGGTGCAACTCATTCTTTTGTGTCTACGTGTTTTGCTGCTAAGTTGGGTGTAACACCAACAAGTCTGGGTGAACCTTTATCTGTTTCTACTCCTTTGTCTGACTGTGTGGTGGTGGATGTTGTGTATCCATCGTGTTCCGTGGTTATCCATGGAAGGGATTTGCGTGCTGACTTAGTTGTTTTGGATGTTCTTTCATTTGACGTGATTTTGGGGATGGATTGGCTGGCACGCCATTATGCTTCGATCGACTGTCGAGGGAAGTCGGTTGAGTTTCGGATTCCAGGTGATCTACCCTTTTCTTTTCAAGGGGAAAAGGCGGAGACACCGAAGAATCTGATTTCTGCGATCAAGGCAAAGCGGATGATGAGTAAGGGTTGTCAAGCTTTCTTAGCTGTGGTTCGAGACATGGATGCTGAGGTGGGCAGTATGAACACTGTCCCTATAGTGAACGAGTTCACTGACGTATTTCCAGAGGAGTTTCCTGGATTACCACCTGATCGGGATATCGAGTTCTGCATTGACGTTGTTCCTGGAACTGGTCCTATTTCGATACCGCCGTATCGGATGGCTCCTGCTGAGCTGAAGGAGTTAAAGGAGCAGTTACAAGAACTTCTGGACAGTGGCTTCATCAGACCGAGTACTTCTCCGTGGGGTGCTCCAGTTCTGTTTGTTAAGAAGAAGGATGGTTCCTTTCGGCTTTGTATCGACTACAGGCAGTTGAATAAGGCTACCATCAAGAACAGATATCCTCTTCCTCGCATCGACGACTTGTTTGATCAGTTGCAGGGTGCGAAGTGTTTCTCCAAGATTGACTTGAGATCCGGGTATCATCAACTTCGGATTCGGGATGTCGATGTGCCTAAGACTGCTTTCAGAACGCGTTATGGGCATTTCGAGTTTCTGGTCATGTCGTTTGGGTTGACTAACGCACCAGCAGCGTTTATGGACATGATGAATCGGGTTTTCAAGCCGTTTTTGGATCAGTTTGTTATCGTCTTCATTGATGACATCCTGATTTATTCTCGGAGTGAGGAGGAGCATGCTTATCACTTGAGGACTATACTACAGACCTTGCGAGAGCATCAGTTGTATGCTAAGTTCTCAAAGTGCGAGTTTTGGCTGGAACAGGTTACCTTCTTAGGACACGTGGTGTCGAAGGATGGGATCAAGGTTGATCCGAAGAAGATCGAGGCGGTCATGGATTGGCAGAGGCCGAGGTCAGTTACCGAGATCAGAAGTTTTCTTGGGTTAGCTGGCTACTACCGTCGGTTCGTGCAGGATTTCTCTCGAATATCTGCACCTTTGACTAAGCTGACACAGAAGAGTGTTAAGTTTGAGTGGACCGACAGATGTGAGGCAAGTTTCGAGAAGCTGAAGGAGATTCTGACTACAGCTCCTGTTTTGGCGTTGCCTTCTGGCATGGAGGGTTTTACTGTGTACTGCGATGCTTCTCGGATTGGCTTAGGTTGCGTGCTGATGCAACATGGACAGGTGATCGCCTATGCTTCTCGTCAGCTGAAGAAGCATGAGGTGAATTACCCTACACATGACTTGGAGTTAGCTGCTGTGGTTTTTGCTCTGAAGATCTGGAGGCACTACTTGTACGGTGCGACTTGCGAGATCTTCACTGATCACAAGAGTCTGAAGTACATCTTTGATCAGCGAGAGTTGAATCTGAGACAGAGGAGGTGGCTAGAGTTGCTGAAAGACTACGACTGTACTATTCAGTATCATCCTGGTAAGGCTAATGTGGTGGCCGATGCATTGAGTCGCAAGTCTTCGGGCAGCTTAGCCCATATTTCTGAGGTTGGACGTAGACCCATTGTTCAAGAGTGGCATGGTTTGATAGCTTCGGGCTACGGTTTTCAGGTTTCTCAGAACGGGAGTTTGTTGGCACATCTGCAAGTGCAGCCGGTTTTGATTGATAGGATTAAAGCTTTACAAGCTGAGGATCCACAATTGAAACGAATTATGGACGAGATCCATCTGGATGGGAATTCCGAGTTTGTTTTTGTTGACAGAGTTCTCAGGTTTGGTTCTAGACTGTGCGTTCCGGATTCAGATGGTTTGAGAGACCAGATTCTGGAGGAAGCGCATAGATCAGCCTACAGTGTTCATCCGGGATCTACCAAGATGTACCATGACCTCAAGGGTACGTATTGGTGGAGCGGAATGAAGAAGGATGTTGCAGAGTACGTTTTCAAGTGTCTGACTTGCCAGCAGGTGAAGCTGGAACATCAGAGACCTTTTGGCTATCTACAACCACTACCTATTCCAGAGTGGAAGTGGGAGCGGATTGCCATGGACTTTGTTGTTGGTTTACCACGTACTCGACAGGGGTACGATTCCATCTGGGTGATAGTTGACCGTATGACCAAGTCAGCTCATTTCCTTCCGATCAAGGTTTCGTATCCTGCTTCGAAGTTGGCTCAGTTGTACATCGACAGGATTGTCAGTTTGCATGGTGTACCGGTTTCGATCGTTTCTGACAGAGGTTCTGTCTTCACTTCGAGGTTCTGGAAAGCGTTACAGGAGTCCTTGGGTTCTCGATTGGACTTCAGTACAGCTTTTCATCCTCAGACTGACGGTCAGTCTGAGAGGACTATTCAGACGTTGGAGGATATGCTCAGGATGTGCATTCTTGATTTTCAGGGTAGCTGGGATACTCATTTGCCGTTGATTGAGTTTTCCTACAACAACAGTTACCATGCGAGCATTGAGATGGCACCTTATGAGGCTTTGTACGGACGCAAGTGTCGATCTCCTATCTGCTGGGAAGAGGTCGGCGAGCGGAAGTTGTTTGGTGCTGAGATTATTCAGATTACCTCAAAGAAGGTACCGTTGATAAAACGGAGATTGGGGACAGCTTTTAGTCGGCATAAGAGTTATGCTGATCCGAAGAGAAAAGACATCGAGTTTCAGGTGGGAGACTTTGTGTTTCTTCGGGTTTCGCCTATGAAAGGCGTGGTTCGTTTTGGTGTCAAAGGAAAGTTGGCACCGAGGTACGTTGGTCCTTATGAGATTTCAGAGAGGATTGGAGCTGTGGCATATCGTCTGGTTCTGCCGCCAGACATGTCGTTGGTGCATCCTGTGTTTCACGTTTCTATGTTGAGGAAGTGTATTTCCGATCCTTCGCATGTGATTGTGCCTCAGAGTGTTGAGATTGACCAGGAGCTGTCCTATGAGGAACAGCCAGTTGAGATTGTTGATACGCAAGTGCGTAAATTGCGGAACAAGGAGATTCCGATGGTCAAGGTTCTTTGGCGCAATCATTCTGTAGAGGAGTGTACTTGGGAGACAGAGTTGGATATGCGGAATCGCTATCCTTTTCTTTTTCCGTGAGGTACGATATCTTGATTTCTGTGATTATTTATGATCCTTAATTGTGTTACGTGTTGTTTTGGTGTGAATTACTTACCGTGTTAAATTCGAGGACGAATTTTTAATAAGTTGGGGAGAATGTAATATCCCGTATTTTTTTTAAAATTTTTCAGAGGGTTTTTCGGTATTTTTCCGGGCCTTTATGATTTTTATGGTTCGATTTAAGGTTGGTTCGCGGTCCGGTTCAACTTTTGGTTTGGTTCTCGGTTCCTTTGGGTCTTGGTTCAACCAAATGGTTGAACCAAGGAAGAAAAACCCAGGTCTCGTAAGAGACCTGGGAATTTCACGCACAGTCCCGTACGGGACTGTGCCTGTCCCGTACGGGACTGTGCCTGTCCCGTACGGGACTGTGAAATTTTGCTCTGGTTTGTTAAGGGCAGTTTTGCCCTTTCACCAACCCCACTTCCACCTCGTTTTTAACCTAATTCCTACGTTTAAATGCTTAATATTTTTGACCTAAAACGTTCACCACGCTGCAAACAATTCATAGCAACCTTTCCTTTCCGTTTTCGCTGAGAAATCGCTAGCCGTAATCTCTTCCGAAGTTGACAGAAAATCATCGGTGAGTTTGCATTTAAATTTCCAGTTTTTGGTTTTGAACGGCTTTACGTAATTCTTATCGTTCTCCCTCGTTTCTTAATCGAAATCAGAACCGTTTGATTCCAGACGTTCTAGACTCACATACCTACGTTTCCCTATCTCGTTTACGCAAAACGGTGTGACGCCGATCTCGTTTTAATCGCTGCCGTTCCATCGCATTGGTACGTAGCATTGTTTCTGTTATGGTTTTTGATTTTGATTCTGCCGATCCCTTTTCTTTGTTCTTTGACGTTGATCTCTTTCATTTAATGATTATGAGTCGCTTAGGATGATTAGTCGACATTAGTTTAAGATCTCGGTTTGTTTTACTCCATCGTTACGGCCATGGCTCGTTTATTACGTTTCTATTGTTGCTGTGACTTTATGTTATGATTGAGTAGAGTTTTGTTTGATGCATTGATTAAACACAAGCTTAGTTCTAGGCAATTTTGTTACTGATTGTGTAAGTTTAATGGTTAGCAAGTTTATGAACTTGGTCCTTGTGTTTCATGGCTCTGCTCATGAAATTGCAATTTGAAATGTTGGTTTCTTGAAGAAGATGATGCCGTGGTTAGTTTTCATTGGTTGTTGAAATTGGATTCATGCTAAAAGTCCTTTCTAGTCCTTGTAATGTTTTGTTTAAAACAAATAAATACCTAAAGTTGGTTTTGTCCTATATTTTGATAATAACTTGAACTCGTTTGGTTTAATTTGAATAAGCTAAATATTTTATAACGTAAATTAATATAATTACTCGGGTAATTATATTTAATTTTGATGGAAATGTCTATTTTGGCTAATTGGCGATTTAGTCCCTAAAAGTTTCTAAAGCTATATTTTAACTAAGTTATAACTCTGGGATTTCTAATTGATTTATTATTTAGTAAATTAAGAATGAGAAATTTATTGGATTTCATAATTGACTAAAGTACCATTTAGCCTTTTTGGCTAAAGTACAGTTTAGTCCCTATTTGGCTAAAGTACAATTTAGTTCCTAAACTTTTATGACTTATTTAATTAAGTTTTTGGGGTGTAACTTGGGTTACTTGAATTATAAGATATTAAATTCTATTTTAATATAGATAATTGTTTTATTAAAGTATTTTAAATTATAAACTCGGGTTTATAAATTTAATAAAGTTTTGTTTTGGGTTAGACTGTGGTCGCCCAACAAGTGGGAAGAAGCTTGGTAGTTTTAATAACTCGGCTGACTCACTGATACGGATTTTTAACTTGGGTTAAATTAATTTGTTTATTAAATTACTAAAATTGTAATTTAATATTTAATTAATATGATTTGTATTCTATATCTTGAATTATATTTGGAATGCATTTAATATAAGTGTTTATTAAATGTGGTTTGGTTTTGCGTTGTGCTAGTCCTATGTGTTGTCTAGTACTCTTTAGAGTTAGGGTTTGATTTTAATTATGATTTTATATTTTATTTAGACCCGTCGACTGTTCGTACTTCAGAGGCGAACCAGAGTTAGATTGCTTGTCAGGATCACGTGGATTTAGCAAGCAGTGAGTTTATATCTCTATTTACCTCTTTATTAAGCAACTATTATATTTTGTATATATGTATATGTATAAACAGCTTTCGAACTGTTTTCGGCATTGTGGATTTGATTTGGAACGTGCTACTCGATGGGCATCATCGGGACTGCGTGCGCACCGGTAATGATTATGGTATTGAGGTAGGTTTGAGATACGTCTCACCTTAGTGAGGGCACCGGTGGAAGATGCGTCTCCTGGGCTCACTATTTATTAAGTGAATAGTCGGGGATCGGTTATTGAGATACGTCTCACCGACACGACAATGGATTTAGAATTGTGGTTTAGGGTTTCATTGATAATCCATAATGAAAATGTTTTATTAAACGTTTTAAAGGTTTTTAACTTAATAAATGTAAATGGTTATATAAACTCTACTCAGTAAATCTGACCCCGTTGTTTTCCCAAATTTTCCAGGTTTATGATTTGAGCGTTTGGTCGATCTCCGTTTCTTCATTCTCGGAGGTTCTTTATTTTATTTCAGAATAAATGAGTCAAACTGTTTTGAACTCTTAGACCGCAGTAGTAGTATCAGTATTTATGTCTTAGTCTTATACGTTATTATTTTAGACTATTGATTGTTGGATTGGTCCATCTATTATATTATCAGCTATGGCATGATTACAGTGTTTATGGTTTGCCATGCTATTGACATTATTTGAGATAAGCGTACTTTAAATATATGCTGTTTATATGTACTGCTAGATTAGGCTGAAGTCTCGGTTGCCCCCGAGCATGTGATTTTCTGCAGGTTTATTGTTTTAAATATAATTAAGTTGTTATCCGCAAGGCTTGCTACGGGTTTTGGTACAACCATACCCATACCCTAACGCCGGTCACGATTCATGAAAATGGGTCGTGACAATTTCTGTTTAATTAGTATGATAAAATTAATAAATTTAATGCACTTTAATTAGGTAGCATTCCTTTTTAAAATTGTTACTATAAGTTATTAACATTTTTTTTCTTAAAACTTCTATAACGTTTTTTTCAACACTTTTATAGAAAATTTATTGAAATTAACATTTTTCTAATTAATACTATTTAATATGGTATGATTAGTGAATTTAATGCTCCTTTTTTAAATTTTTATTCTCTGCTCTTATATATAATGACCAACTCTTCACCCTTTTTTCTACTAAGGTTAGTCATTTGGTTGCTCTTTCTTTTCATATTGTGGTTATATCATTTGTTCTTAGATCGTTTGTAATATATTTTGCATATTTGTTCATAAGATTGTTATTCTTTGTCTTATGTTTTATTTGCTCTTTTGTCCGATTGAAATTGACAAAGTTATTGTGAATTTAGCAATATAGTTCTACAATATAAGATAAAAAAAAATATGAATATGTTATTTATTCAATTCATATTTTAGAAGATCTTTTCTCTTTTAAATTTATCAAATGTAATGATTTAGTTAATATTATTCGTTAATATATTACTTTTTCAGTGTTTTATATTTAGCACTTTCTTCTTTAAAATTAGTATTTTCTCCTTTGAAATTTAAATATTTGTCATTTTTGCCATTAGATGACATTGAAAAGGTTAGTGATTTATTTGCTTTTAATTTAATTATATTATGTTTTATTATTATATGATACGTGTGGTTATTTATTCATTTAATTATCTATTGTAATATATATATTGCATTTTAATTTTTTTTAAATATCTAAAACTGTAAAATATCCATAATCTAATAAAAATATCAAAATTAAAAACAACCAATAACCAATATCTCAATTGTTTATTGACAATTCCAGTAGATATAAAGCATGCAAGAGCAATATAGCCACATTATTTTATTCTTATATTTTTAATATAAATCTATTTACTAATCTTTGTTTAAAAAAAATTAATTGATAATATTAATTATATCTTTTTTCATATTTTACAGAATAGAATTTTTTTCATGTTTCTTTGTTTGTAAAAACAATTATTTGGCTTTTCTTTCCTAATTAATCATTTTTTCACTGAAATTGTATTATTCAAAATGCTAAATTTAAAAATATATTTAATAATGTCTATTAATTATCTTATTAAATGCATATATTTCTTCACTATTTAATACCATTTATATTTGGAATAATTACCATTTACTAATTACAATTTTAATAGATGTTAACATTAAAAAATTAACATTTAAAATAATCACCATTTGCTAAAATATGAACATTTAAAATGCTAATTTAAAGTATAAATGGTAATTATTTTGAAAGTTACTTTTGAACAAATTTGATATATTTTCTTTTGACATTGTTTTATTATTTTATAAATGATTCATGATATTTTATTTATGTAAATTATTTCTACAAATGTTATTATTTTGAATATTAACAGAAATAAAATAATATTGATGGCCAATAATTATCATCATTATTTTTATTTATTGGCTTAATTCCTTAAAAAATCCTCACCTTACATTTTTTTTCGTTTATACCCTGACCTTGTAAAAACACCATTTGTACCCAATTTTGAGTTTTTATGTTTCATCTCTACCCAATAGCATTAAATTGTACTCTTTTCATTTGAAAAAGAGTTTAAAACAATCCTTCATTTTTAACTTATATACTAATTAGATATTAAAGTTATTAATAGTACAAAAATACCATCTTCTTCAAAAAATTAAAAATAATAATAATTTTTTTAAAATTTTTTTTAAAAATAATTCCGAATTTTTTGTTTATTTTTTTAATTATTTTTTAATTTTTTTTTAAAATATTTCTAACAAAAAAATTAAAATTAAAAATAATAATAATTTTTTTAATTTTTTTTATTATTTTATATAATTAAAAAAATTAATTAATTATTTGGATATATTTGATCATTTTTTAAGTTTAAGGATTTATTTGTATTTTTAAAATAGAAAAAAGTATGTTTTAACTCTTTTCTAAATGAAAAGAGTACAATTTAATGCTTTTGGGTAGGGATGAAACATAAAAACCCAAAATTGGGTACAAATAGTGTTTTTACAAGGTCAGGGTATAAACGAAAAAAAGTGCAAGGTGGGGGTTTTTTAAGAAATTAAGCCTTATTTATTTTTTATGTGTTGGTTCATTTTTAAAAAAACATTATGAATTTAATTTGAATGAAATATGTACCCCTAAAAATAACAATCATCTCCATTGGCATATTTGCTTTATTGTTATTTTTGGAGTCAAATAAAATATACTTTTAGGCATGTGAAGAGATTTTTAAAAATTTGTTTATCTTTCATATTATTTAACTTACTAATTTCCTTAGCTAATTAACCCCCTGAGTTTCAAACGTTACAATGCTAATATATTAATAATATTAAAGTTAAAACTATCAATGTATCATCAATTAATGTTAATATCCGTTAAAAAATTAATTCTAATATATAAAAAAAATATTAAGATTTCATTTCACTCTCACATTACTATTATTTATATTTTTTAAAATTATGCAATTGTAAAATTTTAATTAACTTTAGTCAGTTACAATAGATTATTTGTTAAGACAACTAAATCAAATTTATTAAAAATAAATGTTTAATTTTTTATCTCACCATAATATATATAAATAGACTACATTATTTTTTTTCTTCTTCTAATTATTAAACCTTCCAGTCTATTATCACTTCTTTATGTTTAATTTTAACCTTTTGATAGGTCTAATTATGTTGAAAGTAACTTATTTTGCCAAATAACATATTAAAATAATTATTAATAAAAATGTAGATATAATTATATATATATATACTTTATTTCTAAGTAATATATAGCTAGAGGACTATATTCATTTATCCATAAAGTAATTAAAAATTGACGATTTAAATATATATTATGTTTTGTTCTATTTTAATTAATTTAATAACTAATAAAAGAAGAAGAAATGTACAATATATAAATTTTAATTACAATGGATAATTTAATATTATAATTGAAACCATGTTTTTTCTTTAGTTTATTATGAAATTAATTTAGCATGAAAGATATGAAATGACTAGTCGTTTTGTGTAAATAAAAAAATTTGAAATTTGAAATAGAAAAGATAGAATTGTATAAATTTGAGATGAATTTTTTTTTAAAAAAAAATAAGAAGCAAACCGACACTTTTAATTAAAATAAATTTATAAATTTTATTTATTGAAAACAATTCAACAACTACTGATACTTAATTAAAAGAATATTTATTAAAATGCATAACTAATTCCTATAACTATAGCTAAAATAAAATATTAATTACCAACGACTATAACTCAAATTGTATTAGCATTGCACAACAAACTGCTAGATCGTAAATTCAAAATCTCCCACATATGTTTTACCATATCCAATTATCAAAAAAATACTATTAATTAGTTTTTAAATAAAAAATGTGCAACACACAGTCTTAAAGCTAGTTCATTATAAAGTACAACTTTTGATAATTTTTCCTTTTCGAAAATTTTTTGTTGTAACTTTTTTTTTTGTTAATGTGTTATGGGCTTCTATTTCAAATTTTAGGGCCCATTTTTATTTTTCTTGGTAAAAGTTCATTTGATTGTTGGGCTATTAAATATGAACTTTTTTATTCTAATAAGGTCTAATTATTTAAAAAAAGCTCACTTTATAATTTTTTTTGGTTTATATCCTGATTTAAAAAAAATTCAATCGTATCCTATTTTAGATTTTCATGTTTCAACTGTACTCTGAAATACTAAATTAATCTCTTTTCATGTGAAAAAAGGCTAACAAAGTCCTTCATATTTAGTTTATATTTTAATTAGATATTAATATTATTAATTGTACAAAAACACTTTCTCCTCTAAAAAAAATCAACTAATAATAATAATTATTTAATTTATATTAATTATTAATAATTTTTGAAATTAAAATCCATAAAAATTAAAATTTTTAAAAATAAAATCTTTTTACGTTTTTTTTAAAATTCTGAGTCCCTCCTCGAAGGAGAAGCACGAACTGCTCCTCCTTCCATGGAAAGAGGAGCTGCTCTAGCTTCCCCTTCATGAAGGAGGAACAGCTGCTGCTCCTCCTTTCATAAAGGAGGAGCTGCTCTAGCTCCTCCTTGAAGGAAGAGGAGCTCGAGCAGAGCTGCTGCTCCTCTTCTTAAAAGGAGGAGACTCCTCCTCCTCGCCCGAGATCCGGAAAAATAAATTTTAAAAAAAATATTTATTTTTTGTAAAAAAATCTATCGGAGTACGATGGTGGGTTGGAAGTTTTTTAAATAAAAAATTTTAAACGATTAATTTTTAGGATTTATTTGAATAGTTTTAAATTTAAAGGATTTGATTGTATTTTTTCAAATAGAAACAAGTATAATATAACTCTTTTTATTTAATTATTTTTAATATTTGCATCCTTTAATTAATTAAATTGTCAAAAAAATAATTTTTGAGGTACAGTTAAAAATCAAAAATCGAAAATAGGGTACAAATGAATTTTTTTTAGATCAGGATATAAACGAAAAAATGTCATAAAGTGAGGTTTTTGTTTTAAGTAATTAGGCCTTCTAATACTGTTATAACTTATATGCTTAATTTTCAAATTTTTAGTTTCCAATTTATGTTTTGCTTACTGTATTGATATTTATTTTTTAAATAAAATAAAATTTCATTAGTACATATAATTGAAAATTTATATGAAAATGAAAATAAAATATTTTTAGTAATATCTATTTTCATTCTTCAATTAATAATTACTAAAATTATTTTAATACTTGATGATTATATATTAAATTCATGCAAGTGAGTTTTTAAAAACCATATAATATATTCTTTTACTTAAAAATATTTAAAAATGGTTAATAACATGTTTTTAACCTAAGTGAATTATCAAAGAAAGCGAACAATATGTCATCCTATCAAAGAAGGCGAACAATATAACGATTAGGTCATTACTCGAAATTGAATCTTGTATATCTTTTACGTTAAATGGATAATATATGAGGTATATATGATGTGGTACGATGAGTATGAAAATTGAAAATATATCGAGGTTGTTTCGATTTATTTTTGGAACTGTTCGGGAGAGTGTGTGAATGCTTTCTAAAAACTGGCACAGTCTAGTAAAATGACGATCTCTCTCATTTAACCGTTGCAGAGTTAAAAATTATAAAGAGAATTAGCAAATTACCTAAATTAGGAAAATATTAGCATTTGTTAACCCTAAAATTCTAACTTGATTTACATACCCCAAGCGTGTCACCAATTATATCTTTACTCTGCCACTTTATTTTTTATACTCCACTTATACCTAGGGCAAAGTATTGGTCGGTTCGGTTCGGTTTTGAAAACCTGAAAACCGAGGGTATCGAAGCTACCAAAATTGCAATCCAAACCGTTTTATTTTTTATCAAACACCGAAGTATTTTTTCACCGAAAATTTCTTTCGGTTCGGTTCAGTTTCGGTTTTATAAATCGGTTTGGGCTTGTACCGAAGCCATTTTCAAAAGCCCATTTTTTTTTATAAAAAGCCTTTTATCAAATTTATAAAATAGAAAATGAAATTGAAGTGAATTCCAAATTTGTAACAGAAAATAACAATAAACCATCAAAATTATAAGATCAATCCAAAAAAATCAAAATATAAACTACTCTGTTACAGACTAGATGAATTAAAAACTGAAATACTAATCATATTCTATTAAAAATTACTAAATTACAACATAATAAACATTATATAATATATAGTATATCTATGTGGATACATATGAACTTTGTATCCTCAAAATGAACACAATTCTGTTTACAGACAATTGCACCTTAAAAATTGTATGCAAAATTAATAAGCTTAAATATTACAAAAGATTTGTGTTCTTAATATATAGAAGTTAACAGTTAATTTATATGCAAAAAAATATAAAATGATATACAAAAATCATCAGTTTCATTGCTTGCAGAATCAAGCATCCAAAAAATATTGTTGAAGGCATCAGCATTAGTGAACCAGCAGGATCAAGTGAGCAACTGAAATTAAAACAAATTTATTTTTAAAGTTTTATTTACTTTATAAGTTACTAACACTAGCAAAAGAGTAATCAATTTAAAAAAAGTAAAAAAATCAAGTAAAAGGGGGCTCAGAAATAAGGTTTTCAAATCAATATAAGGCGATCCAATTCGCACAGTTGCAATTAGTCTCATCATGCAAATCAGAAGGCCCTATGTGACTGGTAGGTGGAAGCATCATCATTGCCCAAAAACCAGTTTAAACTAATTCAGTAATTTCAAGTTCAAACAAGTTTGATTAGTTCAAAGTTCAAGCTAATCATGAAGTTCAAGTTCAAACTCAAACAGATTATAGTTCAAACAAATTCTAAGTTCAAACAAAATCAGAAGTTCAAACTCAAAACTGGACTAATTAGTTCAAACTTCAAACAAAATCACAAGTTCAAACTCATGACTAAACTCATTAGTTCAAACTAGATTTATTATTTCAAACTTTAAAAAAAATTGAAAGTTTTTAATGATGTATTAAAAACAGAAAGTATAACTTATTAAAAACACTTAAAAGAAGTTAGTTTATAAACATATAAAACCAGTTTATAAACTTTCATAAAAACATTATGAAAACAGAAATAGTTTAGGGCTTCCACCTTTTCAGATTGCATAAGTCTCACTGCCTCAGCCTCAGATAGGGACCAAAAATGTACTTCAGAAGGGTCAAGTCAGGACAGGGACCAAAAAAATCAGGCACAAATCAGCAACACTACATCAGTTTGCTTCCCCCAAAAAAACCAAAATCAACAAGCACTTCATTTTGGCAAGTCTGGATAAAAGAAACATTTGAAATTAGCAAACAAACTAAGTACATAACAAAAAAATGAAAAGAAATAGAAGAGTAAGAATTCATAACCTTGTTCAAAAGGCTCAAGCTCATCAAGGCATTCTTCAACCACAAGAGGGATGGTTTCAGCTCTGAGCCAATCCTGAATGCACACTAGGGCTTCCACAATTCTAGGATTTAATGAACTCCTAAAGCAGTCAAGCACTCTGCCAGAAGTGCTGAATGCAGATTCAGAGGCTACTGTTGAAATTGGGACAGCAAGGATATCTCGAGCCATCCTCGAAAGGATTGGAAATCTTCCAGCATTAAGCTTCCACCACTTAAGGATATTAAAATCCTCATCATTCTCAACAGGGGCCTCATTCAAATAAATTTCCAACTCAGATTTCCTTGGCCCAGTTTCAGCTTGCCCTTTGTTATGCTCAGTAAATTTTGCTTTCATTAAAAAAGTGTGCCTCTTAGCAGGAGGGGGACTCAGAATTGGCATTTGATTAGAAACATGTCCCTCTATTGGCTGACTAGAACTTAACTGAAAGCTAGACTCACTAACACCAGTCAAGTATGCACTTTGGTACTCATCAAATAAGGCATACAATTCAGACTTCACACTATCAAATAAAGCTCTACCATGATCTTTGCCAAACAAATTGCTAAGAGAAAACAGCAAATCATTGAACTTAGATGAAGGGTCAAGAACATAAGAGAAGAAAATCAATTTGTTCATCTTAAAGGGATCACCCCAATACTTATTAAATTTTTCTCTCATTTTTTTACCCATATTCTGTATCTCTACATCCTCACTAACAAGCATTTCATCCAACATGATTGATAAATCACATATCTCCAAAAAATGCATGTTTGAGGTCACATATAATGAGCCAGATATGCGAAGGGTGGTGACATAAAATTAAGACAAACAAGTAGCAAATTTCAGGGGCAGTTGGGAAACTGGAAATTCTCACAAGAAAACATTAGAAATGCACTTGCTTTCATGATAATAGTTGATGAACTTCCTTTTAGATTTGTAGATGGAACGGGATTCAAAAAGCTGATGAATGTTGCATGCCCTAGGTTCAGAATCCCATCTAGATGGACAGTTAACAGAGATTGTTACCAAATATATCTAGACGAGAAGTTGAAGTTGAAAACAATTTTAAAAAATGAGAGTCAAAGAGTATCCATCACCACTGACACTTGGACTAGTATTCAAAGAGTCAATTACATGTGTGTTACATGTCATTGGATTGATAATGAGTGGAAGCTGTATAAAAGAATTATGTCATTTGTCCCTGTTTGTGGTCATAAAGGTGATTACATAAGTAAAACTTTGGAAAATTGCTTGCTTGCTTGGGGTTTGAAAAATATTTTCACTGTCACAATGGATAATGCTGGAAATAACAATATTGCAATTGCTGCTTTTAAGAAAAAAATAATTTCATGGGGCACTGATGTATCTAAATGTCAGTATTTGCATATGAGATGTATTGCACATGTCATAAATTTGGTGGTTTCTGATGGTTTAAAAGAGATGAATACTTCTGTTAAAAAAAATTAGGGATTGCATTAGATATATTAAAAATAGTCCCTCTAGGCTTAAACAATTCAATGATCTTGCTAAAGATGCTAAACTTGGTACTAAAAAGAGTCTCTGTCTTGATGTTGCCACTAGATGGAATTCCACTTATTTGATGCTAGGCACTGTCTGTTTGTTTAAGCCTGTTTTTGATTCTTATGAGGAGGTGAATGAAAATTTTAGAAATGACATGATTGAAAATATTCCAAACCCACTCTTCACATTTTACAACAGGTTGCAGAGTAAGTAAAGATTGCCTAGTGTCTTTACTATGAGGGTTTTGTAAACATGCAATGTTATGGGCTCTAAGTGTTGAGGTACCATTTAGTTTTGTATCAGAATGATAAACTCTACCACAGTATGGACACCTAGTCATAAGCGATTTCCCAGAACATTCATCAACAATACGTTCATAGTGGTCCCAAACTTTAGATCTTACCTCTATCTGCTTCCTTTTTTTTCAACTGGCTTATTGCCAGGCTCTGTTGCATCCTTCCCTCGTTGCTGAGTGGGCTGAGGTGTACCCTCATCAGCAGCAAGAGGTTGCTGCTCCTACTCCTCTCTATGGAATGGCAATGGATCAAGCATGCCATAAAGGGGATCATCAGAAGCAGTAGCAGCAACCCCAAGTTGCCCAGAATCAGCCATCTGCAAAAGGAAAACAACAAATCAGAAACACTACAAAATGTTTAAACCAGCTAAAACAATTAAAAAAAACAAAAAATACTCAGAACTAAGAAGTCAGAACTCAGGAACTTACCAAGGATATGGGATGCAACAATCTTCAAATTGGAAAGCAGATAGGATCAGATAATGGACTATGATGCTTCCACTGATTCACAGAGAATGTGAATTTATTAAAGCAACAGATGAAGTTCAATCAGGGGCCAGGGCTTCCACCAAGCCTCCATATCCAAATGAGACATGAAAAGCAAAGAATAAACATAAAACCATCAAACAATGAAGGAAAAATGTAAATTAGACTATCAAAAATCTGGAAAAAATACAGATCTACTGGAAAAGAGTAGACAAAGACATTACCTTGTTTCAGTGTTTGAAACGATTGAGATTCAGATTACAGCTTCCACAACCAAACCTCCTTTTTTGCAAAATGAAACATGAATAACCAGAAGAAGCAAACCATCAAACAGAGAAAATAACACAGACCCATGAAACCCAGAAAATGAAGGTATCAAACACACATGACAGACCCTCAAACCCAGAAAACACAGACATTCAAACTCATACAGAGATGTTGTTCATACCCTTTTCAACTCAAGCTTCCACCTCTTGCATCAAGCCTCCATTTTTCGAACAGAGAACCTCAACATGCAAGTTAAGAATAAGAAACGATCATCATCAAAATCAGAAATAATCATAAAGTAACTAACAACTAAGAAGTCAGAAACGAAATAGAAGAAATAACAAACTCACAATAATAGAATCAGAGGATCGATGATAAATCTAAACGAAGGCTAGATTAGAACTCAATCGATTCAGGAACACAAAAACGGAATAGAAAAATCATTAATGGCTTAAGTATTGTATAATATAGAGTAAATCATAAAAAAAAAGTAGAGAAAATTAGGGTTTCATTCTCTGAAAATGGGTTGAATGTAAGAGAGAAGGGAGAGAGACTTAGGTTTAGTGAGAGAGGGGCAGACTGAAAAATGAGAGAAGATTCGAGAGAGTGTGGCTATTAGGGTTTGGTAGAAAATTAGCGTTTCAGTTATAAGGGGAGTTTATATAGGGCATATAAAACGGTGTCATTTTAGGTTGGTCTGAGGGGTCTTTCTGTTAGTGATATGCACTAGGTCAATCATGTTTGACCATGTTTTGACTTTATCATTTTATTATTTATTGATTGGCAGTTTTTATCATTTTATATTAATGATTAAAATACTTGAATGGTTAATTCTTTCTAAGGTCATCGAGTATGTGACTTGATAGTAGAACCCTTAGGTTTAATAAAAGAATTATATACCATCTATCCCTAGTCTTAATAGAACATTGAGACTAGTATGATGTTGACTGATGATTATGTTTTACTAATCATGTATATGAGATATTAAGTCAAATCATAGGTGCTATTTGAGAAATAAGGCACTGGATGACCCACTGTGAGAATACTACATAGATCACTGTCATACGTAATTCTCATTACAGTTCTATTAGTATAATCCTTTGACCTTGAAATCATCATGGATTTCTACATAGTTATTTCATATTTTGATACAGTCTTACATTATCTTTAACAGGATAATGGAATAGATTGTCATTGGATATGAAAGTAACTATGTGAGAAATGTGAGTGACTGAGAAGGAATTTGTCCCTCATTTATTTGAGTAAGATATCTATGGGCCCCTTGAAGAAGATAGACTGAAGTAAATGCATGGCCATGCTAATTGATAAGAAGTTATCATTTTCAGTCTACTTAGAGTCAAGAAACTAATGATTGAATGTTATAAGGATGACATAACTATGCCTTATATTCAATCTGGATATCGAGAGATAAAGGGATTAAAATATTATTGTAAATGGTTAAATCGGATTATCGATATTCATATAACTTGGGTAGTCATAATGTCTTGCTAGAGGCCACTTATGACTTGTGGGCTGAAATAGGGATTTCGAGCCTACTGCCAACGTTATATGAACCTACAGGGTCGCACACTAAGAACAGGCCCAAAACAGTTATGGGTTGTACAAGCCCAATGTGATTAAGTGATTAATTATATATATATATATATATATATATATATATATATATATATATATAATTCGTAATATATATATATTAATAAATATATATATTAATTCGAAATTTAAGGATAAGTGTTTTCCTTAATTTATTATTTTTTGGAAGATAATAAATATAGTAATTAATATATATGGATAATTATCAAAAAGGAGTTTTTGATAAACATAAACTTGAAGAATTGCAATGAGATTGAAATTCGAATTTGTCTCAAACCCTAGTGTTATTTATCAGTATAAATACTCATTAAGCAGTTGGTTTGAGAATCACGAAATTCATTATTCACTAAATCACTAAAATTCGAAATTGCTTGTGAAGCAATAGTGCTAGCACACAAGCACTAGTTTTGGCTAAGGTCTGTTCGTGTGGATACTCGTAGAGGACGCGTTCTTTTGGAGGCGTTTCTGATCCGAGGCCAGGTATCACCAAAGTGAACCACCTCCTTCCTTCCTACATTGCTGTTGAATTCGACATACAAGTAAGTAATTGTTCTGTTTAATTCGAATTACATGGATCTTGGTTTGGGTTTTTAGATAAATTTTTGAAATTCCGCTGCGTTATGAACCAATAAAACCCAACACTTTCACAAGGCTCACATGTGCCTTCAAAACGACGTCGTTTTGAAGGTTCCGTTTCATCGGTTATTCGGTCGGTTCGGTTTCTGAACCACCAAAACCAAATCATAATACAAACTCCACACTTTTTGTATTTTCAATCCAAATTAAACTAAACTAACCGAAAAATCAAACACCAAATAGAATTATGGTGCGGTTCGGTTCGATTTTTCGGTATGGTTCGGTTTTTGCTCATCCTTAAGTATAGGGATTTGGTGAAAAAAAAATGAAGAGTTAAGAAAACATTTCAAAATGAAATATGCGACTTCTTAAACGTGACAGAGGGATTATATAAAAAAACAAAATGATTTTTTATATAGTTTAAAGGCCTAATGTCTTAAAAAACCCCGACCTTTTAGCCCCTTTTCAATCATACCCTGACGTTGCAAATTTGTCAATTTTACCCTATTTTGCATTTTTGTGTTTCAATTGTACCCTGAAAAATTAAATTAACGTCTTTTGCGTTTGGAAACTTGTTTAAAACATTCTACATGTCTTGCATATATTAATTGTATATTTTTAAAATTTATTTAAATTTAGTTAAATTAATTAAGAATTTAAATTAGTGTTAATTTGATTATGGTTTTTAGTTAGTTTTTAAAAATAAAGGGCTTATTTGTACTTTTTTGAATAAAAAAGAATTTAATTTCATGTTTAGACTTAATTAATTGAATGATTTCATCATTTAAGTAAAAAAATTAACAAAAATTAAAATATTGGGGTACAATTGAAAACGGAAAATTCAAAAGTGGGTAAAATTGACAAATTTTCAACGTCGGGGTAGAATTGAAAAAAAGTTTAAAGGTGAGGGGTTTTTGAGTGATTAGGCCTAGTTTAAATGTATATATTTCCACCTAAATTAAGTACTTTTGTTAATGTTTTATTTAATAAAAGTGGGTCCCGTCAACAGAATTTTTCCTGTCAAAAGTGGAGTACCATATTTAATTCTCTTTCAATATTAAATTTATTTTTAGTAAAAATAAAATAATATTCAATCTCAAATCTTCTTGCTCACGATCCAGTTTTCAAATTCCATACCCTGTTCTTGTAAAACCCAGAAATTAAATTATTAAAATTTAGATCAAAATTAATCAAAAGCATCAAAAGTGAAAAAGAAAAGGGAAAGAAATTCGCTTTTTTTTTTTTGGATTAGTGGATGCTTTGATTTGATAATTTAAAGAAAAGAGATTTGATTTGCATAAAATTCAGGACATGGGTTTTGGTCCCGAGCCCCTTTGGGATTTTTTCCTAATTTGGAATAATAAAAGGTGAGTGCTTTTTTTATTGTTCTTCATGTAAGAATTTTTTAGATTATGGAATGTGATAGAATTATGTATTTTTTTGTGAAATTGTCGATGGTTTTAATGTAATTGCCACAGTTTTAATCCCTTTTTTTTATGTTTTGAGGTTGAATTTTGAGGGTTTGGATTTTTGATTTTTTTTTGGTTTTAATTATGCTAAAGTTGGTCTCTTTAATCTCTTAATTTTGATTGCATTTGTGTTCTTACACTGTTTTTTTAGTGTTGGTTTTACTTATGCTAGATTTTGATATGTTCTGTTGGCATTTTACTGTTTTATTGTCAGTTTGGTTTTTAAGTCTGCCAAATTTTAGTTCTTCATCAAGTTATTTGTAGACTGTTTTAAAGTTTGTATATTAGAATTTTAACTGAGGTTCTAATTGGTGATGTTTATGGTGCTTGAAGATCATTGAGTTTGACGACGCATTATGAAGAGCAAATTTAAGATAAAAAGGCGAAGGAGAGATATATTTAGGCAAGATTTAGGCAAAATTATGAAGTGCCTATGCTCTGGAGAGTTATTAAAGCCGGTAGAAGAAGCGCCACACTCGTCTGATTCTGTTGCAAGCAAGGAGGATTACTCGGTGGGTGCTTTCTCTCTTAAATATGGTGAAGTTGACTCAAGGCCGGATACGAGTACCAGCAATATAGAAGAAGCTGAAGTAACTCTTCGTGAGCGTGGTTCTTTGAACTATGAGGTTCGCTTCTTCTAAGTTTCTTTTTAATTATTTTTCTGAAATTGTTGTCTTCATTATCGATAATGTGAAATCGTCGTTTTCAATATGTATCAAATATGAAGTTGTTGTCTTCATAATGTTTCAGCATTATTATCAATGTATATCCTTTTATATAGAGTTTTCTGATAACTAAGTTATCAGTTAGCTGGCGTCTTTCTTGATTTCTGTATTACGTTAACTTTATGGATTATGTTCACTTTTTTTAAAGATGCCGTCTGCAACTTTCAGGAAGCAAGAGCCTTATTGGGAAGGATTGAATATCAGAAAGGAAACATAGAGGCTGCTTTACATGTATTCGAAGGAATAGATATGGCCGCAGTAACTCCCAAGATGAAATTGGCCCTTTCTAGGAAAGGAGAACACCCGAAAAGACATTCACAAAGTAATGCTATCCCACCAATGTCGATACATGCTGTCAATTTGCTATTGGAAGCAGTCTTTCTCAAAGCAAAATCACTACGACATCTCGGGAGGTTTAATGGTACTATTCTTGCTTTATGATTTATATTCTTGTTTTTTGCTTTCAGTTTATTCCTTCATGAATTTTTTTCCTAGCTTATCATTTGTCCTGACTATGTTAGTCTCGTATAACATGTTTATTGTGATTCTAAATGTTTGAACCTTCCATTATCAATTAATTACATATTGCATGTAGAAATATATTATACAAATTTTGCTGGATATTGAAAACTCAACAATTTTGTGATAAAAAGTCTTAATATAAGTAGCGGGAACTGCAAAAGGCAACCTTAGGCTGCCTTGTAAATTGTAATAGTGGGCATTAATGAAATTAAGCTGAAAAAATAACTGGTTTCTCGCTACTTCGTTGTCAGGAACCTTTTGTTTTCATGTATTAGATGCCTTTTCTTGTCCTTCCCTTTTCATTTTATTTCTAAACTAAAATGATTTGCTATGACAAGGAATATGTTTCAAAATATCCTTATTTTGATCCTCAACATGCATGTGTTCTATCTCTCTCCTAAGTTAAACAGTGATAAGGAAATTATGTAGTTAAGATTGCTTGCTTAGAAAGTAATGAACCAAGTTAAGAAAACGGTGCACTGTATTAAACTTATGTGTCAAGCTTCTTTTGATTGTCATTTTTTTATAAGGAATATTTTGTTTTGAGCACCTATCTCTTTTCCTACATTCTAATGTGCTGTGAAAACAGAAAATCTTATGTTTATAGTTGTATTCTTTATAGTGATATGCATCGCTTTCTTTTTGAGAACTAACTTTTCACATTCATGCATGTTCCTTTTGTCCGAAATAGAATCAAAATGATGAGTATATAGAGATTGATGAGACATGAATTGAAATGGAATTCTCCGGCTAATGATATATTTTGAATGATTCTTGCAGAAGCTGCGCAATCTTGCAAAGTTATTCTGGACGTTGTTGAAACTTCATTACCAGAAGGTTTGCCTGAAAATTTTGCTGCTGACTGTAAATTGCAGGAGACAATAAATAAGGCTGTGGAGTTGCTTCCAGAATTATGGAAACTTGCTGATTCCCCTCGTGAAGCAATCATGTCATATCGACGGGCTCTTCTCCATCACTGGAATCTTGATGTAGAAACAACTGCAAGGATTCAAAAAGATTTTGCTATTTTTCTTTTGTACAATGGCGGGGAAGCAAGCCCCCCAAACCTTCGCTCTCAAATGGACAGTTCATTTGTACCTAGAAACAACATAGAAGAGGCTATACTTCTGTTAATGATTCTACTAAGGAAAGTTTCTCTTAAAAAGATTGAATGGGATGTATCAATCTTGGATCATCTTTCTTTTGCTCTCTCAGTGTCCGGGGACTTGAAGGCTTTAGCCAACCAAGTTGAGGAGTTGCTTCCTGGTATTATTGATCGGAAAGAATTGCATTATACGCTTGCTCTTTGCTATCATGGTGCAGGTGAGAATTTGGTTGCTTTAAATCTACTGAGGAAATTGTTACACAGTAGAGAGGACCCGAATTGTGTTGCTGGTTTATTACTGGCATCAAAGATTTGTGGGGATACTCCTAAACTCGCAGAAGAAGGAATCACTTATTCTCGCAGAGCCCTTGAAAATTTGGAGAGTGGATGCGATCAATTGGAAAGTATTGCCAATTGTTTGCTAGGTATATCACTTTCAGCGCATTCTAAATTAGCCATTGCAGATTCCGAGAGGGTGTTAGAACAATCCGAGGCACTTCAGGTCCTTGAATTGGCAGGTAAAACGACAAAGTTGGATGACCCGTATATTCTTTACCATCTCAGCCTAGAAAGTGCAGAGCAAAGGAAACTAGATATGGCTGTTTTTTATGCAAAGCGCTTGTTGAAGCTGGAAAATGGATCGAATATGAAAGGGTGGCTATTATTAGCTAGAATCTTATCCGCTCAGAATCAATTCATAGATGCTGAAACTATTATCACTGCCGCGTTGGATCAAACTGGGAAATGGGATCAAGGAGAACTGTTGAGAACTCGAGCTAAACTTCAAATTGCACAGGGTCAGTTAACGAGTGCCATTAAGACATATGGACAGCTTCTTGCCATTCTTCAAGTTCAAACTAAGAGTTTTGGATCTGGGAGGAGGCCACATATGGTCAGACTCTAGCTTCTAAGCCGCATTTTGTAGCTTATTTTTAAATAATTAGACTTATTTGATCTGTCGCTCCACCTATTTGAAACCTTTTCTTTTCCAATGTGTCTATTAGTTGAGTAATTTGCATATGTCCCTGCCCTTTGGTCCAGGCGATATGAAGTATTTGGGTAAGTTTTAGGTCAAGATTGTCTAGATAGAGGGTGAAATTAAAATATAAGAGGGAAATATCACTATTTGGGGGTGAAGTATGAGAAGTTGGATATATTAGATTGAAATTCTTGAAACCATTCTTTGATTACAAGTAATGTATTAATTTCTATCATCCGTATAGTTTATTTATAAAGTATGCTGCTCGATTATTATGGTATGCTGTTTTCTTAAACCTTTTGCTTACACATTGGCAGGATAATGAAAAGCCTGCAAGAAGTTTGGAACTGGAAGTGGAGGTTTGGCACGATTTGGCTTCCGTCTACATAAGCTTGTCCCAGTGGCATGATGCCGAGATTTGTCTTTCCAAATCAAAGGCCATCTGTCCTTACTCAGCTTCAAGATGTCATATTTCTGGTAAATATAAGCATTACTTTTTAATTTTATATAATGTTTTGTTTTTGCATTCTCAAGCTACAGTTAAAATCCATGATTTTTGGGCGTTCGGTCATAGAAATATGCGTTTTTGATTTAGAAATGTGGTTATTTTTCTTTTATCTACGGTCAACCAAACTAATTTTTGGTGTAGGCCAAATGCACGCTCATAATCTGTTTGCGGCATAATTTGTTTCGGAACCTGATTTCTATTTATTTTCTGATTATCTTGCAGGTGTAATTTATGAGCGAAAGGGACTTTATAAAGAAGCTCTAAAGGCCTTTGCTAGTGCTCTGGAAATCGATCCCATCCATGTCCCGAGTTTGGTATCTACAGCTGTCGTTCTCAGACGACTTGGTATCAAATCGAAAGAAATAATCCGAAGCTTTCTGATGGATGCTCTACGGCTTGACAGAATGAATTCATCTGCATGGTTTAATCTTGGCTTGCTATACAAGGCCGAGGGAAGTGCATCCTCCTTACGGGAAGCAACTGAATGTTTTGAGGCAGCAACTTTTCTTGAAGATACAGCACCCGTTGAACCTTTCAGATGACCGTCGTTACTGAGTAATCCCGCTGTGCGTTCTTCTGGTATATGATGCCAGAATATGTATTTTTTTTATATGAATTATTGTATATTGTAGCATATAATTCAATAGGAATAAAAGAGGAAAATGTTCATACCGAGTGTACGTTTAGCTGCAGTCATACACTGGCTGCTTGATAGAAATTGGCTATGGTGATTCATTGTTCGTTTTTGTACTAATTAATAATTTAATTACACCTATTCGATCAGCAATTCTAGCAACAATTAATTTCAAAGTATTTTTCTTTTTGATAAAAAATGATTATGATTTTTTTTAAGAAACGGTGGTGGTGCATTTTTATGGTTAGGTGTAGGCTTGTAGCTCAGTTGGTTCAAATTGAAAAGAATTAAATTTTAATTTTAGATTTTCAAAATTAAATCGAATCAGAATTACAAAAAATTGAAATTTTTATATCGAACAAAACTCGACTGATTTTTTGGTTCGATTATTTTGGACCTATCCATAGTTTTATTTTCTATAGGGGAGAGCATTCGGTTTGTTCTTGTTGCTGAAAACCCCAAACGAATTACTGATCAACTGAATGTTGAAAATCAAATCGATAGAATAAGAAATATTAATAGAAACTGAACCGACCAAACAAAAAAGAAAAGAAATTGTAAACACAAACGGAATGGGTCGGTAATTCGCCTCGTTCAATTTAATCATAAAAAAATACAAGGTAAATTAGATTTATAAAAAAAAAATTCCAGATTTATTCAGTCGGTTTTGTTAATTGAATAATTCAAATTTCAAATTGAACCGATAACCAAAAACCGACAATTGTTTTGTCAAAAATTGAATTAATCAATTCTAAATCTATAATCGGACCAAACTGACTAAAAATTATTGGTCCGGTCAGTTAATTTGGTCGGTGTACTTCTGCTCACCATAATGGTTTTTTTTTTTTGAGAAAATGTTTTTTTTTAATAAGTCATAATGTCCAAAACCGAAATATTAAACTAAATTTATGAGTCGAGTTTGAATAATTAGTTAGGTTCTTTCCACGGTGGTCACATTTCCTCTAGAGGGAGTCATAGATTCACGAGAAAAGCTTTGCTGTGTTCAATGCAGTCACTTTATAGTCTACAGAGGGGGCAATCTGCAAATTCTACATATTACAAGGACCTTTCCATAAATTTTTATTTTATTTTCCACAATAAATCATATACAAAGAAATAACATATGTATGTAATTTACTATCACCTATTTCGCCGTGATTGGTTCATTAATGGTCCGCATGTATTCTTTTAACTAACAATTGACCAAATAAAAATTTAAATTATATATGTGAGGAATAATATATTTTATTTACACTATGGTCTAGGGAGCAAAAATTATATAGCCAGCAAATACTAATTCCAATTAATGAATTATTTTATTCATATCTCTTTACAATTTGAAAAAAAAATGATATCATTTAAATTGAATTAATCTTTTCAGACATTTATTAAAACTTAGAAAGGATTATTTTGTAAATATCCTGTAAACTAATTATTCATTATCTTTTAAAAGTGGGTTGCTTAATATTTTAACATTTGCTTGAGCTTCACAAAAGAGGAATCATATGTAGACATAATACATTCTTGAAAATTACTTAAGAGGAATCATATTTCTTCTTAATTTATTAAACATAATAGGAAATTTAAATTGGAATATGAACTCATATAGGATAACCAATAAATTAATAATTAATTAATACAATTGAAGTAGTGGCCAATGTGGGCCTAACTTGAATGCCTAAGGCGTCTTTAAATGCATCGAGAGGTTGTGGATTCGAATTACGCCTCGGTAACTAACAACTAACAATTGAGACTCTAAGAGTCAATTATCACCTTTAACAAAAAAAAAAGTAGTGAAAATATCCGGATATTAAAAGGTTTTGTAAAGAAAAGAAAGAAACATTTGGTCAAATACTCAAAATAGATGAATTTAGAGGGACTAAAATGAAAAAATAAAAGCAAATTTGCCTTTAATTTTCTTTTGACTCCCACACTACAGTGTCTGAAGCGGGGACTGTAGAGTTTGAAAAATAAAAGACAGTACAAATACAATTAGACAAACAAACAAACAAACTCTGTCTTGATGAGAGAGCCCCAAGATCAGCAGTCTGTACAATACCATAATTTTAAACTTAACATAGTATCCTAAATCCTCTCCTCTGGGATTCTTGGTGTTTAAAATATAAAAGGGTAGTGAAAGATAAATAATTTGAAACCAAAGTTGAAAACTTTTGAGAAGAAATTTTAAATCTTTTTTAAGGGTTTTTAATGGAAGGTGAGAAGGGATTAATGGAAGTAGCAGCAGATGCAGGGCCATCTTCATCATCATCAACGAAAGATTTTGATGTTGTGAGTAGAATACAAGAAACTAGGCTAAATGATGTTACAGAGAAGCCACCGGCTGATGAAGCTGGTACTGGTGGTGATAATGGTGTGGAGGAGGAGGAGGAGGAGGTGGAAGAGGAGGAGAATACAGTCAGTGGAGTTTCTGGTGGTGGTGGTTTTGTACCTGGGCCTTTGCTCTCTCTCAAGGACCAGATTGATAAAGACAAGGTTTTTTTTTCCAATGATTTTCTGTTATTTTTTGTTATTACATTTGTTTGTGTGTATGAAAACTTGTTTTTTTTTTGTTGTTTCTGAGTTTATGGTTGGATTATGTTCAATCTTTGTGCTTTATTGTTTAGGTCTTGATCTATGTGTAGTACTTAAATGGAAAGGCTGAAATCGAAAATATCGAAATGAAAAATGGAGAAACCATATTTCTTGTTAGATTATGTTATAAATGTAGAGTTTCGGGGTTTTAATGTTCTATAAGTATTTTCGAAAGAAAATATCGAAATGAAAAATGGAGAAACCATATTTCTTGTTAGATTATGTTACGAATGTAGAGTTTCGGGGTTTTAATGTTCTATAAGTATTTTCGAAAGAAAATATCGAAATGAAAAATGGAGGAACCATATTTCTTGTTAGATTATGTTACGAATGTAGAGTTTCGGGGTTTTAAAGTTTTATAAGTATTTTCGAAATGGAAATAAAATGCCGAAATGTAATGCTAGAAAAGGCCGAAACCAAAAATATCAAATGAGAAATGAAGAAATGGATATGGTATAAATATTGGGTTTCGGAAGAGTTTTACGGTTTTAGAAGTATTTTCGAAGGGGATAAAATGCCGAAATACAATACTGGAAAAGTTTCCTTGCAACATAGGTCGTGATTGGTTGTTAAGAAACTATATGCAATGACAAAAATTTGCAGTTTTGAATAACATGCAATTTCTTCTCTAGTGGTCACAGCCTGAGAGGACAAAATCTGTTGCAAGTTTGAGCAAATGTTCTGTTTCAATCTAGGAAGCCAAGCAAATTTAGCCATAAGTTCAATATTTTTCTGTTGGGTCGATCCTTATTTTAACAGCTACTAATGGGGACAATGTTTTAGTAATTGTGCAGTATAAAGATTACATATGCTTCAATATTTTCACTTTTGTCTTTATGTTTTATTTTGGGTGGAGGGTTTCTTATTTGGTGTTTAATTTGTGATTGGCTAACTTGTCTCTATAATTGGTGGTTGGAATCAAGATTTGCAGTTGAAATTGATTGAAGAGACATAAAACAACTTCTGCTATTAAATCTGCATGACTGCGTCATATTTCGCTGTTTTAACAATGTAACATTTTAAACCTATGTAAACTTAACTTCTTTCCTGTGGATAACAAGTTGTCCGAGTATGTTAATTGATGGCTGAAAATAATTTGACCAGCTGAGCGATGCCGAAATGTGTAAATGATTTGTGCTTGCTTTGGTATTAATTCTTTAACAAACTGAAATTATAATCTTTGGATGAAATTGCTTTTCAGGAGGATGATAGCTTAAGAAGGTGGAAAGAGAAGTTGCTTGGTTGCGTTGAAAGCGACTTAAATGGTTTGCTGTTGATAGAGCCTTTTATTGGTCATCTTGATTGTATTTGAGTTTGCTGTGCTTCATATCATGACGGGTTTATATTTCTTTTTTGTTAGGCCGAATGGAACCTGAAGTGAAATTTCACTCCATAGGAATAATATCCAGTGATTTCGGGGAAATTATTACTCCCTTGCCTGTGGACGCAAATCAGAGCAGCCGTGTTCTCTTTACTCTTAAAGAAGGATCTAGATATCAGCTTAAGTTAGCATTCAGTGTTTTGCACAATATCGTTTCTGGCCTAACATACTCTAATACCGTTTGGAAGAGTGGACTCCAAGGTGTGGAATCATACTTTCCCCTGCATTTAAAGTTATTACATTCATAGGCTGCTCTGAACAAATTGTCCTTTCTTCTTGCCTAATCGATATGAAGAGAATTGCTTGGTCTAAATTCTTGCCTAATCGATACGAGGAGAATTCCTCGGTCTAAGAAAGATTTCTTCTTGCCTGATGCAGTTGGGGTCGGTCGTATGGATAATCTTTCTAGGTTCAGTGCAAAATTCAAAATAACAACAAAAATGAAACAATATGTATTTTGTTAATTTATTTTTTTCATTTAATACTAATACTTCAAAAGTAGCCTTCAGACAATGACAGACGTCTTTTCCTTTCCGAGCCATTTGATTACATTTGGTTGTTATTGTGTTTCATAATGTCATACTCATTGGTGTTTTCTATTGATTTTCAGTTGATAAAAACAAAGGAATGTTGGGTACATTTGCTCCTCAACGAGAGCCGTATGTGCATACTTTGGAGGAAGAGACTACTCCATCTGGTGTTCTGGCAAGAGGAATTTACTCGGCGAAGCTTCGGGTATGTCCAATTGTGTGCTAATTGATGATTATAATTTAGAGTTTGGAATTCCTTAAGTGGGCTGTAGTGTGATCGGAGTTAGAGTTGTACATGGAACCAAACTGAGTAGAAAATGACCAGTTCGGTTTAATTATGATAAATCCAAGTTTTTCGGTTCAATTCAGTTTTTAATTCTGGAATATCGGAAAAGCCAATTTATTAAATTTACAATACAATTTTTTTGGAAAGAACATTAGATTCTTATGTTCAAGTGATTAGAGTGTTTGATCTATATACTATTATTTTGACTTAAAATTTATTACAAAATTTACTCTTGTATGTCTGGTAAAACCGAACCTCACCAAACCAAATTTTACCATTCTAATTTGGTTTAGTTTCTATATCTTTCAAAAACTAATTGGTTTTCACAAGTTCACTTCTGACTGAACCGAAATCCGATTTGCACAGCCGTAAACAGGATGGTTAATTGACATTATTACAAACTCTACTTCTTTACATCACTATAGAACTGACTGAATTCTTTTTGTTTTACTTTGATGCAGTTTGAAGATGATGACAAAAGGTGTCATATGGAACTAAAGTATTCGTTTATGATCAAAAAGAGCAGCTAACCAAAATATTCGGCAAAACCTAAATTGTTGGCTTGTTATGCAAGTTTTGTTCTTTGTCCAACGAACTGCATAGATTTTCATGAACATATGATATGATGATGAATACTTTTGTTTCTCTCAGCGAGTTGATAATTCGATTTCGAGTTTTTTTTTTAATACTTGCGGACCACTCTTCCTCTAATAGAACTATTACAAGTATAGAAAGTTTTCTTTGCATAGTTTCAAATCAGCATTTTGAAATCGGAAACCAGAAACAAAAAAGAAAGAGCAGTAAGATGATAGCAGTTATCAATAAGTAATTTTACCGGTCTTCTACTTTTTCTTGAGCTATTTTACTTTTAGCTTATTTTGTTAATTTCATAAAGTGATAATAGTTTATTTAATGATGAAATTTTTTATAATAAATATTTATTCAAAAAGAAATGGAATAGTCTTCCTTTTTTTTATATTACCGTCTTTTTTTCCAATATTACCGTCTTTCTCTCACCCTAAATTTTTATTTTTGCTTCTACATTTTCTTTCGAACGGTATTAAATACAAAAATAAACTTAAAATATTACGATTTTAAATTTTAATATGAATCAAAAATTAAAATACATGAAAGAAGCAACAAAGGTTCATTTTGTCCCTTCAACTTGACACAATATCAATTAAGAATAAATTCATGGTTTTGGACAAAAACACCCATAGCTTGGCTAATTTGGCCAGTTTATCCCGTTAGCTGATGTGGGCATAAAATGATTGGAGCTGAGGTAAAAATAAATTATTGGACCATTTGGAATTTAAGAGAAAGAATGAGTCAAAACGTCTATTTTGAAAGTGTTTTTTTGTATCCGAAATACTATTTTGAGGATGTTTTTGTTTAAAATCATGAATTGACCTTATTTGATCTTTATTAGCTCCAAATTTATCGATAAACCTTTGTTGATAAAAGAAGTAAAAGATTGAAATATTAAGATGATTTTAAGATGTTAAATGCATGTTTTTATTTGTACTTGCTAATATTAATGAAACATACAATTTAAATTTTAATAATAATGATTTAAATAAAACCTTTAATTTAAACTTTCAAATAAAATATGCACTCTTTCAAAAAAAATGATGATTGACTCAGTTCACGAATGACGTGATAGATTGAGTTAAAATTTTATTCATATTATATAATGTCTTTTAAAGTTATATCTCAACCTACTAAATCTTTGAGGCAAGGAAATATAGTATTGTTTTAAACATTAAATTAAATAAAAAATTATTTTTAATTCATATTTCATTTATTTTTATTTTTAAAGAAAAGTATATTTCATTTTAACTTACTTTATTCTCTTAATTTCCAAATGCAAGACAAACATTCACTATTTTCTAAAACATCTTTTTTTTGGTAAATACCATAAGAGTGGGGAACAAGGAAAGTAATTTTACGAATTGCTCATTTCTTTTTCAAGAAAGAACATATACTTACCGCTTCTATATCATCTAAATCTTTTAATTTTTTACATTTAATTATTTTTTTCACATAAGCTATATAGGAAAGAAACATATCGAAGACTTCATAACCTATTATTTTTCCTTATTGGAAAAGGAATATTGTTCATAAACAAACGCTTCATCTATATAAACACTTATTAACACTATACTTACTCTCACTACTCTTTTTCTTCTTAAAGAATTTTCACCGCCGCCCACAAATCACAATGTCGACAACCATGTCTCAGAACTACAATGTCTGCGTCTCCGCTTCGTTCGCCATGGACAGTAACTCTTCTTCAACTTCCAACTTCTCCATAGACCTGAAAGTTACGTCAAGTTATGTTTCAGATGCCACCGTTTCTGCGGACAAATCCTACCGAACACGGAGATTATTCGACAGACAGAGCGAGATCCAAAGCTCGTGTGCCGAGAAATCTTTTCTCATTCCATGCCGTTCTTTACTGTCGGATGACGCTGGTTCTTTCTTCAGTAAGATGATCACTGACATGAACGTACCCTTTTCTTTGGATAATCTTCAGTGGAAGACAATTCCAATTTATGGCTCGGTTTCTTTAGCAAATGAAGATGAACTTATCAGGAAGATTATCAGTTCTGTTCGTTCCGTGGTGACCTCAAATTCGACTTCTGATCAGAGGAACAAGTTGAAGTTTCTACTGAGTATCGAAAAGAAGATTGTAATACCGCATCAAGAATATCAGGCGATGGCTAATGCAAGAGAAAGGGAATTATTAGGACAACGTGTGTACGCAGCAGTTGGTCGGATCATTCGACGGCCAATTCTTGGTAATTTGAGGCGGCTTACAGAAGGTTCAGCTTATAGGTCGAGTGAGTTGCTGAGAGCAATAAGGGAATCATCAGAACAAGCAGAGTCCAAGCAAATTCCGGCATCTCAGTCATCGATTGAGGCATTAGAGGAGGTGATACGTGATGGCAACGATCTTACAACAAAATGCTCAATCTGTTTGGAAGATCTGGTGATTGGTTCTAGAGTCACTCGCATGCCATGCAATCATGAGTTCCATAAGGCCTGCATTCAAGCTTGGCTGGGTACCGCCCATGCTTGTCCTTTGTGTCGTTCCAAATTGCCAACTATGTAGCAGAATTCCTGTATTTTTCTGCGCTTTTTAAGTTTAAATTTTTGGATCAAAAACAAGTTATTCTTTTGCATCTTTGAGAAAAGTAAACATGTTTAGTGTGATGTAACAATAAATAAACATTCACATTGTGCAAGTTATTTCTTTTTGCTTTTAATCTGTATTTAACTTCGATTCAAATCAATGGAGCACAACCAAAATAAAGCCGTAATTTAGCCAACAGGAGCTTTAGTAATTGTCAAGTTCAAAGGAAAAGAATGATAACTTGGTAAAAGAATGAAGAGATAAAACTTACAATACATAGTTTTTGATATCGAAATAATACTTTCCCTATTTTTCTTCATTCTTTTACTGAGCTACCGAGAAATTTGACGAAAATAAAATAAAATAAAATAGGACCAACTATTCACTAAATGTGATTCAGATTATAATACAGACCATGCCATCCATCTGTACGCTCTTTGAGCTAATGAATCAACCTACCAGCCAAAACTTTTTACGGTGTACCATAGTTGCTCAATTTGGATGGTTTCTCTGCATAACCATTCATTTACTACTTGACGATGCTCTCCTCAATTAGCACCTAATCAAGTAATCCTTGATGAACATATACAAACATGATATTCCACTTTGTGCGTTATAGAGATTCCTGCACAAGGTTGCTTAAAAAGCTACCAGAATGGATTGGCTATGCCAGAATTATGAAGAATCATGCAGAGAGTAAGCATTCCGTTGATGTGCAGACATGGAGAATTAACCTCAGCAGGTATAATGCAGTAAAAGTAGGAATCCAAGAGGCCAAGTTTGAATGCCAAAATGAAGACAGGAACCATCATGAGCTCTACATTTTCACATTAAACTTGAATCCCAATTTCTAAAAGAGCGTCCAAACAGATTGCGGCAATAATCGGCAAGAATCTGTTAGTACGGAACCAATGCCCAATGTCAGTAACTGAGACTACAAAGACAGATTATTCTGAAAAACAAGATAAAATGTGCAATAATATTTATTATTAAATTTCAAAATCTTCAACTTTTAAAAGTGTTAAGGATGATGTAAAATCCTTACAGAACCAACAGAATTAAAAGGCACTGGGCAAAATGATGAAAAGTAGTAGAACCAGAAAATGTGGCACTCTATACACTGGAGATATCCTCATCTATTCATTTTTTTGAATTTTTCAATTGAACTTCATTACTAAAATGCTTTATGGTTCCGGTAATTTTGTACTTTAAATTTTCTTCTTTGGTAAATTGGTTATTTGTAGCTAATATCTATCTAATATCTATGCTGTGATGTTACTCCACAATCAGTCAACTAAAATTTACGAATCATTGATTAAAGGCAAAGAAGATAGTGGGTACCTTCTAATCTACAAGTAATCATGAAGTACATCACTGGATGAATTCTTTAACCTACAACTTTGCCCGAGATGAACATCCCCGAAAATATATCTGCATGCAGGATAAATCAAACAGAGAAAACAGGACAGGAATGGTCGAAAAATAAATATTTTCCATAGAGAAAATAAAAACCTATAAACGCAGTACTCAGGCCAAGCGCAGCGAGCTTTCCCATAATCCCAATAGCAATCACCATCCCTTAAAGGCCCACGTAAAGCTGTTTCAGATGAAAAATTAGGGTAAATTCAAAGATCAGACTTGAATATGAACATCTTGCACAATTTTCACCTTTTGTCACAAATTCTGATTTTCCATCAGAATTGATATCATGATAAATCTGAAGCCACAACTCTCTCATCAAAATCTCAGATCTAACAATGTTCCTGTGATTTGCTACATGAGAGAAAGTAAATTTAATTAAAAGAACGAATCCTCACAAATGTCAAACATGCACTCAGATATAAAGGATGATACATAATCAACTTCTCATGAAAAAACATTGCAGAAAAGCATAAAATCCTCTAGAAAGAATCTTCCAAGAAAATCGTGATTTCACTTAAAGTGATGCCACACATTCATACAGAAAATTTCAAAAAACATCAACTACATGAGACAGATCCCGGAAAATGCAATACTTCCAAAATTCCTAAACCAATTTCAGCTTTAGACAAAATACACAAATCTATAGACTATCACGCAAAGTGTATGAGAACTACAAATTTGATCTCACTTGAGATTAGATCATCTGCAAGGCCTGCAGTCATTAAACTTATCCGAAGGCTAAATCAACTTTACAAGTCTCGTGTTTCTAAATGTCAATTATTGCTTATAGACTATCCATACAGGGAGCATCACTCACCTTTATCCAGCTCCCACACTGCCGTCCTCTTTCCTGGAATACTTTCAGAATCTTCATAATGTGTGATGTATTTCACCCGTTGAGACCTTGTCATGTTGGGACGTATATCAGTGTCGTGCTGATGTTTTACATTCAATTCCACTTGTACATCAGACCCATCATGATCTGACTGAATTTTTTCAGAACAAACGAGAAACCAAGTCTCAAAGAAAGGTTCAATTTTCAGGTAACGGCAAGCATACTAGAGATGGAAATTTACTAATGCATATCAATTAATCAGTGACACACTAACACTATGATCACCATGGAGATATGGAATAACATTAAAACATAAATTGACAAATGACTCGAATAATATAAACCCATTTATAACTTATAGCCACATGAACTAATATCAGATACTACAGCAGAACGTAGGAGATATTATTCAATCTAATAAGCATTTAAGTGCTGATGTAATGTTGACTCAATCTTGATGTTCAGAATAAAACCATAAATAATGATGGAAAATATAGAGCTGAAAAGCCTGATCAAGGAAATTATAGACTACAAGGCATAAATAGAAGTACATCTTATTTGCATGTATAAGTGGATGCAAACCAGTATTTTTAAAACCGAATCGCATTAATCGGGAACCGGTCACCTGTTTGGTCCGGCTAGATATCAAAGTCAAAAATATTAAAATTGGTCAAGATAAGAGTTGAACCAGTAAAATTCGGTTTTTGCCTAAAACCAATAGAACCCGGGTTTTTTAAAATAAGAGCCGAATTGACACTCATTTGGTTTTATGTGGCTCCACTCATGTGCATCTCTCACACACTCACTGTCTCGCACAAATACATTTTCCCATACACACTTTCTCAGTTTCTTTACACCCTCTCTCTCAAACACACTCTCATATACATAATTTCTCACACTAACTCTCTCAAACATTCTCTAGAGCCTACACGCTCTCACACATGCTCTCAGTTTTCAATTAAATATTAATCATTTATTATCATCTTTCACATAATAAAATTTAACAATTATTTTTTATTTATAAAATTTTATATTTTATATTGTATAATTTCTTAATTCAGTATTAACTAATAATGAAAATTAAAAATTTGAGTTAAACGGGTTGAACCAGTCGAACCATGAACTACTTGTGAAGCCGGTTTGATTTCCGGTCCGGTTTTAAAAACATTGATGCAAACCAACTAATTCTAGAACAGAAGGTAGCTTAAAATTAGAGAAACATGACTGGTCAATAAAATGAAGCAGAAACTTAATTTTACAAGATGAAAGATAGAGGAGCGAAAATACTTGTAATGGTCATAATCACTCGTATCAGAATTATACAATTCGACACGATTCATCACCAAAAGGAATTGTATCTAAGAAGAATCGTAAATTAATCAGAATTAATGCCAAATCTATGGAATCGATAATGAATTGTAACGAATCGTTCAATTTAATCATCCGATTCATAAAATAAAAGAAATTAAAAAATTAGGATTAAAGAAGATCCAAAACATGACGTTTCATATGCAATAAATCGGAAGTGTGTTATAAGCTAGACTAATAATTTATTAGTACCCTAGATAATACTTAAATCTTTTGATACCTAATTTTATTTACTCCCTCCGTCCCAATAGAGTTGTCCACTTTGCCTTTATCACACATTTTAAGAAAAACTATCATTGTTTATGGATTTTGTAAATTTTTCTTTACTTTTCTTATTATACCCTTATTTAATATAGGGTCCACTTATAATTTACTTTCAATTTACTCATTAGTGGATTTTAAATAGGGGTAATATAGGAAAGTTGAGTGTAAAAATTGTTACTTTTTGAAAGTGGACAAGAGTTTTCTGGACAAAAAAATTTCTCAAAGTGGACAACTCTATTGGGACGGAGGAAGTAGTAATTTTTATTTTAAGAATGTTAGAATCTAAACAATAGTCGTTTTTCTAGGCACTTATGTTAAAAGAGATACTAATTTTATTTGTTAGGATAAATAGTCACTTTTGTGTTCAATAGTTATTTAGTTCAGATTTTGTCAATATATGAATTCTCATATATAACTTATGTCAGTATAATGTATTTAAAGCTAATATTGAAAAGATAAAACTAATCTTACGATTCAATTCTCGATTCACTAATCAAACATTCCCATTATCGATTTGAACCTTGATTTTGACAACTCTGAGGATACTGCTTTACTTTTTAGAAGGTTGAGAATACTGATTAAGTTTTAGGTGCTCCTCACAAATGCACATTCAGGCACACATTACATTGACTATATTTACCTGAGGAGCTCTTGTTATATTAACTTTTGGTCCTAGCCAGTGCTTGCAAAAAGAGAGAGAATTGTATGGTACCTGGAATGGTGTAGTATGTTAACTGAAACTAAAGCGGCATATGAAATTTGAAATTATTATTCACATGTGATATATTAAAGCTTACTGTTTCATCCCCACTTGCAGCTCCAGGATTCCCCTCCACCGCAGTCCCTGACCTACAATAAGAGCACATTTCTGTGACTTACAACTCATAAGAAAACTAAAAATTTCAACAATATACAGCATGTTGTCTCTTTAAATTGCAGCCAACAAGTGCAGCAACAATATCTGTTTGAAGAGCATGTGGACAAGGTAGACGGCACGCATTTCAAAATACCCAAGCTGAAGAAGTTAACAGGCAAACATGTTTCATCATTAACACTCTACAGGAATGCCATCTCGTATTATCAGCAAAGACATAGTAAAGATGATAGCTAAAGGAAAGAGCCTAAGAGGGTTCTTAAACCATTAATTACTCATTATAAATTTATGAAAGCCATTTTTTAGGGAAAAGGGACAAATATGCCCTTATGGTTTGTAGCGGGGAACAGCAGCCCTTCGTGAGTTTTTTTATCTTGATTAACCTCTTAACGTTTTAAAGGTGGTTCAAATATGTCCGTCAGTAACAGAGTTAAAACGGTGTAAAATTTCAATGACGTGGTGAAACAAATCATCACATAAAGAATTAGTTGGCATGCCAACAATAATTTATGTGGTCTCATATTTGCCATATTAACTCTTTTCATCAAATAAAATATTATCATAGTATCATTTATTTATTCCAACCACCAATCACCGCCATCTCTATGCGGTTCTAGAACCCACTCACCACCACCATTCCTAAATGAATAATGAGACATGTTTATGTCTAAATCCATTAAAACCAATAAGATCTTATGTCATTAGGGAAAGAACTAGTCAATTTCTACTTCTTATACACCAAAATGGAGGAGATCTTTGATTATAGAAGACAATTTAACACACTGCGAACTTCTGAAATTCAAAGCAAAAATTTGGACGATGCAAAAAAAAGGAGAAATTTGGAACGGCAACTCAATGGCTACACATAAGATTTGTCCCTGAAACAAACTCTTTCTCTGATCATCTTCAATAATTAATCTTCATTTAAATTTGCAAAGACAAATCAGAAAGAGCACAATTTTCCGATTAACAACATCAATTGAAGACCATCTTAATTCTCTTATAGGTCTCATCCACCTCCATCTCGATCCTTTGATAATCCATTTTCTAGCAACAACATCAACATTTTTTCTAACTACGGCAACCACCACCATTATTGTGGCCCTAACGAGTATCATTCTTCTTCTATTGTCGGCAGCGTTATCGCGGTCCCTTGGATAGTCCTCTGCATCCTCCTCCTTTAAATGGTGGTTATGGAGGATTGCTCCAATTGGAGGCAGCGGTGGGAGTAATGTAGGGTTTCACCTAATGGGAGTTGGAAGTCATGGAAGAATGAGCTTGGTTGGGTGGCTCAAGGGTGGAGGCAGGCAGGCTGGTAGCGGAGGCGGAAGCGTGGAAGGAGAAGAAAATTAGATTAGGTTTTTGATAAATTTTTAGGTAAAGGAAAGTGAAGGTGGACCAAGTGAGGCTGAGGTGGCGTGCAAGAATTGAATTGTCAGCATTTCCCAGTCCACATATACAAGAGTTAACATAATTTTCGTAAATAGTTAACAATGTTATAACTGAGGGCGTATTTAAACCACTTCTAAAACGTTAAGAGGTTTATTGAGATAAAAAAAATCATTGAGGGCTGAGTTGTGCTCAGCTATAAACCATAAGAGCATATTTGCCCCTTTTCCCTTTTTTTCTTATAAGGGACACTTGTGTTGGAAACAACATCTTTCTACCAACGATTATTGTAAGTTCTACCAACATCTTTATGCTTCATGTCAACATGAGATGATAAAATGAAAAAGCTCAGCAATAATATTTAAGATTCCTGGACAGAATTGTGTTTCTTCTGTTAATAAATTCCTTCAGCATATTAGTTAGAAAGTGAAGATTAATTTTACCAATAACATGACTATTCATCAACTTTACCTCCCTTCAATTTTTCTTATAAAGAGTAGGTTTCTTTCATTTTCAATTTTCATACCTACAGAAAGTAGTAAAATCACACTATATTCTTAAAAACAATAATTTGAAGATGTGAGGTTTTCAAACTAGTATAAGAAGCAACTGAGATATGCATAGTCTTGTTCTTGTTCCGGATGGCTTGCTCCTTCTACCAACTTAAAAAATTCATATTTTATATGACAGTAGAAGCCACACTGAGCAATCAGCTGAGCGTTAAGTACTAGTGTCTTATAATTTGTCTCCCAGACCCCAAAAGGAGTATTACACGAGCTGCTTCTCACTGGCAGAAAATATTCTTAGTACATGACATTAGTTCTTTTTTATTTTAATAGAAAATGCACATGCACAGACATGGAGAGAGCCTAAATATCATCATTTCAAGCTAGGAATGAATGGGTTAGTACACAATCATGCCAATGATGAATAAACTAGTACATGTATGAATTGTTTATATTAATACAGAAACAGCAAAAACGCACTTACCTTGAGAATAAAGATCCTTCCTGCTCGTAAATGACATCAGTAATGATCCAATTATCAGGGTAAGGCTTGCCACTTGGCGCAAAATAGTAGCCAACCTGTTTTTCCATTGCCAAGATACCAAAACCATCATCCCCTAGTCATAAAAATGAAGTATTTAGCATGACAACAAGCTAGTAGCAATTAAGTAAGCTATATAGAATATAACCAGTTAATACAATGAAAACAAATACAGAATTTTTCTGCAATGCCTAGTGATGGTGATATTCAGGCAGGGGGCTGGATGAAAGAAAGAGGGAAAATAGAAAGAGAGAAAGGAAAAACCAGTTGCACAAATATGACTTTAAAAGACTGATTCTGCAGAACATGTTTAAAGCACTTTAATCCAGCATACAGTTAGCAATATTTCCAAATGGAACAGCACTTTAACAGCACAAAGCTTATAGCCAAATACAATATAAGGAAATGCATAAGCAGCCATTTCTGGCATAAATACAGGAAAAACGAAAAAAATCTTGCATGTATGCAATTACACCAGTCCTAGAGAGGTTTGTTCATATAATGCAGAAAAGGCCACATTTGCTTAAAGAGGAAAATTGTACCTCAGTCTTCATTTCTACTCCATAGATGCAGAAAACATTTTTAATTGGTGGTCTCTCCCAAGGTGTAAGTGGATTCAGTACAGGATCACCATGATATGACCTGAAATGGCACAGAAAATTTAGATTAGGAACTGGAACCACACTAATAATTCCAATAAAAAAATTTATACATCTCGTGACATCAAGACTTAGAGGCAGATGTATGACGAGGATCTTACTATTTAGGCAAGTCATATAACATTTTTTCAGTAATATTTAAATATTAAACCAGACAATTTCTTGCTTCGCATGATTCTGAAAACATAAAATAATGAACACCCTTCATACTAGTGCCATCGAAGATATTAAATTACACTAAGATTGAATAAATCACAACATGATATGCTTATAGATCTTAATAATGATCCACATTTATAGACTGATAAGGAGATAAAGACATGATCCAAATGGACTACCAAAGTGCTCATAAAGAAAAGGCCAAAACAATTATAGACAACAACATTATGCAAGAAAAAACGATGGAAGTCTAAGGTCAATGCAAATTACATCCATATTATAGTGAATTGCATGATTCTGAATGCATCTAGCAGGTAATTTTTTCGACATAATAAAGCAAGAGAAAAATGCAAACATCCAGATAGAAATAGTTAAGAGCATGCCCACCTTTCTAGGAGGTATAAGAGCCTCTTGCTATCAGAATCATAATTTTCGATTGCTTTAAAAAGGGTTCCATCTGATACTTCACGAGCTGAAAAAGATAATTGAGTAGTAGGGTATCCACATTCTACACTAGACAAATTGGTTTGAGCTAGTTCTGCAAATGATGGATACAATTGCGTCGCTGAAAATGTGAAATTTGTATAAGTTTTCAATGATAATTATTGTCTTATTGAGATGAAACTCTGAGAGTTTTTGTCTTACCCCTGGTAGAAGGGATTTCAATGTTGACTAAATTTGTTGGCCATCCAGAGTAATTTGACTGAAACTCCTGTTCCTCACAGTGATACGTCTGATGACTTTTCCTGGATGACCCAGAGAAATGCTTCCAGTATGGGTTATCAGATGTACAGTATTTTGAAAAAGGCATCATCCATAATGAGGAGGAAAAAGAATTGAACATCAATCGAGCTGTTCCCTGTTATCTTGCCAAAGCATATCAAGAATGTGTTAAAAATCACATGAGAGATGCCTTAACTCTAACAAGCTCGTGAAAGTCACATTATTAACACTCCAACAAGCATTTGCGACTTTAAGATTAATCAGATTACTAATGCAACTCCTTGCAGTGATTACATAAGTTCATATCCCTTCAAAAGATAATATAGTTTATTAGATCATTGAAAGTCTTTAATAGCTTGACATGCTTAGCATCAGGAACTTTAAAGATTTGGTACAGCCCAAATAAACTAAGAAAATAAACTAATTGGGTAACCTCAGAAACAGGAAGACCAAATGTTTCTCCGAATAGTGTTCCTTTGACTGTCTCAGTGGCACCGAGAAGAGGAGCTCCTGCAGTCAAGCAACAGTATAAGATTGAATAAAGGGCATCTTTTAAAGGAATTGTCTTTTAGGCAAATAGATCTATTCAAGTCCACCATACCAACAGCAAAATAAGCATGAATATGTTTGTCTAGCCACTGATTGTAATGCTTTGGTGCGATTTCTAGCTTTAACCATTCCAAAAAGTAGCGGAAGACATGGTTACCCAGTGAATGGGCAAGTACAATTGATGGTCCACCGCGAAGCTTAAGTGTAGTCTCAAATGTCAACCTGCAAATGAGGATGTAACAGAAGTCCAAATCTGTTAAATAGAACATGAGATCTCGCACCAACTAGTTTATGACATATTGATTCAGACAATCATTTTCTAAATTACTAACACGGATTCAGGGGTAGATAAATTATTTGTTAAGAGATCCTACAGCACAGTGAACTGGTAGTGTCGAGTCAAATGCACACGAATTATTTAACTTATCTCCTTGAAGCACAAAAGCTTAAAATTCTAGTTACTTTTCCAACTGATTAAGATTGAGAAGCAACTTTATATGTATTGCATGCACATACATCCTATTTTTGCAGGCTATTCATAAAAGTACAGTAAATACAAGTTCACCTTGATTTAGACATTGTAATGGAAAATTTCAAAGCTGCAAGCAGCAACAGCAATCCAAACATCATTATTGGTTTAACAATAACAAGTCTGACTTTCTGAGTACCTAGGGAATAGATAATTCTAAATCTGTTATGCTTCTTGCTTAGCACAGTTACCAAATAACTTCTTAGAAAGTAATTTTACTGGACCAACGCATACAGTATTAGGAATTACCAAGTATTCTTGAATCTTGGAGTGTATCATCAAACATAAAGAACTTATTCTAAGCAAACAAACGATAAAAAGTGTACAATATTCATCAGAATCTGTCAATCAGATAGCCAAAGACGGAGTAAAAGCAACTTAGAACGTATACAAACTTGAGCTTGTGAAAATAAAGGTCTCGCTCCTCAAGCATTGATGGTGATAATCTCCAATCATATGGAACAGCAACAATTGCATTAGCTTCAATTCCAAACTCAATACACCATTTAACCCAATCTTTCCACACAGAAGAAAGTGGACCTATGTTGAAAAACACTAAATGTTCATTACATTCAACTATATCGCACAGAAACACATAACAATCATCACTGGCTTAAAATAAACAATATACAGGCCATTTTTAAATTGAGTCATTTGCAATAGATATATTAATTCGAATTCTTGCAAAACCATGTCACTTTTGAAACTATTTCATCTTTTTCAAATTGCTAACTTTTAGATAGAATTGAGTTCTAAGAAATATGAGATCTCCAGACCAAAAAATTAACTAAGTAAAAATCGAATTAAGTTGCAATTTTGAGACTGACAAACACGGTCATAAATGAAACTAGGTAGAGAAAAAACCTGTTATATAACCAGGATCAAGCTCAGTGATTGCAGAAAGACCGCTATCAGGCCGTGACTTGCATTCTGGATGGTCTGCTTGAGTGTAAGGATCAAGTAGCATGCACTTAAGCCAGCAATTTACAGCAGAAAGAAGCTGCATGACATAGTAATCATTGATACTTTTTTCACTACATTATCAACTTTGGAAAAAATCCGCAATTTATATTCTAAAAAATCATAAAATGCAATAATAACAAATTCTGAGCACAGAACCGACTGATTTAGCCAATAACCAATGAGTCAACGAAAAATTGATTATCGCATAATAACCACAAATAATAACAGGACAGAACTATTGAATCAGTATCACAAGCTGAACTATTTCAAGCATTCCCTAAGGTCAGAAAACTAATAAAAGCAAAAGCTTCCAAGCCAAACACATGAATCACTACTACCTTCAGAAACTATACCAAGTCATTTCACCACAATTCAACTTCTAAAAAAATGCGACAATAAAAAATCCTCCAAACAACAAATCACATAATGCATCGATTACGGCATAACAATCTCTCTAAAAACAGCAAATAGTCATAAAACAAGCATGCATTTCACTATTTCATCAACCAAAACTTTAACTTAACAACATTTTCAAGCATTTAGTGAATAACAAACGTAAAATAAACACATGAATTACATTATTGTCTCCTTCATTGATACTAAAACACATTTCACCACAGTTTATAAGCTAACTAACTACGATAACTAAAATTGACACAATAATCACATAATGCATTAATTTTTGACGCATAATCTCTCAAATTTCACAAAAATAAACATAAATCATAGAAAATAAATTACTAACACAGACAAAGAGATTATTATGTATTATTTACTTTAGTAGTATCAAGCCAAACAAGGTCGAGAGGATTAAAATCGAGAGGAGAGAGCGGACAATCAAGAAACGACCATGCTCTAAGCTGAGTAGAAGCGAAACCAGGTATTATAATTCCCGATAGTTTCAAATACTCTTCTCCGGAATCACCGTATGTTCCACGCAGACCTCCGACGCCGACAATAATCAGAACCGCCGCGACGACGGAGAGATTCAGGAGGTTTATTATTGGTTTCATTTTAGCAATATTACATTTTCTGTTTGGAGAGAGAATAAAATGTATTATACGTGTGTAACTGTGTTACATACATGAAAATGTGGAGTGTGTGGGACTGATCTTCAGTCTGACTATTATTAGTTTGGAGTTGAAAAGTTTTATGATGGTTGTTTGGAGAGCGGACTGCGTTTTATGAAGCAGATGCGCAAAACGACGAACTACTTCATCGTTTTCAGGAAATGGATTTATGATCTAAATTAAATTTATTTTAGTATCTGCCAAATAAAAAAATTGAAATAATTATTATAGTTGCAATTAGGCCTAATTATTTAAAAACCACTCACCTTATAACTTTTTTCATTTATACTACGATCTAGGAATTCAATTGTATCCTATTTTCGATTTTTATGTTTCATTTATACCCCAAAATTAAAAAAATTGATATTTTAATTAATCTAAGGAAAAAAATATTAAAAATAAGATATATAAATGATTAACATTAACGTTTTATCAGAATATAGGTTAAAAATGAAGGATTAATTTAAACTCTTTTTCAAAAGAAAATAGATCAATTTAACTCAATAGGTAGAGATGATACATAAAAATCGAAAATAGGTACAATTGAAAATTTTCCTAGGTCATGGTATAAATGAAAAAAAGTTAAGTAATTAAGCCTCGCAATTACTGTTTTTCCGCATTTTTTTTAAAAAGTATTATTATTTAAAATTAAACTTATATAATTATGGGTAATAAATAATTCAACCCTCTATTCCGTTCCACTTTTAATTTTTTTTATTGAACTTTTAAATTTATTGAATTTTTAAACTTTTGAATTTATTCTATTTAACCTCTTAAACCATTCGTGAATGACACTCTCGCCGACGTGAATTCTTTTTCTTATGATTTTATGGGTAATGATTAAAATTTAGCATAAACAAACCTTGTTCTCCTTTGGATGTTTTTGGTTTGGGTCTTTCAAAATGTCCTTTGCGTCTTAGTCTTTCAAAATACATAGTTTGACCCTTGAACTTATACCCTTTTACTCATCTAACCTCTAAACTTAACGTCTCACCTATCGAACCTCTAAACTTGTTAAATAATCCGATTTAACCCCTAAACTTGATAAATACGTAAATATTGAACCCCTCCGTGCCACCTGTCACTTGAAACATTTTAGAAAAAATTGTGTACGGATGGGTTCAATATTTATGTTTTTATCAAGTTCAAGGGTCAAATCGGATTATTTGACAAGTTCAGAGGTTCAGGAGACGTTATGTTTATGGGTTAATTAGATGGATAAAAAGGTACAAGTTCAAGGGTCAAACTATGTATTCAGCCAATGGAAAATTAAGGGGCCGATTGATTCGCCACAAAAAGGGGGGGAATGGGAATGGGTATGGGAATGATTCCCATTGTTTGTGTTTGTTTTGTCAAATTATTTTAGGAAATGGGAATGTGATTACCCCCTCAACGAAAATCACACATTCCCCTCTTACCACATGGGAATGGACTTTTGGGAATGGGAATCAAAATTTTATAAAATATTTTAATTATAAATAATAAATATATAATTATTAAAAAAACTATTTTTAAATATTTATTTTAAAAAAATATACTTAAAATAATAATAAAAAAACCTTTTTAATCTTTTTTTCTAAAAATAATTTTTTTTAAGTAATTTTTTAAATTTTTTCGAAAATAATTTTTTTAATTTTTCCGAAAATAATTTTTTTAAAATAATTTTATTTTTTTATATAAAAAATATTTTAAAAAAAAGTATTTTTAATAAATAATAAATAATTTTTTTATTAAACTTTATCCATTCCCATTCCTACACTAATTTTGAACCAAACATAAAATGAAAACAATCATTCCCATTCTTTTCCATTCCGATTCCCATTCCGATTCACATTCCCAACCTTGAACCAAACAGTCCCTAAATAAAAACGGAGGGAGTAGCTATTAATATAAATATATGAATGACATGGATAAATAAAATTATGTGTCCTAATTTAATTGGTTTGGTCTTTAGATGACATGTTTGACTACGTTCATGTAATAACTTCTCACCAAAAATTAACGTTGTTTAACAACCGTTAGTAATAAGGGCATACTTGAGCCAGTTTGAGAACATTAAGTGTATATTTGAGACCGAAAATCATGAGGGGCTGATATGCGCTTCACCCTAAACATCATTTTGCACCTTTTCCCATTGTTTTTCTATTTTATTGTCACTAGTTCCCTATAAAAAATAGGGCTGTTCTATTATCTTCCTTGACGGCAAACTCTACACATTGATCGGTAAGTACCCTTTTGTTTGAAACTATTAGCATGAATGCATGATTTGTCGGTTTGATTTCTTTATTGGCTGATTATAATTATAACTTTGTTTTTTTTTGTCAACAATTAATGAACAACAATCTCTGTTGTTGATTATTGTATTATCTTGATTTTCTTGATTTCAGAATGGCTGCTGGTACCGAGGGAATCAATCTGAACGCAGCTCCAATCTTGAACGGAAACGAAGAAATTGGTCAGGCTGGTGCAACAGTGGAAGACCTTCTGAAGGAGCAAACCCTACTAAAACAAAGAGTTCAGGCACTCGAGGATGCTTTACGCACACCGAAACAATCTGAAACCTCTTCAAGAATGCAACATATGGCCGCCGCCTCTGCTATTCCCCTAATAAACTCCGGCAAGATTCTGGTTGCGCTGGGATTGGCCTGTACCTTCTTTGGGCTCGCATTGGAGTACATCTCCAAAAAACCGCAATGTACTTCATTGATTTCTGGGTAAGTAAATTCTTGTTTAGACCATCTTTTTCTTGTGCACATTACTAGCCATGGATAAATTTACAGAATAGTTTGTTAGATTGACTGATGGTATCCCTTCAATTGTTCATCAGAGATCTTGTTATTAATGCAGTGTTAGTTTCTATTTTTCTTGTTTCTTTACCATTTAATTACTGAGTTCATATTTGTGCATGAACAATGATCCATAGTCATATTTCAGCACTGATTTAATGATCCATATGTAGTCCAATTTCGTATGTTGTTTCGGGTCTCTCAAACTCCCTTACTCGGCTACGCAAGCAAAACTATCATGTCTTTGCTGCCGTGTCCTGCCACCGAGATTTCATTTGCCTAATTGTTGAGGTTTCTACTGAGTATTAAAAAGAAAATTGTTATACGGCATCGAGAATTTCGGGCCATGGCTTATGCAAGAGAAAGGTACTCGTAGTCCAACAGATTGAGGCTGAAGTTTATCAGGTCCTTCTTCAACGGCCATTCTGTAACAGAAGTCGTTCGTTGAGAGCGATAAGGGAGTCATTAGATCAAGCAGAGTCCAAGCAAATTCCGGCATCTCAGCCATCAATTGAGGCACTAGAGGAGGTGATACATGATGGCGACGATCATAATGTTCAATCTGTTTGGACGATCCGGTGATTGGTTCTCGAGTCACTCGTATGCCATGCAATCACAAGTTACATAAGACCTGCATTCTGACTTGGTTGGGTACTGCCCATGTTTGTCCACTCTGCCGTTCCAAATTGCAAACTATGATACTATCTAGTAACTACTTCTTTCATATTTTTGAAAAGTAAATATATTTAGTGTGATGTAACAATTAATGAGAGAATCTTGTTTCAAAATGAAATTTGTAAAAATAAGTTTTATTGTCTGATACATTCATTCTTAATAGTGAGTACATATATACAGAGAATTGCTAGGGTTCTCTTTTACATAAAAGGAAAACATTAATATGCCTAACTAATATACAGCTCATATATGAAATATGCCTATGCCGGCTAATATTTCTATATGAGGAATTTAGGATATGGACTCTCAATAATCAATAGTTTGATGTAATAGTGTCAGTTTCAACATCTTTCGTTATCTTTTCCAAATCATCTGCTGATTCGGAACTTATATCAGTGTCCTGGGAAGTTTCAGTTGCATGCTTAGAATGATTATCAGATGATTCTGTTTTCTCTATCTCTATCATCCTTTCGATGGCTTTGGTTTCAGCTTTCACGGCCCACCCATCATCATCTAAATCTATGCGCAACAACACCTGAAGCTGTCATATCCACTGGATTTTATGAAAACTTGTCGAGTCATACATTTTGGAGTGTTTTCTTTTGCGAAAATGTTTTGGTCATTTAACGTTTCAACATTTTCCTGAAATCTAGAATTAGTAGAATATTACCTGATTGGATCCGCTGAATCAAAGGCGGACTTCATGAGAATTGTCGGAACCAAGGGGTCCTTTGAGAAGTATTCTCCGCACCTTGTGGCTTCCACTAGAAAATATGTCTAGAACAAACTGTATTTGGCACATACATATGAATGAAATCAACTCAGCAACGAAATAGTGCTTCTGAATATACATATACATATACAATATACCTGATAAGATATTAGAATGCATGAAATTCAAATTTCCTTCCGTAGTTTCCCAAATCTGTTTGTTTTCTGAGATATGGGAAAATATGGCCTCAATCAGCTCTTTTATTAATTCCCTCAACCAATTTTCCTCATAAACATTGTCTTCAGAAAGTTTACTTAATTTCCTCAGTTCTAAAAACAACACCTGATGTGCAACCAAATCAGAACAGTATCAGTTAAATGTTTGTATGCAATCTACTCATCTATATAGCATAAAAATAGGAAACACCCAAAACAGAAAATGGAAAACAGTATTTCAACAAAAATATATTATAAGTAGAGAGTTTCAGAATATCAGAACATTTTCCTTTTTCCGAATTGTCAGTGTCAGACTGAAGAACTATACCTGAAATACAGAAGAGGGCATTAGTCCACAGCCCAAAGAGGAATTGGTTTCGCTATAAACACGCATATACGAATCCGATTTGCAGACATCACAGTAATCTATCTATAAATTGCTGGAAGAACTGATTTCTGAGTTGAGCAGATGCTTCCTGAATGAACATTACACAAGTATAAGATCCTGCTGCTGAACACCAATCGAGCTGCCTTCTTTTCGCTCAGAATCAATGGAATTTCCTCTAAAAATATTGCTAATAGTAGTGTCGATAGATTTACTCGTGAACCACCTTTGTCCAACACATTCACACCACAAGCAATGGCTTTACAAATTAAGGATGGTTATATACTTCAAGATAGAGGTTTGTGAGTCCTGCTAGAACAGAACTTTCCATATGAAGGGCAACTAAATGGGTAACATCTTTTGATATAGCCTGCAATAAAGTTGCGAAATTCCGACCACTGTTAGTAAGCAGGCAATATTTGTTAGTTTTTGTATTTTTTATACACTAGTTTCGCATTACGTGCTATGCACGTGGCTCGTACTGTAACTTCTAAATGAACATATTAGTAAATTTATTATAATTATATCAATTTTTTTATTTATAATTAATATTAAATTAGTTAAGAATTTTTGTAAAAGTAAATATAATATATTCGGTTATTAAATTTTTTTTTCATACTGAATTTATTCTTCTTTTGGTTTTATAATAACCATAATAACCATAATTAACTAATTTTATTAATAATATCTTTTAAAATAATAAGATAGAAATTTAAATAATAATATATTGACCAAATACAGTATTTTAATTTTGTAGTTCAATCAAATTAAAAAATAGGTATTCCTACTAATTTGGAGACAATTTAGTTATTTTTTACATACTAAAAATTAAATTGGAGATAATTTAGCTACCTATTCCAATTAGGACTTTAATAACAATAGTGATTAATTAAATAACTAATCAGTTAATGACTATAAAACCTTTATTTAGTAGTAAATTGAAAAGGATTATTCAGTAAATTTGCATGTCCCCCCCAGTCCGTGCTTTTATATACTAGTTTTTCGCCACGTGCTACGCACGTGAGCGATATTCATGTGACCCGTTAATTTATTAAATATAATATTTAAATTTTAATTAATTCTTATATATTATTTTTATTTAAATAAATTTATAGCACGTGAATTATATTTATATGACCCGTTAAATATTTTTTATTGGATTAATATTTATCATAGGTAAATATTTTATATAGTAAATCATGTAGAATTTTTTTTAAAAAATATTTCTCTATACTATTTCAATTAAAATTTTATAATATTAAACTTTATTAATTGACTTGGAATTTAATTTTAATATAAATTTATGAGGATTAGCTAACATTGTTTTAGGATATTATCGTTAACAAAATATTGATAGCTTTAGATTCCTTTTCTCTTTACAATCCTGATTATTGTAGGTCTCTGCTTCCCACTAATCATAGTTAATAAGACAACCTTTTAATCATCCTTCAATATTTCTTCAATACTTATTGATTCTGAATTGTAAGTTTAATTTGGATACTTAATCAATTAAATAATTATTAAAATTAAACAACTAAAAAAATTAAAAAGAATTATTAAAATTGAATTTGTATTTAATTTTGTGACTGTTTATAGAACTAGTTTCGCATTACGTGCTATGCACGTGGCTCGTAACGTAACTCTTCAATGTACATATTAGTAAATTTATTATAATTATATCAATCTTTTATTTATAATTAATATTAAATTAATTAAGAATTTTTATAAAAATAAATATAATATATTTAGTTATTAATTTTTTACTGAATTTATTCTTCTTTTGTTTTTATAATGAACATAATTAAATAATTAATTTAGTTTTATTAATAATATCTTTAAAAATAATAAAATAGAAATTTAAATAATAATATGTTGACCAAATACAGTATTTTAATTTTATAGTTAAATCAAACTAAAAGATAGGTATTCCTACTAATTTGGAGAGAATTTAGTTATTTTTTACATACTAAAAATTAAATTGGAGATAATTTAGCTACCTATTCTAATTAGGACTTTAATTACAATAGTGATTAATTAAATAACTAATTAGTTAATGACTATAAAACCTTTATTTAGTAATGAACTGAAAAGGGTTATTCAATAAATTTGCCTGTCCCCCCCCCCCATCCGTGCTTTTATATATAGTATAGAAGATTAGATGTGTTGAATGAGATTACAATCAGAAAGCTAAATAGTTGAGGGCATTCAGGTTTTAAAATGGTGAAGGAGCCGTATAACATCCGTATCTTTAGTTTGTTGAAGAGACCAAATGGCTATTGGAACATTTAGTTTTTTTGTTTTCAAGATCTTGCATTGGAACTGTCTTAACACTGTTAAATACATTATCATTCTATTTTAGAGAATCAATAATCTTATGATGCTGCCCAGCAAAGTTTGAATAGCCTTCTAGTGAACCTCTTCTATTAAAAATGCAAATCTCCTTAAATTGTTTCTTTGTCAATACAATTCATGGATGGAATTCGTAAGCCACATCGGATCAATTTATAGTTTATAATTTTTGTGTTTGTATTAGAACTAACTTCTTAACTAATTAAACTTGTAAACAACTTCTTAATGTTTGTGTTTGTTATAAAATTAACTTCTTAATGTTTGTGTTTGTTATAGAATTAACTTCTTAATTATTTAAATTATATTGAAATTACATTTGTATTTAACTTTGTAAATATTTTAATTATTGGAGGTTATTATTGTATTTTTGTCTGTCCTCCCCCGTTCACAGTTATAGAATACTTATAGATTATAGATAGATAGATAGATAGTATAGATATAGATTAACATATAGTATTTTTTATTTTTAAATAGTGTTTTAAAAATCGAACTGACGGCTAAATCGATGAAGCCCCCGGTTCCCGTTTTAACCGCCGGTCAAACTGGATCAATAAATTTTTTGAAAAATAAAAAAATAAAATTAGCGACGGATTTTACATTTTCAGCGACATATTTTTCCGTCGCTAATTCTATTCATCCGGTTCGATAGCAGTCCAACCGTTTTAATAACCGATTTAATGACTGATCCGTCCGGTCCAAACTGGTTCAACCAGATTTCCTGTTTTTTGTGTGTTTTGAACCTAAACACTGGCCAGATCCCGGTTCGACCAGTCCTACCGTCCGGTCCGGTCTTATTTTAAAATACTGATTTTTATTATTAAAAAGTGTGATAAATAGATTAATGAGTAAAATTAATGATTTATTTGTCTATATCGTATTTTCAAGATAAGAATAAGGAATTGTCTGATTTATGTATTTTAAAGTAAAGTTTATTTTATTCATTTTTCACCATTAAATGAACTACTAATATTTTCATCTAATGATGAAAGTAACATAATAACCTAAAAATTTCTGCAACTTCCGTTATAAATGTTTTTGTTCTTTCTTTGTTCAATGAACAACAATTAAAGATTTTCATAAAAGTATGATGACGATGAATCATTTTGTTTGTCCCAATTAATGAACAGGCTTAGTTGATAACTCCATATCTTCACTCGGATTCGGTTTCCTTTTCAGTTCTTGCAGAACACTCTTCATCTACAAGTATTTTAAAACAAGAAAATAGGTTTTCCTGAGTCGGTGAAACAAAACTATATAAATAGACCTATTTACACTACTCTTTCTCTTCCTAAAGAATCACCACCATCGCCACCAACTAGTCGCAATGTCGACAACCGTGTCGCAGAACTACAACGTCGATGTCTCAGCCTCGTTCACCGTAGAACCTAACACTTCTTTAACTCCCAACGTCTCCATCCACCTAAAAGTCACGTCAACTTATGTTCCAGACGCCACACTTTCTCCGGACAAGTCCAACCCTACACCGGGATCCTTCCTCAATAGAGCGAACCAGATCGAAACCTCACGCGCAGAGAAATCTTTACTCATTCCAGGCCGTTCTTTACTGTTTTATAATGATGGTTCTTTCTTCGGCAAGATGATCTCGGACATGAACATACCCTTTTCTTTGGATAATCTTGAATGGAGAACAAGTCCAGGATTTGGCTCGATTTCTTTAGCGAATGAAGATGACCTTATCATGCAGATCATCAGTTATGTTCGTTCCGCGGCGATCGAATATGCGACTTCTGATCAGAGGAACAAGCTGAGGTTTCTACTGAATATCGAAAAGAAAATCGTAATACCACATCAAGAATTTCAGGTGATGGCTTATGAAAGAGAGAGGGAATTAGCAATTCGACGGTTTGAGGCAAATATCAATCGGATGCTTCAGCAACTGGGATTTCGTAACAGGAGAGCGATAAGGGAATCGTTAGAACAAGCAGAGTCCAAGCAAATTCCGGCATCTCAGGCATCGATTGAGGCTTTAGAGGAGGTGATGCATGATGGGGACGGTCCTACAACAAAATGCACAATCTGTTTGGAAGATCTGGCGATTGGCTCTCGAGTAACTCGTATGCCATGCAATCACAAGTTTCATAAGACCTGCATTCTGACTTGGTTGGGTACCGCCCATGTTTGTCCGTTGTGTCGTTCCAAATTGCCAACTATGTAGCGGAATGCCTTCCTTTTTTATGAGCTTTCTAGGTTCTAATTTTTGTAATATGTATAATATTTTATACTACTATCTAACTAGACCCCAAACTAAACTGAATAAATATATTTAGCCATCTTTATTAGAGAATCTTGTTCACAAATGAATTTTATCAATTATTTGCTGCAATATTGTCAGGTTCAACATCTTTCATTATCTTTTCTTCACCATCTGCTGATTGAGAACTTATGTCAGTGTCCTGTAAAGTTTCACTTGCATGCTCAGAATGATTTTCAGGGGATTCAGCAAGATCATCAACAACCTTATCATTTAAAAGTAATTCTGTTTTCTCTATCTCTATCATCCTTTCGATGGCTTCGGTTGCAGCTTTAATGGCCCACGCATCATCATCTATCTCTCTGCAAAACAACACTTGAAACTGTCATATACACTGCATTATACGGGACCTTGTCGAGTCATACATTTTGGAGTTCTGTTTTCATTTACGAAAAAGTTTTGGGAACTCTGAAAGTTTACAGCTTATTCTTGTAATAAATATCATTTTTCCATTAGAATTTTACCTAATTGGATCTACTCCAGCTGAATCGAAGGCAGATTTCATGAGAATTGCAGGAACCAAGGGGTCCTTCGAGAAGTATTCTCCATACCTTGTGGCTTCCATTAGAAAATATATGTCTAGAACAAACTGTTTTTGGCACATGGACATGAATGAAATCAACTCATCAACCAAATAATGCTACTGAATAATGGAATGTAAAAATAATATACACATATTTATACCTGATTTAAGATTTCAGAATGTTCGGCATTCGAGTTTCCTTCATTAGTTTCCCAAATCTGTTTGTTTTCTGAAATCCAGGCGAATATGGCTTCAATCAGCTCTTTCATTAGTCCCCTCAACCAAATTTCATCATAAATATCGTCTTTAGAAAGTTTATTTAATTTCTTTAGTTCTAAAAATAACACCTGATGTGCAACCAAATCAAAACAGTAATAGTTAAATATTATTTGCAGACTGTTAATTATAGCATGGAAATGGGAAATACAATGTTTTTACAAGAAGATACTGTAAATATATAAGCTTCCATGTATTATTAGGTGTTTCGTTTCCAAAAGGTTAGACTGAAGAAGTTTACCTGAAATACAGAAGAGGGCATTAGTCCACGAATCAAAGAGGAACTCGTTTCCCTTTCACTATAAACACGCATGTAAAGATCCAATTTGCAGACATCAAGAGACAATAATCTATCTATAAATTGCCAAAAGAACTGATTTTTGAGTTGAGCAGATGCCTCCTTAATGAACATTACACAAGTCTCAAGTTCCTGCTGCTGAATACCAATGGAACCGCCTTCTTTCTCTAAAAATGTAACTAACACTGCTCGAGAAGAAATGTTCAAGTGTCGATAAATTTGCTAGAATAGAAACTTGTTGAGGCACTGATTCTGCCAGAATTACTTCTGAACCACCTTTTTCCAACACATTCACACCATAAGTTATGGCTTTTCTAAGGATGGCTATATACTCCATGAAGAGGTTTCTGATTCCTGTCAGAACAGAACTTTCCATATGAAAGGTAGCTAAAGGAGTAACATCTTTTGATATAGCCTGCAATAAAGTTACTAACTTTCGACCACTGTTTGTGAGCAGGCAATATTCCGGTTGTTGTCCAACAACTATATAAGAGTAGCCTTCATTTAAAATTCCAGATACAAGATATCTGCCTAAAACCCAAGAATCATTAGCTGTAAATATGCTGATAACTTTCTTGAAATGATCAATATGTTTCACGAAAACGTCTTCCATACAAGTTCGAAGATTCTTGATCAACAATGGCTGCAACACCAGTCTTTGAGTTTCTAGTAACAAGCAACATGACATAGCAAATTGCACAGCTTCTATTACTGTCGACAGCCTGCCACTTATATCTGAGATGGACTCAATAAATTTAGTAAAAGTAACGGAAAAGACCTCGATTTCTTGTTGAACCCACTGATTAAATTCTGATGCATAGGAAGATGTTTCTCCATAAAGCATGACAAAGGCTTTTGCTGCTTGAGAAATCATGGAAAACACAAATCTTGTTAGTTCTTTAGTAGGGAATCCTTGAAAACATGTGTTTGATCTCTGAAATTTGTGTATTCCTGAAGCAATACGAGAGCGGTAATATTTCAGCAGTAACTTAGTTGCTAGATTACTGTTTCCTAATCTACAAATGCCAAATAATGCCTTCTGTAGTTCTGGAGCATATGTTCTTGAATTTTCAGCGACAAGAGATAATTGCAGAATTAGCATGGTTTTTCGCTCAGAAATTGCGTCGCTATATAAACTTAATGAATCTGATGAAATTTCATCTTCAAGATGTAGTTTTTGTAAATTTTCTTGCTCCATTTCTATAATCGATATGGCCTCATCCATTCTGTTTTCAGAAATAAGCATGTCTAGTGTTTCTGAAACATTTCTGATATGAACTTCCAGTCCATTTGTAGGAAATGATTCATCAAATATAAGTTCATCTGCTGACTCTATTATCTCCTCTGATAAAACGTTGAGATATAAGCCATTGATCAGGTCTTTTACAAGCTTTTTTTGCATTGAAACATGGGTTTTTAGTTGCATTAATTCCTTTTCCATGTCTTTTACCTCCTCATGTATTCTGCAGGTAATAACATAAGTGGACAGAAAAACACAAGTTAATTACAGTACATAACCACTCAAAATCATTGTTTTAAGAATCAAACTGCATTGGCCGATTCAATCAGGAACCGGAGGTCAATCCGGTTCAATACTTCCCTAAAACCAAAAATATGATTTGACCTCTTTGAATCCAGAAAACCGTAAAAAGTAAAACTATCCAACTCGTTAAACCATAAAAAATAATCTAGTTCAACTACTTTTTAATCTATTTGCTAGTTAAAATTTGACGATATGCGTTTACATTTTAAATATGTAGACTGATTGTGGAAATAAGAGTACATATTGTATAAATATATGAAATGTGAATTCTTGGCCATATTATTTCGGACGCCAGCTCGATTTTAAAATACTACTCAAGTCAAGATAGTCTCCCGAAAAGTTCCTTCAGATACAACATTTTGAAGTAGCACGCACACTTTATTCGATCAAGATTTTCTATTTTGAAAACTTAGCAGTTTGGAAACAAAACCTCATTTTAACACACGAAAGCTTAAAATAACATCGTTTTACTATGTTTCGGTGTTATTGTGTCCGTGCTAAAACAATGAAATGGAGAAGAAAAGACGAAGAAACATTACTAACCCGAAAAAAGCAGAGTAGTTAGCAAGGATATTGGCATGAAAATCCTCATCAAAAGCTTCTTTTATTTCCAGTAATTCCATACAAAGCCTTCCAATCCCCTATTATATATGACCAACCATAAGAAGAAGAATATGGCTCACAAGGATTAATTGGAAAGCAAGCCACCTTACCTTTCCAGTCATTGACTCCATCTCTGGTTCTTCACCTCTGTCACTGGAAACAGACGAGATATCGGAGCCTGTATCGGACTCGGTTGCATCCTCCGGTTGGTGGTGGTCTCTGAACCGGAATGTAGTTGATGATTCCATATGGAAACTCATTAATTTCTCATGAAACTAAACAAAACAGAGGAATTGGCTCACAAGGCATTGCTTGGAGAGCTTTCTTAAGTGGACTTTGAATCGAACTCTGCCTTTGGATTCTTCACTCAACTGATAAAAACTAGGCACCATCTTTGTCCTTCTGTTTTAGTTATGTTGTTAGCTTTGGCGCCATTACTAACAAAACAAATTACTCTTAATTTAAAAAGTTAGTTAAAAGATACAATATATTAAAAAGTTAGTTACAAAAAATACAAAATTGTATATTGTTTTCATGTTTAAACTGTATTATAAAATAATAAATTTTGGATCAATATATTAAAGTCTAATTTATAATAGGCTTAATACATCATTTGACCTCTAAACTATACTATTTTATTCTCTACGACCTCTAAACTAATTTCGTGTTCTTTTGGACCTCTTAACTCTTTTATTTGTTCTATTTAACCCCTCATTCAGAATGTCCACTCCACGCGCGATGACGTGGATAAAATTGCTGACATGGCTTTGCTGACATGAGGTTAAATAGAATAAAAAAAATAGTTAAGAGGTCCAATGAAATATTAAAATAGTTTAGAGGTCATAGGGGATAAAAGGGTAAGATTTAGGGGTCAAAAAATATATTAAACCTAAATATTTTTTTTAATTTAAAATAAAAAGTGATGTACTTTATATATTATTTGAAAAAATCATTTAATGCTTTAAAAATCATGAAATTTAGCGTGTTTTCCAATTTTAACACAAATTTTAAAAATTCAGAATTGATTTGAAAAGTTTGAAATTGCAAAAAATTAAAAGTTGGAGTATTAAAATTTTAAAATTGGAAATTTGTGAAACACACTAAAAATTATAATTTTTAAAAAAAATTAGTCTTTTTTTAATATTATCACAGTATAGTAAATTTATATATTTTATAATATCGTTAAAAACAGACAAACTTCATTTATCATTATTGAAATGTAAACAAATATTTACATGTACAATAAGTAATATTATGTAATTATTTGACTAAATTTCAATATTTTTTTTATTTTTCTAGAAGATTAAATGGATAAAAATTAAATAATTGTATTTTCGAGAAGGTTAAATAGGTAAAAATTAAAGGTTTGAAGGTGCAATAGAAAAATAAAATAAATTCAGAGGTCAAATAGAACAAAATAGTATAGTTCGGGGGTTCAATAGAACAATTTATGCATTTTAATTATCCATCACGCGCTTCAAAGCGTTTGAAAACACGCGCTTTTGCCACGTTGGAGGAAAAAGGTCAGATCGGCAAAAAAGTTTCAATTGACGGGTTAAATAGAACAAAAAATAAAGTTAAGAGGTCTAATAGAATAGCAAATTAGTTTAAGAGTCTTAGAGAATAAAAGTGTATAGTTTAGGGGTCAAATGATGTATTAAGCCTTTATAATATGTAGTAATTTTGTTGACATAATTTTATAAGTTAGTTGTTTAATAAAAGAGAGTTACTTATTACACTTTACATATGCTATGAGTTAATATGATGGCATAACTTCTCCAAATGATTTCCAACTTTATACTACATATTATAAATTAAAAAATAATAAATCATTTTAGGCAAGTATTAGGAAATTCTAGGTTGATTTTTTAAATTCTCGAATGCACATTGATCACGATCATTTGAGAAAGTTAAATTTATACCATGAACAATAATCATCTGATTGTATATGTTTCTTAAATCAGAATTAAATATTAAAAATATAAAAAATCAATCAATTAATAGAAAAATTATATTAGTAAAAAAATAAAAAAATGTTTTTAGCAACATTATTAAGCTTTTTTTAGAAACTAATAAAATTGATATTAAAAGATGATTTTTATAACATTTGAATTAAAAATTTATGTCGTCACATGTAAATACAATATTATTAATTTTTTTAATATTAGTAAAATTTATTTAAGGAGATCATTCATTCAATTATACTTTCAAAATGGGTTTTGCAAGGACATGTCCAACAAGACTTGTTTAAACTTTAAGTATATTAATTATCAAAAAAAACATTAAGCATATTATGGTATTTTAAAGTTATAAAATTTAATTTATATTACTTTTTTATTTAGTTTAATATAAGATAATAATTTTAAGTTATGAAGTACAAATTTGAAGTTTAATTAATTAAATTATGAAATCTAAAGGGTTTTTATTGATGTTTATAAATTATGAATTTGAAGAGTTTTGTTAATATATTCATGTTTATACATTATGATATAAAATGTACTTTTAAATTTAATCAAGCAAAGTTTAAATTTATAGAATTTTAAAAGTTATATGATTATAAATTGTAATTTATTTTGTTTATAAGTTATTGAATATGATTTTTTTTATAAACTTTAATAGATGAATTATATAATATTATACTAATAAATTATATAATAATTAAATTAAACTAAGGTTATAAAAATGTTGTAACTATTAAAACTAATTGGTAGATTTTATTTTCAAATAAGTTAACATAGATTGATAAGTAAATTAGAAATTGTCTTTTTTCTTATCTATGTTACATATCTCTTCTTTTAACTTCATTTTGAATTGATTTTTAGTTTTTATTATTTTTTAATTTTTTTGTTATGCAATTTAAAAAGTTTAAATTATATTATTATTAATTTTAAATATATGTATATATAAATCATAATATATGGAATATGAAAGAAAAATAGTAAATTAAATTAGATTTTTATAATTTAAAACATGTATAGTTATAAAACTTAGAAAAATGATATTTATAAGTAATAACATTTGAAGAATTTGATTATATTATTCATATTTGTAAAATTTTAAAGTTTTGTGGTTATAAACATTAATTTTTTAATATATATTGAATATGAAGATTTATTTTAATTTAATCAATGAATTGATATATTATATTCTGGAAAAAATATATATTATATTGTTTTATTTTGAATATTCAATGATTTTATATTAGTGAAGTTACCACATTTACATCTACGATACTATATCCATAATATTTTTTCAACTAATACAATTATCATATTAAATAAAAATACAAAAAAAATTGAAATAACATTAATGCTACTGGTATTGTTAACCTTAAAATTTATGCTATTTAAAAAAAACTGTAAATTTATTTGATTGCATCGATCTAGTAATATAATAATTCAGTGTCGAGAAATTAAACAGTCTAGCAATACTTCTCTACACCTCACAAGAAAATTAATAAATATAAATATGAGGTTTTAGATAATAATATAATATTTAAACTATGTTTAGTTCATGAAATAGGTACGGGATAGAATTGTTATTCCGTATGGAATGATATTCTTTATTTTGATTTATGCAATAATTATTTTATGAATTTGCTATTCAATAATTTGTAGAAATTTTCACTCCTATTAAAAAGTAAAGAATATCTATTCCGGCCGTTCTTCTGGTAACCTTGTCTTTAATTTAAGAGAAAATAACAAAACTATACAAAAAGAGGAAGAAAATAATAATAATGCTAAATTTGCTGAAATATTACATGAGCACCTAAAAAAAATGAAACTTTACATTTAATACCTTCCCAATGAGAATGCAACACATGGCACACACAAAACAAATAAAAAAAGGTCAAAAACGCGTCAGAAAAAGTCAAAAACGCGTCTAACACGCGTCACTCCCGCGTCAGTTTATCAAACTATTCACACATGTATCATTTATGTATCTGATATCTATCAAGGACATATCTGATTATTATGTTTTCATATTTATAAAACATAAATAAATAAATAAATGAATAAATATATTAATTATTAATATGTATTATTTATGTGTCTCTAAGGTGCATGTATAATATATTTTAAATTAAAAGATATATGTATCACGTGCTTTAATTAAAATGTACGCATCAAATAATATCAATAACATTTTAATAATGTTATTATTCACTAAAAATTGAAGCATAAAAATAATACTATGTTATAAGGTGTATATATAATATCAAAATGTTATTGATATTATTTGATATATTATTGTCTTTGAGGTGTATATATAATATATTTTAAATTAAAGATACATGTATCACATACTTTAATTGAAATTCACGCATCAATAATATCTTTATATGTTACTCGATATAAATATCTTTAGTATACAATGTAAATATACACACAAAAAAGAACTAATAACAATATTATCCACTTCATAGTATTAAAATATATTTTTCTTTTTATTATTTGCAACGATTTCTGATTATGCGTCTAAACTATTTCTGATATGTATAAAAGATGTATCGTATATGTATAGTGTTTTTATTTAAGTTGTATATTTAACGCATTGAATATATAATTTACGGATAGTTGAAATGTATTTATAACATATATTAAAATAAAAATATGACACATGCTTTGCAAATTGCATAAAATATTTATCAATGATACGTATTAAGGATATATTTATCATGTTTTGATTCTATATAAAAGATGTATCTAACAAATATATCTAAAAGACATGTATTAATGATGTATATATTATGTATAAATTATATATCAACGATGTATCTGTTTAATACATTTTAAAAATATATTAATCATATATATAAATTATTTGGCAGAGATATATCAAATATGTATACAAAATATATATGTAATACATGTAATAAAATTTTCGATAAGTTTTGAGATGTATGAAAATATTAGTAATAAAACTTAAAAAGGGACAATAAGAAAAAAGTTCCGAACAACGAATATATATCAGATATGTATTGCAAATGTATTGGATATATATTTGAGGTGTATCGTATATGTATCGTAGATGTATCAAATATTGTTTTTCAAATATTTATATCTATCAAATATTCATCGGTTGATTCAATTAAATCGATAAAAAAAATTACAAATTAAAAGTTAAATTAATTCAATTAAGTCAATTAATTAAACATCAATTTACTACATCTAGTTCACTTTTCGATCAAATATTTGTAAAAAAAAAATATTAACTCATCTATACGTCGATTAACTATTTTTTTTAAATAATAAATTAATAATTATCTAATATATCTGAGATGTGTCGAAAATGTATTAGAGATATATCAAAAATGTATCTGTTATATAAAATTTGAAAATATTTTGTTTTAATTTATCTTTCAAGTGGCTTTTTGTATGTTTGATTATTTTTAATGTTTTTTACATAAATTAAATTCACCACATTATAATTATTTTAATTTTTTTCTAATATAAATTAATTTTTTTTGTTCAATCTATTTTATTTTAACTACAATAAATGTATTATATATGTATCATACGTGTATCCACTGTTAAATTACAACAATTGTACTAAATATATATCAAAATTCCAATCCAAATTCTATAATTTGCAAACTAAAGCAAAAAAACTAAAGCAACATTTATAATTAGGTCCTCCATTTTATTAATTAACTCAAATTGATTTAAATTATCTACCTAGACGGCTGAATCATCTTTGGACTTATTTTCACATTCACAATCTTCGGCACTTTCTCCATAAAATGTCGTACCTGAGCTTTTCTTTTTTGTCATTTCATCCCTCTAATTGAAACCAGCTCCACAACTTGTATTACACCTTCATCACCAACCCCTTTGCACCTACCAACCCCTCTAATTGAAACCAGCTCCATAAATTATCGTTTAAAAAGTTTACTTTGCAAAAACAAAATGAAGATGCAAATAATTTCCACAACTTGTATTACACCTTCAACACCAACCCCTTTGCACCTTAAAACCTACAAAATTTCTCTTTTAGACCAACTTATGTCATCTAAGTGCTATCCCACCATTTTTTACTATCCCTTTCCTCAAATCAAAAACAATGAACCCATAATTGAATTTTCAGGTAACCTTCAATGACCAACAATATCTCATTTTTAACCACCTTAAGCTCCTCCTCGTCCGTACTAGCATCCACCACAAAACACAATCCCCAGCTTCACCTCCCCACACCCACCGCCTCCATTTCTCTAAGTAAACCCAACCATGGAAGACAAAAAAAGAAGTATTGGACGAGTACAGCCCATTTACCGATCCGAACCCGACCTCAAACTCATTCTATATATACTCTTAATAAAGATGAAAACTTTAAATTTGTGAAGAGATATGAATCAATTTAGATTAATAGGTGTTGTTTATTTTTTTCTGTTTTGCACTACACCATTGATTAAGAGAAAAATGAAGATATGAGCAGAGGAATGAGATGAGAGAGTAGGGTGAGTAGAGGAAAAGAAAAAAATAAAAATGACAGATATAGGGTAGGGATGCTCCACGTAAAACATGTAATATTTTGTCTTTTTTAGCTCATAAAAGTAAAGGAAAAAATAGCAATGATGAAAGAATATAGGACCCTTAGTATTTTTGTAATAAAAGCCCGTGTTGAGCCTAGTTGTGTAATTTTCTCTTAATTTAATCGATTTTGCTCTACTTTTTTTTAATTCATTTAATTATCTTTGTAATTTTTTTGATATTAGTCTGAGAATATTGGAAGCGGAGTGACAGCAGGTTCGAGTTCTCATATACTGCACAATTTTCAAACTAAGTTGGCTTTGATTCATATTTGGAATTAGGTATTTGATTCAATCTCAATTATCTTAATAATCAAACTCCTAATCCAACCAAAATTTAACTTCGTCCTTTATATAAATTATAATATCTATTCTTCTAAGCCAGCATTCAACAGTAATTGAGGTAATTAAGTATCTTATATTCCATAGTTTAACTTGCTTAATATCTTGCTATAAGTTTATACAAACCTAATTTTAATTTCCTTAATGTCCTTAGCAGAATAATGCCTGACGTACACTTCAAGAGACCCTGCCCTTGCTCCTACCCTAGCCATTACCATAAAATTTTCTTCATGGTTTATTGGTCTTATCCCATCCCGGTATTCTACTCCCGTCTCACACCAATGGTAATCCACAACGACTTTATCATTTACAGTGGCGGATGCAAGTGTTAAAAGATGGGGTCCATGGACCCCACCTTTTTTTGAGAAAACAAAAACTGTATATTTGAAAATTGGTCTAATTACTTAAAAACCATTCACCTTATAACTTTTTTCATTTATACTATAATTTAGGAAAATTTTCAAATGTATCCTATTTTCGATTTTTATGTTTCATCTCTACCCTAATGAGTTTAATTGACCTATTTTTATTTGAAAAAAAAATTAAATTAGTCCTTCATTTTTAACCTATTTTCTAATAAAACGTTAATGCTAATCATTTATGTATTTTGTTTTTAATATTTTCATCCTTAAATTAATTAAATTATCAAATTTTTTAATTTTGGGGTACAAATGAAACATAAAAATTAAAAATAAGGACAATTGAAAATTTTCCTAGATCATGGTATAAATGAAAAAAAGTTACAAAGTGTGTGGTTTTTAAGTAATTAGGCCTTTAAAATTCCACTAAGCTAATTTAATAGATCCATAAATTATTGATTAAATAAGGTTTTTAAATTATTAAATTACAATTTATTTTCTAGTTCATTTGTGCATTATATATTTAATAGACTTTTTTTAACAATATAACAATAAAAATCCTAAAAATTTGCATGTTTGAAACCAAAACTATAAATTTTACGTTTAAAATTGAATGGTCATTGTACAACTATAAAACATATATTAAACTTGAACTTTGAAACAAAAATTGATAAGTACAAATAAAAGTTTTAAGAAATTAAAGTTGAAATATTAAGATACACGTATTTCTTACATATATTATTAAAATAATTCAAATATTTTTAAATTACTTATCAAAACATAATATTTTTATAAATTTATTTAATTTATTAAAATAAAATGTTCTGAATTACGTTTAGATGTCGTTCTTGATTTGATAATTATGAGATGTGTTTTAGATATGTTTCAAATCGATTATGATAACAAGATTGATAAAGAGTTATTTTACAAAATAAAATGACCAGTGACTAAAATATTATTTAATAGCATATATTAAAAATAGTATATTTAATCGCGTGAATAATAATCATATATTTTTTAAAAAATGACAATTCTTTATCAATAATCATTAAAGTTTCATTTTCACTTGATATGACTTAAATTTTTCTTATATAAATGGACCCCACCATCCGAGATTTCTGGATCCGCTACTGGTCGTATAGCTTCTTAAACCATTTGTCAAGCTTGGACATTTCAACCTCATCAATGCTGTATACCCTATTTTGAGCATCCCCACCATGATAATGCCAATTCCCCAAGATCCCCATGATGATATAAATTAATCTGGAATAATTTAACGCCTCTTGGTGAAACTGCAAAAACAGAAATAACTAATACCAACCAATGCATTCAACAATCAAGCCAACCAACAAATCAACACCAATGCACCAACCTACACACTAAACAAATCACAGTATTGAATACACCAACCAACACAACAACGACAATTATTTCTCCAAATCCTAAACCAACCAACACAATAATAATAGTTAATTTTATACATCAACACAGCAACAAAAAAGTATTCGCAAAGCCAACACAACGAAATAAAATATTCACACAGCCAACACAAAATCTAAATTTTCACCAAAAGTAACCATATAAAAAATATTATTATAAATGGACCCATAACAATCAAACAGTTTATTAAATACACCAGTTCAACATAAGTGGTCATACAGGTTATAGGGTCAAGATTTACAAAAGTTGGGTACCTTCGACTACATCGTCGATGCTGTCACTATTAGTATCATGTAAGACATAAGGGGATTTTGGAGTTTTGGGAGTCCTTTCCCTTTCCCTTTCTCTTTCCCTCCCCATTTTCCTTCGTTTTCTGCCCATTTTTTTAACCCTTTAAACCTGTGAACCAACAAGCCCTGTTCAAGTTATACATATATGTAAAGCAACTAACTTAAACACAAACCCATTATTAAAAACTCAAAAAGCATACATACTCAATTTTGTCTGCTTCGATTGATCTTTTTTTAACAAATGCCTCCTTTTTCTCGAAGGAACGAACGAAGAAGAAAAAGCAAAAAGCTTCGTTTTCAAAAACAATGGTGACTGACAAACACCTAGCAGGCGATCAAGTAACGAAAAAGGATGACGAAGGTTTTTTTTGGGAAAAAAAAAAATTAAAATAAGAGAGGAACACAAAAGTCAAAGAGATAAGTTAGAAGAGAGAGGAAGTTACCAAGCGTTTTTTTTTTGTATTTTAAATTTTGAAAGTTAACTGACATGTGTAAGACGTGTCTGGCATGGGAAAGAGCAACGTGCAGAGCCGTCATTTGTCAAACGAGGGGAAGAGCTGCCACGTCAGCGTTGTTTTGAATAATCGCCGATTTTTGCACTCAGGGAGTTTAGCAAGCGCCGCCACAAACATCAGGGGGTTTACTGATCGTTTTTAAACATCAGGAGGATTATTATAAGATACTCCAAAAATCAGGAGCCGTGGCAGATAATTAGCCGAATTTTGAGGGATCTCATGTAATTTTCTTTATATTTAATCTAATTTAATTCAAATACGGAGCCCAATTATCCAAAGACGCTTTTATTGGGCTAAGATTGTTTGAGCTAGCCCAAATTAAGCCTCAGTTATCTCGCTAAAAAACGACGTCGTATTGCTAAAATTTGTTTTCTTGATGCTAAAGACAGAAAGAAGATCTGAAGAAATAAAAAAAGCGAGCATCTCCTAGCTTCAATCCATCTCTCTTGTGCCCTAACTTTTCTTTAATCTTCTCACTTCAATCTCTCCGTACACCATGACCAAGCAACAAGCCAACTGGTCTCCTTATGATAACAATGGAGGGTACGTTTTTCTTTTTCTTTTTCAGTGTCGTCGTTTTATCCATGTTTTGTAGTTTAATTTGATTGTTTGCAGATCCTGTGTGGCGATTGCCGGCGCTGATTACTGTGTCATAGCTGCAGACACTCGAATGTCTACTGGTTACAGCATTCTCACTCGCGATTACTCCAAAATTTGCCGCCTGTATGTGCTTCTTTATTTCCCCAATCTTATGTTGTTTTTTTTAGTATTTTATAACTGTTAGGGTTTGGTTTAAGCTAATTTGAAGGTATTGATTGATTGTTTTTGTTTGAATTAGTGTAGGCTGTTTTAGTATCCCCTCGCTTGATTACTGTTATTGGCTGTTGACTGTAATCTACAAGTATGAAATTCTATGTTTGTTTGCATTCTCATGAGATGTGGTTTTGCTATTTCCAGAGCTGACAAAAGTGTAATGGCATCGTCCGGCTTTCAAGCTGATGTACAGGCCCTACAGAAGCATCTCAATGCTAAACACTTGGTAAGACGTTAATAACCATTACCGTTTTTGTTGCTTTGCTTGGGTTACTCTTTCGATTAAAACGTTCTCATCAAATTTAGAGCTTCATATAACTCTTGCACTCAAACATTTAGGTATATATTGTGTGAAATCTAGTTGGGAGATTGTTGTGAGAAATAGGGCACTAAAACCAAGGATATGCATGGCTAAGCTGCATCCATATGAGGTCATGGATCCTGATGTTGCGAGTTGCGACACTAAATTGTTGACCCTGCATTTTGCTATGAACGGATCATTCTCTTCATTCAGTACAAGTTTTTTTTCTTTCTTTTGTTTCATATTTTCTTCTGATACATAGTCATTCATATTAATTAGTGAATATGTGTAGTGCGTACAATCAATTCTAACTAATAAAAACAGAATTTTTAATCAAATTGTGTTATGAAGTACGAACAACTCAACAAGCATTCCGTTCAGAGCTAACCTTAAAAGTTCTTTTCTTTTGCTTTTCTGCTTATGCGAGCATGTAGGTATTTTTCTGACAGCAGGTAAAATGTGTGGGTGTTTAAACTTAAGGAAATGAGGATGTTTTCTCATGCTTAGTCACGAGTGCAACACCTTGTGTCACATATATGTCTTCATCTTTTGTACTCAATCCTTTCATTGAACAGTCTTGAACCATGTTAGATTCCTTAATGCTTCTATTAATGCTATCCTTTGTTTTGATTATTTGCCAAGTCAGATATATCAGCATCAACACAACAAGCAAATGAGCTGCCCTGCCATGGCTCAACTACTTTCCAACACCCTCTACTTCAAACGCTTCTTTCCTTATTATGCTTTTAATGTTCTGGGTGGCCTTGATAGTGAAGGTAAACTAATAGAGACTGGCGCTGCCATTTTGAACTCTCTTTTTCCTCTTGGTGTTAACACTTTGCATTTCTATTTATCTTTAATGTTTTAAAATTGTAGGGAAGGGTTGTGTCTACACGTACGATGCTGTTGGCTCCTATGAAAGGGTTGGATATAGTGCCCAGGGTTCTGGTTCCACTCTTATTATGCCTTTTCTGGATAACCAATTAAAGTCTCCCAGCCCTCTCTTATTGCCTGCCGTGGTGTGTACCTTTCGCTTTTTAACATTTGTAAAGTGATATTTTATGGACTTAAAATCTTCAAGATATTTCTAAAAATAATATTATCATTGCAGGATGCTGTAACTCCACTTTCAGAAGCAGAAGCTGTTGATTTGGTGAAAACTGTCTTTGCATCTGCAACCGAGAGGGATATATACACCGTAAGTTTCTTGCTTCTTCTGCCATTTTTTTGTTTCTTAGTGGAATGTAGATACATTAGAAAATGTGCTTCTCTTTTCCTTTCTTGAGTTAATTATTTCAATTAAGAGTGCTAGTTGAAGTAGATTCATGTGGGCAGAAATTTGTGCTGCTCAGTTTAAGTGAATCATTGATTAATCCTCGATTTTTTACGTCTGTGTTACAGGGAGATAGACTTGAAATTGTCGTTCTAAATGCTGATGGCATCCATCGCGAGCATATGGAACTTAGGAAAGATTGATCTACCCCAAAAAATTACTTGTTTCTACCGAAGTTGGTCGTCTTCCGAGCATTTTCATCTTGATCGGTGCTGGCTTGTAGCCTTATATGAGTCCATTCGGACTAGTTTATTTCCTGGTTGTAGAATTAGTACTACTGCAGTTCATGTATTGGAAAATGCTGTTTGACTACTAATTTAAAGTTTTCTTGTGGGTAATATCTTAAACTATCTGAAAGTGATTGTTCTCCCAATATAGTACATCTGCATTTGATTGTATTATTCGGATTTTTTTGCAAATTCTGTTTTATCAGTAATAGTTAATAGAGAGGAGCAAAGAATGATGAAATGAACGTGTCTGTATATTTAATTTCATTGCTCAACATAATGAGAGATTTACAGCTTAAGGTTAGCTGTCGGCTCTTGAGCGCGGAATCCAACCGTTTTTTTCTCTGGTTCTTCTAGCATTGTCTGTAATGAACTGAATGGTCATCAAGTAAGCAAATAATTTTTGAGTTAAACACCAGTTGCTAGCAAATCTCACCTTGATTCCCTTTCTATTATAGTCAAAATCAAAATTTCTAACTGTGATGCAGATCTATACTCAGACAATCGAGTTATTGCCCTGATGAAACCAGAACTCGACGTCATCCGCTAACTGTTTCAAACAATATCAAGATTAGTAAAACATTCACGTCCAAGAGTTATTGCCCCGCGGAAACCAGAAATTGTTTTATGTTCTCCTAACATTCGTTTTAATTTGCAATTACGAATTACATTTGATATTTTGTACTTTTGGTGAAACGGGAATGCTTGATGTCGGTCCTTCAGGAATAGTATAACATGTGAGGCATAGCTCATTGATAATTTAATTTTCATTTTAATGGAGTTAATTCACTAGAACTGAAAAGTTAATATGATGACATAACTTCTCCAAAATGGTTTCCAACTTTATACTGCATATTATGCATTAGACTTTTATATATTGATTGAAAATTAGGTTTTTTATAACATAGTTTAAACATCTGTAATATTTTAATTAAGAATAATTTGTTTTGCTAAACGGTTTGTAATGGCGCCAAATCGAATTACATAACGAAAAGAGAAGGACAAAGACGGTGCCTAGTTTATATCAGTTGAGTGAAGAAACCAAAGGCAGAGGTGCACTTAAGAAAGCTCTCCAAGCAACTGCATACAGAGCTCTGTTTTGCTTTGTTTCATGAGAGTTCTCGCATGGAATCATCAACTACATTCCGGTTTAGAGAGCACCACCAAGCTGAGGATGCAACCGAGCCCGATACAGACTCTGATACCTCGTCAGTTTCCGGTGACAGAATTGAAGAAGCAGAGATGGAGTCAATGACTGGAAAGGTAAGGTGGCTTGCTTTCCAATTAATCCTTGTGAGCCATATTCTTCTTCTTATGGTTGGTCATATAGGGTATAAGAAGGCTTTGTATGGAATTACTGGAAATAAAGGAAGCTTCTGATGAGGATTTTCATGCCAATATCCTTGCTAATTATTCTGCTTTTTTTGGGTTAGTACTGTTTCTTCATCTTTCCTTCTTGATTTCATTGTTCTAGCACGGACACGGATACGAACACTTTACCAAATCAGTGTTACTTTAAGCTTTCTTGTGTTAAAATGAAGCCTTGTTTCCACAATATTAAGTTTCCGAAATAGAAAATGTTGATTTAATCAAGTGCCCGTGCATATTTTCGCAACAAGTCTACATATTTAAAATTTAAACGCATATCATAAAATTAACTAGCAAATAGATTGAAAATTAGTTAAACAGGACGGTTTTTATGGTTTAACATTAACTAGTTTTATAGTTTTTACTTTTTCCGGTTTTCCGGTTGAAAGAGGTCAAATCATATAAACGTGGTTTAAGGGAAGAATTGAACCGAATAGACCTCCGATCGGATAGTTTGATTTTAAAAACAAATATTCTGAGTGATTTACTGTTTAAGGTTTTCCACTTGTGTTTTGCCTGCAGAATACATGAGGAAGTAAAAGACATGGAAAGGGAATTAATGCAACTAAAAACCCATGTTTCAACGCAAAAAATGCTTGTAAAAGACCTCATCGATGGCTTATATCTTAATGTTTTATCAGAGGAGATAATAGAGTCCGCAGATGAACTTATATTTGATGAATCATTTCCTATAAATGAACTGGAAGTTCATATCAGAAATGTTTCAGAAACACTAGACATACTTATTTCTGAAAACAGGACAGATGAAGCCATATCAGTTTTAGAAATGGAACAAGAAAATTTACAGAAGTTACATCTTGAAGATGACATTTCATCAGATTTACTCAGTTTATATAGCAACGCAGTTTCTGAGCGAAAAACCATGCTAATTCTGCAATTATCTCTTGTCGCTGAAAATTCAAGAACATTTGCTCCAGAATTGCAGAAGGCGCTACTTCGGATTTGTAGATTAGGAAACAGTAATCTAGCAACTCAGTTACTGCTGAAGTATTACCACTCTCGTATCGCTTCAGGAATCCATAAATTTCAGAGATCAAACACATGTTTTCATGGATTCTCTACTAAAGAACTAACAAGATTTATGTTCTCTGAGATATCTCAAGCAGCAAAAAGCTTTGTAATGCTTTATGGAGAAACATCTTCTTATGAATCAGAATTTAATCAGTGGGTTCAACAAGAAATCGAGGTTTTTTCCGTGCTTTTTGCTAAATTTGTTAGTTCAAGATCAGATATAAGTGGCAGACTGTCGACGGCAATAGAAGCTGTGCAATTTGCAATAACATATTGCTTGTTACTAGAAACTCAAGGACTGGTGTTGCAGCCATTGTTGATCAAGAATCTTCGAGCTTGTATGGAAGACGTATTCTTGAAACATATCAACCATTTCAAGAAAGTTATCAGTATAATTACAGCTAATGATTCTTGGATTTTAGGCAGATATCTTGTCTCTGGAATTCTAAATGAAGACTACTCTTACATAGTCATCGGACAACAACAACCGGAATATTGCATGCTTACTAACAGTGGTCGGAAATTCATAACTTTATTGCAGGCTATATTGAAGGATGTTACTCCTTTAGCTGCCTTTCATATGGAAAATTCTGTTATAGTAGGACTCAGAAACCTCTTCATGGAGTATATAGCCATCCTTAAAAAAGCCATAACTTATGGTGTGAATGTGTTAGATAAAAGTGGTTCAGGAGTTAGTCTGGCAGAACCAGTGCCACAGCAAGTTTCTATTCTAGCAAATCTATCTACACTTGAACATTTCTTCTCGAGCACTATTAGTAACATTTTTAGAGGAAATTCCATTGATACTGCGCAAGAAGAAGGCGGCTCCATTGGTGTTCATCAGCAGGGACATGATACTAGTGTAATGTTCATTTTGGAAGCATCTGCTCAGCTTAGAAATCAGTTCTTTCAGCAATTTATTGATCGATTATCGTCTCTTGATGTCTGCAAATTGGAATTGTATATGAGTGTTTATAGCGAAACGAGTTCCTCTTTGGGCCGTGGACTAATGCCCTCTTCTGTATTTCAGGTAAACTGATACTCTGGAAACAACGTTTCAGTATTTTCGTTTATGTGCTATATTGGTTAGCAGTCTATAAACAACATTTAACTTGTAATTGCCATTTTGATTTGGTTGCACTTGCACATCAGATGTTATTTTTAGAACTGAGGAAACTAAATAAACTTTCTGAAGACAATGTTTATGAGGCAAATTGGTTGAGGGAACTAATAAGCGAGCTGATTGAGGCCATATTTGCCTGGATTTCAGAAAACAAACAGATTTGGGAAACTAATGAAGGAAACTTGAATACCAGGCATTCTGATTTCTTAAATCAGGTATATTATATACGTATATTTATACTCCATTATTCTGAAGCATTATTTGGTTGCTGAGTCGATTTCATTCATGTCCATGTTCCAAAAACAGTTTGTTCTAGACATGTATTTTCTAGTGGAAGCCGCAAGGTATGGAGAATACTTCTCAAAGGACCCCTTTGTTCCTGCAATGCTAATGAAATCTGCCTTTGAATCAGCTGGATTTGATCCAATTAGGTAATATTCTAACGAACGAAATGATATTTACTATAAGAACAAGTTATAAATATATACTTTTAGAGTTTCCAGAACATTTTCGTTAATGAAAACAAAACTCTAAAAATGTATGACTCAGCAAGTTTCCGTATACTCCAGTGAGTTTGACATTTAGAAGTGTTGTTGTACAGAGATATAGATGATGATGGGTGGGCAATGAAAGCTGCAACAGAAGCCATCAAAAGGATGGTAGAGATAGAGAAAAAAGAATTAGAATTAAATGATACGGTTGTTGATGATCTTGCAGAATCGCCTGATAATCATTCTGAGCATGCAAGTGAAACTTTACAGGACACTGATATAAGTTCTCAATCAGCAGATGATGAAGAGAAGATAATGAAAGATGTTGAACCTGACAAGATTGAAGCAAATAATTGATAAAATTCATTCCTGAACAAGATTCTCTAATAAAAATCGCTAAATATATTTATTCAGTTTATTTTCGGGTCTAGTTAGATAGTAGTATAAAATAGTATACATATTACAAAAATTAGAACCTAGAAAGCTCATAAAAAAGGAAGGCATTCCGTTACATAGTTGGCAATTTGGAACGACACAACGGACAAACATGGGCGGTACCCAACCAAGTCAGAATGCAGGTCTTATGAAACTTGTGATTGCATGGCATACGAGTTACTCGAGAGCCAATCGCCAGATCTTCCAAACAGATTGTGCATTTTGTTGTATGATCGTCCCCATCATGCATCACCTCCTCTAAAGCCTCAATCGATGACTGAGATGCCGGAATTTGCTTGGACTCTGCTTGTTCTAATGATTCCCTTATCGCTCTCCTGTTAAGAAACCCCAGTTGCTGAAGCATCCGATTGATATTTGCCTCAAACCGTCGAACTGCTAATTCCCTCTCTCTTTCATAAGCCATTACCTGAAATTCTTGATGTGATATTACGATTTTCTTTTCGATACTCAGGAGAAACCTCAGCTTGTTCCTCTGATCAGAAGTCGCATATTCGATCGCCACGGAACGAACATAACTGACGATCTGCATGATAAGGTCATCTTCATTGGCTAAAGAAATCGAGGCAAGTCCTGGACTTGTTTTCCATTGAAGATTATCCAAAGAAAAGGGTATGTTCATATCCGAGATCATCTTGCCGAAGAAAGAACCATTATTATAAAACAGTAAAGAACGGCCTGGAATGAGTAAAGATTTCTCTGCGCGTGAGGTTTCGATCTGGTTCGCTCTATTGAGGAAGGATCCCGGTGTAGGGTTGGACTTGTCCGGAGAAAGTGTGGCGTCTGGAACATAAGTTGACGTGACTTTTAGGTGGATGGAGACGTTGGGAGTTAAAGAAGTGTTAGGTTCTACGGTGAACGAGGCTGAGACATCGACGTTGTAGTTCTGCGACACGGTTGTCGACATTGCGACTAGTTGGTGGCGATGGTGGTGATTCTTTAGGAAGAGAAAGAGTAGTGTAAATAGGTCTATTTATATAGTTTTGTTTCACCGACTCAGGAAAACCTATTTTCTTGTTTTAAAATACTTGTAGATGAAGAGTGTTCTGCAAGAACTGAAAAGGAAACCGAATCCGAGTGAAGATATGGAGTTATCAACTAAGCCTGTTCATTAATTGGGACAAACAAAATGATTCATCGTCATCATACTTTTATGAAAATCTTTAACTGTTGTTCATTGGACTAAAAAAGAACAAAAACATTTATAACAGCCAACCAATCGGTTTTTGCATAAATTTTTTCCTTTTGATCATGACTTAACCCATAGAAGGTTACTTTCAATTCTTTGTATTTGATATTTCTTTAACATTTATTAATCAATGGGTTCGCATACTATTCATTTTCTAATTAACGGATTTTCTATGAACCGACATTACGAACATGTGGCTCAACCGTAAGTGATTAGCAATTTCTATATTAAAAGTAATACATTTTTTATATTTCTCGATTTTTTAAATTTTTCAATATTTATGTTCGTGAATTTATATTGAAGGAAGTCACACATGCTGTATTTTCTATGCAAATGGATAAAGTATCTATAAGACTGGTGTTGCACCCATTGTTGATCAAGAATCTTCGAGCTTGTATGGAAGACATTTTAGCGAAACATATTAACCATTTCAATAAAGTTATCGGCATATTTACAGGTAATGATTATTAGGTTTTAGCAGATATCTTGTATCTGGAATTTTAAATGAAGGTCACTCTTACATAGTCATCGGACAACAACCACCGGAATATTGCCTGCTTACTAACAGTGGAGGGAAGTTCTTAATTATTGCAGGCTATATCGAAAGATGTTACTCCTTTAGCTGCCTTTCAAATAGGAAGTTCTGTTCTAACAGGACTTGGAAACCTCTTCATGGAGTATATAACCATACTCGAAAAAGCCCTCACTTGTGATGCGAATGTGTTAGAGAATAGCGGTTCAGGAGTAATTCTGGCAGTGCCTCAGCAAGTTTCTATTCTAGCAAATCAATCTACACTTGAACATTTCTTCTCTAGCACAATTACTAACATTTTTAGAGGAAATTTCATTGATTCAATCGATGATTAGGATGCTGGAATTTGCTTGGACTCTGCTTGTTCTGATGGCTCCCTTATCGCTCTCAACAAATGACCCATGTTATGGAATGGCCGTTGAAGAAGGATCGGATGAACTTCAGCCTCAATCTGTTGAACTACTAATTCCCTTTCTCTTGCATAAGCCGTGGCCCGAAATTCTTGATGCGGTATTACGATTTTCTTTTCGATACTCAGTGAAACCTCAACGATTAGGCAAACGAAATCCAGATGACAGGACACGGCAGGAAAGACATGATAGTTTTGCACAAATATGAACTCTCAGTCATTAAATGTGAGATCCGAAACGGCATAAGAAATTGGACTACATATGGATCATTAAATCAGTGCTGAAATATGACTATGGATCATTGTTCTTGCACAAATATGAACTCTCAGTAATTAAATGGTAAAGAAACAACAAGAACAGAAACTAAAACTGCATTAATAACAATATGAAAAAGAATCTCTGATTAACAATTGAAGGGATATCATCAGTCAATCTAACAAACTATTCTGTGCATTTGTCCATGGCTAGTAATGCGCACAAGAAAAAGATGGTGTAAACAAGAATTTACTTACCCAGAAATCAATGAAGTACATTACGGTTTTTTCGAGATGCACTCCAATGCGAGCCCAAAGAAGGCACAGGCCAATCCTAGCGCAACCAGAATCTTGCCGGAGTTTATTAGGGGAATAGCAGAGGCGGCGGCCATTTGTTGCATTCTTGAAGAGGTTTCAGATTGTTCAGGTGTGCGTAAAGCATCCTCGAGTGCCTGAACTCTTTGTTTTAGTAGGGTTTGCTCCTTCAGAAGGTCTTCCATTGTTGCACCAGGTTGTTGTGCATTTGAAATCTGACCAATTTCTTGGTTCGGATTCGAGTTGATTCCGGTTGTCTCCTCGGCACCAGCAACCGTTGGAGCTTGTGGTGGGTTCAGAATGATTCCGGTTGTGTCAGCCATTGTTTCCGATAAAAGAATTGATTTCAGATGAAATCAAGATTGTAGAAGAATCGAGAAGAGAGAGTAAAATTCTTTTTCTTTTCTTTGATTGACGAGAGAGTAGGAAATTGAGTAGACTGCAACCACCGATGCTTTATAGGTTTACATAATTACAATTATGGGCCCCTTTTCAATTACATTAGGGCAGAAAATAATGATTTAATATTTTTATTGTGAGCGTATTTTAATTAAGACCTTTTAAACAAATTATCACCTATTCTAATTTTTTTATGGTTTAATTACTTAAAAAACTTTAGAGAGAATTAGCAAAATACCTAAAAAATAGAAATATTAGCATTTGTTAACACTAATTGTCTATATTTATTTGTCTACCTCAGCGTGTTGTATGTTTATTTTTTTACTCTTTTATTTTGTTTTTATACCCCATATTTACTCTACATCACAGTTTCTTCTTCTTTTTCTTCATCTTCTTCATCTTCTTCTTTTTTTATCTTTTTCGATTTATTTTCAAAAACAATCAACAAATCAACAAATTAATTGTAATCTCCAGCTTATAACATTTCAAGAAATTAAATCCTACGATTTTATTATTATTTCTTACAATTTTATTGCTAATTTCAAATATAGTTTCCGATCCGCTCGAATTTTTAATTCGTAATCAAATTACTTCAAATTTCACTTGAAATTCAAATCCAACGATCATAACTTTCTCCAAAAACAAAGAAAACTGTAAATTATTAATTTATTTGTTCTTATAAAAATCTATTAAAAACGGTTTCAAATGGTTTCAAGTACAGTTTCAATTACGGTTTCAAACCGTTTACAAAGGTTTCAAACAGTCTAAAACAGTTTCTAAAAAATGCTTTTAAACAGTCTAAAAAATAACAGTTTTAAACAGTTTCGAACAGTATAAAACAGTTTCAAACCGTTTACAAAGGTCTCAAACTGTCTAAAACAGATTCTAAAAAAAATACTTTTCAATAGTTTATAAAATAACAGTTTCAAATAGTATCAAACAGTTTCAAACCGTTTACATAAAAAATAACAGTTTTAAAAAAACAGTTTCAAACCGTTTACAAAAGTTTCAAACAGTATAAAACAGCTGCAAACCGTTTCCAAAGATCTCAAGCAGTCTAGAACAGTTTCTAAAAAACACTTTCAAACAGTTTAAAAATAACGGTTTCAAACAGTATAAAACAGTTTCAAACCGTTTATAAAGGTTTCGAACAGTATAAAACAGTTTCGAGAAAATATTTTCAAACGATTTCTAAAATTAATTTAAAACATTTGAAAATCAGGTCAAAATATCATTAATGAAGAACATTACGATTTTTTCAACAAAAGTTGTAAAAAATTCCAAAAATACGATGCGAAAATAATTTAAAACAACATAGAAAGAAAGAAGAAGAAGAAGAAGAAGAAGAAGAAGAAGAAGAAGAATTGTCTCATCTATCACCATCATATTATCTCTTAAACTCTTTTTTTATTCAAATTTCTTTATCTTGGAGTTCATTTGTATAATGTGGAGAATAGAAAAAGCAGATTTAAGAAAAACAAAGAAAAAAAAAGTTGCAGAGAAAAGAAGAAGAAGAAGAAGAAGAAGAAGAAGAAGAAGATAGAAAAAAAGAAGAGAGAGAAAAAAATAAGAAGGAAGAAAGAGAAAAAGGAGAGAGACAAGGAGAGAGAAAAGAAAAAAACGAAAAAAAAAAAGAAAAGAGAAAGAGGAAAGAGAAAAATGAGAGAGACAAAAAAGGAAAATGAGATATGCATGTGTTTAAAAGAAGGAGAGTAAAAATACAAATAAGTTATTTTGCTAATTGAGGTACAACTAAAAACAATAGAAAAATAGAGTAAAAAAGTAAATTTTTAAAATTGAGGTATTTAGAACAAATAAGTTAAAAAAAAGAGTGTTTTGTGCAAATTCCTCAAAACTTTAACCTTAAACTCGTTTATACCATGATCTTGTAAAACAGTCATTTGTATCTAATTTTAAATTTTTAGGTTTCATCTCTACCCAAAAATACTAAAATTGCCTCTTTTCACTTTAAAAAAAGTTTGGGATTATGCTTCGCTTTATATTTATATACTAATTAGACGTATGATATAACTTTTTATTTAATTTTTATTAATTTTTTCATCTTTTAATTCATTTAATTGTCAATTATATTTTTATATTATGTAGAGATGAAATCTACAAATCCAAAATTGAATATAAATGATTTTCTTACAAGATCAGGGTATAAACGAAAAAAATATTAAAGATGGAGTTTTTTTAAGTAATTAGGTCTTTATTTATTACTAATATAACTGTTTTAAATTCGTCTGAAAAATAGATAAACATGCCCTAATCATTTATTGAATTTTAGAATATTTCAAATGACACTCTTTCAATTTTTTGTATTTGATCTTTCCTTAACATTTATTATTCACCAGGTTCACATACTATTCGTTTTCTATTTGACGGATTTTCTATGAACCGATATTACGAACATGTGGCTCAACCGTTCTGAAGTGATTAACAATTTTAAATCAAAAATAACAAATTTTTGAATTTACTTGATTTTTTATATATTTTTTCAAGGAAAAAAAATATTCAATATTTATATTCGTGAATTTACATAGAAGGAAGTCACACATGCTGTATTTTCTATGCAACAAGATAAGGCGTCTGATCCGGACGTATAAATCTCACATTTTTATATCATTTTTGACAAATTGTGTGTGGATATATTATTCAAGCATGTTTATCTTTTTTGAATATGAATTCCCTTCTAATTGAAACTTCAAAAGCACAGAAACTTCGACGAAGTTGCGTGTTCCGTTTTGGAAACGTTTCAGAAACTGGAAACTCTCAAAAACTCTCGAAAACTCATAAGGAAACGTTTCTAGCCGTTTATGTAAATAAAAAAAATTAAATAGTTATAACAAAACCTAAAAAATTCTCAATTAATATTTTGTTAATCAGTTACCCACAATTTTTATTTGTTTACTCTATCTACAGTAAAACCTATCTTCTTATTTTTATTGGATTTAATTATATTTGATTTATTTTATTAATTGGCATAAATATATAAATAAAATTTAATATATAAAATATTTTATGATTTCTACTATTATAAATATATTCCTATATTTTTTATTATTTATATGTTTCTCTCGCATTTTTTGTCCTTCATTTTAAAAATTTGCCGTTTTTTCGTTTTTATTTCGTGTCGTTTTCGTTTCCGTGCTACCTAGCCTAGAACTAATGATACTAACTGCGAGCAACGGAATTAGACGAGCTCTGAAAATTTTAGCGACCATGACACTATTGTTAATAAAAAATTGAGACCCCAAAACTAGTTTTATTAATTAATCTTTAATTATGTTAATTAGTTTGTTAACAATTCAGGTTGTTATATCAACTCCACTTTTTAGTCTTTTGTTTCGATGCTGGTCAACTGAGTTGAAAAAATAATTTAAAAAATTCAAATAAATTTTTAAATTTATATTTTTAAAATGTATAACAATCATATTATCATGAAATTTAATAAATTAATGACTTTAATTCCTTTTTTTTTATTAATATATTTAAATTCATGAAAAAATAATTTTTTAGTTTTCAATTCTTTTTAAAATAGTGCGAGGAAATTAAAATTAAAAGTAAAAGAAATGAAAATAAAAATTTAATAAGTAATCTTTTAAAAAAATTCACAATTTTAATTTTATATTTATATTAAATTTAAAGATTAACTTAAAATTGATTTTTTTATTTAAATCTCTTGATTAAGTTTACAAACATTAAAAACGGACAAAAGATTAAACAATTAATAAAAATAAAAATTATATCATTTAATTTTTAAATAAAAATAATTAGAATATAAATTATGAAAGGGCTTTAGATATGGCAAATTACCCTCAAACACTACCAACCTTTTTTTTCAATAGCACCACGACTTTATAATTTCGTCAATTGCATCATATTTTATATTTTTATGTTTCAATAGCAACCCAAAACATTAAATTAAACTCTTTTCCTTTGGATAAAATTCAAAACAAATCCTTTATATTTATCATATATTTTAAATAATATTTAATCTTATAAACATCACAAAAATACTCTTTAATATACATTTAAAAATTAATAATAAAAAAATTATTTAATATAAATAATTAAACTCCGACCAATTGCCATCCCTCTCAAATATGCTACTGCCTCCCTCAAAACATCGCCGCCATGAAAAAACGTTTTTTAAGAAAGAATTCTTCCTCAAGATCTGTTCTTGAGGAAGAACATGTTCTTTCTCAAGAACTCGTCCTCTATGCATGGAAGCAGATCTGCTCGTCCTCCCATGAAGGACGGCAGTGTCTCCGAGATGACGAGTCGGAGAAGATGCTGAGAAAGATATCGAGGAAGATACGTTTTCATATTTTTTGTTTTGTATTTAAAAAAATTGGTAGGAAAGAAGACTCGTTTGAATGTATTTTAAGTTAAAATATTTATTTGAATTTATCAAATTAGAAAAAGGTATAGACCTTAAATTTGATTATTTTATAAAATTTATTTTTTATAATAACATTTTTTTTTTAATTTACGATGTAATTGAAACATAAAAATACGAAATAAGTTGCAATTGACGAAATTATAGAATCGCAGTTTTATTGAAAACAAAAATAGAAGCAAATGTGAGTGGTTTTTATAGGTATTAGCCTTTAAATATGACTTAAGTGGTAATATGCCCTCTCAACTTGTATGCAATGGGCAATTAACATATAAATTAACTTTGTGGGCAAATCAATGCACGAATTTGCTGATTATGGCAATTTGCCCCATTTTAACAATTTAACCCTTAAATTTGTAAGTTAATTATATTTTAAATTGGCAATTTATTCCTTTAATTTGTAAGTTAATTTGCCAAAACGAGTTAATTGCCCTTAATCACCAAGTTCGTGTATTGATTTGCCAACAAAGTTAATTTATATGTTAATTGTCCATTGCTTATAAGTTAAAGGTAGGGGTGAGCATTAAACGGTCAAAACCGAATAATCGAACCGAACCGAACCTAATTAATCAAACCGAAATATAATTTGAAAATATGGTTCGATTACGGTCCGAATTTTTAAAATTTTGACTATTCGGTTCGGTTTACGGTTTTTACAAAAAAATAACCGTAATAACCGAACCGAGCGTATTTAAAAATTATGTTGTTTTAAACTTTCATATACTCACATTTATATATTAAACTTGTTTAATTTTATAGTTTTATAATAAAAAACGATAAATATAGATTTAATTTAAAGCACATGTACTCTTTAGGTTAAATGTTTCCATTTTTTTAATTTAGTTTTTCAAAAAACTGTTTTTTTTTTCTTTCTAAAAATCATACAAAAAATATTACGGTTTCGACCGAACCGAACCGAACCGAACCAAACTGTAATATTTCGGTTTGGTTAATACGGTTTTGATATAATTTGGTTAATATGGTTCGGTGACCGAAATTTTTAAAAAACCGAACGGTTTTAAATTTTTGGGCGGTTCGATGACCGAACCGACCGTTGCTCACCCCTAGTTAAAGGAGCAAAGTCTTTTAAATATTATAAAGCGCGGGAGAGAGCTGTCACAACATAAATATGTGAAACTAAAAAAAGGCGCGCCAAACCTTTACTTTTCGCTCAAATCATAACCGCCAAAACATTTTCTAATTTACCGCTTAATTCCACAATTTTTCACAAAAACCCAAATAACTCAAAAAAACTAAAATCATGTCCGTCCACGTGTACTCATCCTACCCTCCATCAATCAACTACAGTATTTAACCCATAAACGTTTCTTACACTACTACCGATACAGCAACAGTAAAAGAAAGCAAGAACAACCATAATTTGCAAAACTGCAAATTCAAATTCTTAGGTTTGGGTTTTGTAGATTTTAATTGAAATGGCAGATTCAGTGAAGCAAAATAGTGTCATTAGGTCAATGAATCCATGGGTTCTTCATCTTCAAAAACTTGGCCTTGAACTCAAATGCCCACTCTGGTGTGTGTAATTTATTATTATTTGTAATTTGATTATAATTTTTTGTTTATTTTTTTGTTGTTTTGAATTAATGGGTACTAATTTTTAATCTCTAATTTTTGTGGGTATGTTTCAGTTTAAACTTTCTGAAGAAACCATTTTTGCTTCCTTGTGATCACATTTTTTGCAGGTTTCTATCATTTCCTTCAATTTTTCTTTGTTTTTATGTTTCATTTTAATTAGATGTCTAAATTTTTGTTCTGGGTACTTGAATTTATTGCAGTTCTTGCCTGCCCGAAACGAACCTGATTGCCTCAGAATGCCCTGTTTGTAAAGCTGAATATTTTGGACGAGGTAAATTTAATAATCTGACATTGCTTATTCAAATGTTTATTGGATAATTAGGGTTTATGCTAATTTAGTAAAATGGGTTGCAGATTTGAGACCGTTACATGTCATTGAAAACATGGTGTCTATTTATAGAAGTTTGGATTTCTGTGCTAATGTCTCCCAGTCGAGCTGCTCGGGTATGCTTTCTATTGATATTCATTGATTTGCTTGGTATTCTTGACTTGATTTGGTACTTTAGTGTTTAAGATTGTATGTTGAGCCCTGCAGATATTGGGAAGGTTTTGGAGCAATGCCCGACTTCAGCAAGTACAGATTGCAATAATAAATTGAGTAAGGAGGATAATTCAAGTAGTGGGAGGTCCATGTTTTCGCAAAGAAGCAATCAGTTACCTGCGGCTCCTGTGAATTGTTCTCTCGAAGATGGGGCTCGGAATATTGATGCGATAGATAAATGTGATGTGCCGATAATCACGGATCGAGCAGATCAATTGTCAGCTGGTAGCCCTCCTTCATTTGGAGATGTTAAAAGTCCAGGAGATGATAGCTGTGATCAGGGTGATAATGTGAGAATTCAATTATTGTTTTTATTAACACTTGTTCGTTTAGTTATTTGCCTATATTGTTCACTCTGTATTGTTTTTTTTTCTTGGTTTTGTTTGAAATTTCCTTTGTTAATTGCAGAGCCCGGAAAATTATCAAGCAGCACGTTTAGGCAAACGAAATCCTGATGACAGGACACGGCAGGAAAGCCATGGTTTTGCTTCTGTAACCGAGGAAGGGATTTTGAGAGACCCGAAACGACAAAAGAAATTGGACTATGGATCATTAAATCAATGCACAAATATGATCAGTCCATTAAACTCTCAAAGTCAAGTAGAACTTAAGTCTGTGCAACCTCATACTGATGGGCAGCCTCAGGCATTATTGGAAGACTCTTCAACAGGGAATATGATTTGTGGATTTTGCCAGTCCTCTAAAATCTCAAAGGTAAACATCCAAACTTTGTTAATAAAGGAATGATCCTTATTTAGTGGTGTGGTTGAGCAGCAGTTTGCAAAAAATTGTTGAAGTTTATTTAAAATGTAAAGAGCCCATCTGATGCATGAGTGCTCCATGCTATTGTTGGGCTATAGGCGAGCATGGATGCATTTACATGCAGCCTTCCGTTACCTTTTGCCAAGTGGTTAATTCCATGCGTCAAACCCGTTATCTACAAGTTACTGAACAAGTAGCTTTACTGCATGTAATGGAGAAAAGTGTATCTTTATGCTTGGATGCTATTATTCTTATTCATATTTTTTGCTTTTCAGAGCACAGGTCCAATGCTGCATTATGTGAATGGAAAGTTGGTAGAGGGAGAGGAATCATCTCTATCTAGTGCCCTACATGTTCACAGTACATGCATTGATTGGTATGCAGTGCTTGCACTTTTTAACAGACTCTTTTTTAAGTAATTAATTCCTCTCAGAAAATCCTTTTGATATCTACCAGTCTTAAATTCCGTGTTCAATGACATGTAGGGCTCCACAAGTCTATTATGTTAATGAAACTGTTAAGAATCTGAAGGCAGAACTGGCTAGAGGTTCAAAATTAAAGTGTAGCAAATGTGATATGAAGGGAGCAGCCCTTGGTTGCTATCATAAATCTTGCCGTAGAAGCTACCATGTTACCTGTGCGATGGAAGTTTCTGGTTGCCGATGGGATTATGTACGTTCTTCTACTCTTGTTTAACTCGATATACTTGTGGTTTTTTTTTTAATTTCGGCAATGAGTTAAGGTTTGGCTGCTGATGACTTCTTATTCTTTGTGTTGATTCAGGAAAACTTCCTTATGCTTTGTCCATCTCATACATCAGTCAGATTTCCAGATGAGAAGAAATCCAAGTCTAAGAAACCTAGCTTAGAACATCATCTCATGCCAGCTCAAGTGTATGTTCTGTATCTTAGCTCTCGTAGTTTCCAGCATCTTGAAGTTATAATCTATTAGGACTTTTTATCTAAGTGACAGTTTTGTTTGCTTTTTTGCTCATTAAACGGACATATCCTTACCCATTAGGTCTTAATCTGATTAGTTGGTAGCCGCACTAGGTTTTGACACAAGTTCTTCTCCCCAAAATCAAAAAGAAATAATCTCTCCATGTACTTCTATAGTTCTATTTGTTTGATGTGTTCTGTGCTTTTCCAAATGCAGAGCCCTACAACAGCCTAATTTTGGGGCAGATTCATCTACTCAAGCTGAGGAATGGGTGTTTTGTGGATCTGCTTTGTCTTCTGAGGAGAAGGTTAGTGTATTTAAGATTGATTTCTTTGTTCCACACAGTAGCTTGATTAGCAGTGAACATGGCTGGCAACTGGCAAGTGTCTAATCACATTTGTACCAGTTATGAGTTTTTGGAAATTGTTTGTGCTATAAGAATGCATAATTGCTATTTAGCCTAAACACTTATAATAGCTTCTCTTGGATTGAGATCAATGTTTATTGTATGGCCAAGAAATCCTGGGTTTGTGTGACTACAATATGTTTATTTGTTAAAATGGCTGATCCGTAGTTTTTGCATTTGGGACAGGTTCTTTTGGTTGAGTTTGGGAGCATGATTGATGTGCCTGTGACCAAATTCTGGAAACCAAATGTTACACATGTCATTGCAGCTACGGATATGAAGGGGGCATGCACCAGGACACTAAAAGTTCTGATGGCTATTTTAAACGGAAAATGGGTTCTTACTATTGACTGTGAGTTTAATCTTTATATTACACTTCATTACATTTTCTCATTTGTGCCAAGTAGTTGAATATTCTGGCAAATTGGCCCAGTATGTGTTTTTTGAGTTGTGCAATGAAGTTCATCGCTAGAATATCATGATATTGAATATTTTTATGTTCATATTTTAAAATTTATTTGTGCCCTTTTAATCTTTTGCTGTCTTTATTGATGCTTTACATGTCTAACTGTTTGAAAGATGCAAATTGATGAATTTGCAGGGGTGAAGGCATGCATGAAGTCTATGCGTCCTGTGGATGAGGAACCTTACGAAGTCAGTCTCGACAGCCATGGATGCTGCAATGGCCCTAAAACTGGCAGGCTGAGTGTGCTGGATAATGTGAGTTTCTTTCTGAAACTTCACATTTTTTGAAATTACAAATGATGGAGATTATAGTTGATTATGTGGTTAATTTTTTTTGCGCTTTCCAAACTATAGTGTTTCTATAAAGCTTATCGAATTTTCTCACTCTTACATTTTAGTAATCAAATCTTTTACCAACAATATGAGGTCACTAAATGAATTTAGGCAAAACATTCTTACATATTCGATGAAAAAAATGTGTACCTTCATAATTTGAGCAAGTTATTTAAAAGTTAGTATTCATTTTGAATAAAATACATAGTTTGATAACTTTAAAACAAATAAATTATTGCGAATATTCTATATTTGTTGTCCACATGCCATTGCTGGTGAAGTTGAGATTTAGTTACCAAAATATAAGAATTTGGTTTTATGGCTGCTTTTCTGCATTAAAGCTCTGGATATCTTAGGATTACTTTGCTTACATTGTTCACAGGCACCAAAACTCTTCAGTGGCATGAATTTCATTTTCGTTGGTGACTTTGTGTCTGGTTACAAGCAAGATCTCCAGAATTTGGTAGTTGCTGCCGGCGGAAATATTCTGAAGAACAAGGAAAAAGTATTGGAGCAAAGTCATGAGCAGGCCACTTTTTCAAGAACATTAGTTGTCTATAACCTTGATCCTCCACTGGGGTGCAAGTTGGGAGAAGAAGTTACAATTCTCTGGCAGAGACTAAGCGAAGCCGAAAATTTAGCTGCTAAAATTGGATCCCAAGTCATTGGTCATACATGGCTTTTGGAGTCTATTGCTTCATACAAATTGCAACCTTTTGTCAGCTTAAATAGTATTCGTGATGACAGTAACTTATTAGTATAGCATAGAAAATGATCTAGATTTTAATTCATCATATGTAACATTTTTGTTGATCTAGCAACTATATAATCCTGTTCAGGATGCTGTAATTCTGATTGATTTTGGAAATGAAGTCTAATACATGTGCTATTCTGTCTTTCTGGTTTTAACCTCTATGAAAATGTTGAAATGGAAAATGTTGAAACGGAATTAGTGAAATGATATTTTTTAGAAGAATTTGTCAACTTTTTAGAAACATATGCTTCTGAAAATGAAATAAAATGCGGAAATGTAAAAGTCGTGAAGCTTCTGTAATATGTATTATATTTATGAAGATTTACAAACAAGGAATGACCATCAGCAATCCTGGGTATGAAGCTTCTTTTATGAAGCTTCAATGGCTTCCTGCAAATCTTTTTTGGCGTCCACGTCGATATTGTAAACGAAAAACTTAGCTACTACCAAGAAAACTAGAAAGTTGATGAACAACAAGATAGTCAATAAAACATAATAGTAATCCAGATGAGAAATGTTCAAATTATCCAAAATCCACCCTTTATGACCATTTCTTTTAGTCAAATCAGCAACAGTTTTCAGCAGAAAACTACTCAAGAAATTCCCAATTCCTAAACTACTAGTAAAATACGAAGTCCCTAAGCTCTTCATACCCTCTGGTGCTTGATCATAGAAAAATTCCAACTTTGCAACTTCAGCAAAAGTATCAGCAACACCCATCAAAGCAAATTGAGGCAGAAGTATGAAAACACTAAGCGGAACGATACCCTTTTTTTCAGTAATATTATGTTCATGAGCAACACTAAGTCTTCTTCTTTCAGCTAAACAAGCTGTGACCATTATAATCACATGCAGAACAAAGCCTATTCCCATTCTTTGTAGCAATGTGATCCCTCTAGGGTTTTTCGTGTAGCGTTGCGCGAACGGAACGAAGTAGCGGTCGTACAAGACTAAGCTTATGAGCATGAAGATTGTGACAAATGCAGTTAGACAAGCTGGTGGGAATTCGAAATGAGGTCCCATTTTTCTGTTTAAAGTGGTGCCTTGTTTGATGAATAGTGTGTGGATTTGTGCATACATTGTGCTTGGTAAGAATGTGATTAGCAAAACTGGGAGCATTTTCATGATTTGCTTAGTTTCTTCTACTTGTGTCACTGGACATAGCATCCATGGTGAAGTTGAGTTTGTGCTCTTCACTGCAGCTTTGTCTAAGAATCTGCAAGTTAATTTTTTAAGATTAATTAAGTGTTAGAAGTTGACCAACTATTTCTTGTGATAATGGTGGGTGGACTCTCACTCAGAAAGATCTGTGCATGGGGGCAGTGACGGAGCTAGAAATTCCAGTTTAAGGGGGCCAAATCGCAATTAAATTAGTTTATCTTTTTAATCAAACCTGTTAAATTAACATTTTTAACCGAATTAACAAAAATTTTAAAAGCACCTTAGAGAATGGGTGTGATCAATTCTGAATTTCTTTAACTTAGAGTACTCCTCAAGACTAAGCTCATGAAGCTCCTTAGGATCATTCGACACAACAACACTTCGCTTCCTTACAGCAGCAACAACCACTTGAGCTATCCTCGTAAACGGACTTCCACCAGCCAACTTATGCCTATAAAACGGAGTCCCGACCAAAAACACAGCGATCGCAACAGCTAATCCAACGGTCGGAAGACCATACCCGACGCTCCAACCAACATTATCTTGAATATAAATCAAGAACGTGTTTGAAAAAAGGGTTCCGAAGAAAATGCTGAACATCCACCAGTTAAAGAACGAGAGCTTTTGGGTCCTTTCCTTGGGTTCAAAGTCATCGAATTGGTCTGCTCCCATCGTGGAAATGTTGGCCTTGGTTCCGCCGGTGCCGGCTGCGATTATGTATAGTGCTCCGTAGAAGACACCCTTTTGAAGAGGTGTAGCTTTTATGGTGCAGTCCTCTTCTTTTATGTTGGCACCGCAAGGTGATGGTCTTAGTGCTGGTAGTGACACTGCTAGGGTTAGCAGGACCATTCCCTGAATAATATATACTTACTTCAGTTAGATCAAAGTTACAAGAATTTAATAAAGAATTTTGACATTTTTGTCGAATATTTTTATATCGAGTCGAGTTTGAAACTTGACCTTCCAAATTAAAAGTTTGAGTGGTTTAGAATCTTTATTGTATTTTTAATTTGGTATAAATTTTACTTTAAAAGTAAGTGAAACTAATGATTTTCTTTTAAAAGTTATCGATTGAAAGAAAATGATTGTCAAAAAGATAGTACAATATGGAAGTGGAGTGGTTTAATTATTACCGAGAGATAAATGGCAGATGCAATGGAAAAAGTCGAAAATCGGCCAAGATGAGCATCTGCAATATAAGCACCTAAAATAGGCAACATCCAAACAGTGCCTATCCAGTTGGTAACACTGTTTGATGATGCTACAGTCCCTTCATGCAGTTTATTTGTCAAAAACACCACTAGATTTGATGCTATTCCATAATATGCCATCCTCTCAAACACCTCGTACCCTACAAATCCACAAGAATGGATAATATATAATGAGTATTTGTTGCATTTTATTAAAACAATATACTATATGTTATAATGATATGAAGTTATTTCACTATATAAACATAAAGTTTTAGTGTTTGAGAATCATTTTTCGGAAATAGAAACGAAAGCGTAACATAACTGGACCAAGTTTGGTGCAAAACAAAGCATGCATGTAGATGACGATTACCTACAATGAAGCCACAAGCTCTCCATTTGCCAGTGTTTGATCTTAAAATAGGTCTTCCTTTAAGATCCACTGTTCCATCTTCCGTATAATCACGATCATCTCTCCCGTTTGCAGGGCCTTTCTCTTCCATTTTTAGGGTTAGATATCCCTATATTCAGGGGAGTTTGTACTGATATCGATCGAAACAGCATGTAAGATCGAGCTTTTTATATAAAACAAGTTATATTCAAAGCTAGCTAGGACAAAGACCTCTTTATAGTGACCTCATTGTGTAACAAATTCTTATTTCTACAGTCATATAATTAACGATGTAACGTCCAAATTTTATAGATATTATCGACATACTTGAAAATGTCGTAGATGTAATTGACAAGTACTACTAAAATAATACAAGAAGAAGAAATAAAATATAGAGTTAAGAATAAATCTTTCTTTCTTTATTTTCATGTCAATGTATATAGATAATGCATACTGAAGTTTGTTTTTCTTTTTTTACATTAATATTGGTGCAAAATGATTATAGTACCGTATAAGACCAAGTCTCATACAAATCTATACTAAATATTATTTCATTTAATTTTAAGATCAACTCCTCTTATTACTATGAATTTCAACACACGTCACTTAATTTTTTTCCGATCTGACATGAATATAAAATTTATTTAGGTCCATTTAAAATATATTGAATATATCCACTTATAATCAACGTTAGGTCCACCTCAGATTCACATTATACACACATGATAATATAAAATTCAGCAAAATCAATGCCGGATCTACCATCAGGATTGAATTATGTTCTAATTTGAATACTAAAAAAAACCATCAAAAATCCATCAAAAATCTCTGGCTGCTAATTCCGACGGTGGTCTTTTAGTAATTTTTTATATTCTGGCTTTTTGTAAATAATTTTTTTATAGTTTGAAAATAACTTTTCCATATCAGTATTTTTTTCTAATTTTTTTTTAAAAATGTGTAAAAAGCCCAAATAATTATAAAAATTATTCATAAATTTTAAATAATTATCTATTGATAAATTAATTCATACTTAAATGGACAATTAAAAAAGCTGAGAGATTATCTTAATAATTTTTCGAATGTACTCAGATTTGCTATACATTTTATCAGATTTTTGCATTTGTAATCACACTGAAAATAATGGATTAATTTGTCCTAGGCGTTTGTTTTGATGAAATTTCTAATCATAAAGCCAAAACCCAAATAAGGGTATCTTCAATACGGCAAGATTTAAAATTCGGTTGCTTGAGAAATTAATTAAATTTTCATTTTAATTAACTATACATCTTTCTAGAAAGAAGAATTGGTGATGAGCATGAAGAGTGTGACGAATGCTTGAGATTTAAAATTCGATTGCTTGAGAAATTAATTAAATTTTCATTTTAATTTTGATCATTTGTTTGGTTTCTTCAACTTGGGTCACTGGACATAATTTCCAAGGTGTTGTTGAGATTGATCCACCCCTGCTTTGTCAAGGAATCTGCAAATGATCATAATGTAAAAATATGAGGGCTAAAAGGTTGATTGGTATTAAATTATTATCCTATGTTTTAATTTGATATCTAATTTTTATTTTTTCCAGATTAAATAAGTTCGATAACCAAATTATAAAAAAACCATAATTTAATAATCATTTTGTAAAAATCATATAGTTCGATGATCTTAAAAAGATTTAACACTACAAATTAAAGTTTTAATACCAAAATGAAATGAGATTAAAATATTAGTAACACTCGGACTAGAGGTGTGCAAAAATTGGGCTAAACCGTTAGTTCCAATTTCACTTTATCAGTTCGGTTTAATATTATAAAAAAAACTTCATTTTAGTTTTGGTATGAATAAAAAAATCAACTAAACAATCTGATTTGGTTTTATGGTCCTTTTGAAGAGGTGTAGCTTTTATGGTGCAGTCCTCTTCTTTTATGTTTAGCAGGATCATTCCCTCAATAATATATACTTACTTCAGTTAGATCATAGTTACAAGAATTTTAGAGGGTCATGTATATTATCTGTAACGTTCATTATAAAATAAATGGTGTCATTAAAGATTAAAACTTCCATTATAATAATAAAAAGTTGAGAGATGAACGGTTCTTCAACAAATTAAAAGAACTATTCTAAGATAATAATGAGAGCTGTTAATACAGTAATCGAATAAGATTTTTTAACCATTATTCAAATACACATAAGGTTCAGATATTGAAACTACGATTTTGAAACCTTTAATTATTGAATTTTCAAATTTTTCAAGTTTTATCTTCAATATAAACCCAAAAATTATCTAAGAAGACAAAAACAACCATTATACAAACATCCTTTAAAATAATCTAAAATTAATAAATTTTTATTTTTAAGTTTGAAATCTTAATCCAATTAAAAAAAAATTTAAATTTCAAACCAACAATAATTTTTTTTAATAGATCTTGAGAAAAATCGCTAGCTAAAAATAGAAGCGATTTTTCAGCGACCAAAACCATCACCTCTAGTTAGCAATCGTCAATCACTTAAAATGGAAGGGTCCACATGTATAGAGTTTTATTAGAGAAAAAATGTGAAGATTGGAAGGATGGAGGAGGTGGTTTTCCGGCTAAATCACTTTCTCTAAACTATGTGCTTAGTTTTTTTGGTTTTTAAAGAAAAAAAAGCATGGTTGTCAGAACCGAACTGTACTGGCCGGTTCAACCGAAAAAACCGGAAACGAGTCATAGCACCGGTTCGGAATGGACTAACAACCGGATTATAAGAGGCCCGTAAGGACCGGCGTAATAAGCATTGAAATTGAACAGTTAAACCGGTTAACCCGATTTCGGTTCGTTCTGATAATAAATACTCCCTCCGTCCCATTTAAAAAGGGACATATCCCATTTTTATTTGTCCCACTTAAAAAGGACATATCATGTTTTTTGTACCAATTTATATGAATTTTTCTTTTTTACCTCCTTTTCTCTTTCCATAATTAATGACTATTAGTCTATACATAAAATACAATATCATAAATAGGGATAAAATAAAAAAACACTATAATAGTTAATGCTTTCTTAATATATGTGAAAAAATTATTTGTCCCTTCTTAAACGGGACGGAGGGAGTACCTCTTATTAAAAAATAACAGTGACAGGTGTGGAATTCAAACCCACACCACAAACTATGTTATTCCCCTTCTTAATCACTGAGGTAACTTGATTTATATATTTAATGCTCCTATTTATATTATATTAATAGCTATTTAATTTTAACAAACATGATTAGAGTTTAGAATTAAACTAGACAATAAAATTGCCTTTTATTGATTAATTAAATTATAGACACATAATTACTGAAAAGATTTTGATTGTTACATCTTTATTTAATTTATTTCTATAATATAAACTTAATATCGGTTTGACCTTAATAATACGAGTTTATTTTTATTTATAGATTACTTAATTTTTTTAATTTATTATTTTAATAGTATGTTATAATTTGTAATGTATAATTTTATTTTTCTATATTTATTATTATATAAAATATTGGTTCTTATAAAATTACATTAATAATTATTAAATATATTATTATTTTTGACTCCCGGTTGGACCCCGGTTCAATCCCAGTTGAACCTCTAACCCTTCACCTTTTATCCTCACCGGTTTAATGATCGGGTCGGTTTTGACAACATTGAAAGAGAGAGAGTTTATTTTAGAGAGAGATTTTTTTTTTATGGATGATCCTAGGATTTATAAAATAATTTAATTAAAATGGTATTTTATTAATATACACCATTTATTTAATAATGAATGATATAGTTTATTAATTTCATCCCTCAAGTTCATATAACTTGAGTAAATATCAATGGCGGATCTGAATATTTATATGGTGGGGTCTATATATATATATATACACTAAAAAAATTTAGATATTTTTAGAACTTAAATTTTTAGAAATAATATTAAAGTACTAAAATATTTTATTTATAATTGTCATCAATGCATTTTTCATATTATAAATCACTCACACTATTAAATATTATATGTCACTGTATATTATTAAATAATTGTTATTTCATTTTGAGAATAGTTTTTATTTAAGTGATCCTCATAAACATTTTGCTTTTAATAGTCTCTTAACTATTTATTTTGTACATTTATGGTCCTTTTTATGGATGAAATTACAAAACAAATCGTCGTTTTAATTGGTATTGATGGAGTCTGCCTTCTGAACCGGTGAATAAGACCTGCAAAACAGGGTAGAAGCTAACCGGACGGTGGTTGTCCGATTAACTCTCCGATGCTAAAGTCAGTTTAGAGTTTTGAGCAGCGTTTTGAGTATATGAATGTAATTATGATTCTAGGCATACCTCGTGCTCCTTTTATAGTAGTCGAATATACCTAGTAGAGTTGTATTAGGCAGGTGAATCCTACTTTATATGGATTCGGCAATATCGTAGAGATTCTCCTGATTTGTCGGGATCTACCTTAATCTGATAAGAGTCCTATTTAGGAACGTCTTCCTAAATAGTCTTATCTTCCTAAAGTAGAGCTTATCCTTCCATATGTAGTATTTGTGTCCGAATAGGACAATATTTCCATACTTAGTTGATTACCCGAATCCCGGACCCGACGCACTGTCGGCGGATCATGTGGGATTCGGTCTTTATGTCGCCGGATCTTAAGAGATTCGGCGTTTTCTTCATATCTTCGGATCTTCAGGGGGAGTCCGGTATCACCTGAGAGTGGATCTCCTGCAACTCGGCTCCATTATACTTGCAATAGGATTCAGTATCCATCATTAGCCCCCCCGCAAGTGAGCTGAAGTAGTTTGGCATTTATGCCTTAGTGGATTTTAGCTCTTTTGGAGCTGAGTTCTCTTATACGGGCGAGTCGTTTTATATTCCGGGCGAGTCGTTTCATATGTTTGTGGGCGACGTTTCATCTTTAGTAAGATTCTGCGTTGCCACGTGTTGTCTATCAGTAGAGGGTTATGACTGGATGAAGGACAAGTGTTTTCGTGCGCTATTAGTTGGTCCTTATTTGTAATTATGGGATTTCGTCTTTTCAGTTTCTTTGGTTCAGGCTATATAATTGCTCATTTTCTTTCATTTTCCTTCTTCTTCAACCTTTGCTTTCTCTGCAACTGCTAAATTTTCGATTTCTTCAAGCTTTCTGTGGGTTTCTTTCTTCTGCTATCAAGATTCCTCGTTTTCAAGTTGCTCCTTATCTTTCTTTCGATCCTGCGTATTTGCTTGCGAGGTATTTTACCTTTTCGCTAATTTAATTTCTTGGTAGTTTTCAGTTTTGATTCTATTCCTCTTGTTCTTCTTGTTCTTCGTCTTTTCCTTTCTTTTGATCTTTTAGAATTTTAATTTCATCATCACTCCGTGTTTCCCCCCCATTTTAAATTTTTTTAAAATGTCAGAAGTAACTGAGGGGGCGAAGGGTGCTCGTGACGAGCTAGAATATACCCGGAGCTCCTTGTCGAGAGAGCAGATACTTGGTTATGCCGAGGAATTTAACTTTCCTGAGTCGTATGTTATTCTGAGACCGGCAAAGTTGTATCGGGCGAATCATAGCACCGATTCGCCTTCTAAGATAGTAATTTTTCATGAACAGCTTTTAGCGGGTCTTAGGTTTCCCTTAGAGTCTTTAATTGTAGAGGTCTGTCATAATTTAGGTGTTCCTTTGGGTCAACTGCATCCGAACGCGATTCGCCTTCTTTGTTCTTTTATGGAATCGTGTAGGGTTCGGATGCAGGAGCCTTCGCTTGCTCTTTTTAATTATTTTTATGTTTTCTCCCGCCGAAAGGGTGAGGAATTTATTTTTGCTGGTGGTCGACCGAACCGATCTCTTTTTAGTCTTCCGTCTTCTTTGAAGGGTTGGACCCCTAAGTTTTTCTTGGTTCAACATTCTTCTTTTTCCTCTTTTTCGCGGAGTTTTACTTCTAGTAAGGTTTCGCTTACTGATGTACCTGATCTGGCTGATGGGGAGAAGGACTTCGCCTTGTCTTTGTTGTCGGATTGTCGTTTTGATAAGCCCAAGTACAACGTTCTTTTAGAACAATATTTGAGTCGCCGTGAAATACTTTTGGCGGGTCTTCCTTTAGAAGGTATTTTTCTAATCTTTTGTTGTTATGTTTTTATTTTGTAGGATGTCGACTTCTCTTGAACATTTGCTTGACAATTTTCATGTCGATATGACTGTAGATATGGGCGAGGTCACTAGTGGCGTTCCTAATCCATCTACGATCGCCGTGCCGAATCCGACGCCTGATTCGGTGGATCTTGATCCTGCTTCTGGCGATCAAGTTCCTGCTGCGACTTCTGAGTCGCCTTTGCTTCCTTCGAAGGAATCAGTTCCTTCTCTGAAGGGGTTGCCTACCGCCGGCCAGAAGCGTCCTGCTGAGGACCAGGCTGGAGCTTCTGCCAAGCGTCCCAAGAAGAAGAAATCTTCTGGGGTGTCTATCGAGGAGGCACCTCGGTTTGCAGCTTGGGCGGACGCACAGAATCCGCCTCGACTTTCAAACGTCGCCATTCTTCATGCTTGCATGGAGAATATTATGATAAAAGAGGACGTCGAATCCATTGATCGCGAGCATGGCGATAGTTTGGCCGAGTTCGCCTGTCTCGGCGGTTTTTCGGTATGTCTGTCTTCTTTTACTTTATATTATGATTTATTTTTATATTTTTCTTATTTGTTGCTTTCTTTTGTAGGTGGTCCAGTCCATCGCTGTTTTGGAGCGCCGCCGAAGGGATGCGGTGGATCAGCTGAAGAAGCTTCAGGAGGATTCGGAGTCTTGGCTCTCCGAAAAACAAAAAATGGAGGATGAAGCTGGCGAGGCGACTGGTCTGATCCAACAGCTGAGGTCCTCCGTATCTGCCAAGACTCGGGAGATTTCCGCCTTAGAGGCTCGGGTTCGAACTTTGTCCGATGAAGTCGAGTCTCTAAAGTCTTCTTCAGATGCTCTCACTAAAGAGAGGGATGATCTGAAGAAAGAAGAGGGACGTCTCCGCCGGCGTTTGGGTGACTCTGGGAGTTTTTATTCCCAAGTCATGACTCAATACCGGTTGGCGATCGGGGCAAAGCTGCGGGAGCAGAATCCTGGCGTCGATCTTTCTGGAGTCAATCAGCTGGATCCTGCTTCTTTGGCGAAGGAGGTGAAGGCGAAGCTTGATAAGCAGAAGCAAGATGCTCTGAAGAAGGCTTAATTTTTATTTTCTTCTTTTTGTATTTTTTGCTTTTTTGTATTTTTTGCTTTTGTTTATTTTTTGCTTTCGCCTTATTTTTGTATTGGATCGTAGGCGGATCCTTTATAATTTTGCTTCTGTGAATATAATGATCTTTTGACCATTACTTTTCTTTAGTTGTAGAGTTAATCTAAACTCGTTTGTTATTTTGAGAAGTTAATCTAAACTTCTGCTGGTGTAATTTATTTGTAGGTCCGAACGGATCCTTTTATTTATTTGACTCGGACGAGTCTAAATTATTTTTTAACTAAGATTCAAACGACTCTTGTTAAATTGTATGTATTAGGTCTCGAGCGAGCCTATAAGATTTGCTTCTTGTCGCCAAATCGCCTTTTTATTTCAAAAATGGAAATAAGTACATGCCATGAATTAATCTATTGATAATATTTTCTCAGGTGCTCTATATTCCAATATCTGGGTACCATGGACCCAGTTATTGTCTTTAGTTTATATGCGCCTTTGCCAGTAGTTTCCTCTATAATGAAGGGGCCTTCCCAATTAGCCTGCATTTTCTTTACTCCTGCGTTTCCTCTGCCAACTTCCGCGTTTCGTAAGACCAGATCGCCTCTTTGGAATTCTCTAAAATTCATTCTTTTGTTATGGTATCTTGCAGCTTGCTTCTTGTATGTAGCGGCTCGGGCTGCCGCTTCATCCCTTCTTTCCTCTAGTAGGTCTAGACATAGCCTTGTTCTAGCCTCGTTAGTTCCTTCTTCTAGATAGTTTACCCTGATACTGGGTATGCCAATTTCTACTGGAATTACTGCTTCTGTGCCATAGGCGAGCCTGAAAAGGTGTTTCGCCAGTTCCTTTTCGAGGAGTTGTTCTGTATGCCCATAGAACGCTGTATAATTCTTCTGCCCAGTTCTCCTTATACTGAGAAAGCCTCTTTTTTATTCCTTGTGCTATGGTTCGGTTGGTGACTTCTGTCATTCCGTTCGTCTGAGGGTGCGCCACCGAAGTAAATTTCAAATTGATCATCAGTCCTTTGCAAAATGCCTTGAACCGCTTGCAATTGAATTGTTTGCCGTTGTCTGCTATTACAGTGTGGGGTATGCCGAATCGGCATATTACTTCGTTCTTGAAGAATTCCTCTACTTTGGCTGCAGTGATGGTTGCGACAGGCGCTACCTCTACCCATTTTGTGAAGTGCTCTATTGCGACGATTAGGAATTTCACTTGATGTTTTCCCGTTTCAAACGGTCCAACTATGTCAATCCCCCATGTGGCGAACGGCCACGGGCTCTCCATTGATCCTTGAGGTACTGCTGGTACACGACTGATGTTGTCGTGTCTTTGGCATTTATCACATTTCTTGACTAATGTTTTCGCGTCTTCTTTGATGGTCGGCCAGTAGTATCCTTGGAGTATTGTTTTTCTTGCTATGGTGACTGCTCCTTCGTGCGCGCCGCATATTCCTTCGTGGATTTCCCTTAAGATGGATTCTCCTGTCTGAGGCGAGACGCACCTAGACCATGGATGAGTCAAGGAGGTTCGGTAGAGAACTCCGTTGTGAAAAGAGTAGTTGGCAGATTTTCTGATGGTGCGAATGGCTTCGACTTTGTCTGTTGGTAACTCGCCGCGGTCTAGATATTTGATCAATGGAGTCATCCAGGAGTTGGTCTCCTCGATTGCCATGACTTCTGTTTTTCTGGTGCTTGGTGATTCGAGAATTTCCTTTAACTGCATTTTAGCAAATAGATCTCCGAGTTCTGATGCTGATTTGGCGATGGCGTCGGCTTCGGTGTTTTCCTCTCTCGGGATTTGAATGATTTCCCATTGTCCTCCTTGTGCTTCCAGCTGTTGGAGCTGTGTTTTGACTTGTCCCAGGTATTCGATCATCCCTGTTTCTTTGGCTTGATATTCTCCCTTGACCTGATTTACCACCAGCTGGGAGTCGCTATAGATCTTTAGGACTTCCGTTCTTATTTCTAATGCGAGGCCGAGGCCTGCGATTAGGGCTTCGTACTCAGCTACATTGTTGCTGGCGGTGAATTGGATGTTTACTCCATATTCGATTCTGATTTTTTCGGGTCCTCTGAGGATTGCTCCTGCTCCAGCTCCTTTTTCGTTCGACGCTCCATCTACGTGGAGTTCCCATACCAAGGCTGGTTTGGGTTGACCAGTCTCGGTTGGAGTTATTTCTGCTACAAAGTCCGCCAAAGCTTGTGCTTTTAGAGTCGGACGAGGTTCGTATCTTATGTCGTGTTCGCTGAGTTGGATGGACCAGTGGACTAATCTTCCGGAAGTTTCTGGTCGTTGGATCGCCTTTCGCAATGGTTGATTTGTTCTTACCACAACGTTGTGACTTTGGAAGTAGTATCTCAGTTTTTTAGCTGTGGTTAATACGGCCAGTGCCATTTTTTCGATCTCGGGGCATCGCGTCTCCGCGCCTTTCAGGACTCGACTAATGTAGTAGATTGGCTTCATCTCGTTATCTTCTTCCCTTACCAGCATTGTCCCGATAGTCTCGTGTGTGGTGCTGATGTATAGATATAGCGTCTCCCCTTTCAGCGGTCTGCTGAGCAATGGAGGGGTGACGAGGAACTTCTTTATTTCTTCGAAAGCGTTCTCGCAGTCTTCATTCCATTCAAATTTTTGTGTTCCTTTGAGGGCTTTGAAGAAAGGCAAGCATCTTTTTGCTGAGCAGGACATGAATCTACCGAGTGCTGTGATTCGCCCGTTGAGTTTTTGAACTTCATTTATGTTTCTTGGTGCCTTCATGTCCATAATTGCTTTGATCTTCTCGGGGTTCGCCTCTATTCCTCTTTGAGATATCATAAATCCCAGGAATTTCCCGCCTTGTACACCGAACGTTCATTTGTCAGGGTTCAGCTTCATTCCAAACTTATTTAGTATGTTGAATGTTTCTTCAAGATCTTTTGCATGGGTTTCTTCTTTCTCGCTCTTGATGATTAGGTCGTCTACATACACGTGGACTCGTTTTCCTATCTCGTCTTTGAACATGAAATTCATAAGCCTTTGGTATGTCGCTCCAGCGTTTTTCAAACCGAAAGGCATTGCCGTGTAGCAGTAAGTTCCTCCCTCCGTGATGAATGAAGTTTTTTCCTGGTCTTGCTCCTTCATCTGAATTTGGTGGTAGCCTTGAGCTGCGTCGGCTAGGCTATACATTGCGTGTCCAGCAGTAGAGTCCACGAGTTGATCGATGTCTGGGAGAGGGTAGCTATCTTTAGGACACGCTTTGTTTAGATCGGTGTAATCTACACACATTCTATTTTTTCCGTTGGCTTTCTTTACGATAACTATGTTAGCTACCCACTCGGGGTAGTGGACTTCTCGTATGAATCCTGCTTTCTCCAGTTTTTCTACTTCTTCAGCGATTATTTTCTGTTTTTCTTCCGAGAACTTCCTTTTCTTTTGCTTCACCGGGTTCGCCGCTTCTGCTACATTTAGATCATGAGTAATGACTTGGGGGTCTATTCCGACTATTTCTGACGCGTTAGCAGCGAAGGTTTTGACGTTGTTTTTCAGCATGGCCGTGATTTCGCTTTCGATCTTTGGGTTCATGTTTGCGCCGAGATTTACTCTTTTCTCCTTGTCGAGTTGGAGTTTCTTTGTTTCGCCTTCGGGTGCTGTTTCTTTTTCTTCGATGTCGTGATTAAGGATTTCTTCTATTGCCATTGTTTCGCCTGATTCTTTTATTGCTTGTTCGTAGCACTTTTTCGCCTCGGCTCGGTTTCCTTGTATCGTGATAATTCCTTGTTTCGTCGGTATCTTCATGGTTAGTGCCTTTATGCTCGTCACGGCGGCTGAGTCGTGGAGGAAGGGTCTCCCCAGTATCGCTTTTCCTTGTCCTTTCTAGCTTGACATCGAGTGTAATTGTTCCGTTGGGCTTAATTGGCAAGCCCCCAAATCCTACCATAGGCGTGGCATTTTTTTTTAGTTCCGCTAGGTCTCTTCCTAGGCTTTCGTAGGTCTTTTTTGTTATTAGGTTTATTGCGCTTCCTTCATCGATCAGGATTCTCTCAACGTTCCAGTGTTCGATGATCATGGCCACCACCAGAGCTTCGTTGTGCTCTTCAGCTATTCTCCCGAAGTCTTCCCCATCAAAAGTTACTGGAGGAGGAGTTGAGAGTTCTGTTGCTTTTCGTTTTCTTTGTGACGTTTGATTCTTCAGGTTTACTCTTTCAGAAGTCATCTTCTTCAATGAGATTTGTTTTTGAGTTCAGAAAAGCTCCTTCTTTTGAAGTTTAGTTAAGCTTTTCCCACAGACGGCGCCAATTGATGGAGTCTGCCTTCTGAACCGGTGAGTAAGACCTGCAAAACAGGGTAGAAGCTAACCGGACGGTGGTTGTCGATTAACTCTTCGATGCTAAAGTCAGTTTAGAGCTTTGAGCAGCGTTTTGAGTATATGAATGTAATTATGATTCTAGGCATATCTCGTGCTCCTTTTATAGTAGTCGAATATACCTAGTAGAGTTGTATTAGGCAGGTGAATCCTACTTTATATGGATTCGGCAATATCGTAGAGATTCTCCTGATTTGTCGGGATCTACCTTAATCTGATAAGAGTCCTATTTAGGAACGTCTTCCTAAATAGTCTTATCTTCCTAAAGTAGAGCTTATTCTTCCATATGTAGTGTTTGTGTCCGAATAGGACAATATTTCCATACTTAGTTGATTACCCGAATCCCGGACCCGACGCGCTGTCGGCGGATCATGTGGGATTCGGTCTTTATGTCGCCGGATCTTAAGAGATTCGGCGTCTTCTTCATATCTTCGGATCTTCAGGGGGAGTCCGGTATCACCTGAGAGTGGATCTCCTGCAACTCGGCTCCATTATACTTGCAATAGGATTCGGTATCCATCAGGTATGAAACAACAAACGTTTTATGCCTAAAATGACCATATAAGTACAAATAATAGTTAAAAGAATACTAAAATGTTAAAAATTTACAAGGGATCAAGTGAAATAATGTATTAATTATACAAATTTTTTAGAATGGGTTTAGTTTTATAAATTTGATTGCAGAAATGCTATTCTATTATTATTATATCTACGTACAAAGTTAATGTCCATTTTAATAATAAATATACCAATAAATAAATTATGTATTTCAGTTTTATATATTTTTTATATTACATATATATATATATATTATTAAATAAATGTACAAATTTAATAAAATTAACAAACTATAAATATATATCTCAATGAATTTTCTTTAGTTATTTATAATTTTAATTTGTATTACATAATTTGTAGATTTTATGTTTGCAATAGGTAGATTTATAAAAAAAAAACCTATTTAATATTAATTTTACTAATTTTACATATGTAGGTAAATTTTATTTTGGATTAATCCATTTTAAGATCCTTTAACTTTATAGATTATATTATATGGTCCTAAACTTTCATTTGGGTTTATATAATCCTTTAACTTTATGTTTTTTTGTTTAGGGTTAATTCCATAAAAAGTCACGACCTTTACACGAATTTTCATTTTAATCGCGACTTTTAAAAGTTGTCATATAAAACCACGACCTTTCATTTTTTTTTCAAATCTATCACCAAATTAATTTTTGGTGTATTTTTGATGACGTGGCCACCATAATCCGGCAGATTTGAAAAAAAATGAATGGTAAAATTCACCGGAAAAATAGTCGGTGATAGATTTGAAAAAATATGAAAGGTCATGGTTTTATATGGCAATTTTTAAAAGTCTTGATTAAAATGAAAATTCGTGTAAAGGTCGTGACTTTTTATGGAATTAACCCAAACGAAAAAATATATATATTAAAAATATTTTGAACGATCGAATATATATCAAATATGTATCGAAGATGCATCAAATATGTACCGGTAATGTATCGAAGATGTATCAAATATGTATCAGAAATATATGTTTGGGAAATATATCAAATATATCTCCAGCATTTCTATAAATATTTTTTTCTAATATCTTGAATATTTTTTTAATTTTTTGACAGTATTTTTATAAATATTTTTCTGAATAGTTTCAAAAAGCTTCTATTTAATAATAAATAGAAAATTAAGGTACTAGATAATTAAAAAAAATATAAAATTAAAGGATCAGAGAAAAAAATTTAAAATTAATTGACCATGTAAGATAAAATGAAAATTCGAGAATTGGATAGATAAAAAATATAAAATTAAAAAACTAGATAAAACCAACTAAAAATTTAAAAGTTAAATGGACAAAACTCATAAAGACCTTAAAATGAAAACCCTTAAATTTATTAGTCATTAAGTTTATATATGATTTTGTTAAAAGAGAAATTCAATCATATATTTTGAAGTAGAGAATGAGACATGGTCAGCAAAATTGGTTGAAGTGGATGGCCAAAATAGTTGGAAAATTGCACGTGGATTTTGAGCTTGCAAGTTAGAACTTCGAAGAGCAGTTTGAAGTGTTGGAATAAAAATCACTGTCACACGCGGGAGCAAATTTGAGCAAATCAGTTAATAAGATTGGAAATTTGGAAACATGTAAACTTGAGAAAAATAACAGTAAATGAAAACTAAATGAATTTTGTGCTATTAATTGAAATAATAATGGTAATAAAGAAATAATTTTAGTTAAGATGGCCATTGTTAAAAAGCATTATAATTTATAACTGTTTTTGTTATTTTCTCTAAAATATACTATATGTTTTATTTTAAATATTTTAATTTATCATTAAATTTTGAGAAAATAACAAGAAAAGTCATAAAATGAACTTTATTTTCGCACAATACCATTTTATCAAAAAGTTTACGCACAATTCCATTTTATCAAAAAGTTTACATTTAATGTCATAATAATCAGTTTTCTTTCACTATCACCATCTCTTCCTTTGTAGAATATAGTTGACCATTACCATTTCTTACCATTGGTTATAAAGTTGTGACTTCTTACTCACCATTCAGTTTAGAATGGTGAATTGCGCTTTTGGTTGTAAAGTTATCTTCAAGTCCTTCATTTTTATTAGGTCTGCTTCCTATGTTTTATATAATTCATTTGAATATTAAATGAAGTAATGGAGATTCAAGTGAAAATTTTATTTTGCTTAAATTTAAATATTTATTTTATTTTACTACTTTTTTAATTTTTTAATTGAAATATTTATAGAGTAGATATAAGCTCCATTTTCAAAGAAAATTCAAAAAAAGTAAAGATGAGGATTATTTAAGAAAGAGACAAAAAAAAGTAGATGTTGTCAATGTAGTTTCAAAACTTCGGACTAAATATTACATGCAGCACCTAACATTTTTTTAAATAAACAAGCTTAATTTAGAATACAATCAATAAAAGACATTTATAAGTTTTAAAACATTAATTATCTATTTATGAATAAATATATTTCTGAATAAACTAAAAGTAGCGAAGAGGGTGATTACTTATAAAATGTACTAGAATTACTTTACGTATTACGCACGTAACCCGTAATATGATAAGTATTATTACATATATCTGATATATTTGTGATATATATTTGATACATCGTTTCTACATATCTGATACATCTCCGATACATATTTGATACATATTCGGCCGTTCAAACTCTTTTTTCTATTTTTTTATCGATTTAATTAAATCAACCGCCTAATTCGATCGGCTTGTTTTTATTTTTTAAAGTTTTATATATTTAATTTATATTTAAAAATATAAATATGTTACTTTGTTTTTTTAAATATAATTCAGTTTTCGTGATTAAAAAATAAATACATCTCCGATACATATTTGATACATCTCCGTTACATATTTGATACATCTCCGATACATATTTGATACATCTCCGATACATATTTGATTACTAATTTATCTTTTTCAAAATCTTTTGATCGAGAAAGTGAATTATATGTAGTAAATTGGAGTTTAATTAACCGAATTAATTAAACATTTTAATTTTTATCTTTAATTTTTATCGATTTAATTGAATCAACCGACTAATTCGATAGGTTCATTATATATTTATACATTTTCCGATACATATTTTATATATGATAGATACATTTTTAACATGATATATATTTATACATGATAGATACATCATAATATATAATTATACATGGCATAAAAATTATATTATTTGTTTATTTATGTATTTTTCTAAAATTTAATAAATTTAATAAATTTAAGTTTTTAGAATTAAAAGTAATATTGTTTTTAAAATTTATGTTATATAAATGAATTATTTAGATATATGGTGTGTGTGTATGAGAAAGGGGGATCACGTGACAAGAAGGAGAGAGAAAGAGAAACACATGAGAGAGAAAAAGGGGGACCACGTGGAGAGAAAAAGAGAAAAAGGGAACACATGAGAGAGAAAAGGAGACCACGTGGGAAAGAGAAAAAGGGACCACATGTTTTTTTTTATTGGGATGGCATGAATGTAAAGTTTTGGTGTTTTGTGGTATGAATGTAAAATAAATGAGTTAAATGGTAATTAGTGTAATTAGAGGCCAATTTTTGGCATTTTTATTGTTTTTTTCTTAAGTTTTTATTGTTATTTGAAATTGCCAAGGTAATGCTTAGCTATTTTGCCAGTTTATATGAAAATAATAAAATACAAACATATATTCCCTCCGTCCCATTTAAAAAGGGACATATCTCATTTTTATTTGTCCCACTTAAAAAGGCCATATCGTTTTTTTTGTGCCAATTTATACTCCCTCCGTCCCACTCTAATTGACAAAATATGGAGTTTTTGGTGTCCCATTCTAATTGACAAAACTAACATAACTATAATTTTTTTCTTTAACTTTCCATCTTTACCCTCATTTAAATTTAAACTTTTTATGGGAAAATGGTGAATATTTAATGAGAATTTGACTAATATACTAATAGCATTAATTAGCTCCATTATCAATAGAGGGGTATAGAAGTAACTATCTATGTCATTTATTAGTTTGTATTGGTTATTGTAATTTAGTTATTTTGTCAATTAGAATGGGACGGAGGGAGTATAAATTTTCCTTTTTTACCACCTTTTCTCTTTCCATAATTAATAACTATTAATCTATATATAAAATACAACACTATCATAAATAGGGGTAAAATAAGAAAGTACTATAGTAACTAATGCTTTCTTAATCTATGTGAAAAAGTTATTTGTCCCTTCTTAAACGGGACGGAGGGAGTATATTTTTATGTGCCAAAAAATCAAATATGATTAATTTAATTTTTAAAATAAATTGGTTGAATATCTCATTCAAATGGATTGATTTCACACTTAAAAAGGTGTCCAAGTTCAATGGATTGAGACTTTGGACCTTTGTTCTGACCTGCCCTGACCATGCCCATTTACTACATTACTCTTTGTCTTTGCGATACAACCGCACGTGCAGAAAATAAACGGTCAAATTTGGAGGGTATCGCGCATATTCGATTCAACTTTCAAACAGAACTTACCAAAAGCTCAATTTCAAAAAATAAAAAGCTACCTACAGCTATAACTTAAATAACAGCAGCATTTAACTATTAGGTTATGAATTTAAATTCTCCCGCAAACGTTTTTCCTTTCTAATTAAAAAAATTTAAAATAAAATGTAACTAAACTCCGTTCTCTATAATTATATTCGGTTTTACAGTTTTAGATCTATATTTTATATATAGAGTTTTTTTTATTGCATTATATATAGAGTTTATTATTCATGTTTCCCTAAGAATTAATGTGCGGAATGCTGTGCCTTATGATCCAAAAAAACTAAATAAAAATGAATTGTTAAATATAAAAAATTAATTATTATTGCAGGTATTTGTTGTGTCATGTCGTTTTTTATGACAAACCATAATAAATAAAGTTAATTATATAAAAAATCACGACCTCTATTTGTAATTTCATTTTAATCATAACTTTTAAAAGATGACATTAAAAGGCACGACCTTTTAACTTTTTCAAATTTATTATTTCAATGTATTTTTGTTAACTAAATTTTTCACTAAACCATTAATTAAAGACCCAAATTATAAATCGACACTAAATTTTATTATCTTTCGATTAGAGTATGGAGGATTATGAATTTTTAGTCATAAAAAAATATTACTTTAGTGATAGATTTGAAACAAAATGAAAGGTCGTGTTTATAAATGCCAACTTTTAAAAGTCGTGATTAAAATGAAACTACATGTAAAGATCGTGATCTTTTATATAATTACATATAATTACAAGATCATTAAAAAAAATTATAATGGTCCACTTATTCTACTAATTTATTTTGGAGATGACATGGCAATAATGGATACGTGAAATGTTGTTTCTTACCTAAATTATGGGAAAAAAGGATCAAATAAGCCCCTAACGTTTAGCTTATGGGTCAAGTAGACCTTCAACGTTCAGAAAGGTGCAATTAAACTCCTAATGTTTGCAAATCGTATCATATAAGCCTTCGTTTTTAAAACTGTTCCAACCTCCATCTATTTTTACCAACGTGGACTCATTAATTGCCAGCTAGAACTGCCAACTTTAAAAAAAGTGCAAATAAGCCATAAATATCCTAATTATTTTTTTTATTTTAAATAGGCCGAATATAGAATTAGGGTTTTTATTTTATTTTATTTAATTTTATAAAAATGTATTTAATTTTATATATTAAAATTCAATTACCACTATCAAAACCCCGAAAAGAAAGACGTTTTCAGATTTGGAAGAATTTTTTTTTTTGAGAAGAAATGTAGGATTTTATTACAGCACTAGAAAAAGTATTACAATTCAAGCATATAACTTCTTGCGAATACATTAAAAGACAATTAAATAACAAAAGCTGCAATCCTCTTGCGCAAATCTATAAGATAAGAATTCCCGATTATAGCAATATGAAATCGAAAATTACAAATTGTTGATAAAGCATCACAATGTCTTCTGGACGCAACTGATATGGATTTCGTCAATTGGGCATTAGATTCAAAGTGCACTTTATCGAAATACAATCTACAGCTCTGACAGTTTCAATCTGAATTGTTCAACTGGATTATATATTTGAATGAATTCAATTGAAAATCTAAAAACAAAAGTTCCATCATAAACGATTCAAATCTGCACCGCAATAGAAGATCCACAAAGGGAACACCAAATCCCATAAAGGACAATATAAAATTTCCACAGAGGAAAATATAAACTCCATAAAAGGAGAGATGAGAACAACCATAAATAAAAACATAAAATAGCAAAAAACAACGATCATATATAAAATATATAAATAAAAACTAAATTAAAGGAAAACGAGACCACCGCCGATCAAAATATTGATCGGCGGTGGCCTTAAAGAAAGCCAAGCTTAGGGTTTGTTTTTTTTGTTGGGAGAGGATGCTGTGCGGCTTCTAATTTGACGAAAAAAGAAGAAAATTATTCAACCTGATTTGGAAGAATTAATTCAAACAAATTCCACAATTTCATTCTTGAGAAGTAATCATGTTTGAGGAAAAAAAGAAGAAATAATCAGGAATTGAAGTGCCCATTGTCCAATTACTTTACTAAGAAATTTGAAGTGCCCAGTAGCCGATTACTTGACTAAGAAATTGAAAAACTGGACAAGACTATGGCTGTGCAGACTAGACCGTCCAAATGAAGACGGTCGACAATGATGCACCCTGGCTCATATTGCTTCTTCTCCGTTTACAATGCTGGTTCTAACAGCCAGCTATATTGCATCTCTTCCAATGGTATGAATAGATAAGCCATGCTTTGTCTTCAACCGCGGAATTCTCCTTGTTTAACTTATTCAAGCTAATCTTAGGATTTTAGGTGTTGATTTAATTTTAAATTTGATGATGTCGTTAAAAGATTTAGCCGTGAAAGTTTTCATGACCTGCATTTTTCAACAAAGTAGATCTATTTAAACTGTGATCGTTTACATCTATAGAGGTGGTGGTGGATATGGAGGTGGAAAACTGGTGGATAAGGTAGCATTGGTGGTGATAGAGCTTGTTAGTTTGGATACCTATAAATTTGATGGTCGGAGCGGTGGATTTAAGGGTAGCTGGAGGAAGATAAAAATGGCCGATAGGGTAAGACGAAGATCGGCAATTTAATTTTTTTAAAAAAATTTAACATTTTAAAAAAAATTATGTGATGTGTTAATTGTTTATTAGACATATAATAATCAAACACATGAATTTTATCATAATTTTAATTAATTTTAATTTTAATAATTTTTAAAATATATAATCAAACATTAAAATTCTGAAATAATTTTTTGAAATTTGAATTTTTAATTGCACCTTTCTGAACGTTAAGGGTATATATGATGATCCAATAGTCAAACGTTAAGGGGCTTAATTGATCCGAATAAGGTTGCTAAGTCCATGCTGGCAACTCACATTGGCAATTTATGAGTCCACGTTGGCAAAAACAGACAGAGGTTGAAACGGTATTAAGAACGAGGGTTTATATGATATAATTTATAAACGTTAGGGGCTTAATTACACTTTTCCGAACGTTGAGAGCCTACTTGACCTATAGGCTAAATGTTAGGGGTTTATTTGACCCTTTTTTCTAAAATATGACATGTAAATAAACTTCAATGAGCAAAGGACTAGTTCACCCCTTCAAATTTACACATAATATTTAAAACAATTCAGTTATATACCAAAATCGGTCAAAACAATTTAAACCTCTACCATTTCGTATCATCAAAGAATCAACTAACTATATTTCCATATTTTAACATTTAAATTCATAATTTATTCTTCAAAAAGACAGTGCTAATGTAAAATTTATGATAATTGATGGAAATCGACTTACAGATGATATAATGAAATCGAGTCGCATCGGATCCTCCCGTTAAGGAGAATCTGCGGACTCGCCTTCACAAGTCATAGCCGAATCTCGGAGGACTCGCCCAATATAGACAATCCGAAAGGGTTCGCCCAAACTCAGTGATGACTGAATTTACTAGGATTCGGTAGATCTCAGATCTTAGATCTAACACGATTTGCTAAAGATATGAAATTGCGTATACGATTCAACTACTCTAAAGATACTAGAGATCCAGATTTTTCGGATCTTAGAGATGCTTTTCTAGTTGGAGTAATGTTCCTATTTAGGAGTCCTACCCTAATTAGAAGTCATTCCTAAATAGGACTCTTGCTAAATAGGATTTTGTTTCCTATTTGAATTCATTCGTTGAATAAGAATTCATTTCCTATTCCAACTCTACAAAGTATTCCTCCATGCTCATTATAAAAAGACTTGAGATGCCTTGTTCGGTTTTCTAGGTTCATAACGCAGCGGAATTTTAAAAATATATCAAAAACACAAAACAAAATCCATGTAATTTGAAGAGATAGACACAATTGTATAAATAAAACTTACTCGAATGTCGAATTCAAACAGCAATGTAGGAAGGAAGGAGGTGGTTCATTTTGGTGATATCTTACTTCGAATTAGAAACGCCTCCAAAAAAATGCGTCCTCTACAAGTATCCACAGAAACAAACTTTTGCCAAAACAAGCGCTTGTGTGCTAGCACTATTGCTTCACATAGCAATTAAGAATTTGTGAATAATATTTAGTGATTATGTCTTGTGTTTTATTTCAAAAAACACATATGTAAAACCCTAGGCATAAGAGTATATTTATAGGAACAAAACACATCTAGGGTTTACTAAAAAAACGTATTTTTGCAATCAAATCCAAACACTACGTTTTTGACAACTCTTTTAAGTTTATGTATATCAAAAACGCCTTTTTGATAATTACACACACACACACACACACACACACACACACACACACACACACACACACACACACACACACACACACACACACACACACACACACACACACACACATATATATATATATATATATATATATATATACTTAATCACTTTCGGCCCACAATCATAAGTGTCCTCTAATAAGACATTATGACTATCCAATCCATATGAATATCGATTGTCTGATTTAACCTTATATATAATATTTTGATCCGTTTGTCTCATGATATCCAGTTTGAATATAAGACATAGTACTGTCATCCTTATAATATTCAATCATTAGTTTCCTTATTTCAAGTAGACTGAAAAGGATAACTCTTTATCAATTCATTTAGCATGGCCATGCATTTTCTTCAGTCTATCCTTTTAAGGGGTCCATAGATAACTTACTCAAATAATTGAGGGACAAATTCCTTCTCAATCACCTCGCAATTTTCACATGGTTATTTTCATATCCAACGACAATCTATTCCATTATCCTATTAAAGATAATGTAAGACTGTATCAAAATGTGAAATAACTATTTAGAAATTCATGGTGATTTCAAGGTCAAAAAATATGTTTAATATTACTATAATGAGAGATACTTACGACAATGATCTATATAGTATTCTCATGATTGGTCATCCAGTGCTTCATTTCTTAAATGACACCTATAATTTGACTCAATACTTTTATATATGATTAGTATCAATCAATCATACTTGTCTTAATGAACAATTAAGACTAAGGATAGTTTGAATATAATTCTTTATTGATACTAAGGGTTTTACTATCAAGTCACATACTTGATGACCTTAAAAAAAATTAGCCATTCAAGCATTTAATCATAATATAAAATGATAATAAAAGTGCCAACTAATTAATAACAAAAAGATAAAGTCAATACATGGTCAAACATGATTGACCTAGTGCATATCACTAACATGCCTATACACGCAGCTCAATGAATTACGAATTTGCTCTCTTAAGCTCAATATTGACTTAAGCATTAGAGTGCTCATCAGACAACCAACGTCTGTTTAATCGTCTAGCTTGTTTTGCAGGTCAATCACCAGTTTGAAGACATACTCTATCAATTGGCGCCGTCTGTGGAGAAAGCATAAACACTTCAAGAATGAAGGAGCTTTTTTGAACTCAAAACAAATTCTATTCAAGGATGAATTCCAGCAGAATTGACCATAAAAGATACAACCAACAGATTCAAAGAACAAGCAACTGATAGATCCTCAGGACGCGGAGGTCATTCCGCAACCAACATTTCCAACAGGATAAAACGCTTCAACGGTCATATGAAATTCAACTATACCAGGGGATTTAAGCTTGAATCCCCAAGCTCCACACGAGTACCAAACTCAGCAAATAAGAGGAAATAACCCCATCTCTTTCCCATCTTTAGATGGATAAACGGACAATTCCCACGCTGGGTTTTCTAGACATATACCACCAGATGCTAACAAAAATGCTAGAAATATTCCATGCCAATCTTGACAAAATTGCTAAAGAAGTGAGAAAATCTGCTAGCGCACATGTGGAGAGCATAAACTTGCAAAGAACTCACTCCCCCAAATCGTCACAGGCAACGAGTAAAAATTGAAAGAAAAAATCTTGAAACTCTAGAAAATGTAGATGAAATTAATGAAGGAAGAACCCCAGAAGTTGAGCAAAACACCCCTAGAAATAACGAAGTCGGCGAAAGGAATGAGGAAAACCGAGGGAATACTACTCAAAGCGGCAAAGAGGATCTGCCTGCATGAAGCGGACAGAATGCGAGGAGAAAGAAATGAGTGGAAGAGGAAGAAGCTCTTGCAAAAAGCAAAAGACCAGAAAAAGGAGCAGAAAAAATACCCCAAACGGTACAATCAAAGAATAAAAACCAAGAATAAGACGAGGGTGAATCCTCTGAATTTCCACTTTTGAGCAAAACCACGTACGTAGCGGAAGAAGGTCTAAAGGAGAGAAAATTGTCGAAGCACTAAAAAAGATGAAAGAAGAAGAGCTTGACCTGGACAATTTAAAACCGAAGGTATTGCTCCTATTAGTTGAAATAATATAAGAAACAATTTTCGTGTAATACCCCAAATATTTTAAAATAATTAAGTTGTGCCACGTGTTGTAAATTCCGATAAATTGAGTTAAGATGGATTTAATTTAATAATATCGGGAATTTAGAATAATTTTTATTGAGCGGATTAGCGGGATTTTAGGAAATAACGTAGAAAATTAATATAAAATAGAATATAAATCCCGAGCTAATGATTGTTTTGCCAAAGTCCGCGAAATATTTTATAGTATTTATGGTTAAAGTTTCATGTCGATTGGAGATCGTTTAAAATTTGGACGCGGTGTTTTGGACTAAATTGCAACTTTTGAAATTTTCAAGGACCAAGGTGTAAGTTAACCATATATATAGAAGATGATTTCTTCAAAGTGAAGAATCTAGAAGCTTTAAACCCATTCTTTTCATTTTCATCATCAGACTCATCATTTTTTCGTCGTTTTTGCCGTTTCGTCGCGCGATCTCCGTTTCTCGTCCGTTTTCAATGTTCTATAGCTTGAATCGATCGTATTTCAGTGGCGAATCACGGTAAGCACGTCGTTTCGTCGTTCGTGTGAGTTTTTTTGATGGATTTTTGGTTAAAACGTTAAGGTTACGTTTTCTTGCGTTTCCGACTAGTTTAATTGATGTTTTGGTGAATATATTGATTTGGGGTGTTTAAATGTCGAGTTAGGAGGTCGGAATGGCCATTTTCAGTGGCCGAGGGTCGTGCCCACGACGGGGCACGATGTGCTTAAAATCTGAGCACGACGTGCCCAAATGAGGTGCACACGTCGTGCCAGGGGGGGGTGCACGGCGTGCACCTCCCCATTTTTGAAGGAAATGATGTTCCAAGACCTAATCCGACGATCCCCTAACCTGATATCGACTTCCAGACTCCAAAAATGCGAAATTCGGATGTTAAACGTGTAAAATATGACTTGAGGTTCGGAGGAAGGTTGAATATGGTTATCAATTGGTTTTCTTAGAAAAACCTAAATACCATATCGGGAATTGAACGAGAAGTTCAATATCGAGATTTAGTTAGAGTAGTTTATAGACAGAAATAGTTTAAAGTCTATACGTCCATATGCGATGAGTTTAGTGTATCGTGTCTTGAGTCTAGAATCGATATTAGAATAGGATTCTAATGTGAGTATGTTGATTTGAAATCATTTTAGATCCGGCGAGACAACCGGCTACCGGACAAGGAGCTCGAGAAGTTTAACGGTTTCTGAGCAACGTGGTGTTTTGGAATAGCGTGTTTAGTGAGTTATATTTATACTGTTTACTATTAATACTTGCATTACTTTATCAAATGCTTTATTTAAACTGCATAATTGCATTTAAGTGTTTTAAAACCTAATATAGATCCGATGAAACAAGCTATCTATTGGGCAACAATAGAACTGTGTGTACACCAGTCATAATAAACTTAATACACATAAAATACAACCAATTTTCAATAAAATATGAAGCCATGAAGAATGTCCTTTAAGATGATTGATGTGAGTTGAACTCGTTGGAATTATCCCGGGACTACATCAATCGAGATACGAGGTTAACACGGTAGAACTATCCCGGGACCTGTATCTCGCCCAGTCAGCACGGTGGAACTATCCCCGGACTTGGGCTAATAACTAAGCTTTGCTTGAATAAATAAGAAGTACTAACTTAATAGAGAAACATAATGTATAAGAAACATAATGAACTTAGGGTTTCATCCAGTTCGGTATTTGGATGCATACAAAGATGTTTTATATTTTCATTAATTTTCTACAGTATTGTATGAACTCACTCAGTATATTCCCATATACCGACCCCTCACAATTTCCTTTCAAGTGAAAATATTTTGAAGGATGGACTTCCAGTTCTTGTTCCGGAAGTCTAAAGTATTTGAAGTATGTGTTAAAGTATGTTTTACTTCGTAGAGCTGCAGTAGGTTAGTAGATGTCTGTAAATGATGTATGTTTTGAATTCAAACGGTATTTTAATTGCTAAGTCTGATATGATATATACATATATGTAAATTATTTATAAAGATTGTATTCTGTCCGTTTGAGTTCTTTACCAATTGCCATAGCGAAATTGATCGTGATTATGACTAGAAACAGGGCAATGCTGGATATGAGATATCGCTTGGTAAGACCCTGGTTTCTAAGATTTGTTTCGCTTCGGTTTTCAGAAAACGAATATGATATTTTAATAATCATAATTCTCTTGTTTAAAGACTTTTCTGAAAACATTTTACGAATAATATATTTATAATTGAGAAAAATTTATAGAGGATTTTAGGCTTGTTACGGGATTTGGAGCTACCACTCTCATTCCCTAGCGACGGTCTCGACTCAATAATTTGGGTCGTGACATTTCGACAACATGAAACTCCCAACTCTACCAATTTTTAATTTGGAAGGATACCCGAGAGACCACACATCCATATTCTACGCAACAATGGGATTACTCAACGTAACTGATGCTATCATGTGTTGGGTTTTCCCTACAACACTCAATAGAACGGTGCAAAGGTGGTTCAACAGATTCAAGTCACGATCCATCAAAAATTACAGAGATTTGTCGAATAAATTCTAGAACAGATATTTGACAAACATCCTAGCAAAGACTACCACCAGCGTACTAAGAGCTTGTATCCAAGAGGAGAGAGAAACTATAAGAAAGCAATGAAGATCGACAATCTTAACGTCGACCGAAGCGCTTCGAGAAGGAACAAGATTTGGAAAACTGGTTGATGAATTATTAGTCAACAAGCCGATGTCTTTCTCAAATCTAACGGAAATTGCCTAGGAATACTTTGAGATAGACAAAGGAAGAAGATCCATAATAGAAAAAGAATCCAAATCAAAGAAATCAAAACAAGAGAAGTCGAAGGAAAAGCAAAAACTAAAACATGAGGAGAACATCCACCGACACAAAGAGAGCTAGCGATTCGCCCCATATAGAAGATACGAGGAAAGATATGGTACCACTGATGACGAACGAAACTATATGCCCCTCAACACAAACATGATCGAAGTCCTAATGTGGATCAAAGAAAACGCGCGAAATGTGAAGTTACCGCAGAAAATGAGACATGAAGAATCTCATCATGAATTATCGGCTAATATTCTTCTAAGAGGTGATCGTTCCCGTTTTGAGATGGTTGAACCACCGTTGTGCGGTATCGCTAAGGGTAGTAGGGAATGTTTTGCATAAAATAGCATCAAAAACGTCCAAGAAGATCATTTTGTTGTAGAATTTAGTTACTTGAATTTGGTGACATCCGGTCCCGTTGAAATTGTCCAAATCGAACATTTTGAATCTCTTTGGTAGCTTCTCTGATAGGATGCGTTTCACCAAATATGACTTTCCTCGAGTTGAGCTTCTAGTATCGGTGTGTTGAATATCTTTGTTTTCCGTTGTCGGATGCATGGACTTTGCCATCTGTCTTTGTACTTCCAATAGGTCCACTCCTTTAGTGGCTATTTTCGAGCGCCTAACTCGTGTCTCCTTCGATGGCGTTTTTGTCGGCCCCTTTCCTGCTGCTTTTAAATTTGTCGTAGGTCCTTCGTATTCTTGCCTTACCGCTTCGGCGGTTAGCACTGCTGGCCTCGTGCTTATGTCTCCATTTGTCTCTCCAACTCTTGTTCTTTCCTATGATCCTCCTCTTGCTCTTGCTGCTGGGTTTCTTGCTATCAGTGTGCTTGTGGCCTTCTTGATTACTATAGCTATATCGTCCCGGAATTGCTTTAAAGCGCTCTCAATGGTTTGGTTGACTATTTCTTGAAGTATTCATTCAGAGCTTTCCCCGATGTTGGAGTTGGACGTTCTGAATATATGAAACAATATGGACGAGCATTCCACCAGCAGCCGAACAAGCGGGGTGAATGGGCTAGAGGGCACGCGGTCCTCCTTTGAGGCCAAAAGTGGTGGGAGCGTTTCTCCGGTTCCTGGCTGTAATGTGGCTTTTTCTTTTGGGGTGTTCAGGGGTTTTTTTTTATTGGTTTCCATCATTATCAGATCCAGCCACTGAATTTTATGGGGACTCTCGGTTCCCATAAACAGCGCTAAATGATGGATCCGGGAATGTAAAGTTGAGCTGTCTTATAAAAGATTTAGAAGCAATTACCTGCAAGAAATGATATCAGATGGCAAGGAAGGAACTTGGATTTTGAACCTCGAGTTTACTCCGATGTTTACCTTAATAGGGTATTTCTGGAAATTTGGTAATTATCATAAATAAACGTAAAAAAACGAAGGGAATGAGACCGTTACCTTTTAATAGGCTGTTTGCGGTGACCCTCTTTTCTTTGGAAATGTGGAATTTTGTTATGTCCCATCACTACTTGCTCAGAATATTTACTAATTTATGATTCTATTTATAATATTAAAGTGTGATTAACTATATAATTATAAAAAGAGCAAACTATTATAAGGTCTCATATTTTTTATAATTTCATAATTTAATCCCTCTTATTTGAAAATCAAACGATATGATTTCTCACTTTTGTTTTCGTCAACAGTTTAATCCATCCGTCATTTTTGATGTTAGTCAATGAAATCAAAAGATGAGTAAATTTATTTTCAAACATGAGGGATGAGATCGTTGACAAAATAAAAGTGAAGGATAAAATTGTTGAGAAAAACAAAGTGAGGGATCATATAAATTTATCGACTTTATTGAGTAACACCAAAAATGAACAAAAGGAATAAATCGCTGATAGAAACAAAAGCAAAAAAATTTATCGATTGATTTTCAAATAAAAAAAATTAAAAATGTGAATTATGATAAATATAAGGAGTTTTATAGTAATTTGTTTTTATAAAATGTTAAAAATGTGAAATCATAATATTAAATTTATTAACAATTTAAGATCTGATTTTTTTTTAGATAATTCACCCTTTTAATTAATTCATTAGTTCTATCAATTTATTGCTATATATCATATGCCATCAATAGTACAATTAACCCACCTAAAACTTTAGGCATAAGTCAGACATGCACCTAGTCAAAAGGTATGAACCAGGACTAAATGCTAAGTGTTGTTCTTATTTGTAATAAATTTTGTAATTTTCTACACACACATGCATTGAATATAGATATTTTGATTTATACAAAATATTTTAGTTACAACATTGACACATAACTAATAAAATTAGTAAAACTAAGTCCTAAAACGTGCTTAACCATGCTTTAGCTAATTTAAGTATGTCATTAACATTAATCTTACTCCTACCCTACCTTTTTCTAGACCAAAGATGAGGACTTAGTTATATTTTTATATTTTTTTTAATTTTAAGGGTAACCAAACACATTAAGTCACCATAACAATGAAGCTCACTTATTAAGTCACTGTCCCTCCTAATGCCAAATACACATCCAAACAAAACTTTATCATCCACCGTTTTAAATGTCGGTCCAATATCCAATGCAATAAATTAAAATAATAGCAGAACAAAAAACCTCACCAGCACAGCACATATTCTTGGGATTGCCTATTATTTTTAATTATTTAAATGTTTTAAACCAAGCTGATTTGACCGTAAATTAAAATCCAGTCTAATTGGTTATTTATTAGGTTTAATATTTTAAAAAACGACTTTATAACTCTTTTTCGATCCTTTTTTCGATCCTTTTCCGACGTTGAACTTGTCAATTTTACCTTATTTCTCATTTTATCGTCTCAATTGAACCCTGAAATACTAAATTGATGTCTTTTTTATTTGGAAAAAGTTCAAAAACGTTTTTCATGTACAACATATATTAATTGTATATGTTTAAAATTTATTCAGATTTAGTTAAATTAATTAAGAATTTAAATTAGTTTTAGTTTGATTATGGTTTTTAGTTAATTTTTAAAAATAAAGGATTTATTTGTATTTTCTGAATGAAAATAAATTTTATTTTATTTTTAAACATAGTTAATTGAATGGTTTCATTATTTAAGTAAAACAATTGACAAAAATTAAAAAATTGGGATATAACTGAACAATAAAATACAAAATAGGATAAAATTGACAAGTTTTCAATGTCAGAATAGGATCGAAAAGGGGCTACAAGATCAGTTTTTTTTAATTAATTAGGCTTATTTATTATAATAAAAAATTGTTTATTTTTTCAAATCAAAACATCAAAAAATTTCAGATTGTTTACTTATTCAATGTGGACGTCAGTGTTTCGTTCGTTGTTGTGATTTATCAAAAAATGAAAATCGATAAATAATACTGTAAAATTTTATAATTCTTGTTATAAATACAAATTTGCGTTAAAACTCGTGATTCAATTTGTAATTAATTTTATTTTTTATATAATACAAATATAATTATTTTTACTTAACTAGTTGCGACAAATATTAAATTATTAAATTTTTTAGACGGTCACATGTTCTATTTGTAAAGCTATAATATCGATACACGACTTACTTAAAAGGAGTAATGTCATAAAAATTCACCAACATTACACGTTTTGTCATTTTAATCACGCCTTTTAAATATCGTCATTCTAATACACCAACCACCATTTTTTCTCAACTTCATATACCATTCAAAAGTTCGGTGAAAATTACTGACGTGTCACTATCTGGTTTGTTATGACATGTCACTATCCAGTTGCCGACTCCACAATTGTCACCGAATTTTCAAACGGTATATGAATTTGAGAAAAATTAATAGTTCGTATATAAAAATAAAGATTTTAAACGACATGATTAAAATTAAAAAAAATAAAGTTGGTAAATTCTTGTGACATTAACCCTATTTAAAAAGAGGTTGCAATCTTGTACGTATCTTTAATAAAAATAATAATTTATTTATAATATATAATTTTAAAATTAATATACTTTTAAATTAAAAACAATAAACATGTAAGATTTTATATTATTTAGAAATGTCTTAAAGCATCTTTGATTTAGAGAGCATATTTTAGAAAATAAAGAGTATCTTACATATAAAGAACATGATTTTTAATTTTACACTAATAAATTTTAAAAATATGACACTTTATTTAATAAATATTAATTAATTTAATTATTATATTTATTTTGTTTTTTTTATGTTGAAATAAAATGAAAAAATACATTTTAAAGGAAAAAAAAATAGATCATGTGGTTTGAATTTGAAAATTTATTGAAAAAATAAAAAGTAAAGAGTAAATTTGACTCTCCACATATAGAGAGTCAAATACACTCTCTATTTTAAATTTACATTACAGAAGTCTATTAGAACATCTCCAATACATTCTTTAAAAATATAAAACTCTTCAATTTAAAAAAATTGATGCAAAATATAAACTCCAATAGACGCTTTATATTTTAAATATAGAGTAGAGAGTGAATTTGGCTCTTTACATGTAGACAGCCAAATTCACTCTCTATTTCAAAACTTATCAACAAAAATTTAAATTTTAAAATGATTTTGATGATTTTCGCTCTTTAGAATATAATTTTATCTTATTATTAACATTAAAAAATAATAAAATAATAAAATAAATAAATTATAAATGAATAAATTAATAGATTAATATTACTTAATATTTATAAAAATAAAATAAATAAAATAAATTATAAATTAGAGAATTTATTGGATTAAAACTAAAGATTATATTTTTTATATTTGAGATGCTCTCATTATAAAAGATGCTCTCTATTATAAAGAGTGTCCTTAAAAATGCTATTTTAATATTAAACTCTTTAAAATAAAGAGTTAGACTCTTTTAAAGAGTCAATTAAAGATGCTTTTAAGTCTCTTTCTCTATCTCTCTTAACTCCTTGAGAATTTGACATATTATACTAATTAAACACTGAACATTTAAAAATTACACTAAAATATCCCTCAGTTTTATAATATTATATTAAAATACATTTTTATTATATTTTCTGTTAGTCAATTATTAATTAAGAAAAATAATGTACTATATGCTCCTTAAAATTTGATATATTATACTAATTGTCCTTTTTATTGTGCAATATTACACATTTCACCACCATTCATATTTTTAATATATTTAATTTTTCATATTTGATAAGATAAAAAATATATAAAAAATAGAAAAAATAGAAAAAATATTTTATATTATAATAATAATTCTTGTTGTAATTTAATATTAATGTAAAATAAATATAAATAGTAATAAGTATGCATTAATTTATTTTGGATAATTCCATATAAAATCACCATGTTTATATTTTTTTATTTATTTTAATCACGCCATTTAAAAGGTATCATAGATCTTTTATTTTTTTACAAATCTATCACCGATGTAAAAATCCAGTGCATTTTTATTGACTTGACTAATAAAATCGACAAAAAAGAGAAAGAGGAAGGTGTTTTTTTGTTTTAATTAGGATATTTGTCAGATTAGAACATTTATTTACAATGAGAAAGACACCAGATTTCTACATCAGTGATGGATTTGCAAAAAAATAAAAGGTGGTGAATTTAAAAGACAGATTTTAAAGGACATGTTTAAAATGAAAAAGCGTATACAGATGGTGATTTTTATATGAAATTAATCCATTTATTTTTAATGTACTTCTATAAACAAGATAACGATTTTGACATTTTTTATTATTAAAATTTAGCTTTTTTAATTATTATATAATTTATAATATAACTTTTTTCAACTTATCTTATTTTATAAAATAATTAAATATATTACTATCTTTAATGCATACTTATTACCATTTACATTTATTCTATATTAAAAGTAAATCATAATACAAAATATTAATTATAATAGAAAACAAAACAATAATTCCTTTTATCTATTATTTATATTTTTTTTAGCTTGTTAAATTTGAAAAACTAAACATGTTAAATAATATATATGGTGGTATAGTGTATTATATTACAAAATAAAAGCGTCGATTAGTATAATATATCAAATTTTAAGGGGTATATAGTATATCATTTCTCTTAACTAATAGTTGAATAATGAAAAATATGACGGAAGGGTGTTTTAGTGTAATTTTTAAATGTTAAGATCTAACTAGTGTAATTTGTCAAATCTCAGAGTTTAACTAAAGTAATATGTCAAATCTCAGGGGGTTAAAAGTAATACCTCTTCAAATAATCATAAATAAATTTTTCTCATATGTTTTTAATTACTGTTGGAACTTTGTATTTTTATACTCATTTATTTTGACTTTGACAATCAATTTTGAGTATGTTAATCATCTTCATAAATGTGTATGAACATCCCAGAACACTCAAAGATCAATTTGAAACCTTATAGCAAAAACAAGTTTCTCAATTTTTGAGGAAACAATCTGGTTTCCGCACCCATGACAAAATGGGGTCAAAGGCGCAACTTTTGGAACGCGGACGCGGCCATCACCTTTATGGCTGCGGCATTGACATTGATCAAGACCCTAACATTCTGAAAAACATCACGAGTGCAACAATTGGGATCACGGGCGCGATACTCAGAGTCGTTGAAGATTGAAAAGATACATTTTGAAAGTCTTAAAGAATGGTCGACACGTGAATTTAGTCGTTGGAAGATTTTGTCATGTTTTGAAGGTCGCGGGCGCGACATAGGGGATCATGGACGCAACCCTCTATCCGCCAGCAGGATATGTTTTGTTTGTTTATACTTTGCTTGGCTTTTGCAATTGGTATAAATTTATACTCATTTGTAATGTTTTAAAGTTAATGATTTACACTTTTAAAATAAGACTTAATCTCAATAAAATGCCAAATGTATGCGTGAGAAGTCAGTTATAGCCAAACGTTTAAAAATCGGCACAAATAGCCATTTTTTACTATCTCGGATTCTTTTATAGCCATTGGTGAATCAGACGGAATTTCATTGAGCCGCCACATCACTACCAACATTAAAATTGTTGAATGACAATATTTCTAACTAAACCACATTATAATTCGACCAAATCAAACTCAACCTTTAAATTAAAGTAATATTATATTTAATACATAATTATAAAAAGTTTACAACATAATTAACATAAATAATCAATATTTATTTATTTTTATTTCGAGATAAAATTTATTCGAAAATTTTAATTCCGTCTAATAACTCACACTTAGGACTACTTCTCCATTGAAAGATAAGACCAGCAGGGTACTCTCCTCCAATGGAGCAATCCTCCAGCTCGGTCGTTTCCATTGAAGAAGAAGATCGGGATGCTGAGTCTTCTCCTTCATTGGAGAAGACCAGCTAGTCTTCTCCATTAACAAAGAAAACCCAATCTTTGGAGAAGATCCAAATGTGGATTTTCTCCTTTTGGGTATTCTCCATACAAGAAAAAGACCCAGTTAGTGTTCTCCATCAATGGAGAAGACCGAGCTGTTGTTCTTCTCCATTGGAAGAGAAGACCAAATTTGGTCTTCTTCTTCAATAGAGAAGACCAAGATCTGTGTTTTCTCCATAAAAAGAGAAGATTGAGTTGGTCTTCTGCTTCAATGGAGAAGTCGGCTGGAGTGTGAGTGATAGAAGGCGGCGAAGTTAGAATTTCCGTATAAATTTTATTTCAAAATAAAGAATATATATTAATTATTTGTGTTAATTGTGTTTTAAACTTTTTATAATTTTATAATACATATAATATTAATTTGATTTGATTTAGAGGTTGAATTTGGTTTGGTCGAATCATAATGTGGTTTGGTTAGGAATGTTGCCATGTCAACAATTTTTGATGATTGCAGTTACGTGGCTGCCATTGTGGCAATAAAATCTGGTTTGATCTATCAATGGCTATAAAAGAATTTGAGATTGTAAAAATGGCTATCTATGCCGATTTTTAAACGTTTGCTTACAACTAACTCCTCGCACATAAGTTAGGCATTTTATTGTGATTAAAAACAACAAACCTTCATTTTTCAATTAATCATTGTCTGTTGTAATTTTGGAGTAAACTTGTAAACTCCTCACTTTGTGGATTCTTGATTAACCCTCGAAAATCAACCCTTTGTAAGTTAGAGTTTATTTTTTAGAAAACTCATATTGGTTGGTGTTTTTATATAAAGCACTAAATTTGAAGTTAACTTAGAAAATTTCTTATAAATCTTGATTAGTGGATTTTAAATCTTAATTACTGATTTAGTAGTGGATGTATGATCGATTTGTGATCCGAACCACGATAAACCTCTTGTGTCGGTCTCTCTAATCTCTCCTCCTTCTAAATTATTTATTTTATTTTTAAAAGAATTTTAATCTTTCATTCACAATCTATAAAGTTACGTATTCAGATTTTTCTATACCTGGCTTCAGATTTCAATTGCTATTAGAGCTCAGTGCTTTTCTTTATGCTTTATTGCAAGAGTGTTTGATAAGAAAATGACAATCAAAAATTTCTTCATCACTCTTAAATCGTTTCTTGATTGCTTCAGTTACACTAATTGGAAATATATAATGGATAAATTTCTTGATATACAAAGGGTTTGAAATTTTTTTCTCAAAGGATAGAAGCATCTAGTTAAAAGTTTCAACAACATTGAAGTTCTTTTGGAGAGATATGACTTATCCAAAGATCAAATAAAAGAGAATGCTCAAAATAAAAAAGCCATCACTATTCTTCTTTCTTTAAAGAGAAGAAATGGGGCAGAATTTAACATTGTACTTATGCCAAACAAATGTGGAAGACATTGGAAAATTACTATAAAGGCACTATCCAAATAAAGGAAAAGAAGTTTGAGTTGCTTCTTGAAAAGTATAAAGGCTTCAAGTGTTTGTCTCATGAAGATGATCCATAATGACAACAACATTCCCTAAAATTGTCATAAATCTTGAGTTGCTTGAAAATTACTTTAGACTAAAGAAAATCAATAGAAAATAAGATCTATTCCTCTTCTTTTATGGAAACTCAAAGTGACCGCTATTGAAGAAGCTCATGACTTGTCCACCTTGAGAATCGATGAGATGATTGGCATGCTACTTCTTCATGAGATGTCATACATCAAGAGCATCTAAAAGGACATTCCAAGAGACATGGCATTATTTTCAAGGCCTTCACAAGTAATCTTCAACATAAAGAAAATAAGAAGAAAAAGGATGAGCATGGGATCATAAGGCTCACCAAAAGAGTAAATGAGCCCAAGAGCAAAAGAGGTATGAAAAAAGGCAATCATGGGAGACCCTTCTCTTAAAGAAGAGGGGTTAAAAGGGGCTCAAAGGTTTTATGGGATGATGACTCACAATTCGATAATGAAAGATAATATGATGCCAATCTATGCTTCATGGCATTTGAGGATAAACCAACACATAAGGTAAACCTTACACCCTTTTTATCTTAGAATGGTATTAGTGTTGAATCATATGAATGTTTACATGTTGATGATGATGCATGTGATGATGATGTTAATAACATGCTTGATGAATTTGTTTTGAAATGTGGTAATTATTTTGTCAAGATGAAACTTTAAAAGATAAAAATTAAAAGCTTATTTTAAGTTTAAAAAAATTGTGAATTTAAATTATCCAATGAAGCTCTCAAATCATCTTTAGAATCTATTCCTAAGGAAGATTTAAATCTTGATAACTTACGTAAGAAAAATGATAAATTAAATAATGGAATTCTTGATTTAAAAGATTCAATTTCAATATTCCAAAAAGGGAAAAAGACTTTGAATACAATTCTTGTATCTTAAAGAAACCCAACTGTACAATTTGGACTTGACTATAGTCAAGATGCTTCTAGTTCTAATGTGAATAAATTTGTTAAAGCCATTTTTTCTTAAATTACTTCCATAGAAGTTCCTCCTTAATTGGTCAAATAAATTGGGATAAAAAAGGTGCATGCGCATGCAACTAGGCCTAAACTATTTTTTTTCTTCAAAAGGCTAAGAGCAATAAGGGTACAAGACTAGGGGTGTAAATGAACAGAACCGAGCCGAGTTTTGAAGTGTTCATGTTCGACTCGTTTAGCGAACAAGGTGTTCATGTTCAGTTTATGTTCAGTCGAGTTTTGAACAGAGTGTTCATGTTCGGTTCGTTTAGATTTTATAGTGTTCACGTTCGGTTCGTGTTCAGCTCGTGTTCGTTCGTTTAGCCGCTAAACGAACAAGTTCACGAACGAGCTCGATAAGTACTAAAATACCTCGTTCACGAACCAACTCGTGAACGAACTCGATAAGTACTAAACGAGCTCGTTCATGAGCCCGCTCGTTTAGCGGATAAACGAACACGAATTTTTAAACAAACAAACACGAATATGAGCTAAATAAATTAAAAACAATCTAATCAAACTCGTTCACGAATATGAGATGAATAAATTAGAAACATAATTATACAAATTAATCTAAATATGAATTAGTTTGCGAACACCTAATCGAGTTTCTAAACGAGCTTGTTCGTGAACTATATACGAGCTCGTTCACGAACTTGTTTACGAACTTTTAATTGAGCTCGTTTACGAGCTTGTTCATGAACTCTTATTCGAACTGTTCGCGAACATAAACAAGCCGAACACCACTATATTCATGTTCGGCTCGTTTATATTAACGAACATAAATCAAGTTCAAGCTCGGTTCGTTTAGAATGCGAACAAATATGAACCGAGCTCTTATCGAGCCGAACACCGAGCTGCTCGCGAACGGCTCGGTTCATTTACACCCCTATACAAGACTCTTTAGATATGGCTATATTTCTCAATACAGTCACAAGTATTACAAAAAAGTATATAAGAACTCATATATTCATAAATTTTTATACGCCACTACTTCCTCACATGCTTGTACTTGTTCACATGAAACCTTTATAGCCAAACCACCTCAAATACATTCACATGTGAACCATATAATTCATTGTGTATATTGTACGAAATATGATCACAAAAATGTTCATTTTTATGTAAGAAAAGCACAATTAGGATTAGTTCCATTAGACTATTCAAGCATTAACTTTCAAGGATCGACAGTTGTTTGTGTACGTAAGTGATTTGTTTTATATGTGGAATTTGATGTCCACTAAATAAATTTTATAAATCATATGGTGGATGATCAAGGGAAGAATGTTAGAAAATGACAAGATAGGTAATATTTTTTTATTAAAATAATCTATGTGTTTTAAATATTCTTTCTTTTTTCCAACAGAGATCCCTTTTTATGCCAAACTCTCAAAATTTCTTTTATTAAGGGGGAAAATCAACTTTTAGATTTTATGCTCATTAAGTTTTTGATGTGCCCTTTCATGCCTTTAAAATTGTATAAATTATTGGATTTTCGTATAATTCAATTTGATATATTAGTCCTATTTTCTTTTATCATTTTAATCCATATAGTTCAATTAATTAAGTTTTAGACTTGATATGCATATCAAATTCGTGCTTTGTGCTTCAATTGAATGAGAGTATCAAAATCTCTCATTTGTCTATGTTTTAAATTGCTCTTATTCCTTTTGTTTTTGATAAAAGGGGAGAAGTCTCCATATGCTTAAAATGCTAAGTTTTTCGAACATTTCTTGCTTGTGCCTTAAATTTGTTTTTATACTTTGTGCATAAAGTAAGGAGGAGCCAAAATCAATTTATCTCTTACTTAACTTAGTTGTTTTAGCATTTTAATTTTTAAAATCAAAAAGGGGGAGAATGTTGGACCTTTATATTTTCATACCCCTTTATTTTGACTATAACAGTCAACTTTGAGTGTTCTAATCATTTTAATAAGTGTGTACGAATATTTCGGAACACTCACGGGTCAATTCAGAATCTTCTAGTGAAAAACGAGTTTCCCACTATTTGGAGAAACAATCTGTTTTTTTACGCCCATGACAGAATGGAGTCACGAGCGCGACTCTTGGATCGCAGGTTCAACCATCACCTTCACGGGCGTGACATTGACAATGATCACAAACTTAACTTTCTAAAGAACATTGCACGTAAAAAATTGGGGTCAAGGGTGCTACAATTAGAGCCGTTAAAGATTCAACAAATATATTTTGGAAGCCCCAAAGAATGGTCGACATGTGGAATTAGCATCATTTGAAGATTTTTTCATGTTTTGAAGGTCACCGGCGCGACCCTCTATCTACCAACAAAATATGTTTTATTTGTTATGTTTTGCTTGACTTTTGCAATGGATATAAATATATATTCATTTGTGACGTTTTAAGGTTAATGATTTACACCTTTAAAATAACAAACATTCATCTTGTAATTAATCATTGTTTGTTGTAGTTTTAGAGTAAGCTTGTAAAGTCCTGATTTTATGAGTTCTTGATTAACCGTAAAAAATCAACCTTTTGTAAGTTAGAGTTTAACTTTGAGAAAACTCAGATTAGTTGGTGTTTAGCTATAAAATATTAAGTTTGAAGTTAGTTTAGAAAACTTATTGTATATCTTGATTAGTGGTTTCAAGTCTCAATTTTTGATTGACTAATGGATGTAGAATCAATTTGTAGTTCGAACCACTTTAAACCTTTTATGTCAATCTCTCTCATCTCTCACTCCTTCTAATTTTTTTATTCTGTTTTTAAAAGAATTTTAATCTTTTATTCACAATCTCTAAAATTGCCAATTCGGGTTTTTCTATATTCGGCTTGTGATTTCATTTTCTAATAAATTAATAATTTTTAGAAGCTATATCAAGATATAATACTTCTTAATGTTTAATTAGTTTTCAATTTAAATAAAAAATGACTAAACTTTTAAAAGATATAATTATTAATTTTTTTATTAGTTTTCAAATTATTGAAATTAAATAATATTGTATTTTATCTCAATATGTATTATTAATAGATAATTTTTATCAATGGTTAAATAAATTTAAATTTAAAAATAAAAAATGTTTTCTAAAAGCTATCACTAATAGAACTTTTTTTATTTATAACTTTTAAAGAATAGAATACTTATTTAATTTTTAAAAGTTATCATTAAAAGAAATTTTGTTAATTTTACTTATATTAAAATATTTATTTTATAAGTATCAAATTGTAAGTTATAATTTTTATAAGGATTTAATTTTAAATTGTTACTTTTAAAATTATTCAATTTTATAAATAATCTTAAAAATATTTAAATAAAAACGATAACATTAGTATGAATTTGCAGTTTGAATAGCCTATCTGTTTATTTATTTTACTTTAATCTTATTAGTGGATCTGGAGATACGGTTGAGGATCTGTTTTGAGTTTTGTGGAACTATTTGGTAGGTAGGTACGGATTGGGCGACCAGTAGTAGGAGAACACAAAAAAGCGATAGGAGAACTTGGACTTTGGAATCTGAATTCATTTCGATCCATAAGTCAGTAGGGTAGATGTGGTATTAATTGTTAACAGTAAATGAACAAGTAGAAAATGAGGTTGTTATCCTTTTTATAAGCTTCTTGACGTGGTTCTTTTTTCGTTGGCGATGTGTGATTTTGGTTGTTTTATACTATTCCATCATTAATCTCCCCTAACAGTGCTTGCGTCCACTAGATATTTATGTCTAGATTTTGACACAACTTGGTGATTGTGTCCATCCGTGTTTCTCTATCATAGGTTTTCAAACTTTTAAAACTACCTATGGTTCTAGAAGTTCACCTAAACGTGTAAGTATTTCAAAAGTTTGAAGAAATCTATTCTGCTTCTTCATCTTTTTTATAATCGTTGCTAGATTACTACTTCTTTGATCTCCGATATAACTCTGGATTTAGGTGTTTGCTTAAATCTAGAAGTTACTTACAAGATCGAAGAGAAGTTATCTCTTTGGCTTCTTTTTTGTTTTTAATTTTTTATTGTTGTTGTGATGTTATTGCTTCTTTTATCTATGGTGGTATTTATACCTTAGTAGTTGTGTTGTACAACTATTTTCATCAGATGCTTCAATGCTTCTCGTATGTCATGCACTTTTAATCATGCAGTTATGTTATATTTTGATGGTTGAGTGTCCACATCGCCTCGCCTTTTGCGATACTTTAGTCGTGCTATAATAACATACGCTCTTTTTTATCTTTTTGTGATTTATTATTATACATATATGTTTTTGTCTTTTGATTTTTGTACTCTGTAATACCCCGAATATTTTAAAGTGATTGGATTGTGCCATGTGCCATAAATACCGACAATTTAAGTTAAGATGGATTTAAATTAATAAAAATTAGAAATTTAAAATAATTTATAATAAACGATATTAGCAGAATGTGAGAAAAAGGTTAGAAAAATCACATAAAATAAAATATAAATTCCGAAATAGAAATTATTTCGCCAAGTTCCGCGAAATGTTTTATAGTATCAGTGGTAAAACTGTCGAGTCAATCGGAGACCTTTTAAAATTTGGACGCGGATGCGTTTTGGGCTAAATTGCAATTTTTAAAAAGTTCAAGGACTAAAGTATAAATTAGCCAACTAAGCCTCGAAAATTGCAATTAAAGGATTATTGACAAAAAATAATAATCTTGAGTTAGTATTATTTATTAGATATAAATAATACGTAAGTAATTGAGTTTAAGTGAATAATTAACCATTTGATTAAGATAGAAAGTTTAAAAAAGAAATGGAGTAAGTTAAAGAATTGAAGGACCGAAGGAGCACATTAACCAACACTACTAGAATGTCCGAAGATAGCGACGGAAATTGCCGACGGACGGCATTTCCGTCGCTATATAACATATTACCGACGGAAATCGGCGACGGATAAAATTCCATCGCCAATTTCCCAGGAACTTGAGGCGGGAAGAGGGAAAGCACACTCCCGCGTTTTTGCCGACTGATATTGCCGACGGATTACAAAGCCGTCGGGACGTTTACCGACCGAAGGCATAATCCGTCGCCAATTTCCCAGGAAGTTGAGGCGCGAAGTAGCAAAGGAAACTCCCGCCTTTTTTACGACTGCCTTTGCCGACGGATTAAGGAATCCGTCGGGACAATTTGTCGACGGACGTCATATCCGTCGGCACTTTTCCACATCTTTAAACGCTGCGTTTGGTAGCTATGGTTACCGACGGATTATTTACTAATCCGTCGGTAATGCCCAGCTAAATGAAACGCAGCGTTTTAGGGCTAAATTTACCGACAGACTAATCTGTCGGTAAATTTAGCCCTAAAACGCGAGCAGCCTTCTTCTTCCCCATTTCTCCAGCCGTTTCTTCTTCTCTTCTCCGCCTTCTTCTTCTTTTCTCCAGCCGTTTCTTCCACCTTCCACCCATCTCACTGCCGCCTTCCACCCACCTCGCTGCCGCCTTCCACCGTTGCCGCCTCCCCTGCCACCTCCGGCTGCGCTGCCGCCTTCCATTTCTTTCGGCCACCAACGCCGCCGCCGGTCATCTTCTCCGGTTTGCGATTTTAGGGTAGTAACATTTTTATTTATTATTATTTTTATTGTATTTATTTTTTGTAATTAATTTTTTAATCTTTTAAAAATAGTGAACTGCCGCCCGCTGCCGCCTGCCGCCTGCTGCTGCCCGCTGCTGCTGCCCGCCGCCGCCGCTTGCCGCTGCCTGCAATTTTGCCCCCGTCAACCTAGGTTAGTTTTTATAAAATTTGATTTTAATTAAATTAAGTTATTATAATTGTAGTAATTAAATTAAATAATTTATTTAAAAAGATTAGGTTAGATTAAATTAGGTGTTTATTTAGATTAGGTTAGGTTAGATTAAATTAAATATTTAGATTAAATTAAACTTATTTGGATTAGGTTAAATTAAATAGTTAGTTTATTTAGATTAGGTTAGATTAAATTAAATTAGGTGTTTTTTAAAATTAAATTAGGTTCGATAATAGCCTAATTAGGTTTATTTAATTAGTTTATTTAAAATCGATTATATATTAGCCTAATTAGGTTTATTTGGTAAATAACTGTTTCATTTTTAATTAATTAGTAATTAACCGGTTAATTAAGCCTAATTGATAAACATATTTAATTTAGGTCAAATGTGTTAAGTAAGGTTAATTTAATACGTAATTAGTACATAACCGTTTAATTACTTAATTAATTTATAATTGTAGGCTAAATTTATAATATTTGGTAATTTTATAATTAAATAGTAATTATTAGACGTTTGGTTAATTAGATTTCAATTGTATTATTTTTGCGTTAGTAATTAAAAATAATTGTGATTAATTGAGAAGTATCTTAAATTGAAAACATTAACTTTAATTGGTATGTTGGATATTTTCGTATATGTTTTATTTGCTTGCAGGCTTTCCCTGAAAAATGGGCGATGCTCATTTTTAGGGGAAATGCTGTCCGATTTTTGTTAGAAAATAATAACAATTAGATTAGAAAATAATAACAATTAGATTAGTAAACAATAACAATTAGATTACAATTTTATTGTAGACCTCTCTCTGTTGTGGATTCCTGATAGCTGGTGACAGTAGACGCCTGCTCCGATTTTTCTGACCGGGATCCAGCGTTGGCGTGCGGTTCTGCCCTACAACAAGTAGGTTTTACTTCTTTTTGTATTTTATTTACATAGTTAGATTAAAAACACTTCAATTTAATTAATTAAACACGATTTTATTCCCACCGAATAAAATCGTAATCCTAGCCGTAGATTTCCCGTCTCGTGACTTCAATCTATTGAATGTCGCGGGATTGTACAGTTTGTACAGTTCGCAAAACTCGTGCTTCCGTAATCTGACTGCCGAAAAAATATATGCGTAGTTACGGTAGAAAAATATTTTGTGGTTTTTCTAGCGTTTGTTCTCCGGGTGCATATTGGTATATACCGCGTAACGCTTGTTCTTCACAGAATATTTAATCAGCGTTACTCGGGATATAGTACATAGCGCACTTAAGGAGAACGACGCCGGAAGGCTGCCGAATATTTTTTTCCGTTCCTACACATATATGGTGGTCGGGTTACGGGGCGCCAGTTTTGCGAATGGGATAGGTCCATACCCTTTTAGCAGTCAATTTCATTGACGTTGCTATCCTTGAGCCTGTAAACCACCTAATTATTTGTGCAACAGACATGAATCAGGACCGCAGTTGGATGTATATTAGACATAGTAATGGATTGCTAGCGGAAGGATTTTTTGATAAGGTTGAGGAGTTTGTCGAGTTTGCTTTACGACATCCTGAATGTAAGAGTGGGGCAAAAATAAAATGCCCGTGCTCTAGGAGAAAATGCAGAAACACAAATTACCGAAATCCAGAAGATGTCAAGTTACATGTGTTGCAGTCTGGGTTTGTTGAAGATTACCAAGTGTGGGTTCATCACGGTGAGGGCACTGTCTTGGATCCTCCTCCTTGGGCACTGCCATCGGGTAATTACGATCAGTTTGACTACGGAAATGACGAGGATGGTTTTGATGCAGTTCAGAGAATGGTGATCGATGCAGCTGGTCCTGAAATGTTTACTGATGAAGAGCCTCCTAATCAGGAAGCCCAGAGATTTTATGATATGATGCGTTCGGCGGAAGAAGAAATATGGCCCGGGAATAACAGACATTCCCCTTTGTCCGCAGCAACTAACATATTGGACATTAAATGTCGCCATCAGGGTTCAGTTGCTTTAATTGACGACATTTGTAGTTTAATGCAATAATTGCTGCCAGGAGAACAAGATGCCAGCAAATTTTGCTAAAATTAAAAAGCTGGTGAAAGGTTTGGGGTTGCCGGTGGAGGTTATTGAATGCTGTTTTTACAACTGCATGCTTTTCTGGGGGGAAGATGAGGCTTTAACGTGCTGTAAAGTGTGTGGCCACGAACGGTGGAAACCAGTTACCAAAAGCAATTCTTCCAGAAAACGAAAGGCCAACGTGCCATATAAGAAGATGTTTTATTTTCCAATTACTCCGAGGCTGCAGAGGTTGTATGCGTCGAAAGCCACAGCTGGGCATATGACATGGCACGCCGAACATGAAATGGAAGACGGGAAAATGTGTCATCCGTCTGATTCTCCAGCCTGGAAACGGTTTAGTGAGTTGCATACGGATTTTGCTGACGAACCTCGAAATGTTAGACTTGGCTTATGCACTGATGGGTTTCAACCGTTTGGCAGTTTCGGGTCACCTTATTCTTCATGGCCGGTAATTGTGACGCCTTATAATCTGCCGCCAGGCATGTGCATGAAGGATGAGTTCATGTTTTTAACGATACTTGTCCCGGGTCCGCGTAATCCGAAAAACACTATGGACATTTTCCTCCAGCCGTTGATAGCAGAGTTAAACCAATTGTGGGAATCTGGGATCCGGACCTTTGATATTCACAAGCGTCAGAACTTTCAGATGAAAGCGGCCCTTATGTGGACAATTAATGATTTCCCGGCTTATTCAATGCTATCTGGTTGGAGCACATCAGGTAGATTGGCATGTCCATATTGCATGGAAGATACGAATGCATTCACGCTTACTAAGAGTGGTAAACAATCGTGGTTTGACTGCCACAGAAGGTTTCTACCTCCGGGGCACCGTTTTCGTCGAAATGTCACCGATTTTCGAAAAGGTAAACAAGAAAAAAACCATTTTCGTAGGGTGAAAACAGGAGATGAACTGTTGGCAAAGGTGGACCACCTAGGGTTTAGGAGGGCATATGAGCCCCATGCAGAAGTTATTAATGCCGACTTGTCGAAGAAGTGTGGTTGGAACAGAAAAAGTATATTTTGGGATTTGCCGTATTGGAGAACAAATGTGATTCGGCATAATTTGGATGTCATGCATATCGAGAAAAATGTTTTTGACAACGTTTTCAATACCGTGCTGAATGTTCCTGGAAAGACAAAGGACCATGCAAAATCAAGGGCAGAGTTAAATGATTTTTGCGATCGTCCGGAACTAGCACAAGACCCAACTACTGGTAGATATCCGAAGGCACTGTATGCTCTGGACAAGGAGCAAAAAAGTTATTGCTAGAATGGATTCAGCAAATTAAATTCCCGGATGGCTACGTGTCAAACTTGTCTCGGTGTGTTGATTCAACCAAACAGAAAATGATGGGCATGAAAAGCCACGACTGTCATGTGTTTATGCAGCGACTCCTACCAATTGTGCTGCGTGAGCTTCTCCCAAAAGAGATATGGGAGCCTATAGCAGAGTTGAGTATCTTCTTCAGGGAGTTAACTGCTACATCACTTAAGGGCGAGGATCTGAAACGTATGGAAGAAGAAATCCCGAAGATACTTTGCAAGTTGGAACGCATATTTCCTCCCAGCTTTTTTGATTCGATGGAACATCTTCCTGTACATCTGCCATACGAAGCTAGAATGGCTGGACCGGTTCAGTATCGGTGGATGTATCCATTTGAAAGGTGATGTAAATAAATATCTTTTATATTCATCGGTTTTTGTTTGAAGTGTTTAATTGTATTAATCAATTCATGATTGAACAGATATTTGCGGAAATTGAAAAAAAAGGTATCCAACAAAAGTCGGGTGGAAGGCAGCATTAGTAGCGGATACCTAATGGAGGAAACAGCAAAATTTGCCTCTTTTTATTTCACGGATGGTGATCCGACGTTACCCTGTCGACTGCAAAGAAATGAGGTATTCGATACCGATATGGATGATGATGTCGACCGACTTTCAATTTTCAGAACAGTTGGGGAACCCATAGGTGCTTGCCGCAAAAGACATCTGAACGAGTATGAATATGTCGCCGCCCGGAGTTACGTCCTTTTGAATTGTGCGGAAATCGAACCTTACAGAGAGTAAGCATTGCTTCTACACATTTCAATATATTACTGAGTTACAAAATTGAATGTGCCAGCTCACAAATTCTGATGTATTCTTCTGAAAGTGTTTTCGAAGACGAATTGCATGCAATCAACCCTGCAATCACGCAGATCGAAGTTGAAGGAAAGTTAGAAAGGGAATTTGTGTCCTGGTTTGAAGGACATGTAAGTATTGGCAACGTACGGCTTCTTTTATTTCTCGTTCGTTTTAATTGCCGACTCATGTAAATGTTTACTGTCCTCCAGGTGAAGGACCCAGCTACATGTATGAATCCCTATATTCTAAGTCTTGCGAAAGGCCCACTTAGATCAGTCAAAACATATAAGGGATATCGTGTAAACGGGTTCAAATTCAATACTCAAGATTATGGCGAGGATCGAGTTACTATGAATAGTGGAGTTTGTGTTAAAGGGTCTCTATTCGGTCCAGCCGTAAGCGACTTTTATGGAATGCTGACTGATATTATTGAGATAGAGTATCTAGCGCTGCCAATTAAAAGGACCGTCCTATTTAAATGCGATTGGTTCGATCCAACTCCAAACGTGGGTATGTCAGTGCATCGTCGATACAACATGGTAGACGTTAATCACAGAAGGAGGTACAACAAGTACGAACCTTTTATTCTAGCCGAACAGGCCGGTCAAGTCCATTACTTACCATACCCAAGTAAAAGACGAGATAAAAAGGACTGGTGGGCAGTATGCAGGATAAAGGCTAGATCTGAGCTTGACATGCTAGATGAGGTTATTCTGGCTTTCCAGGACGACGTCGTAGAACATGCTCTTAATGTGGAAACAGCTGATGATCCGACTAATTTGGTTGACCCGGACGAGGAAGCAGATGAGGAGGCGTTGGAAACGACGCCAACAGCAGAGACAGCCGATGATTTTCTACCATCCTCATCAGACGAAGCAGAGGACTACGAAGAGTTGTAGTGTAGGCTAATTAATGTAATAGAATCTGTATGACTAGTATTGTTACATGCATTAATGACTGATATTTATGTTTTTATATGTATGTTTATCGACGAATTGATTAATTATTTATTAATATTTGTTATTTATGTATGAAATTGTATGTGCATATCTACTTCTTTGTAGATATGAGGGGTCAGGGTAGCCGCAGACATGTTCAGGACCGTCATCAGAGAGATCCGAGAGACACTCCCCCCACAGACGCTCCACCTGACGGGGACGATCCGCAGCTTCAGGCGGCGCCTGGGCCGCAGAGGGAGGCCCAGCAGCAGGTCGAGTACGAGATTGATGCCTCGGGGAGGTTAAAGGTCGCACCTGACGCTCTGAGGTATTATCACTGTTATCCATTTTTTAAAGTTTAGTTATAAAACACTATTTAACTAATTTTATGTTTTGAAATGATAGGGAGCGGCTACATGACAGCGGGAAGGTCTCCAGAGGCTTGCTGTACATCTTTCGTTCCTGCTGGTTCATAGAAGGTTCTTCCTGGAAGGGATTGAAGGCGGAGCAGAAGACGTTCTACTGGGAGGAGTTCAAGGTAATATTTACATTAACATTTTATTCAATTTTAAGTTTCATATTATTTAAATTTACTAATTAATTATCTATTCATTTGTTAAATACGTGCAGAAGAAGTTTTGGTAGGACTCCATCTATCCCGAGCAGGCGATTAGAGATGTCTTTATGAGACATGCTGCTAATCGTTACAAGGACACAATTCACGCGATGAAGAGTGTTAGGGATAACAGTGTCACAGATGATATTTGGGCGGCATGGAATGCGATTTGGGATACGGTTGCGGCGAAGAGGAAGTCCGCCATCGCTCGGGCTAACAGGATGAGTGAGCCGTCAGGGCCCGGGACTGGACCGGTGCGCCACACGGCAGGATCGCGCTCAGCTGTGAAGCATATGACCGTTTTGGTAATTTTCTAAATTTGTATTCTTCAGACTTAAATGATTATAGTGTTTAAATGTTCATTATTTATATCGAATTAAATTTATGATTTTTGTCTCAGAGTCAGGAGCTCGGTCGTCCTGCGACGTATGCTGAGTTGCATGTTCGTATGCACTCGACAAAGGACGATCGGAACAAGTTTGTCGACAAGAGGTCACAAGATAAGCATGTAAGTCTGATGTAACTTGAAATTGAATCGTTATTACTTGATTGTAGTTAATTAAAACATGTGAAATATAAATTGTGAACTGTGAACTGTGAACTGTGAATTGTATGTAGTCCATGTTTGTTTGCAGAAAGTCCCTGAAAATGGGTGATGCTCGTATTATAGAGGAGATGCTGCCGAATTTTAGTTAGGAATTTAAAGTTTAACTATTTTTGTTTTCGATTATCGAAATCGTACTAACTTGACTACTTGTTTATTTTTTCAGGAGCGTTTCCTTGCAGAGCGTGCAGCTGGGACCCAGTCCTCCCCGGCTGAGGGCAGTTCGTCGACCCCGCAGTCCATCGACGAGAACAAACTGTTCTTGTCTCTCGAGGAGGTGAAGAAGCAGCGGGTTTACGGAGTTGGTTCAGCTGCAGCTTCGTACATCGCGTCATTCAAGGGCACCGGTGTACGCCGCGGCTCCTGCTCGTCGTCCCAGCAGACTCACTCGACCGAGGATATCGAGGAGCGGAACCAGAGAGAGGTATCCGCTCGGGTGCAAGGGATGCGGGAAGAGATTCAGAGGGATGTGGAGTCTTCCGTCGACGAGCGGATTGCTGAGAGGGTCCGCTCGGAGCTGGCAAAGATGATGAGCACTCTACCAGAAGCCATGCGCCCCCCGCAGCCCCCCTCAGGTCCAGATGACGAGGATATTACTAGACTTTAGTTTTTTGTATTCCTATACAGTATTATGCTTATAAACATCGACAAATTTGTTAACGCTTATTCCGTATTTATATATAGATACTTTTGATTCTTATTTAGTCTGTTTGTATGTGTATATTATTTTTGTAATTCTGCACAGGTATAATAGACAAAAAAACATCCCATAATGGGCAGGAAAACGGCAATTTTTTTGTCGGAAATGAAGCCGTATTACCGACGGATTTCTACTTTACCGACGGATTATTCCGTCGGTAATTTAATACCACGTTCCGACAACAACCATCGACGGATTATTCGTCGGTAAAGAAAACAAGGGGCGACGGAAGTTACTGACGGATTGTCCGTCGGTATATATTCCCGACGGAATATCCGTCGGTATATCGTCGGATCAACGTCGGCAACGGCCCTCTTTCACCGACGGTTTTACCGACGATTATCCGCCGCAATATTTGCCGACGGAAATATCGGTCGGTAAAACGTCGGATCTTCGTCGGTGTGTTAGTCACAACTCACCGACGGATTTATATATTTACCGACCACTTTTTTTCCGTCGGTGACATTTCCCGACGGATAGTTTTTGTCGCCAATGAATGCCGACGAAAAGCGTGCCGACGGATGGTATCCGTCGGCAGTCCGTCGGTAACTAAGTTTACCGAAGGATTTTCATGTGTTAGTGACGGAAATTTCCGTCGCTAACACCGGACATTCTTGTAGTGCAATATATATATATATATATATATATATATATATATATATATATATATATATATATATATATATATATATATATATATAAAGAAGAAGATGAAGAAGATGAGGCAACAGAAATAAAAAACGTATCAGGTAAAGGTTTTGGAACGAGAAACTTGTGATCGACACCGTTTCTTCATTTCTAGACGGAATCGAGCGATTCTTGCGCCTTTGGATCAAGAATTCAATCCTCTATCTGTTCCAAGGTTCAAATAAAGGTAATTTTGTTGTTTTGGGTGCTGTTATTTAAGAATTCATGGCTGTTGTGTTCCGATCGGGTCGAACTAATCGTAACCACGTCGTTTTTGACGTTTTTGATGATTATTGAGTTGGATTTTGTGCATTATTGATGTAGAAGCATGTCAGAATGAGTTAGGGGTGTCGGGAGCATGTCGAGACGATGTTTGGGGCTGTTGGAAGGTGTCGCACGACGTGCGACAATGTCTCACAACGTGCGACATAACCTCGCGACGCGAGCGGACTTGCGATTGGCATAATTTCTTCGTTCGGACTCGGAATTAAGCGATTCTCGTTGCGTTGGAAAGAGGAAATGATTTTATATCATCCTAAGGCATAAAATCAATATAAGAATCAGTTATTGGTTGTTGTAAATAGGGTTTAGTTTCTGCCTAAGGTTAGGGTTTAGTGAAAACGTATTGAACTCACGTAATTTGTTTGTTTTAAGTTTGGTTCATGCGTTTTATGATTTGGATAATAATTATGGAGTTAGGTATGTGTTAGTATGAATTTTAAGTGTCTTGAAGCATCAAAAACGGTCCAGAAGCATCGTTTGAGTCGCAATCGAAGGGGGGCGCGACCAGTGGCGGATGTAGGTTATGGAGGGTGGGTTCCATGGACTCCACCTATTTTGGGAAGAAAATGATTACCTATATACTCATATATATATATATATATATATATATATATATATATATATATTAAATTAAACATATTAATATCTCATCTTTATATAATTTTATCAAAATCATTACATAATTACATAGATAGTTTTTTTTTATCAAATTAGCTCATAATAATAGAATAACAAATATTACTCAAACCATTTTTCTATTAGCTAATCTAATAGATTTTTTTGTTAACTAAAACAAACATAACTAAAAATTAATTAAAATTCTTTTAAAATTTTATAATTGTTCACATGCGTCAAATTAAAATTATAAATTTCTCATTAAATTGAGATCCATATTAGAAATTATTGAATTCAAACGAAAATTATAAACAAATTTAAAATTTATTAAAGTACATATTATTTATTAAATCATTTTTATATCTTAATTTTATTTATATATAAAATATAAATAAATAGTTAAAATTATATATTTTGTTTTATATTTTATTTATTGATTACTATTAAATTTGAAAAGTGTAAATTTAATTAAAAAACATTTAAAATTTTTATATAGTTAATTATGTTGGGATATTATGGAAACACAATTACTAATTTAATTTTCTAATTAATTATAAAAAAATAGTATTTTAATTATCTGACTCCACATGAAAATAAATTTCTAGTCGAAATAAAATGATGAGTAACTTTTTACTCACACTATTTAATATATACTTTTTTCGTATAAAAAAAAATATTGAATAGTGAAATAGCAATGTATTTATTAAATATTTCTATATACGGACCCCACCATCCAAAGTTTCTGGATCCGCCACTGGGCGCGACGTGCTGAATTTCAGTACGTCGGGCTGGTGCACGACGTGCAAGTGCCCTGCACGACGTGCACAAGTGAAGGGCACGATGTGCCCTTCATGACAAATGATGGGCACGACGTGCCAAGCTGGCACGACGTGCCTTGCCTTGTCGGTGACCTCCTGGGGGGTTTCCGTGAGCGAAAAATAATTTCCGATAGCGTGAAATGGACATGGAACTTGACGTTTTGAGCTAGGCTTTTGGAATAAGCATATTAAACAAGACTTAACTGATCAGTTGAACACCACTAATGGTATTAACCAAGTGTAAGAATGGGATTGAAGGTTCTTAAGTTTACAAATCGTAATAGGATCAAATTGGAATAACCTAAGTTTGTAACTTAGGGTTTAGGCATCGAGTTTACGTTTATAAATTAAACGTACATATAATTTGAATAGGTAACCGACGTATCGACGAGTTACCAAGCCGACTAGCTGGAATGGCTACGTGATTGGACAACGCATGGAGATTACGCTTGCGAGATTATAATATTGCATATTTGGATAGCGGTCACTGTGAGTTGCATTTTACTTTCGTGTATTGTTTATAAAAGTTATTTTCATATACTATGATTTTATACATCGCATAATATATGCTTTGAAATATCGCTTATCGAATTGCTCGTATCGATTATCGTTTACTATTGTTGTCGATTATGGTTTCGTTTATCGAATTGTTATAGTTTTTAAACCAATGTATGATCCGAGGAAACGTGCTACCTATTGGGCGTCAATAGGACTGTGTGATCACCGGTAAGTAAGTCAGTCTAACGTGTCTAGATTGTTATCGTGTCATAGAATTATATCGAATATCAAATATCGAACATCGCTTATCGCTTATCGTATCGTATCATATCGTATCGAAGTTGGAATATATATTGAATTGGATACGAGGTTTAACTCGGTTGAACTATCTCGGGACTCGTATCCAGTGGATTAATTTATATTTTTATAAACTTTCAATTGGTATAAAGTTATTAGTTTTATTTAATTATTTAATTATAATATATTGTCATAAATATTACTTGGATTTTAATTATAAAATAACAAATTTATTTTAGACTAAAAAACTTATATTAAGTATAGTTAAAATAACAGATAAAACATATTTTTATTATTGAGTTTTATTTTGAATGTATATTCTATAAAATAATTACTTTTCCAAAAAATACTGCTATAGACCAACTGATGGAAAAACAAAAAAAAAATTACGGTGATGAGGAATGAGTTGCGTTACAGTCCAAAACAAAAGTCGTAAGCAATGACAAAATCAGCTCTTCATGTGGGCTACCGACACGCACGCAACCACACTTGATAAAATGCCACGTGTCCCGGCTGCTGTCATGGAAGACTAAAATACTTTATCACCCACGTGTATTCTAGAAATCATGCCTACTTTTTATCTCCTTCTCTATATATATTCATGCCCTTCCCTTACCTTTTAATTTGCTTACTTTACCAAGAGATACAAAAAAATGGCAGCAGCCTTAGAGTTACCGCCGGGTTTCCGATTCCATCCGACCGATGAGGAGCTTGTGATGCACTATCTCTGCCGGAAATGCGCGTCTCAGCAGATTTCCGTTCCGATTATCGCTGAAATCGATCTCTACAAATTCGACCCCTGGGATTTACCAGGTAATTATTTGTTTTTTTCTTTTTTACCTTTTTCGCCATAGGGATAGCCGCGGCGGATGTTAAGTTGGTTAGAGCCTGGTCTGCCGTCGAATAATCGGAGGTGATCTGGTGGAGCAGCAAGGTTTGTGTTGCAGACCATGGCTGCTGCCTGCTGCTCTCCATCAAAAAAGATAGCCTAGTATTTAATTTAATTAGGTTTAAAGGTACTAATTCCTTTTTTAAATAAAGTAAAATTAAAGAGCCTATTAAGAGATGTTGTTAGTTAGGCTTTGTTTAATTGTTAATTAAAGGGCCAAAAGTTATCATGTTTTTATTTGATTTTTCTCAACTCTCAAGTCATCCTACTTTTTTAAATGGATTTCTAATTTTCCCAGTCTTTTCTTAATCAATAAAATTGAGCTTCGTGCGTACAAATTTTGCTATAACTTGGCTTTTTAATTTTTCAACCTAATTTTTTGTCTTTAAAAAATAAATTCACATCTTCAATTTAAAATTACAAATTTTAATAATTTTTAAATTTTCTCTTTTGAAATTAATCCACCTTCAATTTTGAATATATTTTTTTAGTTTATTTATTAATTTTATTTCTATTGTGTGTGAAAACAGGTATGGCCTTGTACGGAGAAAAGGAGTGGTATTTCTTTTCACCTAGAGAAAGAAAATATCCAAATGGATCCCGGCCGAACCGTGCGGCGGGAACCGGTTATTGGAAGGCGACCGGCGCAGATAAACCAATCGGTTTACCAAAGGCGGTTGGGATCAAGAAAGCATTGGTGTTTTACGCAGGGAAAGCCCCTAAAGGAGAGAAAACGAATTGGATTATGCATGAATATCGATTAGCCGACGTAGATCGATCTGCACGCAAGAAGAACAGTTTGAGGGTATGTTCGCCATTTCAATCAAACATTCCATTTTTCAAACCATTTCCATAAATCGTAATAACATTTTTTCCCTTTCTAGAAGGAACCAAAATAACAGATTTTTCAATGATATGTGTCCAATCGGGAATAATTTGTGTGATTTAATGATGTAATTGAGCTGTACTGATATTGTTAAGGCTCACTCAGAATAATAAAATAAGATCCTTATTCCATTTAAAATAATAATTAAATCAATGGCTTTGATCATTTTGCAGCTTGATGATTGGGTGTTGTGTCGCATATACAACAAGAAAGGCGCAATTGAGAAGCAAGGGCAATACAGTAACCGAAAAATAACGAATTACTCGTCATCCGAAATAATCGAAGATAAGAAGCCGGATATTATGGCGCCGCCGCCTGCACCGTCATCAGGGAATGGAGGAATGGCGAATGATTATATTTATTTCGAAAGTTCCGATTCGCTACCGAAATTGCATACAGACTCGAGCTGTTCGGAGTTCGCGGTGACACCGGAGTTTATGTGCGAGGTCCAAAGTGAGCCAAAGTGGAAAGATTTGAATAATAACATGAATGTCCTTGATTTTCCATTTAATTACATGGATGTCAATATAGATAATGCTTTTGCTTTGCAGTTTTCGGGATATACTTAGATGTTTTCATGTACCTATAGAAACATTTTGAATTAGTGGCGGCTGATCAATTTGTTTTTATGGAGCTAATCGCACGGTAGCACGAGACTAAAAGTCTATGAGTGTGCCTGTGTGAGAGCATACAGAACCATTTTAAAATTTATCCCAATGATGGATTAGAAGATGGTGAAAAATTATTTGTATATTGTAAGAATAGAAAGTCATTTGTTGGAAATTATATGTTAAACTAGGTCGATGCCCGTGTTTGCGGTGATTTTGATAATTTTAATAATAATAATTTAAATTCATGCTATGTTATTTTAAATTTTTTAAGAGTCCTATTTAAATTAATTGATAAATTAATAGATTTAAGATCAAAATTTAAATCAAACTAATAAATTTGATATAATTAAAATAATTATTGATTAATTTTAAAAAGTTTCATTTTTAGAACTCGCATTAATTAATGCAAAATTTTGATAATACCCATCTTTCCCCAATACACTGATTATCTAATGAAGTTTTAGATTTTGATAAAAAAAGAAGCTGCTTCAATATGTCACCAAATCATACTTAATTTATTTTAATTGGGAAGACTTGGCTAAAATTGTAATAAAATACTATAAATAAGGTTATGATTGATATAATAAAAAGTTTAGTTTGTGTTAATAAAAGCGGGAAAATTTTAAAAATTTGGATTCATTAAGCCAATTAGAAATGAAATACAAATGAAAGTTTGGACGTTAAACTCACAAGCTGAATAAGGTTTAAATAATAGCAACCCAGTTATTCTTAAAGTACTACTGTAAATGTAAATTTAAGAACAAATAAAACAAATTTAAAATTTAATGCATAATGGAGATGATGATTCCATTTATTGGCTCTAGAAGTGTGGTATGTAGCCGGTTTGGCATGAAGCTGAAAATAACTCAAGTACAGTACAATGGAGCTAAAATTTCCATTGCGTGACAACAATTTAATGAAGCTAAAATTTACACGAATTAATCATCAGCAAGGATAAACATCACATGGATTCAAAATCAAAATGAAAATTGAATATATAACAAAAAGAAGGTTCATTATCAATGATCATCTGAATTTTCGTGTCGAGAAACAAATTGAAATGTCAAGATACAATTATGAATTGTCTATCTCAATATGAAGTTAACATTTTGCCGATGTTTTTAAGAAAATTGAAGATCAAGCCAAATACCAAAACAAAAATCTTGTCAATATCCAAACATCCCATAATATCTATCTACTAAAATTTACAATCCTCTAGCTAGTAGTAAAAATTTATTATCAGCATCATTTGCTACTCTTGACCCAAAATTTTGAAATAAGAAAATAATGCCACGAGTCCTAAAGTTTCGTAATTTTGGACCAAGTAGGTCGGAAAATGGACACTGACATGAGATTTATTTCAAAATTTTGGGTCATTACACTTCATCAGGTCATTACTACAAGGTCATGTATATATAAAAGTTGATCGAATATAACAGCTATAAGCCATAACAGTAATAATCCGAATGATCCTACTAGAATTCGGTAGATCTTAGATCACATATCTAACACGTTTTTCCAAATATTTGAGATTGCATATACTATTTAACTACTCTAAAGATTCTAGAAGATACAGATCTCACGGATATTGGAGATGTTTTTCTGTTTAGAATCACATTCCTATTTAAAAGTTCTATTCTATTTAGGACTCATCTCTAAATAGGACTCCTGCTAAAGGTATTTTTTCGTGCTCACTATAAAAAGACTTGAGATATGCCTACACACGCAGATCAGTTAATTACGAAATAATACTCACTTAAACTCAATACTGACTTAAGCATCAGAGTGCTCATCACCATCCGATCAGCCATCTACCTTATTTTGCATGTCAATCGCCATTGAGAAAGCAAACTCCATTAATAACTTTTTGTTAATGTAAAATTGAAAATTTAATTACTAAAATATAATAAATTGAACATGTAAATATACTATATTCAATATCCGAAAAAAACTCTAACCCAAAAATAAAAAACTTGTAATCTAAATTTTTTTCACTTGTTTCCATCAACTTTTATATATACATGACCTTCATGGATCTCTTGTCTAACTTTCGGTCGGCGAGCTTTCAATTGCTTCTCTTTTAGATTCTTGATCAACATTATAAACAAACAAATTAGAAACAATCAAATAAGCAAGAAAATTGACTAGACTCAAGATTCCCAAGAATGCATAATAGTAATCTAACCGAGACAAATTTAGATTATCCAGAATCCATCCTCTTGAACCATACTTGTTACTAATATCAGAAATTATTTTCAGTAGAAAACTACTCAAGAAACTACCAATTCCCAAGCTGCTAGTAAAATATGAAGTCCCTAAACTTTTCATTCCTTCTGGGGCTTGATCATAGAAAAACTCCAACTTCGCAACTTCAACAAAAGTATCAGCAACACCCATCAATCCAAACTGAGGAAGAAGAATGAAAATACTGACAGGAATTATATCATTTTTACCGAAAAGATTACGTTCTTTAGCGACGCTTAGTCTCTTTCTTTCAGCGACAAATGCTACGGCCATAATGATGATGTGCAAGATTAAGCCTATTCCAAGTCTTTGTAGCAATGTGATACCTCTAGGGTTCTTGGTGTAGCGTCCGGCGAATGGAACGAAGTAGCGGTCGTATACGACTATGGTGATGAGCATGAAGAGTGTGACGAATGCGGTTAGACAGGCTGGTGGGATTTGGAAATTAGGTCCCATGGTTCTGTCTAAGGTGGTGCCTTGTTTGATGAATAATGTGGATCCTTGAGCCATGACTGCGCTTGGTATGATTGTGGTTAGTAAAATTGGAAGCATTTTCATCATTTGTTTGGTTTCTTCAACTTGGGTCACTGGACATAACTTCCAAGGTGTTGTTGAACTTGATCCACCCTTTAGTACAGCTGCTTTGTCAAGGAACCTGCAAGACTAAACTTGATCAGAATGTAGAAATAGGAGGTCTCAGATTTTATATATATATGTTTTAATTTGATATCAAAACTTTAATTTAAATAATTAAGTATTTAATATTTCTTTTTCAGATTACAATAAGTTGATGTGGTAATCAAATGGCACAATATTCTAAGAATATATGTGCTGCTATATATGACATCATATGATGACCGAGTGAGCTGCTTCACCGCACATAGACTTGAAAGCTGTATATTGTAAAATTATATATTTCAATCAAATTAACCAACTTATCTGGTCCAAATTGAAATTTTACCATTTTGAATTCGGTTCAATTTAAACTGAATCCACAAAAATCAAATATTTATAAATACGGTCAATTCAAATCAAACTTTTCAAAAACCTCCAATTTTATCATATCTTATATTTTTAGCTTTGAATTATATACATTAATCCAATTTAATAGTCTATTCATCTAAAAATCAGATATTTTTTAATTTTGAACCAAATCTAAGTTTTTTCAATTAAAAATTAGGATATATTTGCCAAATTAGAATTTAGAGTTGAAAAAACTTAAAAAGATTTGACTTTCTTCAGTTTTTAAAATGAGCACAGTAGTTGGATAAAACTGAAATTTATTTGACGATTTTAAAAAAAATTGGTTAGAATTAACCGTACCCGAAAAACTGAGTTGTATTTGGATTTTATTTCCATGAAGCCATTTTATAAACTATGTAATATAATAAAGATATGACATGCAAATGAATTTACCGTAAAGAAGGGGTGTGATCAATTCTAAACTTATTAGATCTTGAATACTCCTCTATACAAACTTCATGAAGCTCCTTAGGATCATTAGGAACAGGAACCTTCCAATTACTCACAGCAGCAACCAAAACCTGAGCTATCTTAGTAAAAGGACTACCAGAAGGAACCTTATGCCTATAAAACGGTGAACCAATCAAGAACACGATTATGGAAATTGCGAGGCCAGCAGTAGGAAGAGCATACCCTAAGCTCCAACCAACATTATCTTGAATGTAAATCAAGAATGTGTTTGAAAAAAGGGTGCCAAAGAAAATGCTGAACATCCACCAGTTAAAGAACGAGAGCTTTTGGGTCCTTTCCTTGGGTTCAAAGTCATCGAATTGGTCTGCTCCCATTGTGGAAATGTTGGGTTTGGTTCCACCTGTGCCGAGTGCTATTGTGTATAGTGCACCGTAGAAGACGATCTTTGGTAAAGTGTAGGAGGTTTTCTTGCTGCATAGCTCTTCGGTGATGCCATTAGGGCATGGTGGAGGTCTTAGTGCATGTAATGAAACTGCTAGGGTTAGGAGAGACATTCCCTGTTTCATTTGTATAAGAATTAATGTAGAATATCAGCACTCATTTTGTAAGAATTCTTGTGGTTTCTATTTCATCAACAACAACCAAATACGTGCTCAATTCTGCATGGTGCTGGTCTATATATTGCACAATATCTTGTTTTTATAAATTAATTATTTTCCGTTTTTCATTTTAAGTATTTTATATTTGAGTATTCTCGTTTCAACATTTCCGATCATGTACAATATATATATAGGAAATTTGATTGAAAATTTGAGCAAATAGCTAAGTATATTACCAAGAGATAAATGGCAGAAGCAACGAGAAAAGTGCGAAAGCGACCGAGATGAGCATCAGCAATATAAGCACCAAAAATGGGGAGCATCCAAACAGTTCCACCCCAATTTGTAACGTTATTTGCTGATTTTACAGTCCCTTCATGCAGCTTCTTTGTCAAATACAACACCAAATTTGATGCTATTCCATAATACGCCATTCTCTCAAATATTTCATACCCTAAAATTTACAAAAATCTTATCAACTTCTTAACTACAATCTAATATAGTAGTAATAGTCTTAATTACGTACCATTATGCATTGCTTAAAAAATACTTGTGGGTCGGTTATTGAATTTCAAATTTTTGTATAGGTAAAAAAATATCGATTTTTCCACCACGAAATGAATTCTAAATGATAATTTGCTTATACGAAAATGGAAAAATTGGATAGACGCACATTTTTCCGACGTCCAAGTAAGAAATTAATCGCCATAGTTCATTTAGTAACCTTCCGCTATTGAGAAAATTGATATTTAATTACCTAAATGTAAAAATACTATAGTTTGATAATCGCGAAAAAATAAACCCGGTTATGCATATATAACACTTACCAACTATGAAGGAACAAGCTTTCCATCTCCCAGTGTTTGATCTTAAGACAGGTTGACCTTTGAGATCAACAGTGCCATCTTCAGTATAATCTGAATGAACTTTTTCTTCTATGTTTGCCATTTGGTATGGAGAAATAAAGCTATAGGCAGAGAGATTTTTAGAGGTCTCAATAACACATCATGTGAGTCCTATGTTGCCTTTTATAAAGCATATATATAACGAATATATTTTTTAATTTATTAAAGTTATAATGCACCGTGTGAGTTAAATAATAAAATAATAGTGTTTTTCTTTATACTCGTTAAAAATGATTCGAGATAGCCATAAATTTTTATAAAACAAAAATATTAATAAGAATATTTTTGACTGGTGCATATATTAAATGTTTTAATTCGCTCAATATTAAGAAAAATTGTTTATGTCGTGAATTTTTCCTCTTTATTTGTATTTATATATTTAACTTACGCAATTAAGAAATAGTACTTTGACACAATTATTTTCCTACAGTGCATAAAATTAATATTTTATCTAATGAGTCAGTGATGTTTTAATTTCTAGCTTGTTTGTGGATGTGAAAAACTTGAAATTTGAAAAAGAAATAGTGTTCATTCTTCTTTAATGATGTTTAAACTAACCTATACTTTGTTTCATGCTTATCATCACCTAAAATCTTGGTAGGTGGGTCACTTGAAAGTTGTCTTATGTGATCTTTATATTTTTTTTCCCTTTATTTAAGGTTGTTTTGAATTTATTAGGCATTTGCTAATTTGTGAATAGTGTATAAAACTATTTTAAGCTAGGGAATAAATATGGGAGAGTGAAGCATTCCTGTTTAGTGAGAAAATTCCAATTTGATTGACTTTAGAAGAAAAAAAATCTCTAAATAAGTGATTATTAATTATGTTACAAGAAATAGAGTTTGTCTAATTGAATTGGTCACCAGTCACCTCCTTCATGGTATGTGGTAGTTATTCAACAACTAAACTTTTTAACTTATCATAAAGAATAGCTGAGCATGGAATTTTCAGTTAATTAATATAATCTCTACCAAAAATATATATAGTCATTATATTTTATATTACTTTTATATTTGTATATTACTAACATGCATATAGGTAATTGTTAAAAGGCATATTGCCAAAATTTACCCAAATTTTTGAAAAGTTATAAATCTAATTTGACCAATTTGTTGGAAATCTATTCAATTTTCTAACATCATTTGAATACCTTTTAAAATCGATTTATCTGAACATATAACATTTCAGTTGATAATATTTTTAGAATTACACATTCAATTGTCACACTGGCAACTTTTAAAATGAACAAGTATCAATTCACCCCTCAATTTAGCATGAAATATCAAAAAAAGTCATTTTTAAGAAAATCAGTCAAAAAAACTCAAAGGTTTGCATTTTCGTATCATTTTTCCTCCTCCGCAACCCGCCGTTGTTCCCTCTTTCATTTCCTCCTGCTCGAATATGTCGTTGCCTCCTCTCCATCTCTAGCAGCAAACTGTTGCTGTTTCCTCTGCCATTTTCCCATGCTTAATTAGGGGAAAATGGAACGAAGATGAAAAAGATGTGGTGGTAAAAATTGAAAAAATGCTTAAAATATCTGTAATCTTATTTTAGTTTGATATGATATATAAATTTTTAATTTGTTATGATTCATAAACTTTTAATTTTATTGACATGCCATACTTAAATTTTGAAATTTTAAATATATGAAAGTCAGAATAAAATATTCCTGCTCTCTTTTCTCTTTCAAATAAAAAACTCTAGCCGTCAAGAGTTTTTCTTTTGTTTTTCACTTCGGCTGCTGCAATGGTTTATTTTTGCCGTTGACGGTAGCCATTTCTTTTTATTGCTTTAGGATAAAATAAATAGCCGACTCCTTTTCATCTTTTTTTATTTTTGTTGATAAATCTATTGATGAGGCGCATCAATTTTAATATATATACAAATCCAGAATCAGAGATATATCAATACCTTTCAAGACTGAAGATGAAAGGTTATATTAGTTTTTTTCTATATCTTTATTATAGCGATTGTCTTTCTTTACGAAAGTTTTGTTATCCTTTCTATATGAAAGATTTGTTTGTCTTCTTTATAAGGATTTGTGAGTGTTAGAGAATAATTGGATTTTATTGAGATAGAGCAGTTATGTAATTTTATTTTTTATTTTTTAAGACGATCTGCAAATCAAGATTTTACATCTTGTTACATGTCAGGTTATTAAAGACAGTTATACCCTTTCTAAATTTTTACACTTGTAACTGCTTAATATTGGAAGATTATTTGATTGTAAAAAAAAATATATGAAAGTCATAATTGGACTATAAAAATCATCATGTGTTAATTTAAAAAAATATAGTAATTATTAGGCCTAATTACTTAAAAAAAACCACACCTTATAAAAAATTTTCGTTTATATCCTGATCTAGGAAAAAATTCATTTATACCCTATTTTTTCTTTTTTCGTTTTCAACTGTATCCCAAAATTTTATTTTTTGACAATTTAATTAATTAAAAGATGAAAATATTAAAAATAATTAAATAGAAGGATTATATTTTTTTTTTCTATTTAAAAAAAGTAAAAATAAATACTTCAATTTTAAAAATATTTAATTAAATATAAAAATTAATTACATTTAATATTTTTATTAAAAAACTAATTAAATTAAAAAATAATTCCGACAAACCACTGTACTTTTCCAATTTATACACTGCTATAGATTTTTTTATGAAAAATTTAATTTTTTTTATTTATTTTTTCCGTCTCTACTCCTACTCCATGGAGGAGGAGCACACATGGAAAGAGGAGCAGATTGCTCCTCCCTTCCATGTGAAGGAGGAGCGATATGCTCTTCCTTCACATGGAAGGAGGAGCACAGATCTGCTCCTCCTTCATGGAGCAGATTTGTGCTGGAGGAGCAGCGGGCTCCTCCTTTGAACGGAGAATTGAAATTTGTTTTTTATAAAAAATTATATATCTTTACGATTTTGTATTTAAAAATATTAATAATTAATATAAATTAAATAATTATTATAAGTTTAATTTTGCAAAGAAGGTATTTTTATACTCTTAATAATATTAAAGTCTAATTAGAATATAGGTTAAAAAAATGAAGGACTATTTTAAATGTTTTTTAAATGAAAAAAAGTTCAATTTAATGCTTTAAGATTGAGTTGAAAACGAAAAATTTAAAATAAGGTACAAATGAACTTTTTCATAGGTTAGGGTATAAACGAAAAAATATTATAAGGTGGAGTTTTTTAAGTAATTAGGCTTAATTATTGTTATTCTCCAAATAAGAGTCAAAATATGGTTCTTATGAGCGGTTTAACAAAACATATTCCAATTACAAAAGCTGCTTTTTAGAGGGTGTTTTTAAACCTTTTTCCATAATTTTAATAGTGTCACACCTGGTGCCGTAACTAGAGGAAGGAGGATAATTATACAACGCAACGGTTGCGCCACATCATTTATGCAACTGAGGCGTTAGCCATGTGTAAATATTTAATGAATATAAATAATAATTAAATATTCCCTATCGCAAATGCTCATTGGCTTATTATAAAAATGATGTGGCACAACAGTTGCATGAGATAAACACTCGAGGAAGAAAGATTTGATATAAAAATGCAAAAATTTTAAATATTTTTGAACTATTATCTTGTGAATGATTTTTAATATTTCATGCCAATTTGAAAGGGGTGAATTGATCCTTTATACATTTTTGAAAAAATAAATAAATTTCCAGATCAAATTGTGAGAGAACTTTAAAAGATTTAAATAAGTTTTTAGAAATAAAAGAATAATCTTTTAGCACCATTAGACCTTAAAAGTGTTAAATTATATCATTACTCTTGTGCTTTTAAAGTGACTGCAATAGAGTAAATAGTTTTGATATGAAGAGTAGTTGCAGAATAATAAAACTGTGCTTTAACTTACTTTCATGCACATACAATCAGGGCCGTGCAAAAACCAAATCAAATCAGCAAATAGAGTTGCCCAGAGCATGGTACATGGTAGACCATCTTGCATTCGTACCTGCCTTTCGTGTAGGACGGTCCGCCATGCTCTGGGCAAGAATTTCCCCTGTACTTCGCATACAAATCAGGCAAATTTCAACATACATACATACACAACAATAATAATTAACAGCTAAGATGGATAGGGCATCCAATAATACCTCAATCATTAAAGATCAAAATGTAAAATCAAGCTAACAAAGCATCTTTGCCTCTCCAAGGTACCTAGGCGCATTCTTCGAGTTCGAAAAACATCTCTATCAGATGGAAATAATGGCATCAATTGCTAAGATTTCACTAGAACACTAAGACAAAAAACTATACTGATTACGGATAATGCACAAGCTTCTATATGCTAACACTTCTAATCAGACATGTCTTAGATCACAAACTGACCATGTCAAAGAATTGAATTCACCAGATTAACCAATTTATTTTCAAGAATGTATAAGAAATTTACAGACAAAAATGAAAGCAACTATCAATTATACAGAGAAGAATCATAGGATGGTCTAAATGGGAGCCCACAAGATGGCGATGCATATCTTTCTTCCAGGTGATGCAGCACTTGATGGGCACCATTGAATCCATCTGTTAGCAAACATCCAACATTGAAGCACAAAAAAAAAAAGTTATGCTGATGAATGATAGATAAATCTACTAAGTGGGAGCCAAAATGATATCTCTTAGACCGAAATACGCTCATAGAAAAAACATAATGTTTCTAGTACATAAGTCACTCTTCTACTTATTTCTAACTCCCAAACACTAGCCAGTTCTATAGTCGATACTAAATTAAAGGTGTATACATCAAACAGAGAAAAATGAGAAAAAGAAAATGAAGAAAAAATCACCCTACAACTTATACACATACCACATTTTAGAATGGGATGACTCCTGCCTCACTCCATAATCTGCATGAGAGGTCAAGTGAACAAAGCATCATCGAGCCACCCCACTCTACAGTCCACTCCATGCCACAAAACCCAAATACCATACATTCACTTGCACAGTAGAGTTCAGCACTCTCTCCTGTACAAAAGGGCAAATAAAGGAAACGAAATGATTATGCCTCTTCATAACACAATAATACCACTATGTTACGACGGCTACCACTCGTACTTGGTGATAAATGCTATAATACCTAAAGATCATGAAGCTTCTATACTCCGCAGTCTCTATCATACCAAATGTAGCAGCTAATAGCTAAGCAGAATAGCTAGTATAATAACATGTTCTAAGGAAATAAGAAAACTTAAGATAGCACCAAATTCTAGCAAATCAATGAGTATCAACTAAAAACCATAATCACTTAAACATCAATACTAATAGAAAATGCATATAGCACTACTCCAGATTTAAACATAAAAGAAAAGGAAAGAAAAAAAGATAAACCAACAAACTTAAAGTTAACAATTGCAACTTCATAGCAAATACTGCTAAATAAGAAATACTGCCACTACTTGGAGCTAGTAGCCGCTATATACTAGCAGATAACTACTGCAAACTACAACTAGGGTTTCAAGCAATCCAACCATTCCCAGGATTTGTTGTCATCAATGCATTTGCTCTCGAAATCCAAAGCCCATCACCACTGAAAGATAAATAGACGCCTGCGTATGAATCCCTGCAAAACTGAATCACCAATCACTGTTGTGATGCCTGCCGTGAGTGAGCACCACCATAGCCACCATAACCACTTGATGCTTGTGAAGGATCCGTCCCCCAAGATTCATCCCCATATCCTGTATTTGCATTAGCATCGCCATAGCCACCACCATAGCTACCTTCATTTCCCTGTTGCTCTCCACCACCAGTGCCAATGCTGCCACCATTATTTGGGGCATTTCCAGCACGACCTCCAGCAGCTCCATATCCACCAGGATAAGAACCGTCACTTCCACCGTAATTGTTGTAGCCATATCCCCCATAGGCAGAAGCTCCACCAGTGGATTGACCAACAGGACCGGATGAAGAATTTCCACCACCTGATGCACCCCATGGAGCTGTGACCCCGTAACTAGCATTCGCACCATAACTGGAAGGAACTTGGCTGCCCCAATTATTTTTCAAAGCACCAGGCATTCCATATGCACCTGTTGGACCACCGCCATAACCACCAACACCATAACCACCATAACCACCAAAACCTACTCCACTATTTGCTGCCCCATAACCATAACCTGGAGCAACATAACCAGAATAAGGCGGATACGCGCCTGCAGATGTTTGCGTCTGTAAATATCTATTTCCATCCATTCGGCTATCAACGCCACTTGTATTGCCACCAGCGGAGCCATAACCTTGATAGCTTCCACTACGGCCCCCACCACCTGGATTAGAATCTTTTGGAAGTGCTCGTTTTACCTCTACAAGTTTACCATTCAGCTCATGGAAGTTCTTGTGAAGTACTCTATCAACCGCATCTTCAGCATCAAATGTGATGAATCCAAAGCCACGAGGCCTCTGAGTATGCTGATCAAACATAATCACCACATCAGTTACATGACCGTAATCCTGAAAATATTCACGGAATCCCTCTTCAGTCAGAGAGGACGGTAAACCACCAACAAATATTTTCTTCGTCTTAAAATTTCCACCTCCACCAGAGCCTCTGCCGGAATTAGAGTTACCCGGTCTAGACGAGGTCTGTTGTTCTTCTCTTGAAAGAGCCCTTTTAGCTTCCACCTGTGTGCCCAAAGCCATAATTTAAACTAACTAAATAACACAAAATGCATACAAATGGATACTAAAAGAAAAATTGAGCATCCATAAAACCCATTAACGATTATAACAATTTCCCAAACCTAATAATACCTCATAAATTACCCCCAAATAAAGAATCCAAAAAATTAAAACTAATCAAATGCAGATAAACTTAACCAAGACCCAGAAACCAAAACATCAAAATTAAGCAAAAAGACCAAAACTCTCAGCTAATAAAACACAATTAGAACACAAATTCACAAACCTAATGATACACATAAACCACCCACAAATAAATCATCCAACAAATCAAAAACGAATCAAATGCAGATAAAATTAACCAATACCCAGAAACAAAAACGTTAACATTAAGTAAAAAGACCAAAACTTTGAACAAATTAAAAAGAGGGGGGCATTACAGTACGGCCATCAATAGAATGTTGATCTTGAAGAACACGATCGAGAACAGAAGGATCTGAGAAGACAACAAAACCAAAGCCACGAGGACGGCCGGTGGTTTTGTCACGCATGATTACAACTTGAGAGACATCACCGTACTGATTGAAGTGGTCTCTGAGAGTATCTTCAGTTGTGTCCCATGCTATTCCTCCTATGAATACCTTTCCCTCGTCTGAATCCATCGCTTTTTGGTTTTAATTGTTGGTGTTGATTGGGAGTGTTTCTTTGAAATTCTCTGTTGGTGGTTGATTTTTTTGGGTTTGGTTACAGAGAGAATAAGAATGGAGGGAATTTGGGTTCTCTAATTCTAGGGTTTTTCGTTTTACTTTTTATTTATGATTATCGGCTCCAGTTATATTATTAATTTAAAATACTTTGATATCACCAATGGGGTGGTGGCGCAGTTGGCTAGCGCGTAGGTCTCATAGCTTCTGAGTTATCCTGAGGTCGAGAGTTCGAGCCTCTCTCACCCCATTCCTTTTTTTTTTGTTTCCAAAACTAATTTAATAATTTCGAGTCCAAGCCAATCAATTCAAGACCTTGTAACATTTTCAAATTTTTTTCGGGTCAGAATATTTATGACGATATTTGGCATCTTGAATAAGCTTTCTCGCGGTTACTAAGTTTCAATATACTCAACTAAAAAAAAGGGCTAAATTCTCTTCTTTTTTTTTCTCCGACAAACTCTAACCGTTTAGAACTTTTTATTTATTTATTCTTCGGCAGCCATCAATAACTTAAATTTTTATATCCTTTATTTATATTATTTTAATTTCATAGAATATAATAAATAGCCAATTCTTTTTCATTTTTTGGATAAATTAAAATTTATCACGAAACGCAATTCAATTATCAAGAACCGAAAATATATTGAAGATCTTTCATCAGCAAAATGAATTCGTCTATGAGGTATACTAGTTTTATTTATTTTTTATTATTTGTATTTTTTATGAATGCTTTTTTTTGTCCTTTCTTTATGAAAGATTTGTTGTCATTTCTCTGTGAAAGGTGTGCTGTCTCTTTTTTAGAAGGAGTTATGATCAAGTGTTGATTGAATCGGATGCTGTGAGTTTACAGGTGATTGGAGAAGTTTGAACGAAGAGTGATTAAAGATTGCACACCTAATTCGCGAAACAGTTAGTAATTTATTTTTATTTTCGTAAGTAAAATCTGCGAATTAGGCATTATGTTGTCTGTTTCATGTCAGATCATCGGGTTTAATTTTTCAAATTACCTCAATTTTTTTACAAATGTAACTGTTTCATATTCAATTTATGAGATCCGATAAATTCAAAAAAAAAATCAATATACTCCAAGATCAAAAAAATACAAAGCGCCACAATTAAACATCAGTTAAACAAAATATTAGGATCAACGGCTTCTAGTTTGGTCTTGTTTGTATTTTTATTTTTTTGTTGGGATTATTTTCTCTCTCTTTTAAAAAAATTGTACATAAATTTAAGCGGAAAACAATAGTAACATTAGAGTTAATTCATGTCATAATTATAAAAATAATAATTTAATTAATCAAATCATACAAATAGAAAATTTGTGCTCTAACCAATATTTCATATTTTAATCATGAGGAAATTGATGTAAAGCCTTCTACATATGTTATAATTTACAGTTTGATATTTCTTGTTTGAAAATCAAACAATTTAATACTTTGGTTTCAATTCCATTAAAAATTAGACACTTTTGTTAGTTATATTAACAATTTTATATTCACTTTCAAATGATTTAGTACCTCACTTTTACGTTAACGATTTGGTACCTCACTTTTAATTATATTAATATTTAGTACCTCATTTTTAAACGATTTGTTACCTCACTTTCAATTATATTAACTATTTAGTCCTCGTTTTTAAACGATTTGGTACCTCACTATGAGCGAAGCAGGGTTTGGAGGTTGTTCGCCCAAGACTTATGGGTGATTTCTCGATCTGGAAATTGATTTTGAAAATGGAGTTGCCACCTAGTTCAACAAGGAAATGTCTTTTAATCCGACTAGGTAACCTTACTCGCTTATGGGTAAGATTATTGTACATCGAACCAAAATACTAGATTCGTGGACCTTCCAAAGACTCGTGTGCTTGGTTTATCGGCTACCAGTTTCATTTTTTGGACATATTTGCATTAATCTCATCTCAACAGTATATGCAGTCCATAGGATATAAAGCTGGTAAATAAACATTTATGAAACCTTGTAAACAGATTTGACCCGTATATGACTCGAGTTGAACTGGAATTTGAGGCAAGTAACAGGTGCTACTAAGTATACATCTAACCTTAGAAGTTTCTAACAAGTATCAAAAGTCTGGCTGGTCTGGATTGATTACATGCAGAAAGTCTAAATCTGGATGTCTAAGTTTGATTGATTTTATTAGGTGATCTTGAAAAACCTATACAATTGTTACTACTCATTTCATGGAAGTCCTACGATGCGTAAGTGATGGGTTGTAATTGCATGAGGCGTGGATTATAGGGTGATTTTAATGAAATTCTTTGGCAAAGAGAACGAACAAGGGGTCACAGTAGAGAAGAGAGAATGACGAGACAATTTAGAGAGGCTGTTTCGGAGGCTCATGTAGAGAAGATGCCATCAAAAGGCTCTCGTTTTACTTGGTGTAGGGGAAATGGTGACCGTGACCCAATCCTTGAAAGACTGGACCATATTTTAGGCAACTCTGATTGGGGAAATATGTTCCCTACAACTATGTTTTTTATTTTTCCTAGAAAGAATTATGATCATTCCCCACTGCTTCTAGGGACGGAATATAAAAGCAGCAACAAAGTAGAAAAACGATACAAAGCTCAACGGTTCGCAACGATGTGGGTTAGAAGAGCAGATTGTGAGGACGTGATTCAAGAAATTTGGGGTGCGGATAGGGAATTTAATTCGGCTACTACCTGGAACAAAATTTTAAATGTTTTGTCGCAGCTTTATAGTGGAACAAAAATATGGTGGGGAACCTATCAAAACCTATCCGGAAGCAGGGAGAGTTGTTGGCTAGTCTTCAGGTAGGAGTTCCAAATGCCAAGCAATATCAGAATATTAAGAAGGCTGAAGTAGAGCTGAATGAATTTCTTCGTAGTGAAGAAGTGATGTGGAAGCAAAGAGCAAAGGTGTCATGGCTGAAAGACAGCGACAAAAATACCTCATTTTCACCAAAAAGCTTCGCTGTGAAGACAGAAAAATACTATAGTTGGTCGATATGATATTGATGGCGTGTGGAGGGAGGATACAGTAGGCATAGGCAGAGTGGCGATAGATTACTTTCAGCAGCTGCTTGCTAGTTCTAATCCTATTGAATATGATGCATCGCTAGAGGGAATCAACAAAAGGTTGTCTGAAAAAATGATGGCTGATTTGAGCAGATTGTATGCCGAGGAGGAAATTATTAGAGCTCTGAAACATATGAACCTATATAAGGCCCCGAGTCCAAATGGTATGTCACCTTTATTTTTCCAAAATTATTGGCACATTGTTAAGAGAGATGTGAAGACTTTGGTGCTGGATATTCTGAATGGGGTTGAGCTTCCCAACAGTTTTAATCATACGCACGTAGTGTTGATCCTAAAAGTAAAAAACCCAGAAACTATGGAAGAATACAGGCCAATCAGTCTTTGCAGTGTGATTTATAAACTTGTCTCTAAAGTTATAACTAACATACTGAAATTTGTTCTTACTCACACTGTATCGGAGAATTAAAGTGCTTTTATGTCGGGTCGTCTGATTACTAACAATATTCTGGTTGCTTTTGAATGTTTCCACCACATGCACATGAAGAGAAAGACTAAGCAAAGCTTTATGGCTATTAAACTTGATATGAGCGAGGCCTACAATAGGGTGGAGTGGAGTTTCGTAGATGCAATTTGGAGAAGGTTGGTTTCCCTAGGAGGTTTATAGAGCTATTAATGCGTTGTATTTCCTCGGTATCATTCTCGGTTCTGATCAACGGTGTCCCCAAGACAGTTTTGCTCCTAAGAGGGGTCTCAAGTAAAGAGATCTGCTATCCTCGTTCCTGTTTATCCTTTATGCGAAAGCTTTTCCTGGTCTTATATCCAATGCAGTATGTCTAAAAACACTGCATGGTATAAAGATTGCGAGACGTGCGCCGACTATCTCGCATTTATTTTTTGCTGAAGACTCCATTATTTTTGCTTGGGAAAATGAAGAATAGAGGGATGAAGTTAAAAAAATTATTAAGTGTAATGAGATGGCATCGGGGCAGATCATAAGTTTTGATAAGACGACTATTTCATTTCGCCAAAATCTGAAACCTGATTCTTGGAGAACTCTAGCAAGGAATCTAGGAGTGAAAGAGGCGGTTCATCACGACCGATATATCTAGGTCTTTCGACGTTTGTGGGTAGATTTAAAAGAGAAATTTTCAATATCCTTCTTGAAAAGGTGTGGAAGAAACTGAACGGATGGAAAGAAAAGTTTCTCATGAAGGGTGCTAAAGAGGTGCTTCTCAAAGCGGTTGTCCAGGCTATTCCAACGTATACGATGGGGTTTTTTAAGCTTCCTATCTCGGTTTATAGAGAACTCCAGAGCTTGATGTCTAAATTTTGGTGAAAAAATGACGATGGTAAGAGAGGCATGGCTTGGGTTGGATGGGAAAAGATGTGCATAGCAAAGCGGTGTTGAGGTCTTGGCTTTCAAAATATTGAATGTTTTAATGCGGCGATGTTAACAAAGCAATGTAGGCTGTTGGTTAATAATGAGAATTTTCTAGCCTCAAAGTTAATCAAAGCTTAATACTATCTGAGAACGTCCTTAATTGAAGCGAAAATCTGCATGGGGGTTAGTTATATAGAAAAGTATTCATAGCGCTATTCCGACTCTTAGAAAAGGGTTGAGGCGGAAAATATGAAGGGCTGACAACATTAGAGTTTTCCATGATCCGTGGGTGCCTCATGATAGGCTATTTCATGTGTTTCAGAAATACTATTCTATGGTAAAATTTGCTTACTTCCTGGCTTTAAATGGCAGCTTGTCAGCGATCTCTTTTGGCAACATGGGGACAATGTTTTTGAAAAGCTGGAACAACATTTGGAAGCTCAAAATCCCTCATAAGATCAAGCATTTTGCACGGAGATTGATAAATCGAAGCCTTCTAACAGAGAGCTCTCTTCTTCACCGAACACATATGGGCGATGGTCTATGTTCTAGGTGTGGTATGAATGAAACCATAGACCACATTTTCAAAGATTGCCTTTGGGTTCGTGGAATTTAGTTTGCTAGATTTTTTTACCCTGGATTCGAATAGAGGGGATTGTGTTGATTTTTTAAATTTGGGCAAATTCTTTTCTTCAATCTTTTCAGCAATCCGATTTTGAAAAGTTCTGGATTATGTGCTGGTTGATATGGTCTACCAGGAACCAATATTATCTTAATAACATGGATATTCCTTGTGATACGGTTATAACCTTATGCAACACTTCTTTTGCTGAGTATTTGGTTGCAAACTCGTCAAGCAAGGAAGGGCCTGTGAGATCTGAGTTTCATTGGAAAAAGCCTTATGGCAAATTGGATTAAGGTTAACACTGATGCAAGTAAAGCTTTTGGGAGGAAAATGGGGCCTGGGTTGCATTCTGCGTGATGAAAAAGGGGAAACGATGATGGCGGGTAACAAGTTGTTGAATGAAGACGTTAATATCATTATGGCTGAAGCTGAAGCCGTCTTATTTGGTTTACAAGCAGCGAAAGACTGTGGATTCTCGAACATCTTCATGGAGAGTAGCAATCTCTACCTTATCAACGCCTTACAAGGGGAAGTAGTTTACATAAACGAATCAAATAATATTATCAGAACCATCATGGTAGAAGCTAGTATGTTACATCATGTGTTGTGGAGATTTGCTCCGAGGGAAGCAAACAGAATGGCGCATGGGTTAGCTGCCTTAACTAAGATTGAAGATTGTTGCATTTGCCTGGAACGATATCCTGAAGACCTAGATGAGATTTCTTTGGAGGATACGAGGGATAGAGAAGTTGGCATAGCTACTGTGTTACCTTAGTTGATTTTTTCCTGTGTTTTGTTAGCTCTTTTGTTGTTAGTTTTTCATTAAAAAACTATCCTAAAATAGATTAATATTGTTATAAAGATATTTTTTTCTATTCAAAGTATTAATTATTATTTTTGAATTAGACTTTATCATAGAAAGAGTTAGATTTGTTTCCATTGTTAGTATAATGTCATATCTGATTGATACATCTTCACCAACACTCATTTTTGCATTCCAATCATGTATAGAGGTGGCAAATGGGTGTTCTTGGGCGGGTTTGGGTGGGTTTCTTTGGGTTTGGGTATTTTTGGGTTGGGTAATTTTGGGTCACAATATTTTTGGGCAGTTTTGGGTTGGGTAATTTTGGGTTGGGTTGGGTCATGAAAACCCAAAATTACCCAAAATAGAAAGTGAGATACTTGAAATCTATATTTGAGATAAAAGGTTCAAAATAAAAAAAACCAAATTAATTTTTTTTCAAAGAAATTACTTTTCAAAATATTATTTTTCAGAAACAAATATTTTCCGGGAAAAAAATAATTCTCCCGAAAAAATAATTTTCTGGGAAAAATTAATTTTCCGGGAAAAAAAATAAATTTTTTCGAAAAAAAATAATTTTCTGGAAAAAAATAAATTTTCCGAAAAAAATAAATTTCTGGAAAAAAATAAATTTTTCGAAAAAAAATAATTTTCTGGAAAAAAATAAATTTTTCGAAAAAAATTAATTTTCTGGAAAAAAATAAATTTTTCGAAAAAAAATAATTTTCTGGAAAAAAATAAATTTTCCGAAAAAAATAAATTTCTGGAAAAAAATAAATTTTTCGAAAAAAAATAATTTTCTGGAAAAAAATAAATTTTTCGAAAAAAATTAATTTCCTGGAAAAAAATAAATTTTCCGAAAAAAAAAATAAATTTCTGGAAAAAAAAAATTTCGAAAAAAAAAAAATTCTGGGAAAAAAAATTTCCGAAAAAAAAAAAATTCCGGAAAAAGAAATTTCTGGAAAAAATTGTTTTGAAAAATAAATTATACAACTTATAAATATTATTTTAAAAACTCAAATACTCTTCATATTGAAATTTGTTTGGACTTAATTTCACCCATTGGGTCATTCTTATAAACCCATTTTAGCCCAAAAAATTTTGGGCTAAAATGGGTTGGGTCAAAAATTACCCAAACTTTTTTTGGGTGCAAATGGGTTGTATTTCTTTGGGCGGGTTGGGTTGGGTGCTTGGGTTGGGCATCTGTTTGCCACCTCTAATCATGTATATGATAACCGACAACTTGGACTTCACCTTGTCAGTCACTAATCACTGCACTAATACTAAATCGTTTAAACCCTTTATCAAACCCATTATCCACATGAACATAGAATGCACCTTTTGCTATAGTATTCATTTTGTTGTCATCAGCAGCTACATACTTGGAACTTCCATGATGTCCACCTCTTAAAAACACAGTTATTTCTCTGAGATAATCTTTTAAATAGTTTAAAGCTCGTTCGACCAATTTTCAAATGAAAAAGACGAACCGGTTGCGGGTTGGCTGCGGGCGGTTTTGAGGTCAGAGTTGGACGGTTGCAGCGTGGTCGGAAGCATTTTAACACCGAGATGAATTTAATAAAATTAAAAATTAATTATGTATGTATTAAATTTATTTAGATTTATTAAAATTAATTAAAAAATTTCATTAGTTTAATTCGATTATGGTTTTTTTGTTAGTTTTTTTAAATTTGAAAGATTTATTTGTAATTTTTTGAATGAAAATTTTTTTTTAACCCTAAACTTAATTATTTAAATGGTTTCATCTATGAAGTAAAATAATTGTCTCAAATTGAAAATTTGGGATAGAATTAAAATATAAAAAAAATGAAATTGACGACTTTTTATCATGAGGGTAGAATCAAAAAAGAATAAAAAAACTTAAGGGTTTTTAAGGTATCATGCCTAAAAAGGATATTCTAAGTAAATATTTCTCTAGAAGTTCCACTCTATAATCTACTCTATTCTCTTATATTGCAAATATGTTTCATACGCAATCTACTCTATTCTCTTATATTGCAAATATGTTTCATACGCAATCAAATCCAAATAATTTGATAAGGCTAAACCCAATATGCTAAATACTAATTGAAAATGGAATATCAATAACGGAAAAATGCTATTAACCCATTATTTGGTACCATATTTTTTTTAGTCCATCTTACGTGATAGTATTTAATTCGTTTAATTTCCCTTCAGAAATGTATATCTCAAAAAACAACTTTAAATATATTCACTATTTGATTGACATGTTAGATAAACTAAGTAAAGTGGATTAAAAAGAAGGATTATATAGCATTATTCAGAAATAACACTTACTATAAGAGAAAGAATAAAGTTTAATAATTGAATGTTAATTTTAATTAATTTGATTAAATAATAAATTTCTATAAATTTTAATTATTACCAATATTATCAAGTATACGTACTTTAGTGATAGCCATATATTTAGGGGCAGATACATGGGGTCGAGCAGCCAACCTTTTTCGCCATTTTTTAAATTAGTAGTTTTAAAATACAGAAATAGGGGTGATTTTTTTTAGAGGGACGATCATAACAGATCCTATAAGTGCTAGTTGCGTTTAACTTATAATTTTCTTCTAAAAATTTAAACAATACTTCCGCTGATAAAAAACTTATTAAAAATAACCTAACGACTCGTCGTCTAATTTTTTTAAAAAGCCGAACGTAAAAAATTTAACCCTCATGAGTTGTAATCCTGATTTCGCCCGTGCATGTATTATCAAATTTATATTTTTTTTATTTAAAATTTTAATTTAAGCTTATAATAAACCTTATCTAATTCTTACTATAATACTATTCGTATTCCTACTCTAATTTTTTTTTTTTTTTTTTTTTTTTTTTTTTTTGCCAGAGATAACAATATATAAATAGAAAGAAGAATGACCATCTCATGAAGAAAATGAGTCATTCTTTGAAATAAATGAAGCAATGTGGACTTTATGGCTATTATAAGAGCCATCCAAATACACATTCGTTTAACAAATTAAATTATTCCAAACTTGAATAATTTGCTAAACGAACGGTAGCACGAAAAATAAAATATAATATTAAAAAGAATACTTACCTGTAATCCATTGGCAGAACAAAAGTTTGTACCTGATACTGGAGCAGTATTCCCGAATTATCTACTTGATTTTTGTGGTACGCATAGCAGATGGTAGAGGAGTTCCGCCAATTGACGATGGAGAGTAAAAAGTGTTTGGGAGGCCTCTCGTTTAGAAATATATGTCAAAAAAAAACACAAACAAAGAAAATATTAGACATTGTATTTTATAAATTAATATTATTTTTAAATATTTAGACTGATTTATATACACCCATAAAAGGGAAGTGATATGAAGATATATTGAATATTGTCTTCAATCGCATTTTTATAGTTCTGACATCTATCATTCCTTTTAACTCTCCTTGTTGATAACTAAAATCATTTGCAATTGTTGAAGAAACAACAGATTTATTGACAGTAATTAAAAACCATCAAGCTAAGATTACTTTAACTTTTGTTTGTGTTTTTTATGGGTAATCAATCATAAATATTAAAAAACACACAATCATAAATTAAAGTTATTTTTTTCAGATTTAGAAGTCATTTTCTCAAATTTGGAATGACACTGATCACTATTTATGGAATGACACTGATTTTTCAAATTTTTGATCGGTGTTGATGATTGGGTTGGAAGAAGAGGATTAGCGTTAAAATTGATTAATAATATGAAAAGGGAACAACAATGGCGGAATTATCTACTCTACAAACGACATAATTCAACAAAAAAAACAAGACCAACAAATCGACCACAAACATACTTTGAAATTTGTAAATTCTTGAAACATGAAAGCGGTTAATTAAGTAAGCGTTAGTTTAAGCAAAATTAAGTTACTAAACTAATATAAATCAACCACTAGAACAGAGAAAAAACAGCCATGAGGCATTGATAATACCGTGTTAACAAAGGATTTGGTCGCCATCACCAGAAGGAGAAATGCTAAGAAACTGACTCTCACTTTCTTCTCAAATTTTATTGACTTCAGTTGAATAATATACAAGTGATATATTAAATTACCCTAATTAAACTAAGAAAATTCGTACCTAATAAAACTCTAATTAACAAAAACTAAGAAACGAACCAATAATTAACCTATTAATTTCTATGTAAAATTTTAATCAACAAAAACAGGGACTGTTTATTACCGGATGCAGGGATAGTGGACAGCGGTTACCAGAGTAGTGGACGGCGGGAACGGCATCGGGGATGGCGGGGAACGGTAGGGATTGAAGCAGATGGTGGGGATTTAGTGTTATAATAATCTCATTTCTTACGGGTTGAATTGGCTAAATCTTTTTCTGTATGGCAGATTTGGTCTTCCGGTGAGAAATGATTGATGTTCGGGGGAATGTGTAGTGAGGGAAAAATAATTATTATTCCTACTCTAATTGGACCCGCCAACATTGGTAGTGGGAATCAAGGGCCGAGACACACTCCTGTCAAATTCACAGCCTGTTCTCCACCTTCACTCTCCAATTCTAACGGTCACTTTCCTTTTTCCTTTTCCATTTATTATAATTATAAATTTCCCCTTTCGTCTCCTCCAATTCTCTTGACCGTTTTGTCCCCACCGCCTTTTTCCCCAACGGCAAGAAACGCTCCCCTTCCTCCTCGTTACAATGAAAACCCATTAGCCACATTTTTCTTTCTCTTCTATGAGAACCCGAATTTAAGTTCTAAATTTCAAGAAACCGAAATTAAGTACTTTTTAAAAATAATTTATAAATGGGTTGTTTTCTTGCTTGCTTTGGCTCTTCCAAAGATGATCGGAGACGCCGTAAACACAGATATAAAGTTCAACCCCGTGAACAGGTAAGACTTTATCGAATTGGGTTTTCAAAATTTTGTGTTTTGAGTGTTTGGTTACTGAGAAAACCGCTTGGGAAAACTTTGATACAGTAGGGTTTTAGGGTTTCTGTTTTTTTCTTTTTGGCTTGGTTTGGTTGATAAAAGATTGAATCTTTTTAATTACTGTGTTTGATTATGATTAAAGTTGTTATCTTTATTGCAGAGAAATACCGGTTCTAAACCAGTGCAATTTGCAGTTCCTTTTGTGCATAACAATCCAGAAAATTCTACTAGCCCAGTTTCAGAAACTCTGTAAGTGAACTTAAAGTTTAAGTTTTTGTTTAGCTTGTCTACTGGTTTATGATGCTTTTGTTTTGACATTCAGTGTTTTTCTGGGGTTTTTGGATGTAGGGATAGTAATCCTGAGGAGCAATTGAAGCTTAGCCCTAAGAAGAAAGTTACGTTTGATTCTGTCATCACTACCTATGACCATGTTTCGGTAAAAGACTCGACTGAGTTGTGTGTGGAGAAAGGAGATGGCGCTCAAAGAAAAGGAGAGGAGAAAGAGAAACAAGTTGTGAAACCAAGTCAGGTTCAGTCGTTGTGTTCTGAAGATAGTTCGATCACTTCGAGCTCAGGATCTTACCCGTCTAATCATAGATATGAGAACTGTAGAGACAGTGATGATGAATTAGACTACGGGGAAAGTGATGTTGAGGATGCTGGTGATGATGAGGACGAGGATGATGATGATGATAGCGTGTTAGATTTAGATGACGAATACGAGGATGATAGAGCTTTAGGATCCAGCGGTTATGTTGAGAAAGAAGTGAAGCCAAATTTGAACGCTCGAGACAGAAGTGGTTATGTGCATTCTGTGTTGAACCCGGTAGAAAACCTCACTCAATGGAAGGCTGTGAAGGCAAAAGGGACACCGCCATTGAAGCAGCAGAAAGAGAATCAGACACTGGGTCAAGAACCCCGGAGTTCGTTTAGTTCTGAGCCTAGCCGTAGGGAATTATCATTCAGTTTCAAAGCAAAATCTGATCAATCTAAGACACCAAAGCAAGAAATAGCAGTGGATGCTAGCTTATCGAACTGGTTGGGTTCATCAGAAAGCACACCACTTAAAAAGGCTAGCAGCAAACCAATCAGCTTCGATACTAATTCTCCGGAGAAAAGCACATTGTCAGTGGGATCAAATTCACCATGTAGCTTCGACGACAGACCAATTCTAGGCGCATTAACTCTTGAAGAGCTTAAACAGTATTCTGCTACTAATTCGCCGAGGAGGTCACCTGGCCATAGCCCCGATGAGATGGCTATAATTGGAACTGTTGGAAGCTATTGGAATGACAATGTCTGCACCAAGAATTCTTCGGGGTCAGCTTCTTCGTTCAAAGGAATACCGAACACGACCAGCAAGTATAGGGAGGTATATGTGAGATGAAGTTTGATGGGTACTGTTTTGAATTAGCTTATAGGTTTTGAGTGATGATGATGAACAGAGTTTAACTGAGTTTTTATGCAGGACAAGAGAGTGAATTGGCATTCTACACCATTTGAGACCAGGTTGGAGAGAGCTTTGAATAGTGCAACTGCTGAAGCTTATTGTATTCCCACTTCTAACAATGTTCATTAAACAATCTTGGATTGTTGTCTGGTTTTGTCTTCCATCCATTTTGTTGTGAATTCATGGTTATATGCTGTATACGAGATTGCTGTTGTAATTCTTTCATTGGATTTATTGATTGTCAATACAATGTAGTTCGGTTTTACTATGCTTTTTCTTTTGTTATTATCCTCTTTTTTAGGCTTAATAGCGTAAAAATTCATGAGTTTTATCGTGTTTTGCAAATTTAACACGAACTTTTAATTTAAATAAATTAATGCATGAACTATTAGTTTTTTTGAAGAATAATTTTCTATCAAGAAAATTGTTGATGTGTACGCCGGAATAACCGCCATTCCGGTGTCCACATCAATATTTTTCTGATAGAAAATTGTTCGGTGTTAAAATTGCAAAAAATAAAAAATTGGTGTCTAAATTTGTCAAAATTAAAAGTTCCTTTTTAAATTTGCAAATCACTTTAAATTCGTGATTGTGTACGCTATTAAGCCTTTTTTTTACCTCTGTATACCGTGAATTAAATATAGTCAATAACAACTTTCAAATTAAATTGAGAAATAAGTATTTTTAATTAATTGAGAATTAAATGTTTTTTATTATTTGAAAATTTATCAAATTCAATAATCATCCACTGGATAAATTTTAAGTGAGTGAATTATATCTGAACTCTAAAACTCTACATCTAAAACTCGTTAAGAATTATCTAGAGAAGATGCAATCCTAAATATTTTGAAAATATATTTGTAGATCAATAGAGATTTCGAAAAATAAGATGTAACAACCTTGGTTATTTATTAAATTAAATTGAGAATCACAAACATAAGCTGAAAACATATCAAAAAAAATGACAAAGAATTTTGCACTCCTAAGCAAGAATACAAGCTCATCAAAATCAACATCATTCAATGGCAGAGAAGATGACTTCAAGTATGTATCGTTGAAGGATCTGATTATGTCGGATGTCGTAGAAACAGAAACGGTCGATCTCAGCTGTGATTGTAGCTCTATTGCTTCTTTCAATGATCTCGAAATGTCGCCTAGTCGAGATTCAGGAGATTTAAAGTATGTTTCTTTGGAAGAAATCATACCGTGCAATCTTGCCAGGGTCAATTCTGCAAAATTTTCGACAACGCATCTCTTACGCTTAATCTGGAATGAGTTTAAAACTCGTGCAAATGTTTGTTTTAAATTTATTCATACTCGTCGATATTAGCTATGCATTCAATGTTCTATCCGACGAGTTTGTTTTTTTCTTAATTTAGATTAGTTTTTTCTTCTATGTTTATTGTTTTGATTTATAATTAATTGTAAATGTTTTTTCAGGTAATTTCCATTGAAAAAATATCATGTAAGTAATGCTTTCTGTAATGCTTTTCTTTTTCTATGAAATGTTAATCATGATTCCGAAAAATATAATGTCTCATGCATTTTTTTGTAATGAACATTTCAATTACTAAATATTTGAGATGAATTATACAGAGATTTCTTTTTGGTAGGAGTGAAATAAAAAAAATCCAATTCCATGAAACAATATACGGCTGTTCACATAAATCCCAAAATTTTAGTTTGAGCTAATGATCTCAAGTTTAAGAATTAGTACAATAGTGAAAATGGTATACTATATATGAGAGTCCAATTAATAATAATAAGTATGTTTATTAATTGAATAACTAAGTAGCACAAACATTTTTCAGTTTAGTAAAAGTATTAAAAATTTGGCGTTCTCGACATAAAACTTCATTTTTAACATAGAAAATCTTAAAATAAGTAATTTTTTTATCCATGTTGTGCTATATAGTTGAAAAGTATACAAAATTCCTGATTTTTAATGTGTTTTCAGATCAACATGATAGTCAAAAGGGGTTATTGTCATTGCATAATCTATATTTCAAAACAATTTAAGCCCAGTAATCTTCTTCTTCAATACCCTCTCAAAAAAAAAAATCTTCTTCTTCAATACATTAAATATTGCAGATATTAGATATATATTCTTAACAAGGGTCACTCCATAATAAACAATGCTATATAACCCAACATTTTAACCCGCCTTCTTTAACCCAAATGACGTGGTAATAAAAAAGTGGATGAATTAAAAGTTATTTTTTGAGATATACACTTTTGGAAGGAAATTGGACGAATGAAATGTTGCCACGTAAGGAGAGACATTGAAGGTGGTACAAAATAGTGGATTAAATAGTATTTTTCATAGGCATTTAATTATTAGTCAACACATTCTCAAAAAAAAAAATTATTAGTCAACTCAGAACAAAGCTATAAGTCTTTAAGTTCAAATTTCTACCGATACTATATAATACATTTATTCATTACTAAAAAAAACTTGATAGGTACCAATGGGAGTTGGTTCAAGTGGTAAGCGGCTTGATATTGCTTAAGCAAGGTCTCGGGTTCGAGTCCTTGTGAATGCAGAAAATTCTCACTGGCAGACTCACCCACCATGCCAGGTGCGCGACGCGGGTCGAATCCGGATTAGTCAGGGCGAAGCCTTGGAAACCGGATGGGCTTACCAAAAAAAAAAAACTTGATAGGTTGAATTAGAATAAGATGTTTAAGATATTAATGAATAAAGGTCAATACGGCTCTCGAACTTATGTCACGAGGTCAAATAAATCATTTTTATTTTTCTTAATAAATTAGATCTCCAAACTTGTATTCCAGAATCAAATACGTTCTTTTTTACCTTTTTTAGTTAATTAGATATCAATCTCTTTTAATTTAAGTCAAGTCACCCCTGTGATTTATTTGACCGCGACACGTTTGGGGATTTAATTAACTACAGTGATCTATTTGATTTTAAAATACAAGTTTGAGGATCTATTGACTAAAAAAAAGTTAAAAATAACTTATTTAACTCTGAGACATAAGATATCGATGAATAAAATCTTGCTCGAGTCAGATTTTGAGCCACGCCTCTCCGATTTTGGCACAACTAGACTAGTGAATAAAGACTCATCCAACTGGACTGTAGCAGCCGGATCTTATGGCTACATGGCCCCATGTAAACCACTTTTATGTTTTCTACTATGCTGCACTGAAATTTATCAAATCTTATGTTTCGGCATTTCATTTCTGTTTCAAAAATATTTATGAAACTCCATATTCTTGGAACATATTCTTGCAACATATTCTTGTAAAATATTCTTGCAGCATATTCTTTTAAAATATTCTTTTCATTTATATTTGCAACATATACTTGTAAAACTCCATTTCATTTCATTTATATTTACCACATATTCTTGTAAAATATTCTTTTACCGACATTTCTGTATCCGTAAAACATAGGTTTTCGGTTTGCATTTCATATCAATTGATACTTGCAGAGCTGGCACTCACTATGCGAGTGACCGACAAATGCGAAGGCATCCAGCGGGGCTTTTATCCTCATTGTCATAATTAAAAGCATCGATGTCGAGTATTATGGTGTTGCTTCTAAAGGATGCGCTGGACCAGCGGATTCCACTTCCGACAGGTCAACTAGCAGAGGAAGTTGTTTTTATAGTTAAAGTTGTCTTCTACAAATCCGGAGGAAAGATCGGTCGTACGGTTTGTAGCACAAGAACTAGCAGCACAAACTCAAGGCTACCTACCTGAGCCTTCGGTTGATATAACTCTTAGCAAGTTAGCAGGATATCAAAATTAAAAAATAGGATATAGTTAGTCATATATATACTGTGTGTAAACTTTTCGAGTCTTATATTTTAGAGTTCTGTTTTCATTTCCGGAAACACTTGTTGCTATGATGGAAAGGAGAGGTGCCATGAAACATATACTTGCAAGGTTGGTCAGCAGCAGGAAGCAAAAAATTCCCGTCAATCAACGTACCTAAGTGATCGTGTTGAACTAGAAAGTCCCACATCACAGAAACGGGAAATGTTGAAATGGAAAATTATATTACATGGAAACGTAAATTATTCAAATTGAAAACGGCAAAATGATATAAGTATAAAGTTTTGAGTTTCAAAAGGGTTTTCAGAAGCGGATTTTGCAGTTTCATAAGTGTTTCCAAAAGCGGAATGGTATAGTAGGCAAGCAAAGGAATTCAAACAACAGCAAAATCCAATTACCAGCATTTGGATTTGTCATCATTCAATTATTTGCAGTAATACAAATACAAATATAATTATATTATGTTTATCAGAATTTATTTTAACATCATTATACATCAATTAAATAAAATTAAATTATGAAGTTCTTTTTAATTAAATTTTGTCGTTACCTAATCTATAACTACAAAATTTATTTTTGAAAAACAATTCTGAAATACCATCGGAAACAGAAAATTTACCATATCTTATAATCATAAACTGGATAAGGTATAGTAAGTGAGTGAATTATTATAATCAATAACAACTCTAAACTTTTTAAGAGTTATCTAATGAAGATGTAATCCTAAATTTTTTGAAAATTATTGTAGATCAATACAGAATTTGAAGATTACGATGTAACAACTTTAATTCCTTCTTAAATTAAGTCCTAAATCACAAACATAAGCTAAAAAAAAAAAAATCAAACAAAATGAAAAAGAATTTTGCACTCCTAAGCAAGATAACAAGCTTATCAAAATCAAGATCATTCAATGGCGGAAATGATGACTTCAAGTATATATCGTTGAAGGATCTGATTATATCGGATGTCGTGGAAACCGAAACGGTCGATTTCAGCTGTGACTGTAGCTGCTCTAGTGCAACTTTGTTCGATGATCGCGAAATGCAGCCTAGTCGAGATTCAGGTGATTTGAAGTACATTTCTTTGAAAGATATCATTCCGTGCAATCTTGTTAGAGTCAATTCTGCAAAATTTTCGACAACGCATTTCTTACGTTTTATCTGGAACGAGTTTAAGACTCGTGCAAATGTTTGTTTTAAGTTTATTCATGATCATATGCTCGTCGATATTAGCTATGCATTCAATGTTCTATCCGACGAGTTTGTTTTCTTCCTAATTTAGATTAGTTTAGCTCAAGATTTTAGATCTTTATGAGTATTTTCATTTGTAATTTATTGTACATGGTATTTCCATGTAATTGTCACTGAAAAAATCATGTAAGTATTGCTTTCTGTTATGCTTTCTATGAAATGTTGATAGTGATTCTGAAAAATATAATATATCTTATATGTTCTTTTAATTAACACTAAAAATAAATAATGTGAGAAATCATGCATTCCAATTACCAAATATTAATGATCAATTATACAGAGATTTCTTTTTGGTCGGAATGAAATAAAAAGATCGAATTCCATTAAACAATTTACGGCTGTTCACATAAACCCCACAATTTTAATTTGAGCAAATGAAATCAGTACAAGAGTGAAAATGGTGTTTATATGTATCAAAGTCTAGCTAATTGATAATAAAAAGATAAAATAACACGGACACTTCGTTCAATTAACATTCCCCGTTTCGGAAATGTGTTGGAAACTTGATGTTTTTGGACTCAAAATTTAATTTAAATAGAGAAAACCTTAAAATAATAAGTTGTTACCGCTTCTGTATCCTAGTGTCCCATTTCTTTTATCCGTATTCGGGCTACATAGTTGAAAAGTATACAGAAACCAGTGTTTGCAATATGAAATTATTCATTAGAGTCAAGATAAAGATGTTTTTTCTTTTTCTAATTTGTTATTTCTGATCAACATGATAGTCAAAAAGGGTTGTTGTCATTGCATAAGTTATTTTTCAAAACAATTTAAGCCCAATAATTTTCTTCTTCAATACATTAAACATTGCAGATATAATTCTTATCAAGGGGTCACTATATAGCCATTTATTTGTCAATTCATAACAAAGTTGCAAGTCTTTCAAGTTAAAATTTCCACAGACAATAGTATAATACATTCATTCATATATGTTAAATCAGAATAATCTGTTTAAAATAATAGTCCTTCCCAGAAACTACTGCATATATATATAATCTCTATGTCAGCTTCAGAAAATAAATTTATTTTTCATAATAAGACTAATTTTTAATCTTTTGATAGCTATTGCTACTATTCTTCTATATAAAACTATGACTCATAATATACATTTCAAAATATAAAACATGACTACTCAAAAACTATTTCTTCTTCTTCTTCTCTTCCATTTTCTGTTGATTTCTTTGTTTCCATTGAAGACCACTTCATCAGCAAGAACACAAGCAGAAGCTCTCATAAAATGGAGAAACACCTTGTCATCATCTTCTTCATCTCTCAATTCATGGTCCATCACCAACCTCAACAACCTCTGCAACTGGTCTGCCATTTCCTGCGACAATTCAACTCGAAATATTGCCAAAATCAACATCTCCAATCTGAACATAACTGGATCACTTTCACAATTCAACTTCTCTTTATTTGCAAATATTACCACCTTTGATCTCCACGACAATAACATCGGTCCTGTCATACCGGAAGCGATCAGTAGTCTCTCCAAGCTCACTTACCTGGATTTGAGCAACAATTCTTTCAAAGGAAGAATACCTGTGGAACTTGGCAGATTGGAAAATCTTCAGTATCTGAATCTTTTTTACAATATTTTGAACGGTACTGTTCCGTTTCAGATAAGTAATCTTCAAAATTTGAGGTTCTTGGACCTTGGAGCAAACTCCTTTGAAACTCCTGACTGGTCTGAATTTTCAGTTTTGCCTTCTTTGATGCATATAAGCTTGTTTTTCAATAAATTTACTTCAGGATTTCCTGGTTTCTTATTAAATTGTCCGAATTTGACTTTTCTTGATTTATCATTAAATCAGTTCAGTGGTATGATACCTGAATGGGTATATACCAAGCTTGAAAAGATTGAATATTTGAATCTCACTTCAAATTCATTCCGAGGTTCGTTGTCATCGAACATTTCCAAGCTTTCCAATCTGAAACATCTTCGTTTTGCGAATAATAAGTTTAGTGGTCCGATTACAGACAGTATTAGCTTATTGTCTGGTGTTGAAATTGTTGAGTTATTCAACAATTCATTTGTAGGAAAAATTCCATCTTCTTTAGGACAACTCAGGAATTTAGCATCACTTGATCTCAGGATGAATATCTTAAATTCGACAATTCCGTCCGAGCTTGGCTTTTGTCCTAATCTCACTTACTTGGCCCTGGACATGAATCAGCTTAGTGGGGATATACCTTTGTCCTTGTCCAATCTGAGAAAATTAGTTGATCTGGGTCTATCTAGTAATTTTTTCACAGGGGCAATTTCGCCTTATTTTTTCTCCAATTGGACTGATTTGTCCTCTTTGCAGCTTCAAAACAATCGGTTTTCTGGGCCTATTCCTTCAGAAATTGGTGAAATGACAAAGCTTAATCTTCTTTTTCTCTATAATAACACGTTTTCAGGTTCAATACCCTTTGAGATTGGAAAGTTGCAATTTTTGGTTGCTTTAGACCTGTCAGGAAACCACATTTCAGGACCGATTCCTCTGGCACTTTGGAATCTGACAAACATTGAAACCGTGAGCCTTTTCTCCAACAAAATCAATGGAACCATTCATCCTGATATTGGAAACCTGACAATTCTCAAAAAACTTGATCTCACTGATAACCAACTTCAAGGAGAGTTGCCAGATACTATTTCACTTCTTAGATCTTTACAATTCATTAATTTGTTCAGTAATAATTTCTCTGGTACCATTCCGAGCGACTTTGGCAAGTATAGTCCTTCTTTGTCGTATGCAAGCTTTGCCAACAACAGCTTTGTCGGGGAATTGCCGCGGGAGATTTGTAGCGGTTTTGCTCTCAAGCAGTTGACAGTTAATGATAACAACTTAACTGGCTCATTGCCAACCTGCTTGAGGAATTGCTCAGGATTAATAAGAATCAGACTTGATGGGAACCGATTTACGGGAAACATTACTGATGCATTTGGGGTCCATCCGAATCTTGCTTTCATTTCCCTCAGCAATAATCAGTTTATTGGTGAAATCTCACCTGTTTGGGGAAAGTGTGAAAACCTCACAGATTTTAGGATAGATAGAAATGGAATTTCTGGTGAAATTCCTGCTGACCTTGGAAATTTATCCAAATTGGGTGTTCTACTTCTGGACTCCAATGATTTAAGTGGGACGATTCCCCGTGAATTGGGAAATCTAAGCATGTTATACTGGTTCAACTCGAGCAACAATCACTTGACAGGAGTACTCCCTCGGAGTTTGGGAAGTTTATCAAAGCTTGAATCTATGTATTTATCTGACAACAAGCTTTCAGGAAAAATACCAAGTGAGCTTGGAAATTGTGAGAAGCTGTCAAGCCTGGATTTGAGTCACAACAATTTATCAGGTGAAATTCCTGAAGAGTTGGGCAACTTAAACTCGTTGCGGTACTTGTTGAATCTCAGTAGTAATTCTCTCTCCGGACACATACCAATTAACTTGGGCAAGCTTAAATTATTGGAAAATCTCAATGTCTCGCACAATAATCTTTCAGGAAGAATTCCAACTGCGTTGACCGGTATAATTAGTCTGCATTCTTTTGATTTCTCCTACAATGAGTTGACAGGACCAGTCCCAATTGGCGTGTTCCGAAATGCATCTGCCAAAGCTTTTTCTGGAAACTCAGGCTTGTGTGGAGACATAGAAGGGTTATCACCTTGTGATCTGAGGATTTCTAATGAAAAATCCTCAAAAAACAGCAGAAAGGTTCTTATTAGTGTCATAGTTCCTGTCTGTAGCTTGTTGGTGTTAGCACTAGTCCTTGCTACAGTTCTGATAATTCGTCAGAAAGCGAAACTTCTTGATGAAGAGATTAAAGTTTCTGAAAAGCATAAGAGTTCTGATCCAATGATATGGGGAAGAGAAGGAAAATTCACATTTAGAGACATTGTTAAGGCCACCGAAGATTTCAGCGAAAAGTACTGCGTCGGAAAAGGAGGATTTGGATGTGTTTATAAAGTTGTATTGCCTACAGGTCAAGTTGTTGCAGTCAAGAAACTAAATATATCAGACTCCATTGACATTCCAGAAATTAGTCGCCAGAGTTTCGAGAACGAGATTCGAGTGTTAACAGAAATTAGGCATCGGAACATTATCAAGCTTTACGGATATTGTTCCAGGAGGGAATGCTTGTACTTGGTGTATGAGTATGTTGAGAAAGGAAGCTTAGGAAAAGTTCTATATGGAGTAGAAGGGGAAATTGAGCTTTACTGGGCTAGAAGGGTGAAGATTGTGCAAGGAGTGGCTCATGCCATAGCCTACTTGCACCATGATTGCTCCCCGCCTATTGTTCATCGAGACATATCGATGAACAATATCTTGCTCGAGTCAGATTTCGAGCCACGCCTCTCCGATTTTGGCACAGCAAGACTACTGAATAAAGACTCATCCAATTGGACTGCAGTAGCCGGATCTTATGGCTACATGGCCCCAGGTAAACCAATTTTGTGTTCTCTACTATGTTGTACATATATTTTCTATGTCTTATATTTCGGCATTTCATTTCTTCTCTTAATCCGAAAGTTCATATTTAATATATTTTTGTAAAATGCACTTTTACTAGAATTTATGTTTTTTGTGCAACATAAGTTTTCAGATAGTTATTGATATCAGTTTGTACTCGCAGAGCTGGCACTTACTATGCGAGTGACCGACAAATGCGACATGTATAGCTTTGGAGTGGTGGCACTTGAGGTAATGATGGGAAGGCATCCAGGAGAGCTTTTATCTTCATTGTCATCTTTGAAAGCATCAATGTCAAGTAATCCAGAGTTGTTTCTAAAGGATGTGCTGGACCAGCGGCTTCCACTTCCGACAGGCCGATTAGCTGAGGAAGTTGTTTTTATAGTTAAAGTCGCCTTAACATGTACTCGTACAAATCCGCAGGAAAGACCTGCCATGCGCTTTGTGGCACAAGAACTAGCAGCACAAACTCAAGCCTACCTACCTGAGCCTTTGCATGCTATAACTCTTAGCAAGTTAGCAGGATTTCAAAAGTGAAAAATAGGATATAGTTAGTTATATATACGTGGAAGCTTTTCGAGTCTTACATTTTTCCGTTGCCATTTCCAGAAACAATTCTGAAACAAAAAAACACTAAATTGTTTTGCTGATTTATCCGTTTCCGTGCTACATTGTTAGTTACTAGACCTTGGTATAAATCTGATATCATTTGAAAATTTGAAGAAAATTTGAAGTATAAGACAAAGTGTCTATTGCTGGTCACTAATTTTACACTGATCGCTCTTCTTGAAGACTTAAAAAATCTTATGTAGTAAAACAAGTAAATACAATAGAAAAACCTGAAAGGCAAAATCAATACAGAAGAACTGAATGGGAAAACTAGCAGTCGACTCCGCATTGTTTAAGAATAGGGCCGGTTTGCTTGGGCAAGAAGGGATCAATTCTAACCCAAACTAGTGAGAAAATTGATGCAAGAAGGACAGACCAGAGGACAACAATGGTAGGTGTCCTGTTCTGTCTTCCCATTAAACCTTTGAGGAAAGGATAGAGATGAACGATAACCCAGAAAGCGAAAAATAGCTTCCCGAATAAAGGACCCCATGAACCATATCCATTGTTGATTGCATCAGATACTCCAGCCACAACTCCGACCATGTTAATGATAATTAGAGTTGTCGGTGGAATTAGCAGTGTAGTCCATTTGAAAAGGTAGAGCTCTCCGAATTCTGCATCATCTGCTGCTTTAGATGTGACAGTGAAGTTTGTGTCCACTCCACCAAGGACCTTGAGGAAGCCTTGGAAGACTGCAAACAGATGTGCGGATACACCACCGATGACCCAGAACTGCTCGTTACGCCATAGGTCCTCGATGCTTACTCCACTCCACCGAAGCTCCAGAATACTTGTTGCGATGATGGAAAGGAAAAGCGCCATGAAATATATACTTGCAAGGTTGGTCAGCTGCAAGAAACAAAAAACATGTCAATCCACATACCTAAATGATGGTGTTGAACTAGAAAGTCCCACATCAGGGAAACAGAAAATGCTGAAAAATTAAATTGCACGGAAAGTTACATTGCACGAAAATGTAAAATATTGAAATGGAAAACGGAAAACGGAAAAAAGATATAATAAATATGAAGTTCTGAGTTTAAAAGATGTTTTCAGAAGCGCATTTTGGAGTTCCATACGTGTTTCCAGAAGCAGAAACGAAATTTTGAAACGTTGGACTCGATAAACTTGCATGCTAGAAAGGAATCACCTAGTTTTCATTTTCAGGAAGTCCTATAGAGGGACTATTTAGGCATACAAGGTTCAGGATTACTTACTGTAGGGATGATAAATTTTCCTGTCAGAAGGCAGACAGCCGGAATGGTACAGTAAGCGAGCAAAGGAATAGAAGTGAAAGGATAAACAACAGTGTTGATATAGGCAAGCCTCTCCAGCCATTTCAACTTGCCTCCATAACCATACCATAATGGGCAGTGGCGACTCATGAAAATTTCTACAGAACCAAGAGCCCATCGCAGAACTTGGTGCAACCGATCTGATAGATTAATAGGGGCTGATCCCTTAAAAGCTGCAATTTTCGGAGAACAATAAATTGATTTCCACCCTCTGCAATGCATCTTGAATCCTGTCAAGATATCCTCTGTAATAGAACCATAAATCCATCCAACCTGCAAAGAAACTCAGGGTTGATTAATGTTGCAACATTTAATAAACAGCAGAACCTGCAGAAAACTTTATTACCTCTTTTCCCCATTCGGTTTTCTCTTCGTATCCCACACTAATAACATGAATAGCTTCCTTAATGAGTGTTGCAGGATTAGTTCCTTCAGGCAGGCCACCTTCTTCCATGAGAGTAGAGGCAATAAATACCGGTGATTGCCCGAATCGTTTCTCAAAATTCTTCTGCGACATAAGTGATGATTTCTCTAACTCTTCATAACCTTCAAGCCCTTCTTCAATCTCTTCAAGTTCAAACCCTGCTCCAGAACCTTTTCTCATGTAGTTCTTTCCCATCATTTTCTTTTTCCTTGTGAGTAGTCCTCCAAACAGGCTTCTGTGTCCTTTCTTCTTGGATTTTGACTTCCTTGAACCACCGCAGCAGTAGCAGCACCATGAAGGCCAGCAATCGCATGTCATCTTAGGCCTCTTCTCCGACACGGGTGGATCATATCCATACAATGCCTGCCTATTGAAGACACATCCTGTACCAACATATACTGGCCCTTGGATTCCATCTAGACCTTTCATGTTAATCTATAACCGAAAGTAAAAATCAAAAGTCAGGAGTTTGTGAGATAGAAATGTAGAGTTCCATAATATTTATATCAACTTACGTCAAAGAACACAGTATTGCGATTGGCATATCTATCATGACGATCGATACCATCAAACCTCTGAGGGAACTGAACATAGCAGACCTTCTTCCCAAGCTGGGGATCCATTAAAAAGCACATGGCTTCCCTTGCACATTTGCTGTTGTTAAGGTAATGGTCACAATCCAAGTTCAGCATGAAAGGGGCATTGGTGAGCACTGCTGATACTCGAATCTAGAGTTGGCCAGCAACAATTTTGAATATGAGCATCAGTCAATTAGATCTTATTGGAATCTTGAAATTAAGAAATTTACCAAGAGCTACTTACTAGAGCATTCATGGCACCAGCCTTCTTATGATGGTCATATCCAGGTCTCTTCTCACGAGAAACATACACAAGGCGGGGAAGCTCCTTGCCTTCCACATCAAGGGCACCTTCACTTCCAAGATATACCTGGAGATCAAGAGAGGAGTTAGCTCTGAGTTATATTTGAAATAAAACATGACAGAAAATTTTTGCTTGAATATGAAATGATAGATTCTGCAAACCTGAATCATGCCAGGATGATCTCTTGTGTTGTTTCCAGGCCATGGGGTGCCATCCTGCATAACCCATCCTTCTTCAGGTTTTTTCTGAGCCTTGGCTACCAATGAATTAATTTTCACCTTGAATTCTTCATATTCTCTCTGCAGTAGGAAAAAAAATCAGCACCAGCTAGTTTGATTGATCATAAAAAGAAGTGAAAAAAAAGGAGAAAGATTTGCTTCCTTACTTTCATAGCTCTGCGCTCCTTGACAAAGTTGGGATGCACCTTATCTTTCAGATAGTCTATCTTCAGAGAGAAATAGAATTCTGGAGCCCGCGGTTCAATATTATGCCTCTTGCAGAAGGGCACCCATCTTCTTGCAAACTCGGCAGTTTCTGCTAGTGAATCGAAAAGGAGCATGGAAGCACCATCATCGGACACATAACAACTGATCTTATTGACAGGATAATCAACAGACAAGATCGACAGTACTGTGTTTGCAGTTATGATTGGAGGTTCCTTGAGAGGATCCACAGTACTGACATAGAAATCAATTGGAGCTAATTGATTAGGCTCTCCCTCTCTCTCAAACCTCAAGGAAAGGCGATCAAGATAAGTTTCTCTTTCAATTGGGAACCATTTAGGGAACTGATCAAGTATCCAGGAGAGAGCAAACCATATCTCACAGATTACAGAAATTAGCCACAATGGGTAGGCATCATAGGCTGGAGTTAAGATACGAAAACGGAGAAAGAACACCAGGACAACTAATCGGATGACAATGACAATCCGGTAAGGACTGATCTTGCTTGAGGCAATGGGGATTTTTCGCCATAGAGGCTGCCTAGCTTCAGCCATTCTGCAGAAGGAAACTGTCAGTACATTCAAGAACTAAAAAAGCAGGCCATGAAAGAAAAAAGGACTCGAACCAAAAAATAATAGTATTTACAGGTATTCATCTTCGTCTCCTTGATCATTTCCGCCATCATCTTTGCTGACTAAACCTCTCTTTTCTTGCCGGACTTTCCATTTCTCAACTCTTTCTTTCCATTCTTCATTGTTGTACAATTCTTTCTCCCCCTCAATTTCCTTCCCTGCCACTGCAAGCCTTGTATATGAACATACTGTACTTGCTCCCAGAAACATGAAATGTTATAAAAGAACAAACATATTCTTACCACTTCCTGTAGAAGAAAATGCAGGACCACCAGTATGCAATGGCTGCCTCTGAACATAGTCCCCACTTTCCTGCAAAACACCCCATCAATGGAGTTAGAGATCTTTCCAATTTTATAACACACTGCTATCTTCTGGATCCACTAACAGAATAATTACTCGAGTGATATTTAATTATTTCACTCGAGTAATGCTAATTTATCAGAATTTCGGCTAGTTTTTGTTTTTAATTCTCTGTTAAACTGTAGTATTTGTATAATAAACTTCATACCGAGGGAGCAAAGACATTTTTATGATCTGGCTCATCATGTTCCTTCTGCTGCATTTTCTGCTTGTTAATCTCAAATTCATCATCAAAATCATCTGCTTCATCATCATCATCATCTCCTACAATTCTAGCACAACCTGCATTAGTTCAATCAAAACACAGTCAGCTCACCAAAAAGATCAAGAAAACAAACAAAGAATTAATAATCATAAGAAAAACAAACCTTTGTGACGCTTATAGCGAGTGTTACACTGAGGACAACACTGATTTCCTTCACTTCTCTCGTACTCATAACAAGGCTTGCAAACAGGAAACCGGCAAACATGACAAGCAACAAACAATGTTCCATCTTCTCTAACTCCAATCTCATCACTGCATACTCTGCATGCTATTTTCCCCGAAACACCAGAATGGCGCGTCGGAGGCCTCTCCGGCTGCTGCCACATTACACACTCAAGTAATTAAGTAAAATAAGCAAAACTGACAAAATATCATAACGTGGGCAGTGCTATAAATTCTAAGGCGGAAAAACTATACTATTAACTTATATATTCATATTTTTCAAAGATTCAAAATAATAAGATAGACAACTGCCCACCGTAAACTCTTCTTTACCTCGTTATGATAGCCCTGCATGGGAGACGAGGAGGTTGAGCCCGCGGCCAGCAAGAGAAAAGGAGAGAAGGAATGAAGATGGTGAGAGAAGAGAGGAGGGTGGTATTAAAAAGGGATGGTTGGTTTTGAATATGATCATAATAATGTTTGTGAAAATAATTTAGCGTACCAAACTGTGAGTTGGGAAGTCATGGGTTTGAGTTGAAGAGAAGTTAAGTGAGTGAGCGAAGGATAGAGTGAGAGAGAGAGGTTGCTTGTTCTGCCATTAGCTTACTTCAACTCAAAGCTATACATACTTCTAACCTCTCGGCTCTCACTTACCTAACTAACCAACACACCTTTATTTTTTTTCCTTTTTAATATCAAGTTACAAGTTTCTATTGCATTTATCTTTTTGCACATTTTTTTATGTATAACAATGAATATTCTATTAATAAAAGAATAAAAAGTGCAATTTAATGAAACATTGCTTAAATATTTAAGAAGTATAAAAGTATTTTAATTAAATATTAAAAATTTATGTTTATATTTTTCAATCGCCTCAACGGAATTCTTGATAATTTATATTTTTAGTGGTTAGACTTTATTACTTATATATATTCAAGAGTTATTAAATTTGAATTTCCTGTAACCACAAAAAAGGTGTTTTAAAAAATGAATCAGTAAGGCCAACGGTTTCCGGTTTGACCGGTTCAACCGTTTGAATAAATTATATATAATAATAATTTTTGAATATGGTTTTATATTCTAACTAGTTTAAAGGCAGGTTCAATTAGGATAGCTAAAAATTTCAATTTTTAGGATCAGTTCGACCGGACAGTTGGTTGGTTTGATTCAGCCAGATATTTTTTTTTAATAATTGAAAAAAAAAAATTAAGAGCGTGAGACAAGTGAGAAAGAAATTTGTTACTATCGCAATTAGTTGGTTAGAAATTGTAACCGAATCAAATTACAATTTTATTTTATTTTCCTAATCAAACCAAACTAAAATTTTGAAGGTTTTTTTTATAAAAGGTTAATTGGTAGATCATGTTTATAGTCCCTTTAAAACAATCTATGTGACTAGAAATGGAAAACAGGAAGCACCAAAATGAAAAATACTAAAATTATACTAATTTTTTTCCAAAAATATTAGATTTTATAAATTAAACCCATGATTCTAGAAGTTACCATTAACATAGAAGATAATTAACTTGGTTTGAAATGGTTTCTTCAACCAAACTCGTACGAAGAAAAAAAAAACAGGACCATGCATTTTCATCACTCAACATTGGCAGACGCAAACTTGCCATGGAAATGAGCAAACTCATTCACCCCATTATACAATAAGTTTTCTGATCTCACTTCAGAAAATAAATACACATCAGGAAATTTCAGATTATCATCATCAAAACTTTTCTCATCAACCTCATTTATCAACTAAATAGTGTTAAAAGAAAGTGCAGACATGCAAGTTTCATGTAAGGACAGTTTAAACCAGAAGCCGAAGGATCTCAAACTTCTGCTGCTCTATAGATTATGTTCAAGTCAACTAGGTTCCCCCCTCCTACTCAAGATTCCAAGTCTTCCTCGAATCTATCATTTTGTCGGTATTGTAATGGCTATGTTTTAGACATCTATTCTTGCACGCTTAGCAGATTGCAAATTTGACTCGCCGTTTTCTGGCTCAGGATTCTCCGAAGATTCAAATTGAGGTGACTTTTGCTTCTCACTGGGATCATGTGGTCTTTTTTCCGATATAGACTTGGTAATAACTGCTTCAGCATTTGTCTTGCTTTTATGATCCGCTTGGGAGGCATCCATTTTACTTTTAGCGGGGGAATCCTTAACTGAGTCGCAAGTTAGAGTAGACGGGTTTTCCGAAGCGGATGATGATGCCTTCATCATGTCGGGACCCGACTTGCATTGCTTCTCAAACATCATTTGAAGGTACCTTCCTTGTTCTTCTATACGCAACTGTAAATTCCGTTGAATCTGCAAAAACAAAATGAGTGGTGAATTCCAAAACTTAATTTCTTCCACATTTAATACATTTATCAGAAAATTCTAATGCAGTCGACAATCTCATTCTAATATTTAAAACTTATTCAACTTTAATGTTAAAATGTAAATAAAATAACTAATCCTACAGATGTCCAAATCACATATTTTACTCCCTTTTCTAAGTTAAATTTTATGAAGACCATTAATTATTAGATTTCCAGAATAACTTACTTGAACTTCTAATATAACAAGTAATATAAATTTATTCAAACTCTGCAGCTCAGGCTGATCTAAAAACTCCTTTTTGATTATCACATTAAAAATTAGACCAAACATCATTGTGACATAATCTTTACAGTATCATTTTTAGCAGCAAATGTATAAAGATAAGGCTGCTATAGAAGACCTTGAACGTGATTCTCAAAGAGTAAACTCAAAACACCACAAGTCATTTCCAAAGTAATTTTTATACCTCAAGTTGTTCATGCAGCCTTTTCTGAACTTCCATCTGTAATCGCAGAGCTTCCGTAATCTCTATACCCCTGTTTCAAGCAATAAATAGAGAGTAAACATTTCACGTGATAATATGACGTGAAACACCAAATTAATCCATGAAAAGGCATTGCTAGCTTCTAATCTTAGCACATTGACATCCCAATTTTGATCTGTCTGGGCCATTTTCATTAATATTAAAATGGTATAGCAATCAACTTCATCTGTAGTTTCACTTCTGCAGATAGTAGACTCTTCCTGGAAATTACTGATTTGCTAAACTAAACCGACCTGACTTTTATATAAGCAACCTATTATCGTTCAATGAACGACGGCCTATTCCCACCGCAAAACAGACAAATGCAAACAAGATAACCACTGCAACTTTTACAGACCTTCTCAAAATTGTGAGCAATAGCGGACATAATTTTCTATTACACTGGATCAACCAAATCCCCATATTTCACATAGTCAGTAATCATCTATATCTCAAATAGAATCTAAACTGTTAGTAATATATGTAATTAATAAATAGCGTCCCTATCTCAACTCTAAACCGAAATCTCAAATAAAGTAGAAATAAAAAATTAAGCTATAGGAGGCTTATCCAGAAATTGTTAGTTGTCAAAATTCCCATGTTTTTCCTATGATGTTAACCTAGTACAAACAACTAGGACTTGACTAATGCTACCAAGTCATATAATATATGAAAATCAACCGCTTAAAATACAAAGGACTTAATGATTGAATGTCTTACGTTTTCAAGTCAAGCGAGGATAAATCTTCAAAGGGAGTCAGTTTTTTCTCTGAGGATCCTGCAAGTGAAATAGAATATTCATTAAAGACCTAGATGTGTGAACAAGTCAATAAATCTACAGCTGAAAATAAAATTTCTATAGGCAAATAACTGAAGTAGGTTTTAGGAAGTTCAGATCATAGAGCAGCAATAGTCAGCAATTTCATAAGGGAGCATTAAGCGAAAAATTAAATTCACTAACAATGCTGTCGAAAAATGCATTTCACATCACAAAATTGCATGATTTCACAACCCAACTTCTAGCAACTCAATATCTATGCAAAAGAAGAGAACGTGTATTTTAACCTTCAGTTTAAACAGTTTAGCTTTGAAACAAATAGACGCAATTAGAATAGGGACTGCCAGGACAGCAAGATTGGCACGAAAATGTCGATAGCAGTATGCATTATCAAACCATTTAATAAAAGAACAAAAGAAAAGAATATGAGCACAATATAGCAGTGGCACCACCATCCCGATCACATTTATCATGCAAATTGCCTAGAATTGTTGATTTGAATTAAGGTGGGACTGAAAACACCATTTGAACAGGGAAACATGTAATTAAAATACATAATGATTTGCATGGTTCAACTATTGCCCCATTCCCATATGTGATAACGCAGGCACAATGTGGCACCATGTCACTCCCACTGCATGTCTCGAGAGAGATATAGGTGCCCAGGTTTAGAATCATTGAAAATAACGAGGCTGGGACTAATAAAACATATTAATTGAAAAATGCTAACTATGTCCTTACTACTTGCAACATACCCTCTGATGAGTCTGGTCGGTATCTAGCTGTCCTGTATTTCTGAAATTTAACAAGCAAAGCGTCTGATTAAGGGGGCAAAAGAAGATTAAATACACATAAAAAATTATGTTCATACAGACCACTAGCTTCACATTGAAAGAGTTAAAATGCACATACCTGCAAGTGGCTTTTAACATGATAGATAGTCAAGCCTTCAACTTTCATGAGCTTCAGCACACCTTTTGGAGTAGCGCCTGTACATTAAACAGGGAAAGAAAATAAATTGGAGCAGGCCTTAAAACATTTTGGTAACGACTAACAATGTGGAGAAGCACAAGTCCAAAAAAAAAAATGAATACAGAGGCAGGATAGTGGCATACGTTCACTACCACCAAGACGATTGACAGATTCCACGAAGGCTTCATGAATTTCTGGTGTCCAACGCATGCGTGGCTTTGATGGGGCATTATTTACCGAGGAAGTGGGGTTAAGAACAGGACGAATGTCGACAGATGGGGCAGGAAGCTGCTGAATAGCTTGGGGCTGATTTGTTGGAATATTTGAAGCTAGTTTTACCACCTGGTACGCCATCTGAATCAACAAGATGAGAGCAGCAAACAACTAAGAGCACAAAAAAAAACTTTAATTGTGGTATGCCATGAGAAAATTCCGACCTTTGGTTCTATGTTTGGAACGCTGTTGTCAGCAAGAAGCTCATTCCAATTAGATGTCATAGTATCATCATCAGTGATTAGCTGGTCCGCCCATTCCTGCCAATCATTTCGTTTATTATATTCTTCAGATACTATGGCACCACTGCAACTGTTACTTTGTATTTGATTATTTTGAACAAGGGATTCCAAAGGAAGATCAAGAAAACCCGGTAATGACTCCGGACACCAGGAAGCACTGGTTTCTTTATCATACTGACTTGATGCTGTAGATTGAAGTAGCCCTGAATGTGGACATTCCAGCATTGCCGAAGCTGTCGCACTTTTTGGTGATTGACAAATGAAAGGATTATTTCTAGAATGTTTTTCCTGTGGTGAAACAGGAGAGAACTGAAGATCTGATGAGAAGCCTGCAGATGATGAAAATAAGTGACCAACTACTCCACTGTTTGAGGATAATTGATTTGTCTGGGCAAGAGGCCTTGTAATAAGACCCTTTTCTATAGCAACATGTTGAGAGTCTGATAACTTGGGGTAGGTCCCCTCTAAAGAAGTCGGAAGGACTGGAAAAGACGAGGATAGTGCTGGTGACACCCCATGGTTACCCAATTGTTTCGTACCTGACATCTGAATGGATAAAGCAGGGCGTGCCTCCATTATTGTACTTCTTGTCAATGGTTCACAATATTGTGCCGCTGGAGAGAACATGAGATTAGGAATCTGTCAAGACGAATAACTACATCAGTACCAGAACCAGATAAAATTAAAATCTCACCAAATCAAAATCTATGAGCACACTGCATTTCAACCATATCATGTTCTTGACCTTTATGCATGTGCCTTTCTATACCCAATCTAAAATTGATGGTGCAGTTACAGACTTCCATTATGATTCAATTTTGAATACCTATACCAAAATACATTCCAATCCAAACTAATAACAAAAATATCTTGTTCCATAATTGCAATTTCCTCCATAATTACCCCTGTTCAAAATCCTATGTCTCATTAAAGTGTACATTATCAAGGCTGTCTATCTCCAAATTCCAAACCACTTTCACTTAGAATGAAATATGTAAACTAATTAAGCATTTACATGCTCCAACAAATATAAGAAAACTACGGCAAGAAAGAGCATCACATGAAAGATTTCACCAGTTAATGGTGCCATCATTTTCTCTTTTTCTTCAACAGGATGAAACATTCATTAATTGCAATGCTGTACAAACATACAAGGCCAAGATTCACAATACTGTGCATTTCAATTTCAAAAACACCAGCCAAAAACTGGATCAACATAATGATAAAAACCATCGAGATGCCAATATCAAATACTTAGCGCCTGTCCGCACAGGTTTGGCCTAGTGGTCTAAGCCTCAGCCATGTCGACACCATGGTCGCGAGTTCAAATCCCGACTATGCCCTTTCTCATAAATGGAGTGGTAGGGGCTGGGCTGTTGGCCATTATAGCCCAGGTTGTCAGGTATGTGGGCTTGCAGGCAGTCCACATCCCGGAAATTGACAGTGATCCTGAGCTTTGGCTCGGAAGAGTGAGTCCTCCTCACCAAAAAAATATTGAGTGCCAGCATTCTTAAATTATAATATTTCCATTTCTCAGGAAAGCTTCAAATAAGGTAGATGTTGTAAAGAAATTGAAAGTAGACCTAAGTTGATGTTGAGAAGAATGATCCAACATGAATTAAGGACTCTAGATCTTCAACCATAAAACTTCACCCAATAGAAACCATGTCTAAAATCCAAATTGCTCTAAAAGCTTAAATGCAACTATATCTATGGTCCACTAATATAATCAATTTTCACCATCATAAACCGATATAAACTCCAAATATACCTCAAACCCAGAAAAAATTTATAGAATTACATCAAGTTAGCTCAAAAAAAAAAACACACACACAAAGAATTGGAGCCATGCAATCTCAACATGCAAAAGAATTCCAAGTAAATAAACAATTCAATCACCCCCCAAGAATTAAATAAATTATGACCAAATGGGAATTTCAACAAACAAAATAAAGCTCAAAATTTAACATAAAAAACGCAAAATTGAAACAAATTCATCAATTGGGTACATAAAAATCTCACCTCAAATCTTCATAGAAACAACCGCCAAATCAAAATCAAAAAAAATCAGAAAGCCTAAAAATCCATTTTTTTTTAAAAAAAGGATGATTTCGAGGGAGAGAATAGCAAAAAAAAAAAGAAGCGGGTGATTAATTAAATTCTGTCACCGGCGAGGCAAACAAGTGCACGGTGAGAAGCAGTGGGCATTTGCGCTGTCTCTATTTTTGATTGGTCTGCTTTTTGGCAATGCTTGCATAGAGCGATAATAAGGAACAGCGACGCGCCGCATAAAAGAGCGTGGAGAATAAAGAGCGAGTGGTATGAGAGTGGACCAGGTTTATGATTGGTGAGTGATGGAAAATATGATGGGTTGCACGTGGACTTTTGTTTTGTTTTGTGATTCTTAACGTTTTCTTCTCTGTTCTTTCAGTTGGTTAAAAGGCCAATTAGACACTGCCATAAGCTTTTCTGAATTAATTAGAATTCTCAGAGTATGACTCGGTAATACATTTTTTTTAAAATGTTATTTAAATGTAATAGTAATTTTTTACCATTTTACTTATATATCATCCATTTAAATGAATTTAGAAAAAATATAAAGAATTTGAAATTGAGAGGAACCATTTCTATCTATTTTTTAAAAAATAAAAGATATAAAAATGACCTAATGTTTTATATTTTTGAAAAAAATACAAAAATGACCCTCATGTATAAATTTGATAAATATTTGAATTTTTGTGAAATTTTCATAAAAATTTTAGTCTTTTTTAGTCACTTGACTTTTCAATATAACCTTAACATTGTGAAAAAATATACAAAAAGAAATACAAAATGAACGGAGTTAAGAAAAAATGTGTATGGAATTAAACAGAAATGTTAACGGAAAAGTCATTTTAGATACATTTTCAAGATATTACGGCTATTTTTGAAATCCGAAATACATGAGATGCCAACATGATACGCGGGTTATATATTTGAATCATTTTTGCATCTTTTTTCTATATTTTTTCAGGTTTCAATTTTAACATTTATATTTTTCTATTAATAGAAAACAAGACATAAACATTCATTTCTGTTAACTAATTTGATATATTCTTTTCGTACCACAAGCCTTCCTGCAGCAATGAATTTCAAAAAAACAAATATAAAAATGACCATAATGTTTTCTCTGCTTTTTACTTAGCCATTTACTCTTTTTTTTAATTTCATTTATGACTTTAATGTTAATAAAATTTACATTTTTAGCATGACGTCTCCATTAACAAATTTGTCGTGGCATCAATTTAAAGACTTATAAGCGTGCAAAAATTTGATTCAACAAAAAAAAGAAGTATGAAAAAAATTAAATCAAAAATCAAAAAAAAATTCTATCATCTTCTTTAGAAACTAAAATAGCTTAAGATATCGTATAACTCCAGAGTTCAGCCCAATATCCATATGTCACCACTTAAGGGAACTCATTTTTTTGTTAAAAAAAATGTTTACTTAATTATAATTATCATTCAATTTTTTTGTGTTACTAATTTTTATTAAATTAGAATTTTGCATGTTATAAAATTTTAAATTGATGCCTTATCATGATATTTGTTAATAGAAAAAATCAATTATGTCAATTATTGTGTTTAAAATATAAATTTTATTAAGGGTTAATGTAAAAAAAAATCACGAACTTTACACGTTTTTTCATTTTAACCACGCAATTTAAATTTTCTCATTTCATGCACGAACTACCATTTTTTTTCAAATTCATGCATGGCGCTGAGGTGGCACTCATTCATTGGTGTAAAATGACCTCCACGTCAGCGAATCACACCAATAAAGTCGTGACACCTCAGCACCGTGCATAAATTTGAGAAAAAATGGTAGTTCGTGCATGAAAATGAGAAAAATTAAACTACATGATTAAAATGAAAAAACGTACTCCCTCCGTCCCGTTTAAGAAGGGACATATCCCATTTTTATTTGTCCCATCTAAGAAGGCCATATCGGGTTTTCTGTGCCAATTTATATTGAACTTCCACTTTTATCCCTTTAGTTATTTCAATATGCATTAAATGCAACTCAATTTACAATACATTTATTCTATTATTAGGAGAAACCATACTAATTAATAGGGGTAGACATGACAAAATAGAATATTGTCTTATTTTATTAATATTTGTGTAAAACTCATTTGTCCCTTCTTAAACGGAACGGAGGGAGTATAAAGTTGGTAAATTTTTATAACATTAATCCTTTTATTAATATTAAATTTATAATTGAAATCCAAAAAACATTAAGTGATTAAGTGAGAATCAAAATAAATATTAGAATTATTTTTGTATCTTTTTTTTAAGTTATATCACGTAACGTTAGAGTTATATGGCAAAAATATCACTTGACATATTATATTCGTTAACTGAAATAGATGTTCTGTTATATCGTATGTTTTTGGCCTAATCACTCAAAAATCCCTCACATTTAAACTTTTTTTTAATTCCACCCCGACGTTGAAAATTTATCAATTTTACCCACTTTTAAATTTTCCGTTTTCAATTGTACCCCAATATTTTAATTTTTGTTAATTTTTTTACTTAAACGATGAAATCATTCAATTAATTAAGTCTAAATATGAAATTAAATTCTTTTTTATTCAAAAAAGTACAAATAAGTCCTTTATTTTTAAAAACTAACTAAAAACCATAATCAAATTAACACTAATTTAAATTCTTAATTAATTTAACTAAATTTAAATAAATTTTAAAAATATACAATCAATATATGCGAGACATGGAGAATGTTTTAAACAAATTTCCAAACGCAAAAGACGTTAATTTAATTTTTCAGGGTACAATTGAAACACAAAAATGCAAAATAGGGTAAAATTGAAAAAAATTTAACGTCAGGGTATGATTAAAAATGGGCTAAAAGGTCGGGGTTTTTTAAGACATTAGACCTATGTTTTTTAAAGAACGAAGAAATTTGAGGGTTATAATTGAAATCCAAAAAGTATAAATATGTCAAGTGAAATTCGGGATAATATTATTTCCTTTTTTTAGATTCTATGTACTATGAACGGTTCCTTTGACATTAGTGAAACGTGTCGCCATTTATTTGAGTGGTTAAAGTAGTTCTTTTTTTCTTTTATATGCTTGGTAGTACAAAATATTAGGTCAACTTGTACGTAGTACACTTCATTCCATGATTCTTTTTTTTGTAAAATTAAGTCTCAAAATTATTATCTTAATGTCTGGATTATAATTTTTTAAAATTTAACTTAAATATTTAAAAATATATAAATAAATGCTTCAACTTATTTTAGAGTTAGCAGATTATTAAAAAATAAAATTTAATTATATATCTTTGAAATATATAAAATTTATGTCAATATATTATTTATATAATAAATAATAAAATTCAAATAAATATTAGTACGTTTATTTATTTAGAAGTATCTATATAATACTCTACTTTTAAAACTTAATTTCATCTTTTTAAACCATGTTTTTATAATTTTTCTCTCTATTTAAATTAAAAATTTAATATTAAAAATAACTTTTACTAATTAGAGCTTTCTTCCTTAACACCTATTTTCTCTCATTTTTTTACATGAAAATTTCAGCCTCTTTTTCTCTTTTTTTTCTTCTCTTATTTTTTATATCTGAGATCAAAAATACCGTTTTTCGACCTCATTTTTCTTCTAGTGGAATTTTCGACATCGTCTTTCTTCTAGTGGTCGTCTTTTTTAGTGGATTTCTTGTCGTTATGTTTCTTCCGCTGATTTTCTCGTCCTCGCGTTTTTTCTGCTGACTTTCTCGTCGCCGCTTTTCTTCCGCTGGTTTTCTCAACGTCAACTTTCTTATGTTGAGTTTCTCGGTTGTTTTTATATTTTTTTGTGATTTTTTAGATTTTATGTACATAAATTATTATAGATCTACTGATCTCTTGTTAATATAATTGTTCTATTATTTATATATTATTCTATTGTTCGTATAATTGTTCTCTTGTTCATGCTTTTGTTTTGATACTACTTATTTCGTACCCAAATAATTGATTTATGTTTTATGGTGTTTTGTGGTGTTTTTATTACTGATTTCGTACACAACGAATTGATTTATATTTTGTGGTGTTTTTGCTACTGATTTCGTACACAACGAATTGATTTATATTTTATGATATTTTTACGGTGTATTTACATTAAAAATACCATACAAATACACCCACCACAAATACACAAAAAATACTATAAAAATACCATAGAAAAAACCTTATAAACACTAGTAGAAAAAATAAAAAAAATATACAAGAAAGACATAAAATGTAAAAAAGGGTAAAAAAAGAAGGTATTTCTAAAATTAAAACTCTAAAACAAATACCTCAAGTAAATAAAAATTATATGGCATACGTAAATAAGTTAAAAAAAATAAAGAGATAATAATGTACCAAAAGAGTTACTCTAAAAAAATTCCTCTAAAAGATAATTAAAATATTATATGTAATATCTAAAATTTAGTATAAATAAAATTATATTTTATATCTAGTATTATAAAGTTCAGTTAAAAGTACTCCCTCCATCTCAAAATAATAGTTCACTTTCTCCTTTTCACATAGTTTAAAAAATACAATTAATGCTCTAATTTTTTACAAATTTATCTTCACTTTTTCTATCATACCCTTATTAAATGTTATGATTATAGGCTAATAGCAATAAATTATACACTTTAAATAAGGACAATATGGAAAATAAACACTCTAAATTGTGATTACAAAGAAAATGGACTATTGTTTTGGGACAACAAAATAAGGAAAATTGATTATTGTTTTGAAACGGAGGAAGTATTTATTTGACAGTAATAATAATAAGGCTAGAGGTGCATAATTTTTTTAAAAAAGTTAGGATTTTCAGAAAAATTTGCAAAAAAGGACTCCATTTTCTAAATTAATAGCGTTGGTACCTCAATTTAAAAAAAAAATTATTTTTTTTATTATTTTAATTGTGCCCTGCACGAACGTGAAAGGGTGTGCACGAACGTGCACAGGCTTGAGCAACTCACTAAAATTTTTATTTTTCTCTATAAGCGATCATTTACTCACAACGAACGATCGAGCACTATACCAAACCCCTAAAACTCACTTTGTTATATCCTAATGCATGAGATTGGTTTTTAAACCAAATTCAAATATCAAATCACATACATATGATCATATGTCAAACCTCATCCATAATCCGATAAATATCGAATACGACAATTACGTCGGACTTCACCAGTATAACATCGGAATTTGACGAAACTCACGTCACTTGCCCAAAATCACATGCCACTAAGATACGGAGTATTACAAAACTACCTATTTTAATGGCGCACATGGAAGCTTTCAATTTAGTTCTAGTCAACCTAAGAGGGACTTGCTTCTAGTCAAGTGTCAATCATGCCAGTGTCTTCTCTTGCTAGGAGACATACCTCATTGATGAAGGAAAAATTTGTTTAGCACAATAAGGAGCATGCAGAAACTACAAGAAAATATAAGTTGTAAATATACTTGAGTGAGGCCCTTGTTGAGAATGATAATGCCTTTGATATATTAAATTGGTGGAAGTTTAACTCTGGATTAGGGCTGGCAATTGCGCACACGACCCGTGAACCCGACACGACACGAAGTTAAGCGGGTTCGGATTGAGTTTATATGAGTTTAGCGGCTTAAACAGGTTAAACTCGCCTAACCCGCCTAAGACGCGTTTAAATCTATATATTAATATTATTAATTAATTAAATTATATATGACCAAATATTACTCATATGATACATATAATTTATTAATTGTTATTTGTTATATTAAGATTTATGGTTATTTTAGAGGTTTGTTATTTGATTATACTCATGTAATTAAAAAATTGTGTTAAATGGGTTAAATGGGTTATTAATAAACGTGTTAAACAGGTTAAATATGTAATCTGTTATGACATGTTTTACTAAACGGGTTAAACAGGTCTAGACGTGTTAATCCGTTTATTAAACGTGTGGGTTAGGGTTTGACATTTTAACACGATTAGTTAAACGGGTCGTGTTCGGATTGGAGAAAATCTGCTATTTATAAATGGGTATACGACACGTTTATGACACGATGACACGATCACAGGAATTGCCAGTCCTACTCTGGATGCTTTCTAATCCTTTCGAGGATGGTTTGAGATATCTTTGGTGTTCCAATTTCTACAATTTCTTCTAAATCTGCTTTAGTTAGGGCTGTACAGAAAAAATCCAAACCAGCCAAGTCAAACCAATTATATCAAATCAAATTAAATATTTAGGTATCTAGTTTGCAGCTGTTTGGTTGCTAATCTGTATTTTTTGTGCATATTCTGTCTTTTTTTAAGTTCTCTTTTGTCCCTTTTAAACTGCCATTATGTTCCTTCTAAAGTCTCTTTGAGAGATATTCTCAAAAAAAAAAAAAAAGTCTCTTTGAGAGGCAGTGGCATACTGAAAAAAGGTGGAAGCTTAAATCTCTTATATACCTTAATTAATTATGTATTAAGACTTCTACAACTTGACTTTATTAAAACATGATTCTCAAACTTCTTCTTTTATTGTTACTAAATTCTGATTTGTTTTAATATTACATTGAAACATACAATTGCCCCAACTTTTTAATTCAATTTTAATTTTTAAACTTCTCATTTAGTTTTTGAATTTTAATTTATTTTAATATTTAATTGAAACATATAATTGTTGTTGTTATTCAATTCAATTTCAAACTTATCATCTGGTTTCTGAATTATGTTTTGTTTTAATACTTTATTAAAACTAGCTATTACTGCTTCTCATTCATTTTGAACTTCTTATTTTCTTCTATTTCTGTTTTTTGGGCTATGATAATACTTACATCTTAACTAGCACATGAGGCTTTTTGAATTGTATGATGAGGCTAATTGCAACCATGCGAATCAGATTGCTTTATATTAATTAGAAAAAAAATTATAGCTGAACCCTTATTTTTTAAAAGGGTTAATTACATATAAAATCATGACATTTGCGCCAAATTTTAAAAATAACATAACCTTTGAAACATGTCAATTATAGACACCACCTTTTATTTATTTTTCAAAAATAACATCGGCGATTTTTAATAGCATTTTTGCTGACGTGGCATGACACATGGCAGACCCACCGGGTGTCCAAGTCAGCAAAATTTCATCAAAAAATGTGCCCATGATGAAATTGAAAAAAAAAAGTGGTGTCTATAATTGACACATTTTAAAGGTAATATTATTTTTGAAACTTGGTGCAAAAGTCATGATTTTATATATAATTAACCCTTTTTTAAACTGTTTAGTAGTAGTAGATAGTAAGATATATATAAGATATCAAACCTGAAGAGAAGAGAGACTTGTTCAAAATTTTAGGACTTTAATCATGTATTTTGCTGTTATTGATAGTTGCCTAATGCCTATATTTTAGATGGTTGGCAATGCTTGAGTTCTGCCATGAAACTGAATCTATTTTTGTATCCAGTACATTAACTTTTTACATATAAATTAAATTATTAACTTATATTCTAAATTCAGAACACAAACTGTATGTAATTTAAGTATTTTTTTTCTTGCATACAAGTTAATTTAGTAATTTGTATTAATTCTGTACTAAGTCATTTCTGAGTTGGAACTTTTGTTAACATAATAATTATAGTTTAAGTATGTAATTTATTCATATTTGTATGTATTGGATTTAATTGAGTTTTGAAATCTTAAAAAGCAGCTAGTGAGGCCTAGCCCAAATGATAAAGACTCTCCAAATGCATTCCTGAGATCTCGGTTTCAAGTTTCAGTTAGGCCCATTTAAAATTTGAAAAATTTAACGACTAACCACTAACTATTAACATATTTAGATTCTGCTGCTGGTAAATTTTTATATCTTTTTATGGCTATTTTATAAACGATTTGGTCCCAAATTATAAATACTCCGGCACCGTCGGTTTTGACAAATTTAAAATCAAACCGACCAATGCTCTCTTTTAGTTGTTATTTCATTAGTTTTTGGAATAAATATTTTATGGTATATTTATTATTTACTTAAATTTCAAAGCAAAACAAATAAACAATAGTACTAGAATTTATGGACAACTAACAAAGCAACAAATATAAAAGAAAAACAGAAGTAAAAACATTTTATAAATTACAGAAGCCACAAGAAATGTTGAACATACTTATTTTGTATGCAGAAAAACACATTTGATCAATCAAAAACAAAGGAGAAATAAAGAAAACACAAACAAGCCAAAGGCAAAGCCAAGTGTGAGTGGATAATTAAGAATAGTAAATGGAATTTGGCAACTTGAAGGTTCTTTTTGCATTAGGAAGACCTTTAAGACTGCTCCATTGGTCTCCTATTATTCCCCATATGCGATACCCTTCCTCCACCATTCTTTTTCTTGCCTTTGATTTGTAGTCTTCCACATTTATTAAATCATCTTCATTGCCCCTGTGTTTTCACCCAATTTTATCAAATGAAACACATTATAAACTAGGGTTAATGTCATAAAAATTCACAAATTTTACACGTTTTCTCAAATTTATGCACGGTGCTGAGATGTCACGGCTTCATTAGTGTAATTCGTTGAGGTGGAGGTCATTTTACCCCAATAAATGAATGTCACCTCAGCACCGTGCATGAATTTGAGAAAAAGTGGTAGTTCGTGCATGAAAATGTGAAAATTTAAACTGCGCGATTAAAATGAGAAAACGTATAAAATTCATGATTTTTTTTACATTAACCCTGGTCGTATCCAATGTGCTTATAGACTTGTCCATATAAAATTAATGTGTATCATCAATAATTAACGCAAAAATTTAGATGAAAATAATTTGAAGGGAAAAAAGGTACCTTAAGATGAGAGAAGACCAGCCATGGTAGCCAGCATCAATGAGGTTATCAACAGTGGGAGATCTGAGGGGTTCAGACCTTGAGGAGATGAGAAATATTTTGATACCTTTGTCTTTGATTTCATGAAATATATTCAGACTGTTCTCAAGAGCTGGAGCCTTGCTCTCTTGCATCCATTCTTCCAATGAGCTTCTGTTCAACCTCTCTCCCCTGCATTTTCATTTCCATTTTTCAATTCCAAAATACATACATATACCAATGAGCCTTGCTTTAATAATAATAATAATAATAATAATAATAATAATAATAATAATCCTCCCAACCCAAGCAGCCCATTTATGAATAAAGAATCATTTCGGTTCTTAAGTTTATAAAACAGATCCATATATATAGGTTAAATTTGATTTCTTTTGATAATTTAGCCCATAAATTTTTAAAATAAATTTAATCACACTCGCTCTTGTACTTTTCAATTTTACCGATAATTTTAAAATAACGACATGAATCTAACAGATAAGAATCTTCTCAAATTTAAATGAACATTGAAAATCAATTTCTCTAATCTGCACCATTCATAATGAATAAATATTAGTTTAGACTAAAGGATTTATATTAAATGAAATGGATTTCCACCATTCACTTTTATTAAAAAGTTTAGATTAGATATATTTAACCTTTCATGTTATTTTGAAACACTTGACCTTTTATATATTTTTTTTAATTGAGAGGATAATTATCCAAACCTATCACCAATGACCCCAAACTTTTTCTATCTTCAGTTTAAAACAAAATTCTCTAAAGAGTAAAGTTTCAAAATATAGGCCTACTAAGAGAGAATGACAAAGCTATCACATTATCTGATCTAAAAAGTAGAGAACTAGGCCTACTTGGACACACCATATGTAGATCTTTGGTTATTCACTAAAAACATAAAGCACATCCTATATAATAATTACGCGTCATCCGTATAATAAACTACTAATAATTTCTCAAAAAAAAAACTACTAATAAAATGTCTAAATCTTAAATCTTTCGATAAATGTGATATGCATTATTTTTGTACAAATTATGTGACACGACAAATACGTGACTTAATTACTCATTAAAATGAAGTAAAAGCGGATCTAATAAAGATGAAGATGACTTACCCAAAACCATGCTTCTTGTAGTAAGGAATAGTAGACAAAAGAGTATCATCAACATCAAAAATCCAAGCATCTTTACCATCATCTTTCAAATGGCAGCAGCTGCTAAGATAAAGCCTAACCTCTTCAATGGCTCTATGAGAGTCAGTTTCATACTGACAAGAAGTCATATAATGTTTTATGTAACTAACACATTCTTCAGGCACCACTTTGAAATCTCTAATGTTGTTTAGCTCAACATTGATCCTCCAACTTTCACAATAAGCCTTCAAGTTGTTCGATGATACCGATTTGACCCCACTTCTTCTATTTTGGTTCAAAATGTTCCAATCTGCTGCTACTAGGCTTATGCAAAGGCTGGCTAAAGCCAAGATGATCAATAATGGATTTCTTGCCATCTTTTGAAAGAGAGAACACTGAGTTTTGAGAGAGATCAATGTTCTTTTTGTGTTTTTATGAGATTAGATTTGATAATTATTAAGGAGTTGATGGAGGAGCATGATTAATTGTTCACATGTGATGTGGGGCATATTAGACATGTTCTTGCATTTGACATTCATACTTAGTGGTGTGAAATTGTTGAATAGTAGTTGGAATTTAATATATTGACATTTTATGATTCACAGCTCATATGGTTCTATTTGTTTTGGCTTCTCAGAATTTAAAATTTGTTCTATTACTTTTAAATAATTAAATAAACAAGATGATGATGATGATGATAATAAAGAAGTAATTATATATTTGAACAAATCAATCATATATTATATTCTATTAGACCATTCTCACATGATTAAGCAAACTTTTTTGTGAAAAGAGTCCATATGAAATCAAATCTAGGTAAAAAGATGATTTCTAGTCTCTTAATAATAATTAATACTCTTCTTACTAATATGTTGTTACCATTCTGAATATTGTAACAGGTGCAACCTAAAGATAAAGAGCATTATATAGCGCTTTTTCTATTTTCTCTATTAAAAATTTATAATAGATTACTGCTACGATGATGCCCTTTGATCCTATATTTTCTTCATTATAGATTGAGATCTTCTTCGAACTTAATGCACAATGATAAACCAGATGAAATTTCATAATAAGAGTATGAAAAAACAACAAAGTGAAGTATACCTTGACAAAGGGAACTGTTGTTTTCATGATTAATTACAAAATTTTGTTCAAAGTACAACTTGCCATGATACCAAACTCTCAAAGGAAAACAAAGTAGCTATTTGTTAACAATTAATAACACTCCGAATCTTCAGAGAACCTTATTTATACGACAAATGGTACCGTGAAGCATTAGTTATTGTTGGGGGAGAAAATTTCATTGAAAACCCTTTGATGGTCCATCGACATGGTAGCGACCATCGTCGAAGTTGAGAGAATAGCTATGTATATCATAGCTATACTGTATGCTGCTTTGTCGCCACCCCAAAGATTGCTTCAGCTGTGTTCTTAACTTCCATAGAATCCGCCTTAACACATGCAGTCCGCAGCAACAATTAAACGAAGCTCTACTTTTTACATTGCCGAGTGTAATTGCAGAGTACTCTACGGCCGGATTTCTCTTCTCCAACTTGAGAAAATGGTTTTTCTTTGCATTTTCACTCAAAACCTTCATTGCTTCTAAATTTGCATTTATGCTTAAGAGAGTTTGTGTGGCAAGTTGCATATAACACTATAACAAAAAAGATAAGAGTACCACTAAATCAGAGCGCTTAAGTATGAATAACAGTAAGTAGGCACAGCACTATCAATGGCTTTAGTGGAGTCCAAAAAAACATTATTATCATAAGAAAAGAGTTCAACTTTACTAGCACCACTAGTCATATTGGGTCCCGAAGATTAAGACGCAGCTAGTGATGTAATGTCAAGAGCGATGTTGGAAGAATTCTTAGGTAAACTAAGTCGACTACGTAGGATTTTAAATTAAATCGACTATGTAGAATTATGAAGTTTTTATCAATAGCGCAATGTATAGCATAGTTGGTTAAAAATGTCGAACTAATGAAGACTAAAATTAAGCGGCCTTCACTTGCCGGAAATTTTTAACCAATTACGGCATGTATCATGCTATCAATGAAAACTTATATTATCCTACGTAGTTAACTAGGTTCGCCTAAAAAATACACGTAACGATGGAATCTTTTAAATCTGACCAGTTATTTGAAAAGTAGAAGGGACTTTTTCTTCTGTTTTATTCATAGTTGGTGAAGTTACCATGGAAGCATGTGTGATGAACAAAAAAAGGGGTAAGATGAGGTTTGCTATGTAACAGAAAGCTTCACACCGTCCATGCCTAAAAGAGTGAGAGATACCTAATATAATAGCATTCCATGTGTTTTAAAACTTTATAGTATTTTCATTTTATATACTTGGCTCATACTTTACATGCAATAGGGACCACAAAAATAGCAATAGTATTTTGTGGGGGTAAAAAAATAATGTGTCGCATATTTTAATTTATTAATTAATAACCTAAGTAAAATAATTTAATCTCAATTATAATCAAGTTGCTCAAATTAATCTAAGGTTTATTTCAACTGTAAGATGTTCTTATTTTAAAATTGGAGTTAATTACAGTAAACTACAATTCAATGATTATCACGTGAGTAAAATTCAAATTCAGTTGATTGAATTAAACTATTGTTAGAATAAAATTCTTGAAATTAAGTTATAAACTTATAATTGATAGAAATAAATTAAAAAATTGATTAGTCTTTGGTAAAAGTGGCATATATGTGGATTTCAAATAGAATATGACATTGAGATGAATACAAGTAAGAAGAGACACATGCACAAGAATTTGAAAATGACTAAAGCAAGGAAAGGGGTATTCAAAGTTCAAACAACCTCTCAATGCTGATGCCTTTAGACCCAAAAATAAAGAATCCTACTTCTCACATTTCGTTAGGTATCAAATTCTTTCGTATGAAAAGAATTCACAACTCCGTAAAGGAAGAATCGAGGAGAGCAAGATTGTATCAGTAATAGTTTTCTAACTACTTAAGTGACCAAATATCTATAGGTAGTTAATTGATCAAATATTTAGATCAGTTGATCCAAATTTGCAAAAATTGATATAAAAACCTTACAAGTCTATGGAGCTAATTGATAAAAGAGTTAATTTTGGTGTTAATTACTCTTCGGTACAAATTCATGAGGTAAATTGATACTTCTTTTTTCCCCTTTGTCACTTAAAGATAGAAAAACTTGAACTTTCACGTTAATTAAATATTAGTTTATAATTTATTTTTTTAAAATGAATAAATTTATATTTTCATAATAATTATGTCTTCAACTAATACTAAAAGGAACTTTTTTTCTCACTAAAATATAGGAATATTTTTAGTTTTAAAAGGGAGGTTGTATTTGAGTCATTTTCTATCTACTAGCATACAGATAAAGAATCACGAATGGAAACTAAGATTTCAAGCAGGCATATAAGTGAAACGTGATATAAATTATGTTAGACGTGTATAGCTTCTGACTTTATACATTTCCAGAAACTCAATCAGTAACAAGTCAAACATCTTTTTTATTTATCGCACAAGTCAAACATCTTTTATTACTAAAAAATAAAGCGAATTGTAGAGAAAATAAGTAGAAAATGACATGGCAAGATATGTAAAGAAGAGATACTCACTTTCAACCAGTACTGGCACCATAAATTATATGAGACCCACCAACATGAAAGATGTGCAGACACCATATCCTCTCAGCTAGCTGACCTGGATACACGTCATATATTATGCCACTCAAACTTTATCAACGAACTCCATCAACTACCACTGACAAGGGATGATTAATTCACGGCAACAAAGGCAATTATGATACTCAAAATGCTAAATTCTGCTTAAAATGTCAGATCATACAATGACTTGCATCTCTTTTCACTTACTGTATAATCAGTTACAAGCATACCAATGATAGAATCATGATTATTGTCTGCTGAGCTGTCGCTAAGTTGGCATGCTAACGTGGCAGGACAGCATGGACAAATTCCAGCTTATTGACTGAGATACTCGTCTTAGAAACTAGACAGTTTCAAGCCTCCATTTAGTTTGAATCCTCCCAGTTTTTCCACCTATTTAGCATGCCGATTCAGTCGTACCTCAGCGTATTTTATGAGTCAAGACATGACTTGTATATTGGATGCATTTGCTGCCGATTATAAGGTGTAAGATAAACTTTATTAAAAAATTGTAAGATTAGGTTGCTTTAACAATTAACACAAGGTGGATAATCTGTGGAGCCATTCTCGCTAGCAAAAATGGAGCTTCCATAATTAGCATAAAATAAGTTATGCTTTTACCAAAAGAATGTGTATAAGATACTATTCTAGGACTCTCAGTCTCATTAACATGTAAGACAAATCTTTTAATCTCTGATGTAACTAGTCCATCCAACATAGGCTTACTTTTTTTTATAGTCCCCTTTCTTTTTCAAAAGATTGTTTAGCTTGTCTATTTAACATGCATGTTTATCAACAATGAGCCACTACTGTGGTGGAATGTGACTAATCTCATATAAATGGAGAAGAAGATAGAAGGGCCTAGCAAAATTATTGATTTAACTATTTAAATAATAATTTCTTAGTCCCGGGTGAAAAAAAAAATGGGCCTACACTTATGGGAAAAGGCGAGTATTTCAAAAAAAATATACCTAAAAGATAGAATTAGTTATTCTAGCATTCAATATAGTTTAAGATTCCCAACTTTAGAATGGCTGAGAAAAGCAACATAGGACATCATAAGTCAGAGCATATGACGGTGAGAGTTAAATATACTCACAGTCCTCGTGCTTCTTCCTTTCTTGGATACAACTGCAGCATCTGCATATTTAGCCAAATGTCAAATCCAAAAGAATACTAAAAAAAGGTGTCAGGCATACATAGTTCATAGTGAAGGTAAAAGACAGTTACATATACAAACCTCAACTCTGAAGAATCTCCCTTCAATTGAGTCTCTATTTCATTTAAATACATTACAAATAGAGGCGACCTACACCACCAATTGTCGGCATCTTTAGTCACATATATGGAAAGTAAAACTTACGAGCAAGTTGTCAATGCTTAATCGATATAAGGAGCACATTTGTAAACAGCAGGTAAACCAATAAACTCGGGCTGGCTCTTTTTAAGTTTTCTATCTTCCCATTAACTTTTTTATATTTTATTTGCAGTTAGAGCAGAAGGTTTAAGTAAATTAAATGAAAGCGTGGTAACTGAAAATTGTACAGCCTTAAGAAGTCTATCGGGCTAACTCAGAGTCAGAGGAACTCCCCTATATTAATGAAGTAAGCACAGCAAGAGACAAAGAGAAAAACCATGATGTTACCATAATGGAATTGCAACAGCTACAAGGACCGGGGAGAGTTTCCACAATTTATGAAGCTGCCCGTCCAGAAAACCAGCCAAGTAATCAAGAATTCCTTTTTCCTGCCATGGCCTGCTAGAATCAATTACAAAAGAAGAGCAAAGGAACATGCAAAGAATGGGGGAATGAGCCATATAGAACGGCATTAACTTGCAGATAAGTAGTAAACTGATCATTCAGACACCTTTGAATCCAGTGATTCTTCTTTCAAATGAAAACTTTCAGATCTTCCTGAAAGCAAGTTGCAGACTTCCTGATACAGTTTTGAGATTGAGAAGGAGTGATAAGAAACTGACATGAAATATTCGATTATGCGATTCCATTTACTTGCAATGCATCCAAGCAGCATTAGTTCCTGTCTCAAGGAAGAAAATGCAAGAAAAATACAGAAAGAACATGAAATTTAAGTTAATTTATCTTAATACAACTTAAACAGCATAGCAGAAATAAAGACAATTTGCAAAACAAAAACTTTAAGAGAACCACTAAAAAGGAAATCTGACATTTTGAACTTGACAGTTGACATAATGAATAACTGATGTCTGTAGATCTTCAGAAAGAACTAAACTCTAATAATTTTCCAATTTTAGCACCCCATTGATTAATCCATGTGTACTAAACAGAACCAGAATACAGTTTGACGAATCAACAACATTAACTTGACACTAATTGATGTGCTGAACTACATAAGATCAGCAAAATGACTTGATCTTGCAATAAAAAAAAAGACATATTCCTCAGAAATTGCGTCAAACATTTTGGATAGCATATGTATAATGCCACAAAGAACTAACTTACTGTTGTTTCACACAAATCATCCACCTCCTTGCACTTTTCTGAAGCATTCAGCTGTTCAAAAACTTGCACCCAGGAAAGTTTAGGGCCAGAGAATATCAAACTAGCACCTGAGACCAACTTAACAGTTCTCTTGTGAATAAAATATGAAAGGTTCACTGATTTCCAATTATTCCATGTAATAAAATCTGCCAGTTGATCTTTTCCCCTGCATACAAAACCAAAGCATGTTCAAAGTAGCTACAGTTACTTGTTGTAATGAACTTTATCAATCTATTTTAAATGTTTTCGGTGCTTGATGTGTCTTGTCAGGAAATCACACACGGTTGAAGTGTGCTGGTGTAGATTCGGGAGATTCATATGCTCTAAACTAAAGTACGGATTTAGAAGTTGTTTACAGAAGGAAAAGACAGTTTGCCTTTGTCTCAAAGTATTATCAGTTATAGTATTATCTCTTCATTTTGGAATTTAAAAGGTAAAAACATATAATTTGATGTTATTTCCCACTAAAAATAATCATTCAGGCAACAAGTCTGATCAAATAGTTGTGAACTAGTTTAACACTTGATCAAGCCCGATGATTACATTTGCAAATTGCCATTGATTCACAATTTCTATAGCAATTTAAACAAATTCAATATCATCTTCTCATTCCTTTTTACTTAGCAATTATATTAAATTATTAAGCAATAAAAAGACCACAGAAATCAGTACTGTGCTGCATTTCAAGTATTAAGTATGGCAACTACCAAGTAAAAGAAAAATTGCTCAAATTTATCAGCAAGAAATAAAACTAAGGCATAAGTTAAACATATATCCATTTCGTTTTATTAAGGAAAAATAGTCTATACCCCACTGATGCTTGACCTCTTTCATTCTTTAGTTCTTCTTTAGATAAGTTATTATCCAAATCAGCACAACTGCTGCTTCTGACAGCACTTGACAGGATATCTAAGCCTGTCCCAACTGTTCTTATACACGATGCAGCAGACCGCCTCCTAACCATCTCTTGAATAGTTAACTTAGTCAAGTCATTGTCAGTGCATGTTGCAGTCTGCCTAGCTTCGATATCCTCCAATTCAACAGCTGAATTCTTGACAAGACCCTTCCTTTCTACAAGCGAGTTAAATTCGCTATTGTTCATTGCCAGCTTATCGAGGTATACCTTTATGCAATCATGCTCCGAACTTGAAATATGTTCAAGATCCATCTCAACTATTGCAATTAGAAAAGCCCTGAGATGTGAATCCCTCAATGGCAAAGTATGAAACAGATGACCTACAACGAAATTTCTCGCCCTTTCGAGAGTATGAATTGATAAATCTGCAAAACCCTGATTTTAACAGATGCATCAAAATAAAGTAACATAATTAAATCTTTACTCGCTATTTGATAATTATAAGCAATCCACTACCTGAGGAAAAGAAGGACTCGACGCCATTTCATGAATAGCGGCATCAAGTTCCTTGATAGAATCCTGATAAATATCTGAGCTTCTCATTTGCCCAAGCACCTAAACATTATTAATCAATACAATTAAACTAAAATAACAAACCATTCTGATCACAAGATCCTAAAATCATTCTGATCACAATTAAAAGCACTTAACGGGACAAACATATCCAATTAAAAGCACGAATTGCAATAAATATGTCATAAAAAGCAAACTAAAATTTTAAAAAAAGTGTGGAAAAATTAGAGTATACATGTTCAAAGAAGGAAGCCCATTGGAAGAGTTTCTTGATATTGTGAGGATCCCAGTGAGCGAGACGGCCGGAGGATTGATACCCAGATGCTAAAATCATTATATCTACAAACCCTTTTACCAAATTCATCAGCTCTTCTAAAGAAATTTCTGGGTAATTCCAAACCATGTTATTGTTCTTCTTTGTTATGCACCGATCAACTGTTTACTCTTTCGGTCACCAACAGTTACTTCATATGTGTAAGATGTTCGATTAATTGCGAGTTTGCTGATGATGTTTTTGATTTGATTTGTGAAAAGAGGCGCGAAAAAGAGGTAGCAAGCGATGCGAAGAGGGAAATTTAGAAAAGAGAATTGCCACATACATCAACCAAAAGTAAGAACATTTAGTTTGCAAATTAATTTTAAAATAAATTATTATTAAAATTATATATTAACTTGATTCAGCGCAAATGCACGTACTTACGACTAGTTTCTTTTAATAATTAGATTTTAAAGAATAAATTAATAAGAGATTTACACCAAATTGCATACTCACTCGTCTCATTAAAATAAAAAAAATAGTGGTTTTGCAAGAATTAAAAAACGGCCTAAATTACTTTAAAATCACTCACGTTAAACTTTTTTTGCGTTTCTACTCCGATTTAGGAAAAAATTCATTCGTATTTTTGTTTGAATTTTTATTTATCACCTCTACCCCCGAGACATTAAATTAACCTCTTTTTATTTGTAAAAAAAATTAAAATAATCCTTCATTTTTAACCTATATTCTAATTAGACGTCAAAGTTATTATGAGTACAAAAAGACTTTCTTCCTCATAAAATTTAACAAATAATAATAAAAAATTTATTTTATTTATTTTATTTATATTATTATTAATAAATTTTTGTAATTAAAAAACATAAAAAAATACCTTTTAAATAAAACAAAATCAATTTATATATTTAAAAAAAAATGATTGTCGAACCTACCAGAAAGAGGAGCAGATCTGCTCCTCCTTCCACTCTTCCTTGGAAGGAGGAGCAAATATTCCTCTAGTGGCGGTTTCGAAGAAGTTGGACGGCAGGTCCGAGGAAATAAGGCGGCGACGGTTGGGGTCCGTCGGTAGCGTTTTTTTATTTATTTTTTTATTAAAATTAAAAAAATAACTTTTAGAACTTATTTAAATATTTTTAAAGATGAAGAATTTGTTTGTATTATTTTAAATAGAAAAAAGTATAAAAAATTATATTTAGTTGTTTTTAATAAATCATCTTTTTAAAATAATATGGGGTAGAGGTGGGACATAAAAATTTAAATAAAGGTACAAATGAATTTTTTTCTAGGCCGGGATATAAACGTAAAAAAAATTCAAGTGAGTGGTTTTCAAGTAATTAGGTCTTAAAAACACTCATTTATGGTTGATATATTCATATATTTCCATAATGCCCTTTAACTTTTTCAAAAGCAAAGCATTATGAAGTTATTGCATTTAATGTTCATACAATAATATTATGAGAGAGTTTGATAATTTTATTTTAAATAATTAATAAATATGGTTAGTTTTACTATTTTTATAGGACAAAAAAGTGCCTACCTTTCTTTTTTTATGGGACGGAGAGAGTACTATTTTTCTAGGCCAACTGAATAAAAAAGGAAACCTTTCATGACAGTTTTACAAGAGTCCAAACTTTTTAATTTTATCTAATTTATCTAGAAAAGCAGGATTTCGTTTTAATTATATCCAATTATGCGATTTTGCTTATCTGGCGCTGATATGTGATATCTCATATCAACACGCCACGTAGGGTCACATCGGTAAAATTGTGTAATTTGACATTATTGAAACGAAAACTTGCATTTTAGGATGATATGGATAAAATTGGACTAGATTTTTTTTCAATTACATTCCGACGTTGAAAAATTATTCAATGCAACTCTTGCAGCATATCATTCGGGCAACTAACCAATTATGCGTTAGTCAGTGAAAATTTAAATAATTAAAAGATAAACAATAATTTAAAAATTTCTGATCATAAATATTCATTAACTTGTTGTAAATATGATATGATATAATCATTGTATGGGATAAACAGTCGATAAGAAATTTATATCAATCAATTTATACAGATCAGTTACCAAATAGTTCAGTTTAGAATAGACAAATCAGGATTTGTTTCTTAGGCTTATAAGGGTGGTTAGCAAAAAATGGATGATGTTGTTGGGCACCAATAGGCCATTGCCCTCGCCCTATCAACTTAGTTATGGATGCCGTGGTAAATCTAATCTACTTAAAAAAAAAGGCCAAACACATATTTAAATCCCTACACTATCACTCTTTTTCAACTTAAGTCCCTGAACTATAAAACGTTTAAAATAAGTCCCTACACTATCAAAAACATCTATTTTAAGTTCCTATCGTTGCGCAAGTTAACGGAATGTGGATGACGTTAACAATTACATATCAAAAATGCTATTTTGGTCACCGCACTATCATTTTTTTCCAAATTGAGTCCTTACACTATTAGAAACATCAATTTTAAGTCTTTCTATCACATAATTTAAATAATATTAATAATATTTTTATTTTCTTTTCCTTTTTAATGTTATTAAATTTTTTTAGCATTTCCAAAACTAGAATCATTTTCGACTATTAATAAAAAATTTGCAATTTAATTTAAAATTTATTAATTTAATTAAATAAAAATAATTTTTTATTTATACAATTAATTTTTTATTTTTAAGAAAAAATTAAATATATTAAAAAACTGTTCGTCTACCTCGCAATCTTTAAAATATCATATTTTTAAAAATATTTATTTTTATTTAACTAAATTAATTTATTTTGAATTAATTAGTTTTGAGTAATTAAAAGTTTAAGTTAGATTTATAGTGCAGGGACTCAAATGGTAAAAAAATTATAGTGTAAGGACTCAAAATTTTAATTTCATAAATTTTAACTACAACCAATCTCAGAGTCAAGCGTTTGTATCTCACTCTCTAACGGAATGGCACGGAGGGACTTAAATCGGAGACTTTTGATAGTGAAGGGATTTATTTTAAACGTTTTATAGTACAGGGACTTAAGTTGGAAAAAAGTGATAGTGCAGGGACCCAAATATGTGTTTGGCCTAAAAAAAATTCCATTTACATGAGCTTTATTGCATTTATATTAGATTTATCTCATTTAAATTAAAAAAATTATATTAAATGTAATTTTGAATTTATATATATATATATATGTATGTATGTATGTATGTATGTATGTATAAATAATGGCTTAATACATAGTTTGACCCCTGAACTTGTACCCTTTTACCCATCTAACCTCGAAACTTAACGTCTCACCTACCGAACCTCTGAACTTGTTAAATAATCCGATTTGACCCCTGAACTTGATAAATATGTAAATATTGAACCCTTTGTGTCCACTTGTCACTTGAAACATTCTAGAAGAAATTGTGTACGGAGGGGTTCAATGTTTACGTATTTATCAAGTTCGGGGGTCAAATCGGATTATTTAACAAGTTCAGGGGTTCGATAGGTGAGATGTTAAGTTTAGAGGTTAGATGGGTAAATGGGTACAAGTTCAGGGGTCAAACTATGTATTAAGCCTATAAATAATTAAAAGAAACATTAAATACAATTAGATGTAATTAGATAAATAAAATTTTACGTTATCTATAAAATTCGTTAAAAATGAAATAATTTTTTTTGGTGAAAACCCAAAAAGAGACTTTTTTTACTAAAATGCCAAAAAATATAACAAGAAATAGCAGCTCAACATATCACAGCAACAAGCTCAACAAAGCACCACAGCAAGGAGAAATTCTTAGGTAGACTCGGTCTACCACGTCATCCGTAGACCAAACCTATCACATTATGACACATCATTAAAATGATAGCAATTTTATAATATTACTATTCAAAGGTGTAAATAAGTAAAAAACGAATTTACAAAATTGCCATCATTTTACGTGGTAGACCGAGTCTACATAAGAATTTCTCCCACAGCAAGCTCAACAGAGGAAGCTAAAAAGCAAAACAGAGAGCCATAAATTTAGCAGAGCTTAGCTATTAATCCTCTGCGACCTACACATTATAGGTGTTCACATTATTAACATTAACTTAGAAATAAAATTAGCTTTAATGCTCCTAATGATTGTTAAAGCATTTGGGTTTTCATTATTGAAGATCTTCTTGTTTTTAGCCCTCCGGATATAGTAAACAGCAGTCGTTAGAATGATCGTTCGAAGAGCAGAAGCAACATTCTTGTCAAAAGCTCGATTGTAGAACAAACCGACGAGCCTTCTCTAAGTGTAAATGTTACCAGGACAATCACAAATAGGAAGCAGCTTATCCTAAATCCTTCTCATAGAGGCACACTCAAACAAACAATGATCAATTGTTTCAGTGTCATCATAGCAGAAAATGCAACTGTCATTGGTCACCACTACCCATTTCAACAATTTGTTTCAGTCCGATTTGATTTGAAATTATAAACAATTAACTTTTCAGTTTGGATTGTGTAGGTTTCAAAAACTAAAAACGGACATGATGACGTACTGTTGGCCATCAAAATCGCAGTACGCCGAAAGGTCTTTCAATGTCTTTTCTTGCATACTCTTATATTTGTTTGAATTAAACACCCAACAAACACTGCCCGTTTTGGATAGATTCCATCTATATATAATACACATGTGTATTATGTTTCATTTATATAGTAAACTGAACTCGCGGAGCATATCTTATCAAAACATCCAGAACGTCATCAAATAATGAAGATTGATTGAACACGTTGGAATTTCTTATATATTTGGATGCAAAAATCTTCATCTTACACCAACAAAAATTGAATAAACATCCAAGAGTACTAGCATATGAAATCATCATAGTACTAGAGATCTCACTTTAAGAATTGTAATATTTAGTACAGTTTTGGCAAATTGGCAATAAACTGCGATTTTCATATTTCAAAAACAATCTAAAATCATAAAACACCACCAACAAATATGGAGCAGGATAACATAAGTTGAACTGAACCATTTCATTCTGTTGTAATAGAAGAAAAGAAAATACATAACCAAAATAACACTCCCATGACATCTTAATATATCCTAACGTCTCATACAAAATCAAGGAAGACAATTATATATGTAACTATCTTCTCTCAGACGATGGCATTGGCAGCGCTAGCAATTCTAGGCCACAAGTCGGCACACTCTTTCCCAATGGGTCCAGTAATAGCAGATCCTACATATACAAAGGAAAAATTAGGGTTAAAATCATTTTCTTAACATGTCAATCTCCAGACACATTCAATTGTATCCGCAATACTAGAGCAATGCAAGTTTTATTGTTCGAAGAATTTCATTTCAACATCAACAAATTACATTATATTAAAACTTACAGGACATAAAGGTTGTATATAAACATGCCATCAACATAATCAGATACCCTCATATTAGGATATGCCAAATATCATGATAATGATAAACCAATATTAAAGCACATTTGATTGTAACTGCACTCAGGTATTAATAAGGCTGTACTAGGTTAATGCAAACATCACCATTCAATTTATTTGATTTAGACATCAAGATATATAATTTCACAAGACATACAGGTTATATAGAAAGTTTAAAAACATTCCATAACCATAAGTTGAGTAGCCTCATATTGGGATAAACCAATAGCATATTAACAAAACCAGTAGCAAAGACCATGAGCTACAATTACAGGCATTTCAGTCATTATCAAGCTAATGAAAAAGACGATTTCATACCTTTCATTTCTCCCTTGGGGTTCACAATGACACCAGCATTGTCTGTCAAAACACAAGAAAGTCGTCATGATGAATTCGAGAAAGAAATACCCAGAAAATCGTAGCAAATTCCACAAGACATTAGTGATTATGACAGATTTAAAAAACTAAATTCTTTTGTCAAAATTAAAATTATTAGGGTTTAGGAAGCAACTCCATCAACAAAATATGATAATTAACTTAAAACTAAGCTACAAAATCCAAAATTAACAACAAACAGCCACTAGTTACATCAACTATCCATCAGTAAAACCTAATTATCATTAAAACAGCATAAAAAATGAGTCCAAATTGAGAATTATACCTTCAAAATACATGAAAACACCGTCCTTTCGGCGCCAGGGTTTACGCTGCCTAACGATGACAGCAGGCATGACCTTCTTCCTAAGATCTGGCTTCCCTTTCTTAACAGTAGCCATCACCATGTCCCCAACGCAAGCAGACGGCAACCGATTGAGACGACCTTTGATTCCCTTGACGGAAATTATGTAAAGATTCTTGGCTCCCGTGTTGTCGGCGCAGTTGACGGTGGCTGCCACTGGTAAACCCAGTGACATCCTGAACTTATTTCCCGCCGATCCTCCCCTTCCTACACATCAAGTAAATTAAATCAGTTGAATTGATGATTAATGAACTGTGATGATTGAAATTAGAGATAAAGTTTGGTCGTTTTGTTGATTTTGTTTACCTCGCTTCGACATTTCTGATCGGCTGTTTGTGCTTCCTCTCTTAGCAATGGAAAAGAAATGGAGTGTTGTTTATATATAAGGTTGTATTACCAAACCATGGCTGCTAGGGTTTTTGATGATACGGTATCGTTTTCTTTTTAGTTTTTTCTAAAATTTTAAAACCCAAACAATAATCCCACTTATATCTACCAAAATAAAAAGGATAATTGTATTGCTCGCCTTTAGATACCGGTGGCTTTTAAAACCATCAAATCATTTTCTAAGGGGATTAATAAATTTTTCATATTTGAACTTTTAAAAAAGAACAATATGACAAAAATTATATTAAACTGGTAAGTAAGCTTGTTAAATTATTACACGTTAGCTGTTGAACCGATTTATATCATAAAAAGATGGCATGGCGTATGACGTGACTGAAATATACAGTTGACTAACTGGCGTTTTTACCTGTTACCGAAACAAAACCGGTTGGAACAGCTAATGTAATTATTTAACAAGTTCAAATACCATATTAATATAAGGTTTTGTTGAAACGTCATATTTTTTTTTAAATCCAGACATCAAAAGTTTATTAATATCTTTTCTAATAAATATGTTTTATTACCAGTTATTTATTCATTCGGTAACATATCGAAATTGTAATTATATCCTACATGTCTAACCGGTTACAAAAATATACTCGTTTTCTTAGTTGTTAAACTCTTGCAGCTTCTTTTTCTCTTTTCATCTCTTATTCTTTTTTAATATTTTTCGGGGTTTGATCATGAATAATTTTTTATACAATCATTCACGGTGAGGAAATGGTTTGCGGCCACTAGAATTTATTAGTGATGGGAAATTTGTACTCATTTGGCAAACTCCTTATTATGCTCTCATGGGTGCGTTAGAGGTGTTTACGTATATCAACCATCTAGAGTTTTTAACGGGCAAGCATAGAACGGTAAATGCTTCTAAAGTTTGATGTGCATGGCTTCAATTTCTAACAGATTATGCGAACAACATTTTGCATAAATCGGTCAAAAATATTTTTGAATTTGTTTCATGAGGTAATGTGTATTATCTTCCTTCAAAGAGCTTCCTTTTTGCAACCATATGCCGATTTTTTGTTCCTTTTTAAAGAGGATTGGAGGTATAAATTCACTCTATTTAAATAGGGAGATTTTCGAAACGAACAAAGGATCAATTCACCCCCTCAACTTGGCACGAAATATCAAATAAGTCATTTCTACCGTTTTTGAATCAAACAGACCCGCAACTTTACCAAACCGAATCGATGCAACCCGCAACTTAATAAAACCGGTTCATATTCACCCTTCTGACAAAAAAAAGAGAGTGAATTACCTAATTAAAAAAATTAATCCTAACTTAATATTAATTAAACATAATTAAAATTCTAATTAAACCTACCTATTCTAATTAAAGACCTACATCTAATCAACCGGAAACCGCCGCCACCGCCACCGTCAAACATTCCGTCCACCACCAAAACTGTTGCTGGATAAAATTCCCCCACCCCCCCCGCCAGATCTGTTCTTTTGAAGAACAGATCTGGCATCTGTTCTTCACGAAGAACAGCAGACTGCTCTGCTGTTCTTCGTGAAGAACAGATCTGTTCTTCGCGAGAAGAACAGACCTGTTCTTCTCGCGAAGAACAGTTCTCTGTTCTTCTCACAATCTGTTCTTCGTGAGAAGAACAGAGATCTGTTCTTCGCGAGAAGAGCTGGTTTCTGTTCTTCTCGCGAAGAACAGAGGCTGTTCTTCGTGAAGAACAGTCGTTCTTCACTCGTGAAGAACAGTCGTTCTTCACGAAGAACAGTTCATCTGTTCTTCACGAAGAACAGATGATACCTGTTCTTCGTGAAGAACAGGTACAGATCTGTTCTTTTGAAGAACAGGTCTGTTGATCTGTTTTTCAAAAGAACAGATTCGCCGGAAAAAGAATTCCGGCAGGAAGTTATGGCTGCCGGTGGCCATGGAAGAATAAGGAAAAAAAGAAATCAGAAATTTTGGTGAAATGGACAAGGAAGGTGGGAAGGAGAAGAAGGAAAAAAGGGAATTTTGATCCTTAAGTTTTTATTTGAAAAATAAATTAATTTTTGAAGTTTTAATTTAAAATGGATAAAATTGGAATTTTAAAATCATTAACCATTAAACCAGAAAATGGAACAAATATTGAGTACTATTTTGAACTTTTTTCCCTTCAAAACCAGAGAGTGTATTACACTCTCTTAGGGAGGGTGCGATTTGTACGATTTTGCAAAGTTGCGGGTCTGTTTGATCCGAAAACGGTAGAAATGACTTATTTGATATTTCGTGCCAAGTTGAGGGGGTGAATTGATCCTTTATTCTTTTCGAAACTATCTTACTTTTAAAGAGTAATTACAATAATTTATCCCACCGGTACTTGGATTTTGGAAAGTAATTTTAAAAATATTTTTTTTTAATTAGAACTCCATTAACACAAACAATATTTTTTAATCAACAATTGATGCCTCTCTCTTTCTCTTAAATTTCTTCATTTCTATCAAATCTCTTTTTCCCTCTCAGATTTCTATTTTTAAAATTCATGGCGTATACAAGAACAAAGAAGTCTAGCCGTTTATAGTAAAAGAAAACCTAAGTCGATTGTATTAGAGAACAAACCGGCATATATAACATCAGAAAATAAAAACAAAATTTCATCGTCCTCGTCTTTCTTCCAGTGTTGTTGTGTTCAAAAAAAATCATTTTGTGTGACTGTTTAGATTTTCCAGTAAGATTGCAATTTGATTTTTTTGTAAAAAGATTATTTTACATCTCATGTTAATATGCTTAATGATGGAAACCGAAATATTATGAGTCGAGTCTTGTGGGATTTGCCCACCGATACGAATCTCAAAGCTCATTGAAGAATCTGAATATGATTTAATACCTAAAATAAAGGAGATTCTAGAAGAACAATCTTCTAAAAGAATAGAAAACACATTCCTAAATAGATTTACATGTCAAATGGGAATCCCTTTCCTATTTGAATACTAATACTAAATAGAAATCCCTTTCCTATTTAGAATTTACAAGTTATTCTCTCAGTAACACTATATAAGGAGTTTGAGGTATGCCTAAAACACATGATTTCACAATAAATACATTTATTCTCCCTTAAGCCTAAACTGACTTAAGCATTAGAAAGCTAATCGGACAAACCGTCTTATTATCCATCTACACTGTTTTGCAGGATTAACACCGTCGAAATGCCGAAATCCATCACTTAATTATTCTCTTATTTATATAAATCTACAATCCTAACTTCCAATTTATTTTGATGCTAATGATTATTTACACAAGGAATTCATTTATCTTTTTTTAGGAAAAATTTATCATAAATATACCAAGTGTTGGTGTATTTACACTAAAACCCTATAAAAACACACCGTAAAACACTATAATATATTATAAAAACACCATAAAAACATTATAAAAAATATCATCAAAAAATTATAATTAAAAAATTAAAAAAGATAATTTTGATAAACTAAAAAAGATATGAGATGTAAAGGTGTTAAAAAATGAGATACCGCTGTAATTAATTTGCAAAATGAGATATTCTGAAAAATTTCCTCATTTGAATTTGCTTTTAGTATTTTAAAATATAAAAAATTGAATTTATTTATCATAAGGAATCATTAATTTGAATTTTTTTAATAAACAAATTTATAATTAAAATTAAAAAAATAAAATAAAATGGATAACTTTAAAAAATTTAAAATAAAATAAAATGGATAACTTTAAAAATTTAAAATATATGATTTTTGTAAAAAAAATAGACTAATTAGTTTTAAGGTCCTTCAACTTTACTTTTTTAGTTTATCATGTCTTTAAATTTTTATTTGGTCTTATTTGGTCCCTAAATTTTATATTTCTAATTTATTTGCCATTTAAACTTTTTTGATCCTTCAACTTTACTTTTTTTAGTTTATCTCATTCTTAAACTTTTATCAGTATGAGACCCGAGAAAGAAAAAAAATCAAAGTACATGGACCAAATAAGACCAAATTATGGAAGTTCATGGACAAGATGAATCAATAACGTAAAATTCAAGGTCCCGTTAAGACTAAATGGAAGTTTAAAAACCAGATAAACTAACAACGTAAAGTTCAAGGACTTTAAAATGAATTAACCCAAAAAACGGTTAATCCATACAAAGTTATCTTGAACAAAGGATCACTTTACCCCTCAACTTGGCACAAAGTATCAAAAACGTCCAAATTGAAAAAATCGGATCATGTTTACCCTGAACTTGCCCTATGGTGACGTGTCATCTTAATTGGAGATTGGATTTTTAATTACTTATAATTTACTCTAATTAATTATATTTAAACTTAGTTAATCATAATTAAACTCATTTAAAAAAATTATAATTAAACTCTAATTAATCTAAGTGCTATTTTGAACCTTTTTTAAAAAAAATTGAATTTATTTTCTGTTTCAGCGAGGAAGAGGAGCCTCCTCGCCGGAGAAGGGAGCTACTGCTGCTCTTCTCAGAGAAGGAGCAACAGCTCTTCGAAGCTCTGCTCCTCGCCTTGAGGAGTGATGTGCTCCTCAGGCGAGGAACAGATATGCTCCTTGGCAAGGTGAACAGATCCGGAGATGCTCGATTTTTCGGTTTGTCGATTTTTTATTTTATTTTTTTCGGCGAAAGGTTTAGTCTTTTTTCTTAAATCGTTTTAGGTATTTTTATGATTTTTGTATTAAAAAATTATTGATAATTAATACGAATTAAAAAAATTATTATTATTTGTTAAATTATGGAGATTAATTTGATATGGAAAGTTTTATATTAAAAGAATTATTATTTTTAAAATTATTACGTATTAATTTAAAATGTTAATTAAAAATTAGGTCCATTTTAAATCTTTTGCATTAGAAACCATTTAGGAAAAAATCGCCATTAAAACAGAGAATGTAGCTCACTCTAATGGGTGAGAGTGGTGAGGAGGATTTTCGCACTATTTTTGACAAGTTTAGGATAAAAATAATTTTTGTGCCAATTTGAGTGGGATAAAGTCATTCTTTTTCATAATTGACTTAATGCCCGTAGTATACGTAGTGATGGATACCGAATCCTATCGAAAGTATAATGGAGCCGAGTTACAGGAGATCTACTCTCAGGTGATACCGGACTCCCCCTGAAGATCCGAAGATATGAAGGAAATACCGAATCTCTTTAGATTCGGTGACATAAAGACCGAATCCCGTGTGATCCGCCGAGAGCGCTTCGAGTCCGGGATTCAGGTAAACGACTAAATATGGAAATATTGTCCTATTTGGACACAAACACTACATATGGAAGGATAAGCTCTACTTTAGGAAGATAAGACTATTTAGGAAGACGTTCCTAAATAGGACTCTTATCAGATTAAGGTAGATCACGACAAATCAGAAGAATCCCTACGATATTGCCGAATCCCTATAAAGTAGGATTCACTTGCCTAATACAACTCTACTAGGTATATTCGACTACTATAAAAGGAGCACGAGGTATGCCTACAATCACAATTACATTCATATACTCAAAACGCTGCTCAAAGCTCTAGACTGACTTTAGCATCGGAGAGTTAATCGGACAACCACCGTCCGGTTAGCTTCTACCCTGTTTTGCAGGTTCACTCACCGGTTCAGAAGGCAGACTCCATCAATTGGCGCCGTCTGTGGGAAAAGCTTAACTAAACTTCAAAAGAAGGAGCTTTTCTGAACTCAAATACAAATCTCATTGAAGAAGATGACTTCTGAAAGAGTAAACCTGAAAGACAAACAGCCAATGGACCCAAAAAACACTCCGGAGATAATCAACGTGACGGAAGACGGGCTTCACAACTCCGGGGAAAAAAGCAACACCGGAGGACCCTCTTTCTCAACACCTCAGTACCAAACTAATCCGATAAGGGGAAGCAACCCAATTGCTTTCAACCTAAGCACTGAAGAACAAGCACCAAATGCAGCAGCACAAGATCCACACAGCGAAATGCTGAAAAAGATACTAGAATCTGTACAGGCAAATCTTGACAGATTGGCTAGCGAAGCCAAAAGAACAAACGACAGGCACGAAGAAACTATGAAAATGCTAAGGGAAAACTTCAGCCCTACAGCTCCCAGAAGAAGGGAAAGAACAGAAAATGCAAACCCAGGCCGACGAGAGACAAGGGCAGAAAACAACAAAAGCAAGGAACCCCGAACCAGAGGGAACGAAGAAAGGAACGAAACAAGAAACCAGCGAGAAAATAAAACCAGCGACGAGGAAAGTCCGAACAGAGAAAAATCTAACGAGGAATCGCCGGAGGCACCCAGAAATGAGCACAACCAGGAGGACGCCCGAAGCGGTCTGAATACGAAAAGAGACGAACGAAGGGAGAAGGAAAAAGAAGACGCCCCGCCAAGGAGTAAGCGACAAGAAAGAGATGCAGGGAAAGAGCAAACTAAGAAAAAACACCAAGAAGGAGAGGGCGAATCGTCAGAGACACCCCAAAAAAGCAAAGCCACATATGTGGTGGAAGAAGATTTAGAAGAGAAGATCGCCAAAGCACTCAAAAAACTAAAATCTGAAGAATTGGATATAGACGACCTCAGGTTGAAAGGATCACCCCTCTCGCCCGAGATCATGGAGGAAACCATCCCGCACAGCATGAAGCTGCCGACCTTGCCAATTTTTAATGGGGAAGGAGACCCCCGAGACCATACCTCTAGGTTCACAGCGACCATGGGGCTACTCAGCGTATCAGACGCCATCCTCTGCAGGGTTTTCCCTACCACACTCACGGGCACAGCCCAGAGATGGTATAACAAATTAAAACCAGGCTCGATCAAAAGCTTCGCTTCGCTTTCAACAGAGTTCCTCAACAGATATCTCACAAACATCCCAGCTAAAACCACTACCAGTATCCTAAGAGCCTGTATCCAAGAAGAAGGAGAAACCCTGCGAAGCTACATCGAACGATTCAACAAGCAAGCTATGAAGATAGACAACCTGAACGTCGACATGGCGACAGAAGCATTGCGAGACGGGACGCGATTCGGAAAGCTGGTGGACAAGCTGCTAGTCAATAAACCCACAACTTTCTCGAACTTAATGGGCATAGCTCAGAAATACTTCGTGTTAGACGAAGGGCGAAGGGCGATTCGCAGAAAGGAAGCAAAAGGAAAAGAATCAAAAGAGAGATCCAGAGAAAAAACCAAGTCCAAACCTGATGACAGGAGAGGAAGACCCGAAGAGAGTAGACGATTCGCCCCCCAGACAAGATATGAATCGAGATATGATCCCAGAGATGACGAGAATAACTTCACTCCGCTAAACACCAGCCGAACTAATGTCCTCATGTGGATCAAAGAAAACGTCAAAAACGTGGTATGGCCACCAAAAATGAAAGCAGAAATAAGAGACACCAGAAAGTACTGCAAATTTCATGACGATTACGGACATGAAACGGATAGCTGCAGAGACTTGAAGGTCGAGATCGAAAGAATGATCGACACAGGCGAGCTGAGGAAATTTGTGGCCCGAAAGGAGAAGAGCAGTGACAAGGGAGAAAAAAGAAACAGAGAAGACAAGCCGAAAGAAAAGGAAGACGAGCGCCCATCCAAAATTCTGGGAACCATACACATGATTAACGGAGGAGGACATAGCAGCTCCACGACCAGGAGGAAGCAGAGGAAGGAAGTAATGAACATACGAGAAACTCACATGCCGCCAGTGATCTTCGATGTAGAAGACTATGAACACGTCAAAGCACCTCACAACGATGCTTTGGTAGTGACCACTATCATTGAAAATTGGAACATGGAGCGGATCCTTATCGACGAAGGAAGCGCAGTAAACCTCATGACAAACGCAGCATACAAAATGTTGGGAGGAACAGCGTCAAGGCTACGCCGAGTCCCAATTCCGCTATCAGGACTCGGGGGCCCCTCCATCACTCCGCTGGGAGCAGTCACCTTGGAAGTAATAATCGGCCCAGAAAGAGGAATAAACAAGAAAATCATGTCACTATTTAACATAGTGGACATGGAATTGACATATAATGCCATCCTAGGAAGACCTTTCCTCCATGATTCGGCAGCAGTAACCAGCATCAGAGCGCTGGCAATGAAGGTACCAACTGAAAAGGGAGTAGTGACGCTGAGAGGAGACCAAGGAATAGCCAAGAAGTGCTATGACGAGTCAGTGGTGGATCTCCAAGAAAACAAAACCGAAAAGAAGGAAGAATAGGAACGAAAAACGACCCATCATCGGTAACGACTTTACGTCTTACCAGATGGCGTCAAATCTATCTTTAATTTTTTGTATGCCATCTTTTTATCAATAAAAGTTCAATTTTGCTGCTATTTGATTAGCCAGACGAACCAATAAAGAAATAAAAATCAAGAACAGCCACGAACGATTAAATCAAAGATGAAAGAAGAAAAAATAAAGATCAAATTCAAGAAAGGCTAAGAGCCAAGAAAATGAGTATAAATTAACTCAAAGCAAAACCACCGGAATAGGCGAATCGCCACCAAAGGTTAAAAGCCAAGAAAATGAGTTTAAATTAACTCAAGGCAAAATCGCCGGAATAGGCGAATCGCCACCAAAGGTTAAAAGCCAAGAAAATGAGTTTAAATTAACTCAAAGCAAAATCGCCGAATCAGGCAAATCGCCACAAAAGGCTAAAAAATGAGTTTAAATTAACTCAGAAAAGGCAAGTCGCCAAAAAAGAGTTTAGATTAACTCGAAACAAAAACAAAAATAAAAGAGTTTAGATTAACTCTACAAAAAGCAACGCCAAGAACAGAGTTTAGAATAACTCTCGAGGCAAGACAGGTACATAAAAATTAATATAAGGCGGATGCGCATTCCGAAGAAACACGAAGAAAATATATTCATAAATTGCGAATTACAAAAGGAAAAATTAGTACATCAGCAAATACAATCAAAAGATAAACTACTAGACACGGTCTTTAGACATCTTGACAAGAAGATCACGAGCGATGGCTTGGGGATCCAACCCGTTAACCCCAGAAAGATCAATATCAGGATTCTGCTCTAGAAGCTTCCTCCCAATCGCAAGACGATACTCGCTTATCAAAGCAGAGTAAAAAGCTTTCGTATCTAGCAGACGGATATGAAGACTCTCAACCTCCGATCTTAGACTGTCCCTCTCCCCACCAACAAGGGAATTGATTCGAATAAGCTCCTCAATCTCTTGAGTCAAGTCATCGGTTTTCTTCTCGATCACTTTAACTTGGCGATCATTAATCGCATCCTGCGCCTTAAGCTGCGCCAGAAGGGAATCATGCTCTTCCAAAGAAGCCTTCAATTAGGCCCTTTCAGACTCGGAAGTCGCCAAAAGAGAAGACAGACGCTCAACTTCCTCCTCGGCACACTGTCGGCGGTCGTTCAATACCAGAATAGATTGAAGAGCCTACAAACACCAGAAACAAACAAATAAGGAAACAACTGAATACAAAAAACATATTATATTCAAGAAAGAAAGCACTTACAGAGAAACCATGAAAACAAGCCAGATCGGAAAGCTCCTGACCCGGCCTACCACAAAACCACGTAACATCAGCAGGAATCGCCAAAGTCCGGATATATTCCGCTAGCACTCTAGGATTCAGCAAACTGGCAGGATCCTGACCTTCGACCCACTGCACCAAATCTGGAGCAGAGGAAGAGTCTCCAGGAAAACTCTTCCTCGATGGAGAACCATCGCCAACTCGACGTCTCTTCCTAGAAGGAGAATCCGGGTCTCGACCCAGAGGAATCTCTCCCGAATCAGCAACAACCAACCCCTCTGAAGTCACACCCCCAACTCCCCCAGAAACGGTAAATGATGTTAGGGGGGGAAGTGGCGACGGAACCGCCTCGTCACCTACTGGAACAGCCGAGTCATCATCATCATCTACAACAATAACCTCAGGCAACGCTATCTCGGCGGGAGCTATGGGAATATCAACAGGAGCCCCATCCACGTCAATGTCGCCAGGAATAATGTTGGCAATAGGAACGTCAGGACCACCCATCGGAACGTCCAAATCTACTTGAAATCCGGAAAGGAAATCGTCAGAAGAAGAAGACATCCTACAAAAGAAACATTAAAAAGAACTTAAGCAAATTAATATAACTTGAACAAAAGAGTAGCAAAGATCCGCCAAGCCTCGAGGAGGATCCTCCAAAGGAAACCATCGACGCCGAAGACGACTATTGACCAAGACATCTAGAATGGGACGCGATTCAATACTACAGGAAGATATGTCGAAAGCAAGTTTTGACTCGGATAAACTTAAAGGAGAAGGACAGCTCCGAACTTGATGAGAAGAAAAACCATCCGAAAAATGAAGAAAAGCAAATTTATGGTAAACAATAAAGAAACGCCTTCGCCAGCGACTGGTTAGGCAAGGAAGATAAATACGAGATCGCCCTTCTCTGCCAAGGGCGAAAACGAAGCAACCATCACACTTCCTAAAATCTACAAAATGATATAACACTTTGAGAGAAGGGGCACAGCCCCGGAGCCTACATGCCTCCGAAAAGGCGAGCACTACTTTAATCGTACCAGGGTAAAGTTGCCCCAGAGCAACCTTTAAATCCCTACACACTTCTACTAAAAATGAATCTAAAGGAAACCTAAGACCAGCAGCAAATTGCTCTTCGAAGAGAACCGCCCTACAAGAAGATCCTGGAGAATCGGACGCAGCCATATCGGCACCGGGTAATATTACCCTATAATCGAAAGGAAAGCTATACTTAAAATAGATATCTAAGACTTCATCCCTACGAAGCTTTGATCGGGTAAAAGCCATAGCAGCGCATGCATCTTCCACTCGACTAAGAGGCATCCTAGAACAGGAAATCACAAACATAAACACAGAATAAGGATCAAACAAAAAATATATTGAAGAACACGTTGAAAAACACATCGAAGAACACCAAGTACAGAAAAGGAATTTCCATAATATAAATCATGGAGGATATACACAAAGAAGAAAGCCATATTAACATCCAAACGACGAAAGAAAACATACCTGAAAAATCTGGAGAAAACAAGTCACGAAGAATCAAATAATCAAACGAAGAACGAAAAGGAAATAGCTACAAGAAATGAGAGTAAATTCGAAAAGTAAGTAAGAGGGAAAAGAAGAAATGCAAAGAGATTAAATACAAAACGCTTTTGAATCATTAACCGTTGAATCATTAAATGCCGACACGTGGCAACACAGAATCTTACTAAAGAAGAAACGTCACTCACAAACATATGAAACGACTCGCCCGGAATACAAAACGACTCGCCCGTATAAGATAACTCAGCTCCAAAAGAGCTAAAATCCACTAAGGCATAAATGCCAAACTACTTCAGCTCACTTGCGGGGGGGCTAATGATGGATACCGAATCCTATCGAAAGTATAATGGAGCCGAGTTACAGGAAATCTACTCTCAGGTGATACCGGACTCCCCCTGAAGATCCGAAGATATGAAGGAAATGCCGAATCTCTTTAGATTCGGTGACATAAAGACCGAATCCCGCGTGATCCGCCGAGAGCGCTTCGAGTCCGGGATTCGGGTAAACGACTAAATATGGAAATATTGTCCTATTTGGACACAAACACTACATATGGAAGGATAAGTTCTACTTTAGGAAGATAAGACTATTTAGGAAGACGTTCCTAAATAGGACTCTTATCAGATTAAGGTAGATCACGACAAATCAGGAGAATCCCTACGATATTGCCGAATCCCTATAAAGTAGGATTCACTTGTCTAATACAACTCTACTAGGTATATTCGACTACTATAAAAGGAGCACGAGTTATGCCTAGAATCACAATTACATTCATATACTCAAAACGCTGCTCAAAGCTCTAGACTGACTTTAGCATCGGAGAGTTAATCGGACAACCACCGTCCGGTTAGCTTCTACCCTGTTTTGCAGGTTCACTCACCGGTTCAGAAGGCAGACTCCATCACGTAGTAACATTAAGAGAAAATTACACACTTTACCAAAAAAAATAAAAATAATTACAAAACTATATGTTGACGTTTTTCATTTACAAAAATCTTAATAATATTTACAAAAGTACAAAATAATAAAAAATAATATCAAACATACGGTGTATACTGTGGGTATAATGTCAATATACTAATAAACTAACATTATATCAACATTATATAAACATATACCAACATTATACCAACATTATACATACTGAGCTTTTATTAATATTAAATAAAAATTTACCAAAATTACATCAAATCGTATACTAAAAATTAAATTAATAAAATACCAAAATTATACCAACAGTATACCAAGAGTGTGCACATCAAAATATACTGAAATTTTATTATTACATCAACATTACACCACATCGCATACTAAATATTAACCTTACCAACAATATATAAATTCTCTAATTTATTACCAACTTTAGTGAAAAATACATATAAAAAAAATATACATATTATCAATTAGAAAAAATATATAAAAATTTATAATCGATATACCAAAAATATACTGAAATTATACCAATAATAAACCAAATATTATTTTTAAATTATCTGATTTATAGTTTTAATATTCCAAAATTATACCATAATTATACCGATATTATACAAATCATACTTTTATAATTAATTTTTATTTTTAGTACTTTTGTAATTAATTTTAAATCAATCGTATTTTTATAAATAAAAAAATTTACGGATATTTTTATAAATATTTTTAAAATTTTAGCTACTTTTATCATCGTCCCTAACATTAACGGACAAAATCTGTTTTCAAATGAGAAAACAAAAAACAAAATCACTAAATCATGAACTCCACTTGTCTATTCACCTCCCATTTCCCAACCGCCACGCTCACCGCCAAAACCAATCACCGCCGCCTCCGCCGCCGCAATACCTTCCCAAAAATGTCACTCAACTCCACGCCAACGCCACCATCACCACTACCACCACAGCCTCCAAACCCCAAAACCCTCATAAACACCGTCACTAAACTACTCTGGGGTCAATCACTGCCACCAGGGCTCCTAATCTCCACCGTCCGTACCGCCTGGACCACCACCTGGCAACTCATGATGTCCCAGCTAGCTCCCTCTGATGCCTCCGGCACATACACTCGACCCACTTCCAAATTCCGCCTCAAAAATACCCAATTTTCCCGCCAAAATTCAACTTCTTTACCTTACCACCTCTATGTAGGGTTACCATGCCCATGGGCCCACAGAGCCCTAATTGTCAGAGCTCTCAAAGGTCTAGAAGATTCCATCCCCGTGTCCATTGCAGCACCGGGTCAAGACGGTTCTTGGGTATTTGAGAATAGAGGAGTTGTAAATACGGGTACGGGTATCCTTGTTCCGGGTATAGATAGTGCTCATGGATGCAAGAATTTAAAGGAAGTTTATCAGCTTACAAGAGGAGGATATAATGGGCGGTCCACAGTGCCAATGTTATGGGATGTTCAGAGGAATGAGGTTTTTTGTAATGAAAGTTATGACATTATTCAGTTTTTTAATTCGGGTCTAAACGGGTTAGCCCGTAATCCGGATTTGGATTTGGAACCAGAGTCATTAAAGGGAAAGATTGAGGAGTGGAATCAAGTTATTTATCCTAATGTAAACAATGGTGTTTATAGGTAATTGTAAAGTGTAACTATTTATGTTTGTGCAGAAATAGTTTAAGAGATGAAAAGGAATGTGATTTTGTTCTTGTTTTTTGTGTATTGCAGGTGCGGTTTTGCGCAGAGTCAAGAGGCGTATGATAAAGCGGCCAATGATTTGTTTAGCACATTGGATATGGTGGATGATCGTTTGGGTAGTTCGCGTTACTTGTGTGGCGATACTATTACATTAGCAGATGTTTGTTTATTTACTACTTTGATTCGGTTTGATCTTGTGTATAATGTTCTGTTTAAGTGCACCAAGAAAAAGCTGCTTGAGTATCCTAATCTTCATGGATATATGCGTGATATATATCAGGTAATTGGCTATTTGATCTTTTAGTTTTACGAATTTGTTTTGTCTTTCTTGTTGAACTATTATGAACTTCCAGTACAAGTTTTATGTGAGTTTCTGCTTGCTTATGGTGTATCTAAAAAATAGGATATTTTAAATTTAAATGGTTATATATGATTAGGCATGTAATTTTAGATCAAGCTGCATTTTCGTGTTATGTTTTGTCAAGAAGATAAGGAAATAATTTTCTTGTTGAGACCACAGACTTTAGAGAGAGGAGTCCGTCAAATAGATCCAACTTGAGATAGTAGTAAGAAAATTTTGATTAATTTGACCAAAAATTATAATATTTTGGGCTTATTTGATCTTAATAGATAAAATTAGACTAAATTAATCATAGACTGACTGAAATGACCTTTCCCAAAGATTTTATGTCAATTCTTGGAAGTTCCAAGGGGGCAAGAGAGTATGGACAATGCTAGAGTGTACATAAATGATTAATGCGGCAAACTCGAATCTTATGTTATATTGGTTCTGAAAATGGAAAGCGGTTTGTTATATTGAACCACAGGAGACTTTTGATGTTTTTGCTGCCAAGATGGACCTAAAAACTAGTTAAACTATGCCTAGAAATAAACTTCTTTGTTGCAACACAATTTTGTTATTGCTATAAATGATTTTTGGTTGTTTGATAATGTGCACGAAGGAACCCATAATTTGCCTCTTTGTTCAGCTTTTGGCTTATTTTGACATGATAGCATGCTTATTCAGGTTGATGCTTGAGCATCCAATCTTATGTTTGGATGTTTTTAAGCTTCTGTAATTGTGTTAAAGTTACTCATGTCTTGCATTTGTTTTGCCAAACAGACTCCAAAGGTTGCGGAAACTTGCAACTTTTCTGCTATTATGGATGGTTACTACAAAGTTTTATTTCCGCTGAATCCCGGCAGCATTAGTCCAGTTATGCCTTCAGGATGTGACCATGAATTTCTATCCGCACCTCACAAAAGGGAATTGCTATCACCTATGCAGGTTTTTGTTTCATAAGTCTATTCACATCAAATCTCTGTGTATATATATACTGATAGAATTTGTCTCTGTATAGATAGATATACTAGTATTTGTAATGAAGGCTGTTTTTTTTTTTTTTACTATCCAATAAGAATGAATTTTATTACTTATAGTTTGATGGCTATACAAATAATTTATCCTTTGCATTAATAATATAATCATACTAGTAAGGCCTAATGCACTAGAAAATCCAAACCTATGAAACCTTTTGCAAATCTAACCAAACTTTAATTTTTTTGCAATTTTATCCCAATTGCAAAATGTTACAGAAATTCTAACCATATGGCTCTAATTTTTTTTTTGAACTTTAATCATATGGCTCTAATGCAATCTGACACCACAATACATAAAACAATTACTTTTACAAAACAATTAGATTCTCTAAATAACTAATAGTAACTTACATGGCGGATCAAGTCGGTTTGATTTCCTCAACTCAAAACCTTCCAGAATCGAAGCCGAACTCCTTAATTGCTGCCTTTGCTTGAACTGCTATCCATTCCAGAATCATGTTACTTCCTGATATTTGCACCACTTCAGAATCACCAACAGATTGCTCACTCATTTGTATTTTCAGGGGTTTGCCTTTATGCTTTCTTTGGATAAAGATGAGATCAATTGAAAATTTTATGGTTTTCAAATGATAACTTAGGTTGTTGTTGAAGACAACCTCCTTTAATCCACGCCAGCAAGGGTATATATAAGTAAATTCAACTTTAGTTGGCAACATGGAAGACACGTCGGATGTGCACACGTTCTCAAATCAATTGGAAGTTATTCGGTTAGAATTTCTGGAAACTTTGCAATTGGGTTAAAGTTGCAAAAAAGGTTGGTTGGATTTGCAAAAAGTCGAATATGTTTGCGAAAGAAATCTATGGTGCAGTTGGTAACTCAAAGCGGCACAAGGGACACACATGGCTCCGTTCCAGCCAATTTACAATGCAGGTCTTGTGGAACTTGTGCTTACATGGCATGACAGTGACTGGAGAACTGATGACCAGATTTTCCATACAGAATATACACGAAGACACTGTATCATCATCATCGCCGTCAAATATGACCTCCTGTAAAGCCTCAATTGATGACTGGGATGCTGGAATTTGCTTGGATTCTGTGTGTTCTAATAAATCCCTTACTGCTCCCTCAATCAATGTCTCAAAACAATTATATTTTGGATGTTCTTTGAGCAACCTCAGAAAGCGAATCCTGTCAGGAATTGGCTGTTGGTTGATCCATGCAATGCTATCAGAAATTTCTTGTCCTGCTAACTCAGTTTCTCTTGCATTAGCCATTGCCTCAAATTCATGATGCGGAATCATTATTTTTCGTTTGATACCAACTAGGAAGCTCAACTTCTTCGGCTGATCAGCAGTCGAAACTGCACTGGCCTTGCCACGAGCAAGACTAAGGATCTCCCTAACAACATCATCTCGATCCCCAAAAGGAATCCAGTCATCTCTCGGACTTGCTCTCCAATGAAGCTTATCTAAAGAAAAAGATATGTTCATGTCGGAGATCATCTTGCTAACAAAGTCCAACGAAGAATCATCTTCGGACAGTAAAGAATGGCATGGAACAAGAAAAGATTTCTCCGTGCATGAGCTTTCAATCTCCGTTGCTACCTTTTCTGCTCTGTTGAGAGATTCTAAAGTAAGGTGTCTCTTGCTCGTCGGGACCGTTACATCTGAAACATAGCTCGATGATACTTTAAGGTGAATGGAGATATCGGAAGTCGAAGAAGACTTATTTACCCTCGTACCCGTGTACAAGGCAGAGACGTAGACATTGCAGTTTTTGGACATAATTGATCGGTTGCTATTGAAAATGATGGTGAATTCTTTTGATGAATGTTGGTCTTTATATAGTGTCCAGAGAGTTCCATCTTTTTCCTATATGATAAGTGAAATTATTACATCCTTTTACGAATATGAAATTATATTCCTTTATCGTCTTTGTAATTTTACCCAATCCTGATAGGAGAAGGATACACTACACCTAACAAGTAAAAACCTTGTATATATTACACTGTGTCCGATTAGGGTTTCACAAAAATCTGAGTCTATTTCCTTGTAGCCCGCGTTTGCTTGTATTTTATGTGTAGAAACCTTAAAATGACAAGGTAAACAAAAAGCAACGTGAGAAGGTGACGGTTGCTTCTGAACTCACTGACGGTGGTTTGCCTGATGTGCTTGAGATTTATCAAGATTATAGTTAGAGGATCTTGTGTCTGATTCCAATAAATTAAAGGTTATGAAATTATTTGGCTATTGTTGTAATAATTTCGTGAGGAAGCAATTTCAGGCTTGATGTTTCTTCTTTCCACTACAGAAGGGTGGAAAATTAATCAAAAAAATTGGGAGAACTACAGTTTCTTACATGTCAAATCCCCGACCTACAAACTGTTTCTAGACTTTTATCTAGACTAGTTTTACATTACGTGCTACGCACGTGTCTCGTAATTTGACTCAGTTCAACTTTTTTCTTAATTCCCGTATTTGTCCAAACGGCCTATTATTGTGGGACGGAGGGAGTATAAGACAATAATTAATAGGGATAAAATAAGAAAAACTAAGAGTAATTATTATTTTCTTAATCTATGTGTAAAAAGAATATTTTCCTTTTTAAATGGGACTAGTTTTGCATTACGTGCTACGCACGTGGCTCGTAACGTAACTCGTCAATATATATAATAACTATATTCATTATAATTATATCAATTATCTTTATTTATAATTAATATTAGACTCATTAGAATTTTCTTAAAAAAATATAATATTTTAATTTATTAATTTTTAAAATTAATTGACATCAATAATATATATATTTATAATTTATTATATAATTACATTTATTACAATTATATCAATGTATTTTATGTATGATTATTAGTAAATTAGTTAGAGTTTTTTGAATTAGAAAAGTTGTTTTATATTTTGTAATTACTCCAGAAAATTCATATATACGATAGTTTAAAAAAGACATTATATGAAATATAATAGTTTCATTCAAGTTAAATTCATTAATTTGTCATTTATATTAAATATGTTTGTTTCTTCTTTCAATTGAATTTTATCTTTAATAGATAAATAAGTGTTTTAAGTTTATAATTAATCAAAAAGAGTTTTATATACAAGACAAAGGAGGGGATAAATGTTGTCACATGTAATCTAGTATTTCTATCTGAGTAAAAGTCGTAGTTAAATCTAATTAATTACTATATTTTATTTTATGCTATTAAGTGGTTCTATTTAGATTAAAGTGATTATTTCGTTATAAAGAACTTGTCCCACATAATTTAGTATTTCTATTTGACTAAAGTCAATGTTAAATCTAATTACTATTCTATATGCTATTGAGTGTTTCTATTTAACTTAACGTCATTATATTGTTAATAAATAAATATTTTTATTTTATAAATAATTAAAAAGGGTAATCAGGTTCGTGTTTTTAGCTATAAATACATACAATACAATTATAATCTAATTATGACTCTACTTATAATATAGTGCTGGTAATAAATTAAACAATCAGTTCCTATATAATAGACTATATTCTAGTCAAGAATCTAATTATAATATATATTAGATAATTAATTAATTAAAAGACCATAAAACTTTAATTTAGCAGCAAATTTAAAAGGGCTATTTGGTAAATTTGCCTGTCCTCCTCCCCCATCCGTACTTTTATATATAGTATAGATATAAATACAGGGAGTATAACTTTTAAATTTTTAAAATTAATTAACATTAATAGCATTTATTTATAGTTTATTATAACTATACCAGTGTATTTTATAAGTAATTGATACTCCCTCCGTCCTAATAGAGTTGTCCACTTTGAGAAATTTTTTTGTCCCAAAACTCTTGTCCACTTTCAAAAAGTAACTACTTTTTACACTCAAATTTTCTATATTACCCCTATTTAAAATCCACTAATGAGTAAAGTAAAAGTAAATTGCAAGTGGACCCTATATTAAATAGGGGTATGACAAGAAAAGTAAGAATTTTTTTACAAAATCTATAAACAATAATTGTTTTTCTTAAACTGTGTGATAAAGGTAAAGTGGACAACTCTATTGGGACGGAGGGAGTATTAAATTGGTTAGAATGTTTTTTAATTAAAAAAGATATTTATGACTATACCAATATATTTACAATTTCTTTATTTCAATAGAATAATACCATTTCGTTTTCTCAAATAGAACTCAGTTTTTTTATTTAAATAGAACTCTATCTTTTTTTTGATAATTAATAGGACTCTATCTTTAATAATGAAATGAGTATATTTTAATTTTAATTTCATTTAGTAATGACTATAAAATTTTAAATTATGTTATCAATTATTTCCAAATAGAATTCAATTTTTTTATTTAAATAGAATTCTATCTTTGATAATGAAATAAATACATTTTTATTTTATTCCTTAATTAGTAGTAACAATGCAACTTAAATTATATTATTAATTAATAATAAATTTAAAAGGATAATTAGAAAAAGTGATTATACATGTTGTAATTCCTTAGTCAATTTAGTCCTAATGATGTTATACTTCTGTGCACGATTTTACACAAAAACAGTTGCAGAGTTTTGTAATAGGTACTAAACTAAATATTAAACTCCGAGTCAACTTCAAACTGAATTTTTAATTGACTTCAAATTAAACTCCAAACTATAATAAACTCCAAATTAAACTCCACTTTATCTATTCATATAGGTATTAAACGTCAAATTTAAAACTTCTATTATGTTACTTTTTTTTTTGAGAATCTATTATGTTACCTATTCAAATCAAATAATAATTCTATTTTACATTTTATTATTGAATAAATATTAATCTTTATAATTTTTTTTTTGAGAAAATCTTTATAATTATTTAAATAAAGAAATTGTAAAGATTTATTTAGTAATTTAAGATCTATCAAATAAAACTATCTTAACAAAATGTAAAATTTCGGCAATTAGCTACTAAAAACAAATTATATAACAAACACTCATAGTCTTTAAGGAAAGTGGAAAATTAATCACAGTACATTACTATTTTAGTTGACTCCTTATTTTAAATGACTACTATTTTATTTGACCCACGCTAATAATTAGTCCACGCTAATAATTAGTATTATATTTTAAATGACTAAAAAACCTTCAATTAAGTGATCAATTAGCTATAAATTAAAAAGGGCGGTTCGGTAAATGTGCCTGCCCTCCCTCCATCCGTGCTTTTATATATAGTATAGATATAGATTACATTATTAGATTAATGGAACATTAAGGATAATACGGTTATAAAATAAAAATTTAAACATATTTGATGTACAAATTAAAATTTAGAGACAATTCCGAAAGAAAGATGATAATCTGCTTGCAGTGGATGATGAATGTATCTATGTTGCGGCAGCTGAGGTGTTGCCTCTGATATTTGAGATGCTATTTGCCTTTGATATTCGAGACAGATAGCATTGTGAAATCTATATTCTATATTTTAAAGCTGAAGTAAAAAAACTTTGTATATTGTACAAAGTTTTATGGGTTTTTTTGGCTTTATAAGAGATTTCAATTGTTGTGGATGGTGTGCGGGGCTCGGGTTACCAATAGTATGCATTATTGTCTTTGCAATGCATCTTTCCTTCTTTCAACAACTTGCTATTTCTAACAACAAACATACAATTTATTTGATGATGGTTCAATTTATTTGATGAAATTGAGGGCCCCTTTCTTCAATTGTTCTATTTTTTTACAAGGCTTAATCACCAAAAAAACCCTCACTTTTTAGCCCCTTTTCAGTTGCACCCTGATGTTGCAATTTTGTCAGTTGCACCCTAATTCGCACCTTTGAGTTTCAATTCCACCCTCAAAATAAAATTGGACTCTTTTTCACTCGGGAAAAATTCATAAAAACCCTTATAAAGTACTCGTTTGAACTCTTTTCCATATAAAAAGTTAAAAATGGATGACTTATTTTAACTTTTTTCAAATAAAAAAGAGATCAATTTAATATTTGAGGGTGGAATTGAAAACCAAAGGTGCGAATTAGGGTGCAACTGACAAAATTGTAACGTTAGGGTGCATTTGAAAAGGGGCTAAAAGGGGGTTGGTGATTAAGCCTTTTTGTCTTCCACCAACTTGTCATTTCTCACAACAAACATCCAATTTATTTGACATGTCGCAGCAGTATCTTTGCTTAGAAGCTTGTAGCATGAAAAAGAAAAAGAATTACACATTATAGTTTTCCTATACGTGGCACGTGCATAATGTTTTACTATACGTGCCTACGGATATAGACTAAGATGTGAATTGCACGGTTGAAGCAAAAGACTCTCTCTAAAAATTTGTTCTCTCCCTTCTCTCTAGAAAAAACTTCTCTTTTTTTCATTGTTCTAAAGGGTGGGAGAAGATGATTTCTCCGGTTAACCGGAAAATCATCTTCTCTCTGTCCACTTTAATAACTATTGTAGATCTACTATTCTATCCAATAAATTCTTGTTAAAATTTTAGTTTTGATTTGGATCTTTGTCTTGTTGCTATTGATTAAATAATGTGGTTTTTTATGTCCCTCCTTTTGTTTATATTTCTTAGATCTTCAAGAACATAGTGTTTGTTGGAGCTTTAGATCAAAAAATTTGTAGATCTAAGAAATAGTGAGGATGTGGAGCTATCTTTTTAGGATCTAAATGAAGATAGAGATCGGAATAGTAGGCTTCAGCGGATTCAAGCGTTTCGTCGAGCAAATCGGAAAAGAAACTATCTAAACACCCGCTCAACATAATCGTTGTGTTTAAGTTTCGGGATCATAAGTCTAGATTGTTCTCTATTTTTCGATTTTTTATAGCTTGTATTCGAATTGTTGTTTATTATTTAATATCTCATATTTTGGAAAGATCATATAGATAACTTTTGTTATATGACTTTGACGTGATGTAATTTTTAATCTTCATAATTGATTCTAGCTTGGGAAAAAAAAATTGCATGGTTGAAGGATTGGATTACATCTTTGGCCTGAGTGAAATGGGACTATCTTATCTTTATACTGTATTTGTAATAATTATCGATTTCTTTATTGCCCTTTACTTTTACATTTCCCAACATTGGATAGTAGACTTTTGTTCATTGTCAAAAAATCTTGCCATTTTTATTAATAAGAATACAAGAGTGTTTATCTTTCTGTTTGAAAACATAATTATTTATTTTCTGTCAGGAAACAGCGGATCAGTTGGAGGTAAGTAAGTATAATTAAACAGACTCAGTTTTCCATTTCGAAGTAAATAAAAGAATAATGAAAAATACTACCTCAAATTACATAAATTAAGGGAAATGAGAAAGGAGGAGGAAAAAATCAAGATTTTTGAGAAGGATTTCACGGCATGCTGAGATTTGCTAAAGAAGAAGAAACCATTGCTGCCGCCAGAAATACCTGGTTCAACAAGGTTCTTTTTCTTCATTTTTATTTATTATTATGTTTCTGATTGCTTCTTATATGAAATGAAAATAAAGGTTGATCTGGAGGCATTATCAGCTCATCCTCAGATTGGCCTGTTGCCTTTGGCTTCTCATGCTGCTGCTCAATTCAGTAAGAGCAATCAACTGCTTTATCAACTACTACGGGTTCAAGATTATAGGTTAGATTAGACTAGTCTAGTTCTTAACTAATGATAGGAAGCATAAAGATAGCATAACAGAAAAACTGAGGTGCCATGTAATGAAAGCAAGCAAAGATGAGGAAAAACAAGATGTACTGAACGATTTCCTAAAATATTTTCAGGCTGAATGTAAAACCTTCGGAAGCATATGTGAAAATAGGAAGATATGAACTCATATTGTCGACGTGGTCTCAGAATACAGCTGAATTTTGTCTATAGTTTTCTCGTAGAAGACAGATTTGGAAAGCACATGAAGGAAAATGAAATCCTCCAATCTTCTTTGGAGTTTACACCCACCGACGATACATCTATAGATGAATTCTACTCACAGGAGAGAATAGAGATGAGATCAAATAAATGAACTATTGATATTTGATGGGATAAAGTAAATGTAACCTGCAAAATGTTAGTTGATAGAATCATACTCCTGGAAAATTTAAAATTAGAACAATATGCACAACTTTGATAAGAGGCAAGAACAACTGTAAAATAGCAGAAAATTCTACCTGATTCACAGTCATCGTCCATGACAGGGAAAAAAACCAGCCATTAACACCAACATTCAAAATTCAGTCTCCCTGCCCCGGCCACACCTGGAAAAGAAAAGGGTCCGGCCACTAAGCTAATATTTAGCTACAAGATCAAAACACATAGGCATGACTTGTGTTCTGTACAAATACCATCTATCTCTCATGTAACAGTGTATAGCTCATCAGCCCCTGGTTTTACAGGATAACCTAATCTTCAACAGTTAAAGCATAGCTACTAGAACCTAATCTGCAAGATCCGCTTCATGAACTTTTCCTACTTGTCAAGAAGCGACAGATAAAAACAAAAAAAGCCCGAGTCTCTTAATCTCCTGGAGTCGGTCATCTTAACAGATGCTTGGACCCTGCACGGCAAAAGCTGGTTGTTAGGGGGTTAAAGAGGCCTAAAGCATAAGCATCAAAAAACAATCAATTCAGCTACATATTAACTTTGAAGCTCCAATGTAATTACAGAAACAAATAGTAATTTGACATTAAGCATCCAATGCTCTGTCAGGCCATATTTCGCACAATTAATAGTAACCCAGATACCACAGGGAAAAGAATGCAATGCTGCATAAGATACTTAACACCTTCAATCAGTTACAAAGAGGCTGGACAGGAGCACACTCCATGAGGTGAACAGATTTACGTGACTTATTATCCATGCCGAAATCACCAGAAATATTGGCCTCATCATCCAGAAACATCTAGTACATTTTCAATGTAATGGATGGAACATAAATGGCCAACTTCAATCTTTTGGGTTTTCCCTGGACCTACAGTATATTCCAAGGAAATGATGTCCCTACTCCAAAGTCATCTGGAGTAACTACATATAACGTACATAACTATAAATTATAGCAAAACCTACAACTGGAAATTCTCATTCCATATGGACAATAGAGCCCCTGGTAACCCCCCAAGCAGATAAATTTAAGCATACTGATAAAGACATGTTAGGTGATTTTGAACATCAACCAACTCGCAAATAAGGTAAGGTCAAACTTGGTTTGGAATCTTTGGATATTCTAAACATGCAAAATGAATGTAATCATCAATGGCAACACTATTGATTATGTACCATAACAATGATAAGAATAGTAGTAATAAGTAAATAAGACAAAGTTCATGTGCCAGGCTGCTAGCTCAAATGACCAAGGGAGAAAAATGATTTAATTAGCCCATTAAAAAAAACATTCTCATAGGCAACCATCATCTACATAACAAACCACTGGACACTTGAAGCAAAGAATGGCAGCCAATTGAACTTGGATAAAAGGACAAGGAGTGTTGGGAATTTATGGTGATTAGAAACAATCTCTCCAGTAGTAATGGTTTATTTGCCAGTTTCTCAAGAAAGTTTATTAACCTGTGAGACAGGAGGTGTACCTGCCCCAAAATGTCACTCCAGATAAATAATCAAACTCTAGCATCAATCAATCATTTTCTGATTACTTAGACACTCTAAGCAGAAACTAGTTGAGCACAAACCTAATACCAAATTGCAAAATATTCCAAGTGCAAATTATCTAGTTAGCCACGTACAGATTCAGAGTGAACTTACTATTAGAACGTTTCATGTTCCTGCAGAACTTGCTACCACATAAGCACCGGAACATCTCCACAGGATGATCATTATCGTCGAAATCAATACCATAATCCTGAAGATGCATCAGATATTAGTTTGAAAACAAACCAAAAAAGATCCTCACAAGTTCACAATATATGCAAACCATCTACAGACAGGTAATTTCGCACAGGCAAGCTTGTCTCTGATACAAATCTAAGAATAGCATAAAAAACATGAAAGTTGTGTCACTTATGACATACATAACTTACATGGCCATACAATCTGCTGGACACCTGTTTTCAAGAAAGCTGGAAACTCAAAAGCATGTTTGATGGACAAAGTAGCTCCACAAAAACACTTCTGACTAGCTGATAAATTTTAAGAAAATCTAAGGTCTATTATGCTTGCTATATTGACCACAACGCTACTCATCCCGCCTCAAAATTAGTGTACCTCGACATTATCTGACCCGTTAAATGGCAACTGAATTACTCTTAATATCTTGAACATATTAAAATAGATGTTTTCACCAGAGATAAGTCATTTTTCACAAGCACATAATAATGTTCCTGATGGATGATGTTTACTATCAGAAAATATGAAATTTGGACCATCATAAACCCCATACTTCCAGAACAAACTAAAAATAGATGCCAAATTAGCATAAAACAATCAAGGAAACCTAAATTTCCATTATCCTGAATCTTTATATACAAAGAAAACAAAGATAACAAACAGTACTATATTCAGAGACAGTATCTGAACAGCGTAACCAAACATTTTGAGACATCATAACTATATAACCGAACAAAGAAGACCAAACTTGTTCATTTAAGACTAAATAGCAAAAACATATCCATAATTTAGTAAACCCATGAACTTTCAAAAGTCAAACAATTATGCAAGTGGTATTTACTAACCCATGTTAGTTCTTCCATAGCATCTACATCTCTAGTGGTAAAGAAGGCAAGCTGCATAAGAAGTGAAGCAATGTCTTCTCATTCATGCAGCAGATATTATATAGTTAGCAGAAGACAAGATAAAGCTTTAAACTTTCATACATGATAGTAATGATGATCTGGTGTATCCATTTTGACTGGGATCTCAATCAAGTTTGAATCAAGGCACCTAACAAAAGAAAGAAAATGTAATCAGAAGAAAGTCACTTGCAACTGCAAGAGAAGTTCTGAACTCCTTGTAAATTAACACACCATATCAATAACAAGAAGGATGTCAAAAGTGGCAAAAGCAATCGAAAAGTTTGAAAAGCACAAAGAAAAACAAGTACTGCAATGAGGATCAAAGCCGTATCCACAAGCTTTATCAGTTACCTGTGATTGATAAACCTAGCAACATTTCCAAAAAATGATGCATCCAAACAAAGAGTTTCTTCGTCCTTCACTGCTCCTTTCAAGCACCAATATGCGTCCAGTAAAACTGAACATGTATGACGGTTAACATTGGTGCCTCTTGTTCTTTGCATCTTTCTCTCTTGCAACTCCTTGCCAGTTAGTATTTCTCCAACATACTCGCACACAAAGGTCCCTTTCGGCAACTTATCTAGGGTTCTGAGACCCCATCCCTTTCCTTCGGGTGTAAAGAAAACCTGACGTATACAGCCAATGAATAATTGATAGATAGCTCATGCACATGAACTGAAAAAAGAACAGGGCCAAACGAAGATTTTATCTATAATGTTTAGGTGCATTACAGAATTTTCACAGAAAATTAATTCTTAATTCATGAAAGACACCAAAGGATCATAGTCATAATTTCATATTTCTAGAAAATATCGAATTGTGAAACTTACAGGGATGAAAGATCATATGTGTACCTGTAATTGACACATTATACCTCGCTGCACTACTCGATTTCCACACAGCTTATGGCAGGCACATTTGCTCCAGCATTCTTTTATATAATTCCTCTTCACATGGCCCTTGCATGGTTCTAAGATCTCTTCATTTTTTGATCTTTCAAGTGGGCAAGCTTTACAATAAGACAGGCATTGCCGTTGAGGGTCGCGAGTTATAGAGATACAGTCCTCTAAAAACTCTTCCGTGAGAAGGCCCTGTGAATTGTATGCGAACTTATCTCCATTTTCACTGGCACAAGCACAAACTGTAGTGGAGGACAGACAATCACCAATACATGTAGAACAACAATTTTCAGCCTTGATTTGAGAGAGAGTGAACTTCACATGAGCATTTTGAAAAATGAGGTTTTGAGAAATGTAGTTGAAAGATGGAGGGCATTCTTTGTTGATTTCATTTAACCATGGAATTTCAACAAATTCTTCCCCCTTAGCAATGTCACTGATATCATGAAGTGATCTGATCTCTGAAGAAGTGAGCTGATTCTGTGGAACAACCACCAGACTATGTGACTCGGGGTCTTCTAACTCATCCCCTCTGTCAATTTCAACAGAACCATTAGCACTAGCTTGTGTATCCTCAATGATGGGTTGTAGTGGCCTTGTAATTCGTTCTGCGGACTCTTCAGTCAAGCTACACATATCCACTAATCCATTGCCCAAAGCAATGCAGGCAGCTGGTTTCTTCAATACATCAACTGTTGTTGTTACATTCATGACACTCTCCTGCGATTCATGAGAGGAATCAGTTCCCAATTCCAGGAAGCACTCACATATATCTTTCAGCATTTGCAAGACAGAAAAATTAGGATCAATTATTTTATATGACTGTAGACATTTCTCCTGCATTGATTTCAGCAGCTCATCTTGACTAGGCATGTGAAAATTTGGCTTTCCAAGCAATGAGTGACAACTCAAAGAAATCTTCACCTCTCCCAATGTTGAGGATGCAATCTCTAAGTCAGAAGAAGATTTATCTTGAGTTGCTGCAGCAAGTTCAGAATTGGTTCTTCTCTCACTTGATGAAACCGGAAGAGTATCACCTCCATTTTCTTCACTAAAATGGGATGCAAGTGGCACATGATCATTCGGCTTTCCTGTTGTTATACTCCTAACTGAAGAAGAATCTCCAAAAGTTCAAAGGAAAATCCAAATCAATAAATTGAAAGGAGCAATTAGAAACAAGGATAATGAAATGGAGAAATGTACCAGTCGTTCTTAAAGTCATAACCTCAAAACTATAGGTTCGAGTTCAACATTAATAGAATAAAAGTACCTGGACGGATCACTGCAATAGGAGCCTCATAACAAGGCAAGTTGTCTGGGGGCAACTCATCAGTAAATGGCTCATCTTTCGGCTTAATCAATGCATTAGATTCACGCATCTTTTGTTTGCCTCGATCACCCACAGGATCTCTAATCTGAACTGCAAGAGAAGGTCTCTCTACAATGGGTCTCTTCTCTTTAGAAGCAGCTTGCAGCAACATAGGTTCCTTTCCCTTATACGAGTTCCGCATCTGCGACGACTCTGAATTACGATTCTGGGGAGAAAGATCCCCAGGTTGCGGCTTCCTCATATCTGGCGATCTCTGTAAAGCATTTGCACCACGCGCTGCTTCACCCTCTACTTTAGGCTTTTTCATCAGAGGTCCACCAGACATTGAGTTGGAGTCATCCGAAACAGCACAGGCTTGCCCTTCTTCACTTCTTAACCGCTGTCTTTTCAACGGCTGCTCAGGTTCATCATGCACCTCAGCTTCTTCCTCAATATTTCCTCCCTGCTAGACATCAAAAACACATCAGAAAACACATAAAAACGAACAGAATCCGCATAAAAAAGGCAAAAAAAGCCGAATTTGACCTTGGATTGATCATCATCAGCTTCAAAGATGGCATCAGCTAAAGCTCTATAATTTTCTTCCTCAACATATAACCAGTTGTTGTCATACAATTTAAGAAGTTTCTTCAAAACAGGTTTCACTTTGTCTTGGGGTATACCAAGATTCTTCATCGCCCGAAAGGCGTTCATAATTTTGGGATTCGGTGCCATTGTAGAGTAGCACTGTTACCCTAATCAACCAGAAAATACAATTAGCAAACATGTAAACCAAAACAAGATGACTTGAAAAACATAAACCCTAAACCCTAGAATGTTTCGCATGAAAATGACTTAAAAAACAACTCTAGACAAAGTAAATGATAGTAAACAATTTTCCGGCGATATTTTTGCTTTAAACGTCAACATGCAGCATAGTTTTCCTTTACAGTTGATTTTCTCGGGAAACAAACGGAAAATCAAGAAATTTAAAAAATAATACCTATCAAACGCAATGTAGGTTCTTAATCAACAATCAAAAAACAGAAATGAAACGCAAACATTGTCACAGTAAAAGAAATTGTGCAGAGAAAATTTGAAGAGTTTACCGGCAAACAGTAGGTGAAGAGCCAAGTAGTACTGTGAGTGACTGACTGAGAGTGAGAGTTATAGGGCACGAAACCGTAAATACAAGAATATAAAGGAAACTAAATGGTAAATTTCATGTGTGATTTAAACTATGGATTACATAAATGATTAAAAGGGGATTATATTTTAATTAGATAAAAATATTTTAGGTAATGGTATTATTTATTCAACGGATGTGTCTAAGTGCAGGTGAAAAATAAACTGTAGAAGATGACGTGTCAGAGCAGAGGTGAACAGCTGTCATTAATTTTTACCGCAGTCGAGAAAAATTGTGAGTGTACGATACGTCCTCGATGTTCTGGTGGCGCGTATAGATAATGGAACTGCATTATTGTTCGTCACCAACCCAAGCCCAATAAAGAAGTTAAACAGAAAAGACTTTTTTTTTTGGCAAAATAGCAATTGTATTAATTTTGGTAAATAGAAGTACATAATATTTGTGAGAAATAAATAACAGAGGTTACAATAATAACTCCTAAAAATGAGGCTTTAAGGACTTTTTAGCCATTTCATGGGCCATCCAATTACACATTCGCTTAACATATGCAAAGTAAGCGAACGGTATCAAAAATTATGACTTCTATTATTGATGGTATATCTTTCTCGTCTTATGTTCAGTATCTTCGCAACTTCAGATGATATCATTCCTGAAAGACAATGAAAACTTAAATAGGTGATAAAACTCAAAATATTCATACAAATCATAACAACAACTATAAATCTGTTATTAAAATTTAAAACTTCATCAGAACTTATCTTGAACATTCCAGACGGTAGAGCCCTTCGCCAATGTACTTTAACCTCACAAGGAGTATAAAACTTCACAAGGAGTACAAAACTTCACAAAGAGTAGTTTAACCTCACAAGGAGTACAATAACCTCATAAGGAGTACAATAACCTCATAAGGAGTATTTTAACTTCACAAATTTGAATGACAAATTCTATGAATAATTGATGAGATCTAGATAAAGTAAAAATAACATATAATTTTATAAATATTTAAGTATGATATATAGTAGGTAATTTAAATAATAAACTTTAATACAATAGATTTGATTTCGAACGAGTTTTTAATAGTTTTCGGTTTACGAAACAGAAAACGCAAAAATATTTAAATATATGTGCTTACTTATATCAATGTTTTCTAGGCCAAATTTTTTGTCAGTGATAAGTAACACTTTCTTAGTAAGGAATAATTTACTCATTATTTAAAAAGTAGTATTTGACTAGCAAAGAAGGGAAATCAAAATTTTTCAGTTTAGACTTCTTTTGGCTTTCACCTAATTTATATAATTTGAAACTAAAAGGACTATTATTATTATTTCAAATACTAATAATTTAATATGTTGAAATATCTCAAATTAACCATATGTAATTAAAAAGGAAACATTGAAATGGTTTTTTTTAACAAAAAGGGGCCGGAAACGTATAAAAAGATAGCATTGGTGATGAAAAATGTTAAAATTAATTGAAAAGATGACATTGACGATGAAAACGAGATAAAAAAACTGAAGCATTAGAAGTCGAAATGCTATAAATTTGAAATTTCAAAATCAAAAGGAAATCACGGAAAAAACGATAAAACAATCTTGAAATTCAATTTATATAAGTTACTGTTTGGATTTATCCTCGCGTTCCTCGACATCTAGATTCCATACACTGGATTTTCTCCAATTCGAGACATTATTGCCCCATCGTTATATTAGGGTAAAAATGGAATCATTCAACAATGATATCATTATTTCTACCATTTCAGTTTTGATATCTATACTGATGAACAAATGGTTTCATTCTCAACTTTTGAATTATTTTTTCTGGATTTTGATTTAGAGGCTGAATAGTGATTGTTATTGTTGAAATATCATTGATTTATTATTGCGGGATTTTGTTTTCTGGAGATATAGATAATTGGCTACTGTTGGATTTTAGAGTGATAGTGGTGCGGTGAAAATGGTGGTGGCAGTGGAGGTTGTATAATTCAAAGAACATAGAAACGGTTTTTGTCTTATTACAATGTGTTGATTTTCAGTACATTAACTAACAATTTACTTTCGACAAAAAAGCTAATACATTACCTGTTTGAGAGAGCAGAAGACGGCAGCGGTTTGGTACGGAGAAGTGGTGGCCGAGAAGACAAACAGCAGCATAATTTTCCGATTTAGTGCAGAGAAAGTTTCTTGGCTGTTACAGCATTGATTATCCATAAAACTGAATGAAAGACATACCGGAAGAATTGCATTGCCTGTCCAAACTAACCGCCCAAACTTGGATTGAAACAGAATAGACTTCATTAGAGAAAACACAGTCATTAGGAGAAATTATTAAATAGACTTAGTCTACCACGTCATTTTGTGTACTAAGCCAATTATATCATAATAACTCATTAAAATGAGGGCATCCTTGTAATTTCTTTTGTTATTTGCATACACTTTCGAATAATGATATTATAAGAATACCTTCATTTTAATGAAGTGTTATGATATGATTGGTTTACTCTAAGGAAGACGTGGTGGACTGAATCTACTAAATTTCTCCGGTCATTAGTCAAAATAATTAGATAAATACGTTACTAAGTTTCTTTTTAGAGATTTATGTTTTCTTTTTTTCTATACTTTCTAAATTTGATAAATACGACCATAGCAGTAGTCTTACTGCTAACTCTAACATAAAAGCTCAATTCTCCATTTTCTTCTCCTTCCTCAAATCCGATGAAGAGAAAAACCAGTGCCGTGCTAACATACCGCAAAAATCGTCATAAGCCCGCCTTCGACGCAAGCCCTCTGCCATCACTGAAGCAGTCAAGCAGCAAACACTGAAGCAGCCACCTTGAATGTCGGGTATCTGGTCGAAGAAGATTATGTTGCTGATTTTTCAGGCTACTATTATTATTTTTATTATATAGGAAAATTGATGGCCATCTGATTGATTGACCTTTCTGTTTGGTTCCATCTTTTTTTTTTCTCAATGGGTAATTTTTTTATTAATAATAATAAAAATTACAGATGAACGATTCCTCAACATATTGAGTGAGCTATTTTAAAAGAGATGATGAGAACTATAAAAAATTACAGTCATTGACTAAGGCTTTTCTAACCACCAAGCGGGTCACCCAAAAAAATTAGGCTTGATTTTATTAACAAGCTCGCATAACTTTCGGAACGTTCTAAAAGAGCCTAATCTCTGAACGTTCCATACTAAGTGATTATTGATCTCGATGGTCCTGCATCGTTTGAGCCACCGTTAAAGCAACATCCACAGAAACACCTTCTTCATTAATCAACTTCAAAACTCGAACTGCCTCTGGTTCTTAGAAATCCGTCGTAAGATGGAGACTCTAAACATTTCAGAGATTCAAGTAGTTTGCACCGCAAAAAACAATTTCATCTTCAAAGATGAAAAAAACTACTCTTAATTTCGATTAGATCAGATCTAATCCATATTAAAATACTAGGGTAGAAATTTATTTCTAGATCTAGATAAAATTGGTCAAAAAAAACTTTATTTATAACTAAAGATAAAAATTGAAAAAAAAAACTGGATTTTAGAGATTGGGGAGGCGATTTTTAGCCAAAAATGGCCAAAAACCACCTCCCACATGAACAAGAAGAAGAAAACTTATTAGAGTTTGGTTCCATCTTTTACTTCATAACCCTATCACAATTTTTATTCTTTTTATTTTCTCAGTTAAGAAATTGGCCTTTGATTACTGTAACCTCATTTTTTAGAAGAGAAAGTTATTTATTTGTGTTTCTTTATATATCCTTTTAGGTCTATATTTTTTCGATTTTGATCGATTAGGTTCGTTTGATTCTTGAGTTTTGTTAGGTTCATTATGGAGGTTGGTGGTAGATTGTCGTGGATGTATAAATAGAATCAATATTTTGGGTGTTGGTTAATTCATTTTTTATTTTTGTTTTTTGAACGACGATGGTGATATAGCGGTGATTCAATTTTTAATGTTGCACAGCCTGCATTCTAAGTGTTTGAAAAAATGTTTATGAGAATTGTAATGTTTTGGGTGTTGGGTCTAATGGTTAACATTAGGTAAACCATTGGATAACTTGTAATAATTTTATTTTGAATATATTATTAATAAAATCGTTAGTTAACTGTTGTTTAATTTTATTTTGTTGCTATTTAACCAATGGTGTACTTATGGTACACCAATGACCTTGTTTTTAGTACACTGTTGGTTAATCAATGGTTAACTAATGGTTAACCAATAATTTTAAATTTAAAAAAAGACGATTTAGATTTTGTTTGACGGTTGCTCTTGCGGTGGTGAAGGCGAAGGGGTTTGTAATAGATTTTTTAACTAGTTTAATAGAAATGGAGGTTTGAATTTGTAATAGTTTTGTTGTTGGTTAACCAATGGTGTACTAATGGTACACCAATAACCTTATTTTTATATTATTAGTAGACGGTGGGTTAACCGTTAGTAACCTGTTAGTATAATGATGGTTAACCTAAATCGTATTTCTGAGATTAAAAAAAAATATTTTTGAGAATAACAAAAGTCATTTTTGCAAAAAATAAGTACAAATTGTATTTTTCAAAAATAAAATTTGAGGTAGTATTCTTGAATTTTTTTTATCTTTTTTGATATTTATCTAAAGAGGCCAACAGAAAAGGGCTCTTGTAAAAATGTATATTTTCGCTAAAAGAATTAGAAAATATTATTTTTTTGTGAAAATATGTTTTTTTTTTCATTTTTAGAAAAATTATTTTGATAAATTTTTGATAGATCATTGATAGATTTTTGAAAAATTTAAAAATTATTTTTAAAGAAAATATATTTTTATAAAAAAACACAATTTTTTACAACATTTCAAAAAAAATTAAAAAAAGCCTCACTCTACATTTCAATTTTTCAAACTTTACGCCTTTATCGGTCAGATTTTAAAATAATTAAATAAAACAACATTTTACTTCACCTGGAGTTTAAACCCCGAATTTTTCATTAATTGGTCATATGCTCTTTCAGCAAACTAAGAATTTTTTTATCGTTAATTGTAGAAATTTATTTTTCGGAAAAATAAAAAGTGATAAGGGAATGAAACATTTGATGATGATTTTCAAAGAAAATCGTCCGAGTGATGAGCTAACAATCTGCATGTTTGAATTTAAACATGCTAAATCAGTACGTAGAGACCAACTTGAGAGATTGAAACATAATTAGCCGCAAATATCTCATACAAGTTTAAGTGGATTATAATAAAAATTTAAGAAATTTAATTAATTACAATGCCTTATAAATTTATGAGCCAATTTGTAGATTTGACAGGTAAAATTAACGATACCTAAACTTTAAAAATCCTTTTTGATACTTTTAGAGACCAGAACATCCTTTTTATCACATTTTGTAAGCACGCGTAGATAAATATGTGACAAAACACCTAAAATCATTCTTTGACTTGTTGTATATTTGATAAATTCCTTAACATGAACTATCTTTCTGTATTATAATATTGAGTTGTCAATGAAAAATTCAATCGATACCTTAAAAACTATGATATTAATGAGACTCGGCATCACCAGATGGAATTAAAAAGGTAAATTTGGCTTACATGTATTTTATTATTTATAAGCTATGATTTTGAATTAGTATATGAAAGCGTTTCCTTTGGAGCGGATCATTAGACAATTTTGAATAATATGATCGTTAAGTAATGAGGTGTCATAACAGCTAGAGCTAGGGTGTGCAAAAATTAAATTAGACTGAAAAATTAAGTTCCATGAATTTGATTCGATGTATTAAAAAATTAACTTTGGTTTCAGTTTGGGTTTTATATGTCAGTATTTAACATAAATCAATTAAAAAATTAAATTAAATCAAAAAATTAACAGAACCGACTAATTCAGTTGAATTTTTTTAAATATTTAAACAAATTTAGTTCGACTTGAACCGAATGTACAACCAGTCCAGAGCACACCATCCATGTGAAAAGAGGAGCCAATTCTATGTTTTAATTACAGTCAACCAAAGAAAAATAGACTGTACTAATACTATACTCTAAAGGCTAAACCCAGAATCAGATCAGATCATATTCACTTTTTTGTTTACAGTAACATTCCATGATCAACAAATTACTACTTAATTAATCTCACTAACTTTCTCTTTCCTTAATCTATATCGCCTTAATCATTGGAAATCATTGCACTTAAATCAATTTTATGTCCAAATCAGCAATTAATTAATCATAATACAATTATACAACTCAAATTATTGAGTTAATAGAGTTAGTGCAACAAGCAATTAAAATCATAGAGAAGAAGGCAACAAAAACAAATGATGGATACCGAATCCTACCGTAAGTATAATGGAGCCGAGTTGCAGGAGATCTACTCTCAGGTGACACCGGACTCCCCCTGAAGACCGAAAAGGTATGAAGGAGATGCTGAATCTCTAAGATTCGGTAACACGCTAATAAAGACCGAATCCCACATGATCCGCCAAGAGCGCGTCAGGCCCGGGATTCGGGTAAACGACTAAATATGGAAATCTTGTCCTATTTGGACACAAACACTACATATGGAAGGATAAGCTCTACTTTAGGAAGATAAGACTATTTAGGAAGACGTTCCTAAATAGGACTCTTATCAGATTAAAGTAGATCCCGACAAATCAGGAGAATCTCTACGATACGGCCGAATCCCTACAAAGTAGGATTCACCTGCCTAATACAACTCTACTAGGTATATTCGACTACTATAAAAGGAGCACGAGGTATGCCTAGAATCACAATTACATTCATATACTCAAAACGCTGCTCAAAGCTCTAGACTGACTTTAGCATCGGAGAGTTAATCGGACAACCACCGTCCGGTTAGCTTCTACCCTGTTTTGCAGGTTCACTCACCGGTTCAGAAGGCAGACTCCATCAAGAAACAACCTTTTTTTAAAAACTAAATTTATATATTAAATTCAGCGTCTTTTTGTTATGATTAAATTTTTTAATTTTTAAAATTATATTCAATTTTAAGTATTTTTATATATACAAACCTTAAATTTGTGATTACGATCAAATTATAAAAATGTTATTTAATTTTTGAAAATAATTTACTATAAAAATTTGACCGCAATTGATCTGAAAATAGAATTTAAACTTATAAACATGAATATAAAAAAAGACTATTAAATTAAATATAATATAAAAATTTAAATTTTTAATTATATTAATAAAATTAAAAAATAAATAAATTTAAAAACTAATTTGAAAAAATGGAAAGGCTATATATACGTCCTCTTTAAGGACAATTACTTAAAGAGCTGTATAACCTGTGTTTTAAGAACCGAACCAAACCAAACCGACGATTTAATTTTGGTTCAGTTTTAAAAACACTGTATATAACTCAAACCACCTCATATTTTCTTGATTTCAGACAAAACCCGCCTCCTATAAATGCTCTGAAAACAACAAATTTAAACAGCTCAAACCAGAAAAATTCACCAAATGGGTTTCTCAAAACCACACAGACCTCTCCTTTTCATCACAATTCTTGCGATTTTTCTACAATCCTCAACCGCCGCTAATACAGACTACACAAATTTCATTTTCAAAGGCTGTGCAAAGCAAAATTTCCAAGACCCAACTGGGATCTACTCACAGAATCTCAAGAATCTCTTACAATCCTTAGTTTCACAGTCATCACAGAAGAATTTCGCCTCCACAACTTCCGGCGATGGTCAAAATGCCATTATGGGGCTCTATCAATGCCGAGGTGACCTCTCAACCGCTCAATGTTACACATGCGTCACCAAAATCCTCGACATGATGAAGAAGTTATGCGGTGAAGTGATTGCTCTTAGGGTTCAGTTAAGTGGGTGTTATCTAAAATATGAAATTGTTGGGTTCAAGCAGGAGTCTGGGACTGAGTTGCTGTTCAAGGTTTGTGGGTCAACTCGGGCGAGTGGAGCTGGGTTTGACGAGTTGAGGGATTCTGGGCTGGCTGCTATGGTGAGTGGTGTGAAAAATGGGTTTTATACTGGGGATTATCAGAGGGTTTTTGTTTTGGGTCAGTGTGAGAGTGATTTGTCAAGTGGGGATTGTGGGAGTTGTTTGAAAAGTGGTGTTGAGAGTGTGAAAGATGAGTGTGGTGAGTCCATTTCTGGCCAGGTTTATCTTCAGAAATGTTTTCTTAGCTATAGTTATTACCCTAATGGAGTGCCCACCATTAATGCAGGATCAGGTAAAGTTTAAACATATTTTATTCCATTCAATCTCAATATATTACTTTTTGTATTCTATAGTAAAATTCTAGGTAACACACAGAAAAACGGGACACTTGGACACCGACATCGTGAAAATTGAAGTTCCGTATCTGAACCGCCAAGTGTCCGACATGTTTCTGAAACGTAAAAAGTTAGATTGAATAAAGTGTTTATGCTACTAGTACTAAAATTGTTTATCTTTTCCATCATAGGAAGCTAGAACTTCTTTTTTTTGCAACCCTTGATTTGTTTTGTTTCTAGATGATTAGCTTATGGTAAATTGATGGCATTGAAGGGTGTATGAATGGGATAGGAGATTCTTTTGACTGGTAAAAATGGTCAAAGTTTGAGTCTTTACTGTTTTTAGCTCAGGATTTTCTCTGTTTTTTTTGTCATGAAAAGTAGAATTCTTTTTTTACCATCAAGGGCTTAAAACTATCTGAATTCGAATTTTGAGCAATAGGTTATTCCGGTCCTTAAACTTGTGCGGACCATACTCATTTAAAGGCTTAATTCCTTAAAAAACCCCCACCTTGCACTTTTTTTTCGTTTATACCCTGACCTTGTAAAAACACCATTTGTACCCAATTTTGGGTTTTTATGTTTCATCTCTACCCAAAAGCATTAAATTGTACTTTTTTCATTTGGAAAAGAGTTTAAAACATACTTTTTTCTATTTTAAAATATACAAATAAATCCTTAAACTTAAAAAATAATCAAATACATCCAAATAATTAATTAATTTATTTAATTTGATAAAATAATAATAAATTAAAAAAATATATTATTATTTTTAATTTTTTTTGTCGAAAATATTTTTAAAAAAGTTGAAAAAATTAAAAAAAATTCGAAATATTTTTTAAAAAAACTAAAAAAAATTATTATTATTTTTAATTTTTTTGTCGGAAATATTTTTAAAAAAGTTGAAAAAATTAAAAAAAATTCAAAATATTTTTGAAAAAATTAAAAAAAATTCGAAATATTTTTTAAAAAAACTAAAAAAAATTATTATTATTTTTAATTTTTTTGTCGGAAATATTTTTAAAAAAGTTGAAAAAATTAAAAAAAATTCAAAATATTTTTTAAAAAAATAAAAAAAATTATTATTATTTTTAATTTTTTGAAAAAGATGGTATTTTTGTACTATTAATAACATTAATATCTAATTCGTATATAAGTTAAAAACGAAGGATTGTTTTAAACTTTTTTTCAAATGAAAAGAGTACAATTTAATACTTTTGGGTAGAGATGAAACATAAAAACTCAAAATTGGGTACAAATGGTGTTTTTACAAGGTCAGGGTATAAACGAAAAAAAAATGCAAGGTGGGGTGTTTCTAGATGATTAGCTTATGGTAAATTGATGGCATTGAAGGGTGTATGAATGGGATAGGAGATTCTTTTGACTGGTAAAAATGGTCAAAGTTTGAGTCTTTACTGTTTTTAGCTCAGGATTTTCTCTGTTTTTTTTGTCATGAAAAGTAGAATTCTTTTTTTACCATCAAGGGCTTAAAACTATCTGAATTCGAATTTTGAGCAATAGGTTATTCCGGTCCTTAAACTTGTGCGGACCATACTCATTTAAATCAAATTTGACCTATGTTAATAATTAGACAATTGCATCCACTTGTGTGTTTTCAGAGTCATGACGAGTAATTGTGAAGATATTTTTATCTAATATCATATGCCGATTACATGGAGCTCATATTTGTTTTTATACGCTGAAAATTGAAAGAGCGAACATAATTGGTCTTATTTTGAAGAATTTTGGATTCAATTATCAAAATATGCTAATTTTGATTTATAAGAACTCATTCCGCAAGTTGAAGCATCGGAATGATCTTTTTGTGCTTAAAACTTTATCAGTTTTTTTCTATAATCTATATGGATCTATCCGACTCGAATACGGATTAATTGATAACGAAAATCAATGCAACATTGTGTTGTGGGGTTTTTGCTTTATGATATGAATATATGTACAATTATGCAGTTGCAAAATTAGGTAAAACATTTTAATGCTGCAACTTTAAATGGTTTTGTTTGTGTAGAAGTGGTAGGGACAAAGAACCATACACAAAGGACAGTGGCCATTGCAGTTGGAGGAGTAGCAGCTTTGGGATTTTTAGTTGTGTTTTTGATGTTTGTTAGATCCATCTTGAAGAAGCGCAAGGGTAAACATGATGGGTGGAATTGAAATTAAAACTTGTTCATACTAGGTTAATTAATTAATATATTACTCTTAAGGAAAATCTTTGAAATTAGCTTTATTAGATATACATGGAAAATTTGTTTAGTTTCATGTGCATATTATTTTAATGGGATTTTGAGGAGAGGAAGCAAAGTTGGGGAGTTTGGGGGAACTTTGTATTAACTTTAGTAGTTCTTTTTTGTGTATGTTGTTGGTAGGCAGGCTTAATACTGGAATTTTAATGTTATGTAGTGAATTTTTTTGGATTTTTGAAGCCAATGAGATTACATTATTGTCAATATTGACAGGCTAGAGCCAATGAGGATTCTAAATTATATAGTATATTTTAATGTACTAAATGTTCTCAGTTAAGGATATAAAATTAGTATTCATCAAACAAAAAGGATATAAAATTCATAATTAATCCTTTTGTGTTTTGAAGAGACATTATTAATCCTTTAATCAAAGAGAATAAAAGGTTTTGAATATGAGCTTAGAATGATTAGAAAGGGACATAATAATCTTACAAATTTTGAAAAGCCTAAAGAATAGTATTAAAAAATTAAATCTTTTTGACTTTTAAAAATTTATTAATTTTTAAAAAAAATTATAAATCTACCCAATTTAGCAGGTTTGCTGAATATTTATTTAAATTTTTTAAAATTAATTTAATATTTTTTAAAATTGATTTATCTAAACCATGTGGCATTCCAATCGTGTTAGTCTTTTTCTTTCCATTTTTTTTTAAAATTACATTTTCAATTTATTATAGTCATAATGAAATCAAATTTGAAAAAATAAAAATATTTTTAATGAATAGACTTTTAAAGATCTTCTCTCTTTTTTTTACCAATTTTTTAACATAAACCTTGTGAAATGAGCCATTCATGCTGCTTTCTAATTTCTGTAAGAAGAGACATTTCTTTGTCGTGAATAATTTTTTTTTGTGTGCAAAATGAAATATGTTTATCATGGTCTCATCCCAATTCCTTGTCATCCAGATTTCGGGTCCATCGTTTCATACTTTAGGTGTCACATTTGCCTCTCTTTTTTTCTTCCTCTTTGATGTTATCCAATTAACTCAAAGTAGGGAATTGTGTTGGTATGTCGACTCCCTCTATTCACACAATTACAGTTAATATGAACACTATATATTTAATACAATATAAATTTAAAACGAATAACACAATACAACACATTGAGATAAACAGATAGTATGACTAACATGATTCACTTAATAAATAAAGATATTTAAAATAATTATAAATTTAACATTAAATTTATCAACCGAAATTATTAAAATTTTAACATACTCAATTTCATTTATATTATATATACATATTTAATTCACGTATATAACCCTTTTATTTCTAATATATTTCATAAAAATATAACCCTTTTATTTTGATATCATTATAGATAGTATAATTTGTGAATCGATTCGAGACATTATCTATTTATTTTGTTTTGGTAAACGGATTGAATTTGACATGTTAGCGATACAATCCCTATAAATATAATCGTAATTTGATAATTTTACATATTTGACAAAATCAGATTATTATGTTATGATGCATTTGATAAATCCTAACTCGTTTATTGAAGTCGGTGGCTTAGAGGCGAGGAAATCTTTGATTCGAATTTCAATAAATCCAAGCTTTAATATTTAAAGAAATAATAATCATTTCTTGAAGAAAGAAAATCGTTCTATTGTACTATTACTTTGAAAAATACACATTTTAAAGAAACAAAAACTTATCAACTGTAATTTGCCAGATTAGATTTCATTTTCCGGTTTCCACCTTGCAATTTACACCACATTTTGAAAAATCAGTCGATTTGACACAAAATAAAAACTTGTGTATAAATTTGATTTTTTATAAATCATGATTAAATTGAAAAACACATGTACGATTAATAAATTTTTTATAATACCAATCTTTTATTTAAATTTTTTAAATTTTTAACAAAAAATATCCTTATTTTTATGGATATTAACAATTACGGACTAATATTGATAGTTCCAATATATTTCTTAATTCTAGCCAATTAAAAAATACAAATTAAAATAAGATTAAAATTATTTTTGAAATATTAATAATACTGCCTCCAATCCATAATATTTGTCACATTTGGAAAGAAAATTGGTCCATAATATTTGTCATATTTTGAATATCAAAAGAGCACTTATTGTCATTTTTCAAATTTGTCCCTAACAATAAATAACTTAGCAAGAATAAAAAGATTAGTCAAACATAAAAAAAAATGTAGTAATTAATATGAACAATTTAATAAAAGAGCATATAGATCAAGACATATTTATTACTTTTTTAATCTATGTGAAATGACCAAATGCGATAAATACTATGAATTTAGGGATTTTTTTTTAATCATATACAAGTCAAAAAGTGCCAATAAATTTGTAAGCTTATGGGACATTGTATCAACTATACCTTAAAAAGTGCTTTATAATCAACCAATTTATACCACTTTCAATGTCCGTTTTTACGTGTCAAATTTTAATGTGTCCAATTTTTTTCCGTATATTTCAATTTTCTCCTTAAATATGTCAACTCTATTATTGCCAAGTCGGGTGGTTAGGTGGTATAATAAGAAGGGATGAAAATGATGGTTCAAATAAATTACTCTTTATCTAATATAGCATGTTATGATCATCGTTTCTTTCTGAAAATAGCAACAATTAAACTTGGCGAACTTTGTGAACATTGTGTTCCATTCCATTTTCAATCTCCTAAAGTTTGCTTGACATGCTATAGTTAGACTAACTTTTTCAATAAAGTTGACTACGAACTTATTGAAATCCTTAGTCGATAAGTAAAGAGTAGTTATAAAGTTTTCATTGCAAATTTGTTTCTTCTTTCCAACTTGATATAATAGATCAAAGGAGTTCAATTTCGTGGCTTCGGACAAAAACACCTACAACTTATCAATTTTCGGTCAGTCTACACCTTTAACCGGCATCGGTCTCCACCTTAAACTGGCGTTAGTGTTAATGGTAAAAAAATGTAAACAGACTCTAAATTGACAATTTGTTGGTGTTTTTGTTTTTTTTGTCAAAAACCACGAACTTGTTTTCTTTTTTTATCTTTTGTGCCAATTTAGATGGTTAAATCAATTTTTGTTGGATTTCTTATATTTGTAGTTGCAAGGCCAGTTTAACTCCACAAAAGCACAACTCGGTGATGGAACATTTCAGGTCAAAGGTATCCTCTCCTTTCCTTTTTATAAGAAAAAGGGACTAAATGGAGATAAACATCTCCATCATCCTAATAATAAAGTACTTCGAATGAATGTGAATTGCAATAAGCTTCTTAATTACATTATACCATATAATATATGAATTCACTTTTAAAGATGTGATATAGTGGACAGCGACTCCTTCCACCACATTATCCGTATACAAAGCTTATCACATTATAACACATCAATAGAATAATATCAATTATGTGACTATGTACATGACAAGGAAGCGTGACATTTGCACCGTTTCTTTTGTATATTATCCTAGTGCACTGATCCCACCAACAGTACAATGAACATATTTTGTTACTAGTTTAGAGCAGCTAAAAGTGAGTTCATCAGCAGATAATAAAATTTGGGAGGAAAAACATAGGTGAATCGATCAACTCAAAGTAACTTGAAACTTGAAAAGAATTGCAAGTCTCGCTTGTTCAGACACGGCCAAATCTTTAAAGACTTCACAAGTAAATAGGTCGTACGCAAGTAAAAGTAAAACCTCAGACATGTAGGAGAAGAGAAAATTGTAGGAATCTGAATCCCCAAATCTCGATGAATAAATAAGTACCAGGTTGCGGTTCCTGAGCCTTATACTACACATTCGAATTGTCTTATTACTAGGATCAGTAAACTTTAGCCTAAGACATTAGTCTAGTAACAGAATGCCTATAAATCTACTGTTCTACAATAATGACCACGCTAATCCTCGCTGCCGCACCGTCAAATTTTCAGATGCACTCAAGCTGGTTGAAACTTCCTAAGGTATCTATACCAGCAGCAGTATTCTCTTAAGATTTACGATATCAGCAAGTAAAGAGCTAGGCTGTTCCGAGAAATTATATTTGAAACTCGAGCAAAAAGCTAATAGAAGGTAGTATTGTAACACTAAGCCTATAGTTCTAGAAATATAATAAGGAATACTCAGACTTCAAATGTACTTCAAATGAGCTCATATTCAAATTTTCAACCAGCTAAATTTATGATAATACTGATGGAACTGAATAATCAAACAATACTTTATCTTCATCGATTTTCCTATATTCTTATTATTAAACACCAAAAATTTCTTTAAGCTGCATTCCATAAATTAGCCAACTCCTAGTACGATTTACTGAAATCCGACCACCAAATTTTCTCGGTTTCTCACAAACACTACAGCTTAACTCCCAACTCAACAAGCTTTAATCATACAATCTTAGCTAACTCACACTTCTACAGTGTCCAATATACTTCAATTTTTATTTCGAATCAATACAAATTCTACAATATTTAATTCATGCATCAAAATTAGGTTAATAATTAACCATTTTATTCAAAGAAATCAGTTACTAACTCAGGCCATAATATAGCCAAGCAATCGCCAAATTACACAACAACAATCACATGAAGATTACTAATAATTCATTTTCCATTAAAGAATAGTAACCCTAACCTGACCCGACCCGTTTGATTTCACTTTTGGGGCGGAGCTCCGAGGAGGCTTTGCTGTTGGAGTTCGAGCTCGCTGAATTGCTGCTCGCGGTCCATCTCGATGATTAGAGGCACCACCAGAATTAAGAAGGTGGTCCCCGCAATCCACGCGGCTTTTCCGGTGCTGCGGAGCAGCTTTTTAGCGACAAACGCGGTGTCGTACGCAGCTTGCTTTCCTTTTGCGACGATTTCGGAATCGCTTAGCTTAGTGAAGATTGTAGGCTCTGTTTTTGGCTTGGAGGATTTCCTAGCCGGAAGTGATACTCCGCCACGTCGTGAGTCGGTAGCCATGCGGTGTTTATCGGAAGAGATTGGGGTTTTGTTTGGATTGGAGTTTAATCATAAAACGGTGAAGACAAGTATTTGGTGAAACAATTAAACAGCGTCGTTTTGCTGCTTTAAGTAGGTCCTTTTTTCCCCTTGAAATCTAGTAGCTCCTCCTTTGTATTGATTTTTTTTGGTAATTGATTCTGGCTATCCAAACTATCTATTGCTTTTACATCAAAAATAGCCTTTCAATTAATATTAAGCAGTTAAAAATATAAATTTTAAAAAAACTATAACTATTCTTTATAACTTGACATAGAACAATATATAAAGTTTTGTAGATCGTTTAATAAAAAAATTAAAATTATTTATATGCTCTATCATAATAAGAATTTAATTATTCGATATCTGATAAAAGACTCATCAACTTTTTTAAAAAAAGGGGACAACTAAATATTTCAGAAAGAAAAGACAACAAAACTTTCATAAAAAAGGACAATTACCAAAATAAAAAATATCAAAACAAAACTAGTATAATCTTAAAACGATTTCAATTTCAGTCTTGAAAAGTTTTGATCTATATTTGATTCGTATATGTATTAATATTGATGTGCCTCGCTGTAAATTTACCAACAAAACAATAAAAAGGAGTCAGTTATTTATTTTATTATATATATAAATAAAGTAATAAAAAATAGCTACCGTCAATAATAAGAATACACCATTAATTAACAGCAGTTGAAGCGATAGACAAAATGTAATATCCCATATTTTTTTTAAAAAAATTCCGATGACTTTTCGAAAAAATAAATAAATAAATAAAAAATTTAGATCATTGCGGATTCGTGATTCGATTCATGGCTTGAGTAAACTTTTGGATTGGGTCGGTTTGACCATAAATTAATTAAATTCATACAGCCCATGCTTTTGGGCCATGTTCTTTTCTTTATAATTTTTTTTTTTTGACCATGCAATTGGGCCATGCACTCTTCCCTGGGCAATTTCACAATCACGCTTAGCCCTTTCATTTTTAACTCATTAGCTATTCACTCATATAAAATAAGAAACAGTAGCAGCTACCATTTCTTTTCCTTTTCTTTCCATATTTAGTTATCGGTTTAAAACCGTTTTATTAACCCTAATTCAGTCATCACTTAAACCTAAATCATAGCCGTCACTTATATCATAAGTCCTATGAAAACGCTGCTCAAATCATCCCTCAAATTCATTCTGAATTCAGTAAGTAATTTTGTTCATTATTTCAGTTTTGGTTCTTAGCGCTACCTCCATTCTTAAGCGTTTTTCTTGTGCGTTTTAGAACCAAATTGAGATCCGTTTTGTTCCAGCTATTTTAAACTCAGTCCTCTACAAGTCCGAACTTAGTTTTCACATAACGGTACGTTATAATTCTCGTATCAATCGCCGCCGTTTTATCGCTTTTAAGTTAATTTCGATTTTGGCTCTAAAACGATGCTTTCGTTTTTCAATTCGTTTCGCAGCCGTTTGGAGATCGAAATCAATTTCGTTTATTCCCCGTGATAGTAGACTCGTTTCTTTACGATTATGCGCCTTCCATTCATCAAACGGTACGTAAACGAACCCGTATCAATCGCCGCCGTTTCTCCGTGTTACATGATTATAAACTGTATTATTGAGGATGAGTTTTTGCCGATTTCTTGGGTTTGTCTCTGAGTTGATTTTGTGTGAAAAAGGATTATAATGTATGATGTTCTTGTTTGTTAATCGTTTGGCATAATTTTAGTTCGTCGTTTAATTTATCGGTGATTCGATCTTTGTTGTTCTCTGTTGCATTTTTTTTAGTTCTGGAAATATTGTTTACTGTTTCACTTTGTTTTCTTTTTGCTAAGTTTGGTCATGAGATACGTGATGTTCTTATTGTAGGTGTTGGTTAAATTGCTTATTTGGTTCCAGTAGCTTTTCTTAGCATTTAAAATCATAATTTTGTTGGATTAATGATTTTGGAACTTTTGATCAAGTTTTGAATTATGTTGGCGGGTTGTCACTATGAAGGAAATTGGTTTTGGAATGAAAGTGATGGTTAAAGACAAGAATGGTCCTTAGATTATTATATTTTTAATTAATTAATTCCTTAATTAAATTATTTCATATTTGAACTATTGATTACTTGTTTTAAATTCTAATTCGGAGATTCCATTTTAAATTGAAATATAACAAGTTGATAATTTTATTTTAAAATCTAAAAATAATATTTAAATTCATTTATAATTAAATCGTTATTTTTATTATAAATGAAAAATGGACCTTTATTTTTAATCTATAATTTTATAGATTCTCGGATGATAATTATTATTTTTTTAAATTTTGGCTTAGCGTGCCAATTTGACTAAATTTATAATTTAGCTTTTAATTATTTATTTATTGAGATAATTGCCGATAATATTTAATTACTTGAGTTTCAAGCTATTGAGTTCTATTTTGATATTAATTAATATCTTATTTAATATTAATTATAAACTTTGGTTTATAAACTCTGGAATATCAGTTGGATCGGTTTGGACTTGGATCACCGACATGTGGGTTTAGCTTGGTAGTTTTGAAAAAAACTCGGCTAACCCACTATTTGAGGAATTGATTTTATTTATCAATTAAATATTATTTTAATAATATTTTCGGATTGGATTTAAGTACGAACTCAATAGTCTTGAATTAATTACGGCATTATAATTTATTTGAGAATTGTGTTCTTCTGTGATTTATCTGGTTATTTAATTGTGCTAGTCCTACGTGGTGTCTAGTGATCTTAGAGTTAGGGGTCAACGGATTTTAACCTATTTATTATTTTAGACCCGTCGACTATTCGTGCTTCGGAGTCTACGCAGGATTAGCTGTTTGCCAAGATCACGTGGATAAGCAAGCTGTGAGTTTGTGGTGCTATTTACCGCTTTATTAAGTACCGCATCGTATTTTAATATTATAAATGTTTGTGAACTGTTTTTACGGATTATGGATCTGAATTGAAACGAGCTACTCGATAGGCTTGTATCGAGACTGTGTGCACCGGTAAGTACTCTGGGAAACGGCAGACTAAGGTCTTGCTTACGCTGGTATATATATATATATATATGACGAGGATTTATTCCCGTCCACTCTGGGTTTATCGGTATGCTATGTCATACTTACGCTGGGATCATTTCAATACTGTTTTCCATAATCATACTATATTTGTATAAACTGTTTTGATTTAAGGGTTTTAAACTTAATAAATGTAAATAGTATTGCGAACTCATCTCAGTATATCTGACCCCGTTGTTTTCCCAAATTTTCCAGGTTTGTGATTTGAAAGCCGGTCCACTCCGATTCTTTTGATTCCTCGGAGGTTTTATGTTATTTAAACTACTTCTGTTTTCAAACTCTTAGACCGCAGTAGAACTAGTTAGTATATTACATTGTTATTGCAGTTTGGGATTATCGATTTGATCGATTATTTATTATTAGCATGTCTACTCTGGATTACTTTAATATTATATTTAAGGCATGCTGTTGAGCATTTTTGGATAATTAAGTTATTTATATTAGAACTGTAATATAAATTGCTATAATTAGGTTGGAGTCTCGGTTGCCTCCGAGCAGTTTTCTGCAGGTTTAAATATTTAATTGTTTTCCGCAAGGCTTGCTACGGGTTTTGGTACAACCATACCCATACCCTAGCGCCGGTCACGATTCCTGAAATTGGGTCGTGACAAACTTGGTATCAGAGCTTTAGTTTCGAACTAAGGCCAAATTTTGCATGTTATGTGTTTATCGCTTTAAGGCATATTAAGTGTTATTGTTGTGTCATAGGATCTACTGCGGAATTAGGACTCGTGTCTTGTCTTTTGAAATGTCATCTTTTGATTTTAAAACTTTCTGCCTACACTGATAGGATTGCGTCAAGTCAGTCATTATTTATGCTTTGTTTTGATGCTTTTGATGTTATTTCACCCGGTTGATTTAATTGCTTTTGATTTCTCTGGAAATCTTATATTGCTAATTTTCTTTATGTCATACTTGGGTATGATGTTAATTGCCTTATCTTGATGATATTGCTTTTCACTTGGGTGATATTTTTGGCTGTTATGCCTTTAATGGTGTTGTTGACGCTAAATTATTTGTGAGTATTTCTGGCTCTGTCCGTGAGCTTTGATTTCTAAAAAAATTAATATTTTGTCAGGCTTTGGCATTATTTTGGGTTTAAATTATTTTTGACTAAGAAATCTTTTTCAAGTTTTGTGAATTACGTTGTTGGCCATGTATTGGTTTTAAATTACCTCAGGAAGATTATTTTTGCCCAACAGGTTTTTTGACGCAAAAAGTCAAAAAGGTAGTCTGGACACGACACCTTAAAATATCATTTTTACTATCTTGCTAGAGAAAATGAAATCCGTATATTTAAAAATATTTTATTTGATTAAGGATTGAAAAGGGTTGTTCTTTTGAGACAAAACAAATTTTTCGAATTCTTAAAATTTGAATGGTACGTCTAGTTTTGGTGTTTTCAAGATAATTGTTTTGAAATAAAATTTATTTCGGTAATGCGACACCGTTTTGATGATTTAACATTATTTTCGTAATTTTACCACATTTTGGTTGTCAACACTTTGGTGTTGTTGGTCTTATGCTCGTTTTGCTAATTTTTGACTAAGCTTGTGTTTCTAAAAAGGTTGTTAAAGAATAGTTGTTTTCTCTCTTGGGAGATGTTTTGATGTTGTCATTGGGGAGACGTCGAGCTTCCTATTTTTGAAAGGATTGGAATTTGTTTAAAACGTGTTTTTTTGGATTTTAAAATATTTTGTATACGTTTTATAAATGGTTATTAGGGGGTTGACTTGGGTCACCCAAATTTGGAGTTGAGTTTAGGAATTGTAATTACTTGGCTAACTCGATGATTTTAATTTGAGGCGTTTGGAAACAAGTATATCTATTGTATTATAAAAGAGGTTTTCCGGAAAATGATTTTTTAAAACTGTGGGGCCCGACATGAACTTAAAATCCATTTTATAAATTTTATCTTTTGAAGTGGGTTTTGATAAGTACTATTGACCAATATCTTTATTATTTTGATTTATGTTGATGTGTTGAAAATATTATTGTATGATTTAAATTTTCATCAATTACGGGTTATTTTGAGTTGTCACCATGTCGGTAGGAATTCGTTGATCATATAAGATGATTCTATGCTCAATCCTTTGATATTTATATTGTTTAACCATCCGAATGAGTAATTGTTTTACTGCAAGATGCTTAAGTTTTTTTTTTTTGGTTGTGTGATTAATTCTTGATCTATATTACTATGTTATTATTATTGTATCTCGTGTTTGATTAAGTTAAGCCATATCAGTTTTTGTCCTCGTTGACCTCATTGTGTGGAGTAGCACGTGAGAGTATTTCTCGCTAGTTTTCTTTGGCTTAATTTTGGTATTGGTGTCGATGTGCGATTCGAACCTTCGTTTTCTTTTATCCTGCGATTAGTTTTGATGTTATAATTGTTTTAGCCGGATCTAGCGTTTGACCCTGGAAATCGAAGTGATTAATTTTCTTATCAATAAATTTGAGGAGCGATTCTCAAGAGCTGTTCGCAGATTCGAATCCCGAAACTGTCCTAGTTGGAGGAAGGCGAATTAATTACTCAGCACCTGTGGAATAATTCTTCTCGTGTGGGTTTACTTCGTGCGTGAAATTTTGAACGTTATGTGTTTCTACGTCGGTCTCGTTTGCGATAATTTGTTGTAGTCGAAAGTTCAGCTGTTAGTGTTCTAGAATTAAATATGGAATCTGTGAATCGAGGTTGATCAGTGTAGTAATACAATAGTGTTTTCTTTAGATAGATCGGTGAAATATCGAAACTGATATTGAAGCTGTGAAGGCGGTCGTGTTGCTTTGATGCCTTTGGAAAAATTTCAAATTGATTTGAAGAGAAATTTGTTGTTAGGTAAATTTTAGTTTCGTTGTTGATTTTGGGTTATTTCGTTAATAACTACGCAAATTGGTAGACTAGGATAATAGAGATGGACAAATATGTCAAGATGGACGAGTGCACGTCTCACAGAGTGTAATGTCTAGAAAATGTTTCAAAGAAAAAAATTGATTTCAAATGTTAACTTGTTAAAGAAATTGAAATGTTTTATCACGTAATTGTGCCCAGACATGTCATGAACATGCATTTGAAATGCCACGAATAGGAAACTGCATTGAGCATTGAGTATGATCACTAACTAAAAGAGAAATAAATAATTGATACATGCATTTAGAACATTCATCATGACATTAAATTATTAGGGTTGGATGCAACTCCTTGGGGATGAGAGCTGTCATCACCCTGGCGCACAATTATGTAAAATAAATTTTATCAGTGAGACTTTTCAAGAAAAATATTTTGTTATAAACTCGCGAGTTATATTGTGAAAATAGTGTTTAAAAAGGTTAATAAATTTCAAACGCTTTTGAAATTTTTATTTGGTTGGAAACTAGACAAATACTCTGTGACGACGGTACTGATTTAAGAAAAAATGGCATTGTATGGATTTATTCTATGTTGTTGGAGTATCAGCATTTGGTAAATAGGAGCTATGGTTATAAGTTGCACTCGAGGTTTAGTTGTGGTAGGTGCGGAAAAATATTAGTTCAGATTAAAGGGTAGTGTCAGCTTAGAGTATATGATTTGAGGAGTTTTGTTTGAAGAACATTGGTCATGCTCTGCGTATGTTTTTAATAAAAAAAAAACTAAAAGCAATTTTGTCCTTACAGATTTAATATCTGTTTAAAAAGTTTTGATACCGCTATGGAAACTATTTCGCAAACAAAGGGATTGTCATTTGAAAAATTTATTTTTGGGAAAAGTGATGTAATTTTAACAGCTTGATTTAAAAATAAATTTTAAATTTTTTTTTAAACGAAAGATTATATAAAAATCGTGAATTTATTTTGAAAGTAAATCGATTACGATTTAAAAAAAAAGAGTTTTTATTTTGTTGGTACGTTTACGAACAAAGAGATTTTTCAACGGGTTAATTGTTTTCGGTTGAAAGTGAAAAATAAATTGAGGTGCCAGTGATTTCAAATTGAAAGTGGATTGCGTTGTTATATATATGTGTTTGCGGGAAGCGTTTTTTTTTAAAAAAAAAATTGTTTTGAGCATAACCAATAAACCGATTGATTGCGATTTGATCTTAATGATCTTCGGTAGGATTCAGGGTTTTGGTGATTCAGAAATAAATGTCGAGGATGGAAAATATTGTTGTCAGAAGTTTAAGTTAAGTTTTCCTTAGAAATTTTGTGTTTTCGTACATCTTGGTTCGCGAAGTTGATAGTATTGTCGAGCTGATCTTATTTGGTGAACCGGAACGATTCTAGTGGTGTTTAGTTTTCGGTCATTATTTTGTGAGAGCATATTTGATCAGGATGACATTTTGATTTGTTAATAAGTCTTCTCGTTTGAGGAAAGTGATGTTGTGACCACTAAGTGATATAGTGCCTAGGCGTTAAGTGATGTAGAATTATTTTTATTTGAAAGTGTCTGTATATTTCAGGTTGTAACATTGGAGTTTGACTTAGTAAGTTTAAGATTTAAATTTTTTTGAATTGCCCCCACACTATAAGATTACTTTGGTAGTCTTTAGGACTTGAGCCTATTATTTTAAAATATTTTCTTAGTTAGCGTGTTGGTTATATTCCCGGTTGGGAATAAATTCTTATACATTCACACGTGGTGTTTGGAGAGTCGTTTGAGGTACCAGATTATTGAAATAAGAAAATTTAACGTATCCGTGTGGTGATCTTTCGAGTTTTCAAATCAGTTTTAATTTCGTAGTCGTAATTTAATAAGTTGGGGAGGATGTCCGAAAAATTCTCAGCATATTTTCTGTTATATTATTTTTCGTTTCGTTTGGCTTTCCTCAGTTTTCTTTGTGATAGAAATTACCGTAAGTAAGAGTTTGGTTTAATCTATTGAATTTGCGGTGGTGTTTTGCTTAGGTTGATTTAGGCGATCTTTGTTTGTTTCCGTAGAGTTGTCATTCGACCGTTGGGAAATTTTGGAAATCATAAATTATTTGATTAGTGGTTTTCTTTCGTTCCGTTGGGGATGCGTTTTTCCGTAATTTGAGTTACGTGTGTTTTCATGCGTGTTATAATTAATTTTATCTTAATTTAGGTTGTGATAAATTCGAGGACGAATTTTAAATAAGTTGGGGAGAATGTAATATCCCATATTTTTTTTAAAAAAATTCCGATGACTTTTCGAAAAAATAAATAAATAAATAAAAAATTTAGATCATTGCGGATTCGTGATTCGATTCATGGCTTGAGTAAACTTTTGGATTGGGTCGGTTTGACCATAAATTAATTAAATTCATACAGCCCATGCTTTTGGGCCATGTTCTTTTCTTTATAATTTTTTTTTTTGACCATGCAATTGGGCCATGCACTCTTCCCTGGGCAATTTCACAATCACGCTTAGCCCTTTCATTTTTAACTCATTAGCTATTCACTCATATAAAATAAGAAACAGTAGCAGCTACCATTTCTTTTCCTTTTCTTTCCATATTTAGTTATCGGTTTAAAACCGTTTTATTAACCCTAATTCAGTCATCACTTAAACCTAAATCATAGCCGTCACTTATATCATAAGTCCTATGAAAACGCTGCTCAAATCATCCCTCAAATTCATTCTGAATTCAGTAAGTAATTTTGTTCATTATTTCAGTTTTGGTTCTTAGCGCTACCTCCATTCTTAAGCGTTTTTCTTGTGCGTTTTAGAACCAAATTGAGATCCGTTTTGTTCCAGCTATTTTAAACTCAGTCCTCTACAAGTCCGAACTTAGTTTTCACATAACGGTACGTTATAATTCTCGTATCAATCGCCGCCGTTTTATCGCTTTTAAGTTAATTTCGATTTTGGCTCTAAAACGATGCTTTCGTTTTTCAATTCGTTTCGCAGCCGTTTGGAGATCGAAATCAATTTCGTTTATTCCCCGTGATAGTAGACTCGTTTCTTTACGATTATGCGCCTTCCATTCATCAAACGGTACGTAAACGAACCCGTATCAATCGCCGCCGTTTCTCCGTGTTACATGATTATAAACTGTATTATTGAGGATGAGTTTTTGCCGATTTCTTGGGTTTGTCTCTGAGTTGATTTTGTGTGAAAAAGGATTATAATGTATGATGTTCTTGTTTGTTAATCGTTTGGCATAATTTTAGTTCGTCGTTTAATTTATCGGTGATTCGATCTTTGTTGTTCTCTGTTGCATTTTTTTTAGTTCTGGAAATATTGTTTACTGTTTCACTTTGTTTTCTTTTTGCTAAGTTTGGTCATGAGATACGTGATGTTCTTATTGTAGGTGTTGGTTAAATTGCTTATTTGGTTCCAGTAGCTTTTCTTAGCATTTAAAATCATAATTTTGTTGGATTAATGATTTTGGAACTTTTGATCAAGTTTTGAATTATGTTGGCGGGTTGTCACTATGAAGGAAATTGGTTTTGGAATGAAAGTGATGGTTAAAGACAAGAATGGTCCTTAGATTATTATATTTTTAATTAATTAATTCCTTAATTAAATTATTTCATATTTGAACTATTGATTACTTGTTTTAAATTCTAATTCGGAGATTCCATTTTAAATTGAAATATAACAAGTTGATAATTTTATTTTAAAATCTAAAAATAATATTTAAATTCATTTATAATTAAATCGTTATTTTTATTATAAATGAAAAATGGACCTTTATTTTTAATCTATAATTTTATAGATTCTCGGATGATAATTATTATTTTTTTAAATTTTGGCTTAGCGTGCCAATTTGACTAAATTTATAATTTAGCTTTTAATTATTTATTTATTGAGATAATTGCCGATAATATTTAATTACTTGAGTTTCAAGCTATTGAGTTCTATTTTGATATTAATTAATATCTTATTTAATATTAATTATAAACTTTGGTTTATAAACTCTGGAATATCAGTTGGATCGGTTTGGACTTGGATCACCGACATGTGGGTTTAGCTTGGTAGTTTTGAAAAAACTCGGCTAACCCACTATTTGAGGAATTGATTTTATTTATCAATTAAATATTATTTTAATAATATTTTCGGATTGGATTTAAGTACGAACTCAATAGTCTTGAATTAATTACGGCATTATAATTTATTTGAGAATTGTGTTCTTCTGTGATTTATCTGGTTATTTAATTGTGCTAGTCCTACGTGGTGTCTAGTGATCTTAGAGTTAGGGGTCAACGGATTTTAACCTATTTATTATTTTAGACCCGTCGACTATTCGTGCTTCGGAGTCTACGCAGGATTAGCTGTTTGCCAAGATCACGTGGATAAGCAAGCTGTGAGTTTGTGGTGCTATTTACCGCTTTATTAAGTACCGCATCGTATTTTAATATTATAAATGTTTGTGAACTGTTTTTACGGATTATGGATCTGAATTGAAACGAGCTACTCGATAGGCTTGTATCGAGACTGTGTGCACCGGTAAGTACTCTGGGAAACGGCAGACTAAGGTCTTGCTTACGCTGGTATATATATATATATATATGACGAGGATTTATTCCCGTCCACTCTGGGTTTATCGGTATGCTATGTCATACTTACGCTGGGATCATTTCAATACTGTTTTCCATAATCATACTATATTTGTATAAACTGTTTTGATTTAAGGGTTTTAAACTTAATAAATGTAAATAGTATTGCGAACTCATCTCAGTATATCTGACCCCGTTGTTTTCCCAAATTTTCCAGGTTTGTGATTTGAAAGCCGGTCCACTCCGATTCTTTTGATTCCTCGGAGGTTTTATGTTATTTAAACTACTTCTGTTTTCAAACTCTTAGACCGCAGTAGAACTAGTTAGTATATTACATTGTTATTGCAGTTTGGGATTATCGATTTGATCGATTATTTATTATTAGCATGTCTACTCTGGATTACTTTAATATTATATTTAAGGCATGCTGTTGAGCATTTTTGGATAATTAAGTTATTTATATTAGAACTGTAATATAAATTGCTATAATTAGGTTGGAGTCTCGGTTGCCTCCGAGCAGTTTTCTGCAGGTTTAAATATTTAATTGTTTTCCGCAAGGCTTGCTACGGGTTTTGGTACAACCATACCCATACCCTAGCGCCGGTCACGATTCCTGAAATTGGGTCGTGACACAAAAAGAAAACTCTTGATGGTTAGAGTTCTCTATTTGAAAGAAAAAACGAGTTAAAAAGGGAGGCATCCAAACTATCTACCTATTTTTAAGGATGTAAATGAACCGAGTCGAGCTGAATTTTGGAGTGTTCATGTTACAGTTCATATAGATTTTACAGTATTCATTTTCGGTTTGTATTCGTATTCGTTTCTTTATAGCTACTAAACGAATATGCGAACAAGTTTGATAAGTACCAAACAAATCTATCCGCGAGCCCGTTCGTAAGATAGCTAAAACATATAAATTCGCAAGCATAAAATTGCGTTAGTTTCTTATATTAAAACTAGAGCAAATTACTCTAAGGCCCCTTATGTTTGTCATAATTTACAGTTTGGTACCCCTTGTTTGAAAATCAAACGATTTGGTACCTCAGTTTTGATTTTTTTTAAACTATAAAGGTGTTAGTTCCGTTAATAATTTGATATTTACTTTCAAATAATTTGGTACCTCAGTTTCAATTATGTAAACGATTTGGTACCTCACTTTTAATTATTTTAACAATTTGGTACCTCATTTTCAAATGATTTGTAAACGATTTGGTACCTCACGTTTCATTCCGTTAACGATTTGGTACCTATATTTAACAGAAGGGCCTTATAGTTTACCAAATCAAAACCGAGGTACCAAATCGTTTGATTTTTAAACAAGGGGTACCAAACTGTGAATTATGACAAACGTGAGTTAAAATAATTTGCTCTTAAAAGTATGTAGTTTTGATATATTGTAGTTTTATTAAAACTATGTAATTTTAGAATTATTTAAGATACTTATATAAATTAATTTTAATATGAGTTAGTTCGAGAACATCTAATTGAATTTCTAAACGAGTTTGTTCACGAATTCTTATTCGAGCTTGTTCCCAAACTAAGAACTTTTATTCGAGCTCATTTATGAACCACTAATCGAGCTGTTTGTGAATCTAAACGAGCTGAACACCACTATGTTCATGTTCGACTCGTTTAAATTAACGAACATAAAATTAAGCTCGAGTTCGGTTTATTTAGAATACGAACCAACACGAACCGAGCTCTTATCGAGCCGAACACCGAGCTGCTCACAAACAGTTCAGTTCGTTATACCTATACCTATTTCATTTGTTAGTGATCAGATCTTTATATTTCATTTGGTTATTAAATCTTAATTCAATTTTAATATAGAATTTTTTGATATAAAATGCATATGCAACTACTAATTTTTGTTAATTTTTGACCGATATATATGTATAATTTATCTTAAAAAAATTGTTAAAATAAAATTATTCATGTATGGTTATTTTTCAAGTAAAAACTACTAATTGTCATGTAATAAAAATAAATAAAAATCAATTGCCATTATATTTATTGTTGTCGTTGAAATAGATATTAAAATTTAGTTGCTATAATAGATCGAATTAAAAATTGATCATCAAATTGATATAAAATAATAATTTGGAAACTTTTAAAATTAATTATCCATCTTTTCGAGATGAAGGTATTACGATATTTTCATTTTTTGAGCTAATATACTTAATATTTTGGCTTAATGTTTTAAAACTGACCTTTCGTCCCCTTTTCAATCCTACCCTGACGTTGCAAATCTGTCAATTGTACCCTAAAACATAAAATTGATATTTTTTTATCTGGCGAAAATTCTCTAAATTGACCCTTTTTGCATTACATTAACTTTTTTTATATTAAATTGACTATTTTTTAAAAAATATTGAACTTTTGTCAAATAAATAAAGGTCAATTTTATGCTTCAGGGTACAATTGAAATGAAAAAATGCAAACTGGGGTAAAATTGACAATTTTTTAACGTCAGAGTAGGATTGGAAAGGGGATGAAAGGTCGGGGTTTTTTAAGGCATTAAACCTAATATTTTGATAATATTAAAATTATAAAATCATATCATCAAACAAATGAAAAAAAAATCATTTTTGATTATATTCTGATTTTTTTAATTTTAGTTCTTAAAAGATATATAAATTATTAATTAAAACTAAATTTTATACAAAGAATAATTATGTTTATTTTACCGTATCAAACACATAATGGAATAATCTTCAAACAAGAATAAAAATAAAAATTGTATATCTAAGATATGAAAGTACTGTAAATAAGTTCAGTAAATCTATAATTTATTCGAAATGTAATAATCAAATAAATAAATAAATAAATAAATAAATAAATAAATAAATAAATAGAATGTTCCCTCTCTGCAACGCAACCATAATTGGAACTGCTACTGCCTCACATGTTAAGGGTGCTTTTCGTTAAGTAGTTCTGCTGCCTTGAAAAGAAAAAATTATTATTATTCTTGATTTTGAAGTAAAGAAAGCAGAGAATTTATGCCACTTTTCAGTAGTTCTAGTTACCGTTACTTCAGAGTCTCATCAAAGCCATACATTGTCCTTAGTCACGTATCATCTATATAAACATTCTGCTCATGCATTACATTACAGAAATCCAAACAAGCAATTAAATAAGTAAGTTTTCTTCTTTGAATATTACAGATTTGATGTAGGTTTTGAGGATTTATTAGTTATGAATGATTAACTTGTGCGTTGTTCTTGGATTTTAAAGTGTATCCCAGGGTCAAGGTCATGCAACAAGATCAAGATCAAGAACCCGAACATGAACATGAACATGAACATTCTCCACGAAAAGAATTTAAACGATCTTTGCTGTTCTTGAAGATTATCGAATCTCTAGCTATCCAAGGTTTTTGCTTAAATCTAATTTTTTTGCTGTTAAGCTATAAAAATTTCACTGTGATTACTAATATTTATGTTTCTTGGCAGAAAAGGAGAATCAAAGTGAGTCACCAGACTCGCCGCCATCTTTAGTTGCCCGAATCACGAAACCTAATGTTCTCAGCTTAACACCGCCACCGCCTGCAGTTTCTGCTACTAAAGGTTGAAATTTAGCTTTGGCATTATTTTTATTTCATGCTTAAAAATTGGTTTTGTTGTTAATTATTCTCGTAAATATTTGATGACAGTGAAGAACGATAAAAATATTGGTGCAGAGAATAACAGAGCTCAATCAACTTTCCGGCCTCGGGCAGTCTTGTCTAGTCCTGGTATCTTCCTCTCAGCCTTCACTATTAATTTAATGGGGTGTCTTTTTTATATAGACTGATATTTTTTCATAAATAAAACTCTCATATCTTTGAATAGTAGAGTTCATTTAATTACATGAAAAATATATACATTATGATTATGGACGGGTTTTGAGTGAATTCCGATAGGGTAAATCAGACTTCACTTGTTTGCAAGCAAATTTAAAGTCGGTCGAATTATATTAATTTACATCTAACATTTATAATTTAAGTTCGGTTTATAGACTGAATTTATGTTGACTCGCATAAAATTTTAACAAAAAACTAAAAAAATTCATATTTGCAAGTAAACAAAAAGCAGACCTGGAATATAAAATTAAGTGTACAAATTTCAGTCCAAGCACGTCGAGCATGAACAAATATCCGGTCCATCGAATAACTATACATGCATGTAGTCTACCATAAACCGGATCTAAATAACAATTTGTGTTCATTGATATGAAAATTTTATCTTTTTTTGCAAATTTCACAAACAATAACATCATTTTCAGTCCATATGCATACATTCCAAAACATTGTAAACCAAATTGACATGTTTCCAATTTGTTTACAGCTAATGACGAGATAATAGGAAGCAGAAGCAAGACTGGAAAATCTCTGGCACCAAGAAAGTGCAACTCTGAATTGAGAAATCAAAACCAAATCAAAGCTATTGCTACTCAAAATAAAGTAGAAAAGCCTTTAAGTCTCAACTTGAGAAGAGGATCGAGTATCAAGAACATGAAGTTGTTCTAATATGAAACTTGATTGATTGTTAATTTTTTAATTAATTTGATTATATTTACAAAACAATTTATTGATATATTATAATATTATAAATTTTATCTATAAATGATGCCATAAATAGAGTCTATATTTTAGTTGTTCTTCCACAGTTAACCGTTTTTCATTTCTTAAAATCCATCGTTTATAAAATTGTACAGGACCAAATGGTCAAGCCGGGTTAATTAAGAACTAGCTAGCAGTCTATTTCAGTTATATACTAAGAGGGTGTTAGGTTCAGATTTTCGATGGAATTTTTAACTTTTACTTTCAAAAAACTCTACGAAAGTGTTTAGTGAAATTTTTTAAGAGCTTTTATAGCTTTTCGAACCTCCAAACACTGCTGTTGGAAAAACTCAATTTTAGAGCTTTTTGCCAACAACTAATAAGTTGTTTCAATGTTTTTAAATATTTAAACAAAATTATCAGATATCGTTTCTACAATATATAAAATTATTTAAATTATTTTCAAATACTCTAATCATTTATAAATTATATAAAAATATTTTATTTATATTAAAGCAACTATAATTTAATAATTTTTTAAAATAAATCATAAATTTATCAAAAAAACATATTTAAATAAGTTTAAATTAAATGTAACTTCTTAAAAAAGATTATTAATATTTTTATTAACTATTATATTATATAATATATTTATAATATATTTATAATTTAATAAATAAAAATAAAAATTATGCCATTTACAGTCATTTTATATATAAACAGTAACAATTAATCAAATCTCACCAAACACATATAGTCTATTAGCTGTCAGCTACCAACCAACAGCTAACAACTATCATCAACAACTACTAGTTATAAAAAACAGCTGAACCGAACAAGCTTTCGAAAAATAAAAAACCAGTTAAAACTCGAAAATCTAGTATTTAAAACCGTTCAAACCAATTTTTTATAATGTCAGTTAAAACAATATCTTTTTCCAAAAAAATACACGGGCCCATTTGCATGTCTCTTTCATTTATGGTGTGATTCTTGTTAAGATAGAGGGTATTATAGTTCTTTCCTTTTCTAGTATAGTATAGTCTTATATAAACTTTCATTGTATATATTAGGATTTTAATGCTTTCATGCTATTGCTAGCCTCTATCTTCTTGTATCTCTTTTTTTTATACTAAATCAATGGTATTTGAAATTCTCTTTTCTCTAATTAATATTGTCATGGTATCATGGCCATTTTCTCGCTCTTGCCATTTTAAGGCTGTTGCAATTGGTGATGATTTGTTTGTTTGGTATTGTTGGTGATTTAATTCTGGTTGTTCGTCAGTTTGGTTGCTTGCCTTCTCTGCTTGTCTTTTGGGTTTTTTTTCTCTAATTAGTTTATCTAATTTGTTGTTTGTTGTTGATTTTGTTGATATGGCTGAAACTAGAGATGATTCGCTTCAAGCAGTTAATGTTCAGTAAGATAGTATGCTTATAGGAGTTATGTGATGAAAAAATTTATGAAAGTTAAACAAAAATGGGGTTATGTTTCGGATGCTGAACTTAAGCCTGAGGATAGTGCAGCTGCTTATTATGCGACTTTGTTAGATAAATGGGACGTGGATAATTCCAAGATCATTACCTGGATCAATAATTTTGTTAAGCACTCGATAGGTACCCCGTTAGCAAAATATGAGATAGGTAAAGGGGTTTGGGATCATCTAACTAGACTATGCACACATCTATCTTTGCAAAATAATACCAGTTGGAGTCTGCTATTTGTGTTCTGCAGCATAAAAACATGAGTATTCAAGAATTTTATGATGTTATGACAAATTTATTGGATCAAATGGCTCTCACAAAATATGTTGAATTACGAGCCTTTGGGGCTTATATTGCACGAAAAGAGGAGTAGATATTGGTACAATTTTTAATGACTCTTCGTGATGAGTTTGAGGGACTTTGAAGGTCCATTTTGCATTGTCATATGCTGCCTTCTATTGATTCTGTTGTTAATGAACTTTTGGATGAAGAAATTCGCCTTAAGCCTTCTGTTGTAAAGGAAGTTTCTACGGTCTCTAATCCATTAGTCTTTGCCATGCCTCCATGGCCAAATTTCAATTCTCAATTCAGGCCTTATAGAATTGTTGCTCGTGATGAATGTGGTTTTTATAAGCAGAAAAGTCATTGGAAATCACAATGTCCAAAGTTGGGTAAAGGAAGGCAACAGAATGCTTAGCATCAGCACCATCAGCAGTCTCATTAGTGGAGCTACCGATCACCGGCTCCTCATAATGGACCTCATATTCTTCCTCGCCCTCACAATGCACTGGCAACTTCTTCTTTAGATCCATCAATGATTGAGTAGTTTCAGCAGTTTTTTGCATTTCAGCCACATGCCATGTCAGCTTCATCTCAAATAGTTTTGTCATCTAGTTCGTCCGGTATATCTTCTTCCTCATGGATTTTAGATTCTGGTGCTTCGAATCATAATTTGTCATCTTTTACTTCTCTAACTCTTAAATTTTTAGTTCGTATTATGAGTGCAAGTGGTACACTTATGCCCTTACAGGGTGTTGGTTCGATTATTACACCTTCTATGTCCTTATCCAATGTTTATCATATTCCTAGTATGACTTAAATCTTGCTTATGTTGGTCAAATTTGTGATAATGGATGCTTAGTTTCTTTTTTTTCTTCTACTTGTAATGTTCAAGATCCAAAGTCTTAGGAAGTGATTGGAACCGACCATAAGGAAGGAGGACTTTATATGTTGGATCAGCTCAAAACTCCTAAGATTGCGGCTGCTCTTCCTGGTGTGGATATATCATCTTTTCGTTTGAGTTCTTCTTTGTTTGTGTTTTACTTGTGGCATTCTCGCCTTGGTCATGTCTCTAGATCTCGTTTATAATTTTTAGCTTCTACCAGAGTTTTAGAAAATTTGAAAACTTATGATATTTCTGACTGCAGTGGCTGTAAACTATCAAAGTAATCTGCTTTATGTTTTCCTAAAAGTAATACTATTTGTGTTTCTCTTTTTGATCCTATTCATTATGATGTTTGAGGACCCTCTCCTATTTCCACAAAAGGGGAATTCTCATTATTATGTCTCTTTTATTGACAATTGCAATCGCTATTGTTGGATTTATCTTATGAAACGTCGATCATAATTTTTAGGCGTTTATGATGAATTCCAATCTCTTTGAAGACTTAACATGCATTTGTTATTAAATGCTTTAGATGTGATTTGGGAGGCGAGTATACTTCTCATGCTTTTAAGGAACTTATTTCTTTAGATGGTGCAATTTACCAAAATTATTGCACTAATACTCCTGGACATAATGGAGTTGCAGAAAGGAAATATATGCATATTCTTGAGACTGCCCGATCACTTTTATTATCCACTAGTGTTCCAAGGGAATTTTTGGGGGAGATAGTTCTTACTTCTGTTTATTTGATTAATAGAATTCCTAGTTCTCATAATTCTGGCTTATCTCCTTATGAAAGATCATATGGTAGTCTCCCAAGTAATCCTTCTCTTCGTGTTTTTGGTTCTACATGTTTAATTCTACTTCCTCATGTTGAACGGAGCAAGTTAACATCACGATTTACTATATGTATCTTTCTTGGTTATGATGTATGACAAAAAGGGTACCGTTGTTTTGATCCAGCCAGTCATAAGTTATATGTTTCTCGTTATGTTGTCTTTTTGAACATATTCCTTATTTTATAATTTCGGATCGTTCTCGCAGTATGCCTATGCCTGATCTTGTTTGTATTTATCCTTTTACTACTACTGATGATGATGAGCTACCTCCTGCTGGCAATCTTGACACTTCGATTGGCCCCTCGACTACAGTCTTTATCCAATCATCTTCTGAGACGGTGGATGCTATCGAACATCGATATCTTGTACGAAATCGTAAGTCTACTAGACAACCTGATTTTGATTATTCTTGCCTTTCAAGTTCATTTTCTTCTTTTTTTGCTTCTATTCATGGTCTTTCTGAGCCTTCTTCTTTCAAAGAAGCAGTTATTGATCCTCTTTGGCAGCGTGCTATGTTTAAGGAGCTAATTGCTCTTCATCAAACTCATACTTGGGATTTAGTGTCTCTTCATGCAGGAAGATGTGCTATTGGTTCTCGTTGGGTATATAAGATTAAAACTGAGTATGATGGGCCTATTGAAAGATATAAAGCTCGCTTGGTGGCTAAGGGGTATTCTCAGGAATATGGTATGGATAGTGAGGAGACTTTTACTCCTGTTGCTAAAATCCCACATCGGCTAGGAAGGAAGGAAAAGACAAACACGCTGGAAGCACTATATAACACAAGCCCATACGCCTAAGGACAGGCAATCCGAACCAACAAACACCCATCTCACTAGACAACTTATTAATTAGGAGCTCAGGAATGCATCCCGGATCCTAAACTCACGGTTCCCAATCCTCCTCCATTAGTTCACCTTTGAAGATCCAGGGCGCATGCTAGACATCAAGATCTATCAGTTCTAGATTTTGTTTTCACCTAATTTAAGTTGAGTTAAGCATAAAAAAACAAAATGAATCTCTTGTACCAAAATTTTGATATTCTAGTTCCATTTCAATAACCCAAAAACACTTATTTTATATTTTGAAATATTTGTTTCTCTGTCATGTTTTTATGTCTAACAATTAGTTTCATGTATTGTACAAATTGCTTCCATTAAGGTTATAAGTAATAAGCAGTCTGGTTTGTCCGAAAGATATGGATTTGTGGAATTTTATACATATGCATAGGTGTTAAGAGATATATAATGGCCCTAATCTTTCAATTTTTATAGGAGATTTAGCACGGGTGATAAGAGTTATATTAGGTTTTCTTTCTTAATGAAAACGAGATAAACTTGAAGTAGAATTCATTTCCAAAGAGCTAATCAAGCCAACAAATATGCTACGTTTTCTTTTATTTTTTGTGTGGAATAGCGAGTTGAGGTGTATTCTGACGTGGTGTCTGACTTGTTGATTTCAGTTGCCTTTGATTTTGCTGGAAAATAGTCAAGTACTTCTATATGTAATTAAAATTAATTCTAATGTTAAAAGGTATAATCTAGAACTCCCTAACATTTGGATTCTGCTTCTTTGACTTTATAAACAAATAAAGGTTTTAGTTTAGTTTATAAGCTAATTTCTATAATGTTAGATAAGTTTGAGTTTATTAATGCTTAACTCGGCTAAGTTTAGTTTAGATTATATTCAAGTCATGTTTCAATTAATGCTGTATTTTTCTTCAAATACCAATTTCCTGCACTAGTTTCTCTATTTTGAAATTACAGCATTATATTCCTTACCAGGTATGGGATAGGATTGCTCTAGTCTGGCCTCTAGCTTTGATTCACCATACACTGTTACCATTATCGCGCCAAGGTCGTTGCTGATTGTTAATGGTACGATACTTTTTCTTAATTTTCGATAACGATAACCACATTTCCCGATAATAGTAACGTATTGGAAGCATTTGACAATGCCTCATTGTATTGGAACCAAACCAATGAGGGAGATAATATATCAAATGGTAATGAATTAGTATTTGAACATATTTTATATATGATTTATCTTTCTTGTTTATATTTATTATATATGATTTATCTTTTTAGGATGGGAAAGATGGAAATCCACCAAATATTGGCACAATTTTTCATGAGACTCGAAAACAAATTGACAAGATTATTGAACCTGAAACCATTGCGAAATATGTATGTCGATAATTTAATGTTGCAAGTGTTTTCAGTATACAATAATCTTGTAAATATCAAGTAAGAGACTTGTAATATTATCTCATTATTTGTTCGTTTTCTTCTTATTTAGGATGAAATATGTGAGGTAATGCAATCAGATTCCTTTCTTTCAAATGTTGAGGTAGTCCTTAAATATTTTTGAGATCAAAGCAGCAACCATGTGGTTGGCTTCGGCGGTGGAGTAAAGCTCAAACATTTGAAGGGTCCATCAACAAACAAGGTTGAACGTGAAGCTCAACTTCTAAAAAGAAAATCAATCATTGAAAAATCGTTTAAATACGTTGGAAGATAAATTTCAAAAGTTCGAAAAAATATCTGTTGCTCAAGAAAAAAGTGACCTACCATCAACTTCATCTTATACAACCGATGCCCAACAAATTTAATTATACCTTAAAAATGTGAGTATTGTTGTTGTTTATTCCCTTAAATTATCTAATATGTTCTCACTTTACTATATTGTTTAATGAATTGAGTACGTAAAGTGATTTTGTGAGTGAAGTCTAGAAAAGATTGTAAGAGAAGGACAATTAGGAGAAAGGAACTAATGTGTTTTAAATTATTATTCATTGCTGAGTTCCACTGTGCTGTGCATAATTGCTTAAGATGCCCATAGACAGCCTGATGTGAAATTGGCTGTCGTTTAACTAAGAGTTAATGTCAAAAAATATCACCAACTTTACACGCTTTCTCATTTTAATCATGCAGTTTATATTTTCTCATTTTCATGCACAAACTGCCACTTTTTCTCAAATTCATGCACGGTGCTGAGGTGGCACTCATTCATTAGAGTAAAATGACCTCCACCTCAGCGAATTATATCAATGGAGCCGTGACACCTAAGCACCGTGCATAAACTTGAGAAAAAGTGGTATTTCGTGCATGAAAATGAAAAAAAATTAAACTGCGTGATTAAAATGAGATGTGTAAAGTTGGTAAATTCTTATAAAATTAACTCTTTAATTAATGATCTATGTTTGGATTTTATTTGCTAATAATGACAGGAAAGAACACGACTTATTCTTCATTAGAGATGAATTGTGAGTGTTTTTTTTTTATATTTGAGATCTAAGAAATTTGCTTCAATTTAACTGATTAATTGTGTTAAACTAAATATGGCTTCATGTATTGCCTTATCATTTATTGTTGTTGTAGTTTGTCTAGTTTTTCTGCTGTTAGTCATTTTGGTGCAAATTTATATGTTTAATCTTTGCAAGTGTACAAGCCCGGCTTTAGGCCTAGGCCACTAAGGCCTAGACCTAGAGCCTCATTTTTTTTTATATTATTAATGTAATGGGCTTTTTACTTTTGGACCTGCCGTTATATATTTCTATTGAAGCAATAAAGCATAATGTTATAATGAAATCTAATTTTGATTAATGGTTACCTTAAACCTCATTGAATCTGATTCTAGGCAACGATAACAAATCAAATTAAAATTACCTTAATTTTCTTAAATATTTTCTATAAATTATCTTTATTTTAGCAAGTTCCATTTATTCACAATATTTCTTAAAATCTCATAATTTTTCTTTAGCTCATTATTTCTAGTTAATAATTATTCTTCTCCTTTTTTATTATTAATTCAGCTTATTTTAAATTCTTTTAATAAGCTAAATTAATAAAATTTACAAAAACAATCAAAGTAATTAATTTTCTTTTTATTTATTATTCTTTTGTTATTCTTTTATATATTTTCTGTTTATTATTTTTTAATTATATCCGTAATTTGTTCTTTTGTAGGCAATGATGATGACACTATAACTGATTAATTTCATCACTAGTTGCTTCTTGAAACCCGGGTGATATTTTTTATTTATTTATTATATTGTCTTATTTTATTTTTAAAAAAATATCCACAAAAAAATTTGAATCTGGATATGAAAAACGAAAGAAAAAGAAAAAATGGAAGAATTAATTCAACCTCAAAAAGGTGCACTTGATAATTTTTTAACTAATAATAAGGAGCAAATTTCTGAAAATAAAAATGATAAAAATTTAGAAAGTGAAACTATCTAATCTAGAAAGTCTAAAACATATGAATTAGGTGAAGAAAACTCAATTGATAATAATATTAATCAAACTGCTTTGAGTCCTAGTGAAGAAAATGTGGTCGATGTAGAAAATTTAGATTGTCACAATGAAGTCGATTCAACAATAGAATTAGATTTATGTGATCCGGAAAAATGAAAAAATATTAATTCTAATTTGAGAGATTTAAAGCATGATACATCATTTGATTTAAATGGTTTGGATTTATTTTTTGAATTCAAGATTTTAAAAGAACTTATTCATGATGAAATAAACGAACTACTAGAATTACTTAATTTTATACAAAAATTAAACTCATTTCCAAATATATGCATTGCTTATAGAATATTGTTGACTATACCTATAACAGTAGCTTCGGCTGAGAGAAGTTTTTCAAAATTAAAATTAATAAAATCATTTTTACGATCAACTATATTACAAGAAAGATTAAATGGATTGACAATTATTTCTATTGAGAAAAGTTTAGTTTCAGAACTTGAATATAAAAATTTAATGAATGATTTTGTATCTCAAAAGACAAGAAAAATAGATTTTTATAAAATATTTGAATGAATTGCAGGTAGTTGATAAAAAGTTGGAATGCAACGCACGGACGACTTCATTTCAAGATTTATTATTTTCAAGAGTTCTAGTTTATATTTTTGTAATCATGTTTTGAAATTTTTATATATTTGTATGAGTGTATTAATTTTACATTATGTAATTTTATTATGAACAAAGGGTCAATTCACCCCCTCAACTTGGCACCGAATATCAAATAAGTCATTTTGGACGTTTTTAGTACAAACAGACCCACAACTTACGTTTTCGTATCAAAAAAACCCGCAACTTGTATTTTCGAATCAAAAACGCCCCTCTGACATAAAAAAGAGAGTGAGATGAAATAATTTTATATTTTAATATTAATTAATTATAATTAATACTAATTAAATATAATTAAAACTCTAATTAAACCTAATTATTCTAATTAAACACCTAAACTAATCATCAGAAAACAGCCATCGCCGCCGCTATTAACTCCCGCCAAAAACCGCCATTCCACCGGAAACCGCTCTTCAGCTCCTCGCCGGAGGAGCAACAGATATGCTCCTCGGGAGCAGATCTGCTTCTCCACGTCGGAGAAGCAGATCTGCTCCCCAGGAGCATATCTGCTCCTCCACGTTGGAGGAGCAACGAGGAGCAGCAACTCCAACGAGGAGCTGCTGCTCCTCGCCTGAAACGGCAGATCTGCTCTAACGAGCAGATCTGTTGCTCCTCAGGCGAGGAGCAACAGCTCCTTGCCTGAGAAGGTCGAGGCGGAGGGTGGTGAGGTAGGTGGAGGTCGATAGCGGTGGGTGCCGGAAGTAGGTGGTAGGAAGGAAAGAAGGATGGAGATAGAAAGGAAGAAGGAGGGAAGAAGAAGAAGAAGGAAGGATGAAGAAGAAGGGAAAAAGGTAAAAAGGGGTTCTTTATCTTTTATTAAAAAATAAATTAATTATTAAATTTTTAAAATTATAAAGTTATAGTTGAAATTTAAAAAATATTAAGGATTAATTGAAGAAATAAATAGAATATCAAGGGTGTTTCAAGGCTTTTTTCATTTTTGTAGGGAGAGTGTGATTCACTTGCCGAGCTGAGACTGGGGAGGGGCTTTTTTGACCGAAAAACGCAAGTTGCGGGTCTGTTTGATCCAAAATGCTCGAAAATGACTTATTTGATATTTGGTACCAAGTTGAGGGGGTGAATTGACCCTTTGTTCATTTTATTATTCATGATATAACTATTATCAATTATTATTAAAAAAATTAATATTTAATTTATACGTATTTTACCGCCTAGGGCCTCATTTTGTTTGTGGCCGGCCCTACAAGCGTATCAATATGTTGTGTTTAGCCTTTTTACCTGCTTTATACCAAGGTCATAAGGTACTGCATTGAGCATAATTGACATGTTGTTGGTTGCAATTTTGCTGAATACATTAATTAAAAAAATTTATTTGGTTTTTGTTATTTTTTGTAGCTTTTGTTTCTTTGTGCAAGAGAGGCTTCTATTTTAAATATGTTAATTTTCATTCTCTGTTGTCGTCTGTGGAGGAAATCACAATGACCTTATGTTCATCTTTACTTGGAACACTAGCAGTCTTTTTCGATATCAGAATTTTATAGGCTTTTTTGATCGGGTTTTTACCTAAACAATTGCCCTAAAAATAATATATTCCCAAATGGTGGCCCTGTATGGAATCTGCAACTCTGAGTTGCGGATTCCATACAAATCCCTTAATCCCCTGATTACGGGATTAATCACCCTTAATCAGGTGATTAATGGGTGAACCAATCATTGGGAAACACATTTTGTCTCCCAATGATTGATGTATTATTAAAAAAAATAAAAACCCATTTTAAAATATTCTTAATAATTGTAAACTAATAAAAATATTAAAAATTAAATAGAAATTTAAATATTTATAATAAATAAAAAAACAATATTATTTTAAAAATGTTTACAAAGATTTTGGTACAAAATACAACAAAACTAATCAAGATATCGGGCCGGTGGCCGCATTCGGGTTCTCATATCGTAACCTTGCTGAGTACGTCGGGTCCTCATATTGTTACTTCAATTTTAACAATTACAATTCTCTAACATTCTTTAGAAGTTAAATAAAATAGAAAAATTTATAACATTCCCCTAAATTTTGACTAATCCCTAACATTTTACTAAAATGCAATTAATTTTTATAATTATACTAAATTCTTTAAATTATAATTTTTTTTAAATTATACTAATTTCGAGTTTATTATTCTAAATTTTAACAATAATAATTTCGAATTCATTATTCCACATTATGATAAATTTTAAAATATTTAAAATTCCGATAAATTTTAATAATACCTACCATTTTACGAACACTAAATAATAAATCAACAATTTTAATAATTACAGTTTTTTAATATTTTTAAACACTAAAATAAAATACTAATAATCTTAATACTTTTTTATATTTGACTAATCCCTAAAATTTCGACGCCTTACTCCGATATTCCGAAATTATAAAATTCCAAAACTGAAACAACTCTAGAGATTAATATTTTATTTTAAAAATTGAAAAAAAAATAAGACATTATTTTTTTAAAGATTGATAATTCTAAAAATATAAAATTTTAAAAAGTGGATTTGGGTGTGCATTCTATCTGATTCCCACATGGGAATCAGTTGATTCCCATGTGGGAATCAAATTAGCTCCCCTTAATTAAACTAGTTTCGCATTACGTGCTATGCACGTGGCCCGTAACGTAACTCGTCAATGAACATATTAGTAAATTTAGTATAATTATATCAATTTTTATTTATAATTAATATTAAATTAGTTAAGAATTTTTGTAAAAGTAAATATAATATATTCGGTTATTAAATTTTTTTCCAAACTGAATTTATACTTCTTTTGGTTTTATAATAACCAATAATTAAATAATTAACTTAATTAACTTAATTTTTATCTTTAAAAATAATAAGATAGAAATTTAAATAATAATATATTGACCAAATACAGTATTTTTTTGTAGTTCAATCAAATTAAAAGATAAGTATTCCTACTAATTTAGAGACAATTTAGTTATTTTTTATATACTAAAAACTAAACTGGAGATAATTTAGCTAACTATTCTAATTAGGACTTTAATTACAATAGTGATTAATTAAATAACTAATTAGTTAATGACTATAAAACCTTTATTTAGTAGTTAACTGAAAAGGATTATTCATAATTAAATAATTAACTTAATTTTATTAATTTTTATCTTTAAAAATAATAAGATAGAAATTTAAATAATAATATATTGACCAGATACAATATTTTTTTGTAGTTCAATCAAACAAAAAAATAGGTATCTATACTAATTTGAAGACAATTTACTTATTTTTTATATAATAAAAACTAAATTGGAGATAATTTAGCTACCTATTCTAATTAGCACTTTAATTACAATAGTGATTAATTAAATAACTAATTAGTTAATGACTATAAAACCTTTATTTAGTAGTAAACTGAAAAGGACTATTCAGTAAATTTGTCTGTCCCCCCCATCCGTGCTTTTATATATAGTATAGATATAGATTAAGGGAAGTCCGCAACTCATAGTTGCAAATTCGTTATGAATCCGCAAGTATGAGTTGCGGATCCTATTGAGGGCCACCTTTTGGAAAAATCTTTTTGTAGGGCACTTGTTTAGGCAAAAATCCTTTTTTGATCTCTGTTTTACTAGACATGCACAAATCTCTGCTTTAGTAGATTTTTATTATGATCTCTGTTTTAGTAGACAATTAAATACTGAATTCTATGATCTCCGTAGACAGTTAAGTACTGAATTTTATGATCTCTGTAGACAGTTAAGCAGGGGCGGAACTAGGGAGGGTCGAAGAGGGTCGGCCGACCCTCCTCGCCGGGAAAAAATAAAAAAAAAAACAAGTTTTTTTTTCAGTAGGGGCGGTTATAACCGCCCCTATAAACCGCCCCTACATGTGTTAGGGGCGGTTTTTTCCCTGTAGGGGCGGTTTTAACCGCCCCTACAATAGAAAATTTATAAATTTATTCTATATTACAGCCGTTTGATTTTTTTAAATAACCGAACGTAAAAATTTCGACCCTCCTAAGTTAGAGTCCTAGTTCCGCCACTGCAGTTAAGTACTGAATTTTATGATATCTGTTCTAGTGGTTTGAGATTCTACTAGTATTAAAGTTGTTTTGTGTAAATTAATATTGTTAGTAGCTTTCTAATAGCAGAAATTATGGTTTTCAGATTGTGGTTTAAACAGCCCCTTTATTTTTTTTTCGAAGGGATTTTGATCGTATTTGATTTCCAGACTGTGATCGCAATTGCAATGTATAATTACGAAGGTATAAACTGAATGATGACCGATTTTTTTTGTCATTGTTAATGTTCTTTTAGCGAAGAAAAAATTTACTTCCGCAAAATATATTATGATCGAATATCTTTCAACCGTCCAAATGCTTTTTACGGGGGAGCCTATAACGATGGCTTATGACCGGATTTTTTCCGTCCCGATTAGACATATGAAGACCATTTTTAATGAATTTACGGCCATTTTTTTCTTGACTAGTTTCTCATTACGTGCTATGCACGTGGCTCGTAACGTAACTCCTCAATGAACATGTTAGTAATTTTATTATAATTATATCAATTTTTTATTTATAATTAATATTAAATAAGTTAAAAAAATTTGTAAAAATAAACATACTGAATTTATTCTTCTTTTGGTTTTATAATAACCATAATTAAATAATTAACTTAATTTATTAATAATATCTTTAAAAATAATAAGATAGAAATTTAAATAATAATATATTGACCAAATACAGTATTTTAATTTTATAATTTAATTAAATTAAAAGATATGTATTCCTACTAATTTGGAAACAATTTAGCTAATTTTTACATACTAAAAATTAAATTGGAGATAATTTAGCTACCTAATCTAATTAGGACTTTAATAACAATAGTGATTAATTAAATAACTAATTAGTTAATGACTATAAAACCTTTATTTAATTGTAAACTGAAAAGGATTATTCAGTAAATTTGCCTGTCCCCCCATCCGTGTTTTTATATATAGTACTAGCGTTTCGTCACGTGCTACGCACGTGAACGACATTTACATGACCCGTTATATTTATTAAACATTAACTAAATTAATCAAATTCAAAAAGATTAATATTAAATCAAATTAAATCTATTGACTTTTTAAATACACGTATGCCACATATAATTAAATCTCATGATCATAAAAAAATACTGTAACTATTTGTCTATAAAATTGGATTTGAATAAGGATAAATAACATAAAATTGGGTTTGAATAAGGATAAATAACATAAAAATTCTAATCATGAGTATGTTAACAACTATAAGTCTTTTTAATTTTAAACTCTTAAACTTCAGTTTTTGCCAAACTATAAATTTTTTAATTTCAACTTTTTTATATTTAAAAAATATAACTTTCAGTTCTTATTTATTTTTTAATTTGAAAACTACATCAACTGTATAGTTCATTAATTGAAATACAAATGATTCGTATTAAGAATGAGCAACTATATAAAAACGACTCCTCTTAAAATTAAATTTCTTTTTTTGTATATTATTTTTATTTATTTAAATTATTATTAGAACAAAAGATTAAACATTAATTTAACAAAAAATAGCCTTAAATAACCTAAAAATCAGTAGAATACATAGCTCGTAAAAGATTGCTTACAACAAAAACTTAAACCAAAGAATACATATTTTAGTCGCCAAATAAAATTTAGTTACTTAAAATAAAAACAATAATTAAATTATCATAAAATAAAAGTTAACCTTTTAATTACATGATGAAAGTTTTTTTTTTCCACAAAACAAATGTCTAGTTGATATAAAAAACACCACATGAGAATATCTATTATCAAAGCATAAACATTCTTAAGAACTCCATACTATTGGTACCAACCTGAGTGTTTAAATTATTAAGATTTTGGCTAAAGGACGGAAAACCAACTGGAATAGTTGCATGCCTCGCCTGCACAATTTATTCAAACTATTATATTAGACATATATATATTAGTTGAATGTTCTATATTAGAAGTAGAATCCTAATATAACCTTTCCTCCATGCGGTATTGTTGATAACATTGGCTTTGGTGTTTTATGAATCCTGATCAAATTGAAACTGTGCAAAGATAAGAGAGTTGCTGCGAGTATATTTTTCTTATGCTATGTAATTTAAATTAATCTTTTATTAATTTTATCTTTTAAATTATTAATTATACCGTTAATGAAACCTATTACGGTAATTTTGCCTGTCCCCCCCTTCCCACATATAAGATAGTTATAGATAGATAGATAGATATAGATTAATGAAGCAGTTTTTTTGTAGTATAATTAGTTATTACTCGAATTATTCTAAAAAAGAAAACACCCACCCGAAGCAAAGCGAGAGCTGGGTACCACTAAATCTGAGTGAAACACACAATTTAAGTGGAATTTGAAATTAGAAAAGGCCATGATACATAATCATCCAACGGTCCACAAACAAACTACTTTACAAAATTTAAACGGCACAGATTCAACTGCAGTACTAAAACAACCTGATGTAATCTCTTTAGCATATAAAAACCCGCGTTCAACAGTACTGTACTTTCCTAGCGTTATTCACCAAAAAGAAACGAAACTCTTTCACTTCGAACAGAAACTCCACCGTATCGGCGACGCCAGAGCCAAATCTACGACGCTCTGCAACCTAAAACGACGCAGCTTCATCTACTCCAGGTACTGTTTATTCGTATCCCTTTCTCCCTGTATCATTCACGTATTGCAGTTTCTAGGGTTAGTCCGCTACAACTTTTAGCTAGGGTTTATAGCATTCATTATCATTACTATGCTTCAGTTTTTGCTATTTTGAAGTTAATTTGCGTTCAATTTCGGATCTGCTGTTGTTAATTAATGTTGTTTTACTGTTAATTACTTTTGCTATGGATATACTTAGTTGTCACTTTGTAGGGTAGTGATTGATTGATTGTTTTCAATTTTTGTTTCTCATTTTATGTTTTACCCTCAATTGCTCAGTTTTTATCTTAATCATAGTACTTATCGGTGGTAGTGTATTTTACTATGGCTATTGGATTGCATCACTGATTTTGTATTTTCATGTCGGTAGGTTTTACTATATAGAGAGGGAATTTATTTAATTGAGTATGGGAGATAGTGAGATGGTAGTGGCTGAAACATCTACAGTCACAGAATACACGTCAGCTGTATATACTACTACAACTGCTTACGGTAGTGATACTGGTGCGAACGTTGTTTCTGATTCTACTGTTTATTCCACTGAGGGTACTGCAGCCTTTGCTGCTTCTACTGATGCATCATATAATATGGCAGTGTATGAAGATTCTAGTTTGGCTGTACAAGGGGCTACATATGAGACTAAGCCAGGTGTTGAAGCAGGAGCTGCTAGTGAGAATGCAGAAGCTGCTGGGAATTCATCTTTGGCGCCACCACTGTCTGCTGGTTACAATTCTTCTGCAAATGGAAATGTCGGTAGTGAAACAGGAATAACACCGACTGAGAATGGTACTGCTGCTAATTTTGCTGGAGAAGCTGCTGCTGGGCAACAGTTTGCGCATGAATCAGGTATGTCTTCTGCACTGTGATAATTGAAATATGGTGTAAATTATAGATTTTGTACTTCCAATTTAGTCAGCTACTAGTTCAATTACTATATTAAGTTTGCATCAACAGTGGGCTGTCTTGTTTACTTCTCCTTATCAGTCTTGCCTACTTTTTATCCACCCGGCATAAAATTCATGCTCGTTTAAAAATGCAACTACAAGCTCCTGCAATATTGGCCATTTCCCTTGTCTTATTTATGATTTTTCTGTTTTTGAATTTTGCAAGTTATACTTTATTTCAGTGGCGGAGTTGTGGTATAATCATATTCACTTAAAGTCTATTAGAAATTGTAAACCTTGAGATTGTCTTTCTATATGAAGGAGAGAAGAGAGTCTTGTTCATGAATGCAATAGACCTTGGTAATGCAATTTGGTTCCTGTTCAGTGTCTATTGTACACTTTAGGTGATGTCCTTTTTTAATTTTTGGCTGCTAGAGCATTCATGAAATTAGGAGATTGCGATGCGATTTTCCTTATGAGGAATTATGTCTTCTATCCTTTCTTGGTTATTTAGCTACATGTTTTGAAGCACTCAAGTCCTTAAGAAGAATGCAGATTTTCAGATTCATTAACCAGTACGCTGGCTCTTTAAGGTCTCATATGAATTATATTAATGTTAAGCTAGTCAATTTTAACAAGTAAATTAGCTGAAAATAACTAATGCATAATACGAGACAAAAATTGTAGGTGTAGCTTTGTATTTGACTAGTTGAATTTGAGGTGGACTCTGGTTTGAGGAGGCCATTATTAATTCACATCCCCTTTCCTTAGTTAGCAAGAAACCTCATACATTGGTGAATGAGAGCAGTGTATTTTTGCATGTTTATGCATTTTGAGCCACCAAGGACTTCTTTCTCCTACCTTTAAAAGGAAATTGATGATTTGACTGGCCATTAAGTATGCAAAATGTGCTACAAGTGCAATGTGGATGTCACTCATTGGTACTCTTTAAAAGATTGAATTAGCTTACCTTGGTCTTAGTCTTGCTAATTTTCTTGTTACAAAATCAATTTTTTTTGAACTAAAGAAACCTAGTATCAATAAGTCTGTAATTGTGGGTCAAGGATTTTACACTCAGATTGATGCAATGATTTTTCATCTGATTTCTTATGTTAATTTGTCGTATTGGGGCTTGTTGCTACCAGCTTATGATATTTGTCTCTGTATTTCCTGTTAGAAATGTATATGCTCAAGAGTGTTTTATTTTATTTTTTCCCTGTTCTCTGTAGAGGCACCAATGTCAGCTGAAGAAGAGCGATTGTGGAGTATTGTCAAGGCTAATTCCTTGGACTTTGATGCATGGACTGCCTTGATCGATGAAACAGAGAAGATGGCAGGGGTATGACTTAAAAAATGTGATGCGCTGCTAGGGCCTAAGTGCATAACATTCTTAGACAAAAATATATTTTAATAAATGGGGCAGTTTACTTTTAAAATACACTTCTTTTGTCAGCTATCCTTGAAATGACCTCATCTGTATGACACAGGAAACTTGAATAACTATGATAAACCAACTTTAAGATGAAAAGAAAGATGATATTACACATGCAGCTAAATATGAATAAAGATTCTTTATATTTAATACCTTAGTTATTTGTGGAAAGAAAAATAAATTGAGAAATCCAATATTGATAGATTGAGGATTTGATGTTATTGCAATGGAGAACTTTCTGCAAAGTTAGATCAAGGCTGCAAATTAATAAAATGCATTGGTATACTTTGTGGTGTCACTTGGTGGACATTGGACCTAATATTTATGGCTCTAACATTCTTATATAACTCTGATGCAGGACAAAATATTGAAAATTCGAAAAGTATATGATGCTTTTTTGGCTGAATTCCCATTGTGTTATGGTTATTGGAAGAAGTATGCAGATCATGAGGCACGTGTTGGTTCAATGGACAAAGTAGTGGAGGTATATGAACGGGCAGTTCTGGGGGTGACATATTCAGTGGACATATGGTTGCATTATTGCATATTCACCATAAGCACATATGAAGATCCAGACACCATCAGAAGGTAGTAGGTCTTCATTTTTGCATTGATAGTCTTGAAATACGTTGCGATCATACCATTGTGATATCGTGTCAAGAATGTGATGATTTTGTTATTCTCTAACATGATTTCAGTATGCCTGCAACAGTGGCTCACATTTTGGCGAAAGGTGTGATGGGAATGCTTTAGAATGCATTTTCTGATGTGCAAACCTTTGGTTTTGATGCTACTCTATGGGTAGCTGTTCCAAATTTCTTTTAGGATGTCAAATCTGTTTTCCTGGTGTCATTATACATCTTTCCTTTTCCAATGGTTTGTGTCATAGTAAAATAATTTATTTGAATATCGCTTTATTTAACTTTGACATTCGGAGGTGACTCAATATGCAAAATGCTGCTGGGAGGATCTCGTCCAATTAGGGCTAAGATGGCCTCATTCACTGCTCCATTTCAGACATAATATGGTTTTATAAGGAAGGTAAATGCAGCATTTGGAAGTGTCGTGCTGTTAGAGTGAATTGTTCCTTCTCCTTCAACATTTCTGCCGGTGTCTCCCTTTATGGATGTGTCAACATTAACTGGGTTTGTGTTTATGCTAATGTCCTAAGCATGTTTTCTTTTGTATCAGGCTTTTTGAGAGAGGATTAGCATATGTTGGAACAGATTATTTGTCATGCCCTCTCTGGGACAAGTACATAGAATATGAAGAAGCGCGTGGAGAATGGAGCCATGTCGCCACAATTTACACGAGGATATTAGAGATTCCCAATAAGCGGTTGGATGATTATTTCAATAGGTAAGGGTCTTCTTTCAAAACAAATTTTCTTGGACTTTGTAAACATGTTGCTTTTAATACTTATTAAAGCTCAATGTTTTATGAAGAAAGGGCACATGTATTGTTTACTGTAAATATGTGAATTGTTTTTGCAAGTTGCTGGATCTGTTCATACCTTTTTAGAGGTTGTAGTAATAAAAAGGTGCCAGGGATGATACTGCAAATGTTATATGGTTGCTTTGGTGTTTTTCATTTCACCTGTTCACTTATTTAATAATTTATCTGTTTGGTGTCTCCATTTTGTTGTTTGCTTGTTTATAAAATTATAAACAGTTGCTCTGGTTCTCGCTGTAATTTAATATAAAAAAATTAATGTGCGTAATGGTTCATTAGACATTTTTTTATAACTTACATTTTTTTTGTCTCTTGCAGGTTTAAGGATTTTGCCGCAAGTCACACTTTGTCAGAATTAAGAACAACCGAGGAAGCTGCTGTTGTCGCGGTGCCTGCTGCTTCAGGGGGCGGTAACCAAGAAAATGAGGGAGAAGTTTATCATGCTAGTGAACAATCTTCTGAACCTGTAGTTTCTGGATTAACAGAAGCAGAAGAGTTGGAGAAGTACATTGCCAGTAGAGAAGAGATATATAAGAAAGCTAAAGAGTTTGATTCAAAGATATGTGATTTTGAAAATGCTATTAGGAGGCCCTACTTTCATGTGCGGCCTCTCAATGTTGCCGAGCTTGAAAATTGGCACAACTATTTGGATTTTATAGAAAGAGAAGATTTGGACAAGGTATTTGGTTTTGTTTGTTGTCTTTTCCTGTCTATTTCGCGGTTCCTTAGTTTAGTTGTCCTTGATATACATTGACTTACAGTTAAATAATATCTGCTGCATCATATGCTTTAATGGCTAAACGTTGGATGAAGCTACTTTTTAAACGGGAAATTGAACTGAGACTAAAGCATGGGCCTTCGATTTGGTTTCTATAAGGCTAAGTATTTCAAACTCTCATTTGTTAGTGGACATTCTAGGTTCATGTATGTGTTGAGGTTATATTTTTTCTTAAAATTCATATGTTATGCATGCAGGTATCTTCTTGTGTTCCTAACCATCTATCTATCAGGCTAGGAGGGTCCCTCCTTTCGTATTTGAGGGGCCTTTCTGTTCCCCAATGGAGTACTTGTGCATATCTCCTTTGTGATTTTCCTTTGTGATTTTTGTTCTCCCTTTTGCTATTTAATTGATGGGTTCCCTACTGCTTTCCAGTCTATGATGTTATATTTTTCTGAATCAGGTGGTCAAGTTATATGAACGATGCCTAATTGCTTGTGCCAATTATCCCGAGTATTGGGTACGGTATGTCTTATGCATGGAAGTTTGTGGGAGCATGGATCTTGCTAACAATGCACTTGCTCGTTCAACTCAGGTATTTGTCAAGGTAAGAAAATTCACGTGTGGATTACAGTTCCGATATGTAATTGGATTGTTCATATAACTTCAATAGCCCAGTTGTAATTAGTAATTTAAATACGAAGTAGTTGTGTTTTTATTGAAGGCTATTTGAAGTTGGAGTAAGTTCAGTTCATCTTGCTAAGTTCACAATTGTTTCACACATTAGGTTAATTTAGAATTTATTATTTTAAAAATACTTTACGAGGCTTTGTTGAAGTTTAATTCAATTGGAAAGAAAAATTCTTTCATCATTGCGAAAACTTTTGACATGTGAGTTTAAGTGACTACCGATAATGCTAGTTAGCGAGTTCACTTGCAAACCAATGCATCATGAAAGTCTTATGCTCTAACTATGGCTTTTCCTTGCTCTTTGAGGTGTATAGTGGGTTTACAGGTTAATCTATTTCTTGTATCATCATCGTTGACATCTTGCTTGATATTTAATTGAGGAAATATGGATGCAGTAACGTTTTCTATTTTTCTTTTAGTGTAATGATCTCACAGTTGATTTCTTTGTTTATTCCTAATTTTTTACAGAGACAGCCAGAGATTCACCTTTTTGCTGCCCGTTTTAGAGAGCAGAATGGAGACATACCAGGTGCCCGAGCTGCATACCAACTTTTACACACTGAAACTGCACCTGGTCTTCTTGAAGCAGTTGTTAAGCATGCAAACATGGAATATAGGCTGGTAAGATAATGTCAGCAAGTTCGTAAATGTGAAAAATGGAGACATGAATCTTTTCTTGAAATCTAACTTATTAGTTTTTCCATGGATTGCAGTTTGTTTAACTAAATTTAATTCACTTGCAGGGAAACCTCAATGATGCTTGCTCTTTATATGAGCAGGCCACAGCTATCGAAAAAGGAAAAGAGCATTCTCAGGTGTTACCAATGCTATATGCACAATATTCCCGATTTTTGTATTTGGTAGGTTGGGTTCGGCCTATGCAGCCTTTTCTATATTTTACATGTTTATTATGGTGGAGGAGCAACCTTAAACTGGATCTATATTGGTCACTTCAGATAAATTTTGGATGTTGTCCATCTTTTTTTTTTACACATGTTTATCAATCCCTATGCATCCTTTTCTGAATTGAAAATCAGATAAAATACTCTATGAAATAGTTAAACTACTGAGAAACAATTTAATTATATAAGGTTTAATCATTTTTTCTTTTCTTTTCTGAAGTCTTAGTTTGCTGCTTCTCTAATTATTTTTTTCCTTATATATTTTTAAAGTGGCTTGTGTCCCATTAAATACATAGTATGTTTAGTAATACCTTTATTTTTGGTGTGTGTGTGCATAGGGGAATTTAGGTGGGTTGAAGAAGGATTTATCCTGTATCTAGCAACTTAAACAAGTTCTTGATTTTATTAATTCTTTGAAACTGATTTTGTATGCTTTCTTGTTTTACTGTCCAAGGGCCGTGATGCTTGATGCTTTCTGTCAACAAATTGAAGGTTTTGAGATTTTAATTTCGGCGCTAATTCGCCTTTCTTTTCTATCTTGTTTATAGGTTTCTGGCAATTTGGATAAGGCTAGAGAAATTCTAGTTGAAGCACTTGAGAATGTCCAATTATCAAAACCACTTCTTGAGGTACTCTCTCTTTCTTCTGGACTTTGGACATTGCGAAAATGTCCGAAGCCGTTTTTTATCATGCTTCTTGCAGCTAATTTTTTCCCTTATTTTTTTTCTTAATATTTCTTATGCAGGCCTTCATACATCTTGAATCAATTCAGTCACAACCAAAGCGAATTGATTATTTAGATTCTTTAGTGGAGAAGTTCATCGCATCCAACACAGATAGCTTTGCAAGTGCTGCTGATAGAGAAGAACTATCCTGCATTTTCTTAGAGGTAATTGATCTTTTTAATCCCTTTGCTTGAATTACCAAAAAGACTAATCTCATCTTTTGGTTCTGCATCTGCTTATTGGCTCGAATAGACTTTGCAGGTTAGTTGGTAAATATTACAGTTCAAAATCTTTTTCTGCCATAATTACCACTCTCCTCCCTTTGCTGCTCCAAAAGCTTTAAACTGTATTGGGCAAGACAGTCTGATTTTTTTTTGGCTTAATGCCTTAAAAAACCCCGACCTTTCATCCCCTTTTCAATCCTACCATGACGTTGAAAAATTGTCAATTTTACCCCAATTTGCATTTTTTCATTTCAATTGTACCCTGAAGCATAAAATTGACCTTTATTTATTTGAAAAAAATTCAATAAGTTTTTTTAAAAATGGTCAATTTAATATAAAAAGTTAATTTAATGCAAAAAGAGTCAATTTAGAGAATTTCTCCCAAATTAAAAAAGGTCAATTTTATGCTTTAGGGTACAATTGAAATGAAAAAAATGCAAAATAGGGTAAAATTGACAGATTTGCAACGTCAGGGTAGGATTGAAAAGGGGATGAAAGGTCAGGGTTTTTTAAGACATTAAACCTTTTTTTTTCTATACCGACTTTTATGTTAATAACTTAAAATCAGTTTCAGTCTAGATTTTCTTCCATCCAGCTATATGCTCTATTATCTGCATTTTATATTTGCAGCTGGCCTGTTTGAACCAACTTAATTTAATAAATCTTATACTGACTCGGACCTCCAAAGTTCAAAATTTTGGGTCTTCTGACAAATTAAATCTTAGGTCAGTATGCTGGAGATTGTCTGTTCTGTGTGGTGTGCACATGCTATGTCATGCTATAGTCTATCTTTAGATGGATTTTAATACTCATATAATGGCTACCATTGTTGTCAAACCCGAACTGGACCGGCCGGTTCGACCGGGAAAAACTGAAACAGGTCAGATCACTGGTTTGGGCTGCACTAATAGCCGTCTGATCAGAAAACCGTTGTTTTCTTATCAAACTGGCCGGGTAACCATTTATTTAGAACAATTAAACAGGTAAACCTGGATCCGGCTCGACCAAGTAATCAAGAAACCTGCAGTGTCCTTATTAATGAAAGAGAGAAACTAAGTGTTGTTGCCTGGGATCGAGCTCGGCTAAATGAGATATGCTGATTGCACGTCTAAGTAATCATCAATCTATTTTGAGTTACCTGTCTGCATTTCTGCTTATATGATATATATACATATATATTATGACTGGTTCTTGCAGTCATTATTGTAAATTTCATTATACATAGTATTTGATATATTTTTATAATACGAATTAAATTCCGTTGGGACCCCGGTTGAACCTTAAAACCTTGACCCTCTACTGTCAACGTTTCTATCACTGGGTCGGGTTTAACAACATTGATGACTACCCTCAAAGGTACCCGCGGCTGAATGGTTAACTTAACTTTTATAATTCTTTTCACAGTTATTTTCTTATTTGTTTTACATTTAGATCTATTTATTTTTACAGTTTTTGGGTATGTTTGGGGATGCACAATCTATTAAGAAGGCCGATGATCGGCATGCAAAGCTCTTTCTACCTCATAGAAGCAAGTCAGAGTTAAAGAAGCGCCATGCAGAGGATTACCTAACTTCAGATAAGACAAAATTAGCAAAACCTTATGGTGATGATAGTTCACCTGCACAGTCCCTTATTGGTGCTTATCCTCCAAGTGCACAAAATCAGTGGGCAGCAGGTTATGGTGTGCAGTCTCAAGCTTGGCCACCAGCTACACAAGGACAACAGTGGACTCCTGGCTATGGCCAACAACAGGTGATTACTTCTAGAAGTTTATGCTTTTAAACTAGTAGAATTCATCAAAGGTGCTATTATTTTTGGAATCAGTATATCTCTGGTCATCTTTTTGTTGTGTATCCAGATCAACTAAATTCAGTAGTGCAGATCGTAGACCCTTATTTTCACATAGAAATTAACATCCTTCTCTCTTTTTTAAACAAAAAAAATACTCTCTCAACTACAAGCCAAACTGTTACAATGTTATGTAGCATTTGCACTTTTGTGTTTCTAAACAGTTTTATAGGTCCATTTAAAGAATAAGGATGATAGTATGTTTGATTCTCTTTCAGTTGTCGATGTACATCATCAATTATTAGTGTCTATTTTTTCAAAGATTACAAACAACTTGATTATGATTTTGTGAGTGTTGGGATATCTTTTAGCAGGCTGCATATGGTGGTTATGCAAACAGCTATACTACTCCACAAGTGCCCACTTCTGCTGCACAAACAGCTACATATGGTGCTTATCCTCCAACCTATCCTACCCAGGTACCAAATTGTCAAATTTGCTTCTGTTTGATCTCTTTGCACATATGGTGTTTTCCTTATTGGATTCCACCAGTGGTTATGCTATGCATTCACGTTCTTTTCGCTGCTCATTGCTTGCATTAATTTTGGAAGGAACCTTTGCAAGCAACAACACTCCTAATTTTGGACTTGTGGTCCTGCGAATATTACATGAAAATTGTCTATTAGCGGCGTTTTCTACTTTCCATTTTGACTCGGATATAACTATGAGCAAAATTCTGTATATCGTTGAGCGTATTTTCTTGTTCTTCTTTTAGTTCAAATCACGGCATTATTAAAATTTTCTTCGTCTTCCTTTTCCCGTGCTGATGTTCTTGTTAAATTTTTAGCAGGCTTTCCCTCAACAAAGTTATGCACAACCTGCTGCAACAGCGGCATTGGCTCCAGCACAGCAGCCAGCTGCTGTTCCTCAGCCCTATTGTGGGAGTTACTACTAGCTGGCAGGACTTTTCCGGTCATCAACGATTTCCATGGTTTTGTATGGAACACAAGGGTATGGTGTAGCAGAAATGAATGAATGGAGGTGGGGGATGAAGGAACAAGCTATTTATTTTCTCTAGTCACTATAGCGGCATTGTAGTTAGTCTTAACAATTTTTTTCTTTCTATTTTTGATGTATTTTTAGTGTTAGTTTTCAACAGTTTTTTCATAAGGTAGCCTGGAGTTTATATATTGATACTGAAATGATAATGTGGGAAAAAAAGATTTAGTTTGAAATCTCTTTAGCTTATCAAATCATCTACTATTGCCTTTTTTTTTGTTTTTCTGTTATGATTTATTGTATTTTCTTTTTGACTTGCCTGGCTGTTAAGCTTCCACTTAGAGACCCCAAATGACGAGGCTGGGACGGTTCGCTTTGATTGTTTTGGGGTGGGTTAATTTGGTTTTTATCAACTTAGGTTTAAATTTATCGGCTTCAGATTTTATTGGTTTTATTTTAGGTAATTTTCGGTACTATCAAATTCGAGTTTCTGTCTAGTTAATACAAATTCAGGTCAGTTTTGGTTCATATCTCATTGGGTCTGGATCTATTAGAGTTCGAGTTTTATCAGATTCAGGTAAAACTTGAATTGTATTTGGTTGAAAACAGGGTCAAGCACACAAATAACCTAAATGGTCCCCTTCCTTTCATAAATACATCAGCTAATAAATAAATGCAAAAATCTCTCATAATAAAAAAATAGTTTTCGTAAATACATAAAATCACCAAACACAGAGGTTTTCACTAAAAATAGGACAAAATTACCCTTCTTTAAGAATCCACATTTACAAGATCTGTAAATATTGCCGGCTTCATCATCTCATTCAAGAGGCGGCGACAATCTTCTAGAAACGGCAACGACGATCTCCTAGAAGCGGCGGCGGCGATCTCCATTCCTCTGCTCTACTATCCTTCCTTTCTCTGCTCCGATGTCCTTCGCTCCTCTACTCTATTGTCTTTTGTTCCGCGCGTTCCGCCAAACCTTTGTCCATCCACTTCGTCGTTCCACTGCTCCTCCGTTCAATCGTTTTTCATCAATGTTGGTCCTGGCATCGTTGGTGCCTCTCGCTCACACTATCAGAAAGGTAATAATAATTCATTTTTTATTATTTTTCATTTTTCTTTTCATTTTTTTTTAACTTTTGCTTTAGCCTTTAGATTCAACGTATTTTTTATTGACATTTATGATCTAGTAAGCTTTTGTTTGAAAAAATGAATCTTTACCAGTCCTTTTGAATTCTTAATGCATTTTAATTTTCTTAGTAGTTATCAATGTTGACACAATTTGTGATCTGGGTTAACTCTAGTTTTTCATAAATTTTTTGTTGTTGACTAACATTGTAAAAAGATATTTGGAATTATACAGGTTAAATGATGTGTATATGTGCTTGTTGTTTATTGCGAGAATAGTCTAAGCTGATTCTTTTCTTATTGTATTGGATTTTGCTTATCAACTAACCTATGTTATATATCTGTCTGATTATCTAAGTGTAACATATATCATCATGGAATTTATTGAATTTGGTGCATCTAAAGGCAATAAGGTGGATGGCAAAACTTTAATTGGCTTATTGTTGTATTATCACTTTATACTTGTAGGACTAAATCGTTTGCTTGTGGTGGTCCGTCTTAGGAAGGAAGCTTGTTGAAATACATAAAACTGGAAATTTTCAAAAAGGTTTTGGATTTGATGTTGAAAATACAATTGGCTGGTGGAAATTTTGAGTCACTATTATTCCTATCATTGTTTGGCATGTTATTAATGGAAATTTAAGTAACTTGATGCTTAACTCTGTTTTGAATTTGTTTAGTTCTAATACCTCTATTGGTGATTTTTTTATTGAGTGTGTGAATAAAAATGTTATCCTGGAGCAGAATTTCATGTCACTGAGGAATATTGATCCAGAAGAAGAAAAGTTGTGGTCTCTAATATGCATCAAGACAAGGCTCCCGTTCCTGATGGGTTAAACCCCAAGTTTTTTCAGAAATATTATTTGGTTATACCATATAATAACTCTGTAGCATTTCAAGATGGATTCCGTTCCAATCTTGATTATGGCATACTGCCATGTATATTCAGGGTGAATATTGAGAATCAACTCTTGCTGGTTGTGTTATTGATTTTTAAAATATTGGATTATATGTTTTGGTTCATGTTCTCTGTTTTGTCAAAAATAATAAAAACATATGGTTGATTTTCGGTTGATATTTAGTTAATCTTTAATTGACATTTGATTAATCTTTAGTTGATATTTGTTTGATTAATCTTTAGTTGATATCTGTTTGATTAATCTTTAGTTGACATTTAGTTAATCTATAAACACAAAAGAATTCAAATGTACTAAAAATTAATATAATATTTAAAACATAAAATATATGGTTAATATTCAGTTGACATTTAGTTGATCTTCCGTTGAATTTGGTTGATCTTTAAAATTGGTAAACTTATATAATAATAGTTATAACAAATTAAAGTGAATTCGTCAAAACAGTGGAAATCGTCACTTGTCAATATTAAGAAGTGAAAAAAATGATAATAACAGTTTAAAAATGTGTCGTGGCAAAAGTTTTGGATTCGAATCTCACTAAGAGTAAAATTATTTTTTATTTAATTTTTTTAATATTTTACCACAACTGTTGACCGAACATCGCAGTTGATATTTTACATGTAGATATTAAATTTATTTTAGTTTTAAATTTAAATGAAATTGGTAAGAAATTTCAATAACTAATATTTTAATAAATAAATTTCGTTAAAGACAATAAAAATATTTGGTTGATCTTCGGTAGATATTAAGTTGACATCCAGTTGATTTACGGTTGACATTTAGTTGATTTATAGTTGACATTTAATTGATCTTTACAAATTGGTAAAAATTTAAAATAACGGCTTCAACAAATTTAAGCGAACTCGTCAAAACAGTAAAATCGTCACTTGTCAACATTAAGAAATGAAAAAATAGATAATAATAGTTTTAAAATGTGTCACAGAAGAATTTTTGAATTCGAATCCCACTGAGAGCAAAATGATATTTTATTTAATTTTTTTAGTACTTTACCACAACTATTGACCGACCACTGCAGATGGCATTTTACATGTAGAGATCAAATTTAACTTGATTTTAAATTTATATGTAAGTGATAACAAATTATAATAACTAATATTTAAATAAATAAATTTTGCCAAAGATAATGAAAATATTTGGTTGACATTCGGTTGATTTATGGTTGACATGTAGTTGAATTTTAGTTGACGTTTGGTTGATTTATAGTTGACATGTAGTTGATTTTTAGTTGATATTTAATTGATCTTTTATTGACATTTGTTTGATCTTTAAAATTTAAAAAATTATAAAATAAGAATTTCAACAGAATAAAACAAACCCGTCAAAACAGTAGAAATCAACGTTTGTCAACATTAAAAAGGGGAAAATGGTAATAATTGTCTAAAAATGGAGTGCGAAAGAAAAATAAAAAATAAAACTTTTCATATTTGGTTGACATTTGGTTGATTTTCAGTTGATTTGTAGTTGATTTTAAATTGACATTTAGTTTATATTATAAATTAGTCATATTACAAAAAACAATCAATAGATTAAAGAGAATTTAAAAAAAAAAGTCAAAACTGACACTTATTGGCCTTTATAAAACATGGTCAAAAAGATAAATTTAATAGATTTAGAAAAGTAAAACCAATAAACAAACAAACACCCACTTAACTTTAAAAGAAATCATAAATCTATTAGAACAAAATTTACACCAAAAAAAGAATAAAATACAAATGATAAAGATATAAGGTTAATTTAAACAAACATCTGACATTTGCATATTTATAATTAGTAAGATTGTCTTTACCGGTCATAACAAGTTGATTTTTTTTTGTTTTTTCAAAGAAACACTAAAACAGCAAACAACTAAGATCCAAACCAGCAGTACCCTTCACTACTCATAACCATCTTATCTCTTTTCCAGATTGGATCTAAAAATGCAGGATGCTCTTCATACCAGATTCTACTCGTCTTCGACTCCGTTATTGCATCCAATTCATGGGCTATCTGGTTTGCTTCTCTGTGAGTAAAACACCAAAGAACTTGATCGAAACTCCTCGCTAAAATATGCAGTTCCTTAATAAGATCGTCTAACTCATTTAAACAGTTCGCTTCATAATTCAAAGCAAAAATAAGTTAGGCATTGCCACTCTTCACAATTAACTTTGAACAACCACAATCCTTGGCAAGTTGCAGTCCCAACATCATAGCTTCTTCTTTGGCAGAAATTATATCAATACAGTTTTCAATCAGCTTACTGCCGCATCCATCATATTCCCATCTGCATTTCAGATAATACTCCCAAGACAACCCAAACCATCAGAAGCTTTCCCCGCATCCGAGTTGAGTTTTATCCAACCAACGGTTGGCCGCTTTCACGTTATACCCGATTTCTCATTTTGATGCTCCCATCCTTTATTAGCTTCCTAATGCTATGAGAACACATTACCACACAACTTCAGAATTTGCTTATAACATGGACTGGAATCCAAAGATTATCATGAGAAGGATTGAATATCAACAAAAATACTATCAAAAGATCTTATCATCTAACTAAAACCCTCTACTATTCCTGTATTATGCATACAAAACTATCAATCTATATTTTCAGATTTATTTCCAGTAACACCCAAACAGAAAAAAGGAGAGGAAACAAATCAGAAAATTAATAACAAAACCAAAAGACTCATCAAAAAAAAAATTGAAAAGAGATTGGAGGCTTGCCTTTTCAGAAAATCCAAACAATGATTGTTCCTCATTTTCTGGAATGTTATAGATCTAATCGATTTGGCCTAATCGAGAAGGAGCTTGATTGAGATTAGACGGAAGGTTTTCGGTTGCGGCAGTCATCGGTGGTCGTCGGAGCATAAACGGAAGTCATGGACGGTCGTCGGAGCATGGGATATGGTTAGCGACAGTGGTAGAGCTTGAATGTTGGATCTTTGCCTTGGCTTGAGGATAACAGGGATAAAAAAGGAATAAAAATATTTTGAGGTATAAATGAAAAGACAAAAAATAAAATGAGAGATTTCTGCACATAACATTTTTTTGAGTCGCTAATGTATACTTTTATAGAAATTGAGATATAGGGTGTAATTTCCTCTTGAAAACACCAGGTTACTTTTTTGATAGCCCATTTCACAAAATAAAATTAATGAGAATTTTTGCACCAAACTTCCATTTTGATTTGGTACTTGAAAGGTTACAGTCTCTGTCGTAACAATAAAAGTGCTTCATTTTGTTGCCTAATTAAATCAGAAAGCGTTCCAAAGATAACCCTGAGTTCTTGGAATGAGTCCACTTCCTTTTGTTTTGGTAAACACTTCTATTTATAGCTTACTCTCTCTTTTTTCCTTTCCAATCTCTGCTCTTCACTACAAAAGTAGTTTGTACTTTGTAAATGCCCACTTCTATCCTACATTCAGCTGCACTCACTATGATACAATTCATACGATCAGTGTTAAAAACCGAATCTGTGTTCTAAATAGAATATAAAAAAATTATATAATTTTTACGGTTTAATAACTTTTAGTTTTAACTGATTTCTATTCAAAAAGGTTTTACAGTATTTTTTATTTTTAAGAAAGAACCCATCCAGACTGACTTTCGGCTCTCGCTCGAATCGGCTGGTCGGTTCAGTTCTTATTCTTAAAACAGAGCTACAATAACATCATAACCCAATCTCAACCGTTGGATGTTTATCCCTTTAAGAAACTACAAAGGACAATTTCACTATAAACTTTATCCCACAAAATTCCACTTGTTTATTCAGAAAATAATGTGAAAATTTAAAATGAAATGACATTATTTTAATGCGTAAACACAGAAAGATTAAAGATTAAAAATTCTTATAAAGTAATTCTTTAAATTAATTCTCATAGTTGGAGTTTTTTTTTACAATTCTAGTATTCTAGCTAATTTGGAATTAATTCATTAATTTTCCTATTTGAGCTAAACACACTTTACCAATTTACCTCAGACAAAATTCTAGTAATATATACATTTAGGTTTTGATTCTAAATCTAATACTGACACGTGTACAGCTATGATTACATGCAGCTAATCCCTATTACTCTTTTTACTTTCAATTAGCAAATCATAATAATACACTACATTAGTAATTTTTTGTTCTTAATTTCATTTCCGCAGATCTATAAAAATTAAATCTACAAAAAAAATCTCTTTAAAAAGAAAAAAGAAACGTTTTTTTTGGTAACAGTTTAATCCTATTCCTATTATATATCTGAGGATTCTTCTTTCTTCTTCTGGGTTTAGCAAATCTTTACAAAGAAAAAAAATAACATTTTCATTTAACACTCTAAAGAGTAAACATCCAAACACTTATATAAACCCTAAAATTTTGGGTTTTGAGGAAAAAATTACTATTCATCATCATCATCAGATCTCCACAAGAAAAAAAGATTCAATCTTTTCTGTTTTTGTTTGGTAATAATGGCGAGTTCATACCCGGGTGCTGATCGGGTAATTAATGTTCTTGGTTTTTGTTTGTATTGATGATAAATTTTAGTGTGTTTTTGTTTGAATTGACGATAACTTTTGAAAAAGATGTAAAATCTTTAGTGTGTTTTTGTTTGTTTTGATGATAAATTTTGAAAAGATGTGAACTTTAATGTGTTTTTGTGTTGTTTGGATAGGTGGGATCGTATTTTGTAGCGCAGTATTATCAGGTGTTTCAACAGCATCCTGATCTTGTTCATCAGTTTTATGATGATTCCAGTTCTATGATTCGTATTGATGGCGATTCCACCCAATCTGCTTCTTCAATGCTGGTATTTTTTTTTTGAATTTTTTTGATGAAATGATGCTCATATGCTAATTTTTATTATAATTGTGTTTTGGTTGTTGTTTGTGATTCATAAATTGATCGAATTCTTTTGTAGTTACTGAACTGTCTGAATCTTTGATTGTTATTTTATCTTTGGCATGTCTTTTTTAAGTGTTTGCTGTCGATATATTTAGTATAATTACATATCAATATGATTTGATGTCGCTTCTTATTTGCGAATTAATAACTGTGGAACCTGTATTTGGGCATTTTGATTTCGGGTTCTTTGGTGGGTGCGGTCTTGAGCGGTATTTTGGTTGTTTTTCTAGTTAATTAACTTATTATTATTGTTTCTATCCAGCAAATCCACACTCTTGTCACTTCTTTAGCTTTTACTGCAATTGAGATCAAGACCATTAATTCGCTCGAGTCATGGAATGGAGGTCTTACGGTGATGGTTTCTGGATCTATTAAAAACAAGGATGTCGGTGGCAGGAGGAGTTTTGTGCAGAGCTTTTTCTTGGCTCCTCAGGAGAAGGGCTACTTTGTTCTTAATGATATCTTCCAGTTTATTGACGAGGAAAGTATTTACCAGCAGCATCAGCTTCCTGTCTCATCTGAAAATGTATACCAGCAACATTCAGCTGGGATATCATCTGAGGACATTCATGACACACAATTGAATGCTTCTAGCAATCTTCTAGAGCCTCCAGGTAATGAATTGACTGCTGTGCGATTGGGAGATCATATGATTAGGTCATTATTTTTAAATTAAGGCTCTATAATATGGTTTTGTTCGTACTTATGAGAAGAAGGCACAAAAGCCATTGTCATGCTGCTAGCTTGGTGAAGTGACGTGCTTTGTTTGATAGTCAGCTGCATTGTGTTCCTGTTTTCTATTTTTGCTGTTGCTTATAGATATAAGTATTTGCGCTCTATGTGCGCACGCCTTTGGGCCTACAATCAAATGGTAAAAGGGCTATGGTGGGACTGGGAGCCAATTCTTAATTTTTGAACTGCTGATACAAAAAAAGACGTAGTAGACCAAATTTATTTAAGTATGCGGCTATAAAGTAGCTTCTGAATGAATGTTATTGTTTTTGCCATACTTTGCATATGATATTAATGATTGATTTGATTATAGGACTACGATTTTTATTTTGTTTAAACCTTTGAATTTGTAGTTTCCGACTATGCTTTGGAAGAAGAAGCTAGGGAGTATGTGGACTCAGTGCATATAGAAGATGATCCAGTGGACAAGTACAGTCTCCCAGAACAACAGTTGCAGCAAGATTTTGAGACTGAAGTCGTAGTTGAAGAAACTCCTGTTGAGGAGACACCTACTTCATTTCAAGGTGTTGTGAATGTTGTGCAAGATTCTCCAGCTGTTGCTTGGGAAGAACCTACAGAAGATGCTCCACGGAAAACTTATGCATCTATTGTACGTGCCAATTCTGTTATTCCTTTTATGCTTTCCTAGGTTCTTTTACGTACCTCTGTTTTTGCATCCTCATAAAAGTTTGAAGCTGTTCTTGAATTCCAATTTTGCGTGAGAGGCAAGTAAGTAGAGAAATAGGATCATACAATGTGGTTGAGGAATGGTAATGAGCAGCCAGTATTTGGCATTAAATTCTTTAGGCAGAGCATTTCAAGAGCAGGAACAATAATTCTTTTTTCTTCTTGTTTTCTAAAAAGCTGCAAGGTTGGTGGTATACTAACTAATTTCTTTTTTTGTTTCCTTTGCATTGGTGTAAATTTGACAGTTACGGGTTGCTAGGGGTCAGTCATCAGTTGCGACTCATACACCTGCGACTCATTCACCTGCTACTCATCCACCAGCTACTCTTCCACCTGCTACTCATCCACCTATTAACAAGAGTCTCCCAACGACTTCTGATTGGAATCATGTACCGGAATCCACACCTCAGCCATCAGACTCTGGATTGTCTAATCTGTCTGATTCTGGATTTGAAGCAAACGACAACTTCGGACTAGATGAAGGTCAAGCTCTTAAATTTCAGTACTCTAAAGATATGCTAATTGTTGTTTTTATAAAGCATTCCTGCTATAGTTCTGCATTCTACCTGTCTATTTTTTGTTGGAATTTTTATTTGCTGAGCTTTTCATAAAGTAATATGGCTGATATTTTGGATTTAGTCAATGGACAAGGTCAAATATGAGCCATCTTTTGAATGCATGGATTCCTTTTCAAATAGTTTTGGCACTATGTAAACATTAGACAACTACTTCATTCCAAAAAATACTTTTTTATTCAACTAATCTCTCACTGTCTTTTCGGTTAACCCCCTTCTCCTCCACCCCTAAGCAGCTCATAAATGATTTTACCTAGTTTAAAACTTGTTATTTGTATTGCCTGACACTTGAGGGAAGATATAATCATTGCAATTAACATAATCCTTTTTTTCAGGTGAACCAAAATCTGTCTATGTTAGAAACTTGCCATCTGATATCACTGCTGCCGAACTTGATGAGGTATTTAGGAACTTTGGCAGAATCAAGCCTGATGGTGTGTTTGTAAGGAATCGGAAGGTAAATCTATTTCTCCTTTTCTTCCTAAGTACGAATCTTACTTGTACAAACTTGAAATTAGCTGAAATGCATTTTATTCGCACAGGATGTTATTGGCGTTTGCTATGCTTTCGTTGAGTTTGAAGACCTTGCGAGTGTTCAAAATGCAGTCCAGGTTTTGATAAGTTTTCTTTAAGTTTTATTTTTCGCTTAATATATGTTTTCTAAATATATATAATGCACCTGACTGCTGTATATTGCGTTGTTGTCAAACCCAAACCGGTTCAATTGAAAAACCCGCAAACCGGCCAGATCACCGGTTCGGGTTGCACCTAAATCCCTTATAATTAGAAACCCGCCGGTTTTATATCAAATCGGCCGGGTAACCATCCAGTTAGAGCCATTAACCAGAAGATCCGGATTCAGTTTGATTAATAATAAAGGAACCAGCTCAATATCCTTATTAATAATCAAAGAAATTAAATGAGGATGCTGAGGATCGAACCCAGCATCTCTTGAGATAAAGGAGCTGCACACTAAACCACCAAGCTCAACTGAATGCTTGTCTATATTTCTTATTATATTATAAATGGTTATAATTTTATTTTCCCATAACATGGGTTGAACTCTGGTTGAACCCTGGTTGAACCCTGGTTGAACCCTGGTTGAACCTTAGACCCTTGACCCTTTACTGTCACCGGTTCAAGCACCGGGTCGGTTTTGACAACATTGGTATATTGTAACTTATGCTTGTTTTTTAGCCTTCACTATTCTTTTTTTTTTGTCATTGCCTAGACTCCAACCTTTGTTGTTTTACTTTTAATTAATCACTGAAATTGCTATTTGTGGCAATTTGCTACAGTGCTTTCAAATGATGCCACCTTAAGTATTAGTAGTGTTTCAAACATAGAGAATTGGTCCATCCATTTAAGCTTCTGAAGATGAAAAAACAAACAATGGAATTTAAATTTATGTTAATGCACTTTAAAAATTTAATGAAAATATGTTGTTGGCTTTGTACTTCTAGTTATACGATTAGGACTTCTGTATTATTCAATGCATCCATAATTCACTATTATTAAAGCTAAACAAATGGACAAATTTCAAATTATAAAATAGTTTATTTTTCTAATGTTGATACAAGCGTACACATTTATTTCCCATTTTTGAAGCATTTTCTGAATGAAGTGTTGTGGGCATATATCATTCTGACCTAATCTTGTCTTTCCTTTAGGCATCTCCGATACAGCTGGCTGGAAGGCAGGTCTACATTGAGGAGCGAAGGCCAAACACTGGCATTGCTTCTCGAGGTGGAGGAGGTAGTTTAGTCATTAATGCATTCTATTATTTAGATGTACTTTCATTTTTGATCTCATTACTATCTTTCTTTTCTGAGAGCTATAGTGTTTTTGAAGTGTTTGGTTATTCTGTTACTTGCACTAGTGAAGTTGTTCCCATCTAAGAAATATGCTCTCTCGTGGATGAATAATTTACCCATAAACTATGTGAAGCACAGAGCAATCATGATTTCCTAGCTTTATAGGCTTATCTATGGATGTAGCTTCGTGTTTTGATATTGATGCATGTTCTGGTTGTATGAGCTTTGATGTTTTAAATTAGATGCATGATCTAGTTATTCATAGTAATTAGAGTCCGTGCTAAGAATATATTGCATTATATACAGTGGTAATAGTAGATTGTTTTTTTTGAATAGTTATTTGTGGTAGTAGTAGATAGCAATAGTTACTTGTGTAATTGCCATTTTACTTTCATAATGTATGATTCGTGCAATCAAAACTCACCTGCTGAATCTTTCTTTTTTGTGGGTGTGCAATTATGTTTTGAACACTGGAAGCTTTAGATGATTGTAAAATGAAAAAAAAAATAAAAATTGTTCGCCTAAATTGTGCTTTGCTGTTTAATCAGTTCGAGGTGGAAGAGGAAGAGGCCGAGGCAGTTATCTAGCAGATGCACCAAGAGGGCGATTTGGTTCCCGCCCTGTGGGGGGCAGGGGAAGCAATCAAGATGGCGGTGACTACTCTAGACCCAGAGGTAATGGTTTCTATCAGCAGCGGGCTTCACGATAGGAGAAAGGCTAATAACCAGTGTGTTCCAGCCGGAAGCGCTCAGGCTTACATCCAGGTTTTTGATCTAGAACAATTGTAACAAGTTTTTTGAGTGATTGATTTCCCAATCAAATGTCTTTCTTTCGACGTGTACTTTTTTGAGGTGTGCTATTACAGATGGAGTGTTAGAGATAAACGTTTATTGTTTTTGTTGTTTCTGATGGGTATAGCTGCATTTGAGATCCCCTTGAATGGTTTTATATGCAATTCAGGCGGGAGATTTTTATAGGCTATACAATCCTCTTTAGTTTTAAAATTTGCATCTCCCGGACACTGCTTGCTCTCTCTGCGCACATCGCCGGGGTCTGAGTTACATAGGGATTGACTCATGGACAAATTTCTTTAAGCAATGTAGAACATAAAGATAAACATTTATTTTAACTAGCTTACACACTAAATTTTCAAGTCACTCAATGTTATGTTCCTAGATTTACACAATTCATGGTAATTTTGCTGGACCAGTTTCATTTTTGGAAACGAGGGTCGTTTCTATAGCACTAAGAAAAACTCTCTAGGACGTCAAATCTGTTCTGAATGCAGTTTTTGCACAAGTTGACGCAGTTATGCATGTGTAGAAGCCATTACACCTCCATGGAAATGAGGTGACATGGTATCAAAATCTCTTGCTGCATTACATTCATCTTCGTCTTCCTCTGTTTCCCACAAGAAACTAGCATATGCTGCATGTACATGGCTGTAAATCCAGAAATTTAACTCAATTCAGCTCTTGTACATTTGTTTTTTTGTTTAAACAATATATTTACCCAAAACTGAATTAGTTGAATGAATTGCCTGAACAAACTGAACCGATTCACAACCAAACTTATCATATGTTGAAAGCACATACCTATCTGCTGGAGAAGCTCGAACTGCTCTTTCGAAGTAGCTCGAAGCTCTATCTAGATCATGATGTAATTCCCACACCAACTTTGCATATTGTGACAGAATCTCGCCGTCTTCAGGATCGGCCAGTATAGCTCTCGAGTAGTACTCTTCTGCTCCATGAAGATCGCCCTTTGTCTGAAAACCGAAATCATGGTATCAATTTTCATCAAAATATGCATCAAATACTTCTGTAATAATTCAAAAAGAACTAACCTGATAGAGAAACTGAGCATAGTTCCTTAAAAACAAGGAATTCCCAGGATTTTCCTGAACCATCTTTTTATAATACTCTTCTGTATCTTGCCTCTCTCCTCCACCATCTCCAGCAGCCCAACGAAATCCACCACCTCCACCGCCGCTGCCAACTCTACCACCACCACCACCACCTCCTCCACCACCACCACCACCAATCCCTAGCCCTCTAGCAAGATACATCTCTTCATTAATAAACCCCTTTTCCTCTTCAAACCCCACTTCCCAATTTCTCTCCATCAAACTTAAACCACTGTTTGCCACCATTTGAACTCTCTCTTCCTCCTCCATATGAAACTCACTCCCATCATCGTCATCACCATCATCGTCTTCATCGCAATCTTCTTCTCCGATCCGATTCTTTAAGTTATAGCAAGAGAAAGAGGGTATAGTTTCCAACATCAAACACTTTTGTCTCCCAGAAAATGAAATTTTCTTGGGCTGACTCGAAAGTTGACAATCTTCATCAAGTAGTCCATCCAAGTTGCTCTCAGATTGAGCTCTTCGAATGATGCCGCCTTTACGCGAAAAATGGTCAGATGATTCAGAAATGGAAGGAGAAGAACTGCAAGAATTAACTGTAGTAGTGGAGAGATTGAGACAGCTAATTTGATGATACGGGGATTTAATATTGTTGTTTAGGGTGTCTGAAAATGGGGAAAGCAGAGATCCAAGAACTGGAGTTGAAGAGCTTCTTAGCAGCATTATGGCTGTAATTTTGTGTATTGTCGGAATAAAAAAATGAGAGTAATTTGGGTGAAAAAGATGTCAACTTTAAAACAGAAAGATTGTGAATAAGAGATTGGACAGAGAGAGGATGATAGAAAGATTCGATATTTTTGTTGTAAGAAAATTAAATGAGTTTGGTGTGGAAGAAATTTATAATGGATTGGGATTCCCTTAAGTTCATTTTCAACTTGAGGGGGTCATGTTCAGATCTACACCGTTCATTATAAAATGAACGGTGTAGATTAAAAAGATATAATTTTAATTAAATTAATCTACGCTGTTTATTTTATAATGAACGGTGTAGATCTGAACATGACCCCCTCAAGTTGAAAATGAACTTGAGGGAATCCCAATCCATTTATAATTATTTTGTGCGGTGGAGAAAGGCTTTGAATGATGTAATTTGTCAGTGAAGAAAAAAAAATCAGTTTTGTACTTGTTTAGTGGACACATGCAAATGGGCACATGGTTCGGGTTAGGTGGGTGGAACTATTATTTGTGAAAAAGCATACATTAATAAAGACACGGGTCCATTTGTATTACAGTTTTCTTCTCTCGAACAAAGGGAAAAGGGGCAAATATGCCCCTATAGTATATAGGGGAGAGCAACTTAGCCTTTAATGAATTTTCGACCTCAATTAACCTCTTAACGATTGAAAACTGGTGTAAATAAGCCCTTCATTTTAACGATGTTAAAAGATTGAATAACTCTGTTTGTTAAGAATAATTATACAACGCAACGGTTGCGCCACGCCATTCGTACCATAAACCAATGAGGCGTTAGCTATGTGCAAAACTCTTTTGACCCAATTTTTTTTTGTCGAATTGGGATTTCAGTTGTTGCAATTTCAATATAGTTACCTGCAGCAGCCAAGGGTATCTTGAAGAATTTGAATGTCTGGTTGGTCGGTTTCTGGCCCTTTTTTAGGTGGTATTTGCTCTTGCTTGTCGGAGTGGCGTGTTCTCCGTTTAGCTCATAACCACCCGTCTGTTCTTGAAAGAGTTGAATGTTAGCTTCTTGAATCTCACCAGAAAACTTCCTAATTTTTGGTGTTGGTTAGCTGTAAATGGGTTGGTCAAGTTTTAATGGTGGAGAGGAAAGGATTATTGGGTTAAAGAGTTTTGAAGGTGGAGACTGGAGAAATGTTTTAATCACACGTGGACACCACATCAGCATCAATAACTTTAAACATAGACAATGTTTAGCGGAGCTGTTTATTTTCCAACATCGTTAAAACGAAGGGCTTATTTACACCAGTTTTCAAACGTTAAGGGTTAGGGCCTGTTTGGTTCAGCTGTTTCTTATAACTGGTAGCTGTTGCTGATAGCTGTTAGCTGTTGGCTGGTAGCTGATAGCTGATAGACCATACGTGTTTGGTGAGATTTGATTAGCTGATGTTGTTTATATGTGAAATGATCGTAAATGGCATAATTTTTGTTTTTATTTATTAAACTATAAATATATTATTTTATATAATATTTAATAAAAATATTAATAATTATTTTTATATAAAAATCCAATATTTAGTTTAAGTTTATTTAGATTTTTTTTGATAAATTTATGATTTATTTAAAAAAATTATTAAATTATAGCTGTTTTAATATAAATAAAATAATTTTATAAAATTTATAAATGATTGGAGTAATTAAAAATAATTTAAATAATTTTATATATTAAAAAAGCGTATATTATAATGGGGGTAATTTTGTCAAAATAATTAAAAATATTGAAACAGCTACCAGCTGTTGGCAAAAAGCTCCAAAATGGAGTTTTTCAAACAGCAGCTGTTGGAGGTTCAAAAAGTTCCAAAAAGCTCTTAAGAAAATATCACCAAACACTTTTATGGAGCTTTTTGAAAAGCAAAAGCTAAAAGTTCCACCGAAAAACTGAACCAAACACCCACTTAATTGAGATCGAAAATTCATTAAGAGCTAAGTTGCTCCCCGCTATATACTATAGGGGCATATTTACCCCTTTTCCCCTCAAGCAAAAAAACGCTAACCATTAACCCTAAAAGGTATGTGAGTTAGTAAAACACTTTTTTACCTTAAATGAGGTTGCGGTATCTAACCGCATTCATATATGCAGCCGTTTAAATTTTAAAGTCAGAGCTTTTTCTCTCACAAAGAACTTGCTCCAATCGAATAAAAATTAATATGAATATGAAAAGTTTAAAGACGATGTCTAATAGTTGAGATCCGTACAGAACATTTCATGAAATTATAAAAAAAAGCATTGCTTGTTTGTATTTCTTTCCAACCGATGATGTTAATGACTTTTTCTTATCATTGATGATATTCTTTTTATATTGCACTAATTCATAAAAATATAATAAATTGTCAAATTTATTTTCATCTTATTTGTTTTTAGTTGATTAGAATTCATCGATGATCAGCGTATTGAATTCAATTTTATATATTTCTTTTATCAAAAAATTAATATCTTATTTATAAAATCGACTACTAAGAGTCTCAAATCTAGTGTATCGGATTAGATAATTACAGTTAAGAAGGACATTACAACTACCTAAAATGTCACCCAAAAACGATATACGACATCAACCCGAAAAAACTAGATCCTCCAAATAGATATCCAATTTTATAAATCTAAAAAAATTACAATAAAAAATCATAAATCTATCACAAATTATGTTGTAAAGATTTTAAATTAGTAAAACGAAAATGCAAAAATATATAAGGGTTGGACGATCCACTTGTTGCTAGCACCATCAAACGATTTATGACTCAGCATATCTTACAAAAATTTCATCATTTAAAAGAACAAAACTCATGTAGGGTACATAAACTAAAAATTAAGAAAAGAGCAACACTAAACTATTAATATAAGGTAAAAATCATTTATTTGTTGTTGGAATAGAAGAATGTAGAGGTGAGGAGGTGTTTTTTAGTCAAAAGAAGGCAAAAATGATTTTACAAAAAAAATTAAGAATACAGTTATTGTTTGTTGAGAGGAAGAAGATGAGAAAGAGAAGTGATGAGAGAAGTATTTTTTTTTTAATTTTATATATGAGTTAAGAATCGAAGGTAAATCAAAATTTAAAATAAAAATAAAAATAAAACCATCTAAAAGCTATCGGTATTTTATTTTATAGTCTATTGTGTTAATATATTCTACTATATGTTTTTTTTATTAAAGGTTTGGTTTGTCTTTTTTATATGAGGAGTTTGTTCGTCTTTTTAAAAAAAATGTCAGTCTTTAATTATAAAAATGACGATTTTATTTTTATTATGTTAGAACTATTATATAACTTTATTTTATTTTATAAATAATTATGTTATATTATTTTTATTTTATAAAGCGATCTGCGAATAATAATATGCACGTATTTGTTTAAACATTTTATTTTGTGTCAAGTTACTGAAATTGTTTATCTTTTCTGAATTCTTCTATAAGTAACTATTTGATACCAATTGAAAATTTCCCGATTAAAAATGAAATTAAATTGATCTGATTTAAATTACAATATTTTGAGTTCATTTAATTTTAATAAATAGTTAATTGCAAATTAAATCATAAACTTTATCCTAATTGCAACACGAATTTTGAAATTTGACAATGTCAATAATCAACTTTTATTTGTAAATTGATACACATACCAATCATGCAGCGACACATGACGGTACATTACAGTGTGCACATCAGATTTTTTTTAGATCGGCGTATTAATAATTTGTCAAAAAATGAAAGTTGGTTATTGATATTATCAAATTTTAAAATCCGTATTGTAATTGCATATTAAGTTAATGTTTATGATTTAATTTGCAAGTAACTCTTTAATAAATAAAGGGAACTGTCATATAATTTTTGAAAATAATGACAATTTTCTTCTTAAGAGAAACAAATGCATGTTGCCAGTTGGATGCCTAAGTCCAAAAGAAATATTATCATTTCTTGGAAGTTACTATACAATAATACAAGACTCAAGTGGAATCAACTCAAAGATTGTGTTCTTTTGCTAATTTCATTTTGACCCGTTTTGTTTTTGTTAAGTGAAAGTAGACCATGCGGGTTTCTAGTGATTTCCTCCCACTCTTCCATATATTTGAAACAGCAGTTTAGCATGTGAAGGCTTGGCGATGGCCAAGTCCTTCTGGTGCATGAGGTCGGGGATTTGAATCCCCGATTCTCTTCAGGCCGTAATTTGTCTGAGTTAAATTTAAAAGATGCATACTAATTTCTGCTAATTCCATCCAACAACTAATTTAGAGTAAGTTTATCTCTGATAATAAAAACAACGTTTTAGAAACCAAACCGGACCGGGCCAGTCTGATTATTTCTACCTTAAAGTATGATTTATGGTTCAATCACTTTAAACCGGAAAAAACGATAAAATTGAAGTACTATTGAACCGGTAGAACCGGAAAATCAGTCTGATTCACCACCAACTTATGTATTAGATCTATGAACTTCAATTAAGAAATATAGATCCGATTATTAAAGAGTTTTAGGTTTTTTAGGTTAGTTTAAAAATGTATTTATTGAAGAAATAAAGTGATTACTATAACTGAATACGTAACATTGGCATGGTGGGTTCTGAAGTAAAGATGAAAATAAAATTTGCACAGACGAAGTTTGAGATGATGAAGAGTCAAATGAAATGAATTTTTCTGTTTCATTTTTTTTTTCTTCTGTGTTATAATTGTTTACGAGTGTGGGGATAAGAGAAAAGAGAAGTAAAGAAAGAAAGAAAAGTTAAGGAAGAAGAAGAACAAACATAAGATAGGGGGTTTTAGATAAGAAAACTAATTTATTTTTTGATTTAAAAAATACAGGAAAAGTAATTGATCGAGTCTATATTCTTGACCGTGATTAAACTTGCAAAACAGGGTAGATGGTCAATTGGATGGTGGTTGTCCGATTAACTTTCCAATGCTTAAGTCAATAATGAGTTTAAGGAAGTGTTTGTGTATTCTATGTAATTGTGTTTGTAGGCATACCTCATGTCTTTATAGAGTGAGCATGGTGAATATCTTTTAGATTTAGAATATGAAAGAGATTCCTATTTAATTATAGGAATTTAAATAGGAAAAAGATTCATTATTCAATAAGAATCTTGTTTAGGAGTTGTTAGACCATGCGTCTTAACGTTCCTAAATTTGATATAAATAATTAATTGGCGTATAATCGTTTTCTAATATCACTCCTAGCATTTTTCAGTTTTGTGTTGTTTTTAGGTAATAGACGATCGTCTGTCACTTTAAAACGCACTGTTTCAGTTTGGCAATTTCTCCGGAGTTCTGCGTGCTGCAGACGAGCAGGAAGACGATCAGGAAGACGATCAGGAAGACGATCAGGAAGACGATCGTCAGCCTTATAGACGATCGTCTATCACAAGCTGACGATCGTCTGTCAACCCATCATTATAATTTTTATGACCGTTAGAGGCAGACGATCATCTACTCCCTTTGGACGATCGTCTGTCGGTAACTGCAAACTTGATTTTGGTTTTTTGAAGGACAAAGTAACAGGATTATTTTGTATTGGACAAATAGACTTTGCCACATCAGCAAGAAGCCTTTAAAGACTTGTTCTAACCCCTTAAGTTTGGTTAGAACATTAATTGCAAACATTCAAAACTCTCAACAACTCAAAACTCTCTCAAATTTATTGTGCATCAATTCTTTAACATTAATTGCTTGTTGTTCTAATCTGTTAGAACATTTATAGTTTTTTTTGTGGGTTGTTGATTAAGTCTTGTAAAAGTCAATTAGTTGTAAGTTAGGGGTTTAGCTTTGAAAAAATTTCAAGTTGGGTGTTTAGCTATAAAGCACCAATTTTATAACTTGTGATCAAGTTTATTTCTAGAGGAAAATCTCAATATTTAATTGAGTAGTGGACATAGGATTTGTGTTTAATCTGAACCACTTTAAACATCTCTTTGTATTCTCTCTAAACTCTAAATTCATCTCTTTCTATCTTAAACAAATTTTAATTAGCCATTAAACCTAAGTCACCCCCACTCTTAGGGATTTCAAGAGTGTTTTTCTAAATAGGATTATATTCCTTAATAGAAATATGTTTCCAAGTAGGAAAGTGATTACGTAAGATTGGGTCTTCTAGAATCTTCATTCCGCTTCCGTATGATCTAGTCCTCTGACGACACGCTTTATGATTCTGAATTTTGCCAAACTCTGTAGGATTCGACCATATTAGGGATTCAGGCGAATTCTCTTAAATAGCCTTCGGTTTATCAAGACCTCTAGGGTTCGAGCATTGTCAGCTTCCGGCTTTCGCTTTGGCGAGTTCTTGGATTCTCTCTAGTGAGTGGATCTTGTACGACTCGGTTTATTACATTTGGGATTCGATTTCCATTATTAGCCTCCTCGCAAATAGGAAAATATTTTGATATTTATGTCTTGTTTAGTTTAGTTTTTTTTTGGTTTAAAGTTTTACCGAAATATAAGAGTATTCTTAAAAAAAATATGAAGTATCAAAATTAAAATTTGGACCTAGGTCAAATTGTAATATATAATATATTTTCATATCTTGAGCACATAAGAATTTGATATAGTTTGTAAACATTATATTATCTTCTGATTTATGTAATTTTTTTATCAATTCGGTTCAGCGTGGAAATGATCAATTTCCCTTTTAACATAATCATACAAAAAAAAAATGGAAAAAGAAAAATGTGAACCACTAGAGTAGCATGCGGTGGCGGGTGCCAAGGATGATCAACAAGGGTAAAAAAGAAGGAAATAATAATGACCACTTGAAGACCTAGCTGATTTGATGAACCATACTATACAAACAAAATCATAAATGAAACTGAATACCATTATAAATCAAATACTCCTTCAACCATAATACACTAGAGAAATTTGTGATGAATACTCAACAAAAATACAAGTACAATTCTATACTCATGTAGCCTTCTTTATATCCTTGTATTTTTTCCGGTCCATAATATTTGTCGCATTTGATTATTTTATATAAATTAAAAAACTAATAAATGTATCTTGATTTGTATATATTTTTACTAAATTGTCCATATTAATTATCACTAATTGTATGTTTGACTAGTCCTTCTATCCTTATTAAGTTATTTATTATTAGGGATAAATTTGAAAAAATAGCAATTAATGTTTTCTTAAAACTCTAGTGTGATAAATATTATGAACCAAAAAACATTCTCAAATGCGACAAATATTACGAACCGGAGGGAGTATTAGTCTCAAAAATAGATTTTAATTGGCAGACCCCTTTTTAAGTCTCTGTATTTTTTAATTTTTATTTATTCAGTTTTTAAAAAAATATTAATTTTTTATCCTTTTACAATTAAATTTTATAATGGTTTCTTCCTTAAAAAAATAGACTAGGGATGAATTAAACAAAAAATAAAACTTTAAAAAGAACTAAGTAAATAATAAATTTTATATGGGATAGTGACAAATATAAAAATATAAGAATTGACTAAAAATTAAATAGATAAGAAACAAATTAAACAAAAAATAAAAAATTTAGGGATCTGAAGATGGATTCTATCATTTTAATTTCCAAATCATTAAATCACATGAATCAATATTAGATAAAGGGCCTAATATCTTTAAAAATGTTGACCTTTTAACTCCTTTTCAATTCTACCCTAACGTTGAAAACTGGTTAATTTTACTCTATTTCACATTTTTTCGTTTCAATTGTACCCCAATATTTCAGTTTTGACAATTTTTTACTTAAAGGATGAAATCATTTAATTAAGTAATTTTAAGGATAAAATTAAATTCATTTCCATTTAAAAAAGTATAAGTCCTTTATTTTTAAAAATTAACTAAAAACCATAATCAAATTACGTTTTAAATTTTTAATTAATTTAACTCAATATAAATAAACTAAAAACGTATACAATTAATATGTGCTAGATATGGAAAACGTTTTTGAATTTTTTTCAAATAAATAAGACGTCGATTTAATATTTCAGGGTACAATTAACACACAAACATGCTAAATATGATAAAATTGGAATCTTCAACATCGGAATAGGATTGAAAAAGAGACTAAAACATATGGGGGCATTAGGCCTAAAAAAAGATAAAAGGAAACACATTATTAAAATTTGATGAAAATACATTGAGAACTTTAATAATAGGCACTTGGGCATTTAGCAGCGATGGCTAAGGTTATATGTGCGTGAGGTTGGGGTTCGACCCCAACTCTTTGCACAGTTCTTTGGCTAATTTAAGAATGAATTAAAACAAAGCATATAATATCAATAAAAATTTATTTTATCCCTCCAACTTATCATAAAAAATTTAAAGTATCTAATTTTATTGTTTATGATTATATTCACACAATTTATCAAATTTGAATCAGTTTATACTTTAACCTGAAAATGAATATCACGCTCGCAAGTGCATTTCTACGATTTAAAGTTTTATTTGTCAAAAAATTATAAACTTGGGCAGTTTTGACTGTTTGAGTTAAATTGGAGGATGATATGAACCTTTACAAAATAGAGTGGGAATATAGTTATAAATTGAAGTATAAGTACTATTATAGAAAATTGATGAAAATTGAGGGATTGTTGATGAAATTACCCAAAAGTAAAGAGGACAAAACTCAAAAAGAAAAGTGATGATCAGCCTTGAGAATGAATGCCATGAACAATATCTAGCAAGCTTCAACCAATAATTGAAAGATTTAATTTCTTTCACTTTTAGGTTTTACTATTCTTTATGAACACAAATACCACTCATCCTTATCTTCTTCACTTATAAATTCTTGGATCATGTTTGCCACTTTTTCAGAATTATATTTTACACTTGTCCACACTCCATCCGATCCTTTCTTTAAAGAACACTCCAAAACTATTACACCTTTTCTTGTGCTGACAAACATCTGGAGATGTTGGGATGCAAATGTTTTCATTGGAATAAAATAGATTATCTATTGCCACCCGAATCAGACTCCTATTCTCTCCCAGCTTCTCTTCCTCATTGGCCTCCAGGTACTTTTTGTTCATATTTTTCCATCTAAAAGATCGATTCTTTTATCTTTGATTCGTTACATTTTGCTCTTAAATTTGTTGGGTCATTGCTAGATTGTTAATTTATTGGTTTTGCAATTGATGGGTGCTTCTGGGTTTTTGGATTATGGCTTCTGCGAGGTAGCACAGACACTTCATTCTATCAATGTTTTCTGAAACAGTGTTGGACAGTCGACGTTTCGGACATCAAACTTTTCATAAAATTATTGAAATAATACTGTTTCGCCATGTCCGATGTCCAAGTGTTCCATTTATCCGTGTCCCGTGCTATCTATGTGAAGATAGATAAAGGGTAATTTTTGGTCTCTGTGAATGACCACAAAGATTGAAAATTTGGATAAATCTTGTCCTTGATTGCTACATTAGATTTGGATTTTCTTTAATATTGAAGTGTTGAACATTGTGGGCCCTTCTTACATTGTATTTTAGCTGAGATGGTGGTCTATTTGTAGGAATGAAGTTGGCTGTTTTAATGAAGAGCAATGCAGTTCATGTAAAATTGCCACCTGCTACATTTTGACAATTATGTAATATTCACTTGATTAAGCTTATTTAATTCCTTTTGGTGGTTTTCAAAATTATGATTATCTTTTGCTTAAAGTAGTTGCCAGATGGAACCAGGGATAGAAAGTCCTTGATTGGTTTTTCTTCTAGCTAATAGCTTTATAAAATCTGAGTTTCACACTTTTGAGCAAGAGCAAATGACAAAATTTTATATATATTTGGCTAATAGTTGCAGAAGCTAATCAAGCCTAATAATTATTTTATTTGGAACTCCTTTATTCACTCTGCAAACTGTATCTGCATCTTGTACTTTACTGAATGCTTGCTTCTTGTTTTATATAACATGATTGGTAACTCCTAATCTCCATTTTTACTTACCCAATTTGTGAACGTCAGCTAGCAAATTTTGTTCTGACTTATATCTGAATCTTCTTTGTCATGGATGGCTGTGCTGGTCACATATTCACATTTGAATTTGGTCTGTCCCTCTGCATTTTAGTTTTAGATAACTTGAATCTCAACCTTTAAGCAAAAAATTTGTTCCTTTTGTCTTTTTGGGCAGGCAGAATATGAGTTAGATATCTTTTTGCTATTTTCTATACCAAGTCACCTTTGTGTTTTGAGACGCTTTATATTGTACGAAAACTTCTCGATTCCTATGTTTTTCCGTTTCATTAACTTTTTTGAAAATGCTTATGAAATACTTAAACTCTATATTGCACAGAAACTTCTCGAGTTTGCGTTTCAGCGTTTCTTTTTCTTTTCTGGAAACGTGTCTGAAACTTGAAAACTTTATCTTTATAACCCATTCTTACAGAAAAATATTGTTTCGCAGTTATTCATTTCAGCAATTCTATTTTCGTGCTGCATAGGAGACAGAGCATGGTTTATCCTTATGCATATCTGCATTGTAGTTTTGTGCTTCTTTGCGTTGTATAATATGAAGAGTTTGCAGGACAAGTAGTTCTTAAGGATATAGTAAGCTGGATTCACTTGTTTGTCCAAGTGTAAATGGATGTGGTTGTCTAGCTTTGTTGTTTCTTTTGTACTACTTGTATCTGTCATTTGTAATTTGCTTTTATGTTTATGTTCAGGCTTGGGATTTGCTTCTGGAAGGATAAATCTTGGGGAAATTGAAGTCGTTAAAATCTCGAGGCTCGAGTTCGTTTGGATGTGCAAACTTCCACAGGATGAGAAGAAAGGTGTTTCATTCTACAAACCTGTAGGAGTGCCCGAAAGATTTTATAGCCTCGGTCACCTATGCCAATTTAACAACCAGCCTTTAAGAAGCTTTCTTCTTGCGGCGAGGGAGGTGACTGTTTCTAAAATGGAAGCCACAGACGTTGCCAGCTCTGTTCGAAATTCACCTGCTCTGCGGAAGCCCGTTGATTATACATTAGTTTGGAGTTCGTATAATTTAAATGATGAAAGTTACGATGGATGCGGCTTCTTCTGGCTACCTCAGCCTCCTGAAGGATATAAGCCTTTGGGTTATATAGTTACCAACAATCCAGACAAGCCAGATTTAGATGAAGTGAGGTGTGTTAGAGCAGACCTGACAGATGAATGTCAAGCTTATCGCCCAATACTTAATGTCTTCTCTAAATTTTCATCTTTTCCGTTTGAAGTTTGGAGCACAAGACCGAGTCATCGAGGAATGCTAGGTAAAGGCGTTTCAGTTGGCACATTTTTCTGCGGTAGCTACTGGTCATCTGGAGAGGAACTGAATATTGCTTGCTTGAGGAATGTAAATCCTGAACTACACGGCATGCCAAATATCGAACAGATCCATGCGTTGATTAACAACTATGGTCCCACAGTGTTCTTTCATCCGGATGAAGTTTACTTGCCATCATCTGTTTCATGGTTTTTTGAAAATGGATCGCTCTTATACAGAGCTGATGATTCGACAGGCGAACCTATCGATGTTAGTGGCTCAAATTTGCCAGCTGACGGGACAAACAATGGCGAATTTTGGATAGACTTGCCTTGTGATGATCGTCGAGATACTGTCAAGAAAGGAAATTTGGAAAGTGCAAAACTTTATATTCATGTGAAGCCTGCAAATGGTGGAACTTTCACCGATCTGGCAATGTGGATATTCTGTCCGTTCAACGGACCAGCGACTCTGAAAATCGGACCCGTAAATTTTCCGTTGAGCAAGATTGGGCAGCATGTGGGTGACTGGGAGCATGTCACTCTTCGCATATGCAACTTTAACGGAGAGCTTTCAAGTATGTATTTCTCTCAGCATAGCGGTGGCAAATGGGTGGAGCCTTATGATTTGGAGTACATAAACGGCAATAAACCCATAGTTTACTCATCTAAACATGGACATGCTAGCTATCCTCATCCCAGAACCTACATCCAAGGTTCTGCATTTCTCGGGATTGGAATACGAAACGATGCAGCTCGTAGTAATTTATACGTGGATTCAAGCACCCGTTACGAAGTCATTGCAGCTGAATATCTAGGAGGAGATATTATTGAACCTGGTTGGTTGCAATACATGAGAGAGTGGGGTCCAAAAATAGTGTACAATTCAAGAAGTGAGTTAGACAAAATACTTGATCGTTTGCCGTTGATGCTTAGATATTCTGTGCAGAACATAGTTTATAAGCTTCCAGTGGAGCTTTCCGGGGAAGAAGGTCCTACCGGACCGAAAGAAAAGAACAACTGGATAGGAGATGAAAGGAGCTAAGCATGTTAGCTGAGTTCCTGGATTTTCTTGCTCCATATGTGAGTCTCATTCACAGCTTTTAAATCATTGAATCACACGGCTTGATTTTGTATTATTTATGTATTTCATTTTCATTCATTCTTGTATATAAATTTAAAGAGAGAGTTTGAGTTTTCTTAAGTTAAAGGTCATAATTTTACAGTGTAACTTTGGCTTTCCTTAATAGTTTAGTCCACAACTTTTTGAATTGAATTTAATTCCATCAATTTATGCGAATGAAAAGTAAAAAAAAAATCACATTACTTTTCATGCGTTCTAAAATATACGAGCAATGTAAACTTTTTTTTAGTTTTTCTTAAGGGTTTCTGTCATAAAAATTTACCAACTTTACACGTTTTCTCAATTTAATCACATTTTTTAAAACTTTTCATAAAAATACATCAACTTTCATTTTTTTTTTCAAATTTATATACCATGTTGATGTGTTACTCATTCATCGGTTAAAAATGACTTACACCTCAGCAAATTGTACCAATGAATAAGTGACACGTCAACACCATGTATGAATTTGGAAAAAAAATGAAAGTTGGTGTATTTTTATGAAATTTTTTTAATAATGTGATTAAACTAAAAAAACGTGTAAAGTTGGTGAATTTTTATGAAATTACCAATTTTTTTTAATAATTTGGTAATTTTTAAATGTTAATTTGTTATGTAAATTCACAACTCTTGATATATTAACTTCAAAACTAAACTTTTGATTCAATTATTCTATTTCTATGCATTTATTCATTTTAAGTCTAATAGATTCAATTTGGTCAATATATACTTGAATTTGCATAAGATGTACTCGTTGATATGTTAAATTGAGCTAAATATTAGCTATGTATTATGAAATGAAATAGTTATTTCGTAATGAATCTAATAGCTACTTTTTATTTATAAATTATAAAATAATATTTTATAGAGTTATTATTCCATTAACAAAAAAAAATAACTATTCTATTTGAAAAAAGGTTTGTTTATGCCCTTAATCTTTACCCCAAAATCCAGATTTTCCACTGAGCTTGTTTTTGGCTTAAATACAACCCTTACGTTGCAAACCCATCCTACTAATGCTTTTATTTTTGACGGGGTTAAATAATTCAAATTTTCCATCATCTCTTTCCTACGTGGATGATAACATGAATGACATGACTCATACACCTAAACAAAGGTTTTTTTACACTCAGTAATTCCCGCAAATTCATCGGATGAACTCGGGTTCATCCTCAAAGAGGTTGAACTCATCGGGTTCCTTCTGGCGAGATCAGTGGATATGGAATGAATACGAGGAGAACCAACTCCTCGTTTTCCGGCCGATGATTGCTTCTATAATGGGTACGTAATGTAGAAATTTTAAAAAAAGTCTCTCAATTTTTATTTTAAAAAAAATTAATTTTTAAAGTTTAAAAATATAATGGGAAAATTAAAATTTAAAAATGATCAAGCATTAATTTAGAAATGAGAGAAATACTAAATACTACTTTGAACTTTTTATCATTCAACTTTGGGGCGAATTCGGATCTTTGGATAAGTATTAGGGGCATAAACAACCTTTTCCCATAATAAGAGGGTGTTTGATAACCTAGTTTATTATTTAAATTAATATATTAAGCACTAAATTATTTTAAGTTGATTTGATAACTCAAAAAAGTTCAACTTAACTTATTCAGTTAAGTCAAAATATACTTAAAATAACAAGTTAAAAATTTTGATTAATTTTTTTTACTGAAAATATTAAATTATTAAATATTAGTTTTATCATTGAATAAATTTTATATTTTTATTATTTCCAATTATAACTCACGAATAAAAATATTTTATCTCACATATATTAATATTTTTTTAATTAAAATATCACAATGAGTATATTATATTTAGATCATCACTTAAAATTACGAAATACTATATTTTTCATTATAAATATTTTATTTTCTATCTTTATCTCTTTCTATAGTCTATATGTCATTTATTTAATATTCCCGCTTTTTAATATTATTTGGACTTATGTTTGTAATACACAACATTGATTACCATATTTAAACGGTTTCTCAGAGTTCTAAAAACTAGTATTTTATTTTAAGGGCTGATTTTCAAGTTAAAGGAGAGCATCATTATAATCTTTAAGAACTAATTATCAACAAATGCAACTAAAATTTATAATTTTTATTTATGATATTTATAATATTCATTATTATTTTTTATTATATTTTTTATTTATATTTTAAAATTTAAATAATATATAATTTGTATGCAGTAATTTGATTTTTCAAATAGTTAATCTTTAAAGTTTAATATGTAAATATAATAATTTTAATAATATTCAGTAATTATAGTCATGCAGTTATCAAACAGACTTATTTAGTTCATCACTTAAAAAATCATCAATTATTATTTTCAACACTTAAAATTTAGCACTTAATTTTCAGTTTTATCAAACGCCACCTTAGATGCACCAGCCATGTTATCATCCATATAAAAAACAGATGATGAAAAATTTATATTTATATTATTTAATCCCGTCAAAATAAGGGTATAAGTAGGACAATTTTCCAACATTAAGGGTGTATTTAATCCCGTCAAAACAGATGATGGATACCGAATCCCACTGAAAATATAATGGAGCCGAGTTGCAGGAGATCCACTCTCAGGCGACACCGGACTCCCCCTGAAGACGGAAAGATATGAAGGAGATACCGAATCTCTAAGATTCGGTAACACACTGATAAAGACCGAATCCCACATGATCCGCCAAGAGCGCGTCAGGTCCGGAATTCGGGTAAACGACTAAATATGGAAATCTTGTCCTATTTGGACACAAACACTACATATGGAAGGATAAGCTCTACTTTAGGAAGATAAGACTATTTAGGAAGACGTTCCTAAATAGGACTCTTATCAGATTAAGGTAGATCTCGACAAATCAGGAGAATCCTTGCGATACGGCCGAATCCCTACAAAATAGGATTCACCTGCCTAATACAACTCTACTAGGTATATTCGACTACTATAAAAGGAGCACGAGGTATGCCTAGAATCAGAATTACATTCATATACTCAAAACGCTGCTCAAAGCTCTAAACTGACTTTAGCATCGGAGAGTTAATCGGACAACCACCGTCCGGTTAGCTTCTACCCTGTTTTGCAGGTTCGCTCACCGGTTCAGAAGGCAGACTCCATCAATTGGCGCCGTCTGTGGGAAAAGCTTAACTAAACTTCAAAAGAAGGAGCTTTTCTGAACTCAAAAACAAATCTCATTGAAGAAGATGACTTCTGAAAGAGTAAACCTGAAGGACAAGCAACCAATGGACCCAAAAAGCACTCCGGAGATAATCAACGTGACGAAAGACGGGCTTCTCAACTCCGGGGAAAAAAGCAACACCGGAGGGCTCTCTTTCTCAACACCCCAGTACCAAACTAATCCAATAAGAGGAAGCATCCCAATTGCTTTCAACCTAAGCACTGAAGAACAAGCACCGAATGCAGCGGCACAAGATCCACACAGCGAAATGCTGAAAAAGATACTAGAATCTGTACAGGCAAATCTTGACAAATTGGCCAATGAGGCCAAAAGAACAAACGACAGGCACGAAGAAACTATGAAAATGCTAAGGGAAAACTTCAGCCCTACAGCTCCCAGAAGAAGAGAAAGAACAGAAAAAGCAAACCCAGGCCGACGAGAGACAAGGGCAGAAAACAACAAAAGCAAAGAACCTCGGACCAGAGGAAACGAAGAAAGGAACGAAGCAAGAAACCAGCGAGAAAAGGAAACCAGCGACGAGGAAAGTCCTGACAGAGAAAAATCTAACGAGGAATCACCGGATGCTAAAGTCAGGAGAATCCTTGCGATACGGCCGAATCCCTACAAAATAGGATTCACCTGCCTAATACAACTCTACTAGGTATATTCGACTACTATAAAAGGAGCACGAGGTATGCCTAGAATCAGAATTACATTCATATACTCAAAACGCTGCTCAAAGCTCTAAACTGACTTTAGCATCGGAGAGTTAATCGGACAACCACCGTCCGGTTAGCTTCTACCCTGTTTTGCAGGTTCGCTCACCGGTTCAGAAGGCAGACTCCATCAGTTATCAAACAGACTTATTTAGTTCATCACTTAAAAAATCATCAATTATTATTTTCAACACTTAAAATTTAGCACTTAATTTTCAGTTTTATCAAACGCCACCTTAGATGCACCAGCCATGTTATCATCCATATAAAAAACAGATGATGAAAAATTTATATTTATATTATTTAATCCCGTCAAAATAAGGGTATAAGTAGGACAATTTTCCAACATTAAGGGTGTATTTAAGCCAAAAACAAACTTAGAAGAAACTCCGTGTTTTGGGATAAACATTAAAGGCATAAATAAACCTTTTCCCATCCTATTTCATATCTATGCTAGGAGTACAACATAGTCTAAATGTATAAATTTAAGAAGGCCTAATTACTTAAAAATCACTCACCTTATAATTTTTTTTCATTTATACCATGACCTAAAAAAATTTCAATTGTACCCTATTTTCAATTTTTATGTTTCGTTTGTACCCCAAAAATATTTTTTTTGATAATTTAATTAATTTAAAGATGAAAATATTAAAAACAAGATACATAAATGATTAACATTAACGTTTTATTAGAATATATGTTAAAAATGAAGGACTAATTTAAACTTTTTTTTAAAAGAAAATAGGTCAATTCAACTCATTAGGATAGAGATGAAACATAAAAATAAAAAATAGGGTACAATTGAAAATTTTCCTAAGTCATGGTATAAATGAAAAAAGTTACAAGGTGGGTGATTTTTAAGTAAATAGACCATTTCAGAACTAACCAATGTCAAAATGTTAATTTAATTCTGAGAGGTCAAAACCTACAAATTCAGTGGTAAATTTAAAATTTTCTGAAGTTCAGGATTATCTTTTCTTTATTTGATCTCCCCTAATATACTAGTACTATTTTCAAACCCAGACCCGACCCAGAAAAGAAAAAAGAAAGCAAATTTGAAATTGATCAATAGTTTGAGAAACCATTCAATTCAACATTTTTGAAGCTTTAGAAGAGAGATGTTAGGGAGAAGGTTAGGTTCTTTGTTTAGAAGATCTTCAGCATCACAGCCTTCCAGGTCAATTTTTTTTCTTTTTTAGAATTCTAGATTGAAATTAGAACAATTTTAATTTACTTAGGGTTTAAGTAAGCAACCTATTTTAATCTTTGACAGTGAAAGTTTTGAACTTTATTGTTGCTTTTGGTAACAAAATGCATTTAAGCAGTGTACTCAGTGAGGTTTAAGGTGCAGAATTGTTGTTTATAAGAATTCAAGTTTTGAACTTTATCATTTCTTTTTAAGGCAAATTATTGTTCTTTAATAATGGAGGTTTAGAAATTTGATTAATAATGTTTGTATTGTTACAGTACTGCAAAGGCGGTAGATGACGAAAAGAGCCGCTCATTCGGTCGTAAAGCTGTTTCATTTGTGTTGATTACTGTTACTGGTGGTGTTGCTTTGAGTGCTCTCGATGATCTTGCTATATATCAAGGCTGCAGCAGGTTTTTTACATTCTCATTTTTACTTAACTTGCAATAATGTTGAAGTTGTTGAAAAGAAAAAGAATTGGTTCTGTTAGATTAATGTTTTTTTTATTGCTTATTTATATGCCATAAGCTGTGGTGTGCTCTATATTATAGAGAAATCGAAATTGTTAGTTAATCACATTAGGGAATCAGGCAATTTTACGTAAGTTTAATCCATGGTAATTTTTCGTCTCAAGTAAAAGAAAAGAATGCACTTGTAAGTTTTACAATTTTAGCTCAAATTGTTAAAGTGGATCCATCTGTGAATTCTTGCATGATACTTGACACTCTATTGAATCTGTCCTCCTCTCTACCCAGCGTTTTCTCATTTCTGAATTAAATCACTGATGTAGGTTTAAATTGTTTCTTTCATGATTTGTAGTGATTCCGGTTTATGCTTGCTGGCTCATTGGTAATTGTATGACTTATTTTGGCGGTATTTTTTAAATCAAATGTGACAACCTCAATTTATTTCCTCTACTCGTAGAATTCCTTAAATGAAGGTTTGTATTGTGACCTTCTAGGACAACTAGAGAACTTATTCCGATGTCCAAAACAGTGTGACGTTGTATTATCTCTGAGCTATATACATGGTAGTTTGCTCTAGCTGGTTATTAGAGATCATTTTATTATGTTCAGGAGTATTGGTTGCTACCAGGACTTGCGGGTTTCAGGTCTGACCAATCTCTATGGCATGCAAAGATTCCAAATGATTGAGCTAATCTGTAGTTTTCTGCTTGGGATTTCACTTTACCATGGCACCATTACTTCCATTACAACAGAAAAGTTCCCCTTCGTTTTTTCCCAAAAATTAGGATAATATCTGTCATAATGTCATATCCCTCAATAGTTTCCTATATTTGTTTACATTTCTTTTGTGCTCACGGTATCTTTACGTGTACCTCTAGTTATGCTTCTTGACAGAAGCAATTTCCTAACTTGAAGTCCTGTTAATTTTCATGTCTAAGTAGAAAATTGCTTAAATTATCTTTTGTTGAATAGAGAGAGAAAATGAGAGTGAACTTTTAAGGGAAAGTTGGCTGGAGGAATCCAAGTTGAGTAATTTGATGATGTTTTTTTCTTGTTGAAATAAAGGGTAGTTGGTTAGCTGGTGTCTTACATTTTTTTCATTCACGGTCCTGATGCCCGTTGTTTCGCCCAATTTTTTTCAGCAAGGCGATGGAGAAAGCCAGTGAAAATCAGGCAATCAAAGATGCTATTGGAGAACCAATTGTTAAAGGTCCATGGTACAGTGCCTCTCTTGCAGTAGCTCACAAAAGGAAGTCTGTGTCTTGCACATTTCCTGTCTCCGGTCCAAATGGCAACGGAGTCTTCCAATTGAAGGCAGTTCGTAATGGAGGTTTGTGCTTTATTTTTTTTCTTCTTGTCCTATTGTGCACTTAGGTTTAATTTCCTTGCGCTTTTCATTCTTTGCTATATATATTATGTCCACGTTGATATCTTATCTGAGAACCTTTTGCTATATGCAAAGTCCATGTCCATCATGCAAGCAACGGATTAGCATTTGACCCGAAATCGAGCCAACCCTGAGACTAACTGAATGCAAAATGACTCAATCCAGAAATGATCTCCGGAGTCCGGCCTGAACGCCGTCTTACTTGACTTGATTGAGTCTCTAGTTTTCACCAATGGGCTAGCATCAATAATGTTGATCAAGTTAAAATCTATGTTGCATGGAAACGAAAACGCTGAAACTGGAAAAGACGAAATGATATTTTTTTATAATAGATTTAGAAGTATAAAATGTTGAGTTTCAAACATATTTCCAGAAATAGAAATAAAATGCTGGAACATAGGGCTCCACAAATTTCCGTGTAATATAGGTTAAAAATATTGCCTTCTTGCTATTTGCTTTTTGCCTTTTGCTTCAAGTTTTCAGATGACATGTTGTGTAGCTAAAATTCTTCTTCTTAAAAGTTAAAACTAACAAGGGAACAGCGTCTTTCTAACAGATGACAACTGGTTTTCATTTTTCCTTCCACGTGACTGGCAAATCCTAATAATGGAAGCTCTCCTTCACATTCCTGGCAATAACGAGAAGCAGCAAACACTACGTATTAGTTTATCCGACAACTACCCACCTTCAGATTGTACGACATGTACCACATGTCCACAGGAATCCCAGAAGCCAGAGAACAAATGATAAGTTGCATATTATAGTAGTGGAACTTTTTTGCAATTTCCCCTTTCTGCAAACAAGCGCTATATTTTCCAGCTGTAGGATAAAATTTTACGGCTAAACAGATGATGCTCTCATTTAGGGCATGTGATTTATTGCAGTCATTAGGCCTTTCTATTTTTTTGGTCTGGGATGTAAATCCCATAGAGTTGCAGTATGTTGCACGGAAACTTGTTTGTCTTACATTTCCGTGTTTCATTTCCATTCCGGAAACACTTTTCAAACTCATAAACTATATACTATAACGTGTTCTTGTAAAAACGGTCTCAACGTTTTTTCATTTATGTTTCCATGCAACATAAGTTGTAACTTTTGAAGAGTGTTCAAAAGATTAAGAATTAAGAGAGTTGTAAATTTTACTCCAACTCTTATTGTTGCTTTTAGAATAAGAATTCTTAATCAGAATGCATCCATTACTTTAAACAAGAAATGAAAGTAATAGCTTTTTCGGCTGTTTCAAGGAAGATTGCTTGCCTGTGAGATGGAGCTAGGGGTGAGCAAAATTTTGATAAATTTGTTATTCAGTCACTTCAGTTTGAAATTTTATAATTATGGTCAGTTCAGTTGGATGGTTTTGGTTAATGTTGATTATTTGGTCGGTTCAGTTACAATGGTTGGTTGATTGGGTTCCGGTTTTGGTTATGTTTAACTAAAACAACCAAGTGCTCACCCCTAGCTGGAGCCTGGGTCCAACACTGCTAGGCACACATAGATATGATGATGCAGTACAGACCATAACCACAAAAACCGGAAAAGGGAAACCTCTCTTTACAATTCACTTTGCCTTGCTAAATAGATCATTGATCTGAATGTTTTTTTTTTTAAGAAAAGGTTTTTTTATTTCTGTATACTTAGTCCAATTTTTTTTATATTTATTTGGGCAGCCAAGCAATGAATTATCATTGTATATTGCAGTCTGTTTCTTTTATCATTGAAACAGGGAACGTTCATAGGAGGAATTGAACTCACAACCAGGCAGAATTCTGCGGGACTCTTCTATCATTACAAACTATAGCTCATTGGTTTTTGCAGTCTGAATTCAAAAACTTGAACTGAAACTCATTGCACTTATTACATAATCAGCTTTCACAACATTATTTGAGTTATTTCATAAAAAAAATTATATTACAATAAATGATTTTTCAACAAAATGGAGTTATGTAATAATTATATTGATTTTGTACAATATTATTAAATCGCCGTTCTTTGGACTATCGGAGCATCTCCACCGAGTCCTTTTGAATTATTTGAATTAGATTCCGTTAAGACTAGTCCAGCAATTTACCGTAATAAATTCACGCGGAAATAAAATTTGAACGGGTGATCTAGTTCATTGTCTTTGGCTTACCCTCTACTCATTTACCAACTAAACCATATTTGGATTGAAGGAGACAATTCAAACCAAAAGAAAATAGATAGCAATACTTCTGTCAAACCAAAAAAAATGGACTGAAGGAGACAATTCAAACCCTGAAGGACACAGTACACGCCCAAGAAATTTGAAAAACAAAATTCAGCACAATCTGAACTCATGAACATATATACTGGCAAATGTCTGCAGAAGCGTGGAAATATATAATGATTTGTTCGCATCTAATCATTTTTGTCTCACCTATAGATAGGGATGTGCATTCGGTTTTTCGATTCGGTTCGAAAGTGAAATTATCAAAACCGATCGGTTTTTAGAAATTTTAAACCGGCCGGAATTTTGACCAAAAAAATCGGTCCGGTTTATGGTTTTACCGAAATAGGAAAATAATTATTTTTCTTTAAATTTTACTCATAAAAAATTAAAAAAATTAAATCTAAAATTCAAATCTAAATCAAATGTAATGTTTTGCACACAATAACACTTAAATATGAAAGCCAATAGTATTTTTTTAAAAAAATAATAGTAATATTTCTATAAAAAAATTAATAAATTTTAAAATATCGGTTTTTTCGGTTTTTAAAAACTCAAAACCAACCGAACCGAAATGTATAAAAAATCTTAATTTTAAAACCGAACAGGCAATTTTCAATTCGGTTTCGATTTTCGGTTTCGGTTTTGCACACCCCTACCTATAGATATTAACTATCACTCGAAAAAATTTACTTTTCTCTCTCCTCTCTTTTTTCTCTGAACGCATTTCAATAACGGTTTTTTCCGTCTAGATCACGTTCTTGCTTCCATGGCGAGGAAAAGAGTCCAGAAAAAGGTCAGTTCTCCGGTGATCTCTTCTCCGGCAGCAGTTGAGGAAGATGTAATTGAAACTTCAGTGGAACAGTTAGGGTTTGTGCAAGTTGAGATTGAATCTGATCGTAATAAGAGTAACCCTAAATTGGATATTGAGGAATCTAATATGGATCTTGAGGAATCTAATTTGGAATCAACTATTCCTGATGATAATCAAGGGGTAACTAATGGAGCAAAATCGCAAAATGGGGGGGACCAACAGAACTGGAGAGATTTGTTTGCTGGTAACAGATTAAGGAGCAGTAATGGTGAACTTAGTTATGTTCCTCCTGCGGTCTTGGATGGAGAACGAATTGTTAGTTTCAATTCTAATGAAACTATCAAAGAAGAGGAGAAATGGAAAAATGCACTGGTAGGATGTGTTGAGGAATAGAGGCTTTTGTGAAGAACAGATGGGGAAATTCAGGGCTTGACAAAGTAATAAGGATCAATGCTTCGATGTTCTTGTTTGAATTCAAAACATAAGAGGATTGCAAGAAGGTGTTGGGATCGGGGCCATATACGTTTGATCAAAGGCCTTTAATGATCAAGAAATGGCATCCAAGAATGATTATGGATCCATATGAGATTAAAACAGTCCCAATCTGGATTCAATTACCAGGACTGCCTTGGGAGTTTTGGTCTCCTGGGATCTTAAGCAAAATAGGGAGTATATGTGGTTCACCTCTTTACTGTGACCAATGCACCATCCACATGACAAAATTAGGATTTGCTAGAATTTTAGTGGAGATGGATGTCCTTGGTATTTTTCCTGAATCTGTCACTCTGATGGATGAGAAGGGATGCAGTTTTAAACAGAGCATAGTGTATGAATGGAAACCTATATTCTGTGGGAATTGCAAGAAAATGGGGCATACTAAGAAATTTTGCAGAGTTGTATTGAGAGATAAGGAGAAAATGATGTCTAATATAGAAACTGTCTTGGAGGATAAGGGTAAGAAACCTGTAGCAGTAGTGGATTCTGTTCCTAGTGAAGTAGGGAAAGATTCACAGATCACTAAGATTCAATATGATGATAAAGGGAAGATGAAGGTGAATGCTGATTGTATCCAGGTAACTCCAAATAGGTTTAATGCTTTACTTATTGGCAGTGAAAAAGTTGTGTTAAGATCTGGTGGCTCTTTTGGAAAGAATGTGGATGTTGGTGTGATTGGTGAGGGCAGGATGAGACCTGCTAAGCCCCCAAACCTGGTTGTATGATAGGGTGTTGGAATGTGAGAGGGGTAAATAATACCCTCAAACAAACAGAGGTGTATTCTCTGATTTGTAAGAATAAGCTGAAAGTTCTGGGATTAATGGAGACAAGAGTTAATAGTAGTAGTTTTGATAAAGTTTGGAGTTCTCTTAGCAGGAAGTTGAATGGGTGGAAAGTCATCCACAACTATAACTGCTCTAGTATGGGGAGAATTTGGTTCTTGTATAATAAAAATGATGTTAAAATTAGTCTGTTGGAAGCTCATAGTCAGTTTATCCATTGCAGAGTGGAGATTGAGAGTAAAATAGTCTGTTGTACTATGGTGTATGGATCTTACATCCCTGAGCATAGGAAAGAGCTTTGGGATAAGCTAAATAGTATTAGTTTGAACATGATGGAAAGTTGGATCATTCTTGGAGATTTTAATGCAGTGATGAGTGAGGCAAATAGAATTGGGGGCAATGTTATTGACCACCAAGCAGCTGATGAGTTTAGAAATTGGACTTGTCAATCTAATATTGTGGAAATTAAGCATCAAGGAATGACTTATACTTGGTGGAATAATCAAAGGGGAGAGAACATAATCTTGAGAAAGCTGGATTGGTGTTTTGTGAATGAGGCTTGGATTAACCAGTGGGTAGATGCTTATTGTGATATTTTAAGTCCTGGCATTTCTGACCATTCTCCTTTGGTGATTAAGATGGGGAATAACAACTCTGCTAGGAAGAGTTGTTTTAGATTTTTTAACATCTGGTGCAATCATCCAAAGTTCTTGGAGGTAGTAGGGGAGTGTTGGAATTCTGAGCAGCAAGGGCAGGGCACAAAGATGTTTAAGGTCTACCAGAAGCTTAAAAGGCTAAGAAAGGAGCTTAGAACTCTAAACAAAGAGGAATTCAATGATATAGCTGCTAAAGTTGTTTCTACTAAGGCTCTTCTTGATAGTCTGCAAAATGACTTGGTAAATAATCCTTTTAATGAGTCTTCACAAGATGAAGAAAGGGCTGTTTGCAATTATCTTCAAAAGATCATGCACTGGGAGGAAAGCATATTGAGACAAAAATCAAGAATAATTCGGATTAAACAAGGTGATCAGAACACCAAGTTTTTTCACAAAAGTCTATCTCAAAGGCAATCTAGGAAGAGAATTATTTCCTTAAAGCTTAATGATGGCAGTTTGTGTAATGATATGGAGAGCATTAAAACTGAGATAGTGAGGCACTTTAAGAGCTTTATAGGTGCTAAAGATGAAAATAGAAGATTTGCTGAGCCTGACATCTTTAATGAGGGTCCTGTGCTGAATGAGATTGACAGGAATGAGCTTAATAGAGAAGTGACTTTGCAATGTTCTCAATAAATTCTGATAAGGCCCCTGGGCCAAATGGGTTCAGCAGTGCTTTTTTCAAAAGCAGCTGGCAAATTGTGGAAGGAGATATCAATCAGGCAGTTTTGGACTTTTTCTCTACAGGCAGTATGCTTAGACAAACCAATGAGACAATTATTACTTTGATCCCTAAGGTTGATTGCCCTGCTACTATAAGTGAATATAGACCAATTGCCTGTTGCAATGTCTTATACAAGTGTATATCTAAAATTCTGGCTAAAAGGATGAGTCTGGTGCTGAATAAGATTGTGAATCCTTTTCAGTCTGCTTTTGTGCCTGGCAGAAGCATTGCAGATAACATCCTTCTGGCCCATGAAGTTGTCAGGAACTATCACAGAAGGAAGGGAAATAATTGTGCGATCAAAGTTGATATCCAGAAAGCCTATGACTCATTGGCGTGGGATTTTGTTGAAGAGGTGCTGGGTGGTCTCAGATTTCCTGCTAAGTTCATAAAGCTGGTCATGGTCTGCATCAGAACAACCAGGTTCTCAATTATGGTCAATGGTGAAGTGGCAGGGTATTTCCCTGGTGGGAAAGGGCTTAGGCAAGGGGATCCAATTCCCCCCCTTACTCTTTGTCCTTAGGATGGAGTATTTGTAATACCCCAAAATATCTAACTATCTAATTGGACCACGTGTTCAGTTTAGATTCGGCAGAGTGGCGAAATCGGAAAGATTTTGATAAAATTAAGATGAATAAATTTCAAGTAGGTCGGTTTCAGGAAATAAATTATGAGAAAATTAAGGTTATATTTCGATTCTAAAGTTAGAATTGAAATTAGAAGGAAAAATGTTAAGAAAAGTCCAAAATAAGGTATAGGGACCAAAGTGGTAATTTAGCCGTTTTGTATCGAAAATAGAAATATTGGATTTTGACGAGAAAGTGTTAATATCGAGTTTTGTATTATTTATCGGATATAAATAATACGTATAAGTTATAATAAAAGAGTTTATCGATTTAGCTATTGACTAAATCGTATAAAAGAAAAGTTTAAAGGATAAATGATAAGGAACAAAAAGAACAAGTATCAAAGTGGTATTTTAACCAAAAATATATAAGGAAGGAAATATGAATTGAAGAATCAGAGAGAAGGATCGAGAGAATTTGAGAATCATCGCCGATCATCGTCGTTTCGTCGCCGTTTCGCCGTTCGACGTCCGATTCAAGTGATTTTCGCGGCAATCTCTTCGGAATTCAATTATCTACTGATTCCGAGCTTCGTTTTAAGGTAATATCTTGAGAATTGATGTTGAATTTGAATAGAAAATGGCTGCCTTTGTATTAATGTTTAGGATTTGGAATTTTGACGATTTAGGCTTGATTATAGCGTTTATGCAAAAACCACGATACGGGTTTTGTTAGAAATGATGTTTAAAATGTGTCGGAAGTTGTAGGGACCGGCGAAACGCCCGGAAAAAAGGTTTTCCGGGGCTGTGCGTGAGCTGCACTCGGTGTGCGAACGCACACTTGCAGAGTGTGCGAACGCACACTCCCAAGTGTGCGGACGCACACTGAAGTGTGCAAGCGCACACGGTGGGTCCGCAGGGACCTAATTGAGCTTTTAGCCCTAATTGAGTGGGATTTCAACATTTTTGAATATTAGACCCTAAAAACGATTAAGGACCCCGATAAATTGAAAAGTAAAGTTTTAGCTCGGCGTTTTACGTGAGCTACGATAACGAAAATGTCAAGGATATTACACGTTTCTCGAATACGAGAAATAGAGTTTGAGATATCGCAATTATGATAAAGGAATAATGAGATCATAAATAACGTTAAAAGTAAAACTAAACTCTAGAACATAAAAGTATTATACGTATTAAAGTATAAAGTGCACGTCTAATCATTAAACAATTTGTCAGACGTGTCAGCAAATAGTGGGGTTAGTAGACGCGGACTAGCGAGAGTGTACTATCAGATCGACCACAACATTACTTGGATAGCGGTCACTGTGAGTTGCACTTTACTTTCGTGTATTATACATATAAAGTTATTTTGTATAGATATTTATATACTGTTTACATGCATCGCATTATATATATTTGATCAAAATGTTATATGTTTTATTAATCTCTATATACGAGAACTAGTATGCGATCCAAAGAAACTAGCTACCTATTGGGTGTCAATAGGCTGTGTGATCACCAGTATCGAGTCAGTCTAGTATGTTTGCATTTGAGAAATGACTTGACACAGCTGGGAGCTGTTGATGATTATAAAATTTATGTGGCTGGGCCACCAGCGAGTTAGACTCGCGATTGATATACGATTAGGTTTTTGATACGAGTGAGTACTCGGCTACGGTGTAGTCTGGAGTCCCCGTATCTAGTGGCTGGGCCACCAGCGAGTTAGACTCGCAATTGATATTTACGATTGGGTTGAATGACAATGATTATTCGAAAAATGTGTCGCATGCTAGGATATTAGTTTCGTACGGATCAAATACCTGTTTATATGTTTTATATTATTGTTTTATTGAGATGCGATGCTATGTTTTTATAATAATACCGTTAGTAAATGCAAACTCACTCAGTATTTTCCCAAATACTGATCCCTCACCTTTGATGTCTTTCAGGTGCTTAGCTTGTGGACTTAGCTAGAGGCCAATTTTGAAGTCCAGAAGTCAGCTGTATATGTTAGTTTCTGACTTCTGTAAATGCTGCAGTAGTGGTCCTTTGTCGGTAGAACAGTAGCCTAGACAACAGTTCATTTTGATTGTATATATTAACTGCTGTCATTGATTTATATGCTTTTTGATAGGCTACGTGTTTAGTATATGATCCACGGCCCAGATGCCGGTGTGATGTTTTGAGACACTAACTGATGTACATAGTACCGCGAGGCCAGTTCGTACAGGGTACGGTAACTAGAGCCCGCGAGGTTAACAGAACAGTTAGTGTAAATGTTTATATATGTTATATATTTGCTTCTGTTGTGTTATACTATTGGTTTATATTATTTGCGAAAAATTTAACTGTGGTTTTAGGCTTGCTACGGGTTCCGGAGCTACCACTCCCGTTCCCTAGCGCCGGTTGCGGCTCAATATTTTGGGTCGTGATAGTATTTCTCTAGGCTGATGCTGCATAATACAAGAGCTGGTTCTGGTTTTGTCTTCCATCAGGGGTGCAAAGTGATATCTCTCAATCATCTTTATTTTGCAGATGATATGTTATCTTCTGTAATGCAGATAATACTTCCATTAAGATAGTTAAAGAGACCCTGAGAGCCTTTGCAGAGATTTCTGGATTACATCCAAATCATAGCAAAAGCACCATATTCTTCAATGGTGTTCCAGACACCAGTAAGAGTGATATCCTTAGCTTAATTGGATTCTAGGAGGGGGATTTGCCAGTGAATTACTTGGGACTACCTCTGGTATCTTCTAGATTATCTAAAGACCACTGCAAAGGCTTAATCCAGAGAATTACAGCTAGAGTCAATAGCTGGTCAGCAAAGAGTCTGTCCTTTGCTGGGAGGCTTCAGCTAATAAAGTCAGTCTTGCTAAGTATGCAAATATACTGGTGTTCTGTCTTCCTGCTTCCTAAAGCAGTGATTAAAGGGGTAGAATCTATTTGCAGAGAGTTCCTTTGGAATAATCAGAATTCTAATAGGAAAAGTGGGCCAGTAGGTTGGAAGAATGTTTGCACAGGAAAGTGCTTTGGTGGGTTAGGGATTAAATATGTGCTTATTTGGAATAAAGCAGCTTTAGTAAAGCATATCTGGGGGTTAATTACTCTTAAGCCTTCGTTATGGGCTACATGGGTGACTGAAAATAAGCTTAAAAGATTAAGTTTCTGGGGGATTGATAAGCCCTATGATTGCTCTTGGGCATGGAGACAACTTTTAAAGCTAAGAAATTGTATTAAAGACAAGTTTGAGTATCAGTTGCGTAATGGAGAGAGGTTTTTGTTTTGGCATGATCCTTGGGTAGATGGTCTATCTCTTACTGATAGGTTTTTAGGAATAAACATTAAGGACTCTGATGTTTCTAAGTATGCAAATGTCTCAAGTAACTGGAGGAATAGCAGATGGTATTTGCCTGATCCTGTGGATGACAAAACAGGTGCAGCTTGGGAGTATCTTAATCAGAACTGCAAAGTAAATGAAACAAGAATGATTTGGTTATGTGGAAGGCCCATAAGAGTGGTAGCTATTCTGTGAGTAGTGCCTGGAAAAGCATGATTCCAGAGCAAAGAAAGAAGTCTTGGCATTCTATTGTCTGGTTTGCAGGACAGATTCCAAGACACTCGTTTATTACTTGGATGGCTTTGCTGGGTCGCCTGAATACTAAAGACAGAATTATGAAGTGGGGGGTTGTCTCAAACAGCACATGTTCCCTGTGTAACCAGCAGAATGAGGATATAGAGCACTTGTTCTTTGCTTGCAGGTTTTCTAGTATTTGGGAGAAAGTCTTACAGATCTCTGACAGAGCTAGACAGAGATTCACTTCGAGAAGAGAAGTTAGCTATATTGTTAGAAGAACAAAAGAAAAATCCATTAGGGCTAAAGTGATGAAGCTGTGGTTCAATGCATCTGTATACCACGTATGGATGGCAAGGAACAAAATTGTGTTTGCGCAGGAAAATCAGATAGTAGACCAAGTCTTCAATAGAATTGAAGCAGATGTTAGAAATAGGCTTTGATCTCTTAGTGTCTGTTTTTAGCTGGTTTTTGATGTTTTTGATTAGCTGTGCTTTCCTGTTATAGCCTTTGGGCTTGTTGTATTTGGGCCTTTTTCAAGCAATAAAAATGCTTTCTTTATATCATTAATAATATATGTTTTTATTATCTTATCAGCTTAATTCAAATTTAGACTTTTCTGTATATTTATTCAAAAATTAAAAAAAATAGTTTTTAAACTAATATAATAATAAAATTTGAATCAATATACTTTATTATATAGCACTACAGAGCTAAGAAGAAGGAGATAGAATTTGTTAAGAAATTTTAGTAAAATGAAAAAAAGTAAAAAAATTCTGAGATAAAGAAGAAGAAAAAAAAAGAAGAAGAAGAAAAAAAAGAGAGAGGAGAGAAGAGAGAAGAAAAAGAAAAAGAAAAAAAAGAGAGAAAAAGAAGAAGAAGAGGAAAAAAAAGAGAGAAGAGAAGAGAGAAGAAAAAGAAAAAGAGAGAGAAAAAAAAAAGAACAAAGATGAAAAAAATAAAGTGTATATGTGTCTGTATGAGTAGAGTAAAAATGCTAATAAATTAAAATTCTAATTGAAGTATAGATAAAAACATTACAAAAAAGGATTAAAAATATAAATTTTCAAAATTGAGGTATTTAAAACAAATAAATATAGAATATAGAATATTTTGTGCAAATTTCTCGCAAATATATTTCTAAGAAGAGAGATACACCAATCAAGAAAGGGAGGACAAACCCTCAACCCAGAAACAACAAAAATACCGCATAACCCAAACAACTATAGGTTTATCCAGCTAAAACACAACACCAAGGAACAAAACTTGCATTAGAAGTTGGCAGATCAGCAAGAGCAAAGCACACACTGCAGATTGACCTTGCTACAACAACAGCAGACACATGAAAAAGCACACACTGCAGAACTGATTTGCCTTCAACAACAGCAAACACATGCAAAAACAGACTAACTCTCCAGCCTCGACATCTCATTTCAATGCTACTTCTAATCTTGTTAAAGATAGCATCATATAAATTATTTCTCTTATTAAAGATCATCTCATTTTTAGCATACCGGATTTAATAGACAGCTGCACTGAAACCAATTTCCTAACTTTAGCAGTTTTAGACTTTACTCTGCCTCTTGTGAAGAAGCTAACCTCCCTATTCCAATAGTCCTACCTTCTATTAAACCCAGGTAGAATAACACTTTCTTTCAAAACTCAGAAAAGAAAGGTCACGAGTTCTAATAGTTTCACTAGCTTGATTACAAAAACGGTATTTATCATTTGGAATGGTTCCTCATTTGTGTTGTTTGTCTCTAGTATTCAGCTTGTTATTAAGACACCTCCCGTAACAGAAAAGTGGGGGTCAAAGAAGAAAAAAGGACAACGCATCAAGATTCGCATGGGTCAGGCTATGAAAACAACCTTACGTACAAACCCTAAAGTACTTCTCTGTTTACTCAATTTGCACTTTTTTTTTCTCTTCTTCTTTCGCTCACTAAATTAACTTGAGCGCCAGAGCAGACATCTGGTGAAACCCCCACCGGTGTTCTGTGTAACCTCTATTTTTTGGTGTCTTCGGTTATCTCGGAGTTTGGTTCTAGTTGGTGACTTATCGATTATTATTATTATTATTAGATTGAACTTATACAATTTGTGAAGAAGCTAACCTCCCTATTCCAATAGTCCTACCTTCTATTAAACCCAGGTAGAATAACACTTTCTTTCAAAACTCAGAAAAGAAAGGTCACGAGTTCTAATAGTTTCACTAGCTTGATTACAAAAACGGTATTTATCATTTGGAATGGTTCCTCATTTGTGTTGTTTGTCTCTAGTATTCAGCTTGTTATTAAGACACCTCCCGTAACAGAAAAGTGGGGGTCAAAGAAGAAAAAAGGACAACGCATCAAGATTCGCATGGGTCAGGCTATGAAAACAACCTTACGTACAAACCCTAAAGTACTTCTCTGTTTACTCAATTTGCACTTTTTTTTTCTCTTCTTCTTTCGCTCACTAAATTAACTTGAGCGCCAGAGCAGACATCTGGTGAAACCCCCACCGGTGTTCTGTGTAACCTCTATTTTTTGGTGTCTTCGGTTATCTCGGAGTTTGGTTCTAGTTGGTGACTTATCGATTATTATTATTATTATTAGATTGAACTTATACAATTGTCTTTAATTCAACTTTAGAAGCAAATGCAACTAGATTTTGAACTAATATTTGATGGCTCGGTCGGGTAAGGTGCAGTACTAAATTAAAAACCAAAGAGGTTAGGTGTGTTTGATTTGCTAATTTTTAAATAAGTAAAATCGGCCATATAAATTTAAAACGAAAATATTACTACTAATAAATCACTACTAGTATTAAAAATCCTTTTTCCATATAATAGGAAAAAGCTATCCGGATAGAATCTATCCGGATAGAGAGACCCATTTTGGTCCTTTTTAAAAATATTTGAAGGTTATTTAAGTAGTTTTAACTAAAAGTAAAAATTAAAAGACAAATATAACCTTCAGTAAATAAATAAAAATTTATATTTAAATAAAATAGAACAAGATAAGCATAATCATTTCAAATTAGTTGGTATAATCAAAATAAAATATATGATAAGTTAAAAATTAGTTAGAGATCAATCATAATTAATTTATTTACCACATAATAATTTTCATTGCTAATAATTTTTTGAATTGATGAGTAAATATTTGATTTTCTTCACTATTAATAACGTCACTGGTGCAAATCATAATCAGATTGGCAACTAAAGTTTGCTTTGCTGGTTTGACAACCGGTTTATCTCATAGAGCCCAATGTTAAACCAATTTCAAATTAAAAGCTTGTATAAAATAATACCATTGGGTGTAAATCTTAATTTATTAAATTGTAAATATTTTTGTCAATGAAAATGCTGTATTTACAAATTACATTAAAGTCTAATGATAAATATTATAAAAATTGACTATATTATATTTTATGAATTATCTTTCAAATTATTAATTTAATATTAAGTAATTTAATTTTAAAAAATTGAACATGTTATAATAAATTAAACATAAAAATAACAAGTTTTTTTAGCGAAGAAAAAAAAAACAAGTTTTGGACGGTTTTAGGCCGTCTAGAAATGGGCCGGTTCCGTCCAATTCTAAAAATATTTTTTTTTACAAATTAAACATCAAATTAGTTGATTAATTATAGTTAAGATCAATAAATCTACATGTTTTAACATATATTTAAGTAATTAGCAGTATATATAGTAGATACAATCAGATTTTTTTATAATAGGAAAATAAATTTTACGGTTAATATTTATAACAAATCAATGTTTTAAAACCCGGACCGTCGAGAGAACCGGTGAAGCTAACGGTTCAAGGTTCAACCGGTTCAACCGGTTCAACCAGTGGTCCGACCTCTAAAGTAAAATAAACTGTTGGATAAGACATATCACAATTACAAGTGAAAAATATCCACTCATTTGGTTTGACTCCTCGGTTTCTGTTCGTCAGAAAATGAATAGCTTCTAAGCTTGTGTCCATGGAGTAATACATTTCTACACTGTGTCTACTGCAACACTTCATTTTCATAGCTTTTATTTTCTTTTTTTATCTTTTTCATTTTAATATATTATTTTCTTAAGCAACACTCCTTATAACAACATCTCATCTCTTCTTTTTCATGGACTCTGTTTATCTAACTTTTGAATTTAAAAATATTCTTATTCTTCATTTCTACTCCAAATTCTTAACTACATAAACTTTCCTCTTTTAATAATGGTCTCAGCTATATAAAATCTCAGTGGAACTACAAATGCAGTTGATGTCCTATAATAATCTGCGTTGCGTTTTTTTCTTGCAGATCTGAAACTTGTTATAAATATAAAGCATTTTTTTAAAACCGGTTTGCAAGGTTGAACCAGGTTGCACGGTTTTCCGGGTATTGGTGGGTTTTTCCGGTTCAAACTGGTTGAACCGGAAATCCGGGTTTCAGTGCATAATCGGACCGGAGAGACCTCCGGTTCCCGGTCAAACTGGTTGAACCGTCCGGTCCGGTCCGGGTTTTAAAACCTTGTAACAAATAACTAATTATAATAATTATGAACGAGTTAGCTGAAATTTTAAGTTTAAAAGAGGTGCTAAGCTGGCTAAAGTTACGTCATTTGTCGAATGTTATTATCGAACTTGACGCTCTACAAGTGATAGAAGCAATGCGTGAAAATGTCGATGATCGCAGCTACTTTGGTGCAGCGGTTAAAGATTGTAAGCTTCTCTTTTCTAGTTTGTCTAATTGCTCCTTGCGATTTGTCTACCGATCAGCGAATTGTGCTGCTCATAGCTTAGCTAGAGCTTCTCTTTCTATGTCTGGTCCTATGCTATGGGAAATTTTCCCACCAACATTTTTGTTTCCTATCTTGAGCTCGGATGCTCTCTTTTAATGAAGGTTTCATTTTGATTTCAAAAAAAAAAAAAAAAAAAAAAAAAAAAAAGTAGCATTAATAATCCTTGATGCGTGGGTCCCGTGATAGTCCTAACGCAACTCTTTTCTCTTCTCGTCTGCTTTACTTATATGTCGAGCGGTAAGATGTCGGGACCCACTTTTTGTCGGCTTGTCGTTTGGAAGTTGTAATAACGGGTCCCACTCCCATTTATTTCTGCCCAGGAAAATCAATTATGGGGTCCCATTCTGGACGCGGAAGTTTCCATTTTAAGTACTACTATATCTTTATCTCATCTCATGATTTCTATTTCTCGCCAATTTCACGCTATAATGAGTCTTGGGCCTGGTCTACTCTCTCTGGGCTGCCATACTCTTAGCCCGCTACAGCTTTTCTACCTTACTACTGCAGAAAAATCTTCATAAATTGGAACCGTAAAATTTTACTTTATATAGATATTAACTAATTCATAGATTGATATTTAATCATTTAAGGATATTCTTGAATTTCAATAGTTTAGTTGCATGAATTTATAAAAATTATCATATTTAAATAATTGTAAATATTATTTATTTTCAAAATAATAAAATAAATATCATTTAATAAGTTAAATCTCCATACACATAAATATTAATAAAAAATAAACAATATATAACATTCATTGTTTCTTAATTATTAAGTGCAATTCATTATATCTTAATTGAGAATATCACTAAATTATTTTTAGTATATTTTTAACTTCAAACGATTATTAGTTTATGATATTAATGAGCACATATTTAGATAAATATTTTTAAATATATATCATTTTATTATCTTATCGTAATCATTAACTATTTAGTACTTAACTTGATTTTTTGAATATTGAAATAACTTATTTTTATATTAATTTTTTTTCCATATATACTTAAATTTTCATTTAATAAAAACATATTGTAAAAATGAATTACTCCCGTAGTACTAATTTATTTTGAGGGAGGGAATAACAAAAAGGGCGAGAAATTGAAAATATGAGGTGAAGATATGAGAAAAGAAAAAGATGGGGGGAGGGGACAAAAAGAAGGAAGAAGAAACGTGGGCGTATAAAAGCAGACATGTGGGTCCCATCTAATATTGCTTTCTCTCTCTACACCAAACCTTTCTTATTTACTCACTCACTCCCTCCTTTCTCTCTCTACTCATCCAGTTTCACCAAATTAACTCAATTTCACCCAATTTAATTCCCTCTCTCTCAACAACAAATTCACCATCTTTTCTATTAAATTTTCTTCTCTTCTTCTGCTGCTGCTAATTCATGCAAGGCGGTGTTCTGGCTGGTGGCTGCGGCGGTTTTATAAGCGGCTCCATGTCGACAATTTCAAGGGAATTAGACGACACAACAACAACAACCACCGCCATGTCTTCGGAGGATTCATCTAGCCCGGATGACTCCGAGCTCGAATTGGGACTCGGGTTGAGCCTTGGTTTCAATCATCATCATCATCATCAAGTTGTTATAAAGGGTAATTCTTGTCATAATTATGATTATCCTAGAATCTTGACTGCTAAAGATATGCCTTCTTCTCAGTACGCTTCTTCTACGACGTCGTCTTCTTCTACTTTGAGCAGAAGTAGTGGTAATAATAATGTGGGTACTAAGAGAAGTGCTGCTGATTCTCTCTCTGCTGCTCAACAGAATTCTGCTTCTAGGTATATATCTTATCTTATATTCACATTTTGTTTTTGAAACCCTCAATTTTTAATGTATACTTATATAATATATCAATACCCTTTACTCTATCTATCTCTTTTAATTTTGTTGTATTGATGTTCTATTGTAATTTTGCCTGTATGAATGTTAATTTCTTAGTTTCTTATGCCTGATTGTTTAGTAATTGTAGTGAAAAAGATCATTACTTGGTGTTATTTCCCCCTTTTTGGCATGAATAGTACTTGATCAGTTAGGTTCTTTTCTATTATTATGTTTGATTTATTGATTGATCGTCTAGTTTTGGAATTCATTAGATCTGATTTCCACAACTTGTCGAATTTTGCCAGCTTTTTATTAGTTAGCTAACCATGTATCACAAATTGCCAATATAAGATGAAAATGTTTCCTTAAGAAGTTTTTTCCTTGTTTTAGCATATGCTTATCCTGTTATCATTTTAGGGTCTGTATGAATACCAAACGAGGACTAAAGTTTTATGCAGATATGGTGTTAATGGTGGATAGGATTTAAGTGCTTTAAAGTTTAATTTAGATCTATATTGAGTTTCTATACGGTTTATTTGGAAATTTTGGTATAATTGATCCAATCCATAAAGAACTTCGATTTATTTATATGTTCTACTTTAGTTGGTGTGAAGTAGATATGTGTCTCCTAATTGCAAATTCTATATGGATGATGTGAATTATGCAACATCAATTCAATGTACACAATGAAATATTCAATTTGTAATATCTAGAAATTCAGAAATAGTGGAGACTTCGAATGTTAAAACAATCAATATTGTATGCCTGATCGTTCCTACTTAAAGATTATGCTGTTACAAATTGCTTGTTGCACTTTTCTAGTTAGGGCGGAGAGATTTTGTTCATTTTTATTTTCAAAAGTGTTTTTGTTCTGCTTATTTTAACTTAAGGCTGGCTACTTTACCCCATTTCCCCCTCCAATAAATCATTTTTTTCCACTTATCCATAGTATTCGAATCCACTTCACTCTCTAACTAGCTTGAGCTAAGATCTTAGATAATGGCTATGAGTAATACTTGTAATATTTTCAACTTATGTCTTTCATTTTGGTACAGAAGGCTTCATTGTTTTATCATTTCATTTATGCTTTTCTTCTCTCATGAAATGATTTATTGTTTGAATTGGTTTTCTTTTAATTTTATAGCAGTCAGGTTGTTGGTTGGCCTCCTATAAGAGCTTATAGAATGAACAGCATGGTTAACCAGGCAAGATCAATGGCCACCGAAGAATTTAACTCAATGGTTGGAAAAAGTAAAGGCAACAATACTTTGGTGGAGAATACTAAAAATGGAAACAACATTAACAGTTTTTCGAAGGCCAGGACTTCCCTCTTTGTCAAGGTTAATATGGATGGCATTCCTATAGGAAGGAAGGTTGATCTGAGTAGTCATGGTTGCTATGAGGCCTTAGCTCAAACATTGGAAGATATGTTCCTCCGACCTGCTCCAACTATCAATGCAATACGTAAGTTTTTCCTATGATTTTCATCCACAAAAATTTTAGAACCCACTTAAAGACAACTACAAGAGAGTTAAGAACCACATGAATAATACTTGCTGGCACAAAAATGTTCCCCTAAGAAGCTTTGTGTTATTGTTTTCATGTCTTAAATTCTGTATTCTTTGTTAGTTGGTTTCCAATAACTAAAATACAATAATAACAGCTAGAACGGTTATAATTCTTAATATGGATGCTGGGAGGAAATTCATTTTATCCATCCTTTTGCTTTATGCAGATGGGCATAATGTTTAGTTTTCATTTATAAGCTTTTATAGATGCTGGTTTCAAAAGTTCAATATATTCTTGATAATTGTTCAATACATGGAATGTTGCCTAAATCAAAACTATGAAACAGCTGAGATTTAGAAGTGTTACCAGTGTTTTGGGATTTTATTGTTCAATACATGGAACATTTTTTTACCACACTTAATTTTTTTATTTAGTGACTGCCATTCTATATTTAATTAGGATCGAGTGCACCAGAACATAACATCATGGTAGATGGAACTAGGCGGCCAAAATTACTGGATGGTTCATCTGATTTTGTGCTTACTTATGAGGACAAGGAAGGGGATTGGATGCTTGTTGGAGATGTTCCTTGGGGGTATGTATATCATACATTGTGCATTTATGTTCATACATGCTGCATAATAAAATCGTGTAAATTTTTTTAAGCCTGAATGCCGTGGCCTTTTGGGGCAGAAGTCAGATTAGACAGACCAGTTTATTTAGATGTTTGTTGCCATCTGAGTAGTTGCAAGCTTATGGTGGCAAAAAAACCAATGCAAGTTAAGACCATGCATTAAACTCCCTAAGAGAAAATTCATCCAATAGATATCACTGTCTGGAGCAGGTGCCATTAATCTTTAGAGCTTTTGGCGCGAAAAGAAAAGATTTTTCTTAATAAACGTAAGCATTGGTAAACAAGGAGAAGAGGCAGTGTGTAATCATTAGTACAGCCAAAAAATTGGGAAACTGGATAAAAATTATGGTGTTGATGCATGCATAATAAATAATAGAAAATGGAATGGGCGAAGAAGAAAAGAGTTAAGGTTGTATGCTCCCGTTTCCCTTAAAAATTTCCTGTGCTTTCTTCTTTATCATTTCACAGCTTCTTTTTAAGTTATTTTGATTGGATTCATGCTTGCTTTAATTTTCCTTTCCTTTCCTTTCTTTTCAATTTGAATTTTGTATTCAGGATGTTCCTTACCTCTGTGAAGAGGCTCCGAATCATGCGGACGTCTGAGGCAACTGGACTCGGTAAATAAACATGATAAAATACAACTCGAACATTCTGATTCGCCATGATGCTGCATTTCCATTACTAATCATGTCAAGTTAATGTTTAATACATAGCTCCGAGATTGCATGAAAGGAATGGGGTATATAAAAACATTCCTATCTCGATATTTCCCCTTAAATTAAGTATTCTGAAGACAATATATGGCTTGAAGAGTGATATACAAAGGAGAAAAATAAACAATAAGGAAGGCTTTTCGAAAAGTAATCATGACCGGTTTTTTGCGGCTTTGTTTTTGTTTTTTTGGTTTGGGTTACATATTACCAAACCATGTTATTGGTTCATTCTTGTTTTACATATGGAAATACTTAACAAAGTTTTTGAAAGGTATAAAAGCGTTACTTTTTGGTGTAATATATACATGCATTTTAGTGATCCTGTAAATTCTTACTTCCAAAATGCTTTAAGTTCCTTTTGATCATCTAACATTCATTATTGTTTATCTCAATTAGTAGACAGTAATAGGGTTGTAATAAAGTCAGAGTCATGGCCAAATGGAGTCAAGTTCGAGCTCTACTTGACTCTAAAGTTTGAAGTTCAATTAGACTCTAAAATTTTGAAGTTCGAATCTCGATTCGAACTAGGTTGAATTTTACTTTAGAAGCTCGAGCTCGGTAGAACAGTTGAGAATCGAGCTCCGACTTGACTCCAGCAGCTGGGTAAATATTTAAAAGTTGATTTTTTATACCAAAATATTAGTGTAAATTTGTATAAATAAAAAGAACATAAATAAATCAACCGAAGTACTTGCGAGCTTGTTGAGCTGAGTATTTTTGTTCAAATTCGACTGAGCAATTACTGGAGTTATATTTGAATTTGAGCTCGACTCGATTAACATCGAGTCGATTTTGAATATTTTTCGAGTCAATGTCGTAGCTCACAAGTTAATTCGGCTTGGTTACATCCCCAGAGAGTAGCTTTATATTTAAGTTGCTATGCAGCGGATCTTTGTTTTACCCTGTATCAGGTGACAGTAGCTTTGTCTTGAAGTTGCTTTGCTGCAAAATTTTCTAGATTTCATGGACAGACAATGATGGGTTTTAATTGCTTAAAGAAGGGAAAATTAAATTTCATATACCCTTTAATTCTCTGGACAACAATTTGAATCAATGATTACAAACATAAACAAATGCTACGTACAAAAGAAGATTAGGAAAAAGAAAATTATGGCTATACGACGAGGCCATTTACAGGCGATGTGCTAAACACTGGCTTATCTCTGTTACTGTTGCTGCTACTTTTTCTTCTCGGCTTTGCCTCTCCGAGCATTGTTATCGCATCTCTCATGGACGGTCTGTCCTTGGGAAGCTTCGCGGTACACAGAAGCGCTATCCTAAGAACTAATAACATCTCTTCTTGAACATGCTTGCAATTTCCTACATTCTTGTCTAGTGCTTCTTCTAAAGGTTTGTTGTCTCTAATCTTTCTTCGAATCCATTCAACTATGTCGACCGACTCTCCGAATTCAGGATCGAGTGGTCGTTTTCCGGTGACAAGTTCTAGTAGAACTACTCCATAGCTGTATGTATCGATCTTTTCATCTACTTTCAAGGTGTATCCATATTCTGGGGCAATGTATCCATAGGATCCGGCCACCATGGTAACTGTTTCGTTCTTCCGGATCATCATTCTTGCCAATCCAAAATCAGCAATTCTTGCCTCGAGATTCGCATCAAGGAGGATGTTATTTGACTTGATGTCGCGATGAATTACAGGCGGATGACAATCATGGTGCAGATAAGCAAGCCCTTGTGCAACTCCAACTGCTATATTATACCGCGAAACCCAGTCTACTAACAAACTTCCTGTTTGATTACCGTGTAAGGCGTCTCCGAGGTTTCCATTGTGCATATACTCATATAGAATCATCATGTCGCTATCATTGTGAAGAAACCCTAATAACCGGACTATATTTCGATGCCTTAGCTTTCCTAGAAGATTTACTTCTCCTACAAAATCGTCATTGCTTCCTACTTCAATGTCCTTGCCCGATCGCCATAACTTCTTAACTGCCACAACTGTGTTTAACCGTGGCATTTCCGCCTTATATACAGTGCCCGTTGCTCCCATACCGATCACATTGGATTCCTTGACACAGGCTAGAATCTCAGTACTGGTGAATCCAAGCCTCTGGAATGCCATCAGTCTCCAAGGCCACTCTCCACTCATTTCTAAACTTTCTCCGAAGCAATTTCCGCTCAAATACCGCCTTTTATACAGAGATCGAACACCAACAAGTCCTATCACGAGTGCTACAACTAACGAAACTGAAATTATCCATTCTGCAATTATGTGCTTTTTGTGCAGACCCTTCTGCTGCGATGCAGATTGTGCAACGCCGCTGCAGGGAGGCAGTACACCACCGCAGAGACCTGCATTTCCAATTAGATCATCTGGATTAATCGCTTTTAAGATACCATTTGCAGGAACCGAACCCTGTAGCCTGTTGAAGGAGACATTCAGCACTTCTAAGGCAGGTGAGGATCCGAAATTCTCGGGTATTTCACCTGTTAAAGAGTTTCTGGATAGATCAAGAATTGCTAATGTAGGCATCAAAGCAATTGATTTCGGGATTTCTCCGGTTAATTGGTTGTTATTTAGATTCAAATTTACCAATTTCTCACATGAAGCAATACTAGCTGGTATAGTACCGGATAAATTATTGAAAGAAAGATCAAGCACAGCAAGTGAAGGACAGTCTTGAAACTGATCTGGGATTTCTCCTTCTATGTTGTTGCTCGAAACCATGAAGTTTTGTAGGTTCGGAATTGCAAGAATTGTTGAAGGAAGTGAAGATCTAAGCCGGTTTCTAGAGAGATCAATGAAAGAAAGTGATGAAGAACTAGCAAGATCATTTGGGATTTGACCTGTAAGATTATTATTAGCTAACTCTAACCTTTGAAGCTTTGGAAGTTTACCTAAACCGACAGGAATTGTTCCGGACAGAAAATTGTTCTGCATACGTACGCGAACTAGGGACAGACACGAGGATAAGCTTACAGGAATTGAACCTGAGAATCCATTGTTGAAGAGGATGAGCTTAGTGAGATTTCCACCATTACATAAACCTGCTGGAATCTCGCCGGAGAATGAATTGGACGACACATCCATCCACTGCAGTGACGAATTTACACCGAGATTACTAGGCAGAGGACCCGTAAGCGAATTGTTCCATAGCTCAAGAACCTGTAGTTGAGTCAACTTTCCGAGTCCAGCAGGAACTGAACCTGACAGATGGTTACACATCAGATTCAAGAGCTGTAAGTTCTTAAGCTCGGAAATTTCAGCTGGAATTTCTCCTGATAACGCGTTATCGGATAAATCCAGCAGCTTTACTGAAGTCATGTTGCCGATTGCAGCAGGAATTTTTCCTTCAAAATTATTCTGATAAAGAAAAACTGTCTCAAGAAACTTGAGTTTCCCCAGTTCAGCTGGAATCTGACCACCAAGATTTCCAACTGCCAAATCAAGATACTTCAGATTGGTTAGATTTCCGAATTCCGACGGAATCCCGCCTTGAAACTCATTGTATCCAATAATTATCTTCTCCAATGCAGAAAGCTCCCCTAATCCCGCAGGTATTTCGCCAGTGAGATTATTCCCAGAAAGACCAAGAAACTTCAACTTATCCAATTTCCTGAAAGATTTCGGAATAAACCCTTCAAAGAAACTCCCTCTGAGATCAAGAATCTCAAGAGAAACCGCATCGCCGATATCCTCAGGAATCTCTCCTGAGAAATTATTGCTGGACGCATTCAACAAAGTCAAACCAGCAACTCTTCCGAAACCAATCGGAAACTCACCAACAAAGAAATTCTGACTCACGTCAATCTTCTGTAATAAAGCAAGATTCGAAACAGATTTCGGCAACAATGAAGCGAATCCATTACAGCACAAGTTGAGTGAAGTAAGACTCTGCAACTTTTGAATATCATCCGATAAAATGCCACTCAGATTCATATGAGAAAGATCAAGAACTTCTACAGCTCCATGAGAGTTGCACCATACTCCAGTCCAGTTACAGTGACTAGAACCATTAGAAAATCTCCAATCTTGAAGCTTATTCAACGGATCTTGAAACCCGGCTTTTATCGACAGCAGAACTGATCTCTCGTCATTGAAAGTATCAGCAGAAGAGAAACTAATGCAAGAACAGAAGAAGAAAATGAAGATTTTGAACTGCATTTTGTTCTTGTTTTTCTCATCTGTTCATGGGGATATGAGTCAGTGACTCAGTTTAGTATAATCTGCCATTTTCAGTATCTTTTAGTGGGAAAAAGAGTATGAAATATAAAGAAATGGGAGTGAGTTTGATTGGATTAATAATGGAGAGCTCGTGAGGTATTGAGTTGTTAAATGAGGATGTAATGACAGCAAGTTTTTGGAAGTTTCTCCGACATTAAACATGGCTAGGGAATGTGTTTCTTACTATTCACTTCAAATAGTTTATTTAGTACTTGTTCTGTTACTGTAAATAGTCAACTTCAAGTTATTCCCTGAATTTTAATGGCGCATCACATGGGTTCATTACTCCGTCTAGGGGCCTCAGACAGGGAGATCCTCTTTCACCCTACCTTTTCTTGATTTGTGCTGAGTGCTTTTCCTCTCTTTTGGTTCAAGCAGAGCTTAATGGTCGCATTTCTGGGGTTCAAATTTCTCGTAGAAGTCCAGGAGTGTCGCACCTACTCTTTGCGGACGATTCCTTGTTGTTCTTCAAAGCGTCTTGTGAACAAGCTGATAGTATCCAGTTTATTCTTGATCTTTACTGTGAGGCTTCGGGTCAAATGGTGAACAGAGTCAAATCGTCAGTTTTCTTCAGCCGCAATACACCTGCTGAGCTTAGGAACATTTTGGCTAATCGGTTGAGAGTTCAAAACATGGGGGGTCAAGACAAATACTTAGGGCTGCCATCAATTGTTAATAAGTCCAAAAATGCTACTTTCAGAGAGATTTGCTCTAAGGTTAGACAAAAGGTTGCGGGCTGGAAGGAAAGCTTCCTTTCTTTCGGAGGTCGTGAAGTGTTGATCAAGAGCGTAGCCACTGCGGTACCCGTTTTTTCTATGTCATGCTTTTTACTTCCAAAGAGACTATGTAAGGAGATAAACACCATTATCTCAAACTTTTGGTGGGGTCAAAAGAATGGAGAAAGGCGTATGCATTGGGTGTCTTGGAATCGGATGTGCAATTCTAAGGAAGCGGGTGGTTTAGGCTTCAGAGATTTGGAGCATTTCAACCTCGCTCTATTGGCAAAACAAGGCTGGCGATTTCTAACGAACACAGAGTCCCTAATTTCTAGAGTTTTCAAAGGAAAGTATTTCCCTTATGACTCATTTATGGAAGCTAAATCTCACTACAATAGCTCTTGGGCTTGGAAAAGCTTACTTCGAGGTCGGGATGTCCTGAAATTGGGTGTACGATGGCAGGTGAAATCAGGTAATGAAATTGACATCCGTAGAGATCCTTGGCTGCCCACCACCCATCCTTTTTTAGTTAGCAGGTCAGGGGCTGTTCCAAATCATGTCAACTTGGTCTCGGATCTACTAGATAGACGTCGAGGTAATTGGAATGCTGAGCTCGTTAAGAGTACTTTCTCTCCTTCAGAAGCGGATGCCATTTTGAGTCTCCCTATTAGTGCTACTGGAGCAAAAGACAAATTAGTGTGGCACTTCAACAAAGCTGGAAACTTCACGGTTCGGTCTGCCTATCACATCTCTAAATCCTCTCTGCCTACTCAGACTTCGGCTCTTGCTCAATCGCACTCCAGTTTTGGTGCCAATGATTGGAGATTATTTTGGAAGCTTAATTTACCTTCAAATGTCAAGTGTTTTTTCTGGAAGGTACTTAGCGATGGCTTAGCTTCTAATAGTAACTTGCACCGTCGCCTCCCTGATCGATCTCATTTGTGTCCTCGCTGCAATAAGGCTGAGTCGCTGGTTCATTTGTTCCTTTATTGTCCGTTCGCTGAAGTTGTATGGTTAGGCTCTTCATTCAATCTTCGAGTTGAGGATACATCCTTTTCTTCTATGAAGGAATTTTGGTCTTTTTTAACTCTCAGATTAGCTAATAATGGGGATAGAGATAATCTATTATGCCTAGCTATTTGGTTTGTCTGGGCTCTTTGGCTTGCTAGGAATGCTCTAATTTTCAGGGATGAAGTTAACAGCCCAGATTCAATTCTCCGAACAGCAGGCGAACTTCATTTTGAATGGAAAAACACTTGTTTGCAGCAGGGAAGGAGTGTTCCAGTTTTCGTAGAGGACGCAACAATTCAACAATGGCTACCGCCGCATGAGCATGCTTATAAAGTTAACTTCGATGGAGCTTACCATGCAGATTCTAAGGTGGGAGTTGGAGCTTGTGTAGTGAGAAATCACCTTGGCCGGGTTGTTTCTTCGATTGCTCGCCGTTTCCTGCACGTATCTTCGCCGGCTGTTGTTGAAGCCCTCGCCCTTAGAGAGGCTATTACTTTGGCAGCTAGACTCCAATTGAGAGAGCCAATTTTTGAAGGAGATGCCAAGGGCATTATTGATGCTATGAAGGACTGTACGAACTTCGATATGAGCTGTGACGTTATCCTTCAAGATTGTCGAGTTTTATGTAGAAATATAGCAGCTCACTCCTTTAATTTTGTGAGAAGATCATGTAATTGGGTGGCACATATTGTAGCCAAAAAGGCCCTAAGAGATAATCTTTTTTGTAACAATCCTCTAGCCCAATTTTTGTGGTTAGAACCGAGACTCGTGTAGTCGATAATTTCTTCAATGAAAGTTTCCTTTGGCAAAAAAAAAAACTTCAAGTTATGTCTTCATATATTAACAATATCAAGCAGTAAAATTCTCTCGTTTGTTATCATTATCAAATGACTGTGACCATGTATTGATGATTTAGGATATCTAAATTATTGTTTTTTTTTTTTTCAATTTGGTGGCTGAGTTTTAATTTGAATGTCAAAATTATTTTAATTTTTCCAATTTGGTTACTAAATATTAGATTTAATTTCAATGAGGTTTTTGGCCAAATATACATGTGGCCGCCTAATTTTACCTTTTTCATTTGAAAATTTGTCATGAATACATAAATTGATTTAAAAGTTCTCTTCCAAATTAAAATTATGCATAGGTGATAAAGCTTTCAAAAAAAACTTAGCAAAATCCGAATTTTTGTGTTGTTAAATTAAATGTTTGAAAACTTCTTATTGGTGAGTCACAATTAGTGGTGAGTGTAACCTTGTAAAAGTTAAATTCTTGTACTATTTTTGTTGAAAAGCTACTTTTGAAAGTAGTTTTAGATGGAGATGATCAAAATGATTGATTAGTAGTTTATAACTTAATGCTGAAGGGTAGCTTCTAAGAATGACAATATTATTCTTTTTTTTTTCTTATCTCTATTTATTTAAGTAGTAAAAGAATTTTTGAATCATGATAATGATGTAATACATGTGATTATTTCTGATAAAACCCTTATCATTTACTGAATGGAAGCACACAACTCTCTCTTATTAATTTATTATATTAGTATCCTTCTTCTTCTTCTTCTTCATGTTGTTCCAGAAGACAATAGATCGTCAGCACCCATAATTAATTTGTAAGGTTAGGTTAGTTCGTTATGATAATTGAGTAAAATGGAATCTTTCCATGTTCATCTTTAGTAAGTCTATCATACAAAGAAAGGCCAAAATGACCATGTTCTTTCATTTTCTTTGTAATAAGGGAAAAGGTCTAATTTTGCCCCTAATGTTTATGTCGGGATATGGGTAAGTAGGGCTGGTAATTCGTGTCACCGTGTCATAAATGTGTCATGTACCTATTTAATAATAGATAATTTTTCTCAATCCGAATCCGACCCGTTTAACTAATCGTGTCAAAATGTCAAACCCGAACCCAACCCGTTTATTAAACGGGTTGACACGTGTTGAACTGTTTAATTCGCTTACCAAAACAGATCATATCAGATTAAATGTTTAGCCTGTTTAACACGTTTATTAATGACCCATTTAACGAATTTAACATATTTTTTAATTAACAACAAAACTCCAAAATAACCATAAATCTCAAAACAACAAATAACGATTAATAAATGATATGCATTATAATAACATAATTAACTATTATAATTAATGCATAGATTTAAACGTGTCTTAGCGTGTCTTAGACGAGTTAGACAGGTTTAATCTGTTTAACCCGCTATTTAATCGTGTCATAAATGAGTTGGACCCGTTTATAATCCAAGTCCATATAAGCTCAACCCGAACCCGCTTAATTTCGTGTCGTGTAGCAAATTGTCAGCCCTATGGGTAAGCAGTGTTATATGTTTTAGATATATTGTCAAAATTTGAAAATTGTTTGATTATGCCCCTCTTTCAAACGGTGTCAACACTATGTTTCAATAAGGGGCACAATTGATTTATGTTTATAGTTTTGAGAGTATATTCAAAATACAAAGTTTAAGAGGGGTTTATTAGTTTTAGAGGTGAGAGTTAAGAGTACTTTAACATCTTTTTCTTTTAATTTTTTATTTAAAGATCTATATTACTAATATAAGTAATACATTAATGGCTAGACTCATAATATTAGATCCTGTAACTACACTTGTTTTGATTAGCTAGTTCCTACACTTACTTTTTACTGTTTCTGGTCCCTCAGTTAAGGAACAACATTACGCTAAATCTTTCGTTGGCAGGGGTAAAACTAACTTTTGTGAAATGGATGGACATAATTATATATATATTTTTTTAAAACTAAATATATAAACATAATTTTATTTATTTAAAAAAAAGATAAAAAAATTGAAGAGTATTTTCGTTAAAAAAATTGCATGAATAGAAATTTAATTTATGGATTGATCTTGGATAATAAAAATTGGGCTTTTTACACAAACAACCTACTTTGCCCACTTTATAACTTTTATACGGGTGCAGGTTTGAGTTTTCTAAACTACCATGTGCGGACTGAATTATAACTTTTATACGGACTCTATATATCAAACCCTAACAGCATACAAATCATAATTTCATTTATTTTCTCTCTGCTCATCATTCAATTCTCTCTTCCTCTCAGTTCTTCCTCTCTCTTTTTTACCGTTCGCCGTCTTCCGCTGAGCCGTCCTCTGTTCCTCCGCTCCTCCGTCATCGTTCTCATCACCGTCTCCGTTGTCATCTTCGTCAACGCCATAATCTCCTCGGCTCATCGTCGTCATCTATTTGATTTCAGATCTATAATTTATTAATTTTTCTTCTTCTTCTTCTTCTTCTTTTTTATTTTCAGATCTACAATTTTTTTACTGTTTTTTCACCATTAAACATGTATAGAGATTATATTTTAAGAATATTATACTAATTTCATGTTATGTAATATAAATTTATGGTTATATGGAATAAATTTTTGTTATTTCTGTATTTTTTGTGTTTGGTTGTATTTCTGTGTTTTTTATTCTGCAGTTCGATTTATTGATGATGGTTGATTGCTGAAATATTATAATATTACAGTATTTTTGATTTTATGTTGATTTTGTGTTGATAATTAGTTGGTATTTCCTTAATTTTAACATTAAAAAAATTTATTCTAAAAAAACATTAGCAAATTAGATAATTTTGTGCGTGAAATAATTAAAAAAAAAACAAAATCTAAATGAGATTAAATAAGGATATGTTAGCATTATCATGTTGACATGTTGTTGACTTCTTGTTGATATTTTATCGATTGTCACAATTTTTCAAAAAATTATGTTTTATTTTATTCCTTATGTTGATTCGTTGTTGATTTATTGTAAACATTATGTTCATATGTATTTCAACTTTTTTTGATTTTTAATTTTATGTTGACATGTTGTTGATATACTGTTGATAATATGTTGATTTTTCAATCATTGAAAGAAAAATAAACTTAGTCTTAAATTGATGTATTAATGAGCTATTGATATGTTTTTGATAATATGTTGATTGTTTTTGACTTAAATCAATCAATGTTCTAATTTTACAAACATCTTAACTAAATTAGCATTAATTGTTGATTCTTTGTTGATTTATTGTTGACATTATGTTGATAAGTATTTTAACTTTTTTTTATTTTCAATTTTATGTTGACATGTTGTTGATATACTGTTGATAACATGTTGATTTTTCAATCATTAAAAGAAAAATAAAGTTAGTCTTAAATTACTGTATTGATGAGTTATTGACATGTTTTTGATAATATGTTGATTGTTTTTGGCTTAAATCAATCGATGTTCTTATTTTACAAACATCTTGACTAAATTAGCATTAATTGTTGATATCATGTTGACATTATGTTGATAACTTGTTAATATGATAGTAGTAATTCTACTAAAGAACAACAAATGTACAAAATGTTTAAAATAAATGAATCAGATAAAGATATTAGCAGAGTAAGTAATCAAAACAATATGAAAAAACAACAACAATAATTCAAATGAAAAAATAAAATTATTCTTACATATAAAAATAAAAATATATTAAATATACAACAACACAACAGTTCACAAATTAAAAAAATCTATTTTAAAATATATTTTTTTCTCAATTCTCTTTGCAGCTGCACAGTTTCTTCAAAATCGCTTGTATAATTGTTTTGCGTTCCACCTCATATACCTAACTAAATTTCGACAAAGACGATTATGATACAGTTTCATTTCATCCAACGAAAGTTTATTTCACAGACAATATTATCTTATTTGTCAATGTTAAAATAAAAAGAATCAGTAGATATCAACATAATATCAACATAAAGTCAACATAAAATCAACAACACTGTAACATTACAATAATTCAGTAATCAATCATCATCAACAAATCGTTCTGCAGAATAAAAAAAACGCAGAAATACAACAAAACACAAAAAAATGCAGAAATAACAGAATTTTATTATATAAAATCACAAAATTATTCTATAGAACATGAAATAAGTATTGGATTCTTTAAAAATACTCTTTATACATGTTTAATGGTGAATCAACAGTAAAAGATAAACAAATTACAGATCTGAAAATAAAAAAAAAGAACAAAAAATTTCAGATCTAAAACTAAAAAGATAAAAGAAAGATGGCGCGGCGAGACAAAGGCGGAACGATGGAGGCGAAACGGCGAAGGCGGAACGACGAAGGCAGAACGGCGGAACGGAGGAGGCGGAACGGCGGAAGCGAAGGAGCAGAAATCGTGAAAATTTTCTTTCACAGCTCAAAAGAAATCGTGGAGAAGAAGAATAATTGAGAGAAATAAGAAAAATCGTATAAAAGAAAGGAATTTGAAGTACAAGTTATCAAAGTAAGAAAATGAGGTAGGTAAAGTAAAGATTTGGGTTGGGCCGTATAAAAGAAAATAATGGCTGATTTCCTGTATTTTATATAAAAAGCCCATAAAAATTAGATTTGAACCGAACTTGACTTCAATATAAAAAGAAAGTCGGATATAATTGAATCCAATTCGATCCATGTAAGTATACATCAAATTAGAGCTAATTAATGTGATTATATGAAGAAAACTATACTAGATATACCTTTTTCTTATTTTCAGTTGTCTTATTCATATTGTTTTCTTTTCTTTACTTTTGCTTATACCTTTATTTACTTACTATAAAGAATACTAAAAGTTATAAGATTATGGCCAATTTTGGCATTTCAAGAAGTAGAGGTACTCAAGTGATAGAAGATAAGAAGAAAGAGGTGAAGATAAGCACACACAAAAACAGTGTGCGCGAAAATCAAATCAGTTCAATTCGATTCGATAATAATAAAAATTTAGATTTTAGTTTAGTTTGATTTTGCCTATAAAAAATATTAGTTAGATTTTAACGTAAACCGAATCAAAAGTAATCGAACAAAACTGAACAATCAACATAATCAAATCGACCAATTCATTTTGAAAATTTGTACTTTTTTCTTAAATTTTGGCTCAATACAATTTTGACGAAGATAGAAATTTTAGTTGGATTCATTTTAATTTGAAACGAATAAACCTCTAATCAAAAGCCAACAAGAAATAAACAAAAAGATAGAGAAGGGATGGGAGAAAATGGAAGGAAGTGATGCCCTCAATCATAGTCTGACCCCACTAACTTCAATTCCTTCATTAAGATAAATTAAAATAATAAAAAAAAGTAACATATAGAGAGAAAGAACATGTCAAATTTCACATGCAAACATGTGCAATTTTTATTTTCAATTTCATCCCTATTCTTCTTTTAAAAAATTAACAAATAGTGAGACTAATGTTCATTTTCTGCCTCATAAAAAAAAAAAGTTGAATCCCATGTGAAATAGCAACTTCCATGCTATAGTAAGTACTTTCTTCTTCATATTCTTGTTTATCTTTCATATAATTAGAGTGAGAATTAAATGATATTAAATTGATTTAATTATTTATATTATATTAAGTGGATTAATGGTGGAGAGGTGAAAGGTAATGACGTGGCCCACATGGGGATTATGCCTAAGGCAACAAAATCTTTATTAAAAGAAATAAAATCAACATTTCATCTCATGAAAAGTGCAAATTATAATGGGAAAGATTGAAGGGTATCATATGTATATTTAAGTTGAGGATTGCACATGTGTCACATGCATGGGCTGTGCTTAATTCTTCTGTAATTATAATTAGGCATAAAAAATGAGAAAATGAGAAATTTTATTAATTTTTATTTAAAATATAATTAAAATTATTTAATTTTATTTGTACTTATAATTAAATATATCTTGTTTATGTAGTATTGAATATGAATGGTTGTCTTATATAGATAAATTGATTCAATTGAAATAAAAATAAACTAAATATCAGAAAAATATTTAACAGTTTTAATTTGATTAAAGATAGACTATATTTAATAAATTTAGTGATAATCAAAATAAAACCTTTCACATAAAAAATAAAAACAAAAGCAAAAGTCATGTAGAACACTGCCTTATTATCATCATCATATTTGATAGATTGAAAGTATTATTAATAAATCTAATTAAAACTTTGAATTGTTTATTGTGTTAACTAAAGTTACATTCTATGAAATACATTCGATTTTATAAGAAGTAATGCACCGAGGATAGCAAAAAAAGGCAAAAATAATATAGCAATGAAAATTTTGTTTAAACAAACCACATTTAAGATCATTCATCAACAATTTTGCCATTATTAGACTTAAAATGAAATAATGTTAGTAAGAATCAAAATAGAAATCATAATCTTTTCAATACATTAAAAAGTGTCCAATTCAACTTATTGTGTTTTGAAGTTGATGGTCTTCGCAATGTATTTCCCTCGACGAGCATGGAAGATTATGGACAACGCCTTGATTTAAATTTCATTTTTAGACCGTTTTTTCATTTTATAAAGAATTTTGATCTTATTTTGAACTGAAACACATATATATTAAAATAAAAACTCAAAAATTACCCATGTATCGACATAAAATTAAGGTAAAGAGAGAGATATATAGTCGAGTTATATTTTTTTATTAACACATAAGCATTACTAACTTATGGTGCTATAGAGTGGAAAACTAGAAGATGAATATTTCACAGGTCTTTTTGGAGGCCCTGGCCTCTCCTAGAAAAAAAAACAAGCGATAAAAAGTTTATGGTTAGTAAAATTAAATTTAGGAAACTTAGGGTTATAAATTGAAATTTTAAAATTTTAGTGGAATAAAGGAAAGATGGCGGAAATAAATGATGGTGAAAACAACGCCACTTTCAAGATATACGATTTAGAAATTTGATTTCCAAGATTTTTGATAACAAGTTTTCCTATCAAAAAGAGAAGGGATTTTTTGAAAAATACCCTTACGGTGGGAAAATATTTTTTAAAAAATATAATTTAACCAATTTGAATTAATTAATACAGTTTGATTTTTAAAAGTTGTAAAATTAGACTTTTTGATTGTAAAAATACGACTTTTTTTGCAAAAATACTATTTCCATAAAATTTCTAAATTTTATTTTCCTAACGGTTTACTAACAGAGAAATTTACTATCGGTTTACTATAAATTTACTATCGGTTTATTTTTAAAAAAAATCACTATTAGTTATTTTTTAAATCATAAAGTTAAGTAAATTATTGATTAGTTTACAATCTGTTTAATTTCAATATTATAAAACATAATAAAAAATAGTTTCAGTTTATTTTATTTTAGTTTAATAAAATAAATTTACTATTAGTTCACTATCAATTTACTTAAAAAAAATAAGTTTACTGTTAGTTTACAGTCATTTTACTATCGGTTTATAAGTTTACTATTAATTTATTGTCAGAACTATAAAAAATATAGTAAACTATTTTGTTTAGTTTACAATCAAATTCTTTTATGTATGAAATTAGTTTTAGTTTGTTTATGTTTAGTTTACCATCGGTTTACTTTGAGTTTACTTAAAGATAAATTTATTATTAGTTTATTATCGGTTTATTTTCAATTTACTAATAAAATAAGTTTACAATTAGTTTATTATCGGTTAGTATTGGGTAATCTTTAACTCCAGATTACATTCAAAAAGTAAAATTTATTTGTGAAGCCTAACACCAAACAACAATTAAATAAATTTCTGGTGCTCTTTTTAAAAATTTAAAAAGTTTTTTTGCAACGTTTAGAAACGTTAGAGGGGCCAAATGGCTAAAACAAACTAAAAACCTTATGTGCTCTTTCAAAAAAAAATTATAGGTTAGATTTTAAGGTTAGATTTTAGGAGTTAGGAATGGAAGAGTTTATGTCTAGGGTGGGCGGTCGACGGTGATCAACGTTGGCCAAAGATGATGGCTTGTGATGGTGGACAACTATATATAGCTCGTAGCAAATGTATATGAGTGAATGCACAAAATTAGTGAGATATTAACATATGTCTACAACCAGCAATTGTAAGAGTGTATGTATATAACTAATAAGACGCTGACAGATGTCAATATGTATCAAATGTTTTTGAAATAATTATAAAATGTAAAGTAAACTGAAAGTAAAACAAATTCAGTAAATATTTATAAAACTGAAAATTAGTTAAATATGAACTAACTAAGACAAATCTTCAAAAAATACCAAACATTTACAAATTTTGTCAATTATGACTAAATTTTTTAAAATTTGCAAATATAACCCGTTTTAACAAATTATATTTCTTTTATAGCCAAATTCTGATCAAACCGATTTTCTTGCCAACATGACAACCATGTATATAAGATTTACTCGCAATAAAATATCAAACGTCTGCGTGTTGTGTCATAATAAAAAGTTTAATCACAATAAAAAAAACAAACTGATTCAAAAATGGCTATAAAAAGAACATAATTTGCCAAACGGATTACATTTGCAAATTTTGAAAGATTTGGTCATAACTGACAAAAATCGCAAAGGTTTGGTATTTTTTGAAGGTTTAGCCAACTAACTAAGGTTTTACTAGAAGTAAACTAACAAAGGTTACTAAAAATAAATTGTAAGTAAATTGAAAATAAATTAATTAAAGTTTTATTGAAATTAAATTTTACTGAATATAAAATAAAGTAACTAAAGTTTTACTAAAAGTAAACTAAAAGTAGACCCAACGAAATATTTTCAAATAAAAATAAGAAAATAATCAAAATGAACTGATGACAAGTAGCGACGGTCGAAGGCAGCACCTGGCGATGTCCGGAGGTGGGAAATGGGATGATGTCTGAAGGTGGGGATGATGGGATGGTGGGGAACAATAGTTAGTGGCACTAATGGTAATTACTCCTTCCGTCCTGTTTAAGAAGAGACAAATGACTTTTTCACATAGATTAAGAAAGCATTAACTATTATAGTGTTTTCTTATTTTACCCCTATTTATGATAGTGTTGTATTTTTTGTATAGACTAATAGTCATTAATTATGGAAAGAAAATAGGGGGTAAAAAAGGAAAATTTATATAAATTGGCACAGAAAACACGATATGGCCTTTTTAAGTGGGACAAATAAAAATGAAATATGTTCCTTCTTAAATGGGACAGAGGGAGTACATTAAAAAGTATGATAAACACCATTTAAGAAGGGACATATTTCTCAATGTATCATACTCCTTCCATTTGGTATTAGTTGACGTGTTTGGAGTTGGCTCATCACATATTAAGAAATCAGTTAATATCTTTTAAATGCATATCCAAATGACTAATTTGACTCGTATGCTAACAATCTCTAAATCATAATGATAGTATATTATAGTGGACTAGGCGTATGGACCCATAGATTAGATTGTTGTTTCAGGGCAAACATGGAATGTAAAGTCTAAAAATGCATTGAATGCATAAAACGCCAAGTATTTCCAAACAAGAAATCACCCCTAAAACGTCATCTAATATGAAATGGAGGGAGTATTTTTTAAAATATATTTTTGAAAATATATATTGAGAAATATATATTGAGAAAGTTATTCTAAAATATATTTTTGAAAATATTTTACATATACATTGAGAAAGTTATTCTAAAATATTTTTAATTAAAAATATTTTTTATGAAAATATTTAGTCAATGGGTAATTTTTTAGAATAGTTTTATCTTTAGAAATAATTTACATTTATATAGTTATTTTAAAAATACTTTTAATCAAATAAATATTTTACAAAAAATTAATCAATAATTTTTTTTATTATATTTCTTTTATCTCGTAAGCATTTATCAATTAATTCTTTTTCTTTTTGATTCGATGAAAACAAAGAGGTGTTGAAAAGATGAAAATTTTGAAGTTCGGTTGGTAATTTTTTTCTTTGGTTATCAAAATAACATTTTTTATAGACTAATAACCAAATATTAATTTTTTATTTCAATAATTTGAGTTTTCTAATTTAAATAATTAAAATTGATGAGATATATCTCAAATGATATAAGCATTGGCAACAAACTATTAGGTTGTGAGTTCAAATTCTCTCACAAACGCTCTCCCCTCCCTAATTATTAAAAAATAATAATTAAATATTACACTTCCAACAACGTTTTAAAATTCCAACATTATTTGCTTATGTGGCAACCATATTATTAGTATATTAAATTCCAACGTTTTAAGATTTTGCAAATAAAATCCCGACGTTTCGCAATTTCGCGACTTATAGCCTAAAAAAGATGATAAAATGGCTGGAATCAGAACTTGGGCTATAATTTGCAAAAATTGAAAAAGTTAGAATTTTTTTCGTAAAATTTCAAACGTTAGGCTTAAATCGCTAAAAAAGTGAAACGTCAGGATTTGTTTCGCCAATACCCCTAAAATCTATACATACTAAAAAAATTAATGTTTTTTAAATTAACTAATAAAAATTAGTTTAAAATTATAATTAATTAGATTATAATTATAATTTTTAATTATATTGGTAGAGATATAATTGATTTAAATTTTATTAAAAGATTAAATAAATCAAAAACCGCCAATGTTATTATTAAAATTTATTTTGGACACCTCACTTTAAGGGCCCTATCACAAAATCCCATAAGAAAAAAATCACAAAACCCTCTAAGTTTAATGACGACGCTCACAAAATCCATTTTACCTAAAAATGACCAAAATCTCCCTAAAAATCATTAATTAACTAAAAAAATCAAACCCAACCAAACCCAATCAAACTCAAAACCACCTACCTAACCCCCTAACCGGCACTCACCTAGCGCCGACCTCCGCCACTGCCGGAACAGACCCAGATTGGGGTTTTCCTTCAGCGAAGGACAAACCCAACTTCAACGAAGCACGAACCCAATTTAGGGTCTGTTCTTCGTTGAAGGTCAAATCTAGATAGGTCTGTTCCAGCGATGGCGGTGGTTTCTGGCGATCACAAGTGTTTGGGTGCCAGTTAGGGGGTTGGATAGATGGTTTTGAGTTTGATTGAGTTTGGTTAGGTTTGATTTTTTTTAGTTAACTAATGACTTTTAGGGATATTTTGGTCATTTTTGGAAAAAAGGGGTTTTATGAGAGCCGTCATTAAATTTAGGGGATTTGTGATGTTTTTTTAGGGGGTCTTGTGATAGGGGGCCAAAATTGAGGTGTCATAGTTGATTATTAGCCCAAAATTTTAAATCTCGCCACTCCGACCATCACCCACTCCCACTCCGGCCAGCGCTTGTTTACATTCTGGCCACCAATCATCTTCTTCATAGCTGGACAAGACGAAAATGTTGTCTTCTCCAGCCTTGGAACACCGTCTTCTCCATTTGTCTTTTCCGGCCATGGAGAAGACAAGATCTATCTTCTCCAGTAGACTATCACAACTTCAACACCATTAACAATTTGTATATTCACAAATGCATCATATCCTTCGAGATCAAATCTACCATCGGGCAAATACGGGGTTTTGATGGTTGTTATTAGTCTTAGAGATTTTATGTCCTCTAATGAAGTTCTACAAGTATTAGATAATGAGATGATGTATCTGTAAAATCCATTCTAAAACCAAACATGTAAATTGTTAGCGAGAATAGTTGACCGCAGTTTAGATGCCCATAGACGAGATATGTCTTCTCCATGGTTGGAGAAGACGAACAAATATTATCCATGGCTAGAGAAGACGACATGCTTGTATTCTCCAACCATGGAAAAGATGATTGGAGGCCAGAATGTGAGAGGACGGTGGCCAAAGTGGCGGGATTTAAAAATTTGAGATGAATTTGTATTAATAAAAATGGCGGTTGTTGATTTATTTGATTTTTTTGATAAAATTTGAACTAATTATATATCTATCAAATATATTTAAAAAATTATAATTATAATTCTAAACTAATTTTATTAGTTAATTTAAAAATATTAACTTTTTTAATATATATATATAAATTTATAATAATATAATTAATTGATTTGAGTTAAAGATTGGGTTTGATTTCGGTTTGGTTATTATGTAGTTTGTCATGTGGTTTGGTTGGATGAAGGGTGTTGCCACGTCATCAATTTGCTAAGTCAGCAGTGACATGGCAGACAAGTTGGCAAAAATTCGGTTCAATTCGAAAAATAGTTATAAAAGTAACGAATATGCTAAAATGGACTAATCATGCCAATTTTCAAAATTTTGCATATAGCTGACAAAAGCGGCAAATATTTAATATTTTATTAGGATTAACCTTTTTAAATTTTAGCGTTGTCAAGTTAAGGCTGATTTAATATAACATATACCAAACAACTCTAAAAAAAATAGGTAAGAATTTTTTTTTAAGTCGTGTTATTTGGTATATTTACAATTTAGAACATTTTTGATACAATATTATTTTTATGTTAAAATTAGCATTGAAAAGGTGACAACTTATTTCGATTGTATAACTTCAAATACTCCATCCGTCCTACGTAAAAAGTCTTATTTTCTTTTACACACAGATTAAGAAAACATTTATTATTCTTGTCTTTTCATGTTTTTTCATATTTTGCCCCTATTAATTATAGTGGAATTTTTCAAATTGTTCTTTTAAGATAACTAAAAAAAGGGTAAAATAGGGTATTTAATAGAAAAACATTCCAAAAATAGTAATGAGAATTTTTAAATGGGACATCCCAAAATAGAATATGAGACTTTTTAAATGGGAAGGAGGGAGTATATTTTTTTTCCTGGTTGATATTGATAAGCACTAAATTAAATTAATTATTAAGAGAAACATTTAAGTAGCAATTTGTCCTCTCAACTTGTAAGCAATGAGCAATTAACATATAAATTAACCTTGTGGGCAAATTAATAATGAACTTGCTGATTATGGGCAATTAGTCCCATTTTGGACCTCCTCAACTTTTAAACTAATTGTCTTCAATTGGCAATTTGTCCCCTCAACTTATAAATTAATTTACCAAAATGAGGTTAATTGCCCATAATCAGCAAGTTCATGACTGATTTGCACATAAAATTAATTTATATGTTAATTACCCATTAGTTACAAGTTGAGGGAGCGAATTGATGCTCTTAACAGAAGAGATGAGCTATCATTTTATTATATTAAAATGTGTTTTACTATTAAAGAAACTATTTAATGAGATTGTGCAAATAGAAAGAATAAATAGAAAGTGAAAAAAAAGGAAGCAAAAAAATATTTTACAATAATGAACTTTTAGAAAAATAACGTCAAAATTATAATTAAATAAAGACTAGTTATTCAATGTCAAAGTTTGACATATGCTAAATACACCATATGTCAAATTTGGCATTAATTATTAACACTACACTCATTAACACTCCATTTTATGATTGCATTGTTATGCTCTAAAGGTTAAGTTAATAAACCACTCATAACATATTGTTAATTTGTTACCAATAAGCTCCATGAAATTCACTTTACAAATTACATTCCATCAATAAAGAAATTGACAACAAACCATAAATTTTTCATTATTTTTCCGTATATTTTTTTTAGATAAAATCAAGAAACAGTGAGAAAAAAAAAATCAAACAATTAGAAGCATATGTAAGTTCTTGGCATCAAACCAAAATATACAATTACAAAAAACAAATGATCAATGACAACTTCACCTCCTTCAAAGAAAAGTTAATGGTGTCTGCCATGCCATCTTCCTACTTGAAGAACAACTTTTGAACCTCATCACCAACAAGATTTTCCAAAACATAAAAAAAGGGCTCTTGTTTGTAAGTAGTTCTGAATGGCAGTCCCTATTTGAAAACAAAAGGGCTAGCCTGTGGCTCTATAGTAAAAACTTAGCCACCATATACTCTAAATCTAATCTTGTAGTTATATGCATTTCCCTGTGTGTTTATTCTAAGAGAATGGAAAAAATAATGGGTGCTATCATAATTTATAACCCCAGAATGAATGCATGTATCTCAGACCAGCTAGAGACTGTATATAGAACACCCGGAACGCGGTTCCAGGGGTGAGATGTACCTTCGACGAGTTCTTTCTGCTTCTTTACCACACCGGAGAATAGCGGTACAAATGAGATGCCAAACTGAATTCCTAGTCTCCTTAAGCTTGGGCTTGAACCAATCACAATTCCTATATCTGCTTTGAGCAGGCAAAGTAAGTCCCCAAGCGAACCTCCAATGTAGATCGTCAAATGCTGGCGAGCGTTTTTGCTTTGCTTTGCTAAGACACTGCTGAAAGTTTGAAGCTTTTCTGTTGGGCATTCTACTATCATCTTAATATCACCCGTTGTAACAGTTTCGTTGTATACCAATTCATTTGAATGTACTTGCACAGCATTCAGATTCCCTGATCATAATATAAAACTCCGTATCAGAAGAAAGAAACTAGCAAAAGAAACTTTTTAAGAAAAAAGAAGGTATCTTTCACTAAAAGTATTTCTATCACTTGCTGATTATATACTCGATGCAGTCTAATTGAACAAAAATCTTGCCGCTTATTATTGGTTATGGTTTACTAGTCGAGAAAACCTCCAACAGAAATTAAAAGTGGATTTTCCATTTGCAGAGTTTTACAAGTGTAGAATAGTGCAGGGAGTATGAAGCATAGCTACATCCGATCACTGTTAAATTACTACTTAGACACAACGTTAACACTAAAATGCAAGTGAAAAATAAACTTTATCAAATGATAATCTAAGAACGTTACAACAGATACCTGATGAGAAGGCGGATCTAATGAGATCCCCACACCAAGCATAGGAAAGGACATGAAGGTCAGTTTTCAGATTTTCGTCTCGGACAATCTTCTGGAAAAACCCTTTACAACCATCCTGAAAAACCAGTTGTTGACCAGCTTTTTTAGTATCCTCTAGATTTATGCCCTTCAAAACTCCAGACTGAACGACTCTTGCATTTGCCCTTCTTTCAAACTCTGCAAGTTGTTCAAGAGCTTTATAGAGACCTTCATAATCAAATCCTTTTGCTGCAACAAAAGAAGAGAGTACCAGGAAAATTTAATCTCAATAACAGCAACACAATTGATGAAGAGAGCAAATAAAACGCAACCGAACAGTAAGAAACCTGTTTCACGAGGCATTATGCTTTCTATGCATTGATCATGTTCTTCCACATACTGTGCAGAAAGAACGCCCCATGTGCTCCTCAAATCAGCTGATGACATCCGAGCGAGCTTGGTTTCAGATCCATTGACGTCAGCCTTTGGTGCTGTTAATATTACAAGCTCAGCTAAAATGGCTGCTGAATCAACAGTTGTGCATGTCATGTCAAAATCGCAGAATATGGTGATGTGGGAATCAGCAATTGTTTTCACCCGAGACAAAGGCACTATGGTTTGCTGGACAATGGGTTGAGTACAGAAAAAATCTACTTTAAGTTTCATAGCCTGAAGATATAGCTTTTCCAAGACCTCAAGTTCTTCACTAGTCAAAGAAATGCTTAGCCTATCGAGCACTTCCTCTATTTGCACAGTTGATGCCTGAATTCAGTGAAAAGGAAAAAAATAACTAAAAAACTGTACACGTACTTATTTGTTCAGAAAAGTACAGAAAAAACTGAAGGCAGAAGCTAAAATGCAAAGTATTTTAACAAACCTCAAAGCTATCAGAGCAATAATTATCAATCCACTTTCTGTAAATGCACTTGTTATCATCAGGATCAAGAAGAGACTGTATTTCTTTACAAATAAAGGAACGGAGCCTCATGAATGGTGCCATAGCACTAAGTGTATAAGCAGCAAGCTTTACCCTCTCAAAAGGAGTTACAATTTTACAAGGAACTTTTTCTGCTTCAACTTTACCGGACGCTGTTGCCAACAAAAAATCAGTATATTTGAGAGTGGCCATGGAGGGGGTGATCTCTGCTGGAAGTTCAAAACCCCATTCCTGTATTGCAGTAATTTTGCTTGAGAATACGTAATTTAAAATGGGTATTCACATACTTGCAAACAACAATACACATAATATTCATATCGAGAAGAAACTACAAGCAATTAATATTCCCCATTAGTCAATAGGTCAACGGGGAGGCATTATTGAGTACATGCTGGTTCTCAAGTTCGAGTACCATTGCCCGCCGACCCCCTTTTCAAGGTAAAAAAGAAGCAATCATTGTTCAATATTTATCCAATCCTAGTAATCACTGCCCTCCCAGACAAATACTATCAGTATATGTTACATAAAACACGCTGATACCATAAACAGAAAACAGCGGCGGAACTACATATTTTCAATATTTATCCAACCCTAGTAATCATTGCCCTCTTAAACAAATACGATCAATCTGGGTTACACGAAAAGCACTGATACCTTAAACAGAAAACTGCGAAACCACATATTTCCATTTTTTTCCAATCCTAGTTATCACTGCCCTCCTTGATAAAACTATCCGTCTTATGTTATACGAAAAACGCTGATACCATAAACAGAAAACGGCAAAACCACATATTTCCATTTTTTTCCAATCCTAGTTATCACTGCCCTCCTTGATAAAACTATCCGTCTTATGTTATACGAAAAACGCTGATACCATAAACAGAAAACGGCAAAACCACATATTTCAATATCTATCTAATCCTAGTAATCATCGCCCTCCTAGACAAAACTATCAATCTATGTTATGCGAAAACGGCGATACCATAAACAGAAAACGGAAAAACCAGATATTTTCAATATTTGTTCAACCCTAGTAATCATTGCCCTACTAGGCAAATACTATCCATCTATGTTATATGAAACACACTGATACCATAAACAGAAAACGGCAGAACCACATATTTTCAACATTTATTCAATCCTAATAAGCATTGCCCTCCTAAACAAAAAGACTATTAATCTATGTATACGAAAAACGCTGATACCATAAACTGAAAACGGCAAACCACGTCTTTTCAATATTTATTCAATCCTAGTAATCACTGCCCGCCCAGACAAAACTATAAATCTACATTATACGAAAACCGTTAATACCTTAAACAGAATACTGCAAAACCACGTATTTTCAATATTTATCCAATCCAAGTAATCATTTCCCTCCTAGACAAATACTATAACTCTATATTATACGAAAAACGCTGATACCGTAAATAGAAAACGGCGAACCCACATATTTTTTACACAACAATAGATTAAAATAAAAAGTTCGGTAGTTTTAAAAGCATCTCCGGAAAAGGAAATGCCGAAACATAGGATTCGATAAGTCCGCACAACTTAACTATTACCTTTTTTGTTTTTGAAACCACTTAGCAATTAACTTAAAGAAACCTAATAGAGCTCAAAACAAGAATGCCAAGACAAGCAACATTTATTCGGTTAAATAAAAAAACATCCTAAATAAAGAAACAAACAATAAACATTGACATAAATAAGAAACCTTTAGATAAACTAAAACAAACAAACAATAAAACATACACGGACAAGAGCATGGTAGTTGTTAAGATGGCCTTTCACGCGTTTTCTCAACTTGCGAATGGCATCCTTGTCTTCATCATCATCTGCACATTCTTCCGCCAGTTCATACCTGTAAAAAGGGCAAGATAACATCATTATTATTAAATGGTATAAACGCTCGGCAGCATTCTGACAAGTTCGTTCGCGGGTTCTTTCTATTCCTCCCACGAGCGCTCCCGTCCCGATTATCATAAAAGAACATAAAATATAAATTGAATTAAAAGAAAGAAAAGGGTACATACGCATGGGAAAAAGATTGAAGAAAGTGAAGATCTTGAGAGATATAAAGAACGAACGAGTCAGTATCCAAATCCCCAGAAGCTAAACTGACAAAAAAAGGACTGTACTTTGCAAATATCCAATCAGTTCTTGAATTTAACAGAAACTTTCTTGCAGCCGGCGCTACCATTTCAGGCATATTATTGAAATATTCAAGAATTGAAACAAAAGGGTATTAATAAAGACGAAAACTTTCTTGTTTTTGTAGGGAGAGAAGGCGGCGAGTGAGTGAGGTGAGTCGACTCGGTTGTAAAAGAATGGGTCTTTGCTGTTAACTGAAGGAATGGAATGGAGAGTTTGAGAGGTAAAGTCAAATGGGTGTGTTTGGTGGGAGGAAGGGACTACTTAAACAGAACCCTTCTTTTTCATTGGTGCACTGCTATTTTTAATTGCTATTTTTTAATTCATTAATTCATTATAATTAAATGTATTTAACAATATGATTTGTAGACAACTTATTTTAGTAATTGTGTTTTATTTGATAATTTAAATTTAACATCTTGTTAGGGTTTCTGATTTCTTTTATGGAAAACGCGCTATTTGTCTATACAATTTTTTTAATAGAATGTGAACAAAATGCTCATTAAAATTACATTTTATAAGACTATACTCCAATCTGTTTAACTTTTAAAAAACAAATCACCCTTTTTAAAATCTTGTTTGATCATGATAAACATACAATTAATAATCTATGATTACTAATCAATGTCTTTTATTTGAAAACTATTAAGAAATAATGAATAAACGATATAGCTAAAGATAAGTTGAGAGTTGAGAGCATTCAACAATGGAGGAAAGAGAAGTTTGCTGAACTTTAAGATAATTATAAAATATCTCATTCTAGTTGAAAACTTTTTTATATTATATTGTTTAACTAGGTTTTTCTTCTTCTTTTGATCATCTTTTATTATTTCTTTTAAGATGAATTATTTAATAAAATGTGAATTACTTAATATGTTAGAACAATAAAAAGAAAGCAGACATATTTAATGAGTTAAATAATATGCAGATAGATTCGTGTTGGACGGATTGGGTATTTGATAGTATCATATTTGGTGCTCATTAATCGAGAATTGAACAAATCTATATAAATAAAAAATTATTTATACTAAATTTAAATATAGCTACATATTTAATACTTAATAATCAAATTAGAAAAACTCCTTATTAATTGACTTAAAACATAAATGGTTATATAATTTGAATTAAAATCATTATTATTTAATATTAATTAAATTACTTAAATTTAATAGGAGTAATATTTAATATAGCAATTTAGTATTTGATTGGAATAAATATGTTTTCTATATTTTGTGTGCTCAAAACATTTTAGGACTATGCGCACGACAATGTGAGATAGATTTTTGTAATGTTGATAGAGTCGGAAAATATAGTTTGATGCCTGGCTCGGTGAGAGTACCACATTGGTTCGGATGGCTATTATACCAATTAGGGGCGAAACCACCATATGGCTAGGGTGTATTTCAGCACCGGTTGAGGCCAATTGTATTTCTAAAAAAAATATTTATTCATTTCAAACGTTAATATTAAAAAATTAAAAAAATCAATTAAAAACTATATTTAAAAAAATGATATCCTCAAATTGAAATGATAAAGACCCATTAATCATTCTCTGTAGCATGGAGAACGTCAAAGAAGTACCAAGTTCCTATCATGAAACATTTTATTTAATATTTGATGAGATGAAACATTTTTAATATAATATTTGAGGCATTTTGGTCTCCTCAAATTGGTGAGAAGCCCTTTCAAAGCAATGTTTAAATGTTTTATTTTAACTTCTCAACGCGCATGTCAATCAAGAAAACCAAAGAAAAGCATCCAAATAAGTTCACACATTTTGAATTTTTTTTTCTTCTAATAAGACTAAACAAATACATGGATAAAAGTATATCTTTTCGGATAACTTTAAAGACATTTTCCTATATTATTATGTTCTATTTGAAATTTAAATATAAACTCAACTTCTTTAAGAGTTACTTGAATATAAAATTAATTAAATAGTATATTTTTGATTGCAATAATGACGAGAAAAATATTCAAATTTGGTCATCTCAAATTATGTAGTAGGAAAATAAAAATACAGAAATAAAAAAATCAAAATTCTGTGAAAAAAATTATTTACAAAATTAGTGCAGAATTATACTAGAATATATATAAAAAAACACCTAAAACATAAAAAAACAAAAAAACAATCAATTAAACACCATAAATATATTAATAAGACACATAAAACACACAAAAAGTCGTCACGTTGACCATATATTGACCGCCATTGACTGAAAACAATTTCAGCAAATGGTCACCGAGCTCCGACAAAATAAACCTGAGAAATTTTTAATTAGACTCAGTCCAACACGTTATCCACGGACTAAGTCTTTCACAAAATGACACGTCATTAAAATGATGGCAATCTTGTAATATTATTATTCAAATGTGTAAATAAGTAAAAAAAACAAATTTATAAAATTGTCATTGTTTTAATGACATGTCATTTTATAATAGGTTTAGTATACGGATGACGTGATAAGCTGAGTCTATATAAAAATCTATGTATACACCTAAACAATATATATATATAAAATCAGCGAACAGAGGGTCAACGCGCCTCTTAAACTTGTGACATGGGGTTATCTAACTCAATTTATATATTCTTTTAACCAACTAACCCCAAAACCTTCATTTTTTGGTCAAATAACCCCATAATTGTATTTTTAAAACACATAAAATACAAATCGGAGGTAAGGGATGCAAAAAAGTAAATAAATACTTCCTTAATTGTTGTGATATAATTATCCTAAATCTATTTTTTGAAATAAAAATAAAAATTATGGAGTTATTTAACTCAAAAATGAAAAATTTTAGGGTTAATTGTTTAAAAAAAAGTATAAATTAAATTAAAATATTCCGTGTCACAAGTTCAGGGACGTGTTGAGTTTTTATTCTAAAATCAGCTGAATATTCATAAAAGGAAAAGAAGCAGCCAAATGTAGTATATATGATGATATAAAATTGGGTCTGATTCACATCCTCCAACAATGAAACAACGTGGAAAATTGTCATGGCTGACAATCAAATTCACCTCCGATCATTTCATTTATTTTCATATGACAGTGAACTTTACCTCAAATCATATCATTTTTTATTTAAATAAATTATCTGATGTACAAGTAATTTGCTTTTTGTTATAATTTTCTTCTTCTTGCCGTCTTTTGTTCCAATGCGTCTTTGTCAATTTTTGAATCTTTTAATTTTCTTGCTTTGTTATTTTTGCACCTTTTTAGGCTTTTGATTTTCAATTCTATTCAACTCCACCATTCGGAAACTTAGAAACGTTTTCTTCCAATATATCCTACTTGACTCCAACAAAGCACAAAAGTTTTAAATCTACTATTTGATTTACTTGTTTGTGTTGTGGTTCTTATAGATTATATTATAATAATTTCTAATTTTATTGTAAAAATAAATTATTAGATATGTACATTTGATTAAAATGAAAATAAATTTATCGAAAATCAAATTTGTTTATGATTTTAATTTGAATCAAACCAAATTTATCAATTTAATTTGATTTAATATTTATACATCATGTCTGCACTAGTATGATCTAATAATCTAAATTTTAGCCATTTGAGCGTCATGTCGTGAGTTCTAACTACGCCCTTTCTAATAAATAGAATGATTAGAATTGGCACGCTGACCATTTATAGTATGAAGTATGTGAACTTACGGGCGGTCCATATTCCAAAATTTAACTGTGATCCTATATTTTAACTCGGAAGAGTGAGTTCTCATTATAAAAAATAAAACAAAAATAGAAACTACAATTGATAGCCTTCAAATTGCATACTCGATAGAGAATTTTTTAGATAAATTCAGTACACCACGTCATCCGTGAACTAAACCTATCACATTATGATATGTTATTAAAATTATGGGTATCGTAATATTACTATTCAATAGTGTAAAAAAAAATTACGATAGTGCCATTATTTTAATGACATGACATAATATGATAGGTTAATTCACGGATGGCGTAACCTGATAACCAATTCATCACGTCCTTTATCTAATACCAATTCATTTTGAAGTTTTGCATATACTTTATGTATTGATAAGAAAATCCAATTTGAGATCTTCCATATCCCATAAAAGAAGAGGTCAACTATAATAGTATTACATTAGCAACACTTTAGGCTTTGTTACCTCCACATGAAAGTCTCAATGTTTAAATTTGAGCAAATTGTTCTTAAATTCAAATTTTTAATTTTTTTAGGAATAATTAATTAATTTAGTTATTTAATTTTTTTCTTACAAGTATATTTAAATCTCTTTTTCTTTTTATCTTCAAATTTTATTTTCTTTTTTATCAATTGCAACTAAACTTTTTGTTGCAATTGTCTTTGAAAATTAGACAATATATTAAAATATTTGTACGTTACAGCAAATTTTTTAAATTAAAATATATTTACAAGAATTTAAAAATTAGGTTGCAAATGATTAAAATGTTCAAATATTTTAATTTTAAAAGTAATTTTGTTTTTAAATTTAAATCTGTAAATCTACCTCTAAATGGCAGTAAAGTGCAAAGTGTAAATTTGTCTTGAATTTCTTCTCCCATTTGTGTGGAGTTCCTTCCTAATGTGGACTTCCAACTTTGGAATTTTTCTCGGTCTAATCAGTTGTTCTTTTCTCTGTAGTGGGATTATCTCTTTTTTTTCATAAGGACTCTTATAGGGTTGGTTTGTCCCTCGTTAATCTTTATCTGTAATTCTTTTCTATTACATTGTTTTTTCTTGTTATAGCTGGAAATTTGACTGAATTGTGAGTCAATCTTAGACTTACGGATGACGAAAGCTCGACTGTTAATCTTGAAGATGTGGTTGACGAGATGGTGGAGAGGAAATCCAACATGAGTCTTGTTAGAAAACTTTAGCGAAGAGACCCTATAATATAAATCATATGAAAAATGCATTATCTAGTGCTTGGAGGCTGGTTAAGGGTTTTAATATGAATGAGATTGACAATAATCTTTTTGTCTGTGAGTTTAACGCAAATAATGATGGGGCGCATATTCTTGAAGAATCTCCTTGAAACTTTGGCAAACAATTAATTATGTTTGATTCGATGTGTGGTAACATGCAGCCAGATGAAATGGGTATAGAGAAATCTATTTAATTTGGATAAGAATATATTACAATGTCCCACTTATTTGTAGGGGGAAGGTAATATTTAGTAAAATTGGAGGAAAGGTGGAAAGGATAGTGGATTGGAATGAGGAGGATATGAATAGCTGAAGTAGATTCAATCATGTTAGGGTTATGATTGATGTCTTTAAACCTCAAATCAGAGGTACAAAAATCATTAACCCTCTCGGACATTGCTATGTCTCATGCAAATATGACAGACTACAAAATTATTGATATTAGTGCAGTCTTTTTGATCATAATGTGGCTGACTGAGAAGACAAACTGGAAAAAACTAACATTGATGATTGGCCTTACGGCCTTGTTCTCCGAGCTAATCCCAAAAAGACGTATTCTTGTAGGAAATAAACAAAGCTCTAGCAACAGTTTTGCTCCGAAGAATAGACCAGAGGGGAAAAGGTTTTTGCACATAAGAGATGATGGTGGGGAAGAGAGGGCAGATCCTCAGCATGTTTTTATGGATGTTACCTCTTGTTTGGACAATGTTACAGTTGCAAATTGTAATCAAGGGATGGTGGTTAATGTTTTAGGTGTGGAATTTTATGGAAGTTAGAGTTGCTCAAGTCTAGAACACCTTTCAAATCCCTTCCTCTAACTATGTTTTGAAGAAGGCTGTTACGCAAACTGTTAGTAAACAACTTAAGAAAGGGGGCGGCACCGAAAGAAAATGCAAAAATTTAGGAAATTCTGAAGAAAAATGGGTAGTAGGAGGTTAAAAAGGTCATTTAAGGACATTAGGAGAGTATCTGATCCAGTTAATCTTTTTTTTTTCAAAAAAGCAAGAGATAGACTAATAAGTTAATTTGATAACATGAAGATATCTACGGGAATTGCAGAGCAGTCTCGACGGACACAATGAAACTCCTAAGTTGGAAACTCCAAGGCGTGGGGAATCCTTGGATGATATGTGCATTTAATTTTTTTTTATTCAAGATAATTCCCCAAATATGTTCTTTTGGATAAAAACTAAGTAATATAGTAGTGAGTTTGATGGTATTTGTAGGAGTCTTATTTCTTTTAAGGGTTAATGTCAAAAAAAATCACGAACTTTACACGTTTTCTCATTTTAATCACGCAGTTTAAATTTTTTCATTTTCATGCAGGAATTATCATTTTTTTTCAAATTCATGCACGGTGCTGAGTTGACACTCATTCAATGGTGTAAAATGACCTCCACCTCAGCAAATTACACTAATAGAGCCGTGACACATCAGCATCGTGCATGAATTTGAAAAAAAGTGATAGTTCATGCATGAAAATGAGAAAATTTAAACTGCGTGATGAAAATAAAAAAACATGTAAAGTTGGTGAATTTTTATGACATTAACCATTCTCATTATTATCATCATCAACATCATCTTTGACAACTGTAGCATCATCGTCCTTTCAAAAAAATGGCAGAAAAAATATTAAAACATATATTATACATATCTGATACATTTGTAAAATACAGAACTATAAAAAGTTATATTACCTTTTATAAATTTGTGACATAATCACCAGGCTTGTATAAATCCTCATCAATCTTACTAGCTTATATTTTAAAAGAAAAATCAAATACATAGCAGATACATAGCAGAAACATTAATGATTCAAATAATCATATTTTTTAAATATGTAAACTATTTCATTGTTCGAGCTATTATGTTCCTTTTCCTCATTATTGCCAACCTCGCTTGCATCAACAACATAATTGAACTACAACATAATAAAGAAAGAAACCTTAAACTGCTTCTCAACGCCTAAATAATTTCCGAACACGTATAAAGATGAAAAATTGATTTTAAATTATGTTTCATATTAGCATCACTTGACACAAGAACATCAAGACGATCCTTCAATTCACAAAAGCTCTTTTGTTGTCTCGAAGATTCGCCTTTTTTGCATTTTACAAAATCGGCAAGGATTTGATCATCGTCACTTGAATCTTCGATATCTTCTATAATTTTTTCCTTACCAGATTGAAAAAAACCAGCAATGTTCAGAATGAATTTTACCTCAACATAAGAAATAAGGCTATTCAACTTCAACTGAAATAGAAAATTTGGATACATTACTAATACATAACAAATACATACAATAAACATCACTAACTATATCAAACTAAAGATAAATATAACATAAAATATACGGACCTGCACACGCGACATATGATAAAATGTTCCATTCAACAACTTAATATTGACAGTCAGTTCAACATTCTAAAAATATAAGGCTCCTTATCATCAAGTATACAAATTTTATTAGTCGCAACAGGACAAATTTCATAAAACCACAGCTGTAATGCCAGCGGGAATCCATTAAGCTTATAATACAATATAGGCTTTATGGCAACAATAGTATATTGATACACCAAAATATCCAAGGAAAATTTCCACTATCAACCATAACCAAGAGAAACTACTAACTGACTGAGAATTTGATTTATTAAAGCATACAAATCACTTAAACATATAGATAACTGCTAGCTTAACAACATTTTGATCACTCTTAAAACCCGTATTCAAAAACACAACACCTAGACCCTCTTAGTAATAAAATTATTAGGAAAATGCGTTTTAACTAACTTATTCCTTAAAGTAGAGTGAAGCGTATTACAATCTCCTAAGCAGTTCAAACTGATAAATCACAACGAACTCCTCTATGCTAAATTGAAGCTTATAACCCGATATCTTAAACCACAACTCACTATTATTCGGATGCTTCACTTCACATAAAAAAATGAATACAACAACTGAGACTGATTTAAACGTAGGCTTTAACTTCAGAAAATTATCAATAAATGTCTCACCAAACAATTCTAGCGGACAGTGGTGAAACCAGGACTCCAACTTGAGAGGGTCGAAATTTTTACGTTCAGCTATTTAAAAAAAATTAAACGACCGTAAAACAGTTCAAATTTGCAGTAGTAGGGGCGGTTTTAACCGCCCCTACAGAGGAAAAACCGCCCCTACAGAAAAATATATTCCAAAAATCTATTTTTTTTCTTTTTTTTCCGGCAAGGAGGGTCGGCCGACCCTCCTCGACCCTCCCTAGTTCCGCCCCTGCTAGCGGACGAGGAGACAATGTTCTCTTAATATCTTCGATAATTTTGAATCTCCAAGGAATATCGACTCTGCAACTATAACGACACAGGGTCATTTAACCCAGTTTTTACTTATTTGATCAACTAACCCAAAACTCTTTATTGCATAAAATACAAATCGGAGGTGAGAAATGCGAAATAGAAATTAAAAAGTTTTCTAATTGTTGCGATAAAATTATTCTAAACTTATTTCTTGCAATAAAAATATAAATTATATGGTTATTTGACCCAAAAATGATGAATTTTGCGGTTGATTGCTCAAACAAATAAAAATTGGATTGAATGATCCTACATCACAAGTTCAATGGGCGCGTTGACCCTCCGAAAGTTAAGTCTTTGTATTAGAGTAAATTTCGCCTCAAAAGTAATTATTGCATATAATTTTCTCTATTATTTTAAACTCATCTTTTAGCTCTGCCAAAGCTTCAATATAAGCTCACAAATTTGAAAAAAAAAAGTTCTGGCCCAGAACAAAAACTGATAAATAGCAAGGTCCAGTTCAAGCTACAACCAAACCTGCCACGTGTCAAATGTATAATTTTCCAAGTATGCATATTTCAGACAGTGGCTAAGTAGCAATGATGAAATAAAAAATATTCCAAAATGAATGGCTGTCTAAGTACCACACCATTTATCATCACCACCCTCCTTATATTTCACACAAATTCCTTCATTGTCTCTTCAATATCTTTACTCTACTCAAAATTATGGCAACTCTGCAATCTCTTGCATTAGCCTCTCCTGTTTCACATTACTTGCACCAACCATGTTCTTTCCCAGGTGCACTCTAATTTATCCAAGTGCTTCAATTTTTAGAAAATTTGATGTTATTTTTCACATTTTAGTGTATATCATTTTAACTCACTTCAGTTCCAATGTTAAAGTTTTAATCTTTTTTAAGGCAAACTAAAGAAAGTTGTTTCATTTTTTTATTTCAATTATGTAAGTTTGCTTAGTTTAATGTTTGGAAAATGGTGTTTGGTGGAATAATGTATGTTATTGGTGCATTGAATAGGAGTATAAATCTTTTGGCAATGTGATTGGTGTTTGCTGGAATTTTTCAGTCTTATGTTGAAGTGTTCACTTCAGTTTCCATTTCAGCAAACCCTTAAACTCTGAAACTCTATGTTATAGTCTATGTCAATAAAAAAAGGTTCTAATTTCAGCTACGCATTCTGTAATTAAGCAACATAGCAGCTGCTGTGTTAAGGAAACATGTTGATAGATTGTGGTTCCTTGTCCTAAACTGCTAGTGCTTACTGATACAAATGAAATCTATCTTGTTTTGTAGGCTCAGTTACATGTGCTGTCCATCGTAGTAGTACACGATCCTCGTTTAATGGCCAATCTTTGCGCCTGCCTCATCCGCAGTTGAGTTCGATTAGGAAGAAAACCTCGAGACTTATTACAATGATGACCAAACCATCAATTCAATTCATCCTAGGGACTGATGAACAGACGGTACCGGACATAAAGCTAACCAAGTCAAAGGATGGGACGAATGGTATGGCCATTTTTGTCTTCGAAGAGCCTTCTGTTTTTGACTCTTCTGGTGAACTCGGCGATATAACTGGTTTGTTCATGATTGACGAAGAAGGTGTTCTCCAATCAGTTGATGTTAGTGCTAAATTTGTTAATGGAAAGCCAGCCAGAATTGAGGCAAAGTATATCATGCGTACTCCACGAGATTGGGACAGATTCATGAGGTTCATGGAGCGATATGCTAATGCAAATGGCTTACAATTCGTCAAAAGTTGAGGCAATGTATATCCTTTCCATCTGTTTTGCATTTAACAATTTGTTTTAATGTAAATTAGTCCGAGAACATATTGTTTGATGTTCATGTAGGTTTGGTTGAACTCACAACTCAGAGTTACCTTATTCCTTCCATCTCTTTAACAAGTTCTGCGGCTTTTCGTGATTTACAATTCCGCCGTTTAACATTTAGAGTCAAGATGGCTCAATGGGTCACGTCATATAACATTATAGTAACATGTTTCTTCTTGCAATTTATCACTTTTTTTCTCATTAATTGGTTTGCATTTACTAGCTTGTTAGCTTGTTGATTTCATTCGGTTTTCTAGATATAAATGTTAGTACCTCGTTCCATTTAGTGGAGAATGAATCGGTTAAGTAGTTAGCTTTATATTCAGTTGGTTGGTCTGATGTGGTATCATTGATTTTCTTTCTTGTCACATCCCTCTATTGGAAACTCTACTATGATTTGGCTGCAAACTGTTTGTGCGAAGACAATGATGATCTGCTCTTATTTCTGCATGACATTCATGCATGGCTCTCTTTAGTCAGAGGGAAACAGAAGTAAAATCTTTATTCCCTTTGAATTAATGTATCATTGATCTCTGAATTCAACCATCTTAAACTGGAAATTTAATATGAGAAAGAAAAACGTATACATCCAGTACAATTCTACCCTCTATCTAAAGGTAAAATCTTCTGATGCTAAACCATATGGTTCACAGCCACTAGTATGCGTCGGCTACTTATACTTCCAAGTTACAGAAATTGGGCTTCTAACTCTATGAAAATGATTTTGATTGAGCACCCATGTTAAATGACCTTGTGTATAGCTTATTTTATCCTTTCTCGTTGTTTTCTTTGATATGAACCATACTTTATAACTCAAACTATGATTGCTATGCTTGAAAACCAGTCTTTGTGGTTTTACTCTCACTCTGACTCCCTCAGGAGCTGTTACTTCCACCGAGTAGATGGAGTTAGCGCTCCCCACATTTGTTACTCGCCTTTTGATCGTCTTAGTTGTCATTCCATGCTTGAACATTACTGAAATGGAAGGGTAATTGAGGCTGAAACCCTTATTCATATGCAATAGTTCTCTGCAACTCACATTCCTGTGAGTGATGGTGAAAATTTCTGATTTTGTGTATCCTAGAGTGCATAGGTGAGTAACATACTCATCTGGCCTGATATCGTATATCAAACCCGGGTTGATGGCTCTTTCTGGGTTTACATGCCCAGATCCTATTGCGAAAAGTCCTGCTGGTTTGTTACCGTCCATTATCGGCTGTCCTGAATGATCTGTTACTTCTGCAGTTGTCATTATTGCAGATTTAACTGCGGCTGGGGTCCATCTGGGATGAGATGAACGTATCAGGGCAGCGATGCCGCTGACATGGGGACAAGCCATGGATGTTCCTGACATGACTGTAAAGTTTACCCTTCTGGGATCGTCCGGAAGACCAGTAGGGCCTAAGTTTTGAGGCCAAGCTGCTATGATGTTTACTCCAGGTGCAATTACATCTGGCTTAAGGATCGAAGGGTTGGTTAAACTTGGCCCTCTACCTGAAAACTGAGCTATTGCTGGTGCCTTGGATTTTCCAATGACAGTTCCTCCAAATATGATTTGAGCCTTTGGTTTACTTGTTGTGTTTATGTAAGTTTTCAAGCGCAGTGCTTCTGCGTAACCAATTAATGTTGCAGGCAAGACATGGACATCAACCGAATCTTCCTCAAGATTGATTTCCGTATTGGTTAAGATCATTGCAGCTCCACCAGCTTCCTTCACAGCTTGACCCTTTTCTGCCCTACCGTTGACACCTCTATCGCAAACCACCATTTTCCCGCGTACTTTTTCCTTTGGGAGAGAACCTCTGAAGCAAAATTCACTTCCTGTATCACCACCAGTTACATACACTAGTTCGAGTTCTCTTTCAGTATTCGACAATCGGTTTCCTGGGTACATGGATTCTCCATAAAGGAATTTTCCATTTCCCAAGCGAACTATGGCCGGGAATTTCCGATCAAGAGTGCTTGCGCCGATGGTAGCAATCCATGGAGCTTCATTAGCAACTGAATTCTGCAGAGGGCCATTGTTTCCTGCTGCACATACGACTGATATACCATGCTCGATTGCTCGAAAACTGCCAATTGCAATGCTATCTGCAAAGAGAGGTAACGGAAAGCCGCCCAAAGAGAGGGACAGGACGTCAACTCCATCTCTAATCGCAAGGTCCATGGCAGCTAGAATATCTGAGCTGTAACAGCCATTGATCCAGCAAACTTTGTAAACTGCAATATGAGCGCCAGGGGCCATTCCTCGAGCAATACCAGCTCCAATACCAAGCACGCTTGCCATCGGAACTGAAGCTCCTCCAGCTGTGGATGACGTGTGAGTTCCATGCCCGTGAGAATCTCTCGGAGACACATATTCCTGATAAATGTCCGTTGATGTTCGAGTAGATGCAACACGGTGACCTTTAGTGAAGAATCTAGCACCAATGAGTTTCTTGTTACAATTAGAAGAATTGAATTCCTGCCCTTCTTGGCAGATTCCTCGCCACTTTTTTGGAACCTGTGGCATTCCTCTGTCATCGAAGCTTGGACTCTCAGGCCAAACTCCAGTATCAAGAACTCCGATTATTGCTCCGCGGCCAAATCCAGACTTATACCACGAGTCTTGATCGTTAGCGGGATTAAGTCCGAGGAACTTGTAAGAATAGGTAGTCTGAAGTTGGAACGTCATATCCGGCCTAATTGCAATAACATCAGGCATCCTCTGCAACAACTCAACCTCTGATTCAGACAGCTGAGCTGCAAAACCTTCCATGGCAGAACGATAAGAGTAAAGAAGCCGACAAGAAAAATCCTCTTCGGACGAAACAGTTTGCTCGAGAAACGAGAGATGCCAATGAAACTTGGAAGAGAAGGAAGCACTCGTTTCGCCATGAGGGTGAAGCTGAACAATGTAGGTCTGCAAACTAGCATTTGCATCAAGAAACACAAAGCCGACGAAAAGAACGGAAAAGAAGAAGCAGGTTCTGGCTTCCATCGAAAACAAGTTGAGATCGAAGCGAAGAATCGAAAATGCATGATTGTTGGAAGGAAGAAATGGATGGTATTTGAAGGGAATGCAAAACTGGGTTTGAATATGAAACTCGTGAAGTTTAAGAGCTCTTCATCACGAGAGAAAGAGAGACAGAATTAAGCTGAAGTTGAGGAGCTGAAAATGCTTAAATCTCAAACATAGTATTTTCACGAGATGTTTTTGCTGTTTTTAAAACCAACACAGAGGTATGTATGTATGAATGTTTTGTTTAGGATATAGTATCTGGGATTTGTCTGAAAGAGAAGATATTAAATGCTAAGGAGTGATATTAAATCCATGGCTCCCCTATCCCCGTGCAGCTTGTGTTTACTCTCTGCATCTTATTGATTTTCTCACCATTCTTTATTACTCTATTCTCCACATACATTCAATTTTAATATCCAAATGTCAAAACTTTGTAATTACCTCCTTAAACCAATTGTTCCGGCCGGATACAAGAGATTGAGAAGTTTAATAAGGGAAAAAAAAATTAGTAATATAACTATAGTATCAATGCGATCGAATTTTTACTTTTATAGTTATGTCCAATTGATTTTTTTTTTCAATTGTGTCCAAACTTCTAAATTTTATTTTTTAAATTCAAGCTTTTGTATCATTTGTAAATGACAATACATTTTTAAAACTATTGACTAAGTTCTATAAGAATTTTTAACAAAAAAAAAACTTATGTAAGAAATCACTATAAAAATATGGCCGCAATTGATAAAATGCACAAAAATTTGGATTTAATTTAAAATTTTAGATATAATTATAAAAAAAACCCGTTCAAATTGAATATAATTGTAACAATCCAATTTTTTTGATTGTAATTGATAAAATATATAAATGTTTAAATTTAAAAAATAATTTGACCTATTTATATATAATAATTCTAAAAAAATGATAGATTGACAATCTTTCATCTTTTAAAATTGTTGCACAATAAATTTATTGTTAATCTTTACAAACCCATTTTTTTTATACTATGAATAACCAAATAATCAATTACTAGTTATTTATCACAATAATCACTTAATAATTCTTACAACGTTTTTGATTTAACAATTTTAATGTTTTTGATTTTTGCAATTCTTTTGTTTCAAGATTGAATTGTATTTTTTAGTCCCTTTATGTAAGAACCAACCTTGAATGATTGTCAGTTTTAACCTAAACAATTAAAACACTTATTTTTTGAATAGATAAAAACTGATAACGGACTGAAGCGTATAATAATAATTTTTAGAAAAACTCGTCCGGATGACGAGCTTGTGATCTGCCTGTTTGAATTCAACCTGATTAGATCGGTGCGCAATTGTAAACTTGAAGAACTGAAACGTAATTAGCTTCGAATAGCCTACAAAAATCAAAAGAGATTGTGATCTAAATCTAAAAAATTGAACAAATTACAATAGTTTAAAAGTTTATGGCCAATTTGCAAGTTTGACAGATTAAATTGACTATATTAAAATCCTTAAGGTCCTATAAGCCTTTTTTAACACTTCCGAACACTAAAACAACCTTTCAACCTCTTTTTGCATAGCATGTAATGATTAAATATGAATTAAATTGTTTAATTATTTAAGATAGCCTTCTAAACTTGCTCATTTGGCCATTCACACACTTGCGCACTCTACATGCACTTCTAACACTCACTAATACACTCTTATTCTAACTTAAATTTAGGGATGGAAATGGGGTGAGGTGGGGATGAAAAAGTTATCCTCATACCCATTCCCATTTTAATGGAGAATTCCTATCCTTGTTTCCATTTAGTTGATGAGGATTAATCCATCCCCATCCCGTGGATTCTCCATCCTTATGAACATCTTCATATCTTCGTATAGTTTAAATATAAATATTTAAATAATTGTATTATTTTCATGAAATATTTAAGAAAAGAATATAAACTATTCAATGCCAGTACTATTTTATATAAAAATTAAATTAAATTATTAAAAATTATAAATAATATATTAAAAATTGTAATAAAAATTATGCAAAATTATATAAAAATAAACCGGGTCTCCGTGGGCACGGGGATGGAATCGCTATGTGGTGGGACTACACTCTCCGTCTCCTCCCCATCCCCGTGGATGGGATATGATCTTTCCCCATTTTCGTACCTATGGGAATAATTGATGGGAATTTTCCGCCCTATTAGAGGCGGGTCTCCATGGAGATCGGGGAATTTCGCTCCCATTTCCATCTCTGCTTAGACTCTAGCTAATCCTAAGCTACCCCTAACTTCTATAATTTGAGCATTAACTCAGTCTAGTTAAAGATCAAACCGGTCAGACCAGAAGTATAAAAACACATAAATAAACCCTAGTTTTCTATAGCATAGCTGAACCACACACCAAATACAAACACATCAGTCAATCATACAAGCTAAAAATGCTTCAATCAATCAAGAACGCATTGTTGCACATCAATCCTAAGTTGGATTCTACATCCAGATCACTAGAAATATAACAGGTAAACCGCCTTGGGTTCTACCTTGAACAAAGCTATTTAATTCAGCAAATTGCACCACAAGACGATGAATAGTGGCAGAATGATTTTCCTCTCTTTGTCTCGCCTCCGCTTCAAACCTATCAAACCGCTCTAGTAACTCCGAGATCTTGTCAAGCTTGCTATACTCATCAAACATTCCATTTTACTGATATTCATGTGATTGTTGTGGTTCATTGCCAAAATTGGAATTGAGGTCCCATTGGTTTTGATGTGGATGATAGCTTGAATCGAAGTTCAAGTTTTCATTGAAGTTTTCCCAATTGTTGTCCCAATAGTAGTTCGGAGGGCTGTGCCACCCCGGACCATACATGTCGGAACAAGTGTCACTATCTTGCCATTGATCACCCACACAATTGACATGGTCATTCCAATTTGAATAGAGTGCAAGACACTCGGCTCCGGTATGAATAAAATTCCCACAAATATCACAATTGTACTTAATATTTTGGTACGGCAAATAACTTTGATTCCATGCCATTACTCATTTATGACTATAATTTTCATCAAAAAGAATATTTGAGGGTAAAGCAATGAAGTCTAAAATTTCCTACGCAACCACAAACAAGAACACCAAGCGTCATTCACGAAAACACAAACTAACAAAAGAAAAGTAAAAACAGAAAATAAAGCTAACTCGACCGAATTTCAAAATACTTTCAATCAATTAAACGCAACCTCATCCCCGGCAACAGCCCAAAACTTGTTGGTAATTTTAATCACCAACTCGTAATAAGATGAACTTAAAGTCCGGGTTGTCGAACCCACAAGGATGAGAGGTTTAAAGTGAGTGAAATCAATTGTGAAATTCAATTCAGAAAGCAACGAAAAGAGATTTGTTTCAAGTAATAATTTTAACAACTAACAATTCAACTAATACTAAACTTGCAATTAACAACTAATTATCAATTAATAAAGACTAAAGCGATTTAACTAATGAAGATAACTCAAATGATAAAGGGGTTTAGAGTTCGAAACTCCACCTAGGTCATGCAATCAATGGAATCGGGTGTAGGGCTACAAAACGTGAACCAAGCATTTCTAAGGCATAACTCCCGTTCTCTCGAGCCTCAAAGAACTACAAAACAACAAACAAGCCAACTAATCAGGTCTAACCCACTCTCATGACACTAAACAAGATTAACAAGCCAATTAATGATTAACAATCAACTCTAAGGTTTTCTAATCTCTAACTCACTCTCATGGTGTCATCAATTAGGATCTTAATCAATATATCCAATTAATTAACCTCTTCTCAAAGTGTTAACCAACCTAGAATCATGCTTTAGGTAGCTCATCTAAAACAAGCATTAGGAACATCAATTAGAACAACAATAAACCCAAACCCTAACCCAATCATGCATTTAACTAAGTTTCATTCCAACCCCCAAACAAGGGGAATTAGCCAACCATGGCTAAATCAACAACAATCACAAAATAAGAATGATAAAGCATTAAAGATAGAGTATTAACTACCTTTGTAGAGATAGCTAATGAGAACATTCAATATTAAAGATAAATCTTCAATCATTAAATAAGAAACACAATCTTCAATTAAAAAGCTTCAACAACATTCAACATGGAGTAAATCCTCCTTTAAGAAGATGGCTCAAACCCCTAGAGATTGCTAAAACAAGGAGAACATTCAAAAAGCTCTAAAAGTATTTCTATGGAATGTTACTTAACCTAATTTGGAGATAAAATGCCTTATATAGGGCTTACAACAGTGGAAAGTTTACTCCTAGTACTATAGTTATGTCTAGTCAAATTAGGAAATGGGTCCACCTTGTCTTGAAGTGAGAAAAAGCCTTTTAAGCCCAATTTTTGCCCTTGCTCAATCGAGAAGCTCAGCTAGGACCTCTTTCTCAATCGACCAGAGAAATTGAAAGACTTGCTCGATCGAGCAAGGCTTGAAATGCTCAATCGGGCACTTCCTTCGACTCCGCTGCAGAACCGCCGACTTCAAATCTTCATATCTCCTTGTAGAAAACTCCAAATGAGATGATTCTTGAACCCTTGGAAATATTAGGATGTCTACTTCAACTCTCATGAAGAACATAATTTCAATTGGAGCTTGTAGCTTGTCCAAATTCACCAATTAGTGCAGCGAGGTCAGATTCTCGAATGTGCTTTCATCCTCTTGTCATATCCAATGCTTCGCCCTTTCTTCAATTCCTTGATTCTTGCTCCTTTTAGGCCCAAAAGACTTTGTAATGCTCCATTTCCCTATAATGCTTACACATGCAATAATTCATCTGAAACAACCGAAAAGCATGATAAAATGTAACGAAAGCATACAAAAATAACTATAAATCATAGGAGTATTCTACTCCTATCAATATGTATTGATGGACTCTGCGCTTCTTATGCAAGAGTTGCAAAATATGGGTTAGACTGCTTATTAGGTTACGGTGGTTCGATAAACACTCCAATAATAAAATTAGCCTTTTTAGAGAATAATATAGCTTAAGAGCTTTGTGTATAATAACTGATACCAGATGAGTAAATAAATGTTATCTCATATGTCTTTATATAGTGATAGATTTAGGGCATTACCTAGTAGAATTCAGATAGGATTATAGTTTATATCCTATTTTTCGGAGGATCCGAGCCCTATAGGATTTTATTTTATATTCCGAAATAGTAGAAGAGTATTGGCCAAATATATATTTGGATCCCTGCACTTGTCCTCTTTCCTAACTTGGATCTCTGTACTCTAAAACTTCCATAGTAAATCCCTGCATTATTAAAAATAACCATAGTAAGTCCTTTTGTTTTATTCTGTTAGAGAGTGAGGCACAAACGCTCTTCTCTGAGACTGGTGATATTCATATTATAAAAAATTGCCAATTGAATCCTTGCACTATAATTATTTGCTAATTGAGTCCCTACACTTTTCGTTTCCACCCTCTTCAATAACCTGTTGTTCTATAAAAATAAAACACCCTGCTGCCGCACTGCCTCTCCCTGTCGCCAGAATAACTCTTCGCTGCCATAACAGTGCTCGGTGCAGGAACAATTAACGCTCGCCGCCGGAATACCTCGTCTGGGTTCAGATGAAGAAGGAGATCTTCCTCGTCTAAACCCAGACGAAGAAGAGCCACCTTCTTCATCTAGGTAACCCAGGGAAAATAATAGGAAAACATGTGCTTCGAAGGTGATAACCAGAAGTCGCAGAGTCGGGACGCAAAAGTCTTCTTCATCTCGGTAACCCAGATGAAGAAGTCTACTTCGTTTGGTACTCATACGAAGAGATCTTCTTCGCCTGATACTCAGACGAAGAGATCTCTTCGTCTGAGTACTCACCCCAGACAAAGAAGATGAAAATCTTCTTCGTTTGGGTGGCTCGACGGTGAAGAGCTGTTATAGAGGGGAGTGTTTCAGCGTCAAGGAAGATTGTCTGGCAGGTGGTGGAGGTCAATGGTGGTGGTAGAAGAGGGTTAAAATAACAAAAAGTATATGGCAGAGACTCAGTTTCAGAAATAATTATAGTTTGGGGATTCAATTTGTATATTTCTTAGTGTAGGGATTCAATTTAAAATACAATTATAGTGCGGAGACTCAATTACACATTTTGCATCTATTGATTTTTAACGTCATCCACGTTCCGTTAACTCGCTTAACGATAGGGACTTGAAATAGATATTTTTAATAGTGCATGAATTTACTATACATGTTTTTCAGTACACGGACCTAAATTAAAAAAGATAACAAGTACAGAAATCTAAATATGCATTTGGCCAAGAGTTTTTCTAATTAGGAGACGAGCCCTGTTAGGACATGGAATCTTGATCCATATAAGTTTAGATTTACCTAAATAAGAATTCTAATGAGGTTGGATTTAAAAAATGAAGTCTTAGGAGTTCGGTCTCCAATCTGAACCTCGTTAGGAGTCGGTTCTTTGAAATAGTTGGAGTTTGGACCTACAAATTAATTATGAATGGCGTACAAGTAGGGGTGAGCAAAAACCGAACCAAACCATTAATCCGATCCAAACCAACCCAAAATTAATTTTGATTTGGTTAAAATGGATTGGTTTGCTTTCAAATTATAAAAAAGTATGGTTTTTGGTTTTGGTTTGGTTTCAACTAGTGGTTAACCGAACCGACCGAAAAACCGAAGTTTACAATAATATTATTTTTTATTAATATTTATATATGTATAAATAAATATAAAATTTATTTATTGAAATATTTATATATAAATATAATATGTGTGTATAGATACATATATAAAAATAAAATATATAAACTAATACACACATATAAGTAAAAATTATTACGTATAATTTTAATTTTTACGTATAATTATATATAATATTTATCTAAATCTATATTAACCAAACCGAACCGAAACCGATGCTAAAGTTTGGTTAACCGAACCGAAATTTTACGTAAATATTTGGCGTGGTTTGGTTTTTATATTTTCTCTTAAAATATGGTTTGGTTTTGGAGTTTACTAAACCAAACCGAACCGAACCGAACCATGCTCACCCCTACGTACAAGTTATTGTTTGTAAATAATAAGGCTTAATTACTTAAAAACCACTCACCTCAGATTTTTTTCCGTTTATACCCTGACCTAGAAAAAAATTCATTTATACCCTAACATATGTATTTATGTTTCACCTCTACCTCGAGGCACTAAATTAACCTCTTTTCATTAAAAAAAAAATTAAAATAGTTTTTCATTTTTAATCTAAGCTAATTAGAGTTTAATTAGAAATGGATTTTTTTCTAAATAAAGGACTATTTTAATTTTTTTTTTTAAATAAAAAGAGGTTAATTTAGTGCCTCGGGTTAGAGGTGAAACATAAACACATACGTCAGGGTATAAATGAATTTTTTTTAGATCAGGGTATAAACGAAAAAAAAGTTAAAGGTGGGTGGTTTTTAAGTAATTAAGCCAAATAATAACTATCTTGTACTTCTTCTATTTCTTAGAAGAAAATTACGGGGCTTAATCAAAATCTATTAAAAAATCAATATATTTAAAGATAAAAATCTAACTTTAAGTGGGTTTTAATACTTGAAAACATAAAATGTCGAGTCTCGTGATTTTTTTGACACAAAATGGTTTCACTTGTATAAAAAAAGACTACAACAGTCTCAAATTTAGGCACGACAATTTGCTATACAGTAGATTAGACTATATGACAACTTAATATGCGAGACATTATAAAACACCAAAAAAACTAGATCTAACTATAAATCTAAAAATTGTCATGCAATATACAAATCTAAATTATTACAACAAATATATCTTACATCTACAAAAAATTTAAGAAATAAAATTCAAGTTGTACAAATTAAATTTATAAACTCTTTCAAATAGAAATGCAAAATCTAGATTCACTCGATATACTTGTTTGACCAATTTTTCAAATAAAAAGTTCAAAATTTCATATGAAAAATAAAATAATGCTTCCTCTGTGAAAAGGGAAACAAACCCAATAAACCACAAGGAGAAAGAAAAAACAATTTATTAATGGGGTATTTCTATTAAATAGCACCATCTTTAGCGTTTTTTGCGATTTAAGCCACTACTACAAATTGTCTCAATTGTTAGCCCAAATTTTCCAATCTTTTTAATTATTAGCCCAGGTCCCAATTCCGGCATCTGAAATCCCACGTGGCTCGCCGAATTGTCTCGTCAGCGCCAGCGTGGCCTTTTTTATGCGACGTCGTTTTGGATTATTCCTACCAAATAACATGAACTACCATTTTGTCTCAAATATTAGCACAACCTTTCAAGTATTTTTAAATTTTAGCCTAAAATCTGTTGTCGGCTATTGGAATCCAATGTGCAGATTTAAGCGATACGCCACGTGTTACACATGTGAGCGATACTTACATGACCCGTTATTTAAATTTTAAATTAATTAAAATATTAAATATAATACTTTATTTGTAAATAAATTATTATAATTATTTTTATTTAAATAGAAACTATATCACGTTGTAATATTAATAAGACTCGTTATATATAATATTAATTTATTATTATCACATGTTACACACATGAGCGACATTTATATGACCCATTATATGTATTAATGTTAATTAAGATATTTACATGACCCATTATTTAATTTTAAAATTAATCAAAATATCAAATAAATACTTTGTCTTTAAATAAATTATTTTCATTTTTATTTAAAATTAATTAACATATCAATATATAATATTTATTTCTAAATAGTAGTTGTTTGCATGAGAGTGACATTTATATAACCCGTTAAATATATTTATATCAACTAATCTAATTTGTTGCACTTATATGACTCATTATTAAGATGAAGTAGACGCTATTAAAACAACTACTAACTTATTGCACTTATATGGCTTGGCAGTTGATATCATACATATCATTCAATAGCTGTGAGTAACAGTTGATAGCATACATAACATTTTGTAACAATTGATAGTAACATAGCATACATATCATTTAGAGTTTGTGAATTTATGGTTGTGATTTTAGGATTGTAAATTTATGACTGCGACGTAGAGTTACTTGTGATTCCAATAGCCGGAAACAAGTTTTAGGCTAAAATTTAAAAATATTTGAAAGGTTGTGCTAATATTTGAGACAAAATGGTAGTTCGTATTATTTGGTAGGAATAATCCAAACGACGTCGCATAAAGAAGGCCACGCTGGCACTGACGAGACAATCCGGCGAGCCACGTGGGATTTCAGATGCCGGAAATAGGACCTGGGCTAATAATTAAAAGAGAAAATTACAAGATTGGGCTGAAAGCGGGCCTTTATTACAATTTTGCTAAGTCTGTCCAAATCTTTCAGCTCTGCTAATTTTTCCTTTACAATTAATGTCACTTAACGGTAAAATATTACATGTTGTACATACTCGATCCCCGCCTTACACCTGTCCTCTCTGATTCTCTTTTTTTTAAGTCATGCGGTTTATTACCTTTTCTTTCGTGTTTCTTTTTTCTGAGTAACCGCCATTGCTGAGCATTTCTATTTCAAATTTCTTTCAACTTCCACGTTCCTTGAGAGAGCTTCTTTATCTACCCACTAAACCCCATTTGTTCGCTCCATTTATTTCTCTGTAACTGTTTTTTCTTTTAAAAAAATCACATTTATATACCATTATATATAGTATAATGGTTGTCTCTACTAGATCAACCCCAACCTCTGATAAGGAAAAAACTAAAATACCTAGGGTAATGAAACGCAAAATTGTGAAGAAAACCGGTGCAACTGGTGATGGTGGTGTCAAAGCAGAAAAGGTGGATTCTAAGAAGAAGGGTACGGCTATAGGGACTGGTCCTTCGAAAAAAAGAAAATTGGAGTTTGATGCTGGGAAGGAGGAGAAGGGAGTTGTTATTGTGGAGCCTACTCGGATTGTGAAGGTAATTTTACTTTACTTTTTTTTTTTTAAGCATTGATCTATCTTTATTTTTATTTTTTAGATATTCTATATTCTATATTCTATATGTTTTATGTATTGTTTATTTTTATATTATTTTTTGTATGTATTGTTTATATATTTCATATCCAGATCTGTAATTTTTGTTTTTATATATGCTATATATCTCATTTGTGTATTTTTTATGTATCTGATACTCAGATCTGTTTTATGTTATACTGTTTTATAGGGTTTAAATGTGTTTTATGTTTTTTAAATGTAGGTATATATAACAGAGTTGCATGTTTTATGTATCTTTTATGTATTTTGCAATGTTGTGATATTGTGTTTTGATTTTTTAATATTTTAATTTTATGTATTTCCTTTGTATTGGTAATGTATTATTGATGTACTGTTATAATAATGTTGGTTATGTTTTTAAACTTGTAGAATTGGGATTATTGGCTTCTTGATGAGCAGCGTTACAGTTGTCGTACAAAGTTTAAAGTTATTGAGGATATCAAGAAAAGTCTATCTGCCCGACAATTGGAACTTCTTGGTGAGACTTTTCTTGGTCATTTTCTGGAATTAAAACCAATTCTCAATCAGCCACAATTGCTTCATTCCATTTTGATGCGTGAGATGAAGCACCCAAATACTTCCGAGCTTTGGGTAAAGATTTCTGGTTATAAGTTAAGGTTTAGTATCGAGGAGTTTGCTGTCGTTAGCGGGTTAAAGTGTGTGGGCGAGTGTAACACCCTTTCATTTTCAACTTCTGAAAATACTCTGATCCAAACGTATTTTCCTAACTGTGAGGTTACTAGAGATGGTTTGAGTTTTTTAATATTGAGCAAGGCATTTAAGACTGATGAAGATGCTGTGAAGTTGGCTGTGATATACATGTATGAGTGTTTTTTGTGTTCTAACGAAGCAACATACCAAAATGTCAGCCGGTTTTTATTGGATATGGTGGATCGTGGTGATTACAATTCGTTTCCTTGGGGCATATTGGTGTTTCGTGCTACTATTTGCGATATGAAGAACCGAGCTGCTTCAAAGAAGATTCTTCAATTTTACAGGCTTAATGGGTTTTCGTTGGCATTACAACTGTGGTTTTATGAAGTTTGTCCATATGCGACGAACAAACTATGCCTGTTAGATGAAGCTGCTCCTTCTGTGCCGCGAATGTTGAAGTGGTACAATGTCGAAATGAAACTAAAGAAGAAGTACTTAAATGAAACTTTTTATAGCCAATCACGGGAACAGGTTTACTTACAGAGTTGTATATGATGTATTTTATTTATGTATCTTTTATGTATATAAATGAATGTGTACTAAATTTGTTTTTTTGTCTGTCTGTAGTTGCAGTTGAAGAATATTACTGCTACGCTTGAAGAGCAATCTACTCTGGTGCTAACTGGTTTTTTCCAATCTGGGAAGAAAAACTTGTCGAAGATGTTGAAGATTCAAGTGATGATGAGCAAATTCTTGGCGATTTCATTAAACTGAAGAAGGGTGAATCATCAAAGCAAAAAAAGAGTTATGATATATTGAAGAATCGATTGGATTTGATTGCTTCCAGCCAAGATAAAACTTTTTCATGCATTCAAAAGCAACTGAATTGTGTGATTGATGCAATTCAATTGATTGGAAAACATTTAGGCATAGAGCAACAGTTTTCGGTACGTTATTTATTTATTTACTTTTATTTTTGTATTGTTTTGCTGTACTTTTGAAACTCAGATTTTTTTCCTTCTTTTAGTTTGCTAGTGATGTCGATCTAAATGATGTTGCGAATGTTAATGTCAAAGATGGCTATGTCAAAGTTGGCGAAGAAGTTGATTTTAATAGAACTACAGCTGCTGCTAAGAAGCATTTTTTCGATGATCTATTTGCTGAGATGCAGGTGATATACTAGTATATGATGTAAATTTTATGTATCTTTTATGTATATATATATTGTAATAAAATCATTTTCCTTTTGATTTGGTAAGGATGTTGAGAATGCTGCTGTGACTGCTGATGTATTTGTTCATGATGCTTCTGTGCCTGACCTGAATTTTTCTAAGGTATTTGAACTTTTTAATAGCTTTTTGTGAATGAATTAAGTTTTTGATATTTTATTTTAAATTTTAAATTGCGTTAAGGTTCAAGATAATGCTGCCAATAATGACGATGATGCTAATAATGATAATTCTGGACCTGCGTTGACTGAAATTGAGGTAATGTATCATTCTGATTTTCTGTATGTTTTATGTATCATTTATGTATCTCAAACTTCTGATTTTTTGCAACATTTAAAACAGAGTGATGGCATTGTAAGGGACTTATCAATGGGTGATATGCAAGACACTGAGGAGAATGAGGAAGGTGAAAAGGAAGAAAAGGATGGTGACAAGGAGGATAAGAAAGATCGTGACGATAAGGATGATAAAGATGATGATGGTGGAGCTGCTGTTAGTGTTGCTCCTGCGAGTGATGTTCTCCCTAAGTCAACTAAGGTATGTATTTGTTATGTCTATTTTATGTATCTTGGTTTGTTTGTATTAAGTTTATTTTTCAATATGTCTAATGTAGTTTGTCTTTGAGAAGGGTAATGCTGGTTCTTCTACTCATGGTGTGACTGATGTCATTACACCAGAAGATTCAAAGAGGATTGTGAAGCCAAGTCATCTGTTGCTATCTCCATTTCTTGGCCAATTTAGTTCTGGAGATTCTGAAATCAAGGATGATGGAGATGTATTGGTGGTTAGTAGGCTGTTTCCTTTTGATAACAACATTGGTCAGATTTTTATGTCTGATGAACTGAAAGATTACCAAGACTGGATTAAATTTGGAAAGCTGAAGAACTATAGAGAGAATGAGTAAGTATTATTTTAAAATTTTGTATGTATTCTTTATTTTAGCTCATTCTTGTAATTTTCTCTTATATAATCTTATTTTATATTTCTATGTAGGGGAAGGTTTTATAATCAACTAGTGAACAAAATCGATCCGCCTTTTGATTTTGGCGTTGATAAAATTACAGCGAAAGATTGGTTTTACTCAATTCAGTTTGGAAATATGTGTTTGAAAGATTTGGTATGTTTTTATAATTGGTTAAGTAGTTTAAGTAATGATTCAGTTCTTTTACATACAATATACACATCTGATACACACTTGTATTTTTTATTGAAGCATATGGATGTGCTGTTTTATTACTTAAGGAAGAAAGGGAAGTATGACAAGAGTTTAGCTGTGAAGTTTACAACAACAGACGTTTTGTTCGACCAAACTTTTCAATCATTTGCAGCTGTGTTTGGGGGAGGTGATTTCGATAATGAGAAGCTGTCTGTTGATCATTTGATCGCTCAATATATGAAAGGCCATCATATGCGTGCAAATACAGCTTGGAAAGATTGCGAGTGTATTTTCATTCCGTATCATGTAGCTGAAAACGATCATTGGGTGCTTCTAGTGCTGAACTTGACATTTAGGAGGCTGACCGTCTATAACTCATTGCGTACAGCATTAAGCACAGCGTCTGCCAAGAATGTTGCTGTTAGATATGCTACCATCCTCCCCTTTTTTCTTATCATGACTGATGTCTTCACACTCAATCCATTTTGTGATATGCACTCACCATTCTATACTGGTCAACCTCTTACGGATCCAATTGAATTGGTATTTGAAGACAATCTTCCGTGTCAAAAGTACAAGTAAGTATCAATTTGTATTTTTTATGTTTATTTTATTCGAAGATGACTTATGTTTTTTTTTTCTTTTGTTTAAATGTAGTGACTGTGGAATTTTTGTGTTTACTTTTGCTGAGCGCATTGCCTATGGGAAGGAAAATGAACTTGCGAATGAATTCGATGTGAATTCCCAGCGAAACCGCTTAGGTTTTTCTTTGTATAGTTATGGTATGTGGAAGAACAAGTTTAATGTGATAAGCTCATCAGAGGATTGTGAACTGAAGAAGAAAAAAGGAAGAGGAAAGGGCAAGACTGTGTATAGAGGCAATCGGGGAAAAGTGCAGGGCTGATAGAGCTGATTGAAGTTATTGTAGGAAAGAATTTTATGCAATTTTTATGTTAAGATTAAACTCAGTTGTTTATGATACATTTTATGCACTTTTTTTAGTTAACAGGTTGTTGATGTAAATACTTTGAATTTCTTTTGAGTTGTTATGATATTGTCTTTTTTATTTAAATATGTCTGTTAATTTAATTATTTTACAGGTTTTATGTAGTATCTGTGATATATGTGTTTTATGTATATTTTATGTATCTCCATTGTTTTTTATAAAAAAGATTTTTGTCATTTGCATTTTTTATGTATAGGAGATGTATCTTTATACATCTGATAATAAGATACATATCAGGTTTTATGTATGTATCAAAATTGACACTTGATACAACAGTTTTATATGACGGATACATAACACATACAGAAAATATACAATATACAAATTTATATGTATCTACACAAAATAAAGTATTGAAAACAGATAAAAAATAGATATGAACAGAATAAAAACTAATGAATATTAAAAACAAGGTTTTTGATTACAATCAACATTTAGAGTTTTTTAGGCGCGTTTCTACATGTTTTTCGATTGTGACCCTTTTTTCCACACCTATTACATTTTGCATTTTTCAGATTTTCCCAAGGAGATGCAAACCTTTGCTTTTTGGGTCTTCCGCTCTTCGTCTTATGTTGTGGGGGAAGTACGATCATGTCTTTGACTTCTTGTGGTATAATCCATTCATCTTGTTTTTCTATCGGAAACACCATCTCACTATATGTTGCTAGCATAGCTTCTTTCATGTAGTACCTTGAACAAAAATCATAGGGTTCCCGGTTCATTTCATTGAGAATCACCACTGCATGTTGGCATGGAATTTCATCTATATCAAATCTTTTGCAAGTGCAAGTTCTCTTCTTCAAGTCTACCGTGTATTTTTCCCCGTTATGCATCACTGTGAACACTTCATTTGAAGATGGTTTTACCTGTGAAAAAGTTTCAAAGATACATATCACAGTCATAAAAGATACATAGACTATACTGTTTGTGTTTTTGTTTTTAAATGATCAGAAACACAGAAATACACAGCTGTACAAATACATAATAGACATAAAAGATAACAGGTTTATATACATAGCATATACAAATGTTATACCTAATTAATACTCATGAATAATTTTTGAAAAAAGTTAGATTCTCATACCTGTAACTTGAGTGAATTTACATAACTTTGTGCGAGCACATCTTCATGTTTTTTCATCATCCTTGTAATTGTGTTGTGGGCTATGTTCCTATGTTTATAGGAGTACTCTTGCTGGAGGTCATGTAAGTGCATAAGGAGTGTTGCGACCGGCAGTTCTCTTGCATGAACTAGTGCGGCATTTAATGACTCAGCTGGGTTAGAAGTCATTGTCTTAAATCTGTTGTTCTTAGAGTAGAACCTAGACCATCTTTTATTACCGATACCTTCAAGATACGGTCTGATTCGTTCATCTAGTTCATCTAGCTCCTTCATGTGATAATTGAAATCATTCTCTGTGTATGCTTTTGCGGCTGCAAAAAATGGAACTTTAACCTTTTTGGCATTTCTCTTGAAATTTACTTTGATGTTATTGAGAAGGTGAAACATGCACACACAATGTGTAGCTTCTGGATAAATCTTTTCTGCAGCTTTATCAATGCTCAGATGCCTATCTGATACAATGCACATACCTTCTCGCAAACCAAATGCATTTCTTATTTGTGTGAAAAAATACTCCCATGACTTGTCATTTTCAGAATCAACAATAGCAAAAGCTAAAGGAAAAAGCTTTCCTGCAGCATCTTGGGCTGTTGCAACTAGAAGGGTGCCACCATATGCCGCTTTCAAGAACGTTCCGTCAACAATCATAACGGGGCTGCAGTGCTGCCAACCTTTAATCGAGGCATTTAAAGCAGTAAATACATACAAAAAGGAGTCATCGTCTCTTACTTCGATATCAATTAATGTTCCTGGATTTGTCGTTGCTTGCATATATAGAAAAGTTGGTAAGAACTTGTAAGATTCTGATGGCTTGCCTCGTAGCATTTCAAATGCCTTTTCTCTTGATCTATAAGCCATCATATAGCTGATCTTGACCCCATTAATCATCTCTAAATCATTTTTGATATCTGTAGGCGTGTATTTTGATTTGATATTAAGAAATTTCTGCTTGATGGAATCAGCAATGTGTGATGATGAAGCTTGCTTTTGACTGTTAAATCTTGTTTCGACAGGGCATGTGTGTTTCATGTTCAGATTCCTAATGATGAACAATTTTGTTTTTCCGCTGCTTGAAGCTTTCAGATACCAATTGCATGTGTCATTGATTCATCTCAATAGAAGCTGCCTTTGACATGATTTTACAATTTTTTGCTGATAGTGGTGGCGGATTGCATGAAATCTCATGCATGTTTGTAAAACTGTCTTGTTTTTGAATGATTGACCAGCTTTTAACTCAATTTCTTGTATTGGATGAGTAACTGTTTGTACATCATTCTCCTCTGTTACCATTTCTTCATCCTTCATGTTGCTGCTTTCAATACAGTCCTTTGCAAGAAGAGTAGCATACTTTCTGATGTTTGTATAGGTATCACAACTGTATGATATTTGTATCGGAGATGTATCTGTATCCATTTCTATAACATGATGATTGTTAATGTAATTTGAATATGATGTACCTGTGGAAATACTTTTTGAACTTTGTTGTTGAGCTTGTATCAGCAGTGTATCTCTATGAACAACAATGCAAAGTCTTTCTCATTTTTCTTGATTGCCATGTAAAATTTGAAGCTTGAATCATCAACAATTTTCAATGGTGGATACTGAATCTTAACTTGATATTTGATATCAATTTTTTGCTCTTGTAGATCCAGCTTTAGCTCATTAGATATTGATTCCAGTAGTTTGATATAGGTTATATCTTGTTGAATCATCATTCCAACAACTTCAAAATCCACATATCTATTTTCAATCCATTGCCCACTGTGTTGCAGCATAATGAGAACAGATTCCATCTACATACATTCGAGATACAGATTTATGAGTTTTATGATATATAATTAATGAATAATTTAAAAAATTGGAACAGCTTACCTTTTTTCAGCTCTGCAATTTCTTTGAGGAAGAACAATGGTGGTTTAATTTTGGAGAAGATGATGAATAATTATATGTATTTGTAATGTATATATTCACTTTGGTAGTTTTAATCTATTAGGGAAGAAAATCCCGTGTTTGTTGTGGTTTTGATTTAGTAGAATCAAATCTGTTAGTTTTGTTAATATCTGTACAGGTGGCGCGCATTAAGTGGCTTGGCAAAGTGATTTTCCGCGTGATTTTTGCGCGTCTCTCCTTGCGACGTGTCATCTTTTGGATGGAGTTGGTACTGTTTGTAAAGTGTCAGTTTTTGCAGGTGGTGATGTAATATTTGGGCTGACTTAGCAATTTTGCAATAAAGGCCCGGTTTTTGTATAATTTTGTCATCTTCTCTAATTAAAAAGATTGAAAAACTTGGGCTAACAATTGAGACAATTTATAGTAGTGGCTTAAATTGCAAAAAACACTAAAGGTGGTGCTATTTAATAGGAATACCTCTTTATTAATTGTACGATAAAAAATTTTAGAGGACGAAAAAGTAAATTTTAATTGAAAAAAGAGAAAGTCAAAAAGAGAGGTGTTCGGCGCTACTGCTAGAGTTTGGGATTGAGAATACCGGGAGCTTGGTGGTGATAAGTTTATGTTGATGATAATAATGGTACTCGGTAGTTCTAGGTAAGGATGTACATTCGGTCCTAATCGAATCATACATAAATTTTAATTTTCTTTAATGTCAAAGTGGAATCAATTTTATATAAAAAAATAAATATTCCAGATCAAATCAAACCTTTTTTATCATTTAGGAAGGAGGAATTTTTGGCGCGTGAAAGAATTTGATTCCACGGTCTTAGCAGAATGCTACTCAGCACACATACCATTTGAAATATAACTCGTTAATAATCGAATCGGACTAGACCAATTGGTGCAATTCAATTTTTCTGATTTAATTTGCATTAAAAGCGAACTGAATTCTTTTAATCTTAAAACCGAAAGAAAGACCAATTTTTATCAAAAAAATCATATCCATATTGGTTCAGGATGATTGGATACCCCTAGTTCTTGCTATGATGAACCCAATTGACATAGAACCTAAAGGGACAAAACCCCAAGTCATCCGGACAGCTACCTCAGGAAAAAGCTAAGTAATGCCAGGTTTATTATTCCAAAATTCCTTCTTCCTAGTCCTCTTTTTAGGATCGTAGTTAGATTTGTTTGCTAATATAATCTTGATGTCACTTTTCAGACATGAACTACCTTACAAAGGAAATGACAAAGCAAGTATGCAAAACTTGGATACATTAGCAAAAGTTTTGAATATGAACAAAACAAACCATATGTTAGGAAACTTCATGTCTCCAATCACAATTTGCCCATCTTTTGTCCAAAGCATCCATTTGTTCTTCAAATTTTAGTAAACCTCAAGCTTTAAGTTGAAGTTAATTGATATTTTTTCACGAAAAGTAAACACGAGGTAAAAAAAATCCACTCTTTCACTGAGATTTCGAATTGCTGTCCAGAATTTAAGTTAACTCGTTTCGCCCCACCTCGGGATAAGAGGATCAATCAAACAATTCCCAATCACAAAAATTATCACAAAAAGAAACTCGAGATATTTGATATACTCTTCATGTTTTTTTTTTCATTTCAGAACATTGTTACTATGACTATTATAACTTTCATGCAATGATTCAAAAAGAAACAAAACAATGATGCCTCAACTACAGCGAAATACAAAGAATTGCTAAGCAAAATACATAATGGAAAGGATGAGAAAAATTTCCATGTCGGAAAATTTTATATTATACGAGTATATTCAAAGCAGAATATGACTTTATTCTACTGGTTGGAACAAGCAACTTGGATTCTAACTTTATGGTAATTTCTACAATGAATTCACATGCAAGGCCTACACAAAAGGATCGGTACCTGGCTATTGAATCCGAGATGCGCAGTATGGTTTTGACATCTTTGTTTTGCATTTGAAGTTGCTCTTAACTTCTATTGCTACATAGTCACCTTGTTTTCATGGTGATCTCTCTGTTCATTTTTCCATGAATTTTTAGCAGCTTCTGCTGATGAACCACCGGAATCGCTATTGCCATCCTTCGGTTTTGAGAAGAAAGGATCCCACTCATGACCTCCCACCTCACGTTGCCCTTCTTCGAGCAATGCATATTTCCAGCTATTCTCCTCCACAAAATTATCATATTCTGTACGCCCTTCAACAATGTTCCGTCTCAACCTAGTGACTTTGTCGATGACTGCCTGGACAGCTACATCAAATGCGTCTTTGAGAGTCTCCAATTTCGAGCGCGGATCTGCATATATAATCCTTGGAATGAGATTAATAACATTCTCCCTCAACATCTTCACCTGCTCAGGCGGAATCTGACTAAGCCTTTCCTCTATGCTAACATTTCGTTTACGGATATCGTCTTCCGGAATAAACACTGAATAAGTGTTATAGTCCTTCGGCAGATTCCAAGTATATTGCGTATAAGCTGATCCAGGATGAAAGAAAACAGGAATGCAACCTGCCAACATAGAATCAAAAGCAGACCTACGTGTGTAAGAATCACCCTGGGGCTGTAAGCAGAAAAGCGAACTCTGGAACATCTGCATTATGCTGCTTGGAGAATGACATTTGCTCTCCCCAAAATCACATTCTAACAGCTTGCCCACCTTTGATTGCTTACACTGATCTATAATCTGGCCTCTAATCGACTTAGGGTTGTCAGGGCGTGGTGCCCCAGCAAAAGAGAAAAGCCATTTCCTCTCCAAGTTCCTCATTCGCTTTTGCCAAATGAAAACATCATCATCCTTTGCCGGATGAAAATAGGTTGGATAAGGAATGCCAAAATCATTGGCATTCCACGGACTCGATTCAACCACAAGCATCGACATATTCTTTGCAGCTGGCAAAAACAGCAGTTTATTGCCCCAATCTGTTTCTTCTTCAGACAACCTCCTAAAATCCCACGTTATCCTCCCCGCTACTAGGAAATGATCCTTGCCTCCCATAATTCCCCACTCCGGCCTCTTCATAAGCCAATCAACTAAAGCAAGGGAAGCAGAATCCCTCGTTGAGATATTATACCCCCAAAGATACCTCGCAATGTCAAACCCAGCATAAAACGGCACAAAAATTGCGGCAGCAATCGAAGAATCATTCGTCAAACACTCATACTGCTTCATCCTATTACTAAATATCACATCCACCGCAAACTGATTCGTCGCGTACCACCCCGTATTCGAAAACACTCCTTCAACATTCTCCAATGGAGGTCCCATCCCAGCATTAGTCATGAACTTACACATATTAGTCCAAAGACTCAAACTCCTACACTCCTTCAACATATCCTCATTAAATCTAGGAGGCAAATCATGAACATAAATATACCTCCCGCCACACGAATCACTCTTATTCTCAATAGTCCTCAAAGCCCTCATAAACTGAAACTTATCCCTCTTCTCACTACCACTAATGCTGCTACCACTAGGATTAATTTTCGATGTCTCCGATCCCGTGCTTATCGAAGGAGTACTCTTCGACGGGGTGTTTACAACACGAGCATCCGTAACAAAGGACGGAGTTTGCGATCCAGAGTTTAACGGATGAGACTCTAGTATAACAGATTCATCAACATTACTACTACTACTGCCTAAAACAGCAAAATGAAAGTATAGCAACACAATCCAAAAAAATGCTGATAAAGACACCAATAAACAAAGCCTATTCTGATGATTTTTACCAGACCCTTTATCCATTTGATCAAATGGAACACTCGCCGCAGTGCGGCGTCTCATTAAACTTAATCTAAAACACCCAAATCAGACCCTTGAACAATACCCACATTACCAAACTAACCCAAGTTCACAAATTTAACACTTTAAAGATTCAAACACGTAAAATAAGCAATACCCAGATGATTAAAAACACTAACTATGAACAAGAACAGCTATAAAATAGTACCTCTGATCTCTCACAATTTGTTACGGATCTTTATTATTTCAAGAAATTTAAGAGACTGAATTTGATGAGCTTAAAAACAAAGATTTTAACAGAGTTTTTGAGATTGTAAAATTACAGAGAGATTAGATTTGAGGTCTGCTCTTCGAGGAATACAATTAGAAATAAATGAAAAGAAAATGAGAGTGAAACAGAACAGGACGCGCAAAATAGAAAGCAGGCGCACGTTAGTTTGTGTGCGCCGGGGGTTGTCTGTTGTCGGTAGCCGCTGGGATTGTGCCACGTAAGAAATGAATTATGACGTGTTGGTCCTTTTCTGAAGGTTGATTTTGCTGCGTTTCCTGAAATTGCGTTGCTTGATTTTATTTTTATTCGATTTATGGGAGTGAGTGAATTTTAATTAACGTATATGAAAAATTGGTCAAATGATTTACGAAGATGTGAGTTCCAATGAAATTAATTTGGTTAGTTTCTGAGCGTACACATGTGGACAAAGATGTGTAATTTAGGGTACTATTCTACTTTATTTTTTTTAGAAATGATAATTATATAGGCTCTGAATGCTCGACTCGATTATAAGAAGTGGAAGACAAAAAAAAAATCCGACTAGCTTTCAGCAAAAAAAAGCTAAGTTTCGGAATATATCATTACCACTATTAATAAATGTAGGATTATAAAACTTGTAATGATTCACAACCTTAAAAATACAAATAAAAATCAAATTCGAGTAGTCTATTGTTCTTTGTCGAAAAACACGCTTGTTTCTAATTTTTTAAAGTTTTCAAATGCTAAAACCATATTGTGCTCCAAAACGATCTTGGAGAAGACTTAGCCATATACAACCATTGAAAGTAGAACTAATCTGTAGATTTTTTTTGCAAACGATAGAAATTCATTAAGAAGATACAAGTACAACATATGAAAGTCATATCACAATCCATATTATAATCTTTCAAATTTGAGCAATTAGAAACTAATTAATAATTTCGGATAAGCAAAAAATAATCAAAAGTGAGAAAAAATCTGTGACTATGTTCCCACATAAACTTAACAACGATGAAACTATGTTTCTCGTAGACGGAGTACTTGGATAGTTTTTCTTCCGATTTGCTTTTGAAACCGCTCTATCCGGTTGAACCTAACATTCCAATCTTCATCTTCAATGAATTCTTACCAAAGATATAATCCAACAGATCTCCCTACTTTTAGATCAACAAAAGTTTAAATGAATTTTCAAGACTTTCCGAATATAGATCTACAAGAATTTTGAAAGTTCTAAAAATCCTCATTTTTTAAGATCTTCAAAAACTTGTATAGATCTAAATGACACCCCACATATATTTTAGATCTTAAAGAATCAGATCTCAAATTCGAAAACCCACCAAAACCTTGATAGATCTAGCACCTACAAACATCAAAGACAAAAAGGCTGAAATGTTAATTTTCTACAACAAATTACACCAAAATGTTTGGCTGTTTCTAAATGTGAATAAAATGAACAAGAAATCTAATCTTTTATTAAATAATTAAATCTTTTTGAATAATTATGCTAGTTGTTAGTGTTAATTGTCAATATTAGATGATAACAAGGCAAATGGACCGACCTCAAAATAAGATATTATAAAGAGAGACATGCATAACTGAATCAGGTATAATATCCGAACATATAAATTCGAGTATAACACATTCGGATGACCGAACAAGGGGTTTTTTCCCAAAAAATTGCCATAATAAAAAGTAATTACGGATTGGTGCTTTCGGCTGGAATCCGCAAGTCAGACTTGCGGATACATGCATGAATCCGCAAGTTCATGAATCTGCAAGTCTGACTTGCGAATTCAAGCTTAAAACCCTTAATCACCCGATTAAGGGATTAACCCTTAATCGGGTGATTAAGGGCTGACACCGATCATTGGGAGACAATTTTGTCTCCCAATGATTGGTGATTGGGATTAATGATTGGGATTAATGATTGGACATTTAATGCCTAATCATTAATTTGAATATATTAAAAAAAAGTCTAATTCAAATATAAATCCACTTTAACAAATATCTATTAATTAAAAATTAAATATAAATTACAACATTTGTAATAATTTAAAAAAACAACATTATTTTAAAATTGTTTACATAATCACGATATCGGGCCGGTCGCCGCATTCGGGTTCTCATGCCATAACCCTGCTGAGTCTGTCGGTGACGCGAGGTATCAGTCATAGGGCTGTAGTCGCCACCGTCACCCTCGTCACTGTTATCAGAATCGTCGCTGTCTTCTGGTAGTCCTCAAGCAAATAGTACGCTGTCCGTTTTTATTATTCTAACACCTTGCTCCGATATTTGTAAAACATAAAATTGTAAATTTAAATAAAAAAATCGAATACGAAAAGAGTTTTTTTTAATATTACATATTAAAAAAAATAGAAGGGAAGTGGGATCCAGGTGTGCTGAAAATGCACATCCGGATGTAATATATAGAAAAGGTATCCGCAAGTCATACTCGCGGATACCTTTTATTCAGACATGTCTGATTCCCATGTGGGAATCAGTTTGACCCCTGACTCATCAGGGGTCAAACTGATTTTCCCTTGGGGGAATCAGTTTTTGTCCGCTTAATTAATATTAAGGGGATTTTTGCTTGAATCCGCAAGTATGACTTGCGGATTCAAGCAAGAGGCATCATTTTGGAATTACTTTTTTATGTGGCAATTTTTTGGGAAAAAATCCACTGAACAAGACTTGGCAAACCAAATCCACAAACATACTCGGCTGAACCGAGTATAATGATAAACCGATGAAGGACCTGCTCGATCTACCGAGCAGAACCTCCTCTGGTAACAGTGCGACAAACCGACATAAAGTACACTGACAAGTACCTGCCATCCCTGCACAGACAAAGAGAACAAACAGATTAATATCGGGGATACACAAACATATCGCTATCAAACATATTAGAAAACTAGGAGATAGAATAAAAGGCTTAAAAAATGAAGAGGTTAATATTTTTTTTCTCTCAACTCAACTCCTTTTCACTTTTCTTTTCTTTCTATCACCTAAACGGTTACTAACTTGACCGTCGGAGAGACTTGCCGAAATCACATTCCAGCGCCCTTCTAACAGTTGTGTTTTGGGTTTCCGGTACCCTATTCGAAGATATTCCGGATTCAGGACAACCCTCGTGATTCACAAGTTATCACTAGATATTAATCAGTCGAAATTATTAGTTGTATCGAGGCTCGAAACCAGATTTTAAAAATGTATTTAAAAAGTCTATTCATTGAGCTAGGCCTAACTACGCAATAATTTAATTTTCACATGATGAATTGAAAATTTCGTCCATTCAATAAACTACCAACCAAATAAGAATTTATAAAATTCATCATTATTTTAATTTTTTTATTAAATTTATTAAAAATCTCGTGCGGAGTGGTTTTTATTAAAAAAAATTAAACTTTAATAGATTTAATAAAAAATAAATTATTTTATAGATTTAATAGGATTTTAATTGACTAACATGTAGATATATTTATGACCCGGATTCAGGTTGGACTTGACTTTTTTTTTATAATTAGGACTTGACTATTTTATATACAAGCCTAAACTCGGACTGAGTTCAATTAACCCACTTCGTTTTTGCTATTAAAGTATGACCTTTACACTATACATGTATGGAATCGGCACAGTTTTTTCGAGTTCATAAGAAAATTTATATAATAAAAAAGTTCAAGCTCATCATAAAATTACAGATTTATTACGAGTTTGGATTTAGGCTGCACTTCAAACAAAATTAATTGTTCAAAGTGTTAGCAGTATGTGCCCTAGGGTCATTTGATCATGTATATTTGTAGGACTAATTCCAATGGCAGAGATATATATGTTCTAATTGAACTAAGTGTCTCATCAACTAAGTGTTTATTTATTACGTATTGTCCTTATCACATTGTGATAGAATCTATTCTTATGGTGTTAAGAATATGAGTTACAGATTTTATTATACAAGTGATCTAAATAACAGTTCACGATCGATGGGGTCCTACGAATAAGGGCATCGTATTATCCCGGAAAGATTGTCACCTCTGTTTATTCTCTTGATTAGTAAGGAGTTACTAATTATAGGAAATAGTGAGTCTCATACTACTCGATGAGGATTAGGATAAACATGTGGACACTCAAGATGTTGAGTGGGTCGAACAAGTGACGCTAGATGACTTATACATGTTATTTCATCAAAGTCAATTTAATGTCATCTAGTTCATAATTGTACATATGTCTATTGACTTGCGGTGACACTATCTTGTATATAGGTGATTAAAGTTTGATACTCCTTATCCCTAGATCTTTCATGAGCTAGGGTCGCGGGATGTGTTGGCTCTAGTTAGTTGTATATAGAGATAGGGGTTTAACCAAGAGAGGATTTATCACTCCGGATGAACGGAGAAAAGATTCTATGCTATCTCAAATTGTTCTTGATGTATGATAAAACTTGCGCAGGTGTATATGACTTACTTAGAAAGTTGTTTCTAGTGGAAGTCATATTTATCAAGAATAAGAACTGAGATGAGATCATATGATCAAGACAAACAGTGTTTGACTTAACCGTGACACTAGTCGAGATTGGAATCTTAGATGAATGGAATATTGAGTGTACGGTAATTATGAACATTGGTTCATAAAGAATGCATCGAAACATTCATATCTATTTGGGGGTCGTGATATGTTGCTAGACGTCACTCACGATCTACGAGAATTAATAATTAATGGGATTTAATTATTTAATATAAGAAAGGCGTTTCTTATGACTGTCGTTGCCATATAGATGTGAACCTAGTTAGTCACACACAATAGAGTGTGCAACCGATTGAGTTTACGAGAGATCGATTTCATATAGATACTAGCATATCTCGGAAATTAATCTAAGATGAAAAAAACAAATACAATTAAGGAATAATTTGTAAGAGTTATAAATTAGTATGCACCTAATTATATTTTATCCAAGTTAATACGATGATGTCATGTGATGATGTCACGATGATGTCATGTGATGATGTCACGATGATGTCATGTGATGATGTCACGATGATGTCATGTGATGATGTCACGATGATGTCATGTCATGATGTCAAAATGATGTCATACGATGATGTCACGTGATGATGTCATGTGATGATGTCATGTATGTCTCAGTGTGCGACACCTAGCATCCGACGTGTCAGAAGGTGGCAACATCTATGCTTGATGTGTGACACCTAGCATCTGATGTGTCAGATGGTGGCAACACCTATGCTTGGTGTGTGACACCTAGCATGTGAGGTATCGAATGGTGGCAACACCTTTGCTTGGTGTGTGACACCTAACATGTGAGGTGTTGCATTCTTAAGCAAAGCTCTACCCTATAAATAGAGGTTGCCTTTGCTCATTCTAAGAACACCACACTTAAGAGAGCATATTTGAAGGAGTTCAAGTAGTCATCAATCACAGAAAAGGTTGGAGAAAGTTTTTCATACATCCCAGCAAAGACGTAATCGAGGCGAGAGTTTGAGCTTAGGGTTGCTCGGCAAGAGAAACTCTTGCAGATTACTTCAAGGCGAGGATTCAATCGGACGCATACTCGTGTGGACGAGCTTGAGGTCGCCGTACTATCGGGACTACAAGAATCGTTTGAGAATCGACATAGGTATTCTTCTTACGGTTTCTAGATGCGTGTTTTAATTACTAGATGATACGACGATCCATTTGTTATTTATATGATCAATTTCTGGATCCGAATTGTTGGAATTCCAATTTTGAATTGAAATATACGATTCGGACCCTCACGTCCCGCTGCACCAACACAAAGTCAATCCAAGGTATTAATTCATCAACAAAAAGGTCTTGAGAGAGAAAGTTATCAGCAACAATTTCTGCCTTTTGATTCTTGATCCATTTTGCCTCCTTTGCATTTATTAGCTGTCTCGATCTAAACCTTATCCGCTATCACAAAACACCTGGGCAATTTAAGTCTATTTAGATTCCAGGTAGGTGCTTTAATTGGCAATCATAACCCTAAAAGCCAATTAATACCTAATCCCGCCGAAATCCCAAAAGCTTCTTCGATTATTTCAATTTTTCACCCAACAAGTTATCCTTGCATGGCAATGATGATCCCCGTTGTATATTCCCAACACCGGGTACGCTTTTTCCCAAAAGTTCACTTTGATTCTATTGGCGAGAGGCTATATTAGAGTTGAATCAATCCTAATTAGAGTCCTTGAGTAATCCGGCTACCAAATAAATCCCCAGCAGAGCAGATTGCTAAGGAGTCTCTTCAGATCACCGTGATGATTAATGTTGCATTTTGACCCTTTAAATTCGGGAAGATGAAAACCCATAAACACAACAACCTCTCTAATCCTCCATCGCAAAGAAAATCCCTAGTAATACCCTTCTTACTAATCATACTCTTCCTAATGACATACCCAAACAAAAACCAACCCCCTCTTAACAAAAGGAGGAAACCCACTATCAAGAAGAACTACATTCTAGAAAATATCCCTAAATCCGCCCCTACTCCCCTCACTCTCAATTTAAATGTGCTACACAATAACCCCTTCAGAGCTCTGGCCATCAGGGAGCCAGATCCCCAAGATCCTTCAACTTCCAAGGCCTCAATGAGCAAAGATAAAGGCAAGCAAAAGCTTTACCCAGAAGACGACCAGCCCCAGCTAAGTGATAACACATGATGCAACTTTATTAGCGAAACCATGTTGATTGCTCAAACCATATGGAATACTATAATGGATAAGCCTCCTCGTTAGCAGGTACAAACACAAAGGGAAACACAACCACATGAGGTCCATTGACGAACATCATATCGCAGACCAGGCAGATGAAGCTCACATAACCGTGCTTAACTCTCCATGTCAAAAAAGAGAAGGAAGGGAAAAAAAAAGGAAAAATGGATACTGGCAGCTAAATTTATTTCCAAGAAGGTGTTGAGTATTCCTGCTATAAAAAATGAGATGATGAAGAGCTAAGCATTAAACATAAACTGAATCACCAGTTTATTTGTGCAGGAGACATCAATGATTACTTGTTACCTTCGAAAAAAGAGGGAGGCACAGTCTTTAGCTATGTAAACCATGAGGATTTCTCCTACTTCATAGAAGGCATGGGTATGAGAGACTTAAACTTCTCAGGACCCAATTTTACTTGGTCTAATAGGATAAACCCCCCTAACATGATCAGAGCTAGACTGGATAGATTCATGGCCACATCAAGTTGGAGCTCTCTATTTCCCAACTTCAGAGTTGATCATTTAAATGACCTAGGATCAGACCACAGACCCATTCTTCTCAGCACAGAAACAGAGGATAACAGACACACAAGAAAATTCTTTTTTTGACAAAAGATGGTGTAAGAATACAGAAGTAAATCATAGATCAGTGCTGGAAACAGAATTCAATTGGAAGCCTCATGTGCCAAGTTCATGCAAAGCTAAAGCAAATTAGACAAAACTTGTTCAATTGGCAAATAAACTCCAACTATAACTCTCAGCTCAGAATGACCTCTCTCCAACAAGCTATAGAGATAGAGAAATGTGATCATCCTGATCTTATCAACTGGGAAGAAGTCAGAAACCTGGATAACCAACTCTTGGTAGCAACTCTTGAGGAAGAGAAATTCTTGGAGCAAAAAGCTAGACAAAACTGGCTCAAATGGGATGACAAAAACACAAATTTCTTCCATGAAAAAACAAGACAAAGGAGGAGAAGAAACAACATAGCAGGGATGTGGTCCAAATAAGGGGAGTAGGAATCAGAAAAAAATAGCTATGAACGAAGTCATTTGTGACTACTTCAAAGAGATATTCACCAACTCTTGCCCTGATACCATACTTACATTTCTTGAAGGCTTTGAATCAAAAGTCACAGAGGATATGAACAACAGATTAATCAGGCCAGTGACAGCAAGTGAAATCCAACAGGCAGTCTTCTCCATTAATCCAAGCAAGGCCCAAGTTCTGATGGCTTTACTGCCTTATTTTACCAGAGTCATTGGCACATCATAGGACCTTTAGTCACACTTTCTATCCAGGAGCTCTTCAGAGGAGGAAGAATGCTCACAAGTATGAATCACACCCTAATAGATCTAATCCCTAAAGTTCATCACCCTCAACGAGTGACTGACCTGAGATCAATCAGTTTGTGCTTAATATACTACAAATTTATCTCAAAAATTCTGACATAAAGACTTCAGCAGATTCTTCCTAAAATCATGGATCACTACCAGAATGCATTCATCCAGGGTAGATCTATCTCTGACAACATTCTGGTAGCTCATGAAGTTATCCACCACCTGAGAAGTAGAAGCACAGGGAAGAAGCAACATCTAGCTCTTAAGCTGGACATCAGTAAGGCATATGATAGAGTGGAATGGGAGTACATGGAACAAATCTTAAAGGCTTGGGGCTTCAATCACAGGTTTGTAGACTGGATTATTAAATACATCACCTCAGTATCTTACTCTATTCTGATTAATGAAGAAGCTTGTGACTATTTCCAACCTAGCAGGTGTCTAAGACAGGGAGATCCCCTTTCCCCCCTTTTGTTTCTTCTCTGTGCAGAGGGTCTAGCTCACAAGCTCAAACAGGCTTCTCTGAACAACACTATCAAAGGAGTCCAGATATCCAGAGATGGCCCATCTATCAGCCATCTCTTCTTTGCAGATGATTCTATCATCTTCGCTCAAACTTCCCACCATGCAGTTAGATGTCTCTAGCAGGTTTTAATGGAATATGGCCAAGCAAGTGGCCAAATCATAAATTACTCAAAATTTGCAGTATTCTTCTGCCGGAATACAGATGCAAATTCTAGAAGGGAGCTAGCAGCCATTTTGAATGTTCATAACATTGGAAGTGAGAGCATCTACCTAGGCCTTCCCCCATTTATTATGAGATCTAAGAAAGCAACTTTCAGCTCAATCATTAGCAGAATCCAGCAAAAGCTACTAGGATGGGAGGAGAGCTTACTATCTTTAGCAAGGAAAGAAACCCTCCTAAAACCTGTAATTGCAGCCGTCCCAATATACTCAATGATGTGCTTTAGAATCCCTAATGCACTGTGTAACAGAATAAATAGCCTAATGTCCAAATACTGATGGGGAGAGATTTGCTAAAAAGGGAAAATTAGTTGGATTTCCTGGTCCAAAATGTGTAGGAGCAAAGGTGAGGGAGGAATAAGATTCAAAGACTTCATAGCTTTTAACCATGTCCTCTTGGCTAAGCAAGCTTGGAGAATATTCCATAACAAAGACTCCCTAGTATTCAAAGTTCTGGAAAGTAGATACTTCAAAGACTCTTTCTTCTGGAAAGCCCCTCTAAAAAACAACCCATCTTGGGGTTGGCGCAACATCTTCCATGGCATTAAACTCCTAAATAAAAGTTGAAGATAGCAGGTGTCAGCTAGTACTCATATAACAACCTTGAGAGACCCTTGGATCCATACATAATTCCCATTCCTGCCAAGACCTAAACTTGCGGTGGATCCTGATCAAATTCCCAGACTGGTCCAAGGGTTAATGTTTTAAGGAGCCAAAGCCTGGAATGAACCCCTTATCAGAGAATTGTTCCTAGAAGGAGATGCTCAAGCCATACTCTCTCTAGCTCTCCCTATAACAAATATTCCAGATAGAATAATTTGGCATCGCAACAACTCAGGATGCTTTAATGTTAAGTCTGGCTATTATATAGCACTTCAAAGAGTAGAGGATGGTCACAGCCATAACCCAGTTTTAGCTAAAAATCGGTGGCATCATTTGTGGGGTCTAAACATCCCTAACAAGATCAATGTCATCCTATGGAGGACTGTTTTAAATGGTATCCCAACAGCTCACAACATGAACTTAAGGCTTCAGAGTAACCTGGAATGTCCTCGCTGTGGCCAGCTAGAGAACAAGATGCATCTTTTTTTTCTGTGTGATTTTGCTCGAAGAGTTTGGTTCCACTCTCCTCTATCTTTCCAATCTGATGCTATCCAGGCAAACTCATTCCAGGAAGCCTGGATTGCTATTATGCAAGAGCTTAAAGCTCTTGATGACTCTTCATTAAGCTCCAATCTTTGTTGCTATATCCTTTGGGCTATTTGAAAAGCAAGAAACTCGCTGATATTCAAGGATAGTCCATGGTCAGTAGAAGACTCAACACATCTAGATACAAGGAGGAGTTTGATTTAGCCAGAGAAATGGAAACCAGAGATCAGCAACAGCTCCAAGGAAGTGCTCCTACCCCTACTTGCATGAAGAATGCAGGGAGGCAATCCCCAGGGAGTATGCGAGTTCTATATGATGCAGAGACTTGCAAAGAGCTCAAATTTAGAGCTATAGCAGGAGTTGCAGTTAGTGACTCAGGAGTCTGCATGGGACAGTTCTCTTGCGAGAAGTTATGACATGGAGCATCAACATGCAATGGAAAAGTGTTAGTTTTGAAGGCGACGTCAGCCTGTTTTCTCAGTCGATTAACTCGGGGAACTGTTTCTCGGTTAACAACTAGAACACCTGGAAAGATATTTGGCATCTCTCTTCGCTTTTTCAAAACTGCACGAAGGGATAAATACTGAAGCCCACAATCTGGCCCAAAAAGCGGAAGCCAATTATGTACGTTTGATGTTCCCCAACAGGGGAGTGTAATTAGTCCGTTGTAATTCTATCTTTTCTATCTAAGGAAAAAAAATCCAAGGCATACGGATTTAAACAAGCCATCTGATACTCAAATTCATAAATAAATCTACTGCCATGTTATTATATGAACCATCAGGTTAGGTGACACATCATTAAAAATTAACAGAATTAAACAAATTTACCAAAAATAATAATAAAATTAAGAACATTTATGTTGTTATAAAAATTTAAAAATAATTCGGGAAGAAAAAATAATTTAAAGATGGTTAGTGTAAATTACTCGGACTAAAATTGACAACTAAAGCCTAAAACTAGCTCCAACAGTTTGATTTGATGCATATTAAATTACTACTTTATATTATTGAAAAATAGTTTGTCTTATAAATAAGGTTTAATCACCAAAAACCCCCACCTTTTAGCCACTTTTCAAATGCACCCTGACGTTGCAATTTTGTCAGTTGCACCCTAATTCGTACCTTTGGTTTTCAATTCCACCCTCAAAGTACTAAATTGATCTCTTTTTTATTTGAAAAAAATTAAAATAAGTCATCTATTTTTAACTTTTTATGTGAAAAAGAGTTCAAACGAGTACTTTATAAGGGTTTTTATGAATTTTTTCTAAGTGAAAAAAGTCCAATTTGATTTTGAGGGTGGAATTGAAACCTAAAGGTGCGAATTAGGGTGCAAATGACAAAATTGCAACGTCGGGGTGCAACTGAAAAGGGCCTAAAAGGTGAGGGTTTTTTTGGTGATTAAGCCTATAAATAATTAAGTGTCTAAATAGAAATAACTATACTTAGTAGTAGTAATAACTATACTACTCTTTGAGAAACCTCTGAAACCCTAGTAAGTTTTTTCTTTTTGTTCATTTGGGAGGTGGTTTTTGGTCATTCTTGGCCAAAAATCACCTCCCCAATCTCTTAAATTCAGTTTTTTAGTCTTTTCTATAGTTTTTCTCTTTAATTTTGAATAAAGTTTCTTTTTTAGCCAATTTTGGTCTAGATCTAGAAATTATTTTTCTATCTTAGTATCTTAATTTTATTAGATCTGTTCTAATCGAAATTAAGAATAATTTTTTTCATCGTTGGAGATGAAATTGTATTTTGCGATGCAAGCGATTTGGATCTCTAAAACAATTAGAGCCACCATCTTACAACGGATTTCACCAAATATCGGTATATTTTTCGTCAGTATAGATGATGTCTTTAATGTTCAAGAGAAGAGATATGTCACAAAAGATGTGATTATGGACTTTAACGATGAAGTTATAGCTGCTAGCTGTGGCAGTCGTGCGATTAAAGTTAGTATTATCATGGCAAGCGAAGCTAATCTAATTTCCTTTATTTCAAAGGTTGTAATGGATGCCTTCAACAACAACTCTTTGCTTTGTAATATTATCAGTTTGATAGTACATGACTACTTTAGCTTAATTGAGATGGATATATGTTGTTTTAATTACGATAGAAAATCTCATGTGTTAGTATATGACTATTTTAGTTTATCTAATTGGTTGGGGCATGTCCCTCCGATTATCAAATACTATGTACTGGCTGATCAATCAACTTTTGATTAATAGATCTTTTTATTTCAAAAAAAAAAATACTAAGTTTTATAAAATAATTTCAACTACACCATATCACTTAAGAGGTGTAATTGAGTCTAATAAAACCTTTTATACTGATGGTGAAGTTCCCTTCCCAGTCAATGAACTTGTTAATTTAGTTTTTTAATTAATAAAGTTCTATCTTTCCTCTCAAAAAAAAAAAACCATTTATACTAATGGGGCGTTGTGGTGTATTAATATTAATTGGCAACATGATCAAAATAGAAATGAATAGAATCAAATAAATGTGAGTCATTATCAATTTATCATGTTAATCATGCTTAATTAATGAGCTCATATCTTTGTATGAATTAGCAGTCATGTCATCCCAAATGTTTCTGCTTAAAACCATGCTGGTATTCTTTAACTTGTATACATCAAAGAATTGGTTACATTTCATTTAATTTAATTTAATCTAATCTAGACTAGAAGTAACTTTTCATCACTTTTTATATGTTTATTGATTGACTATAATTGAAACTTACATTTAAAATCTTATAATTTTATAAGCACCTATAATATCAATTAAATAAAATTATAGAAGATTATGTCCCACTCGATTCTTGATTAATCGCCCCCACAGTATAATTCTACTAAAAATAAGATTATAAAAAAAATATGGTCAAAATTTATCTCCATTTATAGAAAACAAAAAATGTGATATTTAGTACAGTTGTATTGCTAAAAAGTGTAATTGTTTTTTTTTATCTATTTTTCTTTGATTGCATAGAAGTTGATCACAGTGAGTTTTATAATAATTTTATTTTAATGTCTTGATTATAATTGTTTGATCAGTTCCAAATCAAGTTTTTGTTTATTCACTCTAAAGAACAATTGGGATAAATAACTTTGAGTTTAACCATAAAATCAAAGATAAATATATATATAAGTGATTATTTCTCATTCACAATTAATAACCTTTGATCTGAAGAAAAGAAGTTAATGAGATATTGTTTTATGAAAAAGCTAATAGGCTTTCTTCGACATGATATATTTGCGTCCGAAATTCATCAAAAGAATTAATTTTCTATGAATAATTGGCATATCTGAATCAAAAAGGGTTATTTTAAATCACAATATTTTTCCGTAATAGCTATTTAATTTCATTTTATAAAATATTACATTGTACATTCCAACTTTTTAACTTTTAAAATTGTTTAGTGTATTTCCGTTTTATGACGTTATTTTATACAAATGACACCATTTTTGTTCACATTTTATAACTTTATATTCGGTGAAAAATGGCTATGTTGTACTATGTAAAAGCACGATAGATTGGAATCTACTATACATCATTTTGAAAAATAAAATCAAATTACTATAAAAATAAAAAATTTAATATGCAAACAACTCTAAAAAAATGTGCTTCATGTATTTCTACTAATGTGAGATATAATAAGGTTGTGCCAATAATTTAGTAATTGAAGCCTTGGAATAATTTCTCTGTAATCTAACTTTATACGATTCTTTTCACTTGTTTTAATCATTGTGTTTAGTATTTGCGCTTCTTTTGACACAAATAAAAGGGAATTAATAATACTTTTGTGCATAAACTATGGATTAATGCTCCAATTTTATAAAAGAAAGTGGAAAGTTATTCTTCTCTCACCTTTCTAATGGATTATTCTTTTGTTTATTTAGCTAAATATTAAAAAAAATTGATTTTTGCTAATAATTTAATAATCCTTAACTTCCTGCCATTCGAAGCTTTTGCACCAGTGTGTTTGCCATTTTTGACCAGAACATTAATTAAGGAACCACTTTAATTAAGCAACCATTGAGTCGAATTAAACATTAATTTTATGGTCATTGTTTCAAAAATTAATATACTCGTCTAAAAAACAAGAAAAATAGAGCCGTGTATCTCGTCTTTTGCAATAGGGTAGTTGCTAAAAATAATTTTTTTTTAAATAGATTCATTAAAAAGATTAAAATATAAAATAAAAAATTTATACAAACCACCAAAATAGACTTTCAAAACTATAATCTAACAAATAAAAAAAATGAAACTAAAAGAATTCAAGCAAAAAAATATTGAAAAAAATAAAGCCTCTTTCCGCAAAAACGTTGCCTCCATTTTTATTTTTATTTTGGTTAAGCCCTGAACTAGTGAGTAGCGAGATTTTATTTTTTTAAGCGAAAAAGAGTTCAAATAACTTAATAATAACACTCAGCTTAATGTGAACAACGACAAACTAGGTTAATAATAACACCTTAATCTATATACGTTTGGTTTGGACCTTCAAAAAACAAATATGGTATCAGCATCTTAATTGTACATTAGCTTTTAAATCCCACATGGACTCCATTTTTAGTCTTCAATCATTCATGTGCTCGTGTCTCAAACAACACAGCCACAACTATTTAAACTACGGGCACAAAAAAATGTAAAAATTACATAGAAATGGATATGAAATTTTCCTATTAATAAAAAGTGCTCATTCATTTTCCCAAAATCAACTATATTCCTACTTTAATTCTTTTATTCAATTAAATATTACATAAATTTAATTATTTGCGTTCCGATTTTGGACGAAATTGAAACTTAGAATTCTTTAGTTTTGAATAGGATAGAAAATACAAATGTAGGGAAGGTTATAATAATGGGAGAAGACAGTAAACAGCATAGTTAATGTTAGAGTGGGCAACCACTAACATGTTTATCACCACACGACATGCCTACATTGACTATGACATTCTAACAAGCTATGCTAGTGGACGTCGATTATTTTGTGATTATACTCTTCAAGGACATTTGGGTGTTTGCCACGTGTTACTTTAATGTGATTTTGTGCTAATTAGTAGCAATTATGAAATGCTAATAAACAAATCAGAAATTTTATTATTAACATTCTTTGAAAATGGAACATAGTGGTAGATTGATAGTAGTATATATATATACACATTATCATGGACTCAGCCAAATAAAACTCTTTTATTTATAAACATAAATTTAGTTTGATTTGGATTATGAGTGTGTAGTTTTCATTACTCAAACTCGAATCATGAACTGAATTTATGCAATTTAGACTAAATTTATTTCGATTTACAAAATATCAAAACTTATGACTGACGCAGTAAACTGAAATAATGTCGTTAGACTGAATGACGCATGACAAAAAAGTGAATGGCACATGAGATGCGGTTGTTATGTATTCTAATCTGAAATTAGGAAAGAACTTGTCATTGAAACAAATATATAACGTAATTAACTAAAAAAAACAAAAAAAATATCAGTAACCAAAGTATAATATGAATAGTTGAGTGATATCAATGGCTTAAGTGTTTTGTACACTAGTACGTAAGGATTGTTCAAACTCCAAGTATTGAACGACTAAGTACACATAATTATGAGTTATGACATGGGTCAGATCAACTCAACAAAATAAGTAACTAATGAAAGACCAAGTTATTGGAGAAATGAAATTAAGAAATTGTTAGAAATAAGAGGAGAACTATGATAAATGCAGTAAATATGGCAGGAAACCCTAGCTTAGAGTGTCCTAAATCATTCTCGTTCTTCTTTTTCTTATTCGATTCCATGCATGTTTCCCCAATGCACATCTTCAAGTCTTCCAAGAATATATGAACTCCAGGATCTCTCAGCTTTACTTCACTTCCGAGCAGGATAGAATTATTTACTCCTTGAATGTTATTGTTTATATAAATGTTAATGCAACAACTATCTCGCCGGTGCTCGCCTGTAGAACCTCCATTGCGGATTGTCATTGCTGCTCCAACATTTCTTCCTTTCAAATAGGCACGATCGAACGAGGCGTTGCTGCTTTCTGGCTCCATTAGCTGTTTGATAGTTTTGATAATGGCAACAATGATACTACTGGTGTTTTCTTAGAGACATGAGATGTTGCTTCTTTTCTTGTGTTTTGGTTAAGGTACTTGAACTTTGGGCAAAAGTTATGCCCTAGGTGGAATGACTTCAACTACAATCTAGAAAAATTCTTAAATAAACCGAACTCATCATGTAAAATTATCAATTTTCGATTAATTGTACAAGCAGCGGAAACTGAGTTCAAATTATCCAGTAAAGTTAAATACTTAAATACTCTTTATTGATTGAATATTTAATTCAACAACACCACGTATCATACTATCAACGAAAACTTATGTTTTCATTAAGGAATCAGCCAAAGCAAGAGATGAATTAGACGAAGGGAAGAGAAAACTACTATTAAAAGAACACGAACTGCTGCCCCTTTAAGCTTCACTAAAGAGACCAGATATTTTATTTTACACTTACAAGACATACAATAGATTTGATTTAATTTGTTTAGAGTCATATGATGGATTTGCAAGTGATCTTGTGAACCATTTGGTCTACTGTACAGTTGAGCCTACTATATCGCAATACAAGCTGCACCGTAAAATTGAGTTGTCTCAGACACCCTGAAGCAACGCCCATTTTCTGAATTTGTCCAACTAATGAACAAAACTGATGCAGCCTATATGAAAGACTCGTGAATAAACTGAATTTTTGAAAGCATAATGAAAAGTAAACCCAAGACATGGTAACCTGCTATAAAAAAACGTTCTGAATATTTTCTTTGGGTACTTACAAAAATGCCCATGATGCATCCAATAATCGTACAACTCAACATTATTCTTTCCTAATGTGTCCCAATGGAAACCGGTTGCACTTTGAAAACCTATGATGCCTATACCAGAAACTTATTAGTAATCCAAAAGAACTCTACAACAGATACAGAATGAGACTCTCATAACAGTTGAAGAATCGTCGAGCACAGTAATTGTGTACTTTACGTCTTTTCATTGTCAAGAAAATGAAGGCATCACCTATGCATTCCAAAGTTTCCAACGCGGTAGTGGACCGGAAACATTTTAAAAAATACCGTACCAACAAACTTAAGGAAAAGAGTCCGGGGATACTCTTTCACTGATTGTAGAACCAAAATTTGGCCCACCTTTGCGATATGAAATAAGAAACTCCACAGGGTAGCCCTTCAACTTATGTGGAACAAGTCCAAGATCATGAAATGTTAATGCTGCAGGAAAGATAGGATATCAAGTAAATACACCAGTAACTTAAGATGGAGACGAGAAACAAGAAATAAGTGCTAAATGCTGCAGAGTTTTATACTTACCATTTTCTGACACAACCGTATCGACAGTAAGGGAATTGATCTCATCCAAATTAAACATGTTGGGAGTGGGTAATGGAAATGGAACCTTGTTAAGTAAGAGTTCCCGTGGCATTGCAATTGCCTGACACCATTCATCAAACCACATGTGCAATCAGACGAAATATCTCATTTGAATATCAAAATGCAAGCAATCGCCTTGTACTACCAGAAACAGACCATAACACACATACAAGAACTTCATAGTCCATGAACAAGTTTCTAATAAAATGGCGGATATTCTTGTACATATACACGTAAAAGGATAACAATTTCATTTTTGAAGCACCGATAAAGATTATACTCCACTATAAATAGCGAAAAAGAAAAAGATGATCCAACATGAGCTTTATATAATGTTGACTACCGGTATATTACTATTCATGCAGACGTGTTTGAATTACCATGAGCATATCAAGTCATTGATAGCAGTTTTTAGAACTTTCTTATCTGAACTACAGCAGGTTAAATCTTTACCTTAGCAATGGGGAATGGAACTTTCACATAACGAGGCCATTCACGAATCATGTCAAACATAACTTCTGCCTATAGTGCAAACCAACATTAGTGATATGATAACAGCATTGCTGAAAAAGAAGCATAATGGGGCAAAGTTACCAATTCATGCACAGTGAGGATTTCCGGGCCACCAAGCTCGTAAACTTTTCCCATGCTAGTTCCATCATCTTTCAAGGCAGCCATAATTGCAGCAGCAACATCGATAACATACACAGGTTGGATTCTGCCAAAAGGACACTATTAAGGAACATTCATAGGATAAAAAAAAAATATCGCCCTACCACATGAGCAATTGTACAGCAACTACGTACTTGGTAGTTCCATCTCCAAATAGCGGAAGGAATGAATATTTTTTCACAAAATGTGCCCACTTGTTCAAAATTCTATCCTCTGTACCGATCATCACAGCAGGTCTCAGGACTGTGGCCTAAAGAATCCGGTCAGTTAGAAACTAAGCTATTAAGGGAAACAATGAAAACAAATAAAGGAAAGGTAAAACATGGCAGTGTTGAATCTAAGCGGTTGGAGCCATAACTTTTGTTTCCCAGCCATCACATTTTACGCATTTGTTGGATTCTAATGAGTTATTTTACAGGCATTATTTTGCATATGTATTAAGGCTGTGCCTGGTTGCCATCACTTCCAATAGTTACAGATGCTGATACATCTTTCAAGCAAACTGTTGAAAAGCAATGAAATTACAATTGTTCAAGTAGATCGTTATTCCAATACGGGTTTGCAAAATCATTATCAGCTCCATACTCTGAATGGAAATCGATGTATGAAGAAAACAATTCAAAAAGGAGCATCATACTGTGCATCAGCAAGATAAACACTTCAATTTATAAAATATTTGCCTGAATGCAAGTATACCGAGGTTGAAAAACAAGAGAATAGCCCCCTGGAACCATCCCCAGTTACTTGTTTTCTAAAAGGGGAAGAAACACGAGTCTAAACTGTTCGGATTCATTTTTGGAAAAAGGTAAATGGATTCATTTTATCTATTCTAAACTGTTCGAAGCTACATTTTTGGAAAAAGGTAAGGCCACTAGATAACTTGAACGAAAGTATATACTCCCTCCGTCCCACAAAGATAGGCCACCTTTCTATTTTGGGCATCCCAACTTATAGGCCACCTTCTATTTTTGGTTAATAATTTTAAAACTAAAAGTCTTAGATACCCCTAATAAATATACATTGTTATCTTCAACTTAATTCTTTGCTCCATGTTCTAATATGGAATAAATGTCAATTTTTAATACCAATGCAAAATACACCAATACGAAAATTAGTCATTAATATATTATTTATTTATTGAAAAAATTATTAAAGGTTAAAAATGGAAAAATACATAAATAAACTAATTTTAACTAATCTAACTATATTTTTTTTAATTCCCGTGTTTGTCCAAATGGCCTATCTTTGTGGGACGGAGGGAGTAACTTAAAAACTCCATTCATCACAAGCAGAAAGCAGGATGCTCAACATACAGCCGAATTTCATGTAAGGTTCCACCATTGAATGTCAAGTTAGACAACAATCACCTTGATACCCATTTACAGGGAAAAGAAATAGAATTCAAGCTCTGATGCTCTTTGATAATCATAGAGAAGTGAGAGAATAGTTAGTGACTAAAGAAGCCAAAATCATATGTTACCTCAGGAATTTCTCTGAACACAGCATCTTCTGAAGCTGCTTTAGCTCTTAGCAGTTTTGATGGAGATGAAGAGGATGCTCCTAAGCATGAAACTTGAATAAATCTACTGATACCTCCATGTTCTTTGGCAATCTGCACAGGTTACATAAATTCTATATCATGAGTTTTTCCATCCTATGTACTATGAACACGAGCACTGGCAGAAGTAGAGATCACATAGCCATTATATTGAGAAATACAAACAGCACATGTATTTCTCAAAACATATATACACCACCGATCTTTTAAATTCATTAGGCGTATCAAAATGCTTGTACAACAAAGTAATCTCCAGCAATCTCGTGGCCAATTTTACTTAATTCAGAATCCATATAAAACAGAAAGCAACACCGTATAAAAGAGGAAATATTTATCATAAATTGAATGGAATGCAGAAGCGACCATTGCAAGTTGCTCAGCCATGCCATGGTTGACTTCCTCAAAGCTATAATTTCTTGTTTCATGATCCCTTCCTGTCAATAGAATAATTAGCCAGGCAGAATAAACGTATGGTTATTGGAAAGGTTTAAATGTATAGGAAGCAAGATGTTACCAATAAGATTAATGACAACATTGGCCTTAGCCATAACAGCCTTAACTGAAGCTTCATCTCTTGGGTTGTACTTCATTGGTACTATCTGAACAAGAAAGTTATAATCTAATAAATACATGTCACACACCACTACAGTCCTGGGGTAGAAGAACACCAAGTTGTGCAATCAGACAGGCCAGAGAAAAAAAAAATCTACCTGACCCAAATCACCCATCAATTTGAGATGACGTTGAGAATCCTCAGAGCCCCGGAAGGGGACTAAAACTTGAGACCCCATTTTAGCTGGAAGAGAAACAACAATATCAGCAAAAGCATGGATAACGGACAAGCATCCACATAAACACATTTACACTATCATCAAATGAGTTGCATATGACAAATAATTATCCGTTGAGCAAAAAGATAAATCAAGCTAGAACAACATCCAGTGCAATTAAATAGAAAAGGCAATAAGATACGGTTAAACTCACCAAGTTGTTGGACAACATAACGACCAAGAAATCCGGTAGCTCCAAAAACTGTAGCAACTATCCCACTGAAACCACACGAAATGTAGTATTAGAAAAATTAAAATAATTGAACTTTACAGTTCGAAGGTGAAACAAAATCATTTGCAATTCTAATATTCAGCCAAAAGAAATAATCTTTAACATTCAATTCCACCTACATTTTTCTAAAAACACAACAATCAAACAAAAAAACCTAATCCTCATAAAATTTCTAATGAGTTCAGCAAATAAGAACTAACCTAACAGAAGATCTTCCACCAGTACCCTTACGAACAAGGTGACCCACGCCTTTAGGAGTGAGCGTCGAAACATATCTTGATTGATCATAACCCTCTCCATAATCTGCATAATTAAACGACAAGAAAAAAATGGTAAAATGTATAAAAAAAATGATCACAGCAATTAAAAACAGTAGAGATGAAAGAAATGATTAGGATTAGGATTACATACAGTGATGGGTGAGTGGGTAAATTGATTTAAGAGATGCAATTGAAGCACCCGAATTGAGAGCTGCTCTCTGCCCTATTCTCCTTGAAATCGACTGCATCCTATTCGATTTTTGTTTGTATTTTTGTGAGATTAGTAGCAAACCAGAGAAAAAAATAAAGGTAAGGGAAAGTCAGGCTTTGGAAAGAGGAGAGAGACCAGCTGAGTAACCTTTTGGGTTCGGGCCTGCTTACAATTTAAGGCTTTTTATACAATTTACTGCTGCATTATTTTCGATAAATGTCCATAAAAAAATTGGCCTGATGTCAAAAAAAATCACGAACTTTACACGTTTTCTCATTTTAATCACGCAGTTTAAATTTTTTCATTTTCATGCACGAACTACCATTTTTTCTCAAATTCATGCACGGTGTTGAGGTGGCACTCATTCATTGATGTAAAATGACCTACACCTCAGCAAATTACACCAATGGAGCCGTGACACCTCAGCACCGTGCATGAATTTGAGAAAAGGTGATAGTTCGTCCATGAAAATGAAAAAATTTAAACGGCATGATTAAAATGAGAAAACGTGTAAAGTTGGTGAATTTTTATGGCATTAACCCTAAAAAATTTATAGAAAACACTCTAATTTTAAACGTATTTGCACTTAATGTCTCAATTTTATTTTATTTTTATTTTATTCTTTTTAATACTTTTAGTCGTACTCTGATTATATCTTTTCCCTCCATTTGTTTTAGTTGTCCATTTAAAAAAATTGCATATGTCAAGATAGTGCTATTTTTATCTTAAATTATAAAGCAAAATACTAATATATACATATTATTTAATAAATGCGTTATAAAGTAAAACATAAAATATTTTATTAGATATGGGTAAATTTAGAAAATTAAAATTAAAATTATTTTAAATCTCTAAATGGACAACTATTTATAGACAAATAAAATTGGGTAAATGAACAATTAAAAAAACGGAAAGAATACTTTTTATAAGAAAGGCCTAATTACTCAAAAACCCCCCACCTTTCACTTTGTTTTCGTTTATACCCTGACCTAGGAAAAATGTCATAAATACTACTGACCTTGTCAATATATTTCGCCCGTACCCCCAACCCGAAGCAGCACGCGCATTTGTCCAGCGTGGCATCCATATCAGCTAAAAACCCTGAAACGCACCGTTTATGACTCTGACGCACCGAATATCTGACCAAACCATGGTTAGTGAGGTGGCAATTACTAAAACGGTGCGTTTTGTGTTTGACCTTAGTATTTACCATTCTTCCTCCTTTCAAAATCGTTTCTTTTTTACAGAAACCCTAATTAACAAATTGAAAACATTTGAGAAAAGCTAACCTAGGATTTTCCAAAGCAACACTATGTCTTCAGTGTCGCTAACTACGAGGGGTCTTGATAACGTGAGCGACGAGCTGTTCAATCTCCCTGCAACGAAAGAACGTAGCAGGTGCAGGCATGGAAGGTTGTATCTGTACACTTCATGGACGAAAACGAACCCGGGAAGAAGATTCTGGCGCTGTTGTAAGTCAAAGGTAACTTTTATCTTTTCTTCCATAACTGATGGGTGTGATTCTTTTTTTTATTGAAGATCTGAAATTTAAAATTTATGTGCGAAATTACTGTTGTTTAACATGTGTAATGAAGTGTTGACTTGTTTTTTATACCCAGTTAGTAGAATTTCGTAAATTAAATACTGTTAGATTGGTGTTTTTGTGAAATTTATGGCTAACTTTAGTGTAAACCTATGGCTGTTAATTATGGTAGTGTCTAAAATCTATGTAACAGACCCCAGATGATTGCGGAGCATTTCGGTGGTACGATGAGGAGGTACCTTTCGAGAATATGATCAAGTTCGGAGTGCTGTTGGACAAAGTGAAAGGATTGACGGAGCAGCTTGAGGGTTGTGAAAATACAATTTCAGAATTGAACATAACAATTCAGAAGTTGGAAGAGAATCGAGACAAAGCAACCGTTGCTTTTACGGAGATAATAGATGAAAATGATTGCCTGAGGAAGGAGAATGCAGAATTGAAGTCACAAGCCGAAGGATCGCAATCTTGTTCCAGGTTTTGCAAGAAAGCTTTGATGACCCTGCTCTGTTTTTATGTTTTCTTTTATTTTGTTATTCAATGATCAAGTAGTAGCAATAAGTAAGCTATTTATGGATGTGATGTATGTTTTGTGTAGGTCTTGAACTGTTGAGAGGACGAAGTTATGGTGATGGGAGGTGGTAGTATAACGAACCAGTGTACTTTTGTTAATTTAGGACTAATTACTAATGTAGTCCCTGTAATTTATGGTGTTTGGAGCTAGTGGATTACTACCGTAATGTAATAGTGTGTATTTAGAACACGACCTTTGTTATGGTACGATAATTATCTATGTAATATTATTGATATCTATGCGACAATTAACTATGTTTTGTTATCGACAATTAGTAATTTCATTTCTTGTAAAATTTGTGGTGCTTGGAGCTAGTGGATTACTACCGTAATGTAATAGTGTGTATTTAGAACACGACCTTTGTTATGGTACGATTATTATCTATGTAATATTATTGACATCTATGCGACAATTAACTATGTTTTGTTATACAATTAGTAATTTCATTTCTTGTAAAATTTGTGGTGCTTACTGTTAGTAGTATAATGGTCCTATGAGTACCAATGGTAAGAACCCCTCTATGACATGTGATTGTACATAAGCAAAAATAAGCAAAAATGGCATCATGCAGATTACAATTACAATATTGATTAATAAGCACCAATGCAAATACTAAATATGTAATATATTAATTAGCCAAAAAAGCAAAGTTTGTAGAAACACCTTTGCTGTACATATTACTTCACATCCTGGTGAAGCCAAATAAGGTGAACATCCTAGGTAACTAAGCCTATTACTTCACTTCCTGTTAACCCTTACAACTGCACATCACCTATATTCCTTCATATCCTTCTGACCCAAAAAAATATACATCACCTGTATACCTATTGCTTCACATCGAAGCACAAAAAATTAAGGTTTATATACCACCACCTATTGCTTCACATCGAAGCCCAAAAAATAAAGGTTTATATACCACCACCTTTTCTATAGCTATTGCTTCACATCTGTTTGAAGCAAACCAAAATTAAAGGTTTAAACTAACACCTTTTTACATACCAAAAAATCATAAAACCGAAAACTTAATAATTACGGTTGCATCTTCTCTTTCCCCTTCCTCAATGGGAGTTTTCCTAATCTTGGTGCTGCTGCTTGCGTTGCCGTTGACTTGAAAATAACTGATGTGGCCGCTCGGGAACCCAGGTTGGTGGTCGATCCTTCCTGCGAGGATATGGCTGGTCGTGCACCTTCGTTTGTTGTCGATCCTTCCTGCGATGACATTCGTGGCCTATTATTTCTTCTTGCCGCAGCGGCAGTTGAAACCGCTCCACTAACATATCTATTGCCATCGTCGGAAGCAGGCTGCATGAAGGATATTAAGATGGAATAATGACAAAGTGATTCAAATAACACAAAAAATTAAATGATCTCAGGCTCTAACTTAACCAAATAGACAGTAAATAAAATTTCAGGCTCTATTCAGTTATAGGCATGATATGCTGAAACTAATTACCTATAAGAGCATGAAACGGCATATAACCTGCTTATTCAAAAAACAAAGACCTATGTAGAACTTAAGCAAGAAAGACAAAGCAAAATTCAATTCAATCAACAAAAACAGAAACGCAACAAAGACAAAGCTGCCCTACCATTATCATTTAATCCTCACAATTGTAAGCAACAAAAATAGAACTGACTTGAAATGCCCCTTTTGCAAGTTTTGCTTCACATGATTAATCAGAACTTAAGCAAGAAAAATAGAAACGCAACAAAGACAAAGACAAAGCAGTTTAGGGTTAACCAACAAAAACATAAACGCAACAAAGACAAAACAGCCCTACCATTATCATTTAATCCTCACAATTTTAAAGGAAAGCAAATTAAAGCAATTTATAATCTTTTTGGCTTCAGTCTCAACAATCAAGTATGTAAATTAAATAGTAATAATGTGACAAGATTACCCTTGCATAAATGAATCCAGAAGATGTGTTAACTCTGATCCCAACCCTTTCTGCAACCTGCCAAAGAAATTCAAAAAAAAATCAAACACATGCATAATTTTACATAAATTTTCTACTTATATTTGATGATTTTTACCTGGTTCTGCAACTGTCTATGTGCCTCACTTCTTTGCTCAGGAGTTGATACATTCCTTTGAGCTGAAATGCTAGACTCAATACGCTCTTTGTTTATTTGTTTTCTGATTTTTGCAGCGGACGGTCCACTTTTAGTTTTGGCACTCCAATTTGGGCCTCTTGGCCTACCAGGACGACCCTGCAACAAAATAAATTAATTTTATTGCATATAATCATATAAAAATTAATGAACATGGGGATAAAATATTATACCTTCGGAGGCCTTTCAGTAGGGGCATTGTTTTTGTTGGGACAAGCACGTTTGTTATGTCCCTCGACAAGGCAATGACTGCATGTCATTGCCACCCCCATTCTTGCAAATCTCGGAGGCTTCTTGGGCTCTTCGTCAGGGTCTCGCCTTCTATTCTTCTTCGGACGGCCAGGCATCTTACGATATGGTGGTGGCAGTATACCTTCCCCTCCTACTTTGGGCCACATTCTGTACCCGTTGATTGGTTGTAGACAAAATTCATAAGCCTTCTTGTATTTGTCCTTCTTGTGCCATTCATCGACGTAGTCCTCAACGTCATACCGCATGAAGTTGATACACACTAGAGCATGGGGACAGGGTATGCCAGTAATATCCCAAGCATTACAAGTGCATGTCTTGTTTTTTAGGTTCACCACATACTGATCCTCACAAGAACTGGAATAAACCTTCCGGGTCTACCCTTCTCAACTCTGCGTCGTACGATCTGAATTTAGTGTAATGGGTTTCAAGAGACCCTCTGATGATAGTCATTGCCGTATTTTTCGCTCTATAGCAACATGAAGTTGTGACTGTTAGTCCAGAATACTTGTCCTTGAGATCACCTATCATATAACGGGGTTTGTATGCAGGTTGTCGCCTAAACTTCTGAATAAATTCTTTCGCCACCCACTCTGATGTCGCTTGCCTGTTTTTCGATGCTCTCTGACACGTGTGCTTGGTCTCCAGCCCCGTGATCCGAAAGGAAGTGCACGACTTTCTCCTACTAGCATATAACCTCCATGTGCAACCGGGTGCGCATAAAGCTTCAACCTTATACTTCTCACTCTTTTTCCAGCGTATATCGTGGCCATTGCAGATAGCCCACTGCTGTACAGCATATCTCACTTGTACTTTGTTCATGAAGACCATGTACATTTTAAATTGTAAGTCTTCATGGTTCCACTTCGGGTTATAGAACACTTTGGTTCGTCGCTTCCTCTTTTTAATTTCTAAATTATCCCCATCGCTGCTAGATGGCGTGAGCAGCTCACCATCACTATCCGCATACACACTTCCACCATCAGACTCTTCACAACCAGCATAGGCATCTAAATTCCCAACTGCCCCTCCTTCCCAATACTTTCCATTTATACTTGCAACACCTCCAGGAGCTTCAAGCATGCCATCCAAACCCAACCCATTAATGCTATCAATGTCATTACTTCTTAATTTTTTCTTTTCTCTCCTAGCGTTTGCGTACTCATCATCAAAGTCACTCCCACCTTCGCTAACGCTAACATCATCACTGTCTTCATTGCTGCCACATACATATGTGCTGTCAGAGTCATCATCTACATTACCGGTCTCCATTTCGGTGGCTTCATTTTCAGCTGCTATTTTTTCAGTTGCCGCAGGACCTTCCTTCTCAATGGTAGCAATTTCAGTAGCCATATCACCTTCATTCTCAGTGGCTGCATTCTCAGTGGCTGCATTCTCATCCTCACAGCCCTCTATTGCATCCCTAACACTTTCATCTATATTGAAATGTTCAAACTCTTGAGCTGTCTTCTTACACTCTATAAACATTTGAACATTGCCAAACGCGTAACCCTCGTTGAACAACCGTCTAATACCATCATCATCCTTCACAAGCGTAACCTTATTCCAATCCCCATTAGGTTTGTAGTACCCGATGCGACTGATTTCTGGGTACCCCAAATCCTTAACCCTTTGTGCTATGTCGGCCATTGTAAGATTCTCGTCCTGATACCAATACCCTTTTAGTGATTTCCCACCCATAACAGTAATGTATCGTGTCCCAGTCATCTCTACATCGACCCACACCTGACATGGTGGCCTGCCAAGAAAAAGGACATACTAACATCAACAAACAACCTATGTAATCATACAAACAACATATATAAAGTCCTGCAAACAACATCCTAAGAGAGAATACAAATTGCAGATCACAATTCAATATTAGCTATACACATTTAAGGGGTATTGAATTTGATACCAAAGTAAAAACTACAGAGAACAAAAAATGTATGAGTTGCTGCTCTAGTAAAGCAGGAAATTATGTACCTTCTTCTAAATACCAAAATCCATAAAATTACCCCAATTTAGAAAACCCTAAAAATCCAATTTTACAAAATCCCTAAAATTACTCCAATTTACAAAAACTCTAAATCAGAATTTATCAAAGCAACCTACAATTACACCCATTGACAGTAGTAAAAATTATAACTGAAACTAACAGGCTGAAATTCGACAGTTCCTAGGATTCAAAACAACAAACCTTAAAACCGTAATTTATCATAACAAATGAAAAAAAACCCTAAAACCCAAAATTAGTTGTTACAAATTCAACCCTAATAATTAAATTTTCCATAATCCCTACAATTAACCCCATTTACAAAAACCCTAAAATCAAAATTTTCACAAACCCAAAAATTAAACCAATGAACAGATACAACCACAGAATACGATTAAGCTCTTACCTGTAATTCTCGGGTCTTCCTCTTCGATGTCCTTTTCCAAATGTATGTTCGTTTTCTTTTCTTTTACCCATTACTGAATAAAAACGCTATTCAAACCACGAAAACAAAACAAATCTTCGTCGTTTATTATGTCTTTAAGCTGACGAATAAGTTCATGTTCGACGTTTTCTTCTTCTGCAGTTTTGAGGGTTCAGAGCATGAAGAGTTTAGGGTTTTTTCTTTTTCAGTTTTAGGGCTTCGATTTTACTAAGGAAGAATGATAAATCCTAAGAGTTTAGGGTTTTTTTCTTTTTCAGTTTTAGGGCTTCAAACACAAAACGCACCGTTTTAGTAATTGCCACCTCACTAACCATGGTTTGGTCAGATATTCGGTGCGTCAGAGTCATAAACGGTGCGTTTCAGGGTTTTTAGCTGATATGGATGCCACGCTGGACAAATGCGCGTGCTGCTTCGGGTTGGGGGTACGGGCGAAATATATTGACAAGGTCAGTAGTATTTATGACATTTTTCCTAGGTCAGGGTATAAACGAAAACAAAGTGAAAGGTGGGGGGTTTTTGAGTAATTAGGCCTATAAGAAATAAATAGCACTTCAAAAATCAATTTATTGAATTTTATCAGCTGAATATTTTGAACTAATTTGTTGAATTGTTAGTTATTTTTTTTAAATAAAATAAAGAAGATGATGAAAAAGAAGAAGAAGAAGAAGAAAGATGATGTTTGCTTATAAAGTAAATGAACAAAGAATCACTTTACCCCTTGAACTTGGCACAAAGTATCAAAAACATCCAAATTGAGAAAACCGGATCACTTTTATCCTGAACTTGTCAAAACCGGTACAAAAACACCCCTTATGCTAACGTGGCACTTAATTGGAGAGTGGATTTCTAATTAAACTTAATTTACTCTAATTAATCACACTTATATACTAATTAATCACAATTAAACTCTAATTAACCTAGGGACCTTTTTAAACTTTTACCCAAAAAAATTCAAATTTTTTTTTTACTTTCCGGCGAGGAGGACCTCCTCCTCGCCGAAAGTCTGTTCTTGAGAGAACAGACCGGCGTGGTCTATTCTCTCAAGAACAGACCAGATCTGTTCTTGAGAGAACAGATCTGGGTCTGTTCTTTCAAGAACAGACCATCACGGTCTGTTCTTCTTGAGAGAACAGACCCGCCGGTCTGTTCTCTTGAAGAACAGACTGACGTCTGTTCTTGAAGAACAGACCTGGGTCTGTTCTTCAAGACCCATGGGTCAATTTTTGACCTATGGGTCTGATTTTAAAAAAAATTGATTTTTTTTATTAAAAATATAAATTTTAGGGATTATTTTGGTATATAAATAAAAGTTGGAGGACTAATTTATCCCTTTTTAAATTTGTTAGGTATTAATTTAAAATGTTTAAAAAAAATTAGGATTATTTTAAACTTTTTTCAAGTAAAAACCACCTTAGAAAACCAAAACCACTATTAAAACCGGAGAGTGAGTTACACTCTCTAAGGTGAGAGTGGAGAGGGGGGTTTTGTACTAAATTTGACAAGTTCAGGGTAAAAGTGATCCCGTTTTGCTAATTTGAACGTTTTTGATACTTTGTGCCAAGTTCGGGGGGTAAAGTGATCCTTTGTTCTAAAGTAAATAGAGAGTACAAAAATAAAAGAGTAGAGTAAGAAAGTAAACATATAATACGCTGAGGTAGCAACTCAAGTTGGAAAAATGGACTTAACAAATGCTAATATATTTTTGTATTTTCCTAATTATCCCATGTCCATATTGCATTAAAATATTGGATTTTTTTTATTATTTAAAGGTTTAATCCCAAAAGCAACCCTCTAACTTTCAGCTCCTTTCTAATTGCACCCCGACATTATAATTTTTTCCAATTCACCCAAATTCGCACCTTTGCTTTTCAATCTAAATCATATAAGACTCTTTTCCACTTGGAAAATATTCATAAATATTTTTATACTTTTTGAAATCTTTTCCATACAAAAAGTTAAAAATGAATGACTTCTTTGAGCTTTTTCCGAATAAAGAAGAGATTAATTTAGTATTTTAGGGTGTAATTGAAACCCAAAGGTGCAAATTTGGGTGAATTGGACAAAATTATAACGTCGGGGTGAGATTAGAAAAGGGCAAAAAGGTCGAGGTTTTTTTGATTAAGCATTTTTTAAATAATTATTATTTTTCCATTTTTACTTTTTATACCAACTTCTATTTTCAACATTTTAATAATTATTTTTGTATCTTTGGCTCGTATATTCATGTGTAGTGGAGGAAGAAGAGAGGTCGAGAAGGATCGGTCGACCCTCCTCGCTGAGAAGTACAAGGGATTCATTGCAACTGGTAAAAAAAATTACTCCCTCTATTTTTTTAGTTGTCCATTTAGCGAAATATATTTGTCTCTAATTAGTTGTCAATTTATAATTCTAATGTGACTTTGGCTATCATCTTGCAAATTTATTATTTTTTAATACATGACTCTATGAGTAAATTTACAATGCATTTATTAACTAAGAGAGTTATATTCGTATCAACTCTTATAATTTAAAAAAACCCACTATATTAATATGTACAATTTTGGTTAAATGAACAACTAAAAAAACGGAGGCAATAATATTTTTTATTTAAATGACTTGTCGTTTGAATATTGTTCGGCCCTTGTTAGTATTTTTTTTTAAACAACTCGTCGTTTTTGAAACAGCTGAAACCGAAACAGACTTAAGTCTGTTTCGGTTTTACTGGACAAATATTACACAACACTACAATTACCCTTTTTCTATTTCTCCTTTTTAAATTCCTCTTTTATTTTCTAAACCCAGCGAATCCCTATCACTCAATTCATTACTCTCTACTAGAACTGTTTATAGACTTAGGTACCCGCCCAGGCCCGCCCAAATCCACGGCCGGATTTGGGCAGTGATTTTTTGTCCCAAGTTCGGCAGAACCCCAAATAAAAGGCCATTGTTTTATGGGTGGGCTCGGACTTTTTTTATATATATTTTTCATGTAAGCCCGCCCAAGCCCAGATATTAGGATTTGGGTCATTTCAATTCTTTGTTGTTTCGTTTGGTTTCAAAGATTTCCGACCTTTCTGTTTCAAGTCGAGTTATATGTGGAAATTGATGATTTTATTGTATTTAGTGAAATCACATGTTGTAATGAAACGATGTATAATATTGGCATGTTATATGGAATAAATTTTGGTATGCTATATGAGTGGTGCATTGCTTAAATGATTAATTGAATTTGTTTGTTTAAATAACAATGATAGGATATAGAATTATTTGAGGTAGTGGCTCAGGGAACGGAGTTCATGATTTCTTAGCCGAGAATACAGAATTAGCACCAGTAGATAATGACCCTAGCAAGGGAGAGTATGAACCCCTAAGTGAAGGTGAAGGTGACCCAAGTGAGGAGATTAGAGAGCCGGGAAATGCCATAGAAATTGTATGGTTTTAGATAAATTTCTAGAGTTGATAATCCCAGAGTTTGATAGTGAGAGGTTTGTGGCTGAGTTGTCAAATCTGATAGATGTGAGTGAGGTGAGGAGTAATGAGCAAGTAGCAATAAGAGGTATGATGGATAGGATGGATCAGTTAAATCAGTTGCATGAGACTCGAGTTAGAGCGTCGAGAGAGAGGTTAGATTCATTAGTTCGAGGTAATAGGACGATAGAAAAGTATACTGATGATTTTTTTATGGTTATGTTCCTGAGCTGATGGCAGATGTGATGAAGAGGAATGTGAGATACATTAGTGGGTTAGGACCTGAGTATGCAGATTTGTACCGGTTTGTACATATGCATTTCTCTTTTATTATTGATCGAACACGATCAATATGCAACCTTTAGAGGGGGGGAATTCGAGTAGGACCGACCGACTCGGTGATCATAGGTAAAAACCTTAATGGTATGCGAGCTAGGAGAGGTAGAGGTCTAGGAGTGAGTTTTAGAGATAATGGTGGTGATTCGGGAGCTAGCCCTAGCGCACCAGTGAGCGGAGATCGTAGCGGCAGAGGCCGTCGAGCTGATGAATAACACTTTGAGAATCGTTTTTAAAACTAAAATTTATAAAAGAGTTTCAAATGATTTCTAAAGTACACTTTAGAAAAGAGTTTCAAAAGAACGGTTTTAAATTGTTTTTTTGAAAACTATCTAAAATAGTTTAAAACCTTTATAAACTGTTCAAAACTTTTGTAAACTGTCTGCAGCTGTTTTTGAAACTGTTTGAAATCTTTATAAACTGTTTGAAACCATTGTATTTTTTTAAATGATAATAAAAATGTATTCTAAAAACCTTTTGAAACTGTTTTTAATATATTTTTAATTTTAAAAAATAAATTAATAATTTACAATTTATAATTTTTTTTCTTTTTCAAAAAAGTTATAATCGTTGGATTTGAATTTGAAGCGATTTGATTACAAATTAAAAATGCAAGCGGATCGGAAACTAAATTTGAAACTCATAATAAATATTTAAGAAATAAATTAACTTTAGAAATCAATTTATTGAATTTTATTTAAATGACTTGTCGTTTAAATATTTTTCAGCCCTTATTAGTATATATTTTCAATCAGCTCGTCGTTTTTAAAGCAGTTGAAACCAGAACAGACATAAGTATGTTTCTGTTTTACGGGCAAACATTACATAACACTACAACTACCCTTTTTCTATTTCTCCTTTTTAAATTCCTCTTTTATTTTCTAAACCCAATGAATCCATATCACTCAATTCATTACTCTCAACCAGACCTATTCATGGATTGGGTACCTGCTCAGGCCCGGTCCTTAGGGCCGGGTTTGGGCAATGATTTTTTGTCCCAAGCCCAGCCAAGCCTGAGCCCAAAAAAAAGCCGGTTATTTTATGGGCGGGCTAGAACTTTCATTTTTATATATTTTGCATGTAAGCTCGCCCAAACCCGGATATTAGGATTTGGGTCATTTCAATTCTTTGTTGTTTCGTTTGATTTTCAAAGATTTCCGACCTTTCTGTTTCGAGTCGAGTTATATGTGGAAATTGATGATTTTTTTTGTATTTAGTGAAATCACATGCTGTAATGAAACGATGTGTAAGATTTGGCATGTTATATAGAATAAATTTTGATAAGCTATATAAGTGGTGCATTGCTTAAATGATTAATTGAATTTGTTTGTTTAAATAGCGATGATAGGTTATAAGATTATTCTAGGTAGTGGCTCAGCTGTTCCACTAGAAAATGGAGTTCATGATTTCTTAGCCGAGAATGCAGAAGTAGCACCAGTAGATAGTGACCCTAGCGAGGGAGAATATGAACCCCTAAGTGAAGGTGAAGGTGACCCAAGTAAGGAGATTAGAGAGCCGGGAAATATCATATAAATAGTAGGATTTTAGAGAAATTTCCAGAGTTGATAGTCCCAGAGTTTAATAGTGGGAGGTTTGTGGCTGAGTTGTCAAATCTGGTAGATGTGAGTGAGGTGATGAGTAATGAGCAAGTAGCATTAAGAGGTATGATGGATAGGATGGCTCAGTTAGATCAGTTGCATGAGACTCGAGTTAGAGCGTTGAGGGAGAGGTTAGATACATTAGTTCGAGGTAATAGGACGATAGAAGAATATACTGATAATTTTTTGGTTATGTTCCTGAGCTGATGGCAGATGTGATGGAGACGAATGTGAGATACATTAGTGGGTTAGGACCTGAGTATGCATATTTGTACCGGTTTGTACATATGCATTTCTCTTTTATTGTTGATCGGACACGATCAATATACAATACCTTTAGAGGGGGAATTCGAGTAGGACCGACCGACTCGGTGATCATAGGTAGAAACCTTAATGGTATGCGAGCTAGGAGAGGTAGAGGTCTAGGAGTGAGTTTTAGAGATAATGGTGGTGATGCGGGAGCTAGCCCTAGCGCACCAGTGAGCGGAGATCGTAGCGGCAGAGGCCGTCGAGCTGATGAATAACACTTTGACAATCGTTTTTAAAATTAAAATTTATAAAAGAGTTTCAAACGATTTTTAAAGTACACTTTAGAAAAGAGTTTCAAAAGAAAGGTTTTAAATTGTTTTTTTGAAAACTATCTAATATAGTTTAAAATCTTTATAAACTGTTCAAAACTTTTGTAAACTGTCTGCAGCTGTTTTTAAAACTGTTTGAAATCTTTATAAACTGTTTGAAACCATTGTATAATACTGATAATAAAATTGTGTTCTAAAACCCTTTTGAAACTGTTTGAAACTGTTTTTGATAGATTTTAATAAAAAAAATAAATTATCTTAATATGTACAATTTTGTCTAAATGGACAATTAAAAAATTGAGGGAGTAATATTTTTTATTTAAATGACTTGTCGTTTGAATATTATTCGGCCCTTATGAGTATATTTTTTCAAATAGCTCGTCGTTTTTGAAGCAGCTGAAATCGAAACAGACTTAAGTCTGTTTTCGTTTTACGGGGCAAACATTACATAACACTACAATTACCTTTTTCTATATCTCCTTTTTAAATTCCTCTTTTATTTTCTAAACCCAATAAATCTCTATCAGTCAGTTCATTACTCTCTACTAGACTTGTTCATAGATTGGGTACCCGCTCAGGCCCGGTCATTAGGGACGGGCTTGGGCAATGATTTTTCGTCCCAAGCCCAGCCCGAGCCCGAGCCCGAAAAAATTCAGCTATTTTATAGGCGGGCTCGGGCTTTTATTTTTATATATTTTGCATATAAGACCGCCCAAAACCGGATATTAGGATTTGGGTCATTTCAATTCTTTGTTGTTTTGTTTGGTTTTCAAAGATTTCCGACCTTTCTGTTTCGAGTTGAGTTATACGTGGAAATTGATGATTTTGCTGTATTTAGTGAAATCACATGTTGTAATGAAACGATGTGTAAGATTTGGCATGTTATATGGAATAAATTTTGGTGTGCTATATGGGTGGTGCATTGTATAAATGATTAATTGAATTTGTTTGTTTAAATAACGATGATAGGTTATAGAATTATTCTAGGTAGTGGCTCAGCTTTTCCACAGGAGAACGGAGTTCATGATTTATTAGCCGAGAATGCAGAAGTAGCACCAGTAGATAGTAACCCTAGCGAGGGAGAGTATGAACCCCTAAGTGAAGGTGAAGGTGACCCAAGTGAGAAGATTAGAGATCCGGGAAATGTCATAGAAATGGTAAGGTTTTAGAGAAATTTCCAGAGTTGATAGTCTCAGAGTTTGATAGTGAGAGGTTTGTGGATGAGTTGTCAAATCTGGTAGATGTGAGTGAGGTGATAATTAATGAGCAAGTAGCATTAAGAGGTATGATGGATAGGATGGCTCAGTTAGATCAGTTGCATGTGACTCGAGTTAGAGCGTTGAGGGATAGGTTAGATACATTAATTCGAGGTAATAGGACGATAGCAGAGTATACTGATGAATTTTTGATGGTTATGTTCCTGAGCTGATGGCAAATGTGATGGAGACGAATGTGAGATACATTAATGGGTAGGACCTTAGTATGCAGATTTGTACCGGTTTGTACATTTGCATTTCTTTTTTATTGTTGATCGGACACGATCAATAAACAATACCTTTAGAGGGGGAATTCGAGTAGGACCGGCCGATTCGGTAATCATAGGTAGAACCCTTAGTGGTATACGAGCTAGGAGAGGTAAAGGTCGAGGGGTGAGTTTTAGAGATAATGGTGGTGATGCGGAGCTAGCCGTAGCGCACCAGTGAGCGGAGCTCGTAGCGGCAGAGGCCGTGGAGCTGATGAATAACACTTTGATAATCGTTTTTAAAAATAAATTTTTTAATAGAGTTTCAAACGGTTTCTAAAATACACTTTATAAAAGGGTTTCAAAAGAACAATTTTAAATTGTGTTTTTGGAAACTGTCTAAAACTATTTGAAACCTTTATAAACTGTTTAAAACCTTTGTAAACTGCCTGAAGCTTTTTTTTAAACTGTTTGAAACCATTGTATAATCTTTTTTTAAATGATAATAAAATTGTGGTCTAAAAACCTTTTGAAACTGTTTTTAATAGTTTTTTAATTTTAAAAAATAAATTAATAATTAACAGTTTTCTTTCTTTTTATGAAAGTTATGATCGTCGGATTTGAATTTGAAGTGATTTGATTATGAATTAAAAAATTTAACGGATCGGAAACTAAATTTAAAACTCATAATAAATTTTTAAGAAATAAATTAACTTTAGAAATTAATTTGCTGAATTTTATCAACTGAAGATTTTGAATTTATATGTTGAATTATTAGTTTTTTTTTGAATGAAAAAAAGAAGAAGAAAAAGACAGATGTTTGCTTATAAAATAAATAGAGAGTATAAAAATAAAAAAAAATAGAGTAAAAAAGTAAACATATAACATGCTGAGATAAGCAAATCAAGTCGGAAAAATTGGCTTAATGAATGCTAATATTGTTTTTATATTTTCCTAATTATCCCCATCTCCACATTGTATCAAAACATTGGATTAATTTACTTTTTTTAATTAATTATTATTTTTCAATTTTTATTTTTTATACCAACTTCTACTTTTAACATTTTAATAATTATTTTTCGTATCTTTGGCTCGTATATTCATGTGCAGTGGAGGAAGGAGGGCGGTCGAGAAAGATCAGTCGACCCTCATCGTGAAGAAGTACAAAGGATCCATTGCAACTAGTTAATTTTTTTCTTAAGTTTTATTACCTCCGTTTTTTTAGTTGTCCATTTAGCAAAATATATTAGTATCCAATTAGTTGTCCATTTAGGATTTTAACGTGACTTTAGCTATCATCTTCCAAATTATCCTTTTTTAATAAATGATTTTATGAGTAAATTTACAATGCATTTATTTATTAATAGGATTATACTCATATTTACTCTTATAATTTAAAAAACACCCAATATCTTAATATGTACAATTTTGGCTAAATGAATAACTAAAAAAACGGGAGTAATATTTTTTATTTAAATGACTTGTTGTTTGAATATTGTTCGGCCCTTATTAGTATATTTTTTCAAACAACTCGTTATTTTTGAAGCAGCTAAAACCGAAAACAGACTTAAGTCTGACCTGTTTTACGGGGCAAACAATACACAACACTACAACTACCCTATTTATATTCTCCTTTTTAAATTCCTTTTTTATTTTCTAAACCCAATAAATCCCTATCACTCAATTCATTACTCTCTGCAAGACCTGTTCATAGGTTTGGGTACTTGCCCAGGCCCACCCAAGCCCGATCCTTAGGGCCGGGTTTGGCAATGATTTTTTGTCCCAAGCCCAAACCCGTAAAAAGCCCGCTATTTTATGGGCGGGTTCGGGCTTTCATTTTTATATATTTTGCATGTGATTCCGCCCAAACCCGAATATTAGGATTTGGGTCATTTCAATTTTTTGTTGTTTCGTTTGGTTTTCAAAGATTTCCGACCTTTTTCTTTTGAGTCGAGTTATATGTGGAAATCGATGATTTTGTTTTATTTAGTGAAATCACGTGTTGTAATGAAACGATGTGTAAGATTTGGCATGTTATATGGATTAGATTTTGGTATGCTATATGGGTGGTGCATTGCTTAAATGATTAATTGAATTTTTTTTGTTTAAATAACGATTTTAGGTTATAGGATTATTCGACGTTGTGGCTCGGCTGTTCCACACGAGAACGGAGTTCATAATTTCTTAGCCGAGAATGCAGAAGTAGCACTAGTAAAGAGTGACCCTGGCGAGGGAGAGTATGAACCCCTAAGTGAAGGTGAAGGTGACCCAAGTGTGGAGATTAGAGAGCCGGGAAATGTCATAGAAATGGCATGATTTTAGAGAAATTTCCAGAGTTGATAGTCCCAGAGTTTGATCGTGAGAGGTTTGTAGTCGAGTTGTCAAATCTGGTAGATGTGAGTGAGGTGAGGAGTAATGAGCAAGTAGCATTAAGAGGTATGATGGATAGGATGGCTCAGTTAGATCAATTGCATGTGACTCGAGTTAGAGCGTTGAGGGAAAGGTTAGATACATTAGTTCGAGGTAATAAGACGATAACAGAGTATAGTGATAATTTTTTGATGGTTATGTTCCTGAGCTGATGGCAGATGTGATGGACATGACTGTGAGATACATTAGTGGGTTCGGACATGAGTATGCAGATTTGTACTTGTTTGTACATATGCATTTCTCTTTTATTATTGATCGGACACGATCAATATACAATACCTTTAAAGGGAGAATTCGAGTAGGATCGACCGACTCGGTGATCATAGGTAGAACCTTTAGTGGTATGCGAGCTAGGAGAGGTAGAGGTCGAGGAGTGAGTTTTAGAGATAATGGTGATGATGCGGGAGCTACCCCTAGCGCACCAGTGAGCGGAGATCGTAGCGGCAGAGGTCGTGAAGCTGATGAATAACACTTTGACAATCGTTTTTAAAAATAAAATTTATAAAAGAGTTTCAAATGGTTTCTAAAGTACACTTTATAAAAAGGGTTTCTAACAGTTTCAAATATATGAACAAAATAATCCATTTTTTTGACAATTAACATATAATAAAATGGAAGAGGAGGAATAAGATTCTAAATAAGAGGATACGGTGGTGGTCATGATAGAAAATTATGTTGCTTCAAATTCTTTTAGACAAATACAATTCACTTTTTTTATCGGTGATTGCTTATTTATTTCGTATTTTTAATTGTTTGTGTTATTAATCGAAAGTGTTAGATGGATTATAGAAAAATTTGCTAAAAAATTCATTGAAACTGAATTAAAAAAATAACAAAGAAGAAGACGAAGAAGAAGATGATGAAGAAAAAAAAGCAAAAATAAAGTATGTAGGTGTTTAAAAGAAGAGGAATAAAAATACTAATAAGTTAAATTTAATTGAGAGTACAACTAAAAATAATAGAAAAATAAAATAAAAAAATAAATTTTCAAAAATGAGGTGTCTATTGCTAATAAGTTAAATAAATTAGTTTTTTCTGCAAATCTTCATCTAAGAGCATTTTCGAAGAGCTTTTTAAAATTGTAAAACTCTTTAATTTAGGCCCTCAATGAATGGATTCCATAAAATTATATGGAATTCATTTGCAATTCTAAATTTTTGTGTTTGAAATAAATAATGTATTAATATAATTCTTGAAATTAAAATTTTGAAATTGTGTTTAGTTATAATTTGAGGAATTGTAAATCCAACTAAAATAGGTGGAATTTGGAAATGAATTCCAAAAATTCAAAAGGACAATTCTATTTGACTAAATTGTCCTCACTATATGAGGCTATTTATTTTATTTCTCTTTCATTTTTTTAGGGTCTTCATTTTTTACTTTTATTACTGATATTTTATTTTAATTTTTCTTCCTATCTTCTTCTTAATTTTCATCTCCATTTTTTATATAAATTTTTTATATATATCTTCATTTTTTTAGGGTATTATGAAGTTGTTGTCTTCTTATTATATATTTGTATCTAACTTATGAATATAGTACAACGATGCGTGTATATTACGTATGTTTTTCTTATGAATTATATTAAATATGTTAAACTATGGATTAATATTATTTATCTATATTTTTTATACTATTATTTTATAATTAGATGAATAAAATAATAGGTAATTTTTTAATTGTCTTCTTATTATATGTTTGTATCTAATTTAAATCATATATGTGTAACTTTTAACATGGCTTGAAATTTTGATATCGGTTGGTTATTATTAATACAAATAAATTTTAATAGTATTAATTTAATTTTTTTTATTTAATTTTGAATTTCTACAAAAATAGTTACAAGGTTAATTTAGGAATAGAGTTAAAAAGAATTGAATTCTAAAATTCATTTCAAACATAAATATGCAGAATTCATTTCAATTTTATAATTTACAGTTTTTCATTCCAAACAACGGAATTCATTTGCAAATGAATTCCAGGAATTCATTTGCAAATGAATTCCAGGAATTCATTTATAAATGAATTCCGGTAGGTAAATAGAATTGTTTCAAAGGGGCCTTAAAGAATTTGACAATAAATTAGCAGTCTAATGGATTCTCTTTCTTTAAATTTAGAATACAGAGTGAAAATGGCTCAACATATAAAGAGTCATTTTCACTCTCTACTCTATTTTTTAAAAGATAAGATTTTAAATTTCAAAAATAAATTGGTTATTTTTATTTTAAAATATAATAGTTTTTATATATATTATAGATAATAATAAAAATAAAATTATATTAAGAATAAAAATAAATTTAAAGTTTTAATTTTTAATTTTTAATTTTTAATATTTCACTATTACTTATAAAAATAAAATAAAATAAAATGGGAATTTAGAGAATTTATTAAACTAATATTATAAATTTTTACAATTTTTAACCCTTTTATGAAAAAATAAAAAACAATATTAACATCTATTAAAATAAAATTAGAAACTTCATTCTTTATATTTGAAATGCTTTTTATTTTATAAAAGATACTCTTTAAAATAAAATAAAAAACACTATTGAAAGTGATCTAAATATGGATATGCTACCTATCCTATATCTATATCTATTTGGATATTAGTATTATACCCTCGCTTCGCTTCAGTCTTAATAATTTTTAAATTAAAGCAAAAACCATAATTTAATTTTAGAATATTTAATTTTTTAAAATAATACCATTAATTATAAGAATTAAAGAATTTTCATTGTTTTCAGATGAAAAATGACTAATCATTCATTTAATGTCTCGCTAAATTTGACAATATATCTATGTTCAAAACTAAAATATTCATATACAAAACATTTATATTGTAAGGAAATAATTTGAAATTAAAAAATATTTAGTTAATTATTTTTATTTAAACAAATTATTTAAACTTTAGATCAAATGTTTTTATTTAAATAATTAAATATGTCTAGTTATTCTATATATAAATGATAAACTAACTGCATAAGTAATTTTTACACACACACATATCAGCGTTTTAAAAATCGAATCGGTGACCAAACCGCTGAGGCCATCGGTTCTTGGTTCAACCGGTTTAATAAATTTTAAAAATAATTCATGTTCACCGGTTTAACCCCCAGTTTTTTACCGATTCGATCCAACACGATTCAACAATAAAATTTGATTTTTTACAGTTTTAGACCGGACCACTGGCCATTTCAGTTTAACCGTTTGGACCGGCCGGTCCGGTTTTTAAAATACTAATACATATATTACTTCGTTTTTCTTGTTTTATAAACCTCGCATCTAGTCTAGAATAGGGGTGTCGATATGGGTTAGGTCAAGTTCGTATCATATCGACCCACTACACGGATTTAAAATAGATAACACGGCACCATATAGGTAACACATGTAACACACACGACTAACACGATCTATTTAACTTACAAATATATTTGAAACATGTAAAATATAATTTCAATATCAAATTATAAAGTCTTAATATAATTATTTTACTTATATATTTAATGTGATTAAATTTATTTAAAATCTTTCTGATTCTCGAAGAATGAGGGGGCAAAGAGATTGATCGAGAAAGATCTCTTGTTCTCCCCCCAGACAATTTGAACACCTTAGTTAGAAAGAAAGTACTAACTACTAAGTGTGGAAAATGGAAATGGAGAGAAACATAGGGCAAAATTTGTGGCATCCAAAAATGTTCTAATTTAAAACTAAATTAGGGCACTAGAACAAGTGGAATTGGTATTGTCTTCTACATAATTCCTAAGCCTTTTAAGGGAAATACAAAAAGGCCTGCTTTAAATCTAAAATCTAATTTATTGTACATATTTAACCCATTTCCCTGCAATTATTTACCACCCAACTTATTCTTTTCATCTTACCATTATTAACTATGACTCATCATTTCTCCATCTGTGCTTTAGATCAGTGTTTTAAAAACCGAACCGGTGACCGAATCAGCGTTGCCACCAGTTTCAGGTTCGACCAGTTCGACTGGTTCGATCGGTTCAATCGCCGGTCAAACCGGTTAGATGAAGTTATATATAAAAAAATATTAAGCTTTTGTTTGTTTTAAATTCAGATCGAATCAGATTATAGAAATCTCATGCTTTCACGATGTTATTTAGGCATGATATTTAATTTTTAAAACTTATATTTTCAAACTCCTAAAATATATAGTTATTTCTTAAAATAAATATTACATCCTTTTAAGTTTTAATTAATTAAGCTAATAAAATTAAATATGATTATATTTCCAAAACCACAATATATAATTATATATACGAATTAAATATATCTCCAATCAACATGGAAATAAACAATTAATTTGATTTAAATACTATAAGTTTTCCATTTTTAACTCATTAGTAATTAAAGTCGTTTATTATTATTTAGTATTAAATGTTAAATAAAATAGAATACATATAAATCCTTTTAAATTTTAATTAATTAATCCAATAAAATTAAAGTAAGACTATATTTTCAAAACTAACATGTCCAATTCCATATTTGAATTAAATATATCTCTAATTAACATGGAAACAAATAACTAATTTGATCTAAATACTATAAATGTGCCACTTTAAGTTCAATTAATAATTAAATCATTTATTGTCAAACGCTAAATAAGTCAAATTAACATAAATCTTTTGATTGAATTTTTTAACTTTAGTAAAAAAAAATCAAAATAAGAAAGAAATAATCAAAAAGAGCAAGAAAGTCAAAAGATTAATTCAAAAATCTTTAAAAATATATGTGTGAGTTGCACCAGCCGGTCCAAACCGGTTGGACCGGATTTCCGGTTCTAAAATTTAAAAAAACTGGACTGCCGGCCGAGTCTCGGTTGAACCGGTCGAACCGGCCGGTCCGGTCCGGTTTTTAAAACACTGCTTTAGATGATGCTATACTTTCACCTATCGGGATCTTTGCCGACGATTGGCAGCTTTCCGTTTCTCTTTCTGCTTGCCGAATGTAGCAGCTGCAGAAGTACACTGAGCAGCATCAGCCGTTTCGCTTCATTTGTGGCTGCCGGTCTTCTCTTGCTGCATCTGACTCGGAACAATATTGGACATGCCGACCATTTCAGATGTCTGGTATGCCGTTTGACCTTGACGAGTACTCGTTTACCAGCTTAAGAAACATGAATGATTTGTCCTGTAACAATCGCAATGGAGTATCACTGTCACGACCCAATTTCTTGAGCCGAGACCGGCGCTAGGGAATGGGAGTGGTAGCTCCGAAACCCGTAGCAAGCCTAAAACCACTAATAGTTTTTCACAAATAAAAGTATAATATATGATATATATTAAAATATTTTCGGAAGAACTCTTTTAAATAATACACTTATAGATATTAAAGTATCATATCAGAGTTTACAACATAAAATATCATTTGAAGTTAAAGCGTCTATCTAACACTGACAACTACTGACTACTGCAGCTCTAAGAACTCATACTTGTGCAAGTCAGTCGACTTCTGGCACAGCAAAGATGGTTTGTCTGATCCGACTCTGATTACCTGAAAAACATCAGAGTGAGGGGGTCAGTATTTTAGAAAATACTGAGTGAGTTCACTTTTACAGATGGTATTATAATCAAAATCATATAAACATCTAACATACTCGTAAATACTTGAATGATCAATTCATAGCTCAAGCATCAAACATCACATAATTATACGATCCGACTGAAACCCTAATCCAAAGATTCTTAAAATACCAACTACAGAACCTAATGAGTTTAATTATAGCACTATCTGGACCGGGAACAAAGCCACCGTCGCCACAGATCTGCAAGATTATAGCAACGTCTGGACCGGGAACAAAGCCACCGTCGCCATAGATCTGCGTTGGGTCTCTGTGCCGGGAACAATGCCACCGTCGCCACAGCTTCCCTTTAAGTTTTGGCCGGGAACTAAGCCACTGTCGCCTTCTGATTTAATAGTTCATACGAAACTCTAGGACACAGGATTATCTAACCTCAGTACTTGTGATCACTCAGTCCTATTGACGCCCAATAGGTAGCACGTTTTTTCGGATCGTTAGAACAAAGTTCATCACAAATCAAATTAATAAACATATAACCATAAGGATAACGCAACAGGCAAAGTATATAATATAACAAAAATAGAGCAGATAGTTCAAATAAAAAATACACAAAAGTAAACTGCAAACTCACTGTGACCGCTTTCCGAATAATAATAATTTTATAATCCCGCAAGCGTAAGCTCCATGCGTCGTTCTATCCCTTACCTACTCCAGCTCGTCGATCTGGTATTTCATCGACACGCCAATTACTTATTCGAATTACATGTACGTTTAATCTATAAATGTAGGCTTAGTACCAAAATCCTAAGTTATAAACTTAGGTTAACACGATCTTATTTTAAATACGTCTTTTAACTTTGATCGTGTTCTAATACTTAGTCGAGATACTTACTATATCTCTTGTTAATCGATTTCTAATCATAGGTTCCTTATACATCGAAATCCTAATCGAACACGTCGTGTTCGATATCCAAATTTCTCGTTTTCGGGGTCCGTGTTTCCTTTTTAAATGTCCGACACTTTTAAAGTCGGAAAATGGGGTCATAGCGGGGCGAAAATACCGTAGAGGTGATGCACATAAATTATGCGCCCGCATAGTCTTGCTGTGCGCCCGCGCAATATGGTTGCGCGCCCGCGTAATGTACTTACGCGCCCGCGTAAAGTACTTACGCGCCCGCGCAACGTACATACGCGCCCGCGTAACGTGCTTACACGCCGGGGTAAAGCTCGCCCTCGGCCATTCCGACGTGCTTCCGGCGTGAAAACGCTCCAAACGTGTTAATAACACTTAATCTAAGTTCAAAACACTATAATTCAATCTCAAAACCATTAAAACGATTAAATCGTTCCGTGACCTAAAACTTTAACTCGATATAGCTCCAAATATATCCATTTAAACGGTAAAACGACAAGCTTACCGTGATTTTCCATTGAAATACGATCAATTCCAGTTGTAGAACGTCGGAAACGGACGAGAAACGGCGAGTCAAATTTTTCCCTTCTCTGTTACTTTTCTTTCTTCTCTCTCGATCATTCCTTTCTTCCTGATTCATATATATATATATATATATATATATATATATATATATATATATATATATATATATATATATATATATATATATATATATATATATATATATATATATATATATATATATATATATATCTTGGTTAATTCACTATTTTAATCCTTCATTTCTTTAACTTAAACCAATTCTCTTTTAAACTTTCTAATTTAACCAAACTGTTAAATCATTCTTTTAACTCAATTACTCATGTATTATTTATATCCATATTAATAATACTAACTCAAGATTATTACTTTCCGTCAATAATCTTTTAATTACTACCCTCGATATTTAATTGGCTAATTTGCACTTTAGTCCTTAAACTTTTCAAAAGTTGAAATTTAGCCCAAAACGCATCCGCGTCCAAATTTTAAAAGGTATCCGATTGACCCGAAACTTTTACCACATATACTATAAAACATTTCGCGGACCTTGGTGAAATAATTTTCACTTTGGAATTTATATGGTTAAATTACCATTTTAGTCCCTGTACTTTATTTTTTGACTTTCTTAACATTTTTCTTTTCTAATTCCAATTCCAGCTTTGGAACTGAAATATAATGTTAAATCTTTCGCAATAATCCTTTCGAATCCGTCCTGCTTAAATTTAATATTTATCTTAAAGTTCTCGGAAATCTTTCTGATATCACCACTCTGGCGACTTAACACTGGACACGTAGTCCAATTAAATACTTAAATATTTTGGGTATTACAATCACACTCTGCAACCCGACCTGCAAAAACATAACAAAGATAATAGTCTCATTACGTAACTGTGAGTATTCTCATAATCAACATATTTCACATGTTTTAATAGATGGCTGGCATGTGCCACAAGCTGTTAATTTTTTTTCCATCTTGCACATGCCGCAGGCGCGACATATTGCATAGAGGAGCCGACAAAGCAGTTTTCAGCAAAACGTTTTTTTGTTTGTTTGGCTTTGTAAGAGGTGTTGCAAATGATATAAATATATACTCATTTGCATTGTTTTAAGGTTAGAATTTATACCTTTAAAACAACAACACTCTCTCATACATTCATCTTTTATAATATCATTTGTTGTTGTAGTTTAGAGTAATTTTATAAACTCCACCTTTCTGAATTCTTGATTAGCCCTATAAAATCACCACTTGTAAGTTAGAGTTTTATTTTTGAGAAAACTCATTAGTTGGTGTTTAGCTACAAAACATTAAGTTTGAAATTAGTTTAGAAACTTCTTATGAATCTTGATTAGTGTTTTTTAAAATCTTAATTTTTAATTGAATAGTATATGTATGATCTATTTGTGCTCTGAACCACTCTAAATTTTTTGTGTAAATTTATCTGATTTTTTAATCCTTTTAAATTTTTATTTCGATTTAAAAACAATAATCTTTCATTTACAATCTTTAAAGTTGTATATTCTAATTTTTCTATAACTTTTTATGAAATCTCAGCACATGATATATCTGTCAAATAGTTGCTTACTTTTATAGGGCACATTTAAATTTAATAAAGGCTTAATTACTTAAAAACCACCCACCTTATAACTTTTTTTCATTTATACCATGACCTAGGAAAATTTTCAATTGTACCCTATTTTTGATTGTTATGTTTCATCTCTATCCTAATGAGTTGAATTGACTTATTTTTTTAAAAAAAAAAATTAAATTAGTCCTTCATTTTTAACCTATATTCTAATAAAACATTAATGTTAATCATTTATATATCTTGTTTTTAATATTTTCATCTTTAAATTAATAAATTATCAAAAAAATTACTCTTGGGATACAAACGAAATATAAAAATCGAAAATAGGGTACAATTGAAAATTTTCCTAGGTCGTGATATAAACGAAAAAAAGTTACAAGATGAGTGGCTTTTAAGTAATTAGGCCTTTTATAAAAGTTTGTAAATGACTAGGTACACTTATATCGTGTCCTTTTGTGATTGTATGGTTTAATTATTAAATTATTAATATTTTTCTTATGTGGGGTGCAACAGGTTTGGCATATAGTGTGAGTCCCATATGTTGGATAATATTTTAATGAACAAAAGATCACTTTACCCCCTGAACTTGGCATAAAGTATCAAAAACGTCCAAATTAGCAAAACGGGATCACTTTTACCTTGAACTTGTAAAAAATGGTACAAAACCCCTCCTTCTCACTCTCACCAAAGAGAGTGAGATACACTCTCCGATTTTGATGGTGGTTTCGGTTTTATAAGGTGGTTTTTGATAAAAAAAAAGGTTAAAATGGTCCTTATTGTTTTTAAACATTTTAAATTAATACCTAATAATTAAAATAAAATAAAAATTAATCCCTTTAAAATAAAACTTTATATCACAAATTAACCCACAAATTTCATTACATACAACAAATTAACCCTCAAATTAATATTTTTAACAAAAATAAATTAATTTTTTTTTAATTTTTTTTTGAAAAAAAAAACAGACCCGGGGTCTGTTCTTCTTCCTCAATAATAGACCTCATGGATCTGTTCTTGAGGAAGAACAGACGCGGCGGTCTGGTCTTCAAAGAACAGACTCCGACGGTCTGGTCTTCAAAGAACAGACTCCGGCGGTCTGTTCTTTGAAGAACAGACTCCGGAGCTGCTGCTCCTCAGGAGCAGCAGCTCTTCTTCTCCGGCGATGAGCTCTTTCTCGCCGGAAATTTAAAAAAAAATTGATTTTTTTTTCTGAAAAAAAGTTCAAAAAGGCCTCTGGATTAATTAGGAGTTAATTATGATTAATTGGTATTTTGGAATCTCACTCTCCAATTTAGTGCCACATCAGCATTAGGGGGGTTTTTGAACCGGTTTTGCCAAGTTCGAGGTAAAAGTGATCCGATTTTGCTAATTTGGACGTTTTTGATACTTTGCGCTAAGTTTGGGGGGTAAAATGATCCTTCGTTCATATTTTAATGGACATAAAGTAATAGTACTAATGCATTATTCTTCTTTTTCCATACAAACAAAACCTCATCTCAAAGTAATGAACAATGAAAAAAACAGTAATAACCAAAATATATAAAACGCATAATTCGGTAATTGTAATTTTTTCATTCAAATTAAGTTCGTTTGAAAGCCATTGTTGGACTCTTTGGCAAATGGCAACGGAATCAAATTCTCGTCCTAAATTAATAGCCTTGGCAATGGAATAAGCATGTTGACACTAGAATGGTAATTGTCTTGCTATAATATTATTAAATCTTTTGAATTTTCAAATGTTTTAATATTTTTGTGAGATCTTTATTTTTTTATCTAAAATTATCCTCTTATTATGTTAAATTAAATGACCGTAGAACTTTACATATAGAGTTTCTTTACTTAATCTTTTGGCATCTCGTTTTATAGTTATATTGGATAATTCTAGGCATAATACATAGCCGTATCCCCGCACTTTTAACTTTTTGCACATGAGGTCCCTGCACTTCATTGTTCCTATTATAAATCCCTGCACTCCTTAATCCAGCAGCCCGTGATCCCTCAGTTCAAGCGAGTGTTAACGCCGTTAAACACTTCCATCCATCTATTTAAATGTGAAATATATGTTTTTATGTGGCAGATGATATCCTTAACCTTTTCTCTTGTTCAACTAAGTAGCCTTCACAAATAAATGCTTGAAAAATTTATCTTCAACAGCTCTATCAACATCATGAACAAACATATCAGTTTCTCCGCTCTCTTTATTCCTCTCCATTAACCCCGCCGTGTAGGTCGCCGTCATCCTCCCCTGCGCCTCATCGTGATACCTAGTCGGGGCGTCCACCATTATCAAATCCCATCTGTATCATATACATCACTAGGGAAGCGTTTAAAAGTCATCTGACAATAAGACAATCTTGGGTCACTTACAACTCTACATTCTTCATCTCTGGTTCCTTTCTCCATTAACCCAAATGACAAGTACTTCTTAATATGGGTAGAAAAATACTGCAGTTAGTTTGAACAAATGGACACTGAATTGTTTTGTGTCCTTTGTTGGATGATATGGTTTTCTAATGATGAAATTTGTTTTCTGGAAATGTTATTTCAGTAGAGAAAATTTTATAGTCCAGCTCTAAAATTTTGAATGATTTCAGAGAAGCAAACAACAGCAAAGGGCAGCTTCAGTGCAATAAAACTGCATTATGGAGTAGGTGAGGCTATGCTTTGGGCATTCGAATTGCTCAGAATTGTCACTTTCGGAAGGTTGAAGTTGCAAGTGATAACTCCCAATTAATTGCTGCTTTAGCAAATGAAACCAAATTTCTGACAGAAGTTGGTGATATTCTAAAGGACATTAGAGAAATAGCTAAGTCTTTGAAGAGGTTAAGTGGTGTTTTAGCCTAGACAAGCCAGTCGTTCCCAAAATCTAGCCTCTGCTATTGGTTTTGAAGATTGTATATGGATTAAAGAAATAAGTTAAAGAGTTCGTGCCATGTTGGTTGGAGGAGAAGCAGCAAAGTGATAGTAATGGTGGCTGAGATAAATCTGCTAGTGGCTTTGGTTTATTGTTTTTGATTTCTATTTTTCTTTTTGTGTGTGTTTTTGTTTAGTTATTTGGCTATTCATAAAAAAATATACATTATATATTGATATAATTGATAAATTTATGGTATTTTTTATATCCAATAATCATATATTTTAGATACTACAAAAATATTTTTTCACATTCTTGTTTAATTACTTTTATATAATTATTTTTTTACTAATGGATCAATATTTAAATTTATAAGAAAATAATAACTAATTATTATATTAAATAAGATTATATATAGAAAAATAAAAAAATTAAATTTTATAATATTAATTATGTTTTTTAAAACTGTGTATAATGATAAACAAAAGTGAATAATTTTATTGGGTTTGAGTATTATATAATTATTTTAATTAAATAAATAAAAAATAATGTTGGTATAATACATCACCAATTTTAATAATATACTATAAATTTATATAAAATAAAAATTAGCATCTGGTTAGAAATCAATATTATTTAAGAATAATATTATACCATTTTTTTTATGTTGGTTAGAGTTACTCTAATTAGAAAGGATTAACATTGGATCCACAAGTATCTAATTATGGCCTCCCACTACATTACATATTTGCAGTAACCAATACGTGAGACACACTCGCCAACTTCTGTTAACGGAGGGACTACGGGCTGCTGGATTAAGGAGTGCAGGGGTTTATAATAGGGACAACGAAGTGCAGGGACTTTATGTGCAAAAAGTTAAAAGTGCAGGGACACGGCTATGTATTATGCCATAATTCTATATGCTCACTCTGTGCGATGTTGTAAACACAAACACATAATTTTATTCATTGTTGTTATGCTAGAAATATTTTGTGTACTATCCTTCAAAAACTAGATATGGTTGAATTTTTCTTTCTTATTGTGAATTTTATGTTTTAGCGGCAGGACTTACTTTCCAGAGGTCCTTATTGGAAACTTGAATAAAGGGTCAAGTCACCCCCTCAACTTGGCACGAAATATCAAATGAGTCATTTTGAACGTTTTTTGGTCAAACACACCCGCAATTTGCGTTTTTCGCTTAAATCAGCCCCTCTGACATAAAAACACCCTAAAAAGAGAATGAGATTGCTAAACTCAAAAATTAATTCTAATTAATTACAATTTAATTCTAATTAAACACAATAAAATTATAATTAACACTAATTAAATTTAATTATTCTAATTTAACACCTAAACCCTTGCCGCCGCCCGAAATCCCTCGCAGCCGCCGCCCGGACACGAGAACAGATCGTTCTCGTTTGAGAACAGGTTTATTCTCAGACTGAGAACGGCACCGGCGGTGGAGAATCCGTGGTGGAGGGAAAGGAAAACAAAGAAAAAGAAGAAGGGAAAAAATGGAAGAATTTGGTGGAAGGGAAGAAGAAGGGAAAAAAGGGGAAAAAGATCCCTAAATTTTTATTAAAAAAAATTGAAATTATAAAGATATAATTGAAATTTAAAAGAAATTAAAGATTAATATAAGAGATATATAAAATACTAAGGGTTTTTTTTAAATTTCATTTTTTTAGAGAGTGTAGCACACTTGCTTAGCTGGAGGAGGGACTTTCTGACTGAAAAATACAAGTTGTGGGTATGTTTGATCAAAAAACGTCCAAAATGACCTTTTTGATATTTCGTGCCAAATTGAGGGTGTGAATTGATCCTTTGTTTTTAGAAACTTTGACATTTTACTTGGATGCTTGTGGTTTGGAAAATTTGAAAATACAGTAATGGTAGAGTCTTTCATCAAAACAAGGTTATGGATAAGGATGATATGATTTTTAACTGCTTCTCAAAAGCAGTTTGGTTGTTTAAAATTTGTAATAGAAACTTCGCTTTTTTTGACATGGCCATTTTTGTAGACTCCTCATTGTATATTATTCGTGGATACTTGATTTATCCCTTACTTTTACTGGTAGTCTTTAGTGTGTCTTAGTACATTACTTTTTATACAAAAGCTTTTAATTCGGATTTTTATCACTTCTTGTAACTTTTAATATACCTATTATCTATAAAAAAATATATGTTTGTATTTCCATTTTGAATTTTGAATTAATAAGTAGATAAATATAATTTTAAAATTTAATTAAATGAATAGTTGAAAATTCAAAGAATAATTAATTAAACATTTGTATTAGTAATTTATATACTGTAGGTTATATAGATACTCCCTACTACCATCCATAATTTAACTATTTTACACGAATTAAAAAAATAATAAATATATCTTAATTTATATAGGTTTTAAAAATTATCCATATTAATTAGTACATTTTTTAAGTTTAATAATTCTTTTAGTCTCACTAATTGGAGATAATTTTTTTAAAATAGTAATAAATGCTCTTTTTAAATATTAAAATGATAAATATTATAAAATAAAATAAAATTCAAATGCAATAAATATTATAGATTGGAGAGATATTAAATGATGGAAATATCTAATCCAAACTTGATCCATGAAAAATTTATAATTCTATCCAATCAAATGTTAGAAAATATAATACATATCTATCTCTTTTCCATTTTTTTAACATTTGATGGATAGGTTTTTAAATTTTTCATGGTCTAGATAATACGTCCTCCGGTCCATAACATTTATCGCATTTGATTTTTTTTTTGTTCATAACACTTGTCACTTTATAAATTTAAGAAAACGTTTATTGCTATTTTTTAGAATTTTCTTAACAATAAATTACTTAATAAGGAATAATAATTTTTCTCTTTCTCTAAAATTGTGATTTCCCTTTTCTCTAAAAATAAATAAAAATTCTTTATCTTCTTGAGGGGTGGGAGAAGATGATTTTCCAATTAACCAAAAAATCATTGCTCTCGCCCATAATACTATTATTTGTAAATCTATTTCTCTTGCTTGAATAAATTTGTAAGGCCTATTCGTACCTCTTTGAATGTTTTAGATCATTGAAAAATTGTTAGCGTCTGTTTGAGTTTTAGATCCATGTTCTTATAGATCTAAGAATGGAGAGGTTTATAAATTTATTTTTTTAGATTTTTTTTTGAAGATGAAGAGCGGAGGGTAGGACTAAGCAGAGCGAAAAGGGTTTTGGATGAGATGGAAAATGAAAACTATTCAGCAATCATCGGATAAAGCGGATTGTTTGTCAAATCGGATAAAGAATTATCCAAGTACCCCACTTAACGGAAGTATAGATATTCGTTGTGTTAAAATAAGAGATCCATGTCTAGATTTTTCTCCTTTTCGATATAATTTTTACTTATCTTGAATGATGATTTAGTGTTTGGTAGTTCAAATTTAAAAAATTATATTATGTTCTTTGTGATATGATTATCATTACTTGTATTCATATCTTCCAAAATTAATTCTATCTTTAAAAAAAATAACTTAGTAAGAACATCAACAATGGAATTATGGATGTGTCTAATAAGTCACACTTCCATTGGAAAGAAATGGGTAGTGCTCAATACCATTGACCGGCTGATATGCACCAATTGTTTAATGGTCAGCCCTTATTTTTTTATTAATTAAATAATGTTTAATATATTTTAAAAAATTTATTTATAAATAATGATATAATTTAATATTTTACTATTTAATATTACCATATTCTTTCTTTGTAAATAGCAATTTTTTTTAATATTATTTAATCAATTTTTATTTTATATTGGATATTTAAAAAAGAATATCTAGCATATAAAAATAATTTATAATAAAAACCGAAATATTATGAACTGAGTTCTGTGGAGTTTGCCCACCGAGACGGACCTCACGAATCTTCGATGAATGATAAATCAAAGACAACTAAGTTCAAAAAGAATCCATACAGATTTACCTCAATAAACAAAGAGTGTTAAACTCATGCATCGGTTGTGTCATATCATATTTACAACAAGTCAATGAGCATTTGCATAGAAAATCTTTTAATTATTACTTAATTTGTTTATTATTAATTTTTTCACATAGTTAACGCACCATTGGTTTGTTGCACGAATGACATGGCACAACGATTGCGTGCAATAATTTTCATAAATAAATGACCGAATCCCTTAATATGGATATCCAAAGATCTAGAAATTTGAATATAAGTCAATGCAGATAATAAAGGAAGATTTTAGAAGATCCAGATTTCCTAAAAGAATAGGGAAACACATTACTATTTGAGAAGTATAATCTCATTTGAGAAACTCATTCCTAGATAGACTCACATGCCAAATATGAATTTCTTTCCTATTTGGATTCATATGGTAAATAGGAATTCCTTTTTTATTTAGACTCTATAAAGTATTCACTCGTTACTGCTATATAAAGAGATTGACATATGTCTAAACACACAAATACAATTCATAAATAATACCCCCTTAAATTCATTAGAGACTTAAGCATCAGATAGTTAATCAGACAACCATCGTCTGATTTTATCTACACTATTTTGCAAGTTAAACCGTCAAGAAGACTGAATCCATCAATTCTTATTTTATTAGCTAAAATACACTTTTTAAAATCATGGATTTAAAATTTTAGTGGTCAATTAATGCACTCCTTTATTATTATTATTATTTATTTTACCAAAGATAGAATTACACTAAGTTAGCTGTTAGATGTTAGTATTTTTAGAAATTCATTTTCAGCCCACTGGCTGGCAGAGGGGTGGGTTGAACCCACGCCCTCTGAAGATGCAAAGTGTAGTGTTGCCATCCGGGACAACACTCACTTGTTCCTTTATTATATTCTACTACCATTTAATCTATCAAAATATATATTTTGTCTTAATATAAATTAGGCTTAATTCCTTAAAAAAACCCCACCTTGCACCTTTTCTTCGTTTATACCCTGACCTTGTAAAAACACCATTTGTACCCAATTTTGGGTTTTTATGTTTCATCTCTACCCAAAAGCATTAAATTGTACTTTTTTCATTTGAAAAAGAGTTTAAAACATACTTTTTTCTATTTTAAAATATACAAATAAATCCTTAAACTTAAAAAATAATCAAATACATCCAAATAATTAATTAATTTTTTTAATTTGATAAAATAATAAAAAATTAAAAAAAATTATTATTATTTTTAATTTTAATTTTTTTTGTCGGAAATATTTTTAAAAAAGTTGAAAAAATTAAAAAAAAATCGAAATATTTTTTAAAAAAAACTAAAAAAAATTATTATTGTTTTTAATTTTTTTTGTCGGAAATATTTTTAAAAAAGTTGAAAAAATTAAAAAAAAATCGAAATATTTTTTAAAAAAACTAAAAAAAATTATTATTATTTTTAATTTTTTGAAAAAGATGGTATTTTTGTACTATTAATAACATTAATATCTAATTCGTATATAAGTTAAAAATGAAGGATTGTTTTAAACTTTTTTTCAAATGAAAAGAGTACAATTTAATGCTTTTGGGTAGAGATGAAACATAAAAACTCAAAATTGGGTACAAATGGTGTTTTTACAAGGTCAGGGTATAAACGAAAAAAAAATGCAAGGTGGGGTTTTTTTAAGAAATTAAGCCTATAAATTATAATATTTAAAGATAAGTTATAAAATTCACTGCTATCTCTAAAATAATTATGAGATCTTTACTTATTTAAAAAATGTATATATATGAATACATTGACAATGTTTTAATTTCAATAAGGGTAAATGTCATAAAAATTCACCAACTTTACATGTTTTCTCATTTTAATCACGCAGTTTAAATTTTCTCATTTTCATACACGAACTATCACTTTTTCTCAAATTTATACACGGTACTGAGATGTCACGACTCCATTAGTGTAATTCCCTGAGATGGAGGTTATTTTACTCCAATAGTTTGTTACTTTACCAATAATAATATATAAGAGTAAGCAACGAAGAATCATTTTATATTTAAACAAATGTTTGTAGCTCATTAAAGAAACACTTCTTTTGCCTTTCAGGTTATCAAAACCAAACAATTCTCAAACTTTATGAATTCAAAACTCCTCTTAATTTTCTTCTTCCTGTTTCTCTTAATTTTATGGGCAGTATGGAAGATGTTCAAAACCAGTAGCAATGGGAAACTTCTGAACCTTCCTCCGGGACCGCCGAAGTTTCCGATCATCGGAAACTTACCCCAGTTAAACGGTGCTCTTCCCCATCACAAACTTAGAGATTTAGCAAAGAAATATGGACCCGTCATGCAGTTAAAAATCGGGGAAGTTCCGACGGTCATAGTTTCTTCGCCGGAAACTGCGAAACAAGTGCTACAAACACATGATGCCATTTTTGCTTATAGGCCCACACTCATGGTTGCAGATATCATGTTTTATAAGGCGGCAGATATTATTTTTGCTCCCTGTGGTGACTACTGGAAGCAACTGCGTAAAATCTGTATGTTAGAGCTCTTTAACTCGAAACGAGTCGAATTGTTCCGGCCAATTAGGGAAGAAGAGGTTGCAAATCTCATCAAATCGATTTCTTGTAGCGCAAGGTCTCCGATCAACCTCAGCAAAATGGTACGTTCATTACCGAGTACTATCACTGCAAGAGCTGCCTTTGGCAGCAAATGTCTGCTATACCAAGAAGAATTCATACAAATAACTAAGGAAATTTTAGATATAATGGCAGGCTTTGGTCTTGCCGACTTGTTCCCCTCTATAAAATTACTCTCTACAATTACCGGAGTTCGGTACAGGCTTAAGAAACTGCACAAACGAGTTGATTTCGTGCTTGAGAAGATAATCGACGGACACAGAATCTCCAGAGACGAATCGAACATTAGCATAGAGGATGAAGACATAGTCCATGTTTTCTTGAAACTTCAAGAGCAAGGGAACCTTGAATTTCCTTTAACAACCGACAGTATCAAAGCGGTTATACTGGTTAGTACTACGACTGTTTATTTATTGATTTATCTTTCATAAATTTAAATTTCAAGCATATTTTCTTTATGTGGTCTAAGTTTAGTAGTCATGTTCATGCAGGACATTTTCGTCGGAGGGACTGATACATCGGCTGCGCTTACGGAATGGGCCATGTCAGAATTAATGAAAAATCCGAAAGCGATGCGCAAAGCACAAGCAGAGGTTAGGCAAATCTTTGACAGGAAAACAAGTGGTGATGAGACAATTAATGAAGAACTAAAGTATTTGAAATTACTTATCAAAGAAACATTAAGATTACACCCTCCCGCACCATTCCTAGTTCTTAGAGAAGCTCGCAAGCAGTGCCAACTCAACGGATACGATATTCCAGCCAAGACTAGAGTTATTGTGAACGCATTTGCGCTTGGAAGCGATCCTAATTACTGGTTTGAACCTGAAAAGTTTATTCCAGAGAGATTTATCGACAATCCAATCGACTACAAGGGAGGCAATTTCGAGTTTTTGCCATTTGGTTCCGGGAGGAGGATATGTCCGGGTTCTTTATTTGGCATGGCGAATGTGGAACTTGCACTAGCACACTTACTGTACCAATTTGACTGGGAACTCCCCGATAGTAAGACGAAAGAAGATCTAGACATGGCCGAAGACTTCGGCACAGTAACTAGACGAAAGAACGATTTATACCTAATTCCGATCCCATACCGTCAGCTTCCTTCTGATCATGGGAGTCCAAACTAGTTTGATATAAGCCAGAACATGCCATTATTAATAACTCCGGCTATTTCATAAGTGATGAACTTATGTGCAATATGTAAACTGTCATGCATGAGAGTTTCATTTGTCTATTATTTGTTTTTGCCAAAATTTGCCTATATATGGCTACCTACTTTTCTGGTTCCCATTTGTCTTTGGGTCCATCTTCGTTGTCTGCATTCCAACTTAGTTCCAATTAATCTATTCTTTTAATAATAGATGACCCTCTTCTTTGAGAGGGATTATTATACGCAACCTTTGCACCATCTCATTCGTGTAACAAACCAATTGCGCGTTAGTCATGTGAAAAATTAAATAATAAAAAAAAATGATTAAAAAATTTCCTATCGTAAATGTTCATTGGCTTGATATAAAAAATGATGTGGCGTAACGGTTGCATAGGATAAACAATCATTTGAAAAATTATTAAAAGTGTGAAAAAAATAACACAATAATCCATCATTTTGATGACGTGTTATAATATGCTCAGTTTATGGATGACGTGATAGACTAATTCTATATAATAATTTCCCCTCATCTTTCAACTAAACTCATCATTAATTAATGCAAAAATAGAAAACTAATTAGGATAGACAATCTTGTTATCATTTCCGTTCATTATGGTTGTGGACTCATATACTCTCACAAGCGCTCTCCCTTTTCAATTATCAAAGGAAAGAATATAGAAAATTTAATCAAAAATTTAATTCAACTCAAATTGATAACATATTGATAAATCAATTTTTAAGTTCGGTTCCATTTTAAACTCAAAAAAAAGTTTAATCACTAATATAAACCAAAAAAAGAATAGCCAAACCCGATAATTCAATTAAATAGTTCACATTGTGTTTTTATTTGTCAAACAAAATGTATATTTAGATGGTTCATATTATGGTTGTTAAGTCAACATAAAATTATTTTGTTTAAAAATCACTCATTATCTTCAAGAAATTGTCATAATTTCCTATTGTTTATAGGCCTAATTACTTAAAAAAAAACCCACCTTGAAATAATTTTTCGTTTATACCCTGACCTAGGAAAAAGTTCATTTGTACCCTTTTTTTGATTTTTCGTTTTCAATTGTACCCCAAAACTTTATTTTTTGACAATTTAATTAATTATAGGATGAAAATATTAAAAATAATTAAATAAAAGGGTTATATCATCTTTTTTCTATTTGAAAAAATACAAATAAGTTAAAAAATGAAGGATTATTTTAAGCTTTTTCTAGATAAAAAAAGTTCAACTTAGTGCTTTAGGGTAGAGTTGAAAACAAAAAATTAAAAAAAGGGTACAAATGAACTTTTTCCTAGGTCATGGTATAAACGAAAAAATATTACAAGGTGGAGGTTTTTTAAGTAATTAAGCCTTGTTTATATATTGTTATCTCTGACAAAAAAAATTAAATTTAGTTAGACACTTTACATTCTCATAAATTCAATTCCATTAAGACCATGTTTGGTTCATAAAATGGAATAATAGAAATAATTATTCCATAAAAAATAGAATAGCTATTTTTTACTTTTTGAAGAGTATTTATTTTACAAAATTATGGAATAACTATTCCATAGCATAACTATTCCAAAACAAAAAATAATCATTCTATACGGAATAATTATTTCATTCCGCACCTATTTTATAAACCAAACATTGTTCAATGCTAAAAAAAAAAAAATTCATTTGGATTTGATTTAGTTCGAGCCAAATGCATACACCCCCCAGACAATTCAACACCTTAGCTAGAAAGAAGGAACAATAAGAAGAAGAAAGTACCAAGTTGGGAAAATGGAAATGGAGAGAAACATAGGGCAAAATTTGTTGCATCCAAAAATGTTATAATCTAAAACTAAAATTAGGGCACTAGAACAAGTGGAATTGGTATTGTCTTCTACATAATTCCTAAGCCTTTAAGGGAAATACAAAAAGGCCTGCTTTAAATCTAAAATCTAATTTATTGCACATAATTAACCCATTTCCCTGCAATTATTTACCACCCAACTTATTCTTTTCATCTTACCATTACCAACTATGACTCATCATTTCTCCATCTGTGCTTTAGATGATGTTATACTTTCACCTATCGGGATCTTTGCCGATGATTGTCGGCTTCCCATTTCTCTTTCTGCTTGCCGAATGTAGCAGCTGCAGAAGTACACAGAGCAGCATCAGCCGTTTCGCTTCATTTGTGGCTGCCAGTCTGCTCTTGCTGCATCTGACTCGGAACAATATTGGGCATGCCGGCCATTTCAGATGTCTGGTATGCCGCTTGACCTTGACGAGTACTCGGTTACCAGCTTAAGAAACATGGATGATTTGTCCTCTAACAATCGCAATGGAGTATCACACTCTGCAACTCGACCTGCAAAAACATATCAAAGAAAATAGTCTCATTACAACTACGGAAATGAATGGTGCCACAACTGAATTTCAAACCGTAAAATGGAAATCTATGTGAATGGTACGCACCATCGCTTAGTACCAAAACGAGATCACTGTCTATGACAGTTGGAATACGATGTGCTATTGTGCACACGGTGCAGTTATTAAACTCTGTCCGAATGATCTTCTGAATAAGATTGTCTGTAGCTGTATCAACTGATGCTGTTGCTTCATCAAGTACCAGAATTCTTGCCTGCTTCAGCAAAGCACGGCCCAGGGAAACAAGTTGCCTTTGCCCAACACTCCAATTGTCTCCATTTTCTAGCACTGTAATTATCCATTCCAATGCAAAAATTAATGTCATAAAACACCAATTCAAACCAAACTGAATTTTTCAAAACTGAATTGATTTTATAAGAATTTTCAAATTTTCAAACCAAACGAGTCGGTTAACTTGGTTTTTGGATTCGGTTTGTCTCAAAAATGAATAGAATTATTTTTTTACTTCCAAAACCAGTTTTTTCTTATAATTTCAAACCAAATCATCAATCTGCTAATTACAAACCTGGTGAATCAAGTTTTAGCTCTTTTTGACGCACTGTCTCTCCAAGCTGACACTTATCCAGGGCCTGTAACAAAGAGCTGAATCTTTAGAACATGATCAATTAAGATCCAACAGAGTAAGAAACTGACTGTGTAGGCTGTGGAAAATTAAGTGCTTACTCTTGAAATCATTTGAACATCTATTTTAGGAAATGGTTATCAAAATGGATATGGAATTGAAATATAAAGAGATTTTTTTTTGTATCTCGATTGTTAGATTGTCATAATCCAATTCTAACATCCAGTAAAGACTTAGCTAAAAAAGGCTGAACATTTAAGAGATCCATCAAATTATTTTAAATACGTGTTCTGATTAACATTTTTCCAGAGCATCGACTAAAATTAACTCATTTGATTCTTCAAGTTTCAAAATCTAAGCAAACTAGTAAGTAAGAACATGTATATATAAAAAAAGAGAATATTAAGCAAAACCTGCCAAATTTCCAGATCTGAATGCTCTTCAAGGGGATCAAGATTGCCCCTAATTGTTCCTTCAAATAAGGTAGGATCCTGGGGTATAATACCTAGACGGCTACGAAGATCATGGAGGCCAATTGTAGAAATGTCGATGTTGTCTATTATAATTCTACCTTCAGAAGGTTCAATCAAACGAAATAGTGCTTGGATCAATGTAGATTTACCGCTTCCAGTTCGCCCAACTATTCCAATTTTATTTCCACCAGGAAAGTGGCATGATATCCCGTGAAGCACCATAGGAAGATTCTCAGCATAACGAACCTTGAAGGGAGGAAAATTAAAAAAGTCAGAAATTCCACACAAAATTCCTATGACCAAGGTTGATTTTCATATGGAGATCAAAGTGGATGGGGCTGCAAATTTTGTCAATTTCAGAGCCAGGTAGCCAAACATACTGGCATTAGACTCGTGCATTGCCTAGATTTAACCTAAATTAAACAGCCCTAAGAATACAGTACCACATTTTGTAAAAAGCATTTCTACGGAAATAATTTAAACGAAATAGACATGCTGGAGGCAGGATGGATGCAAGTGCACACACACGGAAAAATAAAGCTGATTTTAATACCTTTAAATCAATCAGATCAATTGTCCCATTCTCTGGCCATGACGATGGAGGACGGAAATCCTCAATAATTGATGGAGCTTCACTAGTAATTTGGCTGTATTGATATATCCTTTCTATGGAAATAATCTTATTTTCGAGTTTGCAAAAGCTAAGAATCCAACGCGATAGCCGTGCATTTAAGTTTAGGCCATATGTTACAGCAAGGCCTGCCATGCCTGTAAAGACCAAACAAAGACAATTAGCACAGTGAAAACATACAAAAAATTCATTAGTCATTGTCTTGTATTTTAGTCTAATCAATGTTCACCATAAGCTAGGCCTTGTCCCAAATATTAATTCAAATAATGCATAAATATAAAGACATCATGTACTGCATAAATAACACACTTACTTGGATCAATACTTCCATGGGGGAAGCTAACAAGTAAAATCATGCAGAAAGCGAAGACAAAGGTTGAAAGTAATTCCATGCGTAGGCATAGCCATTCAATAGCAGCAAGACTACAAAAGAATGGACGAGCAAAGCAGTCAAGAAGATATAGATTTCTCTTCATGAACCGTTTTTCTTGCCCAAAGCCTCTTATTGTAGCAGCTCCAGCAATTGACTCACCAAATAGATGGATGATCGGAGATTTCTGGATACTAACAATGCGGACAAGTTCCCTTGAAGATGCCATGTAGTATTTCTGCAATCGGATATAATTAGTCAGTAGACATCTAATATACACCACTTAAGCCGAACAGATTTCAGTTCTCAAATCAAGCTGGACATCAGAAACGTTAATTAGTTTAGAACTCGTCTCTGACAACCAAGTGGAAATAGAGACTGCAACATATGGCTGAAACAGTTCAAGCTAAATGAACATAGATAATGTGGTTTCAAGTAAGGGGAAACGTGCATTCCAAGGGTTTTCATTTTAAATAACAATACACATCAATACAATTTGTACCATGATCAAGACATAAAGTGGCTTCAGGATGTATAATTTAAATAACAAATATAAGATATGTCACCTACACGGATAACGAGTAAGTTGAAAAACCTTAGATTTAGAAGCAAATGATGTCAAAAGTCATTATAAAACCAAAGGAGTGAAAGTAGAGAAGTAACAAATTTTCAAACCCACTTCATGGTTTCACATGGAAAGGCTCGTCTAATATTACAGCTCAAAAGAAAGGTAAACTAAAATAAGAAAGGCAAACTCAAATATGGCCACCTGAATCTAAAACAGTGACACATTCACAATCAATCACAATGGTCGTATCCGTGGCCAAGTATAGTAATGACCAGAAGCAACTTATATAATAGATTTTCTCATTCTCATAATTTTCTATAAACCAAACGAGTGAAATATTTTTCATGAAAATTTTAACTAATCACCTGCATCCACAAGCAAGCAACAGCCATAGGAACAACAAGAAGCAAAACTTGCCAGGTAACTTTAGACATCACACCAACAATTCCGATAAGCTGTATTGTTGTTGAAGAAAACCCACCAAGCCTAAAAGGAATATCAAGATCCACTACACTTTGATCGATGGACACCTGTAAGGTCATACTTAAATAATTAACAATACTTAAAAACAAGGAAGAGTGAGAAGGGGAACAGAAGATGAAAATAATCAGAGACTCAGACTTGCATATAATATACAGAAATACAGATGATATATATTTCCTGCAAAAGCTGATAAACTTACACGATTCAAGATGCGGCCAGCTGGAGTAGAATCAAAGAAAGACATTGGTGCTCGGAAAACACTTCTAAGCATCTTCAAAAATAATTTCTGTGTAGCTGCCAGGCCGAACGTAGCAACCAGAACTGCCCTCACAAATATAAACCAAGAGCTTCCAAAGGCAAGGGCCATATAAACACCAAGAAGGACCATAGCATTTACCCTAGGTTGACCTCCTTCGGTTTGGGGATTTGCCCAAGCCATCCACCAATTACTAGCTATTTGAAGAAACTGAAACAATGCTTGAGCAAGGACTATAAGAGGAATCAATAAGCCTTTATATGCTGCGGCCATATATGACAAGTAAACTTTCATGCTTACTCTTCCTCTCACTCTTTCCTCTTCCTGAACAAGCTGCTTTTTCCTTGAGCGTTTTGCTTTCTTTTTCTCTTTAACAGCTTTCTGATCTGATGACGATGCACTCTCTTGCACTTCCCTAGCTAAACTGTCAACATTACTTCCAGTTGAATCAATTTTTTTAATAAACATGACAGTGTTATCCAAAGTGCTTTCATCTGAATCCTCTGAAGAGTGGTTTGGGATATCCATAGCTTCAATTGCTTCATGGTGAGCTGAGACTAAAGTTTTGAAATCAGTTCCTGCTTGTAAAAGATCATCATATTTCCCTGCCTGTATGATGCGCCCTTCCTTCAAAACCTGCAGAAAAGATTTGGTAAATTCTTCTGAAACTGAGAGAGTTGACCCACGATTAATCCATCCATCAACATTCACATTTTGACTTCACGGAAAAATATACATATAACAAAAGATAATGGATCTAAGTTGAACATCAGCAGAAAAAACATATAGAGGGGAAAAATTTAAAATATAAAAGCATATGGCAATGAATAATGAAAACAATACCTATATGAAACTGCAAAAAATAAATGCGTAAAATATCAGAAGTTGACGACTATAGTACGCAACAATGAAGCATAAGAGAAGCCTCCTCATTCAGATGCAAGACATAGAACAACAAGGTAGTCCTATCATTGCACAAGATGTATATTAGTGGTGATGTAATTCCTTACCAGTATTAAATCAGCAGCTGGCAAGAATTCAACTTGATGGGTCACAAAAACTACAGTCTTGTTTGCTAGCGCCGTCATTATGTACTCCTACAGTTTGACATTATATTTTGTTCAGCAAAATTACATTAATCCTAGAGAGCAAAATCGGTAATATACTGAAAAAATCTAACCTTAAACAACTCGGAACCAGTGTGTGCATCAACAGCACTGAAGGGATCATCAAGCAAATAGATGTCTGCATCTTGATACAGTGCCCTTGCAAGCTGTACCCGTTGCTTCTGGCCACCACTCAAATTTATACCTCTATCGCCAATTATGGTTTGATCGCCATGTGAGAAAAGTTCCAAATCCTTTTTCAGTGAACAAGCATGGATAACATTCTTGTACTTTGGTTTATCCATTGGACTACCAAAAAGAATATTTTCTTCAATATTTCCTGACTGTATCCATGCAGACTGGGATACATATGCAGCAGTGCCACAAATTCTCACCTAAAAATACGAGAGAGAAAATGATTAGGAATTTCAATTCTCAAATTAAGAGAAAAACTGAATTTAAGTCACAGAAAACACATTGATTTTTCATAATAAACAAAAACTGTATACAGTAACATACTTCACCAGATATTTTGGGAACCTCCCCTAGGATGCATGAGAGAAAGCTTGATTTACCAGAGCCGACCATGCCACAAACAGCTACACGCATCCCTCTCTGTACCTTCATTTGAATGCCTGATAAAGTGGACATTGAAGAAGAAGAAGGGTCCCAGCAAAACTCACCATCTTTAATTTCAATGGCCAGGTTTGACATGCCCCGTGGCAGTGCAATGGTTGCATCTTCCCGCAAGTCTTCCTCCTGTAGGAACCCAGAAATTCGATCAAGAGAAACTTTTGTCTGGGCCATCATTGACACCAAGTCAGGAAAATTCCTGAGTGGTTCTTGTAGGATTCTGAAAGTGGCCAGAGCAGAAAGAACACTTCCTGCTGTGAGTTTGCCACCCAACAAAATAGAAGTACCAAAAGTGACAGCTGCAACAAATATGGGAGAGCTCCAAAATATGAATGTAATAAAAGCTTGTGAGTAGAGTGCTTTCCGGAGCCACCTGAACTCCACACCACGCATCTCCTCCAGTTTCAGTCGATACCTGTCCTCCCAAGCTTGCAACTTCAGAATCCTCATGTTCCTCAGGCACTCGGAAGTTTTTCGCATCCTATCATCCTTGGCAGTCATCAACTTGTCTTGATACTCTTCTTGCACCTTAGCCAGGGGGACAGTCACAATGATGGAGATAATAGTGGCAATTAATGTTGCAACAGAAGCAATTCCGACATTCTTATACAAAATTGCAAGAGCAAGAATTATTTGCAAGGGAAGCATCCATATATCATGGAGATACCAAGAGTAATCCCCTACTCTCTGAACATCAACTGCCATGTAATTAACAATTTCTCCGCTGGTATGACTTTGCTTGGCCAAGCTCGAGAGCCTAAGTCCTTTTCGGTAGACCATTGCTGTCAGAGCTGACCTTACATGCATACCCAAGATATCAACCCCTAGATACCATTGCCTGGTTGTTAAGGTCTCCACGAGCTTTGCTGAGAAGAATATCCCTGCAAGTATATATCCCTCATGAGGGAAAGTCTCTTTCCCCCCTAAATATTCAACAAAGTAGCTAATCATATATGGACCCACATATGAGACGAGAGTATTTATCAAGGCAAATATGGCATTGCAAGCTGCTTCCTTCCCGAAAGACTTGAGAATCGCCCATGCTAAAGAGGGCTGCTTCAAAGTACTTTCTGCCTTCAACTTCTCCCAATTGGAATTCAAAACCTTATAATTAGTCTTAGTTCGATCTTTTGGAGCAAGAAGAGGAATGTCTTTGAGGTCAAGCGGCCTCTTTGCACCAATAGAAAGGAGTGGATTTAACCATGAAAGTGTGACTAAGCTAAATAAACCAGCATCATTATAAGGAGTGATCTTAAGACACCCTACCTCTTCTTCAAGAAGTAATGGCTCTTGAAGATCAGAATCCCTACAAACCTCGATTCCAGTTACACCTCCGATAGCAACAAAACATAGAAAAGCGAGAGCTGGAGTTGCAGCAATATTCGCCACAACATGAGAACTCAAATGCTTCACACCTTCAATCAGAAAACTCTTGCCATCCCCATACAAAGTACACAAACAAATCAAAAACGACAAAACCCACCAAACCCTCAACAACAAAGGAAACCTCTCAGAAGCTTTAAATTTACAATGAAGAGCCGAAAAGCTCAGCAGAAACCAAGCTAAGCCTTGTGCAGCAGGTAAACAAATTATAGACCAATCCACAACTTCCCCCTTAACAGCATCTCTAATCAAAGCAATCCCATCAAACCCCAAAACTAAAAACTGCAAAAACAAAACGTAGAAACAACAAGCCAACACCAGCTTAAACCCTGTACTCACTGTAATAACTACCGGAATATCCCCCTCACCATTACTCCGTCGAATCGGACTCGAATTAGCAACTGAATTATCATCCTTCAGCAACCTAACTCTACCAACACAAACAAATATCTGCCTAGCAGAGATTATAAAGAGAAAAACAAGGAAAAGCGTCAAATTAATACAAATTGAAGCTAGTTCCAGCACAGGTAAACCTCGAATTTCCTTCAAAACTGAGAGTGTGATGAGACTGTTATTAAGCAAGAGGGTGATACCCATCATAGAAAAAGTTCAGTTCTTGATGATTGAATTGAGAGAGTCGGTGATGATGATGATGCTAATGTTATAATAAGACTAGTTAAGGGATTGAATCGTGTAAAGCAGGGCATTTCACCATCTGGGTAGTAAATTAGCTCATTGAGATAGAATCTGCAGACACATTGCACAAAGAAACAAATTGAAAATTTTGTACCAAAAGCAAAAAAACAAAAGTGACAGAAACATAAAAAAAAAAGCAAAAATTACAAAATCTGAAAACAGCCCACTTGAGAAAACACCAAAAAGATTGAAACCAAACCTTGGAAATCGTACTTTATCGACTGCCGAGGCCAGCCTTGTGATTGAAAGCTACTTTTTTTACCTTAAAAACTGCCAAAAAAGCTTCTATTTTTCTTGTTCCTCATAAACCAGTGGTAATGTTGTTCAGCAATGAGTCATAAATTAGTACTCAAATGAAAAAATAAGAGCAACCCAATTGAATTGAATTCACGTAGAGAGAACCCAAGTGAGGAAATTGAGAAAAAAGAGGAAGAGATAGAGATCTCTGCTCTTCCTTCTCTTACGCAAAATATAAATATTTTTGATTAAAGTTTTTGGCTTTGTTGGGCTAGTTTGTTTGTTGCATTATTATTCAGTTGCCGTGTTGGATGTGTGTTTTTATTTTGGTGAAATGAGAATGAAAAGTTTAAATTTTGAAAATTAAAGTGATAAGAAAATGTGATGATCTTTCTTAATCTTATGATTTGTAGTTGGTTTAGTTGTTTAGCAAAAGGAGAGTGATTGGAAAATGATGAAATTTATAGATATGTGTTTAGTTTTGGAGAGAGGGTTTTATTTGGGAAATTGTTCGCATGTGTTTTCTTGGGAGAATTCAAGTTTATGGTCAAAAAATTATACTACTACCATTAGTAGTATAATTGTAGTATAATACTCTTAGACTATGGAGCCACCCTAAGTCTAAATATACATGTTTTTTTTTTTAGAAATAAATATACATGTTTTTCAAATATGTAATTATCATCTGGTTTCAACTTTAAACACAAAGTGTTATGTTTAAGGGTGTAAATGAGTCGAGCCGAGTTGAGTTTTTGAGTGTTCATGTTCGGTTCATTTAGCGAATAAGATGTTTAAGTTCGGTTTATATTCGTTCGAGCTTTAAGCGAGGTGTTCATGTTCGGCTCGTTTAAATTAACGAATATAAAATTAAGTTCGAACTCGGTTTGTTCGGAATATGAATAAAAACGAACCGAGCTCTTATGAGCAGCTCGGTTCGTTTACACCCCTAAATCCTAATCATGTTGAATTTTTTGTATAATAAAAAGTCACGTGGAGTAGCTTTTCAAGTAAAAAAATTATATAACTTTTATAATAAATTATCTTTTAATAAAACAAACTTAATTAATAAAAAAAATTGAGTTCAGTTTATTTCAGTTCAAGTTAATTTAATAGAAATAAAAATATAAAATATATGAATAAATTATCGTACTATCTATTTTAAAATTAATGTAGACTATTTATACATTTTTATCTTTTGTTTATATTTAGATTAATTTGAACTAACTATTAGTTGAGTAATTAGATTTTATTTTGTTTATGTCAATTAAGATTTTAAATTTACTTTGCTAATGATTAGATTTTTGTTTGATAATGTTTATTCCACAAGGTTCTTTCTAATATAAAAAAGATTTACGAAACTGTTTATGTCAAAATTTAAAACGGCTCAATATATAGTTTGATCCCTAAATTTGTATCCTTTTATCCATCTAATCCATAAACTTAACATCTCATTTATTGAATTTTTAATTTTGTTAAATAATCTGATTTGACCCCTGAACTTGGTAAATACATAAACATTAAACCTTTTCGAGCCCACCTAACATGTGAAATATTCAAGAAGATTTTATGTACGGAGGGATTCAATGTTTACGTATTTATCGAATTCAGAGGTCAAATCAAATTATTTAACAAATTCAGAGGTTTCATAGTAAAATATTAAGTTTAGAAGTTAGATGGATAAAATAGTATAAATTTAGAAGTCAAACTATATATTCAACCAAGCTAAAACTATAAAATAGTTAAAATGAACTTATCCAAAATAAAATTAACATATAGCAAATAATATGAAGCTTTATTTGCTATAAAATAATCTACATAACCATAATGTTGTTGGGGTGGGTCCCTCCACATGGTGGGCCCACAAGTAAGTTAAAAAAAAAAAAAATAGAAATTAATTTACTTGGAGTAACCTCCAAGCCAAATTTGGCTTGGAGGCTACTCCACTTTTTCCTATAAATAGGAAAGGGGTGAAAGGGATTAAATACACACCAATATCACCAATATTCACAAGCATTTGTGAGTGAGAGTATTAGCTTCGAGCTAATAGGCGAGCTAGAGAAACGTTTTCTCTAAAGGGTGAGGGGTGAGAGAATTGAGAGATAAAAATAGTGAGTTTACGGGTGTGTGGGAAACACTTGAGTGTCATTATTTTGGTGAGATCTCTCTGTAAAATTACTCTCTTTGTATGCCTGCTATTTTGATAATAGTGGAAGAATTATTCGGACTTTGTCCCGTGGACGTAATCCAGCATTTTGGGTGAACCACGTTAAAAATTCTCGGTGTCATTTATTATTTTGTTTCTGCCGTCCTTAATTTATTTTCGACGCTAACGATTAGGCTAGTTGGAATTCCCTATTGTGAAGTTAGTTATATCGTGTTGAATTCTGTCTAGGAGGTTGGTACTTAAGTGGTCCGCTCGTGACCCTCCAATCTTTCCTGGGAATTTTTCCGGTATAATTATTTAGCACAATACGTTATTCACTAGCATAATTAATTGAATTTCCGCTGTGCCGCCCAACAACTGGTATCAAAGCCGGTTTGAGTTTTTATATATCTATTTATCGTATGCTCTGTGGTTGCCACTAGATAGTGGATCCTCCACATCAGAAAATAAATTAGATATATTTATAGTACTGGGCACTTGTCGAAAATATGGAGGCAAAGACTGGCAAGATGGTCAGTTTAAATGGCACAAATTACCACATATGGAGAAACAAGATGAAGGATCTCCTATTTGTGACGAAACTGCATTTACCGGTGTTTTCAACGAATAAACCCGAAGGAAAAACGGATGAAGAATGGGAATTCGAGCATGAGCAGGTGTGTGGTTACATTCGACAGTTCGTCGAGGATAATGTGTACAACCACATTTGTAATGAAACTCATGCTCAGACATTATGGAAGAAGCTTGAGGAGCTGTACGCGTCGAAAACCGGCAACAACAAACTATTTTATCTGACAAAATTAATTCAGATAAAATATCGAGAAGGGACTTCTATAGCTGATCACCTGAATGCAATTCAAGGGATTGTGGATCAGTTATCAAGTATGAGCATAAAGTTTGACGATGAGGTGCTCGCTCTCCTCGTGCTTGCCTCTCTACCAGAGTCTTGGGAGACTTTGAAGATTTCACTAACAAATTCTGCACCAAATGGAGTAGTCAATATGGAAGCTGTTAAAAGTGGCATCCTGAATGAAGAGAGTAGACGAAGATCACAAGGTTCTTCTTCATCACAGTCAGATGTTTTTGTTGCAGAATCTAGAGGGAGGAGTGAAGCTAGGGGTTCAAAAACCAGACACAAAAGCAGAGGAAAGTCAAACAAATATGCCAATACTGAGTGCCATTACTGCAAGAAGAAGGGCCACATCAAAATGTTCTGTCGAAAGTTGAAGCAAGACCAAGAAAAGAACAAAGGCAAAGATGTGAGGAAAAATGACAGCAGTGATGATGAACAAGCAAATGTTGTCGGGGAGTTCAACGTAGTCCATGATGAAGATATTGTCAATCTTGCAATCCACGAGACGAGTTGGGTGATTGACACTGGAGCTACCATTCATGCTTCATCTCGAAGGGAATTCTTCTCATCTTACACATCAGGCGATTTTGGCACTGTAAGAATGGGAAATGAGAACTTTGCAAAAGTCGTAGGCAAAGGTGACGTCTCTCTAGAAACAGAGAATGGTACGCAATTAGTCCTGAAGGATGTCAGGCATGTCCCAGATATGCGCCTGAATTTAATTTCGGCAGGAAATCTGGATGATGAAGGTTTTTGCAGCACCTTCTTCAATGGCCAATGGAAGCTTACCAAAGGTTCATTGGTGGTGGCCAGGGGAAAACGACATTCAAAACTATACATGATGCAGGCGAAGCTCTCCCATGACGATGTCAATACAGTGGAGAATGATGATATAGTTGAGTTGTGGCATAGACGACTCGGTCACATGAGTAAGAAAGGAATGTCGATATTGGCCAAAAGAAATATGTTGCATGGATTGGATCGAGTCCATCTGGAGAAATGTACTGATTGTCTGGCAGGGAAGCAGAACAGAGTTTCTTTCAAAAGTACCCCTCCTTCTCGAATGAAGAATGTTTTAGATCTGATTCACTCAGATTTGTGTGGACCAATGCCAAAGTCACTTGGTGGTGCTCAATACTTCGTGACTTTCATTGATGATCATTCAAGGAAGACATGGGTGTATCTTTTGAAAACGAAGGACCAGGTGTTAGAAGTTTTCAAGCAATTTTTAACTCTGGTGGAAAGACAGACCAGCAAGAAGCTGAAGTGCATCCGTACAGACAATGGTGGAGAGTACATTGGACCATTTGATGCTTATTGCAAAAATAATGGTATTCGGCATCAAACAACACCTCCTAAAACGCCGCAGTTGAATGGTTTGGCTGAGAGGATGAACAGGACTTTGATGGAGAGAGTTAGATGTTTACTCTCACATGCAAAGTTGCCTAAGATGTTTTGGGGTGAAGCTCTACTGACAGCAGTGTATGTGCTTAACCTTTCAACGTGTATCCCTCTACAGTCTGATACTCCAGAGAGAGTGTGGACGGGAAAAGAAGTTTCCTATGGTCATCTGCGGGTGTTTGGGTGCAAAGCATTTGTGCATATTCCCAAAGACGAGAGGTCCAAGCTTGATGCTAAGACACGAGAATGCGTGTTTGTGGGTTATGGTCAAGATCAGTTTGGCTATAGATTCTACGATCCAGTCCATAAGAGGCTTATCAGAAGCCGTGATGCCGTCTTTGTTGAAAGTCAGACCATTGAGGATATTAAAAAGGCTCAGAATGTTTCTGAGGGATCCGATGGAGATTCAACAGACTTGGAATTGATTCCTCCAACAACGGTTCATAGACGTGTTGGAGATGAAGAAGGCGACCAACCGGGGATAGGTGGTCAAGATGCTCCCATTGATTATGAACCAGGTAATGCTGATGACTATGGTGCTCATCATCAACCACCAGCAGATGTGGATTCTCCAGTTCTGCGGAGATCTGATAGAGTTCGACAACAATCTACCAGATACCCAGAAGATCAGTATGTGTTATTAACTGACGGGGGAGAACCTGAGAGCTTTGAAGAAGCTATGGATGATGAACACAAGCAGAAATGGATTGAAGCCATGCAAGATGAGATGAGGTCCTTGCATGATAATAATACTTTTAAGCTGGTGAAGTTGCCTAAAGGCAAGAGAGCTTTGAAGAACAAGTGGGTGTTCAGGATAAAGAATGAGGAACACGGTCTCCAACCACGTTTCAAAGCTAGACTAGTTGTCAAGGGATTCGGCCAAAGAAAGGGAATTGACTTTGATGAGATTTTTTCACCAGTGGTGAAAATGACATCCATTCGTACAGTGCTAGGGTTAGCAGCAAGTCTCGACCTGGAGATCGAGCAGATGGATGTAAAGACTGCCTTCCTTCATGGTGATTTGGAGGAAGAGATATACATGGAGCAGCCAGAGGGTTTCGAAGAAAAGGGGAAAGAGCAGTACGTCTGCAAGTTGAAGAAAAGTCTATATGGCTTAAAACAAGCACCGAGACAATGGTACAAGAAGTTTGAGTCTGTTATGGGGGAGCAAGGGTACAAGAAGACTACTTCAGACCATTGTGTCTTCGTGCAGAAATTCTCTGATGAGGATTTTATTATACTTCTGCTCTATGTGGATGACATGTTGATCGTTGGCCAGAATACTTCAAGAATCAACAACTTGAAAAAGCAGTTGAGCAAGTCTTTTGCAATGAAAAACTTGGGCTCGGCAAGGCAAATTCTAGGCATGAAGATAACCAGAGATAGAGGCTCCAAGAAGCTATGGTTATCACAGGAGAAGTACATTCAGAAAGTACTTCAAAGGTTCAACATGGATAACGCTAAAGCGGTTAGCTGCCCCCTTGCTAATCATTTTAGACTGAGTTCTGAACAGTGCCCTTCTACTGAGAAAGAGAAGGAGGAGATGGAAAGAGTTCCATATGCTTCAGCAGTTGGGAGCTTGATGTATGCCATGGTATGTACACGGCCAGATATTGCTCACTCGGTTGGAGTAGTGAGTCGGTTCCTTTCAAATCCTGGAAAAGAACATTGGGCTGCAGTGAAATGGATTCTTAGATACGTTCAAGGTACATCAAGAATGTGTCTATCTTTTGGAGATGGAGAACCTGTGTTAGTTGGCTACACAGATGCAGATATGGCTGGCGATGTTGACTCGAGAAAGTCTACATCAGGATATCTGATTTCATTTGCAGGGGGAGCTGTGTCATGGCAATCGAGACTACAGAAATGTGTTGCGCTCTCAACAACAGAAGCAGAGTTTATTGCAGCAACTGAAGCTTGTAAAGAGTTGCTATGGATGAAGAAGTTCTTAAGTGAACTTGGCTTCCACCAGACGAAGTACGAGCTGTTTTGTGATAGTCAAAGCGCTATTCACCTCGGGAAGAATTCCTCCTTTCATTCAAGATCTAAACATATTGATGTGCGATATCACTGGATTCGAGATGTATTGGAGATGAAGCTGCTACAGCTGGAAAAGATCCATACCGATGAAAATGGATCTGACATGTTAACCAAAACTCTTCCACGGGGAAAGTTTGAATATTGTCGACAGACAGCCGGAATGGTGGTGCCTCCCATGTAGTCGGGAGGGGGAGATTTGTTGGGGTGGGTCCCTCCACATGGTGGGCCCACAAGTAAGTTAAAAAAAAAAAAAATAGAAATTAATTTACTTGGAGTAACCTCCAAGCCAAATTTGGCTTGGAGGCTACTCCACTTTTTCCTATAAATAGGAAAGGGGTGAAAGGGATTAAATACACACCAATATCACCAATATTCACAAGCATTTGTGAGTGAGAGTATTAGCTTCGAGCTAATAGGCGAGCTAGAGAAACGTTTTCTCTAAAGGGTGAGGGGTGAGAGAATTGAGAGATAAAAATAGTGAGTTTACGGGTGTGTGGGAAACACTTGAGTGTCATTATTTTGGTGAGATCTCTCTGTAAAATTACTCTCTTTGTATGCCTGCTATTTTGATAATAGTGGAAGAATTATTCGGACTTTGTCCCGTGGACGTAATCCAGCATTTTGGGTGAACCACGTTAAAAATTCTCGGTGTCATTTATTATTTTGTTTCTGCCGTCCTTAATTTATTTTCGACGCTAACGATTAGGCTAGTTGGAATTCCCTATTGTGAAGTTAGTTATATCGTGTTGAATTCTGTCTAGGAGGTTGGTACTTAAGTGGTCCGCTCGTGACCCTCCAATCTTTCCTGGGAATTTTTCCGGTATAATTATTTAGCACAATACGTTATTCACTAGCATAATTAATTGAATTTCCGCTGTGCCGCCCAACAAATGTGTGTATAACTAATAGATCTATAAATTTAAATACATTACCATTTTAAGAAATACTAAATAATTAAAAAGAACCTATTGATTCTAGGTAGATTTAAAAGAATAAAACTGATTTGTTCCTCTTTAAATTATAAGACTTTTATTTATATTCGTTCATTAGAAGATGCATGGATTCAATTAATCGAATACTATAAAATGGTACATATTCTATAGGTGTAAAATCTTAAAATTGGATACTTTTTGGGGTAAAATGAAAAAAAATGTTGGTGATGTAGGCTAGTTGAAAATGGCAGGTGTCATTGTTGGGTGGTGGTGGCTTTCAAGTGAGAGTATGAGTCTGATGCCAATGCCATAATGGTCAGCTTTTGATGTCATTATTTGCTCTAAAGTATTCATAATTGGACACACCTTTCTTTTTGTAGGTTAAACAAATACTATAAACTTTAATGTATTTTATCGTAATATTATAAAATTTAAATTTTAACAATATAAAACGCAAATTATTAATATTTCAGTTTAAAATATTTGATAACTTTCTGTTATAAATTTGCATATGTGAATATTTTTGAACATTGTCTTATATCAGCAATTTTTATCAAAAATAACTCCATATTTGTTGAATTTTATAACTTAATATATTTTTTTGTTTTTTGGCAAAATTCAATTTGGTTTAAAAATTTGAAATTCATAATTAAATAATTCACTCACAAACATTCTAATCAATTAAGAATATTACTTTCTATTTTCTAAATCATTAAAAATAAAATCGAATTATTTCTTAGAATTTGCTCATATTGAATAGTTTTATTTTTAGTTAATTTAAAAATATAATGTATTAGTTTTAATTAATTAAATATTTATAGTAAATTATTTGATGTTGCATTAAAAAAATTTAGAATCAAATTGACTCTTTATTTCTGTATTATTTACAAAGTACTTGAGAAAATAGAGGGATCTTAGATTAATGAATTTTTTATATAAATTTTATAACTTGCGAATTCACGGAGTCAAATAAAAAAAAATTGGTCTATATTTCTCAAAAATAGAAGAACTAATTATAAATTAAATTGATGAGTATAATATGCAGAGTAAATGTGACCCGCTTTCTGGTATTACTGCTCTTTTTGGCTGTTACCAATTGCAAAAGGATAAAAAAAGTGATGGCCAAACTTTTGTTTGGTCCTTTGGAAAAGAATGTTTTGTTGTAGGATAAAAATGATCATATTCATTATATTCTAATTTTTTTTACACAATTTCCAATAACATGTAATTCAAATGGTATAAACATCGAACAACAAACTGTTAAGATCGTGGATTTATTTTCTTCCACACGTCGACCCTCCTTAATTATATATATAAAAAAAGAATCTTTACACATTTTGAGGTAGTGCCTTTTGATGAAAAGTAGCATGTAAAATCAAATCAAATTCAATAACCAACTGAATTGGAAAATTCAATTTAATTTATTTCAAAATTATAAAATAAATCAGGTTTTTGGTTTGAATAATTTTTTGGAGTAAAATATTACTATCACTTTTGGTACAAACTAAGCCAACTCATTTTATTATAAACTTTTTAAAAAATGAAAATGAATTTAAGTTGAGTTTAAAAAATCAAAATTTTGATTTATTTTGAAATAAACACACAGCCATAAATCTTAATTTCTTTAGTTTTTTTATAAAGAAAATGAAAAAAGTTTATCTCTATATCATTTTAGTTTAAATTTAGGTAATATTGTTAGTCAGATGATCGAATTAGGTCTGATCTAATCCTATACAACTAGTTTATTTTTTATTTTCAAAAATAAGAATAGCGAGTTGTACTTTTCAAACATGTTGAATCTCTATAAGAGCATTCCCAATGGTATTCTTTAAAATAAAGAGCATCTTTTATAAAATAAAGAGCATCTTAAAGATAAAGAGTGATATTTAAAATTTTACTCCAATGGAATCTTTAATATCAATTTTTTATTGTATATAATTTTAATAATTAATAAAAAATTAAAAAATTAAATAATAATAATATTAAATTAATTGCCTCTCTAATATTAAATTTTATTTTATTTTGTTTTCATAAAAAATATTAATAAAATATTAAATATTAATAAAATAATTTTTTTATTCATTTATTTATTCAGTTTTTTTACTAAAAGTAAAAATATAATATTTAAAAGTAAAAATAACCACCTTATTTTTTAAAATTTAAAATTTTACTATTTGAAAAATGAAGTAGAGAGTGAAAATGGCTCTCTACATGTGGAGAGCCATTTTCACTCTCTACTCTAAATATATAGAATAGAGAGTACATTGGACTTCTAATTTATTGTCAAAACTCTTTAATTTAAAGAGTTTGACAATTTTAGAGAGTTCATTGGGGATGCTCTAACAAGTTATTATCTTATGCTAGATATAGATGTATTTTACGCTATTATTGATGTTAGCTTCAGTGTTAAAGAGAATTAACATAACACAAAATTAAACGGCAGTATTATAAAGTCTGAGCTGTTAGTTGTAACAGATGTACGATTATAGAACGGTATTATTTTTTCAATAATAGATAATTTAGTTCGCTTTTATTTAAAAGGTGTAATATCAATACTTTTAATCATATTTTATTTATCTTATAATAACATTTGTTTGATAGTACAAGATTATTTCAGATTTCCTTATAATTAAAATTATGTTAGATTAATGAGGGGAAATATGTTTAAAGATTTTTATTATAGTAATAAAAAAAATTTGCAGTAGCTTATGCTTTAGTACAACAAAACTGTACACAGTTTTACAGTTTATCTAAATGAATGAAGCGTATAGTTAGGGATGTAAATGAACCGAGCTGAGCCGAGTTTTAGAGTGTTCATGTTCATCTCGTTTAGCTAACAAGGTGTTTATGTTTGGTTCATATTCGTTCGAGTTTTGAAGGGGAATGTCCATATTCAGTTCGTTTATATTTAATATTGTTTATGCGGCTCATATTCAGCTCGTATTCGTTCATTTAGCTGCTAAACGAATAAACTCGCGTCACGAACAAGTTTGATAAGTACCAAATGTAAGCCCGTTCATAAGCTCATTCGCGAGCCTGTTCATCCAACAGGTAAAACATATAAAATTCGCAACAAAATTACGTTAGTTTCTTAGTAGTTTTGATATATTATATAAAAACTGTAGTTTTATTATACCTGTGTAATTTTATAATTACATAAGATATTTATATAAATTAATTTAAATCTGAGTCAGTTCTTGAACACCTAATGGAGTTTCTAAACAAGTTTGTTCACGAACTCTTATTCGAGCTCATTCATGAACTTATTCACAAATACTACTCGAGCTGTTCGTGAAACTAAACGAGTCGAACACTACTATATTCGCGTTCTGCTCATTTAAATTAACGAACATAAGATCAAGTTCGAACTTGGTTCGTTTAGAATATAAACGAACACGAGCCGAGCTCTTATCGAGCCGAATACTGAATTGCTCACGAGCTACTCGGTTTATTTACACCCCTAATAATAGCAGATCTATTCACTTTGATTAGTAAATTTATTATTTTTTGAAAAGAAAAATACGAGAGATATGAAACCAATGCTTGTGCCTCTAAAGTTGAATTTAGTATATAATTTAGGAGGAATTCAGTAGGTTATTCATTGCGATCATTTGGGTGATAAGAAGAACTCGTAGGCAAATAATACTAATGAACAGATTTCAAATTTGTGACGCATTTATTAGAAAATCATAGCAAATTATTAGATCATTTATAGTTTTTATAATAAATCATTATAAATCAATTCTTTCAAATCAAAATCATACCATTTAAATTAATAATCGAGATTCATAAGCTTAAAATGGATTGTGAATAGATTTAATGAAAACATAAACCTTGAATAAGTAATTGTTAATGTTGTACCGGTGAGTCCAAAACCCTAAAGTCAATTTATGATACAAAAATGTAAGAGGTGGATGGAATTTAAATACAACAACCAATCTTGATGTTAGGTTTTCAATTTAATACAATTGATGTGGACTATCTAATATTGCTGAATTCTTTAGCTTTGAGAAGTCACATCAATGTCTTTTTTTTCGATTAACATCAATTTTGATTGCCGTTACTAGAAGGAACTTCATATATAATGTTTAAATACTCGGACCGGACTGGACCGATTGGTCATATTGGTTGAATCAACAATTAATGGCCGGTGTCATTTGAAAGAGATTAGAAACTGAATACTTTAGTTTTTTTTATATAATTTGAGAGGGGGAAGCGCATGTGGGAGGAATCGAATCCACGGCTCGTTCGTTTGACCACAATTCAAATTAATCAGTGATATAAACTAATAATTTATTAATAAAAGTGAAAAATGTGAATCAGTTGAACTAGCCGGTTGATTTGTTTGACTAATTAAACTATTTGGTTCAATTACGGATTTGATTTTTAAAACAATATTTGCATATACATAATCATTTTTATATAATCCAGTTGTTTTTGTTTTTGAATTCAGTTTGAATATTTAATTTCATGTTTATTTAGCTTCACATTTTTCAAATTCACATCTATTTTTATTCTTATAATGTCACTTATAAACTTCTCATGATAATTAAGAAATTTTAGATTTAGATTCTAAATCTCAGTTATTCTTATAATTTAGCCTAATATAACGATCACTATCAATTTTTTTAAAACATCATTTCAAATTTGAGATTGGACATTTATCACCATCGCCTATGCTAATACAATAGGCATGGAATTGTTCAAAGTTTCAAAAATAAAGATCTCAATAAAAAATGAAAATAAATAATAGTTTTAAATTTTTAAACTATTATATTGTATTTGAAATTGTCAAACAAACATTATCATTGTTTTTGTTGAAGAATAATTAAAACTATATAATAAAATAATTTAATTGTTGAAGAATAATATAATTTAATATTTGTACTACTAGATGAAAGTATTATTTATCTTTAATGTTTTAAATTTGAGAATGAGTACGTGTAATATGGGTAGTAAGTGTGTTTTTCAAGATCAGGAAAAAAAATGAGGTGCATGTTTCGTACTCGTACGGCGCTTTCGCTTAGGCCGACTGCATATACATTTACTTCTCGCGGGCCACATCTCTTCTCATCCTTTCTCATGTTACACGTGCTATTTTTGTTTTGTTTTGGCTTAATTATTTAAAAAAATCTCATTTTAATTTTTTTCGTTTATACTCTGATTTTATAAAAAAAATATGTGTACCCAATTTTAAAATTTTAGATCATCTCTATCTAAAAATACTAAAATTGTCTCTTTTCACTTAATTTTTTTTAAATAATCCTTTAATTTATATATTTATATATTAATTAGACGTATGATATAACCTTTTATTTAATTGTTTTTAATTTTTTCATCCTTTAATTCATTAAATTGTCAATTATATTTTTGTATTGGGTAGAGATGAAACCTAAAAACTCAAAATTGGATACAAATAACTTTTTTACAAGGTCAGAATATAAACAAATAAAAGTTTAAGGTAGGGATTTTTTAAATAATTAGGCCTTTTCTTTTACAAAAGCCAAACTCTTGTAAAAAGGGTTAATGTGATAAAAATTCACATTTAATCACGCAGTTTAATTATTTTTTTTCATGCACGAATTACCATTTTTTTCAAATTCATGCACAGTGCTGAGGTGTTACGGCTCCATTGGTGTAATTCGCTGAGATGAAGATCATATTAGGCCTTTCAAGAAGCCATGGACCGTACAATGGATGGCGCTATGAGACGCTTCCGAGAAGAAGTGGCCACTATGGTCAAAGAAGCGACAAAATCAATTATGTCCCAGATATCCAATAGCAAAAGCCAAGACGTAACTGGAGGACGAAAAAGCAAAGGAGAGAAAACACCTCGCGCAGGTGATGACCTAAAAAGAAAAGAACCGGAAGTGCTTGTAGTTAGGGGTGTCAAAATGGATTAGCGGGTCATAAACGTGTGGTGTCGACCTACTCTGTTGATACGATTAGGGTCAACACGAACACGGCCCGTTTAACTAATCGTGTCAAAACCTTCAACCCTGACACGACACGAATTGTAAACGAGTGACACGACACGATTAACACGTTAAAATAAATTGGTAACACGATTAACACAATTACACGACTAACACGATCCATTTAACATTAAAAAAAAAAATTAAACCATAAAAATGTAATTATAACCTCAAATTTATTAGTTAATATTCTTGCATATAAGATTTAATTATAAAAAAATTATTTATAAATTAATATAATTATATTTAACTAATTTAATAGTTTTATTTGTTATTTTATAAACTAATAACTATTTTATTTCTATTATTATAAATAATATAATTTATAAACGAGTTAGACGGGTTATATTGGTTCGCGAGTGAACCCGTGACACGATCCATTTATTTCGTGTCACAAAACGGGTTGACACGAACCCGCTAAGCCTCAACTCGGATTTGCGAAATTTACGTGTTAGGCGAATCATGTTATCGTGTCATGACCTATTTTGACACCCCTACTTGTAGTAGAGGATGAGAAAAGACCCAGCAGCATGACCGAAGGAAAGTCACCCCTGTCCACGAGAGTACTATCTGAGAAGTGGCCCGAAAGACTCAAGATACCTAATTTTGATTACTTCGATGGAACCGGCTGCCTGAAAAGTCATGTCATAAAATTCTACAACAAGATGGTCCTCTTAGATGTCACAGACGCAATACTCTGCAAAAAATTCCTGACCACTCTAAGCGACACAACACAACGATGGTACAACAGGCTGAAGGCCTTATCGATAGCTACATGGAGACAGCTGAACTGAGAGTACGTGATAAGGTTCTTCACGAACATCTCGCCGAATAGAAGTTCGGAAGAGCTTTACAGATGCAAGGAGAGAGAAGTAGAGACACTGAGAGCATATATCGAAAGATTCAACAATGAAGCTATGAAGATCGAGGACTTGAATAACGACACAATGGTGCAATTTATGAAGAAGGGTACACGGATGGGAGTGCTGGGAGACAAGCTAAGTTCAAAGAAGCCAAAGACTTATCAAGAAGTGATGGCGGTAGCCCATAAATGTATATACGTGGACAACGGGAGAACGCAGAAGACGAGCGACACGCTAAAAAGGGAAGAAAGCAAGGGAGGCGCCTCTCAAAGACAGTTATCTCACTCTCGAAAAGACTATGGCACGAGTCACCGCAGCATCAGCCGATACATGCCATATGAAGACAGCAACCATTGAAGGCACGATAACAAGTACACTAGCGACTACCGACCAAGGTACAAAGACAGAGCCGAGGCGTTCACACCACTGAACACAACAAGGGAAAATGTCCTGATGTAGTCAAGGAGAACCGGACACCAATGACGTGGCCCAGGAAGATGATCCACGGAATAGGAACGAGAGATGAAAAGTGATACTACAAATTCCACGAGGATTATGAGCATGACATAGAAGAGTGCTACGACCTAAAGAATGAAATAGAAAAACTAATAGAGTCTGGAGCACTAAGAAAATTCATAAACCACAAAGAAGAGAAGGAGCAACGAAAAAGAAGGAACAAACAAGGAAGAAAAGAAAGAAGAAGAAAGGGGGAGGAAGAAAGAAATTGCAGGAGTTATCAATGTCATCATTGGGGGAAAAGCATGAAAGAAGGAAGAAAATGACTAATGGCCGAAATAATACAAGTAATGGAGCAAGCAGGAAGAAAGACTGAAGTAACTAGGATGATCACCTTTCCGTACACGTGAGGGGACCACATAATGATACACTAGTGGTAGAGGCAATAATCAACAATTTCTTGGCCATGAAGCTGCTGGTAGATGAAGAAAGCGCGGTAAACCTAATGACTTGGGAGGCATACAAAGGAATAGGATGTGAGTTGGGGAAACTCAAACATTGCCTAGTGCCGATAATAGGACTCGGAGGAGTACCCATCCAACCTAAATGCCTAGCAAAATTGATAACAGCGTTCGGAAGAGGAGAAAGGGAGATAAAAGAGATTAAAACGCTATTTTCCATCGTCGACATGCCGCTAGCTTACAATGGAATACTAGGAAGGCCGTTTCTTTATAATTCGGGAGCAATCACCAACATCCGCTACCTGGTAATGAAAATACCAACTGCAGAAGGAGTTATCAGCGTTAAGGGGGATCAAGAGGTGTCATCCAGATGCTACACTGTCGCAATGAAAGAAACAGAGGACTAGAACGCTCCAACAAGAGGAAGATCCAAGGACCGAAGGCCAAAGAGATAAAGATGATAGTCTTCATTTTTGTGTTAACAATTTCCATGTCAATTTTAATATAATCAAAGTTCTCTTTTATTAAAGTAGCAAAATACAAAAAAAAAACAACAGTAGGCAGAAGATGCGAACAAATCCACACGTACAAGCGACAAAAGAGATACATATCTCCTAAGGCAATGGACAAATAAAAAGAGATACTGAAACACCCTTTTGGGGTATAGCAAACCGGATTTTGAGTTGTGAATCAGAAGATTAAAATTCTTTAAAGTAGAATTAAGAATTTAAAAGGAGTTAAGAGTTTAGGGGATTGACACAAAAGATTTAGAGTGGTTCAGATCACAAATTGATCCTACTCCACTACTCAATCAAAGATTGAGATTTAGAATCCACTAAAAGGAATTCACAAAGAATTTTCTAAGCTAACTCTAAACTTAATGCTTTATAGCTAAACACCAACTATGTGATTTTCCAAAGCTAATCTTTAACTTACAGGGGTTGAGTTTTCTCAAAGCTAAACTCTAACTCACACTTGATTTTCTAAGGCTAATAAAAAACCCACAATGATTTAGGAGTTTACAAGCTTACTCCAAAACTATAGCAAAACAAATGTAATTGTTGGACTATGCCTAGAATTCTAATTCCTATTTGTATTAGGACTTTATTAATGAAGTGTTTGGGAGAAGGATAACTTTGTTATCATTGGCTAATTAGGAAGTATAAATCCAATTAGGATTAATATTCCTAATGCCATATAGATTATTTACTTACTATAAATACATACCTTATTCACCTTTTAGATTACACCAAAACCGAACACACAATGTAGACATTGATGTGAATAAGGGAAAAAGGGGTGTGTGTGATGTGAGGAATATAAGTTAATTTTTACCCTTTTGGGTTACTTCTTGTAGAGAGTTAAACACTTTGTGGTTTTTTTTTTCTAAGTGCATATTTATTAGGGATTTTCGCTATTTGGTGATTTTCCACCAATTTTGTACTCCTTTTGATGATTAGTGGATGGCTCGAATCTTTCGCCCGTGGGTGTACGCTATAAAGCAGAACCACATAAATCTCTTGTGTTATTTATTATTTTGCTATATTACTGTTTGTTGATCAAATCCACAATTAAATACATACCGAATGATTTCGATTCCGCTGCGCATACTAATCCGGTCACGAACCGGTCACGACAATTGGTAACAAAGATTTAACAATCGGTATTAATGTTACAACAATTGGTATCAAAGCCAATTTGGTTTTCAGATTTATTATGGATTGTGATTATTATGGCAAAAATATTATTTGGAGGATTTCGCAAGGCACAAAGAAGATTTTTTGGAGATAAAGAAGCCACCAAATTTGAAAGTGCCGAAAGTCGTTAATTAAAGATAGACTTAGGTATTAAATTTTTAAGGAGATTTTTTATGATGGAGATCAATATGCTACTTTATTTAGAAGAAAGGTATGAATTTTTTGATCAACACACAATTTGAGGATTTTATAGAGCCTTTGTAAGATAAATGATTGAGGTAATCTCTTTATACTCTCATAAAACTCTATAAGTGATTTGGATCTAATAATTACTTTTAAGAGTTTGTTAAATGAAGAGTTTGTTTGGGCATAGTCAGATTTTGATAAAATCATGACATTGCAAAAGAGATTTTGTTTTGATTAAGTAGCCTTCTTAGACACAAGATGGATTACAACGTTCGTAATTTGGAATGGCGTCACTATTGGATCGCTCATAAGCCAATTTGTTTGGAGATAGACAGAATATTTTTTATCCAAAATTTATGCAGATTAAGATTGTTTATATCACATGTGTGCCAATTTTGATTGGTTTTCTGACTATAACTGAGGTGATAGTGGAGTTGTAGTTATGGACAACAGTCAATACATGCATAATTTTTGGATATTGGTTCAGTTAAGGGCAAGATGCATAATGAGGCAGTTAGAACAATAATGTTTGTTCAACATGATTTCTATATGCACATGTCTGGTATCTCAATATATAAAACTACGAGTTTTATGGGTTATTTGACGATGAAGCGAGATTGGATGTTGCACTTATGATGTATGCTCATTGGGTTGGTCGACTTATGAAGATTAAGGGATATGCTACGACCTCAACATTTGTTTTTTTTATTTAATCATTAGAGGCTACTAATGACGTTTGTTTCTGGTATCAGTTTTAAGACCAACAAAATTCGAAGCTTCGTGAAATTTTGATTGATACACCCGAAGATAGTAAGTCTTCAAGTCATTTTGGTTTCAGCAAGTTCAAGACGTTCTTGAAGCTTGTATGGTCCTCCTCAAAGACCTCTTTTGAAATAAGTTCAGTTTGGACTTAAATGGAGAAGGTGGAGCACAACAGTTTTCACAGTTTATTGGAGAATTCAAGTTAAGGTGGAGATTGTTGGAATATGCCTAGAATTCTAATTCCTATTTGTATTAGGACTCTATTAATGAAGTGTTTGGGAGAAGGATAACTTCGTTATCATCGGCTAATTAGGAAGTATAAATCCAATTAGGATTAATATTCGTAATGCCATATAGATTATTTACTTACTATAAATACACTACCTTATTCACCTTTTAGAGTACACCAAAACCGAACACACAATGTAGACATTGATGTGAATAAAGGGAAAATGGGTGTGTGTGATGTGAGGAATATAAGTTAATTCTTACCCTTTTGGGTTACTTCTTGTAGAGAGTTAAACACTTTATGGGTTTTTCTTCTAAGTGCATATTCATTAGGGATTTTCTCTATTTGGTGATTTTCCACCAATTTTGTACTCCTTTTGATGATTAGTGGATGGCTCAAATCTTTCGCCCATGGACGTACGCTTTAAAGCAGAACCACGTAAATCTCTTGTGTTATTTATTATTTTGCTATATTACTGTTTGTTGATCAAATTCATAATTAAATATCTACCGAATGGTTTCGATTCCGCTGCGCATACCAATCCGGTCATGAACCGGTCACGACAATTGGTACCAAAGATTCAACAATCGGTATTAATGTTACAACAGTAATTTAAAGTTGAGTGTTTTTTGTTTCAAGGTGTGGAAATCATTAACCTTGAAACATTGCAAATGAGTTTATATTTATACTCAAAGTAAACTACAAGCAAAGCACTAACAAACAAAGTAACTTTTGCTTTCTGCAGCTAGGTCGCGCCCGCTACGAAGGATGTCGCGCCCGCGACATTTGCTAGATCAGCAGATCTTCAACTGCTCTTGACACATGGCAGCTTCAGACTGGGACAGCTCAAATCTATCAGTTGGGCAACCAGCGGTCACATGTGTCGCGCCCGCTATCTCCTTGTCGTGCCCATGAAGCCTCCAACGGTCAATTAGGGTTTCATCAATTATTAATGTCGCGCCCGTGACTTAAATGTCACGCCCGTGATATAGGGACTGTACCGCCCGCGACATGCTACTGAACAGCTCGAGTTTCAAAAAATCAATTCTCGCCAGAAGACTCCGAATCGACTTCTGATTGTTTTTATGAGGTCCTATACACTAATAATCAATATTAGAATACTCATAGTTGATTGTCAAAGTCAAAACAAAGGAGTTTGAAAGGACAATATTTCAACATATACATATCTCCTAAGGCAACGGCCAAATAAAAAGAGATACATATCTCCTAAGGCAATGGCCAAATAAAAAAGAGATACATATCTCCAATAGAGAACGACCAAATAAAAAAGAGATACATATCTCCTTAAGGCAACGGCCAACTAAAGTTGAAATACATATCTCCTAAAGGCAAGGACCAAATAATACAGAGATACATTTCTCTTATGACAACGGCTAGACAAAGGAAGAACATAATCAACAAGGAAAACAGACATAAAAGAAACACATTCCACAAAGCTACGACCAAGTAACATGAAAGCACAAAACAAAACTAAGCACAATACAGGCAAGAAAAAGACAAATCGAATAATAAACCAAATATAACGCAAGGACGTATTATTAAAATATATGTGCAGCACAATAGGAGGCCACACTCTACAAAAAAAAACACACAAAAAACAGGCCGACGCTTCATCAAACACCACCGCCAGAAGAAGGCGGAGAACTAGTCACCAAAGAAGAAGAGACGAAAGAGAAAATTGCAGAAGGATGAGTAAGAGAAACAAAGGAGTCCACAGCTAAGGCTGGAGCTGGAGAAGTGCCACCAAGAGTAGGGGAAGCACTAACTAGTGGCCCCATCGCAGACTCCTGAGCAGCTAAAGTAGAGAGACACTGGCTCCGAAAATGGGCCAGATCAACATACAAAAAAGAAAGATCTGCCACCGGATAATCCTTCAAAATAGTCGACCTAATGGACCGACGGTAATGTCGGAACATCAGAGGGACCATCTCAGTGGCCTCTTTTAACTGACTTTCCAGGGTATGGAAGTGCAACTCCAAATGTTCGCACTCAGCCACCACCTCCGCCCGATCAAGGTGAACGTTATTCAACGAGGCCTCTAGACCCGCAATATGATTCTCCTGTGCTCGAGAAAAACCCTGCAATATCTCCACCTGTTTTCCCCGCAGGTCGTGCTGCTTCTCCAAAGAGGCGGTGGTCACGTTCTTCTCACGAAGACCAGCTTTCAAGAATTCATTAGAAGCCTTCAAAGACACAATTTCCTCCGCTTGACGATGACTTAAATCCTGAATCCTCTTCAGAGCCTTGAACATCTGGTCAAACTAAGAATCAACTTCGACCAGGAGTTCACGTAGACGGAAAGGCGAGTCCGATCGTCCTCTAACCGGCGGACGTCATCAAGCAAGCGAAGAACACATAAAGAGAGGGTGCACCTCCAACACCAGAAACCTGCCCAGAAACGGCCAGTGTACATTGGCTCCGAAGATATGCGGACACGGCATTGCAAATAAGGTTGGAGGAGAGCCCTTTGGAAGAATAAAGCAATCCCGGTCAACGACACTACCTTTGAGAACGAAGCTAGAACGAGGAACATCCCAACGCGGATGAGAAGCTGGTTCCAAAGAAGAGTCAGGAGGACCAGTAGCAAGACGCTTCTTAGTCCCTTATAAAAAAATCGAAGGAACGGAAGCAAACGACGTGACCGTGGGAGAAGACACCACCACAACCAATACAGAGCCAATGGCAATAAAAGATATAGCTCCAGAAGAGGTAACAATAGGCATAACAACCGAAAGAGAAGCCAGAGAAGCGGCAGAAGTGGGAGGAGGAAGATCACAAGTAGAAATAGAAGGCCCATCCTCGTTATCGGACAAAAGAGAGACAAAAGGAATATACGGTCGATCAAGTAAAGGAAAAGATTAGGCATGACAGTGATCTCATTGTCGCTCAACATACCCGCATCCATAAGGTCAAATGTTCTTGGCCATTCTGGTGAAAGAAAAAACCGGAAGCAGCAAAAATTTAAGAGAAAATTCCAAACAAAGTAAACAAAAGAAATGAGAAAGAGGAGATCTATTTATAGCCTTTCCCAAAAAGGTAAAAAGGAGAAGTAATAGGGGTAAAAGAGGCAAGCACATAAGTAATAAATGGCAATAAAGTAACCGCAACCACTGCAGCGCTAGGAACGAAAAGGCACGAGTAACTCAACCGTCAAAAGCAATTAGGAGAGAAAAACACGATGAGCGAAAAAAGAGGAGAATTCAAAAAGACAGGACGGCTATAACGCACCACCCTACGACGGTATAAATACAAGAGAAGGAAAGAAGAAAATCATACACAAAGAAGAGAAAAAAAGGAAAAGACAATGAATGGAGACTTCCTGAGCACTTTGTAGCTTGTTTGGGTGGGGTTAAACAAAACCAGGACAACCAAAACAAGCTACAAAAAGCACAGAAAGGACCTAAAAATGGATAAGGAAAACACAAAAGAGGGTCGTTCCGACCATTTTAGTTGCTTGTTTTGGTTCTTTTCACACATCAAGAACTAAAACAAGCTAAAAATGTGATGATGAAGTGAACCACGAAACAAAGTAAATCATAAAAAACCAGGGGTCACTCAGACACAAGCGGACAAAGTAACACCAGCAAAAGAGAAGCAGAAAAGAACACATACGGCAAAATAACAACAATAAGGTGAAATTACGATGAGCAAAACTGGGCATAAATATCCAGTCATCGCAAAATCTTATGGGGGAGATTAATGATGGAATAAACACAAAATTGATAGAATAAACATAAATAAAGAAAGCAAAGCGCTAAGCCATAAAATCACACATCGGATAGGAAAGATGGACACGCCAGAATTACTATAAAAAGAACACAAGGCCACATGCTCAAAGGTATGGAATATATCTAAATACCATACTCCGTTACTCTAATAGATCCTTACTGACTAGATTTTAAGAGAGGAACCGGAGTTCCAGACCTTGTGTTTTCGATTCTCTTCTCTTTGTTCCTTTTTCAGGACCCGAGACGCACGTCAGACATCCACATCCATTAGTTATAAAATAATTATTTAAGACTTTATCCCATTTCGATAGAACACTAAATTCGAGTGATAATATTATTCCTTCTGTCTCATAAAAATAAAAAGTTGAGCATTTTTATATTACATAAAAATAAAAGAATTTTATCTAATTTAATATATAATTTAACAAAAAAATTATTAAAAAATTATTATAATTTTATGACATGATCATAATGATTCAACTTTTAAAACTAAAAGAATACTCAAGAAATATTTTAATAAATTAACTAAAATTAATTACTTTTTTAATTTATGAAAATGCAAATTTTTCTATATTTATATGACAAAAAAAGTATAATTTAGCATTGATTAAACTCTAAAGTAAATTATTTTTAGGTTCTCCTCATATATTATAATTCATATTTTCGTTCTTTTTATTAAATAATATATTTCATCATTTTTGTTTTCATTAATTTTTTAGTCTTTTAATTTTATTTTGATGTTAGTCAACTAAATCAAAAGACTTAATTAAAAAAAATTCAATTTTGTTTCTAAATTTATAATTTTAATATGTATAAACAAAAATTATAAAATTTAATAACTTTAATTTAATTTTTTAATATTTATTAGCATTTTAATTGTTCGAAGTTTCCTTTTTCAGTTTTAAAAAGTAAATAAAGTAAGAAAATTAACAAATTAACAAATTTAACATAAAAAATTATAATTATATTTATATGTTAAGCCATTGAATCTCATAAAAATATAGTTGTCATATATTTTTATGTTAAAAATAAATTTAAGAACTAGAATAATTAAGTTGAATTTTTTTATGTAAGTTTTTGACTTAGTTGACTAATATCAAAAATAAACAGAATGACTAAAAATTTAACATAAATAAAAAATAAGAGACCATAATATTTAATTTTTAAAAAAAAGCAAAATAAAAAAATATAAATTATGACATATGTGGAAACTTTTAAAAAAATTGGTCTTAAATTTAACTATAATTAGTGCCAAATTTGACATATGTTATATTTTATATTAAATTAAGCGCCAATTTTGATATTTGATATTTAATAATTATTAATTATTTAATTTTAATGTTGTTAATTTTTTTGTTATTTACATATACTTTTTATTTATTTATTATATGTTTTCTTTCTATTTTTATGAATTCAATGTTAGAACACACTTCAACATAATAAAAAAATATGTAAAACAATTATTTAATAATTTATCTAATAGAATGTGCTCATTATTATTATGAAAGACAAAATAATCAATACTTGAAAATTATGAACATAGAATTGTAAACAGGTCAATTAACTTAGTTTGGCTTTTTCTGGTCGGCACACCTCCTCCTCCACTTTCTTTTTTTTTTCTTTTTTTTAGCTTGATTTGCTTCAATAATTATTTCATAATGGCTTAATCACCAAAAAATACCAAACCTATACGTCTTGTGTCAACTATAGCCAAACCTTTAAAAATCACCAGATTTAGCCAAATCTTATATGTTCTGTTTCTTTTTTAGCCATTTTTGAATCGAACCGGTTTTTATGACACCGTGTCGTCCACGTCACCGCCAACTAAACAATTGGTTGGCATGACAACTGAAATATTTAAATAAGGTTTGGCTATAATTGACACAGAATGCATAGGTTTGGTATTTTTTGGTGAATAAAACTAATTTTAAAATTAAATAATTAAATGATTAATTATATTATAATAAAATTCATATATATTTAAAAAATAATATTTTTATTTAACGCTAATTAAAATTAATTTATTTTTTTACTAAATTTAAATAATTCTAATAAATATTTTTTACATATTTGATGGATATATAATTAATTTAAATTCTATTAAAAACAAAAAATGTCATATTCATCTTAAAATTTATTTTTTTTAAATTGCAGTCGTCGGTTCTTTGACACCGCTGTCGTTTGAGACCCATTTGTTCGTCTTCCAACGAGCAATCTGAGAGTAATATACACAACAAACATACGACAGTGTTCGTAATTAAACTATACACACATAAATATAAAAATAATCACTGAATATATTGCTTATTTAAAGGACGAGTGTAATTATTTTCTCTTTTTTTTTTCTTTAAAAAGTGAAGCTCATTGTGGTGTAATCAATATATATCATGATGTTTATAAGTATAAACGCATATGTTATTTTACTCGGCATAGCCAAAAACTTACCTTAATTTGCACATAACTATTTTATTTATTACCTAAATCCAGTCATATCAAGATCTCAACAACATTAAAAATAATAAATCAAGTTCAAAATCATCATGAACATTAAATCCTTTCACCAAATTTAATTCAACATTAATTCCTAAGTAATATATTAATTTATTTTTTTAATTACATATTCATTAAAATATATTATAATATAAATTTATTAGGTTTAATTAGGTTTAATAAAAAATTAAAATTAATTAAAATTAGTATTAAATAGAAAATATTAATTATTTTTAAATATATATAAATATATATAAATTTCATAAATGATATAATTAATTTACTAATTATTAAACTTAAAAATTGGCTTGAATTTAAAATTAGGCTTATTCACTCAAAAAATGCCAAACCTATTTTTTTTTTGTCAGTTATAGCTAAATCTTATTTAAATATTTCAGCTGACATGTCAGCCAATTTCTTAGTTGGCGGTGACGTAGACGACACAGTGTCAGAAAAACCGGTTCGATTCAAAAATGGCTAAAAAAGAAACAGAACATATAAGATTTGGCTAAATCTGGTGATTTTTAAAGGTTTGGCTATAATTGACACAAAACGTATAGGTTTGGCATTTTTTGGTGATTAAGCCTTTCATAATTGGAGTAAGTTATGTTTTTTTTTGTGGATTCAACTTTAAAAGCACCCAAAAAATCATGTTAGATTTATAATTTTTTTGAGTTGTATGTTTAGGATTTATAATCTAAACATAAATTTTTAAATTCTTTTGGGTTGCATGTCAAAAGTCTCTTGTTTTTTTTAAGATTCATGGACCTTAAATATTAGAGATTGTCTTCAACGTTATATCTTATTTATTTGTTGTTATTGTTAAATTTCTATCTTTTAGGTCATCTTTAAACACATAGATGCAAATGTTGAAACTTTAAAAGTTCAAGCGATTTCTTAGCATAATCGATCAAGTTTTAAGTTAAGACCCTCGTACCAGAATTTAGTTCCGCGTTAGATGCCAAAATGGGAAGCTTTTTCTTTTTCTTTTCGATTATTACCATTTGCTTGTATTTTTCTTTGGGCAAAATTCATACAGAGGTCCCTCTAATTTACCACTTTTATTTAAGAGGTCCCTATCCTAAAGTTTTTCACCTCGAGATTCCTGTACTTGTAATAATCTAATAATGAAACCCTTTCGTGGATGGAAAAAAATGTATGCATCTCAAACCACGTTAACGGACGAATGACTCGCTTCCTCATTAAAATAAACCCCATCTGTTGGACATGGTGGAAAATGATGGACACATGAGAATTACCCACTATACCTTACGTGGATCGGTGATAATTTTTTTACCCCTAATACTTTACCCTTTCTTCTTCATTTAAACCTAATTTTTGTTCTCTCTCTCGGTCGATTGCAGCCCTAAATTTTTCTCTTCCAACTTGTTTTATGTCTTATTGTTCTCTGTTTTTGTCTGTTCTATTTTCGTTCGTCGTCCATTCTTACGTTTTTCAACAATGGCGGAGAAAATATACGATGGTGTGATTCCGGCTAGTGAGGACATTAACTACAAGTGGGGGAAGAAGACCAAAATGCTGGTATCGTGGTCAGATAAGAATCCCGATAGGCAATTTTTCCGATGTGGGGTAATTTTTATTATTTATTTTATTTAGGGTTTGATAATTTTTATTTTTGTCTTTTGGGTGTTACTACTGTATGTGTAGTTGATGTGTAGTTTGCTATTTTTTTTATAGTTGTAGGGTTTGATATTTTTTTGGTAGATTTAGGGTTTGCTATTTTTTTACTTGAGCTGATCTAAAGTTTGCTATTTTTTTGCTTGAACCGATCTAGGGTTTGCTATTTTTTGGCTTGTACTGCTCCAGGGTTTGCTATTTTTTGCTTCAATTGTTGTTGTGTTTGCTATTCTGCTTCAATAGATCTACGGTTTGCTTCAATTGATGTTGTTTGTTATTTTTTTCGCTTCAATTGCTTTTGTGATATTGTATGCGTTTTCAGTATTAGTTTAGGTTTGTGAGATCGTTTGATATTGCATTAATCCCCCATAAAATGGTTAACTTTTTATTAAATTAGAAAATATCAAATCATAATATATTATTATCTGACATTATTTTAAGCGATCATATTTATAAATTTGAAACTCAAGAATTATTATTTTTTGTAATGTCATGATTATTATGGTAAGAGATAAGAAAATTAGTGGAAATGTCGATGTCGACATATCTTCTTCATTCCATACCATCGCATATCTTCTTAATTTTGCAGTCCGCAAACAAACATTTTTTATTTTGCAATGTCAACATCCCATTCTGTTGTATTTAATCTATCTCATTCTCATGGTTACAAATAATTACTCCCACCAAAATCAAGGTTATATTTTTATATTGAGTTAATTGTAAATTAATTTTTAAATTTTAGAGTAATTTGCTATTATAATATTAACTTCTAAATTTAGTAAATTCCGATATCAATGTTTGTTTTTTGACAAATTAAAACACGATTTATTTTTTGATGTAAAGTTGCTGAGTCGGAAGTCCAAAATTGTCGCGTATATTGCCACTTTAAATTTTGGTAATTACTACATAAATGGACACGTTGCAAATTAACTCGCGAATTTTAGCACAATTTGAATTTACAACATAAAATTTTAAATTTTATAAAATAAAACACTAACTTGTACTAATCGACAAATTGAAGCACCATTTATTTTACAATGCATATGTTCAATTTATATAATAAATTATTTATTTTGTAATAAAATTTACTTAATATAAATTTAAAAACTCATATCACATTACTTTGGACATGGCCATGTGAAATGCACTTGCTAAACAACATTTAAATCATATGCAAATATTAATGATTTGATATTGACATAAATAAAACTTATATCAAACATAAGTATTTCAATCTAAAGGTCATCGTTAATTCATTAATTCTACTATTCTAGTAACTAGAAAATATTATTGATTAGAGATAAGTAATTGGGTTGATGTTAGAAAAATTTACGAATTTTATACTTTTTCTTATTTTAATCACACAATTTAAATTTTTTTATTTTCATGCACGAATTACCAACTTTTTTCAAATTCATGCACGGTTCTGAGGTGGCACTTATTTATTGGTGTAAAATGACATTCACCTCAACAAATTACACTAATAGAACCTGACACCTCAACACCGTGCATGAATTTGAACTTATTTTCATTTGTCGTTCTTGATTTTTGGACTTTTTATTACTGATGTCCCTAAACTTTGTTTTCAACCTGTAAACCCCCTGATCTTTGATTTGACGATCACACAAGTCCTTTTACCCAAAAAATGACTAAAATACCTTTAAAAAGAAATATTTAAAAAAAATTATAACCTAATCAAATCCAACATAAGCAAACATAAAATCACCTAATAAAACCTAAAACTACCTAACCAAACTTATAATCGACAGCCACCCGTCCGCCGCCGCACACCCCCGAGAACCACCTCTGATACTCCGATATCGACCACCGTTCGTGTTCAACAGATCTGTTAAACACAGCAGACCTGTTGAATATATCTGTTGAGGCTCGTCTGAGACGAACCTCAGACGAACTTGTCTCGTCTGAGGTTCGTCTCAGCCGAACCTCATTCGTTTGAGACCAACCTCAGACAAACTCGTCTCATCTGAGGTTCGTCTCAGATGAACCTCATTCGTCTGAGAAGATCTACGAATCGGGTTCGTCTCCTCGTCTGAAAAGACGACCCACTTCTTCTTCTCAGACAAGTTTTGTTTGAGAAGACGAACTTTGATGGGTTCGTCTTCTCAGACGAAGAGAACCGGGCGGGTCCCAGCGGTGGGTGGAGAGGATGTGTGTGGCTGCCGGAGGGTGGTTTCAGCAGAAGGGTGGCTGCCGGAGGATGGGTTTCAGCAGATGGGTGGTGCTGCATAGGTAACGATGGTGATTGGGTGAGGTAACAGTTGTGGGTGGAGCGGCGGGTGGATGGGTTGATTTTAGGTTTGCTTATGATTCTAGGTTTGATTAGGTTGGGTGGATAGGATTGAATTTGTTTTTTTTTTTTAATTATTTTTTAAGGGTATTTTTGTTATTTTTTAGACAAAAGGACTTTTGTGATCGTCAAATCAAAGATCGGGGGATTTACATGTCAAAAAATAAAGTTTAGGGACGTTAGTGATAAAAAGTCCAAAAGTCTGAATTTGAGAAAAAGTGGTAGTTCATGTATAAAAATGAAAAAATTTAAACTGCATGATTAAAATAAGAAAACGTGTAAAGTTAGTGAATTTTTATGGCATTAACTCTAATTAATTTACTTTGATTTTTTTGAGTTGTGTATAGTTTAACACGATCATTTAAATTGAAATTTGTAATATTAATAAAAAGGGATAAGTTGAGAACCAATCATGATATTTTTTTTTTTTACCAAAGAACCAATCATGATATAATACCTATAAACTTTTGCACTGCTAAACTTTTTATAATTAAAATGACAAAAAAAATAAAAAAAAATATTAAAAAAATATCATCTTCCTCATTTAGCATGCTAAGGCTACTATCCGCCTTGAATTTCCCACCAATAACCTGTCGCCACCGACCTAACCTTATATTCTTCAAATTGTTAACACTTACCTCTGCTGATGATAACTCAATTCTTAATTAACCCTTAAATTTTAATTTCTTACTGTAATCAAACCACTATCTATATAAAAAATGCAAGTTTTAATAAAAATGATGCTATGATATCCATAAATTACAAAAATGAGTTTTTGACTACCGAATTACTACAAATTTAAAAATTTCAAGTATAAACCTAATAACCAACAAAAATGCATATTTGGATAATTAATCCTAGGGGTCACTGTACTTTTCAAGAATTGCAAAATGGTGACCGAACTTCAAAACATAACAAAATGGTTACTAAACTTTTAAATATGTAATTTTGGGAGGTTTTTAAGTGTTTTATGGTCAAATTATACATATGTAGTAATCAAATTCATTATTTATGACAAATAATATCTTATATTTCATATATACACACAATCAACAAAAAATCGACTCGAAATATTTTTTTCCAGTGAGCAAAAATCCTTCTATCTTAATATAATTAAATAGTATAGTAACTAAAATGTTACGTTTTAAAGTTCGGTTATCATTTTACAATTTTTGAAAAGTACAGTGAACGCCAAAATCAATTACCCTAAATTTCGATAAAATTAACAAAAGCTGGAAAATGAACTGAACATCAATGGTTTTTGCATAACGGTGGCGGTACTAAATGATGGTGCCATTGGCTATAGTGGTGCGGCTGGCAATTGTTGATGTTGTTTGATAATGCTGATTACATCCAAGAGAAAATGAAGAAAATTTACTTTCTTTATTATTTAATTAATTTTCAATTATTTGCTTTGATCGTACTTAAGTTTTTTTCATTTAATTTTCTCTCATAAAAAATAAAAAAAAAACATGTATAGGTGTCATTTAACAATAATTATATTTAGATTTAAAACAAATATATTTATTTTAGATTATGTTTAATTATTAGTAGTTTTTTTTACTATAGTTCATTTAAATATTTTGAGTTAAGATATTATTATTGATTATTATCAACTAAAATATTATTAACAACTAAATGCAAAATTGTGGACTTTTTGAGATTATTTTTTTTTATAAAATTGTTGTGAGCGGAGCGGGATTCGGAGGCCTCGCCCAGGTTTATGACTGACTTTGGATTTGGAAAGGTTTTGAAAATAATGGAATCGCCACCTTACTAAGATAAGAAATGCCTTTTTATACCGACTAGATAACCTTTGGGTGCGATTATCGTGCATCAGACTAAAAAATCGGGTTCGTGGACAATACCAAAACTCTTGTACTTAACTTAGCGAACACTTTGTACATTTGCATGATATATCCGGTTATCTCATTTTAATCATTGATGCAATACATAGGATATCATACTGAAAATTTAAACAAGTCTGGAAAGCGGTAACACATGTGAGACGTGCATATGACTCAATCTGGACTCGCATGTACTCCTAAACAAGCATCTAATCCTGGTGATTTCTATCATATAACAGACAATGGTGGATTTTAGTCATTTTATATGCACAAAGTCTAAACTAGATGTATACGTGCTATTGATTTTATTAAGTCATTTAAATGCCTATTCAACCACTATTACATTTTCATGACAGTCCTATGATTTCTAAATGATTTGCTGGACTTGCTGGATTTTGTGCTAAGTTAACGCGATTAATTTCATTAGACTATTAATATTGGATCTAGACATGCTTTGAAAATAATATAAACACACACATGGGCAGTTGATATACATATAAGGTTAGACATACTTTTTAACCTTGTACACCCGGAGTGTCTGGCACTCGTGTGGCGTCTGGCATTCTGTGTGATCGGAATTTGGACTCAATCAAAACACAAAAATTCTTCGTTTTGTCAATACATATCTGGTGGTTTAAATTAGGGCCGAGCTCGAGTTCGAACGAACCCAAAATGGCTTCTGGAATATTCTGGTCTCTAGAGGGAATTGACAAAGCACCTCTTTTATATTACTTTGATTAGTAGTTGATTACATGTCTTAAAAGAAATTGATGACAATACAAGTGGGTTTCAGGACCCGATTGGCATGGCACGTTATAAATTTGGGCTTCTGGACCTGAAATAAATTGGGTCTTGCCCATTACAACTTAAAACAAATCCTACAACTAATTACATGTCTGTGGGCTCAAACCGGGCCCAATTTTAAATTCAAACGAACCCAGAAACATAAAAATAAAATTTGGATCGTGTCTAAAGAATCTGGAAATGGCTGGGATTGAAGAACATGAGCACCACGATGGCGCCACTGGGAGTGGCAGTGGCACCACCATGGTGTGGCGCCTGAGCAATCATATGGTGGCGGCGACGCACCATACTCAGACTGCAGAAGTTCTTTGTTTTTGGTTCGGGTTTCATTCAAAAACACTCAAAATAGGTCAAAAGGCACAAAAAAAACATACTAGAATGTATCGGAATCGAAATATGATTGATAGAACATGTTAAAACAGCTCAAAAACATGTTTCTAAGGCACAAATCATAGCAATCATGGTATAGACAAAGACTATGGCAAATATAGGAAATTAAACCTTAGCATGCGTTCTAAGCATTAGAATCAGATAATTTTAACAGATTTAAAAAAATGAAAAAAATATGTTTGGTCTGATTTTAAAAAGAATTAAAAACTTCATTTGATTTGATATTTATAAAATGTTTTGTTTTAGCATATAATTTCTATAACCTCAAGTTAATCATTTTTGAGATACCAAAAAGATATTAGTGTCACGTAAACCTGAAAAACCCGGCACTAGCCCGCATGTATAGTGTGTAATAGCAAATATGAAGCCCAAACTAGGCTTGGGCCGAGCTTGGGATTATAAAAAAATTAATTAAGCCTGCCAAGCTCGGCCCGGACAATGATGAGGAATATGCATTTATAGTTTATTACATCTATGAGGAGTGACCTATAAAGTGAAACACTCATGATAAAACAAATGCAAATACCCTGCAAAAAGTAAAAAATTAAAAAAGAGGCAGCAATGGCAGAGGCTTCGAGCCTTTGCATGGGGGTACTGATGGTTAGATTGTAGCTACTGTCATAACGTTAGGGGTGAGCAAAAACCGAACCAAATTATTAATCCAATCCAAACCAACCTGAAATTAATTTTGGTTTGGTTAAAATGGATTGGTTTGGTTTCAAATTATAAAAAAGTATGGTTTCTGGTTTTGGTTTGGTTTCAACTAGTGGTTAACCGAACCGACCGAAAAACCGAAGTTTACAATAATATTATTTTTATTAATATTTATATATGTATAAATAAATATAAAATTTATTTATTGAAATATTTATATATAAATATAATATGTGTGTATAGATACATATATGAAAATAAAATATATAAACTAATACACACATATAAGTAAAAATTATTACGTATAATTTTAATTTTTACGTATAATTATATATAGTATTTATCTAAATCTATATTAACCAAACCGAACCAAATCAAACCAAAACCGATGATAAAATTTGGTTAACCGAACCGAAATTTTACGTAAATATTTGGCGTGGTTTGGTTTTTATATTTTCCCTTAAAATATGGTTTGATTTTGGAGTTTACTAAACCAAACCAAGCCAAACCATGCTCACCCCTACAAAACGTTACTTGATTTTTCTATTGTTTCAGTCATGTATTCTAACAACATTATGAGGAACTGAATTACATATCTCACAAATCTTGTTTCCTTTGATTCCGAACCAAGTCTAAACACATTATTTATGAGCAGTACCTAAATCATCCTTACAAGAATAACCAAATTGAATACGAGACTCAGATTCATGGCTGTTACTTTCTAAACTCAATTGGAAAATCCTACAAATTCTCTTAACTTTAACCAAATGCAGCTCCATAAAGCAATCATACACTGGTGAAACTCTTCTAAAATCAGAACCACCACCATTTTCCATAATCTGATCACAAGAGAACTCATAATCATTAGCTCTAGTTGAATAGAACTGAGAATATCATGCTTCATCACTGTCTTGCTATAAATCCAAGATTTGAAATATTGAAGAAATGGGGTTTTCTTTGCTAGTCACAAATACTCTTGGCAAGATGATGAGAAGCGGATGTTGAACCAGATGGATGGAGCTGGTGAAGAAATGGGTTCTCTTAGAGCAAGAATTCACGATTTGGAAACGGAAAGAGAAAAGTGGAGAGGTAGAATTTTAAATTTGGAAAGAGAAGTTGGCGAATGAGATGAAATGATTGGCTTTATGTAGACCAGTTCATGGGTTAAAGTACCCGGCCCGTCCCCTTAGGGTCGGGCTTGGGTACTAATTTTTTGTACCAAGCTCGGCCAGAGCCCGAAAAAAGCAAGCAATTTTATTGGTGGGCTCGGGCTTTCAATTGTTTTTACAATTTCTCACGTAAGCCCGAAAAAACTCAGTCTGAGCCCGCATATATAGTGTGTAAGTGCTGGGTTTGGGTTTCAAATATGGAGCCCGAACCAGGCTCAGTCCAAGCTTGAGCTTATAAAAAAATTAGTAAAACCCGCCAAGACCGGACTGGACAACGATGACGAATGTGCATTTATAGTTTATTACATTTATGAGGAGTGACCTTTAAAGTGAAACAGCCATGATAAAAAATGCAGATACCATGCAAAAAGTAAAAAATTCAGAAAGAGCCGGTAGCGGAAGAGGCTTCTAGTCTCTACATGGGCTATTGATAGTGAGATTATAGCTGCTGTTATGCCGTTACTTGATTTTTCTATTGTTTAAATCTCATGTATTCTAAAAATTGTGCATTTATAAAAATACCGAGTTGATTTCAAGATATTTACAAAAATACCAAAAATTAGAAATTATTTACAAAGATACGGTATTTATAATGTTGGTATAATATCGGTATATTAAAACTTATGAACCAGAGTATTTGAAAACAGTATATGGTTTAATATTGGTATAATTTCAATATACTTTTGGTATTTTGATAGTAACTTTTTTTAGACATTTTCTAGTTGATGACATATACACTTTTTTGTATATATTTTCATTATAGTTGGTAGTGAACCAGAGAATTTGTTTACTGCTAGTATAATTTTAGTATATTATTAGTTTAGTTTTTAGTATACGATGTGATGTAATATTCGTATAATTTATTTAATATTAACAAAATTTCAGGGATGTGTATGCTCTTGGTATAATGTTGGTATAATTTTAATATACTTTTATTTTATTACTCCCTCCGTCCCAAATTGATAGACAATTTAGGACAAATACAGGTATTAATAAATTTAGTAAATCTATGTAAAATGAGTAGTTTTATAAAAATATACCACACTTATCCTTATTTAATGTAGTGTTGACTTGACTCTTAGTGGTGCTTGCTCTATTTTTAATGTAATATATTATAATCAATGAAGGTATCTATGTCATTTTATCATTTAAACAATAAATGATTGCCTATAATTTGGACAAAAAAAAGTAAAATAATGCCTATCAATTTGGAACGGAGGAAATAGTATACTCACATTATACCGACAGTATACACCGTATTTTTATAATTATTTTTTTATTTTTTGGTATTTTTTGTAAATATTTTTAAGTCAACTCGGTATTTTTATTAATGAAAAAATTAACAAATATTTTTATAATTATTTTCATTTTTTTTTGGTAAATGGTGTAATTTCCTCAAAAACAATCGAGTGTCCCAAGCATGCGTGGCTCAAGCGGGTCAGGTCCGTTGATCCATTTGATACTGACTAGTTGGAGATGGCCTTAGAATATATAAGAGATGTGCAGCTATGATTAGTACACGTATTGTTTGAAAGAAATGAATAATTCAGTGCAAGAATATATCCTCTGATTAAGAGTGAATGTGTTCAATGGTGTATGGGGTAGAATAAACCTGAAGCAGAACAATCAGGGAAAAAATTGCTATAAAACAATCCATTGAGTTGATTAAATGAGGAAGAATACTAGAAATAATCAACTTATCGCACACTTCCCTAGCAAAGCAGACGCCTCGTCTTGTAAAACCTTCCATGCTGCAGTTACATGTCTCTCTTCTGTCAACGGTGCTCCTACTGCAAATCGCAGTATATACTTGCCAGATAGAACCTGAACAAACAAGAAACTTAACTATTGAGCCACCAGAATTTAGAAACAGTTCGATGTTTGGTGAGGAAATGAAAACAAAGAATCAATGCATCATTATGGAAGAAATTCAGAATCAAGGATGACTTACTGTGTGAGATAATAAAGTCTTCCCGGTTGAGTTTACTGCATCTAATAGGTCATTGTTCAGTTTGTTGCCGTGATCTTCATTGTTGTTTGGAGGCAAAAGCCGAAAACAAACCAGTGAAAATATCCGCGGGGCAACAACCTGAGCACATACATTATGGACATGACACAGGCTGTATGTAAGATGGAAGCATACAAGGGAACTTCATACCCATAAGGCATAAGTTATTTATGTTGCACAAAACTGAAAACGCTCATATAGAAAACATTGAAATCGAAACGGGCAAAGTGATATTGTTTCACAAGAATGCATGGAGATTTCATAGACATGGAACACCTATACATTGCATGGAAATAGAAAAGATGAAATAGAAAATGTTGAAATCGAAACCGGCAAAATGATAGTTTTTACAAGAATAAGTCATGAAATATAAAGTTCTGGGCCTCTAGCATTTCAGAAGCGTTTTTGGAAACAGAAACGAAATGCCGAAATAAATAACTCGACAAGTTTCCATGTCTGCTATCACATGCATGAAAAAGGACGCTGCATCTCTTTTCAATATTAATCAACTTTTGCTGTATCAAGTAAAAAATACTACCTAGAGGAAGTTTCAAATTTATGAACAAGAGTTGGTTTCAAGGCAAGAATTTTGAAACTACTAACGAAGAAGAGTATGATTACCTCAAATCTAGTGTCTTCAGCAACAAGTCCTTCAAAATATTTAGCCAAGTTAATGTGATTTCTGATGTAGCATTGCAGCTTTTCTACACCATACAGTCGTAACACCATCCACAGTTTCAAAGACCTATCATGCAGTATCATGTTATACTAGGTAACAGGGCGACACCGTCCTTGGCATTTAAACTTTGTTGTAGGAGAAAAACATCATAATTTGAAAATCACTCAAGTCAAAGACCCAAAGGATACCTAAACCGACGTCCGAGGGGAATTTGCCAATCTTTATAATCCACAACCATGTTTGTTTGGGAGGCCTGCAAAGCACATGAAAAATAAATAAATAAATCTGACCTGATAGAAGATTCTAATCAAAAATAATACTGGAGGAGATGAAGAGAATTTACTTTGTTTTTCAGAAACTCCGGATTTGTAGAAAGCGACTGAATCAGAGCATATCTATCCTGTCATGCAAGGTAACACATCTACTGAATACTTTCGCATAATAGAAAAAGTCAAATATACAATAAGCAGCAGAAGTGAAACTGCTGCACGAGGCTTTTTTAATCATGGGAAGCAAGAAAAACCGAAGACTACTCCAGCGGGAGAAATCTTCATTGTATCATTTAACTAGGCTCTAGGACCTAAACAGAGTTAACTAGACACTTTGGAACTTCCATAAAGCATTTATGTGAATATTAGAAATTTGTAATTTTCAACATAATACATTTTCTGTACAGCATTTTTCTTATGGCTGTTAGTAATAATATTATGCAACTAAAAAGATCTTGTCATGCCACATAATTACTCCATATGATATAATTCAGAAATTTCTAATATTTATGAGACCTTCCATTAAGTCTCTTTTAATGATTGTTTGGACCTATAGCAGAAACTAAAAGAAGTAGCTGAAACATAGATTCGTCTGCGGGAGATGATTAAATATGCAGGGAAGAAAATGATGTACCTTAACCCAAAGGGCTGAGCAATCAAAGTTTGTCAAGAACCATTTATGTGCATTCATGTTAAAAGAGTCCGCTTCTTCAACACCATCAAGGTAACAGCGGTATTCTGGACATACACAAGCACTTCCAGCATAGGCAGCATCAATATGAAACCATATCCCATTACTCTGCCAAAAACCCACAACAAAACATTATTATTATCATAAGAACACCGAAAATTCTTATATTTGGTTTTAAATGATATGCAGGATCTCTTCCATTACTGTAAATGTTAAGATGAAGTAGTGATCCACAATAATGTGCTGTAACACAGGGTATTGAAAGACAACTAGAGATTAAGTGTTTGTCAACGTCCTAGGCATATAATGCAAGAGAACATTCATTTTATATTTTCTATAATGGTTTAATATACAAAATCTTATTGGTAGCGTTGTCTGCTATTGTGCATGGTTACTTCGTTTTGCAGATTAGAAGTTGAAATTCCAGTCAGATACAAAAGACAAATAGTATGCATTGTCCTGCTTATTTCTACGGACAACTTGAACAAATCTAACCTTCGCAATCTTTCCCAATTGAAGTAACGGGTCAACAGTTGCCGATGAAGTAGTGCCAACCTGCAAGTATAGACAAGATTCTGTTGTCACGCAAAAACTTCTACCATAACTATATACTTGCCTGCCATGGACTCGCTGTAAGTGTAGTGTCAAGCCAACGTTAGGTTTTCAGATTTTCAGTCAAATAAAGGAGGCTAGAATTCGAGTAACCTATAGGATAAACCCTTTATGCTTCAACAGTTAAAAAAATCTAAGAATTTCTGCTATACAGACTTCAATTAACTGACTCGTTTGGTAAACAAAAATGGCACTGTACCAAGAATTATTTTAGAAGTAATATTTATGAACCAATGCACAAATTCAGGTCTCTCACAGTAGCGCATAAAAAGAAGGGAATCAGTCCGGTGGAAATGTCCTGTGAAATTGCGTCACTGAGTAATTCCGGGACAAGGGAATAATTAGTGGAAGAGTCTGTCTTCAGCAATCTGCAATTTACTGGATGAATTCCTGCTATCTGCCGTCGAGTAGACATTACATCATGTGAACTTATAATTCTGATTGTTATGAAGTGATAAAATTGACAAGTGCATATTTCCATATGTACCTGGCAGGCCTTTTGCATAGCAGAATGTGTTTGATCAGATCCATAAACCACAAGTTTTTTAAGAGCATCTTTTCCTACCGTCCTCAAGACCTTGTCTCGAGCAGCTAGTAATACAACTAGAATAGCTTCACTTGCAGTACCTTGTATCACTCCACCTCCCTGTCCTGCAACATTATTTCACAAGCTTTATAGAATTTCCACCCACAAGGCTCTTAGTATCATTAGATTAATATTAAAACAGGCATGCATTTGCAGCTTCAATTTCCAATGTCAAAGTCAAACAATGTTTAGTAGAAACTTCAGCAGCTTTAAACTTTCAAACAATGTTCAAATTCTTCACAAGACGCATTATAGAATTTTGATATTTACGATCACTACTGACAATTATTAGTCACAATCTCTTTTAGTTAAATTTTATCAAGCCCATCCCATGTGCTTTCCTCATTTAAATTTTTTCAATCAAGCTTGGTCAAAATGCTTACCCGTTGAAAGAAATTCTTCAGGTAGCTTGAGCAATTTACCAAGCCAGTCTAGAACAATCATTTCAAGCTCAGTTGCTGCAGGGGAAGTTATCCAGCTAAAACCCACCATGTTAATACCAGCACTAAGCATTTCTCCCAAAAATCCGGCAACACTGCTGTTTGACGGATAATATGCAAAGTAATTCGGACTTTGCCAATGGGTGACTCCAGGTAAAATCTTTGCTCGAACATCTGCAATCACACACATAACCACCACCCAAAATGCAAAAGTTATACACACCATAATATTAATCCCAAAATCACATAACCATTATCATGAAGATAATTGGAAATATTAAATTAACAGGCTTCAAAAAGCTATTAACTTATATTTTCTTTCATCCAATTAGGGAAACTCCACATATACATTGATATAATTAAACTAAAAACTTCACCATCAAGAACATTTTGCAATGACTCAGGTTGATTTGGAGCAGAATCTGGCAGAAGTTTACTCAGATACCCAGGCTGCATAATCAGAATCACATAGAAAATCAGAATAGTAATTAATATGGATGAATAGGCAAAATTTAAGTAGCACAAACACTTCATTCAATCGACAGGTCCCGTTTCAGAAACTTTTCTGACACCTAACATCTCAGACACTAAACTTCATTTTTTTTCCATAATAAACCTTAAAAAACACTTTGTCCGTTGTACCTAAAATATATGTAGATGAGCAAATAAAAAGATGGAATCTTTTTTGTTACCTGAACTTGGCTAAGAACAGGAAAAGTTTCAATAGACTTGTAGTAATCAGCAATAAAATCAACCATTTGATGTGCATGCTCTCTCAACTGCTCTGCATCCATTGGTTTCAGCTCCTCTTCCCTAATAATGCAACAAACGTAAAAAGAAAACAAATGGGTCAGCTTAAAGAACATAATTATTAGGCATTTCATGCAAATAAGCCATTAAAATGTAAGAAAATATGCAAAAAAATGTGAAGAACTTACATTTTTTGTTCTTGCAAGGTAATAGAAGGAAGATAAAGATTGAAGCTTTATAGAATGTAGACAAAGTGGGGGAAGTGGGTTTAGTGTAGAGTTTTAATCGGAGAAAACTAAGTTAATTGAAAAAGGATTAATGATTGATTAGAGTGATTGGGAATGAATATTCTCCATTGGTTTTTAGAGTTTAAAACTTTGTGGAAGAAAAGAAAAGAACGTTTATTTTTGTGGAGCATATATTTGGAGAAATGCGTAGTCTACCACGTCATCCGTAGACTAAGCCACTCATAATACAATACCTCATTAAAATGATGGTAATATTAATATTACCATTAAGATTTGAATGCATTTATTGCGATATTGTCATCATTTTAATAAGGTTTAACCCATATAGAGGTCCTGTATTTTACACTTTTTTTTCCGTAGGTTCTTATACTTCATTTTTATATTATTTGGTCCCTCTACTTATCTATTTTTGATTTTCAAGTCCTTTATGAGTTTTTTCCGGTCCTTTTGTGTGGCTGGATGAAACAAAAATTATAAGTAGAGGGACTGGAGGAAACAAAAATTGTAAGTAGAGGGACTGGAAAAAACTCACAAAGGACCTGAAAATCAAAAATAGGTAAGTAGAGGGACCAGGTAATATAAAAATGAAGTATAAGGACCTACAGGAAAAAAGTGTAAAGTACAGGGACCTCTATATGGGTTTGGCCTTTTAATAATGTGTTTTATTATGAGTGTTTTAGTCTACGGATGATATGATAGACTCAGTTTACTTAAAAAATTCTCCATATATTTGTGCTTCTGACTCTGACACTTTTGTCTCACAAATTTCGTTTTCACTTATAATTAAAAAAAGGAATAAAGGGTTAATCAGGCTGCTGAATTTATGACTCGGGAGTCAAATAACTCATTATCACTGGTTTTAATCAATTAAGATTGATATTTTTTATTTTAAATCAATTAAAAATTTAATTATACGATACGGATAAATTTAGAGACTGAAATAACTGATCTATTTTCGACTGACCTAAAACTAAATAATATTATTTTAAGATTAAATTACGTTGAGATCTCTGAGGAATATTACAATTAACATTTTGCTATCTCTTGTTTCAAAAATTTATTTAATGGTCTCTCAGTTTTAATTCCATTAACTGAGAGACCCTTTCGTTAATTTGAGGGACAAAATCATTTAACGTAAATAAAATTAAAGTATCAAATCGTTTAAAAGTGAGGTACCAAAAATCATTTAATAAAATTAAAAGTGAAAGATCAAACCGTTCACAAAATTAAAAATGGGGTATCTAATTGTTTTAAAGTAAATGTCAAAATCAACGGAAGGGCCTAATAATTAATAGAATTGAAACTGATGAACCAATAAATAGACTTTTGAAACAAAAGGTATCAAACTGTTAATTACGGTATACCTCAAGAAATCAGATTAATTTACTCTTATTTTTAATTGATCTAAAATTAAAAAATATTGCCTTTAATTTATTAAAGTTAGCTGTGAATCACAAGTTTAGATACTATATTGACTATTAGAGGTGAGCTAAAACCGAACCAACACATTAATCTGATTCAAACCAGCCCAAAATTAATTTTAGTTTGGTTAAAATGTATTGATTTGGTTTCAAATTATAAAAAAATATGGTTTTGGTTTTGGTTTGATTTCAACTAGTGGTTAACCAAACCGACCGAAAAACCGAAGTTTAGAATAATATTATTTTTATTAATATTTATATTTATATATATATATATATAAATAAATAAATATAAAATTTATTTATTGAAATATTTATATATAAATATAATATGTGTGTATAGATACATATATGAAAATAAAACATATAAACTAACACACACATATAAATAAAAATTATTACATATAATTTTAATTATTACGTATAATTATATATAATTTTTATCTAAATCTACATTAACCAAATCGAACTAAATCGAACCGAAACCGATGCTAAAGTTTGGTTAACCGAATCGAAATTTTACATAAATATTTAGCGTGGTTTGGTTTTAATATTTTCCCTTAAAATATAGTTTGATTTTGGAGTTTACTAAACTAAACTGTACCGAACCGAACCATGCTCACCCCTGTTAACTATGTACTCATAAAGAAAGTGTTACATTTTTTTAGCCAGGCATTATATTAGTTATGTTTTTTTCCGGTTTGTTCAAGCTTTTGTGAGAATTTAAACTTGTTTGTTGCCGGTTTATATTGGCTTCATCAGCTTTTGTAATGATCCAAACTTATATGTTGCAGATTCTTGATCGACCAAAGAATTTATATAGCTCCAACACATGCAATTTTAATTTTTGAAGTTTATAAGGTGATCTGCGATCAAAGTGTTTGTGTTTTTAGCATATATGTCTCATTCTACGTCACGTCATCGGGTTTTATCTCGGAATTTAAACTTGTAAGTGTTTTTATTTTGAGCTAATATAAATCTCTATATTGATTTAAAGAAAATACTAAAATGTATAATATATTAAAATTTTATCCAATTTTGAAATTTTGAAAAACAATAATTATTTTATATTTGAATAAAATTAAAAATCAAAATGAGTTTGGTTAACTTTTATTTTACTTTCTCTGAAAATCAATTTAAACATATTTACTCTTTGCATTTTTAAAGATCGTACGTTCAATCTAATTAAAAAAAATTTATCTCTAACACCTAACGACTGACACAATTTTTTTTATGAACAAATTTTGCAATTAAATTTAATTTTAAATTTAAAAAAGTTAGTTCATATTCAAATTAACGATGAAACTAAAAACAATTTAATTTCAAATTAAAATAATTATTTTATAAAATTTATTCAATTTAATTTAATATTTTAAAACTAAAATTTTGTCTGAACTTGACCCAAATTGGGATTAATATACTTTTGGTGTTTGAACTTTTTAAAATTTGATAATGGTGTTTAAATAAAAATTTATATCATACCGGTTTTTTAACTTATTAAATAATTACAGATTGGTGCTTTTAACAGGTTTATGTAAAAAATGGAGATAATGTGGGTCCTAACATATGTTGAATGGTTAAAAAGAATTATAATTTTTTTAAAAAAAAACAATAGCAAAAGATTAAAAAATGAATAAAAGTAAAGTTAAATCCATTTTAGATCCCTATATTATATCGATTTTGATTATTTGGTCTTTTATTTTTAATTTCTCCTTTTTTAGTCCCTAAACTTATATTTTTCAGCACTTTAGTCCTTATTTTTGCTTCCACCTATATCTGTTCATGGGTTTGGGTACCCGCCCATGCCCGGTTCTTAGGGTCGGACTTGGGCAATGATTTTTCGTCCCAAGCCCGGCTCGATCCCGATCCTGCAAAAAGCCGCTATTTTATGGGCGGGCTCGGGCTTTTATTTTTGTAGAATTTACATGTAAGTCCGCCTAAATCCGGCGTGAGCCCTCAAAAATATAATGTTAGGGTCAGATTTGGATAGGAATGAAAGTCCGAGACGGGCTCGTGCCGGCCTTGGACTTGTATAAAAAATTAAAAACTTGTTGGGCCCGGCCCGAGTACGATTAATGAGCAAATCTAGTTCCACCAAATCTCCTATTACAAGCACTGCACACTTTATCACCACCGGCACTGTCAATCAACTTATAAGATTTTCAAGAGAACGCATTCTTCTCGTATACAGCGCTTTTTGATCTCATTCTTGCACATCTCGGGTACAACAAGCTGGCCATGACAGCACAGTCACCTCAACTTCTTTTGAAACCGGTAATGATCCTTTCGTTTTCCGTTTTCAGTTTGTATTTTGGCTTTCATCTCCTCTTTATGAAAGATTAAACCAAAAAAACTCTTTTGATTCCTTTTCTCAAGAAAATCTCAATTGTTTCTTTAATTTGTCCTTACTCCGTTTTTGTTTCAAGCGGTAACAAACTTCTAGGAGATGGTAAGCTTTCCTGCAATTATGATGTAAAATTGTTATATATTCGTATTAGAACAAGTGCTAGTTTGCAGATGCAAACTAACAATTCGTTTTATAGGCTTAATTACTTTAAAAAAAAAACACTTTAAACTTTTTTTTTCGTTTATACCCTCACCTTGTAAAAAAGTCATTTGTACCCAATTTTAGGTTTTTATGTTTCATCTCTACCCAAAAGTACTAAAATTGCCTCTTTTCACCTGAAAAAAAGTTTAAATTAATCCTTTAATTTATGTTTATATACTAATTAGAAATATGATATAACCTTTTATTTAATTGTTTTTAATTTTTTCATCCTTTAATTCATTAAATTGTCAATTATATTTATATATTGGGTAGAGATGAAACCTAAAAACCCAAAATTGGGTACGAATGATTTTTTTACAAGGTCAGGGTATAAACGAAAAAAAAATTCAAGGTGGAGACTTTTTTAAGTAATTAGGTCCGTTTTATATTACAATATTCATGCATTTCTTAAGAAAATTTATGACAGAGCATTAGTATAAAAGCTTTAGTGTGAGCTGAAAATATTAGCTCTCTCTTTTTTGTCTCACATTTTAGTGTTCCAATTGATTGATAATTTTATTTGTTGAAGCGGATTGATTAACTCTTGCTCAAAGTCAATGATATGTCAAAACGAAGTTGATTTTTTGAATAACAAAATTGTCAGTATCAATGTGATTCTAATCTTTTTTATTTTCAAATTATGTATTGCATTTCTACTTTGTATAACTAGGTCATGGTGTTTCATTTGATGATCATTTCTGTTATGTGACATAAATTCTGAAACTTCTCTTCTTTTTTAAGAATTTCCAAGTGATGATATTGGTTCTTCTCCTTATATTATACATTGGCTCCTCTCTTTGTATTATTTTGAAGTTTCATGGTGAACATTGGGCAATGACGAATGCAGGGTAGGGCTAGGTTGGTCCTAGAGCTGGCCCTGGCCGGGTTGGCACGTGAATCGGCCCGGTCAAAAACGGTCAGGAACTGGTCAAACCCTAAACTGGATTCTCCACGGTTCCAAGCCGATTCCAAAATTTTGGAACTATGAACCGCTGTTTTCGGAACCGGCGGTTTAAGGTCGAACCCGTCGATAAAAAGTTAATTAATTTTAATATATATATGTATATAAGATATACTCCCTCCGTCCCGTTTAAGAAGGGACAAATGACTTTTTCACATATTAGCATTAATTACTATGTTATTTTCTTATTTTACCCCTATTTATGATAGTATTGTATTTTGTGTATAGACTAATAGTCATTAATTATGGAAAGAGAGAAGGGGGTAAAAAAGGAAAATTCATATAAATAGGCACAAAAAACACCATATGACCTTTTTAAGTGGGACAAATAAAAATGGAATATATCCCTTCTTAAGTGGGACGGAGGGAGTATATTATATTTGTTTTAGTTAATTTTTTTGGTAAAATTTGTTTTATTTCATTACTTTCTTATAATATTATCTTCACGTGTTATTTTATTTTTTTAATTATACCTTTTAAAATAAATTTTAATTTTACTTTCAATTTTTTTAAAAACTTCTAGTTCCGAACTATCACGGAACCGTCACTTAGACGGTTTCGGGCCGGTCTTATTTTTTCTTGAACCGTGACCCGGAGGTTCCGAATCGGAACCGCCGGGTTATGAACCATGGCCACTTCTAGTTGGTCCTAGACCCTACCTCAAATATTTAAAAAAATAAATTTGTTATTCTTCACTTAGTTAAAATAAAAGAGGAGCTGTTTTTGAATTTCCTTTACAATTTATTTCTAATTTTACTGACTCTCCAAATATAAACTGACTCTCCAAATATAAACTCTAACCTTAATTCAAACAACAACAATAGACCAACAATATTCTTCCATTATGAAAATTAAGGGTTAAAAGCTCTTTATAATTCTTATACAAGTGAGTTATTTTCTTTTATCATTTTCTTTATGCGTTTTTAAAATTTGTTTAAGTTTTGAGTCTTTTTAGTTTGATTAATTTTTAATGATTTGTGATATGGGTTATATCATTGGTTTAAAGTGGCAATCGTGATTAGTATAATTTGTGTGTATGTTAATGGAATTTTATTATTGTATCATGATTGGATTATTGCATCTGGAAATGGAATAGAATTAATATTTGTTTAATTGGTAGTGATTAGTTTTTGTTTAGATTTTAATGGTGATTATTTTGTGTACTTCATTGAGGGTTTTGATTAGTTCATATTCTTGAAAGTACAATATCTATACTATTCTATAATTCTGAGCTACACAAAATTCTTTTAAGACGGTCCTGCCAAGTGGCTCTCTTAAATTATGACATATGTACTATCGACCCATTAACTCTGCCAAAAACGCCTTACCCGACCTTCCCCTTTCTTCAGCAACTTCATCTTCCAAACCCTTCATCTTCCATCGCTATTTACACCGTTACACACAGTGCAAATGTAGGCTTCAATGGAATCCATCCGCGCCATATATATAGATTCGAGAAAAACATAAGCAATCGGCTTCATCACCCAGAAAAAAAAGGTTTTCCCCTTCCATCTTCCAAAGAACTCAGTTGTGCCAACCGCAAATCTTTAGCCCAAGAATCTCAACAACTCAGGTAATGTTTAATGTTTAATTTAGACGTTTCCAATTGGTTTTGTTGTACCGATGTACCCAGAATCAATACCAAGAAAGAACTCAGATTCAATTTGGATTTGCTAAGTTTAATAATTATGGTCCTTTTAATGAATTAAAGTGAGAAAATTTGGATTAAAGTGTGAAAATTTGGTTCCTCATGTGTTCATTTTGATCTTTTTGGCTTAAGAATGTGGGTCTTTTAATAGTGAAAGACGTTATTCATATGATTTCTGCAAGATTGTCGGTATAGAAGTTTTGTGTGAGTTTATTGATTGACAATTATGAGTTCATATGGGATGTAGTATGTTGAGAGTTTTAATATTAATCATGTTGTTTGCACTGTTATAATCTATGAAAATTACAGTTTTAGAAGTTTAGTTAATGATCCTACCCCCTCCCATATTAGAGAAGAGAAGTCATTCGTAGCAAGGAAGCAAATGAAGACATTTTGTAACTAATTGGGTTATTTGAAGGCAATATATGGTGCGCACACGGACTGCTCGATACAATGGGTTAACCCGTACGTTGTAGATTTAAATCGATGACATTTTTAACACTTGTAGGCAATGATTTCCACAAACACTAAAGCCTTACCTCTTTACCAAAATATTGAACAGCTGTTTATGTGCACAATAGAATACATAGTCATTTTAAGTTATTGCGCGTCGTTTGTCTAATGCGAGATCAGTTTTCCCCGGATTAAATTAGTTTTGTTTAATTGTTGCTATTCTTAGGTGAACCTGTACGAGATATTATATGTGCTCTTGCTGCTACGGTAAGAAATTCTAACCAATTATTTACGAGTGTTGAGCTAGAGTTTTCATGCGTTTATAACAACCAATTATTCAGTTTTTTTGCATTTTGTTAGTAAATAATCTTCCATAGGAATCCGGTATGGCAATCAATGATAAATCAAATCCATTTTGCACGATAATCAAAATATCATTACATATTTCCTGCTATTCACATGAGTTATTTAGTTTTCAACATTCTAATACATTTACATATAGTTGATGATTTACTGATACGGAGACTTAATTAAGTCCTACTAAAAAACTTTCAAGGAGATAGAAAGCAATGTAGATGTTGAGCGATTGGATAATTCCGCTATTTGATGCATTACTGGAATTAGAATTACGATAAAAGATGCATGAATATTAGTCTTTCAACCTGAGTTTTGTAGCAGCTTCTATTTAGTAATTTAGAATTGTGGACTATGAAGAAAATTGGTCAAACTCTATAATGCAATATAATCAAAATATCTATAGATAATCCCTGCTATGTAGATGAGTTATTTAATTTTCATTATTTATAGATGATCCCTGTACAAATCAAAAACATACATATGGTTTCTTCTTTTTTCTTGTAACCTTTTTCATGTTCTGAAGCATCATCACTCTTGTCTTGCCATCGGGTTTGATTTCGCTCTCACGCATCTTCATGTACAACTTCTTAGCAGATACAAATCCGCGTTTTAAACACAATCCATGTATGGCAGCATCGTAGATAGACGCATCTGGTGCAACATGCTGCAGAGGAAATGAAAAAAAATTCAAATAATTGATTTACTTGATGCCTATGATCCAATTTTTCAGATGAAATCTCGTGCATTTTTTTGTTCTTTTCAGCGGTCAAGCTGCAGTTATCACGCCCTGTCAGTTGACATCTGGTTTAGGGTCCCGACGGGTAAAGGCGATTGCAGCTGCTAAACACCATACTGTACTTGCCACTGAGGGTATGGATCTAATAGAGGTAACCTAATGATATTTTTTTTTGGGAAATGTATGACAAGATTCTTTCAATAGTATGCATCTGATTTGAAGTTCATTATATTGCTTACCATTCGTTCTTCAACATATTATCTGTTCTTTGTGGATTTTAAACTAAATGTACATGTAAACTGCTTGCAGCATGGGTTTGTATTTATTACTTAAGTGTAAAATTGTAGAGTCGTCAAAATAGGATTAATGTTAACTGTACGTGTCATGGATTTATGTCCGTCAAGGGAAACAGTGAAAATGACAGTATTAGATTAGCTTTGCAAGTTCATTTGGTATGAAAGTTTCTTATGATGAAGATTTGATTTTTAATTTACATAGAACAAAAAATGTCTTATTTTGTTTATGCCTGTTGTATACAGTGGTTGAAGAAGACTAGAAGGAAGGCTCTGTTTGCTTCTTGGGAGAAAATTAAAGTAGGTGAACTTTTACTTTATTCAAGTACTTTTTTTTAGAGAGTTTATTCAAATACTTTAAGCACATGAAACACAATTTTTGAGTTTATTGAAACTGGTTTTGTTTCTTAATTTAGACAATTCTTTTTTGTTTTTAAATTGGGTGTGTGTGTAATGTTATGTTTCTAGTGTAAGAATTAAAACATCACACATAGTAATGAAATTAAGATATAGGTATTGATCTCTCTTTTTTTATATCTTTATTGTTGGCATAACGGGCACGATGGATATCTGAGATTTGTGTAACTCCTACATCAACAATACATTTCTAATAAATAATTAACACCTTGTAATTGGTTTTCATAATCATTTACAAACAAAACAAATAGAAACTGACATTCACTTGATATAGTATGGATTTAGAATCTTACATTTTATGTCTTTTCACTTGTACACATTTAATTTAATAAGGTTAGCTATAATATAATAATTGCATGAACTGCATGTCATGATATCTAGATCGTCATTTAACTTTTGGGTCACTTACTCAGTTTTAACATACAATTACTAAAAGAAATGGCATGTTATATATTTTATTAATTCAATCAATTTCCATACAGAATAAATATTTAATTATCATTAAAAATATATATAAATACATACAAAACATCACAACCACAGGTTTTACCAGATTTTTCAAAAAGAAATATAAAAGGCCATAACAAAATTTAATCTTAATCAATAACCTCAAAACAGTTAAAACTCACAATTTATATTTATACCTATTTAATTAATAATAAACAATGCACACTACTCATATACAAATACACTGCATATAAATCATCGTATGACATCACAACAATAAAATTTTGGATTGGGATTCTCTCAAGTTCGTTTTGAATTTGAGGGGTCATGTTTACTATTTACACCGTTCATTATAAAATGAACGGTGTAAATAAAAAAAGTACAATTTTAATTAAATTAATCTACACCGTTTATTTTGTAATGAAGAGTGTAGATCGTGATCATTACCCCCCTCAAGTTCAAATGAACTTAGAGCCAATCTTAAAATATCCTAACAAAAAATCACCATGCACACACAATCCCCCAACTGTCAAATGACATTATTACATTGATTCTTGTAATGTTGGCAAAAACAGATTTCAATGCATACATTACGATGATTATGAGGTGAGAATATCTTATAATTTTACTTACTTATTTAGAAGAATTCATTTTGGGTTTATTTCTTATCATTTTCCAACTTATTACAGCTAAAAAAGTTCCAAATTATTGGATAATGAAGATCATGTGTTGAAGGAGATCGACCTTTCAAACTACTATCATAAATTTTTAAAGATGACAAATACAACAACAATTTTTTTTTGTCGTCTTCAAATGGCAAAAAATAATAGCGCGAAGTATACACTCAGAACAAAATTAATGTTTTCGTCAACAAATAAACAAGAAGGATTGAAGCTACTTAAACAATCAACATCAACTGCAAATCTACAATCGCTATATACTGTTGGAATTTAATTGAATTTGAAAAATAAATGAAAAAGTGCCTTGTTAGTGAATATGATAATATGAAGAGTTTTGTGGTTGTCCCACATTGTTTAGGAGAACTGAAATTATTGAATTTATATACTTGTAATTCTCATATGGGTTTGGACCCCAAGGGGTACCCAATTTTGTGAACGGGGTAAGAGTTAAATCCTTCCCGATCTACCACGCGCGCCGTCTGTCCGACATGGCCTGGATTGGGTGGTTGGTTGGTTGGTTCGGTCAGCACTTTATTTTTTAGATACATAATTATTTACTTAATTACGTAACAGTTTTGTTTTCAAATAAAACATATCCCTTCACTTTCTCAAAACGTTTTGACTGTTGCAGTCTTTGGTTTATTAACAAAACGTTTCAGTATTTATTTTCTATTTATTTCCCTCCTAACAGCTCTTTTCTAATGCCTATAAATATTGTTTTTGTTTTGTTTGAAAAATACAGAAAATAAGAGCAATATAATAGAAAGTGTTTACGAAGCTATTATCGCAATGCAGCGGTAATAGTATTTTCCGGCTGTTTTATCATAGGGGCGCCGCGTAATCAGTCAGTTTTGCACCACCGAACTGTGCCGCGAAACGTCTAAAAGAGAGCGACCTAATCCGCGACTCAGCCTCATTAAAAATTCCAACAACTATTTCAACATATATTTATGCCATAGCCATGTCGCTTGGATCCTCATACAAAAGAGTCAACATATTCAAAATGATATTTGAGAATACTACAAAAAAAATCAAGCTTCCGAGACACTCTTCGTCAACTAATTAAGTATAAACAACTGCGCCATGTACGTTTAGCCATCAAATGCCAAAGCAGAGAAGATGGCCATTGGGATAAAAATTGCATGGCAGTAGACAGTGAAAAACAATTCGATTTAACATATATTTTATGTGCTTTAGATGTTGAAATTATGAAGCTGTAAACAGGAATAAAGTAAGATTTTGCATGTATCCCTTCGGTCCAAATAAAACAAATATAACAATATTCAACTTTAATTTGGGCTAAGATTTTAATTTGCATGGCAAAGCTAAAAAGTACTCTTTTACAAAAATTAAAGTGGTTAGTATAAAATAAATTTATAAAATAAGTAATGTGATTCTGTCAATCTTTTAATTCACCATTTTGTTACTTTTCAATGGTCAAGTGCAAAAAATTAATTAAATTCAAATGTTCATTAGTCCACCAATTTAACGTTTTGAGTGTAATGAAACACAAACAAAAAACAAATAAATTTGTTATAACAAATATTAAAAAAAGGCCAAAAATACTTTATCTACTATAAAATAATTACAATAATATAAACACATCAAATAATATTATAATTTTTTTAAAAAAAAAATTCAACCTGCGCAACGCGCGGACATCGACTTAATATTAATTAATTCTTATAAAATTTTATAATGATGTAGGCAATGGATAAATTTTTGATAAAAAAGACCACGATCCTCAATTTGGGAGTCTTCTGGTACTATAGTTGTAGATAATTTAAGAACAAGAGTAGAATTTAATGTCGATGATATCATTTACGACCCCGGTGAACATAAATCTATTTATTCATACGATCCTATATTAGAGATCAAGTTTGTATAGGGTATTTGTTAAAAGGTCCTTGTCAACTTAAGTGACATAATTTTCTTAAAAGACAATTTGGAGAAAAGAAAAGAAGCTTTAAGGAATATTGGTTCATTAATTGGTTGGAATACAGTGTATCCGAAGATAGTGCATATTGTTTGTGGTGTTATCTTTTCAAACGAAGTTATGAATCACAGTCAGGTGAAGAAGCTTTTGTATCAAATAGTTTCATCAATTGGAAAAATATTAAGGTTGTCTTCAAAACTCATATTGATGCTACTAATAGTTGTCATAATGTGGCTAGAAGAAAGTGCGAAGATTTGCAAACTCAACGTCAAAGTGTGTTATATTGGCTATCTAATCAAAAACTTGAATTTTCAGAATCTTATCGCATTAGATTGACTGTGACATTGATATGTGTCTGCTATCTTTCACGTCTAGGATTGGCTTTTCGTGGCAATGACGAGTCATTTGATTCAGAAAATAAAGATAATTTTCTTGAAACTGTTGATTTTGTTGCATCTTTAAATGAATAATTTGCAAAATATGTGGGATTTCAAGCTCCTGAAAACAATCAAATTACATCTTTGAATATACAAAAAGATATGGTAAATGCTTGTGCTTCATTAATAACAGATGCAATTATTAAAGATATTGGTGATTCTTTTTATGCTTTTTTAGTTGATGACTCTCGGGATAGTTCAATACAAAAACAAATGGTTGTGGTTCTACGATATGTAGGCAAAGATGGACTAGTTATCGAGCGATTTATAGGGATTAAACATGTGAGTGGCACTTGTGCTAAATCCTAGAAAGTGCTATCGATGAACTATTTTCTGAGCATAATTTATTCATATATAAATTGAGACAAGGATATGATGGGGCAACTAACATGAGCGGTTAGTTCAATGGATTAAAGCCTATAATTTTGGAAAAAAAAATCCATCAGCTTTTTTGTGCATTGCTTTGCTCACCAACTCCAGTTAGTTATTGTTGTTGTTTTGAAGAACAACCTATGAGTTAATTTTTTTAATTAAACATCTACTATTGCTAATATTATTGTAGCTTCTTACAAAAGATCTAATGCTCTTAAGTATCAACATCATCAAAGGACACTTCAGAGGTTAGAAAAGGGAGAGATTTGTACTGGAACAGGTCAAAATCAAGAAACTAGTCTCTGATGCCCGTGTGACACATGTTGGGGTTCATACCGCGGTACAATCATCCGACTCTTGGATATGTTTTTTGCGGTGTTAGATGTTCTTGAAACTATAAAAGTGGAAGGTAGTGATGGGGTACAAAGATGCATGGCTGGAAGTATGATATAAAAGATGGTGGAGTACGAGTTTGAGTTTACAATGCATTTGATGAAAAAGATTATGAGAATCATAAATGAGTCATCACAAGCCTTGCAAAAAATAGATCAAGACATTGCTATGGGTCTAGTTAGAGCAGTTAAACACCGACTGAATACTTTGAGAATGTATGAATGGGATGAGTTCTTGAATGAAATTGATATTTTTTGTGTGAGGTTTAACATAATTATGCCTAATATGGAAGATTTTATTCCTACGCGTACTCGTCTGAAATCAGGTGAGCTCCGAATGACATACCTTCATCATTTTCACTTTGACGTGTTTTGTGCAATAATGTATTTAGTTTCAAACGAAATGAATAGTCGTTTGCTGGAATCAAATTAAAAACTGCTTTTATGCATATCATGTCTAAATCCAAAGAACTCATTTAAGGCTTTTGACCATGTTAAGTTACTTAAACTTGCTTAACTATGTTCATCAGATTTTTCCACTGCTGATATTATCATTCTTGGAGATCAAATTCAAACTTATATTTTTGACGTTAAAAATGCAAGCGATTTTTACGATCTTCAGGATATTGATGGTCTTGCTAAAATAATGGTTAAGATCGGAAAAGATCGTTTATCCCTTTGGTTTATCTACTTATTCGGTTGGCATTGACATTGTCGGTTGCGACTGCAACAGTCGAGATGGTATTTTTAACTATGAATATCATCAAAACAGATTTGTGGAATAAGATGGCAAATCAATTCATGAATGATTGTTTGATATGTTATACATAAAAAAAATCTTTAAGAGTACTGACGATGAAAATATCTTACAACGGTTTCAGAAGATGAAGACTCGTAGATACAATTGCCTCTTATTAAAAAGCGACGATTTCGTAATGTTTTTTTTACTATCGATGATTTCGTAATATTTGTGGTAAGATTTTTAATTTTATCACATTAAATTATGCTTTGCCTTAATTTAAGGTATGGCTTCATCACTAACGTTAGGTACCAAATTAAGCAGTTTAGTTTTGTTCATAATGCATGCACGTGTGAAGTTTACGTTGGGAAGCACAAGAACAAGTTCCACGCTGCATGCCTGTTTAAGTGGTTCTAGTTGTTTTTTAAGATGGTGTAGTGTAGAAAAGTGTTAGGCATCATAATTTAATTAAAACAACAAGCTCTTACTCTGTTTTTGTACAAACAAGAACAAGAATCTTTCTTTGATGAAACAATGAGATTTGATGATTTTCTTTATAACAAGAAAACGAAGACGATGATAGGATTTCATTTTAGTTCTATCAAGATGGTAACCATGGTGTTGCAGCAGTTGGGTATGAAAGAAGTGACTATGGATTGTGAAAATTTTATAGAGTTTTTTGAGAGAGAAATATGGCTTTAAAGAGAGATAAAAAAGAAAATTTTAATAAAGTAAAAAATATAAAATTTAAGCTTTGTCAGCATGTGTTTAATACAACCATTTGAGTTTCGTTTTTTTTAGCTTCACGACTGATTAGGAAAATCTATTTTAAACAAATTAGGTTAAAGACATGAAGATTTAGAGTTGGAAAAGCAGACAATCTCTTTTAAACCAATTTTTATATATGATGGTTCTGCGAATGGTAGGATCTTCTCTTGTCAACCTGAGATCACGAACACAGGTTAGAATGAGTCGGACGTTTGTGTCCGACCACACTCCGATGCCTAAGTCAGATACCTTGCAAGGTTCAAAGATAAATGACGCAGTTTAAAGAGAATGAATTAGGGTTTACCTTTGGTCTTCGGTCTATTTATATAGAATCCTCTCTTAGTAATCGACTCAAGGTCATCTTCTTGTGATTGTGTTTAATTCGGACTCATGCTGGAAAATAGGGATTAGGTCAATCCCAATCTTTCCGGATTCCAAAGATCATATCAGTTAGGATCTGCGTCTACTGACTAATGACAGCTGTTTGGTATCTGCTGTCTACCGTACTTATTTGACTATATGTACTGGGGTCAACTGCGTATCCATCATTAGCCCCTCCCCTCTCTATTCCGTAGCGCAATCATTTATGGTTGTTTGAAACACTACCCGGATAACTTAAATGCAGGGTAACCTTAGTTATGAAGTAGTTATCCTATTTTCATGCCGCGTGGCCCACTATTTGAAATTTCAAAAATTTGAAAATCAAAATCAAATAATACCCGTCCTTTCCGTTTCTTACGCTCTCTCCCTTCTCCACGTGTTCTTTCTTACCTTCCCTTATAACTGCTTCTCTTTCTTCTTTCTCCCATTACTTCTTTCATTCTAGCAAGTTTCTGTTTTCTCCCTTCTTTCTTGCAAATTTCTACTTTCTTCTTTCTTTCTTGGCGATCGTCCCCTCCATTTTTACCAGGTATTTTCTTTCTCCTTTTTATTTTTATTTTCCTCGCATCATGACTCGCACCCGTTCTAGTGTTGCCACTCCTTCTTCTGGGACCACTGTAGATTACCGTAGGGATTTAGTTGAGTTTACCTCTAAGATTGATGACGGTATGCTTCCTGGTATACGCGAGACATACGACATTCCTTTTGATTACACTTTGCATTCCTGTGATCCATCCTTTAGTGCTAACTATCACCCTGACGCCCATCGTATTGTCGTTTACAAAGAACAGTTTCGAGGTGGTCTTCGTTTTCCTCTCACTCCTTTCCTTCATGATTTCTTTCTTACCCACAAAATACCTCTAGGACAAATTCATCCAAATGCTATCCGGTTGTTGTGTGCGTTTGCTGAACTGGTTCATCATAAAGATCTTATTCCCACCTTAGGTTTAGTGGCCGAAGTGTTCAATGTTTCCCGGTGAGCCAACGAGTTTTACCTTTATCTTCCTTTTGTTCGTGGCAAGCGTCTGCTTGCTGGTCTTCCTAAACTCAATAAGGGTTGGCAAAACTTGTTCTTCTGTGTTGGTCATGAAAATGCATTTGCTTCCTTTCCCCTTGTTTGGTTGGACAAACCTTTAAAAATTTCTGTTACTAAACCTCCGAAGAAGGATCTGCTTCTTCTGGAACAGCTTATTGGTGCTGCGCGCATCAAATGTTTCAATGCTCCTGACCTTGTTAACAATTACTTGGCCCGCTTGTTTCCTGAGTACGCTCCCCTTGTGGATGATTCTGGTGGATCCCCAGATCCTAGTGCGGGTAGCCAATCTCTTTCTCACGAACCTACCGAATCTGCGTCACTTATGGATCTAAGTTCTTCTGAAAAGGGTATGCTAATCTCTCATTTTTTGTAATTTTTGTTATATGTATTGATCTGCTTTTGCTGTGTTTCCAGAAATGAACTATCTAGATGACATCAAGATTGTTGTGGAGGAGTTGCCTGGTGTAACGCCTTCTGCGTCTGCTCTTGCTTCTTCTACTCCCACTGCGTCTGGGGGCTCTCAAACAATGGCTGCGTCGCGGTCTGCGCTGAACAAACCTCCTATGAAGAAAGGGGATTCTTTCTCCAGAAAGGTGCCTGAGCCCTCTACTCGGTTGAAACAGGCGTCTGCAAAACGCCGGAAGCTTGACCTGGATTTGTGTCCTGATCCTCGCGCCTGGATTGAAGAGCACCTTGGTTCTGCGTCCATTCATGACGCGGATGTGTCTGGTCTGTACTCCCAGTTCCTTCAGTTGAATGGAGATATGGATACGTGGAGGCAGGTACCCGTTGATGACATTTTTGATAAGTTTGATGCTTCCTTCCTGCATGTAAGTATTTCTTTCGTTAATTTCTTATTCTTCTTCTTACTTTGCTTGTTCTGCTATCGTGACTTATCTATTATTTATTTAGGTGGTTCAAGGTGTCTCCCTTCTGCGTCAGCAGAAGGATCACTTGGTGGAAAAGTATGAACAAGAGCTTGCATCTCTGCGAAAGTCTACGCAGGCGGAGACGCAGAAGCTGAAAAACTCTCTCCAAGCGGCTGTTGACAAAGGCAAGATCTTGGAGCGAAAAGTTGATGATCGTGACGCTTCTCTTTTGGAGGTGCAACAGGTTCGCGATAGGTTGCTGTCTGAGCAAAAAGAGAATAGAAAAGATGTGAATGCCTATATTTCTGGCTGTTTAACCGACTTCTGTGCTACTGCTGTCGGGGTGGTTCGTCAAGACTATCCTGACTACGACATTGGGAAGTTCTTAGCTATTGATCTCCGTGCCTTGGGCCAGCGCGTCATGGCGAAGACAGCTGCTAAGAAGAAGCTGTCTGTAGATGCTTCTACGGAGAAAAGGGTTGCTTCTGCGCCTCTAACACCGCGTTCAGCGTCTGGGGCTACATCGACTTCTGATGATGGATTGGCGTTTGACAAGCCTCCACTTTCTGAGACTGCGGCCCTTAAGAGCGCAGATGATGTTGAAAAGGAGGTTACCGAAGAGCTTCCTACAGCTAATTCTTCTATTCTGGTTGAGCGTCCTTCTGATACTATTTCTGAAGATACCCTTGGCGAGGATGCTGTTCCAGAGAAAGTGCTGTCTGCTGGAGAGGAAGATGTTCCTGTTACAGAGACTGCGCCTTCTGCGGAGGAAGTGGTGTAGGCTGTGAAGCCCTTCTTTTATATACTTATTCTTTTAAGCTAGCTTTCTTTTGTAATTGCCTTTTGGACAAAAACTTCTTAGTTCTTTCTTTTGTTTGGGGTACTTACGTTTTATTTGAACTGGCCCACTATTTTTAGAACTGTTATTCTTCGTAATTACTGATGCAATTTAAGTTTAAAGGGAAAATAACAGATGCCATGCTTTATTAAAATTTTAGAATGATAGCAAATACATCTACTGGAAATACTTCTTCATGTCATTAATATTCCATGTTCGGGGGAGAATCTGCCCTTCTAGGTGAGCGATTTTGTAAGCCCCTTTTCCTACTACCTCTACGACTCGAAATGGTCCATCCCAATTGGCTCCTAGTTTGCCAACTCCTGCTGCTCCTTTACCAATTTCTGCCTTCCGGCAAATCTCCTACTATGAAGCTTCTTCCTTTTACCTTGGCGTTGTGGTATTTATCCATCTGCCTCCGGTACGCTACAGCTTTTACAGCTGTCTGGTGTCTTCTTTCTTCCAAAAGATCCAGACATAATCGCATGGATTCTTCATTCTTTTCTTCGTCAAAAACTTGAACTCTTAGTGAAGGCATGCCGATTTCTACTGGTAATATAGCTTCTGTGCCATACACCAGACTGAAGGGAGTTTCTCCGGTGGCCTTTCTAGGTGTGGTGCGGTACGCCCAGATGACTTTGTACAGTTCATCAATCCATCTCCCCTTCAGATCATCGAGTCTCTTCTTTATTCCTGTGAGGATAGTTCTGTTGGTGACTTCTGTAAGTCCATTCGTCTGCGGGTGGGCTACTGAGGTGAACTTCAGCTTTATGTTCAACCCTTCACAGTATGCTCTGAACTTGCGGCAATCGAATTGCTTTCCGTTGTCAGTGACTAAGGAATGTGGTATGCCAAACCTGTCTATTTATATTAGCAACAAGCCAAATTTATACAAGTATATGATAAAAAATATAAAATGTTTTACCTTCCCATGACTTCTCTTGATAGCCAAGTTTGGATCTTCTCAGTAGTGATCGTCTTCATTGGCTCTACCTCCACCCATTTGGTGAAGTGATCTACGGCTACCACGATGAACTTTACTTGTCCCCGCGCTGGGGGGAAGGGTCCCAGTATATCTACGCCCCAAGTCATGAATGGCCATCGACTACCGATGGGGTGTTGCTCAGATGCGGGTGTTCGTATCACTGCGCCGAACTTCGGACACTTATCACATTTAAGTACTAGGTCTTCTGCATCCTTCTTCATTGATAACCAGTAGAATCCTTGTAAAGATGCTTTCCTAACCAGGGCTGCTGACGCCTCATGGGCTCCGCAGATCCCCTCATGGATTTCCTGCAGAACGTATAGACCCTCCGTCTTGGTCAGGCATCGAGACCATGGGTGCGTAGCTGATGCCCTGTAGAGTACTTGTAATACCCCAAAATAATTAATTATCTAATTGGACCACGTGTCCAGTTTAGACTCGCCAGAGTGGCGATATCAGAAAAATTTCAGGGAAATTAAAATAAATGAAATTTTAAGTAGGTCGGTTTTGGGAAATTAATTATGCGGAAATCAAGGTTATATTTCAATTCTAAAGTTAGAATTGGAATTAAAAGGAAAAGTGACGAGAAAAGCGCAAAATAAGTACAGGGACCAAAGTGGTAATTTAGCCACTTTGTGTCGAAAATGGAAATTTGTAGGTTTTGACGAAAAAGTTTTAATATCGAGTTTCACATTATTTATTGGATATAGATAATACGTGTACGAAAGAAAAGTTTAAACGATTTAGTTATGGACTAAATCGTACGAAAGAAAAGTTTAAAGGATAATAAATAACAAATGAAGAAATTAAGGGTTAAAGTAATAATTTAACCAAATCATATATATTAAAAGAATTATGAAAGAAGAGTAATCAAAGGAAGGAAGAAAGCTCCAGAAGCAAAAAAACGAGCGATACCGTCGTTTCTTCGCCGTTTCGCCGTTCGGCGTCCGTTTCGGACGATTTTTGCGGAAAACTCTTCGGAATTGAAAGCTCTATCAATCCTAACCTCTATTTCAAGGTAATATTTCAATATTTGATGTTAAATTCGAAGGATAGAGGGCTGTTTTGCATAGAAAATTTCGTTCGAATCGTACGGTTAGGAATCGAGTTGTTTTTGACTTTTTGGGTTGTAAAATGATAGGATAAGTTGTTAAATGAAGTGGGTATGTATTGGTGTGAGATTAGGGAGTTTTAGAGCCCCGGAAATGGTCCGGAAGCGCTGGAAAAACGCTGCACACGTCGGTGCACGACGTGCTGCACTTCAGCACGTCGTGCTGGTGCGCGACGTGCGCCATTAGGGTGCACGACGTGCACCACAGGGGTGCACGACGTGCACCAGTGAAGGGCACGTCGTGCCCTTCATGAAAAATGAAGGGCACGATGTGCCAAGTTGGCACAACGTGCCCCACTTCGACGCCGACCTCCGTGGGACTTCCGGGAGCAAAAATGAGCCTCCGATAGCTTGATTTAAGTGTGAAACTCAGTTAAGTGTGTGGAAATGGATGTAAAACATTATAGAAATGAATGTTAATGTGATAAGTAAGAATTCAGTTAAGAAAGTTATATAATTCCCGAGTACAAGGAATAGTACTCGATAAGTCGTAAGTACGACTAAGGATCATCGAGTTTTCAAGCAAACTAGAAGTGGAATCCAATCAACTTAAACTTAGAACTTAAAAGTATTATAAATATAAACATGAAATCCACGTCTAACTATTAGATGTTTTATCAGACACCTCAGCGAACAGTGGGGTCAGCAGAAGTGGATTAGTACGAGCATATCATCATATCGACTTCATTATAGAGTGGATAGCGGTTTCTGTGAGTTGCACTTTACTTTCGTGTATTATATATATAAAGTCATTTTATATAGATATGTATACTGTTTTTACGCATCGCATGTTAGATGATTTGATTAAATATTATATGTTTCTATCAAATGTATATACGAGAACTAGTATGCGATCCGAAGAAACTAGCTACCTATTGGGTGTCAATAGGCTGTGTGATCACCAGTATTGAGTCAGTCTAGTGTGTTTGCATTTGAGAAATGATTGGATATGTATGATATGATATGAATTTGATACGAGAGTGAACTCGGCTACGGTGTAGCCTGGAAGTCCCCGTATCTAGTGGGCTGGGCCCACCAGTGAGTTGGACTCACAACTTGAGATTTATGATTGGGTTGAACGATATATGATTATTCGAGAGATGTGTCGCATGCTAGGATATTAGTTTCGTACGGATCAAATACCTGTTTATATGTTTTATATTATTATTTTATTGAGATGCGATGCTATGTTTTTATAATAATACCGTTAGTAAATGCAAACTCACTCAGTATTTTCCCAAATATTGACCCCTCACCTTTGATGTTTTCAGGTACTTAGTATGTGGACCTAGCTAGAGGCCAATTTTAAAGTCCAGAAGTCAGCTGTGTATGTGTAGTATCTGACTTCTGTGAATGCTGTAGTAGTGGTCCCGCGTTGATAGAGTCGTAGCCTAGACACCAGTACACATTGAGTGTACATATTACTTGCTGTCCAGTTTCTATGTTTTTTTAGGCTACGTGTTTTATATGTTGTGCACGGCACTAGGTGCCAGTGATATGTTGGATACACTAACTGATGTATATAGTACCGCGAGGCCAGTTCGTACGAGGTACGGTAACTAGAGCCCGCGAGGATAATAGAACAGTTAGTGTAAATGTTTGTGTATACATGTTATGTATACTTGCTTCTGTTGCTTTATGTTATTTGTTTATTATTTGCGAAAAATTAATAGTGATTTAAGGCTTGCTACGGGTTTCGGAGCTACCACTCCCGTTTCCTAGCGCCGGTTGCGGCTCAATATTTTGGGTCGTGACAATGTTGGTATCAGAGCAGTTGGTCCAGTTACCACTGCAAGTTTATTTCAATGTTTGTTTGAGAGCAGTTTGGTCTAGTTACCACTGCTAGTTTGTTTTGGATGTCTGTCTGAATTGTGAAACTCTGTCAGTAAGTAAACCTAGGAACTACTGCAGCAAGAGAGTCAAACCTTAGTTGTTTGCATTTGATTGATATGTGCATTATTAGTAAGTTCCATAAAGCGCGCGAACCGAGATGGTTAAATGAAGAAGTGATGAATATCTGTGTATATGAGCGGATAAGGCAACTAAGTGTTTATTACTTGTGTAAGGGGTATTCAGTGATTACGTGTTTGCGAATTACGTACAGATTGATTGAATGTTAAATGTTTATAGCACTTTATAAGTTGATATGGAAGTTAAGAGAGGAAAAAGGGGCTCAGATGGTCAGTGACGGGTTTTTGACATTTTTGTGTCTCATAGTATGGCTGCCAATCGATCGGAGTATGGCTGCCAATCGATCTGCCAAAGTACAATATAGAAGTTAGTTTTTATGAAATATAACTTTTGAAACTGAAATTAAATTTTTAAAAATTCACTCACATCTGAATAGCGCATCTCATCAAGTGCTAATCTCATGGCCGCCAAGTTTTGTCTAGGAACGTCCTGAAAATTGAGGTGACCTGCCCATCTGCGTAAGTCAAATATTTTAAATTGTTAGTAGTTACAACAGTTAACATGTGTAATAAACTTAACTGAAATAATTTTTTTTAATAATAATTATATACCTGTCCCCCAACGGTAAGTGCTGCTGGATGAGACCGCCTCTCAACCTCGGCCTCAACGGCCTGAGTCGCTCGAATGCCCACAGCTACAGTAGCCAAATGGCCCCCCCAATGTTCTTTCTGTGCTCTGAAATCAAAGTGGACAAGCACATCTCGTGATATAGATGTGCGAGAGTCGCCGATCCCCAGCTGTAGGTCCGCACTCTAGTCAAGTCTTCCAGTAACGGGAGGATCCTCAGTCCAATCTTACCGCTGTTCAAATCCGGGAAACACAAGGACCATATGACAATCAAAAGATAGGCTCTAACGGCCCAGTCGACCTGCTCCTGTCCACCTGGTGCGAGCACATTTTCAAAATTTTGAAATTCCGTTTTTAACCAGGACACTTTCACCTGTCCGGCATTATCCGTACGGGTCGGCTTGTACCGTCTCCCAAGAAGGGGGATGGTGATACTGTTCCAGTCAGACACTGTAGGACCGGTGATATGTCTTCCATATTCAGCAGCAATGAGTATGTCTTCCATATTCTCCACTTCGGTCTCGTAGTGATCGTGTTCTCCTTCTTCCTCACTGTCCCTCTTCGACTCACTAGAAGCAGATATATGCAGTTGATCAATAGAAATATCTTCAACAACCGCCTTGCGGTACTCCACGTACAACTCTAAAAATCTTAGTGCTGGCATGCGACATGCCTCGGTCTGAATAGCACATACATGTGGGTCGCCCTGGACATCCATCAAGGAATAGGAATATATTTGTTCCCCTTGAAAATGAGGAACCCGAAAATATATCTTACTGATCTCCACCGGGCCCACAGCACTGGTTATTGCCGATCCACAAATATCAATCAACTGTTGGAAATTTATTCTTCCAGTCAACGGCACTTGCACATAACTACCCCCAAAATATTCTACTCCGCGGGGAGAGTTTACAATACTACCGTCAAACCGTATCACAAACGACAAATCGATTGTCGTCATTGCTACAAGCATTTGTCATGAATAAATGTTACTCTTATTTCTAAAATTAATTTCTAATATTCACAGGTTACTCATTAAAAATTATAAAGACTATTCTATCTTATTTTTTTAAAAAATAAAAATTAATTTCTAATAAATGTTACTCTGATTTTTAAAATAAAATTCTAATATTCACAGGCTACTCATCAAAAAATTAATAACTACATTATATACTAACAATTATGTCATATTTTTCTTAACAATTAATAACTTTATAAAAAACTTACTCTAAATTTCAAAACACAAATTCTAGACAAATTGTATACGACATTGCTATGATATATTTTCAAATACTAATTTCTAATTTCTACACTATATTAAAAATTATATCAATTTCTAAAATATAATACTTAACAAGATTCCTATGAATTTTTTTAAACTAAATAAATATTTAAAATAATGTAAATTTTTAAAATTTCTATAACTTCTAACAATTACTAAACTATAATATTTTTTTTAAAATATATTTAATCTAATTCTAACATTTTCTAATCTATAATAAACTCTAACATTTTTTAATTTCAATATTTTCAAAAATAAAGTAAAACTAAATGAATTAAAAATAAATTACGGACTAACCTCTTGTAGACCTCGTAAAATAGCAGACCGAAAAATAATATGTAGCTCCAGAAAAATATCCGATAAGCTCCACAAAATAAACTCCGTCGCTTCAACCAATTCCGGAAAAATCACTCCGTCAAACTCTACTAAAATTTACTAATTTTTTTTTAACGAGATAACCACTAAAATTTAATTACAATTCTAAATTTGTTTTTCTCTATCTTCTAACTTATTTTTTTTCCTCTCTACAATTTTTTCTCTCTTTGTTTGAATAGGTGAGTGCTGAAGCACTCACCTATTTAAAGCAAAGCAGCCCGCCATATGAGATGGCGGGCTGCTTTGCCCACGTGATTCCCTGCAACAGCAGGGAATCGTTTGACTGACCAGCTGGTCGGTCAAATGATTCCCTGCTGTTGCAGGGAATCAGTCACCAGCCCGCCATATGAGATGGCGGGCTGGTGCTAATTACGGTGATTAAGATAATCACCGCAATTAGCTACCAGCCCGCCATCTCATATGGCGGACTGGTGCTAAAAAAACAGCAGCCCGCTATCTCAGATAGCGGGCTGGGGGTAGGAGGCACAAAATCAGAATTTTTGTGTCTATGAGACACAAAAATGTCAAAAATCCCATTAGGAATTGTTTCTTTTTAGCATGTCTGGGCAAAATGGAGCTCAACTACATGCTGTAGAGAAAGAGGAGGAAGCGCCTCCTATATATCAGAATGGATTTCATAACGAAGTAGGCGGACCATTTGAAGTCCACCAGAATGGATTCCACATAGACATTGGGAGATCATCTGAGATATATCATAATGGTTTCATGTCAGTATCAGAAATTGGTAGTTCTTCTAGGGTTAGAGGTAGAACTCACTTGCTTGAAATGGAGTACAGTGAAGAAAGTGAGGAGAATCCTGAGGAGGACTTAGAAGAAGAAGAATTGTTAGACGGGTCAGACGTTGAGGAGTACCGAAGTGAACATTTCTGGTCCAATGTGCGGAGGTACCGCAATTTGAGAGAAGATGGAGGGCTAGTATATGGCCAGGCACAAGTGGTTTTGAATCAGGTTAGGAAGCAAATGCGCTCCTTTTCTAGAGGAATACTACCAGTGGGACTATAATCCTCTGACTTTCTGCGCATAGATGAAAGAGTTCCAGACCTTAATGAAGATAATAGGACAATTAACCGTAGATACGTTAGGGGTTTGGGACTCGAGTTTGATGAGCTATATGAGTATGTTCACGAGCACTTTGGGACGCTCACTATGATGGCCCGTAAGATCGAGGCTGACCACGAGTGGGATGGCAATCCTGTTCGACCCTACTTTTTCAGACGTGCGTTCTATCCAGATTATACTAGTCGATCCTCTGGTATTAGGACTAACCCCCACTCCGTGCATAGAGGCGGAGGCAACTCCAGTAGAAGAGTTAAGGGTCGACACACTGGTATAGTTATTAGGGAACCTAGCGTTCCACATCAGGCACCCACATGTATAAATGATTAGTATGCTTTGAGTATTTGTGTTTATATGTTGCATTGTTGTGTATATGTTTACTGCATGGCATGACAGAGCATAGCAATTAAGGATGTACCTATAGGATAATACCTCAGATAGGTAGGGCCTATAGGAAGCGATATTGACAAACACGTGCTTAAGAAATGAATATATAAACATAATTTACAAAAACAATAATATAATAAACGATAAATAATACATTTATCGCGAATGTAATTCCTGTATTACGTTCTAGAAGTTGTGAAGAAAGAGATGGGTTACCAACAGGGAATCGATGTGAAACATCGGTACCTGCGTTTGTATAGGACATGGTACAGAGTGTTAAAGAAGTGGTTGTGGTGATTACAGCAGTAGAAAATGTTGAATTAAATTAAGTTATCGGAGATATGGAGAAAGAATTGATGTGATAGGAGAATAGTCAGGAAAATGACAGAAGGTGACAGCAATACAAAAATTTAAAATATACCCAATAAGTATAAAGAAAGCTGTTGATAGTCGCAGAGTGTACAATCTAGAGTAACTTACGATTTTATGAAAAAATTTAAGATTTTTCAAAATACAATTGTGCTCAGACATCGCATATGACATTGCATAATCATGATAAGAATGCATAAGAAAATAATTTTCGAAATGTAGATCATGCATCATATCTTTATAATAATACAGAAAAATGCGATTTTGAGCAACTCTTTGGTGATGAGAGGTGTCATCACTCTGAGCTACAATTGTACTAATGATTTCAAACGATTTTATGAAAAGTGATTTAAAAGAGCTGGCCAGCCAAAGAATGTTTTGAAATCTTTTGTTCGATAAGTGAACTCAGATGTGAAACTCTGCGACGAATAATAAAAGATTCTTAATAAATAAGAATAAAATTGTAAAAGAAACTCCAATAATAGAACAAAGCCATGTTAACGATTAATTGCAACAAAGCTAGTAAAGCTAAAGGAGAATGTGAATAAAGAGTTATCGCCAGAGAGCATACGCAGTTAAGATGCGATGCGCTGACAATATTTAAGGATACAATATTTATCCTTATGATGGAATAAAGGATGAAATAACAGAAAGTCATGTTAGATGAAAGAAACGTACGAGTACGCAAGGATGAAGAATATAATGAATATCATTATGTTGAGATAATTAGTACTGCGATCGAGTCATATCGGAAGAGAGAAATTAAAAGTATAAAAGACGATAATATGAATGATGAACATCAAGTGATATTTTAAGGATATATAACCTTATCAATATCAGTGTTTGAAGATACAGAAGTAGAAGGAGAAGGAATACGAAACGACGAAGAAGATAATCTTGTAAGACATGAAAGTTTGAAATTAGATAGGCCAAAAGATAAGTGATGCTAATTGACTAATATTAAGTGAAGTCACTAATATCAGCATTAAAAGTTACAAGTTGTGTTAACAAAAAGGAGAAGAGTTAAGTTATGAAACTCTAGTATAAGGAGAAAAGCACACGTATAGGTATACGTGTCAGTAAATGTAAGAATGGTGGATAATACGAAAGAACGTATAATGAGGAAAAACTTATACACCCTTGAATTTGGTAAGATGATTAGAGAAATGAAAAGTTCTAGAGATATGTCAGAAGGATTATTAGAATAGAACAGCAATAGCAGAGCTATTATAAACGGAGGAAAGACGTAATGAATATAACAAGTAAAAGACAAGACGAAAGTCGGTATTAGTATAAAGAGATTAAGTTATTTAAAAGACAATTAGAACCATGTTATAAGTGCTAAAGAAACATAAGGAGTATAGGACAACAAAATCAAAGTTATTCCCTAAATTTGGGAGTTATAAATAAGATAATACTAGGAAGAGTGAGAATAAGGTCGTGGAATCACTCGAAAATAATAAGCAGAAGTGTAAGATGAAAGAGAAAGTTGTTTTTACAATGAGAAGGAATGACGATAAAGAAAGAAGATAAGATATCAAAGATTTATTGAATCAGCTAAAGCCTAAAGGTAAGAATGAAGTTAAACGAAAGCTAGTCAGTGACAAAGATTCTTAAGGAAGTTAAATGTTAAAGGAACATATAAGATTTTTATGAGATTACCAGGAATAAGGAATTGTGACGTAAAGGAAAGACATTTTTGACTGATAAGTCAATAAGGGACTCGAGATGATCTTCAAGGATCATATAAAGAAAGATAAAGGAGATAATAATACAGATAGTATTGGTTAACGAAGGTAGCTGTACAAGTTACATGATTCGGGTTAATGTGAAGTGGAGCATTTATAGTAATGGTGAACGGATGAAGGATCATGACTAACAAAACGACACGAGACTCACGATAGCTAAAAAGAGCAAAGGAAAGAGAAATTAAAGATAGTAAAAAGATGTATCAGACTCAACTGCGTTGAGAAACGGTGAATATCAGAGACAAAGTATAACCCCAAAAGGAATTGACTGACACAGGAACTAAGTGTCAGAAATGACAAAAAGGAAAGCAAGAAATGAAAACAATAGTTTAAGAAAGGAAAGTATAGATGGTGGATCACAGCAAGAACTATAACAATAGATTTGGGATTATAAAGATAAATTCTCATCGAAGTATGAATAAAGTGAATACGCCACCAAGAATGAGAATCACATATCGCTGACTGTTTACGCATAAAAGAGGCGAACAACAATACGATGAATAATACAGAGGAGATGATGGATCGAGAAGAAATTAATTAAATACTTAATACTGACAACAAAAAGGAAAAATCCCGACCAGATAGTAATGATGCAAGAATTACGACATCAAGGATGCGTCTAAAGCTACACTACCTTAGAAAGACAATGGGCGGAATAAAAGTAACAATGAGAAGATTTTCAACTACGCAGCAGCGAGAAGCTACTATGAGTAAGATAGTCAATCGATTAACAATAAGTATGAAGGCACCGCTGTAAATGAAGAGTTAAGAATTAAGGTAAAAGAAAAAGATACGACTAACGCGTAGTAATGAACGTCAAGGAAGGTATAAGAACAATTGTAAGGTCCCAACAACTTTTATGAAAATTCGAGGACGAATTTTTATAAGGGGGGAAGAATGTAATACCCCAAAATAATTAATTATCTAATTGGACCACGTGTCCAGTTTAGACTCGCCAGAGTGGCGATATCAGAAAAATTTCAGGGAAATTAAAATAAATGAAATTTTAAGTAGGTCGGTTTTGGGAAATTAATTATGCGGAAATCAAGGTTATATTTCAATTCTAAAGTTAGAATTGGAATTAAAAGGAAAAGTGACGAGAAAAGCGCAAAATAAGTACAGGGACCAAAGTGGTAATTTAGCCACTTTGTGTCGAAAATGGAAATTTGTAGGTTTTGACGAAAAAGTTTTAATATCGAGTTTCGTATTATTTATTGGATATAGATAATACGTGTACGTTAAAATTAAAGTGTTAAACGATTTAGCTATGGACTAAATCGTACGAAAGAAAAGTTTAAAGGATAATAAATAACAAATGAAAAAATTAAGGGTTAAAGTAATAATTTAACCAAATCATATATATTAAAAGAATTATGAATGAAGAGTAATCAAAGGAAGGAAGAAAGCTCCAGAAGCAAAAAAACGAGTGATACCGTCGTTTCTTCGCCGTTTCGCCGTTCGGCGTCCGTTTCGGACGATTTTTGCGGCAAACTCTTCGGAATTGAAAGCTCTATCAATCCTAACCTCTATTTCAAGGTAATATTTCAAGATTTGATGTTAAATTCGAAGGATAGAGGGCTGTTTTGTATAGAAAATTTCGTTCGAATCGTACGGTTAGGAATCGAGTTGTTTTGACGTTTTTGGGTTGTAAAATGATAGGATAAATTGTTAAATGAAGTGGGTATGTATTGGTGTGAGTTTAGGGAGTTTTAGAGCCCCGGAAATGGTCCGGAAGCGCTGGAAAAACGCTGCACACGTCGGTGCACGACGTGCTGCACTTCAGCACGTCGTGCTGGTGCGCGACGTGCGCCATTAGGGTGCACGACGTGCACCAGTGAAGGGCACGTCGTGCCCTTCATGAAAAATGAAGGGCACGATGTGCCAAGCTGGCACAACGTGCCCCACTTCGACGCCGACCTCCGTGGGACTTCCGGGAGCGAAAATGAGCCTCCGATAGCTTGATTTAAGTGTGAAACTCAGTTAAGTGTCTGGAAATGGATGTAAAACATTATAGAAATGAATGTTAATATGATAAGTAAGAATTCAGTTAAGAAAGTTATATAATTCCCGAGTACAAGGAATAGTACTCGATAAGTCGTAAGTACGACTGAGGATCATCGAGTTTTCAAGCAAACTAGAAGTGGAATCCAATCAACTTAAACTTAGAACTTAAAAGTATTATAAATATAAACATGAAATCCACGTCTAACTATTAGATGTTTTATCAGACACCTCAGCGAACAGTGGGGTCAGCAGAAGTGGATTAGTACGAGCATATCATCATATCGACTTCATTATAGAGTGGATAGCGGTTTCTGTGAGTTGCACTTTACTTTCGTGTATTATATATATAAAGTCATTTTATATAGATATGTATACTGTTTTTACGCATCGCATGTTAGATGATTTGATTAAATATTATATGTTTCTATCAAATGTATATACGAGAACTAGTATGCGATCCGAAGAAACTAGCTACCTATTGGGTGTCAATAGGCTGTGTGATCACCAGTATTGAGTCAGTCTAGTGTGTTTGCATTTGAGAAATGATTGGATATGTATGATATGATATGAATTTGATACGAGAGTGAACTCGGCTACGGTGTAGCCTGGAAGTCCCCGTATCTAGTGGGCTGGGCCCACCAGTGAGTTGGACTCACAACTTGAGATTTATGATTGGGTTGAACGATATATGATTATTCGAGAGATGTGTCGCATGCTAGGATATTAGTTTCGTACGGATCAAATACCTGTTTATATGTTTTATATTATTATTTTATTGAGATGCGATGCTATGTTTTTATAATAATACCGTTAGTAAATGCAAACTCACTCAGTATTTTCCCAAATACTGACCCCTCACCTTTGATGTTTTCAGGTACTTAGTATGTGGACCTAGCTAGAGACCAATTTTGAAGTCCAGAAGTCAGTTGTGTATGTGTAGTATCTGACTTCTGTGAATGCTGTAGTAGTGGTCCCGCGTTGACAGAGTCGTAGCCTAGACAACAGTACACATTGAGTGTACATATTACTTGCTGTCCAGTTTCTATGTTTTTGTAGGCTACGTGTTTTATATGTTGTGCACGGCACTAGGTGCCAGTGATATGTTGGATACACTAACTGATGTATATAGTACCGCGAGGCCAGTTCGTACGAGGTACGGTAACTAGAGCCCGCGAGGATAATAGAACAGTTAGTGTAAATGTTTGTGTATACATGTTATGTATACTTGCTTCTGTTGCTTTATGTTATTTGTTTATTATTTGCGAAAAATTAATAGTGATTTAAGGATTGCTACGGGTTCCGGAGCTACCACTCCCGTTCCCTAGCGCCGGTTGCGGCTCAATATTTTGGGTCGTGACAGTACTCCTTCTAGGACTGAGTACGACGCTGACTGTCGAACTACCTTTGCGGCTTCAGCTGTTTGCTCTGGTAGAATGCCTTCTGTTAGGTATGCCAGTAGTTTCTGCATCCAGGTGTCTACCTCTTCTATAGGTAACACTTCCTTCTCCGTATCTACGGAAGAAGTCGAACGCGCCTCTGTCATTTTCATCTCCATGAAACGCTGGTTCTTTACGGCTGCTGCTTTGGCGATTGCATCCGCGGCTGCGTTCTCTTCTCTGGGTATGGGGCAGATTTCCCATTCTCCTCCAAATCTCTCTATGTCATTCAAGAGTTCTTTTGCTTTTTCCATATATTTTGCCATCTTTGCCTCTTTTGCTTGGAACTGTCCTCCTATTTGTCCTGTGACTAACTGGGAATCGCTATGGACTCGTAGGACTTCGGTTTTCATTGCTTTCGCAATTGACAGTCCTGTTATGAGAGCTTCGTATTCTGCAGTACTATTAGTTTATTGCGATAAATGGTATGTATATTTAAATGATAGATTGATATCATACCTGCCATGTTATTGGTTGCTTTAAACGTCAAGTGTACTGCATACTCGATTGTTATTCCCATTGGTCCTTCCAAGACAACACCTGCTCCCGCTCCGAGGTCATTGGATGCTCCATCTACGTAGAGATTCCAAGTAACTGCTTCTCTGGGTTCTTCAGTGTCTGGTTTCTCCGTCATCTCTACCACAAAGTCTGCGAGTGCTTGCGCCTTCAATGTTTTCCTCGGCTCATATCGTATATCATGTTCCCCCAACTGGACGGACCAGCTAACCATCCTTCCCGACGTTTCTGGCCTCTGCAATGCCTTCCTCAGAGGTTGGTTAGTGTGTATGATGACCGTATGCCCTTGAAAATATGGTCTTAACTTCTTCGCTGCTACTACCACCATTAATGCCAACTTGTCAATTGTCGGGTAATTTAACTCTGCGCCTTTCAACGTTCTGCTGGAGTAGTAAATGGGCAGCTGCTCTTCTTCTTCCTCTCTTACTAGTACCGACGCGATCGTTTCTTTACCTGCTGATAGGTACAAGTACAGAATTTCTCCTGCCTTTGGGCGACTGAGTAACGGTGGGCTGGTCAAAAAGACTTTTAATTCTTCGAAAGCTTTCTGACATTCCTCATTCCATTCAAACTTTTTCATGTTGCGCAGTTGCTTGAAAAAGGGGAGACATCTCTTTGCAGACGAAGAAGCAAATCGCCCCAACGCTGTCACCCTTCCGTTTAGTTTTTGGACTTCTCTGATGCTTCGCGGTGCTACCATGTCTAGGATGGCTTGAATCTTTTCTGGGTTTGCCTCTATGCCTCTCTGACTCACTAAGTACCCCAGGAACTTCCCGGCTTTAATGCCGAACGCGCACTTCTCCGGATTTAGCTTCATGTTAAATTTGTTCAGTACCGCAAAGGTTTCTTCCAGGTCCTTGGCGTGCTCTTCAGGTGTACTGCTTTTTATGTTCAAGTCGTCCACATAGACCTCTATGTTCCTTCCCAGTTGATCCTTAAACATGAAGTTCACCAGTCGTTGGTACGTTGCTCCAGCGTTTTTCAGCCCAAATGGCATGACGTTGTAACAATACGTTCCCAAGTCGGTAGTGAAAGCTGTCTTCACCTGATCTTCTTCGTTCATTGGTATCTGATGATAACCCTGTTTAGGGTCTGCGAGACTATACAGCTGGTAGCAAGCTGTTGAATCTACCAGCTGATCGATATTCGGCAGCGGATAGCTGTCCTTTGGGCATGCTTTGTTTAAATCCGTGAAATCTACGCACATGCGATATCCTCCATTTGCTTTTTTCACCAAGACGACGTTAGCAACCCATTCCGGGTACATCACCTCCCTTATGAACTTGGCTGCCTCCAACTTCCTGACCTCTTCCTCTATGACCTTCCTACGATCTTCTGCGAACCGTCTCTTTTTCTGTACTACTGGTTTGGCGTCTTTATAAACAGTCAACTTATGGGATGCTATCGGTGGGTCTATTCCCACTACTTCTGAGGCATCTGCGACAAAGGTGTCTCCATTCTTCTGCAATACACTTTTGATCTCTACAGCCACAGCCTCTGGTATTTCTGTCCCGATCATCACTACTTTCTTCTGGGTGATCTGGAATTCCATCATGTTGCCTACTGGGGCATTCCTATCTCCTTCTTCTTCTTCTGGATCCTCAGGGAATGCCTCAATGTTCAGACTTTTGCCTTTTTCTTCAGTGATCAAGTTGCATTATCGTGCGGCTAACTGGCTCCCTTCTACGGTTACTATCCCTTCTTCGTCCGGAATTTTAAGTGTCAGCCATCTGATGCTGGTCACTGCGCCACACTGGTACAGGAAAGGCCTTCCCAAAATGGCGTTGTATGCCAAAGGGATATCCACTACATTAAAAACTGCTGTCATGGTCTTCAGTGGCCCTTCTTCTGCTTCTCCCAGAATTATCTCCAGCTCTACCATCCCTTCCGGTCTGATAGGCTTTCCTCCTAAGCCAACCAACGGCACGGAAACCTGTCTGAGATCCGTTACCGATCCCCTTATCCCCCTAAAGACTTGCAAGGTAAGGAGGTTAATTGCGCTTCCTTCGTTCACCAGGATCCTCATTACTCTAAAATTGTTAATCAATGCTTTGATTACTAGCGCGTCGTTGTGCGGTTCCTGCACATGCCTCCCATCTTCTGGTCCAAAGGTGACTAACGGCAGCTCCTCTGCGGATGCTCTAGTGCTTATCGAGTACACGCCCTTACGTATCTTCTTCTTCTGTGCCTTTGAATATGGTTCCCCCCCTTCTATCATGTTGATCACGCCCATGGGTTCTTTGAATCTTTTGTTTGCCTCTTCTTTTTCCACATGTTCTGGTTTCCTTTTTTCTGCACTTCCTTCTGTGCGTACAAACTTCTTCAATACTCCTGACTGGATCAGCTGTTCTATCTCCCGTTTCAAGTCCCAGCATCTATCTGTGTCGTGGCCATATCCTTCATGGAATCTGCAATACTTGGTCTTGTCTCTCTCTTTGTCTGGGTGTAGCTTTCTGGGTGCATTGTACATGACTCTATTGTTCTTCATCCAGCTGAATATTTCCACTGGTGCTCTATTCAAAGGTGTGAAGTCAAATGGCTTGTTTCCTCTTCCGAATCTCTGCGTTCTGTCGTCTCCTCCTCTACTGCGGTATCTCTCTGGTTTGTCTTCCTCATATTATTTTGTCAGCGTTCTTCTTGCCTCATCCAGTTCTACGTACTTATGTGCTATTGCCATCAATTCTTGGAAAGTAGAAAGTTTTTTCATTAAGATCTTATCTCTCAGTCGTTCGAACCTTGTTCCCATCTTCATGGCGTCTATGGCTGTATCATGGTTTAGGTGCTCTATCTGGACTGCTTCTTTATTGAATCTCTCCACGAAGTTCTTCAACGTCTCGCCTTCACCCTGTCGGCACTTCCGTAGATCACTTGAGTTCTTCTGCAGCGAGATGTTTGTGCGGAAATGCCCTTTGAATGCCGTTGCCAGTTCTGCAAACGTTCCGATGGTATTGGACTTCAGTCCGAGGTACCATTTCTGCGCTGATCCCTTGAGGGTGGCCGGGAATACTCTGCACAGCATCGGATCTGAAACATCTTGAAGCAACATTATCGTTTTGAATTTTGAGATATGGCTTTTTGGGTCTCCGGTCCCATCAAAGGGCTCAAACGTTGGTAGTTTGAAACGAGAAGAGAATTTCACGTCTAATACCTCCCTTTTCAGTGGTGAAAAATCGTCTCCTCCTTCATCGTCTTCGTAGCTATCCTTCTGGTACTTTCTCATTGCATGCTTAATCTTCTCATCCAGAGTGTTCTTTTCTCCAACGGCTTTTCTTCTGTTTGAAGAGTGGCTTTCTGCGTCTCGTTCCTTCCGTCTACCTCCTCCTTCTTCCTTCTCCAGGTCTACGTATTCTCTCTACTTCTTCGCGACTTCTTCATCCCTTGCTTTTTCGCCTTGCTGTGCGTCGTCCCCTCCTTTTTCCTTTCCCACGTCTCCTGGGAGTGGTGCAGTGAGAACACGTCGGGGGGCCGTTTCTTTATCTTTCCGTGCGTCTTTGTCTCGCCCTCTTGGGATTGGTTCCGACTGTTGCCTTCTCTGAGCTGGTGCTTTATCTGCCTCTACAGTCTTCTCCTTCGCGATTCCAATCAGCCTATCTTGGAAGTCGTTAAAGCTCTTCATCACCGCCTTATGGTAGAGCAGTGGTAGCTGGGCTCCTGGTGGTACATATGGTGGAATGTATCCAGCTGTTGCCGCTGTGACGGTTCCTTCTACGTCTAGGGACGGAAAAGGAATTGGTGCGGTGGGTCTTTGATATCCCTGGTGATACCGGCTACCCCATGGGGTATACGTCTGCGGCCAACTTGCCGCGTTTTGATTATACAGGGGCGATGGATAATACATGTTCTGCGGTGTATAATAATTCCAAGGAGGAAATACCTGATTAGTTCCGGGTAGTTGCGCTCCTCTGCCCATCAATCCTGCTGTTGATCCGGGTATGAAACCGGTGGTGTGATGCCCGCACTTGCGGCTCCAGTCCCCCCTGGGATTCCTGAGCTTGTCCTCAAAGGACCCGTCGTTCCCGCAGTTCCCGCCGGAGGTGGGAGAAGGGGAAAGACTATTCCGTCTGTTCTTGATAGTAGAGTTGGATTGCGGCCTCCGGCCATCTCTCTATCTCTGACTCCGACTCCAGGTGGTGGTGGTTCATCATGGTTGTCCATGAGTTTGTTTCAGTTCGTAGAACCAAAATTGATTGATTTTTAGGAAAGAACAATCGTTTCCCATAGACGGCGCCAAATGATGGTTCTGCGAATGGTATGATCTTCTCTTGTCAACCTGAGATCACGAACACAGGTTAGAATGAGTCGGACGTTTGTGTCCGACCACACTCCGATGCCTAAGTCAGATACCTTGCAAGGTTCAAAGATAAATGACGTAGTTTAAAGAGAATGAATTAGGGTTTACCTTTGGTCTTCGGTCTATTTATATAGAATCCTCTCTTAGTAATCGACTCAAGGTCATCTTCTTGTGATTGTGTTTAATTCGGACTCATGCTGGAAAATAGGGATTAGGTCAATCCCAATCTTTCCGGATTCCAAAGATCATATCAGTTAGGATCTGCGTCTACTGACTAATGACAGCTGTTTGGTATCTGCTGTCTACCGTACTTATTTGACTATATGTACTGGGGTCAACTGCGTATCCATTAATATAATTGAAGGGTTCTTTAATTCTTTTCAATTTTTCCAAACTCTTAAATCCACATCATTTATATTTAATTTAATTTGTGTCTATGTATCAGTTCATAAATCCACTTAAACAACCTTTCTTATGGCCAAAGGAATAAAACCGGTTAAAAGCACCGATTTATAATTCTTTAACAATTTCACATACCGGTTTGATATAAATTTTAATTTAAACACTATATTATTATTTTTAAAAAAGTTCAAACACCAAAAGTATATTAATCCCAATCAACTTCACACCTCTGGGTGGCCACCAGCCATTAACCCATACCTATTAATCCCGCCAAAATAAACCCCCTAACGCCCAAGCAAACAGAATTTTCATTACTAAGCAATCAAATCATTTGTTTTCTCGGAAAATAATTTCCTCTGCTTGTGTCACTGAGCTCTGTTTGGCAAACCAGAAAATTAAAAATGAAAGAGAAGAACAAAACAATTATCGAAGACGAAGCAGAAATTTACGAAGGCGTTAGAGCTCAATTCCCTTTCACTTTTGGCAAACAATCCAAATCCCAAACCCCTCTCGAACTCCTCCACAATTCCACCCGCCGTCCCACCACCGCCTCCGCCTCCGCCGCAAACCCCGAAAACAAATCTAATTCCTTCCCTTCTCTCTCCTCTTCTTCTAAATCCTGGATTGATTCTGTCCGCACTTCCAAAAACCCTAACCCTAATTCTTCAATTTCCAGCTCAAACGTCATTATTGGACCTCCTCGTCCCCCGCGTGCTATTTCCGATGATGATGATGATGATGATGACGATGATGAGGGTGAGGTTATGGTTGGGCCTCCGCCGCCGCCTCCTCCTTCTACTTCATCCGCCGCTGTTGATGATGATAATGACGATGACGGTGCTATGATTGGGCCGCCGCGTCCGCCGCCGAATCAAGATTCTGATGAGGAGGAGGATGAAGTTGAAGAGGCGAATCAGTTTCGGATTCCTATAAGTAATGAGATTGTGCTTAAGGGACATACTAAGGTATAATTTTTTAAATTTTTTTTTTCAAATTATTGAGTTTTATTTAAGTAGTGGTGATGGTATTGTGTATTAATTTTCAGATTATATCAACTATCGCTGTTGATCACACTGGGTCTAGAGTTCTTTCGGGTAGTTATGACTATACAGTGCGAATGTATGATTTTCAAGGCATGAGTTCCCGTCTCCAGTCGTTTAGACAGATTGAACCATCTGAAGGTCATCAAGTTCGTAGTTTAAGTTGGAGCCCAACTGCTGACAGGTTTTTGTGCGTCACCGGTTCTGCCCAAGCTAAAGTATGTTTTCTCTCCTTCTTGATGATGAATGATTTGCTTGGAAGTAAATAAAAAAAGCTCACTTTTTGTATTTTCAGATATATGACCGTGATGGACTCACATTAGGTGAATTTGTGAAAGGGGACATGTACATTCGTGATTTGAAGAATACTAAAGGTCATATTTCTGGGTTGACTTGTGGAGAGTGGCATCCTAGGACTAAGGAGACTGTATTAACATCATCAGAGGATGGATCGTTGCGTATATGGGATGTAAATGATTTCAAAAGTCAAAAGCAGGTCCTTTTTAATCACTTACCATTTTTTATGTGAATTAAATTTGTGCCTCTGTGGTGGATTGATGCCCTTCTTTGTCTGGAAATGAAGTGCATAAATGCATCTACTGTCCTTACAGAATTTGATGAAACTAATTCAGTTGCTGACTGTTGAGTGTTCATAACTTTCTGAAAGTAATTAGGAAAGGGAATAAAGAATATTAAATTTGGTGTTTCATCTCAAAAGATGGGTTTTTAAAATGGCTTATTTTTCCACGCGCATGTACTGATAACTCAGATTCAACAAGAGAAGTAACTTTCCGTTAGGTAAGGGGATACACTGTACATCTGGCCCTCCTCAAAGCCTATAATGTAGTAAGCATGATGTATTCCTTTGCTTAGATTATAGATAGCAGGATATATCTGTATGTTTAAACCAATCTTGATGCATCTGGAAGTGTTATTTTACTGAGAAATAGGGACCTGTAAGCTAAGTGTTTTGTATTTGTTGTCTATGTAGGTCATTAAGCCAAAGCTTGCTAGGCCTGGAAGAATTCCAGTTACCACATGTGCTTGGGATCGTGATGGAAAATGCATAGCTGGTGGCATTGGAGATGGTTCTATACAGGTTCATGCTTCTATTATCTTGAAAGCTTTGGACTGCTTATTATTAAAAACTAGGACAGAATCATTAATGTTTTCTCCTAGTCGATGGAATTTTGCATCAATCTGGCAGATTGCTATCGTTTCTGCACAGAAACTTCTTGCACCATGCTTATTGATTGCTTTTTATTTAATGTTTATTCCTAACTTTTACTTAATATATCTTCACAGATATGGAACCTTAAGCCAGGATGGGGAAGCAGGCCAGATGTGCAAGTTGAGAAAGCTCATTCTGAAGAAATCACTGGTCTAAAATTTTCTAGTGATGGACATACGCTACTTTCGAGAAGCTTTGATGGCTCACTGAAGGTACTGATGAAACACATTTTGGAGCCTTTTATAGTTAATCTTCGTAAATAAATATTATATTTGTTCTGTATTATTGTATTTCTTCTCTTTTAACATAAATTTAATGTGTTAGGTTTGGGATTTGCGAAAAATGAAGGACCCTCTTCAGGCTTTTGGGGACCTTCCTAATAATTATGCTCAAACAAATGTTTCCTTCAGTCCTGATGAGCAGCTTTTCTTGACGGGAACGTCTATTGAACGAGACAGCACGACCGGAGGTTTGTTGTGCTTTTATGATCGGGTAAAACTCGAACTTGTTTCCAGAGTTGGTATCTCCCCGACTGGTAGTGTTGTGCAGTGCGCTTGGCATCCAAAATTGAATCAGGTAAGAGATCTTTCTGTATTGAATCTAACATCTATTGGTGGTTTTGTGGTACACTAGAACAATGTAATGTTAGACTATTCCTGTGAGCACTTTTTATTTGTGTATGAGCTAATTTATTCACCTGTATTTCTTTGATTTTGCACATATGAGAGGCATATGCTATTTTACTTTATTTAGATATCTGTTTTCTAACGAAAGAAATAAGGTGTAACAACTAAATCTGTTTTTTTTGTTCTATTTTTTTGCAATAAGATCTTTGCAACAACTGGAGATAAAAGTCAAGGTGGAACACACATATTATACGATCCATCTATTAGTGAGAAGGGAGCTCTTGTCTGTGTTGCACGCGCGCCCCGTAAAAAATCTGTGGATGATTTTGAGGTGCAGCCTGTCATTCATAATCCTCATGCACTACCCTTATTTAGAGATCAGCCAAGCCGTAAGCGTCAGCGGGAGAAAATGTTGAATGATCCTTTCAAGTCCCACAAGCCTGAACTTCCAATGACGGGACCAGGTTTTGGCGGAAGAGTTGGTGTAAGTAAAGGAAGCTTGTTGACCCAGTATCTACTCAAGGTAATGTTTTTGGTATTTTTGTTCTCTTCGTCTTTATGCATTTTACTCTTAAATTGGATATTTTTCCGGTATAGAACACTCATGTCTAAAAAACGATTTGGACCCCCAATCCTATCTAGTAAAATGGAAGAATTGTAAATCTCATATTGTAAAAGCTTGTTGAAGAAACTTATACGTGCTCTGTTTCATTACAACAGCAAGGCGGAATGATTAAGGAGACATGGATGGACGAAGACCCAAGAGAAGCCATATTGAAGTTTGCTGATGTTGCAGCAAAAGATCCCAAGTACATTGCTCCAGCATATGCACAAACGCAGCCTGAAACGATTTTAGCAGATTCAGATTCAGAGGATGAAGAGAAATGATGTATTTGCGATAATGTGTTTATTTGCTGCCTGCTTCCTGGTAATGAATCATATGGCGGTTTTGCAGCGGGTGAGCTTAAATCTCTTTTTTAGTTATAAATTAGTGAAAATATACTGAGACTTCTGTTGTTTATGCTGCTTCATTATCAAGCAATCGCTATTAGCTCAATTTTCCTTTGCACGATATATTGTAGGTGACTCCACACTCCAGATCTTTGTTGTATATCACGCTGAATTAAGTTCAGGGCCAGTAGAAAGCATTGAAAAACTGAGCTGAAGGCGTCGTCATAGTACATTTCGGATAATTTCTTTGGCTTTTCTCCAAGTTCGAATGTCGGTGACAAATGTTGGCATGCATGTCAAAATTTTACATGGGACGACGGTTATAGTCATCTAATTTAAGTATGTTATTGCTACTGGCTGCTAATTGAACTCACTATAGGTTGTAATTTAAAGCTGTATATCATGCCATTCTGACTGATAGTTGCTTCGTCATGCATATGAGTGCCGGTTGTTTCGTCATGCTCTTTTTGTTATAACTAAGCGTATGTTTGGTTCATATAATAAAACGTGCTATTCTCTCTCTTTTGTTTAGAGAAATACTTGCTTCATTCAACCATAGAATATTAATTTCATTTAGTTACTATTTCATAAACTAAAATAAGAAAAAAATATTTTATATGAAATAGCTATTATATTTTTGATTTATTTTATGAATCATACAGTCTAAATGTCTTGGACAAAATTTTATTAAAATTGTTGGTTTAATTCCACTTACAAGCCAAAAAATGAATTTGAAAGAATTCTGATTTTTATATAGAGTTTTTCTTTAAATAACGTATAAAAATAACTCTAAAAGTTTATCCAAAATTTCACTTGTTTCTTTTTTATATTTTTTAGGTTTATTCCTTTAATAAAAACAAGCAAATAAATTAACGGGAACATCCATTTCTGTTAACTTATCTGATGTGGAATTTTTTTCCCGCTACAAGACTCCAACGTGGCAATGTATGCTACTAAAAAGGTACAAAAAGAACCCTAGTGACTAGTGTAATCCTAGTCTCATTTTGACCTTAATGTTTTTCGATTAAAAAGGTACAAAAATGATCCTAGTGACTAGTGTAATCCTAGTTTCATTTTGACATTAATGTTTTTCGAGTTAGATATCTTCGTTAACAAATATAAAGTGTCATCAATTTAAGGACTTATGTACATACAAAATTTTGATTTAGTAAAAAATAATAATATAATAATTTTTTTATACTACTGTATTTTTACTAAATCGTGATTTTATTTTATGTACACAAATAAATAACTAAAAATCAACTCGACCAACTCTTTAATTTAAATAAACTTATAATTCACTCGTTAAAATAAAAAACTTATTTTATGTACATTAGAGTTTTTTTTTACCTTTTCATTAAAATACATTGCCACGTTGGAATCTTGCAGCAGGAAAAATGTGTTAGGTTAATATCCTTCATGTTTATTGTAAACTTTGGCTTTATTGGTTATTTAATCTATCTCTGTTAAAAAAAAATTGTTCAATTCCAAAAATATTGATGGAGTCTGCCTTCTAATCCTGTAATTAGACCTGCAAAATAGGGTAGAAGCTAACCGGACGGTGGTTGTCCGATTAACTTTCCGATGCTAAAGTCAGTTTAGAGCTTTGAGTAGCGTTTTGAGTATATGAATGTAATTATGTGTTTAGGCATACCTCATGCTCTTTTTATAATAGATGATTGCATACCTAGTAGAGTTGTAGTAAGAAAGTGAATCCTACTTAGTAGGGTTTGACCCTGATTATGAGTAATATTTCGTATTCAGACATGAGTCCTATTAAGGAACGTCTTCCTAAATAGTCTCGTCTTCTTAAGTTAGAGTTTATCTTTTTAAATTGGACTTTGTATCCAAATAGGTAAGATACTCGAGAATATTTAGTAGATCTGGTAATCCGTCCGCATCACAGGGTCGGCGCACTTTGTCTAGGTCCTCGGGGATTTGTCATTATTCCTGTCGGATAGGTCGTGGTGGATACTATGAATTCAGCCACTTTTTTCGTGTTTGGCCCTTCGGGCAGAACTCCAGTATCATTTGAAAATGGATCTACTATGACTCGACTCTATTATAGTTAAAATAGGATTCAACATTCATCATATATATATCCCAAAAAACAACTTTTAAAGTTGTTCAGGTGGTTAAAAAAGAAGATTATGTACCATTATTTTTTTTAAAGAAAAGAAATATACGAGTCCAAATTGAGATTGGAAAAATATAAAAGAGGAAAATTAGATTTTAGGTCAACATTAGGGTTCTTTTGTACAATGTTTTAAAACCGGACCGGACCGTCCGATCGGACCGGTTAAACCGCAAGTTTGCCAATGTTCCAGTCTAAAATTATGAAAAACCGGTTGTTTTAGTTGGACCGTATTGGACCGGTTGAACCGGATTAAACCGCTAAAAAACCGGATGTTGAATCGAATTGGACCGGTAAAAATCAATGAAACGAATTTTTTTTAAATTTTTTTAAATTTATTAAACCGATTGAACCGATTATTAAACCAGTACAACCAGTTGAACCAATCATTAAACCAGTACAGCCGGTTGAACCGGAAACCGATGGCCTCACCGGTCGGCCACCGGTTCGGTTTTTAAAACACTGCTTTTGTACCTATTTCTTTCCTTTATATAAGAATTAAAAATCAAAATAACACAAACAGTTCGATTCCTCATGTCCAAATAAAAATTACAAGTATATAGTCTTCTTCTTCCCCTTTCACTTCAATTTTAGGTTTTACAAAGATTTATACTTTGCTATTATTCTCCATTGCCACACTTCAATTGCAGTTATATTTGCGACTGGAACTTCCCGGGGTTCTGATATTCTCAGCGGAGACGGCCAAGAAAACCCTAAATTCCAAACCCTAACTTCAGAGCTGATCATACGAGAGTAACAAAGTTTCCGTTAATTCAAACATGGAGGACGACGACTATGAGGAATACGTCCCAGTGGCAAAACGTCGGGCATTAGAGGCGCAAAAGATTCTTCAAAGAAAGGGAAAAGCCTCTACTTTAGAAGATGAACTCGATAAATCAAATCTCGCCGAAGCAAAACCTAGCCTCCTCGTCAAGGCTTCCCAACTCAAGCGCGACCAACCTGAGATTACCCCGACCGAGCAAATTGTGCAGCAAGAGAAGGAGATGATCGAGCATTTATCAGACAAGAAAACCCTAATGTCAGTTCGTGAACTAGCTAAGGGAATCACGTACTCCGAACCGCTATTGACCGGGTGGAAGCCGCCTCTTATGATTAGACGAATGTCGAAAAAGCAGTGTGATGCAATTCGGAAACAGTGGCATATCATAGTTGATGGGGATGAAGTTCCTCCACCGATTAAGAATTTTAAGGATATGAGGTTTCCTGAGCCTATTTTGAAGATGCTTAAAGCGAAAGGGATTGTGCAGCCTACTCCTATTCAAGTGCAGGGTCTTCCTGCTATCTTAACAGGACGTGATATGATTGGTATTGCTTTTACGGGTTCTGGGAAGACGCTTGTTTTTGTGCTTCCTATGATTATGACTGCTTTACAGGAGGAAATGATGATGCCCATTGCGCCTGGAGAAGGTCCCTTTGCGTTGATTATTTGCCCGTCTAGAGAACTTGCTAGACAGACTTATGAAGTGGTGGAGGAGTTTTTGGGTCCTATGAAAGAAGCTGGCTATCCGGAGTTGAGGCCATTGCTTTGCATTGGTGGAGTCGATATGAGGTCGCAGTTGGAGATTGTGAAGAAGGGTGTCCATATTGTTGTTGCTACGCCCGGGAGGTTGAAGGACATGCTAGCAAAGAAGAAAATGAATCTCGATAACTGCAGGTAACTACTATTACTTTATATCATTATCAATTAATACTATGCTTGTGGATAAGCTCTTTTGATTGCCATGATTCTGTTTTTGTGTTCTCTTAGTGAAACATACTTAAGATGCTGCATCTGTTTTTTCAGCATTGAATTTTATATTCTAATCAAGTTTCGTGTCATTTATACAATTTTGAGTTTCTGGTCTCTTGTTCACATGTCCAATGGCCAGTCCTTGTCTTAGATATGTGATGGGAATATGGGATGATAAACATGTTGGAATAAACTATTTAACAAAAAATGTTGGAATAAACTAGTAATCTACTTTAGCCAGTGGTGGGCAGCAACAGTTTGTTATTCATTGATGGATGTAAATTTTCATGACCCTTTTATTCATAAATAAGGGAGGGAAAGTCTCAATTACCTACTGGACTATGAATTTATCTAGTCGGTTGTGATTTTTTTGCCAGATAACTTCTTCAGTATTACAGGCTTACATATATCCCCGTAATTTTACTTTATATAGTTAATATTTTGAATTTATCATAGCAGTATTGTAATTTCCTGTTCTTTGATATAAATGCAAATTGATATGATATTGAAAGGTTCTGCATGAGTTGTTTGATTGTTTGCATCAGAAATATCTGTTGTTTCCTTCAATGATATTTTCATATTTGTTTTGCATTTAGTTTTGTGATACTGTTACTGGCTTACTGCTATGGTCTCATCAAATTCCAATGCTTTGTTCCCATTCTTGACACACACTTCTCTACCTTTTTACTCTTAGAAGTCGTCTCATTTTATGCCATTGCACCAGAGGACAAGAAAAGTTATTGATGTTGTTGTTCTTTCTCTTCTTCAGGTATTTGACATTGGATGAGGCAGATAGACTGGTAGATTTAGGGTTTGAGGATGACATAAGGGAAGTCTTTGATCACTTCAAATCTCAAAGGCAAACACTTCTATTCTCTGCTACTATGCCCACAAAAATACAGAACTTTGCCAGAAGTGCTCTGGTAAAGCCTGTCACTGTTAACGTTGGAAGAGCAGGAGCTGCAAACCTCGATGTCATTCAGGAGGTTGAGTATGTAAAACAGGAAGCTAAAATAGTTTATCTCCTGGAGTGCCTACAGAAGACACCACCTCCTGTTCTGATTTTTTGTGAGAACAAGGCTGATGTGGATGACATTCATGAATATCTCCTCCTAAAGGGAGTTGAGGCTGTGGCTATTCATGGAGGCAAAGATCAAGAAGAGAGAGAATATGCAATATCGTCCTTCAAAGCAAGCAAGAAAGATGTTCTGGTTGCCACTGATGTTGCCTCAAAGGGTCTGGATTTTCCTGACATTCAACATGTGATAAACTATGATATGCCCGCAGAAATTGAAAACTATGTTCACAGGATTGGAAGAACCGGAAGGTGTGGTAAGACAGGAATTGCAACAACCTTCATTAACAAAAACCAAACGGAGACCACACTCCTTGATTTGAAGCATCTACTGCAAGAAGCAAAACAGAGGATACCTCCTGTTTTGGCGGAGCTAGATGATCCAATGGAAGATGGAGACACGATAACTAATGCAAGTGGAGTTAAGGGCTGTGCCTATTGTGGTGGGCTTGGTCATCGCATCCGTGATTGCCCCAAGTTGGAGCATCAGAGATCGCAGCAACTTGCTAACTCTAGAAGGGATTATTTTGGTTCTGGAGGATATAGGGGAGAAATCTGATATAGTTACAGCTTCTTCAGCTGATCTGGTTTGCAGGATTTTATTTTTGTTTTCTGTCAAACATCTTTAATGGCATTGTCAAATGAAAAATGCCGATATTATTGTATAGCAGAATGACAAAGTAATCTTGGTTTACATCTATTGGAAAATCAGTTTTTGCGAATAGTTTCCTTTCAATCAAGCAATTGTTTCTTTTCATTAGCATATCTGCCTTTCATGTAGAGCTTCAATTACGAGCAGTAAGAAAATCAGACATGCCCTGTTTCTGGTTGGTAAGAAATATTACTAGGTCTGATAATGATCGTTAATGAAATGATCATAAGGAACTCAAAAAGGTCAAGTTCTAGCTAATTTTGAATCGTTATGATTAATTTTTTTCTTTTTGTTTACTTCATCAACGTTTCATTACATCAGGTAAATTATACGGAAAATGCTATTTAACCCACCATTTTGTACCTCCTTCATTGTCCCTCTTTAAGTGGCAGCATTTAATTCGTCTAATTCCCTTCCAAAAGTGCATTTCTCAAAAAACAACTTTTAATGCATCCACTAGTTTGTTGTCACGTCAGGTGGATTAAAGAAGGTGGGTTAAAAAGAAGGGTTATATAGCATTATTCAAATTATATATGGAAAATGAACAGAAATTGAGTGTATACAATATTATATTTATGCATGGTGACATAAAAGATTTCATGTTAGTTGTTAGAAGTTCAATCATTATAGTATTAGTTTATTGCATGTTTTTAAGGAGCAAACTTCCCAGACCTAAACACAGCTTTAATAAATTTATCCCTAAGCATAGTTGTCAAGTCGAGACTCATATCGAAAAATCTAAATGTTTGATTAGTGAATTGAAAAATCGGGAATTGAATCGAATTCTAAGATTCAGTTTATATGTTTAATAGTATTTATAAAGATGTATACTCACATAATTTTTTTATGAAATTTCAAATATTGCTAAAACGTGCATTATATGACTATTTAACATAACAAAAAGTCTTAACGGAAAATTAGAGTATTGTTAGTAGAAGTGCTTAACAAATTAACTATTGTTTAGCTTAAAATAAAATTATTAAATTGAAAATAACATTAAAAGATCTAAAATAATAGTCTAGGTAATAGTAAGTTTCTGCTCTGCAGAATAGTCCCCCCTCTGTGATAGAGAATTCCGATGGATTTGGCTTCTCTTTGTCAATCACTATCTCTATCTGATGATGAAGATATCGTGGCTTGTGACCTAGGAGAGAAGGCGAGAAGTGCTGGTGAAAGCAAGATTGCCCATTCATTGATTGGGAAGGTGCTATCAACAAAGAAAATTAATAGAGAAGGCTTTATCTCTAGGATTAATTTTCTGTGGAAGACGAAGACACCAAATGGCAGTAGAAAATGTTGGTGTTAATTTGTTTATCTTTCATTTTGGGTCGATTGAGGATAGACAGCGGGTGCTTTGTGGAGGCCCTTGGAGACATCAGGAACATCTCATTGTGCTGGAAATTCCTACAGGACTTGGAGATTACACCAGCATGAAATTTGATACTAGTTCCTTTTGGGTTCAGATACATAACCTCCCATTAATGTGTCTGAACAGAGAAGCAGGCTTGTCGTTAGGGAGTAAAATAGGCCAGGTAGAGGAGGTAGACCCAGGGGCAACTGGTGATTGCCTGGGAAAGTACATTCGGGTGAAGGTGAAGATTGATATCACCAAACCTTTGAAAAGAGGGTTGAAAGTCAAGGTTGATGAGATGGGAACTGTTATAATAGCCTTGTTAAGGTACGAAAGACTTCCTGAGTTATGCCTTAATTGTGGGATCATTGGTCATCCGTTGGTCGAGTGTGCAGTCAAGAGAGGAGTGGATTGCACTACCTACAAATACAATGATCTTATTAGAGCTGGGCAAGTGCAAGGAGTGGGGAGTAGGGGGAAACGTATGCGGGGCCATTCGGAGAGTAAGGATACTGCGGTGGCCAAGCAGTATGACAAACAACCGCCATGGAAGGAAGCGCAGAAGGAAGAAGGTGGTGACGGTTATGGAAAGGGAGATATCAGTGGCGAGATTCAGGGGAAATCAAATATTTCCCTACATTTATCGATGGATAAGGAAAATGCGTTGAAAAAAATTCAAAAATTTCAAATAAAAGATTCTAGTGGAGGAAATCAGGGGGGAATGGAGTTGACTGAGGTGGATGTGAATGAGGAAACAGATAGCAAAGATATTAGTGGGCTAAGGATTGCCAAAGGAGTCAAGAAAGGCGATTATGGGCTGTCTGGGCCCAAACTGAAAAAAAAGATTGGGATTAATAAGCCCACGTTGAAGGCCTCTTCTTCTTTTTCAAGGAAAAGCCAGCTGAAGGGGAAGAGGCAAACTTTACCTTTACTTGACATTTCTAATTTGGTTGAGTTTGGGTGTGGCAATCTGAAGGGCAATGAAGCAAATGTAGTGGGAGGGTCTATTCAAATTGATGCATTATCTCTTCAACGGGACTATGCTTCTGGTGAGAATGAGGCTGTTGATTATCCGGCGGAACCTGTGGATCAGGTTCGCCGATCACAATGAGTATCTTATGCTGGAATGTTCAGGGGTTGGGCTCCCCCCGAACATTCAAAAACCTTATTGATCATGTCAATAAGTTTAAGCCTAGCATTGTTTTCTTGATGGAGACGAGGATGACGGCTAAAGAGATAGAGAAAGTTAGAAGGAAATTTAATATGGAGGGGTGTTTTGGGGTTGATTGTGAAGGGAGGAGTGGAGGTCTAGGGTTGTTATGGAGTGACCCAGGTTCTATTTCTGTTCTTAGTTCTTCAATTCATCATATTGATTGTTCGGTGGATGGAGGGAATAATGCGAGATGGCGTTTTACTGGTTTCTATGGAAACCCAGTGCAATCGTTACGAATTCATTCATGGACTCTACTGAGAAGGCTTAGTACGATGTGGATGGGGCCGTGGATTTGCGGAGGGGATTTCAACGAAATTCTTGTGAACGAAGAGAAGAGTGGTGGTGGTATGAGGCCTGATTTCTTGATGAGAAACTTTAGGGAAGCCTTGGAGGATTGTGGTCTAGCTGATGTTGAAAGGAAGGTTCATGAGTTTACGTGGTGGGGAAATAGAGTGAATGGCGTTATTCGTGAAAGATTGGACCGTTTTGTTGTTAATGAAGATTGGCAAAGGAACTTCCCCAATTCTGTGGTCCAGAAGCTTGACCTGAGTGGTTCGGATCATAGACCTATTGTGTTATGTTATGATAAGCATAATATGGTATGGGGCAGTAGGAGAGGACAGAACTCGAGATTTCATTTCGAAGAAGCGTGGACAGTAAACGGAGATTTCAATGGGGTGGTATCTGATGCTTGGCATGGGAATGGAGTGTCGAGTGAGATGGGTAATGTACCGGCGAAATTAAAGAGCTGTGCGAAAGTGTTCCAATCCTGGGGGAAAATGCATGGGAGATTCTTGAAGCATGATATTGATAGAAAGAAAAAGGAACTCATGGTGCTGCTCAAGGATCCAAATCCTAATGTCTCCATGGATGTTGTTAGAAGAATAGAGAAGCAGCTTGAGGAATTACAGCTGCAGGAAGAGTTAAGATGGAAGTAGAGATCTAGAGTGGAGTGGCTTGCTTCAGGGGACAGTAACACGCGGTTTTTCCATATGAAAGCCTCTAAAAGAAGAGCCAGAAACAGGATTAGAGGGTTAAAAAATGATGCAGGTATGTTAAGGGAGAACCCTGTGGAAGTGGAAGCTATTATCCAAGAGTACTTCAGTACTATTTTCAAATCCTCTAGTCCTTCTGAGGAGGATGTTGAAAAGGTTACAAGACATGTTACCTCTTCCTTAAATGCAGAGGATAACGATATGTTGTGCAAAAAGTTCACTGGAAGGGAGGTGCTGGAAGCTTTGAAAGAGATGCCTGCCACTAAAGCTCCGGGGAAGGATGGGTACCCAGCGCTTTTTTTCCAAAAATACTGGAATATAGTAGGTAGAGAGGTTACTGAGGTATGTTTAAGATTCTTGAATGATAATATCCCTATTAACTGTATCAATGAGACCATCATTGCGTTGATACCGAAAGTTAAGGTTGCTGATTGTATGAATCATTTTCGACCCATTAGCCTTTGTAATGTGTTGTATAAGATTGTGTCTAAGTGTTTAGCTAATAGACTTAGAGGTGTGTTGGATAAGGTGATTGATAGTGCGCAGAGTGCGTTTGTCCCGGGTAGATTAATAACGGATAATGCATTAATTGGCTTTGAATGTATCCATGTTATTAAACAATCTACAAAGAAGAATTTTGGTCCCCTAGCGCTAAAGTTAGATATGTCTAAAGCCTACGATCGAGTAGAATGGGGTTTTGTTGAGAAAATGATGAGAAAGATGGGTTTTGCTGAAACTTGGATTGCTAAAATTTCGAACTGCATTTCTTCTACCACTTTTTCTTTCATTCTGAATGGTGGTGTTAAAGGAAATATAGTTCCAGGAAGAGGTCTCAGACAAGGAGACCCCTTGTCCCCCTATTTGTTTCTGATTTGTGGACAGGGTCTTTCTAGTCTTATTAATGATGCTGTGGCTACTAATAAAATTCATGGGATTGAGTTTGGTGTTAACTGTCAGGTCTCGCACCTTTTCTTCGCGGATGATAGCCTCCTTTTTGCCAGAGCTTCTGAAGATGAATGCAGGGTCATCAGAGACATCCTTACTACATATGGGAAAGCTTCTGGGCAGCTTATAAACTTTGATAAGTCTGCGTTGTCTTTCGGGAAGGGGACTGATCAGAGAACTAAGGAGAAGATCCAGCAGATTTTGCAGATTCAAGTGGTGAGATGTCACGAAAAATACTTGGGTCTTCCCTCTTCTATTGGCAAAAGCAAAGGTGAGAGTTTTAAGTCCATCAGAGAGAGGATTTGGGTTAAGCTTCAAAGCTGGAAAGGTAACCTTTTCTCTAGTGGAGGTAAGGAAGTAATGCTTAAAGCTGTTATTCAAGCTATTCCTACGTATTTTATGAATTGTTTTCGCCTGCCTTTGAATTTAATTGCTGATATTGAGAGGTTGTGTAATAGATTCTGGTGGGGTAGTTATGAAGGGAGTAGGAAAATTCATTGGGCTAAGTGGAAGACTTTATGTGTGCCTAAATGTTTTGGTGGGATGGGTTTCAAAGATATTGAATGTTTTAATAAAAGTCTTCTTGCTAAACAAGGGTGGAGAATTTTAACTGATACGCAGAGCCTTGTTGCTAGAATGTTTAAGTTTAGATATTTCAAAAATGAAACTTTTTTGACTGCTAAGTGCCCGAGAAATGCGTCGTATACATGGAAAAGTATAGTCTGGGCTAGGGAGATTTTGGAAGCTGGCTTAAGATTGAGGATTGGAAACGGGTTCTCTGTCCGTATTTATCAGGATAGGTGGATTCCGAGAGAGAGTACTTTCAAGGTGATTGGGGATCAGATGTTGGGTAGAAATGCCCTAGTGAGCAATTTGATAGGTGTTGATGGTCAGTGGAATGTGGAATTGCTTAATCTTGTTTTCTCTGAGGAGGATTGCCAGATTATCCGAGCTATCCCCTTGCCTATTTCTGATCAGCCTGATATTGTTCGATGGCACTATGACACTAGAGGGAATTACAGTGTGAGGAGTGGCTACAGGGTGGCGTGGGAGAGGAAGAGCATTCCTTCTTGCTCGAATAATGAGAGGAATATTAAATGGTGGAAGAGTCTTTGGAAGCTTGCTATCCCTTCGAAGGTGAGAATCTTCTTATGGAAATGTTTCCAAAACTGGATTCCTGTTAGAGATAACTTGCAAAGAAGAGGTATGGATATTGATACTAGCTGTCCTAGATGTGATAATAGGGTGGAGTCAAGTATCCATACGCTGTGGTTCTGCCCTAAAGCAAAGAATGTGTGGAGTAACTGGGTCATGACTGGGACTTTACATCCTCATAAAAACTGGACCATCCAGGATTTGATGACCCGTGCTTTTGATGTACTTGAGAAGGGCGACTTTTTGATTTTCGGGGTCATATTATGGTGCATCTGGAATGACAGAAATTCATGGCTTTTTGGTACAGGCAGTAAACCTGCAGATAAGATTATAGAGTGGGCAGTGAGATATATAGAGGACTTTCAGAAGGCTCAGAAGGGTGGACAAAACTTGATGAGAAGCAGGGTACCTTCTGCAATTAGAGAGACAGATAAACGGTGGGTGCCGCCTGGCAGAGGTGTTTATTGCATTAATGCTGATGCAGGTTTTAATGTCAAACAACAAAAGTTCAGCACTGGGGTGGTTATCAGAGACTGTGAAGGGAAGGTGTAAGCTGTTGGATGTAAGCGTTATAATACTAAGATGGAGGTGAGGGATGGTGAAGCTCAGGCTATTCGGGATGGTATTGTTTTAGCACTTGAAGAGGGTCTTATTCCTTTTGAAGTCAAATCTGACTCAAAAGTGGCAATAGATAACTTCAACAACACAAAGGAGGTGCTACGTAACGATATTAATCTGATAGTTAGTGATTGTAAAAGTCTTATTAGTGAAGGCTGGTGTAAAGGTTTCTTTTATACCAACAGAAATGCTAACTCTGTTGCGCATGCCTTGGCTAAGAAAGCCTTATCTGAGATTAGTTGTTGGTTAATTTGGAGGGGGTCTGTCCCTGCCGATATTGCTCCTATTGTTGTGGCTGACACTACAGCTGTTGATTAATGAAATTGATCCTTTTCCTTAAAAAAAATAATAATAGTCTAGGTAGCCATCATTCTGAAATTCAAGGCTGTCATCATTTTCATCGATATCCTTATCTTCCACCGTAGCTAAGTCGCTTTCAAATTCTTTTTATCTTATTATGCTCTTTTTTTCATCTTTTATTTATACTTGGTTGTACTGTTATTTGTTCTTTTATTCTTTTATTCTTTCTTACTTTTTGTTTTTGTTTTATGAATCGGGTGAATCACACGATTCACCTGTTCATTACGATTCACTATAGATTCAGTAGATTTGTCTCATATACGGTTTGATTTGCGATTTACTCAAATATTCAAATCTATTTGGGGTGAATTGTATCGAATTGTACGATTTTGATAACAGTGTCCCTAAGTATTAATCCTGATAACATACTTGAACATTAATGTTTTTCTAGATGTTTTTTTTTCAAAGATGGTAATCGACTTTTTCGAATCTCAATTGTTAGTTGTTATTTACGGAGGCGTGATTTGAATCCACAAACTCTTGATGCACTTAGAGATGTCTTAACCATCCAAACTAGGCCCACATTTGCGGTTATTTCTGATAGAACACAAACATAGAAATCTTCTTTAATGGTCTTGATCATTCCTTATTGACCCCTTGATTGCTGTAATATCTTTGTGTATAATTATTTGAGAAATTTGCACAAAATACTTTTTTTAAATTTATTTGTTCTCATTATTTCAATTCTAAAATTTTATATTTTTTGATACAGGTCGATCTTAAAGGGTCGCCCGTACTGTTTTTCCTGCACAAGTAACAAATATAAGCTCAAAGGACCTCAGGCTTGCTCAGCCTGAAAGCCACTCCGATGCTTAAGTCAGAGAGGGTTTTTTGGTAGGTAAATGAGTGTAAGAGTATTTAAGTCTGATTTGTGCTTACCCTTCTCAGCATTCGGTGGCTTCCTTTTATAATGAGTTTAAGGCGGTTGTTATCTGGGAAATCGTGGGTTTGTCCCACGATTATTGATAATGGTGAAGGCACGTTCCCGATTATCCCGGGTAGTGGGTCTCAGGGAACGGAGTGGATGAGGTCGCCTAAATGGCAGACCTGGATAAGTCCGCCCGAGACAGACATGGGCGATACTCGTACTGTCGCTGGGCGATGGGAGGTTTGGAGACCCGTTGGGCGAGCATAGCATTCGTTAGGCGATGCTTGGAGTTTTGATATTATTAGGGCGGTATCAGATGTCCCCCCCTGTAATCTTGCTAAGTCAAAGACTTGAAGCGCCAAATTTCAAAATTCGAATTTCCGAAATTTTCGAAATGATTTGAATTCCAAACGTTTCCTTCAACGGTTACGAATTTGAAGCGTTTTCTGACTATAAAAGAACGCGACTTTTGGTTTTTCATTGATTATTTCGAGGAGTTTCCTGCTGTCAGGCATTCGAGTGTCTAACTTGGCGTATAAAAGAGGTACTTATTCTTTAATTTAAAATCTTTTACTCTTGATTTTTCTTTCTGATTCTCTACTTCTGTTGATTTATTTCTCCAGCCAGGCTTTCTTCGAGTTACATAGCACCAGACTTTCTCTTTTGATCAGTAAGTGGCTTAGCTATTTTTCTTTGTCTTCTTGTTTCCTTCTTCTTGTTTGCTTTCAGATAGTATATTTTTAGGATGTCTACATTAAAGGTTTCTGTGTCCTCCCCTTCTTCTTCCTCTTCTTCTGAGAGTTCTGCCAGTGACCCAACTTACCCTGTTCCTCTTGCTACCCTCGTTGAGTTGTCATCTGACGAGGAAGGGTTGTCTCAAAAGGTGATCCCTGATAGTGAGGAGGGTGTTGATGACAGAGAGCCAGAGGGCGAGGCTCCCCTTGAGGATGCTGGTGAAGATGAGGCCGGAGACGGTGGACTGGGTGATGACGAAGGAGATGAGGAGGATTTTGTTTTTAAGAGACGTAAAGTCTCCTCTGGGACATCTTCTAGTAAGAAAAAACCTTTGTCTGAGTGGACCATCAGTCTGGGTCAAGAAGCCCTTGTATGGATTAGGGCGAGGTACGAAATTCCTCCCTTCATTGGCCTTCGGATTCCATCTGAGGGTTCGGCTGTTAGCCAGGTCTTAAAGGATGATGAACAGTTGCTTTTTGTTGAAGATTTTGAGGCGGGTTTAAGGCTACCACTCGATCTCTTCACCCAAAAAGTGTTCGATAATTTTAAGATCCCCTTAGGTCAACTCCATCCTAACGCCCACCGTCACTTGACATGAGTTTTTATTCGTGGACTCCAACTGAAGAGACAGGTGGGCTACGAGATTGTTAGGGCGATCTATTCTTTGGGGAGGAAGAAAAGCGATGAGTTCTTCTACTTGCAACCCGGAAGATCTCCCTTCACTGGCCTTCCCAATTCTTTGAAGCGGTGGAAAGGTTCCTTTGTCATCGCCAAGAAGGAAGGGGGTTGGGGTTCCATTCCGAATGTTTTTGTGGAAGGGCCCCTAAAGTTGGAAAAGGCGAACCTGAGCGAGGTTGATAAAGAGACGTTGCGTCTGCTTCGAGGTGGCGCTAAGGTGCACGTAGTGAATCTGATAGATTCCTACTTTGGCTGGGACCAAAGTGTTGCCTCCAGGAGAAATAAGAGAGTGCAGGGTGGAAAAAGGGGGAAGAGGAAGAAGAGTGAGGATAGGAGGGAGACATCGCCTAATAATGGAGACGAGTTCCCTGACATGGGCGAACCACTTCTTTCTTCCCCTCTTAATATTTCTTCTATGCCTCTTAGTCCTTCTGGTACCTTGTTTGTACCATGAAGCTTTTATTTCCTTTAATTTTTGTGAAGCGTTTTCTGAATTTTGTTTACTTTGACTTTTCAGTGCCGAACTTCAAGGAACTTCAGCAGAAGGTCATGGAGGATAGGAAAGCTCGCCGGGAGGCTCGAGAGAGGGAGGCCCTTCCCCAAGCTATTCCCAAGCCGATTTCTGAGGCTAAGAAGGCGCCTGCCGAGAAAGGAGGCGATGTTCCTTCCTCGGCTGGAGGCAAACCACCTTCTTCTCAGAAGGGTGATGAATCTGCTCCCACTCCTAGGGTGGTGCTGCCAGGCTTCCAGATAAAGGAACCTGTCACAAGCCCTCCTCCTCCTGCTGTTCCCTCTTACACCGGGAAGGGGAAGGATAAGATGGAGGTTCCTGCGAAGGAGAAGCATTCCAGGTCCCTTCCTTTGGCTCCCCAAACTGCCCCGGCTGCTTCGACCGGCAGCAAAAGGCGAGCTCCTTCTTCAGGGGGCGAAGATGCTGAGGGGGAAGGACCCTCTATGAAAAGGCCCAAGAGGGATGTAATGGTGACTCAGGTCGACCTGCTCCTTCAGAAGTATGGGGTTGATGCTACTGTGCGTTGTCCTGCCGTTGCCCACGACATCTTCCGGGGTTCCTGCTGCCCTTCGGATGTTGATTACTATTTGAAGATGCCGGACAACGTACTGATGGACGATTGTTTCTCTAACCTGGCAAAGGTGATTATTTTCTAACTTTATCATTTTGCCTTTTTCCTCCTGTTATGGTTATTTTCTAACTCAGTTTTATTTTATGTTTAGGTTGCCTATGCCATCCGTCAATACCGCTCCAACCGTCTTAACGACGAAGAGATGCAGGTGAAGATAAAGACGGAGTACAAGCTGCTGAAGGGAAAGTATGACTCCCTCCGCAGCGAACATGGCGGGTGCACTCAGAAACTGGACTCTCTTCGTGCTGATGTGGATAGGTTATCCAGAGAGAGGGAGAGTGCTGTGAAGCAGCAGCGTGTGCTATCTGAGGAGGTCGCCCGCCTTAAGAAGGAAAATAAAAGTCTGGCGGCAGAGGTGGTGTTGAAAAGTACTGATTATGACGATCTCAAGAAGGAGTTCGACACCACCGTCACGGCCCTTAACGAAAAAGTCTCTGTTGCTGAGAAGAGGCTTTATTTGAAGCGGGGCAGGCTGATTCGTGAGAAGGAGAGGCGTCGCCGTAACACCGCCCAGCTAGCCAATGATCTGACTGACTTCACTGAAGCCATCGTGGGTACCTATTTGGAGCGTCATCCTGATGGGGACGTTGAATTCTTATATGGCTTTCCCGAGGGGGTTAACAGTGAGAGTGAGCCAGATTCTCCCCAAGACTTGTTTGTCTCTATCAAGCCTGAGAAGGGTGAGAATGCTGCTGAGGTTGCCGAACAGTCTGTCCCAGCGGCCAGTGATTCTGTCAAGGTTGGCGAGGGGCCACATGTACCTGGTTTGGGGGGTAGTCCTGAGGAGAAGGACTTCGGCTTGCTTATATCTTCGGAGCGGCCTTTTGCTGCTCTGGACTTATTGGATCGGCCTTCTGATCTGGAGTCTATCCTTCCAGGGTCCGATCCTCTTAGTCTTGCCGATGTCCCTTCTCCCACCCGTTCTGGCAACATTCATGTTGATGCTTCTTCTTCAGCCAGGCGGGGTTCGCAGGAGGGGCTATCTGTCCCAAATATTTTGGAGGGGAACAAAGAGGCTGCCCCGGAGAAGGTTGAGCCAGAGATCAAGCTTTAGATTCCTCTTTCTCCCTTTAGTTTTTGTATAGGAAGAATTTTCCTTTCTTTTTTTTTTTTATTTTGTCCTTGTAATTTTTTCGGAGGGCGTATTTTACCCTCTTTTAATATATATATATTTCTTTATTCTGCTCTTTTTGCATTTTTATTGGGCGATGTTTGCTTAGATCGCATGTATTTATTGTTTCCTTTGTGGGGATGAACTCGTCAGTTCCCCCTTTTTTGGAAATATTTTGGTTAAACAATAATTCTTAGTGATAAGATAATATCTGTGAAATTTCCTTGTCCAAGCAAGGGTAAATTAATATATACTTTGTAGAACTGTGAATACAATACTGTGATCGAAACAATCACTTGAAGGAATTAAAATGTAGTACTGTGATGAAATATCACTTGGAGGAATTTGAAATACAATGCTGTGATGGAATATCACTTGGAGGAATTTAAATGCATACATACTAAATGACTAATCATGCTGAGAGGTGAAGCACTGTTGCTAAATTTTCCTTAAGTTGTTGGCGTTCCATGCTCTGGGTATGGTTATTCCCATGGAGTTGGTGAGTTTGAATGTTCCTTCTTTAATGACCTTGCTGATGGTGTAAGGTCCTTCCCAATTTGGTTGCAGCTTTCCGGTCCCTGCTGCTCCCTTCATAACTTCGGTCTTTCTCATGACGAGGTCGCCTAATTCGAACTTTCTTTTTTTTTCACATGGCTGTTGAAATGTCTTGCCATTTTCTGTCTGTAGGCTTCCATCCTGATATCTGATCTGTTGATCTTTTCGTCCAAGAGGTCCAGATTGTTCCTGAGCTCTGCTTCATTTTCAACTAAGTTTAGTTGGTTGTCTTCTGTCCTTGGCGTGGGTGCGCCGATCTCTACAGGAATTACAGCCTCCGTTCCATAGGCTAGGGCGAATGGAGTTTCGCCCGTTGATTCTCTAGGGGTGGTACGGTAGTTCCATAGGACGCTGTAGAGTTCTTCTACCCATCTTCCTTTGCACTCGTCTAGTCTTCTTTTTAGTCCGGCCAGTAGGATTCTGTTAGCCACTTCGGTTTGCCCATTTGATTGTGGATGGTAGACCGAAGTGAACCTTAGGTCGATCTGATACTCGGCACAAAACTTTCTAAATCCTGCTGAGTCGAACTGCTTTCCGTTGTCTGTGATCAGCACCTTCGGTATTCCAAACCTGCACAAGATAGATCTAAAGAAAAAGTTAGTTATGCGTTGTTGGGTGATTTTTGCCAGTGGTTCTGCCTCTATCCACTTGGTGAAGTGGTCGATTGCCACTACCAGGAACTTCCGTTGTCCTGTGGCCAAAGGGAGAGGTCCCAGGATGTCCATACCCCACTGGGCGAACGGCCATGCACTGCCGATGGGTTTCATTTCTGAAGCTTGCTTTCTCGGTACCAAGGCATGTTGCTGGCAAGGCCAGCATCCCCTTACTAGCGTTGTAGCTTGTTCTTTCATCGTGGGCCAATAATAGCCTTGTAGCAGTGCTTTCCTGACCAGTGTTGATGCTCCGTCATGTGCTCCGCAGGTCCCCTCATGTAATTCTTTCATGATGTACTCTCCTTCTTCTTTGTTCACACATCTTAGCCAGGGATGGGTGAATGAACGTTTGTACAGCTGGCCGTTGTATATTCCGAACTTTGATGATAGTACCACTATTCTTTTGGCTTCCTTCTTATCCTCGGGGAGTATTCCATTAGCCAGGTATGCTGTGAGGGGGGTCATCCAGGTTTCTTCCTCTTCTACCATCAGTACTTCGCCTTCTTTGATTTCTCCTTGGAAGCTAGGCTGTCGTTTAATTTCATGAGGGATATTTCTCATCGAATCGTAATTCTTTGTTGCCGCCCACTTTGCCAATTCGTCGGATCTTCCATTCATTGCTCTGGGTATTTGCTGTAACGACCAGGATCGCCCATTATCGGCAAAGAAGGTTTTGGCTTGCTTGGCGTATTTCTTCAATGTAGCTTCCTTTACTTCGAAGTTCCCTGAGACTTGGTTCACGACCAGTTGTGAATCACTGTAGATCTGGACTTCGGAGATATTGAGCTCTTCGCATAATTGCAACCCTGTTATCAGCGCCTCATATTCCGCAACATTGTTGGAAGCTGGAAATTCGAGTCTTGCTGAGTATTCCATTTGGATTCTTCCTGGTCCTTTGAGCACGACTCCGATGCCCGCTCCTTCTCCGCAAACTGCTCCATCGACGTGTATCTCCCAGGGAGTCGTTTTGTCCTCCATGGGTTCTTTGAATGTTAATTCTGCGAAGAAGTCGGCTAGTGCTTGAGCTTTCAGTGCTTTTCGGGCTTCATAGATAACGCCCAGGCTTCCTATTTTGACGGCCCATTCCGCTATGCGTCCACTTGTCTCTGCCTTCTGGAGGATTTTTCGTAATGGTTGGTCGGTTCGTACGATGACTTGGTGTCCTTCGAAGTAATGTCGGAGCTTGATGGTGGCGGTGTATACGCACAGCGCCAGCTTTTCCAACTTCGGGTATCTCAGCTCCGCATCTCTGAGTACTTTGCTAATGTAGTAGATCGGGTATTGTTCTCCTCCTTTTTCTGATACCAATACTCCTGCTATTGTTTCGTCAGAGCAAGAGATGTATAAATATAACACATCGCCCAGATCTGGTCTCGCCAAAAGTGGGGGCGAGGATAGGAAGTTTTTCAATTCCTCAAACGCCTGCTGGCATTCTGCTGTCCATGTGAAGTTCTTGATCTGTTTCAGGGTTTTGAAGAAAGGCAGACATCGTTTTGCCGAGCAGGACATGAACCGACCTAGAGCCGTGATCCGGCCGTTGAGCTTCTGGACTTCATGTATGCTCCGTGGCGGTGTCATTTTTAAGACCGCTTCGATTTTATCTGGGTTAGCCTCAATACTCCGCTGAGAGACCATGTATCCCAAGAACTTGCCTGCCGGTACTCCGAATACGCACTTTTCCGGATTGAGTTTTAGCTGGTATCTCTTTAGCGTCTCTAGGACTATCTTCACATCTGTTGGGTGGTCTTCAGCTCGGATGCTTTTGATGATCATGTCATCCACATAAACTTCCATGTGTTTTCCTATCTGATCTCTGAATATTGAGTTCACCAGCCGCTGATATGTGGCTCCTGCGTTCTTCAGACCGAAGGGCATCATCTTGTAACAAAATAATCCCTGGTCCGTTATGAAGGCCGTCTTCTCCTGGTCCTCAGGTGCCATGGGTATCTGATGATATCCCGCCTTGGCATCTAGGAATGTATAGAGGGCGTGACCTGCTGTGGAGTCTACTAACTGATCAATGTGTGGAAGCGGGAAACTATCTTTGGGACATGCTTTATTCAGATCTGTGAAGTCCACACACATTCGGTAAGTGCCATTGGACTTTTTTACCATCACCACATTTGCTACCCACTTGGGGTAATAGGCGTCTTTGATCACGTTTGCTGCTTTTAACCGAGCGACCTCTTCTGCGATGGCGAGTTGTTTTTCGGGCGAGTGCCTTCTCTTCTTCTGTATTACTGCCTTCGCGTCGGTCGCTATGTTTAACCGATGACATATGACGTCCGGGTCTACTCCGATCAATTCGCCTATTGTCCAGGCAAAGGAGTCTCCAAGCGATCTGAGGTTTTCTGCCAGAGATCGTTTGATTTCTTCTTCTAGCTCATCTCCAATTTCTATCTCCTTTCCTGGGGATAATTCGATTTTCGCGGTTCGCCCATAATGCTCCGCCCTTTCCTTCTTCTCTGGAGGTTCCATTGTTAGTACTGGCAAGGTTATATGTACTTTCCTGAGAGCTGTAAAGTATGCTTCTCTGGCTGACTTTTGGCATCCTCTGACTTCGGCATCGCCTTCTCTGGTTGGGATTTTCATTAGTAGGTACCTCATGCAAATGGATGCGCACGTATCGTGCAAAAGTGGCCTTCCGAGAATTGCGTTGTATGCAAAGTCCATATTGACCACCATGAATTCTGCTCGGATTTCTTTGTAGATCTCTCCATCCCCCAGTTGGATGTTTATCTCCAGTGATCCTTCCACCTGTACAGATTTGCCTCCTAGTCCCACCAGTGGAGTAGAGACATGTGTCAAATTTTCTTTCTTGAGTCCAATTCTGCCGAACACCTCCATTGTGATCATGTTTACCGAACTTCCCGTGTCCACAAGCATCCGAGATACTTCGAAATTGTTGAGTCGCCCCTTGACAACTAGGGCGTCCTCATGGGGGACTGATAAGCCATGACTATCGCCCTCCGAAAAAGATACGCTTCTGAATTTCTTAGCATTTGGTGCACCTGGGCTAACTGAGTAGACTGTTCTTGCAGCTTTCTTTCTTGTAGTATTGCTGTCTCCTCCGGTCGATCCGCCCATTATTACGTTAACCACGCCTGCTGGCTCTGGTCTGGGTCTTCTGGCGGTTTCTTCTTTCCGCTCTTTCTTTCTTTCTGACTCCGTCTCTTTGGCTTCGGTGTCCCTTTTTACGAACTGGGAAAGGGATCCCCTTTCTATCAGCTTCTCTATCTCCTCCTTCAGGTGCCAGCATTCATCTGTGGTGTGGCCGTTGTCTTTGTGAAATTCACAGTATTTGCTGTTGTCTCTTTTGCTGGCTGATGCAGCGTTCATCTTCCTCGGCCATCTGACCTTCTCTCGGCTGTCTTTTACCCAAAACAGTACGTTGGTTCTGGTCGTGTTCAGGGGCGTATATCGCCTATCTTCGTCTTTTTTTCTTTTATTTCTGAAATGGTCGTTGCCTTTTTCTCCGAACCTCTTTCCTGTGGGCGATCTGTCCCCATTTCTTCTTTCTGCAAACGTTCGTTCTTCTACCCGTCCGAGGCGATTCTCTATCTCTCTCTGGCCATCATCCACTCTGATCTGCGTATGTGCGATGGTCATCAGTGTGGTAAATGATTTTGGTGATTTAGCCAACAATTCCTTTCGTAGGTCGGAGTTGGTAGTTCCATTGAGTAATGCTGTGTAGGCGATCTCCTGGCTCAGGTCTTCTATCTGCATCGCCTCCTTATTGAATCTTTCTACATACTTCCTGAGTGTCTCTCCTTCCCATTGCATGATGGCCAGCAGGTCTGTGGACAGCTTCTTTTGAGGGATGCATGCTACGAATCTAGCCTGGAAAAGTCCTGAGAATTGTTTGAACGTCAGCACTGATCCTGGCTTTAAACTCTGGTACCATTCCTGCGCCAGACCTTTTAAGGTAGTAGGAAAAAGTTTGCATAGTACGTGATCTAAGTTTGTCTGAACATTGATCACCGCTTGGAATTTGTGAATGTGGCTCTTGGGACAGCCTATTCCATCGTATGATTCCAAATTTGGAGGGTATCTGAACTTTGTAGGGAACTCGTGAGAGATGATGAAATCTGCAAGTGGTGAGTCACTTCGAAGAGAGATGTCTACGTCTTCACATCTTATTCCAAGCCTGCTCATGACTTGGCGGACTTTTTCCTCCAGATGCTCTTCTCCGCCTTTGAGGGTGTGTTGTTCATCCATCCAACGTTCTTCGTCTGGAATTACTATGGGGGCGTTTTGTTTCTTTGCTGAATTTTCCGGGGCACCTTCCTCTCGCATCGGTTCTTTTCCCTTGTCCATGGTCGACGTTGACTTCTGTACTGGTGATTTCGCTGATCCCTGCTCTGGCGACTTTAACGAGATACTCTGTTTGATGTCTTTGAGTAGACTGGTGATTTCTAGGAAAGCCTTGAACATTGCTTGGTTGTTGATTGGCTCTTCCTCAGGTGCTATGGCTATCGGAGGTATCGTCTGTCTTATCGCCAGGGGGTCGCTGGTTTCTCCTTCTTCGCTGGTTGGGGGGAACAGATTTAGGGCCGGTGGTTCTGTTTCCCTGTCTTCTCTGTTGGTAGCTGGTAGAGTGTTATCTCGTAGGGGATCCATTCTTGAAAAAGCAAATTCTGAAAAAGTATCTAAAAGGAACGACGAAACTGATAAGTTCCACGTTCACCGCACCAAATGATACAGGTCGATCTTAAAGGGTCGCCCGTACTGTTTTTCCTGCACAAGTAACAAATATAAGCTCAAAGGACCTCAGGCTTGCTCAGCCTGAAAGCCACTCCGATGCTTAAGTCAGAGAGGGTTTTTTGGTAGGTAAATGAGTGTAAGAGTATTTAAGTCTGATTTGTGCTTACCCTTCTCAGCATTCGGTGGCTTCCTTTTATAATGAGTTTAAGGCGGTTGTTATCTGGGAAATTGTGGGTTTGTCCCACGATTATTGATAATGGTGAAGGCACGTTCCCGATTATCCCGGGTAGTGGATCTCAGGGAACGGAGTGGATGAGGTCGCCTAAATGGCAGACCTGGATAAGTCCGCCCGAGACAGACATGGGCGATACTCGTACTGTCGCTGGGCGATGGGAGGTTTGGAGACCCGTTGGGCGAGCATAGCATTCGTTAGGCGATGCTTGGAGTTCTGATATTATTAGGGCGGTATCATTTTTACTCTTTTTTTCTATTATTTTTAGTTGTACTCTCAATTAGCAAAATAATTTATCTGCATTTTTACTCTCCTTCTTTTAAACACATGCACATCTTATTTGTTTCTTTTTTTCTCTCTACTCTTTTTCTTTTGTCTTTTTTTTTCTCTCTTTTTTCTCTTTCCTCCTTTTTTTCTTCGTCTATTTCTTTTCTTTTTCTCTACAACTTTTTCTTTCTCTCTCTCTTCTTCCTCCATTTCCTTCTTCTTTTTCTTTTTCTTCTTCATCTTCTTTTCATTTTCTCTGCAACTATTTTTTTCCTTTTTCTTTTTCTTTTTCTTTTTTCCACATTATATACCTGAATTCTAAATCAAAGAAATTTGAATAAAAAATCAGTAAAAGAGTTTTACTTAAATGAGAAATCTTGTAATTGTGAAAGAGTTCAACAGATAATATGATGGATACTAGATGAGAAACTTCTTCTTCTTCTTCTTCTTTTCTTTGTATGAATTGTAGTATCGTTTTCAGGAATTTTTTTCAACTTTTTTTGAAAAAATCGTCATTTTCTTCATTAATGATGTTTTGACTAGGTTTTCAAACGTTTTTAATTAATTTTAGAAATTGTTTGAAACTGTTTTTTCGAAACTGTTTTATACTGTTCGAATTTTTTTGTAAACGGTTTGAAACTGTTTTATACTGTTCGAAACTGTTTGAAACTGTTATATTTGGACTGTTTAAAAGTGTTTCTTAGAAACTGTTTTATACTGTTTGGGCCCTTTGTAAACGGTTTGAAACTGTATGAAACTGTTATCTTTTAGACTGTTTGAAAGTGTTTTTTCGAAACTGTTTTAGACTGTTTGAGACCTTTGTAAACGGTTTGAAACTGTATTTTAGACTGTTTCAAAGTGTTTTTTTAGAAACTGTTTTAGACTGTTTGAGACCTTTGTAAACGGTGTGAAATTGTTTTATACTGTTCGAAATCTTTGTAAACGGTTTGAAACTGTTTTTTTGAACAGTTTGAAACTGTTATTTTTAGAGTGGTTGAAAGTGTTTTTTAGAAACTGTTTTAGTTTGTTTGAGACCTTTGTAAACTGTTTGAAACTGCATTTGAAACTACACTTGAAATCGTTTGAAACCGCTTTTAATAGATTTTTAATGAGAACAAATAAACTAATAATTTATAGTTTTCTTTATTTTTGGAGAAAGTTCTAATCGTTGAATTTGAATTCGAAGTGAAATTTGAAACGATTTGATTACGAATTAAAAATTCGAGCGGATCAGAAACTAAATTTGAAACTCACAATAATTTTTTTAAAAATAATGATAAAATTAGAGAAATCAATTTGTTTAATTGTTATTAGCTGAAGATTTTAAATTGAATTGCTGAAGTGTTAGTTATTTTTCTTTAAATGAAAAGAAGAAGAAGAAGAAGAAGAAGAAGAAGAAGAAGAAGAAGAAGAAAAAGTTGTAAAGTATAAATGGAGTATAAAAATAAAGAGGAGAGTAAAAAAGTAAATATCTGACACGTTAGGGTAGATAAATCAAGTTGAGATTTTGAGTGCAATAAATGCTAATATTTTACCTATTTAAGTATTCTCCTAATTATCCCTAATTATTTTCCTTTCATACATATTTTGTTTGTGGCTCCTTGATTAGTGGGATTGTTTCTCCCTTAAGGTGTATTTATATCGTAATTATACTCAATCAATAAATACACAATTCTCAGAATTCTATATTGTATCAGAGCTTCCCTCTGCTGAATAGAGAAAAATTCTGACCTAGCCACATCAGTTTTCTTTTCCTCACCAAATACAATTCATCATGGAAACACCATCCAATAACACTCATAAATCTGCCACATCTTCAATTTCAGCAGTGATGGCTCAAGGAAACACCATCCCAACCAATGAGAATTTGATATCTCTCAATGCCTTATCTCAAATCTCATTCAAACTTGCTGAGAATGGTGAAAACTATGCATCATGGAAGTCCCAGATGATCAATCCTTTCTTCGGTTATGGACTCTTTGAATTTGTTGATGGCTCTCGATCCTCCCCCTTACAAACAGATCCAAACTTTCTCTTCTGGAATCGTCAAGATCGTCTTGTGCTTCTGGGCATTCAAGCCACTGTTCATAGCACAATTGGTCCAACAATAAACAATTGCACCACATCTGCTGATGCTTGGCATAAGCTAGAAACCAGTTATGCAAATTGCTCCAACACTCGGATGCTCTCCCTCATGACATCCCTAATGACCAACAAAAAAAGGCAAATCTTTTGCTACCTACATGAGTAGAGTTAAAAGCCTTGTTGATGATCTAGCTCTCATCGGTCATCCACTAAATGATGCTCAAATCATGTCCTACACCCTCAACGGTTTGGGCAATGCCTTTAAAGAACTGACAGCAACAGTTCGTATTCGAGATACTTCCATCTTCTTTGAGGACCTCTACGACAAATTACTCGATGAAGAACTAATTCCGTCTAGTGGTGAGCCGAAGGAAGAAGATGTTCCAATCACCGCACAATTCACCCAAAGAGATTCAGTTCCAGAGGCTACGCCGACAGAAATCGTGGTGGCTACAATAACACTTTCGCTGCCTCAAACAACCATGTTCATGGCTACTCTTCTCCATCTGGTCACATTTATAGCAATCCTCGACGCTCCTCTTACAGACGAGGTACGTATCATTTTAATCCTCAATCTAACTCTTCACCCTGGTATACAAACTCTTATCAGGGAAATCAAAACCAAAATCGTATTGTCTTTCAACTATGCGACACGCCAGGCCACAGTGCAAAATATTGTCGATCTCGCGGCTAACCTTCCTCCAACTACTCTCAATCACTATCAAATATAGATGAAGGAGAATCCAGCCGCACGACCAACAACAACAGTTGGGTCCTTGATTCAGGCGCAACACACCATATCAGCTCGGACCTCCAAAATCTCTCAACGCACTCAAATTATGTTGGCAACGAAGATGTGGTCGTTGGAAATGGTAATGGTATAAGTATCTCTCATGTTGGTTTGTCTACTATCAACTCTCAAACTAACTCATTTAGATTAAGTAATATGTTGTGTACTCCTTTAATTAAGAAAAATCTAATCTCTGTCTCCCAATTTTGCAAACATAACAACACTTCTATTGAATTCTTTCCTAACCATTTTCTTGTGAAGGATCTGACTACGGGGACATTCTTGGCGAAAGGCCGGAGTAGGCGCAACCTCTATGAATGTCCATCCTTGTGCTCTCCTACCAGAATATTCGCCGTTCCACCTTCTACTTGTGTTGCGCTTTCATCTCGTCTTTGGCACCAACGTTTGGGTCATCCATCACTATCAACTCAAAATAAAATCCTAGCTAGCAATAAAATTGTAACTTCAAACTCTCATAGTGACAGTGTGGTGTGTGACTCTTATCTATGTAACAAAAGTCACAAATTAGCTTTTAAAACCTCATCCATTAGATGTGATAAACCACTTGAAGTTATTTATTCAGATGTTTGGGGTCCTGCCCCTATTAGTTCTTTTGAAATTTTTCGGTATTATGTTATCTTCATTGATTATTTCTCTAAATATGTATGGTTATATCCTCTTAAGCTCAAATTTGATGTGAGTAGTATATTTATAAAGTTTAAAGCTCTTGTTGAAAATTTCTTTCGAACTAACATCAAAACTTTGTATACAGATGGCGGTTGCGAATATACTGCACTGTCTCATCTAGTAGCTCATCATGGAATCCAACACCTCACTTCCCCTCCTTACACTCCCGAACATGTTGGGTCTGCTGAACGCAAACATCGTCACATAGTTGAAACCGGTCTAACGCTTCTTCATAATGCTGCTGTTCCTCTTCGTTTTTGGTCACATGCTTTTCAAACCGATGTCTACTTCATAAATTGTATGCCTATCCCCGTACTACATAATGCAAATCCATACCAAAAACTCTTTGGACATATTCCCAACTATACATCTCTTAGAGTCTTTGGCTTCCTATGCTATCCTTGGCTTCGCCCATACAACACACACAAACTCGCACCGCGATCTCGTCCTTATGTATATCTTGGGTTCTCTATTCCTCATCACTCATTCATTTGCATTGACACGAAAACTAACAAAATATTCACTTCTAGACATGTCGTTTTCTTCGAGCACATTTTTCCTTATAAAAATAATGCATATTCAGATTTATGTGATACCAACAGTTCCCTCTTCAAGTTTTTTTTCCACATTTACATGCAGGGACTCGGATACTAATTCACGTAACATCTCTGATTCAGCTTCATTTCGTAGTACACCATCATTGGCGCCGGTACTACTTCCAACCCAATTCCGCACTACTTCACCGCAACTTACTCCTTCATCACCACATGACAAATCCCACTCTGATGCTACGTCCATATGCACATCTGCCACACCTTCCAAGCCATTAGACATAACCCCTATACCATCTGATATACCAAACCATGAAACTACCCAATTTAATGTCAGTCCAACCCCACCACTTCCACAACGTCAAATGATCACTCGTGCCCAAAACAATATGCACAAACCTAAGCTTCCTTTCTCACTTCACACTACAACTTCATCGTTCCCTTCTCAAAACGAGCCTGCCTCCTTCACACAGGCCAACAAACACTCTAAATGGCGTGAAGCCATGCGAGAAGAACTTCGTGCTCTTCAAAACAACAAGACATGGTCCCCAGTTCCCCCATCACCTGCACAAATATAGTTGGCTGTAAATGGGTATATCGGATTAAAAGATTTCGATTGCTCCATCTCTCGTTATAAGGCTCGCCTCGTAGCCAAAGGCTTTCATCAACAACCCGGAGTTGATTTCACTAAAACCTTCATTCTTGTAGTCAAGCCTACAACTATTTGGATAGTTCTTACACTCGCCGTAACTCGTGGATGGACTTTAAATCAATTAGATATTAACAATGCTTTCTTGCAGGGTACTCTCTCTGACAGCATTTTTATGCAACAACCAACTGGATTTGTGAACTCATCCTATCCTACTCATGTATGCAAACTTCACAAAGCTATCTATGGTCTTTTTCAATCTCCGCGTGCCTGGTACAATGAACTTGGCTCTTTCCTAACTGTTAATGGTTTTAAAAATTATCGCAGCGACGCTTCTCTGTTCACATACACATCTGGGTCACATATAATGTACTTGTTTACGTGGAAGATATCATCCTAATTGGAAGACCTCATTCGCAACTTCGTTATTTAGCTGGATGCACATTTTTCTCTTAAAGATCTTGGCCAGCTGAGTTACTTCTTGGGCATTGAAACTCATCGATCAGCTAATGTTATGTTTATATCTCAGCATAAATACATTCATGATATTCTTCATCGTACTAACATGCATGCAGCTAAGGAAATAAACACTCCCCTATCACAATTTGAGACTCTCAAAATTGATGACGGATCTCCTTGGTCACAATCCGACTGAATATCGCCAAGTTCTCGGCTCTCTTCAATATCTGTCACTTACAAGACCGGATATCGGTTTTGTTGTTAATAAACTAGCTCAATTTATGCACAAACCTTCTGCCAATCACTGGAATGCAGTGAAACGTGTGCTCCGTTACTTGAAAGGCACATCATATTATGGAATATTTATCTCTACTCACTCCACGCTCTCCCTCCATGCATTTACAGACGCTGACTGGGTAGGTGATGCCGACACTCGACACTCTACATCAGCCTATGTTGTATTTCTCGGTTCCACTCATGTTAGTTGGAGTTCCAAAAAGAAATCTACCATTGCTCGGTCCTCTACTAAAGCTGAATACTGAGCCATTGCCTCTGCCACCGCCGAGCTCAACTGGATCACAAATCTTCTTCAAGAACTACATATTTCAATTCCTGCTTCACCAATAATCTACTGTGACAACATTGGTGCCACCTATCTCTGCTCAAATCCCGTGTTCCACTCTCGTATGAAGCACATTGCCCTTGACTTTCACTTTGTGCGTAAACATGTTGCTAAGAAATTACTTCGTATCTCTTATGTTCATTCTTCGGATCAACTTGCTGACTCTTTAACTAAACCGCTATCTCGCCAACAATTTCAGCTCCACCGTTCCAAGCTTAACATCCTTCCCGGACCCTTGCGCTTGCGGGGGCATGATAGAACACAAACATAGCAATCTTCCTTAATGGTCTTGATCATTCCTTATTGACCCCTTGATTGCTGTAATATCTTTGTGTATAATTATTTTCCTTTCATACATATTTTGTTTCCATTGTAGCTCCTTGATTAGTGGGATTGTTTCTCCCTTAAGGGTGTATTTATATTGTAATTCTACTCAATCAATAAACAAATAATTCTCAGAATTTTATAATTTCTTTATCATTATAGACTTCTATACATATGTGCATCTTGCCCCACCTATATTGAAGGTCTAGTGCTATTGATTTATCTATTGTGGGTATAGAGTCAGGATGTTCCCTTGAGCCTTCATTTGTGAAGGCTTGAATAAGTTTCTTCTTTCCTGTCATTCTTTGTTGTTAGTGACTCAACTCAATCACATCCTTTAATTCGATTTATCTATCATGATCTATCAATCTCATGTCTGGTCTTTGTTTAACAGAATTGCAGATGTAATAATCTTTGAACAATTGAGAATTGTTAATAATTAAGCAAACATGTCTGTTAATGACAACTTTCCAAGTCTGAAGTGCTCTTCAATTTTTTCCCTCTTTTATGACTCTTGCCTGCAAAGGTACATTTAAAATATACCTTGCAAAAGTTACATGCGTAGGGACTTGTCACCTGAAGGGTCATAACTTAGCAGCAGATAGAACCAAGGAATTGTGCAATAGTTTGAATTTTACATGCATCTGTTTGACTACGTTTACTGTGAAGGGGTTGCCTCATAGTTCCTAAATATATGGAAAGCTACTATAGATTTAAGTATTTAGACTGGAATAATGAGTAATGTTAATGCGGATTCTGATTCTTGTTCTTTGGTCCTACCTCAAACTTAATGCAGAATTCCTGATAATAGTCTTAGTGGATTACCCTCTGATCCAGGCATGAACTTAGTGTACACAATCCTTGAATCCCGAATTGTTAGGTGTTGCGCCTGTAAGTATGGATTGTTTTCTTTTGAGTAACTCGCCGAATTGAATTTTCGATTCAGTTGCTATTTTCTTGACAATTCTGTAGGTTTTGCTCTTGCTACTATGGAGACAAACTGAAACACTCCTATTGCTTTGAATTGATTTAGATAATTTTTTAAGACGGGGCCCTAGTCGTTGACAATATTCACAAATCAATGCGTTAAATCTCAATGCACCGAAGAATCAAGATGCAAACTTAATAAGACTTTTTTTGCTGAATATTTTTGCTCTTGTTATGTTTTGCAGGAAAGATTATGCTGGCAGTGAATATAACAATCAGCTAAATTCTGAAATTAAGTATACATGTATTAGAGATCTGGAGAAATATATGGTTGGGGACGCCAAGCGAAGTGATATGGAGGGGTTTCAACGAGTTATTTGAGCGCGTTTAGATCCATAACCATCCTTTTATGATTGGGAAAAGTTGAAAATTGTTAAAAAAGGGGAAAATAATTCCGTAATTACGCGTGTCTACAAGTAATTTGGGACAACACTTAATTAATTCTCTAAATAACAGTTTGCACTTATTTTCTCATATTTTTTTTCAACCAACACATATTTCTCAAAAACACAAATTAACCGGAATTCTGAAAAATAAAAATTCTCAAACTCAAAAAATAATTCTCAGATCAAGCAACAAAGATCAACGATGGAAAAATTCACTGGGATTTTTCGCCAAAGCTTTCAAACTGAGGGACAGGGATAATAACGGGGTGGTCTCGTATACCCATTTAGAATCGCTGTTCACCCGTTTGGGAGCGAACCCGCCTACCCAGGAGGATGTGGCTACCATGTTGAGTGAGGTTGATCACGACGACGATGGGTGCATAGGCGTGGAGGCTTTGATGAGTCGGATCGGGTCGGTTTGTGACCCGGCTGGAGATGATGATAAGCTGAGAGTGGCTTTTGAGTTTTTTGATACATATCATGACGGGAAGATAACGGCAGAGAAGCTTATTAGTGTTTATTAAGGAATTGGTGATGAGAATTGTGAGTTAGATGACTGTGGGTGAATGATTGTTGAGATAGATAAAAATGGAGATGGGTTTGTTGGGTAATTGATTCTGACCATCATTGAACTTTCGAATTTTTTCATTTCAGTCACTAAACTATTTTTTTTTTCATTTTGATCACCGAACTTTCATTTTTTTTCATTTTGGTATTTCAGGCCAAAAATGCTTAGGTGGCATCCGGAATTTGACATGTGACAACCGTATTTTACAAGTTTTATTTTAAAAATTTATCATACATACATAATTTCACTTTGAAAATGAATTTTTAGATCAAATAATGCATAAATGGCAAATTTTCAGGTAAAAAAAAATTAATTCCGGCTGCCAGCTAAGCATTTTTTGCCAGAAAATACCAAAATGAAAAAAAATAAAAGTTCAGTGATCAAAATGAAAAGAAAAATAGTTTAGTGACTGAAATGAAAAAACTCGAAAGTTCAGTGATCTTCAGGATCAATTACCCTGGGTTTGTTAGTGGATTTAGTATTGCACTTCAACTATTTGTTAAAATGCCTATGTGAAACAATAACAAAAATTGTCTTTGCTAAAATCCAATGTTTGGTATAATTGTTGCAGACTCTAATCTAAAATTACTAATCCACTATTTTTATTTTGCATACACTGACTTTGACTTTAACTAGAGTGTGTAGGAAATAACAATAGAAATTCTATAAGTTCCAAAATTTAGTATAATTGTTGGAGGCTTTTGTTGGGTTTTTTCGGTTCATAACGCAGCGGAATTTCAAAAATTTATCTAAAAACCCAAACCAAGATCCATGTAATTCGAATTAACAGAATAAGTACTTACTTGTATGTCGAATTCAACAGCAATGTAGGAAGGAAGGAGGTGGTTCACTTTGGTGATACCTGGCCTCGGATCAGAAACGCCTCCAAAAGAACGCGTCCTCTACGAGTATCCACACGAACAGACCTTAACCAAAACTAGTGCTTGTGTGCTAGCACTATTGCTTCACAAGCAATTTCAAATTTTAGTGATTTAGTGAATAATGAATTTCGTGATTCTCAAACCAATTGCTTAATGTGTATTTATAGTGATACAACAACACTAGGGTTTGAGACAAATTCGAATTTCAATCTCATTGCAATTCTACAAGTTTATGTTTATCAAAAACTCCTTTTTGATAATCATCCATATATATATTAATTACTATATTTATTATCTTTCAAAAATAATAAATTAAGGAAAACACTGATTCTTAAATTTCGAATTAATATATATATATATATATATATATATATATATATATATATATATATATATATAATAATTAATCACTTAATCACATTGGGCTTTGTACAACCCATAACTGTTTTGGGCCTGTTCTTAGTGTGCGACCCTGTAGGTTCATATAATGTTGGCAGTAGGCTCGAAATCCCTATTTCAGCCCACAAGTCATAAGTGGCCTCTAGCAAGACATTATGACTACCCAAGTTATACGAATATCGATAATCTGATTTAACCATTTACAATAATATTTTAATCTCTTTATCTCTCGATATCCAGATTGAATATAAGGCATAGTTCTGTCATCCTTCTAATATTCAATCATTAGTTTCTTGACTCTAAGTAGACTGAAAATGATAACTCCTTATCAATTAGCACGGCCATGCATTTCCTTCAGTCTATCTTCTTCAAGGGGCCCATAGATATCTTACTCAAATAAATAAGGGACAAATTCCTTCTCAGTCACTCACATTTCTCACATAGTTACTTTCATATCCAATGACAATCTATTCCATTATCTTGTTAAAGATAATGTTAGACTGTATCAAAATATGAAATAGCTATGTAGAAATTCATGATGATTTCAAGGTCAAAAGATTATACTAATAGAACTGTAATGAGAATTACTTATGACAGTGATCTATGTAGCATTCTCACAGTGGGTCATCCAGTGCCTTATTTCTTAAATAGCACCTATGATTTGACTTAATATCTCATATACATGATTAGTAAAACATAATCATCAGTCAACATCATACTAGTCTCAATGTTCTATTAAGACTAGGGATATATGGTATATAATTCTTTTATTAAACCTAAGGGTTCTACTATCAAGTCACATACTTGATGACCTTAGAAAGAATTAACCATTCAAGTCTTTAATTATTAATATAAAATGATAAAACTACCAATCAATAAATAACAAAATGATAAAGTCAAAACATGGTCAAACATGATTGACCTAGTGCATATCACTAACAACTTTTGCAAAAACGGTTGACGCTAAGCTTAAATTTCTATACAACTACTATCATTTTGCATACACCTACTCTGGTAGGCAAGTTTCATCGAACACCAATCAAAGTAATTGTGAGTTTATTAACAGAACTCAGTATTTGGTAATATTTTATGTATATCTTGAATATACTTCATATTTTTGAAAAGTTTCTGGTGTTAGTGTGATTGTATATTTTTTATATATTATCTATATACCAGCATAAGTATATTAATGTGAAACTCATTAAATGTTTGTTCAAATAACACGGCCTTTTAGTATACTAAATATATATTTTATGTCTACCAATTAAATAATTTATATATTCTGATTTTATACTTTTGATAGTAACTTGTGTATTACCTTTTGTATGTTGTTTTTGCATAAAATTAGAACCTGTAAATTTTTTTACATATTTTTTGTATAATTTTACTATAACAAATGTATATTTTATGAATTCTAAATTTATGCATCTGATATAACTTAAGTAATATTGTTTGTATACTTTCTGTATTTTAGTATAGAAAATTAAGACCTGTTAAAAACAAAAGTACAAATTTCATAACAAAATATAATATGTTTTACATAAAAAGAACAGTTAAATATTTTAACAACAAAACATAAACAAATATTCAGAAAGATGGTAACCACAATGTTCCTAGGAAATTAATAATCTAGATTACACTGTGAGCTTTAGTAGTTTTTTTGCTTTGAAATATTCCTTCTAGTTAACCTTTTAATAACTTCTTTTCCGCTTTCTATCTTGTCAGTATTTTACATCATTCTATATGAGTAATTATGTATACTTTATGTATACCGTGAGTATGTAATTTATGTATATTTTATGTATATTTTATGTATACCATAAACTAAAGCTAATAGAAAAAAGAGTAGAGGGATATTGGCGGATAATAAACTCTCTGGGTCATTAAGGTTACCTTGAATTACAAAATAATCACTAAACTTCATTTTGTTACAAAACAGTCACTGAACTATACCTTTTGTTACAAAGAGGTGTCATTCATATAAAACGCAATGTTTTTGCTTACGTGGCAAGCCAAAATTACAAAAAGGGACATAGTTCAGTGACCTTTTTGTAATAAAAAGTATAATTCAATGACTGTTTTGCAATTTATGAAAAGTTTAGTGTTCTTTTTGTAACAATATTAGCTTGAAAATGGTGCGTTTTATATGAGTGATACCCCTTTATAGCAAAAGGTATAGTTTAGTAACCATTTTTTAATAAAATAAAGTTTGGTGATCATTTTGTAATTTGAGGTAACCCTAGTGACCTAGGGAGTTTAATATCCGGATATTGGCATAACATCTACAATTGGATTTAGAGGAGTAAAGTTATTGTTGTGGGTGTGTAAAAAAACATGGCTGCTTCGTTGTAATCAACCTTCCATTTCCTTTTTAACCTCGCAATTGACAAATCCTTACACCAATTACTTTCCATCATTACTGTCCCATTCAAATTGAAAATAAAATAGAAGAATCAAATGTTACTAAAGGTGACAAACTGAAAATTAAAAAGAATAATCAAACTGAAAATTGAAAATCAAATAAAACATAAATGTATTAATGTTTTAAAATCATACTAAATTTGTTTCAAAATCATACTAAATATGTTTTTATTAAGAAATAACAAAATTCAAGAAATTAAATTAATGAGAAATTCATAAGAAAAAACAAGGCTTAATACATAGTTTGACCCCTGAACTTGTACCCTTTTACCCATCTAACCTCTAAACTTAACGTCTCACCTATCGAACCTCTGAACTTGTTAAATAATCCGATTTAACCCCTAAACTTGATAAATACGTAAATATTGAACCCCTTCGTGCCACCTGTCACTTGAAACATTCTAGAAGAAATTGTGTACGGAGGGGTTCAATGTTTACGTTTTTATCAAGTTCATGGGTCAAATCGGATTATTTAACAAATTCAGAGGTTCGATAGGTGAGACGTTAAGTTTAGAGGTTAGATGGGTAAAAGGGTACAAGTTCAGGGGTCAAACTATGTATTCAGCCGAAAAAACAAACCAAAAAACTGAACTAAAAGTGTGTTCAATTAATTATATGGAGAATCTCGCATAGTCTATAAATAAAAAACAATCATGACTCCTTTTCCTCTGCTCCAGCACACCTTCGGCCTTAGTCATCTCCATCATCTCCCATCGTCTTTGAGCATTTAAAAGAAATACGTACTGACGATAATGTCCAAAATGCGATGATGTGATTAGAAAGGAGAAGAATAAAAATGAGTAGAATACATATAGGGGCAAGGAAGAAGGTGATGGCTATTTTACGCTCTATTTTGGTAATGTGGCTATAACACATGACATTGAGTAAGATAGGGAAAATATTTGAGAAAATTAGATGTACCACTTGAAAATTGAAAATAATTACATTCAGCACTTGATAGTTGTTTTTATTGGGATCAACACTTTTTTAATGAGGAAATTAAACTGAGTATGTATTTTTGGAAAATATTACCAAAATTTCGTGCTCTTTTTATTTTTGCATAAAACAGATATTCACATTTCTGGTTATCTTTTCTATTTTCTCACTCAATTTCACTTTCAGCCTATGTATTTCTCTAGCCAAATCTACCGCTGGTATCGTCCTCCAATCTGCTGCCAAATGCGTTGTAATACCCCGTGTTTTCAAACATGATTTTTCAGTTTGGTTATCCGTTACAAATTGGTTATTTTCTTGCATTCGTTGTTATTTTGCATTTCAACATTTTTCTTGTTATGTTTCGAACTTGATTCTGAATAATTATATGTTAGAAGTAACACTTGTGATACCTTGGTTGTGTCTTTTTGAGTGTCTTATATATGTCCCATGATATCGTATGTGTTTGATGTTGATTCGATTTATTTTCGGGTATATATCAAAACAGCATTCGCATGTTTTCCAGAACTGCCCTGTTTTAGTAAAACGTTGATATCTCCCAATTGAAATACCGGATAAGACCCATTTTTTAATATGTTGTTCATAAGAGTATATTCTAGCACGTGTTAAATTTTCACGTTTTTTGGATGCTTCTAACTCTCAAAATAATAATTAAACCGTGGCTTTTATCAAAGCCCATGTAAAGCCCACATAAGTCTATAAATAGACCCTTATTTTCATGTGAGCAGCCCCATTTTCTTTTCCACAAACTCTAAAACGAATATCTTCATAGAAAATACACATTTCCTTTGTTCTAACAAGTCTGGATGCGATTCATTACGCTAAGAACTTGATTTTTCATCATACTCGCAAGATCTACGCGATTTCTACGTTGTGTTCTTCGTTGGTGGCTTGTAGATCCAATTGATTTCGGTCCAGACCTTTGAACCTTGGGTTAATACATCAATTATAATCTTGTTCATCATTCTTAGGTAATGTTTTTACTCCTAATTGATTTATGGATTCGTTGTTGTGTAATTTTGCCTAGAAATGCATAATATAGAATTTTGATGGATTGAATTGTTGTTATTGATATGCTATGTTTAAGCTATTGATCTTATATGATTAAATGATGGGTTATACATATATAATCTGATGTTATAAGTTTTGGAAAGAGTTTGGCATGATTCAATAACGAATTGGTGTAATTAAATAATGATTAGGCGATTTCTAGACTTGTGCGAATTGGATTCGTTTAATGAATTATGTAAATGGTTGAATCCAAATTGATTGATTATTATGTTTTCTTATATCAATAGCTACTGATATAAAAAGTTTTTATTTGTAAATGAGAATCGAAATTGGTTTGGTTTGTAAAAATTCTACGATTTGCGAAAATGGCGATTTTAAGGAAATTGAACGTTACGAATACAATATGGTTTTCAAATTCTATACCTACTGATATAATATATTCTAAGTGATGTTTTAAAGGTTTTAAATCAGTAGTAACATACTTTGTTTCATCGATTGTTGGTTTTGAATCGTTTGGCTAGTTTAGGCAATTTTCGGCAAAATTGCCATACTTGATTATTTGAGTACTTTGGCTTAATTTTGATTTAAAACAAGTTATTAAAGGCTGGAAAATATGTTTTGACAATGATTTGAACTTATAAAAGATGTTAGTTTATCATGGATTGTCTTGATAATCGATGATTGTCTTGGCATTTGAGTTGTGGATATTCTTACAGGATTTTAAGGCTATTTTAAATATATACATCAGATTTGAGTTTAGTTAATTTAAAATGATTGAAATCATGTTTAGTTACACTTAAGGTGTTTTATTTGAGATGTATGAACTCCGGGTGAAAGTGGCCAAGTGTTGGCAATATTGTTGTATTTTGTTGTTATGGCTTTGACTTGTGTAGGGTTAAGCTTATAGTGAGTTCTTTGTTTTCAAATACATTGGTTTGATTTTAAAGGATTTAACTTTGGATTTTACTCTGGCTGGGTCGGGTTAGAGTTGTGTCGTCCGACATGTTGTGTTAAGCATATAGTTGATATATGGCTAACATATTACTCTGGGATTTCTTGGATATTGAAAGGTGTTTGAATTATATTACTCTGGATTGTTTTTAAAACGAGAACTCACCTAAGCTTAACTAGTTATTGTATTAGTTGGATATGTAATGTACTTTGGCTTTGGGCTTACTGTGTTTTGAATGTTGTTCTTTGGTTGTGTTAAGATACTAGTCCTATGTGGTGTCTAGCGATCTTAGAGTTAGGGGTTGTTCGGATTTTAACTTATATATTGTTTTAGACCCGTCGATTGCTCGTGCTTCGGAGTCTACGCAGAGTTAGCTGTTTGCCAAGATTCAGGTGAATAGCAAGCAGTGAGTTTGTAGTGCTATTTACCGCTTTATTAAGTACCGCAATTTAATTTAGTATTATAAATGCTTTTGAACTGTTTTAAGAAATTATGGATCTGGATTGAAACGAGCTACTCGATAGGCTTGTATCGAGATTGTGTGCACCGGTAAGTATTCTGGGATCGGCAGACAAATGTCTTGCTTACGCTGGTATATGACGAGGATATGATCCCGTCCACTCTGGGTTTATCAGTATGCTATGGCATACTTACGCTGGGATCATTTCAATACTGCTTTCCATAATCATACTATATTAGTATAAACTTTTTTGATTTAAGGGTTTTAAACTTAATAAATGTAAATAGTATTACGAACTCATCTCAGTATATCAGACCCCGTTGTTTTCCCAAATTTTCCAGGTTTATGATTTGAAAGCTTGTCCACTCTGATTCTTTTGATTCCTCGGAGGTTTTATGTTACTTAAACTAGTTACTGTTTTCGAACTCTTAGACCGCAGTAGAACTAGTTTATATATTACTTTGGTTATTGCACATTAGGATTGTCGGTTTGTCCGATTGTTTATTACTGGCATGTTTACTCTGGATTATTTTATTATTATATTTAAGGCAATGCTGTTGAGCATTTCAGATATTAAGTTATTTATATTAGAACTGTGATATAAATTGCTAGATTTAGGTTGGAGTCTCGGTTGCCCCCGAGCAGTGTTCTGCAGGTATATATGTTTGATTGTTTTCCGCAAGACTTGCTACGGGTTTTGGTACGACCATACCCATACCCTAGCTCCGGTCACGATTCATGAAATTGGGTCGTGACAAAGTTGGTATCAGAGGTTTAGTTTCGAACTAAGGCCAAATATTTGCATGTTATGTGTTTATCGCTTTGAGGCATGTTAAGTGTTTTTGTCGTGTCATAGGTTCTACTGCGGAATTAGGATTCAAGTCTTGTCTTTTGAAACGTCATCTTTTATTTTTAAAACTTTCTACCTTCACCTATAGGAATGTCGAGTGTCGGTCTTATGTGTTACTGATGCTTTACTTTAGAATGTTTATTGCTTATACATTGGGCGATCTGTTGGCTGTTGTGCCATATATAAGATATACTTTGGGTGATTTTTGGTTTGCTGTTGTGCCTTATATGGTGTTTACTTTGGGTGATGCTTTGTTGGCTGTTGTGCCATATATGATGTTTACTTTGAGTGATTAGTTGTTGGCTTTTATGCCTTGGATGATTTTGATTATATTTGGGTTGCTTTCACCTCGTTGGTGAGTATATTTGTTCTGGATGTGTTTGTTGGGTGCTAAATAGGTTGGCACGTACTATGATACATTAGGCGTTGGCCTTATGTGGTTTTTAAAGGATTTTTAAATCTTTAAGCATGTGTTGTGGCTACACGTTGGTTTTATTGAGAAAATTATTTTGATTTGATTTGTGTTTTGACACGAGAATCGAAAGAGAAGTCTGGTTTTAAAAACATGTGTGTGTGATTTTTAATTACTTTTCAAGTAAAAAAAAAAATTTTCGTATCTCAGAATCTTACGTTTGTCTTAGTGTTGACAAACGATTGTTTACAAAATAATATTATTTATGAGTCTTTCCCACCGTATTGAAAATTTAATATTTTTGGCAGTTATTTTACCATGTTGTGGTATGTCGACGTTTGAAGCGTCGTTTGGTCATATGTTTGGTAATTATGTTTGGATTGCTTAGGTGCTTACAGAATGATTATTTGAGATTAAAGATTTTCTCACTTAAATTTTTGAGATGATTTTTGATACTTGGGTTGCTTGATCTCTTATTTTTAAAAGACAGTATTTTTATTAAAATGTTTTCCGGATTTACAATTGTTTTGGATACGTTTTATAAAAGGTTATTTCGGGTTTGACTTGGGTCACCCAAATTTGGAAGTTGAGTTTGGTAGTTGTAATGACTCGGTTAACTCGATGATTTTATGGATTAAGATACACTTAAAATTTTAATTGATTGGTTTATAGAAGGAAGTTTTCCGGAAATCAATTTGTTTTAAACCGTGGGGCTCAGTTAGACTTGAAACCTTTTGTGAGTGATTTTATATTTCAGAATGAATTTTAATACGTACTCTTGATCGATGATTTATTACATGTTGATATTTTTTTAACGATTCTGAGTATGCTGTGGCATGTTTTATTTTAAGATTTGAGATCTCATTAGGTTATATGGGTTTTGTATACCATGTCGGTAGATATATAATGATCAATTAGATGTTGCATGCTCGTTTCTTTTGATAGCATGTTAGTTGCCTACAATGTTTATGATTTGTTAAATGGCAAGATGTTTGGGTTAAATACGGGTTAACGCATGCTTGGGTGATTTATGGTTAGGTGGAGATCACATCTTTTTTGTGTTGTTTCGTGTTGGTATGCCTCGTATATTGGCTAATTTTTTTATGTTAGTTGTTTTATCTTGTTTGTCTCATTGTGCTGATAGCACATGAGGTCGTTGCTAGCAGGTGTTGGTTTGGCTTAACCTCGATGTTGGTTTTTAATTGTGAGTAGGACCTACGTTTAGACCCTGTATTGCTTTAGTTTCAGTTTCGGGTTACGCTGGGTTTAGTGTGTTGTTTTGTGGATCGAAGTCTTAGGGTTTTGATATGAGTAAGATGAAGAAAATGTTTCCTCGGTAATTTTTGATTATCCTGAACAAGGAGGTTGGAAATTCTTATTCGAAGAGATAGATTAGTGTATTAGTACACTGGTGTTTTTCGTCAAGATTGGATGATGCGATGCGGGAATTGGTGGTTTGTTTTGTAAAAACGTATGCGATGTATTATTTTCCCTTGACTTAAGTTTAAGCTTATTGGGAGTTTATTGTCTTATAAGAGATTTTATAGTAGTTATCGGTTTGAATTGTGATGATAGTATTGTATGATTTAGTGAATTGCAATAATGGGGTTTGAGAAATATTTTGAGGCTAAATTTATTAGAGTATTTGAAATGTTTTTATCACGTAATTATGCCCAGACATATCATGAACATGCATTTTTGTATGTCACGAATAGGGAATTACATTGAGCACAGAGTATGTTCAATAAATAAAAAAAATAATAATTGGTCCATGCATAATAGTACATGCATCATATGCATTGAAAAGATTAGAGTTGGATGCAACTCTTTGGGGATGAGAGGTGTCATCACCCTGGCGCACAATTATGTAAAGTAGATTTTGGCAATAAAGTGTTTTTGAGAAAAATATTTTAAAACGAACTCGCGAGTCACCTTAGGATAAATGTATTTATAAAGTTGATGAATTTCAAATGGTTTGAAATTTTACCGAAAGGTAACTAGACAAATACTCTGTGATGATGGTGCTGAATTGAGAACGATTACATCATGATTTATTGGTCTGTAGTATCATAATTTTGTGTTTCGTAGGAAGTAGTATTGGATATAAGGTTGCACTCGAGTTATTGTTGTAATAAGTATGATAGGATTTTGAGGTCAGATTTGAAGGTTTACGTGCTAACTTCCGAGTTGTGATTTGAGAGTTGTTGGATTAGGGGATTTGGTTATGCTCCACGTGTGTGTATATATTGTGATTTTAATAGAAGTTTGGTTTTTACATTTTCGATTTTGTTTAAACATTTTGGTATACTCAAATAGAATATTGTGCGAGCGATGATATTTTCAATATAATTTTTTTTTTCCATTTTGATAAAGGATAAAATTTTATCAAGTATTTTGAATTAAAAAGAATAAAAAATTTGTTAGTTGAACGGTTTTATAGATTTGAAAACTTATTTGAAAGTAAGGTGTAACTGTAAATTCAAATACGAATGTTTTGAAAATTTTAATGTGTTCTCAAAACTGGAGTTTTCTAACAGTAAAAGTATTTTGGTTTTAAATATAAAAGGAGTTATAAGATATTAATGTCTTTTAAAGAGAAGAGGGAAGTTGTAATGTGTTGTAATTTGAAGTATTTCCCTGTAAGTTTGGTTTTGAGCATAACCAATGACCCGATTACTGGTGAATGTGATTTAGGTGATCTCTTGTTAGCATGTTTCCAATTATATTTGGTGAAACAATTTTGAAAATTTCAGTTGGTTCGGATTTATGAGTTAGCAGATTCGAAAATCGTGATGAGTAGGTTTCGACAATAAAGGTTGGTTGATCGATACTATTGATTGTGAATTTTTGTTGTTGAAAATTTAATATCATTTTGTTTGGTTGTTTAACCTTTTATGTGCGGCATAGATTTAGTTTGTGAAATAAAATCGGTATGTATATTGATATTTAATTACCTTAGGTAAATTCGGGCTGTATGCTTTCTTATGGTATGAGTGGAAGAATCTTTCTAAATGAGTCGGTTTGTATGTAACTTGGAGATTTCGTTATCATAGGTTAAAGTGATATATTCTTTGGAATGTCGGTAGGTGAGTACGTGTTTATTGATTCGTTAAGGTTGATGGTCTTGTCGAGCTTAGTCCTTGTCGTGTGTACAACTCGATTTTGATAATGTTTTAAAGTTGGCTGATTTATATTAGCGAGAACCTTATCTAGTAAATTTTGGATTAGACCGTTCGTCCGATATAACAAGTTTATTTATATATTTGATATGAGATACTAGGTGTAGAGATGTTAAGTAGGTGGCAAGGATTGCATGATGTTATTAATGGGGATTTCGAGATTTTCATTTGAAGTGTTAGATTTTTGTATTGTAAAAACTGCGATTTGAGTTTCGGTCTTGTCCTTAAACCTTCTCAAGGTTGTCTTGATAGCTGTTAGAGCTCGAACGAGTTTAGTAACCTTGTGAGCATGTTAAATGTTTATAGTTGAATAATCTTGGAGGTTTACATTTTGTTTAATCAAGTAATAGTTGGAGCATTGAACTGCCGAATTTATAATTTTGCGCATACTTGGTGTAAAAATTTGAGTTGTTGTTTTATGTTAGTGGTGATTTGAGTTATCATTCGAGGTACAACGTATCGAGTTGTGGTTGTGCAAGTGCGTAGGTTGATAAGTGGAGGTATGCCTATGGTTTCAGTTTTATTCGGTTATATAGTTGGGGAGTATACTTAGGGGACAGAGTCCATTATGTGGAATTTTTATCTTTCATTCCTTGAGGTACGTTGGGTTTAGTGTTGCTTCGAATGTTCGATGCTAATTTAGTACTTTGTATTTGTGTTATATGTTCTACTTTGGTTGCTTTGTGCGCGTATATAGTCTTTTATGCTTTGTGTTAAATTCGAGGACGAATTTTTTTTAAGTTGGAGAGAATGTAATACCCCGTGTTTTCAAACATGATTTGTCAGTTTGGTTATCCGTTACAAATTGGTTGTTTTCTTGTATTCGTTGTTATTTTGCATTTCAACATTTTTCTTGTTATGTTTCGAACTTGATTCTGAATAGTTATATGTTAGAAGTAACACTTGTGATACCTTGGTTGTGTCTTTTTGAGTGTCTTATATGTGTCCCATGATATCGTATGTGTTTGATGTTGATTCGATTTATTTTCGGGTATATATCAAAACAACATTCGCATGTTTTCCAGAACTGCCCTGTTTTAGTAAAACGTTGATATCTCCCAATTAAAATATCGGATCAGGTCCATTTTTTGATATGTTGTTCATAAGAGTATATTCTAGCATATCCTAAATTGTCACGTTTTTTGGATGCTTCTAACTCTCAAAATGATAATTAAACCGTGGCTTTTATCAAAGCCCATGTAAAGCCCACATAAGTCTATAAATAAACATTTATTTTCATGTGAGCAGCCCCATTTTCTTTGAGAAAATTATACCATATCACCCAAATTTTGAAATCTTTATGTTAGTGACTCAGAAATTATTTTTATACAAAAATCTCTTATTTTTTAAAAAGTGTTTACATGATCTACTTCAATATAATTTTAGACCCAATTTACCCCTAATAAATTACCCACTTCATATACCAAGCTGTCTAGTTTATCACTGAATGACGCAAAACTGTCCCTTCATTCTTAAAATAATCTCTCGCTCACATAATTTAATTTTTTGGAATTGTTTTTGCCATTTTAGCTTTTGAAAATTGGAGATTTGTTACGTTTTATGTGTAAGAAATCGGTGGAGGTGAATGGTCCGGCCACTGTTGGTTCCACCGGAGGTGGTCGCTTCTCTAACCGGCGATTGGCAGTGTTTACCGGCAATAATTGCTAGATTTGTCTTTATCTAGTTTAGATACCAGAAGAATTAATAGTCGGCTATAGAATCAAATTCTCTTCATACTTAACCCACCTTCTTCTCCATCATAAAAAATATATATGATGGTAAAAGAACAATTACAAACACTGATTCAGGAAAATACAATTCTGAAACGAGCGCTACCTACTCAGAACAAAAGAGTTTGAAATAAAAGTTTGGAGTTGCAGTATATTAGGCAACTGGTATAATCAATTGTGATTTTTGGGGGTTGAGTTCATTAAGATTTGTTTCTATTTTTCTTTTGTTCTTCTGTTTTTCAATGATAGTAAAATTTTAAATCAGGTGATGTTGAATTGGCACGCAAACTATTTGATAAAATGTCAATTTCCAAGAAGAACTTAGTTATATGGAGCATAATGACCAGAGGCTATGCTAAGAAAATAATTTGTTTGAAAGGTAATTGAATTGTTTAATGTTCTTCTATCTCAAGGAATCAAATCCAATAAAACGGCTAAATGAGAAAAAAAGGACAGCTACAAATATTGTTCTTCAAGGCACAGTTGGTGGAGATGACATGTTGTCAAAATGGCAACTCATGGCTGACGAAGTCTGCTAGAAATGTGGATTTTGAATTTTAATGACAATAGAAATTTTGGTTTGTTTACAATTAGTATTTATCATTATGATACTAAAAAGCTAACATTTAACATCAACATTTTGGTTTGTATACACTTGAAACTATAATCAAAATTTTATTTCTAATTGCATATTGTGGTAAAGAATGATGCTATAGAATAGTAGAATATGGCCCTTATTTCTGGAAAAACTTAAGGCATGGAATAATGACATTTAAGTTCTTTTCACTATCTTGTTTCACCTAATCATGTGTTTTTAATTAATTGACAAATTTTATTTTTATTTCGACCATATGTTGATTTAAAATACAATATATATGAAGTTCAAGTAAACTTTCATAAAAATATGATTTTTTTTTCATTTTTTGGACGTGTGTGTGTATATATATGTTATTCTATTGTATAGATCTTAACTCACATTTTATATTGAGAGAAATTTGATATTTAGTATAATATATAAATTGAATATTTGTTTTAAGTGACATGTATTTGACAGTTTATAAAATCAAAAATCAACCTGATGTGAACTTATATCAACTAAACTAGCTTATTCAATTTTTAATAAAATTTGTCTTGCTGGTCTTTACAATCTTAAATGACATTTATATAGAGAAAATTTTGAAATTTAGTGTAATATACTAATTGAGTATATCTTTTAAGTGAAATGTATTTGACAATCTATAAAATTAAAAATCAACCTAATGTGAACCTGATGTGAACTTATATAACCTGACTTTTTTAATTTAATTTTTAATAAAATTTGTCATACTATTTTTTACAATCTTAATTGACATTTTATGTAAAGAAATTTTTGAAATTTAGTGTAATATACAAATTGAAATCTCTTTTAAGTGTACTGTATTTGATAGTCTATAAAACCGAAAATCAACCTGATGTTAACCTGATGTGAACCTTTATCAACTAAACTACCTTAATTTATTTATTTTTATAAAATTTGTCTTACTGCTCTTTACAATTTTAACTGACATTTTATATTGACAAAATTTTGAGAGTTAGTGTAACATACAAATTAAATATCTTTTTTAAGTGAAATGATTTGATAGTTTATAAAATCAAAAATCAACCTGATGTAAACCTGATATGAACCTATGTCAACTAAACTACATTAATTTATTTATTTTGTAAAATTTGTCTTACTACTCTTTACAATCTTATCTGATATTTTATATAGAGAGAATTTTAAAATATAATCTATTATAAGAATTGAATAGACATTTTTAAGTGAAATGTAATTGACAGTCAATAAAACTGAAAAGCAACCTAATATGAACCGTATGTGAACCTGAAATAATACCACATACTGAACTTTTTGGTACAGTTCTTATGAACATATTGAATTTGATTCCAACTTCTGATTTCATAATTTGCCTTTGGGTTGGATTTGCAGGGATTCGATCATACGTTAAGCGAGAGGGAAAAGCAAAGCTGATGGGCACGAACAACAATAATAATAGGTCTGGACTAGATGTTGTTGCAGAGGCCACAAGTGAATGCTTGTGCATGAGCTTGCTTGAGCTACTTCAAGCTCTTACATTTGTCCAAAGGTGGAGGAATCTTCTTCTACTACTGCTCCTTGTAGCTGAAAAATGATAAAATGTTCATATTTCTACCTTTATTTTAGGGTCATTTAGAATAAGATTTGAACAATGTGCTAGTCTCTTAAGGTTACTATGATGGTTGTTACATACAAGCACTGCCCAACATCGCCGCTTCAATCGCTGCTTTAATTGCCGCTTCCACGCCACACAAGCCCATCGTCTCCTTCACAGCTCAGATCCGTCGTCTTCATCGCTATAACCACCCTGCAATATTATAAACACCACCTTCAAGAATTGCAACCACCATTAATCCCAAATTTTGTTTTCAAAATATTGTAATTTAAGCATCTGTTTACACTTTCTTGCAATAACAATCACTGGCATATCAAAGTTCATCAACTTGGACAAGATTATTTACACCAAATTTAATCAATAAGCAATAAGTTCATCAGATTTACACAAACTTACAAAAGAAAAATTTGTCATGAGGGTGATAAGATTTTACCATAAGCTAAAGTGATTTCCTTCTCAAATTTTTATTATCATGAGGGTGAATGATTTATTATGATAAGCTTTTACCATAAGCTAAAGTTCATCAGCTATGTTTAAGCTACTGATCTTATATGATTAAATGATGGGTTATACATATATAATCTGATGTAATAAGTTTTGGAAAGAGTTTGGCATGATTCAATAACGAATTGGTGTAATTAAACAATGATTAGGCGATTTCTAGACTTGGTGCAAATTGGATTCGTTTAATGAATTATTTAAATGGTTGAATCCAAATTGATTGATTATTATGTTTTCTTATATCAATAGCTACTGATATAAAAAGTTTTTACTTATAAATGAGAATCGAAATTGGTTTGGTTTGTAAAAATTCTACGATTTGCGAAAATGGCGATTTTAAGGAAATTGAACGTTACGAATACAATATGGTTTTCAAATTCTATACCTACTGATATAATATATTCTAAGTGATGTTTTAAAGGTATTAAATCAGTAGTAATATACTTTGTTTCATCGATTGTTGGTTTTGAATCATTTGGCTAGTTTAGGCAATTTTCGGCAAAATTGCCATACTTGATTATTTGAGTACTTTGGCTTAATTTTGATTTAAACAAAGTTATTAAAGGCTGGAAAATATGTTTAGACAATGATTTGAACTTATAAAAGATGTTAGCTTACCATGGATTGTCTTGATAATCGATGATTGTCTTGGCATTTGAGTTGTGGATATTCTTACAGGATTTTAAGGCTATTTTAAATATATACTTCAGATTTGAGTTTAGTTAATTTAAAATGATTGAAATCATGTTTAGTTACACTTAAAGTGTTTTATTTGAGATGTATGAACTCCGGGTGAAAGTGGCCAAGTGTTGGTAATATTGTTGTATTTTGTTGTTATGGCTTTGACTTGTGTTGGGTTAAGCTTATAGTGAGTTCTTTGTTTTCAAATACATTGGTTTGGTTTTAAAGGATTTAACTTTGGATTTTACTCTGGTTGGGTCGGGTTAGACTTGTGTCGCCCGACATGTTGTGTTAAGCATATAGTTGATATATGGCTAACACATTACTCTGGGATTTCTTGGATATCGAAAGGTGTTTGAATTATATTACTCTGAATTATTTTTAAAACGAGAACTCACCTAAGCTTAACTAGTTATTGTATTAGTTGGATATGTAATGTACTTTGGCTTTGGGCTTACTGTGTTTTGAATGTTGTTCTTTGGTTGTGTTAAGATACTAGTCCTATGTGGTGTCTAGTGATCTTAGAGTTAGGGGTTGTTCGGATTTTAACTTATATATTGTTTTAGACTCGTCGACTGCTCGTGCTTCGGAGTCTACGCAGGGTTAGCTGTTTGCCAAGATTCACGTGGATAGCAAGCAGTGAGTTTGTAGTGCTATTTACCGCTTTATTAAGTACCGCAATTTATTTTAGTATTATAAATGCTTTTGAACTGTTTTAAGCAATTATGGATCTGGATTGAAACGAGCTACTCGATAGGCTTGTATCGAGACTGTGTGCACCGGTAAGTACTCTGGGATCAGCAGACAAATGTCTTGCTTACGCTGGTATATGACTAGGATATGTTCCCTTCCACTCTGGGTTTATCAGTATGCTATGTCATACTTATGCTGGGATCATTTCAGTACTGCTTTCCATAATCATACTATATTACTATAAACTGTTTTAATTTAAGGGTTTTAAACTTAATAAATGTAAATAGTATTGCGAACTCATCTCAGTATATCTAACCCCGTTGTTTTCCCAAATTTTCCAGGTTTATGATTTGAAAGCTTGTCCACTCTGATTCTTTTGATTCCTTGGAGGTTTTATGTTATTTAAACTAGTTACTGTTTTCAAACTCTTAGACCGCAGTAGAACTAGTTTATATATTACTTTGGTTATTGCACATTAGGATTGTCGGTTTGTCCGATTGTTTATTATTGGCATGTTCACTCTGGATTATTTTATTGTTATATTTAAGGCATGCTGTTGAGCATTTCAGATATTAAGTTATTCATATTAGAACTGTGATATAAATTGCTAGATTTAGGTTGGAGTCTCGGTTGCCCCCGAGCAGTGTTCTGCAGGTTTATTATATGTTTGATTGTTTTCCGCAAGGCTTGCTACGGGTTTTGGTACGACCATACCCATACCCTAGCGCAGGTCACGATTCATGAAATTGGGTCATGACATGCGTCTTCCGATCTCTTGCCAATGTTGTCCTTCCATTTGCTGTCGATGCCATACCCCAACATAATGTCGCTGTCGTCCCTAATCTTACATAACTTAACAAGATTATGGGTAAGTGATGTTGAGTTCATATTTTTCTTATTTTTTGGCGGTGGATGGCTTGTTCAAGCTGCGTGAAAGGATTTGAAGATAGATTTGTTACTTTTTTTTGTGAAAGACACTTTAAATTTTGGATTTATTTAGAATTTGAACTACTTTTATTATTTGCTGCAATTTAGTTTTCTTATTGAGAATGCATGCAAGGTGTTGGATGTTTTGTCGCCTTTTTGTAGCAGAGATAGGCCTGTTTTTAGGTTGCTTCAGGTCATTCTTCTTGAAGCGGAAGTTGCCGAGAGCGAAAGGATTGCTAAAGCTGCTGCTTCGTATGCTCAAATGAAGGATGTTAGCTTGCATCCTAATCTGGTCTGTTCTTGAGAGAACAGACCACGCCGTCCTCCTCGCCGGAAAGTGATTTTTTTTAATTTTTTGGGTAAAAGTTCAAAAAGGCCCCTAGATTATTTAGAGTTAAATTGTGATTAATTAGTGTTTAAGTGTGATTAATTAGAGTAAATTAAGTTTAATTAGAAACCCACTCTTTAATAAAGTGCCACGTCAGCATAAGGGGTGTTTTTGTACGGGTTTTGACAAGTTCAGGGTAAAAGTGATCCGGTTTTCTCAATTTGAACGTTTTTGATACTTTGTGCCAAGATGAGGGGGTAAAGTGATCCTTTGTTCAAATAAAAATTATATGACGTGCTTATTTGGACTAATTAAGTGGAAAAAATAAAAGCGTAAGGTTTAGAAAAGAAAGATAGAATACATATTAGTTACTAATACAATATTATATATTATTAATATAATAATATAGTGAAATATTAAATAAATTGTTGCTAGCAGGAGAGCTGTTGCTGTTAACATACCTGTTGCATCTGTTGCTTTGCGCAATAACCTACTGTAGACATTTATTTTCGGACATATAAAAAGTGATAAGAAACTGAAGCATCCAATGATGATTTTTAGAGAAATTCGTACTGATGACGAGTTACAGATTTGCTTGTAGGAATCTAAGCACGCATAGTTTGTGCACAATTGCAAACTTGGAGAATTAAAATGCAACTAAGCGTAAATAGCCCATAAAAAATTGTAATCTAAGTCTATAAATTGGACTAATTGCACTACCTTAGAAATTTATGGGCCAATTTGCAAGTTTGATGGACTAAAATTGGCTACAACCAAACCTATAGGGCCCAATGAATCTTTTTGACACATTTAGGCACCAAAACTAAATTTTACTTTTTACTTAGCCACCAAGTGTAAATAAGAATTTAACATATTAAAAATCCTAATATTTTTATACTTATCATTTGACACTTCTTTAATCCTGATCTAAATTCTAAAAGGACAAACTTATAATTAAACTTTAAGCAAACCCTAAACCTAATTGATCTCTATAAATACTATACTATTAGTCAGCAGAGTTAGAGGTCAGACCAGAAACACAAAAAACACTAGCATAGGCTGAACCCCCTATCACGATACACCCAAATATCACATCAATTCCAGTCCAGTGAACACTTAAGAACGCAGCCATGAACAGACTCAAAGCTGGATTCCGCATCCATTTCGCCAGTAAACGAGCCAAGGAATCAGACCGGTAATTCTGAGGACCCTCTATATTTGTTCCTTTGATTTTCCATGCCATGAATGTCATAATTGTTGTAATTGTGTATTTTAGGGTGTATGTTAGCTTATGTGTTGATTTTAGGCATAAAATTGCCATATTTAGCTTAATAATTAATGTCAATTTGCCATGAAATCGATGAAAAAGCCTGTTAATGACTAATTTACTGTGTTTAATGTGTTCAAATCCAGAAATCCAGTAAATCATAGCTCTTAGGATGTATGCTAGGTGTAAATTTAAGCTTGTTTGCCATGAAAACTCAAAATTTGAAGTTGCTGCCCATAATATAATTTTGTTTAAATGAGCTTTAAACACTTTTATTATTTTATATTTGGATTTCTTGTTCAATTTTATGCAATTTTAACTACTTTTTCATGAGAAACAGACTTGAAACGAGTGAGAACGAAGCGAAACAAAATCCGGAAACTGATGTCAAAAATCCCCCCCCCCCCCCCCCCCCCGCGCCGCCGTCGAAACAAACCGGCGGCGCTGCCACCTTATCCTGTCGGCGCCGCCAGCTTAAACTGGCGCCGTATTCTTCATTCTCCAGCCTCCCAGATTTGTTTCTCAGATCTTCCAAACTTCGATCCAGACTTCCAGACGTATTTTCGTGCTCAATTGGACTCGTAATTAGGCTCAGTTTGATTCCAGAAATATTGTTTTAGTTGTAGGACATGTTTGTAATAGTAAATAGGCTTAACCCAATATTTTTAGGAATTAGAAACCCGCTATTGTAATCTATCCAGTCAACCGGGCCCGTTGAACCAGATCTGATATGACCACCAACCTCTAGACCGATTTTTGGGTTCATCCGGACTCCGAATCAACTCCGGTTTGAACCAGTGGTTTCTATCGACAAGCCGGTCAACTGCCGTGTTTTGACCGAGAGCCAGATCTGACTGGGCTGACGGTCAAATCGAGCCGAGTTCCAGACACTTAAAGTCAACGAGGTTTAAAATTATTCCTAACCTTGTATGTATATCCAACTGCCCCTGAGCATGCCAGTATTGTTTATCGCTTTCCAAAAGTATTCTAAATCAAATAATAACCGGTTAAAGGACTAATCACCTAAAATTGATCCATTAATGCAATTCCAGCCCATCACTCAGACATCGTATGATTACCATGAAAACGTAGTAATGGTTGTATAGGTTTTTCAAGACTCACCTAATAAAATCAATCTATCACACTTATACATCCGGTTTTAGGCTTTGTGCATGTAATCAATCCAGACCAGCCATACTTTTTCTATTTTCTGGAAACCTCTAAGGTTAGATGTATGTTTAGGGGTACGTGCTACTTGCCTCAAATACCAGTCCAGATCAAGTCATATGCGCGTCAAACATGTTTACTTCTTTCATACATGTTTATATAAAGCTTTCATATCTTGTGAACTGCATATATTGTTGAGATGAGATATAAAACGAATATGTCCAGTAAATAAAGCCGGTAACAGATAAGCCAAGCACAAGAGTCTCGGGGAGGTCCACGAACCCCAGTCTTTGGTCGATGCATAATAATCTTACCGGAAGCGAGTAAGGATATCTAGTCGGTTAAAAGGCATTTCCTAGTTGAACTAGGTGGCGACTCCATTTTTCAAACCATTCTCAGACCGAGAATTCAGCCATAAGCCTTAGGCGAGCGGCCCCCGAACCCCACTCCGCTCACAGTCGCGACTCCACTGGGATTAAAAACAATTATTTTTAAAAACATAAACATAAAAACATTTTCAAAATTGTTTTCAAAAACGGTTGCCGCGGACCTAAACCGCACGACTTGCGTCTTATCAATCGCCGGTTCTATTTTCTAGACATATTCACACCTGTTGCATTGCATTAGAAATTTCTCTTCTCAGCTACTCTCTAGGAGTCCCTATTCAGCCCCGATACTCAAAGCCGATCTTACGCTCTGGCATTTTCTTTCCAGTGACCAGAACGTCTTATGCGGATTAGTATCACTCACAGCCTAGTACCTCGGTCGTTTATACTCGTGATTGTGGAGACCTATCAAAGTTATATCTGCCTGTGGGATCCTTAAACCGATTACTACCAAAACCCAATGACTCAGCCCACATGCATTCCAGCTTAGACACTACCCTCTAGGAAAATACCTAATATAATGTTTGTACTTGAGGCATGTTGTCAATGTAATGATTCTAAATATAATGTTTCAAAAAATACTATTTTAATCTTAGTCTTAGGTCCGGCCTAACAAATTTTCCAGTTTCAAAACCAGAATTTGAAAACTACTTGTTGGTCCAGACCTAAAAGTACAAATCTGATCAAGTTAAATTCGTTTGCTTGATCTCACCTCCAATAACCAATCTAGTGGAAAAACTTTTCACTAGATGCATCCGCAAGGCTAAATCAAATTCCATATTTCAAAACAAACTTCCACGTCCACCCTACATGTTTTCAACTCCTTCCAGAAAGGCATTTAGAGTCATAACATCGACAAGTTCCGTCTATCTGCTTTAGAACTGTTAGAAGAGAGCTTTTTGTAGGAACGCCGACTCTTGCATTGCAATGCAAGGGTCCAGACCAAAACACCTAGAAATAAACCTCGCCTGGAACACGTGTGTTGGAGAAATAAGATTGGAAGGAACAACATGTCTCTGTGATATCAAACTATTCTACGTGCCAAACTTGTTACGTGATACGTGTCTAAAACTAACCCTGCATCTCATGCATCTGCACCTCATGCATCCAGCATCATAGAAATCACATACTAACCCCTTTGTGGATGCATCCACCAAAATTACTCATCCTACTGCTCTCTGGTAAAGGCAATCAGGAAGACTCTTCAAACCTGAAAGCCCTCCCAAAACGCCGACAACGCCTCTCACAATAGCACAACAGGCCAAGTTAGCCTGCAATCGACTCAGTAACTCCGATTACATAAGTTCTTCTAGCATATTCTCTTGATCCACCAGCTCAGTCAACATGACGAAAATGAACACGGGGGCTTTTGTAACTCAAGGTCAACTCAACCAGATGAAAGGGGAGGTCATGGACTCCGTCAAATAACAAATGAAGACCTAAACAAATGGCTCGAGAACATCATAAGAGCCCAACTAGGGACAAAAGGTGGCCAAAATAATGAACAGAATGCTGCCGATGATCAAACAGCCGAAACGGCAAAGAATGATGAATATAAAAGAAAGCACATAGTGGATTACGACAGGCTCAGAACAGAAAAAGGTGGTCAGAGCTCATTCAACAACACACAATATGAAGAACAGTTGAAAGTAGAGGTTGAAAATGAAAAGGTCAAGAATCAAGACTTTGTGCGGTCCAAATCCTATCAAGATCTGGCAAAGAAGATCGAGCAGCTCCAAGCCTCCATCAGTGGCATCCAACTCATCAACTTGGATGAGTATTACCTAGCAGAGGATGAAAAACTACCAGCAAAATTCAAGATGCCATATCTGAGCCATTTCAGTGAAAGGGTAGATCCCGGCATTCACCTTAACGAGTTCATCTCTATGTTGACTACCACCATCCTAACAAGCAAGAAAATCATCAGAGCCTTCCCAAGGTTCTTAGAAGGGAATGTAGCCCGATGGTACTACGACCTCCCTATGAAGACGAGGGGAGATTTGAACGAAATGTCTACCGCCTTCAAGAACCAATACGGTTGTGGTTCCAAACTAAAAGTCACTCTAAGGGATTTGGAGATGACGAAGCAAAAGCGTGGGGAAGCATTTTTTGAATTCCTCGCAAGGTGGTTAGACAAAGCTTCGCTACTAAAGAAGAAGCCATCTGAGAAAGACCGAGTTAGAATTATCGTGCTAAATGTCTTCCCACATTGGGTCGAGAGGCTGCAAAACATGAATCCCAAAACCTTTAAGGATTTACTCGATGACGGGATGTAAGTGGAGGAGATAGAGTCCGAAAAGAAATGCAGTGCACCGATAGGAGGCTATCGGTTAACTACAAATCTGCTAGCAAAAGTGCAAGTGTGAATTTCATCCAACGACAGGGGCCAGGAGCGCGAAAGTTCTCAAAATTCCCTATTCTTCTCACAAAGGTTTTAGATAGATTGATGAATGAAGATCTCCTACAACTCAGGCCACCCATGAATCCACCGAATCTGAATTCGCCAAATTACAACCCTAATGCCCATTACGAGTTTTATCAAACTCAGGGCCACTATACTGATTCTTGCATCACACTGAAGCATGCCATCCACGACCTGATAGACGATGGAAGAATCACTGATCCATCAATAGGACATCCCAATACACAAAAAAATCTGCTATCCAACTATCAAGCGATGCCCCCATCGAAGGGCGTGAACACCATAAACTCCGGACTAACCTATGAGGATGTTATGGATTCCTTCGTCAACGCCGATCCCGCCAACCCTGAGAAGATAGTTGTATCAAAAGCACCCCCAATAGGAGAGCCACTAACGGCTCTATTTCGACAGTTGGAATCTCAAGGGTTGATAGGCCACCCCCGTTGAACGAAAAACTGTGCGAATATCACAGAGACTTCGGGCATTCTATAGAAGAGTGCATAGAATTAAAAGAGGTTATCCGAGCATTGGTAGCACAAGGAAAGATGGACTCATTTGTCCAGATAATGTAGATAAATGAATCTCATGGAAGTGGCAGAACTGCCGAGGAAGTCCTGAATTCCTTTTAAGACATCAATCCCACAACGCAGATAAATTTGTTGGGACAATCATTGTAATACCCCGTACCTTTGCCGAGAATATAATATGAATTAATATATTATATTCGGCGAATAATAAGGTAATTTTCTGCAGAATTCAGAAAATAGACTCTTGGGCGTAATTGATTATTATTTGAAATATTTATAAGAAATTAATATTTAAATAATTAAAGCAAGCATGACGAGAATTGAAAGAGAAAATTCTATAAAGTGAAAATAAGGTCATAAGATGGAATATATTTATTTAAATATTCGTATTCCAAGTTAATCAGAGTAATTAAAGAAAATAAAAATATTTGGGAAATATTTTTATTAAGTGGATTTAAGAACGGGCTACAGAATATTCGATTAAATAAATATATTTTGGACAAAAGAAAAATTATAAATGAAAAGAGCAAAATTAAAAGAGATGAAGGATTAAAGGAATTGTTAGTTATAATACTTATTGGTAATAAGGACAAGAATGAGAAGGATGATTAATTAAGGGCTTAATTACTTAAAAACCATCCACCTTGAATTTTTTTTTCGTTTATACCCCGACCTAGGAAAAAATTCATTTATACCCTGACGTATGTGTTTATGTTTCACCTCTACCCCGAGGCACTAAATTAACCTCTTTTTATTTTAAAAAAAGTTTAAAATAGTCCTTCATTTAGAGAAAAATCCATTTCTAATTAATCTCTAATTAATTTAGGTTAAAAATGAAGAACTATTTTAAACTTTTTTCTTAATGAAAAGAGGTTAATTTAGTTCCTCGGGGTAGAGATGAAACATAAATACATACGTCAGGGTATAAATGAATTTTTTCCTACGTCAGGATATAAACGAAAAAAAAGTTCAAGGTGGGTGGTTTTTAAATAATTAAGCCTTAATTAAGAAGGAAAAAGGAAATGATTTAGTTAAATATTAAACGAATAAAGGATCAATTCACTCCCTCAACTTGGCACAAAATATAAAAAAAGTCATTTTGGACGGTTTTGGATCAAACAGACCCGCAACTTGCGTTTTTCGGTCAAAAAGCCCCTCCCCCACTCTCAGTTAAGCAAGTGTGTTACACTCTCCGTATACAATTGGAAAAAGTTTGAAAAAACCCTTAATATTTTATTTATTTTTTAAATTGATCCTTGATAATTCTAAAATTTCAGTTATATTATTGTAATTTAATAAATTTAATAATTATTTTAATTTTAAATAAAATTTTAAGGACCTAATTTTACTTTTTTCATTTCTTCTTCTCCCTTTCTCCGGCCAACTGCTTCTCCTCCAACCAACTGCTTTCACCTCCACCTCCAACCGGACCAACCTCCATCACCGTTTTTCCTTTTTAGGGATGAACAGCTCTGTTCATCCCTAAAAGGGAAGAACAATCTGTTCATCCTTTTAAAAGGGATTAATAGTTCATCCCTTTTATAAGGGATGAACAGATCTGGTTCATCCCTTTTAAAAGGGATGAATCAGTTCATCCTTTTAAATGGGATGAACCAGATGAACGATCTGTTCATCCCATTTAAAAGGATGAACAGATCTGTTCATCAGATCGGTTCATCCATTTAAAGGATGAACGGCGGCACAGATAGGGCGGTGGCGGTGGGTAGGGCGACGGTGGCGGTGGGTAGGGCGGTGGCGGCGGAGGTTTCCGATGAGTTAAATTTAAGTGTAATTAGTTATAATTTGGTTTAATTAGTGTTAAATAGAGTTTAAATTGTGTTTAATTAATATTTAATTAGGATTAATTAGATTTAAAATTTGGATTAACTAATCCACTCTATTTTTTGTGTCAGAAGGGCTTTTTTGATACGAAAACGTAAGTTGTGGATTTTTTTGATACGAAAACGCAAGTTGTGGGTCTGTTTGACCAAAAACCCTCCAAAATGACTTATCTGATATTTCGTGCCAAGTTGAGGGGGTGAATTGACCCTTTCTTCAATATTAAACTATTATAAGAAGACAGAAATTAAGGAATCCATATAACTTTAAGCAAATTCGCGCGAAGGAATTAAGGAGCAGAGGCAAAAATAGTTTCATATCCATTTTTGACAAATCATTCGGCAATATTGGGGTTTCTTCATCTCATCATTATTTTTAATGATTCTTTCACCCATGATTCAAGAATTGAATCTCCTATTATCCTAACACTTCAATTCAAGGTTAGTAATTCAATTCATGGTTAATTTTAGAAGCTTAAAAGTTAGGGTTTTGGATGATTTCTAAAATTAAGTTGATTTGGTTGATGTTTAGTGGTCTATATGCATTTAATTGAAGCTTTTGATGAGTTTTAAGCGAATTGCAATAAAATTGAAAGGGTTTTAAGTGATTTAAAAATTTGAAAATTTGAAAATTTTGAACATCAATGGAGTTTGAATGTTTATGAGTTGTGATGGCTTGGAGATTGAAAGGGGGGATCCCGGTGGCCGGAGATGAAGGACCAGTCAGGCCACGGCGGGCCTGACTAGTCTGCTCGTTGAGCAGATGCAATTCTGCTCAACGAAGCGCACACGTGGTCTGCTCTTTAAAAAGTAGACCTACTAGTCTACCGTGGTGAGGCGGACCAGCTAGTCGTTGGGGGACCGATGGGGTTCACAAGATTTTATTTAGTCCGATGCATTTTTGATATATTCGACGATTTTGACAATTTTTGATGATTTTACAAAATTAAGTAAAATGTTTTGTAAAAACTGAAAATAAAAGATAAAAGTTGTAATAAATTGATTTTGGATCGATTAAGTGATAGTATGGGTTTGACATTAGGTATTTGTGTTAAGTCATGTTTGGAACACGAAAGGATAGATAGTTGGTTGATAAGGTGTTGTTTGATTAGTTAGAATGTTAAGGACGTAGCGTAGATATTCAAGTTTGAATAACTTGAATAAAATACGTACGATTTGCTAGGATGTGTTTTTGTATATGAAAACTCGAATATAACGCTATAAATTATTATGTATAGATCATTCGAGTTGTGGCTTTAGGGAAATAGTGGGTTAGCGCTTTGTACGACACGCGAGTCATTTTAATTCTTTTACGGTTTTGGAAGCGATCGAAGTGAGTTCCCGTATTACTCTCGCATATTTATATTTTGATATTAAATGCTATTCTTTATGGTTGATCTAGTTTCTAAAATTTACTTTAGAAACTAGTATTTTAATATGAACAAGATAATATAAAGTATAGCTAGTACGTATATCATGTTTTTATAAAAAGGTCGCTTATATGATTTGATTGTACGTAATTGATCGAATGCATATAGAACTGATAATTTATAACCTACTTACACTTAAATCAATTGATAAGTGTGTTATAATCCGAAAGTGTTATTTTGTGAAACCGTCAATTAGACGACAATTGTTGTTCGAATAAGTATGCATCGTATGAGGATGCGATCCTTATACTAAAAGGCATGAGATATGTATAATATGAATGAAAGAACAATTGAATGTTAATAAGGTATATATTGTTGCAATAAATAATAAGTACGTACTCCGAGATAAAGAATCCTATGTTCTAAGTCCTAAAAGGTTAGGACTGTACTTTATGCATGATCCGTAGAAAACAAACTACCTATTGAGTGTCAATAGGCTGTGTGATCACCCGAGTGGATAGAGTCTAGATATCTATTGTCGTTTACATAGAATGGTCTGGCATGGCATTTTGTTTATGTGTATTCGTTTAGTGTGAACCATGTATATGGGCACCATTTATGTGATTTGTTTGTTCGAAGGAGAATTTATATATGATAGATCTGAGGTTGACTTGATGGAAAGTATCTCGAGTCCTGGACCTAGATCTAGTGGGTGAACTCGATGTATTATCTCGGGGCTCACAACTTGTGATTAAGGAACTATGCCACTTGGATATTATGATATGGTTCAAACGTGTAAGTAATTGGTATAGGTGTATGTTTCAAGAATAAGATTAGGGTTTTGACGGATCGTTATTTGTTTGATTGAATACATATTTATTATACGAAAATGTTTTATAGATAAGTATGTTTAATTTGTGTTCGAGATATGTTTGAAAGGCATGCTTATACACGGGTATAAGCAAAGGTTTGTTTAGAACCGCGACCTTTTTATATTAAGTAGAATAATGATTGTAATATGTGAGCTCAGTCAGCATAGTCTGACCCGTTGATATTTCCCATTTTTCAGGTGCGTAGTTTTAGCAGTCAGCTCCAGACTTCCTTCTATAGATCGGGGAGTCATCTTTTGCCATGTATAGTACTTCTCCTTAGCGCTGCGTTGTTCAGACGTTATGCGTTTTCGGTCAAGGTCTTTAGCGTTTTATGTTTGTTTTTGTCCGGTAACCGCTTTGTATATGTTGTTTTTGTAAGGCCTTGTTTTGCCAGTACAATTGGTCAGTTGTATATGTTAACTAATATAGGTGGTAGTTGTGTATGTGTAGTTTTCGCAACTCTGATATATGTACATATGTATATAACTATGTTTATAAAAGGTGGCATGCGAACTTTTGTTATAGGTGTAGTTAGTTAAGTTTACAGCCCTTATATTGCCGGTTTTCGAAAACAAACTATTACAGTTTTTGCAAAAAACCATTTTTAAAATGATAAAAGTTTTGGTTAGTCAGGCTTGCTACGGGTTTTGGTGCTACAACACCCATTTCCTAGCGCCAGTCTCGGCTCGAGATTTCAGGTCGTGACAAGGTTGGTATCAGAGCAGTTGTTTCAGCTACCACTCCTAATATATATGTGCTGAGTGCAGTAAGTCTGGGATACTACTGCTTTATAAGAATGTCTAGAGAACTATCGCAGCACATGAGACTAGAGTTATGTCTTGAACCATATAAGGTTGTTCTGGTTGTTTTGGTCATTCTTATTGATTTATGGTTGTTCTTGTTATGTCCTAAGATGTTATATGTGATGTGTGTTTTGGTTTGATTGTAAAGTGCTATGTATTACGTGATGTGTAGACGTGTGCGAGTGGGGATTACGTATATATAGAAACTCACCCGTGGAATTGTTGTGTGTTTGTCGTACAGCATGCCTGGGCGTAGGAGGGCTTGGGATCATGCTATACCTGAAGAGGAGGAAGTGCCTCCAAATCGACCTAATCGTGAGGTGAATGGCAATGGAATAGTGCCAGTAATGGAACAAAATGGATGGCTAGTTGATAATAAGAGATCTCCGGAAATTCAAGAGAATGGGCATACAATTGATTAGGTTAATATGGTTTAAGAGGAAGAAGAGGAAGTGGAAGAGGAAGTAGAAGAGGAATTACCAGAAGCGAAAGAAGCAGAAGAGTATGAAGAAGAGGAAAAGATGGAAGAAGATCCATCTAAGTACACTTTTGTAGGTTTCGAGTACGAGGTAGTACAGTGGGGTTTGTTCTGGGGTAAGACACAGAGGTTGAGTACTAGAAGGGAAGAGATAGCACGACTAGAGACTCAAGCACAAGTGAGCTTGAATAGCATCCGGATGATGCTACGTACCTTTTCTAAAGGTGTTCTTACTGTAGGAGAGTATTCAAGTGAGTTCCTCCGAATGTTGAAGGCAGTTCCTGAACTGAACATGAACAATAATGAGGTGAACCGTCGGTACATTCGAGGTATAGGACCAGAGTTCAGTGAGCTGATGGAGTTTACAGCAAGTCTTACAGATCAGTGGTATGAAGAGTTGAGAAGATAGCTAGTGATCGCGAGTGGAATGACGATCCTATTCGTCCGTTCTACTTTAGATGTGATAGATCAGAGTCCCCGGTACATAGGGATGCAGGAAACCAGGCGGCTCAAGAGCCAAATGCACCTAACCATGCATCGCCATGTATTATCTTAGATATATGTTTTATGTGTGATGATGTATTTATGGTTATGATGTTGATAGGCATAAGGGTATAAGGTAACATGTGTGATAAAGCTAAACAAAGAAGCCTAAACCTAAGATACCTAAGTGTGTTAGATTGAGCTAAAATGTTACTTAATTTTTTTTATACGGAACTCGGTAAACGAAAGCATAATCTAATCGTGCTAAGCTTCATAACGTTTGATGTTTGGTAGTAAACTGGATCAGGTGTGTGGAACCTAATCAAAGTTTCTTAGGTTCATGATATATATGGTAATATGAAAACGCAAGTCATCTGCTATTGGTTGGAAAATGACTAATAATAAAGATAACAAGCCATAGAATGAATGCACGAGTAATAAGAATGTTTAGGTAAAGAAAGACCAAACATAATACGTAAGAGTTGGCTTAAGAAAAGATAATAAGGAGGTTACGAAAGTTTTAAGTCCTTTAACTTACAAGCTTATGATTATGAAACACATTTTGTGTTTTTAAAGTGCAAATTGTGCTCAGAACCTCCATGAAGGCATGTCATTCGAATCACGATTACATTCATATGAATGTTAGTATATATATGTACTTTATATACAAAACCATTATTTTAAAAATAGACCATGCATCATATATATACATTGGAGAGAGAAGTGATTTGAAAATTGCAACTCTTTGGTAATGAGAGACGTCATCACCCTGGAAGCAGAATTGTACTAAAGAATTTTTATATCGATAAAATGTTTTTGACATCCATTTTGAAAATAGAAAGGTTTGAAAATGCCGGAAAATGCAAAGTAAAAGAAAAGAAAAGTATTTGATTTGTTTGAAAGTTGTAAGCTATGTTTGGATAAAGAACTCCGTGACAATAAGAACATATGGTAATGGACATCAAGGATAGATACTAAGACCCTAATATGAGACTATCCCTAGAAAGAAGAAAGTGTCTACATGAGACCTTAGAATGGAAAGAAGTCCCTAAGAGTAAGAGTGTAGCAAGATAACCTCGTATAAGAGGAAAGCTTGGTAGCGCATATCATCACGGATATAGTGCCACGTATGGATCAAAAAGTCATACGTCTTTGTGGAAAAGAGTTGGATAAGAGCATAAGGTTTGCTAAATGTAAAGTGATAACGTAATGACATAAGTCATTAGATGTACAAGTAAGGGATGAGTACAACAAGGTACATAAGGGTAGAAATAAGTTGATATGATTGAGAAAGTAAGTAAACAAGGCATAAAACATAGTGACTCACACGAGGCTATGTCCAAAGAACAATTTTGATAGCTACTCAATAAATGAACGATATAAATGAAACGTTTATATTGTTAAGATCTAATATGAGTAAGAAAAATAAAATATTAATGAAAAACATAGACATAAGTTTTGGCGTTATGTGAAGCTAGTGGTTGTGTATGGATAACGATATCGGAATACGTTAATAATTGAGTAAGGTAAGATGTGAGCGATTAAGGCAAGTCGCTACGATAAGGAAATTTTAAAAGAGGTGATCAAGGTTAGTGAAGTCTATTGAATTTAAGACTCGGATCTTGACATAATAACAAGTGGCCAAAATCGCCATTTTGGGAGATAAGTTCAAACGTAGTCTGAGAGACTCATTGCAAAGTCGTTAGATGTACATGGAAACGACGTGCCATAAAGGGTAACGATAAGCGCAAAACTAGTCACAAGAGGGAAGACATGTCTTAGATGAGCAGGCAACGGGCATATCTAAGTAAGCTTAAGAAGTAGCAAGGAATTCAACATTAATGGTTAATCTACGAAAGCTACTTTGGGACCAATTCTCAATTACAAGGAATGCTATTCTAGACTCGAGGTCAGCATGGAAGTTGTTGATAAAGTTGCAAAGGATAATATTCAAGTGATAGGTCAACACTTGAATAGTTTTCGGGTGTCGGTGTTCAAGCCGAAAGTTGGCTAAACACCAATGGCAAGGAAGTAAGTGAAAGTCTGGGTAAAAAAATGTAATATGAAAATTCGAGGACATATTTTTATAATGGGGGAAGAATGTAATACCCCGTACCTTTGGCGAAAATATAATATGAATTAATATATTATATTCGGCCAATAATAAGGTAATTTTCTGCAGATTTCAGAAAATAGACTCTCGGACGTGAAATTGCTTATTATTTGAAATATTAATAGAAAATTAATATCTAAATAATTAAAGCAAACATGACGGGAATTTAAATAGAAAATTCCATAAAGTGAAAATGAGGTCAGGAGATGGAACATATTTATTTGAGTATTCGTATTCCAAGTTAATCGGAGTAATTTAAAAAAATAAAAATATTTGGGAAATATTTTTATTAAGTGGATTTAAGGACGGGCTATGAAATATTCGATTAAATAAATATATTTTTGACAAAAGAAAAATTATAAATGAAAAGAGTAAAATTAAAAAAAAAATGAAGGATTAAAGGGATTGTTAGTTATGATACTTAATAAGGACAAAAATGAGAAGGATGATTAATTGAGAAGGAAAAAGGAAAGGATTTAGTTAAATATTAAACCATTATAAAAAGACAAAAATTAGAAGGAATGAAAAGGTGAGTGGTTTTAAGTAAGAAACTAAGGTGGCATTTTTGCCAATTTGCTTAAGCAAAATCACGCGAAGGAATTAAGGAGCAGAGGCAAAAATAGTTTTCATAAATTGACAAACCATTCAGCAATTTTGGGGTATCTTCATCTCATCATTATTTTTAATGATTCTTTCACCCATGATTCAATTAAGTTAATGGTCTATATGTGTTTAATTGAAGCTTTTTATGAGTTATAAGTGAATTTCAATCAAATTGAAAGGGTTTTAATTGATTTTAAAAATTTGGAAATTTTGAACATCAATGGAGTTTAAATGTTTATGAGTTGTGATGGCTTGGAGATTGAAGGGAGGAGCCGGGTGGCTGGAGACGAAGGACCAGTCAGGCCACAGCAAGTCTGAATATTCTGCTCGTTGAGCAGACGTGGTCTGCTCTTTAAAGAGACTTGCCAGTCTGCCGTGGTGAGGCGGACCAGTTGGTCGTTGGGGGGCCGATGGGGTTCTCCAGAGTTTTTTAGTCCGATGCATTTTTGATATATTCGACGATTTTGACAAGTTTTGATGATTTTACAAAATTAAGTAAAATATTTTGTAAAAACTGAAAATATAAGATAAAAGTTTTAATAAATGAATTTTGGATTGATTAAAGTGATAGTATGTGTTTGGCATTAGGCATTTGTGTTAAGTCGTGTTTGGAACACGAAAGGATAGATAGTTGGTTGATAAGGTGTTTTTTGATTAGTTAGAATGTTAAGGACGTAGCGTAGATATTCAAGTTTGAATAACTTAAATAAAATACCTACTATTTGCTAGAATGTGTTTTTGTATATGAGAATATAATGCTATATAATATTATGATCATTCGAGTTTTGGTTTTGGGGAAATAATGGATTAGTGCTTTGTACGACACACAGGTCATTTTAATTCTTTTACGCTTTAGGAAGCGATCGAGGCGAGTTCACGTATTACTCTCAATGTATTTATATGTTGATATGAAATGTTATACTTTATGGTTGATCTAGTTTCTAAAATTTACTTTAAAAACTAATATTTTAATATGAACAAGATAATATAAAGTATAACTAGCACGTATAGCAAGTTTTGATAAAAGGTGGCTTATATAATTTGATTGTACGAAATTGCATATGGAATTGATAATTTATAACCTACTTACACTTAAGTCAAGTGATAAGTGTGTTATAATGAGAAAGTGTTAATTTGTGAAACTGTCAATTAGACGACCATTGTTATTCAAATAAGTATGCATCGTATAAGGATGTGATCCTTATACAAAAGTCATGAGATATGTATAATATCAATAAAAGAACCTATGAATGTTAATAAGGTATGTTTTTTTTCAATAAATAACAAGTACGCACTTCGAGATAAAGAATCCTATGTTATAAGTCCTAAAAGGTTAGGATTGTACTTTATGCATTATCCGTAGAGAACAAACTACCTATTGGGTGTCAATAGGCTTTGTGATCACCAGAGTCGGTAGAGTCTATATATCTATAGTCGTTAACATAGAATGGTCTGGCATGGCATGAAATGGCATTTTGTGCATGTGTATTCGTTTGGTGTGAACCATATATATGGGCACCATTTATGTGATTAGTTTGTTGGAAGGAGGATTTATATATGATAGATCCGAGATTGACTCGATGGAAAGTATCTCGAACCCTGAACCTAGATCTAGTGGGTGAACTCGATGTATTCTCTCGGGGCTCATAACTTGTTATTAAGGAACTATGCCACTTAGATATTATGATATGGCTCAAATGTGAACGTAAGTGGTAGAGGTGTATGTTTCAGGAATAAGATTAGGGTTTTGACAGATCATTATTTGTTTGATTGAATACATACTTATTATACGAGAATTATTTATAAATAAGTATGTTTAATTTATGATTGAGATATGTTTGAAAGACATGCTTATACACGGGTATGAGAAAAGGTTTCTTTAGAACTGCAACCTCTTTATTTTAAGTAGAATATCGATTGTAATATGTGAACTCGCTCAACATAGTCTGACCCGTTGATATTTCCCATTTTTCAGGTGCGTAGTTTTAGCAGTCAGCTCCAGACTTCCTTTTGTAGATCGGGAAGTCATCTTTTGCCATGTATAGTTCTTCTCCTTAGCGCTTCGTAGTTCAGACGTTATGTGTTTACGGTCAAGGTCTTTAGCGTTTTATGTTTTCTTTGGTTCGGTAACCGCTTTGTATATGTTGTTTTTGTAAGGTCTTGTTTTGCCAGTACGATTGGTCTGTTGTATATGTTAACTTACATAGCTGGTAGTTGTGTATGTGTAGTTTTCGCAACTCTGATATATGTACATATGTATATAACTATGTTTATAAAAGGTGGCATGTGAACTTTTGTAACAGGTGTAGTTAGTTAAGTTTACAGCCCTTATATTGTCGATTTTTCGAAAACAAACTACTCCCTCCGTCCCTATAGAGTTATCCACTTTGAAATTTTTTTTTGTCTCAGAACTCTTGTCCACTTTCAAAAAGTAACTAACTTTTACACTTAATTTTCCTATATTACCCCCATTTAAAATCCACTAATGAGTAAATTAAAAGTGAATTGCAAGTGGACCCTATATTAAATAGGGGTATGCCAAAAAACGTAAGGGGAATTTTATAATACTCATAACAATAATTGTTTTTCTTAAACTGTGTGATAAAGGTAAAGTGGACAACTCTATTGGGACAGAGGGAGTATTAAAGTTTTTGCAAACAACCGTTTTTAAAATGATAAAAGTTTTGATTAGTTAGTGTCACGACCCAAATTATTAAGCCGAGACCGGCGCTAGGGAATGGGAGTGGTAGCTCCGAAATCCGTAGCAAGCCTAAAACCACTAATAATTTTTTGTATTTAAAAGTATAATATTATATATAAAACCTCTTCGGAAAACTCGTTTAGATAATATACTTATAGATATTGAAATATTATATTAGAGTTTACATTCAAAAACAACTATTGGAAATCAATTCACCAATCTTAGCCTAACACCTATTGACTACTACAGCTCTAGGAACTTATACTTGTGCAAGTTCAATGACTTCTGGCACAATGGAGATGGTTTGTCTGATCCGACTCCGTCTACCTGCAAACATCAGAGTGAGGGGTCAGTATTTGGGAAAATACTGAGTGAGTTTGCAAGTTACTTATGGTATTATCAAAATATAATGTCATACGCTTATTACATATGTAATTCGATGGTATAAGCAAACATTATAATTTCCAAGTGTGAGTCCAACTCACTAGATACGGGGACTCCAGACTACACCGTAGCCGAGTGCTCTCTCGTATCGAATCTTAAAGGGTGAGTCCAACTCACTGGTGGGTCCAACCCACTAGATACGGGCCTCAGATTACTTTAACCGAGTTCACCCACGTGGGGCTCAGGTTATCCTAACCGAGTTCACTCTCGTATCGCATGCTTATTCAAATTCTCGTATCATATCATGCATAATATGTCTTAATCTTAATCACAAAGTCAGGCACTCTAGACTGACTCAATACTGGTGATCACACAGCTTACTGACATCCAACCGATAGCTAATTTCTAGAATCGTATACCAGATACTCATATTCAGACAATGAACGTAAGAATATTCATATAATCAAACTCACCAAACATCACATCTTACACAAGCAAATCATCTTCATGCAATATATTGATAATACTAATATTCATAATGTATGAAAATAACTTTTATAATAATACACAAAAGTAAATTTGCCACTCACAATAACCGCTATTCCTTATATCCAAATGTAAGCTCCACGAGACTAGTCCGTCTATCCTCGTCGAGCTTCTTGGTTCTTCATACTTGTAGCTCGATAGTCCGTCACATCTATCATAGGATTCTATCTTTAAAACATATACTTAGAGAATCCTATTCTTAAAAACTGCACTAGATACCTAACACGACAAAAGCACAAAACATAACTGCCGTGCTCTAAACGTATGCTTCTCTATAGATCTCTATTCACATCTTGGTTACTCATCATGCTAATGTCCATTGATATAATGTCTTATTAATGTTAATTTTAAGACATTTGTCAGAGTTCTACACCCGTATCGTGCCATCGAAAGCCAATTTTCGCTCCCGGAAGTCCCCCGGAGGTTACGATCGAAGTAGGGCACATCGTGCACCAATACGACGTGCTGAAATTGAGCACGTCGTGCCCCCTTCAGGGACGATGTTTTCGACGTCTCCAAACCATTTCCGGAGCTTCAAAACTCTCAAAATCCATACTAACATATACCCAATTCATTTAGACATGTTATAAACACTTTTTCACTTCGAAATCAATCAAAAACACCTCAATTCCGACATACGCGATTCGAACGTAATGTTTTTATCAAAACAGCCCATAAAACCTCAACCTCAACTCCAAGAACCGAGAGATTACCTTGATATGATGCCTTAGAAAGATAGAGAATTCAATTCCGGAGAGGTTTCCGCGAAAATCACTCGAATCGGACTCCGAACGGCGAAACGGCGAACGAACGAACGAAGTTGATCGGTGATTTATAAAACCTGGATGCTTCTTCTCCTTTCTCTCTATCTGATTCCTTCTTTCATAATCTATTTCTTATATTGTTTGGCTAAAGTGCCACTTAGGTCCTTGTTTTCTTTATTTATTGCAATTCGTCCATTAAACTTTTCTTTTGTTTAATTTAGTCCATCGCTTAATCAATTAACCCTTTAACCAATTCGTATACGTATTATTTATATCTAATAAATATTACTAACCCAAAATTATTATTTTTCCATCAATAATCTTCTAATTGCTATTCTCAAAGCTCAACTGGCTAATTTACACTTTGGTCCTTAAACTTTTCAAAAATTGCGATTTAGCCCAAGGCGCATCCGCTTCCAAATATTAAAAGGTCTCCGACTGACCCAAAATTTTTACCATTATTACTATAAAACATTTCGCGGACCTTGGCGAAATAATTTCCCTTTTCGGGACTTAACTGGTCAAATTACCACTTTAGTCCCTGAACTCTAGTTTGGGACTTTTCTTGACATTTTTCCTTTTAATTCAAATTCCAACTTTAGAACAGAAATACAATATTAAATTCCTCACAATGAACTTTTCCGAAACCGACTTACTAAAATTTATTTGTCTTTTTTTCTCAGAAAATGTTTCCAATATCGCCACTCTGGCGATTCAAAACTGGACACGTGGCCCAACTAAATGATTTGATCTTTTGGGGTATTACAGTTAGGCTTGCTACGGGTTTTGGTGCTACAACACCCATACCCTAGCACCAGTCTCGGCTCGAGATTTTGGGTCGTGACAACCATCTGGCAGGTTTTATTTCGAGGTTTTTTATACACCACCATCCAGCAGACCTCTCAGTGAGATCAAACCAACCACGTGGGGGCTAGAGTTTAATCACGAGGACCAGATGACTACTGCGCTGGAGAAGCCAGTTGAGACTATGGATACCAAGACCATTGGGGCCATCAATATTTGGTACAACTCAAACGAAGACGATGACGAGGAAGATATCGTGTTCAAGAGAGGTGAATAAGACAACCTAAAATGTGTAAACAAACTTGCTTTGTGACAGCCAAAAGAGGCGAAAACGCTTGATGAAAAGTTGGCCCGGGCTGATGAAATACAAGAAAGCCAACCAGGAAAGACTGCCTCAAATCAATCCATCTGGGACTTGCTTATACGTTCCAAAGAACACAGAAAGGCCATGGCGCTAGCACTGACGGCAATGACTACTGAACCAGACGTAACCCCAGCGGTCATGCTCGGCCAGCTAACTAAGAAGAAAGCAGGTGCCATAGTCTTTTCCGAAGACGAACTACCACTAGAGGGTAGACATCATAACAAAGCACTGTATATCACATCAGAAATTCTGGGAAAACGCACTAACACTGTGATGATAGATGATGGGTTTTCTATACAAGTTTATCCTGCGCTGATCCTCCCAAAGTTTGGGCTAACACCAGCATCGCTGAAGCCGTCAGAATTGGTCATTAGGGCCTACAAAGAGACCAAGAGGGGAGTAGAAGGAACTTTCAAGGCTCTGGTCAAAACGGGACCCATTGAGGCATGTGTAGAATTTTTCGTGTTGGACATACCAGTTACCTTCTCACTACTATTGGGAAGACCATGGTTCCACGAATTAGGAGGAGTACCCTCTACATCGCACCAAAAGATAAAATTCCCGTACGAAGGAGGGATATCCACCATCGAAGGTGAATCAGGGAAAGTGATCAACATGATCAAATTCGCCGAGAACGATCTGATATCGAATCAGGGATTCTGGATTTCTGCCATACAAACAGAGGAAAGCATGTTTATGGACGCAAAGGGGATCCTCATGATGAAGAATGCCGATTACATTCCCGGAATGGGGATTGGTGAAACGCTACAGGAACTCCCGGACTTTAAAGGACAAACAACTAAGGCATGCTTAGGCTTTGATCCAAAAACTGAGACAGAGAGGATCCCAGGGAATACGCTATCATACTACTTTGTCAGAGAAGCGCACAGAGCACACCAGTACCATAGACAAGCATAACCAGTCATGATCTTGGACAACATGGTCCCATGATTCGAGCTCTTCCAGGATATCGTCAGGGAAAGGATGGAGAATTCAAATGCACCAGCAGTCAAGGAGATAGAGATCGATGATCTGCTATACCCGATAGTCGAAGAACCCAGCATCGAGACAATCACGGAGTTGGCCTCCTTCGTCAATCTCAGCATCCATGACACTGCCAGTGAGACCGAAGTGGTGGCTCCACCCATGTTTCGAGCATTTGGAGATCTATTCTCCTAAACTATCCAATTATGTAGTAGCTTAGTTTAGCTGTAGTTTCTATTTTGCGCATCCAGATATTTTGAACAATTTGCTTTGTTTTATTCGAATTCTTTATAATCTAGAGTCAATGATGACACCAAATTTGCTCATTCATATGATGTCTCACCTGATGGGCATGTTATTTTCAATTGTTTCAATATGCATAAATATGATGAAGTCAAGCTATTTCACCGGTCCATTCAATAACAGGTATAAGGAAATCAACATTCCAGAGATAATCATATTTCAATAGGCCATACCCCTGAGGAAATAAGAGTTGATCAAACTATCTCAAAAAGGACAATGGCCTGCTAGTGGCCCCGACCCATTGGCTAAAAAAGACTTGGCCACAAAAAGCTCTACAAGGGGGGGGGGGGGGGGGCACACGCTAAACGGATCGTCTAGCCTAGATAGGACAAACATCAAAAGTCCATCGCCCGGCTTCCACTGCCCAGCATCCTATGTTGGAGCGGGACAGTCTAAGTAGTGAACCGTAACACTCACTAGAAGTCCTCCCCGGATCATCGGTTACGATCGAGTAGAACACTCATATAAAAAATAGTCAATCCTGAAAATCCGTAAGGACTGCTTGATAACAGGGGTAAACCGCTTGAAACAGGAAATATATGACATCTGACTCAAAGAACCAGAGACCATGTCATCAGCACCAGCTCGCCTACCAAACGGAACTCGACTAGTAGACCCGGGACCGTCTATGTAATACCCCGTAAAAATTTCTAATATTTCCGATGAGTTTTTAGTTCACCGGATCGTTTTCGGTTTCGGTGTTTTGATTGTGGTCCGAGTATAGTTGGATTTATTAAAGTTTTAAATAGGTTGTTTAAAATTTTAAAAAAAGAAATACTTCTTGTTTGGTTAAGGGTCTCAAACGAGACCCTTAACGAAAACGCCTGGTCTCGTACGAGACTAAGGGTCTCGTACGAGACCCATTGTAAAATGGGCGTGTCTCGTACGAGACTGGGTGTCTTGTACGAGACCTAAGCTGCTGAGTGCAGCCAGCCTTCACCCAGCCTTCCCCCTCTATTTAAATTACGTGATACTTCACGTTTCTTTCATTCACCATATCAGCAAACCCTAGCAGCCATCTTGCTCTTCAAAATCCCTGAAATTTTGGAGCAATTATCGTCATAAAGCTTGCTGAAATCCTTCGGTGAGTTCCATTCTTCCTTGTTCTTCAATTCTGTTTTAGCTTGTAAACAACATCTCCGTAAATTAATTCGTTCTCCTTCGTTTCTTGATCGAATCCAGTTCCGTTTCGTCGCTGAGATTGCAGACACACGCCTCTTCAATTCTCATCTTTGTTTTCGCCAAAACGGTACGTTATTCTATACGATATAGTCACCGCCATTTTGTCGTAATTTCGCGTGGTATTATTCTGTTTTGTTTTTAAGTTGTTGCGGTCTCCTATGTTGTTCATGATTGTGTTTATGTGTTGTGGATGATCATTAAACCACGATTCATTCTTTGTTAATGAATTAAACTTAGCTTAGCTTGCGATTGTTCCGTTCGTTTCCCCGTACGGTTCTTCGAAACCTTATTTCGGTTCCTACCGTTTCTTGGGTATGTTACTGTCAACATAAAATCAGAAACTTAGCGTATTTATCACATCAAATCCTTGTGTGTATGATCGTGGGTTTCGCTTTGAGTTATTTTCGTGTGATGTTAGTTGCGGAATCCTTTAGGGCCGCTGTAGTTATTCTTGCTTAAGATGGTTACTATAACTTGTTGATGATCTCTTTCATGTTAATTGAGTAATGCTACTAAGTTAGGTTGTTTGTGATGCTAAAACAAAAAAGAAAAGAAAACACAAGACCTAGGTTTAGTTTTAGCTTTAAATCTTTGAATGTTTGCAGTAGAGGGTTGGCGGCATGGAAATTGATTTGAAATGGGGAAGATGGCTAAATGGCCATATTAGGCACCAAATTGTTAGTTTAAATCAATTGAACTATAATTGGTTGTTTTTAATGTTTGGATTTCGTTTTGATTTTAATTTGACAACTTGAAAACGATAATTAGTTTATAATCTAAATTAGTATAATTACACGGGCGATTATAATTAATTTTGATTTAAATGTTATTTTGGCAAATTTACAATTTAGCCCCTAAAGTTTATAAGAGCATATTCAATTAAATTTTATCTATAAGATAAATTTTTGGACTTTACTGATTTATGATTTAATAAACTAAGGACAAGCAATTAAATTAATTTCGAATATCGAATTGTCATGAATTTGGTTAAATTACAATTTAACCCCTGAACGTTTTTATAACTTAATTAAGTAAGTTTTTGGGTTAGTAACTTTATACTTTGGTTTAATTATAACAAACTTAATTAATTTGATTTCGGGTATCAAATTGGCTAAAGTACAATTTAGTCCCTAATTTGCTAAAATACAGTTTAGTCTCTAATTGGCTAAAGTACAGTTTTGTCCTTAAAACTTTATGAGACTTATTTGATCAAGTTTTAGTTTGTAACTTAGGTTACGTAATTTGCATGATATTGAATTCCATTTTAAAATGGATAATTATTTATAAATTTAATAAGTTTTATTTTGGGTTAGACTGTGGTCGCCCGACAAGTGGGAAGAAGTTTGGTAGTTTTAAATAACTCGGCTGACTCACTAATATGGATTTTAACTTGGGTTAATTTAAAATATTTTTACGAATCATTCTAAATATGTTTATATGATTTGTACTCTATAATTTGGGTTATTTTTGGAATGCATTAATAAAAGTGTTTGTTAAACGTGGCTAGGTATTGTGTTGTACTAGTCTTATGTGGTGTCTAGTACTCTTTAGAGTTAGGGTCTAATTAAAATTATGATTTTAATATTTTATTTAGACCCGTCGACTGTTCGTACTTCAGAGGCGAACCAGAGTTAGGTGCTTGTCAGGATCACGTGGATTTAGCAAGCAGTGAGTTTATTTCTCTATTTACCTCTTTATTAAGCAATTATTATATTTTGTATATATATATATATATATATATATATATATATATATATATATATATATATATATATATATATATATATATATATATATATATGTATGTATAAGCAGCTTTCGAACTGTTTTTCGGCATTGTGGATTTGATTTGGAACGTGCTACTCGATTGGCATCATCGGGACTGCGTGCGCACCGGTAATGATTATGGTATTAAGGTAGGTTTGAGATACGTCGCACCTTAGTGAGGGCACCGGTGGAAGATACGTCTCCTGGGCTCACTATTTATTAAGTGATAGTCGGGGGTCTGTTATTGAGATGTCACGACCCATTTTCATGAATCGCGACCGGCGCTAGGGTATGGGTAATGTAGCACCGAAACCCGTAGCTAGCCTTTCATTTAATTCATAAACACATAAACCTGCAGAAAACCAATGCTCGGGGGCAACCGAGACTTCAGCCTAACTAGCAGTTATAATAATCAACAGTTAATATAACATGCTTATTCAATTTTGAGTCTAAAATAGGCATAACATAAATAATCCGAAATAAATACATAACATGCCAGAGCAATATAACCAGTCAGACCAATCCGACAAACAACTGTAATAATAATAAAGACGTCTAGTCAACTACTGCGGTCTAAGAATAAAATAGTTTGACAGTTTATCAAAATAAACGGAACCTCCGAGGAAAAGTAAATGCGGAGATCACCAGACTCTCTCAGATTATAACCCTGGGAAAAATTGGGAAAACAACGGGGTCAGATATACTGAGATGAGTTCATACCACTATTTACATTTATTAAGTGGAAAACCTTTAAAACGTTTAAAACATTTAATAACAATATTACAGATAATAGTTGGAACCCTAATCCACAATTCTAAAATAATAATCATAATCCAATAGGTCTGGTCCCGAGAGCTGAGCTACACCGAGTTACCACTAACCACACTTATACCAGAGTCCCGAGAGCTGAGCTACACCGAGTTACTCTACCTGGTCCCGAGAGCTACGCTCACACCGAGTTACCATATTTCCATATATACCTTACCCAGATCAATACCGGTGCGCACGCAGTCCTAATGATGCCCATTAGGTAGCATGTTCCAACTAAGAGCCATAATATAAAACAGTTCGAAATATACGTACAGTATATTTATTTAATATTAAAATAACAATTTACTTAATAAAGCGGTAAATAGTAAATATAAACTCACTGCTTGCTAATCCGCGTGAAATACCGGCAAGCAACTAACTCTGGTTCGCCTCTGAAGCACGAACAGTAGACGAGTCTAGACAAATAAAATAATTATTAAAATCAGACCCTAACTCTAGAGAGTACTAGACACCACATAAGACTAGCACAATTAACACGTAGTAAATAAACAATCCAAAGTAACACAAATATATCCAAAAGGTAATAAAACCCAATTAATATAAGTCTATTGAGTTCCCGCTTAAAATCCAATATATAAATATTATTTAATAACTTTAAATAATAAATAATTTCCAAATAGTGGGTTAGCCGAGTTATCACTAACTGCCAAGCTAACTTCACTTGTCGGATGACCCAAGTCTAATCCGACTCAAAACGTTTATCAAATATAAACCCGAGTTTATATACATAAAACAATTTAACAAAATAAAATCCATTTTAAAAGCGGAACTCAACAACTTCAATTCTAAGTAACCCAAGTTACAAATCAAAACTTAATCATTTTAAGTGAATAAAAGTTTTAGGGACTAAATCATACTTTAGCCAATTAGGGACTAAACTGTACTTTTGCCAATTAGGGACTAAATTGTACTTTAGCCAATTTGATATCCAAAAATCAATTTAATCTCTTTTGTTTATAATTAAAACCAAATACTAAGCTATTAATCAAAATCCACTTAAACAAGTTATAAATTAAGTTTAAGGGCTAAATTGTAATTTAGCCAATTTTTACCAACTCGAAACATAACAAAATTACCCGAGTAATTATGTTAATTTAGATTATAAAAATATCGTTTACAAGTATCACTTATAAATTATAACGAAATCCAAGGTATTATCAAATCAATAGGTAAAGTTTAACTTAATGAATTTATTTGATTTAGGCAAAACAATTGAGTGATCAAAGGAGTCTTTTCACCATCTTCCTCCTTTCAAAACAAAGAAACCCGCCAACCTTAAACAACCAATTCACCATTTTTTTATGTTTCTGAAACTAAGTTCATTCATCAATCTTATCAAAACCAAAGCAACCTAATAGCCATAAATCAATCCAAATCAACATAACACAAATGCTACACACCCATAATCATTTAACACGAAGAATCAAACCACAACGTTAACTGCCGACTCCAACTCTCAACACGAAAGTGGAAAATGGATTGATAACTCCATGAAATCATAAACTAACAAATAACCCTAGAGATCTATAAGCCAAACAATCAAATCCATGGCCAAAGGAAAACAAAATGGTTCGGCAGAACCCACAAAACCAAAACAGAAATATGCCGAACTCAAAACGATAACCGTACGGCGATTGAAACGGGATCGATTACGTACCGTTTAGCAAAAACTGAGGTAGGGAAACGTAGGGAATTGAGTCTAGAACGTCTGAGATCAAACAGTTTTGATTTCGACCTAGAAACGAATGAGAACGACTCAAATTACGTAATGCCGTTTCAAAACAAAATCTGAAAATCAAAGGAATAATGAACACTTACTGAACAGCAACTTTGGAGGATGATTACGGATTCGATAATCAGCGAAAGAACGAAAGGAGAGTGGCTAGGGTTAGATTGCAGTGTGATCTAGGTTTTCTATGAAGAAATCGACTTAAAATAACGTAGGGAAGTGAGCCGTAAACGAGTTCGAAGTGGTCCAAACGAAAGGGTCCACGGGAACAAATGGTTCTCGAACGGGAATGGCCCTTCAGGCCTGATTCCCGTTCGAGAATGGCCTGGTCTCGAACGAGACCAGGCCTACCAATGGATTCTCGTTCGAGAATCCTTGGATTCTCGAACGAGAACCAACGTTTTTCCTCAGGTCTCGATTGAGACCTGAGTCAAACGGAAGTGGTTCAACCACTACGGTTGAACCACAAACCAAAGAAGAAAAATCTTTTTTTTTAAAAAAAAAAAACGAACCAAAACGAATCGAACCACGAAAATCTACGAAACTTCAAATACCCCTCAAAACACATCCGGAACCACGTCGGAAATTAACAAAATAAATTCAAAATTTTACGGGATATTACATTCTCCCCAACTAATTAAAAATTCGTCCTCGAATTTAACACGATAAGCAATTACCATTAGAATAACACGTAACACAAGTAAAAATCATAAAAGTCACAGAAATCAAGATATCGTACCTCACGGAAATAGAAAAGGATAGCGATTACGCATATCCGACTCGGTCTCCCAAGTACACTCCTCTACAGAATGATTGCGCCAGAGAACTTTGACCATCGGAATCTCCTTGTTCCGTAATTTACGCACCTGCGTATCAACAATCTCAACTGGCTGTTCTTCATAGGACAGCTCCTGGTCAATCTCGACACTCTGAGGCACAATCACGTGCGAAGTATCAGAAACGCACTTTCTCAACATAGAAACGTGAAACACAGGATGTACTAACGACATGTCTGGCGGTAGAACCAGACGATAAGCCACAGCTCCAATCCTCTCCGAAATCTCATAAGGACCAATATACCTCGGTGCCAATTTCCCCTTGACACCAAAACGAACCACGCCCTTCATAGGCGAAACCCGAAGAAACACGAAATCACCAACATGAAACTCAATGTCTTTCCTCTTCGGATCAGCATAACTCTTATGCCGACTAAAAGCAGTCTCTAACCTCCGTTTGATCAACGGTACCTTCTCTGAGGTAATCTGAATAATCTCCGCTCCCGAGAGTTTACGCTCTCCGACCTCCTCCCAACAGATAGGAGATCTACACTTGCGCCCGTACAAAGCCTCATACGGCGCCATCTCGATACTCGCGTGGTAACTGTTGTTATAAGAAAACTCAATCAACGGCAAATGAGTATCCCAGCTACCCCGAAAATCAAGAACACACATCCTGAGCATATCCTCCAACGTCTGAATAGTCCTCTCAGACTGACCGTCAGTCTGAGGATGAAAAGCTGTACTGAAATCCAACCGAGAACCCAAGGATTCCTGTAACGCTTTCCAGAACCTTGAAGTAAACACAGAACCTCTGTCTGAAACAATAGAAACCGGTACACCATGCAAACTGACAATCCTGTCGATGTACAACTGAGCCAACCTCGAAGCAGTATACGAAACCTTGATCGGTAGGAAATGAGCTGACTTGGTCATACGGTCAACTATCACCCAGATGGAATCGTACCCCTGTCGAGTACGTGGTAAACCAACAACAAAATCCATAGCAATCCGCTCCCACTTCCATTCTGGAATAGGTAGTGGTTGCAGATAGCCAAAAGGTCTCTGATGCTCCAGCTTCACCTGCTGACAAGTCAGGCACTTAGAAACATACTCAGCGACATCCTTCTTCATCCCGCTCCACCAGTAGGTACCCTTAAGATCATGGTACATCTTAGTAGAACCCGGATGAACACTATAAGCAGACTTGTGCGCTTCTTCCAGAATCTGGTCTCTCAAACCATCTGAATCCGGAACACACAATCTCGAACCATGTCTCAGAAATCCATCCACAAAAGTAAACTCAGAATTACTGTCCTGCTGAACCTCCTCAATAATCCGCTTCAACTGTGGATCCTCAGCTTGTACAGCTTTGATCCGATCAATCAAAACGGGTTGCACTTGCAACTGTGCTAACAAACAACCAGTCTGAGAAATCTGAAAACCATAGCCCGAAGCTATCAAACTGTGCCACTCTCTCACCATGGGTCTACGCCCAATTTCCGAAATATGAGCCAAGCTGCCCGAAGACTTGCGACTCAGCGCATCGGCTACCACATTAGCCTTACCAGGGTGGTACTGAATAGTACAGTCGTAGTCTTTCAGCAACTCTATCCACCTCCTCTGTCTCAAGTTCAATTCTCTCTGATCAAAGATATACTTCAGACTCTTATGATCAGTGAAAATCTCACAAGTAGCACCATACAAATAATGCCTCCAGATTTTTAGCGCAAAAACCACAGCTGCCAACTCTAAATCATGAGTAGGGTAATTTACCTCATGCTTCTTCAACTGTCTGGAAGCATAGGCAATCACCTGTCCATGTTGCATCAGAACGCAACCCAAACCAATCCGAGACGCATCACAATACACTGTGAAACCGTCAATGCCAGAAGGCAATGCCAAAACCGGAGTTGTAGTCAAAATCTCCTTAAGCTTCTCAAATCTCGCCTCGCACTTGTCAGTCCACTCAAACTTGACACCCTTCTATGTCAGTTTAGTCAAAGGTGCAGATATTCTGGAGAAATCTTGCACGAACCGACGATAGTAGCCAGCTAAACCCAGAAAACTTCTGATCTCGGTAACTGACCTTGGCCTCTGCCAATCCATAACCGCCTCAATCTTCTTCGGATCAACCTTGATCCCATCTTTCGACACCACGTGTCCTAGAAATGTAACCTGATCCAACCAGAACTCACATTTTGAGAACTTAGCGTACAACTGATGCTCACGCAACGTCTGTAGTATAGTCCTCAAATGATAAGCATGCTCCTCCTCACTCCGAGAATAGATCAATATGTCATCAATGAAGACGATCACAAATTGATCCAAAAACGGCTTGAACACTCTGTTCATCATATCCATAAACGCTGCTGGTGCGTTCGTCAGACCAAAGGACATAACCAGAAACTCAAAATGTCCATAACGAGTCCGAAAAGCAGTCTTAGGCACATCTGCATCACGGATCCGAAGCTGATGATACCCAGACCTCAAATCAATCTTGGAAAAACACTTCGCACCCTGCAACTGGTCAAACAGATCATCGATGCGAGGAAGAGGATATATGTTCTTGACAGTAGCCTTATTCAACTGTCTGTAGTCGATACACAGCCAAAAGGAACCGTCTTTCTTCTTTACAAACAGAACTGGAGCACCCCACGGAGAAGTACTCGGTCTGATGAACCCGCTATCCAACAACTCTTGTAACTGGTCCTTCAACTCCTTCAGCTCTGCAGGAGCCATCCGATACGGCGGTATCGAAATCGGAGCTGTACCAGAAACCACATCAATGCAAAACTCAATATCACGATCAGGTGGTAATCCAGGCAATTCCTCTGGAAACACATCAGTGAACTCATTCACTATCGGAACACTATGCATATCACCACTACTAGTCTCCAAATCACGAACCACAGCAAGAAAACCCTGGCAACCCTTGCCTAACATCCGCTTCGCCTTGATGGCGGAAATCAGATTCTTAGGTGTCTCTGCCTTTTCTCCCTGAAAGGAAAAAGGTAGATCACCTGGAATCCTGAACTCGACTGACTTCCCTCGACAGTCAATAGAAGCAAAGTGGCGTGACAACCAGTCCATCCCCAAGATAACATCAAAAGAAAGAATGTCAAGTACAATCAAATCAGCACATAATTCTCTACCCTGAATAACCACAGGACAGGAAGAATAAACAACGTCTACTACTACACCTTCAGACATAGGTGTAGACACAGCTAGAGGTTCACTTAAAACAGATGGTGCCATACCCAATTTCCCAGCAAAACATGTAGATACAAACGAATGGGTTGCACCCGCATCAAATAACACTAAAGCATCTATAGAAGAAATCGGAATGGTACCTTGCACCACAGCATTTGATGCACGCGCATCCTGAGGAGTAAGTGCGAACACTCTGGCCTGACCCTGCGGCTGCTGCTGTGAACTCTGTCCAGTACCATAACCGTTGGAACCCCTACCGCCGTTACCACGGCCACCAAAACCTCTACCACCAGAACCACGGCCCCGCTGGCCACCAAAAGATGCTGCAGGTTGAGAGTACCCTACAGACTGTGTAAACGCAGGTCTCTGCTGCTGATAAGATGACTGCGCCACACTGGAGTTAGACGTCTGCTGTCCAGATGTCGGACACTCCCTGGAGAAATTACCCGGCTGGCCACAAGTGAAACAACCTCCAGGAGCTAACTGGCACTGACCATAATGCCTACGTCTGCAATTCTGGCAGAACGGAATGTTCGATCCACCACTGTACCCGCGTCCTGAACCACGGTTGCTCCCACTGCTACTGGAACTGTACGGAGCACTCCTGGCACTATGCCTCCCTTTGTTGTGAGTCCGTCGACTCCCCCTGTTGGCCTGAGAAGAGCCACTGTAGTAATTCCCACTACTATGCTGCACTGGGGCCTGCTGCCCCCCACTAGGAAGGTCACTCTTTCCCTTTTGATTCTGGAAAGGGTCAGAGATCGTTCCAAACTGAACCATCGAATTCTCCATCCGTCGCGCACTATCCACTAACCGGGCAAACTCCATGTTTGTCCCTATCAGCAAAGGGAGAAACTCCGAGCCTAAACCCCTAACATAACGGTCGTTCACTCGCTCTTGATCACCCTGAAGATCTGTAGCAAACCGCCCCAAACGTACAAACTCAGTAGTGTAGTCTGTCACTGATCTATCCCCCTTCTTCAAATTTAGCAGCTTTTCTCTGAAACTCTCAGTAACAGAGAAGGGTAGATAGTAACCTCTGAACCTGATCACAAAATCAGCCCAAGACAAAGTATCCATAACTGGCCTGATGTTATCACGATACCAGTCCTTAGCTGGACCCTTCAGCGACATCTCCACAAGCATCACTGATTGACGATCAGAAGCTTGAATCCTCTGACTGTTGTACTCAAATTCCTCCAAAAAGTCAAGAGCATCCCCGGTACTATCAAAAGAAGTCGGATTCAACTTCAAGTAGGTCATCACCAACTCTCTGTCCGTTGGAATATGACCGACACCAGCAAGTCCACCAATACCAGCTACAGCACCAACCTGCGGTTGCTGTTGCTGCGCTAACTGACCCAGTATATTACACTGATTCTGCAGTAGAGCCTGATTGTTCTGCATCTCGACGACGCCAGCCAAGAAGGTAGTGAAGTCGAACGCTTGCATATTTGGTGCTTGTTGCACCTCTGGTGCCTGCTGCACATTCGGTGCCTGAACACCTGCTGCACCGCGTCCTCTAGCTCCACCTCTACCAGCACCAGCTCCTCTGCCCCTACCAGCACCTCTACCTCTGCCAGCACCTCCACCTCGACCACGTCCAGCATTAGCCTGAACTGGTGGTACGTTCTGATCGACTTCCATGGAAATCGCATCATCAGCCACAGCTTCTTGCTCTGCCGCAGCACGAGCACGAGTACGAATAACGTTGTCCATATCCTAAGATTGAACGACAACAATTTAAATAACAGATATTTCATACCCAAGTATGAACAAAACAAGCAACATATAGGATTTCCCAAGAATTCAACAGCAATAAAATGTTCACCCAAGTGAAATAAAATTAACATTTAACAACATCAAATCAACATACAATGACTGACTCGACGCAATCCTATTGGTGTAGGCAGAATGTTTTAAAATCAAAAGATGACGTCTTTAAAGACATGACAGAATCCTATATCCGCAGTAGTTCCTAAGACACAACCATACTTAACAGAGTAAACACATAGCAAGCAATGGCCTTGGTTTGAAACCAAAGCTCTGATACCAAGTTTGTCACGACCCATTTTCATGAATCGCGACCGGCGCTAGGGTATGGGTAATGTAGCACCGAAACCCGTAGCTAGCCTTTCATTTAATTCATAAACACATAAATCTGCAGAAAACCAATGCTCGGGGGCAACCGAGACTTCAGCCTAACTAGCAGTTATAATAATCAACAGTTAATATAACATGCTTATTCAATTTTGAGTCTAAAATAGGCATAACATAAATAATCCGAAATAAATACATAACATGCCAGAGCAATATAACCAGTCAGACCAATCCGACAAACAACTGTAATAATAATAAAGACGTCTAGTCAACTACTGCGGTCTAAGAATAAAATAGTTTGACAGTTTATCAAAATAAACGGAACCTCCGAGGAAAAGTAAATGCGGAGATCACCAGACTCTCTCAGATCATAACCCTGGGAAAAATTGGGAAAACAACGGGGTCAGATATACTGAGATGAGTTCATACCACTATTTACATTTATTAAGTGGAAAACCTTTAAAACGTTTAAAACATTTAATAACGATATTACAGATAATAGTTGGAACCCTAATCCACAATTCTAAAATAATAATCATAATCCAATAGGTCTGGTCCCGAGAGCTGAGCTACACCGAGTTACCACTAACCACACTTATACCAGAGTCCCGAGAGCTGAGCTACACCGAGTTACTCTACCTGGTCCCGAGAGCTACGCTCACACCGAGTTACCATATTTCCACTGCTACTGGAACTGTACGGAGCACTCCTGGCACTATGCCTCCCTTTGTTGTGAGTCCGTCGACTCCCCCTGTTGGCCTGAGAAGAGCCACTGTAGTAATTCCCACTACTATGCTGCACTGGGGCCTGCTGCCCCCCACTAGGAAGGTCACTCTTTCCCTTTTGATTCTGGAAAGGGTCAGAGATCGTTCCAAACTGAACCATCGAATTCTCCATCCGTCGCGCACTATCCACTAACCGGGCAAACTCCATGTTTGTCCCTATCAGCAAAGGGAGAAACTCCGAGCCTAAACCCCTAACATAACGGTCGTTCACTCGCTCTTGATCACCCTGAAGATCTGTAGCAAACCGCCCCAAACGTACAAACTCAGTAGTGTAGTCTGTCACTGATCTATCCCCCTTCTTCAAATTTAGCAGCTTTTCTCTGAAACTCTCAGTAACAGAGAAGGGTAGATAGTAACCTCTGAACCTGATCACAAAATCAGCCCAAGACAAAGTATCCATAACTGGCCTGATGTTATCACGATACCAGTCCTTAGCTGGACCCTTCAGCGACATCTCCACAAGCATCACTGATTGACGATCAGAAGCTTGAATCCTCTGACTGTTGTACTCAAATTCCTCCAAAAAGTCAAGAGCATCCCCGGTACTATCAAAAGAAGTCGGATTCAACTTCAAGTAGGTCATCACCAACTCTCTGTCCGTTGGAATATGACCGACACCAGCAAGTCCACCAATACCAGCTACAGCACCAACCTGAGGTTGCTGTTGCTGCGCTAACTGACCCAGTATATTACACTGATTCTGCAGTAGAGCCTGATTGTTCTGCATCTCGACGACGCCAGCCAAGAAGGTAGTGAAGTCGAACGCTTGCATATTTGGTGCTTGTTGCACCTCTGGTGCCTGCTGCACATTCGGTGCCTGAACACCTGCTGCACCGCGTCCTCTAGCTCCACCTCTACCAGCACCAGCTCCTCTGCCCCTACCAGCACCTCTACCTCTGCCAGCACCTCCACCTCGACCACGTCCAGCATTAGCCTGAACTGGTGGTACGTTCTGATCGACTTCCATGGAAATCGCATCATCAGCCACAGCTTCTTGCTCTGCCGCAGCACGAGCACGAGTACGAATAACGTTGTCCATATCCTAAGATTGAACGACAACAATTTAAATAACAGATATTTCATACCCAAGTATGAACAAAACAAGCAACATATAGGATTTCCCAAGAATTCAACAGCAATAAAATGTTCACCCAAGTGAAATAAAATTAACATTTAACAACATCAAATCAACATACAATGACTGACTCGACGCAATCCTATTGGTGTAGGCAGAATGTTTTAAAATCAAAAGATGACGTCTTTAAAGACATGACAGAATCCTATATCCGCAGTAGTTCCTAAGACACAACCATACTTAACAGAGTAAACACATAGCAAGCAATGGCCTTGGTTTGAAACCAAAGCTCTGATACCAAGTTTGTCACGACCCATTTTCATGAATCGCGACCGGCGCTAGGGTATGGGTAATGTAGCACCGAAACCCGTAGCTAGCCTTTCATTTAATTCATAAACACATAAATCTGCAGAAAACCAATGCTCGGGGGCAACCGAGACTTCAGCCTAACTAGCAGTTATAATAATCAACAGTTAATATAACATGCTTATTCAATTTTGAGTCTAAAATAGGCATAACATAAATAATCCGAAATAAATACATAACATGCCAGAGCAATATAACCAGTCAGACCAATCCGACAAACAACTGTAATAATAATAAAGACGTCTAGTCAACTACTGCGGTCTAAGAATAAAATAGTTTGACAGTTTATCAAAATAAACGGAACCTCCGAGGAAAAGTAAATGCGGAGATCACCAGACTCTCTCAGATCATAACCCTGGGAAAAATTGGGAAAACAACGGGGTCAGATATACTGAGATGAGTTCATACCACTATTTACATTTATTAAGTGGAAAACCTTTAAAACGTTTAAAACATTTAATAACGATATTACAGATAATAGTTGGAACCCTAATCCACAATTCTAAAATAATAATCATAATCCAATAGGTCTGGTCCCGAGAGCTGAGCTACACCGAGTTACCACTAACCACACTTATACCAGAGTCCCGAGAGCTGAGCTACACCGAGTTACTCTACCTGGTCCCGAGAGCTACGCTCACACCGAGTTACCATATTTCCATATATACCTTACCCAGATCAATACCGGTGCGCACGCAGTCCTAATGATGCCCATTAGGTAGCATGTTCCAACTAAGAGCCATAATATAAAACAGTTCGAAATATACGTACAGTATATTTATTTAATATTAAAATAACAATTTACTTAATAAAGCGGTAAATAGTAAATATAAACTCACTGCTTGCTAATCCGCGTGAAATACCGGCAAGCAACTAACTCTGGTTCGCCTCTGAAGCACGAACAGTAGACGAGTCTAGACAAATAAAATAATTATTAAAATCAGACCCTAACTCTAGAGAGTACTAGACACCACATAAAACTAGCACAATTAACACGTAGTAAATAAACAATCCAAAGTAACACAAATATATCCAAAAGGTAATAAAACCCAATTAATATAAGTCTATTGAGTTCCCGCTTAAAATCCAATATATAAATATTATTTAATAACTTTAAATAATAAATAATTTCCAAACAGTGGGTTAGCCGAGTTATCACTAACTGCCAAGCTAACTTCACTTGTCGGATGACCCAAGTCTTATCCGACTCAAAACGTTTATCAAATATAAACCCGAGTTTATATACATAAAACAATTTAACAAAATAAAATCCATTTTAAAAGCGGAACTCAACAACTTCAATTCTAAGTAACCCAAGTTACAAATCAAAACTTAATCATTTTAAGTGAATAAAAGTTTTAGGGACTAAATCGTACTTTAGCCAATTAGGAACTAAACTGTACTTTTGCCAATTAGGGACTAAATTGTACTTTAGCCAATTTGATATCCAAAAATCAGTTTAATCTCTTTTGTTTATAATTAAAGCCAAATACTAAGCTATTAATCAAAATCCACTTAAACAAGTTATAAATTAAGTTTAAGGGCTAAATTGTAATTTAGCCAATTTTTACCAACTCGAAACATAACAAAATTACCCGAGTAATTATGTTAATTTAGATTATAAAAATATCGTTTACAAGTATCACTTATAAATTATAACGAAATCCAAGGTATTATCAAATCAATAGGTAAAGTTTAACTTAAGGAATTTATTTGATTTAGGCAAAACAATTGAGTGATCAAAGGAGTCTTTTCACCATCTTCCTCCTTTCAAAACAAAGAAACCCGCCAACCTTAAACAACCAATTCACCATTTTTTTATGTTTCTGAAACTAAGTTCATTCATCAATCTTATCAAAACCAAAGCAACCTAATAGCCATAAATCAATCCAAATCAACATAACACAAATGCTACACACCCATAATCATTTAACACGAAGAATCAAACCACAACGTTAACTGCCGACTCCAACTCTCAACACGAAAATGGAAAATGGATTGATAACTCCATGAAATCATAAACTAACAAATACCCTAGAGATCTATAAGCCAAACAATCAAATCCATGGCCAAAGGAAAACAAAACGGTTCGGCAGAACCCACAAAACCAAAACAGAAATATGCCGAACTCAAAACGATAACCGTACGACGATTGAAACGGGATCGATTACGTACCGTTTAGCAAAAACTGAGGTAGGGAAACGTAGGGAATTGAGTCTAGAACGTCTGAGATCAAACGATTTTGATTTCGACCTAGAAACGAATGAGAACGACTCAAATTACGTAATGCCGTTTCAAAACAAAATCTGAAAATCAAAGGAATAATGAACACTTACTGAACAACAACTTTGGAGGATGATTACGGATTCGATACTCAGCGAAAGAACGAAAGGAGAGTGGCTAGGGTTAGATTGCAGTGTGATCTAGGTTTTCTATGAAGAAATCGACTTAAAATAACGTAGGGAAGTGAGCCGTAAACGAGTTCGAAGTGGGCCAAACGAAAGGGTCCACGGGAACAAATGGTTCTCGAACGGGAATGGCCCTTTAGGCCTGATTCCCGTTCGAGAATTGCCTGGTCTCGAACGAGACCAGGCCTACCAATGGATTCTCGTTCGAGAATCCTTGGATTCTCTAACGAGAACCAACGTTTTTCCTCAGGTCTCGATTGAGACCTGAGTCAAACGGAAGTGGTTCAACCACTACGGTTGAACCACAAACCAAAGAAGAAAAATCTTTTTTTTTTAAAAAAAAAACCGAACCAAAACGAATCGAACCACGAAAATCTACGAAACTTCAAATACCCCTCAAAACACATCCGGAACCACGTCGAAAATTAACAAAATAAATTCAAAATTTTACAGGATATTACATGAGATACGTCTCACCGACACGACAATGTATTTAGAATTATGGTTTAGGGTTTCATTGATAATCCATAATAAAAATGTTTTATTAAACGTTTTTAAAGGTTTTTAACTTAATAAATGTAAATGGTTATATAAACTCTACTCAGTAAATCTGACCCCGTTGTTTTCCCAAATTTTCCAGGTTTATGATTTGAGCATTTGTCGATCTCCGTTTCTTCATTCTCCGAGGTTCTTTATTTTATTTTGGAAATAAGAGTCGAACTATTTTAAACTCTTAGACCACAGTAGTATTATCAGAGTATTCATGTTATAGTCTTACATTTATACTTTAGACTATTGTTTGTTGGATTGGACCAACTATTATTTTATAAACTTTGGCATGATTACATTGTTTATAGTATTATATTATATTGCCATACTGTTGGAGATTATTTTGAGACAAGCGTACTTTAAATATATGCTGTTATTCTGTACTGCTAGATTAGGCTGAAGTCTCGGTTGCCCCCGAGCATGTGGTTTTCTGCAGGTACATAGTTTTTAATGTTATAAATTGGTTATCCGCAAGGCTAGCTACGGGTTTCGGTACAACCATACCCATACCCTAGCGCCAGTCTCGATTCATGAAAATGGGTCGTGACAAACTTGGTATCAAAACTTTGGTTTCAAACCAAGGCCTTTTAAATGTTAAGTGTTTATTTGTTTGGCATGTTAAGTGACTAAATTGTCCTAGGAACTACTGCGGAATTAGGATTCGAGTCTTGTCTTTGAAACGTCATCTTTTGTTTTCAAAACTTTCTGCCTACTCCTATAGGAATGTCGTGAGTCAGTCGTGTGAATTTAATTGCTTATTGCTTATTCTATGGTTGTTTTTTACTTGGGTGATTATTTGTTGGCTAATTCGCCATGTTGTGTTTATTTGGTTAAATTTTGTTTATATTGAGAAATTTTGTTTCATTCTTAGGAATGAATACTCGTACTCATGCTGCGCCTCAGCAAAATGCTGAGGCTGATGACGCGATCTCTATTGAGGTGGACCAGAATGAACCGGAGGTTTGAGCTGGTAGAGGACTAGCAGGCAGAGGCCCAGCTGGTCGGGGTCTAGCTGGTCGAGGTCGTGGTGGCCGAGGCCAAGCTGGCAGAGGTAGAGGCAGAGGTGTAGGACGCGGTGCTGCAGGAGGTGCTCAAGCACCAGGTGTGGCACAACCTGAGTTGGACGATTTTGACTTCAACACTTTTCTGGCTGGAGTTGCTGCTTTACAACTCAACCAGGTTCAGCTGCAAGCGGGACAGGTCGATTTGCAGGATCAGTATGCGGTTTTGGGTCAGATTGCTCAGTAACAGAAACCACAGGTTGGTGGTGCAGTAGTTGGTGGTGTTGGAACCACTGACAGGGATCTGGTATTGGCTTACATGAGACTGAAGCCAACTGAGTTTGAAGGTTATGGAGACGCGCTGGATTTTCTCGAGGAGGTTAAGCAGAATGCTCGGCGACTTCAGGCTACTGAGCGTCAGACCGTCGCTCTAGTCGAGATATCCATGAAGGGTTTAGCTGGAGACTGGTTTCGTGGCTCTGTTCATGCTGACATGGCCACTATCTCCAGGGCTCAATTTGTGGCGAGATTCAGAGCTTTCTTCTTGCCGTTTTCAGTGACAAAGGGTCACAGAGACAGTTGCTTTCACTTACTAGGGATGATAGGTCAGTATCCGAGTACACGACAGAGTTCGTGAGGTTGGGTCGGTTCGCTCCGGACTTGCGGACAGATCAGCAAAGGGTGAACAACAGATACGTAAAAGGCTTAGGGCGCAATTTTGTGAGTTTGCTGACCGAGACACGCAGAGACTTTACAGACGTAGTAGACAGTGCTCGGCGTATGGAGAGCTCATTACTGCAGTTTGGGGATATTTCTGGTCCTTCTCAGACTAAGAAGTCTTCTGGCCCTGGACAGCAGAGTGGTGGTGGTAGCTACCAATCGGCACCATCTCAGTACAAGAACAAAAAGAGGGGTGTCAAGAAGAGTTATCAGCCGTACACCTACAGTTCAAGCAACAGCGGTAGCAGCCGCAGTTTTAGGCATGGTAACAGTGGAGGTGCTAGTTTTCCTTTCTGCCAGAACTGCAGACGTCGACATCCAGGCGAGTGTCGTTTAGCACCAGGGGGTTGTTTTACTTGTGGCCAGCCGGGACACTTTGCGAGAGAGTGTCAGGCATCTGGGCAGCAGATGTCGGCAGCTAGCGTTGCTCAGCCATCCTATTAGAGTCAGAGACCAGTGTTCTCTACACCAGCAGGGTTTTCTCAACCTGCTGCTTCTTTTGGTGGCCAGCGGGGCCGAGGTTCTGGAGGGCGTGGTTTTGGAGGCCGTGTCAACGGTGGTAGAGGTTCTAGTAGTTATGGTACTAGACAGAGCTCTCAGCAGCAGAGTCAGGGTCAGGCCAGAGTTTTTGCGTTGACTCCTCAGGATGCTCATGCATCTAACGCAGTGGTGCAAGGTACTATTTAGATCGCCTTTGTAGATGCCTTAGTTTTATTTGATGCGGGTGCAACCCATTCTTTTGTGTCTACATGTTTTGCTGCTAAGTTGGGTGTAACACCAACGAGTTTGAGTGAACCTTTATCTGTTTCTACTCCTTTTGTCTAATTGTGTGGTGGTGGACATTGTGTATCTATCGTGTTTCGTGGTGATCCATGGAAGAGATTTACGTGCTGATTTTGTTGTTTTGGATGTACTTTCATTTGACGTGATTTTGTGGATGGATTGGCTGGCACGCCATTATGCTTCGATCGACTGTTGAGGTAAGTCGGTTGAGTTTCGGATTCCAGGTGATCTGCCCTTTTCTTTTCAAGGGGAGAAGGCAGAGACACCGAAGAATCTGATTTCTGCGATCAAGGCAAAGCGGATGATGAGTAAGGGTTGTCAAGGTTTCTTAGCTGTGGTTCGAGACATGGATGCTGAGGTGGGCAGTATGAACACTGTCCCTATAGTGAATGAGTTCACTGACGTTTTTCCAGAGGAGTTGTCTGGATTACCACCTGATCGGGATATCGAGTTCTGCATTGACGTTGTTCCTGGAACTGGTCCTATTTCGATACCACCGTATCAGATGGCTCCTGCTGAGATGAAGGAGTTAAAGGAGCAGTTACAAGAACTTCTGGACATTGGATTCATCAGACCGAGTACTTCTCCGTGGGGTGCTCCAGTTCTGTTTGTTAAGAAGAAGGATGGTTCCTTTCGGCTTTGTATCGACTGCAGGCAGTTGAATAAGGCTACCATCAAGAACAGATGTCCTCTTCCTCGCATCGACGACTTGTTTGATCAGTTGCAGAGTGCGAAGTGCTTTTCCAAGATTGACTTGAGATCCGGGTATCATAAACTTCGGATTCGGGACATCGATGTGCCTAAGACTGCTTTCAGAACACGTTATGGGCATTTCGAGTTTCTAGTCATGTCGTTTGGGTTGACTAACGCACCAGCAGCGTTTATTGACATGATGAATCGGGTTTTCAAGCCGTTTTTGGATCAGTTTGTTATCGTCTTCATTGATGACATCCTGATTTATTCTCGGAGTGAGGAGGAGCATGCTTATCACTTGAGGACTATATTACGGACCTTGCGAGAGCATCAGTTGTATGCTAAGTTCTCAAAGTGCGAGTTTTGGATGGAACAGGTTACTTTCTTAGGACATGTGGTGTCGAAGGATGGGATCAAGGTTGATCCGAAGAAGATTGAGGCGGTTATGGATTGGCAGAGGCCGAGGACAGTTACCGAGATCAGGAGTTTTCTTGGGTTAGCTGGCACTACTAGAAAACAGAGAATTACCGACGGAATTTTTTTGATTTAACGACGGATTTTAGCCTTTTACCAACGGAAAACTTAATTTACCAACGGATTTCAGCCTTTAGCGACGGAAAAATCCGTTGCTAAATTACATCTTTCTAGTAGTGTGGCTACTACCGTCGGTTCGTGCAGGATTTCTCTCGGATATCTGCACCTTAGACTAAACTGACACAGAAGGGTGTTAAGTTTGAGTGGACTGACAAGTGTGAGGCAAGTTTTGAGAAGCTGAAGGAGATTCTGACTACAGCTCCTGTTTTGGCATTACCTTCTGGCATTGAGGGTTTTACTGTATACTGCAATGCTTCTCGGATTGGCTTAGGTTGCGTATTGATGCAACATGGATAGGTAATCGCCTATGCTTCTCGTCAGCTGAAGAAGCATGAGGTGAATTACCCTACACATGACTTGGAGTTAGCTACGGTGGTTTTTTCTCTGAAGATCTGGAGGCACTACCTGTACGGTGCGACTTGCGAGATCTTCACTGATCACAAGAGTCTGAAGTACATCTTTGATCAGCGAGAGTTGAATCTGAGACAGAGGAGGTGGCTAGAATTGATGAAAGACTACGACTGTACTATTCAGTACCATCCTAGTAAGGCTAATGTGGTAGCCGATGCGTTGAGTCGCAAGTCTTCAAGCAGTTTGGCCCATATTTCTGAGGTTGGACGTAGACCCATGGCTAGAGAGTAGCATGGTTTGATAGCTTCTGGCTATGGTTTTCAGGTTTCTCAAAATGGTGGTCTGTTGGCACAACTGCAAGTGCAGCCGGTTTTGATTGATAGGATTAAAGCTTTACAAGCTGAGGATCCACAATTGAAACGGATTTCGGATGAGATCCATCTGGATGGGAATTCCGAGTTTGTTTTAGTTGACGGAGTTCTCAGGTTTGGTTCTAGACTGTGCGTTCCGGATTCAGATGGTTTGAGAGACTAGATTCTGGAGGAAGCGCATAGATCAGCTTACAGTGTTCATCCGGGATCTACCGAGATGTACCATTACCTCAAGGGTACGTATTGGTGGAGCGGAATGAAGAAAGATGTTGCAGAGTACGTTTCCAAGTGTCTGACTTGCCAGCAAGTGAAGCTGGAACATTAGAGGCCTTTTGGCTATCTGCAGCCACTACCTATTCCAGAGTGGAAGTGGGAGCGGATTGCCATAGACTTTGTTGTTGGTTTACCACGTACTCGATAGGGGTACGATTCCATCTGGGTGATAGTTGACCGTATGACCAAGTCAGCTCATTTTCTTCCGATCAAGATTTTGTATCCTGCTTTGAAGTTGGCTCAGTTGTACATCGACAGAATTGTCAGTTTGCACGGTGTACCGGTTTCGATTGTTTCTGACAGAGGTTCTGTTTTCACTTCGAGGTTCTGGAAAGCATTACAGGAGTCCTTGGGTTCTCGATTGGACTTCAGTACAGCTTTTCATCCTCAGACTGACGGTCAGTCTGAGAGGACTATTCAGACATTGGAGGATATGCTCAGAATGTGCATTCTTTATTTTCAAGGTAGCTGGGATACTCATTTTCCGTTGATTGAGTTTTACTACAACAACAGTTACCATGCGAGCATTGAGATGGGACCTTATGAGGCTCTGTACGGACACAAGTGTCGATCTCCTATCTGCTGGGAAGAGGTCGGCGAGCGGAAGTTGTCTGGTGCGGAGATTATTCAGATTACCTCAGAGAAGGTACCGTTGATAAAATGGAGATTGGAGACAACTTTTAGTCGGCATAAGAGTTATGCAGATCCGAAGAGGAAAGACATCGAGTTTCAGGTGGGAGACTTTGTGTTTCTTCGGGTTTCGCCTATGAAAGGTGTGGTTCGTTTTGGTGTCAAGGGAAAGTTGGCACCGAGGTACATTGGTGCCTATGAGATTTCAGAGAGGATTGGAGCTGTGGCTTATCGTCTGGTTCTGCCGCCAGACATGTCGTTAGTGCATCCTGTTTTTCATGTTTCTATACTGAGGAAGTGCATATCAGATCCTTCACATGTGATTGTGCCCCAGAGCGTTGAGATTGACCAGGAGCTGTCCTATGAGGAACAACCAGTTGAGATTGTCGATACGCAAGTGCGTAGATTACGGAACAAGGAGATTCTGATGGTCAAAGTTTTGTGGCGGAATCATTCTGTTGAGGAATGCACTTGGGAGACGGAGTCCGATATGCGGAAACGTTATCCTTTCCTCTTTTCTTGAGGTACGTGTATCGTTGCCTATGTATTTTAGTTGATTATTTCGGTGCTTGTTATGTTGTTATGTTTATTTGTTTGTGTTTAAATTCATGGTCATTTATTAGTTGGGGAGAATGTAATACCCCGTAAAAATTTCTAATATTTCCGATGACTTTTTAGTTCAAATCCGGATCGTTTTCGGTTTCGGTGTTTTGATTGTGGTCCGAGTATAGTTGGATTGATTAAAGTTTTAAATAGGTTGTTTAAAATTTTAAAAGAGAAATTTTTTTTAAAAAAAAGAAATACTTCTTGTTCGGTTAAGGGTCTCAAACGAGACCCTTAACGAAAACGCCTGGTCTCATACGAGACCAAGGGTCTCGTACGAGACTCTTTGTAAAATGGACGTGTCTCGTACGAGACTGAGTGTCTCGTACGAGACCTAAGCTGCTGAGTGCAGCCAGCCTTCACCCAGCCTTCCCCCTCTATTTAAATTACGTGATACTTCACGTTTCTTCATTCACCATATCAGCAAACCCTAGCAGCCATTTTGCTCTTCAAAATCCCTGAAATTTTGGAGCAATTATCGTCATAAAGCTTGCTGAAATCCTTCGGTGAGTTCCATTCTTCCTTGTTCTTCAATTCTGTTTTAGCTTGTAAACGGCATCTCCGTAAATTGATTCGTTCTCCTTCGTTTCTTGATCGAATCTAGTTCCGTTTTGTCGCTGAGATTGTAGACACACGCCTCTTCAATTCTCATCTTTATTTTCGCCAAAACGGTACATTATTCTATACGATATAGTCGCCGCCGTTTCGTCATAATTTCGCGTGGTATTATTCTGTTTTGTTTTTAAGTTGCTGTCGTCTCCTATGTTGTTCATGATTGTGTTTATGTGTTGTGGATGATCATTAAACCATGATTCATTCTTTGTTAATGAATTAAACTTAGCTTAGCTTGCGATTGTTCCGTTCGTTTCGCGTACGGTTCTTCGAAACCTTATTTCGGTTCCTACCGTTTCTTGGGTATGTTACTGTCAACATAAAATCAGAAACTTAGCGTGTTTATCACATCAAATCCTTGTGTGTATGATCGTGGGTTTTGCTTCGAGTTATTGTCGTGTGATGTTAGTTGCGGAATCCTTTGGGGCCGCCGTAGTTATTCTTGCTTAAGATGGTTACTATAACTTGTTGATGATCTCTTTCATGTTAATTGAGTAATGCTACTAAGTTAGGTTGTTTGTGATGCTAAAACAAAAAAAGAAAAGAAAACACAACACCTAGGTTTAGTTTTAGCTTTAAATCTTTGAATGTTTGCAGTAGAGGGTTGGCGGCATGGAAATTGATTTGAAATGGGGAAGATGGCTAAATGGCCATATTAGGCATCAAATTGTTAGTTTAAATCAATTGAACTATAGTTGTTTGTTTTTAACGTTTGGATTTCGTTTTGATTTTAATTTGACAACTTGAAAACGATAATTAGTTTATAATCTAAATTAGTATAATTATACGGGCGATTATAATTAATTTTGATTTAATGTTATTTTGGCAAATTTACAATTTAGCCGCTAAAGTTTATTAAGTGATAGTCGGGGATCGGTTATTGAGATACGTCTCACCGACACAACAATGAATTTAAAATTATGGTTTAAGGTTTCATTGATAATCCATAATGAAAATGTTTTATTAAACGTTTTTAAAGGTTTTTAACTTAATAAATGTAAATGGTTATATAAACTCTACTCAGTAAATCTGACCCCGTTGTTTTTCCAAATTTTCCAGGTTTATGATTTGAGCATTTGTCGATCTCCGTTTCTTCATTCTCGGAGGTTCTTTATTTTATTTTGGAAATAAGAGTCGAACTATTTTAAACTCTTAGACCGCAGTAGTATTATCAGAGTATTCATGTTATAGTCTTACATTTACATTTTAGACTATTGTTTGTTGGATTGGACCAACTATTATTTTATCAATTTTGGCATGATTACATTGTTTATGGTATTATATTATATTTCCACACTGTTGGAGATTATTTTGAGACAAGCGTACTTTAAATATATGTTGTTATTCTGTACTGCTAGATTAGGCTGAAGTCTCGGTTGCCCCCGAGCATGTGGTTTTCTGCAGGTACATTGTTTTTAATGTTATAAATTGGTTTTCCGCAAGGCTAGCTACGGGTTTCGGTACAACCATACCCATACCCTAGCGCCGGTCTCGATTCATGAAAATGGGTCGTGACAGCAAGTGTGTTTCTTTACCACATCTTCACGATTCTGTGCTGTCACGACCCACTTGCTGTCACGACCCATTTTCATGAATCGTGACCGGCGCTAGGGTATGGGTATGGTTGTACCAAAACCCGTAGCTATCCTTGCGGATAACCAATTTATAACATTTAAAACAATGTACCTACAGAAAACCACATGCTCGGGGGCAATCGAGATTTCAGCCTAATCTAGCAGTACAGATAAACAACATATATTTAAAGTACGCTTGTCTCAAAATAATTTCCAACAGTATGACAATATAATATAATACCATAAACAATGTAATCATGCCAAAGTTGATAAAATAATAGTTGGTCCAATCCAACAAACAATAGTCTAAAACATAAACGTAAGACTATAACATGAATAATCTGATAATACTACTGCGGTCTAAGAGTTTAAAATAGTTCGACTCTTATTTCTAAAATAAAATAAAGAACCTCCGAGAATGAAGAAACGGAGATCGACAAATGCTTAAATCATAAACCTGGAAAATTTGGGAAAACAACGGGGTCAGATTTACTGAGTAGAGTTTATATAACCATTTACATTTATTAAGTTAAAAACCTTTAAAACGTTTAATAAAACATTTTCATTATGGATTATCAATGAAACCCTAAACCACAATTCTAAATCCATTGTCGTGTCGGTGAGACGTTTCTCAATAACCGATCCCCGACTATCACTTAATAAATAGTGAGCCTAGGAGACGTATCTTCCACCGGTGTCCTCACTAAGGTGAGACGTATCTCAAACCTACCTCAATACCATAATCATTACCGGTGCGCACGCAGTCCCGATGATGCCCATCGAGTAGCACGTTCCAAATCAAATCCACAATGCCGAAAACAGTTTAAAAGTTGTTTGTACATATATATATATATATATATATATATATATATATATATATATATATACAAAATATAATAATTGCTTAATAAAGAGGTAAATAGAGATATAAACTCACTGCTTGCTAAATCCACGTGATCCTGACAAGCTCCTAACTCTGGTTCGCCTCTGAAGTACGAACAGTCGACGGGTCTAAATAAAATATTAAAATTATAATTAAAATCCGACCCTAACTCTAAAGAGTACTAGACACCACATAGGACTAGCACACACAACAACACTCCAACGTATAATCAAACACATATGATTAAAACGTATTAAAACTATAACCCAAGTCATAGAAATCAACCATATAAGTTATCTATATTAAATTACAATTCGAGTAATTTATTAAACAATTTAATTTAACCCAAGTTAAAATCCATATCAGTGAGTCAGCCGAGTTATTTAAAACTACCAAGCTTCTTCCCACTTGTCGGGCGACCACAGTCTAACCCAAATAAAACTTATTAAATTTATAAACCCGAGTTTATAACTTAAAATATTTGATTAAGTAATAATCTATTTTAAAATGGAATTCAATAACCTCAAATCCAAGTAACCCAAATTATAATTAAAAATTAACCATTTTAAGTTTATAAAAGTTTAGGGACTAAACTGTACTTTAGCCAAATTAGGTTCAAAATGTTTAGGGGCTAATCTGTAATTTAGCCAATTTAATATTCGGAATCAAATTTAATTACTCATTTCCAATTTACTAAAATATAAATCAAAACAAAGATCCAAAAGATAAAAGTTAACTTAAATAAGTTTTTTAGAAACTTTTAGGGGCTAAATTGTAAATTAGTCAAGTTGATATATCAATCAAAATTAATTATAATTACCGAGTAATTATATTAATTTAGATTATAAAATAATTATCTTTTCAAGTTGCCAATTTAAAGTTGAAACAATATAAAAGTTATCATCGAAAAGCAAAACTATAACTATAATAACTTAAGGAATTCAATATATTTAAATAAACAAGTAAGGTGATTAAAATGCCAGTTAACCATCACTTTGCAAATTAAAGAAACAAGGCCATATATACACAGCAACAACCCCGCCCCTTTATCATCTTCATAAATTGAATTTTTACACAGTAACCCCAAACCATATAAACAACTACATAATTTTCTTATCAAAACAATTCAATAAGGGATCATAATCAAATATTAGGCAAGATTATAATTATCAACTCAACAAGAATGATATGACCTTCGGCTAACCATTAGGCAGAACTTCATTATGAACTCAGATTCGAACCAAAATTCAAATCCACAACTATACTTCGATGGATAAAAACGATGGCCAAAATTACCCAAACCATTAACAATCAATGAATCACGGAATAATAATCAACTATAACATCAAGAAACTTCAAAGCCTAAGCAACGGCAAAACCCAAGCTACGGTGACGATAAACCGTGACGGCTTTAAGCGGAGGAATTTGTACGTACCTTTTTATATATAATACGTAAGGATCGAAGAGATCGCTGAGTCGATGAGAACCGTCAAAGAACAATCGGATTTAAAGCTAAAACAATAAGCTTGAAATCAAGAACCGTATTTTGACGATATCGAAACAATAAAAGAAAGTTAAAGGATTACTTACTGAAACTTGATCGAAAGCAAGGGAATGATGAAGATTATGATTTTTGAGATTGAAAGGAAGGGTGGCGGCTGAGGTTTGATTCCAGATGATGAAAAATATTAGGTTTAGGAAGTGAAGACGTGAAGCAGTAAACCATATATATGAGGGAGGAAGAAGATTATATGTAACAACTTGTATGGGCTTCTTTTCTTTTTATGTTATGGCTAAAACCAAACACACTTATGGGCTTATTATGCACAAGGCAAATCACGTGGAAAGGAAAGTGTGCATGGCTCATTTTCATGCATAATAAGCTTCCTTCTTTTTTTTTATTTAAAAGTTAAAAAAAAACAAACCAATTACGAATCGAATTACGACCGAATTAACGAACGACTCTAATAAATTTAAATAAAAAAATATAATAATGCTAAATTATTTAAAGGTTGACGGAATACAAAAATTAAAATAAATTTGTAATAATTTAAAAATAATAATTATAAAAAAAATACGGGATATTACACTTGCCTTTTGAATTTGAAATTGAAAGGTGTAGATGATGCCACTTCACCTATCCATGTCAAGTGCATATTTTTTGTAAGGTTTAGATCATGCCACCTCACCCATCCATGTGCTTATTTCTAGGACCAATGAAAATAAGACCTCCAAAAAGCCCTAGGGCCGAAGTTGCCCTTCTTGCTAATAACAGGAGGGCTCGATCGAGCCCTTCAGTTCGGCAGGGGGATCGATCGAGTCCCTTAGCTAAGAGCCCGAAAAAATTCATTTTTTCTGCAAAAATACTTACACACCAAAAACGAAAACACCTGGCATTAACTTGAACAAAAACATAACAATTAAACACATAAAAACATAAGATCAAAAACTAAAAACATGAAATCAAAGCTAAGAAATTTTCTCTTGGATTGGCCACCCCCCCATCTCTCAAGATTGCCTCTCGAGCGCGCTTGTTTTAAGTCGAAAACTCGACTATCACACGGTGAACTCAAGTAGGAGTAGTGAAAGAGACCTCGTCTTCCACTCGGTTAGTCAAGGGCCCAAGATAAGGCTTACATTGATCCCCATTGATTTTGAAGGTCTCGCCTTTAGCATTCTCCAATTTTACCGCACTGTGACTCGCCATATTCCGGATTTTGATAACGGGACTTCAACTTGCCCGAAAACAACTTCAACCTCGAGTTGTATAGTAACACAAAGGACCCCGCCTCCAAAACCTTAGGAGCGATATGTGCATCATGCCACCTCTTCGTTTTTTTCCTTATAAAGCTTAATATTCTCATAAGCCATAAACTGGATCTCATCCAATTCATTACGTTGAAGAAGTCACTTTTCACCCGCTGCCTTAATGTCATAATTAAGCTTCTTGATTGCCCAATAGGCCTTGTGCTCCAATTCCAAAGAAAGGTGACATGCCTTCCCATAAGCAATTCGAAAGGGCGACATACCAAGTAGAGTCTTGTAGGCCGTTCTATACGCCCACAATGCATCATCCAACTTCAAAGACCAATCCTTTCGCGATCCATTCCTCTTCTTTTCCAAAATTCTTTTCAACTTGTGGTTCGAAACCTCAACTTGCCCACTAGTTTGAGGATGATAAGGGGTTGCAACTCGGTGGTATACATTGTACTTCTTCATCAAGGCTTCAAATTGCCGGTTGTAAAAATGTGACCCCTCATCACTTATGATGACTCTTGGCATGCCAAACCGGTTCATAAGATGCTTTAGAAAACATAGGACCACCTTAGCATCGTTTGTAGATAAAGCCTCCGCTTATACCCACTTAGATACATAATCCACACATACCAAAATATATAGGTTGCCATGAGACATCGGAAAAGGCCCCATGAAGTCTATCCCCCAAACATCAAATATTTTCACCTCTTGGATGGTGGTTAATGGCATCTCATCTCGCTTCGAGATTTCCCTACTCTTTGACATCGGTCACAAAGCCCAAGAAACTCCTTGGCATCTCGAAATAGAGTCGGCCAAAAAAACCTGCTCTCAAGAACTCTAGCGGCGGTCCTAGCCGACCCATAATGCTGGCATACTCGGAATTATGACAGCGCTCAATATAGGTATCACTTCTCCCAAGTCCACACATCTTCGTATCATCCCATCGCCATAAATCTTAAATAAATAGGGCTCATCCCACAAATTCCTCTTGACGTTGGATATGAATTTCTTCCGTTGTTGGTGAGTCAAGTCCGGAGGCATGATTTCTGAGGATAGATAGTTGAAAATATTGGCATACCAAGGTATTGACAAGCTAGATATCACCATGAGCATTTTGTCTGGAAACCGTTCATTTATATCAACATCCAATGGAATAGGTTCCGGAGTTTCTAACCTTGATAGGTGGTTCGCCACCACGTTCTTTGTACCCTTCTTGTCACGGATCTCTATATCGAATTCTTGCATTAAAAGAATCCATCGAATAAGTCTTGGCTTTGCGTCTTGCTTGGCAAAAAGGTACCTCAAGGTGGCATGATCGGTGTAGATGATGGACTTCGAGCCAAGCAAGTATTGCCCAAATTTGTTTAAGGCAAAGACTACCGCTAACATCTCTTTCTCGGTAGTGATGTAATTGAGTTGCGCTCCCGCCATAGTCCGGCTAGCATAGTAAATCACATGCACCCCCTTTTCCTTCCTTTGTCCCAACACGCAACCCAAAGTTTGATCACTCGCATCGCACATGAGCTCAAAGAGCAAACTTCAATCCGGAGCTGAAATAATAGGAGCGGTCACAAGCGCCTCCTTTAGCTTCTTAAAAGCAACATGACACTCCTTTGTAAACTCAAAAGGGGCATCTTTTACTAGAAAACTAGTCAAAGGCCTCGCAATAGATGAAAAATTCTCGATAAACCGACGATAAAAAGCTGCATGGCCCAAGAATGCCCGAACTCCTTTAACCGTATCCGAAGCAATTAACTTCTCAATTACCTCCGTCTTCGCCCTATCTACCTCAATCCCTTCTTCCGAGATCTTATGCCCAAGCATTATCCCCTCTTCAACCATAAAATGTCATTTTTCCCAATTAAGCACCAAGTTGGTTGCCTCACACCGCACTAACACACGCTCAAGGTTTGTCAAACAACTATCAGATGAATTGTCAAAAACAGAAAAATCATCCATAAATACCTCCATTATATTCTCCACCATATCGTTGAAGATCGAGGTCATACATCGTTGGAACGTTGCGGAGGCATTGCACAATCCAAAAGGCATCCGCCTGTAAGCAAAAGTCCGTAGAGGCAAGTGAAGGTCGCCTTTTCTTGGTCATCCAGAAAAATATCCGGAGTATTCGTCGAGGAAGCAATAGTACTTGTGACCCGCCACTCTTTTAAGCATTTTATCAATGAATGGTAGCGGAAAATGGTCCTTTTGGGTCTTCGCATTGAGCCTCCGATAATCAATACTCTCCATCCCGTCACCATACGGGTCGAAATTTTCTCTCCCTTCTCATTTTCAACTATGGTCATCCCACCTTTCTTGGGTACGCATTGGATAGGGATCACCCATCCACTATCCGAGATGGGATAGATAATGTCGGTATCTAAAAGTTTCACAATCTCCTTATGCACCACTTCTATCATATTAGGATTCAATCTTCTTTGCCTTTGAGTACACTTCTTGGATTCATCCTCGAGTTGGATCTTATGCATCACCACTTGAGGACTTATCCTTCTAATGTTGGAGATTTGCCATCCCATAGCCAATATATAACTCTTCCCCACTTGCACAACCCTCCTTTCTTGAACTTCCGATAGCTTGTTGGAGATAATGATAGGAAGCGTCTGGTTTTCTCCCACAAAAGCATACCGGAGATGGGGTGGTAACAGTTTCATCTCGACATTTGGAGGTACCTTGGAGGATGGTGGTGTAAGGCCCTCACTCTTGTGCAATTCCTCTGGTTGAGGCTCATTTGCTTCGGTATAATCATCACTTGAACCATCGGATTGAAACGTGACTTGAGCGACCCCAAAAAAATCAGCTTTTCCTTTAAAACTGGGGGGGCTTGATCGAGCCCAACTCAGATGCAATGGGGCTAGATAGATCTCCCTTGCCAAAGTGCCCCTCTCTTCTCAAATGCAGGGGGGGCTCGATCGAGCAGAGGGGCTCTATCGAGCTCCTCTGCTGAATTCTCACTTTTTGCAAAAACTTGCCCCATTTCTTGGTACAATGCTTCCATGTTTGCTTCAAGTTGATCCCTCACAAGTTCATCCACTAAATCAATCCTCATACATTCTTCCTCCTTGATGGCATTCCGCATCACTCTTTTCATGTCAAACTCTACTTTATCCTTATCAATCCTCAAGGTGAGCTTTCCGGCATGAACATCAATAAGAGCACGCCTGGTATTCATAAATGGGCGACCAAGGATCATAGGGAACTCCTTATCCAACGCAATGTCTAAGATCACAAAATCCACCGGAAAGATGAATTTGTCCACTTTAACAAGCACATCTTCCACTATCCCATACGGCTTCTTTAGAGAGTGATCGACAAATTGCAATACTATTGAGGTGTGCTTCACCGGTTGATCACCAAACAAGGACCTAAAAAGAAACAAGGGCATCAAATTAATACTTGCACAAGGATCACACAAGCAATTTATAGCATTCGTATTTCCTATAGTGCAAGGGATAGGAGAACTCCCTGGATCCTTTAGCTTTGTTGGTAAGTTGCTTTGGATGATAGAACTACAACTCTCCGTGAGGGGTATTGTTCCGCCTTGCTCCCAACTACGCTTGTTTGTAATTATGTCCTTCAAGAACTTTGCGTATTGGGGCATTTCTCTTAATGCATCCGCCAAGCTAAGATTGATTTAGAGTTTTTTAAAGATTTCAAGAAACTTGTGGAATTTTTGGTTATCCGGTGCCTTCTTCAATCGACTAGGAAATGGAAATTTTGGCACAAATGGTGTAGGCATCACGTATGGCTCTTCAATATCCATAACCACCTCCTCACAAGTCTTAGGTAGCTCTTGACTAGAGCTTGCAATATCAATCACCACTTAGGGCTCCTCCTCTTCAACTACATGTTTCTTGCCATTGGATTTCTCAAGGTTTCTCTCGCTTTGAAGCTCTACCACTTTGAGTTGTTCCCTCAGATTGTTTTCCGTGGTAGAGAAAATCCACCTTGAGGTCTTCCTTGAAGCAAAATTTCCATTTATGATATTTGGGTCTCTAGGTGATGGATGGTGGAAGCTTGGTTCTTCTCCCTTTGCTCCATTTTTTCCAACTTCTCTAGCACATTGGAAAGCATGTTCCCATCATCTGTATTCCTTTGTGGTTGCAAACTAGGAGGGTGTTGAGGTTTACCTCCATAATTGTTACCATGGCCTTGATTGTTGTGGTAATGCCCTTGTTGTTGTGGAGGTCTATTACCACTTTGGAAGCTTGGTCCCGCTTGTTGAGGCGCTTGAGCATTGCCTTGGCCTTTATTGTTTCTCCATCCGAAATTTGGGTGATTCTTCCACCCGGGGTTGTAGGTGTTAGAATAAGGATCATTAGCTTGCCTTTGACCCCCAATGTAGTTTACTTGCTCACTCAAAACTTGCCCCGTTACTAGGCATTCTCCCCCTGAATGGTTGTAATCTCCACAAAACTCGCATCCCACTTGAACATAAGCTACAGAGCGTTTCTTGGAGAAAATTGTTTCTTGAGGGCATCCACTTGGGCTTGGAGTGAAGCATTTGTTGCTTTAATGGCCTCCATTTATCTCACTTGATCAAGAGTCATCACTGACTTTTGATTAGGTGGCGCTCTTCTATCTATGGGAACCAATGTACTACTAACGATGGCCAATTTTTCCACCAAATCAAGAGATTCTTCATATATTTTTTGCATTAACGATTCGCCCGACGCCATATCAATAGTGGCTCTAGTAGTACTAGTCGTCCCATCATAGAATATTTGAATAACATGCTCTCTATTGAGTCGATGATGTGGGACGCTCCGTTGTAGATCTTTGAACCGCTCACATGCCTCATAAAGTGACTCCCCTTCAAATTGAACAAACTCAAGTATATCCTTGGTTAACTTTGAGGTCTTGCCATGGGGAAAATACTTGTTGAGAAACGCTTGAGGCAACTCCCTCCAAGTGTGAATCGACTCGTTAGGTAGAGAGTGGAGCCACAAACTAGCCTTGTCCCTCAAAGAGAACGAAAACATCAGGAGCTTGATTTGATCCGCGGTTATCCCATCAAGCTTGAAGGTATTTGGCACGCCCAAGAACTTGGCAATATGTGCATTGGGATCCTCACGACTCAACCCATAGAAGGCACAGCGATTCTCCAATAATTATATAATACTCGGCTTGATCTCGAAAGTCGCCGCTTGAACTGGCATTGCAAAACATCCTAACGTGGCGTTATCCACATCCGGCAAGAAGAACTCGCCCAAGGTTTGTCTCGGTTGATTTTGCACTTGTGGGTGCACATGGGTCGTTCCTCCCTTGGGCGCTCTTGATGCCTTTGGCGGTTCACATTCTCTAGTGGAGGAGGGGGTGGTGGATATTGTTGTTCCGGCCCCTCCATAAGAGGATTGAACCGCTTACTTCCTCATAATCGTGTCTGTCACCCTCTATAGTTAAGTGAATACGGGCTCTTCTTCTCACGCCTCTTTCGAAGCTACCAAGGTTGTCTTGAAACGGTTCGAGCGGGAGATCGGCGTGTCGCGTATTGTGCATACACGAGGATCAATTTCCTACACAAGAAAAACAAGAAAACCGAACGTAAACCACGAAAAAGCAAAATTGAACAATAAAAGTAAAAACAAAAAATAAGGTTAACTCGACCGAAATTCTAAGTGATCTCAATCAATTAAACGCAACCTTGTCCCCAACAACGGCGCCGAAAACTTGTTTACAAAAATGCCAAATCGTAGTACTCGACAAATCAAGGTCGAACCCACAGAGATAAAAAGTTTAAAGTGAATGAGATATGATCTTGATTTTCAATTCGGAAAGCAAACGAGTAGTTGGTTTTTTTCAATTAACACTATTGAATCCAAACTAAGCAACTAACAAATTAACGAAAGAACTAAACTTGCAATTCAACAACTAAATTAGCAATTATAAAAGACTAAAACGACTAACAATTTACGAGAATTCTGACGATAAAGGGGTTTGGAGGTCAATAATCCACCTAGGTCATGCATTCTCGGGAATTGGGTCTAGGGCCATAAAACGTGGACCGAGTGTTTCTAAGTCGCAACTCCCGCTCTCTCGAGCCTCAAAGAGTTACAAAACCACAACTATTCAAGCTTAACCTACTCTCGTAGCACTAAACACAATTAGAGCAATTAGCAATTAACACAACTCATAAGCCACCTAATTACTAACCCACTCTCATGGTGTTACTAATTAAGCATCTAATTAATTAATTAATTCCAATTAATAAACCCTCTCTCAAGGTGAAAATTAATCTAACAAAAAATACTTAGGTAGCTAATCTAAGCAAGCATTAGGAGCATTAATTAAAACATTAAAACAAACCCAAACTCTAACCCAATCATGCATTAACTAGGATTCATATCAACCCCCAAATCAGGGGGTTTAGCCACTCATGACTAAAGCAACAACAATCAATAAATAATAACAATAAAGCATTAAAGTAAGAGAACTAATTACCTTTAAAGAAAACCCAACAATAATCATTCAATAAAGATAAAGCTTCAATAATAATGGAGAATCAATCTTCAATAAATAACTTAAACATTCAACAATGTTGTAAATGTCACTTAGAGAAGATGGCTCAAAGCCCTAGAACTATTAAAACTAGAGGAATATTCAAAAGCTAATAAAAGTTATGTCTAGAGAATGATTCATAACCTAAAAGTAGAGATAAAATTCCTTATATATGGCTACAAAATAGGAAATAAAACTCCTAGTACATAGGTGTTGGGTCAAATCCGGAAGTGGGCCACCTCTTATCTTGTGCTTTAAAAAACTGAAATCCCATGTGCCATACAGAAGGGCTCGATCGAGCCCCAAGGTCGAAGGCTCAAAGCCTACAAATCTGACCAGGGCTCCCCTTAATTAAAGGGGGGGGGGGGGCGATCGAGCCCTCCTGCTCGGAGGGGGACTTTTCGCTCAAAAATGCTCAAAGACTTCGCTTGAATCCCGATTCGTTAATTATTCATTCCTTAGCCTAAAAAAACCTCTGTTTTGCTCCATTTTCCCTACAACACACACACGCAATAAGGTATACAAAGCAACCAAAAAGCGTTGTTAAAAATGTAAATGCACACGGAAAACACTTAGAAATATAGGAGTATTTTACTCCTATCATCGTGTTGGGGGTGTTTAAACCTAGTCCCAATGTTTGATTTGAATCTTTAGGAACCACGAGTTGTTTGTTTTTTAGGTTCAATCCGTCAGAATTCATCCTTCAATAGTATTTATTTGAGTTAAGAAAAGCTCCTTCTTATTTGATGTTTTCACGCTCTTCCCACAGACGGCGCCAATTGATGGAATCTGAACTCTTGATCAATGATTTAACTTGCAAAACAGAATATAAGGCTACTCAGACGGTGGTTCCGATTAACGCTTCGATGCTTAAGTCAGTCTTGCCTCAAGCGACATGTACTTTCTTATTGTATTGATTGTGTTTACAGGCATACCTCATGTCCTTATATAGTGTATGATGAATACTTTGTATGAATTTGATTAGGAATGTCATTCCTGTTTAGTAAGACTTTGAATAGGAAAAAGATTCCTTGTTCAACTATAATCCTATTTAGAAGTGTTTTCCTAAATAGACTGATCTTCACAGATATGAGTTTACTTCCGTTTAGGAAGGTAATCCTGAATATCTAGTCTTCTCGATATCATTCCATTTCTATATGATCACGTCTCTAGTGATGGGCTTTGTACTTGATCTCGGATCTTGCCGAATCCTGAGGGGTTCGGGCGAATCCTCTCTTTGGTCTTTATGCGTGACGTAGTCTCTTGGACTCAGATGTTGTTATTGTTGAGTTTCCGCCTTGGGCGAGTCCTCAGATTCTCTCGAATGACTGAATCCTATACAACTCGGTTATATTATAGTTATGCTGGAATTCAGTTTGCATCACTTCTCATGAATTCTCATTTATTTTAAACTACCTATTCTAATATTATTTTTTAATTAAAATTCTAGTTAAAAAAATATTTTTTATTAATATTTCAATTAAAAATTATAACCTGTTTATTTAATTGATAAGTTTTATCTAACTAATAATAATTATGTAGATATACAAATTTTTATACTCGTAGCGGTGGTTGAGTTCCAATAATTTTTTTTAAATAGACTCAGTTTAAAATGTCATCCGTGAAGTAAGTCAATCATATTATAACACGTCATTAAATTAATGACAATATCGTAACATCACTATTAAAAGGTGTAAAAAATAAAAATTAAAATTACGATAATACCACTATTTCAATGACGTGTTATGATATGATTAGTGAGTTCAAGGATGACGTGATAGACTGAGTATATGTAAAAATTTCTCTCTAATAATATATAAACTTTCCACTACATATATATAAACTTGCCGATTTATTTAATTGTTTTTATGCATGCTTTTCTTTATTAGCATTTATGTAGCTATTTTTTTTGTCGAAGCATTTCTGTAGCTAATTTCTAAAAATATTGTACATATATCAAATGTTCTTTATTGATCTTTATGCAGGTATACGACTTCCATTAATTCATGGAGTGCCAGGAGTGGTATTGCAAATAGTGTTAGATTTCTTACCGGACATTCAAATAAATAAGTTAGAGTGTTTATTTCAAAAATAACAATGGCGTAACAGTTGTATTAAATAATAATATAGCGCAATAGTTGTATTAGATAATCTTTTAATAAATTATTACAATCGAGCGAGGAACTATGCCTAATGATAAAGAGAAATTTTAAATGATTTAAATAATCTTAAAATTGTGTCATACGATTGTGTAAAACCGAAATAAAGTCAAAAATTAAATTGAGCCAAATTTAATTGTAGTTATACAGTTGATTTTTTTAGGTTTTCAATTCAGTATAACTATTGTTCAATTATTTAATTCAATTTCGGTTGATTAACCAAATGTGTCAACAAGAAAAAAAAACAATGCACCATCTATCTCCTTCTTGTGACGCGAGTTACTGAATTATTTAAAGCTTTAAAATACTTTTAAATAGCCATAAAATATGATAAATATTCATTATTTTTATTAAATAGGCAGTGACTAAATTTATCTTATAAGTAAATTTATTGAAAAGTTCAAGCAGATGACAATAAATTAAAATAACTTTAAGTTGTACCCTATAAGTAGAATTTTGATAATAATGTTAATATGTACTCATAAAATTCACAAGAAAAAGCATGCACACTACATTTTAATATTTTTGGGTTACTACAACTCTATAAGTGTAAGCAATACTTTCTTAGCAGGAATTGTTTTGTTGAATTTTTAAATATTAGCACTTGAAATGGGTTGGTTTGTCTGCGGATATTTTAACTTTCTAAATGTGTAAAACAAATTACATTATTTATTAAAAAACATTAATACTATAATACATTTTATGCAGGTATATTTTATGTTTTTACTATGATACATTTTTTATTAAATTTATTTCAGTTTTTTTTTTGAGGAGAATTTATTTCAGTTAAATTAGAAATATTATGAATATATTAATTGTTTTAATTTATATGACTAATAAAAAAATTATTAAAAAATTGATAAAAATATTAATTTAATATGACACAATCTATGAAGTCACAAAATTAAAAAAAATAGACTAAATTTTATTATGTTTGATTATGACTTAAATTAATTTTAATAATTAATTTTTTTTTTTGGTCAAGCAACCAAAGGAGCAACTTATATTAATGAAGCTGCAAAAAAGAGATACACCCAAAATCTTGGCAACAGCCAGAACACAACCAAGGCCTAAAACCAAAGCAAAGCTAAGGACAGAACAAAAAAAACAAGCCTTAAAGGACTGCACACTCACAGAACAAACAAACTAAGCAAAGGAACTAGCTACCAGCAACAAACTAGAGACTAGTATGATTGTTTATTCTAGCAGCGACAGTAAAATTGATATTCTTAAAAACTTGATCAGCAGGAGCTAAAAACTGATTGAAAATGGCATCATTCCTTGCCTTCCAGATAAAATAGACAGCAGCTGAGAACCAAAGCTTCCTGATTTTTGACACCAAAGATTTGCCTGCAGATCTTTTTATAAAAAAACTAACTTCTCTATTCCAAGAAAAGCTATGCCTATTAAGGCCCAGGATAAAAAGGACATTGGACCAAATATTCTGAGAGTAGCCACAAGCAAAGAACAAATGCTCCAAATTCTCAGGGTGAGAACCACATAAACTGCAACTGTCAGAAGAAACAACATTCCAAGCCATAAGTTTATCCTTCGTGAGCAATCTTTTTTTCAAACACAGCCACAGAATAAAAGAATGTCTAGGAATAGACCCAGAGAACCAAACCAGGGAGGCCCAAGGGACTTTAGGAAGACTGGGGTTAAGATTCCTCCACAAGCTATTAACAGAGAAAGAACCACTCTTGCTAGGCACCCAATAGACTTTATCTTCATAATTCGAAATACTGTAATTGTTACTCACATAGTCCCACGCTTCTTGAGTCACCTCATCCATAGGGTCAGGTAAGCGCCATCTATCCCTCCTCCATAGCTTGCAAACAACAGTAGATTTTGGGACCTCAGAATCTTTTATATTAACATTAGGGAATCTGTCAACCATTGCTTTTCCATCTGGCCAAGGATCAAACCAGAACGAGAACCTCTTTCCATCTCCTAACTTATACTCAAAGAAAGGAGCAATAACAGTTCTAATCTTCAATTGCTATCAGAGGAGTGCTGTTCAGGTATGCTAATTCAATCTAAATATTTTTGCCATTATTTAAGTGTTGTTTTTTGAAGTTCGATGAGAATAAACAATTATCTTTTCGTAAGTGATGATTTTGTTTCGGTTTTGATTTCTTTCTTGGTAATGATGGCAAGGTGTTTGTTGTTTTGCCCCAATGAGTTTTTTTTTATTATCTGCTTGTATAATTGTATTAGGTATGGAGGCTGAATATGAGACTTGGAAAGCCATCTACCATCAGCGCATATCCAACACAATATGGGTAGTTAGATTGGAAACTTTAGTCGATGGAAGATCCATGGTTTCGACCGGCACCGGTTTTTCCATAGACGGTGATGGTCATATAATGACTTGTAACCATGTTCTTGATACTAGAGAAAAAGCTACTGTATCTGTTCGTAAGACCAAAGGACTTCCTCACTGGATTAGGGCTACTATAGTACGTACTTATCCTATGTATGATATTGCAATACTGAAAAAACCCACTACCCTTCGTAAGGATAGGGAAATTTTTGCAGAAGATGGTAGTTTAGTGGTTGGTCAAACCGTAGCGCATATAGGAAACCCTTACAATATGTTTGGCTCATTCTTTCGTGGTAAAGTCTCATTTCCCATCTTTAAAGATGCTGCGATTCCTCAAGATTCCCAAACTTGTCGTAATTTCAAATCTAACATAATAGAGTTTGAACCCCCCCGGCACTCAATTATGGGACATATATGGAATTCAATTAATAGAAACTTTGATACATCTGAACTTCACCCACAAATCCCATTAATACATATTAATGGTTTTGGGATTTGCAGTGGCTGTTCAGGGGGCCCGGTGTATAATCTCAAAGGAGAGGTTATTGGAATGGTTATCTTAAGTGATCGGTATGAGACGGTTGCTATTCATGTTAACTTGTTAAGATATGTTAGTGAGACATTTTTCGTAAAAGCAACAAAGACTCGGGGCAATCCTTCTAAGAGGCATAAGGTATTTTGACTGTCTTTTTATACATATGATTTGTTCTGTACATAGCAACACACTCTTGTTTACTTTGGGATTTTTGACCAGAAAATCGTTTAGATTGATACGAACCATCAGCATATCACCTTCCTGAAAAGTAACAAACCTGCGTCTCAACTCAGCCTGAGTCTTGTACTTTTCATTGCTTAATGCAGGAGAAATGTCTACAGTCATATAAAATGATTGATCCTAACTTTTCTGTCTTGCAAATGCTGAAAGATATATGTTAGTGCTTCCTGGAATTGAGAACTGATTACTCTCATGAATCGCAGGGGAGTGTCATGAATGTAACAACAGCTGATAAATTGAAGAAAACAGCTGCCTGCATTGTTTTGGGCAATGAATTAGTGGATATGCGTAGCTTGACTGAAGAGTCCGCAGAACGAATTGCAATGCCACTACAACCTATCATTGAGGATACACAAGCTAGTGCTAGTGGCTCTGTTGAAATCGACAGAGGGGATGAGTTAGAAGACCCCGAGTCACATAGTCTGGTGGTTGTTCCACAGAATCAGCTCACTTCTTCACAGATCAGTGACATTGCTAAGGGGGAAGAATTTGTTGAAATTCCATGGTTAAATGAAATCAACAAAGAATGCCCTCCATCTTTCAACTACATTTCTCAAAACCTCATTTTTCAAAATGCTCATGTGAAGTTCACTCTCTCTCAAATCAAGGCTGAAAATTGTTGTTCTACATGTATTGGTGATTGTCTGTCCTCCACTACAGTTTGTGCTTGTGCCAGTGAAAATGGAGATAAGTTCGCATACAATTCACACGGCCTTCTCACGGAAGAGTTTTTAGAGGACTGTATCTCTATTACTCGTGATCCTCAACGGCAATGCCTGTCCTATTGTAAAGCTTGCCCACTTGAAAGATCAAAAAATGAAGAAATCTTAGAACCATGCAAGGGCCATGTGAAGAGGAATTATATAAAAGAATGCTGGAGCAAATGCGCCTGCCATAAGCTGTGTGGAAATCGAGTAGTGCAGCGAGGTATAATGTCTCAATTGCAGGTACACATATGATCTTTCACCCCTGTAAGTTTCACAAGTGGATATTTTCTAGAAATATGAAATTATGACTATGATCCTTTGGTGTCTTTTATGAATTAAGAATTAATTTTCTGTGAAAATTCTGTAATGCACCTAACCATTATAGATAAAATCTTCGTTTGGCCCTGTTCTTTTTTCAGTTCATGTGCATGAGCCATCTATCAATTATTCATTGGCTGTGTGCATCAGGTTTTCTTTACACCCGAAGGAAAGGGATGGGGTCTCAGAACCTTAGATAAGTTGCCGAAAGGGATCTTTGTGTGTGAGTATGTTGGAGAAATACTAACTGGCAAGGAGTTGCAAGAGAGAAAGATGCAAAGAACAAGAGGCACCAATGTTAACCGTCGTACATGTTCAGTTTTATTGGACGCATATTGGTGCTTGAAAGGAGCAGTGAAGGACGAAGAAACTCTTTGTTTGGATGCAACATCTTTTGGAAATGTTGCTAGGTTTATCAATCACAGGTAACTGATGAAACTTGTGGATATGGCTTTGATCCTCGTTGTAGTACTTGTTTTTGTTTGTGCTTTTCAGACTTTTCGATTGCTTTTGCCACTTTTGACATCCTTCTTGTTATTGATATGGTGTGTTAATTTACAGGGAGTTCAGAACTTCTCTTGCAGTTGCAAGTGATTTTCTTTTGATTGCATTTTCTTTCTATGGTTAGGTGCCTTGATTCAAACTTGATTGAGATCCCAGTCAAAATGGATACATCAGATCATCATTACTATCACGTACGAAAATTTAATGCTTTATTTGATTTATCTTGTCTTCTGCTAACTTTATAATATCTGCTGCACGAATGAGAAGACATTGATTTACTTCTTATGCAGCCTGCCTTTTTCACCACTAGAGATGTAGATGCCATGGAAGAACTAACATGGGTTAGTAAATACCACTTGCATAGTTGTTTGATTTTTGAAAGTTCATGGGTTTAGTAAATTATGGATATGTTTTTGCTATTTAGTCTTAGATGAACAAGTTTGGTCTTCTTTGTTCGGTTATATAGTTATGATGTCTCAAAATGTTTGGTAATGCTGTTCAGATATAATACTGTTTGTTTTCTTTGTATACAAAGACTTAGGTTGGTTATAAACGTTTTCTTTGTATATAAAGATTCAGGATAATGGAAATTTAGGCTTCCTTGATTGTTTTATGCTAATTTGGCATCTATTTTTAGTTTGTTCTGGAAGCATGGGGTTTATGATGGTGCAAATTTCATATTTTCTGATAGTAAACATCATCCATCAGGAACATTATTATGTGCTTGTGACAAATGACTTATCTCTGGTGAAAACATCTATTTAAATATGTTCAAGAAATCAAGAGTAATTCAGTTACCATTTAACGGGTCAGATAATGTCGAGCTACACTAATGTTGAGGCGGGATGAGTAGCATTGTGGTCAATATAGTAAGCATAATAGACCTTAGATTTTCTTAATATTTATCAGCTAGTCAGAAGTGTTTTTGTGGAGCTACTTTGTCCATCAAACATGCTTTTGATTTTCCAGCTTTGTTGAAAACAGGTGTCCAGCAGATTGTATGGCCATGTAAGTTATGTATGTCATAATAAGTGACATAACTTTCATGACTTGTATGTTATTCTTAGATTTGTATCAGAGACAAGCTTGCCTATGTGCGAAATTACCTGTCTGTAGATGGTTTGCATATATTGTGAACTTGTGAGGATCTTTTTTGGTTTGTTTTCAAACTAATATCTGATGCATTTTCAGGATTATGGTATTGATTTCGACGATAATGATCATCCTGTGGAGATGTTCCGGTGCTTATGTGGTAGCAAGTTCTGCAGGAACACGAAACATTCTAATAGTAAGTTCACTCTGAATCTGTACGTGGCTAACTAGATAATTTGCACTTGGAATAATTTGCAATTGGGTATTAGGTTTGTGCTCAACTAGTTTCTGCTTAGAGTGTCTAAGTAATCAGAAAATGATTGATTGATGCTAGAGTTTGATTATTTATCCGGAGTGACATTTTGGGGCAGGTACACCTCCTGTCTCACAGATTAATAAACTTTCTTGAGAAACCGGCAAATAAACCATTACTATTGGAGAGATTGTTTCTAATCACCATAAATTCCCAACACTCCTTGTCCTTTTATCCAAGTTCAATTGGCTGCCATTCTTTGCTTCAAGTGTCCAATGGTTTGTTATGTAGATGATGGTTGCCTATGAGTTTTTTTTTCTAATGGGCTAATAATTAAATCATTTTTCTCCCTTGGTCATTTGAGCTAGCAGCCTGGCACATGAACTTTGTCTTATTTGCTTATTTCTACTATTCTTATCATTGTTATGGTACATAATCAATAGTGTTGCCATTGATGATTACATTCATTTTGCATGTTAGAATATCCAAACCAAGTATGACCTTACCTTATTTGCAAGTTGGTTGATGTTCAAAATCACCTAACATGTCTTTATCAGTATGCTTAAATTTATCTGCTGGGGGGTTACCAGGGGCTCTGTTGTCATATGGAATGAAAATTTCCAGTTGTAGGTTCTGCTATAATTTATAGTTATGTACGTTATATGTAGTTTCTCCAGATAACTTTGGAGTAGGGACATCATTTCCTTGGAATATACTGTAGGTCTAGGGAAAACCCAAAAGATTGAAGTTGGCCATTTATGTTCCATCCATTACATCGAAAATGTATTAGATGTTTCTGGATGATGAGGCCGATATTTCTGGTGATTTCTGCATGGATTATAAGTCACGTAAATCTGTTCACCTCATGGAGTGTGTTCCTGTCCAGCCTTTTTGTAGCTTTAATTTGAAGGAGTTAAGTATCTTATGCAGCATTGCATTCTTTTCCATGTGCTATCCGGGTTACTATTAATTGTGCGAAATATGGCCTGACAGAGCATTGGATGCTCAATGTCAAATTACTATTTGTTTCTGTAATTACATTGGAGCTTCAAAGTTAATATGTAGCTGAATTGATTGTTTTTTATGCTTATGCTATAGGTCTCTTTAACCCCTTAACGACCAGCTTTTGCCGTGCAGGGTCCAAGCATCTATTAAGATGACCGACTCCAGGAGATTAAGAGACTCGGGCTTTTTCTTTTTGTCTGTCGCTTCTTGATAAGTTGGAAAAGTTCATGAAGCGGATCTTGCAGATTAGGTTCTAGTAGCTATGCTTTAACTGTTGCAGATTAGGTTATCCTGTAAAACTTGGAGCTGATGAGTTATACACTGTCACATGAGATGGATGGTATTTGTACAGAACGCAAGTCAGCTGCCTATGTGTTTTGATCTCGTAGCTAATATTAGCTTAGGGCCGGACCCTTTTCTTTTCCGGGTGTGGCCGGGGCAGGGAGACTCTGAATTTTGAATGTTGGTGTTTATGGCTGGTCTTTTTCCCTGTCATGGATGATGATTGAGAACCAGGTAGAATTTTCTGCTATTGTACAGTTGATCTTGCCCCTTATCAAAGTTATGCATGTTGTTTTAATTTTAAATTTTCCAGGAGTATCGGTTCTATCAACTAACATTGTGCAGGTTAAGTTTACTTTATCCCATCAAATATCAATAGTTCATTTATTTGATCTCATCTCTATTCTCTCCTGTGAGTAGAATTCATCTATAGATGTATCGTCGGTGGGTGTAAACTCCAAAGAAGATTGGAGGATTTCATTTTCCTTCATGTGCTTTCCAAATCTGTCTTCTACGAGAAAACTATAGACAAAATTCAGCTGTATTCTGAGACCACGTCGACAATATGAGTTCATATCTTCCTATTTTCACATATGCTTCCGAAGGTTTTACATTCAGCCTGAAAATATTTTAGGAAATCGTTCAGTACATCTTGTTTTTCCTCTTCTTTGCTTGCTTTCATTACATGCCACCTCAGTTTCTCTGTTATGCTATCTTTATGCTTCCTATCATTAGTTAAGAACTAGATGAGTCTAATTTAACCTGTAATCTGGAACCCGTAGACGTAGTAGTTGGTTAAAGCAGTCGAATGCTCTCCCTTACTGAACTGAGCAGCAACATGAGAAGCCCGATCTGAGGATGAGTTGAGAATGCCTCCAGCCAACCCATACGCATCAACCTTCATTTTTATTTCATATCAGAAACAATCAGGCTTTTTAATCAAAAACATATTTGTGTAAAAAACATAATAATAAACAAAGATGAAGAAAAAGAACCTTGTTGAACCAGATATTTCTGGCGGCAGCAATGGCAAACCTTGTTGAACCAATTATTTCTGGTGGCAGCAATGGCTTCTTCTTTAGCAAATCTACTACTCCCGCAGCATGCCGTAAAATCCTTCTCCTCGTTATCTTCTTTATTTACTTCAAAATGGAAAACTGAATCTGTTTAATATACTTACTTACCTCCAATTGCACTGCTGTTTCCTGACAGAAAATAAACAGTACTGTTTTCAGACAAAAATAAACAACTCTCGTATTCTTTTTAATAAATGAAATGGCAAGATTTTTTGACAATAAACAATCATCCACAATTCAGTATTGGGAAATATAAAAGTAAAGGGCCATGAAGAAATCCATAATTATTATAAATACAGCATAAAGAAAAGGTAGTCCTTATTTTACGCAGGCCAAAGGTGTATTTCAATCGCTCAACCGTGCAGTTCACATCTTAGTCTATATTTGTAAGCACGTATAGTAAAACATTACGCATGTATAGGTGTTTGCACCGGCCCAAAAGGGTTGCTGGGTCAAGAGTTTCGTGTGGGCTTACAAAGGGGTCAGGCCCAAAAGAAAGCCTTTTTTATTATTATTGCCTTTTCTATTTTATTAGGAGTTTGTAGCTCATTAGGAGTGATTTTCTTTCAGAGTCTTAGTCCTAGTTGAATTAGGAGTCTTAATTATGAGGAGCTATAAGTAGCTCAGAGCTTTATTATTTTTGTATCAACAAATCAATCAATCAAAAACCAAGCCTAGTGCTTTTTATCTCGCAATCTCCGGATTGTTTTAATTTAGGAGTAGTTTTCGGTATTAATCTCGCCTGAGTTCTTAACTCCCAGATTATTACTTCTTAAATCACGTGGTTAAGTGTCTTTAACCAAACAAGCCCTGTGAATATCTACATAGGTTCGTTAAAGTATCAAACCTCAAACCGATCCCGATTATAAATTCAAAGATTCGAGTCCGGAATATTTCCAGGCGAACATCTTTTGGCGACTCCACTGGGGACTAGTTTATGGTTAGCACAAAAACGGACTTTAAGGACGATTCCAGGCACGCTCGGTCCATACGCCGACAACAACGGAAGGAAGGTGACATAGTAGACGAATCAGATTCGGATAGATCAGAAACCATGGCCAAGGACAAACAGGTGAACCAATCAAGCAAGGTGCCGAATACAACGGATACCGAAGGAAACCTACCTAAGGACAAGGTCGACGACGCGACCGATGACATGATAGACTACTCGCGCCAGCTTCCTCCCTCTCGCCCTTCTTTATCACAGGCCGATTTCTCGGCCATGAGGGGCGAGATAGCGCAGGAGAACAAACAAATGTTCGACGGTGCTATGCATCAGATGTCCGAAGTAATGAGGAACATCATGGCCGACCAAACGTCGGTCCAAAGGCAGATCCAAGGAAACTTAGACGGCCTCAACAAGGCAATGGAAAACCTAGGGCGATTATTTTCTGGGCAATCCACGGCCGATCAGGGATACAGGAGGGCCGAGCAGAACCAAACACCGAGCCGTGTTGGTCAACCAGGAGGTTCGGCCGAACAACAACCCAGCAAGATGGGGTATACATATGGTTCCGTTAAGCTCTTGACGAGGAACGAGGCCGAGTTCTCAGGAAGGGCCGATCACCCGGGGGCAAGCTCGTCCAACCCACAAGGCGAAGCTAGACCACAAGGGGGAGCTACTGGGGCCAACGCCCAGGAGCCCAACACGGGCGAACGATCGTACTCTGAGGGAGGCGATCCAAATATATACAATCAGGGGCAACTCGTGGACATGCTAGAAAGGCTCGGGGTGGACCTACGACCCATGCCTCGCCCATCGTACATGAAACCATATCCGGACTAGATCGACAAGTTATATCCTTTCCCAAGAGGGTATAAAGTGCCGGAGTTTAGTCTGTTTTCAGGCGAAGAAAAGGGCCAATCTACGGTTGAGCATGTCGCCCGTTTTTCAGCCCAATGCGGCGAAGCAGCCGCTCATGATTTCTGGAAGCTCCGGCTTTTTGCCAGCTCTTTGACAAAAATGGCGTTTACGTGGTACTCTAGGTTGTCGCCCAATTCGGTTGACACATGGAAGGACCTCGAAATCCTCTTCCATGAAGAATTTTACAGGGCACCACCTGATGTCACCTTGGCCGACCTCGCCCGAATCTCGCAGCTACCAAGCGAATCGGCAGAGAAGTATATTGGCCGATTCAGAAATCTCAGGACTAGGTGCTCCACCAAAATGTCGGAGGCCGATTGCGTACCTATGGTGGTGAGAGAGATGAGTTTCGCCATGAGGGAGCACTTCGAGGGCCACAGGTTTCGTGACTTGTTCGAGCTAACGAACAGGGTGACGAGCTACGAAAGACTCATCCAGGAGAAAGAACAGAGGAGAGGCGCATCTAAAGGGACCTATTACAAAGACCAGCTTGACGTGGCCTTGGTGTCCGATAGCGAGGATAGTGGTTCCGAGGATGAAGTCAACATGGCCGAATTTTTGGGAACGAAACCCCTGGAGTGTTCGGCCTTGCGAAAGCCTGGCTTTGTTAAGAGGAATAAAACTGCGGTGGTACAAAAGGAGTATTCATTCAACCTGACTAAAGCCGACGACATATTCGATGTCTTGTTGAAGGATGGACAGATCGCCTTAAGCGAAGGGCATACAATTCCACCGTCGGAGGAACTGGTCGGTAAGGATTATTGCAAGTACCACAATTCCTGGAGGCACAGTACGAACAATTGCGTAAATTTCAGAAACGTGATCCAGAAGGTAATTAACGAAGGAAAACTTCTCTTCCCAATGAAGAAAGAGGCCGATGTAAAATGCGTGTCCATTAACACCGTTCGGCCCCACTTTGATAGCTACCTAGAGCAAGGGCAGATACAGAGCAAGTGGAACCCTAGAAGGCCCAAGCCGAGAGTAGAGACCGACGGTTCAAAGTGGCGAGGAGAAAAAGGGCGACCTCAGCAACAGAAGAGGAAGCGGTACAGCTCGCCCACCGCAGATATGACTTGCCCCTCATGCAGTATGTGTTTTAAGGTCAAAGGAGGCGAGAACACGAGAAAGCACCCCAACACCTTTAAACCGAGATCGCCCACAGAGCAGTGGCAGAGGCATGAGCCACAGCGGAGGCCTACCACTAACGTATTCAAGAGGATATTTCGGCCAACGGAGGAGACCCCTCGTATGACGAAAACCCAGAAGAGGCGAATGCAAAGGTTACGACAAGAGTCGCGGGCGAATCACGGGGCAGAATCGGCTCCTAGGGAGCAGCACGGAAATAGGCCAATAGCCGAAAGACTGGGGGCAAGGAAACATGCCGATACAGATACTAAATCACCTGATAGGCGAAATGCCAAGGTAAGGAAGGTATGGATGCCGAAGGGCGAAAAACAAGCGGCTGATGTGTCCGTTACGGCAATAGTTCACGAGGATAACGAAGATTCCAGCGGCCGATCATCCTACAAGGACGTACTCGTATCGCACCACGGTGGCCAGCTTAAAGCGAGATTACCCAAGGACCGCGAGGTCGTCGTTTCGCACAAGAAGGGCGTGTTGAAAGCCTGGGTCCCGGTGGTAAGGGACGAATACGGAGTAAAAGTGGTCACGCTCCCCAACTCCAACAAATGTAAACCGGGGAAGAAGGCAACGTTGGAAGGCGATGTAATCGTACCAGAAGGAGATAGCGCCGACAGTACCGCGGTAGTATCTCTTAGCAAACCTCCAACGAGGATGACTATGCATATTCGGCCACTGTATATCAAGGCCGACTTGAATGGGGTATCGATTAACAGAGTCCTCATCGATAACGGGGCTGGCGTCAACATACTACCGGCGAAGATGCTCAAAAAACTGGGCATAGCGCGGGATCAGCTGGACCCGACCGATGTTTATATGACGGACTTCGCAGGGGGCGAGACGCCGGCCGAAGGGTACATCACCCTCAGAATCAAGGTAGGGCGAGTAGAAACCGAAGAAGGGTTTTTCGTGGTCAACGCCCGGAGCAACTATAATATTTTGCTCGGCCGCGATTGGATACACTCCAACATGTGTATACCATCGACCATGCATCAAATGCTCTTCATATGGCGAGATGACGGCGAGGCAGAAGTTGTTCAGGGCAACCCCAACCCCTTCGGCGAAGACCACAATGTGCTTGAAGCACGTTTATATGATGAAGAAGTGCGCAACATACAATCCCTCAGTTCAAAAGGAGAAACGAACGTCCCTCGCCTGCTTGTTAACTCAGATCGGCCTGTATCAGTGACCCTTGGGGGCAAAGGCCGATCCACCATCCTCAGAGATTCAATATGATAGTACGACATAAAGAATTGAGGGAGAAAATTAGACAGTTAACCTCGCTGTACGATATTACATCGGCCGAATGCATCTATAAGGACCAAGACCAAGACCCAACAGGATCGTTGCAGATCGGGGACATAAGATTGGCAACCGGGAAGTTAGAAGATGATCCCGCCCAAGTACAGGACGACCTCCTAGAAATCAATCTAGGGACAGATGAATCGCTTAAGCCTATATATATCAACGCAGGGCTGGACGAGGGATTCAGAGAGCAACTGATCGCCTTACTCATTGAGTTCCGCGACTGTTTTGCCTGGTCGTACGAGGAAATGCCGGGCCTTGATCCTGATATCGCCGAACATAAGCTTCCAATAAAGAGTGGGTTTCGGCCATTTCGGCAACCACCCCGGCGAATGTCCAGGGAAGTGGATACTCTCATACAGGATGAGATTAAGCGGCTGGAAGATGCCAAGTTTATTCGGGAAGCCCAATACACCGAATGGCTCTCTAACATCGTGCCAGTGATGAAGAAAAACGGGAAACTACGAGTATGCGTAGATTTTCGGAACCTCAACCTGGCTACACCTAAGGACGAATACCCGATGCCTGTGGCCGATACGCTGATAGACAGGGCAGCCGGACACACGATACTCAGTTTCCTCGATGCGCACTCCGGGTACAACCAAGTTCCAATTAGCAAGGAAGACATCTCCAAAACGGCTTTCAGATGCCCCGGGCCGATCGGAGCCTACGAATGGGTCGTGATGCCTTTCGGCTTAAAAAATACGGGGGCAACATATCAGAGGGCGATGAACAAGATGTTCAGAGGCCTTGACTGCCTTGAGGTCTACATCGACGATGTCGTAATCAAGTCAAATACCGGCGAAGTTCATCTGGCAGATCTCCGGAAAAGTTTCGAGCGTATACGACGCAATGGGCTAAAAATGAACCCTCTGAAATGCGCGTTCGGCGTTTCGGCTGGAAACTTCTTGGGTTTCTTGGTTCACCAGCGGGGAGTAGAAATAGACAAGAACAAAGCCAAGGCGATCATCAATGTTGAACCACCTAAAACCAAGAAGCAGCTCCAGAGGCTCATCGGTCAAATCAATTTTTTAAGAAGATTCATAGCAAACACAGCGGGCCGACTTCGCAGCTGGAGCGTTTTGCTGAGAGGAAAAGAGACCGACGAGTGGATATGAACGGACGAGCAACAGAGGGTGTTCGACGATTTAAAAGGTTACTTGGCAAAACCTCCGGTTATGACCCCTCCAAAGCCGAATAAGCCGTTGTTGCTATACCTATCGGCTGCACACGAATCCCTAGGATGTATGCTCGCCCAAGAGGAAGATGGGGTCGAGAGAGCAGTTTAATACTTAAGCCGAGGATTGACGGACACAGAGATTCGCTATACCGACATAGAAAAAATGTGTCTATGCCTGTACTTCACATGCTGCAAGCTGCGATACTATATGTTGCCGGTCGTAGTATATGTATTGTCCCAGACCGATATCATTAAGTATATCTTATCGAAGCCATACCTGAGGAATCGGATTGGAAAATGGGCGATTGCAATGTCCGAATTCACATTGGTGTATGTTCCCCAAAGAGCAGTAAAAGGACAAGTGTTGGCAGACTTCTTGGCCGATCACCTTGGCATTACCCTCAAAGAAGAAACAGTCACGTTCTTCGACATCGCCGTGTGGAAGATGTGGTTCGACGGATCCAGGACAAGCCAGGGGGCAGGCGCGGGAGTACACATTGTTACGCCCTTGGGGGCATCCTACCAGTTGTCGTTCAGACTCTAGTTCGAATGCACCAACAATCAAGCGGAATATGAGGCCCTCATATTCGGTTTTGAGATCTTAGCCGAGCTAGGGGCGAAGGCAATCAGTGTAAAAGGAGATTCTTTGCTAGTCATTAAACAAGTGACAGGAGAATTCAAGTGCGAGTCCGAGCTGTTGGTGAGGTATTGCAACAAGGCGAAACACCTGATCGAAGGCTTTCAGGATACGAGGATAGAATACACAGAGAGGGCCGATAACGGCGTTGCAAACGACCTAGCTCAGCACGGTAGTGGTTACAAGGTAAACCGAGAGCTCGACGCTATAGAGAGGGAAACACCGAACCTCCACACCGGGGGCATCACAATCGACGAAAGACAATTCTCAGTTTACCAGCTGGATGTCACCCAAGATTGGAGGGACGAGCTCCTGAAGTGGTTCGAAAAACCAGACGCCACGAATAGGAGGTTGAGGACTTTAGCCCTTAGTTACGTGGTCTTAGCCGGCGAATTATATAAGAAGGGCTTTGAAGGGCTACTCTTCAGATGCATCGGTCCAAAAGAGGCGATGCTTGCTATGGCCGAGGTACACGAAGGTATAGCAGGCGCCCACCAGGCGGGCCCCAGAATGAGGTGGCTTATCCATAAATACGGCTTTTATTAGCCGAAAATGGAACAAGACTGCATAAGATATGCCAAAGGTTGCGAAGCTTGTCAGAAATTCGGCCCAATACAACACGTCCCGGCCGAAGACCTGCACTCCATCATCAAGCCATGGCCATTCAGAGGATGGGCGGTCGACCTGATAGGGAAAGTATACCCCGGCTCGTCTGATGGTCATACTTTTGTGATTATCGCCACTTGTTACTTCACCAAGTGGGTCGAAGCTAAACCTTTGAAGTCGCCGACACAAGAAGCGGTGATCAAGTTCTTCAAAGAATACATCGTCCACCGACACGGCTTGCCCGAGTCCATAACCACAGATCAAGGGACGATGTTCACAGGAAGCGATATAAGTTGGTGGGCCTCCCAAATGAAGATAAAAATGTTGCACTCAACACCGTACTACGCCCAGGCCAACGGGCAAGCCGAAGCCACGAACAAAGCCATCAAGCTCATAGTTCAAAAGATGATTGAAGAAAACCCAAGGCAATGGTATGTGCTTTTATCAGAAGCTGTTTGGGCGAATAGAACCAGTCAGAAGTCGGCTACTGGGACCTCGCCTTTCAGACTGGTTTATGGCTACGATGCGATGTTGCCAATGGAGCTGACCGTCACGTCTACTCGCCGCAGATACCAGAGCGAATTGTCCAAAGAGGACTACTTTGACAAGATGGTGATAGATTCTCTTGACCTTGACGAAGAACGTTTGACGGCGTTAGATCACTTAGAAGCCCAGAAAAGAAGGGTCGAGAGAGCTTACAACAAACGGGTAAAACGAAAAGTTTTTACGGTGGGCGACATAGTATGGAAAGCTGTCTTGCCTATCGGCCATAAAGACACTCGGCTTGGCAAATGGAGCCCGAACTGGGAAGGCCCCTTTATTGTGGTCAACAAGTTAGAAGGCGGTGCTTACTTGCTGGCAAACATTGATGGAGAAGAACACGACAGGGCGATCAACGGCCAATTCCTGAAAAAATACGTCCCTAGCTGTTGGGAGGGCGTAGACCGTCGGTTGTTTGGAGCCACCGAAGAATAATATCGGTTATAAACTTCCGCCGAACATCCCGGAGTGGGAAAATTCATGGGGTGTTCGGCCACACTATGTAAACACCGATCATTTGGTAGTACCATTTATGTTTCGGTAGTTCGCATCAGTTGAGTTTTTTCAACGGGTCCTCCGTTTTTCTCAACATTTTGTAACTGTTTTTAATAAATAATATCGTTTTGTATCGGACCAAACGCGGACCGATAATATGAGAATAATCAAAAATGACAAAGTAAATAATGGTAAAACTTTCGGCTCTCTAGCCGAATGAACATTAAAATTACCAAAAAGGTACGGCCCAAAGGCCGACTTGAAGTACCAAAATTCATAAAGAGATACGGCCTCAAGCCGATCAAGAAGTAATAATATTGAGAACATTGACATGGAAAATGAGAAAAACATATTGTTCTTAACTAAAAAGCCTAAAAATGACTGAAAATATCGCCGATTTCGCTGCGAACAGTATTGAACGATTTGCAGGCTTCGTCTACTTTAGGCTTCATGTTGGCAAGGCGTTGCTTCAGATGGCTCCGGCTCTTCTTGACATCAACACCCTCGAGCAGATTCTTGTCCATTGAAAGTTCCAGCTCGCCGATGCCCTTTTCTTCTGCCTCGAGCTCAAGTTTCATAGCGGCGATTTTCTCACCGAGCTCTTTGGCACGATCTCGACGGGTGGTAAGAGAAGAAATCGCCGATTTCACAGTCACCTTCAACTCCTCCAGCCTTTCCCTCGCCTTAGCTTCCTGAAGTGATAGTTCATTATGCTCAGACTGAATCGCCATTGATTCATCGTATATTTTCTGGAAAGCAGGAAGTGAGGCAGACAGTTTGGCCATGGCACCACGGGCTTTTTCACTCAGAACTTCGGCGGGAGCGTCAGCCAGAGCAGTAGAAGATGCCTTCAGCCTTTCAAAATCTCTCGGCGACTTGAAAATAGAGGTACCTTGGGACTTTAGTTCAGCAACTACGTCCAAATGATCGCCCCAGTTTTCAGTAGGGCCGCTGGAAATTTCGACCAGAGACTCGCCCTCAGGTGTCGGCAAATCTTCATCTTCGCTATCCGAATCCAGGAAGGCTGCCGCCTTTGCCGCAATGTCTTGTTGGTCCGAGGACTCGACTGGTATCTGCCAGGTTTTTCCACAGTAAAATATCAGCTGCCAGACTACTATATAAGGCAATGCAAAACAAATCCAGGATACCTTAGTTTTTGCAGCGAGGCGTGCTGGAAGGTTAGCCAGCGAAGAGCTCAGAGGTGAATGCAGCGTGGGCAACGGCGAAAAAGCCAGCATTTGGGAGACGGTAGGAGTCTCGTCAGTTTTGGTCGAAGGCGACGGACGAACCGAACGACCCTCATCACCAGTCTGCTCATCCGCAGTTTCAATATCGCCCCTCGACGATGAGTGCGCGCTAGAAGGTTGCGTAGGGGGAACTTCATTGGGGGATGGGTCGAACATCCGAGACCCAGATGTCTCTTTCCTCGCCCTCTTCGTCTTTGGCTCTTTCTTGGACGGCTTCTTGCTAGCGGGGCGTTTCGCCCTGGCTTTCTTCGGCTCTGTGGCCTCTTCGCCGTCAGTATCAAAAACGTCGCCCTTGTTCCACTTCGGGACGCCCACTGAAAGAAAACATAGTTAGAAAAGCGAATTTGGGCAAGTTATCAAAAGGACTCAATGAGATTACCTGGTATTCTATTATAACCGGTTTTGACCAGTTCGGCTATCGCCTCGGCATTAGAAGGGCACCTGATGCCTGTATAAGTCACACCTTCACTGTTTATCTCAGGTTTACGTTTTTTCGCCCTTTTCTTAGGAAATTTAATGGGGTCGACGGTGGACATATTGACTTTTGGTACTGGTGGGCTTTTATACTTAAACTTAGGGCGAATATGGGCAAGGTAAAACTCATATGAATACTTAGGCTCATAGTGTTCTTTCCAGACTTTTTTCATTTTTTCATCATATTTCAACCTAGTTTCTCGCCTATGTTTTTGCATTTTTAAGTTCATACCGGGGCGATCTAACGGGTCATACTTAAATTTATAGAAACGTTCAAACTTAGCTATTTCATAAAGGTGAAAGAGGTTACCTTCATATTTGGCTCGTTTTGGTGCCTGCAAAAGAAACAGATCGGCATGAGTAGGGTTCCGAGATAAAGGAGGCAAAGAAAAATTATGAAGACTGAGGATTTCTTTTGGAGAAAGGTCGAAGTAGGTTATCTGTGACCGAAGCCCACCAGCTATCGTATTCAGGGGTATGGGTTGGAGACACAGAAGGGCGAGATATTTCGGAGATAGGAGGAAGGTAAGCCCTGTTCAGGCGACAAATGAATTGGAGATCAGGGTAATCTTCTAAAGAGGGTCTGTAGGTCCCGCGATTATTGACGGAGATCAATAAAGGACAGGGAATTCCTTGGCAAAAGCCGAACTGACGGGCGACGTAATTAGGGCAATACGCCTCTAGACTACTGCGATTGTACTCTAGACCGGCGACCAGGTTGCGAGATTTTAAAGAACTGCCCCAGTACTGACCACCTCGTTTGAGTTGTGGATCGGCCCTTGCTTCATCCGAATCTTCACAGTCCCAAGCGAGGAATAACCAGGAAGGGGGATATTTGAGGGACAAAACCGGGCAAAACAACTCGGGGGCCCTTATGGAGTTGGTGAAAACTTCCAAAACATCTAGAACATGGGGAAGGCGAGTCCCTGCAGCGATGAGTTGATAGCCACATAATTCGGCCTTGATCTGAGGACCGACTTCAAATAGTTCTGGGAAGTACAGGGCGAGCCATAACTGTAAAACCCATAGGGGACCACTTGGGCATTGGAAAACCCTTTTATCGCCATGCGGGGCGATTTCATTGAGGCTTCTGTATAAATGAGCAAGCATAAATTCCCCCAAATTACACTTGCGGCCTTCGGCGAGAACAGCGGCGAGGGTAAAGCAATCAGTGGTGACCCTGAATGACGGAGTGCAGAGGACGTATTTTGCTATAAAAAATGCAAGAAAGGCGATATGCTCTCGCATGTCTGGCTTATAATGCTCCTCGCCCTTGAAGAGGTTGACGAAAGGTCCATAACTCCTTTGGGCTTTTGTCAGTTTGAATACTGGAATTTCGGCGTCCAGGTTGGGCGAAATGCGCTCGCCGATAACAGGGATATTCAGCATAGTCGCCATGTCAAGAAGCGTTATAGTCATCATGCCGAACTTGAAACAGAAGCAGTTGACGGCGGTCGACCAGAACAGGGAAGCACCCATGATGTAATGTTTTGCAATGGGTCTACTCGCTTTGCATAGGCCGATCATGTCATAAATTCCCACATCTTTCCATAACTGACCAAAGTGTGGCTTCAATCTGTTTACCCATTCTTGATACCCTTTATGACCAATCGGCCAGTTTCTGAACATAGTGTTAACCCAGATGGAAGATTGATGGGGGAGCGAAAAGCGTGGTGGGACTTCTTCGTGAAATGGAGTGGCTATTTCACACAGGTGGCTGGGCGAAACGAGGATGGGTCCGACACATTCCTTGTCATCGTTGGTTTTGACTATTACCTGAAAATCTGTGTTTGGAGCAGCAGCATGGATCTCGTTCATTTTGTCGGTCACTTGAGTGGCGATAGCATCATTGGGAGCAGCCATTGGAAACTGAAATAAGGGTGTTGCAGTTAGGCGAGTAATCAAATAAGGGCGATTCAGAAGGGCGAAAGAACGAAGGCGAACGCTTACCAGGAGAAGATCTGAAGTATTTGAAATTGCTGAAGAGAGAGAAGGCTCGATAAATGCAGAGAGAGTAGGTGAATGAGGAAATGAGATGTTGTTTTTCTTAAAAGATAAAATCAGAAGAAGCCGAAAGGTCGTGGGTCCAAGATGTGCCATCATGGAGAACAGCTGGCAAGGACGTGGCGTCAAAGGGGTACCGAGAAGTCAATAGATGCGCAACCCATCAAAATTTTGCTCGCAGGAATTTGGGCTTCAAATGTTGGGCCGAGTGTTATTGAAAGAAGGACTAAGGTGAGAACAAGCCCGAAAATAAACGTTTCAATCTTGTTGGGGGCATTGTTTGCACCGGCCCAAAAGGGTTGCTGGGTCAAGAGTTTCGTGTGGGCTTACAAAGGGGTCAGGCCCAAAAGAAAGCCTTTTTTATTATTATTGCCTTTTCTATTTTATTAGGTGTTTGTAGCTCATTAGGAGTGATTTTCTTTCAGAGTCTTAGTCCTAGTTGAATTAGGAGTCTTAATTATGAGGAGCTATAAGTAGCTCAGAGCTTTATTATTTTTGTATCAACAAATCAATCAATCAAAAACCAAGCCCAGTACTTTTTTATCTCGCAATCTCCGGATTGTTTTAATTTAGGAGTAGTTTTCGGTATTAATCTCGCCTGAGTTCTTAACTCCCAGATTATTACTTCTTAAATCACGTGGTTAAGTGTCTTTAACCAAACAAGCCCTGTGAATATCTACATAGGTTCGTTAAAGTATCAAACCTCAAACCGATCCCGATTATAAATTCAAAGATTCGAGTCCGGAATATTTCCAGGCGAACAATAGGAAAACTATAATGTGATTCTTTTTTTCATGCCACTATGTTGAAATTTCAGCCGCAAGTATACGGTATCGCAACGAATGAGTAGTAAATCCGGAAGACGGATATCGATCCCATGAGGACAATTTGACTCAACACACCGATTTAATTTCGTATCTTTCATTCGTTTAGCAATATATTTTTGTAAACGTCTAAAAACTAGAATTAAACAACTAGGCGAATTAAACTAACAACTAACAATTAAGCAAACAATTAATCTCAAACTAACAAATTAACAATCAAAAGATAAAATAATTATAAAGATAGAGGTCTAAAACAATTAGGATTAACGGTTCAAGAGTTGAAATTTCAAGACGTTTTTTCTAGTGTTCTAATCAAGAGTCGAGTCGTTCTAGTCCACCTAATCCCGCTCTCTCAATTCTCAAAGAAATGTAAAAACGCAACATAATTAATCAATTGGCATCCAACTCGCTCTCACGATATCAAACCCCAACTTAATTAACCTAAAAGCATTTATTAAGCACACTCAAAGACTACCTAAAATTTAACCTACTCTCACGAAATTATATTTTACGCAATTGATTACTTAGGTCTATTTGGTTAACAATTTCTCAATTAATTACCCAAACACAAATCAAGGATTAGGTGAACAAACTAACCCTAGCATTAAGCCCATAATCAAAACATGAATTGAACTCTAATCTAACCTCAACCAATGAAATAATCAAATGTCAATCCATAACAACCTCCAAACTTAGGGTTTAGCCTATCATATTAACAACAACATAAATATAAAAATAGAAATAGACAATAGACAATAGACCTAATTAGAGATTATAAATACCTTGAATTGAAAATAAAAATAATACTCTTCAAATAAAAAGATAAATCTTTATTAATAATAATAATAAACTTCAACTTGTTCAAGTACAAAGATAATCTAAAAATCTGGAAATACTTTTAAGATAGCTAAAAATGGTAAAAAAGAGGCTAGTGTAATGTGTCTCCCCAAATCCCTTAAAAAAGGTATATATATGATGTCTAAAATAGGAAATAAACATTACCCAAACCCTAATCTAATTTAGGAGTATATAAGCATCAAGTTGGCCTATAAATAGGAAAAATAAGTCCACTCCCGTAATTAAGCCGGGTTCGATTGAACTAGTGTAATACCCCAAAATAATTAATTAGCTAATTGGACCACGTGTCCAGTTTTGAGTCGCAGAAGTGGCGATATTGGAAAGTTTTTCGATAAATAAGTTTTAGTAGGTCGGTTTTAGAAAAGGTTATTATGGAGAAAATTTATATTATATCTCAATTCTAAAGTTAGAATTGGAATTAAATGGGAGAATGGCGAGAAAAGTCCAAAATAAGGTATGGGGACCAAAGTGGTAATTTAGCCACTTTGTGTCGAAAATGGAAATATTGGATTTTGACGGGAAATATTAATATTGAGTTTTGTATTATTTATCGGAGATAAATAATACGTATAAGTCATAATAAAAGAAGTTAACGATTTAGCTATGGACTAAATCGTACGATTAAAAAGTTCAAAGGTTAACTTGTAACAAATAAAGAAAACAAGGATTAAAGTGAGCTCTTAGCCATTCAATATAAGAGGAAACCATTTGAATGAAGAAATCAGAAAGAAAGGAGAAGAAGGCTCCAGAAAGAGAGAAAATTTCCGATCGATTTCGTTTCACCGCCGTTTCTCCGTTCGGCGTCCGTTTCAGACGATTCTCGCGGCGATCTCTTCGGAATTGAAAGATCCATCCTTCCCGGCCATTAAATTAAGGTAAGAGGTCAGTTTTTGGCATGAAAATGGTGGGTTTGCTGGCTGTTTTAAAAGAAATGAGTTTTAATATTGAAATTGATGTTTATGGATCGTTAGTAGCGTTTTGGTGAAAACAGAGATGTGGGTATTGAGTGTGGGTGTGTGAAGCACGTCGGGGTTGTGGTGAAACCCCGGAAAAACTTGATTTCCGGGGCTGTGCACGTGGTGCACGACCGTGCACGAACGTGCACTAGAAGTGCACGAACGTGCACCTGAAGTGCACGAACGTGCACTCTTCAGGGTGCACGAACGTGCACTTGGTTGCACGATCGTGCACCCACCGAAGGGCACGCCCGTGCACCCCGACTTGCCCCCACGTGTATGCGAACAGTATTTGACTTAGGTATTCGATGTTTTGAGTAAGTTGACTCTAAAGGACGGGTTTCGGACTTTGAGAATCATTAATCTCGAGATTAGCTCAACGTTTTAGATAATTAATAACAATGGAAAACGTTAAGGACGTTAAGCGATCCTCAATTATGAGAAATAGTATTCGCTAAGTCGTTTATACGACTAAAGTTATTGAATACGTAAACAAGTATAAAATGAAACTAAATCCTAAAACTTAAACGTATTATACATATAAGAATGCGAGAATCACGTCTAACTATTAACGATGTATCAGACTTATCAGCGAGTACTGGAGTCAGTAGAGGTGGACTAGCGAGAGCGTACTATCAGATCGATCATATCATTTCTTGGATTGCGGTCACTGTGAGTTGTACTTTTACTTTCATGTATTAAAACTATTTGATATATATATACTGTTTTCACGCATCGCATTATATATAGTTGAGTGAAATGTTATATGTTTATTTAAATTCTATATATGAGAACTAGTATGCGATCCGAAGAAACTAGCTACCTATTGGGTGTCAATAGGCTGTGTGATCACCAGTATCAAGTCAGTCTAGTATGTTTGCATTTGAGAAATGACTTGACACAGTTGGGAGCTGTTGATGAATATGAAATTTACGATTGGGTTTCTGATACGAGTGAGTACTCGGTTACGGTGTAGTCTGGAGTCCCTGTATCTAGTGGCTGGGCCACCAGCGAGTTGGACTCGCGAATGATATTTACGATTGGGTTGATTGATAATGATTATTTGAGAAATGTGTCGCATGCTAGGATATTAGTTTCGTACGGATCAAATACGTGTTTATATGTTTCATATTATTGTTTTCTTGAAATGCGATGCTATGTTTTTATACTAATACTGTTAGTAAATGACAACTCACTCAGTATTTTCCCAAATACTGACCCCTCACCTTTGATGTCTTACAGGTGCTTAGTTTGTGGACCTAGCTAGAAGCCAATTTTGAAGTGCAGAAGTCATCTGTATATGTTAGTTTATGACTTCTGTGAATGCTGCAGTAGTGGTCATGCGTCAATAGAATAGTAGCCCGCGTCATATGAAAGTACGAAGCTCATTTTCATATTTATAATAAATACATTTGTCACTTTCATTCACTTAAAAACCATTTGTGATGACGAGATTGTCAAATTTTTCATTCCATTGCTTAGGTGCCTGTTTTAGACCATACAAGGATTTGTCTAACTTGCACACTTTCTGTTCCTGTCCATGTATCACAAAACGTTCAGGTTGGTCCATGTAAATTTCTTCCTCCAATTCACCATCCAAAAAAATAGTCTTAACATCCATTTGGTGTACTACCAAATCATAAAGTGCAGCGATCAAAATCAGCATTCTAATGGATGCTATTCTAGTGACAGGTGAATAGGTATCAAAGAAATCAACGTTTTCACGGTGTCTATTACCCTTAGCCACAAGTCGAGCTTTATATTTATCGATTGTGCCATCAGGTTTCATTTTCTTTTTCAAAATGCATTTACAACCTATGGTCTTGCAATCGGGGGGTAAATCAGTCAAATGTCAGGTCTTATTGGACTCCAAAGATTCCATCTCATCATTTATGACTTCTTGCCAAAGATCAGCATCTAAAGAAGTTAGAGCTTTCTGGAGGTTTGCAGGATCCTCCTCAAACGAATAGACTTGGAAATCAGAACCAAAGTCTTTTGAGATTCTAGCTCTTTTACTTCTTCTGATCTTTGGTTCTATATCATCTGTAATCTCATTATTCCTGACAACGGGAATATTACTAGATGATTCGCCCTCACTACTTCCTAATTTAAAAGGAAATTTCTGTTCATTAAAATCAGCATCAACAGATTCAATAATTACTCGTGCAGTCAAGTCATAAAATCTATATGCTTTGCTATTGACTGCATACCCAATGAGCACACATTCATAGGCTCTACTTGCTAATTTTATTCGTTTTGGATCAGAAATCCGAACATAGGCTAAACAACCCCATGTTCTCAAATAAGACAAATTTGGCTGTCTTTTTTTTTTAAAATCTCATAAGGTGAAATTTTATTGTTCGATTTTGGTACTCTGTTTAGCACACAGCAAACAGTCAATAATAGTTCACCCCACCAATAAGAAGCAGCACCTGAAATTAATAAAATAGACACTACAGCTTCTGTAAATATTCTTTTTTTCTTTCGGCTTTACCGTTCATTTCAGGAGAGTAAGGTGCGGTTCCTTCATGTACTATACCATGCATGTTATATAAACCTATAAACAAGCTTGATTCATATTCAATACCTCTATTACTGCGAAATCTTTGATTTTCAATTTCTGTAACAAATAACTTGAACATGTCAAGTGTAGCATTTTTATTTTTCATCAAGTACACTAAAGTAAAATCAGAACAATCATCAATAAAAGTGATAAATTAACGTTTGCCATTTCTAGTCAAGGTTCCATCCAGTTCGCATATATCAGAATGAATTAAATCTAATGGTTCAGATTCTTTAATTACTGATTTATATGATGTTTTTTTTATTTTAGCCTGACTGCAAAATTCACATTTTTCAAAATCATTTAATGTCATTTTAGGAATTAATCCTAGATTACTCATATTATTAATAATCTGTTTATTAACATGACAAAGTCTAGCATGCCAAACATTAAAATCACACAACAATAAACTGAAGCAGATACTTTATTAATTTCAACATTCAACTTAAACATATTCTCACAAGCATAACCCTTTCCCACAAAAATACCATTCTTAGTGATGGTGTACAAATCACCCCCAATAGTTTGAAAAAAAACCCAGTCTTGTTGAGAAGATAGCCAGACACCAGATTCTTCCTCATCATAGGAGTATGCATAACATCCTTCAATATCAATAACTTCCTTGAAGTAAACTTCAGTTCGACCCTTCCAATTCCATCAACAGTAGTGGTGTGAGTGTCACCCAACATCACTTTCTTATCATTAACAGCAGTGTATGTCTTAAACATAGCACGGTCATGACAGACATGGCGAGAAGCGCCAGTGTCAACCCACAACCCTTCTGATCCACCCACAAGGTTGATCTCAGATATCATCTCAGTGATGATAGCCATAAATGGCTCTTCAGTCAGGTTAGCCTAAGGGGCAGCCCCAGGTCTGTTCCGACACTTGCGTGCCATATGACCCGGTTTTTCACAGTTGAAACACAGAAACTGTGGCGGATCATTTCTGGCAGGTGGTTGCTGTCTCACAATATGGTTCCGAGCAGGATTACCATTCTGACTATTTCTGTTACGGTTCACATTTTGGTTTGAGTTCCCATTGCGATTCAGATTCTTATTTTTTTTGCCATTTGGCTTCAGAACCGCAGAACTGAACTTTCTGGCGTTGTTTGAAACAACAAACACCTCATCTTTCTGATCCTGTTTTCTTGCCTCTTCCTCAATACGAAGGCGAGTAATCAAACTTTCCAGCGAAATTTTTTTGGTTTTGTGCCTGAGAGAATTCTTAAAATTCTTCAACAAAAGGGACAGTTTATCGATCAATACAGCAACTTGAAATTGTTCATCAAGGACCATACATTCAGAGATGATTTCATGAGCAATTTTCTGCAACTCATGTGACTGAGCCTCGACAGATTTGTCATCCGTCATCTGATATTTAAAGTAGCGACTGACTGCATACTTCTTTGTTCCAGCCTCCTCCGTGTCATAATTCCTTTGCAGCGCATCCCATATCTCAGTTGCTCACTTATAATTATCAGAATTATAGTAGTCATACAAATCATCACACAAAGCATTCAAAATAAATTTTTTACACAGATAATCATTATTAAGCCACTGTTGAACATCTGCAGATTATTTTTCAAGTTCATCATCATCGGCAGAATCAGCAATAACAGGTATAGAATTAGTAAGAACATCAACAACGTTTTTCATTCTGAGAAAAAATAAAGTTTTCTGCCTCCATCCTTTGAAATGGAGACTCTCAAAACAAAATGGTTTGTTAACATCAACGCGACCAGATTCAATACCAGAAACGTCATCATTAGCCATTACAAAAACTGTATACGTCATAAAATTGTTGAAACAATTTATGAAATGGAACGAAATTACCGAACACCGTTTCTGGCTGAGTCGCGGACTAGGTCGCTTACTTTAAGACGTTTCGCGGCTCTGCCTCTGATGGTGCAAGCAGTCGTACGTACCACGTCGTCCCCAGGATAAAACAATCACATCGTGGAACAAAATAGTAGGAGAACTAATACTTTTCCTTCTATTGAGTAAATCCCATCATGTTCGGTTTATAATTTACTTCATGTGCAACTCTTTTTTTTACTTAACCAATTTACGTAAATTTGCTCAAGTCTTTTTACTTTTCCTTCTATTAGTTTTATTTTTGTCAATTATAAATTATACCTTTAATGAAGTCTACTATCGTAATTTTGCCTGTCAATTATATGGTTCCGAGCAAGATTACCATTCTGATTATTTCTGTTACGGTTCACATTTTGGTTTGAGTTCCCATTGCGATTCTGATTCTTAAAATTTTTGCCATTTGGCTTCAGAACTGCAGAACTGAACTTTCTGGTGTTGTTTGAAACAACAAGCACCTCATCTTTCTGATCCTGTTTTCTCGCCTCTTCCTCAATACGAAGGCTAATCAAACTTTCCAGCGAAAATTCTTTGATTTTGTGCCTGAGAGAATTCTTAAAATCCTTCCACAAAAGGGACAGTTTATCAATCAATGCAGCAACTTGAAATTGTTCATCAAGGACCATACATTCAGAGATGATTTCATGAGCAATTTTCTGCAACTCGTGTGACTGAGCCTCGACAGATATGTCATCCGTCATCTGATATTTCAAGTAGCGATCAGATTCAATACCAGAAACATCATCATTAGCCATTACAAAAACTGTATACGTCATAAAATTGTTGAAACAGTTTATGAAATGGAACGAAATTACCGAACACCGTTTCTGGCTGAGTCGCGGACTAGGTCGCTTACTTTAAAACGTTTCGCGGCTCTGCCTCTGATGGTGCAAGCAGTCGTACGTACCACGTCGTCCCCAGGATAAAACAGTCACATTGTGCAACAAAATAGTAGGAGAACTAATACTTTTCCTTCTATTGAGTAAATCCCATCATGTTCGGCTTATAATTTACTTCATGTGCAATTCTTTTTTTTTTACTTAACCAATTTACGTAAATTTGCTCAAGTCTTTTTACTTTTTCTTCTATTAGTTTTATTTTTGTCAATTATAAATTATACCATTAATGAAGTCTACTATCGTAATTTTGCCTCTCCCCCGCATCCCCACATATAAGATAGTTATAGATAGATTAAATCTCTTAAATGACACACATAAGGTCTCATTGATTATGTGATAACGTTAAATATTTAACTATTAACATTTAAAATTCTAACAGTCCATTATAATTTCTGTCAATTGTAATGTTGCCCTTTTTAAGGACACCTCTCGATATTAGCTTGAAATTGCTGTAGATCATTCTGGCCAGATGTTGGGTGTTTGTATAAGGTCTTTTTAGCCCTCAGGTTGTTAAAATATTCCTCTCACAAAAATAAAAAATAGTCAGTTTTGTTGAACAAAAGTCAAAAAAGATTTACCACTTTCGTTGTTCCACAAAAGGTAGAAAAAAATTGATTAATAAAAAATAGTCAGTTTTGTTGAACAAAAGTCAAAAAAGATTTACCACTTTCGTTGTTCCACAAAAGGTAGAAAAAAATTGAACATAAAATCAACGCACTCTCTGAATTTATGACATAAAATTATTTAATTTAATTCAGATTTTTTTTTTTAACAACTTATCCAAAAAAAATTCATTTTTGGTCAAATTATCTTATAATTTATACTTTTATTCCAAAAAAATAGGTTTAGAATAATTTATCGCAACAATTAGGGAACTTTTTAGTTTCTTTTTTGTATCTCACCCCCGATTTGTATTCCACGCGTTTTTAAAATGCAATAATGGGGTAATTTGATCCAAAAATTATAAAAATGTTTTTATAGTCTGTCTTATCATATGTATAAAATATGGTGGCTTTGAACTTTTTTCACCACCAATCCACAAAAAATTATTTTGAAAATTTGGAGGGTAATTTTGAAACTTTTAATAATTTAACTATACAGTCGACCCTCTGATAATTAATACATATGGTGGATTAAAAATTTATTAATTATTAGAATTATTAATTTATTGAATTTGTATAAAAAAATTATAAAAGATATTTTAAAGCATCTACATTAATAGACCTATTATTAATATTATATTATAAAAAAACTAACAAAATACACTTTGCAATCACTCAATTTAAAAATAATAATTTTATGTTCAATTTAAGAAATATCAATTGATATCAAACTAAAAAATAATTATTAAGAAGTTGTATTCATAAAGTAAAATAATTTTTAATATTTTTTATACTATAGATACTTTGCTTACTTTAATTTGTTTATCTAATAGCTTCTTTTAAAAAATTTCAAAAGAATAAAAAATCATAATTTGATGGTATTTTAACTTCCACTTTATGAATTAAGATTAGTATTGTCTCAAATAAATCAGCAATTGTTATATATTTCTTTTAAAAAATCTCTCTAATAATTATTATTTATGTAGAATATATTTTAAATTTTAATAATTATTAAATATTAGAATTATTAATTATCCGACTTGGAATGAAGTTTGTTCTCTCAATTTTCTATTAATTATTAGAATTATTAATTTATAGAATATTAACTATTAGAGGGTCGACTGTACCTAATTATTATTTTAATGTTAAGATGTACTACTTTTTATTTTTTTATGAGACCGGGATAGTAGAAACACTCTTTGCTTGATCAAATTTAAGGATTGGAAGAAAGATATCGTTAAATTTAGATGGTTTAGCTATCATTAATACTTTATTAATTCTTTTTGTAGTTACTTGTTGATGATTGTCTCTGAACTTAGATTAGATAGCTTGCATTTTAATTTTGTTCGACGTGCTGAAAATAGCATGACCTATGCTCTAACTTGGCCTGCTATATACATGACACTCGACGGAGATTGGGAGTTTGTTCTTCCTCCTAATGTTACGCATTCAGTTTTAAATTTGCATATTTATAATAGTTTCATATTTCAGCTTCAAAAAGGAAAGCTATAAATTTGTCAAAAAGATAAGCATATAAAATATGACTAAACTGCTTCAATAATGAGAGGATGAAGTTGTTGATGGAATCAAAGGATATTCCAAATATATGGGAGATTGGAGAAAATCACTAGAAACCCCCATGGTCTGCTTTCACTTAAACAAAAACAAAACGGGTCAAAATGAAATTAACAAAAGAATTGAGTCTTGTATAGCAACTTCCAAGAAATTATGATGTTTCTTTTGGAATCCAACTAGCAATATGCATTTGTTTCTTTGAAGAAGAAAATAGTCATCTTCTTAAAAAAATTATATGACAAGTTCTTTTTTTAGTAGGTAGAATCTATTTACATTAGCAGTTAAATTTTTCAGATTTTAAAATGACTTTAAACAATTAAGCTTTATCAAGATTCGAAATCGAAACTTTAAAAATATATTGAAAACCTTTATCCATTTGGACTAGGCCTCATTGGTCAGACCCCTTTATTTAGTGAAAAAAATTGACAAATATTCTACATGAGTGAAAATATTGTAAATTTTACTAGAGACAAAATCAAAGTTGAATAATGCAGTTACCAAATTTAAGATTGTACAAATATCAATTTTAATATAGAAAATACGGTGAGCATGGAAATAGGAAACCAACTGTTATGGTATTTAATATGTCCTACAAATGGGTAAACTAACATATTGAGAAAATCTTTTCAAGATTCATTAATAGAAATAACAGCAAATATTAATCAAACCTTCCATATATAACAGCAACTAAAATCTTTACAAACATAAATCATTTGAAGAAAGCAAACCAGAAACCTATTGAGAAACCAAAAAATTTCAGCAAGAACGACAATCAAAAATTCATCCATTCCAAAAGGTTAGTGTTTTCTAGAAATAAAAATTAGTTAATTGCATGGTTGATTAGCATTTATCAACTTTAGTTTTAAATTTGTCTTTTTAGTGTTTTCTGGAAATAAAAAGAAGCTAATTATGAACAGTTGACTGATATTATGTGTTATAATTGGTGAATTATATGTGAACCAATGATTTGAACGAATCAATGATTTTAAATAGTTGTGATTTAAAAGAAAAAAAACAATTAATAGCTGAAATTTTATTTCGTGATTGGTTAATTACATGTTTGTGTCATAACAATAAAAAAATAAATTGTTAAAGCAATTTCATGTTTTTTTTATGCAATATAAAATAGATTAAAACCTGCTTCTGTAAATCTTTATTCTAAAAAAAACGTTTTCAAATTTATTTTATCAATAACTGAAGTTAACTAGTTAACTAAAGGTTAACTAATGTGATTTTAACAAATATATATCATATTAATGCAGGAATGACCATATTAAAGGTTCTAGTTTACTATCACGGAGTATGACAAGTAAATAATTTGATTTCCTATTTCGATTATTCTGTTTTTATAATTTGCTAAGTAGTTAAACTTAACTATTAGTTTACTCATAGTTAACCTACCTCGGTATTTTAATTGTGCTCATCACTTGGGTTGAATTAGGTACTCCACAATGACATCAACTATTGCTGAGTCTATTAATGCAGCAATCAAATCAACAAGGGAATTACCTATTGCAACACTTCTAGAGTATTTGAGGGTTTTAGTTCAAGAATGGAGCTATAAAAATAGAAACATAACTTCTTATACTTTGACCAATCCGACAAATAAAACAGAAGAAGAAATTGGGGATACTTATGCTATAATCTTCCAAAATGAAGATAATTTTGGCATCATATTAGAGTATGGACAGTTATATTTTTTTAATGGTTGTATTTGAAGTATATACTGTTAGACTGAGATTATTATTTTTATTAAAGTACGTATTCCATTCACATGTTATTTGTAAATTTAGTAATTGAAAGATATCTTTATGTGGATATTTGATTAACTGTTAGTTAACTAATAGTATACTACTTATCATTTAAAAAAATAATAGTATACTAATAATTTAACTAAGGGTTAATTTCTAAAATAATCACGAACTTTACACGAAGTTTCATTTTAATCATGACCTTTAAAAATTTCCATTTAAAGGCACGAACTTTTATTTTGTTTCAAATCTATCATTTCAGTGTATTTTTGTTAACTAAATTCTTCAATAAACCATTAATGAAAGACCCAAATTATAAATCGACATTAAATCTTATTATCTTTTAGTTAGAGTATATAGGATTACAAATTTTTGATTCGATAAAATACATCGGATTTTACTTTGGCGATAGATTTGAAACAAAATGAAAGTTCGTGCCTTTAAATGACAACTTTTAAAGTTCATGATTAAAATGAAACTTCGTGTAAAATTCGTGATTTTTTTAAGAATTAACCCTTTAACTAATAGTATACTACTATTAGTTTACTAATATTATACTACTTATCATTTGGTTAACTATTAATTAACTAATAGTATACTACATATATTATAATCAAATAAAATTATAACATGCGTAACGTGACTAAAATAAAATATAAAATACGTTTGACAATAACAAAATATTTTGAAAATAAAATAAAGGAAAAATAAACTTGCCTACAAATCAGTTATAAAATACCAACTGTTTTCAATTTATAACTAAAAATAAAACCTAAAACTTCCAAAACTACAAAGACATCTAATTCCTTTGTCTGCCCCTCAGCTTTGGTTTCAGTTCCACCTCCTCATTTCTGTCAATGTTGCTCGTTTGCTTCATTTTACCATATTGATAAAACATGAAAGAAATATGTTCACGATGGCTCTCAATGGAAAATGCTGCTAGAATTGGAAAATTATGGATCAAATGCTCAGCAAAAGGCAATACAAACGCTCCGCAATCACTAAACAAAAATGCAGAATTATAAGTAATAATATATAAAAAAATAAAATAAAATTCTGTATTATAAAACTTACCTATTCTGTTGGGTTGGTAGATCAAAAAACTTACAAATTCATGTTTCTGTTTAAAAAAACAAACTAGTTAACTATTAGTTACCACATAGTTAACCATTGATAAATTATGTTCAAGAAAAAAAACCTATTAACATCATAAAGTCAATTTAGATAAATAACAACAAATTAAACATTAAATAACCATCAGTTAACAATTAAATAACCATCAATTAACCAGGATAATGATAATTACTAATTGCAAAATTGATTTAATACCTATCAAATCAAAAACAGTAGAAGCAAACAGAAAAAAATGAAAAAAACATATAATATAGCTAATAGAATCAGTTAACCAATATATTAACTTTAGTTCTAAATAATATTCAATAATTTTATAAACTATACAAAATCATATCCTTTACATAATTATTTAAAAACAAAAAACAAATAACACACACATAAACACCCACAATAACATAAATAATGAGAAACTGATAAACAATAAGAATTAAATGTAAAGAATATATAATTAAAATCGCAATACCTTAACAGAAAGAGGAAGAGGAACCATTAGTTTATTCTTCTCATTGTCGATGACCGAAAAATCCTCAAAATCACTATTAATGCCCTTAAATTCAATTCAGATAAACAACAACCAAAGAAAAATTAAATAACCTTCAGTTTTTTTTTGAGAATAAATAACCTTCAGTTAATCATTAAAATATTAATTTCATAATGTCAATTAAGATAAACAACAACCATTATAACATTAAGTAACCATCAGTTAACTATTAAATAACCATTAGTTATCAAGTGTAGTTGTAAATAATTATTCTAAAATTAATTTAAATACCTATCAAATCAAAAATACTAGTACACAACCATCAGTTAACCATTAAATAACCGTTAGTTAACAAGTATATTTGTAGGTAACTATTTCAAAATTACATAAACAGGTATCAAATCATAAACACTAGCAGCAAACATAAAAAATTAAAAAAAACCATATAATATACCTAAAAACAACAATAAATTAACCTTTATATTAAATTTGTTTCTACATATTTTTCAGTAATTTGTTAAAATATAGAAAATCATATCCTTCGCATAAACATTCAAAACCAACAAACAAAGAACAGACACATAAACATCCAACAATAACATAAATAATGATAAATTGATAAACAATTAAAATTGAATGTTAAAATTAAAAATTAAAATTTTAAATACCTTAGCAGAGAGAAGAAGAGGAACCACTGCTTTGTTCTTCTCATCGCCAGTGACCGTGAAAGCCTCGAAATTACTATTACTGTCTTCTTGATTAGTAAGAACTCTATGGTTCTTACTCGAAGATGGAGCCTCAGTGAATTCTACCTTCTGTTTGATAGCAACCCTCTTCGATTTAGTCATTGAAATTTTCTTGGTTTGGGATTTTTCGGAAGGAGTTTGATTTGAGGAAGATCTAGTATTTGGCATTTCAAATTTTTTTTAATCAAAAAACAAAATAAAATGGGAAAGATTGTATGAATGAGAAAGATGAGTTAATTAGGGAGCGAATATAGAAAATATCAATGATAAATAGATACATGCAATTGAAGAGGGAGGTTACCATTTCTGTTGATAGTTGATGGATACCGAATCCTACGATAGTTACAATGGAGCCGAGTCACAGGAGATCCACTCTCAGGTGATACCGAACTCCCGATAAAGACCTGAATATATGAAGAAGACGCCGAACCCCTTGAGATTCGCCTAAAGCGCGTTAATCCGGGATTCAGGTAGATCGCCATATCTAGAAGTATCTCCCCATTTGGACACAATCTCCAAACATAGAAAGATAAGCTCTATCTTAGGAAGACGAGACTATTTAGGAAGATGTTCCTAAATAGGACTCATGTCAGAATAAGGTAGATCACGCTAAATCAGGGCGAATCCCTACAATGTAGCCGAATCCCTACAAAGTAGGATTCACTTACCTACTATGACTCTACAAGGTATGCAATCATTTACTATAAAAGGAGCTTGAGGTATTGTATCCCGTATTTTTAAATTATTTTTTTTAAATTTTAATTATAAATTTATTTATTTTTGCATTCCGTCAAGTTTTAATTAATTTATTATTTTTATTATTAAATATTTTTGTTTAATTTTATTTGAGTCGTTCGTTGATTTATTCGTGGTTCGATTCGTGTTTGGTTTGTATTAATAAAATAAAATAAAATATCTATAAATGAATGTATAATCCATGCATGCAAAATAAAACTCATGCCTTATTATCCACGTAGCTAGGCCCATTTCTTTTATTACTAACATGAAAGGCCATAAAGAAGTCCATACAATTTGCTTACTTAAATCATGCTAATTCTGCAACCATCTCCTTCAAGCCTATTTGTTTAAACACGCTATTTTGCTGTTTCACGTTTTCTTTTTCTAAACCTAAAATTCTCATCGCTTTGAGACAAATCCTAGCCGCCACTCTTCCTAAGCATCCTGAAACTTCACCAATCATCATTCCTTTCATTCAATCGAATCCGGTAAGGAGTTTACTGCACTTCTTTCTTTAATCATTCGACGTCGTGTTATCGTTCTAATAAATATCTCCTTCGTTATAGCAAAATTCTGAGATTTGTTGCTACGTTACATCAGTAAATCTCATCCTCTATAATCGTTATGTTTCGGAATCATAAACGGTACGTGCATCTAACTCGTTTAATGGCCGCTACGGTTCGTCGTTTTCCTTTGTTCTTGCTGTCGTACCCCTATTCACGTTGCTGCCATTTCTTTACTTGTTATTGCTGCCATGTTGTGAAGTTTTGAGTCGATTCTCTTATGCCCTTAAGATCATTATGGATCCCTCCCTTTGTTTAGGTTTGGTTGGACCTTATTATGTCGATGTTCCATGAACTTTTGGCTTTATTTTGTTCGTTGATGCTGCTGCTGTTACTTGTTCATGTTTTCAGTAACTATTTTGGCTTTATAATGCTTTGGATTCCTAGGTTTGTATTGCTTCATTAAAGGGTAAGTTAGTTTTTGAGTTTTGAAATTAAGGTTGCTGTATTAAGTTGGGTTTAAGATGTTGTTTGGCTCAGGAATAATAAAAATGGCGGTACCTATTGTTCAAATATTTGGTCATGGCTTGTTTAATTAATTGAGGTAAATGGTTTATTGATTTGAGGTTCAGTTAATGGAATTTTTTCATGGTTTATATTTCAAATGGATTGGTTTGGGTTCCTTATTTTATTGGCTAATCAATTACAATTAATCTAAGTTTATAATTTGCTATTATATACCAATATTAGTTTTAATAATCAATTAATTTATTTTGGTTTTGAATTAAATTGTTTTATAAATATAATCGGAAAATGATAATTATATTTTAATCAATAATTTTTAATTACTCGGGTAACTATTGAATTTTGGAATTTATTGACTACACGTGTCAATTTGACGTTTTAAAATTTTAAACGTTTTCTTAATTTATTTTTAATTAAATAAATTTTAGTAACTATTGGTTACTTGGATCTTAAGATATTGAGTTCCGTTTTAAATACTGATTTATTATTTTATCAAATTGTTATTTTGGAAATTATATAGCTATGGTTTATATTTCTGATAAAATATTTTGGGTCGGGTTAGACTTGGGTCACCCGACATGTGAGGTAGTTTGGTAGTTATCGGTAACTCGGCTAACTCACTATTTGGAAATTAAATTAATTTGTTATTTAAATAATATTTTTTTAAACAGATTTTAAAGCGGGAACTCAATAGACGTGATTGTTTATGGCTTTATTATTATTTGAGTTTATGATTACTCTGACTTGACTTTACCTTGACGTGCTGTGTGTGCTAGTCCTATGTGGTGTCTAGTACTCTCTAGAGTTAGGGTCTGTTTTAATTATGATTTTATACCCTGTTTAGACTCGTCGAATGTTCGTACTTCAGAGGCGAACTGGAGTTAGATTGCTTGTCAGGTTTCACGTGGAATAGCAAGCAGTGAGTTTATATCTCTATTTACCTCTTTATTAAGAAAATATTATATTTTGTATATGTATATGTATAAACAGCTTTTGAACTGTTTTTCGGCATTGTGGATTTGATATGGAACGTGCTACTCGATGGGCATCATCGGGACTGCGTGCGCACCGGTAATAATTATGGTATTGAGGTAGGTTTGAGATACGTCTCACCTTAGTGAGGGCACCGGTGGAAGATACGTCTCCTGGGCTCACTATTTATTAAGTGATAGTCGGGGATCGGTTATTGAGATACGTCTCACCGACACGACAATGGATTTAGAATTGTGGTTTAGGGTTTCATTGATAATCCATAATGAAAATGTTTTATTAAACGTTTTAAAGGTTTTTAACTTAATAAATGTAAATGGTTATATAAACTCTACTCAGTAAATCTGACCCCGTTGTTTTCCCAAATTTTCCAGGTTTATGATTTGAGCTTTGGTCGATCTCCGTTTCTTCACTCCCGGAGGTTTTTATTTTATTTTCAGAATAAAAAGAGTCGAATTGTTTTAAACTCTTAGACCGCAGTAGTATTATCAGATATTCATGTCTTAGTCTCTTATTTATATTTTTAGACTTTATTTTGTTGGAATGTGTCACGACCCGAAATCTCGAGCCGTGACCGGCGCTAGGGAATGGGAGTGGTAGCTCCAAATCCCGTAGCAAGCCTAAAAACGAGTAATTTTTTTTTTCGCAAATTAACGTACAATATAAATAAAACGATCCTTCATAAAACATTTTCATAAACTTGAAATATTTACAATATTTGTAACATCGTCCGAAGCGATGCACGATAAGCCAGGGTCTTATTATGCGATGTCACACATCAAGCATAGCCCGGTTTGCAAAATCAAGTAGACGGTTAAAAGCGCAGTTTAAAACTTTATTTACATATCAGAGTTTGGTAAGACATTAAAACCGTTCAACTAAGCCATATTCATAACTAGGACTTGACATCTACTGCAGCACTATCGATTGACGTCTTCTTATTTACATACTTCCAAAATACGGACTTCTGAACAAGGATAGAAGTCCGTCACGTCAAAACATTTTACCTGAAAGGAAAGGCTATTTGGGGGTCAGTCAACACTGAGTGAGTTTATAGTTTACAAATGAGTATTATTTAAAACAAAACAATGCTATAAACATTTATTCATATGCATCCAAACATAAATTCCGAATGAAACCCTACACCCAAATAAATCATTCATATTCGAGAATCATCGTATATAACATCACATCATTGGATCCTTAGTGGTACGGTCCCGAGATAGTTCGACCGAGTTACCGTTACCACGTGGCATAGTCCCGAGATAGTTCGACCGAGTTACTTATGCCACTACTTAATCCCAAGGTGTGAGTCCCGAGATAGTTCGACCGAGTTACTCACTAGATACGGGTCCCGAGATAGTTCGACCGAGTTACTCACGTATCTATCAAAAACATAATCCTCCTTCCGATTTCACATTTCACATTTCTAATTATAAAGCGCTCAGATCAAAACTGGTGATCACACAGTTCCTATTGCCGCCCAATAGGAAAGCTTGTTCCATCGAACTTACATTGGTTTCAAAACAATGATGCATGTCATTTATAATAAACATTTTAATAATAAAACAATGCTATGCAATTTATATAAAAGTTTTGCATTTAAAAGTAATGCACAGTTAATACGTCAAATGTAAACATATATAAACTCACCGCTTGCTACTCCTAAAACCTCGATCGATTAATTGTCGTCTAGTTTAAGGTGCTCCTTGTCCGTTAGCTGCGTTCCTTGCCGGATCTAAATAAGATGTAAATTAACTTAAATAAGATTCTAACTCGATGGACTCTATAGACTTAAGGTAAAACGCACACTTAATTCGCTATAATTTAATCGCGTCTAACCTCGACTTAAAACTAACAAAGTAGACCTTTTTAAGGTCTAATAAAAATCCTAAGTCCAAGAGTTTATTTAATAGAAGTTTACAAACTTCTAGCAACTTAACATGTTAATCGTCAAAGTTTTGCTTATCGACAAAGATTATAAATGACTAACACATTCCGAGCTCAATCTCAACATTTTGAATAGCTAACATTATGTTAGTATTCAACTCATGTCGAACCCTTAATCGACATTTAACAAATCCATTTTTTTTCTTTAGGCGTTACGATTTTGTTATCGTAACTTAAACTTCTAATTATAGCTTTTAACCTTTAACTAAATTCCATCATTTTTAAATCGACTTTTAAATATCATTTTAACTAACTAATAACTAATCTTAACTTAATCTAAAAATATGTATTCATATAAATTTTTCCATTTTCTAAACACTTCTATAAGTCATTTTCTATTAAAATTGTTTATTGCTAATAACCCGTCAAACTTGCGTTTAATCGCACCAATCAAAACTACACGAACGAGGGTCGATATACGTCAAAGTTCACCTCTTCCCCGACGTCCGAGGGCTGCAATTGCAGCCCTCAAAGGCTGCCGCAGCTCTGCTCTTTAAGAGCAGAGCTGCTGCCCTGCGGCAGAATTCTGCCGAGGCAGAATTCTGCCCGTAGGGGCTGCTCATGGTGAGCAGCCTTTGCTGCTCACCGGAGCTATCTCCGGCCGCCGGAAACCCGTCCCGTCGAGCACCTAAGATCAGCCATCACCCTAGCCATTTTATTTCTCAAATTTAGCTCAAAATCAACTCTCAAACTCATTAAAAACTCACAACAAACATCAAATATCATAGCTGAATTCTAATCATCAAAATTCACAAAACCTAATGATTTTATATTCAATAAATCTTCAATTTATAATCAACAAAAGTCTAAATTAAAAAGGTTAGAGTGTTTACCTTAAATCAATATATGATTTACCTCCAACAATCTTAAGTTTTGATGAAAAATTTGGTGGAGATGGTGATGGATTGTGGGTTCGGCAAAAATGGAGTTCTTTGGGGAGTTTATTAGCTTCTTGAAGGCTTAGTGGGATGAAAATTATGATCATAAGGTGATCTTATCTAGTGGCTTTAATTGGAAAAAGTTCCAATTAGTTCCTCTAAGTTTCTTACAATTTAATCCAACCCCGTAATTTACGTCGCATCAAACTTTGATACGACTTCGGAACTTAATAGAACCTTCACGCGAACCTCTTGATGACACTACACGGATATTTCCATATAATTTATTAATTATGTGTTAAATTATTTTATTTTTATTTTCATTTGTCTTTAATTAATATTTTTTTTGTTTCGCTTATAATTACTCTAGCGAAATAAAATTTTACGTTTAAACTATTATTTCTCGATTACTTAAATTTCCTAAGACCCGTCAAAATTCTAAAGTCTAATCACTTTTCTGTCTATCTTACTTGAATTTCTAAACTCCAAGTATTTCCGGTACGACTTTTCCTTAAAAATCGTACGGGTTATTACAGAATGGTCCAACTGTTACTTTATCGCTTTTGGCATGATTATAGTATTTATGGTACCTTTATATTATATTGCCATGTTGGAGATTATTTTGAGATAAACGTACTTTAAATATATGTTGTTTATCTGTACTGCTAGATTAGGCTGAAGTCTCGGTTGCCCCGAGCATGTGGTTTTCTGCAGGTACTTTGTTTTAAATGTAATTAAGTTGTTATCCGCAAGGCTTGCTACGGGTTTTGGTACAACCATACCCATACCCTAGCGCCGGTCACGATTCATGAAAATGGGTCGTGACAAAGTTGGTATTAGAGCTTTGGTTTCAAACCAAGGCCTTTTATGTGTTAAATGTTTAATTGTTTTCGCATGTTAAGTGGTTAACTTTTCCTAGGAACTACTGCGGAATTAGGATTCGAGTCTTGTCTTTGAAACGTCATCTTTTGTTTTCAAAACTTTCTGCCTACTCCTATAGGAATGTTGTGAGTCAGTCGTGTGAATTTATTGTTTATTATATGACTGTTTTCATTTGTGGTTATTTGTTGGTTTTGTGCTTGGATAATTTTAATTATATTGGATTACTTATGCCTTGTTGGTAAGCACATTTAGCTTTGGCCTTAATCATTAAGGGTTTTAACGATAATATGATAGGCATTAGCTTTACTTTTTTTTTTTTAAAGAAATAATGTGTTAAATCTTTAAACATTTTTTTGTGGTTATATATTGTTTGGCCACGTGTAAATTTTTATATTAATTATTGAGAAAATATTTTTGAACTGATTTATACTTTGGCACAAGTGCCATTGAGTAGTATGGTTATAAAACTTTAAAAATGTGATTTTAGTTATTTTTCCAGTAAAATAATTTTTTCTCGTATTCGAAACTTACTTTTGAAAAATGATTTAAAAAGAGTGATTTTTGTAATAAGATTATTTTGAAAGGTGATACCGCTTTTAAGATTTAATATTACTTTTGTAATTTTACCATGTTGTGGTTTGTCTACACCTTGTTGTTGTTGGTTTTATACTCGATTTGCTAGTTATGGCCGGAGTATGTATTTTCTAAAAGTTTGTTAAAGATTAATTGTTTCCTCACTTAAGTGGTGAGTCCATGTTGCTATTTGGGTGATGTCGAGCTACCTATTTAAAAAATTGAGATTTTATTTTAAGTGCATTTTTTGGATTTACAAATATTTAGAATACGTTTTATAAACGATTATTTTTGGTTTGACTTGGGTCTCCCAAATTTAGAAGTTGAGTTTGGAAGTTGTAATGACTCAGCTAACTCGATGGTTTTACAAATTAAGATACTTGGGTACTTTTAAATCAATTAACTTGTAAAGGAGGTTTTTCCAGAAAATGAAATTTTTTTAAAAAAAAACCATGAGGCTCAAACTTGGACTTGAAAAGTTTTATGATTGACTTTAAATTTCAAAATGAATTTTAAAGCGTATTCTTAAAAGATGATATATTTACAAGTTGATTTTAATACGAAAATTCAAACTTGTTGTAGCATGTCATGATTTTGTCTTTTAACTAATTTTGAGTTAATTTGTGTTCACTGGCATGCTTAGGTGGTTTATGGTTTGTAGAAACCATAATATTTTTGGTTCTAATTTGCGTTGTGCATCTCGCAAGTTTGGTTGAAATGCGTTGTTTGTTTTGTTTTGTCTCTTTGTGCGGAGAAACACATGAGATGTTTTATTTCACGCGGTTATGGTTGATACATTGATGTTAGGTTTGATTGTGAGTCGAACCTTTGTTCAAACCCTGTTTTGATCTAGTTTCGGCTTTGGGTTAAGCTGGGTTTACTATTTTGTTGTTACAGATCGAAATCTTTGAGTTTCGGTATCGAGAAAGATGAGGGAAGTAATCCCTTGAATTGGTTGATAGTTTCTGATTATCATGAATAGGGTGCTGGAAATCCTGACCCGAGAAGTTAGATCAGCGTAATAATACACCAGTGTTTTTCATCAAGACTGAATGATGCGATTTAGGAACTGGTGGTATGTTTTGTATAAATAAATGTGATGTGCTGTTTTCTCTGAATTAAGTTTCAATTTATCTAGAGTTTTATTGGATATTAATTTAATCTTATGAGTGTTAGTGGAGATATAGTTTTGAATTGTTTTGGTGGTATCGTATGAGTTGATAGATTGTAAATATGGAACTGGAGGAATATTTTATGGTTGCGTTCGAGAATTTAGTTTGCTAAGTGTATGTAGATTAGAAAACTTTCGTAGAAATTTACGATTTTGATTTGAGGATTGTTAGATTAAGGGATTTGGTTATGCTCCATTTATGTTTTTACACGGAAATTTTAAAAGTAAGTAGTTTATATAGATTCGATTTTTATTCAAATGTTTCGGTATATTGATATTTAGGTATTTTCGTAAACAAAGAGGTTTGCATTGCTAAATTTTTACGTCCTGATGAAAATTAAGAAAAGAATTTTATCAAATGTGATTTAAAAAGGGAAATAATAAATTTTTTGGTTTAACGATTTATTCAAATCGTGTTTTTTTATTTGAGAGCGACTTAAATTTTGGATGTTTTGAAACTTCAATGTGTATTTTGAATACGGTGGATTTTTCCATGGTTTGATATTTACGAGAAAATGATAAATTATTTAGCAAGTTTGATTTACAGATCACATAAGTTTTATCGGTTGAACGGTTTCACAAATTGCAAACTTATTTAGAAGTAAGGGAAACCTGCGAATTTAAAAATTTGAAACTGATAGTTTTTCAACGGTAAAGGTACTTCGATTTTAATATATATATAAAAAAGGTATAAAATGTTAAGTATTTTAAAAGAGAGATGATAAGTCTTTTAAAACAGAGAGGGAAAATTTTGAATATAAAATGTTCTGCGTATTAGAAAATTTTATATTTCCATAGGTTGGTTTTGAGCATAACTAACAATCCGGTCGGATAAATTGGCCGTAGTGATTTTTTTTGTTTGTTGTATACGAGGTTTTAGTCAATCGATGGTATAATTTAGAGAATTTAGATTTGATTTGGGTATATGAACTAGTTGTTTTAAAAAAAAAAACTGATGATTGTGTTTAGTGAGTTTCGACAAAAAAGTTGGTTGGTCGACACTGTAGATTGATGGTTTAATTGTTGAGAGTTTTGATATCGTTTTGTTCGAATATTAAAATCTTTTTGTAGGGAATAAAGTTAAGTTTGCGAGACATAGTTAGGATGTAAGTTGATGATTTAGATACTTAGATTATTACGACCTATTTTATTTTGAATGATTGGAGGAATAACTAGAATTGAGATTTTGTTGCTAATAAGGAGATTCTGTTATCATGAGTTAAGTTTAGGTACTCTTTTGAAATGACGGTAAGAATTTTGTGTTTATGATTCACGAAGTTAATGGTATTATCGAAATTGGTGTTAATCGTTGGACCAAATGATTCAAATAGTGGTTGTTTTAAGTGGATAAGTGAGTAGGTTTTGTAGAACGCAAGATTTTATTAGCTTGTGTTTTTAATACCCTGTATGAAGCGATAGAGTTTGGAATTGTAAGAACTATAATTGAGCTTAGGGTTTGTTCTTGCACTTTGATAATGTGGAGTTGGTAATCATATAGATTTAAGTTAGTTTTGGAAGCCAACTTGTTAAAGAGTATTTGTGGCTCACAATTGGATAATTGTTGATTATTTACATTATGTTGATTGAGTGATCGTTGCGGCACTAAGTTGTTATAATCAAAATTTTGCGCATAAGTGTATTGTGACCGTTTAAACTGCGAGTCAGTTTCAGATTTAAAAATTTGAGGTCGAGTTTTTCATAGGTTGGGGAGAATGTAATACCCATATGTTTTTGGCATGTTTCATATTGTGTTGACCTTTCCGAATGGGAATTTTGTTTGGAGTTATCATTGCGAGAAATTCGAGGATTCGTTCTAGATTATTTTAAGATTTTAAGTCAAAACGTTAGTGAGAGAGTTTTTTTTTCCCTCGATGATGTCACCTAGATATGGTGTTATCATTTACGCCAAGTGAAAGTTAGTATTATTACTTTTTGTGACCATTTGAGATTGTTTAGTGTATGAGTTGTAGTATTGAATTATCATTCGAGGAACAACCTGTTGAGTTTTGCTTACGCAGGTGCTTAAGTCGTTAAGCACGGAACTACTATGTTGAGGCTTGTGGTGCCATTTTTAGCATGGTTGTTGTTCTGAATTTTTTCAATCACTCTGGGTGCGTGCTGTAAATTGTTGACTAGTTAAGTAATTTTGAGTTCTATTGCTTTTCAAACTTTATGTTGTTTTATCAAATGAATTTTCAGATTTTAAACATTGGTTTATATTGGGGTTTCTTTGGTTCGGGTTTGACTTGGGTCGCCCGACACGTGATTTAAGTTTGGAAGTCTTGGATGACTCGGCTAAGTACCATTTTGTTTTCTTTATAGTTGTTTTACCAAATGGTTTGAAAAGGTTTCCGGATTATGTTTTCAAATGAAACTCGATAGGGCTTAATTGCTGTATGGTTTTGGTTTTATTGGTTATTTGGTTGAGGAATGTTCTTAAGAGACAGAGTTCGTTACGCAGAATTATTATAATTGTTGTCCTTCATTACCTTAGGTATCTGGTTCGTAAGTTTTACGTTGGTTATGTGCGTTTTCTATGTAATTTTATGTTATGTATTAAGTTAGTCGTTTTGTTCTAAATTCGAGGACGAATTTTTAATAAGTTGGGGAGAATGTAATATCCCGTATTTTTAAATTATTTTTTTTAAATTTTAATTATAAATTTATTTATTTTTGCATTCCGTCAAGTTTTAGTTAATTTATTATTTTTATTGTTAAATATTTTTGTTTAATTTTATTTGAGTCGTTCGTTGATTTATTCGTGGTTCGATTCGTGTTTGGTTTGTATTAATAAAATAAAATAAAATATCTATAAATGAATGTATAATCCATGCATGCAAAATAAAACTCATGCCTTATTATCCACGTAGCTAGGCCCATTTCTTTTATTACTAACATGAAAGGCCATAAAGAAGTCCATACAATTTGCTTACTTAAATCATGCTAATTCTGCAACCATCTCCTTCAAGCCTATTTGTTTAAACACGCTATTTTGCTGTTTCACGTTTTCTTTTTCTAAACCTAAAATTCTCATCGCTTTGAGACAAATCCTAGCCTCCACTCTTCCTAAGCATCCTGAAACTTCACCAATCATCATTCCTTTCATTCAATCGAATCCGGTAAGGAGTTTACTGCACTTCTTTCTTTAATCATTCGACGTCGTGTTATCGTTCTAATAAATATCTCCTTCGTTATAGCAAAATTCTGAGATTTGTTGCTACGTTACATCAGTAAATCTCATCCTCTATAATCGTTATGTTTCGGAATCATAAACGGTACGTGCATCTAACTCGTTTAATGGCCGCTACGGTTCGTCGTTTTCCTTTGTTCTTGCTGTCGTACCCCTATTCACGTTGCTGCCATTTCTTTACTTGTTATTGCTGCCATGTTGTGAAGTTTTGAGTCGATTCTCTTATGCCCTTAAGATCATTATGGATCCCTCCCTTTGTTTAGGTTTGGTTGGACCTTATTATGTCGATGTTCCATGAACTTTTGGCTTTATTTTGTTCGTTGATGCTGCTGCTGTTACTTGTTCATGTTTTCAGTAACTATTTTGGCTTTATAATGCTTTGGATTCCTAGGTTTGTATTGCTTCATTAAAGGGTAAGTTAGTTTTTGAGTTTTGAAATTAAGGTTGCTGTATTAAGTTGGGTTTAAGATGTTGTTTGGCTCAGGAATAATAAAAATGGCGATACCTATTGTTCAAATATTTGGTCATGGCTTGTTTAATTAATTGAGGTAAATGGCTTATTGATTTGAGGTTCAGCTAATGGAATTTTTTCATGGTTTATATTTCAAATGGATTGGTTTGGGTTCCTTATTTTATTGGCTAATCAATTACAGTTAATCTAAGTTTATAATTTGCTATTATATACCAATGTTAGTTTTAATAATCAATTAATTTATTTTGGTTTTGAATTAAATTATTTTATAAATATAATCGGAAGACGATAATTATATTTTAATCAATAATTTTTAATTACTCGGGTAACTATTGAATTTTGGAATTTATTGACTACACGTGTCAATTTGACGTTTTAAGATTTTAAACGTTTTCTTAATTTATTTTTAATTAAATAAATTTTAGTAACTATTGGTTACTTGGATCTTAAGATATTGAGTTCCGTTTAAATACTGATTTATTATTTTATCAAATGGTTATTTTGGAAATTATATAGCTATGGTTTATATTTCTGATAAAATATTTTGGGTCGGGTTAGACTTGGGTCACCCGACATGTGAGGTAGCTTGGTAGTTATCGGTAACTCGGCTAACTCACTATTTGGAAATTAAATTAATTTGTTATTTAAATAATATTTTTTTAAACAGATTTTAAAGCGGGAACTCAATAGACGTGATTGTTTATGGCTTTATTATTATTTGAGTTTATGATTACTCTGACTTGACTTTACCTTGACGTGCTGTGTGTGCTAGTCCTATGTGGTGTCTAGTACTCTCTAGAGTTAGGGTCTGTTTTAATTATGATTTTATACCCTGTTTAGACTCGTCGAATGTTCGTACTTCAGAGGCGAACTGGAGTTAGATTTCTTGTCAGGTTTCACGTGGAATAGCAAGCAGTGAGTTTATATCTCTATTTACCTCTTTATTAAGAAAATATTATATTTTGTATATGTATATGTATAAACAGCTTTTGAACTATTTTTCGACATTGTGGATTTGATATGGAACGTGCTACTCGATGGGCATCATCGGGACTGCGTGCGCACCGGTAATGATTATGGTATTGAGGTAGGTTTGAGATATGTCTCACCTTAGTGAGGGCACCGGTGGAAGATACGTCTCCTGGGCTCACTATTTATTAAGTGATAGTCGGGGATCGGTTATTGAGATACGTCTCACCGACACGACAATGGATTTAGAATTGTGGTTTAGGGTTTCATTGATAATCCATAATGAAAATGTTTTATTAAACATTTTAAAGGTTTTTAACTTAATAAATGTAAATGGTTATATAAACTCTACTCAGTAAATCTGACCCCGTTGTTTTCCCAAATTTTCCAGGTTTATGATTTGAGCTTTGTTCGATCTCCGTTTCTTCACTCCCAGAGGTTTTTATTTTATTTTCAGAATAAAAAGAGTCGAACTGTTTTAAACTCTTAGACCGCAGTAGTAGTATCAGATATTCATGTCTTAGTCTCTTATTTATATTTTTAGACTTTAGTTTGTTGGAATGGTCCAACTGTTACTTTATCGCTTTTGGCATGATTATAATATTTATGGTACCTTTATATTATATTGCCATGTTGGAGATTATTTTGAGATAAGCGTACTTTAAATATATGTTGTTTATCTGTACTGCTAGAATAGGCTGAAGTCTCGGTTGCCCCGAGCATGTGGTTTTCTGCAGGTACTTTGTTTTAAATATAATTAAGTTGTTATCCGCAAGACTTGCTACGGTTTTTGGTACAACCATACCCATACCCTAGTGCCGGTCACAATTCATGAAAATGGGTCGTGACAGGTATGTCTAGAATCACAACTACATTAATATACTCAAAACGCTGCTCAAAGCTCTAAACTGAATTTAGCATCGGAGAGTTAATCGGACCACCACCGTCCGGTTAGCCTTTACCCTGTTTTGCAGGTCTCATTCACCGGATCAGAAGGCAGACTCCATCAATAGTATTTTGCTAATTTGAAAAGTATCTTTTTACAAATCAAAAATATAAAATTGAAATTATAAAAATGGAAACCGTAAAAGTCAATTTGAACTTTTACTCCCGTAATATTCACATTAATTTGGCCAAAACCCGTACCTGGACTAATTTTCTCTTATGTATTAAACTTAAATAAACTTACAAAATATTATAATTCAAAACAGATTGATTTAATTGTTTTTTGTCCTTTCATGTTAATTTCAATTTATTTGACATCATTTAATTAAATTAAATATTATCTTTTTAGCACAAAAGATATCTTTTATTAAAATCAAACAATTATAAATATACAATTCAAAAAATATATGCAACAATTCTTAATAATCTGAAATAAAACATAATGGTTAAGCAATGAACAAAGGGTCAACGCGCCCCCTGAACTTATAACACGGGGTCATCTAACCCAATTTATACTTGTTTGAGCAACTAACCCTAAAACTCTTCATTTTTGGGTCAAATAACCCATAATTATATTTTTAAAACGCGTAAAATACAAATCGGAGGTAAGGTATGCAAAAAAATAATTAGATATTTCCCTAATTGTTGTGATATAACTATTCTAAATTTATTTTTCGAAATAAAAATATAAATTATGGGGTTATTTGACCCAAAAATGAAGAGTTTCGGGGTTAGTTGCTCAAACAAGTATAAATTGGGTTAGATGACCCCATATTACAAGTTCAGGAGGCGCGTTGACCCTTTGTTCGTTAAGCAATTGTTGCACGCACTATTTGCAAATTGTCTTGTAAAATAAAAATAAAATGGCCAAATGATTAAAAAAGTCCAAACCTTTTATGAAAGTTTTACAAAAGTATAAACCTTTCAATTTTATCTATTTTGTCCTGAAATGCATCATTTTGTTCCAATTTTGTCCAACTACACAATTTTACTTATGTGGCGCTGATGTGTAACATACCAAATCAGCGCCACGTAGTCACCACATAAGTAAAATTATAGAATTGGACATTATTGAAATGAAATCATGCGTTTCAAGATAAAATTGATAAAATTGAAAGATTTGAACTTTTATGAAACTTTCATGAAAGTTTTGGCCTTTTTTGGTTATTTGGCCAAATAAAATTACAAAACTGCTTTAACATAATTAAATTTTTAATAAAATACTAACAAATTTTTCGTACCAAATGAACAGACAATTTTTTTATACAAAATAAACAAAGCAAACTTTTAATAAAGAAATGACAAACAAAATATTTACAAAAATAGAGAACAAAATAAAATTGTTATAGCCTTTATACTATGCTATTTTTATTGACTAGTTTTGCATTAGGTGCTACGCACGTGGCTTGTAATGTGACTCATTAATATAGATATCAATTAAGTTCACTATAACTGTACTCATTTATTTTAATTATAATCAATATTAAATTAGTTAAAATTTTATTAGAAATAAATGTAAGTAGTTTATTTATTAATTTTTAAAATTTATTTACATTATAACATTTATTTATAATTTGTTATAACTATGCCAATATATTTTACGTATACTTATTGTTAAATTAGTTAGAGTTTTTATCGAATTATAAAATATTTATTAATTGGATTAACACATTTATTTATATTGATAAATTATTAAATGAATTATCAAACATATCCTATATGATATATAATTGAAAAGAAATTGAAATTTAATATAAAAAAATTTAAATTTTATAATTTATTGGTATCTATAAATTTCCAATAAATAAAAAGAAATATTAAACCAAGTTTTCTCTGTATTGTTTTCAATAATAAAATAAAATAAAGATAGTTTACAGTATAGCATATTCATGAATCAATGTAACAGTTTATACAATATGAACAACAGAAATTGGACCTTTTTTTTTCACGAATCAAGAACAAAAAGTTGTTATAATTTGTTTCTTTTATTATGCTAAGCATTTTTAACTTTATATACGGGAGATTACTGTTATATTTTTTTGAGAGGAGTTTACTGTTATATTTATGTTATAGGTTTTGATCAAATAATAATACAATAATAATTTATTGAAGTATTTTATCTTAGTTAGTGATGGAGAGCGAAACCTACATCAATTATAATGGCGCCGAGTCACAGGAAATCAATTCTCAGGTGACACTACGAAAAATTTGGCTTCTTATGACAAAAAAATATGTGACAAACTATATTTTGTCATAATAAATAGGTTAGTTGTGACAAAAAAAAATATTTTGTCACAATGAGAGTTCAATGAAATGATATTGCGACAAATACATATTGTGTCAACCATTTTTGTCACTATAAAAAATAATTATGTTTGTTGTGACTAACTATTTTGACAAAAACATGTTTTGTCGCCGTAATTTAAAATATTTTTATTATGACAAAATTATTCTTATCATAATATTTAAAAAAGTTGTGACAAATTTTATTTTGCAGCAATTAGATATATTTTGTCACTATAAAAATTAATTACGTTTATTGTGACAAAGTATTTTGCCAATAAATGATATTGTAATAAATTAATAGTGTCAAATTTTGTCGTCACTTATAAAAAAGTAAATATGTTTTTGTGACAACGTATTTTGCCAAAACAAATGTTTTGTTTTCGTATTTTAAACCTACAGTTATAACGACTGCATATGACCTGATGTCAACCTTATGTTAACCTTATAAAACACAAAATAAACACAAAATAGAGTATGAAAAAAGAAGTGCAGAAAATATATATGTTAAGGAATAATTCGAAAAACACTCTTTCCACTACTGTTTATTGCGTCAAATTTATTTGTCAATACAAAAATTAAATTTGTTTTTGTGACAAAATATTTTGCCAAAACAAATGTTTGGTTCCGATATTTTAAAAAGACAGTTATAATATTTATTGTGTCATATTTATTTGTCATTATATAAAAAAGTAAATATATTGTTGTGACAAAGTATTTTGCCAAAACAAATGTTTTGTGCCTGTATTTTAAACTATAGTTATAATAACCGTAAATAAACCATTTGTCGACCATATGTCAACCTTATGAAACACAAAATACACACAAAATAGAGAAAGAAAAACTAATTGCAGAAAATAAATGGTAAAATAGAAAATATATACAGTTATAATAATAAATTAAATTTTAGCATAATATTTAAAGACTTTTGTAACGAATTTTTTTTTGCAGCAATTAATTAAACTTATATAATGTTGTGATAATTAAATATTGTGTCAAATATTTTTATCACTATAGCAATTAATTGTGTTTGTTGTGACAATGGGTTTTGACAAAAACTGTTTTGTCACTGTATATTAAAAATACAGTTATTATGATAAAATAAATTTTATCATAATATGTAAAAATATTGTGAATAATTTTATTTTTCAGCAATTAAGCGAAATTAAATGATATTGTGATTAATAAATGTTTTGTCACCATGGAAATGAAAAAAAAAATTAATGACAACAGGTTTAAATGGGTTATGAAATTATATTTTATTTTGATAAAAAAAAAGGTATATGACAATTAAGATTCAAATATCCAAATTAGGTTAATCGAAGCACTCTTCATTAGGGAAAAACTTTTTTTGCTGAATATTGACACCACACTACCGCATCAATTCCATACGTTTGTACACTTCTCACACCGCCGCACTTTCATTGATTTTGTGTTTGTTGATGCTTATTTGTCCAGGTATTTTTTAACTTATGAAAAGAGACTAAATTGATTAATGTAGGATGAATTTCACATTCAAATTGCTTATTTGTTCAATTGATAATTTAAATTTTCAACTGATTCGTACAAACTCGAGGTCGGGCTTCAAACTTGACGACTTATCACCTATTCTCGAGTTTGTTATCTCAGTAAAAACAAGAACTCGAGGTTTTTCTTCCATTTCGTCGAGTATTAAGACTTACATCAAGTTTGTGCTTTGACAGAGATAAAAAAAGTCGAGGTAAGGATGTAACTCGTCGAGTATTAAGCATGACATCGAGTTTTAACATTGCAAACGACGTATAAACTCGAGTAACGTGTAAAAGTCGTCGACTATATAGCCTTACCTCGAGTATGTTTTAACAGTAACACTAAACAAATGTTAGCCTTGTTTCAGAACCGCAGGTAGTTCAGGGAAAGAAATTGGATATATTTTTAAAATAGCTAACGGTATCTGATTTGTAATGGGTAAGTTTTAATTATATTTTCAATTGATAGATTTGTACCAAATATTGATGTTGCCTAATATATTATTTTGGAATTAAAGGGATGCCATCAGACAAAAGTTGGATGACGTCGTACCGATTTAGTTCATGTTATATTCAAGGGGTCAAAAAATTTCTGAATGTTGCAAAAGACTTTACTGATTCAAATGGCAGAGTTCGATGTCCATGCAAGAACTGCATCAATATTTATTTGAAGCCATTGCAAGAAGTCAAAATGGATCTATATCAATATGGATTTAGTGAAAACTACACAAACTGGGTGCACCATGGTGAGACTTCTCAACCTCGTGATAGTTTTGATGGCTCTATTAATTCGGACAATAAATTGGAGAATAGTGGAAATGATGTTTCAGAAATGTTAGATGATATGTGTAATGCAACTTTTATGGACATCAACATGGAAGACAGACTTGCCAATCAAGATAATAACATGCTAGAAGGAGAAGTAGCAAAATTTGCTAAATTGTGGAATGATTCTCATTGTGAACTATATCCTGGAAGTCAAAAATATTCAAAGCTCTCTTTTCTTCTTAAGATGATTAATATCAAAGCACTCACAAATTCTAGTAATAAGTCATTTTTTTCGAATTTGGAGTTGTTCAAGGATGCACTCCCGAGAGGAGAAACCCTTCCAAGCTCAAGTTATGAGGTTAAAAAATTGATGCGTGATTTAGGACTCGGTTACGTAACTATTGATGTTTGTGTAAATGATTGTGTGCTATTTTGGAAGGAAAATGAAAATCTTGACACGTGTCCAACTTGTAAGGCCCCTAGATGGAAATTAGGTTTCGGAAAACGCAAGAAGGTTGCTCAAAAAATTCTTAGACACTTCCCTTTAGTGCCTAGACTTCAGAGGTTATTTATGTCTAAAGATATTGGTTAAAATATGAGGTGGCATAAGGAGAAACGTGTAGATGATGATACGATTAGACATCCAGCTGATGCTACAGAATGGAAAGATTTTGACCAGAAATATGCTTGGTTTGGCAAAGATGCTCGTAACGTGCGACTTGGGCTTGCTAGTGATGGATTTAACCCTTTTGGAAATATGAGCACGAGTTATAGCATGTGGCCGGTGATTGTGACGCCATATAACTTACCACCATGGAAATGCATGAAGGAGAATTTTTTGATGTTATCTTTGCTTATTCCTGGTAAGGAATCTCCCGAAAATAATATCGATGTATATTTAAGGCCATTAATTGATGAGTTAAAAGAGTTATGGGAGACCGGTGTGACAACATATGATGCATATAGCGGTAAGAATTTTCAATTACATGTTGCATTATTATGGACAATAAATGACTTTCCAGCATATGGAATGTTATCTGGATGGAGCACAAAAGGAAAATTGGCATGTCCTGTGTGTAATAAGTGGACGTGTTCGCTAACATTAAAATATGGAGTGAAGCAATGTTACATGGGTCATCGGAGATATTTACATGCCCAACATTCTTGGAAAAAAAGCAGAAAATTTGATGGCAAACCAGAGCACGGGTCAAAGCCTGAAGAGTTGTCAGGAGATGAAGTTCTAAGGCAATTAGATTTGCTTCCTAAAAGCCTTGTTTTTGGGAAGACACCTAACCAAAAAAAGCGTGCACGTGGTCCTGAAGAGCTCAATTGGACAAAGAGAAGTATATTCTTTGAATTGCCTTACCGGAAAACATTAAAATTACGTCATAATTTAGATGTAATGCATATTGAGAAGAATATATGTGAAAATATATTGGGTACGTTGATGAATATTGATGGAAAATATAAGGATAACATTAAGGCTCGAATGGATTTAGAAGCAATGGGTATAAGAAAAGAGTTACATTTACAGCAAAAGGGAAATAAATTTCTTATGCCACTTGCTTGTTATACATTACCGAAGCCTGAAAGGAGAAAGTTTTGCGAATGGTTGCAGTCAATCCGGTTGCCAGACGGATATGCTTCCAATCTTTCTCGATGTGTAAGTGTTCAGGAATGCAAAGTTATGGGGATGAAAAGCCATGATTATCATATATTCTTGCAACGGTTACTTCCAGCATCAATTTGTGGGTCTTTGCGTAGTGAGGTTTACACTGCATTATCAGAGTTGAGCTCTTTCTTTAAGGAGCTTTGTTCGAAGACTTTAAAAAGATCTACAGTTAAAAAGTTGCAGAGTGATATCATTTTGATAATATGTAAACTTGAGATGATATATCCTCCATCTTTTTTCGTGGTAATGATGCATTTGGCAATTCATCTGCCACGTGAAGTAGAATTAGGAGGCCCTGTTCACTATAGGTGGATGTACTTTATTGAGAGGTTAGTTGATAAGGAAATTTTATTTTTCGTTTTCTTGCTGCAGTTTTAACTAATTTTTATATATCTATATGGTTTATTCACATTTACAACAATTTTTTTGTGCAGGTTCTTACGTACTTTGAAAAATTATGTACGTAACTTAGCTCGATCGGAGGTATCATTTGCTGAAGCGTATATCACTAAAGAATGTTTGAACTTTTGTTCACTGTATTTTCATGGGGTTGAGACAATATATAATCGCGTTGAGAGAAATAATTTTCCTGTGAAAATAGGAGTGGAAAATGGATTTTCCATATTTTCAAACAATGCAAGACCTTTAGGAGCTACAGAATATAAAACGTTATCCCATTCTGATTTTGAAAAATTGCAGTGGTATGTGCTTAATAATTGTGAGGATGTTGATGAATATCTTAAGTAAGTTATTTTATTTTGAAAAAACAAAGACTTTAGAGTTTCAAAATAGCTTTATTTTACACTTTTTATCTAATTTTATAAACGTTGTGCAGGATTCACATTGAAGAATTATAAAAGAAAAGTGTTATAGATGTGCAAAAAAGACACCAGGCAGGATTTGCCAGTTGGTTCAAGGAGTGTGTAAGTATGATGCTATAAAAGTACTAAATATTGAATTATGCCTCTAATTTCACCATTAAACTTATTTTTCAGGTTGGACGCTTACGTGCTACTGGTTTGGTTGCAGCAACAGATCATATATATGCGTTGGGATTAGGTCCTGATATACGAATTGCTAGGTACAGTGGGATAATTGTCAATGGAGTTAGGTTTCACACAGTTGAGCGTGATAATTTTTGTCGGACTCAAAATAATGGAGTTCCAGTTACGGGAGAGCATAAGTCGAAAGAAATCGAGTTTTATGGTGTGCTAACAGATATCATTGACCTCCAATATGTTAATGGGAATCATGTTTTCTTGTTTAAATGTGATTGGTGGGATGTTGGCGATAAAAATGGAATTAAAACATATGGCAACTTAGTTTCTGTTAATGTGAGCCATAAATGGTATACAGGTGATTCTTTCGTGTTGAGTTCTCAAGTACAGTAGGTTTTTTTATGTCAGCGATATGAAAAATGGAGGTCATTGGAAAATTGTGCAAAAATCATTTCACAGGAATATATTTGATGTGCCAAAAAAGGAAAAAGTGTGCAATGAAGATTTAATATTGAATGATGAGCCCTATCAGCAATACGAGGCAGATAATAGTCATGAGGTCGATCAAAATGGTGGTGAAAATTTGAAACTCTTGCATCCTATAGATGTATTACCGGATGAAGTTGATGTTGGTCAAATGTTTCAAGGTCAAAACTCAAACCCGATTTATTCTAGCGATGAGGAGGATGATACTACGATCAATTATGATGATGCCGACACTGATGTACTAGAAGACTCAAATGACAGTGACAATGAAGACGAAGACGATGATTAGTGACTGAAATTTACCGCTTATTGAACTCTTTTTTGGCTTCTTGTAGCTTGTTTGAAAGTATGAATTTTACTGAGAGATGCTTTTTTATATTGCCTTGAATATAGATTGTAGAATTTTGGTGTTTTATGGCAGTAGTTATGCAGCCCAACATGAAATTTGTGGAAAACTGGATAGCAGAAACTCGATGTGTTGATGAAAACTCGTCGAGATATTAGCCACACATCGAGTTTGAACGTATGGAATTATATATTAATAACTATTTTATAGCATACTTGTTATTTCAATTAATTATATTCTTATAATATGTGACTATTCATATGTTTTTTTATTGATAGGGTGAATTTGAGATTGATTTAAGTGATCCACATGCAAGAGAAGTAGTATATGGAATGATGGCTAGACGATTTAGAAACTTCAAGTATCAGTGTCACTTACACTATAAGACGTTCCCTACTCGTGAAGAAGCTAAAAAACATCCACCCAAGGATGTAAAAATTAACGATTGGAAGAACCTATGTGAACATTTTGATGAACATGCACACTTTAAGGTAACGTTTCAATTTTATATACAATTGTCTATTATCGTTTGCTAAAAATGAGTACTTTATTATCTAATTAGTTGCTAGTATGTTTCCAATTATATCTAAATTAGCTTCACATATTGTGTTCTGAACGAAAATACGAGGTTTGTTCAAAGGATTTCAATATTAAATGATTTTTAACCTTTTCATGATTTATTTTAACTTTGAAGAAGCTTAAACTCGAGGTTAGACTTGAAACACTTCGAGTTTAAAGCCTCTCCACGAAAATGAGCTTATACAGAAATGAAAATCTCGAGGAATGAATGATCTCCTAGAGTATTTTTTCCTTCCTCGAGTTAGTTCATATCTGAGAAGCTCAAACTCGATGGAAGGCTTGAAACTCTTCGAGTTTTATGCCTTACCTCGAGTTCAGATTTTTACATAGTTAACGTAACTCGAGAAAATGCCTGTACTTCGCCGAGTATTTGGCTTGTTTACGAGTTATGCTTCTGAGATACGAATATCTCTACTATTTTGGTTAAAATAGTTTATTTCTAATTATATAAAGCTTTTATTATTGATAGTATGATATGTACCTTTAAAACCTTTATGTGTTGGCTTTATTATAATAGGCTCGAAGCACTGTAAACATTAATAATCGCAAGAAAGTGACCTTTTGTCACACTTCGGGATCAAAGTCTTATTGCCAACGTTTGTATGAAATGGTAAATATGAGTTTATATGTAATCTGTTTTTGATTTCGTATTTAAATTCTTTATCATTTAGTTTTTAATCAATTATATGAACGTTATAGAAAACATCTGAAGTCATTGATGAAGAGCCACCTGAAATGAGGCTCTATAGTCAAGCACACCGTAAAAAAGACGGCTCATGGATTGACGCAGAAGCTGGAGATAAATACGTAAGTTCTTTTTTTATATATATAGTTATCTAAACACAATTTTATAAAGTGTTATTAAAGCATATTTCTATTCTTAGGAACAAATGGAAGCTATTCGCTCAAAAGCACTCGAGGAAGGCGTTGCAATTGATGGGAGGAAAATTCTACAAAAGGTTTTGGATATACCGAAGTCTGGTTATGCTCGTGGACTCGGATATGGAGCCAAACGGATAACAGCTAAAGAATCAGAGTTTGAAGCTCGTTTACAAGCAGAGAAGTTTGAGACTGAAAAGCAAGTTAAAGAACTAAATGACCAAATTCAAAATCAACAGGTGAAAATTGATAACATTTCTCAATCATATAGCAAACTCAAGCATCTTGTTCAACAAATGTTGAATGCAAAAGATGATGAGGAAATATCTATTGATGGCGACGAAACATGTATCGATGGCTGTGAAAAATCTCTTGATGACGAACCATCTAATGATTGGTATGTGACGGCTTACTTAAATATATTTTTTAATTCGTTACGCTTTTAATTTTTTTCTATAATTTAAAAATTATTCACTTAATTATGTCAGTTTGAAAATAAAAGTGTATATAATAAACGTATTTTTTTTTTGCAGATTGGAATTGAATGAAAGAAGATGGACGTCTTCTATATCAAAAGTTAGGCTTAATTTAGTTTCTTTTCTTTATAGCAAATAGTTTACATATTTGCATACGATCGGTTATTTTAGTGTTATTAAAGACTTAATCATTGATAATTTTATGTAATATTTGAATTGATTTTGTTTTTTATTCATTGATTTTAGCAACAAATTACCGTATTCAATTATTTTGTTATCGATAAAAATGGAAATAATAACTTGTTGTGACAAATTAATTTTGTTACAGCTAACTAATAATAATGACAATTAATTTCGTCACGTAATGATAAATTACTTCTTGTGATAAATTAAATTTGTCACCGTTAACAACTTATAATGACAATTAATTTCGTCACGTTATAATATATTATTTGTTGTGATAAATTAAATTTGTCACCGATGACAAACTGTAATGACAATTAATTTCGTCACATTATGATAAATTACTTGTTGTGATAAATTATTTTTGTCACAGCTAACTAATTATAATGACAATTAATTTTGTCACGTTATGATAACTTACTTGTTGTGATAAATTAAATTTGTCACCGTTGACAAATTATAATGACAATTAATTTCGTCACGTTATGATAAATTACTTATTTTGATAAATTAAATTTGTCACCGTCGACAAATTATAATGACAATTAATTTTGTCACATTATCATTATATTATGCGTTGTGATAAATTAAATTTATCACAACTAACTAATTATTATGACAGTTAATTTCGTCACGTTATGTTAAATTACTTCTTATGATAAATTAAATTTATCACAACTAACTAATTATAATGACAATTAATCTCGTCACATTATGTTAAATTACTTATTGTGATAAATTAAATTTATCACAACTAATTAATTATTATGGCAATCAATTTCGTCACTTTATGATTGATTACTTATGATAAATATTTTTTTGTCACTTCACAATCTTTTTGTCACTAATAACTCGGCGTATGTGGTGACAAATGTATATTAATTGTGATAAATATAGTTTTGTCACCATATAATCTTTTTGTCACTAATAACTCGGTGTATGTAGTGACAAATTTATATGAATTGTGATAAATATTTTTTTGTCATGTTATTAGCGTTTTGTCACTAGAAGTCGATGTATATTACGAAAATTTTTGACAACATTGGATTACTTGTGATATACATTTTCGTCACAATAAATATGAATGTGACAAAACAATTTTATCACAATAGAAAATTTATGGTGACAAACTATAAAATTGACTTATTGTGACTTGTTTGTTGTGACCAACAAAATTCGTCACAAAGTAGTCACAATAACGTTGTTGTGACAAATTTTGGGCTTAACATGATAAATTTTATTCGTCACAAGAAGCCAAATTTTTTGTAGTGTGATACCGGATTCCCATCAAAGGAACGGAATATATATGAAGGCGGCCGAATCCAGAGGATTCGCCGATATATCATTCAACAAGATGAAGACCGAATCTCTCAAGACCCGCCCAAAGCGCGTCAGTCCCTGGATTCGGGTAGATCGCCAGATCTGATATTTAACCTCGAAGTACCTTCCTATTTGGATACAAACTCCAACTTAGGAAGATAAGCTCTAACTTAGGAAGACGAGACTATTTAGGAAGACGTTCCTAAATAGAACTCATGTCTGAATAAGGTAGATCACTCTAAATCAGGGTCAATCCCTACAAAGTAGGACTCACTTTCCTACTATAACACTGTTAGGTATGCAATCATCTACTATAAAAGGAGCATGAGGTATGCCTAAAAAGATTCATATACTCAAAACGCTGTTCAAAGCTCTAAATTGACTTTAGCATCGGAGAGTTAATCGGACAACCACCGTCCGATTGGCTTCTACCTTGTTTTGTAGGTACATTTACCGGTTCAGAAGGCAGACTCCATCAATTGGCGCCGTATGTGGGAAAAGCTTAACTAAACTTCAATCCGAAGGAGCTTTTCTGAACTCAAACAAATTTCATTGAAGAAGATGACTTCTAAAGAAATGAACCTGAAAGGCAAAGCAAAAAAACTCATCACAATATAGAAAAAGAAAAGCACCAGAATCCACAATTCCACCGCCGGTGACTTTTGATGGGGAAGATTTCGGAAGAATCACAGAAGAAGACAATGATGCCCTAGTCGTGGCTATGATCATCGAGCACTGGAATGTGGAAAGAATCTTAGTTGATGAAGGGAGCGCGATTAACCTAATAACAAGAAAGGCTTACGAAAGCCTGAAAAGGGACCCCGCAAAATTGAAAAGGAATGCTACACCCGTAACGGGATTTGGGGGCTGTCACGACCCAAAATATTGAGCCGTAACCGGCGCTAGGGAACGGGAGTGGTAGCTCCGGAACCCGTAGCAAGCCTTAAATCACTATTAATTTTTCGCAAATAATAAACAAACAACAGTAAACAACGGAAGCCAATATACATATATAACACATAAACCAATATTTACACTAACTGTTCAAAACCTCGCGGGCTCTAGTTACCGTACCCTGTACGAACTGGCCTCGCGGTACTATATCCATCAGTTAGTGTATCCAACATATCACCGGCATCTGGTGCCATGAATGAAACATAAAACACGTAGCCTATCAAAACATATAAACAAGACAGCAAGTATTATGTACAATCAAAATGTACTGCTGTCTAGACTACGACTCTGTCAACGCGGGACCACTACTGCAGCATTCACAGAAGTCAGAAACTATACATACACAGCTGACTTCTGGACTTCAAAATCGGCCTCTAGCTAGGTCCACAAACTAAGCACCTGAAAGACATCAAAGGTGAGGGGTCAGTATTTGGGAAAATACTGAGTGAGTTTGCATTTACTAACGGTATTATTATAAAAACATAGCATCACATCTCAATAAAATAATAATATAAAACATATAAACAGGTATTTGATCCGTACGAAACTAATATCCTAGCATGCGACACATTTCTCAAATAATCATTATCATTCAACCCAATCGTAAATATCAATCGCGAGTCTAACTCGCTGGTGGCCCAGCCACTAGATACGGGGACTCCAGACTACACCGTAGCCGAGTACTCACTCGTATCAAAAACCCAATCGTAAATATCAATCGCGAGTCTAACTCGCTGGTGGCCCAGCCACATAAATTTTATAATCATCAACAGCTCCCAGCTGTGTCAAGTCATTTCTCAAATGCAAATATACTAGACTGGCTCGATACTGGTGATCACACAGCCTATTGACACCCAATAGGTAGCTAGTTTCTTCGGATCGCATACTAGTTCTCGTATATAAAAATTAATAAAGCATATAACATCTCAATCAATTATATATAATGTTATGCGTGTAAACAGTATATATATATCTATACAAAATAACTTTATATGTATAATACACGAAAGTAAAGTGTAACTCACAGTGACCACAATCCAATCACAAATATGGTCGATGAAATGATATGCCCTCGCTATCCCACGTCTATTGACCTCTCTGCTCTGACACGTCTGATAAATAATTAACATTTAATGATTAGACGTGAATCTCGTATTCCTATACGTATAATACTTTTAAGTTTTAGGGTTTAGTTTCATTCCGATGAAGTTTTAAGGAGTTTTCAAGGCAATGTGCAGGTGCTGCCTGCACACTGACACTGTTTAGTAAAACGACGATCTCTCCCAATTGAACCGTTGGATCGACATGAAATTTGATAGACGCGTTCCTAAGAGGCAAATCTATAAACTGACCGTTGGGATTTTGAATCTGCCAAGTTTAGGGTAGTGTGCGAACGCACACAGTGAGTGTGCGAACGCACACCCTAAAATTCAAGGAGTGTGCGAACGCACACTCAATGTGTGCGAACGCACACTCGTGAAAGCCCCCGGAAAGTCATTTTCCGGGGCTTTTCAACCATCCCGACATGCTAAAAACCTTCAGACACGCCAAACCCATATTTCCGTTTACACCAAAACGCTAAAACGATTCTAAAAACATCAAATTCCTAATCCTTAACTTTAAAACATAAAACAGCCCTCTTTTCACAATTTTAACATCCAATCTTGAAGAATTACCTTAAAACAGAATTTGAGATTGATAGAGGACGAGATTCTGAAGAGATTGCCGCGAAAATCACTCGAATCGGACGTCGAACGGAGAAACGGCGGCGAAACGATCGTGGTCGAGGGTTTTCGACGTTCTGGAGCTTTCTCTTCTTCTGATCTCTTATTTCATATTTCATTTCTTATATAATTTGGCTAAAGTGCCACTTTGATCCTTGTTCTTTTTGTTTACTATCATTTATCCTTTAAACTTTTCTTTTATTCGATTTAGTCCATAACTAAATCGATAAACTCTTAAATTATTACCGTTACGTATTATTTATATCCGATAAATAATACGAAGCTCGATATTAATACTTTCCCGTCAAATCCTACAAATTTCCATTTTCGAAACAAAGTGGCTAAATTACCACTTTGGTCCCTGCACTTTATTTTGGGCTTTTCTTGACATTTTTCTTTTTAATTCCAATTCTGTCTTTAGAATTGAAATATATTATTAAATTCCTCGCATATAATCCTTTCCAAAACCAACCTACTAAAACATATTTATCGGAAAACTTTCCGATTTTGCCACTCTGGCAAATCCAAACTGGACACGTGGTCCAATTAGATAATTAAATATTTTGGGGTATTACAGGGGCTCCCCCATATTACCCATGGAAACGATTGTGCTGGACGTCAAGCTTGGAAGAACCAGGAAAAGCGAAGAATTGCCCACACGATTCAGTGTCGTGGATATTGACCTGCCATATAACGCAATAATGGGAAGACCTTTCCTCCACAACTCAGCAGTTGTGACTAGTGTAAAAGCACTAACAATGAAAATACCAACGGGGCGAGGAATTATCACGGTACAGGGAAACCGGACCACAACGAAGGAATTCTATAATCGGGCGATAAAAGAATCATGTGAAGCAATGCCGATCGAGGAAATCCTCAACCATGACATTGAAGAAAAAGAAACGGCCCCCGAAGGCGAGACAAAGAAACTAGAATTCGATGTGGATAAAAAAGTGAACCTGGGAGCACGCATGAACCCAAAAGTCGAAAAAGACATCACAATGATATTGAAAAACAACATCGGAACGTTCGCCGCCAAATCTTCGGAGATCGTCGGAATAGACCCGCAAGGCATAACTCACGACCTGAATGTAGCAGACACGGCGAACCCAATCAGACAAAAGAAGATGAAATTTTCGTAGAAAAACAAAAAAAATAGCAGAAGAAGTGAAAAAACTCGAAAAGGCCGGATTTATCAGAGAAGTCCATTACCCTGAATGGGTAGCAAATTTTGTGATCGTGAAAAAAGCAAACGGAAAAAACAGAATGTGCGTAGACTAAACCGACTTGAACAAGGCGTGCCCTAAAGATAGTTATCCACTGCCTGATATCGACAAACTTGTGGACTCTACCGCCGGACACGCAATGTAGAGCCTAGCTGATGCTGCCCAAGGCTATCACCAAATACAAATGAAGGAACAAGACCAAGAGAAACGTCTTTCATAACCGAAGGAGAAACCTACTGCTATACAGCGATGCCTTTTGGATTGAAAAACGCCGGAGCAACATACCAGAGACTCATGAACTTCATGTTTAGTAACAAAATAGGAAAACGAGTACAAGTATACGTGGACGATCTGATCATTAAAAGCGAGAACGAAGAAACCCAAGCAAAAGACCTGGAGAAGACATTCAAAATACTAAACAAATTCGAGATGAAGCTGAACCCAGACACATGCACGTTTGGAGTACAAGGAGGAAAATTCCTGGGATTCATGATATCCCAGAGAGGAATAGAAGCAAACCCTGAAAATATCAAAGCAATAATGGTCATAAAGGCACCTCAAACATAAACGAAGTTTAAAAACTCAACGGGCGAATCACTGCGCTCAGCAGATTTATGTCTTACTCGGCAAAAAGATGTTTGCCATTCTTCAAAGCCCTTAAAGGAACACAAAAGTTCGAATGGATCAAAGACTGCGAGGAAGCATGAATACAGAAGATTTTTCCACAGTTAGTTTTTAAAGTATAAACTATAAAAAAAATGTTTAAACAAGTTTGATTTTAAGAGAACATGAATTTTGACAGTTGAACTGTTTTATAAATTTTCAAACGTATTAAAAAGTACGGGAAAATTTCAAATCCAAAATGTGTATATTTTGGAAAATTTTAGGGGTTTGCAAAACCGATGGTTTTTCAACGGCAAAGGTATTTCAATTTTGAATGAAAAGGAGGTGTAAGACGTAGAGTCTTTTAAACATGGTGTAAAATTTTGTATATAAATTTTATATATAAATTTTGTATTAAAAGGTTTTATACCCACAGAGGTTGATATTGGGCATAACTAACAATCTGATCGTAGTAAACTAGTCGTGGTGATCTCTCGTTGTATACGAGGTTATAGTCAATTGATTGAAATTTTTTGAGAATTTGAGTTCGATTTGGTTATGTGAGATAGTTGATTTGAGAATCGGGAATCGCGACTAATAGGTTTCGACAACCATGATTGGTTGATCGATTTTGTTGATTACTGATATTATTTTAATGTTTGGGTGAGTGGTTTAACCCTTGGTGTGAACGACAAAAATTTTAGGTTGTGTATTTAAGAGAGATGCAGTCAATGTTCAGTGTAGTCGTGGCATTATGTTTCTGAGTGATTGGAGAAATCATTTTGATGGATATTGTTTATCATTGATATAGAAATTTTTATTATCATGAGAGAGGTTTGCTTTTCTTTGGATTGCGATATGAGTTTTTGTGTTTAATGATTCACAAGTTAATGGTATTATCGAGTTGGTACTAATAGTTAGGACTAGATGGTTATTATAATGTTTGTTGTGGAACCGAAATACTATCTGAAGTTTATTAGGTTTTGTTATCGATTATTTTGATGTCGAGATGTTATAAGCAGAAGTAAGAAATCGTTTTAGAACGATAAATTTTATCAGCTATGTTTGCAGTATCCTTGTTTTGTTTGAGGTAAAAGAGTTTGGAATTATAAAAACTATAGTCGAGCTTAGTGCTCGATCTTGTATTTGATATTGAGGATTTTTAAAGTAGTTGAGTTTCGAGGTGGTTTTATAAGCCACTCCGGTATAGAGGAATCGTGTCTATCACTTGAATAATTGGGTTATTATTAGTTGGAGCATCTAATTGATAGAAACAGAATTTGGTTGTCACGACCCATTTTCATGAATCGCGACCGGCGCTAGGGTATGGGTAATGTAGTACCAAAACCCGTAGCTAGCCTTTCAACTAACCATATAAACACATAAACCTGCAGAAAACCAATGCTCGGGGGCAACCGAGACTTCAGCCTAAATCTAGCAGTTATGATATTCAACAGTTAATATAACATGCTTATCCAATTCTGAGTCTAAAATAGATTTATCATAAACCAATATAAATAATATAACATGCCAAAGCAATATAACCAGTCGAACCAATCCGACAAAATATATAATAATAACAAGATGTCTAGTTACTACTGCGGTCTAAGAATAAAACAGTTTTACAGTTTTATTAAAATAAAAGGAACCTCCGAGGAAAAGTAAATGCGGAGATCACCAGACTCTCTCAGATCATAACCCTAGGGAAAATTGGGAAAACAACGGGGTCAGATATACTGAGATGAGTTCATACCACTATTTACATTTATTAAGTGGAAAACCTTTAAAACGTTTAAAACATTTAATAACGATATTACAGATAATAGTTGGAACCCTAATCCACAATTCTAAATAATAATCATAATCCAATAGGTCTGGTCCCGAGAGCTGAGCTACACCGAGTTACCACTGACCACACTTATACCAGAGTCCCGAGAGTTGAGCTACACCGAGTTACTCTACCTGGTCCCGAGAGCTACGCTCACACCGAGTTACCACATTTCCATATATACTTTACCCAGATCAATACCGGTGCGCACGCAGTCCTAATGATGCCCATTAGGTAGCACGTTCCAACTAAGAGCCATAATATAAAACAGTTCGAAATATACGTACAGTATATATATTTAATATTAAAATAACAATTTACTTAATAAAGCGGTAAATAGTAAATATAAACTCACTGCTTGCTAATCCGCGTGAAATACCGGCAAGCAACTAACTCTGGTTCGCCTCTGAAGCACGAACAGAAGACGAGTCTAGACAATAAAATAATTATTAAAATCAGACCCTAACTCTAAAGAGTACTAGACACCACATAGGACTAGCACATATAACATGTCGGAATAAACAATCCAAAGCACACAAATATATCCAAAAGGTAATAAAGCCCAATTAATATAAGTCTATTGAGTTCTCACTTTAAAATCCAATTTATAAATATTATTTAATAACTTTAAATAATAAATAATTCACAAATAGTGGGTTTGCCGAGTTACCAAATAACTGTTGGCGCAGCGGGAGGCGCGGGTCCGAATCGTATATTTCAATTCAAAATCGAAATTCCAACAATCCGGATCCTAAAGTTGATCATATCAACAACCAATGGATCGTCGTATCATTTATTAATTAAAGCACGCATCTAGGAATCGTAAGAAGAATACCTATGTCGATTCTCCAACGATTCTTGTAGTCCCGAAAGTACGGCGACCTCAAGCTCGTCCACACGAGTATGCGTCCGATTGAATCCTCGCCTTGAAGTAATCCTGCAAGAGTTCCTCTTGCCGAGCAGCCCTAAGCTCAAACTCTCGCCGCGATCACTACCTTGCTCGGATGTATGAAAAACGTCGCCAAGTTTTTCCCGTGATTGATGAATACTTGAACTCCTTCAAGTGCTTTCTCTCTCTACAACTTTGTAGTGAGATGTGTGTTGTGTGTTTTGAAATGAGCAAGGACATGCTCTATTTATAGGCTAGAGCATGCCTTAAGAATGCAACACCTTGCATGCTAGGTGTCACACACCAAGCAAAGGTGTTGCCACCACATGACACCTTTCATGTGGTGACATCACATAGGTGACATCATATAGGTGATGTCATCATATGACATCACATATAAGCTTATTTCCTTATCTCATTACTTCACCATGACATCATCATTCCATTAGCTTATGATTAATGATTTAAGTATCATTAATTACACTAATTAATTACTTAAGCCATTTAATCATAAAACTTGGTTAAAATATAATTAGGTTCCTACTAATTTATAACTCTTATAAATTAGTCCCTAATTAACTTGGACATAGTACAATTAGGTTCCTAATTTGTACTTGTTTTTCATCTTAGATTAATTTCCGAGATATGCTAGTATCTATATGAAATCGATCTTTTGTAAACTCAATCGGTTGCACACTCTATTGTGTGTGACTAACTAGGTTCACATCTATATGGCAACGAGAGTCATAAGAAACGCCTTTCTTATATTAAATAATTAAATCCCATTTAATTATTAATTCTCGTAGATCGAGAGTGACGTCTAGCAACATATCACGACCCCCAAATAGAGATGAATGTTTCGATGCATTCTTTATGAACCATTGTTCATAATACCGTACACTCAAAATTCCCTTCATCTAAGATTCCAATCTCGACTAGTGTCACGGTTAAGTCAAACACTGTTTGTCTTGATCATATGACCTCATCTCTCAGTTCTAATTCTTGATAAATATGACTTCCACTAGAAACAACTTTCTATGTAAGTCATATACACCTGCGCAGGTTTTATCATCCATCAAGAAAAATTTGAGATAGCATAGAATCTTGTCTCCGTTCATCCAGAGTGATGAATCCTTTCTAGGTTAAACCCCTATCTCCATATACAACTAACTAGAGCCAACACATCCTGCGGCTCTAGCTCATGAAAGATCTAGAGTTAAGGAGTATCAAACTCTAATCACCTATATACAAGATAGTGTCACCGCAAGTCAAAGGACATATGTACAATTATGAACTAGATGACATTAAATTGACTTTAATGAATTACCATGTATAAGTCATCTAGCGTCACTTGTTCGACTCACTCAACAACTTGAGTGTCCACATGTTTATTCTGATCCCCATCAAGTAGTATGAGACTCACTACTTCCTATAATTAGTAACTCTTTACTAATCATGAGAATAAACAGAGGTGACGATCTTTCCGGGATAATGCGATGCCCTTATTCGTAGGACCCCATCGATCGTGAACGATAATTTAGATCACTTGTATAATAGAATCTGTCACTCATATTCTTACTACCTTAAGAATAGATTCTATCACAATGTGATAAGGACAATATGTATTAAATAAACACTTAGTTGATGAGACACTTAGTTCAAATAAAAACATATATATCATTGCCAATGGGATTTGTTTATACAAGAATAAATACGAAATGGCCCTAGGGCACAAACTACTAACAATCTCCCACTTGCACTAGTGCCATTGGCTACTATATCTAAGCCCCATCTTCTCAAGATGTAAATTTAATTGACTCTGGGTCATGGGCTTTGTCAGTGGGTCAGCCGTGTTTTCGGCTGATGCTATCTTTTGGAGAGACACATCTCCTTTTCCAACAATTTCTCGGATAATATGATATCGCCTTTCTATGTGTTTGGATTTTTGGTGAGACCGGGGTTCCTTGGCCTGGGCTATAGCACCATTGTTGTCGCAGAAAAGAGGAACCGCCGACTCAATGGTAGGAACCACACCAAGTTCAGAAACAAACTTCTTAATCCAAACAGCTTCCTTTGCAGCATCTGATGCCGCAATATACTCGGCTTCTGTAGTGGAATCTGCAGTGGTTTCTTGTTTGGAACTCTTCCAACTCACTGCTCCTCCATTACACGTGAATACGAATCCAGATATAGACTTACGATCGTCTATATCTGATTGAAAATCAGAATCTGTAAAGCCATCTATTTTAAGATCACCTCCTCCATATGTTAAGACCATATCTTTAGTTCTTCTCAAGTACTTAAATATATTCTTAACCGTCATCCAGTGTTCTGAACCTGGATTGGATTGATATCTGCTAGTCAAACTAACTGCATAGGCAATATCTGGCCGCGTACACAACATAGCGTACATAAGACTACCAATTGCCGAAGCATATGGTATCTTTGCCATTTCAACTCTTTCTTCAGAAGTCTTTGGAGACATTTCCTTCGAAAGGTGAATTCCATGCCTAACAGGAATCAATCCTCTCTTAGAATTTTCCATATTGAATTTTTTCAATATCTTTTCTAAGTAGAGCCTTTGGGAGAGACCAATCATTCTCTTAGATCTATCTCTATGGAGTCTAATGCCGAGAATGTAAGTCGCTTCTCCGAGGTCTTTCATGGAAAAAGTTTTGGACAACCAAAGCTTTACAGAGGTTAACATACCGACATCATTTCCTTCTAGTAAAATATCATCTACGTACAAGACTAGGAAAGTAATTGCACTCCCACTAACCTTCTTGTAAACACATGGTTCATCTTCGTTTTTGATAAACTCGTAACTTTTTACAGCTTCATCAAAACGACGATTCCAACTTCTCGAAGCTTGCTTCAATCCATATATGGATCGTTTTAGTTTACACACCTTGGAACCTTCTTCGGATTCAAAACCCTTAGGTTGTTCCATATAGATTTCCTCCTCAATATGTCCATTAAGGAATGCGGTCTTGACATCCATTTGCCAAACCTCATAATCTAAATGTGCAGCTATGGCAAGAAGAATCCGGATGGACTTAAGCATGGCTACCGGCGAGAAAGTCTCTTCATAATCGACTCCTTGCCTCTGGCGAAACCCTTTCGCAACAAGCCTAGCTTTAAAAGTTTCCACTTTTCCATCAGCACCAAGTTTACGCTTGAAGATCCATTTGTTCCCTATTGGTATAATTCCTTCGGGTGGATCAACTAGCTCCCATACTTGGTTACTGTACATGGAATCCATTTCGGATTTCATAGCTTCAAGCCATCTTGAAGAATCTATATCACATATAGCTTCCTCATAAGTAGAGGGATCAACTATTTGATCATTTTCTTCATGAATGAACAACTCTTGTATATCATGAAGAAAACCATATCTCTCTGGTGGATGAGATACCCTACTTGATCTTCGAGGTGTTTCTGTAGATTTTACTAATTCTGGTTCACTATGGGTTTTATCAAACTTCATTGTATCATTTTGTTGGTCTTTAGATGACTCCTCATCTAATTCTATATTCCTTCCTTTGCCCCCTTCTTGAATAAACTCTTTTTCAAGAAATTGGGCATCCCGACTAACCTTAATGGTTTGTTCGGATGGAATATAGAAATAATATCCTAAACTGTCTTTAGGATAACCAACGAACCTTCCCATGATTGATCTCGATTCCAACTTGTCGGTTATCAACTTTTTAATATATGCCGAACATCCCCAAATCTTAATATGCTTAAGACTTGGTTCCTTACCATACCATATCGCATACGGTATTCTCGGAGTGGATTTAGTTGGAACTCGATTTAGAATATAATTTGCGCTAAGAAGTGCATGACCCCATAATGAAATGGGTAAATCAGTATAGCTCATCATTGATCGTACCATGTCTAACAATGTACGATTCCTCCGTTCTGATACACCATTCAATTGTGGTGTTCCCGGAGGAGTCAGTTGGGAAATAATACCGCATTCTTTTAAGAATGTACCAAATTCCGTACTCAAGTATTCACCTCCTCGATCAGATCGAAGGATTTTAATACTTTTTCCAATTTGGTTTTCTACTTCATTTTCGAAATCTTTGAATTTTTCAAAAAGCTTCACTCTTGTTCTTCATAAGAACAACATATCCATACCGTGATAAATCATCGGTGAAGGTAATGAAGTATAAATAACCACCTCGTGCCATTTCTTTAAATGGTCCGCATACATCACTATGTATGATCTCCCAAACATCTTTGGCTCTACCACTTTGTCCAACAAAGGGTGATCGGGTCATCTTGCCTTTAAGACATGACTCACAAGTCGAAATTGATGCAGAATCAAGATTGTTCAATATTCCCATCTTATCCAACTTGTTAAGTCTATCTTCCGCAATATGTCCTAATCGTAAGTGCCAAAGTTGTTTCGAGGTTTGATTACTTACGGTATTTATTTCTATAACATTATTTGTATTACGAACATCTTCATTTATACAATAAAGACCATTTTGTACATAACCATAACCAACGATTGCATTACTATAGATAATTTTACAAACATCCTTTGTAAATAGAAAATCATATCCTAATCTTGTCATACAAGAAATAGACATGATATTTCTATAAGCGTTCGGTAAGTACAAAACATTGTTCAAATACAAAACATGCTTATACAACAAAATAGAAGACGATCCTATAGCTTTAGCCGCAACACTTGCGTTATTTCCAAGCTTCAAGATCACTTCATCCTTGTCCAACTTCCTCTCATTTGCTAGATCCTGTAAGGATGAACAAATGTGAGAACTAGCTCCGGTATCTAATACCCAAGCTTTGGACGAGCTATCGTTATTGGAATTGAAAGAACAAGAAATAGACATACCCTCACCGGGATTTTCATTCTTCTTGTTCTTGCCCTTAAATTCCTTATACTTGGGGCAATTTCGTTTCCAATGTCCCTCGCCCTCGCAAAAGAAACATTTTCCTTTGTTCTCCGAGGTGCGCTTCCTTTTTGCAATGGCCTTTTGGGCCTTCAAAACATTCTTCTTAGTTTTTTTCTTCTTAGTCTTACTAGAAGAAGCAACCACAAGAGAAACTTCCTTTCCCTTAACATTGTTCTTTTGAGCGGTTATCAACATACTTGATAACTCTGCAAGTGTACATTCTATCCGATTCATATAGTAATTCGTGATGAAATTACCATACGAATCCGGAAGGGATTGAAGGATCATATCCGTTTGGAGATTGAAGTCCATGATGAAATCTAGACCCTCTAGACGTTCGATACATCGAATCATCATGTTCACATGTTCTCCAACATCCTTTCCCTTTGAGAGCTTTGCTCGAAATAATTGCTTAGATATCTCATATCTAGCAGAACGACTTGATTCACCATACAACTCTTGTAAGTGAAACAATATTTCGCGGGCTCCCGGATATTTCTCGTGTTGCTTTTGCAACTCGTTATTCATAGATGCCAACATGTAGCACTTGGCTTGTTCGTCATCTAACTTCCACTTGCGCAATGCCTCATGTTCCTCAGGAGATGCCTCAATCGGCAATGGTCCCGGAGCATTTTCCTCAAGAACATATGCTATGTGTTCACTTGCAAGAACTATTTTGAGATTTCTTAACCAATCAACAAAGTTAGGACCCACTAGTCGATTATTGTCGAGAATGCTAATTAATGGATTCGATTTCATCTTATCTTATCAACCTATGGATAGCAAAGATCTCTAATTAGTATTCGTGTTATTTTGTATATTTAACCATAATGATTTGGTCTTTATCAAAATGGCCTCCCACTATCTTTTTCGAATCCTACACTTCCAAAATAGGAAACGTGAATCTTTGTTGGAAAAGATTTCAAGTGGGTGATTGAATTCTTATATTCATTTATCTTTCCCTCAAGTACTTAATGCTATTCTTGGGATCAAAATGATATATAAGTGAACAATTACTTGTTCATCATATCTCATATGAGGTTCAATCATTTCCGGCTCCTAATGCTTTCACCCTCAAGTACTTAATGCTATTCTTAGGTTTCCACATTAGTTAAGTTTAACCCATTGAATCAACTAAGATGTATCGATTTAAATAATATACGACTCAGGTACGCCTAATTGCCTTTCTCGCCGTATATTATATTGACTACACCCGTAACATCTCATGCTTAACAATAAACTCAACAACATCTCTTGACGATATCATCTCACCCCTATGTATCCATAGCCGACAAGATGATAACTCAAAGCGTGTTAGTTTATTGCTCCAATGGAGAGCCATTGATAAACAATTTAATGATTAATCAATATAAACTTAATCTTTTAACTTTTAGGAAGATTTCTTAGGGTTTTAAGTTATTCAGGTCTCACTAAACACAAAATACATTTTAGCATGCATCTCATACATATTAAAGCTAAAATTAATCATGCAATCACACATGTATGATCATGGACTTCCTAGGTCTCATTCTTTAGCCACAAAAGAATGAGCAAACTATTACATATCTCGGAAATGATTCTCTAATCATTCACTATGTAATATCTGCTTTTTTTAGGTATAGAGGAATCGTCCTAGAACCTCCGAAAGCCTCAACCGATCGCTGATCCTCGAAAAAAAAAAATTTATTTTTTATTTTACGTTTTTTTTTTTTTTTTTTTTTTCGATTCGGAAACTTTTTCCCGGGTGTAAAATCCCTTTTTCAGCATTTCGGTTTTTACAGAAAAAAAAATATTTTTTTTTTCGGGCCAAAAACTTTTTCCTGGGTGTAAAATCCGTTTTTCAGAATTTTTGGTTTTTATGAAAAAAAATATTATTTTTTTTTTCTGGTTTTTTTTTTTTTCGGGTTTCGCTTTTTCCGCATATTCCGTTGATGACAACATAATGCACAAGCGAATCACGTATTGTGTTAAAATGATCACATTAGAAAAATTCCCAGGATAGATTGGAGGGTCACAAGCGGACCACTTAAGTACCAATCTCCTAGACAGAATTTAATCAAATGTAATTAATATCACAATAGCGTTTGTTCGTTTTTGGAAAAACAAAATCCCTCGGAATTATAAATTACATGCCCAATAATAATTCCTAAGTCCATGATTATTTATACATTTATTCAATCGTAAAGCGTTAATACTCGATGATACGGTGGCTCTGATACCACTGTTGGCGCAGCGGGAGGCGCGGGTCCGAATCGTATATTTCAATTCAAAATCGAAATTCCAACAATCCGGATCCTAAAGTTGATCATATCAACAACCAATGGATCGTCGTATCATTTATTAATTAAAGCACGCATCTAGGAATCGTAAGAAGAATACCTATGTCGATTCTCCAACGATTCTTGTAGTCCCGAAAGTACGGCGACCTCAAGCTCGTCCACACGAGTATGCGTCCGATTGAATCCTCGCCTTGAAGTAATCCTGCAAGAGTTCCTCTTGCCGAGCAGCCCTAAGCTCAAACTCTCGCCGCGATCACTACCTTGCTCGGATGTATGAAAAACGTCGCCAAGTTTTTCCCGTGATTGATGAATACTTGAACTCCTTCAAGTGCTTTCTCTCTCTACAACTTTGTAGTGAGATGTGTGTTGTGTGTTTTGAAATGAGCAAGGACATGCTCTATTTATAGGCTAGAGCATGCCTTAAGAATGCAACACCTTGCATGCTAGGTGTCACACACCAAGCAAAGGTGTTGCCACCACATGACACCTTTCATGTGGTGACATCACATAGGTGACATCATATAGGTGATGTCATCATATGACATCACATATAAGCTTATTTCCTTATCTCATTACTTCACCATGACATCATCATTCCATTAGCTTATGATTAATGATTTAAGTATCATTAATTACACTAATTAATTACTTAAGCCATTTAATCATAAAACTTGGTTAAAATATAATTAGGTTCCTACTAATTTATAACTCTTATAAATTAGTCCCTAATTAACTTGGACATAGTACAATTAGGTTCCTAATTTGTACTTGTTTTTCATCTTAGATTAATTTCCGAGATATGCTAGTATCTATATGAAATCGATCTTTTGTAAACTCAATCGGTTGCACACTCTATTGTGTGTGACTAACTAGGTTCACATCTATATGGCAACGAGAGTCATAAGAAACGCCTTTCTTATATTAAATAATTAAATCCCATTTAATTATTAATTCTCGTAGATCGAGAGTGACGTCTAGCAACATATCACGACCCCCAAATAGAGATGAATGTTTCGATGCATTCTTTATGAACCATTGTTCATAATACCGTACACTCAAAATTCCCTTCATCTAAGATTCCAATCTCGACTAGTGTCACGGTTAAGTCAAACACTGTTTGTCTTGATCATATGACCTCATCTCTCAGTTCTAATTCTTGATAAATATGACTTCCACTAGAAACAACTTTCTATGTAAGTCATATACACCTGCGCAGGTTTTATCATCCATCAAGAAAAATTTGAGATAGCATAGAATCTTGTCTCCGTTCATCCAGAGTGATGAATCCTTTCTAGGTTAAACCCCTATCTCCATATACAACTAACTAGAGCCAACACATCCTGCGGCTCTAGCTCATGAAAGATCTAGAGTTAAGGAGTATCAAACTCTAATCACCTATATACAAGATAGTGTCACCGCAAGTCAAAGGACATATGTACAATTATGAACTAGATGACATTAAATTGACTTTAATGAATTACCATGTATAAGTCATCTAGCGTCACTTGTTCGACTCACTCAACAACTTGAGTGTCCACATGTTTATTCTGATCCCCATCAAGTAGTATGAGACTCACTACTTCCTATAATTAGTAACTCTTTACTAATCATGAGAATAAACAGAGGTGACGATCTTTCCGGGATAATGCGATGCCCTTATTCGTAGGACCCCATCGATCGTGAACGATAATTTAGATCACTTGTATAATAGAATCTGTCACTCATATTCTTACTACCTTAAGAATAGATTCTATCACAATGTGATAAGGACAATATGTATTAAATAAACACTTAGTTGATGAGACACTTAGTTCAAATAAAAACATATATATCATTGCCAATGGGATTTGTTTATACAAGAATAAATACGAAATGGCCCTAGGGCACAAACTACTAACAATAACTACCAAGCTAACCTCACTTGTCGGATGACCCAAGTCTAATCCGGCTCAAAACGTTTATCAAATATAAACCCGAGTTTATATTTATAAAACAATTTAACAAAATATTAATCTATTTTAAAAGCGGAACTCAATAACTTCAATTCCAAGTAACCAAAGTTACGACCCAAAAACTTAATTAAATAAGCTATAAAAAGTTTAGGGACTAAATTGTACTTTAGCCAATTAGGGACTAAATTGTACTTTAGCCAAAATGACATCCGGAACCAAATTAATTGTTTTTCTTTATAATTAAAACCAACTATAAGGTTATTAACCAAAAATCCACTTAATTAAGTTATAAAATAAGTTTAGGGGCTAAATTGTAATTTAGCCAACTTTTGACAAAACGACCTTTGAAAACAAATATAATTACCCGAGTAATTATATTAACTTAATTTATAAATAATTATCGTTTACAAAATATCAATTACGATTTATAACGAATTAGAAAGTTACCATCAATCAAAGTCAAAATTAAAACTAAAGGAATTCATTTGATTAAGTTAAACTAAATTGATGACCAAAAAGCCCCTTTAGCCATCATCTCCATTTAAAACTCAAGACATGCCCGCCTATGCCTTTCCTCCATAACCAAAATCCTAAGTTTCAGAAACAAAACTTAAACCAAAAACCAAAACAACTTAAGATCATAAACTTCTTATAACATGATCACAAGTATAAAATCAATCCAGAAATTCAACTTATGCACTCCCCAAAACTCAAAACGTTAACAGTAAACAAACTCATAATTCGGCCAAATTCAATCAAGCAAGACGATGGTGTAACTCGTTCCAAGGGCTTTAACTATTAATCCCTAATCATACCCAATGGATTTGTAATCATAAACTTAACAAAATCACATCCAAAACTCACACAAGGAATCGGCAGCAACAATAATCAAGAACAGAACATAGGCAAAACAGAAAACGGAAACCGTACGGCGAATGGAAACGAGGTCGATCACGTACCGTTCAACGAAAAAGAGGTAGGGAAACGTAGATACGTGAGTCTAGATCGTCTGGAATCAAACGGTTCTGATTTCGATTAAGAAACGAGCAAGAACGAATCAGAAAACCGAAGGACGTTTCAAGAGAAAACTGAAATCAAATGAATCAAAGATACTTACTGAACAGCGATCTTTGGTGGATGATTACGGCTTCGTTTCTCAGCGAAAGAACAAACGAAAAATGTCTAGGGCTACCTTGCAGCGTGATCTAGGTTTTCTGTTTAGAAGTCGCTTTTAAATAACGAGTGGAAGCGGGCCGTAAACGAGGTCGAAAGGGCCAAACAAATGGGTTCAAGGGCTGATGTGATTCCCGAACGGGAATGGCCTTTCAGGCCATGATTCCCGTTCGGGAATGCCTGGTCTCGAACGAGACCAGGCCCAAAAAATGAGATTCCCGTTCGGGAATTCCAATTCCCGAACGGGAATGACTGAATTCTTTTTTTTTTTTTTTGATTTAAAAAAATATAATTGGTTAAACCAATAAAATCACACCCAAACCAAACAACTCGAGCCAAGCCACTAATATCGAAATTACTTCAAAACGACCGGGAAAAATGTCGGAATTTAAATTAAAAAAAATGTAAAATTTTACGGGATATTACATTCTCCCTAACTAATTAAAAATTCGTCCTCGAATTTAACACGACAAGTAATATCACACCAGAACAACACGTAACACAAGTGAAACTCATAAAAGTCACAGAAATCAAGATATCGTACTTCACGGAAATTGAAAAGGATAGCGATTCCGCATATCCAACTTGGTCTCCCAAGTACACTCCTCTACAGAATGATTGCGCCAGAGAACTTTGACCATCGGAATCTCCTTGTTCCGCAATTTACGCACCTGCGTATCAACAATCTCAACTGGCTGTTCCTCATAGGACAGCTCCTGGTCAATCTCAACACTCTGAGGCACAATCACGTGCGAAGGATCAGAAACGCACTTTCTCAACATAGAAACGTGAAACACAGGGTGTACTAACGACATGTCTGGCGGTAGAACCAGACGATAAGCCACAGCTCCAACCCTCTCCGAAATCTCATAAGGACCAATATACCTCGGTGCCAATTTCCCCTTGACACCAAAACGAACCACGCCTTTCATAGGCGAAACCCGAAGAAATACAAAATCACCAACCTGGAACTCAATGTCTTTCCTCTTCGGATCAGCATAACTCTTATGCCGACTAAAAGCAGTCTCTAATCTCCGTTTAATCAACGGTACCTTCTCAGAGGTAATCTGAATGATCTCAGCTCCCGAGAGTTTACGCTCTCCGACCTCCTCCCAACAGATAGGAGATCTACACTTGCGCCCGTACAAAGCCTCATACGGCGCCATCTCGATACTCGCGTGGTAACTGTTGTTATAAGAAAACTCAATCAACGGCAAATGAGTATCCCAGCTACCCTGAAAATCGAGAACACACATCCTGAGCATATCCTCCAACGTCTGAATAGTCCTCTCAGACTGACCGTCAGTCTGAGGATGAAAAGCTGTACTGAAATCCAATCGAGAACCCAAGGATTCCTGTAACGCTTTCCAGAATCTCGAAGTAAACACAGAACCTCTGTCTGAAACAATGGAAACCGGTACACCATGCAAACTGACAATCCTGTCGATGTACAACTGAGCCAACCTCGAAGCAGTATACGAAACCTTTATCGGAAGGAAATGAGCTGACTTAGTCATACGGTCAACTATCACCCAGATGGAATCGTATCCCTGTCGAGTACGTGGTAACCCAACCACAAAATCCATAGCAATCCGCTCCCACTTCCACTCTGGAATAGGTAGTGGTTGCAGATAGCCAAAAGGTCTCTGATGTTCCAGCTTCACCTGCTGGCAAGTCAGACACTTAGAAACATACTCAGCGACATCCTTCTTCATCCCGCTCCACCAGTAGGTACCCTTAAGATCATGGTACATCTTAGTAGAACCCGGATGGACACTATAAGCAGACTTGTGCGCTTCTTCCAAGATCTGGTCCCTCAAACCATCTGAATCCGGAACACACAATCTCGAACCATGTCTCAGAACACCATCCACAAATGTAAATTCAGGATTTCCATCCTGCTGAACCTCCTCAATAATCCGTTTCAACTGTGAATCCTCAGCTTGTAAAGCTTTGATCCGATCAATCAAAACGGGTTGCACTTGCAACTGTGCTAACAAACAACCAGTCTGAGAAATCTGAAATCCATAGCCTGAAGCTATCAAACTGTGCCACTCTCTAGCCATGGGTCTACGCCTAATCTCAGAAATATGAGCCAAACTGCCTGAAGACTTGCGACTCAACGCATCGGCTACCACATTAGCCTTACCAGGATGGTACTGAATAGTACAGTCGTAGTCCTTCAGCAACTCTAACCACCTCCTCTGTCTCAAGTTCAATTCTCTCTGATCAAAGATATACTTCAGACTCTTATGATCAGTGAAAATCTCACAAGTAGCACCATACAAATAATGCCTCCAGATTTTCAGCGCAAAAACCACAGCTGCCAACTCTAAATCATGAGTAGGGTAATTCACCTCATGCTTCTTCAACTGTCTGGAAGCATAGGCAATCACCTGTCCATGTTGCATCAGAACGCAACCAAACCAATTCGAGACGCATCACAATACACTGTGAAACCATCAATGCCAGAAGGCAATGCCAACACCGGAGCTGTAGTCAAAATCTCCTTGAGCTTCTCAAAGCTCGCCTCGCACTTGTCAGTCCACTCAAACTTGACACCCTTCTGTGTCAGTTTAGTCAAAGGTGCAGATATTCTGGAGAAATCTTGCACGAACCGACGATAGTAGCCAGCTAAACCCAGAAAACTTCTGATCTCGGTAACTGACCTTGGCCTCTGCCAATCCATAACCGCCTCAATCTTCTTTGGATCAACCTTGATCCCATCTTTCGACACCACGTGTCCTAGAAAGGTAACCTGATCCAACCAGAACTCACATTTTGAGAACTTAGCGTACAACTGATGCTCACGCAACGTCTGTAGTATAGTCCTCAAATGGTAAGCATGCTCCTCCTCACTCCGAGAATAGATCAAAATGTCATCAATGAAGACGATAACAAATTGATCCAAAAACGGCTTGAACACTCTGTTCATCATATCCATAAACGCTGCTGGTGCGTTCGTCAGACCAAAGGACATAACCAGAAACTCAAAATGTCCATAACGAGTCCGAAAAGCAGTCTTAGGCACATCTGCATCACGGATCCGTAGCTGATGATACCCAGACCTCAAATCAATCTTGGAAAAACACTTCGCACCCTGCAACTGGTCAAACAGATCATCGATGCGAGGAAGAGGATATCTGTTCTTGACAGTAGCCTTATTCAACTGTCTGTAGTCGATACACAGCCGAAAGGAACCGTCTTTCTTCTTTACAAACAGAACTGGAGCACCCCACGGAGAAGTACTCGGTCTGATGAACCCGCTATCCAACAACTCTTGTAACTGGTCCTTCAACTCCTTCAGCTCTGCAGGAGCCATCCGATACGGCGGTATCGAAATCGGAGCTGTACCAGAAACCACATCAATGCAAAACTCAATATCACGATCAGGTGGTAATCCAGGAAATTCCTCTGGAAACACATCAGTGAACTCATTCACTATCGGAACACTATGCATATCACCACTACTAGTCTCCAAATCACGAACCACAGCAAGAAAACCCTGGCAACCCTTGCCTAACATCCGCTTCGCCTTGATGGCGGAAATCAGATTCTTAGGTGTCTCTGCCTTTTCCCCCTGAAAGGAAAAAGGTAGATCACCTGGAATCCTGAACTCGACTGACTTTCCTCGACAGTCAATAGAAGCATAATGGCGTGACAACCAGTCCATCCCCAAGATAACATCAAAAGAAAGAACGTCAAGTACAATCAAATCAGCACATAGTTCTCTACCCTGAATAACCACAGGACAAGAAGGATAGACGACGTCCACTACTACACCTTCAGACATAGGTGTAGACACAGCTAGAGGTTCACTCAAAACAGATGGTGCTCTACCCAATTTCCCAGCAAAACAAGTAGAAACAAACGAATGGGTCGCACCCGCATCAAATAATACCAAAGCATCAGTAAACGAAATCGGGATGGTACCTTGCACCACAGCGTTTGATGCACGCGCATCCTGAGGAGTAAGTGCGAACACTCTGGCCTGACCCTGCGGCTGCTGCTGCGAACTCTGTCCAGTACCATAACCGTTGGAACCTCTACCTCCGTTACCACGGCCACCAAAACCTCTGCCACCAGAACCACGGCCCCGCTGGCCACCAAAAGATGCTGCAGGTTGAGAGTACCCTACAGACTGTGTAAACGCAGGTCTCTGCTGCTGATAAGATGACTGCGCCACACTGGAGTTAGACATCTGCTGCCCAGATGTCGGACACTCCCTAGAAAAATGACCCGGCTGGCCACAAGTGAAACAACCTCCAGGAGCTAACTGGCACTGACCATAATGCCTACTTCTGCAATTCTGGCAGAACGGAATGTTCGATCCACCACTGTACCCGCGTCCTGAACCACGGTTGCTCCCACTGCTACTGGAACTGTACGGAGCACTCCTGGCACTATGCCTCCCTTTGTTGTGAGTCCGTCGACTCCCCCTGTTGGCCTGAGAAGAGCCACTGTAGTAGTTCCCACTACCATGCTGCACTGAGGCCTGCTGCCCCCACTAGGAACGTCACTCTTTCCCTTCTGATTCTGGAAAGGGTCAGAGATCGTCCCAAACTGAACCATCGAATTCTCCATCCGCCGCGCACTATCCACTAACCGGGCAAACTCCATGTTTGTCCCTATCAGCAAAGGGAGAAACTCCGAGCCTAAACCCCTAATATAACGGTCGTTCACTCGCTCTTGATCACCCTGTAGATCTGTAGCAAACCGCCCCAAACGTACAAACTCAGTAGTGTAGTCTGTCACCGATCTATCCCCCTTCTTCAAAGTGAGCAGCTTTTCTCTGAAACTCTCAGTAACAGAGAAGGGTAGATAGTAACCTCTGAACCTGATCACAAAATCAGCCCAATACAATGTAGCCATATCCACAAGCATCACTGATTGACGATCAGACGCTTGAATCCTTTGACTGTTGTACTCAAATTCCTCCAAAAAGTCAAGAGCATCACCAGTACCATCAAAAGAAGTCGGATTCAACTTCGTGTAGGTTATCACCATCTCTCTGTCTGTCAGAATGTGACCAACACCAGCAAGTCCATTCATACCAGCTACAGCACCAGCCTGAGGTTGCTGTTGCTGCGCTAACTGACCCAGTACAGTACACTGATGCTGCAGAAGAGCCTGATTGTTCTGCATCTCGACAACGCCAGCCAAGAAAGTAGTGAAGTCGAACGCTTGCATATTTGGTGCTTGTTGCACCTCTGGTGCCTGCTGCACATTCGGTGCCTGAACACCTGCTGCACCGCGTCCTCTAGCTCCACCTCTACCAGCACCAGCTCCTCTGCCTCTACCAGCACCTCTGCCTCTGCCAGCACCTCCACCTCGACCACGTCCAGCATTAGCCTGAACTGGTAGTACGTTCTGATCGACTTCCATGGAAATCGCATCATCAGCCACAGCTTCTTGCTCTGCCGCAGCACGAGCACGAGTACGAACAACATTGTCCATATCCTAAGATTGAACAACAACAATTTAAATAACAGATATTTCATACCCAAGTATGAACAAAACAAGTAACATATAAGATTCCCCAAGAAATCAACAGCAAAAACTATTCACCCAAGTGAAATAAAATTAACATTTAACGGCATCAAATTAACATATAATGACTGACTCAACACAATCCTATTGGTGTAGGCAGAATGTTTTAAAAATCAAAAGATGACGTTTTAAAAGACATGACAGAAACCTATATTCGCAGTAGTTCCTAAGACACAACAATACTTAACAGAGTAAACACATAGCAAGCAATTGGCCTTGGTTTGAAACCAAAGCTCTGATACCAAGTTTGTCACGACCCATTTTCATGAATCGCGACCGGCGCTAGGGTATGGGTAATGTAGTACCAAAACCCGTAGCTAGCCTTTCAACTAACCATATAAACACATAAACCTGCAGAAAACCAATGCTCGGGGGCAACCGAGACTTCAGCCTAAATCTAGCAGTTATGATATTCAACAGTTAATATAACATGCTTATCCAATTCTGAGTCTAAAATAGATTTATCATAAACCAATATAAATAATATAACATGCCAAAGAAATATAACCAGTCGAACCAATCCGACAAAATATATAATAATAACAAGACGTCTAGTTACTACTGCGGTCTAAGAATAAAACAGTTTTACAGTTTTATTAAAATAAAAGGAACCTCCGAGGAAAAGTAAATGCGGAGATCACCAGACTCTCTCAGATCATAACCCTGGGGAAAATTGGGAAAACAACGGGGTCAGATATACTGAGATGAGTTCATACCACTATTTACATTTATTAAGTGGAAAACCTTTAAAACGTTTAAAACATTTAATAACGATATTACAGATAATAGTTGGAACCCTAATTCACAATTCTAAATAATAATCATAATCCAATAGGTCTGGTCCCGAGAGCTGAGCTACACCGAGTTACTCTACCTGGTCACGAGAGCTACGCTCACACCGAGTTACCACATTTCCATATATACTTCACCCAGATCAATACCGGTGCGCACACAGTCCTAATGATGCCCATTAGGTAGCACGTTCCAACTAAGAGCCATAATATAAAACAGTTCGAAATATACGTACATTATATATATTTAATATTAAAATAACAATTTACTTAATAAAGCGGTAAATAGTAAATATAAACTCACTGCTTGCTAATCCGCGTGAAATACCGGCAAGCAACTAACTCTGGTTCGCCTCTGAAGCACGAACAGAAGACGAATCTAGACAATAAAATAATTATTAAAATCAGACCCTAACTCTAAAGAGTACTAGACACCACATAGGACTAGCACATATAACATGTCGGAATAAACAATCCAAAGCACACAAATATATCCAAAAGGTAATAAAGCCCAATTAATATAAGTCTATTGAGTTCTCACTTTAAAATCCAATTTATAAATATTATTTAATAACTTTAAATAATAAATAATTTACAAATAGTGGGTTTGCCGAGTTACCAAATAACTACCAAGCTAACCTCACTTGTCGGATGACCCAAGTCTAATCCGGCTCAAAACGTTTATCAAATATAAACCCGAGTTTATATTTATAAAACAATTTAACAAAATATTAATCTATTTTAAAAGCAGAACTCAATAACTTCAATTCCAAGTAACCAAAGTTACGACCCAAAAACTTAATTAAATAAGCTATAAAAAGTTTAGGGACTAAATTGTACTTTAGCCAATTAGGGACTAAATTGTACTTTAGCCAAAATGACATCCGGAACCAAATTAATTGTTTTTCTTTATAATTAAAACCAACTATAAGGTTATTAACCAAAAATCCACTTAATTAAGTTATAAAATAAGTTTAGGGGCTAAATTGTAATTTAGCCAACTTTTGACAAAACGACCTTTGAAAACAAATATAATTACCCGAGTAATTATATTAACTTAATTTATAAATAATTATCGTTTACAAAATATCAATTACGATTTATAACGAATTAGAAAGTTACCATCAATCAAAGTCAAAATTAAAACTAAAGGAATTCATTTGATTAAGTTAAACTAAATTGATGACCAAAAAGCCCCTTTAGCCATCATCTCCATTTAAAACTCAAGACATGCCCGCCTATGCCTTTCCTCCATAACCAAAATCCTAAGTTTCAGAAACAAAACTTAAACCAAAAACCAAAACAACTTAAGATCATAAACTTCTTATAACATGATCACAAGTATAGAATCAATCCAGAAATTCAACTTAAGCACTCCCCAAAACTCAAAACGTTAACAGTAAACAAACTCATAATTCGGCCAAATTCAATCAAGCATGACGATGGTGTAACTCGTTCCAAGGGCTTTAACTATTAATCCCTAATCATACCCAATGGATTTGTAATCATAAACTTAACAAAATCACATCCAAAACTCACACAAGGAATCGGCAGCAACAATAATCAAGAACAGAACATAGGCAAAACAGAAAACGGAAACCGTACGGCGAATGGAAACGAGGTCGATCACGTACCGTTCAACGAAAAAGAGGTAGGGAAACGTAGATACGTGAGTCTAGATCGTCTGGAATCAAACGGTTCTGATTTCGATTAAGAAACGAGCAAGAACGAATCAGAAAACCGAAGGACGTTTCAAGAGAAAACTGAAATCAAATGAATCAAAGATACTTACTGAACAGCGATCTTTGGTGGATGATTACAGCTTCGTTTCTCAGCGAAAGAACAAACGAAAAACGTCTAGGGCTACCTTGCAGCGTGATCTAGGTTTTCTGTTTAGAAGTCGCTTTTAAATAACGAGTGGAAGCGGGCCGTAAACGAGGTCGAAAAGGGCCAAACAAATGGGTTCAAGGGCTGATGTGATTCCCGAACGGGAATGGCCTTTCAGGCCATGATTCCCGTTCGGGAATGCCTGGTCTCGAACGAGACCAGGCCCAAAAAATGAGATTCCCGTTCGGGAATTCCAATTCCCGAACGGGAATGACTGAATTCTTTTTTTTTTTTGATCTAAAAAAATATAATTGGTTAAACCAATAAAATCACACCCAAACCAAACAACTCGAGCCAAGCCACTAATATCGAAATTACTTCAAAACGACCGGGAAAAATGTCGGAATTTAAATTAAAAAAAATGTAAAATTTTACGGGATATTACATTGGTACATATGTGTGTTGTGATCGCTTATATTGCGAACCAGTGTCAGTTTTGAGATTCGAGATTCGTTATTTATTATCCTGAGTATATAAGCTGAGTATTGTGTGATAGAGTTTGTTTTATCTTATGTCACGACCCATTTTCATGAATCGCGACCGGCGCTAGGGTATGGGTAATGTAGTACCAAAACCCGTAGCTAACCTTTCAATTTACATATAAACACATAAACCTGCAGAAAATCAATGTTCGGGGGCAACCGAGACTTCAGCCTAAAGCTAGCAGTTATAATAGTCAACAGTTAATATAACATGCTTATCCAATTCCGAGTCTAAAATAGATTTATCATAAACCAATGTAAATAATATAACATGCGAAAGCCATATAACCGGTCGAACCAATCCGACAAAATATATAATAACAATAAAGACATCTAGTTACTACTACGGTCTAAGAATAAAACAGTTTTACAGTTTATTAAAAATAAATGGAACCTCCGAAGAAATGTAAATGCGGAGATCACCAGACTCTCTCAGATCATAACCCTGTGAAAAATTGGGAAAACAACGGGGTCAGATATACTGAGATGAGTTTATACCACTATCTACATTTATTAAGTGTAAAACCTTTAAAACCATTAAAAATATTTAATAATGATATTACGAGTAATAGTTGGAACCCTAATCAACAATTCTAAATAATAAACATAATCCAATAGGTCTGATCCCGAGAGCTGAGCTACACCGAGTTACTCTACCTGGTCCCGAGAGCTATGCTCACACTGAGTTACCACATTTCCATATATACCTTACCCAGATCAATACCGGTGCGCATGCAGTCCTAATGATGCCCATTAGGTAGCACGTTCCAACTAAGAGCCATAATATAAAAACAATTCGAAATATACGTACAGTATATATATTTAATATTAAAATAACAATTTACTTAATAAAGCGGTAAATAGTAAGTACAAACTCACTGCTTGCTAATCCACGTGATAACCGGCAAGCAACTAATCCTGGTTTGCCTCTGAAGCACGAACAGTAGACAGGTCTAGACAAATAAAATAATTATTAAAAACAGACCCTAACTCTAGAGAGTACTAGACACAACATAGGACTAGCACAAGTAGCACGTCGGAAATAAACAATCCAGAACAACACAAAAATACCCAAAAGGTAGAAATTCCCAATTAATACAAGTCTATTGAGTTTTCTCTTTAAAATCCAATTTACAAATATTATTTAAAATCTTTAAATAATCAATAATTTCCAAATAGTGGGTTAGCCGAGTTACCAATAACTACCAAGCTAACCTCACTTGTCGGGTGACCCAAGTCTAACCCGACTCAAAACGTTTATCAAATATAAACCCGAGTTTATATTTATAAAAATAATAATTAAATATTAAAATGAAACTCAACAGCTTAACACACAAATAACCAATAGTTACCGACAAAAGTACTTAACTAAAATAGTTAAGAAAATAATTTAAAAGCTAAAACGCAATTTAGTCAAATTAGCACGCTTAAGCCAATATTCTCAAAATTAACAATTACCTAAGTAATTATTCAATTAAAAGATTATAAGATAAATTATCCTATTCAAAATAAAAAAAAAACAATTTAAATTATAATCGATACTAATATTATATTTATATTCGAATAACGTTATCAATAACGCTTAGAAATGAAAATGGTATCGAAAGTCTTATCTAAAAATTTGTATTTAAAAAAACATATAATCTTATTTTAACATGATTAATTATATCACAAAGTAGAATCAAATAGGAACAATAATTTAATACTAATAATTATAAATCCTATTCAACATGAGAACATGCTTGATTAAACAAATCCAACTCACTTAACCATTTTAAAGGTAATGAATTAAAAAAAAAATTAATACTGCCACTTATTGAACCCAACCCAACAAAGAATTACCCAATATGTATTCACTCCCACTCACAAAATAATGCCGCAATATTCCACCCAAATAAACAAGAAATCAAATGGCATAACATTGATACATTGAGCATAACCCAACACATATTTGAATCCAAATTTATTACCGCCAACCATTATATGAAAATAACACAACAATTTTCATGCTTCAGCCATTAGCGGAAACCCGTCAACCAATTTTGGAAATTAACAATGATAATCAACATAACAGTGACCATAATCAAAAGCTAAGCAAAAACATAAGCAACACAATAAAAACATGAACAAAAAACGGAGTCTCATTAATGGCAGTTGAGAATAATAAATCATAACAGCGGATCCGAAACGGCATCGAGATCGCAATGTAACTAACAATAGAAACCATCTCCAAGAATCACTTAAACTAATGTAATAAGAAAAAAAAAGAATCCTTCGGCAAGAACACAGTCATGCGACAAGAACCATAGTGACAATGAAATCAAGAATTGGACGTACCGATTAACAACGAAGATCCGTCACGTCTTGCCGGATTCCAGAGACTGATTTGGACGGATGGAGAATAAAAACAACCTCACCACGATGAAATTTGTAGAGAATGAGAGGAAGATAATGAGTGTAAGGTTTGAGTGATTTTGAGGTGATAGTCGGCTAGGGTTAAGATGATTCGTAAATAGGAATTCAAATATGGCTGAAACAAACATGTATAAGCAATTAAATAAGAAGCAGATGTTGCTGCAACTCTTATGAAGGTAGTTAACAATTTGATGCCCATGGGCTAATGCATGGGCCATTGCATGTTATTGTCCAAATCATTAGTAAAATGATTAATAAAATTAAAGACATGGGCCAAATTGAATAATTTATTCATACCACGAATCGAACCATAAATTCGCAAGCAACTCCAAATATAACCGGAAATTCATCGGAATAAAATAATAATAATAAAAAATATGGGATATTACATTCTCCCCAACTTATTAGAAATTCGTCCTCGAATTAAAACGTAGTCAAATAAAATCATAACCACACATAAAGCACATAGAAACAACTAAATATAAACACTTATGCAAGGACCCACATACCTCAAGGAAAAAGGAAAGGATAACGTTTCCGCATATCGGACTCCGTCTCCCAAGTGCACTCCTCAACGGAATGGTTGCGCCAGAGAACTTTGACCATCAGAATCTCCTTATTCCGCAATTTATGCACTTGCGTATCAACAATCTCTACTGGCTGTTCCTCATACGACAACTCTTGGTCAATCTCAACGCTCTGAGGCACAATCACGTGCGAAGGATCTGAGATGCACTTCCTCAACATAGACACATGAAACATAGGATGTACTAACGACATGTCTGGCGGCAGAACCAGACGATAAGCCACAGCTCCAATCCTCTCTGAAATCTCATAAGGACCAATATACCTTGGTGCCAACTTTCCCTTGACACCAAAACGAACCACGCCTTTCATAGGCGAAACCTGAAGAAACACGAAATCACCCACATGAAACTTAATGTCTTTCCTCTTCGGATCAGCATAACTCTTATGCCGACTAAAAGCAGTCTTCAACCTCCGTTTGATCAACGGTACCTTCTCTGAGGTAATCTGAATAATCTCTGCACCGGAGAGTTTACGCTCTCCAACCTCCTCCCAACAGATAGGAGATCTACACTTACGCCCGTACAAAGCCTCATACGGCGCCATCTCGATACTCGCGTGATAACTGTTGTTGTAAGAAAACTCAATCAACGGTAGATGAGTATCCCAGCTACCCTGAAAATCGAGAACACACATCCTGAGCATATCCTCCAACGTCTGAATAGTCCTCTCAGACTGACCGTCAGTCTGAGGATGAAAAGCTATACTGAAATCCAACCGAGAACCCAAAGATTCCTGTAACGCTTTCCAGAACCTCGAAGTAAACACAGAACCTCTGTCTGAAAAAATAGAAACCGGTACACCATGCAAACTGACAATCCTGTCGATGTACAACTGAGCCAACCTCGAAGCAGTATACGAAATCTTAATCGGAAGGAAATGAGCTGACTTGGTCATACGGTCAACTATAACCCAGATGGAATCGTACCCCTGTCGAGTACGTGGCAAACCAACCACAAAATCCATGGCAATCCGCTCCCACTTCCACTCTGGAATAGGTAGTGGCTGCAAATAACCAAAAGGTCTCTGATGCTCCAGCTTCACCTGCTGGCAAGTCAGACACTTAGAAACATACTCAGCGACATCCTTCTTCATCCCGCTCCACCAGTCGGTACCCTTAAGATCATGGTACATCTTAGTAGAACCCGGATGAACACTATAAGCAGACTTGTGCGCTTCTTCCAGAATCTGGTCCCTCAAACCATCTGAATCCGGAACACACAATCTCGAACCATGTCTCAGAACACTATCCACAAAAGTAAATTCAGAGTTACCGTCCTGTTGAACCTCCTCAATAATCCGTTTCAACTGTGGATCCTCAGCTTGTAAAGCTTTGATCTGATCAATCAAAACAGGTTGCACTTGCAACTGTGCCAACAAACAACCAGCCTGAGACAACTGAAAACCATAACCCGAAGCTATCAAACTGTGCCACTCTCTAACCATGGGTCTACGCCCAATATCAGAAATATGAGCCAAACTGCCCGAAGACTTGCGACTCAACGCATCGGCTACCACATTAGCCTTACCAGGATGGTACTGAATAGTACAGTCGTAGTCTTTCAGTAACTCTAACCACCTCCTCTGTCTCAAGTTCAACTCTCTCTGATCAAAGATATACTTCAAACTCTTGTGATCAGTGAAAATCTCATAAGTAGCGCCATACAAATAATGTCTCCAGATTTTCAGCGCAAAAACCACAGCTGCCAACTCTAAATCATGAGTAGGGTAATTCACCTCATGCTTCTTCAACTGTCTGGAAGCATAGGCAATCACCTGTCCATGTTGCATCAGAACGCAACCCAAACCAATCCGAGATGCATCACAATACACTGTGAAACCGTCAATGCCAGAAGGAAATGCCAAAACAGGAGCTGTAGTCAAAATCTCCTTGAGTTTCTTGAAACTCGCCTCGCACTTGTAAGTCCACTCAAACTTAACACCCTTCCGTGTCAGTTTAGTCAACGGTGCAGATATTCTGGAGAAATCTTGCACGAACCGATGATAGTAGCCAGCTAAATCCAAGAAAACTCCTAATCTCGGTAACTGACCTCGGCCTCTGCCAATCAATAACCGCCTCAATCTTCTTCGGATCAACCTTGATCCCATCTTTCGACACTACGTGTCCTAGAAAGGTAACCTGATCCAACCAGAACTCACATTTTGAGAACTTAGCATACAACTGATGCTCACGCAACGTCTGTAGTATAGTCCTCAAATGGTAAGCATGTTCCTCCTCACTCCGAGAATAGATCAAAATGTCATCAATGAAAACGATAACAAAATGATCCAAAAACGGCTTGAACACTCTGTTCATCATATCCATAAATGCTGGTGGTGCGTTTGTCAGACCAAAGGACATAACCAGAAACTCAAAATGTCCATACCGCGTCTGAAAAGCAGTCTTAGGCACATCTACATCACGGATCCTAAGTTGATGATACCCAGACCTCAAATCAATCTTGGAGAAACACTTTGCACCCTGCAACTGGTCAAACAAATCATCGATGCGAGGAAGAGGATATCTGTTCTTGACAGTAGTCTTGTTCAACTATTTGTAGTCGATACACAGTCGAAAGGAACCGTCTTTCTTCTTCAAAAACAGAACTGGAGCACCCCACGGAGAAGTACTCGGTCTGATGAACCCGCTATCCAACAACTCTTGTAACTGGTCCTTCAACTCCTTCAGCTCTGCAGGAGCCATCCGATACGGAGGTATCGAAATCGGAGCTGTACCAGAAACCACATCAATGCAAAACTCAATATCACGATCAGGTGGTAATCCAGGCAATTCCTCTTGAAACACATCAGTGAACTCATTCACTATCGAAACACTATGCATATCACCACTGTCAAACTCCAAATCATGAACCACAACAAGAAAACCCTGGCAACCCTTGCCTAACATCCGCTTCGCCTTTGATGGCGGAAATCAGATTCTTTGGTGTCTCCGCCTTCTCTCCCTGAAAGGAAAAAGGTAGATCACCTTGAATCCTGAACTCGACTGACTTCCCTCGACAGTCAATAGAAGCATAATGTCGCGACAGCCAATCCATTCCCAAGATGACATCAAAAGAAAGAACGTCAAGCACAATCAAATCAGCACAAAATTCTCTACCCTGAATAACCACTGGACAAGAAGGATAAACGACGTCCACTACTACTGTCACGACCCATTTTCATGAATCGTGACCGGCGCTAGGGCATGGGTAATGTAGTACCAACACCCGTAGCTAGCCTTACTTATAACATACAATTTAATTAAACCTGCAGAAAACCAATGCTCGGGGGCAACCGAGACTTCAGCATAAATCTAGTAGTTATAATATTCATTAATTAACATAACATGCTTATCCAATTCTGAGTCTAAAAATAGGCATAACATAAATAATCTGAATAAATCATATAATATGTCAGAGCAATATAACTAGTCAGACCAATCCGACAAACAACTGTAATAATAATAAAGACGTCTAGTCAACTACTGCGGTCTAAGAATAAAATAGTTTGATAGTTCTACTAAAATAAATGGAACCTCCGAGGAAAAGTAAATGCGGAGATAACCAGACTCTCTCAGATCATAACCCTGGGAAAAATTGGGAAAAGCAACGGGGTCAGATATACTGAGATGAGTTTATACCACTATCTACATTTATTAAGTGGAAAACCTTTAAAATCGTTTAAAACACTTCACAACGATATTACGAATAATAGTTGGAACCCTAATACACAATTCTAAATAATAAACATAATCAAACAGGTCTGGTCCCGAGAGCTGAGCTACACCGAGTTACCACTGACCACACTTATACCAGAGTCCCGAGAGCTGAGCTACACCGAGTTACTCTACTTGGTCCCGAGAGCTATGCTCACACCGAGTTACCACATTACCATAATTACCTTTCCCAGATCATTACCGGTGCGCACGCAGTCCTAATGATGCCCATTAGGTAGCATGTTCCAACTAGAAGCCATAATATAAAAACAGTTCGAAATATACGTACAGTATATATATTTAATATCAAAATAACAATTTACTTAATAAAGCGGTAAATAGTAAGTACAAACTCACTGCTTGCTAATCCGCGTGAAATACCGGCAAGCAACTAACTCTGGTTCGCCTCTGAAGCACGAACAGTAGACGAGTCTAGACAAATAAAATAATTATTAAAAACAGACCCTAACTCTAGAGAGTACTAGACACCACATAGGACTAGCACAAATCACATGTCGAAATAAACAATTCAAAGCACACACAAATAATACCCATAAGGTAAATAAAGCCCATTTAATATAAGTCTACTGAGTTCCCGCTTAAAATCCAATTTATAAATATTATTTAATAACTTTAAATAATAAATAATTTCCAAATAGTGGGTTAGCCGAGTTACCAATAACTACCAAGCTAACCTCACTGGTCGGGTGACCCAAGTCTAACCCGACTCAAAACAATTATCAAATATAAACCCAAGTTTATATTTATAAAATAAATTAGCAAAATAATAATCCATTTTAAAAGCGGAACTCAATAACTTCAATTCTAAGTAACCCAAGTTACAAATCAAAGACTTAATCATTCAAAGTTAATATAAATTTAGGGACTAAATTGTACTTTAACCAATTAGGGACTAAACTGTACTTTTACCAATTAGGGACTAAACTGTACTTTTGCCATTTAGGGACTAAATTGTAAATTAGCTAATTTGATATCCGAATACAATTTAATAGCTCTTGTTTTATAATTAAAACAAAATATAAAGTTATTAACCAAAAACTTATTTAAATAAGTTATAAAACTCGTTTAGGGACTAAATTGTAATTTAACCATTTTCGTATTAAATTGACATACGAATATAATACAATTACCCGAGTAATTATGTTTAACTTAGATTATAAAAATCTCGTAAAAAAATATCAATTGTAATTTATAATCAAATACAATTTATTATAGAATATAAGTAACTTAAGAACCTAATCATTTCAAACTAAAAAGATGGTGACCAAAATGGCATATTTCTCATCTTCTTCAATCAAACAAGAACAAACCCGCCAAAATGAACCTTGCAGCAAACATAATTTCCAAGCCAAAACCTTAAGATTCAAACCAAATATTCACACACCCTAAGCTATTAAGATTCATGCTATCAATTATCAATCCAACAACAACACAATACATTACCAATACCATCTTAAACATCAAACATCAAGAATCTAACAAAACGTTACTGTCAAATTCTAACTTTCCGAGGACGAAGAACGAAATGGAAGAAAATGAATCGATTACTCAATGAAATCATAACCTAACAATTAACCCAAGAGATCTATAAGCCAAACAATCAAATCCATGGCCAAAGGAAAGCAAAAATGGTTCGGCAGAAACCACAAAACCAAAACAGAAAATATAAAGCTTTAAAACGGAAACCGTACGGCGATTGAAACGAGATCGACTACGTACCGTTTAGCAAAACCGAGATAGGGAAACGAAGGTACGTGAGTCTAGAACGTCTGGAATCAAACGGTTTCAATTCTTATCTAGAAACGAACTCACACGGATCAGAAAACCAAAGTGTGTTCAAAGCATGAAATCTGAAAATCAAAGGAATTATAAACACTTACTGAACAACGATCTTTGGAGGATGATAACGGATTCAATACTCAGCGAATGAACAAACGAAAAGTGGCTAGGGTTAGTTTGCAGTGTGATCTAGGTTTTCTGTTTAGAAGTCGACTTAAAATAACGCAAGGAAACGGGCCGAAAACGAGATCGAAAAGGGCTGGGCGAAGGGGTCAAATGGGCTGCGTGTTTCCCGAACGGGAATAGCCTTTCAGGACATGATTCCCGTTCGGGAATGCCTGGTCTCGAACGAGACCAGGCCCAAAAATGAGATTCCCGTTCGGGACTTTCAATTCCCGAACGGGAATGGTCCAAATCTATTTTTTTTTCTTTTTAATTAATTCAAAAACAAATGGTTTAATCAATTAAAATCAACCTTAATCCAACCAACTCGAACCAAACCACTAATATCGAAAATACTTCAAAACGACCGGAAAAATGTCGAAAGTTAAATGTAATAAAATGTAAAATTTTACGGGATATTACATTCTCCCCAACTAATTAAAAAATTCGTCCTCAAATTTAAATAAAACTATCGACATACCACATAACATAAAGTTACACATCCAGTTAAACAAAATGTACAAAGCCGATAAGAAAACACATCCACAAGATACCTATCGTAAATTAGGACAACAAAATATAACGAAACTGCACACGACCTCTGTCATTAAATAACAGATCAAAACCAAGAAACCAACCCACTGTCGTTGATGGTATTCCATGACCAACGGCATACGCACGCGCGTAAGCAAAATTTAACAGGTTGTCCCTCAAAACAATCCAAAACCTTCAGTTGCAAAAACTGAACACACTCAAAGGTCACCAAAGTACTAACACAACTTCCACTAGGCATAACGATAACATAACTCTAGGGCAGTTCAACTAAGATACAACAAGCTCTACTACCCAACACTCGGCTAATATACTAGGATAATTAAGATCCAATCTCCAATCGCATAACCGACACTGGCTCGCAATATAAGCGATCACAACACACTTATGCACCAAATCCTGTTTCTAGCAGTAGATGCTCCAACTCATAATAACACAATTTATTCAACTGAGAGTCACCATTTTTCTATACCGGAGTGGTTTCCAAAGCCAGCTCGAAACTCATCTATTACAAAATCCTCATTATCATACATGGTTAAGCGTTAAGCTCAACTATAGCTCTACAACTCCAAACTCTTTTGCCTCAAACAAAACAATAACATTGCAATATAGTTGATAAAATCTATCATTCCTAAACCCTTACTTCCTTTTACTTATAGCATCTCTACTTCAAAATGACCGATAACAAAACCCAATAACTTCAGAAAATATTTCGGTTCCAAAACAAACATGATAATAATCATCTAATCCTAACGATTGGTACCAGCTCGATAATACTATTAACTTGTGAATCCACAACACAAAAACTCGTAACGCAATTCAAAGAAAAGCGAACATCTCTCATGAATACAAAATAAATTTCTATATCAATTATAAACAATATCCATCATAATGATTCTTCCAATCACTCAGAAACATAACGCCATGACTACTCTGCACATTGACTGCATCTGACAACATAAAATTTGTCACCCTTACCAAGGGTTCAACAAATGACCCAACGATATCCATTATTACGATAATACCCTCTATAACAAAATCAATCAACCTATTTTAGTTGTCGAAACCTATTAACCGCGATTTCGATTTTTAAATCAACTACCTCATATAACAAAATCGAATTCAAATCCTCAAAATTATTCAATCAATTGACTACAGCCTCGTATACAACGAGAGATCAATACGATCAGATTGTTAGTTATGCTCAAAACCAACTCCTGTGGGTATAAAATCTTTTAATATCAAATATTTTATACACAAAAAGAATTTCCACTTTGATTAAAAGACTCTACGTATTCATAGTCTGGTCAGTTACTAACTTGGGTTCAATGTGTTGAGATGTCTTCTTATTACACGATTCTTATATTGATTTGTTTTTGTTTTTGTTTCTTTGTTCATTTATCTTCTGTAAACTTCAAAATTTTTGTTTATTACCTGGGCATAGTTGGTTTCTTATTTGGTAATGGGCGGGAGTCCATTTTTTTCTTATTGGTTAGTTTTTTTATTATTCAAAGGTTAATGAATAATTAAATACCAATTTTAAAATCGGGCTTTCAGTTATCGTTTTAAATTTCGATAATATCATTTAAATATAAAAATAATATTAGTATCGATTATAATTTAAATTGTTTTTGATTACAATATTTTGAAAATAATAATTTATTTTGTAATATTTTAAATGAATGATTACTTGGGTAATCGTCAATATTAATAAGTGGCTTGGTGTGCCAATTTGGCTTATTTACATTTTAGTCTTTTATTAAATTATTTTAGTAAGGTATTTTGCCGGTGATTATTGATTACTTGGGTTTCAAGCTATTGAGTTCCATTTTGATATTTGATTAATATTTTATCAAATTATAATTATAAACTGTGGTTTATAATTCTGGATTAATGATTGGGTCGGGTTAGACTTGGATCGCCCGACATTTGGGATTACCTTGGTAGTTTTGGAAACTCTGCTAACCCACTATTTGAGGAATTGATTTTAATTATTATTTAAATAATATTTAAATAAGATTTTCAGATTAGATTTTAAAGTGTGAACTCAATAGACTTGAATTACTTTAAGGCTTTATAAATTATTGGGAATTGTGTTTCTCTCTATGACTTTTATCTGTCTTATTATTTGTGCTAGTCCTACGTGGTGTCTAGTATTCTTAGAGTTATGGGTTGGAGTGATTTTAACTTATAATTTATTTATTAGACTCATCGACTACTCGCGCTCCAGAGTCGAACCAGGGTTAGCTGTTTGCCAAGGTTCACGTGGATAAGCAAGCAGTGAGTTTGTAGTGCTATTTACCACTTTATTAAGTACCGCATCATATTTTAATATTATAAATGCTTTTGAACTGTTTTTACGGATTATGGATCTGGATTGAAACGAGCTACTCGATAGGCTTGTATCGATACTGTTTGCACCTGTAAGTACTCTGGGAAACGGCAGACTAAAGTCTTGCTTACGCTGGTATATATATATATGACGAGGATTTGTTCCCGTCCACTCTGGGTTTATCAGTATGCTATGTCATACTTACGCTGGGATCATTTCAATATTGTTTTCCATAATCATATTATATTAGTATAAAATGTTTTGATTTAAGGGTTTTAAACTTAATAAATATAAATAGTATTGCGAACTCATCTCAGTATATCTGACCCCGTTGTTTTCCCAAATTTTCCAGGTTTATGATTTGAAAGCTGGTCCACTCCGATTCTTTTGATTCCTCGGAGGTTTTTATGTTATTTAAACTAATTTATGTTTTCGAACTCTTAGACCGCAGTTGTACTAGTTTATTTATTACATTTGATATTACACTTTGTGATTGTCGATATATTCGATTATTTATATTTGGCATGATTACTCTGGATTACGATATTGTTATATATAAGGAATGCTGTTGAACATTTAAGATATTTAAGTATTTATATTAGATCTATAATATAAATTGCTAGACCTAGGTTGGAGTCTCGGTTGCCCCCGAGCAATTTTCTGCAGGTTTAAATGTTTATTTTGATTTCCGCGAGGCTTGCTACGGGTTTTGGTACAACCATACCCATACCCTAGCGCCGGTCACGATTCATGAAATTGGGTCGTGACAAAGTCGGTATCAGAGCTTTGGTTTTAAACCAAGGCCATTGCTTGTTATGTGTTTACTCTGTTAAGTTGTTATTGAGTCATAGGTACTACTGCGGAATTAGGTTCACGTCTTGTCATTGAAACGTCATCTTTTGATTTTAAAACTTTCTGCCAACACCGATAGGATTGCGTCAAGTCAGTCATTGATTATGCTTTGATTTGATGTTTTTATTTTACTATATTGATGTTATTTCACTTGGGTGAATTAATTACTTTTGATTTCTCAGGAAATCTTATGTTGGTAATTTTCCTTATGTCATACTTGGGTATGATGTTAGTTGCCTTATCTTGATGATGTTGCTCTTCACTTGGGTTATATATGTTGGCTGTTATGCTTTAAGGATGTTGTTGACGTTAAATTATTTTGTGAGTACTTTTGATTTGGCCGAGAGCCTTGATTTAAAAAAAATGATATTTGTCTGGATTTGAAACTATTTTGAGTTTAAATGATTTTTGACCGAAAAATCTTTTTACACGTTTATGAATTACGTTGTTGGCTACGTATTAGTTTTAAAATTACCTTAAGGAGATGAATTTTTCCTAACTGGTGTTTTGATGCAAAAAGTCAAAAGGATAGTCTAGACACTACACCCTAAAATATTATTTTAAGTATCTGCCAGTAAAAAAAAATTAAATGAAATTCATATATTTCAAAAATTGTGTATTTGATTAAAGATTGAAAAAAAAAGTTGTTCTTTTAAAATAAAATGAATTTCTCTTATTTTAAAAAATTGAAGTGCTACATCTGAATCGTTGTTTCCAAAACGACGATTTTCGAAATAAAATTATTTAAAAAAAAAGAAATATCATTTTGACATTTTAATTTTACATTTGTGATTTTACCATTTGTAGTTTTTCAGTACTTTAGTGTTGTTGGTCATGACTGCGAATTGCTAATTTTGAATGAAATTTGTACTTCTGAAAAGACTGTTAAAGAATAATTGTTTTTCACTCGGGCGATGAGTCTGATGTTGTTATTGTGTTACGTCGAGCTTCTTATATTGAAAATATTAAGATATGTTTTGAAATGCGTTTTTCGGACTTGAAATGTTTGTATACTTTTTACAATTGGTTATTAGGGGTTTGACTTGGGTCACCCAAATTAGGAGTTGAGCTTGGAAGTGGTAATCACTCGGCTAACTCGGCAATTTTAATTTGAGGCGTTTGGGAACAATTATATCTAATGTTTTATAAAATAGGTTTTCCGGAAAATGAATTTTAACACTGTGGGGCTTGACATAAACTTGAAACCTATTTTGTAAATACTATCTTTCGAAATTGGTTTTATTGCGTACTTTTGATCAGTATCACAATTCGTTTATTCTGAGTTGATGTTTTGAACATATTATTACACGATTTAATGTTTTAATCATTGTTGGGCTATTTAAGATTACTACCATGTCGGTAGGAATTCGTGGATCATATAAGACGTTGCGTGCTTAATCTTTTGAAATTATTTTGGTTATCTATCCTAATGAGATGTTGAGTTACCAGTAAAAAGAAATTCTTGTGTTTTGAAATATTATGTTTGGTCTGGTGTTAACAAGCAATTATTTCAAAATGATATTTTATGAGATGAACCATTGTTTTAAGAATTTAACGTTGAACTTATTTTATCATGTTGTAGTATGCCAGCATTTTAAATTTTTGGGATTTACAGAATAGATGTTTGAAATCAAAGATTTCTCACATGAGTTTTAAATTACCGTTTAGCGGTTGGTTTAAGTTGAGTTTCCAAATTTGAAAGGCTGGAAATTTTATTAAAATACTTTTCCGGATTTACAAATATTTTAAATACGTTTTATAAACAGTTGTTTTGGGTTTGACTTGGGTCACCCAAATTTAGGAGTTGAGCTTGGTAGTTGTAATGACTCGGCTAGCTCGATGATTTTTATAGTTTGAGATACTTGGGTATCCGTTTAAAAGCAACTAATAAATAAGAAGAGACTTTTACAGACAATGATTTTGTTTTAGCCGTGGGGCTCAACAAATATTTGGAAGTTTTCATATTCGACTTTAAATTTCAAAACGAATTTTAAAGCATACTATTAAAGGATGATAAAATTACATGATGATTTTGTAATGAGATTTTAAAGAAATGTTGTGGCATGTCCCGATTTGTCTTTTAAATATGTTTGGGTTAATTGTGTTCAATGGCATGCTTGGGTGAATTGTGGTTCATAGAATTCGTAATCTGTTGGTAATAAAATTTGTTGTATAACTCGCTTGTCTGTTGGACTAAGTTGATTGTTTTGTTTTGTCTCTTCGTGCGGAGTAGCACGTGGGATGATTTATTTCATGCGGTTATAGTAGATACCTGATTTTTAGTTTGATTGTGGGTTAAACTTTGTTCAGACCCCGTGTTGATGTAGTATCAACTAAGGATAAGTTGAGTTTGCTATTTTGTTATATTGAAACGAAATCTTTGGATTTCGATATCGAGGAAGATGAGGGAAATATTCCCTTGGATTGGTTGATGATTTCTGATTGTCTTAGAACGGATATTGGAAACTCTGAACCGAGAAGATAGATCGGTGTATTAATACACTGGTGTTTCCATCAAGTCGGATGATGCGATGCGGGAGCTAGCGGTAATTTTTTTTGGGAGGAACGTATTGATGTGTTATTTCCTTGGGAATGAGTTTCAATTAGGGTTGAGGTTAGTTGGATAATTATACGGAAGAGTTGAAATGAAATTTTAGGTTAAATTGTTATAGCATCGAATGTTGCTAGGTTCAAGCTAGAAATTTTGAGGAATACTTTGAGGTTATCGAGTGCACATCTCACAGAGTGTAACGTCTAGCAAAGGTTTGATTGTGAAATGAATTTCAAAGGTTGATTTGCTAAAATATTTTAACACGTAATTGTGCCCAGACATATCATGAACATGCATTTTGAATGTCACGAATAGGATTGCATTGAACACTGAGTATGTTCACTAAATAAAAGATAAATTAATAATTGATACATGCATAATAGTACATGCATCACATGCATAGAAATGATTAGGGTTAGATGCAACTCTTTGGGGATGGGAGATGTCATCACCCTGGCGCACAATTATGTAAAATGGATTTTTTGATAAAGTGTTTTGAGAAATATGTTTTGAAACGAGCTCGCGAGTCACACTGTGATAAATGTGTTTGTAAAGTTGTCGAATTTCAAATAATTTTGAAACTGTTACCGAAATGTAGCTAGACAAATACTCTGTGATGATGGTTGTGAATTTTGGACGATTACTTAGTTAGGAATCGATCTGCGTCTTCAGAACTCTTGTGCTTCTTAAAAAGTAATGATGGCTTGAGGTTTGCGCTCGAGATTTGAGTTGTGCTAAAAAGCGGAATAGAGTAATTTAGAATAGAAATCTTTCGTGATAATTTCCAATTTGTGATTTAAGGATTTGTGGTTTAAGGATGTTGGTTATGCTCATGTGTGTATATACACTACGTTTTTAAAGGAAACTTTATCTTTTCAGATTTGAAATTGTCCAAGTATTTTGGTATATGAATATAAAGGTATTTTCATAAATAAGGAGATTTGTATTGTTAAATTTTACTCTTCTGAGTAAAGGAAGGATTTTTATCAAATTAGTTTCAAAAGAAATGGTAATTTTGTGGGCTTAACGATTTCTTCAAATTGTGTTTTTATTTACAAATTAAGATTTGTAAGTGACAATAAAATTTTATTGTTTTAAAAAAAATCAATGTATATTTTCAATATGAAGGATGTTTCCACGGTTTGTGTATTTTGGAAATGGGGATAATTTGATTTTAGCAAGTTTGGATTAAAGAGGACATAAATTTTGTCAATTTACTGTTTTATAAATTTACAAACGCATTGAAAAGTAAAGGGAAAATTTCAAATTCAAAATGCGAATATTTTGAAAATTTTCAAGGGTTTATAAACCGATGGATTTTCAACGGTAAAGGTATTTCGATATTGAATGCAAAAGGAGGTGTAAGACGTCAAGTTTTTTTTTAAAAGAGAAGTGGAAAATTTGTATATAAACTGTTTTGTATTAAAAGATTTTATACCCCCAAGGGTTGGTTTTGAGCATAACTAACAATCCTGTCGTAGTAAACTGGTCGCGATTCATGAAAATGGGTCGTGACAAATTTTTATAGTCAATTGATTAAATAATTTTGAGAATTTGAGTTCAATTTGGTTATATGAGATAGTTGATTTGAGAATCGGGAATCGCGGTTAACAGGTTCGACAACCATGATTGGTTGATCGATTTTGTTAATTGATGGAATTATTGTAATGTCTTGTTATCGTCTGAGTCAGTGGTTGAACCCTTGGTGAGAGAAGCAAAATATTTTTTTAAGTTGTGAGGTGTAGTCGAGGATCATTGTAATTGATATTGTTTATTATTAATCTGGAGTTTCTATTATTATGAGTTAAATTCACGTTTTCTTGGGAAAAACGGTATGCGTCTTGTGTTTTTATGATTCACAAGTTAATGGTATTATCGAGTTGGTATTAATCATTAGGATTGGATGATTAGTATAGTATTTGATGAGGAACTGAAATATTATTTGAAGTTTACTGGGTTTTGTTATTGATTATTTCGATGTCGAGATGTTATAAGTGAAAGTAAGTAAGTGTTTTAGAACGATAGATTTTTATCAGCTATGTTTGCAGTATCCTTGTGTTGTTTGAGGCAAAAGAGCTTGCAATTGTAGAACTATAGACGAGTTAAGGGCTTGATCTTGTATTTTGATATTAAAGATTTTATAATTATTAATATTCGAGGTGGTTTTGGAAGCCATTCCGGTAAAGAGCATTTGTGACTATTAGTTAGAAAATTGTGGATTATTCAACTGTGTTGATCGAGCAATCGTTGGAGCACCTAGTTGTTAGACTCAGAATTTTGCGCATACGTGTGTTGTAACCGTTTAAAGTGCGAATCAGTATCAGATTTAAAATTCGAGGTCGAATTTTCCATAGGTTGTGGAGAATGTAATACCCCATATGTTTTTGGCGTGTTTCGTCTTGTGTTGACTTTCTCTGGGTGGAAAATTTGATTAGAGTTATCATCGAAAGAGATTTGAGATTTGTTCTTGATTATCCTAAGTATTTCAATCGAGCTTTATGTGGGAGAGTTTGTATTCCTTCGTTTGATTTCACCTAGAAAGGGCGATATCATTTTATGTTAAGTGGAAGTTAGTATTAAGGCTTTTGCGACCTTTTAAGATTGTTTGGTTATGAAAGTTGTGGTTTTGCGTTATCGTTCGAGGAACAACCTGTTGAGTTTTGCTTACGCAAGTGCGTTGGTCGTTAAGCACAGAGTACTAATGATTTTAGTCGGGTTGGTTTTTGATTAAAGATTATTCTTAAAAGATCGGGTTCGTTGCAGTGTTGTTGATTATTGTTCTTGTTACGTTGGGTATCTTGTTGATACGTTTTCATATCAGTCTTGTGCATTTGTTCAGCTAGACGTGTAGTTTTATGCTATGTTGTTCGATAGTTATATTTGTTTTAAAAATCGAGGACGATTTTGTTTTAAGTTGGGGAGAATGTAATACCCCGTGTTTTTCCGGCTAGTTCCGATGAACTTTCCAATATACCTGGATTTGTTTGAGTTGGTTTGACTTCTCGAAAGCATGGTTTGAAGGTTCATGACCTCTTGAATGATGTTTTATGATGTTTTGAGTGTTGTTTGGGTCATCGGATCGATTCTGAGCTTAAAGTCAAATTTCACATTTTTCCTTCTTGGGCAGAAAAGTTAGCGGTCGCCAACTTTAGTTAGCGGTCGCCAACTACTTTGCGGTCGCGAACTATAGTTCGCGGTCGCCAACTTGCACTGTACAGTTCGCCGTTTTTCTATAAATACCACCTTATTCGACCTAAATCAATTTTGAACTTTTCTTAAAACCCTATTGCGGCTGTCACTCTCAGATTATCATCTCCTATTGATTCCTCAACCTATTTTCTTCAATTGTAAGTATTTTAATCAACTATTTCAACATTTAATCCCTTAAAACTCATTCAATCGACTTCTTATTAATTATTCTCTATTATATGTTGCTATAGGCTGAATTGAGTTATTATTTTTCTGGGTTTTCTCTATTGGATCATTATTAATCTATTTCAAGAGGTTAGTGGTTCTAATCCTTTGCTTTGAATTGTAGAGATTGTTAGATATTGGTTTACTTTATTACTTTGGGTGATATAGCATGTTGTATATTCTGTTTTGACTTGATTGAAATCTGAGATTTCATACTTTGGGTGTTGTTGTTGTTAATTGTTGATGTTCTTACTTGATTAGCTTGGAATCATTGTTTAGACTAAGGGCTATGTGATTTGGTATGTGGTTATGAATTAAATTATGTTTCTCTTTCTATAAAAATCTGGAAATACGTATATAAATTGGTAATAGGTGGCTAGTTAAGAATCTTACATTGGGTGACTTGAGATCATTGGCTAGACTTAAGTGTGGTACTAAATTGTAGGTTTCTATAAGTAATCCGATGTTTTAAAGGCATATAAATGTGGCTGGAAATTATCTTTTCAAAAGGGTTATTTTGATAGTTCTAATACGTTGGGCTAATTGATTGAATTGGAAATTGTTGCACAAATCGTTTATAAGTTAAGATAAGTTACCATTGTTTTGATAGTGGATTAAAAAGGTAATTTCAAATCTGAATTGGTTAGTTTGTAAGTGTTCATAATCATTGTTGTATCTATTTAAAGTGATTTAACACGTTGTGTTTATTTGGGTAATCTTTTGCCAAGTGTTGGCTTAAGTGTTGGCGTGTTGTTACAATTGGATTGTTAGTGATGTTAAGTGTTGAGTTCCTTTGTTTCAAGTTAATATTATTATAAAGATATTCCGGATTTTTAAATTTGGTTTATACATTGGTTTTGGGTGGGTTAGACTTTGGTCGCCTGACATGTGGGAAGAAATTGAGCATAGTGATGACTCAGTTGACTCACTACTTTGGAATCACTTATTTGAAATAAAGTTGATTTGGGTTTTTGCCCACTCCGGTTTATGTTTTAAAGGTCGGGAACTTAACTTAACATGACTTGTTGTTGGCTTGTTATTTTATTGAGTATTGTGTTTATTTTGATGGGCTTTACCTTGACTTGTCGTTTGTGCTAGTCCTATGTGGTGTCTAGTACTCTTTAGAGTTAGGGTATGTTTTTAATTATTATTTATACCTTGTTTAGACCCGTCGACCGTTCGTACTTCGGAGACGAACCATGATTCGATTGCTTGCGAGGTTGTCACGTGGATTAGCAAGCAGTGAGTTTGTACTTACTATTTACCGCTTTATTAGGTAAATTGTTATTTTAATATATAAATATATAATGTATATGTATATTTCGAACTGTTTTTCCATTATGGCTTTTAGTTGGAACATGCTACCTAATGGGCATCATTAGGACTGCGTGCGCACCGGTATAGATCTGGGTAAGGTATATATGGAAATGTGGCAACTCGGTGTGAGCATAGCTCTCGGGACCAGGTAGAGTAACTCGGTGTAGCTCAGCTCTCGGGACTCTGGTATAAGTGTGGTCAGTGGTAACTCGGTGTAGCTCAGCTCTCGGGACCAGACCTATTGGATTGTGATATTTATTAGAATTGTGGATTAGGGTTCCAACTATTATCCGTAATATCGTTATTAAATGTTTTAAACGGTTTTAAAGGTTTTCCACTTAATAAATGTAGATAGTGGTATAAACTCATCTCAGTATATCTGACCCCGTTGTTTTCCCAATTTTCCCCAGGGTTATGATCTGAGAGAGTCTGGTGATCTCCGCATTTACTTTTCCTCGGAGGTTCCATTTATTTTAATAAAACTGTAAAATTGTTTTATTCTTAGACCGCAGTAGTAACTAGACGTCTTTATTGTTATTATATCTTTGTCGGATTGGTTCGACTGGTTTTATTGCTTTGGCATGTTATATCATTTACTTGGGTTTATGATAAATCTATTTTAGACTCGGAATTGGATAAGCTTGTTATATTAACTGATGAATATTATAACTGCTAGATTTAGGCTGAAGTCTCGATTGCCCCCGAGCATTGGTTTTCTGCAGGTATAATTGAATTGTATGTTTAAGGAAGGCTAGCTACGGGTTTCGGTACTACATTACCCATACCCTAGCGCCGGTCGCGATTCATGAAAATGGGTCGTGACAAGTTAAGTTTTATTTCCTCTCATTTTACCTTACGTCTCCTTCCCTATTTGAAGTCGTTTTAAACCCTAAATTATTCCTATCAATCCTTCCAACCCTAGCCGTCACAAATATATTCATATTGCTCTGAAAATCAACGACTTAATCGCTCTGTTCTTGGCTTGAAATTGGTAAGTTCTTATCTCTTAATTTTCTGCTTATTTTCGATAATCGTCACTTCCGTTTCTCAATCCGTTCGCTTTCATTTTAGCAATCATTTGAGATTCGATTTGTCACCACATCGGCTTACCTTGTCCTCTTTGATCCTAAAGCGTTGGAATCGATTTCGGTACGTAAATCTCTCCGTTTGATCGTTGTTACGGTTCATCGTTTTTGATAGTTCTTGGTTGTTTTGTTTGGTGGATTGCTGACGAATTCTTGGCTGTGATTTAAGGCATGATTCTTGTTGTGTTTAGGCTTTAATCTCATGTTGTTATTGGGTTATGATCATTGTTCATGTTGGTTTGTTCTTGACTGCCGTTGTTCTTATTATTATTGATGCCAAAGTGTTCTACATTGTTGAAGTTGTTCGTTTATTTATTTGAATTCTGATATTATTTATTGCATTAATGATTCATAGTCTGGTCAGTTACTAACTTGGGTTCAATGTGTTGAGATGTCTTCTTATTACACGATTCTTATATTGATTTGTTTTTGTTTTTGTTTCTTTGTTCATTTATCTTCTGTAAACTTCAAAATTTTTGTTTATTACCTGGGCATAGTTGGTTTCTTATTTGGTAATGGGCGGGAGTCCATTTTTTTCTTATTGGTTAGTTTTTTTATTATTCAAAGGTTAATGAATAATTAAATACCAATTTTAAAATCGGGCTTTCAGTTATCGTTTTAAATTTCGATAATATCATTTAAATATAAAAATAATATTAGTATCGATTATAATTTAAATTGTTTTTGATTATAATATTTTGAAAATAATAATTTATTTTGTAATATTTTAAATGAATGATTACTTGGGTAATCGTCAATATTAATAAGTGGCTTGGTGTGCCAATTTGGCTTATTTACAATTTAGTCTTTTATTAAATTATTTTAGTAAGGTATTTTGCCGGTGATTATTGATTACTTGGGTTTCAAGCTATTGAGTTCCATTTTGATATTTGATTAATATTTTATCAAATTATAATTATAAACTGTGGTTTATAATTCTGGATTAATGATTGGGTCGGGTTAGACTTGGATCGCCCGACATTTGGGATTACCTTGGTAGTTTTGGAAACTCTGCTAACCCACTATTTGAGGAATTGATTTTAATTATTATTTAAATAATATTTAAATAAGATTTTCAGATTAGATTTTAAAGTGTGAACTCAATAGACTTGAATTACTTTAAGGCTTTATAAATTATTGGGAATTGTGTTTCTCTCTATGACTTTTATCTGTCTTATTATTTGTGCTAGTCCTACGTGGTGTCTAGTATTCTTAGAGTTATGGGTTGGAGTGATTTTAACTTATAATTTATTTATTAGACTCATCGACTACTCGCGCTCCAGAGTCGAACCAGGGTTAGCTGTTTGCCAAGGTTCACGTGGATAAGCAAGCAGTGAGTTTGTAGTGCTATTTACCACTTTATTAAGTACCGCATCATATTTTAATATTATAAATGCTTTTGAACTGTTTTTACGGATTATGGATCTGGATTGAAACGAGCTACTCGATAGGCTTGTATCGATACTGTTTGCACCTGTAAGTACTCTGGGAAACGGCAGACTAAAGTCTTGCTTACGCTGGTATATATATATATGACGAGGATTTGTTCCCGTCCACTCTGGGTTTATCAGTATGCTATGTCATACTTACGCTGGGATCATTTCAATATTGTTTTCCATAATCATATTATATTAGTATAAAATGTTTTGATTTAAGGGTTTTAAACTTAATAAATATAAATAGTATTGCGAACTCATCTCAGTATATCTGACCCCGTTGTTTTCCCAAATTTTCCAGGTTTATGATTTGAAAGCTGGTCCACTCCGATTCTTTTGATTCCTCGGAGGTTTTAATGTTATTTAAACTAATTTATGTTTTCGAACTCTTAGACCGCAGTTGTACTAGTTTATTTATTACATTTGATATTACACTTTGTGATTGTCGATATATTCGATTATTTATATTTGGCATGATTACTCTGGATTACGATATTGTTATATATAAGGCATGCTGTTGAACATTTAAGATATTTAAGTATTTATATTAGATCTATAATATAAATTGCTAGACCTAGGTTGGAGTCTCGGTTGCCCCCGAGCAGTTTTCTGCAGGTTTAAATGTTTATTTTGATTTCCGCGAGGCTTGCTACGGGTTTTGGTACAACCATACCCATACCCTAACGCCGGTCACGATTCATGAAATTGGGTCGTGACAAAGTCGGTATCAGAGCTTTGGTTTTAAACCAAGGCCATTGCTTGTTATGTGTTTACTCTGTTAAGTTGTTATTGAGTCATAGGTACTACTGCGGAATTAGGTTCACGTCTTGTCATTGAAACGTCATCTTTTGATTTTAAAACTTTCTGCCAACACCGATAGGATTGCGTCAAGTCAGTCATTGATTATGCTTTGATTTGATGTTTTTATTTTACTATATTGATGTTATTTCACTTGGGTGAATTAATTACTTTTGATTTCTCAGGAAATCTTATGTTGGTAATTTTCCTTATGTCATACTTGGGTATGATGTTAGTTGCCTTATCTTGATGATGTTGCTCTTCACTTGGGTTATATATGTTGGCTGTTATGCTTTAAGGATGTTGTTGACGTTAAATTATTTTGTGAGTACTTTTGATTTGGCCGAGAGCCTTGATTTAAAAAAAATGATATTTGTCTGGATTTGACACTATTTTGAGTTTAAATGATTTTTGACCGAAAAATCTTTTTACACGTTTATGAATTACGTTGTTGGCTACGTATTAGTTTTAAAATTACCTTAAGGAGATGAATTTTTCCTAACTGGTGTTTTGATGCAAAAAGTCAAAAGGATAGTCTAGACACTACACCCTAAAATATTATTTTAAGTATCTTCCAATAAAAAAAAATTAAATGAAATTCATATATTTCAAAAATTGTGTATTTGATTAAAGATTGAAAAAAAAAGTTGTTCTTTTAAAATAAAATGAATTTCTCTTTTTTAAAAAATTGAAGTGCTACATCTGAATCGTTGTTTCCAAAACGACGATTTTCGAAATAAAATTATTTAAAAAAAAAGAAATATCATTTTGACATTTTAATTTTACATTTGTGATTTTACCATTTGTAGTTTTTCAGTACTTTAGTGTTGTTGGTCATGACTGCGAATTGCTAATTTTGAATGAAATTTGTACTTCTGAAAAGACTGTTAAAGAATAATTGTTTTTCACTCGGGCGATGAGTCTGATGTTGTTATTGTGTTACGTCGAGCTTCTTATATTGAAAATATTAAGATATGTTTTGAAATGCGTTTTTCGGACTTGAAATGTTTGTATACTTTTTACAATTGGTTATTAGGGGTTTGACTTGGGTCACCCAAATTAGGAGTTGAGCTTGGAAGTGGTAATCACTCGGCTAACTCGGCAATTTTAATTTGAGGCGTTTGGGAACAATTATATCTAATGTTTTATAAAATAGGTTTTCCGGAAAATGAATTTTAACACTGTGGGGCTTGACATAAACTTGAAACCTATTTTGTAAATACTATCTTTCGAAATTGGTTTTATTGCGTACTTTTGATCAGTATCACAATTCGTTTATTCTGAGTTGATGTTTTGAACATATTATTACACGATTTAATGTTTTAATCATTGTTGGGCTATTTAAGATTACTACCATGTCGGTAGGAATTCGTGGATCATATAAGACGTTGCGTGCTTAATCTTTTGAAATTATTTTGGTTATCTATCCTAATGAGTAGTTGTTTTACTGCAAGATGCTTTAGTGCTTTTCGGTTGTGTGATTAATTCTTGATATATATTACTATGTTATCATTATTGTATCTTGTGTTTGATTAAGTTAAGCCATATCAGTTTTTGTCCTCGTTGACCTCATTGTGTGGAGTAGCACGTGAGAGTATTCCTCGCTAGTTTTCTTTGGCTTAATTTTGGTATTGGTGTCGATGTGCGATTCGAACCTTCGTTTTCTTTTACCCTGCGATTAGTTTTGATGGTATAATTGTTTTAGCCGGATCTAGCGTTTGACCCTGGAAATCGAAGTAATTGATTTTCTTATCATTAAATTTGAGGAGCGATTCTCAAGAGCTGTTTGCAGATTCGAATTCTGAATCTGTCCTGGTCTGAGGAAGGCGATATGAGTTATATTACTCAGCACTGGTGGAATAATTCTTCTCATGAGTGTTTTCCTCGTGCGTGGAAATTTTGAGCGTTATGCGTTTTTACGTCGGGCTCGTTTGTGATAAATTGTAGTATCAAAATCTTTCGGCTTTTGACATTCTGGAAAAGAATGTGGAAAGTGTGTTAGAGGTTGATCGGTGTAGTAATATACCGGTGTTCTCTTTAAGTAGATCAGTGATTTACAAAAACTGATAGTGGAGCTGTGAAGGTGGTCGTGTTGCTTTGTTGTCTTTGGAAAATCTTCAATTTGTTCGAGGTGGAATTCGTTGCTAGGTAAAATTTTAGTTCCATTGTTGATGTGAGAGAATTCATTAATGACGATTCCGATTGGTGGACTTAGATAATGGAGGTGGACAAATATATCAAGATAGACGAGTGCACGTCTCACAGAGTGTAATGTCTAGAAAATATTTCGAATAAAAAAATTGATTTCAAATGTTAACTTCTTAAAGAAATTGAATGTTTTTTTTATCACGTAATTGTGCTCAGACATGTCATGAACATGCATTTGAAATGCCACGAATAGGAAACTACATTGAACATTGTGTATGATCATTAATTAAAAGAGAAATAAATAATTGATACATACATTTAGAACATTCATCACGACATTAAATTATTAGGGTTGAATGCAACTCTTTGGTGATGAGAGTTGTCATCACCCTGACGCACAATTATGTAAAATAAATTTTATCAGTGGGATTTTTTTTAGAAAAATATTTTTCTATAAACTCGCGAGTCATATTGTGAAAATGGTGTTTAAAAAGTTATTAAATTTCAAACGTTTTTGAATTTTTTTTAATTGGTTGGAAACTAGACAAATACTCTATAATGACGATAGTGATTTAAGAGGAATCGTATTATAAGGATTTATTCTATATTGTTGGAGTATTAGAGTCTGGTAAATAGGAGCTATGGTTATGAGTTGCACTCGAGGTTTAGTTGTGGTAAGTGCGGAAGAATATTGAGTTCGGATTAAAGAATTTTGTCAGCTCATAGTATGCATTTGAGGATTCTTGATTTAAGGAAATTGGTTATGCTCTGCATGTCTATTTACACTGAAAAATTTAACAGAAATTTTTGTTTTTACAGATTCGATTTCTGTACAAAACGTATTGATGCCGATGTGGAAATTTTTCGTAAATAATGGAATTCTTTTTTTTACTAAATAAATAAAGGAATTCTTATATTGTGAAATTTTAACTTTTTGAGAAGTGATGAAACTTTATCAGTTTTGAATAAAAAAATGGATTTTAAGATTTTCTAAGTGAACGATTTTATAAAATCATGAAATTATGTGAAAGTAAGGTTTGATTATGATTTCAGATTGAGAGTGATTTATTATGTTAATGCGTTAATGAAACTAGAGGATTTTCTTTTCAACGGGTTAATTATTTTCGGTTGAAAATGAAATTAAACTTGAGGTGCTAGTAATTTCAAATTAAAGGCGGATGGTGTTATTATATTTGTGTTTACGGAAAGCGTTTTTCTATAAAAAATTATTTTGAGCATAACCAATAAACCGTTTAATTAAGATTTGATCTAAATGATCTTCGGTAGGGTTCGAGATTTTAGTAATTCAAAATAAATTTTTACGATAAAAAAAATAAAAAATTTGTTGTCAAGAGTTTAAGTTATGTATTCCTTAGAAATTAGTGTGCTTCTTACGCCTGGGATCGAAAAGTTGGTGAAATTATTGAACTGATCTTAGTTAGTTGAACCGAGACGATTATAGTGGTATTTAGTTTCCGTCGTTATTTTGTGAGAGCATATTCGATCAGAATGACTTTTTGTTTTGCTGTTAAATCTTTTCATAAGAGGTAATTGGTGTTGTGACCACTAAGTGATATAGCGCTTAGGTGTTAACTGATGTAAGATTAACTCCAATAAGAGTATATGTGTGTATCGGGTTGTAGAATTGGAGTTTGGCTTAGTATGATTACGATTTGAATTTTGGAATTTGTTTCTACGTTTGTAGTATTGCTTTGGTAGTCTTTGACACTTGAGCCTGTAATTTTTAAAATTTTCTTCGTATAGCGTGTTGGTTATTCTCGGTTGGAAAATAAATTTTAATTCGTTCATATGTGGTGTTTGAGAAGTCGTTTAAGGTACCAAATTGTTGATCTCAGAATTTTTCGCGTATGTGTGTGGTGATCATTCGAGTTTTTCGAATCAGTTTTAAATTCGAAATCGTATTTTAATAAGTCGGGAAGAATGTAACACCCTATGTATTTTCAGCGTGTTTTTGATCAAATTATGTTTCGTGTTCTTTGACTCTCCTCAGTTTTCATTGTGGTAGAATTATCTTTTGGCGAGAGTTTGTTTAATCTATCGAGATTGCGGTTGGGTTCTGCTTATGTTGAATTAGGCGGTTCTTATTTTGTTTCTGTTGAGTTGTCACCTGGTCGTAAAGTTTTTCTGGGAATCAGAAATTGTTTCTTTCGTTCCGTTGAGGACGCGTTGCTCCGTATTTTTGACTCACGTGTGATTTTATACGTGCTATAATTGACTTTATATTATTTTGGTTGTGATAAATTCGAGGACGAATTTTTTTGAATAAGTTGGGGAGAATGTAATACCCCGTAAATTTTTTAAAATTTTCCGTTGAGATGTGGTAATAATTGGAGTCGTTCGCGGATTCATGATTCAATTTGTGGTTTAATAAATGTTTGGTTTGGTTTGTGGTTTATTTAAATTCAATTATTGCCCATGCATTCAAGACCCGAATTTCTCCTTTTGATGGCCCATGCTTTCCATACATATTGCGAGCAGTGTTATAATCTTGATAATAAAGGTTACAGTTGAGTTTTATTTCCTCTCATTTTACCTTACGTCTCCTTCCCTATTTGAAGTCGTTTTAAACCCTAAATTATTCCTATCAATCCTTCCAACCCTAGCCGTCAAAAATATATTCCTATTGCTCTGAAAATCAACGTCTTAATCGCTCTGTTCTTGGCTTTAAATTGGTAAGTTCTTATCTCTTAATTTTTTGTTTATGTTCGATAATCGTCACTTCCGTTTCTCAATCCGTTCGCTTTCATTTTAGAAATCATTTGAGATTCGATTCGTCACGACATCGGAATACCTTGTCCTCTTCAATCCTAAAGCGTTGGAATCGATTTCGGTACGTAAATCTCTCCGTTTGATCGTTGTTACGGTTCATCGTTTTTGATAGTTCTTGGTTGTTTTGTTTGGTGGGTTGCTGACGAATTCTTGGCTATGTTTTAAGGCATGATTCTTGTTGTGTTTAGGCTTTAATCTCATGTTGTTATTGGGTTATGATCATTGTTCATGTTGGTTTGTTCTTGACTGCCGTTGTTCTTGTTATTATTGATGCCAAAGTATTCTACATTGTTGAAGTTGTTCGTTTATTTATTTGAATTCTGATATTATTTATTGCATTAATGATTCATAGTCTGGTCAGTTACTAACTTGGGTTCAATGTGTTGAGATGTCTTCTTATTACACGATTCTTATATTGATTTGTTTTAGTTTTAGTTTCTTTGTTCATTTAGCTTCTGTAAACTTCAAAATTTTGGTTTATTACCTGGGCATAGTTGGTTTCTTATTTGGTAATGGGCGGGAGTCCATTTTTTTTCTTATTGGTTAGTTTTTTTATTATTCAAAGGTTAATGAATAATTAAATACCAATTTTAAAATCGGGCTTTCAGATATCGTTTTAAATTTTGATAATATCATTTAAATATAAAAATAATATTAGTATCGATTATAATTTAAATTATTTTTGATTATAATATTTTGAAAATAATAATTTATTTTATAATCTTTTAAATGAATGATTACTTGGGTAATCGTCAATATTAATAACTGGCTTGGTGTGCCAATTTGCTTATTTACGTTTTAGTCTTTTATTAAATTATTTTAGTAAGGTATTTTGCCGGTGATTATTGATTACTTGGGTTTCAAGCTATTGAGTTACATTTTGATATTTGATTAATAGTTTATCAAATTATAATTATAAACTGTGGTTTATAATTCTGGATTAATGATTGGGTCGGGTTAGACTTGGGTTGCCCGACATGTGGGATTAGTTTGGTAGTTTTAGAAACTCTACTAACCCACTATTTGAGGAATTGATTTTAATTATTTTTTAATTATTATTTAAATATTATTTAAATAAGATTTTCAGATTAGATTTTAAAGTGTGAACTCAATAGATTTGAATTATTTTAAGGCTTTATAAATTATTGAGAATTGTGTTTCTCTCTGTAACTTTTATCTGTCTTATTATTTGTGCTAGTCCTACGTGGTGTCTAGTATTCTTAGAGTTATGGGTTGGAGTGATTTTAACTTATAATTTATTTATTAGACTCATCGACTACTCGCGCTCCAGATTCGAACCAGGGTTAGCTGTTTGCCAAGGTTCACGTGGATAAGCAAGCAGTGAGCTTGTAGTGCTATTTACCGCTTTATTAAGTACCGCATCGTATTTTAATATTATAAATGCTTTTGAACTGTTTTTATGGATTATGTATCTGGATTGAAACGAGCTACTCGATAGGCTTGTACCGATACTGTGTGCACCGGTAAGTACTCTGGAAAACGGCAGACTAAAGTCTTGCTTACGTTGGTATATATATATATATATATGACGAAGATTTGTTCCCGTCCACTCTGGGTTTATCAGTATGCTATGTCATACTTACGCTGGGATCATTTCAATACTGTTTTCCATAATCATATTATATTAGTATAAAATTTTTTGATTTAAGGGTTTTAAACTTAATAAATGTAAATAGTATTGCGAACTCATCTCGGTATTATCACGACCCATTTTCATGAATCGCGACCGGCGCTAGGGTATGGGTAATATAGTATCAAAATCCGTAGCTAGCCTATCAATTAACATATAAACACATAAAGCTGCAGAAAACCAATGCTCGGGGGCAACCGATACCTCAGCCTAAATATAGCAGTTACAATATTCAACAGTTAATATAACATGCTTATCCAATTCCGAGTCTAATATAGATTTATCATAAACCAATATAAATAACATAACATGCCAAAGCAATATAACCAGTCGAACCAATCCGACAAAATATAATATAATATTAAAGACGTCTAGTTACTACTGCGGTCTAAGAATAAAACAGTTTTACAGTTTATCAAAAATAAATGGAACCTCCGAAGAAAAGTAAATGAGGAGATCACCAGACTCTCTCAGATCATAGCCCTGGGAAAAATTGGGAAAACAACGGGGTCAGATATACTGAGATGAGTTTATACTACTATCTACATTTATTAAGTGGAAAACCTTTAAAACCGTTTAAAACATTTAATAACGATATTACAAATAATAGTTGGAACCATAATCCACAATTCTAAATAATAAACATAATCCAATAGGTCTGGTCCCGAGAGCTGAGCTACACCGAGTTACTCTACTTGGTCCCGAGAGCTATGCTCACACCGAGTTACCATATTTCCATAAATACCTTACCCAGATCAATACCGGTGCGCATGCAGTCCTAATGATGCCCATTTGGTAGCATGTTCCAACTAGAAGCCATAATATAAAAACAGTTCGAAATATACGTACAATATATATATTTAATATTAAAATAACAATTTACTTAATAAAGCGGTAAATAGTAAGTACAAACTCACTGCTTGCTAATCTACGTGAATACCGGCAAGCAACTAATCCTGGTTCACCTCTGGAGCACGAACAATAGACGGGTCTAGACAAATAAAATAATTATTAAAAACAGACCATAACTCTAGAGAGTACTAGACACCACATAGGACTAGCATAGATAACACGTCGGAATAAAACAAACCAAATTAACACAAAAATACCCAATAGGTACTAAAGCCCAATTAATACAAGTTTATTGAGTTCTCGCTTAAAATCCAATTTATAAATATTATTTAATAATCTTTAAATAATAAATAATTTTCCAAATAGTGGGTTAGCCGAGTTCTCATTAACTACCAAGCTAACTTCACTTGTCGGGTGACCCAAGTCTAACCCGACTCAAAACGTTTATCAAATATAAACCGGAGTCTATATTTAAAAAATAATTCCATAAAATAATAAACCATTTTAAAAGCGGAACTCAATAACTTCAATTTCAAGTAACCCAAGTTACACCCCAAAAATCTAACCATTTTAAGTTTATAAGAGTTTAGGAATTAAATTGCACTTTAGCCAATTAGGGACTAAACTGTACTTTTGCCAATTAGAGACTAAATTGTACTTTAGCCAATTTGGTATCCAAAATCAATTTAATTGCTTTTGTTTATAATAAAAACAAAATATAAAATTACCTATCACAAATCCACTTAATTAAGTTATAAAAATAAGTTCAGGGACTAAATTGTAATTTAGCCAACTTTTGACAAAACGATATTTGAAGGCAAATATAATTACCCGAGTAATTATATTAACTTAATTTATAAATATTTATCGTTAACAACATATTAATTATAAATCGAAACGAAATTCAATTCATTAAGTAAAGTTAAACTTAAGGGATTAATTTGATTTAAACAAAACAAATGGGTGATCAAAGGAAACATTTTACCATCTTCTACATTTCAAAACCCATATACCCGCCTAAGCCATGGAAAATAAGAGTTACAGCATCAAAACTTAAGTACATCCCCACTTACAAACCAAATTAGAAATCAACTCTCAATAATCTTGTAACAAGCCACAAAACCCATACAAAATTGAAGATAGAATCATGAACATCAAACACTCTAACCAAAGAACTAATCCTACGGTTCTTGACACAATCTCAGAATACGATCGAGCCTTACAATGGAATAACACAACTCAAAGATGTCGATAACCCAATCAATTAAGATGTTAATGATCATTAAAAGCAATCAAAATCATGGCCTAAACAAATGAAACCATCGGCAGTAACCAAAATAATAAGAACAGCTTAAACAATTCCAAGAACGGAAACCGTACGGCGAATGGAAACGAGGTCGATCACGTACCGTTTAACGAAAACGAGGTGGGGAATCGAAGGTATATGAGTCTAGAACGTCTGAGATCAAACGGTTTTGATTTCGATCTAGAAACGAGTAAGAACGAATCAGAAAACCGAAAGACGTTTCAAAATGAAAACTGAAATTAAAGGAATCATGAAGCTTATCGGAACAGCAGAGTTTGAGAGAAGATTATGGCTTCGTTTCTCAGCGAAACAACAAAGAAATGGAGGGTAGGGTTTATTTGCAGCGTGATTTAGGTTTTTCGTTTAGAAGTCGACTTTAAATATAGAGAGGAGATGGGTCGAAAATGAGTGCGAAGTGGGCTGGACGGAAGGGTCGAGGGGGCTGCTATGTTCTCGAACGAGAACAACCTATTTGGGCTTGGTTCTCGTTCGAGAACCCCTAGTCTCATTCGAGAACCCCTGGTCTCGTACGAGACTAGGCCTGGAAAGGATGATTCTCGTTCGAGAATCATAATTCTCGAACGGTAATCCACAAATTTCCATTTTTTTTCATTTTTAATTAAAAAAATAAATGGTTGAACCAATAAAATCAACCCCAATCCGAATCAACTCGAATCAAACCGCTATCATCGAAGTTACTTCAAAACGACCGGAAAATTGTCGGAATTTACAAAAAAAAAAAAAATTACGGGATAGTACATTCTCCCCAAGTAATTAAAAATTCGTCCTCGAATTTAACACGATAAGCAATTACCACCAGAACAACACGTAACACAAGTAGAAATCATAAAAGTCACCAAAAATCAAGATATCGTACCTCACGGAAAAAGAAAAGGATAGCGATTCCGCATATCTGACTCGGTCTCCCAAGTACACTCCTCTACAGAATGATTGCGCCAGAGAACTTTGACCATCGGAATCTCCTTGTTCCGCAATTTACGCACTTGCGTATCAACAATCTCAACTGGCTGTTCCTCATAGGACAGCTCTTGGTCAATCTCAACACTCTGAGGCACAATCACGTGCGAAGGATCAGAAATGCACTTTCTCAACATAGAGACATGAAACACAGGATGTACTAACGACATGTCTGGCGGCAGAACCAGACGATAAGTCACAGCTCCAATCCTCTCTGAAATCTCATAAGGACCAATATACCTTGGTGCCAACTTTCCCTTGACACCAAAATGAACCACGCCTTTCATAGGCGAAACCCGAAGAAACACAAAATCACCAACATGAAACTCAATGTCCTTCCTCTTCGGATCAACATAACTCTTATGCCGACTAAAAGCAGTCTCTAACCTCCGTTTGATCAACGATACCTTCTCTGAGGTAATCTGAATAATCTCCGCTCCTGAGAGTTTACGCTTCCGACCTCCTCCCAACAGATAGGAGATCTACACTTGCGCCCGTACAAAGCCTCATACGGCGCCATCTCGATACTCGCGTGATAACTGTTGTTATAAGAAAACTCAATCAACGGCAAATGAGTATCCCAGCTACCCTGAAAATCGAGAACACACATCCTGAGCATATCCTCCAACGTCTGAATAGTCCTCTTAGACTGACCGTCAGTCTGAGGATGAAAAGATGTACTGAAATCCAACCGAGAACCCAAGGATTCCTGCAACCTTTCCAGAACCTCGAAGTAAACACAGAACCTCTGTCGGAAACAATAGAAATCGGTACACCATGCAAACTGACAATGTTGTCGATGTACAACTGAGCCAACCTCGAAGCAGTATACGAAACCTTAATCAGAAGGAAATGTGCTTACTTGGTCATACGGTCAACTATCACCGAGATGGAATCGTACCCTTGTCGAGTACGTGGTAAACCAACCACAAAATCCATAGCAATCCGCTCCCACTTCCACTTTGGAATAGGTAGTGGCTGCAGATAGCCAAAAGGTCTCTGGTGCTCCAGCTTCACCTGCTGGCACGTCAGACACTTAGAAACATACTCATCGACATCCTTCTTCATCCCGCTCCACCAGTAGGTACCCTTAAGATCATGGTACATCTTAGTAGAACCCGGATGAACACTTTAAGCAGATTTGTGCGCTTCCTCCAGAATCTGGTCCCTCAAACCATCCGAATCCGGAACACACAATCTCGAACCATGTCTCAGAACACCATCCATAAAAGTGAACTCAGAATTTCCATCCTGCTAAAGCTCCTCAATAATCCGTTTCAACTGTGGATCCTCAGCTTGTAAAGCTTTGATCCGATCAATCAAGACAGGTTGCACTTGTAACTGTGCCAACAAACAACCAGCCTGAGACAACTGAAAACCATAGCCCGAAGCCATCAAACTGTGACACTCTCTAACCATGGGCCTACGCCCAACCTCAGAAATATGAGCCAAGCTGCCCAAAGACTTGCGACTCAACGCATCGGCTACCACATTAGCCTTACCAGGATGGTACGGCTACCACATTTTCTTTTTTATTTAAAAAAATAAATGGTTGAACCAATAAAATCAACCCCAATCCGAATCAACTCAAATCAAACCGCTATCATCGAAATTACTTCAAAACGACCGGAAAATTGTCTGAATTTAAAAAAAAAAAATTACGTGATATTACAAGTATATCTGACCCCGTTATTTTCCCAAATTTTCCAGGTTTATGATTTGAATGCTGGTCCACTCCAGTTCTTTTGATTCCTCAGAGGTTTTAATGTTATTTAAACTAATTTCTGTTTTCGAACTCTTAGACCGCAGTAGAACTAGTTTATTTATTACATTTGATATTACACTTTGTGATTGTCGATATATTCGATTATTTATATTTGGCATGATTACTCTGGATTACGATATTGTTTTATATAAGGCATGTTGTTGAACATTTAAGATATTTAAGTATATATATTAGATCTGTAATATAATTTGCTAGACCTAGGTTGGAGTGTCGGTTGCCCCCGAGCAGTTTTCTGCAGGTTTAAATGTTTATTTTGATTTCCGCGAGGCTTGCTACGGGTTTTGGTACAACCATACCCATACCCTAGCACCGGTCACGATTCATGAAATTGGGTCGTGACAATAACAAAGCCCAATAAACTTCTGATAATATTTCGGTTCCAAAATCAACATTATAATAATCATTTAATCCTAACGATTTAGTACCAACTCGATAATACAATTAACTTGTCAATCATAACACACAAAAACTCATATCGCAATTCAAAAAAAAAAGTGAACTTCTCTTATGATAAGAAAAATTTCTATATCAATGATAAACAATATCCATCAAAATGATTCTCCCAATCACTTAGAAACATAACGTCACGACCACACTGAACATTGACTGCATCAGACAACTTAAATTTTTTTGTCTCTTACAACAAGTGTTCAACCATGCTCAAAACGATATACAAACATTACGATAACACCATCAATTAACAAAATCGATCAACCAATCATGGTTGTCGAAACCTATTAACCGCGATTTCTGATTCTCAAATCAACTATCTCATATAACCGAATAAAACCCAAATTCTTAAAATTCTCCAAATTATTCAATCATTTAATTACGACCTCGTAAACAATGAGAGATCAAGACGACCAATATAATACGAGCGGGTTGTCAGTTATGCTCAAAACCAACCCCTGTGAGTTTAAAACCTTTAACTACAAAATATTTTATATAAAAAAAAAATCCACCCTGTTTGAAAGACTCCACGTCTTCCACCTCCTTTTTCATTCAAAATCGAAATACCTTTACCGTTGAAAAACAATCGGTTGCAAACCCTTGAAAATTTTCAAAATATTCACATTTTAAATTCGAAATTTCCTCTTACTCTCCAATACATTTGCAAATCAATAAAATAATTCAACTGACAAAATTTATATTCTCTTTAATTCAAACTTGTTAAAACACTTTTTAAATAGTTTTTTTACTTTTCTCGTAAAAGTCAAACTGTGACAAGATTCCCCGTATTCTAAGTGTACATTGATTGTTCAAACATCCAAAATTTAAGTTGCTCCTAAATTTTCTCAGATAAAACACTATTTGAAGAGTCGTTCAACCGAAAAATTTATTATTTCTTTTTGATCAATTTTGACAAAATTTTCTCTTTCCTCAAAAAGGTAAAATCAGCAATGTTAAATCTCTTGTTTATAAACATACCTTTATATCAATACATTAAAATACTTTAAACAATTTCAATCTGAAAAGATAAAGTTTCTTTTAAAAACGTAGTGTATACACTCACATGAGCATAACCGACATCCTTAATCCACAAATCTTTAAATCATAATTTGCATTATCACGAAAGCTTTCTATTCTAAATCACTCTATACCGCACTTAGCACAGCTAAATCTCGAGCGCAACCTCAAAATCACTCTTACTCATAACTACAAGATTTTGATTCTACAGACCAATCACTCACAAAGTAAACGTCCAATAATCATCACCATCATCACAGAGTATTTGTCTAGCTACCTTTCGGTAACAGTTTCAAATCATTTGAAATTCCACAACTACATAAATACATTTACCCCAAAGGGACTCGCGAGTTTGTTTGAAAACATCTTTCTCAAAACACTTTGTCGACAAAATCCATTTTACATTGTTTATTTAGAATTGTGGTTTAGGGTTCCAACTCGGTGTAGCTCAGCTCTCGGGACCAGACCTATTGGATTATATTGTTTATTTAGAATTGTGGTTTAGGGTTCCAACTATTATTCGTAATATCGTTATTAAATGTTTTAAACAGTTTTAAAGGTTTTCCACTTAATAAATGTAGATAGTGGTATAAACTCATCTCAGTATATCTGACCCCATTGTTTTTCCAATTTTTCCCAGGGTTATGATATGAGAGAGTCTGGTGATCTCCGCATTTACTTTTCCTCGGTGGTTCCGTTTATTTTTGATAAACAGTAAAACTGTTTTATTCTTAGACCGCAGTAGTAACTAGACGTCTTTATCATTATTATTATAATTTTTGTCGGATTGGTTCGACTAGTTATATTGCTTTGGCATGTTATATTATTTACATTGGTTTATGATAAATCTATTTTAGACTCGGAATTGGATAAGCATGTTATATTAATTGTTGAATATTATAACTGCTAGATTTAGGCTGAAGTCTCGGTTGCCCCCGAGCATTGGTTTTTCTGCAGGTTTATGTGTTTGTATATTAAATGAAAGGCTAGCTACGGTTTTTGGTACTACATTACCCATACCCTAGTGCCGGTCGCGATTCATGAAAATGGGTCGTGACACCAGGCCCCAAACAAGATTCTCGTTCGAGAATCATAAGATTCTCGAACGAGAATGAACCAATATATTTTTTTTCTTTTTATTTTATTAAATTTAAATGGTTGAACCATAAAATCAACCCATCACGAACCAACATGAAACAGACCGTTAACTTTGATTTTTCTTAAAAACGATCGAAAAATTTGTCGAAAAAATGCTGAAAATTTACGGGGTATTAAATTCTGTTTTTGAATAGGATTAGTAAACTGTTTATGAACTGTTTTAATTCTATTAGTTATTCTGTTCTTGAATAGGATTAGTAAACTGTTTATGAAACTGTTTTTTTTTTCTATTAGTAAAGTTGTGTTTAATTATGTTTTGAACATAATTTATAAAACTGTGTTTAATTCTGTTTGAGCTGAATTAATAAAACTGTTTTTATTTAAGTGTTAAATAAATTGTTTATGATCAGTTTTATAATTAGGGTTTTCAAAATTATTTTGATATGTTCCGAACAGATTAAAATAAGCGCCCCTTGGACCCCGCTGATACACCCCACAAAGAATCGTTCCCCTTATAAGAACCCGCGTGTTTTTGTCATGTGTTTCTTTTTAAAAAGTAATGTTCTTAAAAGTTTTATATGATGATGATTAAATATGATTTAAATTAGGGCTAATGTCATAAAATTTCATCAACTTTACACGTTTTCTCATTTTAATCACGTAGTTTAAATTTTAACATTTTCATGCACGAACTATCACTTTTTCTCAAATTCATGTAAAGTGCTGAGATGTCACGACTCCATTGGTGTAATTCGCTGAGGTGGATGTCATTTTACACCAATGAATGAGTGCCATCTCAGCACCATGCATGAATTTGGGAAAAAGTGATTGTTCGTGTATGAAAATGAGAAAATTTAAACTGCGTGATTAAAATAAGAAAACGTGTAAAGTTCGTGATTTTTTTTTGACATGAACCCTTTACATTATTATGAATAACATATTAATGTGATTGTTGTTAAATAAGATTTAAAATACTGAAACAATATGTTTTTAATGTTTATCTTATTGGTTATATGCTTTGCATGATTATTTTATATGTGATAAAATAGGATAACTAAATAGGATAAAACAAATACTTATTTAATATTAAGTCTTCAATATACCTCTCATTGTAATAACACTTATCAAAACTTAGATTGATATGTATAGGCTATGCCAAAGCACAGTCATCTAAGTAAGATAAGATAGATAAAAGTGATATCCATATGTTTTATTTGGTTATACTTAACCAGGTTATTAAAACGGTTTTGAACCTAGAGTATTAGATAGAATATCAAAATTACATGTGATGTTAATATTCTATATTCAAGAATTGCATAAGATATAATTGGTAAAGTGTTGCCTACCTAAATAAACCACACTTAAAGTGATAAGCCAAAACTTACTTGAAGTAGGGTGAATTATGGATCTTGTCTCACTATTATTTTTAATTGTTGAAATTATCATTAAGGGTTTTTATATGTATCATGGATATATGTTGTGGGATTTTTATTGTGCTTTTCATTAATTGCTCTATGTATATTTATTGTTGTAGATATGGCTTCAAACATTATACATACACATACTTTATCAGTGCGATCAATCCTTGAGAAGGATAAACTCAATGGCACTAACTTTCTGGACTGGTACAGAAACCTAAGAATTGTTCTTAGGCAAGAAAAAAAGGAATATATCCTTGATCAGCCCCTCCCTGAAGAACCAGCCGCTAATGCTCCTAGAGTTCAAAAGGATGCTTGTACGAAACATCTCAATGACTCTACTTATGTCACTTGTATTATGCTTGGATGCATGGAGAATGAGCTCTAGAAGCAAATGATGGAGTTGGATGCGAACACCATGATTGCTGATCTCATGGAAATGTTCCAAGAAAGAGCAAGAATTTAAAGGTTCAATGCCATCAAGAATTTTCTTTCTTGCAAGTTGACTAGTAGCGGCTCAGTCAGTCCTCGTGTTTTGAAGATGAAAGGTCATCTTGAACATTTGGACAGGCTTGGTCTCACAATTTCCCAAGAGATGGCTATGGACATTTGTCACGACCCAATTTCATGAATCGTGACCGGCGCTAGGGTATGGGTATGGTTGTACCAAAACCCGTAGCAAGCCTCGCGGAAATCAAATAAACATTTAAACCTGTAGAAAACTGCTCGGGGGAAACCGAGACTCCAACCTAAGTCTAGCAATCTATAATACAGTTCTAATTTAAATAACTTAAGTATCTGACATATTCCACAGCATGCCTTAAATATAATAATAAAATATTCCAGTGTGAACATGCTAATAATAAATAATCGGTCTAATCGCCAATCCCAAATGCAATAACAAATGTAATATATAAACTAGTTCTACTGCGGTCTAAGAGTTCGAAAACAGAAACTAGTTTAATAACATAAAAACCTCCGAGGAATCAAAAGAATCGGAGTGGACCAGCTTTCAAATCATAAACCTGGAAAATTTGGGAAAACAACGGGGTCAGATATACTGAGATGAGTTTGCAATACTATTTACATTTATTAAGTTTAAAACCCTTAAATCAAAACAGTTTATACTAATATAGTATGACTATGGAAATACAGTATTGAAATGATCCCAGCGTGAGTATGACATATCATACCGAAAAATAAATCCAGAGTGGACGGGAACAAATCCTCGTCAAATTATATACCAGCGTAAGCAAGACTTTAGTCTGCCGATTCCCAGAGTACTTACCGGTGCACACAGTCTTGATACAAGCCTATCGAGTAGCTCGTTTCAATCCAGATCCATAATCGCTTAAAACAGTTCAAAAGCATTTATAATACTAAAATAAAATGCGGTACTTAATAAAGCGGTAAATAGCACTACAAACTCACCGCTTGCTTATCCACGTGAATCTTGGCAAACAGCCAACCCTGCGTAGACTCCAAAGCACGAGCAGCCGACGGGTCTAAAACAATATATAAGTTAAAATCTGAACAACCCCTAACTCTAAGATCACTAGACATCATATAGGACTAGCATCTTAACACCACCAAAAATCAACATTCGAAACACAGTAATCTCAAAGCCAATGTACTTACATCCAACCAATATAATAGCTAGCTAAGCTTAGGTGAGTTCTCGTTTTAAAAACAATCCAGAGTAATATAATTCAAACAACATCTTTCGAAATTCAAGAAATCCCAGAGTAATGTGTTAGCCATATATCAACTATATGCTCGACACAACATGTCGGGCGACACATGTCTAACCCGACCCAACCAGAGTAAAATCCAAAGTTAAATCCTTAAAAACCAAGCCAATGTATTTTAAACAAAGAACTCACTATAAGCTTAATCCAAAACAAGTCAAAACCATAAACAACAACAATAAGTCAATAAATTGTCAACACTTGACAATTCCACCCGGAGTTCATACTTCTCAAATAAAACACTTTAACTGTAGATAAACATGATACAAAAACACATTGAAACAATAAACTCATATCTGAAGTATACACTTAGATAGCCTTTAAAACCATTGTAAAACATTACTACCTTAAATGCCATAACAACAACTTGTTATCCAAATAACCCAAGGTAAACTAACATCCTTGCATTTACTAAAACAGTTTCCAGCCCTAAGTGATTTAATTAAATCACCCTAAGCATGCCATATAGCTAAGGTAAAACACTCCAAGTCATCGAATAGATTACCACACAATTTAATACCCAAAGTACTTGTTTTAGTTCTTTAAAACGATTCTATGGAAACATTTCCAGCCACTTAAAATAATTCAAAAACAGTGAATTCGACTTGTTAAAACCACATTCTTTATAGCAATTCATTAAAACCAAATCCTCTAATATCCCCAATGTATTATTGGCATCTAAACCACCTAAATATATTCTCCAATCTTTGCCTGAAGCTTATGATGGTTTCTTCATGAACTTCAATATGCATAATATGAAGAAGACCATCACAGAGTTGCATGGGATGCTTCAAACTGCTGAAAAAGCATCAAGAATTATATCAAGGATGTTCTCATGGTCAACAAGGGAAAGAGTATGAAAAGAACTGGTAAGGACAAGGGAAAGGCTTCTCAAGGCTTTAATAAGTCTAAGACAAAGCCCAAGCCCAAGATCAAGGATGAACCCAAAGCAAAACTGCCAAAGGAAGGAACTTGCTTTTTACTGCAAGGAACCCGATCATGGAAAAGGAATTGCAAGAAATATTTGGATGATATGAAGAAGAACAAGGGTAGTGGGACTACCACTTTAGGTATTCATGTTATAGAAATTAATCTTTCTACTTCTGATTTATGGGTATTAGATACTGGATCTGGATCTCACATTTGTACTAATGTGCAGGGTCTCAAAAGGAGTAGAAGTTTGACAAAAGGCAAAGTGGACCTAGGAGTTGGAAATGGAGCAAGAGTCGCTGCTTTAGCTGTAGGAACTTATGAGTTATCTTTGCCTAGTGGACTTATTTTATCTTTGAATAATTGTTATTATGTACCTACCAAGTGTAGGAATATTATTTCTATTTCTTGTTTGGACAAGGATGGTTTTGAATTTATTATTAAGAATAATAAATGCAGTATTTCGCTTAATAAGATTATTTATGTATATGCTCCACGCACTAGTGGTCTTTATATTTTGAATGTTGAAGACACTAATGAAAAATCAATTTATAACATCAATACTAAGAAGTTTAACTCAAATGATTTAAACGCTACTTATCTCTGGCATTGTTGTTTAGGCCATATAAATCAGAAACGCATTTCAAAGCTTCAAAGAGATGGAATTTTGAATTCATTTGATTATGAATCATTTGAAATATGTGAATCTTATCTAGTGGGCAAAATGACAAAAACACCTTTTATTGGACAAGGTAAAAGAGCTAAAAGCTTATTGGGCCTTATACATACAGATGTATGTGGTCCATTAAGTACAAATGCTAGAGGTGGATTTCAGTACTTCATTACTTTTACTGATGATTTCAGTAGATATGGTTTTGTCCACCTGATGAAACATAAATCTGAATCTTTTGAAAAGTTCAAAACATTTAAGAATGAAGTACAAAATCAACTTGGTAACAATATTAAAACACTAAGATCTGATCGAGGTGGTGAATATTTAAGCCAAGAATTTGTAGATCATCGAAGAGATTGTGGGATCATTTCTCAATTGACTCTACCAAGAAATGCCAAAATAGAATGGTGCGTCTGAACAGATAAATCGAACTCTATTGGATATGGTTCGATCAATGATGAGTTAAACTGATCTTCCAATCTCATTTTAGGGTTATTCTTTAGAAACCGCTGTATGCATTTTGAATAGAGTTCCATCAAAGGTAGTTGAGAAGACACCATATAAGATATGGACCGGAAAGACTCGTAGTTTGTCTTTTCTGAAGATTTGGGGAAGTCAAGCTTATGTGAAGCGGCTAATTTCATATAAATTAGCACCCAAATAAGACAAATTCTTTTTTGTAGGATATACTAAAGAAACAAGAGGATATTATTTCTACAATGCTTATGAGAACAAAGTGTTTGTTGCTCGAAATGGTGTCTTTTTGGAAAGAGAATTTATTTCCAAAGGAACCAGTGGGAGTACTAAAAACTTGAAGAAATTCAGGAACCACAAAGTAGCATTGTACCAAGTATGGAACCTCAAAAGAATCAACAGGCAAATATTGAACCAGTACAAGTACCACAAGGCCAAATGAGGTCTGATAGGACAAGTTATAATCTTATGAGATATGGAATTCCCATCACTGGGAATAATGATGTGATGACTGTGGACCAAGAAGAACCTACATCCTATCAAGAGGCCATAAATATTCTTGACTCTGAAAATGGCTTGAAGCCATGAGATCTGAAATACAATCGATGTATGATAATCAAGTTGGACCTTGATTGACCCGACGGATGGTGTAAAAACTATTGGGTGCAAATGGGTCTTCAAAATGAAGACTGACATGGATGGCAATGCGCATACCTACAAAGCAAGACTGGTTGCAAACGGTTTCAGAAAAATACATGGTATAGACTATAATGAAACTTTTTCACCAATTGCTATGCCCAAATCCATTTGAATTCTCCTTGTTATAGCTGCATATTATGACTATGAGATATGGCAAATGGATGTGAAAACGACGTTTCTTAATTGAAACTTATTGAGGATGTGTACATGACACAACCTGAGGGTTTTGCCAGTCCGGAGAATTCTGAAAAGGTTTGCAAGCTTCAAAAATCCATTTATGGATTAAAGCAAGCTTCTCGGAGTTGGAATCTTTGTTTTGATGGAGCAATTAAAGAGTTTAGTTTCCTCAAAAATGAAGATGAACCTTGTGTATACAAGAAGGTTAGTGGGAGCGCGATTGTTTTCTTAGTGCTTTACGTTGATGACATACTACTCATTGGAATTGATATCCCTATACTACAAAATGTTATATCATGGTTAGAGAATTATTTTTCAATGAAAGACTTGGGCGATGCTACTTATATATTAGGCATCAAGATCTATAGAGATAGATCTAGAAGACTCATTGGCCTAAGTCAAATCACTTATGCTGATAAGGTATTAAATAGGTTTAGTGTCACGACCCATATTCATGAATCGTGACCGGCGCTAGGGTATGGGTATGGTGGTACCAAAACCCGTAGCTAGCCTTGCGGATAACTAATTTATAACATTTAAAACAATGTACCTGCAGAAAACCACATGCTCGGGGGCAACCGAGACTCCAACCTAGTCTAGCAGTATATTTAAGCAACATATATTAAAAGCATACTTATTTTCAATTTAAAATCCAACAGTATGGCAATATAATATAAATACCATAATTACTGTAATCAATGCCAAAAGCAAAAAAGTAATCACCAACAATCAACCGTCTAAAATATAATAAAAGACTAATCATAAATAATCTAATACTACTACTGCGGTCTAAGAGTTTAAAACAGTTCGACTCTTTTATTCTGAAAAATAAAATAAGGAACCTCCGAGAATGAAGAAACGGAGATCGACCAATGCTCAAATCATAAACCTGGAAAATTTGGGAAAACAACGGGGTCAGATTTACTTAGTAAAGTTTATATAACCATTTACATATATTAAGTTAAAAACCTTTAAAACGTTTAATAAAACATTTTCATCATGGATTTTCAATGAAACCCTAAACCACAATTCTAAATCTATTGTCGTGTCGGTGAGACGTATCTCAATAACCGATCCCCGACTATCACTTAATAAATAGTGAGCCCAGGAGACGTATCTTCCACCGGTGCCCTCACTAAGGTGAGACGTATCTCAAACCTACCTCAATACCATAATCATTACCGGTGCGCACGCAGTCCCGATGATGCCCATCGAGTAGCACGTTCCAAATCAAATCCACAATGTCGAAAAACAGTTCAAAAGCTGTTTATACATATACATATACAAAATATAATATTTGCTTAATAAAGAGGTAAATAAAGATATAAACTCACTGCTTGCTAAATCCACGTGATCCTGACAAGCACCTAACTCTGGTTCGCCTATGAAGTACGAACAGTCGACGGGTCTAAATAAAATATTAAAATCATAATTAAAATCAGACCCTAACTCTAAAGAGTACTAGACACCACGTAGGACTAGCACAACGCAAAACCAAATCACATTTAATAAACACTTATATTAAATGCATTCCAAATATAACCCAAGTTATAAGGTACAAATCATATAAACATATTAAAAATGGTACATAAAATAATTTAAATAAATCCGAGTTAAAATCCATATTAGTGAGTCAGCCGAGTTATTAAAAACTACTAAGCTTCTTCCCACTTGTAGGGCGACCACAGTCTAACCCAAACCAAAACTTTATTAAATTATAAACCCGAGTTTATAAATTAGATACTTGATAAAATAATGGGTTAATTACATATAAAATCATCACCTTTACACGAATTTTCAAAAATAATACGACCTTTAAAACGTGTCAATTCAGGGCATCACCTTTCATTTCTTTTCAAAAACAACGTGGGCACGTTTTTTGATAAAATTTTGCTGACTTGGACACCCGATTAGAGTGCCACGTGTCACGCCACGTCAGCAAAAATGCCACTAAAAATGTGCCCGTGTTATTTTTGAAAAACAATGAAAGGTGGTGCCCTGAATTGCCACGTTTTAAAGGTCGTGTTATTTTTGCAATTTCGTGTAAAGGTGCTGATTTTATCTGTAATTAACCCTAAAATAATTATCTATATTAAAATAGAATTTAATATCTTATAATTCAAGTAACCCAAGTTACAACCAAAACTTAATCAAATAAATCTTATAAAGTTTAGGGACTAAATTGTACTTTAGCCATTTAGGGGCTAAACTGCACTTTAGCCAAATTTGATATTCGAAATCAAGATTAATTATTTATTCTCAATTTACTAAATTATAAATCAAACAAAGATCCAAAAGATAAAACTTAACTTGAATAAACTTTTAGAAACTTTTAGGGGCTAAATTGTAATTTAGCCACATTGACATATCAATCAAAATTAAATATAATTTTCCGAGTAATTATATTAATTTAGATTATTAAATATTTAACGTAATCAAATTGTCTATTTAAATTCAAATGAGTTCAAGTTATTATTAAGACTAGTTCAAAAGTTAAAACTAACTTGAAGAATTCCATTAATTTAACAAAACAATTTTAATGATCACAATGTAATTTAGCCCTTTCCTTTATTTTAAAAGAGCCATTCCCTCCATGCACCCCATATTCACATGAGCCCAAACATGAGAATCAAATAAAATGGTGACCAAAGTGTACAATTCACCATCTTCTCCAATGATCAAAGCAAAGAAACTAACTCCTAGTACTGTAACCCGAAACCAAATTTTTCAACCAATCAAACTTACAAAACTCTTAACCATTACACAAAGTAAGAACATAAACATAATAACCATCGTATTAAACATGAAAAAGCAATCACAGTAAAACAAAATGCAAGCCAACATCACAACGAGGACTTTAAAAACGATTGAATCCGACGACGGCATCACATGACGGAGTAATCACAACTCAAACAATTCAATCTCAATTCTACTCAATATATGTTACAAAGAAACGTAGCAATGGCAGCAATGATAGACAAAGAAACGTAGCAAGCAATAACATCACATCGGCAGTTATGAAGCAAGAACAAGTCGACATCGAAATGGCGAAAAACGGAGGGATTTTTACGTACCGTTTATGATTCCGAAACGTAGGGATCGAAGAGAACTTTGAGTCGATGATAACCGTTAAAAAACAATCGGATTACAGCTATTACAATGAAATAGAAATCAAAAACTGTATTTGACGACATTAAAACGAAGAACAAGCTAAACGATTACTTACCGAAACTTGGATCGAATGGAGCTTGGATAGAGTTTAATGAAGTTTCAGATTTGTTTAAGGGAGTGTAATTAATAGGTTTTGATTTAAATCGAGAGAAATTCTTTTTAGGTTAAGAAAGGAAGAAACGTGATGCAGAAGATGTTCATATAGGGGAGGAATGAAAACAAATGCTACTGCTATCAATTTAAGCTTCAAAAGGAAAACAAATGGACCTTTTAATAATTCATGGCCATAAACTATCTTAGTGGTGGGCTTTTCTTTTTAAAGAATAATGGGCCACATAAATAAAGAGAAAGGAATGCATGGGTATTTCTTTTTTTCATGCATGGAACATTTTACTATATATTTATTTAAATTTAATAATACACACTAAACACGAATCGGACTACGATCGAATCGACGAGGGACTAAAATAAAATTAAATAAAAATATATAATAATAATAATAAATTAGTTAAAGCTTTACGGAATGCAAAAATTTATAATTAAAGTTTAAAAAAATAATTTAAAAATACGGGATATTACATTTAGTATGCAAGACTCCAAGAGAGGATTCTTTCCAATGTCACATGGCATCAGTCTCAGCAAGACTCAGTGCCCTAAGACACAAGATAAGCGAGACCACATGAGTAAGATTCCATATGCTTATGCTATTGGATCTATCATGTATGAAATGTTGTGCACTCGACCTGATGTCTCGTATGATTTGAGTACAACGAGTAGATACCAGTCAAATCCAGGTGAAAGTCATCGGGCAGCAGTTAAGAACATCCTTAATACTTGAGAAGAACTAAGGATGCATTCTTACTATATGGTGGTCAGGAAGATGAGCTGATTGTAAATGGTTACACAGACGCCAGCTTCCAAACCGACATTGATGATTATAAATCACAGTCAGGTTATGTGTGTTGTTTGAATGGAGGTGCTTTTAGCTGGAAAAGCTCGAAGCAAGACACCATTACTAATTCTACAGCAGAAGCTGAGTATATAGCTGCTTCAGACGCAGCTAAGGAGGCTGTTTGGATCAAGAAGTTCATAACTGGATTAGGAGTTGTCCCTAGTATATCCGATCCAGTGAACTTGTTATATGATAACAATAGGGATACAGCATAAGCAAAAGAGCCCAGATCACATTAGCAATCCAAACACATACTTAGGCGTTATCATCTCATTCGAGAAATCATTGAGAGAGAGGAGACATGAAGATATGCAGATTTTCGACAAATGATAATGTTACTGATCCGCTAACCAAGGCTCTTCCAGTGCCTAAGTATGAGAGTCATACTAGGTCCATGGGTATTAGATTTATTGTAGATTGGGTCTAATGCAAGTGGGAGATTGTTAGTGATATGCACTAGGTCAATCATGTTTGACTATGTATTGACTATATCGTTTTGTCATTTATTGATTGTCAGTTTTTATCATTTATATACTATGATTGAAATACTTGAATGGTTAATTCTTTCTATGGTCATCAAGTATGTGACTTGATAGTAGAACCCTTAGGTTTAATAAAGAATTATATTCCATCTATCCATAGTCTTAATAGAACATTCAGACTAGTATGATGTTGACTGATGATTATGTTTTACTAATCATGTATATGAGATATTAAGTCAAATCATAGGTGCTATTTGAGAAATAAGGCACTGGATGACCTACCTTGAAAATACTACATAGATCACTGTCATAAGTAATTCTCATTACAGTTCTATTAGTATAATCATTTAACCTTGAAATCACTATAGATTTCTACATAACTATTTCATATTTTGATACAGTCTTACATTATCTTTAACAGCATAATGGAATAGATTATCATTGGATATGAAAGTAACTATGTGAAAAATGTGAGTGACTGAGAAGGAATTTGTCCCTCATTTATTTGAGTAAGATATCTATGGGCCCCTTGAAGAAGATAGAATGAAGGAAATGCATGGTCATGCTAAATGAATTGATAAAGAGTTATCATTTTCAGTCTACTTGGAATCAGGAAACTAATGATTGAATATTATAAGAATGGCAAGACTATTCCTTATATTCAATCAGGATATCGAGAGACAAAGGGATTAAAATATAATTATAAATGGTTAAATCAGATAATCAATATTCATATAACTTGGGTAGTTGCTAGAGGCCATTTATGACTTGTGGGTCGAAATAGGGATTTCGGGCCTACTGCCAACATTATATGAACCTACAGGGTCGCACACTAAGAACAGGCTCAAAACAGTTATGGTTTGTACAAGTCCAGTGGAATTAAGTGATTAATAGATTATTATATATATATATAATTTGTAATATATATATAATAATAAATATATATTAATTGAAATTAAGAATTTAAAGATAAGTGTTTTTCTTAAAGTATTATCTTTTAAAGATAATAATAATAATAATTAATATATATGTGTAATTATCAAAAAAGAGTTTTTGATAGACATAAACTCAATAGAGTTATCAAAAGCGTAGTGTTTCCATATGATTGCAAAACACGTTTTTGTGTAAACCCTAAATGTCTTATTTTTCTATAAATAGACTATTAAGTCTAGGGTTTCACACATGTGTTATCGAAATAAACACAAGACATAATTACTACTAAATTCGTAATTGCTTGGTGAAGTAATAGTGCTAGCACACAAGAACTCGTTTTGGCCAAGTTCTGTTCGTGTGGATACTCGTAGAGGACGCGTTCTTTTGGAGGCGTTTTTAATCCGAGGCCAGGTATCATCAAAGTGAACCACCACCGTACTCCCTACATTGCTGTTGGATTCGACATATAAGTAAGTATTAACTATGTTATTAATCTATTTATTCGAATTATATGGATCTTGGTTTCGGTTTTTGATAAATTTTTGGAAATTCCGTTGCGTTATGAACCTAGAAATCCCAACATCAAATACACTATTTTGAAAAGTATTTACCACTTTTTACACCCTTTTCATAATTTCTCACCCTACACTAGTAACAAACATATTTAGAAAAATACCCTACTATATATACAAGTCTTATCGCATTTTAAGTTAAACTTTTACATAGTCACACTCTCTCTTTCTCTTAAAATCTAGGGGTGTGCACAGATCCTATGTATCTTCAAAACCGAAACAAAAACCGAACTGAAAGTATCCAAGAACAAAAATAACCGTTGATCATTGACTTTCCCGAACCGAACCGTACCGTAAAATTTTATTAGTACGGTTCTGGATCTCAGGTAAATAACCGTACCGAGAACCGTAATTGAACCGTACCGAACCGAAGAATCAAACTTATAACCAAAGAACCAACACACACACACACACACACACATATATATTAGTCTAGTTTTTATATAATTATTACATTAATATTACATTTGAATTGCTAAACATTACTATTGTTTTATAATACTAATATTATATTCTAAAAATATTAGTTTATGTATATAAAAAATTATTACTTTGCATAAAAATATTATTATTTATTTTTTAAATATATAAAATGAATATTACTTATTTCAATGAAAGTTATATAAATTTGTCAAGATCTAATAATTAATGTATAAATTGGTGGATTTTGGGTGTTTGTTTAATGCCATGATTCTATCATTATAGTGGAGCAATACGATATGTGTTAAACTATACGTCTTAATGTTTTGAGTTTTAATATTAACAATCAATTGCCGCATAATCATTTTCTAATATCGCTCCTAGTTTATATGAAGTTTATATGCAGTTTTTAAGTAACAGACGGTCGATTGTCATGATAGACGATTGTTTGTCATGATAGACGATCGTCTGTCGTGATAGACGATCATATATCACTTCAAAACACATTGTTTCATCTGGAATTAATTTAGAAAAGTGCAACCAGTAGACGATCTGACAGACGATCGTCTACCATATAGACAATCATCTATGCCAGTCAGACAATCGTCCACTTATGCAAAGTTTGAATCTTTAAGAGCTGTTAGAGATAGACGATTGTTTGTTTTTTTTTAGACGATTGTCTATCGGTTACTGCAATCCTGTTTTTGAGTTTTTAAAGGTCAAAATAACAGGATTATTTTGTATTGAACCAATGGAACTTCGCCACATCAGCAAAAAGCCTTTAAATGTAAGCTCTACCTCTTTGAGAAAACATAGAACATATATAGAAAAAATTTAAAGCTCTCAAGAACATTCTCATTCTCTATTATTTCCTTTTTGTGCATCAATTTGTTAATCATTGATTGCTTATTATTTGTTTTGTATTTGTGGGTTATTTGATTTAGCCTTGTAAAAAAACAATCTTTTGTAAGTTAGGGATTTAGATTTGGAAAAACTCCAAGTTGGGTGTTTAGCTATAAAAAAACCTTTTATAACTTGTAATCAAGTTTTGTTTAGTGAAAATCTTAATCGTTTATTGCGTAGTGGATGTAGGATAGTGTTTTATCTGAACAACTCTAAAATTACTTTGTGTTCTTTTACTAAACCCTTACCTTCTCTTATTCCTTCTTAATCAAATTTTTAATTAGTCATTATACTTAATTCACCCCCCCTCTTAGGTATTTCAATATGTATTTTTATTATTATGATCATGTACTATTTTTTTTGCATTTGTCTATATTTATTTAATTAGCAAATGAATGGTGTAACTTTATTATAGGTTAAAGAAAATTTGAGTTTGTACTTTTTTTTGAGATTCCATCAGGTGGTGGAAATATGCATGACGATATTTTTGTGCTAATATAATATAAAAAAATTGTAGATAAATTGATATTCATGGTTCTAATGATACCCGTACCGAACCATACCGAACAATTAGAATCGAATTTATGTACTGAACCGTACCGAAAAATAAAATTGCCGAATCAAACCGAACCGATTATTGGTACGGATCCGTAGATCCTATTTTTTGTAATCTCCGATTTTTGGTTTGATTCCGGAGATTTGCCGATCACCGGACTCTCCTAAACCGTGCTCACCTTTATTAAAATCCACTCTTTTCCGTTTGTTTTTCCATTCGCGTTTCCGTTCGTCTACTTCCGGTGGATTTCTTGTCTCTTCTAGTCAGTTTTTGTTAACTCATCCGTTATCTTTCATTCGTCTCTTCCATTCGCGTTATGAATTTTTCGACGTCGTTTTTTGATTTTTTTTTTTATAATTTGTTAGGTTTTTTTTATGAATGAAATGTTTTGTATGATCTATTATTTGTTTGTTTATAAAATTCTTTTATTGTATATATAATTATTTTGTCTTACATTTGTTCATAGATTTTTTTTTTATATTGATGCTACTGATTTTGTAAATAATGAATGTTTATGGTGTATTTATAGTGTTTTTATGGTGTATTTACGTTATAGTGTATTTTTGGTATAATAATAGTGTATTTCTAGTGTATTTCTAGTTTATCCATATCTTTCTGGTGATTTTCTGGAGTATCTATATTTTTCTGGTGTATTGCAATATTTTTATGGTATACATTATAAAAACACTATAAAAACATAGATGATACACTATAAAAACACAATAAGTAAACTAAAAACACAATAGATACACTACTAAAACTGATAAAAAAAACAAAAAAAAAACACACATCATAAATCAAAAGGTTAAAAAAACGTATTTAAAAGGGAAAAGGGTCAGATACACCCCTAACGTTTGGCCTATGGGTCAAGTAGGCCCCTAACGTTTGGAAAGGTGCAAGTATACCCCTAACGTTTTGAAAACGTTTCAATTTTCCCCTTCAAGCTAACTCCGTTTCGTTTGCCGTCTCTTTTTGCCAGCGTGTTAACCTGGCTGCTGACATGGACTACCCTCTCTGCCCAAACGTCTGCTGACGTGGATCGTACCCCTTAAATCATCCCTAAAAGAAATCCCTTAACCCTAATTCCCAAATCTAATACAACCTAAATCGCAAAATCAAAAAAACGAACAGTCTGAACTTGAAAAATCGAATTGGGGTTGTCCATTGCAGGCGAAGGAGAGATTAATCAAAAACTCTATACTTTCAAATCTGAGGGTGGCTCTTCTCCATTCTCTTGATAGTCGCAGGAAAACCTAAATCGAAGACTCATAATTCTAAATAGCGAAGGCTGCTTTAATTGCGAGGGAAGCGCTTCGTAATCCACAGGTTTTTCTTTTCCCCTTGTATTTTGTAAGATTTAGTGGATGGGTTCTCGAAAAATGGTTAAGCATGGTGTAGATGTAAGATTTGTGTTAACTGCATTTTTCTTTTTGAAAACTGTTTGCTTTAAGTTGAATTCTTTATAGTTTGTTATTGTTTGTGGTCCAGACACGACAATGTGTAAAATTGTTTTGTCTATGTTTATTGCTTTTTGCTTGGTTGTTGAGACATTAAAGTTTGTTGCTGTGCTTATACTTATTTTTTTTATGTTGTGTGTATATGTTTGTGGCAGACATGGGTGAATCAATTAATGTTTATTTTAACTATGGTGGGACCTGGGTTGCTGAACCTTGTTTGGATTATGTGGGTGGAGAAGTAGATATGAAATTTAATTTTGACTCAGACTACCTAAGTGTGGACCAAATTAGGAGATAGTACATTACTGAATTGGACTACCCTGGTATTTTTAAAATATTTTTTTACAGCCTCGGAGAACTTTAAGTAATGGCTTGATGATAGTGGAAAATGATGAGTCCATTAGAACAATACTAAACCACATACATAGGGTGTCCTGGAAGACTGACATTATCATCTATGCTAGAAAGGATGAGAATGATCCTGTAATTGCAAATAGCCCATTGCCTATAGCTGTACAAGGAACTGCTAGACTTGGTGATAGGTTTATTGAAAATGTGATGGGCAAGAGGATGAGGTCCTACCTGATCCTGTGAGTGAGCCCTCTGAGGTTGGCTGTGTTGGGGAGGAGGATGAGGTCTTACCTGATACTGTGATTGACCACTCTGAGGGTGGCTGTGTTAGGGAGGAGGATGAGGTCCTGGGTGATCCTGTGAGTAGAACTGAGGGTGAGAGTGTTGGAGAGCAGGATAAGGTACCGGGTGAGGCTGTGAGTGGAACTGAGGGTGTGAGTGTTAGGCAGCATGATGAGGTTCTACCTGATAATGGAAGTAGTAGCAGCTCTAGTAGTGATGAAGAAGAAGGTGCTGATGAGGAGGATGAAGACAGTGATAGTGATTTTGCAGAGGTGCCTTGAGAGGGTTAATTATAATGAGTCAGATGGCAGTACACACTTCATCTTAGGGATGGCTTTTGCAGATGCAAAAGAAGCCAGACAAGTTATAGCTAATTATGCAGTTGTTGCGGGTAGGCAGTTAAAAATCCATCCCAATGAACCAGGACGTGTCAGGGCCAAATGTGTGACAAACAAGGGATGTAAATTTCTTGTCTTCATGTCCAAAGATTCAGACCATCCAGTAGAAACATTGCCCAATAAAACTGTGTTCCAAATAAGTAAAAGACCCCCAGAAGCTCCACTCGATGGAACCGAAGCAAACTCAAAGTCTAAATTTGGCCATAATTTGCGAGCTAAAAAGATATCAATGCTTTCCCTTTTAGATTCCACCAAACCAACGAAGAAAAGATTGTTGTCAGAAACCATTTTGCGAATAAACAATTGCTTCCTGCTATTTAAGAGACCACCTCGACAATTCCATGAAACAAAACTTAAAGGCAAAGACATTTAAAAAAGAAAAACCTGGAACGCAAGGAGCTTACTGCCCTATGCCATAAATCTTATTGTGTAACTCCTGTAATGTCGCCTCCTTAGAGCCCAGCTTAAAAATACCCAAATCAAAACCAATCCTCCATGTTTTTAGTCACTTCATTTTCAGGTGTAGAAGAGGCTGTGTTATCCACAAAAAGTCTTCTTCGGTTAGCAATGTCGGCATCAGATAACTCATTCACATCCTCATGGTTTGAAGTGCACGAATGTATAATTCCCAGATAATCTGTTCTCTTCATCGGTCTCTTGCTTTCTGTCTTGCTGCGATTCAGTGTATCTTCCTTGTTCTGGATGGCGTTTGGTGAGGGGACAACTGACTAAGCATTGTGATTTTCTTGACTGCTCACCAATGTAGTAATCATCAAGTTACTGCAGCTGTTATCATCCATCTGTGGGAGATTAGATTCTCCCACATCAGATTGCACATCAGATTGCACAAATTGCAAAACCTGCTCTTCGTTCACCTCCATATTACCAGCTAGCAGAATTTTCTTTCCTGAGGTACTGTTCCTTGCACTAGCACTTGAGTTTGAATACACATTTTCTTAAACAACCCTATCAACAGACTTACAATTCTCAACGAATAACATAGGAGGCAGCGAAGGAGACTTGACAACGTCCTCCTCAGCTAACATCCAATTATCATCGAAGAGAACCGGTTCCGTCGTTTCCACGACGTGAACAAAAGCTGATGATCCTCCATAAATAAGCTCAATTGAACAGTTAACAAAAGAGCAAGTGGATGAAATAAGAACAAGGCCCGAGTCCAACCTTTTCTTATCTCAAACATCCTGATGAACCTTGACTGATTCTCCAGCCTCGTTTCCAATTTCCATGAACACATTATTTGTCCATAAGGACATAGGTATCCCAGAGATTGAAACCCATATGAGCCGTGTAAATCGTTGCTTAAAGTCTTCAACCCATGCAAAGGATTGAAAGAAAGATTTCAAGGATGGCCCTGTGTTCATCCAAAATTCTTCCGCCAATGTTAAACTTGCAAATGTTATCAGAACCTGATTATTCCCTAAGAAAGCAACATTCTCAAATTGCACTCCAAGTTTCTGGAGATAGCTTCTAAGATATCAGAAACCCTAGCAACAATGGATCTATCCATCCATTCGTTGTTTTTTACGATCTCAGCATCTGGGATTGACAGACGTAAGTTGCAAGATTTTTCAACTGTCTCAACTGCAGGTAACGTAGCCGTTGCTGGTGCAATTACTTGCTTGTATGATTTGTTGTCCCTTAAAGCTGGGGATGTTGCAGCTCTCGGTTGACTAGCAGCTGCTAGCTTCACCGGTGGTATAATCTCTTTTAATTCAGGAAATCTAGCGACATAAGCACGTAGACGGAATTTCCCTATAGAGATCATATTGAGACGTTCAATAATCCATGTCATTGATCTTGCTAATTCTGGCCTGAAAATTCTGAAACTGACGTTACGTCTGGTTACCTTCGTAGCAAGGGAGACTCTACCTTTAACCCCATACCTTGTAAATACCTTCTCAAGGTCATGATACCTCCAGTTCCTTGGGTAATTTTCAAAATAAACCACGTTTGAAGACTTCCCGACCTCACTTCTTGTTGATCCTGATGAATTCTGGGTTCCATGTCCCAATTGCCGGCTGTGATCAGCTACCGGAGCTAGGTTTAGGGTGATTTTAGGGTTAGGGTTTGGGGGGTGATGGAAGGACATCGCGTTGCTCCAGTTATGGGTAAACTACTTTTAGTTATGAAACAACATCTTAATTTTGGCAAATAAGGCAAAACTTAAAGGCACCTTCCAACAGTAGCAAATAAGTCTACCTAATTTCCTCCATTCGTTTTTCTTGTTACTTACAACTACACCAAGATGTCCCAATTGATATCTATTTATATACTAATTGTGATGAGTATTCATGAATTAAATTGTTTAATATAATAGTTTAGATTTTAATAAATTATTGTAACGTGTTTTTATTTAATTTGAAAATGTTGCATATGTTTGATATTTATATATATAATCCAAACCCACATACAATTCCATCAAACCACCAATTCTAATTCAATTCTACTATTAACATTTAATCTACGGCCACATTTAAAATTCAAATTTTGTTATTATGGAATACTTTCAAGCAAACAATCCAAACCCAAATACAATTCCATCAAACAAACAATCCTAATTCAATTCTACTATTAGCATCTTATCTACAGCAATATTATCAAATACTAAGATTTAAAATTCATATTAAGATTTTTTATAATAATTATTACCCTTAATGAACCTCATTATTGTAATTTTACCTACCCCCCATATAAGATAGTTATAGATAGATAGACTAGTTTTTCGCCACGTGATACGCACGTGAGCAATATTCATACGACCCGTTATATTTAATTAAAATAGTTAGTTGTTAATAAATTGTAATGGCTGAATTACTTAAAAAAAATCTTATCTTATAACATTTTTCTGTTTACACCCTGACGTAGGAAAATTGATCTTTTGTTTTCGTCTCTACCCCAAAATTTAAATTTTTGACAATTAAATTAATTAAAGTATGAAAATATTATAAATGATTAGTAATATTAATGTTTAATTAGAATATAGGCTAAATATAAAGGATCATTTTGAATATTTTTCCAAATAAAAATAGGTCAAATTAGCTTTTTAGGGTAGAGATGAAAATGAAAAATCAAAAAAAGGGTACAAATGAACTTTTTTTATAGGTTAAGGTATAAACGAGAAAAAATTACAAAGTGGGGGTTTTTTTTTAAAATAATTAGGCCAATTGTAATTGTCAAATAGTTGATTAGTAATATTTTCTTTGTCCCGTTTAAGAAGCAACATATTTCATTTTTATTTATCCCACTTAAGAAGGCCATATCGTATTTTCTGTACCGGTTTATATGATTTCTTTTTTACCCCCTTTTTTTTCTATAATTAGTGACTATTAGTCTATACACAAATTATAAACCATTAATAGGAATAAAATAAAAAAAATATAGTAATTAATGCTTTTTTAATCTATATATAAAAGTTATTTATTTTTTCTTTAATGGGACGGAGAAAGTATAAATATTTATTAGTACTTCATCAATAATTATATATCAAAGATATGCTAGTATTGTTTGTATATTTATATCAAGTAGTATATTCTTAAACTTAAAAAACATTGTATTGACCCCACAGTTTTTTTTATTAATTTATAATTTATTTATAAATACTGTGTACATGGCTCGTAATATGACCCGTTAATATATATTTTTTTGATGTTTTATTTGATTTAAATTTGAAAATATACCAACTAATATAAACTTAAAAATATATAAATAAATATAAATTAAAAATAGATCAATAAGTATATAGTAATAAGCTAGTAATATGATTTGTTATTATATTATAGAAAAACTAAATTGAAGAAATTTATAAATTAAAAGAATTAATTCGTAAAATTTAAATATATTGTTTTTTTATAAAAATCAACTTAAAACCAATATATTATTTTATTGTATTTGTAAATGATTGTTAAATAAAATATGAACTTAAACTTACTGACGTTGTAATTGAATCATATAAGCGTTGAGCAGAAAACTGCTAGATCGTGTGTTCGTTTTCTTCCATAAGCGCTTCTCCTCCCCAAATTATATATAAAAAAAAAATTGGGTTCTTATTCATGTGCACTATGAAAAAAAAAAGTAGAATCATAAAATATCATAACTAATACGACAAATTACTAAATTATATTTATACAAAATTAGAAGTTGGAGATACTTGGTTATTTTACTTAATATATCAAATATTTTAATCCAAATTCAGCATTTTCATGCATTTTTGAGCTTTAAAATCACTTATCTCAAAGCATCAAAACTATGATTAAACTGTTCTTATTTAATCTATGTAATACGGTCTATAAGTTCCGTTTAGGTTCAAACTTGATTTGGTATGCGTAGGGGATCGGAAAACGTACTCGAACTGCCTATCCTGCACCCTTTTATAGCTGTTGGCAGCCCCTAGAATTACTTAACAAGCCTACTTTGACTTGTTGTGCATGTCATATTTTGCTTCGTGGGGCAGAACCGAGTTGGTCGGGATTTAGTCCGACATGCACCCACGCCAAAAGTACAATTTCCGACATGAAATATACCCCTAACGACCTCCGGAACCGCTCTCAAACTTAACTCAAACACAACTCTTAAAACAATATTTTATTAACATAAAATACGTTTAATCCATTTTTCATTCGACTCTTTTCAAAGCCTATATCCTTTTTAACTTCGATAATTCATGCTTTACACCTCCGACATCCAATTTATTTTTCTTATAATTTTTCCTTAAAATCAATTATTTTTCCAAAGTGACTAACTAGTCGACTTTGGGCCCATAAACGGCATGCTTACAAACAGCCAATGACCAAAATAATTGTGCATTCTTATTCATCAACATCCCGACTGCATTTTTTGTTAAGACCCGAGCCAAATCTGAGGTGTCTACGGCCGGCTGGGAGCTGCCGAAACAGCTCCCATGGGCTGCCTGGGCAGAAACAGCCCAGAAACAGGGCTGCATCTGCTCTGGTGAGCAGCCAGCCAGGTTCTGCTCACCGGAGCAGATGTGTTCTGCTCATCTGAGCAGAACCACCACAACCGTGGTAAAGTCCGACATGCCCTCTTTCATTCCGGCCTATTTCCAGACATTAATATCAACTCTATCATGTCCAAAACAGAGCTCAAACATGACTCCTTGACAGCCTTTATAACAGTTTATAATTCAACAAAAATTCATCAAACTTCAATCAATTCCAAGATAAATCACCATCAAACACCCATAAAATCAAAGCTTATACCTTGAGTGATGAGTTATCTTTGTGGCCGAATTAAATTCCCCCATGAATTCTCCAAATTCAAGCTCCCAATCCATTGTTTATACCTCAAACACATCAAATATACACAAGTCAATCACATAGCTTTAAAACCTAATTCTTTCTCATCAAATTCCATTAGATACAACCATTAAAACCTTAAATTATAAGCTTACCTTGCTTATCCTCTTCCTTGTGATCATTTTGCCTCCAATTCCATCAAGTTTGGTTGAGAATAATGGATTTGGCATGGAGATGAAAGGGTTTGGTTTTGGAGAGGAAGAAGAGAGGGTTTGGAGCTCTTATTTTCTTAATCTTAATTTATCAAATAAAGATGATACATGTTAACTCCTTTCCTTAGAAGTTAGTGACATCATTAAGGGCCAAAGTACCACTTTAGCTTAAGGGATTAACTTGTACTTTTAACCCGAACTCTCAATAAATCGACGTACTTGCTTTTAAAACAGTTTCGTAAATCCACGAAACTTTGACGATAATTTCTTAGCGATAAATAATGAACTTTTACATCTTATTTATCGATCCAAGTCCAATCATTTATTTATTTAATTTTCGTTTTCCGAATATCCAAATTCCGCTTAATAAAATATTTTTGTCTAAATTTCACAAAATTTAATTTTATATCCATAAATTTATTTTACGATCTCTATCGTAAAATTGATTAGCTCGGGACTTTCCAATATTTTATTTTCTTTTCTTTAGTCCCAATTAAATCCAACTTCTCGCATAATAATTTTCCATTTAAATAATTATTTTTCGACAATTCCAATAGACCCGCTTCGGTCTAAGTCCTTATTATCCAATCATAATACGATATTCTCGTTCTTAATCCTCATTATTATTCTCCATGACAGTCACGTCATACTTTAAAAATTTGGATTATTACAATCTTCCCCCCTTATAAAAATTCGTCCTCGAATTTTCATAATCTTCTTATACTACTTAACCAATCCTTATTCATAACTTATCATTCTTTTCCTTCCACACTTCTGCTACGATACTCTGATTAATCATTTACTAATTGTTTGCTTTACAATTAGATTTATACAACCTTCCATCTTGCATAATCCTCGGGTAGAGTTGCCTCGATATACTTATCGAATAATTCTTTATGCAACCAATCCCAGAAATCTCTTTAACTCTTGATTCATAACCATTTTGAATCGATCCTTCTTTTTTCGATCGTCTACAATAATATCTTCTTGCATGTAAGGTTCACGTCTCGTGCGTAACTAATTTCTATGTTCGATTCTCTCATTCTAGAGGTACACTTGCTCTTAGTCTTGGGCGTGGTTGCTATTACTTTACCAACGTGTAAAGTAGCGTCGCTGTCTTCGTATTCAACATACGAAACTGCTTTAAAGATTTGAAATTCAAATCTCGATGCGTTATTTCACGATACACCATTCGTTATTCTATACACGTATGTTCTTATGTAGGCCTAACAAGATGATCAGTCTTGTTCTATGCCTCTAGGTACAGAGTCACTGTCTGAGCTTACTTACGTTTGAATTTTCATCCGTGTAAAAAATCAAATTTCTTTTCATCTTTCAAATCATGTCATAATTGTGCATCGGTGTGATGACTTCTCTCATCACAAGAGTTGCAATGACACTCCTCTTTTTCATTTCCATACATACACAATGTATATGATGCATGTCCTATTAGTGAATGCAATATGGATGTAGTGATGCATTCTATTCGTGTCAATGCGATGTTTTTATGATTTGTGTCCGGGCACAATTATGTCTTTTCAAAACATTTTATTTCAATCAAATACTTTCCTTTTCATGAAACGGGTTTTACGTAAGTTTCTTTGACATCGGACTCTGTATTACTACTCGTTCTTATCGTTTATCATACTATCATTCGCAACCTATATACATCTTTTGCACACGAAAAGATGTAGTTCTACTCGTTTGCTTCCGACGTCGTTCGAAAAGTACGTCCTAAGTGTTCGTGTTTACACTAGACTAGCTCAAACGATTCGATCACTATTAAGCTTCCAGTGATCAGTCTTCGCGATGTTTGCTTCTTCTATATGGTTTATCTGGTTGTATCTAACCAAAAACCATCACGACATACTATGTCTCTTCGGAGACGGGTGATTCGTGTTATTCATGGTATTCTTCTTCACAAAATGTGGGTATTGCCTCACCTAATAATCTTACTACTTACATCGTAAGCATATGTCCGTCCCAGCTTGACAGTTACTTATGTTCGTTCTACCGCATTGTGGCACATGGGTTTTGTAAAACTAGAACTCCCTTACTCCAATTGCAACTAATGGTTCTAGTCTTTTTGGCTACTTTCTTATGATTCTTATCATATTGCCCTTCGATTTCTTTACTTTTATTATATTGCTCGATCCTTTGTTACTATACTCTCTGTGTACTTCTTCCTCGTATCTCCCACTCTATAAACTTCATTTACGCATTCCCGATGAGTTTTCTTGATTCATTCAACCGTTCTTATCATATACTGCCTTTAGCAGTGTCATCACTTCCATATCTATTACTTATCCCGCGTATCCCCTATCGATTCTCGGGTATATGAACCGATTCTCTTTTATTTGTTATTATTTATCTTCATGTCCTTGTGGAGAGCTTTGCCAACTCCTATGGCATTTGTTATCATTTCTAACGACTTTTATGATAATGTAATCCTTGGGATCACTATCGTGTTCGACCTGTCTTTGCCACTCTATTGGCATCTTATAACTTATTTGCAACAGTCTCCTTTAGACTTTGCTTTTCTTCTCGCTGTATCCTCACTATTCGCAACAAAGCGAATTCGTCCTTTGGGTTACTATTTACTGTAACACTAACCCTTGGGTTATGCTTGCCGTTAATACCTTACTCTTCACTTCTTTATAGCAACTCTAGTGCGTCCTTTGATCCGTCAGACTTCTTTAGGGGTATAACTTCATGTATGCTAATATCCATTTCCATTTGTGTTTCTCTCTTCACGTTGATATTGTGTTTGTATCAACTGCCGCATCATTGGCATACGATTCCTTATATCAGTTATTTTTGTTGTTAACTAATTAACACCGACATTGGATTGATGCGGCATTTCCGATGCCTGCACGTACCCCGCTTGGTCTACTCTAAATCCCCTTTAACCTCCGCCTTATTTGCGATCTTTACTTGCCGAATGGACTGGGTATATTGGCCTTCCTACTTCGGGTCTCTTCTCGGGTCTCATGTACTTGCTATGTTGTAGCACACGCTCGAGTAGTTCTTCGTTTCGCCATACTATATATACGGAATCCTGATGAATTCCTTAAAACATAGTATACGCCAGCCAGCGCAACTAAACGTTGTACGCGTAGGCTGAACCTTAGGAACTATCTCATTCCTTTAGGTCTTCTATAGATGCGTCCGTTCTTTAAGTCCCATGAGTATTTTACTCATTTTAAACTTAATAATCTCAAAATCATGTACTCGCGTCGTACATATTCTATGCGTGCCACTATCGTAGCTATAAACGATCTATGTTAGCCGTATCTAAAGAAAATCGGTGTTCCCTAGATTTTCCTTGGCTATGTCGCCTATCTTATGTCTTGCGAGCATTTCGCTCAGCATAGACTTAGCAAACTTTGCAGCATTTAATCATAAGAACTATTTCTATTCATAACAATCGATTATAATATATACATTTCATGTATAATATAAATTATCACAGGCTTACATACCTGTGAGCATATCACTCTCCTAAGTGATCGCGCTTTGCAGCGCGTCGCATATCTCATCAATCATATACTATCCAATCCATTAATTCAATCATAGTCCATAATGATATTCTTAATCATATGAGTCTCGAGAGTATATAACTCTTCGCAGACTATAGATACTCGAAAGCGTATTGCTTACTCGAGTAAACACAAAACATAATTTGTGCTCATGCACACTTCTAACTCGACTCCTAATAGCACATATAGGAGGGGACGTCTTTGTAAAACGTTTGAAAATCGATGAAAAAGACGATAACGTTCAAAAGACATGACTGGAAATCCCTATAATCCGCAGTAGTTCTTAGGTATTGATTGACTCTTTCCTATACGCCAATCATAAAAGAACAATGGCCTAGGAACACTAAACCATTGCTCTGATACCACCTTTGTCACGACCCAAATTTATGAGCCGCGACCGGCGCTAGGGAATGGGAGTGGTAGCTCCGAAACCCGTAGCAAGCCTAAAAACCTGTGTAAATTTTTCGCAAATCAAATCATATTTCATATATCAAAATACATGTGACCCCATTTTACAAAAATATCAGAGTGAAAATGCGTTAGACAAAAACATAGACAAAAACATCTAGACTACTGCGGACCGCTAGAATGAAAACCTTCTTTTGCTTTTTGTGCAAATGACTTCCGAGAATTAAAACTTCGGAAGCTTGACTCTTCAAATCATATCATACTATCCCTGAAAAATGGGACGAGCAACGGGGTCAGTATAAAACTGAGTGAGTTCACCAAATTAAACGCAATATCACATAAAGGGTTTAAACCATTGAAAACCCATTTTATATATAGGAAATACTCCTTTGAAATCATATTGCATACCCTCTCTACTTTCCTTCATAATTCTTTGTTTATTTCATAAACTTATAGTTTATACGTATTTGGCATCTTTGATTTCTTATTATAGTGTTGATGTTTTTCTTTCTCGTTTTGTTGTATTAATTTTCGACCGAATCTTAAATCTTAGTTTATATCATCATGATTCTAAGTCGAATTAAATCATTGGCAAGTCTCTTGTGACTTGATCCTTATGGTTGGGTCCCGAGATAGTTCAACCGAGTTACCTTCAACCATGTGGCACAGTCCCGAGATAGTTCGACCGAGTTACTCATGCCAATACTTAATCCCAAGTTGTGAGTCCCGAGATAGTTCAACCGAGTTACTCACCAGACACAGGTCCCGAGATAGTTCAACCGAGTTACCTTCGTGTCTGCATTCGGACTCTGCACCCTGCAAGTCTTTTGAACTTAACTGTCGATTCATATAATTTCCATTATCGTTTAATAGGAAAGTTTGTTAATATTGTGTCTCGATCTTGTTTCGTATTGATTCTCGATGTATTGTGCTTACCTTTTTATTTCGTATGAGTCCCGAGGACTATTATCGAGAATGGATGAGACACAGGTCCCGGGATAATTCTACCAAGTTCCACCTTGTATCTCAGTTCTTATTATTGAATATGTCATAGTACACTTTTCTTATCTCATGTATTTATCATTTTGATGATTTCTGTTGGGTTTTCTTGATCCTTTATGGACCATGACATGCACAATACAATCTAAAAGCATACATTTATAACACACGCACAATAGGGTATTGATTAGGATTAATAGTACGTATAGGAACGTACTATGTTCTTATATAAATATTCGATGTTCGATTCGTATAGCATTACTTTATACCCTTCCCCGGTGTTTAAGCATATATATATTCTTTTTATTTATTTATGTTATTGTCAAAATAGCACAGTATGATAAAACATCATTTTCGAAACATACATACGTATACATTTTAAAAACAAACATTTCAAATATATAATATTCATATAGCTTTTCGTATTAAAATACGTAGTTTTATGAATATTAGCGAGTAATTTAAAGTGTACTCACCACTTGCTATCCAAATTCTTCAAATACGCATGAAGATATCTCGATCCCTTTGCCTCAAGCCTTGTCGATAGTCGCTCGTCCGATCTACGCAAATATAATAATAGCAAGAATTAATAAAATTCTAGCTATTATTAACTTAACCAAAAATATGTTTCTAGCCAACTTCGGCTATCGAAACCGCTTACTTAAAATAGTCCGACCCCTAAACAAAATTGACATTCTTAAAGTTTAGAATGTCGCCTACAACTTTCGTTTAGGTCTCGGACCATGAAACGCACCTGAAGATGTCGGAAAATGGGTCGGAAGTTGGTTCTCTGATTTAACCTTTTAAGGCTGCACAAACAGTCCACCAGGGCTGCTACTTTGGGCCTTAAAACCGAGTATGTACAATGATCATTTTTCGAAACAAACTCAACATATTCAAACTTCATATTCATATCTACAACTTCCGTGAAGACTTCGACTAGTTTTGACATCTCGATTATTCACAATGAATTTCCAAAGTTGACTCCTTAATTCTTTTTAATCCAAATTCAGCATTTTCATGCATTTTTTAGCTTTAAAATCCCTTATCTCAAAGCATCAAAACTGTGATTAAACTGTTCTTATTTAATCTATGTAATACGGTCTATAAATTCCGTTTAGGTTCAAACTTGATTTGGTACGCGTAGGGGATCGGAAAACGTACTCGAACTGCCTATCCTGCACCCTTTTATAGCTGTTGGCAGCCCCTAGAATTACTTAACAAGCCTACTTTGGCTTGTTGTGCATGTCATATTTTGCCTCGTGGGGCAGAACCGAGTTGGTCGGGATTTAGTCCGACATGCACCCACGCCAAAAGTACAATTTCCGACATGAAATATACCCCTAACGACCTCCGGAACCGTTCTCAAACTTAACTCAAACACAACTCTTAAAACAATATTTTATTAACATAAAATACGTTTAATCCATTTTTCATTCGACTCTTTTCAAAGCCTATATCCTTTTTAACTTCGATAATTCATGCTTTACACCTCCGACATCCAATTTATTTTTCTTATAATTTTTCCTTAAAATCAATTATTTTTCCAAAGTGACTAACTAGTCGACTTTGGGCCCATAAACGGCATGCTTACAAACAGCCAATGACCAAAATAATTGTGCATTCTTATTCATCAACATCCCGACTGCATTTTTTGTTAAGACCCGAGCCAAATCCGAGGTGTCTACGGCCGGCTGGGAGTTGCCGAAACAGCTCCCATGGGCTGCCTGGGCAGAAACAGCCCAGAAACAGGGCTGCATCTGCTCTGGTGAGCAGCCAGCCAGGTTCTGCTCACCGGAGGAGATGTGTTCTGCTCATCTGAGCAGAACCACCACAACCGTGGTAAAGTCCGACATGCCCTCTTTCATTCCGGCCTATTTCCAGACATTAATATCAACTCTATCATGTCCAAAACAGAGCTCAAACATGACTCCTTGAGAGCCTTTATAACAGTTTATAATTCAACAAAAATTCATCAAACTTCAATCAATTCCAAGATAAATCACCATCAAACACCCATAAAATCAAAGCTTATACCTTGAGTGATGAGTTATCTTTGTGGCCGAATTAAATTCCCCCATGAATTCTCCAAATTCAAGCTCCCAATCCATTGTTTATACCTCAAACACATCAAATATACACAAGTCAATCACATAGCTTTAAAACCTAATTCTTTCTCATCAAATTCCATTAGGTACAACCATTAAAACCTTAAATTATAAGCTTACCTTGCTTATCCTCTTCCTTGTGATCATTTTGCCTCCAATTCCATCAAGTTTGGTTGAGAATAATGGATTTGGCATGGAGATGAAAGGGTTTGGTTTTGGAGAGGAAGAAGAGAGGGTTTGGAGCTCTTATTTTCTTAATCTTAATTTATCAAATAAAGATGATACATGTTAACTCCTTTCCTTAGAAGTTAGTGACATCATTAAGGGCCAAAGTACCACTTTAGCTTAAGGGATTAACTTGTACTTTTAACCCGAATTCTCAATAAATCGACGTACTTGCTTTTAAAAAGGTTTCGTAAATCCACGAAACTTTGACGATAATTTCTTAGCGATAAATAATGAACTTTTACATCTTATTTATCGATCCAAGTCCAATCATTTATTTATTTAATTTTCGTTTTCCGAATATCCAAATTCCGCTTAATAAAATATTTTTGTCTAAATTTCACAAAATTTAATTTTATATCCATAAATTTATTTTACGATCTCTATCGTAAAATTGATTAGCTCGGGACTTTCCAATATTTTATTTTCTTTTCTTTAGTCCCAATTAAATCCAACTTCTCGCATAATAATTTTCCATTTAAATAATTATTTTTCGACAATTCCAATAGACCCGCTTCGGTCTAAGTCCTTATTATCCAATCATAATATGATATTCTCGTTCTTAATCCTCATTATTATTCTCCATGACAGTCACGTCATACTTTAAAAATTTGGATTATTACAATATACCTTTGACACCTTCATCCATAATGTGTCATATTAAGCCATAATACATTGTTTATTTGACACATATATTCTATATTTTTTTTTAATCATAAAAACATATAATATTTCTAACATTCTCCCACTTGGTCTGATTAAAATTAATAAATTTTTTATTGTGTTCATAATGATTAATCTCTTCATGATTTCATCATAATTTATAATATGAAAATCGTTCAATGTGAGTTATGTCCTATTTAATCGAACACTTCCTTCCATATACTACAACACTTAGAATTTGCCATATCATATCGATACTTAAATACATTCAAAATGTCATAATGGTCCACGGTAATGTCAAATAAATGACTTTCTTGTTTATCGTTTAAATCATTAGTGTATACTGACATAACAAACAAGAAATCGATAATGTATATCAGAAACACATAATAGAGCTCAGAGTGTTATTACATAATCAATTATCCTCATCATCATTACAACCAAGACCCATCTTTAGAACATGTTCCTTAAATAATTTTGGTTGTAGACCTTTCGTTAAAGGATCCGCAATCATAAATTCAGTACTAATGTGCTGAATAAACACTCTTTGTTTCTGAATCTCCTCTTTAACAACAAAATACTTTAATTCCATATGTTTGGTACCTTTCGAGTATTTGTCATTTTTAGTGAACACTGCTGCGGAATTATCACAATAAATTTTCAGCGGCTTGGTAATGGTGTCGACTACCCCAAGCCCTGAAATAAAGTTCCGCATCCATAATGCATTAATTGTAGCTTCAAAACATGCTACAAATTCTGAATCCATAGTGGATGAAGCTATGATAGTTTGTTTTGCACTTTTCCACGATACTGCTGCTTCTGCTAATAGAAACACATAACCAAATGTGGACTTTCTACTATCAATACATCCAGCAAAATCTGAATCTGAATATCCAATTACCTCCAGTTCATTGGATCTTTTATATGTGAGCATATAATTCTTTGTTCCTTGTAGGTACCGTAACACTTTCTTTGCAGCTTTCCAATGATCAATTCCAGGATTACTTTGATACCTGCCTAACATACCAACCGCGAAACTAATGTTCGGTCTAGTACAGGTTTGCAAGTACATTAAACTTCCAACAACAGAAGCATATGGAATTGATTCCATTTCTTTTCGTTCTACATCATTTTTCGGACACTGTATAATACTAAATTTGTCACCTTTCTGTAAGGGAATGTCACGATCCATTTTCATGAATCGCGACCGGCGCTAGGGTATGGGTAATGTAGTACCAATTAAAACCCGTAGCTAGCCTTTCAATTATCATACAAACACATAAACCTGCAGAAAACGAATGCTCGGGGGCAACCGAGACTTCAGCCTAAATCTAGCAGTTATAATATTCAGTAGTTAAAATAACATACTTTCCAATAATAGTATTAGTTCGGCTTAACATAAATAATTCTGAATAATATTAAAACATGTCAAAGCAATAATAATCCAGTCGGACCAATCCGACAACAACTAAAATAAAATAAAGTCAACTACTGCCGTCTAAGAATGAAATAGTTGATAATTCTACTAAAATAAATGGAACCTCCGAAGAAAAGTAAATGCGGAGATCACCAGACTCTCTCAGATCATAACCCTGGAAAAATTGGAAAAACAACGGGGTCATATACTGAGATAAGTTTATACCACTATCTACATTTATTAAGTGGAAAACCTTTAAAACCGTTTAAAACATTTAATAACGATATTACGAATAATAGTTGGAACCCTAATCCACAATTTTAAATATAAACATAATCCAATAGGTCTGGTCCCGAGAGCTGAGCTACACCGAGTTACCACTGACCACACTCAGAGTCCCGAGAGCTGAGCTGCACCGAGTTACTCTACCTGGTCCCGAGAGCTATGCTCACACCGAGTTACCACATTTCCATATATACCTTACCCAGATCAATACCGGTGCGCACGCATTTCTAATGATGCCCATTAGGTAACATGTTCCAACTAGAAGCCCTAATATAAAAACAGTTCGAAATATACGTACAGTATATATATTAAATATTAAAATAACAATTTACTTAATAAAGCGGTAAGTAGCAAGTACAAACTCACAGCTTGCTAATCCACGTGAATACCGCCAAGCAACTAATCCTGGTTCGTCTCTGGAGCACGAACAATAGACGGGTCTAGACAAGTAAAATAATTATTAAAACAGACCCTAACTCTAGAGAGTACTGGACACCACATAGGACTAGCACAAATAACACGTCGGAATAACACAAGCTAGAACACACAAAAATACCCATTAGGTAATAAAGCCCAATTAATACAAGTCTATTGAGTTCTCGCTTAAAATCCAATTTATAAATATTATTTAATAATCTTTAAATAATAAATAATTTTCCAAATAGTGGGTTAGCCGAGTAATCATTAACTACCAAGCTAACCTCACTTGTCGGGTGACCCAAGTCTAACCCGACTCAAAACATTTATCAATACAAACCCGAGTTTATATTTATAAAATAATTCAATAAAATAATAATTCATTTTAAAAGCGGAACTCAATAACTTCAATTCCAAGTAATCCAAGTTACATCCCAAAAATCTAACCATTTTAAGTTTATAAAAGTTTAGGGACTAAACTGTACTTTAACCAATTAGGGACTAAACTGTACTTTAGCCAATTAGGGACTAAATTGTACTTTAGCCAATTTGATATCCGAAATCAAATTAATCGCTTTTGTTTATAATTAAAACCAAATATAAAGTCATTAACCAAAAATCCACTTAATTAAATTATAAAATAAGTTCAAGGGCTAAATTGTAATTTAACCAATTTTATTCAAATTTGATATTCTTAATTAAGTCAAATTACCTGAGTAATTATATTAGTTAAATTTATAATAGCTATTGTTTTCAACTTAGTAATTATAAATCAAATCTAAATTCAAGTTATTAGTTAAAGTTTAACATTAAGGATTTATTTGACTTGAGTAAAACATTTTGGTGATCAAAGTGAGCAATTGACAATCTCTTTGCTTTTGAACAGCAACTTCCCCCGCCTAGCCATGAACATGGAATTGTTCATGAAATTTGAATTCCAAACCAAATCCAGAAATCACAAACTACACTTTCATTAGACATCAAGCTTATAAATCCACCCCAAAGCTATAATCAATCAATCAATCTAATAATAACCTAAACAATAATTGAACCGAAAACAATATCAAAATGAAGAACAAGCAACGGCGGCAACATTCAAATCGTTATGTGAAGAATGGCGATGGAAACGATCTCAAACCGAAGCTAAGACGATTTATATCTATGTATTAAGAGATCATACTAATAGACAATCAAAAGTATAGCCAAAGGGAATTGAAGCATTCGGCAGATCCATGCTCCACACAAAAACAGTTTTAACAAACAAAAACGATAACCGTGCGGCGATTAGATCGATTACGTACCGTTTAGCGTAAATGAGATGGGGAAACGTAGATACGCGAGTCTAGAATCTCTGGGATCGAACAGAATCAATTTCGATCTAGAAACGAGAGAGAACGACTCAAATTACGGAAGTGTCGTTCAGAGTTAAAACTGAAAACATAAGAACATACATACCGATGATTTCAGCAAACTTCAAGAGGGATTATGAGCAGCGATTTTCAGAGAATGATCGAAGTTGTTGACTGCTAGTGTATGTTTGAAATATGGAGAATGATTAGGGTAAAAGTTTTACGCATTTAAGGCTTCGGAAATGAGTGAAAAATAGCCCCAAACTACCCTCCTCACACGGGTCCGGCTGCTCTCGAACGAGATCAGCAAATCTGAGGCATTCTCGTTCGAGAATGCTGATTCTCGAACGAGACTCAGCTTAAAATGCTGAGGTCTCGTTCGAGAATCACAATTCTCGAACGAGAATCCTCCTTTTTGGGCCAGGTCTCTTTCGAGACCTGATTCACATGTGGTGGTTCAACCATTTTGGTTGAACCACCAAAAATAAAAAGGACCACACAAATTTCTGAAATTGAACCGGGTCAAAAATTAAACTACGAATCGAACCGCCCCCCGAAAAATTCAATTTATTACCGAAAACATATTTAGAAAATTTTAAAAAAATTCCGGGATATTACATTCTCCCCAACTAATTAAAAATTCGTCCTCGAATTTAACACGATAAGCAATTACCACCAGAACAACACGTAACACAAGTAAAAATCATAAAAGTCACAGAAATCAAGATATCGTACCTCACGGAAAAAGAAAAGGATAGCGATTCCGCATATCCGATTCAGTCTCCCAAGTACACTCCTCTACAGAATGATTGCGCCAGAGAACTTTGACCATCGGAATCTCCTTGTTCCGCAATTTACGCACTTGCGTATCAACAATCTCAACTGGATGTTCCTCATGGGACAGCTCTTGGTTAATCTCAACACTATGAGGCACAATCACGTGCGAAGGTGTCACGACCCAAATCATTGAGCCGAGACCGGCGCTAGGGAATGGGAGTGGTAGCTCCAAAACCCGTAGCAAGCCTAAAACCACTAATAATTTTTCGCATTTAAAAGTATAATATTGTATATAAAATATTTTCAGAAAACTCTTTTAAATAATATAATTATAGATATTAAAATATCATATCAGAGTTTACATTAAAATCAATCATTTGAAGTAAATTCACAAATCTGCTACCGACTCCTATTGACTACTGCAGCTCTAGGACCTCATACTTGTGCAAGTCCAACGACTTCTGGCACAATGAATATGGTTTGTCTGATCCGACTTCTACTACCTGCAAACATCAGAGTGAGGGGTCAGTATTTGGGAAAATACTGAGTGAGTATGCAAATTACTAACGGTATTATTAAATTTACAACCTCACATACTCATAATATAATTCATGGCTTTTCATTTCATAACTATCGTACTTAACCTCATCCTCCTGACATCGATAGCAAAGCCAACCGATGTATCATACATGCCTGATATCGATAGCAAAGCCAACCGATGTATCCTACAAGCCTGACATCGATAGCGAAGCCAACCGATGTATCCTACAAGCCTGACATCGATAGGGAAGCCAACCGATGTATCTCATACGTCTGCCATCGATAGCGAAGCCAACCGATGTATCTGATATGTCTGACATCGATAGCAAAGCCAACCGATGTATCTGATTCAACTCACACAAACCAATCTAATATATCATGCAGACCATAAACATCACCACAAGGTTGATGTATCAAAGCAATCAAACATAACAAAGTCCCATACAAACAAATCATATACATGCGATGTATTGATAACAACATTCATAATATATGAAAATAACTTTTATAATAATAATAATACGCGAAAGTAATTTGCCACTCACCGTGACCGCTATTCCTTATATCCGAACGTAAGCTCCAAGAGACTGGCCCGTCAATCTTTGCCGAACTCCTTGGTTCGTCATACTCACAGCTCGATTGCCCGTCACATCTATCATAGGATTCTATCGTTAAAACGTATACTTAAAGAATTTATTCTAACGATTATTCTAACCACCAAACATGACCAAAAGCACAAAACATAAGCCGTCGCGTTCTAAACGTATCTTTCTTGATATCTATTACCAAATCTCATCCTTACACTTGGTTAATACCATTAGTGGTGTTTAACTATCAATTAAGCCTTTCTTAATATGCGTATTCCAAAAGCCTAGCTCAAAACTTCAAGTTCCATGTCCATTTCATGCTATCAGAAGTTATTTTTCGCTCACGGAGGTCCCCCGGAGGTTCTGGTCGAGGTAGGGCACGTCGTGCTAGCTTGGCACGTCGTGCCCTTCAATTTTTGTGAAGGGCACTTCGTGCCCTTCATGGTGCACGTCGTGCACCCCTTGGTGCACGTCGTGCACCCTGTGGTGCACGTCGCGCACCAGCACGACGTGCTGATTTTCAGCACGTCGTGCACCCCTTTCGGGTGCGACGTTTTTAACGTTCCAGACCATTTTCGACGCCCTAAAACACTCAAACTTCATCCTAACACATACACAAGCCATCTTAACATATAATTCATCAAGAATCCACACGAAAACGATGAACAACGACGTGCTTTAAGCGTTACGATTCAAACGTAATTTTTTGAGTACAAACAGCCACTAAATCATCAAATTTCACCATCAAAACGAAACTATTACCTTGATTTGAGGCTGCAAAATGATAGAGGATCCACTCCTCGTTCCGTGGCCGCGAGAATCGCTCAATTCGGACAAGAAACGGCGAAACCGCGGCGGATCGAAATCAATCGCCGTTTTTCCCTTTTTCTCTCTTTTGGTTTCTGGATCATCGTTTTCCTTATTCTTAAGGAAGCTTATGGATATATATTGGCTAATTAGCCACTTTGATCCTTGTTTTATTCCTTTGTTATTAACTATCCTTTAAACCTTTCTTTTGTTCAATTTAGTCCATAACTAAATCGATTAACTCTTTAATCATAACTTATACGTATTATTTATATCCGATAAATAATACGAATCCCAATATTATTATTTTCCGTTAAAATCTCTTAATTACTATTTCCGCAGCTAAATTGGCTAATTTGCACTTTAGCCCCTAAACTTTTTAAGATTTGCAATTTAGCTCTAAACGCATCCGCGTCCAAATTTTAAAAGGTCTCCGATTGACCCGAAACTTTTACCACATATCCTATAATACATTTCGCGGACCTTGGCGAAATAATTTCCATATTTGTCTCAAAGTGGCTAAATTACCACTTTGGTCCCTATACTTTATTTTGGGTTTTTCTTAACATTTTTCTTTTCTAATTCCAATTCCAACTTTAGAACTGAAATATAATGTTAAATCTCTCGCAATAATCCTTTCGAATCCGTCCTGCTAAACTTTAATATTTATCTTAATTTCTTGGAAATCTTTTCGATATCGCCACACTGGCAACTTAACACTGGACACGTGGTCCAATTAAATACTTAAATATTTTGGGGTATTACATTCTTCCCCCCTTATAAAAATTCGTCCTCGAATTTTCATATTCCTTTCTTGACTTATCTTAATTCCCTTAACATTTTGAATTTCCCTCATAATAGGAGTACCTTATTTATCTTACGACATTGGTCAGCGTAAGGAATCGTCATTTCAATTTCTCTACTTCTTGTACTTTGACGTCAGTTATCATTGACAGCCTTATCTTTGATCTCTTTTCTTTATTCTGTAACACAATCTTTGCGTTTGTCCTTTATCTGACATTCAATACTATGAACTCTTAGTTTAATACTGATATCCCATGATAATTCGTTCAAGCGATACTTTATCACTAAGGACGATAATCCTTGTCATTCGACATCTCCCTTTTATGATGAAATTAGTCATATTCATCTGTACTTACGATTCTATGTTATTGATTCTTTACTTTTGTTCACTGCGTCTGATCTTATCATCAATCTGTTTCATCAATCTGGTTTTCAACCAGATAGGATTCTCATATTGGCACCAAAACGAACCACGCCTTTCATAGGCGAAACCCGAAGAAACACGAAATCACCAACATGAAACTCAATGTCTTTCCTCTTCGGATCAGCATAACTCTTATGCCGACTAAAAGCAGTCTCTAACCTCCGTTTGATCAACGGTACCTTCTCTGAGGTAATCTGAATAATCTCCGCTCCTGAGAGTTTACGCTCTCCAACCTCCTCCTAACAGATAGGAGATCTACACTTGCGCCCGTACAAAGCCTCATACTGCGCCATCTCGATACTCGCATGATAACTGTTGTTATAAGAAAACTTAATCAACGGCAAATGAGTATCCCAGCTACCCTGAAAATCGAGAACACACATCCTGAGCATATCCTCCAACGTCTGAATAGTCCTCTCAGACTGACCGTCAGTCTGAAAAGCTGTACTAAAATCCAACCGAGAACCCAAGGATTCATGTAACGCTTTCCAGAACCTCGAAGTAAACACAGAACCTCTGTCTGAAACAATAGAAACCGGTACATCATGCAAACTGACAATCCTGTCGATGTACAACTGAGCCAACCTCGAAGCAGTATACGAAACCTTAATCGGAAGGAAATGAGCCGACTTGGTCATACGGTCAACTATAACCCAGATGGAATCGTACCCCTGTCGAGTACGTGGTAAACCAACCACAAAATCCATAGCAATCCGCTCCCACTTCCACTCTGGAATAGGTAGTGGCTGCAGATAGCCAAAAGGTCTCTGATGCTCCAACTTCACCTGCTGGCACGTCAGACACTTAGAAACATACTCAGCGACATCCTTCTTCATCCCGCTCCACCAGTAGGTACCCTTAAGATCATGGTACATCTTAGTAGAACCCGGATGAACACTATAAGCAGACTTGTGCGCTTCCTCCAGAATCTGGTCCCTCAAACCATTTGAATCCGGAACACATAATCTCGAACCATGTCTCAGAACACCATCCACAAAAGTAAACTCAGAATTGCCGTCCTGCTGAACCTCCTCAATAATTTGTTTCAACTGTGGATCCTCAGCTTGTAAAGCTTTGATCCGATCAATCAAAACAGGTTGCACTTGCAACTGTGCCAACAAACAACCAGCCTGAGAAACCTGAAAACCATAGCCCGAAGCTATCAAACTGTGCCACTCTCTAACCATGGGTCTACGCCCAATCTCAGAAATATGAGCCAAGCTGCCCGAAGACTTGCGACTCAACGCATCGGCTACCACATTAGCCTTACCAGGATGGTACTGAATAGTACAGTCGTAGTCTTTCAGCAACTCTAACCACCTCCTCTGTCTCAAGTTCAATTCTCTCTGATCAAAGATATACTTCATACTCTTATGATCAGTGAAGATCTCACAAGTAGCACCATACAAGTAATGCCTCCAAATTTTCAGCGCAAAAACCACAGCTGCCAACTCTAAATCATGAGTAGGGTAATTCACCTCATGCTTCTTCAACTGTTTGGAAGCATAGGCAATCACCTGTCCATGGAGCATCAGAACGCAACCCAAACCAATCCGAAACGCATCAGAATACACTGTGAAACTGTCAATGCCAGAAGGCAATGCCAAAACAGGAGCTATAGTCAAAATCTCCTTGAGTTTCTCAAAACTCATCTCGCACTTGCCAGTCCACTCAAACTTAACACCCTTCTGTTTCAGTTTAGTCAACGGTGCAAATATTCTAGAGAAATCTTGCACGAACCGACGATAGTAGCCAACTAAACCCAGAAAACTTCTGATCCCGGTAACTGACCTCGTCCTCTGCCAATCCATAACTGCCTCAATCTTCTTCGGATCAACCTTGATCCCATCTTTCGACACCACGTGTCTTAGAAAGGTAACCTGATCCAACCAGAACTCACATTTTGAGAACTTAGCATACAACTGATGCTCACGCAACGTCTGTAGTATAGTTCTCAAATGATAAGCATGCTCCTCCTCACTCCGAGAATAGATCAAAATGTCATCAATGAAGACGATAACAAATTGATCCAAAAACAGCTTGAACACTCTGTTCATCATATCCATGAACGTTGTTGGTGCGTTCGTCAGACCAAAGGACATAACCAGAAACTCAAAATGTCCATAACGAGTCCGAAAAGCAGTCTTAGGCACATCTACATCACGGATCCGAAGTTGATGATACCCAGACCTCAAATCAATCTTGGAAAAACACTTCGCACCCTGCAACTGGTCAAACAAATCATCGATGCGAGGAAGAGGATATATGTTCTTGATAGTAACCTTGTTCAACTGTCTGTAGTCGATACACAGTCGAAAGGAACCGTCTTTCTTTTTCACAAACAGAACTGGAGCACCCCATGGAGAAGTACTCGGTCTGATGAACCCGCTATCCAACAATTCTTGTAACTGGTCCTTCAACTCCTTCAGCTCTGCAGGAGCCATCCGATACGGTGGTATCGAAATCAGAGCTGTACCAGAAACCACATCAATGCAAAACTCAATATCACGATCAGGTGGTAATCCATGCAATTCCTCTGGAAACACATCAGTGAACTCGTTCACTATCGGAACACTATGCATATCACCACTACTAGTCTCCAAATCACGAACCACAGCAAGGAAACCCTGGAAACCCTTGCCTAACATCCGCTTCGCCTTGATGGCGGAAATCAGATTCTTAGATGTCTCCGCCTTTTCTCCCTGAAAGGAAAAAGGTAGATCACCTGGAATCCTGAACTCGACTGACTTCCCTCGACAGTCAATAGAAGCATAATGGCATGACAGCCAATCCATCCCCAAGATGACATTAAAGGAAAGAACGTTAAGCACAATCAAATCAGCACATAATTCTCTACCCTGAATAACCACTGGACAAGAAGGATAAACGACATCCACTACTACACCTTCAGACATAGGTGTAGACATAGCTAGAGGTTCACTCAAAACAGATGGTGCCATACCCAATTTCCCAGCAAAACATGTAGACACAAACGAATGGGTTGCACCCGCATCAAATAATACCCAAGCATCAGTATAATAAATCGGAATGGTACCTTGCACCACAGCATTTGATGCACGCGCATCCTGAGGAGTAAGAGCAAACACTCTGGCCTGACCCTGCGGCTGCTGCTGCAAACTCAACCCAATACCATAACTGTTGGAACCTCTACCACCGTTACCACGGCCACCAAAACCTCTACCACCAGAACCACGGCCCCGCTGGCCACCAAAAGATGCTGCAGGTTGACAGTACCCTACATACTGTGTAAACGCAGGTCTCTGCTGCTGATACGATGACTGCGCCACACTGGAGTTAGACATCTGCTGCCCAGATGTCGGACACTCCCTGGAGAAATGACCCGGCTGGCCACAATAGAAACAACCTCCAGGAGCTAACTGACACTGACCATAGTGCCTGCGTCTGCAATTCTGGCAAAACGGAATATTCGATCCACCACTGTACCCGCGTCCTAAACCACGGTTACTCCCACTGCTACTAGAGCTGTACGGAGCACTCTTAGCACTATGCCTCCCTTTGTTGTGAGTACGGCGACTCCCCTTATTGGCCTGAGAAGAGCCACTGTAGTAGTTCCCACTACCATGCTGCACTGGGTCCTGTTGCCCCCCACTAGGAACATCACTCTTTCCCTTCTGATTCTGGAAAGGGTCAGAGATCGTCCCAAATTGAATCAACGAATTCTCCATCCGTCGAGCACTATCCACTACCCGAGCAAACTCCATGTCTTCCCCTATCAGCAAAGGAAGAAATTCCGAGCCTAAACCCCTGATATAGCGGTCGTTCACTCGCCCACGATCACCATGTAGATCTGTAGCAAACCGCCCCAAACGGACAAACTCTGTAGTGTAGTCTGTCACTGATCTATCCCCTTTCTTCAAACTTAGCAGCTTCTCTCTGAAATTCTCCAACAGAGAAAGGTAGATAGTAACCTCTGAACCTTGTCACAAAATCAGCCCAAGACAATGTAGCCATCTCTGGCCTGATGTTATCGCGAAACCAGTCCTTAGCTGGACCCTTCAGCGACATCTCCACAAGCATCACTGATTGACGATCAGTAGCTTGAATTCTCTGACTATTGTACTCAAACTCTTCCAAAAGTCAAGAGCATCCCCAGTACCATCAAAAGAAGTCGGATTCAAATTCGTGTAGGTTATCACCATCTCTCTGTCTGTCGGAATGTGACCGACACCAGCAAGTCCACCCATACCAGCTACAGCACCAGCCTGAGGTTGCTATTGCTGCGCTAACTGACCCAGTACAGTACACTGATTCTGCAAAAGAGCCTGGTTGTTCTGCATCTCAACAATCTCAGCCAAGAAAGTAGTGAAGTCGAACGCTTGCATATTCGGTGCCTGTTGCACCCCTGGTGCCTGCTGCACATTCGGTGCCTGTTGCACATTTGGTGCCTGCTGCACATTCGGTGCATGAACACCTGCTGCACCACGTCCTCTAGCTCCACCTCTACCAGCACCAGCTCCTCTGCTTCTACCTCTGCCAGCACCTCTACCTCTACCACGTCCAGCATTGGCCGGAACTGGTGGTACATTCTGATCGACTTCCATTGAAATTGCATCATCAGCCACAGCTTCTTGCTCTGCCGCAGCACGAGCACGGGTACGAACAACATTGTCCATATCCTAAGGATTGAACAAAAACAATTTAAATAACACATAATTCATACCCAAGTATGAAACAAAACAAGTAACAAATTAGGATTTCCCGAGAAATCAACAGCAATAATATATTCACCCAAGTGAAATAAAATTAACATTTAACAGCATCAAATCAACACATAATGACTGACTCGACGCAATCCTATTGGTGTAGGCAGAATATTTTAAAAATCAAAAGGTGACGTTTTTAAAGACATGACAGAAACCTATATCCATAGTAGTTCCTAAGACACAACCATAATTAACAGAGTTAACACATAGCAAGCAAATGGCCTTGGTTTGAAACCAAAGCTCTGATACCAAGTTTGTCATGACCCATTTTCATGAATCGCGATCGACGCTAGGGTATGGGTAATGTAGTACCAAAACCCGTAGCTAGCCTTTCAATTATCATACAAACACATAAACCTGCAGAAAACCAATGCTTGGGGGCAACCGAGACTTCAGCCTAAATCTAGCAGTTATAATATTCAACAGTTAAAATAACATACTTTCCAATAATAGTATTAGTTCGGCTTAACATAAATAATTCTGAATAATATTAAAACAGGGCAAAGCAATAATAATTCAGTCGGACCAATCCGACAACAACTAAAATAAAATAAAGGCTTCTATTCAACTACTGCGGTCTAAGAATTAAATAGTTGATAATTCTACTAAAATAAATGGAACCTCCGAAGAAAAGTAAATGCGGAGATCACGAGACTCTCTCAGATCATAACCCTGGCAAAAATTGGAAAAACACCGGGGTCAGATATACTGAGATGAGTTTATACCACTATCTACATTTATTAAATGGAAAACCTTTAAAACCGTTTAAAACATTTAATAACAATATTACGAATAATAGTTGGAACCCTAATCCACAATTCTAAATATAAACATAATCCAATAGGTCTGGTCCCGAGAGCTGAGCTACACCGAGTTACCACTGACCACACTTATACCAGAGTCCCGAGAGCTGAGCTACACCGAGTTACTCTACCTGGTCCCGAGAGCTATGCTCACACCGAGTTACCACATTTCCATATATACCTTACCCAAATCAATACCGGTGCGCACGCAGTCCTAATGATGCCCATTAGGTAGCATGTTCCAACTAGAAGCCATAATATACAAACAGTTCGAAATATACGTACATTATATAAATTTAATATTAAAATAACAATTTACTTCATAAAGCGGTAAATAGTAAGTACAAACTCACAGCTTGCTAATCCACGTGAATACCGGCAAGCAACTAATCCTGGTTCGCCTCTAGAGCACGAACAATAGACGGGTCTAGACAAATAAAATAATTATTAAAAACAGACCCTAACTCTAGAGAGTACTAGACACCACATAGGACTAGCACAAATAACACGTCGGAATAACACAAGCCAGAACACACAAAAATACCCATTAGGTAATAAAGCCCAATTAATACAAGTCTATTGAGTTCTCGCTTAATAATTCAATAAAATAATAATCCATTTTAAAAGCGGAACTCAATAACTTCAATTCCAAGTAACCCAAGTTACATCCCAAAAATCTAACCATTTTAAGTTTATAAAAGTTTAGGGACTAAAATATACTTTAGCCAATTAGGGACTAAACTGTACTTTAGCCAATTAGGGACTAAACTGTACTTTAGCCAATTAGGGACTAAACTATACTTTAGCCAATTTGATACCCGAAATCAAATTAACTGCTTTTGTTTATAATTAAAACCAAATATAAAGTTATTAACCAAAAATCCACTTAATTAAGTTATAAAATAAGTTCAGGGGCTAAATTGTAATTTAACCAATTTTATTCAAATTTGATATTCTTAATTAAATCAAATTACCCGAGTAATTATATTAGTTAAATTTATAATAGCTATTGTTTCAACTATAATTATAAATCAAATCTAAATTCAAGTTATTAGTTAAAGTTTAACATTAAAGATTTATTTGATTTGAGTAAAACATTTTGGTGATCAAAGTGAGGAATTGACCATCTCTTTGCTTTTGAACAGCAACTTCCCCCGCCTAGCCATGAACATGGAATTGTTCATGAAATTTGAATTCCAAACCAAATCCAGAAATCACAAACTACACTTTCATGGACATCAAGCTTATAAATCCACCCCAAAGCTATAATCAATCAATCAATCTAATAATAACCTAAACAATAATTGAACCGAAAACAATATTAAAATGAAGAACAAGCAACATCGACAACATTCAAATCATTATGTGAAGAATGGCGATGGAAACGATCTAAAACCGAAGCTAAGACGATTTATATCTATGTATTAAGAGATCATACTAATAGACAGTCAAAAGTATAGCCAAAGGGAATTGAAGCATTCGGCAGATCCATGCTCCACACAAAACCAGTTTTAACAAACAAAAACGATAACCGTGCGGCGATTAAAACGAGATTGATTACGTATCGTTTAGCGTAAATGAGATGGGGAAACGTAGATACGCGAGTCTAGAATCTCCGGGATTGAACAGAATCAATTTCGATCTAGAAACGAGAGAGAACGAGTCAAATTACGGAAGTGCCGTTTAAAGTTAAAACTGAAAACTTAAGAACATACATACCGATGATTTCAGCAAACTTCAAGAGGGATTATGAGCAACGATTTTCAGAGAATGATCGAAGTTGTTGACGGCTAGTGTATGTTTGAAGTATGGAGAATGATTAGGGTAAAAGTTTTACGTATTTAAGGCTTCGGAAATGAGTGAAAAATAGCCCCAAACTACCCTCCTCACACGGGTCCGGCTGGTCTCGAACGAGACCAGCAAATCTGAGGCATTCTTGTTCGAGAATGCTGATTCTCGAACGAGACTCAGCTTAAAATGCTGAGGTCTCGTTCGAGAATCACAATTCTCAAACGAGAATCCTCCTTTTTGGGCCAGGTCTCTTTCGAGACCTGATTCACATGTGGTGGTTCAACCATTTTGGTTGAACCACCAAAAATATAAAGGACCACACAAATTTCTGAAATTGAACCGGACCAAAAATTAAACTACGAATCGAACCGCCCCCCGAAAAATTCAATTTATTACCGAAAACATATTTAGAAAATTTTAAAAAAAATTCGGGATATTACAGGGAACAACCCCAGGTGAACATTTATCCATATTGAATCTTTCAAGAACTTTTTCAATATATGCTTTTTGAGACAATCCTAACAATCCATGTGATCTATCACGAAATATTTCTATTCCAATCACATAGGATGCCTCTCCCATATCTTTCATTTCAAAGTTCTTTGCAAGAAATTCTATAGTCTTATACATTATACCAAAATCATTAGCAGCAAGCAAAATATCATCAACATATAGAACCAGAAATATAAACTTACTCCCACTAATCTTTTGATATATGCATCTATCAATATTATTTTCTTTAAAATCAAAAGATGTAATAATGGTGTTAAACTTAATATACCATTGTCTGGAAGCTTGTTTAAGTCCGTATATTGATTTTTTAAGTTTACACACCGTTTGACTTTCACCTTCAATGGAAAAACCTTCAGGTTGATCCATGTAAACTTCCTCCTCTAAATCTCCATTTAAAAAGGCTGTTTTCACATCCGTTTGATGTAACTCTAAGTCATAATGAGCTACTAGTGCCATAATTATTTTTTGTGAATCTTTCTTTGAGACAGGTGAAAATGTCTCCTTATAATCAATGCCATCTTTTTTAGTATAACCTTTAACAACAAGTCTGGCTTTATATCTTTCAATATTGCCTTTTGAGTCGCGCTTTGTCTAAAAGACCCATTTACACCCGACTCTTTTACAATCATATGGAAATTTAACAAGATCCCAAACATTGTTTTGCTTCATAGATTTTAACTCATCTTTCATAGCATCGATCCATTTATCAGATTCAACACTATTAATGGCTTGTGAATATGAAACTGGATCCTCATTAATTTCAAAATCTGACTCTTGCAAATATACCACATAATCATTTGAAATAGCTGATCTCCTTTCCCTTTGAGATCTTCTTACTACTATTTCTTGTGGTTCATTTGCATTAGTAATTTGTGAGTTAGTTATTTGATGGGATGGTTCTTTATTCGAATGTTGTTCAATGTTATTATTGTTTCTTTCAACATCAGAAACAACATTCGGCAAAGTAACAGATGAAGGAATATCCATATATAATGGAACATTTACTTTAACTTCCTTTATCTCCATACTTCGTTGTTCATTACTCCCACTAACATCACCATTCTCAATAAATTTTGCATTTCCGGTTTCAACAGTTCTCGGACTATATTTTGGACAGTAAAATATGTACCCTTTAGATTTCTCTGGGTAACCAATAAAGTAACCACTAACAGTTCGAGAATCTAATTTTCTTTCATGTGGATTATAAATTCTTGCTTCCGCTGGACAACCCTAAACATGCAGGTGTCGTAAACTAGGTTTCCTTCCAGTCCACAATTCAAAAGGAGTCTTTTGAACTGCCTTACTAGGAACCCTATTTAATAAATATGTTGTGGTTTTAAGAGCATACATCCACAAAAATTTGGGTAAAGAGGAGTTACTCATCATACTCCTGACCATATCCATTAAAGTCCGATTACGCCTTTCTGCTACACCATTTCGTTGAGGTGTGCCTGGCATAGTGTATTGTGCACATATGCCATGACTTTCGAGGAGCTTTGCAAATGGACCAGGACACTGTCCAGACTCATTATATTTTCCATAATATTCACCACCTCTATCAGATCTTATATTTTTCACCTTTTTATCTAATTGCCTCTCAACCTCCTTTATGTATGTCTCAAAGGCATTGACTGATTGAGATTTTTCATGAAGCAAATAGATATAACCATAACGTGAAAAATCATCAATAAAAGTGATAAAATATTTTTCTCTATTAATAGTCGGAGTGTCAAAAGGTCCATAAATATCGGTGTGTATTATTTCAAGAAGCTGAGTGCTTCTTGTGGCTCCTTTCTTAATATGTTTGGTTTGCTTACCTTTAATGCAATCCACACATATTTCGAAATTAGTAAAATCCAAATTTGGAAGAATTTCATGTTTTACTAATCTCTGTAATCTTTCTTTGGATATATGACCCAAACGTTTATGCCACAAGTAAGCAGAATTTTCATTCATCATGCTACGTTTAAGACCAATACTGCTATTTACAGCGAGCAAAGATTCAGCAAAAATATTATCAAGTTTTAGTTTGTATAAACCATTAACAAGAAAACCAGAACCAATAATTTTAGAATTCTTAAACAAACTAAAACTATTAAATCCAAATTTTCCATTAAAACCACAAACATCTAGTTTAGAAACAGAAATAAGGTTTCTACTGATTGAAGGTACATAAATGGTCTCAGATAAGTCTAATTGATAGCCATTATCCAAAATTAGACGATAAGTCCCAATTCCTTCAATCGGTGCCTTCATGCGATTTCCCATAAATAGGATATCACTTGTTGGGTTTGTAGTTTGGATCGTAGTGAATCCCTGCATCATATTAGCCACATGAGTAGTAGCACCAGAATCAAGCCAGCAAGTATTATTAGGAACTTCAGTTAAGTTTGATTCGAAAATCGGAGAAGCATAATGAAAGATACCTTTCTTTTCGAACCAAGCTTTGCGTTTTAAGCAATCTTTCTGATAGTGTCCTTCTTTCTTACAGAAATGACATCTATCAATCTTTCATTCCTTTTCTTCGGCCTGAGAAACATTAGTCGGCCTTTTGATTTTCTTAAACTTTTTGGCTTTGACTTTCATTCTTTTTTCAGCTCCTTGACCCACAAGATTGACCATGTGATTCCTTTGAGTTTTTAACCTCGTTTCCTCCTGAACAAGCCTACCAGCCAATTCATTAATATTCCACTTATCCTTTATAGTGTTATAATTAATTTGAAAAGGCCCATATTCAGGAGGAAGTGAGTTCAACATAAATTGCACTAAAAAGGAATCTTCCACAGCCAATCCCAAGGACTTCAGTCTTGCTGCGATATTAGTCATCTCGATGATTTGATCTTGCATGCTCTTTGACCCATCATACTTTATGGTCGTGAGCTTTGCTATTAATGTACCAGCAAGAGACTTATCAGCAGAACAAAAACGATCTTCCACGAATGCTAAAATTCTTTAGCATTTTCTGTTTGTGGAATAGTAGACTTAATGTTGTTGGCAATTGTCATTTGGAAAATTTTTAGGCATAATCTGTTACTGTGTTACCATGCTTCAAGGTGTAACTTCTCAGCCTCATTACTTATATCAGTTATAGCAGCGGGCTTAACTTCTAATAAAGCTAAGTTGAGATCCATAGAGTCTAAATGGAAATCAACATGCTCGTGCCATTTAGAGAAGTTTGTACCATTAAAAACAGTAACAAATGATGCATGTGAATGAATTGCAACAGCTGCAAAATATAACATAAAGCTCACAATTAATTTATATTCAGAAAAATTCATAAAGTAGTTCTCCTTTGGATAGATACTACATCATACTTTAAATACTATATTTTCATAAAGTAGGTCTCCTTTGGGTAGACACTACACCATACTTCAAATACCATATATATAAACATAATGGATAATTATCACATTTTAATTGAATATATTTATTATTTTTGGATAATTGAATTTATTCAACTAAAATAATAATATATTTTAATATTGTTCAACAACCATAAAATAATAATTTATCTTTGGATAATTTTTTTAATTTTTTATCGATTGTCAAACATTATACATTATTATGGTATTAAAATACATTATAGTTTAAGTTACTTTGATAACTTTAAACTATATATATAAAGTTCATTCTAGTTTAAGTTACTTTGGTGACTTTAAACTATATACGTCAAATTCATTTTAGTTTAAGTTACTTTGGTAACTTTAAACAATAACAATTAATATATATATTTACATATAAAACACATGTAAATAATAATTTCATCATAAACTAATAATTAAATTAAATTAACTATCATGAACTTTATGTTTTATATGTAATTAAAACATAAATCTATTAATTAACATAAACCTATCAATTATACGTAAATCTATTATGTATAGAAATTATTTAGTTTTTCCAACCATACGCTTTGATACCACTTGTTAGATAATGCAAACAATTATACGAGTCACGTATTATGCTAAATATAATTACAGTAGAAAAATCCCCAGGAAAGATCGGAGGGTCACAAGCAGACCGCTTAAGTACCGACCTCCTTAAACAGAATTTAACTAAATGTAATTAACCGCATAATACGACTTGCTATATTTTGCATTAACAAGACATCATTAACGTAAACCTAAGGATCTTTAAAATTAAATAATTTCATGATACCGTAAATAAATATTGTAGAAGACTTACTAGAATTTCCAAGAGCATTATCGCTTGAAGCCATCAACGAGAAATGATTTCTCTCCCTTAACCCATAATTTCTTAAACACACTCTTAGATGGAATTAGAGATGTGTTTTGGTGTGGCAGAGAGAGGACCAATTTCCATCCTTTATATAGATATTTCAATTCAATCTGGTACGTCCATCACGTAACCAAATCAATGGTTGATATTAATCTACTTAATTAATTTTTTATTAATTTAATTGGACCAAAATAGATGTCAAATTAATAGTTTAAATGCATGACACCTTCATCCATAATGTGTCATATTAAGCAATAATACATTGTTTATTTGACACATATATTCTATATTTTTATTTAATCATAAAAACATATAATATTTCTAACACCATGAAAATCGTAATAACTAATACAATTTTCCATGTATTAATAAAGATATTAGCCAAAACTAATTTTCTCTAATTTTCACCAAATACGATAATAAAATAAATAAACACAGCAGAAAACAATACTAAAGATCTAAATTTAAAAATATATATCAAAATATCAATATTGAGCCTCCTTGATTTTCTTTCCAAAAATCTATAAAAGAAATAAACGTTCTTTTTTATGAAATCACTCTGGAAGCTGGATGAAGAAAAAGAAAAAATTACATATATGACCCGTTATATATATATATATATATATATATATATATTAAATATTTATTTTTAAAACTAATTAAAATAAATCCAATAAATACATATTTAAATAATTTTTTTAAAATGTATTCTTTTTGACACAACGCCCAAAGGCGTTTGTCACAGTATCATTATCTTTTCTTTATCAATTTAATCTTCTAGATATGCAAAGTTTGTTTATGGCTAGCAAGACCATAAAACGTGTCTGTAAATTAAAATATTATTAAAATTTATTTTCTTACTGATTTCAACTTGAGTTGGAATTTCATCCTACTCCTCAAATTGAAATTGCTCCTACTAAAATATATAACACTTTCCATGGTACTTTGTATTGTAGTTAAACACTCAAACTTTCTTTCCTATCAATTTTGCATTTAAATTAAACTCCAATTAACTTTATATTTATCTTCATTACTACCGACCCATTAAAATTTCATGGAAATGAAACAAATCTTGGGAACATATGAAATTCAACGTGGAAAGCTAAAATTTTAAATATTACTACAAAAAATTGAATTGATATGTATTGTTATGGAGTCTATTAATCCTAATTTCCTATTTTGTGCTTTAATATGATATATTAATACAATCATTAGACTCTTATTTAGTTGAAAGAACCAATCATTTATTAGTATAGAATTATACAAAACAGACTATTTAATAAGTTGAAAATAGACATTAAAAATTAGTACTTATTTATACATATATGAAAAATGCATTAATTAAAAATACTAAAATAATCTATATATTTATATAATTGAGAAGATAAAAAAAAATATTTCCATTAGTTCCTAATTTACCTCACTTTAGTTTTAAAAAAATATTATTAGTAAATAATTTTCATTAGTTTCAACATAAATAAAATATTTATATTAATAAGCATTTTCATAAATTTTAATATTAAATAAAATAATTATTTTGACTTTTAAAAATTATTATTATTAAATAATTCTCATTAGTTTTAAATTGAATAAAATATTAATTTTAGTCATTAATTTATATAAATTTATTTTTAAAATATAATTATTAATTAGATTCCGTGCAAATGCACAATCTTATGACTAGTAATAGACTATTTTAAAGAAATAAAATATATCATATGATGTGCGCATATAGTCTAAACAATAATAAAATTATAAATATTTCTATTGAATAGATATTTTTAAAGAACACTAAATAATATTTAAAAATAAATGAATAAATGAGATTAAAAAATAAGACTGAGTTAAAAAAATTGTTTATAACCAAAAGTTTTACATACATCAGGATTATACAAAATGAAAGAGTTAAACTAAAGCATTAATAAGGGTGTTGTGGTAATATTAGAAGACGAAAAATAGAGAATGTCTAATTGAGGATAGTAAAGTCATTCACTGTTAAAAATGGAGTGCAATTATTAATAGGTGGAGTGCAAAAATCCCCACCCTAGTTTTATCGTATATTTAAGATGAAAATAACAAAATTTGGAAGGAACTGTAATTAAACATACCTCTTTAGTAGGGGGGTCAACTTCTTCAATTGAAGAAATCTTGATTAAGGCTTGCCATTAACTCTCACACTTTTTTTTAGAAAATTACAAATTAAACAAACCAAATCAGCATAATATTAAAAAAAAATGCATCTTAAAAGAACAATTGTCTACAATAACAAGCTATTTAAAAGATTTAATGTATAGGTATTAAACTTTTCGTATAACTCAAACTTATGTGTTCTATTAAAATTCTATTTAAACTAAATTTTTTATTCAAATCAAATGTTTGCTATAATTCTTTTTTGATTATATATTATCAAAAAATAAAATTTTTTCTACTATAAATTATGATCATTATCTATTTTTTTGTTGATATACATTATCAACAGTTTTCTTAAAAAATTCGAAACTTAGAAAAATAAAAGTTTTATAAAGAACCCTTTTAGCTCAAGAATTCCTATTAAAATGTGCATGCACAGTCGCTAGCTGTGGCCTCAGAGAAATTCTCCCTAGCATCCTATTAGCTTGACATTTCTTATATGAATTCTGCCCTTAATATGAGTCTATTAATATTATCAGACACTACGTACGTAATTAATGTTAAGTCTTATATTTCAATTAAACTTTTATTACAATTAAATCTTGCACATTTTATATTTTTAATATCAATTACACCCTTAATAAAACCTATTATCGTAATTTTGTCCGTCCCCCCCCCCCCCCCTCCACACTTATAGAATAGTTATATTATATAGATTACTAATTTTTCGGCACGTGCTACGCACGTGAGCGATATTATATGACCCGTTATATATATAAAATTATTAAATATAATAAATATTTTTAATTAATTAATATACACTTTTTTCATATGACCCGTTTATTATATATTATTTTAAATAATTTAGTAGTTAATAAATGAGTTTTTTTATTAGTACTACGCACATGAATGTTACATTTAATATTTTTTCATTTAAGTTAAAATTGGAGCTCAAATGATCACTTATACGATATGTTATTGTGTTAAATATTATTTATATTATTATTATTTAAATTGAAATTGTAGGAAGTAATTGATACTAATATGACATATATGTGTATACTAAAAAATAATGAAAAAGAAAAAGCCAACACAATTGATATTATTTTAGAGTTAGTTCACTCTAATCAGTAAGAAAACTGCCCATCAACTTTTTATAAATCAAACTTGCAACATAAAAAACATTTAACAAATTATTTTCGTAACAGACTTATATGCTACGTACATAAGTGATACTTATATGACCCGTTATATACATTAAATATTGATTAAATTGCTAAATAATTTTTTTAGTTTTCTTTAAAAAAAAAACAATAATTAAAAAATAAAAATAATAATAGTACCATTAATTAACAATTAAAATATGTGCATTGAGCTCATTAATTTATATCATAATGCTCACAATATGATCAAAATAGATTATTTTAAAAAAATAAGTTAAATGAATGAATTTTTAAATACTTATTCACGATACATATAAAAGATTAAAATTATCACCATCTAAAAATTTGATCAATTCTAAATTTAAAATTACATATGCAAGAAAATTAAATTAAATACACAGCTTTTTTTTAGAGCCAACAATTTTTTTTCCAGCTGACCTAATAGTGATTTGCTATAGTAATTTGGCCATTATGAAGATGTCATCACATAATATAACATAAGCTACATTCTTCGAATCTAATTCTATAAATTGATTTTAGTTATATTTGTAATACCCCAAATAATTAAATCGTGCCACGTGTCGGAAAATTCCGATAAATTAAGTTAAGAAGAATTTAATTTAATTATATCGGGAAATTGAAATAATTTTATTAAGTCAATTAGCGGAATTTAAGGATTTGACTTCGAAAATTAATATAAAATAAATTATAAATCCCGTAACGAAAATTATTTTGCCAAGGTTCGCGAAATATTTAATAGTATATGTGGTAAAAGTTTCGGGTCCATCGGAGACCTTTTATAATTTGGACGCGGATACATTTTGGACTAAATTGCAACTTTTGAGAAGTTTCAAAGGCCAAAGTGTAAATTAGCCAATTAAGCCTCGGGAATAGTAGTTAAAAGACTATTGACGGAAATAATAATTTTGGGATAGTATTATTTATTTGAATGTAAATAATACGTACGGAATTCAGTTAAAAAGGATAATTTAACCGTTAGGTTAAATTAGAAAGTTTAAAAGAGAAATGGTTTAGGTTAAAGAAATGAAGGACTAAAGTGGCTAATTAGCCAATCTATATAAAGAAAAGAAAGGGATCAGATGGAAGGGGGAGAGGCGTACAGAAGAAAGGAGAAAGAACGTTCGATCGATTTCGATCCGCCGCGGTTTCGCCGTTCTCGTCCAAATCACACGTTCTTTATATCGATTCGTTCAGAATTCAATTCTTTATCATCGTTAAGCTTCAAATCGAGATAAGCTTGACGTTTTTGTTGCGGGAATTAGTAAATAAGGGTTATTTCGTTTAAAACGAATTAAATGAATTATAATCATGTTTCTATTGTCGTTTTGATCAATTTGGAGTTGAGTTTGTATTAAAATGAGAAAGGATCATGATGGAATCGAGTTTAAGCACGTCGGAATGGTTTGAACACGATTATAAAAGTTACGCGGGCGCGTAAGTATGTTACGCGGGCGCGTAAGTATGTTACGCGGGCGCATAACTGTCTTACGCGAGCGCGTAACTATCTTACGCGGGCGCATATGTATCTTACGCGAGCGCGCATCGAGGCTATGCGGGCGCACAACTTATTCGAAGCACCTATAGAGTATTTTCGCCCCGCTATGACCCTGTTTTCCGACTTTAAGAGTGTCAGACATTAAAAAGAAAATACGGACCCCGAAAACGAGAAATTTGGATATCGAACACGACATGTTCGACTAGGGTTTCGAGATATAAGGAACATATGATTAGAAATCGATTAACAAGAGATATAACAAGTATCTCGACTAAGTATTAAAACACGATCAAAGTTAAAAGACGTATTTAGAATAGGATCGTGTTAACCTACGTTTATAACTTAGGATTTCGATACTAAGTTTACGTTTATGAATTAAACGTACAGGTAATTTGGATAAGTAACGGACGTACCGACGAACTACCAGGCCGACGAGCTGGAATAGCTCTAAGATTGAACAACACATGGAACCTGCGTGATAGATTGATAACATTGCGGTAGATTGTATAGCAGTCACTGTGAGTACATTTTAATTACTCGTTAATATTCATAAAGTCGCGTATTTTCATATACGGACGACTATATGAATACTTATATATTTAATAATATGTTTGAAAAAGTACATGTATGTATGTTTTGAAAATGATTACTTTCCGTACTGCGTTATTTTAAGAATAACATAAATAGATGAAAAGAACATATATGTTTAAAATACTGGGAAATGGGTTAAGCAATATGCAAGTATCGAACCAAATATGCACGAGAAAAGTATAGTACATTCCTATATGTACTATTATTCATATGTTATAAAGAAACATAGTACGTCCCCATACGTACTTTTAATTATAACGAATAACCATACGTGCGTGTGTTATAGATGTATGGTTGTAGATTGGAATGTGAATGTCATGGTCCATAAAGGATCAATATAACAGAACGGAAAATATAGAATTAATTAATAAACGTAAAACGAGAATTTGTACGATGGTACAACCAAATATAAGAACTGAAATACAAGGTTGATCTCGGTAGAGGTATCCCGAGACCTGTATCTACCCATTCTCGATAATAGTCATCGGGACTCATATAAAGATAAAATCAAGTATAATATATATCGAGAATCAATATGAGACAAGAGCAATAATTAAGATATGATATAAGACACATCGGTTGGCGTGGCTATCGATGTCAGATATGTAAAACACATCGGTTGGCTTTGCTATCGATGTCAGATATGTAAAACACATCGGTTGGCGTGGCTATCGATGTCAGATAACTAAAAACACATCGGTTGACTTTGCTATCGATGTCAGAAAGATAAAGTCCGAGAAACTTAATGAGAAGAATAAAGACAATCAAAATTATAACAGTAAACAAAACATGTTAAGTATGTACGTAATAAAAACGTACATGAGATATAAGAATGAGGCAAGAATATCAAGTACGTCTACAACATAAACATTTAGTTTATGACACGTACATGGCCTCTGATAGTATGAATGTATATACGAAGTATGTTTGGAAGTAGATCTAATCCAAAAAGAATATTTTCTACATAAAGAGATTTTCAAACGTTTTCACCCCTTTATGCAATATTACTTGTAACTATGTGTATTCACTCAGTTTTATACTGACCCCGTTGTTATTCCAATTTTTACAGGTTGAGTTAGGTATGGTGTGGGCAACGAAGCTTTCGAAGTTTTTAAATTCTCGGAAGTAGTAAGAGTCATGAGACTAGGTTCTCATTCTAGCAATTCCGCAGTAGTTTAGAATAGTCAGACTCTATTTGTGAAACGCTTTAACTCTGATATGTATTTCAAACAGGGGTCGTGTATATTTTGATATTATTATGATATATGAGATATAATTTGATTTGCGAAAAATTAGTATGTATTTTCAGGCTTGCTACGGGTTTTGAAGCTACCACTCGCATTCCCTAGCGCCGGTTGCGACTCATAATTTTGGGTTTTGACAAAAAAACATAATTGATTCAAGTTAGATGAAAAAGGAACAAACTAACATAAACCCTAATAAAAAAGATCTCCGTCAATAAAAAAAATTGGTGGCTGCTATAATAATGCGTTATAGAACTATATTAGCTATTAAATCCATAATCAAATCATTATGACACAAAAGAAAAATAATTAAAATCAATAGAACCAAACTAAATTGAAGTATGCACCTGGAAATTGAAAGAATCGAAAAAAAACTACCTACATGATAATCACACTTTACTATAAACAAATCCTGTGAATTGAAATTTACTGTTATCTTTAATATTTATATTAGTTAAAATCAACTTTTAAAGATTCCTATTAAAATTAGAGTTTTGTTATCTTCTAACTTCTAATCCAGGATGTGGAATGTGTTCTTATGCTTCACAGCTTAAGGACTCTACCAATCCTAAAAAGCTAAAGCCTAAAACAAATCCAAAAATTAGTATGATTTTTTTTATTAATTAGACTCTAAATTAGTAAGGTTTTATTTAATTAAAATATTAAATAAAATTGTTTAGTTGTTAAAAGATTATTATGAAATAAATATATTGCTAACCGTTGTTTTATATAGATATTAATTAAACTATTAAATACAATGTTTTAATTATAAATAAACTTTTATAAAATATTTTTTATATAAATTAAAATCATAGTATATAAATGATATTTGTATGAACAGTTATGTATACTTGGTAAAGTCATTTGAGAATTTATTCACCACTTTATTTTATTTTTTTATTAAATTATATAATTGGGTCTTAAAATAATTTTTGCTTCACTCCTAATTATACTAAGATAGTGATGTTCCATTAGGAGTATAATTTGCTCATGTGTAAACTTTCGCAATATGACTTTCATATAAGGTTTAATGAGTATGAGTTAGTGCTACTAACCAATATCTGGGTGATGACAAGTTTGAATTACAATTAATTAGAACTAATTTTTTTCTTACCAACAAATTTGTGTATTTTTTTAACTTAGACTCCTATTAAATGTTAGACTCCTTTTTAATTTAAATTTTTATTTTTATATTTCTATTAAAATTATACCCTTAATGAAATCTAATATCGGAATTTTGCATGTCCCCCTTCCCACATATAAGATAGTTACTAGTTTTTCGGCACGTGCTACGCACGTGAGTGACATTTATTTGACCCATTACCCCGTTATATATATACACGACCTGTTATATATTTAATATTAATAAAAATATGAAATAAAATATTTTAATTTTTATAAATTATTTTTTATTTGGATAGAAATTTTATATGACTTGTTATATAAGTTTTTAATAATAATTTTACAATTGAAAGGAATATTTAGTTTTTAATGAATTATTATTAGGCATTCTATATTTGAATTGAAATTCCACTCAATAATTTTTTGAGTAATTTTAAATTTTATACTTTTAGTTATTTTTTAGGCTTAATTCCTTAAAAAACCCCCACCTTGTACTTTTTCTTCGTTTATACCCTGACCTTGTAAAAACACCATTTGTACCCAATTTTGGGTTTTTATGTTTCATCTCTACCCAAAAGCATTAAATTGTACTTTTTTTCATTTGGAAAAGAGTCTAAAACATACTTTTTTCTATTTTAAAATATACAAATAAATCCTTAAACTTAAAAAATAATCAAATACATCCAAATAATTAATTAATTTTTTTAATTTGATAAAATAATAAAAAATTAAAAAAAATTATTATTATTTTTAATTTTTTTTGTCGGAAATATTTTTAAAAAATTAAACAAAATTCGAAATATTTTTTAAAAAAATTATTATTATTTTTAATTTTTTAAAAAAGATGGTATTTTTGTACTATTAATAACATTAATATCTAATTCGTATATAAGTTAAAAATGAAGGATTGTTTTAAACTTTTTTTCAAATGAAAAGAGTACAATTTAATGCTTTTGGGTAGAGATGAAACATAAAAACTCAAAATTGGGTACAAATGGTGTTTTTACAAGGTCAGGGTATAAACGAAAATAAAATACAAGGTGGGGGTTTTTTAAGGAATTAAGCCTATTTTTTATATATTTCTGTTTGCACCGGCCCAGAGATCTGGGAAGGAAGAAAAGCTGAATGGGCTCATAGGGGATTTCAGCCCAACAGGAGCTATGTTTATTTTAGCCTTTTATTATTTAGTTTTTCTTCATTAATTAGGAGATAGAATTTCATTAAAATTAGGTCTCTTTATTAGGGTTTGTTCCCTATAAATAGTCAGTAGTTTTGTATTATTATTTTTAGGGTTAATTCCTAAAAAAATCACGAACTTTACACGAAGTTTCATTTTAATCATGACCTTTAAAAATTGTCATTTAAAGGCACGAACTTTCATATTGTTTCAAATTCATCATTTCAGTGTATTTTTATTGACTAAATTCTTCATTAAGCCATTAATGAAAGGCCCAAGTTATTAATTAACATTAAATCTTATTATCTTTCAGTTAGAGTATATAGGATTAAGAATTTTTAGTCAGATAAAATACACCGAATTTTACTTTGGTGATAGATTTGAAATAAAATGAAAGTTCGTGCCTTTAAATGATAACTTTTAAAGATCATGATTAAAATGAAACTTCATATAAAGTTCGTGATTTTTTTAGAAATTAACCCTTATTTTTATCAACACATCATTAATCAAAAACCAAAGCTCAGGCTTTTTATCCCAATCTCCGGATTGAATTTTAGTTCAGGAGTAGAATTGACATTAATCTCGCTTGGATCTCAGGATTCCCAGATTAATACTGTTAGTTTAATCGAACGACGGCGACGTCATTCACAATTTGAACAACGTTACTTGAATTCGAGTTACGTCACTTGAATTAGGGTTACGTCATTCAAATCCTGTTTACCTCATCTAGAATCATACCGGTTAAAGCATCAGTACCTAAAGTTACCCATTAATAAATTCAAAGGTTTGAGCAAGGTGAAAATCTAGCGAACATCTTTTGGCGACTCCACTGGGGACAGTTTATGGTCAGCACAAAAACCGGAGTTTTTCCAGACGATTACAGGGAAACTCGGTCTCAAAGCCGAGCGAAACTTCAAAGGAAATTCGGAGAGATAGAGCAACCAGATCCAGAGATCATTACCGTCATGGCTAAGGGCGATAAGCAGTCACAGAGCAAAGGGGTTCAGAACACTATACCCGATGTGACTTCTGTAAGCAACAAATCCATGGAAGGCGATGACGTGGAGAAGGAGTTCGACGAATTTTCCCGAGAAATACCACCCACTCGCCCGTCGCTATCTAGGGCCGATTTTACCATAATGAGAGACGAAATAGCTCAGGAAAATTGGCAGATGTTTGACGGGGCGATGCAACAGATGTCCAACGCTTTCAAAGGAATGTTGGCCGACCAGGCGGTCGTTCAGCAGTCGATCGTGAAGAATTTGAACAACTTGACAAGTTCAATGGACAATCTGGGGAAGATCTTTTCGGGACAATCAGTGACCGATCAGAATCACCGAAGGGCCGATTATACCTCGACAACGCAGAGAAATGGCGGTCTCGGTAGTTCGGCCGATGCAGGGCAATCACCAAGTAAAACCGGTTTCGCTTATGGATTGGTACGATTGTTAACTCGCCCAGAAGGAGACACAGGTGTTAGGACCGATCCTTCTTCGTCAGGAGCTGGGCGATTTCACATGGGCGATCAGCCATCTCCAGGAGCCGGGCGATTCCAAGGGGGCGATGGTACTGGTACCGGAGCGACTCGATACCAAGGCAACGACCAGTTGCCAGGGCAACAATACCCAAACTTGCAATCGCTACAGGATAATCCCTACGGTAGCGACAACGCCCCCATGGGAGAAAACAATTTATACAATCGGGGGCAGTTGCTAGATGAACTGGAGAAATTAGGGGTCGACGTCAGGCCAATGCCTCGGCCGTCGTACATGAAGCCATACCCGGATTGGATCGACAAACTGTACCCATTCCCTAGGGGGTACAAAGTGCCCGAATTTAGTTTATTTTCAGGAGAAGAGAAGAGCCAATCCACGGTGGAACACATCGCGCGATTTTCTGCCCAATGTGGAGAAGCAGGGGCCCACGACTTTTGGAAACTACGGTTATTTGCCAGCTCTCTCACCAAGGTGGCGTTCACATGGTACTCTCACGTATCGCCCAACTCGATCGATACGTGGAAAGACCTGGAAATAAAATTCCACGAAGAATTTTACAGAGCACCACCAGATGTTACCTTGGCCGATCTCGCAAGGATTTCGCAGCTGCCCAGCGAATCCGTCGAAAAATACATCGGCCGCTTCCGGAATTTAAGGACGAGGTGCATGACGCACATATCTGAGGGAGATTGCGTACCGATGGTCGTAAAAGGGATGAATTTCGCGATGAGGGAACATTTCGAAGGTCATCGATTTAGGGACTTGTTCGAGCTCACCAACAGGGTCACGGGTTACGAACGATTACTCCAGGAGAAGGAACAGAGGCGAGGTTCTTCGAAAGGCACCTATTACCGCGATCAGTTAGACGTGGCCGTCATCTCCGATAGTGAGGGCGATTCATCCGATGATGAGATATGTATGGCCGAATTCCTCGGAAAGAAACCAACGGAATGCGCAGCGTTAAGGAAGCCAGGATATGTGAATAAAAATAAGATGGCGGTCATCCAAAAGGAATATTCGTTCGACTTGACGAAAGCCGACGATATATTTGACGCTTTGCTAAAAGACGGGCAAATCTCCCTATCTGAGGGTCATGTGTTGCCAACAAGCGAGGAACTGCTGGGCAAGGACTACTGCAAATTCCATAACTCATGGAGACACAACACCAATAATTGCGTGGTGTTCAGAAACGTAGTCCAGAAAGCAATAACGGAAGGGAAATTGTTGTTCCCGTCAAGAAGGGAGGCCGATGCGAAATGCGTCTCGATTAATTTGATTCGGCCCAACTTAGACCAAGTATTGGGTATCGGGAAAGTTTTAGAGAAATGGAGTGCTAAGAGACCTCGACAGAGGGTAGCGGTGAATGATGCAGTAGGGCAACGTCAAGTGACCAAACCAGTTACATCAGAGCCGATTTGCCAACATTGCCAGCACTGCCAGAAACGCCCCGAGACCAAGTACGTACGAAAATCGGTCAGAGCAAATCCAAAAACTTTTAAACCAAAGTCCCCCACCAAGGAGTGGCAACAGCACATGCCATCCGGACAGAAGGGGAGGTCGGTTTTTAAAAGGGTGTTCAGGCCAACGGAGGAGACCCCTCGTATGACCAAGACACAAAAGAGACGGATGCAGAGAATGCGACAGGAGTCGCGACTGATCGCCGCAGGACCAGAATCGGCACCAGGGAGCCGAGTCCCAGTTAAAAATCGTTTGACCGATGCTGCACCTCCTTCCGGGACTAAAAGACCGATTCAAGAAAGACTGGGGGCACCTGAAGACGATTTGGACGCAGACCAGGGCAGACATAGTCGGTCCGAAACCGAGCCCTTTGAGACACCGAAGCGAAAGCTAAGGAAGGTTTGGGTGGAAAAGAAACGACATCAGGATAATGGCCTACCTTCTCATACGCACGCAAGAGATGAAAAATCGCCCACCAGGGACAAGCGATCTTTCAGGGACGTAGTCCTGAGTCACGCAGACGGCCAGTTGAAGGCCTGGGTGCCCGTGAAAAAAGAGTTGGTCGTTGTTCACCAAGACGGGCAGCTCAAAGCATGGATTCCTAAAAATGATAACCGAAAAGAGGTCCAAGTAGTTACTCTTCCGGATTCATTTAGGAATAAGCCGGGGCAGAAGTCGATTTTAGACGGGGATGTTATAATCCCGGACGAGAATAGTGTGGATGCGTCGGCAGTTGTGTCTCTAAGCAAACCACCAGCACGAATGACAAGGCACATAAGGCCGTTGTACATCAAAGCCGAAGTAAATGGCGTCGCCATTGGAAGGGTTCTAATCGACAACGGCGCGGGAGTAAACATCTTGCCTTCCCGGATGCTTAAGAAGTTCGGTATCGAACGCACCCAGCTGGAGACCACCGATGTTTATATGACAGACTTCGCCGGAGGCGAGACCCCCGCCGAAGGGTACATCACCCTTAAGATAAAAGTGGGCCGAGTAGAGACCGAAGAAGGTTTCTTCGTTGTTAATGCCAGGAGTAATTACAATGTGCTACTCGGCCGAGACTGGATCCATTCCAATATGTGCATCCCATCAACCATGCATCAGATGCTGATACTATGGCGAGAGGCTGGAGAGGCCGAGATAGTGCAGGGTGATCCGAGCCCTTTCGGCGAGGATAGCAACGTTCTAGAAGCCATGATGTATGACGAGCAAGTAAGGAACATCCAATCTCTAAGTCATCGAGATATCAAAAGTCCCAGGATCCTTATCAACGCGGATCGGCCTGCAGACGTTACCCTCGGGGGGCAACGGCCGATCTACGATCTTGCAACATTCTGATGGATAGACGACATACAGAGTTGCGAAGAAAGGTTCTTGACTTAGCACTCAGTTTCGGAGTGTCATCCGCGGAATGCATATACGAGGATCAAGATCAAGACCCAACTGGTACCTTGAGAATAGAAGATCTCAAAATAGCCACCGGAAAATTGGGGGACGATCCAGCCCAGGTTCAAGATACGCTCTTGGAAGTTAATTTAGACTCGGAATCGTCACCAAAACCGATATTCATCAGCGCAAACCTCGGCGCCACGTTTAGAGACGAGCTGATTGCGCTCCTTCGGGAATATAAGGATTGTTTCGCTTGGTCATATGCAGACATGCCGGGTCTCGACAAATCAATCGCCGAACATAAGTTGCCTCTGAAAGATGGCTTCCGACCATTCAGGCAGCCTCCTAGACGAATGTCAAAAGAGGTCGAGGAGTTGATCAGAGAAGAGATCAATCGGCTTAAAGAGGCGCACTTCATACGGGAGGCTAAATACACAGAATGGTTATCCAACATAGTGCCCGTCATGAAAAAGAACGGCAAGCTGCGAGTATGCGTCGACTTCCGGAATTTGAACCTAGCGACACCCAAAGACGAATATCCGATGCCGGTAGCTGATATGCTGATCGACGGTGCTGCCGGACACAACATCCTTAGTTTTCTAGACGCTCATTCTGGATATAACCAAGTGCCGATTCACGAAGCTGATATCTCAAAAACCGCTTTTCGATGTCCAGGGCCGATTGGTGCTTATGAATGGATTGTGATGCCCTTTGGTTTGAAGAACGCCGGTGCAACTTACCAACGGACCATGAACAAAATGTTCGAAGGTTTAGCATGTCTGGAGGTGTATATCGATGACGTTGTCGTAAAATCGTCGAGCGATGCAGCTCACCTGGCCGATCTAAAACAGGGCTTTGAGCGGATCCGAAGCAACGGTCTGAAGATGAATCCATTAAAATGCGCTTTTGGTGTATCGGCAGGGAATTTCTTGGGTTTCTTGGTTCACCAGCGGGGGGTAGAGGTTGACAAAAATAAAGCAAAAGCGATAATCAGTGCTGAACCACCAAAAACCAAGAAACAGCTACAGCGGTTGATCGGACAGATAAACTTCCTAAGGCGCTTCATTTCAAACACAGCAGGCCGATTACGCAGTTGGAGCGTATTGTTGAAGGGGAATGATAATGACCAGTTTGTATGGACCCCTGAACAACAACAAGTGTTTGACGAGCTGAAAGCATACTTAGTAAAACCACCGATTATGATGCCGCCAAAGCCAAATCAGCCTTTGTTACTGTATATATCAGCAGCTCACCAATCTTTGGGATGTATGCTTGCACAGGAAGACCAAGGCGTGGAAAGATCGGTCTACTATCTCAGTAGAGCCTTGACCGATACGGAAACACGATACTCGGACATCGAGAAACTGTGCCTCTGTTTATATTTCACTTGCTGCAAGTTGAGATATTACATGTTGCCAGTGGTGGTTTATGTCCTAGCACAAACCGACGTCATAAAATACATTCTATCCCGACCGTATCTTAGGAATCGGATGGGAAAGTGGGCGGTGGCAATGTCAGAATTCACGCTCGTGTATGTGCCTCAGAAAGCAGTTAAGGGACAGGTCCTTGCTGATTTTCTCTCGGATCACCCAGGAGTCAACATAAAAGAAGGAATCGGCTGCATGGAACTACACCCTTGGAAATTATGGTTTGACGGATCAAGAACAGAAAAGGGTGCTGGGGCAGGAATCGTCATCATCTCGCCCTCGGGGGCACGGTTTACAATGTCTTGTTCTTTGACATTCAAGTGTACCAACAACCAAGCGGAGTATGAAGCTCTCATTTTAGGTTTAGAAATCTTGATGGAACTGGGGGCAAAATCGATCCAAGTCTGGGGCGATTCACTTTTAGTGATAAAACAAGTCTCCGGAGAATACAAGTGCGAGTCGGAACTCTTAATCTGATATTGCAACAAAGCTAAGCATCTTATTGGCGGTTTCTCGGATACATGGTTGGAATACACGGAGAGAAGCGACAATATGGAGGCAAATGATCTCGCCCAACACGGCAGCGGTTACAAGCCTTGCTACGAGTATGAGGCGATTCGGCGAGATGCGCCAAATTTGATAACAAGAGACGACGCGGTATATGAGGCAACACAATCCGTGTACCAGTTGGATTTCTCGACAGATTGGAGGAAAGAGATAACTAAGTGGTTTGAATCGCCAGATATGGCCAACAGAAGATTACGAACTCTGGCTTTCAATTACATAGTCATGGCCGATGAGCTGTACAAGAAGGGGAGCGACGGGTTGTTGTTTAGATGCATCGGCCCAAAAGAAGCGATGTTGGTCATGGCCGAGGTACACGAGGGTATCGCCGGTGCACATCAGGCTGGTCCGCGAATGCGTTGGCTTATCCATAAATACGGGTTCTATTGGCCTAAAATGGAGCAAGATTGTATCCGATATGCCCAAGGGTGCGAAGCATGTCAAAAGTGCGGTCCCGTACAGCACGTTCCTGCCGAGACATTACATTCGATAGTTAAGCCTTGGCCGTTCCGAGGATGGGCTGTGGATTTAATCGGCAAAATATACCCGTCATCATCAAAAGGACACACGTTTGTTATTGTCGCAACGGATTACTATTCTAAATGGGTTGAAGCCATTCCATTGAAGTCGCCAAGTCAAGAATCGGTCATAAAGTTCTTCAAAGAATATATTATCCTTAGGCACGGCTTGCCAGAAACTATCACTACAGACCAAGGAACTATGTTTACCGGAGGCGAAATAACCGACTACGCAAGAGAGATGGGCTTCAAGATGATACGTTCAACCCCGTATTATGCACAAGCAAACGGCCAAGCCGAGGCGACAAACAAGGCGATCAAGGATATTATTCAGAAGATGGTAGAAGACAACCCGAAACAATGGCACCAATTGTTAACAGAAGCCGTATGGGCAAATCGCACGAGCCAAAAATCGGCTACAGGCACTACACCTTTCAAACTCGTGTACGGGTATGACGCAATGTTGCCGATGGAGTTGACGGTAGCATCTACGAGGCGAAAGATGCAGCACGTTTTGACAAAAGCCGATTATCATGACAAAATGGTTCTCGAAGCCTTGGACTTAGATGAAGAGCGATTATTGGCACTTGACCACCTAGAAGCTCAGAAGAGAAGAGTAGAGCGAGTTTATAACAAACGTGTAAAAAGTAAAAGTTTCCAAATAGACCAGCTCGTTTGGAAAGTCATTTTGCCCATTGGAGCAAAAAAGGAAGGACTAGGAAAATGGTCTCCGAACTGGGAAGGACCATACAAAGTTGTCCGAATATTGGGTAACGGTGCATATATACTCGCTGACATAGATGGTCGAGTCCATGACCGGTCCATTAACGCACAGTATTTGAAGAAGTACGTCCCGAGCTGCTGGGAAGGAATTGACAGGCGTATCTTCGAGAAGTAAGAAAGGTAATTTTCACGAAATCGGACGCTTGACCGATGGGTTGACGGTATGGAATTGATAATCGGAACCAGAGCCGATTCACATTATTTAGGTTTACCTTGTAATTTGTACTTGCAGTAGACATATATGAATTTCGGAACACCAGCCGATTTTTTATATTAACACTAGCACCTTTGTGGGTTTAAATCGGAACATTAGCCGATTAACGTGATGTTTATTTTAATAAAAGAATCAAAATGTTTAAAAGTGCAAGCAAAATGTACTATCAATAACATTGTACTAAAAATTACAAATCCAAAATGTTTAGACGTTAAGACGCTGAAAAGAAATCAGCCAAAATGACTAAAGAGATCGCCCATCACACTTCGGATGTCGGATAAATTCTTCACCGCCTCAGAATAACGCTTCTCAGCACTGGCGAGTGTTTTCTTCAGTTGGTTCCGGCGATCCTTCAGGTCCGTCCCTTGAGAAATAAATTCATCCAGCTGTTGCTCCAAGGGCGCGGCGATCTCTTCCTCGGCTTTGAGCTCCGCCTGCAGTTCCTCAATTTTGGATCTTAGTTCATCCATTTTTGTGGTGTGAGGGGCGATTTTGTCAGATGTTTTCTTAGCATTCGACCTCAGAGAGCCAAACTCATCGTCAAGCTTGCGCTTGGTCTCCAGCGATTTCTCATATGAAGCTCTGGCAGGGGCGGCTTCTTTATAAAGCTTCGTCAAGTTCGGCAGCTCTTTCACCACCCTGGCGATTGTCGTCCTGGCTGATTCAGGGACCTTGTTCACATCTTTCACAGCAAGAAGGGCTTCCAGCGATGTTTTCATGGATTCAGTTTCGTCAGGATCGCCCAGCACCTGGATCCCTTTGGTTTTCATAGCTGCCATGGTATTCAGATGGAGCTCCACGTCATTTGCCGAGTCACCAGCTTCTGGCTCGGAGTTGGAAGAACTTTCGGTGGAGCCCTCTTCGTCACTCTCCGTATCGGAGTCAAAGGCGAGGAGTTTGGTCTGCAAGAAAGGCACGAGTTAGATTTCGGGGTCATGAGCGATAAATGAAGGTTATAAGGGATGTACCTTTAAAGCTTCGGTGCGCGAGATGTTTGGCTTCAGACTCGAAGGGCCAAGAACCGAGACTGTCGCAGCAGCAGTCACCGAAGCAGGCGATTCAACCACAGTTGGGCGATCCACCGAGCCCCCGCTCATCTTAATGGATATCCTGGTGCTGCTGCTCTTCTTTGAGGGTTCTTTTCCTTGTGGTTTCAAGGGAATCGCCTCCGGAATGATAATCGGCGGAACGACAACCGATTTCGCCTTTTTGGGTTGTGGCTTCGGTTTCCTACCAGTCTGCAGCACTGCTGGCGATTTCCCAGTTCTTTTCCTCTTCAGAGGTTGTTCGTCTTCCTCGTCTTCAGAAGGAATCGCTCCTTCAATCTCGGCCTCTACCTCTGAAAAGAAAAGAAGTTAGACGAATTTGACGGAGTTATAAAAAGATATAAGAGGATTCGTTATTTACCAGCAGGCACTTTCAGTTCCTTAACAAGGGCGGCGATGTCTTTGCAATCACCTGGCACAAAATAACCAGTAAATGTCACCTTGTTAGGACGAGACTTCGGCCACTTATTCGCTAACATAATTTCAGAATTTGGTACTAAGGGTGCTTTATAAAGAAAAGATGGGCGAATATGTTTTTGGAAAATTGGGTAAGGGCGATGCGGATATTTTTTCTCCCACACTTTCCGCCATTTAAGGACATATTTTCGCCATGCTTCTCTTCTATGGTTTTCCATTTTTAAGCTTAAAAGAGGGCGATTTGTGGGGTCATACTTGAATTTGTAAAAGCGCTCAAATTTAACGATTTCAAGGTGATGCTCGTAATTACCTTTCCTCTTCTTCTGCTGCGGCACCTGTAAAAGAAAAACATCGGCGTGAGTACGTTTTCGCTTCGTTTCAGGAAGTTGAAAAATATTTAGTTTAAGTATTTCGTCTGCCGATAATCCAAAGTTGATCCCGATTACTATCTCCCACCACTCCTCGAACTCATTTGTTGAAGAAGGGTTCCCGTGAGGAATTGGTAATTCGTCTGGGGAAGGTAAGTAGGCTTCATGCAGTTGGTCGAGGTACCCAACATATCTGGGAGTTGGTAAGGCCGAGCGAGTAAGCCCTTGTTCGTTTCTGTCTATTAAGAACGGGCATGGAATCGCCTGGGTATAGCCGAATTGCCTTGACAGGTAGTTCGGACAGTAAGCTTCGGACCCGCTGTGCTTGAAGTTATTGCCGATCATCAGGTTGCGGCTTGTTAGGGCGTTGCACCAGTTTCCCCACCATTGGGAGTAGATGTCTTCATCAATGTCATCGTCGTCAGTTATTTCCCAACCGTAGGTAAGCCATTTGGGTGGGAATCGCCAGCTAAGTATCAGGCACCAAGTGTTAGGCGATTCACGTGTGTCCAAAAAGTAGGCGATGACATCTTTGAGATGAGGTAAGGTGGCGACCCCTTGAAAGATGGTGTATCCAAAACATATGTCTGAAGATCGTTCTGGAAGTGTGACGATATCTGGGAAGTACATAAATAGCCATGCTTGGATCATCCACATCGGCCCACTGGAACATCGGTGTGCCTTGACTTTGCCATTTTTTATCATGGTATGCATGCATCGGTAGAGGTGTCCAAGGATGAATTCGCCCATGTTCAATGGATGTCCTTCGGCGAGGGCAACGGCGATTCGAAGACACTCGTGGGTGACTCGGAAGGAGGCTGGGCATATTATGAATTTGGCGAGGAAATAAGCTAGAAAAGCAACATGTTCGTCAGCAGTTGGAGGGAGGTGATTTTGACCGATGTTCGCTGATAAGAAGTGTTTGAAGCTTTTTGCCGATTTTTCGGGACGGAGGTGTAAGTTTGGAAGTGTTTGGCAATTGAGAGGCGATATCCTTATACCGGTTATGTTAATATTGAACATACAGGCTAGGTCTAAAAGGGTGATGGACATCGGTCCCTGTCTGAAACAGAAGGTGTTAGTGGTGTCAGACCAGAAAAGGGAAGCCCCAAAGCAGTAATGTTTGGCGATAGGGAAGGAGTTTTGGCTTATCCCAATTAGATCGTACAGGCCGATAGCCTTCCAGACATCGCCGTAATAACCGTGAAGTCTTAAAACCCAACTTTTGTAATCGGCATTGGTACTTGGCCAGTTTTGGAAAGTTTCACCGGTCCATACGGAAGAATAGTGGAGTTCGGAGAAGCGAGGTGGAGCATGATCTGGGAATGGGACTGCGGTTTCACAGAGTTCTGAAGGAGTGGTGAGAATCGGACCAACTGAGAATCGGTTATCATCTAGTTCTGAAATTACCTCAAAGGAAGTCGACGGGGCAGCTGAGCGGACTTCGGCGATTTTGTTTGATGCTTCAAGAGCAGCTTGTTCTTGTTGAGACATGATGATATGGTGATTCGTGTTGAAGGATAGGCGATTTGGATCTGGAAAATCGGCAAGTGGTCAATAGTTCTGAGAGAATTTCGGAGTCAAAGATTCAGGTAAATCTAAAAAGGGAAAAAATGACTATTTTATATCCGGTAAAAGCGGTTACTGAATGTCAAAAGTCAAGAAAAATATTACCGCATGGGCCTTATGACATGGAGTGAAGCCCATATGAGGCTCTAGGCCGAAAATAACAAGCCCAGAGCTGTGACTCTAAGCTTGTTGGGGGCATTGTTTGCACCGGCCCAGAGATCTGGGAAGGAAGAAAAGCTGAATGGGCTCATAGGGGATTTCAGCCCAACAGGAGCTATGTTTATTTTAGCCTTTTATTATTTAGTTTTTCTTCATTAATTAGGAGATAGAATTTCATTAAAATTAGGTCTCTTTATTAGGATTTGTTCCCTATAAATAGTCAGTAGTTTTGTATTATTATTTTTATCAACACATCATTAATCAAAAACCAAAGCTCAGGCTTTTTATCCCAATCTCCGGATTGAATTTTAGTTCAGGAGTAGAATTGACATTAATCTCGCTTGGATCTCAGGATTCCCAGATTAATACTGTTAGTTTAATCGAACGACGGCGACGTCATTCACAATTTGAACAACGTTACTTGAATTCGAGTTACGTCACTTGAATTAGGGTTACGTCATTCAAATCCTGTTTACCTCATCTAGAATCATACCGGTTAAAGCATCAGTACCTAAAGTTACCCATTAATTAAATTCAAAGGTTTGAGCAAGGTGAAAATCTAGCGAACAATTTCATAAATTAGTTTTTTTATTATTACTATTAAGATTTAGCATTATTATAATATACATCTACAAAAACCATTTCTTGTAAACTGGTTTATAAAATTCAGAAGTAAATTCAAACATTTCCCAGATTAAAAACCGTCAAATCACATATCACTATAAACTTTAACAAAGCTTAAAAAAACTTCCATTAAAACTAATCTTTGTTTGTAGATTTAGTAGCGGTGGTAATAGCAGGAGCAACATCAACCTATTAACACGAAGAAACCTTACCTAAGATCATATTATGTGCTATTATTATGTTATTATTTTTTGACCAATTTATCTGACCACGTTGAACCGTAAAACATTCCCTATTAAAACCCTTCAATTTTAAACCACTAAGTAGAATAATGTTTATGTTGATAGTAAACATTTAATTCGATGTTCTCTGACAATTCAATTTTTTTCTATCAACAACCCAACTATGAACTATTCTCTTATATATTATTGATTTTTTTAGCAGTACTTTAGTTTGAATAAATACTACACATAATAGAAGAATTGGCATCAAAATAAAAGTTTAGTTTGAGTTAAATGTAAACTTTTAATTAATCCATAATATTTTTATTTTATATATAAATTAACTCTCTATTAGCTTTATATTTTTTAATATCAATTTTACTTGAATGTAGAATAAAATAAAATTTAATACATGCATGAGTTTAAATTTTAGATTATGTTTGGCCAAATATATCATAGTGACATTGCGAACGCTAATTATTGATTAAAAAATATACAATGGTTAAATAGAATTCTAAAGAAACCTTAATATACAATGGTTCCCACTATTTATTGGCTTTTATTGTTTATAAAATCTTTAACATCAATTATCAAAATAGTATTGGTGTTTCTGTGAGAAATGGACGCTGTTGCAACAAAAAATAGAATATTTTAATCCTTTTGACATTATTATTTAAGTTTTGTTGTAAAAGAGGGAAAATTTGAAAACTGTCTTTTTATCCTTATCTACTAACTTGTACGTATATGTATTTTTTTTTTAACTTAGACTCTTATTAAATGTTAGACTCTTGTTTAGCTTAAACTTTTTTATTTATATTATTCTAATTTTTCGCCTTGTGCTACACACGTGAGTGATACTTATATGACCCGTTATTTAAAATTATTATTGTATTCGGGAGCTCATCTTCAGAAAACGTTATTTCTGGACCGGCCGCATCAAAAATCATTCTTTGAGCGGAACTGAACTCACCTGGCCCCTCATCTTCATAGTCGAACTCAACATCCTGCTCTGGTAACTGTGCAAGGGGAGGGGGGGTTCAAAACGCTCCCCTCGCCATGAAAAACCCATACTTGGTAACCTTTCACGAACCCATTCTTCAATAGATGGAATTCCACCTCATCGACATCCCGATAGCTTGTATTTCGACAACCTCTCTTAGGGCAGGGGCATTTTATCTGTACCACACTCATACAAGCCGGATGCCGTAATGCAAACCGGACAAACTCCTTCACATGCTCCTTATACCCTGTGGTTAGCAGCCCGTTTGTGTGGCTCCTGTACATCCAACTGCGGTCTGTCTCCATTTCTGTAGCGCGGATAATTAGAGGTGGGGTTTTCACTCGAGATAAGCAAAGTCAATGTAATTGACTGCTGAAAAGGTAGGGCCCTATCCCATTCGCAAAACAGGCGCCCCGTAACTCGGCCACGATATATGCCTAGCAACGGAGAAAAATATTCGGCAGCCTTCCGGCGTCGTTCTCCTTTAGTGCGATATTTAGTATATGCGTTGTAACGCTAATTATATATTCCTCGAGGAATAAGCGTTACAAAACATATACTAAACATCCACCCGGAGAACAAACGCTGAAAAACAACCGAATATTTTGCTACCGCTACTAGACATATATGGTTTTTCGTGATCGAGTTACGGAAGCACAAGTTTTGCGAACTGTACAAACTGTACAATCCCGTGTCGTTCAATCTCTTGAACACACGGGACGGGAACTCTACGGCTAGGTTTACGATTTTATTCGGTGGGAATAAAATCGAGATTTATTTAGGTTGATTATCGTAAATAAAATCTATTCCAACTAAAATAAATCAAATTAATTGAGCGATAAAACCTACTTGTTGAAGGGCAGAACCGCAAAGAGAAGGTGAAACGTCCGGATCAATCGGAACCACGGTGCGCGGGCTATCAAGGGCTATCAGCGACTGTCAGAGAATGCAAACCTATCATATTAAATAAAAACACGTATTAATTAAAAATTTCTACTAAAAATTCGGCAGAACTTCCCCTAAAAATGAGCATCACCCATTTTTCAGGGAAATCCTGCAAGCAAATTACATAGCACAATCCAACAAATCATGCCACATATAATCTATTACTTCAATTAATATTTTAAATCTTTGACAAAAAAACTTTAATATTTTAAATGCATTTAATTAAAAAATATTTAATTAACCTAATTAGTAAAACTAATCCTAATCCTAATCAATCAATTAAACTAACGTGACAATTTAACTTAATCAACCAATTAGACTTAATCAACCAAATTAATCTAACTTAACAATTTAACCCAATTAATCAAAATCTAAACCTAATCCTAATCCTAATCAATCAATTAAGCTAATTAACTTAACAATTTAACTTAATCTAACTTAACAATTTAACCCAATTAATCAATAAATCTAAAATAAATTACGTAATCAAATTTTAGAACTAATTAATTTAAATAAATTATAAATCTAGATTACACCAATTAATCAAATATAATTGTAATTCATTAGTTAACTTAACATTTTAACCAAATTAATCAATTAACCTAATTAATTAAACTTGACAATTAAATTAACAAAACCAATTATATATTAATTCATGAAATTAAACTAAATTAATCTAAACTATAATTTTTTATGTAAAGTAATTATAATTAACTAGTTTTTTGAGAATAATTATAATTAACTAGTTATTATAATTAATTAAACTAAAATAAACTAAATTGATCTAAACTAGAGTTTTTTACCTAAACTATAAATTATAATATTTAATTAAACAAAATTAAATTAAATAATGAAAAACTCACTATGGCGGCTGGACAAAGGCAGCGGGCAGCGGGACGTCGACAGCGACAACAGTGAGGGCGGCGGCGGCAGCGGGTATACGTCAAAACGGTCTAAAATCGAAATCATAAATTAAATCAATATACTAAACAATTAATTTAGGTTGAATAAACAAAATAAATAATTAACTAATATAAAAACACTTACCGCCGGTGGATGAGGAGGAACAGACGGCGGCGCACGGTGGAGGAGAGGAACAGGACCGGCGGCGCACGGTGGAGGAGAAGAAACGGATGGCAGCGGCTCTCGGTGGAGGAGGAGGGACTGATGGCGGCGGCGCTCAGTGGAGGAAGAGGACTGATGGCGGGGAGGAGGACTGATGGCGACCGGAAGAAGAAAAGGAAGGAGGAGGACTGATGGCGGCAGAAAACCAAAAAAAATAAGAAAAAGAGTGAAGGAGGAGACCAGGTTTCAATTAGGTCTATTTTTTGCGACAGATTTTTATCCGTCGCAAATCCGTCGCAAAAAGTAGACCTAGTTGAAGCGCACCGTTTCAATTAGAAGTTTTGCGACGGACAATAATGTTCGTCGCTAACATTTTGCGACGGACGTTATTGTCCGTCGCAAAACTTCTAATTGAAACGGTGCGTTTCAATTGAGGCAGAATTTAGCGACGGAATGAGAAATCCGTCGCTAAATTTGGCCTCAATTGAGGCGCCAAATAAACCCCGCCAATTCCCGCCTTTTTAGCGACGGATTTGCGACGCCGAATCCGTCGCTAAAAAGGCGGGATCACACCCGCCAACACTTTTACAACTGTGGCGAAGGATTTACAACTTTGTCGCAAATTCCGTCGCCAAAACATCAAATTAGCGACGGAATTAATTTCCGTCGCAAATTTCCGTCGCTAATTTGATGTTTTCTAGTAGTGGTATTTTAAGAAATTACCACAACTTTTAATTGTTGAATTCTTTTATTATCAAATTTTTTTTTATCATATACACTTCTCCTTTTAAAATAATTCTATTTACTATAATATTGCATATATTTAACTATGACATAATTTTTAATTTGTATTTTTTACTATTAAAAAACCTTTATTTAATATAAATTTTGTTAGAATTAGATTTGTATTTAATTTCGTAATTCTTTTACTTATTAATATGACCCGTTATTTAAAATTATTATTGTATATTTAGACATTTTTAGCAATATATTATTATTTATATATTAAAAAAAGTACTTAATGTAACTATTTAAAAATATAAATTAAAATAAAATAGACATAAAACTATTAATGTTATATGATGAAATTATTAATTCCAATAAAAAGGAAAACAGTAACGAGTTAACCCAAAGTTATAAACATCCAAAAGCTAAACTAATTGTGAATTGATAATTATGAAACATGTAATATTGATATTTTAGACTTAATACATCTGCGTGTTCCTGCACTTTTCTGTTTTTACATATAAGGTCTCTACACTAAAATATCCATCATTGAATCCCTGCACTTTAACTTCCATCATCCCGTGGTCCCTCTGTTAAGGCGAGTTTTGACGCCGTTAACGCACTTTCAATTTTCTTAATTTTAGATCCCTGCACTTTTAATTTTTTAATGTTACGTCCCTGCACTTTTAAATGTTGAGATTATGTATAGATATGCATTAATTTTTCGTTTAATAAAACTAAATTTAAGTTTAAAATATTAAAACTAATATTGTTTAAAGGGTATGAAGTTAACATATTCAGGGTTTTTGATGAATTAGTGCCTATAAAAATTAGAAAATTCTATTTTCGTGTCTGTGAAAAAATTAATTCTCATTTAGTGTCTGGGTCCACCCAATCTGCGATCTGAATTTACCATTTTAATATCTAATTTAAACCAATGAATCATTAATTCCTTCTTATTTTTGTTTTTATTATCAATATGAAATATGGTTAATGATCTCTTCAATCCTTTATTTCTTTAACTTATACAATATTTCTTTTTAACTTTTTAAAAACATAACGATCAAATACTTGCTTAAACTCAATTACGTACGTATTATTTAACTGTAAATTTATTTACAAGTGTCAGAGGAAGTAGGTCGTAATTATAAAAATTTAATATTTAAATTTGAAAATTTAAATTTTAATAATCGGTTTTGAACGGAACAAATAAAGTTTAGAAGGTAAATATATTAGAAATTAATATATCAATATACATATCTAAATGTAGAGTAAAAAGTTTCGGATAAAACCTCAAAATTAAAATGTCGAAATTTGGAAGTTTCGACGTAATACAAAAGTATATAAGTTAAAATACATATATATAAAATATATTTATATATATAATAAATAAATAAAAAAGGAAAGAAAAAATTCAATTTAATCCCTAAATTTTATTCATCTCCACCCATACTCCACGCCCCTTTCATTTTCATTTTTTCATTTTTTTAATTTATTTTATATGTATATATATCTTAAGATTCTTAACTTATATATTTTTATATTTTGTTGAAACTTCCAAATTTCGACATTTTAATTTTGAAGTTTTATCCGAAACTTTTAACTCTACATTTAGAGATGTACATTGATATATTAATTTTTAGTCTATTTACCTTCTAAACTTTATTTGTTCCATTCAAAACCGATTATTAAAATTTAAATTCTCAAATTTAAATTTTAAATTTTTATAATTACGACCTACTTCCTCTGACACTTGTAAATAAATTTACAGTTAAATAATACGTACGTAATTGAGTTTAAGCAAGTATTTGATCGTTATGTTTTTTAAAAAGTTAAAAAGAAATATTGTATAAGTAAAAGAAATAAAGAATTGAAGAGATCATTAACCATATTTCATATTGATAATAAAAACAAAAATAAGAAGGAATTAATGATTCATTGGTTTAAATTAGATATTAAAACGGTAAATTAGCCAAACAATTTAGAAACAATCCGCAAACATATATTGCGGATTGCATCTCACAATCCGCGATTTTAAATCACGGATTGGGTGGACCCAGACACTAAATGAGAATTAATTTTTTTACAGGCACAAAAACGAAATTTTCTAATTTTTATAGGCACTAATTCATCAAAAACCCACATATTCAACTAATATTAATGTCAAAAATTATATGTTTTAGCTATTATTTTATTAAAAATTTCATTCATTCTTACTGAATGTTTAATGTATTATTATTCATCTATAAATAAAAGATATAAATTTATTTATTTATTTATTTTATTACGTTGAAAATAAAAGTGAATTTAATTTTTATTTTAACAAATAAACAATAACTTAGAGAAATAAAACGAATTTTAATACTTTTATTAAATAATTAAAATAATATTTTATACCGATAAATTTTATTTTTTAAATAATATGATAACATCGCACTTAGAGGTGTAAACGGACTTTGATCTTGATATACGTCAATTTCAAAGTTGAGTATGTTATATAAGCTTACAAGTTTGAGCTGTTTACTTCCATTTTTAAAGGAGACATATCAAGCGGAAGTCTGAATGAATTTCTAAGTTCTTAATAATTTTTTATGTTACCTTTATTTTTTTTAAACTAATTTTTAAATATTTCTTGAGTAAGGGCCTCATTCACGAAATGTACTATAATACTTAAATCATATTTATTTTATAAAATGATCGTTAATATAATTTTATTAAATCTTTAAAATATAAATTACTTAGCTTTAAATAAAAAATAAAATTAATTAATTTTTTAATTATATTAAAAAAATAAAAGTGAACTAGATTTATTATTTTTAAAAGTAAATATTAACTAACATAAATAAAACTAATTTTAATATTTTTTATTAAATTATTAAAATGATATTTTATACCAATGATTTTTTTTAAATAATATATAACAACATCGCACTTACAGAAGTAAATAGAAGTATTTAAAAAAAAAGTAAACAGACGTCGATCCTCATATATGTCAATTTCGAATTTGAGTGTGTTATATAAACTAACAAGACAAAGTTGACTGCTCCCATTTCTAATAAAAAAATAAAAAAAATAATATTTTTATTAATTTAAAAAATATTTTTATTGTTAATTTAAACATTATAAAAATTTAATTAAATTGCATTAACATCTTATATTATTATTTAAAAATTATATATTTTTTAAAATATATATATTAAAATAATTTTTTATATGAAAACAATTACAAGGACTTTATTTATATAAAATTAAAGTGTAGGGACCGTATTTGTATAAATTAAAAGTGCAGGGACCTTATTTGTATATATCAAACTACAAAACTGAATACTAGTCTCATTAACGGCGCATGTACTGCACGCGCTAACAGAATCTTAACAGAGGGACCTTGGGATGATGGAAGTTAAAGTGCAGGGATTTAATAATAGAATACTTTAGTGCAGGAACCTTATATGCAAAAATAGAAAAGTGCAGGGACACGCAGATGTATTAAACCGATATTTTATAAGAAAATGTTTACGTCTTTGTGTTTTAATGTGAGACTTTAGTAATATGTTTGTCTATGTGTGTGCTTAGCACTTGTATTCATTTTAAGATTCGCTTCATGCTTAACCACTTCTCTATTTAGGCAATTGTATAGATATTGATAAAACGATGAATACAATTATATGGATATTCCAACTCTAAAATTTACGTATTAAATTTAAGTAACTGTATTGCTAATTGTGTTTAAATTATCAACCACTTCTACGGTATCTAAATTTCTTTTTTTATTAATGTAAAACTAAAGTTAAATACTCTTATTGTAATCCTTACTGATGTAAAACTCTTAGTTAAACTCTTATTGTAATTAATTATTTTACATTTATTTAATGTAGATTTTATTAGATTTAGACTTGTACTCAACTTCGTAATTTTTTTAATTATTGAAGGCTAATATTGTAATTTTACCTGTCCCCCCCTTCACACTTATAGTATAGTTACTAGCGTTACTCCACGTGTTACGCACGTAAGCTATACCTATATGACCCGTTATTTATATTAAATATTAATTCAAATATTAAATATGATATTTTATTAAATAAATTATTTCATTTAAATTGAAACTATATTATGGTCTTGATATTAATTTTTTTTAGATAAACATACAAAGCACGTTTATTATTTTTAACATATTTATATTTACAATATATGAATACATAATAAAAATTTGAACTTTTAAAGTAAAAACTCAATTGGTATAGTTAGTGTAATAATAGGCACGGGCAAACAAATTAGTTTGATTTTTCATTTACCAATAAATATATGTTATCTTATTTATAACATAAGTGATGTTTATATGATCCATTATATACTAATTATTAATTAAATTAATAAATATAATATATAAATTATAAATTAGGTTTATTTAAACTGAATTTATATTGCATGAGTGATATTAGCTCTAAGTGTATTAATAAATTAGAAATATCTTATATCTTCTAATATTTTATTGATTAAACCATAAATTTTATTTATATGAGCCACCATGTGATGTTTAAATGTTTCAAAACTGTACTTTTAACCTTTTAACCTCTATTAATATATTTAAGATGTGAATTGGACCTTTGTCCAAAATATGACATGCCAAAAAAAATTTAATAGATTATTTTATTATAAGTCGTTACAACCTAATCTCAATATTAATACTAATTTTGATTAGTATTCTTCTATCCAAGCTACAATTCTTATAAAATTAAACTCTTATTGTTTACATTTTTTTATTAAAAATTATATTTTATATTTCTTATTTTGTTAGAAAAATTAATATCGATATAAAGTTAAATTTAGTTCAATAAATAGCTTATGTGGAATTAAATTGTATAAATTTCACTTTAAATTAAGAGTCCTATCATCCATCATGTTCATTTTGAATAAGGGAATCCAAATCCGTTTGAGTATTAGTGTAGTTTTTATCTCTCATCAAACTTTATTTTTACTAAACAACTAAGATAATTCTAATAAATAAACTTTAGTTCAGATGATTCTAGGTTAATAATGAGCATTGCTAGATTAATAATGACTCTTTTAGATAATTGGTTTATTTTTTATTCTAGATATACTGTTTTAATAGTTTATTGGATAGTTGGTCTAAAAAAACTCAATACAAGTAATAGTCTTGGTAATTTCTTTTTTTTTTGAGAGGAAGATTGGAACTTTGATTAAGTCGAAAACTCGGTTACAAGTTCATTGATTGGGAAAGGTACTCTCCCATCAATAACACAATCTTTGCCTATACATTCCCCATTTTGCTAAAGCATGGGCTACTAGGTTCCCTTCCCTTCTCTTAAACACAAAAGCTACCTCTCTATTATGGCAACTAGAGATGCAATCTTCAACTATGAGCTGCGTAGCATCCACAACATTAAAAGGGAAACGAAACCTGTTGATGACATTCAGCAAGTCTGACTCACAGATGAGCTTCGTGAATGGTAAGCCTTGCAAGATATGCAACCCCAGACCAATAGCTTCTGCCTCCGCTAATTCCGCATTGATGATCCCATGCAGAATTGTGGTTCCACACCGAATAACAGCACCTGTCTCATCTCTGCACACTGCACTAATTGCTGCCATCTTCTTCTTCACCGATATAGCTGCATCAGAGTTTATTTTCAAGGAACCGACCGGCGGGGGCCTCCAGGACTGATCTGCAGCATTCACCGTTTGCGACTCCTTGATGCTATCAGGACTAAGCATCGACTTGATTCTGCTGAACAAAACCAGGGGTGGGCGACGACGGTTCTCAAACACCACATCATTCCGGTCGTTCCATATGAGCCAAAGGCTTAACAGGAAAATCTGGGCTTCCTCATTCTTAAGAGCACCAAACATAAATGTCAACCATTCACTAAGCGACCGATGATGGAATCTATCCACCCTCAAACTAAGAGGGGACAGGAGCCAAAATCTCCTGACTTCATCGCATTCTTTCAAACAATGGAGAATAGTTTCCTCATGGATTTTGCAACGGGGGCAGATAGGATAAATCGGCAGCTTTCTCTTGGCCAGGTTCGTGTTGCACGGGAGGGAGTTATGACAAATGCGCCATAGGAAATGCTTAACCTTTGGCGGAACATTATAGCCCCAAATTTTACTCCAGACACCAGAATCGGGCTGCACATTAGAGGGGCCTGTTCTAGATTCTCGCAAAAGATCGACAGCTCTATAATAGCCCGATTGGACCGAATAGAGACCCGATTTATTCGGAAACCAAATGAGCTTATCCGGAGGGAGCCGACGACTGATGGGGAGCTGTAAAATATCCTCCACTTCCTGAGCCGAAAACGAACTGTTTAACTTACCCACGTTCCAACATTTCAACTCCTCATCAATGAAAGTGCTCACTGTACACAGTTCCTCAATATTAGTCGGACCAAGCGGTTTCATATTATGCAAAGATAGGATCCACTTATCATGACTGACCTCCCATTACCTATCCGCCATGCTAACCCCGCGTCCAGAACCCGCTTACCAGCAAGTAAGCTTTGTCAAACGAAGGACGCCCTACGACTTGAAAGAACGGACTGGAAATCTTGAGCGGGGAAATACTTCGCTTTAAACACCCTATTACAAAGATAATTTGGGAATTGATACAACCGCCAAGATTGTTTGGCTAACATTGCCAAATTAAAAGCTCTCATATTGCGGAATCCAAGACCTCCGAACTTCTTCGCCTTACAAATCATATCCCAACTCACCCACGGGATTTTGCGCTTATTGTCGTCCCCGGACCAGTAAAAGCGAGAGATAGTCCCTTGCATTTCGTTACAAAAAGTGACAGGAAGCTCGAAGCAGCTCATGATGTACGTGGGAATTGATTGAGCCACTGATTTAATAAGGACCTCTCGATCTGCCTTCGATAGAAACTTCTCCTTCCACCCCATCATCCTTTTATGCAGTCTATCTCTAATAAAGGCGAAGATAGGTTTCCTAGCTCTTCCGACTAATGTGGGCATGCCCAAGTATTTCTTAAAACCATCAACAATACGGACACCAAGGACCCGTTGGATAGAATGGCGGGTATTGTGGGGGACTCCTGAACTGAACATAATTTCTGACTTATCAAAATTCACACACTGACCTGAAGCTATCTCAAATTTTCTGATCGTGTCTCGCATACATTGAGCTTCTAAAACTGTTGCTTTGGCGAATAAAATACTGTCATCCGCGAAGAACAGGTGGTCAACCTTCGGCCCTCCCCTGCTCGCCCTGCTGCCCGACAAACAGATAAGAAATAAATATGGCGAGAGAGGATCACCTTGACGCAAGCCTCGTTGGGGATGAATTAGACCGCACGGAACCCCATTGATAAGGAATGAGAAGGAAACAGTAGTAATGCAAGCCATAACAATTTTAATAAAACACTCCGGGAATCCCATCCTTTGCATCGCCTTCTCAATAAAACTCCACTCCACGCGATCATACGCTTTGCTCATATCCAATTTCAGTGCCACCGACCCCCTCTTGCTTCTGGATCTTTTAGTCATCGAGTGAAACATCTCAAATGCAACTAGAGCGTTGTCGGTGATGAGACGACCCGGAACAAACGCACTTTGTGACTCATGAATAATGGACGGGAGAACCACCTTCAATCTATTAGCAATAACCTTCGAAATCAACTTGTACACCACGTTACACAAGCTGATCGGACGCAAATCTTTCATAGCTTCTGGCGCGGGAACCTTGTGGATTAAGGTCACAAACGTATGGTTCATTTTATCCGGCATTATACCTGTCTCAAAGAATTTCAGAACCACGACATTCCAATACGAGCTATAGAAGATAGCTGGAGTCCCATCCGGGCCAGGCGCCTTAGTTGGACCCATCTGACTCAACGCATGGCGGATTTCAGCCTCAGAATACGGCAGCTTCAGCGCCTCAGCCTGCTCTCCTGAGATTGCCGAATCCATGCAAGAGATAACCTCATCCTGGTTATACGGGGTAGAAGAGGTGAAGAGATCCTGGAAATAGTTAAGAACCACCCTTTGGACTGCGTCTCCCTGCTGCATGATCCCCATATCATCCCGAAGTCTGTCAATCGTATTGTTTTTCTTGCGACTAGAAGCTTTTTGGTGAAAAAACTTAGTGTTACGATCCCCCGCTTTCAACCAATCCGCTCGCGCCCGTTGTTTCCACATCACTTCCTCTTGATTCAACAAAATATCAAGTTCAGACTGTAGCCGAAATTCATCTCTGTAATCCTCTACCTGAGCATCTGGCAATTGTAAGGCTTTTAATTCCTCACTTATTTCCTTCACTTGCTTTCGGATACTACCCAGATTAGTATGAGCCCAGCCCTTCAAATTCTCCCCACAACTGGCTAATCTACGCATCAGATTGTCAACATTACTCACCCTATCTGCCCACGCATCGCCTACCGCCTCTCTGAACCCCACAAGGTCCATCCAAACCTGTTCAAACCGATACGGTTTAGCAGCTTTCTTCCTCGCGGTCCTCTCTTGAACAGCGCTGCCCATATTCCTCCACACAATAGGGCAATGATCTGACCTGAAACGAACAAGGTGAGCCACTTTCCATGCTTTAAAAACGTTGAGCCATAAAGAGTTAGCAAGGAACCTATCCAACCTCACTTGGATATTCTGATCTCCACGACGACGGTTTGACCACGTATAAGTTGATCCCGTATAACCAAGATCTTTCAAATTGCACCAATCTAGAGCCTCGCGGAAAATATCCATCTCCCCTTGCTCGCTAACTCTACCTCCAAGATTCTCCTCCTGAGCCAAATGTAAGTTGAAATCACCAAACACTACCATTGGGATGGTAGAATTACTACACAGATTTTTAATTAAATTAGCAGTCAAGATTTTGTTTAGAGCCTCCGGCCAGCCATAAATACCAATCCCTTTCCATTTCACCTTACTCGATCTGTCGTCAACTACAAAATCAATATGGTCTTGAGAAGAGTCAATCACTTGAACATGCAATTTTCTAAGCCAAAACAACGCAAGACCACCACGCCTATTATCAGAATTAACAATAAAGCTATCAAATAAAGGAAAGCTACTACGAATTAAATCAAACTCACTACTAACTAACTTTGTCTCCATCAAAAAGAAAATACTAGGAAAATTATTCTTAATAAAGAATTTAAGGGCCCTAACCGTCCAGGGATTTCCCGCTCCCTGGAGGTTCCAACTTAGAATATTCATGGCTTCCGGCGAGACTGATTGTCAGTCTCCGCCGATATCTCAACAGACTCAAGCTGACCCACTAATTCATCTCTTGATTTCTTTGAGAAAAAATCTAATGGATCCGTTGAGGATTGAACCGTTTCGTACCCTCTCTTCATCTTCCCAGTCCTTTCCACACTGTTTGAAGTACTGGCAGCCCCCGTCTTCTGTACCTTGGATCTTGTCCATGTACCTTTTTTGGTATTCTTCCCCACGAACTGACTTGTATTAATTAACGCTTCTGGTACTCCACCAAATTGTTTCGGTTGAAGTGAGGACACTTGAGCTACATTAATCTCCACAAAATCCTCTCCCAGTTGATTCCCCTCTGCAACCTGCTCTTCTTGGAAATTCAGGTGCCTTTAAGTCATATTGTTCAGTCCCCCGTTAACATGAATCGGAGATGCTGAATTCTGACTGTACGATTCTTGGCTTTTCTGGCTCGTGCTTCCTCGCCCTCCCATTAGTAATCGTTTCCTAGGTGTAGCTCTCAAATTAGGCCCATACGACCATTCTGAAACTTCAGTATTCTCGGGTTTAACTTCGCAGTCCACCATCATATGATCGAGCATCCCACACCAATAGCAGTAGTTCTGAATACGCTCATATTTGAAGTATACCCAGCTTAGCTCACCCAGTGAATTGGCAATCTTTGTCCCTCTGACTAAGGGTTTTGAAATATCAAGAATCACCTTAACCCTACCATACCGTCCCCACCTACTCCCTTCCTCAGCTTTCCAGTCAATCACCTGACCAAATTTGGCCCCAATCTTAGAAATAGCTCCCTTACCTCTACAATTTAGCGGGAGGTCGTATATGCGAACCCAAACTGGGCAAGACACCAACATCATATTGTTAGGTTGCATATTTCCGTTTAGAGGTTCAAAAAGTATTAATTGCTTATCAAAGTGCCAGGGCGCTTCATCCACGATTCTATTCCTGTCAAGTTTGGAATAAAACTCACATACAAAAAGGTTATCGCCAATGTCCCTCATCTCAAAACCTCTTGCTAATCTCCATGCACTAGCCAAAGCATTCTTCATGTGGCTCAAGTTGTAGGGTTTTTTCGTCAACAACTTTCCAATCAAGCTCAGGTCTGCTGTATCATTAATTTCATCATCAACCACATCCTCCAGCGACACAACTGACTGCTCACCATCTGTTAATCTCAGCTGTGCATACATCGCGTTTAAATCATCATCTGCCTCTCCCATGTTTCAACAAAGCAATAACCGGACAAATAATAGCCGAATAACTGCAATCAAACCCACGCAGGAAAACTCCAGGCAATCTCAGACGAGAAGAGGGGAAGAAAAAACGGATAAAACCGGACGAATCTTCACAAGGAAGAGTAAACCCTAACCTTAGGAACCCTAGCGTAGAGAGAGAGGACTCGACATGCGCGAGATTGGTGTTGGATTTATTCGGTAAATAAGTCTTGGTAATTTCACAGTTAGAATTAATAAATAACAACGCAAAAAAACATTGTTTATATAAAAATATTACCTCGTTATCAATATTTTTTAATTGACAGTTTTTGTTTGTTCAGATCAAATATATCGGAAAGAGCACGTTTGATCTTCCACAAATAAATAAATTAGACAATTTATATTTATTAATTTCACTTTAATATATATATAATTTCCTTTTAGATATAGTATTCCATTAGAACTTTAACTTCTAAACATGGTTGTATGTATAATGCATTTTTCCGGAATATATCAATAATTAGACTCCTATATAATTTAGCAATGTAATTTTAGTAATTTATTGTGTTTTATTAAAATTATGCTTAATATTTTTACATTAATTCTAATGACAGAAAATAACTTGCATTAGTTCCTATTAACCCAACAACTTCGGTTTGAATGGAAGTGTTAATAAATTCCCATCAGCAATCCATCTTTCTTTATTTCATTTTTTTTATATTATTAACTTAACTATTTTTATCAAAAAAAAAAAAAAAACTTAACTATAATTTACCACGCTAGCTACAATTTAGTACGACAGATTTAAATTACATAAATGAAAAAACTTACATTATCTCTTTGTATACGTTTTTTTATCCAATAATATTTTTTAGCTGTTAAACTCTTTAGATCCTTGTTGTAGTTAAATTCTTTTAATTTTTATTTTAATTTAACTATTAATGAAGACTATTATCGTAATTTTGCCTGGCGTTTCACCACATATAAGATAGTTATAGATAGATAGACTAGCGTTTCACCACGTACTACGCAGGTGAGCGACAATTATATGACCCGTTGTATGTATTATTTTTTAATTCAATTATTAAATAAAATATGTTAGTTATTATTAATTATAATAAAATGTTTTTGTATTTAAATTAAAACCATTATATATTAAAAAATAATTAAAACAATTAAATTTTTGATTTTTAATAAACTATTACGATTTATTTATTATTTAAATTGAAACTGTAGCACCTAAGTGATATTTATATGACCCATTATATATATATTTAATATTATTGAATCTAATGTTTTTGTTTTTAATTAAATTTGCTTATTAAAACTGAATTTACTTTAAATATAATTTAATATTAGATTTATGTTTTTAAAAAATTATAATATAAGTATCAGTCTAGATTTATCTGAATATTTTTTTCCAAATTATTATGTTTGTATATTTTTATTATGGAATTTAATTTAATCAATTTTTAGGTAAAGTTTTGAAATTGATAGCTATTAATTTAAGATTGTCATACTCCAATTATGTAAGCCAACGAACTATCAAATCCATCTGGCTGTTGTAATAAAATATTTACTCTTGTTATGTGTGCTTTTTCTTTACATATAATTGCAAAAATTTAAGAAATTTGGTATTTCTATTCAACTTAAATTCTTTGTAAATTATTACGATAAGTTTTTTTCCAACTATTATATATCACTGGGGTTATTTGTTAGTATTTACAAGCTCAAATAAACACTAAAATTAATTAGATTAGACATAGTCTCTTGTTTAAACTAAACTCTTATTTAAATTAAATTAAATTTAATTCAATGTATCTAATGTAATTAGACTTCTTTTTTCCGTAAAGTTACCTTCTTAATTAATTACTCTTTATATTATATTATTTAGAGGTATTGGCGAAACAAATTCTAACGTTTCACTTTTTTGCGATTTAAGCCCAACGTTTAAAACTTTACGAAATAAATCTCAACCTTTCCAATTTTTGCATTTTGTAGCGCAAACCCATTATTTGCTTATGTGACAGCCATATTATCGGCATATTAAATTCCATCGTTTTAAAATTTTGCAAATAAAATCCCAACCATTCGGATTTTTGCAAATTGTAGCCTAAAAAATATGATAAAATGGCTGAAATTAGAACTTGGGCTACAATTTGCAAAAATTGAAAAGGTTAGAATTTATTTCGTAAAGTTTTAAACGTTAGGCTTAAATTGCTAAAAAAATGAAATGTTGGGATTTGTTTCGCCAATACTCCTATTATTTAAACTAACCTCTTATTAACTATATTTTTTGATTGCTGAGTGAGTATTTAAAATTAAGGGTTAAATGCAAATTCATAAACTTTTAAACTTGACAATGTCGGTAACCAACTTTCATTTTTTGGCAAATTGGTACACCGACCAATCATGCAACGACACATGGCGGTATATTACAATGTCCACGTTAGTGTTTTTAAGTTTGGTGTATCAATTTGCCAAATGTGTAAAATTTGTTATTAATATTGCCAAGTTTTAAAGTTTATGATGTAATTGCAAATTAAGTCAAAATTGGTGTATGGATTTATATTTAATCCTAAATTTAATGATATTATTTTATTGTTATGCCAGTTATCTTGATAAATTAGGAAACAACAATTTTGTGATAAGTAAATTTAATTTACAATATTATGAAATAAAAAATACTAATTAAATGTAAATTAATTAATTAATTTGTAAGTGCATGCAGTAACACCCTTTTTGGATTCATTAGATGGACAAGATTTAGCTAAACAAACTATAATGTTTTTTTTTCGTCCATAGTTTGCTGATCTAAGCAAATAGCACCACTTTCAAAGGATCGGCATATGAAAGAATGAGCTTTCGAAAATTATAAGAATTACATTCCTATTTAAATTTAAACTTCTTATCTCTTGGTTAATCTATATTTTTATTTAAACTAATTTTATATTAGCTTTATCTTTTTAATTATAAATTATACTTTTAATTAAGTCTATTACCGTAATTTTAATAGTTACTAGTTTTTCGCCATGTGCTACGCACGTGAGCGATATTCATATGGCCCGTTATATACTTAATGATAACAAAAAAAATGAATGAAATAGTTAGATGTTAATAAATTGTTATTGTCAAAAAATTAATTAGTGGTATAAATATTTATTAGCACTTTAACAATAATTACGTATAAATATTGTGCACATAAATTATAATTTAACCCGTTAATATTACTTATCTATATTTTATTTGCTATAAATTTAAAAATATATAAATTGAAAAATAAGGCAAGATTTTATGATTTGATTGTAAAAAGCTAAATTGAAAAAATTTATAATTAAAATAATTAATTAACTTTGATAAATAAAGCAAACCAGGGGCTGATGAGTTTACAGTGTCACATGAGATAGATGGTATTTGTACAAAAGGTATGTCAGCTGCCTGTGTTTTGATCTTGTAGCTAATTAAATATTAGCTTTGTAGCCAGACTGACGCGGTTGCGGAGACAGATTTTGAGTTCATGGAGAAAATAGAGCGCAAAGTGGCGTAGTGGCATTTTTGTGATTTCGGCAGTTTTTGAGGCTTTTTAGTTTATTTCGTTTTATACTCAGTTTAGGGTTTTTATTTTGTCTTAGTATTTAAACAACCTTATGAGTTGTTGAACGGCAGTTTTTGATGTTTTGAGAATTAATTTGTTATTTCCCAAATTTCGGTATTCTTTAAATCAACGATTATTTGATGCCTATTGCCTAGTATTCTTTTATCTGAATCAATAGGTTTTAGAAGTTAATTGCTGGCATAATTTGATTATCAACAGCTTTTAAAGTATCTTGTTTTTTTATTGTGACTTCTGCTACATCAGTTGGTATCAAAGCTCAGTTTGTTTCTGGATTGAATCATGCCGGCAAGGAGAAATCAACGTGTGGAGGAGGTTTATGAACGTGACCATATTCGTCAGGTCGAGCAGGGACTAGATGAAATTGACCAACGAATGGAAGAACAGATGGATCGAATGATGGAACAGATGACGGAACAGATGGGTGCGTTGTTGGCTAACCAAAACAGGGCTAACCAACCACCTAACGGAGGCCAACACTTGCCACGAGCAGAATTTTCTGTGTTTGGCAATGAGGAAGATGAAGAGTATTATGAGGAGGCTCCACAACGACGACAGAGAGGGTGCGTTGATGATGATCGACGACGTTGGGAGAGTGGGATGCGGACTGAAATTCCCGAATATGGGGGGCTCAAATCTGAAGAATTCCTTGATTGGCTAGTCATGGTAGAGGAGATTTTAAAATTCAAGGATGTACCGGCTGGCAGACGTGTACCCTTAGTGGCAACCAGATTTCGTGATAGGGCAACGACATGGTGGAAGCAGTTGAAATTGACGCGCAGCCGACTGGGAAAACCCAAGATCGACACGTGGGAAAAGATGAAGAAGCACTTGAAAACTGCGTTTCTGCCTTATAATTTTCAGCGATTAATGTACCAGAAATTGCAAAATTTGAGGCAGGGAAGCAAATCTATGGACGATTATACCACATAATTTTTCCAATTGATTGCTTGGAATGAGATATAAGAGACTGAAGATCAGTTGGTTGCGAGGTATATTGGTGGGTTGCGAGTCTCAATTCAAGACACGGTCAATCTGTTTGATCCGGTGTCGCTTTCAGCCGCTCATCAAAAGGCGCTGCAGATTGAGAAGCAGAGCAGGCGCACAAGCAGTTTTAGCAATTCTGCGACAACAGGTGCCTCTGGCAGTGGCAGTAGTGGAGTGGAGAACAAAACAGCAGGTGGTGCCGTCAGTAGAGGTATGAACAATTTTAATCAGTTTCCTAGAACTGCTGGTAGTAGTAATATTCGCTGTTTTGGTTGTGGTGAGATGGGTCACAAGCAGGCCGACTGTCGAAAGACCGCTGCTAAGAAAACATTTTTTGCGGATACTGATGATTTTGACGATGAGGAATTCGACATGATTGGTGACCCAGTTTATGACAGTGGCGAGGGTCTCGAGGAGGAGGTGGTCTCTGTAGATACTGGGGTTGCGCTGGTTGTGCGACGGGCTTGTTTGACACCCAAGGCAGCAGATGAAAATTCGTTGCAGAGCAACATTTTTCAGTCAACCTGCACTATTTTGGGGAAGGTTTGTCGTTTTGTGATTGATGTAGGCAGTTGTGAGAATATCATCTCAGCAGAGGCAGTCCAAAAATTGGGCATTCAGACAGAGAAACACGCCAAACCGTATAAACTGAAGTGGCTGATGGGCGACATAATACTTATAGTTTTGTGTTCGAGAGTGTTAAAATTGTGTTACAGCCCAGTCGTGGTGTAGAGACAGCAAAACCAGTGGAGAGTAGCACTAACTTTCTGTCCCTGGCAAAATTTGAGGAGGAGCTGCAGACTGCAGAAACTGTGTATGTGTTGATTGGGAAAGAAATAGTTGACGAATCTGCGGTACCAGAAGAAGTCGCACCGCTTTTGGCTGAATTTGCAGATGTGTTTCTGGATGATTTACCGTCCGCTTTGCCGCCATTGCGTGATATTCAACATCACATTGATCTGGAACCGGGGGCAGCCTTGCCTAACAGACCTCACTACAGGATGAGTCCTACGGAACATGAGGAGTTGCGGCGGCAGGTGGAGGATTTGGTTGCTAAGGGACTTGTGCGTGAGAGTATGAGGCCATGTGCAGTACCAGCCCTTCTAACACCTAAGAAGGATGGGACTTTTCGAATGTGTGTGGACAGTCGAGCAATTAATAAAATCACAGTCAGGTACCGTTTTCCTATCCCACGACTGGATGATTTACTTGATCAGATCAGTGGGGCGACGGTGTTTACCAAGCTGGATTTGAAGAGCGGATACCATCAGATTCGCATCAGAGTTGGGGACGAGTAGAAAACGACTTTCAAAACCCGTGAGGGGCTGAATGAGTGGTTGGTGATACCGTTTGGGCTATCAAACGCACCGAGTACGTTTATGCGTGTGATGATCCAAGCTTTGAGACCTTTTATCGGTAAATTTGTTGTTGTGTATTTTGATGATATTTTGATATACAATGCTAATCCCGAGGTGCATCTTCAGCACTTGCGAGAGGTTTTATGTGTGCTTCGCAGGGACAACCTATTCGCTGCCAAAACGAAGTGCGCTTTTCTGACTCGAAAAGTGTTATTTCTGGGATATATCGTGTTTGAGGAGGGACTGCAAGTGGATGATTCGAAAACTGAGGTGGTGAAACACTGGCCTCAACCGAGTACCATTACTGAAGTTCGGAGTTTTCATGGATTGGCATCTTTCTATAGGCGGTTCATACCTCACTTCAGCAGTATTATGGCTCCTGTAACCGACTGTATGAAAGGTGTAAAGTTTGAGTGGACAGCGGAGGCTGAGGCAGCATTTCAGCAGATTAAGCTGCGGTTGACGACTGTTCCTATTCTAATGCTGCCAGATTTTTCACAACCATTTGAGCTGCATAGTGACGCTTCGAAGTTGGGGATTGGGGCTGTTCTGAGTCAAAACAGTCGACCAGTGGCATATTTCAGTGAGAAACTGAATGGAGCAAAGCTGAACTACAGTACATATGATGTGGAATTTTACGCAGTGGTGCAAGCGGTCAAGCATTGGCGGCATTACTTGTACCACAAGGAGTTTGTTCTGTACACTGACCATGAGGTGTTGAAGCATTTTCATCGCCAGGATAAAGTGTCACCACGTCATGCTACTTGGGTGGCTTATCTACAGCGATTTACTTTTGTGGTCAAGCATAAGGCGGGGGTTACAAACCGGGTGGCGGATACATTGAGTCGTCGCAGTAACTTCTTGGTTTCTTTACGTGTTGAGGTACCGGGTTTAGACTCGTTAACTGATTTGCTTGAGACTGATCCTTATTTTTCTGTGGTTATGAGGAAAGTGCGAGCAGGAGAGCAGACAGAGTTTTTGTTGCATGACAGATTTTTGTTTAAAGGGAACCAGCTGTGCATTCTAGAGAGCAGTTTGCGAATGCATATTATTCGAGAGCTGCATGGAGAGGGGCATGTTGGGCGTGACAGGACCTTGCATCTGGTTCATTCATCTTACTTTTGGCCTACCATTCGAAAAGAGGTGGAGAAGTACGTGCAGAGATGTCGTGTTTGCCAAGTTTCGAAAGGAGCGGCAACTAATGCGAGTTTGTACATGCCGCTTCCAGTTCCATCGCAGCCGTGGGCGGATGTTAGCATGGATTTTTTGTTGGGAGTGCCGCGTACTCAGCGAGGGTATGATTCTATCTATGTTGTTGTTGATCATTTTTCTAAAATGGTCCACTTTATTCCTTGCAAGAAAACGACAGACGCTGTTTCAGTGGCGCAATTATTCTTTTGAGAGGTGTACCGTCTTCATGGGCTACCCACGTCTATTGTTTCAGACAGAGATACTTGGTTCCTTAGTCATTTTTGGCGCAGCTAGTGGAAGATGGTGAACACGCAGCTGAATTTCAATAGTGCCTACCACCCTCAAACTGATGGTCAAACTGAAGTTGTGAATCGGTCGTTAGGCAATTTGCTGCGGTGTTTGGTTGGCACTCATGTGAAGAGTTGGGATCAGAAATTGTGCCAGGCAGAGTTTGCTCATAACCATGCGGTCAATAGGAGTACCGGGTTCAGTCCTTTTCAGGTGGTGTATTCGATTGCCCCCAAAGGTCCATTGGGTCTTATGCCATTGCCGAGCAATGTCAAGGTGCAGTCGAAAGCAGAGGATTTTGTGAATGGCTTGCAGGAAGTTCATCGAGCGGTTCATGATAACTTATTACAGGCTAACTCACAATACAAACAAGCTGCAGATGGAAAGCGACATTTTGTTGAGTATGATGTAGGCGATTATGTGTGGGTTGTTCTGACTAAAGAGCGGTTTTTGGTTGGAGACTACAACAAGCTGTCTGCCAAGAAGATTGGACCATTGGAGATCATCGAGAAAATTAACTCCAATGCTTACCATTTGAAATTGCCTAGCCATATCCGAACGGCTGATGTGTTCAATGTCAAGCATTTGATTCCTTTTCATGGTGATTCTTCTGATGATGAGGCTACTGCAAATTCGAGGTCGAATTTTTTCTACCCTGGCGGGAATGATGCGGTTGCGGAGACAGATTTTGAGTTTATGGAGAAAATGGAGCGCAAAGTGGCGTAGTGGCATTTTTGTGATTTCGGCAGTTTTTGAGGCTTTTTAGTTTATTTCGTTTTATACCCAGTTTAGGGTGTTTATTTTGTCTTAGTATTTAAACAACCTTATGAGTTGTTGAACGACAGTTTTTGATGTTTTGAGAATTAATTTGTTATTTTCCAAATTTCGGTATTCTTTGAATCAACGATTATTTGATGCCTATTGCCTAGTATTCTTTTATTTGAATCAATAGGTTTTAGAAGTTAATTGCTGGCATAATTTGATTATCAACAGCTTTTAATGTATCTTGTTTTTTTTATTGTGACTTCCGTTACATTACATACCATTTTCTTTTCCGGGGCAGGGAGACTCTGAATTTAGAATGTTGGTCTATTCCTGTGTCATGGATGATGAGTGAGAAGCGGGTAGAATTTTCTGCTAGTTTACAGTTGATATTGCCCCTTATCAAAGCTATGCATATTTTTTTAATTTGAAATTTTCCGGATTCTATTTACTAACATTTTGCAGGTTAAGTTTTAATGTCATCAAATATCAATAGTTCATTTATTTGATCTTATCTCCTGTGAATAAAATTGATGTATAGATTTGTCCTGGGTGGATTGGAGGATTTCATTTTCCTTCATGTGCTTGACAAATCCGACAAAATTCAGCTGTATTCTTTGAGACCATGTTGACAGTAGGAGTTGATATCCTCTTATTTTTTCTCATCTTCATTGGCTTTCAGAACATGGCACCTCTGTTATGATATCTTTATGCTTAGCATTAGTTGAGATCAGAGGCAACATAGCATCTCGAATATCACACACATTCATCATCTTCTGCATGATTTAGCGCTTCCTTCCACTATAGAAGGGTGGAGAATTAATCAAAAGATTTGGAGAACTTACATGTCAAATCCCGACCTCCAAACTGTTTCTAAAATTTTATTTAGACACAAATAAAGAATTCTTATTAAATTAATGGAAGGGTAAGGATAATATACAGAAACTAGATCTTAATAAATCTCAAGCACACTTCGTCACTACCCGTTGCCAGATAATGATCGGACATGACTACTGTCTTCAAGCAAACCATCGTCAAACCTTCTCACATTGCTTTTTTGTGTATGTCCTCATTCTAAATACAACAAAACATGGGCTACAAGGAAATACACTCAGCTTTTTTTGAAACCGTTGTTAACACAAATTTCTTATCCTGAAATTGGAAAACAAGAAAATATGCACAAATGTCAATTTATTGAATTTAATCAAAAAGCGAGTATAATCTCTATTGGGTAATTTCTACACGTGTAGAAATTAAATCCTTTAATGCTTTCCTTTAATTTTTGTGGATTAAGGGCTTTTGAAGCTTGTTCTTGAATCCGTTGCAGAATCTCCTTCGATTTGGTGAAGAAAATTGTTGAATCGTTGACGAGTGAAGAACACGCCGTATGAATATTCGAATATGAAGACTTTATTCGATATGTAGTCACTTGGTTGAATCCTCGACGGGTGATGAACACGACATATGAAGATTCGAATATGGAGGCTTGATTTGGGGTAGTCGCTTGAAGAAATTATGCAGAGCTTCTTTATCACTTTGTTTGTATAATGTCATCAAATATCAATAGTTCATTTATTTGATCTTATCTCCTGTGAATAAAATTGATGTATAGATTTGTCCTGGGTGGATTGGAGGATTTCATTTTCCTTCATGTGCTTGACAAATCCGACAAAATTCAACTGTATTCTTTGAGACCATGTTGACAGTAGGAGTTGATATCCTCTTATTTTTTCTCATCTTCATTGGCTTTCAGAACATGGCACCTCTGTTATGATATCTTTATGCTTAGCATTAGTTGAGATCAGAGGCAACATAGCATCTCGAATATCACACACATTCATCATCTTTTGCATGATTTAGCGCTTCCTCCCACTATAGAAGGGTGGAGAATTAATCAAAAGATTTGGAGAACTTACATGTCAAATCCCGACCTCCAAACTGTTTCTAAAATTTTATTTAGACACAAATAAAGAATTCTTATTAAATTAATGGAAGGGTAAGGATAATATACAGAAACTAGATCTTAATAAATCTCAAGCACACTTCGTCACTACCCGTTGCCAGATAATGATCGGACATGACTACTGTCTTCAAGCAAACCATCGTCAAACCTTCTCACATTGCTTTTTTGTGTATGTCCTCATTCTAAATACAACAAAACATGGGCTACAAGGAAATACACTCAGCTTTTTTTGAAACCGTTGTTAACACAAATTTCTTATCCTGAAATTGGAAAACAAGAAAATATGCACAAATGTCAATTTATTTAATTTAATCAAAAAGCGAGTATAATCTCTATTGGGTAATTTCTACACGTGTAGAAATTAAATCCTTTAATGCTTTCCTTTAATTTTTGTGGATTAAGGGCTTTTGAAGCTTGTTCTTGAATCCGTTGCAGAATCTCCTTCGATTTGGTGAAGAAAATTATTGAATCGTTGACGAGTGAAGAACACGCCGTATGAATATTCGAATATGAAGACTTTATTCGATATGTAGTCACTTGGTTGAATCCTCGACGGGTGATGAACACGACATATGAAGATTCGAATATGGAGGCTTGATTTGGGGTAGTCGCTTGAAGAAATTATGCAGAGCTTCTTTATCACTTTGTTTGTATAGTTTCCACGACTTGAGAGTGATGTCTGTGTAGTCGCTTGAAGAAGTTATGCAGAACTTCTATGTTGCTTTGTTTGCAGAATTCCGGCGGCTAGAGAATTATGTTTGTATTTTTGTGTTGTGAAGACACTCCTATTTATAGGAGTGTAGAGAATATGTATTTATGCACATATCTTTATACTTGGAAAGAATAATTAATTTATTCTAATTAGTTAAATGAGAATATTCATTTAACTAATAGAAAAATTAATATATTCTTTAATATTAGGTAAATATAATTTATTGACTTATCAAAATGATTTATTTAATATTATTTAGACTATATTTAATAATTAATTTTAAATTATTAAATATCTTTCAAAGTCCAATAATACTAAGTCCAATTTATTTTTTGGGCCCAAAATTTCCGGGTCAACAAATGCCCCCTTGAGACTTGTTAGTGTTTTTTTTTTAGCGATTATGTCTCAAAATTTAATTAAATATTTTAAATATCACTTTTGATATATTAAAATACCTAATTCAAACAAAATATCTTCTTCATGAGCTCAATTTTTTTTTCATATTTTTTTTTTCAAGAAAAAAAAATAGTGGCCAAGATATAATCCAATTTTATGAGCCAATCCATTTTTTTTCATTTCTTGTTTGTTTCCTTGTCATTTGTCCTGAACACATTTTTTTTTCTTAATCAAGAATTGCTTGCACTTCAAGTGTTCTTCTTCAAAAATATCTTTCTTTTCCTTATTCAATTAGAATAAGAATTTCTTTGATGTTGATGAAGCTTTTATTCAAGAAATATTGTAGCCTCTATAAATAAAGACCTCAACACAAATACAAAATCGCATTTATTCAAACTACTAAAACGTGAAGTAGCTTCATCATTCTTATTTGTATCGACTTTCGTTGAAACTTGATTGCGGTGAAACAAACGTCCAACACTCTGTATTTGTATGGTTGGTCTTCCTCCTTCTTTTTGTTACTCTATATGTTTCCATTCATGACCTATGCTCATGACTTCCACGTAATCATGCAATTTTACCCTTTCTCTATACATCCTTGTCATTTAAGTAGTCCAATAAGCATTTTCTTTTAAATATATCCATGTTACCTTTATCTTCTCATATTTTAGTTTATGAATCCAATAATACCATGTGCACTTGGACAAAAGAAATTTATTTAATTAAATTATGGTCACAGGGATATTTTTTTTCCCTCTTTTTCGGCCTTTCGTCTTGTCCCTCAATTTTCAGTGGATTTAGGCCTTCTTTTTGTCTATGCATGCCACTGTTTCCATTATGACGTGCTCGGCATATTTTCTTTTTTAGTTATCTTTGGCTCTAAATTTTAAAACAGTTGCTACATTTTGAAATAATAAGACAAATCTGTATATACAGATTTAGTTTTTGTCATATACTTCCCTGATAAGTGATTTTTTTTGTTTGTTTGTTTAGGATTTAGTATTGGACCTGTCATCGTGAGCTACAAATTTTGAAGTCTTCAATTTTTATTCTTCATATTTGGAGCGCTTTTACTGCATCATTGTTGGACTATATATTTTGAGTCTCCAGTCTTTAAATCTTTAAAAGAGGTAAGTCATCTTTGCTCTTTTTTTTTGTTAAGCCGTTCAAATACGATTTACTTATGCTTTTTTTAGTTTTTTTAAGTTTCAGTATTGCATTAATCGTCATTCAAGCTGCAAATTCGGGAATCTTCATACTTAGAGCACTCTACATTTTATTGTCAAAGTTGCACTTTATACTTAAAAATGGTCATCTTCAAGGAGACTACATCTTCAACTTCGACAAATCTTCATATCTTAGACAATGAAGGTTCAAACTTTGAGGAGGGTACTACACTTGCGGTCTACACTCCCGTCATCGGTCGTCATGCCCCCACTTGGTCTTCTTCAAATGATGGTCTTTTTCTTCTTGGAGTCTAGAGACGGCGCGAGACACTTATGGTTGCGACAACATTATCACCAAATCTGCAAGGGTCACATTGCTACAATCTTCTCTTCATAAGACTTCGTCTTCACATGACGTGCTACCACTTCTAAGGCATCGCATCCAAAATGGAGAGCTATCATGAGGGCCATCTTCTTCATTCTTCGTTGGCGCTACTTACACTGAATGCTATTGGGAATGGGCGGAGGATGTATTAGCAAGCAATGAGCACCGTTTGACTTCTTCTCATCTATATGCACCTATCTTTGCTTCACTCTTCACTTATGATTTCAAGGAGAATGTCATGCGTGGCTTTTGTGAGCATTGAGATTCTTCTACAAACGCACTTTGTACTGCTAAAGGAGAAGAATCTATCTATTTGTGGGACTTGAAGATGCTTGGCGGTCTTTCGATAGATGGTTCGTTTTATGATGAAGTCATCCAATCTGCAAATGAATTAAATGGGATTGATCGTGATGGCAAGCCTTCTCTACCCATAAGCTGCAATTTCTTATTTCTCGCTTTTTATAAAGGCTGCAAGAAAATGGGTAACCATTACGAGATGACCATCAGCGATTGGATCAAATGTTGGTTTTGTGGCCCTTCAAGATATAGAGAGCCTCCAAAAAGAGATAATAAGAAAAGGAGTGCACGACCAAGGGAGACCTATAATCCTTCTGGTGTTATTGACAAATGCCAACGTCGGGCAAAAGGATGGTACAAGCCATTCTCTAATCTTCATGTTAAAGCTAGTGACCGAGAAGAAGTTTACTTGGCCGCTTTCTTATCTTGTTGGCTTTGTAAGTTTGTGCTTCCCGAAAGAGAGTAGGCTTAATTCGCCCAATCACGTTCAAAGTTGCAAGTATGATGGCAACTTCTCGTCGTTTTTGCTTGGCAGTTCCAGTTCTAGCAAGTATTTATCATGGTCTGCGAGGAATTTCGACTGCATCTGACTTCAAGACTTGTGCAGTTTCTTTTCCCACTTACTATGTTTATGAATGGCTTGCTCATCGATTTGAGACGCATTTTACTTACAATCGTGAACGGGTTCCCTTGATGACCTCTTATGCTGGTGAGAGAATGGCTCGTACTTTTGAAGATTCGGCTGCCCTTGCTCTATTTAGAAATCTGTCGCAGCTAATTATTCCTTCTTTTAATCTTTCAACAAAAAGAACGACATTAACTGATGATGAAGATTTGTCCCTTGGTTATTGGGAGTACCTTACTAGTCTTAGATCAAGTTATTTGGTTGCACGCCTTGATCATATCTACATATATGAACCATACAGTCCTCATCGATTCAGCAGACAATTTGGATTTTGCCAAGACATTCCTGGTGATCTCAAATAACACTTGGAAGGCTTGAATTTGGATCAAATAGTTTGTCTTTGGCAATCCTGCACTAGATCTTTGACTCTAGCAAGAATAAAGCTTCCTATAGTTTCAAATGATGCGAAAACTTTTGTTACCAAAGATTACTTTGATTGGTGGTCTAGAAAATGGATAAAGACACCAATAAAAGAATCAAGGCTAGTCATCAAATTGAAAACCAAGAATGCGGGAGAGAAGATTTTTGAAGCCGCCACCAATGAAATTGTTGATATTGCGTCTACTTGTGCACCGATAGGAGCAACAAAGAAGCGCACAACACAAGCAAGGGCTTATGAAGTTTCTTCTGGAATCGAGCAGAAAAGAGGACTCCTTCTAAGAATAATGATTCTACTCATACATTTGAGGATGGCATCAAGGACATGGATCAAGACCGTCTGGATTTCGAAGGAACTGATCAAGAGGACTCTGACCGCCATTGGAATAGGCAAAAGAAGACCAAGTTGTGGATTCCTGGGGATCCTAAGGATTTTGGTAGCATCCCAAGTGGTTCATTTCCTCAATGCGACAGATTGGTAATGTTTATAATTTAACTTTGTCTTTATAAACTTTTTTTTAATTACCATTTTACTCATCACCTCTCCTTTTTCTATGTTGAAGCTCGATCTCCATGATCTAAACTTTGAAAGCAATTGTGAAGAATATGGAGACATAGAAGAGACAGCACTCAACTCTGAATCTTTCAAGTTGGTGGCTAGAGCATTAGAAGATGGTCATCAAACAAACTTCATACAACCCTCACATGTGATTCTAGTTGATAACACTACTCCTTTAGAGGAGAATGTTTTAGAACAACAAAAGGAGGTCGCACCAAAGGATAAGCGTAACACTTTTGAGAAGACTCAACTATGTGGTGCTGACATGTTTCTTTGCTTTGAACGTCAAGTAGCCACTTTATCTTGGGAAGCGCTACAAAAAAGACTCATTACTACGCCTTTATCAGAGATTCCTTCAATGGCCGAAGCTATATCTACTTTTCTTGATATGATGAAGAAGTATGAGAGTCTTGACACATCGATTCTAAAAGAACGCCTCAATAGTCTTCTTCAAAATATTAGAGAAGTAAACAAGAAGAAATCTGAACTTCATTCTAGCATGTCAGTGATTGCTCGAGATAAAGAACTTGAGACGCTTCAAGAAAAACTGGATGCTTTTATCGCAGTTGAGAATGAAGCTGTCAATGATCGTTCCACTTTGCAAACCAGGATTGATGAAGCCAAAGAGGAACTGAAGAAGCTTGAGTCGTCTTTAGAGGTGGTCGAGAAGAAGATTCAAGATAATCAAGGAAATGCTTCGAAGCCCCGTGATGAAATTTCCTATGTTGAGGTTGCTTCAGTTCATGATCCAAATGATGAATCTAGGCTACAAGAGCTTGAAAACTTATTGGAAGCAAACTTTGATGATTTCAACCATTTTCAATGGTCACCTTAGATCTTATTCTTTTGTTTTTGTCATTTGATGCATTTTCTTTATTTTATCTTATGTTTATGTAATAAGACTCCTTTGATCATTTAATAAGACTTATATTTCCTTCTTCATATTCTCTCTTTTTTATATTTATCTTATCAATGCACATGTCTTCTAATATATTGGAGTATTTTGAACATTTTTTTTCTTTATTTGAATGAACTCTTTTTTTTGTTATTGTGACTGAACTTGATATGATTCAAGTTGCCTACGTACTTTCTTGCGAAAGATCAAGTCAAACGTAGTTCAAGACTTTAGAATTTTTTGATTGATTTTTTTTGTTATGACTAAACTTGGTGTGATTCAAGCCGCCTACGTACTTTCTTGCGAAAGATCAAGTCAAACGTAGTTCAAGTACACTTTTTTTTTCTTTTAAGGGAGAGCCGTGCACAGTTTTAGCTCATGCGGGCCAGGAGCGTCGCCGAGCTTCAAGCATAATACTTCTTCAAGAACTTTCCGTTGATAGGTCCAACACGCAGTCCATCTTGATCAACAATCTTGTAAGCACCGTTAGAGTAAACTTCTTGAACCACATAAGGGCCATCCCAGTTTGAAAGGAATTTATTTCCTATTCGGCGTGAGATGATTATTGGTATTCTTATTGCAAGAACTAAATCTCCAAGTTGAAAAGAGCGCGGGCGCACCTTCTTGTTAAAGGCCTTCGACATTCTAGCTTGATAACACTCCAATTTTTGTTGTGCTTCATCATTATTTACTTCTACCATGGTGACATGGTTGATAGTTGCATTCTCCATTTCATCATTCTCTTTCCGTGAATGAGGCTTTTGGCAAGTGAATACTATTGTATGTTGTTTTCCTTTTAGCACATCATTTGTTGATACTACCCACTTAGTGCACCTTTTCATGCGGGATGGAAACTTGCTGCATATATCCTTTGAACCAATGATAGAGTTTTTAGTTTCTTTAGATTTCCACCTATTTGAAACTCCAAGCCTTTTGTGCACTGAAGTTTTTTGAACTCGCGGATTGACATCTTTTTGGTTTCCAATCCTGCCAAAAACAGATACAGAATTAGGAAGACTATCGAGGCGATTAAAAACTGAAGTTCTCGATGTAGACACTTCATTATCTTGTTGCTCTTCAATTTCTTCAATGGTGATATATTGTGCATTTTCCTTGCGAATTTTCAAGCGCAATGGCTGACAAGTATTGTATCCAAGACCAGCCTTAGAACCTAGAGGCTGACTTTTCTCTTTCCACACCCTTTGAGGTTTCTTCATACTTCCTTCATTTTCATAGTCATCACATGTTTCTTCCTTTGCTAGGAGAAAGGTATTCTTTTGTCCGTACCCTGCTATAGACAACAATTTATAAAGCATTTGGATCAAATCCGTTCGCTCTTTTAATCGGCAGAACACCATGTTTTATTATAAAAGGTTGTGATGGCTTTGGAGCTTCTTCTGAAGGAAACTTGCAAACACTAGAAGATGCTAAACTTGTAACTGGGAGAGTTAAATCTTGTAGGCTTTTGATCGTCTCTTCTACTTCATGTGCATTCGGTGCTTGTACCCCCTTCTTGAATGCTTCATGAGGCGCACAAACAGGTGGAGAAGATGTGCATGCAGGGATATCAGCTTCCTTTCCATAATCTTTTTTGAAATATGATTCTTTACAAGATTCATCGTCATTTATAGACGAATCATTATAAAACTTTGCATCGGCGAAGTAAGACTCTGCCATTGTAAAAGGTTTAGAATCAGCATCTATCCTTTTCACTTGTCCATCTCAACAATACTTAAAACATTGATGAAGTGTGGACGAAACTACACCATTCTCATGTATCCACGGCCTTCCTAACAACATTTTGTAAGTAGTCCTTGCGTCAATCACATAGAATAATGCATTTGACTCCATATCATCCATTGTCATTGCAAGCCTAATCTTCCGTAGAGTCTTTTGACCTCCTTGATTGAAGCCTTGAATTACCAAACAACTCTTGAAAAGATCATCCATGGGTATGTGATGCGGCTGCGGAGACAGATTTTGAGTTCATGGAGAAAATGGAGCGCAAAGTGGCGTAGTGGCATTTTTGTGATTTCGGCAGTTTTTGAGGCTTTTTAGTTTATTTCATTTTATACCCAGTTTAGGGGTTTTATTTTGTCTTAGTATTTAAACAACCTTATGAGTTGTTAAACGGCAGTTTTTGTTGTTTTGAGAATTAATTTGTTATTTCCCAAATTTCGGTATTCTTTGAATCAACGATTATTTGATGCCTATTGCCTAGTATTCTTTTATTTGAATCAATAGGTTTTAGAAGTTAATTGCTGGCATAATTTAATTATCAACAGCTTTTAAAGTATCTTGTTCTTTATTGTGACTTCCGCTACATCAGTTGGTATCAGAGCTCAGTTCGTTTCTGGATTGAATCATGCCGGCAAGGAGAAATCAACGTGTGGAGGAGGTTTACGAACGCGACCATATTCGTCAGGTCGAGCAGCAACAAGATGAAATTGACCAACGAATGGAAAAACGGATGGATCGAATGATGGAACAGATGACGGAACAGATGGGTGCGTTGTTGGCTAACCAAAACAGGGCTAACCAACCACCTAATGGAGGCCAACACTTGCCACGAGCAGAATTTCCTGTGTTTGGCAATGAGGAAGATGATGAGTATTATGAGGAGGTTCCACAACGACGGCAGAGAGGGCGCGTTGATGATGATCGACGGCGTTGGGAGAGCGGGATGCGGACTGAAATTCCTGAATTTTATGGGGGGCTCAAATATGAAGAATTCCTTGATTGGCTAGCCACGGTAGAGGAGATTTTGGAATTCAAGGATGTACCGGCTGACAGACGTGTACCCTTAGTGGCAACCAGATTTCGTGATAGGGCAACGGCGTGGTGGCAGCAGTTGAAATTGACGCGCAGCCGATTGGGAAAACCCAAGATCGACACGTGGGAAAAGATGAAGAAGCACTTGAATACTGCGTTTCTGCCTTATAATTTTCAGCGATTAATGTACCAGAAATTGCAAAATTTGAGGCAGGGAAGCAAATCTGTGGACGATTATACCACAGAATTTTTCCAATTGATTGCTCGGAATGAGATACAAGAGACTGAAGATCAGTTGGTTGCGAGGTATATTGGTGGGTTGCGGGTCTCAATTCAAGACACGGTCAATCTGTTTGATCCGGTGTCGCTTTCAGCCACTCATCAAAAGGCGCTGCAGATTGAGAAGCAGAGCAGGCGCACAAGCAGTTTTAGCAATTCTGCGACAACAGGTGCCTCTGGCAGTGGCAGTAGTGGAGTGGAGAACAAAACAGTAGGTGGTGCCGTCAGTAGAGGTACGAACAATTTTAATCAGTTGCCTAGAACTGCTGGTAGTAGTAATATTCGCTGTTTTGGTTGTGGTGAGATAGGTCTCAGGCAGGCCGACTGTCGAAAGACCGCTGCTAAGAAAACATTTTTTGCGGATACTGATGATTTTGACGATGAGGAATTCGACATTATTGGTGACCCAGTTTATGACTGTGGCGAGGGTCTCGAGGAGGAGGTGGTCTCTGGAGATACTGGGGTTGCGCTGGTTGTGCGACGGGCTTGTTTGACACCCAAGGCAGCAGATAAAAATTGGTTGCGGAGCAACATTTTTCAGTCAACCTGCACTATTTTGGGGAAGGTTTGTCGTTTTGTGATTGATGCATGCAGTTGTGAGAATATCATCTCAGCAGAGGCAGTCCAAAAATTGGGCATTCAGACAGAGAAACACCCCAAACCGTATAAACTGGCGTGGCTGAAAAATGGTGGCGAGGTTAGTGTAACATTACGTGCTTTAGTGCTTTTTTCTGTTGGTGCACGATATAGAGATTCTGTTTGGTGTGATGTGGTTGTCATGGATGCGTGTCATTTGTTGTTGGGGAGACCTTGGCAATTCGATCGAAAGGTCATGCATGATGGGCGACATAATACTTATATTTTTGTGTTCGAGAGTGTTAAAATTGTGTTACAGCCCAGTCGTGGTGTAGAGACAGCAAAACCAGTGGAGAGTAGCACTAACTTTCTGTCCCTGGCAAAATTTGAGGAGGAGCTGCAGAAACTGTGTATGTGTTGATTGGGAAAGAAATAGTCGACGAATCTGCGGTACCAGAAGAAGTCGCACCGCTTTTGGCTGAATTTGCAGATGTGTTTCTGGATGATTTACCGTCCGCTTTGCCGCTATTGCGTGATATTCAACATCACATTGATCTGGAACCGGGGGCAGCCTTGCCTAACAGACCTCACTACAGGATGAGTCCTACGGAACATGAGGAGTTGCGGCGGCAGGTGGAGGATTTGGTTGCTAAGGGACATGTGCGTGAGAGTATGAGCCAATGTGCAGTACCAGCCCTTCTAACACCTAAGAAGGATGGGACTTTTCGAATGTGTGTGGACAGTCGAGCAATTAATAAAATCACAGTCAGGTACCGTTTTCCTATCCCACGACTGGATGATTCACTTGATCAGATCAGTGGGGCGACGGTGTTTACCAAGCTGGATTTGAAGAGCGGATACCATCAAATTCGCATCAGAGTTGGGGACGAGTGGAAAACGGCTTTCAAAACCCGTGAGGGGCTGTATGAGTGGTTGGTGATGCCGTTTGGGTTATCAAACGCACCGAGTACGTTTATGCGTGTGATGAACCAAGCTTTGAGACCTTTTATCGGTAAATTTGTTGTTCTGTATTTTGATGATATTTTGATATACAGTGCTAATCCCGAGGTGCATCTTCAGCACTTGCGAGAGGTTTTATGTGTGCTTCGCAGGGACAGCCTATTCGCTGCCAAAAAGAAGTGCGCTTTTCTGACTCGAAAAGTGTTATTTCTGGGATATATCGTGTCTGAGGAGGGACTGCAGGTGCATGATTCAAAAATTGAGGTGGTGAAACACTGGCCTCAACCGAGTACCATTACTGAAGTTCGGAGTTTTCATGGATTGAGATCTTTCTATAGGCGGTTCATACCTCACTTCAGCAGTATTATGGCTCATGTAACCGACTGTATGAAAGGTGTAAAGTTTGAGTGGACAGCGGAGGCTGAGGCAACATTTCAGCAGATTAAGCTGCGGTTGACGACTGCTCCTATTCTAGTGCTGCCAGATTTTTCACAACCATTTGAGCTGCATAGTGACGCTTCGAAGTTGGGGATTGGGGCTGTTCTGAGTCAAAACAGTCGACCAGTGGCATATTTCAGTGAGAAACTGAATGGAGCAAAGCTGAACTACAGTACATATGATGTGGAATTTTACGCAGTGGTGCAAGCGGTCAAGCATTGACGGCATTACTTGTACCAGAAGGAGTTTGTTCTGTACACTGACCATGAGGCGTTGAAGCATTTGCATCGCCAGGATAAAGTGTCACCACGTCATGCTACTTGGGTGGCTTATCTACAACGATTTACTTTTGTGGTCAAGCATAAGGCGGGGGTTACAAACCGGATGGCGGATGCATTGACTCGTCGCAGTAACTTCTTGGTTTCTTTACATGTTGAGGTACCCGGTTTAGACTCGTTAACTGATTTGCTTGAGACTGATCCTTATTTTTCTGTGGTTATGAGGAAAGTGCGAGCAGGAGAGAAGACAGAGTTTTTGTTGCATGACGGATTTCTGTTTAAAGGGAACCGGCTGTGCATTCCAGAGAGCAGTTTGCGAATGCATATTATTCGAGAGCTGCATGGAGAGGGGCATGTTGGGCGTGACAGGACCTTGCATCTGGTTCATTCATCTTACTTTTGGCCTACCATTCGAAAAGAGGTGGAGAAGTACGTGCAGAGATGTCGTGTTTGCCAAGTTTCGAAAGGAGCGGCAACTAATGCGGGTTTGTACATGCCGCTTCCAGTGCCGTCGCAGCCGTGGGCGGATGTTAGCATGGATTTTGTGTTGGGATTGCCGCGTACTCAGCGAGGGTATGATTCTATCTATGTTGTTGTTGATCGTTTTTCTAAAATGATCCACTTTATTCCTTGCAAGAAAACGCAGATGCTGTTTCAGTGGCGCAATTATTCTTTCGAGAGGTGTACCGTCTTCATGGGCTGCCCACGTCTATTGTTTCGGACAGAGATACTCGGTTCCTCAGTCATTTTTGGCGCAGCTTGTGGAAGATGGTGAACACGCAGCTGAATTTTAGTAGTGCCTACCACCCTCAAACTAATGGTCAAACTGAAGTTGTGAATTGGTCGTTAGGCAATTTGCTGCGGTGTTTAGTTGGCACTCATGTGAAGAGCTGGGATCAGAAATTGTGTCAGGCAGAGTTTGCTCATAACCATGCGGTCAATAGGAGTACCGGGTTCAGTCCTTTTCAGGTGGTGTATTCGATCGCCCCCAAAGGTCCATTGGGTCTTATGCCATTGCCGAGCAATGTCAAGGTGCAGTCGAAAGTAGAGGATTTTGTGAATGGCTTACAGGAAGTTCATCGAGCGGTTCATGATAACTTATTACAGGCTAACTCACAATACAAACAAGCTGCAGATGGAAAGCGACGTTTTGTTGAGTATGATGTAGGCGATTATGTGTGGGCTGTTCTGACTAGAGAGCGGTTTTCGGTTGGAGACTACAACAAGCTGTCTGCCAAGAAGATTGGACCATTGGAGATCATCGAGAAAATTAACTCCAATGCTTACCGTTTGAAATTGCCTAGCCATATCCGAACGGCTGATGTGTTCAATGTCAAGCATTTGATTTCTTTTCATGGTGATTCTTCTGATGACGAGGCTACTACGAATTCGAGGTCGAATTTTTTCTACCCTGGCGGGAATGATGCGGTTGCGGAGACAGATTTTGAGTTCATGGAGAAAATGGAGCGCAAAGTGGCGTAGTGGCATTTTTGTGATTTCGGCAGTTTTTGAGGCTTTTTAGTTTATTTCGTTTTATACCCAGTTGAGGGTTTTTATTTTGTCTTAGTATTTAAACAACCTTATGAGTTGTTAAACGACATTTTTTGATGTTTTGAGAATTAATTTGTTATTTCCCAAATTTCGGTATTCTTTGAATCAACGATTATTTGATGCCTATTGCCTAGTATTCTTTTATTTGAATCAATAGGTTTTAGAAGTTAATTGCTGGCAATAGTTTTATTATCAACAGCTTTTAAAGTATCTTGTTCTTTATTGTGACTTCTGCTACATCAGTATGCCTAACTCTTTCATGGTCTTTAGAGGTAAGATATTGACAACAAATCCATCGTCTATCAAGATTCTATTGACCATTTGTTTTAGAATAAAACCTTGAACAAATAGTGGACGGTTATGAGGCTTAAAACCAAGAAATAAGTCCTCGTCAGTAAAGCATATCTTGGCCGTACAAGGATTAAAAGCGAGTTCTTTACACTCAGATTTTGCCTCTTCTTCTATGTCATCGTGATGTTCTTCGTCAACATGGTAGCATGGAAAAATTTCATCGATTTGTAGAAATCGCTTTGGCAGAAATTCTTTGAGAGTTATGGGCACTCTTGGCTTTTGCATGACGTCGTCTTCATTCTTTGTCAAAATCAATTTTTCCTTCACTACTTTTGAAGAGGTTGATCTTTTAACAATTTTGGTCTTTATCATCTTAGACCCGATTGGAGCCGATTTAGGCAGTTGTGCCTTCTTCTTTCTTCCTTTCCGATGAGTAACAAGAGTCCATCCTTCATCAAAATTGTCTTCAACCTCCTCGTCTTGAATGTTGATGCCCCCAGCAAAGTGTGAGTCGTCACTTGCTACTTGTAGAGAATGAGATGCATATTCACTAAGGGAAGATTGTATCCATGCTTCTACTGGTTCAAAATCTCCAAACTTTAAAGCCACAACGTAAGAATTCTCGTTCATAATTGTGGTTACGTTAGAAGTTGCAGTATCTTCATCAAACAATACATCACCTCTTTCATGCAGTCGCATAATTTTATCTTTTAAGACGAAACACTTTTAGAGTGGATGAAATTAATCGATGATACTTGCAATAGTTTGGGTCATTCACTTTATCAGCCTCTTCGAGATGCTTCATTTTCGGTAATTGAATGAGATTAGCCTCAAGCAAGTCATCCAACATTTTAGAAACGTCAGAGTCATTAAAAGGGTATACTTTTCTTGTCTCTCCTTTAAAGTACTCTTCTTTACTTCTTGACGATTGAAGGCAGGAGGCTTTCCTTCTTGTTTCTTTTCATACTTGGTGAATTTGAAGGGTGTTGTAGTAACAACCGTGGAATGTTTCTCTTCAACCTTTGTTGATGTTTTGCCCACTTTACGAGCCTCTTGTCTTTCTTTTCCCTTTTGGGGATCTTCTATCATTGAACCTTGAGTTCCCGCAGCGGCGATAATTAGCTCCATGTCATGTGCACGAGTTGCCAACTCCTCAAAGCTTCTAGGCTTGATACCTTGCAGAATATAAAGCAGTTGAAAGTGCATGCCTTGAATGCACATATCTAAAGCGGATGCCTCCGAAAGACGATCTTTGCAATTAAGGCTTAAGTTTCTCCATCTATGAATGTAGTCAATAACAGCCTCATCTTTCCATTGATGTCTACTCGTTAGCTCTATCATGCTAACAATTTGACGAGTACTATAGAAGCGATTTAGAAACTCATGTTCCAACTGTTCCGAACTATCAATTGTGCCAGACTCTAAGTCCGTGTACCAATCAAACGCATTTCCTTTCAAGGAGCGAACAAATTGCTTGACCATCAAGTCACCATAAGTACCAGCGTTGTTGCATGTCTCAACAAAATGAGCTAGATGTTGTCTTAGGTTGCCTTTGCCATCAAACTGTTGAAACTTTGGAGGTTGATAACTTGTGGGCATCTTCTTGTGGTCAATCCTATGAGAATAGGGTTTGGCATATGAATACGATGGTTGTGTACCACTCTCAACTTGATCTTTGACAGCCTCCTTAATGAGATTTTTTTAATTGGTCTCCATGAATTGAACCATTTTTGATTGAAATTTGAGCCTCTTTTGAAGCATCACCAGAAGAAGTACCATCCATAGTAGTAGAAGCAAAGATATTTGCAATATCATCACCTTCTTGTGGAGTTTTAGAAACGAAAACCCCTTTGTCAGTTAAGTTGTCTACCTTCTTCATTAAAAAGGAGATTTGCTCATCTTTTTCCTTAATGGAGTCAGAAAGAGCCTCTAATACCTTGCTCATCTTAGCGACTTGTTCTTCTAAGGAAGTAGTGCTAGTCATCATAACGCTCATGACATCAGAAGAACCCTTTGGTGATGTTGGCTTGTATGGAGTGGTTGGCGAATCTGTGCTTGATGGCGACTTAGGATCTCTTTTTGCCTTTGGTGGAGATTGAGTTGGTGATGGAGTTTCTTTATCCGATTGTGGTGAAACGAGCATGTTTTGAAGAAGGGGAAGAGTGCGAGCATAAATATCATCAAATAACCTCTCTTTGATTATTGCTCCAGGGCTAGCATCAGTCGTATTTCGAACGGTGAAATGCACTGGTGCCTTAAATTGGCGACTGTAGTTGTTGTTTCTTGAAGGCATGGATCTTGATTGTTGTTTCTTTAAATTTTTGCGAAGGAAAGAGATTAAAGGTAGAGATGTCCCACTGGGCGTGCCAGAAATTTGTTAACACGAATTTCTTGTTCTGAAATTAGAAAACAAGAAAATATGCACAAATGTCAATTTATTGAATTTAATCAAAAAGCGAGTACAATCTCTATTGGGTAATTTCTACACGTGTAGAAATTAAATCCTTTGATGCTTTCCTTCAATTTTTGTGGATTAAGGGCTTTTGAAGCTTGTTCTTGAATCCGTTGCAGAATCTCCTTCGATTTGGTGAAGAAAATTGTTGAATCGTTGACGAGTGAAGAACACGCCGTATGAAGATTCGGATATGAAGACTTTATTCGATATGTAGTCACTTGGTTGAATCCTCGACGGGTGATGAACACAACGTATGAAGATTCAAATATGGAGGCTTGATTTGGGGTAGTCGCTTGAAGAAATTATGCAGAACTTCTTTATCGCTTTGTTTGCAGAGTTTCCACGACTTGAGAGTGATGTCTGTGTAGTCGCTTGAAGAAGTTATGCAGAGCTTCTATGTTGCTTTGTTTGCAGAATTCTGGCGGCTAGAGAATTATGTCTGTATTTTTGTGTTGTGAAGACACTCCTATTTATAGGAGTGTAAAGAATATGTATTTATGCACATATCTTTATACTTGGAAAGAATAATTAATTTATTCTAATTAGTTAAATGAGAATATTCACTTAACTAATAGAAAAATTAATATATTCTTTAATATTAGATAAGTATGATTTATTGACTTACCAAAATGATTTATTTAATATTATTTAGACTATATTTAATAATTAATTTTAAATTATTAAATATTTTTGAAAGTCCAATAATACTAAGTCCAATTTATTTTATGGGCCTAAAATTTCCCGGTCAACAACCGTAATTGCGGAATATATATAAAGTTTTACTTGTTGGGATTAGTCATTAGTGTATCCTTCTCCAATCAGGATCGGGTAAAGTTACAAAGACAGTACATAAAGGAATATATTTCATCTATCTATCTATCTATCTATAACTATCTTATATGTGGTAAGGGGGGACATGCAAAATTTCATTAAGGGTTTAATAATAAAGCTAATAATAATAATATTATAAATTATTACGTGATCAATATTAATGTACATCAGTTCAAACACTTAGTCAAATGGGACTCTAATTACGCGAACAAAAGAATGTTATCAGTCAACTTGCTCACTATATTACAGAGTCTGGTTTTTAATTGGGATCAAAGATTTGGTATGATATTTTTTCTCCTGAAGTAAATTGAGCAACCAGCTGTGGATACCACTGGTTAGCAGTGTTTTGCTTTTTATTCTTTTAATTTTAGTTGTTTTTTAATGATAAAGAAAATAGCATAAACATGCATATTAATAGTTTATAATTGGTTAAACTATATTAGTTCAAAAATTCTGCAACAATTGTTTTTCTTTTTTATACCAATACCAGTCATAATTAGCATAAACATACATAATAAGTATTTAGATTATTCTAACAATAATTCAAATATTTGTATAATAAATTGATATCTATAGGGATTTTTATAATAAAATATCAAATTTTATAATTTAATTAATATTTCATAAAGAAATATCACAAATTATAGCTTCATGGATTCAGATTTAGGTATATATATATATATATATATATATATATATATATATATATATATATATATATATATATATATATATATATATATATATATATATTATTTTAATACTAATTTAGACATTATTTTGTTGATGAATCTAATTTGGATATTAAGACCATTAAACTAAAAAAGTACAAAATTAATAATAAAATTCAAGTATAATCGATACATCGATTGCAACACTGGCTTATGAAACTCAGATTTAGACCTAAGTTATAACAATTAATATTTTAATATATTTTGCGCGCTACAATTTCAATTTTTTTACACACACACACACACACACACACACACACACACACACACACACACACACACACACACACACACATATATATATATATATATATATATATATATATACACACACACTTAATTATAGCTAAAATACTATATTTAATAATTTAATTAATATTTAAATGAAACAACGGGTCATATAAGTATAACACATATAAATAAAAAAATTAATAACTAAACTATTTTATTTTAAATTTTATTTATTATTAAATATAAAACGAATCATGTAATTGTTGCTTAAATTAAATTTAATATTATTATAATAATAAAAATAAAATAAAAGGACAATACAAATTAATTAAGAGATTGATTCTATATTGACAAATAAAAAAACACAATTTTTATAAAATAAACATAATAATATATTATTAAAACTAAATAACATCTAAAAATATAATTATAATTTTAAAAAACGGGTCATATAATATCGCTCATGCGCATAGCATGTGGCGAAAATTCTATAAGTGTGAAGGAGGGAGGACAAAGTAAATTACTATAGTTATCTTAAACTTAAATTTATGTGGAAGTTTTTTATAAATCAATGTTGAAACAGTTGCTGAAATCTGTAACGAGGCTGAGTCGCGGACTAGTTCGCTCTCTTTTAGATGTTTCGCGGCACAGCTCGGTGGTGCAAAGCTGACAAGCAACTGTGTCGTCCTAGGATAAAACAGCCAAATAATACTACTGACCACTGCACTGTGGTAGTAGTTCTGATAAACACTTTCTAAATATTGCTCGTATTTCTGTGTACTTTACAAATAAGAAGCTTTCAGTATTTATAGGCAAAAACAAAAGAGCTGTTAGAAGAGAAATGAATAGGGTAAATAAATACTGAAAACATTTTATAATAAATAAAATTATCAACAGTCAAAAACGTTTGAGTAAATAAAGGGATTTATTTTTTATTTAAAAAACAATACTGTTACAAAAAATAAAGTGCTGACCGAACCGAACCACCCACCCAACCCAGACCAGGCCAGGCCGAGCCGAGCCGAGCCGGCCAACCGGACAGACGGCGCGCGGGCGTGTGTGGTAGGTCGGGAAGGATTTAACTCCTACCCCGTTCACAAAATTGGGTACCCCTTGGGGTCCAAACCCATATGAGAATTACCAAGTATATATTCTCAATAAATTGAGTTCTCCTAAGCAATGTGGGAAAACCACAAAACTCTTCATATTCTCATTTCTACTATCAAGGCACTTTTCCATTTAATTTTCAAATTCAATTTAAATTCCAACAATCCCCCACTTTGAATTTAAAAAAAAAATTATATCGAGCAATTTCTGTATCAATAAGATTGTGCATAAACAAAGGTATCTTTCGACTCGAACCTTTGCGTAGTGAATTAGATTCTGATTCAACAAGAGTGACTCGTAATCTTGAACTCTATCTCAGACATCAAAACACACACAACCTTTTCAAAGTGTTTTTCTTATGCCCGTGCATTTATGGCCATGCACGTCTATCCCAGTTTAGTGAACGCTCTAGAAATTTTGCCCCAAATTTCATAGGAAGCGGCCCCACTTCCACATTCACAAAGGTGAAGCTATCATAAGTACTCCTGTAGCTAGGTACTCTACTCCATATGGAGTATAGACTTCATTAAGAGATTCTATTAACTTATCCTCTATTCGCTTTAGGAATCATGCAACAATGTTGCATGTTCTGGCTCATATCATTCATAACTTGTTATTACCCATTGAACCTAATTCTTGGGATCTCCAGTCAATTAGGTCGGGTTTCCATTATGTATGATTCATTCTATAGGCAATAGTCACATTCCTTTAGAAGTTTTATGGACTTTCTCTCTAGCCAATCCTTTCGTCAAAGGATTAGCTAAATTATCATCAGTGCGTACATGATCCAATCTTACAGCCCCTGTTGAGATGTATTCTCTAACAGTGCTGTGTTTACGACGTATTTGTCATTTCTTACCGTTATAGTAACGGTTCTCAGTTTTTGCAATAGCCGCGGTACTATCGCAATGGATCAACACAGCTGGTATCGGTCTTTCCCATAAGGGAATCTCAGCTAGCAGACTTCTTAGCCATCCTGCTTCTTCACTAGCAGCAGCTAGTGCTATCATTTCTGACTCCATGGTGGATTGTGCCAGAATCGTCTGTTTCTTTGATTTCTAAGAAACAGCTCCACCAGCTATGCTAAAAATATAGCCACTGGTGGCTTTGGAATCATCAGACAATGTTTTCCAATCTGCATCACTGTACCCTTCAAGGACATCAGGATGCTTCTGATAATGTAACCCAAGGTTCGTTGTTCTTTTAAGGTATCTCATTACCCTTTCAATAGCATTCCAATGCTCCATACTAGGTTTACTAGTAAACCAACGACATATGCAATGTCTGGTCTAGTACAATCAGTGGCATACCGAAGGCTGCCAATGATGCTCGCATATTCTGGCTGTCGTATACTATCAGTAGTGTTCTTAAATAATTTTACACTTGGATCATATGGTGTACAAGCAGGTTTACAGTCAAAGTAGTTATATTTCTTAAGAATCTTCTCAACATAGTGAGATTGATCTAGAGAAAATCCCTTATCAGATCTAGTAATCTTTATGCCAAGAATGACATTCTCTTCTCCAAGATCTTTCATATCAAAGTTGGTACTCAACATTGATTTCATAGCATTCACAACATGAATATTTGATCCAAAGATCAACAAGTCATCTACGTAAAGACATATGAAAGTACAAAGCTCTTTTTCACATTTGTAGTAAATGCATTTGTCACTTTCATTCACTTTAAAACCATTCGAGATAACAAGGTTATCAAACTTTTCATGCCATTGCTTAGGTGCTTGTTTTAGACCATACAAAGATTTGTCTAATTTACACACCTTCTGTTCCTGACCATGTATCACAAAACCCTCTGGTTGGTCCATGTATATTTCTTCCTCCAATTCACCGTTCAAAAAGGCAGTCTTAACATCCATTTGGTGTACAACCAAATCATACAGAGCAGCGATCGAAATTAGCACTCTAATGGATGTTATTCTAGTAACTGGTGAATAAGTATCAAAGAAATCAACGTTTTCTCGTTGTCTATAGCCTTTGGCAACAAGACGAGCTTTATATTTGTCTATGGTGCCATCAGGTTTCATCTTCTTTTTCAGTATCCATTTACAACTAATGGTTTTGCAACCAGGAGGCAGATCAGTCAGATGCCATGTCTTATTGGACTCTAGTGAGTCCATCTCATCATTTATGGCTTCTTGCCAAAGATCAGAATCTAGAGAAGTTAGAGCTTCCTAAAGATTAGCAGGATCCTCCTCTAAGGAATAGACATGGAAATCAGAACCATAGTCTTTCAAAGTTCTTGCTCTTTTACTTCTTCTGATTTCTGGTTCTATATCATCAGTAATCTCTCTACTCCTAATTACAGGAGCATTACCGGATGATTCGCCCCCACTATTTCCTAATTTAAAAGGAAATTTCTGTTCATAAAAATCAGCATCCACAGATTCAATAATCAGTCATGCAGTCAAGTCATAAAATTTATAGGCTTTGCTATTGACCGCATAACCAATGAACACACATTCATAGGCTCTACTTGCTAATTTTATTTTTTTTGGATCAGAAATCCGAACATAGGCCAAACAACCCCAAGTTCTCAAATAAGACAAATTTGGTTGTCTTTTCTTTATTATCTCATAAGGTGAAACCTTACTGTTTGATTTTGGAATTCGGTTGAGTACATAACAAACAGTCAACAGAATCTCACCCCACCAATAAGAAGCAGCACCAGAATTCAATAAAATAGATACTACAACTTCTGTAAGTGTTCTATTTTTTCTTTCGGCTTTTCCGTTCATTTCAGGTGAATATGGTGCAGTTCTTTCATGTACGATACCATGCGAGTTATAGAATTCTATAAACAGGCTTGATTCGTATTCTGTACCTCTGTCACTTCTAAATCTTTTGATTTTCTTATTGAATTGATTTTCAATTTCTGAAACAAATAACTTGAACATATCAAGTGCATCACTTTTATTTTTCATCAAATACACATATGTAAAATCAGAACAATCATCAATAAAAGTGATAAAATATCGTTTGCCATTTCTACTCAAGGTACCATCAAGTTCACATATATCAGAATGTATTAAATCTAGCGGTTCAGATTCTCTAATTACTGATTTATGAGAAGTTTTTGTTATCTTGGCTTGACTACAGAATTCACATTTTTTAAACTCAGTTTGATTCATTTTTGGTATTAATCCTAGGGTGCTCATGTTACTTATTATTCTTTTGTTTACATGACAAAGTCTAGCATGCCAAATGTTAAAGTCACAAACCATGTAAACAGAAACAGAATCTTTATTGATAATTTCAACATTCATTTTGAACATACCCTCACAAGCATAACCCTTCCCCACAAAGATACCATTTTTGGTAATAGTGTACAAATCACCTCCAATAGTTTGAAAAAACCCAGCCTTGTTGAGGAGATAGCCAGACACCAAATTTTTCCTCATCATAGGAGTGTGCATCACATCCTTCAAAATTAAAGTTTTTCCTGAAGTAAACTTCAGTTCAACAGTACCAATTCCAGCAACAACAGTGGTGTGAGTATCACCCAACAACACTTTCTTATCATTAACAGCCGTGTATGTTTTGAACATAGCACGATCATAGCAGACATGACGATTTGCACTGGTGTCTACCCACCACCCATTAGATCCACCAACAAGGTTGATCTCAGCCATCCTTTCAGTTATCATAGCCGTAAAAGGCTCTTCAGTCAGGTTAGCCCGCGGAGCAGTATTTGGCCTGTTTCGACACTTACGTGCCATATGACCTGGTTTGCCACAATTAAAACATAAAAATGGTGGCAGGTCATTTCTCACAGGTGGTTGCTGTTTCACATTATGGTTCCTTGAAGGATTGCCATTCTGGTTCATTTTGTTGCGGTTCACATTCTGGTTCGAGTTCGAATTGCGATTCAGGTTCTTAAATTATTTGCCATTTGGCTTCAGATTCGCCGAACCGAACTTTCTTGTGTTGTTTGAGACAACAAGCGCTTCATCTCTTTGGTCCTGTTTTCTCGCCTCTTCCTCAATTCGAAGGCGAGTTATCAAACTTTCCAGCGAAAATTCCTTGGTTTTGTGCCTGAGAGAATTTTTAAAATCCTTCCACGAAGGAGGTAACTTGTCAATCAAAACAGCAACTTGAAATTGTTCATCAAGAACCATACCTTCGGAGATAATCTCATGAGCGATTTTCTGCACATCATGGGACTGCGCCTCGACAGATTTGTCATCAGTCATCTGATATTTGAGGTAGCGGCTGACAGCATATTTCTTTGTTCCAGCCTCCTCGGTGTCATATTTTTTCTGCAACGCCTCCCAAGTTTCTTTCGCAGTTTTGTCGTTATTGTAATAATCATAGAGATCATCACTGAGTGCATCTTGCACAAGTAATCATTGGTCATCCACTGTTGGAGTTCAGCATTTTGGTTTTCTTTTTCTTCGTCGGCAGCAGCTTCATCGATGGTGGGTTTTTCCATTGACAGAACAAAAACAACTTTTTTCATGGTTAGAAAAAATTCAATCTTTTGTTTCCAGCATTTGAAATGCAGACCTTCGAACTGAAACGGTTTGGTGGTATCAACAGCGGAGTGAGCGTAGCCAGTAGCCTCGTCGGAATTCATGGCAGCAACTGTTAAGGGACACGTCTAAAAATTGTTGAAACAGTTGCTGAAATCTGTAACGAGGCTGAGTCGCGGACTAGGTCGCTCTCTTTTAGACGTTTCGCGGCACAGCTCGGTAGTAGTTCTGATAAACAGCCGGATTATACTACTGACCACTGCACTATGGTAGTAGTTCTGATAAACACTTTCTAAATATTGCTCGTATTTCTGTGTACTTTAAAAATAAAAAGCTTTCAGTATTTATAGGCAAAAACAAAAGAGCTGTTAGAAGAGAAATGAATAGGTTAAATAAATACTGAAAACGTTTTATAATAAATAAAGTGCTGACCGAACCGAACCACCCACCCAATCCAGACCAGGCCAGGCCGAGCCGAGCCGGCCGACCGGACAGACGGCACGCGCGCGTGTGTGGTGGATCGGGAAGGATTTAACTCCTACCCCGTTCACAAATACTGAAAAAATTCAATCTTTTGTTTCCAGCATTTGAAATGCAGACCTTCGAACTGAAACGGTTTGGTGGTATCAACAGCGGAGTGAGCGTAGCCAGTAGCCTCGTCGGAATTCATGGCAGCAACTGTTAAGGGACACGTCTAAAAATTGTTGAAACAGTTGCTGAAATCTGTAACGAGGCTGAGTCGCGGACTAGGTCGCTCTCTTTTAGACGTTTCGCGGCACAGCTCGGTAGTAGTTCTGATAAAACAGCCGGATTATACTACTGACCACTGCACTATGGTAGTAGTTCTGATAAACACTTTCTAAATATTGCTCGTATTTCTGTGTACTTTAAAAATAAAAAGCTTTCAGTATTTATAGGCAAAAACAAAAGAGCTGTTAGAAGAGAAATGAATAGGTTAAATAAATACTGAAAACGTTTTATAATAAATAAAGTGCTGACCGAACCGAACCACCCACCCAATCCAGACCAGGCCAGGCCGAGCCGAGCCGGCCGACCGGACAGACGGCACGCGCGCGTGTGTGGTGGATCGGGAAGGATTTAACTCCTACCCCGTTCACAAAATTGGGTACCCCTTGGGTCCTAAACCCATATGAGAATTACCAAGTATATAAACTCAATAAATTGAATTCTCCTAAGCAATGTAGGAAAACCACAAAACTCTTCATATTCTCATTTCTACTAACAAGGCACTTTTTCATTTAATTTTCAAATTCAATTTAAATTCCAACAATCAATATCAGACATTTAACAATTGAAATTGGAGGATTAATTTTGTAAATTTTTATATTAGTTCTCTATAAATTTTCATTTTATCATTTCATAATTATAATAAGTTTTTCGGCATATTAAAAAAAAGATTTAAGATGTTGGTATATTAGGATCTAATTTATATTATTTGGCTTTATTTGGAAAAAAGTTGGAGTCAATAGTTATACATAATTAGTGCAGATTTATTTTATTTATGTTATGGGGATTCTAGGCTAATAGTAAAGGTAATAAATAATAAGATCCTTAAAAAATTAAATTATTTAATAAAGTTAGTAATTTAATAGTTTCAAGTTAAATTTGATGGCGGAGAAAAAATAGAAAATAGGCGATTCAACATATTTTTTTAAATTGTTTCAATTATCAGTCGAGCAATTTCAAATGATAGCAAATCAATAGAACATAAACATTTAATAGTTAATGATAATTATTTAACGTTTTAATTTTTTTTTTCAAATCAAGATATAAATATTACCAACACACAAGCACATGAAATTTTTTTAATTGATATATAATCAATACAAACGGGTCATATGAGTATCGCTCACGTGCGTAGCACGTGGCGAAAAACTAGTACTATATATAAAAGCACGGATGGGGGGACATGCTAATTTACTGAATAATCCGTTTCAGTTTACTACTAAATAAAGGTTTTATAGTCATTAACTAATTACTTATTTAATTAATCACTATTGTAATTAAAGTCCTAATTAGAATAGGTAGCTAAATTATCTCCAATTTAAATTTTAGTATGTAAAAAATAGCTAAATTGTCTCCAAATTAGTAGGAATACTTATCTTTTAGTTTGATTGAACTATAAAATTAAAATAATATATTTGGTCAATATATTATTATTTAAATTTTCATCTTATTTATTTTTAAAGATATTATTAATAAAATTAAGTTAATTATTTAATTATGGTTATTATAAAATCAAAAGAAGAAAATTTAATAACCAAATATATTATATTTACATTTATAAATTTTTTTAACTAATTTAATATTAATTATAAATAAAAAATTGATATAATTATAATAAATTTACTAATATGTTCATTGAGGAGTTACGTTACGAGCCACGTGTATAGCACGTAATGCGCAAATAGTATTTGTAAAAGGACTTATCAAATAGGAAAAACATGAAACTCTTTGGATACTATATAAACACCAACATTCATCAAAAGAAAGCCTCTTTAGATAAATATCAAAAAAAGATAAAATATTTTTAAGAATTACTTCAAAGTTTGTTTTTGAAAAATACAATTTATTTATTTTTACAAAAATGATTTTTGTTATTTTCAAAAATATTCTTTTTAATTTTAGAAATACGATTTTTGTCACGACCCATTTTGATGAATCGTGACCGGCGCTAGGGTATGGGTATGGTTGTACCAAAACCCGTAGCTAGTCTTGCGGATAACCAATTTATAACATTTAAAACAATGTACCTGCATAAAATCACATGCTCGGGGGCAACCGAGACTCCAGCCTAGTCTAGCAGTACAATATAAGCAACATATATTCAAAGTATGCTTAATATCAAAAGAAACTCCAACAACATGGCAATATAGTACCATAATGTAATACCCCGTAACTTTAAGTAATTAGAATATGCGACGAGGTCAAATTGGAGTAATTAAAATATTAAAAATAATATTTTGCGGGTTCGAATATTAAGAAAAATATTCAGAAAGACTAAGTTTAATAGTCAAAAGATAATAATAAGTTTGAATATTAAAGGTTATTAAATTAAATCACGGGAAGTGATTTAATAAATTCAAAATACGTAAATTAAATTTAAATGTAAATTTAATTTATACGTATCCGTAAAAGAATATCGTAATAATTGGAGTTTAAAATTTAAATTGAAAATTTAAATTTTAATAAAGGGATATGAACGGGATTAATAGAGAATACGACTGGGCGTCGTAGATAACAATATATTGATAATTAAAATATCAATATACCACTCTAAATGGAGAGTTTAAGATTTCAGAAAAAACCCGGAAATTAAAATGTCAAAACTCGGAAAGCTCGACGAGTTATGGACGAATATACGCTAAGATATATTATAAATATATATATTAATAAAAAAAAAGGAGAGGCGGTCAGTTGTGGGTGGCAAGGAAGGATAATTGTCCACCTTAATCCCTAAACTTTTAATTTAATTAGTTTTTGATTATTAACTAATTAAGTATTATTCGTTAGTCCAAATTAAAATTAAATAATTTATATGTCCCGAGCGAATAATTTTGGTGTTAATATTCGCAAAATAATTTGACGAGGCTACCGTCAAATTTTTATGGAATTTGGACATAATAATTTTAATTAAGCGGGACTGATTTGGACCTAATAAATCTTTGGAGATTTATTAAAAATAAAATATAAGTCGGATGCGAATAAAAATTATATTTTTATTCGTTTTATATTTTATTGGATTTTTGGGTAAAGTTTCGTAAAATTTGGAATTAGTCTCCGTTTGGACTAATTAAAATCAGAGTTAAAGTGCATGATTGAGCTAGTACCAAATGGTACTTTAGCCAATCCAAATGCCTATATATAGAAGTGAGGGGGGCAGCTCATTTGATTGCATCAAATCCATTTGACGTGCTTGCTAGCTATAGCAAGCCGAGGCCGGCGCGGCGCGATCGATTTCGCGATTCCGACTCCGCTTCTTCGACGATTACTCAAGTAATCGAGGTATTGATCTCGTATACAAAGTTTATTTCGAGATATAATTATTATATATTCGATATTAAACGGTAAACGTATTGAATCGATCGTGTGCGTATCGATTCAACGTTTTAATTATAGAATTGAATTGTTTGGATTGTGGTTAAATGTTCGGAGCGGGAAAAAAATCAATCAAGCACGTCAGAAAGTGGCTCGGGAATGAAATCCCGGTGCCTGCACGTGTGCATGACCGTGCATAGGCAGTGCACGAACGTGCACAGGCCGTGCACGAACGTGCACTGGCCAAGGCAGTGCACGAACGTGCACAGGCCAAGGCTGTGCACGAACGTGCACAGGCAGTGCACGGACGTGTAGTCCGACTCCGACGGGGTCTTTTCATGCGGCGAATCCGAGGGGACTTCGTCTAGTAGGACGGTGTGTTTACCGTCAGTTAGTAAATGTTTAAAGGTGAACATATTAAAATGATATAAGTCTACCAAGAGTGGTATTATATATTGAACGAGAAGTTCAATATTGAGATTAGTTTATGTGTTTGTTTATAGAGTCGTCTATAAACAGAAATGGTATTTGAGTCTATCGTTTATACGATAGGACTGGAGTTAGAAATTTAATGTGTGATGAGTTTTGACATTTGAATTTTAATTAGATCTGACGAGTGGTCGATCTAGTGAGCCAAACACCAACGTGTTTGACTGACAAGCTTGCTTGGAGCTTACGTTTTTAAAAATGGGGACGACAGTACTGTGAGTTTTACTTTGTGGTTTTTACTTTTGAATATTTATATTTAAACTGTTTTAAATAACAAATCGCACTAGTATAACTTAACCATGAAAGATCCATTGGAACAAGCTTCCTATTGGTTGTCAATAGGACTGTGTGATCACCAGCAGTGTTTCTCGATACGAGCCTGTGTCTGACTTAGAGGTCAGTTAATGTCATTGGGCGTTAGAAGTGCTAGCGACCCTGACTTAACATTCTGAGACGGCAGTAACGGTTACGGTTACAGGCAGTACTGTGATGGCAGTTTCACGGTTACTGTCTAGACACCCGGCTTAGACGGCAGTGATTCAGTTCACGGTCTAAGGCCTATATTGTGTAGGTTGAGACCCATACAATAGTCTTTCTTGTAGGGTTTCATCTGGATCGACTAATTGGTAATATTTTACATATACAAATGTTTTATGTATTTGCGATTTGAATATTCAACTGTAAATTTGTAGACTCACTCAGAAATATTTATATTTCTGACCCTCCCCAACGTTTCCCTTTCAGGTTATCAAGTACGAGGTCAGACTTCCACAGTAATTCTGGAAGTCAATGTCTGCCATACCTGTGAGCCGCAAGTAGTCGTGTACTGGGAAGTCTGTCTTTCTGTTTACAGCAGTTCAACTTATTTTAATAAACTCTAATTGAACTACTGTATATAATATATGTTTAAAAAGCTGCGTGTTTTCTAAAATGCTATGACCAGTTGTTTAAGAGATTCACTGGTTTCATGTGTTTAGCATTTTAGGATTGTATTGGAAACAGGGCAAGTACGTCATATGAGATTGATGTTTGCGCTCTGGTTTCTTGAAATACAATCGGGGTTTTACGAACTCAATTTTCAGAAATATGTTTTCGTTAAACGAGAAAAGGTTTTAACGATATTTTCTGAAAAAAGATCATATGTGATATATGATCTTGAATTGCGATCGCGTTTTTAATAAAGGTGTTAAAAGTGTTTCCGCAACGAGGTTGCAAACCTTTTTATGTTTTAAAACGCGAAAAATTTATAAAGGTTTTTAGGCTTGCTACGGGTTTTAGAGCAACCACTCCCATTCCCTAGCGCCGGTCACGATCCATGAATTTGTGTCGTGACAAAGTTGGTATAAGAGCAATTGTTCTCGGACTCGAGAATTTAAAAACATTGCTGATACATGGAAATAAAGTATGGGGTAGATGTCATAGGTACTCATAGGAACTACTGCAACACATAGGATTCGAGTCATGTCTCCTACATATATTCTTATGTTTCATAGGTTCTCAGCCTTCCCTTTTGGGATATAAGACTGCGATATACGCGTACGAGTCGTCTAGACAATTCGATAACGATGCTTGAATATCAAGCATGGAAATAACGTGAAGACACTGTCGAAGTCATTTGATAGTTGTACAAGGAGACGATTGACAAAGGAAGTACGAATTCAGAGAAGTGGAGTAGTTGTGGAGAAATCTTACTGGTTACAGAGTTTAAGGTCAGGAGAAAACTTACAAAGCCAAATGATATAACATGTTATGGTTATTCATTTAAATGATTTTAAAATCATAATTGTGCCTAGATATGAGACGTCATTACCCTATGTACAATTATGCAGATGTTTAAAAAGTGAGTTTTAAAACAAATTGTTTTAAAAACACCGGTAAATGATTAAAATGTTTTAAACAGATTTGTTCTATTATAAGTATTTCTAGACCAGAACTCTGTAACAAAAGTTAATACTCGAGATCAAGTAGTAAGCGATTCTCGAGGGGGAAATAGAAGCATATGAGAATGGAAGTTGGAGAATAAAGTGATGGTAAGAAAGCACGAAGCTAGCTGTAGTTAAATGAACTACAACTTGTATCAGATAGAGATATATATATATATATATATCCGAGTTACGACAAGTTAAGGATAAATATATCCTTAAACAAGATGTCTAAGGCATTGTACCCTAAGACACTAGGAGTAAGAAAGGAGAAATAAAACCTTCTGATCAAGTAGTGATTAAGACGTTAGAGATACGTGACTTCTCACTAGTGATTAGCATAACTTGAGTTTAGGAAGACTCAAGGAAAGTGGAGACACACGATTCAAAGTGTAGTTGATTGACATAGTGTATTGATAAAGTAAGTTTCAGATGATGTCTGAAAACCGATAGGGTGTAGTAAAAATTTGATAACTTTTAATTGAACCGTTGGATCGATTTAATTTTGGAATATGATATTCCTATGACGGTTATCTGGATATTAACCGTTGCGATCGTCAAACGGAAAGGTAGACGATGGCTGTTTTAAAAGTAACGATGGGAAACTTGCGTGAATTTTGGCAGTGAGCCAAAAGTGCAAGTGCTTAAATTATGAATTATAAAGTTTAATTAACTTAGAATTGTCAATGTAAGCTCCATATGTATGTAATTGAATTTGAAAACTTTTGTAAAACAGTGGTTTACCTACTAATGATGGAAAGGTGGTCATAGCATTCTTGAAGAAGTTGATAAATCGATTTGGTGTACCACGGGCGATCATCAGTGATGGGGGTTCACATTTCTGCAATCGGCACTTTACCGCACTGATGAAGAAATCCAACGTTTATCATAGAGTGGCAACCCCATATCACCCCCAGACAAGTGGACAGGTCGAGGTGTCCAACAGAGAGTTGAAGCGCATCCTTGAAAAGACAGTCAATGGTTCTTGTAAAGACTGGTCTCAGAAGCTGGGTGATGCGCTATGGGCATATCGAACGGCATTTAAAACGCCAACCGGTATGTCCCCTTACAGACTGGTCTACGGAAAAGCATGTCATTTGCATGTGGAGCTTGAGCATCGCGCATACTGGGCTATTAAAGAGCTTAATTTCGACTCACGGATCTCTAAGCAAAAACGACTTCTGCAGCTAAATGAGCTTGATGAGTTTCCCTTATCAGCCTATGAGAATGCAAAGCTGTACAAGGAAAGGACCAAAAAATGGCACGATGCCCATATTGTGCCTAAGACGTTTACAGAAGGCAGTCATGTGCTACTTTATAACTCTCGTTTGCGTCTATTCCCTTGCAAGATGAAGTCGAGATGGAGTGGACCTTTTAAGGTGCGACATGTAGCTGAACATGGTGCAATTGAGCTTGAAAATGCAAATGGAGAGACTATTAAAGTCAATGGTCAGAGGTGCAAGCCGTACTTAGGTCCGTTGACAGACGAAGGAAGAGAGTGCTACACTCTATACACTCCAAACTGAGTCAGGTATTATACGGTCAAAGCTAGCGACCTTAAACAAGCTATATTTGGACGAGAGTCCAAATTTGTTATGTTTTAATGCATTTTGGTTCTATTTTATGTTTTAGTTAGGGTGAATTTTCATTATTTTAGCTCTTTCTTGTTTTTGCTCAATTAGTTTATATGTCGTTTTTCAATTTTTGCTAGTTCAGAATGATCCGGTAGTGGAGTTTTTGATTGTGCAGGTAACAGGTATGAAGCTGCTGTCAGTTTGCAATTCCAGAATAATGCACGAACGTGTAGTGAAGTACACGAACGTGCCTTATGGTAATACACGAACGTGTACTAGAGTACACGACCGTGCTGTACACGAACGTGTACTGCGATCCACGACCGTGTACTCTTGAAATTCATGAACGCTAACTTTGGTACACGATCGTGTATTTTTGAGCAATTAATGCCCGAAGTTGGCAACACGCTGAGAGGAAGAGAGGGTTTATTTTCAGAAAAATAACCTAATTCCCTATTACCCACCACCGTCCCCTCACATAACACAAACACCAACTCCTTTCATCACCAAACCCTAGCCACTACCCACGCACCACAACCACCGCCGTCAACACCATCTCCGCCGCATAATAAACTCTCAAAACTCACAAAGCCTCCACACCCGCACCTCGCACTGATCATCACCTCCACACCCGCACCACGCACTGATCATCACCACCACCACCGCCGTCACACCACCACTGCCGTCGCACCACCACCGCCGTAGCTTATCACCGTTTATCATCACCTCTTCTCCTCCGGCAGACCAGTGAACACGCACCACCACCACTGTCAACTGTAATTCCGGTCAGTTAAGGGCATAAACAGTTCAGTAAGTTTAATCACCTTGCTCAATTCCATTACATTTCAATTTAAGCAGTGTTAGGACAATGCCTAGGGTTAAGATTGCTAGCTATGTTGAGGATGATGATGACAATTGGGAAATAGGGCAGAGTAGTAGGTCTGTGGATGCGGAACAGCCGCGTGTGAATCTCAGAGAGCAGTATGATGCTCCGTTTGATATCTGGATAGAGGAAGAGGGGGTTTTGTATCAGAGTCTGAAGGATAGGAAGATTGTGGTTGCCAGAGAGCTTGATTTTAAGGTCCTGAAGAAGCTAAAAATCGAAAAGGATGTGCGAAGCCACTTGAAACAGTGGAATTTGACTGCACTCGAGGATGTGAACCATGATACTGTGAAGCTCATTTCACTCGAGTTTTTCACAAATGTGTGTCAACCAGAGCCTGGGGTGATGACTCTGACCTTTCGGTTGAAAGGAAAGGAATACTCTATTAGTTTACAGTGGATGCGCACGCTTTTTGAGACAGGAGAGGAGGGCATAGGAGAGTTACCGACTCAGTTCAACAAGGATGCCATCTGGAATGCGCTGACAGGTGAACCAAAATTTAGCACCAGGGTTTCTAACAAGACCCGATCAATCAAGGACCCGGCGCTGTATATCATGCATAAGTGGTATGTGGAGACCATCTGTGGGCGATCTGAGGCCAACAAGGTTCACAAAGAAGATTTGCTGATTATGGACAGCTTGCTGCACCCAGAATGTAGGGGTGTCGACATGGGATTTCGCATCTTTGTGATGCTGCGGGATATTCCTAGCAGGACCGGAGTAGCCAGGTGTTTGGGTATGGGTCATTTGGTTCGCGAGATTGCTTTAGAGTTAGGTGCTTACACTCCTGAGGAGGTTGCTGAGATGGAGATGCGCGCGCCAACTCGTTTCGATATTCAGCATCTCAAGGCGACTTTGTTTCTGGATTCCAAGGGAAAGATTCAGTCAGTGGCAGAGCGAGGTAAAGGCACCAAAAAGAAGTTTGGCTTGGTTGAGCAGGTTGAGGAAGCAGAAGAGGACGCAGAGGCTACTGAGGTACCCCTCGATGGAGGAGTACCAGTACAGCCGCAGGCTCAGGATGCTTATCAGAGAAGCATGCTGGATATTCAGAGACAGATGCTGAGGGAGCAGCGAGCTCATTTCCAGATGCAGAGGGCCTACATGCGAGCCACTCATCCAGAGGGTGATTATCCATCACCACAACCGCCAGAGGATTTCTGAGTTTTATTTTCTTTTCACCCTTTTACATTTACTTTTTTAGACTTTATCCTTATTTTTATTGTTATTTACTTTCTGTCTTTTTGATGCATTGGGGACAATGCAGAGATTAGTGTGGGGGTGGATAGAAAAACTAGTGTTTTATTTTCTGTTATTGTCTGTTTTATTTCTGCTATGTCAGTGCCAGTCTGCTATTTTTTTTCTGTTGTGTCATTTTCTTTTTGTAGGAAACGTGACGTTGTGATGTTATGACTCTGATATCATTTGGCTTCTAGTGGATATGATGGTCAGACATTTTCTCTCTTATTTTTTTTGTGATTATAATTGTGCTCATACTGTGAAGATACTGCGTTAGAATGTTTGGAACTTTCTTGTTTTTGTCTCCCCTATTTAATGAATTGTTTAATCATAGTTTTTTTTATGTCTGAGCAACATGTGGTGAATAACTCTTAAATAATGTGCTTCTTGCTAACATGACTTAATAGGACTGAGGTGAAAATTTGTATTTTGCAATTGCATGACGTCTGTGAAAGTCGTAATTTAGGGCATAAAAACTTGAAAAGAACATTGTGAAAAAATTGAATTTCTGAGCATTTAAACAAAGTGTTAGCAAGTCATGAAGCATAACCCAATTTGTGAGAGGTTTTGAGCCATATCGAGCATATTATTTTTATGTCTCATTTGTTGTGGTGTGAGTCAATGCATGTTAATTCTCTAGAATTTGCCATGTGTCCGTAGTAAAATTGCATTGATTGGTTGAATAGATTGAAAAATGATAAATGGCACCTAGGATTAACCATTTCTTTAAACCACTTTAAATAGCCTACCCAATTTTCCCTAGATAACCCAAGTTGAGCCTTAGCCTAAGTTGTTTTGCTACACCTATGTTTACACATTTTTCTTTTCTCATTTACCTCTTTCTACCCATTGACTTGTCAAATTGAATAAATATTAAAAGAACTAGTGTGAGGATGGTAAACATCCAAAGCTCGTGTTGTTAGTTGATTATCTCTTGTGCTATATGATTAGTATGCCTCGTGAAGTTAAGAAAAAGAAAGCGAAAAAAAAATGAAAAAGAAAAAAAAAGTGAATAAGAAAATTGAGCTTAAAAGATAAAAATTCTGAAGAAAAAAAAAATAATGTAAAGTTTGAGGCATTAAAGGTAAAGAAAAAGAGATTGAAAGTTTGTTGTCGAGCTAAGCGTTTAAATGTAGTTCGTTTTGATATTTATTTAGATTGTCAAGTCACACTACCCATATTTGTTTACCCGTACCACACCTTTACCTAAACCCCGTTACAACCTGTGAAAAGCCCATTTTGATTCTTTTTATTTGATGTAATTAGCAGTGGAATTGTGGACTATTGGCAAACTTATGGTAGAATTGCATGTATTGATGTGAGAATTTCAGATTTTTTATACCCTTAAACACTTGTGTGTGAGAGAGTACCTTGTGAGATGCATGCTTCATGATTTTCACCATATTTTTGCTTTATACTTTGTTTTTTCGATCAGCAATTGTTTTCGTTATTGTTTTGAGATTGTTTGGACTGCCCTAATGATCGAAGTGAATTGGAACTTTATGCAGGAGTATGTACATTTGAGTAGTCTCGGTGTTATTAGTTCATGTGCGAGCATTTGGCATCGTTATTTAATGTTATTCACTTCATGTTGTTTGGCTTAAACGGCTATGTGTTGATCAATTCATTATTTAGGGGAGTCTGAAAATGTTTTAGTTTCACGCATTGTAGCAAGGTTGTCTGATTAGTGTGTAGCAGTATTTTGTGTTTGCTTGAGGACAAGCAAAAGGTAAGTGTGAGGATGTTTGATAGGGGTAGAAATACCCCTATATTTAGGTATACTTTTGATACGGTATTTGCATGTTGATATGTGTTTTTGAGCTTTATTTGGGTACTTATTGCTATGTCGAGTATTTCAGGGAAAATGTGCAAGTATGGCGTAATTTGGAGTGATTTTGATGATATTCAGAGATTGCAAGAGGTCGAAGTGGATCATAGGAGAATCGAGAAGTGGAAATAGGTGATTTTGGCTAAGTGACCAAGTGCACGAACGTGCACTCCTTCATAGTACTAGAATACACGAACGTGTATTATCGCCGAAGGGTGATGTTTGAGATACATGAAGAAATCAAGTGGAAATGACTAAGTTACTTAGTACACGAACGTGTACTGAGCTGAAGAACAAGAGTACACGAACGTGTACTTTCGCCGAAGGGTGAGTTTTGTGAAGCCAAAATGAATGAAAATTTAGCCAAGTCACAAAGTACATGAACGTGTACTACCTCGAAGAACAAAAGTACACGAACGTGTACTTTCGCCGAAGGACATGATTTTGTGAAGTTTGAAAGCATGAAGATTTGGCTAAGGCATAAAGAACACGAACGTGATTTACTACCTTACACGGTCGTGTAAGTGTCGAAAGCTGCGACTGGAAAAAGACAAAAATGTCCGTTTTAACTCCAAAACTCCGAGAAACTCAAAGGGCACTTCTGGGTTTTCATCTGTCTTGACCTAATATCAGATTATGAAGTTAGGAGCCGTATAAATAGGGAGTTTAACATCGAACAAAGGTTCTCGTAGTTTTTGTAATCACATAAACCATAGATTAAAGTTTTCTTATTGTTGGATTATCGAATTATTCAGTTCTTCATTATTTTATTGTCGATTATCATTAGTTTACTTTCGAACAAGGTACGATTATTTTCAATTCCATATTCAGTATTCAATTTAATCTTAGAATGAGTTCTTTAATTATTGCTTTGAGTTATTTCATTATTATGTCTAGCTAAACCCTTTATTGGGGATTATTAATCGAAATTATGTCTGTTTAATTGAATTGGACTTATGGGTTATGTGTTCTTGATGAGTTTTAATTATTGTGATTAATGCTTAGCCTACACTGATCATTTAGTCTTTGCCATATGTTTTGATTTTAGCTCGAGAGAGTGAAATTGGAATAGAACAATATAATTAAGAACGCAGGAGTTGATTGTGCGAGAGTGAATTAACGAGTGCGGGTTCTTTGAATTTGCTTAATAATCATTAAATCGATTTATACTTAGGTTAATCATTGTGTGAGAGTGAATAATTAACCTAGTATTAGTTAGTTTAATGCTTTTGCCTGTAATTGCTCGAGAGAGAATTTTAGGTGTTCTAGATTAGTTCGAACGTCATCAGAACCATATAATCCATAACCCGAATCAAGTAAACAGCATAACTAAGATTAATAATCCCTGCTCTTCCCATTACTGTTAAAACACCAATTGAATTACAGCTTTACTTTACTTTACATTTACATTTATCAATATTTGTCTTTTAATTTAGAAAACCAACAACAATTATCTTTTCGGCTATTCGAATCAAGTTTCTTAACTAGTTGTCTTTAGAGCTTTCTCTGTGGGTACGATATCCGGACTTCACAGTCTGTATTACAAGTTGGCTACGTACGCTTGCGTATTTTCACCAACAAGTTTTTGGCGCCGTTGCCGGGGAAAGTTTTTCTTTAAAAACTAAGTTGAGATTGCTTGGCTTGTTTTAGTCTTTATTTTTCTTGTTTTACGCGTGTGGTTTGTTGATTTTGTTGTTTCAGGTACCCTTCTCTTAGTGTATGAATAATACACGACGCAAAGGACTACCGCTAGAACCGTTTCAACAAGACCTCACTACCTTTGAGCGCAGTGTCAGAAAAGCAACACACTCAACTCAAGGGAATCTCAACATGGAGAACGAAAATGATGCTCCTCCTGGATTTAACAATGCGGGTGATAACCGAGTGATCCCGCAGACTCAAAATCGGCAGAATCCGCAGAATGCACAAGGACAGAACAATGAAGGCCCTCGAGTGAAAACACTGATGGAGATATTTCAGGCGAATGTGGGAAACAGCACCCATGGCTATTTTGCACATCCTGTGCCAACTACCCATTATGAGATCAAAACGAGTGTCATTCAGCTGTTGAAGGATAACTGCCAGTTCTATGGGCTACCTAGGGAAGATCCTAACACACATCTTTCAAACTTCTTGGAAGTATGTGGCACATTCAAGATGGACAACATGACTGACGACGAAGTGTGGTTACGCCTTTTCCCATTTTCTCTGAGGGATAAGGCGAAACAATGGCTTCACGCTCTACCTAGCGCAGGCATTAACACTTGGTCAGATTTGGCGAAAGCTTTCTTGCACAAGTATATCTCCATGGAAAAGACTGCAAAGCTGACGAGGGATATTATGCTCTATCAGCAACTTGATGGGGAATCAGTTCATGAAGCGTGGGAGCGCTATAAGGAGATGCAGAGGCAAGTTCCGCATCATAACATCACTCATAAGAATCTGATCCAAACCTTTTATAATGGAGCAACTGAACTGGGGAGAAGCACCATTGACACAGGCGCAGGAGGGTCTCTGATGAGAAAAACGGCGGATGAAGCATTCGATCTGTTAGATGAGATGGCAGTAAATGGCTGTTTTTGGCCATCTGAAAGGGCGAAGGCCCCTGCGCAGAGAGGAGTTATGGCAGTTACTGTTGATTCTGCAATGGAGGATTTAAAATCAAAGACTGCAGCACTGCAGAATCAAGTGGATTTTCTTACACGGCAGGCTGCAGGAGTTAATATTAACAGTGTAGCTGCCATTCAGAGTAACTGCGAGGTATGTGGGGAGCATGGTCATATGTCGAATGAATGTTCTGTATGGGGTCAGCCTAACAATGAACAAGTTAATTTTGTGGGAGGGCAAAGACAGGGCAATGATCCATACGCCTCCACTTACAACCCAGGATGGAGGAATCACCCGAATTTCTCATGGAAGGACAATGGGGGTAATGCCAACAATCAGGCAGGTCTGAGCTTTCAGGGCGGACAGAGGCCACAACACAATCAGGGCAACTACCAGAATCAAGGGAACTTTCAGAATCAGGGGAATTTCCAGCATCAGAACAACCGACCGCAGCATCATCCTGGCTTCCAACAAAGAGCAAGGCGAGTCTCTCCACAACAAGTTTGATAAATTGATGGAGATGATGATGAAGAAGGATGCCGAGACGCAGCAAACATTTAAAAATCATGCTGCCACAATTCATAACCTTGAGGTGCAGAATCAGCAGATGGCTAAAGCACTGCAAAGCAGAAGTCAGGGGGGTTTACCATCCACTACTGAGGAAAACCCAAGAGAGCATCTCAAGGCTATTGAGTTGAGAAGTAGGAAAGCACCGGATGATCCATATGCAGGACGTGCTACAGTTGAGGCGGAAAAGGAACAGTGTGAGGGTGGCGAGCCTAAAAAGGTAGTTGCTAAACCACCTCCACCACCTCCTTTTGTGCCAAAGGTGCCATTCCCACACAGAGTGAAGAAGCCGCAGGACACTTGGAAGTTTCACAAATTTCTTGAAACTTTCAAGAAGCTACAGATTAACATCAGTCTGGCAGACGCATTGAGAGAGATGTCGCACTATGCAAAGTTTCTCAAGGAGATCATCACCAACAAGCGGAGTTGGGATGCGGAGGGACCAATACCGATGACAGAAAACTGCAGCTCAATCATATTGAGCAGTCTACCGACCAAGCTTAAGGATCCAGGGAGTTTCACTATCCCTTGTACTATCGGTAACATGCAATCTGTCAATTGCCTTTGCGATTTAGATGCTAGTATTAATTTGATGCACTTATCCCTTTTTCGTAGTATGTTTGGTGATCAAGAGGTACAAGCCACGCCGATGATGTTGCAGCTAGCGGATCACTCTCTGAAAAAGCCACATGGGATTGTGGAGGATGTCCTAGTGAAGGTCAACAAATTCATATTCCCTGTGGATTTTGTTGTCCTTGACTACGCAGCGGACAAGGAGTGCCCGATGATATTGGGGCGACCATTTATGAACACTGGCAGAGCTCTTAACGATGTTCATGATGGCAAGCTGACTCTGAGAATTGGGGATGAGAGCGTTGAGTTTGACATGAGAAAGATCACACGCCATCCCAATTCTGGAGGTGAATGTATGCGGGTAGACATGGTGGATGAGTTAGTAGAAGAACAACTAGCAGAAAACAATGCCATCATGCAGTCTATGCCGAATAAAGAGGAAGATGCTGAAAGGGAGGAGTACTTAGAGGAACCAGTCCTCGAACCACTGTTGAAGAGCAAGCACATCACTCCTCCCTCTTCAGAGAAGCCACCAAAAGTGGAGCTCAAGACTTTGCCTGCACACTTGCGATATGCTTTCTTGGGAGCTGATGGCACCTTGCCTATTATCATCAGCAACAAGCTCACCAAGAAGCAAGAGCAGAGGGTCATTGATGTAGTCAAAGGACGTATCTTGGCTATTGGGTGGCAGATTTTAGATATCAGAGGGATCAGCCCTTTAGTAGTGATGCATAAGATTCATTTAGAGGATGAGTCTAAGGCATCTGCGCAGAGACAGATACAGCTGAACCCTAACATGAAGGAGGTAGTTCACAAGGAGATTGTGAAGCTACTTGATGCGGGCATCATCTATCCCATTTCAGATAGTTCATGGGTGAGCCCAATTCAGTGTTTGCCTAAGAAAGGCGGGATGACAGTCGTAGAGAACGACAAGGGAGAGCAGATTTCTACTCGCACAGTTACTGGGTGGCGAGTGTGCATTGATTACAGGAAGCTGAACGCAGAAACTCGGAAGGATCACTTCCCGCTTCCTTTTATAGATCAGATGCTAGAGCGGGTGGCAGGACACGCATTTTACTGTTTTCTAGATGGTTACTCTGGATACAATCAGATCATTATCTTCCCAGAGGACCAAGAGAAGACTACCTTTACTTTCCCATATGGCACTTTCGCCTACCGCCGCATGCCATTCGGTCTTTGCAATGCACCTGCTACGTTTTAGAGGTGCATGACTTCGATCTTCAATGATATGATCAAAGACATCATGGAAGTGTTCATGGACGACTTTTCAGTCTTCGGGGACTCCTTCGAGTGTTGTCTTCGGAATTTAGACCGAGTCCTGCGGAGATGCGAAGAGACGAATCTGGTGCTGAACTGGGAAAAATGCCACTTTATGGTAGAAGAAGGCATTGTTCTGGAGCACAAGATATCCAGAGAGGGTATCGAGGTTGACAGGGCAAAGACAGAGGTAATTGAGAAGCTTCCACCTCCAGTCACAGTGAAGGGAGTCCGTGCCTTTCTCGGGCACGCATGTTTTTATCGCAGGTTCATCAAGGATTTTTCTTCCATAGCGCGTCCTTTGACTACCTTACTTGTCAAGGACGCGCCTTTTTTGTTTACTGATGCCTGTTTAGCTTCTTTTCTCAAGTTAAAGGAAGCATTGGTCACTGCCCCAGTCATCTCTAGTCCGGATTGGGATCTGCCTTTTGAGATCATGTGCGATGCAAGCGATCAGGCGTTGGGAAGCATTCTGGGGCAGAGGAAGGACAAGAAGCTTCATGTCGTCTATTATGCGACTCGTACTCTAACAGGCGCTCAGCTGAACTACACTACCACGGAGAAGGAAATGCTAGCTGTAGTGTTTTCACTGGACAAATTTTGGCAGTATCTCTTGGCTCAAAGGTTATCATTTATACTGATCATGCTGCGCTGCGATACCTTTTTGCCAAGCAAGATGCCAAGCCTAGATTGATTCGGTGGGTGTTGCTCTTACAAGAGTTTGACTTGGAGATCAGAGACAAGAAAGGGACAGAGAATGTGGTGGCAGATCACTTGTCACGGTTAGAGGTGCCCGAGCCAGTGATAGAAGGCGAAGTCATCAATGAACGGTTTCCTGATGAGGCACTTATGCTCATTAAGGAGACGATGAATCCATGGTATGCAGATTTCGCCAACTATCTCTCAGCTGACATTATGCCTCCTGACATGAGCAATCACCAGCGCAAGAAGTTCCTCTCTGATGTTAGGCGCTATCTGTGGGATGAGCCGTATCTATTCCGAGTTTGTGCAGATGAGATGATCCGGAGGTGTGTCGCAGAGGAGGAAATGTTGGCTATTATGACTCAGTGCCATTCTTCAGATTATGCGGGTCACTATGCTTCGGGAAGGACAGCAGCACGGGTACTAGAAAGTGGCTTTTACTGGCCTACACTGCATAGAGATATGAGAGACTTTGTGCAGCACTGTGATAGATGCCAGCAGACAGGCAATATTTCTAGGCGCGATGAGATGCCTCTCTCGTCCATTCAGGAGGTGGAGATTTTTGACGTCTGGGGCATCGACTTCATGGGACCATTCCCTATGTCTTGTGGCAACCTTTACATCCTAGTTTGTGTCGACTATGTGTCGAAATGGGTGGAAGCAGCTGCTTTACCTACTAATGATGGAAAGGTGGTCATAGCATTCTTGAAGAAGTTGATAAATCGATTTGGTGTACCACGGGCGATCATCAGTGATGGGGGTTCACATTTCTGCAATCGGCACTTTACCGCACTGATGAAGAAATACAACGTTTATCATAGAGTGGCAACCCCATATCACCCCCAGACAAGTGGACAGGTCGAGGTGTCCAACAGAGAGTTGAAGCGCATCCTTGAAAAGACAGTCAATGGTTCTTGTAAAGACTGGTCTCAGAAGCTGGGTGATGCGCTATGGGCATATCGAACGGCATTTAAAACGCCAACCGGTATGTCCCCTTACAGACTGGTCTACGGAAAAGCATGTCATTTGCATGTGGAGCTTGAGCATCGCGCATGCTGGGCTATTAAAGAGCTTAATTTCGACTCACGGATCTCTAAGCAAAAACGACTTCTGCAGCTAAATGAGCTTGATGAGTTTCCCTTATCAGCCTATGAGAATGCAAAGCTGTACAAGGAAAGGACCAAAAAATGGCACGATGCCCATATTGTGCCTAAGACGTTTACAGAAGGCAGTCATGTGCTACTTTATAACTCTCGTTTGCGTCTATTCCCTTGCAAGATGAAGTCGAGATGGAGTGGACCTTTTAAGGTGCGACATGTAGCTGAACATGGTGCAATTGAGCTTGAAAATGCAAATGGAGAGACTTTTAAAGTCAATGGTCAGAGGTGCAAGCCGTACTTAGGTCCGTTGACAGACGAAGGAAGAGAGTGCTACACTCTATACACTCCAAACTGAGTCAGGTATTATACGGTCAAAGCTAGCGACCTTAAACAAGCTATATTTGGACGAGAGTCCAAATTTGTTATGTTTTAATGCATTTTGGTTCTATTTTATGTTTTAGTTAGGGTGAATTTTCATTATTTTAGCTCTTTCTTGTTTTTGCTCAATTAGTTTATATGTCGTTTTTCAATTTTTGCTAGTTCAGAATGATCCGGTAGTGGAGTTTTTGATTGTGCAGGTAACAGGTATGAAGCTGCTGTCAGTTTGCAATTCCAGAATAATGCACGAACGTGTAGTGAAGTACACGAACGTGCCTTATGGTAATACACGAACGTGTACTAGAGTACACGACCGTGCTGTACACGAACGTGTACTGCGATCCACGACCGTGTACTCTTGAAATTCACGAACGCTAACTTTGGTACACGATCGTGTATTTTTGAGCAATTAATGCCCGAAGTTGGCAACACGCTGAGAGGAAGAGAGGGTTTATTTTCAGAAAAATAACCTAATTCCCTATTACCCACCACCGTCCCCTCACATAACACAAACACCAACTCCTTTCATCACCAAACCCTAGCCACTACCCACGCACCACAACCACCGCCGTCAACACCATCTCCGCCGCATAATAAACTCTCAAAACTCACAAAGCCTCCACACCCGCACCTCGCACTGATCATCACCTCCACACCCGCACCTCGCACTGATCATCACCACCACCACCGCCGTCACACCACCACTGCCGTCGCACCACCACCGCCGTAGCTTATCACCGTTTATCATCACCTCTTCTCCTCCGGCAGACCAGTGAACACGCACCACCACCACTGTCAACTGTAATTCCGGTCAGTTAAGGGCATAAACAGTTCAGTAAGTTTAATCACCTTGCTCAATTCCATTACATTTCAATTTAAGCAGTGTTAGGACAATGCCTAGGGTTAAGATTGCTAGCTATGTTGAGGATGATGATGACAATTGGGAAATAGGGCAGAGTAGTAGGTCTGTGGATGCGGAACAGCCGCGTGTGAATCTCAGAGAGCAGTATGATGCTCCGTTTGATATCTGGACAGAGGAAGAGGGGGTTTTGTATCAGAGTCTGAAGGATAGGAAGATTGTGGTTGCCAGAGAGCTTGATTTTAAGGTCCTGAAGAAGCTAAAAATCGAAAAGGATGTGCGAAGCCACTTGAAACAGTGGAATTTGACTGCACTCGAGGATGTGAACCATGATACTGTGAAGCTCATTTCACTCGAGTTTTTCACAAATGTGTGTCAACCAGAGCCTGGGGTGATGACTCTGACCTTTCGGTTGAAAGGAAAGGAATACTCTATTAGTTTACAGTGGATGCGCACGCTTTTTGAGACAGGAGAGGAGGGCATAGGAGAGTTACCGACTCAGTTCAACAAGGATGCCATCTGGAATGCGCTGACAGGTGAACCAAAATTTAGCACCAGGGTTTCTAACAAGACCCGATCAATCAAGGACCCGGCGCTGTATATCATGCATAAGTGGTATGTGGAGACCATCTGTGGGCGATCTGAGGCCAACAAGGTTCACAAAGAAGATTTGCTGATTATGGACAGCTTGCTGCACCCAGAATGTAGGGGTGTCGACATGGGATTTCGCATCTTTGTGATGCTGCGGGATATTCCTAGCAGGACCGGAGTAGCCAGGTGTTTGGGTATGGGTCATTTGGTTCGCGAGATTGCTTTAGAGTTAGGTGCTTACACTCCTGAGGAGGTTGCTGAGATGGAGATGCGCGCGCCAACTCGTTTCGATATTCAGCATCTCAAGGCGACTTTGTTTCTGGATTCCAAGGGAAAGATTCAGTCAGTGGCAGAGCGAGGTAAAGGCACCAAAAAGAAGTTTGGCTTGGTTGAGCAGGTTGAGGAAGCAGAAGAGGACGCAGAGGCTACTGAGGTACCCCTCGATGGAGGAGTACCAGTACAGCCGCAGGCTCAGGATGCTTATCAGAGAAGCATGCTGGATATTCAGAGACAGATGCTGAGGGAGCAGCGAGCTCATTTCCAGATGCAGAGGGCCTACATGCGAGCCACTCATCCAGAGGGTGATTATCCATCACCACAACCGCCAGAGGATTTCTGAGTTTTATTTTCTTTTCACCCTTTTACATTTACTTTTTTAGACTTTATCCTTATTTTTATTGTTATTTACTTTCTGTCTTTTTGATGCATTGGGGACAATGCAGAGATTAGTGTGGGGGTGGATAGAAAAACTAGTGTTTTATTTTCTGTTATTGTCTGTTTTATTTCTGCTATGTCAGTGCCAGTCTGCTATTTTTTTTCTGTTGTGTCATTTTCTTTTTGTAGGAAACGTGACGTTGTGATGTTATGACTCTGATATCATTTGGCTTCTAGTGGATATGATGGTCAGACATTTTCTCTCTTATTTTTTTTGTGATTATAATTGTGCTCATACTGTGAAGATACTGCGTTAGAATGTTTGGAACTTTCTTGTTTTTGTCTCCCCTATTTAATGAATTGTTTAATCATAGTTTTTTTTATGTCTGAGCAACATGTGGTGAATAACTCTTAAATAATGTGCTTCTTGCTAACATGACTTAATAGGACTGAGGTGAAAATTTGTATTTTGCAATTGCATGACGTCTGTGAAAGTCGTAATTTAGGGCATAAAAACTTGAAAAGAACATTGTGAAAAAATTGAATTTCTGAGCATTTAAACAAAGTGTTAGCAAGTCATGAAGCATAACCCAATTTGTGAGAGGTTTTGAGCCATATCGAGCATATTATTTTTATGTCTCATTTGTTGTGGTGTGAGTCAATGCATGTTAATTCTCTAGAATTTGCCATGTGTCCGTAGTAAAATTGCATTGATTGGTTGAATAGATTGAAAAATGATAAATGGCACCTAGGATTAACCATTTCTTTAAACCACTTTAAATAGCCTACCCAATTTTCCCTAGATAACCCAAGTTGAGCCTTAGCCTAAGTTGTTTTGCTACACCTATGTTTACACATTTTTCTTTTCTCATTTACCTCTTTCTACCCATTGACTTGTCAAATTGAATAAATATTAAAAGAACTAGTGTGAGGATGGTAAACATCCAAAGCTCGTGTTGTTAGTTGATTATCTCTTGTGCTATATGATTAGTATGCCTCGTGAAGTTAAGAAAAAGAAAGCGAAAAAAAAATGAAAAAGAAAAAAAAAGTGAATAAGAAAATTGAGCTTAAAAGATAAAAATTCTGAAGAAAAAAAAAATAATGTAAAGTTTGAGGCATGAAAGGTAAAGAAAAAGAGATTGAAAGTTTGTTGTCGAGCTAAGCGTTTAAATGTAGTTCGTTTTGATATTTATTTAGATTGTCAAGTCACACTACCCATATTTGTTTACCCGTACCACACCTTTACCTAAACCCCGTTACAACCTGTGAAAAGCCCATTTTGATTCTTTTTATTTGATGTAATTAGCAGTGGAATTGTGGACTATTGGCAAACTTATGGTAGAATTGCATGTATTGATGTGAGAATTTCAGATTTTTTATACCCTTAAACACTTGTGTGTGAGAGAGTACCTTGTGAGATGCATGCTTCATGATTTTCACCATATTTTTGCTTTATACTTTGTTTTTTCGATCAGCAATTGTTTTCGTTATTGTTTTGAGATTGTTTGGACTGCCCTAATGATCGAAGTGAATTGGAACTTTATGCAGGAGTATGTACATTTGAGTAGTCTCGGTGTTATTAGTTCATGTGCGAGCATTTGGCATCGTTATTTAATGTTATTCACTTCATGTTGTTTGGCTTAAACGGCTATGTGTTGATCAATTCATTATTTAGGGGAGTCTGAAAATGTTTTAGTTTCACGCATTGTAGCAAGGTTGTCTGATTAGTGTGTAGCAGTATTTTGTGTTTGCTTGAGGACAAGCAAAAGGTAAGTGTGAGGATGTTTGATAGGGGTAGAAATACCCCTATATTTAGGTATACTTTTGATACGGTATTTGCATGTTGATATGTGTTTTTGAGCTTTATTTGGGTACTTATTGCTATGTCGAGTATTTCAGGGAAAATGTGCAAGTATGGCGTAATTTGGAGTGATTTTGATGATATTCAGAGATTGCAAGAGGTCGAAGTGGATCATAGGAGAATCGAGAAGTGGAAATAGGTGATTTTGGCTAAGTGACCAAGTGCACGAACGTGCACTCCTTCATAGTACTAGAATACACGAACGTGTATTATCGCCGAAGGGTGATGTTTGAGATACATGAAGAAATCAAGTGGAAATGACTAAGTTACTTAGTACACGAACGTGTACTGAGCTGAAGAACAAGAGTACACGAACGTGTACTTTCGCCGAAGGGTGAGTTTTGTGAAGCCAAAATGAATGAAAATTTAGCCAAGTCACAAAGTACATGAACGTGTACTACCTCGAAGAACAAAAGTACACGAACGTGTACTTTCGCCGAAGGACATGATTTTGTGAAGTTTGAAAGCATGAAGATTTGGCTAAGGCATAAAGAACACGAACGTGATTTACTACCTTACACGGTCGTGTAAGTGTCGAAAGCTGCGACTGGAAAAAGACAAAAATGTCCGTTTTAACTCCAAAACTCCGAGAAACTCAAAGGGCACTTCTGGGTTTTCATCTGTCTTGACCTAATATCAGATTATGAAGTTAGGAGCCGTATAAATAGGGAGTTTAACATCGAACAAAGGTTCTCGTAGTTTTTGTAATCACATAAACCATAGATTAAAGTTTTCTTATTGTTGGATTATCGAATTATTCAGTTCTTCATTATTTTATTGTCGATTATCATTAGTTTACTTTCGAACAAGGTACGATTATTTTCAATTCCATATTCAGTATTCAATTTAATCTTAGAATGAGTTCTTTAATTATTGCTTTGAGTTATTTCATTATTATGTCTAGCTAAACCCTTTATTCGGGATTATTAATCGAAATTATGTCTGTTTAATTGAATTGGACTTATGGGTTTTGTGTTCTTGATGAGTTTTAATTATTGTGCTTAATGCTTAGCCTATACTGATCACTTAGTCTTTGCCATATGTTTTGATTTTAGCTCGAGAGAGTAAAATTGGAATAGAACAATATAATTAAGAACGCAGGAGTTGATTGTGCGAGAGTGAATTAACGAGTGCATGTTCTTTGAATTTGCTTAATAACCATTAAATCGATTTATACTTAGGTTAATCATTGTGCGAGAGTGAATAATTAACCTAGTATTAGTTAGTTTAATGCTTTTGCCTGTAATTGCTCGAGAGAGAATTTTAGGTGTTCTAGATTAGTTCGAACGTCATCAGAACCATATAATCCATAACCCGAATCAAGTAAACAGCATAACTAAGATTAATAATCCCTGCTCTTCCCATTATTATTAAAACACCAATTGAATTACAGCTTTACTTTACTTTAAATTTACATTTATCAATATTTGTCTTTTAATTTAGAAAACCAACAAAAATTATCTTTTCGGCTATTCGAATCAAGTTTCTTAACTAGTTGTCTTTAGAGCTTTCTCTGTGGGTACGATATCCGGACTTCACAGTCTGTATTACAAGTTGGCTACGTACGCTTGCGTATTTTCACCAACAGTGTGCGACTAGTGTTATAAATTCTGAGAAAACATCAGAATTAAGTTAGGTTCTTCGAATGCAAGTGACATTTAGAGGACCCAAGCAATAATAAATGATGTTTGAAAACATCAAAGAGGTTATAAGTGGAAGCAGCCAGTATGGCTAAAGAAATTAGTTATTTCTTAAGTTTCGTAGAGGACTGCGAACACTGCTTGCAAGATTTTTCAAAAATTTGTGCACCAGTAATGGAATTTAATCAAGAAAGTATAAAAGTTGATTAGGCAAATCAACGCAAGATAGGATGTGGAGATTTGGAAGGAATGATTGACTATAAATAGTGCAAGCTTTAGCACTATTCATAAAATGTTGAAAGAATCAGGCAAAGATATGTCATGATATATAACATACTCGAGTCGTAGAAAATGTTCCTCGATGACTGAGAAAGCACGAGGTAAATTGTCAATGCATGATTAGGAATTGACAATAGTTATAGTCGCACTAAAAATTGAAAGACACTAGTAGTGTGATACGAAGTGCGAACTATTTACGAGAATAAGAGATATTGTAATAAGAGTCAAGAGGCACTACTTGTATTATACAAGGAGTAAGTTGCCTACGAATCAAAAGTCATAAAAGTTAGAATTATGATATAAGAAGATCAGATAAGGATCCTATAACCTAACTGTAAAGAGAACAGTTAGTGAGTTGTATATCAGAGTAGCGCAGTGGAAGTATGGAAGGTTGCAGAAATTATATGCATACTACACTACTGTGTTAGCTACCGTTAAGTAAGACATTCAAATTTTGAATAGTCAAGTGTTGGACGTAAGGTTTCAAACCTGAAAAGTCTATTGACTGAGCCAAGTATAAGATGAAGTGGAAACACTCCAGTTGAGTATATGATGGAATGTGTGATATAATATATGATGGAGTATATGTGCTAGATGTAGAGCAGTAAAGAAAAGTTTACAATTTCAGTATTATTGATAAAATACTGAAACACGACGATAGAGTGTATGAACCAGACATGTATAGTCTGAGTGTCACTATAAAGTATTTTGTTTTAGTACCATAAAGAGGTACTATGACATCATAAAAGTGTATCGATGGGATGATAAGAAAAGGACAATAGTAAATTGTCCAAAGGACTAGTAAGTCAAACTAGAATGACAACGGCTATACTGATTTTGGCAATATTGCCAGAACTAGAATGGAAATGAAAAGAGATGACAAAAGAGTTGTAGTCAAACTACCTAGGTATTCGGAAAGTTTTGACTCAGTATAAGTGATTGTGAACAATATGATGAAGATCATATGTTCCATACTCTCAAGACTTTGCAAATAACAGTAAGTCGATGAGAGTCTAACTAATAAAGCTGAAGTCAGTGGATGACTAAAACTTGTGAAAAGTTTTGGATTAATGATTAATAGATGATATCGTTTGTTGCCTATAAGTAACAAACGACTTAAAGGGGTAAATCCAATAGTAAGATTATACACAACCATAAGGGTATGATAACTGTGGAATTGAAATTGTATATACAATTATGAGAATCGTTTAAATACTAACTAATGCTACAAGAAGCATTAGACGATCAAAGAAGTAGATCTTCTTTGTGTTAAGAAGAGTGAGGGAAAGGAAAGTGGAAAGAGATAGAGATCGTGTAATTATATACAATTGAACAGTGTCAGGACTTACACTTCGTTGACAGAAGAAGGACACTGATCCAAAGAGAAAGCGTAATTGAGAGATTAAGAGGAATATGATAAACAGTATAACCTATGTTATAAAGAAATGTGGAGTGTTAACTTTTAGTCATGATGAATCATGACATATAAGAATATTGCATGAACATGCAACCGACGAGCTAGTGTTATGATAAGTATGTTGTGCTTCATACACGACTACTGTAAGAATAGGGCTTAGAACCTACCTATATTTGGAGTTAGGCTTATGCTACGTAAAGCATAAGGATTGACGTATAAAAGGTTTGAATGGAGTCATTTGAGTACGTGGCTTTAGATTTTAAATTCGATGACCAATTTTTATAAGGAGGAGAGAATGTAATACCCCGTAATTATAAGTAATTAGAATATGCGACGAGGTCAAATTGGAGTAATTAAAATATTAAAAATAATATTTTGCGGGTTCGAATATTAAGAAAAATATTCGGAAAGACTAAGTTTAATAGTCAAAGGATAATAATAAGTTTGACTATTAAAGGTTATTAAATTAAATCACGGGAAGTGATTTAATAAATTCAAAATACGTAAATTAAATTTAAATTTAAATTTAATTTATACGTATCCGTAAAAAAATATTGTAATAATTGGAGTTTAAAATTTAAATTGAGAATTTAAATTTAATAAAGGGATATGAACGGGATTAATATAATAGAGAATACGACTGGACGTCTTAGATAAAAATATATTGATAATTAAAATATCAATGTACCACTCTAAATGGAGAGTTTAGGATTTCGGAAAAAACCCTGAAATTAAAATGTCGAAACTCGGAAAGCTCGACGAGTTATGGACGAATATACGTTAAGATATATTATAAATATATATACTAATGAAAAAAAAAAGAAGGAGAGGCGGTCAGTTGTGGGCGGCAAGGAAGGATAATTGTCCATTTTAATCGCTAAACTTTTAATTCAATTAGTTTTTGATTATTAACTAATTAAGTATTATTCGTTAGTTTAAATTAAAATTAAATAATTTATAAGTCCCGAGCGAATAATTTTGGTGTTAATATTCGCGAAATAATTTGACGAGGCTACCGTCAAATTTTTATAGAATTTGGACATAGTAATTTTAATTAAGCGGGACTGATTTGGACCTAACAAATCTTTGGAGATTTATTAAAAATAAAATATAAGTCGGATGCGAATAAAAATTATATTTTTATTCGTTTTATATTTTATTGGATTTTTGGGTAAAGTTTCGTAAAATTTGGAATTAATCTTCGTTTGGACTACGGTCGACTAATTAACATCAGAGTTAAAGTGCATGATTGAGCTAGTACCAAATAGTACTTTAGCCAATCCAACTGCCTATATATAGTAGTGAGGGGGCAGATCATTTGATTGCGGCAAATCCATTTGACGTGCTTGCTAGCTATAGCAAGCCGAGGCCGGCGCGGCGCGATCGATTTCGCGATTCCGACTCCGCTTCTTCGACGATTACTCAAGTAATCGAGGTATTAATCTCGTATACAAAGTTTATTTCGAGATATAATTATTATATATTCGATATTAAACGGTAAACGTATTGAATCGATCGTGTGCGTATCGATTCAACGTTTTAATTATAGAATTGAATAGTTTGGATTGTGGTTAAATGTTCGGAGCGGGAAAAAAATCAATCAAGCACGTCGGAAAGTGGCTCGGGAATGAAATCTCGGTGCTTGCACGTGTGCACGACCGTGCACAGGCCGTGCACGAACATGCACTGGCCAAGGCAATGCACGAACGTGCACTGGCCAAGGCTGTGCACGAACGTGGACATGCAGTGCACGGACGTGTAGTCCGACTCCGACGAGGTCTTTTCATGCGGCGAATCCGAGGGGACTTCGTCTAGTAGGACGGTGTGTTTACCGTCAGTTAGTAAATGTTTAAAGGTGAACATATTAAAATGATATAAGTGTATACCAAGAGTGGTATTATATATTGAACGAGAAGTTCAATATTGAGATTAGTTTATATGTTTGTTTATAGAGTTGTCTATAAACAGAAATGGTATTTGAGTCTATCGTTTATACGATAGGACTAGAGTTAAAAATTCAATGTCTAATGAGTTTTGACATTTGAATTTTAATTAGATCTGACGAGTGGTCGATCTACTGAGCCAAACACCAACGTGTTTGACTGACAAGCTTACTTGGAGCTTACGTTTTTAAAAATGGGGACGACAGTACTGTGAGTTTTACTTTGTGGTTTTTACTTTTGAATATTTATATTTAAACTGTTTTAAATAACAAATCGCACTAGTATAACTTAACCATGAAAGATCCATTGGAACAAGCTTCCTATTGGTTGTCAATAGGACTTTGTGATCACCAGTAGTGTTTCTCGATACGAGCCTGTGTCTGACTTAGAGGTCAGTTAATGTCATTGGGCGTTGGAAGTGCTAGCGACCCTGACTTAACAGTCTGAGACGGCAGTAACGGTTACGGTCACAGGCAGTACTGTAATGGCAGTTTCACGGTTACGGTCCAAACACCCGGCTTAGACGGCAGTGATTCAGTTCACGGTCTAAGGCCTATATTGTGTAGGTTGAGACCCATACAATAGTCTTTCTTGTAGGGTTTTATTTGGATTGACTAATTGGTAATATTTTACATATACAAATGTTTTATGTATTTGCGATTTGAATATTCAACTGGAAATTTGTAGACTCACTCAGAAATATATATATTTCTGACCCTCCCCAACGTTTCCCTTTCAGGTTATCAAGTACGAGGTCAGACTTCCACAGTAATTCTGGAAGTCAATGTCAGCCATACCTCTAGAGCTGCAAGTAGTCGGGTACTGGGAAGTCTGTTTTTCTATTTACAGCAGTTTAACTTATTTTAATAAACTCTGATTGAACTACTGTATATAATATATGTTTGAAAAGCTGCGTGTTTTCTAAAATGCTATGACCAGTTGTTTAAGAGATTCACTGGTTTCATGTGTTTAGCATTTTAGGATTGTATTGGAAACAGAGCAAGTACGCCATATGAGATTGATGTTTGCACTCTGGTTTCTTGAAATACAATCGGGGTTTTACGAACCCAGTTTTCAGAAATATGTTTTCGTTAAACGAGAAAAGGTTTTAACGATATTTTCTGAAAACAGATCATATGTGATATATGATCTTGAATTGCGATCGCGTTTTTAATAAAGGTGTTAAAAGTGTTTTCGCAACGAGGTTGCAAACCTTTTTATGTTTTAAAACGCGAAAAATTTATAAAGATTTTTAGGCTTGCTATGGGTTTTGGAGCAACCACTCCCATTCCCTAGCGCCGATCGCGATCCTTAAATTTGGGTCGTGACACATATACACTTTAATCATGCCAAAACTGATAAAATAATAGTCGGGCCATTCCAACAATAATAGTCTAAAATATAAAGTATAAGACTAAGACATAAACAATCTGACAATACTACTGCAGTCTAAGAGTTTAAAACAGTTCGACTCTTTAATTCTGAAAATAAAATAAGAACCTCCGAGAATGAAGAAACGGAGATCGACCAATGCTCAAATCATAAACCTGGAAAATTTGGGAAAACAACGGGGTCATATTTACTAAGTAGAGTTTATATAACCATTTACATTTATTAAGTTGAAAAACTTTAAAAACGTTTAATAAAACATTTTCATTATGGATTATCAATGAAACCCTAAACCACAATTCTAAATCCATTGTCGTGTCGGTGATATGTATCTCAATAACCGATCCTCGACTATCACTTAATAAATAGTGAGCCCAGGAGACGTATCTTCCACCGGTGCCCTCACTAAGGTGAGACGTATCTCAAACCTACCTCATTACCATAATCATTACCGGTGCGCACGCAGTCCCGATGATGCCCATCGAGTAACACGTTCCAAATCAAATCCAAAATACCAAAAAAACAGTTCGAAAGCTGCTTATACATATATATATATATATATACATATATATATATATATATATATATGTATATATATATATTTATATATATATATGTATACAAAATATAATAATTTCTTAATAAAGAGGTAAATAGAGATATAAATTCACTGCTTGTATTCCACGTGAAACTTGACAAACAATCTAACTCTGGTTTGCCTCTGAAGTACGAACAGTCGACGGGTCTAAATAAAATATTAAAATCATAATTAAAATCAGACCCTAACTCTAAAGAGTACTAGACACCACATAGGATTAGTACACACAACAACACGCTAATGTATAATCAAACACATATGATTAAAACGTATTAAAACTATAACCCAAGTTATAGAAATCAAACCATATAAGTTATATAAATTAAATTACAATTCAAGTATTTTATTAAAAAATTTAATTTAACCCAAGTTAAAATTCATATCAGTGACTCAGCCGAGTTATTAAAAACTACAAGCTTCTTCCCACTTGTCGGGCGACCACTGTCTAACCCAAAATAAAACTTATTAAATTTATAAACCCGAATTTATAAATTAAAATAATTTAATAAAATAATTATCCATTTTAAAGTAGAATTCAATATCTTGCAAATTAAGTAAACTAAGTTACAACCCAAAACTTAACCATTTTAAGTTTATAAAAGTTCAGGGACTAAACTGTAATTTAGCCAAATTTGATATTCGAAGTCAAAATCAATTACCCAATCTCAATTTACTAAATTATCAATCAATTAGAAGTCCAAAAGATAAAACTTAACTTAAATAAGTTTTTAAAAACTTTTAGGGGCTAAATTATAAATTAGCCAAAATAACATATATATAAAAATTAAATATGATTACCCGAGTAATTATATTAATTTAGATTATAAAATAATTATCGTCCCCAAGATGTCAATTTAAAATTGAAACAAACAAAAAAGTTATTATCAAATAAAAAAAACAACTTGAGGGATCTAATTGTTTTAAGGGAAATCATTTAATGACTATCTTGGCCAATTGGCCATCTTCTTCCTTTTCAATATAAGTCCATTCCCGCCAACCTTTTTACCGTAACATTCAAAATTTCAAGCCAACATTACACCTAGGTCTTGATTCCTTTATCATCACAAATAATTATCCTAAGATCATCACCTAACTAATAAGATTTAAAACTCAAGAACAAATTACAGAAATCATGTCAAGCAAGAAAATCAATTTCGGCAGTTACAGAATTTGTTAAACGGTGGATCGACAACGGTTAGACAACCATGAACTCAAGCAATCGGTCTCTAATCTATTCAAATTAGGGTTATAGTAAACATACAATGGTATCCGAACCAAGAACAAGAAGAACCGTGGTAATATAGCATGAATACGGCGAAACGGAACGGCAATTAACGGAGAGATTGAACGTACCGTTATTGATTCCAAAACGTAAGGATCGAAGAGATCGTTGAGTCGATGAGAACCGTCAAAGAACAATCAGATTATATATAAAATAATAAACTAGAAATCAAGAACCGTATCTTGACAATATCGTAACAATGAAAGCAAGGTATGAGAAGCTACAAGATTGCTTACCTGAAACGAATGGAGAATGGGAGTTGATGATGAAGGTTCTGATCTCAGAAACGTAGAGAGTGTAAAACGGCTAGGGTTGCGTTTAGTGAGGGAAAAATTTAGGTTAAGGAACAAACAAAAAGAAACGTGAATGCTGCACGTTTTATAGAAGAAGAAAAGGAGTTTTGTTGCTGTGCAAAATTCATAAGCGAAAAATGGCTTTCAACTTACAAAATGGGCTTCTCATATTAAGAAGAAACATGGGCCAAAAACGTGGATTAATAAAAGAAATAAAGGAATGCATGGAAATGCATGGATTGTCCAATCATTTATATATATTTTCCTTTTTTTTTCTTTTAAAAAAAATAATAATACAAATCGAGCCCGAACGAACTACGAATGGCTCAAATAAAATTAAGTAAAATATAATAATAATAATAATAATAATAATAATAATAATAATAATAATAATAATAATAATAAATTACTTAAGATTTGACAGAAATGAAAAATTTAAAATTAAATTTTAAAAAGAAAATAATTCAAAAATACGGGATATTACAATTTTGGTTATCTAGCGGTATACTAACACCATTGATTAACCAACAACAAAACTATTAAAAATTCAAACCTCCATTTCTATTAAATTAGTTGAAAATTCTATTACAAACCCCTTCGCTTTCATCGCCGCAAGAGCAACCATCAAATAAAACCTATTTCGTCTTTTTTTAAATCTAAAATTATTGATTAACCATTAGTTAACTATTAGTTAACCATTTATTAACCAACAGGGTACTAAAAACAAGGTCATTGGTGTACCATTAGTACACCATTAGATAAATAGCAACAAAATAAAATTCAACAACAGTTAACTTACGATTTTATTAATACTATATTCAAAATAAAATTTATTACAAGTTACCCAACGATTTACCTAATGTTAACCGTTGGTTACCCAACACCCAAAACATTACAATTCTCATAAGCATTTCTCAAACATTGAGTGCAGGCTGTGCAACACTAGAAAATCGAACCACAACCACATCACTACCGTCGTTCACAAAAGGAAAATAATAAATGGATTAACTAATATTGATTCGATTTTAGATCTGAAAAAGAATTGACTGAAACGATGGTGTGCGACGGCGGCAGCAGTAGGCTTTTGGTGATGGTGTGCGACGGCGGCGGTGGTGACTGAAGACGAAGAGAGTATGAAGATGACTCGCGGCGGAAAAGAAAGACCGAAAATCGCAGCAACAGTAGAAGTGGACGCGGCGGAGAAGAAACTCCCGGCAAAAGAAGAAGGTCGAGTTAAAAGATAGATTTGGGCTGCTGTAAATAAAAAGGAGGAAAATTAGAATCAGATGGTGAAGAAATTAGGTTTGGCTGAGAACAAAAGAAGGAGATAAAGAGATAAACGTATTTGTTTAAAATAGAAAGTTTAAAAATGAAATAAAAAAAAGGACAAATTGTAATTATAAAAAAAAAAAAGATTGCACCGTAATATACTAATTAAGTTCACATATTATAGTGTTTTGTCTAATTAAGTCTCAAAAGAATTCACCAACAACCCATCACTTATGTCCAAAAACTGCAATGTCTACGTCTCTGCCTTGTACACGGGTACGAGGGATAAGTCTTCTTCGATTTCCGATGTCTCCATCCACCTTAAAGTATCATCGAGCTATGTTTCAGACGTTACAGCCTCGGCAAGCAAGAGACACCCTACTTTAGAATCTCTCAACAGAGCACAAAAGGCAACCACGGAGATTGAAAGCTTATGCACATATATAGAAACCTTTTCTTGTTCCATGCCATTCTTTACTGTCCGAAGATGATTCATCGTTGGATTTTCTTAGCAAGATGATCTCCGACATGAACATACCTTTTTCTTTAGACAAGCTCCATTGGAGAGCAAGTCCAAGAGATGATTGGATTCCTTTAGGGGATCGAAATGATGTTGTTAGTCTTGCTCGTAGCAAGGCCAGCGCAGTTTTGACTGCTGATCAGCCCAAGAAGTTGAGCTTCCAAGTCGGTATCAAACTAAAAAATGTGATTCCGCATCATGAATTTGTGGTGATGGCTAATGCAAGAGAAACTGAGTTAGCAGGACAACTTGGACAAGAGATTTCTGATAGCATTGCATGGCTCAACCGACAGCAGATTCCTGACAGGATTCGGTTTCTTAGGTTGCTCAGAGAACATCCGAAATATAATTGTTTCAAGACATCGATTGAGCTAGTGATAAGGGATTTATTAGAACAAGCAGAACAGAATCCAAGCAAATTCCAGCATCCCAGTCATCAATGAGGCATTACAGGAGGAGATATATGACGGTGATGATGATACATTTTCTTCGTGTATATTCTGTATGGAAAATCTGGTCACCAGTTCTCCAGTTACTGTCATGCCATGTAAGCACAAGTTCCACAACACCTGCATTATAAATTGGCTGGAAAGGAGCCGTGCGTGTCCCTTGTGCCGCTTTGAGTTACCAACTGCACCATAGATCTCTTTCCAACCACAAAATTCAAACATATTCGACTTTTTGCAAATCCATTTTTTTTTTTATAATTTTATTCCAATTGCAAAGTTTGCAGAAATTCTAACCGAATGACTTCCAATTGGTTTGAGAACATGTTCACAATCGGATATGTCTTCCATGTTGTCAATTAAAGTTAAATGTACTTATATACCCTTGCTGACGTGGATTAAATAATGTTGTCTTCACAGCAATCTGTGTTTGGTCTTCCCTAAATTATCAATTGAAAACCATAAAATTTTCAATTGATCTCATCTTATCCGAAGAAAGCTCAAAGGCAAACCCCCGAATATAAAAATGAGTGAGCAATCTGTTTGGTGATTCTGAAGTGCTGCAAATATCAGGATGTAAGGTGATTCTGGAATGGATTGCAGTTCAATCTAACGCTGCAATTAAGGAGACCGGCTTCGATTCTGAAAGGTTTTGAGTTGAAGAAATTAAACCAACTTGATCCGCCACGTAAGTTATTTAGAGCATCAAACTGTTTTGTAAAAGTAATTGTTTTATATATTGTGGTGTCAGGATGCTTGAAGCTATTGCCTGACAAAGAACAACAACATTTGGACTTTCGGATGCATGCTGAATTGTATACTGCAGTTAAAAGTGTGGTATACTTATCACAGAAAAGACCAGTGTTGTTGCTCAAGACAACAGCATTTAATCCACATCAGCAAGAATACGTAAGTAAAATCAAATTAATTGACAGTGTGGAAGACACATCGGATTGGGTAGACAATCTTAAATCAATTGGAGCCATATGGTTAGAATTTCTGCAAATTTTTGCATTGGAATAAAATTGCAAAAATTTCAGAGTTTGGTTAGATTTGCAAAAGGTTGAATAGGTTTGGATTTTCTAGTCCATAGGACTTGCTGATTTGATTATATTATTAATGCAACAGATAAATTGTTTGTATAGTCATAAAACTATAAATAGTAAAATTCACTCTTATTGGACAGTAAAAGAACAACCTTCTTTACAAACTACAAAGACTATCTATACAGAGACGAATTCTATTAGTATATATCTACACAGAGATTTAATGCGAATAGACTTATGAAATAAAAACCTGCATAGATGATAGCAATTCCCTGTTGTGAGGTGCGGATAGAAATTCATGGTCGCGTCCCGAAGACATAACTGGACTGATGCTGCCGGGATTCAGCGGAAATAATACTTTGTACTGTAGTAACCATCCATAATAGCAGAAAAGTTGCAAGTTTCCGCAATCTTTGGAATCTGTTTGGAGAAACAAATGCAAGACATGAGTAACTTTTACACAATTACAGAGGCTTAAAAACGTCCAAACATAAGTCTCCTGTAGTTCAATATAACAAACTATGGGTTCCTTTGTGCACATTATCAATCAACCATAAGTCGTTTATAGCAATAACAAAATTGTGTTGCAACAAAGAAAGTTTATTTCTACGCATAGTTTAACTAGTTTTTAGGTCCATCTTGGCAGCAAAAACATCAAAAGTCTCCTGTAGTTCAATATAACAAACCGCTTCCCATTTTCAGAACCAATATAGCATAAGATTCGAGTTTCCCGCAATAATCATTTATGTACACTCTAGCATTGTCCATACTCTCTTGCCCCCTCGGAACTTCCAAGAATTGACATAAAATCTTTGGGGAAGGTCATTTCTGTTGAAAATAATTAAAAATTAAATATTGGTTATTTTATTTGAATTAAAAGTTAGTCAAATGTAGTTTGGATTAGTCCTATTATTTCTAGGTTAAGATCAATAAAAATATTTTAGTTAGATTTATATATTTGTTTCTTATGTAGTGCCTATAAAAGGCTATGTTATTCTTTTTTTTTTTTTAGAAACAAGAAGCGCTTTATTAATGATCAATAACGGTTACAAGTTCATTAACCGGAAACGGAATGTTCCTATCAAAAACGCAATCTCGACCGAAGAAATTACCCCATTTGGCTAACGCGTGAGCCACTTGGTTACAAGACCTATTAACATATTGAAAGCTTACATCAACGTCCTTGCATGCAGCCATGCAATCCTCAAAAATCACTTGCAAATAATCATGTGCGTTTGCTGGCTTTTGAAGTCTACTCGCCACGTTTAATGCATCGATTTCGCACACAATCCTGTCGAACTAAAGCTCTCGCGCAATCTGAAGTCCAAACTTAACTGCTTTTGCCTCCGCCAATTCAGCATCAATGCAGCCATTCAAGACAGACACCCCACATCTAATAACTTCCCCATAGGAATTCCTACACACTGCACTCAAAATATACAGCTTTTTCTCCACAGACACATCAGCATCTGAATTAATCTTCAAACACAAAGGAGGGGGGGGGATCTATGACGGATTACAGCTCTGGGATGAGGTACTTCTCTGTCTTGAATTATTCCCTGTCGCAATCATCGAAGGGATACCCCTGAATTGAAGCGGCATTGGCAAACGTTGATTCTCAAAAACAATATTATTTCTATCAATCCAAATCACCCACAACGACATAACAAACATTTGGAGATCCTCACTTTTCAACGTCCTGCACATGAGGGAAATCCACTCCTGCATTGTTTCACAGCGGTACCTATCTACTCTCAAGCTACTAGGTGACACCAGCCACATGCCTCTGACCTCGTCACAATGTTTTAAGCAATGAATGGCGGTCTCTTCAGCAGCATTGCACCTCGAACAGAAGCTAGATACCTGAACTCTCTTTTTGACTAGATTTGCATTGCAAGATAACGTATTATGACCAATCCGCCAAAGAAAATGTTTGATCTTAGGAGGGACTGACATACTCCATATATTCTTCCAATAGTCAGAAGAAACATTTTCAATTGAGGGACCAGCAACATCGCTTCTATTCAGGTTCATTGCCACATAATACGCTGACTTAACAGTGAACATACCCTTCTTCTCATGAGGCCAGAAAAGTTTATCAGGTGGTAGTCTATTGCTAATTGGAATCTGTAATATATTGTGTGAATCATCATCCGAGAATACTTGTCTAACCTTTGCAACGTCCCAACATCCATTACGAGCGTCAATAAATGAACTCACGAGACAATCATCTGAAATATCAGCTCCCACCGGTAGCATATAGTTAACGTTGGTAATCCATTTATCAGTCTTCGCCCTTACCGACTGTCCATTACCAATACGCCACGCCAATCCCTCTTGCAGCACCTTTCTACCTTCCTCAAAGCTCTGCCAAACGTAGCTAGCTCTTCTGCACACCGAAGCAGTTAAATTTGAATAAGGACACTCATATATTTCACCATCTCCATGCTTCTTTTTATATTTCCAACAATTTCAATCCATGAATAATTTAGTCTAACTTTATCTGTTAAGATCATATAGGCCCAAAATTTTATAATTTTAGGTCAAATTAATCCAAATTTTCTTATTACTACATCTCAACTCTCAAGTTGGATCTATTTGACGGACTCCTCTCTCTAAAGTCTTTGGTATTGTAAAGTAAAACTAGGTCGATGCCCGCGCGTCGCACGGGTGAGATAAAATAATTTATAATATTTTCCAATATTTTTATTTAATTTTTAAAGTAACATTAATTTTAATGCTAACTAGGTTAATAACATTAACAATATCAATGTTAACTTTTTTGAATATTACTATAATATGTAACTGATAGACACATTATCAAAAAATGAGTTCATACTTTAAATATAATAGTTTAACGAATTTACAGAAGTCGAATATATAAAAATAACCATTGTTAGTAAAGCGCCTTTGTCCCCAGACGTTTCAGCTAAAACCAGACCAGATCGGGATATGAGTGTTCCGTTGTCCCACTGCATCAGTCACTTGAGGTGGGCAATCATATATCATCATATAGTCTCCAGGGTCATACCCATACGAGGTCAAGAACTTGTCATTAGATTGAATCATCCCATTTGTTTTGAAGGTCCACAATTAATTCACATCTGAATTATCTTTACAATGCTGTAATATTATTCAATTTCCATTATGGTTTAGCACAAAGACCATTTGAACCAACAATACGCACTATAGGTTCTTCAGGAATATCACAAGTATCATTGTTAATCGTCGCAATCGGCATACTGATCATGAATGGAGAAAACTGAATTCATTGTTGCGGTTGACAGACGTATAACATCAAAGCTATGGTGAATCTGACGTAATTATCATTCACGTTTGATACAATTATCTGCCGATTAAGACGTTCTACTATCCGCGTTCCAACAAATATTCCATTTTCTCCAGAATCATGTATTCCCTGTGAGAGTGTTCCCTAGCTATTTTCATATCTAAGCATGTTAGGAGGCGTTGGCACAGAGTTATGAATCCACGTCGATAATGTTCCGAAAATTATGAAATTTCATGCCAACTCTGAAACCATCTGAGCTAAAATTATAATATTTCTAGCAGTCTGTTCCTACCATCATAACATAATTGCTAGACAACATTCTATAATGGATCTGCTCCCAGATTGATTCTATCTCTATGCGAATGTGCACTGCTTTCGAGAGAATCATAACCCTCTCCAAAAGGTAGCAGGTGCCGATTTTTAGGTGCAACATCTGTGAAAGCATTTTGAACATCACTTACAGGAGTACTCAGAAAATAGTGCGCGTGATTCTCCGCACGAAAAGCAATTATATATACATTAGTCGCATTTATCGCGAGTGTAATAGCTTTGCTCAGTTGGTGATAAATTTGCTATTCCCCATATTTTACGTTGGCAAGCTTTCATTGTTGCAAAATACTATGAAGTTGACAGAGAGTTATTTGTTAATTAAGATGGCATCTGATGGAGTTCGTATATTTAAAAATTTCATATTTATTAACTTAATTCTTTGTTTGGTCTGTTTCATATATCGTTTTTATTGGGTTTACATATGATTTTTTGTGTCATAGGTAAGTTTCCGGTCTATTGTTCCAACACCGGCTGAAAGGAACGCGCTTAATTTAGGTGACTATTTTTTAAAAAATAAGTGTAAGGGTAAGGCTGCATTGGATGTTAGTGAAGAAGTTGGAAATCAGGATGGCTATTTTCCTACATTTGATGTATCGAAGGAATCTGAAGCAACATCAAACACTGTGAACTTAAGTGTTACGGAAGAGAAGTTAGAATTTCTTATGGCTGGGCAGAAGACAATGCAGGCTGATATCTTGGAATTTAAGCGTTTGTTCACTTCCAAGTTTTCCGAAGTCTTGAAGGTTGTGAATTCGTTGAATGCAAATATTAAGCGTACGTGTGACTCAAAAAAGGTAATGTATTTTGTTTTATATTTTTATTAATATTATGACTTAGTTTTACGTGTTTATGTTATTTAAATAACTAATATTTTGATATTTGTAATTTTAATATTTTGTTCTAATTACAGGTTCATTCGGAGTTAGGTGCCTCATCTTCTCCTATTGTCAATGAAAATGATGACGATAAGTCGTACTCTGGTGACAAACCTGCTCAACATGAAGATCCTGTTGATTCAGAAGATACTGCTTCTACTGAATTTGAACAAGTTTTAAAGGTTTTATAAAATATTTTTTACTTAGTTATTTGATGTTTTTGCAACTTGATATGAACCTAATATGAACTTCATATGTGTATCAGGTTAAGAGAGAACAAACATCATTAGCTAGCGCGAATACATCAAGTGTTGTGAAAAAAGAAAGTGTTGATCTTCCTGCCGAGGAGAGTTCAAAGAAGGGTAGTTTTAATGCTAGTTGTATGGGATCCGGAATAGGAGTTGAAGATTCTGTTGATTTTCAAAAGGTAACTCCTGATAAAGAAACTGCGGATAGGTCTGTTTCTAAGCATGAAAGTGATGAGGTTGGATCTTCTGATGAAGAACAAGTTGATGAAAAAATTGAAGATATGGATTTGGTTTATGACAAGGCTGGTAATGAGGGCAACAATGATGGTGCCTGTGAACATGTTCATAATGTGGTTGAGGAGAAAATCGATGTTATGGAATCTGGGGTTGATTAGGAAGTTCCAAATGCTGGTAATATTGAAGCTGCCGATTGCTCTAAGGATGTGGGAAGTAGTGATGGGATTGATGTTTTTTCTGATGTTGGTATTGAGAAAAGCAAGGACGTTGATTTTGTTGTCTCGTCGGCTGTTGAGGTACATTTAATAATTTGAAATTAAGTTGTTTTTTTTATTTTCCTAACTTCTATATTTTCAATTTAATAGGTTCCGCGCCAAAGTCAGGTTATTCTAAGATCTCCAACGTGCACTTTATCAGAAGAGTGCATTGAAGAGACTATCCAAAGTGCAATGAAGTCCATTGCTAAACTGAAATCTCAGAAGGTACATTTTATTTTTCAATTACTATATGTATTTTAAGTTTACATATTGTGGTTTATATTAGGTCAATATAGAGTTTATATTAGGTTACTAATTGTGTTTTTTCTTAAATTTTTGGTAGGTTGATTATGTTCAAGCAAACTTTAGTATTGAATCTGATCTTGTCACTCCAGTTCCTTCTAAGAGGATTGGAAAACCTAGTTTTTTACTCAAGTCCCCTTTTTTGAATGATTTTGGATCTTCTTAGGCTCGATTATGCCAAAGCAAAGTATTGGCAGCGTTTTGTATCTGTCCATTTGATGAAAGTAGCATTTGTTTTAGCGATGTCAATAAACAAGAGAAAGTTCGGCTATGGCTCGAAGAAGGACATTTAAAACCTTTGAAGTTCGTTTCATAACTTTTTTTCTTTTATCCTTTATTTATTTAAGTTGATTTTGTTTACTTTGTTTATCTTTATATTTATAGGAAGAAAATATACGATGTAAAGAATGACGTCTTGCGTCCCCGTTTTCATTTTGGTATAATTGATATTGAATCCAAAACATGGTTTTATAACCCGTTTCATCCTGGATATGCTCTTTCCTGTTCTGTAAGTATCTACCTTTGCTTTCTTTTTTATTATTTAGTTTATTTATTATTTAAATTACTTATTATAGTTGTAATCATAAGTTAACTTGATATCAACTTAAGTTTACTTTTGGTTCTTTTGGCAGAATGTCGATGTTCTGTTTTACTATTTGAGAAAGAAGATCAAAATTGAAAATATTAGATGTGCGACAACTAAGAACTTCTTCGATCGACGTATGCAAGCCATCTATGATTTGCACCCAAAAAGGAATGATAATGCATTTATATCTGAAAAAAATATTGTGGCTCTTTACATGAAAGGTGGTTTCATATGTTGCAACACGAAGTGGTCAGATGTCGGTGATGTTCTTATCCCGATCCATTGTAAGAAAGAGTGGCATTGGATATTAGCCCGTCTGAATTTCAAGGATCGTTGCATCTATGTCTATAACTCATTGAGGTCAACGCGACGGGACAAATCAGCGAATGATTATGTTAAATGCTATAGTGAGCTGCTTCCACTTTTCTTAGAAGAAATCAATTTTTTTGATTCCCGAGCTGACATTGATACTACTACCGGTCCTTACGAGGGAAAGAGTTTATCAGACCCATTCAGGATCGAGAATGTTGAAAACTTACCAGTGCAAACCGATATGTAAGTTTTATATTTTTTCATAATCTCATTTAGTAGCAGTTTGCTTTAGTTTTTGGTGACTTAATATAAACTTCATATAGTGAACTTTGAATCTATTATATTTCTTATCTTTTTCTCCCTTTTTCGTAGTGATTGTGGAGTTTATATGTTTTGCGCTGTTGAGTTTTTTGTTAAGGGCAAGGTCATGGGTCCTGATTTTGATATCAAACAACATCGGGCTCGTTACGCTTCCTCATTGTATCTATACTCGACTTAGAAGGAAGATTATGTAGTTACTAGTGATGATGAAGCTCCTCCAAAACTCAAGAGGGTTTGTGGTTAGACACCATGTGTTTTTGGTCCTTTTCTATGTGTTTTTGGTTCCTTTTTAGAAATAGGTCTGAATATTATTTTTATTATCGTACTTTGGATGTGGTTATTTTAAGTTTGTTTGCATTGTGTGTTTTTATTTTGTATTGTAAACATATTTGATATTTTTAATTTTAGTTGGGCACTGTTTGTTTCATTTTCTTATTTGATTTTATATTTATTCTACTATGTGATTTAATTTTTTTATTGTTTTATGTATATTTTAAGCATGTATAGAAATTATTTATATAAAAAGTGAGATGAGTTTTTTACATCTAATATATACCATATGTGAACCATATGATAAATATACATAAGTTGTATAAAAAATATATACATTTATCACTTTCTAGTATTAGTTTTATATAAATTGGAATAGAAATTAAATTTCTAAAAGTTAAAGTTCCTTTTAATATTTAAAATAATTTATATAAATAATGAGTTCAGTTTTTTATACCTAATATGAACTATATGTTAACCATATGTTAACTATACATAAGTTTATCAAAAATATATAAATTTGTCTCTTGCTAGTATTAGTTTTTTGTAACTTGGAATACAAATCAACTTTTCAAAAGTTAAAATTCCTTGTAATATTTTAAATTATTTTTATAATGACCAGATATGAACTAAATAGTAACCTTATATCAACTTTGATAAAATTGAATCACCAATCCTGTTGTTACTTTATTAAATGCATTCTGGATTCCATTAATATATATATATATATATATATATATATATATATATATATATATATATATATATATATATATATATATATATATATATATATATATATATATAGACAAACTGAAATTTATCTTGAATATTTTCTTTAAGTAAGATGTATTTGAATTCAAAAAAAAACCTTAAATCAACCTGAAGTTAACTTTAACAAATTGAATTATTTTTTCATAGGCATATTCCTACATATCTTCACATTGTGTCCATATAGCCGACATCTACTACACTTGTTATGATTTATTTTTTCCAAACTAGATCTCATTCTTTTCTTCTTAGGCTTTCCTGACTTTGTTCTTCCTTGCGGTGGTGTGACAATCTTTTGTGCTACTTCTTCCGGCACATTCCACGTACTCTCTTCTTCCACCGGATAAACTGTTTTGTCATAAGTCTTCAGTATTGTTTCTTTGGTGAAGTAATGGGAACAAAATTTGTAAGGATCTTGATTCATGTCTTTGAGTATAGACATTGCGTGTGGACAAGGAATTTCATCAATCTGGAATCTCCTACATGTGCATGTTCTTTCTTTTAGGTCTACAATGAACTTTGTTGTATTTGCATAAACTGTCTTTACACTGTCATTTGAACTTGAAACATGCATTTGTTGTTAAATATCAGTAACCTGATGTTAACCATATATAAACTATATGTGAACTTTGTTCATTTATTATGACAGAATTAAATCAACCACTAATTTCATTGATTGAATGTAATTGTCATTCAAGACATCTTCTGTTCTTTTTGATAGGGCTGTGAATAGCTAAATGCATGTTTGTGTAGCTTCATTCTTGTACCATTTTGTGTAGGTACTCAGTAATGTAGTGATGGGGAGATCCTTACCTGCTTTTATTCTGTAATTCATTGATTCTGCTATATTTGTTGTCATGACTTTGTGCCGGTTATTCTCGCAATGTGATCTTGCACATTTCTTGTAACCAACAGCTTCTAGATATGGCTTTAATCCTCTACACATACTGCTAATTTGTTTCATGTAAGTGTCAAATACCTCAGTTGTGTAAGCTTTTGTTGCTCCATAAAATGCTTCCCGAAGTTCGTTTGTCGTCTTTTTGAAGTTCTTTTTAATATTGTTGAACAAATGGAATGTACACAATGCATGAGCTGATTATAGAAAAATAGAAGAGGCTGCATTCTTGATGCTCTCGTGTCTATCAAATATTATACACATGTATTTTCTCACTTGGAATGCATCTCTAATTCTCTTCATAAACCACTCCCATGATTCATCGCTTTCAGAATCAACCACGTAAAATGCTAGCGGAAATATCTTTCCGTTTTCATCTTGTGTACATGCTGTTAAAAGCGTTCCTCCATAGGCTGAAGTAAGGAATGTTCCATCAACTGCAATTACCGGAATGCAGAATTCCCATCCTTTTATAGACCCATTTAATGCCATAAAAACATAAAGCATGCTATTGTCATCTTGTACTTCTAATCTGGTGTAAGAGTCTGGATTGCTAACCTCTAGCATGTACAAGTAGCTTGATATTAATGAAAAAGAATCGTCCGCCCTTCCTCTCACCATTTCCTGAGCTACTACTGCCTTTGATCAATAAGCTTTGGAGTACGTCATTTTTATTTCGTAATCATCCTTCATGTCTCTCGGAATATTTGCTGGTCTGTAAACAGTTTTGAGGTTGATGTACTTTGATTTAATGAACTCTCCAATTACACTTGATGTTGCTTGTCTTTGATCCCCTGTTTTGACAACCATTGCACAATTGTGGTTGATATTGAGTTTCTGAATGATAAAAATCTCTGTTTTTCCTTGTTTTGAAGCATTAAGTTTCCATGTGCAATTCGTATCCAAACAGCTCAAGAAATACTGCCTTTCATATAATCTTCGTACTTTGAATTGAAAATGGTTTTTGATTGCCTAGAAGCTTAAAACTGACTTGAGAACCTCTTTGTTTTTGTAGGACTGTCCCTCTTTGATATCGCTATGTCTCGTGTCTAATATGACATGTTCATCTTTAAAGTTACTTTCTACTTCATCTTCATTATCTATTAAGTCGTTTGTCGAGGACTTAGTATAATGTATCACATCAAATATTGCTTTCTTCTGTTTTTCACTTGTTGATCCAATCTCATGTGTTGATTTTGTTGTGCTTGCAGATTGTTGTGCTGACTGGATGTCGGTATTTGATACTTTGAATGTTGCGTCGAAGAATGCTATTTCCTTTCCGGACGATGCTACTGAAACGCATAATGGATATATCATGCAATCTGATACATTCTTTTTAAGCTCCAAGTAGAATTTCAAGCTTCCATTGTCTGTTATTTTCATCGGGGAATAATTGATTTTCACTTGATATTTGATCTCCAATAAGGTTGACATATGGTTTATATTGAGTTGCTGTGACAATATTTCGAGAAAAGTCCTATAGCTATTGTCATGCTGTACCAATATTCCCATTGCTTCAAAGTTAACATACTCCATGTTTTGATTCCATTCTCCATTGTAATGAACAAATATTAGAATATTCTGCATATCTGCATTTATTAAAGAGAGAAACGATTTATAACAGCTATAATCTATCACTATATTGATTTTTATGCTTCTAATATATAATCTACGTTTCATATGTAATTTAGAATCTAGATTCGTTGATCAGATTTATTATTATGTTTTGTTTATTTGAAATCTGTACAACCTTAAATCTACTTGAAATTTTAAAAATTATTCATAAATCTACACAAGCTGAATTAGTTAGATCTATAGTCATTCAAAGCTATTTGATTACAAAATAAACAGTAAACATGAAAAACCTGATATCAACCTATTTTGATTTGAAATTGAAATCTAATCAAAGATCAACAAATCTAAAATTAGCCTAAATCTTGTTGTATAATAGTTCATTGTAACCGATTTACCTGATTTTGAATGTTTTTTTGATTTCCTTCAATGTTATTGAATCCAATGCTGGTTGACGGAAGAAGAACCACACTGTCAGTTTTGAAACTTCATCAATGGTGTTGATACCGACCTACAAATAACCGAACTCCAAACATCGTCTAAAATAATAATAGGCTCGCCGGTGATATTGAAATCTCCAGATCGCCCATTGAACCTCAGAAGGGACCTCTCCCATCCATCTAAAAATGGACCTCGCCATCTTGTTCCCTCAACACCCCACTATCCGGAATAACCGGAAGACGTGCCATGAGCACTTTTCAGAAATCGTGGGATAAACCCACGATTTGTCAGCAAACAATCGCCATGAATTCATTATAAATAGAGGCCCCCGGAATGCTTGAGGAGGTACGAACAAATCAGACTCAAATACTTGCACACTCATTTACCTACTAAAAAAACCCGACTGACTTAAGCATCGGAGAGGCTTTCAGGCGAACCCAGCCTGAGGTCCTTTGAGCTTATATCTGTTACTTGTGCAGGAATACAGTTCAGGCGACCCTTGAAGTTTGATCTGTATCATTTGGTGCGGTGAGCGTGGAATTTATTAGTTTTGTCGTTCCTTTTTTGATATTTTCACAGTTTTCATTCGATCAATAGACCCCTCGGGAGATGATACGCCGCCAATCACCAACATAGGTGACGGGGAGAATGGGACGCCCGCCCTGAATCTTTTCCCTCCCGGCAGCGAAGAGGGAGAAACGAGTGACCCACTAGTAGTAAGACAGACAAATCCGCCAACTGAAGTGCCAGTGGGAACACCCAATGAGGAACCGGTCAGCAACCAGGCAATGTTCAGAGCTTTCCTAGAAATCACCAGTTTACTCAAAGATATCAAGCAGACGGTATCACAACAGTCACAGGAACAGGGGACGTTGTCAGTACAAAAAACGGCGTCACCCGAAGATAAGGGAAAGGAGCCATTACGTCAGGAAGAAAGGCCGGAGAAATCCACGAAGAAGCAGAGCACCCCCATACAAATCCCGGATGACGAACACTGGATGGGCGAACAACTTGCTCCGAAAATGGAGAAGAACATCTAGAAGAAAAAGTCTGCCAGGTTATGAGCAGACTCGGGATAAGGTGTGAAGAGGTGGACATTTTTCGCCGAAGAAAATTAACGTCGCATCAGCAAACAAAAGAGACAACTGCAAATACTGCGAGTTCCACAGAGACAACGGCCACACCACAGACGAATGATGGCACCTGAAGGAGGAGATAAAAAAGCTAATAAAAAGAGGACCCCTTTCCCAGTTTGTGAAAAGGGACACCGAAGCCAAGTAGAAAGAAAGAGGGAACGGAAAGAAGAAGGTCCCCGAAGACCCAGGCCGGAGCCGGCAGGCGTGGTCAATGTAATCATGGGCGGATCAACAGGAGGAGATAGCAATACCACAAGGAAGAAATAAGCTAGAACGGTCTACTCTGTGAGTCCGGGCGCATCGGATGTAAGGAAATTCGGAAGTATATCGTTCTCAGAGATCGACGGTCATGGCTTGTCGCTGCCCCATGAGGACGCCCTAGTGGTAAAAGGACGGCTTAATAACTTCGAAGTATCCAGGATGCTGGTGGACACCGGAAGCTCAGTCAACATGATCATAATGGAGGTGTTTAATAGTGTCGGGCTAAAAAAGGAGAATTTGACAAGGGTATCAACCCCATTGGAGGGACTCGGCTGCAAATCCAGAGTGGAAGGATCGTTGGAAATAGATGTCCAATTGGGGGACGGCGATGTCTATAAAGAAGTCAGAACAGAGTTCATGATAGTCAACATGGACTTCACCTATAATGCGATTCTCGGAAGACCGCTTTTACATGACACCTGTGCGTCCATCTGCATGAGATATTTGCTTATGAAGATCCTAACAACGGAAGGCGAAGCGGAAGTCAGAGGATGCCAAAAATCAGCTAGAGAAGCATACTCACAGCTCTCAGAAAAGTTCATATAACACTACCGGTGTTGACAGTGGAACCTCCGGGGAAGATAGAAAGGGCAGAACATTATGGGCGTACCTCGAAGATAGAGTTGTCTCCAGGAAAAGAAATAGTGGTGGAAGACGAGCTAGAGATAGGAATCAAACAATCTCTGACAAAAAATCTCAAAACCCTCAAAGATTCATTTGCCTGGACTACAGACGAACTGGTAAGAGTAAATCCAGAAGTCATATGCCATCGATTAAATTCGCCACAGATTCGAAACCCGTGGTGCAAAAGAAGAGAAGACACTCACCGGAAAAACAGCTAGCCGTTGCAGAAGACATCACTAAGCTAAAAAAAGCAAATGTGATCAAAGATGCATACTATCCTCGATGGGTGGCAAACGTAGTAATGGTGAAGAAGTCCAATGGAACTTACCGAATGTGCGTAGACTTCACAGATCTAAACCGCTGCCAAGTATCGATCAACTAGTAGATTCCACCGCAGGCCACGCCCTATATGCATTCCTAGACGCCAAAGCAGGATATCATCAAATACCCATGGCAACAGAGGATCAGGAGAAGATGGCTTTTGTGACGGACCAGGGATTATTCTGTTACAAAATGATGCTATTCGGCTTAAAAAATGCAGGAGCCACGTATCAGCGATTGGTGAACTCCATATTCAAAGACCAGATTGGAAAGCACATGGAGGTCTACATAGACGATATGATCGTTAATAGCATCAAGGCAGAAGATCACCCGGCAGATGTGTAAGTAGTCCTAGAGACACTAAAAAGGTACCAATTAAAGCTAAATCCAGAGAAGGGTGTATTCGGGGTACCCGCAGGCAAGTTTTTGGGGTACATGGTCTCTCAACGCGGGATTGAAGCAAACCCTGACAAAATCGAAGCAGTGTTGAAAATGACACCGCCCAAAAGCATACACGAAGTCCAGAAACTCAACGGGCGGATCACCGCTCTAGGCCGATTCATGTCCTGCTCGGCGAAGCGATGCCTACCTTTTTTCAAGACACTGAAACATATCAAGAACTTTACATGGACGGCAGAATGCCAGACGGTGTTTGATGGGTTGAAAACCTTCCTTTCGTCACCTCCACTCTTGGCAAGACCAGAGCCGGGCAACATACTATATTTGTACATCTCTTGTTCTAACGAAACGATAGCAGGAGTGCTAGTATCTGAGAAAGAAGGGGAACAATTTCCGATCTATTACATTGGCAAAGTGCTCAGAGATGGAGAGTTGAGATACCCGAAGTTGGAAAAACTGACGTTGTGTGTGTACACCGCGACAATCAAGCTCCGACATTACTTTGAAGGGCACTAGGTCATTGTGCGGACCGACCAACCATTGACAAAAATTCTCCAGAAGGAAGAAACAAGCGGACAAATAGCAGAGTGGACTGTCAAAATAGGAAGCTTGGGCGTTATCTATGAAGCCCGGAAAGCCTTGAAGGTTCAGTCATTAGCCGACTTCTTCGTAGAATTAACATTCACCGAGCCAGTAGAAATCAAGGGGAACCCTTGTTTAATACACGTCGACGGGGCAGTCTGTGGGGAAGGAGCAGGAATTGGAGTCGTACTCAAAGGGCCGAGGAGGGTCCAAATGGAATACTCTGCTAGACTCGAATTTCCAGCCGCCAACAACGTCACAGAATATGAGGCACTAATGGTAGGATTGCAAATATGTGAAGCACTCAGTATTTCAGACGCTCAGATATACAGCGATTCACAGTTGGTCGTAAACCAGGTCTCAGGGAGCTTTGAAGTAAAAGAAACCACACTAAAGAGGTACGCCAAGCAAGCCAAAGCCTTCTTCTTCAACAATGGGTGATCATGGTTGCTACAGCAAATACCCAGAGCAATGAATGGAAGAGCAGATGAATTGGCAAAATGGGCCGCAACAAAAAATTACAAACCAATGAAAAACATCCCTCACAAAATCAAGCAACAACCCAGCTTTCAAGAGGAATTTGAAGAAGGAGAAGTAGTAATGGTAGATGGAGAAGAAACCTGGATGACTCCCATCACGGCGTATTTGGCTAGTGAAATACTCCCTTAAGACAGAAAAGACCCCAGGAAAATAGTGATGTTGTCATCTAAGTTCGGTATATACAATGGCCAGCTGTACAAACGATTATTCACCCACCCTTGGCTAAAGTGTGTTAACAAGGAAGAGGGAGATTCCATCTTGAAAGAGCTACACGAGGGGACCTGCGGAGCACACGACGGGGCTTCAACTCTGGTCAGGAAGGCCCTGCTGTAAGGCTATTATTGGCCTACTATGAAAGTACAAGCAACAACACTGGTGAAAGGGTGCTGGCCTTGCCAACAACATGCTTTGGTGCCTAGAAAGCAAGCATCAAAAATGAAGCCAATCAGCAGTGCATGGCCTTTCGCCCAGTGGGGAATGGACATCTTGGGCCCGCTTCCTCCAGCCACAGACAGAGACAGTTCCTAGTTGTGGCGATCGACCACTTCACTAAATGGATAGAAGCGGAACCCCTGGAAAAAATCACCCAACAAAGAATAACTAACTTTTTCTTTAGATCTATCTTGTGCAGGTTCGAAATACCAAAGGTGCTGATCACAGACAACGGAAAGTAGTTCGTCTCAACAAAATTCAGGAAGTTCTGTACAGAATATCAGATCGACCTAAGGTTCACTTCGTTTTACCATCCATAATCAAGTGGGCAAACCGAAGTAGTCAACAGAATCTTATTGGTAGGACTGAAGAAAAGGCTAGATGTATACCAAGGAAGATGGGTGGAAGAACTCTACAGTGTCCTATGGAACTACCGTACTACCCCTAGAGAATCAACGGGCGAAACTCTATTCGCCCTAGCCTATGGAACGGAGGCTTTAATTCCTGTAGAGATAGGCGTGCCCACACCAAGAACTGAAGACAATGAGCTGAACTTAGAAGAAAACGAAGCAGAGCTCAGGAACAATTTGGATCTCTTGGTCGAAAAGATCAATAAATCAGATATCAGAATGGAAGCTTGCAGACAAAAAATGGCCAAACATTTCAACAACCATGTGAAGAAAAGAAAATTCAAGCTAGGCGATCTAGTCATGAGGAAGATCGAAGTCAAGAGAGGAGAAGCAGGAAGCGGAAAGCTACAACCAAATTGAGAAGGACCTTACACCATCAGAAAGTTCATCAAGGAAGAGACATTCAAACTCACCAACTCTTTTGGAAGAACCATTCCCCGAACATGGAATGCCAACAACCTAAGGAAAATTTAGCAAAGTTAATCTGTCACCTAAGATGTTAGCTATTATTTCCTTAGTACCATTTTCTTTTAGAATACGTATTTAAATTCCTTAAGTGATACTTCATCACAATGTATGCATTTGAATTCCTCCACGTGATACTTCATCACAACTATTGTATTTAAATTTCTCCAAGTGATATTTCATCACCAAATATTTTAATTTACCCTTGCTAGAACAAGGAAGATTCACAAATATGGTCTCCTCATTATGGATCATTTATTCAAAAGACTTCCAAAAGGAGGAACTGACGAGTTCGATCCCTACAAAGGAAGAAACAAGAAATGCGCGATCTGAGTACAGACCGCCAATAAATAAAAGGATTAAACAAAATCCGAAACAAATGATAAACATGCATTTCTCAAAACAATGAATGTAAAACAAGCATAATAAAGAGAAACAAATACTAAAAAGAGGATAAAATATGTCCTCGAATTTTTTTTACAAAGGAAAACAAAGTTCCTATACAAAAAGAAAGAAAAATGAAAGCCTAAAACTTGGGCCCCCTACTCAACTTTCTCCTGGTCACCCTCCTTTTCCTCCTTTTGAGAAACAGTCGTATCAGACAACCCCTCTTGCGAACTCCGCCTGGCCGAAGTAGAAGTCTTAACAACAAGATTGTCGGAACGGGTAGGAGAAGGAACATCAGCAAGGCTAAGCAGATCAGTCCCAGGAGGTGTAGAGTCTAAATCAGCAGGACGATCCAGCAAATCCAGAGCAGCAATAGGACGCTCAGAGGAGATAATCAAACCGAAGTCCTTCTCCTCAGGACTTCCTCCCAAACAAAGAACAGAAGGAGGGAGGACTAGCATCTCACTGACCTTAGCAGGCTCATTAGCAGCATTAGCTAGCTTCTCGCCAATCTCAATAGGGCCCACAGTAGCTTTATCGTTCTTCTCCGCCTTGAAGGAGACAAACAAGTCTTCAGGAGAGTCTGGTTCACTTTCACTATTAACCCCAAAAGGAAAGCCATACAAAAAGATGACATCACCTTCAGGATGACGCTCTAAGTACTTCTCTGTGATAGCTTCGGTGAAATCAGTAAGGCCATTAGCAAGCTGGTTTGTGTTCCGGCGACACCTTTCCTTCTCACGAGCCAGCCTACCTCGCTTTAAGTAAAGCTTCCTTTCAGCAACGGCCAGTTTCCCAGTAAGAGCCGAAATAGTGACGTCAAACTCTTTCTGGAATTCGTTGTAGTCAGTCTCCTTTACAATCAGCTTCTCCGCTGAGTCAGTACACTCCTTCTTCAGACGAGTGACTTCGCCCTTAAGGGCCAATTGCTGAGTAACAGACTCCTTCCTCTCCTTAGATAGTCTGTCCACATCAGCAAGCAAATCCCCCTGTTTGCGACAGCATTCGCCATGCTCAGATTGAAGGGAATCATACTTTCCCTTCAAAATTTTATACTCCGTCTTTATCTTCACCAGCATCTCGTCATCGTTCAGACGGTTGGAACGATAGTGACGGAAGGAAAAAGCAGCCTGAAACAATAGTAAAAAGAACAAGGTAAATAAGATGGAATCCAGCAAAACGAAGGCACACATACAAGAGAAAAGCTTACCCTTAACAAACCAGTGAAACAGTCATCAGCCAGTACATTGTCTGACCTTCCTAAGTAGTAATCTACATCGGAAAGATAGCAGGAGCCCCTGAAAATATCAGCCACAACAGCAGGACAACAGCTGGTTGCATCCATCCCAAATTTATGGAGGAGGAGATCGACCTGGGTGACCATGACATCTTTCTGAGGTCTCTTCATAGAAGGACCCTCCTCAACAACAGCATCACCCCCAGATGAGGGAGCCCTCCTCTTCTGACCTGATGAGGCAGTTACGGCACCTTGAGGAGAAGGAGCGACCTGGGTTGCTTCTCCTTTGGGGGAACTTCAGACATCTTGTTTTTTCCCTTGCCCGTATAAGATGGAGGAGTAGGAGGAGGAGGAATCGTGGCAGGATCCTTGATCTTGAAACCAGGGAGCACTACCCTGGAAGAAGGTGTAGGAGCTTGAGTATCGACGACATCCTTCTTAGAAGAAGGCGGTTTATCTCCAGAATTAGAGGCAACGTCGCCCACCTCCTTAACGACTTCTCCTATAGCCTTGAATGGCTTAACAAGGTTAACCTGGGCAGCCGCTTCCCTTTCTCGAGCCTCTTTCTCCCAACGAGCCTTTCGTTCCTCCATGACCTTCTGCTGGAGCTCTTTAAAATTCGGCACTGAGAAAATAAGAAAAACAAAAAACAAATCAAAAAAGCAAAATCAGAAATAAACAATAAGAAGAAACTCCATGGTACAAACAAAGTACCAGAAGAACTAGAAGGCAAAGAAGAGTTAATAGGGGGAGAAGAAAGAGGGGGTTTGCCCTCATCATGGGGCTCTTCCTCATAAGCGGGCGAAGACTGTCTCCCCTCTTTCTCTTCATTCTTCTTCCTCCTCCTCTTCTTCCTTTCACCTTCTTCTCTCTCCCTCTTCTTGCTGGCAACATTTTTGTTCCAGCCAAAATAAGAAGAGATCAAATTCACCAATGAATCTTAGCACGCCCACGAAGCAGGAGCAATGTCTCCTGATCAACTTCGCTCAGTTTCACTTTCTCTAGTTTCCTTGGTCCTTCCAAAAATTTATTTAGAATAGAACCCCAACCTCCTTTGTTCTTGGCAATAACAAAGCAACCCTTCCACCTCTTATAGGAATTGGGAAGGCTTGGAAACAAAGATCGCCTAGGTTTAAAGATAAAAGAACTCATCGCCCTTCTTCCTTTGAAGGGAATAGATATAGCAAACAATATCATAACCGACCCCCCTCTTCGTTTGGAGCCCACAAATGAAGATCCCGGTTAAATGGCGGTGGGCGTTGGGATGAAGTTGACCCAACGGGATCTTAAAGTAATCAAATACCATTTGTGTAAAACCGTTAAGCGGTAGCCTTAAGCCAACCTCAAAATCTTGAACAAATATCAATTGCTCGTCATCATCCAAAGTCTGGTCCACGACCTTCAGCAGGGATCCTTAGCCCAATAGTGTAAGGAATCTCATACCTCGCCCTAATCCATACAAGGGTGCTCTGGCTCAGAGAAATAGGCCACTCTGATAAGGGCTTATTCTTTTTAGACGTCAACCCAGAAGGCGCCCTACGTTTCTTAAAAACGAATTCCTCCTCATCCTCTTCGTCATCTCCCTCTTCACCATTGTCATCACCTTCTAAGGGAGCCCCGCCTTCCGGTTCTCTATCACTGACTCCTACTACCTTATTAGCATCTTCCACACCAGATACACCTTCCTCACTGTCAGGAACAACCGTTTGAGATAACCTCTACTCGTCAAAAACCAAATCAACTAGAGTTGCCAGAGGAGCCGGATAAGTAGAATCGCTAGAAGAACTCTCAGAAGAAGAGAAAGAAGAACGGTACAAAGAAACCCTCGAAGGAGACATTCTTAATACTGAATAGGAGCAGAAAATACAAGAAGAAAAAGAAGGAGTACAAAAAGACAAACAAAACACTGAAATACATACTGATAAGAGAAGAAAGCTTAGCTCTAAATGATTTGAAGAAAACCTGGCAGAAAAACGATAGACATAAGAAAAAGCAAATTGGCAAAATATAGGGGTAAGAACAAAGCAATAAAAAATGATAAAAGTTACATCCCTTATATATCAAGTCAGATATAGGGTACTTGAGTACCTGGGGACAGAGAATCAGTACCTCGAAACAATCAATCAAATAATGAAGAAACCCAAGAGTCATATTCTTTAGTAACTGCTGGTGGCGTTTGAAATTAGTAACTGCCGGAAACGTTTGAAATTCAAACCATTTCCCAAAAATTTCAAATTTAAAATTTTGAATTTTGAAATAATGAAAGAAACGCTTCAAGTCTTTGACTTAGCAAGATCACTGGGGGGGACATCTGATACCGGCCTACAAATAACCGAACTCCAGGAGTAATACTAGGCTCGCCGGTGATATTGAAATCTCCAGATCGCCCATTGAACCTCAGAAGGGACCTCTCCCATCCAGCTATAAGTGGACCTCGCCATCTTGTTCCCTCAACACCCCACTACCCGAAATAACCGGAAGACGTGCCATGAGCACTATCAGAAATCGTGGGTTTAGCAAACAACCGCCATGAATTCATTATAAATATAGGCCCCCGGAATTCTTGAGGATGTACGAACAAATCAGACTCAAATACTTGCACACTCATTTACCTACCAAAAAACCCGACTGACTTAAGCATCAGAGAGGCTTTCAGGCGAACCCAGCCTGAGGTCCTTTGAGCTTATATCTGTTACTTGTGCAGGAATACAATTCAGGCGACCCTCGAAGTTTGATCTGTATCAGGTGTGAATTTTTGGAGGTTGAAGATGAGAGAATCTTGTGTTATTTAGTTTGAAAAGAAATTCCTTTCCTGTTTTTTTATTACGCACATATTACCATAAGGGCATTATTGTCCTATTTTCTATATTATTTAGTCCACTTTGGGTTATGTGAGATTGTTAATAACTTTCCTTTTTTGAGAGATTTCTGCTAAAACTAAAAAGCTGAGGGAAAAGTGCAACATCATAGCACTTTTAGGGATTTATGAAAAAAAACCCAAAACTAAATAATATCCTAACTTTCATTGCATAAAACCTTATTCCTTTGAATATCCCATAACATTGGCATTGTGGAACGACCATTATATCCTCCTCTTGTAAGCTTATAAACATCCTTTTTAGTCTTGCATCCATGGGCACTATCCATACCCGGAACAAGAATACCTGTATCCTCATTTGCAACTCCTCTATTTTCAAATACCCAAGAACCGTCTTGACCCGGTGCTGCAATGGACACCGGCATTAAATCTTTCAGACCTTTGAGAGCTCTGACAAGTAGGGTTTTATGGGCCCATGGGCATGGTAACCCTACGTAGAGGTGATAAGGTAAAGAAGTTAAATTTTGGCGGGAAAATTGGGTATTTATGAGGCAGAATTTGGAAGTGGGTCTGGTGTAAGTGCCGGAGGAATCGGAGGGAGCTAGCTGAGACATCATGAGTTGCCAGGTGGAGTTCCAGGCTGTTTGGACTTTGGAGATAAGGAGGCCCAGTGCTAGTGATTGACCCTAGAGCAGTTTAGTAACGGTGCTTAGGAGGGTTTTAAGTTTTGGAGGCAGTGGTGGTGGTGGCATTGACATGGAGTTGAGTGACATTTTTGGGAAGGTGTCGCGGCGGCGGCGATGGTGATTGGTTTTGGCAGTGAGCTTGGCGGTTGGGAAATGGGAGGTGTATAGACAAGTGGAGTCCATGATTTAATGATTTTGTTTTTTCATTTGAAAACAGATTTTGTCCGTTAACGTTACTACGTATACTACGACCATATAGGTAATTGTGTAGCCGCTTAATAAATTAAAAATAAGCTAATAGGCTGAAAGACGCATGACTTTTTTTTTGGTTTTCAATTCCACTCCGACATAGAAATTTTGTCAATTTTATCCTATTTTAGATTTTTGATTTTCAATTGCACCATGAGATAAAAAAATTAAATGATTTTATTATTATAAAGATTCTATTATAAAGATTAATATATATAAAAAATTACATTTAAGGATCATTTTATACTTTTTTTCATATGGAAAAATTTAAACAAATCCTTAAAATTAAAAAAGTTTCTAATAAATCCATAATAAAATCTTAATTGTAATTCATTAGTAATTTTCAATACCTCTCACTACGCTTTCATCAAATCCACCATCACCAGACCAATAGACCAAACTCCGCTCATCATCCACCATCGAAAACCACCGATTTTTTTGGCCGCCGGCTCCTCCGTTGAGGAGCACCCGGAGGAGGAGCAACTTCTCCTCCTTCGGAAATAAAAAAAAATTATTTTTAATTAATTAATTTATATTTTTTTGATTTTATGGAGAAGGTTTTTTGTATAATTTATAACATTAAATAATTTATAGATTTTTTAATAAATATGAAGGTGTGAGCGGAGCGGGGTTCGAGGGCCGCTCGCCTAAGGCTTATGGATGACTTCTCGATCTGGAAATGGTTTGAAAAATGGAGTCGCCACCTAGTTCAACTATTGTGCATCGGACCAAAGACAAGGGTTCGTGGACCTCCCCGAGTCTCATGTGCTTGGCTTAACAGTTACCGGCTTTATTTTCTTGGACATATTCGTTTTATATCTCATCTCAACAATATATGCAGTTCACATGATATGAAAGATGTAAATAAACAGGTATGAAAGCAGTAAACACGTCTGACGCACATATGACTCGATCTGGACTGGCATTTGAGGCAAGTATATGCAGTTCAAAGGATATGAAAGCTGTATATAAAAAGGTATGAAAGCAGTAAACAAGTTTGACGCGCATATGACTCGATCTGGACTGGCATTTGAGGCAAGTAGCAGGTACTCCTAAGCATACATCTAACCTTAGAGGTTTCTAGCAAATAGCATAAGTCTGGCTGGTCTTGATTGATTACATGCACAAAGCCTAAAAACCGGATGTATAAGCTTGATTTGATTGATTTTATTAGGTGATCTTGAAAAACCTATACAACTGTTACTACATTTTCGTATTAGTTCTACGATGTCTAAGTGATGGGCTGGATTTGCATTAATGGGCCAATTTTAAGTTATTAGTCCTTCAACCGGTTTATTATTGGATTTGGACGCTTTTGGGAAGCAATAAACAGTGCTGGCATGCTCATGGGCAGTTGGATATACATACACGGTTAGAGATACTTTTAAACCTCGTTTACTTTCAGTGCCTAACACTCGCGCGGGTTTTGACCATCGGTCTGGTTAGAATGGGCTTTCGGTCAGATCATAGGAGTTGTGCGTCTCGTCGATTCGGTTCTACTGGTTTGATCCGGTGTCGATTTTGAGTTTGGGTTAGCCCAGAATCGGCTCTGGAAGTTACTGGTTTGTTGGGCCTCGGGCTCGTGGGCCCGGTTTATACACTATGTTACATATTTGGACTTCTGAGTCTGTTTTACATCGGTTCTGGCCCGTTACATTACAGAATATTAAACTACATTAAATTCTCTACGTCTGGGTTAAAACTGGGCCTGATTCAGAGTCCGGATGGGCCCGGAAACGCGTCTAGAAGTTTAGATCGAAGTTTGGAAGATCTGGAAAGCAAATCTGGAAGCTGGAAAAGGAGGAAAACGGCGCCGGTTCATAGTGCCGGAGCCGGAAGGATAAGGCGGCAGCACTTCTGGTTCATTGTGGTGGCGCCGCCGGTTGCAGTGGCGGCGGCGGCGGTTCATCAGCAGTTTCAGGGGTCGTTTTGTTTTGTTTCGTTCTCACTCGTTTTAACTCCGTTTTCATGAAAAAGTAGTCAAAACAGCATAAAATCGAAAACGGAATCCAAAAAACACATAATCGAAGTGTTTAAAGCTCGTATATGCAAAATTATTTTCTGGGCAGCAAGTACGTTTTTAGGGTTTTCATGGCTAAAAGAGCTAAAATCTCCTATAAACATGCATTCTAAGAGCTCTAAATTGATTGTTTTCTGATTTTGAATATTAAAAATAGCTAATTACAGTGATTAACATGCTTTTTCATCGAATTTTATGGTGATTAGGAAAACATTGAATTAGTTGATTAAAGCTATTTTAATGACAAATAAGCAATTATAGGCTAAACATGCATCCTAAAATTCACAATCACAGAATTTATGACAATTATACATGGAAATTTATGGCAAAATCAAAAGAACAATATTGAGGGTCCTCAGAAATACCGTTATGAGTCCTTGGCTCGTTTGCTGGTGAAGTGGATGCGGAATCCAGTTTTGAATCTGTGCAGGGTTTGTGTTCTTAGAGAATCAACACATGTTTAGTTTTTTCAGGACTGGATTTTAGTGTGTGTATGTGTGTCTGGTGGCCGAATTCTACTGTCTATTTTTAGGCTTTGTGTGCCACCTTTAGCCAGGCTGGCTTAAGGCTGTATTTATAGGAATTAGGGGTGACCTGGGTTTTATTAGAGTCTTCTAAGGTTTAAACTGTTAAGTGATAAGTCATTAGGTGTTAAGATTAGCATTAAACTCTATTTATTTAATTTTTCCTTTTAATTTTCGGAATTTGACTTGCTAGCTAAGTAAAAAGGTGCTAAAAGTCTATTTTGGTGCCTAAAAGTGTTAAAAAAGGCTACTAAGGTCCTATGGATTTGGTCAGGGTCAATTTCAGTCCGTAAAACTTGCAAATTGGCCCATAAACTTCCAAGATATGGCAATTACTCCAATTTTTAGACTTAGATTACAATCTTTTTGGATTTTTATGGGCTATTCATGCCTAATTGCGTTTTAATCCTTCAAATTTATAGCTGTGCACAGCTTATGCCTGCTTAGATTCCAGCAAGCAAATCAAAAGCTCGTCACCCGGACAGATTTCTCTGGAAATTATTATTGGACGCTTCAATTCCTTATCAATTTTTACCTATCCGAAAAATAGGTGTCTACAGTTTGCCCCTCTTTAGCGAGAATTGACGAAGTAGGTCAATTTTTGTTAATGAAGAGACTTGGTGTTAGACAAGCGACAAGGATACTGCCCACCGTCAGAGGCTCTCGCTCGCCTGGTTGTGTGGTAATGCCCTAGCCTGAGCATTACCCGCTGTGGTGCATGACTCTGGCCTCATGCACCTCTTGTTCTGGCCTACTCCGCATCTGGCTGGGAGTGGTTTTCTCAGCTGCCGTTGAGCCCGGGCTGCCTGAGTGCGTGCTCCGTGGAATGGAGCTATAAACTCTCGGCCGTCCCGAGAGTGGTTCGATGGCTCGAACCCTCGTAATTGTCCTGTCTGAGGCTTTCTTATAGACAGACAGGATCCCTTGGCCGTCCCAAAGGCCACCTATATCACATAGGTGTCTGGATTCCATTAATTATTCCACGCTCAACGGATGCTGGTGTCTTTCTACCAGGCTTTGGTGTCTTTCTACCGTATGCTGACGTTTTTCATCAGGCTTTGACGTCTTTCTGCCACTTATAGTGTCTTTATACCATGTTTCGGTGTTTCTCTACCGCGTTTTGGCGTCTTTATGCCATATGGGGAGTCTGGCTCTTTTGGATCTTGTTTTCTGGGTAACTCTCCGGGTTTGTTCTGAAGGCTATGGGTCTTGTCTGAAGGCTCTGGGACTTGTTTGAAGGCTCTGGGTCTTCTTTGAAGGCCTTGGGTCTTGTCTGAAGGCTCTAGGACTTTGTTTAAAGGCTCTGGGTCTTGTCTGAAGGCTATGGGAGTTTATCTGAAGGCTCTGGGTCTTTGTCTGAAGACTCTTGGTCTTTGTCTGAAGGCTCTGGGTCTTACTCTGAAGGCTCTGGGTCTTTGTCTGGAGACTCTTGGTCTTTGTCTGAAGGCTCTAGGTCTTTGTCTGAAGACTCTTAGTCTTTGTCTGAATGCTCTGGATCTTACTCTAAAGGCTCTGGGTCTTTGTTTGGAGGCTCTGGGACTTTTCTGAAGGCTCTGGGTCTTACTATGAAGGTTTTGGGACTTATCTGAAGGCTCTGGGAATTTGAAGGCTCTAGGTCTTACTATGAAGGCTTTGGGACTTATCTGAAGGCCCTGGGACTTTTCTGAAGGCTCTGGGTCTTACTTTGAAGGCTCTTGGACTTTTCTGAAGGCTATGGGTCTTACTCTGAAGGCTCTCGGACTTGTTCTATTGTTCTTGGTTATCCATCTGTATTTTTGTTTGCCCGTTTTCAGGACTGTCTGTATTTTTTTGCCTGTTCCTCCTCTAGGGTGTCTGTATCTTTCTGGCTGTTCCTCCTCTGGAGTGGCTGTATTTTTCTGGCTGTTCCATCTTCTGGACTTGCATCCTTAGAGGTATCTTTCTGGCATATCCTCAAAGGATGTGATTTTTTGTCTTTTAGTGCACTACAAAAAATTTGGCTTTTGTGACAAAAAAATATGTGACAAACTATATTTTGTCATAATAAATAGGTTAGTTGTGACAAAAAAAATATTTTGTCACAATGAGAGTTCAATGAAATGATATTGTGACAAATACATATTGTGTCAACCATTTTTGTCACTATAAAAATTAATTATGTTTGTTGTAACTAACTATTTTGACAAAAACATGTTTTGTCGCCGTAATTTAAAATATTTTTATTATGACAAATTTTTTTTTATCATGATATTTAAAAAAGTGGTGACAAATTTTATTTTGCAGCAATTAGATATATTTTGTCACTATAAAAATTAATTACGTTTATTGTGACAAAGTATTTTGCCAATAAATGATATTATAATAAATTAATATTGTGTCAAATTTTGTCGTCGCTAAAAAAAAGTAAATATGTTTTTGTGACAACGTATTTTGCCAAAACAAATGTTTTGTTTTCGTATTTTAAAACTACAGTTATAACGACTGTATATGAACCTGATGTCAACCATATATCAACCTTATAAAACACAAAATAAACACAAAGTAGAGTATGAAAAAGGAATTGCAGAAAATATATATGTTAAAGAATTACTCGAAAAACACTCTTTCCACTACTGTTTATTGCGTCAAATTTATTTGTCAATAAAAAAAGTAAATTTATTTTTGTGACAAAATATTTTGCCAAAACAAATGTTTGGTTCCGATATTTTAAAAAGACAGTTATAATATTTATTGTGTCATATTTATTTATCACTATATAAAAAAGTAAATATATTGCTGTGACAAAGTATTTTGCCAAAACAAATGTTTTATGCCTGTATTTTAAACTATTGTTATAATAACCGTAAATGAACCGTTTGTCGACCATATGTCAACCTTATGAAACACAAAATACACACAAAATAGAGAAAGAAAAACTAATTGCAGAAAATAAATGGTAAAATAGAAAATATATACAGTTATAATGATAAAATAAATTTTAGCATAATATTTAAAGACTTTTGTAACAAATTTTATTTTGCAACAATTAATTAAACTTATATAATGTTGTGATAATTAAATATTGTGTCAAATATTTTTGTCATTATAGCAATTAATTGTGTTTGTTGTGACAATGGGTTTTGACAAAAACCATTTTGTCACTGTACATTAAAAATACAGTTATTATGATAAAATAAATTTTATCATAATATGTAAAAATATTGTGAATAATTTTATTTTTCAGCAATTAAGCGAAATTAAATGATATTGTGATTAATAAATGTTTTGTCACCATGGAATAAAAAAATTAATGATAACAGGATTAAATGGGTTATGAAATTATATTTTATTTTGATAAAAAAAAGTATATGACAATTAAGATTCAAATATCCAAATTAGGTTAATCGAAGCACTCTTCATTAGGGAAAAACTTTTTTTGCTGAATATTGACACCACACTACCGCATCAATTCCATACGTTTGTAAACTTCTTACGCCGCCGCACTTTCATTGATTCTGTGTTTGTTGATGCTTATTTGTCCAGGTATTTTTTAACTTAAGAAAAAAGACTAAATTTATTAATGTAGGATGAATTTCACATTCAAATTGCTTATTTGTTCAATTGATATTTTAAATTTTCAACTGATTCGTAATAACTCGAGGTCGGGCTTCAAACTCGACGACTTATCACCTATTCTCGAGTTTCTTATAACAGTAAAAACAAGAACTCGAGGTTATGCTTCCATTTCGTCGAGTATTCAGACTTACATCAAGTTTGTGCTTTGACAGAGATAAAAAAGTCGAGTTAAGGATGTAACTCGTCGAGTCTTAAGCATGACATCGAGTTTTAACATTGCAAACGACGTATAAACTCGAGTAACGTGTAAAAAGTCGTCGACTATATAGCCTTACCTCGAGTATGTTTTAACAGTAACACTAAGCAAATGTTAGCCTTGTTTCAGAACCGCAGGTAGTTCAGGGAAAGAAATTGGAGATATTTTTAAAATAGCTAACGGTATCTGATTTGTAATGGATAAGTTTTAATTATATTTTCAATTGATAGATTTGTACCAAATATTGATGTTGCCTAATATATTATTTTGGAATTAAAGGGACGCCATCAGACAAAAGTTGGATGAAGTCGTACCGATTTAGTTAATGTTATATTCAAGGGGTCACAAATTTTCTGAATGTTGCAAAAGATTTTACTGATTCAAATGGCAGAGTTCGATGTCCATGCAAGAACTGCATCAATATTTATTTGAAGCCATTGCAAGAAGTCAAAATGGATCTATATCAATATGGAATTAGTGAAAACTACACAAACTGGGTGTACCATGGTGAGACTTCTCAACCTCGTGATAGTTTTGATGGCTCTATTAATTCGGACAATGAATTGGAGGATAGTGGAAATGATGTTTCAGAAATGTTAGATGATATGTGTAATGCAACTTTTATGGACACCGACATGGAAGACAGACTTGCCAATCAAGATAATAACATGCTAGAAGGAGAAGTAGCAAAATTTGCTAAATTGTGGAATGATTCTCATTGTGAACTATATCCTGGAAGTCAAAAATATTCAAAGCTCTCTTTTCTTCTTAAGATGATTAATATCAAAGCACTCACAAATTCTAGTAATAAGTCATTTTTTTCGAATTTGGAGTTGTTCAAGGATGCACTCTCGAAAGGAGAAACCCTTCCAAGCTCAAGTTATGAGGTTAAAAAATTGATGCGTGATTTAGGACTCGGTTACGTAACTATTGATGCTTGTGTAAATGATTGTGTGCTATTTTGGAAGGAAAATGAAAATCTTGACACGTGTCCAACTTGTAAGGCCCCTAGATGGAAATTAGGTTTCGGAAAACGCAAGAAGGTTGCTCAAAAAATTCTTAGACACTTCCCTTTAGTACCTAGACTTCAGAGGTTATTTATGTCTAAAGATATTGGTGAAAATATGAGGTGGCATAAGGAGAAACGTGTAGATGATGATACGATTAGACATCCAGCTGATGCTACGAAATGGAAAGAGTTTGACCAGAAATATGCTTGGTTTGGCAAAGATGCTCGTAACGTGCGACTTGGGCTTGCTAGTGATGGATTTAACCCTTTTGGAAATATGAGCACGAGTTATAGCATGTGGCCGGTGATTGTGACGCCATATAACTTACCACCATGGAAATGCATGAAGGAGAATTTTTTGATGTTATCTTTGCTTATTCCTGGAAAGGAATCTCCCGGAAATAATATCGATGTATATTTAAGGCCATTAATTGATGAGTTAAAAGAGTTATGGGAGACCGGTGTGACAACATATGATGCATATAGCGGTAAGAATTTTCAATTACCTGTTGCATTATTATGGACAATAAATGACTTTCCAGCATATGGAATGTTATCTGGATGGAGCACAAAAGGAAAACTGGCATGTCCTGTGTGTAATAAGTGGACGTGTTCGCTAACATTAAAAAATGGAGTGAAGCAATGTTACATGGGTCATCGGAGATATTTACATGCCCAACATTCTTGGAGAAAAAGCAGAAAATTTGATGGCAAACCAGAGCACGGGTCAAAGCCTGAAGAGTTGTCAGGAGATGAAGTTCTAAGGCAATTAGATTTGCTTCCTAAAAGCCTTGTTTTTGGGAAGACACCTAACCAAAAAAAGCGTGCACGTGGTCCTGAAGAGCTCAATTGGACAAAGAGAAGTATATTCTTTGAATTGCCTTACTGGAAAACATTAAAATTACGTCATAATTTAGATGTAATGCATATTGAGAAGAATATATGTAAAAATATATTAGGTACGTTGATGAATATTGATGGAAAATCTAAGGATAACATTAAGGCTCGAATGGATTTAGAAGCAATGGGTATAAGAAAAGAGTTACATTTACAGCAAAAGGGAAATAAATTTCTTATGCCACTTGCTTGTTATACATTACCGAAGCCTGAAAGGAGAAAGTTTTGTGAATGGTTGCAGTCAATCCGGTTGCCAGACGGATATGCTTCCAATCTTTCTCGATGTGTAAGTGTTCAGGACTGCAAAGTTATGGGGATGAAAAGCCATGATGATCATATATTCTTGCAACGGTTACTTCCAGCATCAATTTGTGGGTCTTTGCATAGTGAGGTTTACACTGCATTATCAGAGTTGAGCTCTTTCTTTAAGGAGCTTTATTCGAAGACTTTAAAAAGATCTACAGTGAAAAAGTTGCAGAGCGATATCATTTTGATAATATGTAAACTTGAGATGATATATCCTCCATCTTTTTTCGTGGTAATGATGCATTTGGCAATTCATCTGCCACGTGAAGTAGAATTAGGAGGCCCTGTTCACTATAGGTGGATGTACTTTATTGAGAGGTTAGTTGATAAGGAAATTTTATTTTTCGTTTTCTTGCTGCAGTTTTAACTAATTTTTATATAACTATATGGTTTATTCACATTTACAACAAATTTGTTGTGCAGGTTCTTACGTACTTTGAAAAATTATGTACGTAACTTAGGTCGACTGGAGGGTTCAATTGCTGAAGCGTATATCACTAAAGAATGTTTGAACTTTTGTTCACTGTATTTTCATGGGGTTGAGACAATATATAATCGCGTTGAGAGAAATAATTTTCCTGTTCAAATAGGAGTGGAAAATGGATTTTCCATATTTTCAAACAATGCAAGACCTTTAGGAGCTACTGAATATAAAACGTTATCCCATTCTGATTTTGAAAAATTACAGTGGTATGTGCTTAACAATTGTGAGGATGTTGATGAATATCTTAAGTAAGTTATTTTATTTTGAAAAAACAAAGACTTTAGAGTTTCAAAATAGCTTTATTTTACACTTTTTATCTAATTTTATAAAAGTTGTGCAGGATTCACATTGAATAATTACAAAAGGAAAGTGTTATAGATGTGCAAAAAAGACACCAGGCAGGATTTTCCAGTTGGTTCAAGGAGTGTGTAAGTATGATGCTATAAAAGTACTAAATATTGAATTATGCCTCTAATTTCACCATTAAACTTATTTTTCAGGTTGGACGCTTACGTGCTACTGGTTTGGTTGCAGCAACAGATCATATATATGCGTTGGGATTAGGTCCTGATATACGAATTGTTAGGTATAGTGGATAATTGTCAATGGAGTTAGGTTTCACACAGTTGAGCGTGATAATTTTCGTCGGACTCAAAATAATGGAGTTTCAGTTACGATAGAGCATAAGTCGAAAAAAATCGAGTTTTATGGTGTGCTAACAGATATCATTGACCTCCAATATGTTAATGGGAATCATGCTTTCTTGTTTAAATGTGATTGGTGGGATGTTGGCGATAAAAATGGAATTAAAACAGATGGCAACTTAGTTTCTGTTAATGTGAGCCGTAAATGGTATACATGTGATTCTTTCGTGTTGAGTTCTCAAGTACAGCAGGTTTTTTATGTTAGCGATATGAAAAATGGAGGTCATTGGAAAATTGTGCAAAAATCATTTCACAGGAATATATTTGATGTGCCAGAAAAGGAAAAAATGTGCAATGAAGATTCAATATTGAATGATGAGCCCTATCAGCAATACGAGGCAGATAATAGTCATGAAGTCGATCAAGTTGGTGGTGAAAATTTGGAACTCTTGCATCCTATAGATGTATTACCGGATGAAGTTGATGTTGGTCAAATGTTTCAAGGTCAAAACTCAAACCCGATTTATTCTAGCGATGAGGAAGATGATACTACGATCAATTATGATGATGCTGACACTGATGTACTTGAAGACTCAAATGACAGTGACAATGAAGATGAAGACGATGATTAGTGAATGAAATTTACCGCTTATTGAACTCTTTTTGGCTTCTTATAGCTTGTTTTAAAGTATGAATTTTACTGAGAGATGCTTTTTTATATTGCCTTGAATGTAGATTGTAGAATTTTGGTGTTTTATGACAGTAGTTATGCAGCCCAACATGAAATTTGTGGAAAACTGGATAGCAGAAACTCGATGTGTTGATGAAAACTCGTCGAGATATTAGCCACACATCGAGTTTGAACGTATGGAATTATGAAATATCAGCCAAACATTCAATTGATTCCTTTGGTTTAGTTTGATTTTAAGGTTTGGTGTAATACCAAATATTTTTTCTCAATTTTGTACTTCTAATATGGAACCGAACTGAAAAATAGAATTGAACTCCTGCCTTTTAATATAACTATTGATAATTCACTATTTTGCGGAAATTCGCTAAAACACTACACATATTGTAATTACCTGTTTTTACACATACTCTAAAATAGACTTGAAATAAGAAATAAATGGACATTTATGTCCTCCAAGCAAAATAAAAGTGTGACAAAAAGGAGAGACTTTCTTTACAAACAAAAAACAATAACATTCTTCATCTTGAACCTCCATAAATTAGCTTCCTCTTCACTCCCTAGGCAGATGTTCTCTTGAGTTTTAGAGGACCCTCATCTTCACTAACATAAGAAGAGCTTTCCTTCCAACGAGCATACAAATATAATGTCAAAGCGTAACGAGAACGGTGTTCTTTGACATCATAATCATGCCCCATAACTTTCCCTTCAACAAAGAACTCAGCACCGGAAAACATATGAACTCCACAATCACTACGAAAAGTGAGAAAAAATAAAAAAACATAAGAAACAAGGTTGACATTAGGTTCCTATTCTGTCACCATAACTCTTTAATATAACCCAACTGAATAAAATTAAAACAAATTATAGACTTACACATCATTTTGGATAGGCATGTGTTCCACAATCTCTATTCTGAACGAATCAGTTATTCTCTTTCCCTTGTAAGCTCCGGCAGTAGTATCGATGTCATCTCGAGAATCATAAAAATTGGTAGCTTGAAGGAATAGTGGAAGCAACACACTATAGCAGGTAACATATTCAGTTGCTGATTTGTCATATTGCGCCGACCTCAACGAATTGTAGATATAGATGCATCGTTCCTTGAAATTCAGGCGAGCCAAAATCCAATGCCAATCGTTAACACAATTGATCGGAAAAAGAACATCGTCAACATTAGCCCAATTCGTATTGCAACGCATAACACCACCTTTAATGTAGACAGTCATTGTATGTTTCGAAGAAACAAGTGACACATCCTGCTTTTTCTTGTATGCTGTGTAGAGAGTTTGAATACGCCGATCAAAAAAATTATCAGTAGACGTACATCTACTGTTTGTAGCACATCCATATTTTATTTTCTTTCTCAGATAATAAAAGAGAACATCTACATGCTGCCAAATAAACAACAATCAAGGTTAAGTAGCCATACAGTCTCAAAAATGTTATTAACAAAACTATCGTGAGTAATTCAAATAATAAACACATAAAATACAAAAAGAACAAATAAAAGAAATATGGATATACTTACAGAACACTCAATAGGCTTTCCAATGTGGTAGAGATGGTAAAACCAGGATTTCGTTTCAATATCAACCACGCCAAGAGAAAGACGGGGATGGAAGTTATCAATCTTTGGATCGTATATCCAGCTTTGCCTTCTAAACAAACAAAGAAAAAAAAATTAAATAAGTGAGCATTAAAACAGAACTGAAAAAAGTTAGTCGAGATACGAACTTGGCCCCTTTCGGACGTCCTTCTTCCAGCCAATTATGAATGATGTCTTGTTTGGTGGCATCACTAAATAAAATGTGATTAGCATCAAATGGACAAATACGGACTTTACAACCAGTTTGCGTCGCTATGAAGCGGCTTGAAGAAGGACCAGACTACCAAAAACATAAGAGAGGATACAGTAAGTATTCTGATATCAACTCTATATGTACTTTATGTGAACCATCATATATAAAATTAAACTATAAATATAATTTAAAGCAGACAATACCTCCTTTGATTTGAATTCAGCAATCGATTCACTTGCATTTTTTTTAGTCTGATTGATGATGTCATCTGCTGGAGATTTTAAATTCAACTCGCTTTGTCGCGAAACCTAGTAAATTGACAATAAACAAATTAATATAGTTAATCAAAACAACTTAATTTCAAATTATTAAATATACCTCAAAAATCGGAGAGATAACATCAACGTGTTCGGAAGAAACAATAACACAAGGTTCACCACGGTCATCCTTGCCTTCAAGTACAACCTTCTCGCAAACCAAATCTTCCAATTCGATTTTTCAGCACCTTCTTCTTCATCAGCAGACTCCCTACTATCCCTTTCTTTGCTGGAAGTAGCTTTTTTATCAGCAGAAACAGGAACAGCAGACTCCCTACCATCCCTTTCTTCTCGTTCTGTTACTATAGAAGTACAATTTTTACTTGGTTTCATTGAAATCTCCTCTGCAGGAAGAACAACCTTTTTTCCTTTGTCAACCCTTGTCTGCAAGCCATCAGAAACATCATGTTTCTCAATTTCAACCTGATACAGATATGGAGTTCACATTAGGTTCCCATCAAGTTACAATAACATAATATGAAATAACATAAATTATATTTAACTAAACTCTAAGTGATAAAAGTACAGAATACATAAATCAAAACAAATTACCGTTTTAGAATCACCAATCAGAGTTAGCCTTGCATTCAATGAATTGACAACTGTCAAAAGTTCGGAATATTTGGAAGTGAATAAACGTTTCAAATCCATTATATCATCCTTCATCGTCTTTTGACCAGCCATCAAAATTTCCAGCTTCTCTTCCATAACATTTAAATCCGAAGTGTTCGACGTTGATTCACCGTCCTTCAATATATTAAATGCCGGACAATAACCCTTCTCGTTTCCCTTAATTTTTTTGAATAATTCACCTAGACGAAGGGCATTCATCTCTGCCGGGGTTGGAACAATTGATCGGAAAATCATCTACACATAACAAATGAACACCATATATGAAAACAGAGTCAATGATAAATTACATTTGAAAAATTGAAAATTTAACACATTCGAACCTCATCGGATGCAATCTCAACAAATAAATCCCTGTCAACATCAATGTATTTTGCAGGAACGAATGCTTGCCACCTCAGAATCCGCGGGATAACAGCTTTGTTCACTAGCTGAGCAAAGGTATTTTCTACCGCCGGGCAACACTCGTAGAACCAACATACCAGTGCATATGGTAAACCTTGAGAGGATACTGGTAAATGTTAACTTCAATAATAAGAGATCCCGGACAAAGAACAGCTCTTTTCGACAAAGAATCAAATGTGTACTTGAAAACGTCAATACCCCATGGATAATCGTTCAAATCAGCCGAATCAACTACGTCAAAGTCCTTCAAAGGGATACGAGCAGTCCTCGGTGAAGCAAGCAAGAAGTTATGCAAAAAATGCATAAATGCTATCTTAAACCCATCCTCCTCCGACTCCCAACGCCTAGCTTTGAAAAAATCCTGAAGGGTCTGTTTAGAAACAGATTGCAGCCCGCTGAAGTACTTATCAAAAATGCCATTTTCAACTTTTGTATAGGCATACTTACTGCTGTCACCTTGACAGTTTAAACCCGAGATCAAAGCAAATTCGTCGATTCCGAATTTCAGCCTATGACCGCCAACCTCAAACCACAATTCAGACTTGTTTAGCTGCTCCACCTCCCTCAACAATAAACAATGTATGATCTGATTTTGCACTTTGATCTTGGGAATATCAAGAAAGTAGCCAAAGCAGGATTGTCTAAACTTTTCCAATTCACCTGGAGACGGAGTTGATTTGATATCAGAAATGACATCGTATGACATGCGCGTATCAAAAAATTGCCATAGTTGTACGGAAATTAGAGTGAAAACTGTTAGATATCGAAAAATTCACCCAAGCAAGATTCAACTCTTTTTCTGTTTTGGTGTTCAAACTTAAATATAAGATAAGCTATTCAAAAGCACAACCATACACATTAAGTTCTTATCAAATAGCATACAAGAAACATTGCCAACTTTGTAAATCCAACTTCTAACATTCCTCTCAAAACAATGCCCAAAAATAATCAAATCAAAACCTAAAATTTCATTGTCAAACCCAGTAGAATGGAGGAATTAACCTTCAAAAACTGAAATTTCAGTATCCTAAAAAAATAGATTTCATAACTGTACCTTCAAAACTATCTACCAACCAACCTAACCACAATTTTATATAAACAAAATTCCAAACAATCATACTTAAACATAATTTCAAACAATCATATAAACAGAATCAATTTATTATTCTAAGACATCAAACAATAATGAAGCAGTAGGTTCTTAATTCATATTATAAAATAATGAAATCATACCTTAGGAGGAGATTTTTTGGATTCAGTTCTGGAAATGCCTTTGTGTTTCTTCGATTTCGGAGGTGAATCATTTGCATGTCTCTTCTTACTCAACTGTATAGGAGATGGAGGAACTGAAGCCTCTCTGGTTGACACCACCTTTTTCTTTTTTGAAGCTTTTTTGCAACGGATTTCTTACCCATATCAGCGATTTTGATGTTATCGTCGTTATCAGTGGCACCCCGTGTAGTCACCATGGATTTAGGTCATAAAGAAGAACACGACAAATTAGGAAGGAAGAAAAGAGTTTTGATTAATTAGGAATGAAATCACATTTTGCAATACGAAATGGGTATTTCCCGCTATATGAAAAAAGGAGAGGTAAATTATATGCTACATTAGACACACACTAAAGAGACATATACCTTAGATAAGGATAAAATAGGAATAAAAAATTTAAAGGGTGTTGAAAATAAATTAATGTTTTCAATAGAGGCATTTTTTCAAGGAAAAAAAAATGAAATCAGCAATTTAAAGTTTTGAGATTTTAATTAATTTGTTATAATTTTATTAATTTAAAACATTAAAATGATTATTTTGATTAGGTTATGTGCATATATAGAACTGGACAAGTAAATACTCGTGGTCTGGCTAAATACTCGACGAGTTTTAAGCCTAACATCGAGATTGTTGCTGTTCAGTTCTGCATAAACTCGATGATGGGTAAATGTTCGACGAGTTTAAACCTAACATCGAGTTTCTGCTAATTCAGTTATGCCAAACTCGATTTCAGGCTTTGTTTTCGTCGAGTATTTAGACCCACCTCGATTTATTTTGAAAATTATTGCAATTGAAAAATAAACCTCCCACTTTTCTTTAGAAACCTAGAATCAAAACGAGTGAAAAAAAAAATTCTCTAATCTTCCCCATTCCACAACCCGAAACCTAGCCTCTAAGAGGGCCATCCCCTCATTTCTCATTTGCATTCTTTTTCTTCTTTCTCTATTCTCTGAATTTGAGAATTTGAGCTATGGCACCACCCTGGATTTTTAGGGAACCGTGCATTGATCTTGACCGCCAGGCTGACCGGCATGCTGCTTTATTGGAGGCGGATGAGGGGGTTCCGCTCTTATTGCATCTGGAGGGGCACTTGTGTGCCAAGGCTCATCGCGAGGTGCGTTTTTCATCGTTTTGGCATGTAGATAGAATTTTTATTGTCTGTATGTCTGTAATATTGTCGAAACTTCGTCAAAAGTGGGCCTAGTCCCCAAAAAAATTTGTCAAGGAGAGGAAGAGGAGCGGCGGTGGCGCCAGGTTATAGTGGCGCCGCCACTATGTACTGGCGGCGCCGCCAGTGACACTGGCGCCAGTGCTTCTGTGGCACGCGACTTCTGATGCGTTTTTTGGCTATTCCGGTTTAATTTTTGATAATTCTGACTCTGTTTTGATCTTTTTGTGCTTTCAGGAGCGAGACGTGTTTCGTACGTCTGGGAACTTTGTGGGTGCGCATATCTGGTACGATAATTTGGCTGCTGCTGTTCGTTCTCTGGTAGATGCTACGGGTTTTTGTCGTCTTGCTAGCGGTCTGTTTACTGTGATGAGGATTTGTGACAGTGTTTCTCTGTGTGCGCTGATGGAGCGGTAATTGGATACTAGCCACACTTTTCATTTACCGGTTGGGGAGCTGACAGTGACTCCTCTAGACGTTTCGCTGATTATTGGGATTTCTTTTAGAGGCGCGCCCGTGCCTTTTGACAGTGGTTTGGGATTCTATCCTTAGAGGGATGCGTATATCTTTGAGATGCTGGGTTTTGTTCTGGAGATGAAGGGTCGTAGCATTCGACACCCTGAGCTGTATGATCGTTACACAGAGAGCTTTCCCCGGACTAGCGACGAGGTTGATCTGATTGCCCGAGCTTTCATCTGTTATCTGTTGGGGTCCACTCTGTTCTGCAGTTCAGGTGCAACTCTTCCACTCTGTACGTTGCCAGCCTTAGAGGACTTGGATGTGGTTAGTTCGTATGATTGGGGATCTGCTGCCTTGGCCTATCTTTACACCAGTATGGACCGAGTGGTCCGTGGGGGATCCCGTCTTTCTGGGATGTGGCCTGCTGTACATGTGAGTTGTTTTATTTGCTTTTAACTGCATCGTGCTTTTGATTTCGTTGTCTCAGCTGGTCTTATTCTATTTTTTAGATCTGGGCCATCCAGATGGGCCTTTTGACTCGCTTCGGTGTTCTTCCGGGGTTAGGATACCCTATGCTGAGATTCTGGGACTTTTCTCGCACTTTGACGCAGAGTCAGGGGGCTGGGTGTAGAGGCTGGCTGAACGAGTTGGTGTGGACAAATGTGAGTACTGAACTCTATTTTTGAACTACTCTGAATATCTCTTGCAGCGTTGACCACCGTTCTATAGATTGCAGGTGGATTCTTCTTGGAACACTCCTCTTGGAGTTCGTTGGTCTCGGTGGGTACAGGGTGCCGTAGCGAGATCGGGCCTGCGTTATCTGATGCATGGCCCGAGTTGTAGGTCCTGGTTTCTAGGGGAGCGTGTTCTCCATTGATGGGGTAGCCCACGTGTCCGTATGGTCCCAGTTGGACCTCCTTTGTCAATGCTGTGTGGCAGGGATGTTGTATCGCCTGCGGTTCGACTGGATGTGAAAGATTACCCTGCTACTGATCTGGTATATGTTCCTCAGTTAAGCTACCTGGATGATTTCGCGAGGCATCATCTTCTGGGGAGGCTTCTGTTGGATGGAGTACCCATTGTTCAGGTTTAGCAGGCGGCTGTAGGGCCGCAGGTATGTCTCATTCTTCTAATTGTTTCTCTTTCTGGGTTTTCCGTCTTCTTGAGTTCTCTTTTCGGTGTTCTCTCAGAGAGGTGCTAGACGTTGGTCTCGTTCTGTCCGTGCCAGGGTAGATGGTCCGGGGTCTCCTAGTCGGGTCCCATCTGGTAGGCGAGCTGGTGCTGGTGACATAGTCTCCGGTTCTTTGAGTCATATGCCATAGAGATATGCATGTTACGGGGGCGTGCATGGGCATGTCCAGGACTCTGTTCCTTGTGCTATATGACGCAGTCTTTTGCGCCTGTTGAGTGTATCCATGTGAGCATTTTGCCAAGTCTGTTCTTTCGTTTTGAGGGCCCGTTTTCCCTGTTAGACTGAGCGTCTTCTGCTGGTTTTCAGGTGCCGGTGTCTAACGTGGCTCAGTTGGCCAATGCTGCTTACTACTAGCGTGATCATTTGTGCATTGTTTCTGCGTAAATGAGGGTAAAAATAAATATGCAATATTTCTATCTTATATGTATGCATGTATGCAATCCTACAACTCTGAATGCTCTCTGGTTTCTTCAATAGTTGCGTATTGACGATTTGGAGGAGTAGGTACGTCTGACAGGGCTGGGTCCGGCTGACAGTGACATTCCTCCCGGATTCCCTAGCGGTGGAGGTGGAATTCGTGCTGGTGATCGTGGGCGTGGAGACTGTGGTAGGCGAGGATCTGACATCTGGGGCGGTCGTAGAGACTTTGCTTCGTCTTCTGGTGGCGAGCAGTCTGCGCGCCATTCTGGTGACTCGCTTTCTGTGAGCCGTTACAGAGACTCTGCGGCCTTAGATCATGATTTAGACTCTGATAGTTGGGCTTGTATTGTATGTTCGTTATGTTTTGAACATTTTTCTTTTATTGATGAATGTGTAGGTTGTCTCAATATTTTGTACATACAGCGTTCTAGACGCTTTATTTTCATAGCTCTGTTTTATTTTCCATGTTTCTGTTAGCCTTTTTTGGCCACTCTGTATCTGTTTCTGGTTTTTTACTGGTGGTGACCCAGTGCCTCCGGTTCTCTGGCTGGTGGAGACCTGATGCCCCCGGTTCCTCCGCTGGTGGAGACCTGATGCCCCCCAGTTCTTCTGCTAGTGGAGACCTGATGTCCTCGGTTCTCTGGCTGGTGGAGACCCGATGCTCCCGGTGCTCTAGCTAGTGGACAGCTGATGCCCCCGGTTCTCTGGCTGATGGAGACCTGATGCCCCCGGTTATTCTTATGGTGGAGACCTGATGCCCCCGATTTTCTTGCTGGTGAAGACCTGATGTCCGCGTTTCAGTGGGTGGTGGAGATCTGATGCCCCCGGTTCTCTGGCTGGTGGAGACCTGATGCCCCCGCTTCTCTGGCTGGTGGAGAACTGATGCCCCCGGTTCTCTGGCTGGTGGAGACCTGATGCCTCCGGTTCTCTGGCTGGTGGAGACCTGATGCCCCCGGATCTTCTGCTGGTGGAGACCTGATGCCCCCGGCTCTTCTGCTGGTGGAGACCTGGTGACCCCGGTTCTCTGGCTTGTGGAGACCTGGTGTCTCCGGTCCTCTGGCTGGTGGAGACTTGATTCCCCCGGTTCTATGACTCGTGAAGACCTGATGCCCCAGGTTCCTCCGCTGGTGGAGACCTGATTGTTGGGTTTTATAGGTTCATAACGCAGCGGAATTTCAAAAATTTATCTAAAAACCCAAACCAAGATCCATGTAATTCGAATTAACAGAATAATTACTAACTTGTATGTCGAATTCAACACCAATGTAGGAAGGAAGGAGGTGGTTCACTTTGGTGATACCTGGCCTCGGATCAGAAACGCCTCCAAAAGAACGCGTCCTCTACGAGTATCCACACGAACAGACTTTAGCCAAAACTAGTGCTTGTGTGCTAGCACTATTGTTTCACAAGCAATTTCGAATTTTAGTGATTTAGTAAATAATGAATTTCGTGATTCTCAAACCAATTGCTTAATGTGTATTTATAGTGATAAACAACACTAGGGTTTGAGACAGATTCGAATTTCAATCTCATTGCAATTCTACAAGTTTATGTTTATCAAAAACTCCTTTTTGATAATTATCCATATATATTAATTACTATATTTATTATCTTCCAAAAATAATAAATTAAGGAAAACACTTATCCTTAAATTTCGAATTAATATATATATTTATTAATATATATATATATATATATATATATATATATATATATTATGAATTATATATATATATATATATATATATATATATAATTAATCACTTAATCACATTGGGCTTGTACAACCCATAACTGTTTTGGGTCTGTTCTTAGTGTGCGACCCTGTAGGTTCATATAACGTTGGCAGTAGGCTCGAAATCCCTATTTCAGCCCACAAGTCATAAGTGGCCTCTAGCAAGACATTATGACTACCCATATTATATGAATATCGATAATCCGATTTAACCATTTACAATAATATTTTAATCCCTTTGTCTCTCGATATCCAGATTGAATATAAGGCATAGTTATGTCATCCTTATAATATTCAATCATTAGTTTCTTGACTCTAAGTAGACTGAAAATGATAACTTCTTATCAATTAGCATGGCCATGCATTTTCTTCAGTCTATCTTCTTCAAGGGGCCCATAGATATCTTACTCAAATAAATGAGGGACAAATTCCTTCTCAGTCTCACATTTCTCACATAGTTACTTTCATATCCAATGACAATCTATTCCATTATCCTGTTAAAGATAATGTAAGACTGTATCAAAATATGAAATAGCTATGTAGAAATCCATGATGATTTCAAGGTCAAAGGATTATACTAATAGAACTGTAATGAGAATTACTTATGACAGTGATCTATGTAGCATTCTCAACGTGGGTCATCCAGTGCCTTATTTCTCAAATAGCACCTATGATTTGACTTAATATCTCATATACATGATTAGTAAAACATAATCATCAGTCAACATCATACTAGTCTCAATGTTGTATTAAGACTAGGGATAGATGGTATATAATTCTTTTATTAAACCTAAGGGTTCTACTATCAAGTCACATACTTGATGACCTTAGAAAGAATTAACCATTCAAGTATTTTAATCATTAATATAAAATGATAAAAACTGCCAATCAATAAATAATAAAATGATAAAGTCAAAACATGGTCAAACATGATTGACCTAGTGCATATCATTAACATTGATGCCCCCAGTTCTTCTACTGGTTGAGACCTGATGCCCCCGGTTCTTCTGCTGGTGGAGACCTTAAATCTCCCAAATCTCCGGATGAGGAATTCTTCTGTTCCTTTTGTGTGATTGGGGAAGTATTCTGCTTCTCTATTGGAGGACTTTGATGCCCCCTGCTATCAGATTTTTGTTTCTGTGTAGCAGAGGCATGTCGCCTGTTCTGTAATCTATCTAGAGGTAGAGGCTTGTTGTTCGTTGATCTTTGCGGTTTTGGAGTTTTCTTTTGAGGGTACCGGCCTTGCAGTTGTCATTTCTGGAGCTTATTCCCGGAGGTAGCGGTCTGGCGGTTGTTTCTTGCGTTTTTGAACCGATTCTTGAAGGCAACGGTCTGGCGGCTGTTGTTTCCTATGTTTCTGGAGCTTATTCCTAAAGGTAGCGGTCTGGCGGTTGTGTTTCTGGGGTCCAATTTTGCGAGAATTGGCCGTATTTTCTGCTTTCCTGTGGAGTGGGCTCTGCTCCCTGCGTTGTACTTTGTGTTGCCCCCGCATCGGAGCGTTCAATTTTCTAGTCCGGGGAATTTCTGGGGTAAGAGATTAGAAACCCGTTTTATTTCTTGGAGGAAGGCCCGCCGCCTTTTTTGCATGCTTCTAGAGTAAGGAGGCGGAAGTCTGTCTCATTTCTAGAGGAAGGCCCGACGTCTTTTCTGCATACTTTCGGAGTGAGGAGGCGGAAGCCCGTCTGATTACTTCTGATAATAAGGCCACGTTGTCTGTTCCACAATGGAAAGTTTGGTGCTTATTGTGAGGACTTTGATACCCCTTAATTCTGGGATGAAGACTGTGATTTCCCATGTCATTTGGGATATGGGTTCTGATATCCCCTTGAGATTGTGGGATTCCATCTTAGGATAGCGTTGGCATATCTGCATGAAGCCTATTGGGAGGACTCTGACGTCCACTGTCATCCGGATTTCCTCCTCCGGGCAGTAGAGGCGTGTTGCATGTCTGCTTCTTTCTGGTAGTAAAGAGACTTTGGAGTCTGCTCTGGGGGCCTTGATGCCTCCTGTTATCCAGATGTTCTTCGTAGGACGGTAGAGGCATAGCGCCTAAGTTGAGTATGAGGCGTGAAACCTGTGATAAAGATTTTGATGCCCCCTGCTATCCGGATTTCCGTCTCAGGATAGTAGTGGTATAGTGCCTGCTCCGGGTAGCAGAGGCTTGTAGCATGTGGTTCTTGAGGTGTATCTTGCTTGTGGGAGCTTTTGGGCCTGCTCGGGACGTCAAAATTTGCGAAAATCAGCCCCATTTTTCATTTTTTTGAGCTTGTCTATTGTAGATTCGGTATTGCCCCCTCATTGAAGCATTCAATTTTCTGGTTGAGGACTGGATATTTCAATGAAGAGTCTTGCTCTTGCTTTGCTCAATCTAGCTCCTGTAATCTGGCTTTGGATAGATCAATCTGTGATTTCCATGACAGTTTATGCGCATTTCAACAATTACATGGCGCTACTGGGAAGTGTATTGATTATTATTGTCATTTCATTATTTTCCATTGTCTCAAAGATTGTACTTTTGAATTTATGGTCGTTTGTTTGTCCTTTCTAGGTACATGTGCTGGTCAATAATCATGGCATGCATGCTTGATAAGATCTATATCGCTAACTCATTGAATAACCGATACAATTGAGAAACTTTATGTTTCAAGGGGACAAACCCCTGTCGTCAATTAGTCCTTGAGGATTTTATGGATTGACTATTTTTTATGAGCGTCTTATTCGACTCGCAGGCGTCTAGAGGAGGTCTTGTAGCGCACTCATTCTTCCACTCTTTAGATCGTCCCGCTCTCGTAGATAGGTGGGCTGCTGCTTGGTGGTGGACTTCTTTGTTGGTGGTGATTCCTATCCAGGCTAGACGTCTGTTCTAACGTGTGCCTCTACTGCTGAACGCCTTTGAGTCGCGTAAGCCTTTCGGTTTGTGGCCAAATCTTTTTATGCCAAGAGACCCGTGAGAGATCTCTTGTGGGTACTACCCCGCAAGCCGCTATCCCTTTAAGATAACTATCCAATTTTTCTTGTTATTCGGAGTAAAGTCTCTTGCGATAAAATTATCTCTAGAAGTTATTAACTTCTTTGTACCGGTTATTGAATGAGCTAACAACATAGCTCGATCTCATCAATGCATACATATATAGCTATTGAAAATAACATGCCCATCAGGCAAGACATCAAATAAATGAGCAAAATATATTATATCATTGACTCTGGATTTTTAATGAAAAGTTTGAAAATAATCAAATGCAGGGAAAGCATTGTAAATAGATCTCCTAGAATCAGAGACTTGGGATGGGTCCCAGTATCCGTCTTGTTGGAGATGCGTTCAGTCCGGGCGCTAATTCCTCTTGCTTCTGATGCTTGGTATCTTCTTGAGGTCGACGTAGGACACCGAGTCTGTAGTTGAGCTTTCCTGGAAATTTTGCGGCCTCATTCGTTTGTACATAAGTGATTGGAACCCTCTACTGTTCCATTTGATTGATCTAGAAAGCTAAGACCTCCGTTCTTCCCCTAGTTTGTTCTAGGTAGATGGGATCCATGTTGTCCCCTCTGCTTGTCCTAGGTAGATTAAACCTCGCCGTCCCGCTTGGCTATTCTAGGTTACTAAGATTTTCGCTTTTCCATTCGGTTGTTCTGGAAAGCTGAAACTTCTATTGTTTATCTGGTTGATAGATGGCATCCACGTTGTCCCTTTCGGTTATTCTGGCAAAATCAAATCACGCCATTCTGTTTAGCTGCACTGAAATTTCCGCTGCTCCATTCGATTGCTCTAGAGAATTGAGACCTTTGTTGTCTTGTTTGGTTGAAACCTTCGCCGTTTCATTTGGTTGTTCTGGATTACTAAAACTTTTGTTGTTCCATTCGGTTGCTATGGAAAGCTAAAACCTCCATTGTTTTGTCCGGTGGAAACCCTTGCTTTGGTTACTAACTCAGGAGTCTTGGAAGACCCATTCTAATTATGTAGGGGGCCGGAAGCCCGTTCTGACTCTGTAGGAGGCCGGAAGCCCGTTCTGACTCTGTAGGAGGCCGGAAGCCCGTTCTGACTCTGTAGGAGGCCGGAAGCCCGTTCTGACTCTGTAGGAGGCCAGAAGCCCGTTCTGACTCTGTAGGAGGCCGGAAGCCCGTTCTGACTCTGTAGGAGGCAGGAAGCCCGTTCTTATTATTTAGGAGGCCGGAAGCCCGTTTTGACTTTGTAGGAGGCTGGAAGCCCGTTCTCGTTTTGTAGAAGGCCGGAAGCCCGTTTTGACTCTGTAGAAGGCCGGAAGCCCGTTCTGGTTCTGTTGGAGGCCGGAAGCCTGTTCTGGTTCAATAGGAGGCCAGAAGCCCGTTTTTGACTCTGTAGAAGGCCGGAAGCCGATTCTAATTCTTTAGGAGGCCGGAAGCCCGTTCCGACTCAGTAGGAGGCCAGAAATTTGTTCTGACTCTATAGAAGGCCGAAAGCCCGTTCTGATTCTTTATGAGGTCGGAAGCCTGCTCTAACTGCATTCTGGAGTCATGGGAGGTCTGGTGGAATGTCACGACCCAAATTTATGAGTCGCGACCGGCGCTAGGGAATGGGAGTGGTAGCTCCAAAACCCGTAGCAAGCCTAAAAACCTGTGTAAATTTTTTCGCAAATCAAATCATATTTCACATATCAAAATACACGTGACCCCATTTTACAAAAGCATCAGAGTGAAAATGCGTTATACAAATACATAGACAAAAACATCTAGACTACTGCGGACTGCTAGAATGAAAACTTTTTTTCACTTCTTGTGCAAATCACTTCCGAGAATTAGAACTTCGGAAGATTGTTTCTCCAAATCATATTATGCTATCCCTGAAATATGGGAGGAGCAATGGAGTCAGTATAAAACTGAGTGAGTTCACCAAATTACACGCAATATCACATAAAGGGTTAAAATCCGTTGAAAACCCATTTTATAAATCAAAATAATCTTTTGACATCATATTGCGTATCTTCTTTACTTTCCTTCATAACTCTTTGATTATTTCGTAAACTTATAGTTTATAAGTATTTGTCGTCATTGATTTCTTATTATGATATTGATGTTTTTCTTTCTCGTTTTGTTGCATTAGTTTTCGATCGAATCTTAAATCAAAGTTTATATTATCATGATACTAAGTCAAACTAAATCATTGGCAAGTCTCTTGTGACTTGATCCTTATGGTTGGGTCCCGAGATAGTTCAACCGAGTTACCCATAACCATATGGTACAGTCCCGAGATAATTCAACCGAGTTACTTGTACCATTTCTCAATTCCAAACGATCGATAGGAGTCCCGAGATAATTCAACCGAGTTACTCCTTAGACACGGGTCCCGAGATAGTTCAACCGAGTTTAACCTCGTGTCTGTACCCGGACTCTGCACCCTGCAGGTCTTTTAAACTTAACTATTGATTCATATAATTCATGTTGTCATTTAATAGGAAAGTTTATTCCGTATTGCTTCACGATCTTGTTTCGTACAATTTCTCGATGTATACTTACTTTTTATTTCGTATGAGTACCAAGGACTATTATTGAGAATGGATGAGATACAGGTCCCGGGATAATTCTATCGAGTTCAACCTTGTATCTCAGTTCTTATTATTGGGGGTACCATAGTACAATTCTCATTTTACGTTTACTAGTTGATTTTGTATTTTTCGTTTTGTTATATTGATCCTTTATGGACCATGGCATGCACATTACAATCTACAAGTATACATCTATAACGCACGCACGTATAGGTACTTATTATGTTTGATAGTACATATCGGAATGTACTATATTTCCTTATTCATATTTGATTCGATACTTGTAATTTATTCGATGTTCGATTTCATATTGTATAACTTTACCCTTCCCCGGTATTTAAATAGGTATATTCTCTTTATTTATTTATGTTATTATGAAAATAATATAACACGATAAACATGTATTTCAAAACATATATACGTAGTACATTTGCAAATATACATTTCAAATATATAAATATTCATATAGCCTTTCGTATGAAAATACGCGGCTTTATGAATATTGACGAGTAATTTAAAGTGTACTCACCACTTGCTATCCATTTATTCTTAATCAAGCAAAGGGTTAATCTCGATTCACGAACTATGAGCCCTGTCAATAGTCGCCTTGTCGAATCTATGGAATTACGATAATAGCGCAATCAATAACAAATTCTAATTTCCAATTTTATATTTAAAAGTTGTTTTGCAGCTTACTTTGGCTATCAAAACGCTTATCTAACATAGTCTGACCTCTAGGCAAAAGTGATATTCTTAAATTTCAGAATGTCGCCTACAACTTTCGTTTAGGTTTCGGACTAAAATTTTCACCCGAAGGTCTCGAAAACCAGCCTGGAACTTTATATGTTGGGCTGTCCAGAAACAGCAGGGCAGATTACACACCAAACTATTATGCCTTATATGAGCGGTTGAAGATAACGGAGAAATTTGATAGTGTCACTGAAAATTGCTTTATTTTTGATATTGAATGCTTGCAGACCATGAAGGGCTTTGGTGGAAGAGAGGTACCTTGATCTTTTATTTAGTTAATCATAAATATACTCTGCTTAAAAGTAGGTACTATAAGGTTCTAAATTTTAAAATGTGTTATAATTTGTTATAGTGTGAATGGTATAACTGAAGTGCAGCAAGGAATAAGGCCATGGACTAGATGTGCATGTGTTTTGTTAACCTGTCGTCAGTGGCTGGCAATAACACTTGATGAAAATTGAGATAATTTTTTTTTAAATTTAATAGTTTTATAACGGGTGTTATAGTAATCTTGTCCAGTTTACTAGCAATTATTCCACCAATAGATCACCGTACCAGTGCTGATGGCTGTAACTGCAAAGGAGCATGCAAAGCGGGCATATGCGGGTACCCAAGCCCTTGAACATGTCTACTTGTAGGCTAATTGAACCAAAGGCTATATTGTCTTTGAATGTGGTCTAAAGTGTGGTTGCGGACCTGAATGTGACAACCACATGCCTCAAAGAGGCCTAAAGTCTCATTTTGAGGTGCATTACTAGTTCCATTCACGTAAATATTCTCATAAAATTTGAGTAAATTCACTATTTTTAAATGGCTTAGTGTTCACATATGTTATTACTTAATATTATAGGTTTTCCGTACCCCAAAAAAAGGGTGGGCTGTGACATCGTGGGATATTATACCATTTGGGGCTCTAATCTGTGAGTTCATAGGGGTGTTGAAGAGAACGGAGGAATTTGATAGTGTCGCTGAAAATTGCTTTATATTTGATATTGAATGCTTGCAGACCATGAAGGGCCTTGGTGGAAGAGAGGTATCTTAATCTTATATTTAGTTAATCATTAATATACTCTGCTTAAAAGCTATTAAATTTCTCATTTGGGTCCTTATTTTTCTGAAAGTGATATATAGGATGATTTCATATCTTAAAAGTAGCTGGACTTGAGTATTTCTTTTTGCAATTTAGTCCCTATTTATTATATTGATACTATCTTATAGCCCTTTACCTTTTATGAGGGATGAATATTTTGTTCAATTATAACGTGCTATAATTTGTTATAAGCGACGGCATGAGGAAAGCAGCAAACTCGCAATGAAGGTGAGCAAGAGGCGAAATGGGGAAACCCAAATCAGGTCAAGTTTCAGATGGCTGGGGCTATCCCATAGAGAAAGCAACTACCTCCCAAAGTTGGGGCCTTCCAAATGAGAGACAATATAAATGGGAGAAACCTCAAACACCCCAACATATCTCTCTAAAAGAGACTGGTTCTCAAGGCTGGGGATATCCGAAAGAGACTAGCTCTCAAGCCTGGGGATCTAAGAGAGAGAAGGCGAAGGGACGAAAGCCCGACGATGGTTTATGAAGTAACAGAAAAAAAGTACAAAAAAGTACATTAAACATTTCTGTCGCTTTAACCTGCTGACTGGGAGAAGGTTTCATATGTTGAGAATGGTGTTGGTGACGGTGGAAACTGGGGTGGTGATAAAGACAAAGGGATTGATAATGATGAATCTTGGTCTGGCTGGGGAAGAAAAAGAACGGAGACCCTAAATTCCTTTCTATAAAAGTCAAAGAGGAACCTGATAGAGAAAGCAACTACCCCCCGAAGGTTGGGCGTTCCAAATGAGAGACAAACTTGCAATGAAGGTGAGCAAGAGGCGAAATGGGAAAAACCCAAATCAGCCAAAGTTTCAGATGGCTGGGGATCTCCCATAGAGAAAGAGACTACCACTCAAGGTTGGGGCCTTCCAAATGAGAGACAACTAAAATGGGAGAAACCTCAAACACCCCAACATGCTCTCTAAAAGAGAGTGGTTCTTAAGGTTGGGGATCTCCGAAAGAGACTAGCAACTCTATGGCAGTCAAATGATAACTCAAGCTGGGGAACAAAGAAGAGTAAAAAAAAAGCTGAACAACAAGAGAATACAACGACAGCATCGGAGAAGCAGCAAACTCACAATAAAGGTGAGCAAGAACCAAAATGGGGAAAACCCAACCGGGTTGGGGATGCCAGTTCTTCTTGGGGTAAAAGTGATGTTTGTGAATGAAAGGAGAATACAACGACAACATGGGGGAAGCAGCAAACTCACAATAAAGGTGAGCAAGAACCAAAATGGGGAAAACCCAACAAGGATGGGGATGCCAGTTCTTATTGGGGTAAAAATGTTGTTTGTGAACAATATGAGAATACATCGACAGCATGGGGGAAGCAGCGTACTCGCAATGAACGTGAGCAAGAGGCGAAATGGGGAAAACCCAAATCAGCCCAAATTTTGGATGGATAAGGATCTCCAAAGCAAGAACTAAAATGGGGAAAACCCAACAAGGATGGGGATGCCAGTTATTCTTGGGGTAAAAGTGTTTTTTGTGAACAATATAAGAATACAGCTACATCTTGGGGGAAGCAGCAAACTCGCAATGAAGGTGAGCAAGAGGCAAAATGGGGAAAACCCAAATCAGCCCAAGTTTCATATGGCTGGGGCTTTCCTAAGAAAGAACCAAAATGGGGAAAACCCAACAAGGATGAGGATGCTAGTTCTTCCTGGGGTAAAACTGTTTTTTATGAACAATATGAGAATACATCGACAACATGGGGGAAGCAGCAAACTCTCAATGAAGGTGAGCAAGAGGCGAAATGGGCAAAACCTAAATCAACCCAAGTTTCAAATGGCTTGGGCTCTCCCATAGAGAAAGGAACTACCTTCCAAGGTTGGTGCCCTCCAAATGAGAGACAACGGAAATGGAAGAAACCTCAAAACACCCCAATATATCTCTCTGAAAAAGACTGGTTCTCAAGGCTGGGGATATCTAAAAGAGACTAGCTCTCAAGGCTGGGGATCTCCGAGAGAGAAGGAGAAGGGACGAAAGTCAGACGATGGTTTACAAAGTAAAAGAAAAAAGCATAAGAAAGTACGTTAAATGTTTCTGTCGCTTTAACCTGCTCATTGGGAGAAGGTTTCACATGTTGTGAATGGTGTTAGTGACGGTAGAAATTGGGGTGGTAATAAAGACAAAAGGATCGATAATGATGAATCTTGGTATGGCTAGGGAAGAAACAGAATGGAGACCCAAAATTCCCTTTCTATAAAAGTCAAAGAGGAACCTGATAGAGAAAGCAACTACCCCTCCAAGGTTGGGCCTTCCAAATGAGAGACAAACTTGCAATGACGGTGAGCAAGAGGCGAAATAGGGAAAAACCAATCAGCACAAGTTTCAGATGGTTGGGGCTCTCTGAAGCAAGAACCAAAATAGGGAAAACCCAACAAGGATGGGGATATTAGTTCTTCTTGGGGTAAAAGTGTTTTTTATGAACAATATGAGAATACAACCACAACATTGGGGAAGCACCAAAATCACAATGAAGGTGAGCAAGAGGCGAAATGGGGATATCCGAAAAGGAGGCCACACTCTCTAACGTTACAAAAAAAATAACATCAACACAAAGAGGGGAGAAAAAGAAGCAGAATTCAGCAACCGTCAGAAGAAGGAGGAACACCCCCAATCAACACCGGTGAAGAAACACCAGAAATAGGCATATGAGAAAACAAGGCAACAACCGAAGAAGAAGACGGAGGCACAACCTCGGACGAAGGAGAGGCACCCACCAGCGCCTTAAACGAAGACTTCTACGCAGCCAAGGCAGAGAGACACTGGTCACGAAACCGATCTAGATCAACATAAAGGAAGGAAAGATCTGCCATCAGATAGTCCCTCAGAATAACTTACCTGATAGACCGGCGATACTGCTGAAACATCAAAGGGACTACACCAGTAGCCTCCCCCAGTTGATTTTCCAAGGCCTGACCTTGCAACTCCAGGCGAGAACGTTCCGCCTCCACCTCAGCTCGATCTAAACAAACATTATTCAGTATAACCTTGAGGTCGGCAATACGATCCTTACGCTGACGAATAGAATGTTGCTAGGATTCAACCTGCTTACCCCGCTAATCAAGCTGCTTCTCCAGAGAGGTCACGAGAACAGTCTTCTCACGAAGGTCGTTCCTCAAAGACTCGTTTGAAGCCCTCAAAAGTAGGATCTCATCTGATTGCTGCTTCTGCGCCTCCCGAAACCGAGCCAAGGCCACAGACATTTGCTTAAATTGAGCGTCAACCTCCATCCGGGATTTCTTGAAATTGGAGAGACGGGCCCGATCATCCTCCAGCCGACGGACATCATCAAGAAGGCGTAAGCAAGTAGCATAAATGGACGGCGCACCCCCACGCTAGGGACCTGCCAGCCATAGACATCGAACATTGACTCTGGAGATAATCTGAAACGGCGTTCTAGATGTAGGTTGAGTCAAGAGGAGCCCCCTTTGGAAGAATAAAGCAGTCCCGATCGACAACAATACCCTTCAATACAAAGGTGGAGCGAGGTATGTCCCGACGAGGGCGGGACACATCCTCCAAAGAGGAATCCGGAGCAGGACGCTTCCGACTACTCTCAGAAGAAGTAGAAGGAAGAGACACTGAAGGAGTAACAGTCGGAGAAGATACCACCACCACCGACACAGAATCAGTAGCGATAGATGGGAGAGCCCGAGAGGTAAAAACAATCAAAACAAACGGGTAGGGTAGCCAGAGAGGCACCCACCGTAAAGGGAACATGATCACTAGCCGGGGGCCCATCTTCATTATCTGACAAAAGGGAGATAAATGGGGTTGTCGGACGATCAAGTAAAGGAAGGCTAACATCAACAACGCCCTCATCATCACTCTGAAGACCAATTTCCATAGCGTCGAAGATGTTCTTAACCATTAGAAGAAGAAAAAGAGGGGAAACGACAGCAACAAATAGACGAAAAAGAAAAATCACGAAATAAGTAAAGAAAAGAAATGCAAAGAAGAAGAACTATTTATAAACTTTCCCGAGAGGGTAAAAAGATAAATCAAAAGGGTAAAAAAGGAAGACGCGGAAGTAATAAATTGTAATAAAGAAACTTTAACCACTGTAGCACTAGAATCGAAGAGGCGCAGGCAACTCAACCGTCAAAAGAAATCAGGAGAGAGAAGCACGACGCGTGAGAAATGAGGAAAAACTCCAAAAGACGTGATAGCTACAAATACACGACCACACGGCACTATAAAAAGAGGAATAAGAAAGAAGAAACCTGGCGAAAAACAGACACATGGATGGGGTCTCCCTGAGCCTTTTGTGTGGCTTGCTTGGGTTGGGTTGAAAAAAACCAATCAACCCAGTCAAGCTACGAAAAGTACAGGAAGAACTCCAAGATAAGGTAGATAGAAAAACAAAAAGAGGAAGAATCCAAAAGAGAAGAAGAGAAGATGCGCATGCGAAAGATGTTCCAGCCTACGCAAAACATGAAATCTCCTTAAGCTTCTTTGTAGCCTGTTTTGGTTGTTTGGTTTTGTTTGATCCAACCAAAACATGCTTCAAAAAGCACAGGAAGAACCCAGAAACAACATACAAGAGAAAATAAAGATCGCACCGGCCATCTTACCGAACCTCCTTACAACCGGCATAGGTTGAGCAGCTTTATGAAACTCAACACAAGCAAGCCACAAAAACACAGGAAAGACCGCTCTAATCTCGAGAAAGCAGGAAAACCCCCCTAAGAACGTGTCCTGGAAGGGTCATAGAAAAGGGGGAGAAAAGAGAGACTGAACCAGCCGCACTAGACGACCAGGAGAAGAATAAAAGTCGGTATCATTTGCAACAAACCTGCGGCGACCAACAGACAGAAAGACGCTAACATATGAAGAAGGAAGAAACAAAAAACAATAATTGTAATGAAGAAACAGAACCAGCCGCACCAGACGACCAGGAGAAGAACAAAAGTCAGTATCATTCACAACAAGCCTGCGGAGACCGACAGACAGAAAGATGCCAACATAAGAAGAAGGGAGAAACAGAAAACAACAAAGATTGCAATTAACAAATCTTGGCATAAATACCCAGCCATTGCAATAACCCAGGGGGGAATTAATGATGGAATAAGCGAATAAAATAAGGTAAAAGGAAGGAAACCAAATATCTCACATCGACTAAAGAAAGAAAGGAAAACAAGACGCGCTGCAAACACAATAAAAGGGCCACGACTCTACCTGCCAAAGGGATCGCTCATTAAACCTATCACCACATAACAGACACCTGATCCGATACTCAACGTCCCGACTCTTAGACTGACATCCGACATTCGGATCCATCAATTATCAATCCCTTTATCTTTATCACCACCCCAGTTTCCACCATCATCAACACCATTCTAAACATGTGAAACCTTCTCCCAGTCAGCATGTTAAAGCGACGGAGACGTTTAACCTTCTCCCAGTCAGCAGGTTAAACCTTCATCGTCGGGCTTTCGTCCCTTCGCCTTCTCTCTCGCAGATCCCCAGCCTTGAGAGATAATCTCCTTTGGAGATCCCCAGCCCTGAGAACCAGTCTCATTCAGAGAGATATGTTGGGGTGTTTGAGTTTTCTCTCATTTTTGTTGTCTCTCATTTGGAAGGCCCCAGCCTTGGGGGGTAGTTGCTTTCTTTATCAGATTCCTCTTGGACTTTTATAGAAAGGGAATTTAGGTCTTCGTTCTGTTTCTTCCCTAGCTAGACAAAGATTTATCAGGTTAAAGCGACGGAAACGTTTAACGTACTTTTTTCGTACTTTTTTCTTTTACTTCGTAAACCATCGTCGGGCTTTCGTCCCTTCTCCTTCTCTCTCGGAGATCCTTAGCCTTGAGAACGAGTCTCTTTCGGATATCCCCAGCCTTGAAAGCGGGCTTGGGAGAAGGGACGTTTGATTGATTTGATTTTATTAACGAGTCTTGAAAATTCTATACAACCATTACTACATTTTTATGGCAGTCATATGATGTCTAGGTGATGGGCTGGAATTGCATTATTTGGATAATTTATGTGATTATTCCTTTAACCGGTTAATTGATATGTTTTTGGAAAGCGGTAAACATTGCTGGAATGCTCATGGGTAATTTAGTATGCATACAAGGTTAGGGATACTTTTTAACCTCGTTGTCTTTGAGTTCCTGGCACTCGTGCGGGTTTTGACCATCAGTATGGTCGGAATGGGCTCTCGCTCAGATCATAAGAGTTATGCTTCTCGTCGATCCGGTTCTACTTGTTCAATCCGGAGTTGATTCTAAGTTCTACTTGTTTGATCCGGTTCTATGGAAGTTCCTAGTTTGCTGGGCCTCGTGCTCATGGGTCTGGTTTATAAGCTATATTACATTATTGGTCTTTTGGGTCCGTTTTACATCAGGCATGTCCTGTTACAAAACAGAAACATAAAGTACATGAAAAATAGTAAATATGGGTCTAAACGACATCTAATTCCGAGCTCAAATGAGTCCAAAAACCTAATTCAAAATTTTGGGAATCATTTAGAAGATCTGGGAAGCAAGATTTCTGGAGCTCGACACGAAGAACACGGCACCAAGAGGAGTTGGCGCCGTGGGTGACAGTGGCAAGGGGACGGTGGCAGTTCACTTCATTTTTTCAATCGTTTTTCACCCATCCAGGCTCTGATTCTCATGCAAATACATGCAAAAAGCATAAAATGAACAAAGAAAACAAAAACAAGAATCAAGGAATGTTTAAAATCGAATTAAACATGTAAATTTGGAACCTACACCAGTTATTTGAGGCAATGTTAATGGCAAAAACAAACTAACATCCTGGAAATAAGCATTCAAGAGATTTCTAACCAATTTGATTTATGGACTTTGACACATAAGCAATTAAACTAATTAATCCACTTATTATTAATTTCATGGCAATTTTGTATTTAAATCTAGCATGGCAATTTTATGGATAAAATTGGCAAAATCTAACATACACCTTGTTGGACTATTGCCCTTTCAAACTCCTTTATTTTGACTCTGACAATCAACTATGAGTATTCTAATCTTGTTAATAAGTGTGTAGGAACTCATAGCAACAATCGGAAGTCGATTCGGAGCCTTCTAGCGAGAATCAAGTTTTTGGACCTCAAGCTGTCCAGCTGTAATAACCCGAAAATTTAAGAGTTAAAATATAGCCACGTGTCTAATATTTTATTAGACGGGAGTAGGTAAATTAAATTTAAAGATAAATTTGATTTACAAGTGTCCCTAAATTTTTATTATGGCTATAGGATTACAAATTTAAATTTTTATAATTTAAATTTGATTAACCATATAGTTAACGGTGATAATATGGATTTATGAATTGGGTGCAGAATAATTCATAAGTCCCTAGCGAATATTTTTGGTGCTAATATTCGCGAAATATTTTAAAAAGGTTATCGTGAAAATTTGATAAAATTTGGAAGCAATACTTTTATCAAGCGCAGTTAATGCGGACTTAATAAATCGAAAATGATTTATTAAGAATAAAATATAAGTCGGATGGGAATAAAAATTATATTTTTATTCTTTCTATATTTTATTAGATTTTTGGTAAAATTTTCACGAAATTTGGAAATCGTTTCCGTTTAGGCTACGGACGACTAGTTTAAAAGTTGGTTTAAAGTGCATGATTGAGCTAGTACTAAACAGCACTTTAGCCATTTAAGTATATATATGTTATAAGTTGTAAGAAATGGACACAGCAAGTCCATTTCTTCATTGCAGCAAATAAAAAGGAGCTGCTTCAGTGCGACGAAAATTAGGGTTCCGCGCCGTTCGATCTGTTTCTCGATTCTAACTCAATTTTTTCAACGATTACTCACGTAATCGAGGTATTATATCCGTATTAAACGTTTATTTCGATTTATTTCGAATATAAACTCGTTTATAAACGGTTACCGTATCAAATTATCGTTTTAAACGTCCGTATTGAATTTGAATTGTGTATACGATATTATTGGACGTTAGAATAGCGTTTTGGAAGTTTTAAGCAGGACGGGAGGTCCCGGAATTGAAATTCCGGGGCTGTGCGATTGCACAGCGCACAGCGAGCTGTGCGACCGCACAGCATAGTGTGCGGACGCACACTATGCTGTACGGGCGCACAGCATCAGCTGTGCGGACGCACAGCTTTGAAATGCTGTGCGACCGCACAGCTGCAACTGTGCGACCGCACAGTGCTTCTGTGCGGGCGCACAGCTGCCTCGACGAGCAGTCGGGGGTTGATTTTCTTCCGTCTTTTGGGGGACTTTCCGGGGGCGATTCCGACGTGCTTTCACCTAATAACCCGAGGTGTTTTCCAACCGAACCTAAAACATTTTTAATAAATTTTTTTAAACCAAAGTTAATTATTTAAAAACGATAACTTGTGTTAGAAGAAAGTGAAAAGGTTTTATAACCTAAATCTAAAGACTTTTAAAAGGAGATTTTAAAAGTAAAGTTAAACGTTTATAATGGACTTTAAAAGAGTTAAAGTCAACGTTTAAATGGTTTTAAAGATTTAGCAATCAGTTTTGCTAAATACTTAGTATATGACCGAGAATTGTTTTGACAATTAGGTCTATACTATAAATGGTTTTCTTTAGGTATTGCGATACCTAAAATAACTTCTAGAGAGAAGTTAGAACGTTTTCTCAAAACGAGAATTTGTAATATGATTTTAAAAGAAAATAGACCATAAGTGCTATATGTTTAAATGATTATATGTTTGACCTAGATCTGGGTTTAAGGACCTAGAAATTTTATAGGAAACACATATTGATGTATTTTATCCTGTTTGCTTTGTGTGTTTAGTCCGACCAGCTAGCGAGCAGTCTGACCACAACCACAGAATTAAGTTCCAGACCTAGCGGTGTTTGTGAGTTCATTTGTTTACTTTTGAATATTAGTATTTAATTGTTTTTAAATCCATAAATCGCACTAAGTATGAAACTTAGCCAAGGAAGATCCACTGAAACGAGCTATCTATTGGGCAACAATAGGACTGTGTGATCACCGGTATTAATGAACTAGATGAGAGGTAAATATTATAAGCATACATACTGAGATTAGGTTTTTAGCCAGATGCTTGCTAAGCGGCTTAAACCTAATGGGTTGTCCTGAGGTGGCAGTGATTTAAGTTCCGGCCCAGCAACCCTATACAGAGTCAAGATGGTTGTGATACATATGTATACAACACATCCTGTATTAATCAAGAGTTGTGCATATGCATTATATATATGATAGCATTATAACGTAAACAGGACTAGGGTTTCATTTGGATCGAGCACTTGTAATATTTTTATATACCGATATTTTGTATATATGCGATTTTGGTATTTAACTGTAAACTTATCTACTCACTCATAAATATTTATATTTCTGACCCCGTTGTTATTTATCATTTTTCAGGTACCTAGCTACCGGGTTTGGTCGAGCTTCCACCCTTTTCCATCAGGGAAGCTTATATTGTTGTTATATTAATAACACTTTGAACTCTTAGATGCTGCAATAGTGTATATAGGTTTGATATGCCTGTGGCCACGTCATGGTTCCTCTGTCTATATACTCTGATAGGAACCTGACTTTGTCTAGTTCTAATAAGTGGCTACTTTATTAGGCATATGGTGTTTATGGTGTCCCCTACAGGTGGGCCAAGCTTCATGTCTTTGGTCTGCAAAGACACTGTGTATAGTTTAGCTGGCCTTACGTTTGTGTGCCTGCTATGCATGTTTTTAAATATGTTTGATATAACGCTTTGAAAAGAAAAGTGTTCGATATATTTTATTAAACATATTGTTTGGGTGCGCGGTTTGAGACAGGGCTGCCTGCGAGGCAAGGCACGTGAGCCAAGTCCCTGTACCACTGCACCGGTTTTCAGAAATGCGCGTTGGTCAGAATAACTAGGGTTATTCAACCAGCATTTTTGAAAACGCGATTTCGCTTATATAAATAGTTTCAGAATGTGTTTTCCACGTTAAACGGAAAAAAAATTATTTTAACGGTGTTTTCTGAAAACGGGTCGTACGCGATGTACGATCTAGATTTATATTTGCAAAAAATTTATAGAGGTTTTAGGCTTGCTACGAGTTTCGGAACAACCATTCCCATTCCTTAGCGCCGGTCTCGGCTCGAGTTTCGAGGCGGAAATCGGGTCGTGACAAGTGTGGTATTAGAGCAATGTTTTAGGACTTGAATGTCCGAGGTATTGTTGCTGATATTTGTTAAGTAGAGGTACTAGAAGTCATAAGAATTCCCAGTGAACTATTGCAGCAACATAGGATTCGAGTCATGTCTTGATCAATTGTCAGTTATTGAATACAATCAGCTATAGATAGCAACTATACATGTGTGTAGTGTGTATTGATGTTTTGATCAGGAACACATGAGTTGTTCTTGTGTTCGAGACATGTTATAACTGATGGAACATGTGAGATGTTCCTAAGTTTGAAACATGTACAATCATGGAGCGGAATGGTCAGAACAGATGACCATTACTCGAGGAGAATGGTTTTGTTTGAACACAGGACAAAGCGAAGATTTCCTCTGAATTTTGTTCGAGAAAATAGTTAGATTTTCTCTGAATTGTGTTTGATTGTTATGTGATTTTTCTATAACTATTACATACGGTACTTATGCTGAAATTTCATGTGTTTCAGTATGTCTGGGCCTAGTAGAGCTCATACGCATGTGGAGTCTGATCCACATAATATACCAGGTTTGCCTGTTATACCTGATACATCTGTTCCCATAGAGGCTGTTGACTCAACATCAGCATGTGACATGGACATATGGGAGGATGCTATTGGAGTAAAGGAATTAGAGAGAATGTTGAATGAAGACATAAACAGTACTGGAAATAGCCATAGCTCTGTGTCTGAATCGACTGCTACATCAGCTTATCTAGGATTTAAGGTAAAAGAGTTCTTAGCTGAGGTGGACCCTCTAAGGAGGGTTCAACAGCAAATAAGACACTCGCCGAATCAGTCGTGGGGATACGTGAGCGAGTGGGAGGTGCAAGAGAACCAAAGTTTGGATAGGCTGAGGGATTATATGGACAAGTATACTAGGGAAGATTTGAATGTGGAGGCATATACTGTTGAGTTTATGCGAAGAAGTACCTGAGTTAGTTTGTGATGGTGAGGAAGTTGCGAGTAGGTACGTCAAAGGTTTAGGGCCTGAGTTCGAGGAACTCATGGCGGTAAAGTCAGATTCTGTAGCATATCTGGCTGGGCGTGCGAAGCAGATAGAGAGTAAGTTGAGGAGGAATGACATACCCCTCCAGCCGTACTATTACACCAAACCTGAAGAACCTACTGCTACATTTCCTAGGGTAGGAAACTCTGGACCCGCGAGGCACTACAACCCTATTTTGTTCCCCGAGGGGGAAAGGATAAGGGAAAACTGAAATTTCGCGGAGGGCGAGGTAAAGGCCCGATGATTCGTGAGGCGTTTCCGTCTTCGTGATCATCGTCAGGTAATGTTTAGTTATGTGTTTAATGTTTAAGTTAGTATGTTTATGTGTTTTCAATATCATGTTAGAATTGGAAAACATAAACTACAAATATAAATCATATCCTTAAACAAAAAGAAATACACATATAAGTAAACATTAAAGCTAAATAATATATGAGAATTGATAAGTTATGGATGTTAGAAACGTGCATCCTTAAAATAGAAATCAATAATTATTGATAAACAACCAAATGATGTGAAGCAATAATAATCCTAAAGTGAGGATAAATTATTAGGATTAAGAAACTTGAAATGTTACGGAGAAGTAATTTGAAAGAAGCTTACAAGTGAGTATTGCAGTTTTGTTTTAAAAGAATGTATTATTGTGCTCAGATGCATCATGAATGCACATTGCAACAATCACTATAGAAAAAGGAATACTTGAATTCCATATACCTATATAAAATGATTTTGTTAGGACATGCATCATGTATATTGTATATCAAAGAGAAAGAGAATTGTATAGCAACTCTTTGGGGATGAGAGATGTCATCATCCTGAGCCACAATTGTACAAAAGTTTTAAAATGTGAATTGTTAGATTCACAGTTTTGAAGAGATGAATTTAAAGAAAATCCAGCTGGTACACACATATACTTGTGTATGTGGGTGAATATGTGTATATGCACATATGTTTGAAATGATTGGTTTGAAAAACCATTTGTTTATAAAACAAAATTTTTGTGAAATAAATTGTTGAGAAACAATTTGTTTACAAAACAAACTGTATTTGTTTTAAAATGTAAGCATACCCGAACGAAAGCTCTGTAATAATGTCAAGGTAGGATTCAAGATAGCAAAAATAAGATGTTGTGATTTTTATTGTTCATAATAAACAATAAAGATCTGGATTCTAATGTTTTATTCCGAAACATAAGAAATTACTAAGGATTGATAAGAGTAGGAAGTGAGAATTTACATTCTTACTCTAAGATAGACTGAGATGTAAGTCTAGTGATGGACTTTTATGATAAATAAAAGTTCGAGAATAGATAATAGAAGATAATTGCGATTAAGATAAGAGAGAGTAGGATCTAATTAAACACAACTCGGTTAGTTTGACTTCAAGTAACTGTCGGTGAACAAAGTCATACACATGTGTTTAATTAAAATGGATCTGAGATTGGTCTTACAGACAGAGCAGATGTCAGTAATGGAGATATCTCTTAAATCCAAACGAGTGGTTAGATAAACAAAAAATTTATAAGTTTGAGAGGAGTAAACCTCAGCACTTAACCAATAAACAACAACGAAATAATTAATTAAAAGAAAGATGATGAAAAGGAAAATAATTTTCAGAACCAAGTAGTTACACTACTAGTTCTGACTTGAATAAAGAGAGTCGTTGATTATGTTAACGACTGACAGACTTTGTGAAGTCGTGTCAAAGAAGGTATTCATTAATAAATGATTATTAATTATTTAATGAATAAATAATATACTTAAACAGTATAATAAACCTTGGATTAACATAGATGGAAATGTTATCAAGGTTAGAAAGAAATAAAAATAGTGAACTGAAGGAGTAAGTTTCAGATGTTATCTGGAACTAACAGAGTATAGTAAAACCCCATTAACTAGAAATCGAACCGTCAGATCGGTTTGATATTGGGATAGGATAATCCCAGGACGGTTATCTAAGTTTTAACCGTTGCGATCGACGAACGGAGAGGAATATGATGCTTGGAGATGAAGGTGAGGTTGTGAAACTTGCGTGAAATTTTGGGAGTGAGTCAAAAGTGCAAGTGATCACGATAATAAGTATAAACTTTAGTTAACTTGGAATTATCAACATAAGCTCCATATATGTATAAAAAGAATTTGAAAACTGTATTGAGACAGTAATTTCAAAAGATGAAAATTCCGAGAACCGAGCCATATGACTGTGAAGTCTAGGCTGACTGGTAACAGAATATACATGTTGTATACATGTATTTTGACTGTCGGGTCAGAAATGCATAATGTATGGCCGACTAAAAGTGGAAAATATTTAATAAACATTTTGTTTAAATGTAAAATGTTTTGAAAATGGAGCTAAAGTTGATAGTCAGTTAATTAAATATGATAGTAACAGCTATAGTACAGTTATGAAAACTGTTAGCTGTGAACAAGGATGTTATGTATGTGAAGGAAGTCAAAAGGTGTTTCATGGGAGATAGTTAGGTTATAACCATACCCACACCTATGCAACCACAATTCTGCAAGAGAGAAGATCAGTTACCCAATCTGTAACAGGAAGTTACTATAGATTGAGGAGTAAATAAAAGGACATTCTATACAAGGTATAGAGATGTAAGAAAACTAAAAGGTGAGTAGTTAGTTTATGAAATAGTAATCATAAAACATACTAAAAGTCATCTCAATAATAAGATGAGCCATAAACAAACAACTAAAATTGAAAAGAAAACAAAAGAAAGGAAAATCAAATAAATGAGAATGTGTGACAAAGGTGGTATACTAAAAGAGGAGTTATCGGAAGCTAGCAAAGGTAACCTAGTTTTATAATTAACTCTGGAGTAAGTTAAATGGTATTAACTTATTCCTACCTATTTGGATCGCTTAGGAAGAAAGAGATTAGAGACTAGTCCTTGAAATGCGTTGCAGGACGCTAAACTAAGGAGTATAAGATGTTCTATACAAGTTATAGGATCAAGAGAAATATACAAAGTGGATAATCTGTTTGTAGAACGGAAGTTCAAACAGATGATAAGAACAACAGCGAAGAAGAGAGATATGATTGAAGATGACAGTCAAAATGGTGCTATGCTTTCCAAAGCATGAAGTGAGATTAAGTATAAGTGAAATTTGAATTATAAGTAAAAAGAAAGTATATGTAAATTCGAGGACGAATTTATATAAGGGGGAGAGAATGTAATAACCCGAAAATTTAAGAGTTAAAATATAGCCACGTGTCTAATATTTTATTAGACGGGAGTAGGTAAATTAAATTTAAAGATAAATTTGATTTACAAGTGTCCCTAAATTTTTATTATGGCTATAGGATTACAAATTTAAATTTTTATAATTTAAATTTGATTAACCATATAGTTAACGGTGATAATATGGATTTATGAATCGGGTGCAGAATAATTCATAAGTCCCTAGCGAATATTTTTGGTGCTAATATTCGCAAAATATTTTAAAAAGGTTATCGTGAAAATTTGATAAAATTTGGAAGCAAAACTTTTATCAAGCGCAGTTAATGCGGATTTAATAAATCGAAAATGATTTATTAATAATAAAATATAAGTCGGATGGGAATAAAAATTATATTTTTATTCTTTCTATATTTTATTAGATTTTTGGTAAAATTTTCACGAAATTTGGAAATCGTTTCCGTTTAGGCTACGGACAACTAGTTTAAAAGTTGGTTTAAAGTGCATGATTGAGCTAGTACTAAACAACACTTTAGCCATTTAAGTATATATATGTTATAAGTTGTAAGAAATGGACACAGCAAGTCCATTTCTTTATTGCAGCAAATAAAAAGGAGCTGCTTAAGCTTCTCAGTGCGACGAAAATTAGGGTTCCGCGCCGTTCGATCTGTTTCTCGATTCTAACTCAATTTTTTCAACGATTACTCACGTAATCGAGGTATTATATCCGTATTAAACGGTTATTTCGATTTATTTCGAATATAAACTCGTTTATAAACGGTTACCGTATCGAATTATCGTTTTAAACGTCCGTATTGATTTTGAATTGTGTATACGTGATTATTGGACGTTAGAATAGCGTTTTGGACGTTTTAAGCAGGACGGGAGGTCCCGGAATTGAAATTCCGGGGCTGTACGATTGCACAGCGCACAGCGAGCTGTGCGACCGCACAGCTTTGAAATGCTGTGCGACCGCACAGCTGCAACTGTGCGACCGCACAGTGCTTCTGTGCGGGCGCACAGCTGCCTCGACGAGCAGTCGAGGATTGATTTTCTTCGGTCTTTTGGGGACTTTCCGGGGGCGATTCCGACGTGCTTTCGCCTAATAACCCGAGGTGTTTTCCAACCGAACCTAAAACATTTTTAATAAATGTTTTTAAACCAAAGTTAATTATATAAAAACGATATAGTCTATCCATCACGGGTGCTACACTTAAGTCGCGGGCGCGACACATCTTGTAGCGGGCGCGACATTCAACCCAATGAAACCCTAATCGACTGTTGGAGGCATCACGGGCGCTATATCCTTGTCATGGGCGCGACACATGTGACTGTTGGTTGCCCAACAGATAGATTCTAGCTGTCCCAGTCAGAAGTTGCCATGTGTCAAAGAGCCATTCAAAATCTGCTGATCTATCAAATATCGCGGGCGCGACAAACCTATCACAGCCGCGACCGAGCTGTTTTCTGCAAAGTTTTTTTTTGTTTGTTTGTGCTTTGCTTGTAGATTGCTTTGGGTATAAATTTAAACCCATTTTCAATGTTTCAAGAAAAATGACTTCCAAACCTTGAAACTATAAACATACAAATTTAAATTACATTCGTTTTGTTATAGTTTTGGAGTAAGCTTGTAATCTCCTAAATCATTGAATGTTAGAGTTTAGCTTTGGAAAATCTCATAGTTGGTGTTTAGCTAAAAAGCACTAAGTTTGAAGTTAGCTTAGAAAACTTCTTGTGATTTCCTTTTAGTGGATCCTAAATCTCAATCCTTAATTGATCAGTGGAGTAGGATCGATTTGTGATCCGAACCACTCTAAATCTCTTGTGTCAATCCTCTAAACTCTTAACTTCATTTAAATTCTTAATTCAACTTTTAAAGAATTTAAATCTTTCGATTCACAAGTAATAACCCAGTTTGACATACCCCATAAGGTCTTTCAATTGGTATCTGAGCTTTGTGCTCTTCATTTTGCTTAATTGCTAGATTTTTCGATCAAAAATGGCAACCGAAATTTTTTTCATCTCTCAAATCTTTTCTTTATAGGTCAAATTACAAAATATGGAAATATATGATGGAAAGTTATCTTGATATTCAAGGGGTAGATCTTTGGAGTGTTTTCTTGAGGGGATGGACACATCCAATTGATAAAGATGGAGATCCTTTGAAGAGAGAATAATGGTCTAAAGAACAAGTGAAGGAGAATGCCATGAATAGAAAAGCCATCACTACCCTCCTTTCCTCAATCTCTTGAGAAGAACAAGGTAGAATTCAACATTTGAATTGTGCCAAGAAAATGTGGGAAACTCTAGAGAGCTATTATGAAGGTACAAATCAAGTGAAGTCGAAGAAGCTTGAGTTGCTTCTTGGAGAGTATGAAGGCTTCAAAGGCTTGCCTAACGAAGATGTTTCTATGATGACCCCAAGGTTTCTTGGGATTGTTTCTAATCTTGAGTAACTTGGAAATTCCTTCAACCTCAAGGAAATCAATGGTAAAATCCTAAGATCCCTTCCTATTCTTCTATGGCAACCTAAGATAACCGCCATTAAAGAAACTCATGACTTGTCTATCTTGAAGACGGATGAGTTGATTGGCAAGCTACTACTCCATGATATGTCTTATATCAAGAACATTCAAGAGGAGATGTCAAGGAAGAAAAATGTTTCTTTCAAGGCCTTACAAAGTGCTATCCACCTTGAATAAAGCAAGAAGGAAAGCAATGAGAAAGAAATCTTGAGGCTCACAAGGAGAGTGAAAGAGCTGAAGAGCAAGGGAAAGGGCAATCATGAATGATCCTCCTCTTCAAGGAAGAGTTCAAAAGGGGGGGTCCAAGGCTTCTTGAGATGATGATTCTCAATCCAAATGTGAAAGCCACCATGATGCTAACCTATGCCTTATGGCATTTGAGGAGGAACCAACACTTGAGGTAACCCCCCAATGTTTTCTATCATGGGATGGTATTGGTGTTAAATCACATGATGCATGCTCAAATGTTAAAAATGATATTATTGTTGATAATGATGCACATGATGATGATGATGTTTATAACATGCTTGATGAACTAGTAATTAATTGTGGCGATTATAATGCCAAGATGCTATCTTTTAAAAATGAAGCTTTAAAAGCTAAAAATGAAATGCTTATTTCAACTAAAAAATTTCATGAGCTCAAATTGTCTAATGAAGATCTCAAGTCATATTTAGAATTTATCCATAAGCAAGGTTTAAATGTTGATAACTTGCTTAAGGAAAATGATAAACTAAAGAATGAAATTATTGAATTAAAAGATTCATTTTCAAGATTTTAAAAATGGAAGGAAAATTTGAATACAATTCTTGTATCTCAAAGATGCTCAACCATAAAATTTGGACTTGGCTATAATCAAAATGATTCTAGTTCTAATGGACTAAATTTGTGAAGTCCATTTTGCCTCAAACTTCTTCCATAAAAGTTCCTCCTAAATTGGTCAAACCAATCAAGGCAAAGAAGGTGCATGCTCAAGCTCCTAGGCCCAAGCCATTCTTGGCTTAAAAGGCTAAGAGAAACAAGGGTACAAAACCTTTTAGACATGTCTATGCTTCTCAATATATTCACAAATGGAACAAGAAGACTAGAAAGAACTCTCATGTTCATGCATCTTCAAATGTCAAATCATGTTCATATGCTTGTGCTTGTTATGAGACATCTAGAGCCAAGACACCTCAAATACAATCAAATGTGAACCATAGAATTCAATGATTTTATTGTATGAAATATGGTCACGCTAATATTCATTGCTATGTGAGAAAAATTCAATTAAGGTTAATCCCTTTGAACTATTCAAGCATTGACTTTCAAGGACCCAAAGTTGCTTACGTACCTAAGTGATTTACTTTGTAGGTACACTTGATGTCCATTAAATCAAATTCAAAATCATATGGTGGATAATCAAGGAGGAAGGATGCATTCTTTGAGCATCAAATGACGTTTTTGAAAAATGGCAAGATAGGTAAAAATCGTATCAAAATATATGTGTGTTTAAATTTGATTTTTAAATCTTTTAAACATAGATTTCTTTTATGCCATGTTTTTTCAAAATTGTTGTTTTGAGGGGGAGAATTAAATTTTTCAAATCTTATTCTCCAAAAGCTTTGATATGCCTTAAAACCGTTTTTAATGATTGAACTTTGCCTTGGTATAATTCAATTGATGAATTATTGCCTATTTTTTTATCATTTAAATCAAATTAGTTCATTTAATTGAGTTTTAGGCTTGATACATATCAAATTAGTGCCTTACGCCTCAATCGAATGACAAACTAAAATTTGTTTTCAAAATCTCTTTCAATTAGCTTCTTTGTCCATGTTTTAAACATGCTTTTATTCTTTTTGTGCTTGACAAAGGGGGAGAACTTTATATGCTCAAATTGCTAAGTATTTTTGAAAATTTCTTACTTATGCCTTACATATTGCTTTTATCTTATGTGCATATAGTGAGGGAGAGCCAAAATCAATTTGTCTCTTATTTATCTTAGCCATTTTAGCATGTTGATTGTCAAACTCAAAAAGGGGGAGATTGTTGGACAATTGTCCTTTCAAACTCCTTTGTTTTGACTTTGACAATCAACTATGAGTGTTCTAATCTTGTTTGTAAGTGTGTAGGAACTCATAGGAACAATCGGAAGTTGATTTGGAGCCTTCTAGCGAGAATCAAGTTTTTAGACTTCAAGCTGTCCAATAGCATATCGTGGATGCTACAGCTTATCCATCACGGGCGCTCGTGACACATCTTGTAGCGGGCGCGACATTCAACCTGATGAAATCCTAGTCGAACGTTGGAGGCATCACGGGTGCGATATCCTTGTCACGGACGCGAGACATGTGACCTTTGGTTGCCCAACGGATAGATTGAGTTGTCCCAGTCAGAAGCTTCCATGTGTCAAAGATCCGTTGAAGATCTGCTGATTTGGAAAATATTGCGGACTTGACAAACCTATCACGGCCGCGACCGAGCTATTTTATGCAAAGTTTTTTTGTTTGTTTGTGCTTTACTTGTAGATTGCTTTGGGTATAAATTTTAACCCATTTGCAATGTTCAAAGAAAAATGATTTCCAAACCTTGAAACACAAACACACAATTTTAAATTACATTAGTTTTGTTGTAGCTTTGGAGTAAGCTTGTAAACTCCTAAATCATTGTAAGTTAGAATTTAGCATTGGAAAAAATCAACCCTTGTAAGTTAGAGATTAGCTTTGGAAAATCTCATAAATGGTGTTTAGCTAAAAAGCACTAAGTTTGAAGTTATCTTAGAAAATGATGGATACACCACCAGAATTGTACACAAGACCCACATAGGTGGCGTTGGTCACTGACTCAGAGACAAGCCGGAAGTCACTGACTCAGAGACATGTCCGAAGTCACTGACTCAGTACGCAGTGTTACCAGAAGACCAGATAAAGCCCTTATCCCGTGAAATCAGGGATCAGGACGGATTTTACCTAATCTTAACAAGAAGATGAACTCAAATCAGTAACAAGACTCATACTACAATGCAATGACTATCTATATATATTAATGGACCTAGGTCAGGTAAAGGACACTTTTATATTACTCGTATTCACTCTAAACTCTTATCAATTCAGTCTATCTGACTTAGGCATCGGAGAGTGTTCGAGCCAACACCGGCTCGAATCCTTCTAACCTATCTTTTCTGTGTAGATTGAAGATCACACTCAGACCGGCCACATCAAGACCGGATCCAGCATCACCAGAACCATCAGAAAACTTCTTGTGAATTCCTTTTAGTGGATTCTAAATCTCAATCCTTGATTGCGTAGTGTAGTAGGATCGATTTGTGATCTGAACCACTCTAAATCTCTTGTGTCAATCCTCTAAACTCTCAACTCCATTTAAATTCTGAATTCCGCTTTTAAAGAATTTAATTCTTTCGATTCACAACTAAAAACCTGGTTTGTCATACCTCATAGAGTCTTTCACACCTTAAGTTAAGTAATTACAACAATTATAGACATGTTTGTGGCATACATTCATGACAAATATACATGGAAAATCAAAGGAAATCAATAGAGGATCCTCAAAATTACCAGTCTGAGTCCTTAGCTTGCTTGTTGGCAAAGTGGATGTGGAATCCATCTTTGAATTCTGTGCTTGCGCTGCGTTCTTGGAGAATTAACGCTTGTTTTAGTGTTTATGACTGGGAATTGGTGCAATTTAGTGTGTGTGTGTGGTGGGGAATTCGGCTAGGGCTTATTTTTCTAGCTAGGGTTTTCGAAATTTGTGGTGTTTCTAGGGTTTGTGTGCCACCTTTTGGGTTATGATTGCCACCTTTTGCCAGGTTGGCTTAAGGCTGTATTTATAAGGGTGGATTATGGTTAGGGTTTAGCTTAAGGTTTAATTACAGTCTTATCCTTCTAGGGTTTGGATTAGGTTTAAAGAAGTGTTAAATTATAAGCTTTAGAGATTAGGATTAGCTTTTAATTAATTAATTAGAATTTTCCTTTTAATTTTCGGATTTTAGCTTGCTAGCTAAGTAAATAGGTGCTAAAAGTCATTTTAGGTGCCTATAAGTGTCAAAAAAGGCTCATGGGACCCTATGAATTTGGGTATGGTCAATTTCAGTTCGTAAAACTTGCAAATTAGTCCAATTTTTGGACTTGGACTACAATCTCTTTAGATTTTTATAGGCTATTTATGGCTAATTACGATTTTATCCTCCAAGTTTGCAGCTTTGCACCGATTATGCCTGCTTGAATTCCAGCAAGAAAATACTTAGCTCGTCACCCGGATGAATTTCTATGGAAATCATCATTGGACGCTTCAGTTCCTTATCACTTTTTACTTGTCCGAAAAATAGGTGTCTACAGTGGCTCTTTGTTTGATCGACTGGTGTGTCCGAAAAATAGGTGTCTACAATTATTGTCTACAGGGACTCATCTCGAGATCTAAATGAAAGTTGAAGATGGTATTGCGGACTATAAAAATGTAAAATGTATTTGGAAAACGAGCAATGTTAAATAAACGTTTTTAATAGCCGAAGTGGGCTAGTAAAGCAAGTTGAAACAAGTTAGAGTTAATTGTTTTAATTAATCAAATACGATTTTGATTAACATATGGTCTAATAAAAAGGATGTTTTAAGATGTTATTGCAAATAATTCGATACGAGAACGACGAGTTACGTATATATATTAAACATTAAACTCTAATCGATATAATTGATTATAAATAGAAAGTTTTATTAGATTTCCTAACGAAATAATTATATATTAGACTCGACGAACTATCGGGCTACGGACTTGACAAATCAAAGGAGCTTGACGAGGATCAACATTATCTTATTTATTAAGGGTTGATAGCGGACACTGTGAGTTGCATTTTACTTTCGCGTATTATTTATAAAAGCTATTTTCATATATGATGAGTATTATTATAATCAAATACATCGCATTAATATGATTTGATTGAATGATATGTTGCTTAATTGATTATTTTGAATGCAAGAATCTAGTGTGCGATCCCAAGAAACTAACTACCTATTGGGTGTCAATAGGCTGTGTGATCACCAGTAGTTGAGTCAGTCTAGCGTGTCTAGATTTTCATTGAGATTATGAAATGCGCATATGATATTGAGTATGAAAGCTGGATTATGAATGATAGATACTAGTTTGAACTAGGTGGAACTATCTCGGGACCCACATCTAGTGGGTTGAACTCGGTTGAACTATCTCGGGACCCACAACTTGGGATTAAGCAGTGGCATGAGTTAACTCGGTTGAACTATCTCAGGACTATGCCACGTAGTCGCGGTTGAACTCGGTTAAACTATCTCGAGACCTGACCACTTAGATTGAAATGATTTGATACAATTACACGATACAGATAAGATGTGTTAGGAGTTAAGTCTAGGGTTTCGATCGGATCTATCGCTTGAGAACGTTACATTATTTTCTTATGTTATGTATCGATCTATATATGTTTTGAGCATGCGATGTTATGTTTTTTCTAAATACCGTTAGTAATGTACATACTCACTCAGTATTTCCCAATATACTGACCCTCCCACATTGTTGTCTTTCAAGTTCGGAGTCGAATCAGACAGACCATTTCCTTTGTGTCGGGATTTGCTTGACTTACACAAAGTACGAATCCTGATAGAGCTGCAGTAGTCCGTAGGTGTCTGTATATGATTAGAATTTTGGAGTTAAACGGTATTTTAAAATTGTAAACTTTGATACGAGATAAACAAGTTAATTATATTATTTAAAGATGTTTTCTGGTACGCTTTATGAATTATAATATATCTTAATTGCGCAAAATTTATAGTAATTTTAGGATTCTATGGGATTGGAGCTACCACTCCCATTCCCTAGCCCCGGTCGCGGCTCAATAAATTGGTCCGTGACACCTACTCTCAGACAGATGCAGAGTAGTCCAGTTACGGGGGGCATGGGATTAGGAGCATGCGCCTCAAACGGTAATGCCCAGGCTAGGGCATTACCAAACCACCAGCTAGCGAGTACCTCTAGTGGTGGGCAATATCCTTGTTGTTTGCCAAACAGTGAGTTTTTTATTTGAGAAGAATTGACCTACCTTGTCAATTATTGTCAAAGAAGGGGAAAACTGTAGACACCTATTTTTTGACAGATAAAAAATGACAAGGGACTGAAATGTCCAGTGATGATTTTCTGAGAAATTTATATGAGTGGCGAGCTTGTGGTCCGCTTAATTGGATTCAAGCTAGTCAGGTCCATGCACAATTGCAAACTTGATGGATTGAAACATAATTAGTTACAAGTAGCCTATAAAAAACCAAAAATATTGTGATCTAAGTCTAAGTTCCCTTAAGTTGTCCATACTCAAACCCTTAAGTTCCCAAAAGTCATTTTTGATACTTCTGGGCACCAAAATAGACTTTTAGTGCCCCTTTGCTTAGCATGTAAGCAAAAATCCGAATTTTAATTAATTAATCCTAATGATAATAGTAAAAGCTAATCCTAATCCTAAAATTCAATCACTTCACACTCTTTCACCTCTCATGTACATCTACAACTCTAATCAACAAACTCCTAACATAACTTAGACTCTAGCTAGCACCCCTCCCCCCTAATCTAACCTTTATAAATAGGACTCTTAATTGATCTATCCAGAGGTGGCACACATACCCCAAAAAATAGACAATAAACATTAATTCTCTTGTGTTGGCCGAACCAACCCCCCGCCCCCCACACACACCAGTCGATCAAACAAAGCTAAAATTCTCCAATCACTCAAGAACGCAATGCTGTAAATTGATTCGAAGCTGGATTCCACATCCGAATCACCAGAAAACGAGTTAAGGACTCAGAACGGTACTTCTAACGACCCATTATACTCTTTCATCACTTTTTACATTATTTATTTAGAAATTCTATAATCAATGTCCTAAATTACATGTTTAGGCTGTTTTGCTGAGAATTCCATATACTATGTTGTTGTTATAACTGCCATGTTCTTGAGCTTTTGATATAATTTCCATGAAACTGACTTAGAAACATGTTTATAGGCCGTTTATACACGTTTTATATCATCACATATTGAAATTGTTTACTTTTAATGCTTAGAATGCATGCATGTAGCTTAAATTACTATAATTTTCATGATTGTTATACTTGTTGTGTTTTTAGTTATTTTTCCATGACTTGAAATCAGTTTAGAAACATATATTTAGGGTGTTTAATTTTCTTTTAGACAATACGTTTCAATCCCAGTATGTTTTGGAATGTTTCCTTTACGTTTTGATCATTTTTAAGCGTATTTGCATGAAACCTTACCGAAACGACGAGTCCCTGCAACCCAGCCATGACGGCGTCGCCGCCACCTTTCCATGGTGCCAGCGTGCCTTTAAATGGCGCCTCCACCACTCCTTATGGCGCCATGGTGGTTCCCTGTTCTTGATCCTAAAACGTTCCCAAATCTTTTAATTTAGATTCAATCGTATTTTGTGTTTTCGGGTTCGTTTGAACTCAAAATTGGGCCCTGTTTGATCCCACGGACTTGTAATTAGTTCTAGGACGCATTTGTAATCAGTAATGTGTTAATCCTAATTTGTATTGGGTCTCGAAACCCAAGATTGTAATCTGCCATGACATCGGGACCTCGAAGCCTAAGCCAAACGAAACTAGAATATTCCAAACGCAATTATGGGTACATCTAAACTCGAAATCAACCCGACTTATACCAGTGGAACTGTAGCAATAAGACGAAGAACTTCCATGTTCAATCCGAAGCTAGATTCTAACCACATCGACTTCCAAAACAACAAACGAGTATCAAACACTCTGGATCTACAAAGTTTAAAAGTATTTCTAACCTTATATGTATATCTCATGCACGTGTGTATGATTATATCGTTTGAATCTCTTTCCAAAGCATTATCAAATCCAGTATTAACATGCTAATGAACCTAAGCATGTTAACTTATTAAATCCAGGATGACCTATAAATCATAGGTTATGTTATGAAAATATAATAGTAGTTGTATAGGTATTCCAGATGATTAAAATAAAATGGTAAAGATCCACCATTGCCTGATACATGATGAAACCATCAGGATTAGATGAATGCTTAGTAATACATGTTACATGTTTCACATGCCAGCCCCAAATCGAGTCATATGTGTGTCATACGTGTTTACTGCTTTCAAACGTGTTTACTTTTCAATATTATATCTACTGAACTGCATGATTGTTGAGATAAGATAACCAGATATGTCATATAAATAAAAATACGGTTGATAAGCCAAGTACAAGAGTTTCGGTAAAATGTCCACGAACATAGTCTTTTGATCTGATGTACGATAATCTCACCCATAAGCGATTGATGTTATCTTGTCGGTAAAAAAAATATTTTCTAGCCGAATGGCCGCTCCGCTCACAGTAATATAATAAATGAAGCATATTAAAAAAGGGTTTATGTCATAAAAATTCACCAACTTTACTTGTTTTCTCAATTTAATCACGTTCTTTAAAACTTCTCATAAATATACACTAACTCTCATTTTTTTTTCCAAATTCATACACGGTGCTGACGTGTCACTCATTCATTTGTTAAAAATGACTTACACCTCAGTAAATTGCACCAATGAATGAGTGTCACGCCAACACTGTGTATGAATTTATAAAAAAATGAAATTTGGTATATGTTTATGAGAAGTTTTAAAAAACGTGATTAAATTGAAAAAACAAGTAAAATTGGTGAATTTTTATGACATTAACCTTAAAAAAATGACTTGATGGTTTTAAAAGTTAAGGGTATTTAAAAGCCAGCGTTACAGTGACCCCCTTTTATTTTGGTAGATATTTGTATATATATAAAAAATGAATTTAGAATAGATATTATATTTTTAACAATAATTGTAATTTTCACCTCACATACTAAAAAATAGAAAACATACTACCAATATTTAAACTTCTTAGATTTTACTATAAAAACATATTTTTGTCATATTAATAAGTTTAATAAAAAAACTTTGTAAGAGTATATAGATCTCTCTCCTTCTGTGTGTTTTCTTTCTCTTTGTCATTTTTTCTTAGAATTGCCTCTGTCCCGCTTTGCAGTATTCAATTTTAACAAGTTTTCTTAGCTCATGGTGATTATAAAGGTTTATTTTCGTTTCATATTTAAAAATATGCTCAAGAATTTATTTGCACAATTTTTACTTTTTATTTTTCTCTCTAAAAATGTTTTTTTAATTGCATGATTTTAAAAAAAAAGATCAATAAAATTAGTTTTTAATATTAATTGTTGATGTTTGTTTTAGTTTTAGTTTTTGATATTGATTATTGATGTTTGTTTTAGTTTGGAATTAATCACAAACGACTAGTTTAGTTTCAGATCTAAAAATCCATGAAAATAACGCTATTATGCAGAAAAATAGTGTTTTGATTATATTTCATTATTATAACTGTATCATAACATTATGATAACAATATTATAATATTATAAGATAAGGGTATAATAATATTATGATAAAATTAATGATAAATTATGTAAAATATTTTCGCATTATACGGTTATAATAATATTATGATACAATTATAATAATATTGTGATAAAGTACATAAAATAATTTTGCATTGTACGGTTATAATAAAAGTATAATACAGTTTTAAAAGGTATATAATAAGTGTATGATAATTTTGCATATAAAATTATGATATTGTTATGATAATAGTAATGATACTGTTATAAAAATGTTACTTAACTATGCATAAATTACCATAAAATAATTTATACAAAAATTATGATAGAATTGTGATAAGGTTATAATATAGTATGATAGAGTTATAATAATTTATATAATAACCGAGTAAAATTATTAACTTTTAGACACAAAGAGTAAAACATAAAGTTGAAAAAGAAACGTGATGTATTTTCTATGTCGAGGTAATAAATAAAAATATTCTTAATTTTTAGGTAAATATAGTGGACGACTAAACACTGCCTATAAATTACTAGCCACCGCCTTTATTATTACCTAAATACCATTAATCTTATTTCAAATTTAAAAATAAAATATCAAATCTTCTCAGCTCATTTAAAACCCGACGAACAAATATAACGATTTGCAATAAAAATGTTGGAATCTAGCCGAGATATAGGACGGGAACCTTCGGTAAGTGATCAGTTTCGTGTTTTTGTGTTTTTTATTTTTTTTAAAAAATTATGTGCCAACGTTTTGTAATGACGCCAGCCCTTACAGAAAATTTAAAAAAAAACAATTTAAAAATGCTGATTTTTGTTAATTAAGATTGTTTTTAGTTAAAGGGTAAAATTATAATTTTTAGGGGCGGCGAATAGTAAAACCCTATTTATAATCACTATAAAAAGTGGTAATTTTGAGTTTTAAATTTTGAAAAAAAACGACACCGTGTCACCAAAAGAAGGAAGACGTCGTCATTAGATCTCAACTATCGTAAAACCCTAGTAGCCATCGTTTTGTCGTGCAACCTTATATATAATTATAAACAAACAACACTCCATTTATTTTCTATAGCTAGAGAGGAAGCACAAACAGCCTATCAGCAATGTCGAAGCGAGGTAAACAAACAACTAAAGAACCAAACTTTTTCACTAACTTAATAGACCGTTCATTAACTGATTTATTTTTGGGTATGTGTAGGAAGGGGAGGATTGGCGGGAAATAAGTTTAGGATGTCATGGGGTTTACCAGTGGCAGCCACCGTCAACTGCGCCGACAACACGGGAGCCAAGAATCTGTACATCATTTCTGTCAAAGGAATCAAAGGTCGTCTCAATCGTTTGCCTTCTGCTTGCGTCGGCGACATGGTTATGGCTACTGTTAAGAAAGGAAAACTAGATCTGAAGAAAAGGGTCATGCCTGCTGTCGACGCGTAAACCTTGGTGCCGAAAGGACGGCGTTTTCATGTATTTTGAAGGTTAAATTCTTAAATTCAATCTATTTTTTTCGTTGTTTAGCTTCGATTTTGTTGTAATTAGGTTTAACTGATGGATTATTGATGTTATTAGTGGCTATTTGTTGTTAATTGTGGATTTTGTAGCGTAGTTTTAAGTTCATTTTCATATTTTATTGATGGAGCTGCTTCCTAAATTCTAAAGTTTTAAATTTTTACAAATGCATTTAGTTTTTAAAATGCCAGTTTTGAATTGTATGATTTTCCATTTCATTTAAAAAATGTGTTTTGTATCTTGCAATGAATTTTTTTATTGGAGAAAACCAAAAAGAGCTCTATTACTCGATTGTAATAAAGAATACAACAAGCAAAACCCTACACTGCACAGAGCAACAAAGGAGACTAAACAGCTGCAGCCTACATCAAAACAAGGAAAAACTCAAACCTGCACAAGAGCTTTACATGCTCTGCACTTTACAAATGGAATCATAAATAGGAGAATTGGTTTTTACAGAACTAAACTTAGCCAGAGTAGCTAATTTAATTCTATAAATGATGTTCTCTGTAATAGGATCTTCATGACCAAAAATCTTGAAATTCCTTGATCTCCAGAAGTGATAGGTAGTAGCAGTGAAGAGAATTCTTCTCATCGAGGCTCTAGCACATTTGCCAGTAGCTTTTCTATTGAACCAGCTAACTAATCTCCCCCAGTTGCTGATATTATTAGAACAATTGCAAATAGGCAAAATCTTACTCCAGATTCTTCTAGCCAGCTCGCACTCGAAGAAGATATGCTGAACAGATTCTCTACCTCCAACACACAAAGCATAGTCATCATCTTCAGTGACTCCCCAAGCTTTCAATTTGTGTTTTGTTCTGAGCCTCTTCTTCATTATAAGCCAAAGGATAACATTGTATCTGTGAATTGAATTCTTCCCCCAAACCAGCTTGAACCAGGAGACTCATTAGAAACAGCAAAGTTCTTTTTGATATAGTTCCAAGCAATGTCTGTATCTGCATCCATAGGGTCTGGAAAATTCTAGTTCCCATTTCTCCATAAGTCAGCTAATTTAGCATCTATAGGAATGTCTGAATCCCTCATTAGAAACAGCAAAGTTCTTTCTGATATAGTTCCAAGCAATGTCTGTATCTGCATCCATAGGGTCTGGAAAATTCCAGTTCCCATTTCTCCATAAGTCAGCTACTTTAGCATTTATAGGAATGTCTGAATCCCTCATTTTCACTCTTGGAAACTTCTCAAGCATAGAGCACCCATGAATCTAAGGATCATTCCAAAAACTCACACTGGTACCATCCCCTATCTTATAATCCAGAATGTTCTTGATATCATCTTTAATGCTGAGAATGCCTCTCCAAATCCAACTAGAGCTTTGGTTAGCTTTAACACCCCCTAAACTGCTTCTCTTGATCTTATTATCTTTAATCCAGTTAACCCAAATAGAGTTAACATTTTGAAGAAGCTGCCACACATGCTTGCTAATGGATGCTCTATTCGAGGTTGCAATGTCTTTAACCCCCAAGCCACCTTCACTTTTCATCTTAGACATTTCCTCCCAGGAAGCAAGGACATTGTTTCTGCCTTCTTTAGTCCCATTCCATAAAAATATAGAGCAGATGTTTTGAATGTTTTTGACAACATTCTTGGGCAAAATGACAACAGAAGCCCAAAAAATATGAATACTCATAAGCATAGAGGTAATCAATTGCAGTCTACCAGCATAAGACAGAAAGTTACTAGTGCAGGAGTTGATTCTACTAGTAATTTTGAAATAATGCCATTGCAGTCAACTTTGGATAATCTAGTGGATATAAGAGGGATTCATAGATATCTAAGAGGTAGAATGCCTTCTTTGAATTCTAGGGAATTCATAATACTGACTTTCACACTATCGTCAACATTACAGAAAAAAATTTGGCTTTTGGAAGGGTTAATCTCAAGGCCAGAGGTGTTTTTGAATTTAGAGAGGTTCTCAGTAAAGTAATTCACAGAATCAATATCTTCATGACAGAATAACATAAAGTCATCATCAAACATAAGATGATTGAGCTTAAGGTGGGCACAACTTTTATGAAATTTAAAAGAATTGTCATTTCTATTCAGATTCCTGGAAATAAATTCCATGCAAATGACAAAAAGGAGGGGAGAAATGGGATCCCCTTGACGAGGAACTTTTTCAGGATTAAAGTAAACACCATTATCACCATTCCAATTCACAGAATATCTAGTATTACTAATACAGTTCATGATTAGAGTGATAGTGATATCAGGAAAATGAAGGTTAAGAAGCATTTCTTCAATAAAATCCCAAGAGATAGAGTCATATGCCTTTTTAAGATCAATTTTCATAAGACACCTAGGACTGCCTTGGTCAGAGTGATAATTTCTAACTAATAATGAGCAAGTATGATATTGTACGCTATATATTTTTTAGGGATAAAAGCTGACTGGTTCTCAGAGATTAAATGACAAAGAATGGGACTGATTCTAGCAGCTAACACTTTCGATATCACTTTGTAAATGACATTACACATGCAATGGGTTTAAAATCACTTAAACTTTCAGCATTTGTGTTCTTAGGGATGACAGTTATGGAGGTGTTATTAATGAGTTTGAGGAATTTACCAGATTGAAAAGCCTCCTGGACAGCTTTGATAATATCCTCTTTGACAATTCCCCAAGCAGATTTATAGAAGTGACTATTGAAGCCATCTGGACCGGCTGCTTTGTCGGATCCAATAGAAAAAACAGCCTCCCTAACCTCCTCTTTTGTGACATCTCTAGAGAGATTGTTACTGTCTTCCTCTGTTATGACAGGGCCACTTATTAAGAAATCTCTATCAATATGATTTCTCCCAAAACCATTATTGCTGAAGAGGTTCTTATAGTAGTTAGTCATCTCTCTGTGAATTTCATCTTTATCAGTAATGAATCTATCAGAGTCCACTTTGAGAATGGAAATACTGTTTCTACTTCTTCTTTGCTTAACTGAGTTATGGAAGAACTTAGTGTTGGCATCCCCAAGATTTAGCCAATTAATTCTGGATTTTTGTTTGTAAAAGCTCTCCTCACTAAATTATTAGGTTTCTTTCCTTGCTTCTTTGCCATCGAAACGATGTACAATAGCTAGATTAGCTTAAACTGTGCCGAGAGAATAGAGGAGAGAGAACCCATTTTCACTGATATCTTTGAGTAGTTTGCTATGATTTTCTCGGCCTGTCATTCTCGAATTCGTTGTGACGATTTTCTTGTGTTTCGGCAGACAATGCTGGTGTCATTGTGAACCCCAAGGGATAAATGAAAGGTACTAAATTATCTTTTTCATTATTACTAGTAGAATACCTGCTTTAATTAGCTTGATAATGCGTGTAATTGTAGCTCATGGTCTTTGCTACTGGTTTTGTTAATCTGCTATTGGTTTCTTCTAATATGAGGCTACTCAACTTATGGTGATGGAATGTGTTTATACTTTTTATTTAACCGGTGTCCTGTGAAATTTGATTTCTTGATGTCAATCAAATAAATTGAATAGCGGTCTTTGCATTATCCTAGTAGAGTCTGATTAATACCCAAGTGCAGATACAATTAAATGTGCTTTAATATTGGTTTATCATTATCATGCTATTTGTTAGATCCTAATATGAGGGTATGCGATCATGTTGATGGCATGTTTGTATACAATGTAATTTGTTGATGTCGAAATGAAATCCATCGGATAATAATACTTGCATTGCTGTAATATTGCAGATACAATTGAATGTGTCTGGATATTGACATGTTAAACATACGATTGTAACCCTATTTTTTCATTTGCATATGTAGGATCTGCTATAACCTGACCCATTGGGAAAGAATGTGCTGAAGTATGGCTGAGAATTGCTAGTGCTGCCAATGCCATTGTCTGAGTATATTTACATAGATTTCATGGGAGTGTTATTTTGATTATGTATTTTCTTTTCTTCTGTAGCCCAACAGCAACTAGAAGGGGAGGGTTGAATAGTTGCCACTAAAAACTTTTGCGGATTAAGGATTTGATTAAAACTAAACTAATGGAGGCTTGAGAAAGAAGAACACACAAGATTTATAGTGGTTCGGTGATTAACACACTCACCTACATCCACTTCCCTCAAACTAGAGGTTTCCACTAAACTTGGAGTTTTTACAAGTTCACTCCCAACTTAGGTTTTCAAAGGCTCAACCCAAACCAACAACTAACAACAACAACCTATAGTTTTTCTAGGCAAAACTACAACCCAAACAACAACAAGAGTTTCTAGGGTTCACTCTTAAACCAACAAATTACAAAGGTTTTTCACACAAGATTTGAAGATTGCTTGAGAGGTTTGAATGCTTTGGTTGTCAACTCTTTTCCATACACAACAGTATGATATATATAGGCCTCCAAACAATTCTTCCCGTTACTCTTTCTGTGTGAAGCAAAAGAGTAACAACTCAGCTTTTTGAAAAAGACTTGCCAGACGGAGTTCGCGCCCGCCAACTCAAGTTCGCGCCCGCGAACGGCTCCTTGGGCAAAGTCCTCAACGGTCCTCTGCTGAAGTGTCAGCACCTCGTTGGGTGTAATAAATGACCGTTGCAACTCAACATTTTAAGATTTGAACTTCGCGCCCGCGAGGTATACTTGGTGCCCGCGAACTATGGTTCGCTCTCAATACTTGCTGAATCTGGCACTCGCGAGCTTCAACCCCATTCATGTCTGATTAAGTTCGCGCCCGCGAACAATAGTTGGCGCCCGCCAACTTCCACTAGACAGCTTGGTGATCAAAAAATTCGATTGTCGCTAGAGATGTTCGATTTGCTTTCCGAGTGTTCCGGGGGGTTCCTACACACTTAATTAGAGTGTTAGAACCTTTGGTGTTAATTGTCATGGTCAAAATAGAAGAGATTGAATCAATTAAGGTCCAACATTCTCCCCCTTTTTGACTTTGACAATTAACACAAAAAAAAATAACTTGAAGACTAAACTTTGTCTCCCCCTCAATTGATGCATATAATACAAAAAGAGAAAAGTTAAGTCAAAGTTGAGATATCTCCCCCTTTGGAAAAATCAAAAAGCAAAAATAGGACACGACATAAGCATAAATTGCACGAGTTTGAATACGTCATGAAAATTACAATGACATTACGATAAATATAAGAAAACACATGTGTGTTCCAACCACACTTAGAAAAACAAGCAACACAAAAAGACTATGAAAAGAAAACATGACATGCAAGTGAAAGTATGCAATGGGTAGGTTCAATCTTCATCATCATCGGGGTCTTCATTGTGAGGAGGTGAAGTGGAGGGCGAAAATGACCAATGAGAGTCAAATTTGTTCTTGAGATATGTCATCCCTTCCTTGATAGTATTGACCTCCCCCTCAAGCATTGTCATCCTTGACATCATATGAACATTTTGTCCATAAATAGTTTCAAACATTTGAGCTTGAGACATGGTTGCAAAAGGAGGTGGAGGGTTACTTGATGAGGCATGGGGATCCATATGTGGCCATGATTCACGCTCTTCTTGCCTCATTGCCCTTGCGGCTTCCTCAACATCTTCCTCAATATTAGTAGAGGAGATCCTCCTTTTTCTTGCTAGCCTTTCAATTTCACCACCAATGGCATTCTCACCAAACAAATATTGAATGGAGTTGTCACGAACCAAGATGGCTTTAGAAGAATGCTCAAAATGCTCTTGGTCCAACGGAGCACATTTCCAATGAAAAGGTTGAGGATTAGCATTCTTGACTTGAGAAGTGAGGGCTTTGGCCTTTTTGACTAGGCACGTCATAAAGGAGGCAACCCTTAGGTGACCCCCTCTCTTATCAAGATCAAAAAGGTAATTCATAAAGTAGAAGCCACAAGAAAATTTAATACCTTTAGTTGCAAGATAGAGGAAAAACACATCCTTCTTGGAAATTTTTTCATTGCCCTCACTTCTTGCATGAATGGAGTGAGTGATGATGCGATGAAGGATGAATAATGGTAGGGTCTTCAATGTCTTGGCGGTTGCGGAATTGGAACGATATGGTGTGATGGTGCTAATTTCGCCCCAAAATTCCTCAAAGTTGAACCGAACATGAGAAGGACATGTAGGATGCCCCCATTCAAAGCCAAACGCATCATCAACTTCTTCTCTTGATAGCCGGTAAAGCCTTCCTTGAACTCGAAAGGAGACCCCAAAATAACCAACTTCTCCATCTTCCTTGCGAATGATGTAGAGTGAAGAGAGTACTTCGCGAGTCAAATTTTCATACCCATCATGGTGATGAGAGTAAACAACTAGCTAATGAGGGACTATTCAGTTTAATTCATGAGTAGAATCAACTAGCTAAGGTCCAATCATTTAATCATGTTATCACAATAAGAGAAAAATAAATAGCATGAAAAATAACAACCATAGAATCAAAGAAAACATAAATTCGGATGCTTAAATCACATAGCAAACAAATCACAATAAGGTAGACCCATCAATCATACCAATTTCTCTTAAGATAAAAGACATCCTTTCCTCATTTAAGGGTTTTGTGAAAATATCCGCCAATTGATTGTTTGTATCAATGAATTCTAATACAACATCTCCCAATTGGACATGATCACGCATAAAATGGCGTCTAATATCTATGTGCTTGGATCTAGAGTGTTGGATCGGGTTCTTGGACAAGTTGATCGCACTAGTATTGTCACATTTCAAAGGAATATGATCAACCACAATTCCATAGTCCTTGAGATGTTGTCGAATCCAAAGAACTTGGGTACAACAACTTCCCGCGGCTACATATTCGGCTTCGGCCGTGGACAAGGCAACCGACACTTGTTTCTTACTATGCAAAGAAACAAGGCAATTGCCTAAGAATTGACAAGTTCCCGATGTACTTTTTCTATCTATGACACTACCGGCATAGTCCGCATCCGAATAAGAAACAAGGTCAAAGGAGTTATTCCTAGGATACCAAAGACCTAAGTGTTGTGTGCCCATGAGATATTTGAAAATTCTTTTGACATGAAAATAATGAGACTCTTTCGGACAAGATTGAAAACGAGCACAAAGGCAAACACTAAACATTATATCCGGTCTACTAGCGGTAAGATAGAGTAAGGAACCAATCATACCTCAATATTTCTTTTTATCAAAGTTCTTACCACTTTCATCCTTGTCAATTTTAACATTGGTGGGCATTGGGGTTTTGCTTTTCTTACATCCATCCATGCCAAATCTCTTGAGTAATTCTTTAGTGTATTTGGCTTGATTGATGAATATTCCCTCATTACTTTGCTTGATTTGAAGCCCCAAGAAGAACTTAAGTTCTCCCATTAAGCTCATTTCAAATTCATTTGTCATGCACTTTGAAAAATCCTCACAAAGCAACTCATTAGTAGCACCAAAGATTATGTCATCAACATAAATTTGCACAACAAGAATGTCTTTAAAACTTATTTTGATGAAAAGAGTGGTATCCAGTTTACCCTTAGTAAAACCGTTTATGATGAGGAATGTGCTAAGCCTATCATACCAAGCTCTAGGTGCTTGTTTCAACCCGTAGAGAGCCTTGTTAAGTTTAAAAACATGGTTAGGAAATTCAAAGTTTTCAAACCCGGAGGTTGAGAGACAAAAACTTCTTCTTGAATAAAACCATTTAGGAAAGCACTCTTTACATCCATTTGATAAAGTTTAAAATTCATATGACATGCAAATGCAAGCAAAATTCTAATAGCCTCTAATCTAGCCACGGGGGCAAAGGTCTCATCATAATCGATACCTTCCTCTTGGCTATATCCTTTGGCAACAAGTCTAGCTTTGTTTCTAGTAATGACTCCATCCTCATCAAGTTTATTTCTAAAGACCCATTTTGTGCCAATAATAGAACCAAAGCTAGGCCTGGGGACTAATTCCCAAACATTACTCCTCTCAAATTGGTTGAGTTCATCTTGCATTGCAATCACCCAACACTCATCATTGATAGCCTCTTCAATGGTCCTTGGCTCAATTTGAGAGAGAAATGCAAGGTTGTTAGAGGCTTGAGATCTAGTGTATATACCTCTTTGGAATCCATCAAGTACTTGCTCTCTTGGGTGGTTCTTCGTTGTTCTTGTCGCTTTAGGGAGTTCCGGGTGCGGATCTTCCTCTTATGGAAAGTCTTCCTCAAGTGTTGTTTGCATTGGTGCACTTTCTTGAGGTTTCTCTTCATCATCCATTTTGTTGAATGTGGGATCAACCTCTCCAATGTCTAGTGATCCAAAATGATCTACAAAATCCATACCTTTCCCATCAAGTGCATTGTTTTCATCAAAAACAACATGCATATATTCTTCAACAAGCAAAGTGGACTTATTGAATACTCTATAGGCCTTTCTACATGTAGAATAACCTAAAAATATGCCTTCATTGGATTTTGAAACAAATTTATCTAGGTTATCCTTTGTATTTAATATGAAGCATTTACACCCAAAAACTCTTAGATATGAAATGTTGGGTTTTCTTCCCATCCATAACTCATAAGGTGTTTTATTCAAAATGGATCTTTTCAAAACACGATTTTGCACATAACAAGAAGTATTGACGGCTTCCGCCCAAAAATAGCTTGGTAATTTAAATTCATTTAGCATAGTCCTCGCCATTTCTATAAGAGACCAATTCTTCCTTTCCACTACCCCATTTTGTTGGGGAGTTCTAGGATACGAGAACTCATGAGAAATACCAAGGTCTTCACAATAGCTTTCAAAAAGATGATTTTTAAATTCACCACCATTGTCACTTCTTATACTCATAATATAATATCCCATTTTGTTTTGAACAAGTTTTGAAAAACTTTTAAAAGCATCAAAAGTGTCATCCTTATGAGCCATGAAAATAACCCAAGTATATCTAGAGTAGTCATCAACAAGGACATAGGTATAGTGCTTACTACCCAAACTAGCAACTCTAGATGGTCCAAATAAATCCATATGAATCAATTGAAGAGGTTTGGATGTACTTACCACCTTTTTGGATTTGAAGGATGACTTCTGTTGTTTCCCTATTTGACATGAAGCACAAACTTTGTCCTTCTCAAATTTAATATCCGGAAGTCCAATCACAAGTTCTCCTTTTCTCAAGTTGTCTATCAACTCCATGTTAGCATGGGCAAGCCTTCTATGCCAAAGCCAAGGCTCGTTCTTTGTGGACATAAGACACTTGAGATTCTTGTTAGAAGTTGAGTCTAAGTCAATTATGTAAATATTTTCACTCCTTTCTCCTCTAAGGATGGTCTTGTTATCACTCACTTGAGTAATGTAACAAGCCTTAGAGTCAAAAGTGACTCTTAAGCCACTATCACATAATTGACTTACACTCAACAAGTTATGCTTCAAACCATTAACTAATAGAACATTTCTAATACAAGAAGATGAGTTTGAAGTCTTACCAATCTTACCAATACCAACCACTTTTCCTTTTGCATTGTCACCAAAGGTTACATAGCCACCATCCTTTGATTGAAGGGTTGTGAATAGCTTTGAAGTTCCGGTCATGTGCCTTGAGCACCCACTATCCACAATCCAAGGTCGATTTTCCTTGATGGCTACTCCTTTGCCCTAAAACACACAAGGAAATTAAGAACTTTTAGGTACCCAAATGTACTTGGGTCCTTGAGGGTTAGTCTTGGAATCATCCAAGTGAATCAAGTTCAAGTGGATTTTCCTCACATAGCACCTTCCATTTGTATGCCCAACCTTCATACAATAGAAACATCTAATGGTTGACTTAGCCTTTTTAGGCTTAGGTCTCCATGTTCTAGAATGAGTTTAAGGAGCATCCTTACCACAAGAGCAACATGTGTGAGGTTGTCTTGGGTTGGTGTGAGCATTCTTACCCTTGGGTGGTTGTCCCTTGGGGTTGGGACCTCTAGGCTTAGCATTCTTGGGAATGCTTGGTCTAGTGTCCTTAGCCTTAGCATTTGTTGGAATGCTTGGCTTGGTAACGTTAGGCTTATCATCCTTAGATGTGTTGGCCTTAGCTTGTGGAGGATCAACATCCATCTTAGTCATAGAAGGACTAGAGGGTGTTGTCTCCTTTGTGAACTCCACATCTATGGAAGAAGATTGTATCGTTCTAGCTCTCTTGAAGGTGGTTCTAAAGGATGGAGATGATGAGCAACTAGCCACAAAACCCAATCCTTCCTTAGAAGAAGAAGGTCTTTGAAAAGTCAACATCTCATCTAAAGATTGTTTTCCCTTTTGAAACTTAGTCAAAGAAGTTTTGTACTCAATCACTTCCTTCTTTAATTTCTCATTCTCTTCTATCAAAGAGTTGAGAGAAGTGAGATTGGAAGTATTAAGTAGAGAAATTGAATTTTTAAAGGATTCATATTGTAAATTCAAATTAACAATTTGTTTTTGAAAGAAGAGAATGAGAAAGGAAAAATCTTCTTTGTTTTTCACAATTTTTCTCTTATAGCTATTGACTTTCTTAGCCATAGTTTTCATCATTTCCACCTTCTCATCCCCACTATCACTTTCATGATCATGGGTAGAGAGATCATCAATAGAAGAAGAGGAAATAGAGGAGTCATTGTGTACCTTAGTGGAAGAGGCTTCCTCTATATTGGTCATGAAACAAATGTTGGCTTTTCCACTTTCATAGTCCTCATCCTCTTCACTAGAGTCATCCCATGTCACTTTGTAAGCCCTTTTCTTGACTTCTTTATCTTTCCTATGTGATCTTTGTGGATTCTTCTCATTGTTGTTGCACTCATTTTTCATATGGCCTTTCTTGCCACACTCATAGCATTTCACATCTTCCTTCTTGAAGGGTCTTTTGTGAAATTCTCTCTTGCTTTTGTCTTGCTTCCTCTTGATGTAGTTGGTGTATCTCTTGGTGAACAAAGCCATTTCTTTGTCACTCCCATCATCCGAGTCCAATTCAAGAAACTCATCATCACTAGAGTAGCTTGACTCTTTAGCTTCCTTTGCCTTAGTTTCTTTGACCTTGGTCTCCTTGGCCTTCAAAGCTAGTACCTTTTTCTTTTCTTCTTTAGGCTCTTCCCTTTCAATGTACATTTCAAAGGTAAGAAGCTTACCAATTAGCTCATCGGTGTTGAGCTTTGTGAGATCATTTGCTTCCTCAATGGAGGTGACTTTTGACTCATAGAGACTCCTTGGCAAAGACCTCAAGATTTTGCTATTGACATCCGCCTTGGAGTAGTGCTTCCCGTACTTCCTTAATGCCTCAACAATCTTGAGAAGTCGGTTGGTCATCTCGGTCACCTTCTCTCCGGCCTTGTGGAAGAACATCTCATATTCTTGAGTTAGGAGTTGAATCTTCTTGAACTTCACTTCACTAGTTCCTTCATGATGATTCTCAAGAGTAACCCATATCTCCTTTGCGGTTTGACAATGAAGAATTTTTCCTCCTTCTTCTCTAGAGAGTGCATGATAGAGAGTGGACATGCACTTATTGTTTTTCAAGTAGGCAATTTCCTCAAGGGGAGTCCAAGCATCTCTTGGCTTATTCACCTCAACACCATCAACAAGATTTGTAGGACAAACCCATGGCTTCCTTATGCATTGCCATAGATTCACATTTTCACTATCAAGATACTTCTCCATCTTTTGCTTCCAATACACATAATCGGTACCATCAAAGTATGGTCTTATGGAATTGTTGAGAAACCCTTCCATTGCTTTTGGATCTCCAAACTCTTGCAATTAAGCACAACTAGAGCACCAAGCTCTGATACCACTTGTAACCCAATAGCAACTAGAAGGGGGGGTTGAATAGTTGCCACTAAAAACTTTTGCGGATTAAGGATTTGATTAAAACTAAACTAATGGAGGTTTGAGAAAGAAGAACACACAAGATTTATAGTGGTTCGGTGATTAATACACTCACCTACATCCACTTCCCTCAAACTAGAGGTTTCCACTAAACTTGGAGTTTTTACAAGTTCACTCCCAACTTAGGTTTTCAAAGGCTCAACCCAAACCAACAACTAACAACAACAACCTATAGTTTTTCTAGGCAAAACTACAAACCAAACAACAACAAGAGTTTCTAGGGTTCACTCTTAAACCAACAAATTACAAAGGTTTTTCACACAAGATTTGAAGATTGCTTGAGAGGTTTGAATGCTTTGGTTGTCAACTCTTTTCCATACACAACAGTATGATATATATATGTAATACCCCAAAATATTTTAAGATAATTACGTCGTGCCACGTGTCGTGATTTCCGATAAATTAAATTAAAAAGAATTTAATTTGATTATATCGGGAAATTAGAATAAATTTTAATAAGTCAATTAGCGGGATTTGGGGATTTAACTTCAGAAATAAATATAAAATAATTTATAAATCCCGTAAGGAATTTTATTTCGCCAAAGTCCGCGAAATAATTTATAGTATTTATGGTAAAAGTTTCAAGTCGATCGGAGACTGTTTAAAATTTGGACGCGAATAGGTTTTGGACTAAATTGAAACTTTTGAAAAGTTTCAAGGACCAAAGTGTAAATTGACCATTATATATTAAAAACCCTTCAGATGAAGGATCCAGACCTTCATCTTTCATTTCTCTCGTTTCGTTCATCACCGTTTCCGTCGCTCGATTCCGTTTCTCGTCCGTTTTTGACGTTCTATAGCACGAATTGATCGTATTCACGAGGCGAATCACGGTAAGCTTGACGTTTTACCGTTTCGTTGATTATATTTTGAGTTATATCGATTCAAAGTTTTAGGCCACGAAACGATTTTATCGTTTATTTGATTATAGGATCGTAGTTGGGTGTTTTGAAGTTAGAAATAACGTTTTGGATACGTTTTGAGCGTTTTGGCACGATGGAGCACGTCGGAAAACGATATCCGAGCAAAAGCCCGTCGCTGTGCGTCACACAACCGAACTGTGCGAACGCACAGCAGGACTGTGCGAACGCACAGCAGGACTGTGCGAACGCACAGCAGGACTGTGCGAACCCACAGTCAACTGTGCGAACGCAAAGTCATGGACTGTGCGAACGCACAGTCTGCTGTGCAATCGCACAGGCAGACGTGCGTACGCACAGTGTTTCCGCCAATCGACCTAATTCTTCGAGAAATTTTATACGCGCATATCGAGATTTGAAATGGATTAGTAATTGATTAATGTGAGACATTAACCTAATGAGGTTAAAAGAGAATTGAGTTAAAAGTGATATTTTATCCATAAACGAGTTTGATACCGTTTATCGGAGTATACGTGAGAAGCACGACGATTAATGAAAGTAAAACGTGTCGAGTCTCGAGTCTAGAGTCAATCTTAGAATAGGATTCTGATGTGAGTCAAATGTTTTGAAATTGTTTTAGATCCAGCGAGGCAAGAAGGAGCTGGACCAGAAGTTCGGGAAGCTTAACGTTCTAAAGCCCCGACGTATTTTTGGATAAGCGTTTTCAGTGAGTTTATACAATTTGCTTTTAAAGTATTTAAGCAATTATTTTATATTGCTTTGTATTTGAATTGCATGTTTGGTATGCGAATTCTTTTTATGAATTGCATATGTTTGAATTGAAACCGGTATTGATCCGATGGAACGTGCTACCTATTGGGCGACAATAGGACTGTGTGATCACCAGTTTTGATATGCCTCAGCTGGGAGCTGATGATGAATATGAAATTTACGATTGGGTTATGATTTCGATACGAGAGTGAACTCGGCTACGGTGTAGCCTGGAAGTCCCCGTATCTAGTGGCTGGGCCACCAGCGAGTTGGACTCGCAATTGATATTTATGATTGGGTTGATCGATTGATTATTAGTATGTTTGAGGATTAAGGTTTCATTTGGATCCTGTACCTGGCTGCATATGATTGATTATGATTTTATGTTTTATTTGAATACTTATTAGTAAATGTATGAACTCACTCAGTATATCCCAATATACTGACCCCTCACAGATTTCCTTTCAGGATAAAGACGCTTTGAAGCAACGGACTTCTATTCTACTTCCAGAAGTCTGTATTTTTTAGTATGTAAAGAAATAGTACTTTACTCTTAGAGCTGCAGTAGATAAGTGTTTTGTAAGTCAGCTTGTATGTGTAGTTTTCTGTAAATACAACTTTAACGTTTTAAAGTTTTAAACGTTTTACGCTTGCTGCGTTATATATATTGTGACTGCCAGAAGATATGTGTGCCTGGCATGTGTGCTTCAGTATGACACGTGTTTATTTATGTCATGCATGACGTTTATACGTTTGCGAAAAATTATTTTACGGTTTTTAGGCTTGCTACGGGTTTCGGAGCAACCACTCCCATTCCCTAGCGCCGGTCTCGGCTCTGAGATTGGGTCGTGACAAAGTTGGTATCAGAGCATGGTCCAGTTACCATTGCTTATGTTAGAAGAGTGATTGATTTTCTTAGGATTCTACTGCAGCATGTAGGGTTCGAGTCTTGTCTTTGTTACGTATTCATTTGATTTTTAAACTATCAGCTTTCCCTCTAGGATGTGAGTCTGTCTTACGTGTGTGTTCGCTTGTGATGAGATGCGCGTTTATTACGGTATGCGTTTGCGATAATATGCGATTATGTGATTAAGTAACGCTGTTTGTCTTGGTCAGGATGTCTGACCAACGACAAGAAGTAGAGCGAGCTGCCGCTGCAGCACGAAATATTATAGAAAGGGGCGCATGACGTCCATCCAGAAGCTCAAGATGAGTCTTCTGTTCAGGGAGGAGGTGGTGGCCAAGAGGCCCAGGCGCAGGCACCTGGAGTGCAAGCGCAAGCCCAGCAACCTAATGTTGTGGGTTTTGATCTGAATCAGTTTCTTACGGGAATTGCGGCTATGCAAGCTAATCAAGCTGAGGTGCAGAATATGCATCGTGAACAACTTCAACAGCAACAGCTACGCAATGTTGCTTTCACTGATCGAGATATCGTTCTGGCTTACATGCGGCTCAAACCAACTAAGTTCGACAGTACAGGCGATGCTCTCGATTTCCTCGAAGAAGTAGAACGTAATGCTCTACGCCTGCAAGCTAATGAGAGACAGACCATCATTATGGTGGAAATGTCATTGAAAGGACCTGCGAAAGATTGGTTTCAGCAGCATATTCAGCCAACCATGGATACTATGACCTGGGCTGAATTTGCAAACCACTTTAGGGGATACTTTTTACCATATGCGGTAACGGAGAGTTATCGTAGTTAGTGGTTGACCCTGAGTAGAGGCAATCGGTCTGTGCAAGAGTATGTGATGGAGTTTACCAGGGTAAGTAGGTTTGCACCAGACCTGACTACAGACCCAGTTAGGGTGAACTCAAGGTTTGTAGAGGGTCTAGGAGCTGAATTTGTGAGTCTGACGTCTGATATTGGAAGAACCCTAGTGCAACTGATTGATAGTGCTAGACAAATGGAAGTTCCTCTGATCCGTTTTGGAAGAATTCCTGACCCTTCCAATGTTGCACCTATGAGAGATAATACGTTTCGTAGCGTACAGAGCGCACCTACCCGATCATATGCTGGGAATTATTCTCGACCTCCATCACGTCAACAGAAAAATAAGAGAGCTCGGTATGGAAATAGAGTCAGTACTTCAGGCACTGGATTTAGTGCCAGATCGATGAGTGACATGGGAGGCGGAGTTCCTATATGTCTGAACTGTAATAGGAGGCATTATGGCGCGTGCTACATTGCTACCGGAGCATGTTTTAATTGTGGTCAACGGGGCCATTTTGCTAGAGATTGTCTGAGGCAAATGCCCCAAAGCTCGATGACTACTGTAGTACAGCCTTCTTATCAGCAGCAGAGGACTGCACATCAGACAGCATCAGGATACGATCAGACAGGAAGTACCTTTACTAGTCAGAGAGGCCGTGGTTATACAAATTGAGGAGGCAGAAATGGCGGAGGACGCGGTACTGGTCAGACTTCGCAGGCTGGTGGGAGTCAGGCCAGGGTCTTTGCACTGAATCCTCAGGAGGCTCAGGCTTCCAATGCAGTGGTGCAAGGTACCTTTTCTATCGCTTCTCAAGATGCGTTAATTTTATTTGATCCGGGCGCTACGCATTCGTTTGTCTCGCCTAGTTTTGCTAGTAAGTTAGGAGTGCAACCAGCGTATCTTAGAAATCCTTTGTCTGTAGCTACTCCAGTTGGAGAAAGTGTGGAAGTTAGTATCGTTTACCCGTCTTGTCCTGTGAAAGTTCAAGGACGAGATTTGCTAGTTGACTTGATTTTACTCGAAGTATTAGCTTTTGATGTCATACTAGGAATGGATTGGCTAGCTCAGCACTACGCTAATGTGGATTGCCGGAAGAAGACGGTGACGTTTAACACGCCTGGAATTGAAGCAGTTTCAATTCAGGGTGATAAGATGGAATCTTCTACGAGTATTATTTCAGCTATTAAAGCTTGTAGTATGTTGAAGAAGGGATGTCAAGGATTTTTAGCGATAGTACGAGACATGGAGAAGAAAAGTATAAATTTAAGTGATGTGCCAGTTGTGTCAGAATATGCAGACGTTTTTCCAGAGGAATTACCTGGATTACCCCCAGATCATGAGATTGAATTTTGTATCGAATTGGCTCCTGGCACGAAGCCGATATCGATACCTCCTTATCGAATGGCGCCAGCAGAGCTCAAAGAAATAAAGGATCAGTTAGAAGAATTGTTTGATCGTGGTTTTATCAGACCAAGTGTGTCCCCGTGGGGTGCACCAGTGCTATTCGTGAAAAAGAAGGATGGATCGCTTCGATTATGTATCGATTATCGACAGCTGAACAAGGTGACGATCAAGAATAAGTATCTGTTACCTAGAATCGACGATTTGTTCGACCAATTACAAGGAGCAAAGTTTTTCTCCAAGATTGATCTGAGATCAGGCTATCATCAATTAAAGATTAGTGATAATGATATTTAAAAGACCGCTTTTCGAACTCGATACGGACATTATGAGTTCCTTGTTATGTCATTCGGATTGACGAACGCCCCAGCAGCCTTCATGGATTTGATTAATAGAATATTCAAACCGTACTTGGATCAGTTCGTGATCGTGTTCATTGACGATATTTTGATCTATTCACGTTCAGAAGGAGAGCACGCTCAACATTTGCGAATAGTACTACAGACGCTAAGAGAGCATCAGCTTTACGCCAAATTCTCTAAATGTGAATTTTGGCTAACGGAAGTGGCTTTCTTAGGTCACGTGGTTTCACAAAGCGGCATTAAGGTTGATCCAAAAAAGATTGAAGCTGTGATAGAATGGAAGCGGCCTGAATCAGTTACGGAAGTTAGAAGTTTCCTTGGTTTAGCAGGGTACTACAGAAGATTTGTACAGGATTTTTCAAAGATCGTTGTACCTTTGACGAAGCTAACTCAGAAAAACATGAAGTTCAGCTGGACGGATCAGTGTGAACTCAGTTTTCTGAAACTGAAAGAGTGTCTGACGACGGCACCAGTCTTAGCGTTACCAGAAGAAATGGAAAGATTCACAGTTTACTGTGACGCGTCAAGAGTTGGACTAGGATGTGTCCTTATGCAACACGGTCGAGTGATTGCATACGCTTCGCGACAGCTCAAGAAGCACGAAACAACCTACCCAACGCATGATCTAGAGCTAGCAGCGGTGATTTTCGCGCTAAAGATCTGGAGACATTATTTATACGGCGCTACGTGCGAGATCTTTACAGATCATAAGAGTCTCAAGTACATTTTTGACCAACGAGAGTTAAACCTCAGACAGCGGAGATGGATGGAGCTACTGAAAGATTACGACTGCACGATACAGTACCATCCAGGCAAAGCCAACGTAGTGGCGGATACCTTAAGCAGGAAGTCAGCAGGAAGTCTCGCGCACGTTACAACGACATGGCGGAGGCCATTAATCAACGAGATTCATACGATGTTTAGCCAAGCGGTTGAGTTTGAGATTTCATCTCTCGGAAACCTAATGGCTCAGTTAACGATACGATCGACGTTGATAGATCAGATCAAAGAATTGCAAGCGGACGACCCTCAATTGAAGCATCTAATGGAGGAAGTTCAACAAAGAAAGAGTCAAGATTTCAGTATCGTCAACGGAATCTTGAAATACGGCAATCGAATATGCGTTCCAGATATGGAAGATTTAAGACAAAAGATCATGGAGGAGACTCATGGAACGATGTATAGCGTTCATCCGGGTTCCACGAAGATGTACCATGACATCAAGACGACGTACTGGTGGAGTGGAATGAAGAAAGATATCGCGGAATTCGTGGCGAAATGCCCGACTTGTCAACAAGTCAAATTGGAGCATCAGCGACCTTACGGATTTCTTCAACCGTTACCCATTCTGGAGTGGAAATGGGAGCAGATCACGATGGATTTCATAATCGGACTACCCAAGACGCAAAAAGGTTTTGATTCTATTTGGGTAATCGTGGATCGTTTGACGAAGTCAGCGCACTTCATTCCTATAAAGACGACTTATTCTGCAGCAAAGTTGGCAGAGACTTATATCGATAAGATTGTGAGCTTACACGGAGTTCCCGTGTCAATCGTTTCCGACAGAGGTTCCGTATTCACCTCTCATTTCTGGAAGAGTTTACAAGATGCGTTAGGAACGCGATTGAATTTCAGCACTGCGTTTCATCCTCAGACATACGGTCAGTCTGAGCGGACGATTCAAACTTTAGAAGATATGCTTCGACTTTGCGTATTAGACTTCGGAGGTAGTTGGGATACGTATCTACCTCTAGTCGAGTTTGCCTACAACAACAGCTATCATTCAAGCATCGAGATGGCTCCTTACGAAGCATTATATGGTCGCAAGTGTCGATCCCCTATCTGTTGGGACGAAGTCGGTGAACGAAAGCTCACTAGAGCAGAGATTATTCAGATTACGTCAGAAAAAGTTCCGTTGATAAAGCAGCGTTTGAATACTGCTTCCAGTCGACAGAAGAGTTACGCGGACCCCAAGAGGAAGAATATCGAATTTCAGCTCGGAGATTACGTGTTTCTCAAAGTATCACCGATGAAGGGAGTAATTCGTTTCGGAAAGAAGGGTAAATTGGCTCCGAGATATGTCGGACCATATCAGATCGTGGAGCGTATAGGCTCAGTTGCCTATAAGCTAGACTTGCCACAGGAGATGTCGCAAGTTCATCCGGTCTTTCATATTTCCATGCTTCGGAAATATGTACCAGATCCTTCTCGAATAATTCAACCGCAAGTGGTGGACGTGAGCGAGGAACTAACTTACGAAGAACGGCCAATGCAGATTGTCGACACGTAGATACGACAATTACGAACGAAGAGAATTCCAATGGTGAAAGTTCTTTGGAGAAGTCAATCTGTAGAAGAGTGCACATGGGAGACAGAAGAGGATATGAGGCAGAAATATCCATATCTGTTTACTCAAGGTACGTGGCTAATTTTAAATTCGAGGACGAATTTATTTTAAGGGGGGTGAATGTAATACCCCAAAATATTTTAAGATAATTACGTCGTGCCACGTGTCGTGATTTCCGATAAATTAAATTAAAAAGAATTTAATTTGATTATATCGGGAAATTAGAATAAATTTTAATAAGTCAATTAGCGGGATTTGGGGATTTAACTTCAGAAATTAATATAAAATAATTTATAAATCCCGTAAGGAATTTTATTTCGCCAAAGTCCGCGAAATAATTTATAGTATTTATGGTAAAAGTTTCAAGTCGATCGGAGACTGTTTAAAATTTGGACGCGAATAGGTTTTGGACTAAATTGAAACTTTTGAAAAGTTTCAAGGACCAAAGTGTAAATTGACCATTATTTATTAAAAACCCTTCAGATGAAGGATCCAGACCTTCATCTTTCATTTCTCTCGTTTCGTTCATCACCGTTTCCGTCGCTCGATTCCGTTTCTCGTCCGTTTTTGACGTTCTATAGCTCGAATTGATCGTATTCACGAGGCGAATCACGATAAGCTTGACGTTTTACCGTTTCGTTGATTATATTTTGAGTTATATCGATTCAAAGTTTTAGGCCACGAAACGATTTTATCGTTTATTTGATTATAGGATCGTAGTTGGGTGTTTTGAAGTTAGAAATAACGTTTTGGATACGTTTTGAGCGTTTTGGCACGATGGAGCACGTCGGAAAACGATATCCGGGCAAAAGCCCGTGGCTGTGCGTCACACAGCCGAACTGTGCGAACGCACAGCAGGACTGTGCGAACGCACAGTCAATGGACTGTGCGAACACACAGTCAACTGTGCGAACGCAAAGTCATGGACTGTGCGAACGCAAAGTCTGCTAGGACTGTGCGAACGCACAGTCACACCGTGCCGACGCACAGTCCCCTGTGCAATCGCACAGGCAGACGTGCGTACGCACAGTGTTTCCGCCAATCGACCTAATTCTTCGAGAAATTTTATACGCGCATATCGAGATTTGAAATGGATTAGTAATTGATTAATGTGAGACATTAACCTAATAAGGTTAAAAGAGAATTGAGTTAAAAGTGATATTTTATCCATAAACGAGTTTGATACCGTTTATCGGAGTATACGTGAGAAGCACGGCGATTAATGAAAGTAAAACGTGTCGAGTCTCGAGTCTAGAGTCAATCTTAGAATAGGATTCTGATGTGAGTCAAATGTTTTGAAATTGTTTTAGATCCAGCGAGGCAAGAAGGAGCTGGACCAGGAGTTCGGGAAGCTTAACGTTCTAAAGCCCCGACGTATTTTTGGATAAGCGTTTTCAGTGAGTTTATACGATTTGCTTTTAAAGTATTTAAGCAATTATTTTATATTGCTTTGTATTTGAATTGCATGTTTGGTATGCGAATTCTTTTTATGAATTGCATATGTTTGAATTGAAATCGGTATTGATCCGATGGAACGTGCTACCTATTGGGCGAGAATAGGACTGTGTGATCACCAGTTTTGATATGCCTCAGCTGGGAGCTGATGATGAATATGAAATTTACGATTGGGTTATGATTTCGATACGAGAGTGAACTCGGCTACGGTGTAGCCTGGAAGTCCCCGTATCTAGTGGCTGGGCCACCAGCGAGTTGGACTCGCAATTGATATTTATGATTGGGTTGATCGATTAATTATTAGTATGTTTGAGGATTAAGTTTTCATTCGGATCCTGTACCTGGCTGCATATGATTGATTATGATTTTATGTTTTATTTGAATACTTATTAGTAAATGTATGAACTCACTCAGTATATCCCAATATACTGACCCCTCACAGATTTCCTTTCAGGATAAAGACGCTTTGAAGCAACGGACTTCTATCCTACTTCCAGAAGTCTGTATTTTTTAGTATGTAAAGAAATAGTAATTTACTCTTAGAGCTGCAGTAGATAAGTGTTTTGTAAGTCAGCTTGTATGTGTAGTTTTCTGTAAATACAACTTTAACGTTTTAAAGTTTTAAACGTTTTACGCTTGCTGCGTTATATATATTGTGACTGCCAGAAGATATGTGTGCCTGGCATGTGTGCTTCTGTATGACACTTGTTTATTTATGTCATGCATGACGTTTATACGTTTGCGAAAAATTATTTTACGGTTTTTAGGCTTGCTACGGGTTTCGGAGCAACCACTCCCATTCCCTAGCGCCGGTCTCGGCTCTGAGATTGGGTCGTGACAATATATAGGCCTCCAAACAATTCTTCCCGTTACTCTTTTTGTGTGAAGCAAAAGAGTAACAAATCAGCTTTTTGAAAAAGACTTGCCAGACGGAGTTCGCGCCCGCCAACTCAAGTTCGTGCCCGCGAACGGCTCCTTGGGCAAAGTCCTCAACGGTCCTCTGCTGAAGTGTCAGCACCTCGTTGGGTGTAATAAATGACCGTTGCAACTCAACATTTTAAGATTTGAACTTCGCGCCCGCGAGGTATACTTGGCGCCCGCGAACTATGGTTCGCTCTCAATACTTGCTGAATCTGGCACTCGCGAGCTTCAACCCCATTCATGTCTGATTAAGTTTGCACCTTGGAACAATAGTTGGCGCCCGCCAACTTTCACTGGACAGCTTGGTGATCGAAAAATTCGATTGTCGCTAGAGATGTCCGATTTGCTTTCCGAGTGTTCCGGGGGGTTTCTACACACTTAATTAGAGTGTTAGAACCTTTGGTGTTAATTGTCATGGTCAAAATAGAAGAGATTGAATCAATTAAGGTCCAACATCTTCTATCACAACAGAATGAAATTGTTCATATAAACTTATATTATCCTGTTCCATATTTTTTGGTGGTGGTTTATGATTTTAGATTGTTTTTGAAACATGAATCTTAGATTTTTGCCAATTGGTCGTCCCTGGTTGCTGGTAGGGAGTGCACAAACCTTTAAATTGTACCAAATATTACAATTTTTACAGTGAGATCTCTGATACTATGACGACTTCATTAAGATTTCTGCATCCAAATATATAAGAAATTCCAATGTCAAAGATGATGTACGCTTTTTGGACTTGCATTCTGATTGCTGTAACTTTCTTGCATGTATGAGTGTTAATTGTATAAATTTAAAATAGAATAGTGTCAATTATTCAAGGGGATCAAGGATCTCCAAAAATCATGCCAGAGATGGTTGCATTAGCAGACAACAACAGATCTGAATAAAGCATGCGTTTTTTTAGGTTTGGGGGGATCTAATAGTGATACCAACGTGCTCAATTAATCTCATGAAGTTTTGACAAGATATGCTCCATGATTTTTTTTTTGGCAGAATTAATATTATTAATACTGAAAATTTAAATTGTTACAAAAAGTTTATCAGTTAAAGTTAATAAAAGATAATGATTGACTCTGAATAAGGAGGATATACGGGCATTTAACTACTTCTTGAGCCATCCAATTATACATTTGCTTAATAAAAATTGACGATAGTAATAAACGAACGGTATATAATATAACAATGTGTTTAAACGGGCCCAAAAAAATTGCTCATATGGGCTAATTCGGATTTTTGAGCCCAACACCATTTATCTATTTTTTTTTATTTATTAGTTAGTTTTTAGGATACGTAAAAATAAAGACGTTGTGTTTTAATAGATTGGGTTTTTTTTAGTTGTTGAGTCTTAGTCAGTTTTTGTTTCCCTATTTCGTAGGACGTTTGTCCCTATAAATAGTTATTTTTTCAAATTAATAAAGTCTACACAAATCCATCAACAAAAAAACCAATTCAAAACCCTGTGCTTTTCTATTCCCAATCTTCGCGATTGGTTAACTTAGGAGTAGATGGACATCAATCCCGCTTAGGTTTCTTAACCTCTGGATCGATACTGTTAGATTTAGTATAGTTAGGTTATTTTTCTTCCTTTTGCGGAACAAGGTCGCGGAACAAGGTTGCTCGCGGAACACGTTTGCTCCCGGAACAAGCTAGTTTGCGAGACAAGTTTGTGAGACGTGTTTGCGAGACGTCTTTTAATTCACCAGTGAGACCTGGCCGATTTGTTCTGGTTACGCAAACATCTTTTGTTCCACCAGTGAGACTTGATCGACTTGACCGATTAGAGCATCAAACTAAGATAGAACCCAATTATAAATTTAAAGATTCGAGTGGCATATTATTTCCACGCGAACACCTTTTGGCGACTCCATTGGGGTCGTGTTTAATGTTTGCACAAAAATTGTTACTAAGGGAGCTAAACGATATACACGCTCAATGAGTCGAACAAGCGTATTCGAAGGAAGTGAGACGTCAGGAGATTCAGACTCAGATTTGAAAGCGATCATGATAAAGGGAGACAAGAACCAATTGCCGCATATGAGGAAACTATTATGCCTCCCGCATGCGGGAAATTGGTCGATCTTAAAGTTAAAGATTTCAGCCAATTCCGAGATGACGATTCGAGTGACAACAATCGTCTGCTATCTCCAAATCCTTCACCACTATCAATGGCCGATTTCACAACCATGGGGAATAAAATCATGAATGAAAATTGGCTTAGATATTATGGAGGAGACCAATTGGCGAGAGCCATAAAGACCGTACTTGATGAACATAAGACTGTTCAAAGAGAGATCGGGTCGGACATAAGAAGAAGCCTATTAAGCATAAACAATAACATGTCAAAAATCATGGCTCGACAAAACATCGCCGAGAATACCATCAAGATGGTTGATCTTGGCTACACACCAGCACAGATCGGCTCGCAAAGAGGTATTGCCGATCAGACATAACAAATTAATCGATTTGGTATGGAGTACGGTGTTGCAAATCGCAATAATGATGTGAGACACATGAAGCGTTGTGTGGCCAATTATAATAATGCTTCAAGCCAATTACATTACGGCATGGTCGATTTAATCCAAACGTCGGAGGAGATCACCTCGTCAAATCAATTGGTAGATTGGTCCAAATGTTGGAGATCACCTCGTCGATTCATTTGGTAAATCTAATCCAAACGTCAGAGGAGATCACCTCATTAAATCAATTGGTCGATCTGGTCCAAACGTCAGAGACCACCTCGTCGAGTCATTTGGCAGATCAAATCCAGACACCAGAGGAGATCAGCGCATCGAGCCATTTAGCCGATCTGATCAAAACGTCGGAGATCACCTTGTCGAGTCATTTGGCGGATCAAATCTAGACACCGGAGGAGATCAGCTCATCGATCCATTTGCCCGATCTGATCAAAACATGAGAGTTCACCTCGTTGAGTCATTTGGTCGATCTAATCCAAACGTCGGAAGAGATTACCTCGTCGAATCAATTGGTCGATCTTCTCCAAACATTGGAGATTACCTTGTCGAGTCATTTGATCGATATGATCCAAACGTCGAAGGAGATCACCTCATCGAGTCTATTTGTCAATCAGATCCAAACACCGGTGGGGATCACCTCGTCGAGTCATTTGACGGATCATATCCAAAACGGTGGAGGAGATCACCTTATCGAGTCTATTGGACAATCAGACCCAAGCACCGAAAGAGATCAGCATTCAAGTCCATTAGCGGATCAGATCCAAATACCGCAGGAAATAAACACCACACACCATGGGTGAATCAAATCCACATACCGAACATGCTTGACTTCACTTATTTTTTGCCCAAACAACCCATAATTATGGAGACGAGGCCGGACTAAGAAAATAATAAGGGTTGCAACAACATCAACAAAGAGAGACCTTTGTTCCCTCATAAAAAGGAAGACGAGGTCAAGAATTTAGCAATCAATACAGTTCAGCCACACTCTGAGAGAGTTTTGGGAAGCGGGCATGCTATAGAAAGATGGGATCCAAAAAAAGCCCAAGTATTGATTTGAAGATCAACCAAGCAAAACACCGGTTCCTAAAAATGGTAAACCTACCATGATCGCCAAGAATGGTACACCTACCATGGTTACCAAGAATCGCACACCAACTGTGATCTACAAGAATGGTACACCTACCATGGTTACCAAGAATGGCACACCCATTGTGATTGCCAAGAATGATACACCTACCATGATCGCCAAAAATGGTTCACATACCATGGTTGTTAGGAATGGTACACCGAAGAAGACAGTTTTCGAGAATTTTTGAAGTACGCTGTCCGTCGTGCAAGACGTGTTTCAAAGCGGAACAACATTTGTGCCGCAAAAACCCGAAAACTTTCAAACCAAAAGCTCCCACAAAAGAATAGAGATGGAATGAGTCCATAATAGAATGGGGTGTCGCGATTTTTAAACGAATGTTTTGTCCAACTGAGGATCAACCTCATACGAGCAAGACTGAAAAGACACGAATGCAGAGAATGAGGCAAGAGTCTCACATAACGGCCGATTCAAAGGAAACACAGGGAGTCGCTGGGACCCGAAAAATCTCTTCTCGTGAAGAGGCGATTGACGTACACGGAAAAAACGATTATTGTCTTGAAAAACACAAAAATCGCTTCCCAGAGGATCACCAGCATCGCTCTAAATCTCCAATAAAAAAGATCATAAAGATTTGGGTAGAGAAGAAACCGATCAATTCATCGGCACAATAAAATATCGGAAGCGAACCAAAATAGGAGATATTGGAGAATTAAAGATCTACAAAAATGATTCGGGAACAGCCAAAATATCGTACAAAGACGTGGTGATTTCAACGACAGATGGTCAGTTGCGAGCTAAGGACATTAAAGAGGTTTCACGTAGTGTTTGTGCGGTGACTTTACCAGAATCGTTCCATAATAAACTAGGACAAAAGGGTATGCTAGATAGAGACGTGGTTATGCCTGATGAAGGAGACACGGGGAATTTAGCCGTCGTATCGCTTAGCAAGCCACCACATTGGATGAGCAAGACACCCAAAAGATAAATCCAGTATATAAGGCAAGAGTCTCATAAGAAAAATGATATATACAAGGAGACAATAATTATTAGTAAAACGACTAGCAAGACAGATGAGAGACATCATGGGAGACGAAGACTACCTATCAAAGGACTCATTCATGTCAATTGCAAAAAGATCAAGTCACATAGTTGGTAGGAGCAAGAGAGTCGATATGTTGAGCGATACTTTAACCAATCACGCTCCCTGATTCGAAAGGTTAGGAAGATATGGGTTGAGAAGCAGAAAATAAAAAAGACTTGGAGTACACTTCTGCGAGGCGATTTCACATGATGGAGACGAATGCTTGAAGATCGGTCCGATATAATGGTGATCAGATTTAAAAAGGCGACCAAATTATCAAGTATATTTTGTCTCGCCTTTATGTGAGATCAAATTGTCAAAAAGGCAATAAAGCATTTGACTCATTTTTAAGAGCGAATCAAGACGCTGTGGGGCAAGGCCGACTTGGTGTATAAGGATATCAAGAAACAAGTTATTTGATCTATCCGGTCATTGTTTTAAAGATGTCTACATGTTAGATCGAATTCTATCAAATGGAGATAAAATAGAAAGACATTCAAAAATATTTCGGATTAAGGACCGATCTTACTGAGACTAGTGATGGTTCGGCCTAGAAGCCGATCTCGTCGAGACATAAAACTATCTCACTAAAACTTCCGTCTCTTCACCTTACTTGACATTAAACTAAAAAAATGTGGGGGGCATTGTTTACACAGCCTAAAAAAAGAGCTCATATGGGTAAATTCGGGTTTTTGAGCCCAACAACCATTTATCTATCTTTTTTTATTTATTAGTTAGTTTTTAGGATAAGTAAAAATAAAGACTTTTTGCCTCAGTAGAATAGGTTTTGTTTAGCTGTTAAGTCTTAGTCTGTTTTGTTTCCCTATTTCGTAGGGAGTTTGTCCCTATAAATAGTTATTTTTTCAAATTAATAAAATCTACACAAATCAATCAATAAAAAAAAACAATTCAAAACCATGTTCTTTTCTATCCTCAATCCCCGCGATTGGTTAATTTAGAAGTAGATGGACATCAATCCCGCTTAGGTTCTTAACCTCCGGATCGATACAGTTAAATTTAGTATAGTTTGGTTACTTTTTTTCCTTTGTGGAACATGTTCGCTCGCGGAACAAGCTAGTTTGCGAGACGTGTTTAAGAGACAAGTTTGCGAGACTTGTTTGCGAGACGTGTTTGAATGACCTGTTGGCGAGACATCTTTAAATTCACCAGTGCGACTTGATCGATTTGTTCAGGTTACGCAAACATCTTTTGTTCCACCAGTGAGACTTGATCGACTTGACCGATTAGAGCATTAAACCGAGATAGAACCCAATTATAAATTCAAAGATTCGGGTGGCGGATTATTTCCACGCGAACACAATGTAAATTGTCTCTGACGATCCAGTTTTCATTTGCTTCACGGTATCAAACGATGTTTAACCTGAAAACCAATAAATACTGTGATGAATAATAGAGTTGAAAATAATATACATAAATAATACCGACCATATATATGTAGTCATCAAAATTGAAAACTACTTCAAAAATTGAATTTTTTGTCATCGGGTGATGAGCGCCTTCCTTAATATACATGTATCGCTTATAAAGAATGAAAAATAATCTCATGAAAAAGAAGAATAACCTCACAAATGAGGACGTTTAACAACGGAGGCAAAAACCCCACAATGGCGGACAATAACTCCACGAGGGAAGAATCAAATAATAAATGAAAGAAATTTAAATTCAATTATATAAATTATTTTGCATATAATTTTTTTTAATTATATAATTAGTTTTTAATTTGTAAAAGATCAAAATTTTGAGATAATTATTCTTGTTTTTTCAAGTTTATTTTTAGCACCATTTTTGACATTTTTATGTTTTATGTACTAATTGAAGTCAGAGAAACTCGCCATTGATAGATAAAAAAATTGCAGTGAAAATAAAATATAATTAAATAACTTTTTTTTTAAAGTAAGGTCTAAATCGCAGTTGAAAGAGCATAAAATCAAACTCCATAAATTAAAATTCATGGAGTCATAATTCGAAGTGGAGTACTCGAATTATCCCTTTCTAATAGAAATAATTGAAGAGACTCTTTACATCAAGAAACTAATTTATATATTTAAAAAAGATTTTAAAACAGAAACAAATTGAAACCAAAGAAATTTTGATTGCACTTAAGGATGAACAATTTGCATAATGAAATTTGATAAAATAAAATAATTTTAAAATTGTATCATTTTCGGTTACAATTAATTAAAATTAAGTCTCATAGTGAAGAAAAAAAAAGGTACTCAAATCATCTGTAATGATGGAAAAGCATAAACATATGACACCTTTGTTTGTCTTCAACATACAAACATGTATGGTAATCTTTTTGCTATAAATTGATTTTTGGATTAATTGCAAATTAATACATAAATTTTACCCTAATTTGCAATTACAACATAAATTTTAAAATTTGGCAAATCGGTACACCGATTTTCATTTTTTGACGAATTGATACACCGAATTGGAAAAACACTAACGTGGACATTGTCATATAAAGCTACGTGTTGTTGTATGATTGGTCGGTGTACTAATTTGCCAAAACAATGAAAGTTGGTGTATTAAATTGCCAAGTTTTAAAGTTCGTGTTGTAATTGCAAATTAGGGTAAAGTTCGTGTATTAATTTGCAATTAACCCTTGATTTTATAATTTAAAAATTTCAAAAAAATGTAAAATATAAAATTATTACCAATTTAAAAGTTCAACAAACAAATTAAAACGTTAATGTTATTATCTCAAACTAAAAAAAATGCATGTTATAATCAGTTTTATTTTCATATTCAATTATGTTGTATAAATTAAAGGGCTAATTACATATAAAATCACCACCTTTATACGAAATTGTAAAAATAACACGACCTTTAAAACGTGTCAATTCAGGGTATCACATTTCATTTATTTTCAAAAACAACATGGGCACGTTTTTAGATAAACTTTTGCGGACTTGTACACCCAATGAGAGTGCCATGTGTCATGCCACGCCAGCAAAAATGCCACTAAAAGTATGTCCATGTTGTTTTTGAAAAGAGATGAAAGGTGGTGCCCTGAATTGTCACGTTTTAAAGATCGTGTTACTTTTGCAATTTCGTATAAAGATGGTGATTTTATATGTAATTAACCCTAAATTAAATGTTTAAATGAAAAAAGAAAAAAAGAAAGAGAACAAAATTTAGCAAAGATTTTCTCTCTCATCCTCTCAGCGCTAGTTAGCTGCTAACGTACGCTGGTGCCTATGGCGAGGAAGAAAACGTCAAAATCTACTGCTCCGGTGACTGAGCAACACTCTGAATCTCTTGACAAAGATGAATCTGGGGTTATTGTAGCCCCTTCTAGTGTTACGATAGAAGAAACTCAGTTAAGTCAAGAATCTCCAATTCCATCGGAGATTGAAATGATGGAAGATACCCCTAGATATGAAATTGTGGATCCGATACCTGTGGAAACCATGGCTAAGAAATGGAATGAGCTGTTCTCGAATGATAGGGAAAGATCTGAAGCTAGTGAGCTGAAGTACGTCCCACCAGCTGTGAAGAATAGAACGCGAGTGGTGAGTTTCAACTCAAAGGATCTTGTGAAGGAGGAAGAGAAGTGGAAATTCGCCATAATAGTGTGTGTCTATGTTTATGTTTGAGTTAATATTGTTAGGATCTTTTGAAAGAATTAACTCGTTTATTAGAAACAGATGGGCGAAGTTTGGCCTGAGAAATGTGGTTAGGATTAATGGATCTATGTTTATGTTTGAGTTTGGATCTGAAGAAGAGTGTAACAAGGTATTGGGAGATGGTCCTTATACATTTGACCAGAAACCCCTGATGTTGAAGAAATGGCAGCCAAGAATGTCAATGGATCCTAACAATATTAGCTTTGTCCCAGTCTGGATCCAACTACCTGGTCTTCCTTGGGAGTTTTGGACGGCTGATATGCTCAGTAAAATTGGTTCTATCTATGGAAACCCTTTGTATAGTGATCAATGCACTATAAGCAAAGCTAAGCTAAACTTTGCGAGAGTTCTGGTAGAAATGGAAGTAGCAGGTTTATTTCCTGAATCTATGGAATTACAAGATGAATTTGGGAATGTCTTTAATCAAAAAATTGTGTATGAATGGAGGCCTCTATTTTGTGATAAGTGTTGTAAAATGGGGCATGCCAAGAAGAATTGCAAAGTTAATCAAGACATCAGGAAGGCTATGGGGAAAAAAAAAAATCTGAAGATGAAAGTTCAGATTCAGTTGAAACAGAAATCATAACAGCCCCTGATACAGTTGTGCAGGATACTGAAGTGATTAGGCAATTTCAGATGGAGGGTAAAGGTGATATGGCAGCTACACCTGTACAAAAAAGGGGGTTAGAGAAACAATCAAGATAGCAAATACATTTAAGGCTTTGGTTGAAAATCCAGGCACTGATGAGATTCCAGTAGTGGAGAAGATCAATAGTAGACTGAAATTTGGTTCTGTGAGAGATGGGAGGAAGGCTAGGCTGAACTCCAGAATGTTGGATATTGATAGATGATTGGAGCGTGGAATATTGGAGGAGTTAATAGCTCCCTAAAGCAGACTGAGTTCTGTGAGCTTATTAATAAAAGTAAGTTGGTTATTTTTGGTATCATTGAGACTAGAGTCAATAGTAGTCAATTTAATAAAGTTTGGAGTAGTATTAAATATAAGATGCCTGATTGGGAGATTATTCACAATTATTCTTGCTCTAGTATGGGTAGAATATGGATAATCTACAAGAAGGATTTTGTTACAGTTGTTCCTCTTGTCATCCATAAGCAGTTCATCCACTGCATTGTGATTATGGATCTGAAGACTGTTTATTTTTCTGTTATTTATGGGTCTTATGTCTCCCTTGAGAGAGTAGAACTCTAGGACAGGTTGCTGGCTATTAGTCAGAGCATTAGTAATTGCTGGATAGTCCTTGGTGATTTTAATGCTGTTATGAGTAATTCAGATAGAGTTGGGGGTAATGAGATAGATGACATTGTTGGGCAAGAGTTTAAGAATTGGAGTTTTGATGCAAATTTGGTTGAGCTCAAGTATATAGGGTTAACCTACACTTGGACCAATAATCAATTAGGAGACAACAGAATTTGGAGGAAAATAGACAAGTGTTTCATTAATGACCAGTGGAGGAGGATTGGGGTGACTCATTCTGTGTTTTTGGAGGGTATGGAGTTTCTGACCACTTTCCAATAATTGTCAATATGAAGACCAATGATTCTTTCAGAAAAGCTCCCTTCAGGTTCTTCAATGCCTGGTGTGAGCATGAAAACTTTAGTAAGATTGTTAAAGACAGATGGAGTAGGAATGTGGAAGGCTGCCATATGTACAGAATTTATCAAAAGCTCAAATTTCTGAAAATTGAGCTCAGGAAGTTAAATAAAGCTTCCTTTAGTCACCTGTCCCAAAGAATTGATGTTATCAGAAAGAATTTGGAGAATCTACAGAAGGATCTAGTTAAAGATCCTTTTGATACTATTTTACAAGATGAGGAAAAAGCTTATAATGGAGAATTATAGAGGCTTCTTAAATGGGAAGAGAGCATTAAAAGGCAGAAATCAAGAATGCTCTGGATTAAGCTAGGTGATCTCAACACCAAGTTTTTCCACAGAAGTATTAAGCAAAGACAGACTAGGAAAAGGATTGTTTCCCTTTCTACCCCCAATGGCAATATTACTGACCCTGAGGAGATTAAAAATGAGTTTCTAACTCATTATAAGAATTTTATTGGCACCCCCAGCCCAAACAGAAAAGAGTGTGGACTATTCCAGCTTTAGCTATGGTTATATCCTTAATGAGGAAGATAGGAGGCTTCTGGATTCTCCCATTACAGATAAAGATATAAAAGCTGATCTTTTCTATATCAGAGATGACAAAGCCCCTGGGCCAGATGGATTCTCTAGTGCTTTTTTTTAAGAGAAGTTGGAACATTGTGGGGCAAGATGTCTGCATAGTTGTGAAGGAATTTTTCCAGAATGGGAAGCTTCTTAATCAGGTAAACTCCACTTCTATTGTCTTAATCCCTAAAGTGCAATCCCCTAACAGTATTAGTGACTATAGGACTATTGCCTGTTGTAATGTTTTATACAAAACTATCTTTAAAATCTTAACTAGCAGGCTTAACTCTATTTTGGATTTTCTTATAAGTGATAGCCAGTCAGCCTTTGTTGCATGAAGAAATATAGCTGATAATGTTCTTATGGCTCATGAGATTATTAGGAACTATCATAGGGGTAAAGGGGATTCTTGTTCTATGAAAGTTGATATCCAAAAGGCTTATGACTCCTTAGCCTGGGATTTTATTGAAGAGGTTCTTATTGGGTTTAGGTTCCCTAACCAGTTCATTGCCTTTATTATGAAGTGTATTAGAAGTGCTAAGTTCAATATTATTATAAATGGGGAAGAGTCTGGTTATTTTGCTGAGGGTAGAAGCCTGAGACAGGGGACCCCATCTCTCCCCTGTTGTTTGTCTTGTGTATGGAGTTTTTATCTAGATCCATTAAAGCCAATACTGGTCCCAATTCTGGTTTCAAATTCCACAAAGGTTGTAAGTCCCTGAAAATCAGTCACCTAGCTTTTGCTGATGATCTGTTCTTGTTCTCTAATGGAGATCTTAATTCCATTAGCATTCTTAAAAATACCCTCTCTGAATTCTCTAATATGTCTGGTCTCTATCCTAACCTCAACAAAAGCTTTGTCTACTTTGATGGTGTTAATAGTGTGTTAAGGAATGATATTCTGTCTTTCCTAGGGTTTAAGCATGGCAGTCTTCCAGTTAAATATCTTGGTCTGCCCCTCCTTACTACTAGACTCTCTGGTACCAACTGCAATGAGATGATCAGTAAAATTTCCTCTAGAGTCTCCTCCTGGGCTGCCAAAAGCCTGTCCTATACAGGTAGACTTCAACTTATTAATGATGTCATCATGAGCATGCATATCTATTGGAGTTCCATCTTCATCCTCCCTAGCTCTGTCATTTCTGGAGTTGAGAGAATTTGCAGGAGATTCTTATGGAATGGCTCTGACCCTAGTAAGAATAAGAGTCTTGTGAGCTGGAAAGATGTATGTTGTGATAAAAAGTGTGGAGGTCTAGGGATCAAAAACATCAAGTTGTGGAATATTGTTGTTGTCTCCAATCACATTTGAATGTAGTTACCTTAAAGCCCACCCTCTGGGCTAAGTGGGTTGTTGAGAATAAGTTGAAAAGAATGAGCTTCTAGGGTATCTGTAAGTCAGCTGATTGCTCCTGGTCCTGGAGAAATCTCCTGAAAATTAGAAACAATGTGAAGCCTTATTTTGAGTATATTCTGGGAAAAGGGGACAGATTCTCCTTCTGGCATGACCCCTGGATGGATGGTGCTTCTATTGTGGATAGATTCCCCCTTATCAACATCAAGGATGCTGATGTCCATAAAGAAGCTAAAGTCTGCAACCTTTGGAAAAATGGAGAGTGGTCTCTTCTAGATCCGATGGATAATATTACTCAAACTGCTTGGGATCAAGTCTCCAAATTCAAGATTGAGCCTGACAGGGAGGATAGGGTCAACTGGAAAATTGAGAAGAATAAAGCCTTCTCTGTTAGAAGCTTATACCATGATATGACTCCCAACACTGTCAAGGTTGATTGGTACAAGCTGGTGTGGTACAAAGGTTACATTCCCAGGTATTCCTTTATTGTCTAGTTATGTATAAAGAAAAGGCTCTTGACCAAAGACAAGTTAATGAAATGGAAAGTTATTGACTCAGACCTCTGTAGTCTTTGTGGTAGAGGTAAAGAGACCCTGGAGCATCTCTTCTTTTCCTGTAACTTCTCCCTGGGGATTTGGAAAAAAGCTTTGAGGGACATGGGTCTTGACAGACCTGCCTATCCTTGGAACAGAGAAGTCAGCTTTTTTATTAGAAGAACTTCTGGTAGATCAAGTGATTCTAAAGTCAGGAAAGTTATGTTTGCTGCAACCATCTAATTTATTTGGAGAGCCAGGAATGCAGTTGTCTTCTATCAGATTAGTCTGTCAGAGGAGCAAGTCTGGGGGAAAATTAAAAATGTTGTTAATCTAAGTTGTAACTGATGTAGTCTCTCCTTTCTATTCTGCGTTGATTAGCAGGTTTTGGTTTTTTTTTTTCCTGCTTTTTGCTGCCGTTTGGGCTTTGTTCTGAGCCTTAGGCTTTGTTTCGGATTGGTGTTGTGGTGTATTTCCTCATTAGCAATATATTTGCTGCTTTTGGTTGCTTGACCAAAAAAAAATTTAGCAAAGTAATATATTTAGTACCAGAATATTGATTTGAAAATAATGAATCAAAGAGTAAAATTCAAAAACAAATGTACCATTTGAATCATCATTTTATATTTTTGAACCACAAACTCCAAGAACCAGTTATGAATATTGAAAATGTCATAAAAGAATATCGGTAAATTAAAAGAAAGACAATAAATTTCAGTAAATTGAAATTTTATCAAAAATCAAAAACTATAAATGTTGAAGAAGAGATGATATTACAATTTCACTAATAAAGTTAAAGATGCAAAAGAAATTTAATAGTTAACGTTACATTTAAAAAAAATTGGACTCTCTACTAAAGATTGTGTTGATTAACTAACATTTACATAAATAAGTTGAAACCCTAATCCCTTTCTCTTCTCTTTTCTCTCTAACAAACCCTAACCACCTAAAACTTTTTTCTTATTAATTTTTTGGCAGTCGTTAATGACTTAATTTTTCTATTAACGGTAGCCATCTTTTTTGTTTATGTCATTTTAATTTCATAAAATATAATAAAGAGCCAATTCTTTTTCATTTTTCTGACAGATTAAAATTTATCACGAAACGCAATTCAATTATCAAGAAGCGACGATAGATTGAAAATCTTTCAGTGACAAAATGGATTCGTCTATGAGCTATACTAGTTTTATCTATTTTTTATTGTTTGTCTTTTTTATGAATGTTTTACTTTGTTCTTTCTTTATGAAAAGTTTGTTGTCCTTTCTCTGTGAAAGGTTTGTTGTCTCCTTTTTAAAAAGAGTTGTTGTCTCTTTTTTAGAAGGAGTTATATCATGTGTTAATTGAATCGGATGCAGTGAGTTTGCGGGTGTTTGGAGAAGTTTGAACGAAAAATGATTGAAGACGGCACTTAATTCGCGAAACAGTTAGTAATTTATTTTTGTTTTCGTAAGTAAGGTCTGCGAATCAGGCAGCATGTTGTCTGTTCCATGTTAGGTCATCGGGTTTAGTTTTTAAATTATCCCGAATTTCTTATAAATGTAAATGTTTTATATTCAATTTAATGAAATCCGATGAATTCAAAAAAAAACACTAACAGTTACATAAAATAACTGCATTGATTTATTTAAAAAATCAGTTCTATAATCATTATTAACTCAAAGAGAATTAGAAAAGACAAACTTACAAAGATTTTTGCAATCCAATAATGACAAAAGGCTATATCCTTTCAAATTTGTGTTTATATAATCTCTATTGAAAAAATAAAAAATAGGTCTAGGTCCTTCTGATAAATCTCTCTCTCTCTCTTTGTTCAACAAATAATTATAAAAAAATCTTAATTAGACCATTGATCTATATTAAATTAATTCAAAATAAGTAATACAATTTGAACTAAAGAAAGTTATGTATTTGTGCCTTTACAGAATAAAGTTTTGAAATCTAACACAATGCATATTTAAATTCACAATAACAAAACCACTGAAAATAAAAATGCAAAGAAATCTCATCTGATAGGGGTTGAGTAGGGCCAGGAATATTAGATAGACCATTACCAAATTGGTATTTGTGCGTTGCCCGTAGTTTTTTTCCGGTGATGATGATGGTAAATCATGGTGGTTAGGGTTTGCAATCTCTTCAACCAAGGACAATCTATCTACTATATATATATATATATATATATATATATATATATATATATATATATATATATATATATAAAGCAGGACATTTTCTCCCTTTGATTGACATGTGGCATTTTCACATAGATTTTTAAATATTTTTTCTTTATTTTAAATAACAAGTGGCACTTATATTTCCTTATTGCATTTAATTTATTTATGTTTCATCAACTAATTAATCTATCTAATAATTGGTCTTCATCAACATTCAATAATTTTCAAAATTTTCATTTATTGCATTTGTTTCTTTTTATAAATAATTTATTAATTGAATAGCTATTCTTTTTTTAAGAAAATAGCTATTCTTTTTAATATGAAAAAAAACGAATTTTTTTAAATTCAACTTAATTATTTTTATTTGCTTAATAATAGATTTATTATCTTTTATATATGTTTTTTGAAATCTTTTCTAATTTGGCAAGGAAATTATTTTAATATATTTCCTTCTTCATAATAATATTCATATTTTTTTATTTCTTTTAATATTTTGAAATCATTAACTCTCTAATTAATGACTTACTACTAATTTTGAAAGTTAAAATCCATAAAAGGTAATGACATTGATTTCTAATTTCTATAATATTTTCGGTATTATATAATTTTGCCATAATATTCTCAATAAATGCATAATTTAAGCAATTGTAATAATTTTTAGTAACTGCTCAAATCAAATGCATTATCACAAATTCAAAATTAAAGAAAGATCAAAGGTCCAGCCAAAAAGAAAGAAAGAAAGAGCAAACACTTGATCTGATATAAAGAAATCACAAAATAAATTACTAATTCTTCTAAATCAAATTTTTATAATCTTTACATAAAAAATTATGTCTAAATGGACTAAATTTAGTACAAATTACTCTTACCATTTTTGTAATCTTTATATATGTTTTAAAATTATTTCTAATATGGGAAGCAAATTATGTTCTCTCTCCTATTTTTCAATTGATTGGTATTTATTCTTTACTAATTTTAACACTAAATCATTCCTTTCAAATAATTGAAATTTGGTATTTTATAGTAATTAGTTCTCACTTCCATAATTATTTTTATTTTTATTCTTTTCTAATACTATTAATTAGAGGTAAATTGATTGCATAAGTTATGAACTTTACGTTTCTCTATATTGATTTACTTACTAATTTTCTAAAAATGATGTTAATTGACAGCATTAATTATATATTTTTGCTATTAATTTGCTGTGACAAATGGAATTATAAAATTTATAGACTTTCCCTTAACATTAATTTAATGATTAGACTTTTCTTTTCTTTTTAAAAATATATACATTTACAAAATACACATATATAAATCTCTATTTAACATAATTATTATTTTAGTTATATAATTTTAATAGTGACTTATACATTGACTTATACATTCTATTTTTTTTAAATTATACATTCTATATTTACTTACTACTAATGGGGTTACTATATATAATTTCCTACATTATACTGAATTAATGCATTTACTTACCACTAATTCGGTTACTAAATATAATTTTTCCACATTATACTGAATTAATGCAATAATCTACTACCAATTCGGTTACTATATACAATTTCTCACATTATATTATACCAAATTAATGCAGAATTTAAAGCAATAATAATTTTAGTAATAATCCGAATCAAATTCATCATCACAACCAAAATCCAATAATTACCATTGCCAGTTATCTTCTATAAAAGCCCTAGGGGAAAAATATAATCCACCACAATAGCAATTCCATTATTTTACTCAGAAATTACATCGCTACTGATAAATATTTGAGACGTTTTATTATCAAGGTTTGAATTCTCTTGTTTTCTCTTTTTGAACGTTTTCTTAGTATTGCTATTTTTATTTGTATGGTCATTTTGAATCTCCTTAATTTGATTTTACTAAAGTATGATTTTTGAATATCTCTGATAAATGCTAACAATTATCGTTTTTTTGATTCTATAAATATATGTTTTCTATTGTAGGTGCATTTTTGTTAATTCAAGTATGTGTCTTTTGGCTATTAGATACAGGGTATGTCTTACGGGAAATTTTGATACTTCTCATTTCCATTTTATTTTTGTTTTTAACTTTATCTCAGTTGTTTTATTATAATTTAATCTTTACTTAATCTAATTATATTATTATCAGGATTTGACTCCAAGACCGGAAAAGCGACAATAACAGACCAAATTCATTATTAGTTACTCTTTTTTTTCTTTTGAATGTCAAATGTATGTATATATATATATATATATATATATATATATATATATATATATATATATATATATATATATATATATATATATATATATTTAAATTTTCTTTTATAAATTTGAATCATTCACTCTAATTAGGTAATCTTTGTTTTTGTTTTTATTTTTATTTTTCTAGCTAATATGGAAATAATTAATTACTAATATTGAATTTGTGAAATGGCAATAGAATATTTAATTGATAATATTTTCAAAAAATTGTTAAATTGAATTTCTTAGAAAACAAATTTGACCATTAAATCACTAGATTATAATATAGTTATTTTTTTCTTAACCTTTGATTTGCTATTGCAGCAAGTAATTTGATTTAAAGGTGAATTAATTTAGATGTAAGATATACATCATGCTTTTATGAGAAATTGATGTCACGAATTATGTGCTATATTTCCTCTGAATTACTAATAATTATATTAATTTGATAACTCTAACAAGTGATTGTCAAATACACTGTAATTTTAATTTTTAGATTTAAAATTTATTAATAATGTAATGAAATTAGAATTATTGAATTAAATAAATTATTTGAGAACCAAAATATGTATATAAAAAAATTAAGTTTGGTAATATTTATTTGATTTGCTAAACTAATGCAGAAGTAATTAATAAATTTCTAACATTGCCTAAATTAGTTGTTTTTACCTAATTAAATTCATAAATTTATCATTACATGATTACCATTATAATTTAATGCTAGAATTGGCCTTCAGATAGTCAAAGTACATGATCACAATTTACTAAAGGGCAGTGCTATTTGGCCCGAATCCTCTTGGACACAAAATGGCCAGAAATGAAATTAAATTGCAAATCAGTCCTTCTATTTAGCCTTTTTCTAATTTATTTAAACATGCACAAAATTTGAAGTGTGCTAATAATTACTCTAGACTCTAGTCAAGGCACGGTAAAAGAGCAACACCAACATGAATGTTCATTAAATGGAAAACCTCATTATCAAATCATTAAATGGAGTATCTCTTTTCATTTAAAACACCCTTATGTTTGATTATATTAGTAAATAATCACAACATTATTAATTAAAAATATTACACATCATAGAAAATAACTGAATAAAAATAATTAATATAGTATAAATTTAGTTAATAAATCTCGAATAATTATAAATAATAATTAAGTAAATATAAAATCGCATACATATATAATATTTATTTATTTTTCACAATTTTCTATGTCTATAAATAATTATAAAATAAGATCACATATTGTACGAAATGAATTATAACATATTTAACATTTTAACATAAAAATAAAATATAAACTAAATATAAACTGAATATCAATAATTTCATAAAACAATTATTTTTGTTACAAAATGTATACAATAAAAGTATTCAATTTTATTAGATAAATTATATAATCGGTCTAAAAACATACAAATTTTTAGAATACATTTTAAAAAATAATAATGCACTCATCGCGTAAAACAATTCACTCATCAATTAATGTGTATTCTAGATATTTTAAAAATATTTGAATAAAATACATTTTTATTCCAAATATAAATCAATTTTATTTGGAAAGATTTTGAACAAGTTAATTTACATATTTTGAGAAAAAATCTGAATTTTTTCTCTTCATAAATAGATTAATTTTCATATAAAAAATTTAATTTGTTAAAAAATTAAATGAACTAATATTGTAGTTTATCATTACACTACGCCTAGATTTTAATTTTTTTTACTTTTTATGGCTATATGGATAAAAAAAAGCCCTAATTTTAAAAATTTAAACGTAGTTAATTGATTAATTAATTAATCATTTAAAATTTTAAGTTCAAAAATTTTAATTATCCAAATAGTATCATGCAACCGTTGTATAAATATGAATTTTATGGGACGACTAATATGCCCATATCCGCGATTTCTTGTTCATTTTTGGAATTGAGGGTTGTAAACGGATTGAGCAACCGGCGTTTGGCTCGATAAGAGTTTGTTCGTGTTTGTTTGTATCATAAACAAACCAAGTTCGACCTTGATTGAATGTTCATTAATTAAATTGATTCAAACGTGAACATAGTGGATTTTGACTCGTTTACTTGTTCGTGAACGAGCTTGATTAATAATTTGTGAACGAATTTGTATAGGAGCTCGATCAAATTCCTTATACACATGATGTTATTTTAATACACTAAAACTATGTTACTCCCCCTGTCTCAATATAATTGTCCACTTTCAAAAAAAATATCCTAATATTCTTGTCTATTTTTTAAACGTAATCTTTCTATGCTACTCCTATTTAAAATCCACTAATAAATTAATATTTATTTATATTTATAAATAAATTAAAAGTGAAAAATGATATATTAAGAAAAGTGAGAAATAATTATAAAAACCCATAACATTAATTGTGTTCTCTTAAACTATGTGATAGTGATAAAGCGGACGACTCTATTGAGACGGAAATAAATATTTTAAAAAATACATAATTTCAATTAAAAAAATAATAGAAAAAATCTGAATTTGTACGAATAGCTGCAATTAAAACAAAATATATTAATTTAATAATAATGTCTCAGTTTTATTATTTTGTTGCATTCTAGTATTCTTTTCAATAAATTTAATTGTTTTGATCTCTCACTTTAGTACGATACCTATATGTTTTATTTGAATTTTCTAATCATTTTTAACTTTAAACTTGTTTTTTTTTTTCAATTTCAACCAATGAAAGTTGAACTTAAAATCAAATTTAACATTAATCGCATTTCTTTAAGATTAGAAAGTTGAATTTTGATATTTTCAAAAATGAATTGGCTACGAAATTAGTATATATAACTTTAGCTGAAAATTAAAAAATTAAATAAATTTTGCTAAAATTGCAAAAAAAAAATTAAATTTAAAAAATATCATAAAAATTTAAAGATTTGTTTTAAATTGCAAGCATCCAAAAAATTGAATATTTTACTATTAGGCTAAAAAGAAGAAGTAAAACTGTGTAGTTTCGATTCACCTTATCTGAATTTGTATTAGACCTATAATATTTTACATGGGGCTTATATTTTTATAATTAATTAAATTTAAATTTAAATTTAAATAATTTTGATTCGTGCAATATAAATCTAAGATATATATAAATTAAATAATTATTACCTCATCTTTATAGATATATATATAAATTAAATAATTGTTATGGAAATATACTTTTTTATATTTTCAATTCATAAAAATTATGGACAAATTAATTAAATAATTGTAAATAACTAGTAATTTTATAGAAGTTGTTATCTAGCTAATTTATAAATTTTTATTGTAAAATATAATATTAAAAAAGATTAGTTTTAATAAATACTAAAAAAACTATTTATCATGACTACATGTTAATTTGGATATAATTTGAATAAAATTGCTCATGTCTGACAAATATTGTCGATATATACTAAACAGGGTTTAATTTGACCTTTTTTTTGTACTCCCTCCCTCTCATAAAGATGGATAAAATGACTATTTTGGACATCTCAAATTATAGGCAAAGCTACTATATTAATTTGAATAATACCAATATTAACTTTCATAAATTTCAGCCACTTTTGATTATATTCTATAAATCATCATTAATTATCACTTTATACAATATAAAAATTAATAAGAAATTTATCTTTTTAAAAAAATTTAATTACGATTTCAACACAATAATTACCTTTTACATAATATAAATTAATAATATTTAAAATATTTAAATAATTAAATTAAGATTGCTATTGAAAGTTAAGAAAATATAACTATTTTAATTATTATTTTTTAATTCAAGTGAAATTCTATTTTTCTATTTTTATGGACGAGGGAGTATAATTTTAGGATTCAAATGGAAACAATAGCAACATTAAAGTTTAAAGTTAAATATGGAACCACCGTAAAGGTTTTAATAATACTTTTGGCCTAATGAGTGGAACCAACGAGATATAAAAGGATATAGGAGGAAAAAAATCACTATTATTGCATAGGAAATTGTTAGTTTCTTTAGTAATTAATGTTGATGAGGGATTGTAATTAATATTGACGACGGATTAAATTCATTGGTAAGTTTTTGCAAAGATGCCCTTTCGGGCTGATTTGTGTCCAAGAAATTCTGGCCAGATAGAATTTCCCTTTACTAAATTTAAATACAATATCAATGTTTCTTACCTTCCATAATAATTCTTAATTTATTGCAAATTGATATTGTATCCTATTTTTTTGTAATTATTTTTGGTTGATAATTTTATTCATTTCAAAATCTATTTTAAATATGTCAATTAAATGAAATTTTTATACTATTTAGTATTTATTAACCTTATTTGTACTATAATATGGAAACAATTAATTATTAATTGAAAGGTTTACTTATTCACTCTCTACTTTTTTTTCTTTAGTTGCTATTAGCTTAAAAAAAACTTCCATTTACACATATCCAATTAATGCTTATATTGTGTTTACATGAAAGTTTTAATAAATTTTTTAGTCTTCCAATTCATTAGTAGTATGTTTTATAACCATAAATGGAAGGTTTAATTTTTTCGTCTTCCAATTTATTATTAGTATTTTTTTATAATCATAGCTTAAAAAGAAGGTCTACATAATAATTTTTTGGTAACTCATACCATCATTTAATGAATTTTTTATTTTTAATTTCAGTTTCTTATCAAAATCATTAACATGACATTTCCTTATTTAAAATACTTTTCATTAAACATATCAATAAAGAAGAAGGTTATAAATATATATCTTTACAAAATATGCTATTCATTTCAACCATTCACCAAAATAAATCAATTCAGAGAAGTGAAGAGAACAATTTATAATAATATGTATAAATTAATTACAATTACCACTTATTTATATGGTAATCCTTAGAAATTCAAACTGTGTCGGTTTCCTTAGAATTAGTAATAAATATATTGAAAACTTAAAAAGAGTTTTACTATATCATTAATGTTAGAATTCTTTTTGATTTTCCCATAAATCACTATTATATATATTCACATCTTTGTTTTTTTTCACTACTTTTCAGGTGAGTTTTAACATTTCAATTCTTTACAAGAAAGTGCTTTTAGATTTTTATAAACATCATGTTGTTAATTTTGTAGGTTCAATTTTTGATAAAATAAAGAGATATTTATCTTGATTATTTCTATTTTTATTAATCTATATGGATTTATAGAAACACAGTTTTAGATGTAGAATTTTAGAGTTCTTAAAGTATTTCATATCCTAAAATTCAATAAGTTTCCGTGCAAAATTATATTTGAGATTTGTATACTTTTATTTAGTAATTGTAATTGCATCATAATATATGTTAGTTTATTGATACTTCAAAACTATCATTATGTGTAAATATCGATTCAGGTGGTCCTAGAGATGGAAAAGACACTTAAACCTCCGATCCGATTAAAAAAATTGGATATATTATAGTGAAGATCTTCTTGGAAACCGAAGAAGTTTGACTCTAATCATTGATATTCTTTTTTCCTACTTCATTAAGAATTAAAATTCTCTTGGTTTCTTCATTATGATTTATAATATTAGCAATTCTCACTATTTGATGTACTCTGTAAATATGTTTAGGTTAATTTATAACTAACGAAATAAATAAAAAAACTTACTATGTCTTTGTTGTAGGTCTCAATAAAGATTATTTTATTGCAATAAAATTATGCCATTGATTATTATAGTACGTTTTTTTGATAAATAGTAATTATTTTAGCACATCCAAAAAAAAGTGGAAGGCAAAAAAAAAATTCGGCTTTAGCCTCTAGCGAAGAAAGCTTTTCACATTTAATCACATTTTATTTTATCTATATTTAATTATACTAATAGACATTTAATAAATTATTTTTTTTAGAATATAAATTATTGTTAACTATTTAAATTATTAATTAATAAATTGATTTAAGTTTAAATCTGTCAAACATTAAGATTTTCTATGTTATTAATTCATAATAAATACAAATATTTTATAATAAATATAATTTTTTGCAAATCGCTAACATATATGATTAATTATATGTTTGCTAATTTGTATTTGTACTCTTTTTTTTCATTTTACTTGTCATTTTTCCATTATAACATATATGAAAAATATATTAAATGTGATAAGATTAAATTTCTTTTATATCCTTTTTTATCTTGGAAATATGAAATAGTTAAATGCATAATTAATTTCTATCTAGCAAACTCATTTATATCAAGGATAAGAAAATTATAATAAAAAAATAACATTTTTTTGAGACATCAAAAAGCGTAAAAGATGATAGATAAAATGAAATGGTTGGAGTATTAATTATTTTATAACAATTATCTTTCTTAAAGTTTCCTAAATTGTAACACTAAATATTAATTTAAATTCTTATATTTGTTAACCTTATTTGTACACTAAACTAACATGGAAACATCTTCGAAAAACCAAACAAAATATGATTGCAAAACTTTATTTTACTATGGTATTAATACTTATTATGATTTATTTATATTTTATTTGGTAACCTTAATTACATAACAATTAATATTTCTTTATGTTTTTTAAATTAATTCATTAAATATTAATTGAAAGTCTTATATTTTTGTAACTTTTTTATCTCTACACCTTCTCATGTAAGGATTTTTTTTTCTTCGCCGTAAAAAATGTTGAGAACTTATAATGTTTTTTTATTCTACAGATTTTGTTAATATAATATAACTGTTGTGATGAGATCTATTTTTAATGAAACAAATAGATCTGTAAAATTTTGTTTTATTTCATTAATCATTGTTTTATTTCATTGATCTATATAGATCTGTAAAATTTTGTTTTCTAATTAGTAAACTTTTGTTTACTAATTAATAAAATTATGCTTTAAAAAAGTAAAATTAAAATTTTTGTAAAGAAAAGTCTAATGAATGAAGAAATAAATTCGAATTGTTATTATTTCAATAGATATTGGTGAAACAATGACAAATATTCTTTTTTAATAAAATCGTGCAATGCACGGGACTAAAGCTAGTAATAATGAGTAAAATGGAGTGTAATTAAAAGTAATATGGTCATAGTTCATTTGTGTCGTCACTTAAGTCCTCTGAATCTGAATTTGGACAGGTATTTTCTCCACAATTCCACGAAATCATCCGTTTGGCGGCTTATAAAAAATTGTTGATTAAGAAAATTAAAGTGTTGTGCGGTTCATGAAATTTTAAAAATCCAAGAAGAAACGGGTTCAAATTATAGAAAAAGAGATAAGAAAATATTAAAATATTAAGGGTAAAACGAGAAGAGAAACATTTCTTTTGAAGGATTAACAACACTAAAATTAAACAAACTATAGCAAATCAGACATTGCCAAATGACGATAAACTTGAAGGAGTTCGAAAAAAAGATGACTTTTGTACTAGCTTTCAAGAATTATGGAAATCAAATCAAAATTGAAAATAGAGTCCAAAATCAAAACATTCTTTTAAAAACAAAAATTCAACGTGATATAAAATTTTCTAAAACTATCGTCTCATCTCAAAGTTAATCAAACATTCACATAACAAAAAGGGATATATGCATTTTACATTTTGATCCATTCAAAATAATGATGAAAAGTTATTTTTCAAAAGAACGGTAGGAGAAAGACACAAATGAAAAGGAGAGACTCTTAAAGGAGTAATTGATTTTAGGAGTCACTGTACTTTTCAAGAATTGCAAAATGGTGACCGAACTTCAAAACGTAAAAAAATGGTTACTAAACTTTCAAATATGTGAATTTGGAAGGTTTTTAAGTGTTTTACGGTCAATTATATGTAGTAATCAAATTTTGATTATTTATAACAAATAATATCTTATATTTCATATATACTCACAATTAATAAAAAATCGACTCGAAATAATTTTCTTCGGTGAGCAAAAATCCTTCTATCTTAACATAACCAAATAGTATAGTAACTAAAATGTTATATTTTGAAGTTCGATCACCATTTTGTAATTTTTGAAAATTACAGTAACCTCCAAAATCAATTACCCCTCCTAAAGGTATATACTTTAACATAATTTAATTATCATAATAAAACATGTTTATATATTAAAATATTTAAATAAGATGCAACTTAACAACAACAACAAAAAAAAAAACCTGATTATGGGGTAGATATTTGACGGTGGAGACAACAATGGCAGTCATGTGTAGTAATGATTTACTAATTAATTATGAAAAATAATAAAATCCTTTAATAATGGTGTTATGTATCTCAATTTTTGGAAACAAACCAAAAACCGCTTGCATTAAACTCTGAAATTTTTTCAAGGCGGTTACCAAAATCAAAGATCATATGGTGGTCAGTTATTTCTCCAGAGAAACTCAATAAACAATCAAAATGCCGTGACTTTTACTTTGACGAAGAGAAAGATGATCAATACAAGTTTGTCATATTCTTGTTCTTTTCATGTTATATATTGACAAATTAAAAAAAAGAAAGCATGCCTTAATTCATTTTAGAAAAGATAATTGCAAATTCTAGATCCATTTCATAGTTAACTGTCATGAAACAAATTGACAACAGGCGGTTATTGACGGTTTCTGTTGATATACATCACTTTCTCTGCAATTTGCATTGGCACACACATTACATTCGCTTTACGTATGGATTATGGTTGGAAGTTTCTTGTTTTTGTTGTTCTGGATAGATTTTTCAGTTTACTATAAACGGAACATAATACACATATGTGGGGTTGATCCCCTATTTGCCCTCCCTTCTATTTTTTTCTTCAATTTGTACCCAGAATTTGCTTATTTCTAGTTCAGTGTCGTTTTAGGGCTCATTCCCATAAGCCTTATGCGAGCAGCATGGGAATCCAGTCCCGTTCGTATAAGACTTATGCGAATGGGATGATCCACGTAGGGGCGGAACTAGGAAATATAAAATGAGGGGGGATGGGGCAGGGAAAAAATTATCATAAAAAAAATATTATAATAGAAATAAAAATATATATAAAAAATAATATATATCAAATCATAATACATATACATACTCAACTAAATAGTTAGAATGTTAATAAAATTTATAATAACTATATTATTAAAAAAAATTGAGGTACTAAATTATTCATTTTTGAAAGTTTGCGGGGCGGACGCCCTGGGTCATACTCAATTAAATAGTTAGAATGTTAATAAAATTTATAATAACTATATTGCTAAAAAAATTTGAAAAAAATTTGAGGTACTAGATTGTTCATTTTAAAAGTTTGCGGGGCGTACGCAGCTGGCATCCAACGTGGAGCAATAAAACCATTCGTATAAGTCTTATGCAAATGGCTTTATTGTTAAGATTGGGAGTTATACTCCCAATCATTATAATAATCATTATCCTCCCGATTATTATTGATGGATAACAAATCCTACTATAAATATTATAGAGCCGAGTCGCAGGAGATTTACTCTCAGACGATATCGGATTTCCGTCCAAAGGGCTAAACCAGATAAAACCGGTGGCCGAATCCATAAGATCCGTCTCGATTGGAATATAATCTCTATCCACAAGGATAACACCGAATCCATGAGGACTCGGACAAAGCGCGTCGACCCTGGGATTCAGACATATCACCAGGCCTATGAAGATTCTCGAGTATCTCTCCTATTTGGACACAAACTCCAATTTAGAAAGATAACTTCTAACTTAGGAAGACGAGACTATTTAGGAAGACGTTCCTAAATAGGGCTCATGTCTGAATAAGAAATCACACTCCTAATCATGGTCAAACCTGTCACAACCTAAATTATTGAACCGCGACCGACGCTAGGGAATGGGAGTGGTAGCTTCAAAACCCGTAGAAAGCCTAAAACCACATAATTTTTTCCGCAAATAGTATATATATATTACTATAATTAAAACGTTTGTAGAAACTCAAACACATATATCATTTCTTTATAAAAAAATATAATTTATAAATATTATCTGAGTTTACAATATAAAATACTGTATGGGTTTAAAACTCAAATCATAAACTGACACCTACAGACTACTGCAGCTCTATAAGGAATCGTACTTTGTGCAAGCCAATCGACTTTTGACACAAAGGACATGGTTTGTCTGATCCGACTCCGATCACCTGAAAACATCAATGGTAAGGGGTCAGTATTTGGGAAAATATTGAGTGAGTTTGCATATTACTAACGGTATTATAAAACATAACATCACATATCAAATAAAGCTTTAATATAAAAATATATATATAAATATGTATATATATAATCCAACATATGATTCGTCCGAAACTAAAATCCTAAAACTCATCACAACTTACGAATATTCAAATAAAACTGATCAAAATGGTCCGACCCGGGAGTATTCACACTCAACCACGTCAGCGGAGACCTGTCTCTTAATCCCAAAGTGTGGGTCCAACCCACTAGATACAGGGCTCAGGTTACTTTAACTGAGTTCTCGCTCGTATCGCATTCGTATATCCAACTTCGAAATTCGTACTCATAATCATATCATGCATGTATATATCAAATCATTTCTCATAGTCAAACATACTAGACTGACTCAATATTGGTGATCACACAACCTATTGACACCCAATAGGTAGCTAGTTTCTTCAGATCGCATACTAGAGTCTCAGCTTAAAACAATCAATAAACAACATTCATACAATCAAATCATATAAATGCGATGCATTTCATAATAATATATATAATATATGAAATTAATACGCGAAAGTAAGATGCAACTCACTGAAACCGCTATCCAAATAGCAATATATAATCCCGTAAATGTAAGCTCCATGCGTTGTCCAGTCACGTAGCTATTCCAGCTAGTCGGCTTGGTAGCTTGTCGATACGTCAGTTGCTTATTCAAATTACATGTACGTTTAATTTATAAACGTAAACTTAGTGCTAAAACCCTAGGTTATCAACTTAGGTTAACACGATCTTATTCTAAATACGTCTTTTAATTTTGATCGTGTTCTAATTCCTAGTCGAGATGCTTGCTATATCTCTTATTGATCGATTTTCAATCATAGGTTCCTTATACCTCAAAACCCTAATCGAACATGTTATATTCGATATCCAAATTTCATGTTTTCGGAGTCCGTAATTCACTTTTAATGTCCGACATACCTGACGTCGGAAAAATTGGGTCGTAACGGGGCAAAAATGCCCAATAGGTGTTTCGTGCCAGTTGTGCGGGCGAACAGCCTGCCTGTGCAGGCGCACCGCCTGCCTGTGCGGGCACACACCTCGCCCATGCAGATGAATCGCCCGCCCTTGCGGGAGCTTTGCCTGCCCATGCGGGTGCACGCCCCGCTGTGCGGGCGTGCCACCGACTTGTGCGGGCGCACGCCTGCATTGCGGGCGTGCCGCACACTCTGTCCCGAAAAAATCGTTTCCCGGGCCGTTCCGACATCCTCCAATCAATTCCGCCATGCTTCCACTTTATTTTAACACAAAACCCAACTCGAATATCATTGAAAACGTAAAAAACGACATGGTTTTGATTTGATCATAACGTTTAAAACTTATAACAATCATAGTTATCAAAACCTCAAGCATAAACGTCAAGATTACCTCGATACGAAGCTTAAAGATGATAGATATCAATTTTATTGAAGCAACGGAACGAAAATCACTTGATTCAGACGAGAAACGGCGAAACGGCGACGGATCGAGTTAATTGTCAATTCTCCTTCACTTTCCTCTTCTGGATCTTTCTTTCCTTCTCTGATCCATTCATATGATTGATATATATATATATATATATATATATATATATATATATATATATATATATATATATATATATATATTGGCTAATTAGCCACTTAAATCTTTTACTTTTTTAACTTAAACCATTTCTCTTTTAAACTTTCCATTTTAACCAAACGGTTAATTATCCACGTAAACTCAATTGCATACGTATTATTTATATCAAAATAAATAATACTAACCCAAAATTATTATTTTCCATCAATAATCTTCTAATTGCTACTCTCGAGGCTTAATTGGCTAATTTACACTTTGATCCTTGAACTTTTCAAAAATTGCAATTCTAGCCCAAAATTTATCCGCGTCCAAATTTTAAACAGTCTCCGATTGACTCGATATTTTTACCACTATTACTATAAAATATTTTGCGAACTTAGGCGAAATAATTTCCATCACAGGATTTATATATTATTTTATAATAATTTTCTAAGCTTCCCTTGAATCCAGCTACTATCGCTTAATAAAAATTATTTTAAACCCTCAATATTATTAAACTAAATCCACCTTAATTTAATTTGTCGGAACTTACGACACGTGGCACGATATAATTTATTTTAAATATTTGGGGTATTACATTCTCCCCCCTTTATAAAAAATTTTCCTCGAATTTTCATACAATCTTCTTATTTACTTTAATCCATTTATATCTTTAACTTTAACTCATAACCAGTACATCGTATTCATTTTACGACGCTTGTCGGTGCGTAGAATCATTATTCCAGCTTCTGTACTTCTTGTGTGATGATGTAAACTGTCATTGACGACCTTCATGTCCTTACCTTCTCCTATAGTGATATTAGTTGTACTCTTATGTACATGACTCTTTATCGTTGATCTCTTTTCTTTATCTCTTCTTTCTATCTTATATACACAGTTCCTTTGTCTGTTCTTTGTCCGATACTCAATACTATGAACTCTCGTCCATGTAATTAAACTTTTAGTTTAATTATCGATAATCAATGGTGGTTTGTTCAAGTGATATTTAATCACTGGGGACTATATTCCTCGTCACTAGACTTCCTCATTCTTTGTCGGATGATGTAGATAATCCATTCGCTCGTACCTCTTAATCTTCCTTATTTGGTCGTTGTTACGAGTTGGTTTAATCTCCAACATCTTCTTTTATAATGATATTATTCGTATTCATATGTACTTTCGATTCTATGTTCTTGATTCTTTCCCTTTTTCTCCAATACGTCTAACCCTATTATCATTCCTTGTTGAGTGATGTAGACACTCAATTAACTCATGCTTCACTACCTACGTAGTTTCTTTCTTATTCTTGTTGTCGGCTTCTGATTCTTATTCGTCATAGTGCTAGGAATTTATTCCACTATCCGCTATCCTCTTTTGTCTCGTTACTTCACTTCTCGTATGAAGATTCTTTTGTTATCGTTGCTTATTATAGTTATTCATGAGGTGAATACTCATGGCGTATCCTTATAAGATTTTTGCTTTCCTTATAGGCTTACTTGGCTTGTCTCTCGCGTTTTTGTGCGTCATATACTCCTTCATTGGTTGCATAACCGTTAACTTACTTCCTACTTCTTAGTGCTATGTATTATTCTTTGAACTCGTTGTCTCCTTTTACTTCCAATTCATCTAGTTTAGTCTCACAGTTGATGTTGGCAATTTTACTCGCCAACTCGTAGTAAATCCGGAAGTCGGATGTCGATCCAACGAGGACTAAAGGTTTGAAGTGAATGAAATTGACTTTGAATTTCAATTCGGAAAGCAACAAAAGCAATAGTTAGATATGTAAGAGCTAAAAGGACTAAGGTAAAATAACTAATCAATTACGCAAATTCAACTAAAACGACTAATTAATAACGGTTTAAAAACAATAAAAGGAAACGTCAAGGGATTGGCAATCTCTCCTAGGGTATGCATTCATGGTTGGTCAAATTGGAAGTATTTCAAGGGCCGAGTTGTTTCTAATGCTCCATTCCCGCTCTCTCGAGCCTCAAAGAACAACAAAACCGCTACCTAATCACCTAATCAATACCAAGCTCACTCTCGTGTTACAAGATACAACTAAGCAATCAACTAGCAATTAATCAATCAACTCTAAGGCCACTTAGGTTCAAACCAACTCTCGTGGTGCTCTAAAACCTAGGTTTTCAATCATACTAGTCAATCTAATCAACCACCTCTCGGTACGTTAATCACACTCTAAACATGATTAGGGTAGCTAATCCTAAACAAACAATAAGCAATAAGATTAAAACATGCTTCACTAAAAATTAATCCAACCAATCATACAAACCATAGGCTATCATACCAATCCCCTAACAAGGGGCTTAGCCACACATGGCTAAGTTCTCAACAAAAGCTATAGGTAAATAACTAAACATTAAATGATAAAGAAAAGTTACCTTAATTAAAATTGAAGAACTATAAATCATACAAGATAATGAAGATTAAACATTAACTAAACTTGTATTAATGATAAAGAGATCTTGTTCAATCAAACTTAAAACCTTCAACTTCACCAACAATGGTGGAAAAGATAGAGCACTAATCCCTAAAAAGATACTAACTGTTAAGAGAGGCAACACAAAAGGAATAATATGATAAGGAAAATGTTCCATACCCTAATTTGAAACATAAAGTGATATATATAGGTGTTATAAAAAAGGAAACAAAAACACCCACTAAAAGGGTGTTGGGCCTAAAAAGGAAGTGAGCCTTGAGTCTTGTCTTGAAACTTGAATTATGAGCGTATTTTCATAGGGCTCGATCGAGCCATCCACTTATGATTAGGGCTCGATCGAGCTCTATGCCTTGGAAAAACTCCTGGAACTTTTTGTTCATCGAGCCCCTCTTGATAAGTGAAGGGCTCAATCGAGCTCTTCCTTTTCCTAGTCAAATTTCGCTCGTTTCTTTGCCTTTTGACTCGCTTCTTTTCCGATACTTGCATCCTTCCTTCTTTATGCCCAAAATACCTCGCATTGCTCCGTTATCCCTGAAATGCTAACACATACAATAAGTGCACAAACATAGGGAAAAACATAACAAAGTCTAACGAAAGCATGCGAAAATGACCCCTAAACATAGGTGTAAAATGCACCTATCAGTTGACAACTAAATAGAATCGTACACTTAATGTTGGATCTTATCGTAATGAGAGAACGTTTATCCAATCCTTATACTCTTACTTCTTATGTGAGTGTCTTAACGTACTCTGTTGACGTCGTTACTTATTATATACATAACTTATCTTGCTATATGTTCAATACACTCCATATACTCATTCACGATGAGGTTTCTTGATCTTTTCAACTTTTGTCGTCGCGTGTTGCTTTTGGTAGTGTCGTCACTGTCATCTTGATCGCGTATCGCACATCGCGTATATTTTTATTGACCTTCAGTTCGTTAACCTATTCTTCATTTATACAAATACGTTTCTGTATTCTCGTGAGCTCTTTACCTATCCTTGTTGCAAGCATAAGCATTCCTTATGATTTTAACGACATGCTGATTTTGGAATGCAATACTCCATTCGAATCCTTGTTGCCATACTTGGCACTTACCATCCATCCACAGTTTCCTCCTTCTTGATACCACTTTCTCCTTTTAGTGAGTCCCTTACTATTTGCCTCGTCGTGATCCATCTTTTGGAACTTCAATGTTTGATTTTAATATTAACCCTTTAGGTTATTCTTGTCTTGAACTCCTTATTCATCTTCTTATATTATCTTAACTATGCTCTTCTTTCCGTTATCGTCTTCTTGATATTGATCGTCTTTCGATCTTCAAAGGTGCTTTTAGCATCCACAACATCAATCATTAATAAAGGGTGGTGTTGGGTTTTTTCGGTTCATAACGCAGCGGAATTTCAAAATTTTATCTAAAAACCCAAACCAAGATCCATGTAATTCAAATTAACAGAATAAGTACTTACTTGTATGTCGAATTCAACAGCAATGTAGGAAGGAAGGAGGTGGTTCACTTTGGTGATACCTGGCCTCAGATCAGAAACGCCTCCAAAAGAACGCGTCCTCTACGAGTATCCACACGAACAGACCTTAGCCAAAACTAGTGCTTGTGTGCTAGCACTATTGCTTCACAAGCAATTTCGAATTTTAGTGATTTAGTGAATAATGAATTTCGTGATTCTCAAACCAATTGCTTAATGTGTATTTATAGTGATACAACAACACTAGGGTTTGAGACAAATTCGAATTTCAATCTCATTGCAATTCTACAAGTTTATGTTTATCAAAAACTCCTTTTTGATAATCATCCATATATATTAATTACTATATTTATTATCTTCCAAAAAATAATAAATTAAGGAAAACACTTATCCTTAAATTTCGAATTAATATATATATATTACGAAATATATATATATATATAATCACTTAATCACATTGGGCTTGTACAACCCATAACTGTTTTGGGCCTGTTCTTAGTGTGCGACCCTGTAGGTTCATATAACGTTGGCAGTAGGCTCGAAATCCCTATTTCAGCCCACAAGTCATAAGTGGCCTCTAGCAAGACATTATGACTACCCAAGTTATACGAATATCGATAATCCGATTTAACCATTTACAATAATATTTTAATCCCTTTGTCTCTCGATATCCAGATTGAATATAAGGCATAGTTCTGTCATTCTTATAATATTCAATCATTAGTTTCTTGACTCTAAGTAGACTGAAAATGATAACTCCTTATCAATTAGCATGGCCATGCATTTCCTTCAGTCTATCTTCTTCAAGGGGCCCATAGATATCTTACTCAAATAAATGAGGGACAAATTCCTTCTCAGTCACTGACATTTCTCACATAGTTACTTTCATATCCAATGACAATCTATTCCATTATCCTGTTAAAGATAATGTAAGACTGTATCAAAATATGAAATTGCTATGTAGAAATCCATGATGATTTCAAGGTCAAAGGATTATACTAATAGAACTGTAATGAGAATTACTTATGACAGTGATCTATGTAGTATTCTCACAGTGGGTCATCCAGTGCCTTATTTCTCAAATAGCACCTATGATTTGACTTAATATCTCATATACATGATTAGTAAAACATAATCATCATTCAACATCATACTAGTCTCAATGTTCTATTAAGACTAGGGATATATGGTATATAATTCTTTTAATAAACCTAAGGGTTCTACTATCAAGTCACATACTTGATGACTTTAGAAAGAATTAACCATTCAAGTCTTTAATCATTAATATAAAATGATAAAACTGCCAATCAATAAATAACAAAATGATAAAGTCAAAACATGGTCAAACATGATTGACCTAGTGCATATCACTAACAGGTGGTAGCTTTCCTTGTCGGAATTTCTTGGTGTAGTGCGTTCTCAATTTCTTGCATATCGCCTTATCGCACCCTTACTGTCACCTTGGCTATCAGTAAGGCCGGTTGTACATTTGTATCATCTTTATCCTTTCTTGTCTCTACGTGTCCACGACTACATAGAGTTTGACTCATATGATCTTCTCATCATCCTTCCATGTGAGCTACTCTTTTTCTCCCCTTGATCACTCTCATTGAGTTCAATGTGATATAGACATGTTATTCATACTTCCTTGATATTTATATTTTAACAAATCTCTTGCTATCCTTAATCCACCTTGAATTCTTATACTTTATCATATGTCTTATACCTTTGGTGTACCTTACTCTCATCTCTTATCTTCTACTTGGTTTATCTGATATCACTTTCTTTAGTATGACTCAGTTCTGATATTGAGTCTCTTCTTCACATCCTTTCACGTATCTCGATACATTAAGCTTCATCCATATGTTCGATAAGTTTGATGCTACATAATGCATATAACTTTTCAAAGATTAATATTAATCTTCTACATCAATCGCCCTATGCACTTTATTCCTTATTAGTCAAACTTGAAACTTAAGATCCCATGCTTTGCGTACATCTATCACACTTATACTTGCCCTAATCTTTGCATCCACTTTATACTCGCAACCTTGTGGTGGAAGTTCCAACTTCTAACTCACTTATTGTAGCACTTATCGTTTATCTCTTGATCTTTCTTATCGTATATCTCCAACTATCCATTCTCATGCGGGATTGGTGTTGGTTGTACTTAGCAAGCTCAATCTTACACTTTAAACTATTCAATCCCATGCGAAACTGACATTAACTGTATTATTTAATCCAATTCTATACTCTGTATTTTGTATTCTCGTCACACACCCTCTCGGCTCATCGCTTTTATCCACATACATCTATCGTTGATACTCTTATTAAAACTAATTCAAGTACTCGGTATGACGATCGCAGCGGTTAATACTTAGATAACCGTCTTAGGAATATCGTGTTCCAGTTACAACCTGATCCAATGGCTCAATAAAGAGTTGTCACGGTCTTATTAAACCTGGCGACTTTCTAATATCACACAATGTTCACATCATCCTTTCATAAGGGAAATCCTCTATCTTCAAGGCGTAAACTATAAGTCGATTTCTATGCTCGACTATCCTCTTTCATACTCCTATTGTGTTATAGCATGATGTCCTAATCACTTCGTTTAAAGATAGGAACATCCCAGTTCATCGTTCAATCAATTACATTTCGCTACTCACGTACATCTTATCATTCGCTTCTCGTAAACTTCATTCTTCTTATATATTTCTCTTCTTATCTCGTAGTTTGATACCCTCGATATCTCGACAAAAGGGCACTTACTTTATCGCTTATCGCCAATCGGATGTACATTACTATCTGAATATACATTATTCTAGTCGTACTCTAGTCCGTTCAATCAAGGCTAAGTTTATATACTAGAAGCATAAATCATATGTTCTCGCGACTACACTTGTTCGTTCTTCTCGTGGCCTTGATCACAGCTTGATCTCTACCACTTCATTGCCGTTACAGAGTTCTGGTCTAAGTACAACTACATAAAACAAAACTCTTTCAAACAAAACGAATAATTTTGAAATTTATATCAAAATTCCATTAAAACTTAGCAAAATTGTGCACTAGGGTGATGACGTCTCTCATCCCCAAAGAGTTGCCACAACTTACCTCTTTATCTGTTCATAATGCACATGATGCATGTTCTATCAATGCATGTGTTCATTGATTATTCTTTTTATTAATTATGTATGTAGTGATGCATTCCTATCAATGTCGTGGCAATCATACATTTCTAGTTCAGGTCTAGGCACAATTATGCTTTCAAAATCGTTTAAACAAATACTTTAGAAAGTTGTAAACTTTGAGTTTTGTTTTGTAAGCTCTCTAGACCTTTAAACTCTGTATCCGGCAAATCCTCCCACTTCTGTAACTTCATATCTTTCTCACACAAATCTTAACATCTCGATCGATCGATTTCAATAGCATCTTTCGCACTATTCGATGCTAATTCCGTACGTATTACTATTGAATCATAGCAATATTAACTATATTCTATACATATGAGGCATTACATCTCCTAGAAGTTCCATCTGGATATGCATGTCGCATATGCATATGCATATCCTATCAAAACGCAATACACGTATGCATCTCATATATGCGTGTCACGAAGAAAACAAACATTCCATAAACTAATCAATCATACTTATCATAAAGCAAACAATGCAAACGCTCGGATCAGACAGAACTCCACTCTATAGCTGCAGTAGTTCCTAAGTACTTAACCGATAAAATACATATTAGCAGAGGTAACTGGACCAACTGCTCTGATACCAAAATTGTCACGACCCAAATTATTGAGCCGCGACCGGCGCTAGGGAATGGGAGTGGTAGCTTCAAAACCCATAGCAAGCCTAAAACCACTAATTTTTTTTTCGCAAATAGTATATTTATATATTACTATAATTAAAATGTTTCTAGAAAATCAAACGCATAAATCATTTTTTATAAACAAATATCATTTATAAATATTATCAGAGTTTACAATATAAAATATTGTATGGGTTTAAAACTCAAATCATAAACTGACACATACACACTACTGCAGCTCTATAAGGACTCGTACTTTGTGCAAGCCAACCGACTTCCGACAAAAAAGAGATGGTTTGTCTGATCCGACTCCGATCACCTGAAAACATCAATGGTGAGGGGTCAGTATTTGGGGAAATACTGAGTGAGTTTGCATATTACTAACGGTATTATAAAAAATAACATCACATATCAAATAAAGCTTTAATACATAAATATATGTATAAATACGTATATATATAATCCAGCATTTGATCCGTCCGAAACTAAAATCTTAAGACTCATCATAACTTACAGACCCGGGAGTGTTCACACTCAACCACGTCAGCCGCGACCGGTCTCTTAATCCCAAAGTGTGGTTCCAACCCGCTGGATACGGGGCTCAGGTTACTTTAACCGAGTTCTCGCTCGTATCGCATTCGTATATCCAACTTCGAAATTCGTATTCATAATCATATCATGCATATATATCAAATCATTTCTCATAGTGAAACATACTAGACTAACTCAATACTGGGGATCACACAGCCTATTGACACCTAATAGGTAGCTAGTTTCTTCGGATTGCATACTAGAGTCTCAGCTCAAAACAATCAATAAACAACATTCATACAATCAAATCATATAAATGAGATGCATTTGATAATATTTATAATATATGAAAATAAATTTTATAAATAATACGCGAAAGTAAGATGCAAGTCACTGAAACCGCTATCCAAATATGCAATATATAATCCCGTAAACATAAGCTCCATGTGTTGTCCAGTCACGTAGCTATTCCATCTAGTCGGCTTGGTAGCTTGTCGATACGTCAGTTACTTATCCTAATTACCTGTACGTTTAATTCATAAACGTAAACTTAGTGCTAAAACCCTAGGTTATCGACTTAGGTTAACACTGTCTTATTCTAAATACGTCTTTTAACTTTGATCGTGTTCTAATTCCTAGTCGAGATGCTTGTTATATCTCTTGTTAATCAATTTTCAATCATAGGTTCCTTATACCTCGAAACCCCAATCAAACACGTTATATTCGATATCCAAAATTCATGTTTTCGGGGTCCGTGATTCACTTTTAATGTCCTACACACTTGAAGTCGGAAAAATTGGGTCGTAACGAGGCAAATATGCCCAATAGCTTCTTCGTGCCAATTCTGCAGGCGAACCGCCTGCCTGTGCGGGCGCATCGCCCGCCTATGCAGGCTGCGGGCACATCGCCCGACTATGCGGGCTGCGGGCGCGCGGGCGTGCCGTCGCCTTTTATGGGCGCACGCCTGCATTGCAGGCTTTCCGCCCACTCTATCCCGGGAAAATCGATTCCCGGGCCGTTCCGACATGCTCCAATCAATTCCGCCACGCTTCTACTTTATTTTAACACAAAACCCAACTCGAATATAATTGAAATCGTCAAAAACGACATTGTTTCGATTTGATCGTAACGTTTTAAACTTAAAACAGTCATAGCTATCAAAACATCAAGCCAAAACGTCAAGATTACCTCGATACGAAGCTTAAAGATGATAGATATCGATTTTTTTGAAGCAACGGAACAAAAATCACTTGATTTGGACGAGAAAGGGCGAAACGACGATGGATCGAGTTGATCGTCAACTCTCCTTCACTTTCCTCTTCTGGATCTTTCTTTCCTTCTCTGATCCATTTCTCTTTTAAACTTTCAATTTTAACCAAACGGTTAATTATCCGCTTAAAATCAATTGTATACGTATTATTTATATCCAAATAAATAATACTAACCCAAAATTATTATTTTCCATCAAAAATCTTTTCATTTCTACTCACGAGGCTTAATTGGCTAATTTACACTTTGGTCCTTGAAAATTTCAAAAATTACAATTTTAGCCCAAAACTTATTAGCGTCCAAATTTTAAACAGTCTCCGATTGACTCGAGACTTTTAGCGTTATTATTATAAAATATTTCACGAATTTAGGCGAAATAATTTCCATCACGGGATTTATATTTTATTTTATAATAATTTTCTAAGCTTTTCCTTGAATCCCGCTACTATCACTTAATAAAAATTATTCTAAACCCTCAATATTATTAAACTAAATTCACCTTAATTTAATTTGTCGGAACTTACGACACATGAAACGATATAATTTATTTTAAATATTCGGGGTATTACAAAACCCTACTAAATAGGAATCATTTTCCTATTCTATATCTACAAGGTATAGTCGACTACTATAAAAGGAGCTTGAGGTATGCCTAAACACACAATTACATTCTTATACTCAAAACGCTGCTCAAAGCTCTAATCTGACTTTGGCACCAGAGAGTTAATCGGACAACCACCGTTCGGTTAACTTCTAAGATTTGGGATGATATACTCCATCAATTAGCGCCGTCTGTAGGAAAAAGCTCAAGAACTTCAAACTCGAAGTTGCTTTTTATTAACTCAAAACAAATTAATTGAAGAAGATGACTTCTGATAGATCAAACCTCAAGGACAAACAACTAATGGATCCCCAAATCTTAGATCCAAAGACTCACCAGCAGACACCTGAGGTGATAACTATCACCGGAGATGGTACTCGCAGCACGGACGGGGGGAATAACACCGGAGGAACCTCTTTCTCCACCCCATAATACTAAACCAACCCAATTAGAGGAAGCAATCCCATTGCGTTCCTTGATCTCTGAGGCAACAATGATGAGATGCCAGGCATGGCAGCCCTAGAGATATACAACAGAATATTGAAAAAAGTACTAGAGGTTGTCCAAACAAATCTGGACAGATTGGCAAACAAAGCCAAACGAACAAACGATAACCATGGTAAAACCATGAAAATACTAATGGAGAACTTCGTCCCATCTCCTACCCGGCAAAGAAACAGGACAAAAAACGCAAGAAACCCAACTCACCAAGAATCAACCAGAAGAAATCAAGGAAAAAACGAAGGAAAGAATGAAAGGAGGAAAGAAAAAGAAAACCCAGAGAACTAAGAGCGCAGAAACAATGATTCTGAAGAAGACCCGAGGAACGCATCAAAGGATGGAGAAAATCAAGACGATGCCCGAAGAAGACATGACTCTAATGAATGAAGAGAAAAAGAAAAAGAGGGGGCCCCCACCAAGAAGCAAGAGACAAGAAAAAGACGTTGGAAAAGCACAATCTAAGAAAAAGAACCAGAAAGACATAGGCGAATCCTCCTAATCACCCCAAAAAAGCAAAGCCACTTATTTAGTTGAAGAAGATTTAGAGGATAAGATTGCCAAAGCACTGAAAAAGCTCAAATCTAAAGATCTGGATATAAATGACTTAAGGCTGAAGGGTTCGCCCCTATCAGCCCAAATCATGGAAGAAACGATCCCCTACAACACGAAGTTTCCAAATTTACCAACTTTCAATGGAGAAGGAGATCTGAGGGACCACACATCCAGATTTACCGCAACTATGGGGCTCCTAAGCGTCTTGGACGCGATCTTGTGTCGAGTATTTCTGATCACCTTAACAGGAACTGCACAAAGATGGAATAATAAACTCAATTCACGATCGATCAGGAGCTTCGCCTCTCTGTCGACAGAATTCCTTAACAGGTATCTCACTAATATACCCGCGAAAATGACCACCAACATTTTGAGATCATGCATCCAGGAAGAGGGAGAAACACTGAGGAGCTACATAGAACGATTCAACAAGCAATCTATGAAAATAGACAACTTGAACGTTGACATGGCTACCGAAGCGCTGAGCGAAGGAACTAGATTCGGGAAATTGGTGGACAAACTACTAATCAACAAGTCAACCACATTCTCAAACCTAATGGGCATAGCTCAAAAGTACTTCAAACTAGACGAAGGACGCAGAGCCATCAGAGGAAAGGAAGCGAAAGGAAAAGACTCGAAAGAGAAGCCGAAGGAGAAATCCAAACCAAGATCGGATGAGAGACGATAAAGGCCTGAAGAAAATAGGCGCTTTGCCCCTCAAGGCAAATATGAACCAAGGCATGACCCCCGAGACGACAAACGCAACTACACACCGCTAAACACAAGCAGGACGAATGTCCTTATGTGGATTAAAGAAAATGTAAAAAATGTAGTATGGCCACTAAAGATGAAAGCTGAGAAAAGAAATACTAGGAAATTCTGCAAATTTCATGATGAACACGGACACGAAACAGACGAATGTGGAGATCTAAAAGTTGAGATAGAAAGGATGATAGACGCCGGCGAACTGAGAAAGTTCATTGGCCACAAATCTAAAAGTAGCGATAAGGGAGAAAAAAGGAGCAGGGACGACAAGGCAAAAGAGAAGGAAGAGGAAAGACCATCCAAAATCCTAGGAACGATACATATGATCAACGGGGGAGGGCATAATAGCTCAACCATCTGAAGGAAGCAGAGAAGAGAAGTGATGAACATCAAAGAGACCTATATGCCGCCTGTAATTTTCGGCGTGGAAGACTACGAACATGTGAAAGCACCCCACAACAGCGCATTAGTGGTGACTACCATCATTGAGAACTGGAATATGGAGCGAATCCTTATTGACGAAGGGAGCGCCGTAAACCTTATGACGAATGTTGTATACAAAAGCTTAGGAGGGATCGTGGACAAACTGCGCCGAGTCCCCATTCCATTATCCGGACTCGGAGGACCCTTAATCAATCCACTTGGAGCTATAAGCCTGGAGATTATAATTGGACCAGAAAAAGGAATCAACAAAAAGATCATGTCACTGTTCAATATAGTAGACATGGAGCCGACATATAACGCAATCCTTAGAAGGCCTTTCCTCCACGATTCGGTAGCAGTGACTATTATAAGGGCGCTAGCTATGAAAATACCAACTGAGAAGGGAGTAGTGACATTTAGAGGAGACCAGAATATCGCCAAAACTTGTTATGACGAATCCATCATCGATCTATAGGAAGATAAGCAGGAAAAGAAGGGAGAATAGTAGGAATCAAATGACCCATCACCCGTAGAGACTTTTGTCATACCCGATGGTGTTATAACTATCTTTAATTTATGTAAGCAAAATCAGTTATACTAATAAAATTTCAGTTTCCCCAAACAACATACGATGTATCAAAGCAAAAAAGGATTTGGAATAAATAAAGGCGAAATGCCGAAAATGAGAGCTTAGATTAACTCTAAAATAAGGCGAAAGGCCGAAACAACGAGTAAGAGTTTAAATTAACTTTAAGGAGAAATTCCAAAAATCAAACAGTTTAGATTAACTCTAAAACAGTGCGAAACGCTAAAAACAAACAGAGTATAGATTAACTCTCAAGAAAAAAACAACACACCGAAAAGAGTTTAGAACAACTCACAAATGCCAAATGAAGTCTAAAAAGAAGAACAAAATGAAATAAAGGCGAAGTGACAAAATTAGAATCAAGCATAACACAAACAAAGATAAATATAGCAAACATTCAGGAATTAATAAAAAAGGAGAGAGGAAGAATCATATATTCAAAATTGCGGAAATTAGAAAAGCACGAGAAACGGCGATACAATTACATAATAACATAAATAAACTATTTCCCTAAGGCGTGCTCCGCCGCTATCTTCTCCAGTAAAGTCTAGGCTATGACCCGAGGGTCCAAATCATTTACACTAGAGAGATCAATGTTCGGATTCTGCTCCAGAAGCTTTCTCCCAATGGCGAGACGATACTCGCTGATCAAAGCGGAAAAGGTCTTTGTGTTAAGAAGACGAATATGAAGCTTCTCGAGTTCGGCTTTCAACTTATTCCTCTCTTCCCCGACATAAGTATTAACAGTCATCAGCTCCTCGATCTCTCGAGTCTAACCAACAGTCTTCTCCTCAATAATTTTGATCTGGCGATCCGTGATGGCGTCTTGAGCCTTCAATTTCAAAAGAAGCGAATCATGCTCCTCAAAAGAAGCTCTTAAACTTGCTTTCTCAGACTCAGACGCAGCCAAAAGAGTAGATAAACGCTCGACCTCGTCCTCAACGCATTTTCGGCGATCATCCAACACCAACACGGCCTGAAGAGCCTACCGAAGAAAAAACAAAATAAATAAATTGACAGAAAATCAGATAAATAGAATAAACATGGAAAACACTTACCGAGAAGCCATGAAAGCAGGCAATATATGCCAGTTCATGCCCAGGTTTGGAGGCGAACCAAATAATATCTTCAGGAATCGCCAAACTTCTGATGTACTCGGCCAAAACTCGAGGATTTAATAAACTTGTCGGATCACGTCCTTCGGCCCACTCTGCCAATTTTGGAGCAGACGATGAACTACCACTAGGACCTCCTCCGGAAGAAGACCCATCATCAACACGACGCCTCTTTCGATATGGTAAGGCATCAAAAGTAGGAACCTCCTCCGAATCCTGCTCCTTTTGTAATAAATCAAGATCTATTACCTCCGCCGCTCCTAGTAACACTACTGGAGCTAGAGGGGGAACATGGATAACAACCTCGCCATTAACAGGAACCACAGCTACCTGAGCTTCGGCTTCAGGATTTAGAACATCAACATCTATTGTTGCTCCATCCATAAGAAGATCCATATCTATTTAGAAACCGGGAAGGAGATCGTCAGAAGAAGAAGACATCCTACAAAAGGAACAAGAAACAAAAATCGAGTCATAAATAAATACCTTCAATAAATTCATAATGAAAATCCGCCAAACCTCATGAAGCATCCTCCAAAGGAAGCCATCGACAGCGAACGTGACTACTCAACAAGACATCTAAAATAGGAAGATGGAATATACTATGAAAAGACAAGTCAAAAGCAAGAATCGACTCAGACAAGTTTAAAGGAGACAGATAATTTTGAATGCGATAAATGGAAAAACCATATGAAAAATGAAGAAAGGCAAAATTATGATAGACTATGAAAAAGCGCCTCTGCCAATTGTTATCTAAACACGATAAATAAATAGAAGAGCGACTCTTCCTAGCAATGGAAAAAACAAAACAGCCATCACATTTCTTCAACTCTACAAAATGATTAAAGACGTTAAGCGAAAGCCTACATGCTTCTACAAAAGCAAGAATAACTTTAATAGTCCTAGGATAGAGTTCTCCTAGGGCGATTCTCAAATCCCTACATAACTCTACCAAGAAAGGATCTAACGGGAATCAGAGACCAGGGGCAAATTGTTCTTAAAAAACAATCGCCCTACAAGACGAGCCAGGAGACCCAAAAGCATGTCTATAGGAACCACGCAACTTGACTCTATAATCAGATGGGAAATTATACTTGAGTAAATATCTCAAACTTCGTCCTAACTAAGGCACAAATCGGAAATAGCCATAGAGGCAAATTCAGTCTTTGCCCTTCTAGCCGCCATGTCAAGACGATATGACACAAACTAAAACTACAGAAGATCAACGATAGAAGAAGATCAAAAAAAGGAAATTACCCAGAAAATGAAGCATACAAAGGACAAATTGCCCAGAAAATAGAAGATAACGAGAAAACGATAAAGAAAAGAAAAGGAGCAAAACAGTCACCCAAAACAGCGACAAAAGGAAAATAGAAACACTCAAAGCAACTTTAAAGATTATCTGATAAATCAAACACTAAAACTGAAGATTGAAGATGAAAATAGAGGCAAAGCAACTTTCAAAAACCAAGAGCAAAATATAGTCAGAAGATGAAAAATGAATCAAGTCAGACAAACAGTTTAAATACAAAGGAAATACGAACATACACTTTTTCTAAGTTCAAAAACAACGAGGAATAGACGAACGACACGTGGCAGAAAAATAAAAAATAGAAATCTTGTTGGAGAAGCAAAATGGAACGCCAAAATATGAATCGACTCACCTCAAATAGAGCTAAAATTTACCAAGGCATAAATACCATGACTTCAGCTCACTTGCGGGGGGGCTAATGATGGATACTGAATCCTACTATAAATACTATGGAGTCAAGTTGCAGGAGATCCATTCTCAGACGATATCGGATTCCCGCTCAAAGGGCTAAACCAGACGAAATCGGTGGCCGAATCCATGAGATCCGCCTCGACTGCAATACAATCTCTATCCGCAAAGATAACACCGAATCCCCGAGGACCCAGACAAAGCGCGTCGACCCTGGGATTCGGACAGATCACCAGGTTTATGAAGATTCTCGAGTATCTCTCCTATTTGGACACAAACTTCAATTTAGAAAAATAACTTTTAACTTAGGAAGACGAGACTATTTAAGAAGACGTTCCTAAATAGGACTCATCTCTGAATAAGGAATCACACTCCTAATCAGGATCAAACCCTGCTAAATAGGAATCACTTTCCTATTCCATATCTACAAGGTATATTCGACTACTATAAAAGGAGGTTGAGGTATGCCTAAGCAAATAATTAAATTCATATACTCAAAACGCTGCTCAAAACTCTAAACTGACTTTAGTATTTGAGAGTTAATCGGACAACCACTGTCCGGTTAGCTTCTACCTTGTTTTACAGGTTTAATCCAACGGATCAGAAGGCAGACTCCATCAATTATCATAATCATTATTTATTAAATTTTTAATAATTAATTATAATTTAAATAAATAAAATACATTATTTTAGGCCTAATTACTTAAAAACCACTCACCTTGTAACCGTTTTCCATTTATACCATGACCTAGGAAAAAATTCATTTATACCCTGACCTATGTGTTTAGGTTTCACCTTTACCCCAAATTTCAAAAAAAAAGATGATTTATTGAAAACAACTAACTATAAGGGTTAATTCATAGTTTTTTTATTAAAAAAAATTCAAACAAATACTTCATCTTTAAAAACGTTCAAATTAGTCCTAAAACTAATTTATTTTTTTAATTTAAATAAAATAAAATAAATAAAATATTTCTTATTAATTTCAACCTACAACCGTATTCCAATTTAAGAAATCGCTAATATTATTATGTAAATTTGTTTTACGGTTTTTAATTTTTTAAAAATTACTGATAATTAATATAAATTAAATAATAATTATTATCTGATTTTTTTAAAAAAGAAAGTATTTTTTATAATTATTAACATTGACGTGAAATTAGAATATATGCTAAAAATGAAGGACTATTTTAAACTTTTTTTTTCAAATGAAAAAAAGGTCAATTTAATACTTCGAGGGTAGAGGTGAAACCTAAACACATAGGTTATGGTATAAATGAGTTTTTTCCTAAGTAATGGTATAAATGAAAAAAAAGTTACAAGGTGAGTGGTTTTTAAGTAATTAGGCCTTATTTTTATTATAACTAGTAAATAATATTATTAATCCGAACAAGTGTTTTTGTCAAAATCCGAACAAGTTAAACCGTAAATTTATTGAGTTTCTAATGCTTTACCCGTAAATTCAATTTTTGCCTGATAATTTAATAGGTAACTATTAGTTTTATAAAGGCCTAATTACTTAAAAAAAAACCCAACTTGAAACAATTTTTCGTTTATACCCTGACCTAGGAAAAAGTTCATTTGTACCCTTTTTTTGATTTTTCGTTTTCAATTGTACCCCAAAATTTTATTTTTTGACAATTTAATTAATTATAGGATGAAAATATTAAAAATAATTAAATAGAAGGGTTATATCATCTTTTTTTCTATTTGAAAAAATACAAATAAGTTAAAAAAATGAAGGATTATTTTAAACTTTTTCTAGATAAAAAAAGTTCAATTTAGTACTTTAGGGTAGAGTTGAAAACAAAAAATCAAAAACAGGGTACAAATGAACTTTTTCCTAAATCATGGTATAAACGAAAAAATATTATAAGGTGGAGGTTTTTTAAGTAATTAAGCCTATTATAAAATACAATGATTGGGAGAATAAATCCCTGATTAATAACTTATAATAATTATTATTAGTTAATTATAATAATACATTTAATTTTATTTAACGATTAATTATAATTTAATTTTCATTACTTAGTATTTTAATAGGTAATTATTGGTTATAAAAATTTAGATGGAACGAACAAGTTCAAAATACATCACAAATAAATGAAATTTATATATTCATATAATAAAAAATCTAATAATGACGGAGATTCACCGGTAGTTATTCCCACAAACGATTTCGACGACGATTGGCCTTCCTCTCAATGCTCTGCTCTCTACAGCTATCTCTCTTCAAGTGAGTTTCAATATAAGGGTTTAGCGATTCAATTGTTTTCTCCTTTTTTAGTTATTTTATAAGATTAATGTGAAATCTCTTGTTAAAAATTAAGTAGTTGTGAAATGATCGATCTAGGTTGATTGTGATTTTCAAATACTCTTTTACTGTTTTAAACCTTAGATTACTGAATATAGCTTTTTGAGTTAATTAGAAATTTATTATGCTTAGCATGAATGTATTAGAATAATTGCTAGTTGTAGTTAGGCTGTCTAAGAAATCTGAAAAATTTCCTCACATCTGGAGGACTGTCTAAGAAATCTGATAACAGTCCATAAATGGTCTTTGGACCAATAACCATCATCCTCAAGCATTGGCACTGTATATGAGATTAATTTCCGTAAAAGGTTATTTGTATTAAAATGACTCATATCATTTTTGTAATGTTGTAAAACAGGTCTGTTTAAGCTTAAAGCTAGTTCATTTTTACAATGGAAAAGGAGGTAAGTTTTTCTATATTCTGCCATTCCAATTATTTTTTGTAATTTTCGTACCGAATCTCTTACACCGCTGTATTTCACTGCAGGACTGTGAACAATTATTGTATTCTAATTGTAAAGAGATCATATGGGTACTCCGAATTACTAATTTGGAAGATTCCTCCACGAAATTCCATCAGAGTTTTGCCATAGATAGTAGTGGGACACTTATGACAGGTGCCTCTACACTTAGATTGACGAGCTCACATGAGATTCATGCACGCAGATTGAATAGTAACAATTTTGATCTCAAGGCTATTGTGATACATTGGAATCGTGAATGTAATATTTTTGTCTTGAAGGTTGAAGGCGCAAGTGATTGTAAGTTTGGGAAATTTTGTGATGATGGTATATTAGATGCAAATAAAGAGGTGGTTAACATTGGAACGCAGTCTAGAAGTGTTATTGGGTCATTTTGGAAAGGTAAGGTCTCATTTCCATGTCGGGATGTGCGTATTCCAACCGACAGGAAAACCTGTGCTGATTATGTATGTGATATGAATATCACACCTGAATATCGAGTTATGGGAGATCTTTTTAGTGGTATGACAAAAAATCAACCACATTTTCACCCTTCAGTCCCCTTGATACAAATTGAAGGTATTTATCCTTCTGTAGAATCTCGAGGTGGTCCCATATTTGATATAAGAGGAAAAATTATAGGAATGAGTTTTGCTGACTATGGACCATATCTTATTGGCATACATGTCAGCGTTTTGAAACAAGTGCAACAGGATCTCAGGTTTGTTTCTATCATTGTCAAGTTGTTATAGTTACTTGTGATAATTTCTCTATGTAAAGAAGCTACGTGTGATTTTTTCCTTTGTCGATATTTTATTGTCAATGCACTATAGTGCTTTTCCCCCCTTCTTTGTAGAGCGATTGTGGATGATGGGAGTGGACCGAGTATGAGAGGAGCAAGAGATTGAAGTGGGATGGCTGTATGGCAAAAGAGAGTGAATGGCGAGTCCTGTCGTAGAGGACAAGATAATTCTGAAGCCTGTCATGGATTTTAGCTCTTTTTTTGTTTGGTTTGAAGTGAAATACGGAACAGTAATTGTGTTGCATATTGTTTTAGTCAGTAGCTCATCTTATGGACAAGTATGTATTGCACATTGTTTGTGTCAGTAGCTCATCTTATGGATAAGTATGTGTTCCATATTGTTTTAGCCATGAAGCAGATTTGCTCCAGGTCGTTTTCTCATAAATATGCATTTATCCTAGTTGGGACAGAACTCGTTTTTCTGCATCATTTGATTAACTTCCATTACCTTTGTTACCACCATGATGCAATTTAAGCTGCTCTTTCCTTTAAAAGAATGTTCTTGTATTCCCTCCTGTTGTAGGATGCAATAATACTACCCATTTTTTAAAACATGCATTTCCAGATGTCCGCCTGAATATTATTAACAAGCTTGTCAAGTCAATCAGGTTTGTCCAAATTCTTACACTGGTTCGTTGAGGGACATCATTATGAATGCAGCTGCACATTTTTCTAACTTGGATCCAAACAGTATTCTGGTTGCTCTCCGTATTAGTTTTAGCTCTTCCTATATGTTTCTTGATAGTAAATATATTATTTGTTGGAACACTATAAAGTTGCATTTCTTTCTTGAATTTTTCGTGGCTATATTAACAGGTAGGTACAGGGAACATGGGACTGTTAATTTACTAAAATCTATTTAAAAACATTCTTAATTTCTTATGTATGGCTCTTGGATTGAAGTAGATGGATTCCCGTCAAAGCATAAGCTAAAATTTGATTTTGCATGGGTGAAAAATAGTGACTATTCGCATATTTCTTTAAAGAGAATGTTTAGACATTAGAACTATATTAACCGAGATCACTAAATTTGCGTGGATGATATATGCAAATTTAGCTTATATGATTTTGATTTTATTAGCCATGTATTCTGATTTATTATTCATGTATTTTGCAAATTTCTTTACTTTTTTTTTTTGAGAAGAAAAGAGGAGCTTTATTAACTAAGAAGACAAAGTTACAAGCTCATTGACTGGGAACGGAACTTCACCGTCAAAAGATCTATCTTTACCAAAGAAAATGCCCCATTTGGCAAGCGCGTGAGTAACAACGTTACCATCTCTACGGATATGTTGGAAGACAACATCTCTACCCCTAGCGATGTCTATACAATCATCCACTATGAGCTGTGTATGATCTATAGCATTATCCGGTTGTTGCAGCCTGTTAATAACAGTTAGCGCGTCAGCTTCAACTATTGGCTTCACCACCGGAATATCCACAGCCATTTGCAACCCCATCAGAACGGCATAGGATTCTGCCAGCTCCGCAGTAACAACATCGTGTAAGATTTTCACCCCATACTTAACCACTATTCCCCTACTATTTCTGCACACAGCAGCCGCAACAGACAAGTTCTTATGAATAGCAACTGCAGCATCAGTATTTACCTTAATGGAGTTAACCGGCGGAGCTTGCCAGATAGTAGTTGGCATGACTTGACTAACACGCTCCTGTCTAGATGGGTTACTGTTCCTACGCTCATACACACAACGAAACAGATTTTGCGGGCTCACCCGTTGATTTTCGAAAACAATGTTATTGTGATCAGTCCAAATTACCCATAAACACATAAGAAAATCATGGACCTCAGTCAGACTTAAGCGCAGAAAACATCCTTTTCAGCCATTCAGTCATCGACGGAACTTGGAACCCATCCACACGTAAGCTGAGCGGAGACAATAACCACATCCCACGAACTTCCTCCCATTCCTTAAGGGCATGAAGATCTGTTTCAGGTGCCACTCCGCATCTAGGACAGCAGTTCAAAACTGGGACATCACGTTTAACCAAATTATCATTGCATGGGAGAGAGCCGTGACAGATGCGCCATGCAAAATGACGAATTTTTGGCTGAATGGCGCTAGACCACACCTTCTTCCACAACAAATTCTGATCTGAGACAATAGAGGAGCTGGCCACGTGTCTGTTAATAATCTCACAAGCTTTGTAATAACCGGATTTCACCGAATAAAAGCCATTTCTGTTCGATGGCCAACAAAGCTTATCCGGAGGAAGTCTCCTACTTAACGGGATTTTAATAATATTGATAACTTCCTGAGGGGATAAAATCAACTCCAGCTTATCGCGATCCCAACACCTAGAAATATGATTAATCAGATAGCTCACTTTGCACTCCGATGGAATACTTAGCTGACCTAATGGCTTCATATACGAGGACGAAGTAATCCAATTATCGCTTCTCACATCAACCGACTCGCCATTTCCAATTCTCCAAGCAATACCCGCATCAATCACCTTCTTACCTTCCATAATGCTACTCCACGCATAACTAGAGCCTCGCCGACGAGAAGCATGTAGGAAATCACCATTGGGGTAGTACTTGGCCTTAAAAACCCGAGCACAAAGGGAGTTAGGGTAATGGATTAGCCGCCATGCCTGTTTAGCTAACATAGCTAAATTAAATGCTCTCAAATTACGAAAACCAAGACCTCCCAACTTCTTCGCTTGACAAATAGTTTTCCAACTCATCCAAGCTATCTTTCTTTTATCATCCGTACCGCTCCACCAAATTTTTGAAATAATACTCTGCATATCAGTACAAAAAGAAACCGGCAACGCGAAACAGCTCATAATGTAAGTCGGGATAGATTGGGCTATCGATTTGATGAGCACCTCTCGACCCGCTTTCGACAGAAAACGCTCCTTCCACCCAAGAACTCTTTTATGCAGGCGATCTCTGAGAAAGGAAAAAATTGGTTTTTTGGATCGACCGACCATAGTAGGCATCCCCAAGTACTTCTTGAAATGGCTAACCACTTGCATACCAAACATTTGCTACAACTGGTTCAAATAAATACAAGATTCATTTTATTCATAGGAGGTTTAGAGGCTTAATTAAGGGATGCACCATGAGATAAAAGAAATTTAATGCTACAACTGGTTCAAATAAATACAAGATTCATTTTATTTCATTCTATTTAAAATGCGGAAAACCAAACACACGAATTCTTTTTCAAATAAAGTGGAGTTGTAATCTGAAATTAATTAGGAATTAAAAACATGAAAATAGTCAATTTTAGTAAAACTTAAATATCAATCATCTGTTTGGGATGAGGAATTAGGATGACTCAACTGTCCAACTTCATTAACATTCAGTTTAACCGAACCCAGCTACGCCAAATTGTTTTATCTATTTTTGTCAAAAATCAAAATCCAGCAAAGCCAATTTTGTACCGATCTTAAATATTTCACTGAACCAAACCACTCACTTCTGTTGGGTTTTTCAGTTTGATTTAAATTGAAATTTTGTTACCACCAAAACTGAACCAAACTCAACTGGTTTTGGTTCGGTTCTGCACACCCCTACCCGCACACCAGGCTGTATGTAGGATCACCAAGCATATGTATGCATTTAACATAGTTAAAAAGCTTTGTTAAATAATCCAACAGTGTCAAAACTGACACTATGCATTAGCAAAAGTTCGTATTTGCAAACCAAACATACCTCTACGTATAATCGTCACGCACATTGCTACCGTCAAGAATACCCAAGCATACATTGCCTTTATTCTGCACAGCACCAATCTCGTTACGCTAACATATGTTGGCAATTAATTGCAAGTGTACGATATCGCGCAAGTAATATAACTTGGAAGACCAAGTATCGATCCCACAGAGACAATGGACTTAATCACTAATTTCAAATATTCTTTAATCGGCTAGTTAGAAAAATCAATAGGATTTTGTAATTTAATTAAATTAATATAAACTGAAAACAAATAATAAAATAGGGTTTAAAATAATAAGATTAAAAATCTCAAGGATTGATAATCCCAAATAAATAAGTAAAATTATGGAATCGGATTTCTTAGCGATTTTATCGCGAATCGAGCTATTTCAAAGCACCGAATCCCGCTCTCTCAAACTTCAAAGATCCGAATAAAATCACAACCTAATTAACTAACCAATTATTAACTCGCTCTCACGATATTAAAACTGAATTAAATAATCAAATTATAATTATGAAGCAAACTCAATGACTACCTAAATTCCAACCCGCTCTCACGGCGTTTTTCTCTAAGTTCTTGATTATCTATGTCTATTTAATTAGCAATCTCTCAATTAGTTAATTAAACACAAAATCATGAACTAAGTAGCTAAGTTAATCCAAGCAATAAGATTAATAATTAAGACACGAATTAACACTAATTCATCCAATCCAAGTATTTACTAATTTATAAGTTCATATCAACCCTCAAACAAGGGTTTTAGTTACTCATATTAAAACTGAAACAAAACAAGAAGGATGATGAAGAAGAAAGCATAATTAAACAATAAATACCGGAGTTGTCAATTTCGGAAAGAATCGTCTTGATTAAACTTGAAATCTTCAACAATCGTCTTGCAGAAACTAATTATAAACTGCTGGAAAAAACTAAACTAAAAGCTATTTAAAGAAAACTAAATTATAACTAATGTAATCTAATGTCTAATTTTATGATTGATTTTTAACTAATGCTATTACAATGCCTTTATATAGTAGAGGTAGTCCATGAATAATAAAATAACTCCAAATACAAGTCGGAATTGGATTAGGAGTTGCGTTGAAGTTGAAATATGAGAAGAATCCAATTCAGACACTGATTCAGCCCTTTTTTGCATGTCTCGTTCGAAATAATTCATGGAACGTTCGAAATATGTCAATTCCCGTTCGAAATAATGGTTTCTCGTTCGAGAAATTGGCAAATTTGTCTTGGTACGTTCGTACCTGCAATTCTCGTTCGAGACACAATTTCAGCTGCAGAACTACTAACTTTAAAACTTCATAACTCGATGTAGAAAACTCCAAATGAGTCGGTTTTTGAACCGTTGGAAAGCTTAACATGTCTACTTTATTTCTTATGAAGAACATAAAGTCATTTGAAGTCATTAACTGCTCCAAAATTGCCAATGAATGCGTTGGGGTCAGATTTTTATGTGTGCAAATGTGCTTTCTTCATTCCCAAGCTTCACGACTTCGATCTAATCCACGATTTATACTCTTATTTCTCAAAACGCTCCATAATCACTAAATAAGCCTTGAAACACTAACACACACCATAAAGCATAAAAATACTAAATAATGTATGAATAATACGATAAAAGCGATTAAAGATGCGTAGAAATGACTCGAAATATAGGAGTAATTTTACTCCTATCAAACATCCTCACACTTACCCTTTTCTTGTCCTCAAGCAAGAAATAAATCTTACTCTACAAAACATGTTAGAAAACTTGGCACAATCTTAACAAAATAAATCAATAATAGAAATCCCCGGAACCTATGAACAATATAAAAACAAAACTTCTAAAACCGACAACTAAATAACGATGCAATCAAATAACAAATATAACTCAATAACGTAACTCAACACAACAATGGTTACTAACTCCTTAGAACAAGGTCAAATTGAATCACACTTAAGTTTCACTATCACTTGCGGGACATAGAAAATAATCAATTTCTCACTTTAGGCGAATCATAGCACAAATTAGTAAAAACCGAGCTAATGGCATCAATATATGAACAAGTAGGGTATGTAAAGAAGAAAATCTCACAAGTGAAAACATGAATACTCACCATAAGCTTGCTCATAGTCCCGTACTCCGCTACTTGATTCGGTAATCAACAAAAATCATATGGTCTTTAATGAGGTTGTAACGTGGCTAAGGTAAAGGGTAGGTAAAAGGGATAAAACAAAGGCTAAATATCAAATTAATAAACTATTTATTACTACTATTAACTTCTAGGTTGATCTAACTCCGCTTTTGCGTATATGTGAACTCATAACTTTCTTTTCCTTTTTGAATTACGCTTTACTCATTGCCTTTTGCAATCTCAGCATTTTTTCTTCTTTTTGAGCTCTTTTTTTTTCTTGCAAATTTCTATCTCCTTTTTTTTCTTCTTTTTCAATCTTTTTCAAGGCGTAACTTTATCTTTTAAGCACAATGTAGTTCACTTTCTCTTTTCACTAATCTTGAGTTATTAATCACCTATATTCATCATAGTCATAAAAGATAATATATTAAGTCGATAAGGTAAACAAAAGAGGTAAAATATAGAACGGTAAAGGGTGAAATACGGTAAAAACAATAAAAAGGTTTAAGGCTCAAATTGGTGTAATCTAGGGGATAAGGGTAGTCTATTTAAGAGGTCTAAAAGAAAGGTTATACCTAATTGCCATAATCATCTAATTATTGAAAACTCAACCGTGTAACTTTAAACGGACACCGAGCAAGTTCTAGTAATAAAACATGAAATCAACACTCACAACAAGGAAATTAAGCTCAAAACTCTCAAAAGTGTGTAGTGTTATGCCATAAACTTAATTCCTACAAAAATTATGCTACTTATGCCAAAAGTTTGAAAACGACTATACAAATAAACAATCGACATCTCATGAATCCGCATCAAGTTATTCAATTATGTTTCAACGATTTGAACAAGTCTAAATTTTGAATTCACCCTCGTTTCATCGGATTATGTCAACGAATTATTAAGTCATTAAGCAAGCATCATTTATCAATTGTCGAATTAAGAAGTCGTGTTCATACATTCATCGATTCGGGGAAAGCTAAAATTGATAAATTTATTAAGATACACACCAAATCAACTAACACTTTTCATAATTGAAAGACAGTTTTAAAGCAATACAAGGCATTGAAAATAAACTACTAACACCCTAACAACACCCTAAAACAATCTATTAAAGCATAAAAACACAAGAAAAATAAAATAATAATAAAAAACAAACACAAACTAACCCTAAGAAAATAAAATAAATAAAAAATCCTAGCTAAACGATATGTTTTTTCCCCTATCAACATCTTCCTTCTAAACATGGAACTCCTGACGTAAACTATAAACTTACATTGATAATTAGATAGCCTTCTGGAGGAATGTGATACTGATATCCTGCGAATAGGATCTCATCACAGGTCTACTACTCGGAAAATCTCGTCGATTTTCCTTATTTTTTCCTTTCTTCGATAAACCTATTTTTGAGATGATAATGATGATTTGTTCCAGAGATCACCAACTCTCCTTTTCTTTATTTTTTGACTAAATTATTGATTAGTTTATTGAATATAATCCTCTCCTTTAAATAGAGAAGAATTTAAACTACAAAAGGAAAAAAATGCCTACCTAAAAAGGATTCATAATAACCATATATATTACTTCCTAAATAATAGAAAACAAAATATTTTCTAATTAAAAGTCTAGATTTTAGCTAACAAATTAGGAAACTATGTTATTACAGCTGGTCTTAACAGATACTTAGTGGAGATAATCCATCATTTTCTTCCCAATTGAAGGGTTAAAGTCTTGAAGAACTGCTTGATACAAATATGCGCATGCAACCCGGTTTCTGATTAAGCACTTACAAACTAAATCATTTGAAATACACTAGCAAGCTATGTTGCATAGACTTGTCTAGTCTTATTTTTCGCATTTCCTTTTCGTAACGCTTTTGAAAATCCCAAATTTCATATTTATAATTTATTTTTATGAAAAATTTGGTTCTGCTATTTTCTGTTTCAGCGCACATTTCCGCTTCCGTGCAACATAACTAGCAAGTAGTCATTCCTCCGGCCGCATGAAAAAATTCGATCTTTAAGGAGTCACTGGCATCTTTATTAAAAACAAAATACTGGGAGAAAAAAATTATTCCTAATAGTTAGTTCTTCTGCTATATCTGATTGGGAATTTTGCACGTAAACAAAAGGGCAGCGTTGGATCAGATGTATCTTGGATAAGTGCCTCGCCGGATACCTCTTTGAGCTATATAAATGCATTACAATCAGTATAATCAGCAATGCGTCTTCCGGAAGAAATAATTGGTGATAAAAGCAGTAATGAAACTGCTTATCGAAGCAACCAACTCAGAGTATGCTTCCTTTCATTACCACATAAATCACTTTCAGCAACACCGGCTAAGTGTTGCGTATGTACAAAAACCATTACCTCACGTCTATTGCAACGCTTTTAAATCAACAACATTTACAGCACTACAATAGGTTTTAATAGCTATTGCAGTAGTTTTTTTATACTATTGTGTGAGAAATGAAATGCTGCAATTAGTAACAAAAGCAACAGTTTCAAACATCTATTGTAACAATTTCGTAATGCATTTTAGGCAACATTTATTTTTATAAGACAACGATTTGTATAATACTTTTGACAATGTTTATTTTTATAAGAGAACAATTTGGATAGTACTTTAGGCAACATTTATTTTTGTAAGGTAACGATTTGGATAGTACTTTAGGCAACATTTATTTTTTAAGGTAACGATTTGGATAGTACTTTAGCAACACTTATATATACTATGATTTAACGGTTTGGCTAAAACTTTAAACAGTTTATATAGAAAAACGCAACAGTTTATTATAAGGAACATAAATTAAAAGCAAAAAGTAAAACTATTCGCTAAATTTAGAAAAGGAAAACATTTACTAATATCAATAACAGAAAAAATTCACCAAAATCAGAAAATGGGAAATATTCATAAAATTCAAAATTGAAAAATATTTCATCCATCCATTACATCAAAAACAGAAAATGTTCACCAAAATATTTATCAAAAATCACGATTCCACTGCTAAACATTGAGCGCCTTTTTCTGCTACGGAATCATTTTCCACATATATCTTCCTGAAATCCTGCAAAACCACAAACAATTATACTCATAATATGCAAACATAAAACATATAAGATAAATGTGCAAAAGAACAAGTACTTAACTAGAGGAGTTATCACTCAAAATGCAACAGCAAATCAAGAAAGATGAAGTTAGGTGGCAACTGCTGGTAGCCAAAGTAATAGCAGCCAAGTTCAATTTGATCTATATCAAAAATAAGATGCTAGTGCAGTCATGTATTTAAGGATGTTGGGTCCAGCAATAGCTCAAAGGGGGGGGGGGTGAATTGAGAGTTTAAAAAGTTTTTCGTTTAAGTGTGATAAGCTATGAAGTTAACTCAAGCTATTCTCTACAGCTTCTTGTTTGAGCTAGACAAGTATAGAAGAACTTGTTAGCTTTGGAACAAGATCAGAAGATAAACTAAATTTTGCAAGAGTTAAAACACAAAGATTTGAAAATAGGTTTAGTTTGGAAAAACTCTTTTTAAAAACTAATCAATCAGTAAGCTAAGCAGAGTAAAAAGCTAAAGCGAAAAACATAAAAGATCAAGCCAGATTTTTATAATGGTTCGGCAACCCTGCCTACATCCACTCCTTAAAGATACCCATCCTTAAGGTTTCCACTCTTCAATCTCTATTACGGGCTAGAGTCAAAGCCTTAGGATTACAAATCTAGTTCTACCCAGAAGCTAGTCTGTAACTTGCAAGCTGATTTCTTTAGCTTCAGCAAACTATTTCTCTTTGAGAATGAAGATCTAGTTCTACCCAGAAGCTAGTCTAATCCTCACAAGTGATTACAGATTTGTTGTGGTATGAAACTCTCACTCAAAACTAGCCCTAGTTCTTTTGAGAGGAATAACCAAAATAATAAGCACAAGATGGTGGTTGATGATTTCTTTCTGAGATTCCACACTCTTGAAAATGGAAGAGGAGCCCTTTATATAGTCTTCAAGAATCTTCTAGAGAAGGGCTGAGTCATCCTTATCCAATTTGCAAAGTGTATAAGATGACAAATGGAGGAGCCTCCTTGAGCTGAGCTGGTACAATCAGCTTGAATATTCCGTTGGCTTGTGAGACAATAGTACATTGCAGCTTTTGTTTGTTAGTGCCTCAGCCTGACGGAAGTATGGATCCAGCCTGTGTGCAAAAACTGAGCTGGCTCTTTTAGCTTGATGACCAAAATGCCCTCCATTCATATTTCTTGAGTAATAAGAAACCTTTCAACATGCTTCTAGAATATGGGCTTTACAACACTTGGGCAAACAAAGTTAGTGGGCTTTAGTTATCATCAAAACTAAGGATTATGGATAAAGGACTTTAGCCAACAAAGGACACAAGAATAATCTTGTTTATGAAATCCACCTGAACCATTTACTTACTCATTCTAGTTCAAGTGTAACTAACTGCTGTATTATCTTATAATCCAAACACTCACATAATGATTCATGCACACAAAATAACTATTGAGCAAAAAGAATAGCTACTTCAGCTTATCTAAACACATTAATACGTCAGTTTACATGTAATCATCATTTCTACATATCCAATTACCCCACTAAAATAATGACAACTAAACGATGTCTAAACGAAGAGTTGCTAATAGGGGATACAACTACAAGGAAATAAAATTGACATGAGTGAAGTCGATGCAGAAAAACTAGTGTTATAGTTCTCCTTTCATTTAGAAGAGAACGAGTATCAATCTGTTTATTGAAAGCAATAAATGGTTCATCCTCGGCTGAAATGTACAGCAAGCCTATGCCAAGACAAATAAAATAAACAAGAGTCACACCAAGAAAGAGAAGGATAATTATGCCCCTACAGGGAGAAGAAAGTAAATTTCAATTTCCAAAATCAGATATTGCAACAAGTTCCACTTGCACTTGACAACTAAATACAAGTTCAAAATCAGTAACTTACATCTCGTCTACCAAACAAAAGCTCCTCTTCTTTCCCTGGTTCGAAATCATCATCAACATCTAGTAATAACTCGTTTTCTTTGTCGTCTAATCCATCATATGTCGAGAAGATACACGTCAACAATAAAAAAAAATATCAACCACTACTATATGAAATTAGCTCATAATTAAAAAAGTAGTAGAAACTTTTGTCTTATGATTGTATCCAAACCGAGCCAATCTTTGTATATAATTGAGCCCATCGCACAAGCTAAATCAAAAATGAAAATTCATAGCCATTAATTAAAATACATGCAAAGCCAAATTCAGAACAAGAACAATGTTGATGGGAATCAGAGCAATCACAAAGGAAAATGAACAAGCAAGTGAGCAATTAAAAAAAGGCCCAACCCCTTAAAAAAATCCCGACCTTTTAACTTTTTTTTTCTATCCTGACGTTGAAAACTTATCGATTATATCATATTTTGTATTTTTTTCATTTCAATTGTACCCTTGAGCATTAAAATTGACTTTTTTTATTGGACAAAATTTCAAAAAAATTATTCAAATAAGGTTAATTTAATGCAAAAATGTTAATTTAGTCAAAAAGTTCATTTTAATTTTTTTTTTTGAACGTTTTTGAATAAAAAAAGATAAATTTAATGCTCAAGGGTACAATTGAATCGAAAAAATACAAAATAAGATACAATTAACGAGTTTTCAACGTCAGGGTACTATTAAAAATGTGCTAAAAGTTCGGGGTATTTTTAAAGGGATAAGCCTTAAAAAAGACTAAGTCATTTAGATTAGAGTTTACTGTGATTATTTCCAACATGCCTTCTAATGTAAGTTTTGATGTACTAAAATAACTAGTTCCAATTGGCGTTCGCAACATAGTCCAAGTATTCAAAGTATTCGTCTTCAAACAATCCTCTTATTTTAGTAAACAGTGTATAACAGACCTATTAATCTTAAGAAAGAACTTGAAACAAATTTTGATTCCAGAAAGTTGAATTAAAATGTATGGAACTTTCCATAATGTAAATCTTTTGGCATCAGACGAATGCGCGAAATAGTAAAAGAAATTTATTATTGGGCGAGTGTAAAAGAAAAGTCCTAATGTCTCAAAACCCCCCGACCTTTTAGCCATTTTGTCAATTCTACCATGACGTTGAAAATTGGTCAATTTTACCCTATTATGCATTTTTGTGTTTCAATTGTACCCTGAAATATTAAATTGAAGTTTTTTTCGTTTGGAAAAAAAATTAAAAAACGTTCTCTATATCTAGCATATATTAATTGTATATGTTGAAAATTTATTTAGATTTAGTTAAATTAATTAAGAATTTACATTAGTTTTAATTTGAGTATGGTTTTTAGTTAGTTTTTAAAAATAAAAGACTTATTTGTACTTTTTTGAATGAAAATAAATTTGATTTTATCATTAAACTTAGTTAATTAAATGATTCGTCATTTAACTAAAAAAATTGTAAAAAAATAAAAAATTAGGGTACAATTGAAACGAGAAAATGCAAAATATGGTAAAATTGACAAGTTTTCAAAGTCAGGGTAGAATTGAAAAGGGGTTAAAAGGTCGGGTTTTTTGTGGTATTATGCCAAAAGAAAACTAATTTAACTCGGTAATTCAGATAATCAAATAGAGGCAAACTCTAATTCAGTTTGATAAATTTCTTTAAAACCCAATATGATCATTTTTAAAAAAATCACTTTAAAATTGAATAAAAAACAGATTATATTAGAAAGCTTGAAAAATTATTTTCATTAATTTGAAGAATGAAAATACAAGATGGTATTTATAATGCTCATAGCAGTTGAATTCTGTTTTTATCATAACATAATCCAAATACACATATTACATCATATGAAAGTACAGCTGGATGACAGCTCATACACAACTCACACTCTTGACACATCAGCACACGAGTTCCTTGTGTGTTCATCAGCTAATTTATCTTGACTTGCAGTGGAAGCAATTAAAGAAGAAGAAACCAAAGAATTGAGATTCTTTGTTACCATCCCCCCCCCCCCCCCCCCCCCCCCCAAGCTGGAGCATACTGGTCTTGTAAGCCAGGCCTGAGAAAATACAGTAGGTGCAAGGGGCTTAGTAAAGCAGTCTGCAAGCTGAGCAGTAGAAGCAACTGGCAACAGATGAACTACCTTCTTCTGAATCTTCTCTCTAATTATATGGCAGTCAATCTCTATGTGTTTTGTTCTTTCATGGAACACATGATTGTGAGCCAATTGTAAAGCTGATTGACTATCACAAAATATCAGGGTTGGTTGAGAGTGAATGACAGAAAGGTCCTTAAGTAAGTATAATAACCACTGTAATTCACAAGTCAGCATAGCCAAAGCCCTATACTCAGCTTCTGATGATGATCTGGAAACAATTGCCTGCTTCTTTGACTTCCATGAGATCAAGGATTGACCTAAGAAAACACAATGGCCAGAAACTGACTTTCTAGTATCCATGCAGGAGGCCCAGTCAGAATCAGTGTATCCTTGAATCTGACAATTTGAATTAGATGACATAAAAACGCCTTTGCCAGGAGAAAACTTGACATACCTCAAAACTCTGTGAACTTCCTTGAGATGTATATCTGTATTAAATTCCATGAATTAGGACAATTGTTGAACAACAAATTGAATATCAGGCCTTGTTGTACATAAGTAAAGCAATTTTCCTACCAACTTCCTGTAAACAAGAGCATCAGGAAGAGGGACACCTTCTGATTTAGACAGTTTCTGAGAATTCAACATTGGAGTTGGTACAGGTTTGGATTCTAAAAAAACCTGTATCTCTTAGCAAATCCAGAACATATTTGCGTTGACACAAATTGATCCCAGACTTGGATCTAGCCACCTCCAAACCTAAAAAGTATTTTAAAGATCCAAGATCTTTGATCTTAAAAAGGTCATGTAAATGTTCCTTGATGTCTGTTATAGCAGCAATAGAAGAGCTTGCTAATATAACATCAGCCACATAAACTAAAAGAGCTATGTAATGATCAGATGTACTTTTAATGAATAAAGATGGATCTGAAGCTGAACTTATAAAACCTTTGAGAAGAAGAGCATCAGTCAGTTTGTTATGCCATTGTCTACTTGCTTGTTTGAGACCATAGAGAGACTTATGAAGCCTGCAAACTTGATCATTATTGGCTTGAAATCCAGGTGGAACTTTCATGTAGACCTCTTCTTCTAAATCACCATGCAGAAATGCATTGTTGATATCTAACTGACTGAGATGCCACCCTTTAATTGCTGCAAAAGCATGAAGAGTTCTTATGGTGGTCATCTTAGCAACTGGACTAAAGGTATATGTATAGTCCTCTCCTGGCTGCTGTGTGAATCCTTTTGCTACAAGCCTAGCCTTGTGTCTTTCAATAGAGCCATCTGCTCTATATTTAATTTTATATACCCATTTGCAGCCAATGGGTTGTTTTCCATCAGGTAATTTGGACAAAGACCAAGTCCCATTATCTGTTAAAGCCTTCATTTTAGCAGTCATTGCAGTTTGCCATTCTGCAGACTGAGCAGCTTCATTATAACAAGTTGGTTCTCTTAATGCAGTCAAACTAGTAGAGAACACTTTATGAGTAGGAGAAAGTTTCTCTAAAAAGTGAACTTGGGATAAAGAATGAGGAGAAGTAACAAGATTGCAATCATAATCCTTAAGATTAGATGGCAAATGAGAAATTATGGTGCTTCTCCTTAGAGCAGGAAAATCTGCATTATTTAGAATTGATGTTGTTGGTTGAGATGAGAGAGGAGGTGAATTCCATGGGCTTGGTATAGGACTGATAGATGGTTGAGAAGTATATCTTTGGATTGGAATAGGTGGATCATCAAAAATTGGATCTATGTTTTGAGAAAAAGATGGTAAATTTTGAGGCAAAGAAGTTTTCTCATGAACTGATGTTTGTAGGGGAAAGAGGTTTTCATGAAAAATGACATTTCTAGATACAAAAATGTCTTTTGAAATGGGATTGTAAAGTTTGTAACCTTTGACATTTACTGGAACTCTAATGAAAATACACTTGACTGCCCTGGGGTCAAACTTCCTTCTTAAATCAGGTATAGTAACAGCAAAACAAAGGCAACCAAAAGTCCTTAAGTTCTGATAATTTGGTTCAAAACCAAATAGGAGTTTATAAGGACTTGCATTATTAATATCAGGGAAAGGGATTCTGTTTATTAAATGAACAGCATGATCAATACAATGATGCCAGAGAAATAAAGGCAAACCTGCTTGATACTTTAAAGTTCTGGCAACATTAAGAGAGTGTTGTTGCTTGCTGTAATACCTCGTAGAATTATTAGTGTTTATTTTCGTGTGTGTCCAACTTTGATTAATTAGGACCTCAAAAATAGTTAATAAATTCACGAGATGAATTTATAAGGGTGAAAATGTGGTTTGGAGTGTGTTTTGCCTTAAGTTTGACTTTTGGCAATTTTACGTGTTAAAAGTGAATTTTGCGATTTTTCACTAAAAACCGTCAAAATAATTATTTCAAATATTTTTAAAGGCCCAAAAATATTTTAATTCAGCCCATATGATATGATTTAATGTTTTTGAATATTTTAGAAACTTGAATTTATTTTGCCCCTAGAGTTCGATTTAATCACAAGAATGCCATAATGGCAAACTTGTAAATAAATGAATCATGAACTATAATATCTAGATATTTTCTCTAGACATCTTGGTGCCCAAGTAATTCAATCTTCATCTCCATTTGGTGTGGGTGCCGAATACTCTATAGATCAAAACACTAAACTTGTTTAAAAAGGGTATTTTCATCATTTTAATGTCTGGGCAGAAATTATTCATGAAATATTTATGAAATATATATGATGATTATTTATGGAATTAAAGTGATTTAATTGAGGCGTTTTGACGGATTAATAATCGGTTTTGATTATTAATGGTTATTTTGGTAGTAATTGTTAAAACAATGGAAAATATTATTTTAAAAATTATGCGCTGCTGTTTTTACAAGATAATAATTAAAGATGTATTTTAAATTGATTTTGGTGAATTTCGGTGTTAAAATAGCTTAAAATGGATTTTAAGCGTTTTTAGCGTTTTTGAGTTTTCCGGCCAAAACCACCGGAATACGGTGACCAGAAAATGAGCAGAGGGGATAGAGCATGGTGGCTCAGTCCTAAGCTCAGTTGGCAGCAGTTAGTGCCGAAATGATTTTGGCAGAAAATAAGGGGGGCCGAGCTCCGGGTACAAAAATATTTTACGGAAAAATATTTTTGGTTATTTTTAAATTGTGGTATATTGTTGATATTTTCTAAAAGTGTGTTTTAGAAAATGGTGTGAATTGAATTTGTGTTAGAAATATATGGAGTTATAATTCTATGTTTATTTATGGATTAAATAAACTATTGTGGATAGAGTGTATCGTATGGAAATATGATGACGCGGAAAGAGATAGTCGGAATCAAATTTGGTTATGTGATTATGTGGTTTATTTGATCAAGTCGGTCTAGAGTTTATCCTATAATTTAGAGTTAATACATTTATTAATGTTTAATCTCTAAATTAAATCCAGCGAGTTTTGTCGCGGAAACCGGCGAGCGAAGGTTTTGATATTCGACGGGTGATAATTTTAAATTTGTAATAAGTGAGTACTGTGAGTGTGTTTACAACTTATACTGCTAAATATTAGTATTAAAAATATTGCGAACTGCTTTATTTTATTTTGAATTTAAATCGCATGAACTATTATACATAGTTTTGAAATCGATTTAAATTCATTGAAACATGCTTACTATTGGGCGGTAATAGTGCTGTGTGATCACCAGTATTGCATATTAGAATGGGTTGCATGTGAATGTGTTGTGTGAATCCTGGCGACCAAAGGCAGTAAAGAGAAACTGCCGAGATCTGAGAGGTTGAACCTTTTATTAAAAAAGTGAAATGGCGACGGTATATATGTACTGCCGAAATCTGTTGTATGGTGGAACAGTCTAAAGACTTTCACATACGTAAAAGATAATTGATCAGATTTGACAGGCTAGAGTACAAAAAGAAATGAATAAATACGGCCATGAAAAATAAAGGTTAACCCGTAATGTGGTGAAATGATGTGGAATATTTATGTTTCCTGTTTTGAAAGCATATAGGAACATGAATCATGGTTTAGGGTTTCATATGAATCGGTAATCTGGAATGCATTGCTTTCATATTAATGTTTATTAGTACATGTTGTACGCATTCACTCAGTTTTTATAACTTACCCCGTTGAATTTATAATTTTTACAGGCGAGTAGTTTAAGGTGTGGATTTCCAATTTCTTGTTCCGAAAATCCCTGGCTTGAATAAAGTGAGACTGACCTTTTCTTTATGTGTCTAGAGTTGCATTAGCTAGAATAATGAACGATGATACCTTAGTAGTCGTTGGACTTATTTATGCTTTATATTTTATTATAACGCTTAAACTCTGATAATATGTAATATGGGAATGCTGTGCGAAAGTCCGAGCGACTGCACGAGTATAAAATGCGATGAACGCATCTGCTTAATGAAATGCAGTTAAGTCCATAATGAAATGCAGTTAAGTCCATAATGAAATGGCCTGCATAATGAAATGCAGTTAAATCCATAATGAAATGGTCTGCATAGTGAAATGCAGTTAAGTCCACAATGAAATGGCCTGCATAGTGAAATGCAGTTATTACCATAGTAAGGTGGTATGCATAATGAGATGCATGATAAGCCATAATGAAATGGTTTTGAAACTACAATGCAATAATTAAAGAGAAAATTATGTGCATGTTTTTTAAATGGTAATTTTTATCAGAACGTTTTAAACTGTGATTTTAAAATGTTCGAAAATGATTTGAATTCCGCAAAAAATGTTAAGTGGTTTTTAATGTATTTTTAAGGCTTGCTACGGGTTTCGGAGCAACCACTCCCATTCCCTAGCGCCGGTCTCGACGCCGAGAATCGGGTCGTGACAAAGGTGGTATCAGAGCAATGATCTAAAAGTGAATCCACTGACTAAGAAAGTGATAGTCGAAAGGTGGTTAGTGATAAAGGTGGTATCATTGCTAGAACACCGTATGGAATGTGTACCTAGGAAATTCATATAGAGTCTACTGCAACATATAGGCTTCCGATCATGTCATTTGTTAAGTCATCATTTGTTTTTAAATATTCTCTGCTTCGCTCTAGGAGTGAGTCTGTATGTTTGCTTAGATTGCGTGATTGTGGTGATTAGTTGCAATAATATACGATTAGAATGCTTAGTTAGGTTCTTATTAGACGATAGGCAGTCGATTTTGATGGTAGAAATGTCAGTGAAAGGATCTGCGAAAGATTGGTTTTAAAGGCATATTCAACCAAGTATGGGAGAGATGACTTGGAATGAATTTGTCACTCGATTTAAGGATTTCTTTCTACCGTTTTCAGTAACGGAGAATTATCGAGAGAATTTGTTGAATTTGAATAAGATAGGAAAGACGGTGCAAGAGTATGTGACGGAGTTCACAAGGTTGAGTCGTTTCACACCTGATCTGATGTTGGATAGAGATAGGGTGAATTCAAGGTTCATTAAGGGGCTAGGACCCGAATATATTGGATTAATATCTGATGTTAAGAAGGATTTGGTGCAAATCATCGATAGTGCATGCCATCGATAGTGCACGCCAGATGGAAAGTACTTTGATCCAATTTGGAAAGATCACTGTTTCTGGTGAGCAAGTGAAAGTTAGAGAAGGAACTGCAAGTTCGAATACGAATAGGTTCATTGGACCATATCATAAAGGATTAAAGAAATATAGGAAAGATAGGAGGTTCGGTACCTCTGGATCAAGTTCTAGTGGACGAAGTTCAGGAGGAACGATGCCACTATGTCCAACTTGTGGAAAGAAGCATTTTGGAGCATGCTATATGGCGACTAGAGGATGTTACACGTGTGGACAGCAAGGTCATTTCTCAAGAGAATGTCATATGTCTGGACCACAAGGTTCAAGTGCTAGTGTTGTTCAACCAGTGTTTCAACAACCTAGACCTATATATCCTGCAGTGTCTGGGCAGGCACAGAACCAGAATGTGTTTAATGGATTACGTGGAAGAGGATATGAATTTGGTAATCGTGGTGGAGAAAGGACCACAAACGGACGAGGATCAGGAGCGACTACTAGCTGAGGGCAGGCTAGAGTTTTTGTGATCAATCCTCAAGAGGCGAATGCGTTGAATGCGGTAGTGCAAGGTATATTTTCAATATCTTCACATGATGCATCAATTTTATTTGATCCCGGTGCTACGCATTCATTTGTATCGTCGAGTTTTGCATTAAAATTAGGACTTCAACCTGTGTTTTTGCAAAACCCATTGTTAGTAGCTACACCTGTAGGCGAAAGCATAAACGTTACTGTAGTTTATCCGTCGTGTCTTGGGTTAATCGGAGAGCGAGAATTGCTTGCGAATTTGTTGTTGCTTGATGTTTTGGAATTCGATGTAATCCTAAGAATGGATTGGCTGTCGCAACATTATGCGAATGTGGATTGTAGAGAAAAGATAGTGACGTTCCATGCACCTGGAACTGAACTTATCTCTATTCGGGGAGAGAAGTTGGAAACCCCAAAGAGTTTAGTCTCGGCTTTGAAAGCGAGAAAGATGTTGAGTAAAGGATGTCAAGGATTTTTAGCTCTGGTACGAGATATTCAGAAGGAAGTTGGAAGTGTGAATGAAGTACCAGTAGTGTTGGAGTATTCTGATGTATTTTCAGAAGAATTACCTGGATTACCACCAGATCGAGAGATTGAATTCTGTATTGATCTAGTTCCTGGTACAAGTCCAATATCGATACCTCCGTATCGTATGGCACCAGCAGAACTGAAGGAGTTGAAAGATCAATTAGAAGAATTGATTGATCGTGGATTTATACGACCAAGTGTCTCACCTTGGGGAGCACCTGTGTTGTTTGTGAAGAAGAAGGATGGATCTATGAGACTCTGTATAGATTACAGACAACTCAATAAGGTCACAATCAAGAATTAGTATCCTTTACCCAGAATTGACAATTTATTCGATCAATTGCAAGGAGCGAGGTACTTTTTGAAGATTTATCTGAGGTCTGGTTATCATCAGTTGAAGATTAGAAATGATGATATTCCGAAGACTGCTTTCAGAACGAGATACAGTCATTATGAATTTTTGGTGATGTCATTTGGATTGACAAATGCACCAGCGGCTTTCATGGATTTAATGAATTGGATTTTTAAACCGTTTCTAGATCAATTCGTGATAGTATTCATAGATGATATCTTGATTTATTCGCGCACGGAGGAGGAACATGCGCAACACTTAAGGATTGTGTTACAAACTTTGAGAGATCATCAGCTTTATGCCAAATTCTCAAAGTGTGAATTTTGGTTGAAAGAAGTAGCATTTTTAGGACATGTTGTATCTCAAAGTGGGATTAAGGTTGATCCTAAAAAGATTGAAGTTGTGATGAATTGGAATAGGCCAAGTTCAGTGACAGAAATTCGTAGTTTCTTGGGTTTAGCTGGTTATTATAGACGGTTTGTGCAAGACTTTTCTAAGTTGTCTGCACCATTAACTAAGCTAACTCAGAAGAATGCGAAGTTCATTTGGAATGATCAAAGTGAAGTGAGTTTCCATAAGCTGAAGGAGTGTTTGACAATAGCTCCAGTTCTGGTATTACCCTCTGGTAATGATGGACTTACAGTCTATTGTGATGCTTCTAGGATCGGGTTAGGATGTGTACTAATGCAACATGGACGAGTTATAGCTTACACTTCTCGCCAGTTGAAAAAGCATGATGTTAATTATACCCATGATCTAGAATTAGCAGCGGTGATTTTTGCATTAAACATTTGGAGACATTGTCTATATGGAGCAAAATGCGAAATATTTACTGATCACAAGAGTCTGAAATACATATTTGATCAGCGAGAGTTAAATCTCAGACAGAGAAGGTGGATGGAGTTGCTTAAGGATTATGATTGTACGATACAGTATCATCCTGGCAAAGCTAACGTAGTAGCTGATGCGTTGAGCAGAAAATCAGCAGGAAGTTTAGCTCATATTACTTTAGTTGAGAAGCGACCAATGATTAGAGAAGTGCATTCGTTGTTTGATCAAGGATTTCAATTAGAGGTTTCGTATTTGGGGAGTTTGTTAGCTCAAATGACGATTAAATCTACATTGAATGATCAGATTAAGGAACTGCAGACAACGGATCCTCAACTAAAGTATGTTATTGCAGAAGTTCAAAATGGAATGAACTCTGAATACAATATCAAAGGTGGTATTCTGAAATTTGGTACAAGGGTGTGCGTACCAAATGTAGAGGAATTAAAATAGAGAATTATGATGGAGGCACATGGATCTAAGTATAGTGTTCATCCTAGTTCTACCAAGATGTATCACGATGTTAAGGAGATGTATTGGTGGAATGGTATGAAACGGGATATAGCAGAATTTGTTGCTAAGTGTCCGATATGCCAACAAGCGAAGTTGGAACATCAGAGACCATTTGGATTTTTGCAACAATTACCAATACCAGAATGGAAATGGGAAAGAATAACCATGGATTTTGTCATTGGGTTGCCTACGTTGCAACGATGTTTTGATTCGATATGGGTTATCGTTGATCGAATGACAAAGTCGGCTCATTTCATTCCGATCAAAGTTACCTATACGGCAGCGAAATTGGCACAAATCTATATTGACAAAGTAGTCAGTTTACATGGAGTTCCTGTGTCAGTTGTGTCAGATCGAGGATCAGTTTTTACATCCAGATTTTGGCAAAGTCTGCAAGAGGCTTTAGGAACGCGTTTAGATTTCAGTACGGCGTTTCATCCCCAAACGGATGGACAGTCTGAAAGGACCATCCAGACTTTGGAGGATATGTTAAGGATGTGCGTTTTAGATTTTGGAGGCCATTGGGATGAGTATCTACAGTTAGTAGAGTTCTCATATAACAATAGTTATCATTCCAGTATTGAGATGGCACCGTATGAGGCGTTATATGGACGTAAGTGTAGATCTCCAATTTGTTGAGAAGAAGTTGGAGAAAGGAAATTGACAGGAGCTGAAATAGTACAGATTACGTCTGAGAAAGTGTCGTTGATTAAGCAACGTTTAGAAACTGCATTTAGTCGGCAAAAGAGCTATGCTGATGTGAAAAGAAAAGATGTAGAATTTCAAATCGGAGATTTTGTGTTTCTTAAAATATCACCTATCAAAGGTGTAATCCGATTTGGAAAGAAAGGAAAGCTAGCGCCGAGGTATGCAGTACCTTATGAGATTATTGAGCGAATAGGAACGGTAGCTTATAAGTTAGCATTACCGTCTGAGATGTCGCAAGTACATCCAGTATTTCACGTGTCGATGCTTAGGAAGTATATTCATGACCCTCATAAAATTATTCAACCTCAGGAGGTTGAGATAAACAAGGAGTTATCTTATGAGGAAGAACCCGTAGAAATTGTGGATACCCAGATTAGGAAACTCCGTAGTAAGGAGATACCTATGGTAAAAGTGCTCTGGAAGAGTCGTACAATTGAGGAATGTACGTGGGAAACAGAGGCGGATATACGGAAACGATATCCCCACTTGTTTGCTCAAGGTAATAGTGTGTTTTGAAAATTCGAGGACAAATTTTGTTTAAGGAGGGGTGAATGTAATACCCCGTAGAATTATTAGTGTTTATTTTCGTGTGTGTCCAATTTTGATTAATTAGGACCTCGAAAATAGTTGATAAATTCACGAGATGAATTTATAAGGGTGAAAATGTGGTTTGGAGTGTGTTTTGCCTTAAGTTTGACTTTTGGCAATTTTACGTGTCAAAAGTGAATTTTGCGATTTTTCACTAAAAACCGTCAAAATAATTATTTTAAATATTTTTAAAGACCCAAAAATATTTTAATTCAGCCCATATGATATGATTTAATATTTTTGAATATTTTAGAAACTTGAATTTATTTTGCCCCTAGAGTTCGATTTAATCACAAGAATGCCATAATGGCAAACTTGTAAATAAATGAATCATGAACTATAATATCTAGATATTTTCTCTAGACATCTTGGTGCCCAAGTAATTCAATCTTCATCTCCATTTGGTGTGGGTACCGAATACTCTATAGATCAAAACACTAAACTTTATTCTTCCATTTTCTTACAAAATTTTCTTAACGAAAGTTGTCGAGAAACTTGTGTAGATTGTTAATCTATATTTACATGTGGAATCAAGGTGAATTTCAAAGCTCAAAACCTTACTTTTATTTGCTAATGTCAGTTGAGTTTTAGAAACATGCTTAGGATGGTTTAAAATTGTTGTTTGATGTTGGTTTTAGTTGCTAGTTTGATGGGTTTCGGTTTTAAATAGATTTTCCCGTGAAATTAAATTATTTATTTTAATTTTCTAGGCTGATCTAAATGATGAGGTTAATATATGCTTTAAAGTGTGATTTTTATGGATTAAAAATGTTAAACATTTCGGGTATTAATTTAATTGTTTGGTTCCGATTTTTAATGGTTTTAAAAGCTTAAAAATCGTTAAATATGGGTAAATCAATTGATTTTAAATTTCTGGAAATAAATTGGTTTATGTTTTATTTAGATGTTGGGTTGATGATGAATAAATGTTTAATGGTAAATTTTTAATGGTTTGTTAATCAGGTTTAATTTTGATAATTGTTTATTCAGTAAAAATTGTTTGAAAAGGGTATTTTCATCATTTTAATGTCTGGGCAGAAATTATTCATGAAATATTTATGAAATATATATGATGATTATTTATGGAATTAAAGTGATTTAATTGAGGCGTTTTGACGGATTAATAATCGGTTTTGATTATTAATGGTTATTTTGGTAGTAATTGTTAAAACAATGGAAAATATTATTTTAAAAATTATGCGCTGCTGTTTTTACAAGATAATAATTAAAGATGTATTTTAAATTGATTTTGGTGAATTTCGGTGTTAAAATGGCTTAAAATGGATTTTTAAGCGTTTTTAGCGTTTTTGAGTTTTCCGGCCAAAACCACCGGAATACGGTGACCAGAAAATGAGCAGAGGGGATAGAGCATGGTGGCTCAGTCCTAAGCTCAGTTGGCAGCAGTTAGTGCCGAAATGATTTTGGCAGAAAATAAGGGCGGCCGAGTTCCGGGTATAAATATATTTTACGGAAAAATATTTTTGATTATTTTTAAATTGTGGTATATTGTTGATATTTTTGTAAAGTGTGTTTTAGAAAATGGTGTGAATTGAATATGTGTTAGAATTATATGGAGTTATAATTCTATGTTTATTTATGGATTAAATAAACTATTGTGGATAGAGTGTATCGTGTGGAAATACGATGACGCGGAAAGAGATAGTCGGAATCAAATTTGGTTATGTGATTATGTGGTTTATTTGATCGAGTCAGTCTAGAGTTTATCCTGTAATTTAGAGTCAATACATTTATTATTGTTTAATCTCTAAATTAGATCCAGCGAGTTTTGTCGCGGAAACCGGCGAGCGAAGGTTTTGATATTCGACGGGTGATATTTTTAAATTTGGAATAAGCGAGTACTGTGAGTGTATTTACAACTTATATTGCTAAATATTAGTATTAAAAATATTGCGAACTGCTTTACATGATTTGCAAATGCTTTATTTTATTTTGAATTTAAATCGCATGAACTATTATACATAGTTTTGAAATCGATTAATATTCATTGAAACATGCTTACTATTGGGCGGCTATAGTGCTGTGTGATCACCGATATTGCATATTAGAATGGGTTGCATGTGAATGTGCTGTGTGAATCCTGGCGACGCCCTGGAAGTCAGGCGACGGCCTAGACTCTGTATGAACAGATCTTCAGAGGTAACGGAATATAGACGATCAAAGGCAGTAAAGAGAAACTGCCGAGATCTGAGAGGTTGAACCTTTTATTAAAAAAGTGAAATGGCGACGGTATATATGTACTGCCGAAATCAGTTGTATGGTGGAAGAGTCTAAAGACCTTCACATACGTAAAAGATAATTGATCAGATTTGACAGGCTAGAGTACAAAAAGAAATGAATAAATACGGCCATGACAAATAAAGGTTAACCCGTAATGTGGTGAAATGATGTGGAATATTTATGTTTCCTGTTTTGAAAGCATATAGAAACATGAATCATAGTTTAGGGTTTCATATGAATCGGTAATCTGGAATGCATTGGTTTCATATTAATGTTTATTAGTACATGTTGTACGCATTCACTCAGTTTTTATAACTGACCCCGTTGAATTTATAATTTTTACAGGCGAGTAGTTTGAGGTGTGGATTTCCAATTTCTTGTTCCGGAAATCCCTGACTTGAATAAAGTTAGAATGACCTTTCCTTTATGTGTCTAGAGTTGCAGTAGCTAGAATAATGAACGATGATACCTTAGTAGTCGTTGGACTTATTTATGCTTTATATTTTATTATAACGCTTAAACTCTGATAATATATAATATGGGAATGTTGTGCGAAAGTCCGAGCGATTGCACGAGTATAAAATGCGATGAACGCATCTGCATAATGAAATGCAGTTAAGTCCATAATGAAATGGCCTGCATAATAAAATGAAGTTAAATCCATAATGAAATGGTCTGCATAGTGAAATGCAGTTAAGTCCACAATGAAATGGCCTGCATAGTGAAATGCATAATAAAATATCACCCGTCGAATATTCAAAACCTTTGCTCGCCGGTTTCCGCGACAAAACTCGCTGGATCTAATTTAGAGATTAAACATTAATAAATGTAATAACTCTAAATTCTAGGATATACTCTAGACCGACTCAACCATATAAACCACATAATCACAAACCAAATTGATTCCGACTATCTATTTCCGCGTCATCATATTTCTATACGATACACCATATAGTTTATTTATTTCAATAAATAGACATAGAATTATAATTCCATATAATTCTAGCACACATTCAATTCACATAATTTTCTAAAAATATACTTTTAGAAAATATCAACAAACATATCACAATTCAAAAATATCCAAAAATATTTTTTCCGTAAAATATTTTTGACCCGGGGCTCGGCCCCCCTTATTTTCTGCCAAAAACATTTCGGCACTAACTGCTGCCAATTGAGTTTAGGACTGAGCCAACATGGTCTATCCCCTCTGCTCATACTCCGGTTACCGTATTCCGGTGGTTTTGGCCGGAAAACTCAAAAACGCTAAAAACGCTTAAAAATCCATTTTAAGCCATTTTAACACCGAAATTCATCAAAATCATTTTCAAATACATTTTTAATTTTTATCTCGTAAAAACAACAGCCCATAAATATTAAAATAATATTTTCCATTATTTTAACCATTAAAACCGAAAATAACAATTAATAATCAAAACCGACTATTAATCCGTCAAAACACTTCACAAAAATCATTTAAACTCCACAATTAATTATCAAACATATTTCATAAATTTTTCATAAATAATTTCTGCCCAGAAATTAAAAATGACATAAATACCCTTTTTAAACAATTTTAGCCGAATAGAGTTATTAAAATCAAAACCCGATTATTAAACCGCTAAAAATTCACCATTATACATTTAATTAACATCAACCACAAATATAACTCATCCATAAATAAAATTATTTCCAGAAATTAAAAATCCCTTTATTTACCATTTTTAAGCTATTTTTGAGCTTTAAAACAATTAAAAATCGAAACCCAACTAATTAAATTAACACCCGAATTAATTAATATTTTTAATCCATAAAAATTTCACTTTAGAGCATATTTAAAACTCAACATATAGATCAGCCCAGAAATTTAAAATAAATAATTTAATTTTCACGGAAAAATTATTTAAAACCGAAACCCATTAAACTAGCAATTAAAACCAACTAATTATCCATCAAACATCACATATAAACCATCCTATGCATGTTTCTAACACTTAACCAACATCAGCAACTAAAAACTAAGATTTGAGCTTGAAATTATACCTTGATTCAACATGCAAATACACATACACGATCTACGCAATATTCCCGACAATTTTCGTGAAGAACTTTTTGAGAGAAAATCAAAGAATAAAACTTGGTGTTTGTGGTTATGGTGTATTCGGCACCCACAAGAAAATGAAGAAGACAATGCATTGCTTGGGCACCAAGCTTATGTAGGAAAATATCTAGATATTAAATCATGTTTCAATTATTTACAAGTTTGCCATTATGGCATTCTTGTAAATAATTCGAACTCTAGGGGCAAAATAATTTAACTTTCTCAAACACTCAAAAACATTAAATCATATCATACGGGCTGAGTTAAAATATTTTTGGGCCTTTAAAAATATTTAAAATAATTATTTTTACGGTTTTTAGTGAAAAATCGCAAAATTCACTTTTAACACGTAAAATTGCCAAAAATCACATTTAAGGCAAACACATAGCAAATCACATTTTCGCACGTATAAATTCGTCACGTGAATTTATTCACTATTTTCGAGGTCCTAATCAATTAAAATTGGACACTAGCGAAAATAAACACTAATAGTTCTACGGGGTATTACAGTTTTCCTATGGAGACAGATGTTCACATGGACGCAATGTGGCGTAATGTTTCGCGGACGCCATAAATGAGGGTACTTGAGTTTTATATTGTGTACAATCCGTTATCTCAAGTACGTGTGAGTTTGAGGATGTAGACGACTGTGACGACTATGCGGATGTAGACGATGGTGATGATTTTAGTGATGAAGATGAGGAAGAAGAGCACTTCTACGAGGCCGTTGCTGATGACAACGAGGATGATGATGATGATGATGACATTGGTGGTGAGAATGGAGATGGCACCCATGGTAAGAATGTCGGTGGTGAGTCGGAACAAAATACAGATCATTTTGAGTCGCGCCTTCCTCATGAGTACACGCATCAGAATGTTGACGACATGCGTGTCAATATGAATCTGTGGCCTAAAGAAAATGCAATATGGGAAGCTGGCAAAGAGTTTGAATTGGGGATGGTTTTTAGTTCGAGGTATATTGTCCCGACATGTGCAACGAGTTATCACATTGCAACTAATAAAGAATACAAGAGCAGTCGAACAACTGGTAAAATAATAGTTCTTGTGTGTGTGAACATTGACACTTGCAATTGCAGGTTGCGTGCGTCGCTTTTAAAAGGCGAGACAGATTGGATGATAACAAGATATAACGGCCCCCACCAATGTAGCGGCCAATCAATGAACCAAGACCATCGCAATTTAAGAGCGCGACGGATAGCTGAACACATCGACACGCAATTGCAACGTGACATTAGGATTAAAACGCTTCGAGAGGGGATTTTTCAAAAACTGCGAGTTAGGCCTGGATATAAAAAAACTTGGTATGCCAAGAAAAAGGCCATTGCAAACATGTTCAGAGAATGGGACGACTCTTTCAAGGAGATTTGCAATTTTATGACGAATGTCACCGTTGCTAATCCCAGGACAGTCTGGCATGCTACCGGTAATTTTTTAAAAATTTCGACTATTAAAAATATTTCTGATTTAATAATTACTAATAACGGTGTATGCACAGGTACACCAATTGAAAACAATTCACAATTCAGAACTTTCAAGCATATGTTTTGGACTTACGAGCCAGTGATGAAGGGTTTTCAGTATTGCAAGCCTGTGGTGTACATCGACGGTACCCACACATATGGAAAATACGAAATGACTTTGCTGATTGCTTCTGCAATTGAAGGGAACAATCACATCATGCCGATAGCTTTTGCCATTGTGAAGTCGGAAACTGCCGCATCCTGGAGGTATTTCATGAGGATGTTGAAGAGGTATGTTTTGGGTGAGCGAAAGGTGTGTATCATATCTGATCGAGGCTCCGGTATTATGAGTGCCATGGAGGGGCCTGAGTGGGCGGGTGATACCCACAAGTGGTGTATTAGACGCCTAGTGAGCAACTTTTCCACAACGCCTTCAAGAAAAAATATCTCAAGAAGCTTGCTGAAAAAACTGGTAATTTTCTTGACATTTAATATAATAAATAAATTTTTGGTTGATGGGAAAATATTAACGATTTAATCGACGTGTAGGACGCGCATACCAAGAGCATAAAAGAGATCGGTACATGTCATTGATAGAGGCAGATTCATCTGAGGGTTAGCGTATCTTAACCGCCTTGATGTTACAAAATGGAGCATGAGCGGCGACACATCTGGAATGCGGCATGGTGTGATGACAACAAATTACGCTGAGTCGGTCAACGCGATGTTAAAGAACATTCGGGGGCTCCCTATCACAGCCATGTTGGAAGCAATATTTAACAAGGTCAACTTTGTATTCATTAAGCATGTGAACGACTACAAAATGTGGTTGGCATCCGGTTTCATGTGGTCTCCAATCTGTGTACACAGAATTGAGATTTGGGAAAATAAGTCAAAGACTCATACAGCTTCACAGTTCAACGTGGCACAGAAGGTATTCAATATCTTGACCCAGTGCGACACTGTAAGATTTATTATGATTTAATTGTTTAATAATTTGTATTGAAAAAATTGCAGCCATGGCAGCTGCTCACGATCACATGCAGCCGGGTCCTGAAAGACCGGCGCTACTTTTTTTACAGCATGATCATATCTCTCAGGATGTCTGGGATGGCACGGTAACTTACGTTTTCATCTTAATTTTTTTTTCAACAGTTACATTTGCAACATAATTTAATTTTCGAACTAACTTAATGTTTATTTTTTTCAGGGATCTGATGAGGGATTTCTGTCTCGCACTAGCTGTACGACTAGAAGGAGCGCTGTTCTGCCGTTCGCTAAGTTGGACCACCGTATTCGGCCGATGATCGAGCCTACTGGATTTGCAGGCTGTTTTGCTATGCTTCACTACTACGCTGACATGCAGCTGATCACAGCCCTTGTGGAGAGGTGGAGGCCGGAGACCCACACTTTTCACTTACCCGGCGGAGAGTGCATGGTTACCATAGAGGACGTGGCCATTCAGACCGGACTACCAGTTGACGGTCATGCTGTTACAGGGGGTATTGTACATGATTGGGCTGCAGTGGCAGAGAGGGTTTTGGGGATTCCTGCGAGCAGATGTCCTGTTAAGCCTGCAAATTCCACAGTCCGGACTTCTTGGATCCTATAGAGTTTCCCCCACTTCAGTGCGTTACCAGACCAGGCGACTGACGAGCTTGTCCATCGGTACACACGACCGTATCTCTTGCTCGCTATCACAGGATTGTGCTTCACTGACACTGGCTTACTTATATCGCGAGCTTTGCCTATGTTCGTTGCGGTCTCAGAATCACCGCAACATGGGCGGGGCGTTGTGGATACTGCAGTTGTAGGCGTTGGACCGACTTAGAGTTATTGCTCCCGCTCTTGCCGATCCCACTATTTCACCACATCTACCACTGGGCGACATGTGTGTTTTACTGTTGTTTAATATTTTTTAATTTTATTCTATTTCATAAAATTTGACTGTTAATGTGTTGTTGTTCTTTAATAACAGATGCGGAGGCCGGAGAAACGCCAGCCGTGCGGCCCGACACTCGCTGCCTGACATCCGTGTTCGGCTTGACACGTCTCGCTACAAAGATGAAAGAAATTATGTTTCGGTTTTATTTTCTCGTATGTTAAATAGCTTATTGTGGGAATATTTTAATACTAAATATATTTTATACATGCAGTTTATCTGGCAGCCGTACACTAATGATATGCTGGACACTCTCCCAGCGTATTGTTTGGATGGGCGCGCTTTTTGGCGGGCCACAATCCCACTTATCTATTTTTATATTGTGGAGTGGCACCAGATAGACAGAGTTCTGCAGCAGTTCGGATTGCAACTGGGTATTCCAGACGCCCCACTTCAGGACCACTCACTACACACCCTTATCCTGAACAGCAGCTCATCTTGGATCCAGACACACTCTTACTACATTCGTGTGTGGGACGACAGGCTCCGGTTTGTAATTTCAGAACAGCCCCTCCAGGACCCACCTCATTACCATTCTGAGTATATGGATTGGTTTCGGTATGTCACGCGTCGCTGGATCACACGACAGGGCGCTGAGGTCGGAGCACAGGTATTTTCTTAAATTATATGTTTTTCAATTAATTTATCAATGTCAAATTATGGGTTAATGTCCTACTTTTTTTAACGTATTATATCTTTATTTACAGGCCTATTTTCTGGAGCGTGTACGTAGGGATGCTCCTGTTGACACTGAGCTTCGGCGGTTCGCAGCCAGCACACAGAGAGGCACTAGAGAGGACCGACGTGATGTTACATCGCCCCCTATCGAGCCTTCTAAACCACCGCATCGACTACCAGTCATACCTGACGCGCCGATAGATCCGACTACACTACGACATCGACGGCGAGAGCGGCGTCATCCCCCTGCAGCACCTCAGCGTCCGACCGATCCTATGCCTCCCCCAATGGTTTTACATCCTTTCAGAGGACATTACTATTACGCGGGGTCCAGCTCTGCACCGCCACCCTTTTCATCGGGTCCTCCTTCTTCATCTGGCCAGTTTTACGGGGATTCGGCACATCACTATTTTCAGGGATCATGTTCATATCCAGTGCCACCAGGACCTTCTTCACCTTTTGTTCCACCGCCGCCTGCTTATGTACCACCTACGGTGCCTCCTTTTCAGGTGCAGTGGGATCAGCCTACACAGGGTACACAGGACTTTCCAGCTTCACAGGGACTTCCAAAGACACCTGGGACTATAGACTTTCTGTCACATGGTAGCAGTTGGTTAGGTCTAGACAGCATGGAGGCTATGATGTTCCGCCAACAAGAAGAATTTGTTACCCCGCCACCAGCCACGACGAGTACGGCCATTCCCGAGGACCAGCAGGGTGACGACGGAGACGACGACGAGGACGCCGATGCAGGAGGGGGAGATGGTGATGGTCGCCCAGGTCGACATTACCTCACCATCAGTACAGGCCGTCGGGCGAACCGTAACAGAAACAACTTGCGCTCGAACCTCCCAGTCACTAGCAGATATGACGATAGGACTCCTCAGTGATTTTTTTATACTTTGAACATTATTATCTAATGTAGTAATATTTTTTTTATTTGTAGTTTTTTGTTTATTAAATATGTTATTGTTATGAAGTATAAATTACATTTGAATACTTGTTAATATAATTATCTTGTAGTATTTTATAAATTTATTTTTGTAGAATATTAAAAAAATTAACTAATTCAAACGTTTTAAATTTAAAAAATTCAACAATTAAAACGTAAAATTTTTCAACCAATGAATTTTTTTTATTTTTAAATAAATAAAAATATTAATTTAATTTTTTTTAAATGATTGGGCGGTTTTTCTCCCAATCATTAAAAATAAATCAAATAATTGGGAGAATTTTCTCCCAATCAGTGCAGCCAGGGAGCGGATTGCCACGTTGGACAAAGCAAACCGCGGAAGTGTTCCGCGGTTTGCTTTGCCCATATGGCTCCTCCCTAACTGGTCAGCGAGGAGCCACGTAAGCTAGACCGCGGAAATGTTCCGCGGTTTACACAAACCGCTAAACAGTTCCGCGGTCTGAAAGACACTAAATAATAATTTTTTTATTTTAAAGGGCAATTTGAGAAATAATTAGTAAAAGAGACATACAATTGTCATTAACCCATAAACTCCTCATATACAAAGACAAACCAAACTTTTAATAAAAGACATAAAATATATTAACCCAACTGACTATAAAATAAAATTGACATATCTTTTAGCTGATTTCATCTTTAATTTTTAAAAAATTTAGTCTATTTTTAATTATTGGCTCATACATAAAATTTTTAAAAAAATTGCTTCTCTCATCACTTCTCTTTCTCACCTTCTTTCTCTCAACAAACCATAACCATATTATTAACTCTTTTATGGTGGGAGGTAGGTTTTTTTTTCCTTCTTTCTTTTTTACTAAAAATCACCTTCTCACCTCTACATTTTTCTATTCCAACAACAAATAAATGGTTTTTACCTTATATCAGTAGTTTTAGTGTTTTTTTCTTTCTTTCTAATGTTTAATCTATGTACCCTACATGAATTTTGTTCTTCTCTAAATAAATAAATTTTATAAGATATGTCGAGTTGTATATCGCTTGATAGTGCCCACAATAAATAGATCGTTCAAGCCGGATATACTTTTGCATTTTCTTATAGAATTAATTTATTAATTTAGAATTTATACAGCTTGATTTGTAATAGATCTATGATTTTTTGTTGTATATCCATTTAACTTGATATGTGTATGAATCTAGTTCTTTTCGGTTGATGTCAGGAGCGGACCTACAAAGAGTTTATGGTGGGCAGTTGATTACCTTATTATTTTGAATCTTTGAAAAAAATATAAATTTATAAATTAATATTATAATTTTTCCGTCTTGAAATTTATATCACTGTCCACCTTAAGATTTATATTTTTTCCATGTTATTCATCTTACAAATTTTCGAAATAATCTAACTCATTTTATAAAACATTTCTGGATCCGCCACTATTTGATGTAGTAGGTCATTTTTTATGACACTTTATGTAGCTAGAATGTCCTTTTTTACTATAATTATCTAATCTGATCGTGATTAGATTTGAGACTCTTACTAGTCGATTTTATATCAATAAGACACGTCATTTGCAGTAAAAGAAATATATAAAATTGAATTAAATACATTGTTCATCGGTGAATTTTAATCAATTAAAAACAAATAAGTTGAGGATAAATTTGACAGTTTATTATATATTTATGAATTACCGCCAATATAGCACTTGAGCACTTAGTCTAGTTGGTAAGACTCTATGTGCGTGAGGTTGGGGGTTTGACCCGGACTCTCTGCAACCTGATGTTTGGCTGATTTAAATGAATAAAAAATTGATTTTAATTAATCCCCGCTAACACATAATTTATAGTAATTCTATGATAAAAAAAAGATCAATGATAAAAATAAATCATTAACATCACTTGGAAAAAAATACAAACGGTTTTGTTTGGGAGAAGAAAACTCTAATAGAATAGGATCTGTATTTTTGAATAAAAGATTAATTCACCCCTTGAATTTGGCACAAAATATTAATATATATTTTTTGAAGCTTTTGGGTCAAACAGATCTCCAATTATGTTAAATTGCATCAAATCACCCCAGTAATCTCAACACCGCGAGTGAGTTACACTCTCCATATAAAAATGAAACTAATTCAAAAGCATCATTAATATTTTATTTATCTCTTAAATTTATCCTTGATTATTTTTAAACATCTTCATAATTTTTAAAATTTATCAATCATTTTAGTTTTTAATAAAAACTTAATGATCTTGTTTCTTGTTTCTTCTTCTTCTTCTTCTTCTTCTTCTTTCGCCGTCCACCGTTCGTCCTTTCATCCACCATCCGCCTACCGTCGTACACCTCCAGCCCCACTATTGTTCGAAGTTTGAGACGAGGAGCATAGCTCGTGTGGCAGATTTCGATCATAGAGCGGCAGCATTGGTTTCCGATGGAAATTAAGTCTAGGTTTAATTAATTTTAATTGCATTTGATTAGTGTTAAATAGAATTTAAATTATGTTTAATTATTAAATTAAAATTAATTAGGTTTAAAATTTATATTTAATTAATATTTTCTATATCAGATGGGCCTTTTTGATAATAAAAAAAATCCAAATTACGGATGTTTCTGTAAAAACGCAAATTGTGGTTAATTTGACCTAATAACATTTAAAATTACTTATGAATTGATCTTTTGTTACTTTATTCCTATTTATGTATCCTTTATTCAGAAATAATTGTTCCACCCACCTAACCTGAACCATGTGCCCTTTTGCATGTGTCCACTAAATTAGTACAAAACTGATTTTTCTCACACTGACAAACTACATCATTCAAAGCCTCTCTCCACCGCACAAAATAATTGTAAGTTTCTCCCACACCAAACTCATTTAATTTTCTTACAACAAAAATATCGAATCTTTCTGTTCCAAAGTTCACATCTTTTTCTCTAATTCACCTAAACAACTCTGATTTTTTTTTGTTTCCGACAGTTCACACCACAATGCTCACAACCTACTTGGACATACGCAACCGGAGCATTCCGTGGAGCCACTTGCTTCTTCAAGGCATCAACTTGACTTTGCAAAGAGGCATTCATAGCTTTCATTGCTTCAAACTCCTTGGATTGATCAAGCGTCATTAATGCCTTTTGAGCCGGTGGTCTTCTCCTTTCCGAGGACCAAGTGCTACTCACCATAGCCAATTTTTCAATCAACTCATTAGCCTCATCAAGCGTCTTTTGCATCAAAGAACCTCCCGCGGCCGAATCAATGGTAGATCTTGTAATCTCACCAAAACCATTATAGAAAATTTGAAACACATGCTCCCTTACAAGTTGATGATGAGGTATGTGCCTTTGGAGATCCTTGAACCTCTCCCAAGTTTCATAGAGAGATTCCCCCTCATATTGGTAATAATCAATGATGTCCTTTGTCAACTTTGCGGTTCTCCCCATCGGAAAGTACCTGTGAAGGAAAGCTTGAGCAAGATCCCGCCAATTGTGGATTGATGCATTAGGTAATGATCAAAGCCACAAGCTAGCCTTATCTCTTAGTGAGAATGGAAACATCCGAAGCTTGATTTGATCGGCGGTGACATTATGGAGCTTGAACGTGTCCAACACTCCCAAGAACTTGGCTATGTGTTCATTCGGATCCTCACTTGGTAACCCAAAGAATTGGCACCGATTCTCTAGGAGTTGAATCGTGCTAGGCTTGATTTCAAAAGTAGCCGCGGTGACCGGTCTTGCAAAGCACCCATAGGTAGCATTATCCACATCCGGGAGGAAGAAATCCCCCAAAGTTTGTCTTTGTGCTTGATGGCCTTGAACTTGAGGGTGATTGTCCCCTTGTTTCTCTTGCCGATTTCTCTCATCGAGTGGAGGAGGCGGATGTTGCCTCACTCCATCGTCTTGAGGGTGATAATGCTCTTCCTCATAGTTATCATCACCATGTTCCATGATAACGGGTATACGATTCTCCCTTCTCACACTTCTTTCAAATCTCCCGAGGTTGTCTTGAAACGGTTCTAGCGGAAGATTGGCCCTTCGTGTATTGTGCATACACTATAGTCGATTTCCTACACAAACAACAACAAACAAACCACGCGTAAATCCGGAAAGAAGCAAAAATAACAAAAGTGATAAAAACAGAAAATAGAGCTAACTCGACCGAATAATAACTAATTTCAATCAATCAATAAACACTCGTCACACCCCGGCAACGGCGCCAAAAACTTTTTGGCTAAAAGCGCAACTTGTAATAATCCGGAAGTCGGAATCGATCCCACGAGGAGTGAATCTATAGCGATTGATGAGAATGAAATTTAGTTGCGATTCAATTCGTTTAGCACAATAAACAATCGTATTTGAATTCAAGTATCAATTTAACAATAACAATTAACTAAAACAAAACTTTCAATTAACAATTAATCAACAATTCTAGAAGACTAAAGCGCTTAAACAATTACGGATAACTCAATTAATAAAGGGGTTTGGAGGTCGAAACTACGCTTAGGTCATGCAATCAATTGTTCAGGTCTAGGGCTTCAACAAGTGAACCGAGCGTTCCTAAAACATAACTCCCGCTCTCTCGAGCCTCAAGGAGTTATAAAATCACAAACAAGCCAACTAACCAAGCCTAATCCACTCTCGTGGCACTAAGCACGATTAACAAGCCAATTGGCGATTAACAATCCACTCTAAGGTTTCCTAATTTCTAACCCACTCTCATGGTGTCATTAATTAGGATCCTAATTGATCTATCCAATTAATTAACCTTCTCTCAAAGTGTTAAACAACCTAGAATCATGCTTTAGGTAGCTAATCTAAAACAAGCATTAGGGAAATCAATTAGAACAACAACAAAAAGCCCAAACCCTAACCCAAATCATACATCTCTGAACTTCATTTCAACCCCCAAACAAGGGGATTTAGCCAACCATGGCTAAATCAACAAACATCAAGCAATAAGAACAATAAGTCATTGAGAGATATATCTAATTACCTTTGTAGAAACCCAAGCCAATAACATTCAATAAGATAATACTTCAATAATAAATGAGAATAATAGAAAAACTCAAGCATTCAACAATGGAGTAATTGAAAAAATGTAGAAGATGGCTCAAAAGCCCTAGGATTTCTAAAACTAGAAGAATATTCAAAAGTGCCAAATAGAATAATTTGTCTAGAATGATTCATAACCTAAAATAGAGATAAAAGGCCTTATATATGGCTCACAAAAGAGGAAATAAAGTTCCTAGTACCTAGGTGTGTTGGGCCAAATCCGGAATGGGTCCACCTTGTCTTTTAGCATGAAAAAGATCCAAATCCCATGTGTCTTCAGGTGGAGCTCGATCGGGCTCCTTCATTAACCATCTCAGAGCTCGATCGAGCTCAAGGTGCGAAGGGTTTAGGCTTGATTCGAGCAAGGCAGCTCGATCGAGCTCTAGGAGCTCGATGGAAAAATCTCCGCAGAATCGCTGACTTTAAATCTTCATAACTCCTCGTAGACACCTCCAAATGGGCTGATTCTTGAACCGTTGGAAAGCTCCGGATGTCTACACAAATTCATTTAAAGCTTCTAGCTGGTTCAAATTCATCAATTAGTGCAGGTCAGATTTTCACATGCGTTCTTGCCATCTTTTTGATCCACTACTTAGCCTTCTCGGATTTGTTGAGTCTAACTTCATTTAGGCCCAAAAGACTCCGTTTTCTTCATTTCACCTACAATACACACACACACACACACACGCAATAAGGTACCGAAATAACCGAAAAGCGTGGCAAAACAAGTGGAAGCAATACGGAAAACACCTAGAAACATAGGAGTATTTTACTCCTATCATTATGCAAAAAACGCATAAAAGCAAGCTTGAAACCATCTTCCGGACAATCCCAACGCTTAGACCTAAAAATATCTCGAAGAGTTTGCTTAGAAATAGACTGCAAACCGCGAAAATACTTGTCCAAAATTCCATTAGACACTGTCGGGTAACCATATTTATTGACATTCCCGTGACAATTTGAACCCGACACTAAGGCTGTAACACCCCGTATTTTTTTCGACTAGTTTCGTTTAACCTATCATATACCTTGGGGTTCGTTCGAGTGATTCGATCACTTAGATTTCTGGTTTGAAGGTTCCAAACCTTTTTATATGTGTTTGAAGATGTCTTGGGTTTAGTCTCGGAGTTTGGAGCGACCTCGATTTCATTTTCAAAATTCAAATTTATCATCGGAGGCGGAAAAGTTATGCGGGCGCGACATACCTAGATCGGGGGCGCGATTCATGTATCGCGGGCGCGATAAGCGTGTACCGGGCACGATGCGTGCACTTTTCAATTTACTGATTTTCTATAAATGGACCCCTTATTTGACCTAAACTGATTTTACACTTCTCTAAAACCCTAAATCGGCCACTACACTCAGATTATCATCTCCTATTGATTCCTAAGCCTTTGGTGATCATTAGTAAGTATTTTTATCATTCTATTAAGGTTTAATCATTGGTTTAGCCTTCGTTTGGATTGTGTATTCATTTGCTATCGTTTCCTTGATTCATAGGCTGATTTGGATCTGTTTTATTTTGGGGTTATCCTTTTGGATAGTGTTTAATCTATCTCAAGGTTAGTGGCTCTATTTCCTTGTTTTGGTTTGTAGATATTGTTAGCAATTTGTTTGATTCGATACGTTGGGTGGTCTGATTATATTTTTCTTTTTTGTATTGATCTAAAAATCTGTAAATAGCATTATGAAAACATCTCAGTATAACTGACCCTGTTGTTTTCCCAATTTTCCAGGTTCATGATTTGAAAGCTGGTCGACTCCGATTCTTTGATTTCCTCGGAGGTTTTTATGTTAATAAAACTAGTATATTGTTTTAAACTCTTAGACCACAGTAGAACTAGTTGTCTTTATATTATAATACTTGGAATTTGTCGAAGTGGTCCGATTGTTTTATTATTACTTTGGCATGTTATTTTAGATTATGATATTTGAGGCATGATTCATAGTTTCGTGTCAATATCAATGTATGATATCATAACTGTTGTATAAACTGCTAGACTTAAGTTGGAGTCTCGGTTGCCCCCGAGCAGTGTTTTTCTTGCAGTTTTATTTTATATAAGGTTATCCACGAGGCTAGCTACAGGTTTTGGTACAACCATACCCATACCCTAGCGCCGTTCGCGATCTGTGAAATCGGGTCGTGACAAAGTTGGTATTAGAGCTTTAGTTTCGAACTAAGGCCAATTTTGCATGTTATGTGTTTAATACTTTAAGCATGTAAGTTTTTTGTTTTATCATAGGGTCTACTGTGGAATTAGGATTTCAGTTTTGTCTTTTGAAACGCCATCTTTTGTTTTCAAAACTTTCTACCTTCACCTATAGGAGTGTAAGTGTTGGTCTTATGTGTTTATTGATGCTTTACCTTGGAATATAAACTGTTAATACTTTGGTGAATTGTTGGCTGTTGTGCCTTATTTAAGAATTACTTTGGGTGTTATGTTGGCTTTTGTTGCCTTAAATGTTTGTACTTTAGGTGTTCCGTGTGGCTATATTAAGGTTTGTTGTTACATTCTTAGAAATGAATACTTGTGCGCGTGCTGCAGCTTAGCCGAATGCTGAGGTTGATGACGCTATGTTGATCAGCAAGAACAAGAGGTTCAAGCTAGCAGAGGACGGGCGGGCAGAGGACTGGTTGGAAGACGCCAAGTTGGTAGAGGTAGAGGCAGAAGGTGTGGTGGTGCAGTGGCTGTTCAGGCACCATGTGCGGCACAACCACAACTGGACGCTATTGACTTCACGATGTTTCTAACAGGGATTGCTACTTTGCAGAATAATCAGGTTCAATTGAAAGCGGGGCAGGACGCTATGCAAGATCAGTACGCAGTGTTGGGATAGATTGTGAAGCAGCAGGTACCACAGGTTGGTGGTGCAGCCGTAGGTGGTGTTGGGATCAGTACGCAGTGTTGATATTGCTTGATTCACCCTTCTTCTTCTTAGAAACCGCTTTCTTCGTTTTCATATTAAGAGCTCTTTTAGGAACCGGTTTTGCAAAAGAACTACGTGTATGAGCCATTGATAATGATTTAATAACAAAAACAGAGATTTTGTGGTGAGTGATTTTCGGAGATTACAGGGAAGAGAATAGAGTGTGTGAGTAAGAAAAGTGGAGAAATGGAGGAAGTGAAGGAAAAATCATAGAGGAGAAGAGAAAGTGGGGGGGGGGGGGGGGGGATATGAACTACACTATAGCAACCGTAGAGCAGCAACTATAGAGCCGAGTTATTTAAGTAACTTGCTAATAAAAGGGGTAGAGCTGAAAATGCAAAATTAAAAAAGAGGGATTTTTGCTAAAAATATTATGTTGGGTCACTAACATAAACTTTTTAAATTTTTGGGGTATATAGTGACAGTTTCTCTTTTAATAAATGTATAGACCCATTATGTTTTTTTATCCAAGATGGCCATTAGACCTATTATTATGCATAACGGGCATGAAATCTTTTTGAGAAAATGTCACCATATACCCCAAAATCTGAAAAGTTTATGTTAGTGACCCAACATAATATTTTTAGCAAAAATCCCTCTTTTTTAATTTTCCATTTTCAGCTCTACCCCTTTCTTAGGCAAGTTACTTAAATAACCCTGTCTATAGTAGCTGCTTTACAATTGCTATAGTGTACTTCATACACTCAATTTTCCCCCCCCACTTTCTCTTCTCCTCTACGTTTTTTCCCTCACTTCCTCCATTACTCCATTTTCTCACTATCTTCTCTTTCCCATTATCTGCGAAAATCACTCAGCACAAACCTCTGTTTTTGTTATTAAATCATTATCAATGGCTCATACACGTCCTTCAAAACCGATTCCTAAAAAAGCTCTGAATATGAAACCGAAGAAAGCGGTTTCTAAGAAGAAGAAGGGTGAATCAAGCAATGTCAAGGCTAAAGTTCAACAAGAATCTGTCTCTGGTGAAGGAGTAATCCGACAATCTCCTCCTTCTCTCAAAAAGAGACATGCAACCGAAATTACTAAGCCAAAGAAGAAGCAAAAAGTGATTTCAATCTCTGAACCAAAACGGCGAAGTCCTAAGGTACTGTTCTTGATTTTATTTTCAATTTTTAGGTTTTCGATTTTGTTAATTTTATGATGTTTGTTTATTTACTGATTATATGTTTGTATGTGTGATTCTGTTTGATCATTATTTGTTTCATTTTGTCATTCATTGATTTTCCCCTGATCTGGTTCAATTTAGGTTCTAATACTTAGTTTGTTTTGTTAAATTGCTTCATTCTATGTTTTAATTCTTTGTTATTGTCATTAGGATTGTTTGTGTTGTATTTTAGATTTCAATATGTAGTCCACTTTTAGGTCATATTTTGTTCATTTTTGGTTTTTATGGTGTCTGACAGTTTTATTATTTATTTTTATAGCTGTGGCAGTTAAAGCTCTTACGTGAAGATCGACTTCATTCGAAAATTGATACTTGTATGTCCTACGATACTATTTCTGAAATACAATCAACTTTGAGTCCTTTTGAGTTAGAGTTGTTTAGGAAGTCTTGTTTCGGTTATTTTCTCGATATTCCTAAGATTATGGTTCAAAACCAGATTATTCATTGTTTGTTGTTGAGGGAAATCGAGCAATATAACAAGTCTGAGATGTGGTTTGAGGTCGAGGGTCATAGGCTGAAATTCGGTATTGAGGAGTTTGCCTTAGTGTCGGGTTTAAAATGTCATGGGAATGTCAGTAAATATGGTTACCCGACGGTGTCTAATGGAATTTTGGACAAGTATTTTGGCGGTTCGCAGTCTATTTCTAAGCAAACTCTTCGAGATATTTTTAGGTCTAAGCGTTGGGATTGTCCGGAAGATGGTTTCAAACTTGCTTTTATGCATTTTTTGCATAGCTTTTTGTTAGCTTCCCCTAAAACTGCTAGTATTCCTCAAAAAGATTTTGATGTTGTTGATTCCGATGACTTGAATGACTACCCGTGGGGTGTTGATGTTTTTAAATATACTTTTGATTCTTTGTCCACTAAAGCTGTTTTTGGTCCGGGTAGTCTTAGGGAATCTAAACACATCTACAAATACTGTCTTCAAGGTTGTCCTCTTGTGTTTCTTTGTTGGTTTTATGAATGTTGTCCGAAGGTGCAAAATTCCTTTGTTCAGTTGGTCAATGAAGCTGCCATTCCTCGCATTTTGAAGTGGCAAGCTTTCTTTTTTCCTTTTTACATCCCAGTTGATAGAGATCTTTTTGATGAAGTTTATTCTGAGCAGGTTTGTCTCTATTTTCATTAATTTTCTGTTTAACTTTTTTATTAATCTGTGGTCATAAATGGTTAATATTAGGTTCATATTTGGTTTTAATGCTTCAGGTGAATCTGCGGTCCATTGTTCCAACATTTGCTGAATGGGAAACCCTTCCTTTAGGTGACTTTTTCAAAAGTTTCAAAGGGAAGGGGAAGTCTAGTGATGGTTCTGGATCTAGCAAAGAGGTTGGTGCTAAAGATGGCTATTGTCCGGCATTACTTGTTACGGATGATTTGGATGAAAGGAATAAATCTAATGATTTAGGCGCTATAGAAGAGAAGTTCCAACTCATTTTTACTGGTCAGAAGAAAATCCAGTCTGAAATTTCTGAATTTAAACGCCTTATTAGTAGTCAAGTTTCCGAAGTGTTAAGCGTTGTGAAACGGTTGTGTTTAATGATCACCAACTTTTAATTAAAAGTTATGAAAAATTAAAAATGATGAAGGTAATAAGAGATTGATGATTTCATTTTTATCTGATGAAATGCATCTGGATACTCATGTATATGTTGGTCTTCTGTTTTTAGTTTTAGTAGTGGTGCTTATAGTTCAGATTTGTGAAAAATGTTGGTCGTCGGTGAATAGTCTATAAAATCAAAAATTGACCTAATATTAACCTGATGTGGACCTATATTAACTAAACTATTTTAATTCATTTTTTTTTATAAAATTTGTCTTATTACTCTTTACAATCGTAACTAACATTTTATATAGATAAAATTTTGAAATTTAGTGTAATATACAAATTAAATATCTCTTTTAAGTAAAAAAAGTATTTGATTGTCTATAACCAAAAATCAACTTCATATGAACCTCATATGAACCTATATCAACTGAACCATCTTAATTCATTTTTTTATAAAATTTATTTTACTACTCTTTACGATTTTATTTGATATATTATATAGAGAGATCTTGAGATATAGTCTATTATAAAAAATAAATAACTATTTTTAAGTGAAATGTAATTAACATTCTATAAAACTGAAAATCAATCCGATGTGAACTTATGTCAACTAATTAGTTTAATTCAATTTTTGATAAGATTTATCTACTTTTCTTTACAATTTTAAATGACATTATATATAAAGAAAATTTAAAGTTTAGTATAATATATAAATTAAATATCTCTTTTAAGTGTATTGTATTTGATAGTCTATAAAACCGAAAATCAATCTGAGGTGAACCTGATATGAATCTATATCAACTAAATTATCTTAATTCATTTTTTTTATAAAATTTATTTTAGTGCTCTTTACAATCTTAACTGACATTTTATATAGATAACATTTTAAAATTTAATGTTATATACAAATTGAATATCTCTTTAAGTAAAATGTATTTGATAATTTATAAAACCAAAAATCAACCTTATGTGAACCTGATATGAACCTATATCAACTGAACTATTTTAATTCATTTTTTTTATTAAATTTGTTTTACTGCTCTTTACAATCTTATCTGATATTTTATATAAAAAGAATTTTGAGATATATTCTATTATAAAAATTGAACATATGTTTTTAAGTGAAATGTAATTGATAGTCTATAAAACTGAAAAGCAACCTGATGTGAACTGTATGTGAACCTGAAATAATACCACATACTGAATTTTTTGGTACAGTTCTTATGAACATATTTAGTTTGATTCTGACTTCTGATTACATAATTTGCCTTTGGAAGAGTTTTTCCACATTTCAAGTCTACATACATCTACGCAACAAAGAGCAAAAATGAATTGGTAGTGACGTGAAATGTAAATGAAATTAATCTGACCTAATGAAATGTATGAGTAGAGATATAACAAGTGAGTTCATGCAAATGTAGCCATTACTACAAGACCAATAATGGAAACTATATAAACCAGCAACACAAATAAGCAAATATGCAGAAGCATTTTGGTCATCATTCTATTGCATAACAATAATCAATTGATTGAATGAATAATGTGATTTGTTTGCATATAATTGGATCAATAATTAATTTAGTAGAGCTTCAAATGGGATATATGTACCAGAAAACTCTTTACAGACACAAACTTCAAAAAATTGCAAACCTGAGATGGAATTTTGTATGTTTTAACACTTTTTCATTCAGGACTTTTATCAAACATATAAAGAGCATAAATAAAAACACAAAATATAAAACAATTTGAAAGACTTAAGAACATATCAATTAAAACAAAAACAATTAAAATAGAACAATATTCATTCTCTGAAAAACTGAACCCGCCGTCAACATAGCCGGTGTAGCAGCTGCAGCCATTTCTATAGAATATAATACTGAAAAATGTGGGCAAATTTCTTTGAAAGAGATCTCGACGTTAAACTCTCTTCTTACGCTAAATTCGGCGCGACCACTGTCAGACCTCCGCCAAATTTCTTCTCCGCCGAACCGCTGCTAGACCTCCGCCAACCGCTGCCGATCTGCTTCTCCGTCGGACCGCTGTCAAACTACTTCTCCGTTGATCTGCTTCTCCGTCCGACCGTTGTCAGACTGCTTCTCCGCCAACGGCTGCCAAATTGCTTCGTCTATGTTACTTTAAGCATAAGGGGCATAAATGTCCAGTTTCATATTAAAATCAGTTTATGGGAGATTTGTGAAAAGAAATTTTTTATTTTGGGAGATTGTTGCACATTAAATTTTCCTGAGGTAAAAACATTAATGAAACCCTCTTTTGAGTTATTTGTGTAAAAAACCCAATCTTTTTTGGGTTTTTTGCACAAATCCCCTAAAAATGCTATAGTGTTGTATTTTTCCCTCAACATTTTGATTTTGGCAAAAATCTCTCAAAAGAAAAGAAAAAATTTCAAAAATCTCCCATAACCCAAAATGTACTACTTAATATAAGAAGTTAGACTATAATACCCTTCCCTGTTAAAACACGTGATCCAGAAAAAAAGATAAGAAAAAAATATGGTGGTGTTGATATTATGGTGTACGATCGACGCAAGGTCCTGTAATTCAAGTCAATAAATCAAAATAATCTTAAGAATAAAAGAAGGGATTTGAATTTTAAACAATCAGAATGGGAGGAGGAACAGCCACGAGATCGGCGACAAAAGCCATTGGATTGGGAAGAATAGTGGAATCAGAGGTGGTCGCCGGAGTGGGAGTGATGAACAGTGGAATGCTGGGTGGATTCTCATCGTCAATTTCGTTTGAACAATTTATTCGCAACAGAATAAAATTACTTGTAGTGCTGAAATTGAGTGGTTTCAAAGGCCAGCTTTTGAAATTGATAATTGAAAATTTGCTGGAATTTGAATCGGAGGGAATTTTGTTTTACCTCCATTGCCATGTCTTGTGTTTGGAGGTCCATCTGCTAATGAAGAAGGCAGAGCTGCTATAAGTGAAGTTAATGATGCATTAGAGAAATAAAAGCTTTTTTCTAAAGAGACAAAAATACTTATTTTATAATTATGAAAGTTTTAATCTTTTTACTGCTTAATTATAATCATATATGTTCTTTATCCTCTTATTTAGTATGTTCATACTTGTGAAAATGTTCTAATTGCAAGCAGTAAAGATTTTTCGTGTCATTAAATTTGTTTCAGTTTTATTTTCCTTTCTAATTTCTATAACTTCCCATTTATTTTTATTTTCTATTATTCCACGATTAAATTAAATTTATTTTTGGTTCAATTGATAAAGGTTTATATCAGGTTAATATCAGGTTGATTTTTGGTTTTTTGAACTTTTAAATACAGTACACTTAATTCAATTTGTATATTACACTAAATTTTAAAATTTTCTTTATATAAAATAAAATTTAAGATTGTAAAGAGCATTAAGATAAATTTTATTAAAAATTGAGTGAAACTAGTTCAGTTCTTATAAGTTTACATCCGGTTCACATGAAGTTAATTTTTAATTTAATAGATTGTCAATTACATTTCACTTAAAAATAGTTATTCAATTCTTATAATAGACTATATTTCAATATTCTGTTTATATAAAATATCAGATAAGATTGTAAAGAGCACAAAGACTAATTTTATAAAAATAAATAAATTAAGATAGTTCAGTTGACATAGATTCATATTAGGTTCACATCAGGTTGATTTTTGGTTTTATAAACTATCAAATACATTTCACTTAAAAGAGATATTCATTCTGTTTATTGCTTTAAATTTCAAAATTCTCTCTATGTAAAATCTCATTTAAGATTGTAAAGAGTAGCAAGATAAATTTTAATTAAAAATTGAATTAAACTAGTTCGGTTGACATAAGTTTACATCCGGTTCATATTAGGTTGCTTTTCAGTTTATAGACTGTCAATTACATTTCACTTAAAAACTGTTATTCAATATTTATAATAGACTATATCTCAAATACTCTCTATATAAAATATCAGATAAGATTGTAAGGAACAATAAGACAAAATTTATTAAAAATTGAATTAAGATAGTTCAGTTGATATAGGTTCACATCTGATTCACATTAGGTTTATTTTTGGTTTTATAGACTGTCAAATATATTTCACTTAAAAAAGATATTCATTACACTAAATATTAGAATTCTCTCTATATAATATATTTAATATTGTAAAGAGCAGCAACATAAATTTTATTAAAAATTGAATTAATTTAGTTCAATTGATATAGGTTTACATCCGGTTCACATAAACCGGTTCACATCAGGTATATTTTCGGTTTTATAGACTGTCAAATATATTTCACTTAAAAGAGATATTCAATTTGTAATTAATTTAATGATTTATTTTAATATACACTGAAACCATTTTTTGACCTCTTCCAATGTTCGTGTAATTGTATTTTTCACTTTCAACATATATTTTTGTCATCCAATAACCTCAAGCCACTCTCTCCTTTTTCAAATATTGTATTACAATAGAAATAATGCAACCGTATAGATGTAATCATAAAGTGAAAGTCTAATACCTCCAATTTAGCATTTGAATAATTATTAATGCAGAACAATAGACATTAATCATTTCTTTATAAAGGAGGTACATTAGTCACTCAAATTTACCACTTCAAGTCTCTAATAATGTAGAAAGCAGGTACACTATTTATTTCCAGCATAAAATATGAATATGATTCTTATTATGAATTTAAAAGTTAACCAACAACAGATTAAATCTCTGTTAAAGCTTTTGGAGATGCTAAAACAGTGAAACAACAATTCTTGACTCTTATCAGCACCCACTTCACCTTCACATAGTTATCCTTTGGAAATTTCAATTTAACGAAGCATCAGCCTTGTTATGCTCAATCATTGCAATATTTGCTTCAATATAGTCAAAACTCAAAAATTAAATAGAGCTCTACCCATCAATTGTACCAATTCAGTTCTTAGATAACAATGTTTAAATAGAAATTCAAAATCAACATTAAGCAAATTAAAAACAAAAGTTAAACTTGGTCATCTCTACAACAACCCAATCAACCAACCAAGCAAGCGCAACAGTAGGATCGGACTATGATGGCGGCAGCTGTGAAGATGAAGGAGGAGAGTTTGATAAAGGAGGTGATTCTTTTACTGTTATGTCGTGGGAAGTGAGGAAGAAAGTGGGATAAATTATTTAGAGAGATCATGGAGTAAATTTGAAAGAGTAATGGAAGTAATGGGAAGCAGTTAAGAAAAATGAAAAACGAAGAAGAAGGAGGAAGTAAAGGAAATAATAAGGTGTAATAGGCACAGAGTAAAGCTGTATAGCATAAGGATAGAATAGGAAACTGAAAATAAAAAGGTATGCGTGGAAAGATAATTTAAAAAAAGAGAGATTTTTGCAAAAAATAAAAAGTTGAGTTATAAACACAAAGATTTGAATTTTTGAGTGATTTGGTGTAATTTTCTCATCTTTTTTGGTGGAAAGTGTCCATCCAAAGCCCATAATACTAATTAAAGAAGGAATTATAATTTGTTATACACATAATTTTCTTTTCACTTAACTGTTCTCTTTATTTTTTCCCAACTAGTGCCGAGATACCCTTTCATATTCTTCTCCACTTTGCTTCTTCGACCCACCCATATTTCAAGAAAATCTTTTTCAATCTTTTCGATTTTTCTGATTGTCGCTAATCGATTTTGGATTTATGTTATACTTGTACAATTAAAGTGCTACATGGTTTAATTTTGTAAAAAAATTAGGGTTCTCGAATATTTGGGAATTTTTGATTCTGACTTGCCTTTATGAAATCATAGGTGAGTATATTGTGTTTTGATTTGATTGAATCGAAAACTGAAACGAGTTGGTGGATGTTTTCATTTTTAAATAAAAAATTTATTCTTCCTATTTTGGTTTTATTTGTTTACTTTTGTGTGTTTATCTTAGTCAATAGAATCAAAGAGACGGGGTCATGAATTTTAGTTGAATTGAAGCGATGGTAGCGTTGCTCACTGTATTTTCTGTTTTTGATATCATAGGTATGTGATTAAATGAAAACTATAAAATGGGCACTTGATGACGTATCAACTGGGTTGAATCAAAATGTTTCGCTCAGTTAGCACGGGTATGGGTTGAGGCCAAGAAAGCGAACAACGCAGCTATCAGGTTTAATCAAATCGGAGACAACCCGCTCGAACAAAAAAAAGCTAAGAGGTAATAATTCCTGCTATGTTACTACTGTATGCCTGTTATATTTTTGCTCTCTTTTGTTACTGAAGTTCTAGCTTCCACCATTTTCTCCTTTTTTTATCTCTTTCTTTTGATATGTTTTCTCTCATGTTTATTATGCTTGCATACATGTTTATGGGTCCTAATGAAATCGAGTTTATCTAACCTTAGGAGAGTCTGAATGCAGTGAAGATTTTTTGAATTGATATGATTTTACAGACTTCAGTTTAATCTAACTTGATAACAACACAGATGAACAATCTCAAAAACATAACACAAACCGAGTAAGACGCATATCAGCACCATCTCGGCTCAACCGAGTAGAGCACACTACATCGTCACCTCGGCTCAACCGAGTAAAATACATAGCAAACACCATCTCGGTTACACCGCGCACCATATGTCACAACACCATCTCGGCTTTATCCGAGTTTACCCCTCAATCATTACAACGACAAATATGTCAGAACGTACCCTGACATTCCAGACAATATCTGCACAGACAAAGAGAATGAAATCAGACATATCGGCCCACACAAAGAGGAACAAAGACATAGTATAAAAGACTAAGAAAAAGTAGGTGGAAAAGGTTAATTCTCTTTCTCTCTCAACAACTATTTCACTTCTTATTTTTTCTCTCACTAAAATATCAACTGACTAGACTGTCGGAGCGGTTTGCCGGAATCACCTTCCGGCACCCTTCTAACGGTTATATTGTGCATTTCAGGTGCAATCGTGAAGTTACTGCCAGATCAAAGATCCACCGCCATTTCGCAAGTTATCATTTGGCGCCGTCTGTGGGAAAGAGAGTAAGAAAGTTTCCCCCTTTCTATCTCACCAGAGCGTGATAGGATGAACAGAGTAGAAGGAGACGATCCCCCTACCAGAGAATATGATACACACGATAATATGACAGGAGAGGGACTCAATGCACCACCAAGAAGGGCCACGAGAGAGAGCTCGTTCTGCCCGGCCACAACGTCAAGAGGATGCACACACTTAGGCACCACATCTGGAGTCCCCACTCAATACCCGTAGGGAATGCCACTGCCGGGGAACATTCCCCCATCATCATACTTCACACCTATGCAGCAAACTACCCAAAACTTTTCCTTAAGACCGGGTGTAGCCCCCATCGATCTCACATTCACTCCAAGCGCCACCCCCACTCCCAGGCCGGCCACAACAGCAAAAATTCAAAACCCTACACCAGCACAAATACAAGAATACATTGAGTTCCACGCTCGGCAATTAGCTTTCCTCCAACAAGTGCAACAAGCCCATGCTCGGCCAACCTCCGCCACTACATCTCAAGGCAATATTACCACCCCGCCATACATGCTGGCCGCACCACCTCATCCACAAGAATTCTACAAGGCCGAACAACACCCGAGGAAGCAAACCACGAGAAAAATCCACAAGAACAAAACCCAAAGAAAGGGCAGGGGATACAAACCGGGCACAAAACACCGGAGAGACAGAAAAAGACACTGAAACGAGTTGAGATCGAAACCCACTTTCAGCCGAGATACGGGATGAGCCTTTCCCATTAAAATAAGACACCACAGCTGGACAATTACAATGGCATAGGAGATCCGATCACACAATTGAGTTGTTTCCAGGTGGTCATGATGGTACAAAGCTTGTCCGAAGCCGCTGTCTGCAAACTATTCCCAACAACCCTGAAAGGACCATTAGCAATCTCGTACCAAAGCCTAAAAGAAGGCTCTATCCGAAGTTTCGACGAGCTAGCAAGAGCTTTCCGAACTCATTTCGCACCGAGCATACAACGAAAGAAGAAGTCCAGTGATCTCAAACTTTTCTATCAAAAGCCTGGAGAAAGTTTGCAAAGTTACATCGGTAGATTCAATGCCAAAGCTATTGAAGTAGGGAACTTGAATGATGACACCGTGATAGACGCAATGAAGGATAACACAACGATGATGGCATTTCGAGACAACCTGATAACAAACCCGGTGAAAACCTACCCTCAGCTCATGGACCGAGCTTGGAATTACATCAACCTAGATGAGGAACAACAAAGAAAAGCTACACAGACAATACAATTCCAAGCACCAAGACCGACTTTCAGCCAAGCCGCCAGAACAGACCGGTTCAGACCGAGAGAGCATCGACAATCTATCTCATCACAAATAGAGCCACACCGACCAGTGAAAATAGAAGACCAAGCTTTCATCCCACTCAACACACCAAGATCACACATTTTAATGTGGATTCAAAATAACAATGAACCAGTAAGATACTCACCGAAGCTACAGTACGAGAGAGACAAAAAGAAATATTGCTAATTCCATGATGGTCAAGGCCATGTCACTGATGAGTGCGGAAGCTTGAAGAAAGAAATTGACCGATTAGTGCAAGTCGGCCGCTTAAAAGACTTTATAGCACAAAGAAAAAATTATAACTCGGGAGGAGGCAACCGAGGAGAGCACAGTAGCAAAAGAGAGAAGGCACCACCACCAAATAGACAAAATGTATCAGGAGTAATTAACACCATAGCCGGTGGAATGGCCGATCCAGAGTATAAACGAGGAAGACGCAAAAGACAAAAAATGGTGATGAACGTATCATTAGCCAAACCTTTACCCGAAGTCAGTTTCGGCCCAGCCGACGGTGAATCAATAGATTTTCCCCACCAAGACCCTTTAGTGATCTTAGGTCTGATAGAAAATTTCTGGATAATGAGACAACTGGTGGATGCGGGAAGCTCAGTCAACCTTATCACGAAGCAGACATACCTCGGCATACGATGCTCGGTCCAAAATCTAAAACCAGTCAGAACTCCTCTAGTCGGTCTAAGAGGAGCACCAGTACAAGCAGAAGGAGTAGCAGAATTAACAGTTGAATTAGGAAAAGAGAATGGTTCACCAAAAGGAGGTCTGATCGGCATCAAAAAGAAATTCAAAACACTTTTTATGGTTGTCGACATGCCACTTGCTTACAATGTAATACTCGGCAGACCAATGTTATACAACACTGGGGCAGTCACATGCATCAAATACTTGTGTATGAAAATACCAACGGAAGAAGGAGTGGTGACAGTGAAAGGAAGGCAAGACATAGCCAAACAATGCTACTTGGTATCAATGAGAGAGGTGTCAGAAACCCTGGCTATTGAAACAATGGAGATACTAGACTCGGATGAAGGCAAGCTCGAACCTCATGGAAGATTAGAAAGGGTTAATTTGACAGGAGTAACACCAAGATCGGTCCAAATAGGCGCCGCACTGCCCGAACCAATAAAACATGAGATAACCGACATGTTAGTCAGAAACGAAATAGAATTTGTCAACACCCCAGGCGAGATAGAAGGGGTTGATCCGGCAATAATTTCACATAAGCTGAATGTTGACCCGAAGCACAAACCAGTCAAACAGAAGAAAAGAGCCTTCGCAGTGGATAGACATATCGCCATCAGAGCCGAAGTAGACAAACTATTGGCAGCAGGTTTTATCAGAAAAGTGTATTATCCGGAGTGGCTATCAAACGTCATGCTCATAAAAAAGCTGAATGGAAAATGGAGACTATGCATAGAATTCACAGACCTAAACCGAGCATTCCCCAAGGATAGCTACCCTTTGCCAAATATTGACCAGTTGGTCGACTCGACGAGCGGTTACGAAGTCTACTCGTTCATAGACGCAGACCAAGGATACCACCAGATTCCAATGCACAAAGAAGACGAAGAGAAAAAAAACTTTGTAACTGATAGCGGCACATACTGCTACAAACAAATGCCTTTTGAATTAAAAAATGTCGGGGCAACTTATCAGCGGCTGATGAATTTTGTATTCAAGGACCAGATTGGTCGAAACATGGAAGTCTATGTTGATGATATCATCGTCAAGTCCAAAAAGTGGAAGACCACGCGAAAGACCTAGAAGAAGTTTTCACCAAGCTAAAGAAATACAAGCTCAAGCTAAACCCGGACAAATTTGCCTTCGGGGTCCCGGCGGGGAAATTCCTCGGTTACCTCATCTCTCAAAAAGACATCGAGGTAAACCCGGAAAAAACAAAAGCAATCATAGACATGAAAGCGCCGAAGTCAGCCAAAGAAGTTCAAAATCTCAATGGAAGAGTTACAGCCCTCGGTCAATTTGTGTCTAACTCGGCCAAGAGATGTCTCCCATTCTTCAAAACATTAAGAAATGTGAAAACGTTTGAGTGGACCGAAGAGTGTCAACAGTCTTTTGATGAGCTCAAGAAATTTCTAAGTTCACCACCACTACTCGGCAGACCCGAAACAGGAGAAGTACTATACTTATACCTGAGTGTCACTAATGAAACAGTCGTGTCTGTACTGGTAAAAGAAGAAGCAACCGAGCAAAAACCGGTATACTATACAAGCAAAGTGCTAAAAGGGCCCGAGCTCAGATATAGCAAAATCGAAAAATTTGCATTAGCACTGGTCTTAACGGTGGAAAAACTTAAAAGGTATTTTCAAGCTCACACAGTGATAGTCCAAACAAACCAACCTCTGAGAAAAGCGCTCGCAAGAACAGAAACCTCAGTACGATTAATCAACTGGTCGGTCATGGTAGGGTTATACGACATCAAATACGAACAGAGGACAGCAATGAAAGCTCAAATCTTAGCAGATTTCGTAGCCGAAACAACAACGCACGATCAACTCACCGAGGTAGACAAGGGCCTAGTCAGCTGGACATTACAAGTAGACGGAGCATCAAACATAGCCGGAGCAGGGGCAGGCATGGTACTAAGAGGGCCACACAAGATAAAAATGTAAAACTCAATCGGTTTGAATTTCCCGGCAACCAACAATTCAGCAGAATACGAAGCTCTAATAGGAGGTTTGAGAATGGCAACAGTAGTCAAAACCGAATACATCAAAATTTAGAGTGATTCTCAACTGGTGGTCAACCAAGTACTCGGATTATTTGATGTCAAAGATCCAGAAATGAAAAGATATGTAGACCAAGTTAAAGAGCTACTGGAAAAGATCACCGAAGAAGGAGGGAAATGGGAACTCGAACAAATACCCAGAGAAGAGAACAAAGAAGCCGACACATTGGCAAAAGCCGGAGCAGCCAAAGAAACAGTACCAGGCATACCATGTTCAATTCAAAACTTCAGCAGCATCCAAAATCCCGAGGCAACTTTCCTTATCAACCCATTGGATCAATGGATGGAACACATCATATCATACATGGAGCACGGGAGCCTACCCGAGGATAAAAAAGAGGCAAAGAAGGTGAAACGCCGAGCACCACACTTCTCATACCGAGATGGCACCTTATACAGAAAATCATTCTCACATCCATGGTCCATATGTCTCACAGTGGAGGAAGGGAAATACATTTTAGCCGAAATACACGAAGGAATGTGTGGAAGCCACATCTCTCATCTAGCACTCTGCCGAAAAGCAATACTACAAGGCTACTACTGGCCAACACTGGCACAAGACGCATCAAGTTTGGTATAAAAATGTGAAAAATGTCAGTATCACCAAAACGTACACCATCAACCCACAACCGAAAAAAGCCCGATAATAAGTCCTTGGCCATTCAACACGTGGGGTATAGACATTGTTGGCCCTTTTCCAACAGCAAGTGGGCAAAGAAAATTCTTGATAGTAGCTGTCGATCATTTCTCCAAATGGGCAGAAGCCGAAGCTGTCTCTACTATAACCGAAGCACGAGTGCGAAGTTTTGTCCGAAGGGAAATCATTTGCCGGTTTGGAATCCCAAGAATTATCATAACCGACAACGGTAAACAATTTGACAACAAAAATTTTAGAGACTTCTGCACTGAAAAAGGAATCGATCTAAGGTTCACATCGGCCACCCAGCCTCAGACCAACGGGATGACCGAGGTAACCAACCGAACCATCGTCAACGGTTTGAAGAAGCGCCTGGACGAAGCAAAAGGTCGATGGGCCGACGAGTTACACAGTGTCCTATGGTCATACAGAACCACGCCAAAAGGCGACACAGGAAGAACCCCATACAGCTTAATCTATGGGTGCTTAGCAATGGTCCAGTAGAAATTGGCATGCCTACCATAAGAGTACAATACTTCGATGAGCAATAAAATGAAGAAAGCACCAGTCTTTGCCTTGATTTGCTAGAAGAGAGAAGAGAACAAGCTTTAATGCACATCGAAGCATACAAATAGAGGATGGCAACATATCATAACAAAAGGGTCAAACCCCTAACATTCGAAGTAGGCGATCTAGTACTACGAAGAGCCGATATAGCAAGAGGTAACGCAGGAGTGTCCAAACTCTTAGCAAATTGGGAAGGACCCTACCAAGTAAAGAAAGTAGGAAAAGGAGGGGCCTATTACTTAACGTATCTGTCCGGTCAAGACCTACCAAGAACCTGGAATGCTAGAGTTCTTAAAAGATTCTATCAGTAGACAACATTCAGGTTAATCGAGTCGGTCAGGGGTTTTTTCACTTGTATTCAAGTCAAAGTCGGTTGTAGGCAAGAATGCAAGTTTTTCCCCTACCAATAAAAGAAAAAACAAAAAAGAAGCAAAAAGCGTCAAAAATAGCAATCGTTTTAACCGAGTTAAGCCGTAGCTTAACATAACTTAAAGCAATCGCTTACAACTGAGTTAAGCCATAGCTTAACACAACTTAAAGAAATCGCTTAAAACCGAGTTAAGCCATAGCTTAACACAACTTAAAGCAATCATTTTAACCGACTTAAGCCATAGCTTAACACAACTTAAAGCAATCGCTTAAAACCGAGTTAAGCCATAGCTTAACACAACTTAAAGCAATCGCTTTAACCGAGTTAAACCATAGCTTAACACAACTTAAAGCAATCGCTTAAAACCGAGTTAAGCCATAGCTTAACACAACTAAAAGAAATCGCTTAAAACCGAGTTAAGCCATAGCTTAACACAACTTAAAGCAATCGCTTAAAACCCAGTTAAGCCATAGCTTAACACAACTTCAAACAATCCCTTTAACCGAGTTAAGCCATAGCTTAACACAAGCCAAAGAAATCGCTTTAACCGAATCAAGCCATAGCTTAACGCAATCCAAAGCAATCGCTTGAAAACCGAGTTAAGCCATAGCTTAACGCAGTCCAAAGCAATCGCTTGAAGACCGAGTTAGGCCATAGCTTAATACAATCCAAAACAATCGTCTAAATCCGAGGTAGACCATAAAAGAGTCAAAAAATCATTGTTTCAAATCGAACTAAGCCATAATTCAAAATAAACACTAAAAGTATCAAAACCGACCACAGCTCAAAAATAATTAAAACACACGACAGGAATAAAAAAAAGGCACATAACCGATATATTACTTCACCAAAACAAATTCTTTACAAGATAAACAAAAACTTAGTCTATTACAGCATTACTAACATGCTCGGGAACTGACAAACCAGCCCCAGACGAAGTACCATTATTTTCGCTCAAACCAGCCTCCTCATAATGCCGAACCTCCAATAGCAAAGTAGGAGACGACGTAGCAGCAATATCAACTTCTCTCGGTATAACAACACAAGCTACTTCAATCCCACCATCATCAACCTTCTCGGTCACAACAACATCAGCGCCTTGTGCCGAAAAGCCATCCTTAGAAGGAACAACATCATCTTCAAGCTCTCTCCGCAACTCGGCCGCAAAATCCTCGGCACATCGCTCTTCAGCATCTAATTCCTTTGCCTTTTCCTTGGCAAGTGTTTGCTCGGCTTGAATCTTCCTGTACATACCCTCCATATCCAGGTACAAACAGACCGGATCAACATCAGCTCGGAGAAGCGGCCCAACACGCTCCTTAAGATCATCCTCCATGGCATCGGTAAGATGAGCAAACTCCCTCATCAAGTCATCTCGCTGAGTCTCCACCACTTTCGTAGTATCATCGAGAATGTCATGCAGCCGAATATAACTCTGATGATGACCTTCGATGGTATTCTGAAGATCAGCTTTCTCCTTATCAAACGTTTCGTTCAGCTAAACCCGAAGCTCCTCTTTCTCCTTGTCAAAAGCAATCTTGGCAAGAGCAAGCTCGTCCTTTTCCTTGACCAAGACGGATATTTCCTCATTTAGATTCTCAATCTTGGCATTAAATTTCTCCGTGTTACTCGCCAAAACTGACTCCACATTGGCCCTCTGGAGCTGCTCTTTCTCTAGATCCGCAAGAGCAGTAGTCAATTTCTCCCTATCATACGAGGCCTGAGCAGACAAGTCTTCTTGGAATGACCGTGCTCCCAATAGATGGTTAATCAACTAAAGAAACCGACATGAAACAAACAAAACTTAGTAAAACTAACAACAAAAACAAAAAATGGAAACAAACCGATCAAACACACACCTGGAAGGATAGAGAGACGCCTATATCAAGAAAGTCTTTCTGGGGGGTAGCCGAAAGAGCCTCCCGGTCCCGTAGAAGAGACACCGTTTTTCCCAGGAAAACAGAAGTTGTCAGCGAATCAACGGTATCCTCCATCGATTTAGACTTCAAGTAACGAGCAAGAAACCGAGGAGTCAGATTCACCTCTTGAGCATTAACTCGAGTAACCCCCAAGTCACCCGTCTTGGCCTTCTTAGTGGGAGGAGACAAAATCTTATCCATTCCGGACACAGCAAACGCAAAGGCTCCCGACCCCACAACCACATCCGAACCACCAGGAAGAGTAGAAGCACCCTTCACCTCGGCCACAGAGCAATGCCCTTTACCCTTATCCAAATTTTTCCTCTTGGCAGGCTTCACCGGAGGAGGCACAGTCGACAAAGGTTTAGCAAGGGTTATAACAGGTACACCCGAAGCAGCTTTCTCCCCAAAAGATTTCTCTCCAACTCCAGCATCGGCAGACCAGGGTCTCTTAGCAGCCGCACCATCACCTCTTCGTCTAGCAGCATTGAAGGCAGTCATATTAATACTGCAAGATAAAAAAACCGATAAGAACAACAAAATGAAGCAGAATAACACAAAGAAATATCCGAAGTAAATAAAGACCGAGAACAACCTTCCCGCTTCGGGTCAAACTTAACAATAGGCAGTTTCGGTATAAGAGTAAGTATTTATAGGGACGGTCGTCTTCAAAACGTTCTGGAGAAGTACATGATTTTCATTCCCAGCAGCATCCCGTCTCAAAAAGGTCACGGGAGACGTACACAACCACCGACGAGGCAGGTCGGCGAAGGCAGTAGGATGACAGATCCAAAACCAATCTTCCCTAAACCTTTTATCCGAGGTAGATACTTTCTCTATAAAATGCCAAGGTTCAGACTTAAGAATTTTGAAGGAAGAAAAATCATAAGCACCGCCCAAAATAAGGTCATAAATGCTAGCAAAAAACTCTACCGAGAAAGGAATCTTACGTCGTCTAAACAACCGACAAAGACAAAGGAAATGCCTAATGCCATTCGGATGAAACTGACTAAGAGGCATGTTACAAAATTTCAGAAAAACCACTAAGTCGGATTGAAGAGGAATGCAGACACCCGAATGAAGATGTTCTATGCTTATTACTATAAAATCAGGACCGACCGGGGTGTTTATTGTCAGACCGGGAGGGGACAGTTCAAACTGATACCCCTCACGTAAATTTATTTGAGAAAGAAGATAATCTAAATATCCCTGGTTCAACTCGGCAAAAGCAGTTTCCATCCTAACTTTCCGAGACTCGGCAATTTTACTACTCCTAGGTCTCATTCGCCTCGGTTTGACAGAAGAAGTCGCTTCCGAACAACCAACTTCCTCTACCTTATTTATTCGGGGAACATCATCAGACCCTCCCTAGGCCGAGTCAGAATGCTCGGCCTCTGATTTATGACCCCCAGACGTACATCCATCCGACTCACCTTCCCCTTCATCATATACGTCCACAAAATCATTTTGGGAATCCTCCTCAGAAGACAATATTCAACCGAGATGAAAAAACAACTCCAAATAAATAAAATTACCCAATTATACTACCCCAGAAAAAGAACACTCAAGAACACGAAGAACAAACAGAAAAAAGATGAAGAAATAACAATAAACAAAATCAAAACTAAGGAAAAAAAAAACTTATTGATGAATATCTTCGAAAGTAGAAAAGTAGACACCAACGAAGCAAAGGAAAGAAAGAAACATGAGCAAAGAAAGGAAAAAGAAAAATAAGCAAAGGAAAAAATGAGGGTTTTTATTGAAACCGAAGCGAGGCAACTGAAACGACGCCTCAATAAATGTGCTAGTGGATAATAGATGGCATAAAGGAAAAGTTAAATGAAAGACACGTGTCATCCAAGCACAACAAATAAGAAAGCAATCCAAAAGACACCCAAGAAATGACCGAGCACGACGAAAGCCGACCAAGATCAAAACCGACCAAGATCAAAACTCAACAAGCAAAAATACCAAGTCCAAACCAAACTCGGACATAAATATCCGAACAAACGGGGGGGGGGGGGGACTTGTGATAACAACACAGATGAACAATCTCAAAAACAGTCAACAAACCGAGTAAGACGCATATCAGCACCATCTCGGCTCAACCGAGTAGAGCACACTACATCGTCACATCAGCTCAACCGAGTAAAATACATAGCAAACACCATCTCGGTTACACCGAGCAGCATACATCACAACACCATCTCGGCTTTATCCGAGTTTACCCCTCACTGATTACAACGACAAATCTGTCAGAACATACCCTGACATTCCAGACAATATCTGCACAGATAAAGAGAATGAAATCAGACCTGTCGGCCCAGACAAAGAGGAACAAAGACATAGTATAAAAGACTAAGAAAAAGTAGGTGAAAAAGGTTAATTCTCTTTCTCTCTCAACAACTCTTTCACTTCTTATTCTTTCTCTCACTAAAATATCAACTGACTAGACCGCCGGAGCGGTTTGCCGGAATCACCTTCCGGCACCCTTCTAACGGTTGTATTATGCCTTTCAGGTGCAATCGTGAAGTTACTGTCAGATCAAAGATCCACCGCCATTTCGCAAGTTATCATAACTGTGTATGGTATCACAACATATTCAAAAGCAGAAAAAAAATGTAGAATGAACTAGTAAAAAAAATCGGGGAACATCATGAAAGCAGAGAAACAAACTTAGAAGCCATCTCTATACTTATTTTGATTACTTGCTATCATGTGTAATTTATGCAACTCGTTGGTTTCGGTTAGCGTCTGTGCTGTAATTTAATAAACTATTTCGGATTATTAAGATGGGTATCCACTCATCTTAGTATTGAATTTATAATCAAATATCTATCTTCATGAATTTAAAATAAAATCAAAATCAAAATTTAATCTTCACAAATATAAAATAAATGTTGCAACAAAAGAATCAGAAAATAAAATGACTTAAAAGCTTTTATACATATTGGTCAAATGTGTTTATGTTTTTGTTGTGTAGTTGATTACCTTAGAGACTTTATTATGCTTTCGTTTTTTGCTCGGTTTTCTGTTTCTTCTTTGCTGTTTGAACTGCTTTGATCCACTGCTGGTTTTTGTAGCTTATTGCTTTTGTTGTCTTGTTGAATTGTTAAGGTTTTAACTACTCTACGCCGCCACTTTCTGTAGGCGTATTGCTACTTTTTTCTACTGCTATTGCAGCTTATTGCTGCTGAATTCCCCCTCATTTTGCTTGATTCCTTCTTGCTACTCTACTCTATATGCACTACCTATTCTATTCTTTCTGTTTTTTTTTCTCTTTACATTTCAGCAATATTATATGCCCTCTCTTCAATTGCCTCTCTTTTTTTCGCAGCTTTCTGCCTTTCTCAATTGGACAAATGTCCCAAATTGAGAGACTGCTGGCTTCTTGGGCAGCCCTTTATTGGCTCCCAAGAAACTCAGCAAACCTATTGTAATAGGTTGATTTGCGGGCTTATTTCTGTGGCTTCTTATGATGATTAATTCGATTGAAATTTAAGAAAAATACAGGATTTCCCCAATATCACCATCCTATTATGTTTATACCTCAAGATTTTGCTTTTGGAAAAAATCTCTCTCACGATTTCAGATATTTGAAATAATCACTCAAAATTAAATATAGAGCAAATGTAGACTACAAATTTAACATTATATCCCTGTTGCATATTAATGTGTTTAACTAAATAGGAAACTCACATCGAATCAAAAACCGAAGATCATCAAGCTGAAAAATCATGATCATCAAGCTGAAAAATCGAAGATTCATATAACAACAACAATATTTCTAATCAAAATCATCTAAATAGAGATTATATTCAAAAGAAATAAGAAGATTCAACATCACAAATCAGCTGTTAAAGATTGAGCTGAAATAGCAATTGAAGTGAAGATCAGCTATGTAGAAACAAATTTCAATCATTGAAATAGAAGAGAAATCAAGAACACAATCAGGTAACTAATTCAAATTGTAACAGTTATTATTGATCAATAACTACTCTATTGTTTTTCAATTAAATTCAATTCTAAACAATTCTAAAATAACTCAAAATGGTAATTAAAGTTAAATTGGCTTCAGATCTGCGTTTTTCTGTGTTTAATTCAGATTCAAACAAGTTATTAGACAATAAGAATGAAACAAATTAATGTCAGCAACAATGAAATATAAATGATGAAAAATGATTTGAATGACATTGTATTCATATTATAGCTGTTATACATAAATTACTGCTAAAACCACATTTATTTAATTTCTATCTTATATAATTGCAGATATGGAGAATATTATGATGTTTGTTCATTATAATGGAGAATGGAACCAAAACATGGAGTACAATAACTTTGAAGCAATGGGAATCTTGCTAAGAAAAGAGAGTGATTATACAAAATTTCTACCAATATTGTCAGAACAACTGAATGTGAACCATATGTCAACCTGCTTGGAGATCAAATATCAAGTGAAATAAAATTACCCACGAATGAAGATTACTGATAATGTGATCATTCTACTTGGAAGTGAAACAAAACACAGCGGATTGCATGATGTACCCCTTATGCATTTCATTCGAGTCGTCCGGAAAGGAATTAGCATTCTTTGAAACAACTTTCAATATGTCGAATGCAGATATCCACTCCGCACAACAGTCAGCAAGTGCACCAAAATCAGCACATGAGATTGAATCAACAGCTGAATAACAGAGGGAAGATATATCTGATGTGATATGCAAAGTTCATGTCAAACAATTTCAATGATGATGAAAATGAAGCCGATAGTATCTTTAGACAAGAACATGTCATAATTGATCCAAGACATAAAGAGATCCAAGAGGGATAGTCCTACATAAACAAAGAGGTTCCGAAGTCAGTTTTAAGCTTTTATGCAATCAACAACCATTTTCAATTCAAAGTATGTAGATCATGTGAAATGCAGTATTTCTTGAGCTGTTTGGACACAGATTGCACATGGAAACTTAATGCTTCAAAAGAATGAAAAACGGAGATTTTTATCATTCGCAAACTCAATATCAACCACAGTTGCTCAATGGTTGTGAGAACATGGGAATAAAGACAAGCAGCATCAGGTGTAATTGAAGAGTTTATTAAGTCCAAATACAGAAACCTCAAGACTGTTTATAAACCTGTTGATATTCAAAGAGACATGAAGGATAATTATGGAATTAAAATGTCGTACTCGAAAGCTTACAGATCAAAGGTAGTAGCTCAGGAAAAGGTTAGAGGGAAAGCGGATAAATCCTTTTCATTGATACCTATCTACTTCTACATGCTACAGGTTAGTAATCCGGGTTCTTACACTAAATTAGAAGTAAAAGACGACAATTGTATGCTTTATGTTTTTATGGCATTAAATGCGTCAATAAGAGGATGGGAATTTTGCATTCCCGTATTTGCAGTTGATAGCACATTCCTTACTTCGGCATATGGAGGAACACTTTTAACAGCATGTGCACAAGACGGAAACGGTAAGATATTTCCTTGAGCATTTTCCGTAGTTGACTCTGAAAACGATGAATCATGGGAGTGGTTTATGAAGAGGATTAGAGATACCTTTGGAGTGAGAAGCGACATGTGTATAATATCTGATAGACACAAAAGCATCAAGAATGCAGCAAATTCTGTTTTTCCAAAATCAGCTTATGCCTTATGTACATTTCATTTGTTCAACAATATCGAAAAGAACTTCAAGAAGTCGACAAAAGAGCTTTGGGAAGCATTTTATAAAGCACCAAAAGCTTATACAACTGAGGAATTTGACACTTACTTGAAGCAAATTAACAGTATGTGTAGAGGTTTAAAGCCATATCTAGAATCTGTTGGATACAAGAAATGGGCAAGATCACATTGCGAGAATAACCATCACAAAATATTGACAACAAACATAGCAGAATTAATGAATTCAAGAATAAAAGCAGGTAAGGATCTCCCTATCACTACATTACTTGACTACCTACGAATAATGGTGCAAGATTGGAGCTTTACAAACAGAAATTTGGCAAAACAAACATTCACAGCCTTATCCAAAAGAGCAGAAGACATATTGCATGAAATTTACATTCTCTCTCTGAAATTAGTGGTAAGATTTGATAATAAAATATTCAATAAGTAAAATTCATATACTGTTCATATATTTTATTTGATTTATGGGTAAAGTTTCACGAAATTCGTAAGTCGTTTTCGTTTGAGCTACGGACGACTAGTTAAGAAGCTAGTACTAAAGTGGAATTTTAACCAATACTACATATATGTTTTAAATGAAGTGAAATAAGTAAAAAACCTCATATCTTTATCTGAGGTTAAGAAATAGAGCAGCTTGCTCTCAGTTAACGCGAAACCTAGGGTTTCGATTCCGTTTCGTCCGTTTCTCGATTCTAACTCTGTTTCTTCAATAATTACTTAAGTAATCGAGGTACTATACCAGTATTAAACGTTTATTTTAATATATTTTGATATATTTCGAATATATATTCATTTATAAAGTTATTATATCGTATCAAACGCATACGTGTTATTTTTACGTTCCGAATGTGAATATGGATAGATTGGATTGTGTATACGTGTTAGGGGCGGAAAATGGAGTTAACGCACATCGGAAAGTCCAGGAAATCAACTTTCCTGGGCTGTGCACTCGGGTGCACGAATGTGCACCCAAGGTGCACGAACGTGAACCAATTTGAGGTGCACGATCGTGCACCATGCCGAGACGCCGATGAGAGGGGAATTTTTGGGGCTTTTTGCCCTATCCTTTTGACGTAGTTTCGTCGAACTAAAACGTTTAAAAACAATAACTTCTTTTGAAAGAAAGTGAAAAGAGTTTAAACCTAAACCTAAAGACTTTTAAAATGAGATTTTAAAAGTGAAGTTAAACGATTATAACGAACTTTAAAAGAGTTAAAGTCGACGTTTAAACGGTTTTAAAGATTTAGCAAATGGTTTTGCTAAATACCTAGTATATGACTGAGAATTGTTTTGACAATTAAGTTTACACTATAAATGGTATTCTTTAGGTATTGTAATACCTAAAATAACTTCTAGAGAGAAGTCTGAACATTTTCTCAAAATAAGAATTTATAATATGGTTTTAAAAGAAAAGAGACCATAAGTGTTAAGTGTTTACATGATTATATGTTTGACCTAGAACTAGGTTTCCGAACCTAGAAATTTAATAGGAAACATATATTCATATGTTTTGTCCTGTTTTCTTTGTGTGTTTAGTGCGACCAGCTAGCCAGCAATCTGACCTCGACCACAGGAGTCTAACACACAACCACAGGAATAAATATCAGACTAGCGGTGTTTGTGAGTTCATTTGTTTACTTTTGAATATTAGTATTCAATTGTTTTTTAATCCATAAACGCACTAAGTATGAAACTTAGCCAAGGAAGATCCACTAAAACGAGTTATCTATTGGGCAATAATAGGACTTTGTGATCACCGGTGATAATAGACTAGAATGCGAGGTAAACATTATAAGCATACATGTTGAGATTAGGCTTTGAAGCAAGATGCTTGTAAAGCGGCTTAAAACTAACGGGTAGTCCTGAGGTGGCAGTGACTTAAGTTCTGGCCCAGCAACCCTATACATAGTGAAGATGGATGTGATACATATGTATACAACTCATCTTTATTAAACAAGAGTTGAGCATATGCATTTTATATGATAATATTATAACATAACAGGACTAGGATTTCATTTGGATTGAGGACTGGTAATATTTTTTTTATACCGATATTTGATCTATATGCGATTTTGGTATTTAATTGTAAACCTATCTACTCACTCAGAAATATTTATATTGCTAACTCTGTTGTTGGTTATCATTTTCAGGTACCTAGCTATCGGGTCTGGTCGAGCTTCCACCCTTTTCAATCAGGGAAGCTTTTCTTGTTGATATGTAAATAACACTTTGAACTCTTAGATGCTGCAGTAGTGTATATAGGTGTGCTTTGCCAGTGGCCACGTCAGGGTTCCTTTGTCTATATACTCTGACAGGAACCTGACTTTGTCTAACTCTACTAGGTGGCTACTTTTTAGGCGTATGGTGTTTAGTGGTGTCCTTCTACGGGGAGGCCAGGCTTTGTGTCTTTGGTTTGCAAAGACACTGTGTATAGTTCTGTTGGCCCTATTTTTGTGTGTCTGCAGTGCGAGTTTTAAATATGTTTGATATAACGCTTTTGAAAAGGAAAAGTGTTCGATATATTTTATTAAACATATTATTCGGTCGCGTGGTTTGAGACAGGGCTGCCTGTGAGGCAAGGCACGTGAGCTAAGTCCCTGGACCACTGCACCGGTTTTCAAAAATGCATGTGGGTTAGAATATTTTCAGAACCGTCTTTACGTTAAACGGAAAAAAAAAATTCAGAACCGTCTTTGCGTTAAACGAAAAAAATGTTTTCAGAACCGTCTTTATGTTAAACGGAAAAAATGTTTTCAGAACCGTCTTTACATTAAACGGAAAAAAAAATTTAACGGTGTTTTCTTAAAACGGGTCGTACGCGAGGTACGATCTAGATTTATATTTGCAAAATATTTATAGAAGTTTTAGGCTTGCTACGGGTTTCGGAACAACCATTCCCATTCCCTAGCGCCGGTCTCGGCTCGAGTTTCAGGGTGAAAATTGGGTCGTGACAAGTTATTCATATCTATAATAAAAAAATAAGACAACCATAAAGGTCAATTAGAATAAAATCATAAAAGTAGAATTAAAAACCATCGAATTTGTAAGACAATAGAAACAAGATAAACAATTTCATCGTATGAAAATACGGAACATTCAACCAAATAAAATTCCCAAAATACAAATAAAGAACTGAAATATAAAAAATACTAATTATTCCTATTAATTTTTGGGGGAGATTCGTCTTCACTCATGGCAGAGAATTCGTCTTTCCACATTGCATATGTGTAAAACGAGCAAGCAAGCCGAGTCCGTTGTTCTTTAATATTAAAATCGCCACCCAAAACTTTGCCGGCCACAAAAGCCTAGGCAGCACAGAATATATGTACTCCAGAATCACTATAAAAAGAACCAAAAATAGGAAAAACCAAATAATTAGTTTAGTTACTAAACAGTTCATATCCAGATATTATTAAGTTATAAACAATTAAAACAATTACAGCTCAATAAACTTACAGATTTGTTTGAACGGGAAGATCTGGCACATGCTCGATTTGAATCGGATTGGCTGATGTTAGTCGCGCATACGGACCGCTGTTAATGTCTATATCATCACGAGAGGAAAACAGATCGATTGCTTCAAAAAACCAAGGAAGCAGCTCGTTGTAGCACTTAACTTAAAAAAAGAAGCGCTCTCTCATGTCAAGCTGATCTCAACGAATTATAGACATAAATACAGCGTTGCTTGAAATTCAGACGAGCAAGAATCCAGTGCCACTGTTTACCACAATTGATTGGAAACATAACATCATCGACTTTATACCATTTTGTATTACATAGCATGGAACCACCGTTAATGTGTTTGGCAACTAAGCACTTCGAAGATACAATATTCTTGTCTCTCTTTTTCAGATATTGATTATAAACCTCTTGAATTAGTTGATCGAACCGATTATCTGTGGTTGTGATTCTAGTGCTCACACCATGTCCTAATTTCACCTTTTTCATTAGGTAGTCAAACAGTATATAAACATGCTGAAAAGAAACAAGATACGGAAAATTAAGTTGACATAAGGTTCATATGTGGTTATTGTAACTGGCATATATATAATAATTAATTTTAAAAACAGAAAAACAAAAGCGTACAAATCTAAAACACATACACTGCTGTCAATTGGCTGACCAGGCATATAAAGATTATAAAACCAAGATTTCTTTTCAATTTTAGCAACACCAAGACGAAGTCGAGGACTCAATGAAACATGTGCTTCGTCGTAAATTTTCTTCCTAAAAACATACACACACAAAATTACATAAGTATAAATAATAAAACAAAAACTAAAGTAACTTATATTATGATACTAACTTGAAGCTCTTAACATGTCCTTCTTCAATCCATTTCAAGAAAGCCTCATGTTTACTCACATGAGAAAACATACTACCATTTTCATCGAAAGGACAAATACAAACACTACTGATACTGTCCTTCGGTACAATAGAACCTAATCAAAGCAAAAACATAATAGGGAAACCAATTAAGTGTATACTAAATTGAATAAAGCAATTAATAATAAATGAACAAAAGAGAAGTGTATAGAGAATAAGTACCAAAATTAAAACCAGTATAAGCCTACAAAAGCATTAAAAAGAGTTTTAGTAACCTGATATGAACTCAATAGGAAGTAAATGTATACCATGCTAATACTTGGAAAAAACAGTAACGTTCAGCTTCAACCTGTGACTGCCTTTCAACATAAGAAGACATAGCATTTTCAAGTGTTTGATCAAAAACCTCAGCAGATATATTCCAAGTTGGGGAATCAATTGTAGATAGAGGTCGAACCGGAACCTGTCAAATTGAATAAGTGATAAATAACAGAAAAAATTTGAAAAAAAATAACAAATTAGATAATATACCACATTAGAAATAAAAGCTTCAACAATAGAATCTAATTTTTTTTGTGTAACAACATCAGCGAGTATATCGATGCCAGTAGATGTCCCAACATCCGTAGGAAAAATAAAATTTGCACAATCAGCAACATTATTAGTTGCAGCATTCTCAATATTGGCAGTTTCAATGTCATCAACTTTACGATCAACCTTCTCAGAAATTGTGGCCTCAAATAAAAAACCATCGCCATCCCCATCAATAGCCCCTTCATTAGCAGACTTCACATCAGCGGCATTTTCATTTGCAGTTTTTCATTCAATGGCTTGTCATTGGAGCGCTTATCCTCAATGTTTGCATTTACGGAATCACTAACACCATAAGTTGCAGCATTCTCAATATAGGCACTTGAAATGTCACCAGCCTTCTCTGAAATTGTGGCGTCCGATGAAGAACCATCGCCATCACCATCAACAAAAACTTCATTAGCAGCCTTCTCATCAGCCGCATCTTCATTTGCAGCTTTTTCGCTCAATGGCATGTCATCAGAGCGCTTATCCTCAATATTTGCATTTACAGACACAAACTTGTCAGCATATTCTTTCTCCGGTGTAAAATTTGATCGGTTGACAGAATCCTCAACGCCCTGCACAACTCCAATAAAGCTAGCATTAAAGCTATCTATTTTAGAATTATCCTCAGAAGCAAAATCCGTTTTCGTTCTTTTACAACCCCAGAAATCTGCATGCTCAAAGATTGTTGCTGGTTTTTGCTGCAAAACTGATAAACAAAATATAGTTCATATATAGTTAACATTCAGTTCAAAAAACATAAACTGAAATAATAGAAACTTGAATATAAGTAAACCTTCAAAATAGGCTCAGAATCGTCAGAAGAAAATTAGCTAAGTTGGTAAGATCTTTAGAGACAGGGTTTTTTTACCAGCAACGTACGTCTCATCACAATCACTACCGTTATCGTCACGAGAGGACGTAGCATCTTTCTTTGAAGTGGACAAACCATCAACCTAGATATAAATTAATTTTTAAACAAAACTGTTTCACAACACTTAACACTTCGGAAACTTGACTCCTGATATGGCATTTAAACTCAGAAATTTCAGACTGGATTTTCTTCTGACCAATAAAAATGAGTTGGAACTTCTCTTCTGAAGCGCCTAAATCGCTAGATTTGTTCCATTCATCCAAATCATCTGTAACGAGTAACGACGGACAATAGCCATCTTTAGCACCAACCTCTTTGCTAGTTCCAGCACCATCACTAGACTTATCCTTCCCTTTGAAACTTTTGAAAAAGTAACCTAAAGGAAGGGTTCTCCATTTAGTAGATGTTGGAACAATGGACCGCAGATTCACCTGAAGTATTAAAACCAAATATGAACCTAATATTAACCATTTGTGACCACATATTATTAATAAAAAGTCAAACAGAAAATTAATGCAAATACAGACAAACCTGTTCAGAATCAACTTCATCAAAAAGATCTCTATCCACTGGGATGTAAAAAAGCAAAAAAAAAAAGATTGCCACTTCAAAATGCGAGTTATGACAGCTTTATTAACCAACTGAACAAACGAATTTTGCAACTTCGGACAACATTCAAAAATTCAACAAAGAAACACAATAGGGCAACCTTGAAGACAATATTTGTAGATGTGTTTAGATTCCTTAAGACTACCCGGACCCAAAACAACTTTAGTGGACAAAGAATCAAAAGTATATTTAAAAACATCAACACCCCACGGGTAATCATTCAAGCCATCAAAATCAACAACATCAAAATCTTTTAGAGGAATACAAGCAGTTTTAGGGGAAGCTAACAAAAAGTTATGCAAAAAATGCTTAAAAGCAAGCTTGAAACCATCTTCCGGACAATCCTAACGCTTAGACCGAAATATATCTCGAAGAGTTTGCTTAGAAATAGATTGCAAACCGCCAAAATACTTGTCCAAATTTCCATTAGACACCGTCGGGTAACCATATTTACTGACATTCCCGTGACATTTAAACCCGACACTATGGCAAACTCCTCAATACCGAATTTCCACCTATGACCCCCGATCTCAAACCACATCTCAAACTTGTTATATTGCTCGACTTCCCTCAACAACAAACAATTAATAATCTGGTTTTGAATCTTAATCTTAAGAATATCGAGAAAATAACTGAAACAAGACTTCCTAAACAACTCTAACTCAAAAGGACTCAAAGTTGATTGTATTTCAGCAATAGTATCGTAGGACATACAAGTATCGATTTTCGAATGAAGTCGATCTTCACGTTAGAGCTTTAACTGCTACATCTATAAAAATAAATAATAACACTATCATACACCATAAAAATAAAAAATGAATAAAATATGACTTAAAAGTGGACTACATATTGAAATTTAAAATACAATACAAAGAATCGTAATGACAATAACAAAGAATTAAAACATAGAATGAAGCAATTTAACCAAACAAACTAAGTATTAAAACCTAAATTGAACCAGATCAGGGAAAATAAATAAATGATAAAATGAAACAAATAAGGATAAAATACAATCACAAATACAAACATATAATCAATAAATAAATAAAACATCATAAAATTAACAAAATCAAAAACCTAAAAATTGAAAATGAAATCAAGAACAGTTTCTTAGGACTTCACTGTTTTTATTCAGAGATTGAAATTACTTTTTGTTTCTTCTTTGGCTTAGTAATCTCGGTTGCATGTCTTTTTTCAGAGAAGGAGGAGATGGCCGGACTACTCCTTCACCAGAGACAGATTCTTGTTGAACTTTGGCCTTGACATTGCTTGATTCATCCTTCTTCTTAGAAACCGCTTTCTTCGTTTTCATATTCAGAGCTTTTTTAGGAACCGGTTTTGCAGAAGAACTAGGTGTATGAGCCATTGATAATAATTTAATAACAAACAGAGATTTGTGCTTAGTGATTTTCGAAAATAATGGAGAAGAGAAGAGAGTGTGTGTGAGTAAGAAAAATGGAGAAATGGAGGAAGTGAAGGAAAAAGCGTAGAGGAGAAGATAAAGTGGGGGGGGGGGGGGGGGAGAATTAAGTGTATGAAGTACACTAACTTGCCAATAAAAAGGGTAGAGCTGAAAATGCAAAATTAAAAAAGAGGGATTTTTGCTAAAAATATTATGTTGGGTCACTTACATAAACTTCTCAGATTTTGCGGTATATGGTGACATTTTTTCTAAATTAATCGGGGATTCCCGATTAATTTACATTTATATTTTATTAATTTAATATTTCTAAAAAATGATACATAAATAACATTTATTTTAAATTTAAATCGAACGACGCGGACTTTGATCCCGTCAAGCGGGTACGTAGGCTTTTGGATGAATTCAGAAATTAAGTCCACTTCTTTTTAATAACATTTTTATCTAAACTAATCGTTTTTAAAATCTTAAAATGTAATTGGAGATTGATTTCATTCATCTCCAAATATTACACTTTTCAATTTCAAATAATCTATTTTATTTAATAGTTTTCGTCAAACCAAAAACCATCTTTGCAAATTTCATTCGAACTACGCAGACTTTGCTCCCGTCGAGCGGGTGTGTAGACATTTCAAATTAATTATGGAATCAAGTCCACCTTTATTATCAAATCTTATTTTCGCATTTTATTTTATTTAAATTTTATTTTTATTCAAATATTTTTATTTTTTAAAAATTAAATCTGACATCGATTTCTTTCATCTCATAAAAATATTTCTCTTTCAAATTAATCATCTTTTAACTTTCAAAAATTAAATTCATTTTTTCAAAGTCCAATTGAACTACTTTAATCCCTTTTCACGGGTGCGTAGGTAGTCGGAATTTTAATTTCCGGTTCAAGTTCAAATTTTCAAAACCATTTATTTTTATTGTAATTCTTTTGTTTCATTTTTTTATTTAAGCGTCTTATTATTATTTTATACATATTATTTACATTAAAAGTTTCATAATTTTCATGATTGATCTGTATATTCTATTTCTCTAAAACAAAAAAAATAATGCAGTATTTTGCATTCTATTTCTTGTCTAAAAATAAAATAAAATAAAACTTGTATACACAATAATACATTAGATAAGGTAATTTAAATTAAATAGAATATATTTCTATGCAAAAGTCATGTTTAATAAAAATAACAAGTGAATATTTTTTAGAATGCTGTAGAATCAGATTATATATAAAATAATCATATGCAATACAAGTTTCAGCAGTGGGCGTGTCGGGACAGCGATTGCTTTCCCCACACGTAAAAATTCAAAACCCTAAATGCAGAACAGTTACAAAGGTGGCCCAATCTCACTCAAAAGATTGGTGGCAACTCCAATTCAAAGCAAATAATTGAAAGGTGAATAAACAAAAGGAATTTTTTTAGTCCCGTTCGTGAGGCTAATCATATATCAAATTAAATTTTCATCGGCCCCACGACACTACCCAAGGTACGAACAACACCCATATGCCAAATCCAATACACTACATACATTTCAAGATTTATAAACATGAAAAAAACAGAGAATACATCTCTTATCACCCAAAGTCTTAATCTAGCACAACAACTTAATTATCTCTACACAAAATCAATTGAAATGGAATCACATACCTTTTTAGAAGGCAAAGGATTCAATAATCCAAAAAATATAATCAAACACAAGCCTACAGTTATTAAAACACAATAGCTATTGAATCTAGATTGCACAAATCATGTAACCAACAATTAAACAATAAAACTAATGATAGAATCACTTACCAAAGATCAAAGATGCAAGAAATGCGTTAGGAATAGAGTATGAGGAAGGTCTCAGCCGTCTTAGGGTTTTAGAAATGATTAGAAATGAATTTAGGTCGGATAAGGGGGCTTTATAGCTAAAAACCCAAACTGCTGCAAGACTGGTCCGGTCGGACCACAGTTTGGTCCGGTCGGACCCCTGCATAAAATCATGTGGTCCAATTGGACCACCCTTTGCTTCGGAAAGACCAAGGGTCTAGGGCTGACAACCCTGACTCGAAAAAGATGGTCTGGTTGGACCACACTTGGTCTGGCCGGACCTCACTCCAAAATGCAAAAAGGCACGACTTCCTTAGCCTGAAACACCCAAAACATCAAGGTACTAACCCAACCAAACACCGAAGCACATAAAACACATACCAAAGCTTATAAACCAATATAAAAACTACGCAAAACCAAAGTAACAAACTCGAAAAGTTCATCGGAACTAACCAAAAAAACACTGGGTGGGAGGGACAATGGAACCACTCCATAGATGCAGCGGCATCACTATGGACTGGCAGCGGCGTCACTGTGGACTGGCAACGGCGCCAGTTCATCAGCTGGCATTCCTCGATCATTCGTTTGGCAGTTTCGTCTGTTTGTCATTTTTGGTCGTTTTTAGTCGTTTCCAGTTTGATTTTCATACAAAAAACACACAAACAAACATAAAATTGAACAAGACAAACACATTAGCATGTGTCACAATTCATGTACAATTGATTAGAGGTCCTAAATCAGCTAAAAGCCAAAGTTTCATGGCAAACAGATCAAAGAACACGTTTATGGCATAGAAGCATAAAACAATTCTAACTTGCAATCTGGATATCAAAATTGAGCAAAATCTGGCATGTGATTATTACACATGTTAAAATTATCCTAGAGCATGTTTCTAAGTAATTTTCATGGCATAATGACAGGCATAGAAATTATAGCAATTAATGGCAAAAATAGATAAAAGAAAACTAATAGGCTTAAATGCATAAAAAATCACGAACTATCGCGTGTTTTTTATATTTGACACGAACTCTTAATTTTGGCGTAAAAAACACACGAACTATCTGTTTTTCGTACGAGACCTAGAGTTTTTGGTCTGGTCTCGTTCGAGACCAGGCAAGTTTCAAACGAGAACCAAGCCAAAATGGCTGGTCTCGTTCGAAACCAGCTGTACCCTTGCGGGGGGGGGGGGGGGAGGGGGGCACTTTCGTCATCTGTTTCTAACCTAATCGACCTACTTAAATACCTAAATTTCAACCCTAATTCATTCTCCATGCTACAAACAAACTCTAGCCTCCATCATCTTGCTAATTCTCTGAGAAATCGCTGCTCATTTTCGCCCTCAAAGTTTCAAGAAAAATCATCTGTAAGTTTGTTATTAATTTCAGTTTTGGCTTTGAACGGCATTCCGTATTTTTGATCGTTCTCTTTCGTTGTTAGATCAAAATCGATTTTGTTTGATCTCAGAGATTCTAGACTCACGTCTCTTCAATTTCCCACCTTGATTTCACAAAACGGTACGTAATCGACCTCGTTTCAATCGCCGTGCGTTTTCCGTTTTAAACTTGTAAAATATGTTTTCATGTGGGATTCATTACTGCCAAATTCCTTTACTTTATTTAGCTATGATTTTGTCATGGCAGTGATTATGAATAGCTTGGTATGTTAGTTGTTAATTAATTAAAGCGTTCGGTTCAGTTTTGTATTTCCATTATTCGATCTCGGCTGCCATGGACGTATTTTTCTTACCTTGTTCTTGTTACTGTAACGTGGTTTATAGCTAGGAGTTTATGGTTCTAGGTTATCTTTGATTCCTAATTTCATGCTTCTAGGTTAATTTGGATGTTGGATTATATCTTAATTACTTTGTTGATTTACTGGATTGATGATTCTGTTAGGCGGGTCATCTTGTGTTTTGAAATTGAAGGAGATGGCGAAAATGCCATTGTGTCCATTAAACTATTTTGATTAAATCAAATAAATCCTTGAAGTTAAACATTACCTAATAACTTGGATTTTATTTTGATTTATAAATTAAATATTGAAAACAACAGTTATTTATAAATTAAGTTAATATAATTACTCGGATAATTATATTTAATTTTTTTTTGTATCAGTTTGACATGAAATTGGCTAAATTACAATTTATCCTTTGAACATATTTTTTTGAATCAAATCAAGAATCAGTTACCTTAGATTCACAATTTCATATTGCTTTATGTATAAACTGTTTTGAATTGATTAGGGCTGCCCATAACTAAATTATCATGTTATAAATAATTGGATTTTATTATTGTTGATTCATATTAGGAGGATTATGTATAACGCCAATTGATGCATCAATTTGTCATTCATTGTAGTAATTGACTCGTATGTTCTTGGTTGGTTAATTTGAATCGAAATTGAGTTATCCAATTGTTAATAAATTGTGGTTTAGAATTATGGATTCATTTGGATATTATAAATTGTTTGGTTGCCTAGATTTGTTCAAGCATGATTATAGGGCTGATTTGCATGTCTTTGCGATTCATAATTGTTGGGCTATCTACTGTTGTTTCGAATCCAAGTTTGGTGATTGTTAAATGAGTTGGTATGTTGATGAATGCCTGTAAACTGTTTTGGCTTAATTTAAATGTTTAGGGCTGTTTTGTATAAAGTTTTTAGGATAATGTTATACTTGGATTGTGGTGGTTAGTTTGGTTATTGACATTGCTTGGGCATGAGGAATACGCTTACTGTTAATTCGTTTGCTAAGGCATGTTTTGACTTGTGTTGTCTACTAAAGCGTGTTGGTTCATTATGGATTTTATCAAACACTTTGTTACGTGTTGATTAATTGGTTAGTTAAGCGATATTGAGTTCCTTGCTTTTCAAACTCGGGTTTTAAAATATTAATTAATTCTGGATTTTTAAACATTGGTTTACAACTTGGTTATGTTGGATCGGGTTAGACTTGGGTCGCCCGACATGTGAGTTAAGCTTGGAAGTCTTGGTTGACTCGGCTAAGTACAATTTTGGATTTTAAATTGTTTTACCAAATAGTTTGAAAAGGTTTCCGGATTATGTTTTCAAATGGAACTCAATAGGGCTTAACTTGTTTTGCGGTTTTGGCATATGGTTGGTGTTTGTGTAATCAATCTGTTTTAGTTTGTGTTGTGGCTTTGTTGTGTTGTTCTAGTCCTATGTGGTGTTTAGTACTCTTTAGAGTTAGGGTCCGATTTTAATTTATTATTTACACACTATTAGACTTGTCGACTGTTCGTGCTCCGGAGACGAACCAGGATTAGTTGCTTGCCATGTTATCACGTGGATTAGCAAGCGGTGAGTTTGTACTTACTATTTACCGCTTTATTAAGTAAATTGTTATTTTAATATATAGATATATAATGTATGTATATTTCGAACTGTTTTTCCATTATGGCTTTTAGTTGGAACATGCTACCTAATGGGCATCATTAGGACTGCGTGCGCACCGGTATTGATCTAGATAAGGTATTTGAAATGTGGTGGTAACTCGGTGTGAGCTTAGCTCTCGGGACCTGTAGAGTAACTCGGTGTAGCTCACCTCTCGGGACTCTGGTTATGAATTAAGAGTGGTCGGTGGTAACTCGGTGTAGCTCAGCTCTCGGGACCAAGCCTACTGGATTATGGAAATTATTTAGTATTGTGGATTAGGGTTCCAATTATTATACGTAATGTTGTTATTAAATGTTTTAAACGGTTGTCAAAACTAGGTCAAGCTAGGAAATTCTGCAGCTATAGGTCAAGCTAGGACTTATCAATGACATTGTCACTAGGTCAAGCTTGGAAATTCTGCAGCTATAGAACTCGAGTCATGTCATTGATAAGTCCTCTTATGCTTGTCAAAACTCTAAACTCTCCTCGTTAGGATTAGAGTCTATATGGTCAATTGCTTTATGATCGTTGTTTGTTGTGCATAGAATATGTGTATATGATAAGGATGCGCGTTTCATTTGCAATAGGGTATGCATATGCAGCATGCATACGGAGAATGAATATTGAGAGATGAATTCTCACAATAAGCTGTTCCTGCTCAGCATGTCTGAGCAAGATTAAGCACATCCACGTGCTGTATCCTGTGAAGAGAAAGCATCTCCCAAGTATTGAAAGTCAGGAAGGATTCCTGATATCGGATAAAGTATAACACGATGTTAGTAAGGGGTTTAAGACCCGAGTTAAGTAGATTGTTCAAAAACGTACTTGAGCATAACTCTTACCAAGACAATAAGAGCTAATTAGATCGAGGAGGCACTCGAACGTCAGGGTAATTATGCTCAACCGTTCTTCTACCTTCGAGGAAGAGCACAATCACTCAAACATCAATTGGATGTTCTTGAACCAAGTGGATGGTTTAATCCACTGGCAGCAAGCTGAGGTAGCCCGAAGCGAATCAGAGGTCGCCAATCAGAGATAGTGATCCGAGAACAAGGCGACCCTAGTCAGTGTCACGACCCATTTTCATGAATCGTGACCGGCGCTATGGCATGAGTAATATAGTACCAACACCCGTAGCTAGCATTCCTTATAACATGGAATTCAATTAAACCTGCAGAAAACCAATGCTCGGGGGCAGCCGAGACTTCAGCCTAATTCTAGCAGTTATAGTATTCAACATTTAAATATAACATGCTTTCCAATACTGAGTTATAAATAGGCGTAACATAAATAATTCTGAATAATTATATAACATGCCAAAGCAATAATAATCCAGTCAGACCGATCCGACAACTAGAATAAAATAAAGACGTCTAGTCAACTACTGCGGTCTAAGAATAAAACAGTTTGATAGTTTTACTAAAATAAATAAAACCTCCGAGAAAAGTAAAGACGGAGATCACCAGACTCTCTGAGATCATAACCTGGAAAAAATTGGGAAAACAACGGGGTCAGATATACTGAGATGAGTTTATACCAATATTTACATTTATCAAGTGGAAAACCTTTAAAACCGTTTAAAACATTTGGTAACGATATTACGAATAATAGTTGGAACCCTAATACACAATTCTAAATAATAAACATAATCCAATAGCCCTGGTCCCGAGAGCTGAGCTACACCGAGTTATCACTGACCACACTTTTACCATATTCAGAGTCCCGAGAGTTGTGCTACACCGAGTTACTTTATTTGGTCCCGAGTGCTATGCTCACACCGAGTTACCATATTTCCATAAATACCTTACCCAGATCATTACCGGTGCGCACGCAGTCCTAATGATGCCCATTAGGTAGCATGTTCCAACTAAGAGCCATAATATAAAACAGTTCGCTATATACGTACAATATATATATTTAATATTAAAATAACAATTTACTTAATAAAGCAGTAAATAGTAAGTACAAACTCACTGCTTGCTAATCCACGTGATAACCGGCAAGCAACTAATCCTGGTTTGCCTCTAAAGCACGAACAGTAGACGGGTCTAGACAAATAAAATAATTATTAAAAACAGACCCTAACTCTAGAGAGTACTAGACACCACATTGGAATATCACAAATAACACGTCAGAATAAAACAATCCAAAACAGCACAAAAATACCCAATAGGTAGAAACGTTCAATTAATACGAGTCTATTGAGTTCTCGCTTTAAAATCCAATTTATTAATATTATTTAAAAATATTTAAATAATAACTAATTTCCAAATAGTGGGTTAGCCGAGATTTTAAAAACTACCAAGCCAACCTCACTTGTCGCGTGACCCAAGTCTAACCCGACTCAAATGTTTATCAAATATAAACCCGAGTTTATATTTATAAAATAATTCGATAAGATAATAATCCATTTTAAAAGCAGAACTCAACAACTTCAATTTCAGGTAACCCAAGTTACAACCAAAACTTAAACATTTTAAGTTTATAAAAGTTTATGGACTAAACTGTACTTTAGCCAATTTAGGGACTAAACTTTACTTTAGCCAATTTGATATCCGAAATCAATTTAATTACTTTTGTTTATAATTAAAACAAAATATAAGGTTACTAACCAAAAACTTATTTAAATAAGTTATAAAAACGTTCAAGGGCTAATTTGTAATTTAGCTAATTTTCGTGCCAAATTGATATTCGTATTTAATATAACTATCTGAGTACTCCTAAATTATAATAATTATTGTTTACAAAATATCGATTATAAATTATAACGAAAATCCAAGTATCATCAAATTAATAGGTAAAATTAACTTAGGCATTTATTTGTTTAATGAAAAACATTATGGTGTTCATAAAGGGAATTAAACCATGTTCCTTATTTCAAAGGAATCCATCCCCGCCAAGCTTATGAAAAACAAAGCAGGGTTATCAAATCAAAACCAAAATTCCAAACTCAAGAACCTAGCAATCTATAACATAAGCCTTCAACCAAAATCAAGATCAAGCTTCAAACTAAAATCCATAACAACCAAAACCATCAAACATAACATCAAATTCAATTTAAAGCATCGCTACAATTAACCATCCGAGAACGACATTCGGTAATTTTGGAAACGTTGGAATCAATTCATTGAAGCTTGAACAACATCAACACAAGAGACTCGGAATCATCCAAATAATAAAATCATGGCCAAGAGGAAAAGAAACAATCGGCAGTAGTTAGTTTGAAAGAAACAGATTACACAAACTCAAAACGATAAACCGTACGGCGATTAAAACGAGATGATTTACTCACCGTTAAGTGAAAATGAGATATGGAATCGTAGGTACGTAAGTCTAGAAACTCTAGGATCAAACGATTCTGATTTCGATCAACAAACGAGAAAGAACGAATCAATTAACTAAATGACGTTTAAAAGCTTGAAACTGAAATTTACGAATCAAGGAACTTACCGAGGCAGCGACTTTGAAGGACGATAACAGCTTCGTTTCTCAAAGAATAAAGTGAATAAACACGGCTAGGGTTTCTGATGGATAAAGGACCGGAACAAAGGACAAGACTCACAACAACGACTCTGGGGATGAACCCAGAGACCGATCTAGCTATGTCCCTGACCCAGTACGCAGCTATAACTACTGATATATCAGGATAACGCCGAAATCCCTTGAAATCAGAGATAGAGGCAAATCTCAACAAAGAGATAACCGAAACCAACAGAGAAACAATCATACTATGATACAAAGACCATGAAATGTATATAAAGGAGAAGCCTAAGCCAGGTAACATTCATATTCACTTCTTATTATTACTCTCACTGAGACCCATCAAAGACTGACTTATGCATCGGAGGGTGTTCGAGCCAACACTGGCTCGAATCCTTCTAACTTGTTGATCTTGACAGGTGGGAGCTCAGCGACAACAGTAACAAAGACGATCATCAAAACCATCATTTGGCGCCGTCTGTGGGAATCGAACCCACGACCAGAGGGGACAATAAGCTTATACTTAGAGTTGGGAGAAAAAAAATGAAGGGGCAAATTAAGAAGATGCATGCTCAGTTTAACGTAGTAGACCTTCACTTAGCATAGAACAACATACTAGGCAGACCATTCTTATACCAGTCAGGAGCAGTGACTAGTATCAGACTGCTGACCCTGAAGATGCCAACGTCAAAAGGAATAGTAGTTGTCAGAGGAAACCAGGAAATGGCTAAAGAATGTTGCATGGTAACGACAAAAGAAGATGAAAGCTTGACCATTGAGGCATTCCCAGGAGACGTAGTGGAGGAGGAAGAGTCGCAGGGAGCAGAACCAGTAGGAGTTATGAAGGAACTTCGTCTGACCGAAACTAAGAAAGTCAAGGTAGGCACGGACATACCAGAAGAGATAATCCATGAGATAACAGAGATACTAAAGAAGAACGTAGAGTCTTTTGCCACAGAACCAACGGAAATCGTGGGGATTGATCCCAAAGTAGCGTCACACAAGCTGAATGTAATTCCAGGGAGCACACCAAAGTCCAGAAGAAGAGGAGATTCACTGAAGAGAGGCAGAAGATAATTGCAGATGAGGTAAATGTATTGGAAGCAGCGGGCTTTATCCGTGAAGTTTTTTATCCAGAATGGGTGGCAAATGTGGTCCTAGTAAAAAAGGTAAACGGGAAGTACATGATGTGTGTTGACTTCACGGATTTGAATAAGGCCTACCCAAAGGATAGCTACCCGCTCCCCAACATAGACCAGTTAGTAGACTCAACAGCCTGCTACCTCCTATACAGCTTCATAGACGCAGCGCAAGGGTATCACCAAATACCAATGGAAAGAAAAGACCAAGAGAAGATTCATTTGTCACAGACCGAGGCACATATTGTTACAAAGTCATGCCATTCGGACTGAAGAATGCAGGAGCTACCTATCAACGCCTAGTCAACTTCATGTTCCAAGACCAGTTGGGGAGGAACGTAGAGGCTTATGTTGACGACATAATTGTGAATAGTTTGACAGTAGAGGAGCACGCACGAGACTTAGAAGAAACTTTCAACGTTTTGAATAAATTCGGAATGAAGCTCAACCCAGCGAAATGCGCTTTTGGAGTAAAGGCAGGAAAATTCCTAGGCTATCTGATTAGCCAGCGAGGAATAGAGGCAAACCCGGAAAAGATCCAAGCAGTGATAGACATGAAGCCCCCCCCCCCCCCCCCCCCAGAGTGTGAGGGACGTGCAAAATATGAGGCTCTAACTCCATAGACATGAAGGCCCCCCAATTCCATTACTATTGTCTCCTAACAATTTAGCAGAGTATGAGGCCCTCTTAACAGGACTCGATATAGCAATAGAAGTGAAAGCGGAGAAGTTGAGAATTCACAGCGATTCCCAACTGGTTACTAGTCAAGTTCTGGGACAATTCCAGACAAAGGACAAGAACATGGCGAAGTACAAGGCGAAAGCAAAGGAGCAGCTAAAAAAGATTGAAAAAAACGGAGGACAATGGGAGATAATACCCATCCCCAGGGAAAAGAACACTAGAGCAGACGCAATAGCTAAAGCCGCCGCACTGAAAAGCCAGCTATATGTGTCGCTCCAGATGAAGGAAGACCGAACGACACCAACGGTGGAAGAGAAGCAGATGTTACCAGTCGCAGTACTTGATCCATGGATGCAACCCATAGTAGCATACTTGGCAGACAGAGTGTTATCTGAAGGACGCACCGAGGCTGCTAAGCTGGTTCGAATTTCCTTTGTATACTATTTTATAGAAGGAGTGCTATACCGGACCTCAGTCACACACTCATGGTCCAAATGCATATCACTGGAAGAAGGAAGCTATATTCTTAGAGAAATCCATGAAGGAGAATGCAGAGCTCATGAAGGCGCAGTCACTTTGTACAGAAAAGCAATGCTACAAGGCTTCTATTGGCCCACCATGAATAGAGATGCTGAAGAGATGGTTAAGAAATGCGACAAGTGTAAGAGGTTTGGGTCAATCATCAGAACCCCAGTCGTCCACCAGTAAACTATTGGAAGCCCTTGGCCTTTTATGATATGGGGAGTAGACATATTGGGACCTTTTTCCCAGCCAGAGGACAGGTGAAGTTTATAGTGGTAGTAGTTGACCATTTCACCAAATGGATAGAGGTACAGCCCATGAGCACCATAACGCGTCGGAAAATTCAGAAGTGGTTATCTAATGAAGTCATGAGCAGGTATTTTTGTATTTATGTTAAATTCGGGTAAAATCGAGACAAAACCACACACTAACATGTCACAGGTTCGGTACTCCACATGCCTTAGTCACAGACAACGGAAAGCAGTTTGACTGCGCCAGCTTTAGGGATTTCTGCACTGAGCTAGGAATTATCCTGAAGTTCTCCTCTATAGCACACCCGTAAACCAATGGACTAACAGAAGTCACAAATCACACCATCCTTTCTGGAATAAAGAAGAGGCTAGGAGACTTAAAAGGAAGATGGATTGATGAGCTCTATCACGTGATCTGGGCCTATCAAACCACCCCCAGAAAGGCAACAGGGGAAACACCATTTCGCCTCACGTACGGAACAGAGGCAATTCTCCCGGTGGAAATTGGTATGCCCACCCTAAGGGTCCAGGTCATAGACGAAGATCGCAACGAGGAGTCCCTGAGGCTATGCCTCGACCTCCATGAAGAAAGAAGGCATCAAGTAGCAATCCGAGCTGAAGCCTATCGCAGGCAGATGACTAGGTATCACAATGCCCGAGGCAAAGCAAGAAAATTTGAAGAAGAAGACTTAGTCCTAAAGAAATCAGAAATTGGTAGAGGAGCCGCCGGGGTTGGAAAGCTTGAAGCCAACTGGGACGGGCCATACCGAGTAGCAGCAGTAGTAGGGAAGGTAGCATACAGGATAGCTCACCTAGATGGAACCTCGTTACCCCGGACATGGAATGTTGAAAATCTGAAGATATATCTTCAGTAAACGATGTAACCACCATTCATGAATAAAGTTACCTCTTTTTCTCCATTTATTTTATTTTTAGTACTTATATAAATAACAAGCGTCACACCAAAGGTATTCGCTAGTATATGACGGTGTCACAGGAAGAAGTCGAACACTTAATCGAAATGCCAAAAGCGACGTAAACATATGACTCAATCAAAAGACTCAACAACCAACAAAAAAGAAAGTCACCAATACTTGAACATACGAGACATAAATTGTTTAGTTACCCAAAAGAATGGAGTCTACCATAAAAGACTCCCAAAGTACATACAAAATGCTACCTAACACGTAGCAAGAAACGAAAAGCAAAAACAAAAACGGCCAAACACACGGCCTATATATTTTCCTCTGGAAGGGTCGCTCCCTCCTTTGGACCAATTGCATTTCCTGCGGGAAGTGAAGTATCAACTGGGTCCACGTCACCTAACCCCTTGTCTGACACACTGGCCTCAGTCCCAGAGATAGGTCCTGTGGGAGATATGACTGTCTCATGCACAGCAGGAAATTCAGAAGAAGGCGTTAACTCCTTCTCATCAGCATCTTTAACATTCACCCCGGACTCTATTGCGTTAGTGGCCCCATCATTGACAACATCTGAAGGTAGAACGGGTGAAACAATCAGCCCCGCTTTCTTCGCAGCCACCTTAGCCGCAACACGCTGACCCAGCGCACGAAGGTCAATAGAAAAAAACTTGTTTATATCATACTCCGGGTAATCTGAACGCACAATCTTGATAACTGTGGAGCAAAAATCAGTCAGGCACCTGCTTATATACACATTAGCGTCTTGCTTGCTACTTTTCTATTCCTGAGACAACTTGTCGTAAGACAACCTCAGCTCCATCAGGGCATTCTCACAGTCAGAGACTTTCTTCTCCATAATCTTCAGACGATCCACAGCCGTCTGGTTCAGCTTCGATAGCCTGACTCTCTCCGCAGTCGCAGAAGCCCGAAGAGAGGCCATCTCTTTTTCATACTTCTGGCTCAATAATGCCATCTGATCCGTTGACGACGGATCAGAGCATTCCCTTGCAAAAGCTATCAAAAACACAATCAAAAGGGAGTTCAAGTACAAACAACTAAGCACATAATAAAAGGAGGAGAAGAAGAAAACGAAGAAAGAGCAGCCCAAACCTGAAGCAAAGTGGTATCAACTCGGTCGCAGACATCACCCTCTAAGGAATTTTTCCAGGATTCCATATCTTGAGAAAATTGAACGAACTGCGAGAATAAAGAGGCAATACCAGGCGAAGTCACAGTCACATTTTCCACGTTCTACTCCAGCCACTCCCTGGGATTGGGACAAGCATCCAAGTTAGTCTTCAAACGCTTGGCAGAGCCTTGTTTGGTTTTATCAAGACCGTCACAATTTTGTTTTGCAGAAGAAGTAGCAAGGACACTATCCATAGACTTCTCCAACTTCACCACAGGCTTGGGAGGAAGGGAAGTCGATGCAGGAACAGTCCCAATAATGACGGGGGCATTTTCATCAAAGGACAATTTCAACGAGTCAAGATAGTTATCACCCATGTCTGCACCCACCAAAAATAAACAAATCAAGAAGAGAATATACGCCAAACAAAAGAAAACAAGTCAAAACGACGTATACCCTGAGAAGTAGTCAAATCTACATAAGACGCAGTAGGAGAATTATGGAAAGACTGAGATAAGGTACCCTCACTCTCTAGAGGACCCTCAGTCACAGCACGGAGGGGCAACTCAAGATGAGGAAACGCTCGCAGAAGGTATTTATCTACTAAGTCACAGCAATAAAACATACAACTTTTGGCATCATCAACAAGAGAATCTATTACCTCCAACTCAGTGGTAGAAAGCGGGGAGAAAGAAAACGAGGCTGAATCATCAACCCACTCTGTAGGAAAATCAACAAAAGCATCATCATGACTGACGACGAAGACAGACCGCTGCCAACGCTTAGTGATCTTAGGAAGCCCTTCCACTACTCTCTTACCCCTATGAGCAACTAAACGAACATAAAATTCATTGTTGCGATGAGACACGAAGAATAGTTCACTAAGAAGACCTAGAGAGGGAACTAAGCCCCTATCATGAGACAACTCAATGAAACAACAAAGAATTCGAATGGCGTTAGGGTGAATTTGAACAAGAGGGACTTGATAATCCAAAATGAAATATTTGATCAGAGGATCTAAGGGAAAGCGCAAACCACAGCGCAACTGCTCTTTATAGACAATAACCTTCCCTTCACCAATGAAGGTATTAGCAACAACTCGGGAACCACACACAGAGAGGGAATATCTAAGAGGAATGCCATACTCCTCACGAAACTCAGTCAAAGCATCTTTATCAACGTTGGAGGTAAACATATTCAATGAATTCCTATGATCTACAGCCATACCAGATGAAGGAAGAGAAACGGAAGACCTAGTTCGAGGCATTGAGACAACTACACTACAAATAAAACAAGAAAAGAAGAATTTACCTGATAAAATGAAGAAAACACCCAAAGCTAGGAGGAAATGGAGTCGAAGCAAGATCAGGATCAGAGAGAAAATGAAGAGGAAGCAATTAAAAAAGGAAAAAGAAATGAGAAAGGAAGCATTTAAAGAAGAAGCAACCAGAGAACCGTTAAGCGGTTACCTACGCGAAACGTGGCGATAGGGCGAAAGTCTAGGGAATTTTGAAAAATTGAAATTTTGAAATTTCAAAAACTAAACCGACTTTTTAACGCCTGAACAAAGTCGACGAATTTGGCCCAAGAATGCTCCTTCCAGAAGCAGGTGGGTCGGGAACCAAGCCCAACAGGCAGCTACACCAACAAGCAATTACACAAACAGAGCATAAATACTTGAAGAATTATTTTTCGGGAGGGACTAATGATGGATAAATGACCAGAACAAAGGACAAGACTCACAACAACGACTCTGGGCATGAACCCAGAGACTGATCTAGCTATGTCCCTGACCCAGTACGCAGCTATAACTGCTGATATATCAGGATAACGCCGAAATCCCTTGAAATCAGGGATAAAGGCAAATCTCAACAAAGAGATAACCGAAACCAACAGAGAAACAATCATACTATGATACAAAGATCATGAAATGTATATAAAGGAGAGGGCTAAGTGATAGGAGTAAAATACTCCTATATTTAGAGTGCTTTTCCGCATGCTTTCATATATTTTCACCTCGCTTTTCTATGATAATGTATACCTTATAGCGTGTGTGTGTGTTTTAGGAAATCGAGAGCATTGTGGAGTGTTTTAAGACCAAAAGAGTGAAGAATCGTCAAATTCAGAAAAGGGCGAAGTCTTGAAGCAAAGAGACGCTGAAATAACATTTTAGAATCTGACCCCGCTGCACTCATTGATGAATTTGGACTAGTTCGAGGCTTCAAACGAGTTTGTGTTCTTCACAAGAAATAAAGTAGACATCCTAAGCTTTTCAGAGGTTTAAAAACCAACTCATTTTGACGTTTCTACACCGAGTTATGAAATTTTGAAATTCATGGTTGTGCAGTGGAAAGTGTGTCTCGATTCGAGACAACCAACTTAAGATGGTGTCTCGAATCGAGACACAAAGAAATTAGAAGCAGAATTGTGCTTCACTTGTGTCTCGATTCGAGACATACTCCTTTAGTTGATTGTCTCGAATCGAGACAAGAGCAAATAAGGAATCTCAGCACAAAACAAAGACACATGGCTTGAAGTCCACTTCCCCAATTTGGCCAAGCACCCTTTTTCATAGTTGTCTCCTATTTCCTCATTTGTAAACACTATATAAACACTTTTATCTCTTTTTTTAGGTTAAGTGTGATTTGATAGTAAGTAGTAGTCACCTTCAATTATTGTAAAACACTTTCCTCTCTAGCTTTTAGTTGTAGTAATAGCTTTTAGTTGTAGTTCTTATTGTTCTTACTATTTGTAGTAATATATCATCATAGTTCTTAGTGTTCTTCAAGTTTATTCCCAGATTTTGCTACTTTGGGAAAGTTAGTCAATACAAGTATTAGTTTATTTATTGAAACTTCATTATCTTGTTCATGCTTTTAATGTTCATTTATTATTCCAAGGTACTTATTCTCTAGTCTATGCTTAATCTTTGTTATTGTTTAATTAGTTGTGTTGTGATGATAATTAGTGGCTAGACCCTTTATTTAGGGGTTGTTATGATTGCCTTGTTTGATTAGCTAGGTGATTAGGGTTAGGGTTTTGGATTAAGATGGTTGTTGTGCTCCTTGGACCTAGTGCTTAGATTAAAGTGATCTCTTAATCTATGATTTGTGATTTAATTAGGAGGGCGAGAGTTAACTAATTAAATTATACCTAGGGGAGTACAAGCTTGAGACTTAGGTGCACTAGCGTGGCCTAGGGCTAATTTGGTTATGTAGTTTGCTTATTAATTGGCTTGATTGATTCGATCGAAATCTATGAGCACGAGAGTGGATTAGATTTCAGTGTTTTAATCAAGTTTGATTCTCCGCTTCCGGCTCGAGAGAGCGGAAGTGATTCCCTAGAATAGCTTGACTCGGCCTAAGATCTAATCACCTTGACCCGAACTCCCTAGTTATTGTTAGTAGTATGTGCCCTAGGGGTTTAACCAAGAGAGGATTTATCACTCCGGATGAACGGAGAAAAGATTCTATGCTATCTCAAATTGTTCTTGATGGATGATAAAACCTGCGCGGGTGTATATGACTTACTTAGAAAGTTGTTTCTAGTGGAAGTCATATTTATCAAGAATAAGAACTGAGATGAGGTCATATGATTAAGACAAACAGTGTTTGACTTAACCGTGACACTAGTCGAGATCGGAATCTTAGATGAAGGGAATTTTGAGTGTACGGTAATTATGAACATTGGTTCATAAAGAATGCATCGAAACATTCATATCTATTTGGGGGTCGTGATATGTTGCTAGACGTCACTCACGATCTACGAGAATTAATAATTAATGGGATTTAATTATTTAATATAAGAAAGGTGTTTCTTATGACTCTCGTTGCCATATAGATGTGAACCTAGTTAGTCACACACAATAGGGTGTGTAACCGATTGAGTTTACGAGAGATCGATTTCATATAGATACTAGCATATCTCGGAAATTGATCTAAGATGAAAAACAAGTATAAATTAGGGACTAATTTGTAAGAGTTATAAATTAGTCGGCACCTAATTGTATTTTATCCAAGTTAATGTGATGATGTCATGTGATGATGTCACGATGATGTCATGTGATGATGTCACGATGATGTCATGTGATGATGTCACGATGATGTCATGTGATGATGTCACGATGATGTCATATGATGATGTCACGTGATGATGTCATGTATGTCTCTGTGTGTGACACCTAGCATCCGACGTGTCAGAAGGTGGCAACACCTATGCTTAATGTGTGACACCTAGCATGTGATGTGTCAGATGGTGGCAACACCTATGCTTGGTGTGTGACACCTAGCATGTGAGGTGTCGAATGGTGGCAACACCTTTGCTTGGTGTGTGACACCTAGCATGTGAGGTGTTGCATTCTTAAGCAAAGCTCTACCCTATAAATAGAGGTTGCCTTTGCTCATTCTAAACACACCACACTTAAGAGAGCATATTTGAAGGAGTTCAAGTAGTCATCAATCACAGAAAATCTTGGAGAAAGTTTTTCATACATCCCAGCAAAGACGTAATCGAGGCGAGAGTTTGAGCTTAGGGTTGCTCGGCAAGAGAAACTCTTGCAGATTACTTCAAGGCGAGGATTCAATCGGACGCATACTCGTGTGGACGAGCTTGAGGTCGCCGTACTATCGGGACTACAAGAATCGTTGGAGAATCGACATAGGTATTCTTCTTACGGTTTCTAGATGCGTGCTTTAATTACTAGATGATACGACGATCCATTTGTTATTGATATGATCAATTTCTGGATCCGAATTGTTGGAATTCCAATTTTGAATTGAAATATACGATTCGGACCCTCACGTCCCGCTGCGCCAACAGTGGTATCAGAGCAAAGGATAATGTGCATGGAGATGCAACACATGGAGATGTGTCGATTATCCAATTCTAGGGAACTCTCACTCATGATCGTGTGACGAAGTGAGGCTCTCCACCCTAGAGCGTATGTGATGCGTGCTTTGGTAGGTACATATGGATGTCACTCTATGAGATAGGATCGAGTCCATATTGGTCCACAACCTCACTATTGGCTGGGAGCCAACAGTGGTATCAGAGCCACCGTATCAGCAAGTATTAAAGCTTTACGATTGAATTCATGTATTAATAATCATGGACTTAGGAATTATTAATTGGCATGTAATTTATAATTCCGAGGGCTTAGGTCTTGTTTGCAAAAACGAGCAAACAGTATTGTGACAATTCTAGGGAACTCTCACTCATGATCGTGTGACGAAGTGAGGCTCTCCACCCTAGAGCGTATGTGATGCGTGCTTTGGTAGGTACATATGGATGTCACTCTATGAGATAGGATCGAGTCCATATTGGTCCACAACCTCACTATTGGCTGGGAGCCAACAGTGGTATCAGAGCAAAGGATAATGTGCATGGAGATGCAACACATGGAGATGTGTCGATTATCCAATTCTAGGGAACTCTCACTCATGATCGTGTGACAAAGTGAGGCTCTCCACCCTAGAGCGTATGTGATGCGTGCTTTGGTAGGTACATATGGATGTCACTCTATGAGATAGGATCGAGTCCATATTGGTCCACAACCTCACTATTGGCTGGGAGCCAACAGTGGTATCAGAGCCACCGTATCAGCAAGTATTAAAGCTTTACGATTGAATGCATGTATTAATAATCATGGACTTAGGAATTATTAATTGGCATGTAATTTATAATTCCGAGGGCTTAGGTCTTGTTTGCAAAAACGAGCAAACAGTATTGTGACATTAATTACATTTGATTAAATTCTGTCTAGGAGATTGGTACTTAAGTGGTCCGCTCGTGACCCTCCAATCTATCCTGGGAATTTTTCTAATGTGATTATTTAACGCAATACGTGACTCGCTTGTGCATTATGTTGTCGTCAACAAAACATGCGGAACAAATAATAGTTTGCTCATTCTTTTGTGGCTAAAGAATGAGACCTAGGAAGTCCATGATCATACATGTGTGATTGCATGATTCATTTTAGCTTTAATATGTATGAGATGCATGCTAATATGTGTTGTGGGCTTAGTGAGACCGGAATAACTTAAAACCCTAAGAAATCTTCCTAAAAGTAAAAGGATTAAGTTTATATTGATTAATCATTAAATTGATTTATCAATGGCTCTCCATTGGAGCAATAAACTAACACGCTTTGAGTTATCATCTTGTCGGCTATGGATACATAGGGTTGAGATGATATCGTCAAGAGATGTTGTCGAGTTTATTGTTAAGCATGCGATGTTGCGGGTGTAGTCGATATAATATACGGCGAGAAAGGCAATTAGGCGTACCTGAGTCGTATATTATTCAAATCGATACATCTTAGTTGATTCAATGGGTTAAACTTAACTAATGTGGAAACCCAAGAATAGCATTAAGTACTTGAGGGTGAAAGCATTAGGAGCCGGAAATGATTGAACCTCATATGAGATATGATGAACAAGTAGTTGTTCACTTATATATCATTTTGATCCCAAGAATAGCATTAAGTACTTGAGGGAAAGATAAATGAGTATAAGAATTCAATCACCCGCTTGAAATCTTTTCCAACAAAGATTCACGTTTCCTATTTTGGAAGTGTAGGATTCGAAAAAGATAGTGGGAGGCCATTTTGATAGAGACCAAATCATTATGGTTAAATATACAAAATAACACGAATACTAATTAGAGATTTTTGCTATCTAAAGGATAATAAGATTAAATAGAATCCTTTTAAGTGACATTCACGATAGTAATCGGCTAGTGGTTTAAAACCATTTTTTGATTGATTAAGATATTTAGATGCCTCCAAGGCTTTTGCGAAAAAGAAATGCACATTGGTTAACAAAGAAAAGTGTTTTCGTTTGTTAAGATGTAGGACAATATAAGTCATTGCCGGAAATATTTGGAATATTTGAAAGGCGGTTCGGTCAATAAAAGAAAGTGTTTCTTTTGTCAAACCGAAAGACATTGAAATGGAAATTGCATTAAGTATTGTGAATACTTAAAGGGCAATGACTGGAGGAACAACTCCATCAAGAACATGTGTCTATCTCATGTTCCAATGTCAATTGCTCATTTAAAAGCTTGGGTATTGAATACCGATGCTCATTCTCACATTTGTTTATCTTTTATGGATTTAGTAAAAGTGAGAAAGAAAGGAAAAAGATGAAATAATCTTAAATCTCGGGAATGACGCAAGCGTTGTGACAAGAGCTATAGGTTCAACTTCAATTTTCTTAAATAAACATAAGTTGTACTTAAACAAGATTTTTGTACTTACCCAATATACATAGGAATATCATGTCCGAATTTGTATGACAAATTTGGTAGTTGATTTTCTATTTACAAAGGATGTTTGTAGTATTATGTTTGATAATACGGAGTTGGGTATGGATGTACAAAATGTTCTTTATGACTTGAATAAAGATGTTTAATGCAAAAGATGTTTTGAAAATAAATACCATAAGTTATCAAACTTTTAAACAACTTTGGTACTTATGATTAGGGCATATTGCAAAAGATAGACATAACAAGTCAGATAGGATGGGAATCTTGAGCAATCAAGATTTTGCATCGCTTCCGATTTGTGAGTCGTATCTTAAAGGCAAAATGACCTGGTCATTCGTTGTGGGACAAAGTGGTAGAGCCAAAGCCGTTTAAGAGATCATACATAGTGATGTATATGGTATGTTTAAAGAAACGGACCAAGGTAGATACTTATACTTCATTTTCTACATCGATGATTTATCACGATATAGTTAAGTTTGTCTTATGAAGAACAAACATGAAAATTTTGAAATGTTCAAATGACTTCAAGAATGAAGTAGAAAACCAAATTGGAAAAAGTATTAAAACATTACGATGTGATCGAAAAGGGAAGAATACTTGAGTATAGAATTTGGTACGTTCCTAAAAGGAATGTGGTATTATTTTTCAACTTACTCCTTGGGAACACCATGGTTGAATGGTGTGTCTGTCAAGAAGGAAATATCGTACAATGTGGGACATCATACGATAAATAGTGGGCTATATACTGATTTATCCATCTCGTTATGGAGTCATGCACTTCTTACCGCAAATAAAATTCTAAATTAAATTCCAACTAAATTTGCACCATAGATACCTTATGAGATATGGTATGGAATCAAGTCTTAAGGATGTTAAGATTTGAGGGTGTTCGGAACATATCAGGAAACTAATATCCGATAAATTTGGAATCAAAATCAATCATGGAAAGGTTATGTTGGATATCCTAAAGACAGTTTAGGATATTGTTTCTATATTCGAACCGAACAAACAATCGTTGGTTAATGGTGGTAGTCTTTCTTAATAAAGCGTTTATTCAAGAGGGACACTAAGAAAGGAATATAGAATTAGATGAGGAGTCATCTAGTTACCAAAAAAATAATGAATCAATGAAGATTGATCAAACCCACTAAAAGCCGGAGTTAGTAAAAGATGTATCTACATTAACAACTCGAAGATTAAGTAGAGTATCTCGTCCACCGTAGAGAGATGGTTTTCCCACATGATAAACAAGAGTTGTTTAGTCATGGAGTAAAAGATCAAGTGTTGATCCCTCTACTTATGAGGAAACTATATGTGATATAGATTCTTCAAAATTGGTTTGAAGGAATAAAATCTTAAATGGATTCCATATAAAGAAACCAAATTTTAGGAGCTAGTTGATCCATCCAAAGGTATTATACCAATAAGGTTTAAATGGATCTTCAAGTGTAAAATTGGTACTAATGGAAAGGTGGAGACATTTAAAGCAAGGCTTATTGCAAAAGAGTTTTGCTAGAGGCAAGAAGTTGTATTGTGAATACACTTTATCGCCGGTAGCCATGCTTAAGTCCATCAAGATTTTTCTTACCAAGGCTACACATTCAGATTTTGTGGTTGGACATATGGATGTAAGAACCACATTCCTTAATGGTTAAATTAAGGAGTATATCTATATGGAACAAGCCGAGGATTTTGAATCCGAAGAAGGTTCCGAGGCGTGTAAGCTAAAATGATCCCTAGTGGATGGAAACAAATCTTCGAGATTCGTCGTCTTGATAAAGCCGTAAGGAGTTACGAATTTATTAAAAACGATGATAAACCCAATGTTTACAAGAAGGTTAGTGGGAGCAGACTCACTTTCATGATCTTGTATGTAGATAACTTATTACTAATATATAATAATATCGGAATGTTAACTTTTGTAAAACTTTGGTTTATCTAATACGTACTCCATCAAAGACCACAGAGAGGTAGCCTAAATTCTCAGTATTAGACTCTATAGAGATAGATCTAAGAGAATAATTGGTTTCTCCTAAAGGCTCTTCTTAGAAAAGATATTGAAGTAGTTCAATATGGAAGTTCTAAGAGAGGATTGATACTAGTTAGGCATAAAATAAATCTTTCAAAGGGAGTGTCTTCCGAAACTTCTGAAGAAAGAAACAATCTAGCAAAGATACCATAAGCTTCGGCAATTGGTAGTGTGAGGTATGTGTTGCCACATACAAAGCTAGAAATTGTCTATGCGGTTAGTGGGACTAATCGGTTTTAATCCAATCTATGTTGAGAACATTAGATGGATGTTAAAGGTATCTTTAAGTACTTTTATAGAACTAAAGATATGGTATTAACAAATGGAGAACGAGATTTTTAAGTAGACCGTTTTACAGATTTTGATTAATAATCAGATATGGATAATAGAGAGTCTATCTCCAGATTCATATTTATCTATAATGAAGGAGTAGTGAGCTAGAAGTGTTCTAAGCAAGAATAAACTCCATATTTCATTATAGAAGCCGAGTATATTATGGCATGAGATGTTGTATAGAAGGTGTTTGGATAAAATAGTTCTTAATAGAACCAAGTACGGTTTCTTCCATTAAGTCGACAGTTCCTCTTTTCTGCGACCACAATGGTGCTACTGCCATAGCAAAGGAAACTGGGTCTCACAACTTATCCGAACATAAGGAAAGGCATTATCATATTATCTAAAGAAATTGTTGGAAAGAGAAAATTATTTCTCTAAAAGATAGCATCAGCCAATAACACGGCTGACCCACTGACAAAGCCCATGACTTAGAGTCATTAAGATTTACATCTTATAAAGATGGGGCTTAGATATAGTTGCCAATGACACTAGTGCAAGTGGGAGATTGTTAGTAGTATGTGCCCTAGGGCCATTTGATCATGTATATTTGTAGAACTAATCCCAATGGCAAAGATATATATGTTCTAATTGAACTAAGTGTCTCATCAACTAAGTGTTCATTTATTACGTATTGTCCTTATCACATTGTGGTAGAATCTATTCTTAAGGTGTTAAGAATATGAGTTACAGATTTTATTATACATGTGATCTAAATAACAGTTCATGACCGATGGGGTCCTACGAATAAGGGCATCGTATTATCCCGGAAAGATTGTCACCTCTGTTTATTCTCCTGATTAGTAAGGAGTTACTAATTATAGGAAGTAGTGAGTCTCATACTACTTGATGGAGATCAGGATAAACATGTGGACACTCAAGATGTTGAGTGGGTCGAACAAGTGACGCTAGATGACTTATACATGGTATTTCATCAAAGTCAATTTAATGTCATCTAGTTCATAATTGTACATATGTCCTTTGACTTGCGGTGACACTATCTTGTATATAGGTGATTAGAGTTTGATACTCCTTATCCCTAGATCTTTCATGAGCTAGGGTCGCGGGATGTGTTGGCTCTAGTTAGTTGTATATAGAGATAGGGGTTTAACCAAGAGAGGATTTATAACTCCGGATGAACGGAGAAAAGATTCTATGCTATCTCAAATTGTTCTTGATGGATGATAAAACCTGCGCGGGTGTATATGACTTACTTAGAAAGTTGTTTCTAGTGGAAGTCATATTTATCAAGAATAAGAACTGAGATGAGGTCATATGATTAAGACAAACAGTGTTTGACTTAACCGTGACACTAGTCGAGATCGGAATCTTAGATGAAGGGAATTTTGAGTGTACGGTAATTATGAACATTGGTTCATAAAGAATGCATCGAAACATTCATATCTATTTGGGGGTCGTGATATGTTGCTAGACGTCACTCACGATCTACGAGAATTAATAATTAATGGGATTTAATTATTTAATATAAGAAAGGTGTTTCTTATGACTCTCGTTGCCATATAGATGTGAACCTAGTTAGTCACATACAATAGGGTGTGTAACCGATTGAGTTTACGAGAGATCGATTTCATATAGATACTAGCATATCTCGGAAATTAATCTAAGATGAAAAACAAGTATAAATTAGGGACTAATTTGTAAGAGTTATAAATTAGTCGGCACCTAATTGTATTTTATCCAAGTTAATGTGATGATGTCATGTGATGATGTCACGATGATGTCATGTGATGATGTCACGATGATGTCATGTGATGATGTCACGATGATGTCATGTGATGATGTCACGATGATGTCATGTGATGATGTCACGATGATGTCATGTGATGATGTCACGATGATGTCATATGATGATGTCACGTGATGATGTCATGTATGTCTCTGTGTGTGACACCTAGCATCCGACGTGTCAGAAGGTGGCAACACCTATGCTTGATGTGTGACACCTAGCATGTGATGTGTCAGATGGTGGCAACACCTATGCTTGGTGTGTGACACCTAGCATGTGAGGTGTCGAATGGTGGCAACACCTTTGCTTGGTGTGTGACACCTAGCATGTGAGGTGTTGCATTCTTAAGCAAAGCTCTACCCTATAAATAGAGGTTGCCTTTGCTCATTCTAAGCACACCACACTTAAGAGAGCATATTTGAAGGAGTTCAAGTAGTCATCAATCACAGAAAAGCTTGGAGAAAGTTTTTCATACATCCCAGCAAAGACGTAATCGAGGCGAGAGTTTGAGCTTAGGGTTGCTCGGCAAGAGAAACTCTTGCAGATTACTTCAAGGCGAGGATTCAATCGGACGCATACTCGTGTGGACGAGCTTGAGGTCGCCGTACTATCGGGACTACAAGAATCGTTGGAGAATCGACATAGGTATTCTTCTTACGGTTTCTAGATGCGTGCTTTAATTACTAGATGATACGATGATCCATTTGTTATTGATATGATCAATTTCTGGATCCGAATTGTTGGAATTCCAATTTTGAATTGAAATATACGATTCGGACCCTCACGTCCCGCTGCGCCAACAGTTATTACTTTGGCATGACTAGCAACCTCTAAGCTTTTACTCTTATTGATTTAAATCTCGTGTTAATTAGTTGATTGTTTAGTTAATTGTTTTAGTTAAGTAGCGTGTTTAATTAATAGTTTGTTTGTGTGTTCCTTTTAATTGAAACCAAAACCAATCTTTATATTGCTTTCCGAATTGAATTTCACAATCAATTTCGTTCACTTTAAACCTCTAGTCCTTGTGGGTTCGACAACCCGGACTTAAAGTCCACTTTATTACGAGTTGGCTTTTTGCTAACACTAAGCTAGGTGAATTTCATATTCAATTCTCATAATTACTCTCACTGAGACCCATCAGAGACTAACTTAGGCATCGGAGGGTGTTCGAGCCAACACCGGCTCGAATCATTCTAACTTGTTGATCTTGACAGGTGGGAGCTTAGCGACAACAGTAACAAAGACGATCATCAAAACCATCAGTTTCTTTGTAGAATAGAAAATGAACTAGGGTCGGAACTTAGGTATTTAAGTAGGTCGAAATAGGTTAGAACGGAAGACGAAAGTGCTCCTCTAAGACGGAATGGCTGTTCTCGAACGAGACCAGCAATTTAAGGCTGGGTCTCGTTCGAGAACCCTGGTCTCGTACGAGACCAGGCCCAAAATTCATGGGTCTCGTACGAGACCTTATAGTCTCGTACGAGACCTTATAGTCTCGTACGAGACTCACCTTTTGAATCAGGTCTCTTTTGAGACCTGATTCGAAAGGTGTGGTTCAACCCTTTTGGTTGAACCACAAATCAAACTGAAGTATCTTCAAACTCAAATTAGTCACGAATCGAACCACAAAACCCGAAACGACCAGAAAACTACCGGAAAGATTAAAAAAAATTAAAATTTTACGAGATATTACGTCAGGCACCCCAAGGTACGATGCGCGTGCCTTACGCTAACATGTCGCTTATAGTAGCTATGGTTTGACCAATAAAGCAAACCATTATAATATAGACGTGTCGTATGAACGATAGATTGTTATCATGTAGAGGATGCACTAGGAAAAGAAGAACCTAGGTGCATAACCTAAGATATTCCTTAAAAAGGAAACAGAATATAGAGAATACACATTGAACATATATTAAAAGAGTTCGACATACTCTACAAAATGTCTAATATGCACAAATAAACTAAGTTATGCCCTTAACATAGCTTGTTAGTGTATGATGGACAAATAGAAAACAAGAATTAAGTACATCAATAAGATCGATGATGAAGCCATAATAAAGAAAAGATAAATGTCACAAAGGATCCGGTTTGAGTTAACTTATGATATTTTACAAAAGAAATAAAGCTTTGAAATTTCTTTTGAAAGTATAATTGTGTGCAGACCCCGCATCTAGTATGCCATAGGAAGCATAAAATATTTGCTTGGAAATATACTGCAGTATCAGCATATATGTATAGATATTTTGATATAAAACCGTAGTTTTACAAATCATACATCATACATTGTTGATACGGGCAATAAAAGATTTGAAATAGCAACTCTTTAGTGATGAGAGGTGTCATCACTCTGATGTACAATTAATTATACAAAACTTTTGAAACAATATGATTGAAATTGTATTTGATTGGGGAAAGAAAACGTTTGAAAGTGCGGGCTGCCAAATTCAAATTGATTTGAAATGTAAGAAAACTAGATGGAAATTCGTGTGACATCAATACTAAACTACAATGAAATAACAAATGTAAAGTAACATAGAGGTTGTATAAGTATGGTTTGATAGTGAATATAGTCCACATCTCATAAGTGAAACTTATGAAGATGATAACCATATAAGATGAAAAAAATCACCTCGAGGATGAGAGGTGCAATGATCGTTAGATAACGAGATCAAAGTATACAATTAAGGACATCGACACCAAGATGTATGATCGGTATAGATTATGTGCACGATGGTATGAACTCCCGAAACGCGTACACAAACCCTAAAAGGAAACAAGGTTATAGCTTGGTAGCGCTTAGAAGAAGCAGATGAAGTAAACGACTGTTAAGGCTACTGAGCCATATAGACATCGAAGGATGTAAAGAAATGGGGAGTAAAGACTCAACATAGGAGTTGAGCTACAGCACGAAGATGCTGAAAAATGAATCAAAATAAGGAACGATACGAAAGGATAACCATAAGGAATAAGAACTTGAAGTAAGATGCCTACAGAAAGGCACTTAAGTATATGGATGCATAAGAGTCAAAGATAGGCAAAGAATATGAAGAGATCGATTAAGATAATCGACATAGAGGAGGTTTAAACAGCCTAAGTATGTGGGGTAACACTCAATAAATGTAATTGAGGAAATGAATTAAGAACGCTACACGGAAAGTAACAAGAGGGGATAAGAGCGATCAAACTCTATGTAGTCAAAACACATGGAGTCAAGGAAGATAGAGTTGATTAGGAACAAGATCAATCTTACTGATAAATAAGATATCAGTGAAAGTGCGATAGACAGATATGCACATGACCAAGAGTGCAACACGTTGACAACCCGAAAGGAGTAAATTCCAATCCTCTAACGATAGTACAGAGGTGGAAGATGTTGAAGTAAGAAGTATAAAACGATAGAAAAATACGCTAGGATGATGATAAAAACCCAATTGGGAAATGGTAAAGAAGTTACCAATCCTATACCTACGAGGATTAAGGGATCCAGAGGTAATATGTATGATGAAATGAAAAGTATAAGGTAAATAAGAAACATAGTAAAGGAAAAGTGAGGAGTTCATTGGACACTGGTAAAGGATACTACCAGTCTGGTACAGAAAGTTAAAGATAAAGGATCAAGAGCTGAGGTATATTGTGAATAAGTACTTGATATATATCAAGTAATGCCAAGCAGGCATTCAACTTCATGAGTTCAGAAAATCATGAACTATATGACGAGTCAAAAAGGAAGAGACATTCATATTGACTATAAGACATGGATAAGGATATTAGACGAACGGCCTTATAAGTCTAACTATAAAGACAATAGTTAGTAAATGGATAATCAGAGTGTCGCAGTGGAAGCGAAGGAGGAAAAAACAATCAGATATGTGATTGAATACGAGAAAGAAAAGGAAACGTCAAGAAAAATGACGTCAGAATTCGATAAAATCGAAAGTCCATACGAAGCAAGGATGGAATAGAGATTCAACAAGAAGTAGTACACCCTAACGAATACAAGTTAGGACTACCATAAGATGTCAAGAGACAATTGAAAGAGGATCGATAGAACTATTATAGAATGATAGTCCATCATGAGTATGGGAAGAAGTAAAAGGGCATAAGACAAGGAAAGATCCTAATTAGAGATAAGGAATATGTGTTAAGTAATAACACATCACGAGATACGAATCTACGGACCAGTAAGCTTCGAGATACGGTAAAAGGTTAACCTTATACTCAACAAGAAGATAAACGTATAAGTGAATGCTTAAAGAGCTTAACAAAATGTCAAAAGTAGTTCGACTATAAATGAAAGTCGTAGACAAGGAGATAAGGTATGATAGTATGGAATATAATTAAGATAAAGACTATTTGAGTGCTTAGTTCATAGGCTCAGTAATTGCCTATGCAAGTGGTTAATGAAGAGCTCAAGAAGTGACTTATGGGCCGATTTTTGATGCTTTTGGGTTTCAATCTCAACCCGAAGCTCACATAGGAACTGTAAAGGACATCATGAACTATATGAATACAAGTTTTGTATAACAAATAAACGCTTTTGAATAAGATTGTGGACAAGATTAGGGTAAGTTGAAATCATAAGTTACTCAATTGGATTGCTTCAATTAAGCAAATATAATTTAATTAATACCAAAAGTTTTTGAAAAAAAGATCAAAGTAAGGGTCAAGGATGATACGACCCATATGATAGTAAAGGATGAGTGATGAATAGAGACTGACAAGTATCAACTCTAAGAAGAAAAAGGATATGAGCATAATAAGGCAAGGAATTAGTGGACGACGGGACTAAAGTTCCAACACGACAATAATCTTTGTCCTACCACTAGAAGGATCGTATATGAAGTAGCTACGCGCAAACTAAGAAGGTTCGTAAAAGGAGTTGTTATCTCTTCTACTATGAAAATTAAGGTATCGATAAAGTGGGAAGTAGTATCAGACATCTCTTTTGTACAACAACCACAGACAAAACAAGTAAATCAAAAGTCATCATACGAAGAAGCGTTAGCAGAGATTGTCAAGAGTAATAAAAACTGAGATATCGTTTGATGGAACCGTTAGATCGGGTATATATGGGAGGATGACATTCCTAAGAAAGCTGTCTAGAAGTTCACTATTGCGATCGTCGAACGGAGAACAAAACGACCATGTCATAAGAATATTGACGAAACATTTTGTGACGACCCAAAATCTCGAGCTGCGACCGGCGCTAGGGAATGAGAATGGTAGTTCCAAAACCCGTAGCAAGCCTTTAAAAATGCATATAAAGTTTTTGCAAAACATTCACAAAACCAAACATATATAAAAATGTTTTCATTAAAAGCTTTGAAATCTTGACGTATGGAAACGTCTACTCAAAACCTGAAAACGTTACTTAGGAACCTCAGTCTTACTATGTGATATCTCATATACCAGCACAGCACGTTCACGCTTATACAAATCACAAATCATATTACAACCAATTCCATTCATAGGTAATTGGTACAGAAATCTAACGGTTAAAACATAGTTTTGATAAACTATGAAAGTACATATATAGTATATCAGAGTTTGCACAAAATCTTTAAAACCGTTTGACAGACTATCCATACCAACTAGACTAGGACCTGAGTGCCTGAAGCACTACTGATCAACTCCTCTTTACCGCACTTAAAGACTTTCGGAACAAGAATGGAAGTCTGCCAGTTCAGATATTTTCACCTCACTGTGAGGTGGTGGGGGTGAGTCGTCACAGAGTGCATTCATTAGTTTACATCAAAGTATTTATAAAACATTTCAAAATCATGTATATTTCAGTCAATGGAATGCATCCATGTATGAGTATCCGATTGAAACCCTAATCCTTGATTGTTGAGGATTCCAGATTGATTTCGCACAAGTATTTCGTTACTTGTACTACTTATGTTACGCAAACAAACAAATAAATAAATACACAAGCTCGGGATTATCCTACTCGGACAATTCCACCGAGTTACTCGGGATTATCCTACCAGGACAATGCCACCAAGTAACACAACATCCAACCTTTATACTTGATGGATACGCAGTTGACCCCAATGCATATAGTCAAACAAGAGCAGAAGACAGTAGACACCAAACAGTAGTCAGCAGACGCAGATTCTAACTGATAGGATCTCTAGTAATCCGGAAAGATTAGGATTGACCTAATCCCTATTTTCCAGTATGAGTCCGAATTAAACACAATCACAAGAAGATGACCTTGAGTCAATTACTGAGAAAGGATTCTATATAAATAGACCAAAGACCAAAGGTAAAACCCTAATTCATTCTCTTAAACTACGTCATTTATCTTTAAACCTTACAAGGTATTTGACTTAGGCATCGGAGTGTGGTCGGACACAACGTCCGACTCATTCTAACCTGTGTTCGTGATCTCAGGTTGACAAGAGAAGATCCTAAGAGAAGATCCTACCATTCGCAGAACCATCATTTGGCGCCGTCTGTGGGAAACGATTTGTTCTTTCCTAAAAATCAATCAATTTTGGTTCTACGAACTGAAACAAACTCATGGACAACCATGATGAACCACCACCACCTGGAGTCGAAGTCAGAGATAGAGAGATGGACGGAGGCAACAATCCAACTCTGTTAGCAAGAACAGACGGAATAGTCTTCCCCCTTCGCCCACCTCCGGCGGGAACTACGGGAACGACGGGTCCTTTGAGGACAAACACGGGAATCCCAGTGGGAATCGGAGCCGCAAGTACGGGCATCACACCACCGGTTTCCATACCCGGTTCAACAGCAGGGTTGATGGGCAGAGGAGCGCAACTACCCGGAACTAGTCAGGTATTTCCTCCTTGGAATTATTATACACCGCAAAACATGTATTATCCATCACCCCTGTATAATCAAAACGCAGCAAGCTGGCCGCAGGCGTATACCCCATGGGGTAGCCAGTACCACCAGAGATATCAAAGACCCACCGCACCGATCCCTTTTCCGTCCCTAGACGCAGAAGGAACCGTCACAGCGGTAACAGCTGGATACATTCCACCATATGTACCGCCAGGAGCCCAGCTACCACCGCTCTACCATGAGGCGGTGCTGAAGAGCTTTAACGACTTCCAAGATAGACTGATTGGAATCGCGAAGGAGAAAACGGTAGAAGCAGATAAAGCACCAGCTCAGAGAAAGCAACAATCGGAACCAATCCCAGGAGGGCGAGACAAAGACGCACGGAAAGATAAAGAAACGGCCCCCCGGCGTGTTCTCACTGCTCCACTCCCAGGAGACGTGAGAAAAGAAAAAGGGAGGAACGACGCACAGCAAGGCGAGAAAGCAAGGGATGGAGAAGTCGCGAAGAAGCAGAGAGAATACGTAGACCTGGAGAAGGAAGAAGGAGAAGGTAGACGGAGGGAACGAGACGCAGAAAGCCACTCTTCAAACAGAAGAAGAGCAGTTGGAGAAAAGAACACTCTGGATGAGAAGATTAAGCATGCAATGAGGAAGTACCAGAAGGATAGCTATGAAGACGATGAAGGAGGAGATGATTTTTCACCACTGAAAAGGGAGGTATTAGACGTGAGATTCCCTTCTCGTTTCAAACTACCTGCGTTCGAGCCCTTCGATGGGACCGGAGACCCAAAGAGCCATATCTCAAAATTCAAGACGATAATGTTACTTCAAGATGTTTCAGATCCGATGCTGTGCAGAGTATTCCCGGCCACCCTCAAGGGATCAGCGCAGAAATGGTACCTCGGACTGAAGTCCAATACCATCGGAACATTTGCAGAACTGGCAATGGCATTCAAAGGGCGTTTCCGCACAAACATCCCGCTGCAGAAGAACTCAAGTGACTTACGGAAGTGCCGACAAGGTGAAGGCGAGACGTTGAAGAACTTTGTAGAAAGATTCAATAAAGAAGCAGTCCAGATAGAGCACCTAAACCATGATACAGCCATAGAAGCCATGAAGATGGGAACTAGGTTCGAACGATTGAGAGACAAGATCTTAATGAAAAAGCCTTCCACTTTCCAAGAATTGATGGCAATAGCACATAAGTATGTAGAACTGGATGAAGCAAGAAGAACGCCGACAAAACAGTATGAGGAGGACAAACCAGAGAGATACCGCAGTAGAGGAGGAGACGACAGGGCACAGAGATTTGGAAGAGGAAACAAGCCATTTGACTTCACACCTTTGAATAGAGCACCAATGGAAATATTCAGCTGGATGAAGAACAATAGAGTCATGTACAATGCACCCAGGAAGCTACACCCAGACAAAGAGAGAGACAAGAGCAAGTATTGCAGATTCCATGAAGGATATGGCCACGACACAGATAGATGCTGGGACTTGAAGCGGGAGATAGAACAGCTGATCCAGTCAGGAGTGTTAAAGAAGTTTGTACGGACAGAAGGAAGTGCAGAAAAAAGGAAACCGGAACATATGGAAAAAGAAGAGTCAAACAAAAGATTCAAAGAACCTATGGGCGTGATCAACATGATAGAAGGAGGGGAACCCTATTCGAAGGCACAGAAGAAGAAGATACGTAAGGGCGTGTACTCGATAAGCACTAAAGCATCCGCAGAGGAGCTGCCGTTAGTCACCTTTGGACCAGAAGATGGAAGACATGTGCAGGAACCGCACAACGATGCGCTAATAATCAAAGCATTGATTAACAATTTTAGAGTAATGAGGATCCTGGTGGACGAAGGAAGCGCAGTTAATCTCCTTACCTTGCAAGTCTTCAGGGGGATAAGGGGATCAGTAACGGATCTCAGACAGGTTTCCGTGCCGTTGGTTGGCTTAGGAGGAAAGCCTATCAGACCGGAAGGGATGGTAGAGCTGGAGATAATTCTGGGAGAAGCAGAAGAAGGGCCACTGAAGACCATGACAGCAGTTTTCAACGTGGTGGATATCCCTTTGGCATACAACGCCATTTTGGGAAGACCTTTCCTATACCAGTGTGGTGCGGTAACCAACATCAGATGGCTGACACTTAAAATTCCGGACGAAGAAGGGATAGTAACTGTAAAAGGAAGCCAGTTAGCCGCACGAGAATGCAACTTGATCACTGAAGAAAAAGGCGAAAGTTTGAACATCGAAGCGTTCCCTGAAGATCCAGAAGAAGAAGAAGGAGATAGGAACGCCCCAGTGGGCAACATGAGGGAATTCCAAATTACCCATAAGAAAACAGTGATGATCGGGACAGAAATACCAGAGGCTGTGGCCGTAGAAATCAAGAGTGTATTACAGAAGAACGGAGACACCTTTGCCGCAGAGGCCTCAGAAGTGGTAGGAATTGACCCAGCGATAGCTTCCCATAAATTGATTGTTTATAAAAATGCCAAACCAGTAGTGCAGAAGAAGAGACGTTTCGCAGAAGATCGAAGGAAGGTCATAGAGGAAGAAGTCAGGAAGTTGGAGGCAGCCAAGTTTATAAGGGAGGTGATGTACCCGGAATGGGTTGCTAACGTCGTCTTGGTGAAAAAAGCAAATGGAGGATACCGCATGTGCGTAGATTTCACGGATTTAAACAAAGCATGCCCAAAGGGCAGCTATCCGCTGCCGAATATTGATCAGCTGGTAGATTCAACAGCGTGCTATCAGCTGTATAGTCTCGCAGACGCTAAACAGGGTTATCATCAGATACCAATGAACGAAGCAGATCAGGAGAAGACAGCTTTTACTACCGACTTGGGAACGTATTGTTACAACGTCATGCCATTTGGGCTGAAGAACGCTGGAGCAACGTACCAACGACTGGTGAACTTCATGTTTAAGGATCAACTAGGAAGGAACATAGAGGTCTATGTGGACGACTTGATCATAAAAAGCAGCACACCCGAAGAGCACGCCAAGGACCTGGAAGAAACCTTTGCGGCACTGAATAAATTTAACATGAAGTTAAATCCGGAGAAGTGCGCGTTCGGCATTAAAGCCGGGAAGTTCCTGGGGTACTTAGTGAGTCAGAGAGGCATAGAGGCGAACCCAGAAAAGATTCAAGCCATCCTAGACATGGTAGCACCGCGAAGTATCAGAGAAGTCCAAAAACTAAATGGACGGGTAACAGCGTTGGGGCGATTTGTCTCTTCGTCGGCAAAGAGATGTCTCCCCTTTTTCAAGCAATTGCGCAACATGAAGAAGTTCGAATGGAATGATGAATGTCAGAAAGCTTTCGAGGAATTGAAAGTCTTTTTAACCAGCCCACCGTTACTCAGTCGCCCAAAAGCAGGAGAAATTCTGTACCTGTACCTGTCAGCAGGTAAAGAAACGATCGCGTCAGTACTAGTAAGAGAGGAAGAAGAAGAGCAGCTGCCTATTTACTACTCCAGCAGAACGTTGAAATGCGCAGAGTTAAATTACCCGACAATTGACAAGTTGGCATTAATGGTGGTAGTAGCAGCGAAGAAGCTACGGCCATATTTTCAAGGGCATACGGTTATCATACGCACTAACCAACCTCTGAGGAAGGCATTACAGAGACCAGAAACTTCGGGAAGGATGGTCAGCTGGTCCGTCCAGTTAGGAGAACATGATATAAGATATGAGCCAAGGAAAACGTTGAAGGCGCAAGCACTCGCAAACTTTGTGGTAGAGATGACGGAGAAACCAGACACTGAAGAACCCAGAGAAGCAGTCACTTGGAATCTCTATGTAGATGGAGCATCTAACGACCTCGGAGCGGGAGCAGGCGTTGTCTTAGAGGGACCAATGGGAATAACAATCGAGTATGCAGTACATTTGACGTTCAAAGCAACGAATAACGTGGCAGGTATGGTATCAATCTATCATTCAAATATACATACCATCTATTGCAATAAACTAATAATACTGCAGAATACGAAGCTCTCATAACAGGACTGTCAATTGCGAAAGCAATGAAAACCGAAGTCCTACGAGTCCATAGCGATTCCCAGTTAGTCACAGGACAAATAGGAGGACAGTTCCAAGCAAAAGAGGCAAAGATGGCGAAATATATGGAGAAAGCGAAAGAACTCTTGAATGACATAGAGAGATTTGGAGGAGAATGGGAAATCTGCCCCATACCCAGAGAAGAGAACGCAGCCGCGGACGCAATCGCCAAGGCAGCAGCCGCAAAGAACCAGCATTTCATGGAGATGAAAATGACAGAGGAGCGTTCGACTTCTTCCGTAGATACGGAGGAGGAAGTGTTACCTATAGAAGAGGTAGACACTTGGATGCAGAAACTATTGGCATACCTGACAGAAGGCATTCTACCAGAGCAAACAGCTGAAGCCGCAAAAGTAGTTCGACAGTCAGCGTCATATTCAGTCCTAGAAGGAGTACTCTACAGGGCATCAGCTACGCACCCATGGTCTCGATGCCTGACCAAGACAAAGGGTCTATACGTTCTGCAGGAAATCCATGAGGGGATCTGCGGAGCCCATGAGGCGTCAGCAGCCCTAGTTAGGAAAGCATCCTTACAAGGATTCTACTGGCTATCAATGAAGAAGGACGCAGAAGACCTAGTGCTTAAATGTGACAAGTGTCAAAAGTTTGGCGCAGTAATACGAACACCCGCATCTGAGCAACACCCCATCGGTAGTCCATGGCCATTCATGACTTGGGGCGTAGATATAGTGGGACCCTTCCCCCCAGCGCGGGGACAAGTAAAGTTCATCGTAGTAGCCGTAGATCAATTCACCAAATGGGTGGAGGTTGAGCCAATGAAGACAATCACTACGGAGAAGATCCAAACTTGGCTATCAAGAGAAGTCATGGGAAGGTAAAACATTTTGTACTTTTTATCATATACTTGTATAAATTTGCACGTTGCTAATATAATTAGACAGGTTTGGCATACCACACTCCTTAGTCACCGACAACGGAAAGCAACTCGATTGCCGCAAGTTCAGAGCATACTGTGAAGGGTTGAACATAAAGCTGAAGTTCACCTCAGTAGCCCACCCGCAGACGAATGGACTTACAGAAGTAACCAACAGAACTATCCTCACAGGAATAAAGAAGAGACTCGATGATCTGAAGGGGACATGGATTGATGAACTGTACAAAGTCATTTGGGCGTACCGCACCACACCCAGAAAAGCCACCGGAGAAACTCCCTTCAGTCTGGTGTATGGCACAGAAGCTGTATTACCAGTAGAAATCGGCATGCCCTCACTAAGAGTTCAAGTTTTTGATGAAGAAAAGAATGAAGAATCCATGCGCTTATGTTTGGATCTGTTGGAAGAAAGAAGACACCAGACAGCAGTAAAAGCTGAAGCGTACCGGAGGCAGATGGCTAAATACCACAACGCTAAGGTGAAAAGTAGAAGCTTTATAGTAGGAGATTTGGTACTCCGAAAGGAAGAAATTGGTAAAGGAGCAGCAGGAGTTGGCAAGTTGGGAGCCAATTGGGATGGACCATTTCGGGTCGTAGAAGTAGTAGGTAAAGGGGCTTACAAAATCGCTCACTTAGAAGGGCAGATTCTCCCCCGAACCTGGAATATCAATGACATGAAGAAGTATTTCCAGTAGATGTAATTGCTACCATTTTGAAATTTTAATAAAGCATCGCATCTTTTTCTTTTAGCATAAAAAGCATCAGTACTTAAGAAAAATAGTAGTTCTCAAAATAGTGGGCCAGTTCAAATAAAACATAAGTGCCCCAAATGAAAGAAAGAACTAAGAAGTTTTTGTCCCAAAGACAGTTACAAAAAGAAAGCTAGCTTAACAGATATAAAAAACAGAAAGGCCTAACAGCCTAAGCAACTTCATCCTCTGAAGGGGCAGTCTCTTTAGCAGAAACACCATCCTCTTCAGCAGACGGCACCTTCTCCGCAACAGCTTCCACACGAAGAGTATCTTCTGGAACAGCATCAGCAGAACGCTCAACAGCAGCAGATGAATCAGCGGGTGGAAGTTCTTCAGGGTTCTCTCCTTCGATGTCATCTGTGCCCTTGATAACTGCAGTCTCGGAGGGAGGAGGTTTGTCAAAAGCCAACCCATCTTCAGAAGTCGAGGTAGCACCAGATGTGGATCGAGGGGTAAGCGGCGCAGAAGATGTCTTTTTGTCCACAGAAGCTTCCCCAGACAGCTTCTTCTTAGCAACCGTCTTCGCCATAACACGTTGACCCAACGCACGAAGGTCAATGGCCAAGAACTTCCCAATATCATAGTCAGGATAATCTTGACGAACCACCCCAACAGCGGTAGCACAGAAGTCGGTTAAACAACCAGAGATGTAGGCATTCACATATTTCCTATTTTCTTTTCGCTCAGACAACAACCTATCGCGAACCTTCTGCGCCTCCAGAAGAGAAGCATCGCGATCAGCAACTTTTCGCTCCAAAATCTTGCCCTTATCTACAACAGCTTGCAAGGCATTTTTTAACTTCTGCGTCTCCGCTTGAGTAGATCGTCGCAGAGAGGCAAGTTCTTATTCATGCTTTTCCAACAAATGGTTCTTCTGCTGACGCAGAACAGAAACACCTTGTACCACCTAAACGAACGGTATACAGGTCACGATGACAGAACAAGCAAAGTAAGAAGAAGGGAAGAAATTAACAAAGCATACTTACATGCATCAAAGAGGCATCAAACTTGTCAAAAATATCATCAGCGGGTATTTGCCTCCAAGCATCCATATCACCGTTCAACTGAAGAAATTGGGAATACAGACCAGATACATCCGCATCCTGAACGGACGCAGAGCCAAGATGCTCTTCAATCCAAACACGAGGATCAGGACATAATTCCAGGTCAAGCTTCCGGCGCTTCGCAGACCCCTGTTTCAACCGGGAAGAAGGCTCAGACACCTTCTTAAAGGAAACATCCCCTTTTCGCACAGGAGGCTTATTCAGCACAGTCCGCGAAGCAGACATCGTTTGAGAACCCCCGGAGACAGTAGGGGTAGAGGAAATAGGAGCAGACGCAGAAGGCGTTAGACCGGGCAATTCCTCCACAACAATCTTGATATCATCTAAGTAGTTCATTTCTGTAAACACAACAGGAACAGATCAGCATATTTAAATAAAATTACGAAAAAAAAGAGAAGTTAGCATACCCTTTTCAGAAGAGCTTAGATCCATAAGTGACGCAGACTCAGTGGGTTCATGGGAAACAGATTGGCTACCCGCACTAGGATCTGGGGAGTCATCAGAATCATCCGCAAGGGGGGCATATTCAGGAAACAGGCGAGCCAGATAATTATTAACTAAGTCTGGGGCATTGAAACATTTGATGCGCGCAGCACCAATGAGTTGTTCCAGGAGTAGCAGATCTTTCTTAGAAGGTTTAGTAACAGCAACTTTCAAAGGTTTGTCCAACCAGGCAAGGGGAAAAGAGGCAAAAGCATCTTCATGACCAACACAGAAAAACAGGTTTTGCCAGCCCTTGTTAAGTTTAGGGAGACCAGCAAGCAGTCGTTTACCCCGAACAAAAGGAAGATACAGATAGAATTCGTTCGCTCGTCTAGAAACATTAAAAACTTCAGCCAATAGGCCAAGGGTTGGAAAGAGATTTTTGGTATGAATCAGTTCGGCAAAGGCGCACAACAATCGAATAGCATTTGGGTGAATTTGCCCTAGAGGAATTTTGTGGGTAATAATGAAATCACGAAGGAAAGTAGTTAGAGGAAAGTGAAGGCCGCCTCGAAGTTGTTCCTTATAGACGACGACACGATTGGCCTCAGGGTGAAAATTAGCACTAAAGGAGGGATCACAAGAGTATAGAGTATAGTCAAAAGGGATGTCGTACGCTTCACGGATGCCAGAAAGCATACCGTCGTCAATCCTAGACATAAACTCAACCAAATCCCTACGATAGTCTACGGTGGTTCCAGAGGAAGGTGTAGCTACACTAGAACGAGTGCGAGTCATGATGCGAGGAAAATAAATTAAAAAGAGGCAAGAGAGTACCTGGTAAGTATGGAGAGGAACGATCGCCAAAGAAAATAAAGAGAGGAGCAAGGAATGTGCACAAATAACAAAGGAATTTTAGGAAGAAGAAAGAAGGAAGATGGCAGAAAATAAGAATAAATTGGAAAATAAGGAAGGAGAGGAAGTTATAAATGCGTGAAAGGACACGTGGATGAGAGAGGGCGCATAGGAGAAACAGCAGAGACGGGTTTTTGTTTTTGATTTTGATTTTCAAATTTTTGAAAATTCAAATAACGGAACACGCGGCATGAAACGGGATAACTACTTAAGGTGACTTGGCATTAAAATTACACGGATTTTATTTCAAACAACCATAAATGATTGCGCTACGGAATAGAGAGGGGAGGGGCTAATGATGGATACGCAGTTGACTCCAATGCATATAGTCAAACAAGAGCAGAAGACAGTAGACACCAAACAGTAGTCAGCAGACGCAGATTCTAACTGATAGGATCTCTAGTAATCCGGAAAGATTAGGATTGACCTAATCCCTATTTTCCAGTATGAGTCCGAATTAAACACAATCACAAGAAGATGACCTTGAGTCAATTACTGAGAAAGGATTCTATATAAATAGACCAAAGACCAAAGGTAAAACCCTAATTCATTCTCTTAAACTACGTCATTTATCTTTAAACCTTACAAGGTATCTGACTTAGGCATCGGAGTGTGGTCGGACACAACGTCCGACTCATTCTAACCTGTGTTCGTGATCTCAGGTTGACAAGAGAAGATCCTAAGAGAAGATCCTACCATTCGCAGAACCATCAATACTGATAAAATATTTCAAAAAGAAAAGTTAGCCTTAATTAACTGGTGATCACACAGTTCCTATTGCCGCCCAATAGAAAAACTTGTTCCATCGGATCTATACTAGTTTCAAAACATAATATATGCATTTTCAAAGCAAAGCAATTCATTTAAAATGATGTTATGCAAACTATATAAACATTTGCATAAAGAATTGCATTTTTAAAATACTTAAAATGTAAACATTCAACTTAATAAACTCACTGCTTACTATCTAAAATCTTCGAGCAATTAATAACACTTGTCAAGCACCCCCGAGCTCCTTGTCCTTTCGTAGGTTAACTTGTCGAATCTAGGACATTTATTAAACATATATCGAGTTTAGAGTCTAACTCGATAATTACAAATGACTCTAGAATAACTACGCACAAATAACACTTCTATGTTATAACGTCTAACCCGATACCTTTCCATTTAAACTTATCTAACATAGTCCGACCCTTATATAAACTTGACATTCTTAAAGTTAAGAATGTCGTCTATAACTTATGTTGAGGTCTTGGACTAAACTTAGCACCCGAAGCTGTCGGAAACTATCTCGGAAGTTAATCCCATGGGCTGTCCCAAAGTTTCAGAACTGCTATGCACAACAAAATTGTCACGACCCGAAATCCCGAGTCACGACCGACACTAGGGAATGGGAATGGTTGTTCCAAAACCTGTAGCAAGCCTTTAAAAACACATACAACTTTTTCACAAATATTATCTTTTCAAAACCAAATACAAGTGCACATATCCGTGCATGAACAAATCATTTTCATACAAACATATACAAGTCTAATCATACCAAAAACGTTTTCATTTAAAAGCTCCTTGAGCTTGACTTACACAGACGTCTGTTTCAAATCCTGAAAACGTATCAATACAAAGCATTTACATTCATCAGAGCATGCTCAAAACATATAAAAATTGTTTGACAACTTCACACAAACTAGGACCTGATCCTACTGCATCACTACTAATCTTTTACATACTTCAGACTTCTGGAACAAGAATAGAAGTCCGACTTGCCAAAACTAGACACATGCACCAAATATTGTTAGGAGTTAGTCGAAACTAAGTGACTTCATAAGTTTACATAAGTGTATTCATTTAAAACATTGAAAACAATGTATAAATATTTCAATCATATGCATCCCAATACTAGTCTGCGATTGAAACCCTAATCCTTGATCGTTAAGGATTCCAAATGTTTCACACGAGTATTTTGTTACTTGTACTACTTATTAAAGCGGTAAACGAACAAACGAATCTAGCTATGAGCACCGACATAATTAGCTCGAGATCACCCATACTAGTCAAAATTTCTCTAGTTATGAGCCCCGATATTCACTCGAATTTACCAATACTAGGCATAAAAGTCTTCTAGCTATAAGCCCCGAGATTCACTCGAGTTCACCCATACTAGGCACAAAACACATAAACTCAAACCAAAGCCGGAATTCGAACATGTTAAGCTCAACTAATGATCACACAGTTCCTATTTCCGCCAAAAAGGAAAGCTCGTTTCATCGGATCTATACGGGTTTCAAAACTATGATGTATGCATTTCAAAGCAAAGCATTCATTTCAAAACAATGTTATGCAATTTATATAGCATATAGCTCGAAAAGAAATGCATTCAATACATCAAATGTAAACAACCACATATTTACTCACAACTTGCTATCCCAATTCTTTACTCATAATATCGTAAGCTCCCTGATCTCCTTGTCCGCTAGTAAGTTGACTTGTCAAACCTATCACAAATATCAAATAGATATCTAGTTAATATCTAACTCGATAAACACATAAACTCGAGAATCAACCTCACACATAATCTATCACATCATCGCGTCTAATCCCATTACATTTCTATATATGTGTTGATATGTGATTTATAGACATTTAATGTTTATTAGGTTTGTTAATTTAAACCTAAGCTCATAATGTTATTCGACTTATTATCAAATAACTACGTTTATGTTTCACATTCAAACTTACTTTTGAAACATATCATGTATCGTCGAATAATTGGTCTCGTAATCAATTACTATCGCTATTTGATTTCCGTATCAAATAGTGTACTTGATGATCTTAACTTAGCATAATCATAATCATCAAGTCCATGCCTTTTGGTTATCATTACACACCATATACAATCATTTAATATTGTTTAGCGTTTTATAACAAAAACATCAAACTATTTTGTATATGTTTTCTCGCAATCACTATTCGTCGTTACTAATCTTAGTTCAATCATGCTTTCACTAAAACATATTACAATCATCAATATACCCACAAACAACACACAATTCAAGTTTTAACACCATTTAAAACATTAAATCACAAAATGGTCAATATGGCTGAACCACCTCCACCATTTCTATCCAAAACTCCTATCCAACTCCATTCCCTCACACTTGATTCTAATTCATTCGTATCATTCAAAACCAAGCTTATGATCATTCATTAAAACCTTAATCATGCTCTTGGCCTCATGGCCGAACCTTACTCAAAATCTCATATTCAAATTACTCATTAATACAACACAAACTTATGGATGATACCATCAATAATCATTCACTACTCAAAACACCTATAGACCGAACCATATGAATCAAACAATCATCCAAATTCACTCAATTTCCAGAAATTAAACCCTCACCTTGATGAATGATGATTACCGAAGCTCTACACTCAATTCACACTCCAAAACCTTCAATAAGAACATAAGAATACCATACATCATTCAATTTTGCAAAACACAAACATTAGACATAGAACCCTAGAATTTCTATCAACTAATTCATGAATTTCAGCCATGGAAATCACTAATTGAAGCTTTACCAATCTTACCTTGAAGCTTGGGGTTATTTTGAATCCAAAATTATGAACTATGGAGGTGAAACATGAAGATGGTGTAGGAAGGGAGTAGTACGGCTTCTTGAAGCCAAAAGGAAGAAGAAGGAGCTCTCTAGCTCTATGAAAATGAAATGAATCCTTTCATATGCTTATGTCCTTACTTATTGGCTAAAGTGCCATTTTAACTCAAAACAGTTAATTTTTACTTGAACTCAAATTTTTAAATAACCGTCGTGCTAACTTTCCAAATAATTTCAGATATCCTTTTCCGATTAATTCTTAATAATATTTCATGAATATTGTCGTGAAAATTATTAGCTCAGGACGTATAACTTATTTTATATTAAGTCCTGCTAATAAATTCTCCAATAAATAATAATTTTCAGTAAATATTATTATTTCGCGATTCACTTGATAAACTTAGTCAAACTACATTCCTTAAATCGATTTTCACTTCCGACCTTTCGATCCTCAATTTCATAAATTTCATGTGACACGTCCCAGTATCTTAATAGTAGCTTAACTGTTTACTTATCAAACTATGAGGTATTACATTCACCCTACCTTATAATGAATTCTTCCTCGAATTCAAACCTTTGCCACTTACTTAATCCACCTTATCACACCTAATAGTTTCACCTCCTTATGCATATGTGTTCTTATTACGTTCATATGCCTTATATAAACCTATCGTCAACATTCTTATGACATGGTCGCTTACTTCTCCGTTCGACGATCGCAACAGTTAACTTCTAGACATTCCTAAAAGGAATGTCACTCTCCGATAGCGACCCGATCCAACGGTTCAATCAAACGATAGTCTAGTTTTATTAAATTTAACGACCTTTCCTAGGTACTCTTTTTCCTTTTATTCTTATTGTGTATAACTTGAATAACTTTCTTTGTTATCAAGTTTTCGATCCATCTTATGATGTTTACTATCATCTGTTAAAGATGGTTCACCTTGTCATACTGTCATTAGTATGATATTTACTAACGTGTTGATACCTAACGTACGTCGTATAAGAGAAGATCGATCTCTTCGCATACTTCCTTAGTTCGCTCGTAGTTATTTCGTATACGATTCTTTGTATTAATACGACAACAATTGTTGTCGCGTTGGGATTTTACTCCCGTCCTTTACTAACTTCTTGCCTTACTAGGCTCGTACCATCTTACTTCTTAGCGCCGACACTTGTCGATCCTTACTCGTCATTCGTCCCTTATTATCGTACGGGTCATATCGTTCTTGACCCCAACTTTGAATTCTTTTTCAAAAACCTTTGGTATTAATCAAAACTCTGTTTGATTAATTGAACTATCCCAATTGAGTAACTTATTGTTTCAAGTTACCTCAAACTTATCCAAAATCTGCTTTTCCATCTTACTTTGGCTGTCCAAATTGCTTATCCAGAAGTGTTTATTCACTATACGAAATTGGTATTCGTATAGTTCACAGCGTCCTTTACAACTCTTCTTTAGATTTTGGTTGTGATTGAAACCTGAAAGCGTCGAAAAGTAGCCCAAAAATTGCTTCCTTGGCTATCTTTGACTGCTAGCATAGGCTATCACTGAGCCTATGAACTAAGCATTCATATAGTCCTTATCTGAATTATATTTCATATTATCATGCCTTATATTTTTGTCCACAACTTTCGTTTAGAGTCGAACTACTTTCGACATCTCCTTAGTCACCTTAAGGGTTCACTTGCACCTTCCCTTGCTATTGAGTATAAGGATAATCCTTTACCTTATCTCAAAGCTTATTCGTCCGTAGATTTCTTATCTTGTTATGTTTTATTATCCAACACATACTTTCCTTATCCTTTACTAGGGTCTTTACTTGTCTTATTCCCTTTTACTTCTTTCCATATACATGATAGACTATTATTCCATAATAGTTCTATCGATCCTTGGTCGAGTATCTTTTGAGACCACAACCTTAGTCCTAACTCGTACTTTTTAGGTTGTTGTTACGACCCAAATTATTGAGTCGAGACCGGCGCTAGGGAATTGGAGTGGTAACTCCAAATCCCGTAGCAAGACTAAACCACTATAAATTTTTCGCGATTAGAACACATTATAATATATCTAATACGTTTTCAGAAATCTTCTTTAAGTAATATAATTACAAATATCAAAATATCGTAACAATTCTTAGAAACCAGGGTCTTACCGAGCGGTATCTCATATCCAGCACCGCCCTGTTTCTGGTCACAATCATAACCAATTCCATTCACGGCAATTGGCACCAAATTCAAACGGATTAAACGTCATCTTTCTAAACAACTTATTCCTTTATAAAATTATATCAGAGTCTACATTTTAAATACCGTTTGAAATCAAATCATAAATCTTATTTTGACACCTACTGACTACTGCAGCTCTAAGGACTTGTACTTTGTGCAAGTCATAAGACTTCCAACACAAAGGAGATGGTCTGTCTGATCCAGCTCTGATCACCTGAAAAACATCAATGGTAAGGGGTCAGTATTTGGGGAAATACTGAGTGAGTTTGCATATTACTAACGGTATTATAAAAATATAACATCGCATATCAAACAAAGCTTTAGTACAAAAATACATTTAATTTAGCATTTGATCCGTTCGAAACTAAAATCCTAAAACTCATCACAACTTACGAATTCAAATCAAACTGATCCAAGTGGTCCGACCCGGGAGTGTTCACACTCAACCACGTCAGCCACGACCGATCTCTTGATCCCAAAGTGTGGGTCCAACCCACTAGATACGAGGTTCAGGTTACTTTAACCGAGTTCACGCTCGTATCGCATTTATATATCCAACTTTGAAATTCGTATTCATAATCGTATCATGCATATATATATATATATATATATATATATCAAATCATTTCTCATAGTCAGACACACTAGACTGACTCAATACTGATGATCACACACAGCCTACTGACACCCAATAGGTAGCTAGTTTCTTCGGATCGCATACTAGAGTCTCAGCTCAAAACAATCAATAAACAACATTCATATACTGAAGTCATATAAATGCGATGCATTTGATAATAATATTTATAATATATGAAATTAACTTTTATACATAATACGCGAAAGTAAGATGTAACTCACTGTAACCGCTATTCCTTATATCCGAACGTAAGCTCCAGAAGACTGGCCCGTCAATTCTCGTCGAGCTCCTTGATTCGTCATACTCGTAGCCCGATAGCCCATCACCTCTATCATAGAATTCTATCGTTAAAATTTATACTTAAAGAATCCTATTCTAACGATTATTCTAGCCAACAAACATGGCCAAAAGCGTAAAACATAAGTCGTCGCGTTCTAAACATATCCTTCTTGATATCTATTATCAAATCTCATTCTTTTCTTATCAATTATCCATACCACCTTGACTTTGTCTTTAGGTTTACATAAGTAAACCAACCATGCTCATTTCTCGTCATCAGACGCCATTTTACGCTCACGGGGACCCCTGGAGTCACCATAGGGGTAAGGCACGTCGTGCCGCGCTTGGCACTTCGTGCCCAAGTGTTTTTAGGAAGAGGCACGTCGTGCCCCTTCCCTCTCACGTCGCCCCCCCCCTTGATTCACAAGGGGCGCGACGTGAGCCCCCCCTGCGCGTCGCGCCAACCTGTTGAGGCGCGATCCCAGCAGGTCGGGCAGCCATTTCCGACCACGAGATGTGTTCTCGACCTAATTCAACATCAACCCAATTCATTTTGGCACATAATATATCCTTAGAAACTTCAAACACATCAAAACAGCTCCATTTACGATAGTTCGATTCAACCGCAATAAAACAGCCTTAATATCTTTAATTTCAGCAACAAAAACCTCAAACTTACCTTGATTCGTAGCTTGGGGAAGATAGACGATCGATTTCACGATCCAACGGCGCAATAATCACTCGATTCGGACGAGAAACGAAGAAACAACGTCGAATCGAAGATGATCGTCGATTTCCTTCTCTCGCCATCATCTTCTGGATTCATCTTCTGATGATGAATTCATATGAATCATATATATATATATATATCTTGGCCAATATATACCTTTAACCCTCCATTTCTTTAACTTAAACCAATTCTCTTTTAAACTTTATATTTTAACCAAACGGTTAATTATCCGCTTTAACTCAATTACGTACGTATTATTTATACCAAATAAATAATACGAATCTATAATTATTATTTTCCGTCAATAGTCTTTTAATTGCTATTCTCAAGGCTTAATTGGCTAATTTACACTTTGGCCCTTGAACTCTTCAAAAATTGCAATTTAGTCCAAAACGCTTCCGCGTCCAAATTTTTAACCGTCTCCGATTGACCCGAAACTTCTATCATAGATACTACAAAATATTTCGCGGACTTTGGCGAACTAATTTCCATCACAGGATTTATATTTATTTTATATTAATTTTCTAACCTTTTCCTCGAATCCCGCTACCGTCGCTTAGTAAAAATTATTCTAAATCCTCAATATTATTAAATTAAATTGATCTTTATTTAATTTGTCAGAACTTACAACACGTGGCACGATAAAAATATTCGGGGTATTACATTCTTCACCCCTTATAAAAATTTGTCCTTGAATTTTCATATTACTTGTTGATTTATCTTCATCCCATTAACATCTAAAACTTTATTTGTAGTCGGGATACCGTGTTCATCTTACAACACTTGCCGGCGCATGGAATCATCATTTTAATTTCTGTACTTCTTGTATATTGATGTCAGTTATCATTGACAACTTCCATTGTCGTTATCTTCTTCTGTTGTGATTTCGGCTGTTTCCTTATGTTCTATGACTCCTTACCTTTGATCGCTTCTCTTTATTCTATAACATAATCCTTGTGTTTGTCCTTTGTCTGACACTTAATATTATGAACTCTTGTTCCTGTAATTAAACTCTTAGTTTAATTATCGATAATCAATGGTGGTTCGTTCTAGTGGTACTTTATCATTAAGGACTATAATCCTCGTCACTAGACTTCCTCGTTCGTTGTCGGATGATGTAGACAAACCATTCGCTCGTATTTCTTATTTGTCACCGACTAATGTAGACAACCCATTAGTTCGTAGCATTCAATCTTCTTTATTTAGTCTTTATTACGACTTGATCTTGATCTCAGACATTTTCTCTTACGACAATATTAGTCGCATTCACATGTACTTACGATTCTTCATTCTTAATTCTTTCTATTTGTTTGTTGAGAGGGTGGATACTCGATTAACTCTTAGTCTCACTATTTACATAGTCTCTTTTGCATTACTGTTACCGTCGTCTGATTGTTATTCGTCGTGGTGTTGGGAACTTAATCCCATTATCCGCTATCCTCGTAGGTCTTATTTACTTACCTTATGAAATTTCATCCTTTACTATCGTCGTTTATCGACGGTCATCTATGAGATGTTTATCATGATGCATCCTTAGAATGTCTTTGCTTTCTCTGCAGGAACTTACTCGATCTTCTTCTTCTTATGTTTTTACACCTTATGTACTGCTTCTTTTGTTGTATCCTTATATGCTTCTTACTTTCTTCTTGTTAAGTGTGATGCACTATACGTTGAAATTTCTTATTTCTTCTTATTTCACATCAGTCTGTTTCATCTTTCATTTATTATATTCTTGGATAACTGTCTTTGTTATCCCGTCCTTTATTTCAATGTACGATCATTGCTAACATCTTTTAAAGATTGTTGGTCTTACATTATGTTTCTTTATACCACATATGCCCGCACATTAATGCTTAATGTCCTATAGGAAAGAGATGTTCAATCTCTTTGTGAACCTTCTTCGTTCGAGCACAGCTGTTACGTATAAGATATTCATATTAGTGTGACAACAATTGTCGCCGCGTTGGAGCTCTACTCCCGATTTGTTCAATGTACCTCGTTTACTCATTTCCAATGAGAATCCTTGATTCTTTCAACTTTTGTCATCGTGTGTTGCTTTTGGCAGTGTCATCACCGTCACCATCATCACTTATTGCGTATCGCGTATACTTTCATTGATCTTCAAATTCGTTTACTCGTTCTTTATTTATTCAAGTACACCTTTATATTCTCCTGGAGATCCTTGCCTGTCCTTATCGCAAGCGTAGTTATTCCTTGTAATCCTTGTGATATGTTAATCTTTGTGACATTACTATACTCGAATTCTTATTATACCACATTTGGCACTTTATATCCTTTTCACATCAATCTTATTTCGGTATTAATTCTCCTCTTAGTGAGTTTCTCACTATTCGCCTTGTTGTGATCCATCTTTTGGAACTTCAATATTTAACTTTAGTATTAACCCTTAGGTTAATTTAGTATTCATTTTCTATTCACTTTTATTCATATCGTAGATGTATTTCTTTACGATCTTTCTTCGAATTCTTATTCCTAACCAACCATTAGGATTTATAGCTTCGGTGCTATAATCCTACAAAATTTTCTTGTATTCCATATTCTTGCTTTTATCGCGGCTCTCGATCATCTTCTATTGCATTCTTTGCATTCCTCTTCATCGCGTCTCGTACATCGTGTGCTCCTTCTTTTAGCATTCACAACATCAATCATTAATATAGGGTTGTAGCCTACTTAATCTAAATTTCTCGATGTAGTACGTTCTCAATTGCATACGTATCGTCCTATCACATTTGCACTGATATCATGACTGTCAGTAATGTCGATCACATACTCGTGTCATCTTTATCTCTTTTTGTCTCTATGTATAACGACTACATTGAGTTTGACTCATCTAATCTTCTTGTCTACTTTCCATGTGACATTCACAGGTTATTCTACTTCCTCTGTTTCGATTACCTCAACTGATTTCCTTTCATTCTTTATCTTTATTCGGGTCCTTATACCCTCTTCAACATAGATACCTTCTTGTACGTATTTTATCCTTATCTCTTATTTTCTAGTTTGTTTTATCCGATATTACTTTCTTTAATATGGATCATTTCCGATATTGAGTCTCTTCTTCACATCTTCCATATATTTCAACACACGAAATTTTTAATCATAGGTCAGATAAGTCTGATGCTATATAATATATCTTAACTATCCCCATACGTCTTCATTCAAGGATCATTATTAATTCTCCATGTCGATCGTACTATGCTTAACTCTTTAGTGATTAATTTAAGGTTCGAAACTTCACAAGCATTTATTACGTTTATACCTTTTGTACTTTACTAATTCGCTTCATAATCACAATCTTGTGGTGGTAGTGCCAACTTCTATTTCATTTGTTGCAACACTTGTCGTTTATTTCTGAATCTCGCTTGTCGTATACTTCAAACCATTCACTTTCATGTAGGGTTGGTATTGGCTATACTTAATTGATCCAATTCCATACTCCATACTTCATGTTCTTGTCGCCCATCTATTTGGCTCATCACTTTGATCCATATATATATATCCATCAGCGTTACTCTTATGAAAATATCTTTTAAATTCTTAGATTAACGATCATAACGGTTAATCTTCTAGTATTCGTCTTAGGAATATCATATTCTAATATCAACTCAATCCGACGGTCCAATCAAAAGTTATCTTGGTTTTACTAAACTTGGCGATCTTCTAATATCACGCAAAGCTCACGTTATCCTTTCATATAGATAATCTTTTATCCTTAAGGTGTAAGCTATGAGTCGATTTTTATGTTCGACTATCATATTTCATACTTCCATTGTGTTGTAACATGGTGTCCTAATCACTTTTTTCAAGATAGGGACATCCTAGTTCATCGTTCAATCGATTACACTTCGCTACTTATGTACATCTTATCATTTCGCTTCTCGTATATAAACTCCATTCTTCTTATATACTTCTTCTCTTATCTCGTAATTTGACGTCTTCGACATCTCGTCAAAAAGGGCGTTCACGTTCTAGCTTGTCGCTAATCGGATATACATTACTATCCGAACACAATGCTATTCTAGTTGTATACTAGCTCGCTCAATCAAGACTAATTATGTATGTTAAAATCATAAGTTCTATGTTCTCGCGCTTACACGTATTCGTTCTTCTTGTGGCCTTGATTGCAGCTTGATCTCGAGCATTTTACTTGTTACAGAGTTCTGGTCTAGGTATACTTACATAAAACAAATATCTTCAAAACTATTTCAATAAAATGACTCATTTCAAAATTTAAATCAAACTCCATTTTCATCTTAGCAAAATTGTGCACCAGGGTGATGACGCCTCTCATCCCCAAAGAGTTGCCACAACTCACCTTTTTGTCTGATCATAATGCACGTGATGCATGTCCTATTGATTCATGTAGTGATGTATGTAGTGATGCATTTCTATCAATGTTGTGGGAATTATCAATGACTAATACGGGTCTAGGCACAATTATGCTTTTATAATCGTTAAACAAATAACTTTAGAAAGTTATAAACTTCACGTTTTGTAAGCTCTCTAGACCTTAAAACTCTGTATCCAACAACTTCCTCCTGCTTATATAGCTTCATACTCTTCTTTTCATACACATCTTGACGTCTCGATCGATCGACTTCAATAGCATCTCTCGCATTATTTGATGCTAACCATGTATGTATTACTATCAAATAATAGCAATTTCAACAATATTCTATTCGTAGGAGGCATTACATCTCCTAAAGATTTCATTTAAATAAGGACATCGTGCAAACACATCTTATCAAAAACAAAATATATGTATACATCCCGTATATACGTGTCATAAGAAGAAAACAAGCATTTCACAAATCAATTTATCATGCTTATCACAAAGCACATCATGCAGACAACTTGGATCAGACAGAACTCAACTTTATAGCTGCAGTAGTTCCTAAGTTACTTAATAAACAAGACACATTTTAGCAGAGGTAACTAAATCAATTTCTCTGATACCACAATTGTCACGACTCAAATTATTGAGTCGAGACCGGTGGTAGCTCCAAATCCCGTAGTAAGCCTATAACACTATAAATTTTTCGCGATTTGAACATATTATAATATATCTAATACGTTTTCAGAAATCTTCTTTAAGTAATATAATTACAAATATCAAAATATCATATTCCCTCCCTGAAAACGTTCGTGAAACAATTCTTCGAAAACCAGGGTCTTACCGAGCGATATCTCATATCTAGCACCACCCTGTTTCTGGTCACAATCATAACCAATTCCATTCACGGCAATTGGTACCAAATTCAAACAGATTAAACGTCATCTTTCTAAACAACTTATTTATAAAACTAAATCAGAGTTTACATTTTAAATACCGTTTGAAATCAAATCATAAATCTTATTTTGACGCCTACTGACTACTGCAGCTCTAAGGACTTGTACTTTGTGCAAGTCATAAGACTTCAAACGCAAAGAAGATGGTCTGTTCTGATCCGACTCTGATCACCTGAAATACATCAATGGTGAGGGGTCAGTATTTGGAGAAATACTGAGTGAGTTTGCATATTACTAACTGTCACGACCTAATTTCATGAATCGTGCCAGCGCTAGGGTATGGGTATGGTCGTACCCAGTATTTTAAAACCAGACAGGACCCGCCGGTTTGACCGGTTTAACCGGAAACCGGACCACTGTCCGGTCCAATTACCACATAAGAACCGGAAATCCGGTCCAACCGTATTAGACCGGAAGAAACCGGTAAGAACCGATGAACCAGAAACCGGATTGGAATATTGAACCGGACGGTCTATCTCATATTAGAGAAACTCTGTATTTTAATGAAGCTTTTAAAAATTCAACAATCTTCACCTTTCATAAATATAACTCGTATTTATCATATGTTTGTGAGAAACTTGAGAAAAAGAACCAATATAGATAGAAAAACAGAATATATAAATTACCCATAAATTTTCATGAGGCAAAAATAAATACCATTAATAAAATTTAATATCAGAAAATAACAGTGTCAAAGAGAATAATAAAGATGAAAAAGTGTGAAGAAGATGTTTATGGAAAAAACAGGAAGGTGGAATAATATAAAGAGCAGAGGCGGAGAGAAATTTAGGTTTTATTAGGGTTTTGTTTTGAACATTTTAAAACAATAAAGACAAAACTTATTAGGTAAGTTGTGCACAAATTTCAATATAAAAAGCAGGTGTCAATATTAGTGGGATTACGCAATTTTTTTGTCGTAGTTATAGTAATTTATGGAAAGTCAGATGCCATGCTGTAGGCCATAGTATTTTGTACCATATTATTCAACCGGTTTAACCGGCGGTTCAACCGGTACAGCCAGTCGAATCAGAATCCGGTGGCTTCACCGTTTGATCACCGGTCCGGTTTTTAAAACACTGGTCGTACCAAAATCCGTAGCAAGTCTTGCGGAAAACAATCAAACATATAAACCTGCAGAACACTGCTCGGGAGTAACCGAGACTCCAACCTAAATCTAGTAATTTATATCACAGTTCTAATATAAATAACTTAATATATAAAATTCTCAACAGCATGCCTTAAATATAATAATAAAATAATCCAGAGTAAACATGCCAATAACCAAAGTAATATATGAACTAGTTCTATTGCGATCTAAGAATTCGAAAACAGTAACTAGTTTAAATAACATAAAACCTCCGAGGAATCAAAAGAATCGGAGTGGACCATCTTTCAAATCATAATCCTGGAAAATTTGGGAAAACAACGGGGTCAGATATACTGAGATGAGTTCACAATACTATTTACATTATTAAGTTTAAAACCCTTAAATCAAAACGTTTTATACTAATATAGTATGATTATGGAAAGCAGTATTGAAATGATCACAGCGTAAGTATGACATAGCATACTGATAAACCCAGAGTGGACGGGAACATATCCTCGTCATATACCAGCGTAAGCAAGACATTTGTTTGCCGATCCCAGAGTAGTTACCGATGCACATAGTCTCGATACAAGCCTATCGAGTAGCTCGTTTCAATCCACATCCATAATCGCTTGAAACAGTTCAAAAGCATTTATAATACTAAAATAAATTGTTGTATTTAATAAAGCGGTAAATAGCACCACAAACTCACTGCTTGCTATCCACGTGAATCTTAGTAAACAGCTAACCCTCCAAAGACTCCGAAGCACGAGCAGTCGACGAGTCTAAAACAATATATAAGTTAAAATCCGAACAACCCCTAACTCTAAGATCACTAGATACCACATAGGACTAGTATCTTAACACAATCAAAGAACAATATTTAGAACACAGTAAGCCTAAAGACAAAGTACATCACATATCCAACCAATACAATAACTAGTTAAGCTTAGGTGAGTTCTCGTTTTAAAAGCAATCCAGAGTAATATAATCCAAACAACACCTTTCGATATCCAAGAAATCCCAGAGTAATGTGTTAGCCATATATCAACTATATGCTTAACGCAACATGTCGGGCAACACAAATCTAAACCAACCCAGTCAAAGTAAAATCCAAAGTTAAATCCTTTAAAACCAAACCAATGTATTTGAAAACAAAGAAGACACTATAAGCTTAACCCAACACAAGTCAAAACCATAACAACAAAATACAACAATATTTCCAGCACTTGGCCACTTTCACCCGGAGTTCATACATTTCAAACAAAACACCTAAGTGTAACTAATCATGATTTCAATCATTCTAAATTAACTAAACTCAGATCTGAAGTATATACTTAAAATAGCCTTAAAATCCTGTAAGAATATCCACAACTCAAATGCCAAGACAATGATCGATTATCAAGACAATCCAAGGTAAACTAACATCTTTTATAAGTTCAAATCATTTTCAAAATATATTTTTCAGCCATTAATAACTTGGTTTAAATCAAAATTAAGCCAAAGCACTCAAATAATCAAGTATGGCAATTTTGCCGAAAATTGCCTAAACTAGCCAAACGATTCAAAACCGACAGTCGATGAAACAAAGTATGTTGCTACTGATTTAAAACCTTTAAAACATCACTTAGAATATATTATATCACTAAGTATAGAATTTGAAAACCATATTGTATTCGTAACATTCAATTTCCTTAAAATCGCCATTTTTGCAAATCGTATAATTTTTACAAACCAAACCAATTTCAATTCTCATTTAAAAATAAAAACTTTTTATATCAGTAGATATTGATATAAGAACACCAAATAATCAATCAATTTGGATTCAACCATTTAAATAATTCATTGAACGAATCCAATTTGCACAAGTCTAGAAATCGCCTAATCATTGTTTAATTACACCAATTCGTTATTGAATCATGCCAAACTCTTTCCGAAACTTATAACATCAGATTATATATGTGTAACCCATCATTTAATCATATAAGATCAGTAGCTTAAACATAGAATATCAATAATAACAATTCAATCCATCAAAATCCTATATTATGCATTTCTAAGCAAAATCACACAACAACAAATCCATAAATCAATTAAGACTAAAAAAATTACCTAAGAATGATGAACAAGATTATAATTGATGTGTTAAACCAAGGTTCAAAGGGCTGGACCGAAATCAATTGGATCTACAAGCCACAAACGAATAACACAACGTAGAAATCGCGTAGATCTTGCGAGTGTGATGAAAAATCAAGTTCTTAGCGTAATGAATCGCATCTGGACTTGTTAGAACAAAGGAAATGTGTATTTTCTATGAAGATATTCATTTTAGGGTTTGTTGAAAATAAAAGGGGGCTGCTCACATGAAAATAAAGGTCTATTTATAGACTTATGCGGGCTTTACATGGGCTTTGATAAAAGCCACGATTTAATTATCATTTTGAGAGTTAGAAGCATCCAAACAACATGAAAATTTTAATCATGCTAGAAAATACTTATATGAACAATATATAAAAAAAATGGGTCTGATCCGACATTTCAATTGGGAGATATCAACGTTTTACTAAAACAGGGCAGTTTTGGAAAACATGTGAATGCTGTTTTGATATATACCCTAAAATAAATCGAATCAACATCAAACACATACGAGATCATGGGATACATATAAGACACTCAAAAAGACACAACCAAGGTATCACAAGTGTTACTTCTAACATATAACCATTCACAATCAAGTTCGAAACATAATAAGAAAAATGTTGAAATGCAAAATAACAACGAATGCAAGAAAACAACCAATTTGTAACGGATAACCAAACTGACAAATCAAGTTTGAAAACATGGGATATTACATTCTCCCCAACTTAAAAAATTCGTCCTCAAATTTAACACAAAGCACAAAACACAATATACGCGAACAAAGCAACCAAAGTAGAGCATATAACACAAATCCAAAGTACTAAAATAGCATCGAACATTCAAAGCAACGCTACACCCAACGTACCTCAAGGAATGAAAGATAACAATTCCACGTAATGGACACCGTCTCGTAAGTATACTCACTATATAATCGAATAAAACTAAAACCATAGGCATACCTCCATTCATCAACCTATGCACTTGCACAACCACAACTCGATACGCTGTACCTCGAATGATAACTCAAATCACCACTTACATAAAACAACAACTCAAATTTTTACACCAATTATGCGCAAAATTATAAATTCGATAGTTCAATACTCCAACTATTACTTGATTAAACAAAATATAAACCTCCAAGATTATTCAACTATAAAAATTAAACATGCTCACAAGGAAGGTTGCTAAACTCATTCGAGTTCTAAAAGATATCAAGACAACCTTGAGAAGGTTCAAGGACAAGCTCGAAACTCAAATCGCAGTTCTTACAATACCAAAATCTAACACTTCAAATGAAAACCTCGAAATCCCCATTAATAACATCATGTAATTCTTTCCACCTACTTAACATCTCTGCACCTAGTATCCCATATCAAATATATAAATAAACTTGTTATATCAAACAAACGGTCTAGTCCAAAATTAAATAGATAAGGTTCTCGCCAATATAAATCAGCCAACTTTAAAACATTATGAAAATCAAGTTGTACACACGACAAGGATTAAGCTCGACAAGACCATCAACCTTAATGAATCAATAAACACGTACTCACCTACCTACATTCCAAAGAATATATCACATTAACCTATGATAACGAATTCTCCAAGTTACATACAAATCGACTCATTCAGAAAGATTCTTCCACTCATACCATAAGAAAACTTAGAGCCCGAAGTTACCTAAGGTAATTAAATACCAATATACATACCAATTTTGTTTCACAAACTAAATCTATGCCGCACATAAAAGGTTAAACAACCAAACAAAATGATATCAAATTTTCAACAACAAAAATTCACAATCAATAGTATCGATCAACCAACCTTTATTATCGAAACCTACTCATCACGAATCTCGAATCAGCTAGCTCATAAATCCGAACCAACTGAAATTCTCAAAATTGTTTCACCAAATATAGCTGTAAACTTGCTAACAAGAGATCACCTTAATCACATTTACCAGTAATCGGGTCATTGGTTATGCTCAAAACGGAACTTATATGGAAATAATTCAAATTACAAAACATTACAACTTCCCTCTTCTCATTAAAAGACATTAATATCTTATAACTCCTTTTATATTTAAAACCAAAATACTTTTACTGTTGGGAAACTCCAGTTTTGAGAACACATTAAAATTTTCAAAACATTCATATTTGAATTTACAGTTACACCTTACTTTCAAATAAGTTTTCAAATCTATAAAACCGTTCAACGAACAAATTTTTTATTCTCTTTAATTCTAACTTGATAAAATTTTATCCTTTGTCAAAATGGAAAAATAAATTTATATTGAAAATATCCTCGCTCGTACAATATTCTATTTGAGTATACCAAAATGTTTAAACAAAAGCGAACATGTAAAAATCAAACTTCTTTTAAAATCACAATATACACTTACACGTGGAGCATAACCAAATCCCCTAATCCAATAACTCTTAAATCACAACTCGGAAGTTAGCACGTAAGCCTTCCAATCTAACCTCAAAATCCTATCATACTTATTACAACAATAACTCGAGTGCAACCTTATATCCAATACTACTTCCTATGAAACACAAAATTACGATACTACAGACCAATCAATCATAACGTAATCGTCCTCAATTCAGCACCATCATCATAGAGTATTTGTCTAGCTACCTTTCGGTAAAATTTTAAACCATTTGAAATTCATCAACTTTATAAATACATTTATCCCAAGGTGACTCGCGAGTTTGTTTTAAAACATTTTTCTCAAAAACATTTTATTGCCAAAATCTACTTTACATAATTGTGCGCCAGGGTGATGACACCTCTCATCACCAAAGAGTTTCATCCAACTCTAATATTTTCAATGCATAGAATGCATGTACTATTATGCATGGACCAATTATTTATTTTCTTTTTATTTATTGAACATACTATGTGCTCAATGCAATTCCCTATTCGTGACATACAATAATGAATGTTCAATGTATGTCTGGGCACAATTACGTGATAAAAACATTTCAAATACTTCAACAAATTTTCATCTGAAATCAATTACTCGATAAAACATTTACTAGACATGACCCTTTGTGATATGTGCACTCGATAGCCTCAAAATATTTCTCAAACCCCATTCTTGCAATTCACTAAATCATACAATACTATCATCACAATTTAAACCGATAACTACTATTAAATCTCTTATAAGACAATAAACTCCCAATAAGCTTAAAATTAACTCAAGGGAAAGCAATACATCACATACGTTTTTACAAAATAAACCACCAATTCCCGCATCGCATCATCCAATCTTGACGAAAAACACCAGTGTATTAATACACCAATCTATCTCTTCGAATAAGAATTTCCAACCTCCTTGTTCAGGATAATAAAAAACCAACAAGGAAACATTTTCTTCATCTTACTTATATCAAAACCCTAAGACTTCGATCCACAAAACAACACACTAAACCCAGCGTAACCCGAAACTGAAACTAACGCAATACAGGGTCTAAACGAAGGTCCTACTTACAATTAAAAACCAACATCGAGGTTAAGTCAAACCAACACCTTCTAGCAACAACTTCAAGTGCTATCTGCATAATGAGACAAACAAGATAAAACAACTAACATTGGAAACTTAGCCAATATACGAGGCATAATAACACGAAACAGCACAAAAAAGATGTGAATTCCACCTAACCATAAATCACTCAAGTATGCCTTAACCTGTATTTAACTCAAACATCGTGCCATATAACAAATCATAAACATTATAGGCAACTAACATGCTATCAAAAGAAACGAGCATGCAACATCCAATTGATCAATATATATCTACCGACATGGTATACAAAACCCATATAACCTAATGAGATCTCAAATCTTAAAATAAAACATGCCATAACATACTCAGAATCGTTAAAAAAAATATCAACATGTAATAAATCATCGATCAAGAGTACGTATTAAAATTCATTCTGAAATATAAAATCACGCACAAAAGGTTTCAAGTCTAACTGAGCCCCACGGTTTAAAACAAATTGATTTCCGGAAAACTTCCTTCTATAAACCAATTAATTAAAATTTTCCAGTGTATCTTAATCCACAAACCATCGAGTTAGCCGAGTCATTACAACTACTAAGCTCAACTTCCAAATGTGGGTGACCCAAGTCAAACCCGAAACAACCTTTTATAAAACGTATCCAGAACATTTGTAATTCCGGAAAATATTTTAATAAAAATACAATCTTTTCAAAATAAGAGCTCAAGCAATCCAAGTATCAAAAATCATCTCAAAAATTTAAGTGAGAAAATATTTGATCTCAAACAATCATTTTGTAAGCACCTAAGCAAGCCAAACATAATTACCAAACATCTGACTAAACGACGCTTCAAACGTCAACATACCACAACATGGTAAAATAACAGCCAAAAATATTAAGTTTTCAATACGGTGGGAAAATCTCATAAATAATATTATTTTGTAAACAACTGTTTGTCAACACCAAGTCAAACGTAAGATTCTGAGATACAAAAAATTCTTTTTACTTGAAAAGTAATTAAAAATCATACACATATGTTTTTAAAATCAGACTTCTCTTCCGATTCGCGTGTCAAAACATAAATCAAATCAAAATAAGTTTCTAAATAAAACCAACACGTGACCAAACAACGTGTAGCCACAACACATGCTTAAAGATTTATCACAAAATCCTTTAAAATCCACATAAGGCCAACGCCTAACGTATCTGTCACGACCCAAATTATTGAGAACCGGCGCTAGGGAATGGGAGCGGTAGCTCCAAAATCCGTAGCAAGCCTAAAATAACTATAAAATTTTTGCAAATAAAAAATGTAATATCATACGTAAAACGTTTTCAGAAAACTCTTTTAATTAATACATTTATAGATATTAAAAAATTGTATTAAAAATTACAATACATAATACCGTTTGAAATCAAAGCGTCTATCTAATACTGACACCTACTGACTACTACAGCTCTAGGAACTCATACTCTGTGCAAGTCAATCGACTTCTGGCACAACAAAGATGGTTTGTCTGATCCAACTCTGTCTACCTAAAAAACATCAAAGTGAGGGGGTCAGTATTTTGGGAAATACTGAGTGAGTTTGCAAATTATTAACGGTATTATAAAAATTATAACATCGCATACTCAAAATATAATTTATGATTTTTCATTTCATAACTATCGTACTTAACCTCATCCACCTGACATCGATAGCAAAGCCAACCGATGTATCCTACATGTCTGACATCGATAGCGAAGCCAACCGATGTATCTTATATGCCTGACATCGATAGCGAAGCCAACCTATATATCTCATACGTCTGACATCGATAGCGAAGCCAACCGATGTATCTAATTCGAATCGCACGAACTAATCTCTCATATCTCATACAGACCATAGACATTACCACAAAGTTGACATATCAAAGCAATCGAACATAACAACATCCCATACAAACAAATCATATAAATGCGATGTATTTGACAGTAATACTTATCATATATGAAATTAGTTTTTATAAATAATACGCGAAAGTAAGATGCAACTCACTGAAATCGCTATTCCTTATATCCGAACGTAAGCTCCAAGAGACTGGCCCGTCAATCTTTGCCGAGCTCCTTGGTTCGTCATACTCGTAGCTCGATAGCCCGTCACATATATCATAGGATTCTATCATTAAAACTTATACTTAAAGAATCTATTCTAACGATTATTCTAACCACCAAACATGACCAAAAGAGCAAAACATAAGCCGTCGCGTTCTAAACGTATCTTTCTTGATATCTATTACCAAATCTCATTCTTACGCTTGGTTAATACCATTAGTGGTGTTCAACTAATCAATTAAGCCTTGCTTAATATGTTTATTCCAAAATCCTAGTTCAAAACGTCAAGTTCCATGTCCATTTCATGCTTTCGGAAGCTATTTTTTGCTCCCGGAGGTCACGATCGAAGTAGGGCACGTCGTGTCCCTCATTTTTCATGAAGGGCACGTCGTTCCCTTCCTTGTGCACGTCGTGCACCCCTAGTGGTGCACTCCGTGCACCCATATGGCGCACGTCGCGCACCAGCACGACGTGCTGAAGTGCAGCACGTCGTGCACCGACGTGTGCGACGTTTTCCGTCATTCCTCGATCATTTTCGGAGCTCCAAAACTCCTAAAACTTGTACCAATTCATACCCACTTCATTTATACACAAAATCTATCAAGAATCCTTACAAAAACGATGAAAAACGACTTGATTCTTGATGTATCGATTTAAACGTAATTTCTTAACAAAACAGTCTACAAAACACCATTTTCACCACCAAAAACAAAAATATTACCTTGATATGATGCTTAAGATCAGTAGAGCATTCAATTCCAAAGAGATAGCCGCGAGAATCGTCTGAAACGGACGCCGAACGGAGAAACGGCGACGAAACAAAATCGATCGGCGATTTTCACTTTCTGGAGCCTTCTTCTTCTTTCTTTCTTCTGCCCTCTCTTTGAATCTGATTTATGCTTATATTATGGTTAAATTGTTGCTTTAATCCCTGATTTCTTTATTTGTTACAATTTGTCCTTTAAACTTTTCTTTTATCCAATTTAGTCCTTAACTAAATCAATTAACCCTTAACCAATTTGTATACGTATTATTTATATCTAATAAATAATACTAACCCAAAATTATTATTTTTCCGTCAATAAGCTTCTAATTGCTATTCTCGAAGCTCAACTGGCTAATTTACATTTTGGTTCTTGAACTTTTCAAAAATTGCGATTTAGCCCAAGACGCATCCGCGTCCAAATTTTAAAAGGCCTCCGATTGACTCGAAACTTTTATCACATATACTATAAAACATTTCGCGGACCTTAACGAAATAATTTCCCTTTTTGTGACTCAACTGGTTAAATTACCACTTTAGTCCATGTACTTTATTTTGGGGCTTTTCTCGATATTTTTCCTTTCAACTCCAGTTCTAATGTCACGACCCAATTTCAGGAATCGTGACCGGCGCTAGGGTATGTGTATGGTTGTACCAAAACCCGTAGCAAGCCTCGCGGAAATCAAATACACATTTAAACCTGCATAAAACTGCTCGGGGGCAACCGAGACTCCAACCTAAGCCTAGCAATTTATAATACAGTTCTAATATAAATAACTTAAATATCTGAAATATTCCACAGCATGCTTTAAATATAATAATAAAGTATTCCAGAGTAAACATGCCAATAATAAATAGTCGATCAAATTCGACAATCCCAAAGTGTAATATTGAATGTAATATATAAACTAGTTCTACTGCGGTCTAAGAGTTCGAAAACAGTAACTAGTTTAAATAACATAAAAACCTCCGAGGAATCAAAAGAATCGGAGTGGACCAGCTTTCAAATCATAAACCTGGAAAATTTGGGAAAACAACGGAGTCAGATATACTGAGATGAGTTCGCAATACTATTTATATTTATTAAGTTTAAAACCCTTAAATCAAAACATTTTTATACTAATATAATATGATTATGGAAAACAGTATTGAAATGATCCCAGCGTAAGTATGACATAGCATACCGATAAACCCAGAGTGGACGGGAACAAATCCTCGTCATATAAATATACCAGCGTAAGCAAGACTTTAGTCTGCCGTTTCCCAGAGTTACTTACCGGTGCACACAGTCTCGATACAAGCCTATCGAGTAGCTCGTTTCAATCCAGATCCATAATCCGTAAAAATAGTTCACAAACATTTCTAATATTAAAATACGATGCGGTACTTAATAAAGCGGTAAATAGCACTACAAACTCACTGCTTGCTTATCCACGTGATCTTGGCAAACAGCTAACCCTGCGTAGACTCCGAAGCACGAGCAGTCAACGGGTCTAAAATAATATATAAGTTAAAATCCGAACAAACCCTAACTCTAAGATCACTAGACACCACATAGGACTAGTATCTTAACACAACCAAAGGACAACATTCAAAACACAGTAAGCCCAAAGCCAAAGTACATTACATATCCAACCAATACAATAACTAGTTAAGTTTAGGTGAGTTCTCGTTTTAAAAACAATCCAGAGTAATATTAATTTCAAACAACACCTTTCGAAATCCAAGAAATCCCAGAGTAGTGTGTTAGCCATATATCAGCTATATGCTCAACACAACATGTCGGGCGACCCAAGTCTAACCCGACCCAACCAGAGTAAAATCCAAAGTTAAATCATTTAAACAAAACCAACATTTTGAAAATAAAGAACTCACTCTAAACTTAACCCAACCAAGCCAATACCATAAATAACAATAACATCCAATAAATTGTCAATACTTGACAATTTCACCCGGAGTTCATACTTCTCAAATAAAACACCTCAAGTGTAAATAACATGATTTCAAACACTTTAACAATAACTAAACATAGATTGAAACATACACTTAGAGTAGCCTTAAAGATCCTTGCAAACCATCACCGCTTATGTGCCATAACAACCTTTGATTATTAATCAACCCAAGTACACTAACATCCTTTATGTTCATAATAAAAATTTCCCGCCATTAAATAAGTGCTTAAAACAGCGATTTCATCTATTTAAAACCACATTTAACATATGTTTTAGCCTTAGTCCACTATCTCAAATCACCCAATGTAGGAATTGTCAACTAACACCCTTTAAACTTTCAAAAGAACATTTCCAGCCTTTAGTTATAATCTAAAACAAAACTTGAATTCAAGTGTAACATCATTTGACAACCCTTATTGATTTAAACAATGAATCCCATTCACCCAAGGTATAATCCACATCAATAACCTAAATCTAACTAAAGCAATCAATTTTTCCAGATTTTGAATCATACCAAAACAGTAATTTAATCAAACAACATTAGCCAATTGATACACCATTTTGTTTAAGCAATTCCTCCAAACCACCCGTAGTATATTTGTCATCTAGCAACCTATGATTGAGTTTCAAAAGGATTTTCAGATTTCAATTTAAGCCTAAAACAGAAAATATATTCACCACAACCAAAGTATACAACATTACAATGATCTAGCCATTAAAACAATAGATAGAATCACATACCTTAAAGAATAGGCTTAAGAACAAACAAAAGAAGAGAAATCCAGAATTCCAAGGATCCAAAATCAGCCTACAACGATTTATAACCAAAACTAATGATTACACAAACCCTAGGAATGAATAAACCATGATTAAACCTTAAGAAAAGGATTATAAACACTTACAATCGATCAATTAGTCCTAGGAATGATGGGAGAAGAAAATCAGAGAGTTTCCAGCCGTTTAGGGTTTTAGAATTGAGTGAAAACTGATTTGGTTCGCTAAATATCGTATTTATAGAATTTCAGCGTAAATGATCGTTTAAAAATAAACGATCGTTCAAAACGGTTTGAACTATCGTTTAGCGATCGTTTACGGGATCGTTCAAAACACTGTAAGCACCAAAAACAATCGTAAACGATCGTTCCTAAAACGAACGATCGTCCAAACGATCCTCACATATAAAACTCAATTTTCCTTGGCCAAAAGAAGTTTTAAACACATAAACCAAAGACAAACATCAATGCAAAGATTAAGCACACCAATTCAAGGTTTCAAGGAACCAAACCACCAAAATTCAACCCAAAACACATCGGGAAGTTCATCAAAACAAACCGGAAAAGTACGGGGTATTACATCTAACTTTAGAACTGAAATATAATATTTAATTCTTCGCTAATATCTTTTCTGAATCCGATCTACTAAAACTTATTCATCTTAAATTCTCGGAAAAGTTTCCGATATCGCCACTCCGGCGACTCGAAACTGGACACGTGGCCCAATTAAATACTTAAATATTTTGGGGTATTACAGTATCATAGTACGTGCCAACCTATTTAGCACCCAACAAACACAGCCAGAACAAATGTACTCACCAACGAGGTGAAAGCAACCCAAATATAATCAAAATCATCCAAGGCGTAAAAGCCAACAACTAATCACTCAAAGTAAACATCATATATGGAACAACAGCCAACAAAGCATCACCCGAAGTAAACACCATATAAGGCACAACAGCCAACCAAAAATCACCCAAATTATATCTCATATATGGCACAACAGCCAACAGATCACCCAATGTATAAGCAATAAAAATTCTAAAGTAAAGCATCACTAACACATAAGATCGACACTCGACATTCCTATAGATGAAGGTATAAAGTTTTGAAAACAAAAGATGACGTTTCAAAAGACAAGACTTGAATCCTAATTCCGCGGTAGATCTTGTGACACGACAAAAAACACTTAACATGCCTCAAAAAGATAAACACATAACATGCAATGATTTGGCCTTAGTTCTAAATGAAAGCTCTGATACCAACTTTGTCACGATCTAATTTCATGAATCGTGACCGGCGCTAGGATATGGGTATGGTCGTACCAAAATCCGTAGCAAGCCTTGCGGAAAACAATCAAACATATAAACCTGCAGAATACTGCTAGGGGGCAACCGGGACTCCAACCTAAATCTAGCAATTTATATCACAGTTCTAATATACATAACTTAATATATGAAATGCTCAACAGCATGCCTTAAATATAATAATAAAATAATCCATAGTAAACATGCGAATAATAAACAATCGGACAAACAGACAATCCCAATGTGCAATAACCAAAGTAATATATAAACTAGTTATACTGCGGTCTAAGAATTTGAAAACAGTAACTAGTTTAAATAACATAAAACCTCTGAGGAATCAAAAGAATCAGAGTGGACCATCTTTCAAATCAAAAACCTGGAAAATATGGGAAAACAACGGGGTCAGATATACTTAGATGAGTTCGCAATACTATTTACATTATTAAGTTTAAAACCCTTAAATCAAAATGTTTTATACTAATATAGTATGATTATGGAAAGCAGTATCGAAATGATCCTAGCGTAAGTATGACATAGCATACTGATAAACCCAGAGTGGACGGGAACATATCCTCGTCATATACCAGCGTAAGCAAGACATTTGTTTGCCGATCCCAGAGTACTTATCGGTGCACACAGTCTCGATACAAGCCTATCGAGTATCTCGCTTCAATCCATATCCATAATCGCTTAAAATAGTTCAAAAGCATTTATAATACTAAAATAAATTGCAGTACTTGATAAAGCGGTAAATAGCACTACAAACTCACTGCTTGCTATCCACGTGAACCTTGGCAAACAGCTAACTCTCCGTAGACTCCGAAGCACGAGCAGTCGACGAGTCTAAAACAATATATAAGTTAAAATCCGAACAACCCCTAACTCTAAGATCACTAGACACCACATAGGACTAGTATCTTAACACAACCATAGAACAACATTTAAAACACAGTAAGCCCAAAGCCAAAGTACATCACATATCCAACCAATACAATAACTAGTTAAGCTTAGGTGAGTTCTCGTTTTAAAAACTATCCAGAGTAATATAATTCAAACAACACCTTTCGATACCCAAGAAATACTAGAGTAATGTGTTAGCCATATATCAACTATATGCTTAACACAACATGTCGGGGGACACAAGTCTAAACCGACCCAGCCAGAGTAAAATCCAAAGTTAAATCCTTTAAAACCAAACCAATGTATTTGAAAACAAAGAACTCACTATAAGCTCAACCCAACACAAGTCAAAACCATAACAACAAAATACAACAATATTGCCAACACTTGGCCACTTTCACCCGGAGTTCATACATCTCAAACAAAACACCTTAAGTGTAACTAGTCACGATTTCAATCATTTTAAATTAACTAAACTCAGATCTGAAGTATATACTTGAAATAGCCTTAAAATCTTGTAAGAATATCCATAACTCAAATGCCAAGACAATCCAAGGTAAACTAACATCTTTTATAAGTTCAAATCATTTTCAAAACATATTTTTCAGCCTTTAATAACTTGGTTTAAATAAAAATTTAGCCAAAGCACTCAAATAATCAAGTATGGCAATTTTGCCGAAAATTGCCTAAACTAGCCAAACGATTCAAAACAAAAAATCAATAAAACAAAGTATGTTACTACTGATTTAAAACCTTTAAAACATCACTTAGAATATATTATATCATTAGGTATAGAATTTGAAAACCATATTGTATTCGTAACGTTCAATTTCCTTAAAATTGCCATTTTCGCAAATCGTAGAATTTTTAAAAACCAAACCAATTTCAATTCTCACTTACAAATAAAAACTTTTTATATCAGTAGCTATTGATATAAGAACACCTACTCATCAATTAATTTGGATTCAACCATTAAAATAATTCATTAAATGAATCTAATTCGCACAAGTCTAGAAATCGCCTAATCATTGTTTAATTACACCAATTCGTTATTGAATCATGCCAAACTCTTTCCAAAACTTATAACATCAGATTATATATGTATAACCCATCATTTAATCATATAAGATCATTAGCTTAAACACAGAATATCAATAACAACAATTCAATCCATCAAAATCCTATATTATGCATTTCTAGGCAAAATCACACAACAACGAATTCATAAATCAATTAGGAGTAAAAACATTACCTAAGAATGATGAACAAGATTATAATTGATGTATTAACCCAAGGTTCAAAGGGCTGGACCGAGATCAATTTGATCTATAAGCCACCAATGAAGAACACAACGTAGAAATCGCGTCGATCTTGCGAGTGTGATGCAAAATCAAGTTCTTAACGTAATGAATCGCATCTGGACTTGTTAGAATAAAGGAAATGTGTATTTTCTATGAATATATTCGTTTTAGGGTTTGTGAAAAAGAAAAGAGGGCTGCTCACATGAAATAAAGGTCTATTTATTGACTTATGCGGGCTTTACATGGGCTTTGATAAAAGCCACGATTTAATTATCATTTTGAGAGTTAGAAGCATCCAAATAACGTGGAAATTTTACTCATGCTAGAAAATACTCTTATGAACAACATATAAAAAAATGGGCCTGATCCGACATTTCAATTGGGAGATATCAACGTTTTACTAAAACAGGGCAGTTTTGGAAAACATGTGAATGCTGTTTTGATATATACCGGAAAATAAATCGAATCAACATCAAACACATAGGAGATCATGGGATACATATAAGAAACTCAAAAAGACACAACCAAGGTATGACAAGTGTTACTTCTAACATATAACCATTCACAATCAAGTTCGAAACATAACAAGAAAAATATTGAAATGCAAAATAACAACGAATGCAAGAAAACAACCAATTTGTAATGGATAACCAAACTGACAAATCAAGTTTGAAAACACGGGGTATTACACTAACGGTATTATAAAAATATAACATCACATATCAAACAAAGCTTTTGTACAAAAATACATTTAATTCAGCATTTGATCCGTTCGAAACTATAATCCTAAAACTCATCACAACTTACGAATATTCAAATCAAACTGATTCATGTGGTCGGACCCGGGAGTGTTCACACTCAACCACGTCAGCCGCGACCGACCTCTTAATCCCAAAGTGTGGGTCCAACCCACTAGATACGGGGCTCAGGTTACTTTAACCGAGTTCACGCTCGTATCGCAATCATATATCCAACTTTGAAATTCGTATTCATAATCATATCATGCATATATATATATATATATATATATATATATATATATATATATATATAAAAAATCATTTCTCATAGTCAGACACACTAGACTGACTCAATACTGGTGATCACAGAGCCTATTGACACCCAATAGGTAGCTAGTTTCTTCGGATCGCATACTAGAGTCTCAGCTCAAAACAATCAATAGAAAACATTCATATAATCAAGTCATATAAATGCGATGCATTTCATAATAATATTTATAATATATGAAATTAACTTTTATACATAATACGCGAAAGTAAGATGCAACTCACTGTAACCGCTATTCCTTATATCCGAACGTAAGCTCCAGGAGACTGGCCCGTCCGAGCTCCTTGATTCGTCATACTCGTAGCCTGATAGCCCATCATCTCTATCATAGAATTCTATCGTTAAAATGTATACTTATAAAATCATATTCTAACAATTATTCTAGCCACCAAACATGGCCAAAAGCGTAAAACATAAGTCGTCGCGTTCTAAACGTATCCTTCTTGATATCTATTATCAAATATCATTTCTCGATACCACCTTGACTTTTTCTTTAGGTTTACTTAAGTAAACCAACCATGATTATAACGTTACTTTATTTCTTTATTCAAACACATTTCGTCAACGTATCATGCTCATTTCTCGTCATCGGAGGCCATTTTCCGCTCACGGGGACCCCCAAAGTCACCTTACGGGTAGGGCACGTCGTGCCCAATTGTTTTTAGGGAGGGGCACGTCGTGCCCCTTCCCTCTCATGTCGCGCCCCCCTTGATTCACAAGGGGCACGACGTGAGACCCCCCGGCGCGTCGCGCCAGGGCCAATTTTCGCCTTGTGCGTCGCGCCAACCTGCTTAGGCGCGATCCCAGCAGGTCGGGCAGCCATTTCCGACCCCTAGATGTGTTCTCGACCTAATTCAACATCAACCCAATTCATTTTGGCACATAATCTATCCTTAGAAACTTCAAAAACATCAAAACAACTACATTTATGATAGTTCGATTCAACTGCAACAAAACAGCCTTAATATCTTTAATTTCAGAAACAAAACCTCAAACTTACCTTGATTCGTATCTTTGGGAGGATATAGGATCGAGTTCTCGATCCAACGGCGCAAGAATCACTCGATTCGGACGAGAAACGAAGAAACGGCGTCGAATCGAAGATGATCGTCGATTTCCTTCTTTCTCCATCATCTTTTGGATTCACCTTTTGATGATGAATTCATATGAATCATATATATATTGGCCAATATATCCCTTTAACCCTTCATTTCTTTAACTTAAATCAATTCTCTTTTAAACTTTCCATTTTAACCAAACGGTTAATTATCCGCTTTAACTCAATTACGTACGTATTATTTATACCAAATAAATAATACTAATCTATAATTATTATTTTCCGTCAATAGTCTTATAATTTCTATTCTCAAGGCTAAATTGGCTAATTTACACTTTGGCCCTTGAATTCTTCAAAAAATGCAATTTAGTCCAAAACGCTTCCGCGTCCAAATTTTAAACAGTCTCCGATTGACTCGAAACTTCTACCATAGATACTACAAAATATTTTGCGGAATTTGGCGAACTAATTTCCATCACGAGATTTATATTTTATTTATATTTATTTTCTAACCTTTTCCTCAAATCCCGCTACGGTCGCTTAATAAAAATTATTCTAAATCCTCAATATTACTAAATTAAATTCATCGTAATTTAATTTGTCAGAACTTACGACACGTGGCACGATAAAAATATTCGGGGTATTACAGTTGTACTACTCCTGGATGGATTTCTATTCCATTTCCACTTCTTATGGACTTTCGAGTTTATCGAAGTCCAATATCATCTTCCCTAATGTCTACATTCTTCCTAGTACTTAATCAAGTACGTGATTACCTTCTTGCCTTCTTCGCTTTCGCTGCGACACTCTCATCCTTCATTCACTAACTATTGTCTATATAGTTAGATTTCGTATGATCTTTCGTTCCACATTCTTATCTATGTCTTATGGTCAATGGGAATGTCTATTCCTTTATGACTAGTCCAATACTTCATGGTTCCTTTCTTGACATTACTCGATATGTATCGAGTCCTTATCCACCATGTATCTTAGTTCTTGATCCTTTATCATAGACTTGATGGACTAAACTGGTAGTATCCTTTTCCAATGTCCATTGCAATCCTTATCTTTCTTTTACTATATTTCGTATTCACCTTGTACTTCTCGTTTCATCATACATACAACCTCTGGATCCTTTAATCCTAGTAGGTATAAAACTGGTAACTTCTTTACCATTGTCCAACGAGGTTCTTATCGCTGCCTCTGCGTATCTCTTGATCATCTTATACATCGTATTTCAATACCTCCACCTCTACTATCACTAGAGGGTTGGGAGTTGCACTCTTAGATCATGTGCATATTCGTCTATCGTGTTCTTACTCATATCTTGTCTATCAGTAAGATTGATCTTATTCTTAGATTCACCCTATTTCCCTTAACTCCATATGCTTATAAAGTTTGATTACTATTATCCCCTTGTTACATTCCATGTAACGTTTTTGATTCCTTTTTCCTCGACTACTCTTATCGAGTGTCGTTCCATATATACTGATCATCTAGACCTTTTATTTTTCGATTATCTTAATTGATCTCCTTACATTTTTTTATCCATCTTTAGTTCTTATACTTTCCTGTACTTGAGTGCCTTGATGTAGGCATCTCGTTCTAAGTACTTTACCTCTTACATGTATCCTTCCATATCCTTTGATTCATATACTTTCTTATACTTGAATGCACGTCTATGGGTATCTTACTTCAAGTTATAGTCCTTATCTTAATCTTTCTGACAACACTCTTATGTTGTAACTCAACTCTTTTGTTGAGTCTTTCCTTTCTACTCAATTGCATCTTTCGACGTTTAGAAGGCTCACTAGCCTCATCTATCATTTATACGTTCGCTTCTCCTAAGCGTTATAAAATCTTAATTATGTCCCTCTTAGGACTTACTTATTCGCATCTCACGAGATCACATCATCGTGATGACTATCCACATTGATCATACACACTTGTGTTGGTGGTTTTGATCACATACCACTACTGGTCAAATACCATCACTGATCAAATACCATCCCTGGTGTCTTTGATCATTTTTGCACCTTCTATTCTCAAGGTGACTTACTCAAACTGCTCATCTCATACAATCCTTAACTTACGAAGGTTCAACCTACGAGGTATGAGCTATGCTCACTATCAATCTATCTCAACACGATCACTTCATATTTGTTATTGCTCTTGATATGGCTTTTATGTATTGATGTCACAGGAATTTCCATCTGGTCTTCTTACGTTTCAAACCCATTTTGACTCTGGCTGTCGGTACTTTCAAAACATTCTCCTTTCAAATTCAATATGATTTCAATCATATGATTCCAAAATCAGTAGTATAATTGTGCATCAGAGTGATGACATCTCTCATCACTAATGAGTTGCTACTTTAAACCTCTTTCGTTACTTGTATCAGCAATGCATTGTTGGATTTTTTAAAAATCATGGTTTTAAATCAAACTAGTATACGTATAAGCTGATACTGCAATGCATTTTCAATCAAATGTTTCATGTTTTTTATAGCATCTATCATGCTGTTTCTACGCACAATTATACTTTCAAAAGCAACTTCTTTTGCAAACATCATAAATTAACTTAGACCGGAACCTATGTGACTATTTATCCTTTCTTTATCCTTATATCATATACTAATAAGCTATGCTAACGACATAGCTTACGTTATTCAGGCATATAGGACATTTTGTAGAGTATGTCGAACTCTTTTTAGTGTATGTTCAATGTGTATTCTCTATGTTTTCTTCCCTTTCTAAGGAATACCTTATGTTATGTACCTAGGTTCGCAAGCTTCCTAGTGCATCCTCTATAGGATAACAATCTATCGTTCATATAACACGTCTATATTCTAATGGTTTGCCTTATTGGATAAACAATGGCTACTATAAGCAATGTGATAACACAGAGCATACGCATCGTACCTTGGGGTACCTGACTAGACTCGCCTTGTTCTCGGATTGTTATCCCTGATCGGTGACCTCTAATCCGCTTCGGAAAACCCCTGGTTGCTGCCACTGGATTGAACCATCCACTTGGTTCAAGAACATCCAATTGATGTTCGGGTAATCGTGATCTTCCTCGATGATAGAAGAACGGTTGAGAAAAATTATCCCGACGTTCGAGTGCGTCCTCGATCTAATTAGCTTCATCAGCTATATGAGAGTGATGCACGAATACTTTATCGAGCAATCCACTTAACTTGAGTCTTAGACCCCTTACGGATATCCGTCTAACCTTTATTCAATGTCAGGAATCCTTCATGACTTCCTAAAAAGCTATTCTAGTACTCGAGAGATTCTTCCTCTCCGCTTTATATAGCGTGTGCCTATGCTCAATCTTACTTAGACATGTTGAACAGGAGCAACTTCTTGTGACAACTCATTTCTCACAATTCCGTCTCTATATGAATTTTGCGTATGCATACCTTATCGTATATGAAACACACACGGCCTACTAGTATATGTGTATTCCTACAAACAAACGATATTCACAAAGCAAATGATCATATACATGGGGTAGACTTTCATCATCTCGATAGAAGTTAGGAGTTTTGACAAACAAAAGAGGACTTATCAACGACATGACTCAAGTCCTATAGCTCTAGTAGTTCCTAATTTTACCCTTAGGACCTAGGTATGGAGAAACACCAATCACATATGAGCAATAGCCTATGAATCTAAACATTGATATGATGCCAACTTTGTCACGACCCGAAATCATGAGTCGCAACTGGCACTAGGGAATGGGAATGGCTGTTCCAAAACCCATATCAAGCCTTTAAAAACACATATCAATTTTTCTCAAATATTAAAACACAAGTGCACATATCCAAGCATAAACAAATCGTTTTCATACAAACATATACAAAGTCCAATCATACCAAAAACGTTTTCATTTAAAATCTCCTTGAGCTTGATGTACACAGACGTCTGTTTCAAGTCCTGAAAATGTATCATATGAACATGGGTCTTACAGTGCAATGTCTCACATCTTAGCACAGCCCGTTCCATCACAAATCAAATGGTTTAAAGCGGAAAATCAATACAAAGCATTTACATTCATCAGAGAATGCACAAAACGTATAAAAACCGTTTGACAACTTTACACAAACTAGGACCTGATCCTACTGCATCACTACTGATCCTTTACATACTTCAGACTTATGGAACAAGAATAGAAGACCGACTTGCCAAAACTAGACACCTGCACGAAACACTGTTGGGGGGTAAGTCGAAACTGAGTGGGTTCATAAGTTTACATAAGTGTATTCATTTAAACCATTGAAAACAATGTATAAACATTTCAATCATATGCATCCCAAAACTAGTCCCTGATTCAAACCCTAATCCTTGATCGTTAAGGATTCCAAATGTTTTGCACAAGTATTTCGTTACTTGTACTACTTATTAAAGCGGTAAACGAACAAAAGAATCTAGCTATGAGCCCCGAGCTAATTAGGTTGAGTTCACCCATACTAGTCCAAATTCCTCTAGCTATGAGCCCCGAAATTCACCCATACTAGGCACAAAATTCCTCTAGCGAAGAGCCTCGAGATTCACTTGAGATCACCCATACTAGGAACAATAACACAAACTCAAACCAAAGTCGGCATTCGAACGTGTTAAGCTTAACTGGTGATCATGCAGTTCCTATTGCCGCCCAATAGGAAAGCTCATTTCATCGGATCTATACTGGTTTCAAAACTATGATGTATGCATTTCAAAGCAAAGCATTCATTTCAAAACAATGCTATGCAATTTATATAACATAAAGCTCGAAACGAAATGCATTCAAATACATCAAATGTAAACAACCACATATGTACTCACAACTTGCTATCCCAATTCTTTACACATAATAGCGTAAGCTCCCTGAGCACCTTGTCCGCTAGTAGGTTAACTTGTCAAACCTATCACAAATATCGAATAGATATCGAGTTAATATCAAACTCGATAAACACATAGACTCCAGAATCAACCTCACACATAATCTATCACATCATCGCGTCTAATCCCATTACATTCCTATATACGTGTAGATATGTGATTTATACACACTTTATGTTTATTAGGTTTGTCACTTTAAACCTAAGTTCATAATGTTATTTGACTTATTATCAAATAACTACGTTTATGTTTCACTTTCAAACTTACTTTTGAAACATATCATGTTAAATCAAATAATCGGTCTCGTAATTGATTATCATCGCTATTTGATTTCCATATCAAATAGTCTACTTGGTGATCTTAACTTAGCATAATCATAATCATCAAGTCCATGCCTTTTTGTCACTACCCAATTTCATGAATCATGACCGGCGCTAGGGTATGGGTATGGTTGTACCAAAACCCGTAGCAAGCCTCGCGGAAAACGATCAAACATATAAACCTGCAGAAACACTGCTTGGGGGGCAACCGAGACTCCAACCTAAAATCTAGCAGTTTATATAACAACATATAAACAGAATGCTCGGCACAATTCCGAGACTCCAACAACATACCTTATATATAAATACAATATCAAAAGTATTAATCATGCCAACATGCATAAACAATATTCGGACCAATATGACAACAACAGCCTATAACATAAATACATACTAGCACTACTGCGGTCTAAGAGGTTTAAATAAGTTTAACATCTTTATTTAAAACAAAAATGTAAACCTCCGAGGAAAATCAACAAAGATGGAGGTCACCAACACGCTCAAAATCAACAACCTGGAAATGGGGAAAACAACGGGATCAGATATACTGAGATGAGTTCATACAACTATTTACATTTATTAAGTGAAAACCTTTAAAACCTCGAAGCACTTTTATACTTATATAATTAACATTATGGAAATATTGTATTGAAATGATCCCAGCGTAAGTGCGACGTATCACACTGAATCCCATAGTGGACGGGAACAAATCCTCGTCAATTCCCAGCGTAAGCAAGACAGTGGTCTGCCGATCCCAGAGTACTTACCGGTGCACACAGTCTCGATACAAGACTATCGAGTAGCTCGTTCCAATCCAGATCCATAATGGCTTAAAAACAGTTCGTAAACATTTATATATCAAAATACACAATTTACTTAATAAAGTGGTAAATAGCGATATAAACTCACTGCTTGCTAATCCACGCGATAACCTGGCAAGCAACCTAAACCTGCTCTGACTCCGAAGCACGAACAGTCGACGGGTCTAGAAACAAAGCTTAAGTTAAAATTCATTCAACCCTTAACTCTAAGAATACTAGACACCACATAGGACTAGCATCTCAAACACAACCAAAGAACAATATCCGAAACACAAGTAATCCAAAAGTCAAGGTACAGATACATCCAACAAATTTAATAACCAGTTAAGCTTAGGTGAGTTCTCGATGAAAACAAACCATAGTAATTATTAATTTAGATATCATCTTTTGAAATCCAAAGAAAATCGCAGAGTAGTGTGTTAGCCATATATCCACTATATGCTTAACACGATATGTCGGGCGACACAAGTCTAACCCGACCCAAACTTAAACCAGAGTAAATATGCAGAGTTACATTCTTAAAACAAAGCATCGATTTGAAATTTGAGAACTCATCACCAGCTTAACCAAATCCACAAAACTATAAACGACAACATGCCAATAAATTGTCAACACTTGACAATTTCCACCCGGAGTTCATACACCTCAAATAACACCTTATATGCCATTTCAAATATGCTACCAAGCACTTTAAAACAAGTAAACTCAGATATGAAAATATCCTTGAAGTAGCCTTAAAAAACATTGCCACTTATATGTCATCACAACGATTTAAAATTAACAACTCAAAGCTTCTTAACATCTTATATTAATTCAACATGGTTTTAAATAACACATTTTCAGTCCTTTCCTTTTGATAACAACCATCTTAAATAAGCTTTAACATCTAGTAAAAATATTAGTTAAATCTTTAACCCAACAACACCCAAAGTAGTATCTCTCATTTCTTAAAACGCATTTTGAAAATAATTTCCAGCAAAGCAAATTTATTTAAAACAGCGATTTAATATTAACAAAACCCTCTTAACACCTTAATTAAGCAATTACCAATGATTGTAAAACCACACTATGTATCGTTCTTTAACTAATCACCTATCATCCGATAGAGTTACATTTCCAGATTTTAATATGACCAAAAGCAGAATTTATAGCTAAAGAACATCGTTATTTGATACACCTTTCAATAAGAACGAACAATCCAGTCCACCCAAAGTATAATTTATATTCATAAGCCAATTACAATACCAAATCCATGTTTCCAGATTTAACATTAAAAGCAAAACAGAAAATAAATCACAACACCCTACAAATAGATGTAACACAACAATCTAACAATACAACACATAGAACTATCATAAAACCAATGTAAAAGGTGATACATACCTCTTGAGTTATCAAAAGAAGAAAACCCAGAAATGATATAATCCAACTCAGCCTATAACAATATACAACGAGGTCTAGTGGGTTTAGAATAGCTAGAATTGAAGAACAAGAGATAAAACCACAAAGAAATGATACAAACACTTACCAAGGATTAAAATTGAGTGGAAAGTTGATAGGAATGAGTTAGAATATGACCAACATTAGACTTAGAACCCTAGAATTTCGATCAACTAATTCATTAATTTCAGCCATGGAAATCATAAATTGAAGCCTTATCAATCTTTCCTTGTAGCTTGGGGTTATTTTGAATCCAAAATTATGAACTTTGGAGGTGAATCATGAAGATGGTGTAGGAAGGGAGTGGTACGGCTTCTTGAAGCCAAAAGGAAGATGAAGGAGCTCTCTAGCTCTATGAAAATGAAATGAATCCTTTCATACGCTTATGTCCTTACCTACTGGCTAAAGTGCTATTTCAACTCAAAACGGTTAATTTCACTTTAACTCAAATTTTCAAATAACCGTCGTGCTAACTTTCCAAATAATTTCGGATATCCTTTTCCGATTAATTCTTTATAATATTTCACGAATATTATCGTAAAAATTATTATCTAAGGACGTATATCTTATTTTATATTAATGTCACGACCCATTTTCAGGAATCGTGACCGGCTCTAGGGTATGGGTATGGTTGTACTAAAACCCGTAGCAAGCTTTGCGGATAACAAACAAATACTTAAACCTGCAAACAAACCAATGCTCGGGGGCAACCGAGACTTCAGCCTAGTTCTAGCAATTCATAATATTCAATATAATTTAATAAATGCTCGTACAACTACGAGTCTCCAAGATGACATATATATATATAGACCAAAATAACAGTATAACATGCCAAAGCAAATATATCCAGTCGAACCAATCCGACAAACAACTAGAATATAATAAAGACTTCTAGTTACTACTGCGGTCTAAGAATAAAACATTTTAATAACTTTTTTATAATAAATGGAACTTCCGAGGAAAGTAAAGAAACGGAGATCAGCTGACTCTCTCAAATCATAACCCTGGAAAAATTGGGAAAATAACGGGGTCAGATATACTGAGATGAGTTTATACCACTATTTAAATTTATCAAGTGGAAAACCTTTAAAACTCTTTTAAAACATTTAATATGAACATTACGTTTAATAGTTAGAACCCTAATCCACAATCCTAAATATAACCATAATCCATATAGGCCTGGTCCCGAGAGTTGATCTACACTGAGTTACAACCAATCACTCTTAATTCATAACTAGAGTCCCGAGAGCTGAGCTACACCGAGTTACTCCACTGGTCCCGAGAGCTATGCTCACACCGAGTTACCACCACATATCACATACCTTATCTAGATCAATACGGTGCGCACGCAATCCTAATGATGCCCATTAGATAGAATGTTCCAACTAGAAGTCATAATGATAAAAACAGTTCGAAATATCATGTACAGTATATATATATATATATATATATAGAAAAATAACAATTTACTTAATAAAGCGGTAAATAGTAAGTACAAACTTACTGCTTGCTAATCCACGTAAAAACTCCTGGCAAGAAACCTAGACTCGGTTCGCCTTAAAAGCACGATCAGTCAACGAGTCTAAACACAAATAAATAATTATTAAAACGACCCTAACTCTACATAGTACTAGACACCACATAGGACAAGCACAAACAACAAGTCAAGGTAAAACCAATTAGATCAACCACAATATCCAAATAATTTAAAATGCCCAATTAATACAAGTCTATTGAGTTCTCGCTTTAAAATCCATTTTATAAATATTATTTAATAACTTTAGATAATAAATAATTTCCAAATAGTGAGTTAGCCGAGTTACCAATAACTACCAAGCTAACCTCACTTGTCGGGTGACCTAAGTCTAACCCGACTCAAAACGTTTGTCAAATATAAACCCGAGTTTATATTTATAAAAATTATTTGGTAAAATATTAAACCATTTAAAACAGAACTCAATAACTTCAATTTCAAGTAACCCGAGTTACTAACCAATAACTTAATCATTTAAGTTAAAAAAATATTCAAGGGCTAAATTGTAATTTAGCCAATTTTAATATTTGAAAATAAATATAATTACCCTAGTAATTTTAACATAAATTGTTAAAATATTATCGTTCACAATTCACGTATTTATAAATTAAAGCGAGATTCGAAAGTTATTAAAAACAAAATCAATTGCTAAATAAATAGAGGGATTCAATTACTTAAACCATAAAATTTTGATAACCATAATGGCGAATTAGCCATCTCCTGCATATAATAACCAAACAACCTCGCCCACTATCATCTTCCTCATTTGAATATTTGAAACCAAAACATAAATCCATAACATGAAGTTACAGAAATAGAGAACATGAACTCAAATAACAAGCTTCCATGATTCTTTAGCAAACAACTTAACAATTCTAAGGCTAATAAAACAGCAGCTCCTATCATCAATGGTAAACAGAAATAAACAATCAAATATAGCAAACTTCACCCTTTAATGATTTAGAAACAAAACAAAAGGACAGTTCCATGCTCAAAACAAAGAGCGGCAGATCGGATCAAGCAAACCGATGAGAAAAGATTTCGAATGATTCAAACCAAGCTATAATAACATGAAATAGGTTTTAAACCTTAAAAGACCCATGAGATTCACATAGTCCAACTCAAGACAATTAGACAGAAACTTATTGGAACCAACATTACAAAGGATAACCAAAACGGTGAAACGACGGCTAGAATAACGGCGAGATTTACGTACCGTTTGACGAAAACAAGGTGTAGAATCGTAGAGGCAAGAGTCTACTTTGACTGGGACGAGACGGATCCAATTTCGATCCTAAAACGACGGAGCACGGATCGAAAAACGAAGGTGTTGATTATAACTCAAAACTGATAATAACTAAAAACGGTAAAACGACGGCAGCTCAAACGAAGAAGTTAATGTACCGTTTCCGATTCTGAAACCTTAGAATTAAAGAGGATCGAGTCTACTATCTCTCAGACGAAACGGAACGTGATTCGATCTAAAAACGGACGAGAACGATCCAAATTCCAGAAGTGACGTTTATAAGTAAAACTGAGAATAAGAACACATACTTACCAGTTTTTCTGAGATCTTTAGGAGAAGGAATGAGCAACGATTTCAGAGAATTTTTCAAGGGCTAGGTTTAGTTTGATGTATGGGGAAAAGATTAGGGTGAAAATTCTAGGTATTTAAAGGGTAAATTAGGAAGAAAAGTTCCCCTCTAAATACGTATCGTTGGTCTCAATCGAGACCAGCCAAAAGGCTTAGGTCTTGTTCGAGACCTGCTGGTTTCGAACGAGACCAGCACATTTATGCTAGAGGTCTCGTTCGAGACCTGCTGGTCTCGAACGAGACCAACACCAAAACCGCATGGTCTCGAAGGAGACCGAACGTGTTTCATCGGGTCTCATACTGAGACCTGATTTGAAACATGTGGTTCAACCACTTGGTTGAACCACAAGCTAATGGGACACGACCGAACCTTGAATTGAACCAAAGCACAAACGAAACCTCAAATCAAACCATAAACCGAAAACGACCCAAATTATTTCCGAGAACCCATCATAAAATTTTAAAAAAGTACGGGATATTACATTCTCCCCAACTTATTAAAAATTCGTCCTCGAATTTAAAATAAAACCATCGACGTACCACATAACACAAAGTTACACGTCTAGCTGAACAAAATGTACAAGTCGATAAGAAAACGCATCCCCAAGATACCCAATGTAAACCATGACAACAAAAACAACGAAAAATGTAAACGACCTTTGTCATTAAAGAACAGTTCTCAACCGAGAAATCAACCCAACTGTAATCAAAGGTATTCCATGCTTAACGACATACGCAACTCTAAGTGAGATCGACAAAGATAAAACAAACTCTAATACACAACACTCGGATGATATACTTAGGATAATTAAGGACGAATCTTGAATCTCAAAACTGACACTGGTTAGCAATATAAGCGATCACAACACACATATGTACCAAATTCTGTTTCTAACAATTAGGTGCTCCAACTACTAATAACATAATTATTCAAATGAGAGTCACAATTACTCAATACCGGAGTGGCTTCCAAAACCAGCTCGAAACTCATCTATTATAAAATCCTCAATATCAAATACAAGATCAAACGCTAAGCTCGATTATAGTTCTTAAAATTTCCAAACTCTTTTGCCTCAAACAAAAAAAGGATACTGTTTAGCTGATAAAATCTATCGTTCTAAAACGATTTCTTACTTCCACTTATAGCATCTCTACATCAAAATTATCGATAACAAAACCCAATAAACTCAGATATTATTTGGTTCCAAAACAAACATTATAATAATCATCTAATCCTAACGATTAGTACCAACTCGATAATACCATTAACTTGTGAATCATAAAACACAAAAACTCATATCACAATTCAAAGAAAAGCGAACCTCTCTCATGAAAACAAAAATTTCTATATCAGTGATATACAATATTCATCAAAAACATTCTTCCAATCACTCAGAAACATAACGCCACCACGACTACATTGAACATTGACTGCATCTGGCAACATAAAATTTTGTCGCTAACACCAAGGGTTTAACAACTGTCCAAAACGATATCCAAACATTACGATAATACCATCAATTAACAAAATTGATCAACCAATCATGGTTGTCGAAACCTATTAACCGCGATTCCCGATTTTCAAATCAACTATCTCATATAACCATATCGAACTCAAATTTTCAAAATTATTCAATCAATTGACTATAACCTTGTGTACAACGAAAGATCAATACAACAAGTTCACTACGACCTGATTGTTAGTTATGCTCAAAACCAACCACTGAGGGTGTAAAATATTTTAATACAAAATATTTATATACAAAATTTTCCACCCTTTTAAAAGACTATACGTCTTACATCTCCTTTTATATTCAAAATTTAAATTTCCTTTACTGTTTAAAAACCATCGGTTTTGTAAACCCTTGAAAATTTTCAAAATATCCACATTTTGAATCCGAAAGTTTCCATACTTTTAAATACGTTTGCAAATTTATAAAACCGCTCAACTGACAAAATTTATGTTCTCTTTAAACCAAACTTGTTAAAATAGTTCATACTTTAAAATCCAACTGTGGCAAAATCCTCCGTATTCAAAATACACATTGATGTTTCAAACATCACAAAATTTTAAGTCGCTTCTAAATTTTCTCAAACAAAAACACAATTTGAAGAAATCGCTCAAGCAAAAAATTTATCATCTCTTTTTGAATCAATTTTGACAAAATTTCTCTCTTTCCTCAGAAAGGTAAAATTAACAATGTAAACCTCTTGTTATAAAAATACCTTTATATCAATACACCATAATACTTTGGACAATTTCAAATATGAAAAGATAAAGTTTTTTTTAAAAAACGTAGTGTGTACACACACATTATTACTTTCTATGAAGCACAAGATTCTGAAAACATCGACCGATCCCTGACAATGTAATTGTCCAAAATTCACTACCATCATCACAGAGTATTTGTCTAGCTACCTTTCGGTAACAGTTTCAAAATCATTTGAAATCTGACTACTTTACAAATACATTTATCACAGTGTGATTCGCGAGGTCGTTTCAAAACATATTTCTCAAAACACTTTACCGAAAAATCCCTTTTACATAATTGTGCGCCAGGGTGATGACATCTCTCATCCCCAAAGAGTTGCATCCAACCCTAATCATTTCTATGCACGTGATGCATGTAGTATTATGCATGTATCAATTATTAATTTCTCTTTGTTTAGTGAACATACTCAGTGTTCAATGCAAACCTATTCATGACATTCAAAATGCATGTTCATGATATGTCCGGGCACAATTACATGTTGAAAATATTTCAAATATTTTAACAATTCAACCTTTGAAATCCATTTCACAGTAAAACATTTGCTAGACGTTACACTCTATGAGATGTGCACTCGATAACCTCAAAATATTCCTCAAACTCCGTGCTTACAACCTACTAATATTCGATGCTATACATCAACTCCTCCTAATAACTTCATTACAACTCTACTATAAAAAGTATCTAACTAACCTCAATTCGGACTGAAACTTATTCACAAAGGAATAATACATCAATATGTTCCTACAAAACTTACCGCCAACTCCTGCATCCACTCATCGGACTTGATGGAAACATCAGTGTATTAATACACCGATCTATCTTCTCGGTTCAGAGTTTCCAATATCCGTTCTAGGATAATCAGAAATCATCAACCAATCTAAGGGAATACTTACCTCATCTTCCTTGACATCGAAACCCAAAGATTTCGATCCACAAATCATATATCAAGGTAACACAACCTTGACCACGTGAATAAATCATCTCACGTGCTACTCCACACGAAGAGTCAAACAAATACAATCAGCTTAGTCCTACATGTAAGCAAATTATACCACACAAATTAAAACCAAAAATATTATGATTGCTACAAATCATAAACCACATAAGTGTTGCCATTAAGCAAAAATTTACCCAAGCATACTTAAAAGACAAAAACAAGACGTGCCACAACAAGCTTGAATTTTCGTAACAAATCATTATATAACATTTAATCTCTCAAGAAAACGCTTCAAAATTTATTTTGAAATCTTAAAGTAAAATACGAAAACTTCCAAATTTTGTTGAGCCCCGCAGTTAAAACAAAATCACTATCTGTAAAAGTTTCTTCTTATTTATCTATTCTTTAAGACGGATATCCAAGTATCTCAACCCATAAAATCATCGAGCTAGCCGAGTCATTACAACTACCAAGCTCAACTCCTAAATTTGGATGACCCAAGTCGAACCCAAAATAACCGTTTATAAAACGTATTCAAAATATTTGTATATCCGAAAAAAATATTTTAATAAATTTCCATCCTTTCAAATTTGGGAGCTAGACTTAAACAAACCGCTAAACGATAATTTAAAACTCAAATGAGAAATCTTAGATTTTATACAACCATTCCGTAAATCCCGAAGATGCAAGATACAATAAAAATCCTCTTTACTAGCAACTTAACCAAAAATCAAATTTTTAAAGAATTAAACTCAAATTTCTCTTTAATTCTGTGTCAAAACACAAATCGAATAAAGATAATTTTGTCAATAAAAATCCTTAAAGCAACATGTGGTAAAACCATGTGTGATCACAAAACACGTTTTAAAGTTTTACCCAAAATTTCTTTACTAGAAAACAAGGTTAACGCCTAAATGTATTCTCATAGGTGCTAGTGTATATAGCACCCAACAATTACGGCCAAAGCCAAAATGTACTACCATTTAATCCATCGTTATTAAATCATTAGTGGCATAAAGCCAAAGTTTATCAAACAACATCATTACCCAAGTACGAGTTTTTGAGAAATTTATCAGCCTACGATTTTCCGAGAAACCAAAAGCAATTATAATCACCCAAGTGAAATAAGCTCAACATGATAAAACACAGCAAGCAACATCCAAATGAAATTAATTGTCAATCATAGAATCAACACCAAATAAAGACTGACAGACATCACCCATAGGATGTAGGCTGAAAGTTTGAAAATAAAAGATGACGTTTTAAAAGACAAGACATGAATCCTAATTCCGCAATAGTTCCTATGACACGACATCAACTTATCATGCCAAAACACATAACACATAACATGCCTTGGTTTGAAACCAAAGCTCTGATACCAAGTTTGTCACGACCCATTTTCAGGAATCGTGACCGGCGCTAGGGTATGGGTATGGTTGTACCAAAACCTGTAGCAAGCCTTGCGGATAACCAACAAATACTTAAACCTGCAAGAAAACCAATGCTCGGGGGCAACCGAGACTTTCAGCATAGTTCTATTAGTTCATAATATTCATTATAATTTAATAAATGCTCGTACAACTACAAGTCTCCAAGATGGCATATATATATATAAACCAGAATAACATTAGAACATGCCAAAGCAAATATATCCAGTCAGACCAATCCGACAAACAAGCAGAATATATTAAAGACTTCTGGTTACTATTGCGGTCTAAGAATAAAATATTTTAATAAGTTTATTAAAATAAATGGAACCTCCGAGGAAAGTAAAGAAACGGAGATCAGCCGACTCTATCAAATCATAACCCTGGAAAAATTGGGAAAACAACGGGGTCAGATATACTGAGATGAGTTTATACCACTATTTACATTTATCAAGTGGAAAACCTTTAAATCTCTTTTAAAACATTTAATATGAACATTACGTTTAATAGTTGGAACCCTAATCCACAATATTAAATATAACCATAATCCATATAGGTCTGGTCTCGAGAGCTGAGCTACACCGAGTTACCATCGACCACTCTTAATCCATAACTAGAGTCCCGAGAGCTGAGCTACAACGAGTTACTTTACTAGTCCCGAGAGCTATGCTCACACCGATTTACCACCACATATCACATACCTTATCTAGATCAATATTGGTGCGCACGCAGTCCTAATGATGCCCATTTAATAGCATGTTCCAACTAGAAACTATAATGATAAAAACAGTTCGAAATATCGTGAAAACTCCTGACAAGCAACCTAGACTCGGTTCGCCTCAAAAGCACGAACAGTCGACGAGTTTAAACACAAATAAATAATTATTAAAACGACCCTAACTCTATAGAGTACTAGACACCACATAGGACTAGCACAAACAACAAGTCAAGGTAAAGCCAATCAGATCAACCACAATATCAAAATAATTTAAAATGCCCAATTAATACAAGTCTATTGAGTTCTCGCTTTAAAATCCATTTTATAAATATCATTTAATAACTTTAAATAATAAATAATTTCCAAAAAGTGAGTTAGCTGAGTTACCAATAACTACCAAGCTAACCTCACTTTTCGGGTGACCTAAGTCTAACCCGACTCAAAATGTTTGTCAAATATAAACCCGAGTTTATATTTATAAAAATTATTTGGTAAAATATTAAACCATTTAAAACAGAACTCAATAACTTCAATTTCAAGTAATCCGAGTTACTAACCAACAACTTAATCATTTAAGTTAAAAAAAACGTTCAAGGGCTAAACTGTAATTTAGCCAACTTAAATATTCGAAAACAAATATAATTACCCGAGTAATTATATCTGAAATTGTTAAAATATTTATCATTCACAATTCACGTATTTATAGATTAGAGCGAGACTCGAAAGTTATTAAAAACAAAATCAATTGCTAAATAACTTAAGGGATTCAATTGCTTAAACCATAAAATTTTGATAACTATAATGGCTATTTAGCCATCCCCTGCATATAAAAACCAAACAACCCCGCCCACTATCATCTTCCTCATTTGAATATTTGAAACTAAAACATAAATCCATAACATGAAGTTACAGAAACAGAGAACATGAACTCTAAACTTTTCAAATAAGAAGCTTCCATGATTCTTTAACAAACAACTTAATAATTCTAAGGCTAAAAAAACAGCAGCTCCTATCATCAATGGTAAACAGAAATAAACAATCAAATGTAACAAACTTCACCCTTTAATTATTTAGAAACAAAACAAAAGAACAGTGCCATGCTCAAAACAAAGAGCGGCGGATCGGATCAAGCAAACCGATGAGAAAAGATTCTGAATGATTCAAACCAAGCTATAATAACATGAAATAGGTTTTAAACCTTAAAAGACCCATGAGATTCACATAGTCCAACTCAAGACAATTAGGCAGAAACTTATCGGAACCAACAGTACAAAGGATAACCAAAACGGTGAAACGACGGCGCGAATAATGGAGATATTTACATACCGTTTGACGAAAAAAAGGTGTAGAATCATAGAGACAAGAGTCTACTTTTACTGGGACGAGACGGATCCAATTTCGATCCTAAAACGACGGAGCACAGATCCAAAAACGAAGGTGTCGATTATAACTCAAAACTGAAAATAACTAAAAACGGTAAAACGACGGAAGCTCAAACGAAGAAGTTAACGTACCGTTTCCGATTCTGAAACCTTAGAATCAAAGAAGATCGAGTCTACTATCTCTCAGACAAAACGGAACTTGATTCGATCTAAAAACGGACTAGAACGCTCCAAATTACGGAAGTGACGTTTATAAGTAAAACTGAGAATAAAAACACATACTTACTAGTTTTTCTGAGATCTTTTGGAGAAGGAATGAGCAACGATTTCAAAGAATTTTTCAAGGGAGACGACGGCTAGGGTTAGTTTGATGTGTGGGGAAAAGATTAGGGTAAAAATTCTAGGTATTTAAAGGGTAAATTAGGAAGAAGTTTAAGTTCATAAGTGCCCCTCTAAATACGTATCGCTTGTCTCGAACGAGACCAGCCAAAAGGCTTAGGTCTCGTTCGAGACCTGCTGGTCTCGAACGAGACCAGCCTCAAAGCAAGGGGTCTCGTTCGAGACCGCATGGTCTCGAACGAGACCGAACGTGTTTCATCAGGTCTCATGCTAAGACCTGATTTGAAACATGTGGTGCAACCACTTTGTTGAACCACAAGCTAATGGGACCCAATCGAACCTTGAATCGAACCGAACCACAAACCAAACCTTAAATCGAACCATAAATCAAAACGACCCAAATTATTTCCGATAACCCATCAGAAAATTTTAAAAATTTACGGGATATTACAATTAAGTCATGCTAATAATTGCTTCGACAAATAATAGTTTTATGTAAAAATTATTATTTCGTGATTCACTTGATAAAATTAGTCCAACTACATTCCTTAAATCGATTTTCACCTCCGACCTTCCGGTCCTCAATTCCATAATTTTCATGTGGCACGTCCTAGTATCTTAACAGTATCTTAACTGTTTACTTATCTAATTACGGGTATTACAATAATGTTCTGATTAATTTGGGTAACTTAGAGGCATAATCTGCAGAGACTTATACTTAGACATATTTAACCAACACCCTAAGGTTTTTGTACCGACAAACGAAACTTAATTTGGAGCTATATAGCCCACCGAGGTATAAGCCTTGCAACTGGGTTGTTCTGCAGGGTAATATTCTGCAATCACATTAACTTCAAACACTCAACTTAATTAATCCAAACTCATCACAATTCAACCCTATATTGTAATACCCCATGTTTTTCCAGCTTGTTCCGATGATTTTTTTAATGTATTTTTATTTGGTCTTTGGTGGTTTTGTTCCTTCAAACCATGGTTTGGGTTGCATATCTTCTGGTGTGTTGTTTTGATTTGGTTTTGAGCTTTATTAAATAAATGTTTATGTGTTTTCCAAATGTGACATGCTTTTATAAAATGTCCATATTTTCCTAATGCACCGTTGGATCGGGATCCCTTTTAGATATTTCGTTCCTGAGAGAATTTGCTAAAACAGGCCGGTTTTGATTATTTTTCTTCTATCGCGGGCGCGAGACATGGAGATCGCGGGCGCGATATATTTGTGTCGCGGGCGCGACACGACATCATAGTGTTCGTTGTTTTTATATAAATAGGCTTTTAACTCGATTTTTTCAGCCCCTTTCACTCAATCAGATCTAGAGCGAACTTATACGCAGAAACACTCATTTTTTTCATTCCTTTATGATTCTTGGTGGTTTTTAACAATTTCTTTGTGATTGATCATCCTATTTACGATTCCTACGCGATTCCTTGTGATATTCTTCGTTTGGGTGATTTTGGCTTCCTTTCTTTGGTGCAGACCCTATTTTCTTGGGTTAATATTTATTTGTTTGAGTTATTCATCACTCTAAGGTATTTTTTTCATACCTTTTGTATTTGGTTATTGTTGTTGATGTTTTATGCGTAGAATTGCATGTTTTAGGGTGTTTTGAGGATTAAAACCTTATGATTGATGGTCTGAGTTTTATGATCTGATATATATGTTTAAAATGGAGTTAAGTGTGATTATTTGCTGATGTATAAGGATTAAAATTGGTTAGACATGATTTAAGCGATGATTACGCGTTTTCTAGCTTTTTACGTTATGGATTCGCTTAGCATTTTATATATAATGTTAAATCTGAATTTAGTATGATAGTTTTATATTGTTCACATATAGCTACTGATATAAAGAGTTTGGATTTGAATTTAGGAATTGGAATTAAGTTGTGGTGTAAAATCTCTACGATTTGCGAAATTGTCAATTTTATGAAAGTTAAACGCTACGCTTGCAAATGATTTTCAAATGCTATACCTAATAATATAATATTTTATATATGATGTTTTAATGTTTTTAAATTAGTAGTAACATACTTTGGTTCATAGATTGTTTGTTTTGAATCATTTGGCTAGTTTAGGCAATTTTCAGCAAAATTGCCAAATTTGATTATTTGGATGCTTCGGCTTAATTTTTGTTTTGATCAAATTGTTAATGGCTAGAAATACGTTTTATAAATTATTTTGGACATTTATAAAGTGTTAGTTTTATCTTATGTTGTTTGGTACTCGATGGTTGAAATGGTATATAAGTTATGGTGAATTTTACAAAGGTGTTATGGCTATCTAAGTTAATATTTCAGATTTGAGTTTACACCTTTAAAAGGTGTTTAAATCTCATTGATTGCATTTATGGTGGTATTTTTAAGAGATGCATACTTTGGATGGAACTTGTCAAGTGTTGGCATGCTATGTGGCTTATTGCTTTTAAGGTTGGCATTGTTAAGCTATGGATTGAATTCCTATTTTCAAATAACTTTGGTTTTCTATAAGGATTTTCTTTAAACTATGGTTTTCAATTTGTCTTATGGTTGGGTCGGGTTAGACTTGTTTCGCGTGACATGTCGTGTTGAGCTATACTGCAGTTAAGGCTAATACACTACTTTGGAAATGCTTTGATTTTAAAAAAACTATTTAAGTTATGAAAAAGACTTTGGTTTTGTTCTTAAGGATAAGAAATCATCTAAGCTAACTAAATCATTGAAAGTGAATGGTATAAATTCCTTGGTCTGGTTGGTACATGGATGTTTACCTTACTTGGGTTGTACTTTAATTGTTTTCAAGATACTAGTCCTATGTGGTGTCTAGTATTCTTAGAGTTAGGGGTTGAATGGTTTTTAACTTTGCGTTGTTTTTAGACCCGTCGTCTGCTCGTACTTTGGAGTCTACGCATGGTTAGTTGCTTATCAAGGTTATCACGTGGATATGCAAGCTGTGAGTTTGTAGTGTTATTTACCGCTTTATTAAGTATCATAAATTATTTTAGTATTACAAATGTTTATGAACTGTTATAAGCGATTATGGATCTGGATTGGAACGAGCTACTCGATAGGCTTGTGTCGAGACTGTGTGCACCGGTAATTACTTTGAGACTGGCTAACTATATATCTGGCTTACTTTCGGATCGATGAAGATTTGTTTCCATCTACTTTGGGTTATACTTTGGGATGTCATTTCAATACTGTTATTCCATAATCAAGTATATAAATATATTAGTGTAAAAGAATTTCAGGTTTTAAGGGTTTTAATCTTAATAAATGTAAATAACATTATGAACTCATCTCACTATTTCTGACCTCGTTGTTGTAACACCCTGTATTTTTTTGATTGGTTCCGATGAACTTTCCGATGTTTAATAAATTTTTCAAGATCGTGTTTTGGCTCGTGTGTGGTATGTTGTTTGGACTTGTTTTGTGTGCTTTGGGCCTAATGGGTCAACTTTGGGCCTTAAAATTATATTGGTATGCGTTAGAGGAGTTTTGGGCATCCCGAAAGGAATTCTAATTCAAATATTCTGCATTAAGAAAAATAGTCTGATTTTTTAAAATTAAAAATAAGATTATTAGTAAAATAATTATAAAAAGTAAGGTTGTAATTGTTTTCTCTAAAACAAACCCTATTTATAAATGTTATATATATTTAACTCTGCGTTCCAAAAAAAAAGGATTTAGCAATTTGGTTTAACTACCGCGTTATCATTCTATCACTCTCTTATTTCCTTGGCCACTCATCTTTCAAGGTAATTCTAATACCTTATCTTATTAACTCTATATGTTTATAATTGATAAAAGATTGATGTAGATAATTGCTTTAATTGATGGCCATGATTAAGTGATTCAGTTGTCTATTTCATGTTTTATAGACTTCAATTCAGTTTGTGTACACGTTGTACGATGGCCGTCCCTTTTGCTTTTGTTCCTTAAATGATATAGCACACCACTACTGTATAACACAAAATTTATTGTCGTCGTTTTAATTTCAAAATTAATCCCTTAAATTTTTAAAGATTAATATTTTACATTATAAAAATACACGTTTCATTATTCTTTTGGTTTGTTTTGGATTAATGAAGTTATATTGAGCTTGGACAAAGATCGCTCTTTTCAAATATTTATGAGCTTATGTGGTGATTATTAATTCTTGTGATTTGGTTTTTCTAATCAAATAATCAATGATTATGAAACCGGATTTTTGATAATTGTTTTGATTTCTAAATTACTTATTGTTACTATTATTTTAAATTTAAAAATAATATTAGTATCGATTATAATTTAAATTTTTTTGATACGATATTATTATTTGAACACGATAGTTTTATAAATTTTTAATTTGGATAATTTTGGCTTTAATATGAATTGATTAGTTTTGATCTTTGAAGCGAATAATTACCTGGGTAATTGTCAATTTTTAATTATTGGCTTGATGTGCCAATTTGGCTAATTTACGTTTTAGCATTTAAATTATTTTCTTTAATTATTTTAGTCAAGTAATTGGCGGTAACTATTGGTTACTTGTATTTTAAGATATTGAGTTCCGTTTTAATATTTAATTATTATTTTATCAATAAGTATTATTTTGGAATTATAAACTATGGTTTATATTTTTGATAAAATATTTGGGTCGGTTTAGACTTGGGTCGCCTGACATGTGAGGTAGCTTGATAGTTATCGGTAACTTGGCTAACTCACTTTTTGTAATTTGAATTGTTTTATTATTTAATAATTATTTAAATAATATTTTTCCGAAGTGGATTTTAAAGCGGGAACTCAATAGACTTGTATTATTTTTTGGGACATTATAATTTATTTGAGAATTGTGTTTACTCTGTGTGGTTATACTTTGACTTATTATTATTTATGCTGGTCCTATGTGGTGTCTAGTACTCTCTAGAGTTAGGGTCCGTTTTAATAATTATTTATATTGTCTAGACTCGTCGACTGTTCGTGCTTCGGAGACGAATCAGGATTAGTTGCTTGCCAGGTTATCACGTGGATTAGCAAGCAGTGAGTTTGTACTTACTATTTACCGCTTTATTAAGTAAATTGTTATTTTGCTATATATACTGTATACATATATTTCGAAATGTTTTTATCATTATGGCTTCTAGTTGGAACATGCTACCTAATGGGCATCATTAGGACTGTGTGCGCATCGGTATTTATCTAGACAAGGTATGTGATATGTGGTGGTAACTCGGTGTGAGCATAGCTCTCGGGACCAGTAGAGTAACTCGGTGTAGCTCGGCTCTCGGGACTCTGGTTATGGATTAAGAGTGATCGGTGGTAACTTGGTGTAGCTCAGCTCTCGGGACCAGGCCTACTAGACTATGGATATATTTAGTATTGTGGATTAGGGTTCCAACTATTATACGTAATGTTTATATTAAATGTTTTAAAAGAGTTTTAAAGATTTTCCACTTGATAAATGTAAATAGTAGTATAAACTCATCTCAGTATATCTGACCCCGTTGTTTTCCCAATTTTTCCAGGGTTATGATTTGAGAAAGTCAGCTGATCTCCATTTCTTTACTTTCCTCGGAGGTTCCATTTATTTTAATAAAGTTATTAAACTGTTTTATTCTTAGACCGCAGTAGTAACTAGAAGTCGTATTTGCCTAATAATTGTTATCAAAATTATTCTACTAATGTAATTGTTTTGGCTTAATATAATAACTTGGGTTATTAAATATTTATGCTATGTTGGAGACTCGGATTTGATCGAGCATTTATTATAGAAATGTTGTATTTTATGAACTGCTAGAACTAGGATGAAGTCTCGGTTGCCCCCGAGCATTGGTTTTCTTGCAGGTTTATCTAATTGTTGTTATTCGGAAGGCTAGCTACGGGTTTTGGTACGACCATACCCATACCCTAGCGCCGGTCGCGATTCATGAAAATGGGTCGTGACAGTTGTTTTCCCAATTTTCCAAGTTTATGATTTGAAAGCTTGGTCTACTCTAATTCTTTGATTGATCGGAGGTTTTTATGTTATTTAAAGTAGTCAACTGTTGTAACTCTTAGACCGCAGTAGACCTAGTTTATCATTTTGATTATCATACTTTGGATTTTTGGATTGGTCTGATTGTTATGTTATTATCTTTGGCATGTATACTTTGGTTTATATCGTTATATATAAATCATTTTGTTGAGACTCGGGTTTTAGCCATGCATTTCAGATATTCAAATTGTTATTTAAGTTGTTCTATAAACTGCTAGACTTAGGTTGGAGTCTCGGTTGCCCCCGAGCAGTGGTTTTCTTGCAGGTTTATATGTTTTATGGTATATCCGCGAGGCTTGCTGCGGGTTTTTGGTACAACCATACCCATACCCTAGCACCAGTAGCGATCCATGAAATTGGGTCATGACAAAGTTGGTATTAGAGCTTTGGTTTCAAATTAAGGCCATTTTTGCATATTATGTTTTTACAGCTTTAAGGTATGTTAAGTGTTGATGTTGTGTCATAGGATCTATTGCGGAATTAGGATTCAAGTCTTGTCTTTGAAACGTCATCTTTTATTTTCAAAACTTTCTACCTTCATATATAGGAATGTTGAGTGTTAGTCTTATGTGTTACTGATGCTTTACTTTGGAATGTTTATTCCTTATACATTGGGTGATTTGTTGGCTGTTGTACCTTATTTGGTATTTATTTCGGGTGACGTGTTGGTTGGTTGTTGTGCCTTATATGGTGTTTACTTCGGGTGCTGGTTTTATTGGCTGTTGTTCCTTGTATGATGTTTACCTTGGGTGATTAGTTGTTGGATTTTACACCTTGGATGATTTTGATTATAATTGGATTGTTTTCACCTTGTTGGTGAGCACAGTTAGTTTTGGCTGTGTTTGTTGGGTGCTAGATAGGTTAACACGTACTATGATATGTTTGGCGTTGGCCTTGTGTCGTTTTTAATGGATTGTGTTAAATCTTTAAGCATGTTTTGTGGCTTTATGTTGTTTGACCGCACATTGGTTCATAGTTTTATTGAGAAAATTGTTTGATTTTATTTGTGTTTTGACACGAGAATCGGAAGAGACGTCTGGTTTTAATACTTAAAAATTGTGATTTTGGTTACTTTGCAAGTAAAATGAATTTCACGTATTTCAGAATCTTACGTTGGCTAAGTGTTGACAAACGATTATTTTTTTAAAAGGAATTCAATTATGAGATGATTCACCATTTGAGGATTTAATATGGTTATTGTTAGTATCGCCGCGTTGTGGTTTGTCGACGTTTGAAGCGTCGTAGGTCATATGTTTGGTATATTATGTTTGGCCATATTAGGTGTTTACAGAATGACTGGTTGATATTAAAGATTTTCTCACTGAAGTCTTTGAAATGCTTTTTGATGCTTGGGTTACGTTGACCTCATATTTTAGAAAAGATTGAGATTTTATTTAAATGTTTTTTTAGGATTTACAAATGTTTGGAATACGTTTTCTAAACGGCTGTTATGGGTGTGACTAGGTCACCCAAATTGGGAGTTGAGTTTGGAAGTTAAAATAATTTGGCTAACTCGATGGTTTTGTGGATTAAGTAACTTTTGAAATTTTGAACACAATTGATTTATTAGAGGAGATATTTCCGGATATTGATTTTGTCTTTAACCGTGGGGCTCAACTAAAATTTGAAAGTCTTCTGGTTGACTTTAAATTTCAAAATGAATTTTTATACGTACTTTAAAAGATGATATATTATAGGTTGATTTTGTTACGAAGATTCGTATGTAGCATGTCTTGATTTTGGTCTTTATTGTATGTTTGGGTTAATTGTACTTAATGGCATGCTTGGGTGGTTTAATGTTTGTAGAATTTGAAATCATTTGGTTTTGATTTGCGTTGTCTACCTCGCAAGTTTTGTTGGACTATATTGATTGTTTTTGTTTTGTCTCTTCGTGCGGAGTAGCACGTAAGGTAATTTATTCCATGCGTTGTTTTGTCTTAACCATGATGTTTGGTTTTGATTTGTGGATCAAACCTTCATTTAGGCCCTGTATTGCATTAGTTTCCGTTTGGGGTTACGCTGGTGTTGGTGTTTTGTTTCTAAATCGAGATCTTTGGGTTTCGATATCGAGGAAAATGAGAAAACTGTTCTTTAGAACGGTTGGTGATTTTATTTACTATAAGGGAAAAATATATTTTGGAAATTCTTATCCGAGGAGATAGTTCAGTGTATTCAACACGTTAGTGCTTTTCATCAAGTTGGACGATGCGTGTAATACCCCGTAAATTTTCAGCGTTTTTCCGACAAATTTTCCGATCGTTTTTAAGAAAAATCGAAGTTAACAGTCTGGTTCATGTTGATTCGTGATGGGTTGATTTTGTGGTTCAACCATTTAATTTTTTTTAATTCAAAAAGGAAAAAAAATTAACCATGAGTCTCGTACGAAACCACAAGGTCTCGTACGAGACCCATGATTTTTCAAGCCTAGTCTCGTACGAGACCATGATTCCCGAACGGGACTCAGCCTAAAAGGCTGAGTCTCGTTCGAGAATACATCAGCTCTTAATAAGCTTAGTGACCGGCCCTTTTAGCACTCGTTTTAACCTAGATCCGTGCGGTATTTATAAACGCTTTCTAAATAGAAAACCTTCACCACACTTCACTGAAACCCTAGCCGTCATCTTCTTTGATTTTGTTTCCAGACGTTCTAGACTCGTGTACCTTCGATTCCACACCTCGTTTTCATTGAACGGTACGTGATCGACCTCGTTTTAAATCGCCGTACGGTTTTCGTATTAAAGGTTACTATAGACTGTTCATGTTGGTTTGATTACTGCCGATCTCTGTTCTTCTTTTGCTTGATTCAATTCCTATTATTTAGCCTATATGGAACTCTAAATTGATTTCCATCTTCGGTTTGTATATACTATGCTCAATGTCGACTCAAATACATCGTTATTGATAACCTCGATGTTTTCCGTGATGTTTGATATCTCTGTGATTATTATTATTAGGAATAGGGTTTATGGTTATAAGGATTGTGATGTTGTTTAATGGTTATGGAGATTGAGAGTTGAAGGTTAGTTATGGATTCAGTTGTGAAGTATGGGAATTGAAGTTTTTAGGGAAAAATGGTTTTGCAACTAAATGAAATGAAAATGGGTGGCGGGCTAATGAGTTTTAAGTGGAGATGGTGGCTAAAGGGCCATTGTGATCATCAATCTAGTTAAACTAAATCAAATGAATCCTTTTAGTTTTTAACTTTGACTTTGATTGATGATAACTTTCAAATTCGTTATAAAGTATAATTGATATTTTGTAAACGATATTTATTATAAGCTAAGTTAATTTAATTACTCGGGTAATTTTATTTGGGTTTCGAATAACAAAGTGGCTAAAGTACAATTTAGCCCCTGTATGTTTTAAAATTTAAATTGGTTGGGTTATTGGGTATTAACTTATATTTTCTCTTGAATAGTAAACCAAGATATTTATAATTAATTTAGAATATCAATTTGGCATGAAATTGGATAAATTACAATTTAGCCCCTAAATGTTTTAAAACTTATTTAAATTAAGTTTTGGATTAGTAACGTTATAATTTGTTTTAATTATAAACAAAAGTAATTAATTTGATTTCAAATATCAAATTGGCTAAAATACAATTTAGTCCCTAATTGGTAAAAGTACAGTTTAGTCCCTAATTGGCTAAAGTACAATTTAGTCCCTAAACTTGTATAAGACTTATTTAATTAAGTTTTTGGGTTGTAACTTGGGTTACTTGAAATTTAAGTTATTGAGTTCTGCTTTTAAAATGGTTTATTATTTTATGGAATTATTTTATAAATATAAATTCGGGTTTATATTTGATAAACGTTTTGAGTCGGATTAGACTTGGGGCACCCGAAAACTGAAGTTAGCTTGGTAGTTAATGATAACTCGGCTAACCCACTATTTAAAAATTAATTATTATTTAAAGATTATTAAATAAAATTTATGAATTAGATTTTAAGCGAGAACTCAATAGACTTATATTAATTAGACTTTATTACCTTTTGGGTATTTTTGTGTTGCTTTGGATTATTTAATTCCGACGTGTTATTTGTGCTAGTCCTATGTGGTGTCTAGTACTCTCTAGAGTTAGGGTCTGTTTTTAATAATCATTTTATTTGTCTAGACCCGTCTATTGTTCGTGCTCCAGAGGCGAACCAGGATTAGTTGCTTGCCGGTTTTCACGTGGATTAGCAAGCAGTGAGTTTGTACTTACTATTTACCGCTTTATTAAGTAAATTGTTATTTTAATATTAAATATATATACTGTACTTATATTTCGAACTGTTTTATATTATGACTTCTAGTTGGAACATGCTACCTAATGGGCATCATTAGGACTGTGTGCGCACCGGTATTGATCTGGGTAAGTTATATATGGAAATGTGGTAACTCTGTGTGAGCATAGCTCTCGGGACCAGGTAGAGTAACTCGGTGTAGCTCAGCTCTCGAGACTCTGGTATAAGTATGGTCAGTTGTAACTCGGTGTAGCTCAGCTCTCGGGACCAGACCTATTGGATTATATTGTTTATTTAGAGTTGTGGATTAGGGTTCCAACTATTATTCGTAATATCTTTATTAAATGTTTTAAGCAGTTTTAAAGGTTTTCCACTTAATAAATGTTGATAGTGGTATAAACTCATCTCAGTATATCTGACCCCGTTGTTTTCCCAATTTTTCCCAGGGTTATGATCTGAGAGAGTCTGGTGATCTCCGCATTTACTTTCCTCGGAGGTTCTATTTATTTTTGATAAACTGTCAAACTATTTTATTCTTAGACCGCAGTAGTTGACTAGACGTCTTTATTTTATTTTAGTTGTTGTCGGATTGGTCCGACTGGATTATTATTGCTTTGGCATGTTATAATACTATTCATAATTATTTATGTTAAACCGAATTAATGTTATTATTGGAAAACATGTTATTTTAATTGTTGAATATTATAACTGCTAGATTAGGCTGAAGTCTCGGTTGCCCCCGAGCATTGGTTTTCTGCAGGTTTATGTGTTATTATGTTAAATGAAAGACTAGCTACCGGTTTTGGTACTACATTACTCATACCCTAGCGCCTGTCGCGATTCATGAAAATGGGTCGTGAAAAACTTGGTATCAGAGCTTTGGTTTCAAACCAAGGCCATTTGCTTGCTATGTGTTTACTCTGTTAAGCATGGTTGTGTCTTAGGAACTACTGCGAATATAGGTTTCTGTCATGTCTTTAAAAACGTCATCTTTTGATTTTTAAAATATTCTGCCTACACCAATAAGAGTGCGTCTAGTCAGTCATTATATGTTGATTTTATGTTGTTAAATGTTAGTTTTATTTCACTTGGATGAATATTTTAATGCTGTTGATTTCTCGGGAAATCCTAATTGTTACTTGTTTTGTTTCATACTTGGGTATGAATTATGTGTTATTTAAATTGCTTTTGTTCAATCCTTTGGATATGGACAACGTTGTTCGTACTCGTGCTCGTGCTGCGGCAGAGCAAGAAGCGGTGGCTGATGATGCGATTTCCATGGAAGTCGATCAGAACGTGCCACCAGTTCCGGCCAATGTTGGACGTGGTAGAGGTAGAGGTAGAGGCAAAGGAGCTGGTGCTGGTTGAGGTGGAGCTAGAGGACGTGGTGCAGCAGGTGTTCAGGCACCGAATGTGCAGCAGGCACCGAATGTACAGCAGGCACCGGGGGTGCAACAGGCACCGAATATGCAGGCGTTCGACTTCACTACTTTCTTGGCTGGGATTGTCAAAATGCAGAACAACTAGGCTCTTCTACATAATCAGTGTACTCTACTGGGTCAGTTAGCGCAGCAAAATCAACCTCAGGCTGGTGCTGTAGCTGGTATTGGTGGACTTTCTTGTGTCGGTCACATTCCGACAGATAGAGAGATGGTGATAACCTACACGAAGTTGAATCCGACTTCTTTTGATGATACTGGGGATGCTTTTGACTTTTTGGAAGAGTTTGAATACAATAGTCAGAGAATTCAAGCTACTGATCGTCAATCAGTGCTTGTCGAGATGTCGCTGAAGGGTCCAGCTAAGGACTGGTTTTGTGATAACATCAGGCCAGAGATGGCTACATTGTCTTGGACTGATTTTGTGACAAGGTTCAGAGGTTACTATCTACCTTTCTCTGTTACTGAGAATTTCCGAGAAAAGCTGCTAAGTTTGAAGAAAGGGGATAGATCAGTGACAGACTACACTACAGAGTTTGTCCATTTAGGGCGGTTTGCTACAGATCTATAGGGTGATCGTGGGCGAGTGAACGACCGCTATATCAGGGGCTTAGGCTCGGAATTTCTTCCTTTGCTGATAGGGGCAGACATGGAGTTTGCTCGGGTAGTGGATAGTGCTCGACGGATGGAGAATTCGTTGATTCAGTTTGGGACGATCTCTGACCCTTTTCAGAATCAGAAGGGAAAGAGTGATCTTCCTAGTGGGGGGCAACAGGCCCCAGTGCAGCATAGTAGTGGGAATTACTACAGTGGCTCTTCTCAAGCCAATAAGGGGAGTCGCCGTACTCACAATAAAGAGAGGCATAGTGCTAGGAGTCCTCCATATAGTTCTAGTAGCAGTGGGAGTAACCGTTGTTTAGGACGCGGGTACAGTGGTGGATCGAACATTCTGTTCTGTCAGAATTGCAGAGCAGGCACTATGGTCAGTGTCAGTTAGCTCCTGGAGGTTGTTTCTCTTGTGGCCAGTTGGGTCATTTTTCCATGGAGTGTCCGACATCTGGGCAGCAGATGTCTAACTCCAGTGTGGCACAGTCGTCTTACCAGGAGCAGAGACCTGCGTTTACACAGTCTGTAGGGTACTCTCAACCTACATCATTTTTTGGTGGCCAGCAGGGCTAAGGCTCTGGTGGCAGAGGTTTTGGTGGCCGTGGTAACGGTGGTAGAGGTTCCAACAGTTATGGTACTGGGCAGAGTTCGCAACAGCAGCCACAGGGTCAGGCCAGAGTGTTTGCTCTTACTCCTCAGGATGCGCGTGCATCAAATGCTGTGGTGCAAGGTACCATTCCGATTTCTTTTACTGATGCTTTGGTATTATTTGATGCGGGTGCAACCCATTCGCTTGTGTCTACAAGTTTTGCTGGGAAATTGGGTATGGCACCATCTATTTTGAGTGAACCTCTAGCTGTGTCTACACCTATGTCTGAAGGTGTAGTAGTGGACGTCGTTTATCCTTCTTGTCCAGTGGTTATTCAGGGTAGAGAATTATGTGCTGATTTGATTGTGCTTGACGTTCTTTCTTTTGATGTCATCTTGGGGATGGATTAGCTGTCGCGCCATTATGCTTCTATTGACTGTCGAGGGAAGTCAGTCGAGTTCAGGATTCCAAGTGATCTACCTTTTTCCTTTCAGGGAGAGAAGGCGGAGACACCTAAGAATCTCATTTTCGCCATCAAGGCAAAGCGGATGTTAGGCAAGGGTTGCCAGGGTTTTCTTGCTGTGGTTCGTGATTTGGAGACTAGTAGTGGTGATATGCATAGTGTTCCGATAGTGAATGAGTTCACGGATGTGTTTCTAGAGGAATTGCCTGGATTACCACCTGATCGTGATATTGAGTTTTGCATTGATGTGGTTTCTGGTATAGCTCCGATTTTGATACCGCCGTATCGGATGGCTCCTGCAGAGCTGAAGGAGTTGAAGGACCAGTTACAAGAATTGCTGGATAGCGGGTTCATCAGACCGAGTACTTCTCCATGGGGTGCTCCAGTTTTTTTTGTGAAAAAGAAGGACGGTTCCTTTTGACTGTGTATCGACTACAGACAGTTGAACAAGGCTACTATCAAGAACAGATATCCTCTTCCTCGCATCGATGATTTGTTTGACCAGTTGCAGGGTGCGAAGTGTTTTTCCAAGATTGATTTGAGGTCTGGGTATCATCAGCTTCGGATCTGTGATGCAGATGTGCCTAAGACTGCTTTTCGGACTCGTTATGGACATTTTGAGTTTCTGGTTATGTCCTTTGGTCTGACAAACGCACCAACAACGTTTATGGATATGATGAATAGAGTGTTCAAGCCGTTTTTAGATCAATTCGTTATCGTTTTCATTGATGACATTTTGATCTATTCTCGGAGCGAGGAGGACCAGGCTTACCATTTGAGGACTATACTACAGACATTGCGTGAGCATCAGTTGTATGCTAAGTTCTCAAAATGTGAGTTCTGGTTGGATCAGGTTACCTTTCTAGGACACGTAGTGTCGAAATATGGGATCAAGGTTGATCCGAAGAAGATTGAGGCGGTTATGGATTGGCAGAGGCCAAGGTCAGTTACCGAGATCAGAAGTTTTCTGGGTTTAGCTGGCTACTATCGTCGGTTTATGCAAGATTTCTCCAGAATATCTGCACCGCTGACTAAACTAACACAGAAAGGTGTTAAGTTTGAGTGGAGTGACAAGTGCGAGGCGAGCTTTGAGAAGCTCAAGGAGATTTTGACTACAGCTCCGGTTTTGGCATTGCCTTCTGACATTGACGGTTTCACAGTGTATTGTGATGTGTCTCGGATTGGTTTGGGTTGCGTTCTGATGCAACATGAACAGGTGATTGCCTATGCTTCCAGACAGTTGAAGAAGCATGAGGTGAATTACCCTACTCATGATTTAGAGTTGGCGGCTGTGGTTTTTGCGCTGAAAATCTGGAGACATTATTTGTATGGTGCTACTTGTGAGATTTTCACTGATCACAAGAGTTTGAAGTATATCTTTGATCAGAGAGACTTGAACATTAGACAGAGGAGGTGGTTAGAGTTGCTGAAAGACTACGACTGTACTATTCAGTACCATCCTGGTAAGGCTAATGTGGTAGCCGATGCGTTGAGTCCAAGTCTTCGGGCAGCTTGGCTCACATTTTAGAGATTGGGCATAGACCCATGGTTAGAGAGTGGCACAGTTTGATAACTTCAGGCTATGGTTTTCAGGTTTCTCAGGCCGGTTGTTTGTTGGCACAGTTACAAGTGCAACCTGTTTTGATTGAACGGATCAAAGCTTTACAAGGTGAGGATCCACAGTTGAAACGGATTATTGAGGAGATTCAGCAGGACGGTAATTCTGAGTTTACTTTTGTGGATGGTGTTCTGAGACATGGTTCGAGATTGTGTGTTCCGGATTCAGATGGTTTGAGGGACCAGATTCTGGAAGAAGCGCACAAATCTGCTTATAGTGTTCATCCGGGTTCTACTAAGATGTACCATGATCTTAAGGGTACCTATTGGTGGAGCGGGATGAAGATGGATGTCCCTGAGTATGTTTCTAAGTGTCTGACGTGCCAACAGGTGAAGCTGGAGCATCAGAGACCTTTTGGCTATCTGCAGCCACTACCTATTCCAGAGTGGAAGTGGGAGCGGATTGCTATGGATTTTGTGGTTGGTTTACCACGTACTCGACAGGGGTACGATTCCATCTGGGTTATAGTTGACCGTATGACCAAGTCAGCTCATTTCCTTCCGATCAAGGTTTCGTATACTGCTTCGAGGTTGGCTCAGTTTTACATCGACAGGATTGTCAGTTTGCATGGTGTACCGGTTTCTATTGCGTCAGACAGAGGTTCTGTTTTTACTTCATGGTTCTGGAAAGCGTTACAGGAACCCTTGGGTTCTCGGTTGGATTTCAGTAAAGCTTTTCATCCTCATACTAACGGTCAGTCTGAGAGGACTATCTAGACGTTGGAGGATATGCTCAGGATGTGTGTTCTCGATTTTCAGGGTAGCTGGGATGCTCATTTGCCGTTAATTGAGTTTTCTTACAACAACAGTTACCACACGAGTATCGAGATGGCGCCGTATGAGGCTTTGTACGGGCGCAAGTGTAGATCTCCTATCTGTTGGGAGACGGTTGGAGAGCGTAAACTCTCAAGTGCTGAGATTATTCAGATTACCTCAGAGAAGGTACCGTTGATCAAACGGAGGCTAGAGACTATTTTTAGTCGGCATAAGAGTTATGCTGATCCGAAGAGGAAAGACATTGAGTTTCAAGTTGGTGATTTCGTGTTTCTTCGGGTTTCGCCTATGAAAGGCGTGGTTCATTTTGGTGTCAAGGGAAAGTTGGCACCGAGGTATGTTGGTCCTTATGAGATTTCAGAGAGGATTGGAGCTGTGGCTTATCGTCTGGTTTTGCCGCCAGACATGTCGTTAGTACATCCTGTGTTTCATGTTTCTATGTTGAGGAAGTGCATTTCTGATCCTTCGCACGTGATTGTGCCTCAGAGTGTTGAGATTGACCAAGAGCAGTCCTATGAGGAACAGCCAGTTGAGATTGTTGATACGCAAGTGCGTAAATTGCGGAACAAGGAGATTCTGATGGTCAAAGTTCTCTGGCGCAATCATTCTGTTGAAGAATGTACTTGGGAGACTGAGTCGGATATGCGAAATCGCTATCCTTTTCTTTTTTCGTGAGGTACGATATCTTGATTTTCTGTGATTTTATAATTTTTTTTACTTGTGTTATGTGTTATTCTGGGTTAATTGTTTATCGTGTTAAATTCGAGGACGAATTTTTAATTAGTTGGGGAGAATGTAATACCCCGTAAATTTTCAGCGTTTTTCCAACAAATTTTCCGATCGTTTTTAAGAAAAATCGAAGTTAACGGTCTGGTTCACGTTGGTTCGTGATGGGTTGATTTTGTGGTTCAACCATTTAATTTTTTTTATTCAAAAGGGAAAAAAAATTAACCATGAGTCTCGTACGAAACCACAAGGTCTCGTACGAGACCCATGATTTTTCAAGCCTGGTCTCGTACGAGACCAGGATTCCCGAACGGGACTCAGCCTAAAAGGCTGAGTCTCGTTCGAGAATACATCAGCTCTTAATGAGCTTAGTGACCGGCCCTTTTGGCACTCGTTTTAACCTAGATCTGTGCGGTATTTAGAAAACCTTCACCACACTTCACTGAAACCCTAGCCGTCATCTTCTTTCTCATTCTCTAAAAAACGAAGCGGGAATCGTTATCCAAAGTTGCTGCCTCGGTAAGTTTTCTGGTTTCATTGAATTTCAGTTTTAACCTTTGAACGACATTCCGTATTTTTGATCGTTCTCTCTCGTTTCTAGATCGAAATTGAAACCGTTTGTTTCCAGACGTTCTAGACTCGTGTACCTTCAATTCCCCACCTCGTTTTCGTTGAACGGTACGTGATCGACCTCGTTTTAAATCGCCGTACGGTTTCCGTATTAAAGGTTACTATAGACTGTTCATGTTGGTTTGATTACTGCCGATCTCTGTTCTTCTTTTGCTTGATTCAATTCCTATTAATTAGCCTATATGGAACTCTAAATTGATTTCCATCTTCGGTTTGTATATACTATGCTCAATGTCGACTCAAATACATCGTTATTGATAACCTCGATGTTTGCCGTGATGTTTGATATCTCTGTGATTATTATTATTAGGAATAGGGTTTATGGTTATAAGGATTGTGATGTTGTTTAATGGTTATGGAGATTGAGAGTTGAAGGTTAGTTATGAATTCAGTTGTGAAGTATGGGAATTGAAGTTTTTAGGGAAAAATGGTTCTGCAACTAGATGAAATGAAAATGAGTGACGGGCTAATGAGTTTTAAATGGAGATGGTGGCTAAAGGGCCATTGTGATCATCAATCTAGTTAAACTAAATCAAATGAATCCTTTTAGTTTTTAACTTTGGCTTTGATTGATGATAACTTTCAAATTCGTTATAAAGTATAATTGATATTTTGTAAACGATATTCATTATAAGCTAAGTTAATTTAATTACTCGGGTAATTTTATTTGGGTTTCGAATAACAAAGTGGCTAAAGTACAAGTTAGCCCCTGTATGTTTTTAAATTTATATTCGTTGAGTTATTGGGTATTAACTTATATTTTCTCTTGAATAGTAAACCAAGATATTTATAATTAATTTAGAATATCAATTTGGCATGAAATTGGCTAAATTACAATTTAGCCCCTAAACGTTTTAAAACTTATTTCAATTAAGTTTTTGATTAGTAACGTTATATTTTGTTTTAATTATAAACAAAAGTAATTAATTTGATTTTAAATATCAAATTGGATAAAATACAATTTAGTCCCTAATTGGTAAAAGTGCAGTTTAGTTCCTAATTGGCTAAAGTACAATTTAGTCCCTGAACTTGTATAAGACTTATTTAATTAAGTTTTTGGGTTGTAACTTGGGTTACTTGAAATTTAAGTTATTGAGTTCTGCTTTTAAAATGGTTTATTATTTTATGGAATTATTTTATAAATATAAACTCGGTTTTATATTTGATAAACGTTTTGAGTCGGATTAGACTTGGGTCACCCGGCAAGTGAGGTTAGCTTGGTAGTTAATGATAACTCGGCTAACCCACTATTTGGAAATTAATTATTATTTAAAGATTATTAAATAATATTTATAAATTGGGTTTTAAGCGAGAACTCAATAGACTTTATATTAATTAGACTTTATTACCTTTTGGGTATTTTTGTGTTGCTTTGGATTATTTAATTCCGACGTGTTATTTGTGCTAGTCCTATGTGGTGTCTAGTACTCTCTAGAGTTAGGGTCTGTTTTTAATAATCATTTTATTTGTCTAGACCCGTCTATTGTTCGTGCTCCAGAGGCGAACCAGGATTAGTTGCTTGCCGGTTTTCACGTTGATTAGCAAGCAGTGAGTTTGTACTTACTATTTACCGCTTTATTAAGTAAATTGTTATTTTAATATTAAATATTTATACTGTACGTATATTTCGAACTGTTTTTATATTATGGCTTCTATTTGGAACATGCTACCTAATGGACATCATTAGGACTGCGTGCGCACCGGTATTGATCTGGGTAAGTTACATATGGAAATGTGGTAACTCGGTGTGAGCATAGCTCTCGGGACCAGGTAGAGTAACTCGGTGTAGCTCAGCTTTCGGGACTCTAGTATAAGTGTGGTCAGTGGTAACTCGGTGTAACTCAGCTCTCGGGACCAGACCTATTGGATTATATTGTTTATTTAGAATTGTGGATTAGGGTTCCAACTATTATTCGTAATATCGTTATTAAATGTTTTTAACAGTTTTAAAGGTTTTCCACTTAATAAATGTAGATAGTGGTATAAACTTATCTCAGTATATCTGACCCCGTTGTTTTCCCAATTTTTCCCAGGGTTATGATCTGAGAGAGTCTGGTGATCTCCGCATTTACTTTCCTCGGAGGTTCCATTTATTTTTGATAAACTGTCAAACTATTTTATTCTTAGACCGCAGTAGTTGACTAGACGTCTTTATTTTATTTTAGTTGTTGTCGGATTGGTCCGACTGGATTATTATTTCTTTGGCATGTTATAATACTTTTCAAAATTATTTATGTTAAACCGAATTAATGTTATTATTAGAAAGCATGTTATTTTAATTGTTAAATATTATAACTGCTAGATTAGGCTGAAGTCTCGGTTGCCCCCGAGCATTGGTTTTCTGCAGGTTTATGTGCTATTATGTTAAATGAAAGGCTAGCTACTGGTTTTGGTACTATATTACCCATACCCTAGCGCCGGTCGCGATTCATGAAAATGGGTCGTGACAATGCGATACGGAAACTGGTGGTAAGTTTTGTAGAAACGCATGTGATGTGTTGTTTTCTTTTAGTTAAGTTTTAATTGGATATTATTTTAAGCATGTATGATTTAATGGAGTTATCATGTTAAATTGTTATAATGGTATCATATGTTTTAGGAGATTGTTATTATGGAGTTTGGGAAAATAATTTGAGACCATCGAGTGCATATCTCACAGTGTAACGTCTAGCAATGTTTTATCATAAAATTGATTTCAAATGTTGATTTGATAAAAGTATTTGGAATATTTTATCACGTAATTGTGCCTAAACATGTCATGAACATGCATTTTGAATGTCACGAATAGGGAATTGCATCGAGTATTGAGTATGTTCACTAAATAAAAGAGAAATTAATAATTGATACATGCATAATACAATATGCATCACGTGCATAGAAATAATTAGAGTTGGATGCAACTCTTTTTGGATGAGAGATGTCATCACCCTAGCGCACAATTGTGTAAAATGGATTTTATCAATAAAGTGTTTTGAGGAAAATATTTTGAAACAAACTCGCGAGTCACTTTAGGATAAATGTATAAAGTTGTTGGATTTCAAATAATTTTGAAACTATTACCGAAAGTTGGCTAGACAAATACTCTGTGATGATGGTGGTGAATTGAGGATGATTACGTTGTGAGTGATTGGTCTGTTGTATCATGATTTTGTGCTTCGTAGGGAGTAACAATGTATATAAGTTTGGACTCGAGTTATCGTTGTAATAAGTGTGATAGGATTTTGACTTCGGATTGGAAGGCTTACGTGTCAGCTTCCGATTTATGATTAAGGATTACTGGGTTAAGGGTGTTTATATACTTTGTGATCTTCAAAGGAAGTTTGTTTTTACATACTTATTTTTATTTAAATATTTCGGTTTACACATGTACATCATTGTTTGAGCAAAAGTATTTTCATTACAATTCGTTTTTCTATTTTGAGAAAATGATAAATTTATTTTATCAAGTTTGATTTAAAGGAAATAAAATTTTGGCATTTAAACGATTTTATGATTTGTAAATTTGTTTAAATGTAAGGTGTATCTGTAAATTACAAATACGAAAAATTTGAGGAGTTTATAAAACTAGAGGTTTTCCAATGGTAAAAGAATTTTGATTTTGAATATAAAAAAGGAGCTATAAGATGTTAAAGTCTTTTACAGATGAGTTGAAATTTTGACTATAAAATGTTTTGTGTTATGGATAGAATTAATTGTTTAATAATTTGGAGATTTTGTTATCGTGAATTAACTAGTGTACTCCTTGGAATGTCAGTATGTGAGTTGTGTTTCTTGATTCGTTAAGTTGATGGTCTTGTCGAGTTTAGTCCTTGTTGTTTGGATAAATCGATTCTTATGATATTTAAAATGCTTTGATATGAGATACTTGATGTTGAGTGGTTAAGTAAGTGGCAAGGGACGCATGATCTTTACCAGTTGGGATTTCAAGGTTTCCGTTTAAAAGTGATAGATTTTTGGTATGGTATGAATTGCGATTCGAGTTTCGAATTTGTCCTTGGACCTTGATAGTGTTGTTATGGTAGCCGTTAGAACTCGATCTGGTTTTGGAAATAGCTTTTGTGAACAGGTTTAATGATTACTAGTTGAATAATGTTAGTTGTTCACATTTTGTGCAATTGAGTAATCGCTTGGAGCACTGTACTGTTATAATTAGAATTTTTCGCTTATATGTGATGTGACCATAGCGTTTGTTGATTTATATGAATGGTGGTTTTGAGTTATCATTTAAGGAGAAACTTTTTAGGTTTGTGGTTACGCAAGTGTTTAGGTCGTTATGCAAGGTATTCCTATGGTTTTAGTTTTATTTGGTTACTTGGTTGAGGTAGGTTCTTGAGAGAAAGAGTTCGTTATGCAGAATTGTTAATATTGCTTTTCTTGGTTACCTTGAGTATCTTGTTTATGCGTTTTCACATTGGTTATATGCTTTTTGTTCGGCTAGCTATGTAGTTTTATATTAAGTTTTACGTCGGTTGTTTTTGTGTTTTAAATTCAATGACGAATTTTATATAAGATGTGGAGATTATAATACCCCATATTTTTTTGGCTTGTTCCGATGATTTTTTTGATTTTTTGGTTTAGTCTTTGGTGGTTTGGTCCCTTGACACCATGGTTTGGGTTGCATAACCTTTGGTGTGTTTTTTTGATTAGGTTCTGAGCTTTATGTGTTTTCCAGATGTGACATGCTTTAGTAAAGTGTCCATATCTCCCTAATGCACCGTTGAATCGAGCTCACCTTTGGATATGTCGTTTCTGAGAGAATTTGATAAAACCTGGTTGGTTTTGATTATTTTTCTTCTATCTCGGGCGCAAGATATGAAGGCCGCGGGCGCGACATGTGTAATATCCCGTATTTTTAATTTTTTTTTAAAATTAATTATAATTTTTACACTCCGTCAAGATTTAGGTAATTTATTATTAATTTTAGTAAATATTTTTGCTCGTTGATTCGGTGGTGATTCGATTCGTGTTGGTTTGTATTATTAAATCTTGATAAGAAAAAAAAGAAAATTAGTAGGCCATGCATGCACTTCTTTTCTTTTCAACGGGAATGATTGGCCCATTCAATATGTTGTTGGCCAAAGCCCATCAATGGTGTTAAAGCAGAAACCAATTTTGTAATAGAATATATATTTCTGTATTTTCTCTTTTCATTCGTTCTTTTCATTTGAGTTTTAAAACCCTATTCATTCGTTTTTCTTCTGAAACCCTAGCCGCCATTCTCTCTAGACTTCTGAAACATCACCAATCATTATACCATTCAATCGTTTCAATCCAGTAAGCTCCTCATCCCTTTTATCGTTATTCCGTTCGTTTATCGCTTTTGTCGTTTCTAACTCGAATATCCATCATTTAGCATCAAACTGAAGCGAGTGTTGCTTGTTACGGCTGTGTACTTCATCATCTATCATTCTCGGGCCTTAGTATCGAATACGCTGCGTGAAACTCATACGTTTCATCAACGCTTCGGTTCGCCGATTCATCGTTTTCCTTGGTTTTTTTGCTGCCGTTTTTCATGTTTGTTGTTGCCGATGATTTTGGCTCTTTGATAATGTTATTTGCGTAGTTCTTAGGGATTTAATCTGAGATATGTTTGTTCTAAATGATTTGATTATTGTGGCCTTTGATCGTGATATTTCCTGTTGATACATTCTTCATTGTTCTTGATTGTTGGCCATGATTCCTTATTATTTGATGCCATGGTTTGTAAAATTCTAAGGTTATTAACTGATAATTGATTGTTGTTAATTAAATGGCTTAGTGTTGGTTTGATTATTAGCTGAGGTCATGATTTCTCTTAGTGTTCAAGAGTTTGAATTGTTAAGTTATATTATTTTGAATCTTGCAGGTATGGATTTCTGCTGTAAGTATGAAGTCCATTTCGTTGGCTTCTTTTCTTGTTGGCTTCCTAATTTAGTGGGTTGATATTAGCGGGTTTATTAGTAATTCAAATGTGGTTTGCTTTTTTTCCACTAAAGTATGATGATAGAACTGAGTTCTTGGGTTGAATATTTGGACAGTGAGTGTTTAAATTGTTGGCTTATTTCTTTTCTTGCCTTGATCCCTTTAATTTTTCAAGTTGATTTTGGGCGGCAAATTGTGTTCTCAAATTGTACTGCCACTTTGTTTTGTTATGGTTTCAATGATTGGTTAAGTAATGGTTCTTTAAAGTTATTGGTTGATATTTAAACATTATATAATTGATTTTTTTTGTTTAAAGGGAAAAGGTGCAAAAATGACCCTCATGTATATCCCGTATCTCTTGTTGGCACCTCATGTATTTTGAATCTCAAATATGATCTTAACGTCTTAAAAAAAGTATCAAAAACACACACCAAATTAACGGTGTTACATAGTTGCAGTTAACTTGATGATGTGGCAATATATTTAGACAAATAAACAACTAATATATCTGGCATCACCACTAACTTATTTTAATTCCATTCTTCTTCATTTTCTTTTAAATATCCCCAAATTTCTTTCTCTGAAATTCAAAACCCCACCAGGTTTAAAATTTAAACCTTCCATTTCTCTACAAATCTTCAAAGCATCATCAAAAAGTTCGGTTAGTGCATATCCAGCAAGCATAGAATTCTAAGAAACCACATCTCTACAAGGCATTTCATCTAACACTTGCCGCACCAGGTCCAAACACTTGCACTTCCCATACATGGCTTAGCTGTTGAAAATTATCTTGACAAACAAGCAATTTTTTTCATAAATTTTATTTCAAAAGAAACAAAATGAACTTAAAAAAAGTTATGAATACAACCAAAATCCCTAATAAAAAGTCAAAATTGAAAATAAAAAAATGGCTAATCGCAATTTAATAGCCCTTGTTGCCGTGAATCATAGCTCTCATGTCAAGTTGGCCTCGTTTGCAATTGAAGTAGGTTTTTCTAAGTCCTACGCACTCACTTGAGATATAAGGGTTTTCTCTAAGGGAATTCCGTTTCTCCTCCGGCGACTCCTCCAGCGCGTCTATGTCAATCATGTATCTTCACCACTGTTAGACTCATGAGGAAATTGTGTTTCTGTTTATTGTACAAAATCAGCTCAGAACGGTTGAATGTTGGAGTCGCCGGAGGAGTTATTTTGCGCTGTTAATTTGGAAAAGAAGATAAGAGAGCGGTGGAACTGGAGGAGGTGAGAATTTGAGGGAATTGAGAAAAATGCAGGAGAAGAAGGAGGAGAGTGGAGTTTTGGGTAGAAAATATTAAATAAAGAAATTATAGGGTTTTAATTTTCAAAGGGAGGAATTTGGGGATTTTAGAAATACAGTGAAAAAGAAGGGAACAAAAATAGATAGATGGTGGTGGCAGATATATTAATTGTTTATTTGTCTAAATATATTGCCACTTCATCAAGTTAACAGCAACTAAGTAACACCGTTAATTTGGTGTGTGTTTTTGATACTTTTTTAAGACGTCAAGGTTATATTTGAGATTCAAAATACATGAGGTGCTAACAAGAGATACGAGGTATACATGAGGGTCATTTTTGCACCTTTTCCCTCGTTTAAATAATTTAGTTAATTACGATTTGAAACCAAATTTTTGTTTATTGTTTTAATTTTTAAATTTCTAATCGATAATATTATTTTAAATTTAAAAGTAATATTAGTTTTGATTCTAATTTAAATAGTTTTGAGTTTTATAATTTGAAAATGAAAATTATTTTATAACCTAATTATACAATTACTTAGGTAATTATTAATTGTTTTAATTATTAGCTTAGTGTGCTAAATTGATTAATTTATAATTTATCTTTTAATTTATTTTCTTAACTTATTTTAGTTAAGTTATTGTCGGTAACTTGGGTTACTTGAAGTTAAAGCTATTGGATTCCGTTTTAAATATTGAATATTATTTTATCAAAGTTGTTTCTACAATTATAAACTATGGTTTATAATTGGATATAATTATATTTATTTTATCAAAGTTGTTTTTGGAAATTATAAACTATAGTTTATACTTTTGATAAAATATTTTGGGTTGGTTTAGACTTGGGTCACCCGACATGTGAGGTAGCTTGGTAGTTATCGGTAACTCGTCTAACCCACTATTTGAGGAAATTGACTTAAGTTGTTAATTAAATATTATTTAAATTATATTTCTGAAACGAATTTTAAAGCGGAAACCCAAGAGACTTGGCTTATTTATTTATTTGAGTATTGTGTTACTCGTTGTGGTTCATTTTGACTCGGGTCATTACGTGATTAATTGTTCATTCTATTCTGGCTACGTTTATGCTTGACTCGGTATTGTGCTAGTCCTATGTGGTTTCTAGTATTCTTAGAGTTAGGGGTTGAATGGATTTTAACTTATATATTATTTTAGACCCGTCGACTGCTCGTGCTTCGGAGTCTGCACAGGGTTAGCTGGTTGCCAAGATTCACGTGGATTATCAAGCAGTGAGTTTGTATTGCTATTTACCGCTTTATTAAGTAACGCATCATATTTTAGTATTATAAATGTTTTTGAATTGTTTTAAGCGATTATGGATCTGGATTGAAACGAGCTACTCGATAGGCTTGTATCGAGACTGTGTGCACTGGTATATACTCTGGGATCGGCAGACTATGGTCTTGCTTACGCTAGTAATTTGACGAGGATTTGTTCCCGTCCACTCTGGGTTTATTTTTCGGTATGATATGTCATACTCACGCTGGGATCATTTCGATATTGTATTTCCATAATCATATTATACTAGTATAAAAAGGTTTTGATTTAAGGGTTTTTAAACTTAATAAATGTAAATAGTATTGCGAACTCATCTCAGCATATCTGACCCCGTTGTTTTTCCAAATTTTCCAGGTTAACGATTTTGAGCGAGTCTGCTGATCTCCAATTCTTTATTTCTCAGAGGTTTATTTTATTTTAATAAAATGTCAAACTGATTTTATTCTTAGACCGCAGTAGTAAACTAGAAGTCTGTATTATTTTAGTTATTGTCGGATTTGGTCTAACTTGCTTATTTTATGATTTGGCATATTAAATTGTTTAACTCTGGTTATTTATTATTTAATAGAAATATTATTATATAGACTGTTTGTTAAAGTTGGAGTCTCGGTTGTCCCCGAGCATTGTATTTTCTGCAGGTTTATATGATTGGTTGTTTTCCGCAAGGCTTGATACGAGTTTTGGTACAACCATACCCATACCCTAGCGTCGGTCGCGATCCATGAAATTGGGTCGTGACAACATGTCTGTGTCACGGGCGCAACACGACACCGTAGAGTTTGCTGTTTTTGTATAAATAGGCTTTTATCTAGATTTCTTCAGCCCCTTTTAACTCTATCATACCTAGAGCGACCCTATACTCAGGAAAAATTCATTTTTTATCGTTCCTTTATGATTCTTGGTGGTTTTTAACAATTTCTTTGTGATTGTTCATCCTATTTACGATTCCTACGCGATTCCTTGTGGTATTCTTCGTTTGGGTGATTTTGACTTCCTTGTCTTTGGTCCAGACCCTATTTTCTTGGGTTAATATTAATTTATTTGAATTATTCATCACTTTAAGATATTGTTTTCATCCCTTTTGTATTGGGTTGTTGTTATTGATGTTTTAAGCGTATAATTGCATATTTTAGGGCGTTTTGAGGATTAAAATCTTATGATTGATTGTTTGAGTTTTATAATCTGATATATATATTTAAAATGGAGTTTAGTATGATTATTTTCTGATGTATAATGATTGGAATTGATTTGACATGATTTAAGCGATGATTATGCATTTTCTAGCTTTTTGCGTTATGGATTCGCTTAGCATTTTGTATATAATATTAAATCTGAATTTGGCATGATATTTTTATATTGTTCACATATAGCTAGTGATATAAAGAGTTTGGATTAAAATTTGGGAATTGGAATTAAGTTGTGGTGGAAAATCTCTACGATTTGCGAAATTGTTAATTTTATGAAAGTTAAACGCTACGCTTGCAAATGGTTTTCAAATGATATACCTACTGAGCTAATATTTTCTATATGATATTTTAATATTTTTAAATCAGTAGTAACATAATTTGGTTCATCGATGGTTTGTTCTGAATCGTTTGACTAGTTTAGGCAATATTCGGCAAAATTGCCAAATTTGATTATTTTAGTGCTTTGGCTTAATTTTGGTTTTGATCAAATTGTTAATGGCTGGAAATACGCTTTATAAACTATTTTCGACATTTATAAAGTGTTATTTGTATCTTATGTTGTTTTGTAATCGATGGTTGAAATGGTATATAAGTTATGGTGAATTTTACAAGGTGTTATGGCTATCTAAGTTAATATTTCACATTTGAGTTTAAACCTTTAAAAGGTGTTTAAATATTATTGATTGCAGTTAAGGTGGCATTTTTAAGTGATGTATACTTTGGGTGAAACTTGCCAAGTGTTGGCAACCTATGTGGCTTATTGCTTTTAAAGTTAGCATTGTTAAACTATGGATTGAGTTCTTATTTTCAAATGATTTTGGTTTTCTTTAAGGATTGGTTTTAAACTCTGGTTTAATGTTTGGCTTATGGTTGGATCGGCTTAGACTTGTGTCGCCCGTCATGTTGTGTTGAGCTATGCTGCAGTTAAGGCTAACACACTACTATGGGAAACTCTTTGGTTTAAAAGAACTATTTAAGTTATGAAAAGGACTTTTGTTTTGTTTTTAAGGATAAGAACTCATCTAAGCTAACTTGCCTAAATTGCTTAAAGTGAATGGTATGAATTCCTTGGTCTGGTTGGTACATGGATGTTTACCTTACTTGGGTTTACTTTGGTTGTGTTCACGATGCTAGTCCTATGTGGTGTCTAGTATTCTTAGAGTTAGGGGTTGAATGGTTATTAACTTGAGCATTGTTTTTAGACCCGTCGTCTGCTCGTGCTTCAGAGTCTATGTAGAGTTAGCTTGCTTGCCAAGGTTATCACGTGGATACGCCAAGCAGTGAGTTTGTAGTGTTATTTACCGCTTTATTAAGTATCACAAATTATTTTAGTATTACAAATGTTTATGAAATGTTTTAAGCGATTATGGATCTGGATTGGAACGAGCTACTCGATAGGCAGTTATTGAGACTGTGTGCACCGGCAAGTACTTTGGCATTGGCTGACTATATGTCTGGCTTACTTTTGGGATTGATGAGGATTTGTTCCCATCTACTTTGGGATGTCATTTCATATTGTTATTCCATAATCAAGTATGTAAGTATATTAGTATAAAAGAAGTTTAGGTTTTAGGGGTTCTAATCTTAATAAATGTAAATAACATTATGAACTCATCTCAGTATATCAGACCGGGCTGTTTTCCCAATTTTCCAGGTTTATGATTTGAAAGATTGGTCTGCTCTGATTCTTTGATTCATCGGAGGTTTTTATGTTATTTAAACAAGTCAACTGTTTTAACTCTTAGACCGCAGTAGAACTAGTTTATAAATTTGATTATCGTACTTTGGGTTGTCGGATTGGTCTGATTGTTATGTTATTATCTTTGGCATGTATAGTTTGGTTTATATTGTTATAAATAAGTCATGCTGTTGAGACTCAGGTTTTAGCCAAGCATTTCAGATATTCAAGTTGTTATCTAAGTTGTTATATAAACTACTAGACTTAGGTTGGAGTCTCGGTTGCCCCCGAGTAGTGGTTTTCTTGCAGGTTTATATGTTTGATGGTTTAACCGCGAGGCTTGCTACGAGTTTTTGGTACAACCATACCAATACCCTAGCGCCGGTCGCGATCCATGAAATTGGGTCGTGACATTTATACTCAAACTCATACTTATAGTCAACAACTATCATCTTCATCATCGCCTTAAGCTTATGGATGAACCATAAGTTCACCATTTATACCAAAATTCCATCAATACATAACATAATCTTATGCTTAGTCAAAGAAACACCAAACACTAGCTAAAGCGTGAATTTGTTGAACACACTATCAATTTAATCATCCAATTTATCATTCATAAACTTCAAAATTTTAGAAAATCCTTACCCATCATGAAGCTCAATAGCCGAAGGATTCAAAGCTTCCATTCCTCCATTAAATTCTTTCCTTAATCTCAATTACACCTAATCATCAAACATTAAACAAAATTCCCAAAATTTAAATCGCAAACCCTAGAATTCTTATCTTGAATTCATCAAAACCAACCAAGAAATCTTTGAATTAATGATCTTACCTTGATTGTTTATGGAATTGTGATTGATTGCCATCAAGTTTCATGAGAAATGGTGAAGAATTGATGGAGATGGAGTCTTGGACATGGATTCGGCAATTTTATTCAAAAAGGAGAAGAAGATGACTTTTGGTGGCTTAAGAAATGAATGAATAAGTGATTCCTTTTATGACTTAAGTTTTGGCTAAATTGTCACTTTGACTCAAAGTGGCTAAAAGCTCACTTTGTCTCAAAACGGTTAATTTTCACTTAAACTCAAATTTCCAAATAACAGTCGTGCTTAACTTTCGGAAATTCTTTTCCGATTAATTCTTAATAATATTTCACGAATATTGTCGTGAACATTATTAACTTAGGACGTATATCTTATTTTATATTAAGTCTCGCTAATAATTGCTCCAATAAATAATAATTTTCAGTAAAAGTTATTATTTCGGGATTCACTTGATAAACTTTGTCAAACTACATTCCTTAACTCGATTTTCACTTCCGACCTTCCGGTCCTCAATTTCATAATTTTCATGTGGTACATACTAGTATCTTATTAGTATCTTAACAGTTTACTTATCACTTTACGGGGTATTACAAGTTTATGTGAGGATTATAAATGTGATAAGGACGAAATGGTGATAACAACATAAATATTATAAAGTGAGATACGAAGAGTGATAAGGTACAAGGAAAATTACAATGAATAAAGTAAGTGGAAAAAGTTTGAATTCGAGGATGAATTCATTATAAGGTGGGGGAATTGTAATAACCCTAAAATTCTATGGTAACCGGATCGTACCACGAGCCCTAAATTAGGGACTTAGGTCAAGTAGGTCGGGAACGGAACTCGACTTAAGAAGTGTAATTGAAATAAGAATAGCAATTAGGTTATAAAATAATAATTTGAAGTATAAATTAGTATTCGTTAAATGCGAATATTAGCAGAACTAAGTGAAATCTAAGAAAATTGGATAAAAGTACATTTAGGTCCCTAAGTTGAAAAATAATGATTTAATTTCCGAAAAATATAATTTAAATAAATTATACATGGGAATTAATATTCAAAAAAATAATATAGATTAATTGGTAATCGATAATTATTAAAGCGGAATTTGGACAAAAACGTGAGAAAAAGTGCAAGTTGACTAAAAATTGAAAATTGAGCGTTTTTGGCCAAAAGATTGCGAAAATAAATCATCTGAAGATAAGGAACTACTATTATTTATTTGTAAATAAATAATATGGAATTAATCGGACCTAAATGATTTAGCGTTTAACTAATGAAAACGGACAAGTTTTAAGTTGAAAATCAAAGCTGTTTGAGTCGGTAACTCAAGGGGCTAAAGAAGACTTTTTGCCATCATTATAAATACCATATATATGTGATATTAAGAGCAGCAAACCTTATTTACATAAACCAAAAACCCGTCCATCCCCTTCCTCCATTGATAAACAGTAAGTTTGAGTAATTAAGGTTAGGTTTTCTGCTGTAATAATTCGGTTTTGATGTTTAATTAGGGGTTTTGTTCAATTGATTGTTGTAAGGTATAATTGGACTTTAATGGAAGGTATTGATAAAAAGTTTGGATGCTAACTCCTTCAGCAATGGAGATTCATGAAGGGTAAGAAATTTCTGAATTTGATAAGCTCTAATTGAAGTAAATTAGATGATGAGTTGAGCTTATGTGTTCGCCATTGTTAAGAAATTTGTGGTATTTGGTGTTGATGATTATGGAGATAGAAATTGTGTTGGAAATGAATGAATATTGGTGTAAACTGATAATGAAGGGCTTGTCCCCTAAGCTTGTTAATGTTATAAGATTCAAATGACGAATATAGGTATTGGTTTTGAGTAGTAAGAGCTGAATATATGTTAATTTTGACTTGAGAAGGTTTAATGAAACTTTGGTTTGAAAATTCTTATATGGTTCAACCAAGTTGTAAATTTCATACCTAAGTGTTTTGAATAATGGTTGGTTATGGAATGAAAGTATTTATGATCATAGGTAAGTCCTTGACTAATTTGGTAATGAAAGCATATTTGATAGGTTATAAGTATCGTTGTATGATTCGTTAGGATTTAGACGTTTACGAGACTAGTTTGACGATTTTGTCAAAAGTTGTTATATGGTTCTAAACATGATTAAAACTATGAATGAACATGATATTGGAATATAGAATACATGTATATAACAACGTTAAGTCAATATAACATGTTGGGTTATTTGATACAGAAATCAAATAACGATAGAAATTCTATATGAGATCGATAATACGACGGGTTACGGGTTATACGTACATAGTTTATTCTCGTGTCATATGTAACTATCAAGATAATTGTCCTAGGATATGACAAGTTAACCTATGAATGAACAAGGATATCGGGAAGCGTGACCAGGGTTACGAATTGCTCAAAATTTTGGAAAACAAGTTGTGGGTTTATACTTGTTTACATTTGAAGTATTTAAATTGCATTTATTTATATGCAAATATTTTAGACGAAATACGTGACATTGTTTATAAGTATGTACTTTCTTTGAGATGCATAACATTATTTATAAAATGAATTGTTTCGATTGAAATACATATATTGTTGCTTGAACCCGATATAAAACCGATGAAACCAATCATAACACACTAATTAAATGTAGTGTCTAATAAAGTATAAAGTCATACAAAAACTCCCTTGAGTAAAGACTGATGCTAGTTGAACTCGGTGAGGAATTATCTCGGACTGCATCAGGAAATGATTAATTCTAGTTGAACTGGGTGGAAAAGATCTTTGGACTGCATTAATCGAGATACAAGGTTAACTCGGTAGAGCCATCTCGGGACCTGTATCTCCCCATTTAACTCGTTCGAGATATCTCGGGACATGGGACCAATAACTAAGCTTTGAAATGGCAATGGAATGGATATATGGAACAAGAAACGTAGGGAGTCAAAATATAGAAAACATAGGGGTTTCATCCGATTTTATAAGTGGTCATTGTGCATGAATGTTTTAAAGTGATACTCGCTTGTAAACCATGAACTCATTCAGTGACGACTGACCCCCCAACAGTGTTTCATTTCAAATGAAAGTATCTGAAGTGCCAGACTTCCATTCTTGTTCCGAAAGTCTGTAAGTAAGCAATGAAGAGAAGTCAATCGGTAGTGCTGCAAGTAGTCAAGTCCTATTTTAGATAGTACGTATAGTCTATCAAAGAGTTTTAAAAATGTTTTGCGCAAACTCTGATAAAGTATATGTTTGTACATATTTTATAAAAATATGCTTTTAAACCGTTTGATTTCTTTTTCAATTACTTATTAATGGGATTGGTTAGAACTATGATGTGTACAAGTTGAAACAGGACAGTGCTTGAGAGAAAGTATCAGTTGGTAAGACCCTGATGTCTTTGGATTGTGTTGGACCAAGTCCTTCTGATCTCTTAAATTTTGACTTTTGACAATCAATTTAAAGGTTCTAATATTGTTTATTAGTGTGTTAATCAAAAAATCGGAACACCATGAGAAACATTGACATTTCGCGCCCGCTACCAACAGGTAGTCGCAAGCGTGACCAACCAATCGAAGGCACGACTATGAACGGAAAACCCCAGTCTCATACCCTTGCTTCCTTTCATCAGTCGCGGGCGCGGCCTTGTAGACTCGGGGGCGTGACCAAGAGAGCTGTTGCAAATCCTCAACGATCATATTTGAATGCCCCTATGAAGTGGTGCCATGTGGCACATAACCGTTAGTTTTTCATAAGCAAACAGATGTCGCGAGCGCGACCCAAGAGAGTACCGGGCGCGACCCAGCCTTTTTCAACATTTCTTTTGTTTTCTTCTAGAAGACTCAAGGGCTTATTGTTGGAGTTATAAATACCCATTGTCTACCTCATTTATGAGGTTAGATACTTTATCAACAACCAAGATTACAAAGCATTCAATTTCTCTTTTGTAAATATTTATTGTGCATCAATTTTTATTGATTGCTTTCCTTTCTTTTGTTGATTATCAATCATTTGATTAATCATTTAGTGTTTGTGGGTTTGTGAATTAGCTTTGAAAAATCACTTTGTAAGTTTGAGATTATCTTTAGAAAATCTCTTTGTAATAGTTAGTGTTGAGCCTTATAACACATATTAGTGGATTATCAAAATCTTAATTTTTGATTGAGTAGTGGAGTAGGATCGACTTGTGATCTGAACCACTCTAAATTTCTTGTGTCATCTTCTTTCTTTTAAACTCCTTTTATTTTTTAAAACACCTTATTCAACCCCCCCCTATAAGGTAGCATTTGGGATTTCAATTGGTATCAAAGCTATATTACTCATCCAATTGCTTAATTGCAAGTTCTTCGATCCAAATGGCTACCAAAAACTTCACTCATACTCTTCGTCCTATCTGTGATGGAATGGATTATCCTAATTGAAAATTTCGTATGGAAAATTATGATATGGATGGTGTCTACTTGTGGAATATGGTTCTTGAAGGCTATATTGCTCCTACTCAAGAAAAGGATGGTAACGTTATTCCTTGGCCAAGAAAAGAGTGGACCAAGGATCACATTCAAGCCAGTGCTCTCAACCGGAAGGCTATTGGTGTGATTTTTTCTTTTTTGTGTAGAGAAGAGCAAGGAAGGGTTTAACATTGCACAACGGCTCATGATATGTGGAAGATTCTTGAGAACTACCATGAAGGAACGGTTCAAGTCAAGAACAAGAAGGTTGAGCTTCTCATTGAAGAATATGAAGGGTTCAAGAACAAGCCAAATGAGAATGTCACCGACATTACCAATAGACTTATTTCCATCACTATCAATCTAAGAAGCTTGGTAAGCAATATACTCTTGGTGAAATCAATGGCAAAATTCTTCGTTCATTGCCTCTCATAGATTGTGAACCGAAGATAACCGCCATTGAAGAAGCCCGTGACTTGAAGAAGTTGAGAACTGATGAGCTTATTAGAAATTTGCTTCTTCATGAGATGACCTACGTGAAGAGTATCAAGGAGTTGAAGAAAGCTCAAGAAGACAAGACTAAGTGAATTTCTTTAAAGACAAAAGCAATTGAAAGTAAGGTTGAAGAGGAGCTCAATTAATGTGAGTGATAAAGAAGATGATGAAGAAATGGTGTTATTGTCTAAGAAAGTAAGGGAATTGAAGACAAGGAAGAAGTCTCAAGCTTAAAGATATGAGCAAAAGGGTGAGTCTTCAAACTTCAAAAGATCATCCAACTCTAAGAAAGAGACTCCTACCCCTAGAAGGGATGTTACTTGCTATGGTTGTGGCAAACCAGGTCATACTAGACCGAAATGTCGGCAAGGGCCAAAGAAATCTTTTCAAAAGGATAAGAAGGGATTCATAACTACTTGGGATGATAAAAGTGAGTGTCAATCCGATGATGAGTACCAAGAAGAGGCAAGAGAAAACCTTTGCTTTATGCCTCTAGTTGATGAGTCTCCATTCGAGGTAAGTGATTTACCCTTTCTCTCTTGGGATGGTATAGCCATAGAATCTCATGATAGCTCTAGAGATATTGTTATTATGAAAAATGTTGCTAGTACTACTAATGTTGTCAATATTGAAGATGTTTTGGTTGATGAATCTTTCGCTTATGAGATTGATGATGAATGTCATGACATGATAAATGAGCTAACTAATAAATATGGTGACTATCATGCCAAAATGAAGCTTTTGAAAAAGTAAGTCTCTATGGCTAAAATTGAGATGCTCAATTTGAAGAAAGAAATTCAAGACTTAAAGTCTTCCTTAGAATCTATACCTAGGAAAGATGTCAATGTCTTACTTAAGGAAAATGAAACACTAAAGAGTGAAATTCTTTCTCTAAATAGCTCTATCTCAAAATTTCACAATGGGAATGAATCTTTGGGTAATCTTCTTGATTCCCAAATAAACCCAACCGTAAAATTTGGACTTGGCTATAGTGACAACCCCTCTTCCTCAAATGTGACTACTTTTGTGAAGGCTTCTTCACCTCAAACTTCTTCTATAGAAGTTCCTCCTTCTTTGGTCAAACCAAAAGGGGTGAAGAAGAGGTATGCTCAAACTCCTAAGACTAAGCCATTTTTGGCTCTTAATCCCAAGAGCAAGGTGGGTACAAGACCCCCTAGACATACTCATGCCTCTCAATATAGTCACAAGTGGGAGAAGAGAAGTATGAAAATTCATTCATGTCCTTATTCTTATTGTCATAACAATGCTCAAGCATACACTTATGATCACTCTTGTGCACATTGCTATGCTCACACATGTGAGTCTCCTAGAGCCAAAACTTATCCATCTTATGCTCACATGTCCCCTAGACTTCAATGTGTTTATTGCATGAGATATGGTCATAAGAATGTTGATTGCTATGTTAGAAAGGTCCAATCGAGGTTAATTCCCTAGGACTATTCTAGTGCTAACTTCCAAGGACCCAATGTGATTTGGGTATCTAAAGTTTGAGCTTGTTTACTTTTATGTGCCAAAGGAAACCCTAGTGAATAAAACCAAATAGTATGTTGATAGCGGTAGTTCTAGGCACATGACTGGCCACGTCTCCAACTTCACCCAATTGGAACATAAAAAGTTGGGAAATGTCACCTTCGGTCAAGTTGTGGGGATATGCAAGATAGGTAACTCTTCTTCTCCTTTTATAGAAAATGTGTGGCTTGTTAATGGTCTAAAACATAACCTTTTAAGTGTAGGTCAGTTGTGTGATAAGGATTATAATGTCAACTTCGATTTCAAGGCTTGCTATGTTATCCAACCAATGGATAACACGGTTATCTTCAAAGGAAATCATAGGCAAAACACATACATAATTGACTTGGATACGCTTGAAAACCGGGATGGCAAGTGTTTACTATCACTTAGTGATGAGTCTTGGTTGTGGCACCGTAGACTTGGCCATGATAGCTTAGACCTCTTAAATGAGGTTAGCAAGGATGAACTTGTCAAAGGTTTTCCCAAGCTAAATTTTTCAAAAGATAAAGTGTGTGGACCTTGTCAAATGGGAAAACAACACAAGTCTTCTTTTAAATTTAAAAATGTTGTTTCTACCACTAGACCATTGCAATTGCTTCACATGGACTTGTGTGGACCTATGAGAGTTGCTAGTTTGTGTGGCATGCATTATGCATTTGTGATTGTTGATGACTACTCTAGATTCACTTAGGTTATATTCTTGGCTCATAAGAATGAAGCTTTAACGGTTTTAAAAGTCTTGCAAAACGTGTTCAAAAAGAAAAATATTTACCTATTTCAAGTATTCGAAGTCATGGAACCGAATTTCAAAATGAATCTTTAAAGATTTTGTGAAGTAAATGGTATTTTCATAACTTTTCTTCTCCTAGAACGCCTCAACAAAATGGGGTTGTTGAAAGGAAAAACCGCACTTTGGTTGAAATGGCTCGATCTATGCTGAATGAGTATGACTTACCTCATTACTTATGGGCCGAAACTATTAACACCGCTTGCTATGTTTCAAACCGTATTTTCAAAAGACCAATTTTAAACAAGACATCTTATGAGCTTTGGTTAGAAAGAAAACCCAAGATATCTTACTTTAGAGTTTTTGGACGCAAGTGCTTCATATTAAACACCAAGGATGACCTTGGAAAATTTGATTCCAAAAGGGATGAAGGTGTGTTTTTGGGTTATGCTTCTAATAGCAAGTCTTTTAGAGTATTTAACAAGCATAACTTAATTGTTGAGGAGTCAATGCATGTGGTGTTTTATGAGTCCTCCAAGGATTTTTCGGAAAAGGACTCGTTTGTTCATGACTTTTTAGGTTCTTTTGAGGATCTCACTTTAAGTGAAAATCAAGAACTTCCTACAAGTCAAGTGGAGACACCTCAACCAACTTAAGAGGAGAACAATGTGGAATCTTAATCTCCTCCTCCGGCTCAACCCATCCATGATCTACATAAGGATTGGATTTTCAAGAAAAGTCATCCTCAAGAGTTGATTATTGGTGAGACTTCAAGGGGAGTAAGTACTCGCTCTCAAAATCGTACTTTTGCTAATGTTGCATTCGTATCTCAGTTTGAGCCCACTAAAGTTAGTGAAGCTCCAATTGATGCATGTTGGGTGATTGTTATGCAAGATGAACTCAATGACTTCACTAAGAATAAAGTTTGGAAGTTAGTCCCTCCTCCTAATGGTCATACCATTATTGGAACAAAATGGATTTTTTGGAACAAGTTAGATGAAAGTGGAGTGATAACTCAGAACAAGGCCCAATTGGTTGCCCAAGGCTATAACCAAGAGGAAGGCATTGATTATGAGACATTTCCTCTGGTTGCTAGATTAGAAGCCATTCGCATGTTGTTATCATATGCATCTTGCATGAATTTTAAACTATTTCAAATGGATGTCAAAAGTGCTTTTTTAAATGGTTTTGTAGAGGATGAAATTTATGTTAAACAACCTCCTGGTTTTGAAGATTTTTGGCATCCACAATATGTTTTCATACTAAACAAAGCTTTGTATGGTTTAAAGCAAGCTCATAGAGCTTGTATGATAGGTTTGGTAGCTTTTTGCTTTCAAATGGTTTTTCCAAAGGCAAGGTTGATACAACTCTTTTTATAAAAACTCATAAACATGATATTCTTTTTTTCCAAATTTATGCTTAAGATATCATTTTTTGTGCTACTAATGAGCTTCTTTGTCAAGATCTTTCTAAGTGTATGACTAGGCAATTTGAGATGAGTCTCATGGGGGAGCTCATGTTCTTCCTTGGACTTCAAATCTAACAAAATGAGGATGAAGTTTTCATAAATTAATCCAAGTACACCAAGGAAAGTCTCAAGAAATTTGGCATGGAGACATCATCAAGTAGCAAGACACCAATGAGTACCACAACAAAATTGGACAAAGATGAATTGGGTAAATGCATTGATATTACAATGTATAGAGATATGACCGGTTCACTCCTATATCGTACCGCTAGTAGACCCGATATTATCATTAGAGTATGATTATGTGCTCATTTTCAAGATTGTCCTAAGGAATCCCATTTGCATGTCGTTAAATGTATTTTCAAGTATTTGCATGGAACTTTGAACCTAGGAATATGGTATCCTAGAAATGTGGACCCTGGGTTGCTTGACTACTCCGATGCCGACTATGCGGATTGTCTTTTAGACCGTAAAAGTACCTCTAGGACTTGCCAATTTTTGGGTCATAGTTTGATCTCATGGAGTAGCAAGAAACAAGTATTCGTGGCTTTGTCAACCGCGGAAGCCGAATATGTAGCGGTCGGTTGTTGTTGTGCTTAAATCCTATGGATTAAGCAACAGCTTATGGATTATGGTGTTACACTTAGTTGAATTCCAATCAAATGTGACAACACTAGTGCAGTTAACCTATCCAAGAACCCTATTGAACACTCTAGGAGTAAACACATAGATATCTGACATCTGATCATGTACAAAAAGGGGATATTTTAGTTGAACTCATCGATACAACTAACCAAATTGCGGATATTTTTACCAAGCCTCTAAATGAGGATCGTATGAATTTTATCGTACGAGAGCTTGGTATGCTTGATGGGAGCTCTTTAAGTTGATTTGCATGTTGGTAATGGTTAAAAGTTTTAATTCTTTGTGTTTGATATTTTTATTGTTTGGACCAATCTTGTTGGAAATATATCCTATTTGTTGATATTTTCATTGTTCTATGTCCTTGGATTATTAATTTTTCCTATTTTGATTGAATCAAGGTTTGGTATTGCATAAAAACTCATGAATTTCAAAAGTTTTTATTTTTTCATTGGTCGCGGGCGCTACCTTTGGTATTGCGGGCGCGACAATTAAGTTATTTTAAAGTATCAGGTTTGAGTTTGGGTCGCAGGCGCTACTCCTGGGTATCGCGGGCGCCACACTTCCAGCAGTTTGAAAATAACTGCTAGTTGAAGGTCGTGGACGCGACCTCCAAGTGTGACCTCTCCACATATTGGAATTTTTTGAATATTTTGACACTTGTCAATCTTGCACCGTTTCAAAAATATAGTTGTTTTCATCCTTTGGGGATGTTTTTAATGCCTATTTAAACCCCCTTGGCTAGAATTTTAATGTTTTACAACACTCTACTCATTTCTCTCTTTCTCAAGTGCAAAAATATCTTTTTAGTCCCTATTTTAATCTTTTTGTTGCAAAAATACCCTCTTTTCCATTTATCCTTCATTCATTTCATACACTAAGTGCTTCAAGAAGACAATCATCCAAGCGAGTTCCCACTTCTTGTGCTCAACCCTCACAACCTCAAGAAGCACTTCCTACTTACACTATTGAGGCCTATGCCGCAAAGGCTTCTAAGATTGAAGGCCGTTTGGTTGTAACTACTCATTTTCCCGATCTCAACGATTTGGGACATGATGCTCTTGATGCTACCATCAAAGGTATGATTGATGTTATGGGATGTAATAAATTGGTTCTTTAAACAAGGGAAGAAACTGTTGATGAACTTACAAGGGAATTTCTCAAATCTCTTTTCATTATCAAGAGAGAAAATCATGTTAATGGCTTCTTTAGAATCACTTTTCGAGCGGGTGGTTGCTTGGAAAAACTCACCACCGCCGAAATTTGTGCTATTTTGGGATTTGAAGAAGGTTTGCCTTCCTCCGCTTCGGATTTGGAGGGCTATGTTATGAAAGACGTTTGGGTAGAAATAAGCACGAATATCGCCTATGATTCAAAGAAAGCAACGGCTAGGTCCATCAAATCACTTCATCTTTTTTGTTTTCCATCGCATTCTCACCTACACCATCAATTGTAGTCATGATGGAAACAAAAAAATGCCCTTGAAAGACCTTGTCTACTTATATGCGGTGGAAAGCGGCATTAAAATGTCTTGTGCCTATAGTTTTATTTGCCACTTGGATGGCTTGGTGGGAAGGAAGGGCACTCTTCATTGTGGTGCTTTTGTGATGGATTTGGTTCGGCGTTCAACGGTTTGGAACCCCAATATCTGCACTCTTTAAGAGAAGGTCTACACTTGGAACAAGGATTTGCTTAATTTGGATTTTTGGGTCAACAATTGCAAGGCCCTTTGTGATGATGGTGATCACTTCATTTATCTCCTTGGTAAGAACTTGATGCATACTCACATTGAGCGGCTTGCAAAGAAGCAAAGAGGCAAATTAGGGAGAAATGTAGAGCAACAACTTCACAAAGAAGTGCAAGCGGCATTGGCTCAACCTCCTCATGTACCTATGGAAGAACCTCAAGCTTTCCCATAACCTCCTCCCGGTATGGACACCTATCAACTCCTTTCTCACATGTATGGAAGGATGACTTTGTTTGAAACGAATATGGGAAATCGTTTTTACCAAATTGATACAAGGTTTGATACGGTTGATAACAATGTGAAGCTTCTCCAATCAAGAATGGATCATTACTTTGGTGCTCAATCCCCTCCTCCGGTTCAAAGTGGAAATAATGATGATGATGATGAAGCCGTGAGCGAAAATGATTATTGAAGAATCATGTCATTTGCATTCATGTTTTTGTTGCATTTTTCACATCTTTGTATTTTTTTATAATATACCAAAAATGCCTTGTATTCTATCATGTAATAGGATACATGTTTTTATGTTTTTTGTCTTATCTTGCCCTTTAGTTTTAATGGACTTTTTCTTTAAGTGTTTTTTTCTCTCTTGCCTTTTCTTATGGCTTCTATTCATGCTTTATTTTCATTGTCCTTATTTTTTTCTATATGCTTATGTCCTTCTTGGTTTTGATAAAGGGGGAGAAATATTTGCCCTTGTTTCGTATTTCTCTTAAAATTGCAAATTTCCTAAATGTTTAAGTGTTTAATTTTTTTTATTGCTTTATGCCTTTAAAAATTGCTTTTATTTGTAGTGCATAAAGTGAGGGGGAGCAAAAATTAATTTGAACTCCCACAAACTTAGCCATTTTAGTAAATTGATTGTCAAAATCAAAAAGAGGGATATTGTGGGACAAGTCTTTTTTATCTCTTCAATTTTGACTTTTGACAATTAATTTAAAGGTTCTAATATTGTTTATTAGTGTGTAGGAACACATTAAAACCATTGTGGGTCAATTCGGAGCTTTCTAGCGAGAATCAAAAAATCGGAACTCCATGAGAAACAATGAGATTTTGCGCCCACTACCAACAGGTAGCCGCAGGTGCGACCAACCAGTCGCAGGTGCGACCAAGGATCTTCACGGGCGCGAAAAAACCTCAGTCTCAAACCCTTGCTTCCTTTCATTAATCGCGGGCGCGACCAAGAGAGCCGTTGCAATTCCTCAACGGTCATATTTGGCTGCCCTTTTGAAGAGGTGCCATGTGGCACAAAATCGTTGGTTTTTCAGAAGCAAATAAATGTCGCGGGCGCGACCCAGCCTTTTTCAGCATTTTCTTTTGTTTTCTTCTAGAAGACTCAAGGGCTTGTTGTTGGGTTTATAAATAACCCTTGTCTACCTCATTTATAAGGTTAGACACTTTATCAACAACCAAAATTACAAAGTATTCAATTTCTCTTTTGTAAACATTTATTGTGCATCAATTTGTGTTGATTCCTTTCTTTTCTTTTGTTGATTATCAATCATTTGATTAATCATTTACTGTTTGTGGGTTTGTGATTAGCCTTAAAAAATCACTTTATAGATATGAGATTATCTTTATAAAGTCTCTTTGTAATAGTTAGTGTCGAGCTTTAAAACACATATTAGTGGATTATCAAAATCTCAATCTTTGATTGAGTAGTGGAGTACGATCGACTTGTGATCCGAACTATTCTAAATTCCTTGTGTCATCTTCTTTTTCTTAAACTCCTTTTATTTTTAAAGCACCTTATTCACCCACCCAACCCCCCCCCCCCCCCCTTCCTAAGGTAGCATTTGGGAATTCAGATTGTTTTGAAACGATTTTCAGAAAGTAAAGATGACAAATTGTAATTAGTGATCGAAGTGTTTAAAGAATTTTTTTTTGAAAACATTTTATGATTGTCTTACAAAAAAAATATATACTTGTTTTTAAGACTTGCTACGAGTTTCGGAACTAACATTCTCATTCCCTAGTAGAGCTGGCCATAGGTCGGGTCAACCCGTGAACCAGCCCGGAATCAGACTAAAACCGGCCCGAAACCGTTAAAAAAACCGGTTCCGGGCCGCTTCCAGAATTTTTGAACCTTGAACCGGCGGTTCCGGTTCGGAACCGGCAGTATAAGGGTCGAACCACCCGATAAAAGTTATTTAATTTTAATATATTATATTATATTATATATATATTTATAGTTATATTATATTATATTTTCAATCAAATTATACTTTCTTATTTTTAAAGTCTCTATTTTTTAAAACATTTGTTACTACATAAAGTTATATATATGTACTATTTTAGTGCTATATAATTAAAATTTGTCTTTGTTAATTTTTGGTTAGTATAATATTTAAAAATCTTATTTTATTTTATTTTATTATTTTTTTGCAGTATTATCTCCGCATGTTATTTTATTTTTAAATATACTTTTTAGCTTTTACTAATTAAATTTTAATTTTACTTTCAATTTTTTTCGACCTGCCCGGAACCCGGAACCGGAACTGGCCGTGTCTGAACCGTCACTTAGACGGGTCCAGGCCGATTCTTTTTTTTCTTGTACCGCGACCGGCGGGTTGTGAACCGTGGCCAACTCTATTCCCTACCGTCGGTCGCAGATCGAGATTTCGGGTCGTGAAACGAATAGTGTGAGAATGTAGTTGAACGAGAGGACATTTGAGCTTCTCAGGGACAAATAAAAGAAACAGATCCAGAGGTAATCTCAGGCCCAACTCAAAACTCGCCTCAAGAAACATAATTTCAAAGGAAGAGCCAAATACCGATGTGGAGTCACTACATACCCAGTGGTTGAAGCCCTAAAACACGACGGGGCAGAATAGTTCTCGCAAATATTGCAAACCTCAGCATTCGACAAATGGGAGAAGGAGATCTCCTCCATTTCATCGATAACTGATTTTCGACGACAAGACTTAAAAGACCCTCTAAACATAGTTTAAATTTTTGAGTGGGAAGAAGAAAAACAAACATTATAAATAATCAAGGAACCGAAAAACTAGATCAACTCAAGAAAAATACAAGAATAGACCTCCAAACACCAAGAACAACAAAAGTTGAAGAACGAAAAATGAAAGAGGCAAAAAAGGTACCTGAAACAAGAAATGCAGCAAATCAAAACAACACAAATACTCTAGGGAAAATCTCACAATATCTGAAAGAAAATTAAAAAAAACAGTAGAGCTCTTGTCACGATCCAATTTCATGAATCGTGACCGGCGCTAGGGCATGGGTAATGTAGTACCAACATCCGTAGCTAGCCTTCCTTAAAACATACAATTTCAATAAACCTACAGAAAACCAATGCTCGGGGGCAACCAAGACTCAGCCTAAATCTAGCAGTTATAATAATCAACATTTAATATAACATGCTTTCCAGTACTGGTCTTAAATAGGCATAACATAATAATCCCGAATAATCATATAACATGCCAAAGCAATAATAATTTCGTCGGACCGCCCCGACAACAACTAGAATAAAATAAAGACGTCTAGTCACCTACTGCGGTCTAAGAATAAAATAGTTTAATAGTTCTACTAAAATAAATGGAACCTCCGAGGAAAAGTAAATACGGAGATCACCAGACTCTCTCAGATCATAACCCTGGGAACAATTGGGAAAACAACGGGGTTAGATATACTGAAATGAGTTTATACCACTATTTACATTTATTAAGTGGAAAACCTTTAAAACCGTTTAAAACATTTAATAACGATATTACGAATAATAGTTGGAACCCTAATCCACAATTCTAAATAATAAACATAATCCATTATGTCTGGTCCCGAGAGCTGAGCTACACCGAGTTACCGCTGACCACACTTTTACCATATCCAGAGTCCCGAGAGCTGTGCTACACCGAGTTACTCTATATGGTCCCGAGAGCTATTCTCACACCGAGTTACCACATTTCCATATATACCTTACCCAGATCATTACCGGTGCGCACGCAGTCCTAATGATGCCCATTAGGTAGCATGTTCCAACTAAGAGCTATAATATAAAAACAATTCGCAATATACGTACAATATATATATTTAATATTAAAATAACAATTTACTTAATAAAGCAGTAAATAGTAAGTACAAACTCACTGCTTGCTAATCCACGTGATAGCCGGCAAGCAACTAATCCTGGTTCCCCTCTGAAGCACGAACAGTAGACGGGTCTAGACAAATAAAATAATTATTAAAAACAGACCCTAACTCTATAGAGTACTAGACACCACATAGGACTAGCACAAATAACACGTCGAAATAAAACAATCCAGAACAACGCAAGAATACCCAATAGGTAATAAGGCCCAATTAATACAAGTCGATTGAGTTCTCGCTTCAAATCCAATTTACATATATTATTTAATAAACTTTAAATAATAATAAATTTTCAAATAGTGGGTTAGCCGAGTTACCAATAACTACCAGGCTAACCTCACTTGTCGGGTGACCCAAGTCTAACCCGACTCAAAACGTTTATCAAATATAAACCCAAGTTTATATTTATAAAATAATTCAATAAAATAATAATCCATTTTAAAAGCAGAACTCAATAACTTCAATTCCAAGTAACCCAAGTTACAACTAAAACTTAATCATTTTAAGTTTATAAAAGTTTAGGGATTAAACTGTACTTTAGCCAATTTAGGGACTAAACTGTACTTTAGCCAATTTAATATTCGAAATCAATTTAATTAATTTTGTTTATAATCAAAACAAAATATAAAGTTACCAACCAAAAACTTACTTAAATAAGTTATAAAAATGTTCAAGGGCTAAATTGTAATTTAACCATTTTGATATTTGAAACCCAATATAATTACTCGTTCCAATTTGCTAAATTGTAATTCAAACAAAAATCCAAAAGTTATCCTCGATATAAAACCAATAGATAAAACTTAACTTAAATAAGTTTTTTTAGAAACTTTAGGGGCTAAACTACAATTTAGCTATTTTGACATTTCAACTAAAATTAGATATAACTACCCGAGAAATTATATTAATTCAAGTTATAAAATATTTAACGTATTCAAATTGTATATTAAAATTAAACAAGTTCAAGTTATTATCACAACAAGATCAAATAGGTAAAACTAACTTGAAGGGCCTAATTGATTTAAGCAAAACAAATTGGTAAATCAACTTGGCTATTTAGCCATCTCCTTCATTTAAAATCAAACTCATCCGCCAATATACAATACTTAAGCCAATTATGAAGTCGAAATTGAAAGAACCAAACTAACAGAACAAATCAAATTCTTGGTTCCAACTTAACAACTAACTCAGCTCATTATCACCTAAGCAACATAACAATTTAACAACCAACAATCAGATTAATAATGAATAAGAGTACTGAGCAGAAAATGTAAGACAATCGATGATTGAACAAACATGAACAACGGAATTAAAGATCAAGCAAGGCATCAATCATTAGGTTTAGGTTAAACATTCATCAGATTATAGTCTAAGAATCACATAAATAGCCCTAGCAATTTAAAACCCATCGGCAGCAACAACATGAAACAATCTCAGTTAATAACCAAAAGAAAACAGTAAAACGGCGGCGATTGAAACGGGATTATTTACGTACCGTTTACTGAACTCAAGATGGGGAATTGTAGAGGATCGAGTCTATAACGACTGAGACGAAACGGTTCTCCAAACGATGCTAAAACGAACGAGAATAATTAAGAATACGGAAGTATCGATTTTTGCACATAAACTGAAAACAGAAACAAAAACAATGAATCCTTACCAAGATTTCAGAGGAATATAAGAGTGATTTGGAGAGTGAATTTTCAGTGAAGTTTATGAAGAATACGGCTAGGGTTTTACGAGGTGACGAGGCTTGATCATTAGGTTAAAAATGGAGTTTAAATAAGATGGGAAAGCTAACCCAAATAACGGCTGTGACACAGCCATGCTGGTCTCGTGCGAGACCAGCGACGAGACATTGGTCTCGTTCGAGACTTTGAAATCTCGAACGAAAACCTGTGTAAGAAGACATGGGTCTCGTTCGAGATTTCAAGTCTCGAACGAGACTAGTCGGGAAAACGAGTCTCTTTTGAGACTTCTCACACGATGCTCAACCGGATGGTTGGACCAAGAGTTTGGTTCAACCACAACTTGGTTGAATCAAAACTTAAACCAAACCAAACACGAATGATCCACGAATCGAACCAAGAAAAGAAAACGACCCCAAATGCCACCGAAAACTCATCGCAAAATTCTAAAAAAAATACGGGGTATTACAGCTCTAGAAAGTGAAGAAGAGTTTTTTTGAGTTATAATGAAGAAAAAGAAGACCTAAAAATAGAGAAGCACAAATCCCAATAAATGTGATGATTACAGTTAAAGAATTGAGGGAATGAAACCCTAACAAAACAACACGTGGCATAAAGCAAAACTGATGTCAACAATCCAGGAGTTAAAATGACACAACGGGAATCACAAACGTCTCGCCCCATAACATACAAAAATGTCTCGCCCCAGAACATAAGAAAATATTGCTAAAAGAGCAAATAAATGATCAAGCCAAAATCAAAAGGAGCATGAATACTCCAATATTAGCTTATCTGTGGGGGGCTAATAATGGAAGCACAAATCATACAAATACCAAGCGCGGAGCCAAGTCCTACAAAGGTTCACCCACCGAGGTTTTCATAAGACTCGCCCAAACATCATTAGGGCTAAATGTGTCGGTATACAGGAATCCTTAGAGATTCGCCTGCCTCACACGAACATCGCCCCCGATAAGGAAAACTGAATCCTCCAGGACTCGGCAACATAAGTAAAGGCGATAACTGGAGATATAAATCCCACCAAGGGATCGTACAATGACTAAATATGCTACAAATGTGAAAATAATATGAAGCGCGTACGTATAAAGAGATACTCTTTTAATTAGAGTAAATGACGAGTAAGGGAAGATCTCTAGAAACAAGATTCCTCCCTAATGACATAAGACCGAGATTTCATCCTACAAGATAGGGATCTTGTCTCAATCACATTCCAACTTCCATATAGGAATCACTTTCCTTCCAAGATTCAAACAAGTTAATCCTTATTACTATATAAGGGACAAAGGTCTGCTTGCACACACCCAATTAAATACACATATTCCATCTAAAACTCACTACTAACTTAAGTATCGGAAAGCTAATTGGACAACCAGTCCGATCAACCATCTACCTTGTTTTGCAGGTCAAAGACCGTTAACGGAGACTCACAATCCATTAATTATGGATATACCAACAGTAAAGCTAATAGGACTCTTTATAATAAAAAAGCATATAGTAGCTGGAAAAAAAAGGAGGATATTAACTTTTTAAAAAATATAATAATTGCTAGTTGGTAATTATATGTGCTCAACCTAAAATTAAAAATAAACTAATCAAATAGGTTGGTTTTTTTATGAAAGTTAATAATACTAGACTTTTTAAATCTACTGAATAAATATTTATAAAAATACAAAAAAAGAATTGAAAGAATGTTGAAGTGATGAAAAAAATAATCAAAAAACCAATCAAAAATATAACAAATTAAACATCAAATACAATAAAATAATGAAAATACACCGAAAACAATAAAGAAATACTTTAAATACACCTAAGAAACACTTAAAACACTTATTCATAAAAACAACCAAAATTAATAGTCCACCGGTCAACAGTGCACTAGTTTCACATTATTTTCCCAATCTCTTATAACCCACTTTTCTCCCAATCATAAATGTTGGTTCAGGTTCATTACCCACCTTTCGCACACCTTCACTGTAAATGACCCTTTGATTTGTAGTTTTGGGTTGCAAATATAAAGTCATTAAGCAACTTATATAAAACACAACTACTTACAGGCAATCACTATGACTAAATAAAATAGCCTAAATTGGTCATATAAGAGTTTGTTTCAGTCATTGTACACACCAATATCCTCTAGCAAGTTGTGTATGTAATCCTAGAATGTAAGTTGGATTCCTTTTCACACTTGGATCCCTTCTCACAAATGTTGTGTAGCTGTGAGGAACCTTTCTTGGACTGGTGACACCACTATTTGTTGCATTTGAGTGTGATGTTTCACTTTGTTTGCTACTTTGTGCCCTATATGTTGCTCTTACAAACTGAAAACAAATGTTGGCATAAAAATTAATCAATGAATTTCACAAACTGAAAACAAATGTAAACAAATATGTATTAACCAACTAACATGTAGTTTTGAAATCCTAGAAGGTTGACCCCAGTCTATTGTTGAACCCCACTAGAAGGCTTACCCTGTCACGACCCATTTTCATGAATCGCGACCGGCGCTAGGGTATGGATAATGTAGTACCAAAACCTATAGCTAGCCTTTTATTTAACATATAAACACGTAAACCTGTAGAAAACCAATGTTCGGGGCAACCGAGACTTCAGCCTAAATCTAGCAGTTATAATATTCAACAATTAAGATAACATGCTTTCCAATAATAGTATTAAATCGGTTTAACATAAATAATCTGGAATAATCGTTTAACATGCTAGAGCAATAAATAATCAGTCAGACCAATCTGACAACTATTAGAATAAAATAAAGACGTCTAGTTACTACTGCGGTCTAAGAATAAAACTGTTTTACAGTTCATCAAAAATAAATGGGACCTCCGAGGAAAAATAAATGTGGAGATCACCAGACTCTCTCAGATCAAAACCCTGGAAAAAATTGGGAAAACAACAGGGTCAGATATACTGAGATGAGTTTATACCACTATCTACATTTATTAAGTGGAAAACCTTTAAAACCGTTTAAAACATTTAATAACGATATTGCGAATAATAGTTGGAACCCTAATCCACAATTCTAAATAAATAACATAATCCAATAGGCCTGGTCCCGAGAGCTGAGCTACACCGAGTTACCACCGACCACACTTATACCATGTCCAGAGTCCCGAGAGCTGTGCTACACCGAGTTACTCTATTTGGTCTCGAGAGCTATGCTCACACCGAGTTACCACATTACCATAAATACCTTACCCAGATCATTACCGGTGCGCACGCAGTCCTAATGATGCCCATTAGGTAGCATGTTCCAACTAAGAGACATAATATAAAAACAGCTCGAAATATACGTACAGTATATATGTTTAATATTAAAAACAATTTACTTATTAAAGCGGTAAATAGTAAGTACAAACTCACTGCTTGCTAATCTACGTGATAACCGGCGAGCAACTAATCCTGGTTCGCCTCTGAAGCACGAACAGTAGACGGGTCTAGACAAATAAAATAATTATTAAAAACAGATCCTAACTCTAGAGAGTACTAGACACCACATAGGACTAGCACAAATAACACGTCGAAATAAAACAATCCAGAACAACGCAAGAATACCCAATAGGTAATAAGGCCCAATTAATACAAGTCTATTGAGTTCTCGCTTAAGATCCGATTAACAAATATTATTTAATAATCTTTAAATAATAATAAATTTCCAAATAGTGGATTAGCCGAGTTACCAATAACTACCAAGCTAATCTCACTTGTCGGGTGACCAAAGTCTAACCCAACTCAAAACGTTTATCAAATATAAACCCGAGTTTATATTTATAAAATAATTTAACAAAATAATAATCCATTTTAAAAGCGGAACTCAATAACTTCAATTTCAAGTAACCCAAGTTACAACCCGAAAATCTAACCATTTTAAGTTTATAAAGTTTAGGGACTAAACTGTACTTTAGCCAATTAGGGATTAAACTGTACTTTAGCCAATTTGATATCCGAAATCAAATTAATAACTTTTGTTTATAATTAATACCAAATATAACGTTACTAACCAAAAACTTAATTAAATAAGTTTTAACAACATTTAGGGGCTAAATTTTAAATTAACCAATTTATGCCCAATTGATATTAGAAAATAAATATAATTACCCGAGTAATTATATTAATTTAAGTTATAAAAATTTAACGTATAAAATTTATCCATTTAAAATCAAAGTTATTATTGAAACAAATGAAAATAACTTAAAGGATCTAATTAATTCAAACAAAACATATAATAATCAAAGTGGCTAAAAAGTCATCTTCTTCATTCAATTTAAAGGATCCCCGCCCAAGATCCTCATTAATCACAAGATTGAAGTTACTGCTTCTAACAACAATCATAAACAATAACCCTTAGCAAGATTAATGACCCATAACAGTAGTAGCATGAACAAACCTCAAGTATAACTAATCAACAATAACATTGAAACTGATTTCAAGAACATCGCTCAACCTAAACGACGTGAGAACGACGAGCAAAAATAAGGAACGATGGAACGAACTCATTGAAAACTTAACGAGCATTAATCCAGGAACATTTACAATCAATCATATAGTGACATCATGGCAAAAGGATAAGAAAGTATTCGGCAGATTCATGTTCAATTCAAGAACAGTTTTAACAAACAAAAACGATAACCGAATGGCGATTGAAACGAGATCGATAGCATACCGTTCAACGAAAACGAGGTGGGGAATCGTAGGTACGCGACTCTAGAATCTCCAGGATCGAACGGAATCAATTTCGATCTAGAAACGAACGAGAACGATCAAAAATACGGAAGTGGCGTTAAAGCTAAATCTGAAAACTTAAGAACACAACATACCAATGATTTCAGCAAACTTCAAGAGGAATTATGAGCATTGATTTTCAGAGAATGATCGAAGTTGATGACGACTAGGGTATGTTTTAAGTATGGACAATGATTAGGGTAAAATTTTACGTAGTTATAGGCTTTGGAAACGAGTGAAAAAGTAGTCCCAAACTACCCCTCCGTAAGCCAAAAGCTGGTCTCAAACGAGACCAGCAAAAGGCCTTGGTTCTCGTTCGAGAATCGGTTCTCGAACGAGAACAAAGCCTTTCAACACAGGTCTCGTTTGAGACCTGTGTTCCTTGGGCCAAAAACACTTGGTTCTCGTTCGAGAATTGAGTTTCTCGAACGAGAACACAAGTTTTCAACACAGGTTGGATCAAACGGGAATTGGCTCAAAGCCAATTCCCTTGGGCCGAAAGAATGGTTCGGTTTTTTGGGTCCAACTATAATTAACCTAACCTCAAACCAACACGAAACCAACTACCAAATCTTAAATTAACATCGAAACACCACCAGAAACTCGTCGGAAATTATTAAAAATTATACGGGTTATTACATTCTCCCCAACTAATTATAAATTCGTCCTCGAATTTAACACGATAAACAATAAACACCAGAACAACACGTAACACAAGTAAAAATCATAAAAATCACAGAAAATCAAGATATCGTACCTCATGGAAAAAGAAAAGGATAGCGATTCCGCATATCCGACTCGGTCTCCCAAGTGCACTCCTCAACAGAATGATTGCGCCAGAGAACTTTGACCATCGGAATCTCCTTGTTCCGCAATTTACGCACTTGCGTATCAACAACCTCAACTAGATGTTCCTCATACTATAACTCTTGGTCAATCTTAACGCTCTGAGCCACAATCACGTGCGAAGGATCAGAAATGCACTTTCTCAACATAGAAACATGAAACACAGGATGCACTAAAGACATGTCTGGCGGCAGAACCAGACGATAAGCCACAGCTCCAATCCTCTCTGAAATCTCGTAAGGACTAATATACCTCAGTGCCAACTTTCCCTTGACACCAAAACGAACCACGCCTTTCATAGGCGAAACCTGAAGAAACACAAAATCACCAACATGAAACTCAATGTCTTTTCTCTTCGGATCGGCATAACTCTTATGCCGACTAAAAGCAGTCTCTAACCTCCGTTTGATCAACGGTAACTTCTCTGAGGTAATCTGAATAATCTCTGCTCCCTAGAGTTTACGCTCTCCAACCTCCTCTCAACAGATAGGAGATCTACACTTGCGCCCGTACAAAGCCTCATACGGCGCCATCTCGATACTCGCGTGGTAACTGTTGTTGTAAGAAAACTCAATCAACGGCAAATGAGTATCACAGCTATCCTGAAAATTGAGAACACACATCCTGAGCATATCCTCTAACGTCTGAATAGTCCTCTCAGACAAACCGTCAGTCTGAGGATGAAAAGCTGTACTGAAATTTAATCGAGAACCCAAGGATTCCTGTAACGCTTTCCAGAACCTCGAAGTAAACACAGAACCTCTGTCTGAAACAATAGAAACCGGTACACCATGCAAACTGACAATCCTATCGATGTACAACTGAGCCAACTTCGAAGCGGTATACGAAACCTTAATCGGAAGGAAATGAGCTGACTTGGTCATACGGTCAACTATCACCCAGATGGAATCGTACCCCTGTCGAGTACGTGGTAAACCAACCACAAAATCCATAGCAATCCGCTCCCACTTCCACTCTGGAATAGGTAGTGGCTGCAGATAGCCAAAAGGTCTCTGATGCTCCAGCTTCACCTGCTGGCAAGTCAGACACTTAGAAACATACTCAGCGACATTCTTTTTCATCCCGCTCCACTAGTAGGTACCCTTAAGATCATGGTACATCTTAGTAGAACCCGGATGAACAGTATAAGCAGACTTGTGCGCTTCTTCCATAATCTGGTCCCTCAGACCATCTGAATCCGGAACATACAATCTCGAACCATGTCTCAGAACACTATCCACAAAAGTAAACTCGGAGTTACCGTCCTTCTGAACCTCCTCTATAATCCGTCTCAACTGTGGATCCTCAGCTTGTAAGGCTTTGATCCGATCAATCAAAACAGGTTGCACTTGCAACTGTGCCAACAAACAACCAGACTGCGAAACCTGAAAACCATAGCCTGAAGCTATCAAACTGTGCCACTCTCTAACCATGGGTCTATGCCCAATCGCAGAAACATGAGCCAAAATGCCCGAAGACTTGTGACTCAGCGCATCGGCTACCACATTAGCCTTACCAGGATGGTACTGAATAGTACAGTCGTAGTCTTTCAGCAATTCTAGCCACCTTCTCTGTCTCAGGTTTAACTCCCTCTGATCAAAGATGTACTTCAGACTCTTATGATCAGTGAAAATCTCACAAGTAGCACCATACAAATAATGCCTCCAAATTTAAATCATGAGTAGGGTAATTCACAGTTGTCAACTCTAAATCACAGTGCAAAAACCACAGCTGCCAACTCTAAATCATGAGTAGGGTAATTCACCTCATGCTTCTTCAACTGTCTGGAAGCATAGGCAATCACCTGTCCATGTTGCATCAGAACGCAACTCAAACCAATCGGAGACGCATCACAATACACTATGAAACCATCAATGCCGGAAGGCAATGCCAAAACCGGAGCTGTAGTCAAAAGCTCCTTGAGTTTCTCAAAACTCGCCTCGCACTTGTCAGTCCACTCAAACTTAACACCCTTCTGTGTCAGTTTAGTCAACGGTGCAGATATTCTGGAGAAATCTTGCACGAACCGACGATAGTACCCAGCTAAACCCAGAAAACTTTTGATCTCGGTAACTAACCTCTGCCTCTGCCAATCAATAACCGCCTCAATCTTCTTCGAATCAACTTTGATCCCATCTTTCGACACTACGTGTCCTAGAAAGGTAACCTGATCCAACCAGAACTCACATTTTGAGAACTTAGCATACAACTGATGCTCACGCAACGTCTGTAGTATAGTCCTCAAATGATAATCATGCTCCTCCTCACTCCGAGAATAGATCAAAATGTCGTCAATGAAAACGATAACGAATTGATCCAAAAACGGCTTGAACACTCTGTTCATCATATCCATAAACGCTGCTGGTGCGTTAGTTAGACCAAAGGACATAACCAGAAACTCAAAATGTCCATACCGCGTCCGAAAAGCAGTCTTAGGCACATCTACATCACGGATCCGAAGTTGATGATACCCAAACCTCAAATCAATCTTGGAAAAACACTTCGCACTCTGCAACTGGTCAAACAAATCATCGATGCGAGGAAGAGGATATTTGTTCTTGACAGTAGCCTTGTTCAACTGTCTGTAGTCGATACACAGTCGAAAGAAACCTTCTTTCTTCTTCACAAACAGAACTGGAGCACCCCGTGGCGAAGTACTCGGTCTGATGAATCCACTGTCCAACAACTCTTGTAACTGGTCCTTCAACTCCTTCAGCTCTACAGGAGCCATCCGATACGGCAGTATCGAAATCGGAGCTGTACCAGAAACCACATCAATGCAAAACTCAATCTCACGGTCAGGTGGTAATCCAAGCAATTCCTCTGGAAACAGATCAGTGAACTCGTTCACTATCGGAACACTATGCATATCACCACTATCAGCCTCCATATCACGAACCACAGCAAGAAAACCCTGGCAACCCTTGCCTAACATCCGCTTCGCCTTGATGGCGGAAATCAGATTCTTATGTGTCTCCGCCTTTTCTCCCTGAAAGGAAAAAGGTAGATCACTTGGAATCCTAAACTCGACTGACTTCCCTCGACAGTCAATAGAAGCAAAGTGGCGTGACAGCCAATCCATCCCCAAGATGACATCAAAAGAAAGAACGTCAAGCACAATCAAATCAGCACATAATTCTCTACCCTGAATAACCACTGGACAAGAAGGATAAACGACGTCCACTACTACACCTTCAGACATAGGTGTAGACACAGCTAGAGGTTCACTCAAAACAGGTGGTGAAATACCCAATTTTCCCACAAAACAAGTAGAAACAAACGAATAGGTTGCACCCGCATCAAATAACACCAAAGCACCAGTAAAAGAAATCGGAATGGTAACTTGCACCACAGCGTTTGATGCACGCGCATCCTGAGGAGTAAGTGCGAACACTCTGGCCTGACCCTGCGGCTGCTGCTGCGAACTCTGCCCAGTACCATAACTGTTGGAACCTCTACCACTGTTACCACGGCAACCAAAACCTCTGCCACTAGAACCATGGCCCCGCTGGCCACCAAAAGATGTTGCAGGCTGAGAATACCCTACAGACTGTGTAAACGCAGGTCTCTGCTGCTGGTAAGACGACTGCGCCACACTGGAGTTAGACATCTGCTGCCCAGATGTCGAACACTCCCTGAAGAAATGACCCGGCTGGCCACAAGAGAAACAACCTCCAGGAGCTAACTGGCACTGACCATAGTGCCTGCGTCTGCAGTTCTGGCAGAACGGAATGTTCGATCCACCACTGTACCCGCGTCCTGAACCACGGTTACTCCCACTGCTACTAGAACTGTACGGAGCAATCCTAGTACTATGCCTCCCCTTGTTGTGCGTACGGCGACTCCCCTTATTGGCCTGGGAAGAGCCACTGTAGTAGTTTCCACTACCATGCTGCGCTGGGGCTGTTGCCCCCCACTAGGAAGATCACTCTTTCCCTTCTGATTCTGAAAAGGGTCAGAGATTGTAACATAACGGTCAAACTCCATGTCTGTCCCTATCAGCAAAGGAAGAAACTCCGAGCCTAAACCCCTAACATAACGGTCGTTCACTCGCCCTCGATCACCCTGTAGATCTGTAGCAAACCGCCCCAAACGGACAGACTCTGCAGTGTAGTCTGTCACTGATCTATCCCCTTTCTTCAAATTTAGCAACTTTTCTCTGTAATTCTCAGTAGCAGAGAAGGGTAGATAGTAACCTCTGAACCTGTTCACAAAATCAGCCCAAGACAATGTAGCCATCTCTGGCCTGATGTTATCGCGAAATCAGTCCTTAGCTGGACCCTTCAGCGACATCTCCACAAGCATCACTGATTGACGATCAGTAGCTTGAATCCTCTGACAGTTGTACTCAAACTCCTCCAAAAAGTCAAGAGCGTCCCCTGTGCCATCATATGAAGTCGGAGTCAACTTCGTGTAGGTCATCACCATCTCTCTGTCTGTCGGAATGTGATCGACACCAGCAAGTCCACCCATACCAGCTACAGCACCAGCCTGAGGTTGTTGTTGCTGCGCTAACTGGCCCAGTACAGTACACTGATTCTGCAGAAGAGCCTGATTGTTCTGCATCTCGACAATGCCAGCCAAGAAGGTAGTGAAGTCGAACGCCTGCATGTTCGGTGCCTGCTGCACATTCGGTGCCTGAACACCTGCTGCACAACGCCCTCTAGCTCCACCTCTACCAGCACCAGCTCCTCTGCCTCTACCACCACCTCTACCTTTGCCAGCACCTCTACCTCTACCACATCCAGCATTTGCCTGAACTGGTGGTACGTTCTGATCGACTTCCATGGAAATCGCATCATCAGCCTCAGCTTCTTGCTCTGCCGCAGCACGAGCACGAGTACGAACAACGTTGTCCATATCCTAAGGATTGAACAAAAACAATTTAAATAACACATAATTCATACCCAAGTATGAAACAAAACAAGTAACAATTAGGATTTCCCGAGAAATCAACAGCATTAAAATATTTACCCAAGTGAAATAACAGCAACTATCAAAAGCATTAAATCAACACATAATGACCGACTCGACGCAATCCTAATGGTGTAGGCAGAATGTTTTAAAAATCAAAAGATGACATTTTTAAAGACATGACAGAAACCTATATCCGCAGTAGTTCCTAAGACACAACCATACTTAACAGAGTAAACACATAGCAAACAAATGGCCTTAGTTTAAAACCAAAGCTCTAATACCAAGTTTGTCACGACCCATTTTCATGAATCGCGACCGGCGCTAGGGTATGGATAATATAGTACCAAAACCCGTAGCTAGCCTTTCATTTAACATATAAACACGTAAACCTACAGAAAACCAATGCTCGGGGGCAACCGAGACTTCAGCCTAAATCTAGCAGTTATAATATTCAACAATTAACATAACATGCTTTCCAATAATAGTATTAAATCCGCTTAACATAATCGTTTAACATGCTAGAGCAATAAATAATCAGTCAAACCAATCTGACAACAATTAGAATAAAATAAAGACGTCTAGTTACTACTGCGGTCTAAGAATAAAACTGTTTTACATTTCATCAAAAAGAAATGGAACCTCCGAGGAAAAATAAATGCGGAGATCACCAGACTCTCTCAGATCATAACCCTGGGAAAAATTGGGAAAACAACGGGGTCAGATATACTTAGATGAGTTTATACCACTATATACATTTATTAAGTGGAAAACCTTTAAAACCGTTTAAAACATTTAATAACGATATTACGAATAATAGTTGGAACACTAATCCACAATTCTAAATAAATAACATAATCCAATAGGCCTGGTCCCGAGAGCTGAGCTACACCGAGTTACCACCAACCACACTTATACCATATCCAGAGTCCCGAGAGCTGTGCTACACCGAGTTACTCTATTTGGTCCCGAGAGCTATGCTCACACCGAGTTACCACATTACCATAAATACCTTACCCAGATCATTACCGGTGCGCACGCAGTCCTAATGATGCCCATTAGGTAGCATGTTCCAACTAAGAGCCATAACATAAAAACAGTTCAAAATATACATACAGTATATATATTTAATATTAAAATAACAATTTACTTAATAAAGCGGTAAATTGTAAGTACAAACTCACTACTTGCTAATCCACGTGATAACCGGCAAGCAACTAATCCTGGTTCGCCTCTGAAGCACGAACAGTAGACGGGTCTAGACAAATAAAATAATTATTAAAAACAGACCCTAACTCTAGAGAGTACTAGACACCACATAGGACTAGCACAAATAACACGTCGAAATAAAACAATCCAGAACAACGCAAGAATACCCAATAGGTAATAAGGCCCAATTAATACAAGTCTATTGAGTTCTCGCTTAAGATCCGATTAACAAATATTATTTAATAATCTTTAAATAATAATAAATTTCCAAATAGTGGATTAGCCGAGTTACCAATAACTACCAAGCTAATCTCACTTGTCGGGTGACCCAAGTCTAACCCAACTCAAAACGTTTATCAAATATAAACCTGAGTTTATATTTATAAAATAATTTAACAAGATAATAATCCATTTTAAAAGCGGAACTCAATAACTTCAATTTCAAGTAACCAAAGTTACAACCCGAAAATCTAACCATTTTAAGTTTATAAAGTTTAGGGACTAAACTGTACTTTAGCCAATTAGGGACTAAACTGTACTTTAGCCAATTAGGGACTAAACTGTACTTTAGCCAATTTGATATCCGAAATCAAATTAATAACTTTTGTTTATAATTAATACCAAATATAACGTTACTAACCAAAAACTTAATTAAATAAGTTTTAAAAACATTTAGGGGCTAAATTGTAAATTAACCAATTTATGCCAAATTGATATTAGAAAATAAATATATTTACCCGAGTAATTATATTAATTTAAGTTATAAAAATTTAACGTATAAAATTTATCCATTTAAAATCAAAGTTATTATCGAAACAAATGAAAATAACTTAAAGGATCTAATTAATTCAAACAAAACATATTAATAATCAAAGTGGCTAAAACGCCATCTTCTTCATTCAATTTAAAGGATCCCCGCCCAAGCTCCTCATTAATCACAAGATTGAAATTACTGCTTCTAACATCAATCATAAAAAAATAACCCTTAGCAAGATTAATGACCCATAACAGTAGTAGCATGAACAAACCTCAAGTATAACTAATCAACAATAACATTGAAACTGATTTCAAGAACATCGCTCAACCTAAACGACGTGAGAACGACGAGCAAAAATAAGGAACGATGGAACGAACTCATTGAAAACTTAACAAGCATCAATCCAGGAACATTTACAATCCGTCATATAGTGAAATCATGGCAAAAGGATAAGAAAGTATTCGATAGATTCATGTTCAATTCAAGAACAGTTTTAACAAACAAAAACAATAACCGAACGGCGATTAAAATGAGATCGATAGCATACCGTTCAACGAAAACGAGGTGGGGAATCGTAGGTACGCGAGTCTAGAATCTCCAGGATCGAACGGAATCAATTTCGATCTAAAAACGAACGAAAACGATCAAAATTACGGAAGTGCCGTTAAAGCTAAATCTGAAAACTTAAGAACACAACATACCGATGATTTCAGCAAACTTCAAGAGGGATTATGAGCAGCGATTTTCAGAAAATGATCGAAGTTGATGACGGCTAGGGTATGTTTGAAGTATGGAGAATGATTAGGGTAAAATTTTACGTAGTCATAGGCTTTGGAAACGAGTGAAAAAGTAGTCCCAAACTACCCCTCCGTAAGCCAAAAGCTGGTCTAAAACGAGACCAGCAAAAGGCCTTGGTTCTCGTTCGAGAACCGAGTTCTCGAACGAGAACAAAGCCTTTCAACACAGGTCTCGTTCGAGACCTGTGTTCCTTGGGCCTAAAACACTTGGTTCTCGTTCGAGAATTGAGTTTCTCGAACGAGAACACAAATTTTCAACACAGGTCTCGTTCGAGACCTGTGTTGGATCAAACGGGAATTGGCTAAAAGCCAATTCCCTTGGGCCGAAAGAATGGTTCGGTTTCTTGGGCCCAATTATAATTAACCCAACCTCAAACCAACACGAAACCAACTACCAAATCTTAAATTAACATCGAAACACCACCGGAAGCTCGTCGGAAATTATTAAAAATTATACGGGTTATTACATACCCCCTGTCTGTTGATGAACTTCACTATTATATTTTGCTATTATTCCAAGCTATTTGAATTTCGTTATGCAATTTGAATTTTAAATATTATATTCCATAAACAATGATCCGAATCACTTGAATATTATTAATGAAATTAACCTCATCTCTTTTAACCTGAGGAAGGACCATGTAAATTTTTCAAGTACTTTTCCTTGATTGGGACCTCGGGCATGTGATATGTCCCTTTCCCAGTATAAGTGGACAGAGCTGTCCGAGGATTAAAAAAAGACTTACAATATAACACCTTATAGAGGCACTAGAGGACGGGGAGTAAGAACGTCATCACCCTTCTTCTACGAAGGATCAGCTGAAGATTCACCCGACTTCTTGGGGCCATCAGCTGGTCCATGCAAAATTGGACCTTCGGTGATAGGTTTAGTAGCCCCAGACTGATTCGCCGCTTGGGAAATCTTCTCTTTTCCCGAGCCACTATCTCGCATTTGGCCTTCTTCTCCTCTCGGCTCTTTTGGGCGAGCCCACAGAAATCCACCACAACAAGAAAAAGAGAAAACAATCAATATAAATAGAGTTCAACACTTCATATATAAATTGAAACTTCATGATATAAACAAGGTACCAGAAGGAATAGAAGATAAAGAAGGAGTTATGGGGGGAGAAGACGGTCCAGAAGGAAGGTCTTCAATCTCTTACTTCTCCTCCAGTTTCTTCTTCTTATTCTCTTTCTTCTGGGGATCAATATCTTTTGTCCAGCCAAATTAACTCTTGATCATCTTCACCACGTGCATCTTGGCGAACTTTCAGAAATAATCAACCGCCTCATGATCCGTCTCTTCCAGCACCACTTTATCAAGTTTCTTGGCCTTATCAGCAAACTCATTGGGAATCTTTCCCCATCTGTTCACGTACTTGGCGGTGATAAATCTATCTTTCCATTGCTTTAAAGAGTTAGGGAGTCCCTTGAAAAGAGATCACTGAGGCTGAAGAAAACAAAATTCATCGCCCTTCTTCTTCTTCTTTGGAGGGTGTAGATGGAGCGACCATTTCATAATATACCTCACTCTTATACTTCATCCTATAGAGGAACATGCCAGTCATGTCACGATCCAATTTCATGGCTCGCGACCGGCGCTCGGGTATGGGTATGGTTGTACCAAAACCCGTAGCAAGCCTTGCGTAAAACAACCAATCATATAAACCTGCAGAAAATCTAATGCTCGGGGGCAATCGAGACTCCAAATTAAACTAACAGTTTAAATATAATTACTTCCATTAAATAATGAATCACCAGAGTTACACAATAATAATGCCAAAGCATTATATAAAGCCAGTCAGACCAATCCGACAAATAAACTAGAATAATAATAAAGATGTAATATCCCGTATTTTTAAATTTTTATTTTAAAGTTTTAATTATTATTTTTAGTAAATATTTTTATTAAATTTTATTGGAGTCGCTCGTTGATTCGGTGATGATTCGATTCATGTTTGGTTTGTATTATAAAAATTGTTTTTTTAAAGAAAAAAGAAAGGGAAAAGTAAACATATTTTTCATGCATGAAGATGAACCCATGCATGCAATTATTCTATCTTCCACGTAGGCCCATTCATTATCATCTTGGCCAAAAGCCCATTGATCCTATGTTTCAAAATATGAAACAGAAACTAATTTTAGGTAGCAGTGTTTATTTGCTGCGTTTTTTTTTCCTTCTCCTATATTATATTATGTTCACGTTTCTTTAGTCTCTAAACCTAAAATTTTCATCACTTTAAAACAAAACCTAGCCGTCACGATTCCCTCAAAATCCCTGTGAAATAACGCTGCCATCGTCCTCAAAATCTTGGTTCCATCGTAAGTTTCCATCTCTTAATTCTCAGTTTTGGCTTTTAATCGATACCTTCGTAATTTGGATCGTTCTCGTTCGTTTCTAGATCGAAATCAGTTCCGTTTCATCCCAGAGATTGTAGATTCACGCCTCTACGATTCCCAATCTCGTTTTCACAAAACGGTACGTTATTCATTCCGCTATATCCGCCGCCGTTTCATCGTTTCTTGATATTATTTGCTGTTTTGCTTCTTGATGTCACTGTCGAAGGATTTGTTCTTTGATAAAGTTGTTATATGGTTCCTAAGGCTTTAACTGATTAATAAGATTTCTTGTTAACTGATTTACGCTAGTTTTGATAGATTCCATCATCCGTTCTTCGTTAATTACCGGTTGCGTTCTCATAGTTTCTGCCGAAGGATTATTGTCCTAAATTGTGTATTATGTCGCTAAAAAAAATGATAATCTGAATTGGTTATTAATAATGTGATTCAAATGAGAGTTGTTATTGTCCACTGATTCACGGTTATGGAAATTAATTGCTTGGGTTAATTGATATGGTTACTGGAATTGTAAATTTCAAATGATGGCTTTATATGAGGAAGATGAGTTATGAATTTGGTGTTAGGCGGTAATGGCCTTCTTGTTCAAAATTGTTGGGCCTCAATTTGATTTCTTATTTCCTTATTGAAATAGGCGTGGGCTTAGAGATGTTGGTGCTTAATTGTTGGTCCATTTTTTTTATTATTATTTTGATTTGATTTATTTAATGAAAGGTTATAAATTATATTTTTGATTTTGAACCAGACTTTCAATTATTGTTTGATTTTTAATATTAACTTTTGGATTTCGAATTAATTTATAAGTTAGTAAAGTGTAAACGATAATTATTTTACAACCTAAGTTTATAATTATTCGGGTAATTATATTAAATTTTGAATATCAAATTTGAATATCAAATTGGCTAAATTACAGTTTAGCCCTTTAACGTTTTTTTTTATTTGGTTAAGTTGTTGGTTAGTAACTTATTATTTCGTTTTGAATTATAAACAAAATAATTATATTTAATTTCGAATATCAGTTTGGCATGAAATTGGCTAAATTACAATTTAGCCCTTGAACGTTTTTAAAACTTATTTAATTAAGTTTTTGGTTTGTAACTTGGGTTACTTGAATTCGAAGTTATTGAGTTCTGTTTTTAATGGTTTATTATTTTATCAAATTATTTTTATAAATATAAACTCGGGTTTATATTTGATTAACTTTTTGAGTCAGGTTAGACTTGGGTCACCCGACAAGTGAGGTTAGCTTGGTAGTTATTGGTAACTCGGCTAACCCACTATTTGGAAATTATTTATTATTTAAAGTTTTTAAATAATATTTGTAAATTGGATTTTAAAGCGAGAACTCAATAGACATGTATTAATTGGGCTTTATTACCTATTGGGTATTTTTGTGTTGTTCTGTATTGTTTTATTCCGACGTGTTATTTGTGCTAGTCCTATGTGGTATCTAGTACTCTCTAGAGTTAGGGTCTGTTTTTAATAATTATTTTATTTGTCTAGACCCGTCTACTGTTCGTGCTTCAGAGGCGAACCAGGATTAGTTGCTTGTCGGTTATCACGTGGATTAGCAAGCAGTGAGTTTGTACTTACTATTTACCGCTTTATTAAGTAAATTGTTATTTTCATATTAAATATATATATTGTACGTATATTTCGAACTGTTTTTATATTATGGCTTCTAGTTGGAATATGCTACCTAATGGGCATCATTAGGACTGCGTGCGCACCGGTATTGATCTGGGTAAGGTATATATTTAAATTTGGTAACTCGGTGTAGCTCAGCTCTCGGGACTCTGGTATAAGTGTGGTCAGTGGTAATTCGGTGTAGCTCAGCTCTCGGGACCAGACCTATTGGATTATGTTATTTATTTAGAATTGTGGATTAGGGTTCCAACTATTAATCGTAATATCGTTATTAAATGTTTTAAACGGTTTTAAAGGTTTTCCACTTAATAAATGTAAATAGTGGTATGAACTTATCTCAGTATATCTGACCCCGTTGTTTTCCCAATTTTTCCCAGGGTTATGAGCTGAGAGAGTCTGGTGATCTTCGTATTTATTTTTCCTCGGAGGTTCCATTTATTTTAGTAAAACTGTAAAACTGTTTTATTCTTAGACCGCAGTAGAACTAGACGTCTTTATTATTATTATATCTTTGTCGGATTGGTTCGACTAGTTTTATTGCTTTGGCATGTTATATCATTTACTTTGGTTTATGATAAATCTATTTTAGACTCGGAATTGGATAAGCATGTTATATCAACTGTTGGATATTATAACTGCTAGATTTAGGCTGAAGTCTCGGTTGCCCCCGAGCATTGGTTTTCTGCAGGTTTATGTGTTTATGTGTTAAATGAAAGGCTAGCTACGGGTTTTGGTACTACATTACCCATACCCTAGCGCCGGTCGCGATTCATGAAAATGGGTCGTGACAAAAGACTTCTAGTTACTACTGCGGTCTAAGAATAAAATTAGTTTGACAACTTAATAAAATAAACCTCCGAGGAGTAAAGAATCGAAGATCAGCAGACTCGCTCAATTAATAAACCTGGAAAATGGGGAAACAACGGGGGTCAGATATACTGAGATGAGTTCGCAATACTATTTACATTTATTAAGTTTAAAACCCTTAAATCAAATCCTTTTATACTAATATAATATATGATTATGGAATAGCAGTATTGAAATGATCTCAGCGTAAGTATGACATAGCATAATGAAAAACCCAAAGTGGACGGGAACAAATCCTCGTCATATATCAGCGTAAGCAAGACATTAGTCTGCCGATCCCACAGTACTTACCGGTGCACACAGTCTTGATACAAGCCAATCGAGCAGCTCATTTCAATCCAGATCCATAATCGTTTAAAACAATTCAAAAACATTTATAATACTAAAATAAGATGTGGTACTTAATAAAGTGGTAAATAGCACTACAAACTCACTGCTTGCTAATCCACGTAAAAACCTGGCAAGCGATGAAACCTGAATCGACTCAGAAGCACGCACAGTCGACGAGTCTAAGAACAGAGTAAAATCAATGTTAAAATCAACCCCTAACTCTAGAGAGTACTAGACACCACATAGGACTAGCACAATACCGAGTCAAGCACAAACATAACCAGAACTGAATGGATAATTAATTACGTAATGATCCGAGTCAAAAACGAACCACATCGCGTAACACAATACTCAAATAAATAAATAAGTCAATCTATTAAGTTCCCGCTTTAAAATCCGTTCCGGAAAATGTTACAAAAAAATAATATTTAAATAATAACTTAAATCTATTTCCTCAAATATTTGGTTAGCCGAGTTACCAATAACTACCAAGCTACCTCACATGTCGGGTTACCCAAGTCCAACCCGACCCAAAACATTTTATCAAAAATATAAATCAGAGTTTATAATTCCCAAAAATCACTTCGATAAAATAAATATAATTATATTCAATTATAAACCATAGTTCATAATTATAGAAACAACTTTGATAAAATAATTAATCAATATTTAAAACGGAACTCAATAGCTTTAACTTTAAGTAACCCAAGTAACAACCAATTTACTTAATTAAAATTAATTAAAAAAAACGTTCTAAATCTCAAACGTCAAATTGACACAATCAGTCAATAATAAAATAAAATATAATTACCCAAGTAATTAAAATTATTGGCAAAATATCCCAAATAAATTAATAACAAATTTAAATCTAAAATATCACTTTGGCCCGCTAAGCCAAAAATTTCAAATTATCAATTAAATAATAATTAATAATAATTATTAATTTAATTTTAAATAGCTCAAATATTATTTTTAGGTTTTTAAAAATAATATTACTAATTTGGCAAACTTTCAAATTAAACGAAATCCTCAATTAGAAATCAAAGTTAGCTAACCAATTGATAAAATCAAATATACTTAGTTAATAAATAACTTAAGAAACTTATTTAATTAAGTCATAAGAACTCATTAACCATTTATAACTTTTGGCCAAAACAAATTCAAAACAACCAATACACAGATGACACGTATTCATCTTCCTCACAAACATTCAAAAACCAAACCTCAACCTAATGTAACTCGTCATTCCTCCAAAACAACAATTCAGAAACCTTAAATTTGCCATTAACTAAGACATCCAAACATTTACAAATCAATTTAAGAACAACAATCAAAAGTGTAGCCATCCAAGATAATTAAAAGCTTAACTCTTGAAGATTTACTAATCTTGGCAGTAAGACGATAATCAAGGAACCGAACCAGAGAATTCAAAACAAACAGATATAGCTATTGACACTACAATCGAATGAATTATCATGAAACAACAATTCCCTATCAAGCCTGAGATCACAATGGGTTTCTTTTAATCGAACAAGATTCAAATGCGAAGACAGTAACATCAAGAGCTTAACAGTTATGACAATGAAAAATGATAAAACGACGGAAGCGATACATGGTGATTTACGTACCGATTTGCGAGAAATGAAAAGAAAAGTTGTAGAGGAATGAGTCTACTTCCAAGGGGACGAGACAGCTCTGAATTCGATCTAGAAATGGCTACAAACAGATCGAAAAACGAAGGTATCGGTTTTAGAATTCAAAACTGTAAATAACATGAAAAACGGTAAAACAGCGGCGACTATAACAAAAAGGATAACATGCCGTTTTGCAAAACTAAAAATGGGATTCGTAGAGATGTGAGTCTACTTCGACTAGGATGAATCAGAACTAAATTTGGATCTGAAACGGTTACGAACGGATCAAAATACGGAGAGGTCGGTTATAAGCAAAACTGAAAACCAGGAACTGAAAACTTACCGATGACGCCAGGTTTTTGATTGATGATTAGTTCAAGAATTCTCAGTGAATTTGAGTAGGGAAAGCGGCTAGGATTTGTATGAAATGTGGTAATGAATTAGGGTTAAAAAAATAGGTATTTATATGGAAGAATTAGGTTAAAATCGTTGCTAAACTAGGGAGCACGAAAAGGCAAAAATACCCCTACACACTATGCACGCTGGTCTCGAACGAGACCACCTGATAAGCTGAGGTCTCATTCGAAACATTGCTGGTCTCGAACGAGACCAGCAACAAAAATCCAGTGCTCGTCCGAGACTGAAATGTCTCGAACGAGACATAACGGGGACATCAGGTCTCACTTTGAGACCTGAGTAAAATCGTATGGTTCAACCGTTTGGTTGAACCACAAACCAAAGGAACCTGACCCGAACCTGAAATTAAACCGAACCATAAATCAAACCACGAATCGAACCACCAAACCAAAAATGACCCGAATTTATATCTAGAACCCATTAGAAAAAATTTAAAAATTTACGGGTTATTACAAGTCAAATGTTTATGTACATTGGGATGCAACTGGGCCAGGGGGATCTCCAATTTCTCAAACACTGTTTGGGTAAATGAATCTAAAGGAAGCCTCAAACCAGCCTCCAGATCTGAAAAAAGAGGAGTTGTACATCTTTTTCCAAAACTTGATCCAGGGGACATCCCTTGGTAGGAACTCGCATCTCGGCCGAAGCTGATATATCATATCGCCTATGGATCCATACCATAGCACAATCGCCCAAATAATAGGGTACTCTGATAGAGGAATATGGGGCTTCTTCTTGGACGAGGGCTTAGATAATGGACGAGGCAAAGACTTGGAAGGCCTCTTATGTTTCTTAAAAACATGTTCCTCTTCCTCATCCTCCTCATCCTCTCCATCCTCTTCATTTTCATCTTCACCATATATTACAGGAGCTTCTCCATTCCACCCACTCTAGTGGCATGCGCAACCTCCTCCTTTGCACTTTCCCCATCCGAACTAGAAGGACCCTCCTCGTTGTCCTCTAGTATCCTATTATATAATTCCTCTATATTGGAGTCTAAGACTATAGTGATATGAGGTATACTGAAGGAAGGACTACCATAAGATCCTTCAAAAGAAGAAATAAGAAGAAGATGAAGAAAAAGACATCTGGTGTTGAAAAAGAAAAAACACAACAAAAGGGAAAGAAAGGTCAACTGGAACTTACTGATTTAGGATTAAAAAATGAAGCTTGGCTTGAAGAAATTCCTCAAACAGATCGAAACCTTACAGCAAACGAACAACGAAAGAAAACAAAGCAAATAAGCAAAGGAATTGAAGGATAAATTGTGTGTAAAAAGGAAAATAATATTTCTTACCTCTTTTTATAGAAAGGCAATTAAAAGCACTTAAATGCTTGAGAGCATGGCATAGCTTCCTCGAAAAGGCAAACAATTAATGTAGAAATCAAAGAGATGCGACTCATTATATTCCATAAATGCTAGCGACATTTTGTTGGACCAAGTCCTTTTGATTTCTTCAATTTTGACTTTTGACAATCAATTTAAAGGTTCTAATATTGTTTATTAGTGTGTAGGAATACATTAAAACCATCGTAGGTCAATTCAGAGCCTTCTAGCGAGAATCAAAAAATTGGGAATTTTGAGAAATAGAACATTTTCGCGCCCGCTACCAATAGGTAGTCGCGGGCACGACCAAGCTATTGCAGGCGCGACAAGGGAACGGTCACAGGCGCGACCAAGCATGCTTCAAATCCTTTGATTCCTTAGAGATCTCGTGTGCGCGACTCCAAGACCTCGCGGGCGCGACCATTATATTTGTTGCTTCACCCAAAGGTCATTTTTGAACGCCCCTATGAAGAAGTGTCATGTGGCACATGACAGTTGACTTTTCAGTAGACATCAGAGGTCTTGGGCGCGACCCCAAGGATTAGTGGGCGTGACCCAGGCTCTTTTAGCAAAACTTTTGTTTTGATTTAGAAGCTTCATGGGAAAGTTATTGGGTTATAAATACCCATTTTCTACCTCTTTTAAGAGGTTAGATACTCTAAGAACAACTCCAAACATACAAGCATTCAATTCTTACTACTTTCCTCTTTTGTGCATCAATTACATTGATTGATTTTCTTTGTTGTTGATTATCATTTAGTGTTGTGTGGATTTATGATTAGCCTTGAAAAATTACATTGTAAGTTTGAGATTAGATTTAGAAAATCTCTTTGTAATTGTTAGTGTTAAGCTTTAAAACACATATTGGTGGATTATCAAAATCTCAATCTTTGATTGAGTAGTGGAGTAGGATCATCTTGTGATCTGAACCACTCTAAATTCCTTGTGTCATCTTCTTTCTCTTAAACTCCATTAAATTTTTATATACCTTATTCACTGTAATACCCCATGTTTTCAAACTTGATTTGTCAGTTTGGTTATCCGTTACAAATTGGTTGTAATCTTGCATTTATTATTATTTTGCATTTCAACATTTTTCTTGTTATGTTTCGAGCTTGATTCTGAATGGTTATATGTTAGAAGTAACACTTGTGATACCTTGGTTGTGTCTTTTTGAGTGTCTTATATGTATCCCATGATCTCGTATGTGTTTGATGTTGATTCAATTTATTTTCGGGTAATATATCAAAACAACATTCGCATGTTTTCCAAAACTATCATGTTTTAGTAAAACGTTGATATCTCCCAAATGAAATGTCGGATCAGGCCAATTTTTTGATATGTTGTTCATAAGAGTATTTTCTAGCATGATTAAAATTTGCACGTTTTTTGGATCCTTCTATCTCCCAAAATGATAATTAAACCGTGGCTTTTATTAAAGCCCATGTAAAGCCCGCATAAGTCTATAAATAGACCCTTATTTTCATGTGAGCAGCCCCCTTTTCTTATTCACAAACCCTAAAACGAATATCTTCATAGAAAATACACATTTCCTTTGTTCTAACAAGTCCAGATGCGATTCATTACGCTAAGAACTTGATTTTTCATCATACTCGCAAGATCTACGCGATTTCTACGTTGTGTTCTTCGTTGGTGGCTTGTAGATCCAATTGATTTCGGCCCATCCCTTTGAGCCTTGGGTTAATACATCAATTATAATCTTGTTCATCATTCTTAGGTAATGTTTTTACACCTAATTGAGTTATGGATTCGTTGTTGTGTGATTTTGCCTACAAATGCATAATATAGGATTTTGATGGATTGAATTGTTGTTATTGATATGCTATGTTTAAGCTACTGATCTTATATGATTAAATGATGGATTATACATATATAATCTGATGTTATAAGTATTGGAAAGAGTTTGGCATGATTCAATAACGAATTTGTGTAATTAAAAAATGATTAGGCGATTTCTAGACTTGTGCGAATTGGATTCGTTTAATGAATTATTTAAATGGTTGAATCCAAATTTATTGATTATTAGGTGTTCTTATATCAATTGCTACTGATATAAAAAGTTTATTTGTAAATGAGAATCGAAATTGGTTTGGTTTGTAAAAATGCTACGATTTGCGAAAATGACGATTTTAAGGAAATTGAACGTTACAAATACAATATGGTTTTCAAATTCTATACCTACTGATATAATATATTCTAAGTGATGTTTTAAAGGTTTTAAATCACTAATAACATACTTTGTTTCATCAATTTTTGGTTTTGAATCGTTTGGCTAGTTTAGGCAATTTTCGGCAAAATTGACATACTTGATTATGTGAGTGCTTTGGCTTAATTTTGATTTAAACCAAGTTATTAAAGGTTGGAATATATGTTTTGAAAATGATTTGAACTTATAAAAGATGTTAGTTTACCTTGGATTGTCTTGATAATCGATGATTGTCTTGGCATTTGAGTTGTGGATATTCTTACAGGATTTTAATGCTATTTTAAGTATATACTTCAAATCTGAGTTTAGTTAATTTAAAATGATTAAAATCATGTTTAGTTACACTTAAGGTGTTTTATTTGAGATGTATGAACTCCGGGTGGAAGTGGCCAAGTGTTGGCAATATTATTGTATTTTGTTGTTATGGTTTTGACTTGTGTTGGGTTAAGCTTATGATGAGTTCTTTGTTATCAAATACATTGGTTTGGTTTTAAAGGATTTAACTTTAGATTTTACTCTGGCTGGGTCGGGTTAGACTTGTGTCGCCCGACATGTTGTGTTAAGCATATAGTTGATATATGGCTAACACGTTACTCCGGGATTTCTTGGATATCGCAAGGTGTTGTTTAAATTATATTACTCTGGATTGTTTTTAAAACGAGAACTCACCTAAGCTTAACTAGTTATTGTATTGGTTGGATATGTAATGTACTTTGGCTTTAGGCTTACTGTGTTTTGAATGTTGTTCTTTGGTTGTGTTAAGATACTAGTCCTATGTGGTGTTTAGTGATCTTAGAGTTAGGGGTTGTTCGGATTTTAACTTATATATTGGTTTAGACCCGTCGACTGCTCGTGCTTCGGAGTCTATGCAGGGTTAGCTGTTTGCCAAGATTCACGTGGATAGCAAGCAGTGAGTTTGTAGTGCTATTTACTGCTTTATTAAGTACGCAATTTATTTTAGTATTATAAATGCTTTTGAACTGTTTTAAGCGATTATGGATCTGGATTGAAACGATCCGCTCGATAGGCTTGTATCGAGACTGTGTGCACCGGTAAGTACTCTGGGATCGGCAGACTAATGTCTTGCTTACGCTGGTATATGATGAGGATATGTTCCCGTCCACTCTGGGTTTATTAGTATGCTATGTCATACTTACGCTGGGATCATTTCAATACTGTTTTCCATAATCATACTATATTTGTATTAAATGTTTTGATTTAAGGGTTTTAAACTTAATAAATATAAATAGTATTGCGAACTCATCTCAGTATATCTGACCCTGTTGTTTTCCCAAATTTTCCAGGTTTATGATTTGAAAGCTGGTCCACTCCGATTCTTTTGATTCCTCGGAGGTTTTATGTTATTTAAACTAGTTATTGTTTTCGAACTCTTAGACCGCAATAGAACTAGTTTATATATTATTTTGGTTATTGCACATTGGGATTGTCGGTTTGTCCGATTGTTTATTGTTGGCATGTTTACTCTGGATTATTTTATTATTATATTTAAGGCATGATGTTGAGCATTTCGAATATTAAGTTATTTATATTAGAACTGTGATATAAATTGCTAGATTTAGGTTGGAGTCTCGGTTGCCCCCGAGCAATGTTCTGCCGGTTTATATGTTTGATTGTATTCCGCAAGGCTTGCTACGGGTTTTGGTACGACCATACCCATACCCTAGCGCCAATCACGATTCATGAAATTGGCTCGTGACATTCACCCCCCCTATAAGGTAGCATTTAGGATTTCACGTTTGAAATTCGAAACGACGAAAGAACCGCCTAATGTCTCTGACTTAACCAAACTAATGGGCGACATCTGATATCACCCTAACATAGTTTGGACTCCTCGTGAGCCACTCTTAAGTACCTCGCTATAGTAAAGTATACCCCTTTATGAGGATCAAAGAACGTCCAGTTGGGAGGTCTCCCACATAAGCTAGAGACAACACCTAAGGGGCCCCAGTTCGCCTGGACCTAGAAGAATAAGAGGCGAATTGGATCCCTCACTCCCACTAAGCGGATAATTCGGAGATCGTGGCCCATCTTCACCAGAAGATCGTGGGAACAAGCCACGATCTGGCACACGATAACCGGTCTTTCGAAGGCCTATAAATAGAATTCCTCCGGTGCCTGAAAAGGTCATCATTCTAATAGCCCTAAACATATACCACACTAATTATCTACCAAAAAACCCTTACTAACTTAGGCATCAGAGTGGCTTTCAGGCAAAACCAGCCTGACACCCTTAAAGCTTATTTTGTTCTCTGTGCAGAAAAATTACAAAGACGCAACCTCATAGTAATTGACTTGGATTACTTAATATACTTCAATTAATTAGTAAATTAGGTTAATTATTATGCGAGAGTGAGTAATTAGCCTGTTTATTAGTTCATTGCTTGTTTTTTATTGTAGTTAGGTGCATTGAATTAGCCTGAACCGTAGTAGAATAACCAAATCCATAACCTAAATTGATTAAACAGCATAATGAAAGTTAATAATCCGTACCTTCCTCATTATTATTAGAACTCTATTTTATCACACAGCTTTAGTTTAGTTTTAGCTAATATTGCTATATTTAGTTTTGACACTACTACTTCATTCAAATTATCTTTTTAGCTAAACAAATTAAGTATCTTAACTGGTTGTATTTTGATCGCTTTCCCCATGGGTACAATATCTGGACTGCAATCTATATTACAAGTTGGCGTACACACGCTTGCATATTTTTACCAACACCCTTCTCAAAACACACTTGGAAAGTCATCACTATCCGCCCTTACTAGATAACTTATAACAACTAGATGCTTCTCCGTCTTCTTTTCTTCTGTTTTTTGCAGGCCTGCCAGGCATCTTTTTGAAAGGAGAGGGCTAAGCTGGGTCAAACAGAGTTTTTTTTCTTCAGAATCTCTCCCATTCATTGGTTGCATCATGAAGATATAAGCCTTTAGGTATGTTTCTTTCCTAAATCAATGGAAAATGTAATTTTCAGGATTTTCCTCTAGGTATGTGATGGCACATACGACATGAGGGCAATGTATACCTGTTAGATCAAACTGTCTACAAGGGTATGCCCTATTTTTCAGATTGATTACATAGGTATCTCCGAGGTGCCCTATTTTTAAGCCATCCCTATTCCATAAAAAGTTACAATTAGCATTCTATAATTTTCTCTCATGCAGTTTCTTGCTTATTCTGTTCCCAAAACCACCAATACAGTCAGATGAGAGGTCTCTATTGGTTAGCAACCTACTCATACTAAAGATCGTATGTCTTTAACATAGAAATGACATTCTTTGTTCGAGCTTCAATAATTTTCCAATTAAAAGCCTCTATTGAATTGTTATCAACAATGTCACACTTTACCTCGGTGTTTAAGTAAGCCCTACACACCAGTGTCTAGGGTGGGTCACTAGCATGTCATCAAATCCCTTTTGTGCGAGCTGTCCCATTGTCTCCATGTTTTTGTCAAAGTCATACATGTTTGAAGACTTGGCACACTTCTAACGTTGCTTCTGTAAATCCTCTCTTCTTCCATTCTTTTTCCTCCATTAGCATATAGGTGCCTTGCACAACACATGTGTTCAGCTCTTAGTAGCACATTGGATATTGAATCCAACAAGCCCTGCAGATGATAACAACCACTAACTAACTAACTATCTGCAAATGATAACAATAACTAACTAACCAATTCACAACACATAGATAACCAACTAACCAATTTACAACTCTTAGACAACTATATAACCAACTTACATAACCTACTAACTAACAATTTACATCACATAGATAAATAACCACTTCATATTTCATCACAATAACCAACTAAAAGTTACATTACATAACTCACTAACCAATTCACAACTCATTAAATAACCAACTAACTAACCAATTCACAACTCTTACAACCACTAACTTCCCAACTTACATAACCTACTAACTAACAATTTCAGTACATTACCCATTAACTAATTCACAACTCATTCGATAACCAACTAACTAATTCACATTGTTAGATAACTAACCAATTCACATTTGTTACTAACTAACATTTTACATGTCATAACTAACCTTTTGTTGATCAGTGATAATGCAACATCATGCCACCTGAACCATGCCAAGATACTCTACAAGCAACTTGATGAACCAATCCCATGTTTCCCTCCTTTTTGTGTCAACTTAGCCCAAGCCACAGGAAACGGCTAATAATCACCCACGGCCCCTGACTTTAGGGGTACCTTACGACAAACCCCCTGATAAAAAAAAACGATCACTAACCCCCTAATCTTTATGGCGGCGCTCGCTAAACCCCTTTTGGACGAAAATACCCCTGGCGCCGTCTTTTTTGGTCAACTGACTTTCAAAAAAAAAAAAAAATTGACAGCGCCACGTCAGCTGACACGTCATCGAAAATTCATAAAAAATTAAAACACCTAAAATACCCCCATATTTAATTAAAAAATAAATAAAATAACTCAACTCAACTCTATTTAACCCAAACAATTCAATCAACCCAAACACAAACGACCCAACCACCGCCACCCGACCAACCCGCCACCCGACCACCGCCGGAAAATTTTCCGGTCATCTTCTCCGAGATGACCGGAAAATTTTCCGGTCATACTCAGATCTGTTCTTGGAACAGATCCACCATGGATCTGTTCCAAGAACAGATCCACACGCCATGGATCTGTTCTTGGAACAGATCCATGGTGGATCTGTTCCAAGAACAGATCTGAGTATGACCGGAAAATTTTCCGGTCATCTCGGAGAAGATGACCGGAAAATTTTCCGGCGGTGGGTTGGTCGGGTGGCGGTGGTTGGGTCGGTTAATTAAATGGTATAGATTGGGTTGATTTATTTTATTTTTGTCTTTTTCTAAATTAAATTAGGGGTATTTTGGGTGTTTAAAATTTTTATGGTATTTTGCTGACGTGGCAGCTGACGTGGCGCCGTCAGATTTGTTTTTTGTTTTTCAAAAAAATGACAGTTGACTGAAAAAAACGGCGCCAGGGGTATTTTCGTCATATTTGGGGTTTGGGGGGTTTAGGTGACGCCGCCACAAAGATTAGAGGGTTTACTGATCGTTTTTTTTTATCAGGGGGTTTGTCGTAAGGTACCCCTAAAGTCAGGGGCCGTGGGTGATTATTAGCCACAAGAAACATTTGATTGTTTGGATCTCTCCCCAACATTTGCTAAAATCTCTCCTTTAACATTTCCTTTCAAAAAGCAACCATCTAGCCCAATCACCCCCTCTACATCCATTCAACAATCCTTTCTTCAAACAGTCAAAATTGATGTATAATCTTTGAAACATCGACAAAGACTCTAGCATAGGTCATTCCACTTTCATAATGGTTGTGCCGCCAACATTTGATCTCCTAATCTCCTCAAGGTAATCCCATAATATGCAAACAGCTCAAATCTTAAACCATCAAAAAGTATCGAATTCAAAATCAACACATTTTAGCGTAAAACTAGCTAGTTTCGAAAATATGCCACTCGTACCAAAACAATTATGATTGGAAATTCAAAACTCACTTAGATCAGTAGTGTATATATATACACAAAACAGCTCATATCTAAATTTATTCCAACAACAGTTAAATAAACAATTTCGCAATATCGCTAGAAATTGTCTAAACACGCTAAACAAGCCAAATCAATCTTTTACCATTTCAAATTATGACACCACTGATCCTAAAGAATATAAACATCATTCAAATCATTTTAGAACAGTAGGTATACGATTTTAAAGAAATCGTGGGACATCAACGTTCAAACACCTTAAATTCACAATTTTTGCAAATCGTAGAGTTTTTAACAAATCCCACAATTCCATCAATTGGTACCAACCCAAACCACATTAGACCATTAACCTGAAATACATAATCATACTATATCAAGCGTCATAACATCCAATATGATTGCCACATATAAATTTTGAAATGAATTTACAAAATAATATAATTTGCTTAAACTATAATTGAACATGACCAACTATAATAGAATCATATAAAATCAGAATTACTTGCCCAATAAATCATTTTATCATACAAGATCAGTAGCTATACGTAGGAAATCATTAAAAAATCATTTAATCCAAAAAAAAGCCCTAGATTATGCAATTCTAGACAAAAATATATAATAAATCAAGAATAAATCATAAGGACATGAAAACATTACCTAATATTGATAAACAATAGGGTAACACAAAGATTGAACCCAAGGAAAAGGTTCTAGACCGAAATAGACAAATCACCAACTCTCCAACAAAGAACACCAACGAAGAACAAGCGAATAGGATGTAAAAATCGCACTTTCATTGTTTATAATCACCAAAGAACATGGGAGATTGATAGAAACTGATATTTTAATGTATATACTCGTTTTAGAGTTTAGGGGTCGAAAGAAGGCGTAATACATTGAGTTAGGGGTTTATAGACTTTTGTGAACCTTATAGTGTCGGCGTCGCGCCGCGACACGCACACGTCGCGCCCGCGACATCAGAAAAATGATCCACCGACCAGATTTTAGAAAATCCTCTCAGAAACAACATATACAAAGATGAGTCTGATCCGACCATTCAATTGGGAGATATCAATGTTTTACTAACACATGGCAGTTTTAGAAAACATGCGAAAACAACTTCAATGAATACCGAAAGTGAATCGAATCAAAATTCAATACCCACACGACACTTGTGGCAAATACAAGATAGAAAACAAGACTCAGACAAAGTGTTACAATGCTAAAACCAATCAGAAACAATCCAAAATCAAGTCGAAAACATAACAAAAAATACGGGGTATTACAAATTACTTTTAGTAGCTTCATTTCCAACACCTTCACTAGCTACAATTCCCTATGTTAGTGCAATTCCACAACCTTCACCAGCTGCATTTACCTTTGTAGCTTCAGTTCCTTCACTAGCTGCATTTACCTATGTAGTTGCACTTCCTTCACTCTCACGACTACTCTTTTGTTGTCCATTATTACTATTATTAATATGTCCAACCTGTAAGCTTTATCTCATCTCCCTCTATTAATTCATTACTTATTTCCCTTATACCCTCACTTATAAAGACAATGCCTAAACTACCCACTAGAGGTGGCCATGGGCTGGGTCAGCCCGTGAGTCGGCCCGGTCAAACCCGGCCCGGAACTGGTCAAACCCGGAACCAGACTAAAACCGGCCCGCCGGTTCCATATTTATTGAACCGTGAACCGGCAGTTTCGGGTCGGAACCAGCGATTCAAGAGTCAAACCCGTTGATAAAAAATACATATTATATATTTAAAATATATATTATATCTTTATCATATAATATATTTACTTTTATAATAAAATATATGTTATATTTGTTTTAGTTAATTTTTTATTAATATTTTAATTTTTTTTAAAAAAATCTTTATTTTCTTGTAATACTATCTGTGTGAGTTATTTTATTGTTAAATTACATTTTTTAGTAATTAAATTTTAATTTTATTTTTAATTATTTTCTAAACCGTCCTAAACCGGAACTAGAACCGTCCGGTTCCGAACCGTCATGGAACCGTCTCTTAGGCGGTTCCGAGCCGGTTCCACTTTTTCTTGAACCGTGACCCGGCGGTTTCGAACCAGAACTGCCGAGTTATGAACCGTGGCCACTTCTACCCTCAACAAAAATTTCATGGTACTCAATGTACACCTCTATTACTTTATGCTCTAGTAATAATTCAACCAAGTCTAAAATGGACCACTCAATCAACAACCTCAACCCATGTGCTAAGGTTTTCCTGGATATCTAAAATGAATCTTGCTAATTTGTCTATTTCCTAGCAAGTCTTGTGTGATATTGTTAAAACTCGATAAAGTAAATTTTTTCTACATCAACATCCACACCGCTCACTATTAAATATAAAAAATACACTTCAATAAATTATTAAAAATAAGCAAAACAGAGTGATCAACTAATAATTATACAATTCTTTAATGAGTTTAAAAGAATCATTAAAGAATAAAACGATAAACTTAGGTCAAAAAAACATTAGAAAAATTGCACATATCTCGTTATTGTATACAAAACATTCAACAAACTTGCTTGAGATACGTATCTTAAGCACAATCACGTTCTTATAGTCCCTTTTCCAGTCTTGATTTCAGCGTTCTCCCTTGCACAAATTGGCTATAATTTTTCCCAAGTTTTAATCTAATTTTTTTAACTTTTGTAACTCAGTCCCGTTTTGATAGATGAAGGGCATAATTTGTCATTTTGCTCGTCATGTGATCGTCACATATGCCCTTTTTATTTTATTAAATAACATAAATCCATGTCATTAATACCACCATATATCTTTCAGCCATGTCATGCTCCATATCACCATTTTTGTCAGAAATCAGCTTGAACAACTAACTTGTAAATTTTGAACAAGTTCACTTACCAGTTCGGTATAAAATTTTATTCAGAAACCACATTGTCATTTATTTTAAAGTTGAGACGGTAAAAGTATATTAATCCCTAGAGGGAGTGAGCACGAGGTGATAAGATTTCCTATTTCAAAATTAATTTTTTTAGAGCAAATTACTCAAAGGTACCTCACATTTGTCATAATTCACAGTTTGATACCCCTTGTTTGAAAATCAAACGATTTGTTACCTCAGTTTTGATTTTGTAAACTATAAGGTCCTTCTGTTAAATATAGGTACTCAATCATTAATGGAATGAAATGTGAGGTACCAAATCGTTTGCAAATGAGGTACCCAATCGTTTAAATAATTGAAACTTAGGTACCAAATCGTTTATATAATTGAAACTGAGGTACCAAATAATTTGAAAGTAAATTTTAAATTATTAACAGAACTAACAGAAGGATCTTATAGTTTACAAAATCAAAACTAAGGTATTAAATCGTTTGATTTTTAAACAAATGGTACTGAATTTTAAATTATGACAAATGTGAAGTAACTTAGAGTAATTTGCTCTTTTTGTTTTATAAAGGAAACAATAATCAATTTTAAAGTGTCGAAAACCCTAAATAAAAACCTCAGTGGCGCTATATCTTCTACCTTCTATCTCTAATAAAAAGTCAAAATACAAACAAAATATACTAATGCCCGCTTTGCCGTTCCCTGCAGCTGCTAGTACTGTGCCAAACCGCCCGCTTCCGCCTCCTTTGTTTTATTCTTCCGTCGCAGCTGCTGCTTGGTGTTGTGTTCTTTCTCTCGGCTGTAATTTTGTGTTTTAAATTTTACAACTTAACAAATTAAAAACTTTTAAATCACTCTAACTTGATGTTATGTATCTTGTAGGTAAATTATGTTTTTGGGACGAAAGAGGAAGGCTACAGATTGTCCCCAATGGGAGAGGGATTTAGAGATAGATGTCATGTTTTACCGTGAGTTTTCTTTTGAGTTTTGTACTAGGATGCACGGAAACCTTATGTAGGATGAGTTTCCCTGATTCGGAAACCTTTCAGGTCGGTAAACCCGTTTTCTATATAAAAAAAGGAATCTGTAATAGCTAAAAAAACTAAAAAAGGTTATCTATAACTTAAAGGACCCAATCAATTATCCGACTTTATAGTTATTATGTAATTTATTGATATGTTATATTTGTTATAGATTCAAATTATAGAAAATTTATTGATATGTATGTTTGTTATATATTTAAATAATTTGTTATTCTAGTTTCTTTATATGAAAATATATTTTTATAAATGAAACTTAATGTGTGTATATATATTACATAACTTTATAACTTTTAGTATTTATAATTACCCCCTATATTTTTACTAATTACACCTTTTTCCCCACATTCCTGTTTCTATATTTTGAGAAAATCCGTTATGTTGTTTCCGTTTCCGTGCAACTTAGTTTTGTATTACTAATAATTGTTTAAATATACTTTCTAGATTTTATTTTCATGTTGTTTTATTGATAAAATGCTCAGCCTTGGATATTGATACAAAGATGGCTGCTTTGAAAGCTTCTGCATCTGTTGTCAGTATTACATCTTATTTAGGTAGTTATTCAATCTTGTCTAATTTCTTATATTTGTTCTTTGCTTACTTTGCTTCACTGAATATTTACTAAATATTCAAATTGCTTTTCCTTTTTTTATTTATTCCACCTAATTTCTCAGGTGAGAATGAGTTATCTCATAGCTCTGGAATTATCATTGAATATAATGATAATTGTGGTATTATACTGACCTCTGCCAATCTCGTTGAGTGTCACAACCGTCAAGATTCTATAGCAAATGAGATTATGGTCAGTAACTTATTTGCACAGTTTAACTTATTTCAAGCTGATGTTTGTTTTGTTAAATTGAGAGTTTTGAACAATTGTTTTGTAGGTTGTTGTGCACCTATCGGAGCATACATCAATTGGTGCTGAAATAATAGCATGCGATTTTCATTACAACTTAGCTGCTCTAAAAATACTGTGTGATACTCCATTAAAAGTTGCATCTTTGGCGTTGTTGGATCATTCTTCAACAATTGATCCAAGCTGTCTTCGCACTCCAATTCAGCTTCGTCCACATTTGAAGTCATGTAATTTTATTCCTGGAAAAGCAGTGACCGCTCTTGCCCGCTCTTCTACTAAGTCTTTTAAGCTCATGGCTGCACCTGGTGAAATCAGGTCAGCTATATTGTTCATTTTTCTTTTACTAAATTGAGATTTTGATCATTTATACTTTCTGGAAGCATCAGTTTGTTATTAGTTTCTATAATGTATACGAGCGAATAATTATACCAACTAATAATTTCTCACTTCTTTTCTTTTTAATCTAACTGCTGCTGTTTTTAAGTCTCAATGTCTGCCGATATGACTATGACTGTAAAGAGCTTTTAAGGGCAACCAGCAAAATTTCCAAAGTAATTTTCTCTCTACCCTTTTGCCTATTCTTCATTTTTGGTGTTGTTGAGTTAGTCACTTTTTCTTTATGGATTCTTTCGCTTGCAGATTTCATTTTAGTAAAAAACATCAGTTTTTTTATTGATGTATGCTCTTATATGATGTGACATGGATGTTTCATTAGAACTACTGGATAGAAAATAAATGAATGATAGCATTTTTTTCTTTTGGGTGTAGTGTGGCATTGGTGGCCCGGTTATCAACATGAATGGCGAAGTCATTGGAATTTGTTTTTATCACCGGTTGTACACTCCATTCTTGCCGGTTAAAATAGCTTCCATATGGTGGGACCATATCAAAAAATATGGGTAACTAATTACCTTACTATGAGTTGTATTATATTCATAGGGTTTCGACTTGAGAGAACTAATTCTTAATGAAAATGCACTTGAAATTAACAAAATTTATGGGAAGTTAATCATGTCTTGAAATCGTGATATGTCTGTTCATTGTCTTGCAAATGTCCAGTGGGGTCCTTCCCCTTTTTGATCTTAAATACACCTAACCAAGTGCATACAACTGTAATTCATTTTTACCGCCTTTTTGTGTAAAATATTTGCTTTGTTATGTTTAAATTGTTATTGAAACGAGTCAGTTTATTATTGCAAGTTCGGGAGACTTGGGAGTATTTTTGCTGATACCAATGAGTCATTGCAAATGAAGTTCTCAATCTTTTGTTAGATTGTCAAAAGCTAGTCTTGGAATAAGGTATAAATTGAACTATTAAGTAGTACTTAATGTGAAATGATTTAATCATGGGTTTTGAATAGATGGAACAAGTGCAAGCCAAGCAATGGGCATTTTGTGTATGACAAGCAAACATAACATGGTTTGTTAGTTTGAGTTGGTCCTGTAATTTAGGCCCTTTATGCCTTGGATTGTTGTTCATATTCACATATCTAGTAGTCCGATTCAAGCCCTTTCCTTTTTAGTAACTTTCTTACAAAAATTACACACCAAATCATTTCTATTATTTGGTTAGAGAGGTGCTGGCACTGGCAGCGCGCCTTGCTCCTTAGGCTGGCCTTTAATAATATCTAAAATACTAATCTATTTTACTTTTAATTTGTAATTAGGTAGATTGTAAATGAAGACTAAGTACTCTGTTGCTAATTCAGCTAAGAAATGATGAATGGTAAGTATTGCAGAGTTTTCAGGTTATAATGATTCATCTTATGTTATAGGGAACCACGTCGACCTTGGCTTGGCATGGGAGTGACTAATCTTTATGCAGCTAACCTAAGTTTTTTGGAAAATTTCATTAAAAAGTTCCCCAACATTTTCAAAGGTGTTATTGTTAAGGAGGTATGCTCTCTATCTACTTTCCTTTTTCCATTAAGCATAGTAGTTTTTCCGGTGGTATTAGTTGGCCTTTATTTATCTCAAATCTCTAAAATTTGGAAGATAGATTTATTGCATGAGAAACGGTATCTTATTGGAACCTCATGTTTTTAGAATTTTACATGAAAAAAGCTTCTTTAAAGGTAGAACACGGGAGAAGACATGTTAATGGAAGTATCATATAACTTAATAATTCACTGGCAACAAAACTGCTGACACTTTTCCATGCCTTTTTGATGTTAATGCAGTGAATCAGAATCAGGATCAACCTTATTCTGCTATATATCATGACTTGTATCCCTATCTAGTTGCTTCTAGCTCTGTTTCCTCTAAATGTGAAAGATAGCTCATCACTAATTTGGATACTTAAAATAAGCTACAATAACTTGAAAACGTACCGTACTCAACTATTCTGAGATTGTTTTCAAACCTGCAAAGTGCTAAACTACATCATACCTTGCGCATCATAGTTTAATTCAAATAGCTTATTAGGTTGTTTCACCTTATTGAGAGCTTCCCTATAATTGACCATTATTAGGAAGTTAATGTCTCATGCACTTATCTAAGAAAGCTGCAGTTTTACAGTTTTGTGTTCTTGGAGAAAATGAGTATGTGTAACTTCAAGTGTTTAATTCACGAGCTTCATAATTTGAAGCTCATTGATGTCATAGTTGTTAAAAGCGCGCCTGAGGCGCGCTAAAGCGCTAGAATAGCGCATAGCGCAGGTGGTGCGCCTCAGAAACACCTGAGGCGACCACCTTCATCAAGGCGCGCCTCAGGCGCGCTAAAGCGCTCAGGCGAGCCTCTGAGGCGCGCTTAGCGCATCTGAGAAACCCTAATAATTTTGGGCTTGGGTTTTGGACCTTTAAAAACAAAACATTAACAAAAGAGTTAGTTGGGTATTGGGCTTTTAAAAATATTAAAAGAATGCATAGAAAATTTAAACGACTGCTCCTCTTCTCCAATTCTCTGTTTTCTACCTTTCAAACTTCCACAAAGGATCAACTCTTCTCTTCTCTGATCATCCAAGCAAGCCTTTAATATAAAACATACTAATAGATGATTTTAGGTTGCAACTAGCGGTAGGCTAGTAGCTTTATTGGACTTATGATTTTATCAAAAGCATATATTTAATTTTGGGGACAATTATTGTGTGTTATTGGTATTTTAATATTTTTTTACATATATGCGCCGAGCTTCACTCGGGCGTGCGCTTTTTTTGCGCCTTGCGCTTAAAGCGATATGGGACCCTTTGCGCTTCAAGTGCGCTTTGCGCTTTAACAACTATGATTGATGTACACGAGCACCTTGCCCTATTTGCATAGGCATGTTGACCATGATATCAGGTCAATTGGCATTTACCTTTGCTGTCCTTTGCAACTGAAATGTTTGTAGTAATTGGATTAGTGATCTGAACTGTCAAATAGGTATTACAAGGCTCTTCTGCTGATTCTGTTGGAATAAGACAAGATGATGTTATCGTTCAATTTGATGGGAAAACCGTTCAAAGTTTCTTGGAGGTATAGTATCGTTCTTGCTGCTGCAATTAGTAATGTTGCTATTTTATTATTCCGTAGAAAGAAAAAAAGGCTAAAGGTTCTCTATCTCTATTCCATTTCGCTGAAGGTTTTGAACAGTCGTACATGTGATTCTTTGAAGAAAATTATTGTTGAATTTATAATCTTGGCACAAGTGTTGCACTGATTCACAGTTTGGATGTTCTTTTATGCACATGTCATCATCTTTTTCTCGATCCTATTTTTCTGACAGCTGATTTACTTATTCTCTTACTATTATGTTCCTCTTTCTTGTCCTTGGAACATTTGCTTTTATATCTCGACATCTAGCAAGCATGTGCTTGTTTCTTAAGCACTGATTTTTATGTTCCCTGTTAGACATTTTCTGTTGAAGCTAGAAAATGATTTTCTTGACACATTTTCTCAACTACTGTGCATTTCTTTTGTTTCACTGATATAGCTAGTTGAGTATTTAGTTATCCTTCCATTTTGAATATATACCACTATCAGCATAAAGTAAATAAAATATTCATCCTTTCCTTTTTGACCTTGAATTTTAGTATTTAGGATATGCAACAAAGAATAACTGCTGGTTTGATATCTGGTTATAAAAATTGGTATCAGTTATTTGAAAGTATGTGGAGCAAGGTTGGGGAGCATGTGGAGCTGGTGGTCATTAGAACAGGTAATGATGATCCTTTGCTTCTTAAAATGAAGGTGGATGAGGCCACAGCAGATAGATTGTATAGGTATGCATCTCTTTAAGCCGGTGTACATCAGAACCATCTTTTTTCTATTAAGCCAGTGATAGGTTATGTATATCAGAACCATGTTTGTTTAGCTCTTGGAGTTCCCACCGTTTTATTTATTTCTCATCAATGATTTATGTTTTAATCCTTCCATTAGTTGGCCGCTTTGGCGATGAATGATGGACTACCTGCTAATTTTGGGGGTCGGCCTGCCAAATGTAAGCATGCATCCCTGTGTTCCATTGCATGTGTGTTACTGTTGTTAAACTAATACTGTCACCCGACAGTAAATTGTGTTTTTTTTAATAGTTATTAGTTTGTTTTGGTACTATAACCTCTCTCGCTTTGTTCTGTAGGATGTCATACCCCAGCAATTTAATTGAGTTTGGGAATTATTTTTGTTAAATAGTTCAGTATAGGGTTGCAATTCGATATCCCTGGAAAGCAATTTAACTTAAACTTTTGAGAATCTCTTTGTAAACATACTTTTAACAACCAGCTGGCTGTGCGAGTACTACTGAAACTAGCTCTGGTCCGTGTGTGCATGATTTTTATTTATCATCACTTTTACATTTTTTAAAATATTAATCGATGAACCTTTATTCATATTTTTTTTTTATTTAGATTGTTTCTTGTATATGAATCTTTTATTTTTAATAAGTAACTATACTGGTTAACTCCTATTTTTTGGGGGCCTAATTACTTTAAAAACCCCCACCTTGTAATATTTTTTCGTTTATACCATGACCTAGGAAAAAGTTCATTTGTACCCTTTTTTTGATTTTTCATTTTCATCTCTACCCCAAAAAGGGTACAATTGACTATATAAAATTTTTAAGGATAAAAATGTTAATAACAACTAAATAGAAGGGTTCCACCATATTTTTCTTTATCTTAAAAAATACAAATAAGTCCTCCAACTTTAAAAATGTTCAAATAAATCTTCTAATTTATTATTTTTAAATATTTTAATAACAAATTAAATTATTTAAAAAAATATTTTCGGCGTACCATCGTACTTCCCCGATATATCGAACCCGCTAATTTTTTTTTAATTTTTTTTTTATCGTTTTGATGCCGGAGGAGCCCTCCTTCCTCCCATAGAGGAAGGAGGATCTGTTCCTTCCCCCATGGGAGGAAGGAGCACGCTGCTCCTCTCCCCCATGGAGGAATGAGCAGATCTGCTCCTTCCTCCATGGGAGGAGGAGCTGAGCTGCTCCTCCTTCCATGGAGGAGCAGCTCGTGCTCCTCCATGGGAGGAGGAGCTGAGCTGCTCCTCCTTCCATGGAGGAGCAGCTCGTGCTCCTCCTTCGAGGAGGAGCCCGAAATTCTTTAAAAAAAAAAGAAATTTATGTAAATTAAATATTTATTATCAATTTAATTTTTTTTGGAAAAGAAGGTATTTTTGAACAATTAATATGATTAATGTCTTATTAGAATAATAGTTAAATTTCAAGGATTATTTTAGCCTTTTTTGTATATGAAAAGAGATCAATTTAGTACTTCGGGGTACAGTTAAAAACGAAAAATCAAAAATAGGATACAAATGAACTTTTTCCTAGGTCATGGTATAAACGAAAAATTATTACAAGGTGGGGTTTTTTTTAAATAATTAGGCCTTTTTTGGGTAAAATATTTGTAGGTTTTAAATTTACTATTCTTTTAAGTTGATAAAATTAGAATTGTCAATTTTTCAAAATATAATTTTTTTTAAATGTCATAATTCGTATTAATGTAAAACGCATTTGCGCGGAATCTATATTAATAATATCTTTATTGAAAAGACATTAATATGAAAAATATAAAATATAAATTTAAAATTTATAAACTAATAAAAAGTAAATAAACTAAATTTTATTATATCAATTATAATCAACTATTTTAAAATATTAAATATCTATCATATATTTTTATATTGTGTGAAGCTTTTGTCTTGGAGTCTTATCATACTATATTTTCAATGACTTTTTTATTTGTCATGATTTCTTTTTGTTTTCTTTTATTATAAAGTATTAAAAGATTTCACATAGCTTTTTTTTTTCTTAATGATATATAAATCAGATATCATTGTTCTCGGTATCTTTAAGATATGCATCAAATTAATTTATTTGTGTTACATGTTCTTTCACAATTGATAATACAATATATATTTTTTTATTATGATTACCGCATAGAATTTTTTTTTTGTATCTTATTATCTAAATCATGATTGTTGCCTTCTTTCTGGGCCATAGCCTTTTTGCCATCTAGAATGTGCCACTTTTTGTACGAAAGCTCGAAGTTGAATTTTTTGTCACTGCTTGTGGTTTTAATATACATATCATTCATAAAAAGCACACCGTGTTTATTGTTGGCTCATTTATATCTTAATGTCATATTATATTTACTTTTGTATGCATTTATGAAGAAATTCGATATTCTGACTCTTTAGAGATTTTGAATTTTAAATTGACAAATTAGATTAAACATTTTTTATAATTATAAATAAGTTATTAAATTTACATCAATGAAGGAAATATAAATCAATCATGTTTGATATTAAAAATTTTGTAGTTATTTTTAAAAAGAATATCAAGAGTAATGTTTTTGTTATTCTATTTATAATGTTGTCTCTCTTAAAATGTCGATTTAGTTTTTTTTTTTTGTACTTATTAAACTTAAATTTCTTTACCTCTTTAAATAACCTTATTGGTTGAATAAATTATATAGAGCAATTAATAACTTAGTAGAATTCTAAAGCAATTATTTTAGAATAAAAAATAAATTCATATCTTTTTTAATTTTTCATAAATAATTTATTTAACTTTAATGAAATTTTAATTATTGAACCATTTATTTTGTATTTTTTTTTTGATAATTAGAGATGGTGAATGCTTGTGGGAGGAATTTATTTTGTATTATAATTATTAGTGTTCAAAAAATTCATCTTAAAATTATATTTCCATATAATTAACTAAAAAATTACATATTTTATTAAAAATATAAATTCAATAAGAGAATACCGAGTATATAAATATTAAAAAAAAATAACCAAGCCACATTTATGTTGGAAAAACTATTTTGATGTACTTTTTAAAAATAATGGGCACACTTCTTGCCATATAATTGGCAAAAGTATGCAACAGCCACCATTCTCATTAAAAAGACAAGAATTAGGAGGAATTTTTGTTCGTTGATGGATTAATAATAATATAAGGTGTCTTTTGACGAAAAGAAAACTGGCAAATATTTCAGTTATATGGGTGTTTTTTTTTTGATGAATATATATGGGTGTTTTTATCACGATATATATGGATGAGAGATAGGATGTTGTTAATTATGAAGAGACCACTTAAATCAGTAGTTAAAAAAAAAAGGATCAACACGCCTCCTGAATTTGTGACAGAAGATCATTTAACCCAGTTTTATCTTATTTGAGCAACTAACCCCAAAACTTTTCATTTTTGGGTCAGATAATCCAATAATTGTATATTAAAAACGCGTAAAATACAAATCTGAGGTGAGGAATGTGAAATAGAAATTAAAAGATTTTCTAATTGTTGCGATAAAATTATCCTAAACTAATTTTTTGCAATAAAAAAAATAAATTATGCAGTTATTTGACTCAAAAATGAAGAGTTTTGGGGTTGGTTGCTCAAACAAATTAAAATTAGGTTAAATGACTCTGTGTTTCAAGTTCAGGGGATGCGTTGACCCTTTGTTCGTTTTAAAAAAGTTTAAGTGCACCAAAAATCATCAATTTTCGCGTGTTTTTAGTATTTAACACAATCTTTTAATTTTGGCATATTTAACACGAACTTTTCATTTTTTTTTGCAATTAAGACCATGTGTGTTTTCCTATGAAAAATAGTGCAATTTTACATTCAAAACGGCACCGTTTTAATCTAAAATGGCGTCGTTTTACATCTAAAATGGTGTCGGTGTCTTTAATTGCAAAATTTTGAAAGTTCATGTACTTTTTTGCCAAAATTAAAAAATTATGTTAATACTAAATTTACGCGAAAATTGGTGATTTTTTGTGCATTTAAGGCTTTAAAAAAGTGAGAACTATTTTTTTTTATTCGGTGTTTTTTTATTCGGTGAGAATTAGTAAAAAAAATTTAATTAGTGAGAGACAATGAAAGCACTTTATTGGTTCTCTCAATTACAAATAATAGTCGTATACATGTCCCATTGCGCAGACTCAATATTATCCTCCAATAATAAAAAATATTACGAAGTTAGAATTAAAAGTTAATAAAAAATATGTTAATAGTAAGAATTGAATTACAATTGTTTGTTTGATGGAATTGTATTTGGGTTTGGATTGTTTGCTAGAAACAATTCCACTAACATTAAATACGTATAATTATATATTAGTATATAGTAGGAATTAGGTTAGGAAAGGAAGTTTAGTGACAACAAAAGTGGTTATACATTGGAAGTTTAGTAAATATATAATTGCATTCTTCTATTAAAAGATAAAGAGCAATATTATACAATTTAAAATAAAAAGTGTGAAGTTTAGTGCAATAATCTAAGGGATTATTTTTCAAATACCTGATTTGAGTAAAGTATTTATACAATTTTAACCCATTTTTTCCTCTTATCCTATGTTACCTAATAAGCTAACTTATTTATAAAAAATACATAATATATAAAGAAGTCTTATTTTATTTTATGTTAAATTTTTTTATAGCCACCTTTTTTTCTCTCTTTTCTCTCTCTTCTTCTCTTTTCTTTGATTTTCAGTTTATCTCCTCCAATTATTTTTCCATTCATTTTTTCCGTTCGTCTTTCCGGTCGCTCTTCCGTTAGTCTATTTCCGATAGATTTCTCGTCGTTTCCGGTCGTTTTTCCGTTCGCGCTAGTCCGTTCGTCTTTTCCGTTCGCGCTATGGATTTCTCGACTCGCTTTTAGATTTGTGTAATTTTTTAGATTTTTTGTAATGATTTAAATATTTTGTAAGTAAATTATTGTAGATCTATAATTTTTTGTTTATAAAATTGTTCTATTATTCATATAATTATTTATTTTGTCTTCTTTTATTCATAAATTTGTTTATTGCTACTGATTTTGTAAAGAAAATATTGATTTATGGTGCATTTGTAATAATTTTATAATATCTTTACGTTTTAGTGTATTTTTGGTGTATTAATAGTGTATTTCTGCTGTTTTTAGTATATTTATGGTGCATTTACAGTGTTTCTGGTGTATTTGCAGTGTTTATGGTGTATTTGCAGTGTTTTATGGTTAAACCACAAAAACACTACAAATGCCATAAATACACTACTTATACACTACTTATATACTACTTATACACTATATAAACACCATAAAAACACTACTGTTATACTATAAAAAATTTCAGGAAAAAAATCTATAAAAAATAAAAATTAACACTATATATACACTAATCTTACACTATATAAAAAAACTGCCGGTCGGTTCGGTCGGTTTGATTGACTGAACCGAAAAACCGAAAACCGAAATTGAAAAACCAAAAAAGGTATTTTGGTAAATAAAAAAACAAAACAGGTAAATAAAGTTAGGGCAAAAAGTCAAAAAATAAAACTCAAAACTTGCAATGTAAAGTTATAATTATTTTTGCGAAACACGTATTTAGGGAAATTAGCATATAATCTAAGTGTTCAGTAAGAAAAAAAAAGAATTGCTTTTTAAAATGTTATGACGATTCTAATTTTAAAGGTATTGTTTTTGTTTTAAACGTCTCTCTTTTTTAATAGCTTCATAAATATGAGTTTATATATAATATGTTAAGCACATAATGAATGAATTCTTTATTCAAAACCGTAATTTTTAAATTTAAATTATTTGCAGAAATAGAAATATATATTTATGTAATTCTTTTGTTTGGATAATATATAATATCTATAATCTGCAATGTATTTATAATGATATTATTAAAAGATCAAATATTATATTTAACAATATAATTACTGTTTAACATATATAGCGGGTCATATAAATATTATTTATGTAATATAATTTTAGTTTAAATAAAAAATAATTTATAAAAACTAATAATTTTATTTAATAATTGAATTAATATATAATACGCATAACAGGTCATATATATGTCTCTCATGTATATAGATGTGATATAATTTCAATTTAAATTAATTCATAATAATTTATTTAAAAATCAAGTATTATATTTAATATTTTAATTAATGGTTAATTTAAATAACGGGTCATATAAGTGTCGCTCACGTGCGTAGCACGTGGCGAAACGCTAGTCTATAATTTATCTATCTATAATATAATAATAATAATAACTATACTATAAGAGCGAAGGGCGGGGGCAGGCAAAATTACGATATTAGTGTTCAATAATTAAAAAAATTACTAAGTTAAATACAAGTATAATTCTAATAACAAATTATTATACTTAATAAACAAATATAAAATTAAATAAAATTCTAATTCCATTAGAAAAGTTATTTGGTTAAGTAAAAGTCTAATTATTGTAGTAATAATATTAAATTAATTCAAATATAATGAAACAACCAAAAATCGCAGAAACATTATGTAATATCCCGTATTTTTCTTTTATTATTTTAAATTATTTTTGTATATTTTTAATTTAATTTTTTTGCATTACGTCGAGGTTTAGGTAATTTATTAATATTATTATTAAATATTTTTATTTAATATTATTTGAGTCGTTCGTTGATTCGGTCGTAGTTCGAGTCGTGTTTGATTTGTATTATAAAATTTAATAAGTTAACCATGCTTAATGTTTATTCAAAATAAATAAATATATAAATAGATTATGTCATGCATTATTAATTTTTAGCCATACACATTGTCAATAAAAAAATAAAATAAAATAACATAACATAGAACAAATTAAGCTCATGTTTGCCTTGGCCATTAATTAAATAAATTCACATTATTAAGCCCATTCACACATGGAATTGTTTATTCCCTCCATGCTTAACCAAGTCATATTATTTAAATTGAAAACAGTTGTTATTTATTCTGCAACGTTTTTCCTTAAGTATTTAGATTATTCTTTAAACTTAATTTTATTAACCTTACACTTCCATCAACCCTAACCGTCACTTTTCTCTAGCTTTTTCTGAAGAAAAACGCTGCAATCTCTTCTCAAAAGCTTGTTGAAATTAGCCATTCTAGACTCGATTTTCTACAATTTTATAGTCTTGGATTTTACAACGGTACGTTATTCTATTCGTTAGAATCGTCGTCGTCTCACCGTGTTATTTTGTTAAAAACTTTGAATGTTTTAATATGGTTGCTGTCAATGTTGTTCATATTTTATTAGTATGTTTCATGCTTGTTAGGAGATTATTCTTAATTCATTAGTTGAAGGTTATCTTAAGTTTGTTGTTCTTTTGGATTTAAAGAAGTAATTGGGTACTGTTAATCGGGTTCGTCGTTTGGTCGTGAACTCATGTGAGTTGGGTTTTGGCGACTGTTTTGATATCTAAATATTGAAGGCCATTGTTTGATTTTATTGAAATTGTTTATTGTCCGGGATAAAGTAATCATGTGGCTTGAGGTGTGGACACTGAAATTAATTGTTATTTTACTCTGAGAGTTCACTAATCCTTTGGCCATAGTTTCATAATTTATTGTTGCTTGGTTCGATCCAAACGTTGTGAACCATATTGAATTGGTTTCTGTTTGTCAATTACTTGGTTGGTCTCAATTTATTTCCATGTTTTTTTAGTCTGTTAATTGATTAGATACAATTTTAGAACCAAACTTTCAAATATCAATTTGGTCGATTAAATTATTTTAAATTTAAAAATAATATTAGTATCGATTATAATTTAAATTGTTTTTGATTATTATAAAAACAATAAGTTATTTTATAATCTTTTAAATGAATAATTACTTGGATAATTGTTAATTTTTATAATTGGCTTGACGTGCCAATTTAACTAAATTTATAATTTAATTTATAATTAATTATTAAATTATTTTAGTGAGGTATTTTTCCGAAAATTATTGATTACTTTGGTTCCAGCTATTGAGTTACATTTTGATATTTGATTAATATTTTATCAAATTATAATTATAAACTGTGGTTTATAATTCTGGTTAAATGGTTGGGTCGGGTTAGACTTGGGTCGCCCGACATGTGGGATTAATTTGGTAGTTTTAGAAACTCGGCTAACCCCCTATTTGAGAAATTTATTTTAACTATTACTTAAATATTATTTTAGTAATATTTTCGGATTGGATTTTAAGTGCGAACTCAATAGTCTTGAATTATTATGGCATTATAATTTATTTTGAGAATTGTGTTTCTCTGTGATTTTATCTGTCTTTTTATTTGTACTAGTCCTATGTGGAGTCTAGTAATCTTAGAGTTAGGGGTTGTCAGATATTAACTTATTTATTATTTTAGACCCGTCGACTACTCGTGTTTCGGAGTCTACGCAGGGTTAGCTGTTTGCCAAGTTTCACGTGGATAAGCAAGCAGTGAATTTGTAGTGCTAGTTACCGCTTTATTAAGTACCGCATCATATTTTAATATTATAAATTCTTTTGAACTGTTTTTACGGATTATGGATATGGATTGAAACGAGCTGCTCGATAGGCTTGTATCGAGACTGTGTGCACCTGTAAGTACTCTGGGATCGGCAGACTAAAGTCTTGCTTACGCTGGTATATATATGACGAGGATTTGTTCCCGTCCACTCTGGGTTTATCAGTATGCTATGTCATACTTACGCTGGGATGATTTCAATACTCTTTTCCATAATCATACTATATTAGTATAAAATATTTTGATTTAAGGATTTTAAACTTAATAAATGTAAATAGTATTGCGAACTCATCTCAGTATATCTGACCCCGTTGTTTTCCCAAATTTTCCAGGTTTATGATTTGAAAGCTGTTCCACTCCAATTCTTTTGATTCCTCAGAGATTTTATATTATTTAAACTAGTTACTGTTTTCGAACTCTTAGACCACCGCAGTAGAACTAGTTTATATATTACTTTGGTTATTGTACATTGGGATTGTCGGTTTGTCCAATTATTTATTATTGGCATGTTTACTTTGAATTATTTTATTATTATATTTAAGGCATGTCGTTGAACGTTTCAGATATTTAAGTTATTTATATTAGAACTATAATATAAATTGCTAGACTTAGGTTGGAGTCTCGGTTGCCCCCGAGCAGTTCCTGCAGGTTTAAATGTTTATTTGATTTCCGCGAGGCTTGCTACGGGTTTTGGTACGACCATACCCATACCCTAGCGCCGGTTACGATTCATGAAATTAAGTCGTGACAAAGTTGGTATCAGAGCTTTGATTTCAAACCAAGGTCATCGCTTGCTATGTGTTTACTCTGTTAAGTTTGTTATAGAGTCATAGGAACTACTGCGGAATTAGGTTCACATCTTGTCTTTGAAACGTCATCTTTTGATTTTAAAACTTTCTGCCTACACCGATATAATTGCATCAAGTCAGTCATTAATTATGCTTTGATTTGATGTTTTTATTTTACTATATTGATGTTATTTCACTTGGGTGAATTAATTGATTTTGATTTCTCGGAAAATCTTCTGTTGGTAATTTTCTTTATGTCATACTTGGGTATGATATAAATTGCCTTATCTTGATGATGTTGCTTTTCATTTGGGTGATATATTTTGGCTGTTATACTTTAAGGATGTTGTTGTCATTAAATTGTTTGAGTACTTCTGGTTTTGGCCGAGAGTCTTGATTTTTTTTAAATTATATTTGTCAGGATTTGCCACTGTTTTGAGTTTAAATGATTTTGACCGAAAAATCTTTTTCACATTTGTGAATTATGTTGTTGGCCACGTATTGGCTTTAAACTACCTTAAGAAAATTATTTTTTACCTAACTAGTATTGTGACGTAAAAAGTCAAATGGGTAGTCTGGACACGACACTCTAAAATATTATATTTAGTATCTTGCTAGTAAAATGAAAATCTTATATTTCAAAGTTTTGCATTTGACTAAGGATTGAAAAAGGGTTGTTATTTTGAAATAAAATGGAATTCTTGTATTTAAAAAAATATATTAAAGTGTTACGTCTAGCTTGGTGTTTTCAAAATGATTGATTTGAAATAATACTATTTTCAAAGGCGATATCGATTTGATACTTTAATTTTAATTTTGTAATTTTACCATATTTCGATTTGTCAAACACTTTGGTGTTGTTGGTCTTATGTTCGATTACAAATTTTGATTGGAGCCAGTATTTCTGAAAAGATTGTTAAAGAAAAATTGTTTTTCTACTTGGGCAATGAGTTGATGTTATTACTTTGGGTGACGTCGAACTACCTATTTTGAAAATATTGAGATTTATTTTCGAAAGACGTTTTTTTCGGATTTGAAAATGTGTTGCATACGTTTTATAAATGGATATTAGGGGTTTGACTTGGGTCACCCAAATTTGGAGTTGAGCTTGGAAGTGGTAATCACTCGGTTAATTCGATGATTTAAATTGAGGCGTTTGGGAACAATTATAATCATAGTTTCATAAAGGGGTTTTCCGGAAAATGATTTTAAAACTGTGGGCTCGACATGAACTTGAAATCTATTTTGTAAATTTTATCTTTCAAAGTGGATTTTGATAAGTACTTTTTGACCAATATCTTTATTATTTTGATTTGAGTTGATGTGTTGAAAATGTTATTGTATGATTTAAATTTTCATCAATAACATGTTGTTTTGAGTTGTCAACATGTCGGTAGGAATTCGTTGGCCATATAAGATGTTGCATGTTTAATCTTTTGGAATTATATTGGTTAGCTACCCAGATGAGTAATTGTTTTACCGCAAGATGCTTAAGTGCTTTTCGTATGTGTGATCAGTTCTTGACCTATATTATTGTGTTATTATTCTTGTCTATTGTGTTTGTTTAAGTTAAGCCATATCGGTTCTGTTCCCGTTGGCCTCATTGTGTGTAGTAGCACGTGAGGGTACTCCTCGCTAGTTTTTCTTTGGCTTAACTTTGGCGTTGGTGTCGATGTGCGATTCGAACCTTTATTTTGACCCTGCGATTAATTTAGATGTTCTAATTGATTTAGCCGGATCGGACGTTTGACCCTGGAAATAGAAGTGATTAACTTTCTTATCATTAAATTCGAGAAGCGATTCTCAAGAGCTGTTCGCAGATTTGAATTTCAAAAATCTGTCTTTGTCAGAGAAAGGCGATTTGAGTTATATTACTCAGCACCAGAGGGATAATTGTACTCGTGAGCGTTTTCCTAGTGCGTGAAATTTTGAGCGTTATGCGTTTTTAGGACGGGCTCGTTTGTGATAAATTGGTGTATCTAAATCTTTCGGCTTTTGGCATTCTGGAAAAGAATGTGGAAACTGTGTTCGAGGTTGATCAGTGTAGTAATACACTGGCATCTTTCATTAGGTAGATCAGTGATATACCAAAACTGATAGTGGGACTGTGAAGGCGTTCGTGTTGTTTGATGCCTTTAGAAAATTTTCAATTCGATTTGAGGGGGAATTTGTTGTTAGGTAAATTTTAGTTTCGTCGTTGATTTTAGGTTATTTCGTTAATAACGATGTAAATTGGTGAACTAGTATAATAGAGATGGGCAAATATGTCAAGATGGACGAGTGCCCGTCTCACAGAGTGTAATGTCTAGAAAAATGTTTCGAAGGAAAATTGATTTCAAATGTTAACTTGTTAAAGTAATTGAAATGTTTTTATCATATAATTGTGCCCAGACATATCATGAACATGCATTTGAAATGCCACAAATAGGGAACTGCATTGAGCATTAAGTATGATCACTAATTAAAAGAAAAATAAATAATTGATACATGCATTTAGAACATTCATCACGACATTAAATTATTAGGGTTGAATGCAACTCTTTAGCGATGAGAGCTGTCATCACCCTGACGCACAATTATGTAAAATAAATTTTCTCAGTGAGACTTTTCAAAAAAAAAAATTTGTTATAAACTCGCGAGTTATATTGTGAAAATAGTGTTTAAAAGGTATTAAATTTCAAACGGTTTTGAAATTTTTATTTGGTTGGAAACTAGACAAATACTTTGTGATGATGGTGGTGATTTAAGAGGAATTGCATTGTAAGGATTTATTCCATATTATTAGAGTATCAGCATTTGGTAAATAGGAGCTATGGTTATAAGTTGCACTTGAGGTTTAGTTGTGGTAAGTGCAAAAAAAATAAAAAATAAATAAATAATTAAAATAATTTGTGTCAGCTTATACTATATAATTTGAGGAATTTTGATTTATGGAAATTGGTTATGCTCTGCGTGTTTATTTACACTGAAAGGTTTAAAAGGAATTTTGTATTTACAGATTCAATTTATGTTTAAAAGTTTTGTTACCGATAAGGAAATTTTTTCGTAAATAAAGGAATTTTGTTTTTTGGGATTTTAACTTTTGAAAAATGATGAAACCTTGCCAGTTTTGATTTAAAAGTGGATTTTAAGATTTTTCTAAATGAACGATTTTATAAAAAATTGTGAATTTATTTTGAAAGTAAGGTTCAGTTATGATTTCAAATTGAGAGTATCTTATTATGTTGATACGTTTACAAACAAAAGGATTTTTCAACGGGTTAATTATTTCGGTTAAAATTGAAAATTTAATATGAGGTGCCAGTGATTTCAAATTAAAGGTGGATTGCGTTATTATATATTTGTGTTTACGTAAAGTGTTTTTCTGGAAAAATTATGTTTTGAGCATAACCAATAATCAATTTGAGTGCGATTTGCTTTTAATGATCTTCAGTAGGATACGGGGTCTTAGTGATTAAAAATAAATGTCGATGATGAAACAAAATTATGCTGTCAGGAGTTTAAGATATGTATTCCTTAGAATTGGTGTGTTTTTCTTACTTCTGGGTTTGAAAGGTTGATGGAATTGTTGAACTGATATTAGTTAGTTGAACCAGGACGATTCTAGTGCTAGTTAGTTTTAAGCCGTTATTTGTAAGAGCAATTATAAGCAGGACGATATTTTGATTTGCTGATAAGCTTTCTCATGTGAGGTAATTGGTATTATGACCACTATAAGTTTTATAGTGCGTATGCGTTGAGTAATGTAAGATTAATTCCATTGAGAGTGTGTGTTTCAATTGTAGTTTTGGAGTTTGGCTTATTAAGATTTCAATTTAATTTTGAGATTGTTCCTACACTTGTGGTGTTGCTTGGTAGTCTTGGAGACTTGATCTGGTTATTTTGAAACTTTTTCTCTTGTAGCGCGTTGGTTATTTCCCGGGTATAAATAAATTTTTAAACTTCCATTTCGTTCACTCGTGGTGTTGAGAAGTCGTGTGAGGTACCAAATAGTTGAACTAAGAATTTTTCCGCGTATGCGTGTGGGGATCATTTGAATATTTCGAATCAGCTTTAAATTCGAGATCGTATTTTTATAAGTTTGGGAGTATGTCTGTAAAAAAATTTCAACATGTTTTCGGTTATAATATGTTTCGTTTCGCTTGACTCTCCTCAGTTGTCTTTGTGGTAGAATTCTTTGGGTAGGTTGGGTTAATCCATTGAAATTGCAGTGATGTTTTTCCTTAGACTGATTTAAGCGGTTCTTATTGTTTTTCTCATCCGTTGAGATGTCACTCGGTCGTGAGTAACTTTAGAAATCGGGAATTGTGATACGTAATTGTTTTCTTTCGTTCCGTTGAGGATGCGTTGCTTGGTATTTTGAGTTATGTGTGATTTTGCGTGCTATGGTTGATGTTTATAGTACCTTGGGTCTGTGGTAAATTCGAGGAAGAATTTTTAATAAGTTGGGGTTGAGAAGCTTAATTTGGAGACGGAGTACATTTTGCAGAATCGGTATTCTTTTTTTTTCTCTCGATGTTTGTTGGGTTTGTTGCTTATGTATTTTTATTATTTTGTGAGCACACTATCTTTGATGTTTTATTGGAGTTGTTTTATGTTAAATTCGAGGACGAATTTTTAATAAGTTGGGGAGAATTTAATATCCCGTATTTTTATTTTATTATTTTAAATTATTTTTTTATATTTTTAATTTAATTTTTTTTGCATTCCGTCGAGGTTTAGGTAATTTATTAATATTATTATTAAATATTTTTATTTAATATTATTTGAGTCGTTCGTTGATTCGGTCGTAGTTCGAGTCGTGTTTGATTTGTATTATAAAATTTAATATGTTAACCATGCTTAATGTTTATTCAAAATAAATAAATAAATAAATAGATTATGTCATGCATTATTAATTTTTAGCCATACACATTGTCAATAAAAAAATAAAATAAAATAACATAACATAGAACAAATTAGGCTCATGTTTGCCTTGGCCATTAATTAAATAAATTCACATTATTCAGCCCATTCACACATGGAATTGTTTATTCCCTCCATGCTTAACCAAGTCATATTATTTAAATTGAAAACAATTGTTATTTATTCTGCAACGTTTTTCCTTAAGTATTTAGATTATTCTTTAAACCTAATTTTATTAATCTTACACTTCCATCAACCCTAGCCGTCACTTTTCTCTAGCTTTTTCTGAAGAAAAACGCTGCAATCTCTTCTCAAAAGCTTGTTGAAATTAGCCATTCTAGACTCGATTTTCTACAATTTTATAGTCTTGGATTTTACAACGGTACGTTATTCTATTCGTTAGAATCGTCGTCGTCTCACCGTATTATTTTGTTAAAAACTGTGAATGTTTTAATATGGTTGCTGTCAATGTTGTTCATATTTTATTAGTATGTTTCATGCTTGTTAGGAGATTATTCTTAATTCATTAGTTGAAGGTTACCTTAAGTTTGTTGTTCTTTTTGATTTAAAGAAGTAATTGGGTACTGTTAATCGGGTTCGTCGTTTGGTCGTGAACTCATGTGAGTTGGGTTTTGGCGACTGTTTTGATATTTAAATATTGATGGCCATTGTTTGATTTTATTGAAATTGTTTATTGTCCGGGCTAAAGTAATCATGTGGCTTGAGGTGTGGACACTGAAATCAATTGTTATTTTACTCTGAGAGTTCACTAATCCTTTGGCCATAGTTTCATAATATATTGTTGCTTGGTTCGATCCAAACGTTGTGAACCATATTGAATTGGTTTCTGTTTGTCAATTACTTGGTTGGTCTCAATTTAGACTTGGGTCGCCCGACATGTGGGATTAGTTTGGTAGTTTTAGAAACTCGGCTAACCCCCTATTTGAGGAACTTATTTTAACTATTATTTAAATATTATTTTAGTAATATTTTCGGATTGGATTTTAAGTGCGAACTCAATAGTCTGGGTTAATGACATATTTATTTATAAAATTAAGAAAATTTCTTAAATTAGCCCCCGATTAAGTTTTTTTCTTCATTTGTGCCATGCAGACCGCAGAACACTTAAGCGGCTTGGGGTAAACCGCGGAACTGTTCCGCGGTCTGCACACGTGGCTCCACCTGGACGCAGGTGGAGCAAACCGCGGAACACTTCCGCGGTTTGCCACGTTGGACAAAGCAAACCGCGTAAGTGTTCCGCGGTTTTCTTTGCCCATGTGGCTCCTCCCTGATTGGCCAGCGAGGAGCCACGTAAGCCAGACCGCGGAACAGTTCCGCGGTTTACTCAAACCGCGGAACAGTTCCGCGGTCTGAAAGGTACTAAATGATAATTAATTATTTTTTGGGGGTAATTTGAGAAATAATTAGCAAATGAAGAATACAATGGTCATTAACCCCAATAGAATTATTATGACATTATAATTTATTTTGAGAATTGTGTTTCTCTGTGATTTTATCTGTCTTTTTATTTGTACTAGTCCTATGTGGAGTCTAGTAATCTTAGAGTTAGGGGTTGTCAGATATTAACTTATTTATTATTTTAGACCCGTCGACTACTCGTGCTTCGGAGTCTACGCAGGGTTAGCTGTTTGCCAAGTATCACGTGGATAAGCAAGCAGTGAGTTTGTAGTGCTATTTACCGCTTTATTAAGTATCGCATCATATTTTAATATTATAAATTCTTTTAAACTGTTTTTACGGATTATGGATATGGATTGAAACGAGCTGCTTGATAGGCTTGTATCGAGACTGTGTGCACCTGTAAATACTCTGGGATCGGCAGACTAAAGTCTTGCTTACGCTGGTATATATATGACGAGGATTTGTTCCCGTCCACTCTGGGTTTATCAGTATGCTATGTCATACTTACGCTGGGATCATTTCAATACTGTTTTCCATAATCATACTATATTAGTATAAAATATTTTGATTTAAGGATTTTAAACTTAATAAATGTAAATAGTATTGCGAACTCATCTCAGTATATCTGACCCCGTTGTTTTCCCAAATTTTCCAGGTTTATGATTTGAAAGCTGTTCCACTCCGATTCTTTTGATTCCTCAGAGATTTTATATTATTTAAACTAGTTACTGTTTTCGAACTCTTAGACCACCGCAGTAGAACTAGTTTATATGGTGATACTTGTGAGATTTTCACTGATCATAAGAGTCTGAAATATATCTTTGATCAGAGAGAGTTGAACTTGAGGCAGAGGAGGTGGCTAGAGTTGTTGAAAGACTACGACTGTACTATTCAGTACCATCCTGGTAAGGCTAATGTGGTAGCCGATGCGTTGAGTCGCAAGTCTTCAGGCAGTTTGGCTCATATTTCTGAAATTGGGCGTAGACCCATGGTTAGGGAGTGGCACAGTTTGATAGTTTCAGGCTATGGATTTCAGATTTCTCAGACTGGTTGTTTGTTAGCACAGCTGCAAGTGCAACCCGTTTTGATTGATCGGATCAAAGCTTTACAAGCTGAGGATCCACAGTTGAAACAGATTATTGAGGAGATTCAGCAGGACAGTAATTCTGAGTTTACTTTTGTGGATGGTGTTCTGAGACATGGTTCGAGACTGTGTGTTCCAGATTCAGATGGTTTGAGGGACCAGATCTTGGAGGAAGCGCACAAGTTTGCTTATAGTGTTCATCCGGGTTCTACTAAGATGTACCATGATCTTAAGGGTACGTACTGGTGGAGCGGAATGAATAAGGATGTCGCTGAGTATGTTTCTAGGTGTCTGACTTGCCAGCAGGTGAAGCTGGAAGATCAGAGACCTTTTGGCTATCTGCAACCACTACCTATTCCAGAGTGGAAGTGGGAACGGATTGCTATGGACTTTGTGGTTGGTTTACCACGTACTCGGCAGGGGTACGATTCCATTTGGGTTATAGTTGACCGTATGACCAAGTCAGCTCATTTCCTTCCAATTAAGGTTTCGTATTCTTCTTCGAGGTTGGCTCAGTTGTACATCGACAGGATTGTCAGTTTGCATGGTGTACCGGTTTCTATTGTTTCAGACAGAGATTCTGTGTTTACTTCGAGGTTTTGGAAAGCGTTACAGGAATCCTTGGGTTCTCGGTTGGATTTCAGTACAGCTTTTCATCCTCAGACTGACGGTCAGTCTGAGAGGACTATTCAGACGTTGGAGGATATGCTCAGGATGTGTGTTCTCGATTTTCAGGGTAGCTGGGATACTTATTTGCCGTTGATCGAGTTTTCTTATAACAACAGTTACCACGCGAGTATCGAGATGGCGCCGTATGAGGCTTTGTACGGGCGCAAGTGTAGATCTCCTATCTGTTGGGAGGAGGTCGGAGAGCGTAAACTCTCGGGAGCGGATATTATTCAGATTACCTCAGAGAAGGTACCGTTGATTAAGCGGAGGTTAGAGACTGCTTTTAGTCGGCATAAGAGTTATGCTGATCCGAAGAGGAAAGACATTGAGTTCCAGGTTGGTGATTTAGTATTTCTTCGGGTTTCGCCTATGAAAGGCGTGGTTCGTTTTGGTGTCAAGGGAAAGTTGGCACCGAGGTATATTGGTCCTTATGAGATTTCGGAGAGGATTGGAGCTGTGGCTTATCGTCTGGTTCTACCGCCAGACATGTCGTTAGTACATCCGGTGTTTCACGTTTCTATGTTGAGAAAGTGCGTTTCTGATCCTTCGCACGTGATTGTGCCTCAGAGTGTTGAGATTGACCAGGAGCTGTCCTATGAGGAACACCCAGTTGAGATTGTTGATACGCAGGTGCGTAAATTGCGGAACAAGGAGATTCCGATGGTCAAAGTTCTCTGGCGCAATCATTCTGTAGAGGAGTGTACTTGGGAGACCGAGTTGGATATGCGGAATCGCTATCCTTTTCTATTTCCGTGAGGTACAATATCTTGATTTCTGTGACTTTTATGATTTTTACTTGTGTTACGTGTTGTTCTAATGGTAATTGCTTATCGTGTTAAATTCGAGGACGAATTTTTAATTAGTTGGGGAGAATGTAATATCCCGTAAAATTTTGAATTTATTTTGTTAATTTCCGACGTGGTTCCGGATGTGTTTTGAGGGGTATTTGAAGTTTCGTAGATTTTTGTGGTTCGATTCGTTTTGGTTCGGTTTTAAAAAAAAAAAGATTTTTCTTCTTTGGTTTGTGGTTCAACCGTAGTGGTTGAACCACTTCCGTTTGACTCAGGTCTCAATCGAGACCTGAGGAAAAACGTTGGTTCTCGTTCGAGAATCCAAGGATTCTCGAACGAGAATCCATTGGCAGGCCTGGTCTCGTTCGAGACCAGGCCCTTTCTCGAACGGGAATCAGGCCTGAAGGGCCATTCCCGTTCGAGAACCATTTGTTCCCGTGGACCCTTTCGTTTGGCCCACTTCGAACTCGTTTACGGCTCACTTCCCTACGTTATTTTTAATCGGTTTCTTCATATAAAACCTAGATCACGCTGCAAGGTAGCCCTAGCCACTTTTCTTTCGTTCTTTCGCTGAGAAACGTAGCTGTAATCATCCTCCAAAGTTGCTGCTCGGGTAAGCTCCTTTGTTCATCAAATTTCCAGATTTTTGCCTTAATCGACATCTCAGTGTTTTTGATCGTTCTCTCTCGTTTTTAGATCGAAACTGATTCCGTTTGATCTCAGACGTTCTAGACTCCCGTACCTTCGATTCCCTATCTCGGTTTTGTTAAACGGTACGTAATCGATCTCGTTTCAATCGCCGTACGGTTTCCGTTTTAAAGCTTTGTGTAATCTGTTTCTTATTTCATTGTTGCTGCCGATGCTATCCTTTTCTTTCGTCAATGATTTTCTATGTAAATGGTTAGAAATCGATTGGAATGATTAGTGATTTCAGTTTAAGCTATCAATTTGAATGTCACGATTGAGTTGTTGGTTGAATTTTTGCCGTCGTCCGTGCCTTGCAGTTGCCACTGTTTCTTGATTTTGGTTAGACGATTTATGTTTGGGTTGTCCATGCTTGAGATTGATGTATTATTGTAAGGTTTTGATGGAATTTAGTGTTGTTTGATTATTGATGAATTAGGGAACTTTGATTTTTAGGAATGTTTCATTTATATGGTTTCTGCAAATGGGAAGAGGGTTAGGCGGGTTCTCTTTTTTTTTTCAAATGATGAAGGTGGCTAATTAGCCACTTTGGTTATCAAGTTGTTTCATTTGAATTAATTGAATCCTTTAAGTTATTGTAAATTGTTTCGATAAAAACTTTGATTTTTAATAGGCAAATTGTATACGTAAAAAAAAATTTATAACTTAAATTAATATAATTACTCGGGTAATTATATGTAATTTTAATTGAAATGTCAATTTGGCTAAATTGCGGTTTAGCCCCTAAATATTTTTAAAAAAAAGACTATTTAAGTAAATTTTATCTATTGGATAATTTTTGGTTTTTGATTAAATTATGAATTTATAAATTGATAACGAATAGTTAATTTGATTTTAAATATCAAATTGGCAAAAGTACAGTTTAGTCCCTAATTGGCTAAAGTGCAATTTAGTCCCTAAACTTTTATAAACTTAAAATGGTTAAATTTTTGGGGTGTAACTTGGGTTACTTGAAATTGAAGTTATTGAGTTCTGCTTTTAAAATGGATTATTATTTTATCGAATTACTTTATAAATATAAACTCGGGTTTATATTCGATAAACGTTTGAGTCGGGTTAGACTTGGGTCACCCGACAAGTGAGGTTAGCTTGGTAGTTATTGGTAACTCGGCTAACCCACTATTTGGAAATTATTTATTATTTAAAATTATTAAATAATATTTATAAATTGAATTATAAGCGAGAACTCAATAGACTTATATTAATTGGGTTTTATTACCTAATGGGTATTATTTGTGTGTGCTTTTGATTATTTATTCCGACGTGTTATTTGTGCTAGTCCTATGTGGTGTCTAGTACTCTTTAGAGTTAGGGCCTGATTTTAATAATTATTTTATTTGTCTAGACTCGTCTACTGTTCGTGCTTCAGAGGCGAACCAGAGTTAGTTGCTTGCCGGTATTTCACGCGGATTAGCAAGCAGTGAGTTTATATATACTATTTACCGCTTTATTAAGTAAATTGTTATTTTAATATAAAATATATATACTGTACGTATATTTCGAACTGTTTTTATATTATGGCTCTTAGTTGGAACATGCTACCTAATGGGCATCATTAGGACTGCGTGCGCACCGGTATTGATCTGGGTAAAGTATACATGGAAATATGGTAACTCGGTGTGAGCGTAGCTCTCGGGACCAGGTAGAGTAACTCGGTGTAGCTCAGCTCTCGGGACTCTGGTATAAGTGTGGTTAGTGGTAACTCGGTGTAGCTCAGCTCTCGGGACCAGACCTATTGGATTATGATTATTATTTTAGAATTGTGGATTAGGGTTCCAACTATTATCTGTAATATCGTTATTAAATGTTTTAAATGTTTTAAAGGTTTTCCACTTAATAAATGTAAATAGTGGTATGAACTCATCTCAGTATATCTGACCCCGTTGTTTTCCCAATTTTTCCCAGGGTTATGATCTGAGAGAGTCTGGTGATCTCCGCATTTACTTTTCCTCGGAGGTTCCATTTATTTTGATAAACTGTCAAACTATTTTATTCTTAGGCCGCAGTAGTTGACTAGACGTCTTTACTATTATTACAGTTGTTTGTCGGATTGGTCTGACTAGTTATATTGCTCTGGCATGTTATGTAATTATTTCGGATTATTTATGATATGCCTATTTTTAGACTCAGAATTGAATAAGCATGTTATATTAACTGTTGATTATTATAACTGCTAGTTTAGGCTGAAGTCTCGGTTGCCCCGAGCATTGGTTTTCTGCAGGTTTATGTGTTTATGAATTAAATGAAAGGCTAGCTACGGGTTTCGGTACTACATTACCCATACCCTAGCGCCGGTCGCGATTCATGAAAATGGGTCGTGACAGATCACTAATTAAAAGAGAAATAAATAATTGATACATGCATTTAGAACATTCATCACGTCATTAAATTATTAGGGTTGAATGCAACTCTTTAGCGATGAGAGCTGTCATCACCCTGACGCACAATTATGTAAAATAAATTTTCTCAGTGAGATTTTTCAAAAAAAAAAAAATTTGTTATAAACTCGCGAGTTATATTGTAAAAATAGTGTTTAAAAGGTATTAAATTTCAAACGGTTTTGAAATTTTTATTTGGTTGGAAACTAGACAAATACTTTGTGATGATGGTGGTGATTTAAGAGGAATTGCATTGTAAGGATTTATTCCATATTATTAGAGTATCAACATTTGGTAAATAGGAGCTATGGTTATAAGTTGCACTTGAGGTTTAGTTGTGGTAAGTGCAAAAAAAAATAAAAAATAAATAAATAATTAAAATAATTTGTGTCAGCTTATACTATATAATTTGAGGAATTTTGATTTATGGAAATTGGTTATGCTCTGCGTGTTTATTTACACTGAAAGGTTTAAAAGGAATTTTGTATTTACAGATTCAATTTATGTTTAAAAGTTTTGTTACCGATAAGGAAATTTTTTTGTAAATAAAGGAATTTTTATTTTTATGATTTTAACTTTTGAAAAATGATGAAACCTTGCCAGTTTTGATTTAAAAGTGGATTTTAAGATTTTTCTAAATGAACGATTTTATAAAAAATTGTGAATTTATTTTGAAAGTAAGGTTCAGTTATGATTTCAAATTGAGAGTATCTTATTATGTTGATACGTTTACAAACAAAAGGATTTTTCAACGGGTTAATTATTTCGGTTAAAATTGAAAATTTAATATGAGGTGCCAGTGATTTCAAATTAAAGGTGGATTGCGTTATTATATATTTGTGTTTACGTAAAGTGTTTTTCTGGAAAAATTATGTTTTGAGCATAACCAATAATCAATTTGAGTGCGATTTGCTTTTAATGATCTTCAGTAGGATTCGGGGTCTTAGTGATTAAAAATAAATGTCGATGATGAAACAAAATTATGCTGTCAGGAGTTTAAGATATGTATTCCTTAGAATTGGTGTGTTTTTCTTACTTCTGGGTTTGAAAGGTTGATGGAATTGTTGAACTGATATTAGTTAGTTGAACCAGGACGATTCTAGTGCTAGTTAGTTTTAAGCCATTATTTGTAAGAGCAATTATAAGCAGGACGATATTTTGATTTGCTGATAAGCTTTCTCATGTGAGGTAATTGGTATTATGACCACTATAAGTTTTATAGTGCGTATGCGTTGAGTAATGTAAGATTAATTCCATTGAGAGTGTGTGTTTCAATTGTAGTTTTGGAGTTTGGCTTATTAAGATTTCAATTTAATTTTGAGATTGTTCCTACACTTGTGGTGTTGCTTGGTAGTCTTGGAGACTTGATCTGGTTATTTTGAAACTTTTTCTCTTGTAGCGCGTTGGTTATTTCCCGGGTATAAATAAATTTTTAAACTTCCATTTCGTTCACTCGTGGTGTTGAGAAGTCGTGTGAGGTACCAAATAGTTGAACTAAGAATTTTTCCGCGTATGCGTGTGGGGATCATTTGAATATTTCGAATCAGCTTTAAATTCGAGATCGTATTTTTATAAGTTTGGGAGTATGTCTGTAAAAAAATTTCAACATGTTTTCGGTTATAATATGTTTCGTTTCGCTTGACTCTCCTCAGTTGTCTTTGTGGTAGAATTCTTTGGGTAGGTTGGGTTAATCCATTGAAATTGCAGTGATGTTTTTCCTTAGACTGATTTAAGCGGTTCTTATTGTTTTTCTCATCCGTTGAGATGTCACTCGGTCGTGAGTAACTTTAGAAATCGGGAATTGTGATACGTAATTGTTTTCTTTCGTTCCGTTGAGGATGCGTTGCTTGGTATTTTGAGTTATGTGTGATTTTGCGTGCTATGGTTGATGTTTATAGTACCTTGGGTCTGTGGTAAATTCGAGGAAGAATTTTTAATAAGTTGGGGTTGAGAAGCTTAATTTGGAGACGGAGTACATTTTGCAGAATCGGTATTCTTTTTTTTTCTCTCGATGTTTGTTGGGTTTGTTGCTTATGTATTTTTATTATTTTGTGAGCACACTATCTTTGATGTTTTATTGGAGTTGTTTTATGTTAAATTCGAGGACGAATTTTTAATAAGTTGGGGAGAATTTAATATCCCGTATTTTTATTTTATTATTTTAAATTATTTTTTTATATTTTTAATTTAATTTTTTTTGCATTCCGTCGAGGTTTAGGTAATTTATTAATATTATTATTAAATATTTTTATTTAATATTATTTGAGTCGTTCGTTGATTCGGTCGTAGTTCGAGTCGTGTTTGATTTGTATTATAAAATTTAATATGTTAACCATGCTTAATGTTTATTCAAAATAAATAAATAAATAAATAGATTATGTCATGCATTATTAATTTTTAGCCATACACATTGTCAATAAAAAAATAAAATAAAATAACATAACATAGAACAAATTAGGCTCATGTTTGCCTTGGCCATTAATTAAATAAATTCACATTATTCAGCCCATTCACACATGGAATTGTTTATTCCCTCCATGCTTAACCAAGTCATATTATTTAAATTGAAAACAATTGTTATTTATTCTGCAACGTTTTTCCTTAAGTATTTAGATTATTCTTTAAACCTAATTTTATTAATCTTACACTTCCATCAACCCTAGCCGTCACTTTTCTCTAGCTTTTTCTGAAGAAAAACGCTGCAATCTCTTCTCAAAAGCTTGTTGAAATTAGCCATTCTAGACTCGATTTTCTACAATTTTATAGTCTTGGATTTTACAACGGTACGTTATTCTATTCGTTAGAATCGTCGTCGTCTCACCGTATTATTTTGTTAAAAACTGTGAATGTTTTAATATGGTTGCTGTCAATGTTGTTCATATTTTATTAGTATGTTTCATGCTTGTTAGGAGATTATTCTTAATTCATTAGTTGAAGGTTACCTTAAGTTTGTTGTTCTTTTTGATTTAAAGAAGTAATTGGGTACTGTTAATCGGGTTCGTCGTTTGGTCGTGAACTCATGTGAGTTGGGTTTTGGCGACTGTTTTGATATTTAAATATTGATGGCCATTGTTTGATTTTATTGAAATTGTTTATTGTCCGGGCTAAAGTAATCATGTGGCTTGAGGTGTGGACACTGAAATCAATTGTTATTTTACTCTGAGAGTTCACTAATCCTTTGGCCATAGTTTCATAATTTATTGTTGCTTGGTTCGATCCAAACGTTGTGAACCATATTGGATTGGTTTCTGTTTGTCAATTACTTGGTTGGTCTCAATTTATTTCCATGTTTTTTTAGTCTGTTAATTGATTACATACAATTTTAGAACCAAACTTTCAAATATCAATTTGGTCGATTAAATTATTTTAAATTTAAAAATAATATTAGTATCGATTATAATTTAAATTGTTTTTGATTATTATAAAAACAATAAGTTATTTTATAATTTTTTAAATGAATAATTACTTGGATAATTGTTAATTTTTATTATTGGCTTGACGTGCCAATTTAACTAAATTTATAATTTAATTTATAATTAATTATTAAATTATTTTAGTGAGGTATTTTTCCGAAAATTATTGATTACTTTGGTTCAAGCTATTGAGTTCCATTTTGATATTTGATTAATATTTTATCAAATTATAATTATAAACTGTGGTTTATAATTCTGGTTAAATGGTTGGGTCGGGTTAGACTTGGGTCGCCCGACATGTGGGATTAGTTTGGTAGTTTTAGAAACTCGGCTAACCCCCTATTTGAGGAACTTATTTTAACTATTATTTAAATATTATTTTAGTAATATTTTCGGATTGGATTTTAAGTGCGAACTCAATAGTCTGGGTTAATGACATATTTATTTATAAAATTAAGAAAATTTCTTAAATTAGCCCCCGATTAAGTTTTTTTCTTCATTTGTGCCATGCAGACCGCAGAACACTTAAGCGGCTTGGGGTAAACCGCGGAACTGTTCCGCGGTCTGCACACGTGGCTCCACCTGGACGCAGGTGGAGCAAACCGCGGAACACTTCCGCGGTTTGCCACGTTGGACAAAGCAAACCGCGTAAGTGTTCCGCGGTTTTCTTTGCCCATGTGGCTCCTCCCTGATTGGCCAGCGAGGAGCCACGTAAGCCAGACCGCGGAACAGTTCCGCGGTTTACTCAAACCGCGGAACAGTTCCGCGGTCTGAAAGGTACTAAATGATAATTAATTATTTTTTGGGGGTAATTTGAGAAATAATTAGCAAATGAAGAATACAATGGTCATTAACTCCAATAGAATTATTATGACATTATAATTTATTTTGAGAATTGTGTTTCTCTGTGATTTTATCTGTCTTTTTATTTGTACTAGTCCTATGTGGAGTCTAGTAATCTTAGAGTTAGGGGTTGTCAGATATTAACTTATTTATTATTTTAGACCCGTCGACTACTCGTGCTTCGGAGTCTACGCAGGGTTAGCTGTTTGCCAAGTATCACGTGGATAAGCAAGCAGTGAGTTTGTAGTGCTATTTACCGCTTTATTAAGTATCGCATCATATTTTAATATTATAAATTGTTTTAAACTGTTTTTACGGATTATGGATATGGATTGAAACGAGCTGCTCGATAGGCTTGTATCGAGACTGTGTGCACCTGTAAGTACTCTGGGATCGGCAGACTAAAGTTTTGCTTACGCTGGTATATATATGACGAGGATTTGTTCCCGTCCACTCTGGGTTTATCAGTATGCTATGTCATACTTACGCTGGGATCATTTCAATACTGTTTTCCATAATCATACTATATTAGTATAAAATATTTTGATTTAAGGATTTTAAACTTAATAAATGTAAATAGTATTGCGAACTCATCTCAGTATATCTGACCCCGTTGTTTTCCCAAATTTTCCAGGTTTATGATTTGAAAGCTGTTCCACTCCGATTCTTTTGATTCCTCAGAGATTTTATATTATTTAAACTAGTTACTGTTTTCGAACTCTTAGACCACCGCAGTAGAACTAGTTTATATATTACTTTGGTTATTGTACATTGGGAGTGTCGTTTTGTCCAATTATTTATTATTGGCATGTTTACTAATTTGAATTATTTTATAATTATATTTAAGGCATGCCGTTGAACGTTTCAGATATTTAAGTTATTTATATTAGAACTGTAATATAAATTGCTAGACTTATGTTGGAGTCTCGGTTGCCCCCGAGCAGTTCCTGCAGGTTTAAATGTTTATTTGATTTCCGCGAGGCTTGTTACGGGTTTTGGTACGACCATACCCATACCCTAGCGCCGGTCACGATTCATGAAATTGGGTCGTGACAGATTAGCTTTGTATGCATTAAGTATCCATTTTAATAAGAATGTTAAGCTAATAGGACTCATTTTCTTAATAATTAAAAGTCTAAGAGTTTAATTGAAAGAGAAGTTTCAAAATAATAGAAATAAATATATCATTAAGAGTTTAATTTGCAATTGGAGAGTGTAAATTATATGAAATAAATACACATTATTTATGAGCAAGTAAAGAAGCACTCTGTCTCTTTTTATTTAAACCATCAAGATGTTTACAAAAATAATCTAAATAATGTCTTATAACTTATTAATTAATTATATTTAATTAATAGAATTTATTATCATACTTTGTTTTTCTCAAAGATTATTATCACTAGTCGTAAACCCCGCGCATTTGCGCGGAATCAAATTTAGATATAGTTTTTTAAGTGATTAAATTTTGAATAAATAATATAAATAATTTCTAAAAATTAAAATTCATAATTTATAATCTAATAAAAAAAATCTATCTAACAATCCTAATAATGAATTGTTTTAAAATATTGAATATATACGATACATTTTTTGTATTTTATTTGTTCTATTGGTATTTGTTGTTTATCTCTCCAATGACCTTCTTTTGTTTCCATGCAAATCTGTCTGCAGCCACTTTTGATAATGAAATGTGGATCAGGTACCATACTTCTCAATACTTTACGATATTCATCAAATTTTCTTGTATGATCTGGTTCTTTCGCAATTGATAATAAAATTGATGTTCCTATTCCACTGTAAAATGCGTGTCTGATTACCGCATATGCAAAACCTGCATGCTTGTTTCCTTTTTTATAAGACTGCTTTAGATTACGAAGTCCTTGCACTAATTTTCCTGAAAAAATATATTGATAGATTCCAATAATAAAAAGAGCATATTTGTTATTGGCTCTTTTATATTTTAATATCATATTATATTGATTTTGTTTAACATGACATATGAATATATATATAAAAGAAACTCAAGGTTCAAATTTTTCAAATAATTTGAATTTTGAGTTGCAATATAAAATTTGAATGACCTGTAAAAAAAATATAGGTGATTAGATTTCTTTCTATATTAAAGCTATACTTACATTAATTGAAAATTTTGTAAATCTTCTATGCTTGATTTTTTTTCATTTTTGTAGCTATTTTTCGAAGAATTTTAAAAGAAAATGTCAAATTTTTCATATTTGTTTGTATCAGTGACACCGTATCTGCAGAAAATAAAATAAAAGTATGAAATTAGTATCAGTATAATTAATGTTATAGCAATAGTGATAATAAGATTTAGTAGTACTTTAGAATATTAAAGTGTTAATTATATTTAATATTTTATCAATAAAAAAAATAAAAGTTGACCCATTAACTCATCAATTTTGATAGCTATATTAAAAAATACGGCACGTTCTTTGGTATGGGTGTTTTGAGCATCAAACCCATCTCCATTCTCGTACATACCATGAGACATTCTGCCTAAATTGTTTCTCCAAATTCTGTGTGCATTCTATATATAAGTATATCAACCCTAATTATCTGTATGCAAATAACTATGCTAACTCTAATTGAAAAAACAGAATTGAAATCTTTAAATTTAATGTTTAATTGTTACCTGAACCACATAATTGTTCTTCAATAGGTAGTTTATGCTCCATTGATGCTTTTTAGTAAAAAATAAATTGAATGACTTATTATTGAAATATTTGAACTTATATAGAGCCAGGGTTTGCGTAATAAACAAATTGGATAGACTTAACATTATGAAAGGATTAGTTGTAGAGTTTGAATGATATAAGAATTAGATGTAGAGGTTGATTTATAGAAATTTTTTAGTTATAGAGTTTGCATAAAAACGTATTAGATAGATATATAGAGTTTGTTATAGAAGATTTAGATGTACAATTTGCATATTTTAAAAATTAGATGGATATTTTTTTTAAGATTCAAAATTAATTGTTTTTTTTAATTAAATAGTTCATAAATTAATGAGAGAATGATTACGAATTTCTACCCCTATAACATAATAGTAGTAGAATGATAGATTTTCTTGAGTGAAATTCGTAATTTTGCTTTTTATTTGAGTTTAATTTATAATTTTTGATGCTTTATAAAATTGTATTTCTTAATAACATTAAAACTAATAATCATAAGAAATTATCCCAAAAACAAATATATAATAATAAAAGCCAGCACTTAATTTTGGAGAAAACACATTTAATAAATAATTGTCACGGATAAAGTTCATGAAGATCGCCTTGTTCTTTTAAAACTGATGCATAGTTATAAAAGAACTTTAATTCAATAATGTGGTTAATTTTTTTGAAAACCTTCAGCAACTTGCAATGTGATAAGACTGAAAAGTGGTATTTTGATGTTTAATGACTTAATTAGGACTATGCCATAAATTGATTGATACTAATTATGATAGTTGAATTTGAGGTAATTATAAGACCTGACTAATACTCAATTTTTATGCTTACTGATTTGCTATTTTATTCCGGTTGTGATATCTAACAATTAAAAGAAATTATCTCCTATTCAAATATAATAATATAAACCAACTCTTTATTTTGACAGAAAGCTATTTGACATATTTACAGGTCGTTAAAGAATTACTAATGCCAGAAAGCCAACTAATCAACAACAGAAAGCTATTATAATCAACAACAATATAGAATAATGCCAACTATCATAGACTTTGCCAACAATGCCAATTATTATTGTATTTATGGAATCCAGACATCACAAATAAAACATTTGTGGGATTCAGATATCACAAACAAAATTGATTGTCTTATAAAGCATCGGAACATCAAATAAGGTAATAACAATGAATGTTATCAGGACAAAAAGAAAACCAATAAAAATAATAAATCAGGACAAAAAGAAATCCAAGCAACATAATATATCTCCTTTGGACAAAACGAAATCCAATCAAATGAAATAGTAAAGGGCTCATAACCAGCAGCGTCATTCCCAAACAGTACCTCCTGAAACATTCCCATAAAAAACTTGGAATCTGATCATATAACCAAGATAAGGGATTAGATATTAATAATGGTCGTCTATACCAACAACCAAAAAACACAAATTGCATTCTTGATCACATTTATGCCAAAAGATAACTCTTTAGTTAGTGCTTAAACTAATGTAAAACAGCTTTTCCAATTTATATTAATAGTAAAAATTCATCATAATTAACATTATTAAAAACTCTACCGGTTATTCATCAACAACAAAACTATACACAAAAACCTAATTATCTTGAATAAAAAGCAAATTGAAAATTTCATATTACTAATAAACCGTAAATAACAAAAATAAATATTCTAACCTGTGCCGCTCTTATTCGAGCGCTGTCATCATCTTTTGTTTTTTACTTCTTGATTTGTAAGGAAGTTGTTCATCAAATATTTGTTCACTTTCGACTTCCTTTTCATTGTGTGCAACTTCTTTTATTACTTTACCGACATTTTCTTCATTACTTTCTAAATCATCTTCTAAATTTTCCTCGCTTTGACTTTCTGAATTTGATCCTTTGTCTGTTTCTATTGAACTTGTAATTGTCTCTTTTTCCTTCTTAATCTTCTGTTTTGTTTGGTTGATGAAAGTTGTTAAATATACAAAATACTATATGCTATATGATAAAATTAATTTAATAAAACAATATTACTTAAACAATGTGTGGTTTACCTGAATTATTTGTTGTTGCGATGGTTGATCTTGGCTTTCTTGTTCCTCCAACAAGATTCTTGTCACTCTAAAACTTTGGTATCCTTTTTTTAAATTCCATTCATTCATGTTTATTTTGAAAAGAAATCTTTTGCCGATTATTCTTTGTAATTCTTCTGGAATTTCAAAATCTTTTTGTTGTTTGTTGGACATTTTTTCCGCAATCATCCTTAGAAGCGCTTGGCGTCATTGTCGAATATTACAAACGTTGTAGTTTCTGTATTATCATTGACTTCCACTTGTAATTTGTATCTGTAGAAAGTATATTAGTGAATAATTGTATATAGTTAAATCCAGTGGCGGAGCCAGGATTCAAATATAAGAGGGGCGAAATTTAAAATAGTAAAATAAAAAAGATACGCTAAATAAAATAACACATAAAACCAATAACACACTAAGTAGAGGAGTGATATACAAAATAACACGCTAAATAATCGAGTTTTATAGCGACAAAATAACACGCTAAATAATAAAGTTTTATAGCGACAAAATAACACGCTAAATAGTGGAGTTTTATAGCAACAAAAAAACACATAAAACCAACATAATACTAAGTAGAGGAGTGGTTCTGAGACGGAAGTTGAATTCTCCGGTTTTGCTTGTTTTGAAAATATTGTAAAATATCTTCATCATCAATTGTGGCAAATATCCCCCTCTCAATGTAGCATACCATCATATCATTCATCCACTCATCTCCCATTCTGTTGCGTAAATCCGTCTTGATAATGTTCATTGCTGAAAAAGCTCTCTCAACGGATGCTGTAGCCACCGGTAGGATCAAAGCCAACTCTATCAAGCGATAAACCAAAAAAAACACTAACTGTCTACCAGTTTTAACCATCTTTATTGCAAGGCTAGCAAGATCATCACAACTAGCAAAATCAGAACTTTTGCTCACATCATGAAAATAAGTATGAAGCTCATTTTTCAAGATGCCCAAGTCAGTGGAGGAAAAATCATCGGAATATAGCTCAGCAAGACAAATCAATTTGTTCTAATCAAATCTAGCAAATGAGTTTCTAGGATCAAGACATGAAATGTACCTCAATAAGGTTGCGCTGGTTTCAGAAAACCTGTTACTCATCTCAGTAGCCAGCAAATCAATAACAGCAAGAAAAATCTCATTATGATAATGATGATAGTAGGTTACCAATTGCCCCTCACGACGAGATCGCCCCCGAATTGGTATCTGCTCTTCCATGTCAAGCACCAGAGTGCAATTTTTGTGACAAAATATAGTGACCTCTTGTAATAAAGCATCCCATCCATTCACCCGCAATTGTTGTAGCACATCTCTCAATGTTTCAATCAAGTTCATAGCAGTAATAATATTCTGATCTTTCTGTTGTAAGGCCTTTGACAAGGCATTTGTTGCACCCAACATCTTGATCATTAAATGAAGAATAAAGACAAAACGGAAATTCTCCATCTTTTCAATCAAGCTACTTGCAGTGCCCTTTTGTTCTAAAATGGGACCATCTTGATAGACTTTTTCCAAAACCCATAAGACTGAATCCCACATAGACAACAAACGGATCAATGTGACATAATGTGTACCCCAACGAGTATCACCTGGTCTAGCAAGATTGGCCTCTTGGTTCTTACCTCTCCCAGAAAAAATCTCACCATCTTCTAACTGCTGTAAGGTAATCTCATGATGATTTTTCTGCAATGCATCTCTCCTCTTGCAAGAAGCACTAACTATGTTGACAATCATACTTGTGTAGGTAAAAAAGTCACAAATAATTGGAATATTCTTCGCAACAGAAACAACTACCAGTTGTAGTTGATGGGCAAAGCAATGAACATAAAAGGCAAATGGGTTTTCTCTTTGAATAATTGCCTTCAATCCATTGAACTCTCCTCTCATATTGGATGCTCCATCATATGCTTGACCCCGTAATCTAGAAATAGATAAACCATGACGAGCAAACAACATATCCAAAACTGATTTCAAAGCAATGGAAGAAGTGTCAGTAACATGCTCAATAGCAAGAAATCTTCCAATTACTTCACCCTTCTTGTTCACAAACCTCAAAATTACTGCCATCTGTTCTTTTATTGACTTATCCCTAGCCTCGTCAATAAGTAAGGAGAAATTCCTATCTCCAAGTTCAGTGAGCATGACTAATATTGTCTGCGAGGCACAAGCATTAACCAAATCTCTTTGAACATCTGGAGATGTCATTTGATTATTCCTTGGAGCATTATCACCAACATTTCTCACTCTTTCATCCCTTTTCGCATACCATGTCATTAGCTCCAAAAAATTCCCTTGATTTGAGGAGTTAGAAGCCTCATCATGACCACGAAATGCTAGACCTTGTAAAAGAAGAAAGCGAACAACATGTAAAGACGTTGTCAAACGAATTCTATAAGCATTTTCCAATTCACGACTTTGAGTACTTAAAACATGAGAAATGCTTTGTCGTTGATTTTGAAAATCCTCACAGTGGCGTCTTGCGTCATTATGAACACTTCTTACTTGGCCAACATGTTCATTAAAAGTTTCAATTGCATGTTTCCAATTGTTAAATCCTTTATTTGTAAAAATTTCACTTCTTGAAGTAGGACAAGCAAAGAGATAACAATATAAACAATATGCCGAGTCCTTTTCCACACTATACTCTAACCAAAGAAGCTTCTTGAACCATGCTTCTTTAAAATTTCTCATGTCTTTTCCTTGTTTTTTTCTTGGAAAATTATGGCCAAGTGGTTGACATGAACCCTTTAACAAATATTCCCTCCTAACTTGATCTCTAATTGTTGAATGAAACCTTTCAATACATTTTCGATTCCCAGGATCGGCAATAAGTTCATCCGGATTAAATTCTATATGATTTTTCTTATGCTGAATATTAGTTGCTTCTGAAGATGATGGATTACTAGAATCAACATTCCTAGGCACATTTTGGTAAAAACCCAACAAAGTTCTACTTCTCTTTTTATCTAAAAATTTCACAAGAAAAATAAAAAATCAAAAACCCATCAATTCACTTAAATTTGACTCATCAAGTAATATTAACTTAGCAATTCACTTATCATATAAAATCACAACACCAAGATTCATCAATAATTAACAAATAAAAATAAAATGACAATAAAAAAACACTTACTTGTTGTAGTTAGCGGTGAGCAAAAACCGAGTCGAACCGAAAAACCGAGTCAAACCACACCGAACCGAACCAAACCGAAAGAAAAATGGTTAAAATGGAGTGGTTTGGTTTTGAATTTTCAAAAATTACAGTTTTCGGTTTCGGTTTGGTTTTAGGGTTCGGACAGCGAACCGAACCAAAAAAACCAAAATAATATAAATTGTAAAGGGTTAATTTGGTCATTTTCATAAGACACTATATATACTCTATAAATTTCAAAACCCTAACATTTCACTTAACACTGCACCGCCTCAAACCCACATCCTTACCTTCACTTTCATTTTCTATATTTTTTCTAAGTTTCTTCCTCTCACTCCATATTTCTTTATCTCTGCTTCATTTATCTCCGCCTCACTCCATCTCTTTTTTATCTCCGCCTCACTCATGCTCTTTCCTGGCATCTGTATATTCGAGATATCAGAGGAGTGAAGTTCGGCGAGTAATTAAAGATGACGATGACCAGAGATCGGAGAACAGTGGAGACCGTTCACATGTCGCCGGCAATGATGAATTGCTAATTTATGTTCTGATATTTTGAGTTTTTTTGTCATAGTTCTTAGTTTTTGAGTGATAAGCATATTTTAGTTTATGCCTTAAGAATTTGTAATTGTAGAGTATTTGGTTTGAATTATTGTTGAATCTGTAATTTTGATTTTCAGATCTGTATTCTTATTTTCGTTTTGAATTTTTTTTAAAGTTTGATGCTTCTAAAATTTCGGTTAAATGGTTTGGTTCGGTCGGTTAAAACCGAAATTTCGGTGTACTGAACCGAAAAAACCATTCACCGAAGTAGGTGGTTTGGTTTTCATTTATTAGGGGTGGTTTGGTTTTCATTTATTAGGGGTGGTTTGGTTCGGTTATGGTAAAGTGCACTCCGAACCGAACCGAACCGTGCACACCCCTAGTTGTAGTCTTGTCTATTCCATCATTTTCCATGATTATATCAATAAAAAAAACCTAAAAATACAATTTAATACAATCATTACATAATTATGTAAACAAAAGTAATTTACATAAATAAAATATAGGAAAAGAAAAACAACTTACTCGAAGGAAAATATTTGGTTTGATAAAGAAAAGAAAATAAATGGGAAATAGTTAGAGAATAGCGGAAGAATTGAAGAGTTAAAGATATTTAGGTTAGGGTTTCATAATTGATGAGTAAAATAAAAAGGTAATGCTTAAATGCTTTGATTATAAGCTGACAGTACGCATAATAACTCAAACAAGGGCCAAATGCATATCTGGCCCTTGAAATTTTCAAACAAAGCTGAAGAAAAATTAGGGACCAAACGACATGTCGTTTGGTACCTAACAAATAAGAAAAAAATTAGGGCAGCTCTGTTTGAAACAGAGCTGCCGCTTTTTGCAGAAGACAAGAGCAGGGCTCGCCCTTGCTCAGGGAGGGCGACCCAGACAGCTGGGTTACCCTCCTTAAGGTCGCCGTCCGGATCAGGGGTGGCGGCCGACCGGGCTCGACCCTCCCTGCCTCCGCCCCTGGTTAAATCAATTAAATTATTTTTTACTACCTCATGATGGGGTAAATGCAATTTTTGTCGCAATTGTCGCATCTTAACATGGCTCCTTCTTTCTTTAACTTAGAGTGACACCTATTACAGGTAACGTAGTACCATCCAAATTCGCTTTGAATCTTTTCAATTTTTGCTCGAACAGTAAAATCCCGTGGTTCCTATACAATAATAAATATATTAGTACTTAGCAGAAATTAAATTAATTTTTTCAAGTATTTATTACCTCATCTTCTGGATTGTCCATAATTTCAAGTAGTTGTTGAATGGTTTTTCGATTAATGGCCGCCTCTTCTTGTACAACTATTGTTTTGCTACTGTCGTCATCCGTAATTTGCATTACATTTGCGCTTTCGCTTGATCTTATAATATGAGAAACAATAATGTAAATTAGTATATTTTTCTATTCATGGCTTTTTAAGATGGTAGAATAACATACCTTTCAATGAAGTGATCTCTAAGCTTCTCCTCTTGGCGTCTTTGCCTAGCCCGTATGTATTTCCACATTTCCCTTTGCTCTTTCATGAATCGGCGTTGTTCCGCCTCGAAACTTTCCGGCGCTTGTGGTTGCTCTTGGAATTCGCCCTCGGGAAAAGACTCCCACACCGGAAATTGCTCACCACCTTGATCTTCACCTTGGGCGCTTGATTCCGCCACGTTTTTATCTTTCCTCCTCACACTCTCCTTTTGTGGCCTTTGGATAGGCACTTCCTCTTGCTCTTTAGTGGGCTCCTTTCTAGCAGCATGGCGAGCCACATAAGCAACCCTCTCAAAATAAGGCACAATTTTGCCATTTTTGACAAATGATGATGCCGCAAGGTGCTCCACATTTATCATTCTTGGAGTTTCTAACTTCACCTTGCTCCAATCGAAATCCTCAATCTTTCTAGCTAAAAACATCACAAACCATCCAAAACCATTCTTCTTGTTTGTCTTGTTTGTCTCCGGTGCCTTAAACAACAACTTCATGAACCGGAAAACGGAGTTCACTTGGCACCCAATATCTTCCGGATGGAGCATTGCATGAAACGCTAGCAAATCCTCCCTTGCCACTTTACTATACTCATTCCGGCCACAAAATGTGTGACCATACCATTTCATCACTACTACCCAAGCGGTATCCTTGACCTCATTGATTTTTGCCGTGTTGGAGTTGTAGGGAGTAAGATCCGTGAGCTCCTTCCAAACGGTGTCCACATCATATTCCATCCCCGAATGCCAAGTCTTGATTCCGCTATCGACCATGTTGAAATCATCTTCCATTTCCTCCCATGAGTAAGTACATTCATGCCCATTTAACCGATAAGAAAATTGATACTTGAACCCTTCGGTTAGGTGTAGTGTGGTAAAGAACTCATATGTCAAAGCTTCACTATATTCATGTGATAATTCCGCCACCTTATCCAATTGCAAAGTATCAAGATGATCCTTGACTTCCTCTCGAATTCCCAATTTGTCCATCGCGTCCCAATAAATTTGAAAAGGAGTTGCAAGCCCTTTTTTCACAAGTTGCTCAAATCGCTCGCCTTCCGCAACGGAGCGAATTTCAAAAGGTGCATTAAATCGCTTGGTGAGCGAAGCCGGCGTGTTGGAACTGAAAGTCCTTGACCCGGAGGCGGTGAGCTTTCTTGGAGCACGAGTGGTTCGAGTAGGGGGGTCTTGATGTTCCTTGGAGCTTCCATGAGATCGGGTTGGCTTCTTAGTGTTACCCATGGCTAGAGCAAGCAAAAGGGTAGTCGGAAGTGAGAAAAAATTGAAGCTTCGCCGGAGTTTAGTGGTGTTTGTAGGTGATGGAGAGTGTTTAGCTATGGTGTTCTTGAAGAGAGATGAAAAGTGTAGAGATTCTAATCTTGGAAAAGAAGTGAAGAAGAAGATGAAGTGGGAATGGACATTTATGGCAAAGAAACACACTTGCTTTTGAATTTGAAAGTTGAAAGGTGGAGATGATGCACTTCACCTATCCAAGTCAAATGCATTTCTTTTGAAAGGTGTAGATGATTCCAACTTACCCATCCATGTGAAATTTCTTGGACCAATAAGCTTAAGACCCCCAAAATTCAAAATTCCCCCCTTTTTTTTAAGTGGGGCTCGATCGAGCTCCCTCATTTAACCTTAGAGCTCGATCGAGCCCATGATGCGAAGCTCAATTGAGCTTGGAGCTGCTGAGAGCTCGATCGAGTTCTAAGTGGAAAAATGGAGCTCGATCGAGCTCCTCCTGTTTGAGACTCGAAAAATTGAATTTTTTCCGCGAAATACCTACACACCAAAAACGAAACACACCCGGCATTAACTTGAACAAAAACTAAGAAATCAAACACATAAAAACCAAGAAATCAAACACCTAAAAATTCAAAATCACAACTAAAAACATGAAATGAAAGCTAAGAAATCGAACCTCTCGAGATTGCCTCTCGAGTGCGCTTGTTTAAAGTCGAAAGCTCGACTATCACACGGTGAACTCAAGTAGGAGTAGTGAAAGAGACCTCGTCTTCCACTCGGTTAGTCAAAGGCCCAAGATACGGCTTACACCGGTGGCCATTAACCTTGAAAGTCTCACCCTTAGAATTCTCCAATTCCACCGCACTGTGACTCGCCACATTCCGGATTTTGAATGGGCCACTCCATCGAGATTTCAATTTACCCGGAAACAGCCTCAAACGTGAATTGTAAAAAAGTACAAACGAACCAACCTCTAATACCTTTTGGGAGATGTGAGCATCATGCCATCGCTTCGTTTTCTCTTTATAGAGCTTTGCGTTCTCATATGCCATGAAGCGGAATTCATCTAACTCATTCAATTGTAGCAACCGCTTTTCCCCCGCCTTCTTAAAGTCAAAGTTCAACTTCTTAATAGCCCAATACGCTCTATGCTCAAGCTCTAGAGGAAGATGACACGCCTTCCCATAAACAATACGGAATGGTGACATACCGAGTGGAGTTTTGTAGGCCGTCCTATACGCCCACAATGCATCATCCAATTTCAAAGACCAATCTTTCCGGGATCCATTCACCGTCTTCTTTAGGATTCTTTTCAATTCACGGTTCGAACCCTCAACTTGGCCACTCGTTTGGGGGTGATAAGGTGTGGCGACCCGGTGATGTACATTGTACTTCTTCATAAGAGCTTGAAATTGCCGATTGCAAAAATGCGAACCACCGTCACTAATAACCACTCTAGGAGTCCCAAACCGATTCACTAGCCGCTTAAGAAAACTCAACACCACTTTAGCATCATTAGTGGGCAAAGCCTCCACTTCTACCCATTTTGAAACATAATCCACACATACCAAAATGTATTGGTTTTTGAATGAAACCGAAAAAGGCCCCATGAAATCTATACCCCATACATCAAATATCTCCACTTCTTGAACCGAAGTCAAAGTCATCTCGTCTCTTTTTGAGATGTTGCCTACACGTTGACACCGATCACAATGGTCCATAAATTCTTTGGCATCACGAAATAAGGTTGGCCAAAAGAACCCGCTCTCAAGCACTCTAGCGGCGGTTCTCGCTGAACCATAATGTCCGGTCTCATGACACGAACTCAAAATGGGCATCATTTCCCCCAAGGCCACACATCGTCTCAACATTCCATCCCCACATATTTTAAACAAGAAAGGTTCATCCCACAAGTACCTTTTAACATCGGATAAGAATTTCTTCCTTTTGTGGGATGTCAAGTCCGGAGGCATGACTCCCGATGAGAGATAATTTGCAAAATCGGCATACCATGGTGTCTCAACTTCCCGAATCATCATAAGCGTTTCGTCCGTAAACCGCTCATTAATCTCCACACCAATAGGAATTGGTTCCGGATTCTCGAATCTCGAAAGGTGATCCGCCACCACATTCTCTGTACCTTTCTTGTCTCGGATTTCTACATCGAACTCTTGCATGAGAAGAATCCACCGAATGAGCCTTGGCTTTGCATCTTGCTTAGTGAATAGATACCGTAAAGCGGCATGATCGGTGTATATGATGCATTTCGACCCAAGCAAATATTGTCTAAACCTTTCGAGAGCAAAGACAACCGCCAACATCTCCTTTTCGGTAGTTGTATAGTTGAGTTGTGCTCCCGCCATAGTTCTACTAGCGTAGTAGATCACATGCACCCACTTGTCCTTTCTTTGCCCCAACACGCAACCCAATGCTTGGTCACTAGCATCACACATTAGCTCAAAAGGCAAACTCCAATCCGGAGATGATATAATGGGAGCGGTCACAAGTGCCTCCTTTAGCTTCTCAAAAGCATCTTGACATTCCCTTGTGAAGTCAAACGACGCATCTTTTACTAGCAAACTTGTCAAAGGTCGTGCAATAGACGAAAAATCCTTAATGAATCGCCGGTAAAAACCCGCGTGGCCCAAAAATGCCCGAACTCCTTTGACCGTAGTCGCAGCGACTAATTTTTCAATAACCGCCGTCTTTGCCCTATCCACTTCAATTCCCACCTCCGATATCCTATGCCCGAGTACAATGCCTTCATCCACCATGAAGTGGCACTTTTCCCAATTTAGCACCAAATTTGTCTCCACACATCGTGCTAAAACCCGCCTTAGATTCGCTAAACAACCATCGAACGAATCGCCAAACACTGAGAAGTCATCCATGAACACCTCCATAATATCTTCAATCATATCGTTGAAGATTGAGGTCATACATCTTTGAAATGTGGCGGGTGCGTTGCATAGTCCGAAGGGCATTCGCCGGTATGCAAAGGTACCGGAGGGGCATGTGAATGTCGTCTTCTCTTGATCTTCCGGGAGGATTAATATTTGATTGTAACCGGAGTACCCATCAAGGAAACAATAAAACTTGTGTCCCGCTACCCTTTCTAACATTTGATCGATAAATGGTAGCGGAAAATGATCTTTTCGGGTTACCTCATTGAGCTTCCGATAATCGATGCATACTCGCCAACCGGTTACCGTCCTTGTGGAGATTTGCTCTCCTTTTTCACTCTCCACCATTGTCATACCGCCCTTTTTAGGAACACATTGAATGGGACTAACCCACTCACTATCCGAAATCGGATAGATTATTCCGGCGTCGAGGAGCTTGACGATCTCTTTGTGCACTACCTCCTTCATATTCGGATTTAATCTTCGTTGCCTTTGAGCCGACTTCTTTGACTCGTCTTCGAGATTAATCTTATGCATCACAATTTGAGGACTTATTCCTCGAATGTCGGAGATTTGCCAACCCATTGCTAACACGTGCTCTTTCACTACTTGCACAACCTTCCTTTCTTGATCCTTAGAGAGCTTGTTTGAGATGATTATCGGCAAGGTCTCATTCTCCCCAACAAAGGTGTACCGGAGATTAGATGGAAGCGGCTTCATTTCAACAATAGGAGGTGCCTTGTAAGATGGTGGCGCCACACCCGTGCTCTTGCTCAATTCCTCCGGTTGAGGCTCATTTTCTTCGGTATAATCATCACTTGGCTCATCGGATTGAAACGTAACTTGAGCGACCCCAAAAGAAAAAAAAATTTCCTCAAAACTGGGGAGCTCGATCGAGCTCCTTGTGCGAAGGGTAGAGCTCGATCGAGCTTGATGTGCGAAGCCCTCCTTTGTGCAAAACTGGGAGGGCTCGATCGAGCAGATAGGAGCTCGATCGAGCTTCACTGATGAACCCTCACTTTTCTCGAAAATTTCCCCCGTTTCTTGATTCAAAGCTTCCATGTTTGCTTCAAGTTGATCCGTAACAAGTTTATCCACCAAATCAACTCTCATGCAATCCTCCTCCTCGATGGCATTCCGCATCACTCTCTTCATATCAAACTCCACACTTTCCTCATCAATTCTCAAGGTGAGCTTGCCGGCATGAACATCAATGAGAGCGCGCCCGGTGTTCATAAAAGGGCGACCAAGAATCATAGGACATTCTTTATCTACCGCATAGTCTAAGATCACAAAATCCACCGGAAAGATGAATTTATCCACTTTAACGAGTACGTCTTCCACTATCCCATACGGCTTTTTGAGAGAGTGATCGGCAAGTTGCAATACCATCGAGGTATGCTTTACCGGTTGATCACCAAACAAAGACCTAAAAAGAAACAATGGCATCAAATTAATACTTGCCCCAAGATCACACAAGCAATTTATAGCATTCATATTTCCTATAGTGCAAGGTATAGAAAAACTCCCTGGTTCTTTAAGCTTTATCGGTAAGTTGCTTTGGATTATGGAACTACAATGCTCCGTGAGCGGTATTGTCCCACCTTGCTCCCAACTACGCTTGTTCATAATTATGTATTTCAAGAATTTTTCATATTGGGGCATCTCCCGAAGTGCATCCGCCAAGCTTAGATTGATTTGCAATTTCTTGAAAATCTCAAGGAACTTGTGAAATTTTTCGTTCCCTTGAGCTTTCCTTAACCGGCTTGGGAATGGAACCGGTGGTACAAACGGTGGCGGCGGTGGTGGCCTCACATAGGGCTCTTCAACCTCGATAACCACTTCCTCACATTCCATTGGTAGTCCTTGGCTTGAGCTTGCTACATCAACAATCACTTGAGGCTCATCCTCCTCAACAACATGCTTCTTCCCATTGGCTTTCTCAAGGTTTCTCCCGCTTCGGAGCTCTACCGCCTTAACTTGCTCTCTAGGGTTGTTTTCCGTAGTGGATGGCAACCCTCCTTGAGGTCTTCCTTGAAGCGAAATCGCCATTTGAGAAATTTGAGTTTCCAAATGATGGATAGTAGAAGCTTGATTCTTCTCCCTTTGTTCCATTTTCTCTAACTTCTCTAGTACCTTGGAAAGCACATTTCCCTCATCCGTATTCTTTTGTGGTTGGAATCCCGGAGGGTGTTGAGGTCTACCACTATAGTTGTTTCCTTGCCCTTGATGGTTATGATAAGGGCCTTGATAAGGACCTTGTTGTTGGGGCCTATTTCCTCCTTGGAAACTAGGGCCCGCTTGTTGATTTACTTGCACATTGCCTTGGCCCTCTTGATTCCTCCATCCGAAGTTAGGATGGTTTCTCCACCCCGGATTATAGGTATTCGAGTAAGGATCATTCCCTTGGCGTTGACCTCCCACATAATTCACTTGTTCGCTCCAAGTTTGACCCGTGGCATAGCACTCATTACTTCCATGATTGAAATCTCCACAATGCTCACAACCTACTTGGACATACGCAACCGGAGCATTCCGTGGAGCCACTTGCTTCTTCAAGGCATCAACTTGACTTTGCAAAGAGGCATTCATAGCTTTCATTGCTTCAAACTCCTTGGATTGATCAAGCGTCATTAATGCCTTTTGAGCCGGTGGTCTTCTCCTTTCCGAGGACCAAGTGCTACTCACCATAGCCAATTTTTCAATCAACTCATTAGCCTCATCAAGCGTCTTTTGCATCAAAGAACCTCCCGCGGCCGAATCAATGGTAGATCTTGTAATCTCACCCAAACCATAATAGAATATTTGAAGCACATGCTCCCTTACAAGTCGATGATGAGGTACGTGCCTTTGGAGATCCTTGAACCTCTCCCAAGTTTCATAGAGAGATTCCCCCTCATACTGGTAATAATCAATGATGTCCTTTGTCAACTTTACGGTTCTCCCCATCGGAAAGTACTTGTGAAGGAAAGCTTGAGCAAGATCCCACCAATTGTGGATTGATGCATTAGGTAATGATCGAAGCCACAAGCTAGCCTTATCTCTTAGTGAGAATGGAAACATCCGAAGCTTGATTTGATCGGCGGTGACATTATGGAGCTTGAACGTGTCCAACACTCCCAAGAACTTGGCTATGTGTTCATTCGGATCCTCACTTGGTAACCCAAAGAATTGGCACCGATTCTCTAGAAGTTGAATCGTGCTAGGCTTGATTTCAAAAGTAGCCGCGGTGACCGGTCTTGCAAAGCACCCATAGGTAGCATTATCCACATCCGGGAGGAAGAAATCCCCTAAAGTTTGTCTTTGTGCTTGATGGCCTTGAACTTGAGGGTGATTGTCACCTTGTTGCTCTTGCCGATTTCTCTCATCGAGTGGAGGAGGCGGATGTTGCCTCACTCCATCGTCTTGAGGGTGATAATGCTCTTCCTCATAGTTATCATCCCCATGTTCCATGATAACGGGTATACGATTCTCCCTTCTCACACTTCTTTCAAATCTCCCGAGGTTGTCTTGAAACGGTTCTAGCGGAAGATTGGCCCTTCGTGTATTGTGCATACACTATAGTCGATCTCCTACACAAACAACAACAAACAAACCACGCGTAAATCCGGAAAGAAGCAAAAACAACAAAAGTGATAAAAACAGAAAATAGAGCTAACTCGACCGAACAATAACTAATTTCAATCAATCAATAAGCACTCGTCACTCCCCGGCAACGGCGCCAAAAACTTGTTGCCTAAAAGCGCAACTTGTAATAATCCGGAAGTCGGAATCGATCCCACGAGGAGTGAATCTATAGCATTGCAATTCAATTCGTTTAGCACAATAAACAATCGTATTTGAATTCAAGTATCAATTTAACAATAGCAATTAACTAAAACAAAACTTTCAATTAACAATTAATCAACAATTCTAGAAGACTAAAGCGCTTAAACAATTACGGATAACTCAATTAATAAAGGGGTTTGGAGGTCGAAACTACGCTTAGGTCATGCAATCAATGGTTCGGGTCTAGGGCTTCAACAAGTGAACCGAGCGTTCCTAAAGCATAGCTCCCGCTCTCTCGAGCCTCAAGGAGTTATAAAATCACAAACAAGCCAACTAACCAAGCCTAATCCACTCTCGTGGCACTAAACACGATTAACAAGCCAATTGGCGATTAACAATCCACTCTAAGGCTTCCTAATTTCTAACCCACTCTCATGGTGTCATTAATTAGGATCCTAATTGATCTATCCAATTAATTAACCTTCTCTCAAAGTGTTAACCAACCTAGAATCATGCTTTAGGTAGCTAATCTAAAACAAGCATTAGAGAAATCAATTAGAACAACAACAAAAATCCCAAACCCTAACCCAAATCATACATCTCTAAACTTCATTTCAACCCCCAAACAAGGGGATTTAGCCAACCATGGCTAAATCAACAAACATCAAGCAATAAGAAAAATAAGTCATTGAGAGATAGATCTAATTACCTTTGTAGAAACCCAAGCCAATAACATTCAATAAGATAATACTTCAATAATAAATGAGAATAAATCTTCAATAGAAAAACTCAAGCATTCAACAATGGAGTAATTGCAAAAATGTAGAAGATGGCTCAAAAGCCCTAGGATTTCTAAAACTAGAAGAATATTCAAAAGTACCAAATAGAATAATTTGTCTAGAATGATTCATAACCTAAAATAGAGATAAAAGGCCTTATATATGGCTCACAAAAGAGGAAATAAAGTTCCTAGTACCTAGGTGTGTTGGGCCAAATCCGGAATGGGTCCACCTTGTCTTTTAGCATGAAAAAGATCCAAATCCCATGTATCTTCAGGTGGAGCTCGATCGAGCTCCTTCATTAACCATCTCAGAGCTCGATCGAGCTCAAGGTGCGAAGGGTTTAGGCTTGTTTCGAGCAAGGCAGCTCGATCGAGCTCTCGGAGCTCGATGGAAAAATCTCCGCAGAATTGCTGACTTTAAATCTTCATAACTCCTCGTAGACACCTCCAAATGGGCTGAATCTTGAACCGTTGGAAAGCTCCGGATGTCTACTTTAACTTTCATGAAGAACACGAATTCATTTGAAGCTTCTAGCTGGTTCGAATTCATCAATTAGTGCAGCGGGGTCAGATTTTCACATGCGTTCTTGCCATCTTTTTGATCCACTACTTAGCCTTTTCTCGGATTTGTTGATTCTAACTTCATTTAGGCCCAAAAGACTCCGTGTTGCTTCATTTCACCTACAATACACACACACACACACGCAATAAGGTACCGAAATAACCGAAAAGCGTGGCAAAACAAGTGGAAGCAATACGGAAAACACCTAGAAACATAGGAGTATTTTACTCCTATCAAACCTCCTCACACTAAACCTTGCTTGTCCTCAAGCAAGAATGTATTAAAAATACAACTCACTAACAAGCTTGGCAATATTTAACAAGTATCAACAATCGTATTCCCGAATCAAGAATGAACAAATGCAAATGTCTAGCATCAACAACTATACACAATGCAAACAAATGATGAATGTAGTTGTAATGACATGTTCCAGAGACAAAGAGAATACAATTGCATTAGCCTAAGATCGATCTCAACTACTCAAGCTTTCACCATCATCTACGGGACATGCAAATATTAGGTCAAACAAAATATTGGGCAATTCATGGCAATTCAAACATAAGCATTGAACAAATGAATTAAATTCCTCACAAGATGTCACTCTATTCACACATGTGTTTAAAGCAAAGAATTGAAGCACACAAAACATGAAACTCCCATAGTTTTGCTCATAGTCCTAAACTCCACTACTTAACTCGGTGATTTGACAATTATCACATAACGTTTTGTTAGCTTCCCCTAAAACTTCTCATATTCCTCTAAAATATTTTGATGTTATTGATTCCGATGACTTTAATGATTACCCGTGGGGTGTTGATGTTTTTAAATATACTTTTGATTCTTTGTCCACTAAGGCTGTTTTTGGTCCGGGTAGTCTTAGGGAATCTAAACACATCTACAAATACTGTCTTCAAGGTTGCCCTCTTGTGTTTCTTTGTTGGTTTTATGAATGTTGTCCGAAGGTGCAAAATTCCTTTGTTCAGTTGGTTAATAAAGATTCTATTCCTCACATTTTGAAGTGGAAAGCTTTCTTTTTTCCTTTTTATATCCCAGTGGATAGAGATCTTTTTGATGAAGTTGATTCTGAGCAGGTTTCTCTCTATTTGCATTAATTTTCTGTTTAACTTTTTTATTAATAATATGTGATCACAAATGGTTAATATTAAGTTCATATTTGGTTTTAATGCTGCAAGTGAATCTGTGGTCCATTGTTCCAACATCTGCGGAATAGAGAACTCTTCCTTTAGGTGACTTTTTCAAATGTTTCAAAGGGAAGGGTGAGTCTAGTGATGGTGCTGGAACTAGCAAAGAGGTTGGGGCTGAAGATGGCTATTGTCTATTGTTACTCGTTGCGGATGATTTGGATGAAAGGAACAAATCTAGCATTTTGGCCCTATGGAAGAGAAGCTCCAACTCATTTTTGCTGGTCAGAAGAAAATCCAGTCTAAAAATTCTGAGTTTAAACGCCATATAAGTAGTCAAGTTTCCGAAGTGTTAAGTGTTGTAAAACAGTTTTGTTTAAAGATTAATTTAGATGTTGCTTCTAAAAAGGTAATGTATTTTCATTCAATTTATAATTTTCTTTTTATATTTTCTATTTATTTTAAGAAATAATTTTATTAATCAGTGTTCATTGTTTTATTATTCTTATTTATATCTAGGTTGATGGTTTTTGCACTTCGAAGAAAGATGCTACCTCCTCTCATGACGATAACGGTAGTGATAGTGATGAGAAGTACGTTACTGGTAAAAAAACCTGTCTCTAAAGATCCTACCGACTTAGCTAAGTTTTCCTCTCACGATTCTGAGCCTATTTTGAAGGTTTACTTATATTCAAGTTTCTGTTATTTCAGTTTATGTTTTTTGAATTGAATGCTAACTATATATAAACTAAATATGAACCATATTTTATTTATCAGGTTTCCAGCAAAAACCAGCAATAATCTTCGAGCATGTAGATTTCTAGGGTTGTAAAAGAACGAAAAACAGATTTTGCTGCTGAGGATAATTCTAAAAAAGATAGCTTTAATGCTAGTTTTACTGGAGTTGAGCAAGGCGTTGAGGATTCTGTCAACCGATCAAATTTTACACCGGAGAAAGAATATGATGACAAGTTTGTGTCTGTAAATGCAAATATTGAGGATAACGCTCCGATGACATGCCATTGAGCAAAAAAGCTGCAAATGAAGATGTGGCTGATGAGAAGGCTGCTAATGAAGTTTCTGTTGATGGTGATGGCGATGGTTCTTCATCGGATGCCACAATTTAAGAGAAGGCTGGTGACATTTCAAGTGCCTATTTTGAGAATGCTACAACTTATGGTGTTGCGGATTCCGCAAATGCAAATATTAAGGATAAGCGCTCCGATGACAAGCCATTGAATGAAAACACTGCAAATAAATATGCCGCTGATGTGAAGTCTGCTAATGAAGGGGCTATTGATGGGGATGGAGATGGTTTTTTATTTGAGGTCACGATTTCTTAGAAGATTGATCGTAAAGTTGATGACATTAAAACTGTCAATATTGAGAATGCTGCAATTGATGGTGTTGCTGATTATGCAGATTTTGTTTTTCCTACGGATGTTGGGTGTCACGACCCATTTTCATGAATCGCGACCGGCGCTAGGGTATGGGTAATGTAGTACCAAAACCCGTAGCTAGCCTTTCAATTAACAATATAAACACATAAACCTGCAGAAAACCAATGCTCGGGGGCAACCGAGACTTCAGCCTAAATCTAGCAGTTATAATATTCAACACTTAATATAACCTGCTTATCCAATTCGAAATCTAAAATAGATTTATCATAAACCAATGTAAATAATATAACATGCCCAAGCAATATAACCAGTCGAACCAATCCGACAAAATATATATTAATAACAAAGACGTCTAGTTACTACTGCGGTCTAAGAATAAAACAGTTTTACAGTTTTATTAAAATAAAAGGAACCTCCGAGGAAAAGTAAATGCGGAGATCACCAGACTCTCTCAGATCATAACCCTGGGGAAAATTGGGAAAACAACGGGGTCAGATATACTGAGATGAGTTCATACCACTATTTACATTTATTAAGTGGAAAACCTTTAAAACGTTTAAAACATTTAATAACGATATTACAGATAATAGTTGGAACCCTAATCCACAATTCTAAATAATAATCATAATCCAATAGGTCTGGTCCCGAGAGCTGAGCTACACCGAGTTACTCTACCTGGTCCCGAGAGCTATGCTCACACCGAGTTACCACATTTCCATATATACCTTACCCAGATCAATACCGGTGCGCACGCAGTCCTAATGATGCCCATTAGGTAGCACGTTCCAACTAAGAGCCATAATATAAAAACAGTTCGAAATATACGTACAGTATATATATTTAATATTAAAATAACAATTTACTTAATAAAGCGGTAAATAGTAAATATAAACTCACTGCTTGCTAATCCGCGTGAAATACCGGCAAGCAACTAACTCTGGTTCGCCTCTGAAGCACGAACAGTAGACGAGTCTAGACAAATAAAATAATTATTAAAATCAGACCCTAACTCTAAAGAGTACTAGACACCACATAAGACTAGCACAATAAACACGTCGTAAATAAACAATCCAAAGCACACACAAATACAACCAAAAGGTAATAAAGCCCAATTAATATAAGTCTATTGAGTTCCCGCTTAAAATCCAATTTATAAATATTATTTAATAACTTTAAATAGTAATAAATTTTCAATTAGTGTGTTAGCCGAGCTACCAATAAACTACCAAGCTGACCACACTTGTCGGGTGACCCAAGTCTAACCCAACTCAAAACGTTTATCAAATATAAACCCGAGTTTATATTTATAAAATAAATCCATAAAATAATAGCCATTTTAAAAGCGGAACTCAATAACTTCAATTCTAAGTAACCCAAGTTACAAATCAAAAACTTAATCATTTTAAGTTAATAAAAGTTTAGGGACTAAATCGTACTTTTGCCAATTAAACCAAATTTAAATTAATTGCTTTTGTTTATAAATAAAACCAACTATAAAGTTATCAACCAAAAATCCACTTAATTAAGTTATAAAATAAGTTCAGGGGCTAAATTGTAATTTAACCAAATTTTGACAAAACGATAATCGAAGGCAAATATAATTACCCGAGTAATTATATTAACTTAATTTATAATTAAATATCGCTAACAACATATTAATTGTAAATCGAAACGAATTCTAATTCATTAAGTAAAGTTAAACTTAAGGGATTAATTTGTTTTGATAAAAAAAATAACATGATTGAAATGGCACAAAAGCCATCCCTAACCATTTGAATTAGAAATCATCCCCGCCTAAGCTTATGAACACAGCAACTCCATTTTCTTTTATTCACCGATTTATAACTTATATTACAATTCATACTTAGCTAATTAAACAACTCAGAGGCATGATCTTAAGCCAACAACAACCCTTTAATCAACACTAAACAAAGTCGTAAACCCCATCTCAGTAACATGAAAAACAGATTTGGGATTTATGAAAAAAGAACGATCGGAATTTGATGGAACAACTTAACCCGCAAGCCAAAACTATTTAACACTAAACATACCAAGGTTTATCAATCATGAATGAAGCAAAAACAAAGCCAAAAGAATAAGAAGGCATACGGCAGAAACAAAAAAACTAAAACAGAAATTATAAAGCTTTAAAACGTAAACCGTACGGCGATTGAAACGAGATCGACGGCGTACCGTTCAGCAAAATTGAGGTAGGGAAACGTAGATACGTGAGTCTAGATCGTCTGGAATCAAACGGTTCTGATTTCGATCTAGAAACGAGAGAGAACGATCAAAAACACAGAGATGTCGATTAAGGCAAAAATCTGGAAATTGATGAACAAAGGAGCTTACCCGAGCAGCAACTTTGGAGGATGATTACAGCTACGTTTCTCAGCGAAAGAACGAAAGAAAAGTGGCTAGGGCTACCTTGCAGCGTGATCTAGGTTTTATATGAAGAAACCGATTTGAAATAACGTAGGGAAGTGAGCCGTAAACGAGTTCGAAGACGGCTGGGCGAAGGGGTCCAAGAACTGTTATGATTCACGAACGGGAATGGCCATAAATGGCCTGATCCCGTTCGAGAAAGGGCCTGGTCTCGAACGAGACCAGGCCTGCAATTGGATTCTCGTTCGAGAATCCTTGGATTCTCGAACGAGAATCACAAATAATTTCTCAGGTCTCGGTTGAGACCTGAGTTAACCAGAAGTGGTTCAACCACAACGGTTGAACCACAAACCAAGAAGAATTATTATTTTTTTTTTAAAACCGAACCAAGATGAATCGAACCACGAAAATCTACGAAACTTCAAATACCCCTCAAAACACATCCGGAACCACGTCGGAAAATAACGAAATAAATTCAAAATTTTACGGGATATTACATTCTCCCCAACTAATTAAAAATTCGTCCTCGAATTTAACACGGTAAGTAAAACACAACAGAACAACACGTAACACAAGTAAAAACTATAAAAGTCATAGAAAACAAACTATTGTACCTCACGGAAATAGAAAAGGATAGCGATTCCGCATATCCAACTCGGTCTCCCAAGTACACTCCTCTACAGAATGATTGCGCCAGAGAACTTTGACCATCAGAATCTCCTTGTTCCGCAATTTACGCACCTGCGTATCAACAATCTCAACTGGCTGTTCCTCATAGGACAGCTCCTGGTCAATCTCAACACTCTGAGGCACAATCACGTGCGAAGGATCAGTAACGCACTTTCTCAACATAGAAACGTGAAACACCGGATGTACCAACGACATGTCTGGCGGTAGAACCAGACGATAAGCCACCGCTCCAATCCTCTCTGAAATCTCATAAGGACCGATATACCTCGGTGCCAGCTTTCCCTTGACACCAAAACGAACCACGCCTTTCATAGGCGAAACCCGAAGAAATACGAAATCACCAACCTGGAACTCAATGTCTTTCCTCTTCGGATCAACATAACTCTTATGCCGACTAAAAGCAGTCTCTAACCTCCGCTTAATCAACGTACCTTCTCAGAGGTAATCTGAATAATCTCCGCTCCCGAGAGTTTACGCTCTCCGACCTCCTCCCAACAGATAGGAGATCTACACTTGCGCCCGTACAAAGCCTCATACGGCGCCATCTCGATACTCGCGTGGTAACTGTTGTTATAAGAAAACTCAATCAACGGCAAATGAGTATCCCAGCTACCCTGAAAATCGAGAACACACATCCTGAGCATATCCTCCAACGTCTGAATAGTCCTCTCAGACTGACCGTCAGTCTGAGGATGAAAAGCTGTACTGAAATCCAATCGAGAACCCAAGGATTCCTGTAACGCTTTCCAGAATCTCGAAGTAAACACAGAACCTCTGTCTGAAACAATGGAAACCGGTACCCATGCAAACTGACAATCCTGTCGATGTACAACTGAGCCAACCTCGAAGCAGAATACGAAACCTTAATTGGAAGGAAATGAGCTGACTTGGTCATACGGTCAACTATAACCCAAATGGAATCGTATCCCTGTCGAGTACGTGGTAAACCAACCACAAAATCCATAGCAATCCGCTCCCACTTCCACTCTGGAATAGGTAGTGGTTGCAGATAACCAAAAGGTCTCTGATGTTCCAGCTTCACCTGCTGGCAAGTCAGACACCTAGAAACATACTCAGCGACATCCTTCTTCATTTCGCTCCACCAGTACGTACCCTTAAGATCATGGTACATCTTAGTAGAACCCGGATGAACACTATAAGCAGACTTGTGCGCTTCTTCCAGAATCTGGTCCCTCAAACCATCTGAATCCGGAACACACAATCTCGAACCATGTCTCAGAACACCATCCACAAAAGTAAATTCAGGATTTCCATCCTGCTGAACCTCCTCAATAATCCGTTTCAACTGTGAATCCTCAGCTTGTAAAGCTTTGATCCGATCAATCAAAACGGGTTGCACTTGCAACTGTGCTAACAAACAACCAGTCTGAGAAATCTGAAATCCATAGCCTGAAGCTATCAAACTGTGCCACTCTCTAACCATGGGTCTACGCCCAACCTCAGAAATATGAGCCAAGCTGCCTGAAGACTCGCGACTCAACGCATCGGCTACCACATTAGCCTTACCAGGATGGTACTGAATAGTACAGTCGTAGTCTTTCAGCAACTCTAACCACCTCCTCTGTCTCAAGTTCAACTCTCTCTGATCAAAGATATATTTCAGACTCTTATGATCAGTGAAAATCTCACAAGTAGCACCATACAAATAATGTCTCCAGATTTTCAACGCAAAAACCACAGCTGCCAACTCTAAATCATGAGTAGGGTAATTCACCTCATGCTTCTTCAACTGTCTGGAAGCATAGGCAATCACCTGTCCATGTTGCATCAGAACGCAACCCAAACCAATCCGAGACGCATCACAATACACTGTGAAACCATCAATGCCAGAAGGCAATGCCAAAACCGGAGCTGTAGTCAAAATCTCCTTGAGCTTCTCAAAGCTCGCCTCGCACTTGTCAGTCTACTCAAACTTGACACCCTTCTGTGTCAGTTTAGTCAAAGGTACAGATATTCTGGAGAAATCTTGCACGAACCGACGATAGTAGCCAGCTAAATCCAGAAAACTTCTGATCTCGGTAACTGACCTTGGCCTTTGCCAATCCATGACCGCCTCAATCTTCTTCGGATCAACCTTGATCCCATCTTTCGACACCACGTGTCCTAGAAAGGTAACCTGATCCAACCAGAATTCACATTTTGAGAACTTAGCGTACAACTGATGCTCACGCAACGTCTGTAGTATAGTCCTCAAATGGTAAGCATGCTCCTCCTCACTCCGAGAATAGATCAAAATGTCATCAATGAAGACGATAACAAATTGATCCAAAAACGGCTTGAACACTCTGTTCATCATATCCATAAACGCTGCTGGTGCGTTCGTCAGACCAAAGGACATAACTAGAAACTCAAAATGTCCATAACGAGTCCGAAAAGCAGTCTTAGGCACATCTGCATCACGGATCCGTAGCTGATGATATCCAGACCTCAAATCAATCTTGGAAAAACACTTCGCACCCTGCAACTGGTCAAACAGATCATCGATGCGAGGAAGAGGATATCTGTTCTTGACAGTAGCCTTATTCAACTGTCTGTAGTCGATACACAGCCGAAAGGAACCGTCTTTCTTCTTTACAAACAGAACTGGAGCACCCCACGGAGAAGTACTCGGTCTGATGAACCCGCTATCCAACAACTCTTGTAACTGGTCCTTCAACTCCTTCAGCTCTGCAGGAGCCATCCGATACGGCGGTATCGAAATCGGAGCTGTACCAGAAACCACATCAATGCAAAACTCAATATCACGATCAGGTGGTAACCCAGGCAATTCCTCTGGAAACACATCAGTGAACTCATTCACTATCGGAACACTATGCATATCACCACTACTAGTCTCCAAATCACGAACCACAGCAAGAAAACCCTGGCAACCCTTGCCTAACATCCGCTTCGCCTTGATGGCGGAAATCAGATTCTTAGGTGTCTCTGCCTTTTCTCCCTGAAAGGAAAAAGGTAGATCACCTGGAATCCTGAACTCGACTGACTACCCTCGACAGTCAAAAGAAGCATAATGGCGTGACAACCAGTCCATCCCCAAGATAACATCAAAAGAAAGAACGTCAAGTACAATCAAATCAGCACATAATTCTCTACCCTGAATAACCACAGGACAAGAAGGATAGACGACGTCCACTACTACACCTTCAGACATAGGTGTAGACACAGCTAGAGGTTCACTCAAAACAGATGGTGCTCTACCCAATTTCCCAGCAAAACAAGTAGAAACAAACGAATGGGTCGCACCCGCATCAAATAATACCAAAGCATCAGTAAAAGAAATCGGGATGGTACCTTGCACCACAGCGTTTGATGCACGCGCATCCTGAGGAGTAAGTGCGAACACTCTGGCCTGACCCTGCGGCTGCTGCTGCGAACTCTGTCCAGTACCATAACCGTTGGAACCTCTACCGCCGTTACCACGGCCACCAAAACCTCTGCCACCAGAACCACGGCCCCGCTGGCCACCAAAAGATGCTGCAGGTTGGGAGTACCCTACAGACTGTGTAAACGCAGGTCTCTGCTGCTGATAAGACGACTGCGCCACACTGGAGTTAGACATCTGCTGCCCAGATGTCGGACACTCCCTAGAAAAATGACCCGGCTGGCCACAAGTAAAACAACCTCCAGGAGCTAACTGACACTGACCATAGTGCCTGCGTCTGCAATTCTGGCAGAACGGAATGTTCGATCCGCCAGTGTACCCGCGTCCTGAACCACGGTTGCTCCCACTGCTACTGGAACTGTACGGAGCACTCCTGGCACTATGCCTCCCTTTGTTGTGAGTCCGTCGACTCCCCCTGTTGGCCTGAGAAGAGCCACTGTAGTAGTTCCCACTACCATGCTGCACTGGGGCCTGCTGCCCCCCACTAGGAACGTCACTCTTTCCCTTCTGATTCTTGAAAGGGTCAGAGATCGTCCCAAACTGAACCATCGAATTCTCCATCCGCCGCGCACTATCCACTAACCGAGCAAACTCCATGTTTGTCCCTATCAGCAAAGGAAGAAACTCCGAGCCTAAACCCCTAACATAACGGTCGTTCACTCGCTCTTGATCACCCTGTAGATCTGTAGCAAACCGCCCCAAACGTACAAACTCAGTAGTGTAGTCTGTCACCGATCTATCCCCCTTCTTCAAAGTGAGCAGCTTTTCTCTGAAACTCTCAGTAACAGAGAAGGGTAGATAGTAACCTCTGAAGCTGATCACAAAATCCGCCCAAGACAAAGTATCCATAACTGGCCTGATGTTATCACGATACCAGTCCTTAGCTGGACCCTTCAGCGACATCTCCACAAGCATCACTGATTGACGATCAGAAGCTTGAATCCTCTGACTGTTGTACTCAAATTCCTCCAAAAAGTCAAGAGCATCCCCAGTACTATCAAAAGAAGTCGGATTCAACTTCAGGTAGGTCATCACCAACTCTCTGTCTGTTGGAATATGACCGACACCAGCAAGTCCACCAATGCCAGCTACAGCACCAACCTGAGGTTGCTGTTGCTACGCTAACTGACCCAGTATATTACACTGATTCTGCAGTAGAGCCTGATTGTTCTGCATCTCGACAACGCCAGCCAAGAAAGTAGTGAAGTCGAACGCTTGCATATTTGGTGCTTGTTGCACCTCTGGTGCCTGCTGCACATTCGGTGCCTGAACACCTGCTGCACCGCGTCCTCTAGCTCCACCTCTACCAGCACCAGCTCCCCTGCCTCTACCAGCACCTCTACCTCTGCCAGCACCTCCACCTCGACCACGTCCAGCATTAGCCTGAACTGGTGGTACGTTCTGATCGACTTCCATGGAAATCGCATCATCAGCCACAGCTTCTTGCTCTGCCGCATCACGAGCACGAGTACGAATAACGTTGTCCATATCCTAAGATTGAACAACAACAATTTAAATAACAGGTATTTCATACCCAAGTATGAACAAAACAAGCAACATATGGGAGTTCCCAAGAAATCAACAGAAATAAAATGTTCACCCAAGTGAAATAAAATTAACATTTAACAACATCAAATCAACATACAATGACTGACTCGACGCAATCCTATTGGTGTAGGCAGAATGTTTTAAAATCAAAAGATGACGTTTTTAAAGACATGACAGAATCCTATATCCGCAGTAGTTCCTAAGACATAACCATACTTAACAGAGTAAACACATAGCAAGCAATTGGCCTTGGTTTGAAACCAAAGCTCTGATACCAAGTTTGTCACGACCCATTTTCATGAATCGCGACCGGCGCTAGGGTATGGGTAATGTAGTACCAAAACCCGTAGCTAGCCTTTCAATTAACAATATAAACACATAAACCTGCAGAAAACCAATGCTCGGGGGCAACCGAGACTTCAGCCTAAATCTAGCAGTTATAATATTCAACACTTAATATAACCTGCTTATCCAATTCGAAATCTAAAATAGATTTATCATAAACCAATGTAAATAATATAACATGCCCAAGCAATATAACCAGTCGAACCAATCCGACAAAATATATATTAATAACAAAGACGTCTAGTTACTACTGCGGTCTAAGAATAAAACAGTTTTACAGTTTTATTAAAATAAAAGGAACCTCCGAGGAAAAGTAAATGCGGAGATCACCAGACTCTCTCAGATCATAACCCTGGGGAAAATTGGGAAAACAACGGGGTCAGATATACTGAGATGAGTTCATACCACTATTTACATTTATTAAGTGGAAAACCTTTAAAACGTTTAAAACATTTAATAACGATATTACAGATAATAGTTGGAACCCTAATCCACAATTCTAAATAATAATCATAATCCAATAGGTCTGGTCCCGAGAGCTGAGCTACACCGAGTTACCACTGACCACACTTATACCAGAGTCCCGAGAGCTGAGCTACACCGAGTTACTCTACCTGGTCCCGAGAGCTATGCTCACACCGAGTTACCACATTTCCATATATACCTTACCCAGATCAATACCGGTGCGCACGCAGTCCTAATGATGCCCATTAGGTAGCACGTTCCAACTAAGAGCCATAATATAAAAACAGTTCGAAATATACGTACAGTATATATATTTAATATTAAAATAACAATTTACTTAATAAAGCGGTAAATAGTAAATATAAACTCACTGCTTGCTAATCCGCGTGAAATACCGGCAAGCAACTAACTCTGGTTCGCCTCTGAAGCACGAACAGTAGACGAGTCTAGACAAATAAAATAATTATTAAAATCAGACCCTAACTCTAAAGAGTACTAGACACCACATAAGACTAGCACAATAAACACGTCGTAAATAAACAATCCAAAGCACACACAAATACAACCAAAAGGTAATAAAGCCCAATTAATATAAGTCTATTGAGTTCCCGCTTAAAATCCAATTTATAAATATTATTTAATAACTTTAAATAGTAATAAATTTTCAATTAGTGTGTTAGCCGAGCTACCAATAAACTACCAAGCTGACCACACTTGTCGGGTGACCCAAGTCTAACCCAACTCAAAACGTTTATCAAATATAAACCCGAGTTTATATTTATAAAATAAATCCATAAAATAATAGCCATTTTAAAAGCGGAACTCAATAACTTCAATTCTAAGTAACCCAAGTTACAAATCAAAAACTTAATCATTTTAAGTTAATAAAAGTTTAGGGACTAAATCGTACTTTTGCCAATTAAACCAAATTTAAATTAATTGCTTTTGTTTATAAATAAAACCAACTATAAAGTTATCAACCAAAAATCCACTTAATTAAGTTATAAAATAAGTTCAGGGGCTAAATTGTAATTTAACCAAATTTTGACAAAACGATAATCGAAGGCAAATATAATTACCCGAGTAATTATATTAACTTAATTTATAATTAAATATCGCTAACAACATATTAATTGTAAATCGAAACGAATTCTAATTCATTAAGTAAAGTTAAACTTAAGGGATTAATTTGTTTTGATAAAAAAAAATAACATGATTGAAATGGCACAAAAGCCATCCCTAACCATTTGAATTAGAAATCATCCCCGCCTAAGCTTATGAACACAGCAACTCCATTTTCTTTTATTCACCGATTTATAACTTATATTACAATTCATACTTAGCTAATTAAACAACTCAGAGGCATGATCTAAAGCCAACAACAACCCTTTAATCAACACTAAACAAAGTCGTAAACCCCATCTCAGTAACATGAAAAACAGATTTGGGATTTATGAAAAAAGAACGATCGGAATTTGATGGAACAACTTAACCCGCAAGCCAAAACTATTTAACACTAAACATACCAAGGTTTATCAATCATGAATGAAGCAAAAACAAAGCCAACAGAATAAGAAGGCATACGGCAGAAACAAAAAAACTAAAACAGAAATTATAAAGCTTTAAAACGTAAACCGTACGGCGATTGAAACGAGATCAACGGCGTACCGTTCAGCAAAATTGAGGTAGGGAAACGTAGATACGTGAGTCTAGATCGTCTGGAATCAAACGGTTCTGATTTCGATCTAGAAACGAGAGAGAACGATCAAAAACACAGAGATGTCGATTAAGGCAAAAATCTGGAAATTGATGAACAAAGGAGCTTACCCGAGCAGCAACTTTGGAGGATGATTACAGCTACGTTTCTCAGCGAAAGAACGAAAGAAAAGTGGCTAGGGCTACCTTGCAGCGTGATCTAGGTTTTATATGAAGAAACCGATTTGAAATAACGTAGGGAAGTGAGCCGTAAACGAGTTCGAAGACGGCTGGGCGAAGGGGTCCAAGAACTGTTATGATTCACGAACGGGAATGGCCATAAATGGCCTGATCCCGTTCGAGAAAGGGCCTGGTCTCGAACGAGACCAGGCCTGCAATTGGATTCTCGTTCGAGAATCCTTGGATTCTCGAACGAGAATCACAAATAATTTCTCAGGTCTCGGTTGAGACCTGAGTTAACCAGAAGTGGTTCAACCACAACGGTTGAACCACAAACCAAGAAGAATTATTATTTTTTTTTTAAAACCGAACCAAGATGAATCGAACCACGAAAATCTACGAAACTTCAAATACCCCTCAAAACACATCCGGAACCACGTCGGAAAATAACGAAATAAATTCAAAATTTTACGGGATATTACATTCTCCCCAACTAATTAAAAATTCGTCCTCGAATTTAACACGGTAAGTAAAACACAACAGAACAACACGTAACACAAGTAAAAACTATAAAAGTCATAGAAAACAAACTATTGTACCTCACGGAAATAGAAAAGGATAGCGATTCCGCATATCCAACTCGGTCTCCCAAGTACACTCCTCTACAGAATGATTGCGCCAGAGAACTTTGACCATCAGAATCTCCTTGTTCCGCAATTTACGCACCTGCGTATCAACAATCTCAACTGGCTGTTCCTCATAGGACAGCTCCTGGTCAATCTCAACACTCTGAGGCACAATCACGTGCGAAGGATCAGTAACGCACTTTCTCAACATAGAAACGTGAAACACCGGATGTACCAACGACATGTCTGGCGGTAGAACCAGACGATAAGCCACCGCTCCAATCCTCTCTGAAATCTCATAAGGACCGATATACCTCGGTGCCAGCTTTCCCTTGACACCAAAACGAACCACGCCTTTCATAGGCGAAACCCGAAGAAATACGAAATCACCAACCTGGAACTCAATGTCTTTCCTCTTCGGATCAACATAACTCTTATGCCGACTAAAAGCAGTCTCTAACCTCCGCTTAATCAACGTACCTTCTCAGAGGTAATCTGAATAATCTCCGCTCCCGAGAGTTTACGCTCTCCGACCTCCTCCCAACAGATAGGAGATCTACACTTGCGCCCGTACAAAGCCTCATACGGCGCCATCTCGATACTCGCGTGGTAACTGTTGTTATAAGAAAACTCAATCAACGGCAAATGAGTATCCCAGCTACCCTGAAAATCGAGAACACACATCCTGAGCATATCCTCCAACGTCTGAATAGTCCTCTCAGACTGACCGTCAGTCTGAGGATGAAAAGCTGTACTGAAATCCAATCGAGAACCCAAGGATTCCTGTAACGCTTTCCAGAATCTCGAAGTAAACACAGAACCTCTGTCTGAAACAATGGAAACCGGTACCCATGCAAACTGACAATCCTGTCGATGTACAACTGAGCCAACCTCGAAGCAGAATACGAAACCTTAATTGGAAGGAAATGAGCTGACTTGGTCATACGGTCAACTATAACCCAAATGGAATCGTATCCCTGTCGAGTACGTGGTAAACCAACCACAAAATCCATAGCAATCCGCTCCCACTTCCACTCTGGAATAGGTAGTGGTTGCAGATAACCAAAAGGTCTCTGATGTTCCAGCTTCACCTGCTGGCAAGTCAGACACCTAGAAACATACTCAGCGACATCCTTCTTCATTCCGCTCCACCAGTACGTACCCTTAAGATCATGGTACATCTTAGTAGAACCCGGATGAACACTATAAGCAGACTTGTGCGCTTCTTCCAGAATCTGGTCCCTCAAACCATCTGAATCCGGAACACACAATCTCGAACCATGTCTCAGAACACCATCCACAAAAGTAAATTCAGGATTTCCATCCTGCTGAACCTCCTCAATAATCCGTTTCAATTGTGAATCCTCAGCTTGTAAAGCTTTGATCCGATCAATCAAAACGGGTTGCACTTGCAACTGTGCTAACAAACAACCAGTCTGAGAAATCTGAAATCCATAGCCTGAAGCTATCAAACTGTGCCACTCTCTAACCATGGGTCTACGCCCAACCTCAGAAATATGAGCCAAGCTGCCTGAAGACTCGCGACTCAACGCATCGGCTACCACATTAGCCTTACCAGGATGGTACTGAATAGTACAGTCGTAGTCTTTCAGCAACTCTAACCACCTCCTCTGTCTCAAGTTCAACTCTCTCTGATCAAAGATATATTTCAGACTCTTATGATCAGTGAAAATCTCACAAGTAGCACCATACAAATAATGTCTCCAGATTTTCAACGCAAAAACCACAGCTGCCAACTCTAAATCATGAGTAGGGTAATTCACCTCATGCTTCTTCAACTGTCTGGAAGCATAGGCAATCACCTGTCCATGTTGCATCAGAACGCAACCCAAACCAATCCGAGACGCATCACAATACACTGTGAAACCATCAATGCCAGAAGGCAATGCCAAAACCGGAGCTGTAGTCAAAATCTCCTTGAGCTTCTCAAAGCTCGCCTCGCACTTGTCAGTCTACTCAAACTTGACATCCTTCTGTGTCAGTTTAGTCAAAGGTACAGATATTCTGGAGAAATCTTGCACGAACCGACGATAGTAGCCAGCTAAATCCAGAAAACTTCTGATCTCGGTAACTGACCTTGGCCTTTGCCAATCCATGACCGCCTCAATCTTCTTCGGATCAACCTTGATCCCATCTTTCGACACCACGTGTCCTAGAAAGGTAACCTGATCCAACCAGAATTCACATTTTGAGAACTTAGCGTACAACTGATGCTCACGCAACGTCTGTAGTATAGTCCTCAAATGGTAAGCATGCTCCTCCTCACTCCGAGAATAGATCAAAATGTCATCAATGAAGACGATAACAAATTGATCCAAAAACGGCTTGAACACTCTGTTCATCATATCCATAAACGCTGCTGGTGCGTTCGTCAGACCAAAGGACATAACTAGAAACTCAAAATGTCCATAACGAGTCCGAAAAGCAGTCTTAGGCACATCTGCATCACGGATCCGTAGCTGATGATATCCAGACCTCAAATCAATCTTGGAAAAACACTTCGCACCCTGCAACTGGTCAAACAGATCATCGATGCGAGGAAGAGGATATCTGTTCTTGACAGTAGCCTTATTCAACTGTCTGTAGTCGATACACAGCCGAAAGGAACCGTCTTTCTTCTTTACAAACAGAACTGGAGCACCCCACGGAGAAGTACTCGGTCTGATGAACCCGCTATCCAACAACTCTTGTAACTGGTCCTTCAACTCCTTCAGCTCTGCAGGAGCCATCCGATACGGCGGTATCGAAATCGGAGCTGTACCAGAAACCACATCAATGCAAAACTCAATATCACGATCAGGTGGTAACCCAGGCAATTCCTCTGGAAACACATCAGTGAACTCATTCACTATCGGAACACTATGCATATCACCACTACTAGTCTCCAAATCACGAACCACAGCAAGAAAACCCTGGCAACCCTTGCCTAACATCCGCTTCGCCTTGATGGCGGAAATCAGATTCTTAGGTGTCTCTGCCTTTTCTCCCTGAAAGGAAAAAGGTAGATCACCTGGAATCCTGAACTCGACTGACTACCCTCGACAGTCAAAAGAAGCATAATGGCGTGACAACCAGTCCATCCCCAAGATAACATCAAAAGAAAGAACGTCAAGTACAATCAAATCAGCACATAATTCTCTACCCTGAATAACCACAGGACAAGAAGGATAGACGACGTCCACTACTACACCTTCAGACATAGGTGTAGACACAGCTAGAGGTTCACTCAAAACAGATGGTGCTCTACCCAATTTCCCAGCAAAACAAGTAGAAACAAACGAATGGGTCGCACCCGCATCAAATAATACCAAAGCATCAGTAAAAGAAATCGGGATGGTACCTTGCACCACAGCGTTTGATGCACGCGCATCCTGAGGAGTAAGTGCGAACACTCTGGCCTGACCCTGCGGCTGCTGCTGCGAACTCTGTCCAGTACCATAACCGTTGGAACCTCTACCGCCGTTACCACGGCCACCAAAACCTCTGCCACCAGAACCACGGCCCCGCTGGCCACCAAAAGATGCTGCAGGTTGGGAGTACCCTACAGACTGTGTAAACGCAGGTCTCTGCTGCTGATAAGACGACTGCGCCACACTGGAGTTAGACATCTGCTGCCCAGATGTCGGACACTCCCTAGAAAAATGACCCGGCTGGCCACAAGTAAAACAACCTCCAGGAGCTAACTGACACTGACCATAGTGCCTGCGTCTGCAATTCTGGCAGAACGGAATGTTCGATCCGCCAGTGTACCCGCGTCCTGAACCACGGTTGCTCCCACTGCTACTGGAACTGTACGGAGCACTCCTGGCACTATGCCTCCCTTTGTTGTGAGTCCGTCGACTCCCCCTGTTGGCCTGAGAAGAGCCACTGTAGTAGTTCCCACTACCATGCTGCACTGGGGCCTGCTGCCCCCCACTAGGAACGTCACTCTTTCCCTTCTGATTCTTGAAAGGGTCAGAGATCGTCCCAAACTGAACCATCGAATTCTCCATCCGCCGCGCACTATCCACTAACCGAGCAAACTCCATGTTTGTCCCTATCAGCAAAGGAAGAAACTCCGAGCCTAAACCCCTAACATAACGGTCGTTCACTCGCTCTTGATCACCCTGTAGATCTGTAGCAAACCGCCCCAAACGTACAAACTCAGTAGTGTAGTCTGTCACCGATCTATCCCCCTTCTTCAAAGTGAGCAGCTTTTCTCTGAAACTCTCAGTAACAGAGAAGGGTAGATAGTAACCTCTGAACCTGATCACAAAATCCGCCCAAGACAAAGTATCCATAACTGGCCTGATGTTATCACGATACCAGTCCTTAGCTGGACCCTTCAGCGACATCTCCACAAGCATCACTAATTGACGATCAGAAGCTTGAATCCTCTGACTGTTGTACTCAAATTCCTCCAAAAAGTCAAGAGCATCCCCAGTACTATCAAAAGAAGTCGGATTCAACTTCAGGTAGGTCATCACCAACTCTCTGTCTGTTGGAATATGACCGACACCAGCAAGTCCACCAATGCCAGCTACAGCACCAACCTGAGGTTGCTGTTGCTGCGCTAACTGACCCAGTATATTACACTGATTCTGCAGTAGAGCCTGATTGTTCTGCATCTCGACAACGCCAGCCAAGAAAGTAGTGAAGTCGAACGCTTGCATATTTGGTGCTTGTTGCACCTCTGGTGCCTGCTGCACATTCGGTGCCTGAACACCTGCTGCACCGCGTCCTCTAGCTCCACCTCTACCAGCACCAGCTCCCCTGCCTCTACCAGCACCTCTACCTCTGCCAGCACCTCCACCTCGACCACGTCCAGCATTAGCCTGAACTGGTGGTACGTTCTGATCGACTTCCATGGAAATCGCATCATCAGCCACAGCTTCTTGCTCTGCCGCATCACGAGCACGAGTACGAATAACGTTGTCCATATCCTAAGATTGAACAACAACAATTTAAATAACAGGTATTTCATACCCAAGTATGAACAAAACAAGCAACATATGGGAGTTCCCAAGAAATCAACAGAAATAAAATGTTCACCCAAGTGAAATAAAATTAACATTTAACAACATCAAATCAACATACAATGACTGACTCGACGCAATCCTATTGGTGTAGGCAGAATGTTTTAAAATCAAAAGATGACGTTTTTAAAGATATGACAGAATCCTATATCCGCAGTAGTTCCTAAGACATAACCATACTTAACAGAGTAAACACATAGCAAGCAATTGGCCTTGGTTTGAAACCAAAGCTCTGATACCAAGTTTGTCACGACCCATTTTCATGAATCGCGACCGGCGCTAGGGTATGGGTAATGTAGTACCAAAACCCGTAGCTAGCCTTTCAATTAACAATATAAACACATAAACCTGCAGAAAACCAATGCTCGGGGGCAACCGAGACTTCAGCCTAAATCTAGCAGTTATAATATTCAACACTTAATATAACCTGCTTATCCAATTCGAAATCTAAAATAGATTTATCATAAACCAATGTAAATAATATAACATGCCCAAGCAATATAACCAGTCGAACCAATCCGACAAAATATATATTAATAACAAAGACGTCTAGTTACTACTGCGGTCTAAGAATAAAACAGTTTTACAGTTTTATTAAAATAAAAGGAACCTCCGAGGAAAAGTAAATGCGGAGATCACCAGACTCTCTCAGATCATAACCCTGGGGAAAATTGGGAAAACAACGGGGTCAGATATACTGAGATGAGTTCATACCACTATTTACATTTATTAAGTGGAAAACCTTTAAAACGTTTAAAACATTTAATAACGATATTACAGATAATAGTTGGAACCCTAATCCACAATTCTAAATAATAATCATAATCCAATAGGTCTGGTCCCGAGAGCTGAGCTACACCGAGTTACCACTGACCACACTTATACCAGAGTCCCGAGAGCTGAGCTACACCGAGTTACTCTACCTGGTCCCGAGAGCTATGCTCACACCGAGTTACCACATTTCCATATATACCTTACCCAGATCAATACCGGTGCGCACGCAGTCCTAATGATGCCCATTAGGTAGCACGTTCCAACTAAGAGCCATAATATAAAAACAGTTCGAAATATACGTACAGTATATATATTTAATATTAAAATAACAATTTACTTAATAAAGCGGTAAATAGTAAATATAAACTCACTGCTTGCTAATCCGCGTGAAATACCGGCAAGCAACTAACTCTGGTTCGCCTCTGAAGCACGAACAGTAGACGAGTCTAGACAAATAAAATAATTATTAAAATCAGACCCTAACTCTAAAGAGTACTAGACACCACATAAGACTAGCACAATAAACACGTCGTAAATAAACAATCCAAAGCACACACAAATACAACCAAAAGGTAATAAAGCCCAATTAATATAAGTCTATTGAGTTCCCGCTTAAAATCCAATTTATAAATATTATTTAATAACTTTAAATAGTAATAAATTTTCAATTAGTGTGTTAGCCGAGCTACCAATAAACTACCAAGCTGACCACACTTGTCGGGTGACCCAAGTCTAACCCAACTCAAAACGTTTATCAAATATAAACCCGAGTTTATATTTATAAAATAAATCCATAAAATAATAGCCATTTTAAAAGCGGAACTCAATAACTTCAATTCTAAGTAACCCAAGTTACAAATCAAAAACTTAATCATTTTAAATTAATAAAAGTTTAGGGACTAAATCGTACTTTTGCCAATTAAACCAAATTTAAATTAATTGCTTTTGTTTATAAATAAAACCAACTATAAAGTTATCAACCAAAAATCCACTTAATTAAGTTATAAAATAAGTTCAGGGGCTAAATTGTAATTTAACCAAATTTTGACAAAACGATAATCGAAGGCAAATATAATTACCCGAGTAATTATATTAACTTAATTTATAATTAAATATCGCTAACAACATATTAATTGTAAATCGAAACGAATTCTAATTCATTAAGTAAAGTTAAACTTAAGGGATTAATTTGTTTTGATAAAAAAAAATAACATGATTGAAATGGCACAAAAGCCATCCCTAACCATTTGAATTAGAAATCATCCCCGCCTAAGCTTATGAACACAGCAACTCCATTTTCTTTTATTCACCGATTTATAACTTATATTACAATTCATACTTAGCTAATTAAACAACTCAGAGGCATGATCTAAAGCCAACAACAACCCTTTAATCAACACTAAACAAAGTCGTAAACCCCATCTCAGTAACATGAAAAACAGATTTGGGATTTATGAAAAAAGAACGATCGGAATTTGATGGAACAACTTAACCCGCAAGCCAAAACTATTTAACACTAAACATACCAAGGTTTATCAATCATGAATGAAGCAAAAACAAAGCCAACAGAATAAGAAGGCATACGGCAGAAACAAAAAAACTAAAACAGAAATTATAAAGCTTTAAAACGTAAACCGTACGGCGATTGAAACGAGATCAACGGCGTACCGTTCAGCAAAATTGAGGTAGGGAAACGTAGATACGTGAGTCTAGATCGTCTGGAATCAAACGGTTCTGATTTCGATCTAGAAACGAGAGAGAACGATCAAAAACACAGAGATGTCGATTAAGGCAAAAATCTGGAAATTGATGAACAAAGGAGCTTACCCGAGCAGCAACTTTGGAGGATGATTACAGCTACGTTTCTCAGCGAAAGAACGAAAGAAAAGTGGCTAGGGCTACCTTGCAGCGTGATCTAGGTTTTATATGAAGAAACCGATTTGAAATAACGTAGGGAAGTGAGCCGTAAACGAGTTCGAAGACGGCTGGGCGAAGGGGTCCAAGAACTGTTATGATTCACGAACGGGAATGGCCATAAATGGCCTGATCCCGTTCGAGAAAGGGCCTGGTCTCGAACGAGACCAGGCCTGCAATTGGATTCTCGTTCGAGAATCCTTGGATTCTCGAACGAGAATCACAAATAATTTCTCAGGTCTCGGTTGAGACCTGAGTTAACTAGAAGTGGTTCAACCACAACGGTTGAACCACAAACCAAGAAGAATTATTTTTTTTTTTTTTAAAACCGAACCAAGATGAATCGAACCACGAAAATCTACGAAACTTCAAATACCCCTCAAAACACATCCGGAACCACGTCGGAAAATAACGAAATAAATTCAAAATTTTACGGGATATTACATTGGGACATCTACTGGACTCGATATACTCGATGATGTTGTTACACAAAAAAATTTAGATTTTTGTTGTTGGAGCTTTTGTTTCTAATGAGGTATATTATCTAATTTGTTATTTTTTTCAATTTTTTTTCTATTATTTATCATTTATTCAATTTGACAGGTTCCAGTTCGACCACTATCTATAATTGATTCCCCAACTTGGAATATATTTGCTGAGGTTTTTGATCAAACGTTTGAAAACGCTATGTCTTATTATGCTGAAAGGCAGTCACAGGTTGAAACTGAACATTACTGTTTTTTCCAAGTATTAGTATGGTATACATTTAGTACATATTGAGTTCGTATCAGGTTACTAAAACTCTTTTTAATGCTTTTGTAGCCTTATACAAATTTTAATTTTGGTTTGAAGAAGGACATGTTAAGAGCATCAAATTAGCATCATAATATATGTTTCTTTAGTTTTTGTTTTATTATTTATACTTATGTAATTTTGTGTGTGTATGTTTTTAGTAAGAAAATTTACGATGAAACGCATATTTCATTGAGTCCTCGACTTTGTCTTGGTGTTGCTGAAATTGAAAAGAACTCTTGGTTTTATAATCTTGGGTTAATTACATACAAAATCACCACCTTTACACGAAATTGCAAAAATAACACGACCTTTAAAACGTGTCAATTCAGGCACCACCTTCCATTTCTTTTCAAAAATAACATGGGCATATTTTTAGTGGCGTTTTTGTTGACGTGGCATGACACGTGGCACTCCTATCAGTTGTCCAAGTCAGCAAAATTTTATCAAAAAATGTGCCCATGTTGTTTTTGAAAAGAAATGAAAGGTGATGCCCTGAATTGACACGTTTTAAAGGTCGTGTTATTTTTGAGAATTCGTGTAAAGGTGATGATTTTATATGTAATTAACCCTATAATCTTTATATGCCTGGTCAGCCAATTGACAGTAGTGTATGTGTTTTAGATTTGTTCGCTTTTGTTTTTCTGTTTTTTAAATTATTAATTATATATATGCCAGTTATTATAACCACATATGAACCTTATGTCAACTTAATTTTTTTTTCTTTTCAGCATGTTGATATACTGTTTTACTACCTAAGGAAAAAGGTGAAATTAGGACATGGTGTGAGCACTAGAATCACAATGTAATATCCCGTATTTTTCCATCATGGTTTCGTTGTGTTTCCGACTTAGTTTTGGATTATTATGGTAGACTTAGCAAGTGTAAAACTTTTATTGGGGTTGGAGTTGTACCTTGTATGTGCCGCATGTGTCGTGTGAGTTTTCGATGGCGATTTTATTTGTATCCGGATTATAATCGATGTTGTGTTCGTGTGCCTGCTGAATCTGACATGTTTTGATAAAACATCCATATCTCCCAATTGAACCGTTGGATCGGGCTCATTTCTGGATATGTTGTGCACGACAAAAAGTGACCGTTGGATCAAAATATGAGACCCATTGGATTAGTGTGCGAACGCATACACAGTGTGCACGAACGCACACCCATGAAAATGGGCAGTGTGTGAACGCACACTCAAGTGTCTGTTCTTTGAAATTCTGAAATCCTATTTTATTTAAACCCTAGCCGACTTCAAAATCTCTCAAAACACATTTAACCTTCATTTCTTATTCCTTTCGTTTGAGAGTCGGTAAGTAATCGTTTCATTCGTTATTTCGTTCGATATCGCATCCACCGTTTATTAACTATTGTTCTTGTGTTCTAGCATTAATCTGAATTGGGTCTTCTTATTTCATTTATTCTATTCGTTCTCAACCATTCCAACGTAAAGGAATCGATCACGGTACGTTACGATCCATTCGATGTTCGTCGTCTCTTTTTAATGATTTTTTGTATGTGTTATACTGATGTCGTTCTTGTTCTTCATGTTTCTGCTATCTTAGGTCATGATTGATTGCCCTAGATTATGCTTCTAGGCTAATTAGCTTTTAAGTTGTTTAATGATTGGATCTTAAGATCCATGTAATTCAAAAATTGTTTGTTTTGTTATTGTAACTTTATTGTGTTGGTTTTGAATTGTGTTAGAGGGAATTGATTTTGTCTGAATTGAAGAGGATGGCTAAATGGCAAATGTGATCACTAATTTGTTTTGTTTAAATCAATTGAATCCCTCAAGTTAAACTTTACCTATTATTATTGTATGATAACAACTTTCGATTTCGTTTTGATTTATAAATTAGTAAATTATAAACGATAATTATTTTTTACAATCTAAGTTTATAATTACTCGAGTAATAATATTTTATTTCGAATATCAATTTGGCTAAATTACAGTTTAGCCCTTGAACGTTTTTAAACTTAATTTGGTTAAGTTTTAGTTGTAACTTGGGTTACTTGAATTTGAAGATATTGAATTCTATTTTAAAATAGATAATTATTTTATCAAGTATTTTAATTTATAAACTCGGGTTTATAATTTAATCATCTTTTGGATCGGGTTAGACTTTGGTCGCCCAACAAGTGGGAAAAAGCTTGGTAGTTTTAAATAACTCAGCTGACTCATTGATATGGATTTTAACTTGGGTTAAATTAAATTGCTTAATAAACTACTCGAGTTGTAATTTAATATATAACTTGTATGGTTTTATTTCTATAACTTGGGTTATAGTTTTAATACGTTTTAATCTTAAGTGTTCGATTATATGTTGGCTTGCTGTTGTATGTGCTAGTCCTATGTGGTGTCTGGTACTCTTTAGAGTTAGGGTTCGTTTTAATAATTATGTGTATTTGTTTAGACTCGTCGATTGTTCGTGCTTTTGAGGCGAACCGAGTTTAGGCTAGCAAGCTGTGAGTTTATATCGCTATTTACCGCTTTATTAAGTAAATTGTATTATTGCATATATATATTGTAGATACAGCTTTCAAACTGTTTTCGGCATTATGGATCTGAATTGGAACGGGCTACTCGATGGGCATCATCGAGACTGCGTGCGCACCGGTATATGATCATATGGTATTGAGGTAGGTTTGAGATACGTCTCGTCTTAGTGAAGGCGCCGGTGGAAGATACGTCTCCTGGGACTCACGTGTTTATTTGAGTGACTGTCGGGGATCGGTTATGGAGATACGTCTCACCGACACGACAACTGGATTTAGATTATTTGTGGTTTAGGGTTTCAATGCTTATCCATAATGATAAATTGCTTTACAAATGTTTTAAAAGTGTTGTAAAGGTTTTCACTTAATAAATGTAAATAGTTGTATGAACTCATTTTAGTATATCTGACCCCGTTGTTTTTCCCAATTTTCCCTAGGGTTATGATTTAAGCAAGTCGGCTGGTCTCCGATTCTTTATTCCCTCGGAGGTTTACTTTATTTTATTAAAACTATTAAATTGATTTTATTCTTAGACCGCAGTAGTAATTAGAAGTCTTACTTGGCTATTACTTGCTATCAAATTTAATTCAATTGCTTTATATATTGTTTTCGCATTCTTTTATTAACTTGGGTTAATAAGTATTGATGCCATGTTGGAGACTAAGAATTGTCCGATTACTATTTATATAATGTTGAATATTAAGAACTGATGGAACTAGGTTGGAGTCTCGGTTTCCCCCGAGCATTGGTTTTCTTGCAGGTTTATGTATTTGTTGGTTATCCGCAAGGCTAGCTACGGGTTTTGGTACAACCATACCCATACCCTAGCGCCGGTCGCGATCCATGAAAATGGGTCATGACACATAACCACATATAATCGGTTCGATCAACTAATTCAAGAGGTTTATAATAAATATCTGAAAAAGAGAGACAAGAATGTTGTATCTTCGAAGAGCTTAGTTGCCAAACACATTAACGGTGGTTCCGTGCTATGTAATACAAAATGGTCTGAAGTCGATGATGTCCTGTTTCCAATCAATTGTGGTAAACAGTGGCACTGGATTCTTGCTCGTCTGAATTTCAAGCATCGTTGTAATTATGTCTATAATTCGTTGAGATCAGCTCGACATGAGAGCGCGCTTCTTTTTTATGTTGAGTGCTACAGCGAGCTATTTCCCTTGTTTTTTTGAAGCAATTGATCTGTTTTCCTCTCGTGATGAGATAGACATTAACAGCGATTCGCATGCGTGATTACATCAGCCAATCTGATTCGAATCGAGCATGTGCCAGATCTTCCCGTTCAAACAGATTTGTAAGTTTATTTAACTGTAATTTTTTTAATTGTTTATACCTTAATAATATCTGAATATGAACTGTTTAGTAACTGAACTAATTATTTGGTTTTTCCTATTTTTTGGTTTTTTATAGTGATTGTGGAGTTCATATGTTTTGTGTTGCCGAGGCTTTTGTGGCCGGCAGAGTTTTGGGTGGTGATTTTAATATTAAAGAATAACGGACTCGGCTTGCTTGCTCGTTTTTCATATATGCAATGTGGAAAGACGAATTCTCTGCCATGAGTGAAGACGAATCTCCTTCAAAAATTAATAGGATTGATAACTGTTTTTTAAATTGGCTTAAATGCGCCAAAAATCACCAACTTTCGCGTGTTTTAAGTATTTAACATAATCTTTTAATTTTGGCGAAAAAGTATATGAACTTTCAAAAAAATTCAATTAAGATCACGTGTGTTTTTCATTCGAAAAATAGTTCAATTTTACATCCAAACGGCGCCTTTTTAATCTAAAACGGCGTCGTTGTATATCCAAAATGATGCAGGTGTCTTTAATTGCCAAAAATTGAAAGTTAATGTACTTTTTCGCCAAAATTAATAGTTTGTGTTAAATACTAAAAACACGCTAAAGTTCGTGACTTTTGGTGCATTTAAACCTTTTAAATTTCAGTTCTTTATTTGGATTTTTGGAATTTTATTTGGTTGAATGTTCCGTATTTTCATATGACAAAATTGTTTATATTGTTTCTATTGTCTTACAAATTCGATGGTTATTCTATTTTTTAAGCTTTTATTTTAATTGACCTTTATGGTTGTCTTATTTTTTATTATAGATATGAACAACTCTTATAATTAAAATTTATATGTCTATAAAACCAAAAATTAACCTTATTTGAACCAGATGTGAACCTATATCATTGAACTACATTAATTTAATTTTTAATAAAATTTTCTTGCTGTGACATTTTATAGATACTATTGTGAGATTTATCGTAATCTACAAATTGAATCTTTAAATTAAATGAACTATTAGTCAGACTATAAAACCAAAAATCTACCTTATGTGAACCTGATGTGAACCTACATCAAATGAACTATATTTATTTATTTTTTATAAAATTTGTCTTTTTGCTCATTACAATCTTATATTACATTTCATATAGAGAGAATTTTGAGATTTAGTGTACTATAAGAATTTAATAACTGTTTTAAATTGAAATGTAAATTGGCAGTCTTTAAAACTGAAAAACAACTTGATTTGAACCATATGTTAACCTCAAATAATACCACATACTGAACTATTTTTTCTTAGGCATACTCCTACAAGTCTTCACATTATGTCCATAAACATGACATCTGCTGCACTTGTTATGCCTTTTGTTTCTAAACGAGAGCTGATTCTTTGCTTTTTAGGTCTTCCCGACTTTGTTCTTCCTTCTGATGGATTGACAATCTTTTGTGCTACTGCTTCTGGCACATTCCAAAGACTCTTATCTGGCATCGTATAAATTGTTTCAACATAAGCCTTGAGTATTGTTTCTTTTGTGTAATAAGTTGAACAAAATTTATAAGGATCTTGATATAATTCTTTGAGTATCGCCATTGCATGTGGGCAAGGAACTTCATCAATTTGGAAACTTCTGCATGTGCATGTTCTTTCTTTGAGATCAACAATAAACTTTGTTATATGCTGAAAGACTGCTTTGACATTGTCATTAGAGTTTGAAACATGCATTTGCAGTCACCCATAGAAACCATAAATGAACCATATATGAACAATATATGAACTTTACTTATTGAATATTTTAAATCAAATCTTACCACTAATTTTAGAGAGAGAATATAATTTTCATGCAATATGTCTTCTACTCTTTTTGATAAGGCAGTGAATGTTTGTTTTGCCAAATTTCTGTTTGTAAAGCTCCAATCTTGCACCATTGTTCGTAGGTACTCAAATAGTGTAGTGATAAGGAGATCCTTACCTACTTTTATTCTTGAATTCATTGATTCCACTATGTTTGTTGTCAATGTTTTGTGAAGGTTATTCTCGCAATGTGATCTTGCCCATTTCTTGTATCCAACAGATTCTAGATATGGCTTTAAACTGCTACACATACTGTTAATTTGCTTCATGTAGGTGTCAAATGCCTCAGTTGTATAAGCTTTTGTTGCTTTATAAAATGCTTTCCGAAGCTCTTTTTTCGACTTATTGAAGTTCTTTTTTATATTGTTGAACAAATGAAATGTACATAAGGCATGAGCTAATTCTGGAAAACTAGAATTGGCTGCATTCTTGATGCTTTTGTGTCTGTCAGATATCATACACATGTCGCTTCTCACTCCAAAGGCATCTCTAATCCTCTTCATAAACCATTCCCATGATTCATCGTTTTCACAGTCAACTATGGAAAATGCTAAAGGAAATATCTTACTGTTTCCGTCTTGTGCACATGCCTTTAAAAGTGATCCTCCATATGCCGAAGTAAGGAATGTGCCATCAACTGCAAATACGGGAATGCAAAATTCCCATCCTCTTATTGACACATTTAATGACATAAAAACATAAAGCATACTATTGTCATATTTTACTTCTAATTTAGTGTAAGAACCCGGATTGCTAACCTCTATCATGTATAAGTAGCTAGGTATCAATGAAAAGGATTCGTCAGCTCTTCCTCTAACCTTTTCTAAGCTACTACCTTTGATCTGTAAGCTTTCGAGTGCGACATTTTAATTCCATAATCATCCTTCATGTACCTTTGAATATCAGCGGGTTTATAAACAGTTTTGAGGTTTCTGTATTTGGACTTAATAAACTCTCCAATTACACCTGATGTTGCTTGTCTTTGATCCGATGTTCTCACAACCATTGAGCAACTGTGGTTTATATTGAGTTTGCGAATGATAAAAATCTATGTTTTTCCTTGTTTTAAAGCATTAAGTTTCCATGCGCAATACCTTTCACGTGATCTACATACTTTGAATTGAAAATGGTTGTTGATTGCATAAAAGCTTAAAATTGACTTCAGAACCTTTTTGTTTATGTAGGACTGCCCCTCTTTGATCTCTTTATGTCTTGGGTCAGTTATGACATGTTCTTGTCAAAAGCTACTCTCGGCTTCATTTTCATCATCATTGAAATTGCATGACATGAACTTTGCATATTGTATCACATTAGATATATGTTCCCTCTGTTTTTCAGCTGTTGATTCAATCTCATGTGTTGATTTTGCTGCACTTGCTGACTGTTGTGCGAAGTGGATATCCGCATTCGACACATTGAAAGTTGTTTCAAAGAATGTTAATTCATTTCTGGACGACTCAAATGAAATGCATAAGGGGTACATCATGCAATCCGCTGTGTTTTTTTTTTTCAGTTCTAAGTAGAATGATCACATTGTCAGTAATCTTCATTGGTGGGTAATTTGATTTCACTTGATATTTGATCTCCAAACAGGTTGACATATGGTTCACATTCAAATGTTGTGACAATATTTGTAGAAATTTTGTATAATCGCTCTCCTTTCTTACCAAGATTCCCATTGCTTCAAAGTTATTGTACTCCATGTTTTGGTTATATTCTCCATAATAATGAACAAAAATCATAATATTCTCCATATATGCAATTATATAAGATAGAAATTAAATAAATGTGATTTTAGCATTAATATCACGACCCATTTTCATGAATCACGACCGGTGCTAGGGTATGGTTGTACCAAAATAACCAACAAATACATAAACCTGCAAGAAAATCAATGCTCGGGGGCAACCGAGACTTCAGCCCAATTCTAGAAGTTCATAATATACAACATTTATTAAATAGTGCTCAACCAACTTTGAGTCATAAACATGACAGAAGTACATATTAACCAAAGTTATTAAAGAATGCCAAAACAACAATAATCCATTGAATAAATTTATAACAAGTATAGACATATAAGTCTTCTAATTACTACTGCGGTCTAAGAATAAAATCAATTTAATAACTTTATTAAATACAGTAAAACCTTCGAGGAAATAAAAAATCGGAGAGCAGCTGACTCCCTCATATCATAACCCTGAAAAAAAATTGGGAAACACCGTGGTCAGATATACTGAGATGAGTTCATACCACTATTTATATTTATCAAGTGGAAAACCTTTAAAACTCTTTTAAAACATTTAATATAAACATTACGTATAATAGTTGGAACCCTAATCCATAATACTATGTATATTTATAATCCAGTAGGCCTGGTCTCGAGAGCTGAGCTACACCGAGATACCACCGACCGCACTTAATTCATATCCAGAGTCCCAAGAACTGAGCTACACTGAGTTACTCTACTGGTCGTGATAGCTATGCTCACACCGAGTTACCACCACATATCACATACCTTATCTAGATCAATACCGGTGTCCTAATGGTACCCATTAGGTAGCATGTTCCAACTAAAAGACATAATAATAAAAACAGTTCGAAATATACGTATACAATATATATATATATATATATATATATATATAACAAAATAACAATTTACTTAATAAAGTGGTAAATAGTAAGTACAAACTCATTGCTTGCAAATCCACGTGATAAACCGGGCAAGCAACTAAACCATATTTGACTCTGACGCACGAGCAGTCGACGAGTCTAAGAAAACATAAATCGTAATTAATATCATCCCCTAACTCTAGAGAGTACTAAACACCATACAGGACTAGAACAAAACCAAAACCTAATGCTAACACATAAGCTAAATACAGAGTAAATACACATACTAAAACTATAGCCAAAACCATACAAATTAAGCCCTATTGCGTTCAATTTGAAAACATAATCCGGAAACCTTTTCAAACCATTTGGTAAAACTTTTCAAAACCCAAAATGGTACTTAGCCGAGTCAACCAAGACTTCCAAGTTTAACTCACATGTCGGGCGACCCAAGTCTAACCCGACTCAACATAACTAAGTTGTAAACCAATGTTTAAAATCCAGAATCAAATAAAAATTTAAAACCTGAGTTTGAAAAGCAAGGAACTCAATATTGTTTAACTAACCAATTAATCAACAAGCAACAAACTGTTTGATAGAATCCATAATGAACCAACACGCTTTAGAAGACAACACAAGTCAAAACATGCCTTAGCAAACAAATTAACGATAAGCGTGTTCCTCATGCCCAAACAATTCCAATAACCAACTAAACATCACTCCCATACTTAAAAATAGAGCATGAAAAAACCACAACAATTCTTAGTTTAGTCTTGGCATAAACCAACATAAAAGGAACACCACAATCCATGTATAATATAATCCTAAAAACATTATATAAAACAGCCCTAAACATTTAAATAAGCCAAAATATTTTATAGGCATTCATCAACATACCAACTCATTTAACAATCACCAAACTTGGATTCAAAACAACAATAGATAGCCCAACAATTATGAATCCCAAAGACATGCAAATCAGCCCTATAATCATGCTTGGACAAACCTAAGCAACCAAACAATTTACAATATCCAAATGAATCCATAATTCTAAACCTCAGATGAATGACAAAATAATACACCGATAGTTATATAACCTAACCTTCCTAATATGAATTGACATAATTGAAATCCAAACAATAATATCATAGAAATTTGAATATGGGCAGCCCTAACATTTCAATTTGATTGAAACCCATAAACACGCATAAACAAAATGAAAACAACCCAAGCATAATCGATTACCTTTAACAACACAACATGCCTTGACAATTCCAATATGATATATAAATTCTAGATCAAGAATAAATCAGCAACTAAACATATAACCAAAAGCCACAACAACATACATCTCAAAAATACAACATAAACAATAACCACAACACACTTGATTCACAACAATAGAGATTAGAAAGGATTAGATACCTTGTCAATCCAAAGAGTAAGAAAATCTCAAAAACAAGGTAGATCCAACGCTACAAGAACGAAATCAAAAGACAATATGAACCACTAATCGAATCAAATGATGAATCAAATATCTGGAATGAAAAGAGATGGATTAATCACTTATCAATTGATTGAGGAACCAAAGATTTGAAGGAAAATCGCCTAGGAATAGTTTAGAATGAGTTTTAGGCTTTAAAAATGGAATAGGGGATGTTTAGGTCGAGTAAAAGTCTATTTAAAGCCCCAAAAACGAACCCAACCGATTCTATGGCCGGTTCTGCCTAGTAGAACCGGTTATAGAACCGGTTTACTCACTGAAAACCAAAAAACGAAGTGGACCTGACCTACGGCTTGATCTACCCAGCAGGTCCCGTTCACAGGTCTGGTTGACCCGCAAATGGGTCAAAACGACGATCCGAACGGTCGAATGAAAGATAACCCTCTTAGGTACAACATATTAAAAATGCATCCCGATCCGACGGTTCAATTAGGAGATATGGACGTTTTACTATAGCATAGCAGATTTGGAAAACATGTAAACATTGTTTTGATAACAACCCGGAAATGAATCAATTCAACATCAAATACTTAGAGGTTCAGGGGTATACATAAGTCACTTAACACGACACAACCAAGGTATCACATATGCTAATCCGAACATATATCAATCCAAAAACAAGTCAGAATCACAAGGAGAACATGATGAACCAAAAACACAACCAAAGTCCATCACAAACCAAACTTTAAACGACAACCAAACCACCAAAACAAGTCAGAAAATACGGGATATTACATTCTCCATACCTCATAAAAATTCGTCCTCGAATTTAACATAAGACAACTCAAATAAAACATCAAAGAAAGTGTGCTCATAATAACAATAAAAACATGTAAGCAACAAATCCTACGAACATCGAGATAAAAGAAAAGAATAGAGATTCTGCAAAATGGACTTCTTCTCCAAAGTACACTTCCCAACTGAGTGATTAAGCCACAAATTTAACCATAGGAATTCCTTTACTCAACAACTTACGTACTATCTTACACCTTTCTAACGGTGTTTCCTTGAAAAGGTAACTTTAATACTACCGCTCAATTACTCTTATCAATTCTCATATGACTATTCTAGCCTTAAAGCTAAACTCTTGCGTAACACAAAACATCAACATCAAGACTAGGTAGACACGAAGTAACACACAAGCCTCTAACTAAAAATTAAAATCTTACATTCTGGATCCCGAAATTCCTATGTCAAATTAACGGTTTTCCACTCTAATCAGCCGAAGATACTCTCTCTATTAACGAATTAAAATTTCAAACTTAACCTATGCCTCGAAAGGTCAAACACACAAACGCGCAAACATGCACTCGTTCAAACAATAACTTAATTCTAAAAAATACAATAGCCAAAGACTATAGAACACCTTCCAATAGGGTGAAACCAAAAACAACTCGAATCTTACTGAACTCCAAAGAAACACTAACAAAGTGCAAGGACAAGCACGCGGCTCAAATTGTTATTCTTACTATACACAAGGCCATCGCCTCACATTTGCAAATAATGAAATTCACAACCAAAATAAATTCAACATTCATTACCACTCATACACTATTTGCCTTATATTGGTCTCAAAACCAAGTAAATCTTATCACAATACTCGCTACAATCATTTAACAAAGAATATATCAATACAAAAACTATAAATGAATCAGTCGAATTCTAAACATTTTGTTTCACAACCAATCAATCAATAACGTGCAATCCATAAAAACATCAATCAAAAATATCGAACAACCAACCTTATTGTGAAACCCATTAATGATGATCCTCCGATCAACAAACCCAAATATCTAAATCAAAATCAATTTTTAAAAATTATATCTTAACTCAACTATAACTTCGTGCATAATAAAAGATCTATTTGATCCAAATCACGAAATGTTGGGTCATTGGTTAGGCTCAAAGCTAATCTTATAGTAAACAATTTTGTTTTGTAAGTTATATATAAAAAAATATCCACTTCTCTTTAAAAAACACAACATCATAAACTCCATTTTATTTTGAAAATCGAAAATAACAACCCATTGAAAAACTTCCCACTTTCTATACATAACATATTTTAAAATTCCCATAATTTCTGAATTCGCATTTAAATCTTGTCTTTGAATAAATTTATAAATTTATAAAATCGTCAACTCACAAAAATTATAATTCCCTTTAAATAAAAAAATTTTAGCCCTTTCTCAAATGGTAAAAGTCTTACAATGAAAAAATCTCTTTACAAAAATATTTTTATATAAATGTATCAAAATATTGGACAAAAATCGTATCCGAAAAATAAAACATCCTTTAAATCACACTGAATACACCCATGCGTGGAGCATAACCAAATTCCTTAATCAAATACTACTCAAATCATAAATTGAAAATTAACACATAAGCCTTCCACTCCAGCTCCAACATCTTATCGTATTTATCAAAACAATACCTCGAGTGCAACCTTATAAACAATACTAAATCCTACAAAACACAGTTATTCCAATTAAACAACTCGATCCTTTACAACGTAATCGTCCTCAATTCACCACTGTCATCACAGAGTATTTGTCTAGCTACCTTTCGGTAAAAATTTCAAACCATTTGAAATCCAACAACTTTAAAATAACATATATCACAATGTGACTTCGCAAGTTCGTTTCAAAACATCTTTCTCAAAAATGTTTTATCGATAAAAAATCTCTTTTAAATAATTGTAAGCTGGGGTGATGACACCTCTCATCCCCATAGAGTTGCATCCAACTCTAATCGTATCCATGCACGTGATGCGTGTACTATTATGCATGTACCAATTATTTATTTCTTTTATTTAGTGAATATACTCCATGCTCGATGAAATTTCCTATTTGTGACATTAAAATGCATGTTTATGAAATGTCTGGGCACAATTATGTGATAAAAACATTTCAAATACTTTCACAAATTTTTACTTGAAATCACTTTCTCAATAACATATTTGCTAGACGTTACACTCTATGAGACGTGCAATAGATAGTCTCAAAATATTTTTCAGATTCCAAACTTGCAATCAACTAAAGCATACGATACATTCATAACAGTTCACACCGATAACTCCACTAAATTCTTTTATACATAAAGCATATCCAGACTAACCTCAAATCAATTGAAACTATATTCAAGGAAACAATACCTCACATAAAGCCACCATGATTGTAATAACCCGTATAATTTTTAATAATTTCCGACGAACTTTCGGTGGTGTTTCGATGTTAATTTAAGATTTGGTAGTTCGTTTCGTGTTGGTTTGAGGTTGGGTTAATTATATTTGGGCCCAAATAAACCGAACCATCCCTTCGGCCCAAGGGAATTGGCTTTGAGCCAATTCCCGTTTGATCCAACACAGGTCTCGAACGAGACCTGTGTTGAAAACTTGTGTTCTCGTTCGAGAAACTCGATTCTCAAACGAGAATCAAGTATTTTGGCCCAAGGAATACAGGTCTCGAACGAGACCTGTGTTGTAAGGCTTCGTTCTCGTTCGAGAACTTGGTTCTCGAACGAGAACCAAGGCCTTTTGCTGGTCTCGTTTGAGACCAGCTTTTGGCTTACGGAGGGGTAGTTTGGGACTACTTTTTCACTCGATTCCAAAGCCTATAACTACGTAAAAGCTTACCCTAATCATTCTCCATACTTCAAACATACCCTAGCTGTCATCAACTTCGATCATTCTCTGAAAATCGCTGCTCAGAATCCCTCTTGAAGTTTGCTGAAATCATCGGTATGTTGTGTTCTTAAGTTTTCAGATTTAGCTTTAACGGCACCTCCGTATTTTTGATCGTTCTCTTTCGTTTCTAGATTGAAATTGATTCCGCTTGATCCCGGAGACTCTAGACTCGCGTATCTACGTTTCCCTACCTTGTTTTCGTAAAACGGTACATAATCGACCTCGTTTCAATCGCCGTACGGTTTACCGTTTTGAATTGCTTTACACTGTTTCTAGATCTCTTGTTGCTGCCGTTCCTTATCAAATATTTGCTGCTATTGTATGGATGAATTGTTGAGGGATTAGCTTGCTTTTAGATCGTAAATAGTTGCTTAGGTTGATTTTTGTTTTGGTTGAGTTCAGCGATCGTCGTCCTCCTTTGTTTGGTATGTTATGTTTCATGGTTTTTCAATGTTCATGAGTTAGCTGACATTTTCGGTTGATTATTTTGATTACACTAGCATTAGGTATAAATTGGTTAAGTTTGGGATAAATCTTTAAGGTTAAATTTTTGGTGTTTTGGGTTATAATTCTTGCCTCTGTTCAAGGGCTTAGGCGGGTGATATGTGTGTTTCAAATTGAAGGTGATGGTTAATTATGTTTTTAATCATTTAATTGTTTTGCTCAAATCAAATAGATGCTTGAAGTTACACTTTACTTAATAATTGGGTTTTATTTGGATTTGCAAATTAAATATATAAAAGGATAGTTATTTATAAAATTAAGTTAATATAATTACTCGGGTAATTATATTTAACTTTGAATTTCGATTTGGTATAAATTGGCTAATTTACAATTTAGCCCCTAAACGTTTTTAAAAACTTATTTAAGTAAGTTTTTGATTAGTAACGTTATATTTTGTATTAATTATAAACAAAAGTAATTAATTTGATTTCGAATATCAAATTGGTTAAAGTACAGTTTACTCCCTAATTGGCTAAAGTACAGTTTAGTCCCTAATTGGTTAAAGTACAGTTTAGCCTTAAATTTTTATAAACTTAAAATGATTATATTTTTGGGTTGTAACTTGGGTTACTTGACATTGAAGTTATTGAGTTTTACTTTTAAAATGGATTATTATTTTATCGAATTATTTTATAAATATAAACTCGGGTTTATATTGATAAACGTTTTGAGTCGGGTTAGACTTGGGTCACCCAAAAAGTGAGGTTAGCTTGGTAGTTATTGGTAATTCGGCTAACCCACTATTTGGAAAATTATTATTATTTAAATGTCATTAAATAATATTTGTAAATCGGATTTTAAGCGAGAACTCAATAGACTTGTAATAATTGTGCATTGTTACCTTTTGGGTATTTTTGTGTTGTTTGGATTATTTAATTCCGACGTGTTATTTGTGCTAGTCCTATGTGGTGTCTAGTACTCTCTAGAGTTAGGGTCTGTTTTTAATAATTATTTTATATTGTTTAGACCCGACTACTGTTCGTACTTCAGAGGCGAACCAGGATTAGTTGCTTGCCAGTTATCACGTGGATTAGCAAGCTGTGAGTTTGTACTTACTATTTACCGTTTTATTAAGTAAATTGTTATTTTAATATTAAATATATATATATATTGTACGTATATTTCGAACTGTTTTTATATTATGGCTTCTAGTTGGAACATGCTACTGTAATACCCCGTTTTTTTTTCTTTTCTTTTTGTTGTAAATTTCGCCATTGGGTTGATTGTCTTTCTGCTTCAGTTGTCCTGTTTGACTTATTGAATAAACTAAAAATTTTCGTCATCACTTTTGGGACTTATAGATTTAGCATTTGCTGTTGGATACGTAAAATAATAATAATAATAATAATAATAATAATAATAATAATAATAATAATAACAATAATAATTATTTTATAATAATAATAATAAAATAAATAAGGATAATAATAAAATTGGGGTAAGGTTGGAATTTTATCTTTTTATAAAAACCCTAGGATACCAATAGGTTATAAATACTCAAACCTTAGCCTCTTAAAAGAAAACATATACATTGAAACGGGAAGAACAAAAATAAGGCAGCCGCATTATTGTTTTTTTTTTCTACCGTGAATCTTCAAATTCTTAATTTTCTAAGGTATTACTCTAACACTTGATTGTCCATCTTTATTAATGATGATGTAATTTAAATTATTTAGCATATAAATTGTCTCTTATATATGCAGTACTAGAAAAATTGTATGGATTTTAAATTTGGTAGTTTATGAATAAAGGAACCAATCTTACTGTGTTAATTTCTCACTTAAGAAAACAACTTTCAATTTACTTTTTCTTTCACGTTTTAGGATGCCACTAAACTCTTATGGTGGGCATTACATTACATGAAAATTTAGTCCATAGGAATTGTATGGCTTTTAAGCTCTTACTAATATACGTAGGTTGCTTTCATATTTTTATTGATAAAACTTTAATACTTAAACTTTAAAATATGGCAGTTTAGTCCCTAGGAATATAGTTATATTAATTACGAATTGGATTGTTTAAGCGTTGTTGGCATTATTTAAGATCTGAATATAATTGGTATATTATTGATTTAATCGAATTTGAGATTTGAAATGTTATTCATTTTGGTTTATGATTGGCATAGAATTTATTTTGGCAGTATTGATTCATTGTTTAAATGTGATGTTATGGCCATTTGGATTAATTAGTATTATTGGTTAGTTTATTAGCCTAAGATTATAATTTGATTTTATTTTTGATAAATTTAATTGAAAAATGATATTTGTTTTACAATCTTTTAATCGGATAATTACTTGGGTAATTATTGTTTTTTTTTATGATGGCATGGTGTGTTAAAGTGGCTAAATTACAATTTAGACCCCTAAACGTTTTAAAACTTATTTAACTTAAGTATTGATTAGTAACTTATTATTTTGATTTAATTATAAACAAATAAAGCAATTAAATTGATTTTGGATATCAATTTGGCTAAAGCACAATTTAGTCCTAATTGGTAAAAGCACAGTTTAGCCCCTAATTGGTTAAAGTACAATTTAGTCCCTAAACTTTTATTAACTTAAAATGATTAAGTTTTTGATTTGTAACTTGGGTTACTTAGAATTGAAGTTATTGAGTTCCGCTTTTAAAATGGATTATTATTTTGCTAATTTATTTTATAAATATAAACTTGGGTTTATATTTGATAATTGTTTTGAGTCGGGTTAGACTTGGGTCACCCGACCAGTGAGGTTAGCTTGGTAGTTATTGGTAACTCGGCTAACCCACTATTTGGAAATTATTTATTATTTAAAGTTATTAAATAATATTTATAAATCAGATTTTTAAGCGAGAACTCAATAGACTTGTTTTAATTGGGCTTTATTACCTATTGGTTATATTTGTGTGTGCTTTGAATTGTTTATTCCGACATGTTAATTGTGTTAGTCCTATGTGGTGTCTAGTACTCTCTAGAGTTAGGGTCTGCTTTTAATAATTATTTTATTTGTCTAGACCCGTCTACTGTTCGTGCTTCAGAGGCGAACCAGGATTAGTTGCTTGCCGGTTTTCACGTGGATTAGCAAGCAGTGAGTTTATATTTACTATTTACCGCTTTATTAAGTAAATTGTTATTTTAATATTAAATATATATACTGTACGTATATTTCGAACTGTTTTTATATTATGGCTCTTAGTTGGAACATGCTACCTAATGGGCATCATTAGGACTGCGTGCGCACCGGTATTGATCTGGGTAAAGTATATATAGAAATGTGGTAACTCGGTGTGAGCATAGCTCTCGGGACCAGGTAGAGTAACTCGGTGTAGCTCAGCTCTCGGGACTCTAGTATAAGTGTGGTCAGTGGTAACTCGGTGTAGCTCAGCTCTCGGGACCAGACCTATTGGATTATGATTATTATTTAGAATTGTGGATTAGGGTTCCAACTATTATCTGTAATATCGTTATTAAATGTTTTAAACGTTTTTAAAGGTTTTCCACTTAATAAATGTAAATAGTGGTATGAACTCATCTCAGTATATCTGACCCCGTTGTTTTCCCAATTTTTCCCAGGGTTATGATCAGAGAGAGTCTGGTGATCTCCGCATTTACTTTTCCTCGGAGGTTCCTTTTATTTTGATAAACTGTCAAACTATTTTATTCTTAGACCGCAGTAGTTGACTAGACGTCTTTACTATTATTACAGTTGATTGTCGGATTGGTCTGACTAGTTATATTGCTCTGGCATGTTATGTAATTATTTCGGATTATTTATGATATGCCTATTTTTAGACTCAGAATTGAATAAGCATGTTATATTATTGTTGTTTATTATATCTGCTAGAATTAGGCTGAAGTCTCGGTTGCCCCCGAGCATTGGTTTTCTGCAGGTTTATGTGTTTATGTGTTAAATGAAAGGCTAGCTACGGGTTTCGGTACTACATTACCCATACCCTAGCGCCGGTCGCGATTCATGAAAATGGGTCGTGACAAACTTGGTATTAGAGCTTTGGTTTCAAACCAAGGCCATTGCTTGCTATGTGTTTACTCTGTTAAGTATTGTTGTGTCTTAGGAACTACTGCGGAATTAGGATTCGTGTCTTGTCTTTTAAACGTCATCATTTGTTTGCAAACCTTCAGCCTACATCCTATAGGTGATGTCTGTCAGTCCTTATTTGGTATTGATGCTTTGATTGACAATTTATTTCACTTGGATGTTAATTGCTGTGTTTTATCATGTTGAGATTATTTCACTTGGGTGATTATAATTGCTTTTGATTTCTCGGGAAATCATAGGTTGGTAAATTTTCCTAAAGACTCATACTTGGGTATGATGTTTGATAAAATTTATGGTAATGTTACAGTTATTTTACGTGATGCGTTGAACTGCTTTTGCCTTGTTAATAAAGCACATTTTGGCTTTGGCCTCAATTGTTGATGTTAAATGTGATCGTATGTTGGACGTTAGCCTTATTTTTCAATTAAAGAGATTTTGGGTTAAACCTTAAAAACGTGTTTGATGGTCATGCATTGTTTGACCACATGTTGATTTAGAGATTTTTATCGAGAATATTGTTTTATCCGATTTGTATTTCGGCATAGAATTATAAGAGAAGTTTAAATTTAAATTCTTAAAAAGATGGTTTTTGGTTGAGTTGCCAGTAAATATTTTGAAATATTATGTTTGGTCTGGTGTTAACAAGCGATGGTTTCAAATGATGTTTTATGAGATAAGTCATTGTTTTAAGAATTTAACGTTGAAGTTATTTTATCATGCTGTAGTATGCCAGCATTTTAAATTTTTGGGATTTACAGAATAGATGTTTGAAATCAAAGATTATTCACTTGAGTTTTAAATTACCGTTTAGCGGTTGGTTTAAATTGAGCTCCCAAAATTTGAAGGGATGGAAATTTTATTAAAATATTTTTCCGGATTTATAAATATTTTAAATACGTTTTATAAACGATTGTTTTGGGTTCGACTTGGGTCACCCAAATTTAGGAGTTGAGCTTGATAGTTGTAATGACTCGGCTAGCTCGATAATTTTATTGTCTGAAATTCTTGGGTATCCGTTTTAAAGCAACTGATTAATAAGAAGAGATTTTTACAAAATGTGATTTTGTTTTAACCTTGGGGCTCAGCAAAATTTGGAAGTTTTCGTATTTGTTTTTAATTTCAAAACGAATTTTGAAGCGTACTATTAAAGGACGATATATTTACATGGTAAATTTATAATGAGATTTCAAGGAAATGTTGTGGCATATCCTGATTTGTTTTAAGAATGCTTGAGTAAATTGTGTTCAATGGCATGGTTTCGTGGTTTTCGATTTTCAGATTTGTTATCTTGTGAACATTATTTGTGTTTTATAACTCGCTTGTCTGTTGGACTAAGTTGATTGTTTTAGTTTTGTCTCTTCGTGCGGTGTAGCACGTGAGATGATCTAATCATGTGGTTATGGTTGGCTTACCTTGATGTATAGTTTTGACCTTTGAGTAAGATCTTCTTTTAAATCTTGTTTCCCTTTTGTTTCGGTTTTGGGTTGCGCGGGGCTTTACTATTTCTGTTTTGTGGATCGAAACCTTGGGTTTCGATATCGAGGAATACAAGGGAGGTACTCCCTTTGGATTGGTTGATGATTTCTGATTATCCTAGGATGGGTATTGCAAACTCTGAACCGAAAAGATAGATCGATGTATTAATACACTGGTGTTTCCCTCAAGTCTGATGATGCGATGCGGGAGCTGGCGGTAAATTTTATAGGAACATATTTTATGTGCTATTTTCTTTGGTTATATGCTCAGTCTGGATTGAGGTTAGTTAGATACTTTTTATATTAGAGTTGTAATGAAGTTATTATGAGGAATTGTTGTATAGCATCGAATGTTGCTAGGTGCAAGTAAGGAAATTTTGAGAAATATTTTGAGGTCATCGAGTGCATCTCACAGAGTGTAACGTCTAGCAAATGTTTATTGAGAAATGGATTTCAAAGATTGATTTGCTGAAATATTTGAAATATTTTCAACACGTAATTGTGCCCAGACATATCATGAACATGCATTTTGAATGTCACGAATAGGTTTGCATTGAACACAGAGTATGTTCACTAAATATAAGATAAAATAATAATTGATACATGCATAATAGTACATGAATCACGTGCATAGAAATTATTAGGGTTGGATGCAACTCTTTGGGGATGAGAGATGTCATCACCCTGGCGCACAATTATGTAAAATGGATTTTATCGATAAAGTGTTTTGAGAAAGATGTTTTGAAACAAACTCGTGAGTTCCTTTGAGGTAGATGTATTTATAAAGTTGTGAAATTTCAAATGATTTTAAAATTGTTACCGAAAGGTAGCTAGACAAATACTTTGTCATGATGGTGATGGTTATTGGATGTTTACGTTGAAAGCGTTGGTCTGTAGAATCAGAATCTTGTGGTTACGAGTAAGAATGATTTTGAGGTTGTGCTCGAGATATAGTTGTGCTAAGTGCGGTATAGTGTATTTTAGAATAGTAAGCTTCATGATAATTAAGGATTTGTGGATTAAGGATGTTGGTTATGCTCCATGTGTGTATATACACTATATTTTTGTTTTAAACGAAACTTTATCTTTTCAGATTTGAAATTGTCCAAAGAATTTTGGTGTATTAATATAAGGAATGTTTATAAACAAGAAATTTACATTGCTGATTTTATCTTTCTGAGGAAATGGAGAATTTTTGTCAAAATTGATTCAAAAGGGATAATAAATTTTTCGCTTGAGCGATTTCTTCAATTTTGTTTTTGTTTGAAAAAAAAATTTAGAAGCGACTTAAAAATTTTGGGATGCTTGAAACATCAATATGTATTTTGAATACGGAAAATTCTGCCACAGTTGGTTTTTTTTTTTTTTTTAAAGTATAAATTATTAAAAAGTGTATTAGCAAGTTTGAATTAAAAAGAACATAAATTTTTGTCAATTAAACGGTTTTATAGATTTGCAAATGTATTGGAAAGTAAGAGGAAATTTCGGATTTAAATGTGGAGGTCTTGAAATTTTTCAAGGGTTTGCAAAACCGATGGTTTTTCAACGGTAAGGGTATTTTGATTTCGAATGAAAAGGAGGTGTAAGACGTAGAGTCTTTTAATCAAAGTGGAAATTCTTTTTGTGTATAAAATATTTGATATTAAAAGATTTTATACCCACAGTAGTTGGTTTTGAGCATAACTAACAATCTGATCGTATTGATCTCTCGTTGTATACGAGACTGTAGTCAATTGATTGAATAATTTTGAGGATTTGAATTCGATTTTGTTATATGAGGTAGTTGATTTTAAAAAAAAATCGAAATCGCGGTTAATAGGTTTCGACAACTAAAATAGGTTGATTGATTTTGTTATAGAGGGTATTATCGTAATGATGGATATAGTTGGGTCAGCTGTTGAACCCGTGGTAAGGGGCGACAAAATTTTATGTTGTCAGATGCAGTCAATGTTCAGAGTAGTCGTGGCGTTATATTTCTGGGTGATTGGAAGAATCATTATGATGGATATTGGTTATCATGGATATAGAAATTTATTTTGTTACCATGAGAGAGGTTCGCTTTTCTCTGAATTGCGATATGAGTTTTTGTGTTGTTGATTCACAAGTTAATAGTATTATCGAGCTGGTACTAATCGTTAGGATTAGATGATTATTATAATGTTTGTTTTGGGAACCTAAATATTATCTGAAGTTATTGGGTTTTGTTGTCGGTCATTTTGATGTCGAGATGTTATAAGAGGATATAAGAAATTATTTTAGAACGATAGATTTTAACAGCTATGTTGCAGTGTTATTGTTTTGTTTAAGGCTAAAGAGTTTAGATTTTGGAGAACAACAGTTGAGTTAGCGCTTAGTCTTATAGTGGACATTGGGAATTTTATAATAGTTAAGTTTCGAACTGGTTTTGGAAACCACTCCGGTATAGAGTAATTGTGACTCTCAATTGGATAATTGTTGATTATTCACATTTTGTTGACCGAGTAATCATAGAGCACCGGTTTATTAGAATCGGAATTTTGTGAATATGTGTGTTATGACTGTTATAGTGCGAATCAGTTCAAATTTAAAATTTGAGGTCAAATTTTTCATAGGTTGTGGAGAATGTAATACCCCATATGTATTTTCGGCATGTTTGGTCTTGTGCTGACCTTCTCTAAGTAGAAATTTTGATTAGAGTTATCAGTAAAAAGATTCGAGGTTCGTTTTGATTTCTCTAAGTATTTAAGTCGAGTTTTCTATGGGAGAGTTTGTATTCCCTCGCTTAATTTCACCTAGATATGGCGTTATCGTATGTAAATGGAGGTTAGTGTCAATGCTCTAGCGACCATTTGAGTTTGTTTGTTTTAGACAAGTGATGGTATTGAGTTGTTTGAGAGACAACTTGTTGAGTTTTGCTTACGCGTGTGCGTATGTCGTTGAGTATGGAATACCTTTGATTACATTTGGGTTGGGTTCTTGGTTGAGAGCTGTTCTTTAATGAGAGAGGTCGTTTGCAGTTTTGTTGTTTTTTTTTTTTATTTTTTTTCCTGGTTTACGTTGGGTATCTTGTGGATGCTTTTTCATATCGGCTTTTTTCAGCTAGACGTGTAACTTTATGTTATGTGGTACGTCGATGGTTTTATTTTAAATTCGAGGACGAATTTTTAATATGTTGGGGAGAATGTAATACCCCGTTTTTTTTTTTCTTTTCTTTTTGTTGTAAATTCCGCCATTGGGTTGATTGTCTTTCTGCTTCAGTTGTCCTGTTTGACTTATTGAATAAACTAAAAATTTTCGTCATCACTTTTGGGACTTATAGATTTAGCATTTGCTGTTGAATACGTAAAATAATAATAATAATAATAACAATAATAATTATTTTATAATAATAATAATAAATTAAATAAGGATAATAATAAAATTGGGGTAAGGTTGGAATTTTATCTTTTTATAAAAACCCTAGGATACCAATAGGTTATAAATACTCAAACCTTAGCCTCTTAAAAGAAAACATATACATTGAAACGGGAAGAACAAAAATAAGGCAGCCGCATTATTGTTTTTTTTTTCTACCGTGAATCTTCAGATTCTTAATTTTCTAAGGTATTACTCTAACACTTGATTGTCCATCTTTATTAATGATGATGTAATTTAAATTATTTAGCATATAAATTGTCTCTTATATATGCAGTACTAGAAAAATTGTATGGATTTTAAATTTGGTAGTTTATGAATAAAGGAACCAATCTTACTGTGTTAATTTCTCACTTAAGAAAACAACTTTCAATTTACTTTTTCTTTCACGTTTTACGATGCCACTAAACTCTTATGGTGGGCATTACATTACATGAAAATTTAGTCCATAGGAATTGTATGGCTTTTAAGCTCTTACTAATATACGTAGGTTGCTTTCATATTTTTATTGATAAAACTTTAATACTTAAACTTTAAAATATGGCAGTTTAGTCCCTAGGAATATAGTTATATTAATTACGAATTGTATTGTTTAAGCGTTGTTGGCATTATTTAAGATCTGAATATAATTGGTATATTATTGATTTAATCGAATTTGAGATTTGAAATGTTATTCATTTTGGTTTATGATTGGCATAGAATTTATTTTGGCAGTATTGATTCATTGTTTAAATGTGATGTTATGGCCATTTGGATTAATTAGTATTATTGGTTAGTTTATTAGCCTAAGATTATAATTTGATTTTATTTTTGATAAATTTAATTGAAAAATGATATTTGTTTTACAATCTTTTAATCGGATAATTACTTGGGTAATTATTGTTTTTTTTTATGATGGCATGGTGTGTTAAAGTGGCTAAATTACAATTTAGACCCCTAAACGTTTTAAAACTTATTTAACTTAAGTATTGATTAGTAACTTATTATTTTGATTTAATTATAAACAAATAAAGCAATTAAATTGATTTTGGATATCAATTTGGCTAAAGCACAATTTAGTCCTAATTGGTAAAAGCACAGTTTAGCCCCTAATTGGTTAAAGTACAATTTAGTCCCTAAACTTTTATTAACTTAAAATGATTAAGTTTTTGATTTGTAACTTGGGTTACTTAGAATTGAAGTTATTGAGTTCCGCTTTTAAAATGGATTATTATTTTGCTAATTTATTTTATAAATATAAACTTGGGTTTATATTTGATAATTGTTTTGAGTCGGGTTAGACTTGGGTCACCCGACCAGTGAGGTTAGCTTGGTAGTTATTGGTAACTCGGCTAACCCACTATTTGGAAATTATTTATTATTTAAAGTTATTAAATAATATTTATAAATCGGATTTTTAAGCGAGAACTCAATAGACTTGTTTTAATTGGGCTTTATTACCTATTGGTTATATTTGTGTGTGCTTTGAATTGTTTATTCCGACATGTTAATTGTGTTAGTCCTATGTGGTGTCTAGTACTCTCTAGAGTTAGGGTCTGCTTTTAATAATTATTTTATTTGTCTAGACCCGTCTACTGTTCGTGCTTCAGAGGCGAACCAGGATTAGTTGCTTGCCGGTTTTCACGTGGATTAGCAAGCAGTGAGTTTATATTTACTATTTACCGCTTTATTAAGTAAATTGTTATTTTAATATTAAATATATATACTGTACGTATATTTCGAACTGTTTTTATATTATGGCTCTTAGTTGGAACATGCTACCTAATGGGCATCATTAGGACTGCGTGCGCACCGGTATTGATCTGGGTAAAGTATATATAGAAATGTGGTAACTCGGTGTGAGCATAGCTCTCGGGACCAGGTAGAGTAACTCGGTGTAGCTCAGCTCTCGGGACTCTGGTATAAGTGTGGTCAGTGGTAACTCGGTGTAGCTCAGCTCTCGGGACCAGACCTATTGGATTATGATTATTATTTAGAATTGTGGATTAGGGTTCCAACTATTATCTGTAATATCGTTATTAAATGTTTTAAACGTTTTTAAAGGTTTTCCACTTAATAAATGTAAATAGTGGTATGAACTCATCTCAGTATATCTGACCCCGTTGTTTTCCCAATTTTTCCCAGGGTTATGATCAGAGAGAGTCTGGTGATCTCCGCATTTACTTTTCCTCGGAGGTTCCTTTTATTTTGATAAACTGTCAAACTATTTTATTCTTAGACCGCAGTAGTTGACTAGACGTCTTTACTATTATTACAGTTGATTGTCGGATTGGTCTGACTAGTTATATTGCTCTGGCATGTTATGTAATTATTTCGGATTATTTATGATATGCCTATTTTTAGACTCAGAATTGAATAAGCATGTTATATTATTGTTGTTTATTATATCTGCTAGAATTAGGCTGAAGTCTCGGTTGCCCCCGAGCATTGGTTTTCTGCAGGTTTATGTGTTTATGTGTTAAATGAAAGGCTAGCTACGGGTTTCGGTACTACATTACCCATACCCTAGCGCCGGTCGCGATTCATGAAAATGGGTCGTGACAGCTACCTAATGGGCATTATTAGGACTGCGTGCGCACCGGTAATGATCTGGGTAAGGTATTTATGGAAATGTGGTAACTCGGTGTGAGCGTAGCTCTCGGGACCAAATAGAGTAACTCGGTGTAGCACAGCTCTCGGGACTCTGGATATGGTAAAGTGTGGTCAGTGGTAACTCGGTGTAGCTCAGGTCTCGGGACCAGGCCTATTGGATTATCTTATTTATTTAGAATTGTGGATTAGGGTTCCAACTATTATTCGTAATATCGTTATAAAATGTTTTAAACGGTTTTAAAGGTTTTCCACTTAATAAATGTAGATAGTGGTATAAACTCATCTCAGTATATCTGACCTCGTTGTTTTCTCAATTTTTCCCAGGGTTATGATCTGAGAGAGTCTGGTGATCTCCGCATTTACTTTTCTTCGGAGATTCCATTTATTTTTAGTAAACTGTAAAACTGTTTTATTCTTAGACCGCAGTAGTAACTACACGTCTTTATTATTATTATAGTTTTTGTCGGATTGATTCGACTAGTTATAATGCTTTGACATGTTACATTATTTACATTGGTTTATGTTAAATCTATTTTGGACTCGGAATTGGATAAGCATGTTATATTAACTGTTGAATATTATAACTGCTAGATTTAGGCTGAAGTCTCGGTTGCCCCCGAGTATTGGTTTTCTGCAGGTTTATGTGTTTGTATGTTAATTGAAAGGCTAGCTACGGGTTTTGTTACTACATTAACTATACCCTAGCGCAGGTCGCGATTCATGAAAATGGGTCGTGACAATGATTTTACCATTAGTCCTGGTATTGCAACATCCATCCTGATGTAAACACCAGTGTATTACTATACTGATCTACCTTCTCAGGTTAAGTTTCCAACATTCCCTTCTAGGACAACAAAAACCACTAACTGTTCCAAGTAGTCACCTTCCTTGATATCATTTCCCAAAATGACCTCGAACCATAAAATAATACATCAAACCAGACATTACCCAAAAAAAACAATAAACTAAAATGCAGGGGGCTAAGCAAAGATTTGACTCACAAATTTACACCAATCATCGAGGTTAATCCAAAGCAACGCATGCTAGGAATGGCATCATGTGCTAGCCGCACAGCGAGACAAACAAGATAAAACAAAAAAATTTAACCAACAAACGAGGCATACTAAAATAAAACAACACCAACAGGGAGTAATTTCCACGAAACCACAAAATACCTAAGCATGCCTCGACCCGCATTTAACCCAACATCTTTCCATATAACAATTTGTAAACATGGTAGGCAATTAAGGTGTTACCGAAAGAAACGAGCATGCAATCTGCTAATTGATCATTATATATCTACCGACATTGCATACAAGACCAGTATAATCCAATGACATCTCAAATGTCAAACAAAACATACTATTGCACACTTAGAATCATCGTAATAAAATTTACCTGTAATATGACATCGATCAAAAGGTACGCATCAAAAACTCTTTCCAAAATATAATTTAACAACAATAACTTTCAAGTTCTAATCAAGCTCCATGGTTTCAAAATCATTTTCCAGAAAACCTCTTTTATAAAACAATGGTTATTATTCTCAAAACATCTCAATCCATAAAAATCATCGAGTTAGCTAAGTCATTATAACAACTACTAAGCTCAACTCCCAATTTGAGTAACCCAAGTCAATTCCACATTAACCATTTATAAAATTATTCAAAACACTTATAAATGCGGAAAAAATATTTAAATGAAATTCCAATCTTTTAAAAATATTTAAGGAGCTTAACCTAACCTAAACATAAAATATTAATCTCAAACAATTTTTCCATAACACATACTATGACCAAATAATATATACCAAAACATATAACCAACAACACTTCAAGTGTCGACGTACCACAAGATGGTAAATCATAAATTTTCCACTAAAACATCAAAAGACATGACATCACATAATTAAGATCACCTCAAAAACATCATTTAGAAAACATCAAGCCAAACGCAAAAATCCAATATGCGATAAACTCATTTTACTGGCACAACAATAAAACCACATATTAGGGTATCACATCCAGACTACCCATCCAGCCCTCATGTCAAAATACAAGTCAAGTGAAAACCACTTTCTCAATTATTAACATAAAAGCCAGCACGTGGCCAAACAATGTATAGCCACAAAAACATGTTTGAAGGTTTAACGCAGAAATCATTTAGAAAAAAAAATAAGGCCAACGCCTATTATGCCATTAAACTTAGTAATCAACAATTAAGGCCAAAGACAAAATGTATACCTTACGAGGTAAAAGAAAACTGACATACTTAAAATCAACCAAGGCATAAGAGCCAACAAGTAATCACCCAAGTGAAAACAAACATCATCAAATCAAAGCATGAAATTTAAACATGACCGACACACATCCTATAGGTGTAGGAAGAAAGTTTTAAAAACAAAAGATGACGTTTCAAAAGATAAGACACAAATCCTAATTCCGCAGTAGATCCTATGACACAATAACATTTACCATCCTTAAAACAGTAAACACATAACATGCAAAATGGCCTTGGTTGGAAACCAAAGCTCTGATACCAACTTTGTCACGACCCATTTTCATGAATCGCGACCAGCGCTAGGGTATGGGTATGGTTGTACCAAAACCCATAGGTAGCCTTGCGGATAACCAACAAATACATAAACCTGCAAAAACACCAATGCTCGGGGGCAAACGAGACTTCAGCCTAGTTCTAGCAGTTCATAATATACAACATTTATTATGAAGTGCTCAACCAACTTTGAGTCTTAAACATGGCAGAAGTACATATTAACCCAGGTTAATAAAGAATGCCAAAACAGCAATAATCCATTGAATAAATTAATAACAAGTATAGACATATAAGACTTCTAATTACTACCGTGGTCTAGGAATAAAATCAGTTTAATAAGTTTATTAAATATAGTAAAACCTCTAAGGAAATAAAAAATCGGAGAGGGGCTGACTCGCTCATATCATAACCCTGGAAAACAATTGGGAAACAACAGGGTCAGATATACTAAGATGAGTTCATACCACTATTTACATTTATCAAGTGGAAAACCTTTAAAACTCTTTTAAAACTCTTTTAAAATATTTAATATAAACATTACGTATAATTGCTGGAACCCTAATCCACAATACTATGTATATCCATAATACAGTAGGCCTGGTACCGAGAGCTGAGCTACACCGAGTTACCACCGACCACACTTAATTCATATCCAGAGTCCCGAGAGCTGAGCTACACCGAGTTACTCTACTGGTCCCGAGAGCTATGCTCACACCGAGTTACCACCACATATCACATACCTTATCTAGATCAATACCGGTGCGCACGCAGTCCTAATGATGCCCATTAGGTAGCATGTTCCAACTAAAAGCCATAATGATAAAAACAATTCAAAATATACATATACAGTATATATATAACAAAATAACAATTTACTTAATAAAGCGGTAAATAGTAAGTACAAACTCACTGCTTGCAAATCCACGTGATAAACCGGGCAAGCAACTAAACCTGATTTGACTCCGACGCACGAGCAGTCGACGAGTCTAAGAAAACATAAATCATAATTAATATCATCCCCTAACTCTAGAGAGTATAAACACCATATAAGACTAGCACAAAACCAAAACCAATGCTAACACATAAGCCAAATACAGAGTTAATACACATACTAAAACTATAGCCAAAACCATACAACAAGTTAAGCCCTATTGAGTTCCATTTGAAAACATAATCCGAAAACCTTTTCAAACCATTTGGTAAAACATTTCAAAACCCAAAATGGTACTTAGCCGAGTCAACCAAGACTTCCAAGCTTAACTCACATGTCGGGCGACCCAAGTCTAACCCGACTCAACATAACTAAATTGTAAACCAATGCAGTAATAGTATAAGAAAGAGTATAGTAGACGGAATTATAGGTCATTCGGAAGAAAATCTGGAATCAAATAAAAATTTAAAACCCGAGTTTGAAAAGCAACTCAATATCGTTTAACTAACCAATTAATCAACAAGCAACAAAGTGATTGATAAAATCCATAATGAACTAACCAATTAATCAACAAGCAACAAAGTGATTGATAAAATCCATAATGAACCAACACACTTTAGAAGACAACACAAGTCAAAACATGCCTTAGCAAACAAATTAAAGCGTATTCCTCATGCCCAAACAATTTCAATAACCAACTAAACATCAATCTCATACTTAAAAATAGAGCATGGCAAAGCACAACATTTCTTAGTTTAGTCTTGGCATAAACAAATATGAAATGAACACCACAATCCATGTATAATATTATCCTAAAAACATTATATAAAACAGCCTTAAACATTTAAATAAAGCCAAAATATTTTATAGGCATTCATCAACATACCAACTCATTTAACAACCATCAAACTTGGATTCAAAACAATAATAGATAGCTCAACAATTATGAATCCCAAAGACATGCAAATCAGCCCTATAATCATGCTTGGACAAACCTAAGCAACCAAACAATTTACAATATCCAAATAAATGCATAATTCTAAACCTCACATGAACTAGCAATTGAATAACTCAATTCGGATTCAATAACCAACCAAAGGCGTACAAATCAAATTATACAAGGTATGACAAAATAATACATCAATAGTCATATAACCTAACCTTCCTAATATGAATTGACATAATTGAAATCCAAACAATAATATCATAAAAATTTGAATATGGGCAGCCCTAACATATCAATTTGATTGAAACCCATAAACACGCATAAACAAAATGAAAACAACCCAAGCATAATCGATTACCTTTAACAACACAACATGCCTTGACAATTCAAATATTATATGTCAATTCTAGATCAAGAATAAATCAGCAACTATACATACAACCAAAAGCGACAACAATATACATCTCGAAAATACAACACAAACGATAACCAAAACACACTTGATTCGCAACAATAGAGATTAGAAAGGATTAGATACCTTGTCAATCCAAAGAGTAAGAAAATCTCAGAAACAAGGTAGATCCAACGCTATAAGAACAAAATCAAAAGACAAGATGAACCACTAATCGAATCAAATGATGAATCAAAGATTTGGAATAAAAGAGATGGATTAATCTTACCAATTGATTGAGGAACCAAAGATTTGAAGGAAAATCGCCTAGGAATAGTTTAGAATGAGTTTAGGGCTTTAAAAATGAAATAGGGGATGTTTAGGTCGAGTAAAAGTCTATTTAAAGCCTCCAAAACGAACCCAACCGGTTATATTGCCGATTCTGCCCAGTAGAACAGGTTATAGAACAGGGTTCACTGAAAACCAAAAAACGAAGTGGACCGGACCTACGGATTGATCTACCCAGCAGATCCGGTTCACAGGTCCGGTTGACCCGAAAGTAGGTTAAAACGACGATCTGAACGGTCGAATGAAATATAATCCTCTTGGGTACAACATATCAAAAATGCAGCCCGATCCAAGGGTTCAATTGAGAGATATGGACGTTTTACTACAACATAGCAGATTTGAAAAACATGTAAACATTGTTTCGATAACAGCTCGAAAATGAATCAATTCGATATCAAATATTTAGAGGTTCAAGGGGTACACATAAGTCACTTAACATGACACACCCAAGGTATCACATATGCTAATCCGAACATATATCAATCCAAAAACAAGTCGGAATCACAATGAGAACATGATGAAATGAAAACACTTCCAAAGTCCATCACAAATCAAACTTTAAACGGACAACCAAACCACCAAAACAAGTCAGAAAACACGGGATATTACAAGTAATTTATGTATAACAGCTAATATGAATTCAATGTCATTCAAATCATTTTTATCATTTTCTATTTCATTGTTGCTGACAGTAATTTGTTTGATTCTTATAGTCTAATTTATGTATAACAGCTAATATGAATTCAATGTCATTCAAATCATTTTTATCATTTTCTATTTCATTGTTGCTGACAGTAATTTGTTTCATTCTTATAGTCTAATAACTTGTTTGAATCTGAATAAAACATAGAAAAACACAGATCTGAAACAATTTCACTTTCATTACCATTTTGAGTTATTTAAGAATTGTTTATGATTGAATTTAATTGAAAAGCAATAGATCAGTTACTGATCAATGATAACTGTTACAATTCGAATTAATTACCTGATTGTGTTCTTGATTTCTCTTCTATTTCAATGATTGAAAGTTGTTTCTACGTAGCTGATCTTCACTCCAATTGCGATTTTAGCTCAATCTTTAGCAGCTGATTTACGATGTTGAATCTTCTTATTTCTTCTGATTATAATCTCTATTTAAATAATTTTGATTAGAAATATTGTTGTTGTTATATGATTCTTCAATTTTTCAGCTTGATGATCTTCGGTTTTTGATTTGATGTCAGTTTCCTATTCGGTTAAACACGTTAATATGCAACAGGGATATAATGGTCAATTTGTAGTCTACATTTGCTCTATATTTAATTTTGAGTGGTTTTTGCAAATATCTGAAATCATGAGAGAGATATTTGCCAAAAGCAAAATCTTGAGGTATAAACATAATAGGATGGTGATATTGGAGGAATCATGTATTTTTCCCAAATTTCAATCAGACTAATCATCATAAGAAGCCACAGAAATAAGCCAGCAAATCAACCTATAACAATAGGTTTGCTGAGTTTCTTGGGAGCCAATCAAGGCTGCCCAAGAAGCCAGCAGTCTCTCAATCTGGGACATTTGTCCAATTTAGAGAGGCATAAAAGGCAGAAAGCTGGGAAAAAAAGAGAGGCAATTGAAGAGAGGGCATACAATATTGCTGAAATGTAAAGAGAAAACAAAAAAAAACAGAAAGAATAGAATAGGTAATGCATATAGAGTAGAGTAGCAAGAAGGAATCAACCAAAATGAGGGGGAATTCAGCAGCAATAAGCTGCAATAGCAGTAGCAAGAAGTAGCAATAAGCCTGCAGAAAGCGGCAGCGTATAGCAGCTAAAAACCTCAACAATTCAGCAAGACAACAAAAGGAATAAGCTACAAAAACCAGCAGTTCAAACAGCAAAGAAGAAACAGAAAACAGAGCAAAAAACGAAAGCAGAATAAAGTCTTTAAGGTAATCAACTACACAAAAAAAACAGAAACACATTTGACCAATATGTATAACATCTTTTAAGTCATTTTATTTTCTTATTCTTTTGTTGCAACATTCATTTTATAATCGTGAAGATTAAATTTTGATTTTTATTTTATTTTAAATTCATGAAGATAGATATTTAATATAAATTCAATACTATGATGAGTGGATACCCATCATAATAATTCGGAATAGTTTATTAAATTACATCACATACGCTAATCAAAACCAAAACGAGTTGCATAAATTACACATGATAGCAAGTAATCAAAATAAGTATAGAGATGACTTCTAAGTTTGTTTCTCTGCTTTCATGATGTTCCCCGATTTTTTTTACTAGTTCATTCTACATTTATTTGCTGCTTTTGAATATGCTGTGATACCATACTCAGATTAAACTGAAGTCTGTAAAATCATATCAAATCAAAAAATCTTCACTGCATTCAGACTCTCCTAAGGTTAGATAAACTCGATTTCATTAGGACCCAAAAATATGTATGCAAGCATAATAAACAAGAGAGAAAACATATCAAAACAAAGAGATAAAAAGGGAGAAAATGGTGGAAGCTAGAACTTCAGTAACAAAAAAGAGAAAAAATATAACAGGCATACAGTAGTAACATAGCAAGAATTAGTACCTCTTAGCTTTGTCTTGTTCGAGCGGGCTGTCTCCGATTTGATTAAACCTGATAGCTCCGCTATTCGCTTTCTTGGCCTCAACCCATACCCATGCTAACTAAGCGAAACTTTTTGATTCAATCCAGTCGATACGTCATCAAGTGCCCAATTAATAGTTTTCATTTAATCACATACCTATAATATCAAAATCAGAAAATACAGTGAGCAACGCTACCATCACTTTAATTAAACTAAAATTCATGAACCCATCTCTTTAATTCCATTGAATTAGATAAACACACAAAAGCAAACAAATAAAACCAAAAATAGGAAGAATAAAAAAAATTCTTCAAAAATGAAAACATCCACCAACTCGTTTCAGTCTTCGATTCAATCAAATTAAAACACAATAAACTCACCTATGATTTCATAAAGGCAAGTAAGAATCAAAAATTCTCAAATATTCAAGAACCCTAATCTTTGTACAAAATTAAACCATGTATCACTTTAATTGTACAAGTATAACATAAACGCAAAATTGATTAACGACAATCAGAAAAATCGAAAAGATTGAAAAAGATTTTCTTGAGATAAGGGTGGAAAAATGAAGAGAATCAGTTAAGTGAAAAGAAAATGATGTGTATAACAAATTATAATTCCTTCATTAATTAGTATTATGGGCTTTAGATGGACAATTTTCACCAAAATAAATTGGGTTTTTTACATGAATCACTCAAAACAGCCCTTCGTTGACATTTATACCTCAGAATTTTATTTTATGCAACAATCACCCAAAAAAGATTATCATTTTATAATAATACCTCATAACCCCAAAATAAGATGTTTTATAATTAAATATGACAGTTCTGTCCCTTCTGTAAAAAAAGAACGTGATAGCAGAGATTTCTATTGCCGACGACAACAAAAGAGAACCGCCGTCTCCTCTATGGATCGGTTTCTAGTGTGCCTAATGATCTGATTATGATCAGTCGCGTTGTAATCGGAATCATTATAAAGCTAATTTGGTGTGAATATGCCGCAGACAGAATTGTCTTCAAATGGCTTTTGACGACGACGGCGGTTGGAACAACGATGACGTTTCATTTGCCTTATCACGTGCTTTTAGCTCTTTGATAAATTGCAAAAAACCTCAGTATCTGAATTATGAATAGCTTAATTGGTGTTATTTGCTGGTATTTGTAATTTTATCTATGGTGTCCTTATCAATTGTGTGGTTAGATCGATCTTTCACAAATTATAGAAGCGTAGTGTCTTTATTTCTTTGACATTTTCATGTTTCTCTTTTTTATTTTTGAAAATACATATAAGAATTATAATCTGGTGATTGTTAAATTGATTTAATTATTAACATTTCATTTTCAATATCACACTTATCTTTCTATTCTGAAAATTGCAGCATCTTTGAAGTATTTGGTTCTTATGTTACTTGTACTAGTGAAGCTGTTCCCATATAAGAAATATGTTATTTTGTGGATGGATAATTTGCCATAAACTATGTGAAGCATAAGGAGTATGAGTTTCTAGCTTTAGATGTTTATTGGACATAGCTTCATGTTTTGATACTGATGCATGTTCTGGTTGTATAAGCTTTAAGGTCTTGAAAATGATGTATAATCTAGTTATTTGTACGAGTGTATTGTATTATATACGGTGGTAGTAGTAGATAGCAATGAAAACTTGTTTATAGATAGAGTTGCCATTTACTATGAAAATGTATGATCATTAGCAATCTGTATGGTACTAAATATTGGCCCTTAATTTCAATTTGAAATAAAATAAATGATATGATACAGGTTTTAACTCTATTTATGGTTTGGATTGTTCGTTAAAATTGATGAAATAATAATATTAAGGTTGAGTTATTTAACTCCAAGCTTTACTTATAGTTAAATTGTTGGTACATTTACTAGATCAATTGTTCAATGAGATATTCGATGATTCTGCAGTTGATTTTAAATGGAACTGTGACCTTATATATCTATTGGAAGAAAATAATGTGATGGCTTTCTTTGAAATGCTTATAATTTACATATGATTTTGAATCAAGAATTACATGCTTATTTAGGATGGCAGTCTATATTATTTGAAGAAGAATGATATACGTATTGAGTTATAACCGTGGAGACTTTCTTACAAAAGCTTAATTAATCAATTGTGGAAGTTAAATTTGGAATGAATTGTAGATTTTATCTTACGTTGCATTTGCGCTATAAACACTTAACAATTCTATTTTGACTCTGCTTATTATTTTTATTAGTAGCTCCAAAATCACCCAAAAATTCAGTATGTGGTATTATTTTAAATTCACATATAATTCACATCAGGTTGCTTTTCAGTTTTATAAACTGTCAATTACATTTCACTTAAAAACAATTATTTAATATTTATAATAGACTATATCTCAAATTTCTCTCTATGTAAAATATCATATAAGATTGTAAAGAGTGGTACGACAAATTTTGTAAAAAATGAATTAAGATAGTTCAATTGTTATAGGTTCATATCAGGTTAAATTTTGGTTTTATAAATTATCAAACACATTGTATTTAAAAATGATATTCAGTTTGTATATTATACTAAATCATAAAATTCTCTCAATATAAAATGTCAGTTAGAATTGTAAAGAGCAGCAAGACAAATTTTATTAAAAATTGAATTAAGATAGTTCAGTTGATATAGGTTCACATTAGGTTCATATTAGGTTGATTTTCGATTTTATAAACTATCAAATATATTTCACTTAAAAAAGATATTCAATTTGTATATTACAATAAATTTTAAAATTCTCTCAATATAAAATGTCAGTTATAAAGAGAAGCAAAACAACAAGGTAGTTCAGTTGATATAGGTTCACATTATGTTCACATTAGGTTCACATAAGGTTCACATAAGGTTCACATCAGGTTAATTTTTGGTTTTATAAACTGTCGAATACATTTCACTTAAACGAGATATTCAATTTTTATATTACAATAAATCTTAAAATTCATCTCAAAATTTTCTCAATATAAAATGGCAGTTAAGATTGTACAGAAAAACAAGACAACAAGATAGTTCAGTTGATATAGGTTCACATCAGGTTCACATCAGGTTTATTTTTGGTTTTATAAACCGTCGAATAAATTTCACTTAAAAGAGATATTCAATTTGTATATTACACTAAATCTCAAAATTCTCTCAATATAAAATGTCAGTTAAGATTGTAAAGAACAGCAAGATAAATTTTATTAAAAATTAAATTAAACTAGTTCAATTGATATAAATTCACATCAAGTTCACATAAGGTTCACATCAGGCTCATAGATAACTCATACTTGAACCCAAAATCAACACCAACTACTCCAATTCGATTTTTCAGCCAAATTTAGCATGGATCTCGTCAAAATTTGCTGTCATGTCACTAATATTATCATCATTAGTTGTATTTCACCTTTTAGGCCTGCAAAAGAACACATCTTTATTAAGGAATCATAAATTTTTACTTGATTCAATTATGCATAAACACAAATTTATAAGGAGTTTGATCTATAGATTATCCTCCATTTTAAATAATTATGGACAATATTTTAAAAAGAAATTCAAATGGAAACATGTCAAATCAAAAACAAAAACAAGCTCTCATTAAACATTTGTCTAAATTTCTAAATAGCCTCTTCCTCATCATCATCACTCATCAACAACATCATTAGGTCCTTTTACATATCACTTAGTAGTAATGTGATATGTAAATGAAATAATTATTGAGTTAAATAGACCTGATGAAGAATATATGAACAAAGTAATAAGTGAGTTCATACAAGGACAATGTAGCAATTATTACAAGACCAATGATGAAAACTACAAAAACAAACAATACCACAAATCAAACAAACACACTACAATACTAAATTCTTTAGAAGCATTTTGGTCATAATTGTATTGCATAACATTAATCAATTGATTGGATGAATAATGCATTTAAACCCTTTATGGTATGTTTCACTCTTATCAGTTAATAATTAATAACTGATAATAATCTCTTCTGCACTGTAAATTACATAAGATAGAATTAATAAATAATTTAATAGAGACTCAAAAGAGATATATGTAGCAGAAATCTAACTTTATAAATACAAACTACTACCTTTTCATTCAGGACTTTTATCAAGCACATAGTGAGCATAAATAACAACCGAGTAAAATAAAATAATTTAAAATTTTAAGAACACATCAATAAAAACAAAAACAATCAAAATCTAACCATATTTATCCTCTAAATTCATTCTCTGAAAATTTATCTTGAAAACTATAGGATTTGCAAAACAAAAAATCTAAAGAGAATTTCTGATGGGTGAGTTCAATTGTTATGTGTAGAGACAACCATACTGTTGCATCAGGAGCTGGTGGAGAAGAAGTTTGACGGTGATCCGGCAGTGGTCCGACGGAGGTCCAGAAAAGTCGTCTTTTAATGTGTTGGTATGCAGCGGGAACAATAATCAGATTAGGGCAATTTAGTAATAGTAATAGAAAGAGATATAGCTGAAAATGTAACTTTAAAAAAAGGGAGATTTTTGCAAAAAATATTTTTATGGGTCACTAAAGTAAAGTTTTCAGATTTTGAGTTATATGGTGACATTTTCTCAAATAAATTTCATTTCCGTTATGCATAATAATAGGTCTAATGGCCATCTTTGATGAAAAACATAATAGGCTTATACATTTATTAAAAGAGAAAATGTCACCATATACCCCAAAATCTGAAAAGTTTATGTTAGTGACCCAACATAATATTTTTAGCAAAAATCCCTCTTTTTTAATTTTGCATTTTCAGCTCTACCCCTTTTATTGGAAAGTTACTTAAATAACTCTGCTCTATAGGTTCCGTGTCACGACCCAATTTCATGAATCGTGACCGGCGCTAGGGTATGGGTATGGTTGTACCAAAATCCGTAGCTAGCCTTGCGGATAATCAACAAATATATAAACCTACAAGAAAACCAATGCTCAGGGGCAACCGAGACTTCAGCCTAATTCTAACAGTTCATAGTATATAACATTTATTATAAAGTGCTCAGCCAACTCTGAGTCTTAAACATGGCAGAAGTATATATTAACCCAAGTTAATGAAATGATGCTAAAAATAATAATTAATTAATTGAATAGATTTATAATAAGTATTCGACATAAGACTTCTAATTACTACTGCGGTATAAGAATAAAATCAGTTTACTAACTTTATTAAAATATAAGTAAAACCTCCGAGGAAATAAAGAATCGAAGAGCAGCTGACTCGCTCAAATCATAACCCTGGAAAATTGGGAAAACAACGGGGTCAAATATAGTGAGATGAGTTCATACCACTATTTACATTTATCAAGTGGAAAACCTTTAAAATCGTTTAAAACATTTAATAACAACATAACGTATAATAGTTGGAACCCTAATCCACAATAATAAATATATCCATAATCCAATAGGCCTGGTCCCGAGAGCTGAGTTACACCGAGTTACCACCGACCACTCTTAATTCATAATGAGAGTCCCGAGAGCTGAGCTACACCGAGTTACTCTACTAGTCCCGAGAGCTATGCTCACACCGAGTTACCACCACATATCACATACCTTATCTAGATCAATACCGGTGCGCACGCAGTCCTAATGATGCCCATTAGGTAGCATGTTCCAACTAAAAGTCATAATGATAAAAACAGTTTGCAATTGTACGTATACAATATATAGATACTAAAATAACAATTTACTTAATAAAGCAGTATATAGTAAGTACAAACTCACTTCTTGCTAATCCACGTGATAACCTGGCAAGCAACTAATCCTGATTCTTCTCCGAAGCAAGAACAGTCGACGAGTCTAGACAATATAAATCAGAATTAAAACTTGTCCTAACTCTAGAGAGCACTAGACAGCACATATGACTCACACAAACATCAACGAGTCAAGACATTCATCAAACACAAATCAAACACACTTACTTAATCCATAGCCAAAGCATAAACCAAAGTAGAGTAATCATAGATACTCAATATAACCAAAGTCATACGATAGCCAAGTCAAATTGAGTTCCCACTTGAAAACATAATCCGGAAATCATTTCAATAACTTAGTTAAAATTATAAAACCAAGTTTAAACCAAAGTGGTGAGCTAGCCGAGTTATCACAACTGCCAAGCCTATACTCGCAAATTGGGCGACCCAAGTCTAACCCAAACCAAACATCCAACCAAAGTAAAACAATTCTTTTAAATTCCGGAATCATTTAAATATACCAAAGTATCAATTTAGAAAACAAGGGAACTCAATTAACATTAAAACCCAAGTATAACATTATAATTATAAAGTGTTCGATAAAAGTCCCCAAAGGACAAACACAACCAAATAAGTCAAACACCAATATACAACAGCCCTAGCATGCTTAATAATCACATTTTATATAACACATGTCATAGCAAAATATTTCGAATCAACATATTTTTCACAACATCAAGCCAATTAAGCATTCATGGCACTTAGCCCAAAATGAGACCGAACATGAATCGCCAAACCAAAATACCTTAGATCAATTCATATACATGCCATAATCAATAATATGAACATAATTCAGATCTTAGGTCATTACAAAGTATCAAATCCAAAATCAAAGCATTTTAGCGTAAAACTACCTAGGTTGCAAACTAAGCCAACACGTACCAAAATATTTATGATTCAAACTCCCAAACTCATTTAGATCAGTATTATATCATACATAATTTCAAAATAGAAAACCAACTCAGATCTAAACTCATGCCAACATCACTTAAACAATCGATAACGCAATTTCGCTAGAAATTGCCTAAACATGCTAAACAAGCCAAATCATGCATTCGACAACCCAAATCATATAACCACTGATCCTAAATCATATAAAAATCATATATATCATCTTAGAACAGTAGGTGCATCATCTCAAAATATTTATGCGATTACAACTCTCAAACAACCCAAATTCACCATTTTACGCAATTTCAGCTAAAACAATCGAGAGCATGCCAAAATGTTAATACAGCTAACAAGATCAGTTCATAAACATAAAATCCATCAAAAATATCATACATATTAGTAACCTTAGAATAGAATCTCAATTTCATAGATTCAAACCACCAAATCGATTAGAATACAACAATTTATAGACAAATCCTAACATTGATGAATCATGCCAAATGCTTTCCAAAACATGTAACATCAATTTATATATGTACAAACCATCATTTTATCCATATAAACTCAGAAGCATAAGCATGGCATAACAATAGCAACAATTCACTATATTAAAATCCTATATTATGCATTTGTATGCAAAATCATACAACAATGCATCCATGAATCAAAAGGATACGAAAACAATACCTAAGGATGATGAACAATAATGTAAATGATATATTAACCCAAGGTTCAAGGGGCTGGACCGAATTAAATTTAATCCACAAGCTTCCAACGAAGAACGCAACGTAAAAATCGAGTAGATCTTGCGAGTAGGATGTAAAATCATATTCTAAGTGGAATGAATCGCATTCGAACTTTTTAGAAAGAAGAAATCAAGTTCTTTGAGTGAAGAAATTTGTTTTTAGGGTTTGGAGTGGAATGGTGGCTAGGGTTTGCAACTTAAAGGGTCTATTTATAGACTCCTGCGGGCTTTACTTGGGCTGCAATTGAAGCCACAGTTTAACAGGTATTTTTAGAGTTAGAAACCTCCAAATAACAATCCAACCAACCAGATTTTAGAAAATCCTCTTAGGAACAACATATCCAAATATGAGCCCGATCCGACAGTTCAATTGTGAGATATCAACGCTTTATTAATACATGGCAGTTTTCAAAAACATGGGAAAACAACTTCAATATATACCCGAAAATGAATTGAATCAATATCTACTACCCACACGATACATATGACACATACAAGATACAAAAAAAGACTCAATCAAGGTGTCACAATGCTCAACCCAATCTGAAACCATGTCGAAAACATAACAAAAAAATAAGGGGTATTACATTCCGCTCTACAATTGCTATAGAGTACTTCAGACACTTAATTCTCCCCTCCCCCCACTTTCTCTTCTCCTCTACGCTTTTTTCTTCACTTTCTCCATTTCTCCATCTTTCTTACTCACAAACTCTCTTTTCTTTCCCATTATCTCTGAAAATCACTCACCACAAATCTCTATTTTGGTTATTAAATCATTATCAATGGCTCACACACGTAGTTTTTCTGCAAAACAGGTTCCCAATAAAGCTATGAATATGAAAACGAAGAAAGCGGTTTCAAAGAAGAAGAAGGGTGAATCAAGCAATGCCAAGGCCAAAGTTCAACAAGAATTTGTCTCCGGTGAAGGAGTAGTCCGACAATCTCCTCCTTCTCTGAAAAAGAGACATGTAACCGAGATTACTAAGCCAAAGAAGAAGCAAAAAGTGATTTCAATCTCTGAACCAAAACAGCGAAGTCCTAAGGTATTGTTCCTGATTTCATTTTCAATTTTTAGGTTTTCGATTTTGTTAATTTTATGATTTTTTTTTATTTAGGGTTAATTCCTAAAAAAATCACGAACTTTACACGAAGTTTCATTTTAATCATGAACTTTAAAAGTTGTCATTTAAAGGCACGAACTTTCATTTTGTTTCAAATCTATCATTTCAGTGTATTTTTGTTGACTAAATTCTTTAATAAAACATTAATGAAAGACCCAAATTATAAATCAACATTAAATCTTATTATCTTTTAGTTATAGTATATAGGATTAGGAATTTTTGGTTCGATAAAATACATCGGATTTTACTTTGGCGATAGATTTGAAACAAAATGAAAGTTCGTGCCTTTAAATGACAACTTTTAAAGTTCATGATTAAAATGAAATTTCGTGTAAAGTTCGTGATTTTTTTAGAAATTAACCCTTTTATTTACTAATTATATGTTTGTATTTGTGATTCTATTTGATCCTTACTTGTTTGATTTTTTTCATTTATTTATTTTTCTCTGATCTGGTTCAATTTAGGTTTTAATACTTAGTTTGTTTTGTTAAATTGCTTCATTCTATGTTTTAATTCTTTGTTATTGTCATCACGATTGTTTGTATTGTATTTTAAATTTCAATATGTAGTCCACTTTTAGGTCATCTTTTATTCATTTTTGGTTTTTATGGTGTATGACAGTTTTATTATTTATTTTTATAGTTGTGGCAGTTAAAGCTCTCACGTGAAGATCGATTTCATTCGGAAATCGATACTTATATGTCCTACGATACTATTGCTAAAATACAATCAACTTTGAGTCCTTTTGAGTTAGAGTTGTTTAGGAAGTCTTGTTTCGGTTATTTTTTCGATATTCCTAAGATTAAGGTTCAAAACCAGATTATTCATTGTTTGTTATTGAGGGAAGCCGAGCAATATAAAAAGTCTGAGATGTGGTTTGAGGTCGGGGGTCATAGGCTGAAATTCGGTATTGAGGAGTTTTCCTTAGTGTCGGGTTTAAAATGTCACGGGAATGTCAGTGAATATGGTTATGGGAAAGAGGGAGAAGGTCTTGCCTTTTGAACCGAGATCGAGATGTATGGCTCCATGAGTCTATGTGTTTATATAGATCATGTTCGTGGGTTAACGAAAATGTGCAAAAGCTCCGACGGTGTCTAATGGAATTTTGGACAAGTATTTTCGCGGTTTGCAGTCTATTTCTAAGCAAACTCTTCGAGAAATTTTTAGGTCTAAGCGTTGGGATTGTCCGAAAGATGGTTTCAAGCTTGCTTTTATGAATTTTTTGCATAACTTTTTGTTAGCTTCCCCTAAAACAGCTCGTATTCATCTAAAAGATTTTGATGTTGTTGATTCCAATGACTTGAATGATTACCCGTGGGGTGTTGATGTTTTTAAATATACTTTTGATTTTCTTTGTCCACTAAGGCTGTTTTTGGTCCGGGTAGTCTTAGGGAATCTAAACACATCTACAAATACTGTCTTCACAGTTGCCCTATTGTGTTTCTTTGTTGGTTTTATGAATGTTGTCCGAAGGTGGAAAATTCCTTTGTTCAGTTGGTTAATAAAGCTTCCATTCCTTGCATTTTGAAGCGGCGCACTTTCGTTTTTCCTTTTGCATCCCAGTGGATAGAGATCTTTTTGATGAAGTTGATTCTGAGAAGGTTTGTCTCTATTTGCATTAATTTTCTGTTTAACTTTTTTATTAATAATCTGTGGTCACAAATGGTTAATATTAGGTACATATTTGGTTGTAATGCTTCAAATGAATCTGCGGTCCATTTTTCCAACATATGCTGAATGGAGAACCCTTCCTTTAGGTGATTTGTTGGAATATTCGAAAATAATATAGAATCATTAGGCATACCTCTTGTCGATTCCCCAAGTTTGAATGATTGATTATGTCACTACGTACAAGTATAATTACTATTGATGGTTCTGGTGATGCTGGATCCGGTCTTGATGTGGTCCGTCAGAGTGTGATCTTCAATCTACACAGAAAAGATAGGTTAGAAGGATTCGAGCCGGTGTTGGCTCGAACACCCTCCGATGCCTAAGTCAGATAGACTGAATTGATAAGAGTTTAGAGTGAATATGAGTAATATAAAAGTGTCCTTTACCTGACCTAGGTCCATTAATATATAATAGATAATCATTGTATTGTAGTATGAGTCTTGTTACTGATTTGAGTTCATCTTCTTATTAAGATGAGGTAAAATCCATCCTTATCCCTGATTTCACGGGATAAGGGCGTTATCTGGTCTTCTGGTAACACTGCGTACTGAGTCAATGACTTCGGACATGTCTCTAAGTCAGTGACTTCGGGCTTGTCTCTGAGTCAGTGACCAACGCCACCTGTGTGGGTCTTGTGTACAATTCTGGTGGTGTATCCATCATTAGTTCCTCCTAACAAGAACATTTATATCAAGCATTTATGTTTGTTTCATTGTTTATGTGGAGTGTGTCTGTGACCTTTTGTCTTATATTTTGAAACGTTGCTTTCTTCGTGCTGTGTCTTCTTATCGAGCTTTCCTCGGCTTGGCCCACTTCATTTCTTTGTTTTTTTCTTCATGTTGGATTTTGTTTATTTTTTTATCCTTTATTGCAAAGATGGGTGATAATTTTCTTGATGACTTGACTCTCTCTCTTTTGATGATAATGATGATGTTGTGATTGTCGGGTTTAAACATGTGTTACCCAATGTGTATGTAAGCGGCTGTTTGACTTACTTCTGTTCCACTGTGATAAAGATCATTCGTGAGGACTACCCCGATTATGATATCAATAAGTTTATGTCGATTGATTTTCGAGCTCTGGGTCAGCGAGCTGCGACAAAGGTTGCAGCATAAGAAAGATGGGTTGCATGTTTCTCGAGTTCTCCCTTCGTACGCTGCTAAAGATGGCATGAAGGACGCCATGGAACCCAAGGAGAAAAAAGAGCTTGATGATACTACTGCCAAAGATGGCAAGGAGCTTTTGCCTCCTTCTGGACTATTGACTGCGTCCAAGACAATTTCAACCGTTATTTGGAGGTTGAAACTTCGGAGGTCCTCAAGCATGATTCTCTTGTCCCTGACTCGGTCGAGGAACTTTCTAAAGAGAAAGATTCAGGTGGTCCAAGGGAGGGAGTGACCCTTCTAGAGGAAAAGATGTAAGCCGTATGTAGCTAGCTTCCTTTTACTTTGTTTTGGTGCTACCTTGTGAGGTAGAACTTCTTTTGTTTGTACTTTTCTTTAGGGGGGTCTTTGTGGTAGACTCCCCCTTTCAGAGAACAATTGCGTGCTTTTACGAATGTGTGTTGCTTTTTCTTTATCTGTAAAGAATCATACTGTTGACTATGTCATGCGTCTATGTCATAGGTCTGCGACTAGCTTCTACTAGAGACATCGAACCGCAAATGACAAACTTTCAAGATTCTCTTGATGAAGAGGAACTCAATGCGTTTGCTGTTGTAAGCCCAAAGGAGGGAGCAACCTTTCCAGAGGAGAACATCGTCTAGGCTCGTAGCCTTTTTACTTCGTGTTTGTTTTGTTCTTGTCCCTTGGGACAATCATTTGTTTTGTATTCCACAATTTCTTGTGGTGAATGTTCTAGGGATGTTTTACAATCCACATTAATCCTACGTGGAGATCTGCATTCTCCATACAGTACACTAGGTCTGCAACACTACACTGAGTCTGATACAGTACACTGAGTCTGGTACACCATACTAAGTCTGGTACGTTACGTCAATCACTGTTTGAGTAGGACTCTGTTTGGTCTTAGATGTTTCTGGTATGGTTGAACCATATCCATCATTACTTCCTCCCTTTCAAACAAGTATACTTCAAGCATTATGTTTGCTCAGTCTTCTGCCAAGGTGAAGAGTCCAAGGGAAAAATTGACGATCCTTCGAGGAAGGAAGAACTTCTTGAGGAGAATACTGATGGTCCAGAGGAGGGAGCGACCCTACCAAAGGAAAATGTTGTTTTTAGCTAGCTTTTGAATACTTTTTGTGTTGCCTCGTGGGACAACACTTCTCTTGTTCTTTCATTTTGGGGCTCTTATGTTAATTAGAACCGGCCCCTTTATTTCAGAATAATTTTCATGTTTTACGGATCAGTTGGTCTACATCCTTCCTCTAGTTTTGTTGGCGCTGTCATGGAGCCTTCTCGTGGAGATGGCGCAGAGAAGAGTCTCGGTCGAAAGAATACAATACTCAATGTAACGAGGTACTTTTACCTCCTTTGGGACTATTGACTGCGTCCGCCGTACTTCGAGTAAAATGGTTCTTCTAGTGGTGCTGTCATTCTAGTAGAATAGTCCTTCAGGTTGGATGGTTCTTTCAACGGGGTGATCCTTCGAGTGGAAATGTTCTTCTAGAAATATAATGCTATGAGTGGGACGGTTCTTTCGATGGAGCAATCCTTCGGGTGGGCTGGTCTTTTTGGTGGAGTTTTCCTTCCATAAATAGTCCTTCAAGTAGGACGGTTTTTTCGATGGAGCAATCCTTCAATGAATCGGGTATTGTGGTACTTTAGTCGTCTGCCTTCGATGTGCTTTGGTTTTGATCTTTGTATGGTGCCTTTAATGGTCCTGCTTGGTTATCTGCCTCCGGTATACTTTGACTCTGAGGAATGTCTTTTGCTTGAAACTGTCCCAAAACTTGGTTGGGCGAGTTGTGAATTTTGGATTTCTACTTCTATTGCTGCATGTTCGTTAGTATTCTTCTACATAAAGTTTCATTTTTAATTGAAAGGATAGTCTATATACCTTTAACGTCTTTTACGGCAATGATGTTGTTCTTTCTTTTGCAAGTGGAGACCTTTTCTTCTTGTTCACCTGTTTTGTTTTTGTTTGGCCTACTTCTCGGGCAATTCCACTCTACATTTAAGTCTAGAGTACTCCTCAATCAGTTGTTTCCCTAACACCTCTATGTCTGTGTCTTGGATTACTCATCCATCTATGCCTGCACCTGGGACTACTCGTTCATTGTTGTGTATTTCTATCTAGGATAGTTATTGAGCTTGTTGTACGTCTTTTTCTTGAATTGTTTGTCCTCCACTTTTTGTCCCAACAACTCTGCGTCTGGGTTGTTCGTCCTTCGGTTGTTGTCCTTCTGCGTTTGGGTTGTGCATCTACGCCTGGCACTTCGTCAATCTACATCTGTTCCTGGGACTACTTGTCCGTCGGTTCTTCATAACATCTATGTGTCTGCGCTGGGATCTGAGTCTGCGCCTAGGATCTGCGTCTATGCTTGGGACTTCGTCAATCTACATCTGTGCCTGGGATTACTCGTCCGTTGGTTCTTTTCATAACATCTATGCGTCTGAGCCTAAGATCTGCGCGTCTACTCCTGGGACTTCGTCAATCTACATATGTGCCTGGGATTACTCGTCCGTTGGTTCTTTTCATAACATCTCTGCGTCTGCGCCTAAGATCTGCGTCTGCGCCTAAGATCAGCGTCTGCGCCTAGGATCTGCGTCTGCGCCTGGGACTATTTGTCAATCTACATATGTGCCTGGTATTACTCGTCTGTTGGTTCTTTTCATAACATCTCTGCGTCTGCGTCTAAGATCTGCGTCCGGAATCTGCGTATGGGAGCATCGGTTATTGTTTCCCCGGCACTCTGCATCTGGGAACATTATCCTCCGGTTGTTTCCCCAAGACTCTGCGTCTGGGATCGTTCCTCCTTTGGTTCTTTTTCTGGTGCCTTTCTCTTTTTGCTCACTAGTATAGTGATTTTTATACTGACTGGTACATTTGTTTCTCTTCCGAGTGTCCCAGTAGTTTCTCTTCTGACTGTCACAGTGGTTTCTTTTCCGACTGTCGCAGTAGTTTGACTTTCACAGTGGTTTCTCTTCTGAAATTCCATTAAGCAACATTTCAATCATTGCAAGCTTCGGTAAAAATGATTCAACAAGTAAATTTTAATGCTTGTACAATAAAGTAATTTTTTTTATTTCATTACTTTAATATTTTAATTTAGTAGATCCATAATATCGATACGATTAAACGTTATTCTACAAGAATCATAAGGTTGCCCCTTTGAATACTAGTGATATAAAAGGAGAAACTTATATGTTTGTTTGTTTTTTCTGTTGCATTGGTGTCTGCGTGTGGTACATGGTAACTGTTCCTTCTATGACATAGAGAGATGAAGAAGTTTGGATGAACTGAACTTTCTTGATTTGACAGCTTCATATATTACCTTTTGATAGCCACTTTTACTCTAATTTGTTGATTTTCACTCGTGATTTCCAGTCTTTTTTTATGGTTGTCTATCACCGAGACCAAAATTAAATTTATTCAAGAACGAATTATCGTTCCCACAGACGGCGCCAAATGATGGTTCCGGTGATGCTGGATCCGGTCTTGATGTGGCCGGTCTGAGTGTGATCTTCAATCTACACAGAAAAGATAGGTTAGAAGGATTCGAGCCGGTGTTGGCTCGAACACCCTCCGATGCCTAAGTCAGATAGACTGAATTGATATGAGTTTAGAGTGAATATGAGTAATATAAAATTGTCCTTTACCTGACCTAGGTCCATTAATATAGAATAGATAGTCATTGCATTGTAGTATGAGTCTTGTTACTGATTTGAGTTCATCTTCTTGTTAAGATTAGGTAAAATCCGTCCTTATCCCTGATTTCACGGGATAAGGGCGTTATCTGGTCTTCTGGTAACACTGCTTACTGAGTCAGTGACTTCGGACATGTCTCTGAGTCAGTGACTTCGGGCTTGTCTCTGAGTCAGTGACCAACGCCACCTGTGTGGGTCTTGTGTACAATTCTGGTGGTGTATCCATCAACTATGAATAATACTTATAATTCACCACCTTGTGTACTCTTGAATTGTGTATATTTAGAGAGTGTTTAATTATGAATCAATTCTTTTGTTTGATATGTAATATAATACATATATATAAACATCAATTGGGTGCCACGAATAGGTGTAACTTTCCAATTAGTTACCACCTTTCATGGAGTTGCAACCTTTCATTAAAGGTTGCAACACTTTCCCATGCATACCCATATTGGGTAATTGGGTTCGGGTCAATCCTTCATGGGCGACTCGACCCATATACCAACATCTCCCACTCGCACATGACGGCTTAGAACTCATTGCAAGATTTTCTATAAAAATATAATCATAATTTCATACTAGTACACAGGTCGTGCGACCTAGCGAGTATACCTGCATTCGGGAGCTTATATCTATGCATCTGTTAGGAATAACATAACAGCTTCTACCCTTAAAAATAAATTATTACTATTCTCGCAATACCCTAGATTTATCCTTTTTGAAATGATAAACTCTAATCCCTCAGAGAGCATGTTAAAAAACATATATACTTGTGTATTCATTATCAAGTCACATTTCTTTAAAAACATGACAAGATTGGCGCCAATGAACACATTGAATCAAATCTTCCTTTCTTACTCAAAATTTACAATTTTATACATAATTGCTTTTCTAGGCATGTTCCATAGGCCGAATCATCCATAACCATAGGTAGCGAGCTAAGATAGTAAACACCATGAATAAAGCGTAAATAGTAGTAAAAAGTATAAGGGTACAATCATAAGGAAAATATTTATCCATATATGGTCTCACACAGTGAAGAAGCAGGGAATCATTCTCCCACTACCTTCTTGGTCGTCCAAGCACACATGGTATGAATCATGCACTACAATATTCTTTATATCTTCGATGTCAAGCAGAATATTGTACGGATCTTAGTTCAGTCATTTCTTAACACCTAACTTGAATTCTCATAACTCTTACTCTTAGCAGGTAATAGTGAGAAATCACATCCGGCTATCACATATTATTTGGATATGGGCGATCCAAAACGGTTATAAATATAGTATATAACCTCATCTCATTTTCTTGAGGCGATAATCCTAACATTACATCTCATCTCCACTCGCTCATATAGCGCTAGAGGCGACCGCTTGTGTGAGTGAACCGATCTAAAATCTGTGTGACATCCTTGTTGAGCTTTTAACAAATAACATATGTGATATGTATGATATAACAAAAATCAATGATGAAACATAATACTCATTTTTGCAAACGTCTTATAAGTACAATACAAGCTCAACGAAATATTCATAGATAAATACAATTATCTAAATTCTACGTAATCCAAGAGATTTAACATGTGCAAGGAATACATCTCTTGGGATCGGTTTAGTAAGGGGATCAGCTACCATTTGATGCATAGAAATATATTGTACTACTAATTCTCTTTTGGCGATTATGTCTCTAACGTAGTTATACTTGCTATCAATGTGTTTGGTTCTACTATGGAATTTTGGATCTTTGGTGTAAGCAATTGCTGCTTGATTATCACAATGAAGTGTAATAGCACCTTCATTCTCATTTTTAAAACCCAAATTTCCAAAAAATCTTCTTAACCAAACAGCTTCTTGCACAGCTGTAGAACATGCTATGAATTCAGCTTCCGTAGTTGATAAAGCTATGCTCGTTTGTTTCTTACTACACCAAGAGATGGCGCCTTTATTAAGTAAGAAAACAAAACCAGAAGTTGATTTACGTTGATCAAGATCTCCTCCCCAATCAGCGTCTGAGTATCCAATGAGACGCATTTCAGATCCTTGATAACATAAACAGTAATTCTTGGTGCCTTTTAGATATCTGAATATCGTTTTCACCGCTTTCCAATGCTCACGTCCACGATTGGATTGATACCGGCTGACTAGCCCAACAGCAAAACATATGTCTGGGCGAGTGCACATCATAGCATACATTAGACTTCCTATAACACTAGCATATGGTACAATGGACATCTCTTTTTGTTCTTGTGGATTGATAGGACACATTGTTATACATAAAGCATCACATTTTAATACTGGAGTATCCACTGGCTTGCAAGTACTCATATTGAAAAGCTCCAAAACCTTTTGGATATAATCCTCTTATGACAGAGCCAAAAGTTTCTTAGAGCGATCTCATTTTATTTTAACTCCCAATATGTAGTCTGCCTCGCCCATATCTTTCATGTCAAAGTTTGTGGATAACCATTTCTTAATGGTTATGACATACTCTTTGTCATTTCCAGCAATCAAAATATCATCAACATAAAGAGATAGAATTGCAAATTTTTCTTTAGATCTTTTGATGTAAACACAGTGATCTTCTTCAATCATCTTAAAATTTCAGGTTAAAATAGCCTTGTGAATTTAAGGTACCACTGTCTCGATGATTGTTTCAGGCCATAAATTGATCTTTAGAGCTTGCATACTTTGCGCTCTGGACCTTTAGCAACGAAACCTACAGGCTGCTCCATGTAGATTTCTTCATCTAGTTCTCCATTAAGGAAAGCTATTTTGACATCCATTTGATGCAATTCCAAATCTAAATTCGCCACAATTGCCAAAATAAGGCGAAGTGAGGAAAATCTGACTACGGGTGAAAAAATTTCCTCATAGTCTATTCCCTCTTGTTGAGTATAACCTTTTGCTACCAAGCGAGCTTTATATCTATCAGTGGAACCATCCGCTTTACGCTTTATTTTAAGAATCCATTTGTTTCCAATGGCTTTGCGTCCATGCGGTAAGTCAACCAAATTCTAAACTTGATTTACTTTCATAGATTTCATTTCTTTTTCCAATGAAACTCTCCATTGTTCCTTTGCAGGACACTCAAGTGCCTCTTTAATTGTTTTGGGTTCATTATCATCAGTAGGAGTAACGATATAGGCTTCGTTTTCTATAGCAAAACGCCTTTTCGGAGATTTCGAACGTATACTTTTTCGTAAGTGAGAACTATCGTCTTCACCAATTGAAATTGGTTCAGACTCCTCAACTCTCCCACTCAATTAAGATGGGTGAAGCAACTCTTGTGTGCTCCCACTATCAAAAATAGGATTAGGTACCTCACTTTGAGGTTCAACTATATGTTGATTTAAATCAACTTCTCCTTCTTCTTGAATCTCATAAAGATGATAATCTCTATCCACATTTTGCTTTGTAGGAAAATTATCTTCAATGAATGTGACATCTCTGGACTCAATTTCAGTTTTCCTTCCATCATTATCCTCACCAATAAAAACATAACCTTTTGAGTTTTCAGAGTATCGAATAAAGATACATTTCTTCCCTCTTGGTCCTAATTTACCAAATTTGTGGGAAGAATCAAGAATGTATGTTGCAGATCCCCAAGGACGCAACTCACTCAAATTGGGTTTTCTTTTAGCCCATAACTCATAAGGTGTTGAGGATACTGATTTTGAAGGTACTCGGTTAAGTACATAGGCTGCTATCAATAATGCATCACCCCAAAAATGAACTGGGAGATTAGCTTGAGCCGGTCTGAGTTTGATCCAACCTACAAAAGAAAATAGGTTAGAAGGATTCGAGCCGGTGTTGGCTCGAATACCCTCCGATGCCTAAGTCAGATAGTTTGGAGTAGTGTTGAGAGTGAATATGAGTGAAATTAGGTTTACCTGACTCAGGGCTTGGTTTATATACACCATCGTCATTGTAATGTGTTAGGAGTCTTCTCCTTTATTCTGATCTCATCTTCTAGATATGATGAGATGTTCTTCGTCCTTATCCCTGATCATTAGGGAATCTTGACTTATCCGTGCTATTAGTTAGTTACTGTTGAGTTCTGGGTCAAGGACCTGCGACTGGTCCTATTGTTCTAGATCTGCGTCTTGTCGAAGTCTTCTGGTACTGTTTCAGGTGCGATATCCATCATTAGTCCCTCCCTAAAGATTGTGTCTCTCAAGTATTTATGCTTGTTGGTCCGGGCCATTTGTTTGGGCCTGTTTCTCGTTGCGCACCTTTTCTTTCTGCCCGTTAGGGGTAATTGCCTCCTCCCTTGTCTTTTCAATTTCGTTTTTCAAAATTTAAACTGCCATCATTTCGTGTTCCTGAATGTCCGCCACGTTTTTATCCTAGCAACTGCTGTCATGGTTACCTAGGTTATCTTTAAATTTCCTTTCTTTTCCTTTTTCTTCTATCTTGTTTCTTGCTGATTGCTTCTAAAATTTCCTTGCTTTTCTTCGCTGCCATTATTACTTTTCGCCTTAGTCCTTCCTTGTGGTTTCCAGGTAAGCTTCGTCTTCTTTCTTGATTTTCCGTACTAGGTATGACTCGTACTAGGTCTTCTGTGTCTCTCCCTTCGTCCGGCGCTGCCGTTGATTATCGTAATTCTTTAAGTTCGTTTGTTACTAATATTGATAGAGAGTTTTTGGGTGAAATTCGTGATGATTATGGGATTCCGGTGGCTTATTCTCTTTCAGTCTGTGGTGCTCGTATGAGTGCTAATGAGAATGTGGGAGATGGGAAAGTAATCGTTTATAAGGAGCAATTCCGTTGTGGGCTACGTTTCCCTTTAGATCCTTTGATTGAGTCTTTTGTTAAAGACTATGGGATTCCCTTAGGTCAAATCCATCCAAATGCCATTCGTGTCTTGTGTTGCTTTATTGAGTTAGTTTGTGACAAGGGTTTGACTCCTTCTTTGGGTCTGTTGAATGAGCTTTTCTTTATAACGCGTAGAAGTAATGAATTTTATCACCGTTTGGCTGCTCATCGAGGCAAGCGTCTGATTGATGCTTTGCCAAAGATTACTAAGCGTTGGCAACGTTCTTTCTTTGTTGTGGGTCATGACAGTGCTTTTGCTAACTTCCCCTCTGATTGGGTAGATGATTCTGAGTCCCTATCTTTTTCTCCCCTTTGCGTTACTGACTCAGAAGCCATAGATTCTTTAGTAGATGATGCCCAGTCTCAGTTATTCGATTGTTGTGACTTAGTGGACAGGTACTTGTACCGTAAGTTTCCTCATATTGAGTTGCCTCCTCGTACTGTGATTGAAGGGCCTCTTGAGAGTGATGGTACCCTGTCCTAGTCTTCCCGTTCTCCCTCACCTCTATCTTTTGTAGATTTGACGTCTGCGTCTCAGGGTATGCTTCTTGTTAGTCTTTATTTTGCTTTTATCTTGTTTGGATGTTTATTTATGCGTGTTGCCTTTGCAGGAATGGGGGATGATTTCCTTGATGCCTTGACTCTCACCTTTGATGATGACTCTGCTGTCATCACTGGGTCTCGTCCTACTTCCTTGTCCTTGCCTCCTCGTCCCTCTGTAAAGATTGAGAAGGGCGTTGAGCCTGGACTGCCAGCTTCTTCTAGCAAGAAAGGGCGTGATATCCGTGAACGAACCAGACAGGGGCTTGCGAAACGCCTTAAGAAGAATTTAGATGCCTGCCCCAATCCTAGAGAATGGTTGGAGCAGAATGTTGAGGGGCTGTCGGCTTCTTCTTCTGAGGTGGGTGCTTTGTTTTCTCAATTTGTGCAATTTCCGAAGGACATGGAAGTTTGGGACAATTGTACTGGGTCAGGTGCTTGTGACCGGATCGATTCTGCCTTATTGCAGGTATTCATTTCTTGTTGTTTCTTTCCTTTGTGACCTTTTAGTGTCTTCTCTTTCTTCACACCTTGTTTTCCTGTTTTCAGCTTATACAAGGAAATGCCTTAGTCCGTCGCAAGGTGGAGGAGACTGCGTCGTTGGAGTTGAGGCATGAGAAAGAGATGGCTTCATTACGGGACTCTATGTCTGCGGAGAGGACGAAGCTGAACAAGCAGCATCAAACAGCCCTGGATCGCGTCAAGATCCTAGAGAAGAAAGTTTCTGATCGTGAAGCTACTTTGTTGTAGCTTCAGGCTACATGTGAGAGGTTGACTCAAGAGTAGCAGAACAACAAAAGGGATGCAAATATTTATATGAGTGGGTGCTTGACTGACTTTTGTGCCACGGTGATCAAGATCGTACGCGAAGATTATCCAGATTATGACATCAACAAGTTTCTTTCTATTGATCTCCGGGCTCTGGGTCAACGTGTTGCGGCTAAGGTAGCTGCCAAGAAAGCTGGATTGCCTGTGTCACCGGTGCTTCCTTCTGATGTTATCAGCGAAGGTGTGAAAAATGTTGTAGATCCTCCTGAGAAATTATCGGGTTCTGACCCAGATGCTAGTAGCGACAAGGGTCCTCTAGGTCAATCCTCTGTGTCAGAGACAGCCTTGGTATTAGTCCAAGACTCTCATCTTTCTGATGCTCAGGATCAAGATCCCTTCGCTTCTGATTTAATCGAGGAAAATTTGGAGGACAAGATTCCAGAAGATACGATTGGTCCAAAGGAGGGAGCGACCCATCCAGAGGAAGAGTGATTGGCCGTACGTTGGGCCGTTTAGCTAGCTTTCTAATTTCTGTACTACTTTTGATGTAGCACTTATGTTCTTTTATTTCTTTTGCTTGGAGGATTTCATGGGAAACTCTCCTTTTTCTGGTATTTCTGAACATTTTCGATACTTTATGAATGTTGTTTCTGTTTGCTTTTTGTTGCGTCTGTTCACTGAGTCATGGTCATGCATGATAATTTAGTAGATATGTTAAAAAATGGAAAAAATACGAGATGCAACTTTATTCATTATTCGTTTGTTACATCTTTCACTGGAAATATTTCTTCAAATTCTCGATATTCCAGGTTCTAGGAAATGGTGTGCCTTCTAACTGAGCTATTCTATATGCTCCTTTTCCTACGACTTCTGTGACTCGGTAAGGACCATCCCAGTTGGTTTCGAGTTTTCCTACTCCTGCCGCTCCTTTCCCTATCTCTGCTTTTCGAAGGACTAAGTCTCCTTCTGACAGACTTCGTTCTTTGACTCTGGCATTATGATACCTAGTCATTTGTCTGTGATAAGCTTCTGCGCGTATGGCTGCTTGGTGCCTTCTCTCTTCTAGTAGATCCAAGCACAGCTTCAATGCTTCTTCATTGCGTTCTTCGTCTATGACCTGTACCCTTAGTGTGGGCATTCCCATTTCTACGGGGAGGACAGCCTCTGTTCCGTAAGTGAGTCGGAAAGGTGTTTCCCCTGTGGCCCTCCTGGGAGTTGTTCTATAAGCCCATATGACATGGTATAGTTCGTCTATCCATCTCCCTTTCAAGTCTCCGAGTCTCTTCTTGATTCCGGATAGGATAGTGCGCTTGGTTACTTCTGTGAGTCCGTTGGTCTGCGGGTGTGCTACTGAAGTAAATTTCAAGTTGATCCCTAACTCGGCGCAGTATTCCCTGAACTTTGCGCAATCGAACTGTTTCCCGTTGTCTGTGACTAGGGTGTGTGGTGTCCCAAACCTGTTACGTATTAGTATTCTTTCATTTGAAAGGTCTTTATTTATATAACTTTGAAATTTTACCTGCTCATGACTTCGTTTGAAAGCCAATTGATGATCTTCTGGGACGTTATGGTGCTCATTGGTTGCACTTCCATCCACTTGGTGAAATGATCCACCGCAACCACAATAAATTTGACTAGTCCCCTGGCTGGGGTGAATGGTCCCAGTATGTCCACTCCCCATGTCATGAAAGGCCATGGACTTCCAATTGCTGATTGTTGGGCTACTGGAGTTCTTATGATTGTGCCAAATCTTTGACACTTGTCGCATTTTTTCACCATTGTTTCTGCGTCTTTCTTCATAGTTGGCCAATGGTACCCCATGAGTAGTGCTTTCCTTTTCAGAGAGGCTGCTCCCTCATGTTCTCCACAATCTCCTTCATGGATTTCCTTCAATACATAGGCTCCCTCTTCTACCGAAATGCATTTGGACCATGGGTGTGTGACCGAGGTCCGGTACAAGGTACCTTCTATCATGGAGTAGACGGCCGATATTCGCACCAGTTTGGCTGCTTCTGCTCTCCCTTCTGGGACTGTTCCGTCATTCAGGTATGCAACTATGGGTTGCATCCAAGAATCCATCTCTGTGATCGGCAAAATTTCTTCCTCGTCTATTATGGGATTCATCCTCTCCTCTTTCATGTAGAGTGAGAGATACAGGGGGCTTTTTGCCGCAGCTGCCTTTGCCAGGGCGTCTGCCCGTGTGTTTCTTTCTCTGGATATTGGGATTATCTCCCATTGTCTGCCATTCCTTTCTATTTCCTTTAGCACCCCCTTCGCCTTTTCCATGTATTTTGCCATGTTTGCGTCTTTCGTCTGGAATTGGCCCAAGATCTGACTTGTGACTAGCTGGGAGTCACTGTGGATCCTCAGCTTTTCTGCTTTTACTTCTCTCGCTAATGTGAGCACTGTTAGAAAGGCCTCATATTCTGCTACATCATCAGCAAGACATGATCGTCTAAGTAATTATATGCAAGGAAAAAATATTTACGTGTTCGCGTACCTGCCACATTGTTGGTAGCTCGAAACTTCAAATGTACTGCATGCTCAATGACTACCTTCTGAGGTCCGAGTAACACTATTCCTGCTCCAGCCCCCTGTTCACCGGAAGCTCCGTCTATGAACAGGTCCCAGGTTATGTCCTCTGCGACTGCGTCAGGTGGTTTCTCAGTCATTTCTGCGACGAAATCTGCCAGTGCTTGTGCCTTCAGCGTCTTTCTTGGCTCGTACCTTATATCGTGCTCTCCCAGCTGTACCGACCAGCTTACTAGACTTCCAGATGTTTCTGGACGATGGAGAGCTTTGCGTAAAGGTTGGTTTGTCCGGACGATGACTGTGTGCCCTTGGAAGTACGGTTTGAGCTTCTTTGTCGTAACCACTACCGCTAACGCCAATTTGTCAATGGTTGGGTAGTTGAGCTCTGCGCCTTTAAGCGTCCTGCTTACATAGTAGATAGGTTGTTGTTCTTCCCCTTCTTCTCGGACTAGGACGGATGCGATTGTCTCCTTCCCTACTGAGAGGTATAGGTATAGCGTCTCTCCCGCGATTGGTCTGCTCAGTAGTGGTGGTTGGGTCAAGAAAGACTTCAGATTTTCAAATGCTCTCTGGCATTCTTCATCCCAAGTGAATTTTTTCATATTCCTTAGTTGCTTAAAAAATGGTAAACATTTTTTAGCCGATGAAGAGATGAAGCGTCCCAGTGCTGTGACACGGCCATTCAACTTTTGCACTTCTCTGATGTTCTGCGGAGCCTTCATGTTTGCAATAGCTTGGATCTTTTCAGGGTTAGCCTCTATGCCCCGTTGGCTGATCAGGTATCCTAGGAATTTACCTGCTCTGACTCCAAAGGCGCACTTAGCTGGGTTGAGCTTCATTCTGAATTTGTTTAAGACTGAGAAGGTCTCTTCTAGGTCTTGGGCGTGTGTCTCCTCCGTAAGGCTCCTTACAATTATGTCATCCACGTAGGCTTCTACATTCCTTCCTGATTGATCTTTGAACATGAAATTGACCAATCTGTGGTACGTTGCTCCGGCATTCTTTAGTCCAAATGGCATGATGTTGTAGCAGTACGTCCCTTGGTCTGTTACAAAGGAAGTCTTCTCCTGATCTTCTTTGTCCATGGGTATCTGGTGGTATCCTTGTGTTGCGTCTACGAAACTGTACAAGAGGTAGCACGCGGTTGAGTCTACTAACTGGTCTATGCTTGGGAGCGGGTAACTGTCTTTTGGACAAGCCTTGTTCAAGTCAGTGAAATCCACGCACATTCGTCCATTTGACTTCTTGACTAGGACAACATTTGCTAACCAGTCTGGGTAAAACACTTCTCGGATGAAACCAGCCACTTCCAATGTCCTAACTTCGTCTGCAATGACCTTCTATCGTCTACGACTATCCCGGGGAAAGTGGCGATTGGTAGGCTTTCTCTATCTTCCGTTGTTATCATGCAGCATTCCCTGGCCATTTCTTGGCTTCCCCTTACTACCACTGTTCCCTCTGGGGTAGGTATCTTTAAGGTCAGTAACCTAATACTGCCGGTCTGAGTTTGATCCAACCTACAAAAGAAAATATGTTAGAAGGATTCGAGCCGGTGTTGGCTCGAATACCCTCCGATGCCTAAGTCAGATAGTTTGGAGTAGTGTTGAGAGTGAATATGAGTGAAATTAGGTTTACCTGACTCAGGGCTTGGTTTATATACACCATCGTCATTGTAATGTGTTAGGAGTCTTCTCCTTTATTCTGATCTCATCTTCTAGATATGATGAGATGTTCTTCGTCCTTATCCCTGATCTTTAGGGAAGCTTGACTTATCCGTGCTATTAGTTAGTTACTGTTGAGTTCTGGGTCAAGGACCTGCGACTGGTCCTATTGTTCTAGATCTGCGTCTTGTCGCAGTCTTCTGGTACTGTTTCAGGTGCGATATCCATCAATAGACCTAACCATTTCAAGCAAAGTTCTATTCCTACGCTCGGCAACACCATTTTTTTGCGGAGTTCTAGGAGTAGTTAATTGCCTCATTGTACCTTTTTCTTCACACAATTCTTTAAATTGGTCTGGTGGATACTCTCGACCTAGATAAGTCTGTAAGGCTTTAACCGTTTTATCTAATTGATTCTCGACCTCATTTAAATACTTTTTAAAGCAATCTAATGCTTCAGATTTATGGGAGATCAAATAGACATGACCATATCGAGTAAAGTCATCTATAAAGGTAATGAAATATGAAGCACCATGTCTTGCTCTAACATTCATTGGTCCACAAATGCCTGAATGTATAAGTTGCAAAGGAAATTCAGCTCGTTTACCCTTTCCAAAAGGTTTTCTAGTTGTTTTTCCTTGTAAGCAAAACTCACAAGTGGGCAAAATGAATTTCGTGTTTGATCCTAAAAGACCATCACGTGCCAATCTATTCATTCTGTCTTGCCCAATATGTCCTAATCTAGCATGCCATAAACAAGCATCCATATCATGATTGTTAAATTGAGAAAATAATGAAAAACAAACATCACTATAATTAGAATAACATTTGGTGTCAACACCATAAAACCATCCACAATAAATCCACAAACCATAATACAAATGTAATACCCTGTAGATTTTTGTTTAATTTTTTTTTTATGAATTCCGGAAATAAAAATGATTGTTGTGGAGTCTTGGTTCGATTTGGAGTCATTTAAATATTTTGGGTTTGGGTCAAGGTTCGATTTTGTGGGGCTAATCGATTTGTGGTTCAACCAAAGTGGTTGAACCACAAGGGATCCAACTCAGATCTCTATTTTTTGTTTATTCTATAACGCTTCAGCATTATTTTCGTTCCTTCTTCAGCCTATATATATATATATATATATATATATATATATACGACTCCTATTCTGTTTCTTTTTCATTCTCCAAACGTTTAATTGCAAAACCCTAGCCGACTCTTTACCCTCAAGATTCATCAAACCTTAAACTCACGATCTTGATCCCGTTTTTGATGATTTAGGTAAGTTTTGTACTCTTATTTCAGTTTTAGTTTAAAAACGACATCTCCGTAAATTGATTCATTCTCCGTCGTTCTTAGATCGAAATCAGTTTCGTTTCGTCCCAGAGATTGTAGACTCACGCCTCTACGTTTTCCAAATTTCGTTTTCACAAAACAGTACGCAATCAATCTCGTTTCAAACGCCGTCGTTTCACCATTTTTGAATGTTATTTGACTGCGTGTTCTTCACTATTTTTCTGCCGAATGATTCCTTACTTTCTGATATCTCCACGTGATTCCTAAGACTTTGTTCATTCATGATATTGCTTGTTATTTGGGTTGGTTGTTATAGTTTTGACTTGATTATCTCAAGTCGTTTTGCGTTACTTTTGTTGGGTTCCTTTATCTGTTCATACTTGTTGTGTTGACTATTCATGCCACTGTTTACTATTGATTGTTCATAGCCTATTTTATTCATTTCTCATGTTTTGCTCGATGTTAGATGGAGAATGTCTTGTGATCAATGGATTGGTAGGGGTACAATTCTTGATGATTCATAGTTTGGATATGGTTGTGTGTTGGTTTTGAATTATCACGTGGATGATGATTGATTATGGCGGGAATATTGTCTTGCTATCATGTTTAAGTATTGGTAATTACTTTGTTGGTTTGTGTGTCAATGTTATATTGGTTATTTGTTTCATAATGGCTTAAGTTGCATGAGTTTGGATATTGGCTAAAGGTGTATTTAGGTCATTGATTTGTTTTGCATGAACCTATTGATTCCTTAGGTGAAATTCTAATCAATAAACTTCTATCTGTTGTTAATCAATTTTGATATTAACCTTTGGTTTCGTTTCGATTTATAAATTGACATTGAAAACGATAATTATTTATTAATCTAAATTAATCTAATTACTCGGGTAATTATATTTAATTTTGATTGATATGTCATTTTGGCTAAATTACAATTTAGCCCCTAAAGTTTCTAAAAACTTATTCAAGTTAAGTTTTATCTATTGGATAACTTTTGAACTTTTCTTTGAATTATAAATTAGTAAATTGAGAACGAGAAATTAATTTGATTTCGAATATCAAATTGGCTAAAGTACAATTTAGCCCTTAAGCGTTTTTAAACTTAAAATGATTAAGTTTTGGTTGTAACTCGGGTTACTTGAAATTGAAGTTATTGAGTTCTGCTTTTAAAATGGTTTATTATTTTATTAAATTATTTTATAAATATAAACACGGGTTTATATTTGATAAACGTTTTGAGTCGTGTTAGACTTGGGTCACCCGACAAGTGAGGTTAGTTTGGTAGTTATTGGTAACTCGGCTAACCCATTATTTGAAAATTAATTATTATTTAAACATTATTTAAATAATATTTTCTAAATGGATTTTAAAGCATGGACTCAATAAACTTGTATTAATTTGGCGTTTCTACCTATTGGGCATTTTTGTGTTGTTCTTGATTGTTTTATTCCGACGTGTTACTTGTGCTAGTCCTATGTGGTGTCTAGTAATCTATAGGGTCTGTTTTTAATAATTATTTTATATTGTCTTCAGAGGCGAATCAGGATTAGTTGCTTGCCGGTTATCACGTGGATTAGCAAGCAGGGAGTTTGTACTTACTATATACCGCTTTATTAAGTAAATTGTTATTTTAATATATAAATATATTTTGTATGTATATTTCGAACTGTTTTTCCATTATGGCTTTTAGTTGGAACATGCTACCTAATGGGCATCATTAGGACTGCGTGCACACCGGTATTGATCTTGATAAGGTATGTGATATATGGGGGGGTAACTCGGTGGTAGCCTAGCTCTCGGGACCCAGTAGAGTAACTCGGTGTAGCTCAGCTCTCGGGACTCTGCTTATGAATTAAGAGTGGTCGGTGGTAACTCGGTGTAGCTCAGCTTTCGAGACCAGGCCTAATGGATTATGAATATATTTAGTATTGTGGATTAGGGTTCCAACTATTATACGTAATGTTATTATTAAATGTTTTAAATGGTTTTAAAGGTTTTCCACTTGATAAATGTAAATAGTGATATGAACTTATCTCAGTATATCTGACCCTGTTGTTTTCCCAATTTTTCCAGGGTTAAGATATGAGTGAGTCACCTGCTCTCCGATTCTTTATTTCCTCGGAGGTTTTACAGTATGCAATAAAGTTATTAAACTGATTTTATTCTTAGACCGCAGTAGTAACTAGAATTCTTATTGTCTTGGTACTTGTTGTCAAATTTATTCAATGGATTTAATTGATGTATGGCATTCTTATATTAACTTGGGTTAATACGTATTTCTGCCATGTTTAAGACTCAGAGTTGGTTGAGCACTTTATAATAAATGTTGTATATTATGAACTGCTAGAACTAGGCTGAAGTCTCTGTTGCCCCCGAGCATTGGTTTTCTTGCAGGTTTGCTTATTTGTTAGTTATCCGCAAGGCTAGCTATGGGTTTTGGTACAACCATACCCATACCCTAGAGCCGGTCGCGATCTATGGAAATGGGTCATGACAAACTTGGTATCAGAGCTTTGGTTTCAAACCAAGGCCTTATGCATGTTATGTGTTATGTGTTTTTGGCATGCTAAGTTGATGTCGTGTCTTAGGAACTACTGCAAAATTAGGATTCGTGTCTTGTCTTATAAAACGTCATCTTTTGTTTTCAAACTTTCAACCTACATCCTATAGGTGATGTCTGTCAGTCTTTATTTGGTATTGATACTATGTCTGACAATTAATTTCACTTGGATGTTACTTTCGGTGTTTTATCATGTTGAGGTTATTTCATTTGGGTGACTATAATTGCTTTCGATTTCTCGGGAAATCTTAGGTTGGAATTTTTTTCTAAAACTCATACTTGGGTATGATGTTGTTTGATAAATTTTGGCGTTTATACCTGATACAATTTTGAGTATATGGTATGGTTACGACTATCTTTCATGATGCGTTGAATTGCTTTTGCCTTATTAATAAAGTACATTTTGGCTTGACCTCAATTGTTGATTTTAAATGTGATCGTATGTTGGGCGTTAGCCTTATTTTTCTATCTTAGAGATTTTCAGTTAAATGTTAAAACGTGTTTTGGTGGTCACACATTGTTTGACCGCATATTATTTTAAAGATTTTCATTAAGAAATTTTTCCTATCCGATTTGTGTTTCGACGCAGAATCATAAGAGAAGTTTGATTTTTCGTATAGTTGCGAGTGAAAGGATTTCTTGTATTTTGAAATATTATGATTGGTTTGATGTTAACAAACGATGATTCAAAAGATGTTTTTAAGAGATGAGGTATTAATTTGAGAATTTAACGTTGAAGTTATTTGACCATGTTGTTGTAGGTTAGCATTTCAAATTTTTAGGGTTTACGGAATGGTTGTTTTAGATTAAAGATTTCTCACTTGAGTTTTGAAATACCTTTTGGCAGCTGGGTTAAGTTGAGCTCCCAAATTTAAAAGGATGTAAATTTTACTAATTATTTTTCCGGATTTACAAATATTTGAATACGTTTTATAAACGGTCGATTTGGGTTCGACTTGGGTCACCCAAATTTAGGAGTTGAGCTTGGTAGTAGTAATGACTCGGCTAGCTCGATTATTTTATTGTTTGAGATACTTGGGTATCCGTTTGAAAACAACTGACTAATAAGAAGAGACTTTTACAAACTGTAATTTTGTTTTAACCGTGGGGCTCAACAAAACTTGGAAGTTTTCGTATTAAACTTTAAATTTCAAAACAAATTTTGAAGCGTACTCTTAAAAGATGAGATAATTACAAGTTGATTTTGTTATTACAGTTCAAGCTTCTTTTAGCATGTCTTGATTTTGTCTCGAGTATATTTGAGTAAATTTTGCTCAACGGCATGCTTACGTGATTTACAGGTTGTAGAAATTGTAATATTATGGGTTTTGATTTGCGTTGCATAATTCGCTTACCTGTTGGACTAAGTTAATTGTTTCGTTTTGTCTCTTTGTGCAAAGTAGAATGTGGGATGATTTATTTCATGCGATTATGGTAAATACCTGATGTGTGGTTTGATTGTGAGTCGAACTTTTGTTCAGACCCTGTTTTGATATAGTATGAACTGAGGAGAAGTTGGGTTTGCTATATTGTTGTTTTGGATCGAAATCTTTAGGTTTTGATATCGAGGAAGAAGAGGGGAATATTCCCTTGGTTTGGCTGATGATTTCTGATTATCCTAGAATGGATATTGGAAACTCTGAACCGAGAAGATAGACCGGTGTATTAGTACACTAGTGTTTCCATCCAATCTGATGATGCAATGCGGGAGCTGGCGGTAAATTTTATAGGAACGCTTTTTATGTGCTATTTTCTGTGGTTATGCTCAGTCTGGATTGGGGTTAGTCAGATACTTTCTATAGTAGAGTTGTAATGGAGTTATTAGGATGAGTTGATATATAGGATCGAATATTGGTAGGTTCAAGTACGGAGTTTGAGGAATATTTTGAGGTTATCGAGTGCACATCTCACAGAGTGTAACGTCTAGCAAATAATTTATTGAGGAATTGATTTCAAAGATTGAATTGTTAAAATATTTAAAATATTTTCAACGCGTAATTGTACCCAGACATATCATGAACATGCATTTTGAATGTCACGAATAGGATTTCATTGAACACTGAGTATGTTCACTAAATAAAAGATAAATTAATAATTGATACATGCATAATAGTACATGCATCACGTGCATAGGAATGATTAGGGTTGGATACAACTCTTTGGGGATGAGAGATGTCATCACCCTGGCGCACAATTAGGTAAAATGGATTTTATCGATAAAGTGTTTTGAGAAAGATGTTTTGAAATGAATTCGCGAGTCACACTGTGATATATTTATTTATAAAGTTGTTTGATTTCAATTAATTCTGAAACTGTTACCGAAAGGTAGCTAGACAAATACTCTGTGATGATGGTGATGATTATTGGACGTTTACGTTGTGATCGATTGGTCTGTAGAATCAGAATCTTGTGGAATGAGTAAGAATGATTTTTAGGCTGCGCTCGAGATATAGTTGTGCTAAGTGCGACACAGTGTAATTTAGAATAGAAATCTTTCGTGATAATTAAGGATTTGTGGATTTAGAATGTTGGTTATGCTCCATGTGTGTGTACACTATATTTTATTTTTAACAAAATTTTATCTTTTCAGATTTGAAATTGTCCAAATATTTTGGTGTATTGATATAAAGGTATGTTTATAAACAAGAGATTTGCGTTGCTGATTTTACCTTTTTAAGGAAAGGGAGAAATTTTGTCAAAATTGATTCGAAAGGGATAATAATTTTTTTTTTCTTTTTCGCTTGAGCGATTTCTTCCAATTGTGTTTTGTTTGAAAGAATTTAGAAGGGACTTAAAAAATTTGGGATGTTTGAAACATCAATGTGTAGTTGATTACGGAGGATTTTGCCACAGTTGGTTTTTAAAGAATAAACTAAAAAAAGGTGTTTTAACAAGTTTGAGAACATAAATTTTGACAGTTGAACTGTTTTATTAATTTGCAAATATATTAAAAAGTAAGGAAAAAAATCAGATTCAAATGTGGAGATTTTGGAAACTTTCAAGGGTTTGCAAAACCGATGATTTTTCAATGGTAAAGGTATTTCGATTTTGAATGAAAAAGGAGGTGTAAGACGTAGAGTCTTTTAAACAAGGTGGAAAACTTGGTATATAAAATATTTTGTACTAAAATTATTTTATACCCACAGGGGTTGGTTTTGAGCATAGCTAACAATCCGGTCGTAGTAAACTTGTCGCAGTGATCTCTCGTTGTATATGAGGTTATAGTCAATTTATTGAATAATTTTAATAAATTGAGTTTGATTTGGATAAATGAGATAGTTGATGTGAGAATCAGGAATCGCGGTTAATAGGTCTCCACAACCATGATTGGTTGATCGATTTTGTTGATTATTGATTTATTATAATGTTTGGGTCAGTGGCTAAACCCTTGGTGTGAGCGACAAATTTTAGGTTGTGTAATTAAGTGAGATGCAATCGATGTTTAGTTTAGTGGGGCTTTATGTTTCCAAATGATTGGAGAAATCATTGTAATTGAGATCATTTATTATTAATCTGGAGTTTCTATTATTATGAGTTAAATTCACGTTTTCTTGGAAAAAACGGTATGCGTCTTGTGTTTTTATGATTCACAAATTAATGGTATTATCGAGTTGGTGTTAATCATTAGGATTGGATGATTATTATAGTGGTTGTTGTGGAACTGAAATATTATCTGAAGTTTATTGGGTTTTGTTATCGATTATTTTGATGTTGAGATGTTATAAGTGGAAGTAAGAAATTGTTTTAGAACAGTAGGTTTTATAAGCTATATTTACGGTATCCTTGTTTAGGCAAAAAGTTTTGAATTGTATCTATGGTTGAGCTTAGCGCTTAACCTTGTATTTGACATTGAGGATTTTATAATAAATGAGTTTCGAGCTGGTTTTGGAAGCCACTACGGTATAGAGTAAATGTGACTCTCAGTTGAATAATTGTTGATTATTCACATTGTGTTGATCAAGTGATCGTTGGAACATCGAGTTGATAGAATCAGAAATTTTACGCTTATGTGTGTTGTAATAGTTATTTTGCAAATCAGTTTCAGATTCTGATTCGAGGTTCGTTTTGTTTATCCATAGTAGTTCAGTTGAGTTTGTGTGGGAGAGTTGTATTACCACGTTCATTTCACTTAGAAGTGGTGTCATTATTTTATGTTAAAGGGAAGGTAGCATTACGGCCTAGTTAAGTAATGTTGAATTTTGTTGCTCTTCAAACTTCATGTTGTTTTGCACAGTGAAAAATTTTCGGATGTTAAACATCGGTTTATACTATGGTTTTCTTGGGTCGCCCGAAACGTGTTGTAAGCTTGGAAGTCTTGGTTGACTCGGCTAAGTACTATTTTGTTTTAATGTAAGCTATTTTACAAGATGGTTTGAAAAAGTTTCCGGACTAGGTTTTTAAATGGAACTCAATAGTGCTTAACTTATTTTATAGTTTTGCTTGTGTAATTACTTAGTGTAATAATATTTTGAGGTTCCACGATGGTTAGGTGCGTTTTGTTCAACTTGTTATAAAAAACTTTTCGTTATGTTTTACGTCAGTAGTTTTGTTTAAATTTGAGGGCGAATTTTTAATAAGTTGGGGAGAATGTAACACCCTGTAGATTTTTGTTTAATTTTTTTCGATGAGTTCCGGAAATAAAAATGATTGTTGCGGAGTCTTGGTTCGATTTGGAGTCATTTAAATATTTTGGGTTTAGGTCAAGATTAGATTTTGTGGGGCTAATTGATTTGTGGTTCAACCAAAGTGGTTGAATCACAAGGGATCCAACTCAAGTCTCGATTTTTTGTTTATGCTATAACGCTTCAGCGTTATTTTCGTTCCTTCTTCAGCCTATATATATATATATATATATATATATACGACTCCTATTCTGTTTCTTTTTCATTCTCCAAACGTTTAATTGCAAAACCCTAGCCGACTCTTACCCTCAAGATTCATCAAACCTTAAACTCACGATCTTGATTCCGTTTTTGAAGATTTAGGTAAGTTTTGTACTCTTATTTCAGTTTTAGTTTAAAAACGACATCTCCGTAAATTGATTCATTCTCCGTCGTTCTTAGATCGAAATCAGTTCCGTTTCGTCCCAGAAATTGTAGACTCACGCCTCTACATTTTCCAATTTCGTTTTCACAAAATGGTACGCAATCAATCTCGTTTCAAACGCCGCCGTTTCACCGTTTTTGAATGTTATTTGACTGCGTGTTCTTCACTATTTTTCTGTCGAATGATTCCTTACTTTCTGATATCTCCACGTGATTCCTAAGACTTTGTTCATTCATGAGATTGCTTGTTATTTGGGTTGGTTGTCATAGTTTTGACTTGATTATCTCAAGTCGTTTTGCGTTACTTTTGTTGGGTTCCTTCATCTGTTCATACTTGTTGTGTTGACTATTCATGCCACTGTTTACTATTGATTGTTCATAGCCTATTTTATTCATTTCTCATGTTTTGCTCGATGTTAAATGGAGAATGTCTTGTGGTCAAAGGATTGGTAGGCGTACAATTCTTGATGATTCATAGTTTGGATATGGTTGTGTGTTGGTTTTGAATTATCACGTGGATGATGATTGATTATGGCGGGAATATTGTCTTGCTATCATGTTTAAGTGTTGGTAATTACATTGTTGGTTTGTGTGTCAATGTTATATTGGTTATTTGTTTCATAATGGCTTAAGTTGCATGAGTTTGGATATTGGCTAGGTGTATTTAGGTCATTGACTTGTTTTGCATGAACTTATTGATTCCTTAGGTGAAATTCTAATCAATAAACTTCTATCTATTGTTAATCAATTTTGATATTAACCTTTGGTTTCGTTTCGATTTATAAATTGACATTGAAAACGATAATTATTAATTAATCTAAATTAATCTAATTACTCGGGTAATTATATTTAATTTTGATTGATATGTTATTTTGGCTAAATTACAATTTAGCACCTAAAATTTTTAAAAACTTATCCAAGTTAAGTTTTGTCTATTGGATAACTTTTGAACTTTTGTTTGAATTATAAATTAGTAAATTGAGAACGAGAAATTAATTTGATTTCGAATATCAAATTGGCTAAAGTACAATTTAGCCCTTAAGCGTTTTTAAACTTAAAATGATTAAGTTTTGGTTGTAACTCGGGTTACTTGAAATTGAAGTTATTGAGTTCTGCTTTTAAAATGGTTTATTATTTTATTAAATTATTTTATAAATATAAACTCGGATTTATATTTGATAAACGTTTTGAGTCGGGTTAGACTTGGGTCACCCGACAAGTGAAGTTAATTTGGTAGTTATTGGTAATTCGGCTAACCCATTATTTGAAAATTAATTATTATTTAAAGACTATTTAAATAATATTTTCTAAATGGATTTTAAAGCATGGACTCAATAAACTTGTATTAATTTGGCGTTTCTACCTATTGGGTATTTTTGTGTTGTTCTGGATTGTTTTATTCCGACGTGTTAGTTGTGCTAGTCCTATGTGGTGTCTAGTACTCTATAGAGTTAGGGTCTGTTTTTAATAATTATTTTATATTGTCTAGACCCGATTACTGTTATTACTGTTAGTGCTTCAGAGGCGAATCAGGATTAGTTGCTTGCAGGTTATCACGTGGATTAGCAAGCAGTGAGTTTGTACTTACTATTTACCGCTTTGTTAAGTAAATTATTATTTTAATATATAAATATATAGTGTACGTATATTTGGAACTATTTTTCAATTATGGCTTTTAGTTGGAACATGCTACCTAATGGGCATCATTAGGACTGCGTGCGCACCGGTATTGATCTTGATAAGGTATGTGATATGTGGGGGGGATAACCCGAAGCCTAGCTCTCGGGACCCAGTAGAGTAACTCGGTGTAGTTCAGCTCTCGGGACTCTGCTTATGAATTAAGAGTGGTCGGTGGTAACTCAGTGTAGCTCAGCTCTCGGGACCAGGCCTAATGGATTGTGATTATATTTAGTATTGTGGATTAGGGTTCCAACTATTATACGTAACGTTATTATTAAATGTTTTAAACGGTTTTAAAAGTTTTCCACTTGATAAATGTAAATAGTGATATGAACTCATATCAGTATATCTGACCCCGTTGTTTTCCCAATTTTTCCAGGGTTTAGATATGAGTGAGTCAGCTGCTCTCTGATTCTTTATTTCCTCGGAGGTTTTACAGTATGTAATAAAGTTATTAAACTGATTTTATTCTTAGACCGCAGTAGTAACTAGAAGTCTTATTGTCTTAGCACTTGTTGTCAAATTTATTCAATGGATTTAATTGTTGTTTGGCATTCTTATATTAACTTGGATTAATACGCATTTCTACCATGTTTAAGACTCGGAGTTGGCTGAGCACTTTATAATAAATGTTGTATATTATAAACTGCTATAACTAGGCTGAAGTCTCGGTTTCCCCCGAGCATTGGTTTTCTTGCAGGTTTATATATTTGTTGGTTATCCGCAAGGCTAGCAACGGGTTTTGGTACAACCATACCAATACTCTAGCGCCGGTCGCGATCTATGGAATGGTTCGTGATAACAAATTACCACTAGAAATCTTAACATAATCATCTTGAAAATATAAACCAAATCCTAATTTCAACAAAGCAATAACGGAGACCAGATTTCGTCGGATTTCAGGAGCATACAGGACATCATGTAGATAAAGAATTCGGCCTTCTTTCAAAATCAATTTGCATGTATGTTGATAAAATTACCAACTCGTAATACTCGGTAAATACGAGATCGATCCCACGAAGAGTGAATCTAGAGCGATTAATGAGAATGAACGTTAGTTGCTTTTCAATTAGTTTAGCAAATCAAGAATTGGAGTTTGTTTCGAATAGAAGAACACACAATTGAATCGTTAATTAAACACGTTACTTAAATAAACAATTAACTAACAATCAACACGAGATTTAAATCAATAAGAGTAAAACGCTTAGAGGTTGCTAATTAGGTTTGAAAACGTTTTTAGCAAACCGTGGTTGATTGAGTAATTGGTTCGGGTCAAGTCTTTCTAAAATGCCTAATCCGCTCTCTCGAGTCCGCAATTAGAACTAATTATAATTAAATTAATACACCAAAATCTAAATCGCTCTCGCGTAATTAGATTTTGATTATACTACTTTAATCCAATCACGAAGCTAACCTATAACTGATTAAGTCCTAAACCGCTCTCGCGTGATTAAGCCCTAATTAAGTGATTTCCTAATTCTGGGTAATTAAATGACTCTCGCCTAATTAATTAACCTTTTAAACCTAGGATTAGGAGATCAATCTATCCTAGGCATTAAGCATACAAATCACTACAAACCTTTACCCAATAAAACCCTAGTCAACTAATCACAATCAAACTTCATTAGCAACCCCTAAACAAGGGGTTTAGCTACTAACCACAAATATGCTAACAATAACTAATAAGTAAGAAATAAGAATAAACATAATGTAGAGATTAATTATCTTGTAATAATTGAACACCCAAAGCTTAAAAGAGATAATAAAGAACAATAATAAAGGAACCAATAATCTTCTATTAATAATGATAATCTTCAATCCATGATAAAAGCTCAATAAAAACTAAGAACAAGAGTAATTCAAAAAGTTGAGAATAGTAAAGTAAGATGGGGGCTACAAATTCTAATAATAGTGCATAACCCTGAAAAGGAAATAAAGGGGTTCTTTTATAGTTCAAGGACAAAAAGGGGATAAAATTACATCCTAGTACAAGTTGTGTCTAGCCAAATAGGGAAGTGGGCCTTGAGCCTATGATCCATTGAAAGAAAGCTGAGATCCTTCATTTAGTGCATGTCACGGATCGAGATACCTAAGTTGAGGGAGTGTCTCGGTCCGTGACGATAGTTTATGGGCATTCTGCCCATCAGTTCCTTGTGTCTCGGATCGAGACACCTATGTAAAGGGGGTGTCTCGATCCGAGACAAGGCAAAATGCCTTGTTTCCTTGATCGTTTCGCTTCTCGGCTTCCCTCGCTCCTTGCTTTCGTCGATTCTTCCCATATTTGATGCCAAAATGCTCCGCAATGCTCTCAAACACCTGAAACGCTCACACATGAAATAAGGTATACAAAATACTAGATAAAGCACGGTGATCACAGCAAAAGTATGCGGAAAACAACTCAATACATAGGAGTATTTTACTTCTATCAAACCTCCTCACACTAAACCTTGCTTGTCCTCAAGCAAGAATGTATTAAAATACAACTCAAAATAAATCATATTCCCGAATTAAGAATGAACAAATGCAAATGTCTAGCATCAACAACTATGCACAACGCAAACAAATGTTCAATGTAGTTGTAATGACATGTTCCGGAGACAAAGATAATACAATTGCATTAGCCCTAGGTTGATCTCAACTACTCAAGCTTTCACCATCATCTACGGGACATGCGAATATTTGGTTTGAACAAAAATATTGGGCGATTTGTGGAAAATCAAACATAAGCATTGAACAAAGGCATTAAATTCCTCACAAGGTGTCACTCTATTTACACATGTGTTTAAAGCAAAGAAATGAAGCACACAAAACACGAAACTCCCATAGGTTTGCTCATAGTCCTAAACTCCACTACTTAGCTCGGTGATCGACAATTATCATGTGGACTTTATTCGGGTTGTAACATGGCTAAAGGTTGGGGTAGGTCAAAGTTGATAATTTTAGGCTAAAGCTTGACTTGAAACTACTTAGTAACATTACTCATCATCTTGAGTTAGCTTGGTATTTAAGCACAATTGAACTCTTTTTTTGAACTTTTATTACATTCTAATGCCTTTATTTCTTTTTCTTTTCTTGCACCTCTATTTTTGCAATTTTCTTCTTCTTCCTTATTTTTTTTATTTTCCTTTCTTTTCTTTCTTTCTTAGGCATATAATTTGTCTTTTAAGATCAAGTTCAAACTATTTTGTTTTCGTCAAGCTACTACCTCATTCTCCTCACACTAGTTCTCAAGTCAAGTTCGGGTGTTTAAAGTGGAAATGGAAGAACGGGAATAATGAGTGAATTCGGTAATATCAACAAAGGTCTAGGCCCAAACTTGTGTTTTCTATAGGTAAAAGGGGTAGGCTTAAAAGTGGTCTCTAGAAATGGTTACACCTAATGCCACACTCATCTAATCATCAATCACTCAACAATGCAATCTCGAATGGACACCGAGCAAATTCTAGGAATTTCGGACAAAACGACACTCACAATAATCAATTAGGCTCGAAATGCTCAAGAATAAATGTGGTGTTATGCCTCATGCTCAATTCCTATATTCTTATGCCAAAACATGCCCAAAATTAAGATAACACAAATTTTTCAAAATTATCGCAAATCATGCATCCGTATTAAGCTAAGCCGTCAAAATCAAGAATCAACAACTAAAGGTCAATTTCACCACTATCCCTTCGCAACATGTCATGCCAATACACATCTCATTAAGCAAGCATTTGAGAATAATTGTTTTAGGCTAGAAACATGCATTATGACATTCAATCACAAGAGATAGCAAAGGTTGATACATTTCAAATAATTGCCAAATTCACTAACTTTTACTAACAACATTTCAAGCTTGGTACAAGAGTTTAGTGGAGGAGACTCAAACATCCTACAACAACTAGACTCAAAACGACACAAACATAAGGAAAACACACCAACATAAAGCGATAAGTAAACACACAACATAAAGCAATAAAGATAGAGCGAGATACAATTTCACAACCCTCCTCACACTATTTCTAGCTTAGTCCCTAAGCAAGAAATAAAATAAAAGCAAGAAATTGTATGAGATAGAGTTAGAAAAAACAAATCTCGCTAGTCAAACGCCGGTGGATCCGGAGATGGATGAGGAGAAGGGCTAAGATCTTGCCATGTCATTGATCTTTGTGGTGCATTTTTCTATTTGAAAGGCCACGATTTCGCCACATCATCAATCCAAGTGTGTAAAGAAGGAGCCAACGAAAACATTTCAAATCCCCCCCCCCCTTTTTAATGAGTGTCTCGGACCGAGACACCCATGTGAAATGGGTGTCTCGATCCGGGACGTTACAATCTGCTGGGCACCCATATTTCATTTTTGCTGGTTAGAAGAAAATCCAGTCTGAAATTTCTGAGTTTAAACGCCATATCAGTAGTCAAGTTAATGAAGTGTTAAGTGTTGTGAAACAGTTGTGTTTAAAGATTAATTTAGATGTTGCTTTTTAAAAGGTAATGTATTTTCATTCAATTTATAATTTTCTTTTTTATATTTTCTGTTTGTTTTAAGAAATAATTTTATTAATCATAGTTCATTGTTTTATTATTCTTATTTATATCTAGGTTGATGGTTTGTCCACTTCGAAGAAAGATGCTACCTCCTCTCATGACGATAATGGTAGTGATAGTGATGAGACGTACGTTACTGGTAAAAAACCTGTCTCTAAAGATCCTACCGACTTAGCTAAGTTTTCCTCTGACGATTCTGAGCCTATTTTAAAGGTTTACTTATATTCAAGTTTATGTTATTTTAGTTTATTTTTTTTGAATTGAATGCTAACTATATATAAACTAAATATGAACCATATTTTATTTATCAGGTTTCCAGCAAAAACCAGCAATAATCTTCGAGCATGCAGATTTCTTTCATCATTCATTAGTGATGGCTAAAGTATCAATTTAACCCCATTTTGAATCAATGTGATACTTTTTCCATAATCTTCAACCTCTAATCTTCTGTTTTTTTTCCTCATAACTGAGCCACAATTCTTTTTAAGCAAACACTCATACGATTTCATCCCACTTTTTTTTTCTTATACACTCAACCTATTTAGCTTCAAACCATTATGTATCCCAAGATTCCCAACCAACAGCTAATTCAAAATTCATGTTGGTCTCTGAAATGAGTTCGTGAAACCTCCACCTTTGAAAACAAATTATTATTTTACATTAAATATTCGTTCAACCTGTAATCTAAAACTGAGTCAACCACAAGGAAACCTAACAACCCGAAACAATATCTATTATTGCTAACACTACCATATTTCTCAAAATTCCATCGATCGATTTATGAATTTAATGTCTCAGATGCAAGATTTTCAAGAACAAAACATTTAATAAATCATAAAAAAATTAAGTGCAAAAAACTACCATGGAGTGATTTTGAAGCATCGGCAACAGTTTTTGAGTGATAACTTGAGTTGCTTGCACAAAATAAAATCTGGTAAAAAAAGTAAATCGAAAGACATAATTCTGGTTAGGGGTGTAACTGAGTCAATCTCGCTCGCGAGTTACTCGAAATCCGACTTGATAAAGCTGACCCGAACTCGAATTTTTAAGGTTCGTTTAATAAACGAGTCAATTTCAATCTCAGTGATACTCGACTCGAAAGCTCGCGAGTAAGCTCGTTTATTTATTTCTATGCTAATTTGATATGATATTATTTTAATTTTGAACCTTAAATATCTAATTCATATATCTTTCGTTAAGAAATATGCATAAAATAGGTAATATAAATTTATTTATATATAAAAAGAAATATAGTATTTAAATTTTTATTAAATTTTTATTTTTTATTGAAATTTATTAAATAATAATAAAACTCGATTAAACTCGTTAAGGTCGCGAGCTTCCGATAAATTCGAACTCCATAAATTAACTTGAAACTCAACTCGAAATTAAACGAGTTAATCTCAATTTTCTCAGTACTCGACTCAGCTCGACTCGGTTACACCCCTAATTCTGGTATACATGTAAGGCTAAAAAAAGATAGGAATTTTTTCCCAAATAACCAACTTACCCTAATATATTACTTTTATACAGCCTACATTTTCACATATGAAAACTACTATACACGCTTAAAATAATTACTTTTATACGTGTACTATATAAGCTACCCTAATAACACAAAAACTCACAAATTCATTATTTTCTCTCTCCTCATTCAATTCTCTCTTCCTCTCAGACTCAATTTTACATTCAACGGCCTCCATTCTTCTTCACCATGGTTGCCCCCATCTTCAACATCATTCTGCTACTGTGCTTTGACCATACAGGATTGAGCCGTGGAGATCCGACGTCGCATAAAGCAAAAAATCAGATCTGAAACTAAAACTGAATCGCGGTGGTTGTCGAACCAGATCTGAATTTTTTTGTTCTTTTTTTTTATCATTTTCAGATCTGTAATTTGTTTATTTTCTTACCGTTTTTTCACCATCAAACATGTATAAAGAGTATATTTAAAGAATTTAATACTCATTTCATGTTATGTAGAGTAATTTTTTGATTTTATAGAATAAAATTCTGTCATTTCTGCCTTTTTCTTGTGTTATGTTATATTTCTGCGTTTTTTTCTTCTGCAGAACGATTTGTTGAAAATGATTGATTACTGAATTATTGTAATGTTACAGTGTTGTTGATTTTATGTTGACTTGATGTTGATATCAACTGATTTTTTTATTTTAACATTGACAAATAAGATAATATTTTCTGTGAAATAAACTAAAAAAATTAAATTGAATTAAAATGAGACTAGATAATGACATGGTAGCATCGGGGAAGAAGAGAAATAATGATGTTGAATTATTGTAATGTTACAGTGTTGATATGGCGTTGATTTTCGGTTGATATTTTGTTGATTTTAGCATTGACGAAAAAGACAATAATGATGTTAAATTATTATAATGTTACATTGTTGATCTTATGTTGATATAGTGTTGGCATGGTGTTGATTTTGGTATTGGTGAAAAATATAAATAATGATTTTGAATTATTATAATATTATAAATTTGAATTTATGTTGATATTATGTTGATTTTGTGTTGGTATTTTAGATAGAAAAATGATGCATTAATCTTTGGTTAATTTAATGTTGATTTAATTTTGATTTATATTTATATATATAAAAAATAAAATATATGATAAATAATAAATTTTTATTAATTATTAGCAAAAATAAAGATAAATAAATATTAAAAATAAAAATTAGTGTTAAAAATGATTTATAAAATTAATACTATCGAGTTTATTAAATGTTGTTGATATTGTGTTGATATTGTGTTGATATTAAAACTGACAAAAAATCTCAACAATAAATAATGTACACATATTGATTTTATATTGATTTTGTGTTGATTTTGAATTGATATTTGATTAATTTTAATGACAAATAGTATACACATGTTGATTTTATGTTGATTTTGTGTTGATCTTCAATTAATTTTAGCGATATGCGCATGTTAATTTTAGGTTTGATTTTAGGTTGACATCGAGTTGATTTTGCGTTGATTTTGATTAATATAGCTTAAATAAGCGTACATCAATAAAATTCAACATTGATTTTATAATAAAGTTTGTACGTAGAACATAATATAAGGAGGAAAAAAACCAACCAAATTTCAAAAATGTCGAAATAAATTTAGTACCCGCAAATTGCAATTAGCGAGAACAAAGGTGAACATTCAAGAGACTATTTTTGGAATATTTTTAAATTAAAGATTGAAATTACATTATCTAATTCCTTCAAAATCCAAAATGTCAACTAGCAGCAAACCTATAACTGTTATATGTCCATGATAATATTTACAAAAAAAAATGCCATTGACATTTCAACGAGATTTATTATACTATAAAATACTCTTCAACTCTAAAACCAAGGATGTCATCTAGGATCCATCATACCCAAAGCAGTTTAATGTCAAATTTTTACCATGGAGATAATCCTCAAAACCAAAACTATCCAAAGTTCCCGTAAGAGCTTCAAATTCAAGCATTGAAGATGGAATTGGTCCCGTTGGCCTCTGAAATATGCAAAATTCTCAAAGAAAAGGAGAGAAATATAAGCATATCAGTACATTCTAATAAATTAACAATCTATAAAATGGAAGTTATAAAAAAATGGTTGAATACCAATAGCATATATTTACGTAGGGAATGCTAGAAAGTTTATCGAGAAAAAAACACAAAGAGATCAAATTTCAAACAAACATGTGCACTATACATTCCATCTTGCTGCTTTTCAAATAAACATCTATTCTGCAAACTTACAAGAGGTATTTATTTCACATACAATATTATCTTATTTGTCAATGTCAAAATAAAAAAAATCAGTTGATATCAACATAATATCAACATAAAATCGACAACACTGTAAAATTACAATAATTCAGCAATCGATCTCATCAACAAATCGTTCTGCAGAATAAAAAAAACGCAGAAATACAACAAAACACAAAAAAATGCAGAAATAACAGATTTTTATTACATAAAATCACAAAATTATTCTACATAACATGAAATAAGTATTAGATTCTTTAAAGATACTTTTTATACATGTTTAATGGTGAATAAACAGTAAAAGATAAACAAATTACAGATCTGAAAATGAAAAAAAAAAGAAAAAAAATTTCAGATCTAAAATAAAAAAATAAAAGAAAGATGGCGCGGCGAGACAAAGATGGAACGACGGAGATGGAACGGGGAAGCGAAGGAATAAAAACGTGGAGAAACTGGAGAAGAAAATTTGTTTTAAGTGAAAAAACAAAATAATGAATATAATGAAGAAGAAAACTTACAGAGATGAGATAATGGAAGCAAATGAGTAAGAACATGGAGCACTAGTGCTTTGAATCGCGAAGATCGTGGAGGAACAGAGCTGGATTCGCGGAGAAGAAAAAGAAACCGCCAAAATCAAAGAGAAAAAGCAGAAAACGGTAATAAAGTAATAATTCAAAGCAATTAGGTTAGAATTCTGATTTTGGGCGGTATGAAAAGTAAACTTTAGGTTGGACAGGTATAAAAGTAAACCTGGGTCAAATTTAGGTATACCGGATAATAAGCCCAAAAAGATATGGTAAAAAGGAAAGTATTCCTAGAAAAATTGTATTTTCGGTAAATGTCTCTTTATTTTACTTGAATGAAAGGCCAAATGGGCCACACATGGGCCATTCCAACTATGAAACAAAAGGGATCTTAAACTTAATAAGTTAGGTGTTCTTCCCTCTTTCAGCCAGGGCAAAACTCATAAGACAACAACACAGCGGCTTCAGTAAACCAGTATCTCGCTAGAATACGTCCGATAACTGACCTCTTACTCTCCGACATCACACTTTAATGACATCATTACTATTTTGTACAAGAGAGAATAAGTAATCTTTAGCAATGAAAATATTGTCTAACTTTTATTTGTTATTGACCTACCTCGGATTACTATTTACTTTGACTATTGCTCCTTTCTATTGTTAGTGCAATGTTGAAATTACAATCTCAATTACTTCCCTAGATTCGGTAACCATCATAAGCTTTAATTATATTTGTAGTATTATTGCCACTTTCAAGAATCATGCTATAATACTCATTACAATCATAGAGGACTTAGGTAGTAGTAAACACTACTCTAGAAACAGTGGTCCTCAAGTTTTTGTTAGAAGCTCTTCCAGTGAATTGGTTTAATTCTGTGTAGTTGCATTTTTCACTGTGAAAATGTTAAGCCTCAATTATTTTCTTTAAACGCAGATTATACTATTTGAGGACTAAAAATCCCCACCAAGCACTCATGATTGATAAAAATTTATACTTGAACTTTTGAAGTCAGTAAATGGTTTTGCTTACTTGGCAACATAATATGATCGAAGATTACATTCATGCCTTACTTAAACTAATATATTCAGTTCATAAACTGAATTTGGATTATTTTGTAAGTTTGTTCATTGGGATCTCTTTCATTGCTACTGGCTAGCTAGGTATCAGAATTAGTGACAGCTCATGCCAGCTCAACTCACACGTTTTCTATGTTCTGTTTGTAACAGATTGTATGCTGAGTCAGCATAGTTAGTTAGGCTGTTTTAGTTGCTTTGCTTTGTTCATTAGCATAGTATAAATAGTGATTAGCCTAGCTCATAGTTTGTAATCTGAGTTTTTGATTCATTAATAAAGATTTTAATTCTCTCTTATTCTTCTAATTCTAATATGGTATCAGAGGTTTCTCTCTAATTTTCTCGAGAAACAAACACATTGTTTCTTTCTTCTTCTTCTTCTCTTCTTATTCATCTGTAAAACAAATTACAGATTCTTCTTCCTCAGTTCTTTGCGATCAGTTTGCTGTATTTTTCTTCTTGATCGCATCATTTTCTTCAAAAACGGTTATTTCTTCATTTCTCTCTTTTTCTTAGTATCCAAACAGCTTTTACAGCTCAATTTTCTTTTCAAAATGAATCAACTCAGACCTGAAGAATCACATTCCAGTCCTTACTTCTTGCATCCTAATGAGAATCCTTCATTGATGCTAGTTTCAACTCCTTTCAATGGACAGAACTATTATGCCTGGTCAAGAGCTATGCGCATGGCCTTGTTTTCTAAAAACAAGATGAAGTTCGTGGATGGATCAATTCTTGTTCCTCCTGTTGATGATCCAATTTATCCAGCTTGGGAGAGGTGCAACACAATGGTGCTCTCCTGGCTTGTTAAATCGCTTGCTCCAACTATCTCTCAAAGTGTAATCTCTTTTGATTCAGCTTTTGAGATTTGGAATGATCTTAAGGATCGTTTCTCCCAAGGCGATTATGTAAGAATTTCTGATCTTCAACAAGAATTATATTCTTTAAGGCAAGGTACACTCTCTGTAACCAAGTTCTTTACTCATCTCAAAATACTATGGGATGAGTTTGTGAGTCTGAGACCTTTGCATGTCTGTTCTTGTGCCACAAAGTGCTCTTGTGATGGATTTTCTAAAATGAAGGCTTACTATGATAATGATTACACTCTTCGTTTTATAAGAGGACTCAATGAGACTTATTCAAATATAAAGTCACAAATGATCATGATGGATCCTCTTCCTAAAATAAATAGAGTGTTTGGTTTGGTTCTTCAACAAGAGAGACAATCTGGAGTTTCTCTCTTACCAACACCAACTGAACCTTCAGTTTTTTACAGTAATGCTAGACCTGGTTCATACAGACCACCTTTCAATGCTTCTAGAGGTCCAATTACCTTTAACAATCAGAGGAAATTCTTTCCAAACAAGTTCAATGTGAATAACAACTTGCCAGAATGTGTTTTTGTGGTATTTCTGGACACTCAGTTGATAGATTCTTCAGGAAGCATGGATTTCCTCCAGGTCATCCAGGTTTTAAACCTCCAGGAAAACCAGTTGTCAGCTCTGCAAATATGACATAGGGGCAGTTTTGCAATGAATCATATCAGTCTAATGCAGACTTTCAAAATTCTGAGACTGATCATTATGATATACCATCCTCTGATGATAATATGATGCACAATCAAGCTGCTATGATGAATATGTCTTTCACACCAGATCAGTACATGAAAATCTTGGCACTTATCCAGCCATCCACATCTCAAACTTCAACTTCAAATGCTCATGCCAGTACTAATGTCAATGCTTTACAAGCTCAGTTTGATAATGGCAACACAGCAACCACTTCAGGTATTACAGTTTGTACTTCATATGTTGCCAATGTTCTTAAAAGTGAATCTTTATGGTTCCTTGATTCTGGTGCCACAGACCACATAATATGTTCACCTAGCTATTATGAGTCATATACTGCTATGTCTAAATCATTTGTCAAACTTCCTAATGGTGTTCATCTGCCCATAACTCATGTAGGAATTGTTAAGTTGACAGCAGATCTTGTTCTGTCTAATGTTCTCTGTGTCCCTTCCTTTTCTTTCAACCTTATCTCTACCAGTAAACTAACAAAAGCTTTGTCCTGTACCTTTCTTTTTCATCCTACCCATTGTATTATCCAGGATATCAAGTCTTTGAAGATGATTGGAATAGCTGAGGAAACAAATGGACTTTACCAACTTCACACTTCCCAAACTCCTTCACAAACTTCTTTAGCTGCTGCGGTCACAGTTCCTTCTAAGCAAGATCTTTGGCATCTTAGATTGGGCCATCCATCAATGTCTAGAATCAAAGTCTTAAATTCCTTAGATTCTAACATTCAATCTGTTTGTAAAGATCTTTGTGGAGTATGTTCCATAGCTAAACAGAAGAAGTTGTCATTTCCTCTAAGTGTTTCAGTTTCTAAATCTGTTTTTGATCTTGTTCATATGGATATTTGGGGTCCATTTTCTACGCCCTCAATGTATGGACATCAGTATTTTCTGACAGTTGTGGATGATTGCAGTAGACATACTTGGGTTTTTATGATGAAAAACAAGTCTGAAACAAGACAGTTTATTGAGCAGTTTTACACTTATGTTGACACACAGTTCTCAATAAAAATAAAGTCTATTAGAACAGATAATGGAGTTGAGTTTAGCATGAAGTCATTCTTTGCTTCTAAAGGAATTCATCATCAGACTTCATGCATTTACACACCAGAACAAAACAGTATAGTTGAACGCAAACATCAACACATACTGAATGTTGCTAGAGCTATGAGATTTCAAGCTCATTTACCTATCAAGTTTTGGTCAGATTGCATTCTTCATGCTGTCTATCTCATAAACAGACTTCCAACTCCAGTTCTCCATGATAAGACTCCTTTTGAATGTTTATTTCAAAAACCTCTTGTCTTTACTCACTTAAGAGTGTTTGGCTGTCTGTGCTATGTGTCTACTCTGATTCATACCAGAAATAAGTTTGACCCTCGTGCTCAACCATGCCTTTTCCTTGGTTTTTCTTCTGGAACCAAAGGTTACAGATTTTACAATCTAAAAACTCATGAGATTTCTGTTTCTAGAAATGTAGTTTTTCATGAACTCACATTTCCATTCTCTTCTACTGCTTCTCCAAATACTTTTCCCACTCCTGTTTTCAATGATCAAACTCAATATGATCTACCTCATTCTCATACTCAAATTGAACCAACACCACCTGTCATTCCCTCTTCTGATTCTATTCGACAGACTTCACAGAGAAAAAGTACCAGAACTTCTACATTCCCTTCTAAATACAGGGATTTTGTATGTTCTTCTAAACTCACTACACCTCACACCATCTCTTCTGTTCTTTCTTATCAACATCTTTCTCCCACATACAAATCTTTTGTCTGTAACATTGTGTCCTTAAAAGAACCCAAAACCTACAAAGAAGCTCTTAAGCATGCTGAGTGGCAGTCAGCTATGCAAGTTGAAATAGAGGCTCTAGAAAATAATAAGACTTGGCAGGTTGTGTCTTTACCTTCTGGTAAACAACCTATTGGTTGTAAATGGATATACAAGTTAAAATACAAACCTGATGGCACTGCGGATAGGCATAAAGCCAGACTGGTGGCTAAAGGATATACTCAGAAGTCTGGAATTGATTATTTGTCTACCTTCTCTCCTGTTGTGAAGATGACCACAGTAAGGGCTCTGTTAGCTGTTGCATCAGTTAAAAGGTGGCATTTACATCAACTTGATGTTAATAATGCTTTCCTTAATGGAGAACTACAAGAGGAAGTTTATATGAAACTCCCTGAAGGATTTCAAAGCTCAATTCCAGATGCAGTCTGCAAATTGGACAAGTCATTGTATGGCTTGAAACAGGCTAGTCGCCAGTGGAATATTAAGCTCACTACTGCTCTCATACATAGAGGATTTGTTCCATCCACAGCTGACACCTCTCTTTTCACTCTCACTAAAGGAGCAGACTCAATAACATTGCTAGTTTATGTTGATGATATCATACTAGCTAGCAGTTCATTATCTCTTATACAGAATACCAAGGATTATCTAAACACTGCTTTTCAGATCAAAGACTTAGGTCCTTTGAGATATTTTCTTGGTTCAGAGATTGCAAGATCTTCCACTGGGATTTCATTATGTCAACACAAGTATGTTCTTGATATTCTTAAGGATGCAGATTTTATTGGTTGCAAGCCTGTGTCTTCTCCCATGTTGCCCCATACTAAGCTGTCAAAAAATGAAGGTACCATTCTCCCTTATATAACCATGTACAGAAGACTTGTGGGTGGACTCCTCTATCTAACCACAACTCGACCTGACATCAGTTACTCAGTCCAGCAACTATCTCAGTTTCTGGATGCTCCTACAGACCTTCATTTAGCTGCTGCACATAGAATCTTGAGGTATATAAAAGCTGCTCCAGGCCAAGGGTTGTTTTTTGCTTCTCAGAATACACTCAAATTGCAGGCCTTCAGTGATTCTGATTGGGCTTCTTGCCCTGATTCTCGCAAGTCCATCACTGGTTTCTGCACATTCCTTGGTTTTGCATTGATCTCATGGAAGTCTAAAAAGCAGCAAACAGTTTCAAGATCTTCTTCTGAGGCTGAATACAGGGCTTTAGCTGCAGTCACCTGTGAGTCACAGTGGCTTTTATACTTGCTCAAGGATCTTGGCATCTTTGATTCAACTTGTAACACCCCGTATTTTTTCGGCTTGTTACGATGAGTTTTTCAATGTGTTTTGGGTTAATGTTTGGTGGTTTAGTTCCTTGGAACTTTGGTTTAGGTTGCACAATAGTTATTTCGATGTTTGGGCTTGTTTTGAGTGTGGTTCGGGCCGTGTGGATCGACCTTGGGCTTAAGGCCCAGAAAATCAATAATTTTGGAAGCAGGGGGTGTATCACGGGCGTGACAGGAGCATCACGGTCGTGATACACCATCACGGGCGCGATTCAGTCATCTCGGGCGCGACGCGGCACTGTAGGGTTCGCTGTTTTGTTATAAATAGCTCCTTAACTCGATTCTTTCAGCCCTTTTTCATCCTATCAGACCTAATGCGACCCTACACTCAGATAAACCCTATTTTTATCATTCCTTTATGATCCTTGATGGTTTTTAACAATTGATTGGTGATTGTTTATCCGTTTTGCGATTTCTACGCGTTTTGCTTGTGGTGTTCTTCGTTGGTGTGATTGTGACTCTTGTTGCTTCTGGTCCAGACCCTTACCTAGGGTTTAATACTTATATAATCTTGTTATTCTCCATTCTAAGGTAATTATTTCCATCTCTTATGTATTGGTGAATCGTTGTCTTGTGTTTTGCGTAGAATTGCATGTTTTAGGGTGTTTTGGAGTTTGGAACTTTATGATTAATGGTCTGAGATTTATGATTTGAATATTATGTTTTAAATGGAGTTTAATATGATTATAATATGATGTATCATGATTGGAATTGGATTTGCATGATTTAAACAACGAATTGGCTAATTCTAGGTTTGTATGAAATTGATTCGTTTAGTGATTTGTTAAAGTGTTGAATCTGAGTTATTTGGGATATTATGTGGTTATACTACAATAGCTAATGATCTTATGAGTTAGGATCTTGAAGTGAGATTTGGGTTTGATCTATGTTGTAAAAATCTCTACGATTTGCGAAATTGACATTTTTACGAAAGTTAAACGCTACGATTGCAAATTGGTTTTCAAATGCTATACCTACTGATCTAATATTTTCTATATGATGTTTTGATGTTTTTAAATCAGTAGTAACATACTTTGGTTCATCGATTGTTGGTTTTGAATCGTTTGGCTAGTTTAGGCAATTTTCGGCAAATTGCCAAATTTGATTATTTGAGTGCTTTGCCTTAATATTAATTTTAATCAAAGATTGTGGCTTTGTTAAATGCCTACTTAGGGTGGTTTGATCTTGTTTTAAAGAACGGGAAACTTTGTTTATAAAATGGTTTGAACTTATTTCAAGGATGTTATTATTATCTTAGGTTGTGGATTAACTTGTTTAAACAATATGAGGCATATAAGGTGTTATACGTTATGTAAGGTTTTGATTGAGTGATTTTATTCTCAAGTTGATACTTGTTAATTGTTGAATCATTTTAATTCTATTTAAGGTGACATATTTGATTATACTTTGGGTGTACTTGTCAAGTGTTGGCAAGGTAATTGATTTGTTACTTTGGTGTTCGTGGTAGGATTAAGTTAGGTATGAGTTCTTATTTAAAAATACTTTGGTTTCATTTAAGGATTTATTTAAGACTTTGGTTTTAAACTTTGGTTTATGGATGGGTCGGGTTAGACGTGGTCTTCCGACATGTGTTGTTGAGCTATACTGCAGTTGAGGCTAACACACTACTTTGGGAAATCTCTTTATTTTAAATAAAGTATTTAAGCTATGAAAGGACTTTGGTTTTGTTTTAAAGATAAGAACTCACCTAAGCTTAATTTGCCTAACTTGTTATATGGTATACTTTGGTTATGATAATACGTTGGTTATGTTTGATTACTTTGGTTGTGTTTGGTTGTGTTGAGATACTAGTCCTATGTGGTGTCTAGTAATCTTAGAGTTAGGGGTTGAATGGATTTTAACTTATACCTTGTTTTAGACCCGTCGTCTGTTCGTGCTTCGGAGTCCGCTCAGGGTTAGCTGTTTGCCAAGATATTCACGTGGATACGCAAGCAGTGAGTTTATAGTGTTATTTACCGCTTTATTAAGTACCGCAAATTATTTTAGTATATCAAATGTTTGTGAACTGTTTTAAGGATTATGGATCTGGATTGAAACGAGCTACTCGATAGGCTTGTATCGAGACTGTGTGCACCGGTAAGTACTTTGGGATCGGCAGACTAATGTCTAGCCTACTTTGGGATCGACGAGGATTTGTTCCCGTCTACTTTGGGATTTGGTGATGATACGTCACACCTACTTTGGGATTTCATTTCAATACTGTCTTCCATAATCAAATATATATATTAGTATAAAAGGATTTGTTTTAAGGTTTTAATCTTAATAAATGTAAATAACATTATGAACTCATCTCAGTATATCTGACCCCGTTGCTTTCCAAACTTTTCCAGGTTTATGATTTTGAGAGCGTTGGTCATCTCCGATCTTTTGGTTCCTCGGAGGTCTTTTTATATTATTAGACTAGTCAACTGTTTCACTTCTTAGACCGCAGTAGAGCTAGTTGTCTTTATTATTATACTTTGGTTTGTCGTTGTGGTACGACTGTTATGTTATTTATACGTTGACATGTTACATTGGATTATTGATTTATGAGGCATGTTTCTAGTTTCGGAATATTATCAATTGGTTGTAATAGAATTGTTATATAAGTTGTTAGACTTAGGTTGGAGTCTCGGTTGCCCCCGAGCATTGGTTTTCTTGCAGGTTTATTTTGATTATATGGTTTTCCGCGAGGCTTGCTACGGGTTTTGGTACGACCATACCCATACCCTAGTGCCGGTCGCGATCCATGAAATTGGGTCGTGACAAAGTTGGTATCAGAGCTTTAGTTTCGAACTAAGGCCAAATAATTGCATGTTATGTGTTTATCGCTTTGAGGTATGTTAAGTGCTGTTGTTGTGTCATAGGATCTACTGCGGAATTAGGATTCAAGTCTTGTCTTTAAAACGTCATCTTTTGGTTTTCAAAACTTTCTACCTTCACCTATAGGAATGTTGAGTGTCGGTCTTATGTGTTACTGATGCTTTACTTTGGAATGTTTATTGCTTATACATTGGGTGATTTGTTGGCTGTTGTACCATATATGAGATATACTTTCGGTGATGTTTTGTTGGTGTTGTACCTTATATGGTGTTTACTTCGGGTGATGCTTTGTTGGCTGTTGTGCCCTATATGATGTTTACCTTGGGTGATTAGTTGTTGGCTTTTACGCCTTTGGATGATTTTGATTATAATTTGATTGCTTTCACCTTGTTGGTGAGTACAGTTTGATTTGGTTGTGTTATTGAGTGCTAAATACGTTGGCACGTACTATGATACGTTAGGCGTTGGCCTTGTGTGGTTTCTAAAAGATTTCGTGTCAAATCTTTAAGCATGTTTTGTGGGTTTATGCTGTTTGACCGCACGATGGTTTTATAGTTTTATTAAGAAAATTATTTTGATTTGGTTTTTATTTTGACACGAGGGCCGGATGAGCGGTCTGGTCATAGTACATTGAAAAATGTGATTTTTGGTTACTTTGCAAGTAAAATGAGTTTCTCGTATCTTAGAATGTTACGTTAGACTTGGTGTTGACAAACGGTTGTTTTTAAAATAATATTATTTATGAGCTTTTCCCACCGTATTGAGAATTTAATATTTTTGGCTGTTATTTTACCATGTTGTGGTATGTCGACGTTTGAAGCGTCGTTTGGTCATATATTGGTAATTATGTTTGGCTTGCTTAGGTGTTTACAAAATGATTGTTTGAGATCAAAGATTTTCTCACTTAAGATTTTGAGTTGATTTCGATTCTTGGGTTGCTTGAGCTCTTATTTTGAAAAGGTTGAGATTGTTTTTTTTAATTTTATTTAAAAGACTTTTTCCGGATTTATAAATATTTTGAATAAGTTTTAAAAATGGTGGTTTTGGGATTGACTTAGGTCACCCAAATTTGGGAGTTGAGCTTGGTAGTTGTAATGACTCGGCTAACTAGATGGTTTTATGGATTGAGATACTTTGGAAATTTTAAAGCAATTGTTTAATTGAGGAGATATTTTCGGATATTGATTTTGCTTTTAACCGTGGGGCTCAACTAAAATTTGGAAGTCTTCTGGTTGACTTTAAACTTCAAAATGAATTTTGATACGTACTTTTGAAAGATGATATATTATAGGTTTATTTTGTTACAAAGATTCAAAATTTATTGTATCATGTCTTGATTCGTCCTTTAAGTATGTTTGGGTTATTGTGCTTAATGGCGTGCTTGGGAGGTTTATGGTTTGTATACCTCACATGTTTGGTTGAACTATGTTAATTGTTTTTGTTTTATCTCTTCGTGCGGAGTAGCACGTGAGATGAATTATTTCACGTGGTCATGGTTGGCTTACCTTGGTGTATGGTTTTATTTTATGAGTAGGACCTTCATTTAGACCCTGTATTGCTTTAGTTTCGGTTTTGGATTATGCTGGGTTTGGTGTGTTATTTTGTGGATTTGAGATTTTGGGGTTTCGATATGAGTAAGATGAAGAAAGTGTTTCTTTGGTGGTTTTTGATTATCTTGGACAAAGATGTTGGAAATTCTTATTCGAAGAGATAGATCGGTGTATTAATACACTGGCGTTTTTCATCCAGATTGGATGATGCGATGCGGGAACTGGTGGTTTGTTTTGTAGAAACGTAGGTGATATATTGTTTTTCCTTGAGTTAAGTTTAAGCTTAGTGAAAGTTTTTTGTCGCATAAGAGATTTTATAGTAGTTATCGGTTTGAATTGTTATGTTAGTATCACATGATTTGGTAGATTGCAAGTAAGGATTGAGAAATGTTTTTGAGGTTATCGAGTGCACATCTCACAGAGTGAAACGTCTAGCAAATGTTTTATTAATAAACTGATTTCAAATGAAACTTATTGAAAGTATTTGAAATGTTTTTATCACGTAATTGTGCCCAGACATATCATGAACATGCATTTTTGTATGTCACGGATAGGGGATTTCATTGAGCACTAAGTATGTTCACTAAATAATAAGAAAATAAGTAATTTGTACATGCATAATAGTACATGCATCACGTGCATTGAAATGGTTAGAGTTGGATGCAACTATTTGGGGATGAAAGGTGTCATCACCCTGGCGCACAATTATGTAAAATGGATTTCGGGAATAAAGAATTTTTGAGAAAAATGTTTTGAAACGAACTCGCGAGTCACTTTGGGATAAATATATTTATAAGGTTGGATTTCAAATGATTTTGAAACTGTTACTGAAGGGTAGCTAGACAAAATACTCTGTGATGATGGTGGTGAATTGAGGATGATTATGCTATGAGTGATTGGTTTGTTGTATAACAAATTTTGTACTTGGTAGGGAGTAAGAATGAATATAACATTGCACTCGAGTTATTATTATAATAAGTATGATAGGATTTTGAGGTCGGTTTGGAAGGCCTTTGTGTTAGCTTACGATTTATGAATTGAGGTTATTAGATTAAGGGATTTGGTTATGCTCGACGTGTGTGTTTACGCCGTGATTTTAAAGGAAGTTTGTTTTTACATATTCGTTTTTGTATAATGTTTTGGTATACTCGTATAAAAAATATTGTGTGAAAAAAAAAAAGGATTTTCTTTACAAATATTTTCTATTTTGACAAAAGGATAAATTTTTATCAAGCATTGATTTAAAGAGAATAAAAAATTTTGTTAGTTGAACTATTTTATATATTTGCAAACTTATATTGAAACTAAGGTGTAACTCCGGAATTCAAAATACGGATATTTTGAAAATGTTGATGTGTTCACAAATTGGAGGTTTTTCCAATAGTAAAAGTATTTTGATTTTAAATATAAAAGGAGTTATAAGATATTAAAATCTTTTAAAGAGAAGTGGGAAGTTGTAATGTTTTGTGATTTGAACTATTTCCCTATAAGTTTGGTTTTGAGCATAACCAATGACCCGATTACGGCGAATGTGATCTAGGTGATCTCTTCTTAGCAAGGTTACAGTTATTTTTGGTGAAACAATTTTGAGAATTTTAGTTTGGTTCGGATTTATGAGTTAGTTGATTTGAGAATCGCGATGAGTAGGTTTCGACAACAAAGGTTGGTTGGTCAATACTGATTGTGAATTTTTGTTGTAAAAAAATTTGATTTCGCTTCATCTAATTGTTGAACCTTTTGTGTGCGGCACAAAAGTTTGGTTTGTGTAAAAAAAAAAAAAAAATTTGTATGTATGTTGGTGTTAGTTACTTTGGGTAACTTCGGGCTGTATGTTTTCTTATTGTATGAGTGGAAGGATCTTTCTGAATTAGTCGGTTTGTATGTAACTTGGAGATTCGTTATCATAGGTTAAAGTGATTTATTCTTTGGAATATCAGTATGTGAGTATGTGTTTATTGATTCGTTAAGGTTGATGGTCTTGTCGAGCTTAGTCCTTGTCGTGTGTACAACTCGAATTTCATGATATTTTAAAGTTGGCTGATTTATATTGGCGAGAACCTTATCTAGTTAATTTTGTACTAGACCGTTCATTTGATATAACGAGTTATTTATATCTTTGATATGGGATAATAGGCGTAGAGATGTTAAGTAGGTGGCGAGGATTGCATGATGTTATTAATGGGGATTTCGAGGTTTTCATTTGAAGTGTTAGATTTTGGTATTGTAAGAATTGCGATATGAGTTTCGGGCTTGTCCTTGCACCTTGTCAAGGTTGTCTTGATTGCTGTCAGAACTCGAACGAGTTTAGTAACCTTCCTTGTGAGCATGTTTAATGTTTATAGTTGAATAATCTTGGAGGTTTATATTTTGTTTAATCAAGTAATAGTTGGAGTATTGAACTGTTGAATTTATAATTTTGCGCATACGTGGTGTGGAAATTTGAGTTGTTGTTTTATGTAAGCGGTGATTTGAGTTATCATTCGAGGTACAACGTGTCGAGTTGTGGTTATGCAAGTGCGTAGGTTGATGAGTGGAGGAATGCCTATGGTTTGAGCTTTATTCGGTTATATAGTTGGGGAGTATACGTAGGGGACGAAGTCCATTATGTGCAATCGTTATCTTTCATTCCTTGAGGTACGTGGGGTTTAGCGCTGCTTCGAATGTTCGATGCTATTTTAGTACTTTGGATTTGTGTTATATGTTCTACTTTGGTTGCTTTGTGCGCGTATATTGTGTTTTGTGCTTTGTATTAAAATCGAGGACGATTTTGTTTTTAAGTTGGAGAGAATGTAACACCCCGTATTTTTTCGGCTTGTTACGATGAGTTTTTCAATGTGTTTTGGGTTAATGTTTGGTGGTTTAGTTCCTTGGAACTTTGGTTTAGGTTGCACAATAGTTATTTCGATGTTTGGGCTTGTTTTGAGTGTGGTTCGGGCCGTGTGGATCGACCTTGGGCTTAAGGCCCAGAAAATCAATAATTTTGGAAGCAGGGGGTGTATCACGGGCGTGACAGGAGCATCACGGTCGTGATACACCATCACGGGCGCGATTCAGTCATCTCGGGCGCGACGCGGCACTGTAGGGTTCGCTGTTTTGTTATAAATAGCTCCTTAACTCGATTCTTTCAGCCCTTTTTCATCCTATCAGACCTAATGCGACCCTACACTCAGATAAACCCTATTTTTATCATTCCTTTATGATCCTTGATGGTTTTTAACAATTGATTGGTGATTGTTTATCCGTTTTGCGATTTCTACGCGTTTTGCTTGTGGTGTTCTTCGTTGGTGTGATTGTGACTCTTGTTGCTTCTGGTCCAGACCCTTACCTAGGGTTTAATACTTATATAATCTTGTTATTCTCCATTCTAAGGTAATTATTTCCATCTCTTATGTATTGGTGAATCGTTGTCTTGTGTTTTGCGTAGAATTGCATGTTTTAGGGTGTTTTGGAGTTTGGAACTTTATGATTAATGGTCTGAGATTTATGATTTGAATATTATGTTTTAAATGGAGTTTAATATGATTATAATATGATGTATCATGATTGGAATTGGATTTGCATGATTTAAACAACGAATTGGCTAATTCTAGGTTTGTATGAAATTGATTCGTTTAGTGATTTGTTAAAGTGTTGAATCTGAGTTATTTGGGATATTATGTGGTTATACTACAATAGCTAATGATCTTATGAGTTAGGATCTTGAAGTGAGATTTGGGTTTGATCTATGTTGTAAAAATCTCTACGATTTGCGAAATTGACATTTTTACGAAAGTTAAACGCTACGATTGCAAATTGGTTTTCAAATGCTATACCTACTGATCTAATATTTTCTATATGATGTTTTGATGTTTTTAAATCAGTAGTAACATACTTTGGTTCATCGATTGTTGGTTTTGAATCGTTTGGCTAGTTTAGGCAATTTTCGGCAAATTGCCAAATTTGATTATTTGAGTGCTTTGCCTTAATATTAATTTTAATCAAAGATTGTGGCTTTGTTAAATGCCTACTTAGGGTGGTTTGATCTTGTTTTAAAGAACGGGAAACTTTGTTTATAAAATGGTTTGAACTTATTTCAAGGATGTTATTATTATCTTAGGTTGTGGATTAACTTGTTTAAACAATATGAGGCATATAAGGTGTTATACGTTATGTAAGGTTTTGATTGAGTGATTTTATTCTCAAGTTGATACTTGTTAATTGTTGAATCATTTTAATTCTATTTAAGGTGACATATTTGATTATACTTTGGGTGTACTTGTCAAGTGTTGGCAAGGTAATTGATTTGTTACTTTGGTGTTCGTGGTAGGATTAAGTTAGGTATGAGTTCTTATTTAAAAATACTTTGGTTTCATTTAAGGATTTATTTAAGACTTTGGTTTTAAACTTTGGTTTATGGATGGGTCGGGTTAGACGTGGTCTTCCGACATGTGTTGTTGAGCTATACTGCAGTTGAGGCTAACACACTACTTTGGGAAATCTCTTTATTTTAAATAAAGTATTTAAGCTATGAAAGGACTTTGGTTTTGTTTTAAAGATAAGAACTCACCTAAGCTTAATTTGCCTAACTTGTTATATGGTATACTTTGGTTATGATAATACGTTGGTTATGTTTGATTACTTTGGTTGTGTTTGGTTGTGTTGAGATACTAGTCCTATGTGGTGTCTAGTAATCTTAGAGTTAGGGGTTGAATGGATTTTAACTTATACCTTGTTTTAGACCCGTCGTCTGTTCGTGCTTCGGAGTCCGCTCAGGGTTAGCTGTTTGCCAAGATATTCACGTGGATACGCAAGCAGTGAGTTTATAGTGTTATTTACCGCTTTATTAAGTACCGCAAATTATTTTAGTATATCAAATGTTTGTGAACTGTTTTAAGGATTATGGATCTGGATTGAAACGAGCTACTCGATAGGCTTGTATCGAGACTGTGTGCACCGGTAAGTACTTTGGGATCGGCAGACTAATGTCTAGCCTACTTTGGGATCGACGAGGATTTGTTCCCGTCTACTTTGGGATTTGGTGATGATACGTCACACCTACTTTGGGATTTCATTTCAATACTGTCTTCCATAATCAAATATATATATTAGTATAAAAAGATTTGTTTTAAGGTTTTAATCTTAATAAATGTAAATAACATTATGAACTCATCTCAGTATATCTGACCCCGTTGCTTTCCAAACTTTTCCAGGTTTATGATTTTGAGAGCGTTGGTCATCTCCGATCTTTTGGTTCCTCGGAGGTCTTTTTATATTATTAGACTAGTCAACTGTTTCACTTCTTAGACCGCAGTAGAGCTAGTTGTCTTTATTATTATACTTTGGTTTGTCGTTGTGGTACGACTGTTATGTTATTTATACGTTGACATGTTACATTGGATTATTGATTTATGAGGCATGTTTCTAGTTTCGGAATATTATCAATTGGTTGTAATAGAATTGTTATATAAGTTGTTAGACTTAGGTTGGAGTCTCGGTTGCCCCCGAGCATTGGTTTTCTTGCAGGTTTATTTTGATTATATGGTTTTCCGCGAGGCTTGCTACGGGTTTTGGTACGACCATACCCATACCCTAGTGCCGGTCGCGATCCATGAAATTGGGTCGTGACACAACTCCAGTCAATGTGTTTTGTGATAATCAGTCAGCAATTCAAATTGCTGAAAATCCTGTTTTTCATGAGAGAACAAAACACATTGAGTTGGATTGTCACATTGTCAGACAGCAATTACTAGCTGGAATTATTCATCTTCTTCCAGTTAGAACTCATGATCAACTTGCTGATTTCTTGACAAAACCTTTACCTGCCCCAGCTTTGTCTTTGTTACTGTCCAAGCTTGGCATAATTAATATTTATGCTCCAGCTTGAGGGGGGCTATCAGAATTAGTGACAGCTCATGCCAGCTTAACTCACACGTTTTCTATGTTCTGTTTGTAACAGATTGTATGCTGAGTCAGCATAGTTAGTTAGGCTGTTTTAGTTGCTTTGCTTTGTTCATTAGCATAGTATAAATAGTGATTAGCCTAGCTCATAGTTTGTAATCTGAGTTTTTGATTCATTAATAAAGATTTCAATTTTCTCTTATTCTTCTAATTCTAATACTAGGGATTGACTCTAGTGGTTGTCTTTCTTTCCATTTTCTTCTTTAATAGTATTTTTTTGTATTCATCATGTCATGATCAATGTGAGTTTTGCAAGAAAAAGCTCTTTTCCATGTTATCTATCTCTTTTGTGAAAATCAGATTTGGATTTCTTCCGCAACAGTGTTGTCCATTTAGAAATCTCAAACCACCAAAATATGCATTCCTGCATAAAAATATACTTTTAGGTTTGATGAATTTCTCAATGAAATTAATTAGTTATAAATCCTTAATTGCATAGAAAAGAATTAAATTTTTTGTTTCATTAATATTATTCTGCACTATACTATGATGAATGGATAACTTCAGATGATTTTCTTGTCTTCTGCTAACATAATGATTCATCCTTTATTATAGGGAGTCACGTCGACCTTCGCTTGGCATGAAAGTGGCTAATCTTCACACAGCGGATCTTGGTATTTTAGAATATTTCTCTCGCAAGTTCCCAAATATTGTCGGAGGTATTATTGTTGAGAAGGTATGCGCTCTATTGTTTTACCATCTTATGGATCATCATGAATTGTTAGTACTATCATTTGTCGTTTGTTTTTTTTATATATATACATCTTTAAATGGTGGAATAAAGATTGTAACACATTGGTTAGGAGTAAGGACAAATTAAAGGATTTAAGAGACTTGTTTACAAAATTATCCATGGAAAATGTTTATTTGAAGGACAAACGAAGGGAAAAGACGGGAAAAGAGAGTTACAAAAGCTTATCTTCATGATTTAAAAAAAATTTGTAATTTAGCGATCATACTTTTCCCTTCTTTGATGTCAGTGAATTCGAATTAAGGTTGCTTATATTCTTCTTTAAATGATAGCCTGTATCTTTATATAGTTGATCCTAGCTTTTTCTCCACTAGTTGTGAATAGCTCATCGTTTAAAAATGGAGTATTTATCCTAATTTTTTCAAAAATTTAACCTCAAATGAAATAAAATTTCTATAATGAGTACTTTTATAAATAAGTTAGAAAAATAGCTGATGTAGGAAATAAGGAAAAAATGAAAAAAATACTGTAAATACTTTAAAATACTGTAAATATTTTGCTAAAAACAGTTGTGCGAGAAATAATCCCTTAAAAATTTCGTAATAGAGGTTATTGAAAATTAGGGTTTGGTAGTAGAGTAGGGGAAAGGCGCTGTAGTTTTGCATAAACATGTTTTAAAATTAGATCGAAACAACCAAAAAACAGAGAAGACGTGTGAATATTTTCCGGAAGAGATTATAGTTCAAATATTAAGCAGATTGCCTGTCAAATCTGTTTTGAAATTCAGTTGTGTGTGCAATTTATGGAATTCCATAATCAAAAACCCTAATTTCATCTCCACTTTCTCATCAAACAAACATGATCCCTACGTCTTTACGTTTCACTCTGGTAAGTATAAATACAGATACTCTATTCGTTTTGACGACAAAGATTTCAATGAGTACGTGCCTCTCCGACCACTTCGCAACCAACCCGACAGCCCCTGTCTAATGATCGGCACGAGTAATGGCCTTGTCTGCCTCTGTTTTATGTCTGAAAATGGATACCCGTGGAGAAACAACTGCATAGATAAGCTCATTATTTGGAATCCTTGCATTAGAAAATCCATGGTCATACCTGAACCTGATGCTCATCTTTTTGGTCCGGGTTGTGAAAAATTGTTCGGGTTTGGGTTTGATTCGAGAACCAATGATTACAAATTGTTTTTGGGTCAGTTAGGGGTTGGTTCTATTGATGATGCGGTTCTCTACTCGCTCAATTCTAATTCTTGGAAGAAAATCACTACTACTAGGTTTGGTAGCAAATACCATACACACCACCTTGCAGGACGATTACATCCTAATTCATCAGCTTTTGTCGACGGCAGATTCTATTGGCCAATGATTTATGTGGTGGTAGTATTTGATTTAAGAGACGAAATGTTTCGAGAGATATCGACGCTTAATGCCAAATGTGGTTTGTATATCAAAGCATTTGGAGAGTCAAGGGTCGCGATCTTCAGTTGGTGCGATATATGGTTGATGAAGGAGTGTGTTACTGGTGAATGGATGAAGTTAGCAACACTAAGTAATGAATGGAGGAGAGCAAGTGCAGATGGGGTTGGGTTTAGAGATAATGGTGAAGTATTGGCTTGGTTTGGAGAAGGACAATACATACCTTCGCCTGATATAAATAATCGACGCAGATGGGCTTTGATAGATTTTAGCAGTCGAAATGACACAATTGCTTGTTATAGGTATGTGGAGAGCCTAGCATTACTTGACAAAGGTGATGATGTTTCAAACCAGCCATTCCTAGCAACTACCTAAATGAGATTATGGGCGTCACAGAGGTGCGACTTTTGGGGGAGAAGATGGTGCAGTGTCGTGGCTGCAGGGCGGAGTTAGCAAAATGGTACTAAATCATGCAAATGAGCAAAAGATTTAAGGAATTATTCACTTTAATTTTGTGTTTTTATTTTTAAATAGTGATTCGTAATGTTGCCTTGTCGTCCTGTTTCTTTATATTCCTAATGTTGTTTCTACTTTTCTCCATTGAAATCCATTTATGATGTAAATGAGACTAATGTTTGGCATTTTCTGAATATATTATGTGTTTATACCAATTTGGATGTAATTATGTTTGAATGAGTATGATGAGTTAGTTTGTTTTACCAAAATTTGGATGTTGTCATACCTAAAAGCTGCATAATTGTTTGGACTTTATAAAATTATGAACTGATAAGCTGTCATTTTGGTTCTTCAGTGTGAAGTAAGTAAGCTTAATACTTTTAAGCTAAAGTTGCATTAGCACTGTGCTTATGGCCAAAAACAAAAAAGAGTTACTTTGATATTGAAATTGTGTATTTATTTGTGAATTGTAGTTGCATTGCAAACTCAGCATTTCTGTTGTGTTACATTTTACTGTAAAATTATGTATTGGGTTTTGTTTTACTTTTCTGATTGATTCACTTTGGTAGGAGGGTACAATGATATTATTGAGTGAACAGAGGTTCTAATCGGGTCTCTTTTGTTTTAGGGACTTATTAGAAGAAAGACTTAAATTGTGCATAACTTCACTTTATTTAGGTATCTGCAGATGATTGCAGGATAGTACAGTTGTCTGGTGCGTTAATTATGTTGGAATGAGTATGAGTTTGTTTGTGTTACCACAATTTGGATGTTGTGATACATAAAACTGCTAAATATTTTGAATACTTGCCCGAAGAGCTTGTAGTTCAAATATGGAATTGATTGTGTATGAAGTCTATTTTAAGTCTATCATCAAAAACCCGAATTTCATTTGTACTTTCTCGCCAAACAAAAATGACCATTACATCTTTCTGTTTCACTCTTATCTCTTACCCTTACTACCGATAGATACTATGTGCGTTTCGACAAGATAATTTTGGATGAGCACTTGTCTTCTATCCACTTTTCAGCCAAGCCAAGCCAAGCCAAGATGTTCAATGTGGCCATTGGTCTTCTCTGCTTCTTTTGTGCCTGTTGTTTAAAACAACCGAGTTTATGTTAATTGTCGAAATATGAATTATCTTAATTAATAATGAATCTATCTCCTATGGCGTGGGGTCATCATGCAATTGAATTATAATTGTGTTTTTACTTTTGAATATGGTAGTTAACTTTCATGTTGTGGGTTGTAGTTGCATAATAGACTCAAAAAAAAGTTTGGCTTGTCACATCTAGTATTTTAATTTGCTTGGAGATTATAGAGGTATTAATCAAGTGAAAATGTTATTGTTGAATTCTTTCATTAGTGAAAATGTCAGGTTAGTCGTTCTTTAGAACTGATGCTAAAATCTTCAAAATACCCATCAAATTTTGACCAACAGTCTACAACAATCTGCTGTGCAAAGTATGCATTGTGCTGGTATTGTGAAGAGTCTAATGTTCTTCACATTAACTATGGAGAAGGCGGTTACGGTTACAAGAAAATGCGGATTTTTTGGTTTTGCAACAATTGTTCATTCAAATTATTATTGTCCCTTTAACAGCTGATGATATGGTTCGGAGTTCTGTTTGGGGTTTCCATCTGCTGAGTTTCTGCAAATTATTCGCTGCTCCTTGCGTTAACAGGTCTGTTATTTCCATTATTTATAATTCTGCACAAGCTGCTGTTCTTGGCAGACTTAACTCTGATGCTGCCCTGGTTGTTTTCCATCTGCAGGTCTCACCGGAGCTCATCCTGCTGTTCGTGTTGGTGCTGGAATGACGGCGGTTGGTTCTTCTGTTCATGCCGTCAGTTTTGCTTCAGTTGACACTGCAAGAATATGATTCTATTGTGACCAACGAATTATGAAGAGGTCGTAATATCAATGCTAAAAATGACCATCATGATGTCCGGTCCTTAAAGGTATAATAAATATCACTCTATTAGAATATATAACATCTTGTATAAAGAATTATCGTAAACAGATTGATTAATTCTATAAGAATTTATAGCTAATTTTGTGCAGAGTTTGATATGCAGACTATCTATAATATAGTCAAAATAAAGTCTTCTAAAATGTTCTTCCTTGCTTATTGATTCACTCACTAATGGACATGTTTATTTTTGTTCTTTTACTGCAGTTTTCTTTTAAATTTAATTCAGTGATCTTATGATTCATATCATATGAATAAAAAAATGTCAATTCGGTTTTTATGATTCATTTCCTTCACTATGGATTCATTTGTACAACCAAGCCCATACTATGGATCCTTCTAATCAAGCAATGTGTTTACTGGTATTCATTATGTGGAATATTTGGAAAGCCAGAAACACATACATATTTGAGAAGGAAAAGACAAGTCCTAAGGATATAGGGTTGAAAGCTTATCAGGAGTGGTTGGATTTCACAAATTCTACTAATCCATCTCTCAATATTTCTACTCAACCTGTTCCAGGTTCAAGAGTTGTCATACGATGGAAGCCTCCTCCACTTGGGTTTATTAAATTGAACTTTGATGCAGCAACACATAAGCAATTGAAGTTTGGTTCTGTTGGAGTGGTGGCGACTGATCATTTGGGTTATGTTCAAGGAGGATTTTCTGCGTTTTACAGGCATATCTGGGATCCTGGGGTGTTAGAGTTTTAGCATTGCGAGATGCTTTGATTTGGGCAAGATCAAAGGACTGGCTTCATGTGATTCTTGAAGGAGATGCCAATCAAGTTACCCAATCTGTTAATAATCAAATTTCATCAAATTATCAGGTTTGGGGAATTTGTATGGATATTATGCATCTTCGTCTGCAGTTTCAAGAGTCTGAGGTTTGCTGGATTCCAAGATACTGTAATGTATTGGCTCATGAGATGGCTAAGCAGTGTAAACATTCTTATAGTTGTTTATTGGGCCAATGTTCTTAGCTTAGTTCATAGGATTAAGCTGTATGTCGAGTTTATTTCCTTAATATAATACCTCTTGACAACAAAAAAATCTTTCATGCTTGCGTTATTTTGAAATATAAATGAGCTGATTAAACTAAACAAACCGAAAACCTCAATGTTGATTTTTTGAGCATTGATTCAAATAATTAAAAATTTATAATTTTTATGATAATAGTTGTTTTCATGCTTAATTGTTACTGTTTATTCATTTATAGTGTCCTGTGATCATTTAATCCATGACATCTAGTAAATTGGATGGATATACTTCATATGAAGGGGGTGAGCTAGTTTAGTTTTTATGTTTGAGTTATTGTTTTTTTACATGTTAGCCTTTGCTCAACAAAGGTTTGTAATTGTACATGGAGATGTGAAACCAGAATTTTTGTTTACTTGGACAACTTGGATCTGTCGATGAGATGAAGCTATATCTCATTTATGGTCCTTTTAAAGTGGAACCATGAATTATTAATCATGTCAAACATAGATTGTTATCTTGGCATTTTGTGCTTTAGGTTTAAGCTAACAGCATATTTGAAATTGTAGTAACTTTGTTCTTAAACATTTGACTAAAACGTTTTTTAATTCTTTAGCACTTCATGCTTAATCTTAAATTGCGGAATTTTTCTTTGGTAGGGAACTATAAGATATGATAGCGTTCATGCACATTTAGGTCGGACTGGAAGTACGCGAGATGACTTGAGCCATTGGCATACGTTTCGATATCATTTTAATATATAGAGGCTTTCCTTTAGTAGTTTAGCGTCGATCATCTATTGAATATCTCTACCACCTTGTTCTTTTTCTTTGTTTTATTTTCTCTGCAATTGATTGTATAAAAAAGAAGTGCCTTAAGTTATTCGGTAGTAACGTTCTGTTTTACGTCATAGTGTTTTTCTGTTGTGTTGGGGATGCATGATGAAGAAGAATCAGAGTTCTGAAAGCGTTAAGTTTGCGTCAAAGTAGCTTTAATCAACTTGCTTTCGTTGAGCAGGCCATGACGCTTCTGGATAAGGCCTATGTGGTTTCAAAAAGATGGAATGCACCTGTTGTTCTTTGTGGGGATTTTAATTGTACTCAAAGTTAATGAGTCTTATGACTTCAGATTTCAATCTCCTGAATGGCATACAACTTTTACATGTTTGTATTTTTATAGTTATTTTTAATGATATGCTGATTATATATTGTGTTTTCCATCAGATTCCATAATACAACATTATCTCAGAACAGAAGGTTAACTATGTTGATTGTGTTTATTGACATTGTTGGTTCCCTATGATTTCTGTTAATGTTTACTGAACTTTGCCAGAATTGCAATTTGGTAACTCAATTTTAATTCGTTATAAAATGGATGTACAATAAAAAGCCGATTTCCGGCGGTTTTCAAATAAATTCCGGCTAAACTCTGAATGAATTCCGGCCAATAAAAAGGCCGACTTTTGGTAATTTCTAAATTTGCAAAAGAGGGAGGGTGACTCGGACTCTAACTACCACATTGGAAAAAAAATTGGCCGACTGTCAGAAGGAGGACAGCGCTAAGTAGCAAACTGCTAGGTCGTGGGTTCGATTCTTCCCACAAACGCTTCCCCTCTCCTAATTATCAAAAAAAAAATTTTGATTAAAAAGAATATTTTATTATTTTTTTGAATAAAAAAATTAAAGTTAAAAAATTTATAAAATTAAAATTGTTGGAGGAGTAAAGATTTAAGAATTTGGAAAAACATTGTACTCGTAGATTAATTTTTGTAATAAGTGAAAATTAGAAGAAAAAAAATTGAAACATAAAAGAATTGGATTAGTAAAATTAAAAAAAAATTGGTAAAAAAGTTCATATAAAATCAGCAGTCCCATATATTTTAAAAAAATGGATATCTGACATAAACTTGTATTTTACTTGAATGAAAGGCCAAATGGGCCACACATGGGCCCTTCCAACTATGAAACAAAAAGGGATCTTAAACTTAACAGGTTAAGTATTCTTCCCTCTTTCAGCCAGGGCTAAACTCATAAGACAACACACATCGGCTTCAGAAAACCAGTACCTCGCCGGAATACGTCCGATAACTGACCTCTGACTCTCCGACAGCAGCCAGGACTGAAGCCTACCCTAGCTTATTCGTAGTTCCGCCACTGACGCCAGCCTCACCACCGATTGTAGATATCTACTGGAAATTTCTCCGTTTAGCTGGCGACGATGTTCTTGTCGGCGAGCAGCAGTGATGAACGGTAATAGAGGCTCATCCTAACTGTTGGCGGTGGTCTGAAGCAGATATTTATTATCCTAATTTGTTCCCTTCCTTCTATGATATTTCTTTCCATAATAACACATTATTATAGTTCAAGTTTTATATTTGAAATTTCACAACTTCATTAAGATTTAAGAATTCTATTTTTAGCTTGTTATTGTCTAATTTTAGACTAATTATGCCTTTGGGGCCTTTAACCTTCAACAGTGAGGTGGAAGCGAGCGTATGGGAAACGGATATAGTAGAGGATGGCGTATCATTTAGTGAGTTTTGCTTCTATTTTGTCCATGTCTTTTTCTTTTAGTATATTTGTTTATATGCCATTGTCTGAATTTTATTTTATTTTATGTTTTTGATGAAATGCTCAGCCCCTAATATGATGAAGCACGTGTTCAAATGTTCTGAGAGGCGAACCTCCTTTGACTTATATCCTGAAAACTTATACTTGGATACTGATACAAAAAGAGCTGCATTATGTACTTCTGCATCTGTTGTCAGTATTATATCTTATTTAGGTAATTATTCATAATTACTATATTTGTTTGTCATATCTATGTTTCATTGATTGCTTACTCGTTTTGTTTTTCTGTGTTTAATTTTTCTATTATGTTTGCTGTTTGGCCTTAATCGTTTTGTTATTATTATTAATATCAAATTATACCACCTCGTCCCTCAGGTGAGAGCGAATTATATCAAACTTCTGGAACTATCATTGCAAGTTATGACAATTGTGGCATCATATTGACTTCCGCCAATTTAGTCAAGTGTCCGACTAATCAGAGTTCTCAAGAAGATATTGTTAAGGTCAGTAGTTTATCTTCACAATTTTAAATACATTTATTGTATCAATGTTTAAATCACATACTTTAGTTAAATCATTTCAAGATGATACTTATTACAAGTTATAAATAATTTTTATAGGTTATCGTGTATCTATCTGAGAGTGAATCATTTGAGGGTAAGATAATGGCATGCGATTTCCATTTCAATCTAGTTGCTCTAAAGATTCAGTCCGATAGTCCATTGCGAGCTGCATGTTTGGCAAATTTGGGCGATTCTTTTATAACTGGGGGTGCAGTGATCGCTCTTGGCCGCTTTTTTACTAGGGGATTTCCGCTCATGGCAGCTCCCGGTATATTCAGGTTAGCACAATAATTTAGCTTTCTTTTTAGCTTGATTCTATTTTCATTAATTACATTTAAAAGACACTTGTTTATTATTAGGTCTTATAGTGTAAATGAGAATTATTCACATACACCTTATTGATATTTTTTATTTTTATTTTTATGTATGATAGACATGGTGGTTGCGAATATGACTGTAAAGAGCTTTTCAGTGCAACTTGCAAAATTACAAGAGTAAGTCTCTCTTTTCCTTTTTACACACCTTCTCAGATATTTTTTTATTCAAGCAACACCGAAGTATGTTTTTAAATAATGGTTGGCATATTTGTTAGAATACGATATGACATTGATAATTTTTGGAAATTACCTAATTTATAATTACTGATATATTGATGCTTCTTTTAGTGTGGTATTGGTGGTCCACTTATCAACCAGTATGGAGAAGTTATTGGAATTTGTTTCCATGATCACTCTTATACTCCATTTTTGCCAATCAATATAGCTTCCATGTGGTGGGATCATTACAAGAAATTTGGGTATATTCTAAATTTTATGGAAGTTGCATCACATTTCAATAAACTCTTTGTTAGAAATTTTGCATTTTTCACCTTAATCATATTTAGCTTTGTAGGACATATATGTTTTTTCATCACACTTTAATGACATCATTACTATTTTGTACAAGAGAGAATAAGTAATCTTTAGCAATGAAAATATTGTCTAACTTTTATTTGTCATTGACCTACCTCAAATTACTATTTACTTTGACTATTCCTCCTTTCTATTGTTAGTGCAATGTTGAAATTACAATCTCAATTATTTTCCTAGATTCGGTAACCATCATAAGCTTTAATTGTATTTGTAGTATTATTGCTACTTTCAAGAATCATGCTATAATATTCATTACAATCATAGAGGACTTAGGTAGTAGTAAACACTACTCTAGAAACAGTGGTCCTCAAGCTTTTGTTAGAAGCTCTTCTAGTGAATTGGTTTAATTCTGTGTAGTTGCATTTTTCATTGTGAAAATGTTAAGCCTCAATTATTTTCTTTGAACGCAGATTATACTATTTGAGGACTAAAAATCCCCACCAAGCACTCATGATTGATAAAAATTTATACTTGGACTTTTGAAGTCAGTAAATGGTTTTGCTTACTTGGCAACATAATATGATCGAAGATTACATTCATGCCTTACTTAAACTAATATATTCAGTTCATAAATTGAATTTGGATTATTTTGTAAGTTTGTTCATTGGGATCTCTTTCATTGCTACTGGCTAGCTAGGGATTGACTCTAGTGGTTGTCTTTCTTTCCATTTTCTTCTTTAATAGTATTTTTTTGTATTCATCATGTCATGATCAATATGAGTTTTGCAAGAAAAAGCTCTTTTCCATGTTATCTATCTCTTTTGTGAAAATCAGATTTGGATTTCTTCCGCAACAGGGTTGTCCATTTAGAAATCTCAAACCACCAAAATATGCATTCCTGCATAAAAATATACTTTTAGGTTTGATGAATTTCTCAATGAAATTAATTAGTTATAAATCCTTAATTGCATAGAAAAGAATTAAATTTTTTGTTTCATTATTATTATTCTGCACTATACTATGATGAATGGATAACTTCAGATGATTTTCTTGTCTTCTGCTAACATAATGATTCATCCTTTATTATAGGGAGTCACGTCGACCTTCGCTTGGCATGAAAGTGGCTAATCTTCACACAGCGGATCTTGGTATTTTAGAATATTTCTCTCGAAAGTTCCCAAACATTGTCGGAGGTATTATTGTTGAGAAGGTATGCGCTCTATTGTTTTACCATCTTATGGATCATCATGAACTGTTAGTACTATCATTTGTCGTTTTTTTTTATATATATACATCTTTAAATGGTGGAATAAAGATTGTAACACATTGGTTAGGAGTAAGGACAAATTAAAGGATTTAAGAGACTTGTTTACAAAATTATCCATGGAAAATGTTTATTTTAAGGACAAACGAAGGGAAAAGACGGGAAAAGAGAGTTACAAAAGCTTCTCTTCATGATTTAAAAAAAAATTGTAATTTAGCGATCATACTTTTCCCTTCTTTGATGTCAGTGAATTCGAATTAAGGTTGCTTATATTCTTCTTTAAATGATAGCCTGTATCATTATATAGTTGATCCTAGCTCTTTCTCCACTAGTTGTGAATAGCTCATCGTTACTTTGATAAGCTGAATTAGAACAAGCATACAATTAATAAATATAATTTGAACCTATACCTTATTCAACTATCCCAAGGTTGTTTCTAGGCGTTCAAAGTGCTTAAACTTATCCTGCCTTGCCCATTATAGTTTAAATATCTCATTTGGTTAACTTTTCTTATTGATACTTGCCTCTATTTGAACATAGTTTTAATCTCAGTTTTATCGTTTTTTTGCTCTTGGAGAAAATGGGTATACAATTTGAGTTGTGTTTAATTCATGGGATGCTTTATTTGAATCACGAACTCAAATGTGTACACTATCATCTTGTTCCATTTGTGTAGACTTGTTGACCATGATATCGGGTCAATTTGCGGATAAAGTAAATATTATATTAGAGCTCTGATTTGTATGCATAAGTTGTGAGGGATTTTCATATCTATTGTTTACATATATACTATTGTAGTTCTTTTTGCATATTAAATTGTTTGTAATACCTAGATTAATTATCCGAATTGTCAAATAGGCTCAACCAGGGTCTTCTGCTCATTCTGCTGGAATACAATCCGAAGATGTTATTGTTCAATTTGATGGAACAAATGTTCAAAGTTTCTTTGAGGTATATTATTGTTCTTGTTGCTCCTATTAATAGAGTTGTTAGTTTGTCATTCCTTAGAATTTTAAATATGCAGGAAAGCGAGCTCCTCGAAGGTTCTCTAGTCCATTTTGACAGAGGCTTTGAATGACTATAGAACTCTCATAAATTATTGTGATCTATGTTACACAAACTCGGATATGGGTGTCCAAAATGGATATGTATCCGCAAATCCGACACGCTAATTTTCTTAACTGAAAATACGGGGATGTGGATCCGGTATAGGACCCGGGTACTTAGATACGGATATATATGTATAAACTAGACATAAGTATTCATATGTTAGTTTTACAAAATAAAAAAATTAGCTCAAATTAAAGTTTATAACAATAAATACATACTATGATTTCATATGTGCAATTATTGATGTAATTTTTTTTGGTTTAATATATTGTTTTCTGAAATTGGTATTAGTTATTTAAAAAAATGTGGAGTAAAGTTGGCGACATTGTCGAGGTGGTTGTGATTAGAGCAAACACTGACGATCCTTTGCATCTTATGATGCGCGTGGATGAGGCAACTGAAGAGTACAAGTATATTTTTCGTCACCTCTTTTTGGACTATTGAATATTTATCTAATTAAAAATAATCTCCTCTCAATTTGCAGTGTTAATTTATTTTTTTTAATGATAGTTGGCCCCTTTTTGAGTTCGACCAATGAATGTCGAAGGAAAGATGCTGATGTTGAAAGTCAACCCATCAGAGGTAAGTGGTCCATATTGGGTGTTCGTAATTGAAATATTTGAATTATGTGTGTTTTTGTGTAACATGTTGACATGATTTCTGATGTTGAAAATTGTCCTTCAACTGTGGATGCTGTTTGTTTATTAGGTTTAATTTTATCCATTTTTTTATTGTTTAAACTTGAGAGGATTTGCTTTTCTTTAAAAAAGAATTGTAGTCATTGCTGGTTTGGTGATGTAACCTCATCCTTCACTTTAACTTCGTAGGGTTCTTTGTTCGATTGCTCTTGCTCCACCAAATAAATCTGGATTTTGGTAGAGAACAGTTTTATCTATGGTTAATTATTTTGATTCTCATGGCTTTGGTGGCTTTATGTTTTGACTTCATGTCTAAAAATGTGAAGACTTCGTAATTTACAGCCACATTAGCTCTCTGTTATGAACTCAATGTTCTTGTTTTAACATAATTATCAAATGTGTTATTAAGCGAATTTATCACATTACTGGAAGACTGTACCATCTTTTCATTTGCATTTATAATTCTTATATTTTATTGGTATACTAACACTTTTGTTTAGTTATAATTTTATTAACTCTAGAACAGCTGAAATAAGCTGAATTTCTGAAATTGTTGATAGTGTGGACGTTGACACCTGTGTTCAACGTAAAATTCTTAAACATTACATTCACTACAAGAAACTGACCTTTTAGCGAAGGTAAAAGTGGTCGCTAATTCATTATTTCCGGTCGCAATTTGTTTATAGGGAGAGTGAAAATCCGGTCGTACGCTGTCGTAATAGGCTCCGCCGTAAAAGGTATTTAGGACGGTAAACTTATATCCGGGCGTAATTAATTTTGCGAAGGTAAATTTTTCTGGTCGCAAAAAACAATCACTAATAGCGACCGTTTTGTTAATGTTATTACGACAGTTATACCTTTGTAATTATAAAGAGCAATTGCGACCAAAATACCTTCGTAATTTCATAAACTTGCATTGAAAATGATTATGGACGACCACTTAAATGGTAAACAGATAACAGTTTTTTATAATTAATTTATTATTGAGAAAATAAATCTATTTTTCTATTAAAAATGAATGAAATAAATAAATTTATTCATAGATAAAATATCATAATTCAAAACAGCATCTACATTAAAAAGTTAAAGATCTAATTTCACTTGTAACTACTCCAAAATCTAAAACGTTGGCAATACAATAACACTTGCTGATGAACTTGGCAATACAATAACAGTACTTGCTGATGAACAGAGTGTTGCAGCTTCATGTCCGACATGTTCCTATATTTCCTGCATCTGATTTAAGTGCTCTGACATTTTTTTGAGAGTCTGAGAAATAAGACATAAAAGAAACAGTATATGGGAGTTATGTTGGGAAGAAAAGAAATTAATCTGTTTCTTTTATGTCTTATTTCTTCCCGTTAAACTCCATTATTGATTCATAAAAAAAAAAGATTAATTTTGATAAATCTTTTTGAGAGTATCAAAAAAACGTTGGTTTGATTGATCAATAATGGAGTTTAACGGAAAGGAATTAATCTTTTTGAGAGTCTGAGAAATAAGACATAAAAGAAACAGATTAATTTTTTTAGTTTCCATTAAACTCCATTATTGATCAACCGTTTACTTGCTTACCTGAGACGGCTATGAATTAAAAAGTACTAATTGTTTTTAAGAAAAAGCTGATCTGGGCTAACAATACATATAAAAAGTTAAACATGTAGAAAGGATGGAAAGAGTAGGAGTTTCAAACCTGTAGGAGCATCTCCTTCAAGAGTTTCCAGTGAGCATCTTTATCAAAATTAGCTGAGGAAGTCAAGAGAGGCCTTGAAGCTTTTAAATAATTTCCTGTAAGCTTTAGTACTTCCATTGTGTGCACTGAAATGAACAAAATCAAATTACAATGATTGCCATCTTAACACATGATATAACAGAGTGAACAATACTGCTAAACAATAAAATTTAAAATATTCTACAATATAAATTATTTATAAAGAAAAAGGAGAAAGAAAGAAGATCAGAATATCACACAATTAGAGATTAAAGAGAATTACCAGCTTAACCAAAAATTTCACTGAAGGACCACTAAGGCACTTGGCCATCCACAAATACAGATCTTAATCATTATTCAACATCAAGTGCTGAATGTCTTTAGTTTCTTAATCTTTTTGCAACTTCACATCCCTACCAGAAAGGTATAGTTTGGTTTTAAGTTCCTTTTTTTGCAACTTCACATCATATCAATGATACTCGAAAATTTTGATATGTTAAATCTTTTTATATTGTGAAAGCGCAAAGTACTTTGAAAGATGGTTGAAGCTTCTCCAAGAAATATTTTTGTATATAAAAGTTGTGGGGCAGATGATGTTGTGTATTGACACATTTCCCTCTTCCTCTCTCAATATAGAGCATTGAGAATGCAGTGCACCTGCTTTAGAAGAGTTGCTTCTATCAAAGGGTGTTCCAAACTTCAAATGCAGTACTGAAGATGGCGAAGCAAGAACTGAACAGCATGCACTTTCAGCAGAACTGAGCAACAAGGTTAAGGGAAGGGCAACTGCCAGAGAAATCATACCATGGGTAGAAGAAAGTTTATATCCCCATCATGGTTAGGAAGTTACCCTTTCTGTGGCTGTGCACACACTTCTTGATATCGGGTCTAAGAGTTTCACTCATTTGATCACCGTTTTAGAGAGGTATGTCCTAGTAATTGCCCGAATATGTCATGATCATGATAAGCAGTTCATGCTGATAGCTGAAATGACTTCTTATTGGAAGAATAATACCTTAATGACAGCTATTGCGATTGATAGAATGATGGGTTATCGGCTTTTATCCAATTTAGCTATTATAAAATGTGTCTTCTCTCCAACTAGCATTGAGCAATTTCATACATCTGATCGTCCATGGGAGGTTCTCCACAAAATTTCCTTTGCTCCGTTATATTTCTACTGAACTTTTTTAGTTAGTATTTCCAGTATGATTATGTTGAATAAAGTAAAATCAATTAGAATTTGAGAAAAATGTTGCCTTTCTTTGGATTCTCATAATAGATCAGTAGCCTGACAAATGTTTCTTGACATGAAAGTAACTAAAAAATTCTATCTTGCTTGTTTTTCAGTGTCCTTCCTCAACTGCATATCCTTAAAAAAAATTATGGCCTTAATGTGTTTGAATGTCTCATATCTGTTGCTGGAATAATACTTGCTAGCTGACTTTTTTATGTGACTGAAGCAGACGAGTTGTTGCACCTGCCATACTTAATCTTCTACAGAATGTTTTTATGCTTTTCTGAACTTTTCCATGTTGATACAAATGTGAATTTTCTTAGAGGCTGTACAAGTGACTCATTTTGGATAAACTCATCTGATCTTGTTACTCTTCATAACCTGCTTCTTTGCTACCTTTCGTTACCAAACTTATATATAATAATTAAGAATAGTTTCTGTCAATGTTATGAGATTCTTCTTTTTATTTTTTATTTTCCCACTATTTTTGTTTTCTGGGCAGATCCTTAGAAATGCTATCAGCAAGACTTACAATCGCATATGTGATTCAAGGAAAAAGATCTTATCTCTTAAGAATAGTGCTGTAGTAGCAGATCAAGAAGTTGCAGCCAAGGCAAAAGCTGAGTTGGATGCTGCTCAATCTAAGCTTATTCTTTTACATGCTGAACCTGTGCTTGGCTGCAAAGATGAAACGCTTAAAATCAAATGCTGAAAAGACAAAAGAAGAAGAGGTGTCTGTGCGTGACTCATTGGAGGCTATGGAGGCCCTTCTTGCTCGAGCCCTTGACGAAAATGAGGTAGTTCATAAATGATATAAAGTCCTTTAATTTTTCTATTACTTGAGGTGTTAGCTAGGTTCTCTGTATCATAATTTGTGATATCATGAAGACATGAAGATAATGATCTCAGATGGTCTCAAGATTGAACTTTCCCCTAAACATCTGATCTTTCTTGATTTGGATAAACTTATTGTAGGCAATTACTGTAGCTTAGCTGCTCTCTGTTTCTTTCCTTGCTTTGTGCTTTCTTTTTGAATTTTGCCTTAGAATTAACAAGCAGTAAGAGATACATCCTACTGAACGAAAGTAGGCATATGCTTGACACCTTGTTCCGTATGCTATTTGTTTTTTCACGTGTGGTCAGCTTTGCTTGAATTGGCAAAGTGTTTTACTACGGTAGCTAAAATGCAAGAGCAAATATTAAAAAAGAAAATTTAATCAAGTACTATTGTCATATATTTCGATGCTCAGTGTTGGTTGTCCTGAACAATGATTGTCATGTGCAGGCGTTGTTCCTCTCATTGTACAAAAACTTCTCAAATGTGCTGATGGAACGCCTCCCAGAAGCATCTAAAATTCAAACCTTGCATGGTTTGTAATCAATTCAAGTCGATGAAATGGCTGTTGACCCTTGTTAGAATATGAATATATTAGGAAGTTATTTATGTCAATCAATTAGTATCAATTAGTATCAATTAGAATCAATTAGAATACTTGATTGTAGTGATTTAGTCAATTAGGAATACTTCCTAATTGAGTGTATTTAGAGTTGTACAAATACTCTTGTATAGTGTTGAATCAAATACAAGAAAAACAATTCTCTATCTCTGTGTTTTACATGGTATCAGAGCCTAACCAGCTCAAATGAAAATCTAGAAAATCAGTCTCTGTTTCTGTAGTGCAATCTGCACTCTATTTCTATTCTGCAATTTTGCACTCTGTTCTACATCAGTTGCAATTCGTTTCTTCACTTTTCTAAAAGTGAACTTCTGTCCACTGCCGTTCTTCTCGCCTGGGTTTGTACACTCTGATTTTGTCATCCGTTTTATCACAAGTTGTCTATATTTTGGCTATAATCAGATCAGATTGGATTTCTGTTTGTATTCCTAATTTTTTCCTATCTGTTCTGTTGAGATCTATTTTCTGCTGCAATTATGAGTGACACCAAGTCTGTTATAGTGTCTGATGTTGTTCCAGTGATGTCAAAAATCACAGAACATAAACTTACTCGGTTAAATTATTTTGATTGGAGCAAAAGTATGCGTCTTTACTTACGGAGTATTGACAAGGATGATCATTTAACTGATGATCCACCTCAAGATGCTACACAACAATTATGGCTAAGGGAAGATGCTAGATTATTTTTACAAATTCGAAATTCTATTGATAGTGAGATAATTGGTCTCAGTAGTCATTGTGAGTATGTGAAAGAATTGATGGACTATCTTGAGTTTCTATATTCTGGAAAAGGAAACCTTTCTCGTATGTATGATGTTTGTAAGGCTTTTTATCGTGCTGAAAAGCAAGACCGTTCTATTACAAATTATTTGTAATAACCCTAATTTTCAAAATATGGAATTTTTGAAAATGTGGTGAAATCGGAAATTAGCGGCGGTAGAGTACCGGCTTAGAAATTAATTTTCGGTGTTTAAATGCATGTGATTGATTTATTTGTGATGTTAGATTAATTATTTAAATATTTACGTGTGCATGGCTACGTAAATCAATTTATTGTGCATGGGTGGCATTTTTGTAATTTTCGGCCATTAAATGATAAAATCGATTTAAATAATTAAAACGTTAAAAAAAAATTATAAATATATTTGCTCAAGATTTGGTCCTATAAGAGATTAATTTAGTGCGGGAACGTTTTTCGAGAAAGATTTTTCGGAACTTCGAAAACCGTAAAAATAATTAATTAAGCTAGAAGAATTTGTAGAGACAAAAGGTAATTAAGAGAGTAGAAGCACATGGGGGTGGACACATGTCATGTTGCATGGTGATAATGTGTCATTACTTTGGGGATTGATTGCTCTCCAAGACAACATAACTAGCACTTTATTAAAATTATCTAAAAATAGAAATTTCTCTTTTTGGTTCATCTTCTTCTTTTCTTAGAAACAAACAAATTTCAAACCTCCCATTTTTACTCCAAGTTGCCGAACCCTACTAAGCCACAAATACCATCTTTTCTTTTTCTTAAATCTTACTACTCTTCAAGGTAAATGATGGGTCTATTTTTGTAGTTATATTTGTGTGTATTTCTTGTGTTGGGTGTTTGTGTGATCAAATTTTATATACTTTAAAGTTTGATTTTTTTTTAAAAGAAATGTACTTTAAGGTGATCAAAGTTGTGGGTATGGTTTAGTTGGAAGAAAGTTTGCTTCTTTAACTAAGATCATATTTTTTGAAAGCTTAAAATTTACATGCAAAAGGGTTTTTATATAAAAGAAGCTAAAATAAATAAAGGGTAGTTAATATTTTTCAAAAATTTTGAAATTTTCTTAAGGTTATGATCCTTATATCATGGGTATTTTAAATTTTGGTTGAGTCCGAAAAATGAGAAGGTTTTTGGGTATAGTATGAAGAATTTAAAGCTTGATTATTGTTTGAAAAAGGGTTTATTAAAAAGTTAAAATTTTCTTAAATAATAACCGAATGCTTTAAAGATTTATTTTAAAGATTTAGTTCTTAAATCTTATGTTAAAATTTTAAAAGTCATGAACTTGGAAATCTTGAGTTTCTTGAGAAAAAAATTCACACTTAATTCTAGTAGTTGGGTGTTGGCCGAATTGTTTAAAAATCAAAATGTTTAAGTTTTGAGTTAAAATCTTGTGTTATTGTGAGTATAAATATAAGGGTAAGTTTTAATGAATTATGGTGGAATAAATGGGTTTTAAAACCAATTATTGTTTGAAACAATTTGAGTAAGTTTAGTGGTGATAAATATTGATGTTTTTGGTTAATTAATCCAAGATAAATAATGTGTTGGTGGGATTTTGACTTGGCCGATTATGTTTTCAATATTGCATGTATAAATTGTGAAAATTATTTAGTGGGTATTTTGTTGAAAATGCCGAAATATGTATGTAATTTTTCTATGATTATTGTGGCATATTAATTTTTGTATGTGATTTAAACATGTTAATTTGTGTTGCATGTTATGTTGAAATGAGATTGATGATAGAAATTTATAGCATGAGTTGATTTAATTTGATTATGGCCGAATAAATGAGAAATAAAAATAGATAATTTTTATTGTTTAAATGACATGATTTATTTGATGATTATATGTTAATTGAGATTATGTTTACATGTTATGTGGATTGAATGTTTGAAATGGTAAATTTTGGCTAGAAGCCGAATTAGTCCATGATTTAAAAGAAATTGTACTTTTCAAATTTCTTGATTAAATGTTGAGTTAATAAGCATGCCATAGAAATGTTTGTTTGATGAAAAAGTTGTTAAATGGTAATTTTGTGTTGACCGAATGGTTTGGTAAATTGTAGAAAAGATTATTTGGTGAATGATTGTTTAAATTGTTAATGATGTGAATTAGTGTTATGATATTTAATCAAGTGTGGATTAAATATTTTTGGTAGAGCTAAATTTCATTTTATTTGAAATTGATTGGCTAAATTTTGGTATAGGTGGTAGAGAGTGGGGTGGTGGTCGGCAAACCACTACCGGCCGGTAAACGGAGCACGGTGTCTCTGTTTTACCGAGCCAAGACTTGGTCGGGTTGAAACCGAACCATAATGGACCGGGGCCAAGTGGGGCCAAAACCGTAAATTAGATCCCGAACTTAGAACTTTGGACTTTTTATTTAGACTTGAACTAAATAAGTTTGGACCCAAAGTTAAAAATTTAAAAGGTAAGTAATAAATTAAAAATTGATTGAAAGGACTAAAATGGGAGATTTAAAAGTATAAGGACTAATATGTCCTAAATGGAATTTTGGTGGACTTGAAAGGCAAGTGGAGCCTTAGATTGTTTAATTAAAAGTTTTTAAGATTTAAAACTTTTAATTTGGGCTTAGACCCAAAAACATTATATTTTTAAATGGGTTAGTATTAATTAGTTAGACATAAACTAATTAAAGTTTTATTTAATTAAAATTGGAAAATTTTAATTAAAGGATGTATATATGTATATATTATTTTTATAAAAGAGGATTTGAAATAATGGTATTTTGGAAATATGGAAATTAATAAGGTCCGAATACATTTTTTTTAAAATATGGAAATTTTTCCGAAAGGGTAAAATGGTAAAATTTACCTAAGGATTTAAAATGGACCAAATTTTAAATTAAAATTGGATTCCTAAGATTGAACCCGATACGTAGTGTATGTACGGGCCACGATGGCGATCGTGATAATTAGTGGAAAACGTTTTGATTAACAAACGTTTATAGAATTGACGAAAGGTCAATCTCGGAATGTGATGTATTCACGGGGCGATGAATAATTGTCGAGGAGCTAAATGTGGATTAGCGTGCGTAAATAATTGTGGAACGACAGTCTGTGAGTTTGCATTATTACATGCATACATTAAAGTAATAAAATTACTATTATTACTTTAATGTGGAAAATTAATATCGTAAAGCATTTTAAATATATCGTATATTTATTTTGAGTAAATAAAATTATTATGGAATGAGTCTATGAAACGTGCCATCCTATTTGGGCTATAATAGGACTATGTGATCACTAGTTATTGCATGCATATTTATTTTTATGTAAAGAGGATGTGGAAATCTAGACGACGGTCTAGAAGTCTGAGACGACGGTCCAGACATTGCGGGAGAGCTTCTAAGACGACGGTCTAGAACCCCGAACAAGTTAATGGCGACAAAACGATAGAGTTCGGCCGATTGATTTAAGGACTAACGGCATCATGGAACATTAAATGTTATCGGTCGTTGAGTCCGTGAGAAAAGTTGGAAACAGTCTAAAGAAAGGTTTAGAACTGTAAAGGATAGTGGAAAATAAACTAGAGTCGAGCGAATGTACGGGTTCAGCCGACTAATTTATTAATCTAAGTCTGAAAGGGGACTTAGAGAAAAATGGATTAGAAATGGCATTTCATTTAAAAGCTTTACGTTTCTGTGATTGAACCGGTAGTAAATATTTAAATATATCTATTTTATAACGTGTTAAATTATTTAATGTGTGTTTGTAAGATGTCAACTCACTAGTTAATCTGACCCGTTGTTGTACAAATTTTTCAGGTACGTAGACTGTCTTTTTGGCGAGACTTCATTTCCTTGTTTTCATGAAGTCTCTGTTTTGGGCGTAGTGGTATTGTAAATATTTTTCTATCTTAGCGCTGCAGTAGAATTGTCTAGACGGACATACTTTAGCATGCTTTTATTTGCGATGAACTGCCACGTTATTACTCTGTTTAATTTTCATCGCTTATATTTATGTATTTGGAATGCATGCTTGTTATGGTTATTTTGTGATGCCTCTCGGGTATTTGAGATACCGAGATAAATGTGGAAAACAGTAATGAAACTGTTTGCATCGAGACGAAAAGTCTATGTGGGCCCGACGTGGCATAAATGTGATTTGCATGTCTCACCCTAAAAACGTTTTGGAAAAAGGGTTATGATAATCGACATGTTGTGAAAATGGAAAAGAGGTCCCGTGAAATGGTTGACCGAATGTTTATGTTTCGGAATTGAAAATGTATGATTTTATTCCGCGAAAAATTTATAGTGAATTTCGAAACAAATTAATATGAGAAAACTTTTGCAAGAAAAGTTGAATTGTTTTAATGGGAAAAATGGATTTTATTTTAAGGCTTGCTACGGGTTTCGGAGCAACCACTTCCATTCCCTAGCGCCGGTCTCGATCCGGGAATTGGGTCGTGACATTATTATACTGATTTTCAACAAATTTATGCGGAACTTAATCTGCTATTACCATTTAGTCCTGATGTGAAGGTTCAACAAGCTCAAAGAGAAAAGATGGCTGTCATGAGTTTTTTAGCAGGTCTTCCTCAAGAATTTGAAACCTCTAAATCTCAGATTCTCTTGAGTCCTGAGATCTCATCTTTGCAGGATGCTTTTCGTCGAGTACTCCGTACAGAAAATGCCCCATCTGTTCCATCAGTTTCAGCTCTTCAAATTAGTGGTGCCCCTGTTAGTAGGCATACTAATTTTGAATCCGGACGTTCACAGTACAGAGGAGGATCAAGCAGTTATAGTTCCCGTGGACAGAATTTGACCAGAGATTATCAGGGACAGAATTCAGCAGAAGTCATCTGCCGCTACTGTCATAAGTCAGGACATATGAAGCATGAGTGTAGAAAGCGGCAATACATGAATCAAAGATATTCTTCAGCACATATTGCGACCTCCAATGAACCACCTGCCCAGTCTGTTACAATTTCAACGGATGAATTTGCCAAGTTCTCCGAGTATCAGGAATCTTTGAAGTCATCCTCCACCCATGTGGCAGCACTGGCTGAGTCAGGTAACCCAAATACATGTCTTATCTCATCGTCCTCGAAATGGGTCATTGATTCTGGTGCCACAAATCATATGACAGGTAACTCTAATCTCTTTTTCACATTTCAGCAACATACATCCACCTCCACTGTCACTTTAGCTGATGGATCTACTTCATGTGTTTATGGTTCCGGCACTATTCATCCTACTCCTTCAGTGTCTTTATCATCCGTCCTAAATTTACCTCAATTGTCTTTTAATTTGATTTATGTCAGTAAACTTACTCGTGCACTTAATTGTTGTATCTCATTCTATCCTGATTATTGTGTATTTCAGGACCTTATGAAGAAGAGGACTATTGGTAAAGGACATGAATCAGGAGGTCTTTACATACTTGACACACAAGTGCCAAAATCCCTTGCTTGCTCCGGAGTGGTAACCCCTTTTGAGGCTCATTGTCGGTTGGGCCATCCTTCTCTTCCTCTACTTAAGAAATTATGTCCTCAATTTCATAGTTTATCATCTTTGGATTGTGATTCGTGTCAATTTGCTAAACACCATCGTGTTAGTTCTAGTCCTAGAGTCAATAAAAGAGCTAGTGCTCCTTTTGAATTAGTTCATTCTGATGTTTGGGGACCTTGTCCAGTCATTTCTAAAATTGGGTTTAAGTATTTTGTTACTTTTGTTGATGATTATTCTCGTGTGACTTGGTTTTATTTAATGAAAAGTCGTTCTGAATTATTTTCTCATTTTTGTGCCTTTTTTGCTGAAATCAAAACTCAATTTAATGTTTCTGTGCACACATTGAGAAGTGATAATGCAAAAGAATATTTATCTACTTCTTTTCAGAGTTATATGGTACATAATGGTATTCTACATCAGACATCTTGTGTTGACACACCATCTCAAAATTGTGTAGCCGAAAGAAAAAATAGACATCTTCTTGAAACCGCAAGGGCTCTTATGTTTCAAATGAAAGTTCCAAAAATGTTTTGGGCTGATGCAGTTTCCACAACCTATTTTCTTATTAATCGTATGCCTTCATCTGTTCTTAATGGTGTGACTCCTTATAGTATTTTGTTTCCAACAAAGTCTTTATTTCCAATTGAACCAAGAATATTTGGTAGCATTTGCTTTGTTCGGGATGTTCGGCCCCAAGTTACGAAACTTGACCCAAAATCTGTAAAATGTGTTTTTGTTGGCTATTCTCGCCTTCAGAAAGGATATAGATGTTTTTGTCCTGGTCTAGATAAATATCTTGTTTCAGCTGATGTTACTTTTCAGGAAAATACACCATACTTTCCTTCTGTACCTCCTTCTATTCAAAAGGAAGATGATGATGATTTGTTAGTTTATACTGTTACGAGATCTGTGCCAACTCCGAAGCCGCCTATCATTAAAGTATATTCTCGACGCCAACATCTTCCTGATTCATGTCCTGCTCCTACTACTACGCCAGTCCCTTCGTCATCAGATCTGGTCTCAGAAAAGGATCTCCCTTATTGCTATACGCAAAGGTAAACGTCAATGTACTCATCCTGTGTCCTCTTTTGTATCTTATAACCATTTGTCATCATCTACCTGTTCTTTCATTGCTTCATTAGATTCTATTTCTCTTCCTAAAACTGTTAATGAAGCATTGTCACATTCTGGATGGCGTGCTGCTATGGTGGAAGAAATGAATGCCCTGCATACAAATAATACCTGGGACTTGGTAGCTTTACCTTCGGGCAAGAAAGCTATTGGATGCAAATGGGTTTTTACAGTAAAGGTCAATCCTGATGGGTCTGTTGCACGTCTGAAAGCCCGTCTTGTTGCCAAGGGTTATGCTCAAACATATGGTGTAGACTATGCTGACACTTTCTCTCCAGTTGCTAAATTGTCATCTGTTCGCTTATTTATCTCATTGGCAGCCACTCATAACTGGCATTTACATCAACTGGACATCAAAAATGCCTTTCTTCATGGAGATCTTTTGGAGGAAGTGTATATTGAGAAACCTCCTGGGTTTGTTGCTCAGGGGGAGTGTGGGAAGGTATGTCGCCTTCAAAAATCCTTGTATGGCCTTAAACAGAGTCCACGAGCTTGGTTTGGAAAGTTTAGTCAAGCAGTCGAGAAGTTTGGGATGCGGAAGAGTAAATCTGACCACTCTGTCTTCTATAAGCAATCTGGTACAGGCCTAATTCTTCTAGTTGTGTATGTAGATGATATTGTTATTACTGGAAGTGACGATGCAGGCATTTCGTCTCTCAAATCATTTCTACATACTCAATTTCAGATAAAAGATTTGGGAACATTGAAATACTTCTTGGGTGTTGAAGTAATGAGGAGTAAGAAAGGGATTCTTTTGTGTCAAAGAAAATATGTCCTTGACCTGTTAACCGAAACAGGAAAGATGGGTGCTAAACCATGTAGCGCACCGATGATTCCTCATTCGCAGCTCGTAAAGGAAGGAGAATTATTTGAAGATCCTGAGAAGTACAGAAGATTGGTGGGAAAGCTAAATTATCTCACGGTGACTCGTCCAGACATTGCATATTCAGTTAGTGTGGTAAGCCAATTCATGTCTTCTCCAACAATTGATCATTGGAAAGCTTTGGAACAGATTCTATGCTACTTAAAAGGAGCTCCTGGACGTGGCATTTTATACCAAAATCACGGGCATAGTCATATAGAGTGCTTCTCTGATGCAGATTGGGCGGGATCCAAGATCGATAGAAGGTCCACTTCCGGATATTGTGTGTTTGTTGGAGGAAATCTGATTTCATGAAAAAGTAAGAAGCAGAGTGTTGTTTCACGTTCAAGTGCAGAGTCGGAATACAGAGCTATGGCACAGACAGTTTGTGAAGTAATATGGATCTATCAACTTTTGAGTGAGATGGGACTTAAGACTTCGATACCGGCAAAGTTATGGTGTGATAATCAAGCTGCTCTTGATATTGAAAATAATCCTGTATTTCATGAGAGGACGAAGCACATTGAAATTGATTGTCATTTTGTTCGAGAGAAGCTACAGCAGGGACTGGTTTCCATGTCATATGTCAGAACCGGAGAGCAACTAGGAGATATCTTTACAAAGGCACTAAATGGAAATCGGGTTGATTATATCTGTAACAAGCTGGGCATGACAAACATCTATGCTCCAGCTTGAGGGGGACTGTTAGAATATGAATATATTAGGAAGTTATTTATGTCAATCAATTAGTATCAATTAGAATCAATTAGAATACTTGATTGTAGTGATTTAGTCAATTAGGAATACTTCCTAATTGAGTGTATTTAGAGTTGTATAAATACTCTTGTATAGTGTTGAATCAAATACAAGAAAAATAATTCTCTATCTCTGTGTTTTACAACCCTGATGAATCATCAGAAATGGATGTCGATAATGATAATGGAAGACCCAAAAAAAGGTTAGTTGTTTTGCATGCCGTCACTACACCAAATTACGGCTTTCGCGGCAAATTATTAGGGATGGTTTTAGTAAGTGCCACTAATATAGAAAACGTGAGACTTAACGGCGTTATTTTGAGATGGTTGTTAATTTCGTAGATATTTAGAGCGTCTCTACGTAAATTAAGGGTGAAAAAGGAAATTTGTAAATTTCTTTCACGATGCTCACTCTCTTATCACATTTTATCACTTTCACAACGATTCAAATGTTTTTCTTCGATCCTTTTTTGTTCCTTTTCAGCCATATTATAACGATTCATGGGTGATTCAAAGATTAATTGATTCAGCGATACATAATCTTCTTCTTTGCTGATTTGTTCATCGATTCAGAAATCTATAGTGGTGCTCAAAATCCGTGGGAATCGATTGTGAGGTTAGTTGGGAGATTAAAACTGATTTTGACTTTGTTTTAGGTTTTAATCCATTGATTTTGATTTTGTTTTTGGTTTTAATCCACAGTGATTTTGTTTTAGGTTTTAGCTTACTCTCCTCTTCCATTTGCAGATCTTATTTTCCACTCTCCGTCTCTCTTTATCACTCCGGTCAGATCCAGGTACTGTAAGAAAAACTCTACCGTTTTTTGATAGATTTGAGAAATCCTAGAATTTAGTATGTAGCTCTGAATGCGGAATCAGTTTTGATTCGTTTTTTGATATTCATTTCCGATGAATTTGGATGCCGTGGGTAATCACCAGTTTATAATTTGTTTTTATTTTAGGTTTGATGAATTGATTTTGATTTTGCAATCACCACTCTAAAATTTCAATTAGGTTTTATTTTAGGTTTTGATAAATTCTTTCATAGTATGTTTAAAAGAATTTATATGCATAAGTTGAAAGTTCTAAAGTGTTAGTTGCACATCATATTTATCATTTCTCTCAGTCAATTTCAATACGTTTAGCCTTTTAATGTTTAGTATGTAGCTCATAATGGTATATTATTAGCTCAGTTGTTCCTCTTGATGTTCATTTTTTGTTGGCTTTTCCCAGCTTATTCAAGTGGCCTTATAGTTGTTGTAGTCCATAAACTAAGTTGAAATTGTTTTTCAGGAAACAGTTTACCGAAAAAGATCATCGTGTGCTACTTTTCTCATCAATTTTGGCACCACGGAGAAAGATAATGTTCAATGGCAATTCGTTCAATTTTCCAGACTCCAAGAATGTAGTTCTGAATACCAAAGGTTTAACTAATGTAGCTAAATTAGCTCCATTACTATTATTTACAATTATAATTTTAAAATGATAGTCAATTTCAAGTTTTGACATGATATATTATCTTAATGTCATTAGTGTCAACCTCTACTACATAAGTCGAGGTGCATTTGAATCTATGAGTGCTGAATTGACTATGTCATTAATGCTTTATGGTTCTAATCATTTAAGTAGATAAAGAGATGCATGAATTACCAAAACACTTTCTTTACATTTTGTCAATCTGGATTTTTCTAAGTGACAGGTTTTCATTCGCTTCAATCTCTACTACTATCAAGTGATCCCATTTTGTTAATTTCTTTTGGGTTTTGTTTAACAGGTTATAACATATTTTGAAGCAACCTGAACCTAGTACTTGGTGAATGGATCTCATGGGCAAAGTATGTCAATGGTTTTCTGTTCCTTTTTGTGAATTTTGGAACAAACTCTGGTAGAAGTTGAAAATCATAAATGAGAAACATTCGAAGCTGAGAAGACTTCCACTAAGGCTCTTTGTCAGGTATGATCTCTCAACTCACACTTCAAAAGAAAATTGAACACATTTGTGCTAATTAGTTATGCGGTTATCATCTTACAGGCAAAAGCATTATCAAGCTTGTAGTCTCAAGAACTTACATTCTATAAATCTCCAAGAACAAGAAAATTGTTGGATTTGATAACGTAAGTTTCAATTTATGTGTATGCTCATATGTTACTAATTGAATTTCACTTGTTTTGCTGATAATTTTAATGTTTTATATTTGATGTAATGCTAATTACTTGATTGATAATTACTGTATGGTTTCAACCAGGAAAAAGCCTCTATGCTACAGTGAAAGAACTTGTTGAGAATTTGATTGATTCTGCAAGTCCATATTTGAGCTTCCCTTGTGGAGATTACCATGTAAGCAATGTGTTGTATACCAGCTGGAACTATGCAAGTTTCTAGTATTTTGCTTGAGCTACTTGTAATGCTTTAACTATAATTCACCATATGCAGTAAAGAGATAGGAAAAAGAAAATTCAATACTATGATTGGTCTTGTTGACCGGGATCGTGTTGATGCGGAACTTTATGATGATTATGTGGCAGCTAAGGCTGGTGAGGTATGTTCGCTTCTGCCAATAATTTCTCATTGATGCATTTGCAGTTTTGTAAATTTTAGTGCTTCAATTTTTTTGTCACTTGCTTGTATATGAATGACGTTTTGTTTGCGAGTGCTGGAAATCATAGAGCTCTGTTGATTGACTTTTGGTTGGTAATTTTATTAATGTATTTCAGCGAGCCTAATTTCTTTGAAACGTGTTTAGGTGGTAAGATTAGTGGATATTAAACTCGCTGGGTCACTCAAGTCTCAGAAAATCTCAAAAAGGTCACTAAAGTCAATTTTCTTACAAAATGGTCACTGAATTATACCTTTTATTACAAAAGGGTTCACCCATATAAAACGACGTAAAAACCTATCATTTTTGCTTATGTGACATGCCAAAATTACAAAAAGGAACATAGTTCAGTGACCTTTTTGTAATTAAAGGAATAACCCAATAATTTTTTTGTAGTTGACAAAAAGTTTAGTGTTCTTTTCGTAATAATAGAAATATTTTTGTAATAAAAGGTATAGTTTAGTGACCATTTTGTAAGAAAATTGACTTTAGTGACCTTTTTGAAATTTTCTGAGACTTGAGTGACCCAGGGAGTTTAATATCCTAAGATTAGTCCTTCTTTAGCTACTTTAAATTACTTAAAGTATTTAGATTTAAGCTTGAATGATTTAAAAGGTGCTCAAATTCCTGAATTCCTTGGTAGGTTTCACAATTTTATTTATCTTAACATATCTTTTTCATCTTTTTCTGAATTTATCTCATCTCAGCTTGGAATTTTTTTGAATTTACTATCTTAATCTCTATGCAGATTCATTTAGTGTTTCAGCTTCTGCAACAACTCCAAGGGAATTAGTTTCATCGAAGTAAGTTTCATTTTTATTTCTAATGTTTGGTTTATTTTTAATGGTTTGATTCTCTAGGCTAGAACCTCTTAATTTATTCTCTAGGCTGATTGTTCGTTTATATCAAGATTCTATTTGAGCTCTTATTTTTTTTTTATTTGGGTTTGATATGAAACCTGCTGTCCATGGTTATGTTTTCTTGTTCATTTTTTGGCTCGGTCTAAGGAAGTTAACAAACTATGGTGTATGGATATCAGCATTGTTGAGTATGTGATTCTAATCCATATTTTTCTCATAAATGCAGGATTTTCTATGTCGTTAAAGATAAATGAGCAGTGAAATCAAGACTCATAGAAGGCTAGAGATCAAAAGCTGATAGAGTTGAAGCATAAATAAATTAGCTTAAATATATAAATTATGAATTTGTGGGTGCTTTTTTAACTTGAGATATCAATTTAAGGATATAAATTAAATGTTATGATATTTAAATTTTTGTTCAATTTAACATTTAGCTTGAGTTTCACTAAATGATATCTTAGTGATGTTTTATATAATATGATTTTAATATTCAAAACTGAAACTTTTAAAATTTTGAAAGGAAGATTTAAAACTTTCTATATTATCTCATAGGGGCGGTTATAACCGCCCCCTATGTATACTAAAAGATGCGGTTAAGACCGCCCCTACATACAGAGATGTGAAATTGTATATTAGCTTGTAGAGGCGGTTTTAACCGCCGCTACAAAATCGCCTCAAATTGTATATATTCCCCGGCGTAGGCAAAAACTGTCGCTATAATATAGCTCCGGTCAAAACCGACGCGCATGAGTTGGTTTTGAAAACCATCTCTAGATTTTGTAGAGGCGGTTTAAACCGCCCCTACAGCCAATTACAACCGCCTCTATAGGCTGAATCTGTTGTAGTGCGTTTAATTATTTATTACTTCTGCTTATGTTCAAGTTCCTCAAGTGCGAATAAACTTTGTTTCTCCTTATACGCTTGCTGTCAATCCAATGGTGACAAGTCGAACAATATTTATAGCATAGGTGAAAAAGAGCAGTGGTGTTTGTCAACTCTAGGCTATGTCAAAGCCTTCTCGAGGCAGTATGCCTCCGAGGTAAATTTGGATTATAAATTTGAATTTCGTTCCGTGATTCTGGCAGATATGGCCTCTGATCGAGAAGTTGGATGCGTAGGTATTAACGGAAAATGCACATCCTCTTTTCTTGAAGGCAGTTTGTGCCGGCAAGTTATCAAAGTTTGATCAAGCTTTATAGTATTGTTTATATGTATGAATGTGACAAAGGAAATCCCCCTTGTTTAAGAGGAACGCTAACCAACCCTCTCTTATTGCGAGTCTTGTTAAATTTTTGGATGAGTCAGCTGAGTGGTTTCATAATGCTGTCTTGCAAGATTTAACCTAGAAGATAATAACTTAGGATAATTACTCTTAACTTTCGCATGAGTCAATTAAATTACATTTAAGCCATCTATTTTTTTTTTTCACTTTATTGTATCATGTTTGTAAAAATATCACATCAAAAATTGAACTTTCAAGCGTACCTTATCTTTAACGTTTTCTTTTCAAATTTACGTCCAGCAAAGGATAAACCCCCCCCCCCCCCCCCCCCCCCCCCCCTCCAAACTTGGCATAAAGCATCAAATAAGGCCAAATTTGCTAAACTAGATCACATCATTTCAAAACTATAAAAAAACGTATCAAATATTCTATTTCACATTCTCACCCTACAGAGTGAATATTCTCCGGTTTTAGATGGTTAAAATTTTAAAATTGTCTTTAATACTTATTTGGGTTAATGTCATAAAAATTCACCAACTTTACATGTTTTCTCATTTTAATCACGAAGTTTAATTTTTCTCATTTTCATGCACGAACTACCACTTTTTCTCAAATTCATGCACGGTGATGAGGTGTCACAGCTCCATTGGTGTAATTTGTTGAGGTGGAGGTCATTTTACACCAATGAATGAGTGCCACCTCAGCACCGTGCATGAATTTGAGAAAAAGTGGTTGTTCGTGCATGAAAATAAGAAAAATTAAACTGCGTGATTAAAATGAGAAAACGTGTAAAGTTCGTGATTTTTTTTGACATTAACCCTATTTATTTTATTCACAAAATTGACATTTAATTATTTTTAAAACTGTAATTTTTTTTAATTTATAAATTTAAACCCATTAAAGTACTGGTCTGAAAAAAAATATTAGACAACTAGGAAAAAATTCTAGTAGCCCCATTGCCGGAATCGATGTAGAACAGATCCAGCGTATCTATTCTTCATCGTGAGCAATTGCATATCATGCTAAAATTTGTGATTTAATTTATAATACACCCTGAATTATATGATTTTCTAATTAATTAACATGAATATTAAAAATCAATCAATATTTTAAAAGTCGGATTTTTTAACTTTTTATCAATTTGTCCAAAAAAAATTAAAATTTAAAAGTTTATTCTAATTTAATAATTATGTTACAGTTGGACCTCTCTGGTATTTAATCCTATGATATCCACAAGTAAATTTGAATTCCGACTAATTAAGTATTAAATCAGATGAAATTCACATAAATATAAAACTATTTAATGTATATTTATTTATTCATATTACTTAAACACAAAAATTTATTTAAAACTTTGAATTTTATTATTTTAACCAATAAATATTATTTTTAGATATTAAAATAAATAAATTATCCTTTATTTTATTTATCTATCCATCACATATGAGATTTAGTTTATCTATACTATATATAAAAGCACGGATGGGGGGGGACAGGCAAATTTACCGAATGATCCTTTTCAGTTTATTACTAAATAAAGGTTTTATAGTCATTAACTAATTAGTTATTTAATTAATTACTATTGTAATTAAAGTCCTAATTAGAATAGGTAGCTAAATTATCTCAAATTCAGTTTTAGTATATAATAAATAACTAAATTGTCTCCAAATTATTAGGAATACCTATCTTTTAGTTTGATTTAATTACAAAATTAAAATACTGTATTTGATTAATATATTATTATTTAAATTTATATCTTATTATTTTTAAAGATATAATTAATAAAATTAAGTTAATTATTTAATTATGGTTATTATAAAACTAAAAGAAGAATAAATTCAGTATGGAAAAAAATTTAATAACCGAATAAATTTACTAATATATTTATTGACGAGTTACGTTATGAGCCACGTGCATAGCACGTAATGCAAAACTAGTTTATAATAAATGTCAAATGATGTACTATTAAACTACAAATTATTGACCAATGAAAAAGCTACAATTCATTCATAATTAAATCAATAGAGCTACAACTCTTTTATAATTATAGCTACAAATTACACTATTCATCAAAAAATATATAAATTACACTATATTTTATAATTGATTCGCTACTGACTTCTTGATTAATTAGTAATTTTATAATATAATTTGTTGAGCAATAATTATCAGATTTCACTTATTTTCCAACTTATTAAAATTATTACTTTTGGGTCTGTGTATATTAATGTGATAATATAATTATGAAGAATTAAAAAGATATATGTAATTTTTTAAAATAATAAGAAAATCAGGTTAACAAAATTGCTTTTTAAAAAACGTAAAGCATGTACGTACAAAGAAAAATAAAATTCTTAATTAATCATTTTGTTATATTTTTTTGAATCTGAAAAATATATGTTCTTTTAAAAAATAGAACTTCATTAATATTATTATAATATGTATCAAATTTTATATTACATACTTGGAAATAAATAGTACTTTTTAAATGCATGTAACTATATAAAATTAATGACACTCGATATTTATTTCAGCTAAAATAATTTTTAGGGGCTTACATGAAAATTATTTCAAACACAAAGGGTATAATGTTACCTTTTTCTTAAAACAACTCCAACCGACCTGTTATTAGACAATTTGTACCCAAACATCAATCGTACCCTAGATAGAGCCAAAAAAAAAAAAAAACCTAGCATAGATCTATTTGTTTGTGCTTGTTTGTTTGTTGGAAAAGACGGTTTATTAATTGAAATGGTTGTATAGTTTTGTATGAAATGGATTGCTTTAAAGTACCGTCTTAGGCTAGTTTTTTTTTTTCAAACTAGAAAAATTCATATATGAAAACAAAATTATAAATAGTGAAAGCTATATTACAAAAAGCACTATATGATTTTTTAAATTTGAATCACTAAATATTAAGCCACTATAAAAAATAAGCAATAAAAAATAAATCGAAAATAAAAACATCTATTACATGGATTTCGTAAACTTAACACAACGGAAAAACTATGTTTTCGTTGAGCGGGGTACTTAGATCATTCTTCTTCCAATTTGACAAACAATCCGCTCTATCCGATATAGCTTAATATTTTCGGTTTTCATCTTCAATAGAATTCTAAAAAAATATATACAACCTTTCAATTTTTAGATTTACAAAAACATAAATCTAAAACACGAATGGACACTAAAGAGTTTTAAACGATCTAAAATATTGAATCAAATAGATATGAAAAGTCCTTAAAAATGTAGTCAATCAAAAAAAATCCAAATAAACACCTTGAAAAGACTTATTGAAACAAGAACATTAGATAAATAGTAATATGAGCGGAGAGAAGATGATTCACACTTAAGAAGATGAAGGAAAAAAAATCTTTATTTTTAGAGAAAAATGAGCACAATTTATAGGGAGAGAATTTTTATTTAGCTAAGAAGAATCCCACTTTTGGTCTTTAGGCTAGTTTACGACAGCCTCTTTACACCTAGTGAACCCAATTAGATATCCAGTTTACCATTGGGGTAGTGTTCTAGTAATTGTTTTAATTGAGATATTTCATTTATGTACAGTCTTAAAATCCTCATCTCTACATTTTGTTTTCCGTGGCTGTTGAAGTCTCTGCACTGCTAAAAAAACTGTGCGTTTTTGACAGAAAAATCCATCACAAATCTGTCACAAACTGCAGTTTATGATGGATTTGTTTTCCGATACTATTTTTTGTGTCACTAAATATTTGTGACGGAAAATAGAATATGTCACAAAATTGTGACAAATTTGTGAAGGATTATTTCGTCACAAACGTTAATGGCTAACATTAACAATCCCTCATAAATTTGTGACAACACTTTCCGTCATAAATCTGTCAATAAATTATGACGGATTTATGACGAAATAAAGTTTGTGACGGATGTATGCTTCACTACATAGTAACGATTTGCGATGGATCCAAGTTTGTGATGGATATTTATGTTATCCGTCACTATCTGTCTCTAATTAGTGACGAATTCATGAGAAAATTACGGTCGTGACAGATATCTAATTTAATCATATCTAATTTATTGAAATTATAACTATTGTAAATATAAGAAAAAGATAAATTTATTAATTAGTAGCTAGCAATTAATTTAGAAAGTATATTTGTCATACATACTATTAATGTTATAATATACAAAAACATTCTATGTCTGAATGTTGCATAGATAACAAAACAACTACTACGAAAGAGTCATTTGTGGAATGCTGACACCGCCAAAACTCAGTTGAGATTCCTTAATTAGGTGGTGCACCACCCTGTAAGTTCTCTCAAAGTCGCTAGCAGTCTTCTAACATTTTTCGTAAGGACATTTATTGTTAGATCAAGGACTCTTGTTGTTGGTTTAGAGATTGTATCTTTTCTGCCATTGCTTGTTCCTTCTCAAATAAGGACTCTATCATCTTTTTAACCCCATTAATAGTAGAAGAATTTGATTAGGAAGTAGACATAGATGGCAAATGTCGAGAATAAAAGATCGATGTTTGAGAGCCTAGTCCATATACACGCCTCTTCTTCTCATCACCAACAACATTATAATATACCTGGTTAATGTCAATGTAATACTCCAAAATAGTTAATTAGCTAATTGCACCACGTGTCCAGTTTTGAGTCGCAGAAGTGACGATATCGGAAAGTTTTCCGATAAATAAGTTTTAGCAGGTCGGTTTTAGAAAGGATTATTACGGAAAAAAATTTATATTATATTTCAATTCTAAAGTTAGAATTGGAATTATATGGAAAAAATGGCGAGAAAAGTCCAAAATAAGGTATAGGGACCAAAGTGGTAATTTAGCCACTTTGTGTCGAAAATAGAAATATTGGATTTTGACGGGAAAGTGTTAATATCGAGTTTCGTATTATTTATCAGATAAAAATAATACTTATAAGTCGTAATAGAAGAGGTTATCGATTTAGCTATGGACTAAATCGTATAAAAAAAAAGTCTAAAAGATAAATGATAATAAAGAAAAAGAATAAGGATCAAAGGGAGCTTTTAACCTTAACATATAAGGTTTTGGAATTGAATCAGAAAGAAGGAAGAAGTATCCAGAGAGAGCGAGAGAAATTCGTCCGATATCGTCGTTTCGCCGCCGTTTCTCCGTACGACGTCCGATTCGCGTGATTTTCGCGGCAATCTCTTCAGAATCGAGAGCTCCATCGATTTCAAGCTTTGTTTTAAGGTAAATATCTCGAGAATTGGTGATAAATTCGATTATATAGGGCTGTTTTCATGAGATTATGATTTTGGGTTGAATTTGACGTTTTTGAAGTTATTATGGCGTTTTTGAAGAAACCGAGATATGGGTATTGAGTATGGGTGTGTGAAGCACGTCGGGGTTGTGGCGAAACCCCGGAAAACTTGATTTCCGGGGCTGTGTACGTGGTACACGACCGTGCACCATGGGTGCACGAACGTGTAGTAGAAGTACACGAACGTGCACCTGGCAAGGTACATGAACGTGTACCTGAAGTGCACGCACGTGCACTCTTCATGGTACACGAGCGTGTACTAGAGGTACACAAACGTGTACCCCTGAGGTGCACGAACGTGCACTTGGTCGCACGATCGTGTACCTACCGAAGGGCACGCCCGTGCACCCTGACTTGCCTCCACGCATATGCAAGCTGTAATTGATCTAGATGTGTGACGTTTTGAGTAATTTGACTCTAAAGGTAGGGTTTCGGACTTTGAGAATCATTAATCTCGAGATTAGCTCGACGTTTTAGATAATTAATAACAATGGAAAACGTCAAGGACGTTAAGCGATTCTCAATTATGAGAAATAGTATTCGCTAAGTCGTTTATACGACTAAAGTTATTGAATATGTGAATAAGTATAAAACAAAACTAAATCCTAAAACTTAAAAGTATTATACGTATAAGAATACGAGAATCACGTCTAACTATTAACGATTTATCAGGCGTGTCAGCGAGTAGTGGAGTCAGTAGAGGCGGACTAGCGAGAGCGTACTATCAGATCGATCATATCATTTCTTGGATTGTAGTCACTGTGAGTTGTACTTTTACTTTCATGTATTAAAACTATTTGATATAAATATATATATATACTGTTTTCACGCATCGCATTATATATAATTGATTGAAATGTTATATGTTTATTTAATTTCTATATATGAGAACTAGTATGTGATCCGAAGAAACTAGCTACCTATTGGGTGTCAATAGGCTGTGTGATCACCAGTATCGAGTCAGTCTAGTATGTTTGCATTTGAGAAATGACTTGACACAGCTGGGAGCTGTTGATGATTATGAAATTTACGATTGGGTTTTTGATACGAGTGATTACTCGGCTACGGTGTAGTCTGGAGTCCCCGTATCTAGTGGCTGGGCCACCCGCGAGTTAGACTCGCGATTGATATTTACGATTGGGTTGAATGATAATGATTATTCGAGAAATGTGTCGCATGCTAGGATATTAGTTTCGTACGGATCAAATACATGTTTATATGTTCCATATTATTGTTTTTCTTGAGATGCGATGCTATGTTTTTATATTAATACTGTTAGTAAATGTCAACTCACTCAGTATTTTTCCAAATACTGATCCCTCACCTTTGATGTCTTTCAGGTGCTTAGCTTGTGGACTTAGCTAGAGGCCAATTTTGAAGTCCAGAAGTCAGCTGTATATGTTAGTTCCTGACTTCTGTGCATGCTGCAGTAGTGGTCATGAGTCAACAGAATAGTAGCCTAGACAGCAGTTCATTTTGATTGTATATATTAACTGCTGTTATTGTTTTATATGCGTTTTGATAGGCCACATGTTTAGTATACGATTCACGGCCCCAGATGCCGATGGGATGTTTGAGACACTAACTCATGTATATAGTACCGCGAGGCCAGTTCGTACAGGGTACCGTAACTAGAGCCCGCGAGGTTTTGAAACAGTTAGTGTCAGTGTGTGATTATATGTTATATATATATATATATATGTATATTGCTTCCGTTGTTTGATATTGTTTATTTTATATTATATATTATATTTGCGAAAAATTAATTGTGATTTTAGGCTTGCTACGGGTTCCGGAGCTACCACTCCCGTTCCCTAGCGCCGGTTGCGGCTCAATATTTTAGGTCGTGACAATGTTGGTATCAGAGCCAGGTTGGTCCAGTTACCACTGCAAGTTTGTTTCAATGTTTGTTTGAGAGCAGTTTGGTCCAGTTACCACTGCTAGAGTTGTTTGATTGCTTGTTTGACTGGGAGTATTTGTCAGTAAGTATACCTAGGAACTACTGCAGCAAGAGTCAGACCTTGGTTGTCTGTAATTGTGTTATGTGTGCATTAGTAGTACGTGGCATTACACGCGCGAACCAGGACTACTGAATTAGTAAGTGAATAGTATCTGTTTATACGGACGACTAAGGCAATTAAGTATGTGTGGCTTGTGCTAAGAGAAAGAAGGTGGTTATATGTTTGCAAATTATGAACGATTGAGATGGTTAAGTGTTTATTACTTGAGCTGAGATTGTTAAGTGATTATTTGATCGCAAATTACATGAGGCTGGATTAAGTGTTAAATGTTTACAGCAATTTATAAGTTGATACTGGAATTGCGTGTGGAGAGGAACTCAGATGGTCGCTCATGTTTGAAATTGTTTCTTTTCAGCATGTCTGGGCAAAACGGAGCTCAGTCACATGCTGAGGAAGAACGGGAGGAAGCGCCTCCTATATTTCAAAACGGGTTTCATAATGAAGTAGGCGAACCATCTGGGGTCCATCAGAATGGATTCCATGCAAATAATGGAGCATCGCCAAAAATATATCAAAATAATTTTATGTCTATGTCAGAGATAGGTAGTTCTTCTGGAGGCAGAGTTGGAATGCATTCACCAGAGATAGAATACAGGAAAGAAGAGGAAGAGGAACCGGAGGAAGATCCGGAAGAGGATCCTGAAGAAGACCCTGAGGAGGATCCTGAAGAGGATATAGAAGAAGAATTAGAAGAAGAAGCAGAGGAGGAAAATCCTCAGGAAGAAGAGTATGAAGAAGAAGAAGAGTTAGATGAGTTAGACGTCGAAGAATATAGAGGTGACTATTTCTGGTCAAGTGTGTGGAGATACCGCAATTTGAGGGAAGATGCAGACATAGCTAACGGTCAGGCGAAAATAGCCCTAAATCAGGTTAGAAGACATATGCGTTCTTTTTCTAGAGGGATGTTGACTGTAGGAGCGTATTCTACTGATTTTCTGCGGATGGCTGAAGGAGTCCCTGATCTGAACGAAGATAATAGGACTATTAATCGTAGGTATGTCAGGGGTTTAGGACCCCAGTTTGATGAGCTGTATGAGCACGTGGACGAAGATTTTAGCACACTTACTACAATGGCCCGTAGGATTGAAACAGAGCATGAGTGGGCGGGTGATCCGGTACGACCCTATTACTTTAGACGTGAGTATCACCCAGATTACGTCAGTACGTCCTTCAGAATTACAACCAACCCTTATTTTGTGCAAAGAGGTGGGCGAAACTCAGGTAGAACAGTTAGGGGCCGACACACAGGCGTAGTTATTAGGGAACCTAACGTTCCGCATCAGGCACCTCCAGGTATTAGTGATTTACATGCTTTAAGTAATTGTGTTTATGTGTTTGCATTATTGTGTTTATATAGTTGTTGTATTGCATAATAGAATGTCAGTAATAGGTTATGCTTACAGGATAAAGCCTCGGAAAGCGAGAACCTATAGGAAGCGTTGTAGTTAAACAAGCGCCTAATAAAAGAACATATAAACATAACTCATAAAAACAATAATATAATATATACTACATAATACATTTGTAGTGAACGTAATTCCTATGTTACGTTCAAGAAGCTATAAAGGGAAATCGATGTGGAACATCGACACCTGTATTTGTATCTGACGTGGTACAGAGTATTGCAGAAATGGATATGGTGATTACAGCAATAGAGAATTTTAAATTTAATTGAGTTATCGGAGATATGGAGAAAGAAGTGATGTGACAGACGAACAGTCTGTAAATGACAGAAAAATGACAGCAGTACAAAAATTTAAAATATACCCAATAAGTATAAAGAAAGCTGTTAATAGTCGCAGAGCGTATAATCTAGAGTAAACTTACGATTTTATGAAAATGTTGAAAGCTTTTATAATTTTTCAAGGTACAATTGTGCTCAGACATCGCATATGACATTGCATAATCACGATAGGAATGCATAATAAAATAATTTTCAAAATTTTAGATCATGCATCATATCTTTGTAATGGAAAAAGAAACTGCGATTTTGAGCAACTCCTTGGTGATGAGAGGTGTCATCACTCTGAGCCACAATTGTACTAACGATTTTAAATGATTTATGAAAAGTGATTTAGAAAGAGTTGCGCAACCAAAAGAAGTTTTAAAAATCATTTTGTTCAGTGAGTAAACTTGGATATAAAGCCCTGCGACAAATAGTAAAAGATTCTTAATAAATAAGAATAAGATTTGTAAAACAAACCCCAATAACAGAATAAAACCATGTCAATAGTTATTGCAATAAAGCTAGTGGAGCTAAAGAAGAATGTGAATAAGGAATTATCGCCGGAGAGCATACGCAGTTAAGATGCGATGCGCTGGCAATAGTTAAGGATACGATATTTATTCTTATGATAAAACGAAGGATGAAATGACAGAGAGTCGGGTTAAAAGAAGAAAGTATAACGAATACATAAGAGTGATAAATATATGATTACTCTTATGTTGAGATAAACGAAGTAGCAATCGAAAGTCATAATTGAAGGAGAGAGATTAAAAGTATGAAGGACGAGAAGATGGTAATATGAATAATGAACATTAAGTGATATTTTAAGGATATATAACCTTATCAGTATCAGTTTTGAAGATACAGAAGTAGAGAGAAAAAGAGATATAAACAACAAAGAAGATGATTTTGTGAGCTATGAAAGTTTAAATTAGATAAATCAAGAGAGATGATGATGTTATATGATTGATATTAAGTAAAGTTATTAATATCAGCCTTAAGAATTATAAGTTGTGTTAACAGAAAGGAGAAAGGCACACGTATAGACATACATATCAGTAAATGTATGAATGGTGGATGATGGGAAGAAAAGTATAAGGGTAGAATTCAAACACCCTCAGAACTTAGTAAGGTAATTAGAGAAGTGAAAGTTTCAAAAATACGTCATAAGGATTGTCAGAATAGAACAGCAGCAATAGAACTACTATGAGCGAAGGAAAGACGTAACGAATATAACAAGTTATTTAAAGATAATTAAAATCAAGATATAAGTGTTAAGGAAGCATAAAGTGTATAGGATGACAGTGAATTGAAATTATTCCCTGACTTTGGGAATTGTAAATTAAATGAAATATAAATGTTAAGAACAATCGGAAAACCCTTCAAAAGAAGATGAGAGATAGAATAAGAAAGGAGTTAAATGAAGGTTAGTTAACGAGAAGGATTCTCGAAACAGTTAGACTTAAAAGAAACATGCGAGATTCTTATGGGGTTATCATAAATAAGGAATCATGAGGTAAAGAAGAGACCGTTTTGACTGATAAGTCAATAAGAGTAACTAGAGAGAAGGTGAAGGAGATAAGAGAATGGGGATACGAATAGTATCGGTCAAAGAAGACGACTGTTCAAGTAATGTGACTAAAAGTAAAGCGAAATGAAACGTTTAAGGTAACAGCGAGTGATGAAGATTCACGACTGTCAGAACAGCATAAAGTTCACAATGGCTTAATAAGGCAAAGGAAAGAAAAATGGTAGATAATAAAGAGTGTATCTATATGAAGAAATAAACAAGTGTGTTAGATAAAGTGCAGTTCGAGAAAGATTGGTTAGTGAGAAATGACGTGTCAGATAATGATAGCAAGGATTAAAAGTCATAGATTGTGCTTATAAGAGAAAATACTCATAGAAGTATGAATGAAGTAAGTACGTCATTAAAAAGGTAGCCGATACGTCGTGATTATTCACGTATAAAAGAGACAAGTAGCGACCCAATGATGATTAAGAATGAAACAGTAGACTTGAAGGATACCGAGTGAGGATTAATCGACGCTAATAAGGACAGAAGAAAGATCACAACCGGTTGTACAAGACGTCAGGATTACGATATCGGTGATACGCCTTGAGCCACACTATTTTAGAAAGATGACCAATAGGACAAAGGTAACAGTAAGAAGATTCTCAGCTATGCTACGACAAGAGACTACTATGAGCAAGATAGATAATCGATTAATGATAAGTACGAAGTCACAGCTATACGTGGAGAGCTAAGAGCTAAGTAAAAGAAAAAGACATGACTGACGCGTAGTAATGAATGTCAAGGAAGGTATAAGAATAATTGTAAGGTCCCAACAAGTTTTATGAAAATTCGAGGACGAATTTTTATAAGGGGGGAAGAATGTAATACCCCAAAATAGTTAATTAGCTAATTGGACCACGTGTCCAGTTTTGAGTCGCAGAAGTGACGATATCAGAAAGTTTTCCGATAAATAAGTTTTAGCAGGTCGGTTTTAGAAAGGATTATTACGGAGAAAATTTATATTATATTTCAATTCTAAAGTTAGAATTGGAATTATATGGAAAAAAATGGCGAGAAAAGTCCAAAATAAGGTATAGGGACCAAAGTGGTAATTTAGCCACTTTGTGTCGAAAATAGAAATATTGGATTTTAACGGAAAAGTGTTAATATCGAGTTTCGTATTATTTATCAGATAAAAATAATACGTATAAGTCGTAATAGAAGAGGTTATCGATTTAGCTGTGGACTAAATCGTATAAAAGAAAAGTCTAAAAGATAAATGATAATAAAGAAAAAGAATAAGGATCAAAGGGAGCTTTTAACCTTAACATATAAGGTTTTGGAATTGAATCAGAAAGAAGGAAGAAGTATCCAGAGAGAGCGAGAGAAATTCGTTCGATATCGTCGTTTCGCTGCCGTTTCTCCGTACGACGTCCGATTCGCGTGATTTTCGCGGCATTCTCTTCAGAATCGAGATCTCCATCGATTTCAAGCTTCGTTTTAAGGTAAATATCTCGAGAATTGGTGATAAATTCGATTATATAGGGCTGTTTTCATGAGATTATAATTTTGGGTTGAATTTGACGTTTTTGAAGTTATTATGGCGTTTTTGAAGAAACCAAGATATGGGTATTGAGTATGGGTGTGTGAAGCACGTCGGGGTTGTGGCGAAACCCCGGAAAATTTGATTTTTGGGGCTGTGCACGTGGTACACGACCGTGCACCATGGGTGCACGAACGTGGACTAGAAGTACACGAACGTGCACCTGGCAAGGTACACGAACGTGTACCTGAAGTGCACGAACGTGCACTCTTCATGGTACACGAGCGTGTACTAGAGGTACACGAACGTGTACCCCTGAGGTGCACGAACGTGCACTTGGTCGCACGATCGTGTACCTACCGAAGGGCACGCCCGTGCACCCTGACTTGCCTCCACGCATATGCAAGCTGTAATTGATCTAGATGTGTGACGTTTTGAGTAATTTGACTCTAAAGGTAGGGTTTCGGACTTTGAGAATCATTAATCTCGAGATTAGCTCGACGTTTTAGATAATTAATAACAATGGAAAACGTCAAGGACGTTAAGCGATTCTCAATTATGAGAAATAGTATTCGCTAAGTCGTTTATACGACTAAAGTTATTGAATACGTGAATAAGTATAAAACGAAACTAAATCCTAAAACTTAAAAGTATTATACGTATAAGAATACGAGAATCACGTCTAACTATTAACGATTTATCAGACGTGTCAGCGAGTAGTGGAGTCAGTAGAGGCGGACTAGCGAGAGCGTACTATCAGATCGATCATATCATTTCTTGGATTGCAGTCACTGTGAGTTGTACTTTTACTTTCATGTATTAAAACTATTTGATATAAATATATATATATATATATATATTGTTTTCACGCATCGCATTATATATAATTGATTGAAATGTTATATGTTTATTTAATTTCTATATATGAGAACTAGTATGCGATCCGAAAAAACTAGCTACCTATCGGGTGTCAATAGGCTGTGTGATCACCAGTATCGAGTCAGTCTAGTATGTTTGCATTTGAGAAATGACTTGACACAGCTGGGAGCTGTTGATGATTATGAAATTTACGATTGGGTTTTTGATACAAGTGAGTACTCGGCTACGGTGTAGTCTGGAGTCCCCATATCTAGTGGCTGGGCCACCCGCGAGTTAGACTCGCGATTGATATTTACGATTGGGTTGAATGATAATGATTATTCGAGAAATGTGTCGCATGCTAGGATATTAGTTTCGTACGGATCAAATACATGTTTATATGTTCCATATTATTGTTTTTCTTGAGATGCGATGCTATGTTTTTATATTAATACTGTTAGTAAATGTCAACTCACTCAGTATTTTCCCAAATACTGATCCCTCACCTTTGATGTCTTTCAGGTGCTTAGCTTGTGGACTTAGCTAGAGGCCAATTTTGAAGTCCAAAAGTCAGCTGTATATGTTAGTTCCTGACTTCTGTGCATGCTGCAGTAGTGGTCATGAGTCAACAGAATAGTAGCCTAGACAGTAGTTCATTTTGATTGTATATATTAACTGCTGTTATTGTTTTATATGCGTTTTGATAGGCCACGTGTTTAGTATACGATTCACGGCCCCAGATGCCGGTGAGATGTTTGAGACACTAACTGATGTATATAGTACCGCGAGACCAGTTCGTACAGGGTACCGTAACTAGAGCCCGCGAGGTTTTGAAACAGTTAGTGTCAGTGTGTGATTATATGTTATATATATATATATATGTATATTGCTTCCGTTGTTTGATATTGTTTATTTTATATTATATATTATATTTGCGAAAAATTAATTGTGATTTTAGGCTTGTTACGGGTTCCGGAACTACCACTCCCGTTCTTTAGCGCCGGTTGCGGCTCAATATTTTGGGTCGTGACAATCAACTTATGGAATAGTTCCATCTGCTAATGGTTGAATAACAAGAGATATAGCTGCTTCCATCTTATCTTATATATAATTGAACCAATAAGTAAAATACTGGTAGGAACTTCTTTAATTAGGGGTGTGTACCAATTGGTTCGATCATCAAACCGAACCGTACAGAAATAACCAAAACCGAATTACAATAATTTTTCATAAACGAACAAAAACCGAGGAAAGCAAACCATAATCAAACCGAAACTGAATTTTATTTAAACGAAACCATAACCGAATCAAAATATATTTCGGCTTCGGTCGATTAATTTGGTTAACCGAATAACAAATATTTTACTTCAGTTAAAAAAATTATAACAAATGACACAATATTTAATCAAAACAAATAATTTAATCTATTTGAATGCTATAAAAATTGCAATCTGGTTCATAACACTTAAAATTAACATAGTAGCTGTTTAATGAACCCACAAATCAAGATTAATACAACTTAATCAATTTCATGAACATAATTTTTTTTTAGGCTTTTATCATTTTTCAATTGCAAAGAAAAGTCGACAATTGCATTTAGGTATTCCATATAAAGCTTGAGTTCTTCAACAAAAGAAAAATTTAGCCTACAAGGCATTCCAAAATTATCCATCACACTGCAAATGAAAAAAAAATCAATTATAATATAAACAATTTTGATATCATTTATAAGATGAATGAAAAAAGATGAAAAAATAGTTCAGATGAGGGTGAAGAAGACACCTGAAATTAGAAGAAAAAAAAGAGATAATGAAGTGGAGATCAATTTGTACAATACAAAAGATAAGGAGCATTTTTTGTTCAAGCTATTGATAGAAAAAATACATGTGAGAATTCATTGAATAGGGATCATGTTGAAAGAATTAGTAAGTTAGGTTTTGAAATAGTGTGCAGCTGTAAAATGAAATGAGTAATAAAAGTGAGAGTGTATGTTAGGATTAGAGTACGGATACATGTATATGTAAATTACAAAATTAGATTATATTTTTTAGGGAAAAGGGTCATTTATACCCCTAAGGTTTGCTTACAGGATCAAGTGAGCCCCTAACGTCCGAAAAGGTTCAATTGTGCCCCTAATGTCTTAAAAGGTGAACAAGCAAGCCCCTATTTTAACTTATAAATGAGACGTTGGGGGCCTAATTGTCAAAACCGGAGGGCCTACTTGTTCAATTTTTAATACGTTAGGGGCATATTTGAACCTTTCCGGACATTAAGGGCTTACTTGATCCTCGAGTCAAACGTTAAGGGCATATATGACCCTTTTCCTTATTTTTTAAAACTTACAAAAATGGCAAAATATATCTGTGCATTAAAACTACATCGTTTTGAAGTTCGGTTATTTCAATCGGTCTAGTTATTTCGGAAATTGTATTCTAATAACCGAACCAAACCAGTATAACCAATTTTTTAAAAAATATATAACCATAACCGAACCAAATTAACCGAAAACCGAATTTAATAAAATTCGGTTTGGTTCGATCGGTTAAATTTGGTTATACCTGATAACTGCACACCCCTACTCAAACATATATAATTCAAGCACACTCACCATTTGCTCTACTATTTGAATTCAAAAAAAAATGAAATACGGATTTGTGAAAACATAGTTCATGTTTAATTAAGAAAAAAATCAAAATTTCATATCTGTTGAATTTTGTAAAATTTATTACCAATTACTAAGGATTCTAAAACATTTACAACTCCAAAAAAAAACGATCAACATTTGTGAACAAACTCTAGGATCGGGAACTTAATATGCATATACTTTTATAATAAAAACATAGTAAAATATCTTTTCAGTTTTAGTTTATGTAACAAATTTGGTGGTAGACATGATTTCAATTCATCATTTTCTAATTGAAGTTCTTGTTAATAAAAGTAAATTATTATATGATACCTATATGAGTATTTTTGTAATTGTATCTCATGTTAATCAATATATATACGGGTGTTTTCAGTTTTCGAAAAACAGAATGCTATTTTGTCCTACAACCTTTTTTTACAAACAAATCAATAGTGATAGGAGTAGAATTACTCCTATATTACCGTTGTTTTACGAGTTATTTACGTGTGTTTAGTGATCATTTTTATACATATTGGGTCTCATTTCTTATTTGAGCGTTTCAGGTACTACCACGTAGATTTCACGGAGTTTCGGACCTAATCGGAGCAATACGGTGAAGTTTAAGTAAGACCGGAGTTTGATAGGCGTTTCGAGTTAGTTTCGGAGCTGTTTCTGAGATTTTGCCTGAGGGAAGATGGAAGGCACGATGGAAGCAACGTGCCTCGCATCGTGCCCCTAGTTTTATTCATGTTTGGTGGAAGGCGAGATGGAAGGCACGATGGTGGCATTGTGCCTCGCATCGTGCCTCTGTTTGTTTTTTTACTTGAAGAGGAGGCGAGATGGAAGGCACGATGGTAGCATTGTGCCTCGCATCGTGCCTTAGGAAAAAAGGTGCTGAAATTGTAAGGCACGATGGAATCAACGCGCCTTCCATCGTGCCTGTCTGCTGAGTTGTTTAAAATTTAAAAGTTTATTCTAATTTAATAATTATGTTACAGTTGGACCTCTCTGGTATTTAATCATATGACCACAAGTAAATTTGAATTCCAACTAATTAAGTATTAAATCAGATGAAATTCACATAAATATAAAACTATTTAATGTATATTTATTTATTCATATTACTTAAACACAAAAATTTATTTAAAACTTTGAATTTTATTATTTTAACCAATAAATATTATTTTTAGATATTAAAATAAATAAATTATCCTTTATTTTATTTATCTATCCACCACATATGAGATTTAGTTTATTTATAATAAATGTCAAATGATGTACTATTAAACTACAAATTATTGACCAATGAAAAAGCTACAATTCATTCATAATTAAATCAATAGAGCTACAACTCTTTTATAATTATAGCTACAAATTACACTATTCATCAAAAAAATATATAAATTACACTATATTTTATAATTGATTCGCTACTGACTTCTTGATTAATTAGTAATTTTATAATATAATTTGTTGAGCAATAATTATCAAATTTCACTTACTTTCCAACTTATTAAAATTATTACTTTTGGGTCTGTGAATATTAATGTGATAATATAATTATGAAGAATTAAAAAGATATATGTAATTTTTTAAAATAATAAGAAAATCAGGTTAACAAAATTGCTTTTTAAAAAACGTAAAGCATGTACGTACAAAGAAAAATAAAATTCTTAATTAATCATTTTGTTATATTTTTTTGAATCTGAAAAATATATGTTCTTTTAAAAAATAGAACTTCATTAATATTATTATAATATGGATCAAATTTTATATTACATACTTGGAAATAAATAGTACTTTTTAAATGCATGTAACTATATAAAATTAATGACACTCAATATTTATTTCAGCTAAAATAATTTTTAGGGGCTTACATGAAAATTATTTCAAACACAAAGGGTATAAAGTTACCTTTTTCTTAAAACAACTCCAACCGACCTGTTATTAGACAATTTGTACCCGAACATCAATCGTACCCTAGATAGAGCCAAAAAAAATAAAAATACCTAGCATAGATCTATTTGTTGCGTAACCCGCCGCTGCAGGCAGCCCAAATCATCCGCCCTTCTTGCAAGCATTGCTATTTGATTTCACGGTAATCTTTTAGAATCTGCTTTGTTTGTTGTTGCCTTGTGAGTCATACGCTATGTCAGATCAATTTTCATATTTTAATGCTAAGCAAATTACATGGATAGTGAAAATTGTGTACAACAGTGAAGGTGAAGAAAAATCAGACTTTTTGGCGGGTGGATTTAGCATAGATGGTGCTGCAATTCATCCAGAGGGTGGTGGGCTCATTATGACATGTGCTCACAGTTTTAAAAGAGGACTCAACTATGAAATTTATGTTCGTAGGCTGGATCAAGATACCTTTTATCCTGCTGATGTGATAAAAGAAAAAAGTGAGTGGAACATTTTTCTTTTAAAGGTCAGAGGGTACTCCGAAAATATATTTAGAGATTTTATCAACAATGGTGATCTACATGTTGGGCAACCTATTTATATGATTGGCTCTTTTTTAAATTTTCATGCGTCATTTATAAATGGCATGGTGGTTTTTCCATGTGACAATGGTGCTAGAGTTCCACTTAATGGCCAAATTTGTGGAGAAATTTCTCAATTTGAATGGTATACCCAAGATACTTATAGAGTTATGGGGGACATGATGGACAGAGTGAATCGGAATGTTTACAGACTAGTGTTTTCTCGTCTTCCTGTTATTCAATTTGAAAGCAACTTTAGCAAAAGTGGTGCTCCCATATTTCATTCGACTGGAGAAATTGTGGGAATGGTGATAGGTCCATACTGTGGCAATCTTATGATAGGTGTACACGTTAGTGTATTAAGAAAATTTGTACAAGATCTGAAAGATCAGTGATCTAAATACCTCGTGCAACAGGTATATTGTGTTTTTTCCCACAACATTTGACTTTTGCAACAAAATGTCATTTTGAACTATTTGGTTATCGTTTCAATTCTAGCTTTGAAAAATGTCATTTTGAACTATTTGGTTATTTTTTCAATTCTAGCTTTGAAAAATGTCATTCTTTTTAATGTTGAAATCAGTTGGAAATTAAGTTGTAGACACCAGGATCACTTTTTGATATCTAAGTAATCATAGAAGAAGCATTTGTAGTTAAACATTGTTGTTTGATGATTCGTTCACGCTGTTGTGATAGAAATTTAATTGATAAATGTTGGTTAGATCATTTAACTTTTTAATCATGTGCCAAGACTTAGACTTGTTGATTTGATTATGTTCATGCAGGATACAAATGAAGTTTCTGTCCTTTTTTGTTGGCTTGGCTTGGAAAGCATTTACTTCACCAGCAAGATTCTAAAGATGTTTTTAATTGGTCTCTTTCCTTTTGGTTTCTTTATGAGTTAATGAATGTAAAAGTAAACCGGTTCAGTTTCGGTTTACTGTAGTTATTTTTCCTGTATTTCAACTGAAACTCTAGATTATTATTGCCAACTGTTTGTCATTTTTATTCTTGCTTTATCATGCAATGAAAATGTACAATTGATTGCTATCTCTAAATTTGGTTTAGTTTCAGTTTGTAATATCGTTCTCCACCTTTCTCTTTGGGGCAATACCAAATTGAAGTTTTATTTGTTTCTTGTTTCTTGTTTTTGATATTATAGTTTTAATTATAAGTATTGTGAATACAGTTGCATTATTAATATAGAATAATAAAGGGGAGTTTAATTGAAAGTGTGGTTAGAATTTGTAGTTCCAGTGTTTCTCGGTGTAATTTTAGTGTTTTTCGGTGTTTTCTCGGTGTAATTTTATTATGTATGCATCAAATGGAAAATGTATGATCAGCTGTTTTTATGATTTTGTTTCCTGTTCTTCAAGCTGAATTGAGTAGGGGAGACTAAAGCCTGGTAATGGAATGAACTACTTGATGGAGGATATATGTCTGAAAGCCACACTTAAGATTCTAGTCCAAGATTAATGCAGAAAATCAGGGTCTAAACTAGGAGCCAAATGAAAGAAATGGAGCTAACTGATGCTCTCAACTGGTGGATGCAATTTGGGAATGACTATGCGTTGGGATATTTGGCAGAGAAGTGCTCCAAGTTCAAATCTTTATTCCTTGAGAGTTTTGAAATTAATGTGTTATTGGTTCAACAACATATCGTATACTTAGAAATTGGGATTAGCGGCAACTGCCTATAAATGTGAGAATTAAAATCAAAAAAGAAGGTAAAGAAAAAGAGAATGTGAGGACTAATGTAAGAATGGCACTTGTCAACCAATGCAAGAACTAAAATCCAAAAAGAAGTAAAAGCAAAAGAGAATTGAATTTTTTTATTGAATTTGTAATTGTAATACTTCGTATTTTTAAAAGTATTAAGGATGGTGCCACAAGGCATAATTATAAAGATTAAAAATTAAGAACGACAAATATCCGTCACAAAGAGTGACGGATTTGTGACAAATAGCGCCTTCACAAACATAAGTTCGTCACAAATCCGTCACAAATTGTAACGGATTTGTGACAGAATTTGCTGATACAAATGTTCTTTCCGTCACAAATTTGTGACATACAGTTTCATCACAATTTGTGAAATTGAGATTTCCTTTGATATGCCAATGCATTTCCTGGGATAAATGCAAAAACATAATCTGTCAAAATATCTAAAAATTCAACACAACTTAATAATTCAAATTAAAAGTTAACTCTTATATTCAAATATGTCAATACATTACAGTTTAACACATGTAAGTGCGATAAAAACAACACGATAATAAAACTAAAAAGAAAACTCGATAGCCCACTCAAACCTCTGCCCTTCTGCTAGGAGGTATACCTTTTTGCATATTCTTCAACATCTCTTAAATCCGAACTAACATCGTATCTTGAATGCTTTGTTCTCTTTGGGCTAGCTCTAGCTGGTGGTTTCTGTCGTGGTGCTTGATGATGCTTCTTTTCCTAATAAAGTTGTCTTTATGAAATGACTCTTCATATCTGAAAAGAAAAATCATGTTAATAAGACTAAGGTAGCTGCAAACATTGTGAGCAACAGCTTCACGTACAACATAAAATACAAAAAATTTGAACCAACAACCAGCATCTTATCATAAGGATCTCAAGTCAAGTATTTATGAACCATGAGTAACTAATTTCACCATGTTGACAATCAGACTAACAAACACATTAACAAAGTTTAAACTAGATTCCATGTATAGAAAGCTCATAAAAATTTATATAGAACCATAAAATATCAAAGAAGGAAAAGTAATCAACCCTATTTTGATGAAACGATCAATGTCCAAAAATAGACATAGAAGAGTTTTAAAACCCATCTCAGATTAAGCCATATTGTTGAAACATAGACATTTTGAAAAGAACAATCATTACCTGAGCATGATTCTCTAAATGCAAGTAGAAGAACTTTTTTGCTTTGGTTTCGACTAAAAATTAAAAACTCAACTATTGAACTAGTTTTGCCTCAATGATAGTAATATTGCTTAGGTTGGAAAATGACGGTAATTAAAGAGATAAAATGAATTCAAATATTAAACTTTTATGATGTTAATCTAGAAATGCTAAGCTTGGCTTAATTAATTTTCGGTGCTAAGTTCAAGAATAAAGTGTACACTCGATGCTATACAAATACAGAAGAGGAACTTTCGTGTCTTATTTGAAAAGAAAAATCATAAGATAATTAAGTAACATGATTGGTTCCATACCAACTACCAAGTGACATTGAAATAAATCAAGTTGCCATTTATTGACATGTTTTGTTAGGAGAACATGTATCTAGATTACAAGTTTATAGCATGTATTCACAAACTTGGAAAGAAACAGAAGGTGTGTGACAGGAAAGCCTAAACTTATAAACTTGTAATTCACACAAAACCGCACCTGTAAGAAATGGTTAACAGCTCTTCTAACAACCGCTGGTTCATGTGGAGGTAACTGCATGTCCATGTAAAGAGAAAACTACTATTAGATAACCATTGAAATAAAACAGCACACTTTGAGAAAAAGTTAACACCACACAACTTAAATTTCATACTCCTGAAGTTAATATACTTTAAATGCTCACACTTATATACTAAAACTAAAAATCCAACATTAAAATTAAAAAAAAGAATAGTAAGAAAAAGAGACTTACAGTTCTATTGGACAATAAGATTGATACTGGTTGTCCAATAAATTTACAAAATGCCTCCTACATTTATCATTAACAGCAAAAATATAATTAACTGATTACAATATAAGAAATCAATAGCATACTCAAAATTAAATCTAATCTAACCCATCCACCTCATACGAATAACAAATTAGAGTAAAATTACTTGCAATAGTTTGTTTAATCCATTTCTCCAAATTCAGAAAATCAACTCTCAGAACATCATAAGTGAATTACATTTTTACTCATTAGAAAATAGATTTCAGTTCTTATAATCAATAAAAGATAATCACTGCATACTTCAAATTAAATCTAATCTAACTCATCCACCTCAAAGTAAATTTGGTGTAGTTTAGATAAAATTGGCTTCACATATTTGAAATTGAAACTACAAGTAAATCAAATGTGAAGCATACAGATAGAGTGCTCAAAATAAAAGGTTAAACATATAGCAATTAACAACACCTCCTAAAGCACACACTAGGTCCTAAGTAATAATCAGAATTGATTTCACCAACACATAACCAATTTTATTAATTAATTTCATATACCTTAAGCTTTGCTCTCTAGCGAATAAGAATAAGAGAAGCGTCGATGACACAATTTTAACCTTCTTCTATTGTAATCTGCAAATTAGAAAGACAAAAATAAGAAAAACAACCTGCGTCAGTCACATGTTGTTTGAAGAGACTCAAATACAACATAATTCTGTATTAATGACATATGATTTACATTTACCAGGAGACAAAATACATCGACAAAAAGTTGCTGAGGTTGAAAAGCCGACCCAAACTGTTCTTGTGCTCGAGGAAGCTGTCTTAGCTGGAGGGGCTGCTGCTAATGCTGTCCGTGATTACCAGAGAAAAGTGGAAGAGATGAATGTAGCAACTACTTGAAAATACATGTCAATTCTTTAGTGAAGCATCAGTGAAACTGGAATTAACTCTATAGCAAATTAAAAATCATATTGACTCCATTATGAGCATAGTTGTCAAATGGAGATTCAAATAGAGAATCGAGATTAACAAACAGAAAATTGATCAATTTAAAAGGTGAGACCAATCAGAGTAATCACAGCTCTATCCTAAGCTGATTTCCCCGTGATTTTACACAGCAAATTATATCATAATATACAACACTGTTGAAACTAGAAATACCAACTTGATGCTTAAAGAAGAGCTCTAACAATGGAAACGTGGAAGAAGAATTCAGATTATATGCAATATGAAAAGCACAGGAAGCAACATATGCACTGTCATGGTATCTGCAACCAATTTAATATCCACAAATCAATTCCCAAACAGAAAATGTAAGGGATATATAACTAAAAGGCAGCTGAGATAATCTAGGATGCACGGAAACCTTAAGTAGAGTGAGTTTCACCGTTTCGGAAACTCTACGGAAACGTTTCGGGCCCGTTTCCATAAATACTAAAAGTTGGAAACTCGTTTCCTAAAAAGAAACTCGTTTCCTACATATAAAAAAAATTCTTAAATAGTTAAAAAAACTCTAAAAAGGTTACCTATAAATAAAAGAACCTAATCAATTACTCATAGACTTTATAGATATGGAATTTATTGATATATTATATTTGTTATATATTCAAATAATTTATCTTATTAATTGATATAATAGTTTACTTATATGAAGATACATTTTTATAAATAAAATTTCATTATATATATATATATTACATAGTTTTATAACTTTTAATATTTATAAATATACCCCTATATTTTTACTATTTACACGTTTCCCCCACGTTTCCGTTTCCTATATTTTAAAAAAATCAGTTTCACCGTTTCCGTTTCAGTTTCTGTTTCCGTTTCCGTGCAACTTAGGAGATAATTATCGGTTCATCACCATATTCAAGACTAATCACTTATCAATCACTACAAGAAAAAGCGGCTATAGGAAAGGTTTATTTGTTAAGTAGGGGCGGTTTAAAACGCCCCTACACGTGTTCCCGGCGTTTCTCATGCCCGCCCTAAAACCGCCGTCTACGACGGCGCCACTACGTTTAGAGGAGATTTTAGCAGCACCCGGGGAATGTAATTTTTAGAGGCAGAGTTTTAGAGGCGGTTCGCCCCTACACCTGGAAATTTTCAAAAAAAAATGGGGCGGTTCTCCACAGTTGAAAATTTTCAAAAAAATTTAGGGCGGTCATACAGGATATATATATATATATATATATATATATATATATATATATATATATATATATAGAGAGAGAGAGAGAGAGCATCCAAACCTCCATCAAACTGAAATAATATGATGCAAATAAACTACATATACAATTCTATTCAATTTCATTTTGAAGATATGTAAAAAGTTCATAGAGAAATGCAAAGGCAGTAACTGAGATAAGAGCAGAACTACTATTCATCAGGTGAGAATCAAACTGTAACATATATTGGATGAATAGAATGGTAACAAATGCAAGAAATAACTAATGTATTGACAACTCAAGAATTAGAAGACTTTTTCATGTAATTCAACGACAACATACCAAAAACAGCAGCCTGTAGAAATAGCAACAGCTGAAGAAGCGGAATAGAAACAGGGATTGCAGCAAGCAGCAGTTGCCAGAAACTGCAGCAGACTAGAAAAATAGACTAGAAATAGCTCCGAAAGTAGCCCACCAAGACTCCTAGAACTAAAATTCAAGACCTGCACAAGAATTCAACTATAAATGTTATAGCTTAAACCAAAATGACTTAGTTCAGTTAATTTTATGTCCTGCTTTGTGATAAAGGCAACTTCATTCCATTCCATCCCAATGTGAAACTGTAATATAAAAAGCGAAGAAACATAAATAACTCGGAAAACGACAAGCACAATAGTCAATTTTTGTTCTTTTTCAAGATTAGCATTTGCAAACCTGAAACTAAATCAGTAAGAAAATAAACGCAACTAAATTTCATTGGCTATATTCAACCAAGACATAACTTTGTGTAACTTGCTTAAAGTAACAGGCCTTATGTGAAACACAAAAACCATTGTAGCTTTTCACATAAATTCCTTTTCAATGAAAGATTCTCCAACCATAGCACAAGGCATGCAATAAACAAGAAAGTCAATATGCATTTCGTAAACTATATGTATCAGTAAACATCAACAATCATGATCTAACTCTTACGCAGCTATGATGTTCATTGATCATTGCATGTAAATTCAGTTGGACAAATTTTTTCCTATAGAAGACACAAGTGATTAAGATATAGATAAAGCTTCGCATTCACTTCAAACAAAAGCTGATAATCTGTAATTTTCAGCAAGAGTTACCTGACTACAACTTGCTGCTCATAAGTATCACCAAGAGTCAAATCTCCACCTTGTGAACAGATACAAAGTTAAACAACAACAAGAAGCAAACAAAATTTAACAATCAAAACATGGAATGTTAACATTTAGTAGAGCATCAACTGATGAAAATGCAAACGGAACTATGCGCTCAATAATTCAATAAGAATTATCAACAGAAGAGTCGATCAAGCTAACCTCATGGGGAACATCTTTTGTTTTGTTGACAAGGTTCAAAACCTCAAAAGAACAGCAATAATTTAGCATGCTTTTGAGCACTTGGAGAAAATCTCTATTTCCAAAACAACAATAGTTTAATATGCTTAATGACTTACATGTAAGCAAACTCTCTAATTTCTTGAAGCTTGGAGGACTAGTTCCAGGTAAGCCATTACCATGTACATCGCTGAAACTACATACACAATATCAATTATACATCGAGTTCAAAACTTTGAGCATTTGGAGAGAAATAATTAAAATACAATTCAAGAAAAACATACAAGACAATCATCACTTAACTGATTAATACACAACTCAGATGTTCAATAATTTGATTATATTACAAATTTACTACATGGAACACTTACAATGTAGCTACTTGCAAAAAACCAATAAGCTGACTGTTCTTCAAATTCCAGCAATTACAAATTAAAAATTTACTGATTTTAATCTCTAATATTGCAGAATTTACCTGTTCGGTCCCCTTGTCTAGGATCAGGCCATGATATAGTAGTATGCTGCTGATGCCTGATTAAATCACATTGGCGAATTCTAATTAGTATTGTAAAATTCACGATTAAAGCAAAGTGATTATGTAATGGAAAAGTGATTGCAATGAACCTTTGATTCGAGGAACTTTAGTTCGGTAAACCAGAGATGCTTCTTTCCATTTTCATGATTCATGTCACATCCTGACATAAATGAATCTCCTTTTCAAAAAATAATCTTTCGAAAAATAGAAATTAACAGAGAGGAATTACAGAGAACCAAAAACAGAAAAGTACGATCTTCATGATGTGAAGTGACAGGTTCAATTCAAACTAAGTATGCTAATGTCTTTACGAGAAATGAACAAGTTATAAACCATAATAATGATGAGCTCACCTCTATATCAAGTGATCGATACCTGTTCATCAATGTCTTAACCTAAAAAATAGGAAACAATGAAATGTCAGGCAATCAAAAAGAAAATGTACTCGCTCACCGAAACGAGTATGCTGAAACAAAAAAAAAAAGAAGATTCATTTGTCCAGGTGAGAGAGGCAAAATGCAAGGATTAAAAAGCAACAAAGCAGCAAATGAAAAACAAAAGGGAAAAGGCTGCTGAGTAAAAGGAGAAAATCAGAGCAAAAATGCTGCTACAAACACAGAAAATTAGAGAAATGCTGCTGAACTAAACATAAGAGAGAATAGGCAAAATATAGGGAGATAAGAAAAACGAGTATGCTGAACTAAACATAAGAGAGAATAGGCAAAATAGCAGTAGCAAAAAGTAACAATACACCTGCAGAAAGAGGCAGTATAGAGCAGCTAAGAACCTCAACAATTCAGCAATACAACAGAAGCAATAAGCTACAAAACCAGCAGTAGATCAAAGCAATTCAAACAGCAAAGAAGCAACAGAAAGCAAAGTAAAAACAAAGCAGAATATAGTCTCTAAGGTGATCAGCTGCACACCAAAAACAGAAACACATTTAAACCATAGGTATAACATCTTTTAAGTCATTTTGTTTTTCTTATTCTTTTGTTGCAACATTCAATTTTTATTCACAGAGATTCAATTTTGATTTTGATTTTATTTTATATCCATGAACATGAAGATTCATTTCAGATATTTGATTGTAAATTAGTCACTAAGATGAGTGGATACCCATCTTAGTAAACTGGAAATATGGCAAGTAACTAAAATAAGTACAGAGATGGCTTCTGGTTTTATTTCTCTGTTTCCATGTTTCCTCACTTCTCTTTTTTACTGTTTCATTCTACATTCATCTTCTGTTTTCAAATATGCTGTGATACCATTCTCAGTTTGGTTAAACCGAAGTCTTTAAAATCATACCAAATATAAAGACCTTCACCATATTCAAAATCTCCTAAGGTTAGATAAACTCAATTTCATAAGGACCCATGAACCAGTAAGTAAATGAATCAAAAAATAGTTAAAGCAAAAAACTTAGAGCTGATGTACCATTAAGCTACGACTACCTGTTTCCTCCTTTCTGGAAAGCAAACACAGCCATTAACAAAAATACAGAACAGGAATTAGTACCTTTCAGCTTTTTCTTGTTCCAGCGGGCTGTCTTCGATTAGATTAAACCGGATGGCTCCGCTGCTCGCTTTCTTGGCCTCAACCCATACCCGTGCTAATCGACCGAAAGATTTTGATTCAATCAAATCGATATGTCATCAAGCGCCCATTTCATTATTTCTACTAAATCAAACACTGCAATTTCAAAAACAAAAAATAGCGTGAGTAGATTCCCTACTCTGATACTCATGCTGAAATAAAACCGATTACTTCTCTATTTTCACTGAATCGAATAAACCCATGACATTAAACACCAAAAACTACCTACTGTCCGCAAAGATAATTTTTTCACGAATTGATTGAACCAAATCATAAAATCAACAATTAATAACTCATAAATTCACCTTTGTAATTGCGGTCTTCGGTCCTAGTCTCTCTGAACCGACAGAATCAATGAGTTCAATTGTTAGATTAGAGAAATTATATATTTGCTGTCAGGTTAGTGAAGTAGGGCAACAAAAGGAAAGAAATGGCAAAGAGATGCAGATGGAGAAGGAGATGCAGATGGAAACGTGAATTAGGTTTTTTTTTTTAAATCAAACGTGAATTAGGTTAATTGATTTAGGATTGTGTAAATTAATTAGAGGAATTACATGATGTACTCTATTTTTTAAAATCTTTACTTTTAAAATCTTTACAACAATACCTTAAAAATACTAAAGTTATCACGGGTATGCCTTTTTCAATTTTCCTTTTCCACTTTACTCCTTTCTTGCACCCTCAAGCGTGTCCATCTCATCTCCATTTTTGTTCTTTGCTAACTCTAACTTCTTTTCAATAAAAAAAAAAAAAAACTCTAACTTCTTTTTCTTCTTTGATTATTTTAAAAATAGAAAACAATTCATACTATCAGTTAAAAAGGACTAAAAATTCCAAGAATGTTCTAATTTATAATTTTTTATATTTTATTATTCATCCTTCTTATATAAACACTTCTATTTTTATCCTTATGTATTTATCTTTTACGATGAAACCTTTGTTATTTTATTTTTTTATTCTTTTTATTTAACTTTTTAATATTATTTTTCTCTATAAGAATATCCATATTTGATTATTTATTTTACTTATAATAAAATATACAAAAAAATAAATGGATTTTTTAACTAATTGATTTGAAATAAAATTCAAAATTATTGAAAAACTTAATTCTTATTCTCGTTGATTCGATCGTCATATTTGATGATACTTTTTTCTCATTTATTCTCTCAATTAATAACTTTTTACTATACTAGTATTTTTTTTTATTTGATTGACTAGTGTATTTAGACATGTTCGTAGTCATTGTTTCATTAATATTTTTAAAAAATAAAAGATAAATAAAACTCTATTGATTATTTAACAAGTGCAAAATGTGACTCGAAATGAATAATTACATAATAATTTATCATATGTAATCCTGATTTAATTCTAATCTAAGAAATTAAAACATTCGTTTATTCATTCAAATGAATTTATAAATATCAATTGGTTATAGAAATCAACAAAGACAAAAAAAAATTCATATAAAAATTAACCAGCGAGTAACTAATGAACAGTTAAACTAAAATAAAATCAAATTTATTCCAAACACGACTCTTTTTTCATTTTTTTTAATTTATATCCTATAACTGTTGCTTTTGAAATAATTTATAAGTTTTATCTTTTAGTTTATCTATAAAAAAATACTTATACTAAAATTTTCTTTAAACTATATGCATTCGTATATTCATAATCTCTACAAATCTCAATTTCAAAATATTTTCATTCTAATAATAATACTACTAAAAACAATAAAAATAAAAAATATATGTTTTTAGTGATCAGGTTTTTTAATTACTCTTTTGTTTTAAATTTTTGAATTATTATTTTTTAAATTAAAAAAATTAATTTTTTTAATTTTGAGAAATAATAGATGATTTTTAAAAAATGACTAGAAAATAGAATTTAAAAAATAAAGGCTTAAAGAAGAAGAATATATAATTTAAAAGTAACAAAATTTGCAGTTGCAAAAAATTTAAAAATTATAAAAAAAATTAATATATCAAAATTAGTTGCAATTGTACAAGTATTTTGAGTTTAAATGTTAATAAAATAGGGTCATTCTACGGTACCACCAACTCTTATATACCATTTATAATAGTAGCCGTTCGATGATTTAATAACATATCACAGCCATTAATTTGTTTTACCAGTTACCTGATGTATAGGTTGCTCTTTAGGGAATTTGCTATTGGAAAAAAGATCACTTTGATCCTTCAACTTGACAATGAATATTAAAACGTCAATATCAGCTCTATTTGACACACATTCTACATATTATAGATGATAGATAGAATGTGTCTCGGTCGGTCTGATTATTAAATTAAATCAAACTGAAATGATTAAAATTAAAAAAATTCAATTTGTTTTACCAAATTCTAACTAAAATGAATATAATTCAATAATAACTTTATCAAAAATAAGAGAAAAAAGCAAAAATATTCCAAAATAGACCAAAAACTACTCAAATAGCCAAAACCTTAAATCTTTACATTCATAACCAAATCAGCTAAAAGTTTACATTTACTAGCCCTCCAATTACATAGAGCCATGTGGAAGCATACCACTGCCTATTTTTAAAACAGAAAACACGGTATTTTAAAATGAATAGCCAATGAGTGCACGCCACATCACCAAGCTGATTGTAACAGAAAAAGGAAAAACAATCTTTTAGCTAACAACGTGATTTCTTCTTCTCCAAACTCTCAATTTCTTCCATTTTTGCTCTGTAAAAAAACGATACAAATAGAAAATCAAAATACAGATTTGATACAAGATTTGAAAACTAGATAAAACAGAGGTGCGAATTGTTTGAAGAGATCTGGATCGAACATTACCAGCTTCACAAAAAGGTACAGTTCTCTATTTGTTCTTTTATTTATAAGTATCAAATCTGTATATTGTTATCAAATCTGTTACAATTCGCATCATCTCTGTTTTCAAATCAGTTTTCTAAATGTTATTTTGTTATTAAATCTGTTGTATTTTAGTTTTTTTGTATCAAATCTGTTCTAAGTCAATTTTATGTATCAAAACTGTTCTACATCAGTTACATATATCAAATATGTTTTTTGAATTAAATAGTTTATCAATCAGTATGATGTATAAAATCAAATCAAATCAGTTCTCTATATGAAAATATTTGTAAATAAACTGTTCCAAATCAGTTTTATGTATCAAATATGTTCTTTGAATTAGACAGTTTATAAATAAAATGTGTTTATGTCTCCTTGATGTATTTATGTTGAATCTAGATGGAGTCTCTGCTTGTTATGGTACAACATAGTGGAAGATGGGTAGAGACAAATAGATATGATGAGTTTGAAGTTATTGGACTCATGATACCACAAGATTCAACATATTTAAATCTACTGAAAGTAATATCAGAAGAACTGAAATTTGATTTAGAAAAACAGAAGGTTGAAGTCAAGTATCAAGTCAAAATTCAGTATCCACCATTAAAAATCATAGATGATTCTAGTTTCAAATTTTACTTGGAGATCAAGAAAAAAGAATTGAATTTTACCATGTATCCTCTGTGCATAATGGTGAGCAGTGATACAACTCAGTTACATAAGCAGAGTACAAGTATTTCCACTGGTATATCATATTCCAGCTACAACAACAATTTGCCAAAATATATAATGGACTGGGATACATCTAAGATACATCATGCAGATAGTGTTGATACAATTTCTGAAATAAGACAGTACAGTCAGATTTTGGTAAAAGACACCATGGAAAACATTAATCAGAAAGAAAAAGAAAAGGAAATAGAAGAGGCAAGTCAGCAAACAGTATATGCACCAGTAGAAGATATTGAGTTTACAGTTGGACAATCCTTCAAAGATAAATCTGTTCTTCAAAAATGTTTGCAAGTACATTCACTCAGTCATCATTATCATCAGAAGGTTATAAGATCATCTACTACAAGAATGTTAGTTAGATGTATCAATGTTACATGTGATTGGTATCTGCAAGCATCAAGTAATGGAAATACAAATCAGTTTATAGTTAGAAAACTCAACATGAAGCACACATGTCCAATAGAGAGAAGATTCAGTATTCAGAGACAAGCTACATCATCACACATTGCAGAATCCATCAAATTGAGGTATTTAAATGTAAAATCACAATACACTCCCGTTGACATAAAAAATGATTTGGAAATTTCAAGAGGAATCAAAGTCAACTATATGATGGCATGGAGGTCAAAGGATAAGGCACTCGAAATGATAAGAGGAAACCCTTCTGAGTCATACAAACTTATGCCCATTTTTTTGTATAAACTCTTGACTACAAATCCACAATCTGCAATAGACATTCAGGTGCGACAAATATGTTCTCTAACTCTTTTATGTATCATTTATGTATATCATATCAAATCTGTTCTCTAATTCTTTTATGTATCATTTATGTATATTTAATAAAATATGTTCTATAAATGTTTTTAAATCAACTGTGTGCAGGTGAGATCAGACCAAACTTTTTTGTATGTTTTTATTGCGTTAAAAGCTTCTAATAAAGGGTGGCAACATTGTAAACCGGTAATTGTTGTGGATGGCACATTTTTAAAAGCGGCATATGGCGGCATACTTCTTGTTGCAACAGCCCAAGATGCAGCTGGAAAACTATTTCCTCTTGCATTTTCTGTTGTAGATTCAGAAAATGACGAATCATGGGAATATTTTATCACTCAAATCAGAGCAACATTTGGCACAAGGGAAGGTATCTGCTTTGTATCAGATAGACATCTGAGCATTAAATCAGCTGTACAGAAGGTTTATCCCGAAGCTACACACGAATTATGCATGTTTCACCTTCTTAGCAACTTAAAGACACATTTCAAGAAAAATGCAAAGAAACTCAAAGAACCCTTCTTCGCAGCGGCAAAAGCATATACAAAGAATGAATTTGATTATCACATGAAAGAGTTGGACAAGTTAGATGGAAGAATAAAGCCGTATCTTGAAAGTCTCGGTTATGCAAGATGGTCAAAGTATCACTCCTACACCAACAGATACAAAACAATGACATCCAACCTAGCTGAGTCATTAAATGCAGCAATCTTACATGCAAGAGATCTCCCTATCACAACTCTTCTTATGCACCTACATGACTTTCAACAAGAATACTCATATACGCATAGGAACATTGCCATCAATACAACCACAATATTGACATCATATTATGAAAAAATACTTTCATATAATTATGTCAAATCACTCAAAATCCAGGTATGAATATCTAACTCAATTCTAAATGAAATGAACTGAACTTGGATGACTCTGCCATGTATATTGTTTGTATTACAGTTGTATCTCTTATGTATTTGCTATGTTTCTGCATATTTTCAGGTAAAGCCATCTACAAATCAGATCTACACAGTAATAGACAATGGAGAAAAATATACAGTCAAAATGCAAGAAAGAAAATGCACTTGTAAAAAGTTTGAGATTGATGAACTACCATGCCAACACGCTCTTGCAATACTAAATGAAATGAACTTGGATCCATATCAATACTGTTCAAAGTACTACACCAAAGAAAGCATGTTAGCAACATACGATGAGACTGTTTTTCCAATAGACAAAGATGAGGCATGAATTATACCACAAAGCGTAAAAGACGTAATTGTCCTACCACCACAACATAGAACAAGAACGGGAAGACCCAAGAAGCAAAGATACAAACATAGCTGGGAAAAACCTGGAAAATATGGCAAATGTGGAAAGGCTGGTCATAATCGGAAAACATGCAAAAACATGCCCAAGCCTGTTTGATACGTTTCAGATACATTTTGTGATATCTTTTTGATACGTGTCAGATACATTTATGATATATTTTTGATACATTGCTTTTTTCCTGTTTGATATATTTTGAATACATATCTTATAGCTGTTTGATATAATAGGTCTTTCTCTTTTTTTTAAGATAAATTTTCAAATATATTCAATTTATAATTACATATGCTTACTATGTAATGTAAGTAATATGTACTTATTATCTTTTTATGTATGTAAGATATACATAAAAAATACATTTTCAATATATGTAAAAATTATAAAAATTGAGATATATCTGTGATACATAAAATCTAAAAATGACAAGTAAATAAACACTGATTCTGAAAAGTAAACATTCACATAATACCAAGTATCATTACATCATAGCAATAAAAATCCTACATATTAAAGTTCATAACAATGAAATCCCATATAATAAACCTAAAAACAAAGTATAAAAGTTTGATTTAAACATGTAAAAACATTAATTCAGCTTTCTTGCAACTTTGTTCCTTCCTTTGTAAACATGTTTCTCCTTTCCTATCCTTGGGGGTGACTCTGAAGCACTTGTAATATTGAGGGAATTCTTCCACATTCCATACTTGTAAAATGAAAAGGAGAGACGCTTTCGATGACTTCCAATATCATATTCTTTTGTAAGATCATCCTCTTTACCAAGAGCGATATATTCAGCAAATGAGAAGACGAAGATACCACAGTCACTACATTAAAAGAAACACAGTCAGTTATAATGAATATGAATTACACAATATGAAGTTAAAAGAGAGATACATACTTGAACTTCTGCATTGGCAGATTTTCCTCAATAATCACTTCAAAAGGATCTGCAATCCCTTGACTTGTGTAGAAGGGTGAATGCAAATCACAATGACAATTATCTTTGAACACTCCCAACATGTTAAGGAACAATGGAAGAACAAATGCATAGTTATGCGCAATCACTCTTGCAGACGAGGCACTCAAAATTGACCGTAACGAATTATACATTGTCAACGTCCGAAGCTTAAAATTCAACACTAAAAGTACCCAATGATTGTTGGCTTTCACATGAGCAGGAAGAAAAACATACTCACAGTCTTTCCAAGCAGTATTCGCAAGCATGTGGCGACCCTTAATATACTGCGAGATAATATGATCGCTGTAAATCAAATCTGGATCAAAACTCGCTCCTTGAAACAATTCGGCAAAGGACTGAAGGCGTTGATCGAACAAGCTGTCGCTTGAAGTAAACTTCATTGCCACACTGTTATCGTATTTTGCTTTTTTCCTCAAATAGTAAAAAAGCATAGCCATATGCTTCAATAAGAAAAAAGCAACCAAAGTCAGAAAAATATAAAAATATATATCACAAATGTATAAATTATGTATATATTATGTATAAAGCATTCATCTAATACATAATATATATCTCAATGTACTAAATATTAAAATCTGTATAAACTACGTATAAAATATGCATCATATAACAACATACCTTATTACTTAAGGACGCCCCTCCAAAATCCAGAATGTAAAAAAAGTCTTTCTTGAAGACTTTATCAACTCCAAAATCAAATGGAGGATCAATTGTGTTACCTGGTTCCTTAAAACATCTGCCACTATACCAAATCAATAAGATTATCAATCGACAAATCAATAAAATTTCAAAAAAGTTAATAAAAAATGCTTCAGATTAAACTTACTCTTTAGGTCTCAAAACTTTCAGTTTTTCAGAACTAATCCATTGTTGATATTTCAAAATTTCTGGACACATCAGAATCTCACCAACTGCATTGTCTAATGGACACAGCCTGCTCACAACATAATCGCCTGGAATTTCACTAACATCGGCATTCCCATAGCTAAATTCAGCTAATAGAGGAGACTGAAGTATATCGCTAGCCTTAACCAAGCTATTTGAAGCAGACGGGGTAGCATCCTACAGAAAATATATACAGTTATGATACATATCTGTTATTTTAAAAAATAGACAAATAAAAACTATAAACAAAATACCTGAGCTTTATCCGCACCTACATCACCATCATGTTTATCGCCAGCCTCCTCATTCCCACCATTCGCACCGCTTTGTTTTTCAATAACCTGCCCCTCCCCGCCATTGTCGTCATCCTCATCCTCATCATTAGATTCTTCAGCATCTCCCATATCACCATCCTCATCCTCTGATTTTTCAGCATCTTCATCATCCGCTTCTTCACTATTCTTCTTCTCGCAATCCTTCTTTTCTACACCACTCTTCTCATCAAAAAATTCTTTAAAATCTTCTTGCTGCACCACATCCTTATCCAAAACTACAGTATCCACATCAACATCATCCGCATCAACCGCATCATCCACTTTTTTCTTACCATCCTTCAAATTAACAATGAACTAACAAATCAGTAGTAGATACCAAAATGATACATAAATGATACAATTCAATGATAAAGGACACAGTACTTACAGCTTTATTATTTTCATCATTATTCAAATGATCAGCCTCGTTGACATTATCAGAGCATGTAAACTACAGAATGAATAAACAAAATCAATTGTGAGAAAAATGCTACAAATAAAACAAATACAACTAACATAAACTAGTAAAACACATACCTTAAATTGTTTTTCAACTCCTAAATGTTTCCCAATAACATAAAGAGCATGAAAAAGTGACCCCAGCTCTTTTTTCGTATTATCCTCGAGAACATCTATACGATTCTTCAACAGAGAAAAGTTCTTACGATACCTAGATGATTCCCCTCTTCTAAGTTTCACATAACCAGCTAAAATCTGATCTTCATCACTGGAATCTTCAATATCCTCAATGATCTTCTTCTTACCAGTTTGGAAAAATCCACCAATATTCAGATTGGACTTTTCTTCAGCAGATGGAATCAAATTCTTCAGCTTCAACTGAAAAAAAGCATAGCAGATACACTAAATATACATATAAAAACTGAATAATAAATACAATGTCAAATGACAAAAAACACATAACAGATACATTTAATATACATTAAAGATAAATAGGAAATATAAACAAGAATTAAAATACGCACCTGGTCACGCGTAAGATGATAGAATGACTCATTCAAAAACTTGATAGTAATTTTCATTTTGTCATTACTCCATTTTAACATCCTAGGTACTGAAGGAGCAGTTTCATCAATCCAACAAATTTTGTGTGTCGCAGCGGGACACACTTCATAGAACCAAAGTTGAAGCGCAAGAGGAAAACCATTAAGTCGATAAAACTGCAAGGGCTTTTTTGACGCAAATCTATTCTTCATATCAGCAATCGTGTGGCGATACAACAGCGTACCCCAAGGGAACGAATTATAATCCCCGCTATCAACCATATCTAGCAAAAACTTACTCACATTCTGATACTTGCTCTCATTCGAACACAAAAAACACTCGTACATGTAGATAACTGCCAATTTTACTGCATCCTCATCAGACTTAAAGGCCTTATTCAAAAAAATAAGTCCCAAACCATCTCGCGTCACGGGGCAGTTAGCAAAATACCTTGCGACCAACGTATTTTGAGGTGTAGTATACAAAATGTTGCAATCGCCATGGCAGTTCAGCCCCGTAATTAGAGAAAACTCTTCTATGCTAAACCTCAACCTATAACCAGAAATCTTAAACCATAATTCACTGCCATTCGGATGCTTCAACTCACGCAATAATAGCGAATGTAATAACTGCGGCTGGTTACATAGAGGCTTCAAATTCAAAAACTGGCCAAGAAATGTCTCACCAAAAAGCTTCAACTGTGTATCAGACAATGTATTCTTAATATTGTCAATAATTTGGTGAGTCAAATAAACAGTGACTCTGCAACTATAGTGATCCTCATCAGGTAACAAATAGTCCAGTTCTACAAATATAAAAAGAACAAAAATGTCAATAAAGACAGACACAAACACATGATATATACATAACATAGAAAAATCAACACAACACGTACATTTATGATATTAAAAACAAAAATAGATACATCATATAGACATAACATAGAAAAATCAAACAAGTGATACATTTATAATATTTAAAAACAGAATCACATACATCATATATACATAACCTTAAAATCTAAATACATATTCATAAACCCTAAGACATAAAACTGATAACATAAACATTAATGAAAACTCAGAATACATCATATAGACATAACATAGAAAAATCAAACAAGAGATACATTTATAATATTTAAAAAACAGAATCACATACATCATTTATACATAACCTTAAAACCTAAAATCAAAATACATATTCATAAACCCTAAACCCTAAAACTGATAACATAAACATTAATGAAAACTCAGAAAACGATACATGAAAAGAACACAATAATTAACATCATAGAAGGTAAAAAAAACCTACAACCCTAAAAAACAGAGAAAAAATCAAAATAAACAGAAATTACCTTAACAACCACAGCAGGATCTCTAATAATGACATTTTTTTGTTCCTCCAAATCAACGCGCCTTTTCTTAGAAGCAGCACCATCAACAACCTTACTTTTCAATTTAACATCAACAGCAACACCATCGCTAGCCTGAGCTTCAACTTTCTTAGCCTTCTTCACTATTTTCCTCTTCATTGGAGTTTTTTTTTACAGGAACTTGATTAATATTGACAGAACTAGACCGAGTGATAGCCATTGTCAACTATTTATACAGTTTTCAGATAGCAAAGATAACGTCTAGATTTGAGGAAAATGGGAATAACTGATCAGTCGTGCAATTGATTTGAGAAGAAATCGGGAGTAATGAAGAAGAAATTTGAAATTAATCGGAAGAATAGGGCTTAAAAAACGGAGAAGAGAAGTAGTGGGGAATGGACACTACCGTTTAACATGCAATCTTGGAGCTGCACAAAATAAACCCAGCTGTACACGTGTACGGTAATAAACCTTGGTTAGAAAAAGTAATAAATACAAAAAATGAGTCAGCGAGAGTAATGAAAATTTGGTTAGCAAATGTAATAAATTGGAGAAGTGGCTAATTGAGTAAAAAAACAGCGTGAAGTTAATATAATTGTTATTTTCTCCAAAAATAATTATTTGATTTGTCTAGTTCAATTTATTAAATAATTGAATTTTATTAACATTTATTATTGAAAATAGCCGAAAATATTAAAAATGATGTTAAGTCATCATTAAATTTAAATTTAAGTGTAAATTGATATTTAAGTTATAAAAAATAAGAAATATTTCTTAAAATTTTAAAAATTATAGAAGTGACGTTATATATAAAATTCGATCGGATTGGCTAATTTAAAATTTTCATGCCAAAGATTAAACAAATGTAGTTAAACAAATTTTTTATATGTTTTAATCATAACCAAATAAAATTAACTAAAAACCAAACAAAATTATAATTTTAGCGTAATTGATTAGATAAACTCTAATTCTTAATTATGATTCATTTTAAACCCTTATTTGTTAGGGACCCATAAAAAATTAGGGGTGTGCATCGGTCGGTTCGGTTCCGTTTGAAATGTTCAAAAACCGAATAGAACCGAATTATTTTTTTGAAAAACCGAACCGAACCGAAATTTTTGGATAACCGAACCGAACCGAATATTTCGGTTCGGTTAAAAAATTCGGTTTTGACCTGCTGATATTCATAGATTAAGAGAACTGATAACATTCATAAAACCTGCTCTTTTTTCACAATTAAAACTGCATTTTTATAAACATACACCTTCAAACTACCAAATCCATATACAATAAAACAAATTCAGAAATACTTCAAAGTACAAATGCAGAAATACAAATTCAACAATTTCTAATAGAAATTTCAGAATCAAATCTTCAAAATAGCAATTCTACATCTTCAAAGCAACAGCTACAAATTTCACAGCCTCACACATCATCTGAAATTTCAAAAATAGAAATGCAAATTCAGAAACAGAAATATAATTCTAAAAACAAAAATATTTAACCAGCAGATGAGTAGCAGAAAATGAAAACCATAAAAAGCAGAAAAAATAGCAAAACAAAAACAGAATAAGGGAAAATTAGCAAAATGAAATACAAATAATATAGGTTAGATGAAAAAAAAAGTGTAAAAAATTAATACAAGTCTTAAATTATTTTCAATAAAAAAAAATGAGATGGAAGAGGGATTGACGATTATGAATCCAAATAAAAAAAATTAAATAAAAATCGTACCTTAAAATTGTCTTTCAGATTAGGGATTGACAAAAATTATTATCAATTAAGGGGCTTAATTGCGCCGCTGGCCATCATGGAATAGGAAGAAAAATTGAATGAGAAGCAGGTAGATTTGTGAGATAGGGAAGAAAAATGAATGGGAAGCATGCAGTTGTGGCCTGTGTGAGGAACTGAAAATGGAAATTAGATATTAAGACTATGGCGGCTGTGTTATGTGAGTGAGAGAGGAAAAATGACATTAGATTTTAGGGTTTGTGTTGGACTAAAGTCAACGAGTGAGAGTAAATTACTCAAACGACTACGTTTCACTTAAGGGATAAAATTAGTTATATTAAAATTTCGGAAATTCGGTTTTTTTGGACGGTTTTTCAGTCAAACCGAAATATCCATTTTTTTTATTTAAACCGAACCGAACCAAAAAAACCAAAAAACCGAACCGAATTTTCAAAATCGGTTCTGTTCGAAAATTCGGTTTCGGTCGGTTTTTGCACACCCCTATAAAAGATCATGAAAATTCAACGTCAACTATGACAGCAGGTGATCATCTCCTTAGATATATAATGATCATCAAAATTCAATATCCAAATTATTGCTCAAGAACTCATTATACTTCACCAACTCAGGCTTAACTCGGTTAACAACATCCTATCCCATCTCCTCTAATTCATCAACACAAGTCTCCTTATCAGTCATAGCAGCACTAATATGTCTGAATATTTAACGCTTTCTCCATAGCCAATGAAGAAACAGTTTACTTTACTCAAGGCGTCATCAAACAAACTGAGACAGTTATTAATGGAAGCTTACGATCCAATTTAAGAGTCTTGAAAAAGGAAGACATCTTTGAGATTTCTTGAACTAGGGGAGGAGGAGAATCTTGAAAATGGATTATGTGTCGTTTTTGATTGGGATTGTTGAGAGATGATATGGCGGTGAAACATGAGGTTGGATAGTTAGTTATATATGTTGCAGACGGCTTTGAGTGACTCAGTTGACTTGGGTGGGGAGTCAAACTCGGGTCAGTATTGGATTTGTGAATCGAAAATTAAGGTGGCGAGACATGCAGCAACAATTAGAGTTAAGGTGAGGATGAGTATTATTTGGAGGTCGTGTAATTCTGAAAATCTGATTTTTGGTTTTAAGATTGGAATCTACTACTTTGTCGTAACCTTTAATTAAGGATCTTAATGGATTCCATGGTTATGGTGTTTTGGGTTGATGATGTTAAATTGTTGCAGAGGATAATGGAGAAGAAATGGGTGTTGCCCAAATTTATTGATTCGTCCAATTCTTTGAGATTACGTACATTTAAAAATCCAAAGTAAATTAAGAAACTAGGTAAGATTGAAAGTAAATTAAGGACCAGAAGATATAAGACTTTGTAAACTAATTTGATTTTATACTTGTTATGATGTTAACATTTAAAAATATAATGAGTTAATTGATAATAATTAATACATGATCAAAATTAAGTGATAATTTAATTAAGTTAGTTTTGTATGATATTTGTTAGTATTCTGTTTTAAACAGAAACTGTTAGTTAGTTAGGCATATAACGGCTAGTATAGCTGTTATGTTATACAGCTGTAAATAGTTGACATATGTCACTATATAAATCATGTAACAGTTGCTTTTACATTTAATGAAAATTTCTCAGCTTTCTTCAATCTCTCTCTGTGCTTTCTGATATGGTATCAGAGCTCTAATCTTACTCAAGAACACGCAATCAAAATAATAATCAAATCCGCTGCTACTTACATTGATTCAAGATCAGTTCTTCTTCTTCTTTTCCTTTATTTCAATTGAAATACAATAAGTTCATCTTCTGTTATCTAAAGATCAGATTAATGTTCTTCATCTTCATCTAATTTCTTCATTTCTTGATTTCTAAATAACCCTAAAATTTCAAATGGCTCATTCAGAGTTTGAAAATCCTTCCAGTCATTTCTACTTACATCCAAATGAAAACCCTTCATTGGTGTTAGTTTCTCCAGTATTGAGTGATAAGAATTACCATTCTTGCGCAAGATCCATGAGAATGTGTTTGCTTTCAAAGAATAAGCTGAAATTTGTTGATGGTACTATACCGATTCTATCAAAAACAGATCCAATTTACCCTGTTTGGGAGAGATGTAATACAATGGTGCTTTCTTGGATTCTTCGTTCTTTATCATCTTCTATTGCTCAGAGTTTACTTTGGATTGATTCAGCATTAGAGGTATGGAAAGATTTGTTTGATAGATTTTCTCAAGGAAATGCTGTTAGAATGTCAGATTTACAAGAAGAAATGTATGCTTTTAAACAAAATTCCTTATCAGTTACAGATTATTTTACACACTTAAAGATTTTGTGGGATGAGTATTCAAATCTAAGAGTAGTTCTAGTTTGTTGTTGTAATCCTCAATGTAATTGTGATGAACTTAAGGTTGTTAAGGATCAGCAAGATGTTGATTACATAATTCGTTTTCTGAAGGGTTTAACTGAGTCATATGCTACAGTTAGAACTCAAGTGTTAATGAAAGAACCAATGCCTAAGATCAATAAGGTATTCCCAATGGTTTTACAGCATGAAAGACAGATGGGATTGGATGATTTAGGTAGTCAAATTGTTGAACCTGCATTTTTTGCAACTCATGCAAATTCTTTTTATCAAAAGAAATATCCTAATACTTCTTATGGTAATAAAAAATTTGGAAGACCATCTTTCAATAATTCAGGAGGTTTTAGAACTCAAGGAACACAAGGAGGACAAAGAAGGTTTTATAATTCATCTGGCAATGATAAGCCAATCTGTACTTTTTATGGAAATTCAGGTCATACTATAGAGATATGTTTCAAGAAACATGGATATCCACCTGGGTTTAAGCCAAAGCCTATACCACAGTCTTATGTCAATCAAGTTTGAGAGTTTTTGCATGATAATGATCAAGAATGTTACTATAGTGATCAAGATCAGATGTATCAAACTGGATATACTGATCAAGAACAGATGTATCAAATTTCAAACAATGAAAAAGGTAAAGGAGGGCAAATGGTTGAATCAAAAGAGGAAATACCAATGATGACTCAGGATCAATATAAACAACTCATGGCTATGTTACAGCAAAATGCTACATGAAATTCTCCAAAGATCAATACTATCTCTACAAACTTCACATCTGCTTCAGCAGACTCTGGTATGCATTTTTCTGCTTGTGCTTATAATCAGAAATCTAAACAAAATGTCTGGATTATTGATTCTGGAGCAACAGATCATATTGTTTGTTCTCTAGAATCATTTACAAGTTATAAACCTGTTTTGAATGTGCATGTGACTTTGCCAAATTCACAAAAGGTTGCTGTTACACATATAGGCACAGTTATGTTTAGTTCACAACTTGTGTTATATGATGTGCTTTTTGTCCCAAATTTCTGTTTTAATCTAATCTCAACTAGTAGATTGGATGCACATTATTCTTATTGTTTGATTCTCTATAGAAATATTTGTATAATACAGGATCATGTCAATTGGAAGATGATTGGATTAGCTAGAAAGACTCAAGGACTTTATCAACTTGATAAAACACAATTTGTAGATACTATTAGTTCTAGTTCTGGTTCTGTTGTTTGTTCTGTAAACAAAGATTTTTTGTGGCATAATAGACTAGGACATTTAGCAAATTCCAGATTAAAATGTTTACAATCTACAAATTCATTAATAAAGCTTCCAGTTGACTCACATTGTAAAGTTTGTCATTTAGCAAAGCAAAAGAGAATTACATTTCCATTAAGTACTTCTGTAGTAGATAAATGTTTTGATCTTGTTCATATAGATATTTGGGGACCATCTAGAGTAATTTCTATATATGGACACAGATATTTTTTGACTTTGGTAGATGATAAAAGTAGGTTTACATGGATTTATTTGTTAAAAGCAAAGTCTGAAGCAAGAATGTTAATTCAAAATTTTTGTTCATATGTAGAGACACAATTTTCAGTTAGAATTAAATGCATTAGGTCTGATAATGGGCAAGAATTTAACATGCCAAATTTTTATGAAACAAGAGGCATAATACATCAGACAACTTGTGTTTATACTCCAGAACAAAATTCTGTGGTAGAAAGGAAACATCAGCATGTGTTAAATGTTGCTAGGGCTTTAAAGTTTCAGTCATCTTTACCATTAGTTTTTTGGTCAGATTGTATATCTCATGCAACTTTTTTGATCAATAGGGTTCCATCTCCTGTTATAGATAACAAAACACCTTATGAAGTTTTATTTAAAGTTTTTCCAGATTTTGAAAATTTAAAGGTGTTTTGATGTTTGGCTTATGCATCTACATTAGCACATACTAGACATAAGTTTACTCCTAGAGCTACTGAATGTGTTTTTTTAGGATATCCAACTAATACTAAAGGTTACAGGTTATATAATATTCAAACTAAGCAAATTTTTATTTCAAGAGATGTTAGATTTTATGAAACTTTGTTTCCTTATCAGGATTTATCTAGCTTAACTCAGTCAAGAAGTTCTATAATGGTTTTGCCTAATCATATTGATAATTTTAATGTGGAATATGATATGCCTGTGAATGTTCCAAATGTTAATGTGGATTGTGATATGCCTGTGAATATTCCAAATGTTAATATAGATCATGATGTGCCTGTGAATGTTCCTAATGTTAATGAGTTGGTAGAAACTGTTCTTAATGTTCCTACTGATGTGGTAAGAAATGTAGTAAATCCTATTAGAAGGTCAACTAGACAAACAGTTCAGCCTAATCATTTGAAAGATTATGTGTGTAATGCAGTTAAGCTTAGAACAACTCCTCATATAATTTCCAAGGTTTTTTCCTTAAATAACTTAAACTCTGCACATAGGGTTTTTGCTGTGAATTCTGAAAAAACAGTAGAGCCAAAAACATATAATCAGGCTATTAAAGATTCTTGTTGGCAACAAGCAATGACAAAAGAATTAGATACCTTAGAACAGAATAATACATGGGTTATTACATACTTGCCTGTAGGAAAAACACCAATTGGTTGTAAATGGGTGTTTAAAGTCAAATATAACAGTGATGGTACTATAGAAAGATATAAGGCAAGGTTAGTAGCAAAGGGTTATACCCAGCAAAATGGAGTGGATTACACAGACACCTTCTCACCAGTTGCAAAGATGACAACAATCAGAGTTTTGTTAGCTGTAGCAGCTGCACAAAACTGGATTTTACAGCAGCTTGACATCAACAATGCTTTCCTACATGGAGATCTACATGAGGAAGTATACATGGAAATACCACAAGGTTTGTCCTGTTCCAAGTCTAATCAAGTTTGTAAACTGACAAAATCTTTATATGGATTGAAACAGGCTAGTAGACAATGGAACAAAAAGTTGACAGATGCATTATTATCTCAAGGATATACTCAAGCTACTTCAGACTGTTCTTTGTTCGTTAAGAAGCAGGATAAATCATTTACAGCACTATTAGTGTATGTAGATGATGTTATAATAGCAGGCAATGATGAAGCACAAATACAGTATATAAAGAGTTATCTTGATACAACTTTCAAGATAAAGGATTTGGGATCATTAAAAAATTTTCTGGGATTAGAAATAGCTAGATCACAGAAAGGGATAAATGTCTGTCAAAGAAAATACACAATGGATTTATTACAAGAAACAAGTTACATAGGCTCTAAGCCAACTACTACTCCTATGACAGCATTAACAAGATTGCTGAAAGAAGATGGTTCTGCTCTTTATCCAGATGTTACAGCATATAGGAGGTTAGTAGGGAAGCTAATCTATTTACGCAGCACTAGACCAGACATCTCTTTCCCTGTGCAGCAGCTTTCTCAGTTCTTAGACTGCCCAACTGAAGATCATTATGCTGCCATTTCCAGAATATTAAGATACCTCAAGAAAGCTCCAGGACAAGGTTTATTTTTTACTGCAAACAATAAACTCATATTGCAGGCATTTTCTGATTCTGACTGGGCAACATGCACAGACACAAGGAGATCAATATCAGGTTTCTGTGTATTTCTTGGAGAAGCATTAGTATCCTGGAAAACAAAAAAGCAGGTCACAGTCTCAAAATCAAGTGCTGAAGCAGAGTATAGAGCCTTGACTAACACTACATGTGAAATACAGTGGTTAGCATACCTTCTGGATGATTTACAGATTGAAAAATCAACTCCAGCCAAAGTCTATTGTGACAACCAATCTACTTGCCATATAGCACACAATCCTATCTTCCATGAAAGGACTAAACACATTGACATAGACTGTCACATAGTAAGGCAAAAGCTTCAGTCTGGACTTATTCATTTGTTTCCTGTTTCTGGTGATCAACAGAATGCAGACTTTTTCACAAAGCCATTACCACCTTCTTCTTTTCAGAATCTGCTTTCCAAGATGGGTATACATGACATATATGAGGGGGGTAATACAGGATCAAAATTAAGTGATAATTAATTAAGTTAGTTTTGTATGATATTTGTTAGTATTCTGTTTTAAACAGAAACTGTTAGTTAGTTAGGCATATAACGGCTAGTAGAGCTGTTATGTTATACAGCTGTAAATAGTTGACATATGTCATTATATAAATCATGTAACTGTTGCTTTTACATTTAATGAAAATTTCTCAGCTTTTTTCAATCTCTCTCTGTGCTTTCTGATAATAATGTCCAGTTTATAACTTGAAATCACCGGTCAAAATTTTGAAGTGGTATAGAAGTTTGAGTGGTAGAGTAGAACTAGCCAATAAAATAATACCATTGATCAAATTTGTTTATATGCTCAAAAAGTGGACACCACATGATTACTTTGACTTTAAAAGACGTATAATTGCAAATGTTAGATGTCTAATACTCCATATAAGTGCATCATGACTAATGCTGAAGTATAAAGGCTTAATTACTTAAAAACCACCCACCTTATACTTTTTTTTCGTTTATACCCTGACCTAGGAAAAAATTCATTTATACCCTGACGTATGTATTTATGTTTCACCTCTACCCGAAACACTAAATTAACCTCTTTTCATTAAGAAAAAAGTTTAAAATAGTTCTTCATTTTTAACCTATGCTAATTAGAGATTAATTAGAAATGAATTTTTCTCTAAGTGAAGGACTATTTTAAACTTTTTTTTAAATGAAAAGAGGTTAATTTAGTGCCTCGGGGTAGGGGTGAAACATAAACACATACGTCAGGGTATAAATGAACTTTTTCCTAAGTCAGGGTATAAACGAAAAAAAAGTTCAAGTTGGGTGGTTTTTAAGTAATTAAGCCAAGTATAAAAGATAGTAAGTGATGTTTAAAACGTATATATGTCAAAAGCCCTATTAATTGTAGGCCCACATGGGCTTTTGGTCCATTTCATTCCGAAGAATATAACTCACAAAAATAATATTGTTATAAATTTGATGATAATATAGATAATATTTATGGAATAAATTAGTTAGGTAATTAAAGAGCACTAATAATAATACAATAAAGAGCAAATATTTGAGAGAATTAAACTTTTATTATGACTATTTTTACTTGTGAAATTTACATGGAGTGGAACCTATTTATAGGCAATTTCACCCACCATGTAATTAATGTATTTACATGCATGTCAAATATGGAGGGTTGAATTTTTTATCCAAATTAGATAGGTAACTTTGAAATTTGTCATCCATAATTTTCACATGCTATTCATAACACTCCCCTTGGATGACAAAATGTGTATTTCTAAATTACGCTATATCTTACTGGCTCATTAAAAACCTCACTAAAGAAAAATCCAATGGATGTCAACACCCCCTCATTGCAACATAGATAAACCTTCACGTATTTCGCTGATGACGCATTCCAATATTATGAACATGTTTTCTAAATATTGCTGTAGGGAGTGTCTTGGTGAAGAGATCAGATGAATTGTCATTTGATTGAACATACTGGATGTCAATTTCTTAATTCTTTATGAGTTCTTGAGTGTATGAAAAGAATCTTGGAGGTATATGTTTGGTTCTATCACTCTTGATGTACCCTTCCTTGATTTGTGCTATACATGCAACATTATCTTCATATAAGACAGTTGGACTTTTATGGGTTGGAAGACCACAAGATTTTTGAATGTGTTGTGTTATTGACCTGAGCCACACACATTCCTTACTTGCTTCATGTAATGCAATAAGTTCAGCATGATTTGAGGAAGTGGCTACAATTGTTTGTTTTTGTGATCGCGAAGAAATTGAAGTACATCCACTTGTAAAACATATCCAGTTTGAGACATAACCTTATGAGGATCAGACAAATAACCTGCATTTGCATAACCAATCAATTCTAATTTTGAATCGTTAGAATAAAATAAACCAAGATCAGTGCTTCCACGAAAATAACGAAATATATGTTTGATTCTGTTCCAGTGTCTTTTCATAGGAGCTCTGCTAATAAATTTACCGAAAAGGATATGTCAGGAAGAGTGCAATTAGCAAGATACATAAGTGCTCCGATTGCACTGAGATATGGTATTTCAGGACCAAGAATATCATCACTTTATTCACAAGGAAAAAATGGATCAGTTTCAACATTTAGCGATCGAACAACCATAGGATTACTTAAAGGATTTGTTTTATCCATACCAAAACGTCTTAAGATCTTTTCTATATAATTTGACCGATGCACTAATACGTCATTGTGCATATGCTCAATTTGTAAACCAAAAGAATATTTGGTTTTTTCAAGATCATTCATTTCAAATTCTTCCTTTAAGTGCACACTTGCTTCATTGATCTCACTGTTTGTTCCAATAATATTTAAATCGTCAACATAGACAGCTATAATCACAAATCCGGATGTTAGTTTCTTAATAAAAACACATGGGCAAATAAGGTTATTCACATAGCCTTTATTTATCAAATAATCGCTTAAATGATTACACCACATGCACCCTGATTGTTTTAACCCATGCAAAGATCTTTGTAATTTGATTGAATACATTTCTTTGGATTTTCTATTTAATGCCTCAGGCATTTTAAATCCTTCAGGGACCTTAATGTAAATATCGCTATCTAGCGATCCATACAAGTATGCTGTTACAACATCCATGAGACGCATTTCTAATTTCTCAGAAACTATAAGACTGATTAAATATCAAAATGCAATTGCATCCATGACAGGAGAATACGTTTCATCATAATCAATTCCAGGTCTTTGAGAAAAGCCTTGAGCAACAAGTCTAGCTTTATATCTTGTGATTTCATTTTTCTCATTTCGTTTTCGTATGAAGACCCATTTGTAACCTACCGGGTTCACATATTTAGGTGTGAGGACAACAAGTCCAAACACACTTCTCTTGTTAAGAGAATCTTATTCATCTTGCACATCATCTTTCCATTTATCCCAATCATGTCTATTTTGACATTCAATGACCGATCTAGGTTCGGGATCCTCATTTTCATTTATGATATCACATGTAACAACGTAAGAGAAATTTCATCAATATTTTCCATTGTGTCTCATTTCCACACAATCTTTGTATTATTGTAATTAATTGAGATTTTTTTGTTATTCTCATTTGTGTCCTCTTCTAGGTAATGCCTTGGTTAATCTCATTCGTATCCTCTTCTGGAGCATTTTCTATGTCTTGTGTTTCTTCTGGAACACTTTTCTCTTCGTTGGCATGATCGAGATTTTTGCTCCCTTTCTTTTTTGAGGATTTTTGTTCTTTAAACCGATCGGTCTTCCACGCTTCAGGCGTGTCTTTGATTCATGAGCGATTTTATTTTCAGAATTCTCTTTTGGAATTTCAACTATAGCAGGAGCATTAGCTGCTGGTATATATGACTTAGTCACCCACCATGTAATTAATGCATTTACATGCATGTCAAATATGGAGGGTTGAATTTTTTTACCCAAATTAGAAAGGTAACTTTGGAATTTGTCATCCATAATTTTCACATACTATTCATAACACTCCCCTTGGATGAAAATTTGTGTATTTCTAAATTACGCTATATCGTACTGCCTCATTAAAAACCTTACTAAAGAAAAATCCAATGGGATAAAAACTTTAGTTAGGGAAAAAGAGTGCAGTGCGTAATTTCTCCCCCTCATTGCAACATAGATAATCCTTCATGTATTTCGCAGATGGCGCATTCCAATATTATGAACATGTTTTCTAAATATTGTTGTTGGGAGTGCCTTGGTGAAGAGATCAGATGAATTGTCATTTGATTGAACATACTGAATGTCAATTTCTTGATTCTTTATGAGTTCTTGAGTGTATGAAAAGAATCTTGGAGGTATATGTTTGGTTTTGTCACTCTTGACGTACCCTTCCTTGATTTGTGCTATACATGCAACATTATCTTCATATAAAATAGTTGGACTTTTATGGGTTGGAAGACCACAAATTATTTGAATGTGTTACGTTATTGATCTGAGCCACACACATTCCTTACTTGCTTCATGTAATGCAATAAATTCATCATGATTTGAGGAAGTGGCTACAATTGTTTATTTTTATGATCGCCAAGAAATTGCGATACCTGTACTTGTAAATACATATCCAGTTTGAGACCTAACCTTATGAGGATCAGACAAATAATCTGCATCTGCATAACCAATCAATTCTAATTTTGAATCGTTAGAATAAAATAAAGGCCTAATTACTTAAAAACATCACACCTTAATTTTTTTTCTTTTATACCCCGACCTAGAAAAAGTTTTAGTTGTACCCTATTTTGGATTTTTCATTTTCACCTCTACCCCGAAATACTAAATTGATATTTTTCCATCTGACAAAAGGTTAAAATAGCCCTTCATTATTAGTTTATATTCGAATTAAACGTTAATGTTATTAATTATACAAAAACACCATCTTCTTTAAAAAAATCAACTAATAATAATAATTTAATTTGTATTAATTATTAATAATTTTTTTAAAAGCAAAAACTGTAAAAAAATTAATAATTACGTAAACAAAATATATTATACTTACGTAAACAAACTCTAAACCAAAAAAATCACAACTATCGTCGCCCATATTTTTCTTGACACCGAGACTTCTCCAACCACCATCATCATCACACAACCCTCTCTTCTTAACCATCAAATCCAAAAAGAAGTTCTTCCCTGTGCATAAATGACATTCACATAAACAACATTCTTCCTCCTAGCGTTCTCAGTAAAGTCATAACATCTCTAATCAACTTCCGTCGCTACTACCATCATTTTCCGTCTTTCCCACCGCCCTCATCCGCAGCCAGCCACCAACGACAACCAAAAACCTTTATAATTTAAACATATTACATTTACTTTCAAACTTTAGATCGGCGGTTTTAACATTTGTTATAGATTTGAACAAGAAATTGGTGTATGTAGCAAAGGTGGCGGCAGGATGATAAGTTGCAGCGACAACCATGGTGTCATGGTATGGCTGAAACACCAACAGTTTCAGTTAAAACCATCATTTCCACCTTTAACCATTCTACATCTATACCTCGAGTTACTTCTGTTTTAATTCATGATCTGTTCTTTCCTTCCAAGGAAGAAGAAGAGATCCTCCTCCACAAAAATCAATTTTTTTTTAATTTTAATGACAGGTTCTTAAACCGAAGAAGTATGGTGGTAGATCGGAGTTTTTTTAAATAATTTTATTTTTTTAATAAATGTTTTAAAAATAATTAATCATTAGGACTTATTTAAATATTTTTAAAGTTGAAGGATTTATTTGTACTTTTCCAAAGAAAAAACATGGTATAACCCTTCTATTTGTTGTTATTAACATTTTTAACCTTAAATTATTTAAAATGTCAATTGTACCCTTAGTGGGGGTAGAGGTGAAAACGAAAAATCTGAAATAGGGTACAATTAAATTTTTTCCTAGGTCGGAGTATAAACGAAAAAAAAAGTTCAAGGTGGGGTGTTTTTAAGTAATTAGGCCTAAAATAAACCAAGATCAATGCTTCCACGAAGATAACAAAATATATGTTTACTTCCGTTCCAGTGTCTTTTCGTAGGAGCTGAACTGAATCCTGCTAATAAATTTACCGAAAAGGATATGTCAGGACGAGTGCAATTAGCAAGATACATAAGTGCTCCGATTGCACTGAGATATGGTACTTCAGGACCAAGAATATCTTCATTTTCTTCACGAGGACGAAATGGATCAGTTTCAACAATTAATGATCGAACAACCATAGGAATACTTAAAGGATTTGCTTTATCCATACCAAAACGTTTTAAGTATTTTCTATATAATTTGACTGATGCACTGATACACCATTGTGCATATGTTCAATTTATAAACCAAGACAATATTTGGTTTTTCCAAGATCTTTCATTTCAAATTCTTCCTTTAAGTACACTTGCTTCATTGATCTCACTGTCTGTTCCAATAATATTTAAATCGTCAACATAGACAGCTATAATCACAAATTCGGATGTTTTTTTCTTAATAAAAACACATGGGCAAATAAGGTTATTCACATAGCCTTTATTTATCAAATAATCGCTTAAACGATTCTCATGCACCCTGATTGTTTTAACCCATACAAAGATCTTTGTAATTTGATTGAATACATTTCTTTGGGTTTTCTATTTAATGCTTCAGACATTTTAAATCCTTCAGGGACCTTAATGTAAATATTGCTATCTAGCGATCCATACAAGTACGTTGTTACAACATCCATGAGACGCATTTCTAATTTCTCAGAAACTGCAAGACTGATTAAATATCAAAATGTAATTGCATCCATGACAGGAGAATACGTTTCATCATAATCAATTTCAGGTCTTTGAGAAAATCCTTGAGCAATAAGTCTAGCTTTATATCTTGTGATTTCATTTTTCTCATTTCGTTTTCGTATGAAGACCCATTTGTAACCTACCGGGTTCACATCTTTAGGTGTGAAGACAACAGGTCCAAACACACTTCTCTTGATAAGTGAATCTAATTCAGCTTGCACTGCGTCTTTCTATTTATCCCAATCATGTCTATTTTTACATTCAATGACCGATCTCGGTTCGGGATCCTCATTTTCATTTATTATATCACATGCAACAGCGTAAGAGAAAATTTCATCAATATTTTCCATTGTGTCTCATTTCCACACAATCTTTGTATTATTGTAATTAATTGAGATTTTTTTGTTATTCTCATTTGTGTCCTCTTCTGGGGTAATGCCTTGGTTAATCTCATTCGTATCCTCTTCTGTGGCATTTTCTTTGTCTTGTGTTTTTTCTGGAACACTTTTCTCTTTGTTGGCATGATCGAGATTTTCTGCTCCCTTTCTTTTTCGAGGATTTTTGTTCTTTGAACCGATCGGTCTTCCACGCTTCAGGCGTGTTTTTGATTCATGAGCGACTTTATTTTCAGAATTCTCTTTTGGAATTTCAACTCTAGCAGGAGCATTAGCTGCTGGTGTATATGACTTAGTCACTCTTTTCGTATCTGTAAATGCATCAGGCAATTGATTTGAAATAACTTGAAAATGCACAATCTTTTGAACTTCTGTTTCGTATTGTTTTGTGCAAGGATCAAGATGCAATAATGAAGGTTCACACCATGCAATGTTTTTATTTGACTGTTTATTTTCTCCCCCTAGTGGTGGGAATTCCTCTTCATTAAAATGACAATCAGCAAAACGTGCTGTAAAAACATCACATGTTGAAGGTTCAAGATACCTGATTATGGATGCGGACACATAACCAATGTATATTCCCAACCTTCTTTGAGGACCCATTTTTATGCGTTGTGGTGGTGCAATTGGCACGTATACAGCACAACCAAAAACCCTAAGATTAGCAATATTTGTTTCTTGACCAAATGCTAATTGTAATGGGGAGTATTTGTGATATGCAATAGGTTTAACTCGAATTAATTAGGGGTGTGCATGGATCTTGGAGATCTCCAAACCCGGACCGAAAACCGAACCAAAAATATCCAGAACCGAAAAATATTCGTCGACCATTGACTTTCCCCGAACCGAACCGAATCAAAAATTTAATTGGTACGGTTCTAGATCTTAGGTAAATCTCCGTACCGAGAACCGTACCGAATCGTTCCGAACCGAAGAACCGAATCTATAACCGAAGAACCGATAGTTTATATATAAATTTAATTTATTACATTCATATTATATTATTATTAATAAATTCTGAAAATTAATTTATAATTATAAAAGATATATGGTAAAATTATTCTATCTATATACATTATCATTATTCATTTATATGTAAATGAAATTATATGTTTTAATTGTATCATCTAATGTTAATTGTTTATTCCAATTAAAGTTATATAATTATTAAATTCTAATAAATTAATCAATAAAATATAAAATAAGTTATTTGTATATTTATATTTATAACTCTTTCTATTTTGGCCAAACTAGATAGTTTTGGCCTTAATAAAAAATATCAGTTTATTGAAATAAATTGCAATACACTCTCTAATAATTAATATACATACTGAATAGAAAATTTATTATTCATTAAAATTATTAATTTATTAAATTTATGAAGTAAAATTATAAAAAGTATAAAAGTATTACATTTCATAAAATTTATATTTATGGATATAACATCAATATTATATTATAATCATGAAATAGGGATTAAGTGGAACAACATTGACTGGGTGATAGAGCCGTGGCCTTGAGAAATGATTTGATTCATACGAACTTCCTGATTTAAATATTTTTGAATAGCTATAAATAAAGAAGAGCTACAGTCGAAAAATAATTAAATACACTAAACAATCACTAAAATGTATTCATTTATTTGTATTGTTCTCCCGCCAATTTTGTTGGGTTTTATGGGTTCATAACGCAGCGGAATTTCAAAAATTTATCTAAAAACCCAAACCAAGATCCATGTAATTCGAATTAACAGAATAATTACTTACTTGTATATCGAATTCAACAGCAATGTAGGAAGGAAGGAGGTGGTTCACTTTGGTGATACCTGGCCTCGGATCAGAAACGCCTCCAAAAGAATGCGTCCTCTACGAGTATCCACACGAACAGACCTTAGCCAAAACTAGTGCTTGTGTGCTAGCACTATTGCTTCACAAGCAATTTCGAATTTTAGTGATTTAGTGAATAATGAATTTCGTGATTCTCAAACCAACTGCTTAATGAGTATTTATAGTGATAAATAACACTAGGGTTTGAGGCAAATTCGAATTTCAATCTCATTGCAATTCTACAAGTTTATGTTTATCAAAAACTCTTTTTTGATAATTATCCATATATATATTAATTACTATATTTATTATTTTCCAAAAAATAATAAATTAAGGAAAACACTTATCCTTAAATTTCGAATTAATATATATATTTATTAATATATATATATATTACGAATTATATATATATATAAATAATTAATCACTTAATCACATTGGGCTTGTACAACCCATAACTGTTTTGGGCCTGTTCTTAGTGTGCGACCCTGTAGGTTCATATAACGTTGGCAGTAGGCTCGAAATCCCTATTTCAGCCCACAAGTCATAAGTGGCCTCTAGCAAGACATTATGACTACCCAAGTTATATGAATATCGATAATCCGATTTAACCATTTACAATAATATTTTAATCCCTTTGTCTCTCGATATCCAGATTGAATATAAGGCATAGTTATGTCATCCTTATAACATTCAATCATTAGTTTCTTGACTCTAAGTAGACTGAAAATGATAACTTCTTATCAATTAGCATGGCCATGCATTTTCTTCAGTCTATCTTCTTCAAGGGGCCCATAGATATCTTACTCAAATAAATGAGGGACAAATTCCTTCTCAGTCACTCACATTTCTCACATAGTTACTTTCATATCCAATGACAATCTATTCCATTATCTTGTTAAAGATAATGTAAGACTGTATCAAAATATGAAATAGCTATGTAGAAATCCATGATGATTTCTAGGTCAAAGGATTATACTAATAGAACTGTAATGAGAATTACTTATGACAGTGATCTATGTAGTATTCTCACAGTGGGTCATCCGGTGCCTTATTTCTCAAATAGCACCTATGATTTGACTTAATATCTCATATACATGATTAGTAAAACATAATCATCAGTCAACATCATACTAGTCTCAATGTTGTATTAAGACCAGGGATAGATGGTATATAATTCTTTTATTAAACCTAAGGGTTCTACTATCAAGTCACATACTTGATGACCTTAGAAAGAATTAACCATTCAAGTATTTTAATCATTAATATAAAATGATAAAAACTGCCAATCAATAAATAATAAAATGATAAAGTCAAAACATGGTCAAACATGATTGACCTAGTGCATATCACTAACAAATTTGACAAAAAAAATCTTTATTTTAACATCATAATAAAATAAATATAAATAAAATTTTAGCATATGTATATAATCAGTGAGTAATAAATTAATTTATTCACTATATATATATTCTATTAAAAAAATCTCTAATAACGACCAATACTTTTATAGAATATATTTTAAATTTTATTACTTACTAAATAATAAAATTATTAATTATCTAATATGTGACTTCTTTTTAAGGCTAATAATCACCCACAGCCCCTAACTTTAGGGGTACCTTACGACAAACCCCCTGATAAAAAAAAAAACGATCAGTAAACCCCCTAATCTTTTGTGACGGCGCTCGCTAAACCCCTTTTGGACGAAAATATCCCTGACGCTGTTTTTTTTCTCAACTGACTTTCTTTTAAAAAAAAATAAATAAATAGTGGCGCCACGTCAGCTGCCACATCACCAAACTATCCTAAAAAATTAAAACACCTAAAATACCTCTAAAACACCCAACCCAATCAAATCTAACCCAATGACATTCAACCAAACCACTTCACCCTAACCGCCACCACCACCCCACCGCTCTCCGGCCACCACCACCGACCGCCGCCATGGACGAAATTTTTTTCCGGCCGGTCTATTTTTCGTGGAAGAACAGATCCGGTCTGTTCTTCCACGAAGAACAGACCCAGATGGGTCTGTTCTTCGTGGAAGAACAGCCCCGATGTTCTTCCACGATGACCGGGAAATTTTCCGGTCCGGCGGTGGTTGCGGTGGTTGGGTGGTGTTGGCGGTTGGGTTGGTTAATTAAATGGTTTAAAATGGGTTGATTTGTTTAATTTTTGTCTTTTCTAAATTAAATTAGGTAATTTTAGATGTTTAGAGTTTTTAAGGTATTTTGCTGACGTGGCAGCTGACGTGGCGCCATCAGTTTTTTTTATAAAGAATAACAGTTGACTGAAAAAGACGGCGCCAGGGGTATTTTCGTCATATTTGGGGCTTAGGGGGTTTAGCGAGTGCCGTCACAAAGATCAGGGGGTTTACTGATCGTTTTTTTATCAGGGGGTTTGTCGTAAGGTACCCCTAAAGTCAGGGGCCGTGGGTGATTATTAGCCTCTTTTTAATAATTTAAAAAGTTTGAATTTTATTGGTTTGTACAAATGTGTTTCTATTTTGAAAATACTCTTTTATTCAAAGACGAAGTATTTGCTCGTTAGGATTGTATTTTAACAAAACCATTGTACGTCTTTTTCACTCAGTGTAAGCATTTGAACTAAGAAAAGATATAGAAGTATATAAGTTCGTATCTTGGTTATATTTTTTAAAGTTTTTATTTTTTTTAAATATTTTTTTTTGATATTTTATAAAATCAATAACAGTAGAATAAATTTGTAGGTACAAAACTAAAAAAAAGGTATGAAGAGCTAAAATTATATGATAAAAATGTTTGATCTCATGTTATAAATAAAAAAAACCGTGGTTCTAGAGATATCCGTACCGAACCGTTAGAACCGAATTCCCGTACCGAACCGTACCAAAAAATAAAATCTCTGAACCGAACCGAACCGATTTATGGTACGGTTCCGGAGATGTCATTTTAGAGATCCCCGGCTTTTGGTACGGTTCTAGAGATTTAGCAATCCCAGGATTCCCCCGAACCGTGCACACCCCTAGAATTAATGATGCATCATGTAATATAGCATGTACCCATATAGATATAGGTAGTTTAGTTCTCATCATTAATGGTCTAGAAATAAGATGAAGACGCTTAATTAGAGACTCAGCTAAATCATTTTAGGTATGTACGTGTGCAACGGGATGCTCAACTGTGATTCCAACAGACATGCAATAATCATTAAATGTTTGAGATGTGAATTCACCAGCATTATCAAGTCTTACCCTTTTAATTGTATAGTCAGGGAATTGAACATGCAATTTAATGATTTGGGAAAGAAATCTTGCAAATGCAACATTACGAGTTGATAATAAAAAAACATGTGACCATCTGCTAGATGCGTCAATCAATACCATAAAGTATCTGAATGGTCCGCATGGTGGGTGAATTGGCCTACATATATCACATTGAATTCATCCGAGAAATAAAGGCGATTCATTTTCAATTTTAGCCAGTGAAGGTCTCACAATTAATTTTCCAATAGAACAAGCTGTACATGGCATATTACTTGGGGAATTTTTTCACCTTTTAGTGGATGTCCTTGTGCACTGTCAATTATTCTTCGCATCATTATTGATCCTGGATGAGCCAATCTTTCATGCCATAGTATTGAAGCATCGCAATACTTTTTCTTTTAAGCCATATGTGACTCGACCACATTTATATATGTATAATATAGACCAGAAGAAAATGTGGGTAATTTTCAATTACATGTTTCTTACCTGAAACATCTGTTGCAATATGAAGATATTCCATATTATCATAATTTTCTGTTTCAATATAAAATTTATTCAGACGAATATCTTTAAAACTTAACAAGTTTCTTTGAGACTTGGGAGAAAATAATGCTTCATTAGTGGTAAGTATAGTTCCCCCTTGTATAGAATAGTAGCTCTCCCGGAGCCTTTAATTAATTTTACCTTACCAGATACTGTACTGACATTTGCCTGATATCTTTTAAGATTTGAAAAATATTTTTGGTGTTTGTGTATAGTGTGGGTTGTCGCACTATCCACAAGACATATGTCTTCATTACTGAACTTGGACGAAACAACATGCTGAGAATCCATATGCTTCTTAATTCAAATAAAGAAAAATTCATTATAATAAATTATAGAATAACACAACAATACATAAGTAAATAATAAAAACATTACAATACATGCTGTATTAGTTTTTATTATTATTGTTCTCAAGAAAATCAGAAACATCTAAATGTATCATGTCTACAGAGTCATTATGCATTAGAATGTGGTCAAAATCATCATCAGAAACAAAATTTGTTTATATATTCTTTCTACTTTTATTAACGGAAGCTTGGTAAAGCTCAACAAGATGTTTGGGCCTACGAGAGGTACGCGACCAATGCCCAGTCATGCCACATCGATAACATTTACTATCGACATTTTCACTTGATGTTTGTATTGTCCAATGTTCATGTTCTCTTGTTTCTCCTCCTTCTTATCACAATTCTGGTGGCGATTCTTATGCTAAAGGAGTTATTATAACCGACATGGTTATAATTATTTACACCTCGACCATAACCATGACTACAACCACGACCATGATGATCTATATGCGCTCGCATTTACTTCAGGAAATAAAACAGAACCAGTGGGTCGTGCCGCATGATTTTTCTTTAACAACTCGTTATTCTGCTCAGCCACTAGAAGGCAAGAAATTAGCTTTGAATATTTCTTAAAGCCTTTCTCACGATACTGCTGCTGGAGTACCACATTAGATGCATGAAAAGTGGAGACTGTTTTTTTTCTAATAAATCTTCATCAATAATTGTTTCTCCATACAGTTTTAGCTTTGAGCTGATTCAGAATATTGCAGAATTGTATTCACTAACACTTTTAAAATCCTGCAATCTTAAATACATCCATTCATAACGAGCTTTTGGAAGAATTATAGTCTTCTGGTGGTCGAAGCGTTCTTTTAAACTTTTCCAGAGAACAAGTGGATTATCTATTTTTGTCATAAAAAACCCTAAAATAGTTACTGCCCCGAAATTACTCTTTGCCTAGATGAGCTTGAAACACTTTGATTGTGTGTTTTTTGGATTCCTTGTTCAATTTTATGCGGTTTTGACTACTTTTGCATGAAAATTCGGAGTTAAAACGAGCGAGAACGAAGAAAAACAAAAATCCTAAAACTGCTGCTGATGAACCGCCGCCACAACAAACCGGTGGCGCCGCCATGCCATCCTGCCAGCACTGGCACTTCAAGTTGGTGTTGTGCTCCTCCTTCGCCAGCTCTCCATATTCGCTCCCAGATCCTTCCAAACGCGATCCAAACTTCAAAACGTGTTTTCGGGCTCATTAGGACTCCAAATTAGGTCTAGTTTGTGTTAGTGATATGCACTAGGTCAATCATGTTTGACCATGTTTTGACTTTATCATTTTTATTATTTATTGATTGGCAGTTTTTATTATTTTATATTAATGATTAAAATACTTGAATGGTTAATTCTTTCTAAGGTCATCAAGTATGTGATTGATAGTAGAACCCTTAGGTTTAATAAAAGAATTATATACCATCTATCCCTAGTCTTAATACAACATTGAGACTAGTATGATGTTGACTGATGATTATGTTTTACTAATCATGTATATGAGATATTAAGTCAAATCATAGGTGCTATTTGAGAAATAAGGCACTGGATGACCCACTGTGAGAATACTATATAGATCACTGTCATAAGTAATTCTCATTACAGTTCTATTATTATAATCCTTTGACCTTGAAATCATCATGGATTTCTACATAGCTATTTCATATTTTAATACAGTCTTACATTATCTTTAACAGGATAATGGAATAGATTGTCATTGGATATGAAAGTAACTATGTGAGAAATGTGAGTGACTGAGAAGAAATTTGTCCCTCATTTATTTGAGTAAGATATCTATGGGCCCCTTGAAGAAGATAGACTGAAGAAAATGCATGGCCATGCTAATTGATAAGAAGTTATCATTTTCAGTCTACTTAGAGTCAAGAAACTAATGATTGAATATTATAAGGATGACATAACTATGCCTTATATTCATTCTAGATATCCAGAGACAAAGGGATTAAAATATTATTGTAAATGGTTAAATCGGATTATCGATATTCATATAACTTGGGTAGTCATAATGTCTTGCTAGAGACCACTTATGACTTGTGGGCTGAAATAGGGATTTCGAGCCTACTGCCAACGTTATATGAACCTACAGGGTCGCACACTAAGGACAGGCCCAAAACAGTTATGGGTTGTACAAGCCCAATGTGATTAAGTGATTAATTATATATATATATATATATATATATATTTATAATTCGTAATATATATATTAATAAATATATATTAATTCGAAATTTAAGGATAAGTGTTTTCCTTAATTTATTATTTTTGGAAGATAATAAATATAGTAATTAATATATATGGATAATTATCATAAAGGAGTTTTTGATAAACATAAACTTGTAGAATTGCAATGAGATTGAAATTCGAATTTGTCTCAAACCCTAGTGTTGTTTATCACTATAAATACACATTAAGCAATTGGTTTGAGAATCACGAAATTCATTATTCACTAAATCACTAAAATTCGAAATTGCTTGTGAAGCAATAGTGCTAGCACACAAGCACTAGTTTTGGCTAAGGTCTGTTCGTGTGGATACTCGTAGAGGACGCGTTCTTTTGGAGGCGTTTCTGATCCGAGGCCAGGTATCACCAAAGTGAACCACCTCCTTCCTTCCTACATTGCTGTTGAATTCGACATACAAGTAAGTAATTATTCTGTTAATTCGAATTACATGGATCTTGGTTTGGGTTTTTAGATAAATTTTTGAAATTCCGCTGCGTTATGAACCTATAAAACCCAACAGTGGTATCGGAGCTGCTTGTAATTTGATTAATTAGATTCTGAGTATATATGTGATATATGCTTATTGTATGTTCTGTTTTGAAAAAGGGGTTTATTTTCGAAATTGTTTTGAAGGAATTATAATTCGTTGTAATTATACATAAAACGTTTATGTGATTAATTGTATAAAAAACAGTATGAAGAATTAATTTGATTAATCGTTTAATGTGATTAAAACTTCGAATATACTGTTCTAAATTAATATTACGTTTTAATTTGATTAAAGGTTTCGTAGTATTAATGGTCATAGGAATTGATAAGAAAAGGGGAAACTGAATATAAAACTGTTTTTGAATAAGGATTAGTAAACTGTTTATGAAACTGTTTTAATTCTATTAGGAAAACTGTTTTTGAATAGGATTAGTAAACTGTTTGTGAAACTGGTTTTAATTCTATTAGTAATTCTGTTTTGAATAGGATTAGTAAACTGTTTGTGAAACTGTTTTGATTCTATTAGTAATTCTGTTTTAAATAGGATTAGTAAACTGTTTGTGAAACTGTTTTAATTCTATTGATAAAACTGTGTTTAATTATGTTATGAACATAATTTATAAAACTGTATTTAATTCTGCTATGAGCCGAATTAATGAAACTGTTGTTATTTAAGTGTTAAATAAATTATTTCTGAACAGTTTTTAAGATGCAGTAATTAGGGTTTTGGAGTTATTTTAATCTTTTTTGAACATATTAAAATAAACCGTAATCAGTTAAGATTATTGATTTCGGATAAAGAAATTTTAATTCTGTTAAGAGTAATATGTGAGAAATTTTATTTCTGCCCCTTGGACCCCGCTTGGGGCGCTGCCCCCAGACCCCGCCAAGGGGCCGCGCCCCTTGGACCCCGCTGATACACCCCATTAAGGACCGTTATCCTTTTAAGCCGGCGTGTTTTTGTCATGTATTTTATTTTAATACTTTAATGATAAATTTTAAATCTGATTTAAATTATCATGAATAACATATTTATATGATTGTTGTTAAATATGATTTAAAATAGTAAAATAATATGTTTTTAATGTTTATCTTATTGGTTATATGCTTTGCATGATTATTTTACATGTGATAAGATAGGATAACTAAATAGGATAAATAACAAACCCTTATTTAATATTAAGTCTTCAATATACCTCCCATTGTAATAACACTTATCAAGACTTAGATTGCTATGTATAGGCTATGCCAAAGCATGATGTATAAAGTCATCTAAGTAAGATAAGTTGGATAAAAGTGATATCCATATGTTTGATTTGGTTAGACTTAACTAGGTTATCAAAATAGTTTTGAACCTAGGGTATAAGATAGAATATCAAGATTACATGTGATGTTAATATTCTATGTTCAAGAATTGCATGAGATGTAATTGGTAAAGTGTTACCTACCTAAATAAACCACACTTAAAGTGATAAGCCAAAGCTTACTTGAAGTAGGGTGAAATATGGATCTTGTCCCACTATTATTTTTCAATTGTTGAAATTAACATTAAGGGTTTTTATATGAATTATGGATATATGTTGTGGGAATTTTATTGTGCCTTTTATTAAATGCTACTTGTATATTTATTGTTGTAGAGATGGCTACAAACACTACACATACTTCATCAGTGCGATCAATCCTTGAGAAGGATAAGCTCAATGGCACTAACTTTCTGGACTGGTACAGAAAACTAAGAATTGTTCTTAGGCAAGAAAGAAAGGAATATATCCTTGATCAACCCCTCCCTGAGGAACCAGCTCCTGCTGCTACTAGAGCTCAAAGGGATGCTTATACGAAGCATCTCAATGACTCTACTGATGTCACTTGCATTATGCTTGGATGCATGGAGAATGAACTTCAAAAGCAAATGATGGAATTGGATGCGAACACCATGATTACTGATCTCATGGAAATGTTCCAAGAGAGAGCAAGAATTGAAAGGTTCAATACTATCAAGGATTTTCTTTCTTGCAAGTTGACTACTAGCGGCTCAGTTAGTCCTCATGTTTTGAAGATGAAGGGTCATCTTGAACATTTGGACAGGCTCGGTCTCCCAATTGCCCAAGAGTTGGCTACAGACACTATTCTCCAATCTTTGCCTGAGGCTTATGATGGTTTCATCATGAACTTCAATATGCATAATATGGAGAAGACCACCACAGAGTTGCATGGGATGCTTCAAACTGCTGAAAAGAACATCAAGAATGAGATTAAGGATGTTCTTATGGTCAACAAGGGAAAGGGTATGAAAAGGTCTGGTAAGGGCAAGGGAAAGGCTTTCAAGAAGTCTAAACCCAAGTCCAAGCCCAAGACCAAGGATGAACCCAAAGCAAAACCGCCAAAGGAAGGAACTTGCTTTTTCTGCAAGGATCCTGGACATTGGAAAAGGAATTGCAAGAAATATCTGGATGATCTGAAGAAGAACAAGGGTAGTGAGACTACCACTTCAGGTATTCATGTTATAGAAATTAATCTTTCTACTTCTGATTCATGGGTATTAGATACTGGATCTGGATCTCACATTTGTACTAATGTGCAGGGTCTCAAAAGGAGTAGAAGTTTGACAAAAGGCGAAGTGGACCTACGAGTTGGCAATGGAGCAAGAGTTGCTGCTTTAGCTGTAGGGACTTATGAGTTATCTTTGCCTAGTGGACTTATTTTATCTTTGAACAATTGTTATTATGTACCTACCATGTGTAGGAATATTATTTCTGTTTCTTGTTTGGACAAGGATGGTTTTGAATTTATTATTAGGAATAATAAATGCAGTATTTCGCATAATAACATTCTTTATGGATATGCTCCACGCAATAGTGGTCTTTATATTTTAAATGTTGAAGACACTAATGAAAAATCAATCTATAACATCAATGCTAAGAAGTTTAAGTCAAATGATTTAAACTCTACTTATCTCTGCCATTGTCGTTTAGGCCATATAAATGAGAAACGCATATCAAAACTTGAAAGAGATGGACTTTTGAATTCATTTGATTATGAATCATTTGAAACATGTGAATCTTGTCTAATGGGCAAAATGACAAAAACACCTTTTATTGGACAAGGTGAAAGAGCTAAAAACTTATTGGGCCTTATACATACAGATGTATGTGGTCCATTAAGTACAAATGCTAGAGGTGGATTTCAGTACTTCATTACTTTTACTGATGATCTCAGTAGATATGGTTATGTTTATCTGATGAAACATAAATCTGAATCTTTTGAAAAGTTCAAAATATTTAAGAATGAAGTACAAAATCAACTTGGTAAAAATATTAAAACACTAAGATCTGATCGAGGTGGTGAATATTTAAGCCAAGAATTTGTAGATCATCGAAGAGATTGTGGGATCGTTTCTCAATTGACTCCACCTGGAACACCACAATGGAATGGTGTGTCTGAACGGAGAAATCGAACTCTATTGGATATGGTTCGATCAATGATAAGTCAAACTGATCTTCCAATCTCATTTTGGGGTTATGCTTTAGAAACCGCTGCATTCATTTTGAATAGAGTTCCATCAAAGGCAGTTGAAAAGACACCATATGAGATATGGACTGGAAAAACTCCTAGTTTGTCTTTTCTTAAGATTTGGGGATGTCAAGCTTATGTGAAGCGACTAATTTCAGATAAATTAGCACCCAAATCTGACAAATGCCTTTTTGTAGGATATCCTAAAGAAACTAAAGGATATTACTTCTACAATGCTTATGAGAACAAAGTGTTTGTTGCTTGAAATGGTATCTTTTTGGAAAAAGAATTTATTTCCAAAGGAACCAGTGGGAGTACAGTACAACTTGAAGAAATTCAAGAACCACAAAATAGCATTGTACCAAGTTTGGAACCTCAAAAGAATCAACAAGCAATTGCTGAACCAGTACAAGTACCACAAGGCCAAAGGAGGTCTGATAGGACACGTCATAATCCTATGAGATATGGATTTCTCATTACTGAGAACAATGATATGATGATTGTGGATCAAGAAGAACCCACATCCTATCAAGAGGCCATAAATAGTCCTGACTCTGAAAAATGGCTCGAAGCCATGAGATCTGAAATGCAATCCATGTATGATAATCAAGTTTGGACCTTGATTGACCCAACGGATGGTGTAAAACCCATTGGGTGCAAATGGGTCTTCAAAATGAAGACTGACATGGATGGCAATGTGCATACCTATAAAGCAAGACTAGTTGCAAAAGGTTTCGGACAAATACATGGTATAGACTATGATGAAACCTTTTCACCAGTTGCTATGCTCAAATCCATTCGAATTCTCCTTGCCATAGCTGCATATTATGACTATGAGATATGGCAAATGGATGTCAAAACAGCATTTCTTAATGGAAACTTACTTAAGGATGTGTACATGACACAACCTGAGGGTTTTGCCAGTCCAGAGAATTCTGGAAAGGTTTGCAAGCTTCAAAATCCATTTATGGATTAAAGCAAGCTTCTCGGAGTTGGAATATTCGTTTTGATGAAGCAATCAAAGAGTTTGGATTCATCAAGAATGAAGATGAACCTTGTGTGTACAAGAAGGTTAGTGGGAGCGCGATTGTTTTCTTAGTGCTTTATGTTGATGACATACTACTCATTGGAAACGACATTCCCATACTACAAAATGTTAAATCATGGTTAGGGAAGTGTTTTTCAATGAAAGACTTGGGCGATGCTGCTTATATATTAGGCATCAAGATCTATAGAGATAGATCTAGAAGACTCATTGGCCTAAGTCAAAGCACTTATGTTGATAAGGTATTAAACAGGTTTAGTATGCAAGACTCCAAGAGAGGATTCTTGCCAATGTCACATGGCATCAGTCTCAGCAAGACTCAGTGTCCTAAGACACAGGATGAGCGAGACCGCATGAGTAAGATTCCATATGCTTCTGCTATTGGATCTATCATGTATGCAATGTTGTGCACTCGACCTGATGTCTCGTATGCTTTGAGTACAACGAGCAGATACCAGTCAAATCCAGGTGAAAGTCACTGGGCAGCAGTTAAGAACATCCTTAAGTACTTGAGAAGAACCAAGGATGCATTCTTGCTATATGGTGGTCAGGAAGATGAGCTGATTGTAAAGGGTTACACAGACGCTAGCTTCCAAACTGACATTGATGATTATAAATCACAGTCAGGATATGTGTTTTGTTTGAATGGAGGTGCTTTCAGCTGGAAGAGCTCGAAGCAGGACACCGTTGCTGATTCTACAACAGAAGCTGAGTATATAGCTGCTTCAGACGCAGCTAAGGAGGCTGTTTGGATCAAAAAGTTCATAACTGGATTAGGAGTTGTTCCTAGTATATCCGATCCAGTGAACTTGTTATGTGATAACAATGGGGCCATAGCACAAGCAAAGGAGCCCAGATCACATCAGCGATCCAAACACATACTTAGACGTTATCATCTCATTCGAGAAATCATTGAGAGAGGAGACGTGAAGATATGCAGAGTTTCGATAAATGATAATGTTGCTGATCCGCTAACTATGGCTCTTCCACAGCCTAAGCATGAGAGTCATACTAGGTCCATGGGAATTAGATTTAATGTAGATTGGGCCTAGTGCAAGTGGGAGATTGTTAGTGATATGCACTAGGTCAATCATGTTTGACCATGTTTTGACTTTATCATTTTTATTATTTATTGATTGGCAGTTTTTATTATTTTATATTAATGATTAAAATACTTGAATGGTTAATTCTTTCTAAGATCATCAAGTATGTGACTTGATAGTAGAACCCTTAGGTTTAATAAAAGAATTATATACCATCTATCCCTAGTCTTAATACAACATTGAGACTAGTATGATGTTGACTGATGATTATGTTTTACTAATCATGTATATGAGATATTAAGTCAAATCATAGGTGCTATTTGAGAAATAAGGCACTGGATGACCCACTGTGAGAATACTACATAGATCACTGTCATAAGTAATTCTCATTACAGTTCTATTAGTATAATCCTTTGACCTTGAAATCATCATGGATTTCTACATAGCTATTTCATATTTTGATACAGTCTTACATTATCTTTAACAGGATAATGGAATAGATTGTCATTGGATATGAAAGTAACTATGTGAGAAATGTGAGTGACTGAGAAGGAATTTGTCCCTCATTTATTTGAGTAAGATATCTATGGGCCCCTTGAAGAAGATAGACTGAAGAAAATGCATGGCCATGCTAATTGATAAGAAGTTATCATTTTCAGTCTACTTAGAGTCAAGAAACTAATGATTGAATATTATAAGGATGACATAACTATGCCTTGTATTCATTCTAGATATCCAGAGACAAAGGGATTAAAATATTATTGTAAATGGTTAAATCGGATTATCGGTATTCATATAACTTGGGTAGTCATAATGTCTTGCTAGAGACCACTTATGACTTGTGGGCTGAAATAGGAATTTCGAGCCTACTGCCAACGTTATATGAACCTACAGGGTCGCACACTAAGGACAGGCCCAAAACAGTTATGGGTTGTACAAGCCCAATGTGATTAAGTGATTAATTATATATATATATATATATATATATGTATATATATATAATTCGTAATATATATAGTAATAAATATATATTAATTCGAAATTTAAGGATAAGTGTTTTCCTTAATTTATTATTTTTGGAAGATAATAAATATAGTAATTAATATATATGGATAATTATCATAAAGGAGTTTTTGATAAACATAAACTTGTAGAATTGCAATGAGATTGAAATTCGAATTTGTCTCAAACCCTAGTGTTGTTTATCACTATAAATACACATTAAGCAATTGGTTTGAGAATCACGAAATTCATTATTCACTAAATCACTAAAATTCAAAATTGCTTGTGAAGCAATAGTGCTAGCACACAAGCACTAGTTTTGGCTAAGGTCTGTTCGTGTGGATACTCGTAGAGGACACGCTCTTTTGGAGGCGTTTCTGATCCGAGGCCAGGTATCACCAAAGTGAACCACCTTCTTCCTTCCTACATTGCTGTTGAATTCGACATACAAGTAAGTAATTATTCTTTTAATTCGAATTACATGGATCTTGGTTTGGGTTTTTAGATAAATTTTTGAAATTCCGCTGCGTTATGAACCTATAAAACCCAACAGTTTGAACCCAAACGTAGATAATTTAGTGTAATTTAATATTCTATAATATAACAGGTCAAAACAGATATAAAACGGACTCACAAATCCAGATATGTAACATAGTGTATAAACCGGACCCACGAGCCCGAGGCCCAACAAACCAGCAACTTCCAGAGCCAATTCTGGGCTAACCCAAACTCGGAATCAAATTCGGATCAAACCAGTAGAACTGGATTGACGAGACGCACAACTCCCGTGATCTGACCGAAAGCCCATTTTGACCAGACCGATGGTCAAAACCCGCGCGAGTGCTTGGCACTCAAAGTCAACGAGGTTTAAAAGTATCTCTAACATTGTATGTATATCCAATTGCCTCTAAGCATACTAGCAATGTTTAATGCTTTCCAAAAGCAATCCGAATCAATAATAATCGGTTAATGGACTAATCACCTAAAATTGGCCCATTAATGCAATTCAAGCCCATCACTTAGACATCGTAGGACTAATACAAAATAGTAGTAATGGTTGTATAGGTTTTTCAAGATCACCTAATAAAGTCAATCAAATCACGCTTATACATTCAGTTTTAGGCTTTGTGCATGTTATAAATCCAGACCAGTCAGACTCATGTTATTTGTTAGAAACCTCTAAGGTTAGATGTATGCTTAGGAGTACCTGCTACTTGCCTCAAATGCCACTCCAGATCGAGTCATATGCGCATCAAACGTGTTTGCAGGTTGTTTATTTGTAGCTTTCATATCATGTGAACTGCATATACTGTTGAGATGAGATATAATACAAATATGTCCAGTAAATAAAGCCGGTAACAGATAAGCCAAGCACAAAAGTCTCGAGAAGGTCCACGAACCCTAGTCTTTGGTCCGATGCACGATAGTCTTACCAGAGGCGAGTAAGGCTATCTAGTCAGTTAAAGGCGATTTCTAGTTGAACTAGGTGGCGACTCCATTTTTCAAACCATTTCCGGATCGAGAAGTCAGCCATAAGCCTTAGGCAAGCGGTCCCCAACCCCGCTCCGATCACAGCTACGCACGTGGCTCGTCAAATTATCATAATTATATTTATTATGAATTGAAGAAATTATATTTATATATAATTAGTATTTTTTATAATTATAAATTATATTTTTTTAGATAAATAATTATAAAATATATTTAAGTAAAAATATTTAATAATATTTCAAATAATAATTAATTAGAAATAGTTGATCTTATTTAATATTTTAGATGCTTATTTTAATAGTTTTTTTTATTGATAATCACAATTTATAATAGAGAATTTAAAATAGTAATTTATTAGAATTAGTCTACTTTGTGTCCTAGTCCAACTCTTGATGCATCGCAGTAGACTGTGAATCCTTCCGTTCCTTCTGGTAGTGCTAAAACTGGTGTCGTTGTCAGACACTCTTTCAGTTTCAGAAAACTGAATTCACACTGATCTGTCCAGTTGAATCTAGCGTTATTTTGAGTTAACTTTGTCAAAGGTGCATCAATCTTTGAAAATTCTTGCACAAATCGTCAATAATATCCTTCCAAACCGAGGAAACTGCGAATTTCGATAACCGATTCTGGTCGTTTCCATTCTGAATTTTCTTTGGGTTAACCTTGATGCTGCTTTGAGATACTATGTGACCCAAGAAAGCTACTTCCATTACCCAAAACTCGCATTTGGAAAACTTGGCATAAAGCTATGCTCCCTCAGCGTTTGAAGTACTATCCGCAAATGATGCGCGTGTTCTTCTTCTGTACGTGAGTAAATCAAAATGCCGTCGATGAACACGATCACGAACTGATCCAAGAATGACTTGAATATTCTATTCATCAAGTCCATGAAAGATAGTGGTGCGTTGGTCAGTCCGAACGATATAACTGGAAACTCATAATGACCATATCGAGTTCAAAAAGCAGTCTTCGATATATTATCATCTCGAATTTTCAATTAATGATAGCCTGATCTTAAGTCAATCTTGGAGAAGTACTTCGCTCCTTGTAATTGATCGAACAGATCGTCAATTCTAGGTAACGGATACTTGTTTAATCGTCACCTTGTTCAGTTGTCGATAATCAATGCAAAGTCGAAACAATCCATCTTTATTTCTAACGAACAACACTGGTGCACCCCACGGTGATACATTTGGTCTGATAAAGCCACGATCGAGCAATTCTTCTAGTTGATCTTTCAATTCTGCCGGTGCCATACGATAAGAAGGTATCGATATCGGCTTCGTGCCAGGAGCCAATTCGATATAGAACTCAATCTCTCGATTTGGAGGTAATCCAGGTAATTCCTCTGGGAAGACATCTGGATATTCCGATACTACTGGTACATTGCTTAATTCCATAGATTTCTTCTCCACATCTCGTACTATGGCTAGAAATCCTTGACATCCTTTTCTTAACATACGAGAAGCTTTAAGAGCGGAAATGATTCTTGTAGGAGATTCTGTCCGATCACCCTTAATTGAAATCGGTTCAATTCCAGGCGTGTTGAACGTTGCCGTCTTCTTTCAACAATCAACATTGGCGTTGTGTGAGCTAGCCAATCCATGCTCAGAATAACGTCAAAAACAAACACTTCGAGTAAAATTAAATCGGCCGATAAATTTCGTCCTTGAACTTTCACAGGACAAGAGGGGTAAACTATACTTACTTCCACACTCTCGCCAACTGGAGTGGCTACCTATAGAGGATTCTTAAGATACGCTGGTTACATTCCTAACTTAGTTACGAAACTAAGAAAAACAAAAAAATGCGTAGCACCCGGATCAAACAATATCAAAGCGTTTTGTGAAGCGATAGGGAATGTACCTTGTACAACAACATTGGAAGCCTGAGCCTCCTGAGGATATGACGCAAACACTCTCGCTTGACTTCCACCGGCTTGTGAAGTCTGACCAGCTCCACATCCTCCATCAGTTCGACCTCCTCTATTACCATAACCTCTGCCACGTTTCCTAGTAAACGTACTTCTTTGCCCAGATGCCGCTGGGTAGACAGACCTCTACTGCTGATAAGTTGGCTCCGCCACACTAGTCGATCCTGAAGGTCCTGATCTTGGATAATCTCTAGCAAAGTGACCCTATTGGCCACATTTGAAACATGCCCCAGTAGCAATGTGTCACACTCCATAGTGCCTCCTGTTACATGTCGAGCAAATAGGAGCTCCGCCTCCCAAACCACTCATAGACCTGGCACCAAACCCTGTGCCGGACGCACTAGCTCGAGATCCATGTCGAGCTCTCTTGCGCTCTTGCCGACGTTGTGTCATCCTTGAGTAACTTCCAACTTATGACTGTGTTGGAGCACTCTGCACGCTGCGAAATATATCACTCCTTGTGAGTACAGCGTTAGAAGGATCAGGAATCCTCCCAAACCGAATCAGAGAACCCTCCATTTTCCTGGCGCTATCAATCAGTTGCACTAAGGGCTTTCCTATATCAGATGTCGAACTAACGAATTCGGGTCCTAAACCCTCTACAAATCTTAAATTCACCCTTACCGGATCTGCAGTCAGATTTGGCGCAAATCTCCTCGATCTCGTAAATTCCGTCACATATTCTTGCACAGATCGATTATCTCTACTTAAAGTCAGCCACTTGCTGCGATAACTCTGTATTACTGCGAAGGGTAGGAAATACTCCCTAAAGCGATTCACAAATTCAGCCCAAGTCACGGTACCCATTGTTGGTTGGATATGGTTTTGAAACCAATCCTTTGCAGGTCCTCGCATAGACATTTCCACAAGAATGATGGACTGCCTCTCGTTAGCTTGCAAACGTCGAGCGTTACGTTATACTTCCTGCAGGAAGTCTAGAGCATCTTCAGAATAATCAAACTTTATTGGCTTAAGGCGCATGTAGGCCAAAATGATATCTCGATCAGTATAAGCAACATTATGTTGTTTTTGCTAGTGCAATTGTACTCGATGCATAGCCTGCACCTCAGCCTGATTGGCTTGCATAGCCGTAACTCCCATAAGAAACTGATTTAGGTCAAATCCTAAAACGTTAAGTTATTGAGCCTGCGCTTGCACCCTTGGTGCCTGATCATGGGCCTCTTGGCCTCTGTCTCCACATGCCGCTTCAGGTGGTAAGTTGAGTCCACCATGAATAGAAGACTCATCTTGAGCTTCTGGGTGTACGTTCTGTGCTTCGTCAAAAATGTTTCGTGCTGCAACGGCAGCTCGCTCTTCTTCTTGTCGTTGGTCAGACATCCTGACCAAGACAAACAGCGTTACAAAATCGTATAAATGCATTTCTTCACAAACACAAAATGCATACACTCGCACATCTCGTCATATACGAAACAAACAAACATTTAACAAACTCACATCCTAGATGGAAGGCTGAAAGTTTGGAAATCAAACGAATACATATCAAAGACATGACTCGATCCCTATGTGCTGCAATAGAATCCTAGGTTTTTAATAACCGAACACCTAGGGTCAAACAATCCTTAATCGCTTAACGTATAACCGATATGAGCAATAGTAACTAGACCATGCTCTAATACCAACTTTGGCACGACCCAATCTCATGGGCCGAGACCGGCGCTAGGGAACGGGAGTAGTAGCTCCAGGACCCGTAGCAAGCCTAATGATCTATCGATAATTAAAAAAAGATCAAACGATATGGATGGCAGTTATATACACGTGTTATGCCAACAACGATCAAACGATAATGCGCATATATAACTTAACAATAACTATTTAATACATCAGAGTACGAAAATATGAATACTTTAATTACAACACATAACACTAGGATATCTGTCTACTGTAGCTCTATGATCAGAACACTTTTCCTGTACATACTTCAAAATAGGTAGACTTCTGGAGTAAGGATAGAAGTCTGACTCTTTTAAAAATACTTCTTTCCTGAAATGTAAACATGTGAGGGGTCAGTATATGGGAATATACTGAGTGAGTTTGCGTAGTTACTAGTAAGCATTTAAATAAAACATAAAATCGATAATGTAAACAATTCGACCAAATGCAGCCAAGTAATGGATCTGGATGAAACCCTATTCTTTATATATGATCATAACCTACCTTTCATATCGATCGATCAAATCAATCCAAGTGGTAGGGTCCCGAGATAGTTCAAGCGAGTTAAACCTCTACCGTCACTTAATCCCAAGTTGTGGGTCCCGAGATAGTTCGACCGAGTTAAACCCACTGGATACGGGTCCCGAGATAGTTCGACCGAGTTAAACCTCGTATCCAATTCGATACATATTCCAACTTCGATATTCGATATTCGATGTTATGGGCCCCTTTTCATAACTTCTCAAATCAAAACTGGTGATCACACGGTACTATTACCGCCCAATAGGAAGGCACGTTCCGTCGGATCTGTACTGGTTTCAAAACCAAGTATGAATGCAATTTCATATAAACATTCACAATATAAACATGCAAGATGAAAATAAACAGAATAAAGCATTTTCGATATGAAAACGATATTCTTTTAAATATATCAAAGTAAATAAACAAACTCACTGATCGTGCTATTAACAGCAAAAGCAAAGCAAACTCTTCGATCAGGTTCCTGGAGCTCCGGGTCTAGTAGCTGGATGATTCATCGGATATAAAACGATATAAGATAAACTCAAATAAGGAACCTATTCTAGAATTGACTCTAGACTCACGACATACTAAAATTATAGACCGTCGTGCTCCCCACGTATCAACTCCGATAAAAAATTTATAACTCATTCGATTCATATCGATCTTTCGATTCAATTCTCGATTCGATCTCCAATCTTAGTCTTTTAGATCTACTTACGTAAGTCAGTCGATCAATCAATTAATTTCGCTTTCGATACATGAATACGAAACGGGGTTTTAAAATTCTAAAACGACCGGCCGGGTCACAGTGTGTTTGCATGTCTGACTGTGCATTCGCACACAGGCTGTGCAATCGCACAGTCCTCAACAGACTGTGGGTTAGCACAGTCTCTCCAGATTGTGCGTTCGCACAGTCCTGCTGCCGTTCGCACAGCACTGTGCGATCGCACAGTGTGATGTGCTGCGCACAGCCGCGAGCTCGCATTTCGAGTCCAATTTCTGACTTTTCTGATATGCTTCCGACCTTAAAACAACAAACCGTCGATAACCCATCTCAAATACGATGCCAATTTACCAAAAACGTAATCAAAACGCCAAAATCAAATCAAAACGACAACTAATTCAAAATATATATAAAAATGCCTAAACGATCAAATCGAAGCACGAAACGTTGAGCTCACCTTAATCTCTGCAGCGATACGAAGAAATAGAAGCGAAAAACTTGCGAAACAGATCAAGAACGACGAACGGACGGCGAAACGACGATGAGAGGCGAAGGAAATTTTCTTTCTTTCTTTCTTAAGTCTCCAGATTCTACTTCTTATGGAAATGATTCCTTAGATTGGTGGAATTGGCCTATTTATGGGTGGTAAATGTGCCATTCAATCCTTAACTCTTTAAAATTTGCAATTTGACCCAAAAACACGTCCGCGTCCGAATTTTAAATGTTCTATGATCGATACGAAACTTTTACCAAAAATATAATAAATTATTCTAAGAACTTTGGCGGAATAATTATTGTCACATGATTTATATTTTATTTTATGTTAATTTTCTCGCTTTTCCCTTAATCCCGACAATCCTGCTTAACGAAAATTATTACAAATTTCCAATATTAATAAATTAAATCCACCTTAATTTAATTTATTGGAATTTACGACACGTGGCACGATTTGATTTATTTTAAAATATTCAGGGTATTACACTCTATTTGAAGAAATAAATTCAAGACTTAAAGTCTTCTTTAGAATCTATCCCTAAGCAAGATGTCAATGTCCTGCTTAAGGAAAATGAAACACTAAAGAGTGAAATTCTTTCTCTAAATAGCTCTATCTAATAATTTCACAAAGGGAAGGAATATTTGGACAATCTTCTTGATTCCCAAAGAAAACAAACCATAAAATTTGGGCTTGACTATAGTCACAACCCCTCTTCCTCAAAAGTGACTACTTTTGTGAAGGCTTCTTCACCTCAAACTTCTTCTATAGAGATTCCTTCTTCTTTGGTCAAACCAAAAGGGGTGAAGAAGAGGTATGCTCAAACTCCTAAGGCTAAGCCATTTTTGGCTCCTAATGCCTAAGAACAAAGTGGGTACAAGACCCCCTAAACATACTCATTCCTCTCAATATAGTCACAAATGGGAGAAGAGAAGTATGAAAAAAAATCATGTTCATTCATATCCTTATGCTCATTCTCATAACAATACTCATGCATGCACTTATTATCACTCTTGTGCACATTTCTATGCTTACAATTGTGAGGCTCCTAGAACCAAGACTTATTCATCTTATGCTCACATGTCCCCTAGACTTCAATGTGTTTATTGTATGAGATTTGGTCATAAAAATGTTGATTACTATGTTAAAAAGGTCCAATTGAGGTTAATTCCCTTGGACTATTCTAGTGCTAACTTCCAACAACCTAATGTGATTTGGGTACCTAAAGTTTGAGCTTGTTTCTTCTAGGTGTCAAAAGAAACAGTGGTGAATAAAATCAAATGGTACGTCGATAGCGGTTCCTCTAGGCACATGACCGGCCACGTCTCCAACTTCACCCATTTGGAACATAAAAAGTTTGGAAATGTCACCTTTGGTGATGATGCTAAGGGTCAAGTTGTGGGGATAGGCAAGATAGGTAACTCGTCTTCTCCTTCTATAGAAAATGTGTGCCTTGTTAATGGTCTAAAACATAATCTTTTGAGTGTAAGTCAATTGTGTGATAAGGGCTATAATGTCAACTTCGATTCCAAGGATGGCTATGTTATCCAACCAATGGATAACACATTTATCTTTAAAGGAAATCAAAGGCAAAACACTTGCATAATTGACTTAAATACGCTTGAAAACCGAGATGGCAAGTGTTTACTATCACTTAACGATGAATCTTGGTTGTGGCACCGTAAACTTGGTCATCTAGTTTAGACCTTTTAAATGAGGTTAGCAAGGAAGAGCTTGTCAGAGGTTTGCCCAAGCTTAATTTTCAAAAGACAAAGTGTGTGGACCTTGTCAAATGGAAAAACAACACAAGTATTCTTTTAAAACTAAAAATGTTGTTTCTACCTCTAGACCATTGCAATTTCTTCACATGGACTTGCGTGGACCTATGAGATTTGCTAGTTTACGTGGCATGAACTATGCATTTGTGTTTGTTGATGACTACTCTAGATTCACTTGGGTTATATTCTCGGCTCATAAGAATGAAGTTTTTAACGGTTTCAAAAGTCTTCTAAAACGTGTTCAAAAAGAAAAAGATTTAACTATTTCAAGTATTTGAAGTGATTATGGAACCGAATTTCAAAATGAATCTTTTAAATCTTTTTGTAAGAAAATGGCATTTTTCATAACTTTCCTTCTCCTAGAACGCCTCAACAAAATGGGGTTGTTGAAAGGAAAAACCGCACTTTGGTTGAAATGTGCTCAACGAGTATGACTTACCTCATTACTTGTGGGCCGAAGCTATTAACACCGCTTGCTATGTTTCAAACCGTATTTTCAAAAAACCTATTTTGAAAAAACATCTTATGAGCTTTGGATAGGAATAAAACCCAAGATATCTTACTTTAGAGTATTTGGATGCAAGTGCTTTATATTGAATACCAAGGATGATCTTGGAAAATTTGACTCCAAATCGGATGAAGGTGTGTTTTTGGGTTATGCCTCTAATAGCAAGTCTTTTAGAGTCTTTAACAAGCGTACCTTAGTTATTGAAGAGTCTATGCATGTGGTATTTGATGAGTCCTCCAAGGAATTTCCAGAAAAGGACTCGTTTGTTCATGATTTTATAGGTGCTTTTGAGGATCTCACGATTGTTGAAAATCAAGAAAATCCAACTGCTAGTGTGGAGACTCCTCAACCAACCCAAGAAGTTGATAAAATAGAAACAGCATCTCCTCTTCCGTCTCAAGCTCAAGGTAGTACCTATGATCTACCAAAGGATTGGGCTTTCAAGAAAAGTCACCCTCAAGAATTGATTATTGGTGACACATCAAGGGGAGAAAGTACTCGTTCTCATTTTCGTACTTTGGGTAATCTCACTTTCCTATCTCAATTTGAGCCCACTAAATTTTGTGAAGCTCTAGTTGATGAAAATTGGGTGATTTCTATGCAAGATGAACTCAATGAATTCACAAATAATAAAGTTTGGGAGTTAGTCCTTCATCCAAATGGTCAAACCATTATTGGAACAAAATGGGTTTACCGTAACAAGTTGGATGAAAGCGGAGCGATAACTCGGAACAAGGCTCGATTGGTTTCCCAAGGCTATAACCAAGAGGAAGACATTGATTATGACGAGACTTTTGCTCCGGTTGCTCGCTTAAAAGCCATTCGCATGCCTTTAGCATATGCATCTTGCATGAATTTTAAACTCTTTCAAATGGATGTTAAAAGTGCTTTTTTAAATGGTCTCATAGAGGAGGAAGTTTATGTAAAACAACCTCCCGGTTTTGAAGATTTTAAACATCCAAACTATGTTTACAAACTCCACAAGGCTTTATATGGTTTAAAACAAGCTCGTAGAGCTTGGTATGAATGATTGAGTGGTTTTTTTTGCTTAAAAACGTTTTTCCAAAGGCAAAGTTGACACGACACTTTTCACAAAACATCATAAGCATGATATCCTTTTTGTTCAAATCTATGTTGATGATATTATTTTTGGTGCTACTAATGAACAACTTTGTGAGTATTTTGCTAAGTGTATGACTAAGGAGCTTGAAATTAGTCTTATGGGGGAGCTCGAATTCTTTCTCGGACTACAAATCAAACAAGAAAAGGATGACATTTTCATAAATCAATCCAAATACACCAAGGAAATGCTTAAGAAGTTCGGAATGGATACTTCATCTAGTAGCAAAACACCAATGAGTACCACAACAAAATTAGACAAAGACGAATCAGGTAAATGCATTGACATCACAATGTATCGAGGTATGATCAGATCCCTTCTTTATCTTACCGCTAGTAGGCCCGATATCATGTTTAGTGTGTGCTTGTGTGCTCGTTTTCAATCATGTCCTAAGGAATCTCATTTGCATACTGTTAAGCGTATCCTTAAATATTTGCATGGCACTTTGAACCTAGGGATTTGGTACCCTATGTGGACCCTAGGTTGCTTGCTTACTCCGATGCCGACTATGTGGATTGTCTTATTGATCGTAAAAGTACCTATGGGACTTGCCAATTCTTAGGTCATAGATTGATCTCTTGGAGTAGTAAAAAGCAAGTATTAGTGGCCATGTCAAACACGGAGGCCGAATATGTAGCAGCCGGGTGTTGCTGTGTTCAAGTCCTTTGGATTATGCAACAACTTGATGATTATGGTATTGCACTTGCCAAAATTCCCATCAAATGTGACAATTCAAGTGCAATTAACCTTTCCAAGAACCCTATTCAACATTCTAGGAGTAAACACATAGATATTCGCCATTGTTTCATTCGTGATCATATGCAAAATGGTGATGTTGTTCTTGAATTCATAGACACAACTAATCAACTTGCAGACATCTGTACCTAACCTCTAAATAAAGATCGTATGAATTACATTATTAGAGAAATTGGCATGCTTGATGGTAGTTCTTTGAACTAATTTTTATGTTATATGTTCAATATTTTTAAGTGTTTATATTGAGTATTTTAACTTGTTGTTCATAGTTTACTCAAACGATTATCAATCATAGTCCATAGTATTGCTAAAATAAGTTTTTCCATGTTCCTTTATCATTTTTTTAAATTTTTTAACTGTTTTCCAAACTTTTTCTGATCAGACGATCGTCCATTTTATCCAGACGGCCGTCACAATTTTTTCTCTCCTTCGTTTCAGAAACAGTAAGCTAGACGATCGCCTAGACGATCCACCAAACGATCGTATGCTCATAGACGATCGTCTTTATCGCATATACGATCGTCTGTCAGGAAAATCCCAGTTTTTAACTACAGCTTTCTTCTTCCTTTTTCATAATCCTTCATCCTTTCAAAATCGCAAACCCTTTCCCCTTTCTTAATTTTCACCAAAAATCCTACATTTAATGCTTTAAACTCAAGATTGACCCTACCAAACCATTTTAAATCATCTCAAACCTATCCTAAACTGTTTATTTTGATTTTTTTCATCTTGTTTTACCCAAACTCGAAAACCCTAAGTTTTTCCCCATTTTCAATCTTTGCAATTTTTGGTTGTTTCTTCTTCTCTTGTTTGGCTATGTCTACCTCACGTGCTACTAGGAAACGAAAAGCAACTTCATGGGCTGCTCGTGGTGGTTGTCGATCCTCCGGAGAAACGGAACTCACAAATGATGAAAAGGGGTAAGGCTCGCTCAACTTGAGAAACGTTAATTCATTAGCTCTAGTGTGTATTCTCCTAGCTCTTGTGCCACATTAGGTATTGAAGATGAGATTGATGGTTGGATTATTAAGTTAGGTTGGGAAAGGTTTTTTAATATAGACAATGTCAATGATATGACACTATCTCTAGAGTTTTTATCTACACTCAAGCTTCAAAAACATAACAATGATCCCGCTTTTACATATCATGCCATGTCTTTTAAAATACGGGGTCGTTATTTTCAGATTACAACAAAGGAGCTTGATGAAATTTTTGGTTTTAAAAACGAGGGTCATATCTTTGTTCCCGTAAATTTCAAACCGTCCTTGTTTTTCTCACACCTTACTTATAATGGTCGAGGTTGGACTCCTCAACATCGTAGTGCGTCAAGTTTTAAGTCATTGTCAATTTGGTATTTTCATCGACTTATTACCTATACCATCAATTCTCGAGGTCTCTCTCATGAAATTTTTTTCCAAAAATGATCCCTTTTTTTATGTGGTGTGCCTTAGAGGATGAACAAGTTAAGTATAACTATTTCTTGGCTAATCTCCTCATCACTCAAGCTAAGGACACACGCGATGCAATCACCGTTAGCCGATATATCACTCGGATAGCGGTTCATGTGGGGGGAACATCATATAATGATGTATTTCCCTCACTTGCTCCTACTACCTTATCTCTTATGGATATCGACTATCTTCTTAGGTCCCAAGGCATTAGGCTTGATCCCATTACTTGTACCTATGTCTATATTCGGAATGGAGCTCCCATTAATGAGCAACCACCTCTGGAATTGGATGAGGACGATCCTTTAGACGATGAACTCGGAGAGGACCATTTGCCTCCTCGGTCTCCTCGCACTCATGGTGCCTCTTCTTCCTTTCAAAATGTCTATTTTCAAACCTTTGCCTCAAATTTTGAGTCCTTTCAAAACTCTATTTCACTCGTTTTAACTCTTTTGATTCACGGTTTGATAGTATTGAGCGGGCCTTCGGTGATCGATTTACTAGCCTTGAGCAAGATATGATGCGTTTTCATGTGCATTATGGGCTTACTCCGGGTTCCGGTGCTACTCCTGCTCCGACCAACGAGGCTGCATCATCAACCCACTCAGTAGGAAAATCAACAAAAGCATCATCATGACTGACAACAAAAAAAGACCGCTGCCAACGTTTAGTGATTTTAGGGAGACCTTCAACTACCCTCTTACCCCTATGAGCAACTAAACGAACATAAAATTCATTGTTGCGACGAGACACGAAGAACAGTTGGCTAAGGAGACCTAGAGAAGAAACTAAGCCCCGTTCGTAAGACAACTCAACGAAGCAACAAAGAGTTCTAATGGCATTAGGGTGAATTTGAACAAGAGGCACTTATAAACGATAGGATCTAAAGGAAAACGCAAGCCACAACACAAATGCTCCTTATAAACGATAACTTTTCCGTCACCGACGAAGGTGTTAGCAGCAACTCGAGAACCGCATACAGAAAGAGAATATCTAAGAGGAATACCATACTCTTCACGAAACTCAGCCAAGGCCTCTCTATCAACGTTGGAGGTAAGCGTATCGAGTGAATTCCTATAATCTACAGCCGTACCAGATGAGGGAAGAGAGACAGAAGACCTAGTCTGAGGCATTGAATCAATTACACTACCAATAAAGCAAGAAAGAGGAATTTACCTGATAAAATGAGGAAGAAAACACCCAAAGATAGGAGGAAATGAAGTCGAAGCAAGAGCAGGGTCAGAGAATGAAGAAGAAGCAGTTAAAAGAGAAAAAGGAAAATTAAAAAGAGCATTTAAAGAAACAGCTAGAGAACCGTTAAGCGGTTACCTGCGCGAAACGTGGCGACAGGCGGAAGTCCAGGGAATTTCGAAAGATTAAAATTTTGAAATTTCAAAAATTAAACCAGCTCCATAAGCGCCCAAGTAAAGACGACGGGTTGGGCCCAGGAAGCTCCTTCTAAAGTAAGTAAGCCGAAAACCAAGCCCAACAAAATAACTACCCCAACGAACAGTCACACAAACAAGCATAAATACTTGACAAAACTGTTTTTCGGGAGGGACTAATGATGGATAAAGGACCAGAACAAGGGACAAGACTCACTACAACGGCCCTGAGTATGGACCCAGAGACCGATCTATTCAGGTCCTTGACCCAGTACGTAGCTATAACAGCTGAAGATATCAAGATAACACCGAAATCCCTTAAGATCAGGGATAGAGGCAAATCTCAAAGAGATAACCGAAACCAATAGAGAAACAATCCTACTATGATACAAAGACTATGGAATGTATATATAGACGAAGCCTAAGCCAGGTAGCATTCATATTCACTTCTCATTATTACTCTCACTAAGACCTTATCGAAGACTGACTTAGGCATCGGAGGGTGTTCGAGCCAACACCGGCTCGAATCCTTCTAACTTGTTAATCTTGACAGGTGGGAGCTCAGCGACAACAGTGACAAGGACGATCATCAAAACCATCAATGATAATAGTATGATAATGTTTTTATGATAATATAATGATAAGCTTATCATAACAGTATGATAATATGATACTTACATGGAAAACAAAATTACAGAAATAGTGTCATATGATAATGTTTTATCATATGATAACGAGATGATAATATTTATGGTTCATATATGATAATATCTATGATAATGTATGATAACATAGTGTTTGATTATCATGTCGTTATCATAACACTGGATTATGATAACTAGATGATAATTAATTATGATAAGGTTATGATAACGTACGTGAAAATATAATTACAAAAAGACCAGTTGTCACGACCCATTTTCATGAATCGCGACCGGCGCTAGGGTATGGGTAATGTAGTACCAAAACCCGTAGCTAGCCTTTCATTTAACATATAAACACATAAACCTGCAGAAAACCAATGCTCGGGGGCAACCGAGACTTCAGCCTAAATCTAGCAGTTATAATATTCGACAGTTAATATAACATGCTATCCAATTCCGAGTCTAAAATAGATTTATCATAAATCAGTGTAAATAATATAACATGCCAAAGCAATATAGCCCGTCGAACCAATCCGACAAAATATATAATAGTAATAAAGACGTCTAGTTACTACTGCGGTCTAATAATAAAATGGTTTGACAGTTCTACTAAAATAAATGGAACCTCCGAGGAAAAGTAAATACGGAGATCACCAGACTCTCTCAGATCATAACCCTGGGAAAAATTGGGAAAACAACGGGGTCAGATATACTGAGATGAGTTTATACCACTATCTACATTTATTAAGTGGAAAACCTTTAAAACCGTTTAAAACATTTAATAACGATATTACAAATAATAGTTGGAACCCTAATCCACAATTCTAAATAAACAATATAATCCAATAGGTCTGGTCCCGAGAGCTGAGCTACACCAAGTTACCACTGACCACACTTATACCAGAGTCCCGAGAGCTGAACTACACCGGGTTACTCTACTTGGTCCCGAGAGCTATGCTCACACCGAGTTACCACATTACCATAATTACCTTTCCCAGATCATTACCGGTGCGCACGCAGTCCTAATGATGCCCATTAGGTAGCATGTTCCAACTAGAAGCCATAATATAAAAACGGTTCGAAATATACGTACAGTATATATATTTAATATTAAAATAACAATTTACTTAATAAAGCGGTAAATAGTAAGTACAAATTCACTGCTTGCTAATCCACGTGAAAACCGGCAAGCAACTAATCCTGGTTCGCCTCTGAAGCACGAACAGTAGACGGGTCTAGACAAATAAAATAATTATTAAAAACAGATCCTAACCCTAGAGAGTACTAGACACCACATAGGACTAGCACAAATAACACGTCGGAATAACACAAGCTAGAACACACAAAAATACCCATTAGGTAATAAAGCCCAATTAATACAAGTCTATTGAGTTCTCGCTTAAAATCCAATTTATAAATATTATTTAATAATCTTTAAATAATAAATAATTTTCCAAATTGTGGGTAGCCGAGTTATCATTAACTACCAAGCTAACCTCACTTGTCGGGTGACTCAAGTCTAACCCGACTCGAAACGTTTATCAAATATAACCCGAGTTTATATTTATAAAATAATTCCATAAAATAATAAACCATTTTAAAAGCGGAACTCAATAACTTCAATTTCAAGTAACCCAAGTTACACCCCAAAAATCTAACCATTTTAAGTTTATAAAGGTTTAGGGACTAAATTGTACTTTAGCCAATTAGGGACTAAACTGTACTTTTTGCCAATTAGGGACTAAATTGTACTTTAGCCAATTTGATATCGAAAATCAATTTAATTGCTTTTGTTTATAATTAAAACCAAATACAAAGTTATTAATCAAAAATCCACTTAATTAAGTTATAAACTAAGTTCAGGGGCTAAATTGTAATTTAACCAATTTTATGCAAATTTGATATTATTAATTAAATCAAATTACCCGAGTAATTATATTAGCTAAATTTATAATAGCTATAGTTTTCAACTTAATAATTATAAATCAAATCTAAATTCAAGTTATTAGTTAAAGTTTAACATTAAGAATTTATTTGATTTGAGTAAAACATTTTGGTGATCAAAGTGTATAATTTACCATCATCAACAATTCAAACAAAAGAAATGCAACAGACCCGCAAACTTGAATTCCCCTATTCACCATTTCTTAGTTCCTGATTATAACTCATTTCCAAATTGATAAAATTCAAAACCAAGAATTATACTAACTGATAACATGAATCAAGATTAACCTTAATCCTAATAATCTAATAAAAGTCATAAACCGAAGCAACCACATGAACATGGCAGTGAACACCATCAACTGAGAGGAACCGAACTAAGGAACAACATGGCTCAAACAATCCGGTTAATTGATTCAAACAATCAAGGATGATAATAAACATACAAGCAAACCATATCAATGGCCAAGACAACGAATATATCAACGGCAGCAACAATGAAATCAAGAACAGTTAAGGCCAAAACAGAAAACGGAAACCGTATGGCGAATGGAAACAAGGTCGATCACGTACCGTTCAATGAAAACGAGGTGGGGAATCGAAGGTATATGAGTCTAGAACGTCTAAGATCAAACAGTTTTGATTTCGATCTAGAAACGAGCAAGAACGAATCAAAAACCGAAAGACGTTTCAAAATGAAAACTGAAATTAAAGGAATCATGAAGCTTACCGGAACAGCAGAGTTTGAGAGAAGATTACGGCTTCGTTTCTCAGCGAAACAACAAAGAAATGGAGGCTAGGGTTTGTTTGCAGCGTGATCTAGGTTTTTCGTTTAAAAGTCGACTTTAAATATCGAGAGGAAATAGGTCGAAAATGAGTGCGAAGTGGGCTGGACGAAAGGGTCGAGGGGGCTGTTGTGTTCTCGAACGAGAACAGCCCATTTGGGCTTGGTTCTCGTTCGAGAACCCCTGGTCTCGAACGAGACCAGGCCTGCAAAGGTGATTCTCGAACGAGAATTCACTAATATCCCTTTTTTAATTTTTTTTATTAAAATAAATAAATGGTTGAACCAATAAAATCAACCCCATTCCGAACCAACTCGAATCAACCGCTATCATCCAAGTTACTTCAAAACAACCGGAAAATTGTCGGAAATTACAAAAAAAATAAATTAAATTTTACGGGACATTACATTCTCCCCAAGTAATTAAAAATTCGTCCTCGAATTTAACACGATAAGCAATTACCACCAGAACAACACGTAACACAAGTAGAAATCATAAAAGTCGCCGAAAATCAAGATATCGTACCTCACGGAAAAAGAAAAGGATAGCGATTCCGCATATCTGACTCGGTCTCCCAAGTACACTCCTCTACAGAATGATTGCGCCAGAGAACTTTGACCATCGGAATCTCCTTGTTCCGCAATTTACGCACTTGCGTATCAACAATCTCAACTGGCTGTTCCTCATAGGACAGCTCCTGGTCAATCTCAACACTCTGAGGCACAATCACGTGCCAAGGATCAAAAATGCACTTCCTCAACATAGAAACATGAAACACAGGATGTACTAACGACATGTCTGGCGGCAGAACCAGACGATAAGCCACGGCTCTAATCCTCTCTGAAATCTCATAAGGGCCAATATACCTCGGTGCCAACTTTCCCTTGACACCAAAACGAACCACGCCTTTCATAGGCGAAATCCGAAGAAACACGAAATCACCAACATGAAACTCAATGTCTTTCCTCTTCGGATCAGCATAACTCTTATGCCGACTAAAAGCAGTTTCTAACCTCCGTGTGATCAATGGTACCTTCTCTGAGGTAATCTGAATAATCTCAGCACCTGAGAGTTTACGCTCTCCAACCTCCTCCCAACAGATAGGAGATCTACACTTGCGCCCGTTCAAAGCCTCATACGGCGCCATTTCGATACTCGCGTGGTAACTGTTGTTATAAGAAAACTCAATCAACGGCAAATGAGTATCCCAGCTACCCTGAAAATCGAGAACACACATCCTGAGCATATCCTCCAACGTCTGAATAGTCCTCTCGGACTGACCGTCAGTCTGAGGATGAAAAGCTGTACTGAAATCCAACCGAGAACCCAAGGATTCCTGTAACGCTTTCCAGAACCTCGAAATAAACACAGATGCTCTGTCTGAAATAATGGAAACCGGTACAGCATGCAAACTGACAATCCTGTCGATGTACAACTGAGCCAACCTCGAAGCAGTATAAGAAACCTTAATCGGAAGGAAATGAGCTGACTTAGTCATACGGTCTACTATCACCCAGATGGAATCATACCCCTGTCGAGTACGTGGTAAACCAACCACAAAATCCATAGCAATCCGCTCCCACTTCCACTCTGGAATAGGTAGTGGCTGCAGATAGCCAAAAGGTCTCTGATGCTCCAGCTTCACCTGCTGGCACGTCAGACACTTAGAAACATACTCAGCGACATCCTTCTTCATCCCGCTCCGCCAGTAGGTACCCTTAAGATCATGATACCTCTTAGTAGAACCTGGATGAACACCAGAAGCATATTTGTGCGCTTCTTCCAGAATCTGGTCCCTCAAACCATCTGAATTCGGAACACACAATCTCGAACCATGTCTCAGAACACCATCCACAAAAGTGAACTCAGAATTTCCATCCTGCTGAACATCCTCAATAATCCGTTTTAACTGTGGATCCTCAGCTTGTAAAGCTTTGATCCGATCAATCAAAACAGGTTGCACTTGTAAATGTGCTAACAAACAACCAGCCTGAGAAATCTGAAAACCATGGGTCTACGCCCAATCTCAAAAATATGAGCCAAACTGCCCGAAGACTTGCGACTCAACGCATCGGCTACCACATTAGCATTACCAGAATGGTACTGAATAGTACAGTCGTAGTCTTTCAGCAATTCTAACCACCTCCTCTGTCTCAAGTTCAATTCTCTCTGATCAAAGATATACTTCAGACTCTTATGATCAGTGAAAATCTCACAAGTAACACCATACAAATAATGTCTCCAGATTTTCAGCGCAAAAACCACAGCTGCTAACTCTAAATCATGAGTAGGGTAATTCACCTCATGCTTCTTCAACTGTCTGGAAGCATAGGCAATTACCTGTTAATGTTGCATCAGAACGCAACCCAAACCAATCCGACACGCATCACAATACACTGTGAAGTCATCAATGCCAGAAGGCAATGCCAAAACCGGAGCTGTAGTCAAAATCTCCTTAAGCTTCTCAAAGCTCGCCTCACACTTGTCAGTCCACTCAAACTTAACACCTTTCTGTGTTAGTTTAGTCAACGGTGCAGATATTCTGGAGAAATCTTGCACGAACCGACGATAGTAGCCAGCTAAACCCAAAAAAACTTCTGATCTCGGTAACTGACCTCGGCCTCTGCCAATCCATAACGGTCTCAATCTTCTTCGGATCAACCTTGATCCCATCTTTCGACACCACGTGTCCTAGAAAGGTAACCTGATCCAACCAGAACTCACATTTTGACAACTTAGCATACAACTGATGCTCACGCCACGTCTGTAGTATAGTCGTCAAATGGTAAGCATGCTCCTCCTCACTCCGAGAATAGATCAAAATGTCATCAATGAAAACGATAACGAATTGATCTAAAAACGGCTTGAACACTCTGTTCATCATATCCATAAACGCTGCTGGTGCATTCGTCAGACCAAAGGACATAACTAGAAACTCAAAATGTCCATAACGAGTCCGAAAAGCAGTCTTAGGCACGTCTGCATCACGGATCTGAAGCTGATGATACCCAGACCTCAAATTAATCTTGGAAAAACACTTCGCACCCTGCAACTGGTCAAACAAATCATCAATGCGAGGAAGAGGATATATGTTTTTGACAGTAGCCTTGTTCAACTGTCTGTAGTCGATACACAGTCGAAAGGAACCGTCCTTCTTTTTCACAAACAGAACTGGAGCACCCCATGGAGAAGTACTCGGTCTGATGAACCCGCTATCCAACAATTCTTGTAACTGGTCCTTCAACTCCTTCAGCTCTGCAGGAGCCATCCGATACGGCGGTATCGAAATCGGAGCTGTACCAAAAACCACATCAATGCAAAGCTCAATATCACGATCAGGTGGTAATCCAGGCAATTCCTCTGGAAACAGATCAGTGAACACTATCGGAACACTATGCATATCACCACACACGCGTTCCACTCGGCAATAGACAGACTATAACATCAAGCAAATTCAATCATACACATATAATCAATAAGGCTCGACTCTATACGCTGCAGTAGTTCCTAGATACTTAGGGTCAAAGAGGCATTTCTAAAAGACTGGCAGTGGTAACTGGACCAACTGCTCTAATACAACCTTTGTCACGACCCAAAATCGAGGGCCGCGACCGGCGCTAGGGAATAGGAATTATAGTTCCGAAACCCGTAGCAAGCCTGAAATTCACTAAGACTTTTTCGCAATAAACAATCATACAATGACTTTACAAACGCAGCATTTAAATAAAGATACATTTATATACAGTGGTAAAACCATACAACGTGCTCGGACTTATCGTTTCCGTATCATGAACGTATTAACCCATCATAAACCACTATGTCAAAATTACATCACGGGAATTTACCTCCGTGATAACTATTGTAGCCAGACCTCATGTACACAACAGATATCATACTATAAACCATATAAAATTTCACTGATGTAATAGGCCACGACACTGGTCAGACATCATACTATTGCAGCATCTACGGAAGTTGGGGCTGTACATAGCCAAAGGAACTTCCGGTTAAAGACGAACTTCTAGCCACGTCTAGAATCTAGGTACCTGAAAAACACACTATTTGAGGGTCAGCTATTAAGCTGAGTGAGTTATACTTTACTTACCATATTATCAAAATAAGCATCGCATTTAAAACATTTTTTGAAATATATATATATACAATCACATTTTCAAACAATTCCAACATATACAATTACAGCGATTGCAAACAATTCACTTAAGACAAGTATTTGATCCGATCGAAACCTTAATCTTAAACTCCTTAACCTCTCCTAATCTATATCACATTCGAATCATATCGTCCGAGTGGCCGGGTCCCGAGATAGTTCAACCGAGTTACCCGCTACCACGTGGCATAGTCCCGAGATAGTTCAACCGAGTTACATCATGCCACTACTTAATCCCAAGTTGTGGGTCCCGAGATAGTTCGACCGAGTTACCCACCAGATACGGGTCCCGAGATAGTTCGACCGAGTTACCTCGTATCTGCCACAATTATAATCCTCCTTTCCGATACCCAAACATATTCCATTTCATAATTATAAATATGATCAACATTTAATGAGCTCATATCAAACGTATCTATGTACGAATATCTAGACTTTCATAAACACCGGTGATCACACGGCCTATTGACGCCCAATAGGTAGCTCGTTTCTTCGGATCATATACAAATTCACATTGGCAAATAATCGACAAGTCATAAGCAAAGTAATACAATTCATATATCAAACAAGTCAATCCAATATAATGTAGTTCAATCCATAAACAAACAAGTTGAATATAATTCAATCCAATAAGAACAACCCAATAAAATCAAGCTATATAATTTATGCGATGCATTTAATAATAATAATAATAATATATAGTATATATAAAATAGTTTTTAATACAATAATAAGAGTGAGTAAAATATACTCACCGCTTGCTATCCATATCCTTCGATAACAGCTAAGCGATGTCGCGTTTTGTAAGTTCCGGGTTCCATTGGTAGTCGCCTCGTCAAGTCTACACAAATTCGATAATAATTCGAATTAATTACGATCTAACTATAATTAATTAATCCAAAACTAGGTTTCTAGCCAATTTCAGCCATTGAAACCGTTTATTTAAAACAGTCCGACCTCTAAAAATAATTGACATTCTTAAAGTTTAGAACGTCGCCTACAACTTTCATTTAGGTCTCGGACTGAGATTAGCACTCGAAGGTGTCGGAATTTGGCTCTAAAGTTAATAACTTGGGGCTGTCCAAATTTCAGAGCTGCTATACGCAACATAATGTTCTAAATTATTTGAGCCATTTCGAGGCCAAAATAGCAGAAACTTAAACTTAGACATTTATAGACGACATCCTTAAGTTTCCGTACCAACAAACGGAACTTAATTCGGAGCTATATAGCTCGAGATATTGCCCTCGCAACATGGCTGTTTCGCAGCGCAATTCTTGCAAAACGTCCAATTATCGTTTATACATTCGGATTGAAACTATTACGTGACGGAACTAAACCTATCGATTGCATATTTATAAATCCATTAAATTCAGCCCTTAAACATGCTATATAAATTCATTTTATTCAATGAAAATCCTTAGCTCATTATTTACTTTCAAACTATCTTTACGTGCAAGTCGAACTAGCTCATAACGTTTAGTGTTTTCGTCAAGTATGAGCGTAATTGGAGCTCGAGGAAGGGGTGGCTTCAGCCCCTTGCTTCCTTGCTGATCTCCCCTGTTCTTAAACAGGGGAGGGGCTGCTTCGGTGCAGCTCGGGTGCGTCGCACCAGAGCCGCCGAAGCTCAGCTCCACCGTGCTTCGGCATGGTGGTGCCGCAAGTCCGGCATCAAAACGCCTCCGGCCAGCCCTCATCTACATTAAACACACCAAACCCTAAGACAACACACCACACTTCAGCCAACTCTTAATCCTCACTATATCAAACATTAATCTCAACTTTAATCAATTAATCATAAGCCATAAACACCTATTTCATCATCAAAATCATCATCACTCTCAATTCATAAAAATCCCGAAATACAGCAGCTCATATCCTAACAATTTAATTCAAATTTTACCTTAATTGATAGAGCTATATCAGTAGAGCTCCTCCTCCTCGTTCCGTGGCCGCAAAAATCGCCTTAATCGGAGATAAAACGAGAAAGTTATGGCAAAATTAAGAAATTTTGCATTTGGAGAAGATGAACTCTTTTCTCTCCATTTTTCTTGGTTATGGGAATAAATGAATGAGCTGTGAAAATTTCTTATGTTTAAAGTATTACTTAATTGCAAAATTCACCACTTGATCCTTGAGTTTGCCACCTCCTTACTTGCAAATTCTTAACTTTTCTTACGTCCAATTTAGTCCATCAATCGCTTAATTATCCGAACTCGATAATTTCCGTGTTATTTATTGTCAAATAAATAATATTATTCTCATATCTCTTAAAGCCATTTCCCGTCGATTTATTTTGGCAATTTCGGTCAGAAACGCTCAATTTTCAATTTGAGCTAAATTGCACTTTTTCCAACTTTTTCGTCCAAATTAAATTTAAATAAGTATCGATAACCATTTTATCGATATTATTTTTATACATACTAATTCCTCTCAATTATTTATTTAATTTCTATTTTCCGGGAACTAAACGCTTATTTTCCAATTTTGAGCTAAAGTGGACTTTTAGCCACTTTTCTCACATTTATCCCTTTAACCCAGTTCCATTTTCCTTGTGGAATATTATTATTAAAATTTTCTTATTAAAATTCCAATGTCGACCTACTCGGGTCTTTTTTTAATTAATTATTTCTCAATAATTCCCTTTTTGGACGCTTTAACTGTTTAAATTTGGACACGTTGCCTGCCTTAGCAACGTCAAACATACGGGGTATTACATTCTTCCCCCCTTATAAAAATTCGTCCTCGAATTTTCCTATAACTTAATTATCTTATTCTGGTAAAGATCTTATCATTTTCTTATACTGTTGTACTTCATCATCACGATGGCGTATAAACGTGTCACTTCGATCATCCCACATCCTTCGCGTCCTTTTATTGTTGTTTTCTATACATTTTCACTATAATCGGATCCTATTTAATGTATTTTGAATATATGTTCTGTCGTTGGCCAATTCCTCGCATCTTCTCATTTCTTAGCGTTGATATTCTTCAACGTTTATTTGTCGTTTCTCCGCAATTCCTTGCGAGTCGTATTTGTAGCGTATCATATTTGATACTATCTTAAAGCGTCCTTTAAATACCTTTAGCTATTAATCAAAATCTTAATTTGATTAATGTAGAACAATTTATTTGAATAACTTAATATTTTAAGTTATTTTGAACTTTATCTAAAATTGCTCTTTTGGTCAACTTTGACCCTTAAAATCACTTATATCGGTAGCTCGTTTGTCAAACAAAATTAATAAACTTATAGTACGCAACTCTATCTCCAACTTTCGTTTGAACATCGAGTCAAAAATAATGCTCGATGATGTCGAAAAGTTGCGCTGAAATCGCCTCCTTGAGGTAGTTTTAAGACTGCACTTGCAGGTTTTATAACCGCTGTTCAAGTTGATAAACCAAGCGTCTAAAAATGTCTTAGCCTGAATTAAATTCAGTAATCTTATGTTTTGATACCTCCTCTACAACTTTCATTCAGATCAAATTTCATTTCGACATTTCCTTAATGTCCGAAATTGTCCTCAAAGTTGGTTACTGGCCATACTTTTACCCTTCGATTAACTTATGCTTTTTGCTCACTTTTGTGCTTGAAAAACAATCAATCCAATGAAATGATTCCATGATTAAACTATCCAAATTTAATATATGCAATATCCTTTACTTATATCCATTGATTCCGATTAAATATCATTGGATTTCGGGGTCCGAACTTCGCCTGAAACATAGCCTCGTGGGCTAATTTGGAACTCTGTTCTATCGTCGCCAATTCCAATTTACCTTGCCTTGGAAATTCCTTTTAACATCTATAGTTAACGTGCATTTATACTTTTCATATTAAGTATATGGTTGATCCTTTATTTTATCTCGTATCTTAGTCCTTGATTTTCGGGTTAGCATGTTTTTCTGAACCAAACAATGCATAACTTATTATCTTATACTCAATTAACGTCGTTCTTTTGGTTCTCCTCCTTATTCTCAATCTATCTCTCGATATGTCATTATTAACATGTATTTCTTATTCCCAAACTATGTCTTTCCTTGTCCTTTAGTCGTTTACGTTCTTCGCTATTTGCGATGAATTATTATTCCATAATAATTCTATCGGTCTCCTTTCGATTATTTCTCAAATCTTAATCTTAACCCTAACATTTTCTTGTTAGGCTATACTATCCTTGATAGTTTCTATCCTTGTTCCGCATCGTATAAACTTTTAAAGTTTATCGGAATCTGACGTCATTTTTCTTGACGTTTCTCATCTTTCTCGTATCGGATCATGTCTATACTTATCTTTTCCTTTCTTACCAATTGCATACCTCTTGGCTTCCTGTGTTAAATTTCATAGAGTTGAATGCTCTATATACATTCCTTAACATGTGTTGCGTCCATCTTCCATGGCGCAACTCTCATCTCTCGACCCTTTAACTTCGATCATCCATATCGGATTGGTAATACATTTACCATTGTTCGATGTAATCCTTTCCTTTCCTTATTATGTTTCTTGATTATTTCATCGTTCCTATTCCAATGCTTCTCGATCACTTTATCCATGTCATTCTAATGTACATGTTGTACATGATACTTCTTGGTTCTTACGAACATGCAACTATTAATTCCTTTACCATCGTCCGTTGAAGTTATTATCTTCATTTTATCGTATTTTCCTATCATCTTGTACTTCTTGTTTCGATATCTCCAATATCGTTTATCGATAGGAGGTAACCCTACTCCCTTCTCGCATCTGTTGCCGTATTGCATCCTTGATCGTGCGTATATCTTTATATCGGACTCTTACTGACATCTAATCTATCAGTAAGGTCGACCTTAGGCTTATGTTGAACTCTTACATTTGACTCTTTTTGTATGCAGTTATTCCGAATTCATATCCTCTTATCTTACTTCTTTACTCTTCATATTAGGTGTCTTTCTGTCAGACTACCTTACTACGATCTGCTCCTTCCTCATTTGTGTTCTTATCGAGTACTAGGCGTTATACACGTACTATTCGATTGTTCTCATCCTTACATGGTCTTTTCCATGGCCCGTATTCGCTTCGGGTCTTTTATGTTTTCTTTTCTTTTCGCTGTACACTTTTTATGTCTACCCCATCACATTCCTGGGTAAGTACCAATCATAGATACCTTATCGATATATTTCATACTTTGCATTGATTATCTCAATATCGTCTTATATTAGGGCTCAATGCTTATATTGGGGTGTATTTTATCACATATGTTCATTCTTGTTTATCAAGAATCTTTTATTATTGTTGTCACAGGGCTTTACATCTGAGTTTCTTACAAAACAATTACATTTCAAACATTGCTGGTGCACCAGTCTTTCAAACTCTTCTTTCGACTCAAATTCTTTTACTTTAAATCGTTTGAAAACATTGGTACAATTGTAACTCAGAGTGATGACACCTCTCATCACCAAGGAGTTGCTGGATAAAATCACGTTTTAATTTTTGTTTTTGACACGAGTATGATGCATGATCTACATTATAAAAAAAATGTATTTTATATAGAAAATATATATATGTGTACTTGTATGCATTACTAACGTGATTATGACATGCCATATATGATGACTGAGTACAATTGTACCATTAAATCACAAAATTTTCTTTCCTTGAAAACAGTCGTAAGTCCCTTCAGATTACACACCTTGCGACATTAATGGCTTTTCATTATAATTTTATTGGGGTTTATTATGGTTTCAATATTGGAATTTTTGTTATCGTTTAACACTTATCTAAGTGTCTTATAGCCAATGCTATCATCTACTAGCATTGCTAAGAGAATATCCCGTTACTCGTCTTTTACTACTCATCCATCTCTATAGTTCACCATCTCGATCATATTCTTATTTCACGTAGCCCTTAGGGTTACGTGTCAATCTTTCATAGCATACCTTCTTTGATATCGTTTACCATCCTTGTGGTAATGGAAACGTAATATAGGAGATTACGTTCCACGGCATATATATTATGTATGTTATGTATTTTATGCATTCTTAATTTCAAGTATCGTATAAGTAACTATGTTTAGGATAAAGCCTATATGCGCGGGTTTCTCAATCTATCTCTATAGGCATTATCCTAACAATACACAATTATATCAATGTATGTCATATCAATATATCACAAAATAAATAAAACAATACAATACAAACATTTCAATCACATAAACATGTTTGGCACATAAGCACAGAAAGCATTTCGTACTTGAGGGCGTCTCACTGGACTCACCCTTCTCGGGTCGCAATGCCACATCCGCGTCCTCTAGCGTGTCTAGCACTGCCTCTACCTCTATGCATAATTGCAGGGTAATGCCAAATACTTGGAGCAGTACTCCTACGAAAAGGGAATGTCAGTCTCTCACGTCGAAAGAAGAGAGGTGGAATGGAATCGTCATTCCACTCATGATCGCTGGCTATTTAACGAGCTTTAGCGAATAACAGTCCAAAATGCTTAGGTGCATTATTGTATTACTCAACAAAGTCGGGTCCTAAACCCCTAATGTACTGATGGTTCACCTCTTCTGATGCTTCCTCTTCGGATAGGTCTTCCTGACTTTCCGCACTAATTTCCATCTCCGGGACAATGGTCCCACCTCTAGTTTGAATATCTGATATGCACTCATTCTGACGTATGTCCGATAGTCTGTCAGTATCCACATGAAATCCATTTGATAAATACGAGGCGCTTCCTCCTCTTCTGAAACAATATGTAGCTGAGCTCCATTTTTGCTCAGATATGGTGAACAAGAACAATACTTAATCATGTGATACTGTCCAAACCACTTTTCCACAATATCCAATAATTTAATATATGATATGCACTATATAACTTAAAGCTTGACTAACTATCTAAGCATATCACATTCACTTAAACACTTAAGCAATCTCACACACACGCGTTCCACTCGGCAATAGACAGACTATAACATCAAGCAAATTCAATCAGACACATATAATCAATAAGGCTCGACTCTATACGCTGCAGTAGTTCCTAGGTACTTAGGGTCAAAGAGGCATTTCTAAAAGACTGGCAGTGGTAACTGGACCAACTGCTCTGATACCACCTTTGTCACGACCCAAAATCGAGGGCCGCGACCGGCGCTAGGGAATAGGAATTATAGTTCCGAAACCCGTAGCAAGCCTGAAATTCACTAAGACTTTTTCGCAATAAACAATCATACAATGACTTTACAAACGCAGCATTTAAACAAAGATACATTTATATACAGTGGTAAAACCATACAACGTGCTCGGACTTATCGTTTCTGTATCATGAACGTATTAACCCATCATAAACCACTATGTCAAAATTACATCACGGGAATTTACCTCCGTGATAACTATTGTAGCCAGACCTCATGTACACAACATATATCATACTATAAACCATATAAAATTTCACTGATGTAATAGGCCACGACACTGGTCAGACATCATACTACTGCAGCATCTACGGAAGTTGGGGCTGTACATAGCCAAAGGAACTTCCGGTTAAAGACGAACTTCTAGCCACGTCTAGAATCTAGGTACCTGAAAAACACACTATTTGGGGGTCAGCTATTAAGTTGAGTGAGTTATACTTTACTTACCATATTATCAAAATAAGCATCGCATTTAAAACATTTTTTGAAATATATATATATACAATCACATTTTCAAACAATTCCAACATATACAATTACAGCGATTGCAAACAATTCACTTAAGACAAGTATTTGATCCGATCGAAACCTTAATCTTAAACTCCTTAACCTCTCCTAATCTATATCACATTCGAATCATATCGTCCGAGTGGCCGGGTCCCGAGATAGTTCAACCGAGTTACCCGCTACCACGTGGCATAGTCCCGAGATAGTTCAACCGAGTTACATCATGCCACTACTTAATCCCAAGTTGTGGGTCCCGAGATAGTTCGACCGAGTTACCCACCAGATACGGGTCCCGAGATAGTTCGACAGAGTTACCTCGTATCTGCCACAATTATAATCCTCCTTTCCGATACCCAAACATATACCATTTCATAATTATAAATATGATCAACATTTAATGAGCTCATATCGTATCTATGTACGAATATCTAGACTTTCATAAACACCGGTGATCACACGGTCTATTGACGCCCAATAGGTAGCTCGTTTCCGGGAACTAAACGCTTATTTTCCAATTTTGAGCTAAAGTGGAATTTTAGCCACTTTTCTCACATTTATCCCTTTAACCCAGTTCCATTTTCCTTGTGGAATATTATTATTAAAATTTCCTTATTAAAATTCCAATGTCGACCTACTCGGGTCTTCTTTTATTTAATTATTTCTCAATAATTCCCTTTTTGGCCACTTTAACTGTTTAAATTTGGACACGTTGCCTGCCTTAGCAACGTCAAACATACGGGGTATTACATAAACACTCTGGCCTGACCCTGCGGACTCTGCCCAGTACCATAACTGTTGGAACCTCTACCGCCGTTACCACGGCCACCAAAACCTCTACCACCAGAACTACGGCCCCGCTGGCCACCAAAAGATGTTGCAGGTTGAGAGTACACTACAGACTGTGTAAACGCAGGTCTCTGCTGCTGATAAGATGACTGCGCCACACTGGAGTTAGAAATATGTTGCCCAGATGTCGGACACTCTCTGGAAAAATGACCCGGCTGGCCACAAGAGAAACAACCTCCAGGAGCTAACTGACACTGACCATAGTGCATGCGTCTGCAATTCTGGCAGAACGGAATGTTCGATCCACCACTGTACCCGCGTCCTGAACCACAGTTACTCCTACTGCTACTAGAGCTGTACGGAGCACTCCTAGCACTATGCCTCCCTTTGTTGTGAGTACGGCGACTCCCCTTATTGGCCTGAGAAGAGCCACTGTAGTAGTTCCCACTACCATTCTGCACTGGGGCCTGTTGCCCCCCACTAGGAACATCACTCTTTCCCTTCTGATTCTGGAAAGGGTCAGAGATCGTCCCAAACTGAATCAACGAATTTTCCATCCGTCGAGCACTGTCCACTACCCGAGCAAACTCCATGTCTTCCCCTGTCAACAAAGGAAGAAATTCCGAGCCTAAACCCCTGATATAGCGGTCGTTCACTCGCCCTCTATCACCCTGTAGATCTGTAGCAAACCTTCCCAAACGGACAAACTCTGTAGTGTAGTCTGTCACTGATCTATCCCCTTTCTTCAAACTTAACAGCTTTTCTCTGAAATTCTCAGTAACAGAGAAGGGTAGATAGTAACCTCTGAACCTCGTCACAAAATCAGTCCAAGACAACGTAGCCATATCTGGCCTGATGTTATCGCGAAACCAGTCCTTAGCTGGACCCTTCAGCGACATCTCCACAAGCATCACTGACTGACGATCAGTAGCTTGTATTCTCTGACTATTGTACTCAAACTCTTCCAAGAAGTCAAGAGCATCTCCAGTACCATCAAAAGAAGTCGGATCAACTTCGTGTAGGTTATCACCAATTCTCTTTCTGTCAGAATGTGACCGACACCAGCAAGTCCACCCATACCAGCTACAGCACCAGCCTGAGGTTGCTGTTGCGGCGCTAACTGACCCAATACAGTACACTGATTCTGCAAAAGAGCCTGGTTGTTCTGCATCTCGACGATCCCAGCCAAGAAAGTAGTGAAGTCGAACGCCTGCATATTCGGTGCCTGCTGCACATTCGGTGCCTGCTGCACATTCGGTGCCTGCTGCACATTCGGTGCCTGCTGTACATACGGTGCCTGAACATCTGCTGCACCACGTCCTTTAGCTCCACCTCTACCAGCACCAGCTCCTCTGCCTCTACCTCTACCTCTGCCAGCACCTCTACCTCTACCACGTCCAGCATTGGCCGGAACTGGTGGTACGTTCTGATCGACTTCCATGGAAATCGCATCATCAGCCACAGCTTCTTGCTCGGCCGCAGCACGAGCACGAGTACAAACAACGTTGTCCATACCCAAGTATGAACAAAACAAGCAACATATAGGATTTCCCAAGAAATCAACAGCAATAAAATATTCACCCAAGTGAAATAAAATTAACATTTAACAGCATCAAATCAACATATAATGACTGACTCGACGCAATATTATTGGTGTAGGCAGAATGTTTTAAAATCAAAAGATGACGTTTTTAAAGACATGACAGAATCCTATATCCGCAGTAGTTCCTAAGACACAACCATACTTAACAGAGTAAACACATAGCAAGCAAATGGCCTTGGTTTGAAACCAAAGCTCTGATACCAAGTTTGTCACGTCCCATTTTCATGAATCGCGACCGGCGCTAGGGTAATGGGTAATGTAGTACCAAAACCCGTAGTTAGCCTTTCATAATTAACATATAAAGGCTAATCACCTCAAAAACTACCGACCTTTCATTTTTTTTCAATAACACCCTGACCTTTTAATTTCTTCAATTGCACCCTATTTCGTATTTTTACGTTTCAATAGCACCCTAAAGTATTAAATTGAACTATTTTCATTTGGATAAAGTTCAAAATGAATCCTTCATATTTTTTAAAAACTCTAAATATCATATGATGTTTAACATTATATGTACAAACCCTCTTCTCTATAATAAAAAATAATTAAACTAATAACAAAAAATAAATAAATCCGTTCGAACGCCGCCGCTCTCCGTCACCACCTCCGTTCAAACGCCGCTCTCCGTCACCGGTCTTCCATGGAAGACGAGCTGCGCGTCTTCCATGGAAGACCTTCCTTTGGGGAAGACGAGCTGGTCTTCCCCAAAGGAAGACCAGCAGCTGGTCTTCCCGGCCATGGAAGACCAGCAACCAGCAGCTGGTCTTCCCGGCCATGGAAGACCAGCAGCAGCTGGTCTTCCATGGCCTGTTGAAGACCAGCAGCTATGCTGGTCTTCAACGGCGAGAAGACCAGCAGATCTGCTGCTCTTCCATGGCCGGAAGGAGGCCAACTGCTGGTCCCTGAAGCGGCGTTGGGTGGTCGCGGATTCAGAAGCGGCAGCGGGTCGAGCAGAAAAGATGTCGGGGAAGATAATTTCTTTTTTAATTTTGAATTGATGGAGAAGATGGTTTATTTGAACATATTTTAAGTTAAGGGACTTCACTACTTTCCGACAAAATGATCCTTAGATTTGGTTATTTTATAAAATTTAATCCTTATAATCATGAAATCATCTATTTTTTTTAATTTAGGGCGCTATTGAAATGTAAAAATACGAAATAGGATGCAATTGACGAAATTGCAAGGTCAGGGTGTTATTGAAAAAAAATGGAAGGTCGGTAGTTTTTGAGGTGATTAGCCACATATAAACACATAAACCTGAAGAAAACCAATGCTCGGGGGCAACCGAGACTTCAGCCTAAATCTAGCAGTTATAATATTCGACAGTTAATATAACATGCTATCTAATTCCGAGTCTAAAATAGATTTATCATAAATCAGTGTAAATAATATAACATGCCAAAGCAATATAACCAGTCGAACCAATCCGACAAAATATATAATAATAATAATAAAGACGTCTAGTTACTACTGCGGTCTAAGAATAAAATGGTTTGACAGTTCTACTAAAATAAATGGAACCTCCGAGGAAAAGTAAATGCGGAGATCACCAGACTCTCTCAGATCATAACCCTGGGAAAAATTGGGAAAACAACGGGGTCAGATATACTGAGATGAGTTTATACCACTATCTACATTTATTAAGTGGAAAACCTTTAAAACCGTTTAAAATATTTAATAACGATATTACGAATAATAGTTGGAACCCTAATCAACAATGCTAAATAAACAATATAATCCAATAGGTCTGGTCCCGAGAGCTAAGCTGCACCGAGTTACCACTGACCACACTTATACCACAGTCCCGAGAGCTGAGCTACACCGGGTTACTCTACTTGGTCCCGAGAGCTATGCTCACACCGAGTTACCACATTACTATAATTACCTTTCCCAGATCATTACCGGTGCGCACGCAGTCGTAATGATGCCCATTAGGTAGCATGTTCCAACTAGAAGTCATAATATAAAAACGGTTCGAAATATATGTACAGTATATATATTTAATATTAAAATAACAATTTACTTAATAAAGCGGTAAATAGTAAGTACAAACTCACTGCTTGCTAATCCACGTGAAAACCGGCAAGCAACTAATCCTGGTTCGCCTCTGAAGCACGAACAGTAGACGGGTCTAGACAAATAAAATAATTATTAAAAACAGACCCTAACTCTAGAGAGTACCAGACACCACATAGGACTAGCACAAATAACACGTCGGAATAACACAAGCCAGAACACACAAAAATACCCATTAGGTAATAAAGCCCAATTAATACAAGTCTATTGAGTTCTCGCTTAAAATCCAATTTATAAATATTATTTAATAATCTTTAAATAATAAATAATTTTCCAAATAATGGGTTAGCCGAGTTATCATTAACTACCAAGCTAACCTCACTTGTCGGGTGACCCAAGTCTAACCCGACTCAAAACGTTTATCAAATATTACCCGAGTTTATATTTATAAAATAATTCCATAAAATAATAAACCATTTTAAAAGCGGAACTCAATAACTTCAATTTCAAGTAACCCAAGTTACACCCCAAAAGTTTAACCATTTTAAGTTTATAAAAGTTTAGGGACTAAATTGTACTTTAGCCAATTAGGGACTAAACTGTACTTTTTGCCAATTAGGGACTAAATTGTACTTTAGCCAATTTGATATCCAAAATCAATTTAATTACTTTTCTTTATAATTAAAACCAAATACAAAGTTATTAATCAAAAATCCACTTAATTAAGTTATAAACTAAGTTCAAGGGCTAAATTGTAATTTAACCAATTTTATGCAAATTTGATATTATAATTAAATCAAATTACCCGAGTAATTATATTAGCTAAATTTATAATAGCTATAGTTTTCAACTTAATAATTATAAATCAAATCTAGATTCAAGTTATTAGTTAAAGTTTAACATTAAGGATTTATTTGATTTGAGTAAAACATTTTGGTGATCAAAGTGTATAATTTACCATCATCAACATTTCAAACAAAAGAAATGCAACAGACCCGCCAACTTGAATTCCCCAATTCACCATTTCTTAGTTCCTGATTATAACTCATTTCCAAATTGATAAAATTCAAAACCAATAATTATACTAACTGATAACATGAATCAAGATTAACCTTAATCCTAATAATCTAATAAAAGTCATAAATCGAAGCAACCACATGAACATGGCAGTGAACACCATCAACGGAGAGGAACCGAACTTCGGAACAACATGGCTCAAACAATCCGGTTAATTGATTCAAACAATCAAGGATGATAATAAACATACAAGCAAACCAAATCAATGGCCAAGACAACGAAAATATCAACGGCGGCAACATTGAAATCAAGAACAGTTAAGGCCAAAACAGAAAACGGAAACCGTATGGCGAATGGAAACAAGGTCGATCACGTACCGTTCAATGAAAACGAGGTGGGGAATCGAAGGTATATGAGTCTAGAACGTCTGAGATCAAACGGTTTTGATTTCGATCTAGAAACGAGCAAGAACGAATCAAAAAACCAAAAGACGTTTCAAAATGAAAACTGAAATTAAAGGAATCATGAAGCTTACCGGAACAGCAGAGTTTGAGAGAAGATTACGGCTTCGTTTCTCAGCGAAACAACAAAGAAATGGAGGCTAGGGTTTGTTTGCAGCGTGATCTAGGTTTTTCGTTTAGAAGTCGACTTTAAATATCGAGAGGAAATAGGTCGAAAATGAGTTCGAAGTGGGCTGGACGAAAGGGTCGAGGGGGCTGTTGTGTTCTCGAACGAGAACAGCCCATTTGGGCTTGGTTCTCGTTCGAGAACCCCTGGTCTCGAACGAGACCAGGCCTGCAAAGGTGATTCTCGTTCGAGAATCTTAATTCTCGAACGAGAATTCACTAATATCCCTTTTTTTATTTTTTTTATTAAAAAAATAAATGGTTGAACCAATAAAATCAACCCCATTCCGAACCAACTCGAATCAAACCGCTATCATCGAAGTTACTTCAAAACAACCGAAAAATTGTCCGAAATTACAAAAAAAAATTAAAATTTTACGGGATATTACACCAGTATGATAACCAGATGATAATAAAATAATAAAGTTATGATAATAATATGATAATATGATACATATATGTAAAAAAATTACAGAAAATTTATGATAATGAGATGATAATGTAAAGATAATAGTATGATAATATGATACTTGTATGAAAAAATAGTCACAAAAAAATTACGATAACGAGATGATATTGTGAAGATAATAGTATGATAATATGATACATGTATGAAAATACAATTAATAAAAAAATTATGATAACAAGATGATAAGGTGAAGATAATAGTATGATAATATGACCTTATTATACTTCATTATCATACTATTTTTTTCACATTATCATCTCGTTATCATAATTTTTATGTATTTTTTTTCATATAGGTATCATATTATCATATTGTTATCATAACTTTATCATCATGTCGTTGTCATAACATTATCATTTAGGTACAATAATATATTATCATCTTGGTATCATATGATTATATTATGATAACGAGATGATAATACAGTGATAACGACATGATAATCAATTTTTTTTGTAGAAAATCTCTCTTTATGCAGTGTTATGATAACAACGTGATAATACATTGATACTCATATGATAATCAGAGACTGTTTTTTTTATAAATATCATTTTTTTCTGCAGTGTTATGATAATCAGATGCTGTTTGTTTTGCAGAAAATCGTTTTTTATGCAGAAAATCGTTTTTTCATCATAATATCGTTTTTTCATGCAGATTTTTAGATCTAAAATTGAAAAACAAATGCAAGAGTAATTTATTTATATTCGGATGTTAAAAAATCACAATAATTACCATGAATTAACAAAAATGAAAGAACAATCTAGCGACGGTGGAATAATGAAGAAACGGCGGCGAAGCGATGAAAGAACGACGAAAAAAGAAAAATAGAGTAGAAAAAAGAAATAAAGAAGAAGAAAATTGACGCAGGGAGAAGAAGAAGAAGAAGAAGAAGAAGAAGAGGAAGAAGAAGAAGAAGGAAAAAAAAGAGGAAAATATAAAAATATGACAGTTGTCATATGATAAGAGTAAAAGTATATACTTAAAGCAAAAAATTAATAAGAATAGATATAATTATAATATAAGCATACTTTAAAATAAAAAATAAAAGCATTAGAATGATGAGGTATTTTCTCTATCTTTTTTTTATTGAGGTTAGAAAATTAAATTATTTTAAAAAATGGAATATTATCCTAATCTTCCCATTATCTATTGTGTACTAATATGGCCCATCTTATTGTTCTCTTTCAATAAGTAAAGAAAATTATCCTTTACTATAAACAAAAGAAAGAAAAGGAAGACAAAATAAATTTTAACCAAATTTTATTTTATGCCGTTTTATGCATAGCATACATGGAAAAAAGGAGGAATTTATTATTTCCTTAAATGAAGACGTGACCGTTCAAATTCTTAATATATGAAATTATTTAAAAACTAATGGTTTTGATAATTTAATAAAATTTCGAGACATGATCGCTAAAAAAAAGCGCGAACAAATTTCAAAGAGGCATTTGTTGACCTATAAATTTTGAGCCCATAAAATAAATTGGGCTTGATATTATTGGACTTTTAAAGATATTTAATAATTTAAAATTAATTATTAAATAAAGTCTAAATAATATTAAATTATTTTGGTAAAATCAAAGAATATACAATTTTTATATATTAGTTAAATGAATATTTTCATTTACCTAATTAAAATAAAATTAATTATTCTTTCCAAATATAGAGATATGTATATAAATACATATTCTCTACACTCCTATAAATAGGAGTGTCTTCACAACAAAAAAGACAGACAGACACATAATTCTCTAGTCGTCGGAATTCTGCAAACAAAACAACATAGAAGCTCTGCATAATTTCTTCAAGCGACTATACCAAATCAAGCCTCCATATTCGAATCTCCATACGTTGTGTTTATTACACGTCGAGGATGCAACCGAGTGACTACATATCAAATCAAGTTTTCATATTCAAATCTTCATACGGTGTGTCCATCACTCATTAACGATTCAACAATTTCCTTCATCAAATCGAAGGAGATTCTACAACAGATTGAAGAACAAGTTTCAAAAGCTCTTAATCCACAAATTTTGAAGGAAAGCATCAAAGAATTCAATTTCTACACGTATAGAAATTACTCAATAGAAATTGTACTTGCTTTTTGATTAAATTCAATAAAATTGACATTTATACATATTTTCTTGTTTTCTAATTTCAGGACAAGAAATTCGTGTTAACATTGTTATCTACGGAAATGTCTACTTGGTAAATGAGTCAAGCCTAAAAATAATGAAAGACATCTAAATAAGAGTGGTAAAATAATTTCTCAAAAAAACAAAAGTGGTAAAACAATAATACTTTTACATTACTGTTTTATACTTTAACATATAATTGCTAATTATCAAATAATACTATCTATAAATAATTCATAAAGAATTTTATTTCAGATAGATACTACAAATTTATACTATATATAAAAGTACAGATAGGAGAGACAGACACATTTATATTAATGTCCTTTTACTTTATAAAATTTAGTTATTAATTATAAAATTATTGAGATAATGATTAGAGTTACAGTACAAATTAAAATAAATATATACTATGTCAAGATAATTGTTTAGTATATTTTCTATTTATATTATATAAATAAGATAAAATATTTCTATTTATGTTAATGTCCTTTTTATTTTATAAAATTTAATTATTAATTAAAAAACTATTGAGATAATTATTAGAGTTAGAATACTAATTAAAGATAATTGTGTAGAATACTAATTAAAATAGGCTACTTTAATTATTGTTCAATTATTTAGAATTTTAATTAAGATAAATTACTTCTAATAAGTTACTAATTTAATTATTATTTCATATATTCTATTTATATTCTATAAATAAGATAAAATATTTCCAAATAACTATTCTTTCAATAATTATTTAATATTTTATACTTATATACAATTAATAATTATAGAAATAATTATTAATTAAACATAAATATAATTTTTTAAATCTAAATAAATATAGTTAATATTATTTAACGAGTTACACTACAAGTCACGTGTGAAACACGTAAGGTGAAACTAGTATATTAAAACAAATAAAAACTATTTGCAAAAAAAAAGGACTATCTAGTTAATATATTAAAATCAAAGGTGTCGAAAAATCAAAAGATACGTCTTGATGGATAACGAATCCTATCTTAAATATTATGGAGCCGAGTCGCAGCAGATCCACTCTCAGACGATATCGGACTCCCGTCCAAAGAGCCAAGCCAGACGAAGCCAGCGGCCGAATCCATTGGATCCGCCTCGACTGGAATATGATACCATCCACAAGAATAAGACAGAATCCTCGAGTATATTCTGAGTATCTTTCCTATTTGGATACAATCTTCAACTTAGGAAGATAACCTCTAACTTAGGAAGACGTTCCTAAAAAGGACTCATGTCTGAATAAGGAATAATATCCTAATTAGGATCAAACCCTACAAAATAGGATTCACCTTCCTATTCCAACTCTACAAGTTATACAATCATCTATTATAAAAGGAGCTTGCAGTATGCCTAAATACACAATTATATTCATATACTAAAAACTCTGCTCAAAACTCTAAACTGACTTTCGCATCGGAGAGTTAATCAGACCACCACCGTCCGGTTAGCTTCTACCTTGTTTTGCAGGTTTAATCCACCGGATCAGAAGGCAGACTCCATCAATTGGCGCCGTCTGTGAAAAAAGCTTAATCAACTTCAAATCGAAGGAGCTTTTCTGAACTCAAACAAATTCATTGAAGAAGATGACTTCTGCTGGATCAACCCTCAAAATCAAGATGAGTAACAGAACATGTTACCCGCTGGAGAAGAAGCAAAAAACACCACTCAAAATACCGCCACCGGTAACATTTAACGATGAAGATTTTGGGAGAATCTCAGAAGCCCATAACGAGGCTCTAGTTGTGGCCATGATTGTTAAACACTAGAATGCTGAGAGGATATTAATCGACAAAGGGAGTGTAATTATAATCTAATGACAAGGAGAACCTACGAAAGCTTGGGAAGAGTCCATGTAGAGTTGAAAAGGAACACAAATCCAATCACTGGATTTGGAGGATCCCCCATCAATCCAATAGGAACAATCATCTTGTATGTCAAATTAGGAAGAGAAAGGAGAGACAAAGAGCTACCAACACAATTTAGCATCATTGGCATTGATCTACCATCCAACGCCATCCTGGGGAGACCTTTCCTTCATGATTCAGCAGCAATAACAAGCATAAAAGCTCTAACGACGAAGATACCTACGAGAAAAGGAATTATTACGGTGCATGAAAACCGCATCACTGCAAGAGAATGCTATGATAAAGTGATAAAGGAATCCTTCGAAACTATACCGATCGAGGAAATCCTGAACCACGACATTGAAGAAAAAGAAATCGCCCTTGAGGGCGAAACGAAGAAACTGGAACTCGATGAAGAGAAGAGAGTAAACCTGGGAGCTAGCATAAAACCCAAAATTGAAGAAGAAATCACGGCCATGCTGAAAAGGAATATTGGGACATTCGCCTCCAAAGCTTCAGAAATCATTGGAATAGACCCACAATTCATAACCCATGAGTTGAATGTGGCCGAAGGGGCGAATCCCGTAAGACAGAAGAAGAAAAAATTCTCCGAAGAAAAACAAAAGATAATAGCTGACGAAGTAGAAAACATAGAGAAAGCAAGATTCATCAAGGAGTTACATTACCTCGAATGGGTAGCCAACGTGGTGATCGTGAAGAAAACTAATGGAAAAACAGGATGTGCGTAGACTACACCGACTTGAACAAGGCATGCCCCTAAGATAGCTACCCGCTACCCGACATTGACCAACTAGTGGACTCGACCGCCAAACATGCAATGTACAGCCTAGTGGATGCCGCCCAAGGCTATTATCAAATACAGATGAAAGAGCAAGATCAAGAAAAAACATCATTTATCACAGAAGGAGGAACCTACTGCTACATGGAGATGCCTTTTGGACTGAAAAACACCGGAGCAACGTAGCAAAGGCTTATGAACTTCATGTTCAAAGACGAAATCGGAAAAGCGATTCCAAGTATATGTAGACGACCTAATCATCCAAAGCAAAAATGAGGAAAACCACCCAAGAGACCTGGAGGAAACATTCAAAATCCTAAATAAATTTGGGATGAAGCTGAATCCGGACAAATGAATATTCGGCGTACAAGGAGGAAAATTCTTGGGACTCATGATATCCCAAAGAGGTATAGAGGCAAACCCAGAAAAGATCAAAGAGATTGTGGAAATGAAACCACCCAAGAACGTAAATGAAGTCCAAAAACTCTACGGGCAAATCACGACAATTGGAAGATTTGTGTCCTGCTCAACGAAGAGATGTTTACCGTTCTTCAAAGCCCTAAAGGGCACACAAAAATTCAAATGGAACGAAGATTGCAAAGAAGCATTTGAGGAACTGAAGAAATTCCTAACCTGACCAACATTGTTAAGTCGACCATTGAAGGGGGAAACCCTTTATCTATACATCTACGCGAGAAAGGAGACTATTGGAAAGTAAGAGAAGAAGATGGGGAATTAAAACCAATTTATTACATCACCAGAGTGCTGAAAGGAGTAGAAACCAAATATCCAGAAATAGAGAAAATGGCGCTCGTCGTGGTGGCTACAACAAAAAAGTTGAAATACTACTTCCAAAGCCAGAATGTGGTGGTAAGAACGAACCAGCCCTTGCGAAAGGCGATTCAAAGACCCGAGACTTCTGTGCGACTCGTCCATTGGTCTATCCAACTAAGAGAGCACGACATCAGTTACGAGCCTCGCCCAACACTCAAAGCACAAGATTTGGCAGATTTCATTGCCGAGATCACACCTGGCGAACAAGAAGAAGTCATACCCGATTTCCTATGGGAATTGCATGTAGATGAAGCATCGAACAAAAAAGGAGCAGGAGTCGGAGTCATCCTCAAAGGACCCGGTAAAGTAAGAATCGATTATGGAGTAAAGATTGGATTCGACATAAGCAACAATGATGCCGAATACAAAGATCTAATCGCCGGACTCGGTGTAGCATTATAAGTACAGATGGAAAAAAGCGTGGTGGGACTTCATCATGAAATGGAGTAGCGATCTCGCACAAATGTCTGGGCGAAATAAGGATCGAACCAACACACTCTTGATCGTCGTTGGTTTTAATTATTACCTAAAAGTCTGTAGTTGGAGCAGCAGCGCGGATCTCGTTGATCTTGTCGGTGACTTGAGTGGTGATGGTACCGTTTGGGGCAACCATGGTAACTGCAAACAAGAGTGCACCTCGTTTAGGCGAATATCTAAAAGGGCGATTTAGAAATAAGAAAGGCGAGTGCGGGTGCTTACCAGTAGATTTGCAGAAAGTTTGAAATTGCTAAGAGGAGAGAGAAAATCTTGAAATTTGCAGAGAGAGTAGGTAATGAGAAAGTAACTGGGTATTTTTCTTAAAAGTGCAAAGTTAGTGGAAGTCGAAGGGGTCATGTCATTACTACGTGTCATCGTGGAAACAGCTGGAGATGACGTGGCATTGAGGGGGTACCGAACAATCAATAGATGCGCACCCTTTTGATCTGGATATGAAGCGATTGGGCCGTATTGTTGGGCCAAGAAGCATCAGAGATGGGCCTAAAAGGGGAACACTCCCAAAATAAGTGTTTCAGGCTTGTTGGGGGCATTGTTTACACCGTCCAAAATTATCATGAGTCAGAGCATAATATGGGCTTATTAAGGGAGCTGAGCCCAACAAAAGCCTTTTCAGATTAGTTTAAGAGTTTGAAACTCATTAGGATTGTTTTTCTTAAAGAGTTTTAGTTCTAATTAGATTAGGAACCTTGATTATGTAGAGCTATAAATAGCTTAGAGCTTTATTATTTTATTATCAACAAATCAATCAAAAAACCAAGCCCAGTGCTTTTTATCCCGCAATCTCCGGATTGTTTTAATTTAGAAATAGTTTTCAGTATTAATCTTGCCTGAGTTAGTAGCTCTCAGATTATTACTATTTAGATCAACTGGTTAAGTGTTTTTAACCAAAGAAGCCCTGTGAATATCTACATAGGTTCGTTAAAGTCAAACCTCAAACCGATCCCTATTATAAATTTAAAGTTCGAGTCCGGATTATTTCCAGACGAACATATACTAATATCTAATAATACGTATTTAATGTTAGTGGAATTGTTCCTAGCAAACAATCCAAACCCAAATACAATTTCATCAAACAAACAATTGTAATTCAATTCTTACTATTAACATATTTTTTATTAACTTTTAATTCTAACTTCGTAATATTTTTTATTATTAGAGGATAATATTGAGTCCGCGTAATGGCGCAGGTATACGACTAGTATTCATAATTGAAAGAACCAACACTGTGCTTTTATTGTCTCTCACTAAATAAATTTTTTTTATTAATTCTCACTGAATAAAAAAAATAGTTCTGACTTTTTTAAACTACCGATTTAAGTGGTCTCTTCATAAGTAACAACATCCTATCTCTCATCCATATAACTAAAATATTTGTCAATTTCCTTTTCGTCAAAAGACATCTTATATTATTATTATTCCATCAACGAACAAAAATTCCACCTAATTCTTGTCTTTTTAATGAGAATGGTGGCTGTTGCATACTATTGCCAATTATATGGCAAGAAGTGTGCCCATTATTTTTAAAAAGTACATCAAAATAGTTTTTCCAACATAAATGTGGCTTGGTTATTTTTTTTTAATATTTATATATTCAGTATTCTCTTATTGAATTTATATTTTTAATAAAGTTAATTATATGAAAATATAATTTAAAATGAATTTTTTGAACACTAATAATTATAATACAAAATAAATTCCTCCGACAAGCATTTCCCCTTTCCTAATTATAAAACAAATACAAAATAAATGGTTCAATAATTAAAATTTCATTAAAGTTAAATAAATTATTTATGAAAAATAAAAAAAGATATGAATTTATTTTTTATTCTAAAATAATTGCTTTAGAATTCTACTAAGTTATTAATTGTTCTATATACTTTATTCAACCAATGACGTTATTTCCAATAGTCTCTTTATATTAAAGAGCATATTTCTTAAAATAAAAAGCATCTTTTATATAAAGAGTAAAATATTTAGTTTTACTCCAATAGACTCTCTAATATTACCTTTTTATTTTACTTTTATTTTTATAAAAATATTAAAAAAATAAAATATATTAATAATAATAATTTATTTATTCAGTTTTTAAATTTAAAAATTGAAAATAATACATTTCAAATAAAAAATAAACAACTTATTTTAAAATTTGAAATTAGAGAGTGAAAATGCTCTCCACATGTAGAGAGTCATTTCACTCTCTACTCTAAATTTGAATTTTAGAGAGTCCATTGAATTTTAATTTATTGGCAAAACTCTTTAAACTGGAGAGTTTGTTAATTTTAGAGAGGACATTGGAGATGCTCTTAAAGAGGTAAAGAAATTTAAGTTTAATAAGTACAAAAAAAACTAAATCGACATTTTAAGAGAGACAACATTATAAATAGAATAACAAAAATATTACTCTTGAAATTCTTTTTAAAAATAACTACAAAAATTATAAAATCAAACATGATTGATTTATATTTTCTTCATTGATGTAAATTTAATAACTTATTTATAATTATAAAAAATGTATAACCTAATTTGTCAATTCAAAATTCAAAATCTCTAAAGAGTCAGACTATCGAATTTCTTCATAAATGCATACAAAAGTAAATATAATATGACATTAAGATATAAATGAGCCAACAATAAACACGGTCTGTTTTTTATGAATGATATGTATACTAAAGCCACAAACAGTGATAAAAAATTCAACTTCGAGCTTTCGCACAAAAAGTGGCACATTCTAGACGGCAAAGAGGCTATGGCTCAAAAAGAAGGCAACAATCATGATTTAGATAATAAGATACAAAAAAAAAATTCTATGCGGTAATCATAATAAAAAAATATATATTGTATTATCAATTGTGAAAGAACATGTAACACAAATAAATTAATTTGATGCATATCTTAAAGATACCGAGAACAATGATATCTGATTTATATATCATTAAGAAAAAAAAAAGCTATGTGAAATCTTTTAATACTTTATAATAAAAGAAAACAAAAAGAAATCATGACAAATAAAAAAGTCATTGAAAATATAGTATGATAAGACTCCAAGACAAAAGCTTCACACAATATAAAAATATATGATAGATATTTAATATTTTAAAATAGTTGATTATAATTGATATAATAAAATTTAGTTTATTTACCTTTTATTAGTTTATAAATTTTAAATTTATATTTTATATTTTTCATATTAATGTCTTTTCAATAAAGATATTATTAATATAGATTCCGCGCAAATGCGTTTTACATTAATACGAATTATGACATTTAAAAAAATCATATTTTGAAAAATTGACAATTCTAATTTTATCAACTTAAAAGAATAGTAAATTTAAAACCTACAAATATTTTACCCAAAAAAGGCCTAATTATTTAAAAAAAACCCCACCTTGTAATAATTTTTCGTTTATACCATGACCTAGGAAAAAGTTCATTTGTATCCTATTTTTGATTTTTCGTTTTCAACTGTACCCCGAAGTACTAAATTGATCTCTTTTCATATACAAAAAAGGCTAAAATAATCCTTGAAATTTAACTATTATTCTAATAAGACATTAATCATATTAATTGTTCAAAAATACCTTCTTTTCCAAAAAAAAATTAAATTGATAATAAATATTTAATTTACATAAATTTCTTTTTTTTTAAAGAATTTCGGGCTCCTCCTCGAAGGAGGAGCACGAGCTGCTCCTCCATGGAAGGAGGAGCAGCTCGGCTCCTCCTCCCATCTGCTCATTCCTCCATGGGGGAGAGGAGCAGCGTGCTCCTTCCTCCCATGGGGAAAGGAACAGATCCTCCTTCCTCTATGGGAGGAAGGAGGGCTCCTCCGGCATCAAAACGATAAAAAAAAAATTAAAAAAAAATTAGCGGGTTCAATATATCGGGGAAGTACGATGGTACGCCGAAAATATTTTTTTAAACAATTTAATTTGTTATTAAAATATTTAAAAATAATAAATTAGAAGATTTATTTGAACATTTTTAAAGTTGGAGGACTTATTTGTATTTTTTAAGATAAAGAAAAATATGGTGGAACCCTTCTATTTAGTTGTTATTAACATTTTTATCCTTAAAAATTTTATATAGTCAATTGTACCCTTTTTGGGGTAGAGATGAAAATGAAAAATCAAAAAAAGGGTACAAATGAACTTTTTCCTAGGTCATGGTATAAACGAAAAAATATTACAAGGTGGGGGTTTTTAAAGTAATTAGGCCCCCAAAAAATAGGAGTTAACCAGTATAGTTACTTATTAAAAATAAAAGATTCATATACAAGAAACAATCTAAATAAAAAAAAAATATGAATAAAGGTTCATCGATTAATATTTTAAAAAATGTAAAAGTGATGATAAATAAAAATCATGCACACACGGACCAGAGCTAGTTTCAGTAGTACTCGCACAGCCAGCTGGTTGTTAAAAGTATGTTTACAAAGAGATTCTCAAAAGTTTAAGTTAAATTGCTTTCCAGGGATATCGAATTGCAACCCTATACTGAACTATTTAACAAAAATAATTCCCAAACTCAATTAAATTGCTGGGGTATGACATCCTACAGAACAAAGCGAGAGAGGTTATAGTACCAAAACAAACTAATAACTATTAAAAAAAACACAATTTACTGTCGGGTGACAGTATTAGTTTAACAACAGTAACACACATGCAATGGAACACAGGGATGCATGCTTACATTTGGCAGGCCGACCCCCAAAATTAGCAGGTAGTCCATCATTCATCGCCAAAGCGGCCAACTAATGGAAGGATTAAAACATAAATCATTGATGAGAAATAAATAAAACGGTGGGAACTCCAAGAGCTAAACAAACATGGTTCTGATATACATAACCTATCACTGGCTTAATAGAAAAAAGATGGTTCTGATGTACACCGGCTTAAAGAGATGCATACCTATACAATCTATCTGCTGTGGCCTCATCCACCTTCATTTTAAGAAGCAAAGGATCATCATTACCTGTTCTAATGACCACCAGCTCCACATGCTCCCCAACCTTGCTCCACATACTTTCAAATAACTGATACCAATTTTTATAACCAGATATCAAACCAGCAGTTATTCTTTGTTGCATATCCTAAATACTAAAATTCAAGGTCAAAAAGGAAAGGATGAATATTTTATTTACTTTATGCTGATAGTGGTATATATTCAAAATGGAAGGATAACTAAATACTCAACTAGCTATATCAGTGAAACAAAAGAAATGCACAGTAGTTGAGAAAATGTGTCAAGAAAATCATTTTCTAGCTTCAACAGAAAATGTCTAACAGGGAACATAAAAATCAGTGCTTAAGAAACAAGCACATGCTTGCTAGATGTCGAGATATAAAAGCAAATGTTCCAAGGACAAGAAAGAGGAACATAATAGTAAGAGAATAAGTAAATCAGCTGTCAGAAAAATAGGATCGAGAAAAAGATGATGACATGTGCATAAAAGAACATCCAAACTGTGAATCAGTGCAACACTTGTGCCAAGATTATAAATTCAACAATAATTTTCTTCAAAGAATCACATGTACGACTGTTCAAAACCTTCAGCGAAATGGAATAGAGATAGAGAACCTTTAGCCTTTTTTTCTTTCTACGGAATAATAAAATAGCAACATTACTAATTGCAGCAGCAAGAACGATACTATACCTCCAAGAAACTTTGAACGGTTTTCCCATCAAATTGAACGATAACATCATCTTGTCTTATTCCAACAGAATCAGCAGAAGAGCCTTGTAATACCTATTTGACAGTTCAGATCACTAATCCAATTACTACAAACATTTCAGTTGCAAAGGACAGCAAAGGTAAATGCCAATTGACCTGATATCATGGTCAACATGCCTATGCAAATAGGGCAAGGTGCTCGTGTACATCAATCATAGTTGTTAAAGCGCAAAGCGCACTTGAAGCGCAAAGGGTCCCATATCGCTTTAAGCGCAAGGCGCAAAAAAAGCGCACGCCCGAGTGAAGCTCGGCGCATATATGTAAAAAAATATTAAAATACCAATAACACACAATAATTGTCCCCAAAATTAAATATATGCTTTTGATAAAATCATAAGTCCAATAAAGCTACTAGCCTACCGCTAGTTGCAACCTAAAATCATCTATTAGTATGTTTTATATTAAAGGCTTGCTTGGATGATCAGAGAAGGGAAGAGTTGATCCTTTGTGGAAGTTTGAAAGGTAGAAAACAGAGAATTGGAGAAGAGGAGCAGTCGTTTAAATTTTCTATGCATTCTTTTAATATTTTTAAAAGCCCAATACCCAACTAACTCTTTTGTTAATGTTTTGTTTTTAAAGGTCCAAAACCCAAGCCCAAAATTATGAGGGTTTCTCAGATGCGCTAAGCGCGCCTCAGAGGCTCGCCTGAGCGCTTTAGCGCGCCTGAGGCGCGCCTTGATGAAGGTGGTCGCCTCAGGTGTTTCTGAGGCGCACCACCTGCGCTATGCGCTATTCTAGCGCTTTAGCGCGCCTCAGGCGCGCTTTTAACAACTATGACATCAATGAGCTTCAAATTATGAAGCTCGTGAATTAAACACTTGAAGTTACACATACTCATTTTCTCCAAGAACACAAAACTGTAAAACTGCAGCTTTCTTAGATAAGTGCATGAGACATTAACTTCCTAATAATGGTCAATTATAGGGAAGCTCTCAATAAGGTGAAACAACCTAATAAGCTATTTGAATTAAACTATGATGCGCAAGGTATGATGTAGTTTAGCACTTTGCAGGTTTGAAAACAATCTCAGAATAGTTGAGTACGGTACGTTTTCAAGTTATTGTAGCTTATTTTAAGTATCCAAATTAGTGATGAGCTATCTTTCACATTTAGAGGAAACAGAGCTAGAAGCAACTAGATAGGGATACAAGTCATGATATATAGCAGAATAAGGTTGATCCTGATTCTGATTCACTGCATTAACATCAAAAAGGCATGGAAAAGTGTCAGCAGTTTTGTTGCCAGTGAATTATTAAGTTATATGATACTTCCATTAACATGTCTTCTCCCGTGTTCTACCTTTAAAGAAGCTTTTTTCATGTAAAATTCTAAAAACATGAGGTTCCAATAAGATACCGTTTCTCATGCAATAAATCTATCTTCCAAATTTTAGAGATTTGAGATAAATAAAGGCCAACTAATACCACCGGAAAAACTACTATGCTTAATGGAAAAAGGAAAGTAGATAGAGAGCATACCTCCTTAACAATAACACCTTTGAAAATGTTGGGGAACTTTTTAATGAAATTTTCCAAAAAACTTAGGTTAGCTGCATAAAGATTAGTCACTCCCATGCCAAGCCAAGGTCGACGTGGTTCCCTATAACATAAGATGAATCATTATAACCTGAAAACTCTGCAATACTTACCATTCATCATTTCTTAGCTGAATTAGCAACAGAGTACTTAGTCTTCATTTACAATCTACCTAATTACAAATTAAAAGTAAAATAGATTAGTATTTTAGATATTTATTAAAGGTCCGCCTAAGGAGCAAGGCGCGCTGCCAGTGCCAGCACCTCTCTAACCAAATAATAGAAATGATTTGGTGAGTAATTTTTGTAAGAAAGTCACTAAAAAGAAAGAGCTTGAATTGGAACTACTAGGTATATGAATATGAACAAGAATCCAAGGCATACAGGGCTTAAATTACAGGACCAACTCCAACTAACAAACCATGTTATGTTTGCTTGTCATACACAAAATGCCCATTGCTTGGCTTGCACCTGTTCCATCTATTCGAAACCCATGATAATATCATTGCACATTAATTATGACTTAATAGATCAGTTTGCACCTTATTCCAAGACTAGCTTAAGACAATCTAGCAAAAGATTGAGAACTTTATTTGCAACAACTCATTGGTATCAGAAAAAATACTTCTAAGTCTCCCGAACTTACAATTATAAACTGACTTGTCTCGATAACAATTTAAACAAAGCAAATATTTTACACAAAAAAGGTGGTAAAAATGGGTTACAATTGTATGCACTTGGTTAAGTGAAATTCAGATCAAAAAGGGGAAGGATGCCACTAGACATTTTCAAGACAAATGAACAGCCATACCATGATTTAAAGACATGATTAACTTCCCATAAATTTTGTTAATTTCAAGTGCATTTTCATTAAGAATCCAATATTAATTTTCTAAAGTCTAAAACCCTATGAATATAATACAACTCATAGTAAGGTGCTTAGTTACGAGTTAATATTTATAAATATTGACTGCCATTTAAAGAAGGTTAGCTAGGAATGCAATTTTGACAATGCACTTAGAGTGAGCCAAAAAGAAAATGGTAAAATAATGCTATGTGAAAATGGATGCCAATAACGAAAAAAAAAGTGGAAAATACATTAAATGCTATGTCAGTAGGATCTAAAGAATGATGCGGGTAGGATCTAAAGTATGATGTGAGACAATACATCAAATACACACACAAAATACTTACATTAGCAAGATTTAGAACATACCTATATTTTTTGAAATGGTCCCACCATAAGGAAGCTATTTTAACTGGCAAAAATGGAGTGTACATCTGGTCATAAAAACAAATTCCAATGACATCTCCATTGATGTTGATAATCGGGCCACCAATATTACACTATAGCCAAAAGAAAAAAAATGCTCAATTTATCATTCATTTATTTTCTATCGTGTAGTTCTCAAGAAACATCAATGTCACATCATATTAGAGCATACATGATCAGCATTCATCAATAAAAAACTGATGTTTTTAATAGAATGAAATCTGCAAGCGAAAGAATCCATAAAGAAAAAGTTACCAACTCAATAACACCAAAAATGAAGAATAAGCAAAAGGTTAGAGAGAGAATTACTTCGGAAATTTTGCAGGTTGCCTTTAAAAGCTCTTTACAGTCATATCCGCAGACATTGAGACTTAAAAACAGCAGCAGTTAGAATAAAAAGAAAAGAAGTGAGATATTAATAGTTGGGAGGATATATGTATAATTATTAGCCCGTATACATTATAGAAACTAATAGCAAACTGATGCTTCTTGAAAGTGTAAATGATCAAATCTCAATTAAGTAAAAGTAAAATGAAGAATTTAGCTAACCAGAATTGACCAGGTGCGACCATGAGCTTAAAAGGCTTAGCAGAAGTGCGGGCAAGAGCAATCACAGCATTTCCAGGAATAAGATTATACGACTTCAAGTGTGGACGAAGCTGAAATGGAGTGCGAAGGCAGCTTGGATCAATTGTTGAAGAATCATCCAACAACGCCAAAGATGCAACTTTTAATGGAGTATCACACAGTATTTTTAGAGCAGCTAAGTTGTAATGAAAATCGCATGCTATTATGTTAGCATCAATTGACGTATGCTCTGATAGGTGCACAACAACCTACAAAACAATTGTTCAAAACTTTCAATTTAATAAAACAAACATCAGCTTGAAATAAGTTAAGCTGTACAATTAAGTTACTGACCGTAATCTCATCTGCTATAGAATCTTGACTGTTGTGACATTTGACGATATTGGCAGATGTCAGTATAATACCACAATTATCATTATATTCAATGATAATTCCAGAGCTATGAGATAACTCATTCTCACCTGAGAAATGAGGTGGAATAATTAAAAAAAGGAAAAGCAATTTGAATAATAAGTAAATACTCAGTGAAGCAAAGTAAGCAAAGAACAAATATAAGAAATTAGACAAGATTGAATAACTACCTAAATATGATGTAATACTGACAACAGATGCAGAAGCTTCTAAAGCAGCCATCTTTGTATCAATATCCAAGGCTGGGCATTTTATCAATAAAACAACATGAAAATAAAATTTAGAAAGTAAATTTAAACAATTATTAGTAACTAAGATGCACGGAAATGGACACGGCGGAACAATATTTTTCAAAATATATGAAACAGAATCGTGGGTAAAAGGTGTAAACAGTAAAAATATAGGGGTATATTTATAAATACTAGAAGTTATGATATATATACACACATTAAGTTTTATTTATAAATTATAAAAATATATTTTCATATAAAGAAACTAGAATAACAACTTATTTAAATATATAACAAATATACAAATCAATAAATTTTCTATAATTTGAATCTATAACAAATATAACATATCAATAAATTACATAATAACTATAAAGTCGGATAATTGATTGGGTCCTTTAAGTTATAGATAACCTTTTTTAGTTTTTTTAGCTATTACAGATTCCTTTTTTTATATAGAAAACGGGTTTACCGACCTGAAAGGTTTCCGAATCAGGGAAACTCATCCTACATAAGGTTTCCGTGCATCCTAGTACAAAACTCAAAAGAAAACTCACGGTAAAACATGACATCTATCTCTAAATCCCTCTCCCATTGGGGACAATCTGTAGCCTTCCTCTTTCGTCCCAAAAACATAATTTACCTACAAGATACATAACATCAAGTTAGAGTGATTTAAAGGTTTTTAATTTGATAAGTTGTAAAATTTAAAACACAAAATTACAGCCGAGAGAAGAACACAACACCAAGCAGCAGCTGCGACGGAAGAATAAAACAAAGGAGGCGGGACCAGGCGGTTTGGCACAGTACTAGCAGCTGCAAGGAACGGCAAAGCGGGCGTTAGTCTATTTTTTTTTTTATATTTTGACTTTTTATTGGGATAGAAGGTAGAAGAGATAGCGCCACTGAGGTTTTTATTGAGGGTTTTCGACGCTTTAAAATTGATTATTGTTTCTTTTATAAAAAAATTAATTTTAAAAGAGGAAATCTTATGGGAAAAAAAAAATATCAGAGCATCTTCACTCTAGTGCTAAAAATACCTCACAATGCTATAATTTAGCATTTAGTATAAAAAAAACATCTCCATTACACTTCTATTTCATGTGCTAAATTTAGCATATGCTAAATTTTGTGCCAAATATTTTAGAAAGTTTAGCATATGTCAAATTTTATTATATTTAAAATATTTACAGATTTGCCATCAATAATGATAATCGCTTATAAAATTATAAATTTAGCATTTAGTTTAGCATTTTACAATACTTCTATTTCATGTGCTAAATTTAGCATATGCTAAACTTTGTGCTAATTTTTTTAGAAAGTTTAGCATATGTCAAATTTTATTATATTTAAAATATTTACAGATTTGCAATCAATAATGATAATCGCTTATAAAATTATAAATTTAGCATTTAGTTTAGCATTTTACAATAGAGTGAATTTCAATAATATGTGCTATATATAGCATTTTATCTTATTTTGTGCTAAAAATAGCATAAAAATTACAACATGCAATGGAGATGTTCTCACCATCCTATTATTTTTATACCTCAAGATTTTCCTTTGGCAAAAATCTCTCAAACGATTTCAGATATTTGCAAAAATCACTCAAAATAAAATATAGAGCAAATGTAAACTACAAATTGACAGGGGCGCAACCAAGAGTCCAAGTCAGGAGGGTCGAAAATTTCGAGTTCGGTCATTTAGAGAAATAAAACAAGGGCAAAAACAGTGTAAGATTAATGACTATTACTTGCAGGGGCGGTTTAAACCCCCCCTACATGATTAAAAGACCGCCCCTACATGATAAAAAAAAACCGCCCCTATCACTTATAGGGGCGGTTTTTACCGCCCCTAGATGAAAAAATTGTTTTTTTTTATTTTTTCCGGCGAGGAGGGTCGGACGACCCTCTTCGACCACCCTGGATCCGCCCCTGCAAATTGACCATTATATCCTTGTTGCATGGTAACGTGTTTAACTGAATAGGAAACTCATATCAAATCAAAAAACGAAGATTATCAAGCTGAAAATCATGATCATCAAACTGAAAAATTGAAGATTCATATAACGACAACATTTCTAATTAAAATCATCTTGTGAGCGGAGCGGAGTTCGGAGGCCGCTCGCCCAAGGCTTATGGCTTACTTTTCAATCTGGAAATGGTTTGAAAAAATGGAGGCGCCACCTAGTTCAACTAGGAAATGCTTTATAATTGACTAGATAGCCTTACTCGCCTCCGGTAAGACTATCGTGCATCGGAACAAAGACTAGGGTTCGTGGACCTCCTCCCGAGACTCTTGTGCTTGACTTATCGGTTGCCGGCTTTATTTTACTGGACATATTCGCATTATATCTCATCTCAACAGTATATGTTGTTCACAGGATATGAAAGCTGTAAATAAACATGTATGAAAGCGGTAAACACGTTTGACGCGCATATGACTCGATTTGGACTGCCATTTGAGGCAAGTAACAGGTACTCCTAAACATACATCTAACCTAGAGGTTTCTAGCAAATAGCATAAGTCTGACTGGTCTGGATTGATTACATGCACAAAGCCTAAAACCGGATGTATAAGTGTGATTGATTGATTTTATTAGGTGATCTTGAAAAACCTATACAACCATTACTACTTTTTCGTATTAGTTCTACGATGTCTAAGTGATGGGCTGGAATTGTATTAACGGGCCAATTTTAGGTGATTAGTCATTTAACCGGTTATTATTGGATTTAGATTGCTTTTGGAAAGCAGTAAATATTGCTAGCATACTTAGGGACAGTTTGATATACATACAAGGTTAGAGATACTTTTAAACCTCGTTGACTTTGAGTGTCTGGCACTCGCGCGGGTTTTGACGATCGGTCTGGTCAGAATAGACTTTCGGTCAGATCACGGGAGTTGTGCGTCTCGTCGATCCGTTTCTACTGGTTTGATCCGGACTCGATTCCAAGTTTGGGTTTGTCACGACCCGAAATCTCGGGCCGAGACCGGCGCTAGGGAATAGGAGTGGTAGCTCCGAAACCCGTAGCAAGCCTAAATTTCACTATAAATTTTTCGCGTTTTAAAAACATTATATGAGTTATAAAACTGTTTTCAGAAGAAAAAAAAACTGGCAATATAACATCTGAAAACAGAGCAACCTATAACAAGTATCACAAATCACTCTGTAACAAAGATGACGACATCATGATACACAAACACGGTATCAGTGATATCCGATAAACCATTTAGTTAAACAACTACTACACAGTAACCGTAAATAATATACAAACAGTAGTAGTTTCAAAATCAGAGTTTGTACAGCAAAACAAGACCTCTAAACTACTAGACTACTGCGGCTCTAGAAGTAAACATCGATTTTCATTTACATTATAAAATATTGACTTCCGGAAGAAGGAATAGAAGTCTGATCACGTCAAAATATTATCTACCTGAAATGGGTGAAAAACAACGGGTCAGTAAAAACTGAGTGAGTTTACATAATTACTAATGAACATTAAATAAAATAAAATCGCATGTAAAATTATTTTTATAATGCAGCTAAATACTTGATCCGAATGAAACCCTAAACCTCGAATCATATATCAGAACATGCTATAATCCACAATATACTATCCAAGAAGTTTGGACCGTGCACAGGGGACCATCGTCACAGACATTCACTTATTTTACAGTATCTGGGCCGTGCACTTGGGACCGTCGCCTCAGATCTGTATCGGGGTCTGGGCCGTGCACAGGGGACCATCGCCTCGGATTTTCCCCCGCTATGTCTAGGCCGTGCACATGGGACCATCGCCATAGACATTTAATTAATCAATACTTAATTCTAATAAGATTACTACTGGTGATCACACAGTCCTATTGCCGCTCAATAGGAAAGCACGTTCCACCGGATCTATATTAGTTTTAAATAATATATGCAGTGCGATTTAAAATAAATATTCAGAAATTTAAACAAAGTTGCATTAATATTCAAAAGTAAAATGCAAACTCACAGTGGATCGCTAAATCCAAAACAATACTCCTTTAAAACTGCTGCAGTTCTGACCCCAATATTCGCGAACTCGTCGGATCTAAATATGGATTATTCGTCAAAATTAAAACAATCCAACAATATCTTAATTCTAGAGTTGACTCTATACACAATTACAAGTTATAATAGCATCCATATAAGTCAATTTATGAAAAACATTGTTTAATAAACTATTATCGACCCGAGGAATCGTTAAATAAATATATATTTTGTAAATCTGTAGATTCCAGGTCTGACGTAAAACTTTCACTTTTAAAAACACATTAGTAACCACTTGAAATCGATACTTTTAAGTTAAGATTAGACCTTTTTAAAATGAAATGTTATTATTATAAATCTTGAGTTAGACATTTTAATAATTCAATTTAAACTCGTTTTATACGCTTTAGCTTTTAAATTAACATTTTAAATTAATATAAAACTTGTTTCTTTTTGAAACTTTTAAAAATCTAATTTTGAAAACATAACTTTTTTCTTTACGTTTCAATTTTAAAAATATTCACATTTCAAGTTTAATTATTAATTAAACTATATTATTATTAAAGCAAACTAATCTCGGTCCATAACACATTTCGAAACATCCTAGTACAAATCACATTGTCACATTAGACTATGGTTTACTAAGCAAATACGCTTGCCTTCTCGAGGGTGTGCAATCGCGCACGCTATCGATATCGGTGTACGACTGCACTCCAATACCTCCGAAGCTAACTTTGGTAAAGGGCCTAAACTCACTAATTTTTACATCAAGTAGCCCCATGTACAGCCCTAAACAAAAATTAGTTTCTCAATTCAACAACTTTCATAAACCATCCTTAGCAATTATAATAAATGGCAAGATTAACATTTAACCAACACCTTATATTCTAACTTCACTTTAACAATTATAATAAATTCACCATTACCAGTATGTTCCATATTCAAGAACACCTCCCAAAAACAATTTTCAATTTTAATCTAATTCATTAGCAATTCAACAATTTGGCAGCCAACACATTAAATTACTCTAGCAATTTCAATACATAAATTTGGCAATCAAGTACGACAACCAATAAAAAAAAATTAAAACTTTAGTCCCTAACTTAACTTGATCCTAAAACACCATTTTATGCCCTAATTAACAACGAAAATCGTCAAATAGTAATAAAATATTAAATGCCTAAACATCTGAATTCTGGGGATTCAAAACGGAATTCTCCTTGATTCCTTCTCTGACCATGGCTCTTGATTACCGATTAAAGCTTGATGATTTTTCTTTGTTGGCTTAAAATTTTGGAGGAGAAATTAGATTAAGAAGTAAACTTTTAGGGTTAAAAATGAAGTATGGCCGAATGAGAAGAAAGAAAATGAAATTCTCTGCTGTTTCATTCGTTTGAGAATGAAAATGGGGTTTAAGGGTTTTCTTTATTTCACATACACAGGACTAACATCCTTTATTCTTTTTTTTTTTTTAATTTAATGGTTAAAAGCTAAACTAGATTCTTTAATTTAGCTATTTAATCAATTGTTTAATTTTATTCATTCATTTAATTAATTAATCACCCTAATATCAAATTATTTTATACTTTAATTAAAATAAATTTTTATTCCAAAAAATTAACCTCCTAAATTATTATTTGGAACTTTTAATTCAATATATTCCAAATTCTTAATGTATTTCTTACTAATAATACACTTTAGTCCCACATAATTATTTTATCAAATATAAATTTAAAATTTAACTTTATAACTCCAATAAATTTAATAAATTGTGCGAATAATTTTTCTCTTAACCCAAATAGATATTTAAATTTTATGTTTCCGCTTACGAATATTACGACATGTGGCAAAACCGACAATTAAAAATATGGGGTATTACAGGGTTAGCCTGAAATCGGCTTTGGAAGTTTCTGGTTTGTTGGGTCTCGGGCTCGTGGGCCGGCACTATGTTATATATTTGGACTTATGAGTTTTTACATCGGGTATGGCCCGTTACATTACAGAATATGATTATATACTAAATTATCTACGTCTGGGTTCAAACTGGGCCTGATTTGGAGTCCGGATGAGCTCGGAAACACATTTTAAAGTTTGGATCGCGTGTGTAGGATCTGGGAGCGAATTTGGATAGCTGCTAAGGAGGGGCACGACGGAAGTTTAAAATGCCGGCGCCGGCAGGTTAAGGTGGCGACGTCGCCACCTTGTTATGGCGGTGCCGCCGGTCTGATTGGCGGTGGCGGAGGTTCTTCTGGAAGCAGCAGCATCAATTTGACAGCATTCGTTTTTTAGCGTTTTTAGCTCGTTTCAACTCATTTTTGAGTCCGTTTTTCGTGAAAAAAAAACAAGGCATAAAAAAAATCAAACATTCTAAATGTGACAGGTGTGGAGTGTTTAGAGGTGATTTACACATTACAGCCGTCAAATTGCAGTAGGGCAGCAGTTCGTTTTCCGGTTGTTCCTCGACGGTTTTTCATGCAAACATGCTCAAACAAACATCAAACGCATAGGAAACACTAAATACATTCTGGAAATCGATTAAGATGATTAAACAGGCAATAAACATCCTAGATTATGCTTTTTAAAGCAGTTTTAATGGCAAAAAGATGACAGGCACACCAAGAACACTATAAGAGGCAAATTACTTTAATATGCTTCCTAAGTGCAGGAAATTGAATCTAATTGAACAAAAAATTAGGGCAGAACTAAAACATACTTTTCTATTCTGGTTTCATGGCAAAGACATAAAATTTACTTAAATTTAACTAATATGGCAATTTCATGGCAATTTAACAATAGTTATGACAAATAACAACTTTGAATCTAACATGCATCCTAATTGATCATGGCATATACATGAACAGAAAATCAAAGGAATTATGAAAGGGTCCTCAGAATTACCGTTCTGAATCCTTGGCTCGTTTGCCAATAAAGTGGATGCTGAATACGGCTTCGAATCTGGTGCATGCTTGCATTCTTGGAGAATCAAAGCTTCTTTAGGTGTTTTTCTGGACTGAAATCGATGTGATTTGTGTGTGTTTTGTGTCTTAAGAATTCGGCCTATACTATGGTATTTATAGGTGGTCGATTTTTCTCTTCTATATTTCTAGGGTTTGTATGCCACCTTATGATAAGAATCGAATGATCTAGGGTTTGTGTGCCCGAAAGTGTTAGAAAAGGTTCCTTGGGTCCTATTGTTTGGTCATGGTCAATTTCAGTCCGTCAAACTTGTAAATTGGCCCACAAACTTCTAAAATATGGCAATCAGTCCAATTCTTTGGATTTTTATGAGTTATTTACGCCTAATTACGTTTTAATCCTCCAAGTTTGCAACTGTGCACAGATTACGTCTGTTTAGATTCCAGCAAGCAAATCGAAAGCTCGTGACCCGGATGTGTTTCTCTAGAAATCATCATTGGACGCTTCAGTTCCTTATCACTTTTTACCTATCCGAAAAATAGGTGTCTACAGTTTGCCCCCCTCTTTTACGAGAATTGATGAAGTGGGTCAATTTTTATTAAAGAAGAGACTTGCTGTTGGACGAGCAACAAGGATAATGTCCACCATCGAAGGTGCTCGCTCGCCCGGTAGTGTTGTAATGCCCTAGCCTGAGCATTACCTGCTGTGGTGCATGACTCTGGACTCATGCACCTCTGGTTATGGCCTACTCCACATCTGGCTGGGAGTAGTTTTCTTAACTACCGTTGAGCCCGGGCTGCCTGAGTGTGTGCCCCGTGGAATGGAGCTATAAACTCTCGGCCGTTCTGAGAGTGGTCAGATGGCTCAAACCCTGGTAATTGTCATGATGGTTCCGGTGATGCTGGATCCGGTCTTGATGTAGCCGATCTGAGTTTGATCTTCAATCTACACAGAAAAGATAGGTTATAAGGATTCGAGCCGATGTTGGCTCGAACACCCTCCGATGCCTAAGTCAGATAGACTGAATTGATAAGAGTTTGGAGTGAATATGAGTAATAAAAGGTGTCCTTTACCTGACCTAGGTCCATTAATATATAATAGATAGTCATTGCATTGTAGTATGAGTCTTGTTACTGATTTGAGTTTATCTTCTTGTTAAGATTAGGTAAAATACGTCCTTATCCCTGATTTCATGGGATAAGGGAGTTATCTGGTCTTCTGGTAACACTGCATACTGAGTCAGTGACTTCGGACTTGTCTTTGAGTCAGTGACTTCGGGCTTGTCTCTAAGTCAGTGACCAATGCCACCTGTGTGGGTCTTGTGTACTATTCTGGTGGTGTATCCATCATTAGTCCCTCCCAACAAGAATATTTATATCAAGCATTTATGTTTGTTTCATTGTTTATGTGGAGTGTGTCTATGACCTTTTGTCTTGTATTTTGAAACGTTGCTTTCTTCGTGTTGTGTCTTCTTATCGAGCTTTATTTTGGCTCGGCCCACTTCATTTCTTTGTTTTGTTCTACATGTTGGATTTTGTTTACTTTTTTCTCCTTTATTGCAAAGATAGGTGATAATTTTCTTGATGACTCGACTCCCTCTCTCTTTTGATGATAATGATGATGTTGTGATTGTCGGGTTTAAACCCGTGTTACCCAATGTGTATGTGAGCGTCTGTTTGAATGACGTCTGTTCCACTATGATAAAGATCATTCTTGAGGACTACCCCGATTATGATATCAACAAGTTTATGTCGATTGATTTTCGAGCTTTGGGTCAGCGAGCTGCGGCAAAGGTTGCAGCTTAAGAAAGATGGGTTGCATGTTTCTCCAGTTCTCCCTTCGTACACTGCTAGAGATGGCATGAAGGACGCCATGGAATCCGAGGAGGAAAACGAGCTTGCTGATACTACTGCCAAAGATGGCAAGGAGCTTTTGCCTCCTTCGGGACTATTGACAGCGTCCAAGACAATTTCAACTGTTATTTGGAGGTTGAAACTTCGGAGGTCCTCAAGCATGATTCTCTTGTCCCTGACTTAGTCGAGAACTTTCTAAAGAGAAAGATTCGGGTGGTCCAAAGGAGGGAGTGACTGTCACAACCCATTTTCATGAATCGTGACCGGCGCTAGGGTATGGGTATGGTTGTACCAAAACCCGTAGCAAGCCTTGCGGATAACCATATAAGTACATAAACCTGCAAGAAACCAATGCTCGGGGGCAACCGAGACTTCAGCCTAATTCTAGCAGTTTATAATAATCACATTTATATATTAAGTGCTCGAACAACTGCGAGTCTCCAACATGGCATAAATACATATTAACCCAAGTTAATATAAGAATGCTAAATAATATATAAATCAATTGAATAATTGTATAACAAGTATTAGACAAATAAGACTTCTAATTACTACTGCGGTCTAAGAATAAAATCAATTTAATAACTTTAATAAAAATAAGACCTCCGAGGAAATAAAGAATCGGAGACCAGCTGACTCGCTCAAAATCATAACCCTGGAAAAATTGGGAAAACAACGGGGTCAGATATACTGAGATGAGTTCATATAACTATTTACATTTATTAAGTGAAAACCTTTAAAACACTTTTAAAACATTTGTAAAGCAATTTATCATTATGGATAAGCATTGAAACCCTAAACCACAATATACTAAATCCATTGTCGTGTCGGTGAGACGTATCTCAATAACCGATCCCCGACTGTCACTCGAATAAAACATGTGAGTCCCAGGAGACGTATCTTCCACCGGCGCCCTCACTAGGTGAGACGTATCTCTAACCTACCTCAAATACCATATATGATCATACCGGTGCGCACACAGTCTCGATGATGCCCATCGAGTAGCCCGTTCCAATTCAGATCCATAATGCCGAAAACAGTTCGAAATCTGTTTATACAATATATACATATATACAAAATACAATTTACTTAATAAAGCGGTAAATAGCGATATAAACTCACCGCTTGCTTATCCACGTAAATCTTGGCAAACAGCTAACCCTGCGTAGACTCCGAAGCACGAGCAGTCGACGGGTCTAAAACAATGTATATGTTAAAATCTGAACAACCCCTAACTCTATGATTACTAGACACCATATAGGACTAGCATCTTAACACAACCAAAGATCAACATTCGAAACACAGTAATCCCAAAGCCAAAGTACATATATATCCAACCAATACAATAACTAGCTAAGTTTAGGTGAGTTCTCGTTTTCAAAAAAACAATCCAGAGTAATATAATTCAACAACACCTTTTCCAAATCCAACATATCCCAGAGTAGTGTGTTAGCCATATATCAACTATATGCTTAACACAACATGTCGGGCGACACATGTCTAACCCGACCCAACCAGAGTAAAATCCAAAGTTAAATCCTTTAAAATGAAACCAATGTATTTGAAAACAAGGAACTCATTATAAGCTTAACCAAAATTCAAACCAATACCACAAATAGCAAAAATAACCAATAGACTGTCAACACTTGACAATTCCACCCGGAGTTCATATTTCTCAATTAAAACACATTAAGTGTAAATAAACATGACTCCAAAACACATTGAAATGATAAACTCAGATCTGAACTGTACACTAGATAGCCTTTAAAACCATTGTAAAATAATTCTACCTTAAATGCCATAACAACAATTTGTTATCCAAATAACCCAAGGTAAACAAACATCCTTTATATACTCAAACGATTTCCAGTCATATGTAAATATTCTTAAAACAACGTTTTATTCCAATTAAAACCACCTTTAACATATAATCTAGCCTTAGTCAATTATATCCAATCACCCAAAGTAGGAATTTCCCATTAACAATCTTTTAACCTTCAAAATAACATTTTCAGCTTTTAGTTTAAAGTTCAAAACAGAATTCAATTCCACAACTTAACCCAAGTGATACATTATTTCATCTAAACGATTCCTCCAATCACCCAATGTATTGTTAAACATCTAACAACCTATGATTCATTTACTTTGAAATTTCCAGATTTTTAATAAAGGCTTAAAACAGAATTATAAATCAAGAACGACAGCAACTCCATATAAACCTTCAATCAAACAAGTATTCCAATCATCCAATGTATAGCCAACATCAATAAGTCACAACCAATACACATAGATTATTTCCAGAATTTCAAATCAAAGCAAAACAGAAAATATAAAGCCAAAACACTCAAGTATAGATTCATACAACAATTTAGCAATCTCTACACCATATAAGAAGGGATTAGAACCACATACCTCTTGATTAGACTAAGAACAATAAAACCCAGAAATCAATCAACCCAAATCAGCCTACAACCACACACATATAGGGATATAGGATTTAGAATTGCTAGAATTGAAGAACTAGAGATAAAACCACAAAGGAAAGATTACAAACACTTACCAAGGATTAAAATTGAGAGGAATGTTGATAGGAGTGAGTTAAAATATGACTCCAGCCGTTTTAGGGTTTTAAAAGTCGAAGGAAAAGAGTTTAGGTCGAATAAGGGGTCTTTAAATAGAAAAACAACGAACTGAACAGTGCAAGTTCGCGCCCGCTAAGTATAGTTCGCACCCGCTAACTTCAACAGCATTAGTTAGCGACCGCTAACTATAGTTTGCGCCCGCGAACTCAATAAAAACACGATCCGACCGACCAGATTTTAGTAAATCCTCTCAGGAACAACATATCCGAACGGCGGCCCGATCCGACGGTGCAATTGGGAGATATGGACATTTTACTAAAGCATGTCATATCAGGAAAACACATAAACACTTATTCGATAAGGCTCAGAACCTAATCAAAACAACACACCGAAGGTTATGAAAACCAAATCATGGTTTCAAGGAACCAAACCACCAAGGACCAACCCGAAACACATCGAAAAAATCATCGGAACAAGCCGGAAAAACACGGGGTATTACATTCTCCCCAACTTATATAAAATTCGTCCTCGAATTTAAAACATAAAAACAACCCACGTAAAACATAACATAATATTACATAAAAGCCGAACAATAAAAAAAAACGCACATCACCAACGTGAAAATGCATAAACAAGATACCCCAAGTAACCAATGAAGGTAAAATATAACAATTCAACAAAACGAGTTATGTCTCCCAAGTAGATTTCTCAAATGAGTGATCAACCCAACTGGACCATAGCAATACCTTTACTCATCTCCTCTCCTTTCAGTCGAGACTTTCAGTTCCTCTCCCTCTGGCCGAGCTCCATTCCATCGACCCGAGTGGCTACGCTCCTACTCTCAACTGAGCAGGTTGGTATATTCGACCGGATCTAGTTACGTCGTTGATAGAAATAGAGGTAGAATACAGAAAAAGTAAAAGGAAATAGATTCAGATGAAGCCTAGCCCAGCTTTCCTGCCATTGGGAATCCAATCCCTTCGAGAGGACTGCGTCTGGTCCAGGCGGGAACTCCACTAGCCTTCCCACTCCCAGGATTCTGGACTCTGATAGCCCTGCATATGATTCTATGGCGGTCCAACCAAGGGGAGCGACTTATGCACTTGCATAAACACAACTTAACAAGTTGTACCTCAAAAGATAACTCAAAACACCACTTACAAGTAGAATTATACAATCGATACTGAGTAATATACTCAAATCACCTTCCTCTAACAAATGTAGATTCTTAAACAGGATCTACTACTGATCCGAAGAGTCGCTCCTCAAATTTCTAGATATCAAAATTAATCACCCCGATTTCATGAGTTTAAAAGCTAGATCCGACTAAACCAGTTATTACATCTACTAGTTGCAAGGTCAAAACAAAGGTTCAAATCGCACATCGACACCAACGCCAAAGTTAAGGCAAAGAAAAACTAGCAAAAAGTAGCTTCACGTACACAATGAGGCCAACGAGGACAATAACTGATATGGCATAATTTAATCAAACATGATAGACATAATTATTAACACAATAAAATAGGTCATGAATTTCTCACACAACCGAAAAGCACTTAAGCATCTTGCAGTAAAACAATTACTCATTAGGGTGGGCAACAATGTAATTCCAAAAGAACTGAGCATGCAACATATTATAGCATCAACAAATTCTTACCGACATGGTAACAACTCAAACAGTCCAACAATGATTAAATTATCGAATCAATTAATAACATGCTCAAAACATCAAAAGATCAACATAAATAAAAATATTGATCAAAAGTACGCATCAAAACCATATCGAAATATAAAATTAACAAAATAGATTTCAAGTTCATGTCGAGCCCCACAAATCATTTTCCGGAAAACCTCATTACAAAACAATGGCTAAAATATGTTTCCAAACGCCTCAATTTAAAATCAACGAGTTACCCGAGTAATTACAACTTCCAAGTTCAACTCCAATTTGGGTGACCCAAGTCAAGCCCGCAATAACCATTTGTAAAACGTATACAACGCATTTTTAAATTCAGAAAAACGCAATTTAAAACAAAACCTCGATCTTTTCAACCAGGGAACTCGACAACACCAAAGTAACAACATCAAGTCATCACCCAAGTGAGACATCTGAAAAATTTAATTAACCTATTCAAAACACATACTTCGAAAAAAAAATAGCAACCAAGCAATTAAGACCAACACCAAAGTGTCGACAACCACCAAACGGTAACATTTCAAAAGTATTTTAAATCTTTAAAATGGTATCACCTCAAAAAATAATTTTATTTTAAAAAAAATAACTCTTTTGGAATCACCAGTCAAAGTAAATTTGAAATACGAGAAAAAATTATTTTAGTGGGAACGTAATGAAAATCACCTTTTACGTTATCATGCTCAGACTAATCATCAGACTCTTATGTCCAAAACACCAATTAGACCTAAATAATTTTTTTTTTATTAAAGAATTTCTAAACCAACATGAGGTCAGCAACGTAAAATCGCAAAACGTGAGAAACGATTTTACTATCAAAATCATTTATACCATAAACAAGCCAAAGCCTAACGAATTTTTTTTTATGTTATTGGCCAAAGCCAAAACTATTCACCAAATAACCCAGTGTTATAAAACCATTAAAGGCATAAAATCAAAGTTTATTACCCAATGAAATGCCACATCAACATGATAAGACAAACAACGTCATAGCCAAGTATGAATTTAGGAAAATTACCAATCATAAGATTTCCCGAGAAATTATAAGCAATTCAAAGGATCACTTAAGTGAAATACCAGTTATCAAATAAAATCTTAGCATAAGATCAAATATGACACGCTTGACTCGACATTATCCTATAGGTGTAGGCAGAAAGTTTGAAAATAAAAGATGACGTTTCAAAAGACAAGACACGAATCCTAATTCCGCAGTAGTTACTAGGACAAGTTAACCACTTATCATGCCAAACAATTAAACACTTAAAAATTAAAAAAAAAGGCCTTGGTTTGAAACCAAAGCTCTGATACCAAGTTTGTCACGACCCATTTTCATGAATCGTGACCGGCGCTAGGGTATGGGTATGGTTGTACCAAAACTCGTAGCAAGCCTTGCGGATAACCATATAAGTACATAAACCTGCAAGAAACCAATGCTCGGGGGCAACCGAGACTTCAGCCTAATTCTAGCAGTTTATAATAATCACATTTATATATTAAGTGCTCGAACAACTGCGAGTCTCCAACATGGCATAAATACATATTAACCCAAGTTAATATAAGAATGCTAAATAATATATAAATCAATTGAATAATTGTATAACAAGTATTAGACAAATAAGACTTCTAATTACTACTGCGGTCTAAGAATAAAATCAATTTAATAACTTTAATAAAAATAAGACCTCCGAGGAAATAAAGAATCGGAGACCAGCTGACTCGCTCAAAATCATAACCCTGGAAAAATTGGGAAAACAACGGGGTCAGATATACTGAGATGAGTTCATATAACTATTTACATTTATTAAGTGAAAACCTTTAAAACACTTTTAAAACATTTGTAAAGCAATTTATCATTATGGATAAGCATTGAAACCCTAAACCACAATATACTAAATCCATTGTCGTGTCGGTGAGACGTATCTCAATAACCGATCCCCGACTGTCACTCGAATAAAACATGTGAGTCCCAGGAGACGTATCTTCCACCGGCGCCCTCACTAGGTGAGACGTATCTCTAACCTACCTCAAATACCATATATGATCATACCGGTGCGCACACAGTCTCGATGATGCCCATCGAGTAGCCCGTTCCAATTCAGATCCATAATGCCGAAAACAGTTCGAAATCTGTTTATACAATATATACATATATACAAAATACAATTTACTTAATAAAGCGGTAAATAGCGATATAAACTCACCGCTTGCTTATCCACGTAAATCTTGGCAAACAGCTAACCCTGCGTAGACTCCGAAGCACGAGCAGTCGACGGGTCTAAAACAATGTATATGTTAAAATCTGAACAACCCCTAACTCTATGATTACTAGACACCATATAGGACTAGCATCTTAACACAACCAAAGATCAACATTCGAAACACAGTAATCCCAAAGCCAAAGTACATATATATCCAACCAATACAATAACTAGCTAAGTTTAGGTGAGTTCTCGTTTTCAAAAAAACAATCCAGAGTAATATAATTCAATAACACCTTTTCCAAATCCAACATATCCCAGAGTAGTGTGTTAGCCATATATCAACTATATGCTTAACACAACATGTCGGGCGACACATGTCTAACCCGACCCAACCAGAGTAAAATCCAAAGTTAAATCCTTTAAAATGAAACCAATGTATTTGAAAACAAGGAACTCATTATAAGCTTAACCAAAATTCAAACCAATACCACAAATAGCAAAAATAACCAATAGACTGTCAACACTTGACAATTCCACCCGGAGTTCATATTTCTCAATTAAAACACATTAAGTGTAAATAAACATGACTCCAAAACACATTGAAATGATAAACTCAGATCTGAACTGTACACTAGATAGCCTTTAAAACCATTGTAAAATAATTCTACCTTAAATGCCATAACAACAATTTGTTATCCAAATAACCCAAGGTAAACAAACATCCTTTATATACTCAAACGATTTCCAGTCATATGTAAATATTCTTAAAACAACGTTTTATTCCAATTAAAACCACCTTTAACATATAATCTAGCCTTAGTCAATTATATCCAATCACCCAAAGTAGGAATTTCCCATTAACAATCTTTTAACCTTCAAAATAACATTTTCAGCTTTTAGTTTAAAGTTCAAAACAGAATTCAATTCCACAACTTAACCCAAGTGATACATTATTTCATCTAAACGATTCCTCCAATCACCCAATGTATTGTTAAACATCTAACAACCTATGATTCATTTACTTTGAAATTTCCAGATTTTTAATAAAGGCTTAAAACAGAATTATAAATCAAGAACGACAGCAACTCCATATAAACCTTCAATCAAACAAGTATTCCAATCATCCAATGTATAGCCAACATCAATAAGTCACAACCAATACACATAGATTATTTCCAGAATTTCAAATCAAAGCAAAACAGAAAATATAAAGCCAAAACACTCAAGTATAGATTCATACAAAAATTTAGCAATCTCTACACCATATAAGAAGGGATTAGAACCACATACCTCTTGATTAGACTAAGAACAATAAAACCCAGAAATCAATCAACCCAAATCAGCCTACAACCACACACATATAGGGATATAGGATTTAGAATTGCTAGAATTGAAGAACTAGAGATAAAACCACAAAGGAAAGATTACAAACACTTACCAAGGATTAAAATTGAGAGGAATGTTGATAGGAGTGAGTTAGAATATGACTCCAGCCGTTTTAGGGTTTTAAAAGTCGAAGGAAAAGAGTTTAGGTCGAATAAGGGGTCTTTAAATAGAAAAACAACGAACTGAACAGTGCAAGTTCGCGCCCGCTAAGTATAGTTCGCACCCGCTAACTTCAACAGCATTAGTTAGCGACCGCTAACTATAGTTTGCGCCCGCGAACTCAATAAAAACACGATCCGACCGACCAGATTTTAGTAAATCCTCTCAGGAACAACATATCCGAACGGCGGCCCGATCCGACGGTGCAATTGGGAGATATGGACATTTTACTAAAGCATGTCATATCAGGAAAACACATAAACACTTATTCGATAAGGCTCAGAACCTAATCAAAACAACACACCGAAGGTTATGAAAACCAAATCATGGTTTCAAGGAACCAAACCACCAAGGAATAACCCGAAACACATCGAAAAAATCATCGGAACAAGCCGGAAAAACACGGGGTATTACAGTGACCCTTCTAGAGAAAAAGTTGTAGGCCGTATGTTGGACCTGTAGCTAGCTTTCTTTTACTTTGTTTTGGTGCTACCTTGTGAGGTAGTACTTCTTTTGTTTGTACTTTTCTTTAGGGGGGTCTTTGTGGTTGACTCTCCCTTTCAGAGAATAATGGCGTGCTTTTTATGAATGTGTGTTGCTTTTTCTTTATCTGTAAAGAATCATACTGTTGACTATGTCATGCGTCTGTGTCATAGGTCTGCGACTAGCTTCTACTGGAGGCATCGTACCAAAATATGACAAACTTTCAAGATTCTCCTGATGAAGAGGAACTCAATGCGTTTGATGTTGTAAGTCCAAAGGAGGGAGCGACCTTTCCAGAGGAGAACATCGTGTTTGTTTTGTTCTTGACCCTTGGGACAATCATTTGTTTTGTATTCCACAATTTCTTGTGGTGAATGTTCTGGTGATGTTTTACAATCCACATTAATCCTACGTGGAGATCTGCATTCACCATATAGTACATTGGGTCTGGTACACTACACTGAGTCTGATACAGTACACTGAGTCTGGTACGCCATACTGAGTCTGATACAATACACTGGGTCTGGTACGTTACGTCTATCCCTGTTTGAGTAGGACTCTGTTTGGTCTTAGATATTTCTGGTATGGTTGAACCATATCCATCACTACTTCCTCCCTTTCAAACAAGTATACTTCAAGCATTTATGTTTGCTCAGTCTTCTGCCAAGGTGAAGAGTCCAAGGGAAAAATTGACGATCCTTCGAGGAAGGAAGAACTTCGTGAGGAGAATACTGATGGTCCAGAGGAGGGAGCGACCCTACCAAAGGAAAATGTTCTTTTTAGCTAGCTTTCGAATACTTTTTGTGTTGCCTCGTGGGACAACACTTCTCTTGTTCTTTCATTTTGGGGCTCTTATGTTAATTAGAACCGGCCCCTTTATTTCAGAACAATTTTCATGTTTTACGGATCAGTTGGTCTACATCCTTCCTCTGGTTTTGTTGGCGCTGTCATGGAGCCTTCTCGTGGAGATGGCGCAGAGAAGAGTCTCAGTCGAAAGAATACAATACTCAATGTAACGAGGTACTTTTACCTCCTTTGGGACTATTGACTGCGTTCGCCGTACTTCGAGTAAAATTGTTCTTCTAGTGGTGCTGTCATTCTAGTAGAATAGTCCTTCAGGTGGGACGGTTCTTTTGATGGAGCAGTCCTTCAAGTGAAAATGTTCTTCTAGAAATATAATGCTTTGGGTGGGACGGTTCTTTCGATGGAGCAATCCTTCGGGTGGGATGGTCTTTCTGGTGGAGTTGTCCTTCTATAAATAGTCCTTCAAGTAGGACGGTTCTTTCGATGGAGCAATCCTTCAATGAATCGGGTATTGTGGTCCTTTAGTCGTCTTCCTTTGATGTGCTTTGGTTTTGATCTTTGTATGGTGCCTTTAATGGTCCTGCTTGGTTATCTGCCTCCGGTACACTTTGACTCCGAGGAATGTCTTGCTTGAAACTGTCCCAAAACTTGGTTGGGCGAGTTGTGAATTTTGGATTTCTACTTCTATTGCTGCATGTTCGTTAGTATTCTTCTACATAAAGTTCCATTCTTAATTGAAAGGATTGTCTATATACCTTTAACGTCTTTTACGGTAATGATGTTGTTCTTTCATTTGCGGGTGGAGATGAAGCCTTTTCTTCCTGTTCAGCTGTTTTGATTTTGTTTGGCCTACTTCTCAGGCGATTCCACTCTACATTTGAGTCTAGAGTACTCCTCAATCAGTTGTTTCCCTAACACCTCTATGTCTGCGTCTAGGATTACTCATCCATCTATGCCTGCACCTGGGACTGCTCATCCATCTGCATTTGGGACTATTTTTCCATCGATTGTTCATTGTTGTGTATTTTTCTCTAGGATCGTTATTTATCTTGTTGTAAGTCTTTTTCTTGAATTGTTTGTCCTCCACTTTTTGTCCCATCAACTCTGCGACTGGGTTGTTCGTCCTCCGGTTGTTGTCCTTCTGCGTCTGGGTTTTGCATCTACGCCTGGGACTTCGTCAATCTACATATGTTCATGGGATTACTTGTCCGTCGGTTTTTCATAACATCTCTATGTCTGCGTTGGGATCTGCGTCTACGCCTGGGACTTCGTCAATCTACATTTGTGCCTGGGATTACTCGTCCATTGGTTCTTTTCATAACATCTATGCGTCTGCTCCTAAGATCTACGTCTACGCCTGGGACTTCGTCAATCTACATCTGTGACTGTGATTACTCGTCTATCGGTTCTTTTCGTAACATCTTTGCGTCTGCGCCTGGGATCTGCGTCAATGCTTGGGACTTCGTCAATCTACATTTGTTCCTGGGATTACTCGTCCGTCGGTTCTTTTCGTAACATCTTTGCGTCTGCACCTGGGATCTGCGTCTGCACCTAGGATCTGCGTCTATGCTTGGGACTTCGTCAATCTACATTTGTTCCTGGGATTACTTTTCCGTCGGTTCTTTTCGTAACATCTTTGCGTCTGCACCTAGGATCTGCGTCTGCGCCTAGGACTATTCGTCAATCTACATCTTCATTTGGGATCATTTGTCCTCCTATTTTTTTATTGGTGCATTTCTTCCTTCTATGACTGGTACAATTGTTTCTTTTTCGAGTGTCACAGTAGTTTCTCTTCTGACTGTCACAGTGGTTTCTCATTCGACTGTCACAATAGTTTATCTTTCACAATGGTTTCTCTTCTGAAATTCCATTAAGCAGCATTTCAATCATTGCAAACTTCAGTAAAAATGATTCAAAGTAAATTAGCGCCAATATAATAAAGTAATGTTTTTTTTATTCTGTTACTTCAATATTTATAATTTAGTAGATCTATAATATCGATACAATTAAACGTTATATTACAAGCATCATAAGATTGTCACTTTGAATACTAGTGATATAAAAGGAAAAACTTATCTGTTTGTTTTTGTATGTTGCATTGGTATCTGCGTCTGGTACACGGTAACTGTTCTTGCTATGACATAGAGAGATGAAGAAGTTTGGATGAACTAAACTTTCTTGATTCGACAGCTTCATATATTACTTTTGATAGCCACTTATGCTCTAATTTGTTGATTTTCACTCGTGACTTCCAATCTTTTTTTATGGTTGTCTATCACCGAGAACCAAAATTAAATTTATTCAAGAACGAATTATCGTTCCCACAGACGGCGCCAAATGATGGTTTCGGTGATGCTGGATCCGGTCTTGATGTAGCCGGTCTGAGTGTGATCTTCAATCTACACAGAAAAAGATAGGTTAGAAGGATTCGAGCCGGTGTTGGCTCGAACACCCTCCGATGCCTAAGTCAGATAGACTGAATTGATAAGAGTTTGGAGTGAATATGAGTACTAAAAGGAGTCCTTTACCTGACCTAGGTCCATTAATATATAATATATAGTCATTCCGTTGTAGTATGAGTCTTGTTACTGATTTGAGTTCATCTTCTTGTTAAGATTAGGTAAAATACGTCCTTATCCCTGATTTCATGGGATAAGGGCGTTATCTGGTCTTCTGGTAACACTTCATAATGAGTCAGTGACTTCGGACTTGTCTCTGAGTCAGTGACTTCAGGCTTGTCTCTAAGTCAGTGACCAACGCCACCTGTGTGGGTCTTGTGTACTATTCTGGTGGTGTATCCATCATGTCATGTCCAAGAATTTTTTATAGACAGAAAGGATCCTTTGGCCGTCCTAAAGGCCACCTAGTTGCATAGGTGTATGGATTCTGCTAATTATTCCATGCTTAACGGATGCTGGTGTTTTTCTACCAGACTTCGGTGTCTTTCTACCGCATGCTGATGTTCTCCATCAGGCTTTGGCGTCTTTCTGCCACTTATGGTGTCTCTATACCACGTTTCGGTGTCTCTCTACCGTACTTTGGTGTCTTTATGCCGTATCTTGTTGTCTCTCTACCGTTCTTTTGTTGGGTTTTATTGGTTCATAACGCAGCGGAATTTCAAAAATTTATCTAAAAACCCAAACCAAGATCCATGTAATTCGAATTAAACAGAACAATTACTTACTTGTATGTCGAATTCAACAGAAATGTAGGAAGGAAGGAGGTGGTTCACTTTGGTGATACCTGTCCTCGGATCAGAAACGCCTCCAAAAGAACGCGTCCTCTACGAGTATCCACACGAACATACCTTAGCCAAAAACTAGTGCTTGTGTGCTAGCACTATTGCTTCACAAGCAATTTCGAATTTTAGTGATTTAGTGAATAATGAATTTCGTGATTCTCAAACCAACTGCTTAATGAGTATTTATAGTGATAAATAACACTAGGGTTTGAGACAAATTCGAATTTCAATCTCATTGCAATTCTACAAGTTTATGTTTATCAAAAACTCCTTTTTGATAATTATCCATATATATTAATTACTATATTTATTATCTTCCAAAAATAATAAATTAAGGAAAACACTTATCCTTAAATTTCGAATTAATATATATATATTACGAATTATATATATATATATATATATATATATATTTATATATATATATATATATATAATTAATCACTTAATCACATTGGGCTTGTACAACCTATAACTGTTTTGGGCCTGTTCTTAGTGTGCGACCCTGTAGGTTCATATAACGTTGGCAGTAGGCTCGAAATCCCTATTTCAGCCCACAAGTCATAAGTGGCCTCTAGCAAGACATTATGACTACCCAAGTTATATGAATATCGATAATCCGATTTAACCATTTACAATAATATTTTAATCCCTTTGTCTCTCGATATCCAGATTGAATATAAGGCATAGTTATGTCATCCTTATAACATTCAATCATTAGTTTCTTGACTCTAAGTAGACTGAAAATGATAACTTCTTATCAATTAGCATGACCATGCATTTTCTTCAGTCTATCTTCTTCAAGGGGCCCATAGATATCTTACTCAAATAAATGAGGGACAAATTCCTTCTCAGTCACTCACATTTCTCACATAGTTACTTTCATATCCAATGACAATCTATTCCATTATCCTGTTAAAAATAATGTAAGACTGTATCAAAATATGAAATAGCTATGTAGAAATCCATGATGATTTCAAGGTCAAAGGATTATACTAATAGAACTGTAATGAGAATTACTTATGACAGTGATCTATGTAGTATTCTCACACTGGGTCATCCAGTGCCTTATTTCTCAAATAGCACCTATGATTTGACTTAATATCTCATGTACATGATTAGTAAAACATAATCATCAGTCAACATCATACTAGTCTCAATGTTCTATTAAGACTAGGGATAGATGGTATATAATTCTTTTATTAAACCTAAGGGTTCTACTATCAAGTCACATACTCGATGACCTTAGAAAGAGTTAATCATTCAAGTATTTTAATCATTAATATAAAATGATAAAAACTGCCAATCAATAAATAATAAAATGATAAAGTCAAAACATGGTCAAACATGATTGACCTAGTGCATATCACTAACATCTTTGGCGTCTTTATGCCGTATCATTTTGGCGTTTCTATGCCGTATCTTGGTGTCTCTCTACTGTCCTTTTGGCGTTTCTATGCCATTTGAGGAGTCTGACTCTTTTGGATCCCGTCTTCCAGGCCACTCCCTGATTCTCTAGGTCTATTGGGAAGGCTCTGGGACTTTCTAGTGTTATTCTGAAGGCTCTAGGACTTGTCTGAAGGCTCTGGGTCTTGTCTAAAGGCTCTAGGTCTTGTCTGAAGGCTCAAGGACTTGTCTGAAGGCTCTGGGTCTTGTCTGAAGGCTATAGGACTCATCTGAAGACTCTGGGACTTGTCTAAAGGCTCTAGGACCCGTCTAAAGGCTTTGGAACTTGGTTGAAGGCTTAAGGTCTTATCTGCAGGCTCTGGAACTAATCTGAAGGATCTGGGTCTTGTCTGAAAGCTTTGGGACTTGTCTGAAGGCTCCGGGTCTTGTCTGAAGGCTCTGGGTCTTGTTTATACAACTTCTAGTGTGTCTTTATTTTTGGCTGTCCATCCTTTAGGGATGTCTGTATTTTTGTTGGTTCTGGGCTCTGGTCTGTCTGGATTCTCTTTTGTCCATTCTCTAGGTGTTTTGATCCTTTGGTCGTGACTCTTGTCATTGGTTGGTTCCGTGACTGCCACTATTTTCTTTGGGAAAGGTCCTTTGGGGATTTGTACTTTGTCTGACCGGATCTAGTGGGGAGTTTTCTAATTCCGAATTTACTATGGAACGTTTTGGTCCTGTTGGAAGAAAAATGGCTTTAAGTAGCATGTCCATCGAAGGCTTGCGCTTATAAATGCCTCGGGGGAAAGTGGATACATCCTTATTCACTTTTATTTGTATTTTCTCAGATTTGAGTGATTCGGTCTGGCACCAGGATTTCGGCCTTTTACCTGAGATAGGTTTTCTACTGCTGAGATTCTGGGATATGTTTTGCATTCTATCTTGGAGTCTGGGAGTTTCTTATAAAGAGTAGTTGAATGAGCTGGCATGTATTGGGGTACACAACATACAACAAACTGGTTAGTGTTTAAACTGTATTTGACTTGTATACTTACTTGGAGTATTTCGTGGATCCCTTCTTTGCGGAACATCCCTTCGGGGGAAATTTGACCTCGCTGGCTGTAGGGCGCTACTGAGAGATTTGTCATGCGATATCTTATGCATGGCCCGAATTGTTGGTCCTGGCTTCTAGATGAGCGTGTCTTTCACTGGTGGATCCGGCCTAGTTCTCCAATGATTCCTGTGGGACGACCGTTGTCTATGCTACACGGGAGGGATGTCGCGACCCTTGCTCTTCGTCTGGACCACAGAGGTTATCCAGTGGTTGAGTTTTTATCTGCTCACTGGCAAAGCAACTTTGACGATCCGTTATTACCCCGTCTTCTAGGTAATTTGCCTCCGGTTGGCGTGCCAGGACTTCAGGTTCCGTACGGTGCTGATATGCTCCCTTCTTGTACTTGTTTAACATTCTGGATGTTTTACTACCTTGATAGTGCTCTCTTTTAGTCTATTTCTTTCTGGTAGGAAACCTCTGTTTCTTGACTTCTGGCTGGTGGAGACCTGATACCCCCAGTTCTCTATTTGGTGGAGACCTGATGCACCCAAATCTCTGGCAAGTGGAGACCTAATGCTTCCATTTCTTCTACTGTTGGAGACTTGATGCCCTCTATTATCTGGCTGGTGGAGACACGATGTCCCCGGTTCTCTAGTTGGTGGAGACATGATGCCCCCGGATCCCTGGAAGGTGGAGACCCAATGCCCCCAGTTCTTCTACTGTTGGAGACTTCATGCCCCCAGTTCTTCTACTGTTGGAGACTTGATGCCCCCCTATTCTCTGGCTGGTGGAGACATGATGCCTCCGGTTCTCTGGTTGGTGGAGACCTAATGCCCCCTAGTCTTCTGCTTGTTCTGGTATTGGAGTAGGGTTGGCTCCTTGTCCTTATTCCGGGGTGAGATGGAGGTTCGGAGCCTTTTGTTCCTGGAGAGAGTAGTTCCTTGCACGATGGTCCGCTGTCTGGCCTGTAGGTTGTCTGCTCTGCGCGTTTCCGGGTGGTGTAGGCTTGGCACATGCTGATTCTGGTGGTGGCTTTTGAAAATAGAGGGTTGGCGCCTGCTGGTTCTGGAATGGGATTGAGGTTGTGACTCATTGTTCCTAGAGAGGTCAGCTATGTACCGTATCTGCACATATGAGGGTAAAAATGCCAGAATGTAATATGATCTATTCTATATGTTCTCATATATGCAATTTTTTGCTCTGACCGCTCTCTTGTTTCTTACAGTACTGCGTAGATGATTTGGGCCGTAGGTTGCAGTGGGCGAAGTTGGCTCCTGCTGACAGTGGAGCTGATATTTCCCTTGGGTTTCCTGACGGCAGCGGATGTGATTTCCGTGTCGGCGATCGTGGACTTGGAGCCCGTGGTGGTCTTAGAGACCCTGCTTCTTCTTCCAACGGTGTGCAGGCTGGTCGTGGTGACAATGCTGACGATGAGTTCTCCTGTGGCGATGATGGAGATTTTGAGACCCTGGTGGACTAGGATTCTGACAAGTAGAATTTTGTCCTTTGTAGTGCCTTCTTGTATGTTAGTACATCATTTCTTACGCGTGGATACTTTGCTAGCTGAACTTCATCATCACTTCGCGTTTTGGATATCTTGTTTAAATTTCTGATTTCCAAACAGTGATCTGTTTCTTCGTCTTCTGTCGTGTTTAGGAGCCCGTAGTCTGATAAGTGTTCGAGTCGTGGGAGGCCTTAGTCCCCTGACCGATGCCCCTTGCTGTGTAGTAGTAGATGTTTAATAACTTTCATAGGGAGGGGTCTGATGCCCCCTGCCATCTGGATTTCTGTCTCATGATAGTAGAGGCATCGCGCCTGTGCTTAGATACTCCCGTCTTGATTCTATGGAAGAGGCCCAACGCCTGTCTCAGGTAAGTTTTGGAGGTAGGAGGTTGGCAACTCGTCTTGTCTATTGGAGGAAGGCCCGACGTCTTTTCTGCATATGGGGTAAGGGGCTGAATGCCCGTCTTGATTTCTCTTAGGGTAGGAGGCCCGACGCCTTTCTTGAGGTCATTGATGTCCCGTGCTATCTGGATGTTCTCTGTAGGACGGTAGAGCCATAATGATTTTAGATGAGTAGAAGGCCTGACACCTTTGACGAGGGTTTCGAAGCCCTTAGCTATCCGGATTTCCACCTCGGGATAGTAATGGCATAGTGCATATTCCGAGTTGTAAATGCTTGTAAGCCGTGGTTCTTGAGAATCTTCTTGGAGTAATGGGGTTAATCCTCCTACTATCTGGGATGAGGGATTTGATGCCCCTATCATCTGGAATTTCGTCTTAGGATAGCAATGGCATGGCTATTCTGACTCTGCAAGAGGCCTGATTTGGAGTCCGGATGAGCTCGAAAACACGTTTTGAAGTTTGGATCGCGTCTGGAAGGATCTGGGAGCGAAAATAAATAGCCGACAAAGGAGGAGCACGGCGCCAGTTTAAAAAGCCGGCTCCGGAAGCTTAAGGTGGCGGCGCCACCACCTTGTTATGGCGGCACCGCTGGTCTGATTGGCGGCGGCGGAGGTTCTTCTGGCAGCAGCAGCAATTTGACAGCATTAGTTTTTTAGCGTTTTTAGCTCGTTTTGAGTCCGTTTTGCATGCCAAAAAAAGCTCAAAAGGGTTAAAAAGGAATCAAACATCCTAAATATGACAGGTATGGAGTGTTTAGAGGTGATTTACACATTATAGCCGTTGAATTGCAGTAGGGCAGCAGTTCGTTTTTCGGTAGTTCCTCGACGATTTTTCATGCAAACACGCTCAAACAAACATCAAACGCATAGGAACAAAATAAACACATTCTGGAAATAGATTAAGATGATTAAACAGGCAATAAACATCCTAGATTATGCTTCCTAAAGCAGTTTTAATGGCAAAAAGGTGGCGGGCACACCAAGAACACAACAAAAGGCAATTAACTCTAATATGCTTCCTTAGTGCAAGAAATTGAATCTAATTGAACATAAAAATTAGGGCAGAACGAAAACATGCTTTTCCATTTCGGTTTCATGGCAAAGACATAAAATTTAATTAAATTTAACTAATATGGCAATTTCATGGCAATTTAACAATAGTTATGGCAAAACAACAACTTTGAATCTAACATGCATCCTAATTGATCATGGCATATACATGGACAAAAAAATCAAAGGAATTATGAGAGGGTCCTCAGAATTACCGGTCTGAGTCCTTGGCTCGTTTGCCAACAAAGTGGATGATGAATCTGGTTTCGAATTTGGTGTAGGCTTGCGTTCTTGGAGAATGAAAGCGTCTTTAGGTGTTTTTCTGGACTGGAATCGATGTGATTTGTGTGTGTTTTGTGTCTTAAGAATTTGGCCTATACTACGGTTTTAGGGGTGGCCGATTTTTCTCTTCTATATTTCTAGGGTTTGTATGCCACCCTGTGATAAGAATCGAATGATCTAGGGTTTGTTTGCCCGAAAGTGTTAAACAAAAGGCTCCTTGGGTCCTATAGTTTGGTCATGGTCAATTTCAGTCCGTCAAACTTCTAAGATATGGCAACCAGTCCAATTTCTAGGCTTAGATTACAATTTCTAAGATATGGCAACCAGTTCAATTTCTAGGCTTAGATTACAATTTCTTTGGATTTTTATGGGCTATTTACGCCTAATTATGTTTTAATCCTCCAAGTTTGCAACTGTGCATAGATTACGCCTGCTTAAATTCCAGCAAGCAAATCGAAAGCTCGTCACCCGGAAGTGTTTCACTGGAAATCATCATTGGATGCTTCAGTTCCTTATCACTTTTTACCTGTCCGAAAAATATGTGTCTACACATCTAAATAGATATTATAATAAAAAGAAATAAGAAGATTCAACATCACAAATTAGTTGCTAAATATTGAGCTGAAATCGCAATTGAAGTGAAGATCAGCTACGTTGAAATAAATTTCAATCATTAAAATAGAAGAGAAATCAAGAACACAATCAGGTAATTAATTCGAATTGTAACAGTTATTATTGATCAGTAACTGCTCTATTGCTTTTCAATTAAATTCAATCATAAACAATTCTAAAATAACTCAAAATGGTAATGAAAATGAAGTTAGCTTTAGATCTGTGTTTTTCTGTGTTTGATTCAGATTCAAACAAGTTATTAGACTATAAGAATGAAACAAATTAATGTTAGCAACAATAAAATAGGAAATGATAAAAAATGATTTGAATGACATTGAATTCTTATTATAGCTGTTATACATAAATTATTGCTAAAATCACATTTATTTAATTTCTATCTTATATAAATGCAGATATGGAGAATGTTATGATTTTTGTTCATTATAATGGACAATGGAACCAAAACATGGAGTACAATAACTTTGAAGATATGGGAATGTTGGTAAGAAAGGAGAGTGATTATACGGAATTTCTACAAATATTGTCACAACAACTGAATATGAACCATATGTCAACCTATTTGGAGATCAAATATCAAGTGAAATCAAATTACCCACAAATGAAGATTACTGACAATGTGAGCTTATCATTCTACTTGGAACTAAAAAAAACACAGCGGATTGCATGATGTACCCCTTAAGCATTTCATTCGAGTCGTCCCGAAAGGAATTAGCATTCTTTGAAACAACTTTCAATGTGTCGAATGCGGATATCCACTCAGCACAACAGTCAGCAAGTGCAGCAAAATCAGCAGATGAGATTGAATCAACAGCTGAAAAACAGAGGGAAGATATATCTGATGTGATACAATATGCAAAGTTCATGTCAAGCAATTTCAATGATGATAAAAATGAAACCGAGAGTAGCTTTAGACATGAACATGTCATAACTGACCCAAGACATAAAGAGATCAAAGAGGGGAATTCCTACATAAACAAAGAGGTTCTGAAGTCAGTTTTAAGCTTTTATGCAATCAACAACCTTTTTCAATTCAAAGTATGTAGATCATGTGAAAGGCAGTATTTCTTGAGCTTTTTGGAAACAGATTGCACATGGAAACTTAATGCTTCAAAACAAGGAAAAACAGAGATTTTTATCATTCGGAAACTCAATATCAACCACAGTTGCTCAATGGTTGTGAGAACATCAGACCAAAGACAAGCAACATCAGGTGTAATTGGAGAGTTTATTAAGTCCAAATACATAAACCTCAAGACTGTTTATAAACCCGCTGATATTCAAAGAGACATGAAGGATGATTATGGAATTAAATGTCGTACTTGAAAGCTTATAGATCAAAGGCAGTAGCTGATGAATCCTTTTCATTGATACCTAGCTACTTATACATGCTAGAGGTTAGCAATCCGGGTTCTTACACTAGATTAGAAGTAAAAGACGACAATAGTATGCTTTATGTTTTTATGGCATTAAATGTGTCAATAAAAAGATGGGAATTTTGCATTCCCGTATTTGCAATTGATGGCACATACCTTACTTCGGCATATGGAGGAACATTTTTAACGGCATGTGCACAAGACGGAAACTGTAAGATATTTCCTTTAGCATTTTGCGTCGTTGACTCTGAAAATGATGAATCATGGGAATGATTTATGAAGAGGATTAGAGATTCCCTTGGAGTGTGAAGCGACATGTGTATAATATCTGATAGACACGAAAGCATCAAGAATGCAGCCAATTCTGTTTTTCCAGAATTAGCTCATGCCTTATGTACATTTCATTTGTTCAACAATATCAAAAAGAGCTTCAAGAAGTCGACAGAAGAGCTTCGGGAAGCATTTTATAAAGCAGCAAAAGCTTATACAACTGAGCCATTTGACACCTACATGAAGCAAATTAACAGTATTGTGTAGAGGTTTAAAGCCATATCTAGAATATGTTGGATACAAGAAATGGGCAAGATCACATTGCGAGAATAACCATCACAAAATATTGACAACAAACATAGCAGAATCAATGAATTCCAGAATAAAAGCAGGTAAGGATCTCCCTATCACTATATTACTTGAGTACCTACAAACAATGGTGCGAAGCTTTAAAAACAGAAATTTGCCAAAACAAACATTCACAGCCTTATCAAAAAGAGCAAAAGACATTGCATGAAAATTACATTCTCTCTCTGAAATTAGTGGTAAGATTTGATTATAAAATATTCAATAAGTAAAGTTCATATACAGTTCATATATGATTTTTATGGGTGACTACAAATGGAGGTTTCAAACTCTGATGACTATGTCAAATCAGTCTTTCAGCAGTTTGTTGTAGATCTTAAAGAAAGAACATGCACATGCAAAAGGTTCCAGATTGATGAAGTTCCTTGCTCACATGCAATGGCGATACTCAAGGAATTATATCAAGATCCTTACAAATTTTGTCAACTTATTACACAAAAGAAACAATACTCAAGGCTTATGCTGAAACAGTTTATCCGGTGCCAGATAAGAGTCTTTGGAATATGCCAAAAGAAGTACACAAAAGATTGTCAATCCACCAGAAGGAAGAACAAAGTCGGGAAGACCTAAAAAGCAAAGAATCAAGTCTTGTTTGGAAACTACATGGCATAACAAGTGCATCAGATGTCATGTTTATGGACACAATGTGAAGACTTGTAGGAGTATGCCTAAGAAAAAATAGTTCAGTATGTGGTATTATTTGAGGTTCACATATGGTTTAAATCAAGTAATTTTTAAGTTTTAAAGACTGTTAATTTACATTGCAATTTAAAACAGTTATTAAATTCTTATAGTACACTAAATCTTAAATTTCTCTCTATATGGAATGTAAATCCTTATGTGAACTTGATGTGAACCTACATCAAATGAACTACTTTAATTCAAACAATTGTATCTATAAAATGTCACAGCAAGACAAATTTTATTAAAGATTAAATTAAAGTAGTTTAATGATATAGGTTCACATCAGGTTCAAATAAGGTTAATTTTGGTTTTATAGACATCATATACATTTCAATTAGAAGAGTTATTCATATCTATAATAAAAAAATAAGACAACCATAAAGGTCAATTGGAATAAAAGCTTAAAAATAGAATTAAAAACCATCGAATTTGTAAGACAATAGAAACAAGATAAACAATTTCATCGTATGAACGGAACATTCAACCAAATAAAATTCCCAAAATCCAAATAAAGGACTGAAATTTAAAAAACACTAATCATTCCTATTAATTTTTGGAGGAGATTTTTCTTCACTCATGGCAGAGAATTCGTCTTTCCACATTGCATATGTGTAAAACGAGCAAGCAAGCCGAGTCCGTTGTTCTTTACTTGTAATATCCCGTAAAATTTTGAATTTATTTTGTTATTTTCCGACGTGGTTCCGGATGTGTTTTGAGGAGTATTTGAAGTTTCGTAAATTAATTGTGGTTCGATTCATCTTTGGTTCGGTTTTAAAAAAAAATATAAAATTTCTTCTTTGGGTTGTGGTTCAACCGAAATGGTTGAACCACTTTCGTTTGACTCAGGTCTCATTTGAGACCTGAGAAAAACGTTGATTCTCGTTCGAGAATCCAAGGATTCTCGAACGAGAATCCATTTGCAGGCCTGGTCTCGTTCGAGACCAGGCCCTTTCTCGAACAGGATCAGGCCAAATATGGCCATTCCCGTTCGAGAACAGCATGTCCTTTTGGACCCCTTCGCCCAGCCCACTTCCAACCTGTTTTCGACCTACTTCCTCTCGTTATATCAGCTCGACTTCTAAACAGAAAATCTTCACCACTCATCACTGAAACCCTAGCCGTTTTCCTCTTGTCATTTCGCTGAATATCGAAGCTGTTATCATCTTCCAAAGATCGCTGTTCGGTAAGTTTTCTGGTTCTTGTGATTTTCAGATTTTACTTATGAACGACATTACGTAATTTGGTTCGTTCTCTTTCGTTTCTAGATCGAAATTAATTCCGCTTGATCTCAGACGTTCTAGACTCAATTCCGTACGTCTCCCTATCTCAGTTTCGCTGAACGGTACGCCGTCGATCTCGTTCTAATCAATACCGTTTCATCGTTTCTGTTTGCTATGTGTTTCTGTTTTGCTTAACTGGTTTCTGCCGAACCATTCCTTCCCTTTGGCTTGGATTTTGGTTTCCTTTATGTCATAAATATCTTAGGGGATTGGTCCTTAATGGTTTAATCTTTGGTCGTGGTTTTAAATCCGACAATTCGGATCTTTTGTAATGTATGTTTCTCGGTTTCATTCTTTTTATTATAGAGTTACTGTTAACGTGTTTTCAATGTTTGGTTCTTGCCTAAGATGAGTTCTGTGTTGGTGTTATGTCCTTGATCATACTCTAGTTGGATTATGATCTTAAGCTTGATTATGATTTAGAAATGGGTTTAGTAGCTTTAAATGGAAAGTGTTGGTTTGATTTTGTGCGTAGCCTCTCTGTTCATGGGCATTTGATTTGGTTGTTCATTAGGTGAAGGTGATGGCTAAATAGCCATAGAGGTTACCAATTTATTTTGACTAAAACAAATGAATTCCTTTAGTTATTGTAAATTGAATCTATTTAATAATAACTTTGAATTTAGATATGTTATAAATGATATATTTAAACGATGGGTGTTTATATATTAAGCTAATATAATTACTCGGGTAATTATAATTAGTTTCAAATTTAATTTGGTTTAATTGGTTAAATTACAATTTAGCCCCTGAACTTATTCTACAACCTTATTAAATGGATTTTTGACTAGTAACTTTATATTTGGTTTTTGTTATAGAGAAAAGCAATTAATTTGATTTCGGATATCAAATTGGCTAAAGTACAATTTAGTCCCTAATTGGCAAAAGTACAATTTAGTCCTTATTTGGCAAAAGTACGATTTAGTCCCTAAACTTTTACTAACTTAAAGTGATTAAGTTTTTGATTTGTAACTTGGGTGACTTAGAATTGAAGTTATTGAGTTCCGCTTTTAAATGGATTATTATTTTGTTAAATTGTTTTATAAATATAAACTTGGGTTTATATTTATTAATTGTTTTGAGTCGGGTTAGACTTGGGTCACTCGACAAGTGAGGTTAGCTTGGTAGTTTATGATAACTCGGCTAACCCACTATTTGGAAATTATTTATTATTTAAAGTTATTAAATAATGTTTATAAATTGAATTTTAAGCGTGAACTCAATAGACTTATATTAATTGGGTTTGATTACCTAATGGGTATTAATTGTGTGTGCCTTGGATTATTTATTTCGACGTGTTATTTGTGCTAGTCCTATGTGGTGTCTAGTACTCTTTAGAGTTAGGGTCTGATTTTAATAATTATTTTATTTGTCTAGACTCGTCTACTGTTCGTGCTTCAGAGGCGAACCAGAGTTAGTTGCTTGCCGGTATTTCACGCGGATTAGCAAGCAGTGAGTTTATATTTACTATTTACCGCTTTATTAAGTAAATTGTTATTTTAATATTAAATATATATACTGTACGTATATTTCGAACTGTTTTTATATTATGGCTCTTAGTTGGAACATGCTACCTAATGGGCATCATTAGGACTGCGTGCGCACCGGTATTGATCTGGGTAAGGTATATATGGAAATGTGGTAACTCGGTGTGAGCATAGCTCTCGGGACCAGGTAGAGTAACTCGGTGTAGCTCAGCTCTCGGGACTCTGGTATAAGTGGGGTCAGTGGTAACTCGGTGTAGCTCAGCTCTCGGGACCAGACCTATTGGATTATGATTATTATTTAGAATTGTGGATTAGGGTTCCAACTATTATCTATAATATCGTTATTAAATGTTTTAAACGTTTTAAAGGTTTTTCCCTTAATAAATGTAAATAGTGGTATGAACTCATCTCAGTATATCTGACCCCGTTGTTTTCCCAATTTTTCCCAGGGTTATGATCTGAGAGAGTCTGGTGATCTCCGCATTTACTTTTCTCGGAGGTTCCTTTTATTTTTAATAAACTGTAAAACTGTTTTATTCTTAGACCGCAGTAGTAACTAGACGTCTTTATTATTACTAGACAATTTGTCGGATTGATTCGACTGGTTATATTGCTTTGGCATGTTTTATTATTTACATTGGTTTATGATAAATCTATTTTAGATTCAGAATTGGATAAGCATGTTATATTAAGTGTTGAATATTATAACTGCTAGATTTAGGCTGAAGTCTCGGTTGCTCCCGAGCATTGGTTTTCTGCAGGTTTATGTGTTTATATTGTTAATTGAAAGGCTAGCTACGGGTTTGGTACTGCATTACCCATACCATAGCGCCGGTCGCGATTCATGAAAATGGGTCGTGACAAACTTGGTATCAGAGCTTTGGTTTCAAACCAAGGCCATTGCTTGCTATGTGTTTACTCTGTTAAGTATTGTTGTGTCTTAGGAACTACTGCGGATATAGGTTTCTGTCATGTCTTTTAAAACGTCATCTTTTGATTTTTTTTTTTAAATATTCTGCCTACACCAATAGGATTGCGTCGAGTCAGTCATTATATGTTGATTTGATGCTGCTAAACGTTAATTTCATTTCACTTGGGTGAATATAGTATTGCTGTTGATTTCTTGGGAGATCCTATTTGTTGCTTGTTTTGTTCATACTTGGGTATGAAATATCTGTGTATTTAAATTGTTGTTGTTCAATCTTAGGATATGGACAACGTTATTCGTACTCGTGCTCGTGCTGCGGCAGAGCAAAAAGCTGTGGCTGATGATGCGATTTCCATGGAAATCGATCAGAACGTACCACCAGTTCAGGCTAATGCTGGACGTGGTCGAGGTGGAGGTGCTGGCAGAGGTAGAGGTGCTGGTAGAGGCAGAGGAGCTGGTGCTGATAGAGGTGGAGCTAGAGGACGTGGTGCAGCAGGTGTTCAGGCACCGAATGTGCAGCAGGCACCAGAGGTGCAACAAGCACCAAATATGCAAGCGTTCGACTTCACTACTTTCTTGGCTGGCGTTGTCGAGATGCAGAACAATCAGGCTCTACTGCAGAATCAGTGTAATATACTGGGTCAGTTAGCGCAGCAACAGCAACCTCAGGTTGGTGCTGTAGCTGGTATTGGTGGACTTGCTGGTGTCGGTCATATTCCAACAGACAGAGAGTTGGTGATGACCTACCTGAAGTTGAATCCGACTTCTTTTGATAGTACTGGGGATGCTCTTGACTTTTTGGAGGAATTTGAGTACAACAGTCAGAGGATTCAAGCTTCTGATCGTCAATCAGTGATGCTTGTGGAGATGTCGCTGAAGGGTCCAGCTAAGGACTGGTATCGCGATAACATCAGGCCAGTTATGGATACTTTGTCTTGGGCTGATTTTGTGGTCAGGTTCAGAGGTTACTATCTACCCTTCTCTATTACTGAGAGTTTCAGAGAAAAGCTGCTAAACTTGAAGAAGGGGGATAAATCAGTGACAGACTACACTACTGAGTTTGTACGTTTGGGGCGGTTTGCTACAGATCTTCAGGGTGATCAAGAGCGAGTGAACGACCGTTATGTTAGGGGTTTAGGCTCGGAGTTTCTCCCTTTGCTGATAGGGACAAACATGGAGTTTGCCCGGTTAGTGGATAGTGCGCGACGGATGGAGAATTCGATGGTTCAGTTTGGAACGATCTCTGACCCTTTCCAGAATCAAAAGGGAAAGAGTGACCTTCCTAGTGGGGGGCAGCAGGCCCCAGTGCAGCATAGTAGTGGGAATTACTACAGTGGCTCTTCTCAGGCCAACAAGGGGAGTCGACGGACTCACAACAAAGGGAGGCATAGTGCCAGGAGTGCTCCGTACAGTTCCAGTAGCAGTGGGAGCAACCGTGGTTCAGGACGCGGGTACAGTGGTGGATCGAACATTCCGTTCTGCCAGAATTGCAGACGTAGGCATTATGGTCAGTGCCAGTTAGCTCCTGGAGGTTGTTTCACTTGTGGCCAGCCGGGTCATTTTTCTAGGGAGTGTCCGACATCTGGGCAGCAGATGTCTAACTCCAGTGTGGCGCAGTCATCTTATCAGCAGCAGAGACCTGCGTTTACACAGTCTGTAGGGTACTCTCAACCTGCATCATCTTTTGGTGGCCAGCGGGGCCGTGGTTCTGGTGGCAGAGGTTTTGGTGGCCGTGGTAACGGCGGTAGAGGTTCCAACGGTTATGGTACTGGACAGAGTTCGCAGCAGCAGCCGCAGGGTCAGGCCAGAGTGTTCGCACTTACTCCTCAGGATGCGCGTGCATCAAATGCTGTGGTGCAAGGTACCATCCCAATTTCTTTTACTGATGCTTTGGTATTATTTGATGCGGGTGCGACCCATTCGTTTGTTTCTACTTGTTTTGCTGGGAAATTGGGTAGAGCACCATCTGTTTTGAGTGAACCTCTAGCTGTGTCTACACCTATGTCTGAAGGTGTAGTAGTGGACGTTGTTTATCCTTCGTGTCCAGTGGTTATTCAGGGTAGAGAATTATGTGCTGATTTGATTGTACTTGACGTTCTTTCTTTTGATGTTATCTTGGGGATGGACTGGTTGTCACGCCATTATGCTTCTATTGACTGTCGAGGGAAGTCAGTCGAGTTCAGGATTCCAGGTGATCTACCTTTTTCCTTTCAGGGAGAAAAGGCAGAGACACCTAAGAATCTGATTTCCGCCATCAAGGCGAAGCGGATGTTAGGCAAGGGTTGCCAGGGTTTTCTTGCTGTGGTTCGTGATTTGGAGACTAGTAGTGGTGATATGCATAGTGTTCCGATAGTGAATGAGTTCACTGATGTGTTTCCAGAGGAATTGCCTGGATTACCACCTGATCGTGATATTGAGTTTTGCATTGATGTGGTTTCTGGTACAGCTCCGATTTCGATACCGCCGTATCGGATGGCTCCTGCAGAGCTGAAAGAGTTGAAGGACCAGTTACAAGAGTTGTTGGATAGCGGGTTCATCAGACCGAGTACTTCTCCGTGGGGTGCTCCAGTTCTGTTTGTAAAGAAGAAAGACGGTTCCTTTCAACTCTATATCGACTACAGACAGTTGAACAAGGTTACTGTCAAGAACAGATATCCTCTTCCTCGCATCGATGATTTGTTTGACCAGTTACAGGGTGCGAAGTGTTTTTCCAAGATTGATTTGAGGTCTGGGTATCATCAGCTACGGATCCGTGATGCAGATGTGCCTAAGACTGCTTTTCGGACTCGTTATGGACATTTTGAGTTTCTGGTTATGTCCTTTGGTCTGACGAACGCACCAGTAGCGTTTATGGATATGATGAACAGAGTGTTCAAGCCATTTTTGGATCAGTTTGTTATCGTATTCATTGATGACATTTTGATCTATTCTCGGAATGAGGAGGAGCATGCTTATCATTTGAGGACTATACTACAGACGTTGCGTGAGCATCAGTTGTACGCTAAGTTCTCAAAATGTGAATTCTGGTTGGATCAGGTTACCTTTCTAGGACACGTGGTGTCGAAAGATGGGATCAAGGTTGATCCGAAGAAGATTGAGGCGGTCATGGATTGGCAAAGGCCAAGGTCAGTTACCGAGATCAGAAGTTTTCTGGGTTTAGCTGGCTACTATCGTCGGTTCGTGCAAGATTTCTCCAGAATATCTGCACCTTTAACTAAACTGACACAGAAGGGTGTCAAGTTTGAATGGACTGACAAGTGCGAGGCGAGCTTTGAGAAGCTCAAGGAGATTTTGACTACAGCTCCGGTTTTGGCATTGCCTTCTGGCATTGATGGTTTCACAGTGTATTGTGATGCGTCTCGGATTGATTTGGGTTGCGTTCTGATGCAACATGGACAGGTGATTGCCTATGCTTCCAGACAGTTGAAGAAGCATGAGGTGAATTACCCTACTCATGATTTAGAGTTGGCAGCTGTGGTTTTTGCGCTGAAAATCTGGAGACATTATTTGTATGGTGCTACTTGTGAGATTTTCACTGATCATAAGAGTCTGAAATATATCTTTGATCAGAGAGAGTTGAATTTGAGGCAGAGGAGGTGGTTAGAGTTGCTGAAAGACTACGACTGTACTATTCAGTACCATCCTGGTAAGGCTAATGTGGTAGCCGATGCGTTGAGTCGCAAGTCTTCGGGCAGTTTGGCTCATATTTCGGAGATTGGGCGTAGACCCATGGTGAGAGAGTGGCACAGTTTGATAGCTTCGGGCTATGGTCTGCAGATTTCTCAGGCTGGATGTTTGTTAGCACAGCTTCAAGTGCAACCCGTTTTGATTGATCGGATCAAAGCTTTACAAGCTGAGGATCCACAGTTGAAACGGATTATTGAGGAGATTCAGCAGGACAGTAATTCTGAGTTTACTTTTGTGGATGGTGTTCTGAGACATGGTTCGAGACTGTGTGTTCCGGATTCAGATGGTTTGAGGGACCAGATCTTGGAGGAAGCGCACAAGTCTGCTTATAGTGTTCATCCGGGTTCTACTAAGATGTACCATGATCTTAAGGGTACGTACTGGTGGAGCGGAATGAAGAAGGATGTCGCTGAGTATGTTTCTAGGTGTCTGACTTGCCAGCAGGTGAAGCTAGAACATCAGAGACCTTTTGGCTATCTGCAACCACTACCTATTCCAGAGTGGAAGTGGGAACGGATTGCTATGGACTTTGTGGTTGGTTTACCACGTACTCGGCAGGGGTACGATTCCATTTTGGGTTATAGTTGACCGTATGACCAAGTCAGCTCATTTCCTTCCAATTAAGGTTTCGTATTCTGCTTCGAGGTTGGCTCAGTTGTACATCGACAGGATTGTCAGTTTGCATGGTGTACCGGTTTCTATTGTTTCAGACAGAGGTTCTGTGTTTACTTCGAGGTTTTGGAAAGCGTTACAGGAATCCTTGGGTTCTCGGTTGGATTTCAGTACAGCTTTTCATCCTCAGACTGACGGTCAGTCTGAGAGGACTATTCAGACGTTGGAGGATATGCTCAGGATGTGTGTTCTCGATTTTCAGGGTAGCTGGGATACTCATTTGCCGTTGATTGAGTTTTCCTATAACAACAGTTATCATGCGAGTATCGAGATGGCGCCGTATGAGGCTTTGTACGGGCGCAAGTGTAGATCTCCTATATGTTGGGAGGAGGTCGGAGAGCATAAACTCTCGGGAGCGGAGATTATTCAGATTACCTCAGAGAAGGTACCGTTGATTAAGCGGAGGTTAGAGACTGCTTTTAGTCGGCATAAGAGTTATGCTGATCCGAAGAGGAAAGACATTGAGTTCCAGGTTGGTGATTTCGTATTTCTTCGGGTTTCGCCTATGAAAGGCGTGGTTCATTTTGGTGTCAAGGGAAAGTTGGCACCGAGGTATATTGGTCCTTATGAGATTTCGGAGAGGATTGGAGTTGTGGCTTATCGTCTGGTTCTACCGCCAGACATGTCGTTGGTACATCCGGTGTTTCACGTTTCTATGTTGAGAAAGTGCATTTCTGATCCTTCACACGTGATTGTGCCTCAGAGTGTTGAGATTGACCAGGAGCTGTCCTATGAGGAACAGCCAGTTGAGATTGTTGATACGCAAGTGCGTAAACTGCGGAACAAGGAGATTCCGATGGTTAAAGTTCTCTGGCGCAATCATTTTGTAGAGGAGTGTACTTGGGAGACCGAGTTGGATATGCGGAATCGCTATCCTTTTCTATTTCCGTGAGGTACAACATCTTGATTTCTGTGACTTTTATGATCTTTACTTGTGTTACGTGTTGTTCTGATGGTAATTACTTATCGTGTTAAATTCGAGGACAAATTTTTAATTAGTTGGGGAGAATGTAATATCCCGTAAAATTTTGAATTTATTTTGTTATTTTCCGACGTGGTTCCGGATGTGTTTTGAGGAGTATTTGAAGTTTCGTAAATTAATTGTGGTTCGATTCATCTTTGGTTCGGTTTTAAAAAAAAAATATAAAATTTCTTCTTTGGGTTGTGGTTCAACCGAAATGGTTGAACCACTTTCGTTTGACTCAGGTCTCATTTGAGACCTGAGAAAAACGTTGATTCTCGTTCGAGAATCCAAGGATTCTCGAACGAGAATCCATTTGCAGGCCTGGTCTCGTTCGAGACCAGGCCCTTTCTCGAACGGGATCAGGCCAAATATGGCCATTCCCGTTCGAGAACAGCATGTCCTTTTGGACCCCTTCGCCCAGCCCACTTCCAACCTGTTTTCGACCTACTTCCTCTCGTTATATCAGCTCGACTTCTAAACAGAAAATCTTCACCACTCATCACTGAAACCCTAGCCGTTTTCCTCTTGTCATTTCGCTGAATATCGAAGCTGTTATCATCTTCCAAAGATCGCTGTTCGGTAAGTTTTCTGGTTCTTGTGATTTTCAGATTTTACTTATGAACGACATTACGTAATTTGGTTCGTTCTCTTTTGTTTCTAGATCGAAATTAATTCCACTTGATCTCAGACGTTCTAGACTCAATTCCCTACGTCTCCCTATCTCTGTTTCGCTGAACGGTACGCCGTCGATCTCGTTCTAATCAATACCGTTTCATCGTTTCTGTTTGCTATGTGTTTCTGTTTTGCTTAACTGGTTTCTGCCGAACCATTCCTTCCCTTTGGCTTGGATTTTGGTTTCCTTTATGTCATAAATATCTTAGGGGATTGGTCCTTAATGGTTTAATCTTTGGTCGTGGTTTTAAATCCGACAATTCGGATCTTTTGTAATGTATGTTTCTCGGTTTCATTCTTTTTATTATAGAGTTACTGTTAACGTGTTTTCAATGTTTGGTTCTTGCCTAAGATGAGTTCTGTGTTGGTGTTATGTCCTTGATCATACTCTAGTTGGATTATGATCTTAAGCTTGATTATGATTTAGAAATGGGTTTAGTAGCTTTAAATGGAAAGTGTTGGTTTGATTTTGTGCGTAGCCTCTCTGTTCATGGGCATTTGATTTGGTTGTTCATTAGGTGAAGGTGATGGCTAAATAGCCATAGAGGTTACCAATTTATTTTGACTAAAACAAATGAATTCCTTTAGTTATTGTAAATTGAATCTATTTAATAATAACTTTGAATTTAGATATGTTATAAATGATATATTTAAACGATGGGTGTTTATATATTAAGCTAATATAATTACTCGGGTAATTATAATTAGTTTCAAATTTAATTTGGTTTAATTGGTTAAATTACAATTTAGCCCCTGAACTTATTCTACAACCTTATTAAATGGATTTTTGACTAGTAACTTTATATTTGGTTTTTGTTATAGAGAAAAGCAATTAATTTGATTTCGGATATCAAATTGGCTAAAGTACAATTTAGTCCCTAATTGGCAAAAGTACAATTTAGTCCTTATTTGGCAAAAGTACGATTTAGTCCCTAAACTTTTACTAACTTAAAGTGATTAAGTTTTTGATTTGTAACTTGGGTGACTTAGAATTGAAGTTATTGAGTTCCGCTTTTAAATGGATTATTATTTTGTTAAATTGTTTTATAAATATAAACTTGGGTTTATATTTATTAATTGTTTTGAGTCGGGTTAGACTTGGGTCACTCGACAAGTGAGGTTAGCTTGGTAGTTTATGATAACTCGGCTAACCCACTATTTGGAAATTATTTATTATTTAAAGTTATTAAATAATGTTTATAAATTGAATTTTAAGCGTGAACTCAATAGACTTATATTAATTGGGTTTGATTACCTAATGGGTATTAATTGTGTGTGCCTTGGATTATTTATTTCGACGTGTTATTTGTGCTAGTCCTATGTGGTGTCTAGTACTCTTTAGAGTTAGGGTCTGATTTTAATAATTATTTTATTTGTCTAGACTCGTCTACTGTTCGTGCTTCAGAGGCGAACCAGAGTTAGTTGCTTGCCGGTATTTCACGCGGATTAGCAAACAGTGAGTTTATATTTACTATTTACCGCTTTATTAAGTAAATTGTTATTTTAATATTAAATATATATACTGTACGTATATTTCGAACTGTTTTTATATTATGGCTCTTAGTTGGAACATGCTACCTAATGGGCATCATTAGGACTGCGTGCGCACCGGTATTGATCTGGGTAAGGTATATATGGAAATGTGGTAACTCGGTGTGAGCATAGCTCTCGGGACCAGGTAGAGTAACTCGGTGTAGCTCAGCTCTCGGGACTCTGGTATAAGTGGGGTCAGTGGTAACTCGGTGTAGCTCAGCTCTCGGGACCAGACCTATTGGATTATGATTATTATTTAGAATTGTGGATTAGGGTTCCAACTATTATCTATAATATCGTTATTAAATGTTTTAAACGTTTTAAAGGTTTTTCCCTTAATAAATGTAAATAGTGGTATGAACTCATCTCAGTATATCTGACCCCGTTGTTTTCCCAATTTTTCCCAGGGTTATGATCTGAGAGAGTCTGGTGATCTCCGCATTTACTTTTCTCGGAGGTTCCTTTTATTTTTAATAAACTGTAAAACTGTTTTATTCTTAGACCGCAGTAGTAACTAGACGTCTTTATTATTACTAGACAATTTGTCGGATTGATTCGACTGGTTATATTGCTTTGGCATGTTTTATTATTTACATTGGTTTATGATAAATCTATTTTAGATTCAGAATTGGATAAGCATGTTATATTAAGTGTTGAATATTATAACTTCTAGATTTAGGCTGAAGTCTCGGTTGCTCCCGAGCATTGGTTTTCTGCAGGTTTATGTGTTTATATTGTTAATTGAAAGGCTAGCTACGGGTTTGGTACTACATTACCCATACCCTAGCGCCGGTCGCGATTCATGAAAATGGGTCGTGACATTACTGTTAAAATAGCCGCCCAAAATTTTGCCGACCACAAAAGCCTCGGCAGCATAGAACATATGAACTCAACAATCACTACAAAAAGAACCAAAAAATAGGAAAAACCAAATAATTAGTTTAGTTACTAGACAGTTCATATTTAGATACTATTAAGTTATAAACAATTAAAAAAATTACAGTTCAATAAACTTACAGATATATTTGAAGGGAAGATCAGGCATATGCTCGATTCAAATCGGATTGGCTGATGTTAGTCCCGCATACAGACCGCTGTTAATGTCAATATCATCACGAGAGGAAAACAGATCAATTGCTTCAAAAAACAATGGAAGCAGCTCGCTGTAGCACTCAACATAAAAAAGAAGCGCTCTCTCATGTCGAGCTAATCTCAATGAATTATACACATAAATACAGCGTTGCTTGAAATTCAGACGAGCAAGAATCCATAGTGTAATATCCCATATTTTTTATTATTATTTTTAAATTATTTCAAATTTTTATTTTAAATTTTTATTCCGTCAAGATTTAGGTGATTTATTATTATCATTACTAAATTAAATATGTTAAGTATTTATTTTGGTTATTTAAAAAAAAAAGTAAATTACTAAGCCATGCATGCAAACCTATGTATTCTCATTATTTATTTCCACGTAATTAGTAGCCCATCCATTATTAATGGCCATATTCAAATAGCCCATGTAATTAAGGTGTCATTATGTTTCACTTATCTTTTCTAAACCAAAATTTTTTCCATCGCTTAAAATAAACCCTAGCCGTCTATCACTCAAAACGCTCTTGAGATTTCCTTTCATCTTCTCCTTCATTCGCTGCAAATTATCGGTAAGTTCTTTTTCATTCAGAGTTTCAGTTTTGCTTCTTAGTTGCTGCCGTTGGTTTGTTTCTTTGCTTTGACTGATTTTGTTGGTCTTAGAGTGTTAACTGATTATTTCCCGATTGCTTGATGATTTTTTTTTACGATAGCTAAATCATTAGAGTTTGGTTTGATCTCCCGTGCTCTATTTTGCTGCCCTCGTCCTTGTCCCGTAGTGAGTCTTTCACTTATATCCTCAAGACTTGATTTTGTTTCCTCGGAATAGTTAAGTGTTTGAAGTTTGTTTGTTGTTTAGGCTGCTGTTAGTTTGAGCTTCAACCGTTGGCATATAATTTCACTTTGGAATGTTCTTATTTAAGATTTTGGCTTTTCATGTTTCTGAATCCTTCATTCAATTTGATTTTGATGATTTGTTTTGTCTAAACTTTTAAATGTTGTTAATTAACAAAGTTGGGAAGTTGTGATCAATAATTCAAGGTTCTGAAACTTTAGATAATGTTTGTTCTTATTACTTGATTGGTGGCAATGGTGATTTAAATTGTGTGCTATTGATGCCTATATTCAAATGGTTTTGCTTGTTCTTTAAATTGCAGTGATGGTTAAATTGTTAATGTGATCACTAAATTATTTTATTTCTAATCAAAATATTTCTTAAGATTAATTTCATTTGATCACTTCTATTTTTGTAAATTGATTTTATTTTAATTGCGGATTTAGTTTCAATTTATAATTAGCAATTTAAATAATATTATTATTTATAATTTGAAATTACTTTGGACATTAATATTTTAAATTTAGATTTAATATTAACCTTATTATAAATTAAATGACTTTAGATTTGGTTATTTATTTTTATTAAATGGAAATTGGGGATTTCATTTTAAATTGAAAGTTTGTCAAATTAGTTATATTATTATTTTTAGACCTAAAAATAATATTTGAGTTATTTAAATTGAATTAATGATTATTATTAATTATTAATTAATTATTATTTGAGATTTTGGCTTTGAATGCTAATGTGATTAAATTTATGTTTTTAACATTTGGCTTTCGTTTCGAGTTATAAATTGACGGATTGGAAACGATGATTATTTTATAATTTAAATTAATATAATTACTTGGGTAATTATATTTGGTTTTAAATATCTTTTGGTATGGTATTTTGGCTAAGTTACAATTTAGCCCTTGAACGTTTTAGAACTTATTTGATTAAGTTTTTGATTGTAACTTGGGTGACTTGAAGTTAAAGCTATTGGGTGCCGTTTTAAATATTGATTTACTATTTTATCAAAGTTGATTCTATAATTATAAACTATGGTTTATAATTGGATATGATTATATTTATTTTATTGAAGTGATTTTTTGGGAATTATAAACACTGGTTTATATTTTGATAAAATATTTTGGGTCAGGTTAGATTTGGGTCACCCGACATGTGAGGTAGCTTGGTAGTTATTGGTAACTCGGTTAACCTATTATTTGAAAAAATGGATTTAAGTTATTATTTATTTATTATTTAAGTAATATTTTTCGGAACGGATTTTAAAGCGGAAACCCAATAGACTTGGCTTATTTATTAATTGAGTATTGTGTTATTCGATGTGGTTCGTTTTTGACTCAGGTCATTATGTATTTAATTGTTCTTTTTGCTTTGGCTATGCTTGTGCGAGGCTTGGTATTGTGCTAGTCCTTTGTGGTGTCTAGTATTCTTAGAGTTTGGGGTTGAATGGATTTTAACTTATATATTATTTTAGACCCGTCGACTGCTCGTGCTTCGAAGTCTACGCATGGTTAGTTGTTTGCCAAGATTCACGTGGATAAGCAAGCTGTGAGTTTGTAGTGCTATTTACCGCTTTATTAAGTACCACAATTTATTTTAATATTATAAATGCTTTCGAACTGTTTTTACGGATTATGGATCTGGATTGAAATGAGCTGCTCGATAGGCTTGTATCGAGACTGTGTGCACCGACAAGTACTCTGGGATCGGCAGACTAATGTCTTGCTTACGCTGGTATATGATGAGGATTTATTCCCGTCCACTCTGTGTTTATCAGTATGCTATGTCATACTTACGCTGGGATCATTTCAATACTGTTATTCCATAATCGTATTATATTTGTATAAAATATTTTGATTTAAGGGTTTTAAACTTAATAAATATAAATAGTATTGCGAACTCATCTCAGTATATCTGACCCCGTTGTTTCCCAAATTTTCCAGGTTTATGATTTGAAAGCTGGTCTACTCCGATTCTTTTGATTCCTTGGAGGTTTTATATTATTTAAACTAGTCACTGTTTTCGAACTCTTAGACCGCATGTAATACCCCAAAATATTTTAAGATAATTACGTCGTGCCACGTGTTGTGATTTCCGATAAATTAAATTAAGAATAATTAATTTAATTATATCGGGAATTTAGAATAAATTTTAATAAGTCAATTAGCGGGATTTGGGATTTAACTTCAGAAATTAATATAAAGTAATTTATAAATCCCGTAAGGAATTTTACTTCGCCAAAGTCCGCGAAATAATTTATAGTACTAGTGGTAAAAGTTTCGACTCAATCGGAGACCGTTTAAAATTTGGACGCGAATAGGTTATGGACTAAATTGAAACTTTTGAAAAGTTTCAAGGACCAAAGTGCAAATTAGCCAGATATATATAAAAACCCTTCAGATGAAGGATCCAGACCTTCATCTTCATCTTTCATTTCTCTCGTTTCGTTCATCGCCGTTTCCGTCGCTCGATTCCGTTTCTCGTCCATTTTCGACGTTTAATAGCTTGAATTGATCGTATTCACGAGGCAAATCACGGTAAGCTTGACGTTTTACCGTTTCGTTGATTATATTTTGAGTTATATCAATTCAAAATTTTAGGCCACGAAACAATTTTATCGTTTATTCGATTATAGGATCGTATTTGGGTGTTTTGAAGTTAGAAATAGCGTTTTAGTTACGTTTTGAGCGTTTTGGCACGATGGAGCACGTCGGAAAACGATTTCCGGGCAAAAGCCCGTGGCTGTGCGTCACACAGCCGAACTGTGCGAACGCACAGCAGGACTGTGCGAACGCACAGTCAATGGACTGTGCGAACGCACAGTCATGGACTGTGCGAACGCACAGTCTGCTAGGACTGTGCGAATGCACAGTCACACCGTGCAGACGCACAGTCCCCTGTGCAATCGCACAGGCAGACGTGCGTACGCACAGTGTTTTCGCCAATCGACCTAGTTCTTCGAGAAATTTTATACGCGTATATCGAGATTTGAAATGGGTTAGTAATTGATTAATGTGAGACATTAACCTAATGAGGTTAAAAGAGAATTGAGTTAAAAGTGATATTTTATCCATAAACGAGTTTGATACCGTTTATCGGGATAATCACGTGAGAGGCACGATGGTTAATAAAGTCCAGTGTGTCTAGTCTTGAGTCTAGAGTCAATCTTAGAATAGGATTCTGATGTGAGTCAAATGTTTTGAAATTGTTTTAGATCCAGCGAGGCAAGAAGGAGCTGGACCAGGAGTTCGGGAAGCTTTACGTTCTAAAGCCCCGACGTATTTTTGGATAAGCGTTTTCTGTGAGTTTATACGATTTGCTTTTAAAATATTTAAGCAATTATTTTATATTGCTTTGTATTTGAATTGCATGTTTGGTATGCGAATTCTTTTTATGAATTGCATATGTTTGATTTGAAACCGGTATTGATCCGATGGAACGTGCTACCTATTGGGCGACAATAGGACTGTGTGATCACCAGTTTTGATATGACTCAGCTGGGAGCTGATGATGAATATGAAATTTACGATTGGGTTATGATTTTGATACGAGAGTGAACTCGGCTACGGTGTAGCCTGGAAGTCCCCGTATCTAGTGGCTGGGCCACCAGCGAGTTGGACTCGCAATTGATATTTATGATTGGGTTGATCGATTGATTATTAGTTAGTTTGAGGATTAAGGTTTCAATCGGATCCTGTACTTGGCTGCATATGATTGATTACGATTTTATGTTTTATTTGAATACTTATTAGTAAATGTATGAACTCACTCAGTATATCCCAATATACTGACCCCTCACAGATTTCCTTTCAGGATAAAGACGCTTTGAAGCAACAGACTTCTATCCTACTTCCAGAAGTCTGTATTTTTGAGTATGTAAAGAAATAGTACTTTACTCTTAGAGCTGCAGTAGATAAGTGTTTTGTAAGTCAGCTTGTATGTGTAGTTTTCTGTAAATATAACTTTAACGTTTTAAAGTTTTAAATGTTTTACGCTTGCTGCGTTATCTATATTGTGACTGCCAGAGGATATGTGTGCCTGGCATGTGTGTTTCTGCATGACACGTGTTTATTTATGTCATGCATGACGTTTATATTTCGCGAAAAATTATTTTACGGTTTTTAGGCTTGCTACGGGTTTCGGAGCAACCACTCCCATTCCCTAGCGCCGGTCTCGGCTCTGAGATTGGGTCGTGACAATGTTGGTATCAGAGCATGGTCCAGTTACCATTGCTTATGTTGGAAGAGTGATTGATTTTCATAGGATTCTACTGCAGCACATAAGATTCGAATCTTGTCTTTGTTACGTATTCATTTGATTTTTAAACTATCAGCTTTCCCTCTAGGATGTGAGTCTGTCTTACGTGTGTGTTCGCTTGTGATGAGATGCGCGTTTAATACGGTATGCGTTTGCGATAATATGCGATTATGTGGTTAAGTAACGCTGTTTGTCTTGGTCAGGATGTCTGACCAACGACAAGAAGTAGAGCGAGCTGCCGCTGCAGCACGAAATGTTATAGAAGGGGCGCATGACGTCCATCCAGAAGCTCAAGATGAGTCTTCTGTTCAGGGAGGAGGTGGTGGCCAAGAGGCCCAGGCGCAGGCACCTGGAGTGCAAGCGCAAGCCCAGCTACCTAATGTTGTGGGTTTTGATCTGAATCAGTTTCTTACGGGAATTGCGGCTATGCAAGCTAATCAGGCTGAGGTGCAGAATATGCATCGTGAACAACTTCAACAGCAACAGCTACGCAATGTTTCTTTCACTGATCGAGATATCGTTCTGGCTTACATGCGGCTCAAACCAACTAAGTTCGACAGTACAAGCGATGCTCTCGATTTCCTCGAAGAAGTAGAACGTAATGCTCGACGCCTGCAAGCTAATGAGAGACAGACCATCATTATGGTGGAAATGTCATTGAAAGGACCTGCGAAATATTGGTTTCAGCAGCACATTCAGCCAAACATGGATACTATGACCTGGGCTGAATTTGCAAACCACTTTAGGGAATACTTTTTGCCATATGCGGTGACGGAGAGTTATCGTAGTCAGTGGTTGACCCTGAGTAGAGGCAATCGGTCTGTGCAAAAGTATGTAACGGAGTTTACCAGAGTGAGTAGGTTTGCACCAGACCTGACTACAGACCCAGTTAGAGTGAACTCAAGGTTTGTAGAGGGTCTAGGAGCTGAATTTGTGAGTTTGACGTCTGATATCGGAAGAACCCTAGTGCAATTGATTGATAGCGCTAGGCAAATGGAAGTTTCTCTTATCCGTTTTGGAAGAATTCCTGACCCTTCCAATGTTGCACCTGTGAGAGATAATACGTTTCGCAGCGTACAGAGCGCACCTACCCGATCATATGCTGGAAATTATTCTCGACCTCCATCACGTCAACAGAAGAATAAGAGAGCTCGGTATGGAACTAGAGTCAGTACTTCAGGCACTGGATTTAGTGCCAGATCGATGAGTGACATGGGAGGCGGAGTTCCTATATGTCTGAACTGTAATAGGAGGCACTATGGCGCGTGTTACACTGCTAATGGAGCATGTTTTAACTGTGGTCAACGGGGCCATTTTGCTAGAGATTGTCTGAGGCAGATGCCTCAGGGTTCGATGACTACAGTAGTACATCCTTCTTATCAGCAACAGAGGACTACACATCAGGCACCGTCAGGATATGATCAAACAGGGAGTACCTTCACTGGCCAGAGAGGCCGTGGTTATGGAAATCGTGGAGGAAGAAATGGCGGAGGACGTGGTACTGGTCAGACTTCGCAGGCCGGCGGAAGTCAAGCTAGGGTCTTTGCACTGAATCCTTAGGAGGCTCAGGCTTCCAATGCAGTGGTGCAAGGTACCTTTTCTATCGCTTCTCAAGATGCGTTAATTTTATTTGATCCGGGCGCTACGCATTCGTTTGTTTCGCCTAGTTTTGCTAGTAAGTTAGGAGTGCAACCAGCGTATCTTAGAAATCCCTTGTCTGTAGCTACTCCAGTTGGAGAAAGTGTGGAAGTTAGTATCGTCTACCCGTCTTGTCCTGTGAAAGTTCAAGGACGAGATTTGTTAGTTGACTTGATTTTACTCGAAGTATTAGCTTTTGATGTCATACTAGGAATGGATTGGCTAGCTCAGCACTACGCTAATGTGGATTGCCGGAAGAAGACGGTGACGTTTAACACGCCTGGAATTGAAGCGGTTTCAATTCAGGGTGATAAGATGGAATCTTCCACGAGTATTATTTCAGCTATTAAAGCTTGTAGTATGTTGAAGAAGGGATGTCAAGGATTCTTAGCAATAGTACGAGACATGGAGAAGAAAAGTATAAATTTAAGTGACGTGCCAGTTGTGTCAGAATATCCAGACGTTTTTCCAAAGGAATTACCTGGATTACCCCCAGATCGCGAGATTGAATTCTGTATCGAATTGGCTCCTGGCACGAAGCCGATATCGATACCTCCTTATCGAATGGCGCCAGCAGAGCTCAAAGAACTTAAGGATCAGCTAGAAGAATTGTTTGATCGTGGTTTTATCAGACCGAGTGTATCCCCGTGGGGTGCACCAGTGTTGTTCGTGAAAAAGAAGGATGGATCACTTCGACTATGTATCGATTATCGACAGCTGAATAAGGTAACGATTAAGAATAAGTATCCGTTACCTAGGATCGACGATTTGTTCGACCAGTTACAAGGAGCGAAGTTTTTCTCCAAGATTGATCTGAGATCAGGCTATCATCAATTGAAGATTCGTAACGATGACGTACAAAAGACTGCTTTCCGAACTCGATATGGACATTATGAGTTCCTCGTTATGTCATTCGGATTGACGAACGCTCCAGCAGCCTTCATGGATTTAATGAATAGAATATTCAAACCATACTTGGATCAGTTTGTGATCGTGTTCATCGACGACATTTTAATTTATTCGCGTACAGAGGAAGAACACGCTCAACATCTGCGGATAGTACTACAGAAGCTAAGAGAGCATCATCTTTACGCCAAATTCTCTAAATGTGAATTTTGGCTAACGGAAGTGGCTTTCTTAGGACATGTGGTTTCACAAAGCGGCATTAAGGTCGATCCAAAGAAGATTGAAGCGATAACAGAATGGAAACGGCCTGAATCAGTTACAGAAGTTAGAAGTTTCCTTGGTTTAGCGGGATATTACAGACGATTCGTACAGGACTTTTCGAAGATCGCTGTACCTTTGACGAAGTTAACTCAAAAGAACGCAAAATTCAACTGGACGGACCAATGTGAACTCAGTTTTCTGAAACTGAAAGAGTGTCTAACGATGGCACCAGTCTTAGCGCTACCAGAAGGAACAGAAGGATTCACAGTATACTGTGACGCGTCAAGAGTTGGACTAGGGTGTGTCCTTATGCAACACGGTCGAGTGATTGCATACGCTTCGTGACAGCTCAAGAAGCACGAAACGAACTATCCCACGCATGATCTAGAGTTAGCAGCGGTGATTTTTGCGCTAAAGATCTGGAGACATTATTTATACGGCGCTACGTGCGAGATCTTTACAGATCATAAGAGTCTCAAGTACATTTTTGACCAACGAGAGTTAAACCTCAGACAGCGGAGATGGATGGAGCTACTGAAAGATTACGATTGTACGATACAATACCATCCAGGCAAGGCCAACGTAGTGGCGGATGCATTAAGCAGGAAGTCGGCAGGAAGTCTCGCGCATATTACTACGACATGGCGGAGACCATTAATTAACGAGATTTATACGATGTTTAGCCAAGGGGTTGAGTTTGAGATCTCATCTCTCGGAAACCTAATGGCTCAGTTAACGATACGATCGACGTTGATAGATCAGATCAAAGAGTTGCAAGCAGACGACCCTCAGTTGAAGCATTTAATTGAGGAAGTTCAACAAGAAAAGAGTCAAGATTTCAGTATTGTCAACGGAATCTTGAAATACGGCAATCGAATGTGCGTCCCAGACGTGGAAGACTTAAGACAGAAGATCATGGAAGAGACGCATGGAACGATGTATATCGTTCATCCTGGTTCCACGAAGATGTACCATGACATCAAGACAACGTACTGGTGGAGCGGAATGAAGAAAGATATCGCAGAGTTTGTGGCTAAATGCCCAACTTGTCAGCAAGTCAAATTGGAGCATCAGCGACCATACGGATTTCTTCAGCCGTTACCCATTCCAGAGTGGAAGTGGGAGCAAATCACGATGGATTTCATAATCGGATTGCCCAAGACGCAGAAAGGGTTTGACTCTATTTGGGTAGTTGTGGATCGCTTGACGAAATCAGCACACTTCATACCTATCAAGACGACGTATTCTGCGGCAAAGTTGGCAGAGATCTACATCGATAAGATCATAAGCCTACACGGAGTTCCCGTGTCAATCGTTTCAGACAGAGGTTCCGTATTTACCTCTCATTTCTGGAAGAGCTTACAAGACGCGCTGGGAACGCGATTGAATTTCAGCACTGCGTATCACCCTCAGACCGACGGCCAGTCTGAGCGAACGATTCAAACGTTAGAAGATATGCTTCGACTATGCGTACTAGACTTCGGAGGTAGTTGGGATACGTACCTACCTCTAGTCGAATTCGCCTACAACAACAGCTATCACTCGAGTATCGAGATGGCTCCATACGAAGCGTTATACGGGCGAAAATGTCGTTCCCCTATCTGTTGGGATGAAGTCGGTGAGCGAAAGCTCACTGGAGCAGAGATTATCCGGATTACGTCAGAAAAAGTTCCATTGATAAAGCAGCGTTTGAATACTGCTTCCAGTCGACAGAAGAGTTACGCGAACCCCAAGAGGAAGGACATCGAATTTCAGATCGGAGACTACGTGTTTCTCAAAGTATCACCGATGAAGGGAGTAATTCGTTTTGGAAAGAAGGGTAAATTGGCTCCGAGATATGTCGGACCTTACCAGATCGTAGAACGCATAGGCTCAGTTGCCTATAAGCTGGATTTGCCACCGGAAATGTCGCAAGTTCATTCTGTCTTCCATATTTCCATGTTCCGGAAATATGTACCAGACCCTTCTCGAATAATTCAACCACAAGTGGTGGACGTGAGCGAAGAACTGACATACGAAGAACGACCAGTGCAGATTGTCGATACACAGATACGACAACTGCGAACGAAAAGAATTCCAATGGTGAAAGTTATTTGGAGAAGTCAATCTGTAGAAGAGTACACGTGGGAGACAGAAGAGGATATGAGGCAGAAATATCCATATTTGTTCACTCAAGGTACATAACTAATTTTAAATTCGAGGACGAATTTATTTTAAGGGGGGGGTGAATGTAATACCCCAAAATATTTTAAGATAATTACGTCGTTCCACGTGTTGTGATTTTCGATAAATTAAATTAAGAAGAATTAATTTAATCATATCGGGAATTTAGAATAAATTTTAATAAGTCAATTAGCGGGATTTGGGATTTAACTTCAGAAATTAATATAAAGTAATTTATAAATCCCGTAAGGAATTTTATTTCGCCAAAGTCCGCGAAATAATTTATAGTACTAGTGGTAAAAGTTTCGAGTCAATCGGAGACCGTTTAAAATTTGGACGCGAATAGGTTATGGACTAAATTGAAACTTTTGAAAAGTTTCAAGGACCAAAGTGCAAATTAGCCAGATATATATAAAAACCCTTCAGATGAAGGATCCAGACCTTCATCTTCATCTTTCATTTCTCTCGTTTCGTTCATCGCCGTTTCCGTCGCTCGATTCCGTTTCCCGTCCATTTTCGATGTTTAATAGCTCGAATTGATCGTATTCACGAGGCGAATCACGGTAAGCTTGACGTTTTACCGTTTCGTTGATAATATTTTGAGTTATATCAATTCAAAATTTTAGGCCATGAAACGATTTTATCGTTTATTCGATTATAGGATCGTATTTGGGTGTTTTGAAGTTAGAAATAGCGTTTTAGTTACGTTTTGAGCGTTTTGGCACGATGGAGCACGTCGGAAAACGATTTCCGGGCAAAAGCCCGTGGCTGTGCGTCACACAGCCGAGCTGTGCGAACGCACAGCAGGACTGTGCGAACGCACAGTCTGCTAGGACTGTGCGAACGCACAGTCACACCGTGCAGACGCACAGTCCCCTATGCAATCGCACAGGCAGACGTGCGTACGCACAGTGTTTTCGCCAATCGACCTAGTTCTTCGAGAAATTTTATACGCGTATATCGAGATTTGAAATGGGTTAGTAATTGATTAATGTGAGACATTAACCTAATGAGGTTAAAAGAGAATTGAGTTAAAAGTGATATTTTATCCATAAACGAGTTTGATACCGTTTATCGGGATAATCACGTGAGAGGCACGATGGTTAATAAAGTTCAGTGTGTCTAGTCTTGAGTCTAGAGTCAATCTTAGAATAGGATTCTGATGTGAGTCAAATGTTTTGAAATTGTTTTAGATCCAGCGAGGCAAGAAGGAGCTGGACCAGGAGTTCGGGAAGCTTTACGTTCTAAAGCCCCGACGTATTTTTGGATAAGCGTTTTCTGTGAGTTTATACGATTTGCTTTTAAAGTATTTAAGCAATTATTTTATATTGCTTTGTATTTGAATTGCATGTTTGGTATGCGAATTCTTTTTATGAATTGCATATGTTTGATTTGAAACCGGTATTGATCCGATGGAACGTGCTACCTATTGGGCGACAATAGGACTGTGTGATCACCAGTTTTGATATGACTCAGTTGGGAGCTGATGATGAATATGAAATTTACGATTGGGTTATGATTTTGATACGAGAGTGAACTCGGCTACGGTGTAGCCTGGAAGTCCCCGTATCTAGTGGCTGGGCCACCAGCGAGTTGGACTCGCAATTGATATTTATGATTGGGTTGATCGATTGATTATTAGTTAGTTTGAGGATTAAGGTTTCAATCGGATCCTGTACTTGGCTGCATATGATTGATTACGATTTTATGTTTTATTTGAATACTTATTAGTAAATGTATGAACTCACTCAGTATATCCCAATATACTGACCCCTCACAGATTTCCTTTCAGGATAAAGACGCTTTGAAGCAACAGACTTCTATCCTACTTCCAGAAGTCTGTATTTTTGAGTATGTAAAGAAATAGTACTTTACTCTTAGAGCTGCAGTAGATAAGTGTTTTGTAAGTCAGCTTGTATGTGTAGTTTTCTGTAAATATAACTTTAACGTTTTAAAGTTTTAAATGTTTTACGCTTGCTGCGTTATCTATATTGTGACTGCCAGAGGATATGTGTGCCTGGCATGTGTGTTTCTGCATGACACGTGTTTATTTATGTCATGCATGACGTTTATATTTCGCGAAAAATTATTTTACGGTTTTTAGGCTTGCTACGGGTTTCGGAGCAACCACTCCCATTCCCTAGCGCCGGTCTCGGCTCTGAGATTGGGTCGTGACAATGTTGGTATCAGAGCATGGTCCAGTTACCATTGCTTATGTTGGAAGAGTGATTGATTTTCATAGGATTCTACTGCAGCACATAAGATTCGAATCTTGTCTTTGTTACGTATTCATTTGATTTTTAAACTATCAGCTTTCCCTCTAGGATGTGAGTCTGTCTTACGTGTGTGTTCGCTTGTGATGAGATGCGCGTTTAATACGGTATGCGTTTGCGATAATATGCGATTATGTGGTTAAGTAACGCTGTTTGTCTTGGTCAGGATGTCTGACCAACGACAAGAAGTAGAGCGAGCTGCCGCTGCAGCACGAAATGTTATAGAAGGGGCGCATGACGTCCATCCAGAAGCTCAAGATGAGTCTTCTGTTCAGGGAGGAGGTGGTGGCCAAGAGGCCCAGGCGCAGGCACCTGGAGTGCAAGCGCAAGCCCAGCTACCTAATGTTGTGGGTATTGATCTGAATCAGTTTCTTACGGGAATTGCGGCTATGCAAGCTAATCAGGCTGAGGTGCAGAATATGCATCGTGAACAACTTCAACAGCAACAGCTACGCAATGTTTCTTTCACTGATCGAGATATCGTTCTGGCTTACATGCGGCTCAAACCAACTAAGTTCGACAGTACAAGCGATGCTCTCGATTTCCTCGAAGAAGTAGAACGTAATGCTCGACGCCTGCAAGCTAATGAGAGACAGACCATCATTATGGTGGAAATGTCATTGAAAGGACCTGCGAAATATTGGTTTCAGCAGCACATTCAGCCAAACATGGATACTATGACCTGGGCTGAATTTGCAAACCACTTTAGGGAATACTTTTTGCCATATGCGGTGACGGAGAGTTATCGTAGTCAGTGGTTGACCCTGAGTAGAGGCAATCGGTCTGTGCAAAAGTATGTAACGGAGTTTACCAGAGTGAGTAGGTTTGCACCAGACCTGACTACAGACCCAGTTAGAGTGAACTCAAGGTTTGTAGAGGGTCTAGGAGCTGAATTTGTGAGTTTGACGTCTGATATCGGAAGAACCCTAGTGCAATTGATTGATAGCGCTAGGCAAATGGAAGTTTCTCTTATCCGTTTTGGAAGAATTCCTGACCCTTCCAATGTTGCACCTGTGAGAGATAATACGTTTCGCAGCGTACAGAGCGCACCTACCCGATCATATGCTGGAAATTATTCTCGACCTCCATCACGTCAACAGAAGAATAAGAGAGCTCGGTATGGAACTAGAGTCAGTACTTCAGGCACTGGATTTAGTGCCAGATCGATGAGTGACATGGGAGGCGGAGTTCCTATATGTCTGAACTGTAATAGGAGGCACTATGGCGCGTGTTACACTGCTAATGGAGCATGTTTTAACTGTGGTCAACGGGGCCATTTTGCTAGAGATTGTCCGAGGCAGATGCCTCAGGGTTCGATGACTACAGTAGTACATCCTTCTTATCAGCAACAGAGGACTACACATCAGGCACCGTCAGGATATGATCAAACAGGGAGTACCTTCACTGGCCAGAGAGGCCGTGGTTATGGAAATCGTGGAGGAAGAAATGGCGGAGGACGTGGTACTGGTCAGACTTCGCAGGCCGGCGGAAGTCAAGCTAGGGTCTTTGCACTGAATCCTTAGGAGGCTCAGGCTTCCAATGCAGTACCACGTCCTCCGCCATTTGATTTTAAAACTTTAAAACTTTCTGCCTACACCGATAGGATTGTGTCGAGTCAGACATTTTTATGTCTTAATTTGATGCTAATATTTCTGTTGTTGATGCTCTTTCTCTTGGGTGATTTTATTGCTTTTGATTTCTTGGGAAATCTTATTTTGGTAATTTGCTTTAATTCATGCTGGGCATGATGCTATTTTCTTATCATGTTGTTCATGCGTTTCACTGGGTGATAAATTTTTGGCTGTTTTATGCCTTTAATAAAAAATTGTTAGCGTTGAATTATTTTGTGAGTGCTTCTGGTTTTGGTCGAGATCCTTGATTTAAAAAAAAAATTGATATTTTGTTAGACTTGACATTGTTTCAGGATTAAATGATTTTATTACTAAAAAATCTTTTTCACGTTTTGTGGATTACGTTGCTGGCCACGTATTGTTTTAAATTTCCTTAAAAAATTTATTTTTGCCTAACTTGTGTTTTGACGCAAAAAAAAAATCAAATCAAATGGGTAGTCTGGACACGACACCCTAAAATATTATTTTCAGTGTCTTGACAGTAAAATGAAATTTTGTATTTTAAAATTTTATATTTGACTAAGAATTGAAAAATGGTTGTTCTTTTGAAATAAAATGAATTTATCGTATTTTAAAAATTAAAATGTTACGTCTATCTTGGTGTTTTCAAAAAGATTGTTTTGAAAAAATATTATTTTTAATGCGCTACCGATTTGACAATTTAATATTACGTTTGTAATTTTACCATATTTTGGTTTGTCAACACTTTGGTGTTGTTGGTCTTATACTCGATTTGCTAGTTTTGACTAAAGCTTGTGTCTCTGAAAAGGTTGTTAAGTATAATTGTTTTCTCACTTGAGTGATTAGTCTGATGTTGTTATTGGGTGACGTCGAGCTTCTTATTTTGAAAATTTTGAGATTTATTTTCAAAAGGCGTTTCTTTATAATTTTGAAAATGTGTTGCATACGTTATTAAATGGGTATTATTGGTTTGACTTGGGTCACCCAAATTTGTAGTAGAGCTTGGAAGTGGTAATCACTCGGCTAATTCAATGATTTTAAATTGAGGCGTTTGGGAACAATTATATCTATTGTTTTATAAAAGAGGTTTCCGAAAATGATTTTCAAAACTGTGGGGCTCGACACGAACTTGAAATCTATTTTGTAAATTTTATTTTTCGAAGTGGATTTTGATAGGAACTTTTGACCAGTATCTTTATTATTTTAATTTGAATTGATGTGTTGAAAATATTATTGTATAAGTTAAATTTTCCTTAATTACGGGTAGGAACTCGTTGGCCATACAAGATGTTGCATGCTTAGTTATTTTGGAATTACATTGGTTAGCTATCTCATTGAGTAATTGTTTTACTGTAAGATGCTTAAGTGTTTTTCGGATGTGGTTCAATTCTTGACCAATATTACTGTGTTATTATTCTGGTCTATAGTGTTTGATTAAGTTATGCCGTATCAGTTTTGTCCTCGTTGGCCTCACTGTGTGAAGTATCACGTGAGAGTATTTCTCGCTAGTCTTTCTTTGGCCTAACTTTGACATTGGTATCGATGTGCGTTTCGAACCTTTGTTTTGACCAAGCGATTATTTAGATGTTCTAATTGGTTAGTGGGATCAAACGTTGGACTCTGGAAATCGAAGTTATTAATTTTGTCATCAAGAAATTTGAGGAGCGATTCTCAAGATCTGTTTTCAAATTCGAGTTTCGAATATGTCCTGGTCTGAGGAAGGCGATTTGAGTTATACTACTCACCATCGGTGGAATAATTCTTCTCGTGAGTGTTTGTCTCGAGCGTGAAATTTTGAACGTTGTGTGTTTCTAGGTCGGGCTCGTTTGTGACGAGTTGTTGTATCGAAATTTTTGCTATTGGCATTCTAGAATTAGATATGGAATCTGTGAATCGAGTTAGATCAGTGAAGTAATACACGGGTGTTTTCTTTAGGTAGATCGGTGAGAAACTGAAACTGATAGTATATCTGTGAAGGTGGTCGCATTGGTTGTTGCCTTTGGGAAATTTGAGGGGGAAATTCGTTGTTAGGTAAATTTTAGTTTCGTTGTTGATTTTGGGTTATTTCGTTAATGACTACGCAAATTGGTGGACTAAGATAATAGAGATGGGCAAATATGTCAAGATGGACGAGTGCACGTCTCACAGAGTGTAATGTCTAGAAAATGTTTCAAAGAAAAATTGATTTCAAATGTTAACTTCTTAAAGAAATTGAAATGTTTTATCACGTAATTGTGCCCAGACATGTCATGAATATGCATTTGAAATGCCACGAATAGGAAACTTCATTGAGCATTGAGTATGATCACTAACTAAAAGAGAAATAAATAATTGATACATGCATTTAGAACATCCATCACGGCATTAAATTATTAGGGTTGGATGCAACTCCTTGGGGATGAGAGCTGTCATCACCCTGGCGCACAATTTTGTAAAATAAATTTTATCAGTGAGACTTTTCAAGAAAAATATTTTATTATAAACTCACGAGTTGTATTGTGAAAATAGTGTTTAAAAAAGGTTAATAAATTTGAAACACTTTTGAAATTTTTATTTGGTTGGAAACTAGACAAATACTCTGTGATGACGGTGGAAATTTAAGAGGAATTGCATTGTAAGGATTTATTCTATATTATTGGAGTATCAGCATTTGGTAAATAGGAGTAATGGTTGTAAGTTGCACTTGAGGTTTAGTTGTGGAAAGTGCGGAAAAAAAAATTGAGTAATTTGTGTCAGCTTAGAGTATATGAGTTGAGAAATATTGATTTATGGAAATTGGTTATGCTCTGCGTGTTTATTTACACTGAAAGGTTTAAAATGAATTTTGTATTTACAGATTCAATTTCTGTTTAAAAGTTTTGTTACCGATATGGAAATTTTTCGTAAATAAAGGAATTCTTATTTGTGAAATTTTAACTTTTTTAGAAAGAGATGAAATTTTGTCAGTTTTAACTAAAAGTTGATTTTAAATTTTTATAAATGAACAATTTTATAAAATCGTGAATTTATTTTGAAAGTAAAGTTATGTAGTCATTTCAAATTGAGAGTGTTTCATTATGTTGATGCGTTTACGAAACTAGACGATTTTTCAACGGGTTAATTGTTTTCGGTTGAAAATGAAATTTAACTGGAGATGCTAGTAATTTCAAATTAAAGGCGGATGGTGTTATTTATATTGTGTTTACGGAAAGAGTTTTTCTATAAAAAATTTATTTTTAGCATAACCAATAAACCGATTGATAGTGACTGGATCTTAATGATCTTCGGTAGGATTCGGGGTTTTGGTGATACAGAAATAAATGTCGAGGATAAAAAAAATTATTGTCAGGAGTTTAAGTTATGTATTCCCTAAAAATTTGTGTGCTTTTACGTCTGCGTTTGAAAAGTTGAGGATATTGTCGAACTAATCTTAGTTAGTTGAACTGAGACGATTCTATTTAGTTTTAAGCCGTTATTTTATGAGAGCACATTTGATCTGGATGACATTTTGATTTGTTGTTAAACTTTGTCATTTGAGGTAATTGGTATTATGACCACTATATGTTTTATAGTGCATAGGCGCTAAGTGATGTAAGATTATTTTCAGTAGAGAGTGCTTGTAGGTTTTCGGTTTGTAGTATTGGAGTTTGACTTAGTAAGTTTTCGATTTGAATTTTGAGTTTGAGAAATAAATTTTAATTCGTTCACACGTGGTGTTTGAGGAGCTGTTTGAGGTACCAAATTGTTGATCTTAGAGTTTTTCGGGTTTGCGTGTGGTGGTCTTCGGGTTTTCAAATCAGTGTGAATTCGAAGTCGTAATTCAATAAGTTGGGGAGAATGTCCGTAAATGTTTCAGCGTGTTTCGGTTGGATGATGTTTCGTTTTTCTTGACTCGCCTCAGTTGTCATTATGGTAAGATTACCCTTGGGTAGGAGTTTTGTTTAATCTTTTAAATTGCGATGATGTTTTTATTTAGGCTGAATTAAGCGGTTTTTATTTTTGTTATCCGTTGAGTTGTAACTCGGTCATGAGTAATTTTGGAAATCAGAATTTGTGATGCATATATTTTCTTTTGTTCCGTCGAGGATGCGTTGCTTCGTAATTTAAGTTATGTGTGATTTTTACGTGTTTTAATTGAATTTTTATTACTTGGCGTTGTGGTAAATTCGAGGACGAATTTTTAATAAGTTGGGGAGAATGTAATATCCCATATTATTATTTTTAAATTATTTCAAATTTATATTTTAAATTTTTATTCCGTCAAGATTTAGGTGATTTATTATTATCATTACTAAATTAAATATGTTAAGTATTTATTTTGGTTATTTAAAAAAAAAAGTAAATTACTAAGCCATGCATGCAAACCTATGTATTCTCATTATTTATTTCCACGTAATTAGTAGCCCATCCATTATTAATGGCCATATTCAAATAGCCCATGTAATTAAGGTGTCATTATGTTTCACTTATCTTTTCTAAACCAAAATTTTTTCCATCGCTTAAAATAAACCCTAGCCGTCTATCACTCAAAACGCTCTTGAGATTTCCTTTCATCTTCTCCTTCATTCGCTGCAAATTATCGGTAAGTTCTTTTTCATTCAGAGTTTCAGTTTTGCTTCTTAGTTGCTGCCGTTGGTTTGTTTCTTTGCTTTGACTGATTTTGTTGGTCTTAGAGTGTTAACTGATTATTTCCCGATTGCTTGATGATTTTTTTTTACGATAGCTAAATCATTAGAGTTTGGTTTGATCTCCCGTGCTCTATTTTGCTGCCCTCGTCCTTGTCCCGTAGTGAGTCTTTCACTTATATCCTCAAGATTTGATTTTGTTTCCTCGGAATAGTTAAGTGTTTGAAGTTTGTTTGTTGTTTAGGCTGCTGTTAGTTTGAGCTTCAACCGTTGGCATATAATTTCACTTTGGAATGTTCTTATTTAAGATTTTGGCTTTTCATGTTTCTGAATCCTTCATTCAATTTGATTTTGATGATTTGTTTTGTCTAAACTTTTAAATGTTGTTAATTAACAAAGTTGGGAAGTTGTGATCAATAATTCAAGGTTCTGAAACTTTAGATAATGTTTGTTCTTATTACTTGATTGGTGGCAATGGTGATTTAAATTGTGTGCTATTGATGCCTATATTCAAATGGTTTTGCTTGTTCTTTAAATTGCAGTGATGGTTAAATTGTTAATGTGATCACTAAATTATTTTATTTCTAATCAAAATATTTCTTAAGATTAATTTCATTTGATCACTTCTATTTTTGTAAATTGATTTTATTTTAATTGCGGATTTAGTTTCAATTTATAATTAGCAATTTAAATAATATTATTATTTATAATTTGAAATTACTTTGGACATTAATATTATAAATTTAGATTTAATATTAACCTTATTATAAATTAAATGACTTTAGATTTGGTTATTTATTTTTATTAAATGGAAATTGGGGATTTCATTTTAAATTGAAAGTTTGTCAAATTAGTTATATTATTATTTTTAGACCTAAAAATAATATTTGAGTTATTTAAATTGAATTAATGATTATTATTAATTATTAATTAATTATTATTTGAGATTTTGGCTTTGAATGCTAATGTGATTAAATTTATGTTTTTAACATTTGGCTTTCGTTTCGAGTTATAAATTGACAGATTGGAAACGATGATTATTTTATAATTTAAATTAATATAATTACTTGGGTAATTATATTTGGTTTTAAATATCTTTTGGTATGATATTTTGGCTAAGTTACAATTTAGCCCTTGAACGTTTTAGAACTTATTTGATTAAGTTTTTGATTGTAACTTGGGTGACTTGAAATTAAAGCTATTGGGTGCCGTTTTAAATATTGTTTTACTATTTTATCAAAGTTGATTCTATAATTATAAACTATGGTTTATAATTGGATATGATTATATTTATTTCATTGAAGTGATTTTTGGGAATTATAACTCTGGTTTATATTTTGATAAAATATTTTGGGTCGGGTTAGACTTGGGTCACCCGACATGTGAGGTAGCTTGGTAGTTATTGGTAACTCGGTTAACCCAATATTTGAGAAAATGGATTTAAGTTATTATTTATTTTTTATTTAAGTAATATTTTTCGGAACGGATTTTAAAGCGGAAACCCAATAGACTTGGCTTATTTATTAATTGAGTATTGTGTTATTCGATGTGGTTCGTTTTTGACTCGGGTCATTATGTATTTAATTGTTCTTTTTGCTTTGGCTATGCTTGTGCGAGGCTTGGTATTGTGCTAGTCCTCTGTGGTGTCTAGTATTCTTAGAGTTAGGGGTTGAATGGATTTTAACTTATATATTATTTTAGACCCGTCGACTGCTCGTGCTTCGGAGTCTACGCATGGTTAGTTGTTTGCCAAGATTCACGTGGATAAGCAAGCTGTGAGTTTGTAGTGCTATTTACCGCTTTATTAAGTACCGCAATTTATTTTAATTTTATAAATGCTTTCGAACTGTTTTTACGGATTATGGATCTGGATTGAAACGAGCTGCTCGATAGGCTTGTATCGAGACTGTGTGCACCGGTAAGTACTCTGGGATCGGCAGACTAATGTCTTGCTTACGCTGGTATATGACGAGGATTTATTCCCGTCCACTCTGTGTTTATCAGTATGCTATGTCATACTTACGTTGGGATCATTTCAATACTGTTATTCCATAATCGTATTATATTTGTATAAAATATTTTGATTTAAGGGTTTTAAACTTAATAAATATAAATAGTATTGCGAACTCATCTCAGTATATCTGACCCCGTTGTTTCCTAAATTTTCCAGGTTTATGATTTGAAAGCTGGTCTACTCCGATTCTTTTGATTCCTCGGAGGTTTTATATTATTTAAACTAGTCACTGTTTTCGAACTCTTAGACCGCAGTAGAACTAGTTTATTTATTACTTTGGTTATTGCACATTGGGATTGTCGGTTTTTCCGATTGATTATTATTGGCATGTTTACTCTGGATTATTGTATTATTATATTTAAGGCCTGCTGTTGAGTATTTCAGATGTTAAGTATTTATATTAGAACTGTGATATAAATTGCTAGACTTAGGTTGGAGTCTCGGTTGCCCCGAGCAGTGTTTCTGCAGGTTTATATGTTTGATTGTTTTCCGTAAGACTTGCTACGGGTTTTGGTACGACCATACCCATACCCTAGCGCCGGTCACGATTCATGAAATTGGGTCATGACACATAGCCACTGTTTACCACAATTGATTGGAAACAGAACATCATCGACTTCAGACCATTTTGTATTACATAGCATGGAACCACCGTTAATGTGTTTGGCAACTAAGCTCTTCGAAGATACAACATTCTTATCTCTCTTTTTCAGATATTGATTATAAACCTCTTGAATTAGTTGATCGAACCGATTATTTGTGGTTGTGATTCTAGTGCTCACACCATGTCCTAATTTCACCTTTTTCCTTAGGTAGTAAAACAGTATATCAACATGCTGAAAAGAAACAAGATACATAAAATTAAGTTGACATAAGGTTCATATGTGGTTATTGTAACTGGCAAATATACAACTAATAATTTTAAAAACGGAAAAACAAAAGCGAACAAATCTAAAACACATACACTGCTGTCAATTGGCTGACCAGACATATAAAGATTATAAAACCAAACTTTCTTTTCAATTTCAGCAACACCAAGACGAAGTCGAGGACTCAATGAAACATGCGCTTCGTTGTAAATTTTCTTTCTAAAAACATACACACACAAAATTACATAAGTATAAATAATAAAAGGGTTAATTGCATATAAAATCATGACCTTTGCACCAAGTTTCAAAAATAACATTATCTTTAAAATGTCTCAGTTATAGACACCACCTTTCATTTTTTTTCAATTTCATCATGGGCACATTTTTTGGTGAAATTTTGCTGACTTGGACTGCCGATGGGTCTGCCACGTGTCATGCCACATCAGCAAAAATGCCACTAAAAATTGTCGATGTTATTTTTGAAAAAAAATAAAAGGTGGTGTCTATAATTTACACGTTTCAATGGTTATGTTATTTTTGAAACTTGGCGCAAAGGTCATGATTTTATATGTAATTAACCCATAATAAAATAAAAACTAAAATAACATATATTATGATATTAACTTGAAGCTCTTAACATGTCCTTCTTCAATCCAATTCAAGAAAGCCTCGTGTTTACTCACATGAAAAACATACTAACATTTTCATCGAAAGGACAAATACAAACACTACTGATACTGTCCTTCAATACAATAGAACCTAAACAAAGCAAAAACATAATAGGGAAACCAATTATGTGTAAACTAAATTGAATAAAGCAATTGATAATAAATGAACAAAGGAGAAGGGTATAGAGAATAAGTACCAAAATTAAAATCTGTATAAGCCTACAACAGCATTTAAAAGATTTTTAGTAACCTGATATGAACTCAATATGTACTAAATATATACCATACTAATACTTGGAAAAACAGTAATATTCAGTTTCAACATGTGACTGACTTTCAGCATAAGAAGCCTTAGCATTTTCAATAGTTTCATAAAAAACCTCAGCAAATATATTCCAAGTTGGGGAATCAATTATAGATAGAGGTCGAATCGGAACCTGTCAAATTGAATAAGTGCTAAATAACAGAAAAAAATTGAAAATATAACAAATTAGAAAATATACCTCATTAGAAAAAAAGCTCCAACAACAGAATCTATATTTTTTTGTGTAACAACATTAGCAAATATATCGATGCTAGTAGATGTCCCAACATCTGTAGGAAAAACAAATTTTGCACAATCAACAACACCATCAGTTGCAGTATTCTCAATATTAACAATTTCAATGTCATCAACTTTACGATCAATCTTCTGTGAAATCGTGGCCTCCAATAAAAAACCATCGCCATCCCCATCAATAGCCCCATCATTAGCAGCCTTCACATCAGCGACATCTTCATTTGCAGTTTTTTTCATTCAATGGCTTGTCATCGAAGCGCTTATTCTCAATGTTTGCATTTACGGAATCCGCAACACCATAAGTTGCATCATTCTCAATATAGGCACTTGAAATGTCACTAGCCTTCTCTGAAATTGTGGCGTCCAATGAAGAACCATCACCATCACCATCGACAGAAACTTCATTAGCAGCCTTCTCATCAGCCACATCTTCATTTGTATCTTTTTTCGCTCAATGGCATGTCACCGGAGCGCTTATCCTCAATATTTGCATTTACAGACACAAACTTGTCAGCATATTCTTTCTCCGGTGTAAAATTTGATCGATTGACAGAATCCCTAACGCCTTGCTCAACTCCAATAAAGCTAGCATTAAAGCTAACTATTTTAAAATTATCCTTAGCAGCAAAATCTATTTTTCGTTCCTTTACAACCCCAGAAATCTGCATGCTCGAAGATTGTTGCTGGTTTTTGCTGGAAACCTGATAAATAAAATATGGTTCATATTTAGTTCATATATAGTTAACATTCAGTTTAAAAAACATAAACTGAAATAACGGAAACTTGAATATAAGTAAATCTTTAAAATAGGCTCAGAATCATTAGAAGAAGACTTAGCTTAGTCGGTAGGATCTTTAGAGACAGATTTTTTTACCAGCAACACACGTCTCATCACTTTCACTACCATTATCGTCACGAGAGGAGGTAGCATCTTTCTTCAAAGTGGAAAAACCATCAACCTAGATATAAATAAGAATAATAAAATAATGAACAATGATTAATAAAATTATTTCTTAAAATAAACAGAAATCATAAAAACAAAATTATAAATTGAATGAAAATACATTACCTTTTTAGAAGAAACATCTAAATTAATCTTTAAACACAACTATTTCACAACACTTAACACTTCGGAAACTTGACTACTAGTATGGCGTTTAAACTCAGAAATTTCAGACTATATTTTCTTCTGACCAGCAAAAATGAGTTAGAACTTCTCTTCCATAGCGCCTAAATCGCTAGATTTGTTCCTTTCATCGTAATCATCTGTAACGAGTAACGCCGGACAATAGCCATCTTTAGCACCAACCTCTTTGCTAGTTCCAACACCATCACCTGACATACCCTTCCCTTTGGAACTTTTGAAAAATTCACCTAAAGGAAGGGTTTCCCATTCAACAGATGTTGGAACAATGGACCGCAGATTCACCTGAAGCATTAAAACCAAATATGAACCTAATATTAACCATTTGTGAACACAAATTATTAATAAAAAAGTTAAACAGAAAATTAATGCAAATAGAGACAAACCTGCTCAAAATCAACTTCATCAAAAAGATCTCTATCAACTAGGATGTAAAAAGGGAAAAAGAAAGCTTGCCACATCAAAATGTAAGGAATGACAGCTTTATTAACCAACTGAACAAAGGAATTTTGCACCTTCGGACAACATTCATAAAACCAACAAAGAAACACAAGAGGTCAACCTTGAAGGCAGTATTTGTAGATGTGTTTAGATTCCCTAAAACTACCCGGACCAAAAACAATCTTAGTAGACAAAGAATCAAAAGTATATTTAAAAACATCAACACCCCACGGGTAATCATTCAAGTCATCGGAATCAACAACATCAGAATCTTTTAGAGGAATACGAGCAATTTTAGGGGAAACTAACAAAACGTTATGCAAAAAATGCATAAAAACAAGCTTGAAATTATCTTCTGGACAATCCTAACGCTTAGACCTAAATTTATATCGAAGAGTTTGCTTAGAAATAGACTGCAAACCGCCAAAATACTTGTCCAAAATGCCATTAGACACCGTCGGGTAACCATATTTACTGACATTCCCGTGACATTTTAAGCCCAACACTGAGGCAAACTCCTCAATACCGAATTTGAGCCTATGACTCCCGACCTCAGACCACATCTCAGACTTGTTATATTGCTTGACTTCCCTCAACAAAAAACAATGAATAATATGGTTTTGAACCTTAATCTTAGGAATATCGAGAAAATATCTAAAACAAGACTTCCTAAACAACTCTAACTCAAAAGGACTCTAAGTTGATTGTATTTCAGAATTAGTATCGTAGGACATACAAGTATCGATTTTTGAATGAAGTCGATCTTCACTCGAGAGCTTTAACTACCACAGCTATAAAAATAAATAATTAAACCGTCAGACACCATAAAAACCAAAAATGAACAAAATATGACCTAAAAGTGGACTACATATTGAAATTTAAAATACAACAGAAACAATCCTAATGACAATAACAAAGAATTAAAACATAGAATGAAGCAATTTAACAAAACAAACTAAGTATTAAATCCTAAATTGAACCAGATCAGGGAGAAATAAATAAATGACAAAATGAAACAAATAAGGGTCAAATAGAATCACAAATACCAACATGTAATCAGTAAATAAACAAACTTCATAAAATTAACTAAATCAAAAAACCTAAAAATTGAAAATGAAATCAGAAGCAGTACCTTAGGACTTCGCTGTTTTGGTTTAGAGATTGAAATTACTTTTTGCTTCTTCTTTGGCTTAGTAATCTCGGTTGCATGTCTCTTTTTCAGAGAAGGAGGAGATTGCCGGACTACTCCTTCACCAGAGACAAATTCTTATTGAACTTTGGCCTTGACATTGCTTGATTCACCCTTCTTCTTCTTAGAAACAGCTTTCTTCTTTTTCATATTCAGAGCTTTTTAGAAACTGGTTTTGCAGAAGAACTACGTGTATGAGCCATTGATAATGATTTAATAACAAAAATAGATGTTTGTGATGAGTGATTTTCGGAGATAATGGGAAAGAGAAGAGAGAGTGTGAGTAAGAAAATGGAGAAATGGAGGAAGTGAAGGAAAAAGCGTAGAGGAGAAGAGAAATTGAGTGTATGAAGTACACTATAGCAATTGTAGAGCCGCAACTATAGAGTTGGGTTATTTAAGTAACTTGCCAATAAAAAGGGTAGAGCTGAAAATACAAAATTAAAAAGAGGGATTTTTGCTAAAAATATTATGTTGGGTCATTAACATAAACTTTTCAGATTTTGGGGTATATGGTGACATTTTCTCAAATCTTATCACTTCGTGCTCACTCCCTTTTAGGATTAATATATTTTTAGTGTCTCAACTTTAAACAAAAATGACAATTTGGTGTCTGAATAAAATTTTATACCAAACTGGTAAGTGAACTTGTTCAAAACTTACAAGTTAATTGTTCGAGCCAATTTTTGATAAAAATGGTGACATGGAGCATGACATGGCAGAAAGATATAGGGTGGTATTAATGACATGGATTTATGTTATTTAATAAAATAAAAAGGGAACATGTGACGATCATGTGACGAGCAAAATGACAAATTATGCCCTTCATCTATCAAAACGGAACTGAGTTATAAAAGTTAAAAAAATTAGATTAAAACTTGGGAAAAAATTATAGCCAATTTGTGCGAGGGAGAAGACTAAAATCGAGACTGGGAATAGGACTAGAAGAACGTGATTGTGCTTTATATACGTATCTCAAGCAAGTTTGTTGAATGTTTTGTATACAATGACGAGATATGTGCATTTTTTTTCTAATGTTTTTTTGACCTAAGTTTATCCTTTTATTCTTTGATGTTTTTTGTAACTCATTAAAGAATTGTATAATTATTTATTGATCACCCTATTTTGCCTATTTTTTAATAATTTATTGAAATGTATTTTTTATATTTTGTAGTGGCCGGCCTGTTATTGATCTTTATTGGGGGTTGTTTTATTAGAGACTTACAAGGCATTCAAAAGGTTTATCATCGGGGAAGATTATGGCATGTGGATGTTGGTGTAGAAATTTACTTTATCGAATTTTAACAATATCACACAGCACTTGCTAAGAAATAGACAAATTAGCAAGATTCGTTTTAGATATCCACGAAATTCTTTAGCACATGGGCTGAGGTTGTTGATTGAATGGTCCATTTTAGACTTGGTTAAATTATTACTAGAGCATAAAGTAATAGAGGTGTACATTGAGCACCATGAAGTTTCTATTGAGGGTAGTCTAGGCAATGTCTTTATAGGTGAGGGTATAAGGGACTTTGATAATGAGTCAATAGAGGCAGATGAGATAAGGCTTACATATGTGGGGGTTGGACATATTAATAGTAGTAATAATGGACAACAAAAGGGTAGTCGTGAGAGTGAAGGTTCTTCGACAAGAACGTCGTCTTCTACGATATTTGGTGGGACTGTTCTTCTTCATGTCTTGGGTTGCTCGTCTCCCCTTCTTCACTTCTAGATGGGAAGAAATTCAATGTTGGGACATCCCCTTCTAGTCCGTCGTCAATCACTAGTGGTACATCATCTCTAGGATGATCCATAAGGGTTGCTTACTAAATGATCATCTAGAAAGAAAAATGAAATAATACGTTCCACGCTCACCGCACCAAATGATACAAGTCAATTACTCTGAGGTTGCCTCTTTGTAATTTCCTGCACAGAGAAAACAATAAGCTAAAAGGTTTTCAGGCTGGTGTTTCCTGAAAGCCACTCTGATGCTTAAGTCAGGTTTCTGGTAGATAATAAGTGTAGTATGTGTTTAAGTCTATTAAAATGATTACCTCTTCAGGCACCAGAGGAATTATATTTATAGGCCTTCAAAAGACCGGTTATCGTGTGTCGGATTGTTGTTTTTTCCCACAATCTTTTGGTGAAAGTAGGCCACGTTCTCCGAATTATCTGCTTAGTAGGAGTGAGGGATTCAGTTCGCCTCTTATTCTTCTAGGTTTAAGGCGAACTGGGGTCCCTTAGGCGTTGTCTCCATCTTAGGTGGGAAACCTCCCAACTGGGTGTTCTTTGATCCTCATAAAGGGGTGTACTTTACTATGGCGAGGTACTTAAGAGTGGCTCGCCAAGAGTCCAGACTATGTTAAGGTTGTATTATTAAGTTAACCCTAAGAACACACACTCGTTAATTCACTCTCGCGCAATTAACTCCTACGTTCTTAATTATATTGATTTATTCCAATTTTACCCTCTCGAGATGAAATTAAAACATAGGGAAATGAATACATTGGTAAAATTAATTCAAGCGTTAAAAACAACAATTAATATGTAGTAACAACAACGATCCATGAACCCAATTAATAATCCCCACGATGAGTTTATCTACGCATAACCAAATATACAACCAAGAAAAAGTGTTAGCACAGTTGCAAGTGCAACCTGTTTTGATTGATCGGATCAAAGCTTTACAAGCTGAGGATCCACAGTTAAAACGGATTATTGAAGAGGTTCAGCAGGACGGTAACTCTGAGTTTACTTTTGTGGATGGTGTTCTGAGACATGGTTCGAGATTGTGTGTTCTGGATTCAGATGGTTTGAGGGACCAGATTCTGGAAGAGGCGCACAAATTTGCTTATAGTGTTCATCCGGGTTCTACTAAGATGTACCATGATCTTAAGGGCACCTACTGGTGGAGCGGGATGAAGAAGGACGTCGCCGAGTATGTTTCTAAGTGTCTGACTTGCCAGCAGGTGAAGCTGGAGCATCAGAGACCTTTTGGCTATCTGCAGCCACTACCTATTCCAGAGTGGAAGTGGGAGCGGATTGCCATAGATTTTGTGATTGGTTTACCACGTACTCGACAGGGGTACGATTCCATCTGGGTTATAGTTGACCGTATGACCAAGTCAGCTCATTTCCTTCCGATCAAGGTTTCTTATACTGCTTCGAGGTTGGCTCAGTTGTACATCGACAGGAATGTTAGTTTGCATTGTGTACCGGTTTATATTGTTTCAGACAGAGGTTCTGTGTTTACTTCGAGGTTCTGGAAAGCGTTACAGGAATCCTTGGATTCTCGGTTGGATTTCAGTACAGCTTTTCATCCTCAGACTGACGGAAAGTCTGAGAGGACTATTCAGACATTAGAGGATATGCTCAGGATGTGTGTTCTCGATTTTCAGGGTAGCTGGGATGCTCATTTGCCGTTGATTGAGTTTTCTTACAACAACAGTTACCACGCGAGTATCGAGATGGCGCCAATGTTGTCAAACTCGCTTTTATAACATAGAATCGAAATATATACTATAAACTCGTAACATAAAAACGTATCGTAGAATCATAAGATTTTATGACTCATAAATATAATATTAAGATAACCAGTATTGAAAAATATCAATAATATTTTTGTGTTATTAAATTATTTATTATTTTTATATTTAAATTTATTTTTTATTTATATTTTGACTTACCAGTCACTTATTTGAATATGAAGATGGTAGCAGAAATAAATATATGGACACAATAAAAAAGAAAAAACAATTGGGTGCAAATTTTATTTCAGTTTACAGCAAATTGATCCACTAACTTTATTTCAAATAGAAAAAAGAAAATTATGAAATAAAACGTTACAAATAATAATCTTATGGCTATAATTAATGGTTTTAATAAGTCCTAATGACCATATTCATAAAAAGGTCCTAATGGCCATGACTCATGTGTTAAAAAAGGTGGGACCCTTTCTTTTCCATTTTGATAAAACAAGCCCAGATGTAAAAGAAATAAAAATAAGCCAATATCCAAAGCTCTTCTTTAATAACTGCACCCAATTACGCAGAAATTTGAAATCGTAGAAAAAGGTATCAGAATCGCATTTTCAACGATTTTAGCTATTTAACTCGCCTTTTTAGACGATTTTAACAAAAAACGATTTTCTAGGCTTGTTAAATCGTTTGAATGATTTTAACTCGTAAAATCGTAAAATCGTACGTGTTAAAACGCGAGTTTAACAACACTGGATGGCGCCGTATGAGGCTTTGTACGGGCGCAAGTGTAGATCTCCTATCTCTTGGGAGGAGGTTGGAGAGCGTAAACTCTCGGGAGCTGAGATTATTCAGATTACCTCAGAGAAGGTACCGTTGATCAAACGGAGGTTAGAGACTGCTTTTAGTCGGCATAAGAGTTATGCTGATCCGAAGAGGAAAAACATTGAGTTTCATGTTGGTGATTTCGTGTTTCTTCGGGTTTCGCCTATGAAAGGCGTGGTTCGTTTTGGTGTCAAGGGAAAATTGGCACCGAGGTATATTGGTCCTTATGAGATTTCAGAGAGGATTGGAGCCGTAACTTATCGTCTGGTACTACCGCCAGACATGTCCTTAGTACATCCTGTGTTTCATGTTTCTATGTTGAGAAAGTGCATTTCTGATCCTTCGCACGTGATTGTGCCTCAGAGTGTTGAGATTGACCAGGAGCTATCCTATGAGGAACAGCCAGTTGAGATTGTTGATACGCAGGTGCGTAAGTTGCGGAACAAGGAGATTCCGATGGTCAAAGTCCTCTGGCGCAATCATTGTGTTGAAGAATGTACTTGGGAGACTGAGTTGGATGTGCGGAATCGCTATCCTTTTCTTTTTCCATGAGGTACGATATCTTGATTTTCTGTGATTTTATAATTTTTACTTGTGTTACGTGTTATTCTGGTGGTAACTGCTTATCGTGTTAAATTCGAGGACGAATTTTTAATTAGTTGGGAAGAATGTAATATCCCGTAAAATTTTAATTTATTTTTCGATAATTTCTAACGATTTTCCAGTTGTTTTGAAGTAAATTCGAAAATAGTGGTTTGGTTCGAGTTGGTTCGGGATTGGGGTTGATCTTGGTTCAACCACTTTAATTTTTAAAAAAACAAAAAAATAAATAAAATGGATCAATTCTCGTTCGAGAATTAAGATTCTCGAACGAGAATCATGCTTGGGGCCTGGTCTAGTTCTCGAACGAGAACCAAGCCTAGCTTGGCTGTTCTCATTCGAGAACTAAACTGCTGTGCATGGGGGCAGTTTCCTCACATGATTCCGACCTAATCGACCTACTTAAATACCTAAAATTCACCCCTAATCTATTCTCCACACTTCAGACAATCCCTAGCCGTCATTCCCTATCATTTTTGCTAAGGAATCGTCGATCATAATCGTTCTCAAAGTTTCGGAAAACACATCGGTAAGTTGTTACAAGAATTTCAGTTTTGGCTTAAACGGCAATTCCATATTTTTGATCGTTCTCTTTCGTTTCTAGATCGAAATCAAAACCGTTTGTTTCCAGACGATCTAGACTCGCGTACCTTCGATTCCCCACCTCGTTTTCGTTGAACGGTACGTCATCGACCTCGTTTCAATCGTCGTTCGGTTTATCGTTTTGGCTGTTTCTAGAACCTGTTTTCATAGGATTCACTACTGCCGATTCCTTTAAGTTATTTGGCCATAATTTTGTTAGGAAATGATTACATTCCATTGAAATGATTAATTGATATCAGTTTAGGCTCTCAAATTGAATGTCACGGTTGAGTTTTTGTTTGATTTTGCCGTTGTCTTTGCTTGGGATCCTTGTACTTTTGGCTACGGTTTATTTTGGATTTCGGTTAAAGAATTGGTGTTTGGTTTGTTCATGCTTGAGATTTCCAAGATTGTATGAATCTTGATGGCAGAGGTTAGGATTAAGGGTTTCTGCAACTTTGTGAGAATGGGGGGAAAGGTGTTGGTTTTAAACGAAGAAGATGGTTAAAGTGCCACTATGATTGTTGAAGTGTTTGAGTTAATTCAAATGAACCCCCCTAGTTAATTATATATATATATCGGTTGAACTATAAATGATGGTCAAAGGGTTAAAGAGGTCCTTAGATTATTTTGTTTGAATCAATTAAATACTTAAAGTAGTTTAATCTTTTGTTTTGCAAATATTTGGTTTTCGTTAGGATTATAAGTAATATATTGAAAACGATAATTAGTTTTATAAATTTAGGTTAATATAATTACTCGGGTAATTATATTAGTTTTCGAATATTAAAAATTGGCTAAATTACTGAATGTTTTTAAAATTTATTTAATTAAGTTTTTGGTTAGTAACGTTATATTTGGTAGTAATTATAAAAAAAAGTTATTAATTTGATTTCGGGTATCAAATTGACTAAAGTACAGTTTAGTCCCTAATTGGCTAAAGTACAATTTAGTCCCTAATTGGCTAAAGTACATTTTAGTCCCCAAACTTTATAAACTTAAAATGGTTAGATTTTCGGGTTGTAACTTGGGTCACTTGAAATTGAAGTTATTGAGTTCCGCTTTTAAAATGGATTATTATTTTGTTAAATTATTTTATAAATATAAACTCGGGTTTATATTGATAAACGTTTTGAGTCGGGTTAGACGTGGGTCACCCGACAAGTGAGGTTAGCTTGGTAGTTATTGGTAACTCGGCTAACCCATTATTTGAAAATTTATTTATTATTTAAAGATTATTAAATAATATTTATAAATTAGATTTTAAAGCGAGAACTCAATAGACTTGTATTAATTGGGCTTTATTACCTATTGGGTATTTTTGTATTGCTTTGGATTGTTTATTTCCGACGTGTTATTTGTGCTAGTCCTATGTGGTGTCTAGTACTCTCTAGAGTTAGGGTCTGTTTTTAATAATTATTTTATTTGTCTAGACCCGTCTACTGTTCGTGCTTCAGAGACGAACCAGGATTAGTTGCTTTCCGGTTATCACGTGGATTAGCAAGCAGTGAGTTTGTACTTACTAGTTACCGCTTTATTAAGTAAATTGTTATTTTTAATATTAAATATATATACTGTACGTATATTTCGAACTATTATTATATTATGACTTCTAGTTGGAACATGCTACCTAATGGGCATCATTAGGACTGCGTGCGCACCGGTAATGATCTGGGTAAGGTAAATATTGAAATGTGGTAACTCGGTGTGAGCATAGCTCTCGGGACCAAATAGAGTAACTCGGTGTAGCACAACTCTCGGGACTCTGGATATGGTAAAGTGTGGTCAGTGGTAACTCGGTGTAGCTCAGCTCTCGGGACCAGGCCTATTGGATTATGTTATTTATTTAGAATTGTGGATTAGGGTTCCAACTATTATTCGTAATATCGTTATTGAATGTTTTAAACGGTTTTAAAGGTTTTCCACTTAATAAATGTAGATAGTGGTATAAACTCATCTAAGTATATCCGACCCCGTTGTTTTTCCAATTTTTCCTAGGGTTATGATCTGAGAGAGTCTGGTGATCTCCGCATTTACTTATCTTCGGAGGTTCCATTTATTTTTGATAAACTGTAAAACTGTTTTATTCTTAGACCGCAGTAGTAACTAGACGTCTTTATTTTATTCTAATTGTTGTCAGATTGGTCTGACTGATTATTTATTGATCTGGCATGTTAAACGAATAGTTTGAATTATTTATGTTAAAACGATGTAATATTATTATTGGAAAGCATGTTATTTTAATTGTTGAATATTATAACTGCTAGATTTAGGCTGAAGTCTCCGTTGCCCCCGAGCATTGGTTTTCTGCAGGTTTATGTGTTTATATGTTAAATGAAAGACTAGCTACGGGTTTTGGTACTACATTACCCATACCCTAGTACCGGTCGCGATTCATGAAAATGGTTCGTGACAAACACGGAAGTTCCTTTGAGTTGGGTGGTGATCACTCATGTTTCGGGGCATTTTTATCCACTCTTAAAACATTTCTAAAGTGCGCGTGTTGGCGCAGTGGGACGCGAGGATCCGGATCATATATTTCAATTCAAAATCAAAATATCAACAATTCGGATCCATAAATTGATCATATTAATGACAAATTGATCGTCATATCATCTAGTGATTAAAGCATGCATTTAGAAATCGTAATAAGAATATTTATGTCGATTCTCCAACGATTCTTGTAGTCCCGAAAGTATGGCGACCTAAAGCTCATCCACACGAGTATGCGTCCGATTAAATCCTCGCCTTGAACTAATCCGTAAAAGGTTCCTTTTTTCGAGTAACCCTAAGCTCAAACTCTCACCACAATTACGTATTTTCTCGGATGTATGAAAAACGTTGCCAAGTTTTTCCGTGATTAACGACTACTTGAACTCCTTCAAGTATAACATTCTCTCTCTACAACTTGGTGTAGTAGTATGTTATGTGGTGTGTTATGTAGAGAAAATATAAGCTCTATATATAGGCAAGAGTTTATAGAGAAACCCCAACACCTCATATGCTAGGTGTCACACACCAAGCATATATGTTGCCAACAGATCACATGTTATGTGTCACACACCAAGCATATGTGTTGCCACCATATGACACCTATCAACATATGTGTCATCACATATATGACATTATCACATGACATTATTACCATGACATCATCACCATGATATCATCTCATCACTAATCACATTAACTTGGATAAAATTTAATTAAGTTCCTACAAATTTGAAACCCTTACAAATTAGGGACGTACTCGTTTTCATCTTAGATAAATTTATGAGATATGCTAGTATCTATATGAAATTGATCTTTTGTAAACTCAATCGGTTACGCGCTCTATTGTGTGTGACTAACTAGGTTCACATCTATATGGCAACGAGAGACATAAGAAACGCCTTTCTTGTATTTAATAACTACATCCCATTAATTATTAATTCTCGTAGATCGAGAGTGACGTCTAGCAACATATCACGACCCTCAAATAGAGATGAATGTTTCAATGCATTCTTTATGAACTAATGTTCATAATTACCACACACTCGAAATTTCCTTCATCTGAGATTCTGATCTCGACAAGTTCACGGTTAAGTCAAACACTGCTTATCTTGACCATATGACCTCATCTCCCAGTTCTTATTCTTGATAAATACGACTTCCACTAAAAAAAACTTTCTAAGTAAGTCATATACACATGCGCAAGTTTTATTATCCATCAAGAGCAATTCGAGATAGCATAAATTCTTATTCTTGTTCATTCGGAGTGATGAATCCTCTCTAGGTTAAACCCCTATCTCCATATACAACAAACTAGAGCCAACACATCCCGCGACCCTAGCTCATGAAAGATCTAGGGATAAGGAGTATCAAACTCTAATCACCTATATATAAGATAGTGTTACTACAAGTCAAAGGACACATGTACAATTATGAAATATATGGCATTAAATTAACTTTGATGGAATACAATGTATAGGTCATCAAGCGTTACTTCACTACTAAAAAACAGGGGTTTAGCGACGGATAATTCCGTCGCTAAACCCTTAAATTCCGTCGCTAATAGTGATTAGCGATAGAATGGCGACGGATGCACTCCGTCGCCACAATACTGGTCGCTAAACGAGTAGCGACCAACATTCTCAATCCGTGGCAAATATAGCGACGGAAAATATGTCGCCAAATTTGCTAATCTGTCGCCATTTAGTCTCATTTGGAGACGAATTCTGAGACTAATTGGCGACGGATAAATATATATTAGCGACGGAAGTATCCGTCGCTAAGTGGTTACAGTTAGCGACGGATAAATCTGTCGCTTATATGTCAAATTTTGTCTCCATTTGTCCATATTAGCGACGGACATGTCCGTCGCTAAATCTGAAAATTCTGTCGGCAATGGTGTATTGTTTTGCTGACGTTTAAAACCTGCTAAATACAATAATTAAATTTTATTTTAGATTACACCTAATTGAAACTGAATAAAAGTATATATATAAAATAAAATATCAAAGTATACATATAACGTTGTCTGAAAAAAAAACATCGTACATAATATATTTTAGAAAACAAAATAAACAGGAAACTACAAATCTGTAGTGTCGCCACCGTCTGGCGGGGGAGGGGGAAACTGTGGCTGATACTCTGGTGGGAGATTCGGCATCATCCTTGCAATCTCATCACGTATCATCTGTGCAATGCTCGCCTGCTGCGCCGCCAACCGCTGCTCAACCTGCTGCAGGCCCTCCTGGATGCCGGCCTCAACACGGGGCTCGACCTCCTCATCCGCCTGCTGTGATGTCCGTGAAGAGCTGCCTCTCTGCGGTCTGATACTCGGGCCTACATACCTGCTGGTAGCCGAACCCAGGCCGTACACCTGGTGCTTCTTGTTGACGCCCTCGATATCCATTAATATCTGCGTCTCATCCACAGGACTCGAGGTGCTCCCCTCTCCGGTCGGCGACTGTGTCGCAGCAGCAAGCCTCTCAGCGATGGCGTCCTACGTACAAAACAATTACAAAACATATCAGTTTAGTTTTATAACAAATAAAAAAACATAACACTTTATAAATAATTCTAATTATTAAGGAAATTTCGGCAGCATTTCCTCTGTAATATGAGCATCACCCATTTTTCAGGGTAGTCCTGTAAGCAAATTACAATATATAACCCAACCAACCAAATATATTGAGTTCTAATTACACAAACGTTAAGCCTATACAGTTTAACACTTCATGTATAATATATTCAACACTTAAGCCTATATACACAACTTATAGAATTTTAATGTGATAAGGACTTACAGTCATATCATGAGCCCTCTTGTCGACCGGTTTCTTCTTAGCCTTCGTTTTATGAAGGCGACTGTACAGCTCTGTCGCAGTCGGCTTCCGGCCGAGCTCCTTAGCCTATCAGAAAAATACAGATTTATTAAGTATTAAAATAAAACAAATACGCTATTTAAGTAATTTAATTACTGATTAGAAACAAACCATCACATCCATATGCTTGATAGCGGAGCGAGATCCCCCGGTATGGCGGACAGGACCAGAACCGGGGCCCGCAGGCTCACTCATCCGGTTTGCCCGGGCTGTCTCTGACTTCTTTTTCTCCTTCTCTGTGTCCAAAAATGCATTCCAGGCTTCCCAGATCTCCTGATTCACAAATGTATGCTTCTTTTGCATTTTCCTCATCTTGTGGATGTGATGGTTAACTCACGAAATACGTTCCAGCTTGCACAGTATCTTTGGGATTTCCAGCCTCATACGATCTAGATCTTTCTCTATTAGAGACGTGGAGGTTAACTCACGAAAGAAGATACTCAACTCTGTTAAAGGCTCCCAGACTTCCTTCGGTAATAGCTCACGGAGAGCGATCGGCAGAAGTCTTTGCATAAAAATGTGGCAGCCGTGACTTTTCATTCCATGCATTTTCAGACCGATTGTATCGACACATCTGGACAAGTTGGACGCGCAGCCATATGGAAATCTTATTAACTTAATCCACTCAAGTAAAACTTTTTTTCCGTCCCTGTCCAAGCATACATCGCCTTAGGAAATCTCCTAGTAAGCGGATCTTTTGCTAACTCTGGCCGATCACATATGTCATTCAACTCTTCTCTAGATTTTGCATGGTCTTTCGTTTTCCCGGGAACATTTCGTACCGTATTGAAAATGTTGTCGAATACGTTTTTCTCAATGTGCATGACATCGAGATTGTGACGAATGAGATTTGTTTTCCAATACGGCAAATGCCAGAAAATACTTTTTTTATTCCAACCATAATTTTTCGACTTCGCAACATTATTTTTCTCAACCCCAATTTCATATGCCTTCATAAACCCCAGACTGTCCACCTATGCCAACAATTCTTCTCCGGTTTTCGGCTGTCTGAATTCTTTGTTTACGATTTTCCCTTTACGGAATTGAGTTGTGTTACGACGGTACGGGTGACCACGAGGCAAGAACTTTCTGTGGCAGTCAAACCACGGCTGTTTTCTACTCCCTTTAAGCATGAAAGCATCTGTATTTTCCATGCAGTGAGGGCAAGCCAGTCTCCCAGATGTGCTCCAGCCAGCCAACATGGAATAAGCGGGAAAATCATTAATTGTCCACATCAGTGCCGCTTTCATTTGAAAATTTTGTCGCCTATGAACGTCGAATGTCTGGACTCCAAATTCCCAAAGTTGGTTTAGCTCAGCTATCAACGGCTGCAGGAAAATATCCATTTGATGTTTAGGATTTCGAGGCCCCGTGACAATAACAGTTAAAAACATGAACTCATCTTTCATACACATTCCTGGAGGGAGATTGTAGGGTGTCAAAATTACTGGCCATGATGAATAATTCTGCCCGAAGGCCCCAAATGGTTGAAACCCATCAGTACACAGGCCTAGTCTGATATTTCCAATTTCTTCCGCAAACTCTGTATGCAATTCACTGAAATGTTTCCACGCCGGGGAGTCTGACGGGTGACACATCTTTCCATCAACCATTTCTTGTTCAGCGTGCCACGTCATATGCTTGGCAGTGGCTTTAGAAGCGTACATCCTCTGCAATCTCGGAGTTATAGGAAAATAAAATATTTTCCTATATTGGACGTTAACTCGTCTTTTCGCAGAATTTCCTTTAGGGGCCGGTTTCCACCATTCGTGATCGCAAATTTTGCATCGCGTTAAATCCGCGTCTGACCCCCAATAAATCATACAGTTGCGTAAACAGCAATCGATAACTTCAACCGGCAACCCAAGACCTCTAACCATCTTCTTTATTTCGGCAAAGTTCTTTGGCATCTTGTTGTCCTCTGGAAGCAGCTCTTGTATAAATTCGGTCACATCATCTACTAAAGCCACTGACCCACTATGTCGACATTTGATGTCCAACATTTTAACAGCCGCAGACAAAGGAGAGTGTTTGCTACTACCGGGGTATACAGGTTCTTCAGCTGCACGCATCATATCAAAAAATGTTTAGCTTCATTATTCGGTTCCTCCTCCGTGAACACTACTTCTGGACCAGCAGCATCGATAACCATTCTCTGAACGGAGCTGAAATCGTCTTCCTCCTCATTTTCCATGTCAACGTCATACTAGGCATCTGTGCAACGGGACGAGGATCTAAAACATTTCCCTCCCCATGAAAAACCCAGACTTTATAATCTGCCACAAACCCTTTCTGCAGAATGTGCAGCTTCACTGTTTCGACGTCTCGATAACTCGTATTTTTACATCTTGCCCTAGGACAGGGGCATTTAATCTCGGGCCCACTCATACACGCGGGATAACGTAACGCAAAATTAACAAATTCCTGCACGCGCTCGTCAAAGCCTGGGTATAGCAACCCGCCCTGCAGCCGCTTATACATCCAACTTCGGTCTGTATCCATTTCTGCAGCACGGATAATTAGGAGGGGTTCTCGCTCGGAAATAGCAAAGTCAATGTAATTGACTGCTTTAAAGGTATGGACCTATCCCATTCGCAAAACTAGCGCCCCTTAACTCGGCCACGATATATGCCTAGCAACGGAGAAAATATTTAGCAGCCTTCCGGCGTCGTTCTCCTTCAGTGCGATATTTAGTATATGTGGTGTAACGCTAATTATATATTCCGCGAGGAATAAGCGTTACAGAACATAAACTATACATCCACCCGGAGAACAAACGCTGGAAAACAACCGAATATTTTTCTACCGCTACTAGACATATATAATTTCGTGACCGAGCTACGGGAGGACCAGTTTTGCGAACTGTACAAACTGTACAATCCCGTGTCGTTCAATCGCTTGAACACGCGGGACGGGAAATCTACGGCTAGGTTTACGATTTTATTCGGTGGGAATAAAATCGAGGTCATTTTAGGTTGAATGTTGTAAATAAAATATATTTCAAATAAAATAAATAAAATTGAGCGATAAAACCTACTTGTTGAAGGGCAGAACCGCAAAAAGAAGGTCAAACGCTCGGATCATTCGGAACCACAGAGAATGCAAACCTATCATATTAAATACAAAACACGTATTAATAAAAAAGATTCTAATAAAAATTCGGCATCACTTTCCCTAAAAATGAGCATCACCTGTTTTTCAGGGAAGTCCTGCAAGCAAATCACATAGCAATATCCAACAACGCAATCCAATTACATCAAAAATTTCATTTATAACTTTAATTACACTAATTAACCTAAATTACACTAATTAACCAAATTTATCTCAAATTAATTAAAAACATACTATATCAATTAAACTAATTAACCTAGATTACATGCATACAATAATTCAATAACCTAATTTAACCAACCAATTAACATACTTAAACAATAATTATAAGGAAATTATTATTAATTAACTAATTCAAAATTACTAATACAAATTACATAATTCATATAAATTAACCTAAGTACTATAAAAATTAAAATTAACAAATTACTAACCTTGAAATATATCATTTTAACAAAAATAAAATTTATTTAATCTAATAATTAATATATTATAATTAATATATCTAACTAACCTAATTTTAAATTAAACTAACCAAAATAAATTAATAATCTAATCTAACAATTAACTAAAATCTAATTAACTAACCTAATCAAATAATTAACAATTATTATTAATCTAATTAAATTAACTAACCTAATTAAATAACATAAGAAATTGATTATAAATTAACAAATTAAATACTAACCTTAATAGTAAAATGGAGGCCGGCGTGGCAGAGGCAGTGGCAGCCGGAGGACGCAGCGGCAGTGGAGGAGGAACAACGGTGGCAGTGGAGGAGGCTGCCAAAAAGAGAAAAAAAAACACTTTTAATTATTTAAAAACCCAATTAAAATTATAACGAAAAACTTTAGTTAAAACATACCTAATCGTCGGCGGAGAAATAGAGGAGAGGCTGCCGAAAAATGGAGGCCGGCGGCAGCGGATGCGTGATGGAGGAATGAGGCCGGCGGATAAAACGGTGGAGGAAGAGAGAAAACGGCGGATAAAACGGAATGAATAAAGAAAATGGAATGAAGAAAACGCAGAAAACTAATGCGCCGACGGTTTTGAAAGAATGAAAAAGAGGAAGAAGAAGAAACGACTGCAGAAATAGGGTTCTATTTTAGCGACGGATGTCTTCCATCGCTAAAATAGAATATCTGTCGGTAAGGGTAAGTGAAACGGTGTGTTTCACTTACCCATTACATTCAACGACGGATTCAAGTAATCTGTCGCTAAATTTAGCGACGGATTGAAGTAATCCGTCGCTGACAAATAAAACAAAACGGTGTGTTTCAATTTCAAGAATTTTTGCGACGGATGACTTCAATCCGTCGCTAATTTTCACAAAAAAATTGGCGCATTAGTTTACCTCCAAATACCCGCCATTTTGACGACGGATTTGCGACGGATATTCCGTCGCCAAAAATGGCGGGACTTCACCCGCGCAAAAAAATGACATTTTAACTACGGATCTTACTTCGGTCGCTATATTCGTCGTTAAAACAGCAATTTTGCGACGGAATGTCAGTCCGTCGCTAATGTACGTCGCAAAATCGCTGTTTTCTAGTAGTGCTTGTTCAACTCACTCAACCTTTTGAGTGTCCACGTGTTTATTTTAATCTCCATTAAGTAGTATGATACTCATTAATTCCTTGAATTAGTAACTCTTTACTAATCAAGAGAATAAACAGAGATGACGATTTTTTTCGGGATAATCCAATGCCCTTATTCTTGGACCCCCATTGATCGTGAAAGATTATTTATATCACTTGTAAAATATAATATGTCACTCATATTCTTAACACTTTAAGAACAGATTCTATCACGATATGATAAGGAGAATACATAATAAATGAACACTTAGTTGATGAGACACTTAGTTCAAATAAAACATATATATATTTGCCATTGAGATTAATTCTACAAATATACACGATCAAATGACCATAGGGCACATACTACTAACAACGTGTCCGTGCATATGAGTGTGCGAACACACACTACTTCACTTAGCCAATTTTTGGCTCCTTTTCTCCTCAGAAGCTTCGACAACTCGCACAGTCCTTCATCATGGGGGTGTGCGTTCACACACTTTTTCTTCTGCACAACTGTCAACTTCAAGATGCCATAACTCGGTGTAAACACATTAGAATAAGTTGGTTTATAATTATCTGGAAAGCTTAGGATGTCTACGTTATTTTTTATGAAGAACACAAAGTCTATTGGGGTCCCTAAATGCTCCCAGATAGTCAAGAAATGAAGTGAGGTCAAATTCACAAGTATGAATTTGTGCTTTTGGCATCTATTTTCATCGGTATCCTCACACTAGTTCCTTACATAAATAAAAACTTTATCAAGCCAAATGGGTAGAAAGAGGTAAATGTGAATAGGTAGATGTATAGATTAGGTGTAAACAAGAATAAGGTTAAGGATCAAATTGGATAATCTAGGGAAAATTGGGTACGCTTTTTTAAGTGGTTGAAAGAAATGCGTACTCTTAGATATCATTTATCATTTTCAAATTATTTAAACAATCACGCAATTTTACTACAAACACATTGAAAATTGTAGAGAATTAACATATATTGACCAACACCACAATAACAAGAGACATAAACAAAGATATGCTCAATAAGGCTCAAAATCATCTAAATAATTGGGTTAATACTCCGTGATTTTCTATACAACCTACTTAAAATCTCAGAATTCTAATTTTTTTAATATGTTCCTGTCAATATTTTTATACCCTAGATCACAACTTTCAACAGAAATCAAACTTTTCCAAAGTACAAATTTTCACCTTAGTCCTATTAATTCCCCGGTAATGACGCCAAAAACTAGTTGGTAAAAATACGTAGATATACGTATGTCAACTTGTAATACAAACTGTGAAGTTCAAATATCATACCCACCAGAAACGCTATCTCGATACTACTCGTTAAGAAGATTGATTCGTTTAATTAAAAAGATTATTTGATTTAAGAACCAATGACATAACTAAAAATAACAATGTAAACTCAATTTAAACTAAATTTGAGTATTAAAATAGGGTTTTAAAATTAATAGGAAAAGTAGAGATCTTAAATTTTCATTATGCTGTTTATTCAAATCAGGTTATGAATTTAGTTGTTCTAATAAGGTTCAGGGTAATCGTAAGCATATAAAATTCTCTCTCGAGTAATTACAGGCAAAAACATACAACAAACTAATAACAAGCTAATTACCCACTCTCGTACAATAATTAACCTAATTTACTAATCAATTGACTTTATTAAGTAAACCCTAAGAACATGCACTCGTTAATCCACGCTCGCGCATTTAACTCCTATTTTTTTAATTATATTGATCTATTCAAATTTTAATCTCCCGAGCTAAAATCAAAAATAGGGCAATGAATAAATTGTCCATTAATTCAAGCCTTAACACTACTAAAAATCTGCCATTTAGCGACGGTTTTTTCCGTCGCTAATTGGCATAAATCCGTCGCTAAACGACTTTAGCGACGGATTGAATCCGTCGCTAAATTCCTGGTTGCTAAATCATTTAAATACGGAAAGAAAAAATTAACGACGGATTTAAAAAAATTTAGCGACGGATTCTAGCGACGGATTTTAATCCGTCACTAATTTTTAAAAAAAATTAAAAAAATTAATATTTTTAATTAATACCAAAAATGAAATATTATTTAATATATAGCCCACGGTAACCCACCCACCCACGATAGGTTACATATTATCATCCTTCCGCAATTTTTGCTAACTTTCCAGTAGGTCACTCATCCTTTCATTGCTCTCAACCAAACCTCTTTAACCTTGTAGTAACCCCACGCGTAACTCTATTTTAACCAACTCAAATTCTTGATACATATCTTTGTATATTATATTTAAATATAACTAAAATGAACAAATATTTACTTCCGCAATTAACTGCCGCATAATAAAATAATTATTTTTTCATACTAATTATTTTAAAAATAAAAAACAAAAAATTATTTTTTAAAAAATTATTTTAAATAAAAACAAAAAATTATTCTTTTAAACTTTACTACCACGTTATAATATAATTAATTTTTTAATAAATAATAATATTTTTAATAAATAATTATTTTTTTAATGAATAATCATATTTTTATACATAATTATCTTTTTTATAAATAATTATTTTATTAACACATAATTATTTTTTCAATAAATAATTATTTTTTAATAGAATTAATACTTTTAGCGACGGATTATGGAATCCATCGCTAAAAGTAAGCATTTAAAATAATTTGGCGAGGTTTGTCCCGCCAATTTTTTTTGAGGATTTAGCGACGGGTTTTAAATCCGTCGCTAATCGAGTGTTTTCTAGTAGTGTAAGAACAATAATTAAAACGTAGTTACAAGAACGATCCACATACCCAATTAAATTAAACAAACATAAATTAAATTTATAATCCCCAAGATATGTTTATCTACGCATAACCATAGATACAACCAAGAAAAAGTGTAGAGAATTCATATTGAAACAGAAGTAAGAATTAAAGATGAAATTAGAATCAATCATACCTTGTTCGAATGCAATCCAACATAAACCGAAATAATAATAATGAACATTATGCTAAACTAGGGTTTATGTCTAAAATAAAACTACGAACCCCTGCTCGATGTTAGAAAAATGTATTTATATGTTTCCCGTCTTCAATAATGACTTTAGGCCGAGCTATGGTGAAACCTAGAAGTTCCCTCAAATTGGATGGTGATCACTAATGTTTCGGGGAAACTTTTGTCCACTTTTACAACTTTTTAAAAGTGTGCGTTCGTGCATATGAGTGTGTGAACGCACACTACTTCACTTAGCCAATTTTTAGCTTTTTTCTCTTCAGAAGCTTCGGCAGCTCGCACAATCCTTCAGCATGGGGGTGTGCGTTTGCACACTCTTTATGTTGCACAACTGTCAACTTTAAAATGCCATAACTCAGTGTAGACAAATTGGAATGGGTTGGTTCTTGATTCTCTGGAAATCTTAGGATGTCTACTTTATCTCTTATGAAGAACGAAAAGTCTATTGATGTTCTTAATTTCTCCAAAATCGTCAAGCAATGAAGTCGGGTTAGTTTCACAAGTATGAATTTGTGCTTTTGGCATCTATATTCATCGGGAACCTCCATAATGCTCCAATTAAGTCCAACACTCATTTATTTCTGTGAATATACCTGAAATACTTGGGAATAATAATAAGAGCCAAAAAGTATTTGATTTAACGATAAAATTTCAATAGAGAGTTTGATACCGATATAGAAAATAGGAGTAATTCTACTCCTATCAAACATCCTCACACTTACCTTATGCTTGTCCTCAAGCAAACACGGAATAATGCCATAATACCAATCAGAAAACCTTGCCAGAATACATGAAACTAAATTTTTTTAGACCCCCTTAAGTTATGAATTGATCAAAGTATAAGCCTTTAAGCTCAAAAACATAGAGAGAATAACATCAAACCACAATGCCACATGCCAAATGCTCACACATGAACTAACACACCGAGACTATTCAAATGTACTCGCTCCAACTTAATTTCTAAATCATTTTGATCATAAGGGAATATACAATCTAAGAACAATAGCTGAAAATCAAGCAACTAAGCAAAATAGCAAGATGTATATCGCAAACGAGAAAAAATCACAAAGTATGTTCCTCACAAGGTAATCTCGCACATACAAGTGTTTATTGGTAATAAAAATCAATGCTCTCATGTCAATATATGCAATTCTTCCATAAGATTGCCAATAGTTGACAATTCCACAACTAATCAAGTTAAATTTAAAGAATCAAAATGGACTTTCAAAGGATTATAACGGGGTCTAGATTTGGGGTATGGTAAAAGGTAAACAAGTATGGGTAAATACTTTGACAAATCCACTATAATCACAGGAACTAGGACAATAAAACATTGTAGCTCTTCAGTAAATTAAATCTCCTTTTCCTTTACTTTTCATCCATTGAGTTCACTTTTTTTTTTCAAAATTTTAATCTTTTAAGTTCATATTTTTTTTTCTGTTTTTCCTTTCTTTTTCTTAGCTTGATAAGCTCTTATAATATTTCCTAAATTTCAAAAGACAACAATACACAAATAAACAAGAGATCATCAATCAGATAAGCTCGAGCTAGGGGCTAGGATGTTATACATCATCACATTAGTTCCTTACATAAATCAAAACTTTGTCAAGCCAAAAGGGCAGAAAGAGGTACATGTGAACGGGTAGATGTGTACAATAGGTGTAAACAAGAATAAGGCTAAGGCTCAAATTGGGTAATCTAGAGAAAATTGGGTAGGCTATTTTAAGTGGTCTAAAGAAATGCGTACTCCTATGTTTCATTCATCATTTTCAAATTATTTAACCAATCACACAATTATACCACAAACACATGACAAATTCTAGAGAATTAACATATATTGACCCACACCACATTAACAAGAGATATAGACAAATATATGTTAAATAAGGCTCAAAATTATCTCAACAATTGAGTTAATACTCCATGATTTGCTATACAACCTACTTAAATGCTCAGAATTTTAATTTTTCAACAATGTTCATGTCAATATTTTTATACCATATATCACAACTTTCAACACAAATCAAACTTTGCAAAGTACAAATTTCACGCCAGTCTTATTAGTTCATGTCGGCTAAAAGACAATTGTTATTTAAAAATCGTTCTCAACACGTTGCTCAACACAAAAGCTACAGTTAACCTACTCATTAACTAGGGGAGACAAAAACACTGAAGTTTCAAGAATTCTGACATGACAACAACATGGCATATGCAACAAAATTAAGCAAAATACACAAATGAGAGACGCTAACCAAGAAACACAAACGTTGCAAAACATCCATAAAAGGTTCGCCGTAAAATAACATCATAAATAACAAACAAAAACAAACACTAATCTAAAAGCATAATATTTTTCCCACCCTCATACTAGTTCATGCATTGTCCCCAATGCAATGAAATAAAAATAAAACGTAACTGAAACATAAAAGTGTAAAGGGTGAAGGGAAAGATACCCTAGGGATTTCCTCCCAAGTGCACTTTAGTTAGAGTCCAAAGCTAGACTATTCACGTAAGGTTGTTAATATTATAATCTAATACAAGGAATCCGTCTTGGTAGCATCTTCTTCCTCTTTTTTCTTGTTGGCTCCTTCAAATAAAATTCAAAAAAAAAATAAAGTATGCTTGTACTATTTAATAAGGAATTTGAGGAGTGTGAAGAATCTTCATATATTTGATATTATTTCCGTTGACTTGGAATCGAACCACTCTAAGAATGGATCTTTATAATCAAAGGATTTGTTGATTTCCTCATAGAGTAATGTAATACCAAATTCCTCTCCACTTTCATCATTAAAGCTCATGAACAAAGTAAGTGGGTCATTAATTGAAGCTCCAAATTCACTATTCTCACACTGTTTTTTCTCATCCTTTGCAGGCACCTTTGTGTAGTGAGGCTCTACTAATACATTGTCAGTTTCCAACTCCATGTCCATGACTTGTTTTTGAGTAGATTTTATTATGGCTGATAATCCGCTTTGGTTTTCAACTTGCAGAGCACTAGCTAATTAATCACATTGTTCCCCAGGATAATGAATAGATTCAGTTTGAATCTTGAATATTTGTTGGAACTAGGCATCCCTCTTGTCAATCATATCAAGTAGCATATCCATCTTGCTAGAAAAAGACTCTTCTAGAGCCCTATAATATTGTTGAAAATCATACGAATTGTTCCGTTCACCGTCATAGTTGAATTTGGAGTTCTATTGTCCTTGATATGGGTGACTACCTGAATTGAAGTTCTCCCAATTATTATTCCAACCAAAATTCGGATGGTTGTGCCAGCTCGGATCATACATGTCATAATAAGGATCATTTGTTTGCCATAAACAACCCACACAATCGACTTGTTCATTCACAGCTAGACCAAGTATAGGACATTCAACTCCATTATGATGAAAATTCCTACACATCACAATTTTGGTCCCAGGCCATTACGCCTCTCTAAATAGGTACACCATAGAAAGAACCTGGAGATAAATCAAGAAAAATATCCGGCTTAAATGCACCAAAAATCACTTTCGCGTGTTTTTAGTATTTAACATAATCATTTAATTTTGACAAAAAAGTACATGAACTTTCAAAATTTTGCAATTAAAGACACGGGCACCATTTTGGATGTAAAACGACGCCGTTTTGGATGTAAAATTACACTATTTTTCAAAGAAAAACATGTGTGGTCTTAATTGCAAAAATTGGAAAGTTCATGTTAAATATGCCAAAATTAAAAGATTATATTAAATAACAAAAACACGTGAAAGTTGGTGATTTTTGGTGCATTTAAGCCAAAATATCCATGGCGTAAAACGGATATAAATAAAACAAAAATAAAAAGCTAATACAAGCCGACTTACCTTAACTTAGATGTTAGAGATAAAGCTTTCTCCAGCAATGACATCAAAAACTTGTTAGTAAAAATACGCAAGCGTCGTATGCCAACTTGTAATACAGACTGCAAAGTCCAAATATCGTATGGATAGAGAAAGCGATCAAAATACAACCAGTTAAGATACTCAATGTATTTAGCTAAAAAGATAAGTTGATCGAAGTAGTAGTGATGTAACTAAAAATAACAATATTAACTAAAATTAAAGGGTAAATTACATAAGAAAATCATGACCTTTACACATAGTTTCATTTTAATGACTACTTTTAAATGCTGGCATTTAAATACACGACCTTTCATTTTATTTTAAATCTATCACCATAGTAAAATTCGCTGCATCATTTATGCCTAAAAATTCATAATACTACATACTCTAACCAAGAGATAATAAGATTTGATGTCGATTTATAATTTGGGTCTTTAATTAATTGTTTAGTGAAAAACTTAGTCAACAAAAATACACTAAAATGATAAATTTGAAAAAAAAATTGAAACTTCGTGCCTTTAAATGCCACTACTAAAAATCATGATTAAAATGAAACTACATGCAAAGGTCGTGATTTTTTACGTAATTAACCCAAAATTAAACTAAAGCTGTCTAATAAAATAGAGTTCTTACAATAATGAGGAAGATAGGGACTATCAACTTTCATTATGTTGTTTAATCAATTTAGGTTATATATTTGGTTATTTTACTGCGGTTTAGGCTAATTGAATGCACCTATAGAGCAACTACATGCAAAAAAACAACGAACTAATAAGCAGACTAATTACTCACTTTCGGACAATAATTAACCTAATTTACTAACCAATTGAAGTTTATTAAGTAAACCCTAAGAACACACACTCGTTAATTCACTTTAGCGCAATTAACTCATATGTTCTTGATTATATAGATTTATTCCAATTTCACTGTCTCAAGCTAAAATTAAAACATAGGGAAATGAATAAATTGGCCAAACTAATTCAAGCGTTAAGAACAATAATTAATATATAGTAACAACAATGATCCATAGACTCAATTAAATTAAACTAACAGAAATCCAAATAATAATCCCCACAATTGGTTTAGCTACACATAACCTTTGATACAACCAAGAAAAAGTGTAGAGAATTCATATTCAAACTGAAGTAAGAACTAAAGATGAAATTAGAATCAATCGTGCCTTGTTCGAATACAATCCAACATAAACCAAAATAATATTCCAGCAAACAATAATCGAAGAACAATAACAATGAATATTATGCTAAACTAGAGTTTATGTCTAAAACAAAACTATGCAAACCCTTGCTTGATGTTAAAACAATGTATTTATATGTCTCCAGTCTTTAATAATGACTTTAGGTCGGGCTATGGTAAAAATCCAGAAGTTCCCTCGAGTTGGGTGGTTATTGGTGATGTTCTGGGGCATTTTTGTCCACTTTTAAAACTTTTCTGAAGTGTGCGTTCGTGCATATGAGTGTGCGAACGCACACTACTTCACTTCGCCAATTTTTGGCTAGTTTTCTATGCTCCAATTAATCCCAAAACTCATTGATTTCTGTTCTTATACCTAAAATACTTGGAAACAATAATAAGAGCCAAAAAGAGTTTGATTTAATGATAAAATTGCAATAGAGACATCGAAACCGATATAGAAAGTAGGAGTAATTCTACTCCTACCAAAGGGTCATAACATGAAAAAGAGCTCTCAACAACAGAATGAGGTTCAACCTTCTAGTAAAGTTCATCAACAGAAAGGGCGTGAGCCTTCTAGTGGGGTTCAACAACAAATTGGGGGTCAGCCTTCTAGGATTTCAAAACTACATGTTAGTTGGTTAATACATATTAGTTCACATTTGTTTTCAGCTTGTGAAATTTGTTGATTAATTCTTATGCCAACATTTGTTTTCAATTTGTATGAGCAACATATAGGGTACAAAGTAGTAAACAGAGTGAAACATCACACTCAAATATAGCAAATAGTGGTGTAACCAGTCCAATAATCGCTCCTAGAAATACACAACATTTGTGAGAAGGAATCTAGGTGTGAAAAGGAATCCAACTTACATTCTAGGATTACATACACAGCTTGCTAGAGGATATGGTGTGTACAATGACTTTAAAACAAACACTTATGTGACCAATGTAAGGTATTTTATTTAGTCTTAGTGATTGCCTTTAAGTAGTGCTTTATATAAGTTTCCTAATGACTTTATATTCGCAGCCCAAAACTACAAATCAAAGGATCATTTATACTAAAGGTGTGCGAAAGGTGGGTAATGAACCTGAACCAAAATTCATGTATGGGAAAAATAAAATAAAACTAGTGCACTGTTGACCGGTGGACTATTAATTTTGGTTGTTTTTATGAATAAGTGTTTCGTAGGTGTATTTAAAGTATTTCTTTATTGTTTTTGGTGTATTTTCATTATTTTTATTGTATTTGATGTTTAATTTGTTATATTTTTGGATTTTTTGGTTAGGTTTTTGATAAATAATTTTTTCAGCATCTCAAAATTCTTACAATTTTTTTAGTATTTTTATAAATATTTTTTCGGTAGTTTTAAAAAATCTCTTATTATTAACTTTCTTCAAAAAGACAACCAATTTATTTAGTTTATTTTTAATTGTAGGTTGAGCACATATGATTAGCAACTAGCAATTATTATATTTTTAAAAAAGTTAATATCCTCCTTTTTATTTAGCTACTATATTATCTTTTATTATAAAGAGTCCTACTAGCTTTACTATTGGTATATCCATAATTGATGGATTGTGAGTCTCCATTGACGGTCTTTGACCTGCAAAATAAGATTGATGGTTGATCAGACTGGTCCAATTAGCTCTCCGATGCTTAAGTCAGTAGTGAGTTTAAGATGGAATATGTGTATTGATTTAAGTTTGTGTAAGCATACATTTGTCCCTTATATAGTAATAAAGATTTACTTGTTTGAGTTTTGGAAGGAAAGTGATTCCTTTATGGAAGTTGGACTGTGATTGAGATGAGATCCCTATCTTGTAGGAGGAAATCTCGGTCTTATCTTATTAGGGAAGAATCTTGTTTCTAGAGATCTTCCCTCACTCGTCATTTACTCTAATTAGGAGAGTATCTCTTTAGCTTCATATCGTCGTCACATTTGTAGCCTATTTATTCGTTGTACGATCTCTTGGTGAGATTTAAATCTCCACGTATCGCCTTTACTGATGTTGCTGAGTCCTAGAGGATTTTGTTTTCCTTATCAGGGGCGATGTTCGTGTGAGGCAGGCAAATCACCAAGGATTCCTGTATGCCGACACATTCAGTCTTAATGATGTTTGGGCGAGTCCTAAGCAAACCTCAGTGGTGATCCTTTGTAGAACTTGGCTCCGTGCTTAGTATATTTATGAATTGTGCTTTCATTATTAGCCCCTCGCAGATAAGCTAATGTCAGAGTATTCATGCTCCTTTTGATTTTGGCTTGATTGTTTATTTGCTCTTTTGGCAAGATTTTTCTATATGTCAGATTTTTCTATATGTTATGAGGATCAAAGAAAATACAAGAGATGTGAGATGGCCTCCCAAAATGAAAGCATAATCTCGAAATTCTAGGAGATTTTGCAAATTCTATAATGAACATGGTCATGACACGAAAGACTATTGAGACCTAAAGGCAGATATTGAAACCGGGGAACTCAAAAAAATTGTCTGGAAATGCGAGAAAGATGAAAGGGGTGAAAAGGAGCCGAGATGAAAAATCAAAAGAGAAGAAATAGGAAGATGAAAGGCCAAGCAAGATCATGAGAACAATTCACATGATCAATGGGGGGGAGTTCTAGCATTTCCTTGTTCGGGAAAAAGCAAAGGAAAGAGGTCCAAGCATCAAAGAAATTATGGTCCCAGCAATACCCTTTGACATGGACGACTACGCACATGTCAAAGCCGCTCATAACAACGCCCTGGTGGTCACCATGGTGATCGAAAACTAGAACATGGAGAGAATTCTAACTGATGAACGAAATGTTGTGAACTTAATGACATCTGTCGCCTACAAACCCTTAAGAGGAACTGCGACAAAGCTAAAAAGGGTTCCAATCTCACTCTTGGGTTTGGGAGGCCCACCTATCAACCCTTTGGACATAGTAACCCTATAGTAATATTGGGGAAAGAGAAGGGAATAAACAAGAAGATCATAATATTATTTAATATAGTGGATATGGATCTTTCTTACAACGCAATCATTGGAAGACCTTTCATCTATGACTCGGCTCTTATGACCAACATAAGAGTACTAACGATGAATATTCCCTCCGAAAGGGGAGTAATCACTCTAAGAGGCAACCACAAAACCGCGAAAAAATGTTATAATGAGTTAATTGAAGACCTCCAAGACAACAAGGAAGAAAAGAATGAAGATGCAAAGGAAGAAAAGAACGACTAAATAGGAAGTCGCTCGCAATAAGCGAAGTTATATTTATACGAATTAAATTCCAATAAAATGTCTTCATTTTATGATAATGGTTGTAAAACATTTTATCATTAATAAAGATGGAAGTCCTCACCCAAATTCGACGAAATAAAAAACAAAGCAGAGATTAGATTAACTCGGCAAAATCGAAAACAAAGCAGAGTTTAGATTAACTCGGCGAAATCAAAAATAAAGAAGAGTTTAGATTAACTCGGCGAAATCGAAAACAAAGCAGAGTTTAGATTAGCTCGGCGAAATCAAAAAAAAATTGAGGGACCAAATCGTTTAATATAATTAAAAGTGAAGGACCAAATCGTTTAAAAAATTAAAGGTGGGGTACCATTAAGTAGAATTTTGAAATAAGGGGTACCAAAATATTAATTATAATATATCTCAGGGGCCTTAGCATAAATTGCTCTATAAAAAATAGCAATTGCAACATGGATCTTAGAAAGACGGTTTATACAAAAGAGCTTTTTACCCAAATAACCTACTTTCTCAATTATTTTACTTTTATACAGTCCATACTTTTACATATTTAAAATACGGTACACGGGTCTAAATATTTTAGTTATACAAGTTTTTTATTTTCTTCTCATCTTCTCCTCTAATATTTCTTCATCGCTGCCCTGACCCCGGCCATTCTCATCCATCTCATTCGACCTTTAATTATTTAATTATTTAATTTTAAAATTAGTTTTATTCACCAAAAAATACCAAACCTATGCATTTTGTGTCAGTTATAACCAAACCTTATTTAAATATTTCAGCTGCCATGCCAGCCAATTGCTTAGTTGGCGGTGACGTGGACGACACGGTGTCAAAAAAACCGGTTCGATTTAAAAATGGCTAAAAAAGAAACAGAACATATAAAGTTTGGCTAAATCTGGTGATTTTTAAAGATTTGGCTATAATTGACACAAAACGTATAGGTTTGACATTTTTGGGTGATTAAGCCAAATAAATATACATTAATTTTTGGTGGATTTTTGATTGATCTTAGGTGCTTGTAAATATTTTTCTGTAATCGTTGATTGTTAATGGCTAAAACTTTGCTAATTGATGCAAACTGGCAGGATAATTACGATGAATGAATTAATGAATTTGTTTAGTTAGAAACATTATTTAAGGCTTTGGATGAAATTAAATGTTTACTCGCTTGGATAATGATATGCTATTTTTTATTAATATAATATTGATATTATGTCGATTTTTTTGTTGATTTTGTTTATTTTATTATTGATGAAGAAGAAAAAAAAAGTAATATTGAATTATTCTAATATTATAGTGTTGATATTGTGTTGATTTTAGTATTGGTGAAGCAGACAATAATACTGTTGAATTACTGTAATGTTACAATGTTGATTTTGTGTTAATATTGTGTTGATTTTCAGTTAATATTTGGTTAATTAAAGTATTAGCGAAAAAGACGGTATTATGTGTGAAATAAAATAAAAATTAAATTTAAACAATGCTGAAAAAATAAAATTAGCTTACAAAATATTATATATTAAACCATTCAGTTTATTAAATGTTGTTGATCTTATGTTGGTTTTGTGTTGATTTTAAAAAATAACAAAAAACATAAAAACAATTTCAGATTGGATTAAACTACATAAAAATAATTTCGATCTAAAATCAACTAAAAACAGATATATTATTATTCTCTCTCAATTTAATTTTTATTTTTTAAAATTATTTTACGAACAAAATTATCTTATTTGTCAATTTTAAAATCAACCAAATATTAATTGACGATCAACACAATATCGATACCAAAACAACCTAAAATCAACTAAAGATTAATGAACCAGTATTCCATTAATTTATATCATTAATGTCAAGATTCTATAAACGCAATACCAATACCTCTCTAAGAAGCTTCCAAACTCAGTCAACTATTGTAATAATTTAAAAATATTAATAATTCCAATTTAAAATGAGTGAATGTAAACAAAATTGTTGCATTTAATTTCATGAAAAATTACGTTTATAATGTTGTAAAAAAAATCAACGAAAAAAAAGATGCGTAATTCATTCATGTAGTTAATGAAAGAAAAGTACTATCACCAATTCAGGATGGCTAAACCCATCTAAAGACCATTGTATTATATTATTTTTGTTCAAAACGTTCCTATACTATTTTTTATTATTCAGGTCCCTCTATTTACATATTTTTTGATTTTCAGGTCTTTTTTTAGTTTTCTCCAGTCCCTCTACTTACAATGTTTTTGTTCCTCCAGTCCCTCAAAAGGACCTGAAAATCAAAATTTTGCCAAGTATAAGGACCTGAAAAACAAAAAAATAGTACAAGGGCTTTTTAAATAAAAATAATATAGTACAAGAGCCTTTAGATAAGTTTAGCCATTCAGATCCCTAAAGTTATATAAGAAAATTAAAGGCTAAACCCATCTAGAGGCCCTTGTACTATATCATTTTTGTTTAAAAAGTCCTTGTACTATTTTTTTGTTCTTCAGGTCCCTGTACATGGCAAAATTCCGATTTTTAGGTCCTTTTAAGGGACTGGAGGAACAAAAAAGTTATAAGTAAAGGGACTGAAAAAAACTAAAAAAAGACTTAAAAATCAAAAATTATGTAAGTAGAGGGACCTGAAAAACAAAAAAATAGTACAGGGGCTTTTTGAACAAAAATGATATAGTATAAGGATCTCTAGATAGGTTTAGCCAAAATTAAATTAATCCCCTGAATGTACACAAGAGCTTCTGCTTCCATCTTTATGGCTTGAATGTCAAACTCTCTTATAATAATCTCTTTAATATTATAGCTCATCCTACCAGCGAGAACGACAATAGTTCCCGCATTTACACATTAAAAAGGTGTAGCTGCTCGAATTCAAGCAAAACCCCCTATTATGTTTTTACAGACAAGTTCTTGAAATTTCATCAACATTTACAGTTTCTTCCAGATGATAAACCTTGCTCTTTGTCATGAATGCGGATCTACCTTCTCTATCTCTTCCGATTTGTCTTCTTTATCTTTAAACTGAAAACAACCCACAAAACAGACAAAAAAAACACGAAAAACCTTCAACTTACCAATTAGAATCCCAAGAAATATTAAAATGAGGATACAATGGTTATTTTAATATTTTTTGGTGTATAACCAAACAACAATCAGCCAACTTTTTAATACCTTGCCAACACATTTCAAGACACCTTACTCCATTTCAAATAAGCAATACCATAAAAAGCAATACCAGACCTTTTGGTATAAAGTGTATAAGTTAGAATATTGTGGATTGGGGTTCCAACTATTAAACATAATGTTCGTATTAAATGTTTTAAAAGAGTTTTAAAGGTTTTCCACTTGATAAATGTAAATAGTGGTATAAACTCATCTCAATATATCTGACCCCATTGTTTTCCCAATTTTTTCCAGGGTTATGATCTGAGTGAGTCAACTGCTCTCCGATTCTTTATTCCCTCGGAGGTTTTACTTATATTTTAATTAAGTTAGCAAACTGATTTTATTCTTAGACCGCAGTAGTAATTAGAAGTCTTATGTCGAATACTTGTTATAAATCTATTCAATGAATTATTATTGTTTTAACATTCTTTTATTAACTTGGGTTAATATGTACTTCTGCCTTGTTTAAGACTCAGAGTTGGCTGAGCACTTTATAATAAATGTTGTATATTATGAACGGATAGAACTAGGCTGAAGTCTCGGTTGCCCTCGAGCATTGGTTTTCTTGCAGGTTTATGTAATTGTTGGTTGTTCGCAAGGCTAGCTACGGATTTTGGTACAACCACACCCTAGTGCCGGCCGCGATTCATGAAAATGGATCGTGACAATCATGCTGTGGAAAGTGGTAAACAGTATTAGCATACACAAAGGTTGTTGATATACATATAAGGTTAGAAATACTTTTAAACCTTGTCGACTCGGAGTGGCTGGCACTCGGCTCGGTTTGACTATTAGTCCGGTTAGATCTGGGTCTTGGTCAAAAAACAAAAGTTGACTGCCTCGTCGACAAAAATCCACTGGTTCAAAGCAGAGTTGATTCGGAGTCCGTTTCAACCAGAAACTGGTATGGAAGTTGGTGGTCGGCTCGGATCTGGTCTGATGGGCCCGGTTGACTGGGCAGATTACAATATCGGGATTCGAGGCCCTAAAAACCTCGGGTTGAGCCCATTTACTATTACAAACAGGTCCTACAACTAAAACAATATTTTTGAAATCAAATTGGGCCTAATTCCGAGCTTAAACGAGCCCAGAAATATAAAAACAAGATTTGATCGGGTTCTGGAAGATCTGGGACTGGTTTTTGAAGTGTTTGTCCTAGGTGGCATAGTGCCATGGTGAGGTGCCGACGGCGGAACACAACCATGCCGACGACGGCATGGTATCATGACGGGGCTGTAATAACCTAAATTTTTAAGGTATTACATATAGTGCCACGAGACATAATTGTGAAGATTAAAGACGAGAATATCATATTAACATTGGATAATAAGGATTAAGACCAAAAAGGGTCTACGAATTATCGTAAATTAATAATTTAATTGAGAAATTATTTTACGATAAATTGGATTTGAGCGGAATTAAAAAGAAAGGAAAATAAAATAAATAAATTGGAAACCCCGAGCTAATAATTTTCACGCCAAGATTCGTGAAATATCATTATTAAATAATCGTCAACGTTTCGTAAGTATACGAAATCGTTTTAGAAATAAGCTTGACGATTAATTAAGAATAAGGGTTAAAGTGCAATTTAGCCCTTTGAGCTAAAATGGAATTTTAGCCAATAATAATTTAAAGTAAAGATTATTATAATTAAAAATAATTTTGAAATTATCAGAAAAGGATTTCTGATAATATTTGGGAGTTAAGCACGACGGTTATTCAAAAGGTTGAATTAAAGTGCAAATTAGCCATTTTTATTTAAAATATAATTTTTGCCATTTAAGACAACTTTCTCATTAAGGAGTTGCATTTATCCATCTTATATCCTACTTTCTAAAGCAAAAAAAGAGAAAAAGAAGTTCTAGGAGCAAATATGGAGAAAAGTTTTAAAAAGGAAAATTCAACGTCAATGTTCAAACCGAGCTACGTCAACCATTCCTTGACCGATTTTGATGATTCTTGATGCTGTGGATTCAGTTTTCAGTCTACAATCAAGACTCGACAAGGCGACTATTGACCAGATTCGAAAATAGATGGATCGAGATATCAATATGCCTAATTGAAAGCAAGTGGTGAGTACACTTTAAATTACCCGTCAATAATCATAAAACCACGTATTTTAATAAGGATATGTGAATATTTATATGTTTGAAAAGTATATCTATCGTATGTTATGAAATTGTACTATGTTGTATGTTTTGAAAATGATTATTTGACGTATTATGTTGTTTCGATAATAACACGAATCAATTGAAAGAATATACTCCCTCCGTCCCAATAGAGTTGTCCACTTTGAGAAAAAATTTGTCCCAAAACTCTTGTCCACTTTCAAAAAGTAACTAATTTTTACACTCAATTTTCCTATATTATCCCTATTTAAAATTCACTAATGAGTAGATTGAATATATTAAATAGGGGCATGACAAGAAAAGTAAGAAATTTTTTACAAAATTCATAAACAATAATTGATTTTCTTAAAGTGTGTGATAAAGGTAAAGTGGACAACTCTATTGGGACGGAGGGAGTATATGCTTAAATATCGGGGAAGGGTAAAGCAATATAATATGAATCGAACATAGAATAATATACGAGTATCAGAATAAATAAGGATAAGGAAATATAGTACATTCTGATATGTACTATCAATCATAATAAATACCCGTACGTGCTTGTGTTATAAATATATGTTCTTCGATTGTAATGTGCATGCCATGGTCAATAAAGGATCAATAAAACGGAACATAAAATACAGAATTAATTAATATACGTAAAATGAGAGTTGTACTATGATACATCCAATAATAAGGATCCGAGATGCGAGGTAACTCGGTAGAACTATCCCGGGACCTATATCTCATCCATTCTCGATAATAGTCCTTGGGACTCATATGATGATAAAAATTGAGTATAATACATCGAGAATCAATACGAAATAAGAACAAAAACTAAGATAAGAAATAAGGACACATCGTTTGGCGTTGCTATCGATGTTAGGTGATCGAAAACACATCGGTTGGCTTTGCTATCGATGCCAGGCGTATGAAACACATCGGTCGGCGTGGATATCGATGTCATCGTTTGGGTTTACTATCGATGCAGGAACGAGAACACGTCGGTTGGCTTTGCTATCAATATCAGACAAATAAAGTTAAAGAAACGTAACAAGAAAAAAAAGATAATAAAACTATAATGAGAAATTGGAGATATCAAGTACGTATGTAACATAAACGTATAGTTTATGAAATGTATATGAAACACAAAAGTAAGTAAAGAATATACGTAGTGTGATTTGAAAAGAGTATTTTCTATATAAAATGGTTTTCAAATGTTTTCACCTTTATGTGATATTATTTGGTGAACTCACTCAGTTTTATACTGACCCCGTTGCTCCACCCATTATGCAGGAAGATTAAAGTATGAGTTGAAGAACGAAGCTTCCGAAATTTTGACTCTCGGAAGTAGTACGAGTCATGAGGAAAGGTTCTCATTCTATCAAGTCTGCAGTAGTTTAGAATAGGTTGACTCTATTTTGTATAAATGTTTTAACTATGATGTATGTTTCAAACAGGGGTCACATGTATTTTGATATGGTTTGTTATATGGAAAACATTTTGATTTGCAAAAAAATTGATATGTGTTTTAGGATTGCAACAGTGTTCGGAGCTACCACTCCCATTCCCTAGCGCCGGTCGCGGCTCATGATTTTTGGACCGTGATAACGGCGGCAGCCGTCGTGGCACGACGCCATCACGTTTGGGCGGCAGTAGGTTATTTTTGTTTTCATCCGTTCTCACTCGTTTTAGGTCTGTTTTTCATGTAAAGGTAGTCAAAACGCATAAAATCAAACAAGGAATCCAAAAAACATATTATTGAAGCGATAAAACGTGATTTGAACATCAATTCTTGGATTGGAAGCAACTATTTTTAGGGTATTTTCATGCCAAAAACACTATAAAACTCCTAGAAACATGCATCTTAGGGTTTCTAATTGATTATTACCAGGATTAGAACATACAAACAGCTAATTAATGGTGATTAACATGCTTATTTATTCAATTTCATGGCAATTTGACAATATGGCAATTTAGCTAAATACGAAAAAATAGACTAAACATGCATCCTAATGTGATCATGGAATACTAAAATCAAAGGGAAATTGACTGAGAGCCCTCAGAAGTACCGTTCCGATTCCTTGGATCGTTTTATGGCGATTTGGGTGCGGAATCCAGCTCTGGTTCGATGCGTGGCAGCGTGTACTAAGTAACTAAGGTGTAAAGCCAGTTTTCTGAACTGGGATCGATGTGCGATATGTTTTATTTGATGTGGGTGGTTTGGAAATGGTGTGTATTTTTAAGTTTCTGGTGTTGATTTATTTGGGTTAAAATTTCCGACCTGTGACTAGGCTGTGTTAATGTTATATTTATAGTGGTTAATTAGGTTTAGAATTAGCTAAGGTTAGGGTTTACTAAATTATTTTTATGCCCATTTCTAATTATGATCAATGTATTTGAGATAAGTAATGAAAGTGTTTGGATTAGTGAAAACTACTTTAAATGGAGCAAATCATGTGCTAAGACTTGATGGCTAAGAAAAATGTGCATAAAAGTCAGATCTGGGGCCTAGAAGTGTCAAAAATGGTTTGTGGGACCCTATGGGTTTGAGTATGGTCAATTTAGTCCGTCAAACTTGCATATTGGCCCATAAGCTTCTAAGATATTGCAATTAGTCCAATTTCTAGACTTATAGTACAATTTTTTTGGATTTTTATAGGCTATTTACGGCTAATTAATCCCTCAAGTTCGCCGTTGTGCACCGATCAAAGATGATTGGAATCAAACAAGCAAATTGACAGCTCGTCACTCGGACATGTTTCTCTGAAAATCATCATTGGATGCTTCAGTCCCTTATCACTTTTTACCTGTCTGAAAAACGGATGTCTATAGTTTGCCCCCTCTTTCACTTGAATTGATAGAGTAGGTCAATTCTTATTAAAATTTAACGTGTTGTAAGACAAGCGAGAAGGATACTGCTCACCTTTTAGGGGTACTCGCCCGTAGGTGGCTTGGTAATGCTCTAGCCTGAGCATTAACTATGCTGGTCCATGACTCTGACTTCATGCCCCCTAGTTCTGGTCTACTCAACATCTGGCCGCGAGTAGGTCTTCTCAGCTGTCTTGAAGGTCGTTTGTTGAGACGAGATTGCCCGTTGTATGCCCCGCGGAATGAAGCTATAAACTCTAAGCCGTCTTGAGGGTGATCCAATGGCTTGGATCCTGGTAATTATCCTATTTGGTACTTCTCGGGTTTGCAAAAGGGACATCATCCCCTTGGCCGTGCCAAGGGCCACCCTATTACGTAGGTGCCTGAATTTCGTAGTTATTCCGCAACTATCGGATGCTGGTGTCTTTCTACCAGGCTTTGGCGTCTTTATGCCATTATTTGGTGTCTTTATACCGTAATTTCCATGTAGAGTCTGGCTCTACTATGCCCCAGATATGATGGTGTCTTTCTACCGCTGGATGTCATCTTGACGATAAATTGCTCCTCTGTCCATAGCTTTGCTTGATGTAGGGACGGACAGCTGACATGTTGTTTTGGTTGCATTTTGCAGATACTGGATTGCGTGGGCATGTTTTTCAATCGTTAGTTATTTCAATCCCATCTTTTGGGTGATTTGTAATCTATCCTCTAGGGTAGTTGCATTTCTAATTTCATCCTCTGGGGTATCCTGCTCTGTTGAGGAAAGAGTCGGGTCTGAACTTTTGGTAGAGTCTTTTGATTCGTCCTCTAGGGAATTTTCTTTCGGCTCGTCCACTAGGGATTTTTTTATTGGTTCCTCTGCTAGGAAATTTCTCTGGCTTGTTCTTCTAGTTTGATCCTCTGAGGAATTTTCTTTCGGCTCGTCCACTGAAGAGTTTCTTGGTTAAAACTTCCGGTGAAGCTTCTCTGGTATAGTCCACTAGGGAGATATTTATATTTGATCCTCTGGGGCATCTGTGTTTCTAATTTTTATCCTCTAGGGCGTGTGTAGTTTCCATTCTCTGTGATTTTCATCCTCTGAGGTGTCCGTAATTTTCCATCCTCTGAGGTGTCCGTAATTTTCCATCCTCTGAGGTGTCTATAATTTTATACTGGCTCAATGGGGATTATTCCTCTAGGGAAGCGTTTCTGGACTTCTGTGGGTCCGGGAATTTTTCTGGCCAATTCTTTCGGTGAAATCACTTACGATATTGCACTGGGCTACTTTTATTCCTTATAGGGCCAGTTTTGCCCTTTGCAAGGTCATGCCTTATAAAAGTAAGGAGGGGAGCATTTATTCCTCATTTCAACCTTTTACATTCTCTCTCCTAGTTTTTACACTTCTCTCAATTTGTGCTTTGGAGACCATGGCAAATAAATCGGAGTTCATAGAACCTTGTAGAGATACCGACCGGCAGCCGTCACTCTTAGAGATGGGAAAGGAGGTCCCGCTTCTACTACGCTTGGAGCGTCATATCTATTCTGGTTTTCAACCAGAGGTGCATTTTTCTGCATTTTTCTTTAGATTTTATTGCTTCAATTGCTTATATGCTTGAGTTATGTCTGAAATGTGCTTAAAATCTAGTCAGGCCCCAAAAAAATCAACCCGGACGAGCATGAACTACTGGCGCCAGTGCTAGAATGCAATGGCGTTGGCTCCAGACTACTCTGACTCCGCACCATGGTGAGTTGGCACTGGTGCCATCTCACATTGGCGCCGCCTTCATCTCACATTGGCACCGCCACCAATGTGCCTGGCACCGAGACGACGCTTCAGATGCCGTCTGCGGCGTTTGTTGTTATGTCTTGTGGTGACTTTTTGGTTCTATTTTTGGAAGATTCTGACTTTGTTACTGATATTTTCTTGCATTTTTAGGGTAGCGAGTCTTTTTGTACTTGCAGAAAATTTATTGACGCTCGGATCTAGTATTAGTCTTTCCCCCTACAGTGCGGTTTCGGGTAAATGCCGCGGGATTTGTTCGTTTGGATGGTGCTCTCTTTACTCGCACAAGGGTGAGTGACAACGCCTCCCTGTATGCGTTGATGGAGCGGTGGATGGATTCCACTCATACTTTTCACTTGCCGGTTGAGGAGTTGACTATTACTTCTCTGGACTTTTCTATCATTACTGGGATAGCTTTTGGGGTCGGCCCGTACACTTTGAGGTGGTTTGTCACGGTGTAATTGGAAGGATGTGTACATTAGGAAGTTGCTGGGATTTGTCCCGTCGATGAAAGGACAAGCTCTTTGTTGCAAGGAGTTGATTGACCATTATCAGGATGCGGTCCCGAGATCTAGTGTAGAGGTCGATCTCCGGGATAGTGCGTTCATTTTCTAATTGCTAGGGACCACACTGTTTTGAACGTCCGGTGGGACTCTGCTTCTCTATATCTTTCCAGCGTTAGAGAATTTGGATATGGTTCCGACATATGACTGGGCATCTGCTGCCTTGGCATATCTAAACAGTAGCATGGACCATGTGGTGCGCAGAGCATCACGTCTGTACGGGATATGGCACGTTGTTCATGTGAGTTTCTTCACTGACTTTCTCCCTTTTTTGAATTATGATCTAGTTTTTAACTGATTCTGCATTTACTCTTTTAAGATTTGGGCCATTCAAATGAACATTCTGACCGGTTTTAGAGACGTGCCGAGATCTGGGATCCGCCTGTTGCGATTCCGGGATCGCTCCCGTACCTTGACTTTTTATCAGGACGCTGAGTGTTAAGACCGTCTAAACGGTTTGGCTTGGATCTATGTGAGTATTTTCCCTTTCTGTAGGTTCTTCCCTGTTTTTGAGTTGTTGTGCTAAGTTGAGACTTTGTTTGTAGGTGTAATAACCTGTTAAAAATGTAATTATCTTAAATTATGAGTTATAAAAAAAATTAATTGTTTACGTTTTTACAATTTGTTTGGGGTTTGATTCAAGGTTTGGTACAATTTTAGGTTAGAGATAAATTTCTTTGAGTCTCGAACGAGACATCATCAAATGATGCACCCTCCCTTGTTTGCTTCCGTATTTAACCTAATTACGTATTATAAATATCTATTTTTTAACCCTAATTCACTACTACACTTCATACAAACCCTAGCCACTTTCCCTACTCAATTTCGTTGAATATTCTTGGTTCAATCAATCAATCAAAATTGGAGGAAATCATCGGTGAGTTTCTTCCTTATTCAGTTGTTTTAGCTGAAAAAGACTCTTACGTTTTCTGATTAGTTCTCACACGTTACATCGTTATTTTTAGTTCTGATTCGTCCTGGTCGAAGTAGACTCACGTATCTACAAATCCCAACTTTTGTTTCGTCAAACGGTACGTAAACGAATTCGTATCAATCGCCGCCGTTTTACCGTTTTTATGAAATTTCTGTTTTGGATCAAATATCAACAGTTTACTATTTTGATTCGTTCGCAGCCGTTTCTCGATCGAATTCAGTTCCGTTTCTTTCCTGTGATAGTAGACTCATCCCTCTACAACTTTGCTTTTGGAATTCCGTCAAACAGTACGTAGATTTTCCGTTTCAATCGTTGTCGTTTCACCGATTTATGTGATTATAAACTGTGATGTTATGATTGTGTTGCTGCCAAATTCCTTATGTTCTTAGGCTATGATTTCTGTTACCTTAAACGATATTGAGTCCCTTGTTTATCGAGTAATGGTTTGTTTAAGCTTTAGGTTATGTGTTGTCTCCGGTTTTGTTCGTTGATGGTTTTGGTTTGGCTTCGTTCCGGTTTTCATGTTTCTGCCATAGCTGTTCTTAGCTAAAGGATAAACCTCGATATTATAAGTTTCGGTAACCTTGAATGATTGTTCTTGATTGTTGTTTTGATTCAAGGAATGATAGTTATGAGATTGTTAAATGATGAATTAATTAGCTTGAAGTTTGTTTTCTGGGTTTCTGAAATGTTGAGTTTGAGTTTTGAGTTTATGTTGATGATGATGATGTGGCTATGTTTGGTTGGTCTAATTTGATTCTGTTTGGCTAAAGACCCTTTTAAGTCCTTAAATATTTTTGCTTAAAATCTATTGATTCCTAAGCTTATCTTTTAACTGTTTTAAATTGATTTTTTTATATTAATTTACGAAATTAGTTTCGACTTATTAATTAGCGATTTAAACAAAATGATTATTTATAATTTGGAATTACTTTGGGCATTAATATTTTAAATTTAAATTTGATATTAATCTTATTAGTGTTTATATATGATTTTATAAATTGACTATATCAAATGGGAATTGAGGATTTCATTTTAAATCGAAAGTTTGTTAAATTACTGATATTATTTTTAAGACCTAAAAATAATATTTGAGTTATTAAAAATTAAATTTAGAATTTAATAATTATTATTTAATTGTTAATTTGAGATTTTGAGCTTAGCATGCCAACGTTATTAAATTATATTTTAACTTTTGGATTTCGTTATACAATTTAACAAATTGAAAACGATGATTATTTTATAATCTAAATTAAATAATTACTCGGGTAATTATATTTGATTTTAAATATCTTTTTGGTATGTTATTTTGGCTAAATTACAATTTAGCCGTTGAACGTTTTAAAACTTATTTGATTAAGTTTTTGATTGTATCTTGGGTTACTTGAAGTTAAAGCTATTGGGTTCCGTTTAAATATTGATTTATTATTTTATCAAGGTTGATTTTATAATTATAAACTATGGTTTATAATTGGATATGATTATATTTATTTTATCAAAGTGATTTTGGGAATCATAAACTCTGGTTTATATTTTGATAAAATATTTTGGGTCGTGTTAGACTTGGGTCACCCGACATGCGAGGTAGCTTGGTAGTTATTAGTAACTCGGCTAACCCTATATTTGAGGAAATAGATTTAAGTTATTATTTGTAATATCCCGTATTTTTAAATTATTTTATTTAATTAAAATTTTTACATTCGTCAAACTTTAGGTAATTTATTATTATTATTATATATTTTTATTAAATTTTATTTTAGTCGTTCGTTGATTCGATTCGTGTTTGGTTTGTATTATTAAATTTAAGAAAAAATGAAAAAAAGAAAGAAATATAAATATAAATGAATATATAAAACTCATGCAAAAAGAAAAAGAAAATCCATGCATTTCCTTTTCATATCACGTGAAAAGAGAAGTGTGGCCCATTCATTAAGCATTATAAGCCTTTTCTTCACAACTTAATAAGCCCATTCATGTTTCTTCTTATGATTAGTATAAGAAGCATAAACCTAATTAAATAGCAGAAAATTTCTACGCTTTCCTTTTTTTATATTCATTCGTTTTTCCTTTACTTTAAAAACCCTACTTCGTTTCTGAAATTACCCTAGCCGACTTTCTAATCCTAAAGCTCTCATAAACACTCCAATCTTCATTCCTACTTCATTCGTTTCAAGAATCGGTAAGTATCTCGTCCCTTTGGTTTTCATTCGATATCGCCTTGATCCGCTCCTAACTTGTTCTTCGCTTTTCTAGTATCGTTGTGAGTTCGTGTCCTTCGTCACATCAGTAAACTTCATTATCTTTAATCGTTTCGCTTCGAAATCGTATACGGTACGTAAAATCGATTCCTTTGTTCGCCGTCTCGCTTTACCGTGTGGTTCCTTTATGGCTGTCGTTTTATGTCATTATTACTGCTGCCATTACTTTGTTTTCCCGTAACCTGTGTTGGTTAAGAATGATTAATATAATTGCTTGAACTTGTATTTGTCTCGTTTTGTCGTTTGATATTCGGCTGCCTTCATTAATTCTATATCTCTTGTGCTTGCTTTTGATACGATGATTACGAACTTACTTTGCCTATTGTTGAGATCTATGTGATCTTGATTGATAAAAATTCATGGATATAGTTTAATAGGGTTGTTAAGGATGTTTTGAAAGTTTGGTTGTTTAATAGTTGGGTTACGGCATTTATAAATTTGGAGGAGATGAAGTGTGGCGGGTTCCACTCTTTTCAAATTATGATTGATTGACAAAAGACCATTTTGGTTATTCATTATTAGTGGTTTTGATAAATTAATTCCTTAAGTTAAATTCTAATCAATAACCTTCGTCTATTGATTTTGATTTTGATTTTAACTTTCGAATTTCGTTCCGACTGATAAGTTGTCAAACATTATTTTAAATATAAAAATAATGTTAGTTTTATTATTTAATTTAATTGATTATTATAAACAGAAATGATAATAATACTTTTATTTCACTAATTTATAATTACTCAGGTAATTATTAAATTTTGGGAATTATTGACTTCACGTGTCAATTTGACGTTTTAAGATTTAAACATTTTCTAATTTATTTTTAATTAAATAAATTATTAGTAACAATTCGTTACTTGGATTTTAAGATATTGAGTTCCGTTTTAAAACATTTATTTATTATTTTATCAAATGGATATATTTTTTTTATTATAAACTATGGTTTATAATTTTAGTTTAATGTGTGGGTCGGGTTAGACTTGGATCGCCTGACATTTGAGGTTAGCTTAACAATTATCGGTAACTCGGCTAACGCATTATTTATGGGAGTTAAATTAATTTATTATTTAAAAAATATTTAAAAAATATTTTTTTGAAATGGATTTTTAAATAAGAACTCAACAGACTTGATTTGTTGTGGCATTATAATTTATTTGGGTATTGTGTTTACTCTGAATTGTTTTACCGTGGTTGTTGTTGTGCTAGTCCTATGTGGTGTCTAGTACTCTCTAGAGTCAGAATCTGTTTTTAATAATGATTTTATACCTCTTTTAGACCCGTCGACTATTCGTACTCCAGAGGCGAACCAGAGTTAGGTTACTTGCCAGATTCACGTGGAACAACAAGCAGTGAGTTTATATTTCTATTTACCTCTTTATTAAGAAAATATATATTTTGTATGTATATATGTATAAACAGCTTTCGAACTGTCTTTCGGCATTGTGGATTTGATTTGGAACGGGCTACTCGATGGGCATCATCGGGACTGCGTGCGCACCGATAATGATTATTGTATTGAGGTAGGTTTGAGATACGTCTCACCTTAGTAAGGGCACCGGTGGAAGATACGTCTCCTGGGCTCACTATTTATTAAGTGATAGTCGGGGATCGGTTATTGAGATACGTCTCACCGACACGACAATGGAATTAGAATTGTGGTTTAGGATTTCATTGATAATCCATAATGAAAATGTTTTTATTAAACATTTTAAAGGTTTTTAACTTAATAAGTGTAAATGGTTATATAAACTCTACTCCGTAAATCTGACCCCGTTGTTTTCCCAAATTTTCCAGGTTTATGATTTGAGCATTGGTCGATCTCTGTTTCTTCATTCTCGGAGGTTATTTATTTTATTTTCAGAAATAAGGAGTCGAATTGTTTTAAACTCTTAGACCGCAGTAGTAGTATCAAATTATTTATGTCTTAGTCTTTTACTTATATTTTAGACTATTGTTTGTTGGATAGGTCCAACTATTATTTTATCAGCTTTGGCATGATTACAATATTTATGGTATTTTATATATTGCCATGCTGTTGGAGATTATTTGAGATAAGCTTAATTTAAATATATATTGCTTATATGTACTGCTAGACTAGACTGAAGTCTCGGTTTCCCCCGAGCATGTGGTTTTCTGCAGGTACATTGTTTTAACTGTTTAAGTTGGTTATCCGTAAGGCTAGTTACGGGTTTTGGTACAACCATACCCATACCCTAGCGCCGGTCACGATTCATGAAAATGGGTCGTGACATTATTTATTTATTATTTAAGTAATATTTTTCGGAACGGATTTGAAAGCGGAAACCTAATAAACTTGGCTTATTTATTCATTTGAGTGTTGTGTCTACTCAAGATGATTCGTATTTTTGCTTTGGTCATTATGTGATTAATCGTTCTTTTTGGTTTGATTGTGATTGTGCGAGACTTTGTATTGTGATAGTCCTAAGTGGTGTCTAGTATTCTTAGAGTTACGGGTTGAATGGATTTTAACTTATATATTGTTTTAGACCCCTCGACTGCTCGTGTTTCGGAGTCTACGCAGGGTTAGCTGTTTCACGTGGATAAGCAAGAAGTGAGTTTGTAGTGCTATTTACCGCTTTATTAAGTACCGCATCGTATTTTAAATATTATAAATGCTTTGAACTGTTTTTACGGATTATGGATCTGGATTGAAACGAGATACTCGATAGGCTTGTATCGAGACTGTGTGCACCGGTAAGTACTCTGGGAAACGGCAGACTAAAGTCTTACTTACGCTGGTATATATATATATATATATATATATATGACGAGGATTTGTTCCCGTCCACTCTGGGTTTATCAGTATGCTATGTCATACTTACGCTGGAATCATTTCAATACTGTTTTCCATAATCATATTATATTAGTATAAAAATGTTTTGATTTAAGGGTTTTAAACTTAATAAATGTGAATAGTATTGCGAACTCATCTCAGTATATCTGACCCCGTTGTTTTCCCAAATTTTCCAGGTTTATGATTTGAAAGCTGGTGCACTCCGATTCTTTTGATTCCTCAGAGGTTTTTATGTTATTTAAACTAGTTACTGTTTTCAAACTCTTAGACCGCAGTAGAACTAGTTTATATATTACATTTATTATTGCACTTGGGATTGTCGATTAGATCGATTATTTATTATTAGCATGTTTACACTGGAATTATTTTATTATTATATTTAAGGCATGTTGTTGAGCATTTCAGATATTTGAGTTATTTATATTAGAACTGTAATATAAATTGATAGACTTAGGTTGGAGTCTCGGTTGCCCCCGAGCAATTTCTGCAGGTTAATGTGTTTGATTGATTTCCGCAAGGCTTGCTACGGGTTTTGGTACGACCATACCCATACCCTAGCGCCAGTCACGATTCATGAAACTGGGTCGTGATTAAGTTGGTATCAGAGCTTTAGTTTCGAACTAAGGCCAAATTTTGCATGTTATGTGTTATCGCTTTAAGGCATGTTAAGTGTTGTTGTTGTGTCATAGGGTCTACTGCCGAATTAGGATTCATGTCTTGTCTTTAAAACGTCATCTTTTGATTTTAAAACTTTCTGCTACACCAATAGGATTGCGTCAAGTCAGTCATTATTTATGCTTTGATTTGATGATTTTGATGTTATTTCACTTGGGTGATTTAATTGCTTTTGATTTCTCGGAAAATCTTATGTTGGTAATTTCCTCTATGTCATACTTGGGTATGATGTTAATTGTCTTATCTTGATGATGTTGCTTTTTCACCTGAGTGATATATTTTGGTTGTTATGCTTTAATGATGTTGTCGACGTTAAATTATTTTGTCAGTACTGCTGGTTTTGACCGTGAACTTTGATTTCAAAAAATTTATATTTTGTTAGGTTTTGACATTATTTGGGGATAAATGATTTTTGCCGAAAAATCTTTTTCAAGTTTTGTGAATTACGTGGTTGGCCACGTATTGGTTTTAAATTACCTTAAGGATATTATTTTTGCCTAAGTGGTGTTTTGACGCAAAAAGTCAAATGGGTAGTTTGTACACGACACCCTAAAATATTATTTTCATTATCTTTCCAATAAAATAAAAAACGTTTAATTCAAAGTTTTACATTTGACTAATAAAAAAAGGTTGTTATTTTGAAATAAAATGAAATTCTTGTATTTTAAAAATTAGAATGTTACGTCTAGCTTGGTGTTTTTAAAATAATTGTTTGCAACAATATTATTTTTAAAGGCGATAACGATTTGATAATATAACATTAATTTTGTAATCTTACAATATTTTGAATTATTCAAACTTTGGTGTTGGTCGTATGTTTAATTTACTAATTTTGATTGAAGCCAGTATTTTTAAAAGATTGTAAAAGAATTTTTTTTTTTCACTTGGACGATGAGTTGATGTTAGTACTTTGGGTGACGTCGAGTGTCACGACCCGATTTCTGCCTCGAAACTCGAGCTGAGACCGGCGCTAGGGAATGGGAATGGTTGTTCCGAAACCCGTAGCAAGCCTAAAACCTCTATAAATTTTTCGCAAATATAAATCTAGATCGTACCTCGCGTACGACCCGTTATCAGAAAACACCGTTAAAACATTTTTTCCGTTTAACGTGGAAAACACATTCTGAAAATATTCATATAAGCGAAATTGCGTTTTCAGAAATGCTGGTTGAATAACCCTAGTTATTCTGACCCACGCGCATTTCTGAAAACCGGTGCGGTGGTACAGGGACTTAGCTCACGTGCCTTGCCTCGCAGGCAGCCCTGTTTCAAACCGCGCACCCGAACAATATGTTAAATAAAATAGATCGAACACTTTCCTTTTCAAAGCGTTATATCAAACATATTAAAAACACGCACAACAAGCACACAAACGTAAGGCCAGCTAAACTACACACAGTGTCTTTGCAGACCAAAGACACGAAGCTTGGCCCACCCGTAGGGGACACCATAAAACACCATATGCCTATTAAGTAGCCACTTATTAGAGCTAGACAAAGTAAGGTTCCTATCAGAGTATATAAACAGAGGAACCATGACGTGGCCACATGCATATCAAACCTATATACACTATTGCAGCATCTAAGAGTTTAAAGTGTTATTTACATAACAACAAGATAAGCTTGCCTGATGGAAAAGGGTGGAAGCTCGACCAGACCCGGTAGCTAGGTACCTGAAAAATGATAAACAACAACGGAGTCAGAAATATAAATATTTCTGAGTGAGTAAATAGGTTTACAGTTAAATACCAAATCGTATATAGACAAAATATCGGTATATATAAAAATATTACCAGTCCTCGATCCATATGAAACCCTATTCCTGATTACGTTATAATGCTATAATATATATAATACATATGCACAACTCTTGTTTAATACAGGATGAGCTGTATACATATGTATCACAGCCATCTTGACTCTGTATAGGGTTGCTGGGCCGGAAGTTAAATCACTGCCACCTCAGGACTACCCGATAGGTTTAAGCCGCTTAGCAAGCATCTGGCTTAAAACCTAATCTCAATATGTATGCTTATAATATTTACCTCTCATCTAGTTCATTAACACCGGTGATCACACAGTCCTATTGTTGCCCAATAGATAGCTCGTTTCAGTGGATCTTCCTTGTCTAAGTTTCATACTTAGTGCGATTTATGGATTTAAAAACAATTGAATACTAATATTCAAAAGTAAACAAATGAACTCACAAACACCGCTAGGTCTAGAACTTAATCTTGTGGTTGTGGTCAGACTGCTCGCTAGCTGGTCGGACTAAACACACAAAGCAAACATGATAATACACATCAATATATGTTTCTATAAAACTTCTAGGTCCTTAAACCCAGATCTAAGTCAAACATATAATCATATAAGCACGTAACACTTATGGTCTGTTTTCTTTTAAAACCATATTATAAATTCTTGTTTTGAGAAAACGTTCTAACTTCCTTCTTGAATTTATTTTAGGTATCACAATACCAAAAGAAAACCATTTATAGTATAGACCTAATTGTCGAAATAATTCTCGGTCATATACTAAGTATTTAGCAAAACCGATTGCCAAATCTTTAAAACCGTTTAAACGTTGACTTTAACTCTTTTAAAGTCCATTATAAACGTTTAACTTTACTTTTAAAATCTCCTTTTAAAAGTCTTTAGGTTTAATATATAAAACCTTTTCACTTTCTTCTAACACAAGTTATCGTTTTAATACGTTTTCGAATCAAAGAAACTACGTCAAGTTCTTACGGCAAAAAGTCCCAAAAAATCCCTATCCGTCGGCGTCTCGACACGGTGCACGATCGTGCACCTTGGGTGCATGATCGTGCACCTCAGGGTAGTGCACGATCGCGCACAATTGGTGCACGTTCATGCACCTCAGATGGTACACGTTCGTGCACCGTAGTGCACGTTCGTGCACCCTCTCATGGTGCACGATCGTGTACCAAATGGTGCACGTTCGTGTACCAAATGGTGCACGTTCGTGTACCAAATGGTGCACGTTCGGGTACCAAATGGTCCACGTTCGTGCACCCGAGTGCACAGCCCCGGAAAAGTCAATTTCCCGGGCTTTCCGACGTGCTTTAACTCCATTTTTCCGCCCCTAACACGTATACACAATCCAATCTATCCATATTCACGTTCGAAACGTAAAACTAATACGTTTACGTTCGATTCTATACGGTAACCGTTTATAAACGAATATATATTCGAAATATATCGATATATATCAAAATAAACGTTTAATACGGGTATACTACCTTGATTAATTGAGTAATCGTTGAAGAAATGGAGTTAGAATCGAGAAACGGATCGAACGGCCGAAACCCTAATCTCCGTCGCACTGCAGAGAGCTAAGCAGCTCTATTTCTTTCTTTCAGAAGAAAGAATGAAGGCTTGGCCATCTAATAGTATATATATATGATTGGTTAAAGTACGCTTTAGTACTAGCTCAATCATGCACTTTAAACCAACTTCTAAACTAGTCGTCCGTAGCCTAAACGGAAACGATTTCCAAATTTCGTGAAAATTTTACCAAAAATCAAATAAAATATAGAAAGAATAAAAATATTATTTTTATTCCCATCCGACTTATATTTTATTCTTAGTAAATCATTTTTAATTTATTAGGCCCGCATTAACTGCGCTTGATAAAATTTCTGCTTCCAAATTTTATCAAATTTTCACGATAACCTTTTTAAAATATTTTGCGAATATTGGCACCAAAAATATTCGCTAGGGACTTATGAATTATTCTGCACCCAATTCATAAATTCATATTGTCTCCGTTAACTATATAACTATTCAAATTTAAATTCTAAAAATTTAAATTTGCAATATAGCCATATTAAAAATTTAGGGACACTTGTAAATTAAATTTATCTTTAAATATAATTTACCTACTCCCGTCTAATAAAATATTAGACACGTGGTTACATTTTAACTCTTAAATTTCCGGGTTATTACATCGAGCTACCTATTTTGAAAATATTGAAATTTATTTTCAAAAGGCGTTTCTTTACAGATTTAAAAATGTGTTGCGTACGTTTTATAAATGGATATTATGGGTTTGAATTGGGTTTCCCAAATTTAGGGTTGAGCTTGGAAGTGGTAATCACTCGGCTAACTCGATGATTTTAAATTGAGGCGTTTGGGAACAATTATATCTATTGTTTTATAAAAGAGGTTTCCGGAAAATGATTTTCAAAACTGTGGGGCTCGACACGAACTTGAAATCTATTTTGTAAATTTTATTTTTCGAAGTGGATTTTGATAGGTACTTTATACCAGTATCTTTATTATTTTAATTTGAGTTTATATGTTGAAAATGTTATTGTATAAGTTAAATTTTCCTTAATTACGGGTAGGAACTCATTGGCCATATAAGATGTTGCATGCTTAATTATTTTTGGAATTACATTGGTTAGCTATCTAAATGAGTAATTGTTTTACTGTAAGATGCTTAAGTGTGTTTCGGATGTCTGAGCAATTCTTGACCTATATTACTATGTTATTATGCTTGCCTCTCATGTTTGTTTAAGTTAAGTCATATCAGTTTTGTCCCCGTTGGCCTCATCGTGTGGAGTAGCACGCGAGGGTATTCCTCGCTAGTTTTTCTTTGGCTTAACTTTGGCGTTGGTGTCGATGTGCGATTCGAACCTTTGTTTTGACCCTGCGATTAGTTTAGATGTTCTAATTGGTTTAGCCGGATCGAACGTTTGACCCTGGAAATAGAAGTGATTAATTTTATTATCAATAAATTTGAGGAGCGATTCTCAAGAGCTGTTCGCAGATTCGAATTTCAAAAATCTGTCCTTGTCAGAGGAAGGAGATTTGAGTTATATTACTCACCACCGGTGGAATTATTCTTCTCGTGAATGTTTACCTCGTGGTGTGAAATTTTGAACGTTATGTGTTTCTACATTGGACTCGTTTGTGATAATTTGTTGTAGTCGAAAGTTCAGTTGTTAGTGTTCTAGAGTTAGATATGGAATCTGTGAATCGAGGTTGATCAGTGTAGTAATACAATAGTGTTTTCTTTAGATAGATCGGTGAAATACCGAAACTGATATTGAAGCTGTGAAGGCGGTCGTGTTGCTTTGATGCCTTTGGAAAATTTTCAAATTGATTTGAAGAGGAATTCGTTGTTAGGTAAATTTTAGTTTCGTTATTGATTTTAGGTTATTTCGTTTTGAAAATTCAAATTGGTGTACTAGGATAATGGAGATGGGCAAATATGTCAAAATGGATGAGTGTACGTCTCACAGAGTGTAATGTCTAGAAAAAATTTCGAAGAAAAAATTGATTTAAAATATTTACTTTTTAAAGTAATTGAAATGTTTTTATCACGTAATTGTGCCCAGACATGTCATGAACATGCATTTGGAATGCCACGAATAGGAAACTGCATTAAGCATTAAGTATGATCACTAATTAAAAGAGAAATAAATAATTGATACATGCATTTAGTACATTCATCACGACATTAAATGATTAGGGTTGAATGCAACTCTTTAGGGATGAGAGCTGTCATCACCCTGACGCATAATTATGTAAAATAAATTTTATCAGTGAGATATTTTCAAGAAAAAAAATGTTTATAATAAACTCGCGAGTTATATTGTGAAAATAGTGATTAAAAGGTTAATAAGTTTCAACCGATTTTCTTTGGAAAACTAGACAAATACTCTGTGATGACGGTAGTGATTTAGGAGAAGTTACTCGTAAGGATTTATTCAATTTTGTTAAAGTATCAATATTTGGTAAATAGGAACTAGGGTTATAAGGTTGCACTCGAGGTTTAGTTCGGATTTAAGAATTGTGTTAGTTTAGAGTATGCATTTGGGGATTTTTGACTTAATAAAATTGGTTATGTTTTGCGTAGGGGTGTGCGTCGGTCGGTTCGGTTCGGTTCGGTTTTAAAAATACAGAAACCGTCGGTTTTAAGGATTATATAATTGAAAACCAAATTGCTACTATTTTTAATTAAAACCGAGTAAAACTAGTACCGAAATTTGTCGGTCGGTTCGGTTCGGGTTCGGTTTTATCATTCGGTTTGGGCCTTCAAATGGGCCGAATAGTTGGGCCTTAATTTCATGAAACAAAACAAACAACAGATTACAAATTAAGACTAAAAAAATAAACTGATCTATATAGTATATTCATTTACATCCCTTTCCAATGATACAAAAATGCTATTCACACAGCACTACACAAATTACAAATTCCATAATTTACAGCAATTCAAGTTCATATATGAAAAAAAAGAACTTCTGAGTTCAAAGTTCAGAATCAGATCCCATCTAATGAATCCCATTCCCAGCAAATGAGATCCCGTAAACTGATTGTAAAGCATCAACCAGCTGTTTGCAGAAGAAGAGAGAAAGAAACAGACTATGAAATAAAAGATTAAACTATTGACTATAAAATTAGTAAATAACTTAAGGTTAAAAAAATTAACTAAAAACAGGGGCTCAGAAATTTGCTTATCGGTTCATTTGTAATGCGATCTATGACACGGTGGCTCAAATAGGCCGTTTCATCATATCAAAAAAGAAGGCATTACAATATCTGAGAGTGGTGGAAGCTTCATCATTGCCCAAAACAATTTAAAACTGTAAAGTTGAAAGTTTAAAACAATTTTAAAGTAAATCTGGAAAGTTGAAAGTTGAAACCAGGGGATTTCAAAATAGGTTCATAAGTTTGAAAGTTGAAAACAGGAATCAGAAAGAGTTCCAACCATTTACAAGTTACAAGTCATAAGTTGTAATGAGTTAAAACATTCATTTGAAACAAGGGATTTCAAAAGAAACTTCACAGAAAGTTTGAAAGTTAAAAGAGGCATTTGAAACCAAGGATTTCAAAACAGATTATAAAAAATGTAAAAAAGTTAGAAAGAGTTAGAAAATCATACTTTATCCTTTGCTTCCCACCACCAATTTAGCATAGTTCAGATTCAGAAGGGACATAGCAATCCAATGATAACATCAGAGCTTTTCAGAAGGGTCAAAAGGGACAGGATCCATCATAGGGACATTAGCTGCATAGCTTTTCAGTTTCAGAGCTTCAGAGCTTCATAGGATCACAGCTTCAGATATCAAAAGGGACAAGGGACTTGGATCAGTTTTCCAGTTTGGCTTCCACCACCTCCAAACTGCACACATGATTTACATGTGTTCCAAAAGCAAAAATACAGCACCATTGATCATGTTCTTTTTCAGGCAGCAGGAGGGCCAACATTTGGCAACTCTGGATAGCCAAACAAAAAAGATAAAACAGTTCAGAATAAAACAGATAAGGCAAATTAATGCTAAAAAATGAAAATTGAAAATAAACTTGAAATAGAGACAGAAAGAAGTGCATAACCTTGCTCAAATATCTCAAGCTCATCAATTGATTCTTCAATATCCAAGGGATTACTTGCTTGTCTCAGCCAATCCTCAGTGCAAATTAGTGCCTCCACCAACTTAGGAGTTAGGGAACTCCTGAATGAATCTAGCACTCTCCCACCAGCACTGAATGCAGACTCAGAAGCAACGGTGGAAATGGGAACAGCAAGTATATCTCGGGCAAGTCGAGAGAGAACTGGAAAACGCAATGCATTATGCTTCCACCAACATAGGACCTCAAGGTCATCATCATCCTCAACTAAGTCCTCAGTTAGATAAACATCCAACTCACTCCTTCGTGTACTTGAGGTTCCCATGTTCCTCCTATGCTGCTTGAATCGTGCTTTCATTACTGATGGATGTTTTTTATTTCTAGCAGCAGCATCAGGGACAGGGACAGAGGCAAGTGACTGAGTCTGGGAGCTTAACTCACTGACAGAATTGCTTCCACCAGATTCGTACAAGGATTTGTACTCATTATACAGCAAGTTAAGCTCATTAACTACAGACTTGTACAATATAGCACCATTCACATTGCCAAACATAAGACACAATGAATATTCCATCCCTTCTAACTTAGCTGAGGGATCAAAAACATAAGCAAAAAATATCACCTTGTTCATTTTATCAGGATCACCCCAATACTTATCAAACTTCAATTTCATTTTCCCACCCAAATTCTTTATCTCTAAATCCTCACTCTCCATCATATCACACAACACCACATTTAAATCACAAATTTCTTGAAAATGTATGTCAGAAGTAACATACAATGAACCAGATATACGCAAGGTGACAGAATAAAAATGTGAAAGACAGTTTGCAAATTTCCTAACTACCTCCCAATCTAAAAAGTCAGGAATATTACCACCCAAATCACTCTTAAAAGCAGATTCATCCTCTTCATATTTTTCAAAAACTTTCTCATATAAACAAGCTGTTGAAAGCATTAAAAAAGTTGAGTTCCAGCGAGTAGGTACATCTAGACTTAACCCTTTTTTAGTTTCCACCCCAACAAAATCAGCAGCCTCCTTAAATTTTTTAAGTCTAGCAGGACTATTTCTGATGTACCTCACACACTCTCTAACCTTTTTAATACAAACATTGACATCTTTCAAACCATCACTAACAACTAAATTTAAGATATGAGCAATACACCGCATATGCAAATAATTACCCTTAGCTACCCCAGTTCCCCAAGACATCAACTTTTTCTTAAAAACAGAGACTGCAACATCATTACTACTGGCATTGTCCATAGTAACTGAAAAAACATTTTTGACACCCCAATCAACAACACAATTTTCTAGACACTTGGAAATATATTCACCCTTATGACCACTAACAGGCATGAAAGCAATTATACGCTTATTCAATCTCCATGAATCATCAATCCAGTGACAAGTAACACACATATAGTTTATCCTTTGTATGCTAGTCCAAGTGTCAGTTGTAATGCTAACCCTTTGACTATGGTCTTTTAAAAAGGTTTTCAATTTTAACTTCTCATCAGCATATAGTTTAAAAACATCCCTAGTGACAGTCCACCTAGAAGGTATTTTAAACTTAGGACAAGCAGTATTCATTAACTTTCTAAACCCCAACCCTTCTACAAACTTAAGGGGCAATTCATCAACAACTATCATGTAAGCTAATGCCTCTCTAATGGCATCTTGGCAAAACTTCCAAGCCCCTAGGTTTACTTTATCCCCCCCACCATCAATGGCATTACAATTAACATTCTGCAGAGTTAACAAGGTCTGCCTAGTTTGTTTACTTTGAGGGTTTTTTAAGCAAGCAAGCATATGTGCCCTAAGGGTTGAAGTCCCATTAGTCTTACTATGACACTGATAGACTCTGGCACAGTATAAGCATTTAGCTGAAACTACTCTACCATCATCATCATAAATACTTTCAAAGTGGTCCCAAACAGCTGACCTTCTAACAACAGGCTTCCTCTTTTTTGCATTTGTCTCAACTACAGCCTCTGGTTGAGCCTGTGTTGAGGCCTCAGCATTACCCACAGTAGCAGCACCATCAACAGGAGCAACAGAACTGGGAGCAAGATTGCTCTCAGTCCCAATTCGCTCAACCATTGGAATCTGTAAAGGGAAGTACAAGCAACCATACTTAGGTATCAACCAAATCACAGAACAACAGAGACAATCAAACCACAAAAACTAAGGGAAATAGAGTGGATACCTGTGAATTTGTTTCCATCTGCCTACTCATACTTGGGGACTCAGAGTCAGGCTTCCACCAGCACAGTTCTTTTCTTTTTAATTCACAGAATAGAGTCACAAATTCACAGATAGATCACAGATTTCATTCACCACTTGATTTCTGCAAATATGTACACAAAACACAAAGAAGTATTAAATACTTATACACAGATCATAAAAATTCTAAAGAAAAAAACACAAATATGAGAATAAGAGGCTACCTTTAAATCAGTGACAGACAGAATAGATTTTAGCTTCCACCACCACTTTGCTTCTCCAAATATGTACAGAGAAACACATAGAGTATCAAATAAAACTCAATAGAAACCCAAGAACAAAGACAAAGTAGGTAAATTAGGTCAGAAAGGCTACCTTTAATCAACGGCTAAATAGATTCAGATTATAGCTTCCACCACTTGAATTAAAGTTCTCCAAATATGCATAAACAAAAACAGAAGAGAATATCAAAAGATAGATTATACAAATCAACCAGCAAACTCACAGAAATCAAACAAACCGAAGAAACAGAGACAAAGTAGGTACCTTAGGTCACATATACCTCAGAAATTGAAGCTTTGCTCCAACAAATCGATTACATCAAGTTCAAAAATATGCATATAACCAAATAAGAACAGAAATAAGTGAACAATAGAGAGGAATCAAAGATCTGCAACTTAAATCGTAGATAATAGGTTGTAAATCTGAAAAAAAATTCAAAACTCACCATCTGTGAACAATCACTTCATTTCCCCCCAAAATCATCATTAACAAAGCGTTAATAAGATTCTCTTTTAAAAGAAACACAAGAACTTCGAAGCTCAGAGTCAGAGATTCAGATGATGGAGTCACAGAACAACGAAGAAGAGTAGAAAATGGATTAAATAGAACTAATTAAGTGGTGGGAGATACAAATCAATCGAAAAGCCATTGATTTAGAGCAGTAATCAGAGTGAGATGAGAGTAATTTTAGGGTTAAGTTTCAGAGCGTTTGAGAATTGAGAGGAGGATGAGAGAGGTCAGAGAGAGACTGGGAGAGGCGAGAGGAAAAAAGTGAGATGAGAGTGATTTTAGGGTTAGGGTTTTTTAAAGAGAGTTTATATATCAGGCCAAAACTCACCGTTTTGGCAAGGAGAAACACACGCGTGGCTAAGGTCTGGAACCTTCTGCACGCGTGCCAGAGGTGGGATAAAACGACGTCGTTTTATCCCATCGGTTTTTCGGTTATTTCGGTCGGTTATTGAGGCTAACCGAACCGACTGTCATTAACCGAAATTTACTCCCTCCTTAACCCAATCCGCACCGTTTCACCGAAATAACCGAACCAAAGACAGAAAATCGGTTTGATTCGGTTCGGTTATTTCGGTTGATACGGTTTTTGCACACCCCTAGTTTTGCGTGTCTATTTACACTGAAAAATTTAAAAGAAAAATTATTTTTACAGATTCGTTTTCTGTACAAAAAATTTTAATACCGATATGGAATTTTTTTTTCGTAAATAAAGGAATTCTTATTTGGGAAATTTTAACATTTTGAGAAGTAATGAAACTTTATCAGTTTTGATTTAGAAATGAATTTTAAGATTTTCTAAGTGAATGATTTTATAAAATCATGAAATTATTTGAAAGTATGGTTCAGTTATGATTTCAAATTGAGAATAATTAATTTTGTTGATACGTTTACAAATAAAATGACTTTTCAAAGAGTTAATTATTTTTGGTTGAAAAATGAAATTAAACTGATGATGTTAGTAATTTCAAATTAAAGGCGGATGGTATTAATATATATTTTGTGGTTGCGAAAAGTATTTTTCTATCATTTTTGCTTGGAGCAAAACCAATAAACCGATTGACTGCGATTTGATCTAAATGATCTTCGGTAGAATTCGAGGTGTTGGTGATTGAGAAAAATTGGAGGATGAAAACTTTGTTATCAGAAGTTTGAATTATGTACTTTTTAGATTGGTTGAACCGTAACGATTCTAATGGTGTTTAGTTTTCAGCCGTTAATTGTGAGGGAATATTTAATCAGGATGACATCTAGATTTGCTATTAAGTTTTCTCTTCTGAGGTATTTGGTGTTGTAACCACTTTAAGAGATATAGAGTATAGGCGTTAAGGAATATAAGATTATTTTCAGTAAAGAGTGTTTGTAGGTTTTCAGTTTGTAACTTTTTTGGTTTAGTAAAATTTCGATTTGAAATTTTGGGGTTGTTCCTACATTTGTGGTGTTGTTTGGTAGTTTTCGAAAATTGAGTTTGTTCTTTTGAAATTTTCCTCATATAGCGTATTGATTATTTTCTAACTGAAAAATAAATTTTTAAATCTTTCACACGTGGTGTTAGGAGAGTCGTTTGAGATACCAGATTTTTTTTAGCCCACGAATTTTCGCGTATGCGTGTGGTGATCATTCGAGTCTTCAAATCAATTTTAAATTTCGAGGTTGTATTCCTCTAAGTTGAGGAGAATTTTACACCCCATATATATATCTACAAATCCCAACTTTTGTTTCGTCAAACGGTACGTAAACGAATTCGTATCAATCGCCGCCGTTTTACCGTTTTTATGAAATTTCTGTTTTGGATCAAATATCAACAGTTTACTATTTTGATTCGTTCGCAGCCGTTTCTCGATCGAATTCAGTTCTGTTTATTTCCTGTGATAGTAGACTCATCCCTCTACAACTTTGCTTTTGGAATTCCGTCAAACGGTACGTAGATTTTCCGTTTCAATCGCCGCCGTTTCACCAATTTATGTGATTATAAACTGTGATGTTATGATTGTGTTGCTGCCAAATTCCTTATGTTCTTAGGATATGATTTATGTTACCTTAAATGATATTGAGTCCCTTGTTTATCGAGTAATGGTTTGTTTAAGCTTTAGGTTATGTGTTGTCTCCGGTTTTGTTCGTTGATGGTTTTGGTTTGGCTTCGTTTCGGTTTTCATGTTTCTGCCATAGTTGTTCTTAGCTAAAGGATAAACCTCGATATTATAAGTTTCGGTAACCTTGAATGATTGTTCTTGATTGTTGTTTTGATTCAAGGAATAATAGTTATGAGATTGTTAAATGATGAATTAATTAGCTTGAAGTTTGTTTCCTGGGTTACTGAAATGTTGAGTTTGAGTTTTGAGTTTATGTTGATGATGATGATGTGGCAATGTTTGGTTGGTCTAATTTGATTCTGTTTGGCTAAAGACCCTTTTAAGTCCTTAAATATTTTTGCTTAAAATCTATTGATTCCTAAGCTTATCTTTTAACTGTTTTAAATTGATTTTTTTATTTTAATTTACGAAATTGGTTTCGACTTATTAATTAGCGATTTAAACAAAATGATTATTTATAATTTGGAATTACATTGGGCATTAATATTTTCAATTTAAATTTAATATTAATCTTATTAGTGTTTATATATGATTTTATAAATTGACTATATCAAATGGGAATTGAGGATTTCATTTTAAATCGAAAGTTTGTTAAATTACTGATATTAATTTTAAGACCTAAAAATAATATTTAAGTTATTAAAAATTAAATTAAGAATTTAATAATTATTATTTAATTGTTAATTTGATATTTTGAGCTTAGCATGCCAACGTTATTAAATTATATTTTAACTTTTGGATTTCGTTATACAATTTAACAAATTGAAACCGATGATTATTTTATAATCTAAATTAAATAATTACTCGGGTAATTATATTTGATTTTAAATATCTTTTTGGTATGTCATTTTGGCTAAATTACAATTTAGCCGTTGAACGTTTTAAAACTTATTTGATTAAGTTTTTGATTGTAACTTGGGTTACTTGAAGTTAAAGCTATTGGGTTCCATTTAAATATTGATTTATTATTTTATCAAGGTTGATTTTATAATTATACACTATGGTTTATAATTGGATATGATTATATTTATTTTATCAACGTGATTTTGGGAATTATAAACTCTGGTTTATATTTTGATAAAATATTTTGGGACAGGTTAGACTTGGGTCACCCGACATGCGAGGTAGCTTGGTAGTTATTAGTAACTCGGCTAACCCTATATTTGAGGAAATAGATTTATGTTATTATTTATTTAGTATTTATGTAATATTTTTCGGAACGGATTTGAAAGCGGAAACCCAATAGACTTGGCCTATTTATTCATTTGAGTGTTGTGTCTACTCAAGATGATTCGTATTTTGACTTTGGTCATTATGTGATTAATCGTTCATTTTTCTTTGATTGTGATTGTGCGAGACTTGCTATTGTGATAGTCCTAAGTGGTGTCTAGTATTCTTAGAGTTAGTGGTTGAATGGATTTTAACTTATATATTGTTTTAGACCCGTCGACTGCTCGTGCTTTGGAGTCTACGCAGGGTTAGCTGTTTGCCAAGATTCACGTGGATAAGCAAGCAGTGAGTTTGTAGTGCTATTTACCACTTTATTAAGTACCGCATCGTATTTTAAATATTATAAATGCTTTGAACTGTTTTTACGGATTATGGATCTGGATTGAAACTAGCTACTCGATAGGCTTGTATCGAGACTGTGTGCACCGGTAAGTACTCTGGGAAACGGCAGACTAAAGTCTTGCTTACGCTGGTGTATATATATATATATATATATATATATATATATATATATATATGACGAGGATTTGTTCCCGTTCACTCTGGGTTTATCAGTATGCTATGTCATACTTACACTGGGATCATTTTAATACTGTTTTCCATAGTTATATTATATTAGTATAAAAATATTTTGATTTAAGGGTTTTAAACTTAATAAATGTAAATAGTATTGCGAACTCATCTCAGTATATCTGACCCCGTTGTTTTCCCAAATTTTCCAGGTTTATGATTTGAAAGCTGGTGCACTCCGATTCTTTTGATTCCTCGGAGGTTTTTATGTTATTTAAACTAGTTACTGTTTTCGAACTCTTAGACCGCAGTAGAACTAGTTTATATATTACATTTATTATTGCACTTGGGATTGTCGATTAGATCGATTATTTATTATTAGCATGTTTACACTGGAATTATTTTATTATTATATTTAAGGCACGTTGTTGAGCATTTCAGATATTTGAGTTATTTATATTAGAACTGTAATATAAATTGATAGACTTAGGTTGGAGTCTCGGTTGCCCCCGATAAATTTCTGCAGGTTAATGTGTTTGATTGATTTCCGTAAGGCTTGCTACGGGTTTTGGTACAACCATACCCATACCCTAGCGCCGGTCACGATTCATGAAATTGGGTCGTGACAGTAGGTGAAATCGACTTGGAACACCCCTTCGGGAGTGCATAGGCCTTAGTGGCTTCAACAAGCCATAAACCGTTCGGGCATGTGTTGCCTGATGCATGGACCTGGCTGCCGCGCTTGGTTTTTGGGAGAGCGAGTGCTCCGCTGGTGGATAGGTCCCCGTGCTCGTATGGTCCTTTGGGATCACCTTTGTCAATGATGCATGGGAAGGACATTGTTACACCTTTCCTTCGTCCGGACTTGCGTGGGTATCCGGCTTCAAAGCTCATGTCAGCCCCGCAACTGAGTTACTTGGACGATCTAGTGAGGCATCGTCTTCTGGGGAGTCTCCCTTTAGGAGTGCAGGGGCGTGAGGTGCCCACTATTCAGGATGTTCTGGCTCGGCTGATGGCTACTGGGCCACAAGTATGAACTGTCTATCTATATCTTCGTGTTTTTGGATTTCTGCTGTCATCCAACTTTCTAAATCTGGTGTTCTCTCAGGGAGGTAGAAGACGAGGGATCCGTGCGGTTCTTGCTAGAGTGGATGTTATCGGGTCTCCTAGTCGGGTTTTGGGTTGTCGTTGACACGCTTCCGCTGGCATGGTTTATGGTTCTTTAAGTCAGATGCCTCAGAGGTCTGCCTGCTATAGCGACGCACGAGGACCTATGCAGGATTCCGTTCTTGCGAGCTATTTGACGCACTTCGTCGTGCCTGCTGATTGTACCCATGTAAGTCCCAACTTTACTTTTGTTTGCATTGAGATCCAGTTTTCCCCCTTGACTAAGTATCTTTCCGTGATTTTCAGGTGTCGGATTCTGAGGTCATTCATCTTGCTAACGCGGCCTACTACTTGAGGGACCCGTTGTGCACTGTATCTGCAAATGAGGGTAAAAATGCAATATGCCTATAATTTATTCTACCATGTATGCATGTATGCAACTATAACCCTGACAGATCTCTGGTTTCTTCTATAGTTTTGCATCGACGACTTAGGAGATCGGTTACAACAGGCTGAGCTGGGTCCTGCTGACAGTGCGACTGATATTCCTCCCAGCTTTACTGGCGCTAGGGATGGTGCTTTCCCTGCTAGTGATCGTGGCTTCATGACCCATGGTGGGCCTAGACCTAGAGCATATGGTGGTCGCGGAGACCTTGCCTCTTCCTCCAGTGGTACGCGGACTTTGCGCGATGGCGACGCTACGCCCTCTAGGAGCTGCTATGAGGATTCTGAGACTCAAGAGCAGGGATCGGACTCCGACTAGTAGATATTCCAGTTTTTTCACTTTGAGTGCGTGTTTTATGTTTTGATGATGGCCTTTGTTTACCAATGTATCGTCGTTTCTGTACTCAGATACTTTTATTTGTATAAAAATGGTTTTGTTCCCCGTTTTTTGTTTGTTGAACTCAAACTGCTTCTTTTAGTGTTTGTGATCCGGAGTCCGTAGTCTTGTTGGTGTATAACTGGTGAAAACCTGATGTTCTCGGCTTCTGGATGAGTGGAGACTTGATGCCTCCGACTTCTAGATGGTGAAGGCTTGATGCCCCCGGCTTTTGGATAGCGGAGACCCAATGCCCCCGGTTTTTGAAGATCATAGAATAATGCTATGAGGTAGCATTATGAGATCAAAGTAGTTGATCTCCTTTGTGTTAGGAGATATGAAGAAAAGAGAGGTTATAAAAGATAGAAATCGTGTAAGTATATACGATTGAACAGTGGTAGGAATTACACTTCGTTGATAGAAAAAGAACATTCAGTCAAAGACACTGATCCAAAGAGAAATATGATAAGAGTATAACCTAAGTTATAACTAACTGTGGAGCGTTAGCTCCAAGCCATGATGAATCGTGACATATAAGGAGATTGCATGAAGATGCAACCGACAAGCTGGCGTCGTGACAAGTATTTCATATATCATACACGAATACTGTAAGAATTGAATTTAGATTGTAGAAATAAGCTTATGCTACATAAGACATAAGGATTGAAGTATGGAAGATGTTAAGGGTTAATAGAGTTATGTGGCTAAAATTTTAAATTTGAGGACAAATTTTTATAAAGAGGGGAAAATGTAATACCCCGTATTTTTATAAGCCATGTGTTAAGATTTTTTTAGTCTAAAATACATAAATTAAATTTATAAGTATCCCTGGAGGTGTATATCAAAATGATAGGCGATTAAAATTTAAATTGGGAATTTAAGTTTTAATAAACGAGTGTGAACGGAAATAATAAATTTGAGAATACTATTTAGCATCGTGTAAATAGATATACTAATAATTAATATATCAATATACGTCTCTAAATGAAGAGTTTAATGTTTCGGACAAAACCTTGAAATTAAAATGTCAAAACTTGAAAGTCTCGTATATATATATATATATATATATATATATATATTTAATAACAAAAAAAGAAAGAAAAATATATATGTGAGGCGGTGGTGTGTGAGTTAGGGCTGACAATTTTTTACACGACCCGTTAACACAACATGACACGAAGTTAAGCGGGTTCAGGTTGAGTTTATATAGGTTCGGGTCATAAACGGGTCAACCCGTTTATGACACGGTTAAATAGCGGGTTAAACAGGTTAAACCCATCTAAGACACGTTTAGATATATATGTTAATATTATTAATTAATTAAATTATATATGACCAAATATTACTCATATGATACATATAATTTATTAATTGTTATTTATTATGTTAAGATTTATGGTTATTTTAGAGTTTGTTATTTGATTATACTCATTTAATTAAAAAATTGTGTTAAATGGGTTATTAATAAACGTGTTAAACAAGTTAATATGTGATCATTATGACCTATTTTACTAAAAGGGTTAAACATTTCTAAATGTGTTAACCCGTTTATTAAGTGTGTCGGGTTAGGGTTCGACATTTTGATACGATTAGTTAAACGGGTCGTGTTCAGGTTGGAAAAATCTGCCTATTTATAAATGGGTATGCGACACGTTTATAATACAATGACACGAATTGCCAGTCCTAGTGTGAGTGGCGGCCAAGTAAGGAAAAATTTTTCCTTTAACTCTTAAACTTTTACTCCAATTAGTTTTCAATTATTAACTTATTAAGTATTAATAGTTAGTTCAAATTGAAATTAAATAATTTACAAATCTCGAGCGAATAATTTTGGTTTCAATATTTGCGAAATAATTTGACGAACCTACCGTTAAATTTCCATAGAATTTGGAAGTAGTAATTTTAGTCAAGTGGGACTAATTTGAACCTAATAAATCTTCTGGGATTTATTAAAAATAAAATATAAGTCGGATGCGAATAAAAATTATATTATTATTTGTTTTATATTTTATTGGATTTTTGGGTAAAGTTTTGCGGAATTTGGGATTAGTCTCTATTTGGATTACGGACGACTAATTAAAATCAGAATTAAAGTGCATGATTGAGCTAGTACTAGAAATACTTTAACTATTAATTATATACATCATTTCCTATGCATAGAAAATGAGTTTAGAAACTCATTTGAATGATTTCGATGTTTCCTCTCTAGAAACATAACAAAGTTAGGGTTTCACGCGATTTGGTCCGTTTCGCGATTCCGACATAGATTTCTTCGATAATCAGCACGTATTCGAGGTAATAACCGCTAATTTAAATTCGGTTATTTATAAATTGGATTATAATTAAATTTATAATATCGAATGTATCGAATCGATTGAATTCGAATCGGTTTAACGTTTAAATTGCGGAATTGGATAGTTTGTGTTGTGTTTTAGTGTTCGGAGAAGGTTTCATCATGTAGGAGTTGCTAGAATAGGGCTGAGCGGGACTGCACATACGTGCAGCCCTTGTTGCACGAACGTGCAGCGACCTGCCGTGGGTTACACGACAAGTTGTTTATCAAACAGATGGGACTTTTTGAAGGGGCTTTCACCCTATGAGTCCGACTTATTTTTGTTAGTCCGTAAACGTTTTAAACAAAATTTTGGATTCGACTTTAACGGACTGTTAAACATAAGCTGGAACGTTTAAAAGGTTTAAAAGAACCTAGACGTTTGAGAATGGTCGTCTTATTAAAATGATGTGATGTTTTAATAAGGCCTTATATTAATCAAAGTGATTGATGTTGAAAGGACTATAAGTTAATACCAAGAGTGGTATTATGTATTGAACAAGAAGTTTAATATTGAGATTAGTTTATATGATTTGTTTATAGAGTCGTTTATGAATGATAGATGTTTAAAGTCTAGCGTTTATACGATAGGACTAAATTTAGGAATTCGAAGTCTAATTGTATATTGACGTTTGAATTCCAACTAGATACGAGTGTCGATGTGCCAAGTCAGAACACCAGGGTGTTTGACTAGTGGGCTAGCGGGAGCATACGCTTTTGGGAGACATCGGTTTTGTGAGTATATTTTGTGGTTTTTACTTTTGAATATTTATATTTAAACTATTTTTAAATAACAAATCGCACTAGTATATCTAAACCATGAAAGATCCACTGGAACAAACTTCCTATTGGTTGTCAATACGACTGTGTTGTCACAGTGGTTCTGTCACGACCCATTTTCATGAATCGTGACCGGCGCTAGGGTATGGGTAATATAGTACCAAAACCCGTAGCTAGCCTTTCGGTTAACATACAAATATAATAAACCTGCAACAAAACCAACGCTCAGGGGCAACCGAGACTTCAGCCTAATTCTAGCAGTTATAATATTCAACATTTCTATAACATGCTTTCTCAATACTGGTCTTAAACAGGCATAACATAAATAATTCTGAATAATCATATAACATGCCACAATAATAATAATCTAGTCGAACCAATCCGACAAACAACTAGAATTAAATAAAGACATCTAGTTACTACTGCGGTCTAAGAATAAAATAGGTTTACAGTTTATCAAAATAAACAAAAACCTCCGAGAAAAGTAAAGACGGAGATCACCATACTCTCTCAGATCGTAACCCTGGGAAAAATTGGGAAAACAACGGGGTCAGATATACTGAGATGAGTTTATACCACTATCTACATTTATTAAGTGGAAAACCCTTAAAACCGTTTAAAATATTTAATAACGATATTACGAATAATAGTTGGAACCCTAATCCACAATTCTAAATAATAAACATAATCCAATAGGCCTGGTCCCGAGAGCTGAGCTACACCAAGTTACCACTGACCACACTTTTACCATATCCAGAGTCCCAAGAGCTGTGCTACACCGAGTTACTCTATTTGGTCTCGAGAGCTATGCTCACACCGAGTTACCACATTTCCATATATACCTTTTCAGATCAATACCGGTGCGCACGCAGTCCTAATGATGCCCATTAGGTAGCATGTTCCAACTAAGAGACATAATATAAAAACAGTTCGCAATATACGTACAATATATATATATTTAATATTAAAATAACAATTTACTTAATAAAGCGGTAAATAGTAAGTACAAACTCACTGCTTGCTAATCCACGTGATACCGACAAGCAACTAATCTTGGTTCGCCTCTGAAGCACGAACAATAGTCGGGTCTAGACAAATAAAATAATTATTAAAAACAGACCCTAACTCTAGAGGGTACTAGAAACCACATAGGACTAACACAAATAACACGTCGGAATAAAACAATCCAGAACAACACAATATACCCAATAGGTAATAACGCCCAATTAATACAAGTGTATTGAGTTCTCGCTTTAAAATCCACTTCATAAATAGTATTTAATAATCTTTAAATAATAATTTACTTCCAAATAGTAGGTTAGCCGAGTTACCAATAACTACCAAGCTAACCTCACTTGTCGGGTGACCCAAGTCTAACCCGACTCAAAACGTTTACCAAATATAAACCCGAGTTTATATTTATAAAAATAATTTGATAAAATAATAATCAGATATTAAAACGGAACTCAATAGCTTAAATAATATGACCAACAGTTATCGTCAATTATTTAACTAAAAATAAATTAAGAAAATAATTTAAAAGTCAAAACGCAATTTAGCCAAATTGACACGCTTAAGCCAATATTCTCAAAATTGACAATTACCCAAGTAATTATTCGTTTAAAAGATTATAATATAAATTATCCTTTTCAAAATATAATAATAATAAATATATATATATAAAATGAATTAAATTATAATCGATACTAATATTATTATTTTTTAGATTTAAAATAATATTATTAATTAGCAATTTAGAAATCAAAACGATAACCGAATATTTGATTTCCAAAATCCATAAAAATCAATTGAATAACCTTACATAAAACATGATTAAATCAATAAAGAACAACCAATTAAAGTAAAGTAATGGACCAAATGGCCAAACAATTTGAAGAAAAAGAAATTGCTGCCAATTATCAAATGATTAAACAACTTCCACCCCCAACCTTAAGACCATAATTAATTCCATTAACCATAATCAAATAAACCATTATGAACAGGAGGAACCTTCATCATGTGTTCAACGATGAACTAGAGCCAACAATGTAACGAGGACACAACCCATGAGAATGACAACCAAATAATCCTACCTCTGTACAAAAGATATCAGATAATAGATTCCCAAATAACAAGAACAACAATAGAAACTAAACTCTACGGAACCCGAGAATAATAAATCATAACAGCGAATCTGAATCGACATCGAGAACGCAATGTAGCTAACAATTGAAACCATCTCCAAGAATCACTAAACTAATGTAATAAGAAAAACAGAATCCTTCGGCAAGGACACAGACACGTAACAAGATAGTGACAATGAAATCAAGAATTGGACGTACCGATTAACAACGAAGAATAGTTACATCTTGCCAGATTCCAGAGATTAATTTAGGCGGATGGAGAATGAAAACAACCTCACCACGATGCTAAGATATTAAACGTACAAAGTTATGAACGGACAAACGATAACGATAGAATGATGAACGAGACAATTGAAAGGGTTCAATGAAGCTTACCAATTTGTAGAGAATGAGAGGAAGATTATGAGTGTAAGGTTTGAGTGATTTTGAAGTGATTGTCGGCTAGGGTTAAGACGTTTCGTAAGTAGGAATTCAAAATAGGGTAAAGATAAAAATGTATAAGCAAATAAATGAGAAGCAGATGTTGATGCATCTCTAATGAAGATTGTTAACAATTTGATGCCCATGGGCCAATGCATACATATGCATGTTATTGCCCAAATCATTAGTAAAATGATTAAAAGAAATAAAAATAATTTGCATGGGCCAAATTGAATAATTTATTCATACCACGAATTGAACCATAAATTCACAAGCGACTACAAATATAGCCGGAAACTCATCGGAATAAAATAATAATAATAATAAAAAAAAACATGGGATATTACATTCTCCCCAACTTATTAAAAATTCGTCCTCGAATTTAAAACAAAGCCATCGACGTACCACATAACATAAAGTTACACATCCAGCTGAACAAAATGTATAAAGCCGATAAGAAACACATCCACAAGATACCCAATGTAAATCAGGACAACAAAAACAACAAAACTGCAACGATCTCTGTCATTAAAGAACAGTTCTCAACCAAGAGCCAACCCAACTGTAATCAAAGGTATTCCATGCTCAACGACATACACACACGCGTAAGCAAAACTCAACAGGTTGTCCCTCAAAACAACTCAATACCTCCAGTTGCAAAAACCGAACACACTCAAGGTCATCAAAGTACCGACACAACTTCCACTAGGCATAAACGATAACACAACTCTAGGTGAGATCAACTAAGATAAAACAAACTCTATTACATAACCCTCGGTTGATATACTTAGGATAATAAAGAACGAATCTCGAATCTCAAAACTGACACTGGTTCTCAATATAAGCGATCACAACACACATAAGTACCAAATTATGTTCTAACAATTAGGTGCCCCAACTAATAATAACACAATTATCCAACTGGGAGTCAAAATTATTCTATACCGAAGTGGCTTCCAAAACCAGCTCGAAACTCATCTATTATAAAATCCTTAATATCAATACAAGATCAAGCACTAAGCTCGATTATAGTTCTTACAATTCCAAACTCTTTTGCCTCAAACAAAAACAAGGATACTGCAAACATAGCTGATAAAATCTATCGTTCTAAAACAATTTCTTACTTCCACTTATAACATTTCGACATCAAATAATCGATAACAAATCCTAATAAACTTTAGATAGTATTTCGGTTCGAAAACAAACATTATAATAACCATCTAATCCTAACAATCTCGTTCATTTTTTCTCCATACCTTCTTTCAGAGGATGACCTTTCGTTCACCCTTTCTCCATTCCTCTTGTATGAGGATGAACTTTCCTCTGCCATTCCTCTGTGTCGACTAGCAATTTCTCTCTGTCCGCCGTCCACCTGATTTGTGTGTGCGCAATGGTCATGAGTGTGGTAAATGATTTTGGAAATTTTGCTAGCAACTCTTTTCTCAGATCGGAATTTGTAGTTCCGTTTAGCATCGCTGTGCAAGCGATCTCCTGGCTAAGATCTTCTATATGTATTGCCTCCTTGTTGAACCGTTCGATGTATTTTCTGAATGTCTCACCATCCCTTTGCATGACGGCCAGCAGGTCTGTTGACAATTTATTCTGAGGAATGCAGGCCACAAACCAAGCCTGGAACAATCCTAAAAAAGGCTTAAAAGTAAGCACCGAGCCTGGTTTGAGACTTTGGTACCACTCTTGAGCCAGGCCTTTCAACATGGTTGGGAATGACTTGCACAACACATGATCCAAGTTCGTCTAAACATTGATCACTGCTTGAAATTTGTGGACGTGACTCTGAGGGCACCCCGTACCATCATATAATTCCAGGTTCGGCAGGTATTTGATTTTCGCGGGAAACTCATGAGAAATGATAAAATCCGCCAAGGGTGAGTCGTTGCGCAAAGAGATGTCAACATCTTCACATCTTATCCCTAGTCTACTCATGACCCAGCATACCTTTGCTTCTAGGTGCTCTTCTTCTCTTTTAGGACTAAGTTGTTCTCCCATCCAGTGATCGTCGTCTGGTATGGGTATTGGTGCACTCTGCTTTTTTGCTGAATTCTGGGATTTCTTCGACATAGATTGGCTCATTTCCTTTATCTAATAGAGTTGCTGACTTCTAGACTGGATGTTTCTCAGGCGCCGATCCTTGAGACTGTTGTGATACCGTTTGCTTGATGTCCTTAAGGAGACTGGTGATTTCCAGGAATGGTTTGAACATGGCCTGATTACTGATGGATTCATCTGTTAGTACTCCCGTCGGAACTCCTTCTGGTGGATCTACTCGTCTGGTCGGTTGTGGGTCGTTTGTCTCTCCCTCTTCACTTCCTGGGGGAAACAGATTCAGTGCCAGTGGCCCTTCTGCCGTTGTCCCGTCAATAATTTGCGGTGGATCTTCTCCGGGGGATCCACTGTTGGATTACAAACTGTAAAAAAGAAATCTGAAAAGAACAATGAAACAATAAGTTCCACACTCACTGCACCAAATGATACAGGTCAAAACTTCCAAGGTCGCCTCTTTAGTATATCCTACACAAGTAACAGAATAAGCTCAAAGGACTTAAGACTAGGTTTCCTGAAAACAGCTCCGATGCTTAAGTCAGTAAGAGTTTTCTGGTAGGTAAATTAATGTATTAGTATTTGGGATTTTAAAAATGATTACCTCCTCAAGTATAGATATGCCTCCATTTATAGGGTCTCTCATGACCAATTATTCTCTAGGAGATCGTGGGTCTTGGCCACAATCTTTGTTAGGTTGAGGCCACGTTCTCCGTCTATTTAGGATAGTGGAATAATGGAGATGACCACAACAATCTGATATGTCGTCTAAAGGGCGATGTGTGTCATAGTAATAGGCGATGTCAATATGTCGACTTGGGGAGGACTAAGATCAGGGCGTCCACGAGATGTCATGGGCGACCCAAATTCATTAGGTGGAGCCTGGGATTTAGACATTTCTAGGCCGGTATCAGTTTGGTTTTGAAACTAATTCTTTTTTTACTTCTAGTACAAATTGAATCTAATAAACTAATTGGTTTTGAAATTTTAGCTTTTTATAAACAAAATTAATTATAAAAGTACTATTTTATTTACATTCAATATGGAGTTAAATGCATTATATGGTCTAATCAAAGAATATCAACTATATCAATTTCTTTTATTTATGTCAACTATATCTTTTCAATTCATTAATTATAATCCATTTTTCAATTTTGACCAATAAATATATATATATTAGACACTGTTTGAATCGAGAGAATTTAAAAGTAAAATTTATGGATTTTGTGTAATTTATACGTTGAAAAGTTATAAAAATATATAGATTTTGAAAATTTTTCATTTGATTTCCCGCTGAGAAAGTTGCAAATTCATCAATTTTAAAGAAAAGTGAATTGTTGTAAATTTTTATTATTCTAAAAAGACCCTTATAGATCCAAGAATTTATGTTTAATTCATACATTAAAATTTTTAAAACAAATGGATTTTAAAAAACCTATCAATCCAAACGTTGCCTTAAAAAGAGCAGTTATTTTCTATGTTTTTATTTAATGCTGAATTTTTTTAATTTCATCAATTATTGTTTAATTTTGATAAGTATCTTTCAATTAAAAAAATTACTCCCTCCATTTTTATTTATTTGTCCATTTAGCCAAAATTGCACATATTAAGAAAGTGGGTTTTTGTCTTAAACTATAAGAGCAAATACTAATATAGCCTTACATTTTAATAAATGTTTTGTAAATTAAGTTATAGTCATTTATTAAGAAGAGATAAACTTGGAAAATAATAGCTAAAGTCATCTTGAAATCCTAAATGGACAAGTAGACTACAATTGGAATATAATTATCAAAATTTTATCACAATTTACGAAATTAAAAATTCAACCATAAATAAAAAAATCAAAAAGATTGAATATTTTTAAGTAACTTGGGGTATAATCATTAATGCTGATGCTAATTATTGCATTCAAAGAGTTTTACCATCTTCGAGTATTATGCTGCTGACATTTACAAAAGCTTGAAGCCTAAGACCAAAATCCCCATAAAATAATGGGATTATGATGCATTTCATCTGCCTTTTCTTTTGTTCAATAAGACCTATAATCATTAGTGTTAGGCATCCTCCAATTATTGCTATTCCTATACTACAAATTTCTTTTCTGCAGCCTTCACTCTATATCAGATCACTCATTGCTTGAATCAAACACCGTTGCAGAAGCCGCTATTCTCCCACTGCATTCACTTAGTCTATAATTAGCTTTTCCGAATTCTGATTGGATGCATTAAACTAATAAAGGGATTAATTTACGGTCTATCATTCTCGAAGCTCGACAGTCGTTGGTCTGATAGAACAGCAAATAGTTGTGTGTCTACGAATATCTGCAAACCCCATTGTATGATGCATAAGCATTTCAAACACTATTGAGTAAGGATAAATACTTCGAATTAATGAACGTGTTGATTTAGTGTCAAGAACACCGATACAAAACATAAGTCAAATGTATGATCACCTTAATAAATGGCCGGTCCCTGCTAGGAAAGGAATCGATAAAGCTATCTTTCAGAAGTAAACATACCTGCAGAAAATAAAAGATAAAATTCATGTTTAAATAAAGTATGCACAGCTAGGAATTTTACATAACAGAAATAAAATGAAAATAACAATTTCAGTTTTCTAACCCTGTCGCTGTTTGATTGTACATTAGTTATCGTGTGGAACCTCAATTCCGAACAAATAGATTCCAAATACCGCCTCATGATGTTCAAAAATTGGCTTGCAGCTTCCGCCTGAGAAAAAACTATCAGCAAAGGTACTGATAACAGAATCAGAAGCAATACATAGGACAATCTGCTACACAGACAGACTTTTTGCATTTGTGTAGAGCTATGAGTAACACCTGTACTTCATTGCATCTATATACAGGATGCTTTTTGGCTATCGAGCTTTGATATGATAATCTACAATGAAGTGGCGCAAGTTCAGAAACAAGTTCTTTATACCGCGGAAGTGCTGGCAAGTGACACATTTTCACCTGTAAATTCAAAATTAAGAATATAATATAGGCAACCGTCAGCTTTTTAGTTTATTATGAGAAACAATGTACTATGTGTAGACCAACATAAATTTAAAAGCTGTGCGAAAAAATGGTTATTTGATATAATAAACACTAATATCAGTTTTATGCGACCAAGAATAAACCAAAAGAACATGGATTGGATAAAATATTTTAGGTCCATGTCAAGGACTAAATACGAAAAGGAAAAAGTTTGTAAAAAAGACAAAGGGAAGATAAATGAGTATTAAAACTTCTTTCATGAGCCTAAAATACCTGATCCTTGAGCACATTCACATGGACAAGATTAAATGTTTTCATCTTCCAGTCTTCTGGTTTTTGCTGTATGCCAACCTGCAAAATTTATGAACCTATATTACAATGATGAAGAAATTCTCCAACAATGCTTCGAATAAAGTGAAAAGTTGCAGAATCTCATAAAACTATCCTCCTGGGTTGGATTTCGTAACGTATAAAAAGATATGATAACTGCATGATATGTTTTGTCAACCGGAGGTAAAATGATAAAACTCACAATAAAGGGAACTGGAGCGTCAAGAAAATCAAGCATCCTCCCTGGCAGAACCTGTGGCAGAGTAACAGAGTTTAGTTGCTAATGGTCACAAGGAGGAGATATCAGATATCATAAGTATATGTTGTGCTGGTTCAGAACCATGACATAATCTATTCTGATCAAGATCAAGAGCTCCGTATCAAAATTTTAGCTAAATCAAAGATGTTTCTGAAATAAATCACCGATGTATATGGACTACTATCTGACTTACCGGAAGAAATAAACTCTGCCACTGAAATGGGCGAATCATGGGACCAAGAGATAGTACCACAGCAGATAGGACACCCTGCATCAATTGAAATTTAATTCAGCCAAAAGCCTATTCAAAGTACTATTTGTAGCCAATAAGAATTGTCAAAACGGAACTGACAATAAAATTAAAAAAAAATAGACGGTTATATCTGATAAAAAGTAACAATTACCAGGTTTGGGCATACAACAACCACTTGTTTTTCCAGTAATACTCCTGTGACAAGTGCCAAAATCTGGAAGAACCGAGAGTCAGACCTCAATAATATATGTTAGTTCCATATGCAGACGTAGGAACGATTTTTTAAGAAAAAGAGATGAGATGAAATGAAATGAGATATAAATTTTATCATTAAGGTACAAGGAACTAAAAATTAATCCAATTTTTCATGGTATTTAAACTTTGTTCACGCATAGAAGAAGTATAAACAACATAACAGGGTAGCCATACACATTAACAAAAATCCACATGTTCAATTAAACAAACAGAGCTGCATGTACGAACAACATTCAAGACTTCACACAGAATGCACAACAATTCATATGCAACATAAATTCCCTCGCCTTAAAGTTACTTGAAGAAGTAAACTACTAAAACACAGATCAAAAACAACTTTGCTTAATAAGAACATTACAGTTTCAAGTGATAGAACTCGACATATGGTTGCAGTTGTCCATATTGATAGAGCAAGAGCTTCCTCGGCTGCAGCTAACTTCCCTTTGACCTTTACCAGTATTAGTATTAGTAGTAGTAAGCAGATGCATTAATCAAGAGTTTCAGGTTAAGAATGACTAATAAAGAATGAAATACCTCAGGAGCTTCTAAAGAAGTTAGAAAATTTTCAGGAAATTTGAAGTCGGAAACTGAAGGCCGCCTATACCAAATAGCTTGCAAGTGTTCATGAGGCTGAAAGACTATTTTACTTCCTCGTTGGGGAAGAGGCAAAGAATGATAACCGCAAACTATTTGAAGCAACTCATTTTTGTTTTCCTGTCCAAGAGTCCAAACAGGAAAAATGATTTAGTGGTAGTTAAGAAGACATCACTGTGCAAAATAGTTATGTATAGAAAAAGGAAATGATCATAAACTGACCTTTGCCCATTCCATTACTAAGCCATCATCAAAATCTTTTTCGCGATATGCAAAAAGTTCATCATCCTCATCATCTAATCCCATGCTTCTAACTGGACTGCCAAAAGGCAATAATATATTACTGAAACTATACCTTAGAAGTATACTGAATAGTGCAAAAGGTCGTGAGCATGAATTTTAATTGACATCTAGTGAAAGAAAAGAAAGTACATTTTAATAAAACTTTACAGAGTCACGTTAATTAAACCAGAATTGCAAGTATATCTAACTATGGACAAAAACAACAAATTCTGCATCAGTAGATTTTAAATTTGTTATAATTAAACAGCAAAGTTATTACCTGAATAAAGTATCATAACTTCCTATACGCTCCAATCCTTGGCTCCGAAAGCCGTTAAGTGTCATGATATCTGGAGAGGCTTGTCCATTTTCATAGCTCCCATCAATCCTTTCTAAAGCATCAGAGCGAGCTTCTGATGATTCAGAAGCACAATCATCAGAATATTGCATATTTTTCCTACCATCCTTGTCCACTTCCCTCACTTGACTCAAATCTGAAGCCTCACTAGCAGTACAACTTTCAGGAGAATGAGATTCCCATATCTTTGGTGATGTTATTTGGACTTCATCATCTGATATAATTCCAGCAGCAGCAGCAGTAAGTGCCAATGCATTATCAACGGGTATTGCAGAGGCTGTCCAATCAAAACCACACTGCTTATCAGGGTAGTCAACATTCATATTCATTTGATCATGCGGTTTGGATAATAAAGGGACAACACTCAGTGACACTTCATTAACAAACTGTGTTATTCGATTCAATCGCTCCTGTGCAATGATACTGCATTCAAGTAAGTAAAATTCTAGTAAATTGTACTGAATCCATGCTGACATTTCCAGGTCAAGGGAAATTAAAGTCACCTGTTCAACATCTCATAGTGTAACTCAAAGAAAGGAACTCTAGTAAGCACACAGTAGCAGCGAGGCGCAGAAACCAAAAAGCGGCCACAGCGGCGAGTTGACTGTCGAACAGGTGAGGTGTGGCCTAAAATACCAGGCGGTCTTTGAACAATTTCTGTTACATGTAAGCAAACCCCGTAAAGAGTATCATTATCTGCCACCTGATTAAGAGAACAAAATACATATATAATCATCTACAGTTTCTTGTATGTCAGATAAATTGTATGAGCACTTCACAAGAGTTGCAAGTCGAACGAAAGCAAGTTTTCAGTGTGAAAAAAAGTAAGAACCAAGGAATGCATCTTTTTGTCTGACGCTTGTTTTTGTAAGAAACAAGGAATGCCATTTAAAAACGGAGAAAAAAAGTAAGAACCCTTGAATAAAAAGTCTGACAGTAGATATTTGAACAAAAATAAAAGAGAGAAGGCCTGAAAGATGCGGAAAGTTAGCCAAAAATTCAGGCGTCGCTCAAGCAGCATAATTGGCAACAGTAAATGAATCCTTACAAATAAACATGCGCAAACTGCATTAACATAGCTCCTACTAACCTAAGATGGAAGCATCACTCAAATCATCTTAAATTCATAAATCGAATGGATCATATTAAGCAAATTGATTGTAAATTTATTCATTTGGGAGGAATATTGGCAAATCCAAATAACAAGCTTTCTACAAAAGTGCAATACTAATAGTATAAAGAAACAAAAAGAGAGTTTACCTTAAGTGAAAATATGAATGCTAGATCATCCCTTCCATTATGATCCTGCAGATAGTATGCAATGCTGAAAATGTTATGTCTTCACTGGAAGCTAAATTAAAGTTAAAGTTAAGAAAACACCAATACTCATTATGCGTTGGGAGTAAGATAAAACCAAAGTGTGTTTCACATGCAAATCGACTTAGTTAAAAATTCATGAGAAAGAAAATTTAGTACCCATTATAGAAATTCAAGCTTCAACCATTTTATGAGAAATAAAAAAGAAATAAAATAGCAATTGCACAGGAAACAAGCTGGAACCAGCTTCCACAGGGTAGAAAAAAAAGTGATATTACTTTCATATACCTGTCCGTATACAATTTCATTTAGCTCACTTAAGGATGGTGTCCTCTCCAATAAGCGAGTCTGTACAATGACAACCCAAACATAGATCAGTTATTGATGATTAGAACCTGAAATACAACAGAGTATATCAAGCATACCACAGTAAAGAAATCACAATGCAGACTCTAACTGCATAACTCAAGTTCTTGAGAGCAAAAGAAAAGGAAAAAGTGAAAGCTAACTAACATGTACATGCAAAAAAAAAAAAATTGTTTCCTCACCTTAATGAAATAAATGATAAAAACATATAATCACTCACTATATTATTGTCATCATTCAAACATGAAATATTTTGATTACTATTATATGATGACAGCATATGAGAAATTTTAAAACTACACGAGGTTGCCACTAGCAACTAGCAGAAAACAAGAGAGAAGAGACATAAAGATGACCGAGGAAAATGACTCATTTTTTTTCCAGCAGACTGGCACATCAGCTGAAATTAACAGATTTGCCTTAGTAGAGAATATCAGCTGTTATGAACAACCAACTGGAATTTTGATGTTACTTTCTTTAAATCCCATTGCATTAGCAATATGGCAACAGTTTGCATGTTTGCACGCTCATTTGGGACATCTTATTTTGCATGAAAATATAACAGATTTGGCTATAGCTAGAACTAAAGGTTGTAACCTCAAAACAAATAAGAAATGTTGATTTCTCCTCTTAAATTGGAGAGGGAGAGAGAAAGAAAAAGAATGGTAAAGAAACACAATTAAATGGAATGCAAGTAGACTTCAACAACGGCTCTCAACATAGTATCTACATAAAAGTAACACTGTTTTAACTTCATATATGTGGCCCAAGTTCCCGCACAAAACTTTGCAAATTGAAGTGTACTAAACCTATAGAACTTCATTTCTCGTCTATTCCTAATGGGAGTATGAAGCATATTTTTGATAAGTTCCCAGTCAAAAATCCAGCGCTACATGACCAGAATAAGACACCAATTATGTTATTGAACTGAAAAATAAACTGAATGGAATATCTGGAATTATTTTCAATTCAAAAAAATAATTTTCTGACACAAATGAGAGTGTACTCTGAAAGTAATTCTAACTAACCCATAGAATGTAGGGTGACTTTAAAAACTTAAAATGAGGACTGACTAAGCCGAACACTTTTCTCAGTTTTCACACAACTTAATAACTGGTCTAGGAAACCCAAGAAGATGAGAGACATCAAACCTTGACACCTTCAGGAAAGCAGAAGGAGCCTAAATCCTTTAGGCGCATAGGCAATCTCTTCCCAGGTGGATATTTGAAAAGTATCTGCGGTCAAAGAGAAAAACGTTGCAATTCAGCAAATATCTAACGGAACAGGAATTAATGAAAATATAGAAATCAATTACTATCATGGGAAATGCCTAAAAATAAAAATCCCCTAACTCAAGAAATCAATATTAAATCATCTATTGCCAATGTTCAGGATGTTCGCAGGGAGGGTGGCACGCAATGCAGGAAATGAATCGTAAAAAGAATTCACTCCACATCTTATAATACTAGAAAGAAATTGAAACATTTGATTATATTAGAATGAAATTTGAATGAGCTTCCTTGAACCTCATAGCCTTATAGGTAACATCATCTATATGGAAATAGCAGCATATATGAACTGCAAAGCCGAACAATTTAATATGTAGAATTGTGAAGAGAATTCGCAACCCCATTTTGTAATTCTAGACAAAAATTGAAAGATTTGATTATATTAGTTGAGATTAGAATGAGCTTTCTTGAATTAATCATCACCTGGGGTTCCATTGAAGGATATGTAGGTCCCCGACTCTGCCGAGTTCTATAAGCTATCATATCAGATTTTGCTACCTCGAACTCCCATTTCTTCCTTCTTGCAAATACATCCTCTACAGCCTCAAGATTGGCATCGTGATGAAGCCCCATGATAACAAATTGTTCAAAAAGTGAGGTGGGATCCTTTAACTTTTTAATGTCCTATAACAAGATCATCATGTTATTCATTTATAGTCATCTGATCTCATTTAAAGGATAATTTATAAAGCATGAAGTAACCAAAAAAATATATAATAGCATTCATAAAATGTCACAACTAAAAACAAGCAGCCATATTATCTTTGGAACCACAAGAACAAAAATATCACCATCAATTTGCAAAATCACATATTAGCACCACACTGAAACAAACTACAAAATTAACCAAGTCCTCTAACTATCTTGACAATAATTTCTTAAAATGGGAATTCCAAGAATCAAGTCAATCAACTTGCAGGACAGAAAAAATAACTAGAGATGAAACGATATGATCTATAACATTCTCATTAACCTTTCACAATGTTCAAGCGAAAACCAGAGAGAAGCAAGGAAAACGTGGAGATATGGGGAGAAGTTTATCCATTAAACAGGATTCTCATCAAAAGAGGTGCAAATCCTCTAAATAAAGAACAATAAAACTCGAAAGGTGCAAACAGATGGATAAATTACCAGAGTTTTGGAATGAAGCTGATACCACTGACGTTTCTGATTAGCCAAAACCTCCGGGTTGAAACTGTAACACGGTTCTTTATTATTTCCACCCCATCCCCACGCCTTTTGCATCTGAGTTTTAAACCTATGAAAACTACTAGTCCGTCTATGCCCCGGGCTCAAAACTTCACTTTGACTACGCCGGTGCAACGGTGGCATTGGCTGAGGGGATTGACCATTACCTGTGTAGGCATTATGCAATGCCTCCCCAGCCATTTTGAACGCCTCCTCCGATATATGCTGCAACTCCGCATAAGGCGACGGCGGCCTCTCTTGTGAATCAGTATCTTCTTTTACATCCATCTTCTCAAACACTTAGCTCAAAATGTATAAATAAAAAACTCCATTTCTCCAATCCATCAAATCCTACCCTCCATTAATTTAACACCAAAAACAACTTGAACCCACAATTTTTAGCAGCAATTGATCCTCAACTTATATCAAAGAATCAAACTTTAAATCACTAAAACATTCAAAAATCCTGATATCATAGCTAAAGGGTATCCAAAAAGATTCTATCTTTTATAACATAAACTTCAGAATCATAACGTTATATAAGCTGCAGATACATCCACAAAGCCCTGTTATTCAACCCAAAAAAATGGTTACAAAAGATATAAAATAGTCAAGAGCAAGAGAAAATGCATTAATTGCAGAGAGTAATAAAGGTGGCACCAAATCAAGAATTTAACAATTTTAACAGCTACCCATCATTAAAAAAATGGTGAAATGTAACTGAAACTGAAGATTGGCACAGCTTATAATTCAAAAATTTAAATAAAATGGAAAGTAACAGGTCAAAATTTGGTAATAATTAAAAAATGTACCTTGTTTATAGTTTGTTTTTTCAGGTTCTTGATTTTGTTGTTTTGCAGGTACAGATAGAGAGTTGCTAAAAATAGAACAGAATAGAAGAGATGGAGAAAATAATAATAAACAAAAAAGTAAACAAAATTATGGGTTTTTGGTTATCTTGTTTTCAACTCCCTTAATTCATAATATATCACACAAAATGCAAAGTATTTTTTAATGTTAAAATGAAAATGAGTCTTTTTTAGTCATAAAATTAAACCGGTGAGGTCGAACCCGAGTAGCTAAACTCTTCGATTACACTCTTTGTTTCGAATTTTAGGACAATAAAATCGGGCTCATTTGACATAACATATCTCTAATAAAAATTTATAAAAGTATGAAAATTAAAGTTAAATCTTTTGACGATAATGTCAAACTTTTTAAATGAAAATGATTATAAATTGCACCAATATATTTATAAATGACTTTTTAAATTATGCTAATCAAAATAACAATTTAATATTATTGAAAATAAACAAACTCAATCTATTTTCTTTAACTTTTTATATAGTTAATTTTTTAACAATATATTTATTTGTTTAAAGTATTAAAAAATTAGTTGGATTCCATTCTAAGATATATTTTATAATATTTAATAGTCATCAACTTCTCATTTATAATTTATTTATAGTTAGATTTTTATTTAGATATAAATGTTAAAAAAATAAAAAAAACATAGATAATTTTTTTAATATTTGATTTTCGGATCCGTATAACTTTTACAGATTTAGTAAAGGTATTAAGTTCTCTACATCCATAAACGATTCAAACTAATACTTACAAAATTATAATTAAAATTATTGAAATATTATTAAATAAATTTAAATGTTCCACTTCCCACAAGCATTAAATTATACTAATAATAGTAATAATAATTTTACATGATATGTAGTTTACAATGATCAATGGGCTTATTTTAGGCTAAACACTAAATTTAAACAAATATTATAATTTGTTGAAATGAAATTAAAGGATTGGATAACTTAAAGGAAAAATATTTATTTAATTACTAAACATAAATAGGATTGTAAATTTCGGAGATTGAGAAAAATCACATTTTTTTAGCATAAGCATCATTAATATACTATAGATATAAAATTCAACACCACAATACACATAGTATTTCAAAGGAAAAGAAAAACATATGATAATCGCGTGAATGTGAATTAAAAAAAAATTGTGGCACCAAAGGATTATATTATCATTTTCCAATGTATAGTCTTATATTTGACTAGTGATAAAAAAATACTCAATGTCACATGATACTTTTCAAATAATATAATGTGACAACCATGTAGTTAGAGTTAAAAAGCTCGAAAGTAACATTAACTTATGGTAGAATATATATTTGGATCTTTATAACTTTTTTAAATTTAATTCCTCTACTTTTATTTATCAAAATTGAGGGCTCCTCTTTTATTTTTTATAAATATTAGGTCTCTTTGTTACGAAAATGAAGTGTGTAATTCATACACCGTTAGTACGACTAAGATTTATTTTCAATAGTACATTTTATTACATTTAATTTTTGAATTAGGCCCCTATATTTTTACTTTTATTGAAAATAAATCTCTCGAATAATTTTTTTGAATATGACTTGACATTGTTTACACTATTATTAACAAAGGAACTTAATATCCGTAAAAGTTAAAAATATAAAAATTCAGTTTATGTAAATTGTAATATGGAAACTAATTCAAAAAATATGATATCCAGGAACTCAAATTTGTGTTATATTTTAATTTATGACTGTAAATATCTTTTCATAAGTACTTTATTTATATTATTATTTGTTTATAAAAATTTATTTGTTATTTTTCAGAAACACAAAAATATTAATAATAGACAACCCCATTGAAAAGATTTTACTCCATAGGATAGGAAGGGCATATTATGACTATAAAGCCTTTTAGTGGGGCTATATGATAATTAATGAAAAGATTTTGTGTAAAACTAATAAAATAAAGAGAGAAATATTACAAGTTTCATAATAACGTCCACTAACGATAAAGTGGTTTTGATTTGACTTAGAAGTTCAACGTGTCACGTGCATGGAAACACCACTTTTCTTCCCACTTTATATTAATTCGCGTGGGCTCCGCTTACTGTTTTTCTGTGCTAGTATTTTTTTTTTCTTTTTTAATCTGAGCCATTGATTATAACTATATGCGGCGTGCAGCGAGATTATGATTGAACACTTTCACTTTCGACCTAGGATGCGTGACTTATACGCATTAAAAAAATACGCAAATGCTTGATAGTTCATTAAATTTATATAGTACTCTTTCTGTCCCACTCTAATTAATAAAATAACTAAATTAAAATAATCAATACAAACTAATATTTCCTCCGTTTTTTTTAGTTGTCCATTTAGCCAATTTTATTTGTCTACAAATAGTTGTTCATTTAGAAATCTCATGTGATATTAGCTACTTATCTTCCAAGTTTATCCATCCCTAATAAATGACTCTAAGTTTTAATTTAAAAGGTAATTATTAACTAATAGGTTTATATTAGTATTTTTCTTTATAAATTAAGACAAAAGAAGCACTATCTTGTTATGTGCAATATTGGCTAAATGGACAACTAAAAAAGAACGGAGGGAGTAAATGATATAAAGAGTTATTTGTATACCCTTTTATTAATAATAGAGCTAATTAATGCTATTAGTATATTAGTCAAATTTTCATTAAATATTCACCATTTTTCCATAAAATACATGATTTTAAATGAGGGTAAATATGAAAAATTAAAGGAAAAAATTATACTCCCTCCGGTCTATAATATTTGTCGCATTTGGCTTTGGCACAAGAACTAAGAAAATAATTAATATGTCTTAATTTGTAAACACTTTTACTAAGTTAACCCTACATTGAAATTTGTTTATATTTATGACTACCATTTTCATATATTTGTTGTATTATTTCAATAAATTAATGGGGGGCAAACATGGAAAAATAGCAATTAATACTCTTTTGATATTATAACATGACAAATATTATGGACTAAAAAAATTTCTCAAATGCGACAAATATTATGGACCGGAGGAAGTAGTTATGTTAATTTTGTCAATTAGAATAAGACACTAAAAATTCCATATTTTGTCAATTAGAGCGGGACGGAGGGAGTACATGATTATCATGTTGGCAAGAAAATCGATTTGATTCGAATTTAGCTAAAAAAAACATAATTTTCGAAAACGAGTTATATTTATAAATTTTAAAAGATTTGAATATAACTGACAAAAATCACAAAGATTTGGTATTTTTTTACGGTTTTATTTTTATTTAATATTAATATATTATGTCATAATTAATAAAAATAAAAATAATAAATAATTATCCGAATAATAAAGTACTGCCTATAGTTAAAAAACATAGAGTGTATTCTAATTTGGAATAAAGAGAATATTATCATTTAAATTGTTTTTATAGATGAGAGTCACCTAATTCTTTTTAGCATAAACGTTTAAATATTAATAACATTTATAAACTAATATCTTAGTATATGTTATTAATATTCTTAATTTTGAAATAATAGCTTAACATTATGCTAAACGTTTAGCATAAATTATAAACGTTTAGCATAAATCATAAACGTTTAGCATAAATCATAAACGTTATAACTCGGTTTATAATGATAAGAAAACCAGTTTGAGAATTCAATTTATGCTAAAAGTTATAAATTAATAGTTTATAATGTTATTAATGTTATTAATATTCTTAATTTTTGAAATAAAAATATTTGGAAAAAAACCTTAGCTGCTGCCGCGATATGCAGCGCCCTCATCATCCACCTTCAGCACAGACTGACGGTGCCTGAACAAACCACCATGAACGTCCAACACTCTCTTCCCCATCGGTAATTTACTTTGAGAATATTCTAGAGCATTGTCATCACTCAGACCTACAGAGAGCGTTTTTGAAATATAACATCAAAGGGAGAGTTACAATTGCACGCAAAAAAATGTTAAGAATATGAGATCTGTTTTCCTACACCTGAATAATTATGATCAGATTGGTGATTACCTTTATAGATTGAATAGGGTCAACATTGGATCCTATGTTCTGCGTGCTTTTTTATCCAGGTTTCCAAACCCTAACAACGTTTCCATGCAACGCAAGAATGTTATTCCTAGAACTACAACAGTAAAGCCACCTGTTATTCCATCAATTAGGGACTCAAGATCTTACTCTCAAGTTGTTAACCCAAAACAAATTGTCTTCAACTCCACCTTTGCAGATTGCTCCTTGACATCTGTTATCGTCACCATTAAACACCATCCGGATCTTCTTAACGCCAAGAGTTTCCTTCAAAACCGAGGGATTTTCTATGACTCATTATCTTTATTTAGAGGGAGTTATGTGCTCATTAACTTTTTCAATAAAGAAGATAAGGAACAGTTTGAGAAAAATTTTCCAACGCTTAGTGGTTTTTTCTCTAATATTATGTCTTGGGATGGGAATTTCACCTCTGGAAAACGTTTTGTCTGGATTATGATCATTGGAACACCAATCAAGGCTTGGTAGGAAAAGTTCTTTTTGCTGATAGGAGATAGCCTAGGGAATTCAATTTCCATATCACCTTTGATTTTTAGTAAGGAGAGATTGGATACGGGATCAGTACTCATTACTACAAGCAAGACTCTAATTGACTGTGATCTACATGTCATTGTGGATGGAATAGAAATTCTGATTCATGTGAGCGAAACAGATATACCTGTTCTTATGGATCTTACGGATGAAGCTAGCTCAGAATCTGAGAGTGAAGGAGATGGAGAGTCTTTTCAGATTAAGGATAGCTCAAAACAGAAGAAGCAGAATCATGTTTTTAAGGATTCATAAGACAACTCAATCAATTCGAAGGCCACATTCCCAGATCATGATTCTTTTTTCATTATAAAGCGCATAAAATCAAGGCAAACAAAATTAGCAAATCAGCAGAACACCAATCTTACACCAACAACTTTTTTATCTCGATCAAATATTGCAGCAGATCATGTCACCAACTTGGATTCCCGCTCCAACAGTTCAGTTCCTATAACAAACTTGGGGGAAACTTATCCCAACACTGCAGATCATTCTCATGGAAAAAGCAAGGAAAATAACAGCAAGTCTACTAATTCTCACAAGGCTCATATTAGCCCAGAAGCTAAGAAGACATGGGACATTGGAATGCAGTTAGGTCTGTTTTCTCCTGAAAATCAAGATGAGATTTTAAGGCTTTTGATACAATCCTTAGACAAGGAGGTCCTGAATCTGGTTTAACAAGTTATTTTTTCTCGAGGTTTTTAATCTTTTAATGATTAGTACATTCAATTGTGTTGCTTGGAATTTGCGAGGTGGTTTAACTTTTTCTAGAAAACAACGTATTATAAGATCTCTAGTGTCTAAGAATCGTATTTCTCTTATTGGTTTTGTTGAAATTAAGAAGGAAACTTTTGACGATTTTTCTGATAAGTCGTTTATGACCATCAAATGACTTTGATTTTTGTTTTTCTCCCTCGGTTGGTGCTTCAAGGGGTCTTTCCTGTATTTGGGATTCAAATACTATATCTCCTTTTCGTATCATTTGCCATTCTCGTTGGATTTGTTTAGATTTTGAGTTGTCGTATGTTCAATTCAAATTCGTGTTGGTTTATGGATACTCTTTGGTTGTTGATAGAACAAGACTATGGGTTGAATTAAAATAGGAATTGCTTACAGATAGAATTTGCTTTTTGATGGGGGATTTCAACGAGATTTTGAAGCCCGAAGATAGACTGGACCATTCCGGTTACACAGCAGGTATGCGTGAATTCCAGGATTTGGTTAATAGCTCGAATTTGCTGGAGGCTCAGTTACTAGGACGGCAGTATACTTGGATAACCAATACTTCAAAATCGAAAATAGATCAATGCTTCTTGTCAGCGTCAGTTTTTGCGTTATGGACAAATTTGATTTTGCTAGCTCTTCCGAGAAGCTACTCAGACCATATTCCTCTTTTATTTTGTTCGTCTCTTGTCGTAGATTGGGGACCAAAGCCTTTTAAGTCAATTAATGTGTGGTGGAACTATTCTTCTTTTCAACCTCTAGTTGGTGATTCATGAAACACAATTTCAGCTAAATATCCAGGGGGTAATCTTGTGATCAAATTAAGAGAGCTTCGCAATATTATTAAGTCATGGAATAAACATCCTTTTGGCAACCTGAATAAAAAGCTTGATATGGTTCAGTCAGAAATACAAAGTTTGGAAGAAGATATGGACAAGGGTTCGGCTTCAGCAGAAGATTTGGAGAAATGGGTTGTTCTTCATGAGGATTTTAATGTGGTTTTGATACAACTTGAATCTCTTTGGCATCAGAAGTATAGAATAAACTGGAATTTATATAGTGACGAGAACACAAAATTCTTTCATACGATAGCTTCGGTTCATTCTCGTAGTAACTTGATTACTAAAATCACTGTGAAAACCTAATCATACTGCTCTCCGAATGATATAAAACACAACATTTAGATTTTTTTCAAAAAAAATTATCGGCCGATCTCTCCCGTGACTTACTCAATTGATGAGTTACAAATCAACGCTCTCTATAATGACCAGTCTTATGGGCTGATTAGTGCTTTCTCTGAAGATGAAATATTTGCTACTCTCTCGGGGTGTGATGAAAATAAGGCTCCGAGTCCGGATGATTTTAACTACTACTTCTATAAGAGGGTTTGGAGCATTCTTAAGCAAGACTTTCTTGATTTATTTACGAGCTTTTACAACACATGTATCTTCCTTCCTGGTTTAAATACGACATTCATGGTTCTAATTCCTAAGTTGAAAGGAGCTTCTGACATCAAGGATTTTCGGCCTATTAGTCTGATCAATGGGGTTTTTAAACTTCTCTCCAAATTTTTGGCAAACAGGCTCTCTCCCATTCTTCCTTTAATTATTTCTGAAAACCAATTTGGTTTTATTAAAGGAAGAAGTATTCACGACTGCCACATGATTGCTTCAGAATTGATTCACTTAACAAATAAACGTGAGGATCAAATTTTTCTCATATAGCTAGATTTCAAAAAAGCTTTTGACTCCATATCTTGGGACTTTATTTTGAAAATATTAAGTAAAATGAACTTCAATGCGGTTTGGATCAAGTGGATTTCTTCATTTTTTGACTCATCACAATTGTCAGTTTCAATAAATGGCAGTCCTACAAAGAATTTTAATATGGGTAGAGGCGTCAGACAAGGTGATCCTCTCTCCCTAATGCTATCTGTCTTGGCAGCTGAACGCCTAAAAATAATTATTTCAAAAAGTATTCAACATGGGTTTGATTGATGGGATCCATTTAGATGGTTTTGCCGAAGCAATTTCTATCCTGCAATTTGTAGATAACACGTTGCTTTTTGCGTTGCTTTGAATTGATTTCGGGTTTGCAAATTAATTTTAGAAAATCGGCAATTATTGGTTTGAATGTGGATGACGCCTCTTTATTAGAAGCTTCAGAAATTCTTAGCTGCAGAATTGATTATCTTCCTATCATGTATTTGGGGTTACCTTTAGCCTTAAAATCGATTAGGGCAAGTCTTTGGGACCCGATTGTTAGCGATTTTTCTTCTCAGTTGGCGACTTGAAAAGGAAATACGCTTTCTCCTGCAGGTAGACTCATTTTAATCAAATCGGTTCTTAGTAGCCTTCCGATTTATTATCTTTGCTCTTTCTCTATTCCGCGGTCAGTCGTTACTACTCTTGAGCGCTATATGAGAAGATTTTTATAGAGTGGTTCTATTGATCATATGGGTTTTAGCAAAGTAGCTTGGTCGGATATTTGTCTTTCTATAGACAAAGGTGGTTTAAATAATACGCCAATTCGCATCAAGAATCAATCTTTACTTCTAAAATGGATATGGAAATTATGGTCAGGTAACAATTCCAACCTTTATACTCGGTTATTTCTAGTAGTTCGGGTATTTCTAGTAGTTCGGTTGTTTAGGTAATGGTGCTAACATTATTTTTTGGAAGGATAATTGGGTTGGTCAGCAGCCTTTATCTTTAAGCTTTCCAAGGCTTTATCACCTTGCTTCCATTCCAACAAGAACATTTCAGTTTTGCAAGCTTTTAATGTTGATTTGCGCATGTACAAATTTAACTGGAATCGAAGCCTTCGTATTGGTGATGAACACCAGCTTGCTAACCTTCATGATCAGCTCAGAATTCATTCGCCAAAGCCTCTTCAGCCTGACATTATTTGATGGAATAAAAAGAGCAGCTATACGCTGGCCACCTTCAGAGATTTACTGCAGCCGCAGACTTCAACAGCAACAAACTGTCGCACAGCAGCAGCAAACCGACGCACGACAGCAGATTTGGCTCGTTCAGCAGCAGCGTCTTTCTTCTGGAAATTTAAACTTCCGCCTCGAATTCAATTCTTCCTATGGTTGTTGATAAGAGATAGAATCTCTTCAAACTCAGTTCTTATTAGCAGAGGAATAATCATTCACGAGAATGGAGGCTGTTCTTATTGCAATCAAGAGGAGGACAATACTCATATTATTATCAAATGTCATTTTACTTGGCTTGTGTGGAGTAAGCTTCTTTATATGTGCAACATCATTTCAGTCTTACCTCCTTCATTATTACAGTTATTTCAGTTATGGGATTCCCTATCTCGTGGAAGATTTAGAATTCTATGGAGGACGATTTGGTTTTATTGCGTTTGGGAATTGTGGAAAGTTAGAAACAAAAGGGTGTTCAAGAACGAATTTTTTGAAATTGGTACTACATTTCGATTTGAAAGGTGGTGAAATTTTAAAAGGACAACAATCACGTTTTTGTTTATTCCGGAAATAATGTATATCGCAATTTACTTTTTCTTTTTATAAATTTGATTGAACTTTTTGGCCTTTAATAAGACTTTTGCTAATAACAGCTTTGTGATTGAGCTTTTATAAAACCCATCATTTATAAAAAAAAATATAATTTAAAACATATAAAAATACTTTTTTATTTTTATTGAATAAAATGATTATTAATAATAACTTAAAAATATAATAAAAATAAATAAATTAAAAAAAGATGAATTTGCTAATTTAACTTAATTTTTTAAATTAAAATAATAATTTTATCTATATTTTAATACATTTAAAATGTTAATTTTATATGTTTAATAAAATTGAAGTAGTATAATATAAATATGTATTTGCTTTAAAAAGTGATTAATTAATTGTTATTCTCTTCAAAATAATTTTTCCAGTGATATATTATTTAAATAAACTGGTATGAATAAATTTACTGATTTAATACTACTAAATAATTTCAACATTTTCTAAAAAAACAAAAATCAGTAGTATTGTATTTAAATGAACTAAAGTGCTGCAAACGCGCCAAAGGAGATAGCTGAATTTGCAAAAGAGCATGATTCGCGGGAAACCATCCTAAGTCGCACATGCTTATAGCCGTCCTTTTTCTCGATATCTGTCTTTTTAAGTGTTTCTAATAAATTCAAGGCTTAATTTCTTAAAAAAAACCCACCTTGCATTTTATTTTCGTTTATATCCTGACCTTGTAAAAACACCATTTGTACCCAATTTTGAGTTTTTATGTTTCATCTCTACCCAAAAGTATTAAATTGTACTCTTTTCATTTAAAAAAAAGTTTAAAACAATCCTTCATTTTTAACTTATATACTAATTAGATATTAATCTTATTAATAGTACAAAAATACCATTTTCTTCAAAAAATTAAATATAATAATAATTTTTTTAATTTTTTTAAAAAATATTTCCGATAAAAAAATTAAAAATAATAATATTTTTTTTATTATTTTATAAAATTAAAAAAATTATTTAATTATTTGGACGTATTTGATTATTTTTTAAGTTTAAGGATTTATTTAACTCTTTTCCAAATGAAAAGAGTACAATTTAATGCTTTTAGGTAGGGATGAAACATAAAAACTCAAAATTGGGTACAAATGGTGTTTTTACAAGATCATGATATAAACGAAGAAAAAGTGCAAGGTGGGGGTTTTTTTAAGGAATTAAGCCTAAATTCAATAACAAATTCAAGTCAATAAATTAAAAAAAAATTATTATACAAATTAAAGTAAATAATACTGATTTTTAATGTTATAAAAATTAAAAAACATTACTTAGTATTTTAAATACTATTGATAGAATAACATTCCTTCCATCCTATAAAGAGAGAAAAAAATAGCGATTTTGTAAGAATTAAAAAATCTATTAATTGTGGTTGACATATTTAAATATTTTTATAATATTTTTTATGTTATTTTTAAAAGTGAAGTATCATAAAGCTACTATATTTAATGCTCATATAATAAAATTATGAAAATATTTTTGATAATTTTATTATATTATCAATAAATACAGTAATTTTGTTATTTTTATGGAACAAACAATACTAACTTTTTCTATTTTTATGGGGCGTATGGAGTATTTTTTTAATAATAATTTTATCTTAAATTTCTGATTAAGTTTTATATGTGTATAAATTTATAATAAAAAATCACATTTTATAGATTGATTCAAGCTGAAATCAACTTGAACACCTGCGACGTCGATATATATTTGGGATATGTTTTCAAGAAAAAAATTATTCAGATCTGATTTATTAATGTAAATATTTTTATCATTTAATGGAGGTGGGATTCTTATAAGAGGAGTTCGTGGAAGATTCAATTTAAACAAAAAGTAGTTTTAGAATATGTTTGTTTAGTCTTTCTTATAATAAAAATGGTGCCAACAAATTTAACAAAAATCATCTTTTTCACAAAAAAAATTTAGTAATGTGTTCACTAATAAAATAAATCATACAAATAGAAATGATGGAGTCTGCCTTCTGAACCGGTGAGTGAACCTGCAAAACAGGGTAGAAGCTAACCGGACGGTGGTTGTCCGATTAACTCTCCGATGCTAAAGTCAGTCTAGAGCTTTGAGCAGCGTTTTGAGTATATGAATGTAATTGTGATTCTAGGCATACCTCGTGCTCCTTTTATAGTAGTCGAATATACCTAGTAGAGTTGTATTAGGCAGGTGAATCCTACTTTGTAGGGATTCGGCAGTATCGTAGAGATTCTCCTAATTTGTCGGGATCTACCTTAATCTGATAAGAATCCTATTTAGGAACGTCTTCCTAAATAGTCGTATCTTCCTAAAGTAGAGCTTATCCTTCCATATGTAGTGTTTGTGTCCGAATAGGACAATATTTCCATATTTAGTCGTTTATCCGAATCCCGGACCTGACGCGCTCCCGGCGGATCATGTGGGATTCGGTCTTTATTAGTGTGTTACCGAATCTTAAAGATTCGGCATCTCCTTCATATCTTTCGGTCTTCAGGGGGAGTCCGGCGTCGCCTGAGAGTGGATCTCCTGCAACTCGGCTCCATTATACTTACAGTAGGATTCGGTATCCATCATTAGCCCCCCCGCAAGTGAGCTGAAGTAGCTTGGCATTTATGCCTTAGTGGATTTTAGCTCTTTTGGAGCTGAGTTCTTTTATACGGGCGAGTCGTTTTGTATTCCGGGCGAGTCGTTTCATATGTTTGTGGGCGACGTTTCATCTTTAATAAGATTCTGCGTTGCCACGTGTTGTCCATCAGTAGAGGGTTATGACTGGATGAAGGACAAGTGTCTTCGTGCGCTATTAGTTGGTCCTTATTTGTAATTATGGGATCTCGTCTTTTCAGTTTCTTTGGTTCAGGCTATATAATTGTTCATTTTCTTTAATTTTCTTTCTTCTTCAACCTTTGCTTTCTCTGCAACTACTAAACTTTCGATTTCTTCAAGCTTTCTGTGGGTTTTCTTCTTCTGCTGTCAAGATTCCTCGTTTTCAAGTTGCTCCTTATCTTTCTTTTGATCCTGCGTATTTGCTTGCGAGGTATTTTACCTTTTCCCTAATTTAATTTCTTGGTAGTTTTTCAGTTTTGATTTTATTCCTTCTGTTCTTCTTGTTCTTCATTTTGTTCTTCGTCTTTTCCTTTCTTTTGATCTTTAGAGTTTTAATTTCATCATCATTCCGTGTTTCCCCCCCATTTAGAAAATTTTAAAATGTCAGAAGTAACTGAGGGGGCGAAGGGTGCTCGTGACGAGCTAGAATATACCCGGAGCTCCTTGTCAAGAGAGCAGATACTCGGTTATGCCGAGGAATTTAGCTTTCCCGAGTCGTATGTTATTCTTAGACCGGCAAAATTGTATCGGGCGAATCATAGCACCGATTCGCCTTCCAAGATAGTAATTTTTCACGAACAGCTTTTAGCGGGTCTTAGGTTTCCCTTGGAGTCTTTAATCGTAGAGGTCTGTCATAATTTAGGTGTTCCTTTGGGTCAACTGCATCCGAACGCGATTCCCCTTCTTTGTTCTTTTATGGAATCGTGTAGGGTTCGGATGCAGGAGCCTTCGCTTGCTCTTTTTAATTATTTTTATGTTTTTTCCCGCCGAAAGGGTGAGGAATTTATTTTTGCTGGTGGTCGACCGAACCGATCTCTTTTTAGTCTTCCTTCTTCTTTGAAGGGTTGGACCCCTAAGTTTTTCTTGGTTCAGCATCCTTCTTTCTCCTCTTTCTCGCGGAGTTTTACTTCTAGTAAGGTTTTGCTTACTAATGTACCTGATCTGGCTGATGGGGAGAAGGACTTCGCCCTGTCTTTGCTGTCGGATTGTCGTTTTGATAAGCCCAAGTACAGCGTTCTTTTAGAACAATATTTGAGTCGCCGTGAAATACTTTTGGCGGGTCTTCCTTTAGAAGGTATTTTTTCTAATCTTTTGTTGTTATGTTTTTGTTTTGTAGGATGTCGACTTCTCTTGAACATTTGCTTGACAATTTTCATGTCGATATGACTGTAGATATGGGCGAGGTCACTAGTGGCGTTCCTAATCCGTCTCCGATCGCCGTACCGAATCTGACTCCTGATTCGGTGGATCTTGGTCCTGCTTCCGGCGATCAAGTTCCTGCTGCGACTTCTGAGTCGCCTTTGCTTCCTTCGAAGGAATCAACTCCTTCTCTGAAGGGGTTGCCTACCGCCGGCCAGAAGCGTCTTGCTGAGGACCAGGCTGGAGCTTCTGCCAAGCGTCCCAAGAAAAAGAAATCTGCTGGGGTGTCTATCGAGGAGGCACCTCGGTTTGCAGCTTGGGCGGACGCACAAGATCCGCCTCGACTTTCAAACGTCGTCATTCTTCATGCTTGCATGGAGAATATTATGATAAAAGAGGACATTGAGTCCATTGATCGCGAACATGGCGATAGTTTGGCTGAGTTCGCCTGTCTCGGCGGTTTTTCGGTATGCTTTTTTTCTTTTGTTTTATATTATGATTTGCTTCTCCTTTTTTCTTATTTGTTGCTTTCTTTCTCAGGTGGTCCAGTCCATCGCTGTTTTGGAGCGCCGCCGAAGGGATGCGGTGGATCAACTGAAGAAGCTTCAGAAGGATTCCGAATCCTGGCTCTCCGAAAGACAGAAGATGGAGGAGGAGGCTGGCGAGGCGACTGGTCTGATCCAGCAGCTGAGGTCTTCCGTATCTGCCAAGACTCGGGAGATTTCCGCTTTAGAGGCTCGGGTTCGAACTTTGTCCGAGGAAGTCGAGTCTCTACAGTCTTCTTCAGGCGCTCTCACTAAGGAGAGGGATGATCTGAAGAAAGAAGAGGGGCGTCTCCGCCGGCGATTGGGTGACTCTGGGAGCTTTTATTCCCAAGTCATGACTCAATACCGGTTGGCGATCGGGGCAAAGCTGCGGGAGCAGAATCCTGGCGTCGATCTTTCTGGAGTCAATCAGTTGGATCCTGCTTCTTTGGCGAAGGAGGTGAAGGCGAAGCTTGATAAGCAGAAGCAAGATGCTCTGAAGAAGGCTTAGTTTTTATTTTCTTCTTTTTGTATTTTTGCTTTTTTGTATTTTTTGCTTTTGCCTTATTTTTGTATTGGATCGTAGGCGGATCCTTTGTAATTTTGCTTCTGTGAATATAATGATCTTTTGACCATTGCTTTTCTTTAGTTGTAGAGTTAATCTAAACTCGTTTCTTATTTTGAGAAGTTAGTCTAAACTTCTGCTGGTGTAATTTATTTGTAGGTCCGAACAGATCCTTTTATTTATTTGACTCGGACGAGTCTAAATTATTTTTTAACTAAGATTCAAACGACTCTTGTTAAATTGTATGTATTAGGTCTCGAGCGAGCCTATAAGATTTGCTTCGCCAAATCGCCTTTTATTTCAAAAATAGAAATAAGTACATGCCATGAATTAATCTATTGATAATACTTTCTCAGGTGTTCTACATTCCAATATCTGGGTACCATGGACCCAGTTATTGTCTTTAGTCTATATGCGCCTTTGCCAGTAGCTTCTTCTATGATGAAGGGGCCTTCCCAATTAGCTTGCATTTTCTTTACTCCTGCGTTTCCTCTGCCAACTTCCGCGTTTCGTAAGACCAGATCGCCTCTTTGAAATTCTCTAAAATTCATTCTTTTGTTATGGTATCTTGCAGATTGCTTCTTGTATGTAGCGGCTCGGGCTGCCGCTTCATCCCTTCTCTCCTCTAGTAGGTCTAGACATAGCCTTGTTCTAGCCTCATTAGTTTCTTCTTCTAGGTAGTTTACTCTGATACTGGGTATACCAATTTCTACTGGGATTACTGCTTCAGTGCCGTAGGCGAGCCTGAAAGGTGTTTCGCCAGTTCCTTTTCTAGGAGTTGTTCTGTATGCCCATAGAACGCTGTATAATTCTTCTGCCCAGTTCTCCTTATACTGAGAAAGTCTCTTTTTTATTCCTTGTGCTATGGTTCGGTTGGTGACTTCTGTCATTCCGTTTGTCTGAGGGTGCGCCACCGAAGTAAATTTCAAATTGATCATTAGTCCTTTGCAAAATGCCTTGAACCGCTTGCAATTGAATTGTTTGCCGTTGTCTGCTATTACAGTGTGGGGTATGCCGAATCGGCATATTACTTCGTTCTTGAAGAATTCCTCTACTTTGGCTGCGGTGATGGTTGCGACAGGCGCTACCTCTACCCATTTTGTGAAGTGCTCTATTGCGACGATTAGGAATTTCACTTGATGTTTTCCCGTTTCGAACGGTCCAACTATGTCAATCCCCCAAGTGGCGAACGGCCATGGGCTTTCCATTGATCCTTGAGGCACTGCTGGTACACGACTGATGTTGTCGTGTCTTTGGCATTTATCACATTTCTTGACTAATGCTTTCGCGTCTTCTTTGATGGTCGGCCAGTAGTATCCCTGGAGTATTGTTTTTCTTGCTATGGTGACTGCTCCTTCGTGCGCGCCGCATATTCCTTCGTGGATTTCCTTTAAGATGGATTCTCCTGTCTGAGGCGAGACGCACCTAAACCATGGATGAGTTAATGAGGTTCGGTAAAGAACTCCGTTGTAAAAAGAGTAGTTGGCAGATTTTCTGATGGTGCGAATGGCTTCGACTTTGTCTGTTGGTAACTCGCCGCGGTCTAGATATTTGATCAATGGAGTCATCCAGGAGTCGGCCTCCTCGATTGCCATGACTTCTGTTTTTCTGGTGCTTGGCGATTCGAGAATTTCCTTTAACTGCATTTTAGCGAATAGATCTCCGAGTTCTGATGCTGATTTGGCGATGGCGTCGGCTTCGGTGTTTTCCTCTCTTGGGATTTGAATGATTTCCCATTGTCCTCCTTGTGCTTCCAGCTGTTGGAGCTGTGTTTTGACTTGACTCAGGTATTCGATCATCCCTGTTTCTTTGGCTTGATATTCTCCCTTGACCTGATTTACCACCAGCTGGGAGTCGCTATAGATTTTTAGGATTTCCGTTCTTATTTCTAATGCGAGGCCGAGGCCTGCGATTAGGGCTTCATACTCAGCTACATTGTTGCTGGCGGCGAATTGGATGTTTACTCCATATTCGATTCTGATTTTTTCGGGTCCTTTGAGGATGGCTCCTGCTCCAGCTCCTTTTTCATTCGACGCTCCGTCTACATGGAGTTCCCATACCAAGGCTGGTTTGGGTTGGCCAGTCTCGGTTGGAGTTATTTCTGCTACGAAGTCCGCCAAAGCTTGTGCTTTTAGAGTCGGACGAGGTTCGTATCTTATGTCGTGTTCGCTGAGTTGGATGGACCAGTGAACTAATCTTCCGGAAGTTTCTGGTCGTTGGATCGCCTTTCGCAATGGTTGATTTGTTCTTACCACAACGTTGTGACTTTGGAAGTAGTATCTCAGCTTTTTAGCTGTGGTTAATACGGCCAGTGCCATTTTTTCGATCTCGGGGTATCGTGTCTCCGCGCCCTTCAGGACTCGACTAATGTAGTAGATTGGCTTCATCTCGTTATCTTCTTCCCTCACCAGCACTGTCCCGATGGTATCGTGCGTGGTGCTGATGTATAGGTATAGTGTCTCCCCTTTCAGCGGTCTGCTTAGCAATGGAGGGGTGACGAGGAACTTTTTTATTTCTTCAAAAGCGTTCTCGCAGTCTTCATTCCATTCAAATTTTTGTGTTCCTTTGAGGGCTTTGAAGAAAGGCAAGCATCTTTTTGCTGAGCAAGACATGAATCTACCGAGTGCCGTGATTCGCCCGTTGAGTTTTTGAACTTCATTTATGCTTCTTGGTGCCTTCATGTCCATAATTGCTTTGATCTTCTCGGTGTTCGCCTCTATTCCTCTTTGAGATATCATAAATCCCAGGAATTTCCCGCCTTGTACGCCGAACGTGCATTTGTCAGGGTTCAGCTTCATTCCAAACTTATTCAGTATGTTGAATGTTTCTTCAAGATCTTTTGCATGGGTTTCTTCCTTCTCGCTTTTGATGATTAGGTCGTCTACATACACCTGGACTCGTTTTCCTATCTCGTCTTTGAACATGAAATTCATAAGTCTTTGGTATGTTGCTCCAGCATTTTTCAAGCCGAAAGGCATTGCCGTGTAGCAGTAAGTTCCTCCCTCCGTGATGAATGAAGTTTTTTCCTGGTATTGCTCCTTCATCTGAATTTGGTGGTAGCCTTGAGCTGCGTCGGCTAGGCTATACATCACGTGTCCAGCAGTAGAGTCCACGAGTTGATCGATATCTGGGAGAGGGTAGCTATCTTTAGGACACGCTTTGTTTAGATCGGTGTAATCCACACACATTCTATTTTTTCCGTTGGCTTTCTTTACGATAACTACGTTAGCTACCCATTCGGGGTAGTGGACTTCTCGTATGAATCCTGCTTTCTCCAGTTTTTCTACTTCTTCAGCGATTATCTTCTGTTTTTCTTCCGAGAACTTCCTTTTCTTTTGCTTCACTGGGTTCGCCGCTTCTGCTACATTTAGATCATGAGTAATGACTTGGGGGTCTATTCCGACAATTTCTGATGCGTTAGCAGCGAAGGTTTTGACGTTGTTTTTCAGCATGGCCGTGATTTCGCTTTCGATCTTTGGGTTCATGTTTGCGCCGAGATTTACTCTTTTCTCCTTGTCGAGTTGGAGTTTCTTTGTTTCGCCTTCGGGTGCTGTTTCTTTTTCTTCGATGTCGTGATTAAGGATTTCTTCTATTGCCATTGCTTCGCCTGATTCTTTTATTGCTTGTTCGTAGCACTTTTTCGCCTCGGCTCGGTTTCCTTGTATCGTGATAATTCCTTGTTTCGTCGGTATCTTCATGGTTAGTGCCTTTACGCTTGTCACGGCGGCTGAGTCGTGGAGGAAAGGTCTCCCCAGTATCGCGTTGTATGGCAGGTCGATTTCTACGACGCTAAACCGTGTAGGTAATTCCTCGCTTTTCCTTGTCTTTCCTAGCTTGACGTCGAGTGTAATTGTTCCGTTGGGCTTAATTGGCAAGCCCCCAAATCCTACCACAGGCGTGGCATTTCTTTTTAGTTCCGCTAGGTCTCCTCTCAGGCTTTCGTAGGCCTTTTTTGTTATTAGGTTTATTGCGCTTCCTTCATCGATCAGGATTCTCTCAACGTTCCAGTGTTCGATGATCATGGCCACTACCAGAGCTTCGTTGTGCTCTTCAGCTATTCTCCCGAAGTCCTCCCCGTCAAAAGTTACTGGAGGAGGAGTTGAGAGTTCTGTTGCTTTTCGTTTTCTCTGTGACGTTTGATCCTTCAGGTTTACTCTTTCAGAAGTCATCTTCTTCAATGAGATTTGTTTTTGAGTTCAGAAAAGCTCCTTCTTTTGAAGTTTAGTTAAGCTTTTCCCACAGACGGCGCCAATTGATGGAGTCTGCCTTCTGAACCGGTGAGTGAACCTGCAAAACAGGGTAGAAGCTAACCGGACGGTGGTTGTCCGATTAACTCTCCGATGCTAAAGTCAGTCTAGAGCTTTGAGCAGCGTTTTGAGTATATGAATGTAATTGTGATTCTAGGCATACCTCGTGCTCCTTTTATAGTAGTCGAATATACCTAGTAGAGTTGTATTAGGCAGGTGAATCCTACTTTGTAGGGATTCGGCAGTATCGTAGAGATTCTCCTGATTTGTCGGGATCTACCTTAATCTGATAAGAATCCTATTTAGGAACGTCTTCCTAAATAGTCTTATCTTCCTAAAGTAGAGCTTATCCTTCCATATGTAGTGTTTGTGTCCGAATAGGACAATATTTCCATATTTAGTCGTTTACCCGAATCCCGGACCTGACGCGCTCCCGGCGGATCATGTGGGATTCGGTCTTTATTAGTGTGTTACCGAATCTTAGAGATTCGGCATCTCCTTCATATCTTTCGGTCTTCAGGGGGAGTCCGGCGTCGCCTGAGAGTGGATCTCCTGCAACTCGGCTCCATTATACTTACAGTAGGATTCGGTATCCATCAAGAAACAACAATCTAAAATCAATATTCAACTAATTTAGTAGGTTTCACAATCCAAATACTCTTATAATGCAAACTAGAAATTTGATATGTTGGTCTACCATACAAACTAATTTTGAAATCCAATCATCAGGTAGTTGTTATAGGTAAATAATACATACTCCATCAGTTCAATTTATAAAATCACATTTATTTTTATATATAAATTAAAAAAATATTTATTATAATTTTTTTATATTTTATTCCTATTAATAATATTAAAATTTTCAATAGAGTTCTTTTTAAATGACTAAAAAAAAGGCACAAAGAGAAGTTCAATGGAAAAATATTTTAAAATTAAAAAAGAAAAATTGGTAATTTTAAAATGGAATATGATACTTATTAAGTGCGACATAGGAGTATAAGATTAGACAAAAATTCTAATTATTTTAATATAGTTTGATGGGTATTAGTAGAAAGACTTTCCATGGACCACTTATATTTTTCTTTAAATAAAAATCATAATATTCTTTTATAAAAAATACATCGCAAAATCATATTAGATATGTCAAAAAGACATCTCTCTCTCTATATATTTTTTACAGAAGCTTACAAAATAAAAAAATTAGGTAAATAGCGAAAAACTTTAGATACAAAATGAAAATAGAGCGTTGAAAAATGAAATTTACTTTTTTTAAAAATGCAGTTTTAAAATTTATGACCGCTTTTACATTATTTTAATGGTTTTTTTCTTTTTGCACTCTTCAAATTATAGAGGAACCTTCGGCATTGCATTTGAAAAAATGTTACTTTTTTAAAATAAACTTATTTTTAGTTTTAAAATTGAGTGTTCAATGAAAATAGAAATATAGGTGTTCTCAAGATTATATTTAAAAATATTTTAAATATTTTTAAATCAAACGATTCTCTTTCTAAATTGGTTTACTATTTTTTTGTTCGTTTGAAACAAAAGTGAACTGATGTGTTTTCTAATTAAATCAAATTTTATATTATTTTTTATAATTTTATTGAATTAAACTAATTTTTTTAATTCACCTCAATAATTTAGTTTGATTCAATTTTTGCACATTCTGTAAATGATATCTAAATAAAATAATGTGCTTCAAAAAGAAATGCTAATTTAATGGGCTTGGACTAATTCAAATAGAATAGCTAATCACTTTTATTGTCTGGGACAGTACCACTATTGGCCATACACCACGAAGCAAGTTTAATAGATGTTGCAACATATACAAAGAATAAAAAAATTAGGATAAATATTCCAGTTTTAAAAATAATTTAATTTTTTATTTTAATAAAAAAATAAAAAAAATATCTCACTATTTTAATATTTTTGTTTTTTTACTCTAAAGTAAGTTCTAAAAACTGGACCAGCCGGTCAAACCAGTCGAATCGAGATCCGGCCGGTAATCCGGTCGAAAACAGCAAAATACCGGATCTTTTAATTGAATTTGATTGAATCGGTTTGAACCGGATCAAATCAGTAAAAAACTGTTGTTGAACTGGTGAACCGGAGGTTGCACCGATAGAATAAGCGGTAAATCCAAATTTTTATATTTTTTTCATAATTGTTAAAACGGTTGAACCGATTCAATCGGAAACCAGTGGCCTCACCGGTTCAGCCACCGGTCTGATTTTTAAAACACTGTTCTAAAGCATGTTTATATCATAATTATATCTATTTGTTTTATTAATTATTTACTCTAAGTATATTTTTTACTCTTATGGTGTGATAACTATCATTTTTTCTTATCTCTTTCTCTCTTTTTCTTCTTCTTCTTTTTCTTCGTCAATTTTTTTCTTCTTTTCTTTTCCACTTTTTCTTCTCTGTTCCTTCATCGCTCCGCCGTCATTCCTTCATCGCTCCACCATCATTCCACTGTTCTTTCATATTTTATTTTAGCGACCTTTTTTTTAATTCATGGTAATTATTTCCATTTTTTTAACATTCAGATCTAAATAAATTACTCTTAAATATTTTTTCAATTTCAGATCTAAAATTACACCTAAAAATAATTTTTTGCAAAAAAAAAAACAGCATCTGATTATCATATGAGTATCACTGCATTATCATATCACTGCAGAGAAAAATATTTTTTTTTTCTTAAAAAGTAGCGTTTGATTATCATATAAATATCACAGTATTATCATATCGGTATCCTAACATATACGATTATGATAAAGTTGTGATAATAGATTGATATGATATGACATGATATTAATAACTGTATGATAATATTATGATAATAGTATGATAATATGATACCGATATGAAAAAAAAAATTATAGAAAAATCGCGATAACAAGATGATAACGTAGGTATCACTACATTACATGTCGTTATCATAACACTATAGTATGATAATGCCATGATAAATAGATGATAATGGAGTATGATAAGGTTATGATAATCGTCAGATAACGTACGTAAAAAAAAAGCTTCATGATAACAGTATGATAATATTATGATAATTAGATGATAATGGAGTAAAATTATATAAGAAACATAATATATTATAATAAGATTTAAATTTAATAAATCATGTAATTATTAATGCAATGGTCACGACCCAAAATTTATGAGTCGCAACCGGCGTTAGGGAATGGGAGTGCTAGCTCCAAAACCCGTAGCAAGCCTGAAAATACATACTAATTTTTTCGCAAATCAAATTATATCACGTATATCATAATAATATCAAAATATACACGACCCCTGTTTGAAATACACATCAGAGTTAAAGCGGTTCACAAATAGAGTCTGATTATTCTAAACTACTGCGGACTTGCTAGAATGAGAACCTAGTCTCATGACTCGTACTACTTGTGAGAATTAAAGACGTCGGAAGCTTCGTTCTCCACATCGTACCTAACTCAACCTGTAAAAATTGGAGTAACAACGGGGTCAGTATAAAACTGAGTGAATACATTTAATTACAAGCAATATTACATAAAGAGTGAACGTTTGAAAACAACTTTATGTAGAAAATATTCTTTTTGGATCATACTTCATACGATCTTACTTCGTATATTCACTCATACCTTTATAGGTCATGTACGTGTCATAAACTAAGCGTTTATGTTATAGACGTACTTGATATCCTTGCCTCATTCTTATGTCTCATGTACGTTTATACTACGTACATACTTGACATATTTTGTTTACTGTTATAATTTTGATTGTCTTTATTCTTCTCATCAAGTTTCTCTATCTTCATCTTTCTGACATCGATAGCAAAGCCAATCGATGTGTTATGCATATCTGACATCGATAGCAAAGCCAACCGATGTGTTTTTAATCACCTGACATCGATAGCCATGCCAACCGATGTGTCTTATATCATATCTTAATTATTACTTTTATCTCACATTGATTCTTAATATATTATGCTTGATTTTATCTTCATATGAGTCCCGAGGACTATTATCGAGAATGGGTAAGATACAGGTCTCGGGATACCTCTACCGAGATCAACCTTGTATCTCAGTTTTTATATTTGGTTGTACCATCGTACCATTCTCGTTTTACGTTTATTATTTAATTCTATATTTTCCGTTCTGTTGTATTGATCCTTTATAGACCATGACATGCACATTACAATCTACAATCATACATCTATAACACACGCACGTATGGGTATTCGTTATAATTAAAAGTACGTACGGAAACATACTATGTTTCTTTATAAGCATATGAATAATAGTACATATAGGAATGTACTATACTTTTCTCGTGCATATTTGATTCGATTTATATTGCTTAACCCTTTCCCAGTATTTTAAGCATATATATATTCTTTTCATCTGTTTATGTTATTCTTAAATTAACACTGTACGGAAAGTAATCGTTTTTAAAGCATACATACATATACTTTTTCAAACATATTATTAAACATATAAGTATTCATATAGTCGTCCGTATATGAAAATACGCGACTTTATGAATATTAACGAGTAACTAAAATGTACTCACAGAAAACGCTTATCCAAAAACACTTCAGGGCTTAGAACCGTCAAGCTTCCCGACCTCTTTGTCCAGCTGCCTCTTGCCTCGCCGGGTCTAAAACAATTTCAAAACATTCGACCCTTATCAGAATCCTATTATAGGATTGATTCCAAATCTTATTATAGGATTGATTCCAAATTCAAGACACGAGACGCTACACTCTTTAACCGTCGTGCTTCTCATATATTTATCCCGATAAACGGTATCTAACTCGTTTACGTATCGAATATCATTTCTAAGTCATCTCACGTTTAACCTCATTAGGCTAGCGATTCAATCAATCGATAATCGATCGATTTCAATCTCGGTATGCGAATACGAAATGGATATTAAAACAACACGATCGGGAATGCAAGGATCCGGGTGCACGTTCGTGCCTTGATGGTGCACGTTCGTGCACCTCGCGTGCACAATCCCCCAGAATCGTTTTTCGGGGTATTCCGACGTGCTTAGACATAAAAACGCTCCCAACGCGTCCAAAACGCTTAATCTAAACTCAAAACATCCAAATACGATTCTAAAACCGATTAAACGATAAAATCGTTTCGTGGCCTAAAACTTTAACTCGATATATAATAAAATTCATCCATCCAAACGATAAAACATCAAGCTTACCGTGATTCGCCGTCGAAATACGATCGTTTCGAGCTATAGAACGTCGAAAACGGACGAGAAACGGAGATCGAGCGACAGAACCGTAATGATCGCCGAAGGAAATAAAGAAAGAGATGAAGGTTTGGTTCTGTTTCTGGACCCTTCACTCTGAAGGTCATATATATATATATATATATATATATATATATATATATATATATATATATATATATATATATATATATATATATATATATATATATTGGTCAATTAACTACTTTGGTCCTTCATTTCTTTAACTTAAACCATTTCTCTTTTATACTTATCCTTTTAGCCAAATAGTCAATTTCTCATTTTAACTCAATTACTTACGTATTATTTATATCCAAATAAATAATACTAACCCAAAATTATCATATTCCGTGAATAATCTTTTAATTATTATTCTCGAGGCTTAATTGGCTAATTTGCACTTTGGTCCTTAAATTTCTCAAAATTTGCAATTTAGCCCAAAACGTATCCGCGTCCAAATTTTAAAAGGTCTCCGATTGGCTCGAGACTTTTACCACAGGTAGTATAAAACATTTCGCGACTTTGGCAAAATATTATTCATTACGGGATTTATATTTTATTTTATATTACTTCCCGAAGTTATTTCCTTAAATCCCGCTAATTAACTTAATAAAATTATTCCAATTTTCCGATATAATTAAATTAAATTCTTCTTAACTTAATTTATCGGAATTCCCGACACGTGGCACGACTTAATTATTTGGGGTATTATAGCAATATAATAAAATACTGATAATTTCATGCTAAGGTGAAGTTGTGATAATTATATGATAAAGTAATATAGTGATAATCATATGATAATGTGATACGATGATTTTATCTTATATTATCCAGCAGTATCATCACATTATCATATAATAATTTGCTACAAACGATACTGATAATAACATGATAAAGTTATGATAATGTAATGATAATATTATGATAATATAATTACTATATTATAAAAATATAAATGTAATTCAAAACAGATTTAATTTGATATTTTAGGCTATAAAATATCAAAATAAAGTACGTAAAATAAATATTTATAATAATATTATAATTATATTATAATAATACTTAAAACAAAATATTCAATTGTAATGTACTCTTCTAAAAAAAAGCAACATACACATAAATATTCATAAGCTGCACATAACAATTCGTAAGCTGCGCATTAATTGAGAGAGCGAAATAGAAGGGGATTACATGAGAGAAAGAGAGAGAATAGAGAACCACGTGTGAGAGAGAGGAGAACTCCACATAAGAGAGAGAGAGAGAGAGAGAGAGAGAGAGAGAGAGAGAGAGAGAGAGAGAGAGAGAGAGAGAGAGAGAGAGAGAGAGAGAGAGAGAGAGAGAGAGAGAGAGAGAGAGAGTAATGTTAAATATTTTGAAACGGAGACTACAAAACAAATTCTTGATGTATTTTTAATATATTTTTCAAAATATTATTTTCTTTTTTTAGGTAAATACCTAATAAGCCCTACAAAGAAAAGCATAGGTTTTTTAGAAACACCAACGAGCAAAATAATCTAAAAAATATTGGTTTACCAAATTTTATTGTAAAAATATGATTTAACTGTTAAAATTATGAACTTTATTTGCAAAAAAATTATTTACAAATTTTTTTTTAATTTAAATTTATTATCATTTTACTAAAAAAATAAATTTACTATTAACTTACATAAAAAAACAACTTTTTTTGTAATTGGTGAAATGTTGGTGAGAGGAATTGAATCCACGATGCCTAATGCTTATATGATTTGAGTTATAGCTCGTTGGTATTAAAAACAACTTTACTATTGATTATTTTTAATTATAAAAATTAAAATAAAATATTGCTTAATTGACTATTGTTTTACTATAATATTATAGAATATGTATTAAGTTAATTTTAGCTTGTTTACTTTTATTTTACTAAAATAAAAACAAATTTACAATTAGTTTACTATTACTTTTAGTTTACTAAAAAACAAATTTACAATAAACTTTCTATCAAAATTATAGTTAAAGCAAATTATCTTGCTTAATTTATTATAGTTTTGCTACTAATACTATTAAATGTACCAAATTAAATTTTCATTATAAATTTCACTCTTTCAAATTTAGTTTACCTGTTTACCACATGTTTATCATGTGAAAATAAATTAACAAAATATTAATTATGAATTAAAAAAATAACCATTACCTTAGGTTTACTATAGATTCACTTCGACATATTTAATTATTACAGGTTTACTATTGATTTACCACTTTTATAAATGTTTTTAAAATATGTAAATATGAATTAATGACTCGGTTATAACTTTTATCAAACATCTGATGCTCATTATCTTGTACGTCAAACATTCAAAGCATGAAAATACCAAAAACCATATTATCAACAATTAGAAGGAAACAGTAAGTAATTGACTTAGCACAAGAAATACCATACATGTATACGACTTAAGAAATAGGAGAAACAAGCACAACCGACTTTTTCGGCATCGTTTCGCCAGCATCGTCTCGTCTTAGTTGTGAATAAGAAATTATACAACTCAAAAAATAGGAGAAACAAACACCACCATACTATTGCAACAAACAACGATAAAACAAGGGTTAATTACATATAAAATCACCACCTTTACACGAATTCTCAAAAATAACACGACCTTTAAAACGTGTCAATTCAGGGCATCACCTTTCATTTATTTTCAAAAATAACATGAGTGCGTTTTTAGATAAAATTTTGCTGATTTGGACATCTAATGGGAGTGCCACGTGTCATGCCACGTCAGCAAAAAGGTCACTAAAAATGTGCTCATGTTGTTTTTGAAAAAAAATGAAAGGTAGTGCCCTGAATTGCCACATTTTAAAGGTCGTGTTATTTTTGCAATTTCGTGTAAAGGTGGTGATTTAATATGTAATTAACCCTAAAAAGGAATAAAGAATAAATAAATTTAGATACTGTTCAACTTGTACCAAATTTCAGCAAGGATGAGAGTCGTACCATAAATCTAAAAATATTTATAAATTTCAACGTGTCTGGCTTAATTTCCTCAAAGGCATATATTTATTTTGAAAAAATAAAAATAAAAAACACTTCATTCTTAATTTTATTTATAAAATCTATTCTAACCTTAAAACTTAATTTTGCTCTCCAATGCTTCATTCATTTCTCAAATTTTACAATTAAAAACAATTTTGCTATTTTATTAATTTTTAATTATTAGTGTTTTTTGTTTTTCTTTTCTTCCTCCTCTTTTTTTTCTTTTCTTCCTTCTCTTTTTTTACATTATTTCTTTATCTATCTCTTATTTTTTTTAATCATTTAATCATTTTTTTCCAAAAAAGTATTAATAATTTTTCTTGCAATTTCTCAAAAATTAAAAAATCGACCAATACATCATTTCTTCATAAGGATTTTAAATATTATTTTATAAATTTTTTTGAAAATATTTTCGTAACTATTTCATCAATTATTTTCAAAAACTGTTAGAAACTTTTATTCAGAACTGTTAGAATCTGTTTTTATAAAATGTTGGAAAATATTTTATTTTATATAAATTTTTTAAAGATTATTTTGGATCCCGCTCAATCCTATTTAATTATAAAAATTATGTCCAAAATTCATAAAATTTAACGATAACGTCTTAAAAATATTTCATGAAAAGTAACCCTCGAAATATTCAGTCAGGACTTATAAATTATTTTATTTTAATTTTCTAAATTTTTCTTATTCCCGGTCACATCCACTTATTAAAATTAAATCACCAAATTTAAATTTTTCAGATCCTATAATTACGATATATTTCTTGGGACACGTGGCAAAGAGCGACGATTAGAAATCACGGTGTATTACATAGAAGTTTGAAATCCGTCGCTAAATCAGTTTTTCCTCGCTAAAAGGTTAAAATTCATTGCTAAATCGGGTTTTTTCTTCTTCAGTAATTTGTTGTTTTCTAGTAGTGGTAATATTTCTATTGCTTACATCTACTCTTAATTAGTACCGGTGTGCACATAGTTCTATTGTCGCTCAATAGGCAGCTTGTTCCATTGGATCCATATCGGTATTAAAAACATATAAAATTTATAAAACATTATTCATATAAAACATTTCGTATATGAAAAATAAATAAATATACTTTACTTAATAATTAAAGTAGTAAATATGAACTTATATTAGTTACTTGATCTTGTTACCTTACTCTATTACCTCCGATTCAGAAACTCTGGTATTCGTTGGATCTATTCACCATTTATGTATTAACATACATAATTGATAACACTCTAGGATCCTAACTCTAGAGTTAACCTCTAAACTCAAACCAATTACCACGTAAAACAAACATCTCGTAAACTCATCTAGTTAACCGATTATCGGTTCAAGCTCCATTTTGAAAAATACTTTCATTTCAAAATTACTTTTCAATTCATCATTCAAAATCATTTTAAAATTCTTTCCACTTCGTCAGCAAAATTCTTAACCTCAAGACTCGGCGTTTAAAACTCATTTCTCGAAAACCAATTTTATTTCTCAAATACACTTTTCATAACTCATAAATCGTTGTCTGAGGCCATACGCTCTCTAGGCCCAATTATCTATATCTCTTTCATCATAAATAACTTTCAAAACACAATTTTTTTTATTCATTATTAAAAACGATACTCAATTTTACAGGACTCTAAATTGATAATACCAAGTTAACTCTAAGCTCTTTTAACCAAAAATTAATATTTTCAAACCATAATCACCAACATCAGCTCATACCTACAAATAAGCCAGCTCATACCTACAAATAGGCCAGCTCATAATTCCATTCAAATAACTAGATTAATTTCTCGAAGTCGACAGAACTTTGACGTTTTTGTAAAAACCATCGAACCACTCAGATTTTACGATTTCTCATCTTATCACTAAAACTTCAAATTGAAATCAATAACTCAAAAGTATCATCTTTCTTAACTCTACAAACTAGCCACACCAAATATACACTGCCGGAAAAACGCTGTTTAGCGACGGAAATTAGCGACGGATTGCCAATCCGTCGCAAAATCTCTGCTTACCGACGGACTTTACCGACAGCTAGCTAACCCGTCGCTAAGACTTGGCGGGACGGTTCCCGCCAAGTATTGCCGACAAATTTACCGACGGATTTATGCATCCGTCGGTAAATTTACCGACGGATGTCCATAGCCGTCGGTAAAGTTTAAATTTCCCTAGGCGGGAAGTTTTCCCCTTTGGGAAATGAGTATATTACCGACGGATATGGAAATCTGTCGGTAATTTTACCGACGGATTTTAGAATCCGTCGGTAAATTAAATGAAACGGTTCGTTTTGCAGAAATTACCGACGGATTGTGGTCCGTCAGTAAAAACTTTACCCTAAAACAGCAGCGAGCCTCCCTTCTTCTTCATTTTCTTCATTTTCCTTTCCCTCTCCTCCACCGCCGGTTTCTCTCCTCCACCGCTGCCTCCCTCTTCTTTTCCCTCTTCTTTTCTTTCCCTCTTCTTCTTTTCTTTCCCTCTCCTTTTCTTTCCTTCCCTCTTCTTTTTTTCCCTCCTCCACCGCTGCTGCTGCTCTGTTCGTTGTCGGTTCAGTCCGCCGGCCTTGCTTCCTCCTGTCGCCAGAAAGGTATGTATTTATTCTTTAAAGTTAGGGTTTAAAATGTAAAATTAGGGTAGTTTAAAATTAAAAAATTAGGGTTGATTTAGGGTTTTAATTAGTTTGTTTTTATTGATTTAGGTAGTTTCTCTCCGCCGGACCCGCTGCCTGCTGCCAGCCCCCCTTCGTCAGACCCGCTTCCGGCTGCCAGCCCCCCTTTGGCCTGCTTCCAGCCCCGTACAGCCCATCTAGGTTAGGTTTTTAATTTTTTTTAATTTGTTTAATTACTTAGTTAGATATTAAATTTGTTATTTTTAATGTTAGTTTATAATTAGATAAATTATACTTAATTAGTTTATGATTAGTTTAATTTGTAGATTATTAGGTTAGTTTATTGAAATTAGATTACGTTAGTTAATTATAATTACAAATAAGCGAAATTACTAATAAATATTTATTAATTATAGAATTGTAAATATTAAATGTGAAAGGAGGTATGATTAAGTAATTGATGGATACCGAATCCTATTCTACTTATAATGGAGCCGAGTCGCTGGAGATCTATTCTCAGACGACACCAGACTCCCGCCCAAAGGGCCGAATCCACCGGATCCGCCTTGACTGGAATACATCATTCGACATCATAAAGACCGAATCCCTGAGGACTCGGACAAAGCACGTCGACCCCGGGATTCGGATAAGATCTCCAAGATCTACACATATTCGGAGTATCTGTCCTATTTGGATACAAATTCCGACTTAGGAAGATAACCTCCAACTTAGGAAGACGAGACTGTTTAGGAATATCTTCCTAAATAGGACTCCTGTCAGAATAAGGAAGGACACTCCTAATCAGGGTCAAATCCTACTAAATAGGAATCACTTTCCTACTACAACTCTGCAAGGTATACATTCGACTACTATAAAAGGAGCTTGAGGTATGCCTAAACACACAACTTATAACAAATACAATTATTCTCTCTTAAGCCTAAACTGACTTAAGCATCGGAGAGCTAATCGGACAAACCGTCCGATTAGCCATCTACACTGTTTTGCAGGATTAATGCCGTCGAGATGCCGGAATCCATCAATTGGCGCCGTCTGTGGGAAAAGCTTTAAAACTTCAAACTCGAATGAGCTTTTCTGAACTCAAAAAAATTCTTATTGAAGGATGGCATCCGACGGGATTAACCAAAAAAATATATATAGATTTAATTAATCGAAAGAGCCAGAGATATAAGAATCATCGTCGATTAATTATAATTGATTGTCCAAAGGAAGCAAGTAACTATGTATTAATGTCAAGAAAAGACAGGTCGTATATTTAGGCCAGAGTTGAATAAAGAAACTCAAAGAAAATAAATTATATTGGACAAGAAAAGAGGAAGCAGGATATATTTTATTGATGGCCAAAAAAGAAAAGAGAAGACATGTGATTGATATATAATGACGATGGAAGCATGATAGTTGGACAAATTTCAAATCATTAAGCCATTAAGTGGGCCAAGCAGGTCATATTCAAACTATAAGCAGGTCAAAAAAGAAGGAAGTTGGCGAGGCAAGAAGATCACAACACGCCATTAAGGAATTTAGTCCTAATGGAAAATTTGAATGGCTAGTTAACCGAAGGGCATCAAATTAGATAATATCTCGCTAGAGATATATATATTTCGAGACACTGTGACCAAAAATTACAGAGAAACAGTTTTTGCTTAAATTTGGAGAATCTAGAAAGAATTCCAACAAACAACGCTACATTTCGGTGGAGGATGTTCTGGAATCATCAAGATCACATCCGAGATCGTCAAATCAAAAATACTATATCATCATCAACGGGAGCTAAATCACGATAAGTTTTCATATACTTTATCTTATATTAAATTAGATTCAATGCTTTTTATGTTCGTTGGAACAATACATGATGAATTTTTTCATACATACTTAAATTTCATAGGCTATATATTAAAATTTGGTTATTGATTTTGATTTCAAAATCAAAGAAAACTATATAATAAACTATTATTTTAGTTTAACTCACACTTTTGTATGATTTCAAAAATATTATGTCTTTAAACTGAAATTCAAAAAATATATTATAAAATATATATAAAAAAAAAGGAATAAGAAGCCAAATATGGCCTAAAGAAGGTATTGCGCCTAAAAAGGCTCGGTCAAAAAAAATATATTGCATGACTACAAAGGACTAATTAGCTAAGAAGGAAATAATCAAATGTAGCATATGGAATCATTAGTTTCCTTTATCAAGTAATAGATTTACTACTTGAATATACAATATCTTCATGAATAAGAAAACCGTTTAATAAAAAATTTATAATGTGAGAATGGATTATATCCTACATAATTTATATAAAATTGCTTGCTATCTTGAACACAACTCTATATGATAAATTTTTATTATATCATGAAGTCCATACAGACATAGAAGATAAAAAAAAAATATTGGAGAATATGAAAGAAGAGACGAGATGTCCTAAATACCAAAAAACTAGGCGAACAACGCCCAACAAAAAATAAAGAACGAAATGGATCGAGAGGCGAAAAGTGAAGCGGCCCAAGAGGCAGAAAGAGAGATGGTTCGAAAGACAAACCGAAGGCGAAACAAACATATAGATGAAGAGAAAGTTTTGATCAGGAGCAAAAACGGTTCAAAGACTGAAGGTCAAGATGTCCTAGAAAGCTGAAGGAAGAAATTGCCCTGAATGCGAAAATAAAACTTGAAGAAACGATCTAAAGACCAAAGGACAAGATGTCCCATGAAGCTAAAGGAAAAGAATAAATCAACAAAATAAAGTGAATACTACACGAAAATAATGAAGAAGGCATAACGCCCCTAGAAACAACGAGAAACAAGAAAAATGCAAGGAATGAAGAAAACAAAAAGATACCACCCGAAAAGGTGAAAACCAAAACGAAGTCATAATTGGACCAAATTCAAGAAGAGAAGAACGAAGGGAAAATGCTCCAACAAAAGCAAAAGACAGAAAATTAGAGCAAAAGTAAAAAGAGCCCCACAAAGCTAATCCAAAAAGAAAAATTAGAAAGACAAAGGCGAATCCTGTGAATTTGCACATCGGAGTAAACCCACATATGTAGCGGAAGAAGATAAGAAAAAATATAATCACGTTGCTAAAGAAAATCAAAACCGAAGAACTCGACCTGGACGACGTGAAACTGAAGTGCTCACCCCTATCAGCAAAAGGAAGAACGAAAACGGCCCAAGAGGCGAAAAACGAAGATATGATCTAAAAAACGGTCATAAATACCCTTTGAGATCGGTGTATTTGTGGGGGAGTTTGAAGGAAAAGATACAAATTCCACGAAGAATGCGATCAAGAAAAGAAAAAAAAAAAGACAAACAATTAGCGGAAGCAAATAACTCAGATCTAGTGATTGCAAAAACAAGAAAAATCCAGAAAAAGGAAATAAAGCGAGAGATGGTGGCAACAGAGCTCCTACAAGGAGTAAAAGAATATAGAAAGCATAACAAAAATCGGTGGCAAGAAAAGAAAAAATAAATATAAAGGCTGAAAGAAGAGAAGAAATAAGAAATCAAATGAATTTTACTCAGAACAATAATGAAGATGGAGAAAGAAATCAATAAAGAGAACACCACTTGAGATCATGAAGAACCAAGCGATGTAAAAATAAAGGAAAAGACCTCGGGCGAAACGAATGAATAAACCAAAAAGGCTCCGCCAAAGAAGAATAAGACAAGGCTTAACCAAGAAGAGACTCGCCTTAATAAGGCTCGGTCAAAAAGAATAAATAAAGAAGGCTCCGCCAAAGAAGAATAAGGCAAAGCTTAAACAAGAAGAGACTCGCCTTAATAAGGCTCGGTCAAAAACAATAAACAAAGAAGGCTCCGCCAAAGAAGAATAAACCAAAACTTAAACAAGAAGAGACTTGCCTTAATAAAGTTCGGTCAAAAAGAGTAAAAAAAAAAAAAAAAAAAACAACAAAAAAGAAAATAAAGCTTGACAAAGATGAATCATCCAAAGAAGACTCATCCAAAGGAGAACCCCAAGAGGGACAAAGAAGATAGATTCGTCTGAACCTTGAAGAAAGCTCCAAGAGGAAAAAAAGGATGAATAAGATAGAAGTCAAAAGGCCCATCATCAAGTATAGACTTTTGGTCATACCCGATGGTGTCAATCGCCCGTCGTCAAGTATAGGTCTTTTGTCATACCCGACGGTGCCAATCGCCCATTGTCAAGTATAGACGTTTGTCATACCCAATGGTGCGAACTATCTTTAATTCATACAACGCAGCAAAGCAGACAGGAATCAGAATAAATAAAGGCGAAACGCCGAAAAACCAGAGTATAGATTTACTCTAAAATAAAGGCGAAATGCCCGACAAACCAGAGTATAGATTTACTCTAAAATAAAGGCGAAATGCCCGAAAAACCAGAGTATAGATTTGCTCTAAAATAAAGGCGAAACGCCCAAAAACCAGAGTATAGATTTACTCTAAAAATAAAAGCAAAACGCCAAAAACAGAGTTTAGATTAACTCTAAAAGCGAAATATCAAAGATCAAAATCAACTCGAAGCAAAATAAAGCGAAAGGCGAATCAACTAAATAAAGCAAAATAAAGCGAAAGACGAAAATGCCAAGAAATATAGGAATGCGAAAGAAAGAAAAACGCCGAAAAATAAGAGAAATGCGAAAGAAAGGAAAAATGCCAATCAAAAGGAATGCGAAAGATCTCAAAACAGAAGACGGAGTCTAAAATGATTCGGGTAAAAATAAGGCCAAGTGCCAAAATAAGGAGACTCACTCAAATCAAAAGAAATAAGGCTACATGCCCAAATCAACGAATCACAAACAACTCGCCCAAATCAGAGGAACAAATCTTAGTAAGGAAGGCAGTCCACCCGAAAAGAATTAAAATCAAGGAAAATCGACGAAATAGATTGAATGACCTGATCTCAAAACGGGCATAAATACCCTATGAGATCAGTGTATTTGTGGAGGAGCTTGAAGGACTCATATCTGTCCAATGAAAAAAACAAAATGAACAAAATGAAAAAGAATTGCAAACAAGAAGAGTCAACTCGAAGAAACAATTACTCATTAAAAGAGTAAACATCAGCTGGAATAAAAGACTTCGAGTAATGAAGATAAAGACAAAGAACACAGAAATGTTGGAATCCGAAAACCAAGAAAAGAAGAATGAACATCAAGAATAAAGAGGAATAAACGACTTAAAATCACAACCAACGAAGATCAAACATAGCAAAAAAATGGAAAATAAGGAGTAATGCAGCAGTAAAGAAGAATACATAGGAAAAGCGAAAAAGAATCGGACGAGTATTAAACAAAAAAGGTTCAAAATCCTGAAATAAAAAGAATAAGGTTTCGCGCACAAAAGAAGGTTCTCCCAAGCTGAGGGGACACCCAAAGATAAGGGTTCGCCCAGTACAAAGGCTTCGCCCAATACAAGGGCTTCGCCCACTAATGAAGATTCATATAGTATAAAAGCTTCGCCAAATGATGAGGAGTCGCCACATGAATTTTGCCTACAAAAATACTTAAAAGAAGACAATAAGTCTCGCCAAGAGAATGAGCTACGCCATAAAGAATCGCCGAGAAGGATCTCAACAAAGAGGAAAAGGGTAAACAAATAAAATTCAAAAGGCCGATGGATCGAATCACAAATTGATTGGAAATTAGAAGACAATTGAAGAAATTTAAAGAACATAAAAACAATCAAAACATGAACAAAGGAATACCTGGAGATAAGACATCAAAATAAATCAACGAGATTCGCCAAGAGTCTCGCCAAAAGAAGAAATCAAACACGAGAATTAAAGATTGAAGATGAGGCAAAGCTACTTTCGAACAACCAAAAGTAAAAGATGAAAAATAAAACAAATACAACAGTTTAAAGATAAAGGAAGATAGAACGAATGGACACATGTCCTGCCTTCAAAAAATAACGAATAGATGAGCAACACATGGCGAAAAAGGAGAAAAACTGGAATCTTGCTCGAGAAGCAAAAAGGAACGCCGAAATACAAAACGACTCGCCTCAAATAGAGCTGAAATACTCCAAGGCATAAAATACCATGACTTCAGCTCACTTGCGGGGGGGCTAATGATGGATACCGAATCCTATTCTACTTATAATGGAGCCGAGTCGCTGGAGATCTATTCTCAGACGACACCAGACTCCCGCCCAAAGGGCCGAATCCACCGGATCCGCCTTGACTGGAATACATCATTCGACATCATAAAGACCGAATCCCTGAGGACTCGGACAAAGCACGTCGACCCCGGGATTCGGATAAGATCTCCAAGATCTACACATATTCGGAGTATCTGTCCTATTTGGATACAAATTCCGACTTAGGAAGATAACCTCCAACTTAGGAAGACGAGACTGTTTAGGAATATCTTCCTAAATAGGACTCCTGTCAGAATAAGGAAGGACACTCCTAATCAGGGTCAAATCCTACTAAATAGGAATCACTTTCCTACTACAACTCTGCAAGGTATACATTCGACTACTATAAAAGGAGCTTGAGGTATGCCTAAACACACAACTTATAACAAATACAATTATTCTCTCTTAAGCCTAAACTGACTTAAGCATCGGAGAGCTAATCGGACAAACCGTCCGATTAGCCATCTACACTGTTTTGCAGGATTAATGCCGTCGAGATGCCGGAATCCATCAGTAATTAATCTTATTAAAAACTAATGAATCTAATTATAATGTAATTATAAATGTTAATTGTATATATATAATTAAATTTCATAGTTAAATTAAGGCTAATTCGTTAAATTAAGTTGAATTGCATTTTTAATTTAGGTTAATTAGTTTACTTATTAATAAAATAGGTTAATTAATTAATTTAAGGTAAGAAAATATAAATTTAGGTGTTTTAGATTAAATTAGTTTTATTGTTAAATCTAAACTAAATTTAAATTAAGTATATAACTATATTGAAAGTTGAGATAATTGCATGTAATTGTGGTATATCGTGTATTGTTTGCTTGCAGCTTTTCTGAAAAATGGGTGATGCTCATTTTCAGGGGAAGTGCTGTCCGATTTTTGTTATAATTTTATAATAATTACTTGATTAGTAATTTAAATTAAGTTAAAATTGATTTCTAACTATAACTAGGTTTTGGTTCTGTAGGTATTTGTTGATAGCTGCTGATAGCCGTTTGTTCCTCTCTCTTGCGGTTCTGCCCTTCAACAAGTAGGTGTTTTAATTTATTATATTTTAATTAATCAGTTAGATCAGTTACATTAAAAAACTAAACTTAGATTTTATTCCCACGAATAAAATCTCACCTAGCCGTAGATTTCCCGTCCCGTGTCTTCGAGCGATTGAATGACACGGGATTGTACGTGTGTACAGTTTGCAAAACTGATGCCAGCGTAGTTCGATCACGAAAATAATATATGCATAGTTAGAGGTAGAAAAATATTCTGTAGTTTTCTGACGTTTGTTCTCTAGGTGGCTGTCTAATATATGCCGCATAACGCAATTTTCTTATGGAATGTATTTCTTGCGTTACTCGGCTTATATTTTACAATGCCTCTAGAGAACTACGCCGGAAGGCTGCCGAATATTTTTCTCCGGACTTATGCATATATCGTGATCGAACTACGGGCGTCAGTTTTGTGAATGGGATAGGTTCCTACCTTTTGAGCAGTCAATTACATTGACTTTGCGTGAATCTATTGTATTAAACCAACCTAAATTGGCCGTGCTACAGTAATGAATGCGGACCGCGATTGGATGTACAATGCCAGACTTGTAGGTGGTCTATTAAATCCCGAGTTCAGTAGGGGCGTTCAAGAGTTTGTGGCATTTGCTACGCAACACCCTGAATGCATGAGTGGGACCAAAATAAAATGTCCATGCCCTCTAACCAAATGTCGGAACACGACTTTTTGAAGTCCGGTGGACGTGACGCTACATTTATATCAAAAAGGATTTGTTCGGGATTATAAAGTGTGGACTTACCATGGTGAGGAAAACAGATCAGAGTTGTTCGAGGATGTGATGCAAACTGACATGTTTGATAACAGATATGAGGCTGAGGGTTCTAGTGCGACACAGAGAATGGTTACTGATGCTGCGGGTCCTGAAATAGTGTTCACGGAAGAAGAAGCTCCGAATGTAGAAGCGAAGAAGTTTTTTGATATGATGCGTGCGGCCGAACAACCAATATATCCTGGTAACTCTAGACATTCTCCTTTGTCTGCAGCTATTAAAATGTTGAAATTCAAGTGCCAGTTTCAAGCTTCAGAATCAGCTGTTAATGAGATGGGGGAGTTCATAACAGAATTACTTCCCGAGGAGAACAATATGGCAAGCAATTTGTATCAAATAAAAAAGTTGGTCAGAGGTTTGGGACTACCGGTTGAGGTCATTGATTGCTGCAAAGAAAATTGTATGATATACTGGGGAGAAAACGCAGGTTTGACAAAGTGTAAGGTTTGCGGACAAAATAGGTGGAAACCAGTTACATCAGGAAGTAAGTCAAAGAGAAGAAAAGCTAACGTGCCTTACAAAAAAATGCATTACTTTCCTATAACTCCGAGACTCCAGAGGCTGTACGCTTCAAAGGCTACAGCTAAACATATGAGGTGGCACGCCGAACACGAGATGGAGAACGGTATGATGTGCCATCCGTCTGACTCGCCAGCCTGGAAACACTTTAATGAGCTACATGAAGACTTTGCAGCTGAGATCAGAAATATTAGACTTGGGTTGTGTACTGATGGATTCCAACCGTTTGGTTCCTTTGGGAAATAGTACTCGTCCTGGCTAGTGATTTTAACGCCTTACAATCTGCCTCCTGGCATGGCCATGAAAGATGAATTTATGTTTCTAACAGTGCTTGTCCCTGGGCCTAGTAGTCCGAAAATGCATTTGGACATTTTTCTGCAGCCTTTGATAGCAGAACTGAACCATCTGTGGGAATTTGGAACCCGTACATACGACATCCATAAGCGGCAAAATTTTCAACTGAAAGCGGCACTTATGTGGACGATAAATGATTTTCCGGCTTATTCGATGTTGTCTGGATGGAGCACATCAGGACAAAAGGCTTGTCCACACTGTATGGAAAAAACAGACGCGTTCACGCTACCAAAGAGTCGGAAACAGTCGTGGTTTGATTGCCATAGAAAATTCTTACCTGATTCACATACCTTTCGAAATAACACTCGAGATTTCATAAAGGGCAAAAAAGAAAAAACTAAGTTCCGTGGGGTCAAAACAGGAAGTGTAATTATAACAGAGATTGATAGACTTGGTTTTAAAAAGGCATATGAGCCTGGGGCTGCGGCAGTTAATGAGCATAAATCGAAGAGTCACGGGTGGCATAAGAAAAGCATCTTCTGGGACTTGCCATATTGGGAAACGAACTTAATTCGCCATAATCTCGATGTCATGCATATTGAGAAAAATGTGTTTGACAACATTTTCAACACAGTTCTCAATGTCCCGGGAAAAACAAAAGATCATGCAAAATCCAGAGAAGAATTGAATGATTTTTGTGAACGACCAGATCAAGCATTGGATGAGGAAACTGGTAAATATCCGAAGGCATCATATGCTTTGGATACAGAATCGAAGAAAATTCTACTCGAATGGGTTAGGAATTTGAAGTTTCCTGATGGTCAAGTCTCAAATTTAGGAAGGTGTGTCGATCAAAAAAGTCAAAAAATGACTGGCATGAAAACCCATGACTGCCATGTTTTCATGCAGCGACTTTTACCTGTTGCCTTTCGAGAACTTCTTCCAAAAGAGGTGTGGGAGCCTATCACAGAGTTGAGTATATTCTTCAAACAGCTAACTTGTACATCGCTTAACGAGGCTGATCTAATTGATATGGAGAAGGATATTGCCAAGATACTATGCAAGTTGGAACGTTTCTTCCCACCCAGCTTTTTTGACTCAATGGAACATCTACCCGTGCACCTTCCGTATGAAGCAAAGATTGCAGGTCCTGTCCAGTATCGATGGATGTACCCATTTGAGAGGTAATAAATTCCTCCTTATTTTACTTGTTAATTTCCTAATTTCTTAAGTAACTTGCTGATTTGTTGAACAGATATTTGGGGAAACTGAAAAAAATGGTAACTAACAAAGCTAAGGTCGAAGGAAGCATTGCGAACGGATACATGTATGGAGAGATAACCAAATTTGCGTCATTTTATTTTAACGACGGCGATCCGATGTTACCTGATCGGATGGGAAGAAATGAAACTCGTGATGATGACGCAGATGATGACGTAGACAAACCATCAATCTTTAAAAAAAAATGGGCGACCGATTGGTGCTTTTACTCTACGAACTTTGAATCAAGCTGAATTTACCGCCGCCCAGAGTTACATTCTTCTAAATTGTCCCGAAATCGGGCATTACAAGGAGTAAGACATATTCTGATTTTTCTGATATTAATCAAAATTCTGATCCAGTACATTAATTATTTCAAAAGATTAAGAAACATTGTGTTTTTTCTTAAAAGTCTGTTCGTAGATGAGTTGAACGAAAACAATCCCGGTATCTCTGAAAGGGAAATAATCGTAAAGCTGGAGAGAGAATTTCCTGAATGGTTTCAACGATATGTAAGTAGTCGTAGTACCGTATAATATTGTGTAGTGCTTTTAATGTTAAATCGTATACTTTTTATGTGGTACAGGCGCAATGTCCATCAAATCGGGTAACTAACCCGTACATTTCGAGTCTGGCCCAGGGCCCGCTTAGACAAGTGAAGAGTTTTCTCGGATATATTGTCAACGGGTTTAAATTTCGGACTCAGGCGTCTGGGGAGAATCAAGACACCATGAATAGTGGAGTATGTGTCAAAGGGTCACTTTATGGTCCAGAGGAAAGTGACTTTTATGGCATTTTGACAGACGTAATTGAGTTGGAGTACCCGGCAATGCCAATTAAAAAGACTGTCTTATTTAAATGTGATTGGTTTGATCCAACAAACGGTGTCGGTATGACAATGCACTCTCAATATAACATTGTGGACGTAAATCATACAAGGAAGTACAGAAAATATGAACCATTCATTTTAGCAGGGCAATCCGGCCAAGTACACTACTGTAGCTACCCAAGCAAAAGACAAAATAGAAAGAATTGGTGGTCGGTTTGTAGGATGAAGGCCAAATCAGAGATTGACATGCCCGAGGCTATCACTCCGGCGTTGCAAGAAGATATTCCACAACCCCCTCTGAATGTTATAACAAATGAGGAACCAACGATTTTGGTTGACCCAGAAGGGGAAGTAGAAGTGTCGGCATATGAAGAAGCAGATATCGAGAATGAAGAAGTGATATCGTCGGACGAAGAAGTATGTTATGACGACGACGATGATGATGATATTGACTAGGTAAAAGTAGTAATTAGGTTTTTCATAACATGTGTATTATTAATATGAGTCGGTTTATAATTTAAGTTAATTAATATAAATTGTGTGTTATTAATATTGTTTATTTTTGCAGATATGAGAGGACTGCGAGCAGGTGGGACTCGTCCTCCGCGACTTGTAGACGAGTCTGAGCAGGAGGAGGACCGAGTGCAGGAGCCGGAGGGTCAGGTTGCAGTAGAGGTGCAGGGGACTGAGCAGCCCGCACCTGGAGGACGAGTCCGTGGACCGAGGCCTCGTGTAGCAGAGCCTGCGCGGGATGCTTCTGGTAGGATCCCTGTTAGGCCGAATCAGAGGAGGTAAGAAAAAATCACTTTATTATATTTGTTAAATTATTTTTTTGTATAATACTTTGATAGCTAACTGGAAATTTACTTTTAAAACGCAGGGACCGTTTGCTCGACACCAATAGCGTGTCCCGAGAGTGTTTGAGGATCTTTAGAGCTAGGTGGTATCCCGAGGGGTCCGCCTGGGCCGGGTTGGACGAGATCGCCCGTGCCTTTTACTTTGAAGAGTTTAAGGTAATTCGTTTTTAATTAATTTAGCAATTATTTTTTTGTTATATTTCACCGTTTATCTAAAAATTTGATACGTTTATTAAATTTTTTGCAGAAGTACTTCTCGTGGGATACAACGGCTTACGATGAGAGCGTTATCAGAGAGACGTTCTATCAGCATGCACGGGTCCGGTACAAAGACAACATATCTAAGATGAGGACCAGCCGGGTGAGGGACTCGACAATTCCAGTAGAGGTGTGGGCTGTGTGGCAGAGGGCATGGGACAGCGACAAGGCTCGAGAGAAGTCGGAAAAAGCACGAGCCAACCGGATGAGCGAGCCGTGCGGGCCAGGGACGGGACCGGTAAAGCATACTGGGGGTTCGATGTCTGCTTTGAAGCATGCAGAAGTTTTGGTTTGTTTTTAATTTTAATAATTTAATATTTTTAAAAATTATTTCTATTTATATTCTAACTTAAAATTGAAATGATTACTTTTGCAGGCTGCAGAACTTGGGCGTGAAGCCAATCTCGCTGAGGTGCATCATCGGATGCATACCCTGAAGAGCGATCGGACCAAGTATGTCGATGAGCGAGCGAGGAAGACTGCTGTAAGTAACTCGTTTATTAAAACATATAACTATACGAATAGATTATTTGTTAATTAAAATGTTATTGGAGTCTCGGTTGCCCCCGAGCAGTAGATTATATAGATTTGTTGTACTTGCAGGACGTCCCTGAAAAATGGGTGATAATCCATTTACAGAGGAAATGCTGCCGAATTTTTTTGACAATTTTTAATTATTTTTTAATTTAGTTTTTGTTCACATTGTGATATTAAACTAATTTTGATTTATTTTCTTTTATAGGAGTTATTTGAGGAGCGGATGCAAGCCGCCACGCAGGCTGCAGAGGGGAGCACAGGGTCTGCGCCCGTGGATGCGAACCAGTTGTTTCTCGCCCTTGAAGGGGTGAAGAAACAGCGCATTTACGGGCTAGGCACGGTAGGCTCGGAGTACGTTGCTTCGCAGGCCGGTACCAGTAGGCGTACAGGCGGCGCTACATCGTCCCAGACTCCAGATTTAGATCAGATCCGGGGCGATCTGCGGGAGCAGATGTTGACAGAGCTGCGAGCGGAGGTACGAGCAGAGGTGATGTCAGAGCTTACACGCTCCCAGCTGGTATCTGACGTTGTCGCGGAGCTGCGCAGACAGGGCATTGCTGGTGACCAGCCACCCCCACCCCCACCTCGTTTTGATGAGGACTTGTAGTTTGTTATTTAGTGTTTTTTTGGGTATTGTATATGTATACAGTAATATTACTTTTTTGTATACGCTAATCAACGCTTTTATGATAGTTATCACATTTGCCGATACGGCTTTTTGTAAATTCAAATGGTTAATTATGTTAAAATGTGTGTTTGGTTTCGGAAATATAAAAGTATTTATTGATATATGCAAAAAATTAATACCGGAAAAAACAGCTTTATCCCGACGGTTTTTCATTATTACCGACGGAAATGTTCGTCGCCAATTTTACCAATTTGGCGACGGAATTCCGTCGCTATTTCGGTCTTACTCCGTCGCCAATGTGGTCGGCGACATCGTCCATTGGCGACGGCTCTTTTTCATTTACCGACGGCCGGAACCGTCGCCAAATAGCGACGGACATACTCACCGGTCGCTGAATTTGTTTAGCGACTAGAAATTTTCCGACGGATTAACACCGTCGGCAATCCGTCGGCAAAGACTTTTGCCGACGGATTTTAACTGTTTAGCGACGGCAAAAACCGTCGCTAAAGAGCGTATTTCCAGCAGTGATATACACATAACATACACTAGTATCATAAATACTGAAATGACCCTAAACGAGGGTTTCATTCTAAAATCACATAAACTCAATATAAACTATTATAATTCATAGAGATTACCTTTAGGTTCATCTCCTTTAACCTTATAACGATCTAACCAAAGAAATTCAAAGAAAACTTCAAGTCATTCGATGAACAAACGCCAAACTTCAAGGAACTCCATAACATTTCTCTAATCCATGATACTTTCGATTGATTTCTTGATTGATCCAAGTACTTTTATATTTTGTAATGGCTACAACATTAGATTTTGACCTAAGAGTGTTCTAGGGTTTCCATAGAGCTATATAATCATCTTTGGGGTTGAGAAAATAAAGAAAATGACGACTTTTCTCGTTTTAAAACATATTTATATTATCTGCAGGTAAAGAATCCTTAAGGATGTGTACGATCGTTCACTGCATTCTGAATGACTGTTTACATCACTAGGTGATCGTTAGTCTCCGACTTACTTTGACAATTATTAATTCCAAACGTACGATCGTTCAATGCTCAAAACCCCAAAACCTCACTTTTTTATGGAAAGGAATGGCTAATCGTTCGAATCAAAATCTAACTCCAAACCATCATATAAACCTCAAACAACATAACATTATCATACATATATCCTTCATATAACATCCATTACACTTCTAGAACATACATAATTTGATTCCAAACGACGACCAACTCAATTTACGAAATATAATCACAATTAACCCCAATATCTCAATTATTATATGACCTTATAATTTTGATGCAAATCCTAATCCATATTCTTCTTAAACTAATCATATGCCAATAACACATATATTAAATGATAATTACCACATTTACATCATGTATCATGTCATGATTTTGATGATTCACACGTCACACGTTGGAAACTTACATCACGACAGTGTGGGATATTACAAGAGAGTTTATAAGAATGTTTGTATGCTTTGATGCTTGGAAAAGGGGCTGGTTAGCAGGATATAGACCAATTATTGGCTTACATGGCTGTTTCTTGAAAGGGGTTCGCAAAGGGACTCTATTATCAGTAGTAGCAAAGGATGAAAATTACCATATGTTTCCAATTGGATGGGTTGTGATTAACAAAGAAACTAAGAATAACTAGCAATGATTTTTGGTCTGACTATCAAGGGAACTAGATCTTGGGGATGACAACAACATAATTATTATGTCATACATGTAAAAGGTCATTTTATCTTGTTTTTCTTTATTTTTTGTAATTTTTTAATGTAATTGCTTGCTAACTGACAGGAGTTAATTGAAGTTACTAGAATGTAGTTCTACAAGTTGAGCATCGTAGGTGTGCAAGGAGTTTTTTTGCAAATTGGGACATGATATGGAGAGGGAGTAAACTTGAGAAACTGTTAAGGATATATTCTTGGAGCATATTTCCAGAAGATTTTGAAGACAATCTAACAAAGCTTGCAATTGTGAATCTTGAGTCAGTTCAAGATCTCTTGCATTATCTTCCTCACACTTGGCAAAGGGCTTACTTCATCAACACATGCTCATCTTGTTCTGTTGACACCAACATTTTCAAGTGTTTCAATTCTTGGATCAAGAAAGCAAGACATAAGCCTATGAGTCTTTTCTTGAGGAAATTAGATTGAAAACGATGATCATGATTGCTGAAAATAGGAAGATTGTTGATAAATGGGCGATAATTTGAAGCCCAACATGTATGGATTTGTCCTAAGATAATAAAGAACTTAATGTTGACACATGTGAAATTGTGTTCAATGGAGATTATGAGTTTGAAATAAGAGATGGAGAAGACAAACTCACTATCTTGTTGGACAAGAAATTATACAACCTGTAGAGTTTGGGAACTCACATGAATCCATTGTGCACATCTATACAATTATATTTATGTAACACTTGGAAATTGATCCAAAAGGAAAAATTTCATCATGGTATCATAAGTTCAAGTATGAAGCAACATATTAATTTTCAATGCAGCCAGTTTCTAGATTTGTTTTTCAAATGTCAATAATTTGAATTAATAAAACCACCTTTAATAACAACGATGCCTAGAAGGATAAGAAGAAGAGAATTTGAAGAGTCCATGAGTCCCCATCTAAAACTAGACTGTCTAAGAAGAGCAAAAACATAAATATGGCAAGTGTAGAGGAGACGGGCACAATAAGAAAAAATGTCAAAATTTATCCTTACCACCACAAGTATACTCAAATTAAATGTTGTATTATGTGTATCGTTTTGTTTATAATTTGTATTTTTGGTTGATGGTTGATACTTGATGCTTTTTTGGTAGATGGTTGATATGGGTTGATAGTTTGGTACATTTTGTGCTTATGTTAGTATATTTTGGTTGATGGTTGATAATTGATGCCTCTGTTGTTATTTTGTGTGCTTGTATTGGTTGATAGTTGATAGTTCGTACTTTTCTGGTTGATGGTTGATACTAATTGATAGTTTGGTGCATTTTGTGCTATTGTTGGTTTTCGTTGTTATTGATATTTGTCGTAATAGGCACAAGAAGGCCAAACGCACCAAGGGCCATAAAGGCCAAATGTTCTAGTCTGGCTTAGTGTTTTGGTTGAACCACAAGTCACTAACATGGATGAGTATAGAAGCCACAAGTGCATTAACTAAAGTAAGTACATCATCAAGACCATGTCCATCACAAAGAGTACCATGGCTAATGTTTGCTAATCAAGGAAGAACTTTACAAAGACAAAGAATGCAATTGGAAGACTGAGATAAAAGAAACATGCTAGATAGGGGCTATGGATACAATTACAATAAGGAGATATGGGAAACAATAATGGTTGATTTTATCGTTATGCTTGGTGCTTTGTTTGATGACATTTTAATGTCTAGATGTCTTATTTATTTGTTTCTATTAATAGCTCGGAATGGAAATTGAAAGGCATAAAAAACCTCCAACTACTCATGTGTCTTCTCCTAGGATGATTGATCCTTAAATTAAAAGGCAATTGCAAGTGAGAGATAATTAAGGAGGTCAAGGAGACAAACTACATACATCAAATCTTATACAAAAACTGTCTAATTTAATGGTGATAGATTTGAAGTTCGTCAAGCGACAAACTTGCATTTTTCAATACCTAGATTACAATGGACGAGTCCTAGTGTAATAACATCCTAACTGCAACAACAAAAGGGTTAACAAGTTGTTGGGCTGCAAATAAGACATATTTGAACAATTGATATATAATTATAATTGTTATAACAAATTAGTTTTCGGAACAATGATGATAAAATAGCAAAAACATATTGCTAAATTCTTCTTGCTTACTGCATTATTGATTTCTTCATTGAGTTTGGGTTGTTTCATTTTTAATCTCCATAACTCTATCCAAAGAACACCAATATCAGATTCAAATTGATTTTGGGCACTTCCTTCATTCAGCTTCAATTGCGTTTTCAAGAATATAATTTTTTTCTTTAACCCCAACTTATTTTTCTAATCTCATTGCTCACCACTGCGGCTCGATTCTATATGGGTTCATAACGCCATAAAAAATAATTACATTTACTTGAATTCGATACATTTTTCTGCATCCAATCAATTCAGTTAAGACCTTTTTAGGAGAAATAAAAAAAATTAAAACATACAGTCTAACAGACGGAAAGTTCTTACTAAACCCGGTTTATGAAAAATTCATGTACCTATTTAATGAAGTGTTAGAGAAATGAGAAAAAAGAGAAAATAATGAGAAAAAAGAGAAAATTATGTTAAATTTTCTAACACCTCATTAAATACATGGAAAATTCATGTACCGAGATTAGGTAAAAAATGTCCCTAACAGAAATAGGAATATAGAGTAGTATAAAATTTACTCCAAAAACATTCCTACTCCTTGTTTCCCATAACTAGCCCAAAACAATACACAAAATTCCAAACCTATCCCACTTTTTTTCTTTTTGGTTGTATCAGCCCCAAAGAACAAAGGATCACTTTACCCCCTCATCTTGGCACAAAGTATCAAAAACATCCAAATTGAGAAAACCGGATCACTTTTACCCTGAACTTGTTAAAACCGGTACAAAAACACCCCTTATGCTGACGTGGCACTTAATTGGAGAGTGGGTTTCTAATTAAACCTAATTTACTCTAATTAATCACACTCAAACACTAATTAATAACAATTAAACTCTAATAAATCTAGGGGCCTTTTTGAACTTTTATCCAAAAAAAATTTATTTTTTTTTTCTTTTTCCGGCGAGGAGGACTTCCTCCTCGCCGGAAGTCTGTTCTTGAGAGAACAGACCGGCGAGGTCTGTTCTCTCAAGAACAGAACATATCTGTTCTTGAGAGAACAGACCCGCGGTCTGTTCTCTCAGGAACAGACCGCGCCGCCATCTGTTCTTGAGAGAACAGACCGCGCCGCCGTCTGTTCCTGAGAGAACAGACCGCGTGTCTGTTCTCTCAAGAAGAACAGACCGGCGAGGTCTGTTCTTGAGAGAACAGACCCGCCGATCTGTTCTCTTAAGAACAGACGGCAGTCTGTTCTTGAAGAACAGACTCAGGTCTGTTCTTCAAAAACAGACCTGGGTCTGTTCTTCAAGACCCATGGGTCAATTTTTTGACCCATGGGTCTGATTTAATGTGTAAAAAATTTTAATTTTTTTTATTAAAAAATATAAATTTTAGGGATTAATTTGGTATATAAGTAAAAGTTGGAGGATTAATTTGTAATTTTACGTTTGAAATTAAAAGGATGAAATTGTTATTTTTTTAAATTATTTGGTATTAATTTAAAATGTTTTAAAAAAATTAGGACTATTTTAAACTTTTTTCAATCAAAAACCACCTTAGAAAACCAAAACCCCTATTAAAACCGGAGAGTGAGGTACACTCTCTAGGTGAGAGTGGGGAGGGGGGTTTTTTGTACTAAATTTGACAAGTTCAGGGTAAAAGTGATCCCGTTTTGCTAATTTGGACGTTTTTGATACTTTATGACAAGTTCAGGGGGTAAAGTGATCCTTTGTTCCGGCCCCAAAACTATTTCAACACTCCCCCACTGCACACTCCATCAAAACCCCAATTTTCCAATTCAAAACAAACCCTAATTAATTAATCTTCCCTCCCACATAAAACCAATCTGCATATCCATAATTTTTTTTATGTTTTATTCAGTTTTTGATTTTGCCCTAATTAGTCAATTTCTTCATCTTCTTTAAAATTTGTCAATTTCTAATACTTTGAAACCCTATAAGAAGATTGATTATGTAGATTTTATGCATGATAAAGTTCGGATCTTTGTCTCATGGCCTCAAATCCTGTGATTTTCGATATCAGCTCCGACGAGGAGGCGACGTCATTCGATGAAATGAGAAGCAGCAGTGGCGGTTGTGGAGACGACGACGACGACCATGACTGGTTGACTCAGCTACTTGAAAATTTTGATAGAGAAAGGGCCGATTCTTCATCGTCTTGTGACGATGTGGTGGTTATCGGCGAGTATATTCCGGCCAATAAGAATATTAAGGAGAAGCCGTCGAAGTTAGTAAAACATTTCGATGATGACGATGATTGTGTTATTTTGGAGTGTGACCCGGAAAAATCAGTGGATGTTGTTGATAATTGTGACGATGATGGAGATGATATTCTTGTTGTTGGACAAAAAGGACAGGTAATGTGTTTTTTTAGTGTTTTAATTTTTAGTATGGTTGATGTTTTTGTCTGTAAAGTATGGGTTTGTGATTAATTTGCTTTTATAATCGCCTTTCAGTTACGTATATAGTCAGTTGCTTGGAGCATTCAGAATTAAATTGGTTAATTTGTATGATATAGTCTAGAACTAGAGGAATTAGCAATTGGATTATTTAGAGATTACAATGGGATGTGCTTTCCTTGTTGGTGTCGCTTGTGTAATTGATGGCCGGGAACTTGTGAAAATTAAGGTTGAGCTTGTGGTGAGATGCATTCTTTGACCTTAGGCTAGCAGATATGAAGATGCTATGGTATTTAGTCTAGAAGATATGGGTGACAAGATCTAATTCAAAGAAGATGGCGTATGTTTAAAGGGTATTTTCTTTTCATATGCTTTTGTAGCATCTTCAGTTGAGAGGATAAATCTGATATTATCTTTAGCTGTTTTGTTTGTCTTAGGCGGTCCAGTTTTGCTAAACACGATGTAAGAAAGGGGAAATGAATATTGATCTAGAGTAAGTTTCATTGATATGATTATAACAGGTTATAAGTATTCACCTAATTTCATAACGTTGGAAGAAAAGTGATCTTTTGGCTCATGTATAGTCCGGTTGTATCACCTAGTGATGCTTTTAGATTCTGATGATTAGTAGTGTCTATGAATGTGAAGTTTATGGATTCTTTTGCTACAATATTATTGATGACATCAATGACTTGTCAGTAACTTTTTCTGTTTCTTGGTGACAGTTGATGTCGACTTTTATCTATTTCTCCAGCTTCATGCTGATAATCTGTTAGCCTGATAGTACTTGTTCTTTATGATTGAAAGCTCTAATTGTTGTTTTCTTACATTTGTATTAATTTTCTATTATTCGGAAGCAGATTGCTTGTAGAGATTATCCTCATCCACGGCATCTTTGTGCTAAATATCCCTTCAGTTCAACCCCACATGAAAAATACTGTGAATTGGTAATGTCACTTTCTAAAATTGAGTTCCTACATTATATAGCAGTTGCTCCTTGCAGTTCCATGGTTAACATTGAGCTTTTCTGATTTCGATTCTTCCTGAAATGCAGTGCCACTGTTATGTCTGTGATTCACTTGCCCCCTGTGCTCTCTGGGTTGCAGGTGTCTCTACTATTGATCATTGTCACGCCACTGATAAACAGGAAATGTGGAAACGTCTACGGGAAAGTTCTAGGCTAGGGAAAAAGTCTCCCTTGCCGGTTCCGAAGTGTCCTGATGCTCATCTTCCCGTGACATTACCCCTACTCAACCAACTTCCACCCGAAAAGATTATACGAGCGGCCGCTATCACGAGAACGCATAATATGGTTTCAAGACGGGATACTATTCGTTCCTGCTCTTCTGCCAGGTTTAGTGTTCCCAATATCATAAGCCAGACAAGAAACCAACGACCAGTATATGCTCAGGGTAGAAATGGATTTTTGCCTGGCTTTCCTCAACATTCAGCTGGAATTGGCATGCATAATAATACACTTGCACAAGATAGAGGTCCACACGTTGTCTTTTCAAAAACAACGTTTAAAAAGCCTGGAATCATCAGACAAGCTGCAGTAGTTAACCAATCAGTGTGTGGCTCCTTAATTAACAGGAATAGTGCTCCTCCATCGCACTGTTTGATGAGTTCTGCTCCACAGACGACTGCAAATGCTAAAAGTACCTCTGGGTGGCATGGTGTTATTCCACCCAACAACATTTCAGAATCCTATTCTAGTCAAAGCCCTCCCCAACCTAACAAGGATGATGTCAGTGTAAGCACAATGCTCCCTTTAGCTCAATCATACTCTCAGCCTGTTCCTCAGTCAAATGATTCTGGAAATGTTTTTCAATATGGAAATCAAAGTCAAAATGTTGTAGATTCGGGTTTTTCAGATTTTGACCTCGGTTGGCTTTACAACTCTAGTAAAATAACTCAGCAATCTTTAGTTGAAAATATTCATTATAATGGAACTAGTTCGAACAATGGTTCCACCACTATTGATCACCTTTGTTCTGATTTTACTGGAAGCACTGAACACCATCCGAAAGACCATGTGGTAGACCATGACTACCACAACTGGCTTTTAGCCCAGTCTGATGCATTGGCCTCAGAAGGTGTGCCAGATCTGAATGCTTTTTCTCCGGAGTGCTCTGCGTTTGATGCAGGTATGCTTTTCTTCGATTCTGAAACTTCGTGGGATGGTCCGGCACATATATAGCTACAATTGCTAATTGTGCTTATTGAATAGGGTAAAGCTGGTTAGATGCTGCAGATCTTTTCAACTGGACAAAATGATCAATGTTGAATTTTAGATTAAAAAGAAAAATTGAGCTGTAGAATCATTTTAGAGTACATTATGCTCAAATTTTAATTAAAAATAATATTTCTAGAGTACAAATGTACAAATTATCCATGCTAGGAATGAATTTTGTACAGAGGCTATTATTGTATTTATGAATTCTATAAAATATTATCTTGTTGAGTTGTCTGTGTTGTTGTTTTTCCCACCTGAATATTTGTCTGCAGCCATATTTGATTAGGTTATGCAACTAGGAGGAATGGTGATTCTGCAGCTATATTTTGGATCAAGAACTCGAAATTCGGGATTCAGATCTTCTTCTAAGATGAAGAATGTTATATATGTTCAAGGTTGTACAAGCCTTGGAGATGATTAGCATGCCATAGTGTGAACTACTTTTGGCAAATGCCTAATTGCCATCAAGTCGAACTCACATAATCCTATGTCAAAAAGGACATCTTAGATTAATTAATTAAATTAATATAATTATTCTTAATTACTCCTTTGATCTCACTTTTAATATAAATTAATAATTTAGGCAAAACTCATATTTGGGTTCCTTCACTCTAATGTTTTTTCAAATTGAGTCTCTGCACTAAAAAGCATTAAATTTTATCCTACACTTATAGAAACATCTATTTTAAATCCTTTTGTCATATTCTGTTAGAGCGTGAAGAAAACGCGTTGTTCTCCGAAACTGGTTGTGTTTAAAATTCATTAAATCAGAATTTGGTTGGCTGTACTATAAGCTTTTGCCAATTGAGTTCCTACACTATAAATCTAACTTGAAATCTTAATTATTCAAAATTTATGAAATCAAAATTAATTTAATAAGATTTTATTAAAAATATACAATCAATTTTTAATTTTTTTTTAAATTAAATTTATAAAACCGTTCGTCTTCCTCGAAATTCAATCTTGGTTTGTTTCGAGGGAGACGAACCTCGTCTTCCTCCCATGGAAAACAAACAACTCTTTGGTTCGTCTTCCATGGGTGGAAGACGAATCAATCTATGTTCATCTTTTTCAAAATCAACCAAGATCGGGTTGCGAGGAAGACATACGGTTTTTAATAGATTAATTTTTTAATTTTTTTAAAACTAGTCGTATATTTATAAAAAAATTATTTGTAAATTGATTAATTTTGATTTCATAAATTTTGAACGATTAAAATTTTAAATCAGATTTTAAAAAATTTATTAATTGTCGTGACTGTTTTAGTGTCAAAAACGCTAAAAACAATTAATATCAATAAAAAAAATATTAAAAATAGATTATTAAAATTATTGGAATTATGTGATAGAATGATGAATAGATGTTTCTAATAGTAAGGATCCATTTTAAACTTTTTTTTGCGCATGGATTCAATTTGAAAGAAAAAAATATAGTATAGAGATCCACATATACGTTTTATTTCTGTTAATTGTTAACGTCATCCATATTCTGTTAATTTGCACAATAGTAGGGATTTAAAATCGATGTTTCTAATAGTACATGTCATTTTTTAAATGTTTTTGAATGCAAGGACCCAAATTGAAAAATAGTAATAGTTTATCAACGTAAATATGCGTTTTGGCCGGAATTCATAAACATATAGCTACATATATATATTTATGTCCTTAAACTTTTAATGTTTGAGTCACTTGCACACTCTAATTTTCACTATAATTATTCACACAATTTGAACTTAAATTTTTAATTATATATATACTATTTTGAGTAAGCGAGAGTTACTTGCTAGATAAATAGCTAGGACTGCAGTTTATGACATCTGATTATACGACATAATACGAAATTAACCGGGTTTACGTTGAGTTATATGAGTTTTGTCATTAACGAGTCACCCCGTTTATGTCACGGTTAAATAGATTAAAATTCATATAAGACACGATTAAATTTATTTATTAATTATGTCATTATACGTGACTAAAGGCACTCATATAACACATGATTTATTAATGGGTTAATGTCAAAAAAAATCACAAACTTTACATGTTTTCTCATTTTAATCACGTAGTTTAAATTTTTTCATTTTCATGCACGAATTACCATTTTTTTCTCAAATTCATGCACGGTGCTGAGGTGACACTCATTCATTTGTGTAAAATGACCTCCACCTCAGCTAATTATACCAATGGAGTCGTGACACTTCAGCACCGTGTATGAATTTGAGAAAAAATGGTAGTTCGTGTATGAAAATGAAAAAAATTTAAACTGTGTGATTAAAATGAGAAAATGTGTAAAGTTGGTGAATTTTTATGACATTAACCCTTTATTAATTATTATGTGTTGTATTAAGATTTATAGTTATTTTGGTGATTTTTTGTTTGATTATACCCATTTGACTATAAAATGTGTTAAATATATTTAACATAATATTAATAAATATGTTAAATAAGCAATTATGATCTTTTTAATAAACGATTTATAAACCTCATGTTAATCCGTTAAACAAATGTATCGTGACACATATTGTAAACCTTTACTTAGCCTCCTAGATTTTCAATAAAAGATCAAATTGGTAAAATTTTATAGTTTTAATAAATTAAGTAGAATATCACACATTTTACAATTTTTATTGATCATTTTTAATAATATCATAAGTTTAAGTTTCTTTACCGATTTAACAAAGTGTAAAGAGAAGTTAAAATTATCAATTTTGTATAAGATCTTCGAACTGGGAATGTAAAATATTTTTTAAATAAAAGATAAATTTTAAAATATAATATTTTATAGCTAAAAATATATATTTAAATTTAGTATTTTATCAATAAAATTTAAATTATAAATTTAAAATAAACAATTATAAGATATTCTTAAAATTGTAAATAGGCCTTTAAAAAATTATTATATTTTTATTAATATAAGATCATAATTATTTAAATGAGATTATAAAAATAAATTTTAATGTTAAAACTATGATTATAATTTTATTAAAATTTCCATTAATTTCTATAAAAAAACTCAATTAGTACTTTAAATTTCCAATGAATGTTTATTAATTTTATATTATTTTTAGTAGTAATCCTTTTTTTTAAAAATAAAATATATATTGATAAATTAAAATACACTGAAAATCAACTATTATACTAAAAAACAAAATAACATAATAGAATCCTAAAAATAAAATTTTCGACAACGCCAATATTTTGACGAATTCAAGTTATGAGAACTCTAGAGCGCTATTTGTTCTTAAAACTTTCATCATCACCGTGCTCGAGCTCCATCTTCAATATACTTTAATAAATTGACCATTACCTTAATATATCAACAATTTAGGCAAACAATTTCACCTAGAAGAATTAGTTTGTACGGTAATGAATCTTAAGCAAATCAAAGATTAACACTAGAAAAACTTATCTAACAAGATTAAAAGACATCAACAATCATAAAAAAGACAATGTTTAATCCATCTAGAGGCCTCGGTACTTTATACTTTTTTTCCGTAAGTCCTTATATTTCATTTTGTATTATCTTATCCTTATACTTACCTATTTTCGATTTTCAGGTCTGATCTGAGTTTTTTCCAGTCCCTCTATTTACAATTTTTTTTCTCCGGTCCCTCTGCTTACAATAGTTTTTTCCTCCAGTCACACAAAAGGACTGGAAAAAATTCAAAAAGGACTTGAAAATAAAGAATAGGTAAGTAGATGGACCAGATAATATAAAAATGAAGTATAAGGACCTACGAAAAAAATTATAAAGTACAGGAACCTTTAGATGAATTTGGCCAAAAAACAACAACATAAACTATATAAAGATAGGTGTGAAAACAATGAGTTACCGATTCATAAATTATTGAAAAATAGGGGAGTGCTCTACTGAAACTCCGGGATATAAGAATAGAGAATCCAATCAGAAAGAATGACAAAAGGAATTTTTCGGGCGCACGCTAGGATGTTCAAGTAAGTATTTGGTGAAAAAGAAAAATAAATCTAAAAGAGAAAGACGATATATTAAAAAGAGTATGTTAGGATTTTAGGATAAAATGGTTTTTATAATTTATTTTTTCTTATTTACTCATATCTGTTGTGGTGAGGTTCTCTCTACATTGTAGGCTGAGTTGGCCTTTTCAGTTATTTTGAGTATGTTCTCTTGTCAGAGAATATTCAGTAGTCGCCTCGCGGCTAACATGGTTTTCTTTTATTTCTTTGCAAGTAATGTCCCTTATGCATTAAGCTCGACAACTTGCTCAACAATACTAATCCGAGACGAGACATAAACCAATCCTGGATGATTTTTTTTTTAGTCCGGGATTAGAATTCTCTTGGCCCCGTGGGCCTATTCTATTCCGTTTTGCTATAGTTAGTTATATATGTACTATCGGAGGTTGCTTTGCCCCTACAAATATAAGAGGGAAATAGTTATTTTTTTAAAATTATGGGAAAAGTAGTATCTTAAATCTCATAAAATTAATATAATTATCCTAAATTAATATAAGAGTAATTTAAGTAGCATGAATACTTCATTCAAATAACGTTTTCTGTTTTAGAAACATATTAAAAATTCGGCATTTCAAAAAATAAAAAAAAAATTCATTTTTAACATAGAATATCTTAAAAAATTGTTTTCGCTGTGTTTGTGTTGCCTAGACAGTCACGATATTAGAAGAAGTTTCCATCATCATCCATTAAAAGAATTGTTGTAATCTAAGAATACTTGTAAATACTACACTAAAATTAAACGTAACTGAAAATAAAATATAAATGATATTTTCACTGAAATATTTTTTAACTTTAAATTATGTATTATATAATTGATTATATGACATATTTATGTATGTCATAATAGTCTATATGTATTTATAGAGTGTCTTTTAAATGACAACACAAAACTTGTGTGCGAACAATATCTGATAATCAAAATTGAGGCACTTTAGAATAATATTTTACTTATGATACAGAGTAAATTGTCATGAAAAAGATAATGTAGATGTTCATTTTAATATTGTGAGTGCATGATATATTATGTGTAGGTGCGTAGCTATCGATCTATCCAAATTGTGAAGAAAAAGAATACTTTTATAAGAATAAAAACTTTATAAGCTATTGGAGCAAACTAATTTTGAATTTTATTAATTTAAGGCAACATAAAATATTTTTTAGAGTTTTCTTAAAACTATATATAAATTTTTAAAGATTTTTTGGACATAATTAAATTGTCGGAGTTTCAAAAGAGAATAATTAAATCCTTTTGTCCATCAACATTACAAATTAATGTAATTGATGGTGTGTCATTTATTATTATATAATTTTGAAATATTTTCTTAAAGAAAAGATGAATATTTAGAGAATAACTAGAAAAAATTAACTCAAGGCAGAACACCTTCGCATTTTAAATTTCTCCACTTGATAATTTAAAAGATATGGCATAAAGCCAAAATTGCTACAAAAAACAATAGAAATGCCAACATTTTTTGATTTTTTTCTTGAAATGACAACACTAAATCTGAGAGCTATTTCTCAATGCTTCTTCTATATATGGTTGAACAACGATAAATAAGTTGGTTTAACAAAGTGATTAATTTTTGTTCACTGATATAGTAACTAGATAGTTACAATTTATAAATTATAAAATATTGTTTCGTTTGTTAATTAGTTATTTAAGTTGTGTCATCACACCAAGAGTGTGAGTAAACATTCACGTCTTCATCATAATTTTCATTCACAATACAAGCATATATATTTAATTCCAACAATCTTTTTATTTTCTTTTGAATTTTGATGGGTACATGACCTTTGTTAGCTGAAGTTTTTTAATCTTTCTCATGGATAGAAGATTTTAACCAAGCTTATACACGTTTGGTTTGAGTTTCGATTTCAGATTATCTCTATGGTCCAACAATTTGTTTATGATGATTGGGAATGAGTTTAGAGAGGCCATTAGAGTTCACAAGGATATTATGGAAAAGAAAAGGCTTGACTCAGCCTTGTTCTTATTTCAATTAGTATTGTAAATTTTAAATTTTAAATTTTTATAAAAAATTCAATTAATATTTTAAATTTTCAATAAATTTTCAATAAATATTTAATAATTTTATATTATTTTTAGTAGTAATCCTTTTTTTAAAAGATAAAATATATATTGATAAATCAAAATACAGTGTAAATCAATTAATATACTAAAATATAAAATAACATAATAGAACCCTAAAAATAAAATTTTGACAATGCCAATATTTCGACGAATTCAAGTAATGAGAATTCTCAAGCGTTATTTGTTCTTAAAATTTTCATCATCACTGTTCTCGAACTCCATTTTCAATATACTTCAAACAATTGGCTATAACCCTGATTCATCAACGACATAGGCAAATAATTTCACCTAGAAGAATTAGTTTGAAATTCGTATAACGGTAAAGAATCTTAAGCAAATCAAAGATTAACACTAGAAAAACTAATCTAACAAGATTAAAAGACATAAATAATTACAAAAACAACAACATAAACAATAGAAAGATAGGTGTGAACAACGAGTTACCGAAATTATTGAAAATAGGGGAGTGCTCTACTTGAAGTTTCGGATCTGAGAATAGAGAACATAACAAAAAAGAATGCAAAAATTGGTTTTTCGAGCGCTCGCTCTGACGCTCAAATAAGTATTTGGTGAAGAAGAAAAATAAACCAAGAATAGAAAGACGATATATCAAAAAAAAGTACATTAGGATTTTAGGTTAAAATGGTTTATATAATTTTTTTTATTTTATTCACTTGTGCTTGTTGTGGCGAGGTGTCCCTCTACATTGTACGCCGAGTTGGCCTTTTCAGTTATTTTATTATGTGGAATGTGGATGTCGTCAAAAATTAAATATAAATGATTTTTTCACAGAAATATTTTTTAACTTTAAATTATGTATTATATTATTGATTATATGACATATGTAATAATAGTTTATATGTATTTATAGAGGGCTTAATACATTATTTGACCTCTAAACTATATTATTTTATTTTTTGCGACTTCTAAACTAATTTCATATTCTATTGGACCTCTTAACTTTTTTTGTTTTATTTAACCCCTCATTCGAAACGTGCACACAACGCGCGCTGATGTGGATAAAATTGCTGACATGACTTTGCTAATATGGGGTTAAATAGAACCAAAGCATAGTTAACAGGTCCAATGAAACACTAAAATAGTTTAGAGATCATAGGGAATAAAAGGGTAAAGTTTAGGGGTTAATAAAATATTAAGTCTAAATATATGTCTTTTTAAAATAAAAAGTGATATATTTTATTTATTATTTGAAAAAATCATTTAAGGTTTAATTACTTTAAAAATTAAGAAATTTAGTGTGTTTTTCAATTTTTAACACACATTTAAAAAATTCAGAATTGATTTGAGTTTGAAATTGCAAAAAATTAAAAGCTGGTATATTAAAATTATTAAAATTGGAAATTCGTGAAACACACTATAAATTATAATTTGTTAAACAATTAAGTCTTTATTTAATATCATCACAGTAAATTAAATTTATATATTTTATAATATTGTTAAAAATACACAAACTCTCTTTATCATTATTGAAATGTAAATAAATATTTACATGTACAAAAAGTTATATCATATAATTATTTGACTAAATTATAATAATTTTTATTTTTCTATTTTTTTTGTATTATCGTTAACAATTTATAAAAATATTAAATTAATTTAAAATATATTTATTAAAAAAAATTATATATCATCGTACATAAAGTAATTTATATACTTCTAATCATTCATGATAGACATAAAATGGTTAAAAATTAAATAATTGTATTTTCGAGGAGGTTAAATGGGTAAAAATTAGAAGTTTGAAGGTGCAGTAGGAAAATAAAATAATTCAGGGGTCAAATAGAATAAATAATATAGTTCAGGGGTTTAATAGAACAATTTATGCATTTTAATCATCCTTTACGCGCTTCAAAGCGTTTGAAAACACGCATTTTTGCCATGTTGGAAAAAAGGGGCAGATCAGCAAAAACGTTAAAGTTGAGGGGTTAAATAGAATAAAAAAGAAAGTCAAGAAGTCTAATAGAATATAAAATTAGTTTAGAGATTTCAAACAATAAAATGATATAGTTTAGAGGTCAAATGATATATTAAGCTTATATAGAGCGTTTTTTAAATGACAACACAAAATTTGTATGCGAACAATATTTGATTATTAAAATTGAGGCACTTTTATAACAATAGTTTACTTATGATACAGAGTAAATTGTCATGAAAAAGATAATATAGATGTGCACTTTAATCTTGTGAGTGCATGATATATTATGTGTAGGTGCGTAGCTATCAATCTATGCAAATTATGAAGAAAAAGAATACCTTTATAAGAATGAAAAACTTTATAAGCTATTGGAGCAAATTAATTTTAAATTTTATTTAATTTTAGGCAGCATAAAATATTTTGTATAGTTTTCTCAAAAGTATATATAAACTTTCAAAGATTTTTTCAACATAATTAAACCATCGTAGTTTCAAAATGGAATAATAAAACCATTTCGTCCATTAACATTACAAACTAACGTTAATTGATGTCATATCATTTATTATCATATAGGAACAAAGTTTAAAATAATTTTAATATTTAAAATATTTATTAATTTTATATTTATAATTTTTTAGCATTTTTTAGTATTTTCTTTTTAATTAGATCTTATTAATTATAACAATAGCCATAAAAGTAAATTAAAACAAAACAAAACAAGAAAACGAATAGATTAAAAACACTAAATAAAATAATTAAAAGAAAAAAAGAAAGAAAATTACTATGCATAATCGAGAATGGATGTTTATTAACAAATCTAGAAGTTCCAGGACCTCCATGTCTATCCTAAATTCCAATAGGAGTGGCTGATTGTGACGTGTAAACTTGGCTTTGATCTTCTTTGCCTCCTTTACTGCTATCGAATACTCACCGGAAGCATGTAGTTTCAATTCGACATGCCATAACAGCCCTTCTCTGCCTGCTCCGTCAACACTAGCTCCTCCTCCGGTGATCTTCTCAAAGCAGCATTTGAGTGATTTGTAAAATCAAGCGTCTCTCTTCTTCTCAGACGATGTTTATTAAAAAAAAATTTAAGAAATTAATATGGAATATACTGTAAATATTAAGGTTATTTTTGAATATTTTTTGTATTAAATCTGACTCGGTTAACTGTCATATTTAACGAAATAGTTAATTTGTTTGATTTTAAAATTTTAGAGAATTTAATTATTTAATTTTGAAAATACGAGGATTTAATTGTGTATAAAAAATTTAAAATTTATATATTCTTTTAGAGAAACTATGAATTTGTTATACTTTTTACTTTAATTAAATTCTCATGTTTTATTTGGCTATATATAAACATTTGCAATTACATCATATTAATTAAGGGTATTTGCGAAACAAATCCCAACATTTCATCTTTTTAGTGATTTAAGCCTCACATTTAAAACTTTACAAAACAAATTCTAACCTTTTCAATTTTTACAAATTGTAGCTCAAGTTCTAATTCCGGCCATTTTGTCATCATTTTTAGGTTACAAGTTATAAAAATGCTAAACGTTGAGATTTTATTTGTAAAATTTTAAAACATTGGAATTTAAAATTCAATAATATGGCTGCCACATAAGTAAATAATGCCAGAAAACGGCTTATGCTACAATTTGCAAAAATTAGAAAAGTTAGAATTTGTTTCATAAAATTTTAAATATTAGTCTTAAATCGCAAAAAAGTGAAATATTAGTATTTGTTTAGGGATGGCAATGGGGTGGGGTGGGGGTGGGGAAGCTCTCCCCATCCCCGTCCCCGCTTCTATGGGGAATCTCCATCCCCGTTCCCATCTATTTTGATGGGGAATAATTTATCCCCGTCCCCATTCCCGTGGATTCCTCATTCCCATGGGGATCCCCACATCCCCGTATAATTTAATAAAAATATTTAAATATTTTTATTATATTTATTAAATATTTGAAAAAACAAATATAAACTATTCAATATCAATATAATAAAATTAAATTATCTCAAAATTAATTAATCATCTAAAATATTCAGCAATTTTAAATATTAAAATAAAATAATCAAAATAAAATAAAATAAAAGTTCTCTAAATTTTTTTATCCCGTTTCGTAAGTAATTAAAAGTCTATTTCAAACAAAAAATAATAATTATTTTCTTTTAAATAATTAAATTATTAAAAATCATGAAGAATATATTAAAAATTATAATAAAACTTATATAAAAATAGATCGGATCCCCCATGGGGGCGGGGATGGGGATCCCCATGTGGTGGAGACTATATCCCCCGTCCCCGTGGATGGGGGGAAATCTCCACCCATCCCCGTACTAATGGGGAAAATTGATGGGGATTTTCCGTCCTATTAGGGGCGCGTCCCCATGGGGATCTGGGAATCTCCTCCCCATTGCCATCCCTATATTTGTTTCGCCAATATCCATATTAATTAAGGATAATATTATTGCCAGAGCGACGATTGAAGATGATTTCATTAAAATAAAAAATATTGCTATGTTTTTATTAATTGTTACTGTGGTAATAGCGTCACTCTCTATTATTTTTTTATAAACTAATTCATTTTATTTAGATAAATTAATTCCTTTTAATATTTGTGTTGTTTTAAATGCCAAAAAAAAGGGGATGGAAACAATATAATTTATATTAATAATTAAGTTAATATTTAAATAAATTTTTTTAAAAGGCCAATGCTTCTGACTTTTTAACCCTTTTCGATCCAACTTTAACGTTGAAAAATCATCAATTTTACTCTATTTAGTATATTCATGTTTCAATTAGAACCGGAAGCATCAAATTTACATCTCATCATTTGGATAACATTCAGAATAAATTTTTCATATTTGACATAAATTCTAAATAGGCATCAATCTATACTATATATAAAAGCACGGATTGGGGGGGGGCAGACAAATTTACTGAATAATCCTTTTCAATTAATTACTAAATAAAGGTTTTATAGTCATTAACTAATTAGTTATTTAATTAATCACTATTGTAATTAAAGTCCTAATTAGAATAGGTAGCTAAATTGTCTCCAAATTAGTATGAATACCTATCTTTTAGTTTGATTTAACTACAAAAGTTAAAATATTGTATTTGGTCAATATATTATTATAAATTTCTATCTTATTATTTTTAAGATATTATTAATAAAATAAAATTAATTATTTAATTATGGTGATTATAAAACCAAAAGAAGAATAAATTCAGTATGGAAAAAATTTAATAACCAAATATATTATATTTATTTTTATAAAAATTCTTAACTAATTTAATATCAATTATAAATAAAAATTGATATAATTATAATAAATTTACTAATATGTACATTGATGAGTTACGCTACGAGCCACGTGCATAGCACGTAATGCGAAACTAGTATTATAAATAGTATAAATAAACCTCCTTTTTCACAAAATTCAACAAATAATAATAATTTTTTTCATTTAATATAAATTAATTATTGATAATATTTTTAGATTGAAAAAGCTTCTCCAAATCCGCCGCCTTCTCTGTACCCGACGCTGCTCGTCTTCCTGCTCGCTTCCCACATGGTAGATGAGCGTCTTCCATGAAAGACAAGCATAGATCTCATCTTCCATGGAAGACAACCACAAATCTCGTCTTCCATGGAAGACAAACTAAATCTAATTTGCTGCAGGTCCAAAGGCGGCAGCAAGTCAGAGGAGGATGGCGGTTAGAGGTGTTAAAATGGGTCATGATACGATAACACGATTAGTCTAACCCGTGAGTTTGGCGAATCTGGGTTGAGGCTTAGCGGGTTCGTGTCGAAAACGTGTCAACCCGTTTATGACACGAAATAAATGAGTCGTGTCACGGGTTGACTCGCGAACCCATCTAACCCACCTAACCCGTTTATAAATTCTATTATTTTATAATAATAAAAAAATAAAATAGTTATATAATTATAAAAAAATATAATAAAGTTACTAAATTGATTATATTAATATAAAAATAAATTAATTATATTAAAATTTTACAATTTGAAAATTAATTGATAAATTTGAGGTTATAATTATATTTATATGATTTAATAAATTCTTAAATGTTAAGTGGGTTGTGTTAGTCGTGTTGTGTTAGCCGTGCAATTATGTTAATCGTGTTACCCATTTATCTTAACGTGTTAACCGTGTTACCCATTTATCTTAACGTGTTAATCGTGTCGTGTCACTCGTTTAAAATTCGTGTCGTGTTAGAATTGTGAATTTTGACACGATTAGTTAAATAGGTTGTGTTCGCGTTGACCTTAATGGTGTCAACAGAGTGGGTCGACACGACACGAACACGACCCGCCAATCCATTTTGACACCCTTAATGGCGGTGGAGCAGGGTTTTAAGTTTTAATGTCCGGATAAAATAAAAAAAGGGCTAAAATTTCAGGATCTTTTAAAGGCATTTTTTGACAAATTTTAAAGGCACTAGACGGCCTCATTTGGTTGTGGGTAAGTTCACTAAAAAAGTGTAACTTTGCTGAAAATAGCATTTTTTTCACTTGGTTCACTTTTGCCAATTTACTACCCGAAAAATTAAGGGGTTGACTTCTCTTTAATTAGGGAAATGACTTCTCTAGTTAAATTAATTAAAATACTATTATATTCCTATATTTAATTTAGCCAATTTAGTTATTGAGGATAATATTGTCTCTAGATTTGAATTAATTAAAAATAAATTGTAACTCCCGGAAAGTTATTAAGTGAACCAAACAATGAAATATTAATTTTCTACATATTAGCTTTTTCAGTAATTAATTTTTCAAAAAATATACTTTTTAAAAATTGTATATTTTTGAAGCAAGTGAGGCTGAAGTTTTAGGCCTTAACAATTAAACCCTGTTAAACCTTTTAAAAATAAAGTTTTAGGCCTTAACAATTAAACCCTCACAAAATCAGCTCTCCAGTATCTTCTGCCTCCTCAACAAAACACAGTTCAGTTTACTTATGTCCGTTGGCGACTAAAGCAGAGCTTAGTTATAAAAAAATGGCGCTATGGTTAGATGCAGGCTCTGAACCCAAAACAGAAAGTGAAATAGCTGACCTTCAAGGTATCAACGCCATTAAAGAGTCTGCTGCTCTTGATTTTAAGGTTCTTTTCCTCTCAAACAAATATTTTATTTTTCCCATTTTCAATAGCTTACAACACCCCATTCTATGAACTGTTTGCAACTTTTTTAAGGGTATGGGTATTCTTAAAATGTGTTATTTTGATGAAGAAAACATTAAATTTCAATTCTTTGATATTTTCTTAAACAGTTGAAAATACCCATTTCTTAAAAATCATGTCTTTGTCTAGTGGTTTGAGCCTCAGCCATCTGGGTGACCATTCAAACCCCGGCGGAGTGATTTGGACTGGTATGCTGGTCATTATAGTCCGGAATTACCCGTGCGCTTGCTGGCAGTCCACATCCCGAGGTTTGACTGTGATGGTGGGCTTCAGCTCGGGGAGTGAGTCTTCGTCATCAAAACAAGAATTATGTCTTTGTCTCACTTTTATGATGCATCTGTTCGTCTATATGTTGCAGGAGCAAGGTAATAAGTATGTAAAGATGGGTAAAAAGCATTATTCTGATGCTATTAACTGTTACACAAAGGCAATTGATCAGAAAGTTTTAAGTGACTCTGAAGTTTCCATTCTTTATTCAAATAGAGCTCATGTTAATATATTGTTGGGAAATTATAGACGTGCTATTACTGATGCTGCAGAGGCAATTAAACTGTCTGAAAATAATATTAAGGTAGTAGTTTTAGTTCATTCTTTATGGTTTATGCTTATAATTTAATTGAATATCCCGTGATTGTATTCCTTCTTTAGCTCGTTTATGATTTGATGGTTTGTTTAGGCACTATATCGAGCTGCCAAAGCATCGTTGTTATTGAATTTGTTGACTGAGGCAAAAACTTATACTGAAAATGGACTAAAGCAAGATCCAGATAATGAGGAATTTAAAAAACTTGCTTGCCAGATAAATACGTTGAAGATGGAACAGGATAAGCGCGAGGCTGAAGTTTCTATTGCTGTATCGAATGCTAAGGTTTGATGATTCGTAATTATAGTTTTGTTGTTTGCAGATACTTATCAAGTAGCAATATGGAGGTTTACATGCTTATTATATATATATTGAAACTTTTTAGGATGTTCTCTCTGCTATTGAAGCTAGAGGCTTGAAGATTGGAAAGGCAATGTTTCGAGAACTTATTGGATTAAGGAAACCAGAATTGGATAAAAATAAAATCCTTCATTGGCCAGTTCTTCTTTTATATCCCGAAGTTATGTCCAGTGACTTTATTGAAGACTTTTGCGAGATTGACATGTTCTCGTCTCATCTTGATATGATATCCTTTTTTTTCTCTAGTATTCTTATCATAATGCTCTAATGCTATCTCTGAATTCCATTTCTGATATTTGATGTGTTATGGTCTTAGATTTGTTGCACATGTCATCTCCTTAGTGTTCACACATGTTTTCAGAAAATTCTCCATCATTACCATGGGATTCTGAAAACAATTACACCCGTGAAGCTATTGAACTTTACTATGGGGTAAGCTTTTGTACATTTTCCTTGTTGATTTATATTCATTTGTAAAAAAGTTTAACCGTCTTTTTTCTTAAAGAAAGGCTTTCACTTTCAATGGTGTGGAGCATGATGAGGATTGTCAAAAACATTATACAAATAAGTTCTGTTGATTTTTGTTATATGTCATTTAATGCAAGATATGGCAATTTCCCTATTCTCCAAACTATATCATTTTGTGTTTGTGAGCCACGGAGCCAGTCATGTGAACTTACGGAACATATAATCAAACATATTTATAGTTACGCTTGAATGAATTATCTGATTCTACTTATCTTGATCCTTAAGCAAGTCATGTGTCATAGAACATCTTCTACACAGCAGTTTAGTCTATCATTGTCTCTTATAAGTATATCATTATATATGCTTCCCATAAAGTTTTATTGAAATAACAGGGATTGCTGGCGAGATCTTTTTGATATTATCAATTATCAGAGAATGGTTATTGATCTCATTAGAGTTCATATTGTGTAGAGCTAAGGACTTGTGCCATTATTGCTTGTTTTTTGGATTTACTAGCAAGCAAATTCAATCTGAACAATGGTGATAAAATTATTGTATCTTAAATTGATGGGTAAAGATCTGATCACTGCACTGTGTCCATCACTTGCTTCAGTGAATCAGTTTAGTTAAGTCTCAGCAGGATGTCTCTTTTTCTAAACCTAAGACTATTACAAAGCAACTTTATTGAAAATATCATCATAAATACTGCGTTGGTTTGTTTTAAATTTGTAACGTAAAGTATTCTGCTGAAGTTTGCACTTCATAATGTTTTGAGGCAATTATCTACTTAAAAGTTCTCATAGAACATCTGATTATTTTGTAATTATCTAGCAACTTTACATCTGTACCTTTATTGGTTTTGTCTTGTTTAATCTCCTTGAATTTTAACTTCTCTTATCTTGATATATCAGTCTGGCTCTGGAGTTTGCCTATCAAAGTCAAAAATTCTTCATTATCTAGTCGAAGGGACTGCCGGTGCTAACTTAGAAATTGGAAATGAAGAAAAGGATGCGCTTGAAGATTCTCTTTATGAAAACTCGGAAGGTATTTGTTTTCTTCTATTCCCTTGCCAACTTTCCTTGTCAACAAACTATTACCAACTGTAATTTTTTTGTTACTGCACTCCTTGCATTTCATGATATATATGGGAATTTTGTTTTGTAGTGTAAAAATGATAGTTGCATCTAGTATTGTCTTCCGTGTTATAACCAGTTATTTTACTGGTGACTGCTGCTACCTGTATTTGTCATTGTCTTCTCTCATCTCACATCTCAATCATGCAACACGCATACTATTACTGCTACTAGTATTCACTTGCATCATGCATGAGGTCTCGAATCTTGTTTACCATTTGTTTTTCAATATTTTCGTTTCTAATATTCCTCGAAAGTTTATTCTGAAGAGCATTAGTAGTTGTGATAGGCCTTCATCGCATGATTATTCGTCTAAACATCTGTCTGTTTAATTTTGTTATGTGAAGGCTCTTCAAAATGGGTAAAAGTCGATGAAAAGAAAAATCTACTCGATGTTTTGAAAAAACCCGACTTCATCATCTCGGGAATTCCAGGTTTGCCTTTAGTCTCTTGACAAGGTTATGCATTGGCTAAATGCCTTATATATATGGCTTGTTAATCTTTTACTAATTTGATTGCTATGCACAGTTTTTTATGTTGTTTCGAAAAGCTCAAGTTTCTATAGAACATTCATAACTGGTAAATGGTCTCTTCCATCATGAGAAGATTGTGTAGTATGAAACAACAGCATGAACATGGTTATCTTCTCAAGCGAGTATTACAAGAAAATTATTGATGACGCGTGGATATAGGAGTTAATTTGTAAGAAAAACAAACTCTTAAGGACCTCAAGCATCTTATCGAGTTCAGGAGGCCTCCACTCCACTGTTGGCGGCAAGCTATTTTGTTGTTCAGGTTATATTGAGATTCTTCACTGTATCATATACGCTTGACATTTTTCAAACGCCGGTTTGCAAATATTAACTAAACAAAAAGAAAAACCTTTCGGGTTGTTTTTATTTCCGTTTTGATTTGTCAAATTAGCAAATCTGTTTGATCACTTACAGTTGCAAGCATTTCATGTTATGGAGGAAATTTACATATAGCGTTTCAATGAACAATTACTAAGGTAGGCTCTGGCTCTTTAGGAACCAGTTTACTGGCTCAATTCCAGATTTCGCCATGATTGATTGTTTTTAAGTGTTATTGCAATCATCACTTTTATTGCCTTGGTATGTTTTGTGCTTCTGCGGTACAATTTGAAGTAGGGGCATGCGCTATTCGGGTATCATCGAATTAATCAGCCAAACCAAACAGAAATTTTATTTCGGTTCGGTTTTTGTTAATTCGGTTCAGTTATGGTTAACAATTTTGAATATTTTTGTCAACTCGGTTTGGTTTGGTTTTTGGTTAATTTGGTTCAGTTATGGTTAACACTTTTGAAAATTTTGGTTAATTCCATACGATTTGGTTTTTGTTATGAAATTTCCAAATTAACCGACTCGACATAATTAACCGAATTACATATACAAATGATCTTATGTTTTTGTAATATTTTAAAAAATGTAAGGTACTTAAATAATTTTTATGAGACTTGGATTTATCTTTTGAATTTGTATATAACTAAAAATTAATTAATTTAAAGTCCATTTAAATTTTTATAGTTAATAATTAATATTGATAAAATTTGGTTACTCGGTTGACAAAAATAATTGACCGGGCCAATTAATTATTTTAATTTGGTTATAGTTTGTTTTAATTATTTTGGTTATGGTTATAAAAATTTGGATGATTTTGTTTTTGGTTAATTCGGTTCAGTTCAGTGGCTGAACCAACCAATAGACACCCTCAATTTAAAGGAATTGCATGGAAGTTTGGGAAGAGCGAACGATGAAGAGAATGCAATCACATTTTTTTTTTAATGAAAGAATGCAATCACAGTTAATCATCTTTAGTTCATCATCTTTGATTAAATACTTTACAGAGATAATTAAAATTTAATAAATCTAAACTATTTAAAAATAAAAATAATGCTCAAAATAATTTTAAATACAAAAATACAGTGCCTAATAATATATGATCATGGATTGTATCTCTTCTGTTTCGTACTTCTTCTAGTTAATGATTCTCCTTTCGACTGTCTCACTCTGCAACGCGGACTTCGTTAGGGAGATCCCCTATCTCCTTATTTGTTCTTTTTCTGTTCCGAGGGTTTTTATGTGCCTCTTAAAAACGGGCTTCGAAATAGAATCATCTCTAGTGGTAGAGTTTGTCGAGGGGGTTCTAGGATTAATCATCTTTTCTTTGTGGATGATAGTGTCCTATTTATTAAAGCTTCGGATAGAGAATGTCGATCTCTGAAGCATTTAGTCCACACATATGAGCAAGTTTCGGGTCAAGTGGTTAATTCTTGTAAGTTGGAGATGTTTTCCAGCTTGGGGGGTCAATCCGAATAGCAGGTTGGCTGCCCACCGTGCTTTTGGTTATCGGGTAGTTAATCATTTTAAAAATACTTGGGTATTGTCGACTATAGTGGCTCGCTAAAAAAAATTCATTTTTACCTTTCTCCAATCAGATGCACAAACAAGTTCTTGGGTGGAAGGAGAAATTCCTCTCCAAAGCGGAAAGGGAACTGTTAATTAAATCCATCGCTCAGGTTATCCTAACGTATATTATCCAATTTCTTTTTGTAAGGAAATGCGTAGTATAATTACCAAATTTTGGTGGAGTGGTTCAGATAAAAGGAAGAGCATGTGTGTAAGTTGGAATTCACTTTGCAAATCCAAGAAAGAAGGAGGCCCTAGATTTCATAATTTACGAGCTTTTAATATTACAATGTGATACCGCCCTAATAATATCAGAACTCCAAGCATCGCCTAGAAAATGCTATGCTCGCCCAACGGGTCTCCAAACCTCCCATCGCCCAGCGACAGTACGAGTATCGCCCATGTCTGTCTCGGGCGGACTCATCCAGGTCTGCCATCTAGACGACCTCATCCACTCCGTTCCCTGACACCCACTACCCGGGATAATCGGGAACGTGCCTTCACCATTATCAATAATCGTGGGACAAACCCACGATTTACCAGATAACAACCGCCTTAAACTCATTATAAAAGGAAGCCACCGAATGCTGAGAAGGGTAAGCACAAATCAGACTTAAATACTTTTACACTCATTTACTTACCAAAAAACCCTCTCTGACTTAAGCATCGGAGTGGCTTTCAGGCTGAGCAAGCCTGAGGTCTTTTGAGCTTATATTTGTTACTTGTGCAGGAAGAGCAAACATGCGATCTCTGTGACTCGACCTGTATCACAATGCTTGCCAAACAAGCATGGAAAATAATGCAATTCCTTAATTCTTTATGTGCAAAGGTGTTTCAGGCTAAGTATTATCCGAATTCTGAGTTTGTTCAGGCGGGGCACGCGTTGTAACTCAAGTTTTATTTGGTAAAGTATTTTGGAAGGGAAGAAGGTGTTGGATTCTGGTATGGCTTGGATGATTGCTAATAGTCGGTCGGTTGATGTTAGAAATGACAAACGGATCTCTACTGCCAATTACATGAAACGGTTAGCTTTTTTATCGATGAGCAATCTAAGTGGGGTATTGAAAAGTTGAATCAGACCTTTCTACTGATGAAGTTACAAGCATAATTAAGATACCAATAAGTAGAAGAATGCCCCCCCGGATAAACGTTTTTGGCACCTTAGTAAATATGGGATTTATTCAGTTAAGACCGGGTGCCACCAGGCCTGCAAATTGATGGCTGGAAATGTCGCTTCCTCTTCGTCAAACTCAGCAGAAAATGGTTTGTGGTTCAAGATATGGAGATGTCCTGGTCAACCTAAGATCCGACATTTTTTTATGGAGGGTTGCGCATGATTCTCTGGCTTGTAACGTGAATCTTTCGAAAAGAATTCTCTCCATGCCAAAACTTTGTCCAAGATGTGGCAGGGAAGATGAAACTGACCTCCATGCGCTTAAAGACTGTAACTTAGTAGGGATTATGGCTTCTTTCTCTCTTAAATTTATGCGTGCATAGTAGGAGTTATTGGAATGACTTAATCTGATATTGGATTTTTTGAAAAATATTTAAGTGTTAGTTACAAAATGTAAAAATTGAAAAGGTTAGAATTTGATAGTAGACATTTATTTGAATGACTTAATCAATTTTTTTTTTTGAAAAAAAGTGAGTAAATGCAAAAATTAGAAAGGTTGAGATCTGTTTCATAACATTTTAAATGTTAAACTTAAATCGTTAAAAAGATGAAATGTTAGGATTTGTTTTGGCAATATCCTATTTAAAAAATACCACTGTATACACTACGCTAACATTATGAGTACTACTAGCAAACAACAAATTACCGATAAAATTCAGCCTTTTACCGGCATAAAATTTATTTAGCAACATATTTCTGCATTTTAGCGACAAATTATCTGTTGTTAAAATGTTATTTTCTAGTTTATCAATGAGTTATATCTCAAATGTTATAAGAGCTGCGCAATAAACTGTTAGGTCGTTGGTCAAATTCTGCCACAAGCGCCATAAAAAAAATAGATTATGAGTAATTGACAATTAAAACCTTATTAAATTTTGACAAAACCTTCAAAAAACACCAAACCTTTGAGATTTTTGTCAGTTATGACCAATCATTTTAAAATTTGTAAATATAACCCGTTTTGTCAAATTATATTCCTTTTATAACCACATTCGAATCAACCCAATTTTCTTGCCAACATGACAATCATGTATATAAGATTTAATCATAATAAAATATCAAACATTTGCGTGTTGCGTCATAATAAAAGGTTTAATCACAATAAAAAAAAACAAACCGATTCAAAAATGGTTATAAAAGGAACATAATTTACCAAATGGGTTATATTTGCAAGTTTTAAAAGATTTGGTCATAACTGACAAAAATCGCAAAGATTTGGTATTTTTTTTAGTATTTGGCATTAAATTTTTGGTTAAAAAACTCCTTTAAATTCCTTTAAATTACTTATTAGATGATTTATTATTTATTATATAATAGATTTGTGAATGTTACTATAGTATTTTTGAATAACACAAAAAATGTCATGAAAAGTATTTGATAATTGAAATTGGAACAAAGGACCACTTTACCCCCTCAACACAAAGTATCAAAATGTCCGAAGTATAAAAAAATAATAATTTTTATCCTGAACTTGTCAAAATTGGTATAAAAACTCCCCTTTCCAATCTCATCTAAGAGAGTGAGACACACTCTCCGGTTTTGATGGTAATTTTTTCTTAGGTGGTTTTTGATGGGCAAAAAATTTAAAATGGTCCTAATTTTTTTTAACATTTTAATTTAATATCTAATAATTAAAAAAAAAAGACAATCTAATCCCTTCAATTCAAAACTTTATATAACATACTAACCCCCCAAATTTAATTTTTTAACAAAATTTTTTTATTTAATTTATATAAATATCCATAATTTTATAAAATTAAAAACCGTAAAAAATATCTTTTATACACGACAAAACAATTTGCCCTTTAAAACTAAAAATCTACCCTTCGGAATAGACCCGGTGGGTTTGTTCAAACAGACCCATTCATTACTTTCATTAAGAAAGCGATGAATAGACCCATTTGTTCATCGCTTTTTGTCGCTTTCATTATGAAAGTCATGAACTGACCCAGATGGATCTGTCATTTGGCAAGCTCCTCGCCAAAATGAGGAGTAAATCTGTTTCTCGTTTTGGCGAGGAGCTGCAGCTCCTCTTCTCGCCGGCTCCTTCTCTTCGCCGGATTTCAAAAAAATTGATTTTTTTTTAGAAAAATATTGAAAATGCCCTATAAATTATTAGAATTTAATTATGTTTAATTAGCATTTAAATATGACTTATTAGAAATCCACTCTCCAATTAAGGTGCCACGTCAGCATAGAGAGGTTGAGCCAGTTTTGCCAAGTTCAGGGTAAAAGTGATATGGTATTGTAGTTTTGTACTTTTTTGATACTTTGTGACAAGTTGATGGGGTAAAGTGATCTTTTATTCATTGAAATTGAGATGCGCTGGACATGATTTATTATAGGGTTAATCTCAATAATATACCAAACTTTTGCGACTTTCGTTGATTGTATCCAAATCTTTCAAAATCGGTTAGTTTAACCAATTTCAAAATATTTTTAAGCTTTTTTAGCCATTCGTGAATCGAACCAAAAATGTTGCCACCTCACTTTTTACATTGCTTCCAACTCAGCAGAAGTCACTAGAATATCAAACCTTTCCGAGTTTCGTCAATTATGTCGAAATCTTTTTAAATCGGCCAGTTTAACCAATTTTGAGATATTTTTAACCTTTTTTAGCCATTCGTGAATCAAACCGAAAAAGTTATCATCTCACCCACCACATCGCTGCTACTCAGCAGAAATGATTAAGTGAAACTGAGCTGGCAACATCTACAAACCCAACAAAACCAAAAGCTTCACTAACCAAATTATATGATAAACAAACCAAAACCACAATCAAACTCAATTTAAAATTTAAAATCTACAGAAAATTAAAGTAAATTAAATTAGTTTATTTTAATTATATTTATTATTTTAAACGTTAATCACCTTGAGATTTTATTTTTATTCCGAAGTAAAATCTAAATTTATTTAAAATTCTATTTAATAAAATATCAATTTATATCGATATTTAATTTGTATTCTGAAAAAATTATTTAAATTTAATTCTGCCACCGCTATCTCGCACTCTGACCAAGTAGCTCCATCAATAAAGAAGTCGAGCTACCTGCATTGCTGGATAAGACAGATCTGGTCGTCTACATAAATGGAGAAGATGAATCATGATGGCCGGAGTGGAAATGAGGAGGCGGCGGTGGCCGGAGTGAGAGACAAAGGTGATATAATTAAATTTTTAGAATAGTTTTTTTTTTGAAATATTAAGATAAATTGAGATTTAATTAAATAGAATCTTAAATTAATTTTAATAAATTGATTAAACAAATTTCTTTAATTCATATTTAATTAGAATTTAAATTTTAAGTAGATTTTATCTCGAAATAAAAAAATCTCGAGATGATTAACGTTTAATGTAAATAAATATAATTTTGATAAATTTATTTAATTTAAAATTAGATTTAATTAGATTTTAATATTTAAATTGAATTTGATTTTGGTTTGTTTGTCATGTGATTTAGTTAGAAATGTCTTTAGTTTGGTTGATTTCTTTTTAGTTGGCAGCGATGTGCCGAGTGAGACGGTAACTTTTTCGGTTTGATTCACGAATGGCTAAAAAGATTTAAAATATCCCGAAATTGGCTAAACTAGCCGATTTGAAAGATTTGTATATAACTGACGAAAGTCGCAAAGATTTGGTATTTTATTTTAGTGACATATTCAGAGTTGCAGCGATTTGGCGAGTGAGGTTGGCAACTTTTTCAGTTCGATTGATGAAATGCTAAAAAGATTTAAAATATTTTGAAATTGACTAAACTAGTTAATTTTGAATAACTGAGGAAACTCGTAAAAATTTAGTATTTTATTGAGATTAGTTAAGTCCATAGCGTTTGGTTTCTTAGTAAAAAAAAGTGCACAGGATTTGTTTTTTTTTTTATTAAAAGGCTAAGATCTGTTGTATAAATGAATTTATTATAGGATTTAACTTTTCCGTTATTTAACTTCTTTGAGTCTTTTAAAATAATATTTCAAAAAGTTTCTTTTTTTGAAATAAATTAAAATTTGGCAATCCATACAACTTTTGATCCTATTTTTTTTTTTAAAGGAATTTGGTCTGAATTATTTGGTTTCTCATTTCCTTTAATAATGACTATTATCTGGCAGTAGATTATAAATTTCGGCATCAGCAAAAGTATATGATTCTTAAACATTTGTTTTAGATAAAAGGCTCACTTTAACCCATAAAGTCGGACCAAAAAAATAAATAAACCCTTAAGATTAAGGTTGGCTCACTTCACGCCCTGTACTTGTGCAAAACGGCTCACATTACACCACCGTTAGTTTCTTCAGTCAAATGATGACGTGGCATGTAAGGAAAAATTTCAAAAACATCCTTAATATTTAAAATACTTACCAATTTTATATTTATAAATTTTTTCAATCATTTTCACCATCTTCTTCATTTCAATATCAATAATAAAAAAATACTTAAACTTAAAATATTTTTTAAAACAATTAAAACATAATTAAATATTTCGAACCCTAATGAAACGCTTCAAAATCCAATTAAATAAATCAAAATATAATTAAACCAATTAAAATAAAATTTAAACCTAATTAAATTTAAAATTAAAAGTTTATACCTAATTAAACCAAAAAAATTAAAACCAGTTCGTCTTCTCTGGCTAATCTTTTCCATGGAAAAACAGTTAGATTGGTTGTTCTTCCCTAAGGAAGAACAGCCGACCTCTGTTCTTGCTTGGGGAAGAGCAGCCGGTTCTTCCCCAAGCAAGAACAGTGGCTGTTCTTCCTTGGAAAAGAACAACTGTGAAGAACAGATCTGTTCTTCCATGGGAAAGAACAACCCGGAGAAGTTCGTCTCTCAGGTGATTTTTTTTAATTTTTAGTTGGAATATTTGTTTGTCGGTGTGACAGCGGGTGAATTAGATTTAATTAGTTGGATTTTGAATTTTGAAGCGTTTAATTTTATTTCGAAATGTTTAATTGTGTTTCGATTGTTTTAATAAATATTTTAATTTTTAAATATTTTTTAATTATTAATATTTAAATGAAAAGAGGGTGAAAATTGTTAAAAAAATTTGTAAGTATAAAATTGGTAAGTATTTTAAACACTATGGACTTTTTTGAACATTTTGCCTATGCCACATCATCATTTGACATAAGAAATTAACGGAGTTAAATTTTTGGTGCGATATGAGCAGTTTTGGACAAGTACGGGGTGTGAAGTGAGCTAACCTCGATCTTAGAGCTTATTTATTTTTTTGGGCCGACCTTAAAGGTTAAAGTAAGCCTTTTGCCTTTGTTTTACTAGAATCCGCTCGCTTATGCTTTAGAAATCCGTCAAATATAAGAATCCACAAATTGGTGTTATAAGCAGCAAAAGAAATAATTATAATCTTCTATTTCTTTGTCCTCTCCCCTCTCTCTCAAATAGAAAACCCTAGCCGTCAAGCGTTTCTCCTTTTGTTTTTCGCTTCGGCTGCCGTCAATAGTTTATTTTTGCCGTTGACGGTAGCCATTTCTTTTTTTATTGCTTTAGAATAAAATAAATGACCGACTCTTTTTCATCTTTTCATTTTGGTTGGTAAATCTATCGACGAGGCACATCAATTTCAATATATATACAAATAAAAAAGGGAAGTTTAGGTATTTACTCCAAAAATGAAAATATTTGCACTTTATACCTCAACACGGAAAAGTTACAGAAAATACCTAATGTTTTTTCCATATTTATGTTTTTACTCTGGGTATTGAAATATTTATGATTTTACTCCGTTATAATCTGGTTATCATAAACACTTATGTATTTATTTTTTTCATAGGTTATCATACAATTATCATAACCTTATCATACTTCATTATCATCTAGTTATCATACTGCAGTGTTATGATAACGACATGCTAATGTAGTGATACTGACATGATAATCAGACATTGTTTTATCATAACATAATCATAGATATTATCATAACATTATCATATAGGTACCATAAATATTATCATCTCGGTATCATATGATAATATTATGATAACGACATGATAATATTATGATAACGATATGATAATCAGATATTATTTTCTCCAGAAAATCATTTTTTTCTTGCAGTGTCATGATAACAACATGATAATATAGTGATACTCATATGATAATCAGACGTTGTCTTTAAAAAAAATCATTTTTTTCTGCAGTGTTATGATAATGTTATGATAATGCAGTGATACTCATATGATAATCAGATGCTGTTTTTGTGCAGAAAATCGTTTTTGTGCAGAAAATCGTTTTTTCATCATAAAATCGTTTTTAATGCAGATTTTTAGATCTAAAATTGAGAAAATCAAAGAGTAATTTATTTAAATATAAAAGTTAATATAAATCGTATTAATCACCATGAATTTAAGAAAAATTAAAATCAAATATGAAAAGAACGGCAGAGCGATGGTTGAGTGATGGCGGAGCGACAGTTGAGTGATGGCGGAGCGACGACGACCGATGAAGGAACATCGAAGAAGAAGAGAAGAAATAAAGAAGAAGAAAAAAGAAGAAGAAGAAGAAAAAATGGCGAAGAAGAAGAGAAGAAGGAGAAGAAGAAGAAGAAGAAAGAGGATAGAGGAGAGAGAAAAGAGAAAAAAAATGACACTTGTCATTAATTGTCATTTGAGAGTAAAATATTATGACTAGAGTAAAATAATAATAAAATTTAGGTATAATTATAATATAAACATTTGTTAGAGTAAAAAAATAAAAACAATAAAAAGGTGAGGTATTTTCTTTAACTTTTCCTTATTGAGGTAGAAAATCAAATTATTTTTAAAAATGGAGTATTTATCCTAATTTATCCAATAAAAAATCAAAAATGGATCAAGACCTTTTAAGATTGAAGATGAAATCGTTATAGGTTATATTAGTTTTTTTTATAACTATTTTACAGCGATTGTCTTTCTTTTTTGAAAGTTTTACTGTTCTTTCTTTATCAAAGATTTGTTGTTTTTTATGGCCTAATTACTTAAAAACCACTCACCTTATAACTTTTTTTCATTTATACCATGACCTAGGAAAATTTTCAATTGTACCCTATTTTTTATTTTTATGTTTCATCTCTACCCTAATGAGTTGAATTGACCTATTTTCTTTTAAAAAAGAGTTTAAATTAGTTCTTTATTTTTAACCTATATTCTAATTAAATGTTAATATTAATCATTTATGTATATTGTTTTTAATATTTTCATTATTAAATTAATTAAATTATCAAAAAAATTACTTTTGAGCTACAAACGAAACATAAAAATCGAAAATAGGGTACAATTGAATTTTTTTTCTAAGTCATAGTATAAATGAAAAAAAGTTATAAGGTGAGTGGTTTTTAAGTAATTAAGCCTTTTTTTATGAAGAGTTCGTGAGTCTTATGTTAGACAAAAAAGGATTGGATCTTATTGTGTTAGAGCAGTTATATAATTTTTATTTTATTTTGTAAGGCGATCTGCGAATCAAGGTTTATATCTTGTTTTATGTCAGATCATTAGAAATGTCAGATCATTGGAAATAGTTATACTCTTTCTAAATTATTATATCTGTAACTGCTCTTTATTATTAATGAAAGATTATTCGATTGTCAAAAAAAAAAAAGCAGCAGAAGAAATATTCGATTCCGTTGTTTGCATTTGCATAACCTGGAATAGTCAATAAAATAGATTTCGCTAAAATTATCCTTCAGGTCATAGATAAAGGTTCTGATATTATTTGACTATATTTTTAGATTTTATTAAACAAAAAAATTAATTAATAAATAAAATTAGATAGATATCAAATAGTTTTTTTACGTGCCATTCGTCCAATAAAATAAGGTTAACTATGAAATTATTCAAAAAAAATTACTTAATTTTCAAAAATATGCTCAAGACCCATAAATTTCATTTTTTTTACCTAAAAATAAAAATTTGCGCTCTTAATTTTATGTTTAAATAATATATTATAGATATATATATTTGATTCCTCAAAATATACATTATCGATATATTTTTGATTTATTTTGATATGGAGCGTATAAAGTGAAAAAATTTAGATGCTGAGTGAAAAACATTTAAGTGCTAGGAGAAAATATTTTTGAAAAACATATGTTTCTAATGTTTTTGGCTATTTTTAGGCAATTTCTGTAATTCTCTCAAGAAACTAATATGATAACAATCAAGGCACAGGTACACCATCATCTATTAATTCATCTATTAATTTTTTTGGGGATGTTTGCAAAAAAAAAAAACTCTATCTTTCACCTTTATCGATTTAAACACATTTTTTAAAATTTGACAGAAAACGACTTAACTTTTTGATTTTTGTATTTTATGGCAAAAAAGTATCTATCCTTCTCTAAACAATGTCGGTTTTATAATTTTTAATGAATGGAACGATAATGAATATGACGTTAAGCACTAAAATGCCAAAAATCAAAAAGGGGAAACCTTTTTATGTCAAGTTCTTTTAAAAATCCCTAAAAAGGTTCTTTTAAAAAAGATGTGTTTAAATCGTTATAAAAGTAAAAGGTGAGGTTTTTTTTAATAACTGACCCGACTTTTTATTATTTTCTCTAAGAATACTTATAAACACTATGCTATATCTATACTACATATAAAAGCACGTCACTTATAAAATTTAATTATTAATTAAAAACTATTAAGATAATTATTAAAATTAAAGTACTAACTAAAATAAACTATTATGTTAAAATAAAGGGAAAAGGGACAGTTAGACCCCTAACGTTTGACATGTGGATCAAGTAGGTCCTTAACGTTCGGAAAGGCGCAACTAAGCTCCTAACGTTATCAAATCGTATCATACAAGCCCTTTTACGTAACACTGTTTGTATTGAGCCACACTTAAAAAAAAAGATGGCGTTAAGTATAAGGACTTATATGATATATTTTGATAACGTTAGGGGCTTGTTTGCACCTTTCTGAACGTTAAGGGCCTACTTGATCCATAGACCAAACGTTAGGGGGCTAATTGATCCTAATCCATAAAATAAATTAGAGTACTAAGTAAAATAAATTACTATATCAAGATAAGTTAGAGTACTAACTAAAACAAACTACTATATTGAGATAATAGTATAAAGTACTAATTAAAATTGAATATTTTAACTATTTAATGATTAATATTTTAATTATTTTTTAAATGCATAGAACTCTAAATAAGGTAAACTATTTCAATGAACTACTATTTTAACTTTTACTTTATATTTTCTATTAAAATTATCTATAATTATAAAATTTGAGTACCGATTAATTTTTTTTAAATAATTAAAACAGTCATTTAAAGTATCTAATAAGATAAATTATTTCAAATTAGCTATTATTTTAAATTTTATTTGATAATTTAATGAGTCACACACGAGCCACGTGTGAAACACGTAAAGCGGCACTAGTACTTAACTAAAAGTATGCATAATTGACAAGTAAAGTATTAATGTTATTATCACTAAAATATTCTTTAACTTCAAATTAAGTATTATATAAGGACATGTTTATGCATGTTATTATTGTGTTTTTTAAATGGCAGCACAAAAATTGTCGGAAAAAAAATATTTTGTTTGAAATTGAGGTACTTTACAACAATAATTTACTTATGATACTCCATAAAATGTCATGAAAAAAATTATATAGATGTGCATTTTAATATTGTGAGTGAATGATATACTATGTGTAGCTATCTATTCAAATTGCGAAAGAAAAAGATACTAATTTCAAAATGCAGTTATTTTAATTGCCATGTTTATTTAGCTATAAGTAAACATTTGCCTCAAACTGCATTATCATTCTTCGGATGCAGTGTTGTTGAAGACCAAGTTGTAATCTATAGTTTTTATCTATAAAAATTATAGCGGATAATAATGATTTGAAGGTACTATAATTAAAACAGTTATGATATAGAAAAGTATATTATAATTCATTTATATAGTTGGTTTTTTGTGTTTTTTTTTTCTAAATTTAAAAATGACCAAGCCAAACTTAAAAAACCTTTCAACCATTCATTTTTAGTTCGGCTCAATTTGATTTTCAGCTACTCCTATTTGATGCACACCTATGGTTAAGAGTAATGTCCAAAGTCCAAAATATTTCAATATTGTACCTTGACAAACACATAATAGAAAACTAAAAGAAAGATATTTGAGTAATGAGTTCTATATTTAATAGATGTTTGATAATATTATTGTAACATTGATTCTTTATAAAAAAAAACAGGATGATTCTACTTAATTAGTCATCTAATTTTGAATCACTAAGGTATTATTTGGTTCAATTCTATTATGAAATTCATTTTATTTTTAAATAATATCTATTTGAAGTTCACTTGAAAATGAATTTTTAATTTTACATATGAAATTCTAGTTATATATTATATGATTTATGTTTTTATTATTTTAAAAATAATAGTAAACCGAAATTCCATTAGCATACCAATCACACATTTTATAGAAATTCAATTGGATTTCATATAAAATGTGGAATTCATTTGAATCAAACAAATCCTTAATACAAATCCAAAATGAAATATACTATTAGTTAATATCATATAAGTCGACCATTTCACATTATTTGCCACCAAAGTATCAGTCTGACCCATAAAAATAATGTAAACTATCAAAGCAATTTTTTCGCCAAATGCAGAGTCCATTAAATCAAGATTAAAGTACAATCAAAAAAATCATATAATAAATTTTAATAATATGATCTTTTAAAAAAACAATATGAACTCCCAAATTCTAATCTATTAAAAACTTATAAACAACAAAAAAAACACGCAAAAAGTTAATCAAAAATGAGAAAAATTAAGCCATGGATTTAGATAAAAGTGTCATGTTGGGCCGCAACGATGAAAAAGTTCTGTAGTGTGCAAAGGTTTGATTTTGAAACACTTACCGCTAGATCCATTGAAATTTCATATTTTCTGATCTTCATCTTTAGAAAAATTCTAAAAAAATAGATTTTTATCATCAAAAACACCTTCGATTATTAAGAATTTTAATTTGAAGCCCAACCGAACACTAAAAAGTCTTGTATAATCTACGGATAGACACATAAATCAAAAGAAAACTCAACAAAAACTATACCAAAATTACAAAAGGGTACATAATTCATAGACTTTTTTATAATCAAAGGTATAACTCAATGACCTTTTTGTAATTCATGAGAAGTTCAGTATCCTTTTGTAACAAAATAAACCTTTCTGTAATAGAATGTATAACTTGTTTACCTTTTTGTAACAAAAATAAAATTGAGTACCCTTTGTGTAATAACAGGTAAATTCAGTGATCCAGGAAGTTTAATATCCCAGATGATAGACTGTTAAAGAACGATGGGTTTGTACAATGTTGATGCGGGTTGCAGTCTTAACGGCAGTCGGTCGGGGTTGGTTGCACGGTTCGAGATGACAAAGGCGAACTGCTACAATTAAGGGCAGTGGACATTCAAGGGAATTTTGGTCCTCGTGTAGCGGAAATCATGGAAATCCTTGAAGCATATTGAGTTGTATTAAAGGATTTCATAATGTTATTGTGGAAATAGATGCCTCATATATTGTTCTGGATATTCAGAGTCCTCTCAAAGAAGATTCAGATTTTTTAGTTTCAGATTGTACTGAGTTAGCGAAGCAGTTTAATAATTCATGTTTTTGTGTTTGTAAGGTGATCTGCAAATCAGGTTGCGCATGTATTAGCACAATACACATATTCCTCGTCAGATCATGAGGAAATGGTTTAGCCACTTTTCCTGAATTTCTTACAACTATTATCTAACTTTTAAAAAGAGTAACTATAAAAATTTGGTCACAATTCATAAAAGACGTAAAATTAGATTTAAAAATAAAATTCAAAGTTCTGAACATAATTACAAAAAAATAAATCAAATAGACTATAATTAAAAAATTAAAAAATTTGAGCGTAACTGAAAAAAAAAACATAATTTGACCTAATAAAGATCACTCAATACTTTTCTGGATGACAGGCGGAGAGCAAAGTTCATAAATGATCGTTTCATCCTCTCAATTTAACACGAAATATCAAAAAGGTCTAAGTTCGTAAAATAGATCACTTTTATTTTGAACTTGGCCAAATCGTATCAAATCATCTCTCCCCTAGTTTCACCCCCGAGAGTGAAACACACTTTATGGTATTAAATGGTAAAAAGTTTAAACGATCTTTAATATTTTTCACATTTCTTAAATTAACGTTTAATGATTTCAAAATATCATTTAATCGTTATAATTTTAAAACTTTATATGCCCTATACATTTATATGCCCAATACATTTATATGCCCAATACATTTTTATTGAAAAGTATAGAGACCTTGTACTTTTTCCTTTCTAATTCATCATATTTTTTTGCCAGAGATAATAATATAAAAATATATAAAAAAATGATCATCTCATGAATAAAATGAATCGTCTTTGACAAAAAAAAATGGACTTAGCGGCTACTAATTGAGCCATTCAATTACACATTCATTTAACAAATTAAAAAAATTAAATTGTGAATAATTTTATTAAACGAACGGTAGCATTGAACAACGATAATATTTAAAGATAAAAAAGAAAAATAAAACCACTTACCATTGGCATCTGCTAAAGAATTATGAGCAAAAGGTCAACGCACCCACTGAACTTGTGACACATGGTCATTTAACCTAGTTTTTATTTGTTTGAGCAACTAACCCTAAAAATCTTTATTTTTTTGGCCAAATACCCCCATAATTGTATTTGAAAAACGCGTAAAATATTAATTGAAGGTGAGGGATGCGAAATAAAAATTAAAAAATTCCCTAATTGTTGTGAGAAAATTATCCTAAACTTATTTTTTTGCAATAAAAATATAAATCATGGGATTATTGACCCAAAAATGAAGAGTTTTGAGGTTAGTGGCTCAATCAAATAAAAACTGAACTAAATGATCTTGTATTATAAATTCAGGGGGTGCGTTGACCCTTTGTTCAAAGAATTATTAATATCACCTTGATTTTTGTTATGAATGCAGAATTAAATTGTTGGGTTCATCCAGAACAAAACACACCACCATAATGTACCTGCTCGTTTAAATTGAATAATAATATAAAAACGCAATATAATCTTATCTGATACCAATAGACAACGAATGGCGGAGTTAGAGGGGCTAGAGAGACTCCTCTCGTACAATTAATGGAAGATGACATGGTTAAAGAAATACTTTCCTCAATCAAAATTTGAAATTAAATTGCAAAGTTGATTGAGTTACGTAAAGTCTATATATTGATAAATGTTATATAGTTATAGAGAAAACAATAAAACCGCCCATATTGGGGATGAAAGATGATGGAAACATGGAAATAGCAACCGTTTTCTGGTTCGAAACTGCCGGTTTTCCTGCACTTCAAAACAGATACGGCCTCCATTAAGAATCCGTTAATAATTGTCGTCCTTTTCAATTTGTTGCATGTTCCATTTGATTACCGGCATGAATGGAAAATGTATCAAAACTAAACTAGCTTAAATCTCAATTTGTTGCATGTTCCATTTGATTACGAATGTTAGGCGGGAGTTACACCTTGTGGACGACGATGGCAAGGAAACAAATGCCGCTTTCCAGACTGAGTTGCAACCTGACCACACGTAGAGGCGTCTAAATAATGACGGAAAGGGTACTGCAGGCCGCGAAGAGATCGCAGAGGCAGTAGGAGGGATGGATTTGTAGAGGTGAATATAGCTCAGTTCAGAATTCTGAAGCTATAATGAGTACTACGGGCCACGAGCAGAACGGGTCTGATTGTGCTAAAGTGAGTAAATCTGGTAAGAAGAGTACATGGTCTCGCGCTAAAACTACAAAAAGTAAGGAGGACATAGAGTCTAAAATAGTGTTTTCTGCTATCCAACCTAGTGACAAATCGACCAATCTTTTCTATCTATGTTATTTTGTTGTGTTGTTTGGTTCCACATAAATGGAAAGAGTGTTAGGATTTCAAATTAGGTTTGATTAGTTAATTAGGAGTTTAATTAAGTTTAATTAGAATTAGAGTTATAATTAGAAGTTTAATTAGATTTAATTAAGAAAAGCCCTAATTTTTTATTAATTAGAGTATCAATTCATTGGGATTAATTAAGATTAATTGGAAATAATTAAAATTAATTTGGGTTAATTTTTTTTATTAGGTGATTTCACTCTCTTTTTTTATTAGAAGGATGAAACAGATACGGTTTTGCCAAGTACAATGTAAAGATGATATGATTTTATAAATTTGGACTTATTTGATATTTGGTGCCAGTTGAGGGGTGAAATGATCCTTTACTCATTCAAATATAGCAAAATTAGCAGACTGAATTAAATCAAAATTGTAACGTGACACGAGTTTAAGTTAGAGATTATTTTTCAAATACCTGTTTTGGGTAAAGTATTTACACCATTTTAACTCATCTTTTCCTCTTATCCTACATTATCTAATAAGCTAACTTATTTCCAAAAATACCCACTATATAAAGAAGGCTTATCTCATTTTAGGTTAAAATTTTACATAGCCACCTTTTTTTCTCTCTTCTCTCTCTTCTTCTCTCTTCTTTTCTTCTTCTTTTCTTCTTCTTTTTCATTTAACTTTCAGTTTATCTCCTCCGATTACTTTTCCGTTCATCTTTCCGGTCGCGCTTCCGTTCGTCTACTTTCGATGGATTTCTCGTCGTTTCCGGTCGTTTTTCCGTTCGCGCTAGTCCGTTCGTCTTTTCCGTTCACGCTATGGATTTCTTGACTCGTTTTTAGATTTGTGTAATTTTTTAGGTTTTTTTAATGATTTAAATATTTTATTAATAAATTATTGTAGACCTATAATTTTTTATTTATAAAATTGTTCTATTATTCATATAATTATTTATTTTGTTTATTGCTACTGATTTTGTAAAGAAAATTTTGATTTATGGTGCATTTGTAATAATTTTATAATATTTTTATGTTTTAGTGTATTTTTGGTGTATTAATGGTATATTTCTGCCGTTTTTTAGTGTATTTATGGTGTATTTGCAGTGTTTCATGGTTAAACCACAAAAAACACTACAAAATGCCATAAATACACTACTTATACACTAATTTTACACTATATAAACACCATAAAAACACTATATATACACTACTGTTGCACTATGAAAAATAAAATAAAAAATTTTAGGAAAAAAATCTATAAAAAAATAAAAATTAACACTATATATACACTAATCTTACACTATATAAAAAACTGCCGGTCGGTTCAGTCGGTTTAGTTGACCGAACCGAAAAAACCGAACACCGAAATTGAAAACCGGAAAAAGGTATTTATGAAATTTTAAAAAAAAGGTATTTTTCGTAAATAAAAAAAGTCAAAAAAGAAAAGTCAAAACTTGCAATGTAAAGTTGTAAATAAAATGCCAAAACATGTATTTTAGGAAATCACCACTTCAAGTTAATGTAGTTTGATTACCTTTATTTTAAAGCTAGTTTAGTTTTGATAGATTTTCAATTTAGAGCACACCAAATAATAAATAGAGTTAATTATATATAAAATTACCAGCTTTATTTAAAATTTCAAAAATAACACGATCTTTAAAATATGACAATTCGGGTCACCATCTTTTATTTCTTTTCAAAAACAATATGGGCACATTTTTGGTGACGTTTTTGCTGACATGGCATGACACGTGACACTCCTATCGGGTGTCCAAGTCAGCAAAAGTTTACTTAAAAAATGCCCACGTTCTTTTTGAAAAGAAATGAAAGGTGATGCCCTGAATTGACATGTTTTAAAAATCGTGTTACTTTTTGAGATTTCGTGTAAAGGTGGCGATTTTATATGTAATTAACCCTAATAAATAAATATTCTTCTTTTATAACTTTTCTTAAATTTATAAAAAAATTATAATTTTCTGTAAAGCTTAAAAATTAAAATTATTTTCTATCATGCAATGAGCAATTAACATTAAAATTATAGGGAAAAATGTCATAAAAACTACTGACCTTTAAACTTGTTTTCAATTCCACCCTAACCTTGTAAAATCGCCAAAATTTTACTCTAGTTTACATTTTTGACTTTCAATTATACCACAAGTTTTCAATTTGAGACGATTGTTTTAATCCAAGGACGAAACCTTCCAAAAAATTAAATTTAAAGGTTCTATCATTTTTTTTCACTCGAAAAAAATTCAAATAAGTTCTTAATATTTAAATTCTAACTTAAAATCATAATTAATTTTAAACTAATTTAAAAAATTAATTAAATCTAAATAAATATATTACAAATATAATTAGTTTTTTATTTTATTAAAAAAATTAAATAAATTAAAAACTAACATTCCAACTGTAATCCTCTTTAGAACCGCCCCGTCCTCCAACGAACAGCCACGAGGTTGGTTCGTCTTCCTCCACAGAAGACGAACTTGAAGATCCTTGACGCCTTAGACTTTGTTGTCGCTTTCCTTTGATTGCCGTTGTCCTCACATACCAAATCGAGTTCGTCTTTCATGGAGGAAGACGAACCAAGTCGTTTACATGAAGGAAGACTAACCAGGTCCTCTTTCTTGGTAGAAGACGAATCAGATCGTCTTTCAGGGAAGAAGACGAACCATGTCGTTTTTGGAAGATAAATTTGTCTTTCTCCATGAAACACGAACTAGGTCTGTCTTCCTCCATGGAAGACGCATACTTATCGAGTTCGTCTTCTATGAAAAAAAAACATATGTGTCTTCCTCCATAAAAAATGAAGACGAACTCGTCTTTCATGGAGGAAGATTAGACATAGTTTATCTTCCTCCGTGAAAGACGATATGTTCCAACAATATCTGGTTTGTCTTCTTTCATGTAAGACAAACCAGATCTGGTTTGGCAGGTCGAAGGGCTGCGGGGCGAGACGACGATGGAGTCGAAAGCATTCAAATAGTTTCGAGTTAAAAAAAATTAATATCGTTAATTTATATTAAATAAAAAAATTACTATTTATTATTATTCAAATTTGTGGAGAATAAGGGTTTTTTATTTTATTTATAACATTAAAAGATATTTAAAATAAATATCAAACATGAAGGTTTTCTTTGAATTTTTTTCGAGTAAAAAACAATCAATTTGATGCTTTAAAAAGTACAATTGAAAATCAAAAATGTAAAATAGAGTAAAATTAACAATTTTATATGGCGGGGATGAAATTGAAAAAAAAAATTAAAAATTCAAGACATTTTGCCTATTATATTATTATTTGAATTTATGAAAATGAAGAGTTCTTGTCTTTTTATGACATCAAGGACTATTTTGAACATATGCTAAACATGAAAGATTTATTTGAATTTTTTTTAAATGAAAAAAAGGTGATTTTAATGCGTTAGAATACAATTGAAAGTCAAAAATGTAAAATAAAATAAACTTAGCAATTTTATAAAATCAGAGTACATTTTACCAAATTATTTTTTTTATTTTTTTAAATTAATATTAATAAAGTATAGTTATCCAATTAATTAAATCAACCGACCGCAGCAAACAATTTTTATGGTTCAATTACAATTCAACTTGTATATTTATAGTTGTACTTTGATCTAAGATAAATAGATAATAGATTTCAATTAATTCAGAATAGTGATCGGAACGACTGATGCACATCCTAAATAGAAGTGTGTATAACTTGGCTCGAACTCAAACAAAACAAATAACTTGATTTGGTTCATCTCAAAATTATCACCAAAAAATCACTTTTTCATTTGATTTTAAAAGTAATAAAATTCTACTTCCTTTTAGTACAAACAAAAAAATTGAACCAGATTCGGCTATCATGTAAGCCTCAATTAACAGTAAAAAAAGATGAAAAGAATTTTGTGATAATTTAATGGAACTTCAGAAATTTTCTGGTTATGAGTTTAAATTTAGGCCCAATCACTCAAAAACCCCTCACCTTTAAACTTTTTTTCAATTCCACCCCGACATTGAAAATTTGTCAATTTTATCCACTTTTGAATTTTCCGTTTTCAATTGTACCCCAATATTTTAATTTTTGTCAATTTTTTTACTTAAATGATGAAATCATTTAATTAATTAAGTCTAAACATAAATTAAATTCTTTTTTATTCAAAAAAGTACAAATAAGTCCTTTATTTTTAAAAACTAACTAAAAACTATAATCAAATTAACACTAATTTAAAATCTTAATTAATTTAACAAAATTTAAATAAATTTAACTAAATTTAAATAAATTTTAAAAATATACAATCAATATATGCGAGACATGGAGAATGTTTTAAACAAATTTCCAAACGCAAAAGACGTTAATTTAATTTTTCAGGATACAATTGAAACACAAAAATGTAAAATAGGGAAAATTGACAAATTTTCAACGTCATGGTATGATTAAAAAAGGACTAAAAGGTCGGAGGTTTTTAAGACATTAGGCCTTAAATTTAAGAACTTTGATGGAAGAGAAAAGAAAAACCAAAAATCTTCTTGATGGTAGAGAGAAGAAAAATCAGGGACAGAATAAAACTTACCCCAAATATAGATATAATGTCCACGAGAATGATTCATCAGTATCATAATTGTTTCACAGATATTTTTTTTCTGCCAAAGACAGAGTACGACTCTTAGTTTATTAGTTACTCCCTCCGTCCTAATAGAGTTGTCCACTTTACCTTTATCACACAGTTTAAGAAAAACAATTATTGTTTATAAGTTTTATAAAATTTTTCTTACCTTTTCTTGTCATACCCTTATTTAATATAGGGTCCACTTGCAATTTACTTTGAGAAAATTAGAAAAAATACTCTATTTTCTAAAATAATATGATTTCCTACCTCAATAAGGAAAAGATCGAGAAAATATCTCGCCTTTTTAAGACAATTATTTTTTTACTCTAAGACATGTTTATATTATAATTATACCTACTTTTTATTATTATTTTACTCTAACTAAATTTCTTTTACTCTAATTATATTACAACCTGTCATTTTTTTTCTCTCCTCTCTCTCTCTCTTTCTTCTTCTTTTTTTTCTTTTTTCTCTGTTCGCCATTTTTTTTGCTTCTTTATTTTTTCTCTATTTTTGCCTTTTTCTTCTTCATCGTTCCTTCATCGCTCTGTCGTTGCTCCGCCATCGTTTCGTCGTCATTCCGCCATTCTTTCATGTTTGATTTTAGCGATTTTTTTCTTAATTTGTGGTGATTAATACGATTTATGTTAACTTTCATATCTAAATAAATTACTCTTTGATTTTTTCAATTTTAGATCTAAAAATCTGCATGAAAAACGATTTTATGATGAAAAAATAGTTTTCTGCACGAAAAACGATTTTCTGCAAATAAAACAGCGTCTGATTATCATATGAGTATCACTGCTTATCATCATATTATCATAACACTGCAGAAAAAATAATTTTTTTTTATAAAAAAAAGCCTCTGATTACCATATGAGTATCACTGTAATATCATGTAGTTATCATAACATTGCGGGAAAAAAAATTCTGCATAAAATAATGTTTGATTATTATATCGTTATCATAATATTATCATATATTGTTATCATAACATTATCATATGATACCGAGATGATGCTATTTATGATATCAAGATGATAATGTTATGATAATATCTATGATTATGTTATGATAAAACAGAATCTGATTATCATATCAATATCAGTATATTATCATGTTGTTATCATAACACTGCAGTAAGATAACTAAATCATAATGAAATATGATAAGATTATGATAATTGGATGATAATGTACACAAAAATATAATTACAGAAGGATTTATGACAATTAGATGATAACGGAGTAAAATCATAAATATTTTTGAACCTAGAATAAAAACATAAATCTGAAAAAAAACGTGAGGTATTTTCTGCAACTTTTCCGTGTTGAGATAAAATGTGCAAATATTTTTATTTTTGGAGTAAATACCTAAATTTCCATTTACTTTCAATTTGTTCATTAGTAGATTTTAAATAGGGGTAATAAAGAAAAATTGAGTGTAAAATTTAGTTACTTTTTAAAAGTGGACAATAGTTTTGGGACAAATTTTTTTCTCAAAGTGAACAACTCTATTGGGACAGAGGGAGTATTAGTTACAGGAGGAAATTAGACTCAGCACTTGATTATCAAAAATAATTTCAAAAATACTTGAGCATCTTTTTCTTTTTCTGTCAACACTTGATCCCACCTTTTTATTTCATCTAGCACTTGATTCCACCTTTTTATTTCATCCAGCACTTAATTTCACCTTTTTATTTCATCCAACACTTAACCCAACTTTTTTATTTCGTCCAACATTTAACTTCATTTTTTTATTCATCCAACATTTAACTCCATTTTTTTAAGACTTAGAATTTAGATTTTAGGATTTTAGGATTTATGATTTTAGGGTTAGGGTTTAGAATTTAAGATTTAGGATATAGGATTTAGCATGATTTAGGGTTTAGGGTTTAGCATGATTTAGGGTATAGGGTTTAAGATTTAAAATTTAGAGTTTAGGGTTTAGCATGTTTTAGGGTTTACAGTTTAGAATTTATGATTTAGGATTTAAGCTTTAGTATGATTATAGAGTTTAGGGTTTAGTATGATTTAGGATTTAGGGTTTAGAGAAATAAGATTTTAAGTGTGAGGTTTAATGTTTTTATTAAATCAAGTGCTAGGTGCAATTTATTTTCTTTTGTAAATATTGTCCGCAAATAAAAACGAACATAAGTATTTTTGAGATTATTTTAACAAAATCAAGTATTTTTCAACTTTTCCCTAGTTACAGAGGTAGGAATCAAACCCATGACCTCTTGATGCACTTGGAGAGGCCTTAACCATCTAGGCTGGGTTTGATCCTCTTGATGCACTTGGAGACGCCTTAACCATCTAGGCTGGGTTTGATCCTCTTGATGCACTTGGAGACGCCTTAACCATCTAGGCTAGGCCCACACTGGCTAATTGTTTCACAGATCAACATGAACATTTAGCACAGCCACATGCACTTTACAATAAAGTATCAAATTTCTACATTTAAAAGGTTATCTGCTTGTCCCCCACATCATGATTTAGTAATAGAAATATGTTATTCAAACCTGCAAGTTATTCGAACCTCCACCCTCCATTGTAATAATAATAATAAAAAAAAAACAGATCGACAAAGATAACCCACACCAGCTTTATTGCAAGAAAGTAGATCAAATGTTGACACCATGCAACACACAATAAAATTATAAGTCCATGCAACGGACCGCTTATCACTTTCAACCAAAGAAACGGGGCACTAAAGCATCCGATTTCATAAAGCACGAGAGACAGGGCTTAGTAGATAACCTTATGCATAAAACACTCAGACACTTCTTCATAGAGAGCCCTGGGGAGGCCTGTAAGGATGCATGGTAAGCACACATCGGAGGCAATCTCCTTCGTGCAACAGATCAAAAGCTTTGTTGATCTCCTCAAGACTCAGATTATGTGTGATGTACTCATCCACCTTAATTTCCTGTAATGTGGGAAGATATGGTTACTCATGTCGAAATTTTCAGAGAAATAAAAGATGTAACGCTTAGAGAAAAACAACGAGTTACCTTTTTCAAGTACTTTTCAACAAGCCAAGGCACCTGCGAACGGCTTTTGAAACCGCCAAAAGCAGTTCCTTTCCATACACGGCCAGTCACCAACTGGAAAGGACGAGTGGATATCTCCTGACCTGAAGCTGCAACGCCCACAATAACGGATGTCCCCCAGCCCTGAAAGTTCTCAGGCATGTCAGAGGGCTTCCGAAGATCCGCATAAGGTTTAGCAACCAGTTCGTTTAAATGCTACTTACCTTGTGGCAACATTCCAAAGCAGACCTCATTACAGAAACATTCCCAATGCACTCAAAACTATAGTCAACACCGCCGTCTGTGAGATCAACAATGACTTGCTGAATTGGTTTATCATGGTCCTTTGGATTGATAAATTCAGTAACTCCAAAATTCTTTGCTGCACATTATAATATACAGATATTAGCAGACAATATAAACATTATGAATAAGCATTATATTTACAAGCCATATCCTGCCCTTATCTCCTACGCACCAAAAAGAATGCACAAAGATAACAGATAACACAAGTTAACTATTGCACTAGAGTAGAACTAAGGAGCATCAAGTATATCAAAAAATCCCATATCCATGACTTGTTACAGATGCCATTATCGAGGCAATTTTAAGGACATCCCTATCATTTCAACTAGCAATGTTATTTATCTTGCCAACCATTCAGGAGTAGCAATCACTGCATTGTAAAATGTACACGCAGTTGCCAGAATGTATAAGCTGCTATTGCTGGAATTAACAATAGGAGAAAGATCATTCTGCAATTTATGTCCGAGGACTGCAGAAAATTAATGGAAAGACCCACTAGCATATTCAGATTTACCTCTCTCATACTTTTTGCTGTCAATATCAATACCAATAACACGTGAGGCACCAGCTGCTTTTGCTCCCTCTGCAACCTATAAAATCAATAGCCAGTCAATTTAGAACTGTCAGCAGTGTATAGTCCATGTGCATGAGCGCGTGCACATACATACACACGGAGAGAGCTAGATGTTTGTGTTCAAAACTTACTGCAAGACCAACTGTGCCAAGGCCAAACACAGCAACAATTGACCCTGCTTCTACTTTAGCAGTATTCCAAACTGCTCCAAGACCTACAACAAAAGGATGGTATTGTTTTAAATGTTAAAACATGCCAATTGGTTCAAAGAATGCCAGTCACTAAGAAGCTTAAGGTGAAAATGACAACTAAGCATTTGGATATGGGGAATCTAGAGGAGAAACGAAATGTAATTAGCTAAAATCAAACATCATCATCAGAATCAGGTGAAACTAGCAAGCGGAGGTCGGTGATGGGTCCATTAAAATTTTAAAGCCATCAAAAGCCTGAGATAGGCTTCAACCAGAAAAGATGCAATTGAAAACATAATAAAATAAGGCATTCAGATTAAGCTAGAGCACATTAAGAATCTAAACTAAAACCTTTTCTGAAATTTGTTGGACGAACTTAAGATCTATACCACAAACTCAATATAAGCACATAGCAGCTGGAGAAAAGAATGTATAGGAACTGATAAACATACATAACAGGTAACAAAAAAATGAAAACTATAGGCTGGAACAATGTATGGATTAACCTCAGTAACTCGAGCAAATAGAAATCCTTACCAGTGGGAACACCACAGCCAAGAAGGCACACTTTCTCTAAAGGAGCTTTCGGATCAATCTTAGCGACACTAACATCATGAACAACCGTGTACTGACTGAATGTCGAGGTACCCATAAAATGGTAGATAGGCTTTCCATTTACTGAAAACCGACTTTTACGGTCATTCATCATCACGCCAACTCCAGTAGCTGCACGAACTTTACCGCAAAGATTTGTCTTTCCAGATTTGCAGAATTTGCATTCTCCGCATTCTGCTTGATAACAAGGAATCACATGATCACCTGGCTGAACAGAAGTAACTCCTTCTCCAACACTTTCTACAATCCTGAAGATAACAGAAAGATAAATCAACCATTCATCAACAAAAATAAAGCTCCCCAAACCATCTAAAGTGATTTATAATACACGTACCCAGCAGCTTCATGGCCGAGGATACAGGGAAAGAGTCCCTCAGGATCCTACAAGGAAGATAACGTCAGACAAAATACCGAACATTGGACCGCAAGTAGACATCATCAAACCATAAAGCATATACAAATCTCAGCACATTAAAGCAAGTATAAATTACGGTGAGCTCTTACATTACCGAAAAATTTAAAAAAAAAATTGAGCTAAAAAATAATGAAATTATCTCTAATAAAGGCTAAGGCATGAGTCTGCAAAACTTCTATTCGTCGGTACGAGGTCTAAAGTCTTATGATTAGATTTAAGTTCACTGAATTAAAAAAATAACCTAATTTACAATGAAAGTCAAAAACAACAAAACTAGTAAACTAAAGAAAATCAATTACACACTGAAATATGAATAACTAAAATCAAATACATTTTATAAGTAAAAAAAAGGAGAATCATAAAATAAATTATACCTTTCCACTCCAAGTGTAAGCATCAGTGTGACAAAGAGCAGAGAAGAGGATCTTGACACGGACCTCACCGGCTTGCGGCGGGGCTACCTGTACATCCTCGATTACTAACGGCTTGTTTGCCTCATAAGCAACAGCCGCTACTCATTTTCACGGCATCCAAACAGATCAACAGATCAGATTCAAGTGATTAAAAACAAAAGGTAAACTGAAATTAGATGAAATTTTTTTCATACCTTTGCAAGTGATGACCTGACCTTGAGTACTAGCCATGGATGAAAGAAATCAGAACAGCGAGAGAAATGCAGGAGAGGACAAAATTATGTAAGATAAGAGACGAGGCGATGACTATATATTTTGAGTCAGTGATGAACGGTGCATAATTCCATTAAAATAATTGACTGTTTTAGATGATAAACTAAAAAAATAGATTTTAGATTTTAAATATAATAAAGATTGAATGTAACCATTTGATAATTCTATTTATATTTTTTGATATATAATATTTTATTTTAATTATAATTATAACCATTAAAATATATTAACAATTAACATTGTTATAATTGAATCTATTAATTATAACCATATTTAATATTAAGATTTAAAAAATTAAATATTTAATACTTTTAAATTTGTCGAATATAATTTTAATTTTCCGGTGTCAATAAGAGTTCGACCGAACCGACAAACCCTTAACCGAATTAACCATTCAACTAAAAAGCCAAAATTGAATCGGCCGAATAAGACTTTAATCAAACACCAAACTCACCGCGAATAAGATAGGAAATAAATTCAAACCTAACCGACCAAATAGGTATGTTAATTCGGTCAGTTCGGTTGGAAAAAATTATGAGTAAAAATTTTAAAAAATCAAATTTTTGATTAATTTGGTCAGTTCAACTAATTTGGATAATTTAAAATTCAAAGCGAAGTGATAACCAAAATAAAAATTAACTATTTTAACCAAATCGAACCAACAAAATTAATCAGTTCAGTCAATTAATTTAGCATGCCGGTTATTTCGCTCGTCCTTAACCAGTGAAGCCTAACTCAAGTGACTAGGTTTTCCGAATGCATTTCTAAAGTTTGGATATTGAATCTCAAAACAGTCAAGTTAGGCTGGTTCATAATATATATCTAACAAGTAACCCACATTAAATTTATTTTAAAAAATATTATATAATTTTGAATAAAACAATTATTGCATAGTCTCGGTCCACAGTGGAAGGCTCCGCACTTAGAAAGTTACCAAAATACGAAGTATTCTTCTTCTTTCGTTCTCTTCTTCCCTTTTTCTTTTTACTTGGTTGGCAGGGTCAGGGCCTTTCTCACTGGGCGAGCGCATCCGATTCTAAAGTCCTTTCCTAAACCACTTCCCGTTTAGTTGCTGAAAGATAGAGAGAAGCTTTCTAAATGAGATTAAGTTCCACGGATATGTCTGTTGTGAACAGGGGAATATTATATAAGACATGTTTATCTATCTTTACACATATCCATTCTATATTGTTTATCAACAACATCAAAGAGATAACTTGATTATATTTTTTATGAAAAAATTCAACCCAGCCTGCTGGAAAGTGATGGATACCTAGCCCACGTTCAGTCCAGTTGTTCAAAATGGTACCATTCGCACCCGCTTACATTCAGCACTGGCCCAACTCTCATCCCAGTTAGACGTCAAGAACGCTTTCCTTCACGGAGATCTCAAAAAAGAGGTCGAGGCCAACCTCCCCCTCGGTTATGAAGCCCTGGGGGGCTGCCCCACTCGGTTTTTCTACTTGGGATACAGGTAATCTCTCAATGGTTTCGTACGTCAATTATGCAATAGGTCAAAGTCTCATATATTCGAATCTTTTTTTGAGAATAACTCTGAGAAATATGTTTTTTCCTCTACAGTAAAAAGAGGTTTTGACCACCAGGATCCGTCTCGGTTCTCTAGCCTGGAGACCGATTCAAGGGCACAGGAGCTGGTGCTACCCGAGAACAATTAGCCGATCTAGATTGCGAATTATTATAAAACTAGCCGAGCTGGTGAGAAAGACTTGGCCCATATAGTGTACTCCCTCCGTCCCGTTTAAGAAGGGACAAATGAGTTTTGCACAAAGCTTAATAAAATAAGACAATATTTTATTTTGTCATGTCTACCCCTATTTATTAGTGTAGTTTCTCCTAATAATAATATAGATTTATTGTAAATTGAGTTGCATTTAATACATATTGAAATAACTAAAGGGATAAAAGTGGAAGTTCAATATAAATTGGCACAGAAAACACGATATGGCCTTTTTAGATGGGACAAATAAAAATGGGATATGTCCCTTCTTAAACGGGACGGGGGGAGTAATTAATAAATATCTCCCTTTTAGCCAGATTATTGCCATTTTGACGACTGCTCTCTCTTTCAGGTTTAGCCTACCATGGGACAAGTGTTTTTTAGTGAAGATCACAATTTCTTTATCTCTTCATTTCAAGAAAGGAGTCATAGAGTTTTGTTTGACTTTCTTAATCGAATAGAAAGGACGCTCTGCCCTGTGGAGTTCAAGTAATCACCTCCATTTGAATCTCTACTCTGTTTTGGCTCCAGACTGTTCGCGCTAAGAGATTTTGGAAGTTAGGAGGAATTTGCTCTTAATTATAATTATAAAATTCAGTTATAAAAATTCTTTTTGTTATTTTAATTTTTAATATACTAATTTAAAATTATTTTTGTTTTTATATAAAAAATTAATATACTAATTTAGAGTTTTTACAACTTAATTTATATTATAGATTTGTTATGAGTCTATGATTTCTTGTTGTAAACTTTTTAGATTCGCAAAGTTGTGTTTTCTTTTAGCTAGATGGTGTATGAATCGATTATTTTCGGGCTGAAATAGTAGATCGTTTTTTGGTGACATTTTATATAGTCGGGATGCCCTTTTGAATTGTAATTATCTAGTCCGATATCATGAAACTCATAATAACCAATTTCATATTAATGAGATTCTATCTTTTGACAAAAAAAAATTACACTAAACAAGTAATATAAATAAAATCTTTATTCAGCAAAAAAAAAATCACATTTAGTTAATTATGTCATACTTTAATTTTAATTTATATTAATCACCACATAAAATGAAATTTTACTAATCACTAGCATACAACTATTATTACTTGAATTTTATTTTATTTTTAAATTAGAAACCCATCTCTAAATAAGCTAACCTAGTAAAAAAGATCTAATTCCCATGCATTAATTTCTCATTTAGGGTTCATAACATCTGAAATTAATATATAAAAAAGGTAAAATGTGGAAGACGAGATTAATTACCAGGTTTTGCCAGAAGAAATGCAGCTAGAATGGATAAAACGAAGAACATGAGCTTCCGCTTACTCTAGCCATCAATTACTAATGTTTTCAGTACTTTTTCTCTTGTTTAATTTAGCTTTAGAAAAGGTATTGAATTTGTAATTTGGCTGGTGCAGAAGGAGATAGAATTTAACAAATTTTAGACAGTTTGAAAGCTTATAATAAATTATGCAATGTCTAACAAATGACAACATCATGGCACCATTTTCTGCTTTTTTTTCTTCTCAATATTATAACCTGACATGAAAAAAAAATCAACTTTGAACCAGTGTAAAAAGAACCATATTTCTCCTTATGTTTTCATTTATTTACAGGATCTAAAATAATAAATTTAATTTTTTAAAATTATAAATTTATGTATTTTTCAAATTAGTTCTAGTTTCATTTTTCTGTTATAATAGTATTTGTTGAAACAGTTGCTGAAATCTGTAACGAGACTGAGTCGCGGACTAGGTCGCTCTCTTTTAGACATTTCGCGGCACAGCTCGGTGGTGCAAAGCTGTCAAGCAACCGCGTCGTCCCTAGGATAAAACAGCCGGATAATACTACTGACCACTGCACTGTGGTAGTAGTTCTGATAAACACTTTCTAAATATTGCTCGTATTTTTGTGTCTTTTACAAATAAGAAGCTTTCAGTATTTATAGGCAAAAACAAAAGAGCTGTTAGAAGAGAAATGAATAGGGTGAATAAATATTGAAAACGTTTTATAATAAATAAAATTATCAACAGTCAAAAACGTCTGAGTAAATAAAGGGATTTGTTTTTTATTTAAAAAACAGAACTGTTACAAAAAATAAAGTGCTGACCAAAGCGAACCACCCACCCAACCCAGACCAGGGTAGGCCGACCGGACGGCGCGTGTGGTAGATCGGGAAGGATTTAACTCCTACCCCTTGAGGCCAAAACCCATATGAGAATTACCAAGTATATAAACTCAATAAATTGAGTTCTCCTAAACAATGTGGAAAAACCACAAAACTTTTCATATTTTCATTTCTACTAACAAGGCACTATTCTATTTAATTTTCAAATTCAATTTAAATTCCAACAATATCCTCATAACCTAAATTATCTTGAAAATATGTACAACTAAGTCGAGGCTCATGCACCACGCTAGTTGAATTTTCTTATTTAAATTTTGTTGGATTTTGTCTTTCTAAATCTTCCAATTGTTATTTCAACAATCAATAAAAAATGTTTTAATTTTTTTTTAAAGTGAACAGGAACATCGTGGGCATTCTTACAGCAAGCATATAACAAAAAGTTGTTCTTTAAATTTCATTTGAGGCAGTAGAAGTTAACGGGGCCGAATTCCCTTCATTGCGAGCGTGAATTTTCAAACTTCAGGAACGTTGTAAGGCCTTCGCAAGGGCAAATTTTCTTGAAGCGGAAAGCGGATAGTTTGTGGGTGCAAACTATGGACTTTGCGAGCAAGAAGTAAAAAGGTGTTAAAAGACAATTATAACGAGCATTAAAAGTTCATAATGAAGGGATGACACGTCATAAAAATATTGTTGAGGAAGTGCTAAATATGCAATTCGCGAGCGCAAACTATATATGCGTTATGCGAAAATGGCATGTCGATTTATTACTAGCGGTGCAAAAACAGAACCGAACCAAAGATGACCGGTTCGGTTTCACTAATATGAATATTTTATACATTTCGGTCCTATTTAAAAAAAATTGAAAAACCAAAAAACTGATATTTTTAAATTTATTAATGTTTTTAAAAAATTATTATTATTTTAATTTTATGAGTAATTTTTTTTTTAAAGAAGTGTTATTTTCCTATTTCAGTAAAACCGAAAATTGAACCAAATAGAACCGAATATTTTTGTTAAAGTTCGGTGCAGTTTTTAAATTCTTAAAAAACCGATCGGTTTTAATAATTTCACTTCCGAACCGAACAAAAAACTGAATGCACACCTTTGTTTCTCCTTTGTTCACACAAAAAAGGAGTAATAGAAAAATTTGTTTATCTGCTATATATATCATACCTTTGATATGTAAGATGGGTTAGCAACTTAAGCATTACTCTTCACACAAACTTCAAATACTCTGTAAAAAATCTTTCAAATCTTTATTAGTTGTTAGTGAGCCCTTTAAAAGTCACATTATAGCTATTGTTGATTTTTCGTTTTTCCTTAAAAAAATGAAATATTTGATGATTTTGTTTGTACCTTTGTGAAAAGATAAATTGAGAATGAATCTAATCCGAATTTTATTATACTGAAAACTCATTATTGAGTCAAGTGGATGCAGGAGAAGAGTTACTCCAAACCACTATAAATTTTTTCTTTTTTCTTCCTAACCTTCCAATTTAATTTACTAAAATCCTTAATCCGCGATTAATTTTAATTAGCAGCCATTCAACCCCTCATGTCTTAATTTCATATTGTTTCACAACTGATATCGAAGATTAATATTCCAAATGTAATGCAATGCTTAGTCAATGCACCAATGAGACATACTTTGATGGCACAAATTATGTGTATTGGAGTCAACAAGTTAAAACATGAATGGGCATTCTTTCAGTAACAAGTGCGTGTATGTTCTTTACTACTCTATCTAGAAGAGAAGGATGACATGTTCTTCATTGTCAAATTGCAAAAGCAATATGGACCACTCTTTAAAACCAATGTTTTTAAAATCGGACCGGAGATCAAACCGGCTTCTTCGGGAGTTTATGGTTCCACCGGTTCAACCGGGTTCAACCGGATTTTTTAATTATAATAAATATAAATCATTTATATTAAAAATACATATATTATAAATTAAAAAATATGATTAAATATTTAAATAAATAATTTTCAAATTTTATTGTATAAAATATAATTATAAATAATCAATATTTAAAAATATATAAAATAATTACTCTAAATGGAAAAAATAAATTTCAATTTTAATAAAAATTGTTATCAAAATTATACAATTAAAATTTATAAATAAAAAATATGATAATATATTTAAATATAATTAATTACTAAATGCGTGAAATACAATTATTGTGCAACATTTAAATGTATATACAATAATTATATTGTATGAGAAATAAAAAAATCTTTTAATTTAAAATGTCATCATATTTTTATTTTAAAATTTAAACATAATTTACTGTATAAAAATATAATCATAAATAAGTATATAAAAGATTATTTTATATGGAAGAGAAAAATATATAAATTTTTAATTTTAATAATTTTTAATTATTAAATTTAAAAAATATAATATGACATTTTATGAATAAAATTATTAATTATAAATAAAATTATTAATTTTTTTATGTATAATAGTAATATTAGAAAGAGTATAATTATTTTTTGTTATTATTTTATGAAAGTTGAAATGACATGTGAGAGATAGAGAGAAAATAATCTGTGTTAAAGTTATACTTCCTCCGTTCTAATAGAGTTGTCCACTTTAAGAAAATTTTTTGTCCCAAAACTCTTGTCCACTTTCAAAAAGTAACTAACTTTTACACTTAATTTTCTTATATTACCCCTATTTAAAATCCACTAATAAATAAAGTGAAAGTAAATTGCAAGTGGACCCTATATTAAATAAGGGTATGATAAGAAAAGTAAGAATTTTTTTACAAAATCTATAACAATAATTGTTTTTTTTAAACTGTGTGATAAAGGCAAAGTGGACAACTCTATTAGGACGGAGGGAGTAATTAATATGAGAGAGAAGAAAATACATATGGGTGAGAGAAATAATGAGAGAGAAATAAAAAGACACATGAGTAGGAAATCACACATGCATTTTTTTGTCAAAAAGTACATTTTTTGACCCATTTTCGAAAAACCAGATTTCCAATTAAATCCGGTTTTTGATATGGTTTGACCGATTTTTATGAAAGACGATTTTAATCAAAAACCGGACCGGACAAGCAGCCGATTTTTGGTTAACCTGGTCCGACCGGCCGGTCCGGTCCGATTTTCAAAACATTGTTTAAAACCACCATGAAGGCACATTCGAAGTGAAGTTCAAGAAGATATATCTTCTAACTCGAGAGTATAAGATGCTCTTCTACAAGGCCAGTGTGAAGGTAACCAAAATAATAAACCACCTTCTTAAGATTGTTGAGTTTAAAGAATGTATAAGAAAGTCTACTCAAAGGTGGAGTCAATAGTAAGATCTTGAGACCTTTGTTAATGAGCCTTTATGCATCAAAGGCCGACTCCGTTGAAGAAGCTAATTATCTTATCAAGCTCAAAACAAATGAACTAATTAGAAAATTTTTCACTTTTGAGATCTTCCTTTTCCTTTGGTGGAGAATGAGTTGGTGACAGAGCTTCTCCATCCAATTGTGGTGAAACGAACATCCTTTGAAGAAAGGGAAGAGTATAAACATATATATCTTCAATCAACTTCTCCTTGATTATTTCTCTCAGACTAGTGCCAGTAGTAGATCAAATGGTAAAGCGTGTAGGTGCCTTGGATTGACAACTATAGTTGTTGTTTCATGAAGCCATGAAATTGATTGTTGAATCTTTGAATTTGTAAAAGAAAGAGATCAAAGGGAGAGAGGCCCCATTAGGCGTGCTAGGAATTTGCTAATACGATTTTGAATTTTTTTCCAAATGAAAAAGACGTCAATTTAATATTTTAAGGTACAATTGGAACGATAAGTTGCGAAATAGGATAAAATTGAACAGTGTTCCACGTTAGAGTAGAATCGGAAAAGGGGCTAAAAGGTCGGGTTTTTTTTAAGGCATTAGGCCTAGATTAAATAGTTTTTATTATGTCTTTTTTATGAAATCTAGCTTAGTTATCTTTTTTCATGAAAATTTATTTGTCTTTTTCACAGATGTGGGATTATGAAAGTTGAAAAGAGTTTGATTTTGATTTTATTCAAAATTAAACTCGTTCCAAATTGAATAATATAAAATTATATTTAGCTCATTATAGTCAGCAAGTAAAATATTTTCTCCGTGATTTGCTAATCACAATTAACATGAAATATTGTAATACCCCGTACTTTTCTAGCATGTCTTCGTTGTGATTCTGACTTGATTCCGGATTATTATGTTAGGATTAGCACATGTGGTATCTTAATTGGGTCTTGATGAGCGTCTTATATGTATCCGCTGAGTCTTTAAGTATTTGATGTTGATTGGATTATTTTCAGGCGTTTATCAAAACAATGTTCGCGTATTTTCCAAACTGTCATGGTTTAGTAAAACATCGATATGTCCTAATTGAACTGTTGGATTGTGCTCATCTTGGGATATGTTATTCCGAAGAGGATTATCTAGCATTCGACTGTTGGGATCGTTAGTAGGGGGTTTCAACAATCGTTGGAATGAGATCAACAATCATTGACTTTTATTTTTAGTTAACATACGGCTTCACGAGCTTCCCGATGATCTGGCAAACGATCGTTGACCTTTTCAACAATCATTGGAGGTTCATGACGATTATTGACTGTGTATTTTCTATATAAAAATCTGTTTCTACCTTTTGTGTGAAACAAAAACCTAGAAACCAATTTCCAGCCCTAAAACTCGTCTCCCACCTTGATCCATGTTGTTTTTGGAAGCTAAGACCATAACCTTTCATTAAAAACTTGATTAAACACTTCTAATTCAAGGATTTGAGTTGATTTTAGAGACTTGGGTGCTGGATTCAACACAAACTTTAAGCTTTGAAGTTCTTGGGTGATTTCTCTAACTTTTCCTACAAACCCTTTTGATTTGGCTTGGAGATCTTCAAGAGGTAACATTTATGCCTCTTAATGATTAATTATGTGTTTGTGGATTTGGATTTGGTGTTTATGAGTAGAGATTGAGGATATATGGCTTGTTCATGCTTAATTGATGAACTCGTATGTTAATTCCTATGATTATAAGTGAAAGACCCTTTGGATTATAAGGCAAACCGGTTTTTGATTTGTGAATCGGAAATTTAAATTCTTTAAAGCGGAAAAGAGAATTTAAAGACACAAGAGATTTAGAGTGGTTCGGATCAACTCACGATCCTACTCCACTACTCAATCTAAGATTGAGATTTTAGAATCCACTAAATGGGATTGTGCTTTATAGATAAGCACCAACTTTACAAAGAGATTTCTTAGAGATAATCTCAAACTCACAATTGATTTTTCAAGGATAATCAAGAACCTACAAGGGTTGAGTTTTTCCAAAGTTAAACTCTAACTCACAATAATTAGGAGTTTCCAAGATTACTCCAAAACTATAACAAAACTAAGTGATTTAAAAATGTATGTTTGTTGTTTCAAGGTGTGTAAATCATTAACCTTGAAACATTGCAAATGAGTTTATATTTATACCCAAAGCAATCCCCAAACAAAGCACTAACAAACAAAACAAAAAAATGATCTCTGCACACATATCGCCCCCGTGATGCATGGATCACGGGCGAGATATTTGAATGAGACAAAAACCTTCAACGTCTAGAGCCACGTGTCAATGCTTCATTGGGTCTTCAAAAATGTATCTGTTGGATCTTCAACGGTCTCATTTATCGTGCCCGAGATGTGTTCGTCGCGCCCGTAATTCGTTTCAACGGTCGACTAGGGTTTTGTCAGCTCGAATATCGCCCCCGTGATATTTGCGTCGCCCCCGTGATATATATCGCCCCCGAGATGGAAATCCATCACGGGCGAGATATGCTACTGGACAGCTTTCTACTCAAAAACACGATTTTTGTTAGAGAGCTCCGAATTGACTTCCGATTGTTCCTATGAGTTCCTATACACTAATAAACATGATTAGATCACTCATAGTTGATTGTCAAAGTCAAAACAAAAGGAGTTTGAAAGGACAAAGGTCCAATAATCTCCCCCTTTTTGAGTTTGACAATCAACATGCTAAAATGACTAAGTTAAGTAAGAGTCAAATTGATTTTGGCTCCCCCTCACTTTATGCACAAAAGATATAAGCAATTTATAATGCATAAGCAAGAAATTTTGAAAAAAAAACTTAGCAATTTGAGCATGGAAACTTCTCCCCCTTTGTCAAGCACAAAAAGAATCAAAGCATGTTTAGAACACGGACAAAGGAGCTAATTGAAGGAGATTTTGAAAACAATTTTTAGTCTCTCATTCAATTGAGGCGCTAGACACTAATTTGATATGCATATCAAGCCTAAAACTCAATTGATTGAACTAATTTGATTTAAATGATCAAAAATAGGTAATAATTCATCAATTGAATTGTACCAAGGCAAGTCCAATCATTAAAAAAGTTTTAAAGCATATCAAAACTTTTTGGAGAATTAAGTTTTGAAAAATTGATTCTCCCCCTCAAAACAACAATTTTGGAAAACATGGCATATAGATTGATACAAATTTTACCTATGTTGCCATTTTTCAAAAGCTTCCATTGATCATCCACCTTATGATTTGAGATTGGTTTAGTGGACATCAATTGTACCTACAAAGAAAATCACTTAGGTACCCAAACAACTTTGGGTCCTTGAAAGTTAATGCTTGAATAGTTCAAAGGGATTAGCCTTAATTGAACTTTTCTCACATAGCAATGAACATTAATGTGACCATATTGCATGCAATAAAAACATTGAGTTCTATGGTTCACATTTGATTGCTTTTGAGGTGGCTTGGTTCTAATGGTCTCATAAGAACAAGCACAAGCATGTACACAAGAATTGACATTTGAAGATGCATGATCATGTGAGTTCTTTCTAGTCTTCTTGTTCCATTTTTGACTATATTGAGAAGCATATCCATGTCTCAAGGGTCTTGTACCCTTGTTGCTCTTAGCCTTTTGAGCCAAGAATGGCTTAGGCCTAGGAGCTTGAGCATGCACCTTCTTTGCCTCAATTGGTTTGACCAATTTAGGAGGAACTTCTATAGAAGAAGTTTGAGGCAAAATGGACTTCACAAATTTAGTCCCATTGGAACTAGAGGCATTTTGATTATAGCCAAATCCATATTTTATGGTTGGGCATCTTTGAGATACAAGAATTGAATCCAAAGTTGCCTTCCCTTTTTGAAATCTTGAAAGTGAATCTTTTAATTCAAGAATTTCATTCTTTAGTTGATCATTTTCCTTAAGCAAGTTATCAACATTCAAACCTTGCTTAGGGATAGATTCTAAAGATGACTTGAGAGCTTCATTTGACAATTTAAGCTCATGAAATTCTTTTGTTAAAACAATCATTTCATCTTTGGCTTTAGAAGCCTCATTTTTGAAAAATAGCATCTTGGCTTTATAATCACCACATTTAATTACTAGTTCATCAAGCATGCTATACATATCATCATCATCATCATCATGAGCATCATCAACAACAATATCATCAATAACATCATCAACAATATCATTTTTAACATTTAAGCATGCATCATGTGATTCAACACCAATACCATCCCAAGATAGAAAAGATTGGGGGTTTACCTCTATTGTTGGTTCCTCTTCAAAAGACATGAGGCACAAGTTGGCATCATGGTGGCTATCACCATCCGATTGAGAATCACCATCCCAAAAAGTCTTGGAACCCCCCTTTGAGCTTTTTCTTGAAGAGGAGGGTCTACCTTGATTGCCATTTCCCTTCATCTTGAGCTCCTTCACTCTCTTTGTGAGCCTCAAGAGTTCTTCCTCATTGCTTTCCTTCTTGTTTTCTTCTAAAAGATCACTTGTTGAAGCTTTGAAAGCAATATTCTTCTCCCTTGCCATTTCGGCTTCAATGAGCTTGATGTAAGACATCTCATGAAGAAGAAGCTTCCCGATTAACTCATCCGTCCTCAAGGTGGACAAATCATGAGTTTCAATGATGGCGGTGGTCTTAGGTTGCCATAGAAGAATAGGAAGTGATCTAAGGATTTTACCATTGATTTCACTAAGCTTGTAAAATTTCCCAAGTTGCTCAAGACTATGAACAATCTTTAGAAGTCTTGAGGTCATAGAAGAAACATCTTCATTAGGCAAGCCTTTGAAACCTTCATACTCTCCAAGAAGCAACTCAAACTTCTTACCCTTAACTTGATGTGTACCTTCATAGTAGCTCTCTAGAGTCTCCCACATTTGCTTGGCACAATTCAAGTGTTGAATTCTACCTTGTTCTTCTCTAGAAATTGAGGAGAGGAGAGTAGTGATGGCTTTTCTATTCATACCATTTTCCTTCTCTTGCTCTTTAGACCATTCTACTCTCTTCAAAAGAACTCCATTCTTGTCACATGGAGGTGTCCATCCCCTTAGAAAAACACTCCATAGATCAACCCCTTGCATATCAAGATAATTTTCCATCATATATTTCCAAACTTTGTAATTTGACCCATCAAGAAAAGGTTTGAGAGTGATGAAAAAATTTTCGGTTGCCATTTTTGATCGAAAACTCTAGCAATTAAGCGAAAAGAAGAGCACCTTGCTCTGATACCAATTGAAAGACCCTTTGGGTTATAAGGCAAACCGGTTTTTGATTTGTGAATCGGAAATTTAAATTCTTTAAAGCGGAAAAGAGAATTTAAAGACACAAGAGATTTAGAGTGGTTCGGATCAACTCACGATCCTACTCCACTACTCAATCTAAGATTGAGATTTTAGAATCCACTAAATGGGATTGTGCTTTATAGATAAGCACCAACTTTACAAAGAGATTTCTTAGAGATAATCTCAAACTCACAATTGATTTTTCAAGGATAATCAAGAACCTACAAGGGTTGAGTTTTTCCAAAGCTAAACTCTAACTCACAATGATTAGGAGTTTCCAAGATTACTCCAAAACTAAGTGATTTAAAAATGTATGTTTGTTGTTTCAAGGTGTGTAAATCATTAACCTTGAAACATTGCAAATGGGTTTATATTTATACCCAAAGCAATCCCCAAACAAAGCACTAACAAACAAAACAAAAAATGATCTCTGCACACATATCGCCCCCGTGATGCATGGATCACGGGCGAGATATTTGAATGAGACAAAAACCTTCAACGGCTAGAGCCACGTGTCAATGCTTCATTGGGTCTTCAAAAATGTATCTGTTGGATCTTCAACGGTCTCATTTATCGCGCTCGAGATGTGTTCGTCGCGCCCGTGATTCGTTCCAACGGTCGACTAGGGTTTTGTCAGCTCGAATATCGCCCCCGTGATATTTGCGTCACCCCCGTGATATATATCGCCCCCGAGATGGAAATCCATCACGGGCGAGATATGCTACTGGACAACTTTCTACTCAAAAACACGATTTTTGCTAGAGAGCTCCGAATTGACTTCCGATTGTTCCTATGAGTTCCTATACACTAATAAACATGATTAGATCACTCATAGTTGATTGTCAAAGTCAAAACAAAAGGAGTTTGAAAGGACAAAGGTCCAACAATAAGGTATATGTTGATTCATGGTTTGGTTATTATTAAATTGTTGAGATTATGCTTAGCTAGGGTTTACGACTTTGTAGAGAATTAGGGTTATTGCTTGAATTGCATTGGTTATGCTTTGTATGCTCTAATTGAACTCAATTACCATAATAGACACTTTGGTTCTTGATTGAATGTTGAATTTGAGCTTAGAAATGCATATGTAAGTTATTTTTGGTTTGGATTATAACATGAATAGTTAAATTGAGTTGATTGTTATAATTTGATGATTTTCACATGCTGAGTGGTAGATGTTAAGTCCATTAATTTTGATCGGATGATTATGACATGTTTGGCTGATTGTGTTAAGAAGACTTGAACCCCATGATTTCTCAAATGTTGAGTTTATATTTTAAATGAGTTTTTCCGGATTTTTATTTATCAAAACACGTTTTGCGAGATGGATATCACGGGATAGATTTGGGTCTCCCAGAGTGTGAGTTGGGCTTAGTAGTCATGGTGACTCCGCCAACTCCACCACTTATGTATTAACTTAAGTTTTGGGTTGATTAACCCTTAAACTATAAAAAGATGAATTACAGTTTTGGTTTTACATCTTAGGCATAACTAACTAAGTTAATTGAATGTATGATTTGATTTATGTTGTGTATATGCCTTGGTTGATTGTTGTCAGTCCTATGCGGTGTATAGTATTCTCTAGAGTTATGGGGTGATGTTAATAATTATTTGTACTTTGGTTCATAGACTCGTTGACATCTCGAACTTTGGAGAAGGGCCAAGGATAATGGTGTTTTCAAGGATTTTGGGGATTAAGCAAGCAGTGGGTTTATTTTTGTTTCTTTTGATTTATTAAGTAAATATTATCACTATTTATGCAACTTATATATATGTTATATATTGTTTCCACACGTTTTCACAACCGTTGTGTACTTATTGGAACATGCTACCTATTGAGCATCATTAGAACTGTGTGCGGACCGGTCATGATCATAGAGGTATGTGATTTATATTAGATCCATCTGTGGTTGGGTAACTCGGTTGGAGATCCTTTCTCGGGACCTGTATTGATTGAGTAACTTGGTTGGAGCCCAGCTCTCGGGACTCACTCTTATGGTTTAAGTGCAGTTGTTGGTAACTCAGTTGGAGTTCCGCTCTCGGGACCAAAACCTTTTGGATAAATTATTTGATTTGAGGGGTATTTATGTTATGGTTGTCCAGATTGTAGTATAGGATTCCATATAATTATGTAATGGTTTAACATATCGTTTTAAATGATTTTAAATGATTGTTTTTGCTTAATGGTTAGTTGCATATTATGAACCCACTCAGTATATCTGACCCCCATTGTTGTCCCCACTTTCAGGTAATTATTTTGGCGTGGTATAACTTTTAAATTCTTTTCCTCTGAAGAATTTTATTTTGCTATGTATGATCAAACATTTAAAAACTCTAGACCGCAATAGTATTAGAAGTATGTTTAATGTATATTGGGATGTTTATTACTGGGATAGTGTCTGATGAATGCTAGTAATGTAATGGATGTATGTTATGTTTGATTTAGAGTCTCAGAACTGTACCGAACATTCATATTATAAATGTTGAATTGTATTATATTATTATTAGAGTCTCGGTTGCCCCCGAGTATTAGATTATTATATGTTTGTTTCAGGATGCATATTTAGTTAGGTTTGTTACGGATTTTGGAGCTCAACTCTCATACCCTAACACCAATCACGGTTCCGGATTTTGATCGTAACAAATATACTTTATTTTAACACAACTGATAAAAGTTAAAGAAAAATTTGTCTATATATCACGATTTATATGTATCTTGAAAATAAATAAATTTATTTATAAGTGATGGATACCGAATCCTACTGTAAGTATAATGGAGCCGAGTTGCAGGAGATCCACTCTCAGGCGACACCGGACTCCCCCTGAAGACCGAAAGATATGAAGGAGATGCCGAATCTCTAAGATTCGGTAACACGCTAATAAAGACCGAATCCCACATGATCCGCCGAGAGCGCGTCAGGTCCGGGATTCGGGTAAACGACTAAGTATGGAAATATTGTCCTATTCGGACACAAACACTACATATGGAAGGATAAGCTCTACTTTAGGAAGATAAGACTATTTAGGAAGACGTTCCTAAATAGGATTCTTATCAGATTAAGGTAGATCCCGACAAATCAGGAGAATCTCTACGATACTGCCGAATCCCTACAAAGTAGGATTCACCTGTCTAATACAACTCTACTAGGTATATTCGACTACTATAAAAGGAGCACGAGGTATGCCTAGAATGACAATTACATTCATATACTCAAAACGCTGCTCAAAGCTCTAGACTGACTTTAGCATCGGAGAGTTAATCGGACGACCACCGTCCGGTTAGCTTCTACCCTGTTTTGCAGGTTCACTCACCGGTTCAGAAGGCAGACTCCATCAATTGGCGCCGTCTGTGGGAAAAGCTTAACTAAACTTCAAAAGAATGAGCTTTTCTGAACTCAAATACAAATCTCATTGAAGAAGATGACTTCTGAAAGAGTAAACCTGAAGGATCAAACGCCACAGAGAAAACGAAAAGCAACAGAACTCTCAACTCCTCCTCCAGTAACTTTTGACGGGGAAGACATCGGGAGAATAGCTGAAGAGCACAACGAAGCTCTGGTAGTGACCATGATCATCGAACACTGGAACGTTGAAAGAATCCTGATCGATGAAGGAAGCGCAATAAACCTAATAACAAAAAAGGCCTACGAAAGCCTAGGAGGAGACCTAGCGGAACTAAAAAGAAATGCCACGCCTGTGGTAGGATTTGGGGGCTTGCCAATTAAACCCAACGGAACAATTACATTCGATGTCAAGCTAGGAAGGACAAGGAAAAGCGAGGAATTACCTACACGGTTTAGCGTCGTAGAAATCGACCTGCCATACAACGCGATACTGGGGAGACCTTTCCTCCACGACTCAGCCGCCGTGACGAGCATAAAAGCACTAACCATGAAGATACCGACGAAACAAGGAATTATCACGATACAAGGAAACCGAGCCGAGGCGAAAAAGTGCTACGAACAAGCAATAAAAGAATCAGGCGAAGCAATGGCAATAGAAGAAATCCTTAATCACAACATCGAAGAAAACGAAACAGCACCCGAAGGCGAAACGAAGAAACTCCAACTCGACAAGGAGAAAAGAGTAAATCTCGGCGCAAACATGAACCCAAAGATCGAAAGCGAAATCACGGCCATGCTGAAAAACAACGTCAAAACCTTCGCTGCTAACGCATCAGAAATAGTCGGAATAGACCCCCAAGTCATTACTCATGATCTAAACGTAGCAGAAGCGGCGAACCCAGTGAAGCAAAAGAAAAGGAAGTTCTCGGAAGAAAAACAGAAAATAATCGCTGAAGAAGTAGAAAAACTGGAGAAAGCAGGATTCATACGAGAAGTCCACTACCCCGAATGGGTAGCTAACGTAGTTATCGTAAAGAAAGCCAACGGAAAAAATAGAATGTGTGTGGATTACACCGATCTAAACAAAGCGTGTCCTAAAGATAGCTACCCTCTCCCAGATATCGATCAACTCGTGGACTCTACTGCTGGACACGCGATATATAGCCTAGCCGACGCAGCTCAAGGCTACCACCAAATTCAGATGAAGGAGCAAGACCAGGAAAAAACTTCATTCATCACGGAGGGAGGAACTTACTGCTACACGGCAATGCCTTTCGGCTTGAAAAATGCTGGAGCAACATACCAAAGACTTATGAATTTCATGTTCAAAGACGAGATAGGAAAACGAGTCCAGGTGTATGTAGACGACCTAATCATCAAGAGCGAGAAGGAAGAAACCCATGCAAAAGATCTTGAAGAAACATTCAACATACTGAATAAGTTTGGAATGAAGCTGAACCCTGACAAATGCACGTTCGGCGTACAAGGCGGGAAATTCCTGGGATTCATAAAATCTCAAAGAGGAATAGAGGCGAACCCCGAGAAGATCAAAGCAATTATGGACATGAAGGCACCAAGAAGCATAAATGAAGTTCAAAAACTCAACGGGCGAATCACAGCACTCGGTAGATTCATGTCTTGCTCAGCAAAAAGATGCTTGCCTTTCTTCAAAGCCCTCAAAGGAACACAAAAATTTGAATGGAATGAAGACTGCGAGAACGCCTTTGAAGAAATAAAGAAGTTCCTCGTCACCCCTCCATTGCTAAGCAGACCGCTGAAAGGGGAGACACTATACCTATACATCAGCACCACGCACGAGACCATCGGGACAGTGCTGGTGAGGGAAGAAGATAATGAGATGAAGCCAATCTACTACATTAGTCGAGTCCTGAAGGGCGCGGAGACACGATACCCCGAGATCGAAAAAATGGCACTGGCCGTATTGACCACAGCTAAAAAGCTGAGATACTACTTCCAAAGTCACAACGTTGTGGTAAGAACAAATCAACCATTGCGAAAGGCGATCCAACGACCAGAAACTTCCGGAAGATTAGTCCACTGGTCCATCCAACTCAGCGAACACGACATAAGATACGAACCTCGTCCGACTCTGAAAGCACAAGCTTTGGCGGACTTCGTAGCAGAAATAACTCCAACCGAGACTGGTCAACCCAAACCAGCCTTGGTATGGGAACTCCACGTAGACGGAGCGTCGAATGAAAAAGGAGCTGGAGCAGGAGCCATCCTCAAAGGACCCGAAAAAATCAGAATCGAATATGGAGTAAACATCCAATTCGCCGCCAGCAACAATGTAGCTGAGTATGAAGCCCTAATCGCAGGCCTCGGCCTCGCATTAGAAATAAGAACGGAAATCCTAAAGATCTATAGCGACTCCCAGCTGGTGGTAAATCAGGTCAAGGGAGAATATCAAGCCAAAGAAACAGGGATGATCGAATACCTGAGTCAAGTCAAAACACAGCTCCAACAGCTGGAAGCACAAGGAGGACAATGGGAAATCATTCAAATCCCGAGAGAGGAAAACACCGAAGCCGACGCCATCGCCAAATCAGCATCAGAACTCGGAGATCTATTCGCTAAAATGCAGTTAAAGGAAATTCTCGAATCGCCAAGCACCAGAAAAACAGAAGTCATGGCAATCGAGGAGGCCGACTCCTGGATGACTCCATTGATCAAATATCTAGACCACGGCGAGTTACCAACAGACAAAGTCGAAGCCATCCGCACCATCAGAAAATCTGCCAACTACTCTTTTTATAACGGAGTTCTCTACCGAACCTCTTTGACTCATCCATGGTCTAGGTGCGTCTCGCCTCAGACAGGAGAATCCATCTTAAAAGAAATCCACGAAGGAATATGCGGAGCACACGAAGGAGCAGTCACCATAGCGAGAAAAACAATACTCCAAGGATACTACTGGCCGACCATCAAAGAAGACGCAAAAACACTAGTCAAGAAGTGTGATAAATGCCAAAGACACGACAACATCAGTCGTGTACCAGCAGTACCTCAAGGATCAATGGAAAGCCCGTGGCCGTTCGCCACATGGGGGATCGATATAGTTGGACCGTTTGAAACGGGAAAACACCAAGTGAAATTCCTAATCGTCGCAATAGAGCACTTCACAAAATGGGTAGAGGTAGCGCCTGTCGCAACCATCACTGCAGCCAAAGTAGAAGAATTCTTCAAGAACGAAGTAATATGCCGATTCGGCATACCCCACACTGTAGTAGCAGACAATGGCAAACAATTCAATTGCAAGCGGTTCAAGGCATTTTGCAAAGGACTGATGATCAATTTGAAATTTACTTCGGTGGCGCACCCTCAGACAAACGGAATGACAGAAGTCACCAACCGAACCATAACACAAGGAATAAAAAAGAGACTTTCTCAGTATAAGGAGAACTGGGCAGAAGAATTATACAGCGTCCTATGGGCATACAGAACAACTCCCAGAAAAGGAACTGGCGAAACACCTTTCAGGCTCGCCTACGGTACTGAAGCAGTAATTCCAGTAGAAATTGGAATACCCAGCATCAGAGTAAACTATCTAGAAGAAGAAACTAACGAGGCTAGAACAAGGCTATGTCTAGACCTACTAGAGGAAAGAAGGGATGAAGCGGCAGCCCGAGCCGCTACATACAAGAAGCAAGCTGCAAGATACCATAACAAAAGAATGAATTTTAGAGAATTTCAAAGAGGCGATCTGGTCTTACGAAACGCGGAAGTTGGCAGAGGAAACGCAGGAGTGAAGAAAATGCAGGCTAATTGGAAAGGCCCCTATATTATAGAAGAAGCTACTGGCAAGGGCGCATATAGACTAAAGACAATAACTGGATCCATGGTACCCAGATATTGGAATATAGAGCACCTGAGAAAGTATTATCAAGAGATTAATTCATGACATGTACTTATTTCCATTTTTGAAATAAAAAGGCGATTTGGCGATAAGAAGCAAAATTTTATAGGCTCGCTCGAGACCTAATAGATACAATTTAACAAGAGTCGTTTGAATCTTAGTTAAAAAATAATTTAGACTCGTCCGAGTCAAATAAATAAAAGGATCCGTTCGGACCTACACATAAATTACACCAGCAGAAGTTTAGATTAACTTCTCAAAATAACAAACGAGTTTAGATTAACTCTACAACTAAAGAAAAGCAATGGTCAAAAGATCATTATATTCACAGAAGCAAAATTACAAAGGATCCGCCCATGATCCAATACAAAAAAAAGGGCGAAAGCAAAAAACTAAAGCAAAAAAATACAAAAAAGCAAAAAATACAAAAAGGAGAAAATAAAAACTAAGCCTTATTCAAAGCATCTTGCTTCTGCTTATCAAGCTTCGCCTTCACCTCCTTCGCCAAAGAAGCAGGATCCAACTGATTGACTCCAGAAAGATCGACGCCAGGATTCTGCTCCCGCAGCTTTGCCCCGATCGCCAACCGGTATTGAGTCATGACTTGGGAATAAAAGCTCCCAGAGTCACCCAATCGCCGGCGGAGACGCCCCTCTTCTTTCTTCAGATCATCCCTCTCCTTAGTGAGAGCACCTGAAGAAGACTGTAGAGACTCGACTTCCTCGGACAAAGTTCGAACCCGAGCCTCTAAAGCGGAAATCTCCCGAGTCTTGGTAGATACGGAGGACCTCAGCTGTTGGATCAGACCAGTCGCCTCGCCAGCCTCCTCCTCCATCTTTTGTTTTTCGGAGAGCCAGGATTCGGAATCTCTCTGAAGCTTCTTCAATTGATCCACCGCATCCCTTCGGCGGCGCTCCAAAACAGCGATGGACTGGACCACCTGCGAAAGAAAACAACAAATAAGAAAAACAAAAAAAAGGGAGAAGCAAATCACAATATAAAATAAAAGAAAGAAGCATACCGAAAAACCGCCAAGACAGGCGAACTCAGCCAAACTATCGCCATGTTCGCGATCAATGGACTCAATGTCCTCTTTTATCATAATATTCTCCATGCAAGCATGAAGAATGGCGACGTTTGAAAGACGAGGCGGATTTTGCGCGTCCGCCCAAGCAGCAAACCGAGGTGCCTCCTCGATAGACACCCCAGAAGATTTCTTCTTCTTGGGACGCTTGGCAGAAGCTCCAGCCTGGTCCTCAGCAGGACGCTTCTGGCCAGCGGTAGGCAACCCCTTCAGAGAAGGACCTGTCTCCTTCGAAGGAAGCAGAGGCGACTCGGAAGTCGCAGCAGGAACTTGATCGCCAGAAACAGGATCAAGATCAGGATTCACCAAATCAGGCGTCGGATTCGGCACGACGATCGTAGAGGGATTAGGAACGCCGCTAGTCACCTCGCCCATATCTACAGTCATATCGACATGAAAATTATCAAGCAAATGTTCAAGAGAAGTCGACATCCTACAAAACAAAACATAACAACAAAAGATTAGAAAAATACCTTCTAAAGGAAGACCCGCCAAAAGTATTTCACGGCGACTCAAATATCGTTCTAAAAGAACGTTGTACTTGGGCTTATCAAGACGACAATCCGACAACAAAGACAAGGCGAAGTCCCTCTCCCCATCAGCCAGGTCAGGTACATCAGTAAGCGAAACTTTACTAGAAGTAAAACTCCGCGAAAAAGAAGAAAAAGAAGAATGTTGAACCAAGAAAAACTTAGGGGTCCAACCCTTCAAAGAAGACGGAAGACTAAAAAGAGACCGATTCGGTCGACCACCCGCAAAAATAAACTCCTCACCCTTTCGGCGGGAGAAAACATAAAAATAATGGAAAAGAGCAAGCGAAGGCTCCTGCATCCGAACCCTACACGATTCCATAAAAGAACAAAGAAGGCGAATCGCGTTCGGATGAAGTTGACCCAAAGGAACACCCAAATTATTACAGACCTCTACAATTAAAGACTCTAAGGGAAACCTAAGACCCGCCAAAAGCTGTTCATGAAAAACTACTATCTTGGAAGGCGAATCGGTGCTATGATTCGCCCGATACGATTTTGCCGGTCTCAAAATAACATACGACTCAAGAAAATTAAATTCCTCGGCATAACCAAGTATCTGCTCTCGTGACAAGGAGCTCCGGGTATATTCTAGCTCGTCACGAGCACCCTTCGCCCCCTCAGTTACTTCTGACATTTTAAAAATTTTAAAATGGGGGGGAAACACGGAGTGATGATGAAATTAAAATCCTAAAAGATCAAAAGAAAGGAAAAGACGAAGAACAAGAAGAACAATAAGAACAAGAGGAATAAAATCAAAACTGCAAACTACCAAGAAATTAAATTAGTGAAAAGGTAAAATACCTCGCAAGCAAATACGCAGGATCGAAAGAAAGATAAGGAGCAACTTGAAAACGAGGAATCTTGAAAGCAGAAGAAGGAAACCCACAGAAAGCTTGAAGAAATCGAAAATTTAGCAATTGCAGAAAAAGCAGAGATTGAAGAAGAAGGAAAATGAAACAAAATGAACAATTATATATAGCCTGAACCAAAGAAACTGAAAAGACGAGATCCCATAATTACAAATAAGGACCAACTAATAGCGCATGAAGACACTTGTCCTTCATCCGGTCATAACCCTCTACTAATAGACGACACGTGGCAACGAAGAATCTTACTAAAGATGAAACGTCGCCCACAAACATATGAAACGACTCGCCCGGAATATAAAACGACTCGCCCGTATAAAAGAACTCAGCTCCAAAAGAGCTAAAATCCACTAAGGCATAAATGCCAAACTACTTCAGCTCACTTGCGGGGGGGCTAATGATGGATACCGAATCCTACTGTAAGTATAATGGAGCCGAGTTGCAGGAGATCCACTCTCAGGCGACACCGGACTCCCCCTGAAGACCGAAAGATATGAAGGAGATGCCGAATCTCTAAGATTCGGTAACACGCTAATAAAGACCGAATCCCACATGATCCGCCGAGAGCGCGTCAGGTCCGGGATTCGGGTAAACGACTAAGTATGGAAATATTGTCCTATTCGGACACAAACACTACATATGGAAGGATAAGCTCTACTTTAGGAAGATAAGACTATTTAGGAAGACGTTCCTAAATAGGATTCTTATCAGATTAAGGTAGATCCCGACAAATCAGGAGAATCTCTACGATACTGCTGAATCCCTACAAAGTAGGATTCACCTGCCTAATACAACTCTACTAGGTATATTCGACTACTATAAAAGGAGCACGAGGTATGCCTAGAATGACAATTACATTCATATACTCAAAACGCTGCTCAAAGCTCTAGACTGACTTTAGCATCGGAGAGTTAATCGGACGACCACCGTCCGGTTAGCTTCTACCCTGTTTTGCAGGTTCACTCACCGGTTCAGAAGGCAGACTCCATCAATAAGTGACAAAATGTATTTTTAATAAAAAAAATAGATATATATATATATATATATATATATATATATATATATATATATATATATATATAGAGAGAGAGAGAGAGAGAGAGAGGATAAAATAGTTTTAACGATGTAATCAATTTAATAATTCTTTAATAATTTTTAAAAAAATATAATTTTTTGAATTTTGAAAGAAGAGCTAATTCAGGTTGAATTCTCGTTTAATGGATTAAAGCCGCCAATTCGGTTTTTTAATCACCGATAGAGATGCATCCAAACATTTCAATATTAAAGTAAAATTTGTTCTAAGATCTTGTACTTTTTATTTTTTCTTTACTTCATCTCTAAATGTTTTTATATCTTTACTTGCTCCTTGTATGTTTAAAAACCAATTTATTAATTTTTTATTAATAAAAATATAAAAATATGAGAGAGCAAATAAAATAAATTTTAAAAATATAAAAAATAAATAAGAAAAAAAAGGATAAAATTATTATTTAAAGAACAGAAATAGAATAAATACCTAAAAACACCTAACAATAAAATAAATAAAAAATAAAAATACAAAGACTTTTTTTGGTAAGCCTATCTGGTTTTCAAAGCTTCGTCCTGACTAATCCGGATCCGACCCGCTTCGTGCCCCTGGCATGATGGATGTGTCAACCAGTGAAAATTTTTTGGATTCATAAAGACTCGAATCCGAAATCTTAATTAAGCGATATCAAGCCGCTTACCATTTGCAATTTTAGCACCGATCGGTTTTCCGTGAAAAAAATGCTGAAGTGGACGCCGGAACAGTGATTATTCCGGTGTACACATCACCATTTTTCTCTATTTTTTTGAAGGAAAAATGATTGCTGTTAAAATTGCAAAAAATTAAAAATTTGTGTAGTAATTCGCCAAAATTAAAAGTTTATATTTAATTTGCAAAACACGTTAAAGTTTGTGATTTTTTTGCGCCATTAAGCCAATATTAAAGGCAATACCGATATTAAAGCGCTGAGTTGCTATGTCGGTATCTTGAAGATCATGATACCCCCTTGCCTTGGTCAAACAGTGAAATCCTTCCTTCAATAATATACTACCACGTGTTCCACTGTCAGATATGTAATCTGGTCAACCTTTGACTAGAGGGAATAATCCTATGGATTCCTTCTTTATTAGATCTTTCCTGTTCCCCTTCATCACATTGCCCTAATTTCCACTAAATTTTTTTAGTATGTGCAATTAGCCCAAATTTTATTGATTTCATGATTAAAAAAACTAAATTATTTTAAATGAGCGACATAATTAAATTTTATAAATTAATACTATAATTTAATTTTTTAAAAATGGATAATTACCCACCACATGTTACATAAGGGTCCCCCATACTTACATCTAGTTTCATGTTAAATGTGTGAGTTTTTTTTGGTGATAAAAAGGTGTGACTTTCTCAAAATGATAATTTATTTTGTAAAGCCACACCAATCTATTTTCTTTTAAAAGAATAATACTTTTTTTTGTCTTGTTCAAAAAGAGACGAGTAAATTTTACATCTAAATAAAATATAATAATTATTTACTTATTTTATTTATCTTTATTAATTAATAAAATCATATCTAATAATAAACTATTTATATTATAAATTAAAATTCTTTTAAGGTATATTTAAAATTATTAAAAGGATAAAAATAGAGATTTAATATAAATAGAAGAGAAAATATATCGGCTTCTAGTATGAGATATATAAACAATATATATTTCTTGTTAATTGCGACAATGAAAATAATATATTTTTTATGTGAATTATGATTTGTGATGTGATATTAATACTCTACAATGAAATTTTGTAGTTGATATTCATGTCAAATGGACTTGCAGACTCAAATTCAACAATCTAAGATTCATATACAAAAATCTAAATTGGCATGGCATGGTTGATAGATGGACAGTTCAATAATTGAGGGGCCAAAACTATGAAAGGCATGTAAAATAAGTAAGAATATGCACATGGAATTAATTAATAGAGTTGGTACTTCATGATACACAATAAATAACAATTTTTATTTAGAGAAAAAGATAAATTTAAAATATTCATATCGAATTATATCATTAAATTATATTTATAAAGAGACTAAAAAGATTTCTAAGGCTATCAAATCTCGAATGTGAGCTAGTTTGATAGCGATAGCAGTGCAAGCACGTTGGTTTATTCGTAAGTCACTCAAGTTCAACTCATAATATGTTTAAATTTGACTTAATTAAAAAATTTAAATCGATCTCAAGCTATTCTATTTTCATCTCAAGTTAAACTCGACTATAAACTCGAATATAATATATTTTCATCGATAGATATTAGAGGTAAATCAAGTTCGAGCTCAAATTTAATAATTTAAATTTCATTCGAGCTCGGTGTATAATACACAATCAAGTTGAGTTCGAATTTATATAATCCGGGTCGGTTCGTTTACACCCTAGATAGTTATAATGATGTGGCACAATAGAATAAGTCAATAGTCAAACTAATAATGAGAATGCATATAGAAACCTTCCAATCCAAAACCCTTTTGCCTATATATGTCAAGGCATCTTATCCTCACACTCCCATGATCTTTTTTTTTACTCTCTCATATATATACTCAACAAACTATAAGCTCTTAATTATTTTTCTTCTAAATTTTACACTAAACTATATAATCACCTCTTTTTCTTTCTCTTTACCTCTAAAAATCCAGTTTAAGCATTAATTTAACAATTATGTCCTCAGAAAACCTAAGAATCATAGTGGAAAAGAACCCATCAGAATCAAAACTCAGTGAATTAAACATCAAGTGCTGGCCAAAGTGAGTTATTTTTTCTCTTTTCTCTATTTTTCATTACATAAATTCATAAATTTTCTTTGTGATTCTGATTATAAAAATATTTTTTCTGTTTTGATATATGAAAAAATAGATGGGGTTGCTCAGCAGGAAGATATCAGCTAAAGTTTGATGCAGAAGAGACATGTTATTTGCTGAAAGGGAAGGTTAAAGCATACCCGAAAGGCTCGTCGGAGTTTGTAGAGTTCGGCGCCGGAGATCTCGTCGTCATACCTAAAGGACTGAGCTGCACATGGGATGTATCCGTCGCCGTTGATAAATACTACAAGTTTGAGTCAACTTCTTCTTCACCATCTTCTTCTTCTTCTTCATAGTATAAGTATAAGTATAGTGATGTTTTATTATTATATTATATTATACATAAATATACATCAAAATCAATCTTGTTTGATCGAACTATTCTTTGGAAACTTGATGGAAGTAGGTTAAATTTTTTTTCTTTCTTTAATTGTATTTTAGGGTTCCATTGTTAAGTTTTTAGTTTTTGTTTTTTTAAAGTTAAGAATTGAAGGATGAAAGTGATTTCGTCAAAGATAGGAAAACAATTAGTCAATTAAATGTCATATTCAAACTTATTATATTAATACTTTTTAAGTCTTAAATTGTGCTTTTATTGTTCCTTTGACTGGTCCAACTACCTTATGTGTTGTAATTTTATTACTTTTTTTGTCTTAAAATTAAAATTATAAAATAATTTTAATGTTTAGGCAAAATCTCATTTGGCCTTTTATATATTTCTGATCTCAATTTGAACCTTCACATTATTCTCTTAATAATAATGAAAAAACTAACTCATTTTAAGGTTCCTCAATTATATCGATTTTATTTATCTGGTCCTTAAATTTTTATTTAAACTTATTTACTCATTTAATTTTATGGTGTTTGTTTATCTGGTAGCTAAACTTTCATTTGGACTTATTTGATATCTTAACTTTACATTTTTTTTATTTGATCCCTCGACTTTGTGTTTTTTTTTATTTATCTAGTCCTTTAATTTTACATTTTTGAGGACTTGAGAAAGTGAAAAATTAAAATTCATGGATTTATAAGACTAAATGGAAGTTTAGGGATAGATAAACAAAAAATGTAGAGTTAAAGAAGCAATTAACACCAAATGAAAGTTTAGAGACCAGATAAACAAAATTCGTAAAGTTAAGAGACATCAAACAAACGAAGTTATCTTGTTAAACTATCTGATAGGGCATTATTTTTTTGCAAACAAACGATCAGTTTACCCCTCTCAACTTGGCACAAAGTATCAAAAAAGTATAAAGTTGGAATCCGTATCACTTATACCATGAACTTGTCAAAGCAGGATAAAAAACTCTCATTCCCACTCTCACCCAAGAGAGAAATACTCTCCTGTTTTGACGGTGGTTTTTCTGTCATGGTGACTTTTGATGATAAAAAAGTTCAAAATTGCCCTAAATATTTTTTAATTTTTTATTTAACACATAATAATTTCAAAAAAAAACAATTTAATTCTTTTATATTTAAAATTTTATATATCAAATTAACCCCCTTTATTTTATATTTTTTACAAAGATAAATTAATTTTTATTTTATTTTTTTATTCTCACGGGTCTGTTCTTTAAGAAGAAAAGACGTCGTCTTCTTTTAAAAACAGATCAAGATTTGTTCTTCAAGAACACACCGAAGAGCTCCTCCTCCTCCGAAAAGCAGCATCTCCTCTTCTCCGGCGAGGAGGATGGGCTCCTCCTAGCCGCAAATAAAAAAATAATTTTTTTAAAAAGGTTCAAAAAGGTCTTTAGATTAATTATAGTTTAATTATGATTAATTAGATATTTAATTATGATTAATTAGATTAAATTATGATATTTATGAAACTCACTCTCCAATTAAGGTATCACGTTAGTATATGGCGGTTTTGAGTAGATTTGGACAAGTTCATGGTATAGTGATGCGAATTTCCAGCTTTCTACTTTTTTGATACTTCGTGCCAAGTTGAGAGGGTAAACTGATCCTTTGCTCATTTTTCCTGCCACAAGACTCCAACGTGGCAATATCTGTTACTAAAGGTACCAAATGACCCTAGTGTTTACCATAAACCTCTCTTGGCCACTTAATGATTTTGCACCTCAAATATGGCCTTAATATTTTTAAATTGGATGTCTGCATTAACAAATATGATATAGCATCAATTTGAAAACTTAAAGACATGCAAATTTTGATTTAGTATAAATTAGTCATATAAAAAAATAGATGGCAAATTTTTATCTTATTAATTTTACTTAGTCGAGATTTTATTTTATATACACAAATAAACAACTAAAATGTCTACAAAAAAAATTCTTTATATGCCCGCATATAGATGAGTGGGTAGGTTTAAGAGATTTATGGGGTGGGTTTAATTTTAGATTTTTGAATTTTTAGATTTTGATGACATGTTAGATGACGTGGCTGCTGAGTGTGTATATTATATCTTATTTTATTATTTTTTGGATACTTTATCAATAATGTTTGATGGTGTATATAAGCTTTTAACAGTATTGGGTTTACATGCATTCAAATCGAAATTCGAAAAGTTTACAACTGAAACTGAAAATTAGAAGTTTTATTGACCAGAAGTCCAAGAATCGGGGATCGTGAGTTATTATTAGCTGGAGTTCATTGTATGTCAACATATAGATGGAATTGTGCTAACTCATTCACCTAGGGGTAAGTATCGGTCCGTCCGGTTGAATTTTTTTCGATTTTTTTAGTTTTTGGTTTGGAAAATTTTCAAGGAGGCAAAAAAATCAAACCGTACCGAACCAAAAATTTCGAGTTAAAACTGCATTTGATTACTTTTTTTATTTTTTATATTAAAATTAATTCAAATATTAAATAATTAGAATCTAATAAGCTTCCATATATATTTAAATAACAAATATTAATTCATATATTAATAATAATTAATATTTAAAATATTAAGACAAAAAATATATAAATAAAGTATATAAGTATATTCTTTTTAAAGAAAATATGTATTTTATATTAAATTTCGGTTCATTCAGTTTTTTTGGTTTTTAGTTTTCAAAACACCCAAATCAAACCGAACACCAAACTTTTTTTAAAGTAGGAATCAAATCAAACCATTTTCACCGAACCAAACAACAAAATTTAAGAGAAAATTAGGGAAAACACTCTATTTTCTAAAATAATAAATTATACCTCAACAAGGAAAAGATAGAAAAAATACCTCACCTTTTTAACACTTTTATTTTTTTACTCTAATGTCTTTTTTTATTATAATAATACTTATTTCTTATTATTTTTTTGAACAAAGGATCATTTTACCTCTCGAACTTGGCGCAAAGTATCAAAAACGTTCAAATTAGCAAAACGGGATCACTTTTACCCTGAACTTGTCAAATTTGGTACAAAAAAACCCCTCCCCACTCTCACCTAAGAGAGTGAGGCACACTCTCTGGTTTTGGAGGTGGTTTTTTTCTCATAGGTGGTTTTTAATGGTAAAAGGTTTAAAATAATCCTAATTCTTTTAACATTGTATAAATTAGTCCATAATAATTAGAAATAATAATTTAATTTTAAAACTTTACATATCAAAATTATATTAATTAAAAACATAAGGAACCTTTTTGCACTTTTTATAAAAAAAATCAATTTTTTTTTTTAAAATTTTGATTCAGAGACGAACTGAGTTCGAGACGAACTCAGTTCGTCTCTGTTCGTCTCTCAGATGAGAGACGAACCCTCATCTCTCATCTGAGAGACGAACTGGGTTCGTCTCTCAGGACGAACCCAGATCTGGGTTCGTCCAGTTCGTCTCTCAGATGAGAGACGAACCCTCGTTTCTTAGATGAGAGACGACTTTCGTCTCTCATCTGTGAGAGACGACTTTCGTCTCTCATCTGTGAGAGACGAACTCTGAGTTCGTCTCTCATCTGTGAGAGACGAACTCTTCGTCTCTCACAGATGAGAGGCGGCTCAGATGTCGGGCGGTGGTGTTTTGGGTTCCGGCGGTGGTTAATAGATTTTTGGTGGTGGTTGATGGAGGTGGGGGCTAGTGGTGATAGAGGTAGAAGAAGATGGATTTTAAATTAATTAAGATTAAATATTTAATTAGATTAAGTTAATTAGGGTTAATTATTTGAAATTTAGAATCTCACTCTCCAATTAGGGTGTCACATCAGCATAGGGGTGTTTTTGAAACGGTTTTGCCAAGTTCGGGGTAAAAGTGATCCGGTTTCGCTAATTTAGACGTTTTTGATACTTTGCGCCAAGTTCGAGGGGTAAAGTGATCCTTTGTTCTTATTTTTTTACACTAAGAATTTTATTTTTACTCTCACATGTATTTCTCTCTTTTTTTCTCAGCTTTTTTCTCTCTTCTTTCTCTCTCTTTCTTCTTCTCCTCCATTTTTTCTTCTCCAATTTCTTCTTCTTCTTCATTTATTTTTTTCTTTTTATCACGTCGTTGCTCCGCCTTCGCCGATCCGCCATTACTTCGTCGTTGCTCCGCCTTCGTTTCGTCTTCACTCCGCCGTTCTTCTACATTTTAGCGAATTTTTTAACTCGTGGTGATTATTATGATTTATTTTAACTCTTAGATCTAAAATAATTGTTCTTAATTTTTTTTAGTTTGAGATCTGAAAATCTGCATTAAAAATGATTTTATGATGAAAAAAATAATTTTCTGCAGAAAACAGCGTCTGATTATCATATTGTTATCACTATGACGTTATCATATCATTATCATAACACTATAGAGAAAAACGATTTTCTGTGAAGAAAATGCTTCATTATCATTTCGGTATCATTAACGTTAGCAATCATATCAATACCATAATATTACGCGGTTATGATAATAATATGATAAGATTATCATATAGTTATGATAAAGTACGTCATGATAATGTTATGATAATAATTTTTGATATTGTTATGATAAAGTATATTGTGATAATGTTATGATAATAGTATGATAAGTTTATGATAAAAAGTTACGATATAGTTATAATAAAGTACGTTATGATAATATTATGATAATATTTTATGATAATGTTATGATAAAGTATATTATGATAATGTTATGATAATTTTTATAAGATTAGGTTATGATAATAGTATGACAAAGTTAATGATAATAGTATGATAATGTACGAAAAATATTTTTTTTATAGAAAAATTATGATACCGAGATGATAATATCACTGCTGCTTTTATAATAATATTATGAAAAAATTATTTTTTTTTACAGATTTTTTTTATATCTTTAAATCAGTGACTAAAAAATTGTTCTTGAATTTTTTTCAGTTTAAGATCTGAAAATCTGCATTAAAAACGATTTTATGATAAAAAAAATGATTTTCTACAGAAAAAATGATTTTGTGCAGAAAACAGCGTCTGGTTATCATATCGTTATCGTTCTGACGTTATCATATCATTATCATAAGACTATAGAGAAAAACGATTTTCTGTTAAGAAAAATACTTGATTATCATTTCAGTATCATTAATATTAGCATTAGCATATCTGTATCATAACGCTATCATATTAATATCATAATATTATACGGTTATGATAATAGTATGATAAGGTTTATGATAAGCCTATGATAATAGTATGATAAGGCTATGATATAGTTATGATAAAGTACGTCATGATAGTGTTATGACAATATATTTTTGATACTGTTATGATAAAGTATATTATGATAATGTTATGATAATATATTTTTGATACTATTATGATAAAGTATATTATGATAATGTTATGATAATAGTATGATAAAAGATTATGATATAGTTATGATAAAGTACGTCATGATAATTTTATGATACTGTTATGATAAAATATATTATGATATGATAATTTTAATAGAAACAGATTATGATAATAGTATGATAACGTACGAGAAATAATTTTTTTACCGAAAAATTATGATATCGATATGATAATGTCACTGCTGCTTTTTTATATTTAAATTTGAAAGATCAAATTGCGAGATAAAAAAATGATACGTAAATGATTGTAAATTTTTATAATAAAATTGCAAGATTGAAGGAGACGAAAAATTAAAAGAAAGTGAAAGTAAAAAATGGAGGAAGTCGAAGGAGAGAGAAAGAAAACAAGAAAGAAAAAAAAACAGAAGTGGAAAGAAAGAAAAAAAAAGAAAGAAAAAGAAAAAAAATGGAAAGAGAAGAAAAAATAGAAAAAAGTGTCAGGTGTTGCGTGTGCAGGTGGGTGGGTGAGAGAATATGGGTGAGAGAAAGAAAGAGGTCATGTCAAAATGTATGTGTCATTCAATTAGAGTAAAAATACAAATTTTTATAAGTAGAGAGTAGAAACACAAAATTGATAGAAATGTAATGTACTTTTATTAACTTTTCCGCGTTGATGTATTATTTACAAATATTTTTATATTTTAGATAAATACATAAAAAGCCCAAAATTTAATTTGATTCGATCCGATTTTTAATCTGGTCCGGTTTTTGCTTAGCCCTACCTCCACCAATAAGCTATTGGCCTAAGTACATTATGCTTTAATGATTTAACTTCAAATGGTTCATTATGGGGGCCCCATTTGTCCTAAATAAATTCGTCGGCGCAAATATGTATATATGGTATATTCTTTATAAGCAAAAACGTAAAACTTAAAAAAAATAGATAAAGATGAATTTTTTATATTTAGAGCGTATTTTTAAAAATTTAATTTTGTGGTTGATCTTAGTATAAAATTGTTAAATATGAATCATATATTTTGGATAAAATAACAAAAAAAAGGTTCAAATTTTTCAAAACTATATAAATATAAAAAAATATCATCCACCATTTTTTAAATTTTTTTAGTTGTACTCCCTCAATAAAATAACAACTCGTGTCAAGAGTCATGTTTGCAAACGAGTCAGAATGCTCAGAAAATTTGACATCCCTACAACATGCCAGTGCATCGGTGTGTTAGTGTTAGGGCGTCAGAGATACATTTCAAATACATATTTGATAAGTCTTAAATACATTTGTTGTAGTAATAATTTAAGTCAGACTAAGAAAGGCCAAACTTTTAAAAAAATTACAAAAATGTGAACCTTTCAATTTTATTCGTATCGTCTTGAAACGGAGGTTTCATTTCAATAATGTCCAACTACGAAATTTTGGGCGTCAACGTAGCGCTAATGTGGCATGCTATACATCAGCGGCACAAGCAAAATTGCGTAGTTGGACATAATTGAAACAAAACCATGCGTTTCAGATCAAAGTAGATACAATTGAAAGGTTTAGACAAAGTGGCAGTAATAGTGGTAGTACAAGAGTGGGAGTAGTCGTAGTAATCGTAATGGCAGTGGTAGTGGTACTAGTGGTGGTGGTGGTGGTAGTAGTAGTAGTAGTAGCAGTAGCGACAGTAGTAGCGATAGCGGTAGTAGTAGTGGTGGTAGTAGTAGAGGTGGCAGTGGTAGTAGTAGTAATAGCAATGGCAGCAGCAGTAGCAGCGGTAGCAGCGGTAGCAGCAATAATGTGAATATTTTAATAAAAATATATGTAATTCAAGACAGATTTAGTATCTTTCTATTTTCATATAATATAGTCCAACATATCAAATATTATGAACCAAAAAAGCATTCAATCATCCAAAAATGAACCGTAGGATACTATTGATAGACGGGTTTTAATAAAAATTAGAAGCATTTTTCAAAGAGAAAATATCCAATTCCAACGCATCCTATGTGCCGATTTAATATAACTTAATTTATAAGGACACCTTTTCTTATTGTGGTTGCAAATACAAACTGTTGTATGATTTCGCCTGTGTCACTATTTTACAACACATTTCCCACATATACAAACTTGTAAATTCTATTTTAGACATAAATTATATAAAAAAAAACTTTGCCATTCTGCAACAAGAATAATAGAAAAAGAAAAAGAAATGAGAACATTTCAATAAAAAGAGAAAAAGTAAAATTGAAAATGAGGAAAGAAGCAAATTTATATTAGTATACATGATATTTTACATTGCAGCAAATAAATTATACATTTTTTAGATTTATTTGCCAGAGGGGGATTTTTTAAGTGAAAAACCCATGAGTTAGTCGCATCTGGTTCAAAACCATAGTCATGGTTAAACGTAATCGAACTTGCACCCGCTGTTAAATTCCTTCCTTCTCCATGCTCTACAGAGGCAAACAATGTAGAAAATTGGCGAACCGTGAAACTATTGATCTACCAAACTGAATCCGTAAGCTGGTATTCGTACTATCTTGACTGAAACAAGGGGATAATTTTCACTCAGAGTCCATGAACTTTGTCTTTTTCCATCTAAAGTTTTTTTATTTCAATTTAACAACTGTAAAGTCTCCAACTTTTAAATGATACACCAACAAAAGAAATCTTTACAATCATTTTACAGATACAACAAATATATTGCTAACATATACTTCTTTATATTTGTGAATTCCATTTGTAAGATCAGCAGCATCATAAAGTGTGCAGGTCCAAGTCAACATTTTCAGCAAAGAAGTTTTAAAATAGACTATAAGGACTTCTTTTTTAAAACTGTTTATATAAAAGTTAGGGATTTTATAGTTACCAAGTCGAAATAAAAGAACTTTGGTGAGAAAGAAACGGAAATTCAGAGACTGAGTGAAAATTGTCCAAAAGGATGATAAAAATGTGTACCTCATGAGTGCAGTTCACGGCTCACAATTTCATAGTGAGATACCAAGTTTTTCAACCTTCCTGAGCATATGTGTGGACCTGCGATCAGTAAAAGAAATTGGGAATTTAAGTTTTTAATTTTAACTATTGTCGCTGGAATTTAGCCTATGAACTAGAAAAAAGATTCATTATATTCTACCACCAGCAAATAAAACAAACTTTTGATATGGCATATGTAGGAAGCATGTTCAAAAAGATTTATATGGTCAAGTGAGCTTCCAACCCCAACCAATTCTCCATATCCCACAAAAAGTGTATATATACATCCCAAAAAGAATGATTACTTCTTACACATCTCCTTCTCTTTCATAGACATTGAATATTTCTCAAGCCTAAGTTTTACCAAAAAACATAGCAAATAGTATTCAGTCAAAAATAGAAAGGAAGATCCGTAGAAAATGGTTTATATAATATAGCAGTTCCTATTAGTATGCAATAATTTTAAAGACGTGATTCAACATATAGAAATTGTTCTTGATATTTGTTTAGACGGGGATGTTACAAAAGTGCTTATAAAATCTTCCCTTGTTTTTGATTAGTTTTGTTTTGTTTTTCGTTCAGTAAATGCATTTCTGCATGTGCTAGGCAACTAATTTACCTGGGCCAAATTATCTTCTGGGTAATAACTTGGAGCAGTGCAATTCCCTCCGTGCGCACCGTCGTATTGGAGGACCCTGAGTTTCCCTTCCTGCAATTACATAAATAATTACACAGTTGAACAAAATAAACCTATATACAGGAAATATTCAGACAAAAATGCACACCTTAGTTCCATAAACAAGACCACCCCCAGCAAAAGGATGAAAGCAAGCAACATTGACCTCATCCTCTGCACTAGGAAGAACTCTCACAAGTTCCATATCTGAAACTCTGTAAACCTGAAAAATAGATTATAGAACAAAATTTAAATGAGAAATGCCCAAAAAGATAAGATAACGACAAAAATTCTTACACATTTATGTAGGATAAAATATTAAGAAGAATTCTACTATTGAACATATGGCATTACCATTAATTTATTTTTGAGTGTGCAGTTGAGGGACTACTTTGTCGAATAACAAAATACACTCAAAAATGGGAAAGAAGGTGAACTTTTACCTCAAGAACAGTATAAATAGGAGATGTTGTTTCCCCATCAATAACAATGCTTTTGAGAAGGGATCCATGACGTCGCCCATAAGCCAGTAATATATGCTCAGAAGTAGGTGAGAACTGCATAGACACATACAACATAAATGATGAAGTACAATCCACACAAAATATAAAAGCAAATCTAGGAAGGTAAATGATGAAGAGAAGTTTGTGTAATAGTAAGCAATAACACGGGCATAATTAGTGAAATCTCAAGAAATTAACGAACATTTTCAAGCTTATATGTGCACAAAAAAGTGCATAAAGAATCCCAACATTTGACAGAAAGGAACTTAAAATCTTAAGGGCGAGATATCTCTTCAGATCACAGTATTAGTACAAGCTCAGCATACACTTTAGAATTATTACAACAAAATAGCATCAGTACATATTCCTTTACCATTACTAACTAATGCTAAAGAGTGAGACAAGTTGAAAGAGAAAATACAGGCGGATAGTTTATATATAAGCTAGAAGACTGTGAACACACAAGATTTCATATGAACATGCACATTTATCACCACCATAAACAAATTGCACAAAGGTGTAAAGAAAAAGTTACTCACGGTCGATCATAACAGATCATGTCAATCAGTTAATACCACGACAAATATCTTTTCATGACATAAAAGAAGAGAGACAAATAACTTCATCCATAGAAAGCCACTGACCTGTATGGAAGTCAAGCAGTGAGCAGCTCTAATTGCTCGTGATACAAGCACTGAACCGAACCTGAATAAAGAAAATTAAAAAAGATGTACAAATAAGATGTAATTCTCCTTCAGGTTGAAGATAATAACGGGATTAATATAACATGAGTTGGACTGAAATTTACGTTGACTCCTCTAGCGAATATATACGAAGCTCATACATAACTTGGTGTGCTGATGTTGGGTGTCGAGTAGGTGAAGTTGCAGCCCCAGAGTCGTGATGAACTAATGTCTGTAATGGAGAGTCAGCCTCCATATTAGGCAGCATGCAAGCAACGCAAGCAGCTAAATATCGTCCACAAGGTGAAAAATGAGCACCCATTTCACTGCAAACATAGTTTCATCACAGAGCTGAGACAACAAACGTGACAAATGGGGACCAGAAAAATACTTGCAGAACAAAATAGAAGATCTAGCATATAAAGGTTCAATGTCTTCAATTGAACAAATTCGTGAAGATATTCAACTACAAAATATTCAATGAATCAATTAACTGAAAAAGGTCAGCCATTTCAGAGCATGTCATAAGATCAAGTTTTAATACGAGCAAGTAGATAATAGCATTTTGAAATCTTAGGTAGCTAAGAAAGGTAAACTCAAGATGTGCCACTTACCTACATAGCACAGCATGAGGTATAGTTAATCGACATTTTTCTGCATTTAGTGGGGCACAAGGATGTTCCACGTTGTGTGGCCACACCCTAAGCTTCACAGTACAAGGTAACTCTGCAGCAGCAGCAGCTAGTGATGTGGCAATTTCAGACTGGATTCTGTTATATAAGGGCTGAGTATCGGTATTATCATTTAGTGTATTAATAGGAGCCATAGTCTCCACAGGGACACGGAAGCGTGAGATTTGATGTGGTAAGCCAGATCTCCCAGAAACCCCCGACATGTTAGTGCTAGCAGGCATTGCTAAATTAGCCATTGCAGCCTCCATGTTTTGACTAGATAAGTTAGATAATGTGGGGGAACCACTATAAGGGGCTGGATGTTCACGACTACCGACATTAAGAGGAAGCGTTGATGGAACACCAGCTTGACTTTGACCCATTAACCATCCTTGAAAAAAGCGTAGCTCCCACCAAGTTGGGTCTCTAGAAGGTAAGAACTCGTGAAGCTGCCCAGACTCTGTAGATTGCTGCCTAGCTGAAATATTTCCAGGCACGCCACCCATGGCAGCTTCTGGGTCAGTATAGTTTCCGTGCAAGTTCCCTCTTACAGGCTGTATATCATCAGTATCCATAGCATCTAATGTGGTACCTTCTGTTCTGGGATGTGAACTCGATGCAACTGCAGGAGATGTCTCCATGGGAGATACGAAAGTATCATACTTCTCTCCAGCATTTGCATCTGTTTGCAACTGTCTTGAGCCAGAAGACTCCCCTTGTATTATGCTTGAACTGGCATGTCTATTAGCTCCTGTTCTAATATCATCTACAGAGATTCCAGGCATCAAGAAGAAAGGCAAAGACATAACAGGCACTTCAGCAGCCAAACTAACTCGATCACTGGACTGAACATTTGCTACAAATACAGCTGGAGGAGGATATTTTAGGTAGCCTAGAGATGTTGCCCGCGTCATACAAGAATCTGAAGAGTCAAGATCATTGACCTGCATATCAGTACAATGTTGTAATCCACGTGATAGGATAAATATAAAATCAATCAACTGTCTATTGAATTATTCACCTCAGCAGTCAAGAGAAATGGCGCTGCACGCGGATGAAAATGCACTGCTCGAAGAGAACGCCTCGTCTTCAATACGATAGCTGGCGAGGATGCCTCCCCGTTCTTGTTGTAGTTCCATATGTACAACTATACCAAATACCAATTGTATGTTAACACCATTATTTACATATAGTGATCCATGATCAAAGAAAGAGCAGAAAAATTACGAGCAAGAAATAGCTAGAAGGTGAGATTCAACACCTTGTGACCTGATGCAACTGCAAGCATTTCCCCTTCGGCATGAAAAGCAATAGAAGCAATAGGACGGTCTACAGGGGAAAATAAATGAATTAAGATCAGCGTCACCACATGTCCTACATGCTTCAGCAATACACTCAGGCAAACAATCACATAAGAAGAACTAAAACATTATTCAGAGTTGAGATTACAGAAATCACGAGATCCAATACACTCTGCTGTGTTTGCATCCCATAAGCGAACCTCAAAATCTAAGCTCCCACTTGCAAGAATTTGAGGATGTAACGGATGGAACCTAACCTGTAATGAGCACCTTAATAAGGAAGAGATAACTACATAGTACATAGTAACAAATGAACAGGAGAAGTCAATTGTTGTACTGAAAAGCAGGTATAAATCTTAAATAAGAGAAATAAAATTAAGGACAAAGAAGCAAAGGAAAACCAACAAAGCAGCATTGATGTATAAAAATGGTCAGAAGGAGATCTAACAAAAATGTTCTCAATATATTTCCATATACAGTTAATCAAAAGAACAGACATTGTGCAGATTAATGCATGTCAAGCCATTTATTTTATCAAAGAAATTTATCACTGACTATCCAACAGAATGATTAAAATATCCCAAACATGGAAGCAGTTTGAGAAAAGATTTACAATCAATTCCAAATAACAAAGACTGCTTAGTGGCATACAGTAACTAGGATAATATAAGCAAGCATATAGACTCACATCAACTCAATTAACTAAGCCTTAGTTCTAATTTCATTGGGAACATATGAATTCTCCTTCTCCTCCTAAAGAACTAAGGGTCTTTATAGTGATTTAGAGCCACTAAATCTACTCCAAATTTGTCTAGACCTACTTTATAAACAAGCATTTAGTGTAACAACTGAAAAACTAAAGCTAGCAATCTCCTACACTCTCCTGAAATATTACACAATATAATGGATCCGCAACTTTAGGACCTAGGCCTATGATCATCAAAGTGTCTCCGGAAAATGGTGCAGTTCATTTGCTAATTAACATTCAGAAGAAGGGGCATGCAACGTCCTGTTAATTTTATCAGCGTATAAATTTAATCTAGAACATGATGCCAAAAAGTTACATTCAGGCCATGCAAAACAATGAGATCAAAACTAGTACTCATCGAGCAAGTACATCCATCAAACAAGTCATGAATATTATCTAATATTTATTACCTAAGCTACCGTAAAAAGAATAAACAAATTTTCCAAAACTCACCACCCAAGGAGTCCTCCGATGACCACTCAGCACTTTTATGCAGTTTCCTGTCTGACAGTCAATTATCTTCACAGTATGATCGCCACTAAAGGAATTGAAAGCAAGATAAGTACAATAACACAAGCTGCGTGAACAAAGAAACAGAAGCAGGTAGGCGAACTTACTGAGTAGAAGCAAGTGTTCTTCCATCAGGACTAAATGCAGCTGCAATAGTTGACCTTGGAGGAGGCACCAACGGACAGTACTTAGCAGATAAATGCCGCAATGACTCCGCTTCAACCCTACATATACATACACACAAACATACAACTAAACCAACAAATAAAACAAGCAAAACAAACATGAAAACCGTGAATCCATTAAGCAGTAGAAGAGAGTACCATGAAATAAGTCCACGTTTCGCATCTCTTTCTGGCTCACTTCTTGGTATAGACGACGAATTAGCACTATTACTATGACGATTCTTGTTAACATTATTATTCCATTGAGAAGCAGCATCTCCCCACCGCCTCTTCGGCACATGCTTTGTTTTCGGACAAATCTCTCTCCGAACTAACAAACACAACGCATTTCTACCACTAAACAAACATTCAAAACCAAATCAAACAAATAAATAACCAAAATTCAATTTAAATCATTTAATTTCCAATAAACCTCAAACATCTCTTCGAATTGCACATAATCAACATAATTACTGATTCCCTAATCAACACAGCACATCACATACCTCAAAACAAATCTTAAAAGCAAACAAAAAAAGCTAAATCTGCTAAAATCTGACCTTCTTATAGGATGACTAGTAGAAGCATGTGATTTCTGTACAGAATTTCCATTCTTCGGCACCGAACGACCTGTCATTTCCTTGATTTGATGATAATTGAAGTTCATAAACGTCAGGAATCAGATCAATGCGAATTACAGTTTTTGACGGTCCATTAATTGTTATAAAAAATTGGGGAATTATATGAACCCTAATTTGATTGATTCTGATAGATCGAGTCAGTCTCGAAGAGCGTGGGTTTGTTGGTGGTGTGTGATTCTGAGAAAACCTAAAACATGAAGCTTAAGCTAAGAGAGAAAGTTAAAGAGAAATGTGATTAGCTTTTTTATTATTATTTTTGTTGACTAATCTGCCCTTTTTGCAACGGTAAAATTACCAACGCGGTATTACTTACCGACTTTGGTTTAATTTTAAAATTCTGTTTCTATCTTCGTTGGTTTAAAGGCTAGTTAGCTTCTTAAAGTTTTATTCAATTTCTTTTTTCAGCTGGATTTCACACTTTGTTGGCTTATGATGAAATAGTTTTTAAAATTTTTAAAGTACAACAATTGAAATTAATAAGTTAGTATACAGTAATATGTTATACAATTGAGAATTGAAAACAAAATATGGAATTTGTATTTTTCGAGAAATATGTTTATGATATCTCTTCCTACAATGAAATTAATTCATTTTTTAAATTTTTTATAGCTTTTGTATGTTTGTATTAGTACCACGAGACATCAATTGGTACTACTCGATGTGATATATACTAGGTTCCAATTTGATACAGTATGAAATCTTTAATAGCCAATGTTTTTATACTAAATTTTGAGAAAAATAGACTTTTTATAAACTATATAATTTATCTTAGAACTCTTTCAAAAAACAAATACGAATATTGTTTAACATTTAAAATATTTTGAAAATTTTATATAAACTTTTTAAAAGTTAAATGTTAACGTTAATTAAATAATAAAGAAATGTTTATTTGTTTTCTATTTAAATTGTAATTCTTTTTTTTTTTGAAAACTTTTAAAGATTTGTCTATTATAATTATTTTTTTATTTTTGAAACTTTATTATTCCCCTGTTTTTTTAATTGTTCATTTAGCTAAATATATTTGTCTATAATTACTTGTCCATTTAAATTTTTAAGATGATTTTAATCCTTATCCTACAAAATTGCCCATTATTAATAAATGATTTTATATTTTAATTTAAAAAATATTTATTGACTAATAGTGATATATTAGTAGTTTTTTTATAATCGAAGACAAAAGGAGCATTATTTTTGCTAGCACAATTTTAATTAAATGAACAATTAAAACAAACGAATGTAGTAATTTTTATTGGTTAATGAAGGTTTAAAAGAGCTGCTCCAAATAAAGATTTAATAATTTCAAAAGAATCTGAATACTTTATACTCCCTATCTATAATATTTATCATATTTCGCTATTTTACCTAGATTAAAAAAGTAATAAATATATCTTGATTAGTATACAGATTTACCAAATTGTTCATATTAATTAATATTAATTTTATGTTTGACTAGTCTTTTTAGTTTTATTAAGTTATTTAATGTTAGGGATAAACTTGAAAAAATAGCATCTTTTTTAAAATTCTAATGTGATAAATATTATGGACCATAGATAATTCTCAAATGCGACAAATATTATGGACCGGAAGGAGTATAACGAAAGTTTAGAAAGTGATTAATCGATCAAAATTTAGGTGTTGGAATGTGCACTTTCCCCTCTCATTAAAGGTTAAAAGGGTAAGGACGTCAAAAGTTATTGTGGCGGTCTGCGTCAAACAAAGATGACATTATGGTTCAAGATTCTCTTATCCATTCAAAGCAGCTAATTAATTGAAATTCATAAAGAAAAAATAAAATTACCAAATATAAACTATACACCAAGTGGTAGAATATATCCTATACATTTTTTTTCTTTTTTTGAGAAAATATCATATAACATTCTTAAAATAAAAAAAATACAAAAAGAAATTATATAATATTCAAAATTTATTTATTTATTTCCTTTAACGTAATTTTTCTCATTTCATTCATAATTACAAATAATCAACCTATCTTAAAATGAAAATATAACTCTCTAACAAATTATTTATTTTAAATTTATACATGTACTAATATTTTATTGAAACTTTTTATTTCTTAATAAATTTTATACTCTTTTATTGAGTCTTTTTATTACATCAATGCTCTTATTTTAGATTTTTAATTTAAAGAAACAAATCTTACGTTAATTAGAAATTTCAAGTAATATCAATTTGTCAAGAAATAATAGTTGATATATATATTTATATATATGTATATATATGTATATATATAATCCTTTATTGAATATATCTTTTTGAGATGCTCTCATTTTAGCATCTTGATTCAAAAGAACCAAACTAGATTACATGATTTATGAATCTCAAAATGAATATTACTATATAGCTCATTTATTTTTTTACAAAGGTAAAATTAATTAAGTAATGAAAACAGTTCTGCGCCTTTGTATTTTTCACTCACGGACAGAGCGCCTATTTAAAAAATGTCTAACATTAACTCGCGCTAACCCCCGCTAACAATTAGAGGAGGCTATCTTTGACCAAAAAAAATATCGCTAAAATTACAAAAATGAAAAACCGATTGAGATGCCAAATTTCATTTTCATTATCAACGTCAGCTAAATTGAAAGCCAATGCATGGCAGTTCACATAAATACATGAATCAACATCTTTAGCAAAGCAACCTAAGCTTGAATTAGTATTTCTTTTTGAAGAAACAAGAAAAGGAAAAAAATACATAAACAGAACTATAAGTTGCCAAGAAAAATCTCTCTAGCAATGCTAGAAGTACAAAAAAAACGTGAATTTAACACTATCAATCATAGATATTCTTGATAAATATTCAGACTTTACCTTCTCCAAAATACCTGGCAAAATCAAGAGAAGCAAGCCAGGAACCTACAAGGAGTGGAGATTTACATGTTTCAAAATTGAGAAGGGGCAACAAGAAGCCACCACCACCATTTTACAAATCTACAAAAGAATGACAAAATCGATGAAGATATGTACGTGGTGCCTGAGTGCTGATCACTCTCGCGCCTTCAGACGAGCTTTTCGTGCTGTATGGTGTTCTTGGATCGGCTTGGTCCCCATATACGGATTGTTTGATCATCACTTGCTGATGCCAGGATTTGATGCCTTTTAGGGTTCCAGCTCACAGAGTTCACTGTCATTAGATGCCCGGATAGAACCTCAATTGGCTTAGGGTTTCCTCGATTCCATATGTACACCTGCCATTTAACATATTTTAAGTTTCCGTTTTCCTCGAGAAATAAAAAACTAACAGTATGAGAAGAGCTCATGCATTCGGTTCGAAATGAACCAAAACGAATTTGTTTTTTGTTCAAAACCAAACTGAACCACATTTTATGATATGTACAAACATTTGCAAACCAAACATGACTAGTTTCAGAGTTTTTGTTTGGTTAATTGGTTTGTACAAAAACTTAATTAAAACATTTTTACTATCAAAACCGAACAGAAAACTAATTCTTTTACAAAACTGAACCAAAAAAAATTTCGGTTCGGTTATTCGACTTAGTTCGGGTTCGCACACTCCTAGCTGGCATGCTCCTACTGTCAAACAGGTGCATCAAGCCATCTACTAAAAAACTGGGATATTTAACGACCCGCAATGACAAAATGACAACATTTTGAATTGTTTTGTTTAAAATATACTAGGACCAATGAACAATGTAGTTTTGGCAAAATGAGGCACACCTGTGAGTTTTCACTTCCACTGGCAATAAATGAACTATTCAATCCTCCAAAGCAGGAACGTATGACGTACTTGTGTTGTTTATGGCCTGTATATCTCAATGGTTTCTCCCATTTACCAGCAACATCCCACATATGGATCTCCTGGCTGTTGAGATTCACTATAAAGAACTTGCTATCATTGGAAATTGACAGAGAGGTGACCGGATGTTCCTCGGAGATGACGCGTTCGGCATTCGTGACCAAGTTGAATATCCGAATGTCCTTATCAGAAAATACACTTATAAGATGTTCCCCATCTGGGGTCACAGCAAGATCCAAAACCTTGGGCATACGCGTGCCCCTCCATGCTTTTATTTCGTTTCCATCACAATCCCACATGCAGATGCCCTTTTCCGGATCAGAACTGCCACATACAAATCGCTTTGAGTCTGGAAACCAAGCACATGTGCTTACAACGAAGCCAGGATCTCCAAATGTATGCTTGCATGTACCTGTTTCCACATCCCACAGCTTGAGAACTTCCGCATTTCCACATGTTAGCAACTTTGTATCATCAGGACTCCATGACACGAATGATACCGGATTTTGGTGGCTTCGCAACGTGCGCTTAGATGTTAGCCTCCCATCTTCCAGTACCTAGAAAAAGAGATCAAGAACTACAGAATTAGCCAAAACTAATAAATACATCTTTCAGCATAAACCCAAATAATAATTTCAAAATAATGTAAAAGGTGAGTTGCTTAATGTAAAGTATTTATTCAATGTAAGCTGAAGCTCTATAGAGTATGAAGCTTCTAAACTAAACATGAAACTTTGGAGCATGGAATTTTTTTCAGCAAAGCCACTAAAATGACTAGTCACTGGTCCTGAAAACTGACAGACCATTTACACTACCACCAGCCACTCAACTCAGGTAAACCCAAAACCAACTGTCCAATTTTTCTTCATCATTAGCTCTATGATGAATTGATTGGCGGAAGCTTTTTTATTCCATTACGCAAGGAAATAAACTAATCCGCTACCTCAACATGAGCTGCGTGGCAGCGTAGCCATATGCATGATTCTTTCTCATCTAGGATTACCAAATCTATGAAGATAAATTAAAAATACTAAGTGGTAACTACAAGAAAAAGTAACTTTTGTGGCTCTTTTCATGTCATTTAGTCTAAAAGCGAAAGATTTCTGGATAAATCAAAAGTAGATCCATCCAGATTTCAAACAGTATATATTCTCTTGCAAAATTTAGTTGCAAACACAAGCTTCTTTTAAGAAAAAATAATTTGAATCTGGTGCTTATGCTTCTTGTACGCATTTCCATGAAATAAAGTATAAGAAGGGTACCTGCCAGATGATGGCTGTGCAATCACTTGATGAAGAGGCCAAGTAATTTCCATTATTAGAAAATTGTATGAACCACACTTCATTCTCATGCTCAGTCAAAATCTACAAAACCAATAGACATTGAGGTTAAAAAAGAATAAGGTTGTATTACATCGTAGAACAACAACCACAGTCATCACCATAACATCAACAGCATGAACTATCATGCATCCCATCACAGCCTAAGTTTTGATGAGTGTTTAAACTTTAAAGCATATATGACGGTCAAGGACTGCTAAGCTAACACATAAGAAGAAAATATTCCAGAGCTATTATCTAATTTGGATGTGCACATCCTACCCCTCTCACCCAATCAAATAAAAGAAAAGTTTGCAATGTTGAAAAGGACATATGTGATCTAAGTGGTTGCTCACATGATGACCTTAATAACACTACTTACTAATATTCTCCAATACGGCTCTCCCAACTCAACTTCTTTATCAACATACCAGTCTTATTTTTCACCTTTAAGCACCTCATAAGGTTTGTAATGTCTCCAAAGGATATAGATAGAAGGATCTTTTCAAGTAAGAGCAACATAAACTTGCCACGGGTAATATTAAGAGTTAATTGCAAATTACTCAGGTAGTCTTCATTAGTTAAAAAGAAATAAAAGTATAGTCTTGATGATTTTTTACAGCAAGTAAAAGCTTGTAAAATGAGTCAGAGAAATCCCATTTTGCTAAGATAGAAAATAGCAAAGACTTAACAAGAGCTAAGAATATTCAACCAACCAAAGGTCTAGATCTACTAGTCACTTTGGTAATGATTGGAACCAAGCCTGCCCATCATTTACGTGTCCTCTACACTCTACAATTTCTATCATCTCCCACCTTTCAATATTAATTTAGTAAATAATGATCAATCTTTTTTAAAAAAATATACATAAAAAAACTGTATTAAGCATAAAGGGAAGACGCATTACTACTGCACTCTTTGCAAGCACAACTTCTTAGTTAGTTAGTTACTGTTTACATCAACATAACTTCTGATTTACTGTGTATTCTATGTACTTTTCATTGTTATAGATCAAGTACAAAGGTGAAATTCGATTTGAACAGTAAATTATGTTATTGTGACATAGATGTTGCAGGTTCACACAGCAGCAAGACCTCCCCAGCAAAACTAGGGAAACTGGCGTGCAACGAAAATGTCTCGCATTTTGCAAGGCATAAGACATGCCAATAGAGAAAGTTGACAGCTATAAACTAGCAACACTAGTAAAAATCATGGCTTGCCTTATGCAACTAAATTTCAAATGACAAATATGCACCGAGTGCACATATGAATTACAGACCTACACAGATACTAAATTTATAGGGGCAAATGAATTCATCTCATTTTAGTTCTCTGAAGTTTATTTCATGAAATGGAAGTTAGCATTAAAAAGATCCCAATAGACGCTATTAGAAGTTTACAGATCTAATACTTTGACAAGTTCAAGACATAAAAAAAATTAAAATTTTCACGATACTAAAAATAAATTTCCAGCTCCTATCTTAATCATTTGTTTTTGGCCATGGCCTAGGACAAAGACCCATGGTGTCCCACCAATTTTAAACCTTTTACACTATCAAACATTTGAAAACTCCAGTAAGTATGTTTAAAGCAGCAATTAAAAGTCTCTATGACTATGTAACAGCAGCAAAGTATATATATTACCTTAGTACAATGAATTGATAGAATGGATAATTTGTAATTTACTATAATTAGTTTTTAAAAACTAGTGTACACGACTAACATTTTTTAGAAGTAAAAATTCAATGGCAACCCAGAAAGCACACCTGAATAGTCTCAGTGGGAATCTGTTCTCTTGTACAGCAATGGTCTTCAAATAGTGAAATTGCCTCCTGTGAATTATGATACATGCATGAATCAACTTGAGCTGCAATAGCAGATTCAACCAAATGTTCTAACCTTCTTTCGGGCAGCACAGTTGGAGGAGGAAGCAATTTTTCCAGCTCAATCAACAACCGTTTCCGCATCTCAAAGATAGCATTTTCATCTACTTTACCTAGGTCCATTTCCTTCAAGCAAAGAAGACTATACGCAAGATTACGAATATTCTCCTTGCCTAATCGAAAAGCAGGAACCTGCTTCCGCAAGACAGCCAGCGCTTTAGTATCATCCCCACGACTCAAAGACTCCAATAAACATTGCTTAAACACAAGAAAAAAAGCTGAAGCTCTCGTCTCATCCACCAACTCCTTAACCGCATTAAGCGTATTAACGCACCCATTCCAATTCCCCTCGAGTATTTGTGACTCCAACAACTCGAAATCCATAGACTTGTATAAAATCCCGGATTCTAACTCCAATAAAGATGCGGATTTTCTATAACCCAGAGAATAAAGACTCTCAATTATAACTCTTACAAATTCACTTCTCTTTATCACACCTTTTCGACCAATTTTATTACCTGAATTCTCCATCAAACACCTTAATTCACATACGCTTTACCTCGATCATAAATTACGCCCTCTTGCCAGTAGATAGATTCTATTTAACAACAAGAAAAACAATCCATTCACAACATTATTCAAGAAAATTCAAGACCCAACAGTTCATTTATGATTTGTCATAAACCCAACAAAAACACTAAAAAAAATGGCTAAAGCAATAAACTTTAGCATTATAAAGAGAGCCCACATGCCTGGAAGACACTGATAAATATAGTAACATAAAATCTTGAAAACTTATATTTTCAAAATAAATACAGTACTTGGGAATTTAAAGCTAAAAAATGGGCAATTGTAGTTTCAAAAGAATGGTATTGTGTAGAGTGAGTGAGACAGAGAGCTGACCTTAACGGAGATTTTGAGAAGAAATTATTCATCCGTACAGAAGTAGTGTCCTGAGCTGGGATGGATTCGAATAAAGCCGAATTATTTTTGCAATTTTACAGGAAAAGCAAGAAGCTGGAAAGTTGATACCTAGAACAGTTTAATGAAACGATGTCGTTTTCTCTTTGTTTTTTTGGACAAAATGTTTGGAATTGGAATTGGAATTGTTATTCAATTTGTCTTCTATTCTTCCCATTCCAAAATACTAATAGAATTTATTTGGGCAAAAAGTACAAAATAACTATCATAATTTCTGATTTTGTACAAATATCACCCTATAAAAATAAAATAAAATATTAGCGCTCGTTTCAATTCTTTAATGCAAACAAATTCAGACAGTAACAAAGATTTAACTCTGTTATAGTTTAAGGTAAAATGTACAAAAAAAACTTTCATATATTTTGTTAGAAACAAAATTTTAATGAACAGCATTTACAAGCTTGTTGAAAGGAATATTTTTGTAAAATATTCATTTTTGCCAAAGAAGACACCTCATTTAGCAAGTGAATGTGTGCAACTTGATCACAAAGTCTAGTAACATGCTGAAAAGAACATTACTCTCATTCTAACTAGCTAAACAATCTTCAATAACGAGTTGAATATGATCAATAGCAACATTTATTTTTCTAAGTCGACCAATCACATTTGCAACATTAGATTCGCAAATGAGATTATAGTATAAAAGCATGGCGGCAATGTCCAATCCTAAATGAACAGCCCGAGCTTCAACAAGCTCTATGTTTGTAATTCCTTTCAAGAGCAACACACCACATTGAATAATCATGGCAAACTACACAAATAACGGAAAGACCACGCTAAAGTGAGAATGTTGCATCTGAATTAATTTTCAGAACTGAAGAGGGATGAGGCATCCATGCCTGGTACAAAGAAACACTATCCAGTATGTCAACTTGTTGAATTATAGAAGTACCTGAAATGAGGCTCTGAATACAGTTGAAATGGCCAGGGAAACCTGCTGTTATCATATACTAAATTATTCTGATCATTTAAGAAACCCTCCACCTTAGGGGGGATAGAGCAGAGCAAAATTTTATGCCAAATTATGTCTTCCTCTAATCCATTTGCCTGAATGGGTTGAGGTTGCCTTAACATCTCCACAACTCTTTAATATCAAGACTTAACGGAGAAGAAACCATCTTTACTTACAGGCCAAAACATCTTGTTTGGTGGTAGCCGATGACTTATAGGAAGTTAAAGAATATTGGTTATTTCTAGAGCCGGGAAGCAGTTGGTAATCTTTGCAACATCCCAGATGGAGTTGCCTTCGTTGTCTAACGCACCCCATTAATTTTCTTACAACTTTCTCAATTTAATGAGCGTTTGGTATGTATTTAAGATATTGTTTTTTTTTATCTTCATTGTATTTTGCTTCTATTCGTGATCAAAATCGATCCAAACTTTGCAAAATACCAATACTTGGATCTTGCGAAATTTCCATATAAACTTTAAATGAAAGAACATTTTCCGCATTGTTGATATTCGGATGTCTCGACATTTTTAAAGAGGTTAAACTGTTTGAGACAAAATGCGCTTGAAAAATTTAGAAGATGTTGCAATATGTTGTGAAATACTTTTATGAATATGAAATTTATTTACACAAAAAAAAGAAACAATGACAAAATTAACTTTGCGTTTAATTTCTACCGTGAAACAGTATGCATTATATTGTTTTCGACCGTTAAATTAAAAAGACGAAAGGTCGCATCACCTTTATGAAGAAATCATACAGGGACAATAATTACCTCTACATTTATTTTCTACCCTTAAACAGTATGCAAGATTTTTTTTTACCGTTACATTAAAAAGACAAAAGATCGCATCACCATTACGAATAAAAAAACAAAAACAATAGTTAATTTCGCATTTAATTTCTACCGTGAAACTGTATGCGAAATTTTTTTCGACGTTTAATTAAAAAGACGAAAGGTCGATCACCTTTATGAAAGAATCAAATAAGGACAATAAGTACTCTACATGGACAATAATTTTCTCTACGTTTATTTTCTACTATTAAATGATATGCATAAATTTTTTCATTGTTGCATTAAAAAGACAAAAGATCGCATCACCAATACAAATAAAAAAAAAACAAAAATCTGCATTTAATTTTTATCGTGAAACAATTTGCGGGATTTTTTTTACCGTTGAATTAAATAAAAGAAAGGTCGCATCACATTTATGAAAGAATTAAATAAGGACAATAATTACCTATACATGGATAATAATTACCTCTACATGGACAATAATTATCACTATATTTATTTTCTACTGTGAAACGATATTCGGGATTTTTTCACCGTTGGATTAAAAAGACGAAAGATCATATCACCTTTACGAATAAAAAAACAAGAACAATAATTAACTCCACATTTAATTTCTACCGTGAAACAGTTTGCGGGATCTTTTTTACCGTGAAATTAAAAAGACGAAAGGTCGCATCATCTTTATGAAAGAACCAAATAAGGATAATAATACTTCTATATGGACAATAATTATCTCTATATTTATTTTCTACTGTTAAACGTTATGCGGAATTATTTTACCGCTCGATTAAAAAGACGAAAGAATACATCACCTTTATAAATAAAAAAACAAGAACAACAATTAACTACATATTTAATTTCTACCGTGAAACCATATGCATATTTTTTTTGAAAGTTAAATTAAAAAGCCGAAAAATCGCATTATCTTTATGAAAGAATCAATTAAGGACAATAATTATCTCTACATTTATTTTGTACTGCTAAATGGTATGCGGGAGTTTTTCACCGTTGGATTAAAAAGACGAAAGATCGCATCGTTTTTACGAATAAAAAAAATAAAAAATAATTAACTCCACATTTAATTTCTACCGTGAAACAGTTTGCGGGATTTTTTTTCGAATGTTGAATTAAAAAGACGAAGGGTCGCATCTTTGTTGTGAATGAATTACATAAGGACAATAATTACCTCTATATGGACAATAGTTATCTCTACATTTATTTTCTACCGTTGAACGTTATGCATGATTTTTTTCACTGTTGGATTAAAAAGACGAAAGATCACGTCACCTTTACCAATAAAAAAATAAGAAAAATAATTAACTCCGTATTTAATTTCTACCGTGAAACCGCACGCATGGTTTTTTTTTTTTTTACCTTTGAATTAAAAAGACGAAAGGTCGCATCACCTTTATGATAGAATCAAATAAGGACAACAATTATTTTTATGAAAAGAAAAACAACAATAATAATTACCTTCTTATTATTGTATACTAAAAAGTCCTTATAAATTGGTATTATTTCAAAAATTAATATCTAACGCTCTACAACACTCTTCTTGTATACTAAAAGATCTTTATCAAAATGAATTTTAATTTTGGCGGTCCAATAAGCTCATCAAGTTCATCTTCTGATGATGATAATTCGCTTGGATTATCAAACGAGTGATATCAATCAATGTTACATATTCTAGCAACTAATAATATTATGAGCAACTATTATCTAACTACACAAAGCATGATATGCCTCAACATAGTGGATCGATTTCAGATCATCATGTGGTTTAACGAGATCGTGAATTGGCTGACATGAATTAATTTCATTTTTTTTTATAATCCAACATATGATGAGGAGTATTTTCGTCGTCGTTTTCATATGTCGGGAAGTTTATTTCTTCATATAGTTGATGTTGTCAAAATTCATAACTCATAATTTTGAACAACGACCTAATGTTATAGCTACTGGAAGAATGTGGTTATCGGGTCTACAAAAAATAACAGCGGCATTTCGAATATTGGCTTATGGCATACCCGCTGATGCAATAGATGAATATGTAAAAATTGGCAAGTCTGCAACAACTGAAAGCTTGAAGTTATCCTGTCGTGCTGTTGTTGAGATTTTTTCACAATAATATCTAAGAAGGCCTAATAGTACCGATGTTGCTAGGATGCTCCACATTTGTGAGGAACGTGGTTTTCCTGGAATGTTGGTTAGTTTGGGTTGTATGTATTGAAAGTGGAAAAATTGTCCAACTGCATGGGCTGGACAATATGCAGGTCGTAGTGGATCACCTACAATAATTTTAAAAGTTGTTGCTGATACTGATAATGATCTATGGATATGACACATCTCATTTATGATCTTACAGAAGGTAGAGCTCCTCCAGCACATTATGTGACTGAAGGAAAAGAGTATGATATGAGTTATTATTTAGCTGATGAGATATACCTAAAATGGAGCAATATTATTCAAACAACTCATGAACCTCGAAGTCTTAAGATTTTTTTTTTGCAATGAAACAAGAATCATGCTGAAAAGATGTTGAGCGTGCTTTTGGAGTTCTACAGTCACGTTTTGTATTTGTAGCAGGACCAGTACGTTTCTAGAGAAAAAACATCTTGTATGATATAATGACAATGTGCATTATTCTCCACAATACGATTATTGAGGATGAACGTGACTTAAGTGCACCAATTATTGATGAAATACAATCTTCAATTACAGATGTTGAAATGGTAGTCGATGACAACTCCCGATTTCAAAAATTTCTTACTCGTCATCAAGGAATTAAGATAAAACTGCCCATGCATTCTTGAAATAAATATTCATATTCTAATGTTTAATTTTAAAAATAATGCATATTTGTGTTTTTAAATTAAATTTGCGATTATAATAGACTACTTTAATTTTAATTTTAATATATGTTTGTGTTTTTTTAATAAAAGTGACAATTGTAATAGACTACTTTAATTTTAATATGTAATATTATGCTTTATAGTAAATATCTTTGAACTTTTTTTTAGTATTGATAAATTATTGCTATTTTGTAATAAATGTCTTCAATAATTTTTTTTAATTTTTTAATAAATATAGTAATTTAATATATTTAAAAATATATGAACATATTTAGAGAATATAATATTAAGATTAGTAATAACGACGGCGGGGGAACACGCCAAATAGAAAAACTAACATTGGGTTTAGAGATAATCAGGCTCAAAATATATTTTAGTATAAATAAATATATGAATTTATTTTATAAGTATTGAATAATTTATTATTGTAAATGTAAAATTTTCAAGTAATTTGTTGGATAGAAATATGCTGAAAATATTTTTTTAGTATAAAAAATAGAGTCTACTATTGGATATGATTTGTAAAAAAATTATATTATTTTGGCTCTTACTATTAGAAATACCATTAGAGGCTTATTTTCTGTTTTTTAGACTTTCAAATATATTTGCACCTGACTTTAAATGTTAGTGGTATATTTGTTTCCTTTTCTCCTTAAAAATAAAGATTCATCTAATTAACAACGATGACTCCTATTAAAAATGTCCTAAAGGATGTTTTAAAACATTTTGACAATTTTTTGTGATAAATTAAAATTTATGTTGTACTGAAAATAAGATAAAGTTTAAGCCTAATTACTTAAAAACCACTCACCTTATAACTTTTTTTTCATTTATACCATGACCTAGGAAAATTTTCAATTGTACCCTATTTTAAATTTTTATATTTCGTTTATACCCTAAAAATAATTTTTTTGATAATTTAATTAATTTAAAGATGAAAATATTAAAAACAAGATACATAAATGATTAACATTAACATTTTATTAGAATATAAGGACTAATTTAAACTCTTTTTTAAAAGAAAATAAGTCAATTCAACTCATTAGGGTAGAGATGAAATATAAAAATAAAAAATATGGTACAATTGAAAATTTTCCTAGGTCATGGTATAAATGAAAAGAAGTTATAAGATGAGTGGTTTTTAAGTAATTAGGCCTACAGTTTATCTTAGTATTTGTTAGTACATGTAATATTGATGTTCTTTTAGTAGTTTTCCCTATTTGCAAATATGCTATTTTTAGATCTATTTTTTTGTTTCAATAAGTTTTCTTAAGGTGTTTGTTTGGATTTTATTTTGATTGATTTTTAAGGTCTTTTGGCACCTCTTTGATCCGATGTTTTAGATCGCTCAAGAATCTTTAGCGTCCGTTCGAGTTTTACATCTATGTTTTTGTAGATTTAAGAATGGAGAAGTTTATAGATCTATCTTTTTAGAATTTTTTAGAACATGAAAACCGAAAATACTAGCTTTTGCGGATATAAGGGATTCTTTGTAAAGTCGGACAAAAATATATCCAAATACTCCGCTCAACGGAAGCATAAATCTTCGATGTGTTAAGATACGGGATCCATGTCTAGATTTTTCTCCTTTTCGATTTGTTTTTTGTTTATCTTGGATGGTGGCTTAGTCTTTGGTAGTTCGAGAATAAATCAGGATGTCATCAATGAAGACGATAACAAACTGATCCAAAAACGGCTTGAAAACCCGATTCATCATGTCCATAAACGCTGCTGGTGCGTTAGTCAACCCAAACGACATGACCAGAAACTCGAAATGCCCATAACGCGTTCTGAAAGCAGTCTTAGGCACATCGACATCCCGAATCCGAAGTTGATGATACCCGGATCTCAAGTCAATTTTGGAAAAGCACTTCGCACCCTGCAACTGATCAAACAAGTCGTCGATGCGAGGAAGAGGATATCTGTTCTTGATGGTAGCCTTATTCAACTGCCTGTAGTCGATACAAAGCCGAAGGGAACCATCCTTCTTCTTAACAAACAGAACTGGAGCACCCCACGGAGAAGTACTCGGTCTGATGAAGCCACTGTCCAAAAGTTCTTGTAACTGCTCCTTTAACTCCTTCAGCTCAGCAGGAGCCATCCGATACGGCGGTATCGAAATAGGACCAGTTCCAGGAACAACGTCAATGCAGAACTCAATATCCCGATCAGGTGGTAATCCAGGCAACTCCTCTGGAAAAACATCAGTGAACTCATTCACTATAGGGACAGTGTTCATACTGCCCACCTCAGCATCCATGTCTCGAACCACAGCTAAGAAAGCTTGACAACCCTTACTCATCATCCGCTTTGCCTTGATCGCAGAAATCAGATTCTTCGGTGTCTCTGCCTTTTCCCCTTGAAAAGAAAAGGGTAGATCACCTGGAATCCGAAACTCAACCGACTTCCCTCGACAGTCGATCGAAGCATAATGGCGTGCCAGCCAATCCATCCCCAAAATCACGTCAAAAGAAAGAACATCCAAAACAACTAAGTCAGCACGCAAATCTCTTCCATGGATAACCACGGAACACGACGGATACACCACGTCCACCACCACACAGTCAGATAAGGGAGTAGAAACAGATAAAGGTTCACTCAGACTTGTTGGTGTTACACCCAACTTAGCAGCAAAACACGTTGACACAAAAGAATGGGTTGCACCCGCATCAAATAAAACAAGTGCATCTACGAAAGAAATCTGAAGAGTACCTTGCACCACTGCGTTAGATGCATGAGCATCCTGAGGAGTCAAGGCAAAAACTCTGGCCTGACCCTGACTCTGCTGCTGAGAGCTCTGCCCGGTACCATAGCTGCTAGAACCTCTACCGCCGTTGCCACGGCCTCCAAAACCACGCCCTCCAGAACCTCGGCCCCGCTGGCCACCAAAAGAAGCAGCAGGTTGAGAAAACCCTGCTGGTGCAGAGAACACTGGTCTCTGACTCTGATAGGATGGCTGAGCGACACTAACTGCCGACATCTGCTGCCCAGATGCCTGACACTCTCTGGCAAAGTGACCCGGCTGGCCACAAGTGAAACAACCTCCTGGTGCTAAGCGACACTCGCCCGGATGTCGACGTCTGCAGTTCTGGCAGAAAGGAAAACTAGCACCTCCGCTGTTACCGCGCCCAAAACTGCGGCTGCTACCGCTGTTGCCTGAACTGTAGGTGTACGGCTGATAACTCTTCTTGACACCCCTCTTCTTGTTCTTGTACTGAGAAGGTGCCGATTGGTAGCTACCACCACCACTCTGCTGTCCAGGGCCAGAAGACTTCTTGGTCTGAGAAGGACCAGAAATATCCCCAAACTGCAGTAACGAGCTCTCCATACGCCGAGCATTGTCTACTACGTCCGTAAAATCCCTGCGTGTCTCAGTCAGCAAACTCACAAAATCGCGCCCTAAGCCTTTCACGTATCTGTTGTTCACCCTCTCCTGATCTGTCTGCAAGTCCGGCGCGAACCGACCCAACCTCACGAACTCTGTCGTGTACTCGGATACTGACCTATCATCCCTAGTAAGTGAAAGCAATCTGTCTCTGTGACCCTCTGTCACTGAAAACGGCAAGAAGAAAGCTCTGAATCTCGCCACAAACTGAGCCCAAGAGATGGTAGCCATGTCAGCATGAACAGAACTACGAAACCAGTCCCCAGCTGAACCCTTCATTGACATCTCTACAAGAACGACGGTCTGACGCTCCGTAGCCTGCAGTCGCCGAGCATTCTGCTCAACCTCCTCGAGAAAATCCAGCGCGTCTCCGGAACCGTCAAACTCCGTTGGCTTTAGCCTCATGTAAGCCAATACCAGATCCCTGTCAGTGGTTCCAACACCACCAACTACTGCACCACCAGCCTGTGGTTGCTGTTGTTGGGCAATCTGACCCAAAACCGCATACTGATCCTGCAAAGCGACCTGTCCCGCTTGCAGCTGAACCTGGTTGAGTTGTAACGCCGCGACTCCAGCCAAAAACGTGTTGAAGTCGAAGTCGCCCAACTCAGGTTGTGCCACACCTGGCGCTTGAGCACCTCCTGCAGCACCGCGTCCTACGCCTCTGCCTCTACCTCTGCCAGCTTGGCCTCGGCCACCACGACCTCGACCAGCTCGACCCCGACCAGCTGGGCCTCTGCCTGCTAGTCCTCTACCAGCATGAACCTCCGGTTCATTCTGATCCACCTCCATTGAGATCGCGTCATCAGCCTCAGCATTTTGCTGAGCCGCAGCACGAGTACGAGTGTTCATTCCTAAGAACGGAACAAGAACAATTTAAATAACACATAAGATTTCATACCCAAGCATGAAATAAAACAAACACCAAGTAAGATTTCCCGAGAAATCAACAGCAATATAATATATTCACCCAAGTGAAAATAGCAATAAATCAAGCAATAAAGCAATTAACATACATAATTGACTCACGACATTCCTATAGGAGTAGGCAGAAAGTTTTGAAAACAAAAGATGACGTTTCAAAGACAAGACTCGAATCCTAATTTCCGCAGTAGTTCCTAGGGTAAATTAATCACTTAACATGCCAAATAAATCAACACTTAACATTTAAAAGGCCTTGGTTTGAAACCAAGGCTCTGATACCAACTTTGTCACGACCCATTTTCATGAATCGCGACCGGCGCTAGGGTATGGGTATGGTTGTACCAAAACCCGTAGCTAGCCTTACGGATAACCAACTTATATCATTTAAAACAATGTACCTGCAGAAAACCACATGCTCGGGGGCAACCGAGACTCCAACCTAGTCTAGCAGTACATATAAACTACATATATTTAAAGTACGCTTAATCTCAAATAAACTCCAACATGGCAATATAATATAAATGCCATAAACACTGTAATCATGCCAAAAGCGATAAGGTAATAGTTGGACCAATCCAACAAACAATAGTCTAAAATATAAACGTATAAGACTAAGACATAAATACCAATCCTACTACTGCGGTCTAAGAGTTCAAAAATAGTTCGACTCATTTATTCTGAAATAAAATAAAGAACCTCCGAGAATGAAGAAACGGAGATCGACCAAACGCTCAAATCATAAACCTGGAAAATTTGGAAAAACAACGGGGTCAGATTTACTGAGTAGAATTTATATAACCATTTACATTTATTAAGTTAAAAACCTTTAAAAACGTTTAATAAAACATTTTCATTATGGATTATCAATGAAACCCTAAACCACAATTCTAAATCCATTGTCGTGTCGGTGAGACGTATCTCAATAACCGATCCCCGACTATCACTTAATAAATAGTGAGCCCAGGAGACGTATCTTCCACCGGTGCCCTCACTAAGGTGAGACGTATCTCAAACCTACCTTAATACCATAATCATTACCGGTGCGCACGCAGTCCCGATGATGCCCATCGAGTAGCACGTTCCAAATCAAATCCACAATGCGAGAAAACAGTTCGAAAGCTGTTTATACATATATATACATACAAAATATAATAGTTGCTTAATAAAGAGGTAAATAGAGATATAAACTCACTGCTTGCTAAATCCACGTGATCCTGACAAGCACCTAACTCTGGTTCGCCTCTGAAGTACGAACAGTCGACGGGTCTAAATAAAATATTAAAATCATAATTAAAATCAGACCCTAACTCTAAAGAGTACTAGACAACACATAGGACTAGCACAACGCAAAACCAAACCACATTTAATAAACACTTATCTTAAATGCATACCAAATATAATTCAAGTTATAGAATACAATCAAATTAATTATATATTAAATTACAATTTTAGTAATTTAATAAACAAATTAATTTAACCCAAGTTAAAATCCGTATCAGTGAGTCAGCCGAGTTATTAAAAACTACCAAGCTTCTTCCCACTTGTCGGGCGACCATAGTCTAACCCAAACAAAACTTATTAATTTTATAAATCCGAGTTTATAAATTAAAGATACTTGATAAAACAATTATCTATATTAAAATAGAATTTAATATCTTATAATTCAAGTAACCCAAGTTACACCCCAAAAACTTAATTAAATAAGTCATAAAAGTTTAGGGACTAAATTGTACTTTAGCCAAATAGGGACTAAACTGTACTTTAACCACTAAGGCTAAATGGTACTTTAGTCAATTATAAAATCCAATAAATTTCCCATTCTTAATTTACTAATTAAAAATCAATTAGAAGTCCCAAAAGATAAAACATAACTTAAATAAACTTTTAGAAAATTTTAGGAGCTAAATCGTAAATTTGCCAATTTGGCAATCAATCAAAATTAAATATAGTTACCCATGTAATTAATTTAATTTAAGTTATAAATTTTTTAACGTATTCAATTTGTCTATTTAAAATCAAAAGAGTTCAAGCTATTATTAAACAAGATTAATATGTTAAAACTAACTTGAATAATTCAATTGATTTAGGTAAAACAATGCAATGATCATTCATGATATTTAACCATCTCTTTTATTTCAAAAGAACCACTTTCCCTCTAACTTAATCTGCCAATTGCTACAACTTCATAAAAGCTATAATTCATAAACAAGAACAAGAACAGAAGCATAACAATGGCAGCGAGTTTAACATTTTTGACTATGAAACCGTGTCGCATACGCAAGCAAATAACAAAGAGATCCACGATATAACAATCATCCACCAACATGAACCAAAGACAGTATCAAGAACAAAAGAAACGGCAGAAACATAACATGAACGTTTCGAAATCGAAACGGCGACGAAACGGGAGTTTGGTACGTACCGTTTGGAGAATAACAAGCTTGATGATTCAGAGATGGGATGAGGTTCGAATGACAAGATAAACAAAGCCTAACATTAACAAAATTTCATGCTCATGAGATTCCAGAAAGCGGTAGTCATATGAATCCCAAAGCGATAAACCGAACGGCATTAAAAACAAGAGATTCAACGTACCAATTTGATATGAAACACGTAAGGATTAACAATAATGAAGTCGTCTGATTGTAGTTGCGATAAATCCACCGATACGATGCTAGAATAATGAGGCTACGAGTTAACAACGGCACGAGACGATATCGAACATCAATCAAAGAAAAGAACAAAGCGAAGATACTTACCGGATTGGAAAGGATGAAACGAATGAAGGTAGGTGAGGTCTCAGATTTGCTAAGGAGGAATGGTGGCTGAGTTTTTTTTTGTTAAATGTTGAAAGAAAATATTAGGTTAAAAGAAGAAAAGAAACGTGAAATCATAAATAGGAAGATGATTCTGCAAATGGTTTAGGAACCAATTTGTATGGGCTTTAAAGGCATGGCCTATTGGCCTATTATGTTACAACAAAAACAAATGGCCCATAGTTCACGTGAACCATAAGAAGAAGTTTGCATGCATGGCTTTTTCCTTTTCTTTTCTTTTTTTTCCCTTTTTTTTTCTAATCAAAATAAATACTTAACATATCTAATTTAGTAATAATAATGATAATTTAGATAAAGCTTGACGGAATGTAAAAATTGATAATTAAAATAAAAAAATAATTTAAAAAAAATAATTTAAAAATACGGGATATTACATTCTCCCCAACTTATTAAAAATTCGCCCTCGAATTTAAACACATAAACAAATAACATAACAACAAAAGTAGTATAGAAATAATCAACTAAAACACATAAACAACGATACACGTACCTCAAGGAAAGAGGAAAGGGTAACGTTTCCGCATATCGGACTCCGTTTCCCAAGTGCACTCCTCTACAGAGTGATTACGCCACAGAACCTTGACCATCGGAATCTCCTTGTTCCGCAACTTACGCACTTGCGTATCAACAACCTCGATTGGCTGTTCCTCATAGGACAGCTCCTGGTCAATCTCAACACTCTGAGGCACAATCACATGCGAAGGATCGGAAATACACTTCCTCAACATAGAAACGTGAAACACAGGATGCACCAACGACATGTCTGGCGGCAGAACCAGACGATATGCCACAGCTCCAATCCTCTCTGAAATCTCATAAGGACCAACGTACCTCGGTGCCAACTTTCCTTTGACACCAAAACGAACCACGCCTTTCATAGGCGAAACCCGAAGAAACACAAAGTCTCCCACCTGAAACTCGATGTCTTTTCTCTTCGGATCAGCATAACTCTTATGCCGACTAAAAGCTGTCTCCACTCTCCGTTTTATCAACGGTACCTTCTCTGAGGTAATCTGAATAATCTCAGCACCAGACAACTTCCGCTCGCCGACGTCTTCCCAGCAGATAGGAGATCGACACTTGCGTCCGTACAAAGCCTCATAAGGTGCCATCTCAATGCTCGCATGGTAACTGTTGTTGTAGGAAAACTCAATCAACGGCAAATGAGTATCCCAGCTACCCTGAAAATCAAGAATGCACATCCTGAGCATATCCTCCAATGTCTGAATAGTCCTCTCAGACTGACCGTCAGTCTGAGGATGAAAAGCTGTACTGAAATCCAACCGAGAACCCAAGGACTCCTGTAACGCTTTCCAGAACCTCGAAGTAAACACAGAACCTCTGTCTGAAACAATCGAAACCGGTACACCATGCAAACTGACAATTCTGTCGATGTACAACTGAGCCAACTTCGAAGTAGGATACGAAACCTTGATCGGAAGGAAATGAGCTGACTTGGTCATACGGTCAACTATCACCCAGATGGAATCGTACCCCTGTCGAGTACGTGGTAAACCAACAACAAAGTCCATGGCAATCCGCTCCCACTTCCACTCTGGAATAGGTAGTGGCTGTAGATAGCCAAAAGGTCTCTGATGTTCCAGCTTCACCTGCTGGCAAGTCAGACACTTGGAAACGTACTCTGCAACATCCTTCTTCATTCCGCTCCACCAATACGTACCCTTGAGGTCATGGTACATCTTGGTAGATCCTGGATGCACACTGTAAGCTGATCTATGCGCTTCCTCCAGAATCTGGTCTCTCAAACTATCTGAATCCGGAACGCACAGTCTCGAACCAAACGTGAGAACTCCGTCAACAAAAACAAACTCGGAATTCCCATCCAGATGGATCTCGTCCATAATCCGTTTCAATTGTGGATCCTCAGCTTGTAAAGCTTTAATCCTATCAATCAAAACCGGCTGCACTTGCAGATGTGCCAACAAACTCCCGTTCTGAGAAACCTGAAAATCGTAGCCCGAAGCTATCAAACCATGCCACTCTCTAACCATAGGTCTACGTCCAACCTCAGAAATATGGGCTAAGCTGCCCGAAGACTTGCGACTCAAAGCATCGGCCACCACATTAGCCTTACCAGGATGGTACTGAATAGTACAGTCGTAGTCTTTCAGCAACTCTAGCCACCTCCTCTGTCTCAGATTCAACTCTTGCTGATCAAAGATGTACTTCAGACTCTTGTGATCAGTGAAGATCTCACAAGTCGCACCGTACAAGTAGTGCCTCCAGATCTTCAGAGCAAAAACCACAGCAGCTAACTCCAAGTCATGAGTAGGGTAATTCACCTCATGCTTCTTCAGCTGACGAGAAGCATAGGCGATCACCTGTCCATGTTGCATCAACACGCAACCTAAGCCAATCCGAGAAGCATCGCAGTACACAGTAAAACCCTCAATGCCAGAAGGCAACGCCAAAACAGGAGCTGTAGTCAGAATCTCCTTCAGCTTCTCGAAACTTGCCTCACACTTGTCGGTCCACTCAAACTTAACACCCTTCTATGTCAGTTTAGTCAAAGGTGCAGATATTCGAGAGAAATCTTGCACGAACCGACGGTAGTAGCCAGCTAACCCAAGAAAACTTCTGATCTCGGTAACTGACCTCGGCCTTTGCCAATCCATAACCGCCTCAATCTTTTTCGGATCAACCTTGATCCCATCCTTCGACACCACGTGTCCTAAGAAGGTAACCTGTTCCAGCCAAAACTCGCACTTTGAGAACTTAGCATACAACTGATGCTCTCGCAAGTTCTGTAGTATCGTCCTCAAGTGATAAGCATGCTCCTCCTCGCTCCGAGAATAAATCAGGATGTCATCAATGAAGACGATAACAAACTGATCCAAAAACGGCTTGAAAACCCGATTCATCATGTCCATAAACGCTGCTGGTGCGTTAGTCAACCCAAACGACATGACCAGAAACTCGAAATGCCCATAACGCGTTCTGAAAGCAGTCTTAGGCACATCGACATCCCGAATCCGAAGTTGATGATACCCGGATCTCAAGTCAATTTTGGAAAAGCACTTCGCACCCTGCAACTGATCAAACAAGTCGTCGATGCGAGGAAGAGGATATCTGTTCTTGATGGTAGCCTTATTCAACTGCCTGTAGTCGATACAAAGCCGAAGGGAACCATCCTTCTTCTTAACAAACAGAACTGGAGCACCCCACGGAGAAGTACTCGGTCTGATGAAGCCACTGTCCAAAAGTTCTTGTAACTGCTCCTTTAACTCCTTCAGCTCAGCAGGAGCCATCCGATACGGCGGTATCGAAATAGGACCAGTTCCAGGAACAACGTCAATGCAGAACTCGATATCCCGATCAGGTGGTAATCCAGGCAACTCCTCTGGAAAAACATCAGTGAACTCATTCACTATAGGGACAGTGTTCATACTGCCCACCTCAGCATCCATGTCTCGAACCACAGCTAAGAAAGCTTGACAACCCTTACTCATCATCCGCTTTGCCTTGATCGCAGAAATCAGATTCTTCGGTGTCTCTGCCTTTTCCCCTTGAAAAGAAAAGGGTAGATCACCTGGAATCCGAAACTCAATCGACTTCCCTCGACAGTCGATCGAAGCATAATGGCGTGCCAGCCAATCCATCCCCAAAATCACGTCAAAAGAAAGAACATCCAAAACAACTAAGTCAGCACGCAAATCTCTTCCATGGATAACCACGGAACACGACGGATACACTACGTCCACCACCACACAGTCAGATAAGGGAGTAGAAACAGATAAAGGTTCACTCAGACTTGTTGGTGTTACACCCAACTTAGCAGCAAAACACGTAGACACAAAAGAATGGGTTGCACCCGCATCAAATAAAACAAGTGCATCTACGAAAGAAATCTGAAGAGTACCTTGCACCACTGCGTTAGATGCATGAGCATCCTGAGGAGTCAAGGCAAAAACTCTGGCCTGACCCTGACTCTGCTGCTGAGAGCTCTGCCCGGTACCATAGCTGCTAGAACCTCTACCGCCGTTGCCACGGCCTCCAAAACCACGCCCTCCAGAACCTCGGCCCCGCTGGCCACCAAAAGAAGCAGCAGGTTGAGAAAACCCTGCTGGTGCAGAGAACACTGGTCTCTGACTCTGATAGGATGGCTGAGCGACACTAACTGCCGACATCTGCTGCCCAGATGCCTGACACTCTCTGGCAAAGTGACCCGGCTGGCCACAAGTGAAACAACCTCCTGGTGCTAAGCGACACTCGCCCGGATGTCGACGTCTGCAGTTCTGGCAGAAAGGAAAACTAGCACCTCCGCTGTTACCGCGCCCAAAACTGCGGCTGCTACCGCTGTTGCCTGAACTGTAGGTGTACGGCTGATAACTCTTCTTGACACCCCTCTTCTTGTTCTTGTACTGAGAAGGTGCCGATTGGTAGCTACCACCACCACTCTGCTGTCCAGGGCCAGAAGACTTCTTGGTCTGAGAAGGACCAGAAATATCCCCAAACTGCAGTAACGAGCTCTCCATACGCCGAGCACTGTCTACTACGTCCGTAAAATCCCTGCGTGTCTCAGTCAGCAAACTCACAAAATCGCGCCCTAAGTCTTTCACGTATCTGTTGTTCACCCTCTCCTGATCTGTCTGCAAGTCCGGCGCGAACCGACCCAACCTCACGAACTCTGTCGTGTACTCGGATACTGACCTATCATCCCTAGTAAGTGAAAGCAATCTGTCTCTGTGACCCTCTGTCACTGAAAACGGCAAGAAGAAAGCTCTGAATCTCGCCACAAACTGAGCCCAAGAGATGGTAGCCATGTCAGCATGAACAGAACTACGAAACCAGTCCCCAGCTGAACCCTTCATTGACATCTCTACAAGAACGACGGTCTGACGCTCCGTAGCCTGCAGTCGCCGAGCATTCTGCTCAACCTCCTCGAGAAAATCCAGCGCGTCTCCGGAACCGTCAAACTCCGTTGGCTTTAGCCTCATGTAAGCCAATACCAGATCCCTGTCAGTGGTTCCAACACCACCAACTACTGCACCACCAGCCTGTGGTTGCTGTTGCTGGGCAATCTGACCCAAAACCGCATACTGATCCTGCAAAGCGACCTGTCCCGCTTGCAGCTGAACCTGGTTGAGTTGTAACGCCGCGACTCCAGCCAAAAACGTGTTGAAGTCGAAGTCGCCCAACTCAGGTTGTGCCACACCTGGCGCTTGAGCACCTCCTGCAGCACCGCGTCCTACGCCTCTGCCTCTACCTCTGCCAGCTTGGCCTCGGCCACCACGACCTCGACCAGCTCGACCCCGACCAGCTGGGCCTCTGCCTGCTAGTCCTCTACCAGCATGAACCTCTGGTTCATTCTGATCCACCTCCATTGAGATCGCGTCATCAGCCTCAGCATTTTGCTGAGCCGCAGCACGAGTACGAGTGTTCATTCCTAAGAACGGAACAAGAACAATTTAAATAACACATAAGATTTCATACCCAAGCATGAAATAAAACAAACACCAAGTAAGATTTCCCGAGAAATCAACAGCAATATAATATATTCACCCAAGTGAAAATAGCAATAAATCAAGCAATAAAGCAATTAACATACATAATTGACTCACGACATTCCTATAGGAGTAGGCAGAAAGTTTTGAAAACAAAAGATGACGTTTCAAAGACAAGACTCGAATCCTAATTTCCGCAGTAGTTCCTAGGGTAAATTAATCACTTAACATGCCAAATAAATCAACACTTAACATTTAAAAGGCCTTGGTTTGAAACCAAGGCTCTGATACCAACTTTGTCACGACCCATTTTCATGAATCGCGACCGGCGCTAGGGTATGGGTATGGTTGTACCAAAACCCGTAGCTAGCCTTACGGATAACCAACTTATATCATTTAAAACAATGTACCTGCAGAAAACCACATGCTCGGGGGCAACCGAGACTCCAACCTAGTCTAGCAGTACATATAAACTACATATATTTAAAGTACGCTTAATCTCAAATAAACTCCAACATGGCAATATAATATAAATGCCATAAACACTGTAATCATGCCAAAAGCGATAAGGTAATAGTTGGACCAATCCAACAAACAATAGTCTAAAATATAAACGTATAAGACTAAGACATAAATACCAATCCTACTACTGCGGTCTAAGAGTTCAAAAATAGTTCGACTCATTTATTCTGAAATAAAATAAAGAACCTCCGAGAATGAAGAAACGGAGATCGACCAAACGCTCAAATCATAAACCTGGAAAATTTGGGAAAACAACGGGGTCAGATTTACTGAGTAGAATTTATATAACCATTTACATTTATTAAGTTAAAAACCTTTAAAAACGTTTAATAAAACATTTTCATTATGGATTATCAATGAAACCCTAAACCACAATTCTAAATCCATTGTCGTGTCGGTGAGACGTATCTCAATAACCGATCCCCGACTATCACTTAATAAATAGTGAGCCCAGGAGACGTATCTTCCACCGGTGCCCTCACTAAGGTGAGACGTATCTCAAACCTACCTCAATACCATAATCATTACCGGTGCGCACGCAGTCCCGATGATGCCCATCGAGTAGCACGTTCCAAATCAAATCCACAATGCGAGAAAACAGTTCGAAAGCTGTTTATACATATATATACATACAAAATATAATAGTTGCTTAATAAAGAGGTAAATAGAGATATAAACTCACTGCTTGCTAAATCCACGTGATCCTGACAAGCACCTAACTCTGGTTCGCCTCTGAAGTACGAACAGTCGACGGGTCTAAATAAAATATTAAAATCATAATTAAAATCAGACCCTAACTCTAAAGAGTACTAGACAACACATAGGACTAGCACAACGCAAAACCAAACCACATTTAATAAACACTTATCTTAAATGCATACCAAATATAATTCAAGTTATAGAATACAATCAAATTAATTATATATTAAATTACAATTTTAGTAATTTAATAAACAAATTAATTTAACCCAAGTTAAAATCCGTATCAGTGAGTCAGCCGAGTTATTAAAAACTACCAAGCTTCTTCCCACTTGTCGGGCGACCATAGTCTAACCCAAACAAAACTTATTAATTTTATAAATCCGAGTTTATAAATTAAAGATACTTGATAAAACAATTATCTATATTAAAATAGAATTTAATATCTTATAATTCAAGTAACCCAAGTTACACCCCAAAAACTTAATTAAATAAGTCATAAAAGTTTAGGGACTAAATTGTACTTTAGCCAAATAGGGACTAAACTGTACTTTAACCACTAAGGCTAAATGGTAATTTAGTCAATTATAAAATCCAATAAATTTCCCATTCTTAATTTACTAATTAAAAATCAATTAGAAGTCCCAAAAGATAAAACATAACTTAAATAAACTTTTAGAAAATTTTAGGAGCTAAATCGTAAATTTGCCAATTTGGCAATCAATCAAAATTAAATATAGTTACCCATGTAATTAATTTAATTTAAGTTATAAATTTTTTAACGTATTCAATTTGTCTATTTAAAATCAAAAGAGTTCAAGCTATTATTAAACAAGATTAATATGTTAAAACTAACTTGAATAATTCAATTGATTTAGGTAAAACAATGCAATGATCATTCATGATATTTAACCATCTCTTTTATTTCAAAAGAACCACTTTCCCTCTAACTTAATCTGCCAATTGCTACAACTTCATAAAAGCTATAATTCATAAACAAGAACAAGAACAGAAGCATAACAATGGCAGCGAGTTTAACATTTTTGACTATGAAACCGTGTCGCATACGCAAGCAAATAACAAAGAGATCCACGATATAACAATCATCCACCAACATGAACCAAAGACAGTATCAAGAACAAAAGAAACGGCAGAAACATAACATGAACGTTTCGAAATCGAAACGGCGACGAAACGGGAGTTTGGTACGTACCGTTTGGAGAATAACAAGCTTGATGATTCAGAGATGGGATGAGGTTCGAATGACAAGATAAACAAAGCCTAACATTAACAAAATTTCATGCTCATGAGATTCCAGAAAGCGGTAGTCATATGAATCCCAAAGCGATAAACCGAACGGCATTAAAAACAAGAGATTCAACGTACCAATTTGATATGAAACACGTAAGGATTAACAATAATGAAGTCGTCTGATTGTAGTTGCGATAAATCCACCGATACGATGCTAGAATAATGAGGCTACGAGTTAACAACGGCACGAGACGATATCGAACATCAATCAAAGAAAAGAACAAAGCGAAGATACTTACCGGATTGGAAAGGATGAAACGAATGAAGGTAGGTGAGGTCTCAGATTTGCTAAGGAGGAATGGTGGCTGAGTTTTTTTTTGTTAAATGTTGAAAGAAAATATTAGGTTAAAAGAAGAAAAGAAACGTGAAATCATAAATAGGAAGATGATTCTGCAAATGGTTTAGGAACCAATTTGTATGGGCTTTAAAGGCATGGCCTATTGGCCTATTATGTTACAACAAAAACAAATGGCCCATAGTTCACGTGAACCATAAGAAGAAGTTTGCATGCATGGCTTTTTCCTTTTCTTTTCTTTTTTTTTCCCTTTTTTTTTTCTAATCAAAATAAATACTTAACATATCTAATTTAGTAATAATAATGATAATTTAGATAAAGCTTGACGGAATGTAAAAATTGATAATTAAAATAAAAAAATAATTTAAAAAAAAATAATTTAAAAATACGAGATATTACATTTTCATTAGTCGTTTTTAAAAAAAATTAATGACTTCGGGTATGGCGATTGAAAATGAAATTTGGAAATACATCTACGATCAGCACAAATCCAGCATATAGGTAGTTAAATCGACCATTAACACCAACGGAAGACTCATGAATGTGCATTACACCGATTTTGGCATATATGCTACTGGCCATATAATGACTTGTGCGCATGCTCTTAATATTGCACGAAAAACTACCATATATGCTCATAGAATGGATGATAATCAGAATTTCCAAGTTAAAGCTATTATAATATTTACTTATCCTCAGTGGGATATCGTAATACTAACGATTAAAACTCAACCTGGTATGTCTTGGGAAACCTTTGCAGATGATGGTTCATTAAGTATTGTTCAAAACTTAGGCCATATTGGAAACAATTGCAATTTGTATGGATCATTCTATCTCGGCAAAGTTACATATCCTAGCTATAACGATGCACTAGTTCCTAGCCAGGATTCTCAAAAGTGTAGTGATTTCAAGTTTACTCTAATAGAGTCCCCTGCCGGCCCCTAACACTAAACTGTTGGAGATTTATGGACTTTTAACGCACACATTAGTGCAATTTGCTGAGGTGCAAGTTATTTTTTAACTAATGAATGAGTGACACGTCAACACTGTGTATGATTTTGGGAAAAAAATGAAAGTGGGTGTATTTTTATGAGAAGTTTTAAAGAACATGATTAAATTTGGAAAACGTGTAAAGTTGGTGAATTTTTATGACAAAATTATTTGTAATTTGTTTGATAGTTGAGGTTGATATTTAGCGTTTTAATTTAAAATTTTATTGCTAATAATTATTGAACAATGGTAATGTTTATAAATATGAATTAATTTTAGACTATTAATAATTTTATTATTTTAATTGATTTTAAATTAGTAAATTGTGTTATAAAATTGGAATATTTGTATGATTTTGTTGAAATAGTTTATTTACGGCAAAAAAATTTATTGAGTTTTTATCTATGTCTATAAATTTTAATTCAAGTTCGACACGACAACCCGTATCAAGTTCGCCCCCCTTCACTTATTTTTCTGGCTACGCTATTGGAAGAATTGTCCTACACAATTGATTTAAAGCGTTTAAATAACATTCAAGCACTTTCTATACATTATTTAAAAATGGGAAAAGGTGCAAAAATGACCCTAATGTATAGCCCGTGTCTCATGTTGGCACCTCATGTATTTCGGATCTCAAAAAGGACCCTAACGTCTTGAAAAAGTGTCAAAAATGACCCTTCCGTTAACATTTCCGTTTAAGGCCGTACACATTTATGTTTAACGTCGTCCATGTTTTGTGTTTATTTGATACTTTTTCGCAACGTTAGGGTCATATTTGAGATCCGAAATACATGAAGTGCCAATAAGATACATGAGGTATACATGAGGGTCATTTTTGCACCTTTTCCCTTTAAAAATTAAGGAACACGCCCGAGTCATATTTACACTATCTGCGTTTGCGAGATATGTATCTCTAACATGTTTTAACATATTAACGTGAATATCACTTATTTCATTGTAATCATTTAGTATTACCATTCCTACAACCTTTCCTTTGTTATTATATAACAGACTACCTAAACAGCCAGCGCAAATCCCTAAACCGTTAACATGCATCAATTGAAGTAATATGTGACATTCTTCAAGAAGTGTATCATGATCTCCAACAATTGAGTGTCGGTGGGCGGACTGCGGACTCTATTAGAGTAGACTTGAAATCACTACACATTTGAGAATCTTGACTAGGAACTGATGCATCGTTATAGGTAGGATATATAACTTTGTCGAGAAAGAATGATCCATGCAAATTGCAATTGTTCCCAATATGGCCTAAGTTTTGACCAACACTTAATGAACAATCATCTGCAAAGGTTTTCGAAAACATACCGGGTAGAGTTTTTATTTTCAGTATTACGATATCCCATTGAGGATAAGTAAATATTATAGCAGTCTTAACCTGAGAATTCTGATTACCATTCATTCTATGATTATAGTAGTTCTTGATGCAATATTTAAAATATGCGCACAAGTCATTATATGACCAGTAATATCTATGCCAAAACCGGTGGAATGCATATTCATGAGTCTCCCATTGGCGTTAATGGCCGATTCAACTATCCATATGCTGGATTTGTGCCGATCGTAGATGTCTTTCCAAATTTCATTTTCAACCGCCATACCCGAAGTCATTTAAAAAAAATGGCTAATGAAAATAAAAAAGAACCAGCAGCCAAAAGCGGTGGCGGAGCCGGGCTTCCGCCCTGCCTCTGACGTCGATTTTCTTAAGAGACTACTGACCTTTTTGCTACTCCGCCATGGTCCGTCACTTTGCTTACAACCCGTATTTTTCTTTGGTTTTCTTCTAGCTATTTGCGCGGACATGATGCCGAAGAAAATGTTGTCATTTTCTGCTCAAGTGGTAAGTACATTCCTACAAGGGGTATGCATTTGGTTGGAACTAACCCGAACTAAAAGATTTAAAAATATCTCAAAACAAACCAAATCAGTTGATTCTATTGTGCTTTTCTTTTTTTTGGTTCAATTTGGTTTGTAGCAAAATTAAAATGAAACTGTTATACTTTTAAATTCAATCCAAATCGAAAATCAATTTTTTTCTATAATGTCAAACCGCACTAAACTTGACTTTTTGGTTCGGTTCGATTATTCTAATGTATCCGGTGAGTTTTTGATATGAAAGTGATTGCAGGCAGATGCTGGTTGTAGAGCCTTGGGAGCTCGAACAGGCATTCCACACCGCTCAGATCCACGATTGGCTCCATTTTTGCTCTAGGCGCTTCTCCAACTATTTAAATCTTTTCATTTTATCATCTCCGTGTACAATATTTACCACTAGACTCCTTTTGGTTATGACTTGCATATATGATAAATTTCTATAGAAACATAATAAATCGAGATGTAGTTAACTACGTCGAGATTTGAACGCGTCGTTACATGATAAAGATAAGTTAACATTTCGTTTGTATTTGTACTAATTTATGATTAGTATAACTTGATAAGTTGTAGTAAATCTTATATTTGTTAATTTAACTAGCCAAACTAATTGACCGGGTGAACAATACAATTTAAAGAGAAGAAAAAAGTTGAACTTTTGAAAGTACAGGCAAGTGATTTTTTAAAAAAAATTAGTAATCAATTAAACTTAAATGACGAGAATTGACAACTATTTTTTTTACGGGAGTGGCTCTCCTTAAGTTTTTAATTCCTCCATTTTTCTCCATTCCACGGTTAAATGATTTACACCACATTAAAATTCATCAACGGTATTAAAGCTTTTAAATAACATTTAAGCACTTTCTATACATTATTTAAAAATTAAGGAACACGCCCGAGTCATTTTTAAACTATCTGCGTTTGCGAGATATGTATCTCTAACATGTTTTAACACATTAACGTGAATATCACTTTTATCATTATGATCATGTAGTATTACCATTCCCACAACCTTTCCTTTGCTATTATATAACGGACCACCTAAACAGTCAGCGCAAATCCCCTAACCGTTAACATGTATCAATTGGAGTAATGAGTGACATTTTTCAAGAAGTGTATCATGATCTCCAACAATTGAGTGTCGGGGGGCAGGCGGGGGCGGGCTGCGGACTCTATTAGAGTAGACTTGAAATCACTACACTTTTGAGAATCTTGACTAGGAATTGCTGCGTCGTTATAGTTAGGATATGTAACTTTGCCGAGAAAGAATGATCTATACAAATTACAACTGTTCCAATATGGCCTAAGTTTTGATCAACACTTAATGAACAATTATCTGCAAAGGTTTTCGAAAACATACCTGGCAGAGTTTTTATTTTCAGTATTGCAATATCCCATTGAGGATAAGTAAATATTATAGCAGTCTTAAACTGAGAATTCTGATTACCATCCATTCTATGATCATAGTAGTTCTTGATGCAATATTTAAAATATGCGCACAAGTCATATGACCAGTAGCATCTATGCCAAAAACGGTGGAATGCATATTTATGAGTCTTCCGTTGGCGTTAATGGCCGGTCTAACTACCCATATGCTGGATTTGTGCAAACCGTAGATGTCTTTCCAAATTTCATTTTCAACCGCCATATCCGGAGTCATTAATTTTTTTTAAAACGGCTAATGAAAATAAAAAAGAACCAGCAGTCAAAAGTGGTGGCAGAGCTGGGCTCCCGCCCTGCTTCTGACGACGATTTTCTTAAGAGACTACTGACATTCCTGCTACTCCGCCATGGTCCGTCACTTTGCTGATTCGCAGTTGAATTGTTAATAAGGGTTAGTTTTTGGTTGAGGTGCTGTGTTTTTTGTGGAGAAGAAGAAGAGACGCTATAATTTTTTTATTTCTTTGGGTTAATCGACGTCGTTTTAAACAATTTTTATTCTTTTAAAATGAGTTAAAACGAACCCATTTTAAACATTACTAAAAAACGTGTAAAGTTAGTAAATTTTTATAACATTACTAAAAAAAAAGTTATTATTTTTATTTTATTTTTAAAATTTTAAAATAAAACAGAGAACGCCATCAAATTCTCAATCCAAAAGTAATTAAAACAAAAACAAAAATTTGGCGTTTTATAAAACGGAAAACCGTTTCTACATTGACGAAGACGAGAGAATTTGGCCACACTAGTGATCCAAGTCAAAATGAAAAAAACAATACGTCAAACACACGCACTACACAAAAGCGTGGAGGAGACAAGTATGATGATTTCCCAAAAGCAGCGTGTAGTAGTATTAGCTATAGCAACACTCTACCATACCACCAATTAATGCTCTTCTCCTACCTCTTTCTCATCTCTTTCCTCTTCTTCTCCGCTCTGTCTCGCCATTTTTAAGCTTACACTTCCACAGACGAGCGAGTGGCTTTAAAAAAAGTGTATAATTGTTATTATCTGTACTGTAATTGACCTGTTTAGATCTTTTTAACCGCATTTTATGGATCTGTAACCCTACCCCACGCGCATTCTTTTTATTCTGCTTCTCTCCTAGGGTTTAGTTTAGTCAGCGGTGTTTTGTTTTAGCTATGCTTTGTAATGTGAGTGCTTCTGGTGGTGGTATTAGTAGTACTGCGCAATGTGATGGGGAGGTTCGCCGGAACCCTAAGTACATTAACTTCTTCCGGTGGATCTCTGACGAGTGTTGTTGTGTTGAGTGGAGTTTGGTTTGAATTGATTGGAGAGAGACGATGGTTCCGTGTTTTACTGCTCTGGTTCTTCTTTGCTTGCTTACGTTTGTTTCTACTTCTTGTTTAGGTAACTAACTCTCGTCGTTTTGTTATTTGAAGCATGTCGTTTGTTGTTTATTCGAATGTCTTACAGTTTTAAGAAATGTAAGCTGCTTTGACTCGTGTTAGTGGCGACTTACTGAGCTTAGTTACACTATCTTAAGTGCAGTTGTGTTTGATTCTGTGTGATTGTGAAAGTGAAGCATGTGGTAGAACAATGTATAAGGTTTAGCTCATCCTTCTACTTTTCTTGAAGTTTTAATTGCATTCCTATGTTTGTTTGAATTCAGACTTAAATATAATTTATATGTACTTTTTCTTAAGATAGAGATATCTATGCTCAATTTAGGGAATTTATCGGATTCTTAAGAATTTTCTTTTGTAGGAACTTAGCAGAAATAACATTGCAGCTTCCGTTAACATTTGATTGCCTTTTCCCGTTCCTCTATTTATAATTGTTATTGTGTTCTTGTTTTGCATTTGTGGTATATGATATATCTATGCATGCATGGCCAGATATGCTTCTATGTTGCAGTCGCAGATATAATTGCATGTTACTCTTCTGCTTTAAAAATTTCCCAAAATTGTTTATCATGAAATTCTTGCAACTTACGTCATTTTTCATGCCTTTCAGGGCATCCTTTACTGCATATGCAGTTGCGTTCTTCTTCCCATCCAGGCTGGCACTTATTTATGAAGGAACTTTTAATTGAAAAAGGTAATTTCAGATTTCCTTAACTAAAATAGATGAAAGGAAGATAATTTTTTCTATGGCCCTGGTAGATGAATTCCTCTCTTTAGTTTTGACTTAAAGAGCTTTCTCTAGATGATTGGTGTTTACGTATTCTACAGGTTCCCATTGTGGCTTCAAAGTGTTTCTGGTTATAGTCTGACATACTATATAGTTATGCAATAATTAGTCTATGAGAGAGACTAGAAATGATGCTTAAGAAATTTCATTAAGCTCGGATACAAAAGGAGTTGATTTTGCTCTTCTCTGGCCGTCTATGAGGTCTTCTGGCTGTTTTTTTTGTTAATATCATACATTTGTTTGTCCTTGAAGTTTAATTGTTTTAAATTGCTTTCTGATGCTTTTGAGGTTGATCGGAAATGATGTACTCGGCATACCCTAGGACAGTGCTTTAACCAACCAATGCTACAGCAACAATGCTGATCATACTGGCTATGTTGTGCAAAAGGAATCATTAAATATATGAATTCTGCTTCTTTGTCTGGATTCTCTTTTGTTTGTTTGTTTGTATATCTGATTTCCCCTTTTCAATCATAATAATTGTTTTCAAATCCCAATTGATGACACTTGTAAATCTGCTCTATGGAATGATTTCAGTGAATGCACAGTTTGCTCGATCACAGCCACCTCTAATGCATGTGGTTTCGCCTTCATTTGGCCCATCCACTGCACCTGCATTCTCTCCAGCTCATCAAGGTAATACATATAATTAGAATTGCAGCATTGTGCTGTAATTTTAATGGTAGTTATTGCTAATATTACACCTTCTATTGCAGAATCTGGCTCCAGTCCTCGCATTGCCCCCTCACCAAGACGCCGTGGTCATCATCACCATCATCACCGTGTGAAGCCTATTATTGTTGCTCCATCCCCGTCAGAAGACCAAGGTAATATTTGGATGTGAAACTTAGTCGTATATCTCTGTCAGTTACTTAAACTTTGTAATAGTGACAAAATAATTTCTGGCAGGTTGTGATCAAGTTTGCATTGAGCCACTTACAGCAGCTCCCTTCGGTTCACCTTGTGGCTGTGTTTTTCCTATGAAAGTCAGGCTTCTTTTAGATGTAGCTCCTTATGCTATTTTTCCTGTTATGAATCAGCTAGAAATTGAGGTTGCAGCAGGCACATACTTGGAACAAAGTCAAGTGAAGATAATGGGCGCTAGTGCTGATAGTCAAAATCAGGGGAAAACTGTAGTAGATATAAACTTGGTTCCACTTGGAGAAAAGTTTGATAATACCACTGCAATACTGACATATGATAGATTTTGGCATAAAAAGGTGCCTCTAAATGAGACTCTTTTTGGTGATTATGAAGTGGTAGCCATTAGTTATCCAGGTAATAATCTTCTTTGTCCTATTTCCCAAAGTCTTGCTTGACTTAACATCATATTGTTGTGTCATGGTTATGATTGAAGATTTTGTATCAGGCATTCCTTCTTCACCACCCTACCCAGATTACATGGGGAGTGGCCCAAGTGGAAGTGCTGGCAATCTTCCCATCACTGCAAATTTTGTGGGCAAAAGCCAGAAGATGAATTTTAGAACTATTGCCATCATTGCCTTATCAGCTTTCGTAGTTTTACTGGTTTTCTTTGTGGCTGTCTTCGTTTTAATAAGGTGGAGAAAGATCGGAAGACCATCAAGTGCTGTTGGTCCTGGATTTGCATCTTCTATAAACAAAAGATCCGGTATGTCCTTTTCTTATATTTATCTTTAATGATTCAATGTTGTTACATCCGGGTATAATTATAAGAATTTCTATTCTCATATATTGTTATTTCTAACTCTTGTTTAGTCTAAAGTACTTCCTGCTATTATTGGATTTAACGTTCATCATTTGCAATAGGAATTATGGAGCACGTGTTTTTTGATTGTATTTAATGTGGATTCAACTTAGTCATAACTAACATAAAACATTAATACGGGTTAACTTGTTTCTCATTGATGGTTCTTTTGTTTCCTGTAGTGAAGAAAGGCCATTAAAAAAGATTATAAACCATGTAGTAGCAAAATTTTTGTTTCATAGAGTCCCTTTTGAGTTGGATCACAGTGTTCAAGTAGTTATGCTTCTCGATATATTTTTTGTACAAAATGTTGATGCTATAAGCTGCTCAAACCATGATGTTCTCAAAATTATAAAACAAATCACATGACCAAGTTTGTTACATTTTGGATAATCACATTAATGTAGGTATTGGGTCCTTCCTGTCAAGTAGCATTGCAAGCTCAAATTCAATGTCTCTCATGTCAACCATGCCTATGAGCGTGCTTTCTGTTAAGACATTTCCATATGCTGAGCTTGAGAAAGCAACAGAGAAGTTCAGTTCAAAGAGGCTTTTAGGCGAGGGGGGATTTGGACGTGTTTACCATGGCAGTATGGAAAATGGAGCTGAAGTTGCAGTTAAACTGCTTACACGTGACAATCAGAATGGAGACCGTGACTTTATTGCAGAAGTTGAAATGTTGAGCCGCTTGCATCACCGCAATCTTGTGAAATTGATTGGTATATGCATAGAAGGACGGACACGGTGCTTGGTTTATGAAGTTGTTCACAATGGCAGTGTTGAATCACACTTGCATGGTATGTTCCCTCAACATCAGTTGGAATGTTGGATGATTGCTCCATAATCATTTAATCATATCGACTGCAATTCTTCTTTTCGATGATATATTCTCCGAACAGTTCTTTTTCGTGAATATTTTTAGAACAAGCTTTACAATAAATTTAACTCTCTTGTGATTCCCCTTCATCACTACTTCAGGCTTGGACAAGGATAAAGGACCTCTTGACTGGGATGCACGGTTGAAAATTGCCCTTGGAGCAGCTAGAGGATTGGCCTATCTTCATGAAGATTCTAATCCTCGTGTAATTCATCGAGATTTCAAGGCTAGTAATGTTTTACTTGAAGATGACTTCACTCCCAAGGTCTCTGATTTCGGCTTGGCAAGGGAAGCTACTGAAGGAAGCCATCATATTTCTACAAGGGTCATGGGAACTTTTGGGTAAGTTAAAGTTCCAAGTTAACCGATCAGTTAGTTTTTTGTTTCTCTATGATAAAGTCATGGAAATTAAAAATACTCTTGTTTGAAATTTTAAAAACACCCATATGCAGAATTTAAACCTTTACCTATGACTAAATGTCGGAAATTTCCCCTTTCTAGGTATGTTGCTCCTGAGTATGCAATGACAGGGCATCTGCTTGTCAAGAGTGATGTATATAGTTATGGGGTTGTATTACTTGAGCTTCTGTCCGGAAGAAAACCTGTGGACATGTCACAATCTCCGGGACAGGAAAATTTAGTTACCTGGGCACGCCCATTGCTGACCAGTAGAGAAGGACTGGAGCAGTTGGTGGATCCTTCTTTGGCCAGAACTTATGACTTTGATGACATGGCTAAAGTGGCGGCCATCGCTTCAATGTGTGTCCACCCTGAGGTGACTAACAGACCTTTTATGGGAGAAGTTGTTCAGGCTTTAAAGCTAATTTACAATGACATGGAAGAAACATGTGGAGACTACTGCAGTCAAAAGGAGTCATCCGCTATAGATTCCGACTTTAAAGGCGATCTAGCTCCTTCCGATAGTAGTTGGTGGAACGCTGGTGGTTTATCTCCTCGATTAACCTACGGGCAAGCCTCTTCTTTCATAACAATGGAGTACAGTTCAGGTCCACTTGAAGATATGGAAAACAGACCGTTTTCAGCTTCAAGTTTTGGCGGTGATCGGTTGAACTTAGCTATTAGGCAAGGGAACAGATCAGGTCCTTTGAGAACAGTGCGAAGTAAACCGTCATTTTACAGATTAAGAGGGAGCATGAGCGAGCATGGAGGACTCCTTCCGAAACGAAATTGGAATGATGGATTTTGGGTATGAAAATTGTGGAGTGGTTTCAAAGTGTACAGAGCCAGAGGACCAGACTTGTCGTAACGGTCTTTGATTGATTGATTGATTGATGTAGTTTAGGATATTTGGGGAAAATCTATGCGAGTTTAATACTATTACTGCTGCTACTAGTACTCCATGTTTGAAGAGACCCTTCCCTTCTGATTTTAGAGAAAATCTGAATTCATTGTTTTACACAAATGCTGGAGATGTCCATGTATTATATAGTCGCATCTGTTTTTAATTGTTTCTGGTGCTGTATCAAACTTACAGTGGACTTTTGGCTCCAATTGTTTGAACTGGAAATCAATTCTAATTCTTAACAATATCTTTTATTATTATTTTCTGACTATGTGATGAATAATCTTTTTTAGGAATGTGCATTGGTTCTAATTGTAATGAATTTTAATTGAATGGATTTGAAATTTTTATATTTTTCTATATTGTATTAAATTTATGAAGTATTTTGTTTAAATTGAATCAAATTGGACTAGTCGGTTTGGTTAATTTTCGATTTGGTTCAATTTATATCAAAATCTAACTTATTTTTTTTTGTTTTTAAAATTGAATCAGAATGAGAAATTGTTTTTTATTTTTTAATATGAAACGAACTCATTGAATTTGCCGTTGGGTCAAATTAATTGATAATAACATTTTGCATTTTCAGGTCAATTAGCTTTCTAAAAGTTAATAGTACTGTTTCTAATTAATCTAAAGTAAATAGGGATGTCTTTAATTGATTAAATTGGTTAAATGTAAGTTAATCGATTGTAATGTATAAATTCAAGAAAGTTTTAGAAAATTTAATTTTTTTTAGTCGACCTAAAAATTTAGAGTATTATGCTTAATTAATTTAAAAATAAAAAATAATATATTTAATTGATTAAAATAGCTGAGAATGATTATTTGATTCCTGAGTCATAAGTCTAGGGACCAGATTGACCCCTTTGCTGATTTACCTATCATGTCACCAGTTTAACGGTAATTTACGTCCTCATCTTCCCAAAACGTAAAACAAAACCAGCAGGCGGCCACAGGTGTTAGTACTATCAAATCAACAGCTGCCTTCCATTTGACTTTCATTAGCCAGTGAAGTAATTAATTACTAAAATGCTAATCCCACACCCCACGCCCACCGTGGCTCTCAATCTCAAATCACACTCTTCTTCTACTGCACGTCAACGCACCAGGTCTTCGTCCTCTCTTCTTCTACTTGTAACGCTCCATTTTCCATTTACTTGCTGAAATGGCTAAGAAAACGTTTGTAATTTGCTTATTTTAGAGACATTACAATTTCAGGAGGATCAGAATGTCGTCGGATTCTCTCCCTCCGCTACCGGAGAACCGCGTTGTTGTGAGTAACTGAGTGTGACTTATTATTATTTGATGTTTTTATATGAATGAGTGAATTGAGTGTTTGTAGAGCAGTTAGGAATTGGAGGAGCATCGGTGGATTTCTTGGCTGCAGTGGCGTCTTATCCTAATCCCGATGACAAGATGAGAACCACCAGCTTGAAGGTCTTTCTTGTTTTTCTTGTTTTTCTTTAGTTGAAAAACGACGTCGTTTAATGATTTGGTTATAGGTTCAAGGAGGGGGCAATGCAGGGAATGCTATGACATGTGCTGCTCGTTTGGGATTAAATCCTAGGATCATTTCTAAGGTTCTTAATTATCTCATTCTTCTTTATTTCATTTAATTGCTAATTTTTTGTTTCTCCGAAAAATCATGAATTATTCTATTTAATTATTTATTTCTATGCTTGACTGTGTTTTTTTTTTAATGAACTGAGTAGATTGCAGATGATAGTCAAGGCCGAAGTATTCTGGAGGAATTTGAGGCTGATGGTGTGGATGCTTCTTTTCTTGTGGTGAGCTCCCAATTAATGTACTCAAATCTCAATTTTCATTCCATTTCCATGTTTGGTTTATCATTATTTATTTTTACCTCATTATCTTCTGTATGAAACTTTGTTTTATTTACTACTACTTTTTAATTGTTTGCTGTTCTTATTTCTAGGTTGCCCAGGGTGGTAATTCACCATTTACCTATATTATCGTTGATAACCAAACGTGAGCACTCTTACTTATATTAGTTATGGAAGGTAGAAATTTGTATTGGAGTCCTAGGTTCATTTACTCTAGATGGTTACATCTAGATAGCAAAATTAGGTTGGTTGTGTAGAATGCCTTGTTATGGCAATACACATTGCTCTTCTAGTATTTAGATTCCTGATGCTTCTCCAGTGCGTAAATTTAGCATGTGATAAACTGATATCTAGATGTCAATTTGATCACAAATTATATGGTTTTTACCCTGTGGAAGCTCTTTTCTTGACAGCTTATCAGTTAGAGCTTTAATCAATAGTCTATTTTTCTGCCAGTCAAGGTATCACTTAATTTTTTGAGGCTTTAGAATGTTGTCGGGCTGAACAGAGCAGTCCCCTTGCTTGCCTTTCGAAATAAGGCCATCTGGATTTGGTCAACAATGTAATTTTAGTCTGCCAATTTTTTGAAATTACTCCAGTTTAAGTTGAATTCAGAATGCATGGTCAAAAGATTTGCTTATTTCAATTTAATGTATGATTGTAATTATATGTGAATTTGTTAAGGAAAACTCGCACTTGTATTCATACTCCTGGAGATCCTCCCATGATACCAGATGATCTGTCTGAATCAAGCCTGTCCTCTGCACTGGATGGAGCAAGAGTTGTTTATTCTGACGGAAGGTTGCCTGAAACTGCTCTAGTTGTTGCACAAGAGGTAAAAACTACCATAATTACTGGTTGTGCTGGTGCTTTTGTTTCTAATAAATTGTAATCTTTTTTAGATTTGTATGTTTCTATCTGGAGGCCAATGATTAGTTACAAATGCAATCTCTCTTATTTGAGTACTGCAGTGTCTCCTACTTGATGTCATGTGGCTGCCTTTTAAATCTTACCTTGCCTTTAAAATTGGTCCTTGTGGGAACTGTTTTAATAATGCAATATCTCTTATTTGATTAGTGCAGTGTCTGGTATTTGATATCATGTGGCTCCATCTCATATCTTTCCTCGCCTTTTCAAAATTCAATTGGTCAGTCTTTGAAACTTCTGTAACAGGAAGTTGGGAGGTTTTGTTTTCTTCATGAGTATCTTTAGCTATTTTTGGACTTTCACATTTCAAGCAAATGGTTCCTAGGGCCTATATAATCAGGGAAAACAGCTAAGCAGAACCCTAAATACTTCACATATTTCTTATATTTGGTTATAGAGTTAAACCTTACCAACATAGTGTCTATTTCGCTAAACTAATGCAGTTTGCGGAAAAGGTTTTATTTATTGCATAAATATCATTGTCACTCTTGTTTTTCATTTGTGGAGCAACTTCATTTATACTTTTAGCATCACCTATTTGAAGGTTACTGTAAGTTGTATAATATATTCAGTGCAGGCAAATCGCAAGAATATACCTATTTTGATTGACGCAGAAAGGAAAAGGGAGGGTTTGGATGATCTTTTGAGTTTGGCTACTTATGTGGTGTGCTCTGCCAAATTTCCACAGGTAAGTTTATAATTATTAGATGAAATAACATTGACAAGTGACTCCCTTTACAAGGGATTATTTGAAATATTAGTGCCGGCAATCAAGTTTAACTTAGTTCTTACTTCTTCTAAACTATGCTAAAACTTATTGTCATGCATTTATCAGAAGAACTATGGTTTCATAGAGATGTTGAAAGCTTGAGACTAAATTTCCGCTCGCTCACCAACAAAGTTTATCATTTTTTGTTGTGCTTCAGCTAAAGTTTTTTATTTTCAATTAGGGCCTTTATTTGTTTTTCCTGGTTTTTGGATGGTCACGAGAGAGAGATTCCAGAGCTTTTTCTCTCTCTTTCTATTTTCACTACTATTTGACTGTGCATGCTTGATCCACTGTAAGCAACAGTTCAGTGTTTCATTCTTGTGTTTCTGTTTCCTCTTTTAATTCTAAGTTTTAGAGTTCTTATGAAGATTCAATATATATTTTAAGTTTAGCTTGCTTCCGCCTGCTTTTTCTGGAAAGCTGGCTTCTCACACAGTCTTTGTTGACTACATGAATTTGTTTATTTGGCAGGCATGGACAGAGGCACCATCTATTCCAAGTTCACTTGTTTCTATGCTTTTGAGATTGCCAAATATTAAATTCGTGATCGTGACCTTGGGTGAGGAAGGATGCATAATGCTCGAGAGAAGTACAAATGGTGAGTATATAATAATCACTACTTCTGATGAGGATTCTACGCCTTCAAGTTAAGGCTCAGAATACTGGCTGTTCATATTTCTATTGTGTTTTTGGTAGAGGCTTCTGCATCAGAGGAAGCAGATGCAGATAAATTATTGAAGTCGCTGAAGCAGAGAGTGGATGATTCAATTGCCATCCCAACATGTTTATCGTCGGTAATTTGCTTCTTACTAAAGCCACTTTGACTCTTTGTTCCCTAATTTTAGTCTTCTATTGCCACAATCAAAGTTGATGCACTATGACAAAATTACAGTTCATCATGAATTATCTGATGAAATCATGATAAATTCAATGATCCTTCCTGAGCTGAACCCTCCATATCAAATGTGGTGATGTTCCTGTTTCTGTATGTTCCAGAAATTTTTACTTGACTTTTGAAGTTTCTATCGAGTCTAACCTTTTAATTTTGCTTCTATATATATGTATGTTTAATTTGAACAACAGCTAACTTGAATTTAATATAGCGTTGCTTGCAAAACCTAAATGAATGCTGATCAACAACGCTGTAATATAAATTTCTTTGTTGAACCAATGCAAGCTTCTGAAAAATTATCTGTTTTCCTGAACTTAGAATCAGGATAATTTGCCTATGCGACCAAACTATGATTCTTTTCTTTTAGCTTGGTAATATTCTGACGGGCACTTTTAGAGTCAAGACAGTGAATTGTGTTTGCATTTGATTGGCATTAATGCAATTTCATGATCTCTTCTTTCCAGTCATTGACGAAGATAAGAGCAAATGGGATAGGAGCAGTGACTGGGAGGTTGTTTATAGGAACGGCTGAGAAGGTACCTCCAGCAGAGCTTATTGATACAACTGGTGCTGGCGATGCTTTTATTGGGGCTGTCGTTTATGGTATGTGAATATAATTAATGTCGGGATAATTTCATAATTTCCAAATGAAAAATAGATGATATTTATGGTCAGAAGAAGCTATTACCATGCATAGAAGTAAGCTGTTCCTTTCTCTGCCCCCTGCGGGTCATTTGCTTTGTTGTTATGAGTAATGTCGCATGGAAACAGAAAAAGAAACGTGAAACGGAAAACATTGAAATGGAAACACGAAATGGCAATTTTTACAAAAATAGGCTATGAATATAAAACGCTGAAAGATAAGATTCACCAAGTTTTCTATGCAGCATAGGTTCTGGGTTGTCCTTCCTTCCATTGTCGCGCACAATACTTCTAAGTTTTTTAGGATATCTAGCTGAAACTTTGACATTTAGAGACATCTTGTACTTCAAAATTTGTTCTCATAATTTACAATGATATAGTGTCTTATAGGTTCCATAGTTGTCAAGTTCTATTTTCTGCTCTTTTAGTTTAAACTGTACATTAGCGACATTTGCTGTTCATTCATGCACTTATAATTGATATGGCCCTGAAGGGTCTAGAACTTATTTTTCTTTGGTTTTCTTCTAGCTATTTGCACGGACATGCTGCCGGAGAAAATGTTGCCATTTGCTGCTCAAGTGGTAAGTACATTCCTACAAGGGGCATGCATTTGGTTGGAACTAAACCGAACTAAAAGATTTAAAAATATCTCAAACCAAACCAAATCAATTGGTTCGATTTTTTTTTCCGGTTCAGTTTGGTTTGTAGCAAAATTTAAATGAAACTGTTATACTTTTAAAATCAAACCAAATCAAAAACCAATTTTTTTTCTATAATGTCGTACCAATCTGAACTTAATATTTCGGTTTGGTTCGGTTATTCTATAGTGTATTCGGCGAGTTTTTGATATGAAAGTGATTGCAGGCGGCAGCTGGTTGCAGAGCCTTGGGAGCTCGAACAGGCCTTCCACGCCGCTCAGATCCACGATTGGCTCCATTTTTGCTCTAGCACTTCTCCAACTACTAAATCTTTTCATTTTATTATCTGTGTACACTGTACAATATTTGCCAGTAGACTCCTTTTGGTATTACCAAAGTCTATGATTTGTATTAGTGTATATAGGATAAATATTTACAGAAACAGAATAAATCGATATATAGTTAACTAAATTGAAGATTTGAACCTGTCGTTACATGATAAAGATAATTTCTGTTTTTGAGGAAATAATTAATTAGAAATATCCGAAAACAAAGAGAAGGTTAAAAAATCTGGTAAAGTCGAAATCCAAACTGAAACATCAGATATAGAATTGGACGCCCGAGCAAGAGTATGAACAACCATATTCGCTAATCTCCTGATATAACATAGCGAACTATCATTATAGTCCTTGAAAAGATTTCTGCACTCGTCAATAAACACACCAAGTACCAACATAAGAACGATTCTCCTGCAATGACGAGAAAGCCTGAACAAGAAGCAAATAATCTGTTTCAAACCAAACAGTGTGTTAAGCCAATGTTTTAACTTTTAACCCATGATAAAGATAAGTTAAAACCAGTAAAACTGAGAAATTACTCTTTCTAACTGGACTAATTTATATATATGGACCAATTTAGTACTGATTTGGTTTATATTTGGACTAATTTATGATTAGTATAACTTGATGAGCTGTATTAAATCTTATACTTTGTTAATTAAACTGTCCAAATTATTTGACATGGTGAACAGTACAAATTCAAGAGAAGAAAAAAAGTTTAAGTTTTGCAATTACGGGCAAGTGATTTTTTTATTTTTTTTAAGGTTTAATCATCTAAAAACATCTCACCTTTTTGACTGTTTTCGTTTATGGCTCCATCTATCGGTCAATTTCTTAATTTTATTTATAGCCATTTATTTAAACTGAAATATTAAAAAAAAATCAAATATACCATTCGTATTACTTCATGTTTTAATTTTTTTATGATCAAAATACAAATTTTACAAAATGAAGTAATACAAAATACATATTTGAATTTTTTTTCCACTCTAATTTGAACAAAGGCTACACTTAAAATTAAAAATTGAGAAAAGAGGTTAAAATTGAAGATTTTAAAAGGGGTGTGTGTGTGTGGGGTGGGAGGTCGTAGACAAAAAAAATAAAAAAGATAAAATATTTTTTGAATGATAGCACTTTTTTTTACTATAGTGATCAGTTAAACTTAAATTGAAGTAAATTGGTACCTATCTTTTAATTATATATAATAAGTTTGCTTAAAACAAAAAACATTTTCTCTAAACATTTTCATTTGTCATAAGCAAGCTATAAGCTCCAATCAGTTTAACAAAAGTTGGTGTAATTTACCCTCCAAGCATGCAACAGACAAACATAAAGGATTAGCTTAACATAACATAAAAGGTTACACATAAATTTCCTCCTTTGAACAAGCTAACAAAATACTCCTAATTAGACACCTAACATCACAAGACATCTTCATAATGCTAATTTTCCTACACAACAAAAGCCAAGCACTGCAAAACTCAGTCACAATTACAGCAAACTATCAGCCTTGGCAGGCAACCTTCGGAAGAAATTCAAAGCCCTGCAAGGCAATTTGTTCCTGAACCTCGGTGGCCTCAGCATATACATCCCCCACAAAATCACAACCACCCTTATAGGCACTGCATAGAACCCAACAGCAGCAAACAAACACATCATCACAAACAAGAATGTTGCTCTTGGATCTCTCCAGCTCAGCAATGCTTGTAACCTTTCTCCTTGTGTTGCCATGTCACCTACCACTGTCTGAATCCTCCCCGCCACGCTTCTTAGCCTATCGTACCTCATTCTTATTACCTCCGCGCTTCGACTCGTCGGGAACGAATCAAATTCTTCATCTAGCTCATCAGGATACACACTCTCAGCATGAGACAGCCTTGTATCCATGTGGGGCGGGTGACGCGGTCGCGATCGGTACCGCCAGAGCCCGATGATCGCCATGTGAAGCAACACAGCAGGGATAATGAGCTCTGGCATTGCAACCAGCAATAGGAAAGCTAAGAGGAACAAGGTGGAGAAAACCGGTCTCTGCCAGTTTCGCATCGACTCGAGCCACCTGCCGATGGCTACAATGCCGGAGAGGATATTTATTAGTCTAGCAAAGTTAGCCTTGCTTCTTCTCATGCTCCACATATGAGAGTCATGATCAAGCATGTACTCCACCACTTCTCGCCCGAGCGGCGGCTCTGTTCGGCTGAGCCGTGATGCAACCACATTCATAGCCTGATATCTCAAGATCTCCAATTGATTCACACTCAAGGGCTGTATATAGTGCATCTTTGGTAGCAGCGGCAGTGTGTACATATGAAACATGTTAGCCATATTTGCACAAGAAAACCTTACTGCTAAATGAAGCTCACCCATCTTCTTCACTCCAGTAGGATGTAACATAAGGAGAGGATAGGAGTGAGTGTAGACCCTGTCAGTTTCGAGAGTTGAAAGTCGAATTCTAACTTTTCCGATACGAGAATCACGAGCAGCGCCAACGTTGTTGATGGCATTCTTATCGACATGGCAATTATCAAACACCCCAATTGTGATAACTGTGCAAGGATCAAACACTTCCCAAGTGTATTGCTCATTCCATTTTGGTGATAAACTGTCTACAACTGTTCTTGTTCTCACCCATTTCTGACCGTACTTCGCGACGCAATAAGCGTCTGCTGTTTCTCTTTTCCCTTCCTTGAGTTTGGTTGGCATAAGTCCTGATGCACCCAAAATTCCCATCTCAAGCACACCAATGTGAGGCTTCCATAACTGTTTAGCAGTCGGTCGAACATCACTGCTATACATTGTGGCCTCATCAAGCACATGATAGCCCCCATCCAGAGACATCCTAAGGTGAATCCTAGACCCAAATCTCGTCATGATTTTCGACTCAACTGCACTACCAAAATGACTATCAAGATTGAACCACCTCGAAACCACTTGTTTATCGTCATAACGCCTCTCAATGGCAGTCATTGGAAGCAGAAACCTGCCAACAGCCTCTTCTCTGCCAGGTCCAACCCGATCCTCCACAGAAACTGCCAAGTAATCCTCAAACGGCTCAGCAACAACAAACACTAAATCTTCGTTCCAATAAGGACTCGACATGCTCCGGTTAGGGTTAGGCCCTGCTATTTTCGTCCTCAAAACCTGGTTCCCCACCAGAACTTTGACATACAGCTCCGGAAACCTCATCATCGCAGACCCTTTATCACCCGGAACAATATCTTGAGCCTCAATAACAGACACCCTCAAGTACCAAAGTTTAGGAGACAAATAAACCTTGGATTTGATAGAGCAAAGTCCATCAAAATGAACATTTGCAGCCTTAGAATGCCAAGCCTCACCAAAAGCTTCATCAGCTTGAGTCCCAAACCATATAGAAACCATAACTTCACCACCTTTAGATTTATCCCCTTTCTTATCCTCCATCCTATACCATTGAGGAGCTAACTGACTATCAGGCGGCACTCTTTTCGGAACCTCATTCAAATCAAACCAAACACGCCCCAAGTAATCATCTTTATTACCCTCCTTAACAAAAATCTCCACCATTGATGACTGTATGCAATCTTTAGAGAATGCAAAAACTTGGTCCCACTCTATATTACTCGAGCCAACTCTCTTAGTAATCCCTCTATAGTTCCCTAACTTCACCTCAACAACAATCTCACCACCACCAAACAACATTATCTCTCTAGCTTTCACAACTCTAACATAAAGATACTGCATTTGCTCAACAAGATCATAAGTTGCACTAGTCTTATCTTTATTCAAATGACCACCACCAAGGTGTGGGCTGGTTTCTTTCAGAGAGAACTCAGTACCACCACCTCCGCCACCGCCTCCGGCAGAACCATAAACAACAGGACCAGGACCAGTAGTAATAACAATAGGTTTAATCATCTCACCTTGATTTGGCTCCAAAGGTGGCAGCTTTGCATGGTTTTGCCCTTGGTTTTGCTGTATTTGCTTCTTGTTTTCTTGAATCAACTGCTGCTGCACTACAGCTTGAATCTGCTGCTGCTGCTGCTGCTGCATTTTCTTGTTTTTCTTAGACCCAGAACCAGAACCAACACCACCACCAACATTTTCCTTAACATCCTCTCTACAACTAACATAAACCTTAAAACTTATCTCACCTCTAATATGAGAAAACAAACTCCTCTTATCCAAGCTATGCAACTGAGCCATTTCCTCACCTTCTTTAGCAATACAAGAGCCAGAAACCCTCACCTTCCCCAAGAAATTCTTACTCGTAGCAGACCTCTTCTCATTAAACACATTCACATCAATGCTTCTGTAAGGAAGATCAGCCACATCCTTAACACTGAACACAAGCTTCTCATTCCAAACCGGGTTCAAATCTTTATACTTCACCTGAGTTCTCAGCTTCTGGTTCTCAAACTCAACTTCTACAAAAGGTGACGAGGACCCTTCACCGTCCTTTGGCATTAAGTTGTGTGCTGCTATCACCTCCACCACCAGCTTCTCCTTTGCAGCAGTGGGATTCTCCATGGCTGCTTGGTTCTTGAGTTTTTAGAGAGAGAATGGGTTTTAGAGAGAGAAATTGGGAGGCTCAAAAAATATGATGGGAAACAGAAGGGCGTGCTGTGCTGCAGAGTTATTCTGTGTGCATTGGTGACAGTTTTCGAGAAATATGAGAGTTTTTTTGAGTTTATGGAAGGTTAAATGTGTTTGAGTTGTGGAGGTGTGGTGCACGTACCAATTAGAGGAGAGGAAAAGAGTTACTTGTCCAGAGTGGATATTGTGGGACCTGTGTTTTCAAACATTCTTAATAACGTTAACCTGTCTACGTGTGTAATGATAGTAGGGTGGTCAACGGGAGTTTTTGTATTATCCATATCTTAAACAAAAGGCTAATAGTAGTAAAAATATTTAGTAGTGATTAGGCTAATCTAAAAATTTGGTTTATTTTTTTCCTAAAAAGAAATGGTTTATTTCAATCATAAGTCATCTAATCGTCTAAAAATAAATAAATCCATGTATTAAGATTTTATAACCACTTTCAAATTTTAATATTTATTAGTAAAAAAAATGACAAAAAGTATTACTTGCAAATATATTCCTAAATTAAATAATATAGCTCAAATTTAAATCTTTGGAAGTTACTAAATAAAGAAGATATGGTAGTTAATTAGATGATATATTTAAAAATTTGTAGTATTCAACATTATCATTTTAAAATGGCCAAATAATTAAAAAATCAAACGTTTACATAAATTTTTATTTATATCCAAATCTTTCAAAGATGTTTGTATCGTTCTGAAATATGAGTTTTTGTTTCAAACATGTTTAACCCTTTTAAAAGTGTTTAATTTTTTATTTGAGAGATGAACTTCACAGCATGCCATTAAATGGATGAACATTTTTGAAATTCATATTTCGGAACGATATAAACACTTTTGAAAGTTTTAGGTATTTGTGAAACAAAATTCGATGTTCCAGGACAATACAAATGTTTTTGAAAGGTTTAGCGAAACTTTCGATAAACGTTTGGCCATTTTTAGTCATTTGGCCTTCTAATAAATCTCGTTAAAGCATAAAAAAATCAATAATAGAATAGAAACAAGATAAAAGGTACAAAAAAAATCTTCAGATTTTTTTAAAAATACAGATCAGCCCTTAAATTGTTCTGGGCACAAAAAAACCCTCATTATTTTTTAATTGAACAAAAAACTCTTTCGTCCATAACTTTAACTAACTGTCGTTAACTTGCTGACGTGTCATTAAAAAAAAGTTATAAAATACCCTTTAACAATTTTATATTTATAATTTTTTTTGCATTATTTCACCATCTTCTTCTTAATTAACTTTAATTTTTTTTTTTGGTAAGCTCATCCGGTTTCCAAGGCTTCACCCTGACTAGTCCGGATCCGACCCGTGTCGCGCACCTGGCATGGTGGGTGAGTCTACCAGTGGGGATTTTCTGCATTCATAAGGACTCGAACCCGAGACCTTGTTTAAGCGATATCAAGACACTTACCACTTGAACCAATTTTTTTTAAATCCATTAGTAACAATATCAAAACACAATTAAACCTAATTAAATAAATTAAAAATCAATAAATTTAATTAAACCTATTAAATCTAAGTAAACAAATTAAAACCTAACTATTTTTTAACTTAAAAATTAAACCACCGTCACCCGGCTCTTTCGGAACAAACGTCCGTCGGCAATGTTGGATTGATTCTTTTTCATTTTTAAGCCTAATTTTTTTTAAAAAAAAAAATGACCTCCGCTGGCCGAAGGTCGTGGTGTGTTGAGAACAAACCTTTGAAGGTCTGTTCTCAACAAACATTCAACTCAATAGCTCAAGGTTTGTTCTCAACAGACCTTCGTCTGTTCTCACTTGAGAATAGACGGGTCTGTTCTCACCTGAGAATAGACGGGGTCCGTTCTCACATGATAATAGACCACGACCTCCGACCAGCGGAGGTCGTCTTTTTTATCATTATTTTATGATTTAAAAATATAATAATTAGAGTTAATTAGGAAGAAAAGGGTGAAATAATTAAAAAAATTATAAGTATAAAACTAGTAAGTACTTTAAACATTAAAGGTATTTTTAAATTCTTTTCTATTGCCACATCAGCAAATTAGCGGCAGTTAGTTAAAATTATGGACAGAATGATTTTTTTTGTTTAATTGAAAAATAGTGAGGATTTTTGCGCCTAAAAAAGTTCAAGGATTAATCTATGTTTTCAGAAAATCTTCGATTTCTTTTGGTACTTTATGTCTAGAAATAATAAAAATGCTACTTAGCTATAGCAAAAGCAAACATAAAAACTATACATTTGACTTGTTTATATAGATGAAAAATATTTTATTTAGAAGCAAAACATTCTTAAATAAATGAATTTAATTATTTAAAATAGGTCTAATCACAAAAAAAAACTCTTCATTTTTAGCTTTTTTTCAGTTGCACCCTGAAATTGCAATTTTGTCCACCCAAATTCGAACCTTTGGATTTCGATTTCACCCTCAAGTACTAATTGATCTCTTCTCCATTTGGAAAAAGTTGAAATAAGTCATTTATTTTTAACTTTTTATGTGGAAAAGAGTTCAAACAAGTACTTTATAAGGGTTTTTATGAATTTTTCTCGAGTGAAAAAAAGTCCAATTTGATTTGAGAATGAAATTAAAAATCAAAGATGTAAATTTGGGTGAATTGGACAAAATTATAACGGCAGGTTGTAACTGCAAAGAGGACTGAAAGGTGGAGGATTTTTTTTGGTGATTAAACCTTTAAACTAATAACCAAAGTTACAAAAACAAGTCTGGATACAATATAAAGATAAATTAGTTCAACTGAACCAAAACTATAGATTCCAAAATCTAAAAAAAATAATTTGGTTGTATTGATTGATAAATTACACTGTCATTTAAATTTTAAATATACTAGTAAATCACAATGTCATTAAAAAACTAAACCGAACTCGAGTGGGGATTAATATGAATGTGGAAGGCTTAAAGGTGCCATTTCATAGTTGGAACTCGTTCAGGACACCTCATGATCAGATAAAAAAAAAACCGAACAGGTTGGTTGAACTATTTAGCTATAAAAAGTGGAGGATATTAAACTCCATAAGTCACTGAATTATTCCAATGTTATAAAAAGGGTACTAAATTTGAAATCGTTAAAATATAATCACTAAGTTATCGGATTATTTCTCAGGGAGGTCACCGTCTTAACAGAAGGTCATTAAACTTATCGCAAATTATAAAACGGGTACTGAGTTATACCATTTTGTTAAAAAATGATACTGAATTATATACCTTTTTGTAATTATGGCATGCCACGTAGGACAAAACGCAAAATGTTTAGTGCGTTTTGCCTCGAGCGATATCCCGTAAAATAATTTAATAACTTAGTGACTATTTTTTTTAACGATTTGAAATTTAGTACCCTTTTTGTAATAATGGACTAGCTCAGCGACCTAGGGAGATTAATATTCAAAAAGTGGAAATCTGGTTAAATTGGGCGGGACCGGACTGAACTGGTTGAGGTCGTTCAACCGATTAGACCATAATTTATGTCTAAAATTTATTTTTAAGTGTAATTTACTCAATTTATCGAACTAACAGTGAAACCGGTTGAACCAAAAGCTGGTCGGGTTTGATTTTTTAAAACACTGAAATCACATTGTGGTTAACCCAAAGCAAGATTAAATCTCATTTTTGCTGAAATTTTATTCACTTAACTAGATAAAGTCAATAGAAGAGAGGCATTGAAGTAATATTAAGTCAATAGGCAGGACAGAGTGCCTACAGAGAATCCCATAAGATTATGATTTTTAAAGTGAAAAAGAACAACATCTCTAACTCTTCTGTCTTATTTACATTTCTGACCCGAAGTTCGATGTCTTTTTTCCTAATAAAAAACTCACATAAAACATTTTGGGGTATTGCGTATTTGTCCTCTGTTTCTTTTCGAAGAATGTTTTCTTTTGTCTCTTCGCACCTTCTTTGGAGCGTATTACGCGCTCCCTTGTAAGTATTACGGCATTACAATAACACTCTTTTTTTTTTATCAAATTATTTTGACATGTCGAATTGTTTATTATTTTTTCTGCTCCGGTTAAAAAGAGACATTCTATTTTTACATATTCCATTTTTTTTGCCAGAGATAACAATATATAAAATTATAAAAGAATGACCATCCCATGAAAAAAATGAGCTATTTTTTAAACAAATAATAATATGTGGACTTTGTAGCTACTATACAAGCCATCCAAATACACATCCATTTAACAAATTTAGATAAACCAAAGTTTAAATAATTTGTTAAACAAACGGTAGAACGATAAATTAAAATAACAATATTAAAGATGACCAAGACACGTATCGTTGGTAGAAATGATATGATATTATAGTAGTACCTTGTGAGTTTATGGCGCCATGTAGTAGCGTAAATTGAAAAACTATCCAGAAAAGATTTCCCACCATAGCATACCTGTTTATTTATTTATAAAATAAAATAATAGTTTAGTGTAATCATACCTGATGTTGGAGGAGGCTTCCCGAATTATCTACTGAAAATAGGAGTTAGGGCCCCTCTTATAAAAAATTAAAAACTCTACAAAACAATAAATCAACTATGTGATATAGTCACCCACAAAGAGGAAAGAAACACCCAAATGGAAATGAAATTATTATGGTCCGTGATTACGCATATGTATTCTCCAACCTATTATTACCAATAAATTACGTTGATAAGAAGTATCATGACCATACAAGATTATTGGATATACTATTTAAACTGCAAAATATCAATTAATTCAAAAAATTATTTCAATTAATGAAGAACCTTATAAAAAATATAATAACCTCACAAGAAGTACAGAACCTCACAAGAAGTACAATAATCTCACAAGGAGTACAAAACATCACAAGGAGAACAATAACCTCATAAGGAGTACAAAAACCTCACAAGGAGTACAAAACCTCACAAGGAGTACAATAATCTCACAGGAGTACACCAATATATTCAATATCCTTGTCAATATTCGCCTTATCATAATTTAAGATATTTGTGCATTTGATTAATAGCAATGAATGATGAAATATATAAAATATGAATTCAAAAATGAAAATTAAAAACACATTTTCTCATGTTTTTTTTTTAAAACAATTGGTCACTATCAACTAATATAAGTTAAGAATCAGTTTTTATTTTTGACATATGAAATAGTTATCGAAAAATGTTCTACAACAAATAATCAAAACCATACCCATCAACACTTCACGGCCAAGTTATGCAATGCAAAAATCAAATTTAAAAAGAAGAAAAGAAAGAAAAAAAGTTATGAATTTTAATCCAATTGAATGATGAGTTAAAAAACTAAAACAATGAATAATCAATAGTTAGAGATGGCGTTTCAGAAAAAAAAATTTGTTATCTTTAAAATATAATATTGAATAGGGCTCGACCAGATGCCTTTAACGATTTTTTCGGCATATTCATTGTTGGATAACCGTTAAAATTAAATAAACAATATGATGTGTCTTTATAAATTATATACCTTTTTTATGAATAATATTATATACTTGACGTTAATGAAAATCAAATAAAAGAAGGTCTAAGCACACGAATAATGCATGTAATTGTTGTTATAATCTAGATTTAGTGACAAAAAGAGAATAATAGAATCATAAATTATCAGTTTTGAAACAACAGTCCGACTATATTAAAAATATTAAGAACTTAGAATCATAAATGTATATCGTATTCACTGTGTCAATTTATAACAAAAATCTTAGCCTTTTTTTTATAATTAATAGCTACTAGTTTAAACACAAATTATAATACTATTATCAATATGGATAAAATAAAAAAAAATATACTTCTTTCCAATAGAATTTTTCATTTTGCCTTTATCACACAGTTTTAAAACAATAATTATAATTTATTAGTTTTATAAAAAAAAACTATTTGTTTTTTCATATCCCTATTTAATATAGGGTCCAATTGCAATTTACTTTTAATTTACTCATTAGTGGATTTTAAATAGGGGTAACAAAGGAAAATTGAGTATAAAAATTAGTTATTTTCTGAAAGTGGATTTTTGGGATAATTTGTTTTTTCTCAAAGTGGACAACTCTATTGGGACAGAGAGAGTAACAATTAATGTTTTTTAATCTATGTGTAAAAGTCAGTTGTCCTTTTTTAAACGGTACGGAAAGAGTAAACTTACAAATTTATTTTTTTATATAAACATTAAGTTATACGGTTTTTTATTTTATTTTTAATCTTTTAATTCTCTTGTTTATTTTTGATATAAGGCAACTAAGTCAAATGACGTCTTGAAGAAATGCTCTGGCAAAGGAAAACTAAGTCAAATGACATAATTTATAAAATTAAATTTTAATTTAGTTCTTAATATTTTTAATATAAATATAAATATAAATATAAATTATATTATTATGAAATTTAATAATTTAATAAATTCAACTGTCTTTTTTAATTTTTTGAAAAATAGATTTTGTAGTATTTAAAATTCTTTCAATTTTAAGAAGTAAGAAAGTCAGAAAAATAAGAAACAAAACAAATTAAAACTAAAAAAATTAAAGTTATTTAAAATTAAATTAAATAATATTTAAAATTTATTTATCGGAAGTTCCGTCTTTTATTTTTAGTCGATTTTGACATTTTTATTGTAAATTCACTCGGATATTCGTTGGGTTTTTAATTGAATTGAGAGAATTGAATATTTTTTTTAAAAAAGTGAAAATGGCTTAGGGGTATTTTGGTAAAAAGTTGGACGGTGGGTAGTAATTTGGGGCGGTAAATAGTAGTCCACATATTTTTCTGCCGTCTCAATTCCGGTATGTTAATCATTATAGAAGCATAATGTTTACAAAATTAAACAAATTATTTCGAGCATTAGTATTCAAAATCACAAGTTTGACATTACTTTATTGTTTGTGCCAAGTTTGAAGGACAAACTGAGCTTGTTTAATTTTTTTTTGTTATAATTTTTTTTTAATATTGTGTATTTTAATGAAATCTTAAGCTTTAAAACAAAAATTGTATATTTTAATCTATATTAGAGATGTTGTACTCGTTGAAATCAAAGTAAATATGTCAAAAGATATCTTGGATTTCTTACTTAATATAGACAAAAGATTCCTCTACACAATTTTGATGTAAAAGTCATGGATTGAGCTGACTTCACTGGTTCTATGTAGACGTTACTTATCTTCATTATATACGTCTTTGGTGTATTCTTCACTCATGCAGTGGAGTAATACTTCTCTAATATATCATCACATGTTATCTATTGCTCTCTCAGTTTAATTTTTCTGTTTTTTTTAATAAAATATTTTAAAAAATTGGAATTGGTGATTATATTAAATAAGGATATAATAAAAAAAATTTAATAAAAATTTATTAATTGTATTTTTCAAATAATGTGATAATAAAAAATTAAACAATTATATTAAGACGAATGCAGTTTTAAATAGACTTTAAAAATTTAAAACTTATATTCAAATTACAACAATTTATAAATTAATTAATATTGAATTAAATAAGTACTATGTAATACCCCAAAAGATTTAAATTATTTAATTGGACCACGTGGCAGGTGATTAGTCGCCGGGGTGGCGATATCGGAAAGTTTTCTGAAAAATTAAAATAAACAAAGTTTTAGTAGGTCGGTTTTGAGAAAGTAGTGATGCGGAAATTAATGTTATATTTCAATACTAAAGTTGGAATTGGAATTAAAAGAAAAAATATCAAGAAAAGCCCCAAAAATAAAGTGCAGGGACTAAAGTGATAATTTAGCCACTATGTTTCGAAAATGGAAATTTTGGGTTTTGACGGGAAAATATTAATATTGGGATTCGTATTATTTATCGGATATAAATAATACGTATAAGTTATAGTAAAAGAACTTATTAATTTAGCTATAGATTAAATCGTATAAAAGAAAAGTTTAAAAGATAAATTGTAATAAAGAAAGAAGAGAAGGATCAAAGTGAGCTTTTAACCAAGATATATATAGTCATTTCATTTGAACGAAGAAGAGATCAGAGAAAGAAACAGAGTCCAGAAGCTTCATTTCATCGGTTACGATCGTTTCGCCGCCGTTTTTCCGTCCGATGTCCGATTCAAGCGATTCAAGCAGCGATCTCTTCAGAATCGAAAGCTCTATCGATCCTAAGCTCCAAATTAAGATAAAAATCTCGAAATTTAGTGTGGAATTCGAATTTACGGGCTGTTTAGCGGATTTAGCAAAATTGACGTATTTAAGTCGTTTTTGACATTTTGAAGAAACTAGGATACGGGTTTGGTGGAAAACGGGGTCGAGTATGAGCGTGGGATGTCGGAACGCGTCAAAATGCCTGGAAAAACGAGTTTTCCGGGGGGAGACTGCACTCGATGTGCGAACGCACACTAGTGTGCGGACGCACACCAAAGTGTACGGACGCACACTACACTGTGCGGACGCACAGTGCCTTTGTGCGCCCGTACAGTGGGTCCGGAGGACCAAAATGAGCTTTTAGCCCTATTTAACCGGGATTTCGATATTTTTTAATAGTAGACCCTAAAATTTAATTAAGGACCCCGATAATTTTAAAAGTAAGGTTTTAGCTCGACGTTTTCGATAATTAACGATAACGGAAAACGCTAAGGATATTATACGTTTCTCGAATACGAGAAGCAGAGTTTGAGATATATCGTGAATACGATAAAAGGAATATCGAGTTCACGAATAACATTAAAAATGAAACTAAATCCTAGAACTTAAAAGTATTATACATGTAAAAACACGAGATTAATATCTAACTATTAAACGTTAACTAATATGTATCAGACGTACGAGGAAGCAGTGAGGGCACTAGACAAGGACTAGTACGAGCATACCACCATATCGACTACATTATAGAGTGGATAGTGGTCACAGTGAGTTGCACTTTACTTTTGTGTATTACATATTAAAGTTATTTAATATTATATTTTATATATACGTGTATTGTTTATACGCATCGCATAATACATGATTTGATTAAATGCTATATGTTTCTATCAAGTTTATATACGAGGAACTAGTATGCGATCCGAAGAAACTAGCTATCTATTGGGTGTCAATAGGCTGTGTGATCAGCAGTATCGAGTCAGTCTAGTGTGTTTGCATTTGAGAAATGATTTGATATATACATGTATGACATTATATGATATGATATAATATGAATATGAATTTCGAAGTTGGACAATGAATTTGATACGAGTGAGCACTCGGCTACGGTGTAGTCTGTAGTCCCCGTATCTAATGAGTTGGACTCACACTTTGGGATTAAGAGATAGATCGCGATCGACGAGGTAGAGTGTGAACACTCCCTGGTCGGACTATTTGGATCAGTATGATTTGATTATTTGAAAGTTGTGTCGCATGCTAGGATATTAGTTTTAAATGGATCAAATACATGTTTATATATTGTTTTATATTATTGTTTTCTTGAAATGCGATGCTATGTTTTTATATTAATACCGTTAGTAAATTGCAAACTCACTCAGTATTTTCTCAAATACTGACCCCTCACTTTGATGTCTTTCAGGTGCTTAGCGTCTGAGCTTAGTTAGAAGCCAATTTTGGAATCTGGAAGTCAGTTATGTATGTATAGTCATCTGACTTCTGTGAATGCTGTAGTAGTGGTCTAATGTTGACAGAGTCGTAGCCTAGACAACAGTACATTTTGATTGTACATATTACTTGATGTCTTATTTATATTTTTGTAGGCTACATGTTTTATGTTTTGTTCACGGCACCAGGTGTCAGTGATAAGTTGGTGCACTAACTGATGCATATAGTACCGCGAGACCAGTTTGTACAGGGTACGGTAACTAGAGCCCGCGAGGGTTTTGAACAGTTAGTGTAAATATTTGATCATATGTTACATATGCATATTTGCTTCCGTTGTTTGATATTAATTGTTTATTATTTGCGAAAAATTAATAGTAGTTTTAGGCCTGCTACGGATTTCAGAGCTATCACTTTCATTCACTAGCGTCGGTCTCGGCTCAATAATTTGGGTCGTGACATACTATAACGAAATATAATAATTGATTATTATCTATAATTTATTTTGAATTTAAAATTATGAAATTTGAAGAATGAAAAAAAAAACTCACAAGCATAACACTTGATTAAATATTAATTATAGTTTTTATTATCATGTTTTTGATGTTACATATTTAATTAATAATTTTTTTAATACATCTCTAATAGTTATATTTTAAATTCTTATCATATCAAAATATTATATATGAGTGGTGTGCATTCTTTCAAGCCAAATTTAAAGTTTATTTTATTTATGAAATCGAATTGAACTAAATTTATAAAATTATAAAAGAATTCGAATAGGATCGAACAATACCTGTCAGTTTGTTTGACTCGTTATCATTTGGTTTAATTTTATTTATACTAAAATTAAAATGGTTTTCTAATATTTGTATATTTTAATTCAAACCAAGCTATTCTTTTTATTTTATATTATAATCTTAATGTCTTAAAAATACCATATATTTACTTCAAAGATCAATTATAACTAAATCTCTTAAAATCACTCCATTTTATACGTTTTAAAAATTTATATGTCAATTATAGCTAATTCGAAAAATAATCTGATTTTTTTTACCGAATTAGGTCCTTGGCTGCTGCCTTGATAAATTTTTTAATTACTTTTAAAATTGGTTATAATTAACATACAAATTTCCAAAATGGCTAACGAGGTGATTTTAAAGTAGTTAAAATTGACATTGAATATAATAGGGTTAATGTCGAAAAAGATCACGAATTTTACACGTTTTCTCATTTTAATCACGCAGTTTAAATTTTTTCATTTTCATACTCGAACTACCATTTTTTCTCAAATTCATGCACAGTGCTGAGGTGACACTCATTCATTGATATGAAATGGCCTCCACCTCAGCAAATTACACCAATGGAGCCGTGACACCTCAACACCATGCATGAATTTGAGAAAAAGTTGCAGTTCGTGTATGAAAATAAAAAAAATTAAACTGTATAATTAAAATGAGAAAACATATTAAGTTAGCGAATTTTTATGACATTAATCTAATATAATAGTTTGATACTTTTAAATATTAAGTTTTTATTATACCAAACCTAAAATTTAACCGGATTCGATTTTTTAGTTCTGTTCTATTTAAGAGTATACCACTATCTTTTTTTATAATAGTTAGGAAAAGAGAACGTTTGTGGAGAATTTGAACTCACAGTCTAGCAGTTTGCTGGCATTTGCTTGTACTACTTAAGCTATATTTCATTGGTACCATTCTCAATACATCTGAATGAGGTGATTTTAAAGTGGTTAAAAATTGCTTCTTCTCCTTCCTAAGCTGAATACATTTTTTGTAAAAGGTGTGGTGGGGTAAAGATTTATAAAACACTGAGTGGTCTCATCTCAAACAGAAAAAAGAAAGAAAGTTAACTTTTGCAAGGAAGAAACCATGGAGGTTATATGTATTCTAAAGAAATGTGTAAAAAGGAGAGTATTTGTATAATATAATGTATTGTCTATCTGCCAAATCAAAAGCAAACTTGTCCCTATTTCTATATACCCTTTTTTCTTATTGGGCCTTTCAATTTACTCTATTTTCCTTGTCATGCATCTGTCTCTTTCTTTTGCTAATTCTTTGACTAGGGTTAGACGTTATACTTATACCTCACTAATTTTGCCATTTTGATGGGTTAAATACTTTATACCTCACTAATTTTTAAAATATTTCAAACAAATGCTAGGTATTTATTTGTTTATTTAAGATCAACAAACATTATTTTTTATTTTAAAATGATTTTTCAGATCTAATTTTTATGATATGACTACCTAGTTAAAAGTATTTATCACGTCAGCAAAAATGTATGTTAGTTTATGTGGCATACTACTGAATTCTTAACACGACGAATATTCTTATTCATATAGAGACATCTTTGATCTGAATTTTTTTTAAAAAATAAAAGTTAAAGTTTGGTAGCTTTAAGAAAATAAATTAAAAATTAATATTTTTTTTGAAATAATTTATAAGTCCAGTGACCACTTTATATATTTAACCCCAATTTTATAGAATCGCAGCTTACTTAAAAGAGGGACCAATGTCTATGACTGTGATCGAGCATGTAACTCAGAATGGTTAGCCTGCACCTATAGAAGCCAACATTTCACACATTTTATAGTAGATATGCACAACCATCGATTTAAATATATTTTTATTGAATCTTTAATTTATGTCAGATTTAAACCGTTTTGTTCTTTTAAGAATTTTTTTTTTATCATCTATACCTTGCCCTACTTTAATTTAAATTTATTATCAAAATGGTTTCTCTTAGTAATTTGAATTGAAAAAAGTTATGAAGTCCTTCTCTAATAGTTCCGACTTGTAAGAATTTAATGACTTATATAATTATAATAAGATATTAATGATTCAATTCTAATGGTTAATGAAAGGTTATGAATTGAATAGTTATGACTATTGGTAAAGGTTATCACATTAAAGGGTTGTAACCATTGGTGTTTTGATGGAAAGCCACCATTAGTCTATAAATAAGAGTTGGTCCTCTCTCTACCCTTAATCACAAAATTATAGCAAACACTAAATACTTAAAGATTAGAGTATCCATCATTAAGATAAGGGCAAAGGGAGAGAAACCATACTCTATTAAGCATGGATCAAGTTATGTCTTCTTCATTAATATTAATGGTGTGAAAAGCGTAAATCTCTAGATTATAGGAATTATAGTTTTCGTGTGGTATCGGAGCAAAGGTTTAAGAAATCATGTCTTTTCATAATTATTGCTAGTATGAATGCATGCAATAATAAATTATTTATTATGGTATTATAAATTAAATTAGTTAATATTGTATGCATGATTTGGTTTGAATTATTGACATTAGTTTTTAGACTAATTTCTATATAAAAGATTATGCCTGAATTAAGTTAATCTTTCAATGAAAGTTTGATGGAAGTTTTGGAACTGATTTAATATTTGCGCTGCACAATTGTTTGCACTGTTTCGTGACACGCGGATTCATAAAATGAAAATGGATCAAGAAATCGGTTTGAGCCTTGAGGTTGTTTGATTTTGTTAAAATGAGTAAGAAACATGCGCGCATGAAAGAGTGCAATTCTTCATTTAATTCAGTTTAAGGGAAAAAGGGTCAGTTTGACCCGTAATGTTTCTTTTCCTTACCAAATTAATTGTAAAGTTTAAACACTTACAATTAAATCCGAAATAATTTTATATTTAATTTATGAAGTTTAAATTAAATATTTAATGAAAGAAAATATATTTTAAATATATTAATTAAAGACTTTTGAAATTTATCTTAGAAAAAATTTGTTTGTCACCAAAGTGGCCAAATTTTAAAGTAATAAATTTCAAATAATAGTTTATAATTTTCAATTACTCATAAATTTTATGTTTAAATGACATTATGATTTTATATATTTATGAGATTGAAATTTATTGTTATAAAATATTTAGGGATCAATTCAAAGGTTGATTATTTGTTTTATAATTGATAAACATAATTGTGGTGATAAGTATGTCATACTAATCTTATTTTGCATATCCAAAGATAGTAAAATTAATTTTAGTTATGCATATGTAATTGCCTATCATTGTTTACATAAGTATGTCTTAGTATCACCCAAAGGAGAACTTTGATATATTTATGTTTATTTATGCAATAATGGAATAAGCATTAATGTATAAGTATTTTATGTTATTTTTATTTGCAGTATCTGTACCAATTTCTCTTCATTCGCATGCTTCATCTGTTCCATTATTTAATGGTTTGAATTTCTCTGATTGGTGCGAACAAATCCAGTTTCACTTAGGTGTTCTGGATCTTGATTTGGCACTTGAAATTGAAAAACCTGCTACTATTACTGATGAAAGTAGCAATGAAGAAAAAGTTTTATATAAAACTTGGGAAAGATCGAACAGATTATTAAGCTTAATGTTTATGCGAATGACTGTTGCAAACAACTTAAAGAGTACAATTCCTAAAACTGACAGTGCTAAGGAATTTAAAAGATTTATTGAGGAACGTTCTCAAACAGCTGATAAGTCACTTGCTGGCACATTGATGAGTAATTTGACCAACATGAAATATGATGGTTCACGTGTCATGCATGATCATGTTATTGAAATGACTAACTTAGCGGCAAAATTAAAGACCTTAGGAATGAATGTGGATGAGTATTTTTTAGTTCAGTTTATATTGAACTCCTTGCCTCCTGAACAATATGGTCCATTCTAAATGAACTATAACACCTTAAAGGATAAGTGGAATGTAAATGAATTGACCAGTATGCTTGTTCAAGAGGAGACAAGATTAAAAAGTCAAAGATCTCATTCGGTTCATCTCTTAAGTAATCAAGAAGCTGGAAAGAGTTATAAAAGGAAAGGTGGAAATGGCAAGAATAAAGGTTTACACAACCTGAATGAATCTTCTAAGGTTGCTCACAAGAAGGAACACGGAAGTGTTAAATGTCACTTCTGTGATAAAGTCGGACACTTAAAGAAGGATTGCCTGAAACGTAAAGTTTGGTTCGAAAAGAAAGGTAAGCATTATGCTTTAGTATGTTTTGAATCAAATTTTATTGAAGTTCCGCATAATACTTGGTGGATTGATTCTGGTTCCACTACCCATCTTTCTAATACGATGCAGGGATTTCTTACGATCCAAACTATAAAGCCAAATGAAAATTTCGTCTTCATGGGCAATCGAAAGAAAGCTTCTATTGGAGGAATTGGCACTTATCGTTTAAAGTTAGATACATGACATTATTTGGATTTATTCCAAACTCTTTATGTACCCACATTTTCCCGCAACTTAATTTCGTTATCGAAACTTGATGTAGCGGGATTTTATTTTAAGTTTGGTTCTGGATGTTTAACTTTAATGAAGAATAGTAATATTATTGGTTCTGGATTGTTATGTGATGGTCTCTACAAGGTTAAACTTGATAATTCTTTTGTTGAGACATTAATGACTTTGCATCATAACGTTGTACTAAACGTAATTTAGTCAATGAAAGTTCTGCTTACTTGTGGCATAAACGTTTATATCCAAAGAAAGGATACAAAGATTAGTAAAGAATGAAATACTTCCAAGTTTGGACTTTACTGATCTTGAAGTGTGTATTGATTGTATTAAAGAAAAACAAACAAAACACACTAAGAAAGGAGCCACAAGAAGCACACAACTTCTTGAAATTATACACACTGATATTTGTGGTCCTTTTGACGCTCCAACTTTTGGTGTAGAAAAATATTTCATTACCTTTATCGATGATTTTTCTCGTTATGGTCATATTTATCTATTACATGACAAATCTCAATCAATAAATTCACTTGAAATTTATATTAAAGAGGTTGAGAGGCAATTAGATAAAAAGGTAAAAATCATAAGGTCTGATAGAGGTGGTGAATTTTATGGAAAATTTGATGAATCTGGACAATGTCCAGGTCCATTTGCCAAATTTCTTGAAAGAAACGGTATTTGTGCTCAATACACAATGCCAGGAACACCGCAACAAAATGGTGTTGCGGAAAGGCGTAATCGTACTTTAATGGAAATGGTTAGGAGTATGATGAGTCATTCTTCTTTATCCTTATCATTGTGGATGTATGCATTAAGAACTGCCATGTATTTGCTAAACAGGGTTCCTAGTAAAGCAGTTCAAAGTACACCTTTTGAACTATGGTCAGGAAGGAAACCTAGTTTATGGCACTTACATGTTTGGGGTTTCCCAGCAAAAGTAAGAATTTACAATCCACATGAAAAGAAGTTGGATTTTAAAACAACAGTGGTTATTTTATTGGTTATCCAGAAAAGTCTAAAGGGTATAGATTTTACTGTCCTAATCATAGTACACGAATTGTTGAATCTGGAAATGCAAGGTTCATTGAAAATGGTGACATTAGTGGGAGCGAAAGAATACATGATGTTAGTATTCAAGAAGTGAGGGTGGAAATTCCTATACCCAAAGCTTCTGCAATTGTTATTCCTAATATTGTTGCTCAGCCCAATAACATTCAAGAAGAACAAATAAATGATGAAATGCTTCATGATGAAAATGTCAATAATGAAACCATAGTAAACGAACAACAAGAAGTAACAGTAAGAAGATCTCAAAGAGAAAAGAGATCTGCTATTCCTAATGACTATGTAGTTTATCTACAAGAGTCAGAAATGGACTTAGGAATCAATAACGATCCAGTTTCATATTTAGAAGCCATGAATTGTGATGATTCAGTCAAATGGATTGATGCTATGAAAGAGGAGTTAAAATCTATGGATCAAAATCAAGTTTGGGATCTTGTTGAGTTGCCTGAAGGATGCAAAAGAATTGGATGCAAATGAGTTTTCAAAACCAAACGCGATTCAAAAGGCAATATCGAAAGACACAAAGCCAGACTTGTCGCCAAAGGTTTTACTCAGAAAAGTGGCATTGATTACAAAGAGACCTTTTCACCAGTATCTAAAAAGGATTCTCTTAGAATTATTATGGCTTTAGTGGCTCATTATGATTTAGAGCTACATCAAATGGATGTCAAAACCGCCTTTCTTAATGGAAATTTGGAAGAAGAAGTTTATATGGATCAACCCGAGGGTTTTTCTATTAAAGAAAAGGATCATATGGTGTGTAAACTAAAGAAATCAATATACGGACTTAAAAAAGCTTCCCGTCAATGGTATATTAAGTTTAATGATACCATTACTTCTTTTGGTTTTCAAGAAAACATCGTTGATCGATGTATATACATGAAAATTAGTGGGAGCAAGTTTATTTTCCTTATTCTGTATGTTGATGATATTTTACTTGCTGCTAATGATCTTGGTTTGCTACATGAAACCAAGAAATATCTCTCTAATAATTTTGAAATGAAGGATATGGGAGAAGCCACCTATGTGATAGGAATAGAAATATTCCGTGATAGATCACAAGGATTATTGGGCTTATCTCAAAAGGCTTATATCAATAAAATTTTAGAGAGATTTAAAATGGACAAATGCTCAGCTGGTATAGTTCCAATTCAGAAGGGGGATAAATTTAACCTTATGCAATGTCCTAAGAATGAATTGGAACGGGAACAAATGAAGACCATTCCTTATGCATCTGTTGTTGGGAGTTTGATGTATGCTCAAACTTGCACCAGACCGGACATCAGTTTTGCTGTCGGAATTCTGGGCAGATATCAAAGTAATCCGGGATTAGATCATTGGAAAGCTGCAAAGAAAATTCTTAGATACTTGCAAGGAACAAAGGATTACATGCTCACTTATCGAAAATCTAAGCACCTTGATGTGATTGGATATTGTGATTCCGATTTTGCTGGATGTGTTGATACAAGAAAATCAACATTTGGCTACTTATTCCTTTTAGCTGAAGGAGCAATTTCATAGAAAAGTGCGAAGCAGTCCGTCATTGCTGCATGCACTATGGAGGCCGAGTTCGTAGCTTGTTTTGAGGCTACTGTTCATGGATTAAGGTTGCGGAACTTTATTTCAGGACTTGGAATTGTCGACAGTATAGCCAGGCCGCTGAAAATTTATTGTGATAATTCTTGTCACGACCCAAAATTGAGGGCCACGACCGGCGCTAGGGAATGGGAATTGTAGTTCCGAATCCCGTAGCAAGCCTGAAATTCACTAAAACTTTTTCGCAATTTTCATATAAAACCTGATCTTACAAACGGAAGCATTTAAACAAAAACACATTTATACACTGGTAAAAATCATACAACTTGCTCGGACTTATCATTTCCGTATCATATACGTACTAGCCCGGCATAAACTATTATTGTCAAAGTTACATCACGGGAATCTACCTCCGTGGTACAAAACATAACTATTGTAACCAAACCAAAATATGCACAACAGACAGCAACTATAAACAACGTACAATTTTTACTGTTCTACTAGGCCATGACACTAGTCAGACATTATACTACTGCAGCAGACATGGAAGTCAGAACTGTTTATTGGAACATTGACTTCCGGTCAAAAGGTGGACATCTAGTCAAGTCCGGATCGAGATACCTGAAAAACACACTATTGGGGGGTCAGCTATTAAGCTGAGTGAGCTATACTTTACTTACCATATTATCCAAATAAGCATCGCATTTTAAAAAAAAACATTTTTGTTTTAAATATTTATACAAACATACTTTCAAACAATTCCAACACATACAATCACAGCGATTGCAAACAATTCACTTAATACAAGTATTTGATCCGATCGAAACCTTAATCTTAAACTCCTTAACTTCTCCTAATCCGTATCATATTCGAATCATATCGTTCGAGTGGCCGGGTCCCGAGATAGTTCGACCGAGTTACCCGCTACCACGTGGCATAGTCCCGAGATAGTTCAACCGAGTTACATCATGCCACTACTTAATCCTAAGTTGTGGGTCCCGAGATAGTTCGACCGAGTTACCCATCAGATACGGGTCCCGAGATAGTTCGACCGAGTTACCTCGTATCTGCCACAATTATAGTCCTCCTTTCCGATACCCAAACATATTCCATTTCATAATTATAAATATGATCAACATTTAATGAGCTCATATCAAACGTATCTATGTACGAATATCTAGACTTCCATAAACACCGGTGATCACACGGCCTATTGATGCCCAATAGGTAGCTCGTTTCTTCGGATCATATACAAACTCACATAGGGAAATAATCGACAAGTCATAAACAAAGTAATACAATCCAAATATCAAACAAGTCAATCCAATAGAAAGTAGTTCAATCCATAAACAACCAAATCAAATATAATTCAATCCAATAACAACAACTCAATAAAATCAAAATATGTAATTTATGTGATGCATTTAGTAATAATAACGTATATAGTATATATAAAATAGTTTTAATACGATAATAAGAGTGAGTAAAATATACTCACTGCTTGCTATCCATAATCTTCGATAATAGCTAAGCGATGTCGCGTTCTGTACGTTCCGGGTTCCATTGGCCGTCGCCCCGTCAAGTCTACACAAATTCGATAATATCTCGAATTAATCACAATCTAACTATAATTAATTAATCCAAAACTAGGTTTCTAGCCAACTTCGGCTATTGAAACCGTTTACTTAAAACAGTCCGACCCCTAAAATATTTGACATTCTTAAAGTTCAGAACGTCCCCTACAACTTTCATTTAGGTCTCGGACTGAGATTAGCACCCAAAGATGTCGGAATTTGGCTCTGAAGTTAATAACTTGGGGCTGTCCAAATTTCAGAGCTGCTATACGCAACATAATGTTCTGATCTATTTGAGCCATTTCGAGGCCAAACTAGCAGAAACTTAAACTTAGACATTTATAGACAACATTTTTAAGTTTCCGTACCAACAAACGGAACGTAATTTGGAGTTATAAATCTCGCGATATTGCTCTCGCACTAAGGCTGTTTTGCAGGACAGTTTTCTGCAAAACATCATACTAGTTTGCGTCAATTCTAAAACCTATCGATAATATGCTTTCTTATTCATACAATCCCGCAACCACATACCATATTAGACGCTTCAATTTCCTGATCTAACACCATTAGAATCATTTAAACATCAACCTTTCATTAGGGTCGAACCATATCATCCATTTTTCTATCAAAACCTTAACAATCAATCTTGACTCAAATTAGATCTATATTCATTCATAATTCAGCTATACAACTCAAAATCAAAGGTTATACACATCACTTGAACTTCATATCATCAACTTATCATAGGGCCGAATGCCCTAGTCCAACTTCATGTCAAAATTTTCATCAATTTAATTCAATTTCTATAGCTAAAACATTAACTATTAATCATCATCTAATACATAGATAAACCGAACCCTAAGTCAACCAAACTCATCCAATTTCATCAATCTAAACTTAATCAAACTCAGAATTAAAAGCTCACCTTGGTTTTTGATGGAGGCCGAAGGGTTAATATTTCAAAATCACCATCACAATCCTTCATACAAGCTCCTATTCACCTTATAACAATCAAATACATAAAACCCTTAAATTAACTCCAAAACCGAATTAATAACTCTGAAACCCTAATTATATACTGAAATTATTACCTTAATTTGATACCATAGATCGATAGATAATCCTCTCCTCTTTCCGTTGCCGCGAAAATCAATCGATTTGGAGCTATATTGAAGAAGTTATGGAAGTTGGAAGAATTTTGACATGAAAGCTTCAAGGGAAGAAGATGATCCTATTTGAGAGCTGAGATTATTATGTCTATTTTCTGATTTGAAAGTCAATTAATGGCTTTTTATATTTATGACAAAAGTTCCACTTCAATCCTTGAAAATGCCACCTCCTTACCTTTTGATTCATAACTTTTCTTTCGTCCAATTTAGTCTGTCGATCGCTTAATTACTTAGACTCGATAAGTTATGTATTATTTATATCTAAATAAATAATATCACCTTAATACTTTATAATTCCATCTCCGATAATTTATTTTAGGAATTTTCGGCTAAAAACGCTCAAATTACATTTTGAGCTAAAATACACTTTTTCCAACTTTTTCGTCCTTATTTTCATTTGACAAATATCAATATCCAAATGAATGATATTAATATCTTAAATTTCAATTCCCGTCCATAATTTATTTAAATTATATTTTTCGGGTTATAAAATTCTATTTTCCAACTTCTTGGGGACTTTAACTTATTTTAACTTCCAACTTTTCTTACGATTTTCTTTAGTCCCGTCAAATTATTTTAGGCATTATAAATATTCAAATTTCTTCTTTAAACTTCAATATCTACCAATTCTCGTCCTTCTTTAAATATTTCCTTATTAAATCCTTTCGATAACTTCTTTACTAGCCGCTTCATTATTTTAAAGCGGACACGTGGCCTACTTTGACAACGCCAGACGTACGGGGTATTACAATTCTGCAGCAGTTTTCTTCTCTAAAAATGACAAGTATTCTAAAGGTGCTAAGCATATGGAAATAAAATACTTTGCCGTTAAAGAAGAAGTTCAGAAACAAAGAGTGTCAATTGAACATATTAGCACACATCTTATGATTGCAGATCCTTAATAAAAGGATTAGCGCCCAAAATATTTAATGAACATGTTGTAAGAATGGGTATTATTGGACGTCATTACTAGTATTGTATTAATGTTTATGTTAAGCTTATACAATTGACATTTTGAGCTCAATAATGTGTTTTTGATTTTCCTGTTTTCTATTTGGTATACATAATGATATAGAGTAATGTTGACAGGAATAGTCTTGAAATAAAGACACTAATGTTGGACCATTAATGTTATCCTTATTAAAGATCATGTTAAGTTGGGAATTGGTGTTGTGGTACATGGAAGGGACTATGTCGATAAAATGACATATGACCGCTATGACCCGCATTAATATTTCTACTTAATAATGATATTATGTTTAGCCAATGCAAGAGAGAGTTTAATACAACTTCGTGCATCTTATGTTCTTATTAAAATCATATGAGTCACGTGGGAGAATGTAAGAATTTAATGACTCGTATAATTATAATAAGATATTAATGATTAAATTCTAATGGTTAATGAAAGGTTATGAATTGAATAGTTATAACTATTGGTAAAGGTTATCATATTAAAGGGTTGTAACCATTGGTGCTTTGATGGAAATCCACCATTAGTCTATAAATAAGAGTTGGTCTACCCTTAATCACAAAATTATAGCAAACACTAAATACTTAAAGATTAGAGTATCCATCATTAAGATAAGGGCAAAGGGAGAGAAACCATACTCTATTAAGCATGGATCAAGGTATGTCTTCTTCCTTAATATTAATGGTGTGAAAAGCATGAATTTCTAAATTATGGGAATTATAGTTTTCACGACTCGCTCTTTATCTTAAAATAATATTATATAACAAATAAAGTTATTTGTTCCCCAAGTACAACGTCTCTCTCAAGTCTTTTTGGATAATTGTTTTTGAAAGTTATTGTACTCTTTCATTTTTTTATAATTTGATCACCGAACTTCATAACTTAACAATTGATTATTGTAATATGCTTTTAGCATTACTAAAAACTTACTTTTTGTGACGGATTTTTATCCATCATAAATAATTTGCGATGGAAAATGAAATCCATCATAAATTTGTGACGGATTTGTAACGGCAAATTTCATATATTAATAGCCAAGTTTACATAAATAAACATATTTTTTTTCTTTAGGGTAGAAAGAAGAGGGTATAACAACACTGCACTCAAGATTAGTACCGTGGTACACATATGCATGGGGTTAAAGTAGCACCATCAAGACATGTATATTATAAAGAGCAAGACTCCTCATATTTGATACAATCCACACTTTACTCTCTTTATTTAAAAACTAAATTATATGCCCTCTCATTTTTATTTTTGTCAACAATTTAATCCATCCATTTATTTTTAGTGTTAGTCAATAAAATCAAATGGTTTAAGGGTAAATTAATTTTTAAATCCGAAGGATAAAATTGTTGACAAAAATAAAGGTGAGTGATGAAATCGTTGTGAAAAACAAAAGTGGGGACCATATAGTTTCATTGACTTCGTTGACTAACATTCAAAATGGACAGAAGGACAAAATTATTGATAAAAAAAAAGTGAAGAGTTATATCGTTCAATTTTAAAACAAAATCCTAAACTATAAATTATATCAAATGTGAGGGGTGTTGTAATAATTTGCGCTATTATCAACTTTATAGGTAAAAACACAAGGAAGAAAGATAACCTTAGCTGATAGTAGAAACTTGGATCATACGTTTTCTCATTGTGATTGCAAAAACTGATATAATACTAGTTTTTTTATATGAGAAAAGTACATTAATCAGAATATTATAGCTGTATTAACATACAAGCAAAACAGAAACCATAAGAAATATTATAAATGTATTAATATTATCATCCTTATTAATGTGATTACATTACAAAAAAGGAAGTAAATACAAGAACCATTAGGCTGCTCTTCAAATCTAACAAGCATAAACAGGGAAATGATATGTAAATGATTAATTAAACACGTATATTCAAAAATCAAGATAATACTTGTTTTGCAGTTTAATTTTATTTTTGCAGAAATTAGGGTTAGCTGTTACTCTAATAAATCGTCTTCTTTGGTTCAGTTCTTAGGGCAAAAACACCCATTTTGTTTAATTTAAACTAGAAAACCCAAAACAACCTAAAATCAAATTAAAATCGAATTGTTATTACAAGATGAGATGGAAAATCAAATAATAAATTGAAGGTAAATATTGGTGGTTGTTAAGGGAAACGATGATGGAGAGAAGGAGAACCCCGTTTGAGGTAGGGGTGGACAAAAACACCAATCAAATTGATTAACCGAAATCGAAAAATCGAACCGAAAAATATAGTTAACCAGTTTAAGAGTTTAGATTTATGTTTTAATTTTTAATTTTTATAGTTATGATTTAGATTTAGAATTTGAAATTTTAACAGCCGGGGTTAACCAGTTTATTGGATAATATGTATATATAGAATTGAGGTTCCCTCAAGTTTATTTTGAACTTAAGTTGGTCATGTTCACGATCTACACCGTTCGTTATAAAATGAACGGTGTAGATTAAAAAAGTACAATTTTAATCAAATTGATGTACACCATTCATTTTATAATGAACGGTGTAGATCGTGAATTGACCCCTCAATTTTTAAATGAATTTATAGGAATTCCAATCTATTTATATATATCCTATACAAATTTTAATGATTAGAACGTGGAATTCTAAACATAAAAATATGTGCAAAAGAAAATTTTGATTTAGGAATATATTTATATTTTAAGAGAATATATATGAAAATTATTTTGAAATTTGTATTTTCTTTTTTATATATAGTTTGAAATTTGTATTTTCTTCTTTATATTTACTTTTTTATATATATTTTGAAATTTAGATTTTCTACTTTATATATAATTTGAAATTTGTATTTTCTTCTTTATAAATTTTGAAACTGAAATTTGTATTTTCTTCTTTATATATAGTTTGAATTTCCGTCACAAATCAGAAATCCATCACAAATATTTGTGACCGCATAACCGTTATAAATCTGTTTCGACTTGTGACGGTTTTGTGAAGAATTTTTTCCGTCACAAAATGCAGGTTTTCTTGTAGTGAAAGTTTCAAAATTCTTTGGTTTTATATTTTCGATCTCCATCCATTATCTAAGTACGCAAACTCATAGATATGGAAAGACTCACCATAACATAGTTAATTAGTAAGTTGCAAGCTCAATTAGTTAACTTCGGTATGGAACTTCCATAGAAATTCCAATCAGGATTTGATTCTGTTAAGACTTCTTGATCAAATGGATATTGTGTAACATACTCCTTAACAATTTTAGACTTAACTCATCCTTCGAGATAGACCCAAAATTCACCTTTTGTATTTGCTTGAAATAACGTGTAAAAAAATTATTAGGATTTAAGAAACAAGCTTGTATCCCTTGTAATTCATCAATTTTACTTAATTTAGATATCAAAAACTTTACAGAAGTACCTTACCTAGTGAGGTATCCGATTTTCTGGACTAGTACTTAGGCCCTTAGTTGAGCATAATAAACTAAGCTTGTTAAGCTAGAATATAAGGATTCTTTTAGACGGGTACTCTTACAAAGACTAATTATGGTAAACAAATTTAATATTTCAACCGTATGTTCAAGTAGTTAGCACATACCGAATTGTATAGAGCCTTGTATGGACTATCGTCTATCAATAATGCATTCTCTTTATTATACTCTTCACATTTTTTCCAAACATCGGTCAATCTCCTAAAATAATACACATGTTTTGACCCCCAGTCAGAAATTCTTCATGTACGATGAGCTTAGTCTTGCACCAAATTTATTATAATAAAGTAATTACTACGTCTATCCGCCACTCCAATTAAAAATTCAGAAGTCAATAAATTTTACTAGTCACATATAATAAGTACTAACCCGCATAAAAAAAACCCGATGCATAAACTCATTAAATTAACCAGAAATCAAGTGAAGCATATTTTCTCTTCAATCATGGACGGGGATGAGTATTGTTAAATATGAAAGAATATAAATAAGAAGTGTACAAGTACAATAATTTAGGGGCAAAACCATACTTTCTTTTTAATTTTCAAATACCAACTTCAAACTTCTCAAAGCAAAATTAAGAAACAGGTGAGAAGAACGCCTTAAGACAACTGAAACAAAAATTCAAACACAAAATTAATATAAAAAAAATGTATGAATTATATAATAAATGATAATGAGATTTGTATACTAATAATTTTACATATTTGACAATTTTCTTTATCATTATTCGTCGGTATTCCAAGCAAAGATGGAGCAAACCTTTTGTCTGCAATATCAATTAGAAGTCCATTCGAATCGAGGATGAGTAGTTTTTTCTTAGAACAACATATGGCTTCGATATGTGTAGCCATGGTAGTTCCCCAAAACAAAAGCCAAAGTCTGAGTACATATATTTTACAAGGTCCAAGGAAAAAGAAAAGTGGGTACACGTATTTCACATGTTACAAAGAAAAACATATTACTATTAAGGTTTAGTCCCCAGACCACACTAAAGAAACTTAAATGTTCATAAAAAGGTCACAATTCAGACTTTAAATACTTGTACCTGAAGATCGCAAGAAGGTTGAGGTAGAGGGTAAGCACACGTAGGTTCCTCTTCGAATGTCTCTGAGCCAAGGCGCTACCTCTATCACCATGCGATAAACTAGGTCCCATGTAAATAGTGATTTAGGATGATGCCAAAGAAGTGACAAGCACGGTATCTCCATCATCCTAAAAATACTTCTTACGCCAAGACTTGTATTTCAGATTAAGAAAGTAGTATGTTTTTACCAATGCTTCCGACTAACTTTATATTAAAGCAAGTTATGATATTTAGGGATGTTGAGCTATTAATTAGTTACAAATGTTGTGTCAATAACTTTATAATGTTGGAAAACTTTAGTGATTAGCCCCATATCATGATTTCCCCTTATTGCAGTCAACAACATTAACAAATTGTTTCCAAAGCTAGAGGCCATAATTAATACTTTTTATTTTCTTCGTCAGAATTAACCAAAGGAATTCAAAGTCAGAAATATTCATCGTCCCAGAGCTCTTCGACTTGGCATTTATTGTTGAAGCACAAACTCTCTGAAACAAAAATGGGCGAGAGACTTCAAGAAACTAGCTTTACTCCTACTAGCAGTGAAAGGTTTTTCCTTTTCGGTGGATACATTATTCTAAAATTGTGTATGATTAAAAGAAAGTCTTTCTGTAGAAACATCACCAATCCATCCAAAAATTGCATTCAACTCCCGGAGTTCAAGTATTTTTTTTATTACTTTAACAAAAAGTTAAGCGACCCATGGAAGCATCAAATGCTAATCTAACTGATGTAGATGCAGGGCAGACTGCATTTATAGTACTCCCTCCGTCCCACTCTAATTGACAAAATATGGAGTTTTTGGTGTCCCATTCTAATTGACAAAACTAACATAACTATAATTTTATTCTTTAATTTTCCATCTTTACCCTCATTTAAAACCATGTCTTTTATGGAAAATGGTGAGTATTTAATGAAAATTTGACTAATATATACTAATAGCATTAATTAACTCCATTATCAATAGAAGGGTATATAAATAATTTTCTATGTCATTTATTAACTTGTCTTGGTTATTGAAATATAGTTATTTTGTCAATTAGAATGGGACGGAGGGAGTAATTTAGAAGCGTTATTTTTAGGAATTTAATCAAGCTTAGATCTAAGTCTGATATGAATGCAATAAATTTTAGTTGAACAAAAACATAAAACATTGAACATAGAACGTTAAGAGTAGAAGGGGATTTAAGTTTGAAAATTTAAGACTATATTAAATGTGCCCAATAAACAGGCATTAATAACTTTTCAATAAACTATATTAAAGGTGCCCAATAAACAGGCGTTAAAACTACTGTTTTTCCTGCTCATTAAATTCATATTTTATTTTCCCCTTTTTGGAAATAATGGATTTTTTCTTCTGGGTTCTGTTATTTTCCCTTTTAAATTGTATATGAGTCTTGATTTTGGAGAAAATTACAGGGTTTTAAAGGTGGGTAGAAGGACTTTAAAGGCTATATTCTTAAAACTGGACCGAACATCGAACCAGTTTCATAAAAGGTTCATGGTTCGACTTGTTTAACCGGTTTGACTCGGATTTTTTAAGTTTAATGATTATTAATTATTAAATAAAAAAAATTGCAATGATATATTATTTCATAAATAAAAGTATAAAGACACTTATAAATAAAAATTATTATTAAATTTTATTATGTTTTACTGTCTATTTAAAAGAAAGTTAGATTTGTAGTAATTGAAAATAATAGAAAAATAAATAAATTAGCATCAGTGGTGCCCTACCAAAGTCAACTATAGGCTTAATTGCTTAAAAAACTCCTACCTTATATTTTTTTCGTTTATACCCCCACTTAGGAGAATTTTTATTTATACCCTATTTGAGGTTTTCTGTTTTCGACCCTACCCTAAAAAAACGGCATGCTTTTTAGTACACGGTGTCGTCCATATCAGCAAAATTCATTAAAATACACCGTTTCATTTGCTGACGGAGATTTTAATTGACCAAACCATGGTTATCATGTGGAGCAGGGCAAAAATGCACCGTTTCTTCATTTTCAACGTCTTTACCTCTTCTGCTAATTGTAGATACATACACAGAATTCTAAATACCCTAACATCCATATTACATAAATAACCGTCAAAATTCATTATATTTATCATTGTTCATATTTAATATTATATAAATATAGAATTAAAAAATTAAAAATTAAATCAATAGTATAAACACCATACAAAAACGAAAAAGTATTAGTTCCGTCTAATTTTTAAATTATTTTTTTGCTATCAATTTAAGTTATATATGTTCATGAACTTTTTTGTTACGATATTTAAAAGGGAAAATGTATAAAAATGACCCTAATGTATAATTCGTGTCTCATGTTAGCACCTCGTGTATTTTGAATTTCAAAAATGACCCTAACGTCTTGAAAAAGTATCAAAAATGACCATTCCGTTAACATTTTTGTTTAATGCCGTACACATTTTTTTTCATTTTTTTTATATTTTTTTTAATATTCTTTCACAACGTTAGGGTCATATTTGAGATCCGAAATACATGAGGTGCCAACAAGAGACACATGGTATACATGAGGGTTATTTTTAAACCTTTTCCCTATTTAAAATTATACTCTTAATTTATCTACTTTTATTTTAGGTGTGACACATATGGTTAATAATTAGTAATGTTTGACCCGTAAATATATAATTTATTTATAATAATAAATGTAAAAAGGAAAAATAAAAAATTTATATGAAAATCATATATATAAATTTGCATTAATAAATTATTGTTTATAATTAATTAATTAATAATTATTCTTTATATGTGAGATTATTGAGCCTGATTTTTAATTTATATTTATTGTAATTTATTTTTGAGATTATTTATATGTAAACATAAAAAATTAAGACCCAATTTTCTCGGATTAAAACTAGTGCTAGAAAATTAGAGTGTTAGTTCTGAAACCCGAAAAACACCTGAAATTTACTTTCACATCAATCCTCACTATATGATTTCGTGTATAAATTCTCTTAAAAATTATATTTTATCTTAACTTTTTTTCTTCTTTACATTAGCATAATTACTCTTTTTAAAATAAATATGTTTTACGGGTTAAGTTGTAATATTTGCTTTTCTACTATCTTTTTAGCAACGTTGTTTATTAACTTTACCCTTTAACCAGAGCTCATTTACTATAAACACATGCACATACAATTTTATCAAAAAAACTATTCACTGCTAGAGTAGCAAAATGGATATATAAATATACGTCAAAAATATGGACTTCCACGAGAAAAAAGATCGGAATACTCATAAATAAAACATTTATATATAATGTGTCAAGATATTTTTGAGTGAGTTTACATTATTATTAATAATGTTAAACTAATAAAATTAAATACTCATAAATAGAACATTTATATTATATATACTTTACCAAACATGAAACCGGATGAAACCTTATTCTCTAGAACGATACAATTTTATTTTGTATATATTGGACGTCCCTTCATGTGTAATTAGTTTTTTAATTTAATTCGGTTTTAGACATTATTTTTTAAGTTAAATTATAACAAAACGAACTGAAATAACCGAGTTGAAAATCCTATCCAACCAAAATTATCAAAGCCGTTTTTTTTTATTTTAGACATAATTTTTTCGATTAAATTATAATATCAACCACCAGAAATAATCGTACCAACCTAAAAAACCAAACCAAATTTGGTTTAGTTTTATATTTTAAAATATTGAACTTTGAGTTAGTTTGGTTATGAATATAATTTTTTAAAAGCTGTAAAATAAATTGAACCAAAATAATCAATCAACCGGTAATCCAACCAAATTGACGGGTTTGGTTTAATTTATAAAATTTACATCCTTAAAATTTTGGTTTGGCTCGATTAAAAAAAATAAACATTCCAGTTCGGTTTAATTTGAATTATTAAAAAAAATAATTTCCGGTTTAGTTAGGATTTGGACACATTCTTTTTATTAAAGTTTCATTATCAACCATCAAAATGAATAAAAATATTAGCTATTTGAAAATTTTAAATTCTTAAAATTTTGGGTCGATTTTAAGAATATAATTTCTTTATTCAGTTTGGTTTGGACTAAAATACACTTTTATGAATAAAATAGATAATATTTTTTTTTATTTTCTAAAAATAATTATTTAATTTTTCTTTAAAAAAATATTACTTTCTAAAAAATACTCCCTCCGTCCCGTTTAAGAAGTCCCATATTCCATTTTGGGATGTCCCATTTAAAAAGTCCCATTACTATTTTTAGGATGTTTTTCTATTGAATACCCTACTTTACCCTTATTTTAGTTATCTTAGAAGAGCTCTAAAGAAAATTCCACTATCATTAATAGGGGCAAAACATGAAAAAACATGAAAAGACAAGAATAATTAATGTTTTCTTAATCTGTGTGTAAAGTCAAATGGGACTTCTAAAGTGGGACGGAGGGAATACTTTTCATTGTAAGATAAAAATTTAAAATATTTTTTTAATAATCATTTATTTATTATTAAAAAAAGGGAATCATTTATTTCTATTTCAAATCCTTTTTTTCACGAACCAAACAGACGCATACTATTGTACGGCAGTATAGTCGTGCAATCAATTTTCTGTAATAAAAAGAAAATAGATAATTAGATTTGTTTAATTTTTTAGGATTGATTTTCAAGATCCAGATTATAAAGAAACGTGTTAGTATTGCAACGACAATGTTTCAACGGTAACCTTTCTCACGATGTCCCAACGGCTAGTTTTGGTTGAATATAAAGCGTTAGATTAGAATCAGATTGAAAGGTCGATACTGAAAAGAAATTCGACCGTTAGGGGAAAAAAATAGAGAAATTCGACCGTTGGCAAGAGTGAGCTCCTTGTAGCTATAAATAGATAACAATCCCATTCTCCTAATTCTATCTCTCACTACAAAATTTATGAGAAAAATGCTTCGAAAGAAATTTCCTTAGAGTAGAGAATCAACTGTATTCCATGAAGCAAGAGCCTTGAGAACACAAAAAAAGATGGCGTGAAGACATATTGTTCCACATCAACAACCCAGAAGGTTTCTTGATTCTCTATTCTTGGTTTGATGGATTCGTTTTCATATTTTGTGAATGCTTTTAATTTTTCTTACAACTCTTCAGTACATGTTTCTTGATGTGGGTTTAGTTTTATTGTGTTGATTTCTATTTGATTTGCCAAGAAAAGTAAAACCCTCTGATTTAACTAGTTTTTGATTATGCATTACCGTTGGTTCTTTGTTTTATGTAACTTGGATCACTTTTGTGTTCAACTAAAACTATTTTCTTTGTGCTCATTGCTAAGAAATTTGAAATGCTATACAGGTGAAGCCATGTGAGGGGGCAACAACAAAATGCAGAAGCAGAGAAGAAGAATTTATGTGATAGGAGTCTCTGTGGCCAATGCCCCAAAATGCAGCAGCAGTGGAGAATTACGAGGTTTGTTTCGGTTTCTGGTTTTTGGTTTAAAACTGAATAACTTTTCGGATTGCTCATGTGCTTGGAAGCAGTTTCATTTGATTTTTCTTAATGTACCTCCTATTTGATAAAAAGTTTAATCGTAGCTATTATTGTTTCAATTTTTGTCTTGCGATTGTGTTGATACACATGATTTGTTTTCAATAGATTGCAGTTATTATGATGTACAATTGAAACATACACTTGAAAATAAAAATGAAGTAATGCATGTTGTAGGGTAAAGACGGGTTTTATTTGTTTCTTGGATTTCTATTATTTCTAGGTATGCTCAGAGAAGACAGCCTATTGAAGCTTTTAGGATTTTTACTCAAATGAACAGAGCTAATGTGAAACCTGATTGGATTGCACTTGTTAGTGTCCTTAAGGCATTGATGACGTAGAACATTTGGGTTTTGAATTGGAGATGGATTTGGTAATTTCACTTCTTTCTAGGTATGCAAATTGTTGCCGCGTTAAGCTCACTAGATTATGTTTTAATCAGGCAACGATTCCAATTTGATCTTGTGGAATGCAATGATTTCTGGTTATGTGAATGCTTTGTCGATCATTTGGTCTTAATAGATTGTAGTCGAGTCCTGATGTTAAGTTTTTGCTGTTCTATCCAAATCCACAAGATGTGATCTGTGATTTTGTACTCATAAAATAAAACATCCCTGGTGTGATTTCTATGTTGCATCTGGAATACACGGTGCGAAATTCGTCGGTTCTAACATGTTTTAATAATATAGTTCATTTGTTTTGCTTTCTGCAAAGTGGTTTCTATTGCCTAACATTTATGTCCTTGGTCATTTGCATGTAGTTGTCTGCACTTAAACATGGACTTGAAGAAGCAAGGTTATCCATGTACGATCAGAGAAAAAGCTAAAATTCAAAAAAGAGACAGCAGCTTGAGATTCGCAGGCATCCAGGCTGAGGGATAGAGGAGTTCAGCCATCGGCTTGAAGCATTTGAAACTCGAGAAGATTCAAGGGGCCGAACTCTCCAGAATTGAAACAGAACAAAAGAGATCAAATGAGGTGGAGCAACTCAAAATCTCAGAATTTTTTCCTCATTTTGTTTTGGTATCCTGAGCAGGTAAAAGTTAATGTTGTTATCAAGTTATGTTTGTTTATTGAAGCCAAGTTAATTTAGCATGATTTATTATGCTGTGCCTGTGAGTTCAAGTTATCATTTCCGACAAAACTCTGTTGGAGCAGTCACGAAGTAAGGTTATGCAAGGCTATAAAGTTGCAGTTTCTTTGACAAAGGGCTCTAGATAAGATGAGAATGAAATATACACTTGGTATTTTGTTCTTTATACTTTTATTGCAGAGTGTTTGATTTGTGCAATGTACATTTTTATAGGCACCGCTTTGGAGAACATTGTCAAGGAATGAATCTCAGCTTGAGTTGCAGCATACTGTTTTGAATTCGCGTACTGGCTTTGAACTTTGAAGTCTGTTATCGGCTTTTTACATACTTATCAGATTAATGCATTATTTAGAGCAGAAGCTCATTTCAAAGAGCATGTATGAACTGGCTAATAGAATGTATGTTTCGATTACATGGTATGTTCCGATTTCTGCCACGAAGTAAGTTCATTACAAGGTATGTTTCGATTTCTGGGTTTTTGGTTTAAATTACAAGCAGTTTCATTTGATTTTTGTTATATTTGATAAACTGTTGTGATAGACTTTGCTTTGTCACTATTTCAAATTTTTGTTATTTGTTTTCATCACTTTTTTCTCAGTTAAGGGCTTCATCACTCGTTTCTTTCATGTAAAACCAATTTTTATATACTTCCTTCCCTTGTTTTTTTAAATTAATTTTTTTCTTTCAGGTAATCGCAAGATGGATATGATAAATTAGTTTTTATTTGCTGCAATGAATTATGATTAGGATTAAAATTAGGATTATGATTAGTAAATATTATTAGGATCTATGATAAGATTTAGAACTAGGATTAGGGTGATTAAGGGTACGATTAGTATTTTAGGGTTTAAGTATTAAGGACAAATAGGTAGGATTTAGAGTAAGGTTTAGAATTATAAGGATTTAAGTTTAGGGTTTATCATTAGGTTAGGTAGGATTTAGAGTAAGGTTTAGATTTAAAGTTTAGGGTTTATATCATTAGGATTATAAGTAGGATTTTAGAGTTATTAGAACAGAATTAGGGTTAAATATTAGAGTTAGATTTTAAATTTAGGGTTTATAATTAAGATATATAAGTCTTGTTCAGTTGTGGTGCTGAATTTTACATGAAATTAGTGTCAATTATCAAGCATTGTCCTGTAACTGAATTTCTGATTATTGTCTGCTTTTCTCGTCCGATCATCAAGTTGTTCTTGGCATTATGACATCCCATCATTTCCTGGCTACAATTTCCATTAGAGAAGAGGTTGAGCAGAGGAAAAAAATTCATGATCGGCTCTTATTAAGATTGTTGATTCATTTCTCCTGCAACAAACCGACATGGAGGAAGAGTATTTGTGCAATATAATGTTTTTGCCATTATACATTTTTATAGGCACCGCTTTGGAGAAATTGAGTTGCAGCATACTAAAATTCGCGTGCAACAATGTTTTCGGGTGTTTATGCATGTATCAATCAACGGAGAGAACTGTATTTTTCATAGATGCTTTGAGCCTGCATAATGTTTAAGTAGTTAACATTTTCTTTTAGCTTGCTGGTTTTTTGTCTGACTAGTTTTAAAATGCTAAACAGGTGAAGCCATACGAATTCATGTGATAGGAGTCAATGCCCCAAAACGCAGCAGCAGCGGAGAATTACAAGGTTTGTTTCGATTTCTGAGTTTTTGGTTTAAATTACAACAAGCAGTTTCATTTGATTTTGTTTGTACCTCTAATGTATTTGATAAATTGTTGTGATTAAATTTTGCTTTGTCACTATTTCAAATTTTTGTTTTGTGATTGTGTCGATACATATGATTTGTTCTTAAAAGTTGTAATTATTATTATCGTTACATATATGTTTCAGCTTGTTGTAATTTATGAATGGTTCATGCTTTTAGTCCTTGGTTGTTTTTCAGTATTTACTAAGCTTGAAAGTCAACTACTGCCTTCCCTTGTTTTTTTAAATTAAATATTATTGTCAATGTAGACTTTCTAAGAAATCAACAATCGTCCTTTGAACAGAATACAAAGACTCACTAATTTTTTTTTTTTGGTACAAGGGAATGAGGCAAAAGCCTAAAACAAACTAAGACATAATATTTCTAGAATAAGAAATCCCGTAGAGATCATGCATAATCCAGGGGACTAGGCTAGACGGGGGACTGTTATGAAAATTTAGCCCAATAATGTAATCATCGCTTAAGGAAGCCAAATGATCTGCAGCAAAATTCGCTTCTCTGAAGATATGGTGGATGTGGACTTCCCAATCCCGGCACATAAGCTCACGAATAGCTGCAACAATGTTTGAAAATTCCGCTGCGTCCGACCTACTCACTATCTTGTCAACCACTGACTTACTATCAACTTCAAGGATAACTTTACTCAACCCCAGATTCCAACCTAGCTGCAAACCATGAAGGACCCCCCTGTACTCCGCCTCCAGCACTGACCCTTCTCCAATCGTAGCCGAAAAACTAGCTAACCAACGACCGAGACTATCTCTGATAATACCCCCTGCCTTAGCAACATTAGTAACCGAGTTGAAGGCCCCATCCGTGTTAATTTTCATCCAATGCTCAGGAGGACACACCTAGCTGATCTCCACCTCATTGGTGTTCTGCCTCGGATTCGACTTCACCCTCTACTCTCCTGAAGATATCTGCAGTAACCTCACTAACTGTCGTCTTCTTATTTCCAATCACTGTGGTGTTACGCCAGTTCCAAATACACCACATCGCCACTCCAAACATACAACTCCAGTTCTTGTGCTGACTAAAATTGTAAGTAGAAGATAAGTTAGCAACCATCCAATCTTTGAACTCTAAGTTAAAGAAGGTATTCCGCATTGATGTTTCAATTAATCTGAGCCAGATTTGCTTCGCATAAATACAGTGTCGAAATACACTCCCTTGGAGCATAACATCTTGAACAAGATTCATCATGAGTTAAATGCCTTCTACTCCTCTCACTGTTACACATAAGTTTCTCATGTGAGGCAAGCCACAACAGATGTCTTATTCGCTCCGGTCCTTTCCACTGCCAAATAAGCTTCCAGCAAAATTCCTCATCATCCCAATTAGGAGCTTCAATATGATTGTATGCAGATCTAGTAGAGAACTGGCCCGAAGCTGAATAACCCCAATAGATAAAAATCTTTGCCATACCCATCGTTGGGAGGGATAAATTTTGCTATTTTAATAATCCAAGAGTTAGGAATAAAATCAGCAAACTTGTCCCACATCCATTGACCACTACCATCTACATAATCACTTACAGTTTGATCAACCAAGGAAAGGGGAATTGAACGCAACGCCACCTGCTGAAGAGTTGTGGTAGACCCTAGCCAAGGATCAACCCAAAACCGCGCAGTTTTCCCATCACAAATCGCCCATCTAATCCCCTCACAAGCTTGGGGCCAAATTTTCATTAAAGCTTTCCAGAGATGCGAGCTTCCTGCCCTTCTCCCCACGCTCGTAATACACTCTCTATTGACTTTATATTTGGCCGATAAAATCTGAACCCACAAACTGTTATCGACCAAGCTAACTTCATCAATAACGCATTATTCATCCCGGTCATGCTTTTGAATCCAAGACCCCCGTGTAACTTAGGTTGACAAACCGACGACCAGTTCACCAAACTCAGCTTCCTCCCATCTGCAGAAGAACCCCAGAGAAATTGACGACAGCTTTTTTCAATGTTATCACAGTCACTTTTGGGCAGCGCTAGGGTTTGCATGGCATAAATTGGAACCGCTGCTACAACTGATTTGGCCAACGTAGCTCGCCCAGCAAGAGAGAGAGATTTAACCTTCCAATTTGACAATCTGGCTTTAATACGATTCATGATACCACCCGTGTGTCTCTTAGTGAGCCTACCATGAAGAAGAGGGATGCCTAGATAGGTGCCCAGATCTGAAGTAATAGAGAAGCCAAGATTAGAAGCTATAACAGCTCCTAGAGCATTAGGGACATTCCTAGAAAAAAGGACTTTGGTTTTCTCCTTGTTTATTTTTTGACCAGAACTCTTGCAAAACTCAGAAAGGACCCGGTTAATAACAGTCGCTTGATTAGTAGAGGCTTCACTGAACAAAAGGAGATCATCAGCGAAAAACAAGTATGAAAGAGGAGGGCAGCTTCGGTTCATAACAAAAGGCTTCCAATTTTTTCCATCACATTCTTTATTGATGAGGTGAGCAAGTCTCTCAATACAAAGAACGAAAAGATAAGGGGATAGAGGGTCCCCTTGTCTCACACCACACGAGGGAGAAAACGGATCCAAAACACTCCCATTCCAAAGGATACTCATAGAAGGAGTGGAAATACATTTCAAAATAACATCTGAGAGGTAGCTAGGGATACCAACCTCATCCAACGTATCTTTAACAAAACTCCATGAAATTCTATCATACGCCTTCTCCAAATCTATTTTAATAGCCATAATCCCTTTCTTACCCTTCTTTACTCGCATGGAGTGCATGGCTTCTTGGGCTAGAATGACATTATCTGTAATATGGCGACCCGCAACAAAACTTGTTTGAGCTGGGTTTATAATATTGGGCATAATACTCTTAAGTCTATTCGCAATAAGTTTTGTAATAATTTTATAGGAGACGTTACATAAACTTATAGGCCGAAAAGACTTAAAGGATTCCGGATTTGCACCTTTCGGGATTAAGGTTAACAAAGTATGATTAACCTCAGAAGGAATTGGATCGCCATTGAAGATGCCTTTTACAAAGTTACAGAGACTATCTCCCACTATATTCCATTGGCTTTGGTAGAAGTAAGCGTGAAGCCCGTCAATTCCAGGAGCTTTGAAAGGCTTCATATCCCATAAAGCTTTTTGAATCTCCTCTGAAAGAACTGGGGCAGCAAGGCTAGAGTAGCTGGCTAAGTCAAGCTCAGGGAATTTACCTCTAATGGGAAAAGGAATATCCACTGCTTGGTCTTTAGAGAACAACCCAGCATAGTAATCAATAGCCATACTCTTCAAAATCTCTTGGTTCTCAACGAAAACACCATCAGAATTTTTAAGCACAAGAATTCTATTAAACCGCCTCCTTTCCGCAACTTTCTTGTGGAAAAAGTTAGAATTTCTATCTCCATCCAAAACCCACTCATTTCTGGACTTCTGAAACCAGAAAAGTTCCTCTTGAAGAAGGACCTCATCCAACTCGTGGGTGAGTTGTTGTTCAATATCATTCAGCTTTTGGGAATTATAGCGATCCCTAGCTTTTTGAATACCATGGAGGCGACTCAAGAGCTTGTCCTTCTTCTTAAAAATATTGCCAAAGCCATCAACGTTCCATTTCTTAGCAAGATCAGTAAAGTTACTAACTGAATTGGTAAAGGAAGTTGAATTAGTCCAGCTCTGGCGAACAATCTGTTCGAAATTTCTATCCCCGGTCCATGCTGCAAGAAAACGAAAAGGCTTAGTTCCTTCCCTTATAATGCGACTGGTGTTGAACTGAAGATAGATCGGATTATGATCTGAATGAAGTCTCGGAAGATGAGTATTAAAATGGAAGGAGAACTTCTTCGCCCAACCATCGTTACAAAGAAAGCGATCCAATCTTTTCAAAAGATTTCCCCTCCTCCACGTAAAAGGGGTACCACAAAACCCCAAATCAATCATCTCATGCTTCTCAACCCAACCTTTGAACTCCCCACATCCTCCAGGTCTACCCATTGCACCTCCCTTTTTCTCATTATCAAGAAGAGCTGCGTTAAAATCCCCTCCTAAAGCCCAAGGAGTTGATATAGAGTCAGCCAACAAATCTAAATCCTCCCAGAGAAGTCTTCTGAGATTAGCCGTAGGGCTCGCATACACCATAGTAAACAAAAAGGAGTTCCTCCCATCAATAATTTCCATATGAATGTAGTATTTGTTACTTTCTAGAATAGAAATAGAAGTCCCATATCTCCACAACACCCATATGCCACCTGAAAAACCGGTGGCTTCGACTCTATGCGAATAATCAAAACCAGATTTCTCAATGAAGTAGTCAGCTTTTGACCCACTGATGCGGGGCTCAAGAATACCAACCACATCAAACTGATGTTTTCTGCAAATCGTTCTAAAGGCCCTTCTGAACAATTTCGAACCAGCTCCTTGTACGTTCCAAACCATTATTTTTTTATTCTCAATCATTAAGAAAAATAAGAGGATTTATAGTTGGACTTCAGAGGTCCCATTCATATCAACATCTTCATCTTCCTCCAAAATGGTGTTCACCCCACCTTCATCAGTCATATCAATGTCTGCATCATTGATCCCAATTATCTGACTTGGGATAGGCTTTGGACCCAAAGCTAATTTATCAGCATCATTACTAATCAGGGGTCCCGGATCAACAAGTATCTGGGTATGCATATTCTTCAGAATTTGAGGAGCAACAGGATTAGGGTCAACATTGTTTTCCTTCGCATTCTTAAACTGCACTGTAACAACTGAATGATTTTGTAGATTTAGAGAGGTACTGGCTTTTTTGACTACATAACGATTCTTCTCTGGTACTGATGGGCCCTGGGCCTTGTTAACAGGAGCCATAACATTTGTAACATCACTTAAAACTGGAGGGGCATTAGTGTCTTTCTTTGCATGAGCTTTGCGGTCTGTTACTTTCCGGATAGTGTGCTGGAAATTAGGAACTAAATCAATATACTCCTCCCCCATATTTTGATCTTTACCCAAGTTAGGTAGATCCTCAACATTATCGCTTTCCAAAATTTGAAATCTGGATCCCCTAGGATTTATTCCCTTACTCGAATTACCAGTTTGGTAATTATTCTTTTTACCTTGCAAATTATTCGCCCTTCCTCTTTTACTAACCATCATCCATGGCCCAAAATTAGGGTTAGCCTTATCATCAACGTTGATCGCTAATTCACTCTGGTTTGCCGGAATATCTTCACCAGTCTCAGAATTGACTGTTTTCTCTCTAATAATGATCTCCGGGCATAGCTCTTTAACATGACCGAATTTTCCACAATTAAAACAAATCCTCGGAAGGCATTCATATTCTACCATTTGGACTTTACCATCTAGATAAAACTGTGCTACCAGCGGTAAGCTCAGGTCCAGCTCCACCGCGATCCGAGCAAACTTCCCTCTCTCGGCCGATTCCGTACAATAATCAATCTTAATTACCTTTCCCACCATCTGCCCGATATATCTAAGAACTTTCTTGTTGTAATAGTGGATTGGCATGCCCGGTAACCTAATCCATGCTTGAATACTCTGGATTCTATCTGCTCTACAGTCAAAATTTGGCCTCCATGACTGCACCGAAAGATAATGACCCAGCATCACCCAAGGACCTCCCGTCAGCACTGCTTCCACATCTGCCCCGCTCTTAAGCCTAACAAGAAAATAGTCATTCTCGAGATCGATAACATCAAATCCCTTAGTGAAATTCCACATATTCTCCAAACGATTACAGAGGTTTCTATACCCAATCGGTCTCCCAAGCAATTTCACAATCACCGTGGCTTTCCATTGCTTCGATAATTCCTCTTGAATACGATTAGAGAAAGTTATGGCAGGAACACTACCTTCTCTATAAATAACCACATCTGAATCTGACACAACAAAGTCCTCAAATTCCCCCGCCAGCGAATCCTCCCTGGCTTTATCAGATTGCATCACTTTGTCCCTGAAAGACATAACCGGTGGTCTGTTGGGTAATAAATCTTCTTCCCTGAACCTAGCCTTCTTGGTTGACCTATCTTCCGTTGAAGGTTCCCTGGGATCCTTTTCGAGAGAGTCGCTCATAATTGCGTATTAGTAAGAAGAAGTATCTTTACATATCAGACTCACTAATTTTTTCTTTCAGGTAAAAACCATTTTTATTTATTGTACAAACCATTTTTCTTTCCTTGTATTTTAATCAAAATTTATTGAATTTTCAAAGTATCTATGAAAATGTTCTAAATTTTCTTTCAATTCTGTTAATTTACTCCTCAAATCAGCAAAAGTGTTATAAAATCATGTTACATGAACACACCAAAAACAAAACATATAATTTAATAGAATCGGAGGGATGCTGGTGTCTTCAAATCATGTTGATATTTGATGAATTCGCATCTTTTTTTTTTACTTGAGTAGATTATGACTATGATTAGGATTAGAATTAGGGATTTATTTAGGTTTGGTTGGAATAGGTAATAGAGTTAGATTAGGCCGAGGGGTTTTCAATTTAAATTAAAATTAGAGTTTATGGTAGAATTAAGATTAGGATTAGGGTTTAGGGTGTTTAGGAAATTTTTAGTGTCTTTGCTTTTTGCATACATCAAAAACATGAGCTTAAATTTTTTTGTATATTTTTTGTATTACTATCGCATGACAAGCTATATTACTAATAAAATAATATGTTAAATCATGAATATTTAAGTACAAATAATTAAATATTTTAATTATATAATAACACAACTAACTATGCCTGATATCCAAAAAAATAGTGTTAAAGTAATTTAATTGTAGTTAATTTGGTGGGTTATTCGGTAGTGGTTGAATTTGACAATTTTCATCATCGAATTTTTTGTTGTCAAATATTTGTTTGGCTGTAAAATTGTGAGGTAGATTAATTTGACAATTTTCATCATCTTATCATATAAAATAGTTTTTTTAAGAGGAAATTACAACCATTTATCATAAAAAAAATAAAAAAAATTACAAAACTACATGTTGACTTTTCTCATTTACAAAAATATTAATAATATTTATAAAAGTATAAAAAAATAAACAATAATATCAAACATATGGTGTATACTGTGAACTAACATTATATCAACATATATCAACATTATACCAAAATTATACCAACAGTATACCAAAAGTGTACACATCAAAATATACTGAAATTTTATTATTACATCAACTTACACCACATCGCATACTTTAACCTAACAATATACTAAATTTATACCAACGATATACAAATTCTCTAGTTCATTACCAACTATAGTGAAAAGTACATATAAAAAATATACATGTTATCAACTAGAAAATATATATAAAAATTTATAATCGATATACCGAAAATATACTGAAATTATACTAATAATAAATCAAATATTATTTTTAAATTATCTGATTTATAGTTTTAGTATTCCAAAATTATACCATAATTATACTGACATTATACAAATCGTACATTTGTAATTAATTTTCATTTTTTGGTACTTTTGTAATTAATTTTAAATCAGTCGTATTTTTGTAAATAAAAAAAAGTTTACAGGTACTTTTGTAAATATTTTTAAAATTTTAGGTATTTTTGTCATCGTCCCTAAAAAAAATGGTGAAGATGTGCGAGCATGTCGAAGAACGATAACCGGGTGGAGAGTTTACACTCCCGAGTCAAGAAAGCATATTGAAAATGCTTGAGCTCAATTTTATTTTAAAAAACGTTTAAATCTAATTTTTTAAGGTCATGATTTTATATGTAATTAACCCATCTTATAATTTTTTCATTTATAACATAATTTAGGAAAAAGTTCAATTGTACCCTATAATTTTTATGTCTCATCCGTACCCCAAAAATTAAAAAAATTGACAATTCAATTAATCTAAGGATGATGATGAATATATTAGTAACAACTAAATAGAAAGACTATATTATACTATTTTTTTATTTGAAAAAATATAAATAAATCCTTTAACTTTAAAAATGTAAGTCCTAACAATTAATTAATTTTTAAAATTATATTAAAAAACTAATAAACCTTTAAAAAATGGAAGAATGAAACATTATTAATTATTAATAAATAATATAAATTTTTATTATTTGTTGAATTTTTTGAGAAAGAATGTAAAACCGAAAATAGGATATAATTGAATTTTTTTTAGGTTATGGTATAAATGAAAAAAAGTATATAAGGTGAGTGGTTTTTAAGTAATTAGGCCATTTTTTAAATATATTATTATTTATTTTTAGATTTTATATGCAGAAAAATCGAAATGTAATATCAAAATAATAGCAAATGATAAAAATATCAAAAAAAAAAATTAATTGTAATAATGTTTATTTCAATAGTTGCTAAGTTCGTATGAGTTTCTTGTATGTGGAGTTTTTTTGGCAAAAAAAAAATATCAAGCTCACAGCATTGCTTGAATAATCTTAGAAAGTAATTTGAGGTCAATTCAGAAAATATATCATTTGATCTAATTATTTAAAAAAACCTTATTATACAAATTAGGCCTAATTATTTTAAAAAAAACCTACCTTATAATATTTTTTCGTTTATACCTCGATCTAGGAAAAAATTCATTTGCACCTTTTTTTGATTTTTCGTTTTCAACTGTACCCCAAAATTTAATTTATATTAAAAACAATAAAATAGAAGGGTTATATTATACTTTTTTCGATTTAGACAAATACAACTATTCAAATAAATCCTAAAAATTTAATCGTTTTAAATTTTTTTATTTAAAAAACTTTCGACTTACAAATCCGCTACCAAAACCCGATAATTTTTTTATAAAAGATAAATATATTTTTTAAATTTTTTTCATGAGGAGCTAATATGGAGGAGGAGCAGCGGGCTCTTCCTTCGAAAAGTCGGAAATTATTTTATTAAATAAAAATTATATATTTTTACGTTTGTGTATTTGAAAGATTATAAAATTAATTTTGTAAAAAAAAAGGTATTTTTGTACTATTAATAATATTAAAGTCTAATTAGAATATAGGTCAAAAAATGAAAAACTATTTTAAATTTTTTTCTAAATGAAAAAAATTCAATTTGATGCTTTGGGGTACAGTTGAAAATGAAAAATCAAGAAAAAAAAGGTACAAATGAATTTTTTTCTAATATAAATAAAAAAATATTATAAGATGGGATCTTTAAGTAATTAAACCTACAAGTTACAACCAACCATGTGATAAATAAAGTTCATAGAGCTTATTTTATTAAAAAAGAATTGTCAACCAATACCGCGTAAATTTAGCACATCATCTTTGATGAAATATCATAATTATTTAGAATATAATATTATAAAAAATACAAAGATTATAATATATTTCTATTAATTTATTATTTTTTAATCATAAACTGAAATTAGATGAAATTGGAAAACGTGTATCTCAGCAGTAGCTTGACCTCGATACCTTATCTCGATCAATTCCGGGTAACAGATTTTGGGGGTTACATAACTTTTGCCCAAATTGCAATTTGGTTTAATTCATTACAAACTGTATAATAAAAAACCAACTTCCGGCGGTTTCTAAATGGATTCCGGCCAATTTTTTCCAATGTAGTCAGAGTCTGAGTCACCCTCCCTCTTTTGCAAGTCATTTAAAAATCACCAAAGTCTGCTTTTTTATTGGCCGGAAATTCATTCAGAAATTACCCGGAATTTATTTGAATACCGTCGGAAGTCGGCTTTTTATTGTACAGTAACTATTTTGTAACGAATTAAAGCTGAGTTAACAAATTGCAATTTTGGAAAAGTTCAGTAACCTCCAGATACTCATTAAGAGGTATGTCATTCAGGAGACTCGTTAACTTTGGAGTACAATTAAAATCCCCACAAAGCAAAACCCATACGGAGAGAGGCCCCTCTACTTTATCAGTTTTGTTCGAGAGGCTCCTACTTTAAAGTTGTTCACGTTCGGATCCCTGTAACATAATCGAATTTTGAGGCCCTTAATTGGACGGAAAAAATCGCGTGATGTCCAAACACAGTTAACGAGAGTAGAAGCAAAAATAAAAGCAACGTGGCAAAAATTTGTCCACTCATGCTCTACTTGGCATACGTAAATACCATCCTACACAAACCAAACACTCCCTTTCTCTTTTTCCTTTTATTTTATGTTTGGTTCCTAAGAAAATCTTTCAAAAATCTTTTACATGTTTTTAATCTTATTTTTCCTATCCTATTTCAGGTCATGGTTTGTTACATTTTGAATGTTTATACTCTGCAGCTACGACTTGACCGCAGCTTCCACCCTCTCTTCGTCATCTCCGACTCTTCCTCTTCTCAACCGCCGGTGAGAGTCAGAAACCTGTTAATGGCTTAAGTGAGACTCTTGAGCTTGAATCGTTGTTTAGCCTTTGTTGTTGAGTATAAATTACCGGTGGAGATGATGACACTTCTTTTCTCTCTTGTAATGGGTTTTGATTATTTTTTGTTTTTTTTATGGGTATGGGTTTTGTTTATTATTTTTCCTCTGCTATTCATGTTTTCCTCATATGAATTGTTAACTCTTGTCGACAATGGTGGTCGGCCTGCGGGAGTTAATCTTCCCTTGGCCCTGTTTGCGCTCTTGGAGGTGTCTGCGTTGCTGGCGGTAGCAGGTGGCGGAAGGGGTGCGTCGTTTTACGTTTTTATCACCGGTTTGATGAAGAGACAGTATTCTGTGGCGGTGGAGGTGCAGAGTGTGAATGAATTCTCTTATTTTTACCTGTCTTTTTGAAAAAATTACGGAATTATGACGGAGGAGGAGGTGGAGGAGGGGAGATGGTGGCGGTACGGTGAAGGAATGTGGCTGAGAATGGGAGAATTGGTTTCTGGTGTAAAAAAATTGTTCAGTTGCTTTTAGAAAAGTCAAAGAATGTAAAGGAAAAATAAAATAGAAAAAGGTTTGTGTAGAAAAGAAAAATATCCAGCGTGGATATTTTATAATTAGGTGTAAATTTGAATAATAGGTTAACGGCAATGAACAGTTAGTTAACTGCAAGTGACAGTCACGCGTTTTTTTCCGTCCAATTAGGGGCCTTAAAATTCAATCTTGGCAAGTACAGGGATTCGAACGTGAATAACTTTGAGATATGGGCCTCTCGAACAAAACTGATAAAGTAGAAGGGCCTCTGTATGGGTTTTGCCCCACAAAGAACAACAGGTGCCTTTCATCTTTTTGAAACCACATATAGGCCTTATCCAGAAGCGTCATGCAATCATCTGCAGATACCTAAATGGAAAAATTACAGAAATATGCCAAAAGCGCTGATTTATTTCAAAAATGCTAATAAGTTCCCTAATTGTTTTCATTGACTGCTAATTTGTCATTTACAATAAATACTTAAAAAGGATAACTTATTACAATTAATACCTACTTAATCCTAGCCCTTCCATCTAATTAGTTACGCCTCCATCCCTTTTCACATTTCCTTTGCCACCATCGCTGCTGTGACGATCACCATTCAAGCCCGACAATCGGCGTCTCTCCGATCATCCCCACTAGCCCTGCTCCAAAACACCATTATTAATGCAGCTAAACGTCCGATTAAAAAAGTTTCGCTCAACACCGCATCGTCAACAACAACGACGAACTCAACAATTTCAACTTCGACGAGATCTGATGAACATACAATACGACGTTAAAATACAGGTGAAAGTCAAGGTGATAGAGGTGGAGGAGGGCCCTCGAGAAAAGATGATATGCAATTTCAAGCACTTTAATCTCGACTCCCAGCTCATCAAACGACTCCATCGTCAAACGAAAGCTGAAGATCGAGGCTTGGTTCAGCACGAGGAAGACGAGTGCTGCATCAGGATTGCTCTCAGCCACGTGGGGAATCTCATTTTTTATTTCTGTGTGTTTCAAGAAAGAGTAAAAGATGTGCCTTTTTAAATTTATTTTGGTATTTTTCTGAGCGGTTTTGGCTGGGTATGTTGCTTGGAGGACGGTCAGATTATAGTCGGAGATTGAAAGTGCAATTTCCGATGATTCAACGCCGGAGAAGAAGCCATTGCAAGATAATAACACTAATCAAGAATTCAATGTAAAGAGGGTATGTTTATTTTTTTTCTTAATTAAAATCTTGAATTTCAAATTTGGCTCTTTATTTCTTTCTTGAGTTTCTGTTTTATATTTGATTTTTAATTCTTAATTTTATTTAATGCAGATGGTTCAAAATGGATTTTGGATATTTGTTGACATGGCTAGTAGAAAATACTTAGTGGAGAAATCTAAAGGAGATGAAGAAAGATGAGAAAGTGAAGAGCAGCTAGGATTTGATTATGGTTTTTTGTCATTTTCCTTCTATTTTGTTTCTCTTTTTTCTTTTTGTGGTAAAAGATAGAGATTAGAATTTCAGAGTAGGTACTTGTAATTTTCAGTATGTAGACAATCAGTTGATAATCTTTTCTGGATTGGAGCTTGAAAATGTTTGTGCATACGTTGATAATCCCCCCTTTGCAAATTATAAGAAATTGAATTAAAAGTGAATTTACACACCATGACTTATATTTTGTTCTTGTAAAAGTTTGAGTTTGATGATTCTGATGGAGTTGTTGATTATGACGGTGTTCTGTAATATTTAATAATATTAGTGTTGGTAATTATTAATTAGAAAGATTAGTTATGTAATATTAGATAAAATTAGCGTTAGTAATTTTTGTTTACATTTTTGTTAATGAAAAAGTAATTTCAGTTTAAATTTTAATATGAGTTTGAGATTTGATAAATATGAGAACTGGGTATAATTTTTAAAATGCAATAATTTCATTTTTTAAGTTTATGCAGCAATACTTGGCGTCGAGGTGGAAAAGTTGGATACAAAATTGAAATTCGGTTCGGTGCCACATATTTCATACATTTATGATACATATCAGATATATCACAAATACATTTATGACGACATTATATTGTTATTGGTTCATCTTTCTTATTTATAGATCATGTATATACATATTAGATACATCACCTGATACGTCATATAGATATACCACCAGTACATTGTAAATACATTACTGATATATCGTAAATACATCAATAATACTTTAATATACATTGTTGATACATCGATCGATTTTTATACTAGTGACCCATACAAGTATTAAAATTATATTTAATATGTATTATGTAAAATATTTACATTTTTTTATATAAACTCAAAGATTAACTTCAATTTATGATAAATTTTATGACAACATTATATTGCTATGGGTTCATCTTTTTTTTTTTTATATATATCATGTATATAAATATTGGATACATCAATGATACATTATAGATACATCACCTAATACGTCATTGATGTACCACTACATCGTGGATACATCAATCGATTTTTAAACTAGCGAAATAGCCCATACAAGTGATAATTATATGCTAACGCTAGTTCATCTTTGATCACAAGTCAATTTAATTATTACGCTCGAGAGAGTGTTAGAAAATGAGACCATGAGTAAAGCATTCCTTCTTATGATGCATTGCAGACTAAATTTTTTTAAAATTGTAAATTTTTTTTATAACATAAGCGTTAAGTTATGATACATTATAGATACATGTTTGATGTAAAATTTATACATTGTAATTTTTTTATTAAAATAGATGTATTATTAAAATTATATTTAATATGTATTATTTATGTATCGTAGATGTATTATTAAAATTATATTTAATATATATTATTTGTGTATTTTGATATGCAGTATGTATAAATAGTATATCAAAAACGTATTGTTTGTATATTTTGTACGCATTACATGACATCTATTGACATATTTTCTGATTTTTTGCTCTATTTTTTATATAATAGATGGCACAATAGTGTATTTAATATTCTAGATTACAGTAGTAGAGAAAGATATTATTTGTGTATTTAATATTTTTTTTGGTGTATTTTAAGATGTACCATTAAAGTTGTATATGAAGTAAATTGTGTCCGTTTGAATAGTTTTTAAGACGCATAAATAATACTCCATATTAAAATCATAATCTTGAGGCACATAAATAATACATATAAATAATATAGTTTTGAAACACATAAATAATATATACATTTATTATTTTTATCAATGGTGATAGATTTAATGAAGGGGATACATATTGTTATTAGTTCATTTTTTTTATATATCACATGTATATAAGATGTTATATTGCTATTATTTGATGCGTGAATTTTAATTAAAGTATGTGATACATATATCTTTTAATTTAATATATATTATACATACTGCTTAGAGACACTTAAGTAATACATATTAATAATTTATTTATTTATTTATTTTTGTTTTAGAAATAAGAAAAAATAATCATCAAATACGTCCTCGATACATATCTGATACATGTTTGAATAGTTTTGAAAAACTGACGCGTGACTAACGCACGTGTAAGACGCGCGTCAGACGCGCTTCTGACGCGTTTTTACAGCCGTTTCACGCGTTTTGACAGCTGTTTAGCAGGTTTTTTTTGTTTTTTTTGCTATTTGAGTAAGACATGTGTCTCTTATTTAGTGGTTAGATATAAAATGTAAACTTTTTAAGTTTTTAGGTGCTAATGTAATAAATGAGTTTAGTTAACATTTTTATAAACTTTATTAATTTTTTGTATAGTTTTGTAATCTTCTCTACCTAAATAAAGTGAAGTAATAATTTCTTCTCCAAGCAAATTGAAGTGCTAACGAAAGCAAGTTGATTAAAGCTACTTCGACGCAAACTGAACGCTTTCAGAACTAGATTCTTCTTCATCATGTATTAGAATTAGAAGAATAAGAGAGAATTGAAATCTTTATTAATGAATCAAAATCTCAGATTACAAACTATGAGTTAGGCTAATCACTATTTATACTATGCTAATGAACAAAGCAAAGCAACTAAAACAGCCTAACTAACTATGCTGACTCAGCTTATAATCTGTTACAAACAGAACACAGAAAACGTGTGAGTTGAGCTGGCATGAGCTGTCACTAATTCTGATATCATGCGTCCCCAACACAACAGAAAAACACTATGACGTAAAACAGAACGTTACTACCGAGTTACTTAAGGCACTTCTTTTTTATGTAAGGGAATAATAGAAAAGAAGAAGAAACGGATTTTTTATACAATCAATTGCAGAGAAAAATAAAACAAAAAATATTCAATAGATGGTTGACGCAAAACTACTAAAGGAAAGCCTGTATTATTAAAATGATATCAAAACGTATCGCGTACTTCCAGTCCGGCCTAAATGTGCATGAACGCTAGCATATCTTATAGTTCCTCTACCAAAGATAAATTCTGCAATTTAAGATTTAGCATGAAGTGCTAAAAAATCAAAAAGGGACAAAGATCCACACACCTAAAAACATCAGACCTCTGAGCAACATATAAGAACAAAGTTACTACAATTTCAACTATGCTGTTAGCTTAAACCTGAAGCACAAAATGCCAAGATATATAACAATCTATGTTTGACATGATTTTTATTCATGGTTCCACAGGGCCATAAATCATAAAGACAACATACGTATAGGATCAATCAGATATAGAGAATTCTGGCTTCACATCTCCATGCACAAACCTTTGTTGAGCAAAGGCTAGCATGTAAGAAACAGTATCTCATTGCAGTATGAAGGGAATGGAAATCTTAAAGATAAAAACTAAAGCATTAAGACACTAGCTCACCCCCTTCATATGAGAATCCAATTTACTATAAATGAATAAACAGGACAAATCTATAAATGAATAAACAGGACCAATTAAGCATGAAAACAACTATTACCATAAAAATGGTGGTTCTTATAGAGTTAGAAAATCTATTCATGGTAATTATTTTGTACAAGATGTAAAATTCTTGTAAATTTTTTACTGACATGCTGTAAAATTCTTCATTCAAGATGTTATCCAAAAAGTAAAATCAGCACAAGTGAGCTGATTGAGAATGAAACCACCGAGATGTGGTGATCTTTATACACAAGATGGTATCCACACAACACAATTGAGCTGATTGAATTAAACGAAATGAAAATTATATAGAGAAAAAACAACAGTCAAACAAACTGAGAGATTTGATTTGATTTGTGAACAAAAAAACGAACAGACTGCCGACAATTTGTTAAACAATGAAGAGAGATTTGATAATGGCAAATTAAGGATCATATAGATTCGAGAGTTTAAAGAGTGAGAGCAGAGAGAACTTATCTTTTTTAATTTTTTAATCAGCTGAAGCAAAACTGCCAGCATGAACTGAAGAACCAACTGCCATCATTCCAGCACCAATACAAACAACAGGATCCGCTCCAGTGAGACCTGCAGATGGAACGACAAGGGCAGTAGCAGAGTTAAGTCTGCCAAGAACACCAGCTTATGCAGAATTACAAATAACAGCAGCAACAGACCTATTAACGCAAGGAGCAGCGAGTAATTTGCAGAAACTTGCAGCTGTAAAACCCAAACTTCCAGAACTTTGAACCATAACATCAACACTTAAAGGGACAATAATAATTTGCGCAAACAATTGTTGCAAAACCACAAATTCTGCATTTCCATACCCGCCTTTTCCACAGTAAATGACTTAATGTGAAGAACATTAGACTCATCACAATACCAGGACAATGCATACTTTGCGCAGCAGATTTTTGTAGAGTGTTGATCAAAACTTGATGGGTATTTTGAAGATCTACCATAAGTTTTAAAGACGGCTAACCTGACATTTTCACTAATGAAAGAATTCAACAATAACATTTTCCCTTGATTAATATCTTTATAATCTCCAAGCAAATTAAAGTACTAGAAGTGACAAACCAAACTTTTTTTTGATTCTATTTTGCAATTACAATCAACAATATGAAAATTTACTACCATATTCCAAAATAAAAACACAATTATAATTCAATTGCATGGTGACCCTACGCCATATGAGATAGATTCATTATTAATTAAGATAATTCATATTTCGACAAACAACATAAAACATCTTGAACATCTTGGCTGAAAAGTGGATAGAAAGACAAGTGCTCATCCAGATTTTTGTTGTCGAAACGCAGAGTATCGGTAGTCAGGGTAAGAGCTAAGACTGAACAGAAAGATGTAACAGTCATGCTTGTTTGACGAGAAAGGACAAATGAAATTCGAGTTTTTGATGATAGACTCAAATAGACTTCATAGACAATCTATTCCATATTTGAACTACAGCCTCTTCGGGCAAGTATTCAGACATGTCTTCACTATTTACCAAAATTAGGTGAATATTTAACAGTATGTACTTCACACTCAAGAACCAACGGCGGCTTACCAAGGTCATAATTCTATTATGTTTAAATAAGTTTTAGGTATCACAACATCCAAATTTTGCCAACACAAACAAACTCATATTCATTCCAACACAATTAACACACTAGACATCTGTACTATCCTGCAATCATCTGCCGATACCTAAATAAAGTGAAGTAATGCTTTCTTCTCATAAGTCCCTAAAACAAAAGAGACCCAATTAACACTTTTATTTACTCAATATTATTGTTGTACCCTACTAAACTGAATCAATCAGAAAAGTAAAACAAAACCCAATACACAATTCTAAAGTAAAATGTAACACAACACTAACATAAAAACAGAAATGCTGAGCTTGCATTGCAACTACAGTTCATAAATAAATTCATAATTTCAATATCAAAGTAACTCTTTTTTGTTTTTGGCCATAAACAGTGTTAATGCAACTTTAGCTTAAAAGTAATTAAGCTTACTTCACACTGAAGAACCAAAATGATTATGCAGCTTTTAGGTATGACAACATCCAAATTTTGGTAAAACAAACTAACTCATCATACTCATTCAAACATAATTACATCCAAATTGGTTTAAACACATAATATATTCAGAAAATGCCAAACATTAGTCTCATTTCCATCTTAAATGGATTTCAATGAAGAAAAGCAGAAACAACATTAGGAATATAAAGCAACAGGACAACAAGGGAACATTACCAATCACTATTTAAAAATAAAAACACAAAATGAATAATTTCTTAAATCTTTTTGCTCATTTGCATGATTTAGTACCATTTTGATGACTTCGCCCTGCAGCCACATCACTGCACCATCTTCTCCCCCAAAAGTCGCACCTCTGTGACGCCCATAATCTCATTTAGGTAGTTGCTAGGAATGGCTGGTTTGAAACATCATCACCTTTGTCAAGTAATGCTAGGCTCTCCACATACCTATAACAAGCAATTGTGTCATTTCGACTGCTAAGATCCATCAAAGCCCATCTGCGTCGATTATTTATATCAGGCGAAGGTATGTATTGTCCTTCTCCAAACCAAGCCAATACTTCACCATTATCTCTAAACCCAACCCCATCTGCACTTGCTCTCCTCCATTCATTACTTAGTGTTGCTAACTTCATCCATTCACCAGTAATATACTCTTTCAACAACCATATATCGCACCAACTGAAGATCGCGACCCTTGACTCTCCAAATGCTTTGATATACAAACCACATTTGGCATCAGGCGTCGATATCTCTTGAAACATTTCGTCTCTTAAATCAAATACTACCACCACATAAATCATTGGCCAATAGAATCTGCCGTCGACAAAAGCTGATGAATTAGGATGTAATCGTCCTGCATGGTGGTGTGTATGGTATTGTCTACCAAACCTAGTAGTAGTGATTTTCTTCCAAGAATTAGAATTGAGTGAGTAGAGAACCGCATCATCAATAGAACCAACCCCTAACTGACCCAAAAACAATTTGTAATCATTGGTTCTCGAATCAAACCCAAACCCGAACAATTTTTCACACCTCGAACCAAAAAGATGAGCATCAGGTTCAGGTATGACCATGGATTTTCTAATACAAGGATTCCAAATAATGAGCTTGTCTATGCTGTTGTTGCTCCACGGGTATCCCTTTTCAGACATAAAACAGAGGCAGACAAGGCCATTACTGGAGCCGATCATTAGACATGGGCTGTCGGGTTGGTTGCGAATTGGTTGGAGAGGCACGTACTCATTGAAATCTTTGTCGTCAAAACGAATAGAGTATTTGTATTTATACTTACCAGAGTGAAACATAAAGACGTAGGGATCATGTTTGTTTGATGAGAAAGTGGAGATGAAATTAGGGTTTTTGATTATGGAATTCCATAACTTGCACACTGTAATACCCCTAATTTTCAAAATATGGAATTTTTGAAAATGCGGTGAATTGGAAATTAGCGGCGGTAGAGTACCGGCTTAGAAATTAATTTTCGGTGTTTAAATGCATGTGATTGATTTATTTGCGATATGTGATTAATTATTTAAATGTTTACGTGTGCATGGCTACGAAAATTGATTTATTGTGCATGGGTGGCATTTTTGTAATTTTCGGCCATTAATTGATAAAACCGATTTAAATAATTAAAACGTTAAAAAAATTAAGTTATAAATATGTTTGCTCAAAATTTGATCATATAAGAAATTAATTTAGTTCGGAAACGTTTTTCGAGAAAGATTTTACGGAACTTCGAAAACCGTAAAAATAATTTAAATAAGCTAAGATTAGCTTAACTTGGGGAGAAAGCAAGTGTATGTGAGGTAACACATGTTGGACACTTGTCAACATGCATGTAGCCTAAGAGTTGAGCTAATGATTGAAATTAAAAAAGGCAAATTAGACCCCACAACTTTTCAATCTAAAATGCTATAAGTGGAAATCTTTTCTTCCCCATTTTCTTAGGAGTAAAAAGTAGAATTGTAGAGAAACCCAAAAGTCACTCATATTTTTTTTGTCTTGGCCGAACCACACCCTAGGAAAATAATAGACTCCATTAATTCTTAACTCAAGCTTTTGAAAAGGTAAGATTAAAAGCTTTTAAATGGGTGTTATGTGATTATGTTTGTGGGTTCTCATTCTTCTCCTTCTTCTACGGTTTCATGCTTAAATGGGAGGTTTTAATCAAAGTTTTTTTTTATGATCTTTCTTTTAAAATATGGGTTATTAAGAGGAGCAAATAATTGGGTGTTATTTGTTTTTGAAAAATTTCGGTTTTGATAAAATTTTAGTTCAAGGGTTTAAAACCTACATGCAATCATGGATTGTGGCTTTAATGAGTAAGATAAAACATGGGTAAGAGTTGGTTTTAAAAGATTCAAAGTTTTTAAAGTAGTTAAGTGTTAAATTTTAACTTGAACAAGTGCTTTAACTAAGCTTAAAAATGCTGGAAATTTATATTTTAGTGTTAAAGCTTGATTCTTGAGGAAACTTAAAGGTTTTTAAAAGAAAAATTTAAAGGGTTAATTTGTGGTGTTAAAAGGCCGAATATTTTCATGATTAATCATGAAGTAGGGTTTTAAAATTTCATGTTTAAAATGATTTAAAATTTCTTAAGAAATTTGGTGGTTTCAAAGATCAAAGTGTGAAAATTTAATAATTTTTCTTTAAAACCGAAAATAATAAGATTAAAAAGGAATATTTATGAGATAAATTGTTTTGAGTTTAAAAGTTGTTAAAATGGGTGATCATGTGTGAAATGTGTCTAAGATTTTGAAATAAAAATTTGTGGGTAATTAATTTGTGATTTGCCGAATAGTGTTATGATTCTCTATTCCTTGATAATTTGTTGTGTTTATTATAATGTTTGCATGATTGTTTAGATTGTTTAAAAGATCAATTTAAATGTGATACATGATATAATTTTTGATAAAATGTTAGTAGAATTTATAATGTGGCCGAATATAATTCTATGATGGCATGAAAACATTATGAAAATTATTTAGTGGGTATGCCGAAATGTTTATATGTGTGATTTTATGATTATTGTAAAATGATTTGTGGGAATTTTCATGTTATATGTTGATAGTAGGAATTTATAAATTTTGTTGTAAAATTCTTGGTTGGCCGAATATGTCTTTGAAATTGCATGCTTAATTTTGTGGAAATTTGATTATGGGTATTTGTTGAAATTGTATGTATTGGATTTACATGTTAATTTTGAATAATAAATAGTTGTTAGCCGAATAAATGAAAATGCAAATAAATGATTTGTATTGTTTAAATGGCATGTTATTTGGTGATTAGATGAGATTGAAATTATGTTACATGTTATGGGGGTTAAATATTTGAAGTGATAAATTTTGGCTAAAAGCCGAATAAATCTATGATTTAAAAGAAATTTTACTTTTAAAATTTATTGATTAATTGTTGAGTTAATAAGCATGCCATGAAAATGTTTAATTGTTAAAAATTGTGTTATATGGTAAATTTGATATGTTGGCCGAATAGATGGCTATATGGTGTGTGATTGTTTAATTGTTTATGATGTGGTTAGTGTAGTATATTTAATCAAGTGTGATTAAATATTTTAGTAGAGTTAAAATTCATTCAATTTGAAATTGATTGGCTAATTTTGGTATAGGTGGTTTAGAGAGTGGGGTGGTGGTCGGTGAACCACTACCGGCCGGTAAACGGAGCACGGTGTCTCTGTTTAACCGAGCCAAGATTTGGTCGGGTTGAAACCGAACCAAAATGGACCAAGGCCAAGAGGGGGCCGAAACCGTAATTAGATCCCGGACTAGAACTTTGGACTTTTATTTAGACTTGACTAAATAATTTGGACCCAAAGTTAAAAAGTTAAAAAGGTAAGTAATTAATTAAAATTTGGTAAAAGGACAAAAAGGCAAGATTTGAAAGTATAAGGACTAATATGTCCTAAATGGATTTTTGGTGGATTTAAAAGGTAAGTGAAACCTTGAATTTATTTAATTAAAAGTTTTTAAGATTCTAAACTTTTAATTTGGGCTTGGACCCGAAAGATTCATATTTTTTAAATAAGTTGGAATTAATTAGTTAGATATAAACTAATTAATGTTTTATTTAATTAAAAATGGAAAATTTTAATTAAAGGATGTATATATGTATATTGTATTTTTATAAAAGAGGATTTTGGAATAAGGGTATTTTGGAATACGGAAAATTTATAAGAACCGAATAATATTTTTAAAATATGAGAATTTTTCCGAAAGGGTAAAATGGTAAAATTTACCTAAGATTTAGATGGACCAAATTATGAATTTAATTGGATTCCTAAGATTGAACCCGATACGTAGTTTGTGTACGGGCCACGATGTCGATCGTGATGGTTAGTGAGAAACGTTTTGATTATCAAACGTTTAGAGAATTGTCGAAAGGTCGATCTCGGAATGCGAGGCATTCACGGGGCAATAATTGAATAATTGCCGAGGAGCTAAATGGGGATTAGCGTGCGTAAATAATTGTGGAACGACAGTCTGTGAGTTTGCATTATTACATGCATACATTAAAGTAATAAAATTACTATTATTACTTTAATGTGGAAAATTAATATCATAAAGCATTTTAAATATATCGTATATTTATTTTGAGTAAATAAAATTATTATGGAATGAGTCTATGAAACGTGCCATCCTATTTGGGCTATAATAGGACTATGTGATCACTAGTTATTGCATGCATATTTATTTTTACGTAAAGAGGAATGTACTGTGTGAATCTAGACGACGGTCTAGAAGTCTGAGACGACGGTCCAGACATTGCGGGAGAGCTTCTAAGACGACGGTCTAGAACCCCGAACAAGTTAACGGTGACAGAACGATAGAGTTCGGCCGATTGATTTAAGAACTAACGGCGTCATGGAACACTTAATGTTATCGGTCGTTGAGTTCATGAGAAAAGTTGGGAACAGTCTAAAGAAAGGTTTAGAACTGTAAAGGATAGTGGAAAATAAACTAGAGTCGAGTGAATCTACGGGTTCAGCCGACTAGTTTATTAATCTAAGTCTGAAAGGAGACTTAGAGGAATATGGATTAGAAATTGCATTTCATTTTCAAAAGCTTTTACGTTTCTGTGATTGGACCGGTAGTAATTATTTAAATATATCTATTTTATAACGAGTTAAGTATTTAATGTGTGTTTGTAAGATGTCAACTCACCAGTATATCTGACCCCGTTGTTGTACCAATTTTTCAGGTACGTAGACTGTCATTTTGGTGAGGCTTCATATTCTTGTTTCGTGAAGTCTCTATTTTGGGCGATGTGGTATTTTGTAAATACTTTCCTATCTTAGCGCTGCAGTAGTAATGTCTAGATAGACGGAACTCGTTAGCATGCTTTAGTTTGCGATGAATTGCCACGATAATACTCTGTTTAATTATCATCGCTTTGTTATTATTATATTTATATATGCATGCTTATTATGGTTATTTTGTGATGCCTCTCGGGTATTTGAGATACCGAGATAAATGTGGAAAACAGTAAATGAAACTGTTGGCATCGAAACAAAATGTATATGTGGGCCCGACGTGGCATAAATGAGATTTGCATGTCTTACCCTAAAAACGTTTTGAAAAAGGGTTATAAAAGTTGACATGTTGTGAAAAAGGAAAAGAGGTCCCATGAAATGGGTGACCTAGTATTTACGTTTCGGAATTTTAAAATGTATGATTTTATTCCGCGAAAAATTTATAGTGAATTTCGAAACAAATTTATATGAGAAAACTTTTTTAAAGAAAAGTTAAATTGTTTTAATGGGAAAAATGGATTTTATTTTAAGGCTTGCTACGGGTTTCGGAGCAACCACTCCCATTCCCTAGCGCCGGTCTCGATCCGAGAATCGGGTCGTGACAAAGGTGGTATCAGAGCAATGGTTGATTAATTGGGCCATTGCGTGAAAAAGTGATTTTATTTTCGAAAAGAGAATCGAAAATTTTGAGAAATGAAAAATTGTGATTTTATTTCGATGTGCGAATCGAAATTTTTGATGATGTGGCGTTATGTGAAAAGTTGAGTTGTTTATTGAGTTCCTAGGAAGGAATGAGTATCCCTAGGAAATCTACTGCAGCAAAATAGGAAATCGATGTCATGTCTTGACTAAGTTATCGTTTTTCAAAATTCTATTCCGTAGAGTTCCCTAGGAATTGAATTTGTGATGATGTGATTAAACGATAATGTGATTGATTGCAATTATGTGATTTAATGCTTGAGAATGTGATTTGGTGATTAATTGCAATTGTTTGATGTGATAATTGGGAATGTGATTTTGTGAATATTTGCAATTACGTGATTGATAATTGAGATTTGATTGGGTTATTGAAACCGAAAATTTATGGTGTAATTGCTATGTGAAAAATGTGCAAAGTGAGTATGTGATTTAATTTTTGCATGGTGTGTTGGTTGAACCGAAATGTGTTCGGTGATAATGTGAAAATTGTGATAATTGTGATTGTTGTGTGTTTAATGTGCACGGGATTCACATGGGTTTTATTTTGTGACAGTATGTCTAGATTTTCGGATAACATGTCACAAGGGAATCGGTATGTTGCGGATGCCGGATCGGTCAATGTAAACGTAGAGCAGTTTTTGAGAAGCGTGACCCCGGAAACCGCAAATGCTGAAAATGGTAGTAATGCTATTGGAAATGGCTTTCAATCGGAATCGGTTGGGTTGCAACCACCGAACCCTAGCTTTAGAGCCGATTGGTTCACCAAGGGAGTGGACAAGTTTAAGGAGGCTAAGATGAATGCTATTGAGGCTAAGGAAAGGGTTGCCGAAGCCTTAGATGATGTGGCTAGAACCGAGAGCCGTGAGAGGTATAGGTATGTGTTGTTGGGAGGTTATCTCGATACTTTGACTAGGGGAAGCAAATCGGTTCGAGAGTATATGGAGGAATTTATGAGGTTTAATTCGGCGGTACCGGATTTGATGATGAATACGGAGGATGTTCATTCCCGTTTCATTTACGGTTTAGGTGATGAGTTTTATGGATTGTTGAATGAGAGGGCGAGACCACTTCCGTACTTATACGGACGTGCGTTAGCATTAGAGGAGTATATGTTAGCCCGAGGAACACCACCGCAAGCTTATTTTTATCCCTATACCGAGAATCCTATCTTTGGAGCGATGATACCCGATGATGAGGAGCAAGAGGAGGATCCGGAAGAAGATCCGGAGGAGGATCCCGAGGAGTATGTTCCGTTGGATTAGGAGTGAGATTTAGATCTCGGGAGTAGCGACAGGTATTCTTTAAGATTAAGTTACGTTTTAAGTTTAAAGATTAGATAATTGGCAAATAGAAATAATAGTATGATAAAATGAGTAGAAAACAAAATAAAAATGAAGCATGAATGAAAAAGGTAAAATGGAAGTAGTAAAATATATTTACTCAATGAATTAGTAATTGGAGTAATATAGTGTATAAAAAAAAAATATGGAGTATAATTCGGTTGTAGAGTGGAATGTGAAAATTTGTAGTAAATAAACAAAATAATGGAATAAGATAAAAAGAAAAGGGCAATAGAAATCATAAGGGAAATTTAGGATTGAGAAAATCTTAATTATTCTCGGAGTACAAATCCAAAAGTAACTTACAAAAATTTTTCTATGAAATTTTAAAGTTTGTATTTAAAAACGGTATAGCAAGCTCGGACCCAACATAAAGTATTTGGCATGCATGTAAAATTTTGAAAATGCATAAAGGTAATATTTACATTCATCATGAAAATAAAAATTTAAAAGAGAAATGCAACTCTTTGATAGTGAGAGCCGTCATTATCCCGAGCTACGGTTATATGAGAAGTGATGAACGAAAATTTTATGTTTTCAAGAAAAAGTTGTGTCGGCCAAAATATTATATAAAAAAAAAATATATAAATTTTTGGAGAATTTTAAAGTGAGTAAAAACGGGTAAGTACTCCCGGAAATAATGAAAATTTTGTATAACTAAAATTTTTATTTTGGTTAAGTATGTCAACTTCTAAAATCTTTAGAATAATGAGAATGAGTTATTTCTAAAGAAAAATATATGTATGAGTTGGAATGTCTATAGAAAAATATTTAAAATAAATAAGGAAGTAATAGAAGATAAAAGTGGTATAGACATTATATGGTTATCCTAATTGAATATAGGATAATTGGGTAGTTAAGTGATAACTAGAAACTAGTTAAATTTGACTATAGAAATCCCATGAAAATATTAAGATTTGGGGTAGACGTTATTTTGGTGGTATGCTTAAGTTATGATTAAGTATAGCCTTAGCGAGTGTGTTTTAGTATGTGAGAATTTCCGTAAAAGAAATGTTGTGGTGTGAAAGGTAGAGTTACCTTTGAGTCGGAAAAAGTTCCGAGTTACGGAAATGGAAATGAAAGGTATAAAGTTGAAAAGAAAAAGGATTATGAAAATTCGAGGACGAATTTTTATAAGGGGGAGTGAATGTAATACCCCTAATTTTCAAAATATGGAATTTTTGAAAATGCGGTGAATTGGAAATTAGCGGCGGTAGAGTACCGGCTTAGAAATTAATTTTCGGTGTTTAAATGCATGTGATTGATTTATTTGCGATATGTGATTAATTATTTAAATGTTTACGTGTGCATGGCTACGAAAATTGATTTATTGTGCATGGGTGGCATTTTTGTAATTTTCGGCCATTAATTGATAAAACCGATTTAAATAATTAAAACGTTAAAAAAATTAAGTTATAAATATGTTTGCTCAAAATTTGATCATATAAGAAATTAATTTAGTTCGGAAACGTTTTTCGAGAAAGATTTTACGGAACTTCGAAAACCGTAAAAGTAATTTAAATAAGCTAAGATTAGCTTAACTTGGGGAGAAAGCAAGTGTATGTGAGGTGACACATGTTGGACACTTGTCAACATGCATGTAGCCTAAGAGTTGAGCTAATGATTGAAATTAAAAAAGGCAAATTAGACCCCACAACTTTTCAATCTAAAATGCTATAAGTGGAAATCTTTTCTTCCCCATTTTCTTAGGAGTAAAAAGTAGAATTGTAGAGAAACCCAAAAGTCACTCATATTTTTCTTGTCTTGGCCGAACCACACCCTAGGAAAATAATAGACTCCATTAATTCTTAACTCAAGCTTTTGAAAAGGTAAGATTAAAAGCTTTTAAATGGGTGTTATGTGATTATGTTTGTGGGTTCTCATTCTTCTTCTTCTTCTACGGTTTCATGCTTAAATGGGAGGTTTTAATCAAAGTTTTTTTTTATGATCTTTCTTTTAAAATATGGGTTATTAAGAGGATCAAATAATTGGGTGTTATTTGTTTTTGAAAAATTTCGGTTTTGATAAAATTTTAGTTCAAGGGTTTAAAACCTACATGCAATCATGGATTGTGGCTTTAATGAGTAAGATAAAACATGGGTAAGAGTTGGTTTTAAAAGATTCAAAGTTTTTAAAGTAGTTAAGTGTTAAATTTTAACTTGAACAAGTGCTTTAACTAAGCTTAAAAATGCTGGAAATTTATATTTTAGTGTTAAAGCTTGATTCTTGAGGAAACTTAAAGGTTTTTAAAAGAAAAATTTAAAGGGTTAATTTGTGGTGTTAAAAGGCCGAATATTTTCATGATTAATCATGAAGTAGGGTTTTAAAATTTCATGTTTAAAATGATTTAAAATTTCTTAAGAAATTTGGTGGTTTCAAAGATCAAAGTGTGAAAATTTAATAATTTTTCTTTAAAACCGAAAATAATAAGATTAAAAAGGAATATTTATGAGATAAATTGTTTTGAGTTTAAAAGTTGTTAAAATGGGTGATCATGTGTGAAATGTGTCTAAGATTTTGAAATAAAAATTTGTGGGTAATTAATTTGTGATTTGCCGAATAGTGTTATGATTCTCTATTCCTTGATAATTTGTTGTGTTTATTATAATGTTTGCATGATTGTTTAGATTGTTTAAAAGATCAATTTAAATGTGATACATGATATAATTTTTGATAAAATGTTAGTAGAATTTATAATGTGGCCGAATATAATTCTATGATGGCATGAAAACATTATGAAAATTATTTAGTGGGTATGCCGAAATGTTTATATGTGTGATTTTATGATTATTGTAAAATGATTTGTGGGAATTTTCATGTTATATGTTGATAGTAGGAATTTATAAATTTTGTTGTAAAATTCTTGGTTGGCCGAATATGTCTTTGAAATTGCATGCTTAATTTTGTGGAAATTTGATTATGGGTATTTGTTGAAATTGTATGTATTGGATTTACATGTTAATTTTGAATAATAAATAGTTGTTAGCCGAATAAATGAAAATGCAAATAAATGATTTGTATTGTTTAAATGGCATGTTATTTGGTGATTAGATGAGATTGAAATTATGTTACATGTTATGGGGGTTAAATATTTGAAGTGATAAATTTTGGCTAAAAGCCGAATAAATCTATGATTTAAAAGAAATTTTACTTTTAAAATTTATTGATTAATTGTTGAGTTAATAAGCATGCCATGAAAATGTTTAATTGTTAAAAATTGTGTTATATGGTAAATTTGATATGTTGGCCGAATAGATGGCTATATGGAGTGTGATTGTTTAATTGTTTATGATGTGGTTAGTGTAGTATATTTAATCAAGTGTGATTAAATATTTTAGTAGAGTTAAAATTCATTCAATTTGAAATTGATTGGCTAATTTTGGTATAGGTGGTTTAGAGAGTGGGGTGGTGGTCGGTGAACCACTACCGGCCGGTAAACGGAGCACGGTGTCTCTGTTTAACCGAGCCAAGATTTGGTCGGGTTGAAACCGAACCAAAATGGACCAAGGCCAAGAGGGGGCCGAAACCGTAATTAGATCCCGGACTAGAACTTTGGACTTTTATTTAGACTTGACTAAATAATTTGGACCCAAAGTTAAAAAGTTAAAAAGGTAAGTAATTAATTAAAATTTGGTAAAAGGACAAAAAGGCAAGATTTGAAAGTATAAGGACTAATATGTCCTAAATGGATTTTTGGTGGATTTAAAAGGTAAGTGAAACCTTGAATTTATTTAATTAAAAGTTTTTAAGATTCTAAACTTTTAATTTGGGCTTGGACCCGAAAGATTCATATTTTTTAAATAAGTTGGAATTAATTAGTTAGATATAAACTAATTAATGTTTTATTTAATTAAAATTGGAAAATTTTAATTAAAGGATGTATATATGTATATTGTATTTTTATAAAAGAGGATTTTGGAATAAGGGTATTTTGGAATACGGAAAATTTATAAGAACCGAATAATATTTTTAAAATATGAGAATTTTTCCGAAAGGGTAAAATGGTAAAATTTACCTAAGATTTAGATGGACCAAATTATGAATTTAATTGGATTCCTAAGATTGAACCCGATACGTAGTTTGTGTACGGGCTACGATGTCGATCGTGATGGTTAGTGAGAAACGTTTTGATTATCAAACGTTTAGAGAATTGTCGAAAGGTCGATCTCGGAATGCGAGGCATTCACGGGGCAATAATTGAATAATTGCCGAGGAGCTAAATGGGGATTAGCGTGCGTAAATAATTGTGGAACGACAGTCTGTGAGTTTGCATTATTACATGCATACATTAAAGTAATAAAATTACTATTATTACTTTAATGTGGAAAATTAATATCATAAAGCATTTTAAATATATCGTATATTTATTTTGAGTAAATAAAATTATTATGGAATGAGTCTATGAAACGTGCCATCCTATTTGGGCTATAATAGGACTATGTGATCACTAGTTATTGCATGCATATTTATTTTTACGTAAAGAGGAATGTACTGTGTGAATCTAGACGACGGTCTAGAAGTCTGAGACGACGGTCCAGACATTGCGGGAGAGCTTCTAAGACGACGGTCTAGAACCCCGAACAAGTTAACGGTGACAGAACGATAGAGTTCGGCCGATTGATTTAAGAACTAACGGCGTCATGGAATACTTAATGTTATCGGTCGTTGAGTTCATGAGAAAAGTTGGGAACAGTCTAAAGAAAGGTTTAGAACTGTAAAGGATAGTGGAAAATAAACTAGAGTCGAGTGAATCTACGGGTTCAGCCGACTAGTTTATTAATCTAAGTCTGAAAGGAGACTTAGAGGAATATGGATTAGAAATTGCATTTCATTTTCAAAAGCTTTTACGTTTCTGTGATTGGACCGGTAGTAATTATTTAAATATATCTATTTTATAACGAGTTAAGTATTTAATGTGTGTTTGTAAGATGTCAACTCACCAGTATATCTGACCCCGTTGTTGTACCAATTTTTCAGGTACGTAGACTGTCATTTTGGTGAGGCTTCATATTCTTGTTTCGTGAAGTCTCTATTTTGGGCGATGTGGTATTTTGTAAATACTTTCCTATCTTAGCGCTGCAGTAGTAATGTCTAGATAGACGGAACTCGTTAGCATGCTTTAGTTTGCGATGAATTGCCACGATAATACTCTGTTTAATTATCATCGCTTTGTTATTATTATATTTATATATGCATGCTTATTATGGTTATTTTGTGATGCCTCTCGGGTATTTGAGATACCGAGATAAATGTGGAAAACAGTAAATGAAACTGTTGGCATCGAAACAAAATGTATATGTGGGCCCGACGTGGCATAAATGAGATTTGCATGTCTTACCCTAAAAACGTTTTGAAAAAGGGTTATAAAAGTTGACATGTTGTGAAAAAGGAAAAGAGGTCCCATGAAATGGGTGACCTAGTATTTACGTTTCGGAATTTTAAAATGTATGATTTTATTCCGCGAAAAATTTATAGTGAATTTCGAAACAAATTTATATGAGAAAACTTTTTTAAAGAAAAGTTAAATTGTTTTAATGGGAAAAATGGATTTTATTTTAAGGCTTGCTACGGGTTTCGGAGCAACCACTCCCATTCCCTAGCGCCGGTCTCGATCCGAGAATCGGGTCGTGACACACACACAGCTGAATTTCAAAACAGATTTGACAGGCAATCGGCTTAATATTTGAACTATAATCTCTTCCGGAAAATACTCACACATCTTCTCTGTTTTTTTGGTTGTTTCAATCTAATTTAGAACATGTTTATACAAAACTACAGCGTCTTTTGTTGGCGAAAACCGCAAGTGTACGGTGTCGCAATTAGTAATACTCGGTAAGACCGAGGTCGAATCCCACAAGGATGAGAGGTTTAAAGTGAACGAAGTCGATATTGAAATTCAATTCGGAAAGCAAACAACGATTGGATAGAGGATTTGGAATTTGAACAATTAAAACATTAACTAAAGTAAACACAATTACTAAACAATTTAACTAGCAAAAAGCAATAAGCAAGCGATTGAATGATTGAGATAAAATATGGATAAACGAGTTTGAGGGTTTATACTACGATTAACCAATTACTATCAAGGGGTCAGACTATGGCTTCTAAACGCGAACCGAGTTTTTTCTAAATCGCAACTCCCGCTCTCTCGAGCCTCAAAGAGTTACAAAACCACAACTAACTAAGGTTAACCTACTCTCGTAGCACTAAACACAATTAGAGGCAATTAGCAATTAAACACAACTCATAGGCCACCTAATTGCTAACCCACTCTCATGGTGTTACTAATTAAGCATCTAATTAATTAATTCCAATTAATAAACCCTCTCTCAAGGTGAAAATTAATCTAGCAACAAATACTAGGTGATCAATCTAGAATAGGCATTAAGCAATTAATTAGAACACACAAGCCAAACCCTAACCCAATCTAGCAATTATTTCAACCATCATATCAACCCCCAAACAAGGGGGTTTAGCCAATCATACTAAACATCACATTAACTACTAAATAAAGAGAAATAGATAAGAAATACTTACTTAGAAGAATAAGATTGAATTTAAGCACTTGCATTCAAAGATAAATCTTGTTCTTACAAAGCAATAAAAGCTTCCAAGCACCAATAATGGTAGAACTATGGAGGCACAAAACCCTAAACTATTCTACTCCTAAAAGATGACTAAAAGTGTGTAGAGAATAAGTGTTGTTGCATCATACCCTAATTTGAAACATAAAGTAGTACTTATAGTGTTCTCAAAAAGGGAAATAAAAACATCCTACAAAAGAGTGTTGGGCCAAAAGAGAAAGTGTGCATAAGCCTTGTCCTTTTCTTCAGATTTTCGATTCTAACTTTAAGCCTTTGCACGAATCGTGCAAACCAACTTAACATGGGTGCACGGATCGTGCAATATCTCTGGGAACAATCTGCTTCTGCTCTACTTATGCACGATTCGTGCAAGGTGTTGCACGATTCGTGCAACCCTCAAACTCCACAACCTTGAACTTCAAAACTTCATAACTCAGTGTAGAAATGTCCAAATGAGTTGGTTCTTGAACCATTGGAAAGCTTAGGATGTTTACTTTAACTCTTGTGAAGAACACAAACTCATTAGAGACCTCTAACCTATCCAAATTGGTCAAATAGTGCAGAGGGGTCAGCTTTTCAGAATTGCAAATGAGTTTTCGCCTCTCTTTCGTCGACTTTTCCATCTTTTGCACCAAAATGCTTCCGCAATGCTCCCAAGTATCTGAAATACTAAAACATGCAATAAGGCATTCGGAATACCATAAAAACATGACAAAACATAATAAAAGCATGCGGAAACGACACTCTAAATAGGAGTAAAATACTCCTATCAAACCTCCTCACACTAAATCTTTGCTTGTCCCCAAGCAAGAAATGAACTAAAGTAAAATACGATGTTAACTAATCATGGAGACCTTGAACAAGCATCAACAAACAAACTCCCAATCAACAATGACTCAAATGCAATCGTCTAATATCAACAACCGCAAATGATGCAAACAAATGATGAATGCAATTACAATGACATACTTCAATGGCAATTAGACTACACTTGCATTGGCTAAGGTTCTTGTTGAACAAATCAAGTCACTAAGATCATCTATGGGACATGCATGACTTGGTCAAGTGAGGGCAATCATGGCATAGCAAACATAGGCATCAATAAAAGCATATTAATTCTCACAAGATTCACTATATCACACAAGTGTTTGGGTGCACAAATTTAGGCTCAAGAATACGCTAATTCACCATAGGCTTGCTCTTAGTCCGATTCTCCACTACTTAGTTCGGTAATCAATCACTATCATATGGGCTTTTATTCGGGTTGTAACTTGTCTAGGGGTTAAGGGGTAGGTAAAGAGGGATAATTTGGCTACAAAAATTGACTTGACAACTAGATCATTGGTCACATTATTTGTCTAACTTGGGATTTTCTTGCACAATTGAACTTCATCTTCATTTTCATGCCTTTTATTCAACTTTTATTTTTGCTCTTTTTCTTGATCTTTCTTTATTCTTTCTTTCTTTTGCTTTTCTTTCTTTTCTTTAGGCACAAGTTTACTTCTTTTGCTCATGTTTTTCCTATTCTTCAAGCTAGACAAACTTCTTAATAATTATGAGTCATTCAAGTCACATTTTTGGGGTATTTTAAAGGGGTAGATTGTTGAAAGGATAGTGTGTCAAAATGTGTTGGAAATTCAAAGAAATTGGTCTAAGGCTCAAAGGGGTGATCTAGTGGTAAGGGTAGACTTTTTAAGTGGTCTTAAGAAAAATGTTGATCCTAATGCCATACTCATTTAGCAATAGACACTCAACTATATAGTCTTAAATGGACACCGAGCAAGTTCTAGGAATGTAGTTACACAACACACAAGAAATGCATTTATGGCTCAATCATTTTTAGAAAAGAATGTGGTGTTATGCAATTTCTTGGTTCCTATGTTCTCATGCCAATCATGCCACTTTTGTTCACAAATGACACAAAATTTTCAAAAATGGCACATCATGCATCCATATCTCAAAACAACTATTATGCTCACAATTGTTTTCACCAAAGAACATTTTCACCCAATTCCCATCAAACATGTCATATGAATAGCATTTCATTAAGCAAGCATCACTAGAAGTTGTCTAAACTAGAAAACGCATTCATGCCATTATTGACCGGGAGATGTCAAGAGTTGATAAATTTTCAAAATTCGCCAACAATCACAAACATCCATTTCATTCACTAACAAGCTTAGAACAAATATTTAGCGGAGGCGACTCGACAACGAAACCACTAAAACAACAAACAAACAAACTAAAGCATAAAACAAGATAAATTTCAACAAAACGACATACAATTGACTAAACCCTCCTCACACTATTTCAAACTTAGTCCCTAAGTAAGAAATATAAAAACAAAATTGTATGAGTTGAGTTAGAGAAATGCAAATCTTGTTTAGTCGAACGCCGGAGGTTCCGCAGATGGTGTAGGGTGGTGGCCGAAATTTGACTTGAAGAAGAAGAAGTGTAGAGATGGCTTGAATTTGAAGGCTTGAGATGGAGCCACCTCATCTCTCCAAGTGAAATGTGTTTCTTTTTAATGGGCTTAGATCATGCCACCATTACCATCCAAGTGCCTTAATGATGGACCAATAGGAAAATTTCAATTCCCCCTCTTTAAGTTGAATTGCACGGATCGAGACATGCTTGGTCTTTGTGTTGCTCGATCCGTGCACAAAGCTCAAAACCATTCTGCTTCCTATTTTAGTGGTGCACGATCCGTGCAACTGAACTTAAAGGGCTTGCACGGATCGTGCAATACACAGATTGGGGGATTCTGAATTTCTTCTTTTTCGCAACTCTCCTACGCACCACAACCAAAATACACCGGCGTTATCTTGAACAAAAAAAATAGAAATTAAACACATAAAAACATGAAATTAAAAGCTAACAACATAAGACTAAAGCTAAGAAATCAAACCTCTCGGGATTGCCTCCCGAGTGCGCTTTAGTTGGAGTCCAAAGCTAGACTCTTCGCGTAAGATTGTTAAAAATACAACCTAACATGCGGAAGTCGTCTTGGTAGCATCTTCTCCCTCTTTTGCCTTGTTGGCTCCTTCAAATAAAGCTCATATAATATAGAGTATGCTTGTACTCTATAACAAAGAACATGAGGAGTATGAAGCATCTTCATATATTTGATATTATTTCCGTCATACTCGGAATCAAACCCCTCCAAGAATGGATCCTTATAATCAAAGGATTTGTTGAATTCCTCGTAGAGTACCGTAATACCAAATTTCTTCTCACTTTCATCATTTACGCTCTTGGGACAAGTAAGTGGCTTGGAAATTGGAGCTTCAAGTTCAACATCCTCACACTTTTCTCTTTCAATCTCTATGTGAACCTTTGTGGGAGGATGTTCTACTAAAGCACCATCATCTTTCAAATCTATGGCCATAACATGTTGTGTTGGAGTAGCTTCAACTGCAGCTAGGAATCCTTCTTGGTTTGTCTCTTGCAAATCACTAGCAAACCGAGCAACTTGTATCTCTAGGTTATGAAGATGTGTAGATTGAATTTCATGATGTACCTCCATTCTATCTAACAACTCCATGATCTTGTCGATTTTTCTAGATTCATCAAACATTTCATCTTGTTGAAAACCATGTGATTGTTGCGGTTCATTGCTAAAGTTGGAATTGAGGTCCCATTGGTTTTGATGTGGGTGATAGCTTGAATCGAAATTCAAGTTTTCATTGAAGTTCTCCCAATTGTCGCTCCAACCATAGTTCGGAGGATTGTGCCACCCCGGATCATACATGTCGAAATAAGGGTCACTAGCTTGCCATTGATCACCCATATAATTGACATGGTCATTCCAATTTGAATAGAGTGTAGGACACTCGGCTCCGGTATGACTAAAATCCCCACAAATGTCACAATTTGGATTCCATGCCATTATTTTCGCCCAAAAAGATTCACCATAAAACTAATATTTGAAGATAAACCAACATACACACAAATTTCCTGCACAACCACAAACAAGAACACCGAGCGTAAACCACGAAAAAGCAAAAATGAACAGTAAAAATAAAAACAGAAAATAAGGCTAACTCGACCGAATTTCAAAATACTTTCAATCAATTAAACGCAACCTCATCCCCGGCAACGGCGCCAAAAACTTGTTGAGAATAAACCCAACTCGTAGTAAATCCGGAAGTCGGATGTCGATCCCACGAGGACTAAAGGTTTAAAGTGAGCGAAATCGTTTATGAAATTCAATTCGGAAAGCACAAATAAAGATTGGTTTTAGGTAACAATTCTAACAACTAAGAATCAACTAAACGCTAAGATGCAATAACTCAAATAGCACTAATTATCAACGATTTAAAATCAATAAGAGGAAACGTCAAGGGATTGGCAATCACACCTAGGTCATGCATTCATGGTTGGTCAAATCGGAAGTATTTCAAGGGCCGAGTGAAGTCTAATGCGTCATTCCCGCTCTCTCGAGCCTCAAGGAACAACAAAACCGCTACCTAATCACCTAATCAATACCAAGCTCACTCTCGTGTTACAAGGCATAACCAAACAATTAACTAGCGATTAATCAATCAACTCTAGGGCCACCTAAGTTCAAACCCACTCTCGTGGCGCTCTAAAACCTAGGTTTTCAATCCTATTAGTCAATCTAATCAACCACCTCTCGGTGCATCAATCAAACTCTAAACATGATTAGGGTAGCTAATCCTAAACAAGCAATAAGCAATAGGAGTAAAACATGAGTAAACAACATTAAGAACCAACCAATCATACAACCCTAGGCTATCATACCAACCCCCTAACAAGGGGCTTAGCCACTCATGGCTAAGTTCTCAATACAAGCACTAATCAAACAACTAAACATTAAAAAGTAGAGAAAGATTACCTTAAGTAAAATGGAAGAACAATAACTCATAAAAGATAATGAAGATTCCACAATAAATAAGCTTGCATTAATCAATAAAAGACCTTGTTCAATCAAAACATTAAAAGCTTCACTTCACCAACAATGGTGGAAAGGATGGAGCACACCACTCTAAAGAGATTCTAAGCTATTTTTAGGAGGCAACACAAAAGGAATAAAAATAATGAATGTTGCATAACCTAATTAGAATCATAAAGTAGTACTTATAGTAGTCTCAAAAAGGAAATAAAAACATCCTACAAATGAGTGTTGGGCCAAAAGAGGAAATGTGCAAAAGCCTTAGTCCTTTTCTTCAGATTTTCGATTCTAACTTTAAGCCTTTGCACGAATCGTGCAAACCAACTTAACATGGGTGCACGGATCGTGCAATATCTCTGGGAACAATCTGCTTCTGCTCTACTTATGCACGATTCGTGCAAGGTGTTGCACGATTCGTGCAAACTTCAGACTCCACAACCTTGAACTTCAAAACTTCATAACTCGGTGTAGAAATGTCCAAATGAGTTGGTTCTTGAACCATTGGAAAGCTCAGGATGTCTACTTTAACTCTTATGAAGAACACAAACTCATTAGAGACCTCTAACCGATCCAAATTGGTCAAATAGTGCAGAGGGGTCAGCTTTTCCGAATTGCAAATGAGCTTTCGCCTCTCTTTCGTCGACTTTTCCATCTTTTGCACCAAAATGCTTCCGCAATGCTCCCAAGTATCTGAAATACTAAAACATGCAATAAGGCATTCGGAATACCATAAAAACATGACAAAACATAATAAAAGCATGCGGAAACGACACTGTAAATAGGAGTAAAATACTCCTATCATCTTTCCCCTGCTCTACTACCAAACCCTAATTTTCAATAACCTCTATTACGAAATGTTTCCTGTAAATTTTTAAAGAAAACTGTTTGTGCCTTTGAGCGTGTGTGGGCGTGTCTCAAATTAAAATTTGAAAAATAATCAAGCAATTGTAAACAATTTTCAAATGACAAAAAAATCTAAACGGTTCATAAAAAAAATCTCGTGAAGAACATTTGAATACAAAAAAACATCATGTAATTAAAAATCTAAATATCAACACTGTAAATAAAATTACAACTGAAAATAATGTCAGAAATACGAAATTGAAAACAAGATAAATATAAACTGCGTGCAAGTGATTTCTTAAAAATAAAGTGTTTGACATAGATATTCTTTTGAGAGTTTGAGTTTGTTGATTTTGCTGAGTTTTTTTAAGAGGAAATTAGACCCAGCACTGTTACAATCCAACTTAATTTGAGAATTACTGTTTTTAAAGTCTGTGTTGAGTAATACTTTCAAAAATTGTTACCTACGATCTGCTATTAAAAAATTACGTTGACCGTTTGATTTTGCCGCTCCTCGAATCTTCCATTCATTGTCATCAACGCTGCTGCTCCTCTTTATTTCTTCGAAGAAGAAAAAAGAAACAAACGGTTCAAAAACGGCGATTGTTTAATTGGCGAGACATGGAATTTCTTCTTTTGCTGGTGAGATGGCGGCGATGGTTGCTTAGAATCTGTTATTATTAAATTGGATTGGGAGTTTTATGATTTTGTACAAAATGGGTTGGTTCATTTGTTTGCGGTTTGTGGGCGTGTGGATTATGCTCGTAAGGTATTTGATATGTGTTGTAGTGAGCGTGATGTGATTACTTGGACTGCTTTGATTGATGGGTATGTGAAATCTGGTCAAATTTTGATTGCACAAGGATTGTTCGATAAAATGGCTGAGAGAAACTCTGTTTCTTGGAGTGTCATGATTTCTGAAATTTCTGGGTATGTTCAAGTTGGCTTGATTTTTGGGATTTCTGGGTATGTTCCTTGTTGGATTCGACCATATGCTAAGGTTGTTGGATTGTACTGTAAATTGAAAAGAAGAAGCGGTAAATTTGGTGTTTTTTTTTATTAACCAATAAATTAATATGCTTTGCTACATTTTAATTGATTGGTTGAATATAAATGAAAAAATAGCACTTTTTGCATAAAATCTCAATCCATTTACATATAAATATGGACCATCGTTGATGTAATTGTATTGCTTTGGCTAAATAAACAACATTGCTCAGGAATTCACGTTTGTATCAATCGCTTTTGGCTAGAAGTCTAATCCCTTGTTTGTTTGTTTTCTGGTTTGTGTTTTGTGTATTAAAAGCAATTTGCCCAAAAAGAATAAATTTTAATTAAGAAAAAGACAGCACCTAAAGGAACAAATCTTAAAAAAAAAGGTAATCCGTTCAAAAAGAATCAAAATAAACTGAATGACCAAATTTCGAAATTGGGCATAAATACCCTTTAAAATCAGTGTATTTGTGGAGGAGTTTGAAGGAGTCATATCTATTCGAAGAAAATGACAAGAAAATAAACTCTCAAAATGAGAAAGGCTTAATGGCAAAAAAAAATTCAAACCTTTACGACTTATTATAATTATATCCAAACTTTTTAAGTTTTGTAATAATATCTAAATTGCATTATTTTGTTGTAATAATATCCAAATTGCACTTTTTATGTGAATTGTTTTGAGTTTTTTTCCATTTTTTTGGGAGTTTTACTATATTATTATACATCAAAATATAATAATAGCATAATATATTAATTGAAAACAACAAGTTTAGCCATCAATTTGACTATTATTGCTACAAAAAATGCAATTTGGATATTATTGCAACAACAAAAATGCAATTTAGATATTATTCCAAAAATTAAAAGGTTTGAATATAATTGCAACAAATCGTAAATGTTTAGGTTTTTTTTACCATTAGGCCAATGAGAAATAATTATATTAAGAAAAACAAGAAGACTCACCTTGAAGAAATAATTACTCATTTAAAGAGTAAACATGACTAGCGTTCAAAATAAGGGTTTCACCCTAAAAATGTTAGTTTCGCCAAATATAATGAGATTGTCTAAATTAAAAACTAAGATAAAGAAAAATACAAAGAACACTGAAAAAAATCATGAAATCTTGAAACCAAAAAATATGAAAAAAAGGATGAACATCAAGAAAAAAAGAGGAATGATAAATAAACAAGAAATTTAAAATCAAAATATATGAAAATTAAATACTTAAAGATAAAACATAGCAGACCAAATGGAAAACAAGTAGCAATGCAGTAGTAAAGAGAAGAACCCGGAAGTAAAAAGAAAATACTCGACGAGTTCCAAATAAGAAAAGTTTAAAACTTTGAATTAAAAAGAATAAAGGTTTCGCCCAAAATAAAGACTCCATGCACAAAAGAGGGTCCGTCCAATAGTTCCACCCGAAGAAAAATGAAAGTTCGCCCAATAAGGGTTCCACCCAAAGAAAAATGAAGGTTCGTCCAATAAGAGCTTCACCCAAAAATGAAAGTTCTCTAAAAATGAGGGAACATTCAAAGATAAGGGCTCATCCAGTACAAGGGCTTCACCCAAAAATGAAAATTCATCCAGTATGAGAACTTCACGCAACGATGAGGAGTCAAATAAAAACTTTGTATATAAAACAATAAAAAAAAAAGTCTCGCAAAGAGAATGGGATTCGCCAAAGGGACTTTTCAAGAAGAATCTCAACAAAGAGAAAAAAAGAGAATAAACAAACAAAAATTAAAAATTTCAAAATACCGATGGATCGAATCACAAAATTGATTGAAAATAAAAAGACAAATTCGAACAAATTTTAAGAACATGAAAAAACTAAAATATGAATAACGAAATACTTGAAGATAAGCTATCAAAATAAATTAAAGAGATCCACCGAGAATTTAAAGAGCCTCGTCAAAGAAAATGACTCGCTAAGATAAAACTCAAATCAATAAGGAAAATTTAAAAATTAAACAAGGCATTAATACCAAGACATTAGCTTACTTGCAGAGAGGCTAATGATGGAAACCGAAATATTATGAACCGAGTCCCGTGGAATTCGCCCACCATGGAGGACCTTGGGATTCGCCAAAGAATCTGAATATAATTGGGAAATTTAGGTTTTTACTCAAAAAGTGAAAATATCTGCACATTTTACCTCAACACGGAAAAGTTAAAGAAAATACCTTACGCTTTTTTTTCAGATTTATGTTTTTACTCTGTGTTTAAAAATATTTATGATTTTACTCCGTTATCATCTGGTTATCATAAATCCTTCTGTAATTATATTTTTGCGTACGTTATCATCCAATTATCATAACCTTATCATATTTCATTATCATCTAGTTATCTTGCTGCAGTGTTATGATAACAACATGATAATATACTGATACTGACATGATAATTAAATATTGTTTTATCATAACATAATCATAGATATTATCATAACATTATCATCTTGATACCATACGGTATCATATGATAATGTTATGATAACGATATATGATAATATTATGATAACGATATGATAATTAAAGATTATTTTATGTAGAATTATTTTTTCCCGCAATGTTATAATAAGTACATGATAATACAGTGATACTCATATGATAATCAGAGGCTTTTTTTATAAAAAAATATTTTTTCTGCAGTGTTATGATAATGCGATGATAATGCAGTGATACTCATATGATAATTAGATGCTGTTTTGTTTGCATAAAATCGTTTTTTGTGCAGAAAATCGTTTTTTGTGCAGAAAATCGTTTTTTTCATCATAAAATCGTTTTTCATGCAGATATTTAAATTTAAAATTTAAAAAATTAAAGAGTAATTTATTTAGATCTGAAAGTTAACATAAATTGTATTAATCACCACGAATTAAGAAATAAATCGCTAAAATCAAGCATGAAAGAACAGCGGAATGACGACGAAACGATGGCGGAGCGATGAAGAAGAAAAAAAATAAAAATAGAGAAAAAAATGGCGAACAGAGAAGAAAAATGAAAAGAAGAAGAAGAGAGACAGAGATATAGAGAGAGAGAGAGAGAGAGAAAATAAATAAAAAAGTAACAGGTGGTAATATGATTAGAGTAAAAGAAATTTAGTTAGAGTAAAATAATAATAAAAAATAGGTATAATTATAATATAAACATGTCTTAAAGTAAAAAAATAATTCTCTTAAAAGGGCGAGGTATTTTCTCGATATTTTCCTTGTTGAGGTAGGAAATCATAATATTTTAAAGGGTTGATGTCATAAAAATTCACTAACTTTACACGTTTTCTAATTTTAATCACGTTGTTTAAATTTTCTCATTTTCATGCACGAACTACCACTTTTTCTCAAATTCATGCACGGTGTTGAGGTGTCACGATTCTATTGGTGTAATTCGCTGAGGTGGAGATCATTTTACACCAATGAATGAGAGTCACCTCAGCACCGTGCATGAATTAAAGAAAAAGTGGTAGTTCGTGCATGAAAATGAAAAAATTTAAACTGTGTGATTAAAATGAAAAAACATGTAAAGTTTGTGATTTTTTTTGACATTAACCTTATTTTTAAAAAATAGAGTATTTTTTCCTAATTTTCTCAATATAATTCATAGCCAACAATAAAGTAGATTCTAGAAAGGATTGAGATTCCTTCAAATTCAAATCAACTTGAGAGGGTCATGTTTACGATCTACACCGTTCATTGTAAAATGAACGGTGTAGATTAATTTGATTAAAATTCTACCTTTATGATCTATCCCGTATATTTTACAACAAACGGCGTAAATTATAAATATGACCCCCTCAAGTTCATTTTAAACTTGAGAGAATCCCAATTTTTCTAAAAAAACACAGATTTTCTAAAAGATCAGGAATCATATTCCTAATTAAGAAGTATAATCCTATTTAAGAGACTCATTTCTAAATAGGCTTACATGCCAAATTGGTATTCTTTTCCTATTTGGATTCATATACTAAATAGAAATCTATTTTCTATTTATACTGTACAAGATATTCACTCACTACTACCATGTAAAAGAGTTTATGTATGTCTAAATACACGATTATAATTCATATATAATTCTCTTTTCAGTTTAAACTGACTTAAGTATCGGAAAACTAATGAGACATTCACCATCTGATTAGCAATCTATTTTCTTTTGCAAGTTTAACTACCGTCGAGGGATCCATCAATAACTATAAATAATTTATTTAGTTTTTATAATTTTTTAAAAATTTGTGAAAGAAAAATAAATTTATAAAAAAAATATTATTTTTAATAATTTAATTATTTGACCAAATCATTTAATACCTCTAGTTGACAGGGGGGGTGTTACCGGATTAGTGAATTTGGGCAATTGTTGAATTAAATTAATTAGGTCTCATTTGAGGAGGTTTTTGGTAATTATCGCTGTAAAGTGACCCTTACAATTTGATAACTATTTGTTTTGGATCTTTTAATTTCTTTCAAAAACTCAGCTAGACATCAAGTTGTATGATTGCGATAGATTAGCAGCAGTCTTTAACAATTTGATAATTGATTTTACAAAACTTTTATTATATTTTAAAATTACCACATACATATAAATATGAATTGTCATGTTATTATTTTTCTTTTCTTTTTGTTTTGTTTTGCTTCCAAGTCCAACATTTTAACCCTAACGTAAGCCGATGATCATTACTTCATTTGACTCCGTCTGTTAAGGCGGTGCTGCTGCAATCAAAACATATTTTCCATCCAACGGCTTCTGTTGCACCGAAACATAAACTTCTTAATCGAGACCGTTCGTTTTGATCCGCGGCATTGCACGTCCTGCGTATTAGCAGATAGGTCAAACGATAGTGTCACGTACGCGCTTACACCGTGATTTTAACTTACACCATTGTTTTCTCTAACCTCACTCTCAAATACTTTCACGCGCTATCTTACTGGCTGTTTAAGGTGAGTCCTGAACAACTCTTGAGATAGAGCGTGGATTGTTGGTAAGTAATCCTGACACGTGGATAATTACTACTGGTTTGTCTTCTACAATTATGTTACAAGCTGTAAGTTAGTTCCTCTGTGCTTTAGATGTATTGTACCTGTCGTTCATAATTAAATCTCTGTCGTCGGTTTCTATCACGGAATGGCAGTAATATATACATAGATCAAGCAATATGTTATTTACGTTGATGCCCACTTTGCTTAATAATAATTACATTAATACCATTTTCAACAAATTCATTCAAAAACCATGTTATAACTACTTTCTCTGCTTTTGGTGGGGTAGAGACCAATGCAAAAAATCGGGGATCAATTGGGCGAGATGGGAGAAACTTTGCGTGCCGAAAAAATATGGTGGTATGGGCTTCAAAAAAATCCGGGAATTTAATATTGCTATGTTGGCTAGGCAAGCATGGAGGATGGTTAGTGTAGAGGACAACCTTATGGTTAAGGTGTTTAAAGCTAAATATTTTCCTAATTGTTCTTTTCTTGACGCGAAGCTCGGAGCTAATCCTAGTTTTGTGTGGCGGAGCATTTTCGAAGCCCAAAATGTTGTTAGGAAGGGGGCGAGAGTTAAAATAGGGAATGGTAGAAATACCAAGGTTTGGGCGGACCCGTGGCTTAGTGGTGAGGGGTCAGGTTGTGTTAATAGTGCTGTTCCCCCAGGTTTGGAGAATGCTACTGTAAACCAACTCTTTGATGTTGAGAATAGAGCTTGGGATGTTAGTCTTATTCGGGACGTGTTCGATGAGTCTGATATAGGCCGGATTCTCAGTGTTCCGGTTAGTATTAGAGATATTGATGATTCTTGGTACTGGCAGTTAGAAGTGAAAGGAAAATTCTCTGTTAAGAGTTGCTACAAAGCCCTTTGTCAGAACTATTCTCACTTGCAAGATGGGGGGTGGTCCAATATCTGGAAATTAAAAGTGCCGCTTCATGTTAGAAATTTCATGTGGCGTTCTCTATCCGGTTTCCTTCCTACAGCGGATGCCCTAGCAACTAGAAGAGTGTTCATTAATTCTTGTTGTTCAGTTTGTAGTGCAGGTGAGGAGACTCTGATCCATTTATTTTGTTCTTGCCCGGTTGCTATTGATTGCTGGAGCATTGTGGGGGTGAGAAGAGAAGATTCTGAAGTTGAGGATTTCCAAGCTTGGTGCAATGAGTGGTTGGCGTCGTTAAACGAAGAAGACGCAGCTATTTATGCCATGACCTGTTGGTGTTTATGGGTCAACAGGAATAATAAGGTTTGGAAAGGAATTGTGGGGAACGCAGCTTCAATTGTTGGCTCTGCTTCAGAGAGTCTCGCTGCTTGGCAAGCTGCAAGATTTTCCAGTCCGCCGTTGCGGTTGTCGGGTGTAGGGCATGAAGATGGGTTGATCAGATGGAAGGCACCGTCTTCAGGTTATTTGAAGGTTAATGTTGATGCTGGTGTCTTCAAAGATAGGAGCAGTATTGGGCTTGGCATCGTCGTGAGAAACAGTGTTGGTGCACTCATGCAAGCTCGCATGATTTGCATGCATGGGACTGTCTCTGCTCGGTCAGCAGAGATCATGGGCATTCGCGAAGCCCTTAGCTGGCTCAAGGGTACAGAGAATATCATCATCGAGTCGGACGCGAGAGACGTGATTTTGGAGATTCGAAATCCAAATTTGAAAGAACCAGAGATACTTATTGAAGATTGTTTGGATTTAGCGAAGCAATTTAGAAATTTATCTTTTTTATTCGTAAGACGATCTGCGAATCGTGCAGCGCATCTGTTAGCGCAACATGCTCGTTCCATTTCAGGTCATCAGGAATGGTTTTCCCATTTCCCTGAATTTCTTACAGATGTAATTGCTTCGGAGTATTAATAATATTCTACCTTTCAAAAAAAAAAAACTACTTTCTCTGCGTGCCGTTGTGGCATGACTAAGGACAATTATGCATGCAATGAAGTTGGCATAAAAAAAACGACAATTATGCATGCAATGAAGTTGGCATAAAAAATAAAAGAAAATGAAGGAAAACATATTTTTTAAAAATAAAAATAAAAATCTAAAGAATTAAGTAATTATGTAATGTTTTTTAATATTTTTATCGTTCCATTATATTAGAATAAATTATTTACAAAATTTGGATACACATTCAAATTTAATAATAATTATTTAAATAATAATAAAAAAATTATGCGAATGAATTAGTTAAAATTCACGAATAAATAAATGAATGATTAATTTGGGTATAAGGTATAAAAAAACTCTCGAGGTTTCCCCAAAAGTACAGTTCAGCCCTTTTTAATTTTTTGGACACAATTCAGCCCTTGCGATATTTTTATTGAATAAAAAAGCCCTTCCGTCCATATTGTTGTTAACTGATGACGTGACTTTAGAAAAATGGTTCAAAAAGATGCTTAATGTTTAAAATATTTTATATTTATAAACAAATTAACATATCTTCACCCCCTCTTCCTAATTAACTCTAATTAATTAACATTCTTATTAAAATCAATTAAAACATAATTAAATCGATCTAAACCCAATTAAACCAAATAAAATACAATCAAATCTAATTAAATCAAACAAAATCCAATTAATAAAACACAATTAAACTAATCAAAATATGATTAAACCAATCAAACCCAATTAATTAAATCCCTTTAAATTAATAAAAATCCAAATAAATCAAATTTAATTAGAACCTATTCTGAAAACAGTCGACCTTTTTTAAAAACCACTGTCAGCCCCAAAACCAGCACCGGCCCCGAATCATCGCTGGTCCCAAAACCACCGTTGGTCCGAAAACTACGGTCAACACGGGTCTGTTCTCACCTGAGAACAGGCCACGACCTCCGGTGGCCGGAGGTCGTTTTTTTTAAGTTTTTAAATTATAAGAAAAAAATATCATTCAGGTCTTTAATTTAATATGAGTTATTTGAAGGATTAAATTGAAATATATTGTAAATATTAAAGATATTTTTGAATCTTTTCCTTAAAGACATTTGACACCGTTAACTGCCATTTTTAACGGAAGGGTTTATTTATTCAATCAAAAAATTTATTGTGTTCTTTTGTTCAACAAAAAAACCGCAAGGGCTAAATTGTGCCCGAGAAACCAAAACGAGTTGAACTGTAATTTTAGAAAAATCTCAAGTGTTTTTTTGTACTTTTTGCCATTAATCTACTAATTGACAAACTACAAGATAACGTAAAGAAATGTTTTAATATCCTAGACTCATATACTCATATTGGATACACATGCACTCAACAAGTATAAACAATTAAACAATTTAGCTGTAAGATATTTTATCATTAATAAAAAAAACAAATGACTAGCAAACTTTCATGAAAGTTTCACAAAAGTTCAAACCTTTCAGTTTTATCCAATTTTTCCGGAAACGTATGATTTCGTTTCAATTATATCCAAATATACAATTTTATTTATGTGGTGCTGATGTGTGACATGCCACATCAGCGCCACGTAGGCGCTACATAAGCAAAATTACATAGTTGGACATTATTGAAACAAAATCATGAGTTTAAGGACAAATTTGATAAAATTGAATGGTTTGGACTTTTGTAAAATTTTCTTTAAAGGTTTGGCTTTTTTTTGGTTATTTGGCAAAAAAAAAAATTATCATTTATTTAAATATTAAGAAAAAATCGGATTCATATTTAATCCAATAAAAGAAAATTATATAAATTTGATGCATTTGTAGATTTTGATACTTCTTAAAGAATTATATTTATATAATATTTTCAATATATAATTATGTTTTTAGTAATATGTTTTTTTTTTTCAGAAAAAGTAATATGTCAGATGAATATAAATATAAAGATAATTTGTTTTTCAATAATATAAATGATATTTGTTCACATTAATTGACCTATTTTTCATTAGAAAAAATTAAATAAATCCTTTATGTTTAGCATATATTCTAAATAGCTTTTAACGTTATAAATAGTATAGAAAGGTCTTCTTTTCTATAAAATTCAAAAAAAAAATTATATTACTATAGATTAGTTATTGATGGAGTCTGGACTCTTAATCGTTTGATTGAACATGCAAATGAAAGGTATATGGTCAATCGGATGGTGGTTGTTCGATTAACGCTCTGATGCTTCAGTCAGTTTAGGCTTGAGGAGTGTATATTTCTTATTGAATTAGGAATGTAATTCCTGTTTGGCAAGACTTTGAATAGGAAAGTGACTCCTTATTCAACTAAAATCCTATTTAGGAGTGAATTTCTAAATAGGCTAATCTTCTCATATATGAGTTTACTTCCGTTTAAGAGGTAATTCTGAATATCTAGTCTTCTGATCTTATCCCAATTCCGCATGATCAGATCTATGGCGACGCGTTTTGAGCTTGACTTTGAATCTTGTCAAATTCTAAGGGTTTCGACTTTAGCTGGGGATTCAGGCGAATCCTCTCTTGGGTCTTTGGGCATGGCGAAGTCTCTAAGACTCGGGCGCCTTTATTATTGGGCTTTCTCCTTTGGCGAGTTCTTGGATTTACTCGAATGAGTGGACCCCGTACAACTCGGTCATATAATTGTTATGGTGGAATTCGATTTCCATCAGTTATGAATAATATTTTTTAATCAAAAACCGTTAAATATGATTGAAAAAATACTATTTACAAACTACGACGTTGTTTTACAACAAATCTAAAAAATGCTTCGCGGGAATGGGTCCACCGACTTGTCGGATTTGTCAAAGACGAGCTGAGATATGTTCATCTTAGACGAATAAACATCACCGTTTCTATGTTTGTTTCTCAGCTTATAACAAAAAAATTAATGGTGTCCGTACTTTCCAAAAAAATTGATAAACCGAGTAGATCCATGAGCTACTCACAGGAAAAATGTTGAACCAGATAAAGGGACAACAAATAGGAGGCATTTTAAATTATAAATTCTAAACATAAACTAGGACGTTTAAAAGAGTTAATTGTATATGTCTAGTTTGTTGGTAGAGTCTACTCTTTAGATTTAGAATTCTTATTTGAATTGTTTTTAACAATTGAATTCTAACTAGATCTGACGGGCCAGCGAGCTACCGGCCCAGAGGAGTAGCGAATTTGCAAATTGTGTTTTGGGAATTGCGGTTGTGAGTTTACATTTTACTTTTGAATATTGATGCTAAAATGTTTTATAACTCATTTAGATCGCATTGCATTGAGTCGATTTAAAACCAATATAGATCCATTGGAACGAGCTACCTATGGGGCAGTAACAGGGTTGCGTGATCACCAATATTGATACATTAGATTAAGCTTGTGATATCAATATAGAGTTAAGTATGATTATGTTAAGTCATATGGTAATAGTAGCATAGTTCACGACCTAGACTTAACAGGTATTTTTTACGCGTCGGTAACACGGTTCACGGCTCAGATACCCAATACAGAATTGGACGTCGGCAACTCTATTCACAGTCCATAGTATGTATGTTGTTATGGTGTATGTATTGTGATTCATACTATAACTTTTCGATTAGGAAATTTGTGGATTAAGGTTTAATCTAGATCGATTGTCTGACTGCATTATAAAATGTTTTGTATGCGATCTATGTTTTGATAAATGTTCTCAAGTAATTATGCAAATTCACTCAATATTAACCTCATTGATATTTCCATTTCATAAGTAATAATGGTTTTGACGTGACTAGGCTTCTAGTACTTGCTTCAGAAGTTGTGTTTTGATGTATAATTATAAATAACACTTTTGAACTCTAGAGCTGCCTAGTTCAGTACATTCTGTATATTCAGTCTGTTTGACTGTCTGCTTGCAGTAGTTCATTTTAAACGTTTGTACTTTGATTTGAAACTATTGTTGTATGTAAATAGTTTCGTTTGCTGCATGTTTATCTAAAATGCGTTACCAGTCTTTTAAAGTGTTATACTGGTTTGATGTTTTGAGCATTTTAGTATTGCATTGGCAACAAGACAGGTGCGTAATAGGACATTGATGTTTACGCTCTGGTTTCTAAATACAATCATAATTTTGTGACGCGTTTTCTATAAAAGAGTGATTCTTCAAAGAAATTATAAACCTTTATATGTTTTCAAAATGCAAAAAATTTGTATGAAGATTTGTATAGGTTTTAGACTTACTACGGGTTTCGGAGCAACCACTCCCATTCTCTAGCGCCTGTCTCGACTCATGGAATTTGGTTGTGACATTAATATATGTAAAATAAGGTGCTTGCCGAGTTTCCTTTCTTTCTTCTTTCTGTTCCCTAGTTGTTGGACTATATTTTTATCCAGTTATTCATCGGTCGAGTTAGGAAAATTGTCTCTAGATGCTCAACCTGGAACTTGCCTACATTATGAAAATGATCCTTGGTTGTTACTCACCGGCTGATCCCGCTTTTGCAAGTACGTCGACCTCCTCGTTCTCCAACCTACATACTTGTTCCATTTCTCATTTTCCACCATTCTCTTCCAACTTGTTTTAAAAAGTCTTTTTCTTTATCCACATATCTCCTCATCTTAGGATCCCTTGCTTCAAAGATGCACATTATCTAATTTACAACCATTTGAGAGTCACTCTGTATTATTAGAGGTTCAATAATCATGATGCTATTCTCAATCCTATTAACACTTCCTCGTACCCAGCTATATTGTTCAAAGCTCAAAAATCAAACTTAACATAATATTTCAAGACTGTGTTGTGTGGTCTTGATAATATATGCCCATAACTCTTCTAGGTTGGAAGCTAAATTTACTTTGAAAGTCCATTTAAAAAAATTCTCATCTACCTATTGTAGACACCTATTTTTTAGACAGATAAAAAGCGATAAGGAACTGAAGCGTCCAATGATGATTTCCAGAGAAACCCGTCCGGGTGACGAGCTTTCGATTTGCTTGCTGGAATCTAAGCAGGCGTAATCTGTGCACAGTTGCAAACTTGGGGGATTAAAACGTAATTAGGCGTAAATAGCCCATACAAATCCAAAGAAAGTGTAATCTAAGTCTAGAAATTGGACTAATTGCCATTTCTTAGAAGTTTATGGGCCAATTTGCAAGTTTGACAGACTGAAATTGACCTTAACCGAACCTATAGAGCCTGAGAACCTTTTTTTAACACTTTCGGGCACTAAAACGCACTTTTGGCAATCTTTTACTTATCCACTAATCCTTAATACGAATTTAACTAAAACGTTAGAGTTTAAAGCTAATCTTAACACTTAAAAACGTATCACTTCACACACTTTCACCCTAGAATATTCTAGAATGTTCTAGAAGATTCTAGGAAACCCTAGGTCAGCCCTAACCACTATAAATACAGCCTTAAGCAACCTGGCGAAAGGTGGCACACAAACCCTAGAAATATAGACAGAAAAATCGGCCACCACCCTAGATCAAACCCTAGCCAAATTGTACACGAGAAACACACACAAATCACATCAATTCTAGACTAGAAAAACAACTAAGAACGCTTTGATTCTCCAAGAACGCAAGCCCTGCACAGATCCGAAGCTGGATTCCACATCCACTTCGCCAGCAAACGAGCCAAGGACTCAGACCGGTACCTCTGAGGACTCTAATCTTCTTTTCATCACTTTTTTCCATGATTATTTAGAATTTTTAGATTTCATATTTTTAGACTGCATGTTTAGGCTATTTTATAAATTGCTTAAATTATGTTTTTGCCATAATTGTTGGTTTTAACAATATTGTCATGATAGCCATAAAAATTGACTAGGAAGCATGTTATAGATAAATTAATATGTTTTGAATGTTTAAATCCAGAAATTCAGACACTAAAATTGCTTAGAACACATGTTTAGGTTAATTACAAACCTAATTGACATAATACGTTTATTTCAGTAACTACTGCGATTTGATAGTTGTGATGATGCAAATACTCCTTCCATGTCGCATTTAGAATGTTTGATTCTTTTATATGCCTTAATGCTAAAAAAACAGATGCTGGAAATTGCTGTTGTCTGCTGCCTCCGTAGTGCCGCCGCCACCAATCAGACCGGCGGCGCCGCCAGGACAAGGCGGTGGCGCCGTCACTTTATCCTGCAGGCGCCGGGATTCATACCGGCGCCGTGTTCGTCGTTCCTCGGCCTTTCCGAGATTCGCTCCCAGATCTTCCAGACTTCGATCCAAACTTCCAGACGCGTTTTCGGACTCATCCGGACTCCAAATCAAGCCCAATTTGAACCCAGACATAGCTAATCCAATGTAGTTTATTATTCTGTATTGCAGCGGGCCAGACCCGATGTAAAACGGACTCAGAAGTCCCAATATGTAACATAGTGTATAAACCGGGCCCACCAGCCCGAGGCCCGAGGCCCAGTAAACCAGCAACTTCCAAAGCCGATTTCGGGCTAACCCGAACTCGAAATCGACTACGGATCAAACCAGTGGAACCGGATCGACAAAACACACAACTCTCGTGATCTGACCGAGAGCCCATTCTGACCAAACCGATGGTCAAAACCCGCGCGAGTGCCAGACACTCAAAGTCAACGAGGTTTAAAAATATCTTTAACCTTGCATGTTATAATACCCCAAAATATTTTAAGGTAATTAAGTCGTGCCACGTGTCGTGATTTCCGATAAATTAAATTAAGGAGAATTTAATTTAATTATATCGGGAATTTTGAATAAATTTTAGTAAGTTAATTAGCGGTATTTAAGGATTTAACTTTGGAAATTAATATAAAATAAATTATAAATCCCGTGACGGATTTTATTTTGCCAAAATCCGCGAAATAATTTATAGTATTTATGGTAAAAGTTTCAAGTCGATCGGAGACTGTTTAAAATTTGGACGCGGATAGGTTTTGGACTAAATTGAAACTTTTGAAAAGTTTCAAGGACCAAAGTGCAAATTAGCCGTTATATATATATAAGATTTCCTTCATAAGGAAGGATCCAGATTGCCATCAGATTCATCTTTCTCTCTTTTCATTTCATCGCCGTTTTCATTACGGTTCGTGTCGCGGTTTTCGTTTCTCGTCCGTTTCCGACGTTTAATAGCTCAAAACGATCGTATTTCAGTGGCGTATCACGGTAAGCTTGACGTTTTCTCGTTTAAACGGGTATATTTTGAGTTATATCGATTCAAAGTTTTAGGCCACGAAACGATTTTATCGTTTTATCGAGTATAGGATTGATATATAGCGTTTTGAGCTTAGAATACGCGTTTTGGCTGAGTTTGGAGCGTTTTTACGTATATAGCAGGTCGGAAACCCCGAAAATCGATTCAGGGGGATCGTGCACGACAGTACACGATCGTGTACTTGTGGTACACGAACGTGTACCATCAATGGTACACGAACGTGTACCAAGGTACACGAACGTGTACCAACATATGGTACACGACCGTGTACCAAAGTACACGAACGTGTACCATCAAGGTACACGAACGTGTACCTCCCTGCACGAACGTGTATTTCCCGATTCTCGCACCCCGAATCTTCGTACCTTGATCGACTTAGTTGAACTCGCGTGTTGAATCGGAAATCGAATAATAGTTAATCGACTAATGAGAATAGTTAACCTAATGGGGTTAAACGGGAATTTGATTAGAAGTGATTTACGATCTGTGAACGAGTTTGATACCGTTATCGGAGTATACGTGAGAAGCACGACGATTAGTGAAAGTAAAACGTGTCGAGTCTCGAGTCTAGAGTCAATCTTAGAATAGGATTCTGATGTGAGTCAAATGTTTTGAAATTGTTTTAGATCCAGCGAGGCAAGAAGGAGCTGGACCAGGAGCTCGGGAAGCTTGACGTTTCTAAAGCCCCGACGTATTTTTGGATAAGCGTTTTCTGTGAGTTTATACGATTTGCTTTTGAAGTATTTATTCAAGCAACTATTTTATATTGCTTTCTATTTGAATTGCATGATTTATATATTAAATCTTTATATAAATTGCACATATGCTTGATTTGAAACCAGTATTGATCCGATGGAACGTGCTACCTATTGAGCGGCAATAGGACTGTGTGATCACCAGTTTTGATTTGATACAGCTGTGAATACGATTAAGTACATAAATTCCGAAGGTAGATGTATGATTGTGATACGAGAGTGAACTCGGTTACAGTGTAACCTGAGCCCCGTATCTAGTGGGTTAGACCCACCACTGGGATTAAGAGAATTGTCGCGACTGACGTGGTGGAGTGTGAATACTCCCGGGTCGGACTATTGGATAAGTTTTTCCTCTGAGTATATACGGTTAACATATTCGAGGATTAGGGTTTCAATCGGATCCTATACTTGGCTGCATATGATTGATTACGATTTTATGTTTTATTTGAATACTTATTAGTAAATGTATGAACTCACTCAGTATATCCCAATATACTGACCCCTCACAGATTTCCTTTCAGGATAAAGACGCTTTGAGGCAACGGACTTCTATCCTACTTCCAGAAGTCTGTATTTTTGAGTATGTAAAGAAATAGTACTTTACTCTTAGAGCTGCAGTAGATAAGTCTTTTGTCAGTCAGCTTGTATGTAATAGTTTTCTGTAAATACAACTTTAACGTTTTAAAGTTTTAAACGTTTTACGCTTGCTGCGTTATATATATATTGTGACTGCCAGAGGATATGTATGCCTGGCATGTGTGCTTCTGCATGACACGTGTTTATGTATGTCATGCATGACGTTTATGTTTCTCGAAAAATTATATTACGTTTTTAGGCTTGCTACGGGTTTCGGAGCAACCACTCCCATTCCCTAGCGCCGGTCTCAGCCCTGAGATTGGGTCGTGACACATGTATATCCAATTGCCCCTTAGCATGCTAGCATTGTTTACTGCTTTCCAAAAGTATTCCAAATCAAATAAAACCGGTTAAAGGACTAATCACCTAAAATTGGCCCATTAATGCAATTCCAGTCCATCACTTAGACATCGTAGGACTAATATGAAAACGTAGTAACGATTGTATAGGTTTTTCAAGACTCACCTAATAAAATCAATCAATCACACTTATACATCCGGTTTTAGGACTTGTGCATGTAAAATATCCAGACCAGTCAGACTTATGCTATTTGCTAGAAACCTCTAAGGTTTGATGTATGCTTAGGAGTACTTGCTACTTGCCTCAAATGCTAGTCCAGATCAAGTCATATGCGCGTCAAACGTGTTTACAGCTTTCATACTTGTTTATTTACAGCTTTTCATATATTGTGAACTGCATATACTGTTGACATGAGATATTAAACGAACATGTTCAGAAAATAAAGCCGGTAACCGATAAGCCAAGCACAAGAGTATCGGGGAGGTCCACGAACCCTAGTCTTTGCTCCGATGCACGATAGTCTTACCGGAGGCGAGTAAGGCTATCTAGTCGGTTAAATGGCATTTCCTAGTTGAACTAGGTGACGACTCCTTTTTTAAACCATTTCCAGATCGAGAAGTCAGCCATAAGCCTTGGGCGAGCGGGCCCCGAACCCCGCTCCGCTCACACCTATGTTTGTTAATCATGAGATGCAGTCTCTGCAATAAAATCAGCTAGTTTTAATGTTTTAAGTGCATGTTGGGGGTTCATATCTTATGTTGAAAGCTCTGAGCCAACAAACCACGCTATTAGACTTCCGGAAGTCTAAAATCGATATAGTTCTTTTTCGCAATAATTGGTTGGTCCGAACAATGATTATACAAGCTTCAAGAAATCTCCTCAGTTTATCTGATGATATTTTCAGGGCTAACACAAATTTTTCAATCTTTGAGTACCGCAATTTTGGGACTTTCAAGACTTTACAAATTAAATATCTATCTTTGCAATGCGTGCCCTTCTTTGACCAAAATCGCTTAGATTATTTCCTGGGTTAGTACCTAGGGGTGTGCATTCGGTTTGAACCGAACCGAACCGAACCAAACTTTTGGGTTTTTTAAAAACCGAACCAAATTTTAGAGGAAGAAAATAATTCGAACGAACCGAACCGGTTGGTTCGGTCGGTTATTTCGGTTTAGTTCGGTTATTTCGGTTGCATGTAACACAACCAGAATTTTTTTACATTCAAAACCGAACCGAACCGATCAACCGAAATTTATGTCCAATTCCAACTGAACCGAACCGAACCGAATTTATCGGTTCGGTTCGGTTTCGCACACCCTTATCAGTACCATGTATAACTATAAGTGCTTCCCAAATTCTGACCTTCCCAACAGAAGAGGCGGGCTGAGAAATACTTTTAGCTCAGAGTAAGCTGTTTTATATTCTTTAATATTTTGAAAAACGACAAATACTTTTTGCCCGAGTAAGACATAAACTGACCTATAGTTGCAATACTTTTGTTTTACTTGTGAACTTTCTTTAATATTATTTTAAAATTTCTTTAATATTATATAATAATAAAAAATAAAAAATTTAAATTGATTTTTATTTTTAATAGTGCACATTCAGTTCAGATCAAACTGAACCAATTTTTTTTTTTAAGTTTTCAAAATCAAACCAAAATATTAAGTACTTAAATTTTTATGTCTAAAATTGGATATAACCAAAAACTATTTTTTTTGTAATTTCAAATAGAATCGAATCAAATCGAACCAAACTAAAATCTTTCATTTTTCAAAGCTGAACACAAATATTTACGATTTAATTGTTTTTCAAAATAAAGCGCACCCATAAGATCAGTTGGATTTTTGGTTTGATTATTGTCATTTTGGTTTATATTATCACTTTTTTGATAAATGATTTATATTAGCACATAACTAAAAAATTTATCTCAAAATTGACTCAAACTAAAAAATTAATTTTGTTTTATAATATCAAACCGACTAAATTCGGTTTATTTTTTACCCACCCCAACTTATATCTATTTTTACACAAATTCATTAAACTAAACATGTAAAAAATATTAAGCCAAACCCTCAAAAGATATAAAACTTTTGTGATTTTCGTCAATTATGACCAAACCTTTTAAAATTTGCAAATATAACCCATTTTGACAAATTATGTTCTTTTTATAAGTAATTCAAATCAAATTGATTTTCTTACCAACATGACAACCATGTATGTAAGATTTAATCACAATAAAATATTAAATATTTGCGTGTCGTGTTATAATAAAAGATTTAATCACACTATGAAAACCAAACCGATTCAAAAATGACTATAAAAGAAATATAATTTGCCACAACAAGTTATATTTATAAATTTTGAAAAGTTTGCAAAAAATCGTAAAAATTTGGTAATATTTTTTAGAATTTGGCTAAAATATCATTCTCATTTCTTCATTTAAGTCAAAATGTCGACTAATGTAAATTAGTAAATTACGCCTCCATAGACCTCCACTAGAAATTATTGTAAACTGCGAGTCATCGACAAGAACAATTTACTTTGACTGATACTAGTAAAACAAAAACAGTGGCAACAAAACCCAACCGCCAAAACAATTTGATTTCCATTGATCCCTTCCTGTAAGATTCGGACACTGCCCCATGTTCATAGCTGTCCCTCGTAATTTAAGCCGATAAACAAGGGCATCATCGTCAATCAAAATCAACTTCAATTAAACGCTTTTTTAAACAATTAATTAAAAATTTAATAACAACATGTAATTTAATTACTTCTGATTACTAATGCAACACTCAAACAAAATAAAATTTAAAGAAAACCAAAACAAAAACAAAAAAACAACACCAATTTTTTTGCTTTAACAGCAAATAGGTCCACACGTAATACAGAAAAAGGAAATAGGGAGACAGAGAGGCTTATTCTCTTCAAAATTTCAATTTTTTTGGTGCTTTGTTGAAGGGTTTAAGCTTCTCAATTTTGTTCATTTTATTATTTAAAATCTGATTTGTTTCCATTTCTTCTCAAGATTCTTACTGTAAATCAATTTTAAGCTGTACCCACCAAGCAAAGTACAAATCTTTTTGCTGTTATTTTGGGTGTTCCTGAATATTTTGAATGGTTCTTGATTGACATTCAAGGCTGTTGAAGTATTAGATCCAAGAGCCAAAACTCCATTTTTTTGATCCGGTCAAACTTTGGTAAAAAATGGTATGTTTTTAATTTGAGGTTTTTAGCGTTTTTTTTTCTGTTTAATTTGGTTCATTGGGTGTTTTAAGTTCTTGAAATGATGTTGATTTTTGATGAGTTGAGATTATTTTACTTGGTTTGTTGACTGATCCGTGTTTAAATTTGAGCTGAAGTGGATAGATTATGCTATTTGCTAATTATAGTGTCTTGATCTTATTGGTATATGTGTTCTATTTTGAGTGTGATCGTTCTATTTTTAGAAGTAGTTGAATAGCCATTGAACTTGCAGGCTTACTATGTTGAGAATGATCACTCGTAAAACAATGTAGTCAAATTGTTTCGTTCCACGGTTTTGGTTTAGCTAGATTAGTGTTTCTATCTGTGCAACTCAAAGGCTGCTGATGAGATTCTTTAGTCTAGGCATTGACTTTGTTCTCAGGTCGGTGTTAGCTGATCATCCATGATTATAGCTTCACTAGGTGTTATATATCAGTAAGATTATGCTTCAGTGCGTGGTTAAAGAGCCTTGCATTTCACTTTTGAGGGTTTTATCTTCATGATTTGGGTTATTAGCTACAAAAGTTCAAAGTTCTGGTGTATTTATTAGGTTTATCTCTTATTTATGTTAGTTGCTGAACCTACATTGGTCTCAATTGCGATCAGATGGAGGTATTCATGTAGACTGTTAATTGGCGTTACTTGTTTTCTTATCTTAATCATTTTTGTCTGCGGAAACTTGGTCAAAGCCCCAAACTAAACTAAACTAAATATTATGTAGCCTGTAGGACATGCCACTTACTGTCAAAGCACACTTATCGTACCCATAGGCGGAGGGTTATGCCTTAATTCACATCAGGACAGCAAAAAGAAACACAGCCATGCAAGACAGTAGCAGTAACCTCTCTATAGATAGGCACAACTCCAACCGTCATTCCCTTACTAAAAAAGCTGTAAAAGGCTTCGTAATAGATCTCTCTAAAGAAAAGTATGATTTACATTAAGATTCCAGGCATTAGGCCAGAGTATGTCAACTTATTGTTCCTATAATCACCACTCTGAAGCCTGTGTCCTTTGCGAGGACTGAATTTGCCTCTAAAAGTTACTTTTGCATCAACTGTCCCTATTGTTCTCTTAATGTATCCTACTCAACAAATTTGATATTTCAGCATGGACCATGAAATTGATTTTTTTGGCCTGCATTTTAGTAATGATTAAATGTGATAAACTTCATCAATTGTCTAGCCAACATATGCGCCTCATAGGCAATATTACCTGGTATCCTCTAGCCTCTAGCATTTGCTTTAACTTGCTATTGGGCTTGTTTATCCTTAGTGGTACGCATATTGAGAAAATATATAAAGTGATCTATACTGCAATTTTAATAATTAAAACACGGAGCATCACTAACAATGGAAGTTGGTTCTTGGCTGTTTAAGCGCATAGATGGTGATACTGAACATATAAACTTATTTAGCTTCCGCTTGTTTGATTTACGTGGTGTGCTTGTAGATTCAGTCTTAAAATCTCCCCTTTTGATTTCTTTGTATGTTGACACTAAAATAACAAGCAGAGGCTTTGTTGTCATTTCAATTATCTATATAGATAGAATGAAAGCACATGTTTGCAGCACTGAGAAATTATATGGATTTTGAGTTTTATACATGTGGCACTTATTGATGCAATTTATCAAGGCTGTATACCCTCAATTCTCTTGGTTTTGCAGGCTGCTATCACTCTTGTTGTTGGATCTCTAGTTTGGTTAGAAGATCCTGATGAAGCTTGGGTCGATGGTGAAGTTATCGAAGTTAAGGGTGATGACATTAAGGTTCTCTGCACATCAGGAAAGACGGTGAGTGATAACATTAACATTCCTTAAGGAAAAATTTTATTGGATTTAAATTTCACTATGAAAATGACTAGGTCACGCTGACAATTTACTATTTAGTATTATCATCTTGTTGTCATGCCCAAATGCTTTATTTAGTACTGCATGAAATTTTAAATATTGTTTCCTATTCCAAAGATTTTAACATGCAGTATAGGAGGTGCTGACACTGTCCTTTTTTACTTTCTATGTAAATTTGGAAAATTGCAGGTTGTTGTTAAAGCTTCAAATGTATATCCTAAAGATGCCGAGGCCCCACCATGCGGAATTGATGACATGACAAAGCTGGCTTATTTGCACGAACCAGGAGTTTTGCAGAATTTAAGATCAAGATATGATATGAACGAAATTTATGTGAGTATTTGCAAATCGCAGTTGAATTATCCACCTTATGCTTATTACTTGGAGGGTGGATGTGATTTTGTTTGAGCAAGTTTTAATAAATTCTTAAAAGTCTTTCAAGTTTCTCTTTTCTCTTTCGCACTATATTATCAATAATGGTTTGAGTGACTGTTACTCTGATTGTCTTCTTCAGACTTACACAGGGAATATATTAATTGCTGTGAATCCTTTTAGAAGGTTGCCGCATCTCTATGATAGCCACATGATGGCACAATATAAAGGGGCAGCCTTTGGTGAGCTGAGTCCGCATCCCTTTGCTGTTGCAGATGCTGCATACAGGTATGCCATTTAAGTGTATAATTGCTATTTGCCTTTTCTCATTGCTCTTGATAACTGAAAATGACATTGCTTATCTATGCAGGCTGATGATCAACGATGGAGTAAGTCAATCAATTTTAGTTAGCGGTGAGAGTGGGGCAGGTAAAACGGAAAGCACAAAATTGCTTATGCGATATCTTGCGTACATGGGAGGGCGGGCTGCTGCTGAGGGTAGGACTGTTGAGCAGCAAGTCCTGGAGGTAATAGAAGAGCTGTGATTTTAGTCTTTGACTAGCAGATAGCAATATTAAGGAATATGTTATCTTTAGATGATTGATGATACACTTGCACTTGTATGTTTATCATCATTTTGCAGTCTAATCCCGTGTTAGAAGCATTTGGTAATGCGAAGACTGTTAGAAACAATAACTCGAGGTGGGGACATCTATGATTAAAAACTCCATTTTGTTTAGATTATGGATGTTCTAAGTGTCTTATTTGTTTGGGTCCCTTGAATATTGCAGTCGATTTGGTAAGTTCGTGGAGATTCAGTTTGATCAGAATGGAAAGATTTCAGGAGCTGCAATCAGAACTTATTTGCTTGAAAGATCACGTGTTTGTCAGGTTTCTGATCCTGAGAGAAATTATCACTGCTTCTATATGCTTTGTGCTGCACCCCCAGAGGTAATGCATCTTATCATGAACTGTTGCTTCTCAAAAGGGTTTTTTTACTGTCACTTCTGTGGTCTGGACTTTCCTTCTTATTCAACAACCAAACTATTAAGTGAATTGATATTATTATTGAATACATATAATGTTTCTTCCTCTCCCCTGCCCATGCAAACATTAAGATCCTTTAAACCTTATATGTGATTGCTTGAAACTTTTCTAATGAGTAGCCGATGTTGGAAATGCACTCTGGCGCACTGCATGCAGCATCAAAATTATCATTCTTGACGGTTAAAAATACTGCTTCAGATGCTAATTTTCTTACATTCCGGCATGTCTTAATTGTTTCTTTTCCTTATGTTCACCAGGATGTTCAAAGGTACAGGCTGGGAAATCCAAGGACGTTTCATTATCTAAATCAATCCAATTGCTATGAATTGGATGGTGTTGATGAATCTAAGGAATATGTTGCAACAAGAAAGGCTATGGATATTGTTGGAATAAGTTCTGAAGAGCAGGTATGTATAAGGAGAAATTTCAAGCACAAGATACAGTAGTTAAGTGTAAAAGTTTCATAAACATTTAGTTTTACTCCATTACCCTCTTCAGGATGCAATATTTCAAGTTGTAGCTGCAGTTCTCCATCTTGGGAATATTGAATTTACAAAAGGGAAGGAAACAGACTCATCCATGCCTAAAGATGAGAAATCTTTGTTTCATCTAAGAACTGCTGCTGAGCTTCTAATGTAAATGAGCAATTTCATTTTCACAGCACATACTAATAGACCTGCTAATTTCAAAATCATGTCCACTCGATGTGGTTCCATCATTGCAGGATTTGCACTTTCTGAAATGTAAATTTTGTTTAGGTGTGATGTGAAGGCATTAGAAGACTCTTTATGTAAACGTGTTATTGTAACTCGCGATGAAACCATTACAAAGTGGTTGGATCCAGAATCTGCTGTGCTCAGTCGAGATGCATTGGCTAAAATTGTGTACTCAAGATTGTTTGATTGGTAAGCTCAATCTTGTTTTAACTTAGTTTTTACATTCTTCAGTCATGAATTTATGATACTAGCATAGGGCCTTTTGTGCATTGTTAATATTCCCTCTCTTCCTTCTGCAGGCTTGTGGATAAGATTAACAATTCAATTGGTCAAGACCCCGACTCAAAGTCCTTAATTGGCGTGCTAGATATTTATGGATTTGAGAGTTTCAAGACAAACAGGTGCTTAACCGGTATGCCTTTTGTTTTCATTAGTGAGAGGGATTAGTTCTTTAGGAGAACTGGTTGGCCTATGTGTCTCACGTGTGACATCATGTCTTGAGGCAAAGTAAGTACTTATCGTGTGTGGTTTGATGCTTAGGATTTAGGAAGATGGGGCAGAGTTCAGATATAGTAACACTAATAGTTCTGTATCTTTCATGGTCTAGATATGAGATTTATTGTACTTGGACATAATTACCTTACAGCTGTTGTCTTCAGGTTAGTTGCCTTGATGCATAATTAGTGAAGAGGTTAATTTACCTGGTTATTACCTTTTGATTGTCTAGAACATAAATAGCTGCCTACCATTTTGTGGATTCTGTGGAGCTCGGCAGGCTTTAGTTTTTCTTCTCTGGCGCACGATAGATAGTTCAAATTAATTGGATCAGTCTGAGTGACATGACTTTTGGTGTTGCTTGTCTGATTTCATGATCTAATTGTTCATGTGATATTCTCTCTTGCAGTTTTGAGCAATTTTGCATCAACTTGACAAATGAAAAACTTCAGCAACATTTCAATCAGGTATATTCGAAAAGTCATCACTGCTTGCTTCTACATGCCATTGTGTTTCTTTTGTCAGTTTGTTTTTTGGATTATAACGAATAAACTTCTTATGGGCAGCACGTTTTCAAAATGGAGCAAGAAGAATATACAAAAGAAGAAATTAATTGGAGCTACATTGATTTTGTTGATAATCAAGATATTCTGGATCTCATTGAAAAGGTTTTTATATTTCCGAGTCCTGCATCCAGTAATACTAGTCATTTTCTCTCATCTAATGTTAATATTAACTAAAATCTTTTCTGACATTACGATATGTATAAGTTTACTGCAACGCATAACATAAAGCTCTTCTCATGAATAATACTATAACTGGTGGAGTTCATGTCATATGATATTATAATTCTTCTATTTTGTTCTTCTAAACTGCCTTTTCATATAATGAGGTTATGACGTTTCTATTTTCTCCTTGTCATTGAATTCATTCATGTGGTCCATGATTCATGCTCTATATTGAAAATATACCTTTTCCTGTTTATTTTCAGAAACCTGGTGGCATAATTGCTCTACTGGATGAAGCTTGGTAAGCTTGAGGACAACCAAACTACTCACATTTTCTTCTTTCTCGCATCAGTATCAACAAGTTGAAGTTCTTTGATTGAATATAATTGCCTTGTAAATTCTTCTTGATCTTACAGCATGATAACATAAGTATGAATTGCTTCTTGTAGCATGTTTCCTAGATCAACACATGAAACTTTTGCCCAAAAGTTGTACCAGACATTTAAAAATCATAAACGCTTCAGCAAGCCAAAACTAGCTCGAAGTGATTTCACAATTTGCCATTATGCCGGTGATGTAAGTGCATTTTCTTATGTCCCGACTCAGTAAATTCTGCACTTCTGTCTAATATTTTGGTTCTGGAAATGCATTAATGGAAACTTGTTTTTATTAACCAGGTCACATATCAAACTGAACAGTTTCTGGACAAGAATAAGGACTATGTTGTTGCTGAACACCAGGCACTCTTAAGTGCTTCTAAATGTCCCTTTGTTTCAGGATTGTTTCCGCTTTTAGCTGAAGAATCCTCCAAGCAGTCAAAGTTCTCTTCCATAGGTGCTCGTTTTAAGGTACCATTTATTCTGTTAAGTGCAGTTATGGGCTTTTGTTACTTTAGGTATAACCGAATGTTTTCTGCTTTTTGCAGCAACAACTGCAAGCGTTGCTTGAAACTCTTAGTTCAACTGAGCCGCATTATATTCGTTGTGTAAAGCCCAACAATCTTCTTAAGCCGTCGATCTTTGAGAATAAAAACATTCTTCAACAGCTACGGTGTGGGGTGAGCTTTTAAGTGTATATCATATGCTGACTCTTCTTCTCGATCTGGAAAAATTGTATTTTGTACTTTACAATGTTAAAGTTGTAACTATTACCGCCTCAGTATGTCATATCTAAATCATTCACCTGTCTCATTTCAGGGAGTCATGGAAGCAATTAGAATCAGTTGCGCAGGATACCCTACTAGAAAACCTTTTGATGAATTTGTAGGCCGGTTCAGCATCCTTGCCCCAGAAGTTTTGGATGGCAGGTATTTTATTATATCTTAGTATATGATTTTCTACTGCAGCAATGAAGGTACCAATTGTTTTCTGTTGAATGTGTTAGTTCTGATGAAATTGCTGCTTCTAAGAGGCTTTTGGAGAAACTGGGACTTGAAGGCTATCAGGTATTATGTGAGAAGTGAATAAATCCTCTTATAAGTCTGAATTCTTTTCAATTATATAATTTTGAAATATTCACTACGTGTGTCAAAATTCTATAGTATAGTAGCATATTTTATCTTCAAAATACTTCTGCATAACGGCATGTTTGTATACATTAATTTCTGTGGAGTGGATGTTTTCATTGCCAATCTAAGAATAAGACCTTCTTTGATGAGCAGTTACAACATTTTTTCTCATAATTCTGCCCTATATTGGAATGGGATCCTCACAGTAGATTGACATCAATCTTTAAGGAAGTTGCCTGTCAACTAATATGATGGTTTTGTTTTGCAGATCGGGAAAACGAAGGTATTCCTTAGAGCTGGTCAAATGGCAGACCTGGATACTCGTAGGAGTGAGGTGTTAGGGAGATCAGCAAGTATCATTCAGAGGAAAGTACGATCTTACTTGTCTCGCAGAAGTTTCATCATGCTTCGTCGTGCTGCAATTAATCTTCAGGCGTCATGCAGAGGTGCTTTATTGCATTATCGGTTTTACTAAATTAGCTGTCTGCTGATGGTACTATTTTTATCGAATTTCTCAATTGCATATAACTCTTTCATTATAGGACAACTTGTTCGCCGAGTATATGAGAACATGCGTAGGGAGGCTGCTTGTCTAAAGATACAAACATACTTGCGGATGCATGTTGCTAGGAAATCTTATACAGGATTAAATTGCTCTGCTATTTCTATTCAAACTGGTATGCGTGGGATGGCTGCTCGGAATGAGTTGCGTTTCAGGAGGCAGACTAAGGCAGCAATTGTAATTCAGGTAAAATTATTCTTTAGGACTTCACTAGGAAATTCAGATGTATTTTTATCAATGATTTCAGTACCTGTTGAAATTATTTCTTTGAATCAATTTCATGTCCTTTCGAGTTGTCCATGCATGACTTGACATTTTCCCCTTTACCCAGAGCTATGGCCGCAGATACTTGGCCCGGTTACGTTTTATGGAGTTAAAGAAAGCAGCAATTACAACACAATGTGCATGGAGAGGAAAAGTTGCCCGTAAAGAACTACGGAACCTTAAGATGGTTCGCTTCTTTCTTTTCTTTCATTTATGGAAGTCCATCTTATTCTTTTACCAGTTCTCCTGATAATCCATTCTGCCATGGATTTAGAAGTATTGGTCAATTAAATGATTTTTCCAGAACAGTGTCCTCAGAAGAAAAGTCTTGTTCTGCTTATGTTGGGAAAATCCAATCCATTTGTTTTTTTTCCTTTAAACTGTCATGATTAATTTTTTACATTGGTGGTGCTATTAGTGATGGAGCCAGGAATAATTTACTTGGCCATTACATTAACTATTGTTGGAGGGGCCAAACGGTTACTTTTCCAAAATTTGAAGTAACTCATAATGCATATTTTGATCTTTTTTCTTTGGGGGCAGGGCCACCCCAGGTTCCCCCCCCAATATCTGTATCTGGGTGCGACACGAATATGTTTGCGCTTCTTGTTTTGGCTGCAACGCCAAGCATTATCAAGTGATGAACATATGATTTTGCGCACAACTTTTCTTAGTAAAAAACTTGTTTGGAATGAAAATTTTCTATGCAATAATTGAGTATTCAAACAATGTTTTCTTTGGTGTAATATGGAAAGAGAAGTTCTGCTTTTAGTTATTATAAATTTTTATGTGGCATTGCTTGAATGTTGTCACATTATTCAGCATTTCATCTTTTATAGCTGCTAATTTGATTTTTGACCTTATGCAGACCTTTTGAAACTAGAAATTTTGTTGTTCTTGTGTTGTTACTACATTGGAAAGCTGAGTTTTTTTAACGTTGTTCTTTTTCTTAATAGGCTGCAAGGGAGACTGGTGCTCTTCAAGCTGCTAAAAATAAATTGGAAAAACAAGTTGAAGAATTGACATGGAGACTTCAGCTGGAGAAACGCATGAGGGTAATCACTAGTAGTTGTGCAATTTTTTCATTTTCGTCCCAATGCACTGATCTCCCTTGAGATGCCAGCTTTGGGTCTTTAAATTTCTTAAACTATATTTATTGTTTCTTTTAAACGTGTTTTTGAGTTTTGATATATGTTGGATCAGTAAGATTGTATATGTGTAATGGTTCTCATCCAAGTTTCTGCTTTTCATCCTCTACTTCTTTGGGCATAAAGGGGAACAAATCATAACGTTTTTCCCATATCATGACTCTTTGATGTTGATGCAAAATACATTCGTATTATTCCTTTTTACATTTTTAACTCCTTAATCGTGTTCTATGTCGTCTAGGCTGATTTGGAAGAAGCTAAAACTCAAGAAAATGCTAAACTTCAATCCACTTTACAAGAAATACAACTTCAATTTAAAGAAACTAAAGCAATGCTCATCACGGAACGGGAGACTGCCAAAATGGCCAAAGAGATAGTCCCTGTTATACAGGAGGTTCCTGTAGTTGACAATGCAATGCTGGAGAAGCTTACCACAGAAAATGAGAAACTCAAGGTAGAATACTGATTGCTGGAATTCTCTATATATTGCTTTAGTATCTAATATCTATGCACTGTTTTCTTAAGTTTGGAGATCATGCACATAATATTCTTTTTTGCTTAACAAATTACATTTTTGTTATAAATTTCAGGCTATGGTTAGTTCACTAGAAAACAAAATTGATGAAACGGAGAAAAAGTTTGAAGAGACGAGCAAAGTAAGTGAAGAAAGATTGAAGCAAGCTTTGGAGGCAGAGTCAAAAATAGTTGAATTGAAGACTGCTATGCATAGGTGGCTGTAACATTCAAGATAAATTGTTTAGAGTGACAATGCTTTTATTATTTAGTGATAGTTAATATGCGACATCATAATTGGATTGTTTTGTCTGCTTGCTAATGCATTGAACTCATGCTTATCTCCATGTTTCCAACTTTGTTTACTTCCAGGCTTGAAGAAAAATTTACAGACATGGAAACTGAGAACCAAATTCTCCGGCAGCAAACTTTGTTTCAGACACCTGTTAAGAAGACATCAGATCGGCCACCTATACCAGCAGTGCCGGTATGCATCTTCTGCAAGACTATATAGATTCTCCATTTCGTCCTCCCTCTAGTTTTCACTTTCATGTTAATCTTTCTTTTCAATTGCAGAGCTTAGAAAATGGTCACCATCTGAATGAAGAGCTCAAAGCTAATGTAATTTATTTCAATGATCATGTGTACAGCTTTGAATTTGCGTTATCATATTCTTCTTTCTTTACAATGGTTGTTGATGGGCTACATTCTGCAGGAACCACAGAGTGCAACACCCGCAAAGGTGTTTGGTACAGAGGCAGATAGCAAGTTAAGGAGATCCCATATTGAGCGTCAACATGTATGTGCCTGCTTAGGACATTTGCTTCATCTAATAAATTTTAATTATTATGGTGACCATGCATTTCCAACACTTAATTTTCATTCTTGCAACAGGAGAGTATTGATTCTCTTATCAACTGTGTTGCTAATAACATCGGATTTAGTAATGGAAAGCCTGTTGCAGCATTTACCATATACAAGTGTCTTCTCCACTGGAAATCATTTGAAGCAGAAAAGACCAGTGTTTTTGATCGGCTCATTCAAATGATTGGTTCTGCAATTGAGGTAACCGGGTGCATAATTCATGGTTGGTTTTTCCTTGGAAAAGCACAACTAAAAATGAAGTGCTTTCACTCCACAAAAAATGTTAATTCAAACTGAATATTTTATTGCAGAATGAAGAGAATAATGAGCACATGGCTTACTGGTTGTCAAATACGTCTACTTTGTTGTTTTTGCTGCAAAAAAGTCTGAAGCCAGCTAATGCTAGTGGCGCAACACCAAATAAGAAGCCATCCTCTGCTGCATCGTTGTTTGGGAGAATGGCCATGGTAAAATATTTTTTTATTCATTCAGCTTTAATCTTATGACATTTGATTTTGTTTGCAAGGTTGCTTGTTGTTTCCTTAAATTGTCTACTTGGTAAATTTTAGGGTTTTCGTTCGTCACCCTCCTCTTCCAACCTTGCTGCTGCTGCTGCACTAGCAGTTGTGCGCCAAGTGGAGGCTAAGTATCCAGCCTTGCTTTTCAAGCAGCAGCTTGCAGCATACATGGAGAAAATTTATGGAATCATTAGAGACAACTTGAAGAAGGAATTGTCTTCTTTACTTTCATTATGCATCCAGGTACATCTCACTTCAATTTTCTATGCTGTTTAACTCGTAATCCCCTATGGCATTCCAATTCTAGCAAGATTTTGTCCTTTTTATCTCCGTATTCTTACTTCATGTTATGCTTTATTATACTGATTCTTAGGCACCCAGAACATCCAAGGGCGTACTGAGATCTGGAAAATCGTTCGGTAAAGATTCTTCTACAAGTCATTGGCAGAGCATAATTGATAGTCTCAACATTCTCCTGAGCACATTGAAACAAAATTTTGTATGAGCTCTCTCTGTTTATCTTTTAGTTGTCTTTTAAACGTGTGCGTTTTCTCACAGTTATTGGTATTTCAGGTGCCTCCAGTTCTGATCCAGAAGATTTATACTCAAACTTTCTCATATATCAATGTACAATTATTCAATAGGTAGGTAGTTATAAAATTCATGGGATTTTGTCAGATTTTGCTAAAGAGTTTTCCTTATATGGAGATTGTACAATGTGCAGTCTTCTTTTGCGTCGTGAGTGCTGTACATTTAGCAATGGTGAATATGTGAAATCCGGATTAGCCGAGTTAGAGCTATGGTGCGCGCAAGCAAAAGATGAGGTAATTTTGTTGCATCAACTTATCAGTTCCATCTTGGCTCATTTCTTTGATCTTATGCTTGTTATGTCACAAACATGTTACTGCATTTGTCCCTTCAAACATGTTACTTCATTGATTCTCATTCTCCTTCATTGTTACTGATTGCAGTACGCAGGTGTATCTTGGGATGAGCTAAAGCACATAAGACAGGCTGTTGGGTTTTTGGTATGCAATTAATGTGCTCTTTACCTTTTTTTTTTAATTCTAACATATTGGTTAATTTGTCTTGTTTTATTTACTTCATTTTCTTGTCTTTGCACTCAGGTTATACATCAAAAGTACAGAATATCCTACGATGAAATCATCAATGATCTGTGCCCTGTAACTCTCTCTCTCTCTCTCTCTGTACAAACATGAATGCTATCTTTTCATATTTTGTCCATGTCATAGTATAGCAGAATCAGGGAGTTCAATATTTCAATTACCGTAATATTAGAACAAGGTTACTTGTTTTATTTGCACCAGCAGTTGAAATAGTTGCGACAATAGGTTACCACCCTTGTCTTCCAGATATAGCTATTCGTGGTTGATCAGCCAGACTTGCTTTTACATTGGGGTTGGGGGGGGGGGGGGGGGGGGGTGGTTCGGTCTAATGTTTTCTGTCCGATGTACTGAGAGATGAGTTTTGATTGTTTCTGTTAGCCACTTAGCCTCCCTTTTCCTAACTGAAATGCTTTATTTGTTCAGATCCTGAGCGTGCAGCAGCTGTACAGAATTTGTACGCTCTATTGGGATGACAATTATAACACTCGAAGTGTGTCCCCTGCTGTAAGTTTATGAAATATTTTCCTCATTGGTAAAATTTTGGAATTATTTTCATATATATTGGTTTTGAATGCATCATAACTTATTTTCAAATTTCTTCCCAGGTCATTTCTAGCATGAGAATACTAATGACAGAAGATTCCAGCGACGCTGCTAGCAGTTCCTTTTTGTTAGATGACAATTCCGGGTGAGGGTTTCTTCATTTATTGTATATGCTTGATTTAGTATGAGAAACTTTTCTTCTCGTTAGTTTTTAATGTGCTTAAAATGAAACAAAGCTAACTATTCTGGCAGTGTCTTTGATCAATTAATTTTCGCTTAGGCAATGCGAATCAATTTCGTCCATCTCTCCATACATAACATTACATGTAGATGAAAGTGACATGTATCGTATCGTTGTAACGACACCACATGTTGCAAGAAAACTTGTCGAGTCTCATCTTTCAGCGTTTTGTTTCCGTTTCTGGAAACACTTCTGAAATTTTTCATTTATAACATAATCTTATAAAAAAAGGGATAATGTCATAAAAATTCACCAACTTTATATGTTTTCGCAATTTAATCACGTTCTTTAAAACTTTTCATAAACATACACCAACTTTCATTTTTCTCAAATTCATACATGGTGCTGACGTGGCACTCATTTATTGGTGCAATTTGCTGAGGTGTAAGTCATTTTTAACTAATGAATGAGTGATACGTCAGCACCGTGTATGAATTTGGAAAAAAATGAAAGTTGGTGTATGTTTATGAGAAATTTTAAAGAATGTGATTAAATTGAGAAAACGTGTAAACTTGGTGAACTTTTATGACATTAACCCTAAAAAAAAAATTGTTTCTATGATTCCGTTTCAATCCTTCCTTTTCCGGAAACGCTTTTTAAACTTTATTTTTTATAACAAAATCTTATGAAATATGTTTCGCACTGTTACCGTTTCAACAATCCATTTCTGTGGACCTTCAACAGCAATAATACTACTGTAAAACAAGTGCTGCCTTTCAAAATTTGTTCAGGTTTTCAGGTGATATAACATGTGTATTTATTTATGCAGCATACCATTCTCAGTTGAAGATCTTGCTAGTTCCCTCCAAGAGAAAGATTTTATGGATGTTGAACCAGCAGAGGAACTTCTCGAGAACCCAGCCTTCCAATTTTTACACGAGTGAGGCTACGAGAACTCGAGCTTCTCATCCTTTTTGTTTGAAGTAGTAGGCAGCAATCAGTCTCTGGTTAGTGATAATGGTTTATAATGGTTGTAAAGTTAATTTTTTTATAATTTTTGTCTCCTTATTCATTTCTTCATCATTGCCCCCTTGTAAAATATTTCATTAATTCATTATTATTATTTTTTGGTTGAGATTCAAATTTGTAAAATCCATGTGAGGGGCAATTATATTTGCTGTTGGGTTGAGTGTGCACTCTTTAGTTAAAATTATGTTTTGTTATTACACAGTAATGAAAGAAATTATAGGGAGAAGTGCATAGCTTCATTGTTATTGTGGAGGCATTGCTATCTCCACCAATTTTTCAGTGTATAAAGGAACAGAATATAATTATGTTACTACATAGTAATGAAAAGTTATAGACATGATTTATATTTGCATTGTTTTTTGGTTTTATGACTGATCTTTATGTTTATTTTTATTGGATAACCAGTTTGCTTGCCTATTTGAAAAGAACAATTACATTAATATATTATATAATTTATTTTAAAGTAATATATATTAGATTCATTTTTAATATATTGACTATTTTATTTATTAATTTTATAATTAACTATAAAATTTGCCCCCCTTTAAAGATTATGTTTGGCTTTGCTCCTGGTTTAGTCGGAATTTAAATAATCAATTCTTTTCCATAACAGCTAGATTGACATAGTTTAATGGATTATTTGTATATGAAATTCTAATCTTTTACTTTTATATCGTTTTTAACTTCATTCTTGAAAGTGTTGTATTCCACATTTCAACTTTTCAACTTTTAATATTGTGTAGCATATTTTTGTTTTATATAAAATAGTGATGTATTTTACGCATCTTGTAGCTTTATATTTGGTGAAAAATGACTAGGATTCACAATGCAAGTGTGAACGGTTGAAAATGTGGGATACAACTTTTTTAAAAGTGATATTAGATTGCTTCAAAGGTGAAACATTGAAATTTAATATGCAAATAACCCAGGTTCAATTAAAATGAAAAGATGATACCGTCATATAATTAAATCAACAGGTAAAGAGTTGTTTAAATACAAAAATTTGAATTTAAATATGCAATTTTGTTAAAATCGGTATTTTAAAATTGAATCGTTGTGACTATCGGTTTTCGGTTCAATTGGAGTAAAATAAAAAAATTAGACCTAGTTTATGATCCAACTACCGTTCAATAGTTGATTCAACCGGTTTAATTACTGGTTCAACCGTTGGTTCACTTTGAATAACAAAATTCTACCCAACTCGACCAATTTTTTTTTTCTATTATAAATTGGACCAGACATCTGGCAATTATTTAGTTCAATCGGTTGATCCGACCTTATTTTTAATCCCACGGTTAAAACATAATAGTAAAAAATTTAATCTCTATATAACTAGACGTAAAGTAAGGGAGTGATTCTATAACTTCTCGGTGACATGCATTTCTTACATATTACTAGACTCCTGAAGTTCTTGTCAAATCAACAAGAGTGGTCGATCTATTCCATGCATTTTTTTTATCATTTATGATGTAATTCAATAATATTATATTCTACCTATGATCTGTTAGAATTGCTGCCTAAACATATACCATTTAAATTATAACTTATTGAATTTTAAAACTTTTTTGCATTGTTTTTAAACCAAATGATAATAACAGAATAATTTAGGGTTAATTACATATAAAATCACCACCTTTATACGAAATTGCAAAAATAACACGACCTTTAAAACGTGGCAATTCAGGGCACCACCTTTCATTTTTTTCAAAAAATAAAACGGGCACATTTTTAGTGGCCTTTTTGCTGACGTGGCGTGACACGTGGCACTCTTATCGGCTGTCCAAGTCAGCAAAATTTTATCAAAAAACGTGCCCATGTTGTTTTTGAAAAGAAATGAACGGTGATGCCCTGAATTGACACGTTTTAAAGGTCGTGTTATTTTTGAAAATTCGTGTAAAGGTGGTGATTTTATATGTAATTAATCCAATAATTTAACATTCGTTCAAACATAAAATAAAATTTTAGCTTTCCTAAATAAAAATTATTACATAAATGTCTATGACTATGTTAAGTGCGAATCTTAATTTGTCGACATCCAATATCGATAATAGGATAGTTACAAAAAGAATTGTACCAATTTTTTTTTCAAAGAAAGTGATACTTACCATTTCATATAATTCATGCAACACAATAAATTATGCTAAATATCTTCGTTCAACCAATGAATAGATTTTGGATTGAGAAAAAATAAAGTGAATTGACATGTAATATTAATAAATGTAAAGTGACAAGTATTTGAAAAATAAGTGCAAAATTATAGTTTTTGGAGCCCATAAGGAAATCACATGGATGCTCAAAAACCCTTCTCTACCACAAAACAAACATATTTCTATGTAAATAAAATTAGGGACCATAAAAATTCATTACCATAGGACCCCTACATTACTGGACCATTTTATTTTCATAATTTCTATATTAATCTAGAAACTATACAACTCTAATAATTTCATTTTTATTTTCTTACCCTTTGTACAACTGGCAGATGGAAAGTCAAAATATTGATCAAATCAATTAATATATATTATTATACTGAATTTTCAATTATTTTTAGTTAAATATTACAAATTCATTGATTTTATATATTCGTCAATAAACTCTCGTCTAAATAAATAGATTTAACTATATATATTTTAAATCTTAAAGAGCTTCATATATCTTTATAAAATAAAATAAAAATGAATTAAACAGATATTTAAAATGAAAATTTATAGATTACTGATCTAAAATGAAAAAAATAGATCAAAAGAAATCATATGAACTTAAAAAAAATAGATGATCGTCCATTAGGACTTCGGACCAACAATGAAGTTAAGACTTCACTCTAATATTAATCAGATGACATTATAATTGTCTATCTTTTTTAATTACTCCTTTTTTTTATCATAATCTTCAATAACACTTGTTAATATGTAAAAAAGAATAATTTTTAAAAAAAAATATGTGTAGAGCCAAAAATTAGCTAACTTCCTACTTTTTTTTTGAAGGAATGGATGGGGTAATATCACAATCTAAATTATATTTGTTAAATTCAAAATGTTATGGATTGAGATTTGGGCCATGTGAGTAGTTGTTTGAGTTCAGCTGACTGGATTTTGTTTAGTTTAACACTCTGTAATTGGTCCATAGATTTTACTATCTTAGGTCCCCAATCTATATTCTAGTATTCTATTTTCTCATATTTTCCTTACAAAACTAATCACCCCACATGAATTTTCACACCTATCTCCTCATGTTTGGTCCATTTTTCAGGTTTCCACTAAGCTGGCTTTTCTCATTATCCTATGGGTCATTGTTATTATTAATATTGGTACTTAAATAAATTGAAACTTCCAATTGCTAATTGTATTTCTGATAAACTATGTATGAAATTGTTGAAAATATTACATAATTATAAATTTCACATCACATAGTAGTTATCAAATCAAATTACAACTATCCAATAATGATGGAGGTAGGGATGGGACAGGGGGCGGTTGCCCCCCCTCCTTGAACTTTTGACTCTTTCTTTAAGGGTGGAACCGGCCTTTTAGACTGAGAGGGCAATCGCCGACTCTTTTTTTTATATAAAAAAATTTTATCAATTTTTTTAAATTGTTTTTGTACAATCCAACCTCTCCATATTAAAATATTTAGTTCCGCTTGTTTACGCCCTTGCACGAGAGTGATTTAAAAGTTTGAAAATTCTAATATCTAATTATATATAGAATTTATTAGTTTAATTAGTGTTATATTCAGAACCGTAAAATTCAAATTACAATATCAATTTAATATTTTGCCTATGATGAAATGAGATTATCGAAGGATTTTCATTTTTCACTTTGTTTCTTTTAAATTGTCGACATTGAACAATATTTAAAAGAAAGGATTTTTGTAGATTTAAAACTCACAATCATTTAATATTAAATATACATTCTCAAGTTGTTTTATTTGGAGGTGAAGATGATGGAAAAAGCCTAAGAGGAGGAACCCTAGTCAGTCATTTTCATGGCCACATGACATGCTCACATTTAAATTGCATCCCATTTTCCTATTCTTGATCCCTAGTTCATGTTCTTATCTTCTTAGAATTCAAAAAAATTGTGGTTATGATTCAATGTGTAGTATGAGTTTCTTGAGTATCGTGGAAGGGATGTAGCATTTGATCTTTTTGCGGGTCTTTATTTATTTTATTTTAAAAAAAAATTCAGATAAAATATAAAAAAAAACTTATTCAATTTTTCATAAAGAGCATATTAATTTTTTTAGTTATTTTTATGCCATTTGAGTCTTTAATGTTTTTTATACAATAGAAATTTTATATTCAAACAACTTAACGTCCGACCGTAAACAATGTCTAGTATGTGAGTTAATTTGTACCGTTTAAAAACATTAATGGTCCAAATGGTAAAAAATACTAAAATACGTTTGTGTTTTTAAAAAAAAAACTTAATTTTTTAATACCTTATGCTAAAATTCTACTATATATCATCATATAATCTAGGGGTGGGTATGGACTGGTTAACCGGTCCACGAGGGTAATATGTAAACTGGTCCATAGTAGTTCGGTTTTTAAAATTAAAAACCTAAACCTAAAATATTAAACGGTTAACCATTAAATCGGTTAACCATTTAAAAACCATGTAACCATTAAAACAATTAGATATAAAAAGATAAAATTTATAGTTAAAATTTTAAATATAGTCTAATAATTAAACTTTAATTTCCATTATATTTAATTATTAAAATATAAATGTTATATATCCCTATTTCAATTAGGTAATTATTTTATCAAGAAAAATAAAGTTCTTTCAAAATATATTAAATAATTTTAAATATATTTTTGTTTTTAGAATTTTTATGTGTGTAGATTATAAAATATATTTTATTTGAATAATTAAAAACGTATGTATGTATGTATGTATGTATATATATATAAAATTTATAAAAATATTATTTATAAACTGGTTAACCGGTTAACCGTAGTTTTTAAAACTCCAAAACCTAAACCTAAACCATTAACCATAAAAATCAAAAATTAAAACTTAAATCTAAACTTTTGGACCGGTTAACCATATTTTCCGGTTTGGTTTTGCGATTTTGGTTCGGTTAATCAATTTGACCGGTTTTTTTGTCCACTCCTAAATTATAATCAATCTCATTGTTTTTTATTATTAATTTACTTTTATGATTTAATTTAGAGATCTCAAAATTGATCATATATTTTTCTCCATAATCTTAGTAATGTTATGTTTATTAGTGGGCCAAGTGATTTAGTAGTTGAATGTAAAAAAGGCCCATGAAAAAGTGTAGGTATTGGTTTAGTTTCAATTTCAAAGGGCACACCACTCATTAACAGTGACAAATATCAACTTTGTTAAAAAGTCCCATCAAAAGCCAATTTTTGCATAATTGACAAATTGTTAGCCAAACTGTCATTCTCCAAGCTTTGAATGAATTGATTAGCCACTCAAATTTTGCCATTTGTCAGCAAAAAATTATAAATTCCTCACTTGTACCTCTACACAGTTTATACCAAAAGTGTAGATGAGTTGTTTCTTTCAATTTGATTCAGTCAGCTGACCTACATTTACATATTTGGACTTAACTTTTTTGTTCAATTTGGGACAAAGTTTTGGGAAAGTATGAGTAGCAAAGATGATCTCATGTGTAAAAGTAAACCATAAGGGTTCTTGAAATGTGTTTTTTAGGATAAATTTTTGACTTTTATTTTGATCTCGCGATTTTAACAGACGGCCAAATACATATACTCACTGGTTAGAGTTCTTGAAATGTTGGCGATCCTTCATCGATGTATTTTTGATTAAATTAATGAACACTCTATCTAATAATAATAATAATAATAATAATAATAATAATAAGTGAGGGAATAAGTTTTATTTTCTCCTTATCTCTTTGTCAACCATTAATAATGTATAATGAGTTTCAAATAAAATACTGAATAAACTCCTATATTATATAGTTTTTTTGTCAACCCCAAGTTATAGTTGCAAAGAGCTAAATAACTATTTGGAGCTTTTAAAGTTCTATAAATAAATATTTATGAGGAAATAACCCCTTAACATATTTTAATTTATATTTTCTTTTTTGATATGAAATCAAATGAATCGGTCATCAACTGCTATTATTGTTAATATTTTAATTATTTTGGTCATTTTTAGTGTTAGTATGTCAATTAAGTCAACGGATTTAATTAAAAAAAATTAAATTTAAAATTATTTTCGATATAAAGATAAGAAAAAAATTATATTTTATAAGATCCAACGGTTTTAATAAATTTAATTTTATTTCTTTTTCTTACTTTTATTTCTTTTTAATTTAATTTTTATTAATTTTTAAAACTGATTTCAAAAAAAAATAAAAGTATAATTCACTAAATCACATAAAAATATAAATTTTATTTATATTTATATTAAAAATACGTTTGATAGCTAAATTAAAATTAAAATTTATATTTATGAATTAAATCTTTTAATTGAGTTCATTAACATAAAAAATTAACAAAATGATTAAAATATTAACGAAAATAAAAATAAAATATCATCTATTTGATTTAAACAAAAAAACTGATGTTATAATTTACTCTATATATATATTTATTGGGACTGAACAAAAGAAAGCTTACATTATTGTAAAAGAACAAATTAACTCAATAACACAAGATCCAGAACAAGATTAATCACAATCAGGGGCGAACTAAAGAGGTAAAATTAGTATTACACTATCAATCTTTTTAACCATATGTTGTTTCTATTTTTTTTATTAAATTGTGTCATCATTTTTCATCTTCAGTCACCCATCAATTATTCTCTGTCTCATATTTTTTAATATTTTAGTTTTGTCATTGTCTAATCATAGTATTTTATAATTTTACTATATTTTATTTTTATTTTTTAAGTTATTATCGATTCACTACTATCATAATACAAAATTGAGGCCTCCAAGCTCATAAAAAACACTAATATAAATTCATCAAAAAAAAAAAAAACACTAATATAAATTCAGCTGCGCATATTAATTGGTTAGAAATATATATTTCAATATAGTTGTGGTTGGTCATGGTCAAGATATGCATATAGTCAATGGTAGAGATGGGTCCAAACCAATTGAACTCTATAAGAAGATAAAATAGATGAATAGTTGGTAAAAAAAAATAAGAATATGATTGATTATAGGTATAGAAATAGAATAGTTGCACATGTTAGTTTGGTAATATTTATGTGTCAATATTATTTTCATGATTTGAACAATATGATTTTCCAATTTGACTAAATTCTCTTATCTACTTCAATTAAATTTAAATCAAAATTAATTCAAATTCCAAAATTATCACTTAAAATGGTTGTTCCATGTGGTCTCATGTGTTTCCACAAAATTTTCCCTCTTCTAGGTTCTACAATAAAATTTGTAATTAGATTCTTAAAACCCATTAATGTTTATGTTGTAAAATCTAAGCTTGAGTCATGTTATTGCTTCTTTTTGTTAAACCTTTGGACCATGTTCTTGAAGATTTTGATTCCCTTTTTAACATATTATTATTTATTTTAGATGCATATTTTTTATGTTCCATGCAGTTATTATAGTTACAGAGTTAGTTAGAGTCAACAGATTACTTCATGTTTTGGAAGATTTTATATTATGCAAGAGAGAAATTTGTTGAAAAATAAAGGCCAAATTATTACTTTTTTGAACTCATACTAATTTTTTTTTTGAGAATAATAAAAATTTCATTAATAAAGAAATAAAAATACAACTTGATCAAATTTTGAATAAATCAATACATTCAAGAAGTACAATAATAGAACATCAGTAAAATAACAGAAAATCATATCTAATTTCTTCAATTGCATTGACGGAACTCTTTGAATATGCAACTCGACGATCCGTCCGCTCCACTTGAAGGTTATTTTAAACCACAAATCGACTCTTTGGTCTTTGAATGAGTCCGATTGAGAGAATATAAAAAATAAGATTTCTACTGATAGCACTTCAGATCTACGCTCCGTAGATAATTCCATCAAGAAAATAACAGAACCCATAAAGGGTAAGAGACAGAACTCCACAAAGGAAGACAAAACATCCATAAAAGGAGGAAAGAAAAATACCAACATATCTCAGATCTGTGATTATTGACGCAAAATAAACTAAATACGAGATTTGAACAGAAAACGAGAAGGTAGGGAGGTGATTTTGAACCAAAAATATGGCCAAAATCACCTCCCTCTTATTGCGGCTAGGGTTTCTGAAAAGAAAGAGAGGCCAAATTATTATTAAAACTTAAATTTTTCACTCTTTTATCGACAACAATTTAATTTTTTAACTTTTAAAATTGTACATATATTAATTTAAAAGATTTGTTATATGCCTAGAATTCTAATTCTAATTTGTATTAGAATTCCAATTAGTGAAGTATTTGGGTGAAAGATAACTTTGTTGTCATTGGGCAATTAAAAAAATATAATCCAATTTGGATTAGTACTTCTAATGCTACAAATAGATTATTTACTCACTATATAGCCTACCTTATTCACCTTTTAGAATACACCAAAAACCGAATACACAGTAGACATTGATGTGAATAAGAGAAGAGGGGGGGGGGGGGGGGTAAGTTAATCTTAACCCTTTCGGGTTACTTCTTGTAAATAATTAAACACTTTATGGGTTTTTCTTCTAAGGGCATATTTACTTTAGATGTTCGCTATTTGGTGATTTTCCATCAATTTTGTACTTCTTTTGATAATTAGTGGATGGCTGATTCTTTCGCCTGTGGATGTACGCTTTAATGCAGAACCACGTAAATCTCTAGTGTTATTTATTTATTTTACTATATTATTTTTTGTTGATCAAATTCATAATTAAATACCTAACGAATGATTTCGATTCCGCTGCGTATACCAATCCGGTCACAACAATTGGTACCAAAGATTCAACAATTGATATCAATATTACAACAAATCATGTTCAAACTTTTATGTATTATTTTTACGATATCATTCAATTGTGATCAAACCTCAAACATGATCAAATTTCTCTCACACTAACTCTTTTTCAGAGTAGGACCGCTTTCAAGAGTTTGATCGTAATTGATAAAGAAAACAAACATTTAAATTTAAAAATTAAGATGCAAAAAATTTGAGTACAATTTCAATAAACTTTTCAAATTATGACATAATTCTGCCTTACCTATTCGTTATGGCTGCAAAGGGGCTGAAATTTATCCTTGATAGATCAATGGAATTGGGTTTCACGCAGAGCTTTTATTTTCTGAAGCCCATGATCCTATTTCGTTGCTTCAATTCGCGGATGACACCATTTTATATATTTCTTATGATATTGAGCAGATGAAACATTTGACTCGGATTCTTAGATGCTTTGAGTTAATTTTGGGACTAACAATTAATTTACATAAGAGCTCCATTATGAAAACCAATGTTAATGAGATGGATTTATTATTAGCTGCGCAGGTAGTTGGTTGCAGATTGATTCTTTTCCAATCAAGTATTTGGGTCTTCCATTAGCTAATCGAAAGCTTTTTCCTAGATCTTGGAATCATGTGGTTGAGCGGTTTAAAGCTCGGCTGGCTTTATGGAAGGATACTTTGCTTTCTCATGTAGGCAGGTTACTTCTCATAAAATCGGTGATGTTTAATGTTTTCGGTGTATTTTATGTCTATTTTTAGTATACCTAGCTCGGTTCAGACAAAGCTAAAATCATACATGATGCGTTTTTTTGTGAAAAGGAGATGTTAATTCTTGTGTTCTAGTAAATTTTTTTGAAGGTTATTTGCAGAGATTTTAATAAAGGAGGTCCTACTAGAAAACAACAAATTACCGACGGAAAGATCATGATTTAGCGACGTATTTCAACCTTTTAGCGACGGAAAAATAATTTAGGACATATTTCAGCCTTTTAGCGACGAAACTATCCATTGTTAAAAGGCTATTTTCTACGTATTTCTAATCTTCATGTTAGAAATCATAGTCTTTTATGTAAATGGTTAGGAAAGTGAGGATGAATAACACAAACTCCCTTTGGTTCAATGTCATACTTTGTTTCTCTAATTGTCACGACCCAAAATCGAGGGCCGCGACTGGCGCTAGGGAATGGGAATTATAGTTCCGAAACCCGTAGCAAGCCTGAAATTCACTAAGACTTTTTTCTCAATAAACAATCATACAATGACTTTACAAACACAACATTTAAACAAAGATACATTTATATATAGTGGTAAAACCATACAACGTGCTCGGACTTATCGTTTCCGTATCATGAACGAATTAGCCCGGCATAAACCACTATGTCAAAATTACATCACGGGAATTTACCTCCGTGATAACTATTGTAGCCAGACCTCATATATACAACAGACATTAACGATAAACAATATAAAATTTCACTGCTGTAATAGGCCACGACACTGGTCAGACATCATACTACTGCAGCATCTACGGAAGTCGGGGCTGTACATAGCCAAAGGAACTTCCGGTTAAAGACGAACTTCTAGCCACGTCTAGAATCTAGGTACCTGAAAAACACACTATTTGGGGGTCAGCTATTAAGCTGAGTGAGTTATACTTTACTTACTATATTATCAACATAAGCATCGCATTTAAAACATTTTTTCTTAAAACATATATATATATATATACACATATATATACAATCACATTTTCAAACAATTCCAACATATACAATCACAGCGATTGCAAACAATTCACTTAAGACAAGGATTTGATCCGATCGAAACCTTAATCTTAAACTCCTTAACCTCTCCTAATCCATATCATATTCGAATCATATCGTCCGAGTGGCCGAGTCCCGAGATAGTTCGACCGAGTTACCCGCTACCACGTGGCATAGTCCCGAGATAGTTCGACCGAGTTACCCGCTACCACGTGGCATAGTCCCGAGATAGTTCATACATCATGCCACTTCTTAATCCCAAGTTGTGGGTCCCGAGATAGTTCGACCGAGTTACCCACCGGATACGGGTCCCGAGATAGTTCGACCGAGTTACCTCGTATCTGCCACAATTATAATCCTCCTTTCCGATACCCAAACATATTCCATTTCATAATTATAAATATGATCAACATTTAATGAGCTCATATCAAACGTATCTATGTACGAATATCTAGACTTTCATAAACACCGGTGATCACACGGTCTATTGACGCCCAATAGGTAGCTCGTTTCTTCGGATCATATACAAACTCACATTGGCAAATAATTGGCAAGTCATAAGCAAAGTAATACAATTCATATATCAAACAAGTCAATCCAATACAATGTAGTTCACTCCATAAACAAACAAATTGAATATAATTCAATCATATACCAACAATCCAAATCAAACAATTCAACTCAAATAACTAATGCAATGCATTTAATAATAATAATATATAGTATATATAAAATAGTTTGTACTACGATAATAAGAGTGAGTAAAATATACTCACCGCTTGCTATCCATAATCTTCGATAATAGCTAAGCGATGTCGCGTTCTTTAAGTTCCAGGTTCCATTGGTACGCCTCGCCAAGTCTACACAAATTCGATAATATCTCGAATTAATTACAATATAACTATAATTAATTAATCCAAAACTAGGTTTCTAGCCAACTTCAGCAATTGAAACCGTTTACTTAAAGCAGTCCGACCCCTAAACAAAATTGACATTCTTAAAGTTCAGAACGTCGCCTACAACTTTCACTCAGGTCTCGGACTGAGATTAGCACCCGAAAGTTTCGGAATTCGGCCCCGAAGTTAATAACTTAGGGCTGTCCTAAATTTCAGAACTGCTATGCGCGACATAATGTTCTGATTTATTTGAGCTATTTAGAGACCGAACTAGCAAAAACTTATACTTAGACATTTATAGAAGACATCCTTAAGTTTTTGTAACAACAAACGGAACTTAATTTGGAGCTATATAACTCGAGATATTTCCCTTGCAATATGGCTGTCTTGCAGCGCGATAATTCCAGCAATATCGTCAAATTCTCAAGTTATCGCTTTAACGTTTCGGTCGATTAAAACAGCCTATATACTCAATACTATACCATTTACTTCAGCCTCTAATCACGCCATTATCATCAACTTAAACTCGCTAAAATATTAGTTCAAAGTTGGATTCAAAACGGTTTTCACGTTACGCTCGCAACTAGTTACGTAACGCTTAACATTTTACGTCAAATTCAATGCGATTAACCACCAACGGAGGGTGGAATCAACCCCCTTTCTCTTCCACATGGCCTCCCCTTCTTTGGGCAGGAGAGGGGCTGCTCTAGCCATGGTGCAACGCACCATGGCTGCAACGACGCACGGTGGTTCAAGTCCGCCGGCCTCCAAGGCCTCCAATAGACACCATCATCAACCATACTAATTTCCATCAAACCCTAGAATCAAATACCCCAAACACAACTCTCATATGCTCACTCAAACCACCCTTCAATTCAACTTAAATCAATTAATAACATGCCAAATACATCAATTCTATCATTAAAACTCATCACCAACATCAAGCTCACTAAAACAGAAATTTACAGCCAAAACCCTAATTAATATCTGATATTTTTACCTTGATTTGATGATCTCAATCAGTAGGTATCGTTTTCCTCTTTCTGTAGCCGCGAGAATCAATCGATTTGGAGTTGAATTGAGGAAGTTATGCCACTTTAAAATTTTTACATGAAGGTTCTTCAAAGGAAGAAGATGATGGCCGAATTTTTCTCCTTGAGCTGAGATTATGTGTTGGATGCTATGAAAATTCACTCCACTAAGTATATATATTTATGGCAAAGGTTACAATTGACCCATGAAGTTGCCACCTCTTCAAGTTTGACTTTCAAACTTTTCTTACGTCCAATTTAGTTTGTCAATCACTTAATCATTCGGACTTAACAAATTTCATATTATTTATTTTCAAATAAATAATATCACCTTAATATCTCATTTTTCTATTTTCGATAGTTTATTTTAGCAATTTTCGGCTAAAAATGCTCAAATTCCATTTTGAGCTAAAATGCACTTTTTCCAACTTTTTCGTCCAATTCTCATTTTAATAATTATCGATAACCAATATATCGATATTATTTTTTTAAATACTAATTCCCATCAAATAATCTATATAATTTATATTTTCCGGGAATTAAACGCTTATTTTCCAATTTTCGAGTTTAAGTGCACTTTATCCACTTTTCCATACTTTTCTTTTTAAGTTTAATTCCATTTCCTTTATGGAATTCTTGATATTGAGATTTTCATATTAAAATCTCAATATCGACCTATCCGAGTTCTCTTTTATTTAATTATTTCCCGATAATTCCCTTTTTGGCAGTTTTAACAGTTTAAATTTAGACACGCTGCCTACTTTGGTAACGTCAGACATACGGGGTATTACACTAATGTGGTTGATTGGAATTTTTTATTGCATGGAAATATTAAGAAAATGTCTTTCGTTTGGAAAGACATTAGAAAATCATATTTTTAAGATAAAATTGTTTGGGAAACTTTTATTACTAATCTAAAATTTAATATTGGTGTGGGTGATTCAATTTGTCTTTGGGGTGATAATTGGATTTGTAATGGTTCGACTTTAAAATTGTTTCCTAGGTTCTTTAATCTTTCGAACCAAAAAGCGAGTGACTATTAATGTTATTTGGAATGAGAGTTGGGGTTGGAGGCGTCATTTGAGAGGTGCATAATTGTTAACTTTGATAGCATTTCAATCTATTTTCAGTACATTCTCCTCGGTTGGATAGGATGGATGAGGTGACTTGGAACTGTAATTCACGGGTCTACACTTCAGCTTCTTTTTGTAAACTGATGGCTGGAAACTCAGAAAATATTATGAGCGCTGGAATGAGTGATTCAGAGGATATTTATCTTCATCTGATTGTCGGGGTTTTATGAGGATTGCTATGTCAGGTCAAGTGGGTTTGAGAAGTGTTAATTTGGAACAAGATGATGTTTATGGTCCACCTATCGTTCATTCTTCTCTCTTGGAAGAAATTGGTGGGACGTGGTCTATGGTAGGTACTGGCAACGGTAATTTTGTCCAAAATTTGAATAAGTTATAAAAAATGCGGGTCATGCAGGTAATAGTAGAATTAGCAAGGTTCCTACATCAAATCCTTTTGTTCAAATTTGGAGATTTCTGACTTCTCCCTGAATCAAGTTTTTTTTATTTGGTTAGTTGTGCATAATCGGGTCGTTCGCTTGATTTTTTGGCTAGTCGACGTTCCATAGTCACAATGAATAAGTCTTTTTATTCTCTGTGTGGTGTTGTTGAAACCGAGATCATATTTTTATTCACCGTGATTGTACTATGAGTATTTGGTGTAGGGTTTTTTAGAGGTTGGATGTGGCTTATTGTTTCACAAATTCTTTTGTTGATTTATGATGCAATGGCAGGGTGTTAGTGATATGCACTAGGTCAATCATGTTTGACCATGTTTTGACTTTATCATTTTATTATTTATTGATTGGCAGGTTTTATCATTTTATATTAATGATTAAAATACTTGAATGGTTAATTCTTTCTAAGGTCATCGAGTATGTGACTTGATAGTAGAACCCTTAGGTTTAATAAAAGAATTATATACCATCTATCCCTAGTCTTAATAGAACATTGAGACTAGTATGATGTTGACTGATGATTATGTTTTACTAATCATGTATATGAGATATTAAGTCAAATCATAGGTGCTATTTGAGAAATAAGGCACTGGATGACCCACTGTGAGAATACTACATAGATCACTGTCATAAGTAATTCTCATTACAGTTCTATTAGTATAATCCTTTGACCTTGAAATCATCATAGATTTCTACATAGCTATTTCATATTTTGATACAGTCTTATACTATCTTTAACAGGATAATGGAATAGATTGTCATTGGATATGAAAGTAACTATGTGAGAAATGTGAGTGACTGAGAAGGAATTTGTCCCTCATTTATTTGAGTAAGATATCTATGGGCCCCTTGAAGAAGATAGACTGAAGAAAATGCATGGCCATGCTAATTGATAAGAAGTTATCATTTTCAGTCTACTTAGAGTCAAGAAACTAATGATTGAATGTTATAAGGATAACATAACTATGCCTTATATTCAATCTGGATATCGAGAGACAAAGGGATTAAAATATTATTGTAAATGGTTAAATCGGATTATCGATATTCATATAACTTGGGTAGTCATAATGTCTTGCTAGAGGCCACTTATGACTTGTGGGTTGAAATAGGGATTTCGAGCCTACTGCCAATGTTATATGAACCTACAGGGTCGCACACTAAGAACAGGCCCAAAACAGTTATGGGTTGTACAAGCCCAATGTGATTAAGTGATTAATTATATATATATATATATATACATATATATATATATATATATATATATATATATATATATATATATATATATATATATATATATATTAATAAATATATATATAATTCGTAATATATATATATTAATAAATATATATATATTAATTCGAAATTTAAGGATAAGTGTTTTCCTTAATTTATTATTTTTGGATGATAATAAATATAGTAATTAATATATATGGATAATTATCAAAAAGGAGTTTTTGATAAATATAAACTTGTAGAATTGCAATGAGATTGAAATTCGAATTTGTCTCAAACCCTAGTGTTATTTATCACTATAAATACTCATTAAGCAATTGGTTTGAGAATCACGAAATTCATTATTCACTAAATCACTAAAAGTCGAAATTGCTTGTGAAGCAATAGTGCTAGCACACAAGCACTAGTTTTGGCTAAGGTCTGTCCGTGTGGATACTCGTAGAGGACGCGTTCTTTTGGAGGCGTTTCTGATCCGAGGCCAGGTATCACCAAAGTGAACCACCTCCTTCCTTCCTACATTGCTGTTGAATTCGACATACAAGTAAGTAATTATTCTGTTAATTCAAATTACATGGATCTTGGTTTGGGTTTTTAGATAAATTTTTGAAATTCCGCTGCGTTATGAACCTATAAAACCCAACACAGGGTATTATATCGCCTGAGCCTTATTCGAAATTATAGAAGACTTCATTGTTTCTATTGGTTTGAGATATTTGGAAGTGCAGAAATGAGAGAGTTTTCCAAAGTAATGGTCAAAACATGGAGGCAGTGATTTTTAACAGTTTCTTAAAAGTTGTTTTCCTTTCAAAATTTGTAATATGAGGTTTGCCTACTCGAATATGGACTTCCTTATGAAAATCATTTTTTATTCTATTTTCAGGACTCTAATGTTCTGTGCCTTCTCTTTTAGTTATAATTTTGAGTATGCCGCTTTTTATGTGAAAGTTTTTCTTGTGGCTTTTTAATATACTTTTATTCATCCAAAAATATTATGGCTTAATTATAAAATTTTAAAGACTTGATAACAATTGATAAATAAAGTGGAAAGTTTAGACAAAAAAGTGCTTTTGCCAAAAAATAAATAAGCATAAATAATAATTATAATTTTATCAAATAAAAGATTACTTACTTTTTTGTTTCAAACATTGTCTGCTAGCTTCGAGTGTTCATTCCCTTTTCAAGGAAAGTGGCTTCCTTTAAATTCATAATCCCATCCATTTTTCTTAAATTATCTAGATAGATGACACCTAAGTAAAATGATAAAAAAAATTATCACATTGATTGAAATTTATTTAAGTGTCATCCATTTAAGTAGACTTGAGGAAAATGGATGGAAGTTAAATTTGAGAGGAGTCATTTCCATTTTCAAATATATCAGCGTTTAAAAATGTTAGATATTTTATATTTTATCATTAGAAAATAGACTCATATTTTATCGTTGTAAAGATAGATTATGTTTTTTCATATTACATATTAATTTTTATTTTGTTTGAAAATTTTAAATCTTTCACTAAAAATACAAAGAATTGGTAGAAGTTATAAACGTTATCGAAGGGGAGAACCACATATCATAGCCCAAAAGAGGAAAATCAACAAAGGAGTTTACTGTGCAAACAATGGGAAGAAAGCATCACATAAAAAAAAAAATGTTCAAACCAGAAGACGGTGGACATATCGTGAAACCTCATAATGATGCTCTGGTCACTGAAGGAAGAATCTGACTTGGAGAGAATTTCTTAGTAAAAGTAGTAAACGAGGGAAGCGCAATTAACCTCCTGACACTGGAAGCTCTTAAAGGAATAAAATGATCGATCACAAACCTCAGAAGAGCCTCCATACCCCTAGCAGGGCTGGAACGGAGGCCAATACAACTGGCGGAATGATCGAGCTACACATTGAGCTGGAAAATCAAGAAAGAAGGATTAGTAAAAGGAATGCATACCATGTTTAACGTGGTAGACCTGCCCCTAGCATACAAAACCATCCTAGAAATGCCTTAGTTATATGAATCAAGAGCAGTAACCAGTAAGCAGCTAGAGAATGTTAAAATAGAAGAAAGTCAAAGCTCAGTTATCAAAAATTTTCCGAAAGAGAAGGAGATGAAGAACCGAAGGAGAGCCAAACTGAACTAGTAGGACAAATGATAGAATTCCGTATTACTAAAGAAAAAAAAAGTAAAGATGGAAACAAAGATAACATGAGCCATAAAAAAGAAACATATAAGAAGTCCTCAGAGACAACATAGAATCCTTCGCCATAAACCCGCCAGAGATTATAGGGATTAATCCAACTGTTGCCTCCCACCGGTTGAACGTGAAACCCACAAGAAAATCATTAATTCAAAAAAAGAGGAGATTTACCAAAGATAAACAGAAAGCCATCGAAAAAGAGCTGGACAAACTTAAAGTGATAGGATTCATCTGAGAAGTTGTTTTATACACCGAATAGGTAGCAAACATGGTTTTAGTAAAGAAGGAAAACGATAAACATAGAATGTGTGTGGACTTCACTGACTTGAATCAGGCGTGTCCCAAGAAACATTATTCGCTCCTGAACGCAAACCAGTTGGTTGACTCCACCCCATGCTACCAACTTTACAGATTTGTGGACACAACTTAAGGGTAGTACCAAATTTCTATGGACAAAGAAGATCAAGAGAAGACGTTCTTCACAACAAACAAAGGAGCGTACTACTATAATACTATTGCAGTTCGGTTTGAAGAGCACGCTAGCAACATATTAGAGCTTGGGTAACTCAATGTTCAAACACCAATTGGGCATGAATGTTGAAGTAAATGTCACATTTCTTTTTAACGACTTAATCACATATTTTTTATTTTATTATTGGCTTACTGTCGTAATACAATTTTTTTGCCTTTGAGGTGAATTATGATCAAGTTTTTAAAATCATTCTATTTAACCCGTTTTGGGAATTTTTATATCAATTATAGCCAAATAAATAATCAATTTTTTTTTTCAAATTTAGGTTCTTTTAGTGGCTGCACTGTTTATAATGTTTTTGATTATTTTTGAAACAGGCTATAATTAACATACGAACCTCAAAACGGGATAAATGTGATGATTTTAAAAATTTGGTTAAAATTGACTCCAAACATAAAAATTTGATATTTTTAAAACATTAACCCTTCATTATTTTATGCACAACATTAAAATCTAGCAAACATAAACTGATGTAGTGAATATAAGCTAAAATTACTATTCATATATGAGGCGTATCATACAACACATAAAATATTAAAAATAATATTTCTTTAGATATTTTTAAAGTAAAAGTTATTAAAATTGTATTTTAATTTTACATTATAAATATTTAGTTTTTTTTCCACCTCGAAGTGGGTATATTATATTAAAGAAAAGAGAATACATTGCTAAGTTCAAAATCAAAAATACAAAACTATAAAAACCTAGCTATTGTGTGTTTAACTTGTTGAGCCAATATGATGTGCATCTTTGTTGAATTTTCGTCAAACATGCTAACGTACGATAACTGATGCCAAATGTTTTGACAGATACCCTAGTCGAATTCAGTAAAACCGTTCTTGAATTAATTGAATTGCTTATCTGGAGAGCATCACATTCAAGGATCAAACATGTCCGACCATTCTAAAGTGCCAAATTCAAAGCTTATTTTAATACCAAGAATTCTAAAATTTCTAGATCTCATATATGTTGAAAATAAGTATCAAATCGAACAATGATAAAACATATACTATCCCCAGCCACTACAGCCCCAACCCGAAATCTCAAGCTAGAAAAGTTGCTGCATCAAAATTAAGTTTAATATAAATATATCAGTTATTTTATTATAATAATGTTAGATACTCTCTCCATTTTTAAATATATGACGTTTTGGAATAAAGCACGAATATTAAAAATGCAATTAATACATATAAAACTCCTTAAACTACCCCTATTTAATACATATGTCATTTGTACAAAAAAAGACCACTTCTGTTTCTACCATAAGGCTTCTTCATACACTTGTCAAGTAAAGATTAGTTCACTCTTTTTCAAGTACAAATATTAAAAATATCTCTCGATACTTCATGTGCTTAAGAATAACAAGTGTAAGAATAACATGAGTATTTTAGATAAAAATAAATTTTAAAACTCAAAAAATCCTACAATACGGAATATTTTTAAAACTCTAAAGACATACTTTTAGTAGGAATGGAGGGAGTATAATAAAACAATTACATAAGTTTTTTTATGGTACAACTATTTTTAAAATTCAAATAGTTACGTTTTTTTTATCAATTACGGCAAAACTTTCTAATTTTTATAATTATGTTCAATTTAAAACTTTTATGTAATTATGTCCAAAATTTTGAATATTGTATTTCAAATCCAAATTTTGTGTTTTTATGAAGTTTAGTATCATATATCAAGTTATAAACAATTAAAAAGACGTGATTAAATTGCTTTTTTTAGAATGATTAAATCGCTTTAATTACTAAAGTCCATACAATTTTCAATTATTAAATTTTATATTATGTGTCATTTATGTGGACGTTACATTCAGCTTCGATTTATCACATCGGTTTCTCTTCACCCAATTCCAATATTGTAATAAAATTACAAAATGTTAAAAACATTTTTTTAGGAATTAAAACTTGAATATAATGTAATAAAAATTAAAATAAAATAATTAAATTAAGACGGTTAATAAAAATAAGAGTAATGCTATATAATCTACCTTTTATACCGCCTGCCGTGGCAATTAAAGAGTGCATATATTAAATTTTAATTTTTTAGATATATATTTTTGGATGAAAATTGGACAAATAAAAATTTTGCCACGTAAGAATTAGGGTTATAAAAAATGGATTAAATGAGTGGATTATATAGCATTTGTTTTTAAAGATAAAGTCTTTTTTAGTAATCTCATGCACTCTTACGAGTTTTGAGGATCAAGACTCAAGAGCATGAATATGCAACTCTCGATGAATGTTTTCAGTGTGCAATGAATCTTAGCAAATTGATTCCTTATATTTTTTTTGATAATTAGCAAATTGATATTTTAATGTATAAAAAAAATCAAATTACAATAAATTAATACTCTGAAATTCACTATCGTTAAAATATTGAGCAAATTACTCTAAAACTTCTTATATATTTTTTTTTTGGTGACGAGGACTCACTCTACTGAGCCGAAACTCAATATCATTGTCAAACCCCGGGATGTGAACCGCCCGCAAGCCCACATGCCTGGTAAATCCGGACTATAATGGCCAGCAACCCAGCCTCAACCACTCCATATTAAGAAAGGGCGTAGCCGGGGTTCGAACCCACGACCTTTGGCGCCCAGATGGCTGAGGCTTAGACCACTAGACCAAACCCGTGCGGGCAACTTCTTATATATATTATAATTCATAGTTTGATAAAATTAAACGATTTAATAACCCATTTTCAATTCCGTTAATAATTAGCGGCTTTTATTAGTTCCGTTAACAATTTGGTATTCACTTTTAAATGAATTGATACCTTATTTTCAAATGATTAGATACCTCACTTTTAATTCCGTTAACAGTTTGGTACCCAGATTTAAGAAAAGATTGTAATTGTTTGCAAAATTAAATTGATGTACCAAATCGTTTGATATTCAAAGAGGTATTAAATTATAAATTATGATAAATATGGGGGTTCTCACAGTAATTTTTTCTAAATTATTTGATGACATATTAAAGAACTAAATTATTAGAAATTTATTAAAGATCAGAACTATATTTATTGGATTTTTCTTAATTGCACATGTACTTGATCTTCTACAAACATTATCATTTATACGTCGCCAAAGAATAACTGCAAAATATGCTTTTTGAATTGTTAATTTTATAAAATTACTCTTTTTGTATTTACGAACTCATTTCACCGCTTTACTACTGCAATTAATCGTATAATTTGAATTTAGATATTATATTACATATGAATTTTAATTTAATATTTTTAGGAATAACGTTATAAAAATTTACTAACTTTACACGTTTTCTCATTTTAAGTACGCTTTTTAGAATTTGTCATAAAAATACACCAACTTTTTTTTTTAAATTTACACACGTTACTGAGATGACACTCAGAAAATTACATCAATGAATGAGTGCCGGTTCAGTAAATTTTTCTTTTTGACTAATTACAAAATTTGTCGTTAATTAGCGACGGACAAGTAATACATTGCTATTTTTGGCCGAAATTTGTTGTGCCCCGTTTCCCGCCAAATTAGCGGCAGTTCCGTCGCTAAAATATGTCGGTAATTTTCGGCGGGAAGTTTTCTCCAAATTAGCGGTGAATCCGTCGCTAATCTATCGGAAATGACAAATTTAGCGGCGGATATTCAGCCAATCGCTAAAATTCGTCGGTAATTTGCCGTTTCTTAGTAGTGTCTTAAAAGGAATTGATAGATTCAAGTTGAGTACCAAAATAATATAAAAATATTATTTTTATCATTCATCTTATAAAGGTTCTATAAAATTCTCAAATAGTGTGTTCATAAAAGTCATACTTTTTTTCTTTATAGTTTAAAGCAACATATTTATCTCCATCATAATATCTCTTTAACAAATTTTCATATCTAAATCTGTCTTCAATTTTATTTAACGAATTTTGGAGTTTCAAATTGATGGCTTTTCTATTTCCAAATTAATTTTATTGAGTCGTTTCTTATGAGTCATTTTATCTTTACTGACCGGACGGACCTGATCCACTTGAACTTCTCAAAACTATCCAGTTTTTTCATTGGACATGACTTGTTAGCCAGACCTGACCATAGAACTGGTCATAGGTCCGGTTCAGCCTCAACAACTTTTAAACACCTGGCCGGAATTCATACCAAACTTGCTCATAGGACTGGTCATATGTCCAGTTTTTTTTTTTTCAAAATGCCTTTTTTCACACAACCAAATCGACATACTTGATTTACTCAAAGAACACAAAGTTCCCCAGAAAAAATATTTTTGCCATAATAATCATAATCCATATTAAATTTAAAGACCAAATTGGCTCTGATACCAATTGTTAAGATCAGATTGATAGGCGCAGCGTCATCAAAACCATTCGGTTGTATTTAATTATGGATTTAATCCATCGAATAACAATATAGCAAGTTAAACCAAAAACATGAGAGGCTTACGTATTTCGGCAATTACACTTACACTCATGGATGAAAGAATTGAGTGATCTACTAGTTGCCAAATGAGCAAACAAATTGGCGTAAAATCACCAAATTGAAAATATTTCTAGTAAATATACTCTTAAAAGGAAAATAATAAAATATTTAATTATATATAAAAACTAGTTTAAAAGAAATAGAATTAATCTATACCTCACATCACACGCACATCCCTTATTCACATCAATGTTTGATTTTGTATTGTATGATCGATTATTTTGAAAGCTAAATGGTTAGGGAACATATCTATCTATCTATCTATCTATAACTATCTTATATGTGGGAAGGGGGGGGGGGGACAAGCAAAATTACGCTAATAGGTTTCATTAAGGGTATAGTTTATAATTAAAAAATAAAATAATAAAAGATTAACTTAAATTATGTACTCCCTCTGTCCCACTTTAGAAGTCCCATTTGACTTTACACACAGATTAAGAAAACATTAATTATTCTTGTCTTTTCATGTTTTTTCATGTTTTGCCCCTATTAATGATAGTGGAATTTTCCATAGAACTCTTTTAAGATAACTAAAATAAGGGTAAAATAGGGTATTCAATGGAAAAATACTCTAAAAATAGTAATGAGACTTTTTAAATGGGACATCCCAAAATAGAATATGGAACTTTTTAAACGGGACGGAGGGAGTAATATATAGAATAGAAGCTAATTCTAATAGAGAAGTTAAATATAAACATAACTCTAATCAGAACAATCGTAATTTGCATGTATTTATTGAGTGTTTAAGTTCAACTTAAAGACAACACTAATATATAAATATAAAAATATTTCCGTAATTATGTATAAACAAATATATAATCCTATAATGATATAATGGCGAATGTTGTGTTCATATTAAAAGATACCAAGTTATATATGTTGATGCACGTATAAGCATGGGACTCCGCTTGAAGGTGGGAAGATTGCTGATTCTGAACCTCTTGATCTCTTTTCAAGTGCTCATCAAATTCCCAATAAAGCTTCTCATGAATCCACCACCACCCCAACCAATCAATCTCAGTTGTACCGTGGCCCAATCCTGCTACTTGAGTTTAGTCTTTTACTGCTCTTTGTTTATGGAGTTATAGAGTTTATGTTTTAGCTTAATCAACATGTACGTTGTACATTATAATAATATTAATAGTATATGGTTTCAAGTTAAAAAAAAAAAAAGATGCACGGGACTGTTTCTCACTCTTTCTTCCAACAATCCACTATTGGATGAATAATTGTAGGTCTTTATTTTATTTTCTTATCTATAGAACTAATGGATTTTTTTAGTCCAAACGAGAATGTATCACAATTAAAAGTTATCTAACCATATTGAATTCGGATGGCTAAAGAAAGTAGACAACACATGACAAGTTTGAAATTTCTAATATGATAGAGAATGTGGAGTCGCTAAACTTTGTTAAACATGTAACATACAAAAATTTATTTACTGTTACAACAAATTCTAATAGTATATACTAAAAATATCTTAAATATTAATAATTTAATTATATGTTTATATATAATGAATCGGATAAATATCTTCAATACTATAATTTCAATATAAAATAATTCATAATAATTTGTAAAAATATATAAAATTATATTTAATATATTAATCACATACTGCCATTTTAATTGTATAATTTTTTTTAATGATTTATTAGAAACTAAAATATATTATCTAATAATTTAATTAATTTTAAATATAAATAACATGTCATATAAAAGTGGCTCACGTGTGTCGCACATTTAATAGTTTAATTAAGTGTTAATATCATAAAAATTCACAAATTTTACACGTTTTTTCATTTTAATCACGTAGTTTAGATTTTCTCATTTTCATGCACAAACTACCATTTTTTCAAATTTATGCATGGTGATGAGGTGTCACATCTCCATTGGTGTAATTTGTTGAGGTGGAGGTCATTTTACACCAATGAATGAGTGTCACCTCAGCACCGTGTATGAATTTGAGAAAAAGTGGTAGTTCGTGCATGAAAATGAGAAAATTTAAACTGCGTGATTAAAATGAGAAAACGTGTAAAGTTCATGATTTTTTTGGACATTAACCCTTTAATTAATATATTACATATAACGGGTCATATAAATATCACTTACCTACTTATAAATATAAGTACAATAATATTTAAGAAAAATATAACGGGTCATGTAAATGTCGCTCACGTGTGAAGCACGTGGCGAAACGCTAGTACTATATATAAAAGCACGGATGGGGGGGGGGGGGAACAGGCAAATTTACCGAATAATCCTTTTCAGTTTATTACTAAATAAAGGTTTTATAGTCATTAACTAATTAGTTATTTAATTAATCACTATTGTAATTAAAGTCCTAATTAGAATAGGTAGCTAAATTATCTCCAATTCAGTTTTAGTATATAATAAATAACTAAATTGTCTCCAAATTATTAGGACTATCTATCTTTTAGTTTGATTTTTTTTTTGAGAATTTTTAGTTTGATTTAACTACAAAATTAAAATACTGTATTTGGTCAATATATTATTATTTAAATTTATATCTTATTATTTTTAAAGATATTATTAATAAAATTAAGTCAATTATTTAATTATGGTTATTAAACTAAAAGAAGAATAAATTTAGCATGGAAAAAAATTTAATAACCGAATAAATTTACTAATATGTTTATTGACGAGTTACGTTACGAGCCACGTGCATAGCACGTAACGCAAAACTAATAATGAAAAAATTATCCTTATAGTATTGGGAGCATTAGTTCTAATTAGATTATAATTTTTAATTATTTATTAACAACAATATTATTCTTCATTAGAAACTCTACAACTAGAATCTTAAATTGAATATAGGCCATATTTGGTTCGTGGAATAGAATAGCATGGAATAGAATAGTTATTCCATAAGGAATAGAATAGCCATTCTTTAGTTTTTGAGAGGAGTATTTATTTCACAAAATCATGGAATAGAAATTCTTTAGAATACCTATTCTATGAATTAAAGCAAAAAATTGTCATTTTATACGGAATAGCTATTCCATTCCGGACCTATTCTATGAATCAAACATGGCCATAATTGTAAATGTTATAGTGAATAAAATTAGAAATTACTAGAATTTCCACATCATTATGCTTTTCATTAGTATCATAATGGAAGAGAAAACTAATCAAGTTTAGAAAAAGAAATGATATTTGAAAGCTATAAATATATATAGGGTAATATTATGTTGGTGACCTACTATATACCCAGTGCACATGGTAGGCATGTGACTTTGAAATTTATTTGTAAACCCTGCCTATTTCCTAGCCATCCATAAATTATATTAATTTATAATATGGTTGAGTCAAACAAGCTAAGATCATATATTATCACTTGCCTCCTAACTAAAATAAGATTTCCAATGGAGTAGATAAACCGTTTAGTCAAATCATTTAATTAAGACAAACTAATCCGAGCTGCGACGTAAACATACCATAATGTGGGAGAGGATTAACATTAATTTTTAATCTTCTTTCAGGAAACATTAATTTTTGATCCAATGGTGCAATGAAGAACATAATCAACCAACAAGTTATAACTTATAACTCAAATAGTACAAACATTGGACATCAAAATATTATATTGTAGATTCAAATATTGCACAAACGCTTCCCTTTCAATTATTAAAAAATATTCTAAATATAATCAATAAAATGTGTTTAATTTAAAATTTCAATGTAATGTGAATGAGCATATGAATAAAAATAAATGATATTAGAACAATTATTTTTTTTAAATAAATGATGGGTTTTATAGAAGCTCAATCATAAAGCCGTGATTGGCAAAAGCCTATTAAGAAGCCATAAATTCAATCTAATTTACAAAAGAAAAGTAAATTGCGATAGACATCATTTCCGGAATAAACAAAAACGTGATTGTTGTCCTTCAAAAATTCCACCGCCTTGCAAATCGAAATATAGACCACCATATCAACCTCAATGAATTCATTCTTGAACACCCTTTTGTTTCTAGCTTTCCACAATTCCCAAACGCAATAGAACCAAATCGTCCTCCATAGAATTTTAAATCTTCCACGAGATAGGGAATCCCAAAACTGAAATAACTGTAATAATGAAGGAGGTAAGACTTAAATGATGTTGCACATATAAAGAAGCTTACTCCAGACAAACCAAGCAAAACGACATTTGATAATAATATGAGTACTGTCCTCCTCTTGATTGCAATAAGAACAACCACGATTCTCATGAATGATTATTCCTCTGCTAATAAGAACTGAGTCTGAAGAGATTCTATCTCTTGTCAATAACCATAGGAAGAATTGAATTCGAGGCGGGAGTTTAAATTTCCAGAAGAATGACGCTGCTGCTGAACGAGCCAGATCTGCTGCTGTGCGTCGATTTGCTGCTGCTGTGTGACGGTTTGCTGCTGTTGAAGTCTGCTGCTGCAGTAAATCTCTAAAGGTGGCCGACGTGTAGCTGCTCTTTTTATTCCAGCAAATAATATCAGGCTGAAGAGGCTTTAGCGAATGAATTTTGAGCTGATCATGAAGGTTAGCAAGCTAATGTTCATCACCAATATGAAGGCTTCGATTCCAGTTAAATTTGTACATGCACAAATCAACATCAAAAGCTTGCAAAACTGAAATGTTCTTGTTGGAAGCAAGGTGATAAAGCCTCAGAAAGCTTAAAGATAAAGGCTGATGACCAACCCAATTATCCTTCCAAAAAATAATGTTAGCACCATTGCCTAAACAAACAAACACATTTCCTTTAAAACTCTCCCAGATTTCTGAATTCTTCACACAAGTCGAATAAATGCCACGCCCAAGATAAGAAAGCTTAGATATATTGATGGAATCTAAGTCACGCCAATTTGAAATATCCGAGCTACTAGAAATAACCGAGTACCAAAGGTTGGAATTGTTACCTGTCCGTAATTTCCATATCCATTTTAGAAGTAAAGATTGATTCTTGATGCGAATTGGCGTAATATTTAAACCACCTTTGTCTATCGGAAGATAAACATCCGACCAAGCTACTTTGCTAAAACCCACACGATCAATAGAACCACTCCATAAAAATCTTCTCATATAGCGCTCAAGAGTAGTAACGACTGACTGTGGAATAGAGAAAGAGCAAAGATAATAAACCGGAAGGCTACTAAGAACCGATTTGATTAAAACGAGTCTACCTGCAGGAGAAAGCAGATTTCCTTTCCAAGTCGCCAACTGAGAAGAAAAATTGCTAACAATCGGGTCCCAGAGACTTTCCCTAACTGATTTTGAGGCTAAAGGTAACCCCAAATACATGATAGGAAGATAATCAATTCTGCAGCTAAGAATTTCTGAAGCTTCTAATAAAGAGGCGTCATCCATATTCAAACCAATAATAGCCGATTTACTAAAATCAATTTGCAAACCCAAAATCAATTCAAAGCAACGCAGAATGCTTAGAAGATTCCGAACCATAGCTATATCATTAGGAACAAAAAGCAACGTGTCATCTGCAAATTGCAGGATAGAAATTGCTTTCGCAAAACCATCTAAATGGATCCCATCAATCAAACCCATGTTGACTGCTTTTGAAATAATTGCTTTTAGGCCTTCAACTTCCAAGACAAAAATCATTGGGGAGAGAGGATCACCTTGTCTGACGCCTATGCCCATATTAAAATTCTTTATAGGACTGCCATTTATTAAAACTGACAATTGTGCGGAGTCAAAAAATGAAGAAATTCACTTGATCCAAACCGCATCGAAGTTCATCTTAGTTAACATTTTCAAAATGAAGTCCCAAGATATGGAGTCAAAAGCTTTTTTGAAATCTAGCACTATGAGAAAAACTTGATCCTTACGTCTGTTTGTTAAGTGAATCAATTCTGAAGCAATCATGTGGCAGTCGTGAAAACTTCTTCCTTTAATAAAACCAAATTGGTTTTCAGAAATAATTAAAGGAAGAATGGGAGAGAGCCTGTTTGCCAAAACTCTGGAGTGAAGTTTAAAAACCAAATTGATCAGACTAATAGGCCGAAAATCTTTGATGTCAGAAGCGCCTTTCAACTTAGGAATTAGAACCATGAATGCCGTATTTAAACCAGAAGGGAAGATACTTGTGTTGTAGAAGCTCATAAATAAATCAAGAAAGTCTTGCTTAAGAATGCTCCAAGCCCTCTTATAAAAGTAGAAGTTAAAACCATCCGGACCCGGAGCCTTATTTTCATCACACCCCGAGAGAGTAGCAAAAATTTCATCTTCAGTGAAAGCACTAATCAGCCCATAAGACTGATCATTAGAGAGAGTGCTGATTTGTAACTCATCAATTGAGTAAGTCACAGGAGAGACCGGCCTATAAAGATTTTTGAAAAAAATCTGAATGTTGTGTTTTATATCATCCTGAGAGCAGTATGATTGGTTGTCCACAGTGATTTCAATAATCAAGTTACTACGAGAATGAACCGAAGCTATCGTATGAAAGAATTTTGTGTCCCTTTCACCATATAAATTCCAGTTTACTCTAGACTTCTGATGCCAAAGAGATTCAAGTTGTTTCGAAACCACATTAAAATCCTCATGAAGAACAGCCCATTCCTCCATATCTTCTGCTGAAGCCGAACCCTTGTCCATATCTTCTTCCAAACTTTGTATCTCTGAGTGAACCGTATCAAGCTTTGTATTCAGATTGCCAAAAGAATGTTTATTCCATGACTTAATATTATTGCGAAGATCTCTTAATTTGGTCACAAGATTACCCCATGGATAAGCTGAAATTGTGTTCCATGAATCACCAACTAGAGGTTGAAAAGAAGAATCGTTCCACCACGCATTAATTGACTTAAAAGGCTTCGGTCCCCAATCTACAGCAAGAGACGAACAAAATAAAAGAGGAATGTGGTCTGAGTAGCTTCTCGGAAGAGCTTGCAAAATCATATTTGGCCAAAGAGAGAAAACGAACGCTGACAGGAAGCATCGATCTATTTTCAATTTTGAAGTATTGTTTTGCCAAGTATACTGTCGTCCTAGTAACTGAGCCTCCAACAAATTCGAGCTATTAACCAAATTCTGAAATTCACGCATACCTGCTGTGTAATCGGAATGGTTCAATCTATCTTCGGGCTTCAAAATCTCGTTAAAATCCCCCATCAAAAAGCAAACTCTATCTGTAAGAAATTCCAGTTTTAATTCAGCCCATAGTCTTGTTCTATCAACATCCAAGGAGTAGCCATAAACCAACACGAATTTGAATTGGACAGATGATAACTCAAAATCTAAACAAATCCAACGAGAATGGCAAGCGATACGAGAAGGAGATATATTATTTGAATCCCAAATACAGGCAAGACCCCCTGAAGCACCAACCGAGGGAGAAAAACAAAAATCAAAGTCATTTGAAGGTCACAAACGATTTATCAGAAAATCATTAAGAGTTTCCTTCTTAGTTTCAACAAGACCAATAAGAGAAAGACGATTCTTAGACACCAGAGATCTTAGAATACGCTGTTTTCTAGAAAAAGTTAAACCACCTCGCAAATTCCAAGCAACACAATTGAATGTACTAATCATTAAAAGATTAAAAACCTCGAGAAAAAAGAACCTGTTAAACTAGATTCGGGATCTCCTTGTCTAAGGCTTGTATCAAAAGCCTTAAAATCTCATCTTGATTTTCAGGAGAAAACAGACCTAACTGCATTCCAATGTCCCATGTCTTCTTTAGCTTCTGAGCTGATATGAGACTTGTGAGAATTAGTAAACTTGCTGCTATTTTCCTTGCTGTTTCAATGAGACTAATCTGCAGTGTTGGGACGGGTTTCCCCCAAGTTTGTCATAGGAACTGAACTGTTGGAGCGGGAACCCAAGTTGGTGACATGATCTTCTGCATTGTTTAATCGAGATAAAAAAGTTGTTGGTGTAAGATTGGTGTTCCGCTGATTTGCTAATTTTGTTTGCCTTGATTTTCTGCGCTTTGTAATAAAAAAAGAATCATGATCTGGGAATGTGGCCTTCAAATTGATTGAGTTATCTGATGAATCCTTAAAACATGATTCTGCTTCTCCTGGTTTGAGCTATCCTTAATCTGAGAAGACTCTCCATCTCCTTCACTCTCAGATTCTGAGCTTGCTTCATCCGAAAGATCCATAAGAACAGGTATATCTGTTTCACTCACTTGAATCAAAATTTCTTTTCCATCCATAATGACATGTAGATCACAGTCAATTAGAGTCTTGCTTGTAGTAATGAGTACTGATCCCGTATCCAATCTCTCCTTACTAAAAATCAAAGGCGATATGGAAATTGAATTCCCTAGGCTATCTCCTATCAGCAAAAAGAACTTTTCCTCCCAAGCTTTGATTGGTGTTCCAGTTATCGTAATTTTGACAAAACGTTCTCCGGAGGTGAAATTTCCATCCCAAGGCATAATGTTAGAGAAAAAACCAGTAAGCATTGGAAAAATTTTCTCAAACCGTTCCTTATCTTCTTTATTGAAGAAGTTAATGAGCACGTAACTCCCTCCAAGTAAAGATAACGAGTCATAGAAAATCCCTCGGTTTTGAAGGAAACTCTTGGCGTTAAGAAGATCCGGATAGTGATTAATGGTGAAGATAACAGATGTTAAGGAGCAATCTGCAGAGGTGGAGTTGAAGACAATTTGTTTTTGGTTAATAACTTGAGAGTAAGATCTTGAGTCCCTAATTGATGGAATAACAGGTGGCTTTACTGTTGTAGTTCGAGGAATAACATTTTTCGTTGCATGAAAACGTTGTTAGGGTTTGGAAACCTAGATAAAAAAGCACGCAGAACATAGGATTCAATGTTGACCTTATTCAATCTATAAAGGTAATCACCAATCTTATCATGATTATCCAGGTGAAGGAAACTAAATCTCATATTCTTAGCATTCTTTTTGCGTGCAATTATAACTCTCCCTTTGATGTTATATTTCAAAAACGCTCTCTGCAGGTCTGAGTAATACCAATGCTCTGGAAAGTTCTCAAAGTAAATTACCGCTGGGGAAGAGAGTGTTGGACGTTCATGGTGGTTTGTTCCGGCGCCGACAGTCTGCACTGAAGGTGGATGATGACGGTGCTGCATATCGCAGCAGCAGCTAGGGTTTTATTTGTTTAACCCTAAGTTTTACAATTATTTTTAAATATTGTTTCTTTAATAAATTATTGTGGAGAATGAAAATGAGAATAAATTTTCATAATTCTAAATGATAAAATATTAAAAAAAAATAAAAATTTAAATTAATTATATGATAATTTAATAGATGAAATATTTTAAAGTTTTTATTAAAATATTTTTTTATAAAATATTTATGAAGAAATATTTTTAAAAAGATATTTATTTAAATAGTATATATAAATAAATATTACTTTTATTAATATATTTTATAATAATTTATTTTATTAATTAATTGTACTTTAATAAAATTTAATTTAATATACACTAGAAGAAATTTTTGTATTTTCTAGAATAAAAAAATAGATGATTTTAGTTGAAGAAGTAACCATCATTAAGGTTAGAGCAAAAACCACCTCTCCAACCCTCACATGCACATACAAAAAAAATTACTCTAAAGTCTCCCATATATGTCATAATTCACATTTTAGTCCCTCTTATTTGAAAATCAGACGATTCGGTCTTTCATTTTTGTTTCCATCAACGATTTAATCTTTTTGTCCATTTTTGGTGTTAGTCACCCGAGTTAAAAGACAAATCAAAGAAAACATTAATTTTCAAAAAAAAACAATTTGGTCCCCACTTTTGTTTTTGTCTACGATTTTTTCCCTCAAGTTTGAAATTAATTTACCCCTAATCCTTTGACTTTGATTGACTAACTAAAAATAGATGGAAATGCTAAATTGTTGACGGGATCAAAAGTGAGGCACCAAACTGTTTAATTTATAAACAAGAGGGACCAAAGTGTGAATTATGACAAATGTGAGGAGTTTTAAAATAATTTGATCAAAAAATTGTGTAGTTTTTAATTAATAAAATCTCTAAATAACAATTTTTTGTCTATTTGTTTAGTGTATGTTGAAGACTTTTAACTTGATTAACATCTTCTCTTAAAACCGTTGAGGAAGGATCTGAAAGTGAAAATTGATTTAAATGAAACAATGATTTTAGCTATTTTTAAATATAAAGGACTGCCGGCTACAAGTGCGGCATTACTTGCCACCTTTTGTTACAGTGTGATTTGACGGCGATATATCTGTTTATAAGTACAATGAGTATTAGAGATGTACCTATATCGTGATGGGGCTCAGAGGAAAAAGAACAAGAAAAATATTATAGCAGATGATGTCGGTGATGGTTAGGGGTGAGCAAAAACCGAACCAAACCATTAATCCGATCCAAACCAACCCGAAATTAATTTTGGTTTGGTTAAAATGGTTAAAATGGATTGGTTTGGTTTCAAATTATAAAAAAGTATGGTTTTTGGTTTTGGTTTGGTTTCAACTAGTGGTTAACCGAACCGACCGAAAAACCGAAGTTTACAATAATATTATTTTTATTAATATTTATATATGTTTAAATAAATATAAAATTTATTTATTGAAATATTTATATAAAAATATAATATATGTGTATAGATACATATATGAAAATAAAACATATAAACTAATAAACACATATAAGTAAAAATTATTATGCATAATTTTAATTATTACGTATAATTATATATAATTTTTATCTAAATCTATATTAACCAAACCGAACTAAGCCGAACCGAAACCGATGCTAAAGTTTGGTTAACCGAACCGAAATTTTACATAAATATTTGGCGTGGTTTGGTTTTTATATTTTCCCTTAAAATATGGTTTGGTTTGGAAGTTTACTAAACCAAACCGAACCGAACCGAACCATGCTCACCCCTAGTGATGGTGAAGTGAGGAATATGGCATTCCAACAAAGAAATGTAACATATTAGGCCAAGTTCAGCTTCTGAAAGTTGAAAATTTGGGAGAGAAAGTTCCAGAAAATCTCAATTGATGACTCCTTTGGATATGACTAATCAGCCAGAAGGATTGGGAAAAATCAGATCAACAAAAATACTAGCAAAGATTTATCAAAAGCAAAATTAATCAATGTTGATGAAGATAAAGGTAAGAGAGCCTAGAGCAAAGAAATTATTGGCACGCTCTAATTTTTTAAATAATGACCCATTGGAGAATATTGGACCAACGACAAGCATAAGGGCCAAAGTGAGGGGAAAGAGCCAAACTAGTTTGAATCCTCGTTTAAGCCTAAAGAAAAAAAATTAAAAAGCCAACTAAAGCAAAGACGTTGTTTTATCTACCTTGGGATTGTTTGAGGAGATATGACGACTAATGGAAAAGAAGAAGGGGAAAAAAGGAGCTCTTGTAATTCAGTTGACGGCTGATGATGGAAAATGCTCGTTTGCAAAAGTTACAGTGGTGGAACCTACAATATAGGTCCTTCGGAGTCAATGAAGAATTTTTGTTGGAACTCAGAGATTGGGCTCCCTAAGAAAGTTCGAAAACCTAATTTCCCATGTAAACAAAGTTAAGCATGATATTATTTTCTTGAAACTCATTTTACAGTTTTAAAATTGGAAAAGGTTAGGATGAAGTTGAACATGACAGAGCGTTTAGTGATTCAGTTGAAGTGGAATCACCAAACACTGCTGAGAGTTGAAGATAACAGCTTGTAGTGTCACAACATGTAAAGAACTCATATTGTGAATTCACATGAGGTTAATATGATGCAAGTTTTGATAATAATACCTTCAATACTAGAACGAGCGTATCAATCCATTCCATATTCCCGTTCTCTTATAAGGAATGGATCTCTTACCCTATATTTTCATTATGTTCCCATTTTTATAGTCCTAAACTTGCGGTTAAAGGAGAATGAAGAAAAAGGGCCCTATCCGGGTATCGAGTAGACTGAAATGCCACATTTTTATAAGATACTAGAATAGATATGTGAAAGTTCTCTCATTATAAATATGCAGAAAAGATAGAAATGGAGTTAGGAGAACCAATAACTACTAGAGATGAATAGTGTTGGAAAAAGAAGATAATTTTATTTCCTTTGTTATTTATTCGGATGCAAATATCGTAATAAAAGTCTCAAGAAAATATTATTTTCCTTATAATGATATTGACCTAATAGTTTAAAATTGCATAAACATTTTAGAGAATTATTTGAATGCTTAGATATCGTTTTTTTAAAAGGAGTGCTAACATGGTGGCCCACCATTTTGCAAAACTTTTTGTTAAAACATGTGAATAATTCTCAAATTTAGAGGGAAGCTAGCCCTATAGAGATTAACTTCATGTATTATTTATTAGCCAGTTTGTCTTTTGATTAATAAAATTTCTATTCCTCTAATAAGAACTTGATGAACATCCTTCGGGTTTGCATTTTTTGTAGTCCGGTTAATTTTTTAAAACTTTCCTTAATTTTTACGTGGATAAAAGGCATTTCCTATTCTGTGAGCGGAGTGGGGTTCTAGGGCCGCTCGCCCAGACTTATGACTCACTTTGGATCTGGAAAGGTTTGAACCCCACCTAGTTCAACTAGAAAATGCCTTGTATACCAACTAGATAACCTTACTTGCTTATGGGTAAGATTATTGTACGCCGGACTAAAAGATCGGATTCGTGGACCTCCCCGAGACTCGTGTTCTTGTCTTATCATTTACTAGTTTATTTACTGGACATATTCGATTATCTCATCTCAAACAAATAATACTAATCCATAGGGTATAATGCTGGAAAGTAAACACATTTGGGAAAAAAGCGGTAGACATGTAGACTCGCATATGACTCGATCTGGACTGGCATATGAGGCAAATAGCACTTATCCCTAAGCATGCATCTAAACCTTGAGGTTTCTATCAAGTATTCGAATAATGACTAGTCTGGATCAATTTACATGCATAAAGCCTGAAACCGGATGTCTAAGCGAGATTGATTTTATTTTAAGGTATCTTGAATAGCCTATACAACCTCTAAATACATTTTCCATGGAGGTCCTATGATGTCTAGTTGATTTGCTAGATTTGATTGGTTTGATTGCTAATTTAACGTGGTTAGTCCTTTAACCTGTTAATATTTGAATTTGGCATGCTTTTGGGAAGCGTTTAAATAATTTCAACATACACATGGACATGTGTTAAACATGCAAGGTAAGAAATACTTTTTAACCTCGTCGACTGGAGTGTCTAGAACTCTATTTGATTTGACCGTCGGTGTGGTCGGAAGCAGAATTCAGGCAAAACACATAAGGTTTTCGCCTCGTTAATATGGATACACTGATTCAAACCGTGGTCCATTTCGAGTTTAAACGAATCCGGAATCCTCTCTGAAAGTTGTTGGTTTCATCGATTATGAGCTTCAGAGCCCAGTTGGTTGGACAAATTATAGGTGGGCTTCAAGGCCTTAAATAAAGTGTGAGAGACCCAATACATATTACAAACAAGTTATACAACTAATTCCATACACGTGGGCTCAAATGGGGCTCAATTTCGAGTTCAAACAAGTCCAAAAACATCAAATTAAGATCAGATCTAGGTTTAGAAGATTTGGGAATCAAAAATCGGGTCTGGGAAACGATGAACGCAGCGCCACTGTGAGTGGCGGTGATGCCACTCCACAGTGGCGGCGGCGGCAGTATGAACCGGCGGCGGCGCTAGTTCTAGCTGGGTCCAGGGAGCACTTTTTTGGGTTCGGGAATCAAAGTAGCTCGAAAATGCATCAAAACATACATAAAGCATTCGTTATGAGCCCTTAACTCGTTTTTTGGTGATCCAGCTGCGAAATATAGCTTCGGATCGATGTGCAACATTGCGTTCTTCAGTGATTTAAGCGTCTAAGCTTATTTCTTGGACTGGAATCGACTAATTTGGTGTGTGTGTGTAGTGGTTTAGTTATGGCTCTCTAATTTAGGGTCTGATTGTGTGTTTCTGGTGTTCAATTGCCGATCTTTAACTAGGTTGTGTAAGGGTTCTATTTATAGTGGTTAAGGGGGACCTAGGGTTAGATTGAGTCTGTGTTAGTTTAGGTTTATGCTTAGCTAGAGTTGTAGATGAACAAGAAAGGTGAAAGAGTGTGAAGTGATAGACTTGTCAGTATTAGGATAAAGCTAAACTTCTATTTAATTAAATTAAATATGTATTATTTCTTTAAGGCTAAGTAAAATGTGTCTAAAAGTTATTTTCGGTGCCCGAAAGTATTAAAAAAAGCTTATGGGTTTGGGTATGGTCAATTTCAGTCCGTCAAACTTGCAAATTGGCTCATAAACTTCTAAAATATTGAAATTAGTCCAACTTCTAGACTTATACTACATTTTTTTGGATTTTTATAGGCTATTTACGGCTAATTACGTTTCAATCTCTCAAGTTCGCAGTTGTGCATTGATCCGTCTGCTTGAATTCGAACAAACGAATCGATAGCTCGTCACTTGAACGAATTTCTCTAAAAATTATCATTGGACATTTCTGTCACGACCCAAAATCTCGAGCTGAGACTGGCGCTAGGAAATGGGAGTGGTAGCTCCAAAACCCGTAACAAGCCTAAAATCACTATAAAATTTTCGCGATACAAATCACTTAGCCATCATGCAAGTATTTTCAGAAAACCTTTTAAAACAATAAGATGTCAAACATCTATTTACATTCTGAAAACCATCCATAGAAACTAGGGACTTACAATGTGATGCCACATCAAGCATTGCCCGGTTTCGCACATAAAAAATAAACGGTTTAAAGCGCAGTAAAACTATTCAAGTTTACAAACATCAGAGTATAAAGATACATAAAACCGTTTGACAAAACTGTATATACATCTAGGACTAATCTACTGCAGCACTAACGATACACACTTCCTTTGTACACACTTCTAAACAGACTTCTGAAGCAAGAATAGAAGTCTGTCACGTCAAAAAGACTATTCACCTGAAAATTGTTTAAAACAACGGGGTCAGTCGAAACGGAGTGAGTTCATAGTTTACTAATGAGCATTATATAAAACAAAACAATGTTGTAAATCATTATTCATATGCATCCAAATATAACTTCCGATTGAAACCCTATTCCTCAATTCCTTGAAATCTTCCTCACAATCAAAATTAATACTTTCATCTTGACGGTAGGTTACGGGATAATTCCACTGTGTCAACCATTCCGTCTAGTCGGGCATCGGGATAGTCGAACCATTATGCCTCATACTATCTTTAATCCATCTATACAGCGGAGTCCCGGGATAGTTCAACCAAGGCGACTCACTAGATACAGGTTGCGGGATAATTCAACCAAGCTGACCTCGTATCACATTCTTACACACCACAAAATATGTATAGCGCTCGATTATACTAGTGATCACATAATCCTATATCCGCCCAATAGAAAAGCATGTTTCATCATATCTATACTGGTTTTAAGATAATGATGCGTGCACTTCATACAAAGCATTTCGATTATAAGTCATGCTATGCGATTCATATAAAACAGTTGTATTTAGAAAGCAATGCATTTTCAATACATCAAAAGTAAACATTTATAAATTCACTGCTTGTTATTCCAAAAACTTTGATCACATGACCCCGTCAAACTCCTTGTCCGGTAGCTGGTTGCCTCGCCGGATCTAGGAAACAGACAAACATAACTCGAGTAAGAATCTAACTCTGTAGATATTCTAGACTCGAGATATAAACATAAACATAACTCGTCGATTTCTAATCGCGTTTAATCTCACTTCATTCCTTCGTTAACTATCGTTCTTTGATACTAACACTATACGGCTTTAGGTTTACGACTTAAACCTAAACCCTAAACGTCTCATCCCGTATATCAAAACCCTAATCTCATTTTACATGTTCTTAGCCCAAATTGCACATTTCCGGAGTCCGTAGGTTCATATCGATTTAAAAAACGTCTAGTCAAAGTTCCAAGCATCAAGAGGGGTTGAAAACGATCTACGGGGCTCGGGTTTGACCTTGGCACGTCGTGCCAAGCCTTGGCAAGTCGTGCCAAGGGGTGTCGCGCCGCGAAGGGTTCCTTCGCGTTGCGACTCACCACCTCGCGTCGCGCCCTTGGCTGGCGCGACGTGAGGTCGAGGGCAGCAGCCCCTGGCTGCCCCGAAACATCACCAAATCGCCTCCCGTCATGCTTAAAACGCTCACGGACGAATTCGGCATCAAAACGACATCAAAATCTATCCTTAAACATAATAGAAACGCTAAAAACGAATCGAATACGTAATCGCGATACAGTTTCGCCGTAACCTATCGTTTAAATCCAAAAACCCACCAAATTCAACCAAATAAACCTTAAAACGACTAGCGTACGTTGATAGCCCTTCGTTCTATGATCGTTTAGCAACAAAAACCGTCGAATTTGGTCGAGAAACGGTAAAACGACGAATTGCCGAAGTTTTGATCGTTTGAATGATGAAAATTTGCTTCTGTAACTTCTTAATGAAGTTGATGATGATGTTATATATATAATGGTTAACGTACACTTTAATTCAAGCAGCTCAATTTCGTACTTTAACTCAATTACTTAATTAACGTCCGCGTCCAAAATTAAAACAATCTCCAAATGACACGAAATTTTACCGATAAATTTTTAAAGATATTTTACGGACAACAGCGTAAAAATTATTAGCTCGGGACCTATACTTTATTTTATATTTATTTTCTTAACTTTTCCTTGGTCCCGCTAATATCCGCTCTAACGAATAATAATTATCAAGTAAAATTATTATTTCGCGATTAACTTAATAAACTTAACCCGACTATGATTCTCAACTCGGTTTCCAATTTCGACCTACTTGACCTAAATTTCGCAATTTAGGACACGTGGCACAATCTAATAGCTTAAAAATTTACGGGGTATTACAATTTCAGTCTCTTATCACTTTTTACCTGTCTGGAAAATAGGTGTCTACAATTAACATATTAAATCTTAAAAAAATATGGAAATTATTTTGAACACAATAATAGTTTAGATATTATTTTGCCTCTAAAAGTAAAATTAAAGGTTGTTTGGATGGATATGAAATTACAATGGATCAAGTTTTACAACAATTTAATCGAGTGAGATTATCGTGCTTCTCATGGTGCTAAACAAATTTACAACTTAATTCATTTTTCTCTATTAATTATTTATTTTTATTATTTTATATTTAATTCTTAAATTAAAAAAAGTTGTGGTAATTTTCTGAAATACATGTTTCGGTAACTTATTTACACTTTTACCTGTTAAGTTTTGATTTTTCTTTTCTGAGTTTTTTTATTTACGAAAAATACATTTTTTTTAATTTCACAAATACTTTTTTCGGTTTTCAATTTCGGTTTTCGGTTCGGTCGACCGAACCGACCGATTGCACAACCCTATTTTTCAAATTTTAATAATTTATTCTTTTATTTATAGATTTCTTTCCTGGATTTTTTTTATATAATATAACAATAGTATATATATATATATATATATATAGTGTTTTATGGTGTTTTTATAGTGTAAGATTAGTGTATATATAGTATATATATAGTGTATTTATAGTGTATATCTGACATTTTGTAGTGTTTTTATGATTTATACCATGAAAACACTACCAATACACCATAAACACTGCAAATACACCATAAACACTGTAAATGCACCATATACTAAAAAATGGCAGAAATACACCAAGAAAAAATAGATATCTCGAAAAACACCAGAAATACAGTATAAATATATCAAAAATACACTAAAACGTAAATATATTATAAAATTACTACAAATGCGCACCATAAATCAATTTGTTCTTTACAAAATCAGTAGCAATAAACAAATCTTTGAATAAGAGAAAGACAAAATAAATAATTGTATGAATAATAGAACAATTTTATAAACAAAAAATTATAGATCTATAATAATTTATTTATAAATTGTTTAAGTCATTACAAAAAACCTAAAAAAATTACACAAATTTAAACGAGTCGAGAAATCCATAGTGCGAACAGAAGAGACGAACGGAGTAGCGCGAACGGAAAAAACGAACAGAAAAATGACCGGAAACGACGAGAAATTAATCGGAAGTAGACGAACGGAAACGCGAACGGAAAAGACAAACAAAAAAGTAACCAGAGGAGACAAACTGAAAATCAAACGAAAAAAAGAAGAAAAGAAAAGACAACTTTGAGAGAGAAGAGATAGAAAAAAGAGTGACTATATAAAAGTTTAACCTATAATGAAATAAGGGCTCTATATATATTGGATACTTTTATAAATAAGTTAGAAAAATAGGTAACGTAGAAAATAAGGGAAAGGACTAAAATACTGTATATACTTTGCTAAAAATAGGTATTTGGAAAATAATCCTAAAAAAAATTAGGTAATAATTTTATAATATAATTTTTATGTTTAATACTCCCTCCGTCCCACAAAAATAGGCCACCTTTCTATTTTGGGCGTCTCAAATTATAGGACACCTTCTATTTTTGGTTAATAATTTTAAACCTAAAAATCTTATTTACCCCTAATAAATGTACATTATTATCTTTAACTTAATTAATTGTTCCATGTTCCAATATAGAATAAATATTATTTTTTAATATTAAGAAAAAATATACCAATATAAAAATTAGTCATTAATACATTATTTATCCATAGTAAATTCTATATATCTTAAAAAAAGGTAGGTTTAGATAAACAAGAAGAACCAACCACATAAATGTATCTCTAATTAAGAAGCACCACATGTTCATCCCCTAATTCCATAATTTAATCAAAACCCACCCTCTCTTTTTCCCTACTTGGAAGACTAAATTCTATATGTGGAATGTGCTAAGCTATAAGGGGCGGCACCTAGTTTTAAGAGACAAAAAGGATTATTACTTGAAATTGGGATTTTTATTAATTTAATACACTTTATATCTCTGATCAAGGAGTTTATTAAATGAATTAATTCTTACTTTAGGAAAATGAAAATTAATAAAATAATTGCCACATGCAAGGCTTAGGTTTTGCCAGGTGCAATGATCCTAACAACACACTAATCAAGAGAACAAACATGACTTGCAACTAAATTAAATCAAATCAAACTGTTTTACCGACCCCATCAACCGATTATAACCGTTGGGAAACATTTTTTTTCATATAAAAATAATAACGAAATTAGTTGATACTCCCTTCATTATTTATTAACTGAAAAATGTTTTTCTAAAATAATAAATAATTTAACCAATACTTTGTCCGTATCAAAAATAATTTAAAATAAATATTAATATTCATATAATTCATAAAAAAATATCACGTTTTTTATTTTTAATAATTGAAAAGGAAGAACGCTAATGGGAGAATTTGACCACGACTTAACAGTTTACTGTCTAGCGCTTTTCATATTTAAATTATAACTCATTAGTAAAAAAATCACATTTATCTGGACAGATATAATACCTTTTAATACATGTTATTTTCTAGGTTTATTGGCGTAAAAAATCACAAATTTTAGCGTGTTTTGCAAATTTAACATAAACTTTCAATTTTGGCAAATTAATACACAAACTTTTAATTTTTTGCAATTTTAGCACCGATCAATTTTCCTTCAGAAAAATAGAGAAAAATGATGATGTGTACACCAGAATAACTACTGTTCCAGCGTCCACATCAATATTTTTCTGACGGAAAATTGATCGGTGTTAAAATTGCAAAAAATCAAAAGTTGATGTATTAATTTGCTAAAATTGAAAATTTATGTTAAATTTGCAAAACACGCTAAAGTTCATGATTTTTTTATGTCATTAAGCCTATTTTTTAATATCATAATTTTTTGTATGAATTAATATCACAATTAATAATTGTGTATGCAATTATTCAATCAAGTAATTTACTGTTTCAAACCATCCAAAATTAATATAACTCATACCCTTCTTTCTCTTTTTGGTATTTTTCATGTATATCACTCTAGTTAATTTTTGTAATGTTTGCGAACTCATCAATATCGGTCGAATTTATTCATACGCGTCAAAATTCGGTTCCTACGAAATGATGCAACTACGTTATAGTTACAATTATGTACACCTCTTATATGAAAAAACTCTAAAAACAATAGTTTGTCTATGCAATTTAGAGAGGCAATTGCTACGTACACATTTAAATGTTATAAAAATCATTTCAGAGTTAAAATTTTTAAACATAAAACGAATATGTTATTATTTATGAAGTATTTAAGATGGTGTCTAAATTGTTAGTTTTGTAGAAGGTGGAGATTTCTTTTTACAAATAACTCAAATATATATAATTATATATTGTGGCGGATCATAACTTTTTTACAATGTGGATCATATACTTAAAGTTTTTAATATTGGTAAAGTTGATAAAATATAAATTTGAAAGTGGATAATGTTATAAAGTTTAAGACGAAAACATTATAATATTAAAATTTATATTCACATTTTTTAAAAGATTCAAAATAATAATATGGACATCTGCTGACCATTAACTTTTCCTAGGTCCGTTTTTTAATTTATATATTTATTATAAATCATTTTATCAATGACAATTTTATAATTATTTCTGGATTCTGTAGTGAACATTAGTTAATAAGGAATGGAAGGAATAGAGAAGAGTGACGTTACCTACATTTTTAATAAATCAATTATTTACATAATTAATTCAATTGTTAACTTAATGGAGGTTCTTCTATTATTGGCATTCTATTTAATTAGTTTTAGTTCTATATTGAACTTCATTTTTTTCCATGTTCAATGCCATGTGATTTATGATTTATTAATATTATTATTAAGATGTTTAATATTGATTATTTTTGTGTTTATGTATTACTATATTCTCAATTGAAGGTGCGTTGAGCAGAAATAGGAGATCAAGTTCTTCTAAAGTCGCATTGAGTCAAACTAGGTGGTTGAGGGTAGATAAATAACATAGATCATACTCAAGTTTATGAGGATGATTTTATTTTTATTTTAGAGTTAGGTGCAACTTCTGTTTAGGTTAATAATTATTTGAATAAACATTTATTTTTTTTAAAAATGAAAAGAATAGAGTTAAATTTGTAGTGTTGGATATAAATATTTTTAAAATGACTATTTTAGCTTGTTTCATTTTTTTCTATTCTAATTTGTACATCAAGAATGGTTAGTATATTTTCATTCTCTCTGCTCCTATAATGGTTAATATATTTTCATGAGGTGACTGAAAATCATAAAACCATAATATACAGATTAGAGTTGAAAGTAAAATGAGCGAAAATATTTATTTTAAGAATGTTTTTAACTAAAATAACAGATTTAGTTTTATTTGATCTTTTATGATAAGTTCGTACTACCGAAGCTGCAACTCGGGAGCTCAATTCAAATCTTCAAAATTTTATTCTACTTTCTTGATGTGCACCAGGGTGATGATGACATCTCTCATCTCCAAAAAATTGCCACAACTTACCTTTTGTCTGAACAGAATATATGATGCATATTCTACTGATGCATGTATTCATTTATTATTTTTTCTCTTAATCATGTATGTAGTGATGCAGTTTTATTTATGTCGTGGCAATGATACATTAGTATATCGGGTCTAGGCACAATTATACTTTCAAAATTGTTTAAACAATAACCTAAATAAGTTATAACCCTTTAGTTCTGTAAGTTCTCCGGACCTTAAACACTGTAACTATCAAGTTCTTCCATTTTTCTGAATCCATGCGTTTTCGTCAATTACCCCTTATCACTACTGTCTATTGACTCTGGCAACATCTTCACGGTATATATTGCTGAATACATGAGCCTTGTAATCGAGTCATATAAATACCTCGTCTATCTCGCACGCACAAACACACATATATCACAGACTTATATCCCCAAGCGGGAAGGATGGAAACGTTGAAAAAAAAATAGAAGAATACTTGCAAAAGACATGACTCACATCTTATATGCTGCAGTAGTTTCTAGGTACTCAAACCACATAACACATAACACATATAGCAATGGCCTAGGATACTAAATCATTGCTCTGATACCAACTTTGTCACGGACCAAATCCATAAGTCGAGACCAACACTAGGGAATGAGAGATGTAGCTCTGAAACCCGTAACAAGCCTAAAACCACAATAAACATTTTGCTTTTCAAATCTTAACAACACGTGAAATACGTTTTCAGAAACTCTTTATCATATACATTGAAAATATATCTGAAAACTATTAGTATAAACATAGAAATTGGGGTCACAAAAATCTCATGTAGCATACAACGCCTTGTTTCAACATATACTCCATCTCATTAATACTAGTTTCACATATAATAACTAATATACGTTCAAACGGTTATCATAACATAGAAAACTCTATCAGTACTAGAAATCCTGCTTTTAATCCGTCGCTAAAAGAAGAAAATCCGTCGCTACTACGTCCGTCGATGGATTTCTAGTCGCTAAATTTTCAGCGACAGAATAAATAAAAATTGCGACGGATTTAAAAAAATTAGCGATGGATTTAGCGACGAATTTAAATCTGTCGCTAATTTTTAAAAATAAAAAAAAATAAAAAAATAACTTTTTAATTAAAATCATGAAATGAAATATTATTTAAACGATCATCCACCGTCACACACTCACCCGCTATACACCACACACTATCAACCACCCGCAAATTTCGAAAATATCTCAACTTCCCAGTAGGTCACCCATCCTTCACATTGCTCCCACCAAATTCTCTTTAACCTTGTAGTTCCTCCGCGCATGACTCCATCTTAATCAACTCAGAATCTTGTTTCATATCTATGTATATTATATTTAAATATAACTGAAAGTAATAAAAAGTTACTCCCACAATTTACTCCCGTATATTAAAATAATTATTTTTTTAATAATTATTTTTAATAAAAACAAACAATTATTACTATTACACTTTACTCCCGTATTCTAATATAATATTTTTTTGATAAATAATATTTTTTTCCTAGATAATTATTTTATTAATAAATAATTATTTTGTTAATAAATAATTATTTTTTTATTAAATAATTATTTTGTTTTGTTAATAAATAATTATTTTTTTTAATAAATTGTTTTATAATTAATATTATTTTAATTGATATATAATTTTTTAATAAAAATAGTATTTTTTTTAATAAAAATAAGCATTTAGCAAATCCGTCGCTAAAAATAGCACATTAGCGACGAATTTTGAAATCCGTGGCTAAATGCTTAAAACCATTTGGCGGGAAGAATCCCGCCAGTTTCTTTTAGGATTTAGCGACATATTTGAAATCCGCCGCTAAATCCGTCGCTAAATTTGATTTTAGCGACGGATTTCAATATGTCGCTAATCGACCATTTTCTAGTAGTGTATTCAAACATAAATATCGTATCAGAGTTAAACACAAATTTAAATAGTTCGATACAAACTAGGTCTACCATTATTGACTACTGCAGCTCTGGATAGGAACATAAGCTTCCCATAAATACTTTAACTAAGACTTCCGAAACAAAAGATGGAAGCTCGACCACTTCATAATACTGTGAACTTGAAAGGTGGGAAACATTAAAAGGTCAGTCAAAGCTGAGTAAGTTCACACGTTACTAATGGTATTATATAAAGGCTTAATGCCTTAGAAAACCCTAACCTTTCATCCCCTTTTCAATCCTACTCTGACGTTGCAAATCAGTCAATTTTACCCTATTTTGTATTTTTCATTTCAATTATACCCTAAAACATAAAATTGACCTTTATTTATTTGACAAAAGTTCAAAAGAATTCTTCAAAAATGGTTAATTTAATATAAAAAGTTAATTTAATACAAAAAGGATCAATTTCGAGAGTTTTTGCCAAATAAAATAAGGTCAATTTTATGTTTTAGGGTACAATTGAAATGAAAAATACAAAATAGGGTAAAATTGACTGATTTGCAACGTCAGGGTAGGATTGAAAAGGGGATGAAAGGTCATGGTTTTTATAAGACATTAGGCGTTATATAAAATAAGATCGCATATTCATAAACAATTATAAACATAATCTAAATATTAGATCTGATCAAAACTCTAACTCCAAACTCATATCCCTGACTATTTGTACTATATCCATGTCTAACCATATCAAACAACTTAGTCCTTATGGTACGGTCCCGAGCATATTCAACCGAGTTACTAATACCATGTGGCACTGCTCCGAGAAATTCCATCGAGTTACTGATACCATTACTTAGTCCCGGGTACTCCCTAGATACAGGTGCAGAGAGATTCTTACCGAGTTACCTCGTATCTGACATATGATGTCCTCCTTTACCATTCACAATTATAGTCAAGACAAACACTTACGACTTACCCCGACACCGGTGATCACACAATCCTATTGACACCTTATAAGTAGCATGACAGTATATTGGTTTTCATACTATTAAGTCAAATATGATATAATCTCAAACGATATGCGATGCATTTACTATAATATAATATAATAAAGAACTTTACATAGGGGTGTAAATGAACCGAGCCGCGCCGAGCTTTGGAGTATTCATGTTCGGCTCGTTTAGCGAACAAGTTGTTCATGTTCGGTTCATGTTCAGCCGAGCTTTGAACAGAGTGTTCATGTTCGGTTTGTTTAAATTTTATAGTGTTCATGTTCGGTTCGTGTTCAACTCGTGTTCGTTCGTTTAGCCGCTAAACAAACAAGTTCGCAAACGAGCTCACGAACGAGCTCAATAAGTACTAAACGAGCTCGTTTGTGAGCCCGCTCGTTTAGCGGATAAGCGAACGAACACGAACTTTTAAACGAATAAACACGAATATGAGCTGAATAAATTAAAAACAATCTAATCTAACTCGTTCACGAATATGAGCTGAATAAATCAGAAACATAATTATACAAATTAATCTAAATATGAATTAGTTCGCGAACACCTAATCGAGTTTCTAAACGAGCTTGTTCGTGAACTATATACGAGCTCGTTCACGAACTTGTTTATGAACTCTTAATCGGGCTCGTTCACGAGCTTGTTCATGAACTCTTATTCGAGCTGTTCGCGAACATAAACGAGCCGAACACCACTATGTTCATGTTCGGCTCGTTTATATTAACGAACATAAAATCAAATTCGAGTTCGGTTCGTTTAGAATACGAACGAACATGAACAGAGCTCTTATTGAGCCGAACACCGAGCTGCTCGCAAACGGCTCGGTTCATTTACACCCCTAACTTTACATAATAATACGCAAAAGTAATTGTAAACTCATAGTTAGTTCGATACGTGGTTGTCAGCCTCGTAGCTCGTCTAATCTACTATTGAAATACTATGTCAATGCACGTTCAATATCCAAATACTAACCCTAGAGATAAACCTTAGGTCTTACAGAAAACCAATCATTTTTGAAATCATAACTCTTTTGTAATTATAGACACCTATTTTCCGGACAGGTAAAAAGTGATAATTAAGGGACTGTAGCGTCCAATGATGATTTTCAGAGAAATTTGTCCGGGTGACGGTCTATTTATTTGCTTGCTGGAATCTAAGCAGGCGTAATTTGTGCATAGCTACAAACTTGGAGGATTATAATGTAATTAGCCGCAAATAGCCTATAAATATCCAAAGAGATTATGGTCTAAGTCCAGAATTTGGACTAATTGCAATATCTTAGAAGTTTATGCGTCAATTTGCAAGTTTTACGGACTAAAGTTGACCATACCCAAAACCGATAGGGTCTTAGTAGCCTTTTTTGACACTTTTAGACACAAAAACTGACTTTTAGCACCTTTTTACTGGCTAGCAAGTCCAACTCCGAAAATTAAAAATAAATTCTAAGATAAATAATTAAAAGCTAATCCTAATCACTTATCACTTAATACTTCTTCAACCTTAACCTAAACTCTAACTAGGCAAAACAGTTAATATACTCAAGTAAATCCCAGACCTAATTCACCACTGTAAATACAGCCTTAAGACAGCTGAGTTAGAGGTCAGACCAGAAAGGTAAAAACCCTAGAGCAAAATTAGATCCCCCCCTAAAAAAACACTAGCATGGGCTGAACCCCCTAGCCCACACCACGCACAAATCTTGTTCAATTCCAGTCTTAAAACACTAAACACGTGTTAATTCTCCAAGAACACAGCCCTGCACAGATTCAAAGCTGGATTCCGCATCCACTTCGCCAGCAAGCGAGCCAAGGACTCAGAATGGTACTTATGAGGACCCTCTTTATCACTTTTATGATGTCGTATTCCTTCTTGTTGATTTGAATGATTTAGGATGCATGTTTAGTCATTTTCATGATTTTGTCATAAAATTGTCATAATTGCCAAATTATGTATTTTTAATAAACTTCCATGAAATCAATGAAAAAGCATGTTAGTCACTGAATTTATATATTTTATATGCTTAAATCAAGAAATCCAGTTAAGTAGAGGGCCTAGAACGCATGGTAGGGTGTTTTTAAGCTTGTTTACCTCAATTGCCTTATCTAAATTCACCACAAAATCAGTGGTTTTTTTGTCAAAATTCGATTTTAGACACTTTAGATCAATCTCAGTATATGTTTTTTTATTTTGTATTCCTTGTATTTGTTATTCATTTTTGAGTATTTTTACATGAAAAACCGAGCCAAAACGACGAAATGACGAACTGCTGAATCTGCTGTACAAAAGCCGTCTCCGCCACTATAACTGATGGCGCCGCTAAAATGAACCGGCGGTGATGCCACCCCAAGCTGTCGACGACGGTAGTCACACTGGCGCCGTGTTCTTCATTCCCTGCTTCAAGAACTCGACTCCCAAATCCTCCAAACTTCGACCCAAATTTCCAAACGTGTTTTCGGGCTTGTTTGGACTCGGAATCGGACCCGGTTTGAACCCAGACGTAGATAATCTGATGAAATTTAATTTTATGCACAGTAAAGGGTCAGAACTAATGTAAATCAGGCCAATAAGCCTAAGAATGTAACATAAAATATAAATCGGGCCCACGAGCCCGACGTTAGCAAACACAACAACTTCCATACCGAATTTCGGGTTCGTCCAAACTCATAATTGATCGTGGTTCAAATCGATAGAACTGTATCGACGAGACGAAAAACTTCCATGTTCTGTAATACCCCGTATGTCTGACGTTCTCAAAGTGGGAAAAAAAGGAATTATCGGAAAATAATTGAATAGAAGAGGTCTCGAGTAGGTTGATATTGAGATTTTAATAAGATAATTTCATTATCAATAATTCCATAAAGGAAATGGACGTCTCACCCAGCCACTCTTATATGGTATTAAAAATTGAATTATAAATGAGCCCTGCAAATTACTTGAAAATTTATCATCCATATAATTTAGACTTAATCATTTAAAAATATCTTACTTTTTTAAATTTTTTGTTTATAGTTCAAATTCTTAAATTGTTAATTTTAATTCATTTTCCAATTTTCAGTTTTAATTAGCTCAAATAGTATAAGCGCTAAACAGCATTCTGCTAGGTCGTGGGTTCATTTTTTTCTCACAAGTGCCCCCCTCTACAATAAAAAAAAAGGTTGATTGCAAATTAATACACGAACTTTACCCTAATTTGCAATTACAACACAAATTTTAAAACTTGACAATTACCACTATTTTATTTTTTCGTAAATTGGTATACCGAGTTAGAAAAACACTAACGTGAACATTGTAATATACATCCACGTGTTATTGCATGATTAGTCGGTGTACCAATTTGCCCAAAAATGAAAGTTGGTGTGGTTAACGCCAAATTTTAAAGTTCGTGTTGTAAATTGCAAATCAGTATAAAGTTCGTATATTAATTTACAATTAATCCTAAAAAAATTCAATTGTAGCCATTTGTTGAAATTTGAGTGAAAAAAGTTCAGATATATCCTCGATATTGTTTTATATTGTTCCAATTTGCTTTTTTATCATCAAGAATTTTAAATATGAAAATTATTAAGTTTGAATCGCCGAATTATACAATTAAAAGTTATGTTAATGTTATTGAAAATTATCAATATAAAATTTTATTATTTGATTGGGATTTTTATTTTATAATTTTTGAATGTGCTTTTTATGCAACTTGGAATGAAGTTGTACTCTTATATTTTTATTACTGAAATACTTATTATTATAAAAAAAATAAAGTACTCAAGTTAAATCCAAAAAGTTGCTCATTTTTGTGCTGTGTATTCATTGCTCAATCCATGAGTAAAATCTTGAATCTATCTTCCAAAGATTCAATTGCCTATACTTAAAATCAATTCAAATCTTGTATTGTCTGAAGTTGAGATGATGTTAATTGAAATTTTGAACTGTAAACTCAATAAATTTCACGATGAAACAGTTGAAGGGTTTAGATAGCTTTTGGATTTGATATCAAATAAGAGCATTGGCTATATCAAACATCCCAGCCTAGCTACATGCTTTTGAGAATCTCACTAAAACTTGGATGCCTACTTGAAAGGGTTTTTGTATACATTTTATTGATTTTAGAGATCAAATCATTCAACAAAATTTATATTTCAATAAATATTTTAATGGCAAATTGTATTTTTCTAGCTAGAACTGCAGACTGTTTGCCATATATATTCTATCGTTAAATAAATACCAGTCTAATCCAATATTTATCTGATCATAATAAATATATATGGCTGTTAGTTAACGGGTCTAACTGGTAAAAAGAAAGATAATACAGTCCTTCAATTTATTTTTATAATAAATTTATAAATTATAAATAGATAATACAAATATAAAAGGGATTATATTAATTATTCTTGAATTGTTTTTTAAAAATTTAGTTGTGGATTTATTTATTAAAAAATTAAGTTAAGAGATTAAATTATATTTTATTTTCACTAATTAGATCCTTTGAATGACAGATGGAGACATACGAAACGATTCGTATATATATATATATATTGGAGCAGACTGATAAATTATTTAATATCGAATATACATAGCAAACGACCTATAGTTCGTGATAAAAAAAATACATTTCGCCTAATTAAAATACTTGCATTTGACCAGTCAAGAAAATGTTAAAACAAATGAATCAAAATAAATTGCCATGTTATATGATTCAAATTGAGTTTCAAGTTCATGGAAAAGGGTATATTTTTAGAGTAATATATAATTGATCATCATATATAAATATTGTTTTTGCCAAGAATCACAAGTTATAAATATATAAGAAATAATGAGTGGTAATTGTTTCCAATCATATTGACTAAGATTTTAATGGTCTCATATCAGAACAAAAATCCAAAACACATGGCAAAGAAATATTCCAATAATCATTTAATTACTTGGGCATATAAATGAGACATTTTAGTAGTGAGTCACATGAGATAATTAAATTAGATGAAAATTATGAATATATATACAAAGATCTGCTAAATCTTTCTAAGCTTCTAATGTGTCTTTTATTCCATAAACAAAACAAAAAGAAAACAAATTAATGTTTCTATAGTTGCATATATAGATTTGCTAAGATTTTATCCCCTTCATTTGTATTAATTATATATGTGTATTAATATTCCTCTAATTAAACTTCTCTTGTTGCCATGTGATATTATGTGGTGATCTCTATTTTACTTTGGTAGCAAAAGGACAAAATTGACTCTCTTCCTATCTATGTGTATCTCCTAATTACAATTTGACTATATAGTAGGACTTATGATAAAAATGAAAAAGGGGCCAAATAAGTCCCTAACATTTAGTCTATAGATCAAATAAGCCTTCAACGTTCAGAAAAATATAATAAGGACTCTAATATTTTTAAATTGTATCATTTAAGCCCTTCTTAGGGGTCACCGAGGACCCTAAGGTTTGTTAAATTGAAACGAGGACCCTTAAGGAGGGTTTAAATGATACATTTTAAAAACATTAGGGTCCTTATTGCACGATAAGCTAAACGTTAGGAGTTTATTTGACCCTTTTCCCTTTAAAAAAATATTAATCTCATTCAAATAGTTTCATGCAAGCCCTAATAAGTGATTTGTTTACGTGTACGTCTGATAGATTCCAACTATAAAACTGCACTTTTAAACTTTTCATATATAATTAATATAATTCTCGTTCGAATCGGATATCTTATTTTGCGGAAACAATTTATTTTGTTTTATAAGTAAAAATTTCAAAACAATAATTTCTAGTTAATTAGACAGTAATATTTTGAAACAATATTAGACTTTTCTTCTTTCAAATTTTTAAGGTTTTTTCCCTATTTTGTAATGGTTATAGAATACATATGTGAATTAACTCTTATGAATTCATATACTATAAGCTTTAGGTTTCAAAATATTTATAGTATATTTTTTTGACAAACTGTGGATATACATATAGGAAGAGAGAATAAATCTGTTGGTTTAATGATTGGGTGGCTAGATAAGTGCATTATTTTATAGCTTGGCAATAATGAGGGTATTAAATATTTAGTGTTGTGGCTGCAATGAGTAGGTATATTGTACTGCAATAATAATAATAATTTAATATACATATATATATGGAAACAAAACTGATAAATTTATCAGAAATTATGCATAAAAGAACCTCATTGCAATCTTATATGGGCCCTAAATTAATCATGAATTGATATATATATGTGTATGTATAATCTCACCTAATTAAGGATGTTCATTCCCATATTCATTATTTTACTTCTAGGTTAACCTATAACTTATAAGTAATCCTTTATCAGAGTAATCTTATACTATAAAAGAGTGAATTTAACTGTCAGAATAATTAAAAAAAATACATTATCAGAACTAAAAAATAAAAAGAGAGTTATAGGAAAAATGCTAATAATTAAAAAGAAATGGAGTGTAAAATTATAAAATGATAATTTTAAAAAATGGCAAAATATATTTATTTGTTTACAACTTGAGCCATTTCAAAAAACAGAATTTAATCAATTCACTCTTTAATTGTCACATCAGGCGGTACAAGAAGATGAATTAAAAATATTGAATTATATAGCATTGCTCTTTTATTAAATATACTGTGTTTTTGAAATTGCGTTATATCTACAATCATCCTTTTGATCTTTACCAATATTTATATTTCGATGTTATATACACCATATAAGGTTAATTTTACACATATAGACGTATAGCATCGCGGTACATCAGATCCAAATTCATTGTGATATATTTGATAAAGGCCTAAAAATGATGGTAAATATAGCAATATTAGAAAAGGTCATCAGTTTATTTGAATCTTCAATTTTTCTATTTACAAAAAACTAATTTGCTTTAAATTAATATTATTTTTCTATATAATGTATAAAAATTGAAATTATTAACTTAAGAGAATCAATATATAATATATGTATATAACATGTATAATTTTTTTTAAGTTAAGGGAAGATGTGGCCCTGCTTCTCCTATTCTTTTTTTTAATTTTCATTTACAAATAATCTAATAAAATCACTCAATTAGTAATATAAAATTACTTGATTTTTTTGTATTGTTAGATATGGAATTGGTTCAAATCTCCAATGTAAACAGAGTTACTATCCATTAGCAAATGCAAAATTGAATAGTGATTATTATAGAACATATATAATTAAATCATAGTGGCACCGCCAATTTGCACATTTCCAATAAAAAGTAGCTCTATTTGTAGTATTATTTTTTATAATCAATTTTAACTTTCTGCATTTTGAAATTTTCCACAGCTAAATATTTATATGAAATTCGAAGAAAGGCACTGATATGCTAATCATTTCGCCTTTTTTAGACTCTTACGAATTTTATTTACGCGTGATATTATTTATTATTATTACTTCAGACTTATCAAAAACTTTTGTGTTATTTAATATATAGTATGTAAATATATTAATGGTTTGCTACATAATATTAATATTAATATCAATATTAATAAGAACTCTCACTCTCTTTCTTCCTAGCAAGTACCTCCGCCTATATGCTCTTAGAAAGCAATGGGAAAAGAAAAATATTAATTTAGAAAAGGAAAGGAAAGGAAAGCTCTAGCTAGGATCTTTTATCAAATTTAAATATTTTCTACTACAACAAAAAAATTGATTTTAAATGTGTCTAAAACTAAAAAAAATAAAGTAGAACTAGGCAATCAAATCATTATTTTTAAAAACATTTACTTTTATCTATAAATTTGTAACTAAGTTTGCTTCTCCGTAAATATACTTAGTCATTCTATAAGCTCTAGAAATTTATTAATTATTATCGATTTTTCTTCTATTTTTGTGTGTATATCCTTAATTTTACGCTAAATTATGTAATTGTAATCGAAGTGATAATAATAGACTACTTTCTAGTCAATTTGAAAATAGAATTAATCTATATAGTAAATTACTCATATATGTTAAAATCAAAAGCTAAATTAACATATAAGTTGAAAAAAGTAATAATATAAAAGAAGTAGTATATATTAATACCCAAAAAATTATTATTCCATCTCATCCTAAAAGTAGAAAACTTTGAAGCTGGATGTGGAGCATTGCAAGGCTGGTGGTGGAGGCAATAAGGTTAATCATAGCTAAAATACACACACATATAAAAAAAATCTACATCATATCATATCCATAGGATATGACTATGTATATTTGATATATACATAATTTAATCATATACATTTGCATCCTCTTTTGTTATTTTCCATTTGGAGTCTTTCTTTTAGTTTAATTTTGGGTACAAAAAATAAATTATTTGGTAGCTAGAGGATGGGACTTGAACAAAATATATGTACTACAACACTCTATGTTCATTTCTAAAGCAAAAGTTTTATAATAATGTTACAATGTAATGGCAACTAAAAAAGAACCTTAGAAACGCCAAACTCATACCTCTAAAATCTTTTCATGAAAAGGAGAGAATTCTTATGGGATTCAAGGTTTCATGCACATGCTTCCCTCTCTTTTCTAGCTACTATGTATTCAATTTTTTTTACTTAAAGATATGAAGCTACCAAGTGGGTTGGTGTGGGGTACTCATTATTTGTTATTAGTGTACGTAAAATCAATATAAATTGAATAATTAAATCAACCCGAAAAAATTAATTTAAACACGATTGCATCTTTATAAATTTATTCAATTTGATTTTGAAAAATTAAAAAAATTATTCAATTTGATTTAAAAATAAAAATGTTGCAGTTTGATTTAATTTTATTTGAATCGTATGCACATCATCGTACTCATCATTTGAGGTTTACAGTCGTTGTTCATTTCGGTAGAGACAATCTCAAAACCGATGATGAAGATATAAATTGAACCTTATTGAGAAAATAAAATTTAGTTTGTTTTGATTTTATCAAAATAAAACAATAGTTATTGCCTTTCAAAATTTTAAAGATAAAAATTGAAGTCTTATTTGTTATATTCACTGATTCTCATTTTTTTAATATATCTCGATAGATAACAATAAGTTCTAATTTATTGGAGAATTTTAAATAAAAATAATATAAAAAAATAATTTTGTAAATTATTAGTTATTAAAAATGAGCAAGAGTTTTGGGATAATTTTTTTTTTAAAATAGACAACTCTAGAAAATACATTTTAACATGTAAACAAATTAAAACTAATACTCCCTCCGTCCCACTCTAATTGACAAAATATGGAGTTTTTGGTGTCTCATTCTAATTGACAAAACTAACATAACTATAATTTTTTTTCCTTTAACTTTCCATCTTTACCCTCATTTAAATTTAAACTTTTTATGGGAAAATGGTGAATATTTAATGAAAATTTGACTAATATACTAATAGCATTAATTAGCTCCATTATCAATAGAGGGGTATAGAAGTAACTATCTATGTCATTTATTAGTTTGTATTGGTTATTATAATTTAGTTATTTTGTCAATTAGAGTGGGACGGAGGGAGTATTATTTATAAATAAAGAAGTAATGTTATTTTTTAAAAAAAAAATTATATATAGTTGGGTTTTTTTTATTCTTTTTAGAAATTAAAAATCAAACCAAATTAAAAAAAAACATATTTTACAAAAAGGATCATTTTCAACTGAATTCGATTTAACTTTTTGGTTAGCACACTCCTAGTGATGATTGCCTCAAAAGAAATTTCCAACTCAAATTTATCATGCACAACCTCGCAAAAAGCTTTTTTTTACAATTGAATCATGATCACTAACTCTAACTCATGAAAGTACGAACCCTAGCTATTCTAACCCTAACTTTAATCAGAGTTGATTTTAAATCAATTAAGCTAATGGAAAGCTTACAATAATTAATTGTTAATTAAGAGGACGCGTGTCAAAAAGGGGATCACGCTCTTCTAAATATTTATGGATTACCAAAGCAATATCGTTAAGTTTCCACGTATAGTAAGAAACGAACACCTAGGTTTTTTCTTTGCACATTAATTATATTTATAATTAATTAGCTTGATTTAATTACAGCTCAAAAAATCTTTGAATTAGATTCTCTCACACCCTCTATCTCTAATGTGAGCATTTAGATTTGCTTTTATTAATGAAAGATTTCGATTGTCAAAAAAAAATTAGCTTTTATATTGTTCTTCCATTTGCTATAAGCATACGTGGAAATATCTAATTAATATGAAAATGTTAATATATTTATAGTAATAAAATTAGTATTTATAATGATCACGTATAAAATTAATTAATTGTTAAGTAATTACCTTTACATTATGTAATCTACGGAGATTGGAAGTTAGATTTTTAATTCTCATAATTCGATACAGCGAGTTATATTTAGTAGCGAAACTAGACAAAGAAGCGAGAGAAGAAAATAATAACTACTGACTATAGAGGTAGATAAAGTAAAGTAACTAAAAAAGAATTAACTGATAAAAACTATATATTTTATTTTTAGTTTCACTATTGGTGCTAAATCGCATGAAGAGGGTCAGCTAGGCTCTCTAACTATGTTTCAAAATTTACGGGTTCGATTTCAATTTTTACAATCTGTTCTTCCAGATAAATTATAAACATTTCTAATCTAGCACCTATTTTCTAACAATTAACTTCTATTTCAGGAAAAAAAATCACATGAATTGCAACTTAAAATACTACTCCCTCCGTCCCGTAAAGATAGAAAAAGCACCCATTTTACAAGAATTAAGAAAGTAGTTATTTATAGGTAATTTGTGATAATTTGTCTAAATTACCCTTTGTAATTAATTTATTATGTACATTTTCCAAAGCCACTTTACTAATTATAGCACTTATAACTCATTCATTTATCTTTCTAAAATATGCATTTAATGTTTTATGATAAGTATGTAGGGGTATTTTAATAATTTTTGACTTAACTAACTCCACTTTTTCTATTTTTATGGGACAAAAAAAGGTGGTACTTTTTCTATCTTTACGGGACGGAGGGAGTAATATTATGTTTATGTTTCCAAAATAAAACTGAAAAAAGTAAACTAGCTAATATTTTTCTAATTGAGAATGAAGAGGTTCATTAGCTAATCTAATCCCCAAAGCTTTTTATTAAAATGTTAAACCCTACAATTTTTTCAATTAAACCAAAATGATAAACCCTAGTCATAATTGAGCATGCAAATGTGAAAGAATTAGGGTTTTAGAGGCCACTAGTTTTAGTATCAAAACTGGGAACAGATTTTTTTTGTTTGGTTGGAAGGTAGAAAAGCAGTGCATGGGATTTAGTAAACAAATATATTCTCATACTTAAAAACAATAATACAAATTTTAAAATCTGCAAAAAAATTACTAAAATATTTGCTGATTTTGACAAGTAAGTGGGGTAGAGCAGTGTAGTGTGAAGAACTAGTTGGCAGAATGGGCTTTGTGGGCCGAAACAGCCTTTCAAGTCGCAATCCCAATGCTTGGACCCATCTGAGGGGTCTTAGATGGTGACATTAGGCCCCAATTTTTATCAACTAGGCTGATCTTCTCCACGTGGGCGTATCATGCATATCCTACTCAGCATTTTTCCATCTGCCACGTGGATTCTCATTTTTAGTGATTTTATTTTATTTTCTTTCATAGCATTAAAATTCATAAATAATCAAATCCAATAGGGTTTTATGAGTTTCTTTGGTGGGTCCAATAGAATCAAGGAAGATGAGATGAGAATTGAATGTCACTCTCATTCTCCTTCTAATTCTTGACTTGAACTTGTTTAGTGGAAATTATTGTCATATAAACTTAAAAGCTAATAATCTCTTATGTAGTATTCCTATGCTAAAAGAATTATCAACTTTTTAAAAGCACATTTTATAAAAATAGTAATATTATAAATATTTTATTATATGCTTATATCAGTCATAACAATAAATGCTAGTCAATTATGGATGTTAAATAAAAATTATTTCTACGATAATTATTTATTATAATTGGATAAAAAAATTAAAAAAATAAACAACTATATTTAAATTAACGAAGTAGTAATATTTAAAAAAATATTTTCCATGTTCTTTTTCGAATGTCTTTTTTTTTAACGAAATACGCATATCAAAAAAATTATTAAAATTTTATTTAAATGAAAAAACTACTCTTATATAAATATACTGAAAATAAAAATAATAAATATTTTTTGTTCTCCATTAAGTAAAATAAAGGACAACAATAATTTTTTTTAGAGTTCATTATTGAAATTTTTTGATTTTTAAAAAAAGAAAATATCTAGTAAAAAGGAATAAAAGGATATTTTTAAAGATAACATCCATATAAAAACTATATTTTAAAGGGAAAAGGGTCATTTATGCCCTTATGGTTCGACTCAAGAATCAAGTGACCCCTTAACGTCTAGAAAGGTTCAAATATGCCCCCAACGTCTTAAAAAATGAACATTCAGGCCCTCCGATGTTGACAACCAGACCCCCAACGTCTCATTTATAAGTTAAAATAGGGGTCTGATTGTTCACTTTATAAGACGTTAGGGGCATATTTGAACCTTTTTGGACGTTAAGGGCTCATTTGATCCTGTAGACAAACCATAAGGATATAAATGACCCTTTTCCCTATTTTAAAATAACAATTCATCGGAGAAATGTAAGTTCTCAAACTCAAATTTAGTTGAAATCTAAAAATAATTTCATACATCTTTTGGAGCTCAGAAATTCCATTAAAACTCTCACTCCAATTTTAAAACTAACAATAATCATCTTGAAATTCAAAACAAAGAGAAGTTAATTTAAATTCATGAAGGAATAACATGGATATTGGGGCTTGCATCGAGATCAGTGAGCACATGTTAATATGTTTTCACTTCAAAAGCATTACAATTCCATGCCTTGGTCGGTAATAGTAGCGTGACCTTAACATTAGGGACTTTGTAGAATTTTCCTCAAAACAAAATTCAACTAAAAATTAAAATCATTCACTAAAAGCCCTTGTAACATCCGTTATTGAAAACTTAAATTACTATTTTCATTGATTTGAAAATCTATTTATTTAAAGAAAAAAATATAAACTATATAATAAAAAAGTAAAAGAATTTCTTTAGTACAAGATTTACAATGTGTTTCGGATGGTTCCCAACTTTGACATGACACTTTTCACATTCAAATTAATTTCTATTATAGCGGATATAATTCTTACTACAGTAGCCAAAAATCAAAATTTTAAACGAGCAAAGTATCTTCTCTCTTTATAAAAATATATAGAATTTATTAAAATTAAAGGGATCGATAATTTTTATTTAAATGAGATGATAAAATTAAAAAAATTACTTGAATTTTTTTATATTTTTTAATTAAGGGGTAAAAACTCCCTTTCGGCTATGCCACTGAAGTTCGAACTTTAAATGTTTGTATATATGTGTATGTGTTTATTTGCTTCTTCAAAATAGGTGAAAGAATTATTTACTCTATTTTAAAGTTATCAACCCATTGAACCTTCAACTTACAAAGAAAACACATATTAGCTACAACTTCTCCTAATGAGAAAAACCTCTATACAAGATTGGAATAAATTAAATTACACAAAAATTAAAAATGAACTCAATCAAAAGATGCATGATCCTTGTAATATGATTAAGCATAGTATAAACACACTAAAATGCAATAAAATAATAATGAAAAAAAAATTAAAAAAAACTAAAGCCCTTATGATTTGAGTAGGACCCCTCCTTTGAAGGAGGCATTAACTCTCCACTTCTCACATGCATTTCTCTAAGCTAAGTCCTCTATTTAAGGACCCCTCCCCTCTCTTCTCCTCTCATCATTCCACTCCTTTCACAACAACAACACAAACTTAAGCTTACAAATCTTCAAACTCTCTTACAATCTTCACAAAAAAACTTCTCATTTTTCTATAAACTTTGACCTAAACAAAATATTTCTACTCAAGAACACACAAAAACTACAATGGAAAATCTATTTAGCTCAGCTGATCATGAAGACTTCTTCTCTCGTCGTTGCATTTGGGTGAATGGACCAGTAATTGTTGGAGCCGGACCTTCCGGGCTAGCTACAGCAGCTTGTCTTAAAGAACAAGGGGTGCCCTTCGTTGTTCTCGAAAGAGAAGAATGCATAGCTTCTTTATGGCAAAAACGTACCTACGACAGGCTTAAACTTCACCTTCCTAAACAATTCTGTCAGCTTCCTAAACTGCCATTTCCTGAGGATTTTCCTGACTACCCTACAAAGAAACAGTTTATCCAGTACTTGGAGTCGTATGCTCAGACTTTCGAGATCAACCCGAAGTTCAACGAGTGTGTTCAGTCTGCTAGATACGATGAGACTAGCGGATTGTGGCGTGTCAAGACTGTTTCGACTAGCGGGGCTAGTCGTACTGAAGTTGAGTACATTTGCAGATGGTTAGTAGTGGCTACTGGGGAAAATGCAGAGTGTGTAATGCCTGAAATCGAAGGATTGAATGAATTCGGCGGTGAGGTTATTCATGCTTGTTCGTATAAATCCGGTGAGAAATTCGCTGGCAAGAAAGTTTTAGTCGTCGGTTGTGGTAACTCTGGCATGGAAGTGTCTCTTGATCTTTGCAACCACAATGCATCTCCATCAATGGTTGTTCGAAGCACAGTAAGTATCTAAATCACTCTATATTTTTTTAACAATTTTAAAGTTTTTTACTATATTCAAGATTCTAATAGTTTTTTTGCTCTATGTTTGATCATCAGGTACATGTACTACCTAGAGAAATATTTGGAAAATCAACCTTTGAAATGGCTGTTCTGTTAATGAGTTGGCTACCACTCTGGCTGGTCGACAAGCTTATGCTACTCTTCGCATGGATGATTCTCGGAAATGTCGAGAGTTACGGGCTAAAAAGGCCGTCAATGGGACCAATGCAGCTCAAGAATTGCCATGGAAAAACCCCTGTATTGGATATTGGTACATTGGAGAAGATCAGATCTGGAGATATTAATGTAGTTCCTGGAATCAAGAGGTTTTCACGTGGACAAGTTGAGCTAGTTAATGGAGAAATTCTTGACATTGACTCAGTTATTTTGGCTACTGGATACCGCAGTAATGTCCCATATTGGCTTCAGGTGAGAATATGTTCTAATTCCTCTGTTCAGATATTAAAAAAAGTCAGAGAGATGGGCTTTGTTTTGTCCTATTAAAAAAACTGTTTTTGGAAGGTTCTTTTCTATAATTAGAACTAAAATTTAGTGGACAAATTTAACTAATTTTGAACTGGTATTATGATGTAACAGGAAGGTGAATTCTTCAACAAAAATGGGTTCCCAAAAGCACCATTCCCCAACGGTTGGAAAGGAAAATCTGGCCTGTATGCAGTTGGGTTCACAAAGAGAGGGCTATCTGGTGCATCTTCAGATGCCATGAGAATTTCACAAGACATCAGCAGTGTCTGGAAACTAGAAACTAAGCAACAAAATAAACGAACCACGGCTTGTCATAGACGTTGCATTTCGCAATTCTAAAGACCTCGAATCGGAAGAAAATATAAGTTTCTAACCAGACACAAGATTACTATTTAGTTGTAAAAACAAATTATATACTTGTATGATACACAAGAAAAAAAGTTACTATATTTAAGAAAAGATAGCACAGACAGAGAGCCCTCTCCGAAGACCCGAAATTTTGACAAGTTTGGGGATTTTGTTTACTAAGGATGACGAGGCTTTTGGCTTCTATTTTTTTTTTTTTTTGTTTTAGTTCATACAGTTCTGTATTATACTTTTAATGATCAATTGAAATGACATTTGTTTATTTTCTCTTTCAAATCATTTGCCTTCTTCTTTTCTATTACTAGTTATTAAGGTTTAAGTTTGAAACATGGTTTGGTACTAGTGGGGAATAATGATCACTGAGAAAGGCATAATTTAAGCCTTGCCATTTGCCAACTACTACTAATGGGTAACAAATTATGATTGATCTTATTAATATTCTCACTTTATGAGAGTTTATAAGGGTTTCGAGTTCGATTTTCACATGAACTACATCTATCTGGATAGCTGATAGTTCATTAATTCGATGTAATAAAATTATTAATTTCTATCATAAAACTCACTACTTATTAGCCCTAAATATATATAAAATTAAGAAATAACTGCTATAATTTCTTAAGTTAAGGTCTGAATTATTGTATTTGTTTCAATTTTGAAATATCATTATTTTCTCCTTGACTTTCAGATTTTTATATAATTAAAACCTCCTACTAAGGAGAGTCTAAACTAGAAAAATTAACATGTTATGAAAGACTAATAATTTTTAAAATTCATGGAGCAAACATTAATTTATACATAGATTCATTAAGAAACAATATTTCATTATTTTCTCCTCTTATTTCTTATATCAAGAAACTAAGATAAAATGGGAAGTGAGTAGTAGTATTCTCCTAGTTGTCATTAAGTTTCATACATTGAACAATTAATAATTCAAGAATCAAATCCTTTTTCTTCTTATATTGCCAACTAGGGAATAAATAAGCAAGAACAATATTATTCTCTATTGGAAGGTGCATCCTATTATCTATTTTTTTGTCACACATTCATCACAAATTATCCAAGAAAAGGTTCACTGGTTCAGTTGTTTAAATTGGTAAATTGCCCATTAGCATATGAGTTCAGTAGGATACAAGATGAACTGCACATCAGTATTCCCTTTAATAATATTATGATTTTTATAATTTTTTATAGTTTGACTAAATTTAGTGAATAATTATATTGGTTTAAGACGGCTCTCCTATGCCTTGCACATGGATATAGCCACAAAGCTCTCCAAGAAAGAAAAATTACAGTTAACACCCTTCTGTAAAGCATTATATACTCAAGCTAGAAAACAGTTAGGAAGAGCTAAAAAAAACTATAATCAGCTGTTAAACCGTGTTTTGTTTTGTGCGATGTCAACAGCGGGTGGAATTACGAAAGGCGAGGCCGGGCGGCCCCAAGGAACGATGAGACGGATGACTTTCGCCCCCCTAGATTCCACCATTGCCGTTAAAAATCTTCACTAATAAATCCAATATCTTTCTCTTTTTTTTTTCATGTTTTGAATTTTTTGGACCAAACATTTCATTTAGTGTAGAAAATTTAAAAAAATAATTAAACTGTCCACTAGATAGCACAGACACTTTATTCAATCGACGTGTCCTGTTTCGGAAACGTGTCGGACACTTGACATTTTGGATACAAATCTTCATTTTTTTATATAGAAGACCTTAAAATAACACTGTTTTGCCGTGTCCAAGTGTGCCATTTTCCCGTGTCCGACTGTCCGTGCTACCTAGACTGGACATAGTTTGGCCAATTTTTCTTCTAAAAAATAGTCTAAATATAATATCGTTTTAACTAGATTTTTTGTTAAAAAAATAGTCAAACAACACATCATTCTGCTTATTTTTCCTTTTTAGAGCCGATACACATCATTCTGCCACTGAATGTCAATGCAAATAAAAAAAATTGTGACAGAAAACACAATTATCTTAGTATAAGAAAATGGGCAGAGACTGGTAATTGGTGAAAAAAATTAATGTTAAAAAGAATGGCGTCGCCCGGGTTTGAACCGGAGACCTTCAGTGTGTTAGACTGACGTGATAACCAACTACACCACGACACCATTGTTGTCGAGAGTTGGAAAATGTAATCCAAATATGATGGATAGCAGCCAAAATCTAGCAAAGTGGTCCCTTAGAAACGGCTGGAACAAGAAGAAGCTGCATACAGCAGTGTACCAGGGAATAAAAGAAGTGCGGTGAATTGGCATTTGACTATTTTAAAAAAGATACGCCTGCCACATTGAGGGAAATTCTATCTTATGAGCATTGTTGAACTGGAGCTATAAAGAATAGGACATTAGAAGTTTCAACCTGGGGCCTAATAACTAGTGGCTATATTCATTCAATATTATGGTTTGTTTGATAGTGTAAAGGACAAAAACCAATAGTTTTTCAAGAAAATAGATTAATTTTAATTATTATTTTTTATGATGAGAGAATCCCCGGTGGAGTCCGACCACCCTTAGAGCAAAACCCGACCACCTGCGTAAACACTCGGAGGGACTAGTTTCAGGCCTTCCACTTAGGTCTTAACAACTCCTTCAAATGCATCCAACAAGTCTCATGTGCAAAGTGGGATTCGAAACAGGGACGGGACCCTTTTGACTTCTCGCTTGATCGATCATTACTTTTCAATTACATAACTTGGAAATTTTCAAGGAAGATATCCACTCATTTCATTCATTCAGCGCCTACGGCGAGGCGCGACCCACAACAAAAAAAAGAGGGAAAGTTTCATACTTGTTGTCCATATTTAAAACCAAATGAGTCAACAAGTGGTAGGTTTTAATTTTAATATTAAAATAGAAGAATAAAATTTTCCAAAAATTTATAGAAAAATCCCAAAATTAAGAAACATTAAAACTAAAAATTAAATTATTCCTAAAGCATAATAAATTATACATTTTAACCATTTAAACATGAAAACGTAAATTATTTGTTTTAAAAAATATACTATATATAGATAGTTCCATATTTTGATTTTTAAAAAATTACAACCAATTCAAATAAAAGAAATTGAAATTTAGGCATAACACATTTAGATCCATGCACTTTTTTTAGCAATGGATTCTTGTACTTCTATTTATCTATAATCTTACACTTTTGATTTCATAGACATTGAATTCCTCCATAACTGAAAGGTTTCGGTGACAATTCAGAGCAAAAAATATTCTGTTTAATCCTTTAATTTTATACTTTTAATTCTTCTTTTAAATAAATGCATTATTTTTCGATTCTATATAATATATATTTTTTAAAAGAATAACTCAAGGAATTAAACTATTACATATTAAGTCACTAATTTTAACTTTTTGTTATAATTAATTTATGATTTAAGTTAAAAATATTGAAAAAATCATCATTAACGTGAAACTTTAATGAATTTATAACTAAATATAAATAATTTTTATAAAAATTAATTAATTTAGAATTATAAATTTAATACTTTCCTTATTATTTTAATATATACATAACGTTTTTCCTAACATATTTAGAAAAAAAAATACAAATTTATAATATCATAAATGAATGTGAAACAAAAAATTTATTTTATTTGTAAATTAAAAAATACATAATTAAAAGAAAATACCTGAACGTAAAAAATATATATTATCAATCTATTAATCTATACAAAAATTATTATTTTTAAGTAAAAGATTAAAAACATTACGAATAATGAATATAGTACTTGAGGGCTTGCCCTTAGGGCTACGCCACTCACATATACATCCCAAGGTTGGGTGTTCGACCCGAACACTCACGTAGGCAGTGTTAGCATAGTCTAAAATTTGCTTAATATTCCCGCTAACTCCGCTAACAACTAATTAGCATTGTATAACACTTGAAGTTATTAAAAAAAACAAATAATGAATATATGAAACTCATTAAAGGGACTTAAGGGACTAAATTTTAATAATTAAGGTCTGGAAACGATTAAAAGTTTTATCTCAAATTATCTCAAAAGCACTAGCAACGCATGAAATGTAACTTTATTTTCATGACAATAACACCTAATGTCTATATAATTAAAATGTACGATATTGACTAATATAAATATTCAATATCAAAAAAATGGATAAGTACATAGATGTGTTTTATCAAAAAAAAATTAGTAAATTAGATTGTAGGGTATAGCGGGCGGAAATTATAGGATGGAGATTTTGGGTTTAAACCTACATACTCAAACTTTAAGAGATTGTACCCAGTGTTAATGTGGAGGGGTTAAACATTTGAGAGTCCAGTAATTCATTTCACCTTTGCAAGAAAAAGAAAAAAAAAAAGGTTAATTTCATAAAAAAATCATAATCTTTATACGAAATTTCATTTTAATCACGATTTTTAAAAATTTGTCATATAAAACCATGAACTTTTTTTTTAAATCTATCATTAAATTAATTTTCTTTGTATTTTTGCTGACGTGACAACCAGAATCTTGCTGATTTGAAAACAAATTAAAGATGAAAATACACTGCAAAAATGATCGGTAATAGATTTGAAAAAAAATAAAAGGTCATGATTTTATATGACAACTTTTAAAAATCATGATTAAAATAAAATTTTATGTAAAGTTCATGATTTGTTATGAAAATAGCAAATAAATATAAACGAACCATTATAATGCACAGGCCTATCTGCATGTTATGTTCTGACAAATGGATTGGGAATTTGAGAAGTACTAAATTTTGGCCATATGCCCCTAATAGAGGCGTCTAGACTGTGACCAGGTCCAGTACCATCTGCTAATGTTAAATATATACAGAGAAGCCAATCATTCTCCATCCTTAGCTTTATAACAAAAACTTACTCGTCTAAATACCAAAATCTTTATATAGAAGATGCAGAAACTATGTTCAAATTCAAGGTCTAACCCCTCCAGTAACTACATTAACTTACATTCAGAGAACATTATTCTCGCTAGCTAGTACAAAACTCAAATCACATCATACACAACACGAGCATCAACGGCTTTATCTAATAAAATTACACTAGCAGCTTCTACTTAAAAAACAGGACGAATTATTCAACCAAATCAATAAATGTGTTGTATGGGTGACGACTCTTTTTGGAGTCCAAAGAGCTAAAGGGTTGAACCATTCAAGTCCCACAAAAACATGGCCTTAAAGCCTATACGGGGACAAGGAAATGCATAAAAAGATAGAGATCAGCATGAAAAAGGAAGGAGATAAGGGTCCATTATTGAGACTTCTAAACCAAAACCAAACTCAACATTCAAGCACAAGAGAGTAGTAGGTCCTCAAATTAGTGAAAACTTAGTCTTCTGTTAAGATTTTAGTGAATAAATTAGCTTGTTTCAGTGTTCAGTTAGATATTTAGCAGTTCATATTAGCAATGTTGGTATATAATGTAACAGAGCCTCCAAGAAATTCTGACTACTCACTCTCTAATCATTATAGTAAGAGTTGAAAGAAAAACAGGTCTAGGAAAGAAAGCCCACAAAGTCCATTGAGAATTTGAAAATGTCAGAGCCTAAAAACAGCGCACATGAGCCCCATACCAATGATTCAGAAATTACTAAAAGGTCTCTCCAACTCAATGGCCCATCAATCAATCGTTTTCCACACTTCAATGCAGCAACTCAGTTTTCTCCAAAAACTGGCTCCCACAGCTCAGTTTCATGTCAATTTTATTAATAACCAATTCACTCAAAAGTTCAAACCGTTACGTGAGACTTTAACTATAAACACACCTCGCCCACTTTACGATCAAGATACTAATTTAATTAAATTAGAAGTGTCCAAAATCAAATTCTAAATAATTCGATCATAGAAACTCTAATACCACGTCAAATAACCAAGGTGTAACTATAGCTATATTACATGCATTATTTCAAGTGCTTCATATTCGGACATCCCTGCTAAAAAGAGTAAATGTAAACACATGGGATGGTCACCATTCCTTATTACCACAATATCATAACCATGGACCCATTTAATTCAGTTTGTGCAATAACCCAATTTCAGATTTTACTTATCCTAGGGGATAATTCCTCCAGGTCCACTTGCCCCAGTCCTTGGTAGACACAAACATGTGATGAAATAATTTCTTATTTCTGGACTTTCCCTGAGTTTCTCAACTTACTACTGATTATAAATGTTTATTAAGCTTTCAGCCTAACACAAACAGGAAGGATATTGACTTAAGAATTCCTCAATTGTGTGTGAACCCACTTAATGCCATATAAGCTTCACTTACAACCAAAAAGACCAACAAATTCTTATTACATATGTATTATGCTTCATTGTACTCTTGTAGTACGTTTAAAGTGTAGTTGGATAATCTAGTTTAATAGCTATGCTAATTTGGACCCCTTTCCAATATAATAATACAAAACCAAACTATACATATCTACTACTTGAATTTTTGTTATCGTCTGTCTTATCATCACATACTATTTAGATTTTCCATATTTAATTATGTTCTGATCTATGAAGCACCGATACGGGTACGGGTACGGACACGGGTACGGGTACGGGTACGGGTACGGGGAACGGCATTTAAAAAGAAAATAGGACACGGGTACGGCGGGGACACGGCAATTTTTTTATTTTTTAAAAATATATATTTACTCTTATATAAGGTTTCAAGATGCAAAAACAATAAATATTATGTCACAAGATGCATAAGTAATACATAAGTTAGTTTAATATAGGGCTGCTCTGAAACAAGGGCTGCTGTGTTTATTTTAAAATAGGGGCTGTTAATTTTTTTTTAAAATTAAAAATAGGGTTTACTTTAAGTTATTATCTAATTGTATTTGAGTTTGGGCCCATTTATTTTTATAAAAGAAAATCCATAAAAAAAATCTAAAATTTAACTAAAATGCCACTAGAAGTGTCCCCGAAGTGTCCCTGGCGTGTCCCCGAAGTGTCCCCGGCGTGTCCCCTTGTTTGACTTAGTCAAAGGTACGGGGACACGCCACGTGGCGTGTCGGGTACGTATCCCCGGCGTGTCCCCGTGTCGACCCCCTAGATACGGCACTCCGACGGAGTGTCGGTGCTTCATAGGTTCTGATCCTTTCAATCATGTCTTATATGTGTCTTCTTGACCAAATCATCAAGTATAACTAAATAACTAGTAATTGATCTATATCCGTAAAAAATTCACTCAAGGAAAAGAAAAACTCAATAGCCATGCACTAACATGATTTGTTAACTCTAATGATTCATGAATAATTGATTTGGCAGAATTCGACAACTAACTCCAAACTAATTGTGAATCATTCCTTAAAGTTCTAGTATTTGATTCAATCTTCTCCTAACATTTCTTCATGTGCATTTATTCCAAGCCTAAAACCATTTCAGAAGATGTTCTTGGTGATGCATAAGTTTGATGACAAATAATTACATAGCATATATCTTGTCACCAAGATCCTAGATATGATGCCCCGGTAAGTCTACTGTACTTGAGATGTCAAAATCTAAAATTCTAAAATACTTACAGATTATAGAGAGAACAAGAAGTAGGCAAATCGACAAACTAGAACCCTGCAGATCAGGCCGCCATAGCCTCTTGACAAAACCAAGTTGTCAAAGGCCACCTCTTGTAGACAAAATAAGGAATAAGAGTGTGAGGATGCATGCTAAACCCAAAACAAGCCAGCTATGTACAAGAAACAAGCCTGGCCTTGAAGATTTATTGTCTTGAGAAATGGGTACACAAGTGCATCGATTTCAGGAATCAAGTTTAAATATCAATAGAAGAAACTATTAAAACACCTAACATGCATGTCTCTGATAAGTAGTAAGCTCAGTACAAGTGAGAAATGAAGTAGCTAGGTACTGTACTATCATACATCCAAAGATTTTCATGATTTATATAGCACGGAAATGAAAATGACGAAATATTAAACGCCTAAACTGAAATGGGAACCTGATATATTTTACAAGAATATGTTATAAATATCTAAATTTAGAGTTACAAAAGAGTTTTCACCCGCGGAAATTTAGTATTGGAGAAATTTTTGTGCAACAAAGTAGATTTTAAGGAGCTAGAATAGAAATCACAAACACAATGTAAGAATTGAAAAATGGATTACAACAGTCAATCTAAGGTAGACATTTGGAAATGTTCCAAAATTCAATGAGAAACTTGATTTCAAATTTTCAATTAATAGAAATCAAAAACAAAAATGAGCATGATTGTGAAGCCATGTCAAACATTATAGCATTATAACATTGACATGTTTAATCATGAACTTACCACCGAACCTTGATTGCAACATATCAAGGTCAAACCCCTACATCCGACCCACTTGAAACTCGGATCAACCACTTATATAATTTTAGGTTGCCCAGTGAGTTGTTTTCAATAATCAAAGTGTATGCCAAAAATTCATTAAATGGAGCTTAAAATTTGGAAACAAATATTAATTGAGAAAGTCCATATAGTCTTATGATCTATTTCTAAGAATATTAATCAGACATTAAATAACATAACGTTCGATGAAAATAAATAAAATACGCGTGAGCAAACTGATTTCTTTGAGACGAATTGCATTTAGGGGAATATTTCATGGCATACATTACACACTATGTCTGGAAAAAATTTCAAACAATTAAAATTAAAATTCAATTCAATTTTATTTAATTATTTGTTTTCGTCGCAATAAGTCAATTATGCCCATCAATAAGCTCCAAAAACCTAAGTAAATTTTCTAAAATCTATCTATATGAATTCAAAATTGCAATCAGAATGTAATGAACTAATGTGACATGGAAGTTAATGCGTAACCTAAAAATAGAAATCTCAAAACCCTAACGATTGAAAAACAAAATACGAAATTAAACATAAATTGAAAACGATGAGCGATCAAAATCGAAGAGAAACGTACAGATTGTTGCAATGCGCGTTTTAGAATCAGTAAGCGAAGACTCTGTCCGCTATTAGAATGGCATGGCGCCAAAAGAAAACGACTTCGTTTTCGAAGATTTCGCGGGAAAAAGAAGGTGGACTGAGTTCATTTGCTTGTATGGCTTTTCCATTTTGGCCCATCATTAGTATTTATACAAATGGGCTCTTCTTTAGTTTAGCAAGTTAAATTTTAACCCATTGAAGTTTGAGAGATATGGGAAAATTAGGGAAAACACTCCATTTTTGAAAATAATTGTAAAAATTACCTGACCAAAAAAAAGATATGAAAAATAGTTCCCGTTTTTTTTATTTCTGTTTTTACTCTGACGTGGCTTTTTTTAATATAACTACCTGGTTTATTTATATTTTTACTCCCTCTTTTTTATAATTTATTTTTATACTCTCAGAGCAGTTACTGCTCCTCCTCTTCTTCTTCTTCTTCTTCTTCTTCTTCTTCTTCTTCTTTTTTTTTTCTTTTTCTTCTTTTTTTTTTTCTCTTTTTCTTCTTTTTCTTCTCTATCTTTTTTTTTTCGTCGTTCTCCAATTCTTCACCGATCTGCCGTCGTTTCGCCGCCAATCCGCCGCTCTTCTATATTAAATTTTAGCAATTTTTTTCTTAACTCGTGGTGATTATTACGAGTTATTTTAACGCTCAGATCTGAAAAAATTGCTCTTCAATTTTTTCTATTTTAGATCTAAAAAATCTGCATAAATAACAATTTTATGATGAAAAAAATAATTTTCTGTAGAAATAACGATTTTTTTGCAGAAAACAGCGTCTGATTATCATATCGTTATCACTATGACGTTATCATATCATTATCATAACATTGCAGCGAAAAACGATTTTTTATTAAGAAAAGTGCTTGATTATCATTTCGGTATAACTAACGTTAACATATCTATATTATTAACATTATCATATCAATATCATAATATTATACGGTTATGATAATAATATGATAAGATTATGATAATAGTATGATAAAGTTATGATATAGTTATGGTAAATTACGTCATGATAATGTTATGATAATATTTTTAGATACTGTTATGATAAAGTATATTGTGATAATATTATGATAAGTTTATGATAAAAAATTACGGTATAGTTATGATAGAAGTACGTCATAATAATATTATGATAATAGTATGATATAGTTATGATAAAAGATAAATAATGTTATGATAACAATATGATAAATTTGATGATAATAATATGATACCGTTTGATAATAATATGATAAGGTATAATAAAATGTTATGATAAAATACGTTATGATAATGTTATGATAATATACTATTATGATAAAATAGATCATGATAATGATAATGTTATGATAATATACTGTTATGATAAAGTACGTCATGATAATGTTATGATAATATGGTGTTATGACAAAGTACACCATGATAATGTTATGATAGCAGTATGATAATCAAACATTATTTTCCATAGATTTTTTTTATTTTCTGCAGTATTATGATAACGGCGTGATAACGTAGTGATAATGATATGATAATTAGACACTGTTTTTTCATAGAAAATCGTTTTTTTGCAGAAAATTATTTTTTTCAGATGAAAATCGTTTTTTTTTTCTACAGATTTTTAGATCTGAAAACTGAAAAATTGTAAGATCGATATTTTTTAGGTCTGTAAATTAAAATTAACCATAAAAATTACAGAATCGATAATTTAAATCTCAAATAATAGTGGAACGACGGCGAAGGCGATGGTGGAGCGATGGCGGGGCGATGGCGGAGGCGATGGCGGAGGTGATGGCGGAGGCGACGGCGGAGGCAATAGCGGAGAAATAATGAAGAAGGAGAGAATAAAAATGGAGAAAAGAGAACCAGAGAGAGAGAGAGAGAGAGAGAGAGAGAGGAGAGAGACTGAAAGTTATATGAGAGTAAAATTCTGAATATTACGTAGAGTACAAAAATAATTAGACAAAAATCATGAGATATTTTTAATATCTTTTCTACACTGAGGTAATATTTCATATTATTTTCTTATTTTAAGTAAACACCTAATAAGCCCGAGAAATATAGAGTAGAGAGAATACCGGCTTAGCCCAAATTAATCTCAATTATACCGTTAGAGCTTGATTCTTTCAGATATACAGGCAACATAAATTTAGGCTAATTTTTCACCTTTTCTTTTCACTTTTGCAAAAGATATGGTAACAGTTTGGGAAAGAAAATCAAATTGATTTGCATGTATCTCCAACTTCTATCTTCATAGATTTTCGGCTTAAATTTCGCCATTATATCATTTTTCGAATTAGTTATTTTGTTTAAATCTTTGTCGAACAAAAAAAAGAGATAATGGCGAAAATTAGGTCAAGTATAAAGAAATCGCCTATAAAAAAGATTGCAATGCTGAAAGGAGCACGGGCCGAGCACCCTGAATGAATAAGAAATGGACAACAGAGGGAATCAATGATCCTTTGTGAGTGAATCTCTTTGCCCTACGATGAGTTGTAGTTCTATTTCGCTGATGCTTCTCCTTTCCTTAATTGTTGGCCTCCTTTGATTATTGACCGTAGTACTTCTCTTATGTGCGCAGGTTCCCTACCTCTGTTCAAGCAAAAGGACAATCGATTTTGTCGAAGGTCCATCTTCAAGTAAGAAACCTAGATTTGTTAGACGGAAAGAAGATGATGATTTTGAAGAGTTTTTAGTGACTAATATTCAACTGGATTGCTAAACACCGCCCCTTTTTACTTAGCACCGCACAGCCACATTACATTTTTGCCCTTTTCACTTTTTGAATAGAAAACCAACTCATAAACAAAAAACATAAATCCTCTCAACTCATTCAACTCTATTCAAATTCATATTTTACGAAAATGTCGGATTTCGAACGAGATGAAAATCGCCATAATCTTCTAAATGAACCTGCAAAACATAAATACTTACGTTTAACAAATCGTAATAATATGTAATACAAAGTCGTAATAATATGTAATACAAAGTCGTAATAATATGCAATAAAAAATCACTGTAATTATTAAAAAAAATCATTTTAACGTTTTTTTTTTAAAAAAAAATATTAATTTCCGGCCGCGACGTTTCGGTCGCGGCCGGAAGAGGGGGACGCCGGCGTTCGGCGTCCCTTCTAGAGGAGGGGACGCCAATTTTCGGCGTCCCCTCTTCTAGAGAGGACGCCGAACGTCCTCTCTAGAAGAGGGGACGCCGAAAATTGGCGTCCCCTCCTCTAGAGGGGACGTTGGTTTTCACGTCCTCTCCTCCGGAGAGGACGCCGAATTCCGGCGTCCCCTCCTCTGGAGAGGACGTGAAACGCAATCGTCCCCCTTTAAAAAATTTAAATAAAAATTTAAAAAAACTATTTTTTATTTCGGAAAAGCCGGAAAAATTTGTTTCCGAACGTCGATATTCGTTTCCCGACGAATTATACTCGTTATCCGTCATTTTACTCGACTTTTTACGTAGTTGTTCGAGTGTGTTCGAATGAGTTGAGAGAATTTTTTTTTTTTTGAAATTTTGCTAGAGGGGCAGAAATGTCTTTTGCCTGTGCGGTGCTAAGTAAAAGCGGGCGGCGAATAGCAATACCCATATTCAAAAGGAGAAGATTGGCGGTGATGATCTTATACCTATTAAGGTAATTTATTTTAATTTTTTTCTGTTAGAAATTGTTGTTAGAGTTTGTATGATTGATTGAACAATTTGAATGATTGGTTGATTGAAAAATTTGTATGATTGATTGAACAATTTGAATGATTGATAGTTAGGTGGCATAATGGCATCGTTAGGATGACATTGATAGGGTTTCTAAATCTGTTGACTTATATTAGCAATTCAACATCGATTATATGTTTCTGGGTTTTAAATACTTATTAACTACATTATGTAGTGGAACTTGAGGCATTAGCTTTATGATTTTCTAATGTTCTTGTTGTGAATTGTGAGTAGCTTACTCGTAACTTAATAAATATGTTGGCGTTTTTGTCTGCAATTAACCTGTTAATGCTTTTCTTTTTAAATGGAAGGGATGCAAAACCTACTTTTGTATAAGTGAAGAGAGTTTGTGGAGGATTAGTTTATACATGAATTGACCTTGGTTACAACCTGTTGTGATTTTCAATTTGTAAGATATGTAAATTGTTAGCAAACCCTTAAAATTTAAGGCTCGTATGTTTGGGATTATGCATTTATTTCCATTGGTTCTATTAAAAGAAAATTAAAATAGAACAAAGCAATTTGTCGAAAAAATAGTTTTAAATTATACTGAATTTGTGATTTGAACCAAACCTAAATGTCAGTTTGGTTTAGTAATTCAGGTAAATATACATAATTTAACTTTTGTATCCTTTCCGGTGATTGTAGTAGCCGTAATTTTTGGATTTCAAATTAATTACATTTGTGATATATATTCGCATTTATTTTGTTTACTGGCAGTTTACTAATAGTTTGCCAGAGGTATACTTAATATTTTCTAAGACCAAAACTGAAATACTAATATATTTTACCTTTGTTTAACTAAATATGTGGGACCATGAGTATTTTATCAAGCGAGTGGATCATTTTTCAGTCAAAATTAGTCATAATGTAAATGTAAATGTGATTACAAATATTCAAAATATATTAACACCGTGAACTTTAGAAAGATTTTAATAATATTGTTTTGAAAAGTATCTTGGTATGAATGATTTTTTATTACAAGGTCAATTGGTCCATAGTTTGCTTTTGAGAGAAGTTAAACAACCGATTTTCTATGATGTATGGATCAAAGTTTTGGGAAATTTGCTAAGTTTTCAATTGATGAGTTTTCCTTAACAACCGGGCTTAAATGTACTGGAACTGTTGACATGAAGCTTTATGAAACTTCAGTTCCTAGTTTCAAAGTAAATTATTTTGGGAACATTAAAAAATTAGAAAAAATATATGGATGATAGTTTTTTTGTTAAAGCGTGGGAGCAATAAGAATTAGGCTTTGCAATTTTGTTGATTTATATTTTATTGAACTCTTTTTGTATGATAACAAGTCTGACTCAATTGTTTGCGATGAACATATTAACATTTTTAGTAGCGGAGAGCATGAAAAAAAATTATGGGAAAAAGATTTGTTTCATAATACTATTGAGTTTTTGAAAAGCAAATTGGGTTCTATAAAAAAATATAAATTTTTAAAGAAAATATCAAAAAATGTTTGTGCTCTTGGTTGTTTCTGATATGATGGATTTTTACTAACATTTTAAACTTGGCTTTTTGAATGTTGCCTTACTATAAAAGAAATATTAGCTTTTTGTTCTTACAATATAATCCCTCGTATATTAAGATGGAAGGTGACAACTCCACGGGACCGCGCGCATGTATTTGATTCGTACTATTTTTGATCAATTGGCTGAACAGGTATCTTTAAATACATATTTTATCTTAACTATTTTTAAATGTTTATGATAAATAGTTAACTGTTAGTTTACTATCAGTAAACTGTTATTAATTTTTATATATATTGTGTTTGTTTACTGTTTTTTATTCATTTACAATTACGTAACTTACGCCCCACTGTTAACTTATTTAAAATTGATGTCAAGTTTTTTTTGATGTTTTTATAATAACAAGTTATAGTTGATAATATGTTAGTAAACCTCTATGGTTGTCCATTTTATATTTTATATTTGGGTTAATTGCAAATTAAATCACGAACTTTACCATAATTTGCAATTACAACATAAATTTTAAAACTTGGCAACGTCAGCAACCTACTTTCCTTTTTTGGGGAATTGGTATATCGATTTAAAAAAACACCATTGTGTACATTGTAATGTACCGTCACTTGTCGTTCCATGATTGTATAAACCTTTAACTCATATATTTCACCAAATTTTCTTTTGTGAAATTTGAACAATATTGATAGGGATCTTGGTGAAACTTGCTCAATATTGCAGTGGCATATGGACACATCAGCTCATCAATTCGAAATCTACAACAAGTGCATTTCTTTTCTTTGAATTTCACTATAAAAGTGCTAGTACCTTTTTCCACACTGTATATAGATGTAACTGATGGTGTAACCTATTACAAATAAAATATTGATTAGATAAACAACTGTTAGTATACTATTAGTAAACTTAATGCACACAATTAATAATTTGATAAACTTTTAATTCTAAATTAATAAATCATTAGTAAACAAAAAATGATCCTACAGTAAAACATTATGAATTAATTACCTAAGCTGAAATGTTATCTCCATTGTTAGAGATGTTGCATAATTATCTCTAAGCGTTTCTTGTGCTTTATTTGTTAGTCTAGTGAAAGTAGAACTTGGAATATTTCTATTCCTATAACTCCATTCTTGAACTAAACGCCTCAAATATTTTAAAAGGGTTGATATTTGTAATTTCTTGATTGCTTTTATGGATGCATTACAAGACTCAGTCAATGTTTGATGTCGTTGTTGATAATCTTTTGTCTGTTGAATGTGATCTTACCCATTTTTTGAACCCAATACCTATAAGATATGGTCGTATTGTGATGTTATGCCATTAAGCTCTTCATGAAGTAGTCGAAACTCTATAATGTGTATGCTTTTGTAGCCCCAAAAAAAAGGAGTCTTTCAACCTCCTAAGATTACCTCTAAACCTTAATTTTATGTTATTCAGAAAATTATACATGCAAATTCCATGATTAGTTTGAGAAAATACTGAAGTTGTAGCCTTACATATACTATCATGTCTATCAAATATAATAATAAGGTTGTCTTTCTCACCAAAAGCTCCTTTTATTTATTAAAGTATTCCCAAAAAGCATTATTTTCAGAATTCACAACATAAAATGCAAGAGAAAAAAATATTACAACTCCTGTTTTGTACAAATGCAGTTAGTAGAGTTCCTCCGTAGTTTGACCTTAAAAAAGTCTCATCCACTACAATAATCGGGCTACAATAGCGTCAACCCTTTATAGATGCATCAAGAACAAGTAAAACATATTGAAATGTGATTCCATTAGATGTGTGAAAATCTACAATTGATCCCGGGTTTGTTTGCATTAGCATGTGGAAGAAACTTGACAAAACTAAATAAGCATCGCATGGTTTACCTCTAACTTGTTCAAGTGCCTTTCCTCTTGATCTTCATGTCTTATTGTACTTCAAAATTACTATATGATCTCTTTGGATGTCAGTAATAATATCAGCAGGAGAATAAACTTTTTTAACATTCAAGAACCTTGATTTTATCACTTCACCAATTACCGAAGATGTCGCTTGCCGTTTTTCTTCCATTCTGATTTTTAGAGGATAGGTGTGAATGTTGTTCAATCTTCTAATAGCAAACATACTTGTTTTCCCGTCTTTTGAAGCCCTCATTGTCCTTTTGCAATTATCGTCTATGCAATTAATCACATATTCCAGCTTACATGTCTTACTCACTTTATATTGAAAGTGGTTTTCAATTGCGTAGAAACATAAACATGATTTTAGAAACCTTTTATCTTTGAAGATCTTCCCAACATATATTCTTTGACGGTTGCTTCTAATACAATTCATAGCCATGAGGTTTACTAGTGGTTTCTTCTTCTTCTAATCATGTGTGGTTGCATATCATTTTAGCATATTTTACAATATCTGTTATTGTGTTACTACCTAGTTATTTCATTGTTGGTTCTTCATTCATATTGTTGTAAGGTTCATTGTTAATACCAATGAGTTGTTGCTAAATTTCACATATTGTTGTTGTGATTAGACCTCATGGGTCGGCTCGAACCGGGCTTCGTGGGCTTTGCTAATTTTATATGAACCTAAGCCCAATTCAGGATTCATCTTCACTACCCAAACTCGGCCCTTACACATTATACATGCGGGCTCAGATCGGGGTTTTCGGGCTTACATAAAAATTATAAAAAATGAAAGCCCAACGAGCTTTTTTGGGCTCGGGTCGGGCTTGGGATAAAAAATTAATGCCCAAACCCGACCATAAGGGGAGAGGTCTGGGAGGGCGGGTACTCTAACCCATGAACAGGTGTAGTTGTGATGTACAATGGAAAATTTGTCATTCTTACTTCGTTTCATTTCAGTGCAATATAGGATTGTCAAAGCCTGCTAGTTTCTTTCCAACTAATATTTAATGTCCAATTTAGTTTTCCAATCGTTCACCTTCAGTATATTACAAATTATTGATTTTAGCTTTTTTGCATCTTGTTTCATTAAAATCTCTTTGATTTTGTATTTTAAGTAGTTAAAATCTTACCATATACTCCATTGTACTAAAAGAATATGTAATATTGTCATTCCTTCATAATAATAATGGTATTTTACAGTAAGTAGATCACATTTTCTCATATAATGTACCAATAGTAAACATGAAGTTCTTTATACTATAATGTGGATTCCTCGTTGCATGAATAGCCACATTTGTAATTTTACAATGAATTTACTAATTGTTAACTGAATTTATAATAAAAAAGAACTTCATGTTTACTATTAGTGCATTATATGAGAAAATCTGATCTACTTACTATAAAATAACCATTATTATTATGAAGGAATAACAACATTACATATTCTTATTTGCTACAATGTAGTTTGGGATGATTTTTACTACTCTAATTAAAAAATAAAAGGATTTTAGTTAAAGAAGATGGAGATTTTGAAAAGCTAAAATCAATGATTTATAATATGTTGAAGGTGAACGATTAGGAAATTAAATCGGACATTAAATATCAGTTGGAAAAAAACAGCAAGTTTTAGATATTGAGGACAACGAAAGCCAACAATTTTACATTGAACTAAAAAGAAACAAGAATGATACATTTTTCATTGTGCATCACAACATGTGAAATTCAGCGATAACTCATTGATACTAACATGAACCTTGCATTAGTATGAATGAAGAATCAGCAATGAAGTCATTATGCAGTAACAAAACAATAGATATTGTAAAATATGCTGAAATGAAATGTAGGCATACGAGATTAGCCACTAATAAACCTACTGATTATGAAATTCTATCAGTAGGAACTGTCAAAGAAGTCTACGTTGGGCAAATCTTCAAAGATGAGAGGTTTTTAAAATAATGTCTATGATTCTAAACTAATGAAAACCACTTTCAATATAAAGTGTGTAAGTCATGTAAGCTGGAAAATGTGATAAATTGCCTAGACGATAATTGCAAATGGACAATGAGGGATTCAAGGGATGGGAAAATAAATATTTTTGTTATTAGAAGATTGAAAAACATTCACACATGTCCTTTAGAAATCAAAATGGAAGAAAAACGACAAGCGACATCTTCAGTAATTGGTGAAGTGATAAAATCAAGATTCTTGAATGTTAAAATAGTTTATGCACTTGCTGACATTATTACTCACATTCAAAAATATTATGGAGTAATTTTGAATTATAATTAAGCATGGAGATCAAGTGGAAAGGCACTTGAACAAGTTAGAGGTAAAATGCACAATTCTTATTCAATTTTGCAAAGTTTCTTGTACATGCTAGTGTAAACAAACCTGGGATCAGTTGTAGATTTACATACATATGATTGAATCACATTTTAATATATTTTCATGGCTCGTGATGCATCTATAAAGGATTGATGCTATTGTAGATCGATTATTGTAGTGGATGAGACTTTTTTAAAGTCAAACTACAGAGAAACTCTACTAACTGCATCTACATAAGACGAGAGTGGTAAGATTTTTTCTTTTGTATTTTGTGTTGTGGATTCTGAAAATGATACTTCTTGGCAATATTATTTTGAAAATTTAAAGGAGCTTTTGGTGAGAAAGACAACCTTTATATTGTATCCTATGGGCATGATGGATATGTAAGGATGCAACTTCAGTATTTCCTCAAGATAGTCATAGAGTTTGCATGCATCATTGTTTGAATAATGTAAAATTGAGGTTTAGAGGTCATCCTAAGAGTTTGAAAGACTATATTTGTTTTGCTGCAAAGGCATACATATTACGGAGTTTCGACTACTTCATGAAAGAGCTTGATGGCATAGACGTCAGCATACGACCATACCTTGTAGGTATTAGGTTCAACCAATAGGCAAGAGCACATTAAACATACAATATGTACTCAACAATGACATCAAACATTGATGAGTCTATTAATGCATCCATAAAGCCGACATAAAATTACAATATCAACCCTTTTAGAGTATTTAAGGTGTTTAGTAAGGAATAGAGTTATAAAAATAAAAATATTGTAAGTTCTACTTTCACTAAATTAACCAATATATCTGAAGCAGCGCTTAGGGATAATTATGCAACTTCTCTAAGAATCAAGGTAACATTTTAAGTGAGTTAATTAATTCATATTGTTTCGTTGTAGGATCATATTTGTTTACTAATAGAGAATTCAAGGTTTATCAAATTATTAATAGTGTGTTAAGTTCACCTATCGTATATTAACAATTGTTTTTTAGTTTACCTAATCAATTTTTTATTTGTAACATATTATACCATCAGTAACATCTATATACAATATGGAAGAAGGTACTAGCATTTTTATAGTGAAACTTAAGGAAAAGAAATGTACTTGTTGTTGATTTGAAATTAATGAGCGGCCTTGTCCATATGACATTCAATATTGAGCAAATTACACTAGATCCTTATGAATATTGTTCACATTTTTTCACAAAAGAGAATTCGGGGAAAATATATCAGTTAATTGTTTATCCAATGTCTAGTCAAAATGATGTAGATGTCTCTAATGAAATTGAAAGGTTTGAAGTTCTTCCTCCAATAAGAAAGATACCAGCAAGAAGACCTAAGAAACGTAGATTGGATAAATGTTGGGAAGGAAAATAAAAAAATAATTCCGGCAGATGTGAACAACGGGGACATAACAGAAAAATATGTCGTAATATACCAAAATAAAGATAGATATGTATTTTTCAATTTGACATTTATTCGCCAATAAAATTCACGAACATTCTTTTAAATCTTTACATACCAATAGAGTTTGTACGAACAGTTGATAACAAATAAAAAACAATAAAGTTCAATTTAATACTTTATTGACTGGCTACATAAAAATATCCAAAAGTTTACCGATTCCAATTAAAATGACAAATATCAATATTATTTTTTCAATATATGGTTACAAACTACATATACCCTCGTTTATTAGTGGTTTATTGTGTGTGTAATGTACCCTCAGAGCTTATAAATTATTATAAAAATATATAAAAAAATTGATGTTTATTTTTAAATAATTCAGTATACCGTTGTTTTATTAAAAAGTTTATTAATCATTTACTAAAAATATTATTAATGGTTTGTTTTGAAATTGAGAGAAATTAGTGAGATAATCAGCTAGTGATTTACCGATTAATTAATTTATAGTATTTTATGGTTTACTAATACATTATATTTTGTAAAATTTGGTTAACAAATTCATAAAATGTGAAAGATGAAGCTAGTTTACCAACAATTTAAATAATGGTAGTTTTACCATTTTATAAATTAATTGTTCAAAAATAAAATATAAACTTTATAAAATGGACAACTATATAGGTTTACTAACATGTTACCAACTATAACCTGTTATTATAAGGGTTAAAGTCATAAAAATTCACCAACTTTACATGTTTTCTCATTTTAATCATGCAGTTTAAATTATCTCATTTTCATGCACGAATTACCACTTTTTCTCAAATTCATACACGGTGCTGATGTCTCACGGCTCTATTGGTGTAATTTGTTGAGGTGGATGTCATTTTACACTAATGAATGAGTGCCACCTCAGTGCCGTGTATGAATTTGAGAAAAAGTGGTAGTTCGTGCATGAAAATGAGAAAATTTAAACTGCGTGATTAAAATGAAAACGTGTAAAGTTCGTGATTGACATTAACTCTTATTATAAAAACATCAAACAAACTTGGTATCAATTTTAAATAAGTTAGAGTGGGGTGTAAGTTACGTAATTGCAACTGAATAAAAAATAGAAAACAAACACAAAATATATAAAAACTTGGCCTAATCACTCAAAAACCCCTCACCTTTATACTTTTTTTCAATTCCACCCCGACGTTGAAAATTTGTCAATTTTACCCACTTTTGAATTTTCCGTTTTCAATTGTACCCCAATATTTTAATTTTTGTTAATTTTTTTACTTAAATAATGAAATCATTCAATTAATTAAGTCTAAACATGAAATTAAATTCTTTTTTATTCAAAAAAGTACAAATAAGTACTTTATTTTTAAAAACTAACTAAAAATCATAATCAAATTAACACTAATTTAAATTCTTAATTAATTTAACTAAATTTAAATAAATTTTAAAAATATACAATTAATATATGCGAGAGATGGTGAATGTTTTAAACAAATTTCCAAACGCAAAAGACGTTAATTTAATTTTTCAGGGTACAATTGAAACACAGAAATGCAAAATAGGGTAAAATTGACAAATTTTCAACGTCAGGGTATGATTGAAAAGGGGCTAAAAGGTCGGGGTTTTTTTAAGACATTAGGCCTAAAAACTAAGGCCAAATGAAAAGGTCAAATCTTTCACAAAAGTCCTGACCTTTCAATTTTGCCGATTTTGGCCAAAAACTGATTATTTGGTTTCACAAAAGTCATGACCTTTCAATATATGTGCATGCCACGTAGGCGCCACATAGACAAAATTGAAATCAAATTGAGAGTTGGCCACAATTGAAACCAAATAATCAGTTTTTGGCCAATATCGACAAAATTGAAAGTTCGGGACTTTTGTGAAACTTTAATGAAAGGTTTGGCCTTTTTACGACATTTGGCCAAAAACTAAAAAATAATTTACTAATAGTGAACTAATAGTTAACTAGTTGTCATGAACATATCAAAAATAGTTTAAAAAAACAAATATTTAAAGATACATGTTCAGCTAATTGATCAAAAATAGTAAGGATCAAATACATGCGGTCCCGTAGAGTTGTCTCATTCCATCTCAATATACGAGGGATAACATTGCCAAAATAAAAAGGCAACGTTTCTTTCCTAGTAGGGCAACATTCAAAAAAATAAGTTTGAGATGCTAGTGAAAATTCATCATATCGGAAAGAATTAGGAACACAAACATTTTTGGATTTTTTCTTTAAAAAATCACATTTTTTGGTAGAATTCAATTTGCTTTTCAAATACTCAATGGTATTGTGAAACAAATCTTTTTTTCATGAAAAATTTGCATCTCTCCGCTACCAACAATGTTAACATGTTCATCATGAATAATTGAGTTAGACTTGTTATTGTATAAAAAGAGTTTAATAAAATATAAAACAGCCAATTGCAAAGCCTCATTCTCATTGGTTCAAACGCATTAACAAAAAACTGTCCTCCACACATTTTTTTTGATATTTTTTTAATGTTCCCTCACCAATTTACTTTCAAATTAGAAACTGAAGTTTCATAAAACTTCATGTAAGCAATTCCAGTACATTTAAGTCTGGTTATTAAAAAAATTCATCAATTGAAAACTTAAGCAATTTCCCCGAAACTTTAATCCATAACTCATCGAAAGCCAGTTGTTTAACCTCTGTCAAAAGCAAACTATGGATCAATTGACCTTGTAATAAAAAATTATTCATACCAAGATACTTTTCAAAATAGGTTTTTGAAATTTTTTTAAAGTTTCTGGTGTTAAAATGATTTTAATTTTGTAATCATATTTACACATATACAGTCTTACATATTCAGTTAAACAAAGGTAACACATATTTATTCTTAAAAAATATTAAGTAAATCTCTTGCAAACCATTAGTAAACTACCACTAATCAAAATTGAAAAGATTGTTAGCTAAAAGTTACCCCTAATTCTGATAATTCACAACTTTTATCAAGTGACACTTAATACTTGCTTTTTAGTGTTCTTGATAATTATAAAAGCTAATTTGGAAGTTGATCAATCTAGCTTCTAATAAGAAAGATTTTGCAATTGAAGAACCCTACTCAAAAGATGAATCAAGCTGGGATGCTATTTGATGGTGTATAGGCCTTCTTGTAAAGGTATGTAGGTTTGATAAAATTTGAAAGGTTGAAACTCAAATGCTTTTACATGCATCTAGAACATTTCTTTTTTACAAATCATCATTTTGTAAAACATTGTTCACATCCTGTTGTTTGTCTTTTAATATGCACATGTGTAGAAACGGACAAGCTGATTGTACAGAAGAGAGGAACTAATTTTGGCAAAATTGGCATAACAGTTTTCTACGTGATTTTTTTCTCCTATTCGTTTTTAAATTGTTTATAGAATGTTTTGACTTGTCTTGTAGCCCAACAAACTTGGATTAAAAAGAATCTTTTGAAAAATATCTTGAGGCTATTTTTGACCATATGTCTTATAATTAGTACATCTTCTTCTTCATTCTTTTTCAGTAAGAATTCTGAGTGAATATCTTCTACAAACAAGAGAGACTTTTTAACAAAATAATATAAATATATATAACCAGTTATGAAAAACGAGACAAAATCTTATTCCTCGATTCATAGTTATCTCTTCGAATCACAATTAATCATTATATCTTAATTCATTGTTAATCGGGGTTCAACCACTGCCACTACTCATATCCGGGGATCTCCATGCAAACATGAGTCGTCATAACTGACCTGGCGCATACAATCGTCGACCGTTTATCTTAAACCCAATGTCTTAACCGTTGCTACACATACAGTGGCCGTCACACATGATCTGGGGCATTTAACCATCAGCCGTTATGAATTTTTGTTATCTCCCTTTCGCATATACCATATCATTCAATTCTAATCCGATACATACTTACATATGTTACTATTGTACACTTAGTCCTATTGTCGCCAAATAGGTAAGATCGTTTCTTCGGACCAATATCAGCTTTTCAAAACATATATAATATATATTTTCCAAACATTTCATATGCATATAATTCATAATAATTAATGCCGAAAATAAAAGTACAGCTCATATATCGTTCGCCTCCTCCCGACAATACGAACTCACGAAGGTTTGGATCCTGGTGCCTCAAAATGCAATGAATATAACAGATGCGAACGAATTAATATTTGTATAAATGCACATAATCACATTCTAACTCTTGGAAAAACATTTAGACTCATACACCAACCATATAGCATCCAAACAATTCAAACATTGCAATCACTTTATTTTGAAACTTCCTTTCTTTATTTACATTTGAAATTGTTATGGAGTTTAGCTCCGTAAAATAATTTCCACGATAAAACATATTTTTAAATAATACTTTACGAAACCTTTCCTTTTTCTTTCTGTAACACTTTTCATACCTCGTCGGCCAATTGCAACACTCAATGCTCGACGATATCGTTTTCGTTTTCGAACTTCATATCCCGTAAACCGAGGTTTTCCTTCCAGGTCAGGGTTTCATTCCATAATCCTTGAAATCATTTTTCATATTCCGAATACGTCTTTATCAAGCGAAATAGCGAAAACGATAAATTTCCTTTAACAAAGCATAAACCGACATATATTTTTTAAAATCAATAAAAATTCAATTCATTTGTTTCCAATAATATTACTAAAATATTATTTTTCATATCTTTAATCAAATCAACCCATTTTGGCTAAAAAATTAGGATTTTGGTAAAAGTACAAAAAACTCCCTAAACTTATCAAACTTTACAAATTCACCCTCTTTACCATTTTATTTTCAAAATTATTCAAGATTCTCAATCTTTATTTTTGGGTCTCAATCCAACCCCTTGGCATCAAAATTTATATATTTGGAAAAATTACCATAATGGGCCTAGAAATTTCAGAATTTACCATTTTCACCCAAAACCTTGATTTTTAATCAATTAAGTCCCAAAATGATTTATGTTTTTCAAATCATTATAAATCAGTTCATAATTTCCAAAAATCATGTTTCTGATGAAATATTAAATTAATCCTCTAAATTTATCAAATTGACCATTTAGTCCCTAGAATTTAACTTTGCACACGTTCATCCAAAATCAATCAAAATCATATCGAACATATCATACATGATTTCAATCATATCCATGTGAAAATTTTCATGATCAAACCCCTAATTCCATTGCATGCAAGACTCGAAATATCATAGCTTATGTAAAACCCATATCTATTCATTTCTAATTTATAAATAATCATATAAATTATCCATATAACTCTTTTTATCATGTTTATACATGAATATCAACGGATCATAAAGAAACTCATCATAAATCCTATATACATGTTGATTCATCAAGTTTATGCATCAAAATCTTAAAGAAACTTCAACATGGAACACTCACCATCACAATTCATCAAAACCAAATATCATGAAAAGAATTTGAAGAACTCACCCTATAGCTTATCTCCTTCAAATTTTATAGGGGTGAGCACGGTTCGGGGAAATTCGAAAATTGATAAATCTTCAGAACCAAACCAAAAACCGGGGATATCAAAAATTGAATCTCTGGATCCGCACCAGTAATCAGTTCGAATCGGTTTGGAGATTTTATTTTTCGGTACAGTTCGGTACGGGGATTCGGTCCTAATGGTTTGGTACGGTTCAGTACGGGTATCACTAGAACCACATATATTGTTTTATTTAAAATATGATCTCTACTATATTATAATATATTATTTTGACTTTTAAAATTAATTAGGTACTCTTTTATCCATATCTTTTATATTATCAACTATCACAAATAAATAATCATCAATAAAATAAAAAGACGCGATATGTATACTATCGTTCGATTTAATATTAAAGTTTTGATTATTTGATAAGGGTACTTTTATCTATTCTCAAGTCTAAAACTATATCATTTTTGTTAAAAATGTGTAATTTGGTCAATGATAGAAAATGATGTATATGTAAATTATTCATATTAATTTTTTAAAAAAATACTTTTAATAATTATTAAATATTTGACAAATTCATATAATTTTTATTGAAATATATAAGTAATTTTGTTTTTATGTAAATTGATAATTTATATATATATATATATATATATATATATATATATATATATATATATATATATATATATATATATATATATATATATATATATATATATATATATATATATATAGACTAATTTTTTTAATATATATTATTTAATTTTATAAAGCAATTTTAATTTAATTGGTTCTTACATACTAAATTGATTGTTAAAGTCAAAATTAGAGATGAAAAAGGACTTGGTCCATCAGTACTGATATTTGATTCACATTAGTTGCTATGATCAAATCATCACCTTCCAATTCTAGGGCTTCATTGTTAATTATTTGGTTTGGTGAAGCTGAATTTTTTTGATTGAAGAGGAAATTTTCATTTGGATTATCAAAAACAATAGATACTTTGCCAGAATTAAAAACATTATCCTTAAAGGAGAAGTGCCAAAAGTGGTATACATCACGACAATTTTGGAAGACACTTATCTGTGATAAACGTTCATCTTCATAACACCATTATCTTCAGCGAAGAGACGTGGCCACGATCAAATTATTTGATTTTGCCCCTAGATGTTCTCATTGTTTGATATTGTCGCTGACCGGTTATCTTTATTAGAAAACCTAATATCATATTTATTCTCTCGTTTCCGCCACCAGCACTTCACAGTCGCCGCCTGCACTTCGATAACCGCCTAATGTCACCACCGCTTGCTCTTCTCAACCACTTATCGTCGTCTCTAAAATCGTGCTCCGCGGTCCCCTTTTTTGTCAATAGTGTGGATCTTACCATGTTTTTAAAAACCTCACACAAAATTCCATTTTGTTTATCGATTGTTTATTTAGTGTTTTCAAAGATTTGCGTTTGTTTCCCATAGTTTCCACTAATACTTTTTGAAATTAGATTTTTATCTTGTTTAGTGCTATTGTTTTTGCTAGTTACATGTTTGTTTCATTGCTTTTGTAAGTTATTTATTTTATAAGTTTTTCATCAATGTTTCACATGTATTTTTAAAGTTTTTCTTAAAGGTTTTAAGGTGTTTTATAACGAATTCATAAGTGTTTAATAAAAAAAAAGGTTGGATTCAGAACTATACTTTAATGTTTTGATTTATATCAAAAATTATGTATTTTTGTTTTATTAAACATTTGATCATACGCTCTGACAAAATCTTATATGAAGTTTTCACGTAAGTTTTTCATGAATCAGAGAAAATAAGATTTTTTATCAATCTATTTTGATTTAAGTAGTAATTTGTCGGCTCAACTTATAAGTAATGAATTAAAGCATTAATTAATTTTGTGAGGAGATTAATACTTTAATGTTTTGATTTATATCAAAAATTATGTATTTTTGTTTTATTAAACATTTGATCATACGCTCTGACAAAATCCTATATGAAGTTTTCACGTAAGTTTTTCATGAATCAGAGAAAATAAGATTTTTTATCAATCTATTTCGATTTAAATAGTAATTTGTCGGCTCAACTTATAAGTAATGAATTAAAGCATTAATTAATTTTGTGAGGAGATTAACTCCCCCCCCCCCACCCCACCCCACCCCACCCACCCACCCAACTTATAAGCTAATTGTTTTTTAAATTGACAATTTTTCCTTTCAACTTGTAAGTTAATTTGCCAAAATGAGGTTGATATTCCACAATCAACAAATTCATGACTGATTTACCCACAAAATTAATTTATGTGTTAATTTTTCATTACTTATAAGTTAAGATGGCGAATTGCTACTTAAACCAATCTATTTCACTAAACTCTTTTTGAAAAAAATATTTATGTAATTTATATGAAACTATATGAAACACCCTCCATTATGGACAAAATGAATTATTTGCATACTCGTTCCATTTTATAATTATGAAAAATATTTACATTTTTGAGAATTTTGTATTTTTTATTATCTTTTAAATGTTTTTATTTAGACTTTTGATAAAAAAAATATCATCACTTACTTTTACGACATTAGTCTTGGCAGTCTTAATAGATTTTAAAGTCTCTAACCAATCGAAATAAACTAATTAGAATAAATGTAAAAATAATTTTTGAGATATAATTAAAAATTTAAATAACATTGACAGTACTATTTATTGTTTAATCTATCTATTCTTTTAATTATGAAGTCATCAATAAATAAATAAAAGTGATAGGGGGTGGGAAGTGTTACAAGTTTTTGACTCCTAACACTTTGTATCTACCTTAACATGTGTTTTAGTTGAAAGCCTTTCTTATTTCAACAATCAACAAAATCCCATGTGAAAAATATCAAAATCCAGCCAACAAAATCAAGAACACAGGAGCTCAAAGAACTCAGAAGAAAAGAATGGCAATCGCTAACAATCTAACCAATCTCACACTTATTCCACTCAAATCTTCTCGCACTCTCTGCCCTCTCTCCACTTCATGTTGTCCATTCAACAATAATATCCTTAAACCAGCCACAATTCTTGGAGTCAATGGCTCAAGAAAGCACAGACCATTGATTTCAATTCGAGCTATGAGTTCTTCGTTCGGGTCGAGACTCGAGGAGAGTGTCAAAAAGACTGTATCTGAAAACCCAGTTGTTGTTTACTCTAAATCTTGGTGCTCGTGAGTTTCAATTCTTGTAAAGTTTGGATTTTTTTTTAGTTTGTGGAAGTGTTTTTATTGAAGGTTGATGCTTTTTTTTATTTTGGGTATTTGAATTGATGTGCAGGTATTCGTCTGAAGTGAAAGTTTTGTTCAAGAAGCTTGGAGTGGAACCGTTGGTTATAGAATTGGATGAATTGGGTATGTGAATCTTGTACTTTTTGCATTGTTAAGTAGTTGAATTTTTGGCTTCAATGAGAGTTTTGTGGTTCAGTTATTTGTATGGCAAAACTAGACTTACGTGCAAAGAAAATGATGGATGGAGTATAGTTTTAGAGGTAAATGGTGAAATTGTTAGGTTAAGTTTCAATTTAAGAGAAGTTCGGGGCTCATTTTATGTGATCAGTTGTAGATATGAAATTTAGGCTCGAAATGGTAGATTTTTCATCTTATTTGCGTTGGAGCTTTGTTTGATATAGTTAGTTGTAAAATGTTGAAATATTTATTCAGAGAAAAGTAGCAGTTAGTTCTGTTAAGGATAAGTTACGAGAATATAGATTAAGATGGTTTGGTCATGTGAGTCGCAGACTAGTTGATGCTCCATTAGAAAGGTTGGATATATTAAGGCAGAGGAGTGAAGAGAGGGAGATGTAGACCTAAGCAAACTTGGTTAATAATAATTCAAATGACTTAACAACTATTGGCCTTTTAGAAGAGATTGTCTCAATTCGTACTAAATGGGAAAAGTGAATCCATGTAGCCGATTCCAATTAACTTAGGACTAAGGCCATTTGATGCTGATGTTATTGACGCTAGAATTCTATATCTTTTCTTCCAATTATGTTATGGGGATGAAGACTCGGTATGATTAGTTATAGAAATTTGAAAAGTGGGCTAGAAATATTAGGTCTTTGTTTTTTGATATTGATATAATCAGTTGTAGATTTTTTGAAAACCGACTATTGTTGCTTGTTCCTCTGGGCAAAACTAGGCTTCTACTAGTAGAAAAAAACAATGATATACAGCATTACATGTTGCGGTAGTTGCGATTGTTGGACCTATGTTGCATGGAAATTTGTCGAGTCATACATATTACGTTGTTTCGTTTCTGCTTCCGAAAATGATTCTAAAACTTCAATACTTCATATTTATAATTTTTTCCAGAAAAGATATTGCTTTATCGTTATACATTTCTCACATTTCTCATATTAACGTTTCTGTTTCCATACAACAAAGGATGAAACTGTTAGTTAGATGCATACTTGTTTTCAAATTTAATGATATTGGACTTGAAATTGACGTGAATGGCTATTTTCATTTATGATGACGAGGCACTTTCTTTATATGTTAATCGAACAGAACTTGCACTGGTTGAGGACTTCTTCTGATTTCTTTTTCAGGTGCCCAAGGGCCTCAGCTACAGAAGGTACTTGAAAGGCTTACTGGACAACACACAGTTCCAAATGTATTTATTGGTAAGAACTGCTATAGCATTCTGCGGGTTGAAGATGTATTATCCACATGTTTACTTTTCTTGCACAATCTGTACAAGATATATACAAAACAGATAGTGTATAATTCATTTCTGTTGCAATACGGGAGGCTGTGTCTCTCACTGTCTTGTGTTTTATGTACTCATGCTCTCTCTTGAGAGGTTCTATTCCTCTAACTTTTCCAATTTAATTTCAAGCACCAACATTATTATATATCTGAGAGATTTCTCTGATTTGTTGTACCATTTTAGAGTTTAAGGTGCTTGTGAAAATTAACTGCCCGACAAAAAGTTAAGCCATCGCCTGTTAGATTTATGTCTTCCCGGTGGTGCAGAGAGAAGCTAGGAGATTTCATTATTGCCTGCAAACATGACTTATAAAAATTAAGATAAAGCTGAATAATGAATCCATCTATGTTAGCGTCTTTATCTGTTTCTTACTAAAAGATGTTATCGTGCAATAACATACTCTTTATGTGCTTGATGCTAATGAATGTTCAATTTCTTTTCGACTTTCATGTTCAGGGGGCAAACACATTGGAGGTTGCACAGGTACATTCTTTAAATGCCTTTAATCTTCTTGCTCAGATACGCTCATCTAATTGTATAACATTCGTTTGATAACTCTAAACATTTTTTCGTGGTATTAAAACTTTTCTGCCTTTATTGTTGTTACTGGAAAAACAACTGTTTGACACATTTTTTACTTCCAATTTGATATCACTTTCAAGTGGAAATTGATTGGTTCTTTGCGTTGCTAGTAGATTCTGTAGACCAAAGTAAGTTTTGGCAATTTGATGTTGTTTTATGAACTCAAATGCAGATACCGTGAAGCTATACCGGAAAGGAGAAATTGAACCTTTGTTGTTAGAAGCCAATGCCAAAAAGACATAGGGCCTGAATCCCTATTGTTGTATTGATTGAAATCCGGTTCCATAGTGAATCTTGGAGAGTTAGGAAGACACACCTCGCGCCATGCCTTTGCTAATTTGGAGTAAAAGTAATTTCATCTCATTAGTATAAATTTTCTTTCCGATTTCAACTCCTGTTTATTGATCTCTTAAGTCTTCAGTTAAATTGTACATTGAAATCATTTGAGTTTGTTGTTGCTTAATCACAGTAGAAGCTTTTTTAAATTTCAAGAACTAGTAACATCACAGATATGCTAACTGATAATCTATTGAATTTCTTGTGTTATCCTCAACAGTACTTCAATTTGAAATATTTTCCCCTTATTGGTATGGTTTACACAATGAAACATGATAGTGAAATTCAAAGAGAAAGTATAACATATACTGGCAATTATAGTTTCCGTTTATATTGCACGGAAACTTATAGTCATATGTTTGAGCGCTTCATTTATATTGCATGGAAACTTATTGCTGTTTATGATGCTGGTGATGCAACAAACATTGCTCTTCTACATCTGAAATAAGCTAACATTCCGTCATAATCAGGAAAATTTTCCTTGATGACGGGAACGTTTTTGAAATCGGTAATCCATTCTTGTAAACGAGGGAAGCTGTGAGCTTCCATTAATTCAACACCAGCAGCTTTTTGCATAACTTGAAGCCAACCAGCCATCCATCCAAAGGCTAAATCAGCTAATCCAATGTTATCACCACCAAAGAACTTTTTGTCTCCAAGACCATGCTCTTCTATTATTCCAAATAATTCTTTTGCTTCTTTCACTGCCTTTTCTTGCTCTTCTCCTACAGTTATAAAGAAGCCAAAGAAAACCGAACTCTGCATATATAGATTACACATTTATATAATTAAAGTTCAATCATTATGCTCGAAAAATTGGTGAGAATATGCATATGCATGAGTATTTGGAGTAATTTACACCGTCGTCATGGTCCTTTTCGTGATTTGTAATAACAAAATTCCTAAACTTTTTTTTATTTGATGTATAAGAATAAAATCCGTCAATTTTTATTTTAATCCTGTTAAAGTTAATCCCATATTGTTAAGGAATGCAAATATAAATGAGTTTATAAGTGTAAAGATTCAACCGCCTATCAACTAGTTCTAGTTATTTGGTCATAGTTGAATCTATACACCTTTCATATGTACGTGGGTTGTCACATTCCCATCTATATAGAAAAATCACACAATTAGTTTAGTTCTATTTTCGTTAATTCTAGATAACAAGACGATAAGTTGAACATCAACATATAAAATGAAATTATTTTTTTAATCCAGTTAATATCATGTCATATGTTAACACGATATGATGGCATAACCGAAACAAAAGAATTATTTAATCCGGTTGATCATTTTGATGTTATCTTCAGTTATATACAAATGTAGAGGATAATATCTAAGTCATACAAAAATTAAGATATATCTTAAATTTCTAAAAAATAAAAATAACATCATGTAAAACTCTACCAAAAATCGAACCGAACAAAATTAAATAAAATTTTCAAATTTGTTAATAATAACCGAACTTAACAAAAAATTGAACTAAATTAAAATTTCGATTTGATTCAATAAGTTAATTCGGTTTATACCCGAAAACACACACCCCGACCGGAATATGTAAATTAGCAGAATAGTGATCATAGAAATGGTACTCTTACCTTATCCTGTTCAAATTTGGCCCAGAATCTAGCCACAGCTCTACCGTAAGGATCTTCAGGAAGCAAAGGATAATTATGTGGCCAAGTCTCTTCGATGTACTCAAGAATATTATTGGACTCGACTATAGATTTTCCAGCATGAACCAGCACAGGGATCTTCTTATAAACCGGGTTATACTGTAAAAGCTGCTGGCTTTTGTTGAAGATGTTCTCGTCTACGTATTCATAGGGCACACCCTTGAGTTTTAGAGCCCATATTACTCTGTAACTGAAGGGACTTGGCCAAGCTCCTAGTAGCTTCACTTGCTCCATTTTGTGGCAAGAAGATGGTGATGGTGTTTTCTCTCCTTATCTAGCTTAACTTTTTGTCCTTTGAATATTTAATTTCCGAGTTTTATAGTTATAAAAAGGCCTAATTATTTAATTGAGCAAATTACGCTAAGGTCTCCGAGGTATGCCATAATTAACAGTTCGGTACCCCTTATTTCAAAAGTCTACTTAATGGTCCCTCAATTTTAATTCTGTTAACTATTAGGTCCCTCCGTTAATTTCGACACTTATTTTCAAACGATTTGGTACCCCACCTTTAGTTTTGTGAACGATTTGGTCCCTCACTTTTAATTTTATTAAACGATTTGGTCCCTCACTTTTAAACGATTTAGTACCTGAGTTTCAATCCGTTAAACGATTTAGTCCCTCAAATTAACAGAAGGATCTCTCAGTTAACGGAATTAAAACTGAGAGACCATTAAGTAGACTTTTACCAACGAGCTGTAGCTCAAATGGTATAAGCAGCAGCAAATGCCAAGATCGTGGGTTCAAATCCTCCCACAAGCGCTCCTCCCTCCCCAATTATCAAAAAAAAAGTAGACTTTTGAAACAAAGGGTACCAAACTGTTAATTATGGTATACCTCAGGGGCCTTTAAGTAATTTGCTCTATTTAATTTCATGAAAGGAGGGGCAGCTTTGGAAAAAATTAAAAAAAAAAGAAATTTATTTTTTGTACAAAAATTATCGGATTTTGATAGCGGATTCGTAAATCGAAAGAGTACAATGGTGGGTCGGAAGTTTTTTAAATAAAAAATTTCAAAACGATTAATTTTTAGGATTTATTTGAGTAGTTTTAAAGTTAAAGGATTTGTTTATATTTTTATAAATAGAAAAAGTATAATATAACCCCTCTATTTAATTGTTTATTTGCATCTTTTAATTAATTAAATTGTTAAAAACATAAATTTTGAGGTACATTTGAAAATGAAAAATTAGAAAAAGGGTACAAATGAATTTTTTGTAGGTACAAATATAAACGAAAAAATATTATAAGGTAGGAGTAATTTAAAGATAAAACCATCTTCTAACAAAAAAATTTAGAGAATGCAACCATGTGGTAGACAGAATTCTACCTAGGGCCAAAAAATATGATAAATAAAAGTACAAAAGTTAAAAAGATCCAAATAGAAGATGAAGGATGTATTAAACATAAATTGGATAGTTTACGAACTTTAAATGTGTTAATCCTTTTTTTATAATTCTCTTTTCACAATGGTTAGACTCTAAAAAGTATATTAATGTAGGATCCACTTATTTATTACAAATTTCTCTCACAAAGTTTCACTTTTTAATATGATAGTAGAGGATGCACAATACACGATAAAAACTGAAACCGTGAAGATGGAGAGTCTTCAATTTCGGTAAGCGAGGATCAATTCTAAATTTTTCACACTATCTTTAAAGGAATGCGGAATTACGTAATGGAGAAATACATGATCGTAATTTGGTCTCACTTGGTTGAGTACATTTGACAAAATAATTAAAAGAAGTGATCACCTAGGTAGCGCGGAAACGGAAATGGAAAACGGAAACGACACGAAACGGACACGGAGAAACGATATTTTTAAAATATGAAGGACATGAAACGTGGTGTAAACGTGTAAATAATAAAAATATAGGGATATATTTATAATATTAAAAAATTATAAAATGTTATATATATGAAATATTTAAAACATAACTAAAAATGTAATACTTAACTAAAAAATATTTAATACTTATGTTAGTTATGTTAGTTAGGTGATCTTTTTTAAAATTATTTTTCATAAATCGATTTGGTTTTGTTTTATGTAAATGACAGTTGTTGATATTATAAAGTTATTCATAATTAATAAAATAAATCAAAAATAATTATTATTTGTTGATTTTAGTAATAACGAAGGTTTTTTTTATATTATTTATAATATGAGGGTCTATTTGAAATATAGATTAAAAATGAAGGATTATTTTAAATTTTTTCTAAATAAAAAGAGGTTAATTTAATACTTTAGGGTAGAATTGAAACATAAAACCCAAAATTAGAGTAAAATTAAAAAAATTCTTACGTTAAGGTGTAATTGCAAAATTAAGGAGTTAAAGGTGGGATAGTTTTGAGTGATTAAGATTTATATTTTAAAGATTATTTGTTTTTTTTTTAATAATAAATTGCTCCATTATAAACTTGTGTAGTTTTGATGTGTTTTGATGATATTATTTTTCTATTTTGGTGTGTTGGAATTAATTAGAGTAAAACTATTTAGCGTATGTCGGAGTTTTAGTTTCAGACTTCCTGATGAAACAAGAATTATTGTCGTATTATTGAAATATAGATGTTGAAAAAAAAAACACATTGAATATGAAAATTCTAACGATGCAATGATGATCGAAAATATTTAACACCTGAATCTGCGGATTCTTATGACGTAAATTAAGGATTTTTTTAGATTTTTTTCAGATATATTAATTGTTTGGTTTGATTTATTTTTTAAATATTTTATAACAATTTATTTACGATATATTTGATATTTATCTTTATTACAATTTAATTAATAAAAATAAATAAAAAGAGTTATTGAAAAAAACCAAATGTTAATAAATTATGAGCAAATTACTATGAGATCTTCACATTTGATATAATTCACACTTTAATCCCTCTTGTTTGAAAATTAAACTATATGGCCCCTCACTTTTGTTTCCGTCAACAGTTTGGTCCTTCCGTCTATTTTTGATGTTAGTCAACGAAGTTAAAGGACTAAAGAGTAATTAATTTTTAAATATGAAGGATTAGATCGTTAACAAAAACAAAAGTAAGAGATTGAATCGTTGACAAAAACAAAAGTGAGGGGCCATATAGTTCGTTAACTTTGTTGACTAACACTAAAAATGAATGGAAGGACTAAGTCGTTGACAAAAACAAAAGTAAAAGACCATATCATTTGATTTTCAAACAAGGGGACTAAAGTATAAATTATGTAAAATGTCAGGGGTGTTTTAGTAATTTGCTCATAAATTATTGGGAATTTTACGTACTTACTTTAAAAACTGAAAATAATTGTTTTTTGGGTTAAATGCAAATTCATACACCAACTTTGACCTAATTTGCAATTATAACATAAACTTTTTAACTTGACAATGTCGGTAATGATCTTTGCACTTTTGGCAAATCGATACACCGATTATTTACCGAGACAATTTTGCTGAGTTGGAAACCGGAAAGAACACGTATACTGACACAATGGATTTTAGTATTTGCACGTAATTTGGCACGTTTGCAAATGAAATCACAAACTTTAGCGTAATTTGTAATTACAACACTAATTTTAAAATTTTGGCAAAAATACGCATCAACCTTTACTTTTTGGCAAATCGAAACACCGTTTATTTTCCAACTTGTCAGCCTACGTGACAATCCCGACTTCCAACTTAGTAAAAATTTCTCAAAAAATATCGGTGTATCGATTTGCCAAAAGTGAAAAGTTCATTACCGACATTGCCAAGTTTAAAAGTTTATATTGTAAGTGCAAATTAGGTCAAAGTTGATGTATGAATTTGCAATTTAACCCTTTTTTTTTTACCAGAAACGGAAAAGTTTTAAAAAAATACTCCAAGATTTTTGCAGATTTATTTTTCTACTCTGTCACGACCCGATTTCCACCCCGAAACTCGAGCCGAGACCGGCGCTAGGGAATGGGAATGGTTGTTCCGAAAGCCTTAGTAAGCCTAAAACCTCTATAAATTTTTTGCAAATATAAATCTAAATCGTACCTCGCGTACGTTCCGATTTCAGAAAATACCGTTAAAACATTTTTTTCTGTTTAACTTAGAAACAGTTCTAAAAATATACGTAAAACGAAATCGCGTTTTCAGAAATGCTGGTTGAATAACCCTAGTTATTCTGACCCACGCGCATTTCTGAAAACCGGTGCGGTGATACAGGGACTTAGCTCACGTGTCTTGCCTCACAGGCAGCCCTGTCTCAAACCACGCATCCGAGCAATATGTTTAATAAAATATATCGAACACTTTCCTTTCAAAGCGTTATATTAAACATATTTAAAACATGCACAACAGGCACTCAAACGTAAGGCCAACTAAACTACACTCAGTGTCCTTGCAAACCAAAGACACGAAACTTGGCCCACCCGTAGGGGACACCATAAAACACCATATGCCTATTAAGTAGCCACCTAAAAGAGATAGACAAAGTCAGGTTCCTATCAGAGTATATAGACAGAGGAACCCTGACGTGGCTACAAGCATAGCACAACTATATACACTATTGCAGCATCTAAGAGTTTAAAGTGTTATTTACATAACAACCAAATAAGCTTCCTTGATGGAAACGGGTGGAAGCTCGACCAGACCCGGTAGCTAGGTACCTGAAAATGATAAACAACAACAGAGTCAGAAATATAAATATTTCTGAGTGAGTAGATAGGTTTACAATTAAATACCAAAATCGCGTATATACAAAATATCGGTATATATAAATATTATCAGTCCTCGATCCAAATGAAACCATAGTCCTGTTACGTTATAATGCTATCATATATAATGCATATGCTCAACTATTGTTTAATACAGGATGAGCTGCATACCTAAGTATTACAGCCATCTTAATTCTGTATAAGGTTGCTGGGCCGGAACTGTTGGACCTTAATTGATTCAATCTCTTCTATTTTGACCATTACAATTAACACCAAAGGTTCTAACACTCTAATTAAGTGTGTAGGAACCCCCCGGAACACTCGAAAAGCAAATCGGACATCTCCAGCGACAATCGAATTTTTCGATCACCAAGCTGTCCAGAGGAAGTTGGCGGGCGCCAACATTAGTTCGCGGGAGCGAACTTAATCAGACATGAATAGGGGCTGAAGCTCGCGAGTGCCAGATTCAACAAGTGTTGAGAGCGAAGTTTAGTTCGCGGGCGCGAAGTGCACCTAGCGGGCGCGAAGTTTAAATCTCAAAAAAGTTGAGTTGCAACGGTCATTTATTACACCCAACGAGGTGCTGACACTTCAGCAGAGGACCGTTGAGAACTTTGTCCAAGGAGCCGTTCGCGGGCGCGAAGTGAAGTTGGCGGGCGCGAACCTTGTCTGGCAAGGCATTCTTGGAAAAGTTGATTTGTTACTCTTTTGCTTCACACAAAAGGAGTAACGGGAAGAATTGTTTGGAGGCCTATATATATCATACTATTGTGTATGGAAAAGGGTTGACAACAAAAGCATTCAAACCTCTCAAGCAATCTTCAAATCTTGTGTGAAAAACCTTTGTAATTTGTTGGTTTAAGAGTGAACCCTAGAAACTCTTGTTGTTTTTTGGTTTGTAGTTTTGCCTAGAAAAACTATAGGTTGTTGTTGTTAGTTGTTGGTTTGGGTTGAGCCTTTGAAAACCTAAGTTGGGAGTGAACTTGTAAAAACTCCAAGTTTAGTGGAAACCTCTAGTTTGAGGGAATTGGATGTAGGTGAGTGTGTTAATCACCGAACCACTATAAATCTTGTGTGTTCTTCCTTCTCAAACCTCCATTAGTTTAGTTTTAATCAAATCCTTAATCCGCAAAGTTTTTAGTGGCAACTATTCAACCCCCCCTTCTAGTTGCTATTGGGTATCAAGTGGTATCAGAGCTTGGTGCTCTAGTTGTGCTTAATTGCAAGAGTTTGAAGATCCAAAAGCAATGGAAGGGTTTCTCAACAATTCCATAAGACCATACTTTGATGGTACCGATTATGCGTATTGGAAGCAAAAGATGGAGAAGTATCTTGATAGTGAAAATGTGAATCTATGGCAATGCATAAGGAAGCCATGGGTTTGTCCTACAAATCTTGTTGATGGTGTTGAGGTGAATAAGCCAAGAGATGCTTGGACTCCCCTTGAGGAAATTGCCTACTTGAAAAACAATAAGTGCATGTCCACTCTCTATCATGCACTCTCTAGAGAAGAAGGAGGAAAAATTCTTCATTGTCAAACCGCAAAGGAGATATGGGTTACTCTTGAGAATCATCATGAAGGAACTAGTGAAGTGAAGTTCAAGAAGATTCAACTCCTAACTCAAGAATATGAGATGTTCTTCCACAAGGCCGGAGAGAAGGTGACCGAGATGACCAACCGACTTCTCAAGATTGTTGAGGCATTAAGGAAGTATGGGAAGCACTACTCCAAGGCGGATGTCAATAGCAAAATCTTGAGGTCTTTGCCAAGGAGTCTCTATGAGTCAAAAGTCACCTCCATTGAGGAAGCAAATGATCTCACAAAGCTCAACACCGATGAGCTAATTGGTAAGCTTCTTACCTTTGAAATGTACATTGAAAGGGAAGAGCCTAAAGAAGAAAAGAAAAAGGTGCTAGCTTTGAAGGCTAAGGAGACCAAGGTCAAAGAAACTAAGGCAAAGGAAGCTAAAGAGTCAAGCTACTCTAGTGATGATGAGTTTCTTGAATTGGACTCGGATGATGGGAGTGACAAAGAAATGGCTTTGTTCACCAAGAGATACAACAACTACATCAAGAGGAAGCAAGACAAAAGCAAGAGAGAATTTCACAAAAGACCCTTCAAGAAGGAAGATGTGAAATGCTATGAGTGTGGTAAGAAAGGCCATATGAAAAATGAGTGCAACAACAATGAGAAGAATCCACAAAGATCACATAGGAAAGATAAAGATGTCAAGAAAAGGGCTTACAAAGTGACATGGGATGACTCTAGTGAAGAGGATGAGGATTATGAAAGTGAAAAAGCCAACATTTGTTTCATGGCCAATATAGAGGAAGCCTCTTCCACTAAGGTACACAATGACTCCTCTATTTCCTCTTCTTCTATTGATGATCTCTCTACCCATGACCATGAAAGTGATAGTGGGGATGAGAAGGTGGAAATGATGAAAACTATGGCTAAGAAAGTCAATAGCTATAAGAGAAAAATTGTGAAAAACAAAGAAGATTTTTCCTTACTTGAGGCTAAAATTAATGATTTTCAAAAACAAATTGTTAATTTGAATTTACAAAATGAATCCTTAAAAAATTCAATTTCTCTACTCAATACTTCCAATCTCACTTCTCTCAACTCTTTGAAAGAAGAGAATGAGAAATTAAAGAAGGAAGTGATTGAGTACAAAACTTCTTTGACTAAGTTTCAAAAGGGAAAACAATCTTTAGATGAGATGTTGACTTTTCAAAGACCTTCTTCTTCTAAGGAAGGATTGGGTTTTGTGGCTAGTTGCTCATCATCTCCATCCTCTAGAACCACCTTCAAGAGAGCTAGAATGATACAATCTTCTTCCATAGATGTGGAGTTCACAAAGGAGACAACACCCTCTAGTCCTTCTATGACTAAGATGGATGTTGATCCTCCACAAGCTAAGGCCAACACATCTAAGGATGATGAGCCTAAAGTTACCAAGTCAAGCATTCCAACAAATGCTAAGGCTAAGGACACTAGACCAAGCATTCCCAAGAATGCTAAGCCTAGAGGTCCCAACCCCAAGGGACAACCACCCAAGGGTAAGAATGCTCACACCAACCCAAGACAACCTCACACATGTTGCTCTTGTGGTAAGGATGCTCCTTCAACTCATTCTAAAACATGGAGACCTAAGCCCAAAAAGGCTAAGTCAACCATTAGATGTTTCTATTGCATGAAGGTTGGGCATACAAATGGAAGGTGCTATGTGAGGAAAATCCACTTGAACTTGATTCACTTGGATGATTCCAAGACTAACCCTCAAGGACCCAAGTACATTTGGGTACCTAAAAGTTCTTAATTTTCTTGTGTGTTTTAGGGCAAAGGAGTAGCCATCAAGGAAAATCGACCTTGGATTGTGGATAGTGGGTGCTCAAGGCACATGACCGGAACTTCAAAGCTATTCACAACCCTTCAATCAAAAGATGGTGGCTATGTAACCTTTGGTGACAATGCAAAAGGAAAAGTGGTTGGTATTGGTAAGATTGGTAAGACTTCAAACTCATCTTCTTGTATTAGAAATGTTCTATTAGTTGATGGTTTGAAGCATAACTTGTTGAGTGTAAGTCAATTATGCGATAGTGGCTTAAGAGTCACTTTTGACTCTAAGGCTTGTTACATTACTCAAGTTAGTGATAACAAGACCATCCTTAGAGGAGAAAGGAGTGAAAATATTTACATAATTGACTTAGACTCAACTTCTAACAAGAATCTCAAGTGTCTTATGTCCACAAAGAACGAGCCTTGGCTTTGGCATAGAAGGCTTGCCCATGCTAACATGGAGTTGATAGACAACTTGAGAAAAGGAGAACTTGTGATTGGACTTCCGGATTTTAAATTTGAGAAGGACAAAGTTTGTGCTTCATGTCAAATGGGGAAACAACACAAGTCATCCTTCAAATCCAAAAAGGTGGTAAGTACATCCAAACCTCTTCAATTGATTCATATGGATTTATTTGGACCATCTAGAGTTGCTAGTTTGGGTAGTAAGCACTATACCTATGTCCTTGTTGATGATTACTCTAGATATACTTGGGTTATTTTCATGGCTCATAAGGATGACACTTTTGATGCTTTTAAAAGTTTTTCAAAACTTGTTCAAAACAAAATGGGATATTATATTATGAGTATAAGAAGTGACAATGGTGGTGAATTTAAAAATCATCTTTTTGAAAGCTATTGTGAAGACCTTGGTATTTCTCATGAGTTCTCGTGTCCTAAAACTCCCCAACAAAATGGGGTAGTGGAAAGGAAGAATAGGTCCCTTATAGAAATGGCGAGGACTATGCTAAATGAATTTAAATTACCAAGCTATTTTTGGGCGGAAGCCGTCAATACTTCTTGTTATGTGCAAAATCGTGTTTTGAAAAGATCCATTTTGAATAAAACACCTTATGAGTTATGGATGGGAAGAAAACCCAACATTTCATATCTAAGAGTTTTTGGGTGTAAATGCTTCATATTAAATACAAAGGATAACCTAGATAAATTTGCTTCAAAATCCAATGAAGGCATATTTTTAGGTTATTCTACATGTAGAAAAGCCTATAGAGTATTCAATAAATCCACTTTGCTTGTTGAAGAATCTATGCATGTTGTTTTTGATGAAAACAATACACTTGATGGGAAAGGTATGGATTTTGTAGATCATTTTGGATCACTAGACATTGGAGAGGTTGATCTCACATTCAACAAGATGGATGATGAAGAGAAACCTCAAGAAAGTGCACCAATGCAAACAACACTTGAGGAAGACTTTCCACAAGAGGAAGATCTGCACCCGGAACTCCCTAAAGCGACAAGAACAACGAAGAACCACCCAAGAGAGAAAGTACTTGATGGATTCCAAAGAGGTATATTCACTAGATCTCAAGCCTCTAACAACCTTGCATTTCTCTCTCAAATTGAGCCAAGGACCATTGAAGAGGCTATCAATGATGAGTGTTGGGTGATTGCAATGCAAGATGAACTCAACCAATTTGAGAGGAGTAATGTTTGGGAATTAGTCCCTAGGCCTAGCTTTGGTTCTATTATTGGCACAAAATGGGTCTTTAGAAATAAACTTGATGAGGATGGAGTCATTACTAGAAACAAAGCTAGACTTGTTGCCAAAGGATATAGCCAAGAGGAAGGTATCGATTATGATGAGACCTTTGCCCCCGTGGCTAGATTAGAGGCTATTAGAATTTTGCTTGCATTTGCATGTCATATGAATTTTAAACTTTATCAAATGGATGTAAAGAGTGCCTTCCTAAATGGTTTTATTCAAGAAGAAGTTTTTGTCTCTCAACCTCCGGGTTTTGAAAACTTTGAATTTCCTAACCATGTTTTTAAACTTAACAAGGCTCTCTACGGATTGAAACAAGCACCTAGAGCTTGGTATGATAGGCTTAGCACATTCCTCATCATAAACGGTTTTACTAAGGGTAAAGTGGATACCACTCTTTTCATCAAAAGAAGTTTTAAAGACATTCTTGTTGTGCAAATTTATGTTGATGACATAATCTTTGGTGCTACTAATGAGTTGCTTTGTGAGGATTTTTCAAAGTGCATGACAAATGAATTTGAAATGAGCTTAATGGGAGAACTTAAGTTCTTCTTGGGGCTTCAAATCAAGCAAAGTAATGAAGGAATATTCATCAATCAAGCCAAATACACTAAAGAATTACTCAAGAGATTTGGCATGGATGGATGTAAGACAAGCAAAACCCCTATGCCCACCAATGCTAAAATTGACAAGGATGAAAGTGGTAAGAACTTTGATGAAAAGAAATATCGAGGTATGATTGGTTCCTTACTCTATCTTACCGCTAGTAGACCGGATATAATGTTTAGTGTTTGCCTTTGTGCTCGTTTTCAATCTTGTCCGAAAGAATCTCATTATTTTCATGTCAAAAGAATTTTCAAATATCTCATGGGCACACAACACTTAGGTCTTTGGTATCCTAGGAATAACTCCTTTGACCTTGTTTCTTATTCGGATGCGGACTATGCCGGTAGTGTCATAGATAGAAAAAGTACATCGGGAACTTGTCAATTCCTAGGCAATTGTCTTGTTTCTTGGCATAGTAAGAAACAAGTGTCGGTTGCCTTGTCCACGGCCGAAGCCGAATATGTAGCCGCGGGAAGTTGTTGTACCCAAGTTCTTTGGATTCGACAACATCTCAAGGACTATGGAATTGTGGTTGATCATATTCCTTTGAAATGTGACAATACTAGTGCGATCAATTTGTCCAAGAACCCGATCCAACACTCTAGATCCAAGCACATAGATATTAGACACCATTTTATGCGTGATCATGTCCAATTGGGAGATGTTGTATTAGAATTCATTGATACAAACAATCAATTGGCGGATATTTTCACAAAACCCTTAAATGAGGAAAGGATGTCTTTTATCTTAAGAGAAATTGGTATGATTGATGGGTCTACCTTATTGTGATTTGCTTGCTATGTATTTTAAGCATCCGAATTTATGTTTTCTTTGGTTCTATGGTTGTTATTTTTCATGCTATGTATTGTTCTCTTATTGTGATAACATGATTAAATGATTGGACCTTAGCTAGTTGATTCTACTCATGAATTAAACTGAATAGTCCCTCATTTCACATCAAATGTGTTCCAACTATTAAAAATCAAGGCTTAATTCCTTTTAATTGAAAATTTCAATTTTGTCAATTTTTTTGTGTCCAGACAAACCTCGCGGGCGCTAACTCTTGTTCGCCCCCGCGAAGTTTGATCTCAAAAAAAAAAGGAAATTTTCAGCAGTGCGAGTTCGCGGTCGCGAACCCTAGTTCGCGGGCGCGAACTCCTTCGAATTTTCAAAAAATTAGCCGTTTGGTAACGGTTTTCAATGCATTTAATGGGTCAAACTAGCCGTTAACTAGCCGTTGGAGTCGTTTTTCATGCCTATAAATACTCCTCTTTAGTAGTTCCCTTGTTTACAACTTTCTACAACAATTCTAACACCTTTTGCTACCAAAATCACTCATTTTTCTCATCAAATACTCTTGTTCATCATCATTTTTCACTTGCATCATGGATTCCCCCCTTCGCTCATTGAGAAGAAAGACACAAGGCAAGAAATCTCAAGGCCCTTCTACTAGCCGAAGAGAAGCAATTCCACCACAAGTGGAAATTCCAACACATGATCAAGAGACCTTGAACTTAAGGATTAGTAAGTTCCATGAGAGGCCCGTTTTGCCTAGTCGCTACATAGATTTTACGGGTTTAGAAGCAAGCAATGTGAAAAGAGATGTTTTGGAACTAATTGACAATCTCGGGTGGAGGAAATTTGTCTACTCTCATCACCATGATGGGTATGAAAATTTGACTCGCGAAGTACTCTCTTCACTCTACATCATTCGCAAGGAAGATGGAGAAGTTGGTTATTTTGGGGTCTCCTTTCGAGTTCAAGGAAGGCTTTACCGGCTATCAAGAGAAGAAGTTGATGATGCGTTTGGCTTTGAATGGGGGCATCCTACATGTCCTTCTCATGTTCGGTTCAACTTTGAGGAATTTTGGGGCGAAATTAGCACCATCACACCGTATCGTTCCAATTCCGCAACCGCCAAGACATTGAAGACCCTACCATTATTCATCCTTCATCGCATCATCACTCACTCCATTCATGCAAGAAGTGAGGGCAATGAGAAAATTTCCAAGAAAGATGTGTTTTTCCTCTATCTTGCAACAAAAGGTATTAAATTTTCTTGTGGCTTCTACTTTATGAATTACCTTTTTGATCTTGATAAGAGAGGGGGTCACCTAAGGGTTGCCTCCTTTGTGACGTGCCTAGTCAAAAAGGCCAAAGCCCTCACTTCTCAAGTCAAGAATGCTAATCCTCAACCTTTTCATTGGAAATGTGCTCCCTTGGACCAAGAGCATTTTGAGCATTCTTCTAAAGCCATCTTGATTCGTGACAACTCCATTCAATATTTGTTTGGTGAGAATGCCATTGGTGGTGAAATTGAAAGGCTAGCAAGGAAAAGAAGGATCTCCTCTACTAATATTGAGGAAGATGTTGAGGAAGCCGCAAGGGCAATGAGGCAAGAAGAGCGTGAATCATGGCCACATATGGATCCCCATGCCTCATCAAGTAACCCTCAACCTCCTTTTGCAACCATGTCTCAAGCTCAAATGTTTGAAACTATTTATGGACAAAATGTTCATATGATGTCAAGGATGACAGTGCTTGAGGGGGAGGTCAATACAATCAAGGAAGGGATGACATATCTCAAGAACAAATTTGACTCTCATTGGTCATTTTCTCCCTCCACTTCACCTCCTCACAATGAAGACCCCGATGATGATGAAGATTGAACCTACCCATTGCATACTTTCACTTGCATGTCATGTTTTCTTTTCATAGTCTTTTTGTGTTGCTTGTTTTTCTAAGTGTGGTTGGAACACACATGTGTTTTCTTATGTTTATCTTAATGTCATTGTGCTTTTCATGTCGTATTCAAACTCGTGCAATTTATGCTTCCGTCGTCTCTATTTTTGCTTTTTGATTTTGCCAAAGGGGGAGATATCTCAACTTGACTTAACTTTTCTCTTTTTGTATTATATGCATCAATTGAGGGGGAGACAAAGTTTAGTCTAAGTTTAGTCTTCAAGTTATTTTTTTTGTGTTAATTGTCAAAGTCAAAAAGGGGGAGAATGTTGGACCTTAATTGATTCAATCTCTTCTATTTTGACCATGACAATTAACACCAAAGGTTCTAACACTCTAATTAAGTGTGTAGGAACCCCCCGGAACACTCGAAAAGCAAATCGGACATCTCCAGCGACAATCGAATTTTTCGATCACCAAGCTGTCCAGAGGAAGTTGGCGGGCGCCAACATTAGTTCGCGGGAGCGAACTTAATCAGACATGAATAGGGGCTGAAGCTCGCGAGTGCCAGATTCAACAAGTGTTGAGAGCGAAGTTTAGTTCGCGGGCGCGAAGTGCACCTAGCGGGCGCGAAGTTTAAATCTCAAAAAAGTTGAGTTGCAACGGTCATTTATTACACCCAACGAGGTGCTGACACTTCAGCAGAGGACCGTTGAGAACTTTGTCCAAGGAGCCGTTCGCGGGCGCGAAGTGAAGTTGGCGGGCGCGAACCTTGTCTGGCAAGGCATTCTTGGAAAAGTTGATTTGTTACTCTTTTGCTTCACACAAAAGGAGTAACGGGAAGAATTGTTTGGAGGCCTATATATATCATACTATTGTGTATGGAAAAGGGTTGACAACAAAAGCATTCAAACCTCTCAAGCAATCTTCAAATCTTGTGTGAAAAACCTTTGTAATTTGTTGGTTTAAGAGTGAACCCTAGAAACTCTTGTTGTTTTTTGGTTTGTAGTTTTGCCTAGAAAAACTATAGGTTGTTGTTGTTAGTTGTTGGTTTGGGTTGAGCCTTTGAAAACCTAAGTTGGGAGTGAACTTGTAAAAACTCCAAGTTTAGTGGAAACCTCTAGTTTGAGGGAAGTGGATGTAGGTGAGTGTGTTAATCACCGAACCACTATAAATCTTGTGTGTTCTTCCTTCTCAAACCTCCATTAGTTTAGTTTTAATCAAATCCTTAATCCGCAAAGTTTTTAGTGGCAACTATTCAACCCCCCCTTCTAGTTGCTATTGGGTATCTTAAGTCACTGCCACCTCAGGACTACCCAATAGGTTTAAGCCGCTTTACAAGCATCTGACTTAACCTAATCTCAGTATGTATGCTTATAAGGTTTACCTCTTATCTAGTTCATTATCACCGGTGATCATACAGTCCTATTGTTGCCCAATAGATAGCTCGTTTCAGTGGATCTTCCTTGGCTAAGTTTCATACTTAGTGCGATTTATGAATTTAAAAACAATTGAAATACTAATATTCAAAAGTAAACAAATGAACTCACAAACACCGCTAGGTCTGGAATTTAATTCTGTGGTTGAGGTCAGACTGCTGGCTAGCTGGTCGGACTAAACACACAAAGCAAACAGGATAAAACACATCAATATATGTTTCCTATATAATATTTAGTTCCAGAAACCCAGATCTAGGTCAAACATATAATCATATAAACACGTAACACTTATGGTCTGTTTTCTTTTAAAACCATAGTATTAATTCTCATTTTGAGAAAACGTTTAAACTTCTCTCTAGAAGTTATTTTAGGTATCGCAATACCTAATAAAAACCATTTATAATATAGACCTAATTGTCAAAACAATTCTCGGTCATATACTAAGCATTTAGCAAAACCGATTGCTAACTCTTTAAAACCATTTAAACGTCGACTTTAACTCTTTTAAAGTCTGTTATAAATGTTTAACTTTACTTTTAAAATCTCCTTTTAAAATTCTTAAGGTTTAGGTTATAAAACTCTTTCACTTTCTTCCAAAAGAAGTTATCATTTTAAAACGTTTTCGGATCAACGAAACTATGTCAAGTTTTTAGGGCAAAAAGCCCCAAAAAAATCCCCACGCATTGGCGCCTCAGCATGGTGCACGATCGCGCACCTCAGGGTAGTGCACTTTCGTGCACCCTAGTGCACGTTCGTGCACCCTCTCATGGTGCACGTTCGTGCACCCGGGTGCTCAGCCTTGGGAAAGTTGATTTCCCGGGCTTTCCGACATGCTCTAACCCCGTTTTTTCGCCCCTAACACGTATACACAATCCAATCTATCCATATTCACGTTCGAAACATAAAAACAATACGTTTACGTTCGATTCGATACGGTAACCGTTTATAAACAAATATATATTCGAAATATATCAAAACAAACGTTTAATACGGGTATAATACCTCGATTACTTGAGTAATCATTGAAGAAACGGAGTTACAATGGAGAAACGGATCGAACGGACGAAATCCTAATCGTCGCCGCACAAACTGAGAAGGAAGCAGCTCCTTTTCTATTTGGTTTTGGACCAAATGAGCTTCTGATGCTCATTTACTAACAATTGAAGTGTATTTATATAATTGACAAAAGTACATTTTAATATTAGCTCAATCATGCACTTTACACCAACTTCTAAACTAGTTGTTCGTAGCCTAAATGGAAACGACTTCCGAATTTCGTGAAAATTTTACCAAAAATCTAATAAAATATAGAAAGAATTTTTTATTCCCATCCGACTTATATTTTATTCTTAATAAATCATTTTCGATTTATTAAGCGTGCATTGACTGCGCTTGATAAAAATTTTGCTTCCAAATTTTATCAAATTTACACGATAACCTTTTTAAAATATTTCGCGAATATTAGCACCAAAAATATTCGCTAGGGACTTATGAATTATTCTACACCCAGTTCATAAATCCATATTGCCACCGTTAACTATATAGTTAATCAAATTTAAATTCTAAAAATTTAAATTTGCAATCCTATAGCCATAATAAAAATTTCGGGACACTTGTAAATTAAATTTATCTTTAAATTTAATTTACCTACTACCGTCTAATAAAATATTAGACACCTGACTATATTTTAACCCTTAAATTTCCGGGTTATTACATACTCTGAGTATTTAAAATAATTGTAATTTTACTCCGCTATCATCTAGTTATCATAATATTATCATACTGTTATTATGAAATTCTTTTATAAATTCTTTTTACGTACGTTATCATAACTTTATCATACTTCATTATCATCTAATTATCATAACATTATCACACTAGAGTGTTATGATAACAACATGATAATATAGTGATACTGGCATAATAATTAGAAACTGTTTTATCATAATATTATCATATATATCATCATCTCGTTATCATAACATTATAATATAGGTAACATAAAATATTACCATTTCGGTATCATATGATTATATTATGATAACGACATATGATAATGTTATGATACCAAATGATAATCAATTTTCTTTTGTAGAATTTTTTTTGCAGTGTTATGATAATAATATGATAATACAGTGATAATAACATGATAATCAGACATTGTCTTTTTGCATAAAATTATTTTTCTTAACCGAAAATTATTTTTCTACATATTTTAAGATCTAAAAATTGGAAAAAAATTAAAAATCAATTTGTTTAGGTTTAATTGAAATAAAATGTAAAAATCACAAAATCGATAAATCAAATATGAAAAAACAGAGGAACGACGGCGAAGGGACGACGGAGCAATGGCGGAGCGATAGCAGAGAGACGGAAGAGAAATAATGAAAAAAATAAAGAAGAAAAATGGGGGGAAAAAATAGAACAGAGACAAGTAGAGAAGAAAAAGATAGAGAGAAAAAAAGAATTACAAGTGAGAGTAAAAATAATAAGAGATAAGTATTTTATTAATTAAAATATATTTTAGAATTAAAAGATTATAATATTAAAAAAATGAAGTATTTTTTTTATTTTTTTTAATTAATATTCCCTCCGCTCCGTTTAAGAAGTTTCATATTTCATTTTTAAATTTCCCATTTAAAAAGCCCCATTATTATTTTTGAAATATTTTTCCATTGAATACCCCATTTTAGTTTTTACCCTTCTTTTAGTTATCTTAAAAGAGTTTTATAGAAAATTCCACTATCATTAATAGAGATAAAATATGAAAAAACATGAAAAAATAAAAATCATTGTAAAGTCAAATGCGACTTTTAAAATGGGACGGAGTATTAATTTAAAAAAAGTATTTTTTTTTAATTTTTTCTAAATTATTAAAGAAAGGCTTATCCCCTTAAAATCCCCCCACCTTTTATCCCCATTTCATTTGCACCCTCACGTTGTAAAACCACCAAATATACCCAAATTACGACCTTTCACTTTCAATTGTACCCTCAAGCATTAAATTGACCTTTTTTTATTTGAAAAATGTTCAAATCAATACTTTAAATTTTAGCATATATTTTGAAATAGGACTTAATAATTTATTTAAAACAAAAATAAACCTATTTTTTCAAGTGAAAAGAGATCAATTTAATGCTTGAGGGTGCAATTGAAAGTGAAAGGTCATAATTTGGGTATATTTGGTGGTTTTGCAACGTGAGGGTGCAAACGAATTGGGGGTAAAAGGTGAGGGGTTTTTAAGGGGATAAGCCTTAAAGAAATGATCCAGCCCATGATCATGATCATTTGCTGGAAGAGTAACAGCAGCTAATCGTGGCGCCATAACCATCATCCAACAAACCGGGGTTTTTGATATTTGGGTGCCTCAAAGGCACCCAAAATTCCAATATAGTGCCTCTTCTGGAATTAATTCCAGAAGAGTGCCTGGGACCACGTGGTCCGCATTCTAGGAATGCGGACCACGTGGTGGTCCGCATTCCTAGAATGCGGACCACATTAATCACCTGATTAATATATAATCAGGTGATTAATGCATGTTCCGCATTCTAGGAATGCGGAACATGCTTCCCCAATGATTGGGGAGACAGTTTTGTCTCCCCAATCATTGGGGCAGCAATGATTGGGCACTAAAATGCCCAATCATTGCTGATTATTAAATTTTTAAAAATAAAAAATTGTTTAAATAATTATAAACTAAAAATTAATGTAAAATAATTTTATTTTATTTAACTAATAATTTTAACAGACGATACTGAATTTAACAAACGCTTAGAAATAAACGACAAAATTTAACAGACGATATAAATATTTATTTTTTTTAACTAATGATTATAACAGACACTGATAACAAAATAACAATTATAACACACGAATATAATATACATAATATAGTAAACATACAACATATACTAAAATACAAAAATCGATAAATAAAGAAAAATATGAAATCTAATCCTCATATCTACGAGTCCTCGGTCTCTGTACCCTCAAACCGTGAGTCTCTCGTCGGTGCCGCGAGCTGTCTGTGATCGAGTGAAACTGTCTGGGTACCGGAGGGCTCTCGCCGCTGTCGGATGCGTCCTCGTCCTGAGCTGAATGCTGAACGTCTGCTGCTGGTGGTGCAGTACCGGTCTCCTCCTGTGTGGGCGGTAGAAGTCTAAAAGATGGAGGTGTGAGATCCGGTCGTGATAAAAGCTCCTCGTACGCCTCTGAACCGATCTCCGGACCGAATAACCATGACTCTGATAGTGTAAAATGTAGCTGTGATGGATCCTGGGCCTGGTGAGAAGAAGATGGCCGCGAATGTGACGTCGACGGCTGATCATCCGAAGGCATCGTGGGACGGTAACACTGATCGAAAGACGTGAACGGCTGAGCATCTGTATATGGCGCTGGACGGTAATACTGATCTGATGCAGCAAACGGCGGTGGTGTGGTCTGCTGAAACGGAGACGCCGGTGGTGTGGCCTGCCGGAACTGAGACGCCGTCGGTGTGGCCTGCTGGAACTGAGACGCCGGTGGTGTGCCCAGAGAAGTGGTATATGCTGTCTGTCCGTACGACGGCTCAAAAAACGGCATCGACGAAGGCGGGACCTGATACGATGATACCTGGGGTCCCTGAAATACAAAGTTAAAAACGCAACATTTAAAATATATATTTAACTACGAGTTAAAAAGCAATAAATTAAATTATAAATGACATGAAACCTGTGGGAAATAGGTCTGATGCCACGGAGGCTGTGATGCTGAAGTGGAAGTGGAACCGTAGTACTGAGTCGGGCCATAGTACTCCCCCCGTCTGTCTGTAGTGGCTGTAGGATCGAAGTGGAAGTAGACCGGTGGGGGGATAGGGTCTGCCGGGCGCTCGCGAGGCGGGGCGACTCTAGGCTGCCGTCTACGCGCTCCCCTGATGTGAGCTAGATCGATGGTCAGGGGAGGAAGAGGAGGTAGTACGTAAGCCGGAACTGCTGGCTCTGGTGGGGGCAGTGTGACGTCACGGCGCTCCTCTCCGTAAGCTAATTGAGAACTGCGTGCAGCAGTCCCAATCCTAGACGCACGCGCGTCTCTCTGAAGGGCGATCATCTCGAAAGTGTCGCGCTGTTTACATCAAAGAAACAAATTGTCAGTGTATACAATAATAAGAGAAATTTAATAATAAAATAAATACGTACACTCTGTCCGGCCGCTGCGCCCTCATGGGTAATCCAACGCCGGCTGCGGCTCCGAAACCACTCCATATACGCTGAATGGTAGTGAGGTGGACGCTGGAGCTGGTAACCCTGAACAACGTAAGCCGCTCTGTTGTTCCAAATCTGAATGTAATCTGAGAGCAGTTCATCAAAGTTGTAGCTCCCCTGATACTGGATGTTATGAAGACGCCGATCTTGCATAGCAGGCAGGGGAATGGGCTGCTGTAAGCCGAACTGCTGCAGAACCCTATCCGGCTGGTGCCACTCCACGATGTGATAGTAGATCATTGGTACTCGGGCACGCCAAATATGTCGCCCTGTCAGGTACATCTGTGGGATGGACTGGAGAACGTCGTCGGAGTATGGCTGCCAAACGATCTGCGCACGTAAATTAAAAATTTAGTTAACATTTGTCAGGACGTTAGTTAAATTCAAAAAAAAAATTAAAACTTACATCGTCGTAACGCAGCCCGTCCAATAACAGTCTGAAGTGAGAAACTGAGTGTCTGGGAACTCGTGCTGTCCCCCGCTCCCGCTGTCTCGGCCCCCCCCATCTGCACAAATTATTAAATTATATTTTAAGCGTACTGAAAAACGTAAAATTAAGATAACTTCATACGAAAATTGTACCTGTCACCCAAAGGCAATCCCCCCGTGACGGTAAAGTCGGCCAAACGGGGTCGCAATGGCCTAAGTCGCTCGTAAGCCCAGAGCTGTAGAATCCACACGGCGCCCCCGATGTTCTGTCTGTCCGCCGAAGCGGAGGCGCAGAGGCATAGCTCGTGGTACAAATACGCCAGAACAGCCGATCCCCAGCTAATATCGCGCAAGTGGCCTAAATCCGCCAGATGCGGAAGAATCCTCACGCCCACGTGGCCACTGTTTAAGTCCGGAAAGCACAGACCCTGTAAAGCAGCCCAAAGGTAGCCTCGAACCGCCTGGTCGACCTGATCCTCTGTAGCACCCGCAGGCAAAACCGTCCAACCTCCAAACTGGGCTGACAACCAAGCACCACTGACCCACGAGGACCCCGGTTTACGGGGACGGCTGACCTCTAACTGCCTCCCTAAAAGCGGAACAGACACCGTGTTCCAATCCCGTATACGAGGTCCGGTAACGGGCGTCCCATCCACTGGGAGCCCTGTCAGGATGGCCACGTCCTGCAGCGTGATAGTACACTCGCCCTCTGGAAACCAAAACGTGTGTGTCTCTGGTCTCCACCTCTCCACAAGAGCTGTGATAAGGCACAAGTCAACTGGAAACTGGCGCATCGCTAGAAAACCAGACATGCCAGTCTGAATAATCCCATTCCTGATGCGAGAATCTAGCTCGTGAAATGGAGTAAGTCTGGCGCTCGAACGTGACCCTAAGGAAGACTCGTCGCCCTGAAAATATAAAAATTATATAAAAATTAGGACACTAAAAATTATAACCAAATTAGGACAATAAAAAACAAGATTTTACCTGGTTATCCCAAATAACCGAGGATCTGTGATCGTCCTGCATTGTCAGAACGTCTGGCACCAACGGCCCAGGAGTGTAGTAGTCCCGACGTTCAGCCATAGCTGAAATAAAAAATACATACAACAGTTATTAAAAATTACAACAAACATTCATAAGAATAATACATTAGTGAATGATATTCGCAAGAATTACTAAAAGGAGATTCAAAAGAATAATACATTCATAAAGTAACATTCATTAAAACAATAACAATCATCACAAATACAATAACAGTCATCACAAATACAATAACAGTCATAACTACTTCTTGTCTATTACACGATAACAGTCATAATCTACTCATCTCGGATAGGATTGGTACAATCTCCTGCATTGTGACCCCGGCGACAACATCTACTACACCAGTTAGGACTCGGATCTTCCCTGTATTCCTGATCCATCTCGTTCCTGAAGCGCTGGTTGACTGGACGCCCTCTTTTTCGACGCCATTCAGGGTTTGGAATGAAGTGGGGTTCGTCTACGCCGGACTTCTTCCAGTATGTGCCGGCACGTAACACTTTAAATGGAGTGTTCCAGCATTGAATTGCAAACTTGGTCTGGTAATGCCAATGCACAAACTCAAGAGGGTTCAGCTTCTCCTTTGCACAAACGGCCATAGCATGAGAGCAGGGCAACTTAAATTGCTGGAATTTACCGCACGTGCATTTCTTATGCTGAAGGTTTACCGTATGGGTATTTCCTCCTCTCCCATTTGAGCCGTTCTTCCTAGTTTCCACTTTGCATGTCATCGTAGAACGGTCGTACGTCTGACTTGTATGAAAACGGGCCTTCTCCCCCCTCTGCTTCAGTAGTTGGATGCATATTGGGGTGTAGTGAACGTTTGTAGCAATCAACTCCTCATACGTCTTCCAACGCGTGTCGAACATTTTAACCATCCGCGCAAAAATTGCCTCAAGCATTGATGTGATCGGAAGCCCCCTTATATTCTTCAGTGTCGCGTTGACAGACTCAGCATAGTTAGTTGTCATCACATTGTGCCGTTGCCCTTTTTTGTCATACACCCTTGTCCACTTTTCTTTAGGCCGCTTTTCTTGCTTAGTCAGCCATGCATACGCTTCTGGGCTTCTAATCTCGATCGCTGCCATGTAGCGTTTATACTTGTGCTTCTGATATGCTCGGCCTATGTGGCAACCATAATATTAGCGCATAATAATAACCTATGTAGCGTTTATAATGACTCGTAAAAAATCATTACCTGCTTTATCCGCCAGCTTCTTCAAAACCTTGTTCCTAAACTTGGTCTGAAAATTACTACAGAAATGTCTGATGCAAAACTTGTGGGCGACACCGGCCCATTCAGGACGCTTCAGAACCGACAATATTCCAGCGTGCCGATCAGATATAATGGCCACCTTCCTTTCGCAAATCACGTGCTCACGCAAATGTTCAAAAAAGTACTCATAACTGGCAGTACTTTCAGATTCAACAAGTGCAAATGCCAGTGGCATGATGTGACTGTTCCCATCGATTGCCGACGCGATCAACAAGGTCATTTTGTATTTGCCATACAAATGAGTACCGTCGACGAACAAAACTGGCTTGCAAAAACGAAACCCTTCAATTGTCGGTTTGAAAGTCCAGAACATTCGGATGAACGTTACGACTTTCGGCTGAAGGATCCCGTCGGTGTACACCTCAGCGCCTACAAATCACAAGTTCAACAAAATTAGAATTATTACTTGAAGCAACTCGTTATATAACAAATTAGAGTTATTGCGTATACCTTCTGCATCCCAGAAAGATCCAGGGTTGACATGCATCATCTCGTTCATGAACTTGTGAACCATACCAAATGATTCATACCAGCCACCGTAAACATCAGCTATTGCCTTTTCCTTTGCATTCCAGGTTCGTTTATACGGAGGCCTAACTCCAAGTTGTTGCCAAATTCCAGCTCTGAGGGTATCGATCCGTATATCACGTTGCAGCTTTACTTGACCCTTGATATAGTCTGCGATTGCAACAGACCCAAAATTCCGATGGTTTGGATCAGGTAACAGCTGATTGCACGTGTGCGGGCCAATATATTTTGTCAACGTCCACGTCTGAGTTGCTTGCAGAAGTGTAGCGCGCAGCCACCATTTACATACAGGGTTCTGCCTGCAAGCCAACACTATTGTCGAGTTGGTAGTCCGGCGACCCTTGAACTCTCTTCCCACCCCGACCGAATAAGTAGTCGCACAAGCTCGGACGGCATCGCGATTTGGGAATACCATCCCTACTCGGAATTCCATCCCAGGATCCCACATAATCTTTTCATCATCCTCCGGGGCGACGTCAAAGTCGCAAAGATCCGCCGTTCTTACATGCTCAGGAAGTTGCGACTCATATTGTGAATCTGCTCCTAAGTCTTCCTCGACATCCTCTTCGTTGCTGTCGTAGAAATCCTCTTCTTCCTCTTCTTCCTCTTCACCACTACCCCTCTCAGACCCGCTTGAATCACCTAAGACCAACTGATCTAGTAAAGTCTTGTTGCGAACCACGGCCTCGTATTCCACGTACAATTCCAAAATCTCGAGTTGCGGATACCGCACGACCTCGTTCAGAATTCCAAACACATGCTCGTTATTCTCCACAGAAAACAACGAGTACGACCGTATCGCACCCCCAACTATTCTTGGAAGCCGGAAGTAGATTTTTGAAATTTCTACTTCCCCGTCGGTAGAAACTGCTCTTCTACAAATATTTTGTAATTCCTCGAAACTCATTCTCTCGCTAAGCGCCATATTAACCGGACGACCCCCGTGGTATTCTATTCCACACGGAGAACTCACAATACGGCCATCACACCATATCAACAAAGATATATTTGGACTCGTCATTTCTAATTAATAAACAGCAAATTTTAACACCGTTATATTTAAAATGCTAATCTTAAATTTATAGCGTTAACATATCAATCGTAATTACTATTACTTTATTTCTAATATTTTTTTCAAATAAAAATAAATTAAACATATCCTAATATAATTGTATGAAATTTCTAATTATACACTTCCTTATTACATGCATTTCTAAGTTATAATTAAAGTCTAATATTTTGCTATATTAAAATTAATTTTATAACAATTTTACATATTATTAAATTTCTAACATTTATAAACACTAAAATTATTTAATACAATAATTAAAAAAATTACACGTACTAACCTCTTGTAGTCCTTTAAATAAATATCGAATAAAAAATATAACACTTCACGAATAGATCCGTTTAGCTCCGAAATATAACTTCTTCCAACTTTTTCCCGAAATATTTTTCAAAATATAACCTCGAAACTACTTTTTTTTCTCCCCTCTACTCTCATTTTTTTTCTTTGATTTAGTAACTATTTTTCCTTACAAATCAAAAACCCCCCATCCCTTTTATAGGCAGCCTCACCGTTGGGAGCTGGTCTCCCAACGGCCAATTAAATGCGTTCCGCATTCCATGAATGCGGAACGCATTTAATTTACCGTTGGGAGACCAGCTCCCAACGGTAAATTGGCAGTGTTCCGCATTCCTAGAATGCGGAACACTGCTAATCAGATTTAATATTCTGATTAATGTGGTCCGCATTCTAGGAATGCGGACCACCACGTGGTCCGCATTCCTAGAATGCGGACCACGTGGTCCCAGGCACTCTTCTGGAATTAATTCCAGAAGAGGCACTATATTGGAATTTTGGGTGCCTTTGAGGCACCCAAATATCAAAAACCCAACAAACCGCTGCTTATAACTCCCACTTTTTGTTTTTTTTTTGGTTTAAATACAAAAATTCTTTTTACAACTGTTTATCTGGCTTCCATTGGAGCCATCAATGGCTTATTTCGTGGCAAATATTTCCTATAATATTAGAATTATACCTCTTGATTTGCATCATTATAGTAATAGCAAGTACTTCAGCTTTAGAAGTTCTCAAACTGTGAATCACAGACATAGTTTGTTTTCTTACACTAACAGAGCATGCAGCAGAGTAGATTACAGAAGAAATAAGCAAAAATGGGGCTCAATTGTTTGTTCTGCTTCTAATAAACCATCATCACCTCCTCCTGATATCAGGTGGGTTCTTTCTATCTTTATTGTTAATTTTCTTTTGTTTCTTTTTAGATTCTACCTTTTCTTTTTGGCAATCGGGAGGAGAGCGTTCGTGGGAGGAATAGAACTGACGACCTTGGCAGGCAGAGTGCTGCGTTTGTACTATTTGAGCTATAGCTCGGTGCTTGTAAATAAGATTTTAATGTTAATAGCGTTATTAGTTCAGTAGATTATGAAGTTGCCCATGATTCTGATTGGAAAAAATTGATGGAATTTTGTTAGCAATTAGGTTTAGTTTTTATGAGTGCTGCAGTTTCAGTGGACAGTTTGAACTGAAATTTTAGATTCTCGGGATGGTAGTAATTCTAATTGGAAACACTACTTTTGGTTGTAATTTTGAGAAGAAAATTTTGATTTCGATGCTATGTAGCACGGAAATGGAAAGGCCGAAACTCACAATATCAAAAAGGGAAATGGAGAAACCACATTTCTTATGAGAATATATTGTAAATATAGAGTTTGGGATGTTCATAGGCATTTAATTAACAGAAATGAGATGCCGAAACTTGATAATTGAAAAGTTTCCGTGCAACATAGTTTACTTTAGCAGCATGTTGTGAAATGCTTAGATGGGTCAACTAGATTTTTTTAATTGTGTTCAAAGAGTTAGGGTTGGTTTATGATTAAGAAAGGCGAGTGCTTTCACTGAATTATAGTTGAGTTATGGTGCTTGGTGACGTGCAGTAGGCTTATAAATGCAAAAATAGTTGCTGAGAAACCTAATTCGGGATTCGGCTTTTCTCATTCCGTTAAAACAAAATCTGTGAAGTAACCACTAAGAATGTTATGTAGTGATCTGTTCTGCAATTCTATCTCTCAAGTAGAGTATTTTTCTTCAGGGTACATTGGAAACTAAAATAAGCAATCTAATCGAGAGTGGTCACATTTGACACTCCGTAGTTCTTAGTTAATGCTTCAGTGTAGAGAACTTTTTGTGCAGGTCCTCAATTACGGAGGAAGTTCCCCTTTTCTTTCTCCAGTTTATATATGATGATAGCTCTATATTGTATGGCATCACGAAAAAATAACTGTGTTGCGCAAATCTATGCAAGTTTTGTTTTTATAATTTTAACTGTAGATGATTCTGTTGGATATCATCACATAAGAAGTGACTTATGCCTAGTCAATGTCGTTTCTGACTCGATGTTTTCATTCAATGTTCTGCTATCAGGTTCTTTTTACAAGTGAGGCTTCCTTGTAATTATTCTTTTATTTGTTCTCCAGCTCTACAGCCAGGATAAGGAGTGAAGTTCTCTCTCCATTTCGGACTCTGCGGATGTTCTTTTATCTAGCTTTTATTGCAAGTGCTGGTCTGGGAGGACTAATAGCAACCACACAGCTGATAGCGGCATTGACAAATCCAGCAAGAGCAGCTGAAATCCCAGAGACATTAAAAGGTCTTGGCATCGACATTGGAGCAGTATCCATCTTTGGATTCCTATATTACAGGGACAATACTGCTGAGAAAGCACAAGTGGCCAGGCTTTCAAGAGAAGAAAACCTTTCAAATCTTAAGCTCCGTGTGGTTGACGAAAAAGTTATCCCCATCAGTTCTTTGAGAGGTTTTGCTCGCCTTGTCATCTGTGCAGGCCCGGGATCTTATATTTTGGAGTCTTTTAGACTTAGTGAACCTTTCACTCAGAGTCTCTTGGATAGAGGGGTACTTGTTGTGCCATTTGCTACCGATGGTAACTTGCCGAAGTTCGAGTTTGATGAAAGTGAGGAGATGAAGGAGATTACAGCCAGAAGGAAGCGTCTCTGGCAGCTGAATCCAGTCATTGTTTCTGACTGGTCTAAGTAAGAAATCATGTCAGATGAAATTATGAGTTCAGTTCAAGATTTACTTTCTCTCACAGAAAACATATATATGTGCAATGGCAGGTGGTTAGATGAGCAGAAGAATATGGCTGGTGTCTCTGTTGAATCTCCGGTGTATGTGTTTTTTTACCTTTTGATTTAGCTTTTAGTTTAACTTAGAATCTTTTTCAACTAAGTAGCACGGAAATGAAAATGCTGTAGCAAAAAAACGTATGAACAGGAAAGAATGAAATGATATTTTTTATAAGAATAAGTTTTAAATATAGAGTTTTTTTAAGTTTTATAAGAATAAGTGATATTATAAGTGTTCCCGGAAATGGAACAGAACTCCAAAATGTAGGACTCGAAAAAGGGTTCGTGGGCATCATTGTTGAAGTCACTATATCAAAATTCAATTGCAAGGATGAGAACTTGATTTAGAAATTTGCGTCTTTTCTTTTCCTATCTTTTTCTTGGAAAGTAAGGACAACGGTTCCATAAGAAAGTTAATTGCCTGTATTCTTTATACAGGTACCTGTCCTTGCGGTTAGATGGTCGAGTTCGTGGCAGTGGTGTTGGATACCCTCCTTGGAATGCTTTTGTTGCACAGTTGCCACAGGTAAAAGGGATGTGGTCAGGCCTTCTTGATGGCATGGATGGAAGAGTTTAGAGTTTTACATGCTCAATTTTGGTACGCGTGCTACTTCTTTCGGGTTGCAGGATTGTTTTCTTATTAAAATGTCATATTCTCCTAGAGTCCCATTTGTTCAACATAGTAGTTGTTCGAGTCTTTTCATGCTTATAGTAAAGCATGATTTGCAGAAACATTTGGTGCCTGTCTAATACTATACGCATAGAATAATTTGATTCATTCCGTATTCATTGTGTATACTATCGCACAAGTTAAATGTGTATCTGAATCTTAGAGGGAAGCAATCGCCTTAGGAAGAGGGCTGCTCCGCCTTAGGAAGAGGGCTGCTCCGTCTTAGAGGGAAGCACTCGTGAAACGAGAATGTTGTCTTGAGTAATGCAAACATTAGTGAGAAGTGAATGTGCCAAAAACCTAAAGGCTTTGTAGATTGATTGGATACCTGCTGGAATCTCCAATGATTGGTTCATCTCCTATAATTGGTTGAATCATTAAAAGTGCAAATTCCTCATCTATGATTTTGTTTAAACTTACTCCCTCCGTCCCGTAAAGATAGAAAAAGTACCCATTTTACAAGAATTAAGAAAGTAGTTATTTATAGGTAATTTGTGATAATTTATCTAAATTACCCTTTGTAATCAATTAGTTATGTACATTTCCCAAAGCCACTCTACCAATTATAGCACTTACAACTCATTTATTTATCTTTTCAAAATATGCATTTAATGTTTTATGATAAACATGTAGGGGTATTTTGATAATTTTTGACTTAACTAACTCTACTTTTTCTATTTTTATGGGACAAAAAAAGGTGGTACTTTTTCTATCTTTATGGGACGGAGGGAGTAGTATTTATTTTTAGCTTTTTTTTTTATCATGGGGAAGAGAGTGTTTGTGGAAGCATTGGTTGGTTTGGTTTGTACACTATGCTAGCATAGGAGTGAGCATTGGTTGGTTTGGTTTGGTTCGGTTCCAAGTCGACCGAAACCGACCAATGCAGAAATTCTCTAAATCTTCCGCCGAACTGTAGTATTTTTAACAACACCCCTAATATTTTCTTTGATCGAAATTTTTGGTCAGTTCAGTTTCCATTTTAAAATTTGGTTCGGATTTATTTCCAAAATTAAATAAAAATCTTAAAATTTAGGTAAAATAATAAAAAAAGCCCTGAAATTTAGATCTAAAGTTCAAAAAATCCTTATTAATTTAAAAAAAAACGGCTCGGTTGGGTTTTCAGTTGTTTTGGTTTTACAACCCCCAACACCGAACCGTTAACTGAACCCTAAACTTTTCTGAATTAACAAAACCATTTTCAACAAAAACTGAACTAAACAACAAACTTTTGTTCGGTTCGATTTTTCAGTCTGATTTGGTTTTCGCTCGCCCCTAGAGGGCCATGTGCAAATTTTTTGTGTTAAAAAGGTCGTTGCATATTTCTTTTATAAATTAAAAATATTCAATTTCGGAATAAGATGATTAAGTTAAAAGACTTATTTGATAGAAATAAAGTATATTTTAATTGCTCAATTTATTTTAAATTTAAATTAGTCAAAAATGTTAAAAATAATGTAAAAGATTCTTTTCTGAATAACTCAATAAAAATATTATCAAATTAGTAAAATATCAATAAAATAATTTTTTCATTGAGGCTTAACTATAAAATATGTTAAACAATATATTGATTGAAAAAAATATAATCATTGAAAACAATTAATGTCAATTATTTATTAACTCAATATTGAGACTAAAAAATTAAAATTAAAATAGATTTATATAATCAAAATATTCATAATGAACTCAACGTAAACAAGTTTTTTTTTAATAAGATAGTATAGATTATATTTTAAGTAGTCTTTGATTGTTGGCGGTTGTTATTATCGGGGTGTGGCGTGTGGCTGTCACATGCCACCGTAGTTGGCTGCCACGCGCCAATAATGATATGGTGCATGACTACCACACGCCAAAAATGATGATGGCGCGTGTTAATCATGCACATATTCAGATCGAAGTATATGGAATTTTATAGTTTATTTTATTCTTAAGAATATTTTATACTTATTATAATTAATTAGTAAATTATTAAATTAATTCATTTTAAAGATATACTACTTTAATATCATTTATGTATATTAAATTATCTATATTTATTGAATTACTTAGAATACTTATTACAATTAGTTAATATGAACTTATATATTTATCCAATTTTAAAATTAAGTTAGATTGACAATAAGTTGGGAGACTAAAATATATTTTATGTATACCAATTAAATCATTTTACTTAGTTTAATATTATTCACATCACTTATTATAGTAATTGGATCTTTTTGGTTTATAGAAAAGTCCACAGAGATTTTTTTTACACAGAAAAATCTTTTTCTATAATTTTTGTGTGTATAATATGGCTTGACATCAAACTTTCTAAGTTAGGTCCTCCCACTAATAAAATTTTATGAAGATAAAGTTTACTTTTACCATGGCAAGCAGGAAAAGAAAGACAACAAAATGTAAGAGAATCAATAGGGGAGTATATTACACATTGATGACATAGATAACAAAGCTTAAGCTAGAGAGTGGAGTAACATAAAAATAAAAAATCAAAATTACGATACACACATTATCACATTCATTTAACTTCTTCAATTTCATCCAATGCATAGTTGTTTGTAGATACATTTGCATAGTTAACTTTGTCGAATCGAACCACGACCGGGTAGCGTGTCTTCGGGTCCTGTTTCAATTAAAAATCATCACTTTATTGTCTATGAAAAAAATCTTAAATTACTAAGATAAAAAAATAGTACAATAATCAATTTAATAATTAAATTCTAGACATTTTAAATCATTGATATAACCGTCATATGTTTTCAATGTAAGATTTTAAATGTAAAAAGAAAAACATCTACCTGATCAACAGCTACAACCGAGCCGGTACCTTTGTACCAGTAGGATTCTCTCCTTGTAATCTTCACCTATTTATTCAAACACATCAAAATTGTCATCTCAATATTACTTTATAATAAGCACCTACTAATTTATGATTTTCTCGACAATTTAAACTAAACAAGGCCTTCGATTTTAAGGAATTTTATGAATATGACCATGTGTGGAGCTCTTCCAACTACGAAATCTTATCTCTAACTGAGTCATAAGGTGGATAATTGTTCACCTTTAATTTTTATCTATTTTTTTACATAAATTATAACAAAATTAAATATTTAACTCTTTTCATCATATATATTATATCCACCCTATTACTATAGTTACATCTAAGAATTTTTAAAATTTACAATACATAAAAATTGGTGGAAAATTGGTCCCATATTTATGCAAAAAACTAACAAAATTTGATGATCAAGTTACCTTAGTTCCTCTCTTGGGTCCAATTGGTGGTGGCTTAGGTTTCGGAGCATCACCTTCAGCTGTGGTGGTGGCGGCCGGAGCAGAAGCACCACCCTCATCAGCTGCCCTTACTACAAGCCTTGAATTGTTGTTAGTCTTTGAAGGAAAAAAGACCATGATACCCCTGGAACTTGTGCTAGTATTGGCTGCAACATTAGGTGTTAACATGAATCCTGAAGCAGCAGATGGCATGCTGCAGCTAGCCATGATTGAGTTTGTGTGTGTAAAACAGAAGCACCAAAAATAAAATGTAATAAAAAGAGAGAGGTGAAGTGGGATTGAATAGAACACACAAAATTTGGTTTGTTTTTTGGATTTTAGAAGAATTATCTCATCTTTGGAAAATAATGTCAATCGTTTCCTCCACTAGGGTGATGCCACTTATGCACCATATCTCATATATCCCATTTCTTTGGATAATGTTGTTACAACTCATCCTTTTCTTTATCTGTGTTTGTGGACTCACTTACTTATTCTAATTTTCCTTATATTCAATGATTTAATTATGAATAATTACTCTTAGGTTCCCTACGTATGTTATAATTTCCACTTTTATCTTTTCTACTTGAAATTCAAATAATATAATTTTTCTATCTTTATTCCATGTACAATTTAGTCTTCTTTTTCATTCACATTTTGAATGTTAGTCAACTGAATCAAAAAATTAAGTTTAAAAAAATTAAATTTCAATCTCCTCCTTAAGCTTATATTTTTAATATGGTTAAATAAAAATTATATTATTATTAAATTAGTGAGTTAACAAATTTAATTTAATTTTTAAAAATAACTTTATTTTTGTTTTTAGTATTTTTAGTTTTAAAAACTAAATGAAGTAAAAAAAATTAAAATTAAAATCTAAAAAATTAAAAAGTACGAGAAGCTAAAATTAACTAAATTGAATTTATTAAACCATTAAATTTCATAAATTCATAATTTTTATTTATATTTGTATCAAAAATAAGTTTAAGGACCAAATTAAAATTGAATTTTTTTAGTTATATCCTTTGAATTAGTTGATTAACACCAAAAATGGACGGATGGATTAAATCATTGGCGGGAACAAAAGTGAAGGACTAAATCGTTTGATTTTTAAATATGAAGATAAAAGTGTGAATTATGACATATATGAGAAACTATAACTACACTTTAATTATTATTATTAGTAGTCTAATAAAAATAGGTGTATTATATGAATTGGAACCAAAATATTTTAATTTAATTAGAGATATCGATAGTGTATGTGAAATAATAAAAAAAATATTAAGTTCCAATTTTCAAATAAAAAACATTTTTAAAAAATAAATTTATGATCTTGTAGGTTATTCGCGCCGAAATATTTAAATTGTACGAACCTCTGACTCTATGAAAATAATTAAACTATATTAAAATATAATTATCTATTGGTTAATTATATTTATTGTTTCCTTTTTAAACTAAAATTATCTACTCATTCAGTCTCTTTTTAAAAGTCTCATATTCTATTTTAAAAATTTCATTTATGTTTTTAGTGAATTTTTATATCAAACTTCTCTTGCAAGATATTATATGAAAATTCCACTAGCATTAATAAAAGTAAAACAATGAAAAGAACATAATAATAAATGTTTTTTTAGTTTTTGTGTAAAATGAAAAGATACTTTTGAAATGGGACTGATGGAGTATTAGATAAGTATATCCATTATCTCTTTTTTCTTGTCAAACAAAAATTATAACCGTTTATAATTTTTTTTATTATTATTATTTTCGTCGGTAGCCGTCGGCAGCGGAAGATGGGTGATTTTATATAGATTGCTGATTTGCAAATAATGTGCGATGATTATTTATTACTACATGTTAGTGAGAAATGAAATGGTGTCACATTAAATTATTTTAAATGAAAATGAAGGATTCGGATGGGCTTTTTGCTGGGCTCTAATTTGAAGGATTCGTATAGGCTTTTTACTGGGCTCTAATTTGAAGGATACGTATAGGCTTTTTACTGGGCTCTAATTTGAAGGATTCTGATATAGGCTCTCCAATGGGCTCTAATTTGAAGGATTCGACGAGCTCACTACTGGGCTCTAAGTTGAGAACATCCAAGACTCAAAATGGCGTCGTATTAACAGCTAGATGACCCAATCCAATCGACAACCGTTCTTGAATTTGAATCTTCATCGACACCATAAAACTGAATCAGAATTTTGGCGCCTCAAATTTAATCAATAATTACAAGATCAATCAAACAAATTCATTCACACACCAACCACATTACATCAAATGCTTCATTAGCAATTAATCTACCGATTAATGGATGAAATTCAATTTCAATGAAGAGAAAATCTTCCAAAATCAACAATCCGTCGCCGATCAAATCCTCATTTCCAAGAAATTTCCACGGATTTCAAACCTCCAAACTCCCTACTGAAACCCTAGGTAATATCAATTACTCAATCAGTATTTATTTATTAATTCATTCGTTAAACTAATCTCTTTCAATTTTTTTAATTATTATTCTTGTTAGGTATTAGCAGCAGCAATAATGATAAATTAACCGATAGAAATCAGACTTCAGCTTGTGAGTTTGTTTAAATTAGTTCATAATATATTAAAATTCAATTTTGAGAAATGCGAACAACTAATAGTATTTTAAATTGATTCAAAATCGCAGCTGATGATAATCCGAAAACCTCGGAGTATGCGTTTTTCAAGAAATTTAAGGAAAATCATGCAGCAGGTTATAAGATTCGCAATCAAAATCAATGCTCGACGGTCAAATCAAGTGAATCTAGAGGTAATTTTGAGAAATAGGTTGATCTTGTTCGGTGTATTTTTTTAAACCTATTTAATTGTGTATTGTTGTTATAAGTTTGTGTATTTTGCAGAGAGAAGAAGTAATGTTGTTGAGAATAGGCTCAAGGAGTTTAATACCTCGTTGTTTCCTTCTGAAAATGTAACAACTCCGCGTAATTTTGACTCTGTTTATTCGGTACGAGAGAAGGCAGTGAAGAAGTCGGGTAAGGAATTGGATCATTTATAGCTTCTGTTATCTGGGTTTATTTCTAGTTCATTTTTAATTGTTGTAAGTTGAGCTCCTGTTACATGGTTTTGCATTATGTATTGTGTTTTTTGTTGTCACATTAAATGTAAATTTGACTATTGAAGTTTGGATTGGATATACCCGATGGATGGTCGTGAAAACATGCTTCTCGAGAAAATGAAGTTATGAAAATGGTAGAGATTCAGACAGCAAAACTGAAACTAAAAACTAGAATTGAGAAAATGGATGCCCACCTGCAAAAGATAAAAACGAACTATCTTCTTGTAATGCTTATTTTTTGGTGTTATCATTATATCATGTGAAGATGGACGATTAAATTATAAGTACTTCAACTTTACATCTCACATGAATTCTAGTTAACTTTCTTAGTTTAGTCATAATTTGCTGATGCTAAGCCAGTAATTGTGCCATACATCAAACTCTTAGGTTATTCCATTATATGTCAATTAACAAATATTGTCATTTAATTGGCAGTGGTAGACATGAAGATGGCTGGTACTTTTCTGGAAAATGCACACAGCATAGAGGAGACCATAGAGGAACAAGGTAAGATGTTAAGACCTTGGTTCTATCCTCATCTAAAAGAAAGCCTTAACAATTCTAAAATTTTCTTCTCTTGGTTGCTAAGAGATGCTGAAGGAAAATATTGAATCCTTTTGGAGGTTCCGTTATGTTTTCTGATATATATTCATTATGCCATCTTATCGGAAACATAAGGGAGATACTTGTATTCTCTTACAAATGATATAGCTGACCTTCATATAAACACTTGTTTCCAAAGTTAAATCATTGATAGGTGGCAGGATGAATTTATCAAACTGTAAATATGTATACATAATTTTTCTGTCTCTTGTCTCCCTAGGTTGTCCATCTTAATTTTTCACTACGCTGAGATGGTTAAATCATTGGCCTGTATAAACTTAACTACTGTATCATATCTTCATTCTTCAGGATCCCAATGCAAGATAGCAGACATCTTTTCTAGAAAAAGGCATAAACTACATCAGCTGGCTATAAATTCTTCATTTCCTCAAGTTGATGAACCCTGTTCTAAAGAGTGAGTGACATCACTGTTAATAAGCCATTTCATTTTCACTGTTCTACAGTTATGGATTGTACAAGAAATCTTCTCAGGTATGATCTTGTGTCTGTGCTGCTTAGCAAGCTTTTCCCTGAAAGCATTGAGGAAAAGGTATGATCCCTTTACCTTCTGAGTAAAACTCTTAGACATAACAAATGGTTCGTATGCTCTCTTGCAGAATTTTGAGCTTTCGAAGACCAGGAAACTAGAGACTGATTCCAAGTCTAGGTCTTTACCTTCTCTGGAGTCAGATATGCGCTTCAATAAAACTCAGTGTACGCCTGCAACTGACTTGAAACTTGAATATAAACAATCATCGGATATTGGCTTTTCATCTCGCTGGTTGGAAATACCAAGAGAGGGAGAGCTTCCAAATCCCTACTCTCCAAGCTATTATCCTCTTAGAACCTATCTTGACGATGGAATGATGGAGCTTAATTATGAAATACGAGAAAGAATTGCCCCGATCATATGGAACGAAGGCGATTCAGCTTTTGACTTGCACAGTAAGAAACACAGCTCATTTACGTCGGGACATCTTCAAGAGTTGGCTGAATTCGACTACCCTATGCAATCTCTTCATAGAAGACAGTCCCCACCTCTTCGGTTAGGTTGGGATTTTGGGACAGATAAAAGCAACCCATCTATACATTTTCAAAATGCAGAACAAAGCCTGCTTCCCATCCTACCTAGATCTCATGAGGATGTTTACTTCCAGAATTTGGATGACAGGCTTGGTGCAAGTGAGATAGAGATATTATCCCTTTTACCATATCATTCTCATGGGGATGTTTACTTCCAGAATTTGGATGACAGGCTTGGTGCAAGTGAGATCGGGACATTATCCCTTTTACCATATCATTCTCATGGGGATGTTCACTTGCAGAAACTGGATGACAGGCCTAGTTCAAGTGAGTTAGGGACACTATCCGTTTTACCATATCATTCTCATGGGGATGTCCACTTGCAGAAATTGGATGACAGGCTTAGTGCAAGTGAGTTAGGGACATTATCCTTACCATATCATTCTCCAACTCTGCCCTCCCTGCAGTTCTCTCCTTCAGCCGGCAACGGAAGCCATACTTTTGGAGAACGTTCTCCTAAAGTCAAGGATGATCTATGTCCAGTTCTTAATGGTTTTTCTTTATCGCTGCCACAAACACCAAACCGTCTAAGTCTGAGAGAGTATTCGTATAGTGACACCATATCCAAAGCTAGCAGCATTTTGTTTTCTCCTGAAAGTCACCTTTGTTTTATGACAAAGGCTCTGAATGAGGAGACATGTTCCACGGGAGTTGATTTTTATTTAGAACCAAAGTGCATTCCAGCAAGTGATTCATGGAGAAATCATTATTCTCGTACTTGCCGCCAACTTGAATTTCCCCGAGACGAAGGCATGTCTTTACATTTTCATGGAGATAAGAGTGAAATCAGTCATCATTTCTGCAAAGATATCATTAATATCCATGACTGGCCATCCACTTATTTTCAGATGTCAGTTGACAAAGAGAAAGTGCCTCGCTTGCTTCTTGATAAACCGTATAGCGATGAATTCGAAGCAGATATATTCTGATGACAGTGAAGTAAAACATTTATGCTTGGAGTTATCTGTGGTCCTTGATTTACTAAATGTGTTGCGAAGTTATTTAGAGACCATTACAAAGTACTGAAGCTGTACCTTTCAGCCCATGCCTTGTGAAACAGGTCATCTAAAGCTCAGCTACCAATCTTGATCACATTGATTATTCAGATGGCAAATAAAGGATATAGAAGAAGTGGAAGATAAGTTCACAACTGTAGAAAGCCAGCTTGAAGATGGCGACTATATACAAACAATGTACTCTGGAGCAACAAGCAATTAAGACAAGTTTACTCGTGAGATCTGACGCCATGAATGTTGGTCGGCACAATGATGCCTAACCATTCGGCCGAATTTTTGTCATAAGTTGATGCTAAATCCTGTCCGGAAATCATAAGGTAACCTCAACAGCACCTCTAGGTTTGTGCAAAAATTAAACCAAATCAAATAACCAAACCAAACTGACTCGGTTCGGTTTGACAATATACAAAAAAAGTTGGTTTTTCGGTTCAGTTTGGGTTATAAATTTTTTTAGTTAAGTTTCAGTTTAAATCAAATCAAAAAAATCATACGAAGCGCAAAAGTCAAACCGAATTGACCTGTTTGGTTTGAAAAAATTATATTCTTTTAAATTCAGTTCGGTTTTGGTTTTGTTTTAAAAATAAAATTATAATTCAGTTTGGTTTGGTTTGATTTGGTTTGATTTGATTTGGTTCGGTTTGAATTGAATGCACGCCCCTATCTCTTGGTACATCTGATACTTGTGCTTGCACAATATACACTGTTCCATTTCATTCATTATTGCCAGTGTGGGACTAGTTTATATGGTTAAGCCGTCTCCAAATACATCAAAAGGTCATGGGTTGGAATCTTACTTGCATTACTAACAATACTATCAAATTGAGAATTTAAGAGTCGTAAACTATCTTTAATAAAAAAAAATTCATTCATTATTAACTTACTATCTCTGCTTTTAATAAAAGCATTCTTGTTTCTTCATTTGGTGAAATAATTACAAGTATGCAATGTTATTGTCATAATTTACAACCTAACTTAGAAGACCCTGACTGGTAGATAAAATCACTTTACTATTTTGCTTTGATGCTCACCTAACCAATGGCCTCCATATGCATGATGACTCATGCATTTCTGTGCACTGCAAAACAAACCTGATGTAGTCTGCCATTCTTGTACACTATACCTTTTTTAGCTTACTAACCTAATTTAATTTTAGTTTTACTAGCTTATCTTACCATTTTGCAATGGATGAAATATTGTTCCAAGCCAATGGCCTAATGCCACTAGGTATATTAGATTCTCTGTACTATACAGTCTCCTGATATCTGAATTTAAGAGCAATTTACAATCATACAATAATTAATGTCTTATGGAATTAATTAATTTCATTGGATTTAATTAATTGAACTGGACAAATACCACCTGGCATTAGCCCCACAAATTCCTCATATGATAGGCAATCCTTGATGGGGTTTGAAATGCTTTGTTTTGCCTTGTTAGAAAGGAAGGTGAAGCTTGACCTGGGCTAGGTGGCAATTTGTATTTTTGTAAATAGTTTAATTTTCATAGTATTTTATCCATAATTCGAGTTAGGTGCTTTTGTTAATAATATTTCTATTAAATATTTTAGGAACATTATATTTTACTTATATCTTGTTTCTACATTCATAATATTTTTCTCACTGGAGCAATTTTAACAATATAAATCAATGTAGAACCAAGAATAGGGCGGACAATCACTTCTTAGTATCCAATCGTCATTTGTTTTTCCTTTACCTATTTTGAGGTTATTCTTTTATTTTAATTATTCTGTTTCACCTCTTCTTTGTACTCACTTGTTATTTTTCTCATCTCGTTTTCTTTTTCCTTTTTTTTTTCTGTTCTTCCACCGAATATAAATATATCTTTTTTGGAGATAAAGTTTTGAAGCAATTTCGCACTTGGTAAGTGCTTCGGTGTAGCCAAGCTTTGACCACGACTGCTCGTCGCTTCTGGCCGCCTTATTTCCTTTTTGATTTGTTTTGCATTCGAAAATAGCAGGAGTAAAACTTGGACAATAAGGTGCAAAAATGACCTTAATATATAGCATAGCAACTCATATATTTCATATCTCAAAAATGCATCAAAATACAAAATTAGACGGTGTTAAAAAGAAATGTAAACGAAATTGAGCTTTTTTGTGTCTTTTTTATGCGCATTCAAGATATTAGATTTATTTTTGAAATTTGAAATTCATGAGGTGCTTATAAGAGACTCTGACTATATGTTAGGATCATTTTTGCATCTTTTCCCATTTAACTATTCCCAAAATCATAAGAACTAAAGTTTCTCATGAATAATGTTATATACCTTTGTTTTGTTTCAAATTGTTCAACCTCTCTTGCTTCTTTTGCACAATATGAGGCAAAAACTTGAATGCTTGATCATCCAAAAGAGAGATAATTCTTGAATAAGTATTGCTTATTATTAGCTTATTTATATAAAATAATTTTTTTTCTATTGTTTTAGTTTTAGTTGTTTTATTATAGACCAACTTATATAATAATGCACCATGTCTAATTTATATATATATATATATATATATATAAATATATATATATATATATATATATATATATATATAAATATATATATATATATATATATATATATATATATATATATATATTATATAAAAAAAATTAAACTTTTAAATATGAATAAGAAAAGTTATTCCTCGATGGTTTATAGTTTAAACCACCACTGTTAATGCAACATATAGCTGTCAAAGTACTAATATAAAATAAAAACAATTATTTTTTCTAACTTTACTTTTTTTAGTAAGACAGAACAAGGCCATTGAAAATTACATATAATGACAATTCTTTGAAAGCAATTAGTGGAGCAAGTTCAGTCCTCGCTTGCTAAGTTTTGGCCGTATATATTTTGTCTACAAAATCTTCATATGATTAAGAAATTGGATTTTACTTCTAATTTAATTATAAAAAAGGATCCTTTATCCATTTTATGATTATAAAAACTGTATATTTCCCCATGTTATTACAAAAGATTTGTTGTCAGTAAATCAAATTATTTGAACAAATCAGATGTTTTATGCAATTTTCAACATTCTTTACTGTTAATTCGAAAATTAAGCTTTGAAAATAAGCGTTTTCTGTCCTTTTCATTCAATCTATATTTTCTCTATCCCACCAAAATAATAGAGTTGTTGAGTTGAGTGGCCCATTCAAGATTTTTTGCCCTAGTAATTACAAACATTTAGTTTTGATTTTCTTGAGTAATTTCTTCTCTTTCATTCTTTTTTTTTCATTAATAAAAAATCACATTCTAAACATTTCATCCAACGGTAAAGAGTTTAGGTTATCATATCTCAAAATGTAAATAATACGTCTTTTATGCATGCCCTTTGATTAATTCATTTCAACTCACATACAGGGGCAGAATTAGAAATTCTAGTATGGAGAGATTTGGTCGTTCAGAAAAAATTAGAGGGCCAATTAGGAAAACTAAAAATTTAGTAAACATATTTAAAAACATAAAAAATATTTTGAAGGAATATTTTGAAAAAATAAATTCATTTAAAGAGTATGCCCCAGCTTACATAACCACTTCTTCTTTGTCGCTTTTTTAATTGAATTTTTAATTTGATAATCGTCGATTATTTTACTGATCAACAGTGGTCTATTTCTTTTATTATTTTAGTGTTTTATTCATTTTAATTCAATAAACTCTTTCATGATTTTAGTACTAATTTTGTTTTAATTCAACAAATAGAGATTCATATCTTTTCATAGTTGCTTTAATGATTTACTATTATAACTTTTAAAAATTTCCTTCATCAATCGATGTTATGTTTCTCTTTCTGAAACTATAATGTTATCCTCAAATATAATTAAAATTTTGTTTTTGATGTTCTAATAATTGAACTCATACAAAAATTAAATAGTAGATTTTCGGTTAAAAGAATTAATGATTGAGTAGGCGGATCGTTGTTGAGTTTCCTTTTTAAAACTTTTTGTATATTTTTTATACTTAATTTGGATCAAATTATACTTCTATTTCCCATTAATAATATTTTTATATTATAAAAAATCTATGAATGTCTAAATTTCCTTCTAAAACAAAAATAGGTGAAGAACTTATATCTTAAGAAATGTCACGCTATTGATTTAAAAGAAAATGAATTTTGTATCCTTTTTCTTATGAAATCTTTCAAATATCACACGTGTGAATTATCTTGATCTGGTTACATTCAATTCACAGGACTCAATTCAGAAAAATTCCTAAATCATAAAGCTGAAAAGAAAAATGCTAAACTTTTCATCAAATACAAAAGAGATGAATGGTCAGAATCATAGCTTGCTGAGTTATAAGAAATTACAAAAGTTTAATTGGAGAGTGCAAGTGTTCCATTTTAGGAAACTAATTTTTTTTTTTAATAATTGGGAAGGGAAAACAATGTTGTATTAATTCAATATGTAAATAATTGTGGCATTTCATCAAGAAAATATACTATGTTTTTAAAAGTGGTTATAGCTTGGACAATTATATTTATTTAATTATCTTTTTTATTTTTAATAATTTACACAGCATATGGATATATATCTATAATTTAACAAAAATCCATCATTCGTTAAGAAAAAAATGTTATAATAATTAAAAATCTCAAAAAATCTCTTATTTGAAATCCCACCTCTTTAATGAGAAAGTTAAATCCATCACTTTAAAAAAATTGATAGATTTTTTTAAACTTCAATTATCTTAAAAATATCTTATAAATTTGGTGAATTTTATTTTCAAATTAAACGGTAGAATCTTTAAATTCATGGATATCAACCTAGTGATTTATTAAGTAATTAAAATTTTAAAATAGAAAATAAATATGTTTATTTTAACTGTATTTTTATATGCATATAGATTTATAGATGAATGATAAAAATGCAGAAATATGCATATTTATTTAACTTTTCATTTGAATTTCAACTATTTACTTAATCAAAGTCATGTTTTAGAATTACTTATTTATTAATTAAAAAATCATAAATTTTATCTTTATAATTGTGAATAAATATACATATTATGGCCTCAACCACCTCACTTTACTGGAACTTGGAAGCTTTCTCTTGTTGTTCTATTTGTTAATAAATGTGATTTTGCATGATTAGCTATAACCACTAATTAATAATTAGGTTAGTTAAGGAAGAATCAATCTCTCAACTTCCTCCATCATTCCTTATTTATGTTTTGGATAAATTGTTGTAGTTTGGTGAATTACATTTATGTTTCACATCTTTTAGATTTACTAGATTTGGAAAGTTTTGTTGTGGAGTCAATAGAGGTTGGTGGTGTGTCTCTTCTAACCCTATAAGTTGTTAACAAATGTATTATATGGTCATTATCAATATTAATACATGGCAAGATTTCAAGATCACTAGCATCTACTTGAATTTATTGTGCACCATTCAAATATTAATAGGAGAGAAAAAATTATATAGCATTAATAAGCTATTGAATCTTTAAAATGCTAAATTTTGCTAGTCATAATCTTCTAATGGATATAGTTATTCTTTACATTTGTTGCACTTGGTTATATAGTTTACCTATTTATTTTTATCTTTTTTTTAAATCATCTACTCTATCTTTAATTAGATAGAAACAAAATGAAGCACTTCATATGGCTAGATTATAGTAAACACATTATAGTTCAGAAATAAAATATTAAACTAAATTAAGTTAATCCCAAAATCTCAAAAAGAAGCACCTCATATATGGGTGAATTTGACTCGTTTCAACTCAATTATTAGTGTCAAAAATTTAAAATTAAATTTTAGTATTAAAAGTAAGGGTATTATAGCAAAATTGTAAAATTATAGAAGATAAAATAAACTAGTTAATTAAAGGTATAAGCTTGTAGAGTCTAATATTTTAATACTCAAATTCGATTCGGCAGATGATTGGAATAGCTCGAATTTGAGTTTGAGTCTATTAGTCAAGATGAACTCAATTTTGTATATTTTCTAGTCGATTTTGAAAAGTTTGCGAGTTGATTCGATTCAATTAATTCTCTAATTCTCTATGGTGTGATTGATCATTGAGATTTTTGAAAATCACAGTTAATTTTATACTAATTATATATCATTTTCTTATCAATCATTAATGTAAATAAATAAATAAACAAATAATATAAATCATTCACCGGATAACGTATCCAATTGCAATATATACTTTTTTTTATTCAATTTGCAATGTAAATTAAACCAACAAGAAAATGCATGGAAATGTCGTCAAATGAAGAAAATAATAATATTTGAATTTTATTTTATTTTTGTCAACCATTGAAGCCGCGTTGTTGAGTATGCAGGAAGCTTAATTGAGTACCCCAAAACATTTGAAGCCAAACTCATAGTCTTCTCTAAATGATACTAATCATATTATAACTTCCAAATTTAATAATTTATAATTACCAATAATAATTTAAAAGGGTCCAAAAAGGTGTGCAATATATAGTTTGATTATTTTAATTAGCTTTGCATTGAGACCATTATGCCCTCTTTGAATATTTGTTTAAATGTTTTTTTTGTATTATTTGTCTGATCGCTTGTAATATGATATTATTATTTAGTTTTAGAGATTGATGCATTATTTGTTTTTGCTAGCTAGAGTTTTTTTATATATTTCATGTGGTTAGACATCACTCATGCATATTCACTCTAAAATTTGAACGAGAAAGAGTTTAAAGTAAGAGAAAAATGGATAATTATTTAGCAAATATGTAATATGCAATCAAGCTGAAGTGAAGAAATCAATCAAACATTTTGCTTTATTTCTATTTGATTTTAATATGTTATATTTTAATAAAATAATTTTGTTTGGTTTAAATAAAAATATAAGTTTAAATATAATTTAATTCAATTTAAAACGAATACAAATTCTACATCAGAAATTTATTACTATAAGATAAAAAAAATATTTTCATTTTTTTTTTAAAAAGCAGTTTAAAATAAATATAAATATTAAAATTTTTACTTCATCTAAAATTGAGTTATATTATAAAAGAAATTTACATCTATCCTTATTAATGTAGTAGTATTTTTTTTGTTTTTACTACTTTTTATTTTCTTTTTAATATTTTATTTCAATTAATAAATATATTATATATAATACTTAATCATTTACTTATAGTAATTGTCTTTCCTAATTTGAACAATAAAAATATTTAGAACATAGATAATATAAATTTATTTATTTTTTTTATAAATAGAAAAAGAAAGTGTTAATGGAAAAATTTTAACTCACAATTTAGCGGTTTACTGCTCAGTTATCTGAGTGGTCATAGAAAATATAAATTTATTACACAACACATGTGATACATGAAAAGTAATCTATTTTTTTAATCTATGATGATACCCATTATTGTATTGATAATTCATTTATATAATTTTGTTATAGTTTCATGCACCTCAAATTTTAAAGTTTATCCTCAAGGAAACTAGGAATGATGTGCTATTCTTTAATTATATTCCAACATTTCATTTTATCCTAAACATGAACATACATTGGTCATAATTTCAAGTCGTGCACAAAAGTGGAATTTGCTTTTTTCGAAAACAATCAAAAAATAATGAAAAAAATAATTATTTCAATCATTCTCTTAGTCAAATTCCAAACTTTTAAGAATTGGCTCCTCTTTCTTTTTTCTTTCAACGTAGAAAAAAGGCATAATGATGATAATTTGTGCAATGATTTCAGCTTAGCTAAATTAGTTCGTAAAGAGAATCAATAAAAAGAAGTAACAACAAAACTTTAATGATTACAATTTAATTATACATTCACATTCCTCTCTATTAAAACTACTAAACAATCCAACAATTCTTATTTAGACCCAAATTTATCTTTGACTGTTTTTGGATTTTCATTTTTTTTAAGATAAGTTTTGGTTAAAAAAAATTGAAATTTTTCATTGTCAATCAAATGTAACAAAAAATTTAAAAATAAATTAAATATAAAACTTGATATACTAGAAATTACCAAGTAGCATAAAAATTGTCAGAAAAACAATTATCAGCAAATTTGCTGAATAAAAAAATGTAAAAGTATATAATTAGAAATGGAAAGAAGGCAACCTCAAAGCGCAGGTGAACTGTTAAGGCGTTCTCCTGACTTAAGTGAGATTGTAAATTCGACCCATATTCATGTACGCAACTGTTTAAAATTTGGAGTTAAAATTTTCTCTCCCGCAAATGATTTATCTGACTCGAGTGGGATTAGTCTGAATGTGGCACAAACCAGTCTGGTATTTTCTGCACATGAATAATTTTAAAGAGCAACATGATTTTTATCATTTATTACTATTTAACAAAATTTGAGAGAAAAATAGTTATCTTTATTAATCTCAAGAAGTTAATGTTATAAACTATCAATCTCAGCTTATATACTTGCTGTGATTGCAAAGCTAAGAAGAAAAAATAACTGCTTCCTAACAACTTTTAACAAACTCTAAACACACATTATTGGCCTGATTACAACTGTCATGCTGAGCTGTCTGTGAGCTGTCTTGCTGAAGTGGCAACCCTCGTGCCTGCACTCCTTCTGCTGATGTGGCAATCTGTGTGAAGCAATCAGCAAGTTGATTGTCTGTAGTGACTGGGAGCAAGTGTATTAAGCCATATTGAATTTTCTCACGAACTACATGGCAGTCTATTTCTATGTGTTTTGATCTTTCATGAAACACTGGATTGTGTGCCAATTGGATTGCTGATTGGCTATCACAATAGACTGATGTTGGTAAAGGAAGAGATTGTTGAAGATCATGAAAACGATAAGCCAACCATTGAATTTCACAAGTCAAGGCTGTAAGTGCTCTATATTCTGCTTCAGAACTTGATCTGGAAACTGTAGTTTGTTTTTTGGACTTCCAAGAGATCAAAGAACTACCAAGGAAGACACAATATCCTGAGATAGATCGTCTGGAATCAGGACATGTACCCCAGTCAGCATATGAAAAAGCAGCAAGCTTAAGATCTGAAGATGCTGAGAAATGTAACCCTTTGCCTGGAGCACCTTTCAAGTATCTCAATACTGTATGGGCAGCAAGAAGATGTGCTTGAGTTGGACAATCTAAAAATTGTGAGAGTTGCTGAATGGAGTAGGAGATATCTGGTCTGGTATTGCAGATATACAGAAGTTTAACTACTAATTTCCTGTATGCAGTATTATCTGGTAAAAGAGAAGTATCATCTTTAGCCAGTTTTTGAGAATTAATCATAGGGGTAGGTACTGGTTTAGAGTCTAGAAATCCTGTGTCTGTGAGCAAATCCAGTGTGTATTTTCTTTGTGTCAAGTGAATACCAGAAGAATTTCTAGCAACTTCAAGACCTAGAAAATACTTCAGAACACCAAGATCCTTGATACTAAATGTAGTATGCAAATAATCCTTGATTTCAGAGATTGCAGCTTGAGAATTGCTTGCTAAAATAACATCATCCACATAGATTAGCAGAGCAATAAAGAAAGAACCTGTTTTCTTTATTAACAAGGAAGGATCATAATGTGCCTGATGAAATCCAATGGATAGCAAAGATCCAATTAATTTGGCATTCCATTGCATGCTAGCCTGCTTAAGGCCATACAAAGATTTTTGAAGTTTACAAACTTTCTGTGGATTGGTTGACTCAAAACCAGGAGGGATGATCATGTAAACTTCTTCATCAAGGTCTCCATGCAAGAATGCATTGTTGATATCAAGCTGATGTAGATGCCATTTATTCACAGCTGACAGAGAAAGTAAAGTTCTTATGGTGCTCATTTTGGCCACAGGGGAGAATGTATCAAGATAGTCAAGACCCTCTTGCTGAGTATACCCTTTTGCTACCAGTCTGGCTTTGCATCTCTCAATCTGTCCAGTTGATGTGTATTTGATCTTATATACCCATTTACAACCAATTGCTCTTTTTCCTGCTGGTAGATCAGTGACAATCCAAGTATTGGTTTTATCTAGAGCATCAAGTTCTGCTTTCATAGCATTCCTCCAACATTCAAACTTTACAGCAGCATTATATGTCTTAGGTTCTGTCATAGTGTCTATGGTTAGTGTATAGTGTTTGTGAGCAGGAGATAACCTGTCATATGATAAAACACTGGATAGAGCATGAGGAGTAGTGGTGTTTTTGGTAAGAGAAGAGGGTAAAGCACAAGTAAAGTCTTTCAAGTGTGCTGGTAAATGTGATGTTCTGGTTGTTCTTCTCAAAGCTGGAAATTCAGTGTCTGAATTTAGAGAAGGAACTAGTGGTTGTGAAATAGAAGGAATAGGTGATGAAGCAGGTATTATATGTGGTGATAGAGGTGGAGATGAATTAAGGTTTCAAGGATAGGTAAGAAATAATCTGAATCAATGATTGAATCAGATGAATTTGTTTGAGAAGTGACTGTTTTGGTGATTTTATATGGGAATGTGGTTTCATAAAACATAACATTTCTAGACACTATAATCTGCTTTGTATCTAAACAGTATAGAATAAAGCCTTTGGTGTGTGATGGAAAACCTAAGAACATACATGTGTCTGCTCTTTTATCAAATTTGGTTATGTATGCTGGTATAGTGAAAGCAAAGCAAAGACAACCAAAGATTTTTAAATGCTGTAAAGTTGGAGGTTGTTTGTAGAGTAACTCAAAAGGAGTATGTTTTGATATAATAGGAGAAGGTGTTCTATTTATCAGATAGACAGCATGTGAAATACAATAATTCCAAAAATGTAAAGGCAGATTAGATTGAAACCTGATTGCCCTTGCTACATTGAGGATGTAATTATCCAAAATATTTAAGTATCTAATTGGACCACGTGCCCAGTGTTGAATCGCCGGAGTAGTGATATCGGAAGGATTTCCGAGAAATTAAGATAATAAGTGTTAGTAGGTCGGTTTTGGAAAAGATTATGGCGAAGAATTTAATAATGTATTTCAATTCTAAAATCAGAATTGGAATTATAAGGAAAAAATGTCAAGAAAAACCCAAAATAAAGTATAGGGACCAAAGTGGTAATTTAGCCACTTTGAGACAAATATGGAAATTATCTCGCCAAGGTCCGCGAAATGTATTACAGGATATATGGTAAAAGTTTCGGGTCAATCGAAGACCTTTTAAAATTTGGACGCGGATGCGTTTTGGGCTAAATTGTCACTTTTGAGAAGTTTAAGGGCTAAAGTGTAAATTAGCCAATTAAGTCTTGAGAATAGTAATTAAAAGATTTTGACGGAAAATAATAATATTGAGTTAGTATTATTTATATGAATATAAATAATACGTAAGCAATCAAGTTAAAAGAATAATTTAACCATTTGGTTAAATTAGAAAGTTTAAAAGAGAAATGGTTTAAGTTAAAGAAATGAAGGATCAAAATGGACAATTAGCCAAGATATATATTATAACTTTCCTTAAGAGTAAGGAAAGGAAGTGATGCGCAGAGGATTTAAAAAGGAAACAGAAGCTTTCGACGATCGATTACGATCCGTCGCCGTTTCGCCGTTTCTCGTCCAAATCGCGAGTTCTTTATATCGATTCGTTCAGAATTCGATTCTCTATCATCGCTAAGCTTCATATCGAGGTAAGCCTGACGTTTTTATTATGAGAATTGATAAATAAGGGTTATTTCGTTTTAACGAATTAAACGATTCGTAATCGCGTTTCTATTGGCGTTTTTGATGAAATTTGAAGTGGTTATTAATGGAAATCATGTTAGAATCAACTTTGGACGTTTAAGCACGTCGGAAATGGCCCAGGGAATGAACCCCGGGGCTGCACATTGGCAGCCGTTTGCTGCACGAACGTGCAGTACACGTTCGTGTAGCATACTGCACGAACGTGCAGCACACGTTCGTGTAGCATACTGCACGAACGTGCAGCACACGTTCGTGTAGCATACTGCACGAACGTGGAGCACACGAACGTGCAGCGTACTGCACACGAACGTGCAGTACACTGCTGCACGAACGTGCAGTCCTTCGCCGAGTGAGGAATCCTGATTTGGGCTTTCTGGGCCCTGACGCGACGCAGAAACTCGATTTCAAACAATTTCAAGTCGTGTAATCAATCTTGATTCGATTGAATATCAAAACGTAAACTAGGACGTTTAAAAGAGAAGTGTGATTAAGAGATTATCAAAGTTAAGAATCGTATTTGAAATACGATTATGTTAACCTAAGTTTATAACTTAGGGTTTTGATACTAAGTCAACGTTTATGAATTAAACGTATAGGTAACTCGATTAAGTAACTGACGTACCGACAAGCTATCAAGCCAGTTAGTGGGAGTGGATATGTGATTGGACAACGCATGGAGCTTACGCTTGCGGGATTATAATAGTGCAGTTTTGGATAGCGGTCACTGTGAGTGGCAAATTTACTTTCGTGTATTATATATTCAAGTTATTTTATATAGATATAGATACTGTTTATACGCATCGCATTACCTATAATTGATTGAAAAGTTATATGTTTACTTAATTTCTATATACGAGAACTAGTATGCGATCCGAAGAAACTAGCTACCTATTGGGTGTCAATAGGCTGTGTGATCACCAGTATTGAGTCAGTCAAGTGTGTTTGCATTTGAGAAATGATATGACACAGCTGGGAGCTGATGATGATTATGAAATTTACGACTGGGTATATGATTTGATACGAGTGAGTACTCGGCTACGGTGTAGTCTGGAGTCCCCGTATCTAGTGGCTGGGCCACCAACGAGTTGGACTCGCAATTGATATTTACGATTGGGTTGAATGATATATGATTATTCGAGAGATGTGTCGCATGCTAGGATATTAGTTTCGTACGGATCAAATACCTGTTTATAAGTTTTATATTATTGTTTTCTTAAGATGCGATGTTATATTTTTACATTAATACTGTTGGTAACTTGCAAGCTCACTCAGTATTTTCCAAAATACTGACCCCCTCACAGTGTTTCCTTTCAGGTGACCGTGGTCGGATCAGACAGACCATCTCCTTTGTGTCGGCAACCTTTTGGCTTACACAAAGTGCGAGTTTTTATAGAGCTGCAGTAGTCAGTAGGTGTCAGTATAAGAGTTATGATTTAATTTCAAACGGTATTTGAAAAGTAAACTCTGATATAATTTTATAAATAAGTTGTTTATAAAGGTGACGTTTTATCCGTTTGAATTTTGTACCAATTGCCTTGAGAGGAATTAGTTATGATTATGACTAGAAACAGGGCGGTGCTGGATATGAGATATCGCTCGGTAAGACCCTGGTTTCTAAGAATTGTACTGTGAACATTTTCAGGAAAGGAATGCGATATTTTGATATTTGAATTATATTACTTAAGAAAGATTTCTGAAAACGTATTATATATAATAAGATGTTTTATTCGCGAAAAATTTATAATGGTTTTAGGCTTGCTACGGGTTCCGGAGCTACCACTCCAGTTCCCTAGCGCCGGTCGCGGCTCAATAATTTGGGTCGTGACAGAGGATGTGTTGCTGCTTTCTCTCTACAATACTATTCTGCTCAGGAGTATAGACACAACTTGTCTGATGAATGATACCATGTTCCTTGTAGAAATCTGTACAAGCAAACTCACCTCCATTATCAGATCTCACTATTTTGATCCTTTTAGAAAACTGAGTTTGGACCATGGCAATGAAATTCTGCAGATGAATTCTTGCTTCTGACTTATGTTTCATCAGAAAGACCCAGGAATATCTTGATAAGTCATCATCTAATGTGAGAAAATACTGAAAACCATTAATTGAAGGTTTTGCTACAGGGCCCCAAATGTCAATGTGCAGCAAGTCAAATATTTCTTTAGAAACAGAAGAACTTATTGGAAAGGGCAGTTTTTTCTGCTTTGCCTAATGACATACATCACAGACTTTATTCACTGATGTTTTAATTGTTGAATCAAGTTTCTGTAGAGGTTTTATTATATTGTGTGACAAATGACCAAGTCTATAATGCCAGATATCAACATCTGCATTTTCTTTAGAAACTGAAAAAACTGAATTACAATTTATTTCTGCTAATGACTCCTGCATGAGTTGATATAGACCATCTTTTTTCTTAGCTGATCCAATCCTCCTCTATGTCTCCATATCCTGGATGAAACAGTGATCATGATAAAGTATTAAGCACAAATGTCTGTCATCTGTCAATTTGCTTGTTGAAATCAAATTGAAGTTAAACATTGGGACATATAGAACATTGTGTAATACTAGATCAGAATTGAGTTGTACTGAACCAATGTGAGTTACTGCTATGAGTTGCCCTGTTGGTAGCTTGACATGGACATTTTGAACCCTTTTATAATCCTTAAAGAATTCAATTTCACAGATTATGTGGTCTATAGCTCCAGTGTCTAATATCCAACTTTCTCTATAACCTTTAGATGAGAAATAACAAGCATGAACAATACCTTGCTCTTCTGTCATTGGTTTGAAGGTAGATGAAAGTGAATTTGCATGAGCTGTAATTTGTGTCTCACCAATCCTGTCTGCTTGAATCAAAGACATAATCTTCTGATATTGCTCAGGTGTGCAAGGAAAGATTTTCCCTTCATTTGAATGCTGTTGAGTATGCATATCTTGTCTATTGTTCATGATCTGTGGAGACTGATTGTTCATCATCATCATCTGTTGAGACTGGTCTACTATGTAACCATTCATTTGTTCCTGAGCATTCATGTACTCCTGTTCTTCAAGTTGTACATTATTAACATATCCACTACTCTCTCCCTTGTACCTTGGCTGGAATCCAGGAGGGTATCCATGTTTTTTGTAGCAGTAATCAACTGTGTGATTGGTTTGTCCACAGTATGAACAAAGTTTTTGCTTGGCAAATTAGTTAAGATAACCACCTCTGCCTCAAAACATTCCTCCTCTGAAATTTCTTACACCTCTACCTCTAGCATAACAGATATTTGAATCATATCCTTGTTCATTACTCTCACTAAAACCTTTAGCCATGAAGACACTTGATTCAGAAGGCAACTTATTGCCAGTAGCATTCAATTGTCTTTCAAATTGAATTACCATAGAGAAGGCCTTATTAATTTCTGGAAGCGGTTCCATCATTAATATCTGAGTTTTGATTGTAACAAAATTCTCATTCAATCCTTTCATAAAACGAATCACATGATCATTATCTAAGTTCAGTCTGACTCTTTCTATCAGACCACAAGAACACTTAGGTTCACAAGCACAAACAGGCAAATTCCTCAAGCTTTTCAATTCATCCTAGAGAGTTTTCAAGTGTGTGTAATACTCAGTTACATTCAAGGCATTCTGTCTATATGTGTATATTTCTTCCTGAAGATCACCTATTCTATAGGCATCTCTTTGAGAAAAACGATCTCTCAAGTCAATCCAAACATCTAAAGCACTATCAAGATTTGAAACACTATCAGCTATAGTTTGTGTTACAGATCTATACAACCATGACATAACAAGTGTGTTACATCTTTCCCAAACTTCATAGTTATCATGATCAGGATTAAGTGCAGAAATTGAACCATTAACAAACTTATATTTATTTTTTGAGATCAAAGCCATACGCATTGATCTATACCAAGCATGGTAATTAGTCCCATCAAACAAGTTTGTAAGAAGAGCGAGTGAGGGATTTTCACCTGGATGAACAAAGAATGGAGAGGAGATTGATTCCTCTGATCTAGGCAAATTGTACGCCATTGATAAACCAGAAACAAGAAATAACTGCTATCTTAAACGAAGAAGACGAAGATCAAGAGCAACAAGGCTCTGATACCATAACAAAATTTGAGAGAAAAATAGTTATCTTTATTAATATCAAGAAGTTAATGTTACAAACTATTAATCTCAGCTTGCTGTGATTGCAAAGCTAAGAAGAAAAAAAATAACTGCTTCCTAACAACTTTTTAACAAACTCTAAACACACATTATTGGCCTGATTACAGCTGTCATGCTGTCTGTGAGCTGTCTTGCTGAAGTGGCAACCCTCATGACTTCACTCCTTTTGCTGATGTGGCAATCTGTGTGATTGTTGCTGATGAAGAACACAGTTTTGACAAACTGTGTTATTGTTTAAACGGTTGAGACTATTCTTTGTCCAAACACCCTTATAATAAGATTATCTTAATAAATTATCAAAACAAGCTCAATAAGATGCTTATTTGATCTCAGACTTTGACATGCATTATTTCTGATTTGAAATCCATTTCTTCAATCACCAGAATTAGAACATATTTATCTTAATACGAGTAGCAAGTAGGTTAACCTGTTTTTTATGGGAGCGAACCATCAATATTAAAAGATAATATTTAGCCAACACTACTAGAGTGCCTGTGTTTAGTGACAGAAATTTTCGGCGCTAAACACAAGAAATCTGTCACTAATTTTAATTAACGACGAATTACCGACAGACGAGATCTGTCGGTCACGAAGCGTGGCTAGATATTTAGCGACACTAAAAACGGTATGTCACTATCTTTACCGACGGTAAATTATCAATTCGTCGGCAACCTAACGAATGCTTGCCGACCAAGACACGAAGATATAGCGACGAAAACTTATGTCACTAACTTTAGCGACGAGAGTTTCCGTCGCTAAATTTTGTCGTTATTTCTTTCTTTTAACAACAAAAATTTCGTCGCTAAAGTACAACTTGTCGCTGTTTAATCGGACTTCAACAATGAAATTTTCGTTGCTAAAATGGACAATTGGGTCGGCAATACAAATGAAGTACCGACATAATTTTCCCGTTTTTTAACGCTTTTACGTTTGTTCCTATTGATTTAAACCTGTTACATACATTGTCATACACACGAAACACATTAAATAGGTAAAAAGAAAATCTATAATATACAATATGTAAAAACGTTTACAAAGTTCGTTTATGTTATAAAAAAAATATAAATGAAAAAGTGTACAAATATTACACATGACACTACAAACGTGTAGTGTCGTCATCATTTGGTGGGGCGTGAGGAAATGTGGGTGAATACCTAGTGGAAATGTAGTCATCAACTTCGCCAGCTTAGAACAGATTCGCTCGTTTAGCCGCTCATCGGCGTTAGCCTCGTGTACCCGCAACCGCTTGTCCACCCGCTCCTAGACGGTACTTCTACAACATGCATGCACTGCTCGACCTGCTCCTTAACCTCTCTTTGTATGCGCTGCTCGATCTCCTCATCAGTGCCAATCTGATGTGACTATATGAAGGGGCGCAATCGGCTGGTCTGGGACGGAGCGATATGATGCGGAAGCAGAACCAATTCCTTAGCTCCGCTGCTTCTTAACCCTTTCGAGAGATAAAAACAGCTCGTTCTTGTCGGCGACCCCTAAAATTGTCAAATACCCTCTCTGGTCTGAGGCTGGGATGCAGCGGCAAGCTCCACTTGGAAACGGTACTTAAAAAAATGAAAAACGTAAATTTTAATATAATATCTACAAAAATTTATAACTACTATTATTTTAACATAAAGTTTAATATAATATCTATAAAAATATATAACTACTATTATTTTAACAAAATTATAATTTAATCTAAATTAAGCTAATTAATAAACTAATTCAATTTTTAAAAATAATCCACTTCATTATTAATATAAATAATTAAATTTCAGTTTATTCATAATTAAATTTAACAAATTTTAGTTTATTAGTAATAGTTATTTATTATTAATTTACTAACCTAAATCTAATTAATAATTAACAACTAAAAATATTAAAATAAAAAAAAATTACGGGAGTAGGACGAACAACAACAGGGAAGCGGAACCAGAAGGATGGCCGGACAACGGAACAGCGGCGGGGAGAGGCTGTTTTGACGGGAAAAAAACCAATAAATCTATTAATATAAATGGATATAAAAAAATCCACAAACCAACTTACATGTTGGACGAACGATTGACGACAAGTGGGTAGCAGCCAGCGGAGAGAGAAGAGTACGCCGGAGAGAGAGGAAAGCTGCGGACTGAAGGGAGGAAAGAGATCGCCAGAGGAGAAGGAACTGCAAATCGTAGGAGGGAAGAGAAATCGCCGGAGGAGAAGAGGAATGAGAGAGAAAGAAAAAAAAACAAAAAAAGAAGGGTTTCTTCGCTAATTTAGGTTAAACTTACCGATAAATTGAGTCTGTCGGCAAGTTTAACTCAAACGTTGCATTTTACTTAAATGCTGGCAAATTAGTGACCAATGGAAAAATCAGTCGTTAAATTGCTAGAACAAAATAACGCACCTTGTTGGTGAACAATTAGCGACAAATTTTACCAATCCGTCGCTAAATTTTGCTGACAGATGTAGTATTTCGTCAGTAAATTTGATTATAATTTGGCGGGGAGAGGTACCGCCAAATTACAGACAAAAAAGTTACGGAATATCCGTCACTAATATGACGGTACATCTCCCCACCAAGAATTTTTCCAAAACTTGAAGACGGATTGATAATTCATTGCCAAGTCTATCGGTAAAAATGAAATTACCGACAGATTTAATTCTGTCGCTAAAATCTATCAGTAATGTCGAAATTTCTAGTAGTGCAACGTGTTAGAACAGTAAGATTGGATTTAATAGTTGGTAATAACTCTACTAACAATTCAATGTAAAAACATATTAATCATTTGATCGACTTTTAATTTTATATTTGTTATAAAAATGTCTATTTTTGTTAAATTATTCATCAAATACACTCCTTTTTCTTTACAATTTTGTATTTAAAAATATGTCTTTGATAGACTATTAGTATATTTTTTTTAAAAATTGACAAATGTCCAAGAAAATATTTTTGTTAATAATAAATAAATTTTTTACCAAAAAACAATTACAAAATTAAAGAAATATATAGAGTGTAACTTCTCTTTAATTTTTACCTGACCATTTTATTTTAATGATTCAACCTCTAAATTAAATATGCTTTCTATTAATTAGATGAGAAACGCTAAAATTTTAATTAAAAAATATATATAATTTTAAATATATCAATTTTTATGGTAAAGTCAATTTTAACCAAATCTTTCAAAATTATCAATAATGACCAATTTTTAATAAATATGTTTCAATTTTAACCATCACTTATTAAACACTAAACATTTTATAATATTTTTCAATTCTAACCAAATCTAATATAGTTTTTGGATAAATACCGATTAAATTTAGGATATAATTGATAACATGGTTATAATTAAAACAAACTGAACAAATTTGGTATTTTTTTTGAAAAAAAATGTGACTGACTAAAATTAAAATATATTTATCAACAATTTTTTTAAAATTGTAATTTTAAAAAGTTTAATTAATTGTAATTTGGGAAGGTTAGATTGACCTCATCCGGGAGAAAATAATTTTTTTATATTAAAGATAGAGTACGACTTTTAAAGGCTCAATTTATTAGTAGTTAATTACGAAAGTATGTATTGAACCCATAATTTTTTTAATGCACATAGAGACATCTTTAACCATCTAGACTAAGTCCCACACTAGCGGGAAAAACAATTAAATCCTCAAAATAATACTCCCTCCGTCCCGTTTAAGAAGTCCCATATTCTATTTTGGGATGTCCCATTTAAAAAGTCCCATTACTATTTTTAGATTATTTTTCTATTGAATACCCCATTTTACCCTTATTTCACTATCATTAATAGGGGCAAAACATGAAAAAATATGAAAAGACAAGAATAATTAATGTTTTCTTAATCTGTGTGTAAAGTCAAATGAGACTTCTAAAGTGGGACGGAGGGAGTAACTAGATTTGTTTCTAAAGCATTGAAAGGTTAAAAAAAAAACCTTTTTAGTAAAGACATAATAAGCATGTGAAGTGCCTTCTAAAATAAGACCAAACAAATTTAGTGGAAAAATTATTTTACAAAGTTAGAATGTTGTGGTCCACTATGGAAACCCATTCCTGTTTATATTAAATTAATTTTATGTAAAAAAATGATTTTACTCAAACATTGTAATTAACTTGTGAATCTAGTGTACGTTATTTTTTTTTTCATACCGATTCCAGCTAATAAAATTACTGTTCTTTTTTTTATAAAAATAGCTTAACTATAATAATTTATTATTGAAATAGAAAAATTAAAATTGGAATTGGAATTATTTTATTAAAATAAAATAAATTAATTAATAATAACCTCTGAAAAATAATATGTCAATGGGATACTATTTCTAGTGCTTTCGAAATACATTTAATTTAATTTGAATATTAGGAGATAGAATAGCTTCATATTACTTTGAGTAAAAAATTTAAAATAAATAAGATATACGTATAGACACCAATTTTCCAGACAGGTAAAAAATGATAAAGGACTAAAGCGTCCAATGATGATTTTCAAAGAAATTTGTTCGGATAACGAAATATCAATTTGCTTGTTGGAATCCAAACATTCAACGTATAACTGCGAACTTGAAGGATTAAGGATTAAAGCGTAATTAGCAACAAATGACCAATAAAAATTCAAAAAAATTGTAGTCTAAATTTAGAAATTGAACTAATTGCAATATCTTATAAGTTTATGGGCCGATTTGCAAGTTTGCTGGACTAAAATTGACCGTATCCAAATCCTTAAGAGTCCCAAGAGACATTTTTAATATTTTGGGGCACCAACACTAATTTTTAGGCATATTTTTCTTAACCATCAAGTCTTCATACGGGATTTGCTCTTTTTAGAGTAGTTTTTCTTAATCCAAATTCTTTAATTACCTATCTTAATAATATTAATTAAAATTAAAAAAGGCCATAATAATAATTTGACAAAAACCTAACCCTAGCTAACCCTAGATCACCCTAACCTTTATAAATAGTATTGTTAGACAGCTGTAATATCCCATAAATTTGACATTGCTAAAGTAGGCACCATGTCTTGTTTTGAACAACCGGAACGACAAGAATATAATAATCGAGATCGACAGATAAAAGATTATCGGTGAGAAATAATATATTATGAAATCGTATTATTTATTTGTCTATAAATAATATGTAAATATCGGAATTTAAGTGATTAAATTGGATAAACAAAAATTAAAAAAATGGAGGATTAAAGTGATAATTAATTAAATTATATATGGATAATAAAAGTAAAAATAAAAATAAAAATAAAAAAGATAAATAAATTAAGAGATAAAAGAACCGCCATGTCTCTCGATTTCATTTATAAATTACCTTTATGTTCAGTATTAGCAACAACTTTACCTTTTTTTATGGGATTATTTTTCAAATACATGTTTTTTGCAAAGTATTTACACTATTTTGGTCCATTTTTTCCTCTTATCCAAGGCTACCTAATAAGCTAACTTATTTACCAAAAATACCCACTATACAAAAAAATCTTATCTCATTTTAGGTTAAACTTTTACATAACCACCTTTTTTTCTCTCTCTTCTTCTCTCTTCTTTTTCATTTGATTTTCAGTTTATCTCCTTCGATTACTTTTCCGCTCGTCTTTTTCGTTCGTCTTTCCGGTCACGCTTCCGTTCGTCTACTTTCGATGGATGTCTCGTCGTTTCCGGTCGTTTTTCCGTTCGTCTTTTCCGTTCGCGCTAGTCCGTTCGTCTTTTCCGTTCGCGCTATGGATTTCTCGACCCGTCTTTAGATTTGTGTAATTTTTTAGATTTTTTGTAATGATTTAAATATTTTGTAAATAAATTATTGTAGATCTGTAATTTTTTGTTTATAAAATTGTTCTATTATTCATATAATTATTTATTTTGTCTTCTTTTATTCATAAATTTGTTTATTGCTACTGATTTTATAAACAAAATATTGATTTATGGTGCATTTGTAATAATTTTATAATATCTTTACGTTTTAGTGTATTTTTGGTGTATTAATAGTGTATTTATATCGTTTTTAGTATATTTATGGTGCATTTACAGTGTTTATAGTGTATTTGCAGTGTTTATGGTGGTGTATTTGTAGTGTTTCATGGTATAAACCACAAAAAACTACAAAATGCCATAAATACACTACTTATACACTACTTATACACCACTTATCCACTATATATACACTAATTTTACACTATATAAACACCATAAAAACACTATATATACACTACTGCGACACTATAAAAAAATAAAATAAAAAATTCCAGAAAAAAATCTATAAAAAATAAAAATTAACACTATATATACACTAATTTTACACTATATAAAAAAATGCCGGTCGGATCGGTCGATCGAACCGAAAAAACCGAAAATCGAAATTAAAAACCAAAAAAGATATTTATGAAATTAAAAAAAAGGTCTTTTTCGTAAATGAAAAAAGTCAGAAAAGAAAATGTAAAGTTGTAAATAAAATGTCAAAACATGTATTTTAGTACCACTTTTTTTATTAATAATAGAGGATTTTTATAGCGAAATTCCTGCTTCTGCTCTTCAAGAATTTTCCTGATCCTAACATTTTTGGCTATGAATTCCTTCACTTGTTTAATTGCCTAACCCCTCCATCATTTACTTAAAAAACGCATGAACAATTTTCTTCTGTTTAGCATTATTTTTCTTCTTAACTTTCAAGCTTTTATGAATCCACATTTTCTATATAGGTTTAGTATCTTTATAGTCCATAGTAATATACTTCATAGTTTTACACTTAAACAAAAAATGTGGCCTTCATTCATAAATGAATTTTTAATCAAATTGTTCCCTTGACTCATCCTCTAATATCATTTCGTGAGAAAAATCTCTAAACCTACCAAGACTCTAGTGCCAAACTAGATAAATCATTAGTACATTGTTCAATATGCATCGATCTACATTGTTAAGGATGATCATCTTAGGATCATTTTTAAATTTTCTGCCATTTCAGACACATATGAGATCCTTGAATCCTGGAATTATTGGCGTTGCGAGAAGCGATGAATTGGGCTACAAGCAATAGATGGACAGACGTTACGTTTGAGGGTGATGCCCTTTAGATATCAAGAACTATAAATGTAGAATTTTGCTCTAACATTTGGTGGAAAGATCTTTGTGACGACATTTGGCATCTTCAACTATCCTTCAACACATCAGAAGTTCATTATATTCCTCGAGCCCTAAACACATATGCGCATAATCGGGCTGAAGATTAGGTTTAACTCTTCTTTAGTGTAAATGTGTTTATATTTGGTCGCTTCTTCTAGACTACTTGTATTATCTTGTTTTTTTTCTTCTATTTACTGATAAAAAAATATACATCAATCTACCATATAAGCTTGTCATTCTATTGCCAGAATTCCCATAAGAGCTTAAGAAACTGGATCAAGATAGAAATCTTTAATAATTTATCAACCTTAAGCTTCCATTCTCCTCTGCTATTCTTTTAGAACCACAAGTCATTTGTCAAAAAAGATGGGAGCATTATATAGAGCCTTCAGTTTTCTCTCTTCATCTTTTAATTGTGATAGAAACATTTTGGATCAACCTAGATATCTTTTTTTATTCCTATATTTCTCTATCTATTCATCACAAACTCCAATAAGAATAAAAAATCCAGGGTTTGTCCTTATAACAAAGCAAATTAGCACAAATTTTCATTTACTTTCTTCCACATTCACCTCTACAGAATGGAACCTAACCGCTCTCATACATTGTTCAAAGCTAGAGGATGATAGTGAAGTCTAGCTTTATTAACCTTAGCTCTATTATAAGCAAATAGAGATCCTCAAATTTTATTCTCATTACCCACCTTAGCAACTCTCTTATACTCAACAATTTCATTTAAAACCTTCTTTGAAAAAACTTTAGACTCAAAAATCTTATCCAGTCTTGTGATAATAAAAACTATTACCCAAGCTCTTTTTACTAATAACCGATTTCATACAATTCATTCCCTTTTTTTCAGAATTATACTCCATTTTATCTTCTTTGATATCTCTCATTCCTAAAATAACTGTGCGCATCATTCAATTTCATCATCAATTCGTGGATATGCTTAGTATCATCTTTTTGGTATGCCTCCTTTTTAAGTACCTCATCAATTATTTGTAGCTTAAGACTACACACTTGTATATTCTTTAGATTTAAGAATTTTTTTATTTTCTCCCCATATTTTGAGAACCGAAATTTGTCAACAAGGACAGTTTAACTTGCACCGAGAAAAACATTCATAAAACTCTTTTTTTTAAATGAGCCAGAATTTATTAGTAAAATAAAAGCAAAAGGTACAAAAAACCCTCGTAGTTTTCACAAAAGTACAGATAAGCCATTTTACTTTTTTGAGTATAATTAAGCCCGTTTTGTTTTTAAATAAAACAAATAACCTCTGTGAGCGGAGCGGGGTTCGGAGGCCGCTCACCCAAGGCTTATTGCTGACTTCTCGATCTGGAAATGGTTTGAAAAATGGAGTTGCCACCTAGTTCAACTAGAAAATGCCTTTTAACCGACTAGATAACCTTACCCGCATCCGGTAAGCTTATCGTGCATCAGACCAAAGACGAGGGTTCGTGGACCTCTCCGAGACTCTTGTGCTTCACTTATATGTTACCGGCTTTATTTACTGGACATATTTGTTTTATATCTCATCTCAACAGTATATGCAGTTCATAGGATATGAAAGCTGTATATAAACATGTATGAAAGCTGTAAACATGTTTGACGCGCATATGACTCGATCTGAACTAGCATTTGAGGCAAGTAGCAGGTACTCCTAACCATACATCTAACCTTAGAGGTTTCTAACAAATAGTATAAGTCTGGCTGGTCTGGATATTTTACATGCATAAAGCCTAAACCGGATGTATAAGTGTGATTGATTGATTTTTTTAGGTGAGTCTTGAAGAGCCTATACAAACGTTACTACTATTTCGTACGAGTCCTACGATGTTTAAGTGATGGGCTGGAATTGTATTAATGAGCCAATTTTAGGTGATTAGTCCTTTAACTGATTATTATTGGATTTTGAATGCTTTTGGAAAGAAATAAACAATGCTGGCATGCTCAGGGGCAGTTTGATATACATACAAGTTTGGGAATACTTTTTAACCTCGTTGACTTTGAGTGAGTAACACTCACGCGGGTTTTGATCATCGGTCTAGTCGGAATTGGCTTTCGATCAGATCACAAGAGTTGTGCGTCTCGCCGAACCGGTTGTAATGGTTTGATCTAGAGTCGATTCTGAGTTCGGGTTAACCCAGAATCGACATTAAAAGTTGTTGGTTTGCTGGGCCTCGGGCTCGTGGGCCCGGTGTAAACACTATGATACATATTTGGACTTCTGAGTCCGTTTTACTTCGGTTCTGGCCCGTTACAATACAAAATATGAAAATACATGAAGTTATCTACGTCTAGTTCAAACTGAGCCTGATTTGGAGTCCTGATGGGTCCGGAAACACGTTTTGAAATTCAGATCGAAGTTTGGAGGATCTGGGAGCGAATCTGGGAGGTTGAAGAGCGAAGAACACGGCGCCAATTTGATCTGGCGGTGCCGACAGTTCATAGTGGCGGCGGCGCCAACCTATTCTGGCGGCGGCGCCGGTTCGTCGGCAGGTTCAGAGCTCGTTTTGTTTGGCTTCGTTCTCACTCGTTTCAACTCCATTTATCATGAAAGTAGTCAAAACCGCATAAAATCAAACAAGGAATCCAAATATGACATTTACAGAGTGTTTAAAGCTCATTTAATCAATAATAGGTTTTAGGCAGCAAGTTCGAAAATTGTTTTTTCATGGCAAACAAGCTCAAAATTACACCTAACATGCATCCTAAGAGCTACAATTAACTGAGTTTCTGGATTAGAACGTATTAAACACATTAAATCAGTCATTAACATGCTTATTCATCGATTTCATGGCAATTTGACAATTAATGTTTAAGCTAAATATTGCAATTTTATGGCTAAAACTAACACATAAGCTAACATACACCCTAAAATATACAATCACAACAAGTATAATATTCATGGCATACAATTTTGACGACAAAATCAAAGGAATAATATTGAGGGTCCTTAGAATTACCGGTCTGAGTCCTTGACTCGTTTACTGGTAAAGTGGATACGGAATCCAGCTTTGAATCCGTGCAGATATTGCGTTTTTGGAGAATTAACACGTACTAGTATTTCAGGACTAGATATTTGCGTGTGTGTGATGTGTAATTTTTGGGTTTCGCTATACTAATGGAAGGGGCCAAATTTTTGCTTCTGATTTCTAAGATTTGTGTGCCACCTTTTTGCCAGACTGGATTAAGACTGTATTTATAAGGGTCTCGTTAGGTATAGGGTTTTCTAGAATCTTTTAAAATATTCTTAAATCTTCTAAGGTGAAAGTGTGTGAAGTGATATGTCATGGAGAATTAGGATTAACCTTAAACTCTATTTAATTAATTAAATTCGTATTATAACTTGTTGGCTAAGTAAATGAGTGATAAAAGTATGTTTTAGTGCCCGAAAGTGTTAAAAAAGATTCCTTAGGCCCTATAGGTTTGGTTATGGTCAATTTCAGTCCGTAAAACTTGCAAATTGACCCATAAACTTTCAAGACATTGCAATTAGTCCAATTTCTTGACTTTGATTACGATCTATTTGGATTTTTATAGGCTATTTATGCCTCATTGCGTTTTAATCCTCCAAATTTACAACTGTGCATAGATTACGCCTAATTGCGTTTTAATCCTCCAAATATAGAACTGTGCATAGATTACGCCTGATTGCGTTTTAATCCTCCAAGTATAGAACTGTGCATAGATTACGCCTCCTTAGATTCCAGCAAGCAAATTGAAAGCTTGTCACCCGGACAGATTTCTCTGAAAATTATCATGGAACGCTTCAGTTTCTTAGTCCGAAAATAGGTGTCTACAACCTCTTTTGTCCAACACCATTAGAAACACTCGTTAATGGCTGACATGTATCTCATAATCATATAGGAGAAAAAAAATTCAATTTTTTTAATAATTAAAATATTTACCGAAAATTTGAGAGAGTAAGTGTCCCAAAAGTAAACTAAAAGGATTTATTTGTTCGATTTTAAAATAATAAGAATTTAATTGCTCAATTTTAAAAATACAAGGGTTTAATTGTGCCCAAAAAATAAAAAATTGATATGTATTTTTGAGAAAAGGTCGAAGATTTTTTTGTACCTTCTGCCTAAAATTTACAAAAAATATTAAATTAATTTAATTGTTCTAATAAAATAAATTAATGGCTATATTAAATAATAATATAATAAAAATATATTTATTTTTAAAATTTATAATTTTTTAGCTGTGTGATAAAGAGAAAGTAGATAAGTCTATTGAGATGTAAGAAGTATTTTAATATAGCAGTCTAAATCAAAACTAAAACTAAAATATTATTTATTTTATTAAGATTTTTCTGTATATTTATTAAACTAAAGATAAAATATTATTTATTTATTAAGATTGCTCTGTATATTTATTAAAACTAAAATAATTAAATATTAATTTATTGAGATTTTGCTGTATTTTTACCAAAGTTCATTTTAAAGCAATTAATTTTCCGTATATGTGAATGAGAATTAAAACAAAATTCCATAATTGAAGACCCACACTCTGTCGGTGACACATAATAATATCAAAACCCCTCTCTCTCTTCCCACACTGTCACTAACAACTCCTCCAACTCCACCACCACCACTCCCATTCTTAGCAGATCTCCCCACGCCCACCACCGTCACTTCCCACCGGAATGTCACATTCCGGCCACCAGGTTTCCCCCCCACATTTTCACCTTCTTTACCACTTTACACACTTTTTTCTTTTTCTTTTTGTCTCAAACCCTTTTTTTAATCCGATCTTTCTCTATTCCTTTCATCTGTGAATGCTTTAGAAAAATAATAAAAATTCCTTTTAAGCTTTACTTAAAGTGTTCAATATTTTTTTAAAATCTAAAACTGTTTTTTAATTAGCATGATTTTTGGCTGATTCTCAGGTTTCAGTTATGATTTAAAATATTAATTCCTATGCTTTTAAGTTGTTGAAAATTTTGAGTCTTTGGTCATAATTTAGGTAGAACTTAAGCTATTTATTTCAAACTTTTTTTTTTCATATCCTTATTAGCAATTACTTGAAGTTTTATTTTATAAATTTTCAGTATTAATAATTAAGGCCTTTTAATTAATTGTCACAGATTACCAAGCCAATTTTATCCATTTGTTTTGTCTCATATCAACTCCTTTTACCTCTGAAATTGCTGCTTCTTGATTAGTAAACCATAAACTGAAGTGGGTATGATTTATTTTTGTTTTGTTGTATATTAATTTTAATCTGAATGTGTTTTGAGTATCTTAAGCTTGGGGTTTTGTGTGATCTACACTATAAGCAAGATATGAACTTTCTGTGAAATGCACTCTTGTATATGTCTGAGTTGATAGATTAACATTGAATTATGTGTTTGTGACGGCCAGAGCGGGTGCTAAAATGAATGGGATTCAGGATAAGAAGGCTCAGAGTATAGAGAAACAGTTTCCAGGATGCTTGGGTCGAATGGTTAACCTTTTCGATTTGACCAGTGGCGTAAACGGAAACCGGCTGCTCACAGATAAACCACATCGTGATGGTAGGCTTTCGTTATGTTCCCATACATTTAGGACTTAAACTAGGTTCTCTAGGGTTTGTTTGACTATTTAAAGCTTCAGATTTGATCAGAAGAAGTGAAGTTGTGATTTCACATTGTTAACTTCTTTAATTTCTTTTTAAGTAGCTCGAGCTAGACCGACATAATTCTTGTGATTTATTTATATATTTGTGTTGGTTTATGATGGTGATTTCCTCCTTGGGGAAGTTCCCAATCTTGTCAAATTAAGTTTTCTGCCCAAGTAGTAACTCTATGAAATGATGAGGTTCTCTTCTTTTTAATTTAGTCATCAATCTAAAATTTCTTTGACATGTAAGTGTTCTTTATCAGTTTCATCACTCTCGAGGAGTCGCTCAGATGTTGCAAGGATGATGAGTTCACCGTTTGGAGATCAGATTGAGGATAAAATGGTAATTTTTCGGAGATAACCTTATTGTCTTTGTTAATTATAGATTAGCAATGATACAAATTTTATGCAAAACTTGCTTGCGTTTTGCAACATTGCATTCTTTTATTCTACAATTTATTTGGTTATGCTGGTTTGCAGATTGTTTCCGAGTTGAAAAGAAGCTCTTCAAATAAGAAATCAAATGGAACACCCATAAAGACACTCATAGCACGAGAAATGTCTAAAGAAGTTGATAGTAGACACAACCCGCCTAATGTGGTTGCCAAGTTGATGGGACTTGATACCCTCCCACATCAGCAGTCCAATTCAGCTGCAGAAAGAAGTCACTCGAGAGGCTATTCAAGACGTTCTCTAAGTCACTCAGGTATACTAGTGGAGTGTTGGGAGCAAGATCATAGCTTGGATGAGAAAATACAGCGTGTAGGTCATCACCATGAAGAGAGTAATGAGTATAGAGATGTATATGAGATATGGCAACAATCCCAAACTACAGACGTGAGAGATAGTTCACTGCATAAGGGAAGGCATCATGAGAACGCAAATGAGAGAAAGATGACTCTCGTTCGCCAAAAGTTCATGGAAGCAAAACGATTGGCTACAGATGAAAAAGGTCGCCAGTCCAAGGAATTTCAAGATGCATTAGAAGTTTTAAGTTCAAATAGAGATATATTCCTCAAATTTCTCCAGGAACCCAATTCCATGTTCTCTCCACATCTGTATGATGTGCAGTCTACTCCATCTCCTGAGACAAAACGCATCACCGTTCTTAGACCTTCGAATGTGATGGATATTGAGAAATTTTCAGGACCAGGGAAAAAAGGTGATAAACAGTTCAAGAGAGCAGCTCCAACTGGCCAAAGCACTGTTCGGGAGAAAAATAATTCTGGATGTTCTCCAATTTATGCGAATCAAAAATTTGAAGAATATCCTGCTCAACCTACTCGAATTGTAGTATTGAAGCCTAGCTCTGGGAAGACGCATGACGTTAAGACTGTAGTTTCACCACCTTTGTCGCCGCCAAGAACATTGCAGGGAGAAGATTTTTACGTACCGGAAGATGATGAGGCACAAGAATCGAGAGAGGTGGCAAAGGGCACCACTCATCCCATGGATGAAACTTCAATGGGTCATCGAAGAGATGAAACTCTCCTTTCTTCTGTTTTTTCCAATGGCTATATTGGTGATGATAGTTCCTTTAACAAATCTGAAAATGAGTACGCAGTGGGAAATCTTAGTGATTCAGAAATCATGTCCCCTACTTCAAGACATTCATGGGAATATCTTAATAGGTTTGGGAGTCCCTATTCTTCTTCTTCCTTTAGCCGTGCATCGTGTTCTCCTGAGTCATCTGTTTGCAGAGAGGCAAAAAAACGACTTTCTGAAAGATGGGCCATGATGGCATCAACTGGGAGTTCTCAGGAGCAAAAAAATGCTCGTAGAAGTTCTAGCACATTGGGTGAGATGCTTGCTCTATCAGATACAAAGAAATTGGCAAAATCTGAAGTAGATGTTACTAACAAGGAGCAAGAATCGAGGGAATCATCTTCTTGCTTATCAAATAATTTAGACAAAGAAGAAGGCGTGTCTAATTCTCCTAAAAGTCTTCTCAGGTCTAGATCTGTTCCTGTATCTGTTACTGTATATGATACCGGGCTCAGCGTTGATGTTTCAAATTCAGAGGTAGGAAAATCAGAAATTTCAAAGGAATTGAGGAAGGCAAAAAGTACAAAATCATCTTTCAAATGGAAAGTTTCTAGTTTATTTTTCTCAAGTAATAAGAGATCAAGTAAAGAAAAAGACTGTGTGTCTCAATCTAATGATGAATCTCAATCTGCAACCCCTGAAACACCAGGGTCACCAATGCCTTCCTCTCCTGGAAAGATTGGTAATGACGCGTCTCAATGTGCTAATAGTAGTGGTCTTGATAATTGTCTGTCCCCTGGTTTACGTGGATCGTCAAGTAAAACTACTTTTCCAGACTTGATTGGCACGGCAAGAAAACAAGGGCTTGTTTTCCAAGAGGTATGTATTGCTTATTCATGTTTTATGTTTAGTTTCGCTTGCATTTGCTGCTATTATTGTTAATTTGTTATTGGGCGACTTGTTGGACTTTCTGTTTGTGTTCAAAATTTTGGATTTCGTCCTCTTCTACATGCCAAGTTCAGAACAATGAAATCGATTGATTGTGGAGAAATATGAATACCTCCTAGTTGCAGTTCTACCTGGAATGAAGGGAACATTGAAATGGGTTTGTCTTGTCGGCGCCAATGGGAAATAGTACAGAAAAATAGCGTCTTTTCTTGAAATGGTGTTTTCCCATGCTCTTTGAAATATTTATAGTGGAAAAATGGAATAGCAATCTGAAATGGGATCGTTGAGACCATCTTCGTATTTAATTATCCATACACGGGCTTCTTCAATGTCCCAAGTTACCAGCTTATAATGACAATGGGAGCATTTTTAGTTTGCTCTGCATTGTTGGCTTCCAAAGTTGAATATCAATATTCACTTCCAATCATTTTAACCGACTATTGAATGTTGAATAACTCCGTAAACTTGATTTTTTGCAGGATGCCCTATCAGTAGCAAAGCCTGGGAATATGGGAGAGAACCAGGATCAACCAAGCCCAGTATCAGTTTTGGAACCCAACTTTGATGAAGATGACAACACAGCTGCAGAATCTTCTGGCAATTTCAGGCTAAATTGCCGTGGTTAGTTAGCTTTTAGAACTATTAAGAAATTTCCGATGCATTTTCTGCATCCTTATTCATCTTAAACTCAAAATTTGCATTTTAATTGGTAATTATTTTTATTCATTTCTAACAGGAGCTGAGGTGCCTCTTAAGTCTAATTTGATCGACAAGTCACCACCGATAGAATCAATAGCTAGAACCTTATCATGGGATGATTCGTATGCAGAGACAGCTACATCATTTTCATTAAGACCCTCTTCCATGTCTATATGTCCCGAGGAAGAAGAACAAGACTGGCCTTTCTTCATCCAGACATTGTTATCCGCAGCTGGCCTCGACGGAAACACACAATTAGATTCATTTTCTTCGAGATGGCACTCGCCGGAAAGCCCAATCGACCCCGCGTTAAGAAACAAATACGCTAACCTAAACGACAAGGAACTCCTGCATGAGGCCAGGCGAAGACAAAGACGATCAAATAGGAAACTCGTATTCGACTGCGTTAATGCAGCACTCGCGGAAATCACCCGTTGCGGGTTCGATAGGAGCGCAATGGTGGTGCCCGGGTTGATACAAGAAGGAACACCATCATCCATGGTAGTGGAGCATGTGTGGGGCCAAATGAAGGAATGGTTTGGAAAGTTGAGTTATGAGGAAAGTGGGGACAGGTCCAGCCTGGTGGTGGAGAGGGTGGTTAGGAAGGAAGTGGTGGGGAAAGGGTGGGTTGAGAATATGAGAATGGAATTAGATAAATTGGGAGTTGAAATAGAAGAAAAATTGCTGGCAGAGCTTGTGGAGGATGCTGTAGTAGATTTGACAAGTTGAGTTTGATTGTTTTTTCTATATTTATTGTAAACTCTTATTTGGTGTATTAATATTAACAATTATGGTAATGGTCCCCTTCCCACCACATTTGTTTAACATTGCTAAAAAGTTATTAAATTATTGTCTATTCATCTACTTGTTCCAGTTTTGTTCTTTGCTCTTTGTTACATGTATATTTGTATACATTGGCTAACCTGTTGTGTTACATTCTTCTATCTTTTGAGTATTTTCTTCTTGTATTTCTCATTTATTTAGTGTTTCTCAAGAAAAAGATGCAAGTATGTTAAAGCAAATTTTGGTCATAACTTGCCTCTCGTTTAGAGGTATGTTAATTTGAATTGAAATCGATTAGTCAAATTGAATCGATAGATTTAGTTCGATTTAAATCAAAATTATAAATTTGTTTTCAGTTTGGTGTGATATTTTGGTATAAAAATATTAAATACAAAAAATCAGCCGAATTTATCGGTTTTTGGTTTGATCTAAAATAATTAATATTCTTATAAAATCAATTGGGTCAGAACTCAGATCAACTTCTTTTTTCTGGTTGTCTACTTTGCGGTTTATATTCGTCCTACCGGTGCAAATTTTAAAAAATAAAAAATTATATTTTTGAATTGAATGCACCCCTTAGCCATGCTTATTTTGAATCAAAACAGTAAAGTATTTTGTTGATATTGTTAATTTTTCAAATCATGTGGATATCATATTATAGTATTTGACAAATTTGGATTCAAGATGATGACATATTAGTATCGACTAATCCGAATTTAAACGGTAAAGAAACACAAGGAGTCCAATCCATTATAAAATGAGCTATATAAATTGCACTCTTTTAAAAAAAAAATGGCTCTGTGAAATGTGATTTTTAAAATAAACCCATGTCACAAAAATTGTACTAATAGATATTGCTTTTTAATTGTCATGTAGCTTTCACATGTTCCTATGAAAATGAAAATACTAGTGTACTAGTGACTTGGTTTTGCAAAATTATTCTCCAATCAATATCATTTAAGATCTTAGTTAAAATCTTGTTCTGGTGAGAATATGGTGACAATATCTCTTTCCAAATCAGTTTCTGTTTGTTTTATCCTTTCAGATGTCTCTCAACTTTATAAATAATTGGGTTTGTTACAGTAACATTACAATAAAATTTTGGCCAAATGACTAAAAAAAGGCCAAACCTTTCATGAAAATTTCACGAAAGTCAAAACCACATGATTTCTTTCAATAATGTCCAACTATATAAATTTGCTCATGTGGCGCCTACATAATACTGATGTGGCATATGCTGTACATTTGCTATATGTGCTTATTTTTTTAATAATTATAATATTTATGCTAATCAAATTATGTATATTTATCAATATATTTATTGTATTTTCTTAATGTTCCAAAAGTGGCAACATCATTTATTATCAGTATTTGACATTGCCTTTTGTATATTTTTTCAGTATTCGGTATTATCTTATATATACTTTATATATGTTTTTATTATACCTTTTACTTTTTTAGTTTCTATTTACAGCGATTTGTATACTTAATGTATATTATCCGTATATTTTATGTATATTTTTAATGTGTAATTTTTTACTACAATTCAATATAGATAGTGCCGAATCCATTTAATGTGATGAATGAGAAGCATACTTCCATATTAAACATAAAAGAGAGGACATGTACATGCAACAGTTCCAAATGTATGAGATACCATGTTGGCATGCAATAACATAAGTGGGAAACACGTACCAATACGTAATAGCTTACTGCTCATAATTCTATAAACAATGCAGTCAATTCTGAAAATCGGGAAAGCAAGCTAAATTAGAAGAGTTTGGTGTTATTTTCTATAAGGTATACACAAAATATTTTTAAATATCTGCATCTATTCTTTTGTGAATTGGTTAATTTTTCTTTTGTTAGGTTTTAAGAGTTTGGTGTGATGTGTTCATATTAATTTATTTTAACATTATTGATGGAATAAGCCCACAAAATACTATCATTGGCACACAACCCACATCGACTAAAGAAAACTAGGAAACCAACGCGTCTATAAATAGATCAACCTCACACCCATACAGGAAGCGGACATTCAGACACCTATTCATATGTATAAGCCAAATGAAATACTATTAAGCATAATTTCATAAACTCTAACATCACCGCATCTAGCATTTGGCGCCGTCTGTGGAAATCTGTTTTCAAAAATAAATTTAGTGAAAGAAGCGGGGAACAATAAGAGCAACACAGATCCACAACACCATTCATAATCAAGCTAAGATGGACAACAAAAACCTACCTACCAAGAGAGGGAGGGCAGAGGAGGAAGAAGGTCAGGAACGAAGCTACAAGCGGAAGAGAACCACCCTACCGGAAGTCAAGTGCCTTACAAGTCTGGCCCTCCGGAAGGCGAACAAGATAGATCGGTCGTGATAACAGTAAGGTCAGAGGGCAAGAGATTTGAAGAGCATCGGTGGACCCTGGAGCGGCTGCCAATATCATTGCTGAGAAGACCTATTGGGCGACAAGAGGGAGTCAAATCCGAATGAAACAAATGTCCGAAGATGTTCGAGCAGCGGGAGGCGGAAGACTCTGAACGGTAGGAGCATCGTATATTCGAGTAAGTCTCGGAAATCCAGAAGGGCGGGAAAGGATGATTACCCCCCTTTCTAAATCATAGACTGAAACCTCCCGTACGACCTCATACTTGGACGACCGTTCCTCTGAGTCGGGAATGGTAATTGACACGAGGAACGAGAGGGTGATGATTCCTACAAAGGAAGGAATGATGGTGATCAAAGGAAATTAAAAAGAAGCAAAATTCAAAACCGCACAACCATGACCGAGCTACTCCACATAGACGAGATACTAGAGTTACCATGTGAGGAATCAACATCCGAACCAGTAGGGGAAACGAAGCATTGGAAAGTCCACACAGGGAAAAGCGTGAAAATAGGTGCCGACATGAAAGAATCAACAAAAACGGAGATCCAAAAAGTTCTCAAAGAATTTGAAGGAACATTCACCACAAATGCCGCAGACATCAAAGGAATAGATCCGGCGGTAGCATGTCACGAGATAAACGTCGACCCAACTGTGAAACCAATCCAACAGAAGAAACGACGATATTCGGAAGAACGATAGAGAATAATAGCAGAAGAGATAGAGAAACTACTCGGAGCAGGATTCATCAGAGAAGTCAAGTATCCAAACTGGTTGAGCAACGTGGTCCTGGTGAAGAAGGCAAACGAAAAAAACCGCATGTGTGTTGACTTCACGAACCTAAACAAAGCATGCCCAAAGGATTGTTTCCCCCTGCCTAACATCGACCAGTTAGTCGACTCCACCGCGGGATACGTGATGTACAACCTAGCAGATATGGCACAAGGATACAACCAAATCTGGATGAAAGAAAAAGATCAAACAAAAACAAGCTTTGTTACGGACGAAGGAACCTATTGCTACACGATGATGCCGTTCGGACTGAAAATGCAGAAGCAATATACCAGCAACTAATGAAGCTTATGTTCAAGGAGAAAATCGGAAAAACAATGGAGGTGTACGTCGACGATGTGATCGTAAAAAGCAAGAATGAAGAAGAGCACCCCAAAGACCTACGCACGATGACTTAGATACTCGACAAGTTAAACATGAAGATGAACCCGGAAAAGTGCACATTCGGAGTAGAAGGAGGAAAGTTCATGGGATACATGGTATCAAAAAGAGGAGTGGAAGCAAACCTAGAGAAAATTAAGGCCATCTTGGAAATGACTTCGCCAAAAAACTAAAGGGAAGTACAGATCCTGAACGGAAGAGTAACGGCCCTGGGACGGTTCATCTCGTCATCAGAGAAAAGATGCCTCCCGTTCTACAACACGCTGAAGACAAAGACATTCAAATGAGGAGAAGAATGCGATCAACCCTTCGACGATCTGAAAAAGTTCCTAACAAAGCCACCGTTGCTGAGTCTGCCCAAAAATGCAGAAACCTTATTCCTTTACATTTCCTTATGCAAAGACGCGACTGCAACAGTCCTGGTAAGAGAAGAGACAGGCCAACAACTACCGGTGGACTACGTAAGCCGAACCTTAAAGGGAGCGGAGCTTAGGTACCCAGAAATTGAAAAGATTGTGCTGGCATTAACAACAACGACAAAGAAATTAAGGATGTACTTCCGAGCATACCCAATAGTCGTGCGAGCTGATCAACCTCTGCGACAGGCACTTAAGAGGCCGAAACTTTCAGGAAGAATGGTCAAGTGGTCAATACAGCTGGGAGAGTACGACATCAGCTACGAACCAAGACAAGCAATGAAAGCCCAAGCACTAGCCGACTTTGTAGCAGAACTGACCGGATGTTCCATGGTGGAGCCAGAAGTCAAAGAACGGTGGGAACTCCACGTCAATGGGGTGAAAAAAAGGAGCAAGAGCGGGAGTCATCCTCAAAGGCCCACATAAGGTGCAGATTGAATACGGAGTCGATCTGAATTTATGGCGACAAACAACGTGGCGGAATATGAGGTATTGTTAGCAGGGCTAGCCTTAGCCATTGAAGTGAGACCGAGAACTTGCAGATTCATTGCGACTCACAGTTAGTGATGGGACAAATTGAGGGAACGTTCGCCACAAAGGAAGAAACCCTGTTAAAGTACAATAACAGAACAAAGGAGCTTCTACAAGAGATTGAAAAGCGAGGAGGACAATGGATGATAAAAAAGAAAGGAATGGAAGAAAACGCAGAAGCAGACGCGATAGCAAAAGCAGCGTCAGAAAAAAATGACAAATTCCAAACAATGGAATTCAAAGAAGAAATAACATCACCAACAATTAACGTGCCAACAAGTTACCCCATACAAGAGATAGACGAATGGATGGAACCTATATGGAAATACCTGAAGAGGGAAAAACTCCTGAAGATCAAAGCGAAGCAGAAAAACTGAGGAGAACCGCCAACCGACACGCGGTCTATCAGGGAACACTATATCGAACCGCCGCAAGTCACCCATGGTGCAAATGCGTATCCCGGAGAGAAGGACAATATGTCCTGAACGAGCTGCATGACAGAACATACAGAGCACACGAAGGGCCAACCGTCATGATGAGAAAGACATCTCTACAAGGATATTGGTGGCCGACATGGAAGAAGACGCCAAAGAACTAGTGAAAAGATGTGACAAATGCCAAAGCACGGGGACAGATCGCACATCCCGGCTCAAGAAACAAAACCGGCGCTCAGCCCCTGGCCATTCGTAAAATGGGAAATAGACATCCTGGGGCCATTCCCAACGACAAAAAACCAGAAGAAGTTCATCTTTGTGGCAATCGACCACTCCACAAAATGGGTTGAAGTAGAAGCAATCTCCACAATAACAGCAGCCAAGATAGAAGAGTTCTTCTAGAGGGAAGTGGTATGCAGGTTCGGGATGCCTAGGACGCTATAAAATGATAATGGAAAGCAATTCAATAGTGCAGCTTTCAAGGGTATCTGTGAAAACCTTGGCATAAGCCTACAGTTCACATCGGTAGCGCACCCCCAGACAAATGGAATGAAGGAGGTTACCAATAGAACAATCTGCAAAGGATTGAAAAAGAGGCTAGATGAAGCAAAAGGTAATTGGGAGGAGGAGCTGAACAGCGTAGTTTTGGCATACAAAACAACCCCAAGAAAGAGAACAGGAGAAACGCCGTTCTGCCTAACATATGGAGTGGAAGCGGTCATCCCAGTGGAAATTAGAATGCCATCAATAAAAACAAAACACTACAATGAAGAGACAAACGAAGAAGAGCTAAGGAGGCCCTGTTAGTGATATGCACTAGGTCAATCATGTTTGACCATGTTTTGACTTTATCATTTTATTATTTATTGATTGGCGGTTTTTATCATTTTATATTAATGATTAAAATACTTGAATGGTTAATTCTTTTTAAGGTCATCAAGTATGTGACTTGATAGTAGAACCCTTAGGTTTAATAAATGAATTATATACCATCTATCCCTAGTCTTAATAGAACATTGAGACTAGTATGATGTTGACTGGTGATTATGTTTTACTAATCATGTATATGAGATATTAAGTCAAATCATAGGTGCTATTTGAGAAATAAGGCACTGGATGACCCACTATGAGAATACTACATAGATCACTGTCATAAGTAATTCTCATTACAGTTCTATTAGTATAATCCTTTGACCTTGAAATCATCATGGATTTCTACATAGCTATTTCATATTTTGATACAGTCTTACATTATCTTTAACAGGATAATGGAATAGATTGTCATTGGATATGAAAGTAACTATGTCAGAAATGTAAGTGACTGAGAAGGAATTTGTCCCTCATGTATTTGAGTAAGATATCTATGGGCCCCTTGAAGAAGATAGACTGAAGAAAATGCATGGCCATGCTAATTGATAAGAAGTTATCATTTTCAGTCTACTTGGAGTCAAGAAACTAATGATTGAATGTTATAATGATGACATAACTATGCCTTATTGTAATACCCCAAAATAATTAATTAGCTAATTGGACCACGTGTCCAGATTTGAGTCGCGGAAGTGGCGATATTGGAATTAAAAGGAAAAATGTCAAGAAAAGTCTAAAATAAAGTACAGGGACCAAAGTGGTAATTTAGCCACTTTGTGACGAAAATAGAAATATTGGATTTTTACGGGAAAGTGTTATTATCGGGTTTTGTATTATTTATAGGATATAAATAATACGTATAAGTCGTAATAAAAGAGTTTAACGATTTAGCTATGGACTAAATCGTACGATTAAAAAGTTTAAAAGATAAATGATAAGAAACAAAAAGAACAAGGACCAAAGTGAACCTTTAGCCATTCAATATAAGAGGAAACCATTTGAATGAAGGAAGGTATCAGAGGGTGAGCGTCCAGAAGCTTCATTTTCCGTCGATCAACTTCGTTTCTTTACGGTTTCTCCGTTCGACGTCCGATTCAAGCGATTCAAGCGGCAATCTCTTCAGAATCTTGTCCTCTACGGATATTAAGCTTCGTTTCAAGGTAAAGTTCTTGAAATTTGGTGCTAAATTCGAAATAATGGGCTGTTTTGGGTTAGGATTGAGTTTAGGTTGTAATTTGATGATTCTGAGTTTATTATAGCGTTTTTGAAGAAACCGTGATATGGGTATTGAGTGCGGGTGGATGAAGCATGTCGGAATGGAGGAAAAACCACGGAAAACGCATTTTCCGGGGCTGTGCACGTGGTACACGACCGTGTACCACGGGTGCACGAACGTGTACTGATGTACACGAACGTGCACCTAGTGAGGTACACGATCGTGTACTGAAGTACACGAGCGTGTACTTCTCATAGTACACGAACGTGTACAATGAGTACACGAACGTGTACCCCTGAGGTGCACGAACGTGTACTCAGTTGCACGATCGTGCACCCACCAAAACGCACACCCGTGCACCCCAACTCGCCCCCACGCGTATGCAAACTATAATTGGCCTAAGTGTTTGACGTTTAGAGTATTTGTACGTGAAAAGACGGGTTTCAGACTTGAGAATCATTAATCCGAGATTAGCTCGACGTTTTAGATAAATAATAATAATGGAAAACGTCAAGGACGTTAAGCGATTCTCAATTATGAGAAATTGTATTCGCTAAGTCGTTTATACGACTAGAGATATTAAATACGTAAATAAGTGTAAAACAAAACTAAATCCTAAAACCTAAAAGTATTATACGTATAAGAATGCGAGAATCACGTCTAACTATTAACGATTTATCAGACGTGCCAGCAAGTAGTGGAGTCAGTAGAGGCGGACTAGCGAGAGCGTACTATCAAATCGATCATATCATTTCTTGGATTGCGGTCACAGTGAGTTGTATTTTACTTTCGTGTATTATCAATCGATACTATTTTGGTATTATTATCTATATGTTGTTGATATGCATCGCACTACATATATTTGAATTATTGATATGTTATATGTTTTGAATAAGCTTTTACGTACAAGGACCTAGTATACGATCCAACGAAACTAGCTACCTATTGGGTGTCAATAGGCTGTGTGATCACCAGTAATGTGTCAGTCTAGCGTGTCTGACTATGAGGTACGATCTGATATGCATGGATGATATGATTATGGAAGTTAAAATATGAATTTGATACGAGAGTGAACTCGGTTAAAATAACCTGAGCCCCACGAGAGTGAACTCGGTTAGAGTAACCTGAGCCCCGTATCTAGTGCCACTTTGGGATTAAGAGATATGTTCTGACTGACGTGGTTGAACGTGAACGCTCCCGGGTCAGACTATTGGAATCAGTATGATTTGAATAATAGTGAGTTACGTTATGTTTCAGGATTTTAGTTTCGAAAGGATCGAGTACTTGTTCATATGTATTTTTGTATTAATATTGATTTGAAATGCGATGCTATGTTTTTATATTAATACTGTTAGTAAATGTCAACTCACTCAGTATTTCCCCAAATACTGACCCCTCACCTTTGATGTCTTTCAGGTGCTTAGCTTGTGGACTTAGCTAGAGGCCAATTTTGGAGTGCAGAAGTCATCTGTATATGTTAGTTTATGACTTCTGTTAATGCTGCAGTAGTGGTCCTGTGTCAACAGAATAGTAGCCTAGTCAGTAGTTCATTTTGATTGTATATATCAACTGCTGTATTTGTTTATATGCTTCTTGATAGGCTACGTGTTTTGTATATGGTCCACGGCCCCAGATGCCGGTGTGATGTTTTGAGACACTAACTGATGTATATAGTATCGCGAGGCCAGTTCGTACAGGGTACGGTAACCAGAGCCCGCGAGGTTAACGGAACAGTTAGTGTAAATGTTTATATATGTGATATATTTGCTTCTGTTGTGTCACGCTGTTTGTTTATATTATTTGCGAAAAATAAATTGTGATTTTAGGCTTGCTACGGGTTCCGGAGCTACCACTCCCGTTCCCTAGCGCCGGTTGCGGCTCAATATTTTGGGTCGTGACAATGTTGGTATCAGAGCAGTTTGGTCCAGTTACCACTGCAAGTTTGTTTCAATGCTTGTTTGAGAGCAGTTTGGTCCAGTTACCACTGCTAAATTTGTCTGATTGTTTGTTTGACTGGAAATATTTGTCAGTAAGTATACCTAGGAACTACTGCAGCAAGAGTCAGACCGTGGTTGTCTGTAATTGTGTTATGTGTGCATTAGTAGTATGTGGCATTACGCGCGCGAACCAGGACTATTAAGTTAGTAAGTGAATAGTATCTGTTTATACGGACGACGAACACAGCTGAGTAATTATTGTTTATACTAAGAAATAGAAAGTGGTTATGTGGTTGCAAATTATGAATGATTGAGATGGTAAAGTATTTATTACTTGCACTGAGGTTATTAAGTGGATAATTGTTGCGAATTACGTGCGACTGGATTAAATGCTAATTGTTTACAGCATTTATAAGCTGATTTTGGAACTGCGTGTGAAATGGGCTCAGATGGTCGCTTACGTTCGAAATTGTTTCTTTTCAGCATGTCTGGGCAAAACGGAGCTCAGTCGCATGCTGATGAAGAACGGGAGGAAGCGCCTCCTATATTTCAAAACGGGTTTCACAATGAAGTGGGCGAACCATCTGGGGTCCATCAGAATGGATTCCACGCAGAAACTAGAGCGTCGTCAGAGATATATCAAAATGGTTTTATGTCTGTGTCGGAGATAGGTAGTTCTTCCAGAAACAGAGTTAGAGAACATTCGCCGGAGATTGAATACAGCGAAGAAGAGGAAGAGGAACCGGAGGAAGATCCGGAAGAGGATCTTGAAGAAGATCCTGAGGAAGACCCTGAGGAGGATCCTGAGGAGGATCCAGAAGAAGAATTAGAAGAAGAAGCAGAAGAGGAAAATCCTCAAGAAGAAGAGTCTGAAGAAGAAGAAGAATTAGATGAATTAGATGTCGAGGAATACAGAGGTGACTATTTCTGGTCAAGTGTGCGGAGATACCGCAATTTGAGGGAAGATGCGGACATAGCTAACGGTCAGGCGCAGATAGCCCTAAATCAGGTTAGAAGGCAGATGCGTTCTTTTTCTAGAGGGATGTTAACTGTAGGAGCGTATTCTACTGACTTTCTGCGGATGGCAGAGGGAGTTCCTAATCTGAACGAAGACAATAGGACCATTAATCATAGATATGTCAGGGGTTTAGGACCTCAGTTTGATGAGCTGTATGAGCATGTGGACGAACATTTCAGCACGCTTACTACAATGGCCCGTAGGATTGAAACAGAACACGAGTGGTCGGGTGATCCGATACGACCCTATTACTTTAGACGTGAGTACCACCCAGATTACGTCAGTACGTCCTCCAGAACTACAACCAACCCTTATTTTGTGCAGAGAGGTGGACGAAACTCAGGTAGAACAGTTAGGGGCCGACATACTGGTGTAGTTATTAGGGAACCTAACGTTCCGCGTCAGGCACCTCCAGGTATTAGTAATTTATATGCTTTGAGTAATTGTGTTTATGTGTTTGTATTATTGTGTTTTTATATTTGCTGCATTGCACAGTAGAATGTCAGTAATAGGTTTTGCCTTTAGGATAATACCCCGGAAAGCGAGAACCTATAGGAAGCGTTGTAGTTAAACACGCGCCTAATAAGAGAACATATAAACATAACTCACGAAAACAATAATATAATATATACTACACAATACATTTGTAGCGAACGTAATTCCCATATTACGTTTTAGAATTTAAGGAAAGAGATGGATTGTGTACCGGGAGTCGATGTGAAACATCGGTATCTGCGTCTGTATATGACGTAGAATAGAATGTTGCAGAAGTGGATGTGATGATTACAGCAATAGAAAACTTTGAATTTAATTGAGTTATCGGAGATATGGAGAAAGAAGTGATGTGACAGACGAACAGTCTGTAAATGACAGAAAATGACAGCAATACAAAAATTTGACAGCAGTACAAAAATCTGAAATATACTTAATAAGTGTAAAGAAAGCCGTTAATAGTCGCAGAGCGTATAATCTAGAGTAAGACTTACGATTTTATGAAGATTTTGAAAGTTTTTATGATTTTTCAAAGTACAATTGTGCTCAGACATCGCGTGTGACATTGCATAACCACGATAGAAATGCATAAAAGAATGATTTTCAAAATTTTAGATCATGCATCATATCTTTGTAATAGAAAAAGAACTGCGATTTTGAGCAACTCCTTGGTGATGAGAGATGTCATCACTCTGAGCAACAATTGTACTAACGATTTTAAATGATTTATGAAAAGTGGTTTAGAAAGAGCTGCGCAGCCAAAAGAAGTTTTAAAATCGTGTCGTTTAGTAAGTAAACTCGGATGTAAAGCCCTGCGACAAATAATAAAAGATTCTTAACAAATAAGAATAAAAATTGTGAAAGAAACTCCAATAGAAGAACAAAGCCATGCTAATAATTATTGCCATAAGACTAATGAAGCCAAGGAAGAATATGAACAAGGAATTATCGTCGGGAAGCATACGCAGCTGAGTTGCGATACACTGGCAATACTTAAGGGTACGATATTTATCCTTATGATAAATCGAAGGATGAAATGATAGAGAGTTATGTTAGAGGAAAGAAACGTAATAATTACGCAAGGACAAAGAATATAACGATTATTTTTATGGTGAAATAAGTAGCATAGTAAACGAAAAATACAATAGAAAAAGGAAATTAAAAGTATGAAGGGCAAAGGAAATGGTAATACGAATGATGAATATCAAGTGATATTTGAAGGAGATATAATATTATCAATATCAGTGTTTAAGGACACAGAAGTAGAAAGAGAAAAGGGTACGAAATGGTGAAACATACGATTTTGCAAGATGTGAAAGTTTAAGTTAGATAAATCAAGAGAGATGATGATGATATACAAGTGATATTAAGTAAAGTTACTTATATCAGCCTTAAGAATTGTAAGTTACGTTAACAGAAAGGAGAAAGGCACACGTATAGTCATATATTTCAGTAAATGTATGAATGGTGGGTGATGTGAAGACAAGCAGTAATAGAATAGCAGCAATAGAACTGCTATAAACGAAGGAAAGACGTAACGAATATAACAAGTAAAAGACAAGACAAAAGTTGGTACTAATACAAAGAGATCAAGTTATTTGGAGATAATTAGAATCCTGATATAAGTACTACGGAAACATTTCGAGAAGAAGAAGAATGACAGATAAGGAAATGATTAAATTATTAAGGATCTAATGATTCTGTTAATGTTGAAAGTTAAAGGTGAAGTTAGTTAAAGGTTAGAGATAAGAAAGAAGTTAAGCAAAAGCTAATTAACGAGAAAAGTTCTCGAAGTAGCTAAATGTTAAAGAAATATAGGAAATTCTTGTGAAGTTATTATAAATGGGGTTATTATAAATAGGGAATTGTAACATAAAGGAGAGACATTTTTGACTGACAAGTCAATTACTGACTCGAGAAGATTTTTAAGGATTAACTACAGAAAGTTAAGGGAGATAAGAATACGAATAGTATCGGTCAAAGAGAACGGCTGTATAAGTTACACGATTAAAGGTATCGTGAAGTGGAACGTTTAGGGTAACGGAAAAAGGAATGAAAGATCATAGTCAACAAATGACATGAAATTCACGGTAGATCAGAAAAGCAAAGGATGGAGAAATGTAGATAGTAAAGGGTGCAACAGGCTTAGCTATGTGAAAAGACAGTAAATGTGTTAGATATAAAGTAAGATGAAGTCGACAAGTCGTGACTATTCATGTATAAAGGAGACGAGTAGCAACCTTATGGCTACTAAGAATGAAATGATGAAACAAGAAAACATTAGATTATGATTAATGACAACTAAGTGGCAATGATGTAAGGACTATGACATTAAGAGTACATCCAAGGACCATTCTATCTCGGAAAGGATAACAGATGAGACGAAGGTACCAGTAAGAAAATTTTCAACGATGTAACAGCAAGCAACTATTAAGAGTGGAATAGACAATCGATTAGCAACAAGTATGAAGTTATAACTGTGCATGAAAACTAAGAGTTAAGTAAAAAGGAAAAGCTGTGACCAAAACATATTGATAAATAACAAGGAAGGTATAAGAATAATTGTAAGGTCCCAACAAGTTTTATGAAAATTCGAGGACGAATTTTTATAAGGGGGGAAGAATGTAATACCCCAAAATAATTAATTAGCTAATTGGACCACGTGTCCAGATTTGAGTCGCGGAAGTGGCGATATTGGAATTAAAAGGAAAAATGTCAAGAAAAGTCTAAAATAAAGTACAGGGACCAAAGTGGTAATTTAGCCACTTTGTGACGAAAATAGAAATATTGGATTTTTACGGGAAAGTGTTATTATCGGGTTTTGTATTATTTATAGGATATAAATAATACGTATAAGTCGTAATAAAAGAGTTTAACGATTTAGCTATGGACTAAATCGTACGATTAAAAAGTTTAAAAGATAAATGATAAGAAACAAAAAGAACAAGGACCAAAGTGAACCTTTAGCCATTCAATATAAGAGGAAACCATTTGAATGAAGGAAGGTATCAGAGGGTGAGCGTCCAGAAGCTTCATTTTCCGTCGATCAACTTCGTTTCTTTACGGTTTCTCCGTTCGACGTCCGATTCAAGCGATTCAAGCGGCAATCTCTTCAGAATCTTGTCCTCTACGGATATTAAGCTTCGTTTCAAGGTAAAGTTCTTGAAATTTGGTGCTAAATTCGAAATAATGGGCTGTTTTGGGTTAGGATTGAGTTTAGGTTGTAATTTGATGATTCTGAGTTTATTATAGCGTTTTTGAAGAAACCGTGATATGGGTATTGAGTGCGGGTGGATGAAGCATGTCGGAATGGAGGAAAAACCACGGAAAACGCATTTTCCGGGGCTGTGCACGTGGTACACGACCGTGTACCACGGGTGCACGAACGTGTACTGATGTACACGAACGTGCACCTAGTGAGGTACACGATCGTGTACTGAAGTACACGAGCGTGTACTTCTCATAGTACACGAACGTGTACAATGAGTACACGAACGTGTACCCCTGAGGTGCACGAACGTGTACTCAGTTGCACGATCGTGCACCCACCAAAACGCACACCCGTGCACCCCAACTCGCCCCCACGCGTATGCAAACTATAATTGGCCTAAGTGTTTGACGTTTAGAGTATTTGTACGTGAAAAGACGGGTTTCAGACTTGAGAATCATTAATCCGAGATTAGCTCGACGTTTTAGATAAATAATAATAATGGAAAACGTCAAGGACGTTAAGCGATTCTCAATTATGAGAAATTGTATTCGCTAAGTCGTTTATACGACTAGAGATATTAAATACGTAAATAAGTGTAAAACAAAACTAAATCCTAAAACCTAAAAGTATTATACGTATAAGAATGCGAGAATCACGTCTAACTATTAACGATTTATCAGACGTGCCAGCAAGTAGTGGAGTCAGTAGAGGCGGACTAGCGAGAGCGTACTATCAAATCGATCATATCATTTCTTGGATTGCGGTCACAGTGAGTTGTATTTTACTTTCATGTATTATCAATCGATACTATTTTGGTATTATTATCTATATGTTGTTGATATGCATCGCACTACATATATTTGAATTATTGATATGTTATATGTTTTGAATAAGCTTTTACGTACAAGGACCTAGTATACGATCCAACGAAACTAGCTACCTATTGGGTGTCAATAGGCTGTGTGATCACCAGTAATGTGTCAGTCTAGCGTGTCTGACTATGAGGTACGATCTGATATGCATGGATGATATGATTATGGAAGTTAAAATATGAATTTGATACGAGAGTGAACTCGGTTAAAATAACCTGAGCCCCACGAGAGTGAACTCGGTTAGAGTAACCTGAGCCCCGTATCTAGTGCCACTTTGGGATTAAGAGATATGTTCTGACTGACGTGGTTGAACGTGAACGCTCCCGGGTCAGACTATTGGAATCAATATGATTTGAATAATAGTGAGTTACGTTATGTTTCAGGATTTTAGTTTCGAAAGGATCGAGTACTTGTTCATATGTATTTTTGTATTAATATTGATTTGAAATGCGATGCTATGTTTTTATATTAATACTGTTAGTAAATGTCAACTCACTCAGTATTTCCCCAAATACTGACCCCTCACCTTTGATGTCTTTCAGGTGCTTAGCTTGTGGACTTAGCTAGAGGCCAATTTTGGAGTGCAGAAGTCATCTGTATATGTTAGTTTATGACTTCTGTTAATGCTGCAGTAGTGGTCCTGTGTCAACAGAATAGTAGCCTAGTCAGTAGTTCATTTTGATTGTATATATCAACTGCTGTATTTGTTTATATGCTTCTTGATAGGCTACGTGTTTTGTATATGGTCCACGGCCCCAGATGCCGGTGTGATGTTTTGAGACACTAACTGATGTATATAGTATCGCGAGGCCAGTTCGTACAGGGTACGGTAACCAGAGCCCGCGAGGTTAACGGAACAGTTAGTGTAAATGTTTATATATGTGATATATTTGCTTCTGTTGTGTCACGCTGTTTGTTTATATTATTTGCGAAAAATAAATTGTGATTTTAGGCTTGCTACGGGTTCCGGAGCTACCACTCCCGTTCCCTAGCGCCGGTTGCGGCTCAATATTTTGGGTCGTGACACTTATATTCAATCTGGATATCGAGAGACAAAGGGATTAAAATATTATTGTAAATGGTTAAATCGGATTATCGATATTCATATAACTTGGGTAGTCATAATGTCTTGTTAGAGGCCACTTATGACTTGTGGGCTGAAATAGGGATTTCGAGCCTACTGCCAACGTTATATGAACCTACAGGGTCGCACACTAAGAACAGACCCAAAACAGTTATGGGTTGTACAAGCACAATGTGATTAAGTGATAAATTAATTATATATATATATATATATATATATATATATATATATATATATATATATATATATATATATATAATTCGTAATATATATATAATTCGTAATTTAAGGATAAGTGTTTTCCTTAATTTATTATTTTTGAAAGATAATAAATATAGTAATTAATATATATTTATATGGATAATTATCAAAAAGAAGTTTTTGATAAACATAAACTTGTAGAATTGCAATGAGATTGAAATTCGAATTTGTCTCAAACCCTAGTGTTATTTATCACTATAAATACTCATTAAGCAATTGGTTTGAGAATCACGAAATTTATTATTCACTAAATCACTAAAATTCGAAATTTCTTGTGAAGCAATAGTGCTAGCACACAAGCACTAGTTTTGGCTAAGGTCTGTTCGTGTGGATACTCGTAGAGGACGCGTTCTTTTGGAGGCGTTTCTGATCCGAGGCCAGGTATCACCAAAGTGAACCACCTCCTTCCTTCCTACATTGCTGTTGAATTCGACATACAAGTAAGTAATTATTCTGTTAATTCGAATTACATGGATCTTGGTTTGGGTTTTTAGATAAATTTTTGAAATTCCGCTGCGTTATGAACCTATAAAACCCAACAGGCCCATGGACCAGCTAGAAGGAAGGAGACATACGACAAACATCAGAGCAGAAACCAAACAGCTAGATACTACAACAAATAGGTGTAGTCAAGAAGCTTCAAAATGGGAGATCTTGTTCTAAGAGATACGGCGAAAGGAAAAGGCAGCGCTGGAGTAGGAAAGCTGGAAAGCAATTGGAAAGGACCATACCGATTGACCAAGACCACCGGAAGAGGAGCATACCGTTTGGAGACAATGGAAGGACAAGAAGTAATCATATTCTAGAGAACACTTGAAATTGTATCATGAACAGAATGAAAGCAAAATGTTGATTGGAAGCTACGAAAAGTGCAAAAAAAATGCAATAACAACGAAAAAGGAAAACAATTCCCTAAAAGGAAACAGCCACTATATTGAGAAACATTTCTCTGGGAAAATAAAAATAAACAAACGAAAAATAAAACATATGGGAGACATCTCCCACAATAAACTCGAGGAACATTTCTTAGAGGCAAAAAGACAACAACAACAATAAAACAACATGAGAAGCGATAATTGGCGAAGTGAGTTAATTAATATAAATCGCACTGGTAAATAAAACTTAAAATAGATACAAGAAGTAAAATAGCAGTCCAATATTCCCTACAAAAAGAAAACTACAAAGCTATTACAAGAACAATCAACCATTGTTGGGCGTATTAAAAAACCCAAAACCTTCAGACAGGAAAAGCATGCTGGGAAAGCTAAATACCGCGAGGTAAAAGGAGAAGGGAAACCCAAAGACAAAGGAGGAAGGCATGGATGACTGCCAAGAGTGGAAGGAGCGGCAACAGAGGTAGAAATAGGAGCAACGACTTTAGGCACAGGATTATCTCGCTTCAGCAAACGAGCATCAACAGTAATGAAGGAAGTATCGCCACCCGGATGCAAAGTAAGGTATTTATCATGAATAGCCCTCCGATGAAATCTCAGTAATCAAGAGACGAGAAAAACAGAGTCTTCCATACTCTTATCCGCCGCAGCATGATCGGCTTCGAGACGAGCAAGCTCAGCTCGGAGATCAACGTTCTCCCGCCTCAACAAATCTTTGTCAACAGACGCCTCTTTCGCCTGAAGATCAGCAAAGGAGTGATCCGCCTGTTCTGCTGCCAGCTCACACTCCTTAGCAATAAAATGCTGCTGGGAAATACAAACACCGTTAACAGCAGTCAGCAGCGTCTGACACACAGAATCAAAAAGACCTTCATCCTCTAACTGTTGGTAAAAGGACTGAGGCTCCATCATCCCGATGAAATCACAAATCTGGCGAAAGATGCCCAGATCATGACAGTTACAACTAAAGGGAAGAATCAGGTGAGAACCCCTATGAGGAGCAGGGGGGAACAACAACTTCCTCTTTTCCATCTTCATCATCCTCCTGAAAAGACGAAGACGTAGCAGAGGGATCCAAGGTTGATCTGTGAAACTCAGCCAAAACTGGAGGAATGGAGGACGGAAGAGTCGAAACTACACCGAGCCCAAAAAAGAAAGAGGGCAGAACCATTGAGTGATTACTGGAAGGAGGAACCCCCGACGGAGATAAGGGAAGAGACAGAGCGACATACATGGAAGCACATATCTCTGATTTCTTCTTTGGAGGAAGGTCACTCTCACCGCTCTGAAAAAGCTTCCGAGAAACCGTGGCAGGATTGGTAGTAGCAGGCAAACTACCAGCACGCCCTATCAACGCAAAAGTGAAAAAGGACACAAACTAGCACATAGGAAAATAAGGACAAAAAGAAAACAATGGACATACCAACAGCAGGAGAAGCGCCCGACAATGAAGCAACAGCAGCAGATACAATAGGGAGAGGGGGCGCAGTACGACGCCACAAATATTCACTAATAAAATTAGTTAATTTCTAGGAGCCCTCAGTATAGATAGTCCCGAGCCGCCGCATAATAGAATTTTCATCCGCCGGGACCTCATAAGGATCACGTGGCTTAATATGGGAACGCCAAACAATAGGACCCAGAGACACAGTCACATGAGAGATGATGAATAACTAAGTCTTACATTGCCTCTTAATCGATTCTGGAAGATCATCAAACAACTTCAGACCAGAACGAAACTCCAAAGAAATAAAGGGCAAGTGTTTTTTTGGATAGGGAGAGTTTATTCAATAATGCACACGATAAAGAGTCAACCGCTCACCGTTAAGGTTATGAAGCGACTTCAAACAAATAAAGTGGCGGATGGCATTGGGATGCAACTGAGACAACGCGATATTCCAAGACTCTAGGAACTGGAGCAGCAACGGATCCAATAGAAATCGAACACTAGCCAAGAGTTGTTCTTCAAAAATAAAAGAAGAACCAAATGGCAGACGGGAATTGACAAACTATTCATCCACCAGAAGAGCCATAAGATAATCGTCTGGGATACCGTAAGTTTCCCGTAGTGAGACCAAAGATTCTTCAGTTAAAGAACAACGCCATTTCTTCAATGAGGAAACCGCCTTAGAATAACCGTCAGCCATAGTTAAGGAAGAAACAGATCGACAAACGGAGAGTAGAGCAAGAAGATGTAAGAAAAAAGAAAAACAACAGAGAGAATAAAAAGGGAATAACAGGACAAATCCGTCAAATTTTGAAAATAAAAGAAAAACGAAACGACGACAGGACACCAAAAGGTGCAAGACGCATTAAATGACGCATAACAGGCTGTCAGTTAGGCGCAAAAAAAGAGAAGAGGGCCGATCCGGCCCAAGAAAAGCCCGTTTCACATTACAGACATAAATATCTATGCAAAACCGGAATTAGAGGGGGGGGGGATTAATGATGAAATGAGCCTACAAAGCACTAAAATTGGCACAAAACTCACATTGACTAAGAAAAATAAGGGAAACCAGCGCGTCTATAAATAGACCAACCCCACACACATACAGGGGGCGGACATTCAGACACCTATTCATATGTTTAAGCCAAACGAAATACTATTAAGTATAATTCCATAAACTCTAACATCATCACATCTATCAATTATATCAAAAATATTGTTCGTATGTTTCTCAATTTGTTATATGTGCTAGTCATTTTTTAATGATTAAAATAGTTTGGTAATTTCTTTTAAATATTTTATGTATACATGCCACATTCACCACATAACAATTTAAAAACAATAAAAAATACATAAATAAATAAATAAAATAAAATAATAGAAGTATAAAAAATTATATATAAAATTGTTCGCCCGAAAATATTCCCGACTCGAATTTTTGAATTTATAAGTGGGATCGGTTTGAGCCTTAATGCTTTAACAAACTTGCGAAAAGATATTCACAGAGCTTTCTTGGTTAAAAGACTTAACCAAAATATCTAACGGTATTAATCTAGGAGTTAACAAACTCAAGCGAGATTAATGTCAAAACTACTCCTAAGTTAAAACAATCTGGAGATTGCGGGATAAAAAGCATTGAGCTTATTTTTTGATTGATTGATTTGTTGATACAAAATTATGAAAGCTCTAAGCTATTTATAGCTCTACAAAAATCAGGATTCCTAATCTAATTATAACTAATATTTCTAAAGAGAAATATTCCTAATGAGTTACAAACTCTTATTTAAAAATCAAAAAGCTAATCTAAAAGGCTCTGGTTGGGCCTGATTTTCTAAATAAGCCCATGTGATGCTCTGAACCATATTATTTTTGGTCCGGTGTAAACAAAAATATCCAAATAACAGTATTTAAATAGTTTGTTAGAATTTTAAATAAAAAGTATATAAAATATACAAAAAGTAAACGGTACATATAATAAATATACAAAAATATAAAGATAATAATATAAAAACAGCTACAATTAATTTCATATGAGACATCACTAAATACACAATACAACCGGAAAGAATAACATTTCATATCAAAATAAAAAGAAAAACAAACAAATCAAAAATATTACTAGTTTAACTACTTTTCTTTAAGAAAAGACTTATAAAATTTGACATCATCAACAACTAATAAAACAACTAATAGCTGAAACTAAACGCTAAATGCAGCAAGTGATCGGAAGAGGCGGTCAAGAAGCAACAATAAAAAAAGATGACCTAAGTAAGGGTAGATCAGATGACAACATGAGTAAATAGGAGAAAAGCGTTAGCAGTAGGTCGGAGGACAACATTAGTAGAAGATCAGAGGTACGAATCAGGCCACTGCCATTAACGACAATTAACATTACTTAAAAATTACAGTCCACGCAACAAAAAGAACAAATAATTATCGATGATAAAAATAATTGTGGAGTAAAAGTGGAACAGGTGAAAGAGTAGAGATGACAGAAAGAAAGGAATAAGAGAAAGAAAATAAAGGAGAAGGGAAAAAGAAAGAGAAAGAATAGAAAAAAATAATTCACTTGTTAGCTGCAAATGAAAAGAGTGGACCACGTGTTGGTTATAAATAAATAGTTTGACTACAAAGGAAAAGGAGAGCACATATATTGAGATTATTTTCAAAATGTACGTGCTCTCAAATAAATATATTCCAATATATAAATATAAATATATTTTTTTAATTTAACGAGTTCAATTTTTGAATCGTTGGTTTCAGTTTGAAATAGATGATTCATGGTTCAAAATATTTGGAACCGGTTGGAACCAACCTTCATACTGTTTCAGGTCGGTTTTCTTCCATTTTGAGGTTCGACCAGTTTCGGACTAGATTTGACCAGGCTAGTTCCGGGCCGGTTTACGGGCTGACCCCGCTCATGTCCAGTTCTGTGATTACCGATCTTGGGAGTATATATTTAAGCTATATTTTGAGTCTCACTTGAAGAGAATTGGTATTGCCAATCTAATCGATATTATTCTTGCTAACATTCCGTGCTTTAAACTGTTAGAAATAATGAAAGAAATACAAAATAATAGAAAAATGATGAACTTTTATTATTATTAATTGATGACGAAACATGACCTTTTATAAGCAATACATAACGAATAAAATCAAAATAAAATATCTCAATGGATCTTAACTTAGAAATAGTAGGACTAAATCAACTAGGTTTGACTAGTTTTTAATTCAAATAAATAACAACTATTTAATTTTTAATTATTTCAACATAAACACTATTTAATAGAATTATCACTTTTTTGGTCTTTGCAATAAATGGATTTGCATTCTGCTTCAATTTAATGTGCATCACCCCGCTCGACATAGCTTGCATACTTAATGTGTAGGTGTCATGAGATAGCTTACTGTGAACCCAATGGTCAGGCCTTATCATTACTGAGGGACAATATGTGATCATGTGTGAGTCGTGCCTCTTTGCATTGTCCCAAACTCTTTTTTTTTGCAGGAGTCTTTGAGACAAAGTACCATTTTTACAATTCATAGCAATTAGAAAAAAAAATAACATAGTATTAGATGTTGGTTTGAAACTAGAATGTAGTTATTTGAAATTCAGATACACTTGAAGTCGGACCATGACTTAGTCCATGGGCTAATTTAGATTTATTAAAATTACAACAACTGAGGACACAACAATAATTTCTTTCCCTTAGCCTCGCAGTCTTTCAAAGCATTTTATATACTAGTGACTGCTACATCCATTAGTTCTTCCTATAAAATTAAAGAGAACACATCATGATACTCAAATAGCTTAATTACTTGCAATCAAATTAGTTAAGAAATAAAAGGGGTAAAAGGCTTGCCTTCAAAGTAGTTTGACCGGGAGGTGGAAGTGGCTAGTATCATGGAAAATCCCAATGCAACTTTCAGAGTATCGCCTAATTACTTGCAATCAAATTAGTTAAGAAATAAAAGGGGTAAAAGGCTTGCCTTCAAAGTAGGTTGACCGGGAGGTGGAAGTGGCTAGTATCATGGAAAATCCCAATGCAACTTTCAGCGGAAGCACAAAGACCTTGAGAATCTAACAAGTCTATCTTAAAGAGTTTCAGATTCGTTGTAGCGTTTTTCAATTTCTCTGTATGTGTATTTTTGTCACGACCCAAATTATTAAGCCGAGACCGGCGCTAGGGAATGGGAGTGGTAGCTCCGAAACCCGTAGCAAGCCTAAAACCACTATTAATTTTTTTTGCATTTAAAATTATAATATCATATATAAACCTTTTTAGAAAACTCTTTTACATAATATAATTGAAGATATTAAAATATCATATTACAGTTTACATTCAAAACTAACTATTTGAAATCCAAATGTTTATCTAATACTGACATCTACTGACTACTGCAGCTCTAGGAACTCATGCTTGTGCAAGTCCAATGACTTCTGGCACAATGGAGATGGTTTGTCTGATCCGACTCTGCTTACCTGCAAACATCAGAGTGAGGGGTCAGTATTTGGGAAAATACTGAGTGAGTTTGCAAGTTACTTATAGTAGTATCAAAATATAGCGTTATACGCTTAATACATATATAAATTTATGATATAAGCAAACATTATTAATTTTAAAAGTGTGAGTCCAACTCACTAGATACGGGGACTTCCAGACTACACCGTAGCCGAGTGCTCACTCGTATCGAAATCATAAAGTGTGAGTCCAACTCACTGGTGGCCCAGCCACTGGTGGGCCCAGCCCACTAGATACGGGGACTTCCAGACTACACCGTAGCCGAGTTCACTCTCGTATCGAATTCATAACATATTATGCATAAACATATATTAACTCTTAATCATAAAGTCAGGTACTCTAGACTGACTCACCAATGATCATGTAGCCTATTGACACCCAATAGGTAGTTGGTCTCTTCGGACCGCACATAGACACTTATCTCCAAAATAACGAATACAACAACATTCATATAATCAAATCTATCAAACAAAACAGCTTATACGAGCAAATCATATAGACACGAGATATTTAATAACAATACTCATAATATAAGAAAATAACTTTTATACTAATAATACACGAAAGTAAATTTGCCACTCACAGTGACCGCTATCCAAAACTGCATTATTATAATCCCGCAAGCGTAAGCTCCATGCATTGTCCAATCACGTAACCACTCCGGCCCAATGGCTTGGTAGCTCGTCGATACGTCAGTTACTTAGTCGAGTTACCTGTTCGTTTAATCCATAAACGTAGGCTCAATATCAAAACCCTAAGTTATAAACTTAGATTAATATAATCGTAGTTCAAATACGACTTTTAACCTTAATCGTATTCTAATACTTAGTCGAGATACTTGTTATATCTCTTAATCGTATTCCAATACGTATGATACCTTCAAACTTTAGGGTTTAGTTTCATTCCGATGAAGTTTCAAGTAGTTTTCAGGACAATGCGCAGGTGCTGCCTGCGCACTGACACTGTTTAGTAAAACGACGATCTCTCCCAATTGAACCGTTGGATCGAGATAAAATTGGACAGAGGCGTTCCTAAGAGGCAAATCTATAAACTGACCGTAGGGTTTCTGAATCTGGCAACATTTGGGTAGTGTGCGAACGCACACAATGAGTGTGCGAACGCACACCCCAAAATTCAAGGAGTGTGCGATCGCACACTCAATGTGTGCGAACGCACACCCTTGACAGCCCCCGGAAAAGTCATTTTCCGGGCGCTGCGCCGCTTTCCGACACTCCCGACATGCTTACGCTTCATTTTAACACATAATCCAATCTATATCTCACCAAAAACGAGTATAGAAACGCGATTACAATTCGTTTAATTCGTTTAAACGAAATAATCCTAATTTACTAATTCTCACAATAAAAACGTCAAGCTTACCTCGATTTAAAGCTTAACGATGATAGAGAGTCGAATTCTGGACGAATCGATATAAAGAACTCGCGATTTGGACGAGAAACGGCGAAACCGCGACGGATCGAAAGGGATCGTCAAATCCCTCTGTAACCTTCCTTCTCCCTCTTCTGATCCTTTCTTTTCCTTATTCTTAAGGAATGAATATATATATATGATGGTTAATTGTCCCTTTTAATCCCTCATTTATTTAACTTAAACCAATTCTCTTTTAAACTTTCTAATTTAACCAAACGGTTAAATTATTCTTTTAACTCAATTACTTACGTATTATTTATATCCAAATAAATAATACTAATCTATAATTATTATTTCCCGTCAATAATCTTTTAATTACTATTATCGAGATTTATTTGGCTAATTTACATTTTGGCCCTTGAACTTTTCAAAAGTTACAATTTAGCCCAAAACGTATCCGCGTCCAAATTTTAAAAGGTCTCCGATTGACCCGAAACTTTTACCACATATACTATAAAACATTTCGCGGACCTTGGCGAAATAATTTCCATTTTAAGTCATAGTGGCTAAATTACCACTTTAGTCCATGTACCTCATTTCGAGCTTTTCTTGACATTTTTCTTTTCTAATTTCAATTCCAACTTTAGAACTGAAATATAATGTTAAGTCTTTGCTATAATCTCTTTCAAAGCCGATCTACTAAAACTTATTTATCTTATTTTTATCGGAAGACTTTCCGTTATCGTCACTCTGGCGACTCAAAACTGGACACGTGGTCCAATTAAATACTTAAATATTTTGGGGTATTACATTCTTCCCCCCTTATAAAAATTCGTCCTCGAATTTTCTTATTCTTTTCTTACTTTAATCCCATCTACATCTAGAATTCTTATTCATAATAGGAATACCGTGTTCGTCTTACTGACATTTGTCGGTGCATGAAATCATCATTTCAATTTCTGTACTTCTTACACTTTAACGTCAGTTATCACTGACAACCTTATCTTTGATCTTTTCTTCTTTATTCTATAACACAATCCTTGTGTTCGTCCTTTATCTAACATTCATTGCAATAAACTTTTATAATTGTAAATGAACTTTCAGCTTCTTACTGATGTCCAATAATAGTGCGTCTTAATGACGTCTTATTATCAAAGATGATAATCTTTGTCACTAGGCTTTCTCGTTTAGATGATCCGTTAATTTTCTCTATTTGGTCGTTGTCACGACTTGATCTTGTTTTCCGATATCGTCTAATCTTATCATCATTCCTTGTTCAGTGATATGGATACTCAAACAACTCGTGTTTCATTACTTATATAGTCTTTCTTTTCTCCGTCGTTTTCTTGATATTGTTCGTCTTTTGACTTTCAAAGATGCTTTTAGCATCTATTGTCATAAACTAACTCTTTCTTATCTGTATCTTCTTTCAAATTTTCAATCTTAGTTTGGATCTTAACTTCCAAATCCTTTCTCTTTATTATCACATAGCGTTAAGCTTACTCCTCATTACTATCCATGCTCTTTCCACTTCACTTGTTATTCCTACTTTTATTCATATCGTAGATGTACTTCTTGAAAATTTTCCTTTGACTTCTTGTCCTTAGTCAACCAATAGGATTCATAGTCTAAATGCTATGATCCTTTGGTGTTCTTCTTGCGTTCTTTATTTATGCTATTATCGGGTTTCTTCATTATCTTTCCTTGCATTCTATACTTTCCCCTTCAGCGTATCTTGCACCTCATGTACTACTTGCGTTTAATATTCACAACATCAATCATTAATAGAGAGTTGTGCCCTTCTTCATCTGAATTCCTCGATGTAATGCGCTCTCAGTCATATACGTATCGTCTTATCATATTTGTACTGTCATCATGGCCATCTGTAAAGCCGATCCTATGCTGATATCGTCCTTATCATGTCTCGCATATCTAACATTTCTTATTTCAGTACTCTGAACGTCGATCAATATTGTACTATTGTACCTTTATTGACATCTTAACTGTAAGTGGATTCGATCCTATGTCTTTGCCCTCTTTATCTTTCTTTATCTTTATATGTCTGCGACTATATAGAGTTCTATTCCTCTGATCTCCTTGTCAATTCTCCATATGACTTCTCTCTTTTTCTTTTCCTCGATCACTCTTATCGAGTCCCTTGTGTCATACGCAGGTTGTTCGTACTTTCCTTAACTCTAATTACCTTGACTGGTTTCTTCTTATCCATAATCTACTTTTACATCCTTATACTTTATCATACACGTTGCATACCTTTGGCATACTTTACTTTCATCTCCTATATCGATCACATTATACACTTTACTCTTTATTTGATTTAACTTGAAGTTCAAGGTTTAGCATTTCACAAGTATTCATTGCTTTTGTACCTTTCGCAGTCTACTATTTTATTTCGTAATCGATACCTTGAAGTGGAAGTTTCAACTCTTAATCCACTGATTGCAGTTCTTGTTATTTAACTCTTGATCTTTCTTATTATATACTTCACTTATTCATTTTCGTCATATCCTCTGATCTAAGTATCTTGATCTTTCACGATCATCTTAAATCAGAACTAATAGTAAAAAGAATTTTTCAAATCAGGTCACAACTTTGACCTATCACTGCTCTAATTGCTCGTCGCAACTACTCATGGATTGAACCTTTTATCGACATCTTGATTGACAATACTGTTTATCCTTTATCCGTTCGTTGTATACGAGCATCTTACTTTACCTTTCTAGTGGATCTAGCATACCGCTTGATCCATCAAACTCCTTCAGTCTTATATTATGTATACCATTATCAATCTCTATAGGTGTTCCTTCCTTCATGTTGATACTATCTTTATATCCATCGTCTTATCATTGGCACACCATTCCTTATATCAGTTGCTTTTACGGCTAACTGATTTATAATGACGTTGGGTACTGCGGCATTCCCGATGCCTGTACATTCCCACTTTATCGTGTTAGGTTCCCGTTGACCTTCATCACATTTCTGGCCTTTGTAGGCCAATTGGACTAGGTTGCATTCACCTTTGTCACCTCGATCTTCTTCTCGCGTCTCGTATACTTTTTGTGCAACAGCACGTGTTCGCGCAGTTCTTTGTTCATAGTATAGCGATTATATAAAGGAATACCAATAAATTCCTTAAAATATAATCCTTACAAATCATCACATGTAATCGATGTCCACGTACGTTGGACTCTAGGGACGTCTCCTTCCTTTAAGCCTGCTATGATTACGTCTCTTATTGGAAGTCTTCTGAGTGTTCTGACTCATCGTAGACTAGCCAATTGCCAAAACACATACTCGCGTTGTATATGTTAAACGCATATTACTATCGTAGCTATAAGCATCTATGTTGACCGGATTCAAGAAAATCAGTGTCCCCTAGATTTTCTTGATTACGTATCGCATCTTAAGTCTTGCGAGCATTCCACTCACATGGACTTAATCAAACATCAAGAGTATTAAAAACATAGCATACATATCATACATTGTTAATCAGATATGTTTTACTATCCGAACACATATCTATTATCCTAGTCATATACTAGTCTGTCTAATCAAGGCTAAGTTCATTAGCTAGAGGTACAAATCTTATGTTCTCACAACTATACGTATTCACTCGCCTCATAGCCTAGATCACAGCTTGCTCGCGAGCACTCTACTTCCTTTACAGAGTTCTGGTCTAGGTATACTCACATTAAAAACAAAACTCTTTGAAAACTCTTTCAAATAAAACGACTCATTTAAAAATTTCATTTAAATCTTAGCAAAATTGTGCACTAGGGTGATGACGTCTCTCATCCCCAAAGAGTTGCCACATCTCACCTCTTCGTCTGAACATAATGCATATGATGCATGTTCTATTAATGCATGAATTGATGTATGTAGTGATGCATTCCTATCAATGTCGTGGCAATTATCAATGGCTATTACGGGTCTAGGCACAATTATGCTTTTAGAATCGTTAAACAAATAACTTTTAAAAGTTATAAACTTCGAGTTTTGTAAGTTCTCTAGACCTTTAAACTCTGCTTCTGGAAAGTTCCTCAACTTCTTTAACTTTGTAGTCTTTCTTCTCACTCTTTCTAAAATTTCGATCGATCGAATCCAATAACATCTCTTCTGCTATTTGATGCTAAACACCTATATATCTAACATCAAATCACATTCACATCAATCATATTCTATTCATAGGAGGCAATACCTCTCCTAGAAACTTTATTTCAAAAAGCATATTATTCTTAATATCTTTCGTCTGACATCGATAGCGAAGCCAACCGATGTATCCTATATCCCTGACATCGATAGCAAAGCCAACCGATGTATCTTATCTGTCTGACATCGATAGCGAAGCCAACCGATGTATCTCATACGTCTGACATCGATAGCAAAGCCAACCGATGTATCGGATATGTCTGACATCGATAGCAAAGCCAACCGATGTATCCGATTCAATTCATACAAATCAATCTCATATCATGCAAGCACATCTTATTGAAAACAAAATTATACGTATATTTATCTCGTATATACGTGTCACGAAAGTCAACCAAACATTTCACAAGTTAATCTATTATACTTATCACAAAACACTTAACGTAAACAACTGGGATCAGACAAAGCTCAACTCTATAGCTGCAGTAGTTCCTAGATTACTTAACCGACAAACAAATCATAGCAGAGGTAACTGGACCAACTGCTCTGATACCACAATTGTCACGACCCAAATTATTAAGCCGAGACCGGCGCTAGGGAATGGGAGTGGTAGCTCCGAAACCCGTAGCAAGCCTAAAACCACTATTAATTTTTTTTGCATTTAAAATTATAATATCATATATAAACCTTTTTAGAAAACTCTTTTACATAATATAATTGAAGATATTAAAATATCATATTACAGTTTACATTCAAAACTAACTATTTGAAATCCAAATGTTTATCTAATACTGACATCTACTGACTACTGCAGCTCTAGGAACTCATGCTTGTGCAAGTCCAATGACTTCTGGCACAATGGAGATGGTTTGTCTGATCCGACTCTGCTTACCTGCAAACATCAGAGTGAGGGGTCAGTATTTGGGAAAATACTGAGTGAGTTTGCAAGTTACTTATAGTAGTATCAAAATATAGCGTTATACGCTTAATACATATATAAATTTATGATATAAGCAAACATTATTAATTTTAAAAGTGTGAGTCCAACTCACTAGATACGGGGACTTCCAGACTACACCGTAGCCGAGTGCTCACTCGTATCGAAATCATAAAGTGTGAGTCCAACTCACTGGTGGCCCAGCCACTGGTGGGCCCAGCCCACTAGATACGGGGACTTCCAGACTACACCGTAGCCGAGTTCACTCTCGTATCGAATTCATAACATATTATGCATAAACATATATTAACTCTTAATCATAAAGTCAGGTACTCTAGACTGACTCACCAATGATCATGTAGCCTATTGACACCCAATAGGTAGTTGGTCTCTTCGGACCGCACATAGACACTTATCTCCAAAATAACGAATACAACAACATTCATATAATCAAATCTATCAAACAAAACAGCTTATACGAGCAAATCATATAGACACGAGATATTTAATAACAATACTCATAATATAAGAAAATAACTTTTATACTAATAATACACGAAAGTAAATTTGCCACTCACAGTGACCGCTATCCAAAACTGCATTATTATAATCCCGCAAGCGTAAGCTCCATGCATTGTCCAATCACGTAACCACTCCGGCCCAATGGCTTGGTAGCTCGTCGATACGTCAGTTACTTAGTCGAGTTACCTGTTCGTTTAATCCATAAACGTAGGCTCAATATCAAAACCCTAAGTTATAAACTTAGATTAATATAATCGTAGTTCAAATACGACTTTTAACCTTAATCGTATTCTAATACTTAGTCGAGATACTTGTTATATCTCTTAATCGTATTCCAATACGTATGATACCTTCAAACTTTAGGGTTTAGTTTCATTCCGATGAAGTTTCAAGTAGTTTTCAGGACAATGCGCAGGTGCTGCCTGCGCACTGACACTGTTTAGTAAAACGACGATCTCTCCCAATTGAACCGTTGGATCGAGATAAAATTGGACAGAGGCGTTCCTAAGAGGCAAATCTATAAACTGACCGTAGGGTTTCTGAATCTGGCAACATTTGGGTAGTGTGCGAACGCACACAATGAGTGTGCGAACGCACACCCCAAAATTCAAGGAGTGTGCGATCGCACACTCAATGTGTGCGAACGCACACCCTTGACAGCCCCCGGAAAAGTCATTTTCCGGGCGCTGCGCCGCTTTCCGACACTCCCGACATGCTTACGCTTCATTTTAACACATAATCCAATCTATATCTCACCAAAAACGAGTATAGAAACGCGATTACAATTCGTTTAATTCGTTTAAACGAAATAATCCTAATTTACTAATTCTCACAATAAAAACGTCAAGCTTACCTCGATTTAAAGCTTAACGATGATAGAGAGTCGAATTCTGGACGAATCGATATAAAGAACTCGCGATTTGGACGAGAAACGGCGAAACCGCGACGGATCGAAAGGGATCGTCAAATCCCTCTGTAACCTTCCTTCTCCCTCTTCTGATCCTTTCTTTTCCTTATTCTTAAGGAATGAATATATATATATGATGGTTAATTGTCCCTTTTAATCCCTCATTTATTTAACTTAAACCAATTCTCTTTTAAACTTTCTAATTTAACCAAACGGTTAAATTATTCTTTTAACTCAATTACTTACGTATTATTTATATCCAAATAAATAATACTAATCTATAATTATTATTTCCCGTCAATAATCTTTTAATTACTATTATCGAGATTTATTTGGCTAATTTACATTTTGGCCCTTGAACTTTTCAAAAGTTACAATTTAGCCCAAAACGTATCCGCGTCCAAATTTTAAAAGGTCTCCGATTGACCCGAAACTTTTACCACATATACTATAAAACATTTCGCGGACCTTGGCGAAATAATTTCCATTTTAAGTCATAGTGGCTAAATTACCACTTTAGTCCATGTACCTCATTTCGAGCTTTTCTTGACATTTTTCTTTTCTAATTTCAATTCCAACTTTAGAACTGAAATATAATGTTAAGTCTTTGCTATAATCTCTTTCAAAGCCGATCTACTAAAACTTATTTATCTTATTTTTATCGGAAGACTTTCCGTTATCGTCACTCTGGCGACTCAAAACTGGACACGTGGTCCAATTAAATACTTAAATATTTTGGGGTATTACAATTTTTCTTATCCTATGAAATAAGAATCAAATTGGATAACAGTAAGATTATACTGAACAATCAACACGGCAATGGAACTAAAAAAGAGGATGAAAATTTTATAAGAATATTAAAAAAAACGAAAAAGTAGAGAAGATGTCATAAGAATAAGTGGGAAAACATTGACATTATCTCTTATTTTGCAGTTAACGTTACAATTAAAAAAATAGATCAAGCAATGGTCCAAAATAGACCTGTTCATGGGCCGAACTCGGACAGGACCCGCCAGACTTTTTCATTTTTTTATAGAAGTCAAACCCCAGCCCGAGCCCGGCTCGGGATTTGTGTTTCCTACTCAAATCCGGCCTTAAAATCATATATTTGCGAGCTCAGACCGGACTTAGGCGAGCTTACATGCAAAATATATAAAAATAAATGTCCGAATCCGCCCATAAAATAGCAGACTTTTTTCAGACTCGGACTCGTACTGGAATTAGAACAAAAAATAATTATTCAAGCCCGGCCTTAAAAAACTGGGGTTTGGACCGAATTTAGACGGGTCTGTGCGAATACTCAAGCCGATGAACAAGTAGTTTAGAGTGAGGGTGTTGTTATATTCAAATGGTATAATTTTTGCATGTGCAGTTAAGCAGGTAATAAAAAAAATTTATACTAAAATTTATTATATTAAAAAAATATTATGTTAGCTCTTCCTCGATAATTTCTATATCAACCCTCTTCAAACCAGATTCTATACATAAGAGCTTTCCTATTTGTTTTTCATTACTTTTAAAATTTATTTTCTCAAAAATCAGGGTAATTAATTCAGACCATCACTAAACTTTCCAAATTTTTTATTTCAGTTATTAAACTATTTTTTTTATTTTCGATCATTGAATTTTCATTTTTTTATTTTAATATTTCAGTACCAAAAACTTAGTTGGCAGCCGGAAATTGACATGTGGCCACTAAAATTTGCTAGTTTTACTTTGAAAATTTATCACATATACATAATTTCATTTTGAAAATGAGTTTTAGGTCAAATTATGCATAAATGGCAAGTTTTCAGGTAAAAAATAAATACTTCAGGCTGCCATCTAAGTATTTTTGGCCGAAAAATATCAAAGTGAAAAAATTTGAAAGTTCAGTGATTAAAAAAAAATAGTTTAATAACTGAAATGAAAAAAATCGAAAGTTCAATGATCTTCAGAATCAATTACCCAAAAATCATGACATTTATCTTTTTTTTAATAATTGAAAAAAATATTTATTGCTTAATGCTTATAGGATTTGAGTTATTTTTTATAGTTATAATTTATAGCTTGTTTTTGGTTTTTATTGATCGTCACTTGCGCATCGCAATTTTTATATTTAATTTTGACGCTGGGAGTTCGCCCCCGCCCCTTTCAGACCATAATTTGCATGTCTAAAAAGTGTATAGTAGCACTAATTAATCTCCATTAATTTTCTGCTAATAATTACAGTAGACCCTTTAATAGTTAATATGCAATAAATTAATAATTTTAATAATTAATAAAAATTGAAAGAAACAATTTCGTTCCACGTCAATAATTAATAATTCAATTATTTAATAATTAATAAAATTTAAAATAAATTTCATATAAATATTAATTATTAGAGAAATTTTTTAAAGAAATATATATATATATATATATATATATATATATATATATATATATAAATAATAGATTGATTTTATTTATATATGAGACATAAAAATATTGTTCAATACTTAACCTAATTTTTTACTATTAAAATAAAAAGCTTCTCATATGCTTAGTTGGAATCTCATTCTATAAATAAGGAATGTTAATAACTTGGTACAGCTAGACTAATTTTTTTAGAAACAAATTATGTGCAATTTTTTGCATATTCGTCATTTCTATTGTATTTGTCTCTTGCTATTACCACTATATCTTTCATAAGGTGTCATCGTTGATGATCTATTAGTATAATATTATCCTTGATATGTAGGGTGGAAGCTGAAATATTATTGAATTATTATTTTTTTATTTATTTTTATTCATTTGAAAAAATTTTAAGAAAAATTATTAGATGAGCAACTAAAAGTAAGTCAAACATCCCTAATATAAAAAAAATTATAAATTATTTTATTTCATGAATATAACTTCTTGATAATCATTTATTAATTTAATATCAATTTAATATTTTTTTTAAACTGAATAAAAAATTATTTATTTTGAATTGAGTGATTGTAAAATGTATTTAAGTGATTTTTTATAATATAACATTAATATTAGATCTACGAATGCAATGCTTTAAAATATATTTTATATTTTATATAATTTTTTCTGTACAAATTTAATAATTTAATAATTTTAATAATTAATAAATTTTTAATTCACTACGTATATTAATAATTGGAGAGTTAACTTTACTTATAGATTTATCTCAAATAATAGTAATAATTATATTGAAAACTATTTAAAATATAAAAAGAAATTATTATAATATTAATAATATTATTTGTAAAATACAGTTTTTTTTCTAACCACCCAAATTCCTTCTCCTTTTTCTTCTCTTATTTTTTATTTCCGCGTCTGTCTTTTCGTTTTCATCCTCTCTAAAAATGGACACCAGCCGGCGTCCTCCGTCTGAACCATCACGTCCCCCCGTCAACCGCAACGGGCGGATCCACCAACGGAAGCCAGTGGAGGACCGTTCTCCGTCGCCGACTCGAAAAGCATCGGACGCTCTTCCAGTACCGCTGTACCTGACAAATGCAATATTCTTCAGCTTATTCTTCTCCGTCGCCTATTACCTTCTCCACCGGTGGCGCGACAAGATCCGCAATTCCACTCCGCTTCACGTCGTTACGCTCTCCGAAATTATCGCCATTGTCTCTCTCATTGCCTCTTTCATTTACCTGCTCGGTTTTTTCGGAATCGATTTTGTCCAGTCATTCATCGCACGCGCTTCTCCTGACGCGTGGGACCTCGACGATTCCGATCCTAATTACCTCATCAACGAAGATCACCGCCTTCTTACTTGCCCGCCTGCCGCATTGCGCATTCCGGAGCCCGGAATTACGCATGCAGCCGCCTCCGAGGAAGACGAAGAGATTGTGAAGTCCGTAATCGATGGAACCATTCCGTCTTATTCGCTTGAATCGAAGCTGGGCGACTGCAAACGCGCTGCCACAGTGAGGCGGCTGGCCTTGCAGAGGATGATGGGGCGGTCGCTCGAGGGTTTGCCGCTAGAAGGATTCGATTATGAGTCGATTTTAGGGCAATGCTGCGAAATGCCAGTCGGGTACGTGCAGATTCCGGTCGGCATCGCGGGGCCGCTGTTGCTAGACGGGCGGGAGTACTCTGTTCCGATGGCGACTACAGAGGGTTGTTTGGTAGCGAGTACTAACAGAGGGTGTAAAGCGATCTACTTTTCGGGTGGGGCGACCAGCGTGCTGCTCAAGGATGGTATGACCAGAGCGCCTGTCGTTAGATTTGGGTCCGTCACAAGAGCTGCTGATTTGAAGTTTTTCTTGGAGAATCCTGACAATTTTGATACATTATCCGTCGTTTTTAATAGGTTTGTTTCTTTATATAGGAATTATTCAAAATGCTTCAGTTTTAGTAATTCTTTTGTTGATGTTGATGCATATTCGGACATTAAAAAGATGTAGTTTTATTTAAAATATTATTTGCTATTGAAAAGAAAGTCAGCAAACTGAATTAGGAGTTATAAATTATTGATGATTTGCAGGTCAAGCAGATTCGCAAAGCTTCAAGGTATTCGATGCTCTATTGCCGGTAAGAATCTATACATGAGATTCAGATGCGGCACTGGCGATGCTATGGGGATGAATATGGTCTCCAAAGGGGTTCAAAACGTTCTCGACTTTCTTCAAAATGATTTTCCTGATATGGATGTTATTGGCATCTCAGGTAAATTTCCAGTATTTGACTGTTTATTTAGCTTCGGAAGTTGGCCTGTCTTGCAGTTTTGGCCGATAACATAAACAGAAGCTGTCATATTCTTCTGGCCTTAAAATAAAGTTTGTCCAAATCTGAAAATGGAATATTCATCTTTTAATTTCCTTCCCATCGATGGACGGGGGAATTTCGTGAATGACGTTTCATGTTTATATACAGTTTCGACTTTAATGCAGAGCTTCAAAAATTTCCCCTTCTGGCATATTTTGCATTACCATTGTTCTTATCTTGGTTCCATCATATTTTTTTTCTCTTTTCTAGCTTTCTTTCTGTGGAAGTAGTTAGTTTCATTAATTTTTGTGTCACTGACCATGCGGAAAATATAGTTGGATGACTGTTTGAGCTCTCCTTTGTCCGGGATTTTTGCAAGTCTGTAGCTTGCTGACATGATTTCATCTTATTGTTTTCATTTTTTCTTGCTATTAAATATACTTAAGTTATAGATTGCACATGCATCAAGTGGTAGTGAGCCGTATAATTCTAAAGGGTGGAACTTTGTTGGAATTTTGGTAGCTGTATGAGGTGTATTCCATAAGATTTATGGCTTGATTGGTTTCTCAATCTGCTAGGAAACTTTTGTTCGGACAAAAAGCCTGCTGCTGTAAACTGGATTGAAGGACGTGGCAAGTCGGTTGTTTGTGAGGCAATTATCAAGGAAGAGGTAGTGAAGAAGGTGTTGAAAACTAATGTTGCTTCCCTTGTTGAACTCAACATGCTCAAGAATCTTGCTGGTTCTGCTGTTGCCGGTGCTTTGGGTGGATTTAATGCCCATGCAGGCAACATAGTCTCTGCAATCTTTATTGCTACCGGCCAGGATCCAGCACAGAATGTAGAGAGCTCTCACTGCATTACCATGATGGAAGCTGTCAATGATGGACAAGATCTTCACATTTCCGTGACCATGCCATCCATTGAGGTTATTGGCCTTAAGACCTTTTTTTACTGTAACTATGGTTTCTTTTTCCTTTTTATTTTGCCTGATAATATAAGGCTAATGGATTTGTGTCCTTTCAGGTGGGTACAATCGGGGGCGGAACTCAGCTTGCATCTCAGTCTGCTTGCCTTAATTTACTTGGTGTGAAGGGTGCAAATAGAGAGGCGCCAGGATCAAACTCAAGGCTCCTAGCTACCATTATAGCTGGCTCAGTTTTGGCTGGTGAGCTCTCCCTGATGTCCGCCATTGCAGCCGGGCAGCTTGTGAAGAGTCACATGAAGTACAACAGGTCCAGCAAAGATATCACTAAAGCTGCATTGTAAAGTGGGGCTGGCAATGGAAATGAGCTAGAAATAAATATGGAAATGAGTCCGAGGGAGAGAAGATTTGCTAGGAAACAAAAAATCTAGTTTGTTGGGTGGGCATGTGAGGTTGGTTAGCATTTGCAGCTGTAAAGTTTCTATAATATGCAATGTTTATTTAGGAATGAAGCATTGTAATGATGCTCTGTTTCTCCCTCTTCGGCTGCACTTTCATTTTCTACTCTCCCCCACTTGTGAGCAAAATGTAACCCCACCTAAATGTTGGGTGGATGTAAGTCGTGTTCTAGTTGTTAAGGTTCTATTTATATGCTCTGTTCATTGTTGTTTAGTTACCTAATTGTGTTTGTAGTTTGGGGACCAATAACTCTAGTTTTTCTAAATGCTTTGATTTCACTCCTTACTGTCGCATTGTACACCAGAATTATGATACTGAATATTATTATGTATTTGAGTTTGTGTTAACATTTAAATTATTTTCAAGTGCTGTATAAAATGAGTTGCATTTTACAACCTAAGTCCTAGGCATTTACTGCTGTTAAACACTGGAAATTTGAAGTAAATAGAAGCTCTGACATATCTCAAATGGGATCAAGATTTTCACTGAAGAGAAGCAAAGCACGTGAACGGGATCAAGATTTTCAGCGAAGAGAAGCAGATGATGTTTTAGATCTGAATTTGCATGAAAGTACGTGGTGATTTGTGTTCTTTTGTTATTTATAACTGTTTCTATTTTCTCACTTTTCTTTGTGCAGGAAAGAGCAGCAATTGCAGCTGCTTCGGATCCTTATTGATATGTTGTGAAACGAAAACGAATACCTGATCCACAGGTAGACTACTTCAGTTATTGTATCCAACTGATTCTTTTGCATTGTTTGTACACTTGGAAATTGGAACTGAACATTGACTGAATGAATTCATTTGCAGGAAACTGGATTGATATATGGTAACAAGAATAAACCAAGCAAACCTGCGGAATAATATAGCTGACTTCACTTGCTCTTCTTCGTAAGTTAAGTATATTGAATATCTTATCAGTATATATTTATGTTACAATGTAATTGTATCTTTTACAAGTCACAATAAAACATAATTTCTTTTTTTGGTTACTTTCAATGAGCCTATATTACTTCTTGACTACTTATGTTGATACATAGAATAAGGGCTTCTTTACGAGTCGAAGACATTGCGCAGATTGTGGGCTTCGTTTCCATTTCTTTAGAATTAATAATATTTTTGAATTACTCTAATGATGAAAATCAAGCATTGCATTATGAGGAGTTGTACCAAAATTACCAGAAAATGTCAATGCCCTAAATTTGCATTCAAAATTACACCTTATAACAATAAAATGTAGACTAGTCGGAATGTCGATTTCAAATGTTCCAATGACTACACACTTTATAAGTAAGAGATGATAAAAGGAACTCCCTATTCTGTTTATGTTTAATCAGAAAACAGCAAGACAGACGTAGGACGTGGCTAATAAGAAAAGAATGTTGGATATGTTAATATAGATAAACACTTTTCGTTTCATTCAAACTTTTTGAATAAGTGTGTCCTCTATAAGAGTTAAATATGTTTTATGTTAACATTTTAATTCCGCTTACCAAAGTGATATAGTTTGCTACTTAATATTGAGTTGTTCAGCTTCAAAATCTTTTTATGGAAGCGAACCGATGAATTCCCATGGTCTTCCTATGTTGCCACAATTTTATTGATTTTGGATACTGCATATCTGCATCTAGATTTTGTTTTATGAGTTCAGGTTTAATTTGTTTCTCTTTTTTTGTTTTAGCTCTGTATGTTCTGCCTTGGAGACTCTCTGTTACTGATTCAGATGTAAAGCGTTGGTTTCCTGTTCCTATGTTTACAGATTCGGATAGTTATTTTGAAATTTTAAGATTGAAACATCAGATCAGGTTTCTTAATTAGTAATGAAAAATAATAGAGAAATTTTACCCCTTATATCATTGGAATAGTCACCTCCTCTTAGATTATTGGAACAATCGTAATACTGCCAATTTGCTACAATGCTAGAAGATCTGTCATGAAATTGCAACTTGAGAAAATATTTCAGATTTCGGATAGTTCCTGGTGCTGTATTTTTGGGCAGGGGTAATTTAGATCATCAATGTTCATTGATTATGTTCCTACATTTTTTAATAGAAAGGACTATCTAATTGTCTTGTCAAGGAATTCAGTAATCGCTTGTTTTTCCATTTTGTTTTGCTTGAAATTTACACTCTATTAATGATCGTAACAAAGAACGATTTCCGAGTTCCTAGGACATGTATTGAATACTATTATAATGGAGAACTGATGAGTAGATATCATTTGGTTCTCCTATTCCAGTCTATTGTTGTTAGCGTTTGCTTAGAATGGGCGGTGCTGTAATGGCGTCTGCCTAATGAAGCAATTGTTATCGACAGTTCGCTCTGAGTGAGGTTTACCGCTCACTGTTTGAGCATACAATTAAGCTTTAGGCTAGTCATCGGCAACTTTTCAAGAAGGTAGGATCTTAGTGAGGAGAAACATATTCAATTACAGCATGTGAAGGGCATAATCACATGTCTAAGTGATGTTCAATCATGTGAACCATTTGGAAGTGTTCCTCTGATCTCTGTCATTTTTTTATTAACTTTAATTAAAAAGCTTAATTTTAATCAAAAGATTAACTAAATTAATGTAGCATAGTAATTTTATTTTTATATTATCTATGACTTATTTAAATAAAATTATACATCATATAAGTAATTTCTAAGATTTATAATTTTATTTAAATATTTGATAAAATTAAATGATTATCAACTGTCTAATAAAGACATCGAATTAAAGCTTTTTACACTAATAGTGGTTAGAAGTTCAAAAGAAATTCAAAAAACAAACTAAAATCGTTGATCAGGATCTGGCATGGGATCGATGGTGATCCTGATCGAATAGTACCTTTGATAAGTATGATCGAATATTACTCAGGCATCATCGCTTTGAAAGTTATTATCAATTTTCGACGTCTTTTAGCTGGTGGTTTAGGTGATCGTATCATAAAAGTATACATTATAAAAGTATTAACTTATTTAAATAAAATTATATATCATAAAAGTAATTTTGCTGGTGGTTTAGGTGATCGTATCATTTTAGCTGAACAATCTGCAAAACATACTGCATATTACTCGAACATCTTTCTGTCGCTGCTTCAGAATTGACTTAATAGAAATTATATCTATTTCAAAAATAATGTATAGTATTTAGAAGTCAAACCGCTCGTATTGATCCTAATAACAACCAAATTAAACACTTAATATCATAGAAAGGTAAGATTAATTTAGCAGAAAAACAGGTCAGAAACCGAAAAGGATCCAGATCTTGCAGGCGCAAGAGGAAAATAGAAATAAACACACAGATATTACAAGAACTCCTTCTAACCGTTTACACTGCAATCATTTCCATCCAAGTGCCTCAACTGGTAACTACTACTTCATCGGAGAGGTTTTTGCTCGCCGAAAATGAGGAAAGTGATCCTTAAATGCATCAACGTCGATGATATCAACAACACATCTACAGTACCACACTTCTACCTTTAACAGAATGCTCCCAGTTAGCATACATAATTTTAACAAACATGCGAACACCTATATACACCACAATCTCCATGAAAAGAAACATTACGTAAGTCAGGAAAAGAGCTTAAGACTCCTTTTCTCTCATGGGGATATGACTTCTGAAATCTCCATTTCTGGATATCACGCTCTTGACACATTTTGATTCAGTGCATTAGTTTTGTCACCGCTGTTCAGCCCGTACTGCAATGCAAAATGAATGAGCACCATAAGATATACAATTCCCAAACAAAACTTGACACACATAAGCTAATTGAACAGGGATGAGAATGATACTTCATTTCATACAAATGGAATAAATAATAGTCATTGATAAACTAACTTAACAAGAGCGCAAAACCAGGTCGTTGAAACTTTTAGCTAGTATTGATACAAAGACTAGATAACCCCGTACTGATGGCTGTGCAAGCCGCAACTTTCCCCCTAAACTTGTATACAACACAAAATAAGTACTTATGAAAGGCCACACAGCCTAAAATAGTAGGGAAGAGGGTGATGTAGGGAATGGGATTGAGTGGTGGAGAAATTGACCAAAATAAAATTGAACTAAAGTGGAAATTAAGCTGCTGACATTATCTAGCCACTTGATTAGACAGTCAAACAATATCACATCTTTCACATGTTAAATAGTTATAGCGAGATTGAATACAGTGATAAAGTTGTCTCAGTTATGGCCAAACAAATTTTCAAAGAAGCTCATGTCAAAGTCAGTATAACCTCTTTTTTCAGCTAAACCACCAGCAAAAATCAGTCGCCTTCAACATGAGATCCAATCCATGTTGAAATTCATGCTTTATCAGCTTGTATAGCTTATAGGAGGTGGTCACAGAGATGTTTACTTCTAGTATCAGAAACAAGTTCAAGCAAGTAAATAGGAGGAAGAAAATGACAGCGATAGGGAGTGATTAAGAATGAGAAGGCCAAGTGAGATCAAAAATCAAAAGTGAATGATAAAAAAGGCTAAAGTGAGATCCAATGCAACAAATAATATTGTTGCTCAAGACATCCCTGATAAAAGCATGAATTGATGAATTGATGAAGTTATAGAGTTCAAAGGCTCAAATTTAGTGTATTTCCACAATTGAGATGACAATACTTCTTTGATTGCCTTCTTGAAATTCCATCTGATGAGTGCTGAGGCAGAACGAATTGCACAAACATTTCATGAAAACAGCCAAATTGTATTCTATAGGAAAAGGTGTCAGCTGAAACGTGAGGTTGTGCCATTTTCTTTCAACACTCGGGATCTATTATGCCATTGTTTATTCCCAATAATAAGTTTACCAAATAAATCAATTTCAGTAACATAATCAATTTTCAATTAAGATCAACAAAAATCAAAAACAGAATTGTGGGATTTTCATAGTTTTATAATTTAATATTTATATATACGCTCAAATAACGATCATTCAATTTATGAATTATGAGGTAGCAAATAATACCTTCTCTCGCATCCGTGAGCTCCAGATGTCTGAGTGAATCCCTGACCCTGAGGTTTGACCTGATTGATTTAGAAGCGGTTCCCAAGACCTACCTCTAGCACTCTCATAATCATCCTCAAATTCTGAATCTGATCTACGAGTTGAACTCATTGCTCGCAATACTATCGCAAGTAATAGAGATAGTGCCTGAAAGCAGGAAAACGTTGGACAGCAATTAGGTAGTGATGTATCAAAGGTCTTTAGAGAAAAACACATAAAAACATTCATCTAAACTTGAGAAACGACTTGATAATTTTCTTTTACAAGCATTGTAATGAGAATAGATGGAAAATGATTGTGCGTTGAACTCTCCAAAACTGATCAAGGAAAAAATTAAGTCTCCTTAACAGAACAAGGTCTTGTAACGCATGACCAATTATACTAATCTTCAAGTTAATGACATTGCCATTTATGGATTTTTGTCCTCAAAGATAAAGGGAACATACAATTCCACATATCAAAAGCATCAATATCACATCTACTTCAATTGACTTTTAATTATCACTGTCTCAAATCCTAGGGCATTGGAAGCAGTGGTTAATCAAACAGCTTCTCTTAGCAGTCCATCCAACTTAACAGGTACACAAAGTTTTTAGAAAATACAGCACCATATAAAGCCTCAAACCTCTGTCACAGCATCAAAAAAATTTAGGAGCTTATTTTGTGTTATAGAAGTACATAGCAAACAAGAGAAAAAAGGCTATCAAAAAATTTAGGAGCTTATTTTGTGTTATAGAAGTACATAGCAAACAAGAGAAAAAAGGCTATCAAGTCGTTCAAAGCATTTTCAATCCAAGGTAAATTCAGGCATGAATAAGATTGTCCAGTGTGGTAAACAACTTTTTAGGAACACAAATTACCAAATTATTGGTTGAACAAAAGATCAAGTATCATTTGTTAAGTCATATTATCATATACCTGTATTACGATCACTGTAATGCCAACCCATTTACATATATCCACATTTTCTTCAATAAAAGACCGAAGGCTTTCGAGTTCGCCAGTCGGATCAATAGGAAGATCCTGTTAAAGTGAGAATATATAAGTTTACAGATGACACAAATAGTGAATGATTCAAGCTTAAAGAACATCACCTTCTCCCAACGGCGATCAATAGCAATAAAAGCCACCAATGCTGATTCTAGCAGAATGAGCAATATTTTCAGTATAGTGTACTATTATTTACGAGGTTAAGGAAGATGACAAGAAGAGATTAAACCGAAAGCAGACCAAACAAGAGTTAAAATCAAGCAATGCAATTTTTTTATTTCTACTCTTGTCCTCCCAGAGGATAAAAGAAATGACTAAAAAAGAAAAGGAACTAATATATCATCAGTTCAATTGTTGAGAATTCATCATGTTTCATATCCAGGTTAAATTCCAAATACAAGAGATCCTATAATCTGATATAACTGTCTCAATTTGTTCGCTTACTAATAACCAAGGAGAAAATAGAGAAGAAAACAATTCTAAATCTTCTCCAATTTTGCTTACTCCTTCAGCTAATGCAATTATTGTGCTAAGATCCAATTGCATGAACTTTTCCACTAACTAATATAATACTAATATCATAAAATAATTTAAAGAGATGCACTTAATTGAGAATCAAGAATAACTGTAGATTGAGTTACTAGTCAAAACAAACCAAAGACAAATAAATAAAGATAGAAGCTGAAATATGCAGGATACAAAGCACAGGCAACAGCCGTTAATAGCCTCAGCTGCAATGCAACCGATGAGAGTAACACTACACAATATGACGCCCACTCCCATAAACGAATAAATAAACCTGCCATCCAAAGAAAAACAATACATTAACACTTACATAATAAGGGTCCCTCTAGTTCCACATTTTAGCCCTATAAACCCAGAATCATAACAAACCAAACACCCAACAAAAAATTTAAACTCTAATTTCATCAAAGAAAATTGCCAAAACAGTATTGAATTTCAATATGCATAATAACTCATTTGGACCTTTTGCTCTTTATAAATTGAACATCCTTAATTCACTCATGCATAAACAAGTAAAGGCACAATAGACTTAACACATCATTTGAAAATTTTAAAGAACGTACGTACGTAATTTAATTTCATTCTATTAAAACCATTCATTTCTACCAATGGGTTATAGCTCAAATGGTATAAGCGCTAAGAGATTGCTAGGTCGTGAATTCAATTCCTCTCACAGGCGCTCGCTCCCCTCCCCGATGATAAAAGAAACTATTCATTTTTTCTTTCTGAGAATAACTCTCGTCCTGGGTTTGAAAACCATAAGAGGAAATGAAATGAACTGCTACAAATAAAATAATTTTGTTTCCAAACAAGGCCTCACACAAAACAAAATTACCATGTTTAAAGTTTCCTAGTATTAAAAGAAAAAATCCTGAAGCATTGATTAAAACAACCGATTAATTTATTACCAAATTAAGCTAAATAGCCAATTTAACCTTGACTTTAAAACCCTTAAATTACCATGGAGCTGGAAGCTTGGCAGAATATAAATCAAGACCGAGACCATCATCATCGTCACCCAACCGAAAAGCCACGTCAGCAAAGAGATTAAGCGGTCGAAGAGAGTGAGAGTCAAAAGAATAAGGAGACGGAGCTATTGGCGCCGGCGGAGATGGAGGCGGCGGAGCTCGATGGTTCCATTGATTAAGCATCCATGCTGAGTATAATATAATTGAAATTCCTATGAATGCTTGAAGGAAATTGAAGAATTTAAGCAAGAATGCTAATGATATGTGACAGCAATTGCGTTTCATTTTTGCAATTTGATTGAATAAACAAAATTCAAAACCCTAATTCCCCAAATTCAAAAAAGAGGATTTGTCCTTAAGCTAAATGAGAAATAGAGATAACGTTCAAAAAACAGAAGAAATATGGAGATGATGATTGTTGTTTTTCATTTTGGCTTTATTTTTTTATTATTTTTATCTTCTAAGATAATGTTTTCTAAATTATTTTCTGTAATTACTAGTACTATTTGTTTTGCTTTTTTGTTTTTATATATATAATTTTTCTGGTCTAGGTGTAAATAGGGGGTCTAAATGAACCGAGTCAAGCCGAGTTTTGGAATGTTTATGTTAGGCTCGTTTAGTGAACAAGGTGTTAATGTTCGGTTCATGTTCGGTCGAGTTTTAAATGAAATGTTCATATTCGGTTCGTTTAAATTTTATAGTATTCATATTCAGTTCGTGATAAACTCGTGTTCGTTCGTTTAACCGCTAAACGAACAAACTCGCGAACGAGCTCACAAATAAGCTCGTGAACGAGCTCACAAATAAACTCGTGAACGAGCTCGATAAGTAGTAAACATTCTCGTTCGCGAGTTCCTTAGTTTAACAGCTAAACGAACAAACACAAATACGAATTAAATAAATTATAAATAAATAATATTTAAAAATTTAGTATATTTTTATTTATTAATTTAGGATTATTGTTTTACTTTTATATTTTAGTTTATCTTTTTTAATTTTAGGGTTATGAGTTTTCTTATATCAAAACTACGTAGTTTTGATAGAATATATCAAAACCACATAGTTTTATTTACTCTATGTAATTTTTGGATTATATAAAATAATTATATAAATTAATTTAAATATGAATTTTTCGCGAACACATAAACGAGTATCCAAGCGAGTTTGTTCGTGAATTATATACGAGCTTGTTCACATGCTCTTATTCGAGCTTGTTCACGAGTTTACTCACGAACTACTAATTGAGTTGTTCGTGAACGTAAACGAGCCGAACACAACTATATTCATCTTCGACTCGTTTATATTAACGAACATAAAATTAAACTCGAGCTCGGTTCGTCTAGAATACGAATGAGCACAAACCAAGCTCTTATCGAGACGAACACAGCTAGGTTTGTTTACAACTCTAGGCGTAATAGAAAAAACTTCAAATCTTTGCACTAAATTTTTAATTTTTATAATAATTTTAATTTGATAATTTTATTTGAATTTTATCAATTTTTTAACTAATTTAATTTTTTTCAATCTTTTATTTCAGTATAATACCTATCTATTTTATTTTATTTTTCTGATTATTTTTAATTTGAAACTTGTTTTTTTTTTTTGCTTCAACTGTTGAAATTTAGAGGATTTAAAATTAGACTTTAATGTTATTTTTAAATTTTTAGGTTATAATTTAAATTTTGAAAGTATGAAAAAATAAATTTTGGTAAGTTAGTAACAAAATTAAATTGAGTATTAAAATAATTAAATGGAATTACAACATAAAAACAAAAATTAGAAAAGTATTATAAAGATCCAAAAAAAAATCAATTCAAATTGCTAACACGCATAAATATTTGTATATTCTTTACAAATAAGCTTTATTTATTTAGTTTAAAAAAAACTTTATTTATTTATTTTTTGATAATCTCATAAAATGTCCTGATTGAGTTTCAAATATAAAATGACACCTTTAAACCTTCAATATTTAGATTAATCCGCATTCGAGCCGGATAGGTCTCTTGCGGGAGAGAAAGCTCTAGCCTTAAGTTTTAAATGGCTGCATATATAAAAATAGTTCGAACCCGCAACCTCACTTAAGTCAGAAAAATGTTTTATCAATTCATTTACGTCTTGAGATTAGTAAACTTTTTATTTTTGAGTGAAATGTAAGTAGTCTATTTTATTCCTTCGCATTATGTAAAAAAAAACTCGCAATTTATATAAAGAACGCTTAGTATTTTTTTTATCATTAAAGCCCTTAATATTTTTAAAAAGAAAAAAAATGGCAAATATGTTTTTGATATATATAAGAGAAAAATTGAAAACTAGCCAAATTGGCCATAATATTGTAAAAAATACGAATGTTTTTATTTTTTTGGAATCAACAAATTTAAAACTTTCAAAATTATTTTTCTACGTGATTCCTCAAACTTCCAAAATTTGCAAATGCTATTTAAAAATGGGTTAATATCATAAAAATTCAACAACTTTACACATTTTTTCATTTTAATCATGCAGTTTAAATTTTCTCATTTTCGTGCACGAACTACCACTCAAATTCATGCACGATGCTAAGGTGTCACGACTCCATTGGTATAATTCGCTGGGATGGAGGTTATTTTACACCAATGAATAAGTGTCATCTCAGCACCGTGCATGAATTTGAAAAAAAGTGGTAGTTCGTGCATGAAAATGAGAAAATTTAAACTTCGTGATTAAAATGAAAAAACGTGTAAAGTTCGTGATTCTTTTTTTTTTAACATTAACACTTTAAAAAACAGCTAAATAGTCGAATAAACATGAAGAAGTCTAGTTGCAGAAGAAAACTACTCACTCTAATTACCTAATGCTCTATTTCCAATTAATTTCATACAAAATTTGATCATATTAAGTATGTTATTTTTATAAAATAAAAGTCTTAGAGAAGGATCAGCAATATTACTTTTTTTTTTAATAATAAAGTAGTCATTTTATTAAGCCAAACCAGTAGTAAATACAAACGAAAAAAATGCTGAAAAGTTGTAAAACCATTCCCACTGACCTAACATAGAATGGGAGGCTCGCATTAATAAATGCGCATCTCCATCCACAGACCGTCTTATAAAAATAAAACATAGCTATAGAGTTACTCGTTAACAATATTACTTTAATATATTGTACAAATAAAACCTAAATAATTTAATATTGAGGTTGATTTAAGAGAATATATATCTAGAGATGTAGGATTATGATCTAAAATAATGAGCTATCTACAAGATTTGAGAGCTTAAATTTGAGTAAAGAATTTGTCCTGTTTTTGAATTTGTAGTTCGAAGTTAAATAAAATGCTTTCTATTTTTTTTATGTCATTTAAGAATAAAATTATATAATATGAACAAATTCAAAGCCTATAATTTAATTTTGTTGTACATTTACCTAAAAAAAGATATTTTTTTAATTAATTTAAAATAAAAAGAATTGTTCTTAATTGATCTAATAATATAAAATATTGTCCTTAATTGATCAAAATGATTAAAAGTGAATTATGTAACTCTGAGTCAAAAGTTTGGAGACTGAAATTACCATTTATTCGATTAAATTTGTTAATTTTATTTTATTAAAATCTCTATACAACTTCCTTGAAAGATAGATGCAGCTCCAAAATATAAATTTGTTGTTAGTTTGATGAATGCCAGAATTGGTTAGAATATAGATTCCGAAAATTAAAATATTATATTATAATAATGTTAATTTTGTTAATAATTATTAATGAGATATTTTTAATTTATATATTTTTTGTTAGAAGTATTTTATATATTATACATTTTTATATTTTAAATTTGGACCCCTAAAAGAAAAGTCTGTGTCCTTCACTGCATGTATACCATGTATTTCTTATTAGCGTTTCATGTATTTCTAATCTCAAATATAACATTAATATTGTGAAATAGTATCAAAAACACAAAAAATGGACGGCGTTAAACAGACGTGTACATTGTTAAATAAAAATGTTAACGAAAGGGTCATTTTTTTATACACTTTTTAAGATACTATGGTCATTTTTGAGATCTGGAATACATGAGGTGCCAACAAGATACATGGTATATATGAGAGTTATTTTCGTACCTTTTCCCTAAATTAAATAATAAATTAGAATATTAAAAATATAACATTATATTTATAACAAGTACTATATTATATTTACAAAAATTGGAAGACCTTTTGGATGTAAAGTGATTTTGATAGGTGAATATTTATTTTTATATAGGCTTGTACAATACAAAATCATGAAAGTGCATAATTTTTCTAATTAACATCCAGCAGGAACTACTCCAGTAATTACAGGCTTGACATTAGAACATTGAGATTTTGTGGTACCTCCACCAATCAATTTAATATCAATGTTACTGAGCTTCACATTCTCACAAGGAATTCCTTTGCTACAAATTAGTTGAACTGCAATTGGCGTTGTAGAAGTGCCTCTTATATTCTTAAAACTCACATCACTTATCTTAACTTTTGAATGGCCCTGAAAATATAACACAAGAACACAAATCAACACAAATGAAAGCATAATAAATCTGATGTCAATTGAAATCGGCTTCGGCTAGAAATTGAGTTATGTTCGATCCGCATTCATTTAAGGAAAAAGAGTAATTTATCTCTCTAAATTTTGTCTACATGATCAAATGAGCTCCTAACGTCTCAATATGTTTAAATATGCCCATAACGTCTTAAAAAATGAGCAACCATGTCCCGATTTTGACTCATAAATGAGACGTTGGGAACTGGTTGTCAAAATTAGAGTGCCTGGTTGTTCACTTTTAAGACGTTAGGGGCATATTTGAATATTTTCGGACGTTAAAAACTTACTTGACCCTCGAGTCAAATATTAGGGGCATAAATAACCCTTTTTCCCTAATTTAATTAGTAACTTACATTTTTGTTGCACCGGTTCCATGGACAATACATTTGATCAATGAGAATAGGATTTGATACATTCTTCATGATAATGTCTTCAAACCGCAAATTAGAAGCCATGCCATTTTCTAAAGCTGGCCAAGATTTGATCCTGAGACCATTATCAGTATTAAAAATGGTGCTATTTGAAATAATGACGCCCGAAACCGGTCCTTCATTTGGATATTTTCCTAAACTTCCGATACTGATGCCATGTCCAGGTCCACATCTCACTCCTTTCACTGTTATTTGCTGGCTGGCATCGCCGATGGAGATACAGTCGTCACCGGTACTAAATGAACTGTCGAGAATCTTGACTCCGTTACAACGTCCGATATGAATTCCGTCTGTATTAAGACTATGCCCTGGTGCCACTACGTTAAATCGTTGGAAGGTAATGTTTTTGCAACCCATGACGTTGACGTGAAAATTCTTGCTATCGAGTGATGTTACGTCTTCGATTACGGCATTATCGATGAAATTGAACCTCAAACTCTGAAGATGTAAAAAAAATATTTTATTGGGTTAAAAGTTTGAGTAGTACCACGTTTATATTTTAATTTGATATCCAAACTTTTATTTGTATAAAAATAGCACCCAAATTTCAATATTAGTCTAAAATCTTTAAAACTGACCAACACAATGTCATATTTTAATTTATAGATGCTTTAAATGATCGTCAAATCAAATCGAAAAGTGAGATGTCGAATCACCAGCAATAAAATTTAAACTTATGATAACTTTCGTAGGAATTGAAGTTTGAAACCACGTTTTGTTAATATCAACAAACAAACAAACAATTTTAAAGAAAGAATTTGAGTGGAGAATTAAAGACTTACTATGGGAAGGGCCTTGCATCCTTTTTTCTCCATGCAATTATATTTTTTCCATGTCATTTCGCCTTGTCCGTCAAAAGTTCCACCGCCGGTTACTTTAAAATGATCGATGTGACTGAAAGCAATCCAAAAATCGCCTTTGAGCTCGTTAGGATCGACCGGTGCTTCGACTGTTCCTTCGACACGAAGCACCATTGAACCCTTACAAGGACCGGAAATATCCACTTGACGTAACGCGTATTTGCCTTTCGGAATCAAAACTGTGCTTACACCCGCTGAGTCACATGCTGCATCCCATGCATGCACTTAATAAAGCCTTGCTAATATCGGCTTCTCCGTCAGCTTTCGCACCGTATTTCGTAACATCAAACGTACCATTAGCCTGCAATACTTGAAGGGTTGAACTAAATAAAAGCAACATTATTGATAATGTTAAGCCATTGATCCCCATCATCATCTTCCTAATCAAATTTTATAAACTTGTTTCTCTTAATTTTTTTTCCGTTTTGGTTTTGGATACTTAAAATTCTCACTTGTTGATATGCATGAATTACTTTCTTATAATTAAGTTCTTGATTTATAGAGCTTCAATCAATTATTTTAGGTTACTAACTTCGATCATCTTTTTTTACATCCACTGAATTCCATTTTATTTTTCTAAATTTAGAATCTCTATCAATTGATACATATAGTTTAATTTACACTGCATAATATAATTAATTGTCACTCATTTTAGCAAGTAACATATATATATAGCTGCATCTAACAGAAAGTAATGGAACTTGCATCACTCAATTGCTTGTGGTGTGCTTAATTAGGTTTTGTTTTTTAGAAATGCGTTATAAGAAAGTTAAATAGTACTAGTTATTTGCATAATAATCATTTTTTTAATGAATATAATAAATTATTTATTGGAGTACTTTTTTCCCATAAAAAATACAGGAGATTCGATGGTAAAGCTATTGGACAACCTTGATTTATTTGTTATTCACAACTAGAGGAACTTCTTACATTTCTTATTTCATGAGCGTAATTCTCTTCATAGGTTATTATTAGTATTTTTTATAAATAATTATAATAAATGTTATTACAAAATTATTATTGTACCTTATTTATTTAAGCAGTTTTAAAGTTTTTACTAAATTAAATATCAAATCTATATATATAACTGTTAAACTTTATTATTTATTTAGTCGTCTTAAAATTTTAGTGCTTTAGATTAACTATGTTTATATTTCAGTTAAAAGATTAATAATTTTGCATCAATTTTGCAAATTTAAGAGATGATTTGCATTACTAAATTTAGTAAAGATTACAATTAAGTAAGAAAAATTGGCTAAATTGGATGATAGAATAATATGTAATATTTCTGAATCCTGCTAGCTTTGGTATTGAGGAATGGGCTGGAAAAAAACCTGATCTATGTTTTAATTTTGGCTTAATTATTTAAAAAAATCCCACCTTATAACATTTTTTTGTTTATACCCTGACCTAGGAAAAAATTCATTTGTACTCTTTTTTTAATTTTTCGTTTTCAACTCTACCCTTAAGTACTAAATTAAACTTTTCTTATTTAGAAAAAAGATTAAAACAGTCCTTCATTTTTTAACATATATTCTAATTAGACTTTAATATTATTAATAATACAAAAATACTTTCTTTTTTATAAAATTAACTTACAATAATTATTTAATTTAAATTAACTATAAATAATTTTTAAACACAAAACCGTAAAATTATATATTTTTACTATAAAAAAAAAGACGGATTCCCCGTCCGGAGGAGGAGCCATGGAGGAGGAGCACAGATCTGGAGGAGCAGATCTGTGTACTCCTAGGAGGAGCAGATCGCTCCTCCTTCCATGAGAAGGAGGAGCGATCTGCTCCCCCTTCTGTCAAGGAGGAGCAGATCGCTCCTCCTTCACATGGAAGGAGGAGCGATCTGCTCCCCCTTCTGTCAAGGAGGAGCAGATCGCTCCTCCTTCCATGTGAAGGAGGAGCGATCTGCTCCCCCTTCTTTCAAGGAGGAGCGATCTGCTCCTCCTCCACTGTGAAGATATGTGCTCCTCCTCCATGGAGGAGGAGCCCTCCTCCATAGAGGAGGAGCTGCTCCTCCTTTCGAGGGACCCGAAAAAAATAAAAGATAAAATTGTAAAAAAATTCATAGCGGCGTATCAATTGGAAGAGTACGGTGTTTGTCGGAAATATTTTTTAATTTATTTAGTTTTTAAACAAAAAAATGTTATAAGGTGGGGTTTTTTTAAGTAATTAGGCCTTTAATTTTTAGGGGGTAGTTGGTTTAATTTTTCGATAGAGCTTTTAACTTTTTCTTTTCAAAAAGCTCCACTGAAGTATTTGATGAGATTTTTTTAAGTGTTTTTGGAGTTTTTTGAACCTCCAACAGCTGCTGTTGGAAAAGCTCCATTTTGAAGCTTTTTGCTAACAACTGATAGTTGTTTCAATATTTTTAATTATTTAGACAAAATTATCCCTATAAGAATATAACGTTTTTTTTATATGTAAAATTATTTAAATTATTTTTAAATACTCTAATAATTTTTAAATTATATAAAATTATTTTATTTATATAGAACAACTATAAAATTAATATATTTTTAAAAATAAATCATAAATTTATCAGAAAAATATTTAAATAGGTTTAAACTAAATATTGCTTCTTATAAAAAATAATTATTAATATTTTTATTAAATACTATTTTATATAATATACTTATAATTTAATACATAAAAATAAAAATTAGATGCCCTTTAAGGTCATTTTATATATAAACAGCAACAACTAATCAAATCTTATCAAACACGTATAGTCTATCAGCTATCAGCTACCACCCAATAGCAAACAGCTACAAAAAAAAACAGCTGAACCAAACAGGCCTTTAGTTCCACTCCGATGTTGTAATTTGTTTTCAGTTTTATCCTATTTCAGATATTTAATTTTTAATTGCACCCTGAATTTGAAAAACTAAATAATTTTATTATTATAAGGATCAAAATATGTAAAACAACTACATAAGGATTATTTCATATCTTTTTTATTTAGATAAATTTCAACAAGTCCTTAAACTTAAAAAAATTTCAAATAAATCCTAAATAAAGCATTAACTATAATTAATTATTAAATTTCAATACATCCCACTTCGCTTTCATCGGACCCGTCATCACCGGACCCATCGACCAAACTCCGCTCGTCACTAGGGGTGAGCAAGAACCGAACCAAACAAAAAAATATAACCGAACCAAACTTCGCTGTTTGGTTCGGTTTTTCGGTGAAAGCGGTTTGGTTCGGTTTCTAATTTAAGTAAAGTTTGGTGTTCGGTGTTCGGTTTGATTTGGGTGTTTTGAAAACCGAACCGACTGAAAAACCGAATTAACCGAACTTTGATATAAAAAATATATATATTTTTAAAAATAATATACATATATACTTATATTTATATGTTTTTTGTCTTTATATCTTAATTATTGTTGATATATGAGTTAATAATTGTTATTTATACATATATGGAAGTTTATTAGACCCTAATTATTTAATATTTCAATTAATTTTGATATAAAAAAATTTAAAAAATAAAAAATGGTGAAATTCGGTTTTAACCGAACCAAACCGTATCGAACCGAAATTTTCGGTTTGGTTTGGTTCGGTTTTTTCACCTCCAAACTAAAAGTTTGGTTCGGTTTGGTTTGGGAATTTTTCAAACCGAAAACTGAAAAAACCGAAAAAAATTCCAACCGAACCGAAACGAACCGACCGATGCTCACCCCTACTCGTCACCCACCATCGGCAAATCATCCACCGTTGCACCCCCACCAAAAACCACCGAACAAATTCTTTTTTTTTAATTCTTTTTTTAAGATCGGCCCGGAGTTCCTCCTATTCCGAGGAACAACAGTTCCTCGCCTTTGAGGAGCATTCGCTGTTGAGGAGCAAATCTGCTCCTCGACGAGGAGCTGCCAGAGGAGGAGGAGCTCCTCTTCTCCCGGCAAGTAAAAAAAAAATTATTTCTATTTAATTAATTTGAAGTTAATTTTTTTGATTTTATGGAGAAGATCGTTTTTTTGTGTGATTTATAACATTAAAAAAATTAGATTATTTGATCAATATGAAGGATCTATTTTGAATATTATCCAAATAAAAAGAGTTCAATTTAATGTTTCAGGATGCAATTGAAAACCAAAAATCTGAAATAGGGTAAATTAAAAATAATTACAACATCAGAGTGGAATTAAAAATCAAAATAAAGGTTAAGATTTTTTCAACCAATTAGCCTGAGAAATATGGTGACCTTGAGGAACAAATAATTAGGTGGTTGCTCATCCTTCAAGAGAAAATATACCATGCGTTGGTCCAATTGGTTTAACAAATTCATTGATTTTACTTTATTTTTATAGTATATCAGTACGCAACCCTCACATTGCTTCGCAGTTATCTGTTTTCTAGCTATAATAAACAACAATAATTAAAATAAATATTTGAATGCATTTAAAAAAGAAAAATATACTATCTTACAAAAAAATAAAAAAAAAATATTATCTCATATAGATAAAAATAAAAATACATTTTTATAAATAATACTACTAATAATAAATAATAAGTGAAAAATTCTCGAACATACTTCTGTGAGCTCTCATTCTCATATAATAAAAATAACTAAATAGATTTTTGGTTTATTGTTGTTTTCTCTCGCTTCCTCTTTTCAGGCTTTTATTTATTTATTTTCACTTCCCTTTCACCTATTGTGTTTGGATTCAGATATTTTGTGATGAATACAAGCTATATTTTGCTCTATTTTTATGAAAAAAATTCTTTTAAAGGTCATGTTTTGTTTAATACTACTGGGGTCAATGTCAGTTTAAAATTCAATTTTTTTGCCTGATTTTTATTATGTTTGTAAGCTAAAAAAATCTACACCTGAAACTATTTTCTACTTTTCTTTAAATTTCTTTAGTTTTTTTAGTGACTAATTGCAGCGATTTTAGCATTGTGCTCGGTCAGAATGGTTCTGTTACCTAATCACAAGTGTAAATGGATCAAAATCGACCTCCTTAAAGTTGTTTTGCTGTAAACTCTAATTTTAATTAATATTTATATTTATTAATTTTTAGTTTTCCAATAAGAAAAGGGTCAAACAAGTTCCTACGTTTAGTCTATGGGTCAAGTAGACCCTCAACATTCGGAAAGAGCCAAATAAGTTTCTAATGTCTTTAAATTGTATCATCTAAACCCTCCGTAGGGATCATCGAGGACCCTAACTGTCACGACCCAATTTCATGGATCGTGACCGGCGCTAGGGTATGAGTATGGTCGTTCCAATACCCGTAGCAAGTCTTACGGAAAACAATCAAGCATATAAACCTGTAGAAACTTTGCTCGGGGGCAACCGACACTCCAACCTAAGTCTAGCAATTTATATCACAGTTCTAATATAAATAAGTTAAATATCTGAAATACTCAACTGAACCGAGTCTCAACAGCATGCCTTATATATAATAAGATAAATCCAGAGTATACATGCCTTAAAGTAAAAATAAAACAATCCGACCAATCCGACAATCCAAAGTACGATAATCAATATAAATACTAGTTCTACTGCGGTTTAAGAGTTTAAAACAATAGACTAGTTTTATTGACATAAAAACCTCCAAAAATCAAGAATTGAAGATAACCAAGCTTTCAAATTATAAACCTGGAAAAATTGAAAAACCAACGGGGTCAGATATAATGAGATGAGTTCGCAATACTATTTACATTTATTAAGTTTAAAACCATTAAATCAAAACCTTTTTGTCACGACCCGATTCTCGGCATCGAGACCGGCGCTAGGGAATGGGAGTGGTTGCTCCGAAACCCGTAGCAAGCCTTAAAAGTACATTAAAAATCACTTAAAATTTTTCGCGGAATTCAAATCATTTTCGAACATTTTAAAATCGCAGTATAAAACGTTCTCATACAAATTACCATTTAAAACATGCACATAACTTTTTTCTCTTTAATTATTGCATTTTAGTTTCAAAACCATTTCTCTATGGTTTATCATGCATCTCAAGTGCATACTATCTTACTATGGTAATTACTGCATTTCACTATGCAGGCCATTTCTCTATGGACTTAACCGCATTTCATTATGCAGACCATTTCATTATGGATTTAACTGCATTTCATTATGCAGATGCGCTCGCCGCATTTTATACTCGTGCAGTCGCTCGGACTTTCGCACAGCATTCACATATTACATTATATCAGAGTTTAAGCGTTATAATAAAATATAAAGCATAAATAAGTCCAACGACTATTAAGGTATCACCGTTCATTATTCTAGCTACTGCAACTCTAGACACATAAAGGAAAGTCATTCTCACTTATACAAGCCAGGGATTTCCGGAACAAGAAACTGGAAATCCACACGTCAAACTACTCGCCTGTAAAAATATTAAATTCAACGGGGTCAGTTATAAAAACTGGTGAATGCGTACAACATGTACTAATAAACATTAATATGAAAGCAATGCATTCCAGATTACCGATTCATATGAAACCCTAAACCATGATTCATGTTCCTATATGCTTTCAAAACAGGAAACATAAATATTACACATCATTTCGTCATATTCGGGTTAACCTTTTTATGGCCGTATTTATTCATTTCTTTTTGTACTCTAGCCCGTCAAATCTGATCATTCATATTTTACGTATGTGAAGGTCTTTAGACTCTTTCACCATACAACAGATTTCGGCAGTACATATATACCGTCGCCATTTTCACTTTTTTTAAAAGGTTCAACCTCTCAGATCTCGGCAGTTTCTCTTTACTGCCTTTGGTCGTCTATATTCCGTTGCCTCTGAAGATCTGTTCACACAGAGTCTAGGCCGTCGCCTGACTTTCCAGGCCGTCGCCAGGATTCACACAGTATATTCACATGCAACCCATTCTAAATGCAATACCGGTGATCACACAGCACTATTGCCGCCCAATAGTAAGCACGTTTCAATGAATCTAAATCGGTTTCAACACTATGAATAGTTCATGCGATTTAAATTCAAATAAAATAAAGCATTTGCAAATCATGTAAAGCAGTTCGCAAATATTTTTAATACTAATATTTAGCAGTATAAGTTGTAAACACACTCACAGTACTCGCTTATTCCAATTATAAAAATACCACCCGTCGATTATTCAAAACCTTTGCTCGCCGGTTTCCGCGACAAAACTCGCTGGATCTAATTTAGAGATTAAACATTAATAAATGTAATAACTCTAAATTCTAGGATATACTCTAGACCGACTCAACCATATAACCACATAATCACAAACCAAATTTGATTCCGACTATCTATTTCCGCGTCATCGTATTTCTATACGATACACCACGTAGCTTATTTATTTTCAATAAATAAACATAGAATTATAATTCCATATAATTCTATCACACATTCAATTCACATAATTTTCTAAAATACACCTTTAGAAAATCTCAACAAATATACCACATTTCAAAAATAACCAAAAATATTTTTCCGTAAAATATTTTTGACCCGGGGCTCGGCCCCCCCTTATTTTCTGCCAAAAACATTTCGGCACTAACTACTGCCAAATGAGTTTAGGACTGAGCCAACATGCTCTATCCCCTCTACTCATACTCCGGTCACCGTATTCCGGTGGTTTTGGCCGGAAAACTCAAAAACGCTAAAAACGCTTAAAAGATCCATTTTAAGCCATTTTTATACCGAAATTCATCAAAATCAGTTTCAAATACATTTTTAATTTTTATCTTGTAAAAACAGCAGCCCAATATTTTTAAAATAATATTTTCCATTATTTTAACCATTAAAACCGAAATAACAATTAATAATCAAAACCGATTATTAATCCTTCAAAACACTACACAAAAATCATTTAAACTCCACACATAATTATCAAACACATTTCATAAATTTTTCATAAATATTTTCTGCCCAGAATTTAAAATGACAGTTTTACCCTTTTTAGAACAATTTTTGGCCGAATAGAGTTATTAAAAGTTAAACCCGATTATTAAACCGCTAAAAATTAACCATCAACCATTTAATTAACATCAACCAAAAATATAACTCATCCATGAACAAAATTATTTCCAGAATTTAAAAATCCCTTTATTTACCATTTTTAAGCTATTTTTAAGCTTTAAAACAATTAAAAACCGAAACCCAACTAATTAAATTAACACCCGAATAAATTAACATTTTTAATCCACAAAAATTTAACTTTAAAGCATATATAAATATCATCATTTAGATCAGCCCAGAAATTTAAATAAATAATTTAATTTTCACGGAAAAATTATTTTTAAACCGAAACCCATTAAACTAGTAATTAAAACCAACTAATTATCCATCAAACATCAAATTTAAACCATCCTAAGCATGTTTCTAGACCTCAACCAACATCAGTAAATAAAAACTAAGATTTGAGCTTGAAATTATACCTCAAACGAACATGCAAATATAGATTAATGATCTACGTAAGCTCCTCGTCAATTTCCGTTAAGAAAATTTTGAGAGAAAATCAAAGGATAAATTTTTGTGTTTTGAGCTTGAATGGTTCGGCACCCACACTCAAATGGAGAAGATGAAATAGAGACTTGGGCACCAAGTTTAGCTTAGGAAAATATCTAGATATTATTTGGTTGTTCAATTATTTACAAGTTTGCCATTATGGCATTCTTGTAAATAATTCGAACTCTAGGGGCAAAATAATTTCAACTTTACCAAGTATTCAAAAACATTAAATCATATCATATGGGCTGTTTTTAAAATATTTTTGGGCTTTTAAAAATATTTAAAATAATTATTTTTACGGTTTTTAGTGAAAAATCACAAAATTCACTTTTAACACGTAAAATTGCCAAAAATCACATTTTTACCCTTATAAATTCATCACGTGAATTTATTCACTATTTTCGAGGTCCTAATTAATTAAAATTGGACACTAGCGAAAATAAACACTAATAATTCTACGGGGTATTACATTCACCCCTCCTTATAAGAAATTCGTCCTCGAATTTCAAAACAACCTATTATCTTGAGCAAACAAGTGGGGATATCGTTTCCGCATATCCGCCTCCGTTTCCCACGTACATTCCTCAATTGTACGGCTCCTCCAGAGCACTTTTACCATAGGTATCTCCTTACTACGGAGTTTCCTAATCTGGGTATCAACAATTTCTACGGGTTCCTCCTCATAAGATAGTTCCTCGTCTATCTCAACCTCCTGAGGTTGAATAAGTCTATGAGGGTCAGGAATATACTTCCTAAGCATCGACACGTGAAACACTGGATGTACCTGCGACATCTCAGACGGTAATGCTAACTTATAAGCTACCGCTCCTATTCGCTCAATAACCTCATAAGGTCCTGCATACCTCGGCGCTAGCTTTCCTTTCTTTCCAAATCGGATTACACCTTTCATAGGTGATATTTTAAGAAACACAAAATCTCCGACTTGAAATTCTATATCCTTTCTCCTCACATCAGCATAGCTCTTTTGCCGACTAAATGCAGTTTCTAAACGTTGCTTAATCAACGGCACTTTCTCAGACGTAATCTGAACTATTTCAGCTCCTGTCAACTTTCTTTCTCCAACTTCTTCCCAACAAATTGGAGATCTACACTTACGTCCATACAACGCCTCATACGGTGCCATCTCAATACTGGAATGATAACTATTGTTATATGAAAACTCTACTAACGGTAGATACTCATCCCAATGGCCTCCAAAATCTAAAACACACATTCTTAACATATCCTCCAAAGTCTGGATAGTCCTTTCAGACTGTCCATCTGTTTGGGGATGAAACGCCGTACTAAAATCTAAGCGCGTTCCTAAAGCCTCTTGCAGACTTTGCCAAAATCGGGATGTAAAAACTGATCCTCGATCTGACACAATTGACACAGGAACTCCATGTAAACTGACCACTTTGTCAATATAAATCTGTGCCAACTTTGCTGCCGTATAGGTAACCTTGATCGGAATGAAATGAGCCGACTTTGTCATTCGATCAACGATAACCCATATCGAATCAAAACCATGTTGCGACTTAGGCAATCCAACGACAAAATCCATGGTTATTCTTTCCCATTTCCATTCTGGTATTGGTAATTGTTGCAAAAATCCAAATGGTCTCTGATGTTCCAACTTCACCTGTTGGCATATCGGACACTTAGCAACAAATTCTGCTATATCCCTTTTCATACCATTCCACCAATACATCTGCTTAACATCGTGATACATCTTGGTAGAACCAGGATGAACACTATACTTAGATCCATGTGCCTCCATCATAATTCTCTGTTTCAATTCCTCTACATTTGGTACGCACACCCTTGTACCAAATTTCAGAATACCACCTTTCCAATTATACTCAGAGTTCATCCCCTTTTGAACTTCTGCAATAACATGCTTTAGTTGAGGATCCGTTGTCTGAAGTTCCTTAATCTGATCATTCAATGTAGGTTTAATCGTCATTTGAGCTAACAAACTTCCCAAATACGAAACCTCTAATTGAACTCCTTGATCAAACAACGAATGCACTTCTCTAATCATTCGTCTCTTCTCAACTAAAGTAACATGAGCTAAACTTCCTGCTGATTTTCTGCTCAACGCATCAGCTACTACGTTAGCTTTGCCAGGATGATACTGTATCGTACAGTCATAATCCTTTAGCAACTCCATCCACCTCCTCTGCCTGAGATTCAACTCTCTCTGATCAAATATGTATTTCAGACTCTTGTGATCAGTGAATATTTCGCATTTTGCTCCATATAGGTAATGTCTCCAAATCTTTAATGCGAATATTACTGCTGCTAATTCTAGATCATGGGTTGGATAATTAACTTCATGCTTTTTCAACTGGCGAGAAGCATAAGCTATAACTCGTCCATGTTGCATCAGTACACATCCTAACCCGATCCTAGAAGCATCACAATAGACTGTAAGTCCATCACTACCTTCTGGTAATGCCAGAACTGGAGCTGTCGTCAAACACTCCTTCAGCTTCTGGAAACTCACTTCACATTGATCATTCCAAATGAACTTCGCGTTCTTCTGAGTTAGCTTAGTTAATGGTGCAGACAACTTAGAAAAGTCTTGCACAAACCGTCTATAATAACCAGCTAAACCCAAGAAACTACGAATTTCTGTCACTGAACTTGGCCTTTTCCAATCCATCACAGCTTCAATCTTTTTAGGATCCACCTTAATCCCACTTTGAGATACTACATGTCCCAAAAATGCTACCTCTTCTAACCAAAACTCACACTTCGAGAATTTGGCATAAAGCTGATGATCTCTCAAAGTTTGTAACACAATCCTTAAGTGTTGCGCATGCTCCTCCTCTGTGCGCGAATAAATCAAGATATCATCTATGAACACTATCACGAATTGATCTAGAAACGGTTTAAAAATCCGATTCATCAAATCCATGAAAGCCGCTGGTGCATTTGTCAATCCAAATGACATCACCAAAAATTCATAATGACCGTATCTTGTTCTGAATGCAGTCTTTGGAATATCATCATTTCTGATCTTCAACTGATGATAACCAGACCTCAGATCAATCTTTGAAAAGTACCTCGCTCCTTGCAATTGATCGAATAAATCGTCAATTCTGGGTAAAGGATACTTATTCTTGATTGTGACCTTATTGAGTTGTCTGTAATCTATACAGAGTCTCATTGATCCATCCTTCTTCTTAACAAACAACACAGGTGCTCCCCAAGGTGAGACACTTGGTCGTATAAATCCACGATCAATCAATTCTTCTAATTGATCCTTCAACTCCTTTAGTTCTGCTGGTGCCATACGATACGGAGGTATCGATATTGGACTTGTACCAGGAACTAGATCAATACAGAATTCAATCTCTCGATCTGGTGGTAATCCAGGTAACTCTTCTGGAAACACATCAGAATACTCCGAAACTACTGGTACATCATTCACATTTCCAACTTCCTTCTGAACATCTCGTACCAGAGCTAAAAATCCTTGACATCCTTTACTTAACATCTTTCTCGCTTTCAAAGCCGAGACTAAACTCTTTGGGGTTTCCAACTTCTCTCCCCGAATAGAGATAAGTTCAGTTCCAGGTACATGGAACGTCACTATCTTCTTTCTACAATCCACATTTGCATAATGTTGCGACAACCAATCCATTCCTAGGATGACGTCGAATTCTAAAACATTAAGCAACAACAAATCCGCAAGCAATTCTCGCTCTCCAATTAACACAGGACACGACGGATACACTACAGTAACGTCTATGCTTTCGCCTACAGGTGTGGCTACTAACAATGGGTTTTGCAAAATCACAGGTTGAATTCCTAATTTTAATGCAAAACTTGACGATACAAATGAATGCGTAGCACCGGGATCAAATAAAATTGATGCATCATGCGAAGATATTGAAAATATACCTTGCACTACCGCATTCGACGCATTCGCCTCTTGAGGATTGATCGCAAAAACTCTAGCCTGCCCTCCGCTAGCAGTTGCTCCAGATCCTCGTCCGCCTATGGTCCTTCCTCCACCACGATTACCAAAACCATATCCTCTTCCACGTTGTCCATTAAACACATTCTGGTTCTGTGCCTGCCCAGACACTGCAGGATATACAGGTCTAGGTTGTTGAAACACTGGTTGAACAACACTAGCACTTGAACCTTGTGGTCCAGACATAGGACATTCTCTTGAGAAATGACCTTGCTGTCCACATGTGTAACAACCTCTAGTTGCCCAATAGCATGCTCCAAAATGCTTCTTCCCACAAGTATTACATAGTGGTACTGTTCCTCCTGAACTTCGTCCACTAGAACTTGATCCAGACATACTGAACCTCCTATCTTTCTTTCCCTTCTTAAATCCTTTACGATATGGTCCAGTGAACCTATTCGTATTCGAACTAGCAGTTCCTTCTCTTACGAGCTCACCAGAAACATTGATCTTTCCAAATTGGATCAAAGTACTTTCCATCTGACGTGCACTATCGATGATTTGCACCAAATCCTTACTAACATCAGATAGCAATCCAATATATTCGGGTCCTAGCCCCTTAATGAACCTTGAATTCACCCTATCTCTATCCAACATCAGATCAGGTGTGAATCGACTTAATCTTGTGAACTCCGTCACATACTCCTGCACCGTCTTTCCTATCTTATTCAAATTCAACAACTTCTCTCGATGATTCTCCGTTACTGAAAACGGCAGAAAGAAATTCTTAAATCGAGTGACAAATTCATTCCAAGTCATCTCTCCCATACTTGGTTGAATATGCCTTTGAAACCAATCCTTCGCAGATCCTTTTACTGACATCTCCACCATCAGTATAGTCTGTCTTTCACTAGCATTAAGACGTCTAGCATTCATCTCTACTTCCTCTAAGAAATCTAACGCATCGTTCGATCCATCAAACTTCATGGGCTTGAGCCTCATGTAAGCCATAACGAGATCACGATCAACATTAGCACCAACTCTCTGCTGTTGGTAATCCAACTGCTCTCTGTGCATATTCTGCACTTCCACTTGATTCGTTTGCATGGCTGCTATGCCAGCTAAAAATTGTTCGAAATCAAAGCCCGGAATATTAAAATTAGGCCCACGGCCTCTACCACGACCTCGACCACGTCCACGTCCACGACCACGACCTTCGCCTGCTGCGGGTATCGCATCGTTATGAACGGACTCCTCATCATGAACATTCTCCTCTTGAATGTTTTCCTCATGCTGATCAGCCATTCTGATCAAAGCACGTCATCTATTAAGAATCTATCTAAGCGTTCTAATCGTATACTATCAGGCTCTACTTACTCCTAACAAGCATACAGACTCGATCCTAGAGCACAGCTGGGAATATTTAAAACAAATGATGACTTAACGAATGACATGACCGAAAATCCTATATGTTGCAGTAGACTCTATACCAATTTCCTAGGTTCACATTCCATACGGTATATTACAATGATACCACCTTTACTATCAACCACTTTTCGACTATCATTCAGTCGGTGGAAATGATACCAACTTTCATTACTCCTTTCATATATTAGTAATGGTTTAAGACTATAAACCATCACTTTGATATCAAACTCGACAATGGCCCGTTTTTCGACCATTGCTCTGATACCACCTTTATCACGACCCGATTCTCGGCATCGAGACCGGCGCTAGGGAATGGGAGTGGTTGCTCCGAAACCCGTAGCAAGCCTTAAAAGTACATTAAAAATCACTTAAAATTTTTCGCGGAATTCAAATCATTTTCGAACATTTTAAAATCGCAGTATAAAACGTTCTCATACAAATTACCATTTAAAACATGCACATAACTTTTTTCTCTTTAATTATTGCATTTTAGTTTCAAAACCATTTCTCTATGGTTTATCATGCATCTCAAGTGCATACTATCTTACTATGGTAATTACTGCATTTCACTATGCAGGCCATTTCTCTATGGACTTAACCGCATTTCATTATGCAGACCATTTCATTATGGATTTAACTGCATTTCATTATGCAGATGCGCTCGCCGCATTTTATACTCGTGCAGTCGCTCGGACTTTCGCACAGCATTCACATATTACATTATATCAGAGTTTAAGCGTTATAATAAAATATAAAGCATAAATAAGTCCAACGACTATTAAGGTATCACCGTTCATTATTCTAGCTACTGCAACTCTAGACACATAAAGGAAAGTCATTCTCACTTATACAAGCCAGGGATTTCCGGAACAAGAAACTGGAAATCCACACGTCAAACTACTCGCCTGTAAAAATATTAAATTCAACGGGGTCAGTTATAAAAACTGGTGAATGCGTACAACATGTACTAATAAACATTAATATGAAAGCAATGCATTCCAGATTACCGATTCATATGAAACCCTAAACCATGATTCATGTTCCTATATGCTTTCAAAACAGGAAACATAAATATTACACATCATTTCGTCATATTCGGGTTAACCTTTTTATGGCCGTATTTATTCATTTCTTTTTGTACTCTAGCCCGTCAAATCTGATCATTCATATTTTACGTATGTGAAGGTCTTTAGACTCTTTCACCATACAACAGATTTCGGCAGTACATATATACCGTCGCCATTTTCACTTTTTTTAAAAGGTTCAACCTCTCAGATCTCGGCAGTTTCTCTTTACTGCCTTTGGTCGTCTATATTCCGTTGCCTCTGAAGATCTGTTCACACAGAGTCTAGGCCGTCGCCTGACTTTCCAGGCCGTCGCCAGGATTCACACAGTATATTCACATGCAACCCATTCTAAATGCAATACCGGTGATCACACAGCACTATTGCCGCCCAATAGTAAGCACGTTTCAATGAATCTAAATCGGTTTCAACACTATGAATAGTTCATGCGATTTAAATTCAAATAAAATAAAGCATTTGCAAATCATGTAAAGCAGTTCGCAAATATTTTTAATACTAATATTTAGCAGTATAAGTTGTAAACACACTCACAGTACTCGCTTATTCCAATTATAAAAATACCACCCGTCGATTATTCAAAACCTTTGCTCGCCGGTTTCCGCGACAAAACTCGCTGGATCTAATTTAGAGATTAAACATTAATAAATGTAATAACTCTAAATTCTAGGATATACTCTAGACCGACTCAACCATATAACCACATAATCACAAACCAAATTTGATTCCGACTATCTATTTCCGCGTCATCGTATTTCTATACGATACACCACGTAGCTTATTTATTTTCAATAAATAAACATAGAATTATAATTCCATATAATTCTATCACACATTCAATTCACATAATTTTCTAAAATACACCTTTAGAAAATCTCAACAAATATACCACATTTCAAAAATAACCAAAAATATTTTTCCGTAAAATATTTTTGACCCGGGGCTCGGCCCCCCCTTATTTTCTGCCAAAAACATTTCGGCACTAACTACTGCCAAATGAGTTTAGGACTGAGCCAACATGCTCTATCCCCTCTACTCATACTCCGGTCACCGTATTCCGGTGGTTTTGGCCGGAAAACTCAAAAACGCTAAAAACGCTTAAAAGATCCATTTTAAGCCATTTTTATACCGAAATTCATCAAAATCAGTTTCAAATACATTTTTAATTTTTATCTTGTAAAAACAGCAGCCCAATATTTTTAAAATAATATTTTCCATTATTTTAACCATTAAAACCGAAATAACAATTAATAATCAAAACCGATTATTAATCCTTCAAAACACTACACAAAAATCATTTAAACTCCACACATAATTATCAAACACATTTCATAAATTTTTCATAAATATTTTCTGCCCAGAATTTAAAATGACAGTTTTACCCTTTTTAGAACAATTTTTGGCCGAATAGAGTTATTAAAAGTTAAACCCGATTATTAAACCGCTAAAAATTAACCATCAACCATTTAATTAACATCAACCAAAAATATAACTCATCCATGAACAAAATTATTTCCAGAATTTAAAAATCCCTTTATTTACCATTTTTAAGCTATTTTTAAGCTTTAAAACAATTAAAAACCGAAACCCAACTAATTAAATTAACACCCGAATAAATTAACATTTTTAATCCACAAAAATTTAACTTTAAAGCATATATAAATATCATCATTTAGATCAGCCCAGAAATTTAAATAAATAATTTAATTTTCACGGAAAAATTATTTTTAAACCGAAACCCATTAAACTAGTAATTAAAACCAACTAATTATCCATCAAACATCAAATTTAAACCATCCTAAGCATGTTTCTAGACCTCAACCAACATCAGTAAATAAAAACTAAGATTTGAGCTTGAAATTATACCTCAAACGAACATGCAAATATAGATTAATGATCTACGTAAGCTCCTCGTCAATTTCCGTTAAGAAAATTTTGAGAGAAAATCAAAGGATAAATTTTTGTGTTTTGAGCTTGAATGGTTCGGCACCCACACTCAAATGGAGAAGATGAAATAGAGACTTGGGCACCAAGTTTAGCTTAGGAAAATATCTAGATATTATTTGGTTGTTCAATTATTTACAAGTTTGCCATTATGGCATTCTTGTAAATAATTCGAACTCTAGGGGCAAAATAATTTCAACTTTACCAAGTATTCAAAAACATTAAATCATATCATATGGGCTGTTTTTAAAATATTTTTGGGCTTTTAAAAATATTTAAAATAATTATTTTTACGGTTTTTAGTGAAAAATCACAAAATTCACTTTTAACACGTAAAATTGCCAAAAATCACATTTTTACCCTTATAAATTCATCACGTGAATTTATTCACTATTTTCGAGGTCCTAATTAATTAAAATTGGACACTAGCGAAAATAAACACTAATAATTCTACGGGGTATTACACTTTTATACTAATATAATTATGATTATGGAATAACAGTATTGAAATGAATTCATAAAAAAAAAGAACAGTATTAAAATGATCGCAGCGTAAGTATGCATAGTATAATGAAAAATCCGGAGTGGACGGGAACAAATCCTCGTCATATACCAGTGTAAGTAAGACATTAGTCTCCCGCTCTCAGAGTACTTACCGGTGCACACAGTCTCAATACAAGCCTATCGAGTAGCTCGTTTCAATCCAGATCCATAATCGCTTAAAACAATTCAAAAACATTTATAATACTAAAATATGATGCGGTACTTAATAAAGCGGTAAATAGCACTACAAACTCACTGCTTGCTTATCCACGTGAATATTTGCAAACAGCTAATCCTGGTTCGACTCTTGAACGCGAGTAGTCGAAGAGTCTAAAAATAAATCATAAGTTAAAATCACTCCAACCCCTAACTCTAAGAATACTAGACACCACGTAGGACTAGCAGAATTAATAAGTCAGATAAAATCACAGAGAAACACAATTCTCAAATAAAATATAATGCCGCAAATAATTCAAGATTATTGAGTTCACACTTAAAATCCAATCCGAGCTATTATTTAAATAATATTTAAATAATAATTAAAATTAATTCCTCAAACAGTGGGTTAGCCGAGTTTCTAAAACTAACAAGCTAAACTCACATGTCGGCGACCCAAGTCTAAATCGATCCAACCGATATTCCAGAATCATAAACAACAGTTATAATTATAATTTTAATAAAAATATTAATTAATATCAAAGCAGAACTCAATAACTTGAAACCCAAGTAATCGAATATCACCGACAAAATACTTCTCTAAAATAATTTAATAAACACTTAAAATACTAAATTATAAATTTAGCCCAATTGGCATGCTAAACCAAATATGAAAATAATTATTAAAAATAATTATCCAATTTCAATTTATAATAATCAAAATAAATAATTAAAATTAAAATAATTTTAATTATAATAAAATTAATATAACTTTTTAATTAAAATAATGATATCCAAAGTTATTTAAAATCGTAATTAAAAATTAAATTGTCAAAATAAAAGTCGGAACTAATTCTGTAGATTGAAATCAAAATCAATTATGGCAGCAGCAAATAATAACTAAAGGAATCAATATGTTTTAATCAAAACAACACAAGGACCTAAAAGAGCCTTTAGCCCAAACACAATCAAGTTAGCCAATAGCTCATTGCCACAACATCATCTTCAACATATAAACATAATTCAATCTCAATAACCCATATTACAGTAGCATCACGAACAAAACAGAGCAAGAACAAAACCAAATCATCAAGCCCCATATTATCAAATCCTCATAATTTCTTAACAATCCAAATTAAATACAATGACTCAAGGACAACAATCAAGAATCCAAGAATTATAATGCATCTCCAAACCAAGAAAACATTCCTTTGACATTCATGACATAGCAGTGAAGATTCTAAGAACTGAAATCAAAACCGAGACGAATGAAACCGAGAAACAAATCACAACTGAGATTAATCAAATAACCACGGACATTCCCAAAGATTTATAAACACCAAACTATCAAAATCAAAGCCAAAAGGAGATAAGAACTCGGCAGTTAACAGTTTGTAATATTCATAGTTAATAACAATATAAAGCGGTTAGACGGCAGCGACTCTAGCGAATAGATTTACATACCGTTTGACGAAATACAAAAAGCAAAATTGTAGAGGAATGAGTCTACTTTCACGGGGACGAGATGGAACTGAAATCGATCTAAAATCGGATGCGAATGGATCGAAAAACGAAGTTATCGTTTTAGAGACAAAACTGAATATAACTTGAAAAAGGTAAAACGGCGGTGACTAATACAGGATATATAACGTACCGTTTTTCGAAAACAAGATGCCGGATCGTAGAGGACTGAGTCTACAATCTTAGGAACTAAACGGGAAACAATTTGGTTCTGAAATGAAAGAAATATCAGCTACAAACGGAGATGCCGTAATTGAACAAAACTGAAAATTGTAATCAAAGGCTTACCGATGAATGTAAGAGTTTGAGGATGACTTTCACAATTAAATTCAGAGGTTTCGGTGAAGAGATGACGGCTAGGGTTAGTATGAATATGTGGGGAAGAATTAGGGTTAGAATATATAAGAAGATCGATGGCTAAAACGTTGGGGAAAAGGGAACGAAACGACTGCTGTGTTGGTCTCGAACGAGACCAACACAGCTGCACTGGTCTCAAACGAGACCCAGCCTTTTCAGCATGGTCTCATTCGAGACCAGAGAGTCTCGAACGAGACCCAGCTTTCTCAGCATAGGTCTTGTTAAAGACCTGTGCTTGGCGGGCTCAAAAATTCAATTACTTTATAGACTGTTTTTAACAAACTAATCTTATTATTTTGATTGTTTGTATAAACAGTTCCAACAAGATTCATAGATAAATCTTGTCTAATATATCCTTTCAAATAGTAAAAGGCAATTACTTCCTGTTGTTCCTGGTTACAGCTTCCCCTTTATGCAGGCTGTGTGTTCTTTCAGGCCTGAGAGGTTTTAATGTCTGCTTGTTGGCCTGTGTTTTCTTTGTATTAAGGCATTTTTGGATTGTTTCTAGTCTGGTGAGCTGTGTGGAGGCTTTTCGAGTTGTTCTGCAGTCTGTGTTTTGAGGTTGTTGTGGCTTTTGGCTAGTAGTTTAGCCTGTGTTCTAAGCCTTTTGGCTGTGTTGTAGCCTTTGAGCTTGTAATTCTGGTGTATCTCTTTTTAGCAATGTTATTTACTCTTTTTGGTGATTTATAAAAAAATAGTAAAAGAAATTGTTTTTTTGTTGTTAATTTTGTTAATCTTCTAGCTAATTAAATTAATAAAACTGCAGCCAACCCTTAAAATATCAAAAGACAATTAGCTTCCAAAAAACCATTTATTTTCATATTGTAATAGAGGGTGCTAATAGCCTTTCAAGTTAAACAATCTAGGCCAAATGTTGTGAAAAGGCCAAACTTTTCACAAAAATTTCACAAAAGTCCTGACCTTTCAATTTTGTCGATTTTGGCCAAAAATTGATTATTTGGTTTCACAAAAGTCCTGACCTTTCAATTTTGTCGATTTTGGCCAAAAATGGATTATTTGGTTTCACAAAAGTCCTGACCTTTCAATATTTGACATGCCACATAGGCGTCGCATAGGCTCCATATAGGCAAATTGAAATCAAATTGAGAGTTGGCCACAATTGAAACCAAATAATTTATTTTTGGCCAAAATCGACAAAATTGAAAGGTCAGGACTTTTGTGAAACTTTTATGAAAGGTTTGGCCTATTTAGGACATTTGGCCAACAATCTATAAACACATTTACTTCATATAATACAGTAATTGAGTTAGATAAAATAATATCAAAAAATTTAATTTGCTCCAACATCTTATTCTTAAAAAAAAAAACTGAAACAAATAACACTAACTTGTTCCAATATCAATATATGTTAAGCAATTTTTTTTTTTGTGTATAGCAAATTTTTTCTTAAATTTTATTTAATCAATTTTTATTTTATATTGGATATTTTTTTATTTTAATTTTATGTACCTTTAAGTTTTATGTAATTGTAAAGTATCCGTTGTAAAATTTTAGCCATTATAATATTTTTTTAAAATGATTTATAATTTACAAGTAATTATTTATACGTAATTTTGTAAAAGTTATATATATAAGTACAATTTGTTTTTTTATAAAGAAAATAGTGTGTAGTTAGGTGCAGGTCCCTTATCAGTTTACTTTTTAAAGTCTAACTATTATATGAGATTGTATAATAAAATTGAATTTAATAGAAAACTGATGTGGCATACTGATCAGACTCAAAAACAGTCTAACGACTGTGGATACTCTAAGCGCTAAATAGCAAACTGTTAGATTGTGGGTTCAATTTTTTCAAAAGCTCTCCCCTTTCTGATTATTGAAAAAACAAAAATCTTTAAATGCTAATGAACATCAAATTTTGCAAATGCTAGAAACCTATATAATGATTTATATTGGGTGTATGTGATAATTACTCCTAGATAAAGCTGTGGCTCATCCTCACAAACAGATATTGAGTTATATCATGTCCAATGTCATAGGTATTTATATTAATTCTTTTTCTTATTATAGTAAGGCTTAATGTCTGAAAAACTACCGACCTTTCAAAAAAAATTCAATTGCACCCTCACCTTGTAATTTCTTCAATAGCACCCTATTTCGTATTTTTGGCTTTCAATAGCACCCCGACCTTGTAAAACAGTCAATTTTACCCTATTTTGTATTTTTGACTTTCAATAGCACCATAAATTATCAAATTAAACTCATTTATCGAAGACTTATTTGAACTTTTTTTTAAGTTAAAAGACTTGTTTAAAAATGTTCAAGTAGAAAAAAGTATGATTTCACCTTTAAATTTAGTTTTTCTGAAAATTTTCATCCTTATAGTGATCAAATCATCTATTTTTTTTACTTTAGAGTGCTATTGAAAGTCAAAAATACAAAATAGGGTGCTATTGAAAAAATTACAAGGTGAAGGTGCTATTGAAAAAAATTTAAAAGGTCGGTAGTTTTTCAGACCTTAAGCCTTATAGTAAATTGAATCCTCAGAGCTTGTGTTCCTCCATGAATAAAATGGTGAAGAACACAAGGTTCATTAAAGTGCACTACCAACTTTCTTACTCAATTAGTCACCTACAATTTAATCAATGCTACCTAAATCATTCATCAAAAATAGCAATTTCTTTACTTCATGTATAGATGTTCTTATGCCAAGCTTTTTTCTATTCTAAATTTCTACGAGTAATTGATCTGAACATCATTGAATTTTTCAGTTTTTTCATTTCAGTCACTAAACTATTTTTTTTTTCAGATCATTGAACTTTCGTTTTTTTTTTTCATTTTGGTATTTCCGACCAAAAATACTTAGGTGGCAGCCGAAAGTTGACATGTGACAACCGAATTTTGCTAGTTTTACTTTGAAAATTTATCACACATCCATAATTTCACTTTGAAAATGAGTCTTTAGGTTAAATTATGTGTATATAACAAGTTTTTAGGTAACAAAAAAATTTATTTTGGCTGCCATCTAAGCATTTTTGGCCCGAAAATACTAAAATGAAGAAAAAAATGAAAGTTCAGTGATTAAAAAGAAAAAAAATAATTTAGTGATTTAGATGAAAAAACTCAAAAGTTCAATGATCTTCGGGATCAAATATTTCAATTTCTAAAAAGAAAAAAAAGTAATAAATTTTTATGGCGACCAAATTTTTATGGTGACTAAATTTTTATTTTATTTTATTTTAGTGATAAAATTTTAATTTGTTCTGAACAGATACCAAATTTTAAAATTACAAGCCGCAAGAAGTTTGTTAGCGATTGCATATCAAATTGAGTCTGTGCCGACCGAATATTATCATATCATGGAGCAACAGTATTATTTATACACCAAAATGATATAATATAAAAATTTAGTGACAACATAAATTTGATATACCCGTTATTGATGTAATATTATATGGTAAGACTCGATTGCCTTATATACTCAATTTGACTAGAAAATTATGTTTAAATATTTTGCAATCACTCAACTATAAATTTTTCACACTTTGATCACTGTCGTTTGATTTGTTATATTTTAATAATTCAACTTTTATTTTCTAAATGACGGGGAATTACTTAGTGAATTCATGTAAATTATCACTTATGTGGTCTACAGAAGGATGCGACATCCAACTTTTCTGTTGCTACATAAGCAATTAGTACTAGAGGAAATTAGGCCCAACACCACAAAAGGCCTAAATATTCTCAACAACACCGTCCGTCCTTTTTTCTTGCAAAAATACGACACAAAGTTTATAGTTTCCATATTTCATCTTTTTTGTTTGTTTCTTACGATTAATCTTTTTATTAATTTTAGGGCTTGTGATTGTGCTTGGATTTGTCATATTGTTGCTGCATCCGGTGGTTGATTCTTCCCTTCCAGTTCTTCTTTCACTATGTTGGAAGGAAGCGGATGCACGGCGGTGGGTTTGTCGTTGGCGACGTTTCAGATAAGAAATGAGTACGAATTTGGTCGATCCAGAGGTTTTTGCATATCTGCTGGTATAAGATGATTCTGAAGCTTATTTGGAAGGTGTTGCCTTGGTTGGCCTCGTTGGTGTCTTGTTGCGGCAGCTCGACGACTTCTTGCCATTTCGGGTGGGTACCCTGTTTTCACTATTAATGCTCTTTCTCGCTTAATCCCTTTTTATGCTTTCTACGATGTGATGTCTAGCAATTGAAAGGGAATATCATCTCATAATTTGATTATGGAGCTTTATCTAATGTTTAGCATCATGTTACAATTCTTGATTAAAAACAATAGATTGTTGGACATCATACTTGATTAATGCCGATGATTTCTGCTAATTTGGACTGGATGGAATAGGATTAGAATTCAATCAGTTTAGAAAGCAGATGCTTTTACAGAAGGCCAAGTTCCAAAACGATGCAGGACAATTGGATGTTTATTACCATTTTGGATATTTTGTTTCACTTTGATAGGTTTCGGACAATCATGAAAATCTTTCTTCATTCTGTTGTACAGGTGGCAGCATATAATATAGTGGCAAAGAAGATGGCATTTTTTGATCCATCTCGTGCTCAGGATTTCCTCTTCATCTCTGAAGCTAAGGTAAGACTGCATGATTTTTCATTTATCTAAAGCTTCATGAATCTGAAAAAAAAAAGATATATGTTGACTAGTTAAAGCAATCATTCTGATCAGTAAGATAAAGGCATAATCAGTGTTAGAGCAACAATTTCGCATAAACTTCCAAGCTAATAGCTATAGCTTGACATGCTCATTGTGTATCACAGATGCGGAATTTTGCCAAAACCGGTGAAAATCCACCAGATGGTTTCATGTGTCCCAACAGTGGATGGTGCTCGTAAGATATTACGAGAGCTTGCAAGTACAAGAGGCGGAGCAAAAGCCAACTGTTTTATCCGCTTAAGTATGTGATTATGACCATAACATAATGCAATTTAGTTCAAACAAGTGAAGGAAGAACCTGCATTAGGATTCAATGGAGCACCATCCAAATTGGTTATGGTGGCTAGAAGAATGAGAGTTTCATTTGACTGTCAGCAGAAGATTTCTTAATTTAAGCAACTTTCTTTTTCTGAATTAGGTTGTGGCTTCCTATGGATGTAAAGTGTTCTATTATTATCAAATATTTAGAAAGATTATTTGTATTCAAAACAAAAAAATACAATTTTTTGAGGGCTTCTACTGCTAAATATTATCCAATGTAATGATTTATATAATTAATTCAAGCTTGTGCTATGGCTTTACTTCGTCTCTATTTAGGCTTCTAGGTTTTTGGGTCATTCATCAAACTGTTTCAGTTTTTGCATTGTCCTAAATGGGTTGCTAATGGTACACCAATAATCTTATTTTTAGTACATCGTTAGTAAACATTGAGTTAACCGTTGGTTTACTAATAATACACCAATAAGTTTAATTTTAGTAATACCATTAGTAAACCTTAATTTAACCGTTGGTAATTTTATAATTATTGTTTTATGATGCTCTTGATTTGTTTATGTAATATTTTTATTCACTTTTGTATGTGCACTGGTTTTGTTGTTAGTTAACCAATGGTTTACTAATGGTACACTAATAATTTTAGTAAATTAAGTAATAATTCATTTTAATATTTTATATTTTAAAAATAAAAAAATAGTAAAATTATTGATGCAGCCATCGATTTAGTGACGTATTAAGTTATGGTTCACATTGGTCAGTTAGTAGCGGACATGTAAATCTTTTCATAACGTTAAGTACCTCTATGAAAAAAAGCTCATTAAGATCCAATTCAAAACCGAACTAAACGTGAAGGTCCAATATATATATTTAGTCATATTTTTTTAATTTCCACGTTAGTTTGTCCAAAAAATAAGTTAAATAGCATTATTCTATAAATATTAATTTCGCCCCTATTTTTGTTGTTGACTAAAATGACTATAATAAAAATGAGAGTTAAATATGTTAAACTTGAAAATACTAAAAAGATTATGCTAAAATCACTTTTGTATGTTTTACTTTATTACAAATTATAGGTAAATATTTGGTAATCTAATAGTAAACTTCTGATATATAATTTGATAAACATTTATATAATATACTAGTAATTATAGTAATTATCTAATGATTATTATTGTTTTTGTGTTATCTGTTGGTAACCATTAAGTAACTATTTAGTAAGCCTTTGGTTACCATTTATGAATTCATTTTAATTTTTAAAGTTTCTTGATTTTTAATAATAATAATATTGGTAAATTTTTAGGAAAACTACTAGAATATTTGATTTTTTGGTAAAACAAGTTTTATTGGTCAAATTTGGGTATAAAATGTGTTTTTATTGTTGTTGGATTATTTATTTGGTTACCAATGGGTCACCAAATAGTATATTATAGTATATCTATTATCAAATTTATTGTGAAAGTATAAGTAACCTATTGGTATACCATTAGTAAATTGAAAATGAACCGGTAGTATACTTATTTTTTATTAAATAAAATTAAACCGATAGTAAACTTATATTTAGTAAACTGATAGTCAACTATTGGTAAATTTATATTTAATAAACCGATATAAACCATAAGTTTAATATTTTAAAAATAAACAATAGTAAATTATTTTTTAAGTAAACTGATAGTCAACTGTTGGTAAACTTATAATTAGTAAACCAATATAAATAATAAGTTTAATATTTTATAATTTTTGAAAAATAAACAATAGTAAATTGTTTTTTTAAGTAAACTGATAGTTAACCGTTGGTAAACTTATATTCAGTAAACCGATATTAACCATAAATTTAATAGTTTATAATTTTTTAAAAAATAAATAATAGTAAATTATTTTTTAAGTAAACTGATAGTCAACCGTTGGTAAATTTATATTTAGTAAATCGATATAAACCATAAGTTCAATATTTTATAATTTTAAAAAATAAACAATAGTAAATTATTTTTTAAGTAATCTGATGGTCAACCGTTGGTAAACTTATATTTAGTAAACCGATATAAACCATAAGTTTAATATTTTATAATTTTAAAAAATAAACAATAGTAAATTGTTTTTTAAGTAAACTGATGATCAACCATTGGTAAACGTATATTTAGTAAACCGATATAAACTATAAGTTTAATATTTTATAATCAACCATTGTTTTTTTATGCAATTTTTTTGTCCGCTTATATATCTGTAATGGTTTTGTTGTTGGTTAACCAATTATTTTCTGATGGTACACCAATAATTTTTGGAAATTAAGTAATAATTCATTTTAACATTTTATAATTTTAAAATGAAAAATAGTTTTTTGATTTTTAAGTAACTGATGGTAGACCATTAGTAAATTGTTAGTGAACGTCTAGTTCGCTAGCATTTATTAATTTTTCAACAAATATGTGCCCAGTGCCGCCTATAATTCATGCATCATAAATTTTAATTAATTGATAAAATTAGTAAACTGTTAGTAAACGGGTTTCAATTTTAGTAAATCGTTTGTAAATTTATTTTTTAAGTAAACCGATAGTAAACTTGTTTGTTTAGTAGTCTGACATGTTTATAATGCTGGTAGTAAACCGATACTAACTAATAGTTAGCTTATTTTTTTTAGTGAACCGATAGCATAGTAATAATAAATTTCTCTTTTAGTAAACCGACAGTAAATTAATAATAAATTTATTTTTTATTTAAATGGAACTGAAATTACTTACATAATGGAATCCTAAAACATTATACCAATTGATATTACCATCAGGGTACTTGCACAAGACAGCTGCAAATTAATTGAGGAACAAAAAATAGGAAGAAGAAACAAAAAGAAAGAAATATTGTTATGGAAAAAGTAAAAAGTAAGTGCTATGTAATGGATTAATTGGAATATAATATCTGTTTGTTTTCAAGTATAATACTCCATTTGGAGGCCTAAGACACTGGTTTTCCTTAAGTAAATAATTAAGTAAGAATGAAACTTGGACAGCGAACAATCGTCAAAACATCTTTAATGGCTCTTATAAAAGTCCCCATCAAAGTTCCAGAACTACTTTACTTATCAGGGATTTTCATAAACTATATCAAAAACTATTAAAGAAACTAAAATCAGATTACCCTCATCACCAATCTACTTATAACACCAATCTACTAATTACTCTCATCACCCACCACCATTACCAAAACAAAAGAAATTACAAAAATTCGTTGAGGAATTTAGTCGAACACTTAATGAGCGCCGCTGAAAGATTTATTGTCCTTTCAAACATAATATCTAATCTAATCTCAGAAATTTCACAATCAAACAACACTAGGCAAGAAGAATCGAGAATGAACAAACTGATTATCTGAACAAAACAATTATTGAAACTAAAATCAGTTTGAAATTATAGCTCAAACAATTAAGAATCATCAATTAATAGATTCAAAAAACAATGAATCAGATATATGAGAATTAAGAATAACCAATGATCTAAAGAGAATAAAGGTTAGTAACATATTTTTCCCCATCGTCACCTCACCTTCCAATTTTTCAAATTCCAACCTGCATCATCATCTTCATTCCATAGCGCTTCTTTCAAACTCCCCTGTCAAAGCTCGGGCTATCGTCGGACTATCAAACATGGTCCAGTGGAGGCGCGGAGGAGCAGTTGTGAATTTGTGTTGTAGCTGTATCTTTTAGCCAAATGAAAGAAATCGTATTTTACAAAATAAAAAGTTTATTTTGCAAGAAAATATAAGTCAAATCGTATATTTCATCTAATTTTAGTCAAGAGGTGTTCCCGAGAATATTTAGGTGTTTTGAGGGTATTTGTCTAAAAAACTCTTAGTACTAACCGGGATTGATCGTAACCTATTTCAAAAAAAAAATGAAAGTTGAGTTACTGAAACATAACAAATAAAACAATAGTAACCAAACTATAGAAGACATATAGTTTAATAACCGAAAAGAAGTTAACCTTAAAAATTACGAAGGAAATTTTTTGTTGCTTGTGGTTTTAAAATTGAATAAACTACTCTATAGCACCCCGAACATTTATCAAACTTCTCATTTGCAATTTTTTTTAGGATCAAATGATGTGATATCTTAATTTTAAGGCCTAATCAAAACCTCACCTTTAGCCCTTTTGGCAATTATACCCTGACGTAGGAATTTTTCAATTTTACCCTAATTTATCCTTTTGTGTTTCAATGGTACATAAAGTATTAAATTAACCTCTTTTCATTTGAAATAGGTTTAAAATAGTCCTTAATTTTTTGCATATATTCTAATTAGACGCTAATGTTATTAATGATATAAAAAAACCTTCTCCCCCACTAAATTAAATAAATAACTATTATTATTTTTATTTAATTTATATTAATAATCAATAACGTTTTAAAATTAAAATCATTAAAAAATACTCTTTACACGAAATCGACTTACGATAAAAATTAAAAATATTTGGCCAAAAAAAATTGATGGCCTTCCACCGAACCGCCAAAGCTCCTTCTCAATCGGAGAGGGAGCAGAAGGAGCTGAGCAGCTTTGAGAAAATTTGAGAAAAAACTATTTTGAATGTTTTGGCCATAAAAAATAACTATTTTGAAAGATTAAGCAAATGGAGTAAAATAAAAACTCAATGATAAGAAAAAAATTATATTCAATATAGAATGGATTTCTACTATTTGTAGGAGGATTGAAAAATTTAATACACAACACATATTTAGAAGCTATGCATCCACCTCTTGGACTAGCACTTTAATAAAACTTAGGGGAATGATTAATCTACCCAAATTGTTTTAACTCATAGTTGTATAGAAATGCTCAATTTTGAGAAAATTCATACTAAAAAAGACATAGTGAAGTTAGTATATTCACCAATATGTTTATTAGGGTTTCTAAAATAAATCTCTCACTAATAGATAGGGCCAGTGCCTTGACCTGCAAATAAAGAAATAGTAAATCATAGCATGCATTAGATTTAGGATAAAATAAATATCTCACTTATTGTTCACTTGTGAAACATAAATGGGCTCTCGTTCATTTTTAGCTCTCATGCTTACTTTATAGTAAATTCAATTTAATTACGACCCTATCATGAATTAGCTGTTCATAAAAAAATTATTTTAACCAACGACTTATACTTCAAATATTATAAGCGTTCAGCAAAAAAATTGCTAGGGTCGTGAGTTTAATTTTTCTATAAGTATTTTTCCATCTCAATTATCAGAAATAAAAATTATTTTAAAAATGTTTAACCACATATTAAGTGGACCTACATTAATGTTATAATTAATTTTTATGTGTGAGGCTCGAGTTGGAACTCCAATTAGAGGTGATTAATCAAAAATGAATTAGAAAACAATCTTACATGATTGGTTCAAGTACTAGCTAGCCAGGGCGGAACTAGGAAGGGTCGAAGAGGGTCGGCCGACCCTCCTCGCCGGAAAAAAAATAAAAAAAATAGATTTTTCGGATTTTTTTCCGTAGGGGCGGTTCTAGAAACCGCCCCTGCATGTGTTAGGGGCGGTTTTTTCTCTGTAGGGGCGGTTCCTACAACTGAAAATTAACACATTTAAATTGTTTTTCAGCAGTTTATTTTTTTTTTAAATAGCCGAACGTAAAATTTCGACCCTCCTAAATTAGTGTCCTGATTCCGCCACTGCTAGCTAGATTTGTTTGCACCGACTAAAAAATATAACCCGGATACATACTTGATGATCTTTTGATAAGTTATGTTGATTATTTATGAATTAAAACATTTATGAATTGTTTTAAGTTGTTTTGACTTATGATTATTATAAAAATAAATTAAAATATTAAAATTACATTTTATTTTTATCAATTAGATCATAAAAAGTTGATATATTAAAGATTTTAGTAGAATGGTGTTCTTGTTAGAAAATTAAATACAGTGTACCAAATAATAAGGACTTCGTGAATACGCATGAAAGAAATGATCCCTTCAGTCGATTCGGTTAACAAACAATTCTAATCAAGTTGCGATTAAGAGTTGTAAATAATTTGTTTAACCAAATATTTTATATTTTTTTACTTATAAATTTTTGGGTTAATTTCAATAAAATACCAAACGTTTGAGAATTTTGTCAGTTATAACCAAACCTTTCAAAATTGTCTAGTTTAGCCAATTTTGGGATATTTAAAACCTTTTTTTAACCATTTGTGAAAAAAATCAAAAATTTTATCATTCGTGAATGGACTAAACTAGCCGATTTTGATTGATATGGAATATTTGAAACATTTTTTAGCATAATCAATCAAAATCGGCTAGTTTAGCCCATTAACGAATGACAATTTTTTTGACTTTTTTCGCGAATAGCTAGAAAAGGTTCTAAATATCCCAAAAATGGCTAAACTATACAATTTTGAAAGGTTTGGTTATAACTGACAAAACTCGCAAACGTTTGGTATTTTATTGAGATTAACCCTAAATTTTTAGTTACTATTCTCTGTATTTTATCAGTTTGACCAAATTATAAATGACTAACTCATTCAGATAAGATTTCATCTTTAGGGTTTAAATAATTTGGTTAAATCGGTTTTGGCTAAAATTACAAATTCACTTGGTTTAACTTTTAATTTTAGGATTTCAATCAATTGGTTAAATCGATTTTGATTAAAACTATTAATTCAATCGGTTTGATTAAAAAAATAATTAAATTAATTCAGTTTCGGCTAAATCGATCTGTGTTAACCAAACATCCCTATATATGATACATTTGAAAGCCATTCCATATAATAGTGATTATTAATGTCAAACATCCTCCAATCTACCCACTTATTGCCTCTACTTATTAATTTTCGTATGCATATTAATTATTCTTAAACTTCATTTTGTCATAAACTCTCAAGCAAGAAGAATATAAATAGCGTTGCACCCATTAGTAAGGGATACTCTATATATAAAACCACATCTTTGGTTTCGGAAAAAAAAGAGAGAGATCAATATACTTAAAAACATTACAAATTGCTTTATGTCAAGCTTTAAGGTTAACACTTGTACTATGATGAATGTTGCCCTAATGGTGGCAATGGTGACGGTAATCTCGCCTCGTGGGGCGGAGGCTGGCCGAGCTTTCTTTGTGTTCGGCGACTCTCTCGTCGATAACGGAAACAACAACTACTTAGCTACACCGGCTCGAGCTGATTCCCCGCCGTATGGCATTGATTACCCGTCTCATCAGCCTACTGGCCGGTTCTCTAATGGCTTAAGCTTTCCTGACTTGATCAGTAAGTTAAGTTAATTTCGAGTATTCTTTTTAGTACTACCACGAAAGCTAGTCGATCATTGATATATTTATATATAATGGTTTGAACCTAAAAATAAATTTTTAGAAAAATATTTGAAAGTGTCAAAAATTCTAATTGCATGGACCATTAAACTTTATATTTACATATAATGGTTTGAACATAGTAATGAGAATACACATATAATTTGTAGGTGAGTCCATGGGGTTGGAACCAACATTGCCATACTTAAATCCTGAACTTAACGGTCAGAAGCTAATCAATGGTGCCAATTTTGCCTCTGCCGGGATCGGAATCCTCAACGACACCGGACTTCAATTTGTTAGTCCACATCCAACAATTTAATCAAGCAAAAAAAAAATTAAAATTAACTTTATAATTGTGATCTAATGGATGAGTATTAATTAATGTTTGCAGGTGAACATATTAAAAATGTGTAGGCAATTCGAACTATTTGGAGAGTACAAACAAAGAGTTGGGGCAATGATAGGACAAGCAAAAGCAGAGCAGCTAGTGAATAATGCAGTAGTTCTGATTACTTTGGGTGGAAATGATTTTGTTAATAATTACTTTTTGCCCACTTTCTCTTTGAGAAGGCAGCAGTTTGCTCTCCCTGTTTATTGCCAGTTTCTTATCTCTGAGTACAAGAACATTCTCATGGTATAAATAAATTTTTCTAGCATTTAAATTTTAGTTCAATCTGGTACATAAATGACTTACCTTACATCTATTGTCTTCAATCTGCTGTGTATGTTTCAACTGAAATTTTAATTTAGTTCGGTTTTTAGTTAGTTTGGTTCGATTAATTTTCTTATAATTTTGGTTAATTCGGTTTGATTTTCAATAATTAATTTTCAAATTAACGGGATCGACCGAATTAACCGAATATGTATATGAATGTGATGTTATTTTTGTACTTCTTTAGAAATTTAAGGTACCTGTATAATTTTTATAGGACTTAGATATCATTTTGCCCTCTAAATTCTATGTAATTAAAAATTAACACCAAAATTATTTAATATTTTTAAATAAAAAATATCAAAAAATGTGGCTATCGGTTAATCAAAATAACCGATCATACCAAGTTATTATTTTGGTTCGGTTATAATTCAGTTACATGTACTTCAATTAAAATCACAGTTATAAAAAAATAAAAAATAAAATCGGTTACTGTTAATTTGGTTTAGTTTGATCCGGCAACCGAACTGACCTAAGCACATCCTCAGCTGCACTAGCTTTTTGATAGGTAGTGCAACAATTTTATTAATTTTTAAAAACTGAAAATTTGTATACTGTTTTACGAAAAAACTAAAAACTGTTTTTTTATATACGATTGTAACAGGTTTAAAACTGCTATTAACGAGTCGTTATTGTGTAGTAGTGTCACTTTTTCCGACTCGAGACTAGAGGAAGGGCCAAATTTCAACTCATATTTTTAGTTTATCTTTTGATAGTGTGAGTTTACTTTCTGAAAATATTCTAATTTATTAGTAAAATACTGCAGAAGCTGTATGAATTGGGAGCAAGAAGGGTGCTCGTGACAGGGACCGGACCGCTCGGTTGTGTCCCGGCCGAGCTAGCTTACTATGGGAGCAGAAATGGAGAGTGTTCACCAGAGCCACAGAGAGCTACAGGATTATACAATCCTCAGCTATTCCAAATGCTTCAACAACTCAACTCCCAAATTGGCTCTGATGTTTTCATTTCTGCCAATGCATTTGACATGAACATGGACTTGATCAACCAGCCCCAACAATTCGGTTCGTTATTATTTACTACCCTTCTCTTTTTCACCAGCTCGAGTTCTTACCTATGTAGCACGAAAACAAAAAATATTTAAACGGAAGCGAGAATTAACATATTTTTATAAGAATGATGTACAGAAATCGAATTTTAAAATTTTTAAAAATATATTCAAAAATAAGAAATGAAATTTCAAAATGTAGAAATTAAAAAGTTTTCGTATAAATAAAGTCTCATAGATTTTAACAACTTGACCTTAAAGATAGGCTGTGATCGGTTAAATTAAATTTAACGAAATTAATATTGTGGTTAATTCAGTTAAATTTTTTTTGATAATTTATTAGTTCGGTATGTTTGGTTAAGATTAAGAGTTTTAAATTTCGATTAACCGAATGTTTTTTGTTTTTTTATTTATTTATAATAATAATTTCATATAGTTTTATCAGTTTAATCAAATTAATTGATTAATTCGGTTGGTCTAGATTGATATATTTTAAAGATATCGGTTAATTCGACTAATTCGATTAATTTAGTTAATCTAGTCGGTAAGATTAAGTAATTCGATTAATTTGGTTTTGGTTAAACCCCCGTTTTTAACCGAACTGGCCGAATCGCTGGTTTTGCAGGTTTTGTAACATCAAAAATAGCATGTTGCGGACAAGGACTATACAATGGGATAGGAACATGCACTATGCTGTCGAACCTGTGCAAGAACAGAGACGAGTATGTGTTTTGGGACCCATTCCATCCAACAGAGAGAGCAAGCAGGATCCTGGTGCAGCAGCTCATGACTGGATCCACCAAGTATATGAACCCTATGAACCTCAGCACCATTATGGCCATAGACGCAAATCTCTGAAACACTGAATTTCTCGTTAATTCCTATATATATATTTACTTTTGTTTGTTCTATTACAATGGCTTGTTTGTGAACATCACTTTTGTAGTGTGTTGAAAATTGATGGACCTTCATTTTATTGAATCTTGATCTTTTTCCTAATTTGATTATGTTGTTTTTAGCACTTGAGTGCTATATGAATATGAATTTGATAAACCGTCTAATAAAATATTAGTTTTAGAAAACGTCAGAGGAGGATCCGGACGTTCACTCCCACGATCAAGATAGTTTTAGTAGATGAAAGAAAAAAAAGGATAAAGTAAGAATGCGAAAAGAATAAATCATCATCACTAGTGCTAAAACTGTGGAACAAATTAAATTAATATATCAATATCACATTAAGCGGTCATCTCTAATTTACTGAAGTTATCATTCAAAAAAATATATATACCAAAATTAAATGCCAAATATCGAAATAGATATTAAAATACAAATATAACAATTTATTTGGATAATGTCAATACGACGCCGTTCTACTTCTAAAACCGTACGAGGAGCCAGCCAAGCCAAGCATCCATAACAGAATCAGCAGAAGAAATGTTGCGGACTCCAAAAAATGACTCCTAATAAAACTAGCAGCTAAACTACTCCGACAATCTTTAGCTAATATATTTTCGGTAACACTGTCTGATAGTTCCATGAAGATTACAAGCTTTCCACATTTGATATCTTGAATGCTTCAGCATTCCCAAAAAAAAAAACTATTTTGAAATTTATTAAGCAAAAGCTGGAGTGACTACAAATTTTATTAGCAGCAGGCATAATAATCAACATCCTAACCTTTATTACCATCACTACCAACTTCATCATCGTCATCAGTATTTAGGTATACAATTTCTGCTTTCTTTGATGAACGTTGAAATCGAGTTATCCTTTTCAGAATTTTAAGTCCTTCCTTAGCAACTGTTCTTTCGTCAGGCTGTATAAACATCTTTTCTAGTTCTACTGATCCAGCCAATAAAAACTTGATGAATTCTAGTTCAGGTTTTATTGCTTTTGTGTATCCGAGCTTTATCTTCACCACTCGAAGTTTTTTCAGTTCATTAGCCAAGGGGTCTTTTACTTCTAAAAATTCCGTAGCAAGTTCTCTTCTATGAAGACCAACTGACTAAGAAATAAACACATAAAACATTAGTTTTGATGGAAAATATGAAACATGATGTACAAAGCAAGTTAACAAATAGAAAATTACCCCAATCTCCAGCTTCTCTAAGTTAGGAGAGCTCAAAATCAAGGAAAAAGCTGTGGAGATATCACCCGCACGCCAAAAACATATATCAGGCAGTTCAAGAACTTTAAGACAGCCAAGAGAAAGTTTTTTTGGCATTGTTTCATGAAGCATGTTCTAGAAACAAGAATACAAAGTAAGAACATAGAATTCGCGAACTAAATCGACATCCAATACAAAGTAAACATAAACAACTGGCTTACATGCACAAAGCTCAATCCGAGTCGCAGGTGCTTGACGACAGGCAGATATTCGAGAAGCTTGGTCGGTTCGCAAGCATCAAGATCTCCATCAAATATAACCGTTGAAAGATGCTGACAAGGTTTTCTAAAACAAAGAGACTTAAAATCACCAGAGAACTCGAAGAACTTTAGATAAGGAATGTCAATATCTAGGTTATCAAATTCGTCACATTCTTGTATAGAAAGTCTTTCAAGTAATGGGCATTTGGGAATGAAAGTTTCAAATATATTTGTACTCAAATGAACAGATTGTAATGTAAAAGAAATCAACTTAACAAATCCTTGAAACGCCAATGGAACTACGAAAGTACATGAGGACAAAGTCAAGCGCCTCAATGTCACGCATGAGAACAGATATGATGGCAATCTATAGCGTTCATTTCCTTCAATCATAAAGAAAATTTCCTGAACATCTTTCTCGCTCAAGTAAAGCATCAACCGGTCAATCTCATCACAACTTTCTAACAACGGAACACGAAAAGTAAAATTCAAAATGGGTCCATGGTGAACTAATAAGACTCTATACATGTTAAGAAAAAATAGATTATTGCTAGGATTTCCCGTACTGCGTTTTATCGATGTCCAATAAAAAGCTTTGTCAAATACCAATTTCGAAAGATATCTCCACTTGAACCTCCATTCCTTTGACAAAATACTAGTCGCCACTGCTTCTTGAATCGGCAGACAACTTAGAATATTATCTATGATATTACTCGGCAAGTTACTGATTATATCGGATCTTGAGCTGTTCCCAGTCTTTTTGGCCGGTGGATTATCCTGAAAATCAAAATCAATGGACATTATAAATTCATCATTTTACAACTACATTGCACGCTTCCAACCAGATTATAGACTGACTAAACGACTAGGAGTGGCGAAATTTCGCACTCCGAACATTGGCAATGACGTTCCAAATTTATTTAATACTACTCTTATATACCTAAATTGAAGTTTAAAATCAATCCTAAATTCTCCCTTACCTATGTCTCTTTTTCATTTCCGTCAGTAAATAGTACTGAATATTATATTAAATTTTAAATAAATTATGGAATGTGATTATGAAGAGTAACAAGCACAAATACAAACTAGAAAACAGTAAAATGCACACAAATTGGGTTCTATCAAATTAGAGGTTTTTAATCATAATTAATCATTATCAGTGGAAGTAAAGTAAAGGATGTATAAGAACTATATTATATATAAAAAAGAAACGAATTAATTACCATGGTTTCAGTTTTTTTTCCTTCCTTTACTGCTTTACTTTTCTTTCTTTCTTCTAGTTGTTAATGGAAAGGAAATAGGAAAACACAGAAAAGGAAATAGATAAAACATTGAGAAAATTACTCTAAACCCCCCTCATATCTTCTAATTTATATTTTTGTATCTTTTGTTTGAAAATTTAATTATACGGTCTTTTATTTTTATTTCCGTTATCAGTTTATTCGTTCTGTTTATTTGTTTTTGTTCTTATTCAATTGAATCAAATGAGGTTTTTTTTGGGAACTTATCATCTCTTTGCATCCTTTCCTGCTCTTACCATAACTCCTCTCATCATCAATGATTTTGAGATTTCAATCTCCACCCTGAATGTAAAATGTCTGTAAGGATAATATTTTGTGCATTTATCATTGGGATAAAATTATATGTTATTCATAGTGGCGTTGTTGCAGTAGCTACGAAGTAACCGTCAATAACCGTTAAGAGACGATGTTCCAGTGAACATGGAAACCGTTCGTTGTCGACAGTAAAGCACCCGATGCCGTCGCTGGCGACGATGGCAATCTTTTCTGACGGAAATGTGGATTATGGATTATAGAATTTAGTACAGAGAAGAAGAGTTTGTTACTGTAAAATCATGTCGGCTGTTTTGTAATAACCGTCAATAATCGCTACCGCTTCCATCTTCGTTTTGTGAAGGACCCATTACAATTTAGACTAGGAAAAACCTCCATTGTTGATGGTAGCCTTTCATCAAATTGGGTCTTTGTATTCCAACACGGCTTCAAATAAAGGCCAACATGGGCTTATGTTTCCTGTGAATTGGGCAATGGCGTCGATGAGAGAATGCATCAGCCACCGATCATTTGCTGGTGTGACTGCGAAATTAACACTGTAATGTATTTCTTACTCCTTTCTCTTTTGTATTTTATTAATATTATGGTTTATTCAAAGTTTTATTATGATTAGTGCTAATTTACATTTTAAATATGTGATACCAAATTGCAATTGGTAGGTTTATGATTGTGATTTGATCTCTTTGTTCATTAAATTAGTCCCATACCCGCCTCTTTCCTCTCTTACAGAGATGGAACATTATTTTTCTTTGTTCTATCTTAATCTTTTCTTTTCGTTTCTTATTCTACTCTTGTTTCTATGGAATACTCACATAATTAATCTTATTATGGTAATCCATTTTTAAAAATCTCGAATTCCATCATCATTATTTTCATATTGCTGCTCCTGTCCTTCCATTGCCAGGTTTGCATTTAACAATAATCATATATATTATTATGTTTTAATCTTTTAATTTTATGTACAGTATATTGACAATCACAAATATTGTTTAAAACCATTTACAGTACCAAATTTCATATAATCAAATGAAGTTTTGTCAAGGAATCTAAGCTATAATAATGAAAGATGTTTTATATTGCTCCTGGTTGATTTGCTTCCAAATATATTATTCCTGGTTGATTTGCTTCTAAATATATTGCTCCTGGTTGATTTGCTTCTAAATACATTTTTTATTTTCATTTGCAAAAGTTAAATTAACTCTTAATTTTGAATTCGAAGCCCATTTATGAAAATATCTCCTCTGATTTTTTATAAAAGATTTTTTCTTTCTCATTTCAATTTCATTATTAGCCTCCAAAAATTATAATCTTTTCTATTTTAAATTATAACTATAACTTCCTTTAATTTCATTTACTGAATTTGTCAATGATATTGTCAAAAATAGATATTCATACAAATTAATTTCTAACTATTTTTAAAAATATTTCTTCATTTGATGATATAAAGTAACAATTTGTTCAAATATCACGATTCTAACTATTGAAAACTCAATTGAAATCAAATCCATTATAATAAAGTTTATTATTTAAATTACATATTATATATTATTTTTAAATATTTGTATAATTATATGTTATTTTTTACTCTATTTAAATCTCATTTATTATATATAAAATTTATCATATCAATTTGTGAAGTTATAGTACTTCTTGTGAGGTTAAAGTACTCATTGTGAGGTTAAAGTACTCCTTGTGAGGTTTTATATTTCTTGTGAGGATATTGTACTCCGTATGAGGTTAAAGTACGTTGATGAAGGCCTCTACTGCAATGTTCAAGATAAGTTCTGATGCAGTTATAATATAGTAACAGTTGTTGATATGATTTGTATGAAAATTTTGAGTTTTATCACTTACTGTAGTTCTCATTTTCTTTCAGGAATAATATCATCCGAAGTTGCGAAGACATTGGAATAAGTCGAGAAAGACATCCCATCAATAATAGAAGTCATAATTTTATACCGTTCGCTTACTTTCATATGTTAAGCGAATGTGTACTTGGATGGCCCATGAAGTGGCTAAAAAGTCCTTAAAGCCTCCTTTTTAGGAGTTTATTGTAATTTCTGTTATCTAGTTCTCACAAACATTATGTAATTCTATTTACCGAAATTAATTCAATTGCTATTTTGCCAAAAAAAAAAATTGAATCAAATGATGAATTTCAAAAGTTATGAAAAAAAAATAGAATTAAAACAAGGCCTAATGTCTTAAAAAAAAACCCGACCTTTTAGCCCCTTTTCAATCATACCCTGACGTTGAAAATTTGTCAATTTCACCCTATTTTGCATTTTTATGTTTCAATTGTACCCTGAAAAATTAAATTAACGTCTTTTACGTTTGGAAATTTGTTTAATACATTCTCCATGTCTCGCATATATTGATTGTATATTTTTAAAATTTATTTAAATTTAGTTAAATTAATTAAGAATTTAAATTAGTGTTAATTTGATTATGGTTTTTAGTTAGTTTTTAAAAATAAAGGATTTATTTGTACTTTTTTGAATAAAAAAGAATTTAATTTCATGTTTAGACTTAATTAATTGAATGATTTCATCATTTAAGTAAAAAAAATTAACAAAAATTAAAATATTGGGATACAATTGAAAACGGAAAATTCAAAAGTGGGTAAAATTGACAAATTTTCAACGTCGGGGTGGAATTGAAAAAAAGTTTAAAAGGTGAGGGTTTTTTGAGTGATTAGGCCTTAAAAAAAATAGAATGAAGATCATTTTGTCTCCCAAATTTGACACAATAAATCAAATAAAATTCAATTCGTGGTTTTTAAAAAAATATTTTTAAATTTGACATTTTATCTCGTTTTACCTTCTCAAATAAGGTGACTGAGAATGATTGGCACATAACATATAATGAAGAGATAAAATGTTAAATTTGATAGTGTTTTTTAACAACGAAAATATAATTTTGGAGCTTGTCAAAGTTGATCTGAAATATAATTTTTTAGGTGAATAATTCCGATTTAAAGCTTCGTCCTATTTGATATAAAAAAATTAATAATTATCTTTCTTTTTAATAGTTCGACCTCCTAAATTTAGAATATTGTCCAACTACACCACTGCTCCTAACTAACAATTGCCGCTTTTGTTGAGAATGAGAAGTTAGCAAAGAAAAGAATTCAGGGATGCAGATAAAAATCTGGCTTTTTTAAAAACATCAAATTCTACAAAAATAATCCCAAGAATATGCGTTGACCATTTTATTTTTTAAAGAATGATTTATAAATGTCAAACTTTTAAATTTCAAACCGGAAATAAAAAATGAAATTTTAAAATGTAGTATTCAAAAAGTTTTCGTGCAAGATAAGTCGAATGCAAAAGGAATAAATCATCATCGTTAGTATTAAAACTGTGGAACAAATTAAATTGATATATCAATATCATATTAATCAGTCATCTCAAATTACTGAAGTTTTCATTCAAAAAAATTATATGCTAAAATTAATTGCAAAATATTATAATAAATAGTAAAACACGAAATTAAACAATTAATTTGGATAATGTCAATACGACGGCGTTCTACTTCTAGAACTATACGAGGAGCCAAGCCAAGCATCCATAGCAAAATCAGTAGAAGAAACGTTTTGCAGACTTAAAAAAATGACTCCTAAGTCCTAAACTACTCCGATAATCTCTAGCTAACATATTTTCGGTAACGCTATTTGATTATTTCAATACAGATTACAAGCTTTAAAGATGCCACAACTTCCATCTTTGATATCTTGAATGCTTCAACATTCCCAAAAAGTGCTATTTTGAGTAAATTTGATTAGCAATCATAATAATCAACATCATAACCTGCATTACCATCATCCTGAATCATCATTCTTGTACATCGAAATCTGAATCATAATAATTCAATTTTTGCTTTCTCTGATAAACGTTGAAATTGAATTATCTTTTTCACAAACTCCAATAATTCCACACAAACTGTTCCTTCGGCAGGCTGTATAAACATCTTTTCTAATTCTACTGATCGAGCCAATAGAATTTCAATGAATTCTAGTTCAGGTCTTATTGCTGTTGTGTATCCAAGCTTCACCTTCACCACTCGAAGTTTTTTCAGTTCATTAGCTAAGGGGTCTTTTACTTCTAAAAATTCCGTAGCAAGAGGATGAATTTCACAATGAGCAATAGACTAAGAAAAAAACATAAAACATTAGTTATGATGAGAAATATGAAACATGATGTATAAAGCAAGTTAACAAACAGAAAATTACCCCAATCTCGAGCATCTCCAAGTTAGGAGAGCTCATGATCATGCTAAAAGTAGTAGAGATATCACTCGCACACCGAAAACATATATCAGGCAGTTCGAGAACTTTATGATAGCCAAGAGAAATATTCGTTCGCGTTGTTTCATGAAGCAGGTACTATAAAAAAATTGCAAGAATACAAAGTAAGAACATAGAATACACCAATTAAATAGACACAACAAAATTGGAAAACCTTCATACTGAGTCAACAAAAAACAATTGGCAATGGAACTATGGAAGTATATGAGGACAAAGTCAAACGCCTCAATGTCACACACGAGAACACCAAATGATGGCAATCTATAGTGTTCATTTCTTTCAATCTCGAAGAAAATTTCCTTCACATCTTTCTCGAGAAAAGCATCAACCGGTCAATCTCATCACAATTTTTTAACGGAACACAAAAAGTAAAATTCAAGATGGATCCATGGTGACGTAATAGAACTCTATAGATATTAAGAAAAAATAGATTATTGCCATGATTTCCAGTATTGGGTTTTATCGATATCTCATAAAAAGTATTTTCACATACCAATTTGGAAAGACATCTCCACTTGAACCTCCATTCTTTTGACAAAATACTAGTCGCCACTGCTTCTTGAATCGGCAGACAACTTAGAATGTTATTTATGATATTACTCGGCAAGTTACTGATTATATCGGATCTTGAGCTGTTCCCAATCTTTTTGGCCGGCGGATTATCCTGAAAATCAAAATCAATCGACATTATAAATTCATCATTTTACGACTACATTGCACGCTTCTAACCAGATAATAGACTGATTAATCGACCAGGAGTGGCGAAATTTCGCACTCCGAAGATTGGTTATGACTTCTAAATTTATTTAAGACTAATCTTATATACCTAAATTGAAGTTTAAAATCAATCCTAAATTGAATTATATTATATATAAAAAAACTGAATTAATTACCATGGTTTCAGTGGTTTTCCTTCCTTTACTTCTTCACTTTCTTTCTTCTTCTTGCTGTTGCTGCCGTCACAGTATTTGATGGAAAAGAAATAAAAATATTTAAAAAGAGAAACTCAGGACAGTGAACAGACAAAACATTCAAAATTGCTCTAAAACGTAAGCAAAATAAATCAATTTGGATAATTCTAATACGGCGTCGTAAAGTACTAAAACGCATAAGAGAAGAAATTTGCAGAGTCGTAAAGTACTAAAACGCATAAGAGAAGAAATTTGCAGACTTCAAAAAATGAACTTAGCAGCTAAATCACCATGATAATCCCTAGCTGACAATATTTTGGGTTATACTGTGTGATTGTTTGAGTGCAGATTACAAATTTAAACGATGACAGAACCTCCATCTTTGATATTTCTAGCCATACAAGCAATTAAGCACCAACTACTTGACGGTAACTGTTTTTTTGCTTTTAAAATAATGTTTTTCATTTCATATATGTAAAAATTAGTTACTAATTTCTATGATTATTAATTGTAGGTGATGATAGTTTGCAATTATCTGATTTATATGAGCTTCCGTCGCATTTGTTCGACAGTTTAGTCACTCAATTACCTCCATTGGCTTTGCACAAGCTGCAAATCGAAATGTAAACCTAATTCTTTATGTGTGTTTGGATTTGATTAAAAAAAACTTATTGTGAAATTTTGATTTAATTTTTCTGTAATTGTGCTTGTGTTTGAGTAGGCCTTACGAGAATTCGGATGGTTATGATGAATGTAGCTCGAAAACTGGAAAAAAGCGTGGGAGGTGCGATAATTAGGTTATTTTTTATGTATTTTTTTGGATTGAAGCGCTTTGATTTAAAGAAACGGAAGAATTACTCTTAAGAGTTGAACTGTTTATTTTACGATTTTTGTTGTTGCAGAAGTTGTATTTTTGATACGGAATGGAAGAATCTTTTTAGGTCGCGGTGGTCTCTGATTGTTGACAATATTGATACAGATGACTGGCATCAGAAATATTGGGAAACGCATTTGCAAAAGTATAATGTTTGGATGAATTATCATGATGCTTCTTCTTCTGTTTAATTTGTGTTTGAATTTTTTTTTGTTGTTTTATTTTATTAATCTGAAATACAGTTGTCTCGATGAAGCAGCAGGATCATCGATGGTATCCTTTGATGGTTGCGTTGGGGAGATAATTGTTCCAGGTAATATATAACTTCTTGATATTGGTTAGTGTAAGATCTAATATATTTTGTGTCTTGGAAACACGTGTATGTATTAATATCTGCAACAAAGTCAAAAACTGACTTTGTCTCTGTTCATGCAGAGTATGTACTGAAATGCATTGGTTGTGAAGGACATTTGAGTCATTCATCCTATTCAAAATTATCTCATCACTTCCAACAATTTGGTCACTATGCTAGGTATCATCTTATTTTGGTCACTGTGCTAGTTATATGCTATGTCAGTTTCTTATGTTTTGGAGGCCAACTGGCTGAACAAATATATCAAATCTTTGTGTTTCCAATTCTAGTTGATCTTTTCACTCTTATCAATTTTACTCTTGATAGAATTATTAATTGATTAATCGGTGGGAGTGATTATAATTATTAATGTAATTGTACTAGAATGCTAGAGTTCACATAAACATGTAATGTAATTGGGTCCAACTATATTTAAAATGACTAGAACAAACCATTGGAATGGTTAGTCCCTCTCCATTATAAATTCATTTACACTGAAGTTTTTTACTATGCCTTTTCTTTTTATAATACCAGGTTTAGGTTTCTTAAATATTTTGTTTCTTTGTGCAGATGTCTGAGACTTCAAAGTGTTTTATGCATCGGAGAAACGTGTGTATGTTTATACCTCAAATTGAATGAAATCATCAATCACTTCAGCACATGCCTTTATTATATTTGTTTTGAATGGATTTGCTAGCATATGTACTAGGGTCTTCTCAGTTTATGGGAGCTAGACATTGCTTATTTTGCATCCCCTTGAGAAAGAGATTATGTATGTTTGTAGATTAATATGTTCTGCAAAGCTTTGTAAGGCATGCTGTTTTTGCTAATAAAGATCCACTCATGTGTGCGCTTGTTTTTTGTTTGAGTTTCTATGTTTTACAACTTTTTGTGCTATCTAAGGTATAGCTTTATAATGGTGGTAAGGGTCTACATTTTGCTGCTGCTTTTTTTTTATCAGTACGCTATCTGTTTTTCATTTTGTTGGGTTTCATAAATCCGCTTTTGTTTAGTGCATTCTACATTTGAATCTCACAAGAGTGATAAGTGGCTCAATATTAACTGTTTCTGTTCTGTTGCAGCAATTATTGAGGAATTGCCGATTGCAGAGTTTGACATTGCGGTGGATCAGATCAGAGGAACATGTATGCTTAAATATTTTTATATTTTCCGGTAAATTTGAAAGCTATAATTTTTTAACTTGTAGAATTGAATGTGTTTGACTGATTATCATCACAAATTAACAGGTTGATGGATTATGCAAACTGCTGGTCCAAAACAGTGAAACATTGACATCTCTTGAATTTATTCACTGCAAGCTTTCATCAACATCTATTGATGCAATATGTAGGTCTTTAGAAATAAAAAATAGACAAACACATGGAATACAGAACCTCTCAATCAGGACATCAGTCTTCCTTGAAGCTAACCTAATGTCTTTACCTCCTTCCCTAGTATCATTTCTTTCGTCCGGAAGGTACATCCATTTTTGCATTCTATTATATTTTCATTGCTTAACTTCTCATCATATTTAGTAAGCAATATTTTTAAATACTGTAATGAGCTTGTTAGCAGTGTAGCTCCCTGAAGATTTTGAGTTCACAACTTTGGACTTGCTTGCTGCAAAAATATCAAATGCCGAAAATCTTAATTCTTTTTACCCTTTTGATTTTTGAGAGCTATTGTCCAGTCAATTATCTCCACTGAAGTGATTTTTCCATGCATTTATTACATGTTGCTTTGAACTCATTAATTAATCTAAAGAGCATGTTGCACGAATGAATTACCTAATCTGAAAAGTGCCGCTTTGATCATCTATTGCATGTCACTTAATTGAGTAGTTACTCTCCAACATCACCTACTCTTCCAACTATTTTGAATCCAGGTCCCTGTGTTCATTAAGATTTTCTGGTAACCACCTAGATCGGAATTTTGCACGGATCCTTTTTACTTTGCTTTTTGATGCCTCTTCTAGTGTATCCATCCTTGATCTTTCAGACAACACTGTAAGTAGCTCATTTTTGATAAATATATTGTTGTTGTTTTACTAGTTGTTCTCATTTGCATATTCAAACATTTGATCTCTTATTAAATTTTCACAGATAGCAGGGTGGCTTTCTAGTTTCAACAGGGGCTCCTCAAGCAGGGCCCCATTATCTTTGGAGATGAGCAATTGTTTGCAATCCTTACGCGTCCTTCAGTTAAGGTACGTCATTGCCTAAAAAAACACTTTTTTATTTTAGACCAATTCATTCTATGGTGAGATGCAAAATACTCATAATTATTTTCCAGTCACCACAAGTTAAGAGCACAGAAGATATATACTGTTTTACTAGGCCACATTTGGTCGCTTTTGTAGGTTTGTCATCTTGTTTTCACATACTAATAATCATCCATTGACACAAGTCGTTATCTTATTTAGGAATAACAATCTTCGCAACTATGATGTGACGAGTCTTAGATACACACTTCTTTGTATGCCTAATTTGGAGGTGCTGGATTTAGGCGAAAATCCCATTGAGGATGAAGGAATCAAGTCAGTTAAACATCTATTTTCTGCTGTATTTCCGATGTGATGAAGAAGAGTTTAAAAGTAGCTATTGAACTTTTCAGATGTTTAATCCCTTATTTTGCTGAGGCAATGGAAAGATGCTCTCCACTGGTGGAGTTGAATTTAGAGAATTGTGATTTGTCCTGCGAAGGAGTTACTCTTCTCTTAGACACCCTTTCAACCCTACAAAAACAGCTGAAATCTCTCACGCTTGCAGATAATGGCCTCGGCAGGTTTGCTTACCTAACACTGGCATAGAAGTTGCAATGTATTGCCTATTTTTCTTTCAAAAGATAAAAATGATTTAAAATTATTGTCCTCCAGCCCAGTAGCTGGAGCCTTGAGAAAGTATTTAGGCACTTCTATCAGAGAACTTAATATTGGAGGCATTGGACTGGGCAAAGCTGGCTTTAAGGAGCTACATAAGGGTTTGATGGGAGAATTGAGTATTGTCAAGATCAACATAAGGTTTGAACAAAATTATGGATTCTTTTGCTGTCTCTTTCTTTTTTAATCTGTGACTTGATGATTGTGAATCCACTGTTTTAATACAGCAAAAACTGTGGTGGACTTGAAACTGTATATTTTTTGACAAAGCTCATGTCATTGGCTCCAGATCTTGTGGATGTTAATGCATCTTACAATCTTATGCCTGCAGAATCATCAACTCTCATATGCTCAGCTCTGAAGGCCGCAAAAGGTATGTTTCTCCAACAAGACGTGATTTTTGAACCATGTTACTTATAGCTTGCGATTTAAAAAAATTTTGAGAAACTGAAACATGAAGAAATAAGTGATGTTAGTGGACCAAACTTCAAAACCCCTTAGAAGCTTCAAGTACTTATTGTGTTTGAATTATGCTCTACTAGGCCTTCCTGTGGAACTCCAAATGAAAATAAAAAATTTAATTTGAGCCTATGCTACTCTTGTTTTTACTTAGGTAAACTTCAGCGGTTGGACTTGACTGGGAATAGTTGGTACTTTCAGCAAAATCATACTTCATTGCTTGCTGAATTCCAACATAATGGAAGGCCTGTTGTAATTCTCCCGTCATTCCTTGCCCCAAATATTCCTTATGATGATGATCCATAGACGTAATTATCTCAAAATTTTCGGATATTTACTGGAAGCAGCAACATCACATATTAAGAGTTGTCTGCGTTGGTTGTCTATAGCTTCAAGGTGAGCTTTACAATCTTACCCAAACCCAAATGAATAGGACGGAAAATTGTCTCAGCAAAGTTAAAAAGCCTGTTGAATATTGGCTACCGGCAAGGTGGTGGTTTGTTGTATTACATGTTTAATTGATTTAAGGTGCCAGTTGTTGGTTTTAGGTTTTTTTGGTTCATGACGCCCTAGGGAGTTTGTTGGACAGATTTTAGAAGTGCATGTAGTTATTTTTCTTACCCTTTTTTCCTGTGATCATAACTCAATGTATGGATTTGAAGAATGTAAATATTTATCCTGTTATAATACTAAATTGAGATTGAACATTTTTGTCCGCCAAAAAAGTAATTGAACTTCATCTGTGCGAACCTGCATTTCAAACTGTTCTTGTTTTGCGTTCAGTCTTACTTCCAATCCATTTGTCTTGACCGGAAATCTAGTTTGTCCCCGAGACAATTTTATGTATGCAATGTCAGTCATTCTTCTCCTTGATTGCGTCACATGATGCGAAATTTGTATCTGTTCAAGTGCCTTGAATCGGTTTTGTTGTTTCTTGCTGTATATTTATCCGAATAAATCGGAGTTATCCAATGTTACATTAGCGGGTTAAACTCGGATGTATTCGAATTATGCTTTCCCAAAGTAAAGATACAAATAAAAAGGTGATAAAGACATAGTATTATCTTTGGAGGATTTAGAGGGAAATAAAAGAAAATATGGAACAAATCGTTACTAAAACGAGAGCAAACCTATGTCATGATTGTGCTTCTTTTCTAGTTGTTGTTTGTTCATGTTTTAAAATAAGAAGAGAGTTGCTAGTGTTTCAATTCAACTTTGACTCTCAAAGTTCTATTTTTAAACATAGGGTTCAATGTCTCTATAAATATTATTAATCACTCAAAAAAATACTGTTTCTTTTTTCTCCTTTTTATTATTTAAGGTCAAGTTTTCTCAAATGCCAACTTAGACATAATTTCGATAAATTACTATATTCAAACTGTCCAATTTTTTTTTAAGAAAAGGTATGTTTTTTTATTTATTTAAATTTTGTTAATTGTAGCCTAATTTTAATAAGTATCAAAAGTTAGATTTGATTATAAATAAAAAAAATTGAAAAATTTGGATTTTTATTATAAATTTGCTTAGTTGTTCCAATTGAAATATGGCTATCAAAATTATGACAAATCTGACTTTTCTTGAATTGTTGAACCATATATGAAAAAATTCAAAAAATTGAAGCCCTAACTATAAGTATAATTTAGTAATAGAGGAATAATGCTGAAATCAGAATATGAGCAATAATGATGTTAAGTTTAAATCTGAGACAGAGTAAAAGAATAAGCTTTTGCATTGCCCTTGTCTTTCCAAATTCCAGTGATCCCATAGAGCCGGCCTATAAAGTTGCTGCTGAGGATAAAACTATATCAAACCGTTCTATTTTAGTAAAATAAAAACTTAGAAATGTATTATTGTTATTTTAAGTTATATTTATATTATTTTTTGAATAAATTGCTAATGCTTTGAGTCCAACTTAGAGACAATAAGTTAATAAATAGGGGAAAAAAATCAAATGTGTATATTTAAAATTATATGTATAATTTTTTTATTCATTGTAGGTTTAATGAGTCGTATGAACTATACAATAAAAAATAATCTTTTTTCAACAGTTATAAAAATGATAAACTTCTGTCAATATGGATAGATGTAACGGTACAGAAACTCGAACTTTAAACTTTTATAATTCTCTTACAGTAAAAATATCAATCAGACGTCTTTTTAGAATGAATATCATCAGCATTCAGCGGCAAATATTTAGACCTGAGAGCCATAGCCTCCCAAATTCTAACTTAAACCCTTGAAAAAAATATACTACAACTTTTGAACATTATATTTTTTATATATCTAATAAATTACTGGTGAAAACTAATTTATTTCCTGACTTTTAAAAAAAATAGTGATAAAATCCAATTTTAGTCCCCTGTAATATTTATACTATCCTTTTTTATATTATATTTAATGTAAACTATGATTTTTTTTAAAAGATGAATGAAATATATAACTTTATACAATTATATTTAGTTTATTATCATTATTAATAGAATATTGATGTAAATTTTATATTGTATACAATTTTAAATTTTAAATTATTAATGGTCCTTCCTAAATGTTTTTATCTACGTCTGTCTAGCAAGTACTCTTTATAAATATTTATTACATTTGGCTATTTTATATAAATTAAAATAATAAAAAACATATTCTAATATAAATATATATTTTTATTTAATTTTTTATATTAATTATTATTATTTTTGAGTTTGACTAATCTTTCTAAACTCATTAAGTTATTTAATAATAAAGATAAATTTAGAAAATAGCAATAAACACTTAATATTTTAAAAGAACTAGTTTTATGAGTAAAAATATATTTTAATAGTATGCCAATCAGTGTAACAAACCCATGATGATGAACCAAAATAGAACGTGGCTCCTTTTCACTAATTTTGTTAAAGTATTTAACTTCTTTTCCTTGAGCTATGTCCAAAAGAGGCGGTTGAGTTGGCTTTGTCATGAAGTAAGCTTTTTTTTTTAAAGGCTAATTTCCATAAAAAAAAATCCCCACCTTTTAGTCTCAATTCGATTGCACCCTTACGTTGCAAAATCACTAATTTTACTCAAATTACGGCCTTTCAGTTTCAAATTACCACTAAAAAAGCTTCTAACTGAATGTCGTACTTCGAGTTATCCCGTCCCAAGTTCTTTCGGGATGAGCTCTTAGCGATTAGTTAGTCCAGGTCCTGCTAGTCTTTTTAGATCCTGCCTGCAAAAAAAGGTTGAGTAAGCGCGGAATCCCTAAAAAGAAGGAGATCCTGTAAAGCGTTTTTCTTTAGGGGGCGGGCATAGAACAAAGCTAAACTCCACAAAGACGTTCTATCGATCAAATCCCTATTTATTTTGGTCTTGCAATTACATAGAGAGGGAAAGAGATGTAATCTTAGCTTAGCGCTCTCTCTTCAGCTGCGTACTCTTTTACCTAGTTTAAAGCTAGTCGGTGTTAATCAAATTTGTACATAAATGATCATGTAAATGTATATTAGGCATTTCTTAGTTTTGTATATGACTTTGGATTTACATACAATTAATTTATACTAAAGAGTACGTAAAGAAAAATAAAATTTCTGTATGTTTCAACTTCTTATTAAATATATTCTCAACCGTAAGAAAAACAATAGAATCTAGGTTTTTGAGGATCAATTTGTGATTCTCGTGCATAAAGACCTAAATGGAAAATAATAGATTGAGGCCTTGACCTTTAGGCATATGCATTCATGCAAACTTGCATTAATAAATGTAGACAAGTACAAGTAATAACATGTAAATTAAATTGAGAGTGTGTATCTCTTCCTATGGTATGGCTTCCCATTAGAAAAATTGATTTCGAGTGTACAAAATTTCATCAATGAGATGTAATGCAACAAATTTGATTTCGAGCGTGTAATATATTTATATATACGTGACAAATGACAAGTAAATATGTTGAACACTCATAGGATTGCCTCCAAAGCTCTAAACATTATATTACGTTGACCAAGCATCCTCTCCTAATTGAATTGTTCGGGTGTGTTTTCTGATTTTTTGAAGCCGTTCTTTTACTTAAAAAATAGTACATAGCTAGTATATACTAGATAATCTAATATTCAAATAAAAGTTGATTCTAATTCCAATTATGTATTGTACAAAACATGGAAGAACTACCAGCACAGCTTGTCCCTCTTTACTTGCTGAGTTTAGTTGATGCCTAATATCTTCCACCCTATGTTAATTCGCGGACTTTTTTCGCCTAAATACTTCAGAACTTCTCCATATTGATCTTCATGACTTCAATATCTCATGTTTTTTTCTCAGTATCTTCACAACAAACAATCTCGAGTAGATTATACGGTAATTCAAGTAGATCTTTGCTTACAGCTAAGATCGAAATTATGTTTGAAGAGAAGTGTACAATTCGGATCAAATCAAAATGCATTAGAATTCTAAATATTTCAAATCGAACTCAGCTGGTAGCTCAATTAATTTTTTTGATTCATTTCAATATTTTCAGATGGATTTGCACTAAAACCAGGTTAAATTTATTCTCCTTTTAAAATCTAAAGGAAAAGGTTATATTTTAATTATATCAAACCAAGCCAAACTAAATCTATAAACTCGATTAGATTTTTACAACTCCCTCAATTTGAAGAACATTATAAGACCATACTCAGTGCCATGAAGCGTTCTATACCAGCTCATGTACCGACGAGATATCATCAAATCATTAGCAGATAATACGGAAATAAGCTACAACGGCTGCCACATAATTAAATATGAGAGTGAGCTATGCGAAGAAAATCGAAAAACACTATAGAACATGCTTGATATTTAAACCCATGCATTTGCACTTTAAAACTGATTTCCTCATAATAAGGAAATAAACCTGGCATTGGCCACTGATTAAAAGTTGTATTCTGCTGAAATTACCATTACAATGTTTACAATGCAATCATAAGCACTAATCACTTGGATAACACTACAAAGTTGAAGTTTTACAGCTCTTTCCCTTTGCCAATGCAGCTTTTACTAAAACGCAAATAGTTTCTTGAAAACTGGCTTCGGACTAGACAATACATCGTATATCTCTACTTGTTAATAGTAATACTCTAGATTACAAAATTGTTTATAATGCAGCTTTTACTAAAACGCAAATAGTTTCTTGAAAACTGGCTTCGGACCAGACAATACATCGTATATCTATACTTGTTAATAGAAATATTTACTCTAGATTACAAAATTGTATATACAATTCTCCCATCCTTGGATTAAGAATGTTAGTCATATACTTGGCTGTCCTGCATGTCCTTCCCCTCGTGGCATTTTCTTTGACCCAGCTGTTGCATTCATAACAGAAAATAAGCATTTAAAAATCAGTCTATCATGATTTTGATAAATACTAACTGCAAATCAAGCACTCAAGATATATTGGTATTTTTAAATTTGCACATTTTGAGGTTTAACAAGCTAAAAACGGGCAAGACTTGCACACTTTCTAGAGAAAGCCACACACAATGAAACATTAAAAAGCATCTTTCAGTGGAAATATAACACATGTTCTTAATGTTCACTAAATCCCCACCATCTCTAGATTAGATTCTTGGATGCCATTTGGAATAACAACATTATTAAATTAAGGGGTAGGCACAGTTGCATGACAGTCAGGATTCACTCAAAAAAAACTTCGTGTTGCATAACTATTGGCTTCTATCAGGTGCTTTCATTTAATTTTTATGGGGAACAGTAACACTAAAGCAGCCCGGATTATTTTCCACTCTTAAGCAACTGTCCATAAATAATTATTAGCTGAGAACGTTCGAAGAGGGGGGGGAACTCTTAACTCCTGGGCATGACTCTCTACATCTATAAGGGATAGAATGCATCAAATAAGAGCAAGGTCAACCAGAAGCATGATATTGGAGATGACACTGTAACCCACAACTTAATTCAATTTCAAAAGTACGTCCATAGTCCTTGTAGGAGAAAAAAAAGTGAGCCTAAATTTTTTGCCGTATTCTCTTAAATCCCCCATGTCATTGTCACTGTTTAAGATGCATAATATAGCTAATTGATAAAAGCTCTTCGGGATAACGACTCATGTCAATCACAAATAACAGCGCATTGATTTTACCAACAGAATGGCAAACCACAAATCACAAGTCTGCATGTATTCACACACAAGGCAATAAAGAGAGACAGAGAGATAAGGAGAGTCAAGAGATATTACGATCTTCAACATCCTTCAGCTGGTAATAATGGGGGGCTATCTCTACAAGCCACTCTGGTTTCAGCTCAGTTACCTGCAAAATATGCCTCAAGTTAATCGATGAAATCACAATAGCAAACACATGCTTAAAAGAGCCTCTGGAGAATAAAAGTATCTGAAATTACAGATTTTAATACTTGCCTGCCTCATGTACTCCTTGGTTGTAAGAACCAACTCATGGTATATAACCCATCTCGGGAGGACCTGAACATAACCAAATAGAATATGAAATAAGTGTACAAAGTATCAAAAAATAATTTAAGATGCATTTGCTACAGCCAAGTTTCAGCAACGTATCTCGAATGTTGCTCTAAATATAAGAAAGAATTTCACAGCATACTTATGCAGAGATTTGGTTTTAAATTATTAATTGATACTGCCTATTTCCAAATCATACTGCTACAAGAATGACGTACTACAAGTATATGATCTTGAGTTGTATGTATATATGTTATTGTCAAAGTATAAATAAATTAATTAAGAAGTTTCTAGATTTAGGAAGTTTCTAGAAGTTTCCAGATTTGAGAGTTTCTAGAAACTTCTAGATTTAGAAGAGATAGTTTATATGGTCTTATATTTAATCATTCTAGAATAATCATATTCTAGAATGTTCATAGTCTAGAACATTCATAGTCTAGAATGTTCTAACATAGGGCTTAGCAAGAATCCTTGTATATAAATAGATAGTGGCATTCCATTGTAAAATAACTCAAGAATAGAAATTTTGCTTATTCTCAATTACTCCCATTTTATTCAACATGGTATCAGAGCCTAAAGCTCTTTTCTAAAATCTTCTTTTTTCAGACAACCTTCATTGTTGTCATCTCTATTAATTTCTACAGCCTTAATTGTTGTAACTTCTTTAACACCATGTCAACCTTCAACAAGGAAAATCTTTGGTGCAACTATTGTAAAAAACCGAGTCACACAACAACAATGTGTTGGAAGATGAATGGTAAGCCAACGCATCGGGAGTGGGCAAACCAAAAACGGCAGCCCATAATTTCAAAAAATCCTACAATAGAAGGATTCACTAATGAAGAAATTGAAAAGTTAAAGAGCTTATTAAGGTCTTTTGAACAGCCTTCGGAAAGTTATTCTTTGACTCTTTCAGGTGCGTCTTCGGTCCCTCTTTATATGAATGCCTCAGAAAATTCTTGGATAGTAGATTCTGGTGCTACCGACCATATGACCCCCATATCTAAACACTTCCACACATATACACCATGCCCAAGTAGCAAGAAAATTGTAACGGCCAATGGCACTTTAGCTATTGTTGCAGGGTTTGGAGATATACACATCTCACCTACCCTTATCCTTAAAAATGTCCTTCATGTTCCACAACTATCAGCCAACCTTATTTCCATTAAAAAGCTTACTCGTGATCTCCAATGTTATGTTGCTTTCTCTCCTTCTCATTGTGTTTTCCTAGATTGGAATTCGGAGAGGAGGATTGGACTTGCAAATGAAAGAAATGGCCTATACTATCTTGGATCATCTCAAAACAATAGGAGTAATCTATCCTATTCTTTTTTTAGTTCTTCAAATAAAAATGCCATTTGGTTATACCACCTACGTTTAGGACATCCTTCCTTCAGAGTTTTGAAAGTCATGTTTCCTCATTTATTTGAAGGGTTGGATATTTCTGAATTTTCTTGTGATATTTGTCAACTGGCAAAACATACTCGAATCTTTTTTCCTATCAGCAATAATAGAAGTTCTCACCCTTTTCAATTAATTCATAGTGACATTTGGGGTCCTTCTAGTATACCTAGTGTTTCAGGGGCTCGCTGGTTTTTATCCTTAATTGATGATTGCACTCGAGTTACATGGCTCTTCCTTCTTAAACAAAAATCTGATGTCAGTACTGTCGTCCTTACATTCCACTCAATGATTCAAAATCAATTTGGGGTTAAAATAAAAGGCTTTAGGACAGACAATGCTAGAGATTATTTTAACAAGATTTTGTCACCTTACTTTCAGTCACAAGGCATCATCCATTACTCGTCTTGTGTTAATACTCCCCAACAAAATGGGGTAGCAGAGAGGAAAAGTGGACATTTACTCAATGTTACCCGTGCGTTACTTCTTCAAGGGAATGTTCCTAAATCCTACTGGGGAGAGGCTGTCCTTACTGCCACGTACTTGATAAATAGACTTCCCTCACCTATATTAGACAACAAAAGCCCTATGGAGATACTTAATAGTTTCTATCCTCACGTCAGGACCTCCAATGGACTCAAACCTAGGGTATTTGGATGCACGGCATTTGTTCATGTTCATAACATACACAGAGACAAGCTAGATCCCCGAGCTACCAAATGTGTTTTCCTAGGTTATTCATCTACTCAAAAAGGATACAAGTGTTACAATCCTTTATCCAAAAAAATTCACATATCTGCAGATGTCACATTTGCTGAAAATACCCCCTTCTTTTCTAAGTCTCATCTTCGGGGGGAGATTTCAATGATGGAAGGTGATACTTGTGAATCTTTTGAATCATTGTCGCCACTTGAACTTCCTAGTGTTCCGGTCAGTGTCACACCCAAATCCTCTGAAATAATCAGATCTCAATCGCCTAAATCATCCACCGAACTAGAATTGTCTTCTGTCCCAGTTAGTGTCAGTAATAATTTTCCAAGATTTTCTCAAGTATATTCAAGAAGAAAGGCCATTCCGGAACCAGCACAAGTCCAAGAATCTGACTCAAATTCCGAAAATGAAATCACAGAGAGATCTAACCCACCTTTGCAGACACAAACTGTTGAAACAACTAACAACCTAACAAATGAGTTAGACCTTCCTATTGCCATCAGAAAAGGTATTAGAGAGTGCACCAAACAACCACTTTATCCACTCTCACTATGTGTCTCTTAAACACCTGTCACCAACCCATAAAAAGTTTATTACCAGTCTAAACACCATAAGCATTCCAAACACTGTTTCTGAGGCATTATCAAAAAGAGAGTGGAGGGATGCTATGAAAGAGGAGATGAGTGCATTAGAGAAGAATAATACATGGGAGATTGTTGATCAACCGAGAGGAAAAAATATTGTTGACTGCAAGTGGATTTTCACACTCAAATACAAGGCTGATGGATCCCTTGAAAGGCATAAAACACGATTGGTGGCGAAAGGGTACACTCAAACTTATGGGATTGATTATCAAGATACTTTTGCTCCGGTTGCAAAAATGAATACCGTGAGAATTTTACTATCATTGGCTGCTCACTTTAATTGGCAGCTTCTACAATATGATGTCAAAAATGCATTTCTTCATGGTGACTTGGATGAAGAAATTTATATGAGCATTCCTCCGGGATTTGAGGGAGAAACAACTAAAAAGGTTTGCAAGCTGAAAAAGGCTCTTTATGGGTTAAAACAATCTCCTAGAGCATGGTTTGGAAGATTTTCCAAAGTCATGAAGGATTCTGGGTATAAACAAAGTCAAGGTGATCATACTCTTTTTATTAAGCACTCAATTGAAGGGAGAGTGACTGCTTTGCTAGTCTATGTAGATGACATCATAGTGACGGGAAATGATGAGAAAGAGAAATATGAACTGAAACAAATACTAGCACAAGAATTTGAGATAAAAGAGCTTGGAAAGTTAAAGTACTTCCTCGGTATTGAGGTGGCATATTCCAAACAAGGGATCTTTATATCTCAACAGAAATATGTGGTTGACTTATTGACCGAAACCGGAAAGATTGGGTGTAAACCAGCCCGTACTCCAATGGATCCAAACCATAAACTAGGAGTAGCTAAAGAAGAACCGGTTGTTGATAAAGGAATGTATCAGAGGTTGGTTGGAAAACTCATATACCTTGCTCACACTCAACCAGACATAGCATATTCAGTGAGTGTGATAAGTCAATTCATACATGATCCAAGAGAATCTCATCTTCAAGCGGCTTACCGAGTGCTACATTACTTGAAAGGAAATCCAGGAAAGGGAATTTTATTCAAAAAGAATGATAGCCTTACTCTAGAAGCGTTCACTGATGCTGACTATGCAGGTTCCCTAGTGGATAGAAGATCAACTACAGGGTATTGTACTTTTCTTGGGGGTAATCTAGTAACGGGGAAGAGCAAGAAGCAAAATGTGGTAGCAAGATCATCTGCTGAATCAGAATTCAGGGCTATTGCTCAAGGATTGTGTGAGCTACTTTGGTTGAAAATTATTTTAGATGATCTGAAAATCAAGTGGGAAGGACCAATGAAACTTTATTGCGACAATAAATCAACTATCAACATTGCTCACAATCCTATACAACACGAAAGGACAAAACATATTGAAATCGACAAACATTTCATCAAAGAAAAATTGGATGAAGGGTTAGTGTGTATGTCCTACGTTCCTTCCAATCGACAGCTAGCAGATGTATTGACAAAGGGGCTGAATAGTTCAAGTTTTCACGGTCTTATATCCAAGCTGGGAATGGAAGATATATATTCCTCAGCTTGAGGGGGAGTGTCAAAGTATAAATAAATTAATTAAGAAGTTTCTAGATTTAGGAAGTTTCTAGAAGTTTCCAGATTTGAGAGTTTCTAAAAACTTCTAGATTTAGAAGAGATAGTTTATATGGTCTTATATTTAATCATTCGAGAATAATCATATTCTAGAATGTTCATAGTTTAGAACATTCATAGTCTAGAATGTTCTAACATAAGGCTTAGCAAGAATCCTTGTATATAAATAGATAGTGGCATTCCATTGTAAAATAACTCAAGAATAGAAATTTTGCTTATTCTCAATTACTCCCATTTTATTCAACAGTTATTACTAACCAAACAATTTTTGTAATCTATACCTTACATTACATCTGCAAATGATCTTAAGCGATATCTATTATTACTAACCAAGCCATTGCTAGTATATTACAGATGTTTGCTAATATGGAAGGCTAAAAAGTCTCTTCTCTCCATGTAATGTAACAACAATTTTTGAGACCATATAAAAAATTCATGAGTTGGAAGTTACTTCATCTGCAATATAAATTAATGCTAAAAATTCTCATTTGACAATCTCCAAATTAGGTCGGTCCCAAATTAACATCATCTGCAATTTGGATACCAAAATGACACAAAATGCCTTGAGCAAGTCAATCAAACAAAATCAAGTTATGATACACACGATTCACTTCATCTACAATGCATATGAATCCAACAGCACCCGCCCCCCACAACAAGCAGTATCACATTGCACCAATGAATTGAAACAACTTTTTCCACAAGAGTAGTCCGTCTGACCTAATCCTCGGAACATAAAATTAATGGCTTAATGCATGATTAAACCCCTGGACTTGTATACTTTCACTTATTTAACCCTCATCTTTTCGTTAATCTGTTGAACCTTTGAACTTGTAACTTTTGTCTATTTAACCTATAAAAGAGAGAGTGAGCAACAATAGCTCTGACAGGACAATATTATACTGACATGGCTGCACTTAGATGACATGTTGAAATTTTACATTTTCACTCATTCGACCCCCAAAATATGCGCTTATGATCTGCAATGACCAAAGCAAAATAACAGAGAAGAAATCAAATGGGAATGTGTTTATGGTTTACTTTCAGTCTCCGCGTCCACCAGAATAAATACCTTTATACATATTTTGGAAAACTTTTGAGATAAAAGAAATAGAATACTTTCGAAAACTTGGCGTGCGTGATAATGATCAATTGTCGATAAAAATTACCTGAGACAGCCCAGAACTAGGATGTATATTAACTGTCTGGGGATGTTTCACTGTTCTGTAAGACCCATTCTTCTGTAGCCTTGCAGAATGAGGGAAAAACCTAGAGAGGAAAATAAAAATCAATTTAATAAAATCAACAGAAAGCACTGACGTCCCGGTTACATAGAATACATGGTACCCAGAAAGTTTACCAGAAGTAATGGACTTCTTAATGGCATCTAAATCATTAGGATCAGAAGCTATCTCAATTTCAACTCTTTCTAGTAGGCCCTCCAACTGATCTCTTATATCTCTTGCTCGTTTCATACTCCTTACCTTGAAAGATTGAAATACCGCATTACAAAAACATAACAGATCAGAGATAAATAACCCTAACAAAGGGAACCCCAAATTAATAATAAAGGTGTTGCAGCACTTAAAAGTACAAGAATAAATAGACAGATGTTTAATGTCCTTATATATCAGATAACTTTTAGTTTTTGAAAATGGATAATGCTTCTAAACTATAATCATGTTTTTTCATTGTATTCTCATATTGATTTTTTAAATTCCTTTACAGATTGTTTAAATCTGTATTTAATGTGATTACTTACAAAAGAAATTTCCTACCTAACTGCTAATTGAATTGCACTTAGAAATTACTTTCTACTACTTGTTAATAGTTGAACAAATTTTCTTTTATTTTTTCTCGTCATACAATTTAGATGACCAATAACTGCTAATATACTTGCATCGCTAAGTTAATGGGAAGATTGGAATTTAATAAGGACCAAAATTTATTATCATGATATTACCTTAACACATAATTGACATCTACTAAAAAATCAATTTATATCATAAAATCAATCATCAAAAATTTAAACAAAAGTGAAAAAATGAAACAAAAAGTAAACTGAACCATCCAAAATATTCCTAACAACTGCAGAACTGCATTTTAAATTGCAATCTAAGGGAATTTAGGGGGTTGAACATGCATGCCACATTTTCATGAGAACAGGACACATTATACAGCAATAGACAAGTTCAGCAACCAGCTCGAAATTCAGATACAGCCACAATTTCCATCCCGGAGAAATAAATATATAGTCTCACAAATGTAGATACGAAGAAGAACATTTATTAAACAAAAAAATTATGTTGTTGTGCCAAATTGCTTTTATAATGAAGAGGTATCCTTTTCTTAGTTGAAATTAGGATTTTTCTAGAGTTACTTTGTTTTTAAGTTACTTTGTTTTTAAGTTACTTTGTTATTTTCACCACCCGATGAAAGTGAAAATAACTCATCCAATGGTGAAAAATGAACAAAGTAAGCTTTACTTTGAATGTAGACAACCTCTTGCAATTAATATCATTTTTATTATTTATTTTTTGTGAGACTAGATCATCTGTTTTGTGTTTATAATTGAGATGAGTTCTTTGGGTAGTGGCGGAACCAAAAATATTATTTAGGGTGGGGCAGAATTTTACTTGGCCAAACGACAATATGGTTCGATTTCATTTTCTCTGTTTTTTTGGCCAAACAACATTTTCATTTAGATATTTTTAAAAAATAGCCTAAACATGTCATATGGTCTAATATGTGTTAAAAGAAATATGAGTTGTTTAATTTGGCTTCGACTATTTTAAAGTTTTAATAGTCTAAATGATATTTCAAAGAGTTAAATAGTTTTCCGATAATAGTCAAAGGGAAACATCGAGCCTTTTGCCCAAAGAAATCTGCAAAAAGTAAAGCAATAAGTTACTCGGTGTGTTTTATTATAGATTGTAGCAAACAAAGCCATCCATGTAGAATATACTAATACTCAATTTAATATCTTTTTGTTTCGTCATCTTCTTCTTTCCTTCTTCAAGCTCTAAAATAACCTACTGCTTTTTTTTCCACTATAACAAAGAATCAACAATGGCTCCTAAAGAGATTTTTCCATCAATGGAGGAGAGGCGGACATGCCTCATTGGGGGCAGACCTGCCTCATAGGAAGACGGCCCAGCCACTATGCTACCCCCATTTGGGTCTCTGGCCGGCGAAAAGTGAGGCTGGTAGCCACCCTCGCCCCCACTGGATCCGCCCCTTTTTTTAGTAAGAGAGAATGCAAAATGTGGTTGTGTGTGTGTGAAAGAGAGAGAGACAGTTTAGTAATAAGCCATTACTAACCAGCCAGCTTTGATTGGATAACTAGTGTTAAATATCACTTAATTACTTTTGATAAATAAAGCTGCCTCAAGTGATCAAATTTTGATCGAGTTCAAGACACAGAATCTCATAATTTAATGTTGTAACTTCAACAGACTAATAAAAAGAACAGGATTCTCGGGTTGCAAAAATTTGGGGGTGTCCTCCATTATGTGGCCTACAAATCTATTTTCATAAACAGGAATTTTAAGACTCCATTGTAAGACCTTTCAGCCAAAATTGAGCACCTTAGCACCGAGCAAAGGCTTACAACCCAATAAAGAGAGCAAACAATTTACAAAGAAGCTTCTTAGCACGAGTGATGCAATGAAAGGAAAGAAGAAAACTGTATCATATCCTCCATGTATATTAAGCCTTGATGATGTCAAATTTTACTACTACTAGTCTCCTTCATACAGTGAAGGGATATTGCGAGTAAATTTAGTTAAAATAAACAATCTTCTCGTTAGAGATATAAAGCCACAGTTAGAGCCTCACCTATTAACTTAAGCTTCAGGGGTTGATTGATTATTTGATATGGTATCCTAAGCAACACCCTTTGATTATATAAACAATTGAGCAGAAAATAAGGTCAGTTTGTGTTTTTATGCATTCTTCGAGCCCGATGAATATTCACGCGTGGGAGTGAGTTAGAAATATAAAAATCATAGTTGGAACTTCACCTTACAGCTTAACCTTTGGATTAATTGATTATTTAACACTTTTGATTATTATATTTGATGTTCAACAGCTAGCCATTCAAACGCTAAATTTTTCATGCCACTAAGCAAAATACTACTAGATTTTTTGACGGAGTATACAATGACGTCAATCATCAACTGATGGCGACTATGTCCTTTCAGTTTTAACACCATCCTTCTTTGCTCCAATTCCTCCCCTCTGCTTCCCTTTTTGGATCCCCTATTTTAGTTTTTCACCCCTCTCTCCTGTGTTGTCTCTAACATTCTCTCCATAATCATTAACCTTATCTAATTAGGAAATTATTAGTTCACACAACGCAAACTACCAAAGTTGTCTCCATCAAGCCCCCTTGGACTCTATAAATCAGTCATTGAGATCAGAAATAACTATTATATGTAGAGCCATACCTGAATATAATTCTCGTAACACCATTGTGTTGAGTAGTTAGTTTCTTTCCAAGAGCTATACACCTAAAACAAACAGAAACAATTGAGAATAAATCACACGAAATTTAATAGTCTGATTATTTTTTTTCTTTTTTTTGTCAGAAAACAGAGAATCTTGGTACTAACTCGTCAAGAATACAGAAGAGTAAAAAAGCTCTAACAATAAAGACAGATACTTCATACTTATCAAAGCATCAAAGAAACCTCCTATATGAGTCTAAATAACTTCAAGCATCATTTTGTCTTTTAATTTTGTTTGTTTGTTCTGTGCATGTATCAGTATCTAAGTTGTTTATTTGAAAATCAAATTTGATGCGCCTATCTACAAAGTCAAAATGCATACGAGCAAATATAAGTAAACCATAGTGCCTACACCACTATTTCACAAGCCTCCATGAGCATCTTTATCTACATAACAAATTATGTTTCTCATGTGTTACCTTCAGAAGAGCTATATGGTCCCCCAGGTTACCAGTATGGAAATTCAGTCTGGCATTGTCAGCATGAACTTGTTTGTCTTTTGGACGATAGAATATTGAATTTCCGATAGAAAGCATCGCAGCAATAGAAATTATCTCATCTGAACACTTGTACTTGTCAGAAGCAACAATCATTTTAGATAGCATGGGATCGAGTGGAAAGTCAGCCATTCTTCTACCAACTTTGGTCAGCTCACCATGTTTATTTAGTGCACTTAGAGCAAACAAGAGTTCCAAGGCTTTTAGTAATGCCTCGGATGGTGGGGGGTCCATAAAATCAAAATTTAGCAAGTCGTGAATTCCAAGACTCTTCAATGAGAGGACAACATTAGCTAAGTTTGTTCTTTGTATTTCCGGTACCGTATTGTCATCCAAGTCATGTTGGAAATTGTAGGCAGTGTACAACCGGAAACACTTTCCTGGACCTGTTCGACCAGAGCGGCCAGCGCGTTGCATTGCTGAAGCTTTAGAAATAGGTGTTACTAACAAAGATTCCATCCCTGTCCTAGGGTTATATGATTTCATCTTGCAAAAGCCAGGATCAATGACATACTTTATCCCATCAATTGTTAAAGATGTTTCGGCAATATTGGTTGCAAGGACAACCTTCCGGGCCCCTTCTGGTGTAGGATCAAATATTTTGGACTGAAGCTCAGTTGGTAAATTTGCATATATAGGGCAGATGATAAGTTCTGCAATTTTGGTCCCCAAACCTCGGGTCCTATGCTTCAAAATCTCCTCAGCCGTCTCTATTTCCTCTTGACCTGTGAAGAAAATTAAAACATCTCCAGGTGGCTGTGTCACATGGATTTGAAGGGCAGTTACAATTGCTGCGTCTAGATAATCAGCTTCTGGTGACTTTGTGTAGTGTATCTCAACAGGAAACCTCCTGCCAGGAATTTTAAAAATATTAGCTCCATCAAAGTAATCGCTAAATTTCTCAGCATCAAGCGTTGCACTTGAGATCAGCAACTTCAACTCAGGACGAAACCGGGCTATATCCTGTCATACATGAGGACCAGATAATAAAATATAATTAGGATTGACAAGAAATATAGTGGACTCTGAAAATGAAAGGATGGTGATCAGTTCATTCAAATCTGACCATGCTTGAATTCATTCACAACATTTAGAGGTATGCAAACACAAATGCTGTCAGACAGATCATGTATGCCTATGAAAACACGTCAGCAAAGTTCATGTTCTGCAGAAACTTCTTTACAGCCACATTTTGTGCCCGTGTGTGGGTGTTCAAAAGGATCATCAAGTATACTTGCCTTAACTAGTCCAAACAGAATGTCGGTCGACAAAGTTCTCTCGTGAGCCTCATCCACCATTACTACACTAATAAAATACAAAGTAAGTAAACCAGCCCAAACACCATAAGATATAAATATTAATGGAGTAGGTAAGCATGCATACCTGTAGCTTGCCAAATCCGGCTCACCAAGGAATTCTCGCATGAGCATTCCATCGGTCATGTATTTCAATACAGTCTTTTCTGAAGTGCAGTCTTCAAAACGAATGGAGTAGCCAACCTGAAATATAACATGGAAAGTGTTACTGATGTCCATTTATCGGCAAAAATAATGGTGTTTAACTCCAAATTGGCAGACTTGATATAATCATAAATGTTTTTTTTTTTTGATAATATTACTAATGAAGCCAGACACTGGAAAAATACAAAATCTAGGGACAATTACACCCAGCATCTGGAACTTTTAGGAGACCTCAATATGTCATCTCTGACTTGCAAAACCTACATTGAAGACCTCGCGCATTTATTTCATCTAAACTTATTATAAGACCTCAGAAAACATTTAGGAACTTTTTGCTTAATTCTAATAGAGAACAAAAAAGCTAATTTGTTGATATTTAAGGGTCAAAATGTTTAAAAACTATATCCAAGGTAACTTATTCACAAAATATTTGGAAATGTTATATAAAACGTCAAATCAAATTCTGTTGTCTAGGAATCATAAACCAATTTGTCATGTTAGAAGTGGATTGAGAAAAAAAATTCAAGATGAGAAGTCGAAGATTCAAGATTCATATTGGAATCCAAACTAAAGATCAAGTTAGATATATTAAACATTTCAGAACTCGAAGTTTAACTTGCAACAAACCCAACTTCAGAATAGTATCGTTACACCAGGAAATTTGTAATAGACTGAAGATTATATCATAATCACAGTCAAAACTAATATTCAAATACATCATGCAGCTGTAGTTCTTCAATCTTAACACAAAAAATCATGTTCCCTGATTTTTCACAGCAAAGCTCATAAATTTAAATGTGACAACTGTTTGGATCATGAAATGAAACATATATAAGACTATAACCAACAAAATCACTAGTCTAAAAGGGAAGGAAGCTACCTCATGCCCAAGCTTGACGCCCATTTCTTGGGAAACCCTGGCAGAAACACTCATAGCTGCAACCCGCCTTGGCTGCATACAGCCGACCTGTAAAAGACAATAAAAGTTTACATATATCCAGCATGAGATTGCACTTCTTTAATATTAGGACATTTCCAACTCAACTCTAAAGATAATATATTCAAATATTATGATCAAATTCTATACCTTGATATTTTTATTATTTAATTCCTTTATATCGGACTACCAAATATTGAAAATTAAAAATTAGAAATTAAAAATCCTTTATTCTTTGTATTGTATATTTTTTTTATGTAATAATTTTTTAGTACGTGTGTTTATTTAAAAATAATTCTTTATTTATTTATTATTTCTTTTTAATTTTGATTTGATTTGATTAAGTAAAATTTAGTTACTTTATGTCGATATATTTGTAAAGTATATTTATTTAACTTTTTATTATTTTACTATCGATAAAAATTAAATAAAATTAATTTTTGGATGATGTTAAAAAAATTTAAATTTTTTTTAAGTTGTTAAGATAACAAAAAAGTGTAGTGTTAATTATAGTAGTATAAAAAAGTAATATGGTGAGAATATTCGTTTGGGTTAGAGACAAAGTTTGTGTTGGAGAAGAACTTCATTATCATATAGAGTTACTTTAAAATAAAGATGGGTTGGAGATGGCCTTAGGATGCATCAAATCAAGAGTTCTGATGCATTATGGCACTTGAATGGCTTTCACAGACAGGAACGGAACCAGGTTATGCATGGTCTCCTTCAAAGAAATTAAAATTAGAATAGCAACTATAAGTTATGATGTATTTGATAAAAAGAAAAAAGGTGTGTGATGGCAGTGCCTCCTCTTAGAATTTTTCTTAGGAGACCAGATTTATCCTCCATACCATACTTCAACTTTGGTCCACTTCATACATTAAATTGTAGTTACATCAAGCATTATATTCTAGTTCCGTCCTTTTTACAGATGTTGTTCAACAAAAGATCACAGTAATTATAGGTACAAATTTTGTCAAAATTTACTTTTGAACAGACATTAGCAATACCTTTCCACGCTTGGTGTAACCAGCTTCGTGAAGATATTGTGGTATCTGTGTGGTTTTCCCTGAACCGGTTTCTCCTACTATAACAAGAACCTAAATAGAAATAAAAGGAAACAGCATTAATACAGACGCCATGAACTATGTACATGCCAAAAACACATAGTTTGCCACAAAGAACATGCACAGTAGTTCACGTATATGAAACATGCCAAGACATTAATGTCCAATAAAAAATTAAGAGCATGACCAGGATATTAAAAAAAAAGACGCAAACCTGATACTTCTCAATAGCCGCAAGTAGATCGTCTCGGAATTTGTATATAGGTAAACTTTTTCGATCCTCCTGCATTAGAAGCAATCTCAGATATTTAAGTTACTTTATCATTAAAAGGATATGATAAGGAAACTAGTATCAAATCCATCTCCATACCAAGGATAATTCACTTCTATAGAATCCTGCAAGACTTTGCAGGCTCAAATGGTTAGGAAAACGGATTCCAAAAAAACAAAATGGGAACTGATATTTAAGGCTATGTAAATGCTACATGCTAGCTAACCATCGAGGCTGAAGCTTTAAGAGTCTAGATATTACTAAAATACACCCTTAGTTTTCCTTTGCACAATTACTTGGGAAAAATATTCTATGTTTCCGTCACATTTAATCAATAAAGGAGAGTTTGAAATCTTAATTATAACATACATATCAAGACAAATTATCATTATAAGCAATAAAAATACATTTTTATATATTGGCTGAGAGACTATATTTGTACAAGCAAAAAACAGTTGCAAGTGCACATATACAGTTGGACGTTGTAATTACATAGTTACTTCCACAGTCCCATATCTTTCTCTAACTCGCTGTTTTGAAAAGCCTTACAATAGAACTCAATTTTTCTGTTTATACCAAGTTTATATCAATCAGAAATGTCATGTATCATATAGATTTGGTAATAGTTGATGAGAACTTCAACTGTAAAATAGATGATTCAAGCCTCTTAAAATCTATTCACCTTGAAATTTTACATGCGTCATATTAAGGGTATGAGTGACTGAGTCAAACCAACTCCCAAACTACTCGAAATTGACTTAATAGTACTCAAAACCTTTTATCAAGTTGACCTCAAGTTCGAGCTACTCGAGTCAACTGCCAAGTTGATTTTGAACATCAATAATCAAGATACTTAGTTCAAGAAACTCGCAAGTCTGATCGAATTCTGATTAATTTACTCTTTTATCTTTTATAATTACACATATTAACAATAATACTTTTAATTTAATACTAACTTTCTTATATTGATAATCAAGTCGAACCAAATCGAACGCGGTTATCAATTCTACTGATCTCGAGTTCAACCTTGAACTCATAAAAGAAAACTCGTTCAAGTTTGAATCGAATTTTGAATTTAAGGGTCGAGCCAAACTCGATTTTGACAGTGTTTCAACTCAACTCGATTCGACTCAATATTGAATAGAGCTGTAATCCAGTGATTGGTTTTTGAAAATGCCGATCAATAAAAAAAGTTGTGGAAGTACATTTCTTCATCAGAATCTACAGGAGCTTTTGATTGTATTGAATAAGAAGAGTGAGTATTGAGATTCTTGATTGTTTATGCAGGGGCCAAAATTTCAATTTTGTTCTTATTCAATAGGAACCAACTACAATAAAGGTCTTTGTAGGGATAGTTGGCTGCGAGGAGGAACCTATCTATAGAAGTCTAGCAATTAACTTAATTTTAAAAGAATTATGGAATCAACCTTGGCTCTGTCTTTTTTTTTAATGATTGTAAAGTTGAGCCCCAAGATACTTGTTCTGAATGTAAGCCGCATACCTTTTATTGACAAAACGCATTATCAGGGAATTTGAGGAAGATAGAAAGAAAAATCCGTAGGCAGAAAGGGCGAAAAGATAATAATAATAATAATAATAAATTACGCACCTGAATCTTCTCCATAGCTGATTTTTCCATAGCAATATCTAGGGAATCAGCTGGTAATTGACCATCAAACTGCATAAAAGACATGTATTTACTGTGAATTCAGAGACAAACTGAACAACCACCATTCATAACTTGGGGACTGATGGTTCTACCTTGTCACCATCCATCACTGATGCCTTGATAAACTCAATCTGGTCTTCAAACACAAACCTAAGCATAAGCAAGAATTCGTAATTAAATATGATATAGAAAATAAACAGCACATGAAAATATTTGTATTTAAGAGAACAAAAGAAGAAAAAACCGAGAAAACTTAATTAAGGCAGAAAAACAAATTAAAAAGTATACAGTAAGAAATTGCTCAGTCAATAATTTCATCCAATTGTAACACTCTAAGAACATACTGATAATCATCAGAGATCTGTTTTTTGTTCCTTGAGCCAAACTTCAAAGAAGCTTTCCCTGGAGTATAACAGCAAATTCAGAATAAGTTGCAAACCTAGAGTTGTCTTGCATTAGAGCACATGCTAAGAAAATGCTAAAACCTTCACAATAATTTACCAATCTGATATTCTTCCCATTCCTCCTGTTCTCGGAAGGGGTTCATTTTGCTACTGGAACCACCATCTCTACAAAAAAAAAGAGGATAAAAAAGCCTCAATGCAAGGGAACAAGCAATAAAATATTGGAAACTTTGTGCTAGTTAGAAAATTAACATTTTAACAGAAAAATTTTACGGTCCCAATCAAGAAGCCTTTTCTTTTCATACTGACCCATAACGCTGATGAACCGCACCAAATCTCTTCTCCTGATTAACACCCCTAACTTGATCATCATATGCATCTGGCATTCTATACTGCATTTCAAAGGGGACATAGGACATAAAATTAATTAGCAACAAACATGTTTTCCATACTTCTGAATCAGGAATGGTATGCAGTTCTTCAAAGATAATTCTAGTTTCTTATTTGATAGAAAGAAATCCTCTATTTTATTTTTTCAATTCTACTATACAGAAACCATCATTTCCACAACAAAATGGTGACACTCGGATACTATCAAATGCTACATTTATTTTTTACTAAACTGCCATATGCTTTGGGTATTATATACTGCAATTCAAAGGGAAAATGGGACATAAAATTACTTAGCAACACACATGTTTTCATGCTTGTAAATCAGGAATAATATGCAATTCTTAAAAGATAATTCTAGTTTCTTATTTGATAGAAAGAAATCATGTTTTTATCCTTTTATCTCTACTATACGAAACCACCACTTCCACAACAAAATGGTTGCACCCAGATACTATCAAATGCTAAATTATTTTTTACCAAACTATCTTGCACTTTATTATCCCCTTGTTCACTTCTATCTCATCTGAAATTTGAAATTTTCTTCATTGAACAGTAGGAAAAATTGTTCCAAATATCAATGGCCTTCCCCCTCTATCTTACTCTCAAATGAGGGATTCTCAGGCTTCAAGTGCTTATACATTACCCTACAATTTAACAAGAACGATTATCTGCAATTCACAATGTAACTCCATAAACTTCATGTGGCCATATTCAACAAAAATCTCAGCACCAAAACAAAACTCCATGGGCATAAGCAGATTTGACCGGTGCTCATAAGTAACTTCAAATATCACAGTATTAGCTTGTCCAATTTCACTTATTAGATCATCTTTAGAAGTCCAGTTAGCAGAATGTTTTGGAGAAGTAGAATACGAGAGAAGAACTGAATCTTCTTTCTTGTTAAACAGAAGGCTAAAATCAAGGGTATTGCACAACATAACTCCAAAAAACTTCATGAGGCCATTTTTCAAATAAAAATTATCAGCACCAAAACAGAACTCCATGGGCATATGCAGATTCGACTGGTGCTCATAAGTAACTTCAAATAACAAAGTATTAGCTTGCGCAATTTCAACTATTAGATAATCTTTAAAAATCCAATTAGCAGAATGTTTTGAAAAAGCAGAATCCCAAAGAGGAACTGAAGCTTCTTCCTCGTTATACATAAAGGCTAAAATCAAGGGTATTGCACAATGTAACTCCATAAAACTCCATATGGCCATAATTTCATAAAAATTCTCAGCACCAAAATAAAACTCCATGGGCAAATGCAGATTCCGCCAATGCTCATAACTAACTTTAAATATTACATCATTAGCCAGTCCAATTTCAGCTATTAGATAATCTTTGAAAGTCCAGTTAGCAGAATGTTTTGGAAAAAAAAATCCCAGAGAAGAACTCAATCTTCCTCCTTGTTATACAAAACAACTAAATCAAGGGTATTGCACAATCTAACTCCATAAAACTTCATGTGACCATAATTCAATACAAATTCTCAGCACTAAGACAAAACTCCATGGGAATATGCAGATTCAGACAATGCTCATAAGTCATTTTAGATATCACATTATTAGCTTCTCCAATTTCAGCTATTAGATAATCATTAGAAGTCCAGTTAGCAGAATGTTTTGGGAAAGTAGAATCCCAAAAAGGAACTGAATCTTCTTCCTTGTAACACGCAAAGGATAAAATCAAGGGTATTCCAGAAGATGAAAATCAAGAATATCATGACAAATAATGGATCAACGGTCCAAGAACTGAAGAGCACCACCAGGCTGCTTGCCTCTATGAAAAAAGAGATTTGTCCATATCGTGGGTATTGTTTGAAAGAGCACCACTAATTCTTGCAGCCTCCTACTAAAGATTCTTGGGAGGATTTCATGAGAGAAGATTTATTCTTACATAGATTAAGTTGTTGGTTTGACAAGGAGATGGTTGTTCAAAACTTGGAGTTTAAATTTTATTTATTGAATGTTGATTTTAAATTAGAGGACAAAGAGGAGATAGAAAGGCTAGTCAAACAATAATAAGAGGATGAAGCTTCAACTAGCACATAGGTGCTTAATTTTGTTTTAAGCAACACAAAGGGAGAAATTCGTAAACAGAAGAGAGAAGGCACAGAGGTGAGTGGGATTCGGAAGAAGAGACTTGGGGAAAGAAAAGGGAAAGATAAAATTTAGCATTTCATAGATAGGTGATATGATCAGCTGTTTTATTACAGCTGTAATAATAAAGTTCCCATTTTGTTAGCTAATATCTAGACTCTTAATTAGGAATGTTTTGTTTTCTATTATTTAGGAAGTATTATTTATGCTTATTAGGAGTCCATCTTAAGTAGGGATTCTTTTCCTTTTGTAGTTTAAACTCTTCTCTATTTAAAGGGGAAGATTATATTCAATAAAGCAATCAATAATTCAGTCAAAAATTAAAGAAAAGGAGAGTTGGTGGTCTCTTGAACAAATCACCATTATCATCTCAAAAAATAGGTTTATCGAAGAACAGGAAAAACAAGGGAAATCGACGATATTTTCCGAGTAACAGACCTGTGACGAGATCCTATTCGCGGGACCATAACATAGCTTTACTAAATCGTTATAGCAGGCCACTCAAATAGGCTATTCTGATTAGAGGTTCAAGGATGTGGTATCCTAAATCACATACATTATTAATACATTTAAGTTACTATTGGGGTGATGTATTTAGGTATTGCTATGAAACAATATAAAGCGATTACTATTGGGGTGATGTATTTACGTATTGCTACAAAACAATATAAAGCGATTAAATCATGAAAGAAAAGGTATGTGAGCTTGCATATGTCAATATATTCATCTTTACTTATTTAGTTTATGCATATCCCTTGATTACCTCTCTTAGATTCTCATTATTTGTATATCTTATGGCTGTAATTACTGCTGCATTTCCTTCTTTAATAGGCCTAGGATTAAGGGATCAGATTCTGTTTACAATACCAGTCTCTAAGATCAAGGGTTTTGATTATTTCTAATGTCTATATATTGTAATTTTGTTAATGAAATGATACACAAAACAATTCAGACTTCTTTTTTATTTCTTTTGTCAGCATAAATATGGTGGTCTAGAATCTAGATACTAAATTTTGTCATAGTCATTATCCTACCTATTGTGGAAAGATTAAATGACACTGATATCCATTGAAAATTCATAAGTTAAACAATATTGTCAAAAGCCGCAAGGATTTGCCACTAAATTTTGAAAGTCTCCTTCAATAATCACAAATATGTTAGGAGAAAAGAAAACAGATAAGGAAACAAAAAAGCTGCATACCACAGTAGTATCATCTACATCTTCTGACGACTTCTGTACAAGCTCAAACATTTGCTTCTTGTAACTGCGAAAATAAGATAGCCATGATTATTTACCATATTTAGTTAAATCAATGTATACTATATAGTGCTGTGAAACTATGTCTTAACATCTAACTCATTTAGTAGGGAAAATGAGGAATAAAAGAGAAAGGAAGGCTTGGCAAAGTAGAACACACAAGACTGGAAGCTGGAGGCAAAAATACATAAATTTTCCATTTGTTCAGTTATATCACAAAAACGTGAAAAAACCATAAATTTTCATAAACTAACTAAAATTTGAAATCACTTACAATCATCATTTGGAATTGCTAGTTTGCAGGTGACAATAAGGGTGGGATGAGAGAAAGAGACAGTAATTGTATTTAATTACACACGGGACCACAAGCAATGACCAAAAGTTTTACCTTAGAGCACTTTTTTCTGCTTCAGTAAGCTTTACACCATTAAATAGATATTGTTCATCTTCTATATCATCCCTGAAGTAGAAGTTCACAAATAGAATTGTAAAGATGTAACCCCAGAAGCATAAACAATATATAATGTAAAAGAAAGTTTGTAGCACAATGGACAATGAGATGCCTAAGGGCTACAGTACCTAAATGTACCATGCTAAGGTTCATGTCATAAACTTGGCCAATTTTTATTTTAATTATCATTTGGTTTACTTCTGTTAGGCAGTTTAAGTTCTAAGAACACGCCTTTGTTATTCTTATTCTACTTTATGTCTCTGTCATGCATGATCTATTGTCCAACTCATTTTCGAAAGTTTCCCTTCTGCCATCTTAATTATTTCGTTCTGTTATTACTCCCTGCATGGCGTCCTGATCTTTCCCCTTAATCATCTTGCAGCCTCTCCATTTCTTCACCATTTAGCCTAAGTATAAGCATAGCCTATCATCTTTCTCCTGACATAATGCTACTTATGCAGATGTTCTCTTCCTCAGACATAACTTGTTCTACATAGTCCAATGAATATCTTAATTTTCAGTAATGACTAATGAGAATGCTCTATGATTCTTTCAACTATTACTAACACATTTTCACAACCACTGCAAGTCTTTTATGCATATCTTGCAATAGTGTCTTATTCATAGGCCATACAGCTGGTGCTTTTTGACAACTATAATCTCATACAGAAATTCAAAATTACTGCAAATGATCACATTAAGGACGTTTCATTTTTATATTTTAAGGTCAAAATAATCTACAAACATAATAAATATATAAAGAAAAAAACAGTGATAGATTTAGATCACGGCTAGATGTAATTTACCTGAGTTCTTCCATTTTTTTTTGCTCTCTTGTCTTAAGATATTCTTGCCTAGACACGTTTCTGAATCAAAGCCAACAAAAAGAGGATTAGATTTTCTCACCAGTAAAATTAAACCACAGAAGTAAGTGATGCTAAAGGTCGAACCTCAGAGTGCCAATTCCATTTTCCTCCAAAGCATGTGATCTTCGCACTGCCTCTTCTGTTGCATCAAAATAAGGAAAGCAGTTGCGGAAAAGAGTTAACATATTTCAAGCAAAACACAATGCACTTCTTAAGTGTGTGGCTTTGTTAACGTATTACTCTTAAGGTGTTATACCTGCCTCCTTCTTTGTTATCTTTGGCTCTGTCAGCTGAGATAAATAGACCAAATAAGGAGAACTTCATTGACATTTAATGTAAGAAAATTACTCGAAAAATAAATAAAATGCATGAACGCTCCAAAGTATGAAAACAAAAAGTTTAAAATGCAATCAGTTTACGCAATCTGTCCTACATCACAGAAACAACAAGTTTAAAATGCAAGGGAAACACAAATAAGATTGTTATGTGCAATACATACATTTCGAGTTCCAGCAGCATCGCGTTCTCTTATATTTTGCTCTAACTGTTCCCTTTCCCTTTGATCCTGCAATCTTTCCTCCTCTGACTGCAAGACAGAATAAAATACAAGCCACATTCAGATTTTATGGGAAGTAAAAAATAGCTAGCAATTAAGTTGTTAATTACTTTATTCAAGTACTTATTACTAACAATAAACAAAGATATAAACGAAGAGAATCTCACTGCTAAAACCACAAAATGATATTAACTTCTTGAAGAGTACCAGAAACTGAACAAAAAGTTGCTACAACTATTCATGAAAGGGGCATATTTCAGAAAATACACCATACCTCTGAACCATCCTCTTCATCTTGGGAAATCCTCTGTTTAACCTTTCTCTCATTTACCACTTGTGAGACCTGATGCATCATTCGATTGAGTCCCAAAAAGAAAAATGTGATGGAGATGTCTAACAGAAATAAAACCGGGCAGCAGCTTAAGATTAAGACCATAAAAATAGATAAAATAATCAATTTAAGAAAATAAAACTCTGCCTCATTGTCTTCATCCTCTTCACTTTCAATCTTTTTCCTAAATCGCTTCTTATGTGACTCATCTCTTCTACGTTCAGTGGCAACAGTAATTGAGGATGTCTGTCCAGAAGTAGTGGCATCACCATTGTTGTTGTCATCATCATCAGCATCCAATATTGCATATGTTGTCTGCTTCCTTGCCAGCATAGCGGCTTCCCTTTCTTGCTTTTGATAATTCTGGGCAAAAAAAAAAACATACAAATATGATATTGCAAGTAACAACGAGGAGAATTATCATTGCATCTAAGGGCAACAAATGGGTGGGCTTCGGTGGGCATACAAGTATGGTCTAGACATTTAAATATTTCACCTATTTACCACATTGCCCACGTATCAATGCAACCCAAAACCCACTCATTTACGCCATAAATATATGAACATGTTATTTAAAATACATATGTTTTCCAGCAAACTATATTGACAATAAAACTTTACAAGTGTAAGAATTCATAAATAAACTCACATTTAAACCAGATTGTTTATGGGGTACTCTAGAAAAAAGTTCCTCAGCGAAAGAACGGGTTCCCGAAGACGTTGAAAATCCAAACTCCGATAGCCTGCCCAGAACATCATTTGACGAATTTGCTTGCTTAGCTGCAGCCAGAATTCACTTTAACTCAGCACACTATATATATTACATATTCCCCATTCCATATCGGTCGAAAAAAACAAAAAGCAAATTAACAAGTGCACTTTCATAGAGTGATTTCGCATACTGTTCCCTAATCATAAATAAAAGGGTTAACGTCACCATATAGCACAACCTTTCGCGTTTCTTTCGATTTAAGCATAAACTTTAAAACGTCTCAACTAATAGCATAACCTTTCAATATGCGGCATATATAGCATAAATGTCTAAAACGACATCGTTTTGGTCGTCCGTACGACCAAAAACAACGTCATTTTAACAAAAAACAAAGCATAAAATGTATACCGAGCTATAGAATGAAAAGTTTGGAAAGGTTGTGCTGATGTATGATACACTTTTTAGTTTGTGCTCAAGTCGAAAAAAAACGTGGAAGATTGTGCTATATGGTGACATTGACCCTAAATAAAATGCTGCAACACTTGATAGGAAGGCAAAAAGGTTCACTCACAAATGTCAATAATATACTGAACAACTGTAGTCTGAGAATATCCCAGCAATGACCCATTGTTCTCTGCAAAATTGATACAAAAAACAACTTAAAATAACAATCAAATGATATTTAACATTGCATATCAAGAGCAGCTAATCAACTGAAAACAAAAAAAAATTATAAATTGAGGCATACAGAGAAACCCTAATCCCAGTTATAATACAAATTAGGGTTTAAATAGCGTACCAAATAGAAGGCATACGAATATTAATTAAACAGTAAACATTGTTGATTAAGACAATCAGAATTTCAGTACCTTAGGGTTAGGTTTTGTTAACCGTAGCGCTGCGTAGTGTAGAAGAATTGAAGCGGGAAGTTATTTCAATTTGTTCTTTAACGAAGCAGCAGCAGCAGCAGCAGGAATTATGAGAAAACTAGTCCAATGCCCGTGCAATTGCGGGAGACCAATATAATATTATTATATTAAATATTATTTTGAATTTAGCTACCATGAATGGTATTGATTATTTTCTATATTATTAATAAAAATACTTGTGTGGATAAAATTGGATATATAAATAAAATAAAATTCTACATTATCTTTAAAACTAATAAAAATGTATATTAATGAGCTTTAGCTCAAATGGTATAAGCGCTAAGCAGAAAACTGCTAGGTCGTGTGTTCGATTCCTCCCACAAGCGCTTCCCCTCCCCAAATTATCAAAAAAAAAATGTTTAGTAAAATTTCTCAAATTTATTGTAATTTTTAAGATTCTTACTTAGAATAATTCTAATAAATGATATGTTTATAAAATAATATATCTTTCTAAAAAAACACTTATAAATTTTTGTTGTTTGGATTGATCTCTCTAAAATATTTTTTTTATCTCTTGAGTATTCTATTTGATCTTGAATTAGATTAATTCTAATTATTTGTACTTTTATAAAATAGTACTATATCTATATTTTATTTGTTATTAAATGTTTCATTTTTATAAAATATATTGATCGGATTTGGATTGATCTCTCCAAAAAATTGTATTTCTCAAATTAATGTTTTTTACAATTTCTTCTTGTTATGAACCATTGTTTTTCTATAACTAATAATAAAATTCATTTTTTATAGTAAAGGCAAGTTTTTGAATTTTGACTTATAACGTAGAATTCGAATATCATGTTAAAAATAAAAATAAAAAATTTTAATAGTTTTTGAATATGTTTATCTTCTCTATAATTGACAACAAAAATTGTTTTACCTTACAAAATATAAGCTTTTGAATTATGAATTATGAATTATAACATATGATTCAAATGGCATAAAAAATATAAATTTTTTAACTGTAGGTAAATTATTAAACTTGTACTAAAATAAAGTTGGAGTTTTCATAGTTTTGATATATTTTACATATTAAAACGACAAATCAAATTTTTGTATCACATAGTTAATTCGCTTGCTTAAGTGAATTGAATTATATGGTAGTGGCAGAAATATAAATAAAGGAAACACTAATGATAAACTTTCCTCCTTAATGTTATCTATTTTTTATATGTCTAACTTAAAAAAAAAATAACAGTACAAATTTATGAAACATTACTTTTATGATGTTTTATCAACTCGAACAAAAATATATGATTTTGAAATAAATAGAGTGCGGCTGTTTACATTGTTATTAATATTATCAATTAATTCTCCTTATCCAACAACTTGGTAAGAAAAATAAAAATATACTGACATATTATAAGAATCAATGCAATAGGTGAAACTACCAATTCAAAATCGATTACTTATTACTTTTTTTTTTATGAATAAAAATTATATTAAAAGCCACAAGAAGTGGCAAAACCGCTACTCAAAACTTTCGCACAAGAAGTGGCACATTAAAATGGCACACTAGAGGCTTAGGCAATGGGCAACGGACAAACACACAGTCACAAGTTCGAAAAAAGAATACAGAATGGATTTCTAAAAAAATCCAAACCCGAGTAAGAAAAACTCCTATTACAAAGCTTATAAAGGAAAGCCGCCTTGTTAAAGCAATTAAAAATCACCGTTTCCTTCGCAATCTCCGCACTCTGGAAAACTCTTGAATTCCTACTTTCCAAATCTCCCAAACAATCATAAACCAAAGAATCTCCCAAAGTTTCCGGTAAGGACCCCTAGGAATAATAAATTGCCACTGCACCATAAATTCAATGAAAGTAGAAGGAGAGACCCAAACAACATCCAATTTTCGAAGAACATCAATCCAAACACTCCTTGCAAAACTACACTGAATGAAAAGATGATCTCGCGTTTCTCCAATCGCACAAATCGAACACAAGAAATTATCTATAGGAATAATACCTCGTCTTGCTAAAAAATCCAATGTAGGAACTCTATTATGGAGAGCGACCCAAATAAAAAACTTGACACGCGGAGGGGCTTCAGATTTCCACACCTGCGCATAGGGAATTACAGCAGTAGCTGCTTCATGATGCACACTGGAAACAGGAACAGCAGCTCCAGACTCATGAACAGCAGCAGAATTGACAACCATCTCTGAAGAAGTCTGTTGAGTACCATCAGCTATAAGAGACACCGCACCATCACCCTCATTAAACCCACTAACCTCAGAATGATCAGCTCCTTGATGCAACCCAAAGCTCGCCAAAACAGCAACTCCCCTATCCGAGACGCTACAAACAGCTGCAGACTGATGATCTGGCTGATCATAACCCGCGACAGCTCCATCAACAATAACCACGCCACCATCAGCCATAACAGGCCCCTGGTGCAAAACAAACCCATCAAAAGCATCAAAACGATTTACCTCAATCGTATTAGTGGCAGCAACCTGAGCGACAAAAGAAGCACGGCGCTCTGAAGGATGAGAGCCAGCTGATCCAGAGTTTGCTACCGCTAAAAATTTGCAGAAGGAAGCCGAAGAATAAACACCCGTAGGAGAATTCCAGGAGATAACATCACACCTATCATCAATCGAAGATACTTCATTAAAGAACTTTTGTAGCTCAATAAGAAGCAGTGATTCTGCACCACACAAACGCCGTCTCCATTTCCAACCCCTACTCCAAACATCAAAAATACAAGCTTTCTTTTGATTGGAAAGATTAAAAAGTTTGGGAAAACGATCTCTCGCCATGCCTGTTTCCATCCAATTATCATACCACAACAATATAGATTTCCCATCCCCCACTTTATAGCGAACATTATCAATAAACACACCCCAAATAAAGTTGTCGCTGCAACATCTTTTCTTAATGCCCTTCCACATACTAGAAAGCTTATTCGAATCACCATAAATCAAAGAATCCCAGTCTGATATTACTGAACAAGAAGAGACAACATTAAACCAAAGGGAATTTCTATTAAAACGCAATCTCCAAACCCACTTAAAAAGAAGACTTTGATTTCTAGTTTTTAGACTAGAAATTCCCAATCCTCCCAACGCAAAATTCTGACAAATAGTCTTCCAAGAGACTTTACACAGGGTTCTAGATGTAACATCACCTTTCCAGAGAAAGCGCTTCATATAAGACTCCAGCTTACTCTGAACCCCAATCGGCATGCAAAAAGAAGACATAAAATAAACCGGAACACTAAAGAGAACCGATTTAATAAGCACTAACCTCCCCGCCGGCGAGAGCAGAGAACCCTTCCAAAGAGCCAATTTCGATTTGAACTGATCGACCACATGATCCCAAAACCCAGAAGCCAATTGCCGCTTAACCAGAGGTAAACCAAGGTATTTGATAGGAAAAGACTCAATCTTGCATCCCACCAAGTTAGCAGCAGATAATAAATCAGTATCGCTAACATTAATTCCCATTATGGAGCTCTTATGGAAATTAATTTTCAGCCCAGACACAACCTCAAAACAACGAAGAATCCGAATCAAATTCATAAGCTGATCTAAATCATAAGGAAGAAATATAAGCGTATCATCGGCAAACTGTAAAAGAGAGATTGGATCAAACTCACTCGCATAAGAATAACCACCAGTAAGACCCATTTGTCTAGATTTTTCGAGAATACATTTCAGACCTTCCACTGCCAGAACAAACAGGTAGGGAGAAATGGGATCACCCTGACGCACTCCTCTCTGCAGCGAGATAGGATCTACAGGACTACCATTGACTAGAATAGCCGTGGTAGCTGAAGAAAGACAGTAAGACATCCATTGAAGCCATTTTTGAGGGAAACCCATGCAGCGCATAACCGAAATCAGATACTCCCAATCAATACTATCGAAAGCTTTATGGAAATCAAGCTTCAAAACCAGCAACTTCTGCTTCCGCCTATTGGCTGAGTGAATAAGCTCATTCGCAATCATTGAGCATTCCTGAATGCTTCTTCCTTTCAAAAAGGCATGCTGACTCTCCGAAACTACATGCGAAATAAGAGGGGATAAACGAGATGATAAAGCTTTCGAGAGAAGCTTATATAACCCATTCACTAAACTAATAGGACGATAATCTTTAATGTCACAAGATCCAACTACCTTAGGAATCAATACCATAAAAGAAGTATTAATTCCTTTCGGTAAGAAGCTCGAAGTATGAAAAGTCCAAAACATCTCCAGGACAGCAGCTTTGATAATACTCCAAGCTCTTCTATAAAAGAAGAAGTTGAACCCATCAGGCCCCGGAGCCTTCCTTTCGTTGCAAGAAGATAAAGCTGCGAAAACTTCACTTTCATCAAACTGGTGAATCAATGAAGCGGATTGTTCCTCAGACAACTTCTTGAAATCCAAACCCGAGAGGTCATACCGAATCCGACTTCTTTGCCTGTAAAGAGAACTAAAAAATTCTCTAATGTGGAGTCTAATGTCCGCTGGCTCCACATAGACAACTTCCCCCACTTGAATTGATGAAATAAGATTGTTCCTGTAATGCTGAGAAGCAATACTATAGAAAAATTTAGAGTTCCTATCACCAGACAAGTTCCATTGCAAGCGCGATTTTTGAATCCATAGCGATTCAACTTTCTTTTCTGCCACCCATAAGTCATTTTTCAGAGACAACAAACTGCATTCCTCCTCCGCTGAGAGCTGCCCATCCTCTGCTGCGAGATCCTTAATAAGAATAGCATTATTCAAATCCTTTATAATTTTATTCTGATCTCCAAAAACATCATAGTTTCATTTTTTTATTCTTATTCGCAGCTCCCTTAATCTTTGCGTGAGGTTATCTGTAGACGCACAAATCAACCCCCAAGAAACTAAAACAAATTCCTTGAAATTATCATGCTCCCACCAAGCATCAACTGAACAAAACGGTTTAGGTCCCCAATCCACCTTAGAAGCTGAGCGAAATAAGATAGGAACATGGTCAGATTTACCTTGCGGTAATGCCGAGAGAGTCATACGCGGCCAAAGAACACTAGCAGACGCTGAAACTAAGCATCTATCAATTCGAGATTTCGAATGGGAATTATGCCAAGTAAACCTTCTTCCATGCAGAGGCAAATCTAACAATTCAGCAGAATTAATGAACTCATTGAGCGCAATCATCGAAGGAGAAAAACCCACACAGTTCAGTCTCTCCTCTGGGCGACAAATATCATTGAAATCTCCACTAACCAAAACAGTCCCCTGAAAGTTTAGCAACAACCCAATTTCCTGCCAAAAAAGCACCCTCTCTGAAGCAATATTGCTAGCATAAATAAGAATATGGCGAAAAGACGAAAAATGGTAAACAAAATCCATAACTATCCATCTAGAGCCCTTAGAAATAGAAACTGAATGAAGAGAGACAGAATTCCAAATCAATAATAAACCACCAGACGCCCCTACAGAAGGAACCCAATCATAACCAAAATCAAGGTTAGGCCATAAATTTCTAACTAAGAAATCATCAATAAGCTCCTTTTTCGATTCAATTAAACCAAGAAACAATAAATTATTGACAGAGACTAAAGATTTTATGAACTTTTGTTTCCTAAAATTCATTAACCCACCTCTGCAATTCCAAGAAGCAAAAATAAGAGGCTCAGACATAAAACATAAAAAAACCTTGAAAGGAAAAAAAAAACTTATCTCTATTTAGCTTCTAGAGCTGTAGCCAAGTTCAGAGATAGTTGTTTTATTGTGTATGCCTCATTCTCCTTTTGAAAAATACCCAACTGAAACCCGACTTTCCAAGACTCCAATGATTCATTAGACTGTTCGGGGCTGAAGCTAATCAGATTACTTTCTGCAACACGGTTCATATTTGCTATATCTTCATCTGACAGCTCGGTTTCTTCCTCCCTCTGACTATGCGAGCAAGAGTGTAACTGACCCAACACGTCGACCTTCTTTAACGGGCGTTTCCTCCTCATCGTAACAGCTGCAATAGAAGATTTAACTATATTCTCTGATTCAGAACTGGCCGCACCATCCAAATTTTCAATATCATCTGCACCTAGGCTGCCTACACCATCCTCGCCTAAAAATCGCAGCATGTCCATGTCTAAAACCGAATATTTTTGACTTGATTCACAAATAGAATTCGCCTCCAAAACTGAGTTAGGAACAGCAGTGTCATTCCCATTTGACCTTAAAGAAAAGGTACTTTCTATTGTGTTTTTGCTGCAAACCGGGCTTTGGGAAGAAGCAGAATTTTGCCTCTGTGAATTTTTACTGCAGCTGAATGCAGGTTCCGAGTCTGACGAACCTCCCACGTCTTCCTCGCAGTCGTCAAAAACTACCGGTCTATCTGACTCCACCACGAAAACCTTATGCTTCTCACTGTTAAACATAACTTCAACGGACTGGTTGATAAAGCTACGAGTACATGAAATAAGAACAAAACCTGAGTCGAAACGATCTTTTAGGTGCACCAATGGGTGAACTTTAATAGCTTCACCAAACGAATTACCCACTTCCATAAAAACAGACGGAGACCATAGGGAAAAAGGCAGTCCGGAGATAGAAACCCAAACTAAACGACAAAACGATTGCTTGAAATCCTTCGCCCTTGAAAACGTTTGAAAGAAATCAAGTAATGTTATTGACAGTACTGATATGAAGAAATCAGCCTCTACTTTTGAGTAGAATGTTATCAATATAAAGTTCCCTCCCATAAGTGAAATCTTGCTAAACTCCACTTTCTTCTCCAAAAGGAATAATTTTGCCTTTAGAATGGATGTAACATCATTAACCTTGACAACCACTAAACGATCAATCCATTCCACATTGTTTAATCCTTCTGCATCCGTCGGAATAACCACCTGCAATTCTGATTCTAGTCTCGTCGGTTTTTCAATACGGGCTGCCGGCTCCTCCACACTTCCTCTTGCCATAACATCCTGATTAATCAGGTTAATCTTACCAGAATCAATGCTCGCAGTTGTTCCATTATTATCAGAATTAGTCTGACCATAACCTGCTCCAGGAGATACCTGAGATACCACTTGGACATATGAACGATTATCCCTAACAGACGGAATAAGCACCTTCTTCGACTGCTGAATTCCTAAATTCTGATCTTGTTTCTTGTTCATAATCTGCTGTTTTGCCGGAAACCTGGAGATAAAAGCACGAAGCTTAAATTTCCCAATAGCAATCAAATTCAATTGCGCTAAAACCCATTGCAGATTTTTATTGAAAGTCGGCCTGAAAAATCCAAAACAACAGTTCCTCTTCGACAATTTTGTAGCCAAAGATACTCTACCAACAACTCCATAACGAGCAAAAACCTTTTCCAAATCAAAATATCTCCACGTTCGAGGAAAATTTTCGAAATAAATCAAGCTTCCCTGAATAGGTAGAACCTGCGGGATGGGAGCACTGTTGTTGACGCCAAGGAGCTGATGTTGGGTGTTGTCGTTGATGGGAAAAGGTGTACGTGAATGGTTAGGGTTAGGGTTTGTAGGGGGTTAATTGTTTTAAGTTGGTTTGATAACTCAAAAAAATTCAACTTAATTTATTCAGTTAAGTCAAAAACCACTTAAAATAATGAGTCAAAAAGTTTGACTTATTTTTTTTACTGAAAACATTAAGTCATTAAATATTAATTTTACCATTAAATAAACTTATATTTTTATTATTTTCAATTATTAGTCACCAATAAAAATATTTAATCTCGGATATATTAATTTTTTTTATTTTCTTTAATATCACAATGAGTGTATTATACTTAAATCAACACTTAAAATTATAAATTACTATATTTTTCATTATGAATATTTTTTTTCTGTATTTACTTTTGTTTTTATAGTCTATATATTATGTATTTAACATATATGCTTTAAATATTTGTAATACCCGTAATTTTCAAAATATGGAATTTTTGAAAATGTGGTGAATCGGAAATTAGCGGCGGTAGAGTACCGGCTTAGAAATTAATTTTCGGTGTTTAAATGCATGTGATTGATTTATTTGTGATGTTAGATTAATTATTTAAATGTTTACGTGTGCATGGCTACGTAAATTGATTTATTGTGCATGGGTGGCATTTTTGTAATTTTCGGCCATTAAATGATAAAAATCGATTTAAATAATTAAAACGTTAAAAAAATAAAGTATAAATATATTTGCTCAAGATTTGATCCTATAAGAGATTAATTTAGTTCGGAAACGTTTTTCGAAAAAGATTTTACGGAACTTCGAAAACCGTAAAAATAATTAATTAAGCTAGATTAGCTTAACTTGGAGCAAAAGCAATTGGAGGGGAGTTGACACATGTAAGACACTTGGCATCATGCATGTAGTGAGAGTTATGACTAAGAGTGGTTCTAATGATTGAGATTAAAAAAGGTAATTTAGACCCCACAATTTTTCAACTTAAAATGCTATAAGTGGAAATCTTTTCTTCTCCATTTTCTTAGGAGTAAAAAGTATTGTTAGAGAAAAACCAAAAGTCACTTTCTCTTCTTCTTGTCTTTGCCGAACCCAAACCCTAGGAAAATAACAAACCCCATTAATTTTTAAACTCAAGCTTTTAACAAAGGTAAGAATAAAAGCTTCTTTAAATTAATTCTTAGTGAATTTCTTGATGGGGTATTCTTTTTCTTTTTAAAGCTTTGTGCTTGAGTGGGAGGTTTTATTCAAAGTTTTTAAAATATGATCTTTCTTTCAAAATGTGGGTTTTTAAGAGGATCAAATATTTGGGTGTTGTTTATTTTTGAAATTTTCGGTTTTAACAAAATTTTGGTTCAAGAGTTTAAAACTTGCATGCAATCATGGATTGTAGTTTTAAAGGGTGAAATAAAACTTGGGTAAAGATTGGTTTTGAAAGATTTAAAATTTTTAAAGTAGTTATGTTTTAAATTTGTTTATAACTTGAACAAGTTTTATGAGCTAAGCTTAAAAAGCTGGAAATTTATATTTTGAGTGTTAAAAGGTTGATTCTTGAGAAAAATTAAGGGTTTTAAAAAAAATTAAAGGGTTAAATTTGTGGTGTTGTGAGCCAAATATTTTCATAAATATTTATGAAGTTGGACTTGAAAATTTCATGTTTTAAATGTTTTAAATTGCTTAAGAAAATTTGGTGGTTTTAAAGTTCAAAGTGTGGAAATTTAATATTTTTTTTTTATGAAACCGAAAACAATGGGATTAAAGAATAATTATGAGATAAATTATTTTGGGGTTAAAAATTTGATTAAATGGGTGAGTATATGTGAAATGTGGTTAAGATTTTAAAATGTAGATTTTTGGGTAATTTATTTGAAATTGCCGAATTATGTTATGATTTCTTTTCCATTGTTGTTTTAATATGCTTATTAGAATTTTTGCATGTTATCTAGGTTGTATTAGATAATAAATTGAAATGTGATTCATGGTAGAAATTTATAAAATGTGTTAGTGGAATTTTGACTTGGCCGAATATGTTTTCAATATTGTATGAATAAATTGTGAAAATTATTTGGTGGGTATTTTGTTGAAAATGCCGAAATATGTATATAATTTTTCTATGGTTATTGTGGCATATTTTAGGTAATTTTTGGTATGTAATTTAAACATGTTAAATTGTGTTGCATGCTATGTTGAAATAGATGATAGAAATTTATAGCATGTGTGTGATTTAATTGGAATATGGCCGAATATAATAGAGAAATTATTGAGAATTTTTATGATGTTAATTGTGTGATTTATTTGTTGATTTATTGTGGATGTTAGAAATTTAAAAGCATGATATAGTTTAGTTTAATTAAAACCGAAAGGTATTAAGAAATTCTTTTTATGAAAATTTGATGATTAAATAATAATTGAGATTATGTTTACATGTTATGTGGGTTAAATGTTTGAAATGCTAAATTTTGGCTAGAAACCGAATTAGTCCATGATTTAAAAGAAATTGTACTTTTCAAATTTTTTGATTTAATGTTGAGATAATAAACATGTCTTAGAAATATTTATTTGTTGAAAATTTTGTTATATGGTGATTTGGTGTGGTGGCCGAATAGTTTGGCTATTTGGTGTTTGATTGTTTAAATTGTTAATGATGTGAGTTAGTGTTATGATATTTAATCAAGTGTGGATTAAATATTTTGGTAGAATTAAATTTCATTTTTTATTTGAAATTGATTGGCTAAATTTTGGTATAGGTGGTAGATGGGGTGGTGGTCGGCGAACCACTACCGGCCGGTAAACGGAGCACGGTGTCTCTGTTTTACCGAGCCAAGACTTGGTCGGGTTGAAACCGAACCATTATGGACCGGGGCCAAGTGGGGCCAAAGCCGTAAATTAGATCCCGGACTTAGAACTTTGGACTTTTATTTAGACTTGACTAAATAAGTTGGACCCAAAGTTAAAAACTAAAAGGTAAGTAATAAATTAAAAATTGGTTAAAAGGACTAAAATGGAAGAATTTAAAAGTATAAGGACTAATATGTCCTAAATGAAATTTTGGTGGACTTGAAAGGTAAGAAGAGTCTTGGATTGTTTAATTAAAAGTTTTTAAGATTTTAAACTTTTAATTTGGGCTTAGACCCAAAAGATTTATATTTTTAAATGGGTTAGAATTAATTAGTTAGACATAAACTAATTAATATTTTATTTAATTAAAATTGGAAAATTTTAATTAAAGGATGTATATATGTATATATTATTTTTATAAAAGAGGATTTGAAATAAGGGTATTTTGAAATATGGAAATTAATAAGTCCGAATACATTTTTTAAAATATGGGAATTTTTCCGAAAAGGGTAAAATGGTAAAATTTACCTAAGGATTTAGAATGGACCAAATTATAAAATTAAATTGGATTCCTAAGATTGAACCCGATACGTAGTGTATGTACGGGCCACGATGGCGATCGTGATAATTAGTGGGAAACGTTTTGATTATCAAACGTTTATAGAATTGACGAAAGGTCAATCTCGGAATGTGATGCATTCACGGGGCGTTGAATGAATAATCGCCGAGGAGCTAAATGTGGATTAGCGTGCGTAAATAATTGTTGAACGACAGTCTGTGAGTTTGCATTATTACATGCATACATTAAAGTAATAAAATTACTATTATTACTTTAATGTGGAAAATTAATATCGTAAAGCATTTTAAATATATCGTATATTTATTTTGAGTAAATAAAATTATTATGGAATGAGTCTATGAAACGTGCCATCCTATTGGGCTATAATAGGACTATGTGATCACTAGTTATTGCATGCATATTTATTTTTATGTAAAGTGGAATGGACTGTGTGAATCTAGACGACGGTCTAGAAGTCTGAGACGACGGTCCAGACATAGCGGGAGAGCTTCTAAGACGACGGTCTAGAACCCCGAACAAATTAACGGCGATGGAACGATAGAGTTCGGCCGATTGATTTAAGAACTAACGACGTCATGGAACATTAAATGTTATCGGTCGTTGAGTTCATGAGAAAAGTTGGAAACAGTCTAAAGAAAGGTTTAGAACTGTAAAGGATAGTGGAAAATAAACTAAAGTCGAGCGAATGTACGGGTTCAGCCGACTAGTTTATGAATCTCAGTCTGAAAGAAGACTTAGAGGAAAATGGATTAGAAATGGCATTTCATTTAAAAGTTTTACGTTTCTGTGATTGAACCGGTAGTAAATATTTAAATATATCTATTTTATAACGTGTTAAATTATTTAATGTGTGTTTGTAAGATGTCAACTCACCAGTTAATCTGACCCCGTTGTTGTACCAATTTTCAGGTACGTAGACTGTCATTTTGGTGAGACTTCATATTCTTGATCCGTGAAGTCTCTATTTTGGCGTTGTGGTATTTCGTACATATTCCTATCTTAGCGCTGCAGTGGAAATGTCTAGATAGACGGAACTCTTTAGCATGCTTTTATTCGCGATGAACTGCCACGTTATAACTCTGTTTAATTTTCATCGCTTATATTTATGTATTTGGAATGCATGCTTATTATGGTTATTTTGCGATGCCTCTCGGGTATTTGAGATACCGAGATAAATGTGGAAAACAGTAATGAAACTGTTGGCATCGAGACGAAATGTCTATGTGGGCCCGACGTGGCATAAATGTGATTTGCATGTCTTACCCTAAAACGTTTTGAAAAAAAAGGTTATGATAATGGACATGTTGCGAAAATGGAAAAGAGGTCCCGCGAAACGGTTGACCGGACGTAAATGTTTCGGAATTGAAAATGTATGATTTTATTCCGCGAAAAATTAATAGTGAATTTCGAAACAAATTAATGTGAGAAAACTTTTGCAAGAAAAGTTAAATTGTCTTAATGGGAAAAATGGATTTTTATTTAAGGCTTGCTACGGGTTTCGGAGCAACCACTCCCATTCCCTAGCGCCGGTCTCGATCCGGGAATCGGGTCGTGACAATATTATTTGGACTTCTGTTTGTAACATGCAACATTGATTATCATATTTAAACAATTTTTCGGAATTCTAAAAATTAATATTTTATTTTAAAGACTAATTTTCAAGAAGGGAGCATCATTATATCTTTAAGGACTAATTATCAACATATACAATTGAAATTTATAATTTTTATTTATAATATGTATAATATTCATAATATTTTTTATTTATATTTTGAAAATTATTTGTATTTAGTAATTGATTTCTAAAATAATTAATTTTTAAAGGTTTTATATGTAAATATAGTAATTTCAATAATATTAAGTAATTGTAGACTTGCAGTAATCAAACAGACTTATTTAATTCAGCACTTAAAACATCAGCAATTATTATTTTCAGCACTTAAAATTTAGCACTAATTTTCAGTTTTATCAAACGCCACCTTAGATCAGCAATTAAAATTGGAAGGTACTATATTTTTTATTATAAACAATTTATTTTCTATTTTTACCTTTTTTATATAATTTATATGTCATTTATTTAATTTTCCGGTTTTAAATATAATTTGGACTTCTGTTTGTAACACACAACATTAATTATCAGATTTAAACGGTTTTTGGGAGTTTTAAAAACTAATATTTTATTTTAAGGGTTAATTTTCAAGTTAAAGGGCAGTATCATTATAATCTTAATGATTAATTATTCAACTAAAATTTGTGATTTTTATTTATGATATATGTAATATTTATAATATTTATAATATTTTTTATATATTTTTTAGTTATATTTTAATAAAATTAAATAATATATAATTAAATATATATTTATTTATTTTTAAAATAGTTAATTTTTAAAGGTGTAATATGTAAATATAATAATCTCAATAATATTCAGTAATTGCAGACTTGCATTTATCAAACAAACTTATTTAATTCAGCACTTAAAAAATTCAGTAATTATAATTTTCAGCACTTAATTTCCAGTTTTATCAAACGCCACCTTAGATGGAAAAGCGATGATAATAGTTTTCTTAATCTATGATTTTTACAGTAAACAGTACCAAATAATTTTAATCTGCCAATTTGAAATCAATAGTTTATATGTATTGACATTTTATAAAAAATGATATGAGTAGTTTATTACCGTAAAAGAATAATTTATGAAAATTAAAACCTCATTTAAATAAATAGTTTGTATAGATTGAGAGTTTATATAAACAAAAAATCTTATCACCGTAAAAAAGTAATTTGTAAAAATTAAAACCTCGTTTAACTTAGTTTATGTAGATTAGGAGTTTATTTAAAAAAAACTCTTAAAATAATCTAATTAAAATAAGTAGTTTGAAAAAGATGGACACTATCAGAAGATTATGTTGGTCCTCTCAATTATATAAATATATAGAAAAAAAAAACTCTTAAAAATAATCTAATTAAAATAAGTAGTTTGAAAAAGATGGATACTGTCAGAAGACTCTGGTTATTTATTATTTATGCCATGTTAGAGTCACAGAGTTGGCCGAACATTTATTATTTAACTATTATTAGTATGAACTGTTAGAGTTAGGTTGTAGTCTCGGTTGCCCCCGAACAGTTGTTTCTTGCAGGTTTATGTGTTGTATGTTATTCGTAATAGTTATGGGTTTTGGTACTACGCAATACTGATACCCTAGTGCCGGTCGTGATCCTTCAAATTGGGTTATGACATTCTGTCTTTCATATTTGAAAATTAATTTACTCTTAAGTCATTTGACTTTGTTGGCTAACACTAAAAATGGACGGAGGGACTAAACTGTTAACGAAAACAAAAGTGGGGGGCCATATCGTTTAATTTTCAAATAAGAGAGACTTAAATGTGAATTATGTCAAATATGAGGGGTCTTATAGTATTTTGTTCTAAAAATTAATCTAAATTTTATAATTACAAAAAGGCTAAATCACCAAAACAAAACCTCCACCTTTCAACCCCTTTTCACTTGCATCCCGATGTTGTAATTTTGGGGTTTTTGACGGATTTGTGCCTTCTAGGCTTAAAAAATTCCAATTTAGTGCCTCTTTTAAAAATAATTATGATTTAATATCTATGTCCCACCAATCCGCGATCTTGGATTGGCAATCATCGCGGATTGCCAATCCAAGATTGCGGATTGCACTTAATTACGAGAAATTCTTAGGTAGATTTAGTCTATCACGTCATCCGTGGACTAACCTATCATACTATGACACGTCATTAAAATAATGGCACTATCATAATTTTGTTTATTACTTATTTACATTTTTGAATAGTAATATTACGATAGTGCCATTATTTTAATGACGTGTCATAATATGATAGGTTTAGTCTATAGATGACGTGGTGAACTGAGTCTACCTAAAAATTTCTCCTTAATTACTTTAGAGAAGTAATTAAGATATATTAATATGCATTAAAGGCAATCCGCAATCTAAGATTCCGGGTTGCTTTTAAAATTCCTGTATGGGAATGTATTCCCATGCAAGGAATTATTATTGGGGATTCCAATCATTACTCTAATGAATGGAATTTCAATTATGGCAAAAATATATTACTATTAATTATTTTTATATCTTATTTATTAATTTGTAAATTTTATTAATTTGTTCATTATGAGTAATATTTTTTCTTTCTAAATATATTCTGTAACTTGTTAACGTAGTGTTTATGGTTTTTATTTTAAACATATTAATGGTTTATATATTTGTTTCATTTTTATGTAGTTATTTTTATAAGAATAAAAATTTCCTGCTGCCTCTGTAGTCTTACATATGGCAGCCTAAGAGAAGATGCCCACATGCTCCTTTTTATTTCCATTACTTGGCTAAATAACACGTTTACTACTAGTGAATTAAATGATGTTAAACTCAGTGTCTTAAAAACCGAACCGGTGAAGCCACTGGTTTCCGGTTCAACTGGTTCAACCGGTTTAATGATCGGTTCAACCAGTTTAATAAATTTAAAAAAATTATGTTTGGCCGGTTTTTTACCGGTCCAATCCGGTTCGATATCCGGTTTTTTACCAGTACATACCGGTTCAACCCGGTCCAATCCGGTCCAACCAAAAAATTCGGTTTTTTGCCTTTTCAGACCGGACCACTAACCAGTTCGCGGTTCAACCGGTCCGATCGGCCGATCCGATTTTTAAAACACTGGTTTAACTAGTAATTTGACCAATTTATTTGTTGGAAAGAGATGTGAATTACGAAAATATCTCAAACCTGGAGCACACACAATTGATAACACCTTATACAAAGATATGTAGAAAAATACATACCTCTAATTGAGAAAAATGAAAGATGTAAGAAATATTGAAATTTAATTGAAAGTATTAGAAGAAGTTTGAATTTAAGAGTTCTAAAAAATAATTTAGCAGAATTTATAAGAAAATAATTTAGCTAAGAAGAATATATAGAAAGACCTGCAATGACTAGTTGAGTCTAATTAAGAAAAGTTTCATGAATGTGCAGAAATCCGTATTTGATAGTATTGGAGCCAAAATCAGTTCTTGAAACTATAATCATTTTTCATAATCCTTTGACACAATTTATCTAATGTTAGAGTTGGTGATATGTTAATACAATTCAAAAGCAAATGATTGATTTGCCAACAGTCAAACTAGAAAAGTTTATAAGTAAAATACTAAGTTGGTTAAATAACCAGTTTAGTACTAATTAATTAATAAGCATTAAACTAGTTATTTAACCAACTAATCGGAATGAAAGAAAGCATGTGGACATGCTCTCTTAGGCTGCCATCTGTAATGCTAGGCAGCAGGAAATTTTTATTTTTTTTATAATTCATTTCAAATAAAAATCATTATGTTTCTTTTAAACTGTAACTAATTTATTTACTAATTTTTTTTCTAAAAAAACAGATTACTTATAAAAAATATTTCTAAAAAAATACTAACAATTTAGATTTAATAATATTAGTTTATTTTTAAAAAAAAAAAATATTAGTCCTCTTAGTTTTTTCTAAAAAGTAATTTGGTTAGTAAAATTTAAAATAACTTATAATGAAAAATTTGGAAATACATTAATATATTATTTTATATACTAATAATGAAAAAAACATGGACTCTTAAAAAAAATAAACTATTAAAACAATAATAACATAAAATTATGTGGTAATTTCCCAAAATACATATTTTGGCCTTTTATTTACAACTTTACATTGCAAGTTTTGACTCTTTTTTTCTGACTTTTTTCAATTACGAAAAATATTTTTTTTTTAATTTCATAAATACCTTTTTCGGTTTTCAATTTCGGTTTTCAATTTCGGTTTTCGGTTTTTTTGGTTCGGTCAACCGAACTGACCGGCGGTTTTTTTATATAGTGTAAGATTAATGTATATATAATGTTAATTTTTATTTTTTATAGATCTTTTTCTAGAATTTTTTATTTTATTTTTTATAGTGTAACATTAGTGTATATATAGTGTTTTTATGGTGTTTATATAGTGTAAAATTAGTGTATATATAGTGTATAAGAAGTGTATAAGTAGTGTATTTATGGAACTTTGTAGTGTTTTTTGTGGTTTAACCATGAAACACTGCAAATACACCATAAACACTTTAAATGCACCATAAATATACTAAAAACGGCAGAAATACACCATTAATACACCAAAAATACACTAAAACGTAAAGATATTATAAAATTGTTACAAATGCACTATAAATCAATATTTTCTTTACAAAATCAGTAGCAATAAACAAATCTATGAATAAGAGAAGACAAAATAAATAATTATATGAATATTAGAATAATTTTATAAATAAAAAATTATAGATCTACAATAATTTATTTATAAAATATTTAAATCATTAAAAAAACCTAAAAAATTACACAAATCTAAAAACGAGTCGAGAAATCCATAGCGAGAACGGAAAAGACGAACAGACTAGCGCGAACGGAAAAACGACCGGAAACGACGAGAAATCTATTGGAAGTAGACGAACGAAAGCGCGACTGGAAAGACGAACGGAAAAGACGAACGGAAAAGTAATCGGAGGAGATAAACTGAAAATCAAATGAAAAAGAAGAAAAGAAGAGATAAGAAGAGAGAGAAGAGAGAGAAAAAAAGGTGGTTATGTAAAAATTTAACTTAAAATGAGATAAAACTTCTTTATATAGTGGATGTTTCTGGTAAATAAGTTAGCTTATTAGGTAATGTAGGATAGAGGAAAAGATGGGATAAAATGGTGTAAATACTTTACCCAAAACAGGTATTTGGAAAATAATTCTAAAATTAGGGATGCACGTAATAATAACTGATGCTAATGTTAATTTGGTATATACCCTTATTCATATAGCTGATTAAGATTAATTTGGTATATTAAATAATTAACATATTTGCCAAAATTGGGGATCCCATTTATAAATGAGAGCAATGCTAAAGGGCCCGAAAATTTTGAGAGATTTAGGAATTTACCTAAAAAATAAAAATAATAGGACTTTATACCTCAATAAGAAAAAGTTAGTACAAATACCTCACTGTTTTAATATTTTTATGATTTTACTCTCTTTATTTGATTGTTTATAATTTTACTCTCACACATTGCACATGCTCTCTATCTCTCTCCACGTGGTCCCTCTTTCTTTCTTTTTTTCTTTTTCTCTCTCCACGTGGTCCCCCCTTCTCTATTTTTTTTTCTTTTTTTCTCTCTCCACGTGGCCCCCCCTCCTCCCTCTCTCTCTTTTTCTCTCTCGTATGACGTGACATACCTTGTTTATGTTCATTACAAATTATTCACAAGTTTAAACTTCCTTTTGTTTATTTCTTTTTTATGATTCATTTCTTTTTCTTTTTTCTTTTTTCTTCATTGATTAAATTAATAAAATTGCAGATTATACATTATTAAATAAATCAAAAATTTTCTTTTCATTTATTTCAGTATCAAATATTTTCTAATTTAAAAATATATGCTAATATTTAAATATTTTATTATATTAATAGCATATTCAAAAACTATATGAACTAAATAAAAAATCACAGTATCACATTATCATATGATTATCACAGCTTCATCTTAGCATGTAATTATCAGTTTCTGATATTGCATTGTCATCTTATTATCATGTCATTATTCAAAATCGTATATAACTGATCATTATATGATAATGTGATGATACTGCTGCATAATGTAAGACAAAATCACATTATCACTTTATCATATGATTATCGCTGTATCACATTATCATATGATTATCACAGCTTCATCTTAGCATGTAATTATCAGTGTATCATATTGCATTGGCATCTTATTATTATGTCATTATCAGTACAATATGTAGCAGATTATTATATGATAATGTGATGATACTGCTGGATAATATTAGACAAAATCGCATTATCATATTATCATATAATTATCAAAGTATTACATTATCATATGAGTATCACTGTATTATCATGTTGTTATCATAACATTGTATAAAGAAAGATTTTCAACAAAAAATTGATTATCATGTTGTTATCACTGTATTATCATCTCGTTATCATAATATAATCATATGATACCGAGATGATAATGTATTATTGTACCTAAATAATAATGTTATGACACGACATAATAATAAAATTATGATAACAGTATGATAATATGATACCTATATGAAAATAATTACATAAAAATTATGATAACGAGATGATAATGTTAACGAGATGATAATACAGTGATGATAAAAATAAGTTATTTATCATAATATTATCAATAACTTATTATAATTTTTATATAATCTTTCTCATTATTTTTATATAAACTAATTTACACAATTTATGGAGAACTAGATAACTTTATCATAATATTATAATAACTTTTATTATAACATTATCATACATGTATCATAATATTATCATTACGTTGTCATACTATTATCATACTACTATCATACAATTATCATAACTTTATCATATTATAATCATAAATCTTTTTAAATTTATTTTACGTACTTTATCATAATTATCATAATATTATCAACCTTATTATCATACTATCATAAATATTATAATATTAGCAATAAATCTTATCATAATTTTTGCTTAAACTTTCTTGTCAATTTTGTATAATTATTTTACATAATTTATGAAAAATTAGATAACCTTATCATAATCTTACCATAAAAGTTTCATAATATTATCATAACATTATCATAATCTTATCATATAAATTTATTTTACATACTTTATCACAACCTTATCATGACTTTATCATAATATTATCGTAACTTATCATAGTATTATCATAACATTAGCATAATCTATCATAATTTTACTATGCAAATTTATTTATGTATTTTATCATAATATTATCATAAACTTATCATAGAATTATCATAATATTAGCATAACCTTATCATAATTTTACTATGAAAAATTATTTTACGTGCTTTATAATAGTATTATTATTATTTATTATAACATTATCATAATATTAGCATAACCTTATTATAACCTTACCATAATTTTATTATGTAAAATTATTCTATGTATTTTACCATAATCTTATTATAATATTATCATAATCTTATCATAAATTTTGCATAAATTATTTTACGTAGTTTATGAAAAGTTAGACATTTTCAATATCATAACATTATCATAATCTCATCATTAACATATCATAATAAAATTAATTTATGTTTTTTTATTATAATCTTATAATAAATTTTAAAAATATATAAATATAATAACATGAAATTAATCAGAAATGCAAGTAAGAAAGTAAATTAACAAACCAATACAATATAATATAATTATAATGATACATCAATCAATGGATCCAATTAAATCAAATCCTCCACTCAACTCCAAACTTCTAAATCATATGTTCTTATTGTAATTTTCTCATAATATTTCTATTCCCACATGCCTTTTTTTTTAAAAATAAAATAAAATAAATTGCATAACATAAAAAGAAGGAAGCCAAAAAAGCAAGAATAACCAAAAATGCAGAAAATATGGGAACAAATAGTGGCATCACATGTTGGGGTTGGAACTGGTGCTTCTGGTGCTGTTGCCATCTGAAGAGCCATCAAAACCTTCATCTTTATTCCTTCCATTTTTTTATATTTCTTTTCAGTTTGTTTCTTTGATAGCCATCAAAACCTTCATCTTCATAGCCATCAAAACGATAATGGCCATCTGAATAGCCATTAAAATTCAACTTTAATACAAAACAGGAAACCATTAACGGAAAAGTGATGGACTGGTCGTTTTGATCATCTCTTTTTGATCAGAAAAGCAAGTTTATTACCAATTCTTTTGCAAAATGAATACGTAGAAATCTCCCTTCCTTGGTTGTTCCAGACTCTATTTTAGCAAACCAAAACAATCAATTTAACTATCAACCCAAAATAGAGAAACAAAATCTGGTCCAAAACTAAAATTGCAGACACCTAAAATACTGGGTAATATCAAGAACCAAATTTTCAAAACAAAAGTTAAAATTCAACATAAGGATAAACCTTTTATGACTTCAGCTTCTTTTTAAACCAGTTAATAAAATCATTAGCTTTACATTCACCTCAGCTTCATCTACCTCGGTCATTCTATGACCACCGCTCTTCCCTTCTCTCATCGTAGACGGCCGACGAGATTCAATAATGTCATTGTCTTCTTCTTCAAAACAAAATCAAATTTAGTACTTGCAGATCCAAATCGAATCCTTTAAACGCAAGCGGCGGCAGCCTAGGACGGCAGCAGCGACCGCAGGGACGGCATAGACGGCGGCGTCAGAGGCAGCACCATCGTGAAAAGAAAGGAAACCAGTAAAAATTATAGATTCTTGTTCATCCAATTCGGGAGCCCTAAAAGCATGGTGAATGAAGAACAATGGCAAATCTAGAGAGTATAAAATAAATATTGTAAAGAATTAGAGTATTTTTTTTGAAAGATTCAAGTATTAAGATAAGAAAATTATCTTTTAAGAGTAAAAATATAAAAAACTGAAAAGGGGGAGTATTTTTTCTAAGTTTTGACATGTGAGGTAGGATTTGCAAATACTTCAAAAAACGGAGTATTTTTCCTAAAATTCTCGAAAATTTTTGGACACAAAATGGCCCTAAATAATTTTTTTTGCAAATAAGGTTTCGAATGAATTTACATCTTACAAATAAATTCTTTTCATTTATGATTTGATAATTACTCTTTTTTGAAAATAAGAAAGTTAACATAACCTGGAAAATTAAGGGATAAAATATAGCCATGTGTCTAATATTTTATTAGACGGGAGTAGGTAAATTAAATTTAAAGATAAATTTAATTTACAAGTGTCCCTAAATTTTTATTATGGCTATAGGATTGCAAATTTAAATTTTTAGAATTTAAATTTGATTAGTTAGTATATAGTTAACGGAGATAATATGAATTTATGAATTTGGTGCAGAATAATTCATAAGTCCCTAGCAAATATTTTTGGTGCTAATATTCACGAAATATTTTAAAAAGGTTATCGTGAAAATTTGATAAAATTTGGAAGCAGAAATTTTATCAAGCGCAGTTAATGCGAGATTTATTAAGAATAAAATATAAGTCGGATGGTAATAAAAAATTATATTTTTATTCTTATTATATTTTATTAGATTTTTGGTAAAGTTTTCACGAAATTTAGAAGTCGTTTATGTTTAGGCTACGAACGACTAGTTTAGAAGTTGGTTTAAAGTGCATGATTGAGCTAGTAGTAAACTGCATTTTAGCCAATACTATATATATGTAAATAGGAATGATTTGAGCATCAGATGCTCATTTGTTTGGTTTTCAAAACCAAAAAGAGCTGCTTGCTCTCTGGAATAGGCGACGGTTAGGGTTTTATGCGATTTCCCGCCGCTTCGTTCGTTTCTCGATTCTAACTCCATTTCTTCAACGATTACTCATGTAATCGAGGTATTATATCCGTATTAAACGTTTATTTCGATTTATTTCGGATATAAACTCGTTTATAAACGGTTACCGTATCAAATTATCGTTTTAAACGTCTGTATTGATTTTGAATTGTGTATATGTGATTTTGGATGTTATTTGGACGTTTTAAGTAGGACGGGAAGTCCCGGAATTGAAATTTCGGGACTGTGCGATTGCGCAGCCCGCTGTGCGGGCGCACAGCTGCAACTGTGCGACCGCACAGTGCTGCTGTGCGGGCGCACAGCTGCCCCGACGGGCAGTCGGGGTTTGTTTTCTCCGATCTTTTGGGGGACTTTCCGGGGGCGATTCCGACGTGCTTTCGCCTAGAAACCCGAGATATTTTCCGACCGAACCTAAAACATATTTAATAAATGTTTTTGATCAAAATTATATATTTTAAAATGATAACTTGTGATAGAAGAAAGTGAAAAAGTTTTATATACTAAACCTAAAGGCTTTTAAAAAGAGATTTTAAAAGTAAAGTCAACGTTTAAATGGTTTTAAAGATTTAACAATCAGTTTTGCTAAATATTTAGTATATGACCGAGAATTGTTTTGACAATTAGGTCTATACTATAAATGGTTTTCTTTAGGTATTACGATACCTAAAATAACTTCTAGAGAGAAGTTAGAACGTTCTCTCAAAACGAGAATTTATAATATGGTTTTAAAAACAGACCATAAGTGTTATGTGCTTATATGATTGTATGTTTGACCTAGATCTGGGTTTAAGGACCTAGAAATTTTATAGGAAACATATATTGATATGTTTTATCCTGTTTGCTTTATGTGTTTAGTCCGACCAGCTAGCCAGCAGTCTGACCACAACCACAAGATTAAGTTCCAGACCTAGCGGTGTTTGTGAGTTCATTTGTTTACTTTTGAATATTAGTATTCAATTGTTTTTAAATCCACGAATCGCACTAAGTATGAAACTTAGCCAAGGAAGATCCACTGAAACGAGCTATCTATTGGGCAACAATAGGACTGTGTGATCACCGGTATTAATGAACTAGATGAGAGGTAAATATTATAAGCATACATATTGAGATTAGGTCTTAAGCCAAATGCTTGCTAAGCGGCTTAAACCTATTGGGTAGTCCTGAGGTGGCAGTGATTTAAGTTCCGGCCCAGCAACCCTATACAGAGTCAATATAACTGCGATACATATGTATACAACTCATCCTGTATTAAACAAGAGTTGTGCATATGCATTATATATGATAGCACTATAACGTAACAGGACTAGGGTTTCATTTGGATCGAGGACTGGTAATATTTTTATATACCGATATTTCGTCTATACGCGATTTGGTATTTAACTGTAAACCTATCTACTCACTCAGAAATATTTATATTTCTGACCCCGTTGTTGTTTATCTTTTTCAGGTACCTAGCTACCGGGTCTGGTCGAGCTTCCACCCTTTTCCATCAGGGAAGCTTATCTTGTTGTTATGTAAATAACACTTTAAACTCTTAGATGTTGCAATAGTGTATATAGGTTTGATATGCCTGTGACCACGCCATGGTTCCTCTGTCTATATACTCTGATAGGAACCTGACTTTGTCTAACTCTAATAAGTGGCTACTTAATAGGCATATGGTGTTTTATGGTGTTCCCTACGGGTGGGCCAAGCTCCGTGTCTTTGGTCTACAAAGACACTGTGTGTAGTTTAGCTGGCCTTACGTTGGTGTGCCTGTTGTGCATGTTTTTAAATATGTTTAATATAACGCTTTGAAAAAGAAAGTGTTCGATATATTTCATTAAACATATTGTTCGGGTGCGTGGTTTGAAACAGGGCTGCCTGCGAGGCTATGCACGTGAGCTAAGTCCCTGTACCACCATACCGGTTTTAAAAAATGCGCGTGGGTCAGAATAGCTAGGGTTATTCAACCAGCATTTCTGAAAACACAATTTCGCTTATATGAATATTTTCAGAATGTGTTTTCCACGTTAAACAGAAAAACAATTATTTTAACGATGTTTTCTGAAAACAGGTCGTACGCGAGGTACGATCTAGATTTATATTTGCGAAAAATTTATAGAGGTTTTAGGCTTGCTACGGGTTTCGGAACAACCATTCCCATTCCCTAACGCCGGTCTCGGCTCGAGTTTCGAAGGGGAAATCGGGTCGTGACAAGGGTTTAGGGTTTTGTAGTTTAAGGTTTAGGGTATTAAGGTTTAGGGTTTAGGGTAAATTTTATATTTATCAATGTATTTATATTTATTTGAGTATATCAAAATTTATAATTAAGAGTATAATATTAGGTAAAACAAATTATGTGGACAATTTTATTCTATTTCTATAGATATTGTGGTTTGATCGAGATTGTTTTTTTTTATTGAAATCAAGTTGAGTTTGATCGAGATTTTGTATTCAAGTTCTACCTCTCGGGATGTTATATGAACTCGTTTGAACTTGAAAATTTGAACTCGTTCTAGTTTGAGTTCAAACTTGTATAATACATTCGAGTTCAAGTTGGTCGAATATTTCGTCCCATGTGTCATGCCACATAAGATTTTGGTGTCCTAGTCAACAAAAATTGGCCAGATATTTCGTCGATGATGAATTTAAAAAAAGAAAAGAAAAAGTAAAACACAAAATCAACGATCAAGCCAATATGGCTATTCAAATTAGAAGTATAAATAAGTCAAGTTGAGTTCGAATTACGCAAAAACTCAATTCAAAGTCTTGAGTTTCATTATGTTATACAAGTTTTATGTCGAGTTCAAACGATATATGAGTTGTTTGAGATCAACTCGAGAAACTCGTGATTCTCAATTTTTAATATCTCTAAATTTAGGTATATAATCATCATAATTATAAAATTTATGTTTTATAATAAAAAAATAAATGTATAATTACTAATAATAGTTTTTATTTTTTTTTATTTAAATCGAGTTGAGTTTCAGTTTGAACTTGAAAATTTAAACTCATTCGACCTCGACTTAAAACTTGTATAACACATTTGAGTTTGAGCTCGAGTTTAGTATAATTCGGTCTCAACTCGATCCGTTGATTAAGCATATTTTCCGGTTTTAATTTTCGATATTCAAATAGTTGGTTTTATCGGTTTTTTTACATACCCTTAGTAGATAAGAACAATTTTGCTACTACAATAATATATCTTATATTTATTATTGAATCAAATACGTCCTCTTTAAATTTTAACTTCATGCTAAAAAAAGTTATTATTTTAATCAGATTGAAAATTTTTAACTATATAAATTTTGACAGATTAATAGTACAAAATTCTCTAATAAATAGTATTATTTTCATAAATATTTTTAAAGTGAATATAATTTAATAATTTAAATTAAGAAAAAAATAATATAGTCCAACTATCAAACTGTATGCATGCATCATACAATTTTCTTCAAATTTTATAGAATAATTTTTTTTATTACTTGTTGACTTTACTTATATTATATTTCGTATAAAATTGTGGACATGAGTTAAGAAAATTAAAATATTATCATAAAATTTAATCTCACTAATCTAATGAATTTTAATGACCAAGTAATATATTAATGAAGTCATTAATTGCTCTTTTTATAATAAATAAAAGAGCAATTTATGACAAAATCTTTACCTATTTATGTTAAATTTTTTATTTCCAAAAAAGAGTAATTATCAAATCATAAATGAAAAGGATTTATTTGTAAGGGTAAATTCATTCGAGACCTTATTTGCAAAAAAATTATTTCGAGACATTTTGTGTCCATAAATTTTCGGACCGAATGGAATTACCCTATAAAAATGATTAGGTAATTCCTTGTATAGGAATACATTCCCACGTATGAATTTTAAAGGCAATCCGCAATCTTAGATTGCGGATTGCCTTTAATGCATATTAATGATCTTAATTACTTCTCTGAAGTAATTAAGTGCGATACGCAATCTTGGATTGCAGATTGCCATGTAATCCGCGATCCAAGGTTACCGATTGGTGGGCACAAGCACTAAATCGGAATTATTTTTAAAAGAGGCACTAAATTAGAATTTCTTAAGCCTAGGAGGCACAAATCCGTCAGAAACCCGTAATTTTGTCCTATTCACCCGAATTTGCACCGTTGGTTTCCAATTTCACCCTCAAAATTAAATTGGACTCTTTTTCACTCGGAAAAAATTCATAAAAACCCTTATAAAGTATTAATTTGAATTATTTTTCACACAAAAGGTTAAAAAAGAGTGACTTATTTGAACTTTTCCGAATGAAGAAGAGATCATTTTAGTACTTGAGGGTGGAATTAAAACCCAAATATGCAAATTTAGGTGAATTGGATAAATTATAATGTCAGGGTGAGACTGAAAAAGGGTTAAAAGGTGGGGGATGAATTTTTTGATGATTAAGTTTTATAAAAAGGCTTAATGCCTTAAAAAAAACCCGACCTTTCATCCCCTTTTCAATCTTATCCTGACGTTGAAAAGGTGTCAATTTTATCCCATTTTGCATTTTTTTCATTTTAATTGTACCCTAAAGTATAAAATTGACCTTTATTTATTTGACAAAATTCCAAAAGAATTCTTCAAAAATTGTCAATTTAATATAAAAGGTTAATTTAATGCAAAAAGGATCAATTTAGAGAATTTTTGCCAAATAGAAAAAAGGTCAATTTTATGTTTTAAGGTACAATTGAAATGAAAAAATATAAAATAGGATAACATTGACTGATTTACAACGTCATGGTATGATTGAAAAGAGGATGAAAGGTTAGGGTTTTTTAAGGTATTAGGCCTTATAAAAATGATAAACTTTTGTCAATATAGTTAGATGTAATGGTATGGAAACTCGAACCTAAAACTTCTATAATTCTCGTATAGTAAGAATATCAGTGAAACATCTTTAGGATGATACTCTCGGCGGTAAACATTTGAACCTGAGAGTCATGGCCTCCTAAATTCTACATTGGGGTTGTTTGATACAATTTATTGTTTAAATTAATGTATTAGAATATTTCCAAACGATTCTTTAAAATTGCAAAACTCTTTAATTTAGAGAGTTTGACAGTAAATTAAAGCTCCACTGAATTCTTTATTCTTTAAATTTAGAGAAAAGAGTGAAAATGGCTCTCCATATGTCGAGAGCCATTTTCACTTTCTACTTCAAATCTTAATAGATCAAATTTTAAATTTCAAAAACTAAGTTAGTTAGTTTTATTTTAAAATATGTTATTAATTATATTTAATATTAAAACTGAGTAAATAAATAATATAAAAATAAAAATAAATTTATATTATTAATATATATTATTAGTTTTATTCTAAAAAAATTAAGTTAAATAAACAATTTTATATTAGAAACTTCATTAAATTAGTGTTATTAATGTTTAATATTTTTATTATTATGTATGAAAACTAAAAAAGTTTAAATTAAATTTAAAGAGTTCATTGGAGTAAAAATAAAAATATTACTCTCTATTTTAAAGATGCTCTTTATTTTATTAAAAATACTCTTTAAAATAAAGAGTACCATTAAAGATGCTTTTAAGTATTTAATTGTATTAAATTGGTTTGATAACTCAAAAATATTCAACTTAACTTATTATTTAGTTAACTTATCTAATGTTGTCTTTTTTATTATATTTATTTTATATTTTAATACTTAATACATAAATTTATAAAATTATAATTAATTTATTATAGGGTTAATGTCAAAAAAATTCACGAACTTTACATATTTTTTCATTTTAATCACGAAGTTTAAATTTTATCATTTTCATACACGAACTACCACTTTTTCCCAAATTCATACACGGCGCTGAGGTGTCACTCATTTATTGGTGTAAAATGACCTCCACCTCAGCAAATTACTCCAATAAAACCGTGACACCTCAGCACCATGTATGAATTTGGGAAAATGTGATAGTTTGTGTATGAAAATGACAAAATTTAAACCGCGTGATTAAAATGAAAAAACATATGAGTTTGTGATTTTTTTGACATTATCCCTTTATTATAATCACTAACAGGATATAAATATACATTTTATATTATAAATTTTTAAATGAACAAAAGGTCAACGCGCCCCCTAAACTTGTGTCATGGGGTCATCTAACCCAATTTATATTTTTTTGAGCAACTAACCCCAAAACTCTTCATTTTTGGGTCAAGTAACCCCATAATTGTATTTTCAAAACGCGTAAAATACAAATCGGAGGTGAGGGATGCAAAAAATTAATTAGATACGTCCCTAATTGTTGCGATATAATTATCCTAAATCTGTTTTTTAAAATAAAAATATAAATTATGGGGTTATTTGACCCAAAAATGAAGAGTTTTGGGGTTAGTTGCTCAAAAAAATATGAATTGGGCTAGATGACCCCGTGTCTGAAGTTTAGAAGGCACGTTAACCCTTTGTTCATTTTTAAATTACAATTTATTAACAGTTCTTGCGAAGGTTTTTGTGTAGGTCGGTGCGGTGAGTATTACATTTTTCTTTTGAGGTAAAATTACATATTTCATTTAATTAAATTTTAATAATATGCCAATTAGTGTAATAAACCCATAATGATGAAACAAAATAGAACGTGGTTCCTTTTCACTAATTTTGTTAAAGTATTCAACTTTTTTCCCTTGAGCTATGTCCAAAAGAGGTGGTTGAGTTGGCTTTGTCATGAAGTAAGCCTTTTTATTTATTTATTTAGATTTGTGTTTGCATCAATCTTCAATTTTTTAGGCTTATCTTCTCCTAACCTCTTTTTATTTAACTAATTATCCATTTTATGATGACTAAAATGACTTGTGAACCAACAATATTCTCATTGATTTCTAACAATATTCTCATTAATTTATGGTATAATTTCTTGTCAATGTTATAGTTTGGGGGAAATTTTTTGGTGATTTCATTATTGTTCATGCATCTTTATTTAGACAAACATTAAAATAATGTGTGAAAGAATGACACAATTTAGGTGGTCCTTAACAAGTCTTTCCCACCTCATATGGCTCGGAGGTGAAAAGGCATAAATTGATGTATTTCTCTTTTGTTAATGGTTTAATTATTTAAAAACCACCAGCCTTTAACTTTTTTTTCATTTATATCCAGATCTAGGACAAAATTTATTTGACGTATGTGTTTATATTTAACCTCTACTCCAAATTTTAAAAAAAAATTATTGAAAACAACTAAATATAAGGTTTATTTCATACCTTTTTCTATTAAAAAATAGAAACAAATACTTGATCATTAAAAACGTTCAAATAAGTCCTAAAATTAATAATTTTTAAAAATTTAAATAAAATAAAATAAATAAAATATTTTTTATTAATTTCAACCTACAACCGTACTCCGATTTAAGAAACCGCTAATATTATTATTTTAAACTCTTAGATCAAACTATAATATCGAATTCGACGGTTTCAGAACTGCATTTATGCTTAAAGGATTTTTCTTTCTAAAAGCAGATAGAAGTTAAAAATTCAGAAGGCGAATAGTTCATATAAATTTATAGAGCGTACCATTAAAATCTGGTTGTCTACTTTTTGTTTCATTTTCAATTTGAGACTCTAGTTTAGATAAACCACAAAATTATTTTTTACAAAAATTATAAAAAATACGCTTAATACACCATTTATTTTTTTTAAAAAAATTACATTTATACTCTTCTAATAAGAAAGCAACACATTAGTGTGCGTCAGTCATGTGTCAGCGCATCAGTCCTATGTCAGCATGTTGGCCTTGTATTAGTGCGTAAGTCCCCAAAGTATCTGCAAAATATCTCACCGTGAAAATATATGCGTCGTGCTTAGAAAACGTATAAGTTGTACATAAAAAATGTATCATAAGAATATCCATCAAATATATGAAAAATATGTGCATATCATTTATATGTATCCGGAAGGATCTATAACATATTTTAATCAAAAAATATATATGTCACGTACTCTGAGGATGTATATGTTTTTAGGGTAAAACATAGACTTTATTAATAATTCAAAAAAGTTACATTTGTGAGAAATTCAGGGAAGTGACTAAACAACTCCTGATGATCTGAAATGGAACGGCATTCTGCGCTAACAAGTGCGCTGCCTGATTCGCAGATTGTCTCACGAAAACTAAAATAACATTACTAAACTGCTTTGTTAAATCTAAACAATTTCCAATAATAAAATATGGATCCACCAAACTTGGATTCCTCAACTCGAGCACAACCTCCATCGCATCAGATTCGTTAATCAAGTTTGGGTATCCCTTAAGCAAGCTAAGAGCTTCCTTAACGCCGCTTCCTTAACGCCGATAATCTCCGTTGCCCTTGGACTCAAACTACCAAGCAAGTGGACTTGCCGAGAACTCACCACATTCCCATTCCAGTCTCTCACAACAATTTTTATATTTGTCCCTGCCCCTCTAGAAAAATTAATTGCATCAATTTTGGCCTTAAGAAAGCCATGATTTGGAGGACTCCACTGAATGCACCCGTCTCCTCCAACCATTCCTATTGAACGGAGAGGAGCCACCGACGTGTGAGCAACATACCAAGCAGCAAACTGAGAGCTTGTTGCTGCTAAGATAGATTCCACTGAACCTGTCTTATTCCTCCAAACATGATTATTTCTGTTAATCCATAGATTCCAGCACACTACCGCTATTAGAGCTTTATCCCCCGCCTTCAAAACTGGCAGCCATCGAAGAACCCAGCCGAAGAAGCTACCTTCGTCTTCAAGCTTCGGGACTGATATAACTCGTTAGACTTGGAAAGCCACTGAATAAGAATAAAAAATGTGATCCACGTTGTCAGGTCCTGCATTACACACTACATATTGATTCAGCACAAACACTTTCCGAGTTGCTAAAGCTTCCAAGGTTTGTAGAAAACCCTTACATCCTCGCCAAAGAAAATTCTGAATATCCAACGGAATGTTTAGCTGCCAAATCATCCCCCAAAGCTTGCTAGGATGCCCATTTTCTTCGCCAAAAGCTGCTATATAACAGATGCAAACAGTGAAATTCCCTTTAGCGTCATATTTCCAAAGCCACCCATCCTCAACATTCCGAGAGCTGGTAGGTATGTCTAAAATACGCTCCGCATCCTCCCTATCAAACACTTCCCTAACCAAATCTGTATCCCAACAGAGACCACGAACTTCAAACAAATCACAAACTTTGGCTTTTGCAAGACTAATAGGCATATGAAATATACCCATTTCCTTTTCATGTAAGTCATGGGCTATTCCAAACTTTGGTATTTCTAACATTCCTAATATGGATTCTAGTGCCACTCAACATAACTTTTTGGGTTTCGAAAATGCTCCTCCAAATATAAACTTGGGTTCGAACCCAATTTCGCCTCAAGAAAAGTAGAATTAGGAATATATTTTTCTTTAAACACCTTCACCATCAAATTATTTTCCACATTAATAAGCCGCCAAGGTTGACGAGCCAACATAACAACATTGAAATCTCAAACCTTTTTGAAACTCATCCCTCAAAACCTTTTTAGAACACGAAGACGATCCCAACTAGCTCAATTAATACCCTTTCGGTTCTTACGGTCTCTACCACACCAAAAATAATTTAACATTCTTTCTAACTCCTCGCAAAGATGAAGAGGAATTAAAAAGACGTTCATGACATAGTTCGGTATAGCTTGGGCCAAAACCTCTTTCTCGCCTATATAGAGAAATTTTGATTCTACCCCTTAACCTTACTCCAAACTCTTTCCCGGAGAAAATTAAAACTAACGGCCTTATTCTTGCCAACCAAAGAAGGAAGGCCTAAGTATTTTCCTCTGTCTCTCGTCTCTACAACTCCCAAACCCGAGCCAACTGAACATCCAACTCCACATTTGTGCTAAAACATAATATTTGACTTTTGAAAATTAACACAGTGACCCGAGAAAGCCTCATATATATTTAAAACGCTTCTCACAACATGCATTTCTTCCAAAGAGGCTCGAAACAAAAGAAAGCAATCATCCGCGAAAAAAAGATGGCTAATAGAGGGAGCCCCTCAACACACTGAAACGCCATGTAAATTGCCTGCCACCTCTTCATTATTAAACATCAAACTGAGACTCTCCGCATAAATAACAAAAAGATAAGGAGAGAGTGGGTCACCTTGTCTCAAACCTCTACTCGGAGTAATTGGATCAGTAAAAGTACAATCGCCAATGCGTGAGTACCCAACCGAAGAAACACAAAACATCACTAATTTAATCCATTCGTCACAAAAACCCAATTTTCTAAGCATGCATTCAACAAACTCCCAATGCACTCTATTATAGGCCTTGCTCATATCAATTTTAAGCGCCGCCGACCTCAATTTACCCCTTCTTTTACGTCTCAAATAATGGCCAATCTCGTAGGCAATCAAAAAATTATCAGTAATAAGCCGATTTTCAACAAAAGCGCTTTGATAATCTGAAATTATTTTTGGCATAATACCTTTCATTCTATTAGCCAACACCTTTGAATCTAATCTTATATGACACATGCATTTAGAAATTGGCCTTAAATAAGTAATATATTCAGGATTACCAATTTTAGGAATAAGCACTAAATCTGTATCGTTCAACCCTTCTTTAAAGCAACCATTGACAAAAAAATCCCTACAAAGTTTAACCACATCATTGCCCACACCACACCCTAAAACTTCTTAAAGAAAGCTGGGTTAAAACCGTCGGGTCCGGAAGACTTATCATCAATCATACTAAAAGCAGCTATTTTAACCTCACGATCAGTCACATGGCGCATTAAGCATTCTTATCATCAGCAGTAACGCGATAATCAAACTCACTCAACACAATAAGACCCGATTGGGTTTTAGTAAAGAGAGAGTTAAAATACCTCACTTTAATGCCATCAATCTCTTGCTTCGAATTCCTCCATATCCCCTCTTCATCTGAGTTTAATCACTCGATTTCCTCTACGACGAGCTGAAGCAAAATTTTGAGAAAATAGCGTATTTGAATCTCCTTCGGCAAGCCAGAAGCTTTTGGCCCTTTGCTTCCAATAGACTTCTTCCTGGTTAAGAAGCTCATGATACTCAATAGACAACCTGTGATACTCTGAGCTGCTGCCCACATCTTGCCTGTTACCTAAATGACCCAAACGACTACGCAACATGGCAGTTCGTTTTTTAAAATTTGGGCCACAGTTACTGCTCCACTTTTTTAAATGATCTTTAGTTGCAAACAACTTATCCTCCAAACCAGCTCCCCTCTTTTGAACCCACGCTGCATTGACTACCTCTTCGCACCTTTTATTAGCAAGCCAGACATTATTAAAACAAAAAACTCGTTTCTTAGGAACAATACCAACTGATCAGTGGACAAAAACAGGAGTAAATGATCTAAAGTAGATGTCTCCTTAACACTAACCACTGCATTAGGGAAAAGCTCAGCCCATTCCGAATTACACATAGCCCTGTCGAGTCTCTCTTCAACACGATCCTTAAAAATTCTACCACGGGACCAGGTAAAACTATAACCTGACGACCCTAAGTCTGCCAAACCACAATCCGTGACCGTTTCTTGAAATCCATAAATCAACCAGTTAGGAGGAGCTGCCCCACCTCGCTTCTCATGAACCGATAAAATATCGTTAAATTCCCCTAGAACACACCAAAAGAGAGAATTAAAGCAGCTCAAATTCCTAAGCATATTCCACGACTTACGCCTCCTACAACATTCAGGGCACCCGTAGAACCCACGAAGACGCCAACAACGGCCATCTCTTGGGTCCACTCTCAAATAAATAAAATTATCGCTGTGATCCAGAACCTCTACTTCATACTCTACCTTCCAGAAACATGACGTCTGCTTCTTCATGACATGATGCATATACGACCCATATGGCATCGCTTCTTCTGGTATTGGATTATCGAAAAAATTTCCATAGAATTTCTCTCAATGGACCGTGATTCCGCAGTAAAAACAAAACATAGGGACCCTTTCATATTGAATTTCGACCCAACTCCGCTCTGGAGCACTCCTCTTGAGCCTCATTCTTCTTTTTAGAGGTTCCCTCACCTCAATACTCACCCTAATTCGTAGTGAACTACCTTCTTTAGGCTTAACCAAGCAATTATCATGAGCTATAAACTTGCACAAGTAATTTTCAACGTCTTCGCTGAGCTTCTTAGTCACCAACCCCAAGGGAATCTCATTCATATGAACTCATAACGCATCATCCCACAACTCTACTTCAGATGTTGTTTTGCCTAATTTAAGCTAACAACAAATAAACAAGTGAAACTCGAATGTCCATGGCCTGTCATCCAAGACCCTTCTCATATCCATTTCGTGGAAAAATTGAAATAAGAACAAATTCGGCCCTGCCTCCATAATGCAAACTCCCTTCACAAGCTTCCAAATGGGAGGAAGAACTGTCTTCACAGCCACACAGTTCAGAGCTTTTTCTGTAAGAAATCTACCCACCAAACACCACTTGTAGTCATCGTTGACACTCTCTTCCACTGCCCTAGAGATATCCAGACGACCATCCTCCTCATCCTCCACCACCATCTTGGACCCACAATCCACAGCACCCCTCCGAGTAACCATGAAACGCAACAGAAAAAGATTGAACAAAGAAAATAAATAGAAACAGCAGAAAAACCTAGCTGCATGTACTAGGAATAATAGTGCATGAAAAAACAGAAAGTTAATTGGCCAAGAGAATAACTAATCAGGAAAGAGAAAAACTTTAACGGGGAACAGATCTAGTAAAAAGAAATAATAAAGACAGCAAAAAAAACCTTGAAAAACTTGAAAATAAAGTTTAAGTCCCAAACTGTAAATAATGAATTAATTATCGGGAATTATAATTAAAAGATTATTGGCGAAAAATAATAATTATGGATTAGTATTATTTATTTGAGTATAAATAATACGTATGTAATTTAGTTAAAGCGGGTAATTAACCGCTTGGTTAAAATAGAAAGTTTGAAAGAGAAATGGTTCAAGTCAAAGAAATGAAGGATAGCGATCCGCCGCCGTTTCGCCGTTTTTCGTCCAAATCACGCGTTCTTTATATCGATATTTTCGGAATTCGATTCTCTATCATATTCAAGCATCAAAACAAGGTAAGGATTTGTTTTTGGCTAGGGTTTTGGTGATATACGGGGCTGTTTTGAAGTTAAATGCTACACTTAAATCGTATTCATCGTAACTAGGTCAGTTTTGGTGTTTTCAAAAAAACTAATGCGGGTATGGTGAGAAAGAGTGTGTTGTACGTGTAGGTAGTATCAGAGCACGTCGGGGCGGCCCGAAAAGCGATTTTTGGGGTTGTGCGAACGCACAACGAACGCAGAGTAGAGGCAACTGTGCGATCCAAAAGTGCCCTCTATACGATCGCACAGCTAACGAACATACCTGTTTGGGCATTTTATTGCCCCGTTACGACCCAGTTTTCTGACTTCAAGTATGTCGGACATTGAAAATGATTTACGGACTCCGAAAACACAAAATTTGGATATAGATCATGACGTGTACGACTAGGGTTTTGATATGTATAAAACCTATAGTTGGAAATAGATAAAATGAATATAACAAGTATCTCGACTAAGCATAAGAATGCGGTTAAGAGGTTGTCAAAGTTAAGAGTCGTATTTGGAATAAGATCGTGTTAACCTAAGTTCATAACTTAGGGTTTTAGCACTAAGTCTACGTTTATGAATTAAACGTACATGTAATTCGGATAAGTAACTGACGTATCGACGAGCTACCAAGCCGACGAGCTAAGATAGCTAAAGGATCGAGCAGCGCGTGGAACTTGCGTGATTGGAGAATGAAACTGTTATTATTTCGATAGCGGTCAGTGTGAGTTGCATTTTACTTTTGCGTATTATTATAAAAGCTAATTTCATATATTATGAATGTTATTATTAAATACATTGCATTTATATGATTTGAATGTACGATATACAGTTTGAATGATTTTTTTCAATATAAGAATCTAGTGTGCGATCTGAAGAAACTAACTAGCTATTAGGTGTCAATAGGCTGTGTGGTCACCAGTATTTAAGTCAGTCTAGCGTGTCTAGATTGTTATTGATATGAACGCGCATGATATGAAATGAAAGATGGAGTATGAATGAGAGATACGAGGTTGAACTCGGTGGAACTATCCCGGGATCCGTATCTAGTGGGTTGAACTATCTCTGGACCCACGACTTGGGATAAAGTGATTGGTCGCGGTTGAACTCGGTTGAATTATCTCGGGAGGGGACCATTTGGATTGAAATGATTCTATATGAAATGAATCGATATGAACACGATAAAGTAAGATGAGTTAGGATTAAGTTCATGGTTTCAATCGGATCCAACGCTTGAGAACGTAATATTACTTTCTTATATTATGTATCGATTTATATATGTTTTGAGCGTGCAATGTTATATTTTTATAACACCGTTAGTAAATTGCAAACTCACTCAGTATTTTCCAAAATACTAACCCCCTCACTGTTGATGTTTTTCAGGTGATCGGAGTCGAATCAGACAGACCATCTCCTTTATGTTGGAAGTCTTTTGACTTGCATAAAGTACAAGTTCCTAGAGCTGCAGTAGTCAGTAAGTGTCAGTATAAGAGTAATGTTTTGAATTCACAAGGTATATATTTAAATGTAAACTCTGATATGGTTTTATAAGTAATTTATTTGTAGAGATAATGTTTTATCCGTTTGATTCTTGTACCAATTGCCTTGAGTGAAATTGGTTGTGATTATGACTGAAAACATGGCGGTGCTGAATATTGGATATCGCTTTATAAGACCCTGATTTCTACGAATCGTTTTGGAAACGTTTTCAGAAAAGAAATACGATATTTTTAATATTTGAAATTATATTATCTAAAGAGATTTTTTGAAGACGTTTTATATAAAATAATATATTTTATTTGCAAAAAATTTATAGTGATTCTAGGCTTGCTACGAGATTTGGACCTAACACTCTCATTCCCTAGCGCCGGTCGCGCTCAATAATTTGGGTCGTGACAGCTAGAAAAGTTTAAATTTTGATTTTCGGTTTGTTTGATAAATGATGCGAGTTGTTTCAAATACAAACCTAAAACTAGCTATTTATAAGGACAACCCTATAATAGAAAATCTAGTATAATGAGATACAATTTTTTATTTAAATAAATACTAAACTAATAAACAAGACAATAACTAGCTGATAAATAAGATAATGATTAATTAATAAATAATAACTAATAGGATAAATAAATGGCTTTTGGATTCAAAAATCCAAATTAACCATATAAATTGTTTTTTTTTTTGTCAGTGTAAACAGTAATTGTTTGGTCAATTTGATAGTTAAAAAGGCCCTAATCGATAACTGCTTTTTATAGTATGACTTTTTATATGAAATATTGTTTTTTTATAATATTTTTTTCTATCCCTTCTAAATTTTTACATTTCATACCAATTTTCTTTTCTTTTTCATACGATTTTTAAAAAAACTTTACTTTTTATAATAACTCTCTTTTCCAACATTTCTTTTCATAATTTTTAAATTTTTCTTCACCGTTATATTTATGCATTTAATATTTATTGATGGATACCGAATCCTACTGTAAGTACAATGGAGCCGAGTTGCAGGAGATCTACTCTCAGGTGACACCGGACTCCCCCTGAAGACCGAAAGATATGAAGGAGATACCGAATCTCTAAGATTCGGTAACACGCTAATAAAGACCGAATCCCATATGATCCGCCAAGAGCGCGTCAGGTCCGGGATTCGGGTAAACGACTAAGTATGGAAATATTGTCCTATTCGGACACAAACACTACATATGGAAAGATAAGCTCTGCTTTAGGAAGATAAGACTATTTAGGAAGACGTTCCTAAATAGGACTCTTATCAGATTAAGGTAGATCCCGACAAATCAGGAGAATATCTACGATACGGCCGAATCCCTACAAAGTAGGATTCACCTGCCTAATACAACTCTACTAGGTATATTCGACTACTATAAAAGGAGCACGAGGTATGCCTAGAATCACAATTACATTCATATACTCAAAACGCTGCTCAAAGCTCTAAACTGACTTTAGCATCGGAGAGTTAATCGGACAACCACCGTCCGGTTAGCTTCTACCCTGTTTTGCAGGTTCACTCACCGGTTCAGAAGGCAGACTCCATCAATTGGCGCCGTCTGTGGGAAGAGCTTAACTAAACTTCAAAAGAAGGAGCTTTTCTGAACTCAAAAACAAATCTCATTGAAGAAGATGACTTCTGAAAGAGTAAACCTGAAGGATCAAACGACACAGAGAAAACGAAAAGCAACAGAACTCTCAACTCCTCCTCCAGTAACTTTTGACGGAGAGGACTTCGGGAGAATAGCTGAAGAGCACAACGAAGCTCTGGTAGTGGCCATGATTATCGAACACTGGAACGTTGAGAGAATCCTGATCGATGAAGGAAGCGCAATAAACCTAATAACAAAAAAGGCCTACGAAAGCCTAGGAGGAGACCTAGCGGAACTAAAACGAAACGCCACGCCTGTGGTAGGATTTGGGGGCTTGCCAATTAAGCCCAACGGAACAATTACACTCGATGTCAAGCTAGGAAGGACAAGGAAAAGCGAGGAATTACCTACACGGTTTAGCGTCGTAGAAATCGACCTGCCATACAACGCGATACTGGGGAGACCTTTCCTCCACGACTCAGCCGCCGTGACGAGCATAAAGGCGCTAACCATGAAGATACCGACGAAACAAGGAATTATCACGATACAAGGAAACCGAGCCGAGGCGAAAAAGTGCTACGAACAAGCAATAAAAGAATCAGGCGAAGCAATGGCAATAGAAGAAATCCTTAATCACGACATCGAAGAAAAAGAAACAGCACCCGAAGGCGAAACAAAGAAACTCCAACTCGACAAGGAAAAAAGAGTAAATCTCGGCGCAAACATGAACCCAAAGATCGAAAGCGAAATCACGGCCATGCTGAAAAACAACGTCAAAACCTTCGCTGCAAACGCATCAGAAATAGTCGGAATAGACCCCCAAGTCATTACTCATGATCTAAATGTAGCAGAAGCAGCGAACCCAGTGAAGCAAAAGAAAAGGAAGTTCTCGGAAGAAAAACAGAAAATAATCGCTGAAGAAGTAGAAAAACTGGAGAAAGCAGGATTCATACGAGAAGTCCACTACCCCGAATGGGTAGCTAACGTAGTTATCGTAAAGAAAGCCAACGGGAAAAATAGAATGTGTGTGGATTACACCGATCTAAACAAAGCGTGTCCTAAAGATAGCTACCCTCTCCCAGATATCGATCAACTCGTGGACTCTACTGCTGGACACGCGATGTATAGCCTAGCCGACGCAGCTCAAGGCTACCACCAAATTCAGATGAAGGAGCAAGACCAGGAAAAAACTTCATTCATCACGGAGGGAGGAACTTACTGCTACACGGCAATGCCTTTCGGCTTGAAAAATGCTGGAGCAACATACCAAAGACTTATGAATTTCATGTTCAAAGACGAGATAGGAAAGCGAGTCCAGGTGTATGTAGACGACCTAATCATCAAGAGCGAGAAGGAAGAAACCCATGCAAGAGATCTTGAAGAAACATTCAACATACTGAATAAGTTTGGAATGAAGCTGAACCCCGACAAATGCACGTTCGGCGTACAAGGCGGGAAATTCCTGGGATTCATGATATCTCAAAGAGGAATAGAGGCGAACCCCGAGAAGATCAAAGCAATTATGGACATGAAGGCACCAAGAAGCATAAATGAAGTTCAAAAACTCAACGGGCGAATCACAGCACTCGGTAGATTCATGTCTTGCTCAGCAAAAAGATGCTTGCCTTTCTTCAAAGCCCTCAAAGGAACGCAAAAATTTGAATGGAATGAAGACTGCGAGAACGCCTTTGAAGAAATAAAGAAGTTCCTCGTCACCCCTCCATTGCTAAGCAGACCGCTGAAAGGGGAGACACTATACCTATACATCAGCACCACGCACGAGACCATCGGGACAGTGCTGGTGAGGGAAGAAGATAATGAGATGAAGCCAATCTACTACATTAGTCGAGTCCTGAAGGGCGCGGAGACACGATACCCCGAGATCGAAAAAATGGCACTGGCCGTATTGACCACAGCTAAAAAGCTGAGATACTACTTCCAAAGTCACAACGTTGTGGTAAGAACAAATCAACCATTGCGAAAGGCGATCCAACGACCAGAAACTTCCGGAAGATTAGTCCACTGGTCCATCCAACTCAGCGAACACGACATAAGATACGAACCTCGTCCGACTCTGAAAGCACAAGCTTTGGCGGACTTCGTAGCAGAAATAACTCCAACCGAGACTGGCCAACCCAAACCAGCCTTGGTATGGGAACTCCACGTAGACGGAGCGTCGAATGAAAAAAGAGCTGGAGCAGGAGCCATCCTCAAAGGACCCGAAAAAATCAGAATCGAATATGGAGTAAACATCCAATTCGCCGCCAGCAACAATGTAGCTGAGTATGAAGCCCTAATCGCAGGCCTCGGCCTCGCATTAGAAATAAGAACGGAAATCCTAAAGATCTATAGCGACTCCCAGCTGGTGGTAAATCAGGTCAAGGGAGAATATCAAGCCAAAGAAACAGGGATGATCGAATACCTGAGTCAAGTCAAAACACAGCTCCAACAGCTGGAGGCACAAGGAGGACAATGGGAAATCATTCAAATCCCGAGAGAGGAAAACACCGAAGCCGACGCCATCGCCAAATCAGCGTCAGAACTCGGAGATCTATTCGCTAAAATGCAGTTAAAGGAAATTCTCGAATCGCCAAGCACCAGAAAAGCAGAAGTCATGGCAATCGAGGAGGCCGACTCCTGGATGACCCCATTGATCAAATATTTAGACCGCGGCGAGTTACCAACAGACAAAGTCGAAGCCATTCGCACCATCAGAAAATCTGCCAACTACTCTTTTTATAACGGAGTTCTCTACCGAACCTCTTTGACTCATCCATGGTCTAGGTGCGTCTCGCCTCAGACAGGAGAATCCATCTTAAAAGAAATCCACGAAGGAATATGCGGAGCACACGAAGGAGCAATCACCATAGCCAGAAAAACAATACTCCAAGGATACTACTGGCCGACCATCAAAGAAGACGCGAAAACACTAGTCAAGAAATGTGATAAATGCCAAAGACACGACAACATCAGCCGCGTGCCAGCAGTACCTCAAGGATCAATGGAAAGCCCGTGGCCGTTCGCCACATGGGGGATTGACATAGTTGGACCGTTTGAAACGGGAAAACACCAAGTGAAATTCCTAATTGTCGCAATAGAGCACTTCACAAAATGGGTAGAGGTAGCGCCTGTCGCAACCATCACTGCAGCCAAAGTAGAGGAATTCTTCAAGAACGAAGTAATATGCCGATTCGGCATACCCCACACTGTAATAGCAGACAACGGCAAACAATTCAATTGCAAGCGGTTCAAGGCATTTTGCAAAGGACTGATGATCAATTTGAAATTTACTTCGGTGGCGCACCCTCAGACAAACGGAATGACAGAAGTCACCAACCGAACCATAGCACAAGGAATAAAAAAGAGACTTTCTCAGTATAAGGAGAACTGGGCAGAAGAATTATACAGCGTCCTATGGGCATACAGAACAACTCCTAGAAAAGGAACTGGCGAAACACCTTTCAGGCTCGCCTACGGTACTGAAGCAGTAATTCCAGTAGAAATTGGAATACCCAGCATCAGAGTAAACTATCTAGAAGAAGAAACTAACGAGGCTAGAACAAGGCTATGTCTAGACCTACTAGAGGAAAGAAGGGATGAAGCGGCAGCCCGAGCCGCTACATACAAGAAGCAAGCTGCAAGATACCATAACAAAAGAATGAATTTCAGAGAATTTCAAAGAGGCGATCTGGTTTTACGAAACGCGGAAGTTGGCAGAGGAAACGCAGGAGTGAAGAAAATGCAGGCTAATTGGGAAGGCCCCTATATTATAGAAGAAGCTACTGGCAAGGGCGCATATAGACTAAAGACAATAACTGGATCCACGGTACCCAGATATTGGAATATAGAGCACCTGAGAAAGTATTATCAATAGATTAATTCATGGCATGTACTTATTTCCATTTTTGAAATAAAAAGGCGATTTGGCGATAAGAAGCAAAATCTTATAGGCTCGCTCGAGACCTAATAAATACAATTTAACAAGAGTCGTTTGAATCTTAGTTAAAAAATAATTTAGACTCGTCCGAGTCAAATAAATAAAAGGATCCATTCGGACCTACAAATAAATTACACCAGCAGAAGTTTAGATTAACTTCTCGAAATAACAAACGAGTTTAGATTTACTCTACAACTAAAGAAAAGCAATGGTCAAAAGATCATTATATTCACAGAAGCAAAATTACAAAGGATCCGCCCACGATCCAATACAAAAAAAGGCGAAAGCAAAAAATACTAAAAAGCAAAAAATACAAAAAGGAGAAAATAAAAACTAAGCCTTATTCAAAGCGTCTTGCTTCTGCTTATCAAGCTTCGCCTTCACCTCCTTCGCCAAAGAAGCAGGATCCAACTGATTGACTCCAGAAAGATCGACGCCAGGATTCTGCTCCCGCAGCTTTGCCCCGATCGCCAACCGGTATTGAGTCATGACTTGGGAATAAAAGCTCCCAGAGTCACCCAATCGCCGGCGGAGACGCCCCTCTTCTTTCTTCAGATCATCCCTCTCCTTAGTGAGAGCACCTGAAGAAGACTGTAGAGACTCGACTTCCTCGGACAAAGTTCGAACCCGAGCCTCTAAAGCGGAAATCTCCCGAGTCTTGGTAGATACGGAGGACCTCAGCTGTTGGATCAGACCAGTCGCCTCGCCAGCCTCCTCCTCCATCTTTTGTTTCTCGGAGAGCCAGGATTCGGAATCTCTCTGGAGCTTCTTCAATTGATCCACCGCATCCCTTCGGCGGCGCTCCAAAACAGCGATGGACTGGACCACCTGCGAAAGAAAACAACAAATAAGAAAAACAAAAGAAAAAAGGAGAAGCAAATCATAATATAAAAAAGAAAGAAGCATACCGAAAAACCGCCGAGACAGGCGAACTCAGCCAAATTATCGCCATGTTCGCGATCAATGGACTCAATGTCCTCTTTTATCATAATATTCTCCATGCAAGCATGAAGAATGGCGACATTTGAAAGACGAGGCGGATTTTGCGCGTCCGCCCAAGCAGCAAACCGAGGTGCCTCCTCAATAGACACCCCAGAAGATTTCTTCTTCTTGGGACGCTTGGTAGAAGCTCCAGCCTGGTCCTCAGCAGGACGCTTCTGGCCGGCGGTAGGCAACCCCTTCAGAGAAGGACCTGACTCCTTCGAAGGAAGCAGAGGCGACTCGGAAGTCGCAGCAGGAACTTGATCGCCAGAAGCAGGATCAAGATCAGGATTCACCGAATCAGGCGTCGGATTCGGCACGGCGATTGTAGAGGGATTAGGAACGCCGCTAGTCACCTCGCCCATATCTACAGTCATATCGACATGAAAATTGTCAAGCAAATGTTCAAGAGAAGTCGACATCCTACAAAACAAAAACATAACAACAAAAGATTAGAATAATACCTTCTAAAGGAAGACCCGCCAAAAGTATTTCACGGCGACTCAAATACTGTTCTAAAAGAACGCTGTACTTGGGCTTATCAAAACGACAATCCGACAGCAAAGACAGGGCGAAGTCCTTCTCCCCATCATCCAAATCAGGTACATTAGTAAGCGAAACCTTACTAGAAGTAAAACTCCGCGAAAAAGAGGAGAAAGAAGAGTGCTGAACCAAGAAAAACTTAGGGGTCCAACCCTTCAAAGAAGAAGGAAGACTAAAAAGAGATCGATTCGGTCGACCACCAGCAAAAATAAATTCCTCACCCTTTCGGCGGGAGAAAACATAAAAATAATTAAAAAGAGCAAGCGAAGGCTCCTGCATCCGAACCCTACACGATTCCATAAAAGAACAAAGAAGGCGAATCGCGTTCGGATGCAGTTGACCCAAAGGAACACCTAAATTATGACAGACCTCTACGATTAAAGACTCTAAGGGAAACCTAAGACCCGCTAAAAGCTGTTCATGAAAAATTACTATCTTGGAAGGCGAATCGGTGCTATGATTCGCCCGATACGATTTTGCCGGCCTCAGAATAACATACGACTCGGGAAAGCTAAATTCCTCGGCATAACCGAGTATCTGCTCTCTTGACAAGGAGCTCCGGGTATATTCTAGCTCGTCACGAGCACCCTTCGCCCCCTCAGTTACTTCTGACATTTTAAAATTTTTAAAATGGGGGGGAAACACGGAATGATGATGAAATTAAAACTCTAAAAGATCAAAAGAAAGGAAAAGAAGAAGAACAAGACGAAGAACAAGAAGAACAGAAGGAATAAAATGAAAACTGAAAAACTACCAAGAAATTAAATTAGAGAAAAGGTAAAATACCTCGCAAGCAAATACGCAGGATCAAAAGAAAGATAAGGAGCAACTTGAAAACGAGGAATCTTGACAGCAGAAGAAGAAAACCCACAGAAAGCTTGAAGAAATCGAAGGTTTAAGCAGTTGCAGAGAAAGCAAAGGTTAAAGAAGAAAGAAAATTGAAGAAAATGAACAATTATATAGCCTAAACCAAAGAAACTGAAAAGACGAGATCCCATAATTACAAATAAGGACCAACTAATAGCGCACGAAGACACTTGTCCTTCATCCAGTCATAACCCTCTACCGATGGACAACACGTGGCAACGCAGAATCTTACTAAAGATAAAACGTCGCCCACAAACATATGAAACGACTCGCCCGGAATACAAAACGACTCGTCCGTATAAAAGAACTCAGCTCCAAAAGAGCTAAAATCCACTAAGGCATAAATGCCAAACTACTTCAGCTCACTTGCGGGGGGGCTAATGATGGATACCGAATCCTACTGTAAGTACAATGGAGCCGAGTTGCAGGAGATCTACTCTCAGGTGACACCGGACTCCCCCTGAAGACCGAAAGATATGAAGGAGATACCGAATCTCTAAGATTCGGTAACACGCTAATAAAGACCGAATCCCATATGATCCGCCAAGAGCGCGTCAGGTCCGGGATTCGGGTAAACGACTAAGTATGGAAATATTGTCCTATTCGGACACAAACACTACATATGGAAAGATAAGCTCTGCTTTAGGAAGATAAGACTATTTAGGAAGACGTTCCTAAATAGGACTCTTATCAGATTAAGGTAGATCCCGACAAATCAGGAGAATATCTACGATACGGCCGAATCCCTACAAAGTAGGATTCACCTGCCTAATACAACTCTACTAGGTATATTCGACTACTATAAAAGGAGCACGAGGTATGCCTAGAATCACAATTACATTCATATACTCAAAACGCTGCTCAAAGCTCTAAACTGACTTTAGCATCGGAGAGTTAATCGGACAACCACCGTCCGGTTAGCTTCTACCCTGTTTTGCAGGTTCACTCACCGGTTCAGAAGGCAGACTCCATCATTTATCATATTGTTTTTTTGATTTTGACTTTTTTTAACTGTTGACGTTTTTCGTCAGTTTTAATATCAACATTTAATAAATTAACTAACTTAAATCTTTAAATCTTTTATTACACTAATTTTTATTTTTTCAAAATTATTTCAATTTAATTTTTTTATCCTATTTCACGTACAATGTGGTTTTCTTCACTAATGCTAAAATTAACCAAATATCAACATAATATCAACACAACATCAACATAAGATCAAAACTATAATATTAGAATAATTCAACATCATTATTGTCATCTTCACTAATGTTAAAATCAACAAGATGTTAACCAAAAATCAACACAATATCAACATTGTAATATTACAATAATTCAACATCATTATTTATCTTCTTTTCCAATGCTAACATATCATTATCCAGTCTCAGTTTAATTTTTATTTTTTTAGTTTATTTCACGGACAATATTATCTTTTTACCAATGTTAAAATCAAGCATATATCAATAAAATAGCAACACAAAATCAACAACATTGTAACATTAAAATAATTTAGCAATAAACCTTCATCAAAATATCGTGCTGCAAAATAAAAAAATGCAGAAATAGAACCAAAAACAGTAAAAATGCAAAAATAACAGAATTTTATTTCATAAAATCATAAAATCATTTTATGTAACATGAAAAGTAGTATTATATTTTTTAAAGATAATCTTTATACGTGTTTAATGATTAAAAATTACTGTTATATAAAAACAGTTAAAAAAACAAATCGTAGATATGAAAACGAAGAAGAAAAAGAGAAACGATGAACTTCTGATTTGATATCAAAATAGAAAAATGATGATAATAACAATGAAAGGAGATAATGCCTTCGACAGTAACAACAAATAGAAAATATGACTTCGACGGCGAGATGAAGGTGGAACGGTGGAGACAAAATGGTGCAAAAAACATATTTGGAGATCCGATATACTATATTGAAAGTGAAGACATTTGATGATGGACAAGAAGGAGAAGTTGCATGAAAAGTAAGTTAAGAGAAATATGAAGAGAGAGAAAATAACCGGGAGTTTGTTTGATATGAGGGGTATTTATAGAATCCGTATAAAAGTTATAATTCTTGCCGTGTACCGTAGTTTAGAGAGTGAAAAGTAGGACCAAATTTTTATAAAATATTTGACAATGTTGATTATTTATGAAAAAAGCCCTTTGTAGTATTCATCATTCTTTTACGGAATAGCTTACTTAAAATAGTTGAGAAATTGTTCATCTCTATGTTTCTCACATTTTATTCAATCAAATTAACAGTTGATAAAAAAATCATAGTAATTTTATAAAGGCAGAAGGTATAAAAAAGCCCTCGAGTTTTTTTCAAAAGTACAGATCAATCCTTTTACTTTATCTGGGCACAATTAAGTCCCTGTGTGTTTTAAAATTGAAAAATTAAACCCTTATTATTTTAAAATCAAACAAATAAACCCTTTTAGTTTACTTTTGGGACATTTATTCCTTCAAATTTTTGGTAAATATTTTAAATATTAAAATTATTTTTGAACTTTTTTCCTATATGATTATGAGAGATATGTCAGCCATTAACGAGTGTTTCTAATGAAAGGGGTTATTTGTTCTATTTAAAAACAAAGAGGGCTTAATTATACCCCAAAAAAGTAGAAGGGCTGATTTGTACTTTTGTGAAAACTATGAGGGTTTATAATAATTAAAAATAGAGTACTTTTTATAAATTTGTCGATATCATATTCAAGCCTATTACGTGGCTTAATTTCATCCATTGTCCTTGACATTCGAGCCTTATATTACTATAGTCCCTAAACTTCATTTTCGTCTGTAAACCCCTTGAATTTTAATTTCACAGCATGTAAAGTCCATTTATCCAAAAAATGACTAAAATATCCCTAAAACGTATAATTTAAAAAAAATCTAACCAAATCAAATCCAATAAAACCAAATCAAAAAAACCTAATTAAACCTAAAACTATTGACCAAATCTAAAATAAACACCCATCCATTCACCGCCACACACCCGTCCGATATCCGCCACCGTTCAAACAAATCCGTTGAACACATATCTCGTGTTCAACAGATCTGCTGAACACAACAGATTTCTTGTGTTCAACAGTCCATTGAACACAAACATGTGTTCAACAGATGTGTTGAACACATATCTACAGATCTGTTGAGGTTCGTCTAAGACAAACCTCAAACAGACGACCTTCTTCGTCTTCTCAAACGAAGACAAGGCGAGAGGAGCAGCTCCTCAGGCGAGGAGCGCCTGAGAAGCAAGGTGAGGAGCAGATTTGCTCCTCCTCCGTCGGAGAAAAAGCTGAATGAAAAAAAAATGGGCGAATCAAAGGTGGGGGTGGGTGGTGGTTTCCCGCGGGTGTATGGTGGCGGATGGGTTGTCGATTAGGTTTGATTAGATGGTTTTAAATTTGATTTTGTTGGGTTGAATCTGGTTTGATTTTGTTAGGTTGAACCTGGTTTGATTTTTTAGGGGTATTTTAGTTTCAGGCAAAAGGATTTTATAGGCCGTGAAATTAGAGCTCAGAGGTTCATAGGCAAAAATAAAATTTAAGAATTATGATAATAGAAGACTCGAATGTCAGGGACGACGGGTAAAAATAAGTCCCATTACATCAATCCAAATATTTTGTGTTAATCCGCCAATGAAAACCGAAAATGACACGTAGACTTGCAACCAGCAAGTAAAAACAGTGACTCAGAGAAGCACAGACAGTCAGTGGCACACTTCTGTAAATCTACCCAACATCAAGTGCCAAAATTCCCAACAGCCCCAACCACACAACTAAACCAACACGCCGAGAAAAAAAAAAGTTTTAGTAAACAGCACACTCACACCACCATAATCATCTTCTCCGTCACACTTTTTCTCTCTCTAAAACCACCGATTATCTCTCTTAATATTTTAGATTTCGCGACACTTCTCCGCTAAAACGCCGTCGCTTAATCTTCATTTCTCTTCCACTAACACTTTAATTGACTACACTTACTCTACTAAATCTCGTCGCTAAAAATAATAATAATAATTACTCGCTTAATTTAAAATTAAAGACATTCGTCAGATCTGAGCAGTGCCACACCAGATCCGGCGGTGTAAAATGGAGGAAGCAATAGAACTGGCGCGTGCAAAGGACACGAAAGAGAGAATGGCGGGAGTGGAGCGCCTCTATCAAATTCTAGAATCGTCGAGAAAGAGTTTGAGTTCGACTGAAACAACGGCGCTTGTGGACTGTTGTTTGGATCTTTTGAAAGATAATTATAATTTTAAAGTGTCTCAAGGTGCTTTAATGGCTTTAGCTTCGGCTGCTGTTTTATCCGGTGAGCATTTTAAGTTGCATTTCAATGCGTTAGTTCCTGCTGTTGTTGAACGGTTAGGTGATGCTAAACAACCGGTTCGGGATTCGGCTCGACGACTCTTGTTAACGTTGATGGAGGTTTGTTTTCTTGTTTAATTTAATGTAATTTAATCTGTTTAATTATTAGTACTTAAGTTAACTGCTTGTGTAACTGTAAATGCATGTTTATTGTTTTTTTATTTTAATTAATGAAGTGTCGGTTGCGCAGACAAGATTTATTGGAAAATTCAGGACTTGTTTTGAGTGAGTTTGTTTGGTTTTTGATTATTGAGCGATATGTAACTGTTATTTTGTCTATCATGGCGTTGCTTGTTAGGTTAAGCAATTTTAAAAAGGCCAAACTATTTTTTAAATCCAAACCTTTACATCTTTTATGCAATTATGACTAAAATTTTAAATTTTATTTTATTTTTTAAATCTAATTTTTTGCGTTTTTTTTATGAAATGCGATCAAATGTTTATATTAACCTTTTTTTAGAAGTTAGATAAAAAAATTGAAATTTGGTCGTAATTGATAAAAGACGCAAAGGTTTGGATTTAAAAAATGAAATTCAAAGTTTTGGTCACAAAAAAAACAACCTTTCAAATTGGCCATAATTGTAAAAATTAGAAGGTTTGGTCGTAATTGATAAAAATGCAAAGGTTTGGGTTTAAAAAGTATTTAGGCCTTTTAAATAAATGCATGTGGTTTTGTCTGTACTGTATAGCTATTGGCTTTTGATTTCAATGCATATGCTGAGAGTAAGGAAATAAAAACAGGAAAAGGACTTGAGTTAGTGAATCTATGTGTTTTAGGTTTCTTCACCAACTATCATTGTTGAGAGAGCGGGCTCTTATGCCTGGATGCACAAAAGCTGGCGGATTCGAGAAGAATTTGCTAGGACTGTCACATCAGCAATTGGTCTTTTTGCCTCTACTGAGCTTCCTCTTCAGCGGGCTATACTCCCTCCTGTACGATCAGTATCATTTCTGATGAATATGATAATTTTTTTATGTGGTCAATATGTTCTGTTAGATGTAAGAAGTACATAATTTTTGGGTTCTTTTTGGTTTTCAGATTTTGCAGATGTTGAGTGACCCTAATCCCGGTGTTAGAGAAGCTGCTATACTGTGCATTGGGGTTAGTTCAACTTTTGGCATGGCATTACTGTATTCAATATTGGTTGAATAACATAAGTGTGGGCTGTGCTTATTGTGAGACGATTGTCTGGTCAGATTAGTTTAATCTAACTTTTATCTTTCAGGAGATGTATTCACAGGCAGGGTCTCAGTTTCGTGATGAGCTTCAGCGCCATCATCTACCTATGTCTATGGTGATTATTCTTACTCAATTTAAGATCGCCTTGTGGTAATCTGAATATGCTAATGTAGATTGGTTGTAGATGAATGAATTATTTGGAATCCCCTCATATCATTTATATGCAACCGCTAACTGGTGTATCCATTTATTTTACACTGAGTGCAGATGAAAGATATTAATGCTAGGCTAGAGAAGATTGAACCACAAATACGCCCTGCAGATGGACCTACTGGTAATTTTCCTAATCTGGACGTGAAGGCTATGAACCTTAACCATAAAAGAAGCAGTCCAAAGGCTAAGAGTTCCACAAGAGAGGCGTCTCTTTTTGGAGGTCAGCTTTCTTCGTTTTTTTCTTTCAATTTTTTTGTTTTGGTATCAATGTGCATCTATTATAGGCTTAACCTCTCAGCATCATATGCCATAGTGGAAAAATGTACACAAGTTTTTGATAGAATATAATTTTTTTCCACCTTTTGCAGAAATGCGACAAACCGCGATAGTTTCTGATATTTCTACTGACTTTAATTAATGTTTACTTGTGCTTAGGAGAAAGTGATGTTACAGAGAAACCTGTAGATCCGATCAAGGTTTACTCAGAAAAAGAGCTAATCAGGGAGGTTGAGAAAATTGCTTCTACTCTTGTTCCAGAAAAGGATTGGTCTATCCGTATAGCTGCCATGCAGAGAGTTGAAGCTCTTGTTTTGGGAGGTATGCATTTCTTCTTTACTATCATCCATCTTCTCTCTGCATCCATGCACATATTTTAGTTTCTTCAATGTAATTTTAATATCACCGATCTAATAAATAAACACTGGAATACCTGGTAAATATCACGTCGCTCTTATGAGCCAATGAATATTTTCTCTTGAAGGTTGTAAATGAGGCTTATAGAGTATCTGCCAACAATGTTATTTTTACTTCATTTTTTGTTTGTTAGTTAAACTGCTGTTGTGTATGTTGGTAGAAAACTAGCACAGGCGTTCTTAATGTAACAGTTTGTGTAACTTTTCAAGAAACAAAATATTGATTTATATCAGGTGCTCCTGATTATCCATGTTTTCGGGGACTTCTGAAGCAACTTGTTAATCCTTTAAGCGCACAATTATCTGATCGAAGGTCAAGCATCGTGAAGCAGGTAATGATGGTTCTCTTTTGCTACATGTATGTTATTACTACTAATCTTTTCAGTGGATCAGTTTAAGTTTGCTATCATCTCTCCATGAATAATATGGATTCATACTGATATTTCCTCTTAGCTGCTAGATTATAAAAGACTAGTCAGATTGGTGTTGATAGATTTAAAGGAAACTGTTTATGTTCTTAAGCCCTCTTAGAAGACTCAGGCCTCTCTAGCTTTAGCTAATTCATTTTTCTTTCCTAGGCTTGCCATCTATTATGCTTCTTGTCAAAGGAACTGTTGGGAGATTTTGAGGCATGTGCCGAGATGTTTATTCCTGTAAGTTTATTCTTCTACTTTTGCTTTTATATTTATAGACCCAAAAAATTTCACATGTTATTGTACGTAAAAAAAGTTAATTTATCTCATGTTAATCAGGTTCTTTTCAAGCTGGTTGTGATTACTGTACTTGTAATTGCAGAGTCTGCAGATAACTGTATAAAGACGGTAATTACCTTTGTTCCTTTTCCCCTTAGTTGCCACAATTGTCTTATAGTCGCTAGATGCGATTCCTTGATTGTATTCTTTTCTGGTTTCAGATGTTGCGTAACTGCAAAGTTGCTCGTGTGCTTCCTCGCATAGCTGATTGTGCGAAGAATGATCGCGGTGCTGCGCTTCGTGCAAGGTTTGGCTGTTTGACTTATTCTCTATAAATATTGGCTGTGGTGTTATCGAGTTACCATCTATTTTTGTGATTTTTTAGTTTATTCCCTTTTTTTGTATTGCAGATGCTGTGAATATGCTCTATTGATACTGGAACATTGGCCTGATGCTCCAGAAATACAGAGGTCCGCTGATCTCTATGAAGACATGATAAGGTGTTGCGTTGGAGATGCTATGAGTGAGGTATGCATGTGTAGACCCTCTTATGTTTGTGAATTGATATAGCAGCTTAGGAGTGCCTGTCGGCTATCTCATTTAAATTAAGAGCTGATTATATTTGCCCTCTTCTGAAATCCAAAAGTTAAATCTGTATTGGTGATAAATGCAACTGTTTATTTCTTAGCTTGTAATGAAGCATCATTTAAAGCATGCTAATTATTGGATTTGGCTTTATGGATGTGCCTGTTAATAGACTCTGGTCCCAAAATGCTGGCCAGCATGAATCAATAATGTCTATCGGTTTTCTTGTACAAGGAGATAAAATATTAAAATAGGGGAACCATACTTATTAAAGGCGAAAGGCGCCCGCCTCTCGGTAGGAGAAGCCCCTCGGCCATCGCCTGATGGGCCTCTCGCCTGAGGCGCACCTTTAATAACTATGAGGAGAACAAACTATAACTCACTTGTAACCTCTTGATTATATGCTATAACTAGCTTGTAACCGCTTGATTCCATTATTTATCGGCTAACTTATTGCAGTAGCATTTTGAGTTTAGGGTCTGCGCGTTTGTAGAAAATTATTACATGTATGTCTGAGTTCTTAATGAAACATGTAAAGTTCAGCTTGAAGATTCTGATGTTACGGATGTATTTTATTTTGGAGATGGTTGGAAATGTTGGGCTGTGCAAATATCACACACATTTTTGTTAGTTTGCTGCTGTGAATGGTAGTACAGAACATAAACTTTTGGATCTTTTATCTGTTTGATTCAAGAATGTTACATGTGGAGTATTCTGTATATGATGACTGCTAATACATAAGAGTTCTCCACATTCAGAGTTGGAGCAAGCTATTTATTTTCTCTGCTTACTTTTTCATTTGTTCCTCTTAGGCGGCTAAGTTGTGCAGCTCCATTTTGTTATTATGTTTAGTCTTCAGGTGTTTTTTCTTCAATATAATTTCACCTTCTCCCACAAAAGAGAATGTCTTGTTAATTGTTATAACTGGGTACTTGCTATAGCATTTGTCTTGTTTTTTATTTATTGATATTGTTGCTAAAATTTCTTCTAGAGTAAGAGTGCTATTATACTTTGGAGTTTTTGTTATTTCTGCCAACTAATTAAATTTTGAGAAAATGTGGAAGAGTTTCGTGTAACTGTCAAAATAAAATCTGGAATACTATAGTATCATATCACGGAGTGCTTCTGTCATCATTCACATGATATCGTATGTTGGATACAAATGTTGCTTATATAAGTTATCTGCCATTGCCTTTTGAACTTGCTGCTTTTCTAGTAAAGTCATTTTTGAATGTCTTCTTTGCTCATTGATATTGTTCCTATAAAGATTTTCAAAGAATAGTAATTTGGAAGAGAGGTGCTTGTTGTGGCTGAAAATTTGCTTTTCTATGAGAAGCTTTGATGGAATCACAAGTTGAAAACTTTTTGAAGGCAATATTTCTCAGTGTATCTCTCTTTTAAATGCTTATCAACTTTGAAAAGTTATGATGTTTTTACAGAGATCTCCATCATGTATTTCCATTTTCTGTTTTATTCCTGGCACAAAATATATGTTAAATTGAGTAACATACCCCCCCGGCATAATTCATGTGCTTAATAGGTTTTAACCTGGCAGGTAAGGTCAACTGCAAGAATGTGCTACAGAATGTTTGCGAAGACCTGGCCGGAGCGTTCTCGCCGCTTGTTTTCATCATTTGATCCTGTTATTCAACGGGTAAACCTGTCTTTTTTCCCATTTTAAGTTATTTATAATCCATTGAATAGTTTCTGCCACTTTAATTGCGAGAATCTTTTCCTTTTCTGACTCTAATAATATTTTTATGCAGATTGTCAATGAAGAGGATGGGGGATTGCATAGGCGACATGCGTCTCCCTCCCTTAGAGACAGAAGTGCACAATCGTCATTTACTTCTCAAGCATCTGCACCTTCAGTCTTGCCTGGATATGGAACTTCTGCAATTGTTGCGATGGATAGAACGTCCAGCTTGTCTTCTGGAGCATCTCTGTCTTCTGGGTTGTCTCAAACAAAGACTCTTGGTAGAGGTGCTGAGCGTAGTCTGGAGAGTGTACTGCACGCAAGCAAACAGAAGGTTACTGCAATTGAGAGCATGCTTAGAGGTCTTGAATTATCTGACAAGAATCATGCTACTCTTCGATCATCTAGTTTGGATCTAGGTATTGCGTGCCTTTGCCTACAAATTTATATTCTTTGATCAGAAAAATCAATTTTTGATTTCTGTGACATTGACATTTTTTTGATAATGCAACAATTTATCTATGCAAGAAACTAGTGAGCTAACTTAGAATCAATCTTTTGAGCGGTTGAATTTTTCTCTTATTGCCCCTAGCGCAGGAGTTGACCCTCCATCATCTCGTGATCCACCATTTCCGGCTACGGTTCCAGCTTCAAATCATCTCATGAGCTCCTTAAGCTTGGAGTCAACTACTGCTAGTATCAGCAAAGGTAGTAACCGCAATGGGGGCTTGGGTTTGTCCGACATTATTACTCAAATTCAAGCATCTAAAGATTCCGCTAAATTATTACATCAAAGTAGTGCAGCAACTGAGTCTGTGCCAGTCTTCTCCTCATACTCAGCCAGGAGGGCTGCTGAAAGACTTCACGAAAGAAGTTCCATAGAAGAGAATGACATTAGAGAGGCTAGGCGTTATGCAAATTCACACATTGACAGGCAGTACACAGATATGCCTTACAGAGAAGTAAGCTACCGGGATTCTCATAACAGTCACATTCCCAATTTCCAGAGGCCACTTTTAAGAAAGCATGCAGCTGGAAGAATGTCGGCTGGGAGGAGGAGGAGTTTTGATGACAGCCAACTTTCTCTTGGTGAGGTGTCAAATTACGTTGAAGGTCCTGCATCTCTTACTGATGCATTGAGTGAAGGACTTAATCCAAGTTCTGATTGGAATGTCAGGGTTGCTGCTTTTAATTACCTCCGCTCCATGCTACAACAAGGCCCTAAAGGTATCCAGGAAGTGGTCCAGAATTTTGAGAAGGTAATGAAGTTGTTTTTCCAGCACTTGGATGATCCTCACCATAAAGTTGCACAAGCGGCTCTTTCGACACTTGCAGATATTATTCCATCTTGTCGAAAGCCTTTTGAGAGCTACATGGAAAGGATCTTACCCCATGTTTTTTCACGGTTAATTGATCCCAAAGAACTAGTCAGGCAACCATGCTCAACAACTCTGGAAATTGTCGGAAAAACTTACAGTGTTGATACTCTGTTACCTGCATTGCTCCGCTCACTAGATGAACAGCGATCACCAAAGGCTAAACTGGCTGTTATTGAGTTTTCCATAAGTTCCTTCAACAAGCATGCTATGAACTCTGAAGGCTCTAGTAACACAGGCATCTTAAAGTTATGGCTGGCTAAGCTGACTCCACTAGCTCATGACAAAAACACTAAGCTCAAGGAGGCAGCTATTACATGCATTATATCTGTTTACACCCACTTTGATCCGACATCTGTTCTTAATTTCATTCTCAGTCTGTCAGTCGAAGAACAGAATTCCTTAAGACGGGCTCTTAAACAATACACTCCTCGCATTGAAGTAGATCTAATGAACTTTTTGCAGAGCAAAAAAGACAGACAACGCTCCAAGTCTTCTTATGACCCATATGATGTTGTTGGAACATCTTCAGAGGAGGGATATATCAGTATGCCAAAGAAGAGTCATTACTTTGGAAGGTATTCAGCTGGTTCCATTGACAGTGATAGTGGCAGGAAGTGGAGTTCCACCCAAGAATCAACCTTGATCGAAAATACAGCTTTTGATGATTCTCAAGAGAATTCGTATCAGAATTTTGATAACACTTCTAATGTTGAACTTCATAGTTCCAAAGTCAGAGATTTGACATACATGGCCAATTCTACCACACAGAATGCTGCTTCTCGGGTTGGCCGCACTGAAAATGTTGACAAGAGCTTAAGTTTGGATGGGTTATCCAATCCTCAACTGGACATTAATGGGCTAATGATTTCTGAATCACTGGTGGATGCTGAAAGTGTTGGTCATGATAATGATGTTGCTCATGGCTTGGACCTTAACCAACATAAGCCTGGAGCTGTGAAGTTCAACGCCTTACCTGATTCAGGCCCTAGCATCCCCCAAATTCTTCACCTGGTGAGATATGTAACTTCACCGATTTCCTTATTACTAATTAATTTTTGGATAGAATGGTTGCTTACAACAACAAATTACAAATTGTGATGATCTACCACTCTCCTTTTGTAGATTTGCAATGGTAACGAAGAAAACCCTTTGGAATGTAAGCGCGGTGCACTTCAGCAGTTAATTGAAGCATCTATTGCTAATGATCATTCTGTTTGGTCCAAAGTATGTTCAATTTTATTTCCAGCTCTCTAATTTACAATTTTTTTTTTCCTTTGCACTTTGAATTGAAATGATCAATTTTCTTGCTTGGAGTTAATAATTGAAATTCACTTTTTTGCACACTTTAGAATTCATGCTAACCGTCATTATGTCTTTTGCAGTATTTCAATCAAATTTTGACTGCTGTACTTGAAGTATTGGACGAAACAGAGTCCTCAATCCGGGAAGTTGCTCTTTCATTGATTGTTGAAATGCTAAAAAATCAGGTATGGTTCATTAATTTTAAGTTCTCTTTTCCTTCCACTTATTGTTCTTGCATGATTAATGGTGAGGGATTTATATTTTTGTTGCCACCGTTATAGAAGGACGCTGTAGAAGACTCCATAGAGATTGTGATCGAGAAGTTGCTACATGTCACAAAGGATGCTGTTCCAAAAGTAAAATTTTTGAAGAATTTTTTTTCAACTTTTTTTCTCTGTATGTTTGCTTTTTCTTGTCTCAAATCTTTTCTTCACCATGTTCAGGTTTCTAATGAAGCTGAGCACTGCTTGAGCATTGTGTTGTCTCAGTATGACCCATTTAGATGTTTGAGCGTACGTACTTCCATAACTCCTGGCATGAATCTTCGATGACTTATGTTACTTAAATATCTCAACAAATTAAATAATATGTGGTTTCCATTAAACTTATTTTTGTTTAAGTTTTAAAGTAACCGATGCAGTGGGTAACTTGTATTTCAGGTCATTGTTCCTCTATTGGTGACAGAAGATGAGAAAACTCTTGTGACGTGCGTAAACTGTTTGACGAAGGTACACCTTTTAATATTATGCTTAAGTTGCAATTATTGCTCTCCACAACATGCTATTTTCCGAGTTGAATTTCATATATTTTGCATGTAATTTTGCTATTAGTAGTCGTATTATTATTGAATCATGGATCATATCTAGTAAGCCTTTTATTTCTCTCCAGCTTGTGGGCCGACTCTCACAGGAGGAACTAATGACTCAGCTACCATCATTTCTGCCTGCCCTTTTTGAAGCTTTTGGAAACCAAAGTGCAGATGTTCGCAAGGTAAAAAACATGCGATGCTTAATTGTTCCTTAAAAATCTTTTTTTTACTGGTTGAATATTTTCATTTATTGTTTATTGGCGTGGTACAGACTGTTGTTTTCTGCCTGGTGGATATTTATATTATGCTTGGGAAAGCATTTTTGCCGTACTTGGAAGGGCTTAACAGTACACAGCTACGGTTGGTGACCATTTACGCAAACCGGATATCGCAAGCCAGAACAGGTACTGCAATAGATGCTAGCCATGCGTAGTTTGGTTTTGTCGAGAACCGGTGATTGTGAGTTTCGTGTGTGTCGGCTTATCCTTGATTGTGTATTTTGTATATTTGTGTGAGTGCATTTGTGAGAGCGGTTCTTTCCATGTATCTGTTATTGGTAGATAATTATTCTTATTCTTTTTTTCCCTCCCCCTATTTTTATTTGTTCTATAGTTGGTGTGTTTGGTTTTGGAGGGCTTTAGTGGGAAACAGATGTTTTTTTTGCAAATATTGTAATCAGTACTTTGAAAAGAAAGTGTTAGCAAATATATGGAAGATAGAAATGTTTCGCCCCCGTGAGAAATCATATTTACTTGTTTCGTCTAAATCGTATTTAGTATGTATGGTGTATTAGAATTTGTATTTATATACTGTTTTGCGTGACTAGTGCTTTTTGAACATTTAAACTGTTACTGTTTTATTATAATTATTGGAGAGGATGAAATTTTGGCGCTCGTGGAAGGAATTGATTCTACGATCTCCTTTTGAACCAGCTCATTGGTTGTACTGTTACAGTTTTCGGTGTTGATGTCTGTCAATAAAATATTGTTTTTTTTTTGCCAAAGGTCAATAAAATATTGTTGATTATATTAAAATGAATTAAAATTGTATTTTTAAAATTGAACTGAGCTGTTTTTATAAAAAAATTAAATCTTTCATATTAAATCAATTAGTAACTTATTTAATTTTAGTTTTTTTAGTTTGATTTAATTTATTTTGGTTCGATTAGCATAAAAAATGACCTGTTTTTTTCCCTAAACTATACTTAATCAAAATAATGTGTAGTTCTTACAGTTTCATATCGAATCACATTAATTTTATCGCTTCACTTATCTAATTCAGCGCACAATTGTTGTAGGGGAAGTTGTAGTGGACTGAAGATTTTTATAGATGTGGTGCCACCACTCTAATGGCAAAAAATATTATGCGTTGCTTCAAATTCAACTAAGAAAATATTCAAAGATCATTTTTGAGTCATCCTTCTAATTATTTAGTTAAATATGATTTACGGATTTTTTTTTGAGATAATGCTATAAGACCAAACAAAATCATTCACTTATGTAAGAAGGCAAAATGTTTGCTCACTATGTAACCTAACTAAAATGGTAAGACTTTAATTGTAATGCTAGACTTCCAATTTTAAAAAAAATGTTTGACAAATATGAAGTTCGCGCGTGGTATTTACGCGTAAGCATGCGACGATCATTGAGTTCAGTTATGTAATTTAATGAAAAGATGTAGAAAATCTCATACATTACTCAAATAACAAAAGAAAATCTAACTATCAGATTATGTGCATCATTTGCCAAAAAATACTTCTAATGCAAAATATTTAACATTTCATTTTTGTTTCTGAAAATGTTGTTTCTAAAATTTTAAAATTTTACATTTATAAATCTATTCATAAGAAAATGTAGTGTTCTCCTCTTATTATTCAGCTCTTCTATATAAGCCTATGAGCAAGAACCTGATTTTCATCAACATTAATTTTAATTCAGAACACTAATAATTTTCAGCTCGGAGAAACAATGGCGCCGTCGCTCGCCAACGGCAACTCATCTTGAGAAGCAGAAAATAGTAGAAATGTAGATAGTGTAGCTGAAGATCCAAATGTGATTAGATTTCCAGTAATGGTGTTAAGAAAAAAATTGAGTGCACTTTTAATAGAAAATCATAAATGTTGCAGAATTGTTCAGTTAGGAATTCTGCAACACTACGGTGTCGAGGCACAAGCGGCGGAAACTAGCGGGGATGCCATGGAACTGCTCACTTCCGGCCACCAATTCGACCTTATCATCATTGATAATATGTTTCCTCTTCTCAATGGAGTTGAGGTAAGTATTCTTCTAACCAACGCTTTATTTGGTTAATTGCAAATAAACTCACAATCTTTATACGAAATTGCAATTCTACCATGTTTTCTTAATTTACTAATTATTTTTATTTTGTAATTTTATCACCGTTTTATTTTTTTGTTCGCGTTTCAAAATTGAATAATTTTCTATTGATGTGGTTACTGTTGGACAAGAAAAACATGCACTCAAATATTCACGATAGTTGGAAATTTTGTATTTTAAAACGATAAATATAATTGCAAAAAAATGATAATGATAAATGAATTTGTTAATTTTATAAGCACTTGATATAATCATAATTTATGTAAAAGTCATGAATTTATTTATAATAATTTATTTTTATAACAGAATAATAGGGTATATAATTATTTATTTTAATTTTCTATAAATCAAATTAAATTTTGAATTTATATAATAGTTCAATCTTAAAAATTGATGTTAATTATAATCCAATTTCGAAAATTTAATTAGTATGCGAACTAATTTATTAAAAATTTGATTTAAGGGTTGTTTAGTTCGTCAAAAAATAGGGGGATTGAGAACGAAAATGGACGATTCCCATTATTTATATTTGTTTGTCAAAATTTGGAAATAGGATTGTGATTAACCCTTCAATGAGAATCATTCATTTCCCGCCTCATTAATTCAACTAAATAATAAATAAATAATATATAATTATTTACAAAACTATTTTCAAATATTTATTTAAAAATTAAAAAAGTTTATTTTTTAAACAAAAAATATTCTCAAAAAAATTAAAATTTATAATTTTTTAAATAAATAATAAATAGCTCGACTAAAAGGAGAGGAGAGATTTAAGAGATACAGATCGGGGAGATCGTTTTTAAAAATAAAAAATAGTCTATTTTTTTTTTGCAAACTTCAACTCAAGCTACACTACTTTATTAAATCAAACAACATATGAAAACAATTATCCCATTCATTCTCATTTCCATTTGCATTTCGATTTCGATTAAACCAAACAGCCGCTTAGTGAAATGTGTGTAGAATTATAAAAATATGCGTATGTGAATTTTTTAAAATTCATCAATAATAATATTAAATTTAAATGTTAAATTGAACAATTATGCTGAAATTACAGTTGGCTATTATAATCGTACTAAAATGACGAAAATAAAAGTTTAATAGTTTTGTTAAAAGGCAACAATATCCATAGTTTTTAGACTATTAATGCTACTGCTAAATTGAGTTTTAAAATTTAACTCCAATACTATAGTTAGTGTTAAATTTAACATATATTATATCTCATGTCAAATTTAACACCAGCTATATATATTAAATTTTAATACCCAATAATAATTTTAATTACCAACTATACCACATACTAAATTTTAATATCTAATAATAATTTATGATTAATTACAATTGTATCATTATTAATTTTTTATATTTATGATTTTAACATACAGTTTTTTTTTTAAAAAAAAAATTATACTCTCACTTTTTATTTTTGTAATCCGGATTGATTTTTTTTTTAATAATAGACCACACGTCAACATAATAAAAGAAAAAGTTATTTGCATATTAATTTCTAACCTTTTCCATTTGTAGCGATTAAACAACAACGTTTAAAACATTGCATCGCACGTGTTATCCTTTCAAATCTTAGCATTGTGTAGTATATAGTCGTTTCTCTTACAAACTATAAGCTACGAAATGTGTAAAATGATAAAAATCAGAAATTTGCTACACAATGTTAAAAATAGAAAGGATAAGATGTACTATGCAACGCTTTGAATTTAATATTACCAATAATCCTAAAATTATATAAAGTGATTTGCTTTATACAGTCCATTATTTCTCTTAAATAACTTTTCTAAGATGACCCATCGTATTAAAAGAATTCTAAAACATATAATTGAAAAATATTAACAAATAGTAAAAATAATAATATAAACAATAATTGATTAGCTTTGTATATAATAATAACGTTTTTTTAACATTTTATATTAAAGATAAAATTAGATTCATATATTAAATATGACATATCATTACTTCTTCATTCTAAATTTAGTATAAAAATTAGCATTGTGTTAACAGAGGCGGATGCACACTTACAAGGGTGGGGTCCTTTTTTCATTAAAAATAAATTACTACCTCTATTATATTTGTTTAATTGCCTAATACACCCATAAAATTTAATAAAAAAAACCTTGGTAAAGTTTTATTTTTTATCAATTTCAAGCCACAAATAATAAGATTTATTTTTCAACTCAGTTATTCATTATTTGTTTTAACATATATTTATTAATTGAAAAAAAAAATTATAAATTCTTTTAAAAGCGTAAAGTTTATCTAAAGACATAAATTAATAAATGACTTTAGTATCATATAAAATTATAAAATAAAAATTATTACGCACAAATTAAAATTCTAAATAGTTAGAGAAAAGTTCACTAAAGTACATAAATATTTTTATATTTATAAACTATAAATATACACTAAAAAATTATACAAGTTTACTTTATTTGTTGATTATAATTAAAATTTAAGTGTATATTTATTCAATTCTCTATTTACGTTTTATTGAATGATTTCTAATTTAGTTTATATATACATATTTCTTCATGAATCACTATGAGATATTATTAAAAAAAAAGACTAATCTATAACCGAATAGAATAAATTATTAAATATTTAATTATTTAACTCGACATATGAACATTTCTTATAAAAAATCAAGAATAAAATAAACAAAGAGTGATTTGTGAACTAAACAAGTGATCAAACTACTGACTAATTATTTATTAATATACATTAAAAATGATATATTTAGTACTCGAATAAAAATTTAATGATTTAATATTTAAAAAAATAAAAATTTATCGAGGATAATTATAGAATAATATTATATTTTAATATCATATAGTTAAAAAATTATTTTAATTTTAAATATATTGGACCCCACCATATAAAATTTCTGGATCCGCCACTGTGTGTTAGAGTTGTTCTTAGGTTCAACAAAAATTATCAAATTTTATTTTTCGGCTCAATTGCATAATTAGTGTCTGGATTTTATTTAGTACATCAAATTGGTATTCAAACATAAATATATACTCCCTCCGTCCCAATAGAGTTGTCCACTTTGCCTTTATCACACAGTTTAAGAAAAGCAATCATTATTTATAGTTTTTGTAAAATTTTCCTTACTTTTCTTGTCATACCCCCATTTAATGTAGGGTCCACTTGCAATTTATTTTTATTAGTGGACTTTAAATAGGGGTAATATAGGAAAATTAAGTGTAAAGTTAGTTACTTTTTGAAAGTGGACAAGAGTTTTGGGACAAAAAAAAAATCTCAAAGTGGACAACTCTATTGGGACGGAGGGAGTATTATTTATTAACTTAGATTCTATTTACATAATCTAATTGAAATTTATTGATAGGTTGAGTTGGCTTTGTTACATTAATTGTCATATTAGCAACAAATTACTATTTGATTAGTATTTTCCGTCCTAACAGATAATGTAATAAATATGATTGTTATTCACGATATAGTTTAAGTATTATTTGCAAACTTACTGATAACGTAGCAGTAACACAAATTAGGGGCGAAATAACTTTGGCGAAATAAAATATCACTAATTGAAACAATAAAGGAAGTAACCTAGCTAGGATGAGCATAACTCGGAGCACTGAAGACTCGCTAGGAATACTGGGATCTCGACATATGAATAGCTCAGAGCTCATTAGTAACTCGGAACATATAAATCGTATTCGTTGTCCGCTCACCTAAGATATCGAAGACATGAGATCACGCCAGAAAGCTGGTCGAGTATTCTTTATTATGCCAATATTCGTACATAACAGAACTTTGAGGGGACCATAAGATATCCTCTGATACACAAGAATGTCCCCCGTATATCAGGCACTTGACACACCGCTCGAGGTGTAACTGAATCGGCCTCCTAAAGCAAACAGAAAAGTGGGGACTAAAGAGAGAGAAGAGGAGAAGGTTTGAAAATGTCGACTATATAAATTATAGATGGACAAATGCCTTTTATATCGGCTATAGTCTATGCTATTTCACTCATGCGGTTCCTTAAAATCCACAATAACTTTTCTTCCTCTATGGAGCTTAACTTAGAAGAAATAATCACAAGATAAGTGTCATTAGCTCTTAGAAATAAATATTTCAAATGAGTAGGTAGAGTTTTGAATTCTACATTGGGTGGCACCTTTTTAGAAGGTTCATGTTTTTTCTTCAAACGTGACAAAATGTTTAAATTTCTTAAAACTATTACCTTCCAAACTAAGTGCATACTCAATGATTTTCACATTATTATATTTTTCATCTACGCTCATAGCTAAACATGCTTCTAATGGTTCATCGTATAACTCTGTCACAAATGTTTTTCCACAATTTCGTCAATTATGTCAACACTGGTACATTAGTCAACAAACTTAGAGTTTTTTTAGGGATTTAATGATGTTGAATTCTTCTATATCATCACCTGCCCTAAATGTTAATTTCTCACTTTGCACATTAATCAACACTCATCATGTGGCTAAAAAGGGTCTACCTAAAGTAATGGACAAATCCACATCATTATTCATATCAAGGACAAGAAAATCAGCATGCAAACAAATTTTACCAACTTTTACCAATAGATCATCCACTATACCAAGTGGTCTCTGCCAACTGTAATGAAATTGTGATAGGTTTCATTTCAGTTATCACCAACTTCCTCACTAGTGACAGTGGCATCAGATTAAAACTAGCACCTAAATCACATAAATAGCTAGCAACCTTAACATTTCCAATAGTACAGGGAATAGAAAAACTCCTTGGATCCTTTAACTTTAGAGGTAGCGTTTTTTGCAGTATCGCACTACACTCCTCATTTATCCTCTTCCTTTGCCGCTGAGGGTATGGTATTGGAGGAACATATGCCTTGATAGTTGGTGGGGCTTTTTCCATTAAAATTTCTTTCTCTATTCTGTTATCGGATTTTTCTTCCATCACAACGTGGTTATCCTTTTTTTCTCCTTTGGCGAGTTATCAACTTCCTTACCACTCCTTAGAGAGATCGGCTGTCACGACCCGATTTCCCCCTCGAAACTCGAGCCAAGACCGGCGCTAGGGAATAGGAATGGTTGTTCCGAAACCCGTAGCAAGCCTAAAACCTCTATAAATTTTTCGCAAATATAAATCTAGATCGTACCTCGCGTACGACCCGTTTTCAGAAAACACCGTTAAAACATTTTTTCCGTTTAACGTGGAAAAAACATTCTGAAAATATTCATATAAGCGAAATCGCGTTTTCAGAAATGCTGGTTGAATAACCCTAGTTATTCTGACCCACGCGCATTTCTGAAAACCGGTGCGGTGGTACAGGGACTTGGCTCACGTGCCTTGCCTCGCAGGCAGCCCTGTCTCAAACCACGCATCCGAACAATATGTTTAATGAAATATATCGAACACTTTCCTTTTCAAAGCGTTATATCAAACATATTTAAAAACATGCACAGCGGGCACACAAACGTAAGGCCAGCTAAGACTACACACAGTGTCTTTGCAGACCAAAGACACTAAGCTTGGACCACCCGTAGGGGACACCATAAAACACCATATGCCTATTAAGTAGCCACTTATTAGAGCTAGACAAAGTCAGGTTCCTATCAGAGTATATAGACAGAGGAACCATGACGTGGCCACATGCATATCAAGCCTATATACACTATTGCAGCATCTAAGAGTTTAAAGTGTTATTTACATAACAACAAGATAAGCGTCCCTGATGGAAAAGGGTGGAAGCTCGAACAGACCCGGTAGCTAGGTACCTGAAAATGATAAACAACAACGGGGTCATAAATATAAATATTTCTGAGTGAGTAGATAGGTTTACAATTAAATACCAAAATCGCGTATAGACAAAATATCGGTATATAAAAATATTACCAGTCCTCGATCCAAATGAAACCCTAGTCCTGATTATGTTATAGATATATAATGCATATGCACAACTCTTATTTAATACAGGATGAGCTGTATACATATGTATCACAACCATCTTGACTCTGTATAGGGTTGCTGGGCCGGAACTTAAATCACTGCCACCTCAGGACTACCCATTAGGTTTAAGCCGCTTAGCAAGCATCTGGCTTAAAACCTAATCTCAACATGTATGCTTATAATATTTACCTCTCATCTAGTTCATTAACACCGGTGATCACACAGTCCTATTGTTGCCCAATAGATAGCTCGTTTCAGTGGATCTTCCTTGGCTAAGTTTCATACTTAGTGCGATTTATGGATTTAAAAACAATTGAATACTAATATTCAAAAGTAAACAAATGAACTCACAAACACCGCTAGGTCTGGAACTTAATCCTGTGGTTGTGGTCAGACTGCTCGCTAGTTGGTCGGACTAAACACACAAAGCAAACAAGATAAAATATATCAATATATATTTCCTATAAAATTTCTAGGTCCTTAAACCCAGTTCTAGGTCAAACATATAATCATTTAAACATATAGCACTTATGGTCTCTTTTCTTTTAAAGGCTTTGAGAAAACGTTCTAACTTCTCTCTAGAAGTTATTTTAGGTATCGCAATACCTAAAGAAAACCATTTATAGTATAGACCTAATTGTCAAAACAATTATCAGTCATATACTAAGTATTTAGCAAAACTGATTGCTAAATCTTTAAAACCGTTTAAACGTTGACTTTAACTCTTTTAAAGTCCATTATAAACGTTTAACTTTACTTTTAAAATCTCCTTTTAAAAGTCTTTAGGTTTAGGTTATAAAACGTTTTCACTTTCTTCTTACACAAGTTATCGATTAAAATATTTAATTTTGATTTAAAAACATTTATTAAAAAGGTTTTAGGTTCGGTCGGAAAACACCTCGGGTTATTAGGCGAAAGCACGTCGGAATCGCCCCCGGAAAGTCCTCTGAAAAGCCCGAAAGAAACAAACCCCGACAACCCGTCGGGGTTGCTGTGCGCCCGCACAGCAGTACTGTGCGGTCGCACAGCAGTACTGTGCGGTCGCACAACATTTTTCATGTTGTGCGGTCGCACAACGCGCTGTGCTCGCGCACAGCGGGCTGCGCACCCGCACAGCCCCGGAAACGAATTTCCGGGACCTCCCTTCCTACTTAAAATGTTCAAAAACGCTATTCTAACGTCCACAATCACGTATACACAATTCAAAATCAATACGGACGTTTAAAACGATAATTCGATACGGTAATCGTTTATAAACGAGTTTATATTCGAAATAAATCGAAATAAACATTTAATACAGATATAATACCTCGATTACGTAAGTAATCGTTGAAGAAATGGAGTTAGAATCGAGAAACAGATCGACAGCGCGAAACCCTAGCTTTGTCGCACAAAATAGAGCTCCTGCTCTATTCTTTCCTTTTGAAAAAAAGGAAATATGGCTTCTGAGCCATTTCTTAACATTTAAAACATATATATAGTTTTGGTAAAAGTGCATTTTAGTACTAGATCAAACATGCACTTTAAACCAACTTCTAAACTAGTCGACCGTAGCCTAAACGGAAACGATTTCCAAATTTCGTGAAAATTTTATCAAAAATCAAATAAAATATAACAAGAATAAAAATATAATTTTATTCCCATCCGACTTATATTTTATTCTTAATAAATCATTTTCGATTTATTACGTCCGCATTGACTGCGCTTGATAAAATTTCTGCTTCCAAATTTTATCAAATTTTCACGATAACCTTTTTAAATTATTTCGCGAATATTGGCACCAAAAATATTCTCTAAGGACTTATGAATTATTCTGCACCCAATTCATAAATCCATATTATTCTCCGTTAACTATATAGTTAATCAAATTTAAATTCTAAAAATTTAAATCTGCAATCCTATAGCCATATTAAAAATTTAGGGACACTTGTAAATTAAATTTATCTTTAAATTTAATTTATCTACTCCCGTCTAATAAAATATTAGACACGTGGCTATATTTTATTCCTTAAATTTCCGGGTTATTACATCGGCATGGCTCCTTCCTTAGGATTCGTTTCGGTGTTACTTGGGGATTTTCTTTGCTCTCTTTCAGCGATTTTTTTGGCTAATTGCCCAAGTTGAATTTCCATATTGTGGATCGAAGATTGATGCACAATTTCAATTTAGATATCTTCTAATTATGGCAATTTTGATTTGCCATAAATTGTGCCATCGTATATTCGAGAGATGGTTTCTTTTCTTGTTAAGTTGGTTGAGGGGCCGATCTGTTTTGTTGGAATCCAGGTGGTCCTTTGTCACGACCCGACTTTTAGAGCCGAGACTGACGCTAGGGAATGGGAATGGTAGTTCCAAAACTCGTAACAAGCCTAAAATACACTAAAACGTTTTTGAAAATATCATACATTCAGAGACATTACAACGAAAGCATTTATACCAAATTACATTTTTACACACTAGTTGTTTTGTACAAAGACATACACTAGTGTTTATGATCCTAACACGGGTACTACCTCTGTGTCCATCTTAAATACACCATATCCGACAAACCATAAATACAACAACCATAATAATAAACAAACATAAAAACATGTTGCTGTGCTAGGCTACGACTCTGGTCAAACCGTGATAATACTGCAGCGAACGTGGAAGTTGAGACTATTCATAGCAAAAGCGACTTCTGGTCAAAAGGCGGACTTCTAGTCAAGTTCGGATCGAGGTACCTGAAAAACATATTATTGGGGTCAGCTATTAAGCTGAGTGAGATATACGTTACATACCCTATTATCAAAATAGCATTGCATTTTTAAAACATTTTTCACGTATACAATCACAACGATTTCAATCGCATTGAATTCAAACAATTCAATTAGGCAAACTATCGATCTGATCTTAATCTTAATCTTAATCTTAATCTTATTCCTGGATAATTCTTAACCTAATCTCATTCCTAGGCTTAACGAGAGTACTTCTTTCTCATGTCCCTTTTTAGGTAAAGTTCCGAGATAACTCAACCGAGTTCAACTTGCACCTAGTGATACAGTCCGAAGACGACTCAACCGGGTTAAACTGATATCACACTTATATCTATACCATACAAGGTGAGTCCCGAGAGCCTGGCTCCACCGAGTTCAACTCCCTAGACATAGGTCCCAAGATGCCTCTACCGAGTTCAACCTATGTCTTACGTGTCGTAAGTTAGTCTATTTCGATCTATTTCTGTCGTGTAGACTGACTCGACTCTGTGATCACATACTAATTCAGATCGTAAACAAGTTCATCACATTTACAAATAAAGCATCAAGTCATATATAAACAATACAATCCAACAATACAAGCCAATACAAATAATCCAATCCAAACAATCCAATCCAAGACAATTCAACCCAAACATTTATACGATGCATTTGAATACTAATCATATAACATATAACATAAGTTTAATTACGATAATGCGAGTAAGTAAAATATACTCACGCCTCGCTATCCAATTTTTCACAATTATCTTTGTCTTGACCGAACCCTCTAAGCCAACATTGTCAAATTCGTAGCTTGTCGATACCTATTTCATAATCAAAATTCAAATACGTTTAAATCTAATAAACATATAATAATTAATTGAGATCCTAAGTCATTAACTTAGGTCAATTTATCAACTTTCATATCTTAAAATCATCATTTAATATGACTTACACATTGATTAGAATCGTTTGACAATTTATCATAAAATTGTGTCACGACCCAAATTATTGAGTCGAGACCGGCGCTGGGGAATGGGAGTGGTAGCTCCAAAACCAATAGCAAGCCTAGAACCACTCTAACCTTTTTGCAATTAAACAATCATATAACGACCATACAGACGGAAGCAAACATTTCAACATATATATATGTACAAACCAATCAATACAATACATATGGGCATTTTACTTCTGTACCACGTATGTACTACCCATCTATCGATCTGCACACAAAAGCTGTTAAAGTAACCAACATCAAAACGATCATACGACGTAGCGTAGCCTAACCACTGACATACACAAAACAGCAGGTATAAACATATACCAGACATTTATAACTCTGCTATACTAGGCCACAACTGGTCACCATAGACTACTACAACTCTAAGAGAAGTCGTACTTTGTGCAAGCCAAAAGACTTCCAACACCAAGGAGATGGTCTGTCTGATCCGCCTTTAATCACCTGAAAGATAAAAACAGTGAGGGGTTCTGTATTTTGGGAAATTCTGAGTGAGTTTATACATTACTAAGGTATTATATAAATTAACATCATATTTAAAAACAAAACATATATATGCAAACATATATTATAGTTCAAGTACTTGATCTGATCGAAACCCTAATCTCAAAGCCAACCTGGACTAGGGTAGACTTCCTAATCTTAACGAGCAAGTATGATTTCTTAAATCCATTTGGTAAGGTCCGGGATAGTTTGACCGAGTTTAACCCTTACCAAGTGGTACCGTCCAGGATAGTTCAACCGAGTTTTACCAGTACCACTACTCAATCCAAACGAATCAATCGATATGAGTCTCGGGATAGTTCCACCAAGGAAACTCGTTAGATACAGGTCGCGGGATAGTTCCACCAAGCTGTAGTTAAACAAATGATAGGGTACTCTTCAAAGCTCTCGAGACTGATTCTATGACTTACCCGGATACTGGTGATCACACAGCCTATTGACGCCCAATAGGTAGCTAGTTTTCCACTGATCATATACTAGTTTTCACAAGCCAATATAATCGATAATTCGATATTCAAAATCATATATAGCGATAAAATACTATCACATGCGATGTAGTTTACTATATATACTTATAATATCAAAACTAGCTATTGCGTAATAATACACAAAAGTAAAGTGTAACTCACAGCGACTGTTATTTCCATATTCCTATACGTAAGCTCCAAATAAACCGATCCATCGAATGCTCTAGTGTCATGACCCGATAGCTTGACTACATAAAAACTTATCCTAATACGCGTTGATCGATCGATCTTCAGATACGCAACCTTGTCGATTCGGTAGCTTGTCGATACGTCTGTTACATATCAAACCAAACGTAAGTTTAATTCATAAACGTCAACTTAATACCAAAACCCTAATCATATTCCTCATTTCTATGTCCAAATTTCATGTTTTGGAGTCTGGAGGTTAAAATCAAGCTACAATACATTGTACGGGTCGCAGGAAGGCATTCCCGTGACGAAACATTTTTTGCACGTCGTGACAAAACAGGCTTGGCACGTCGTGCCAAGCCTTCCTCATATCGTGACGGGTCCCCTCACGTCGTGACAAAACAGGCTTGGCACGTCGTGCCAAGCCTTCCTCATATCGTGACGGGTCCCCTCACGTCGTGAGGCCCTTCCTCACATCGTGAGGGAACTCCTCACGTCGTGAAGACGCGATTTTCAGCCCCAAACACAATTCCGACGTGTTTCCGACTCTATTTCGACCTCCTTTCACATACCCATCAACACCACAACTCATAGAAACATGAAAAACACATAATCCAAGCTTAAAACGAATCAAATATGCTAATTCGATGAAACCGCTCGATTCAAAACCTAGGCAACAACTAAAACCTTATTTACAGCAACCTATAACTGATTCTTTGTTGGCAAAATACTGCAAGCGTACAGTGTCAACTCATAATATAGACTGTAAAGTCCGGATATCGTATCCACAAGGAAAGCTACTAAAGACAACCAATTAGGAGACTCGATTTGGATAGTTAAAAAAATAATTTGATTGATGTAATTAAACTAAATAAATTAAATAAACTGAAAACAATAATAATAACTAAAATAGAATAAAACTTAAATTTAATAAGCTGAAATTAAACTAAGAAGAAACTATATGAGAAGGAAATCAGAGATTTTTAACTATACTTATGTTATTCAATAAATTGGTTATGGATTTGGTTGTTTTAACTGCAGTTCAGGCTATTCTAAACCACCTATATCGCTCTCTTAAGTCTCTACAGGCAAAAATGCATACACAACAACTAATAGGCAAATCACTCACTCTCTTGTTATAATCAACCTAATTAATTAATCAAATGGCGTTTATTAAGCAAACCCTAAGAACACGTAATCATCAATTCACTCTCGCGTAATTAATTCCTACGTTGTTAATTGCTATGGTCTATCTCAATTTAGCTCTCTCGAGTCAAAACCAAAACACAAGGCAATAGTCTAGTTGATCATATTAAACTAAGCATTAAAAACACAATTAACATGAAATTTGAACAATAATCCATAAACCCAATTCAGTTAAAGAATCATAATTCAGTTAATAATCCCCAATTAAGGGTTTAGCTACTCATTAGCAAAGATGATTCAGCAATAGAATCAATGGAATTCATAATGGAAAAGATAACAATGGAATAGATCTCTCTAAAATAATCGTACCTTAGTCGCAATAGATTCCACAATAATATTGAAGAATAATCCAGAAAATTCAATAGAAAACGATGAACGAAACTCCAAATAAGCTAATCTAATGTTTTGGTCTAATACAATGATAAGCCAACCCTAATTATGATGTAAAAAGTGCTATTTATATGTCTTCCGCCTTAGCTACTGACTTTAGGTCGAATTCCTATGAAAACCCAGAAACGTCCTTGAATTTGGTGAAGATCGGTGACATGTCGGGGTATTTTTGTCCAATTTTTGTCAACTTCTGCCGTCATGTGCGCCCGCACATGTCTCCTACGCGCCCGCACATACCTATGTATGAGCCTGCATACAGTCTCTAATCGCCCGCATATGATCATGTTTTTAATCCAGTATGCGCCCGCACACAAGACCTATGCGCCCGCACACATGAACTATGCGCCCGCATATTGAAGTTGTGCGCCCGCATATATTTTGTTCCAGCTCATAATTCTGCTTTTTGATCCTACAATTCAGCTCCACTTCGTTCCAAAGTCGAACATTCCTGAATTTCACCAATTTAGCTCCAATATCTTCAATATACGCACATTTATCATGAAAAGCTCATAATGCAAATAAGATGACAAAACAACTTAAAACATATAAAATATGCATATATTGAATCATAAACACACCTAAATATATGAGTATTTCTACTCCTATCAAACATCCTCACACTTACCCTTTTCTTGTCCTCAAGCAAATAAAGAACAATGTCACACTACCAATCATCAAACTTTGCCAAAATTCAAGAAACTAAAGCATTTTCACAACCCCTTAAATAATGAATCGATCAAAACTAAACCTTTGAGCTAAACAACAATGAAAGAATAACATCAAATAACAATGCCTAGTGCCAAATCATGAATCAATAACACCGAGACTACACAGATACACTTATTAAAACATGATTTCGAAATCACATTGATCATAAAGGCAATCCAATCAATTCAAAAAAACAACATATGAAACTCGAGCAAATGAGCAAAATCACAAGCCTGTATAATGAAATCACCAAGTAACTCCTCACAAGGTAGTCTCCCGCACACAAGTGTAAAAGGTATAAAAATTAAGCTCTCACATCAATACATGTAATTTTGCCATAAGCTTGCCTATAGTTCACAATTCCACTACTAAGTTAAGTCAAACAATAAGAATCAAAATGGATTTTTAAAGGGTTGTAATGGGGTCTAGGTTAGGGTGTGGAAAAAGGTAAACAACATGCTGAAAAATGACATGACAAATCAACAAACATAAATTGGAAACTATTTAAATAAAAACTTCAGTTCTTTCTTGATATCAATCTCTTTTCCTTTACTTTTCATGCCTTGAGTTCTTATTTTCAGATTTATATCTTTAAATGTCACGACCCAAAATTGAGGACCGCGACCGGCGCTAGGGAATGGGAGTGGTAGCTCCAAAACCCGTAGCAAGCCTAGAAATCACTATAATTTTTTTGCGAAACATTCACAAAACGTTTTTATAAAACTTCTTTAAACGATACAAAACGATCTTTAGAAATCAGGGTCTTATAAAGCGATATCTCATATCAAGCAATGCCCTGTTTCTCACATATATACAAACGGTTTAAAAGCGCAGTTTAAAACCTTTCGTACATATCAGGGTTTAGGTAAAATAGATAAAACCGTTTGACAAACTATCAACATACTAAGACTTGACTACTGCAGCACTATTGATTGACTCCTTCGTTCTGCACTCACAGACTTCTGGAATAATAATAGAAGTCTGTCATATCCAATACTATACCCCTGAAAGAAAACACTGTTGGGGGGTCAGACAACGCTGAGTGAGTTCGCATTTACTTAAGATATTATGAATATAAATTGCATAAACATATATTAAAACAAACAACAATGTTTGATCCGATGAAACCCTAATCTTAAATTCATACTATTCCTATCCGTATCCTACTCATATTGTATCCATTAATATTATATCAAATCATTTTAATCCGAGTGGTACGGTCCCGAGATAGTTCAACCGATTTACCGTCACCACGTGGCATAGTCCCGAGATAGTTCAACCGAGTTACTCATGCCACACTTAGTCCCAAGTTGTGAGTCCCGAGATAGTTCAACCGAGTTACTCACCAGATACAGGTCCCGAAATAGTTCAACCGAGTTACCTTGTATCTGCTAAACATAATCCTCCTTCGATTCCATCATCAAACCATACGAGTAAGGATTAAATTAAATTACATATAGACACAACTACCTAGACTCGACCAGCACCGGTGCTCACACAGTCCTATTGACGCCCAATAGGTAGCTCGTTTCCTCGGATCATTAAAGCAAACATCACAATTTACAAATAACAACAATATGTCAAATAATGCGTCCAAGCGATATTATGAACAAAGTATTCACATAAATTACCCAAGTAATAATGTATATGCAATGCAATTAATGGATTACCACACAATTAACAACTTATAGTAATAATATACGAAAGTAAATTGCAAAACTCACAAATTGCTATCCAAAGACTTTGGTCCTAGCAAAGCGATGTCGCATTGTTTACATTCCGCGCCCCCTTGATAATCGCCTCGTCGAGTCTATGAAAATACGATAATAAATCGTAATTAAAATGGATCCTAATCCAAAGATGTTATAACTATATAATACTTAGCGAATAAATCAATTTATTTTGCCTCGTAATAAATTGATAACGTGTTAAAATTATAGTCTCATTTAATAAATAACATTAGTCCAAATGTTATTTATTAGCTATCCAATTTAGCTAAATTAAATTAATTATCGAGTTAAATCGATAATTAATTTAATAAGTCACTTTTCCATGATTTATAATTTATCTTAGCTCAAAACATCAATTTATAACTCAATTAATTAACGACTTTACATTTCGTTAATTAGAACTACTTTTTCCAAAACTAGCTAACTAGCCGAATTTGGGCTATTAAAACGTTTATTTAAAACGACCCGACTCCCAAACAAACTTGACATTCTTATAGTTCGTAACCTCGTCTACAACTTTCGTTTAGGTTCTAAACTGAAATTATCATCCTAAGGTGTCGGAAATTAGTCCTGAAGTCGACTCCCTAAAACTGGCAGTTTTGGGCCTGCCAAAACATTCGCTATAGCTGCTGTTTCGGGTTTAGAAACAGAGCACGTAAACTGGTCATAGTCCAAAACAAATTTGACATTCCTATAGTTCACAACGTCCTCTACAACTTTCGTTTAGATATCGGACTCAAAATCAAACCCGAAGATGTCGGAAACTAGCCTGGAAGTTACTTCCCCGGGCTGTTTTATTGACAGCAGAACAGCATTAAGGGCTGCTGTTTACAGACATTTCTGCAGCTGTCTGGACACTATTGTGGCAGAAGCTCTCTCATACTCTTATTCTTTGTTCCGTAACGAACAAAACGACACCAAAATCGACTCATTCCGACATTTCGTTAATCCGCAATTCACTTTCAAAGTTCGCTCCTAATTACATTTTACTTGTTCAAAAACAGTTTTTCATTTAATCAAATCGCAACTAATTCATTTTTAATCCGTTCTTTCGGAGTTTATTCTCCTTCTAAACTTCGATATTTAATACGTCCTAATTCCATCAATCCATTTTACACAACTTATACAACCAATCAATTTTTAAATAGAAAAACCATCCTAACAACTCATCAAACGATCGCCAAACTCACGTTTATAACTCAACTTAAAAGCATTCGAACGGGGGCCGATTTAGCGTCGAATTTCCATCTTTCCCGATAACCGAGGGCTGCAATAGCAGCCCTCAAGCAGCCCTCAAGGGGCTGAGCAGAGCTCCTGTCCTTCGGCAAAATTCTGCCCGTAAGGGCAGATGAGCTGCTCTTGGTGAGCAGCGTTTGCTGCTCACCGGAGCTAACTCCGGCCGCCGGAAAAACCTTATCCTAACACTCTCTAAGTTCAGCCATCACCCTACACATTTCTTTGCTCAATTTCACCATCAAACAACTCTCAAACTCACCAAAAACTCAAAAACAAATATCAATTATCAATTATCATAGCTGAATTCAAACACCAAAATTCATAAAATCTAATCATCTCCTAATCCATGAATTTCAAGGGTTAACCAACAAAAACCTCAATTAATACAGGTAGAGTGTTTACCTTTAATCAATCCATGATTTGCCTCCAAAAATCCTAAGTTTTGGTGAGAATTTTGATGGAGATGGTGATGGGTTGATGTAATCGGCAAAGAGGAGTTTCTTGGGAGAGTTTTGGTAGCTTCTTGAAGACTTAATGGAATAAAGATTATGATCACTAAGTGATCTTATCTAGTGGCTTCAATTGGCAAAAATTCTTATTTAGTTCCTCTAATTCTTTACACTTTAGTCCAATACGTAACTTACATCGCATCCAATTTTTAATTCGACTTTGGAATTCACTAAAATTTTCACGATCACTTTTTAATACTATTTTATGGATGATGTCATATAATTTATTAGCTTGGGACTAAATTCTTATTTTTATTTATTAGTCCCACTAATAACCGCTCTAGCGAAATAATAATTTTCCAGTTAAATTATCATTTCACGACCAATTCAATTTATTTATTCTCACCATACTTCTTAACCTGAATCTCATTTCCGAACTACTTGCCATAAATTTCTTAATTTAGGATTTGCGGCACGAGCTAATCCTTAAAAAAAATCTGGGTTATTACATTTAAGCTCAGGTTTTCTATTTTTATTTATTTTTCTTTGCTTTCTTTATCAAGCTCTCTTTTATTTTTCGCTCTTTTCCTGAACTTCAAAAGGTAACACTAATCATATCAAACAAGAGATAATCAATCTAATATCATGAGTTGAGGATGTTATACATCCTCACACTAGTTTCCTGCATATCCATCAATCTGTTAAGTCAAAATAAGGTAGAAAAGAGGGAGATAAGAAAAGGTAAAGTTTGTGAAATGTGTGTAAAACAACAAAAATACGGCTAAGGCTCAAATGTGTTAAACTAAGGACTAATGGGTAGGCTATTTAAAGTGGTCTAAAGAATGGGCTATCCTAATTTCCATTTATCACTTTCAAATTATTCAACCTACAATGCAATTTTACTGTGGACGCAAGGCAAGTTCTAGAAAATCAACATGTATCGACTCACATCACAATAAAATAAGACATAAAAGTATGTTTGATAAGGCTCAAAAATCTCATAAAACTGGGTAAACACAAGGTGATTTAAAATACAAACATGTTTAACTGCTCAAAATTTCAGAATTTACACAAGTGCTCCTGTCAAGATTGTCATGCCAAAATTCACAATATTCAGAAGAAAGAACATCTTTTTCCAAGTGCAAAATTTCACCTCAGTCCTATTAATTCATGCTGTCTAACTAGGCAAAAGTTATTTAACTGTCATTCTCACAATGTTGTTCCAACACAAAAGCAAAAATTAACCAACTCCCGAAAACACTAAAATTCCAGCGATTCTGACATAGCATCAATCAAGGCATAAGCGACCAAACGACAAAGCAAAGCGGTTAGTGCAAGTAGCATAACATCCAATATAACATAGCAAAAATACACCCCACAGGTTCACCACATAAAACTAAACAAACTCCTAAAACAACCTACAGACAGACATAAAACTCAAAATAAAAACATAAAAATAAAAATAAAACAGAGTTTTCTCCCCACCCTCACACTAAACGATGCATTGTCCCCAATGCATAAAGCAAAAATAGAGCAATGAAAAACGGAAGATAAAGTGTAAGGGGAAAGAAAAACTCTAGATATGCTCCGGTGGTGATGGTGATGGCGAGTACTCTGGTGAAGGATAATCGCCCTCCGGATGTGTAGCACGCATGTGCGCCCTCTGCATACGATGATGTGCTCTCTGCTCTCGCAGTATCCTCCTCTGTCTAGCCTCCATCCTCTCTCTCCATGCAGCGTCTGATAATGGTTGTACCGGTACCTCCACTGCTGGTGGTACCTCAGTAGCCTGTCCCTGTGCCTGCTCTGCCTCCTCTGCTTGCTCTACTCGGCGTCTCCCAGCAGTCCTCGGCTGCACAGCTCGTCTGGTCTGAGGTGGCATAATGGTCCCCTGGCGGCTGAGAAAGTGACAGTTCTTCAAATGAGCAGTATCAAACCACCATAAAGCAATGAGATCCATGGCATCCAACTCAGCGTCGGTGTAAACCTATAAGGCAATAGCAATGCCTCGAATCAGATGACCCATACCAACTACTCTAGCCCTCCTTGACTGGCTCGGCAAGTCCCTCAGCATCCAAAATATCCAATAAGACATATCAATCTGCTCCGCTTCTGGCTGTATCAAATTGTTCAGCAAAAACAAGTCGTCATTATGAACCTTGCTGACATCTAATCGTCCATAAATGGTCTCCAGATACCACTTGTAGACTATGTAAATTGCCGGATCAATAATGTCCATAGTCTTTGCCGTCACACTTGAATAGCGCTCCTGACCTGACAGATCTCGCCAAATAGCGTGTGTATCGAAACGAACGGGAATGTCTCGCACCCCACCTCTAGGCAACTGAAAACACCTCCTGATGAAACTGGTGCTGATGCTGATCTCCTGACCTCTCATCCTGAAGGAAAGAGATGGTACTGCCCTATCCGGCTGCTGAACTGTAGTGAAGAACTCAAGTGAAAGCTAACGCACGGTATCATGATTGAAATTCTCCAAATTCTGCAAACCCCAACGTTCCAAATGCATTCTGACATCGACATCCAACCCGAGGTCCTTCAGAATGCCGAAATCAAGTGCTCAAGTCTTGATACAAGTTCTGCCATTAAGATCCTGAAATAACATGCCCTCATCTGGACTGAAAATGTCGAATGGAGCCTCGAATTGCTCCCTCAAATTAACCCGCTCATAACCCGGCGGTAGTTCCGATGCCACTGACCCAGATGCTTCGGCAACTCGAACCCTAGGCATTGTCCTAATCTTACTGAAAATGGAGTTGACAAAAGATGATAGGACTTACTGATCCGAACCCGAACTGAACTGTGTACCTTGGACTGAGCAGAGCTGACAGCGTCGCTGGTTGTGGTAGACGGCGTGGCGAGCAACGGTGGCAACTGCTGGTTGTGGCGGTGTTAAGGAAGTGGAAAGTGATCCTTCCTTGTCTCTGCGTTCAGCTTCCTGTAGTCTATGCATACTCGCCACCCAGTAACCGTGCGAGTAGAAATTTGCTCACCCTTGTCGTTCTCTACGACTGTCATACCGCCTTTCTTAGGCACACACTGAATCGGGCTCACCCATGTACTGTCTGAAACAGGGTAGATGATGCCTGCATCAAGTAGCTTCACAATCTCCTTGTGAACTACTTCCTTCCTGTTAGGATTCAGCCGTCTTTGTCTCTGCGCAAATGCCTTAGACTCATTCTCGAGATGAATCTGATGCATCAATACTAATGGGCTGATCCCTCTGATATTTGATATCTGCCACCCTATATCCAAGATACGTCCCTTGACTACATCGATGACCCTCTGCTCTTGCTCTTGGTAAGCTTATTGCTGATAATGATAAGCAAAGTGTTGTCAGCTCCCAAGAAAGCATATCGAAGATGTGCAGGTAGAGTCTTGAGCTCCACTTTAGGTGGCTTTTCTGATGAAGGAGGAGTGATGTGCTTGCTCTTCATCAATGGTTCGGTGACTGGCTCCTCAATCCATTCTTCCTCTTCTGGCACCACATGGCAATTTTGGCAGAAAACGCTCAATTTTCCGATTTGAGCTAAATTGCACTTTTTCCCAATCTTTTCGTCCAAATTTTGCTTTAATATTATCGATGACCCATTTATCGATATTATTTTTATAAATACTAATTCCCGTCAATTATCTATTTAATTCCTATTTTTCGGGAATTAAATGCTTAAATTTCCAATTTTGAGCTAAAGTGCACTTTTAGCCATTTTATCAAATTTTCCCTTCTGACCCAGTTCTATTTCTCGCATGGAATATTATTATTGAAATTCTCTTACTAAAATTTCAATGTCGACTTATTCGCGTCTTCTTTTATTTAATTTTTCTGCTTATTTCCTTATTTTTCTCATCTTGACGATTCAAAATGACTCACCGCTTATTTTCTAGATATCAAAATTCCAGGTTATTACATCCTTGTGACTTCGCATTGTTTCCATCTCTTCATGAAAAATTAGGATGATTCCGCCATCCTGGATTGTAAGTATTTGAATAAAGATTATTCCTTGGCAGTCTGTTTTCATTATTGCCAACAAAATTGGCTTCCTCTGATTGGACTCAATTGGCATAATTGCAAGAATATGCACCAATGCCTTGAATGCCACAGACCGCACAAGTCTCCTTTAATTACGGATTTTGGTTAAATAGCATCTTCACTTGCTTAGTTAGCTCAACAACTTCTGATACAATATCAAGATGTGAAGATACATCATGAACGCTGTCGTTCGTCCTCTAATGGCCCATTGTTGGGAATTTAGGGCGACATTATCATAAATTTGATTTATTTCGGCCTCCGTCTTTTCTGCACAACTTCCTTCGGATGCCGTTTCAACCAAAGTTTGCCCACTCATGGTCAAACCTTCAAAGAACATTTGAGCTAATGGGCATCAAGCTAGGAGCATTCTGAAACATTCCCACCCTCGTGGAATGATTCGCCATCCAATTGTGTGAAGTTATAGATCTTGCCGTTAAGATCAAGAGTCTTTTTGTGGAGAGTAATATTTCGTAATAAAAGTATCATACAACTTTCCCCAAGCATTGAATGATCCTTCGAGCAGGTTCAAAAGCCATGTCCTTGCATCCATCTTCATTCAGTAAGGAAAACATCTTTTCCTTAATTCATCTTATGTCAATCTGTTAAATAAAAAAGATTCCACCACAATGTGGAACTCCTTAATGAAAGACAATGGATCATCCACTGTTGTTCCATTGAATTGTGGTATCATGTTTAGATGAATGGTTTTAAGCTCATAGTTCCAAGCTTCGTTTGTGATCCGGATGCATGAAGGTTTGTTTACCACTACTGGCCATTAAATGTCTCTTAGTCGATGTGTGGCAGGCGTATTGACAACGTTAACGACTTGATCACCATCATTTGTCCTTTTTTCGATTGTATCTGTAAGTGCGTTCATTTTCTAGGTCCATTGGTCGGGGGCAATCGAAACTCAAACCTAAGTCTAGCCGTTTATATAAACAGTTCTAATATAAATACTCGGCTCAAATTCGAGATTTCAAAACATACGTCATATATATAATTAATCCAAAGTATAGTATGCCAAAAGTAACATTAATCAATCGGACCAATCTGACAATCCAAAGTATAAGACAATCCAATAATAAACTAGTTCTACTGCGGTCTAGGAGTTTAAAATAGTTGACTAGTTTAAATGAGATAAAAACCTCCGATGAATCAAAAAAACGGACATGATCAAAGCGTTCAAATCATGAACCTAGAAAATTGGGAAAAACAACGGGTCAGATATACTGAGATGAGTTCATAATGCTATTTTCATTTATTAAGATTAAAACCCTTAAAACCAAATCATTTTATACTAATAACATAAGATTATGGAATACAGTATTGAAATGAAACACAAAGTAAATAGGAACAAATCCTCATCGAGCCCAAAGTATGCCAGACTTATAGTCACCCAATCCCAAAATACTTACCGGTGCACACAGTCTCGATACTTGCCTATCGAGTAGCTTGTTCCAATCCAGATCCATAATCATATAAAACAATTCGTAAGCAGTTGTAATACTAAAATAATTTGCGGTACTTAATAAAGCGGTAAATAACACCATAATCTCACTGCTTGCGTATCCACGTGATAACCTTGGCAAGCAAGCTAACCTTGTGTAGACTCCAAAGTATGAGCAGACGACGGGGCTAAAAACAAGGTACAAGTTAAAAACCATACAACCCCTGACTCTAAGAATACTAGACACCACATAGGACTAGCATCTCATTTCACAACCAAAGTACAAGCCATAGTAAAATAACATTCATACAAACCAAACAACAAATAAGGCAAGTTAAGGTTCTATGATTTCTTACTTTTGAAATCAAATCCAAAGTTCTTAAATACTTAAATAGTCATTTTAAAACCAATGAAGTTCCCAAAGTAGTGTGTTGGTCAAAACCACTATATAGCTCAACACAACATGTCGGGCGACCTAAGTCTAACCCGACCCAACGTATGTCAAAGCATCACCCAAAGTAAAAATCAAAATCCTTAGATTCAAAACAAACGTTTTAATTGAAAACAAAGAACTCAACTTAAGCTTCACAACTCAAATTTAGCCACTAGCATAATATGCTAAACAATTTGCCAACACTTGGCAAATCTCACTCAAGGTACATACAAATTAAATAATAACCAAGAGCTATGAATCCAAATAAAAAAAACTAAGGAACCAATGGATTAAACAACGAAAAAAGGCTTAGAACACTTATCAAAGATCAATCTAGCAAGGGAGGGTTGTGGGAATGAGTAAAATCAGAGCTCTAGCTGTTTTAGGGTTTTTAGAAGAGTGTAAAACTGATTTAGGTCGAAAAGGGTCTCTGAATAGAAATTTGCGATCTGCACAATTACGCGTCGCGCCCGCTACACAAATGTCGCCCTCGCGACTCAAGCCTGTCGCGCTCGCGAAATCCTTCTGGATCCGAAGATAATTAAATTTTTGAAAACAAAATCGAGACCGCTCCAAACCCCGAGACCACACCCAAGACATCTTAAAACATATATTAAAAGACTTGGAACTCGTAAACCACAATTTCAAATAGTCGAACCACTCAAAAGATCCCAAAGTGAATGATAAGCTTAAAGAAACTAGTTGGACAAATACGGGGTGTTACATTCTCCCTAACTTGAAAAACAAAATCGTACTCGATTTTAACACATGCAATTAAGCACGAAACACACATAAGCGCACCAAAGTAAAACACATAACACAAACCCAAAGTACTAACATAGAATCATAACACGCAAAATAACAACAAACCCAACGTACCTCAAGGAAAGAGGAAAGGATAACGATTCCGCATATAGGACTCCGTCTCCCAAGTGCACTCCTTAACAGAGTGATTCCGCCACAGAACCTTGACCATTGGAATCTGCTTGTTCCGCAATTTACGCACCTGCGTATCAACAATCTCAACAGGCTGCTCCTCATAAGACAACTCATTGTCAATCTCAACACTTTGTGGTACAATCACTTGAGAAGGATCAGAAATGCACTTCCGCAATATCAAAATATGGAACACTGGATGCACCAATGACATGTCTGGCGGTAAAGCTAAACGGTAAGCAACTGCTCCAACCCTCTCCTTAATCTCATAAGGCCCAATGTATCTCGATGATAACTTCCCTTTAACGCCGAAACGCACAACGCCTTTCATAGATGAAACCCGGAGAAACACATAAACGCCTATCTGAAACTCAAAATTATTCCGCTTAAGATCCGCATAACTCTTGTGCCGAATAAAAGCAGTCTCAAGCCTACGCTTGATCAAAGGTACCTTCTCAGAGGTAATCTGGATAATCTCTGCTCCAGAAAGTTTACGCTTGCTGACCTCTTCCCAATAGACAAAAGATCGACACTTGCGCCCATATAAAGCCTCATAAGGTGCCATCTCGATACTAGCGTGGTAACTATTCTACAAAAACTCAATCAAAGGTAAATGGGTATCCCGGCAATACTGAAAATTAAACACACATATCCTGAGCATATCCTCCAAAGTCTGAATAGTCGTCTCAGACTGACCGTCAGTCTGAGGATGAAAGGCAATATTGAAATCCAACCTCGAACCCAGAGATTCCTGTAACGCCTTCCAAAACCGAGAGGTGAAAACTGAAACTCTATTCGAAACAATCGACACTGAACACCATGTAGACTAACAATCCAATCGATGCAATTGTGCCAACTTCGAAGCTGCATAAGTAGCCTTGATAGGTAAGAAGTGAGTTGACTTGGTCAAACGGTCAACAATCACCCAAATCGAATCATACCCCTGTCGGGTACGTGGAAAACCAACCACAAAGTCCATAGCGATCCGCTCCCACTTCCACTCTGGAATAGGTAGCTGCTGCAGATAACCAAACGGTCTCTGATGTTCCAACTTTACATGCTGGCAAGTCAAACACTTGGACACAAACTCTACAACATCCTTCTTCATTCCGCTCCACCAGTACGTACCCTTGAGATCATAATACATCTTGGTAGAACCCAGATGAACACTGTAGACTAACTTGTGTGCCTCCTCTAGAATCTGGACTCTCAAACCATCCGAATATGGTACACACAGTCAACCGTACTTGAGAACTCCATCCACAAACATAAACTCGGAATTCCCATCCAAATGAATCTCATCCATAATCCGCTTCAATTGTGGATCCTCAGCTTGTAAAGATTTGATCCTATCAATCAAAACCGGTTGCACTTGCAACTGTGCCATCAAACAGCCACCCTGAAAAACCTGAAAACTGAACCCTGAATCCAACATACTATGCCACTCGCAAACCATGGGTCTCCGCCAAACTGCCCAAAGACTTTCGACTCAAAGCATCGGATACCACATTAGCCTTACCCGGATAGTATTGAATAGAATAGTCTTTCAACAACTCTAACCATTTCTGTTGTCTCAGATGCAACTCACACTTATCAAAGATGTACATCAGACTCTTATGATCAGTAAAGATATCGCAAGTCGCACCGTACAGATAGTGCCTTCAAATCTTAAGAGCAAGAACCACAGCTGCTAACTCTAAATTATGGATAGGCAATTACCTTACCATATTGCATCAACACGCAACCCAAACCGATACAAGAAGCATCACAATACACAGTGAAACCCTCGATGCCAGACGACAAAGCCAACATAGGAGCTTTATTCAAAATCTCTTTGAGCTTCTCAAAGCTCGCCTCACACTTTTCAGTCCACTCAAACTTAACACCCTTCTATGTTAGTTTAGTCAACGGTGCAGATATTCGAGAGAAATCCTGTACGAATCGACGATAATAGCCAGCTAACCCAAGAGAACTTTTGATCTTAGTAACTGACCTCGGCCTCTGCCAATCCATAACCGCCTCAATCTTCTTTGTATCAACCTTGATCCCATCCTTCGACACCACGTGTCCTAAGAAGGTAACCTGATCCAGCCAGAATTCGTACTTTGAGAACTTAGCATACAACTGATGCTCACGCAAGATCTGTAGTATAGTCCTTAAATGGAAAGCATGCTCCTCCTCACTCCGAGAGTAAATTAGAATGTCATCAATGAAGACAATAACAAACTGATCCAAAAACGGCTTGAAAACCTGATTCATCATATCCATAAACGGTGCTGGTGCATTAGTCAACCCAAATGGCATGATAAGAAATTCAAAATGCCCATAACGCGTTCTGAAAGCAGTCTTAGGCACATCGATATCCCGAATCTGAAGTTGATGATACCCGGACCTCAAGTCTATCTTAGAGAAACACTTCGCACCCTGCAACTGGTCGAACAAATCATCAATGCGAGGAAATTCTTGACAGTAACCTTGTTCATCTGACTATAGTCAATACACAACCGAAAGGAACCATCCTTCTTCTTGACAAACAGAACAGGAGCACCCCACAGAGAAGTACTCGGCCTGATAAAACCACTGTCCATCAACTCTTGCAACTGATCTTTCAACTCCTTTAGCTCAGCAAGAGCCATCTGATATAGAGGTATCGAAATAGGAGTTGTTCCAAGCACAACATCGATGCAGAACTCGATGTCACGATCAGGTGGTAATCCAGGTAACTACTCTGGAAACACATCAGTGAACTCATTCACTATAGGGACATTGTTCACACTACCAACGTCCACATCCACATCATGAACCACCACAAGAAACCCTTGACAACCCTTGCCCAACATACGCTTTGCCTTGATTGTAGAAATGAGATTCTCAGGTGTCTCCTCCTTCTCCCCTTGGAAAGAAAAAACCATAAACACAACCGACTTCCCTCGACAGTTGATTGGAGCATAATGGCGTGAAAGCCAATCCATCCCAAGATGACATCAAAAGATAAAACGTCAAGCTCAATCAAATCAGCACAAAGATCCCTACCATGTATAAACACAAAACAAGACGGATAAACCACATATACCATAATAAATCGGACAAAGGCGTATATACAGATAAAGGCTCTAACAACCTGGATGGTATCACACCCAACTTAGCAGCAAAACACGACAAAACAAAAGAGTGGGTAGCACCCGCATCAAATAAGGCCAATGCATCTACGAAAGAGATCGGGATAGTACCTTTCACCACGGCATTGGATGCACGAGCATCCTAAGGATTCAAGGCAAAAACTCTGGCATGTCCCTAACCCTGCTGCGGTGTCTGAGCAGAACTGAAACTACCCGAACCTCGCCCACCGTTACCACAGCCACCAAAACTATGTCCTCCTGAACCACGGCCCCGCTGGCCACCAAACGAAGCGGCAGGTTGAGAATACCCTATTGAAGGAGTAAAAGCAGGCCTCTGCTGCTGAAAACACGGCTGAGCAACACTAGCCGACAACACATGTTGCCTAGATTCCAGACACTCCCTAGAAAAAATGGCTCAGTTAGCCACAAGCATAACAACAACCCGTTGCTACCAAACAAACCCCGAAGTGTCTGCGCCTGCAGTTCTGACAAAAAGGGATGTTAGAACCTCCACTTCTACCGCGCTCAGAACCACGGCTACTACCACTGTGACCAGACCTTTGCGAGTACGGCTGGATTACTTACCGATCACCCCCCCTTCTTACTCTTGTACTGTGATGACTTGGATTGATAGCTGCTGCTACCGCTCTGTTTCCCACCACTCGGAACAACATTGCCCGCCTTCTTGGCTTCAGGCATCTTCCCAAAATGTAGCAAAGTACTCTCCAACCTACGAGCACTGTCTAATACACTAGTGAAGTCTCTGTGCGTCTTAGTCAGGAGACTAACAAACTCAGGGCCTAAACCATTCACGTACCTGCCGTTCACCCTCATCTGTTCGGTCTGTGGATCTGGGGCAAAGCGACTCAACCGCATAAATTTAGTCGTGTACTCCTGTACTGACTTATCTCCTCTAGTCAAAATAAGCAATCTGACTCTAATAATACTAGACACCACATAGGACTAGCAAGCTAACCATGTGCAGACTCTGAATCTAACCCTGTGCAGACTCTGAAGCACGAGCACACGAAGGGTCTAAAAACAAGGTACAAGTTAAAAACCATACAACCCTAACTCTAAGAATACTAGACACCACATAGGACTAGCATCTCAATTCATAACCAAAGTACAAGCCATAGTAAAATAACATCCATACAAACCAAACAACAAATAAGAAGAGTTAAGCTTAGATGAGTTCTTAGTTTTGAAATCAATTCCAATGTTCTAAAATACTTAAATAGTCATTTTAAAACTAATGAAGTTCCTAAAGTAGTGTGTTCTTCTAAACCACTATATAGCTCAACACAACATGTTAGACGACCTAAGTCTAACCCGACCCAATGTATGCCAAAACATCACCCAAAGTAAAATTCAAAATCCTTAGATTCAAAACCAACATTTTAATTGAAAACAAAGAACTCGACTTAAACTTAACAACTCACATTTAGCCACTAGCAACATATGCTAAACAATTTGCAAACACTTGGCAAATTTCATCCCAGGTACATACAACTTAAATAATCACCTTAAATAAAATCACAAAGGATTAACAAACCTTAAACACTTAATTTCACATCGGAAAATACTAACATAGCACCTAGTACACAATGCCAAAACTTAACATGACTTACAGCTAATGCAATCCATGGATTTCTAAACTACCCAAGGTAAAACTATTATCTTTTATATGTCCAAACCATTTTTATAAACACATTTCCAGCCCTTTACAAATGATTCCAAACCACCCTAAGTAGGCAACATAACATAGGCCAAAATATCGATTTAACCACCAATAAATTAGGCACCCAAAGTAACCTTTTAACTATTTAACATTAGCCCTTTAATAATATTTCCAGCCATATTAAACAATTTAAAAACATCGAATTAATCTTGGTAAAACCACAATTTACACAACACCTAAGGGTGTAAATGAACCGAGGCGAGCCGAGCTTTGGAGTGTTCATGTTATGCTCGTCTAGCGAACAAGGTGTTCATGTTCGGTTCATGTTCAGTCGAGTTTTGATGTTCACGTTCAGTTCGTTTAGATTTATAGTGTTCATGTTCGGTTCATGTTCAACTCGTGTTTATTTGTTTAGCCGCTAAACAAACAAGTTCGCGAACGAGCTTAGGAACGAGCTCGATAAGTACGAAACGAGCTCGTTCACGAACAAGCTCGCGAGCGAGCTCGATAAGTACTAAACGAGCTCGTCCGCGAGCCCGCTCGTTTAGCGGATAAACAAACGAACACGAGCTGTTAAACGAACAAACACGAATATGAGCCGAATAAATTAAACACAATCTAATCGAGCTCGTTCACGAATACGAGCTGCATAAATTAGAAACATAATTATATAAATTATTTTAAATATAAATTAGTTCGCGAACACCTAATCGAGTTTCTAAACGAGCTTGTTCGTGAACTATATACGAGCTCGTTCACGAACTTATTCATAAACTCTTAATCGAGCTCGTTCACGAGCTTGTTCACGAACTCTTATTCGAGCTGTTTGTGAACGCAAACGAGCTGAACACCACTATGTTCATGTTCGGCTCGTTTATATTAACGAACATAAAATCAAGCTCGTGCTCAGTTCGTTTAAAATACAAACGAACATGAACTAGGCTCGTATCGAGCCGAACACCGAGCTGCTCGCGAACGGCTTGGTTCGTTTACACCCCTTAACAACACCTATGTCTAGCTAATAGTTTTCAAATCACCCAATGTCTTAGTTGTCAACTATCAACCTATTATCATTCTCAAATATATTTTGAGATTTTTAATTTGCCCAAAACAGAATATTAACTCAAGATCATCAACCATTTGATACATTTTTCAATCTAAACAATCCATCTAATCCACCCAACGTATAATGAACATTCAAAGGCCAAAATCAATACCAATTCAATATTTCCAGATTTTAAGAACATAGTAAAACAGAAAATAAATCTCATAACACCCAAAGTATGAATCTACCACAACAATCAACGAATCTCAAAGCAAAAACACAAGAGAAAGGGTTACATACCTCATGAATGGACTAAGAACAATCAAATAGAGAAACCCCAGAAATATATACTCCAAATCAGCCTACAAATCATAGAATAACACAGAGCTATTAAATCCAAATTGAAAAGACTAAGGAACCAATGAATTAAACAAAGGATATAGGCTTATAACACTTACCAAAGATGAATCTAGCAAGGGATGGGTGTGTGAATTAGTAACATCAGAGCTTTATCCGTTTTAGGGTTTTTAAAAGAGTGTAAAAATGATTTAGGTCGAATAAGGAGTCTTTAAATAAAAATTTGCTATCTGACAGTTACGTGTCGCGCTCGCTACACAAATGTAGCGCCCGCGACTCAAGCTTGTCGCGCCCGCGAAATCCTTCTGAATCCGAAAATAATTTAATTTTTGAAAACGAAATCGAGACCACTCCAAACCCCCGAGGTCACACCCAAGACATCTTAAAACATATATTAAAATGTTTGGAACTCGGAAACCACAATTTCAAGTAATCGAACCACTCAAACGATCCCAAAGTGAACGATAAGTTTAACAGAACTAGTCGGAAAAATACGGGGTATTACAGATTTTCCATGTCTGACGCACTAACGTATTGCAATATCTGGCACAATGACGAATTTCCATTTCTAGCGCATTGACGCACTCAAATGTATGGTCCGATGATGTTTTGATGCATTTGAAATGAATGTGAGTTATTTTATCAGAAGTGTAAAAAATATAAAGAGAAAATGGCCATTCTTTTTTCTCTTTAATGTTACACCGAGACACGTGTTAGCTTATAAAAAACGCATTTTATGAAATAAAATAACCACTTGAGTGATTAATTATAGGCCAAATTATTAAAAAAAATCCCACCTTAATTTTTTTTCGTTTATACCTTGATCTTATAAAAAAAGCCATTTATACCCATTTTTGAATTTTTAGGTTTCGTCCCTATCCAACACAGGAATATAATTAACAATTTAACGAATTAAAGTATGAAATCATTAAAAAAATTAAATGGAAGATTATATCGTACTTTTTTTTTTTCTGAAAAATACAAACAAGTTCTTCAACTTAATTTTTTTTTCAAATCAGTCTTAATAATTAATTATTTTTATTAAAAATTAAATAATTTAAAAAAACACTTACGAACCACCACAGTACTCCTCCGATTTACAAACCCATAACCAAAATCGAATAATTTTTAATTTTTTTTTTCGGTTTTAAGGCGAGGAGTAGGAGGAAATCCTACTCCTCGCAGCTCCTCGGAGCTGCTGCTCCTCGCATCAAGCGAGTAGCATATCCGCTCCTCGGAAAAATGAGAAGCTAGCTGCTCCTCGTTTTTCCTCCTCCTCCTCCTCGCCTGAAATTCGAGAAAATTAAAAAAAAATTAATCTTTTTTAAAAAGCTGGTATTTTTATACAGTTATTAACATTAATGTTTAATTAGTATATAAATTTCAATTAACAAATTATTTTAAACTTTTTTCCATATGAAAAGAGTGAAATTTAATACTTCTGGATATGGATGAAAACTAAAAACTCAATATTGGGTTCAAAAGGCTTTTTTTCAAGATCAGGGTATAAACGAAAAAAATATTTTTTAAGCCTTAATTATATACCTAAAATAGCATAAAGTGTAAAGATTTTTCTACTTTTACATTTGAAAAAATAAATACTCCCCTTTTTAGATTATTTTGTAATTTTTTATTTTATTTTATAAAAAAAGTATTTTTTTAAAAGCCCAATAAGCTCAATTTCAAAGGCCCAAAATCCAACCAAGAAAGAGCATTTTGTGTCCTTGAATTTTGATACCTTCCCTTCTTACCAAAACCCTAAACCCTGATAAAACTTTCCTTTTTTTTTTTATTCTGAAATCCTTAAAACTCACTCTTTTTCAGCTCCAAATTATCTTCCCTGTGTGTCTAAACCTCATTGATTTATCTTAACTGACTACACATAGAACGCCATGTATCGTTTTGCCTCAGGTCTCGTCTCCAAAGCCAGGTAAAATTACTCACACCTACTCAATCTCACACCATTTTTTGATTATTTCTTAATCCGGGTCTTTAATATTTTTCTTAATTTACTAGGTTGGCTAAGAGCAGTACCCATCAGGTGATTTTAAGTTTTAATTTTCAGTCTTATCATTGGTTTTTTATCAACTTGTAGTTTAATTGTCTCTGTGATTTTAATTTAGTTGTTTCTTGGTGGTGGTTTGGTTTAGGTTGGTAGTAGATTGGCATGGAATAGAAATTATGCGGCTAAAGATATTAAATTTGGCGTCGAAGCTCGTGCTTTGATGCTTAAAGGTGTTGAGGATCTTGCTGATGCTGTTAAAGTTACTATGGGACCTAAAGTAAGTAGCTCTTTCTCTATATGATCTGTTGTGTTTTCTCTTCATTAGTGGCATCTAGATTGCACGGACACGGGAAATGGTCATTCGGACACGGACGCGGTGCAACAGTGTTATTTTAAGGTTTCCTATGTAAAAGATGAAGTTTTGTGTCCGAAATTTCCAATTGTCCGAAATGTTTTCGAAACAGTACACATTGATTCAATGAAGTTTCCTGCTACCTAGAGTGGCACTAACAGATTTGAATGTAATTTAATTTTGGCCTACGTTAGTTCGAGGCTTTGATTTTTTATTTTCCAGTTTGAGCATCTTTATATGATTGAGCTATTGATGTTTTCAGCTTAATTGCTTTGGATTTCTTACAATTTCTTTCATTTTTCCTTTTGTTTTTACAGTAGTATTTATAATTTGGAATTGTTTGTGTTTTCATTTTGTATACTAGTTACGTGGTTGGATGTTTGGCTGTTTTTTTAGTGTTCGACATTTGGCTTCTATGCAGGGACGAAATGTAGTTTTGGAGCAAAGTTGGGGAGCTCCTAAAGTGACAAAAGATGGCGTCACTGTAGCTAAGAGCATTGAATTCCAAGACAGAGTGAAGAATGTAGGTGCTAGTCTTGTAAAGCAGGTTGCAAATGCTACAAATGATGTGGCAGGCGATGGTAAGGGTTTCAAATGTTAAAGTGTTACCTCATGTTTCTTCTGTTGATTTTTAAGCTATGGGCGATGCTTGTGAAACTGGATGCCACCAGCGGCAAAATATGAAATGAAAGTTTGTTCACATCTTTGCAGGAACAACATGTGCAACAGTCCTTACCCGTGCAATTTTAGTTGAAGGATGCAAGTCTGTAGCAGCTGGAATGAATGCCATGGACTTAAGACGTGGGATTTCAATGGCAGTTGATGCTGTTATTACAAACTTGAAAAGTCGAACAAGAATGATAAGCACATCTGAAGAAATAGCTCAGGTTGGTTCTACTGTAAATGATTTTTGAATTCTCTCACTTGGTTCAGAAATGATTTAAACTTCACTATTTGTAACTATAACAAGTAATTGTACTGAACCTACTTGATTTCGACACTGTTTGAACTTTTGAAAGGTTGGAACAATATCAGCAAATGGAGAGAGAGAGATTGGTGAGCTCATAGCCAAGGCAATGGAGAAAGTTGGCAAAGAGGGTGTTATTACTATTTCTGTAAGATGCTTTGACAATTCTTTTATTTTTTTCCATTCTTGAACTTCGTTGGATGCTTGTACAATAAAAAATGTTTTGCGTCAATGGTGAAAATTACCTCTCAACCTCTGTTTCTCACATATAGACCCTAACCTTAGCAAGTGTCTTTCTCTGGGTTGCTACTTTGCTTTTGCATCTCATTTATTTTTAATGGGTGCTGCTTGACACTTCTTTTCAAATGGTGATAGAAATTCTTTTATTTCATTTAGATTTTGAGCTACATTTTAACTTTGTTTCTCTCAAATAACTATTTCAGGATGGGAAAACTTTGGACAACGAGTTAGAAGTTGTTGAAGGAATGAAGTTAGACAGAGGGTACATATCCCCTTATTTTATCACCAACACGAAAAACCAAAAATGTGTAAGCACTTCATAAATTATGAACAAGTGATTATTAATGAAATGCATATGTTGAACTAATCTCACTTGGCATTTTTTTTATCAGGAACTAGAAGATCCTCTCATTTTAATTCATGAGAAGAAGATTTCAAATTTAAATGCTATAGTCAAGGTTTTAGAATTGGCATTGAAGGTTAGTGGTCATAGAAGTGGAAAATTTAAATTGTTGTTTATTAAAGTATTATATTATTAGACCAATTGTTTGAGTTTAAATTTTGGACCTATTTGCTATGTTTGCCAGAAGCAAAGACCTTTACTAATTGTTGCAGAAGATGTTGAAAGTGAAGCTCTAGCAACTCTCATTCTGAACAAGCTTCGTGCTGGAATTAAGGTAGATGCCATATCCATTTGAATGATAAAAGCACATGCTGGTTGATTATGCATTGTTTTAATGTTATTCTGGTTTGATTTGTTTGAAGGTCTGTGCCATAAAAGCACCAGGATTTGGAGAAAACAGGAAGGCCAGTATGCAAGATCTTGCTGTTCTCACAGGGGGCGAGGTAGGCACACTGAATGTGTATAAAGTCCAATTGGATTTGGCATTTTAATCTGATGTAAGATCCTGAATGTTTTTAACTGTATGTATTTTTTGTCTTGTAGGTTATAACTGAGGAGCTTGGTATGAACCTTGACAAGGTGGGAATTGAAGCACTAGGCTCGTGCAAAAAGGTATATTTTAGATGTCTTTGTAAAATGATGTAGCCATCAAACTTCTCAGAGGAGAAGCTCTGAAGTTGATGATGTAAGGTTATAACCTAGTTGGTAGCTGGAGGATGTTTCCAAACTACAGAACCCACCCAATTGAAACCTAATTCCCTTAAGAATCTGGTGTATACTTTATGATTGACTTTCATGTGCTGCATATTATAGGTTACAGTATCCAAGGATGACACAATTGTTCTTGATGGATTAGGTGACAAGAAAGCCATTGAAGAAAGAAGCGAACAGGTTGGCATTGTTGCTCAAGCACAAGAATTTATTTATTTTGACTTTCTGTTTTTTACTGGTAATTGATTACCCAACCATGATTTTTTTATAACAGTTGAGATCTTCAATCGAGTTGAGTACTTCTGATTATGACAAGGAAAAGTTGCAGGAGCGACTTGCTAAACTTTCTGGTGGTGTAGCAGTTTTAAAGGTTGGTTTGAGTTTGGTAACAATCGTGTAATTTACTTTTGTCAACTTTTTAGTAAATTTGCTTACTATTTGCTGTGTTAGATTGGTGGAGCTAGTGAAGCAGAAGTTAGTGAGAAGAAAGACAGAGTTACTGATGCTCTGAATGCGACCAAGGCTGCTGTGGAGGAAGGAATTGTACCTGGTAAGATTAATTTCAAGTGATTTTGTATGTTTTTTTTCAAGGACAGAAGATTTAATAGTCTTTTTTTTTATGTAAAGGTGGTGGTGTTGCTCTTCTTTATGCGTCTAAGGATCTGGACAAGTTACCAACTGCAAATTTTGATCAGAAGATTGGTGTTCAGATTATCCAGAATGCTCTTAAGGTTTCAATATTCTGTTCTTTGTATAAAAATGCGTGGGCTTCAAATATGCATATCTTTTTGATTTCGGATTTTAAATAAATAAAACTCATTACCGGTAGCCAGTCGAATTGCATTTAGTTTTTACTTTTTACGGTACTGAAAGTTGACCAGAGGAGCTTATGGATCCTTAATGCTCTGAAGCAATTAATTAGTTAACCGCATTTGGCTGTATAGTTTACTCAGCTTCCTTAAATTTTTGCTTCTTTCCCTTCATTTAACCAATCTACAGAACGACTTCATTATGTTACTTTCATAATTGGTCTGAATATGTTATCATATATTTTGTCTGCAGATGCCGGTACACACCATTGCTACTAATGCGGGAGTAGAGGGGGCAGTTATTGTTGGGAAGCTATTAGAGCAGGACGATCCTGACCTTGGATATGATGCAGCTAAAGGTTTTGTCATTTCCTTTCATAACAAGCTAGCGACAAGAAATAGCACGATTTCATATATATAGTTATGATTCGTCGAGTTGGAGAATAAATTTTATTGTCTGTACCAGGTGAATATGTTGATATGGTAAAAGCAGGAATTATTGACCCGCTAAAAGTTATTAGAACAGCCTTGGTAGATGCTGCAAGGTAATTAGAGAAATTCGACATGATTTTGATTAATTATTTTTTCAGAAGGTTCTGTTTTCAAAAACAATCATAATCTTATTGTTACTGTTGATGTAGTGTCTCTTCATTGATGACTACAACTGAGGCCATTGTGACTGAGCTTCCCAAGGATGAGAAGGAAGCCCCAGCCATGGGTGGCGGTGGCGGCATGGGAGGAATGGGTTTTTGAGAGTCGTTACGAAGATGACAGCAATTCTGCGATGTAATATCGACATAAATCATTCTTTCAGAAAGTCATATAATTGAGATAAATTATTCTCAGAAAGTCATATAATTGAGTTAAATCTTGCTCTTTGTTGAGTTCCTGATAACATAATTTCTGATCATTTTAAAGCCAGGTACAAGTCTAATAGTGTAATTTAATTTCATTTCATCCCAGTTGAAGGTGTGCATTTAGTTCAAATCATACTGAACTAAACTGAAATTTCAATTTTTGACAAAACTGATTTTAAAAAATATGTAAATATAATCAATGAAATATAACTCAAATGGTATAAATATTGGGCATCAAATTGTTAAGTTGTGGTTCAAATCCTTACACAAGTGCTTCCCATCCCTAATTATCAAAATATAAAATGAAATATGTAAATATTTCAAGCTAAATTGAACTAAATGAATTTAATTAGTTGTTTTTTTGGTTTCCTTTGAATTACATTTTACTATTTTCAAAAACATATTAATTTAATTTATTTTGGTTCTGTTTTCTACACCCCTGCTCTTATAATAAAAAAAAGGGTTATTTGCATTCTCAATATTCCGCGTTTGTATCGATTTAAAAGACATTGTTATTGGATGCTATAATTTAATATATGATATAGTTTATGTTAAATATGATACAGAATATTGTATATGTCTTTTTTTTTATCTCTGAATATAGCATATGTTAGCATTAACCGATAGCACTCTGTTGGAGTCAGATTTTAAAATCCAATACTGAATTATAACATTAGCATTTCATTTTAATATTGTATTAGGGATGCTTTAACTTTTCATTTTTTGAAAGTTCATAATCCAATGTAATTATATGATATCGTTTATGTTCTTAAAAGCCGCAAAACGATATTATTTGGTGAAGAAAAAAAATGCTTTGGTGCTGTAAAATGCCAAAAAAAATAAAAAAAATTAAGCGCAAAATTTTAAATACCGTGCTTAAATCGCTATGAACACGAAAATATGGGGTTACGTTAGCAAATAACCCTAAAAAGGGTGTTTTTTTTACATAAAATGGAATACAGATGGAAAAATATGCTTTAGACCATAAAATTGTTATAGAAGAAGGCCCACAAAGCACTCCAAGATCCATGCATTGATTTGATATGATAATGTATGACATACTGAAAACAATGTTATATACTGTTTTTCTTGTTAATTTATCAATTGATATAATGGACACACAACCAATCAATTTGGGCATCAGCCATTCCTGCAACATGTTCCATTTCATTATTAGCTTCATAATAATTGTTTTGTCAAATGTACCCTTGGATTTTTTTTTTATAGCGAATGCAATATTTCATAAGCTAATTATCGCGATGTAAAGATCCGAATAATCACATCAATAAGTCATGACAACGGGGACTTTTTTGGGATTTTGTAAAATTTAAATCAAACTGAATAATCAAAACAAATTGATAAATTAGGGTCAGGTCGGTTTGAAATGATTAAAGAATAAATTTTTTCTAGTTGAAGTTTGCAAGATAAGACTACAAACATTAAAAGCGTCGACTGCGGCATCTTTCCTTTATGATAATGAAATTTGTAGGCAAAATATTTAAACATAAAATCTGTAAATATTTGTATATGTCAATTATTGTAAATGTGAACAGTATCTATCTTAAACACCTTTGGAAACAAAATTGACATGATTAATTCAATTTATAAATTTTATATATTTTAAAAATTCAGTTATATTAGATTCGAACCAAACGCATGTACGCATGTACCGGTAATTCTCCATTTGGTGGCAGCAATTTTAAAATGATATAAAAGAGTTAGTAATGATGGGTGTGTATGAATGAAAGGGGCCAGGAGGACAGTGAGGTTCAATTTGGGTGTCTCCCCAATGATTGACTAACCATTCACTTGACAGTTTGGCGTTAAACTTTCTTATTTTATTTTATTTTATTTATTATCATGTTATGACCTCATCTCAACTTCTTTCTCATTCAATTCTACATTCTACTTTTATCCCCTTTTAGAAAGAAAGAAAAAAGCATATGAACTCAATAGAAGTTGATTTGATTTAGGAGCATTTAATGTATATTGTTGTTATAACAATTTGTAAACCTACTTGATTAAGAATTAAAGAATGAGTCAAAACTTTGCTCATTTTTCATCTCAATCTTTGTCTAAAGTTTAGTATCATTGTTTATGGAAGAAAACTAGCCAGTTATTATGTAAACAAGTTGCATATATGAGTTTTTCGCTTCGACTGCCGTCAATAATTTATTTTTACCGTTGGTGGTAGCCATTTCTTTTTTTTATTACTTTAGAATAAAATAAATAGCCGACTCCTTGTTATCTTTTTTATTTTTGTTGGTAAATCTATCGACGAGGCGCATCAATTTCAATGTTTATACAAAACACAAATCAGAGATAGATCAAGATCTTTCAAGACCGAAGATGAAATCGTTTATAGGTTATATTAGTTAATTTTTTTGATATCTTTATTACAACGATTGTCTTTTTTTACGAAATTTTTGTTGTCCTTTTTATATGAAAGGTTTGTTTGTCTTTTTATGAAGAATTAGTGAGTTTTTTGTTAGAAAGAGAAGAGTTGGATCGTATTGTGATAGAGTAATTATGTAATTTTTATTTTTATTTTATAAAGCGATCTGCGAATCAAGATTTTATATCTTTTTCCATGTCAGATCCTTAAAAATGGTTATCCCTTTATAAATTCTTACACTTGAATCTACTTGATTTTATTGGAAGATTATTTGATTGTAAAAAAAAGTTAAGTATCGAAAAAACTGAAATTGACTTATTTATTTTCGAGTTGAATTTCGAATTTATATATTTAGTATTTCTCAAACTCATAAAAAACTCACGAGTTCAATCAAATTTCATTTGTATTTAGTAAATTTTAAGTAAAACTAAACTATTTAATAATTTAATAAAGATGTATAGACATTCCTTCAAAATTACGAACTTTAGTGTTTTGCAGATTTAATATATTTTTAAAATTTTTGCAATGTTGGATTCTGATTTGAAATTCGACTCGAAAATAAATAAGCTAATTTCAATTTTTTCAAGGAAACAGACCCCATGTGAAAAAAACCAAGAAAGGCGGGTACATACCTGAGTCTCAGCAATGGCTTCCTCGACTGGACCATCCGTAACGATCGGCACTTGGTCGGCCATCATGCATACCAAAGGCAATCTACCCAGAAGGAGAGGACTCATTAGGTCATCCATGTAACACCCTGAGGAACGTAAGCGAGGCGATCAGCAGGATAACCCTTTAGGTCACGACGAAGAGCGGGCGAGGTAACGTCCCGACCATGCAGCATGGATGACGGCGGCGCCCTAGGCATCAGACTCTGACGGGGATCGATCCACCAGCGAAGCACTCGCTCACCCAGAAACCAGGCCCGACAGTTAGGACCATGCATTAGATAGCGCATGCTGGACCTCTCGATGGCTCCTTGAAGCCAATGCGTTCCGGAGGGGTATTATAGGACGAATGCACCTGCAAATTTACTCTAGGTATGTATAAATTTCAAATACAGTTTATAGTTTGTTTTATGTTGTTTACATCAATCCAGGGCAAGTTGTTCAGCTAGTTTCTGCGAGAAGCTCCTTCATCCCCAGTGAAAGTACGAGAAATGTCCTGGAACCTCAACAGAGGAAATACCGAATGGCGGCAGAGGGACAAATCCGGTCAAGATACCGGTCTGGATAGCCCAAATCTAAAAAGAGAATGCAGAATAAACCCAGAAATAGGAAAAAAAATATAATTCACAGAAAAAAGAGGATTAGAAAAGGAACTCTCATGCACGACACATCCCATAAAGGCAGGATCCTCCACGGATGATATGGTTCATACTGTATACAAATAAACAAGAGCAGCTAATCCCCAATCATAGGCTGCATTTTGATTAAGATCCTCCAGCGCCGGTAAGACACACAGGGGAAGAGTCAATCCCGAGTTACAAAACAAGGTAGTCTCCACCAAATAGAATAAGAAAGCACGAGAGATCTGGTCGACACCGTGAGCATTCCTCAGAACGCCGCCCTGTTAGCAGGTATACAACTCAGTGTACCGAAGAGTACGACCTTTGACACACGGCAAGAAGCCCAACATCTCAAAGATATAGTCGTCTCGCTGATCAGAAGTCCAAAGATCGCCATGAAAAGGCACTGGCTGACCGCTAAACTCGATCTCAGTGGTTTAGAGCAAAGTCTAGAGGAGTGACAGTCATCTCCCCTAACGGAAAATGAAAGGTATGAGTGGTATCCATCCACCTCTTCATCAAAGTATGCAGTGAAGGACCATCACAGATCCTCGTCACATTAAACAGAGTACGGGAAAAATGACCAAAGCCAGTGTGGTCTATCCGGGACTGAATGGGCCGGGGCAAAGAACCCAACCAAGTCCAAGCAAGGACAAAGTTACCCGACGTACTTAATATGTCTTTATCCTGAAAGCATGAGAATATCGAATTCGTTAATACCGATAATAGAATCGCCTTGAAAGTAGATAAAAGAATAAATCAATTGGAATTGAGCACTGCTTGAACAAGGTGGCGGCGGCGCCATATCATTCTGGCGCCGGCTATAGTTCTCTCTTGTCCACTAAGACGTGTTTTTTCGAACGTCGGGCCTATTTTTGAGCAATTTTGAGCGGTATTTCAAATATTCAAAGCGGTTGAAACATCTATTTAGGAATTTTTTTGAAATAACGTACCTCATACCAGAATTTGGTACAGATGTGTCACTCCAAGCACAACAAAAGTGAGACCTCTTGCCCCATCTCCAACGATGAAGTATCCTGCACATCATGTCGATCAAGTTCCGTGCACGGCTCCGTGAATCTACATCGTGGTGCCATGACGCAAACTGAAGCAAAGAATACTTGCAAATAGAGAGTAAAAGCAAGTAAGAGAGTGAAATTGAAGGTAAAAAAATTAGTAAGGATATTCCACCTTCCTAAGATTTATATGACACAAGCCTACAAAAAGACAAAAGCTTCTCGAAGCTATTTCTCTGCCTGAAAGAGGTGATAGCAGAGTTCTGATTTTCAAATCCTCAGAACAACAGAATTTGGGTTTTCAGATCCTCAAAACATCATAATTTTAATTTTAGATCTTCAAAACACCATAATTTTAATTTCAGATCCTCCAGATACTCAAGATACTAGAATTTGAGTTTCATATCCCAAGAGTACCAGAGTTTGGGCTTTCAGGACCAGACATCATCCTTGGCAGGTCAGGATAACCAGCTATCGTAAATAAGCTAAACTTAAAGATTTTGAAAGTTTAAACCATAAATAAAAAGGATCAAAATGAGGGGGTATTTTCAATAACTAACCATGGAATAAAGTAAGATTACTTTGAAAAAAAGTAAATTAACCTTAAAAAACACCGGCTTAATTATTTAAAAACCATCCACCTTTAACTTTTTTTCGTTTATACCCCGACGTAGGAAAAAATTCATTTATACCCTGACGTATGTGTTTATGTTTCACCTCTACTCCGAGGCACTAAATTAACCTCTTTTCCTTTTAAAAAAAGTTTAAAATAGTCCTTCATTTAGAAAAAAAATCACTTCTAATTAAACTCTAATTAGCTTAGGTTAAAAATGAAGAAATATTTTAAATTTTTTTCTTAATGAAAAGAGGTTAATTTACTGCCTCGGGGTAGAGGTGAAATATAAATACATACGTCAGGGTATAAACGAATTTTTTTCTAGGTCAGAGTATAAACGAAAAAAAAGTTCAAGATGAATGATTTTTAAGTAATTAAACCAAAAACACCTGAAATCCTTATAACTAATTAAATCAATTAATTAGTTTAGACTCTTTTCTTACGTACGAAACAACTAATTAAAATATATAGTGGGGTAAGTTCCAATCATTTAGCGTCCATTAAAGAAATTAAACTGATTTTTAAAGTTAAATAACTATCATTATCTACTATTATGTTTATAGATTCGTTTGCCTAAGTAGAGACAGCAAGCTCATATTCTTATCCAGATTTTGCAACATCATGCTAACCTGAAGATAATTAACTAATTAAAAGTACGCATATGCATCAATTTAAATTAATATTTTGGCAAATAACTTTATAATTTGGGTTTAGGCTGCCAAAACTAGGCACACCTTTGATTAATTTAATACTTTCTCTTATGAATAATATTTTTTAGACTTAATAACTCAACACCCCCCTACCACCCAACATTTACTCCCTTTTACAACTATACTCTAACGTAGAAATTTCTTCAATTTTACATTAATTTATCTTTTTATATTTCAATTATATCTCAAATTGAAATTTTTAATAATTTAATTAATTTAAAAATGAAAAAATTCAAACAACTAAATAAAAAGATAATATTATATTCTTTTTTATTTGGAAAAGTATAAAAAAAAATCCTTAATCTTTAAAAACATTCAAATAAGTCTTAAATAAATAATTAATAAATTTTTAAATTTTATTAAAAACTTAATTAAATAAAAACCGCTTCCGAACCATCCACCATACTACTCCAGATTTCTGTTCGATATAATGTTTTTCAAAACGTCGTTTTTTCGTACTCCGACAGTCAATCTGACCCCCACTTCGCCGAAAACCACCCGCGTTCATCTTCTCCGAGCCGAACCCAAATCTGGGTTCGTCTCGGAGAAGACGAACTCAGATCTGTTCGTCTTCTCCAAATGAAGAAGACAAACTGGGTTCGTTCGTCTCTCCAAGAGCGTCTTCTCCAGATCTGGAGAAGACGAACTGGATTGTCTTCTCTAGATGGAGAAGACGAACAGATCTGAGTTCGTCTTTTCCGAAACAAACCCAGATATTGGTTCATTTTTTTCGAGATAGCGGAGGTGTGTTTTATTAATTTTTAATTTAATTAATTTTGAAAATGTGTTTAAAGAGCGGAGGTGGATTTTATGAAATAATAATATTTATTTGTGTTGAATTAAATATTTATTATTGTTTTTAAAATTGATTTTGTTTTGTGTAAAGAATATTTTTTACGGTTTTTGATTTTAAAAAATTATTGATAATTAATATATTTTGAGTAAAAAAATTATTATTTTTTATTGAATTCAGTGAAGAAGGTTTTTTTGGATTATAAATAACTCTAGGGTCTAATTAGAAAATAGATTAAAAATAAAAATTTATTTTAGACTTTTATCCAAATGAAAAGAAGTCAACTTAATATTTTAGATACAATTAAAACATAAAAGGACAAATTAGGATAGAATTGAAAAAAATTCCTTTGTCACGGCATAATTGCAAAAGAGGTCAAAAGTGAGGGAGTTTTGAGTGATTAGGCTTACTTTTTAATAAGATTCAAATTAAGTTCCAAGTTGGCATCTAGGGATGGTAAAAAAGCTCGGATAAACTGAATTAAATATCTAGTTTTGATTAAATTCTGATTATTAGTTGAAATGAAATAATTTAGTTAGTTTGATTTTAATTAAATCAATTTATGTTTAACTGAATCAATCGTTTTCTCAACAATACTCTTACAATAGATTAAAGGGATTTTTTTTTAAAATACTTCATTTTTAAATATATTTACAACAAATTTATCCATTTTTTCATAATTTTCCACTCTACACTAACTAGTAACAAACATATTTACAAAAATATCTACTATATATAGAAGACTTATTTTATTTTAGGTTAAAATTTTAAATAGCCACATCCTTTTATTTTCTCTTCTCCCTCTTTCTCTCAAAATCCTCTCTTCTTTTACTTTTATTTTCCGTTTGATTTTCTTCTCTTCCTGTTGCTTTTCTGTTCGTCTCTTCCGTTCGATTTTTCGTTCGCGCTTCGGTTCATCTACTTCTGATGAGTTTCTCGTCTTTTTCGGTCGTTTTTTCGTTCTCTTCCATTCACATTTTTCCATTTGGCTCTTCCGTTCGCTCCATGGATTTCTCGACATCTTTTTAGTTTTTTTGTAATTTTTTGGGTTTTTTTTATGATGATTTAAACATTTTGTAAATAAATTATTGTAGATTTATAATTTTTTTTTATAAAAATATTCTATTATTCTTATAATTATTTTATCTTTCTCTTATTCATATATGTGCATTTATTTTAATGCTACTGATTCTGTAAATAACAAATTGATTTATGGTGTATTTGCAGTATTTTTATAATATATTTTCATTATAGTGTATTTTTGGTGTATTTATAGTGTATTTCTAGTGTTTTCGGTATATCTATATTTTTCGGTGTATTTCTGCCGTTTTTTTGTATATCTATGGTGCATTCAGTATATGGTGTATTTGCAATGTTTATGGTGTATTTGCATGTTTTTATGATATACACCATAAAAACACTAAAAAATTGTCATAAATACACTATTGTTATACTAGATTAACATCATAATTACACTAAAAAACACGATAGATACACTATAATACAGTAAAAAACATGATAAAAACCTAAAAAAATAGCATAAAAATCTATAGAAAAAGAGAATAAATTATTAAAAAGTGAAAAAGGTATTTGTAAAAAAAAAATATTTTTTGTAAAAAATAATTTAAAAAAGTAAAGACAAAAAAAACAATTTAAAGTTATAAATAAAATAAAAAATAGTACAGCGTAGGAAATTCCCTCTAGATTGAAAGGCCTAAATTTCAAGTATATTCTCACTGGAATTTTATGAGTTCCTGTTCTGTTTAAACTATTTTTTATGATGAATTGTTTAAACTATTTTTTAATTGAATTTTTATCTTATACTTCCTAATTTATATAATTATTTGCTTTATTGAACGTTATGAGTTGAAAGGCCTAATCCTTAAATTTTCATTTGGGTAATTTTTTCTATGAATGTTAATTCTAATCCGATTTCAATAAGTACAAAAGTAAATAATTATATAGATTAAAAAATATAAAAAGAAATCAATAATTACATTTTAGAAGAGTGATAACCACACAACTATTTTCTCTCTCTAAACTTTTACTACTCTTTCTCTCTAAAAAGTTTTTTTTCCTTTTATTCTTTTGGAGGGTGAAAGAGGGTGATTTCCAATCTTGATCGAAAAATCACCTTCTCTCCGTCCAAGTTGATCTTTATTTTTAAGGTTTTTTATTAAATAATTTCTACAAAATGGAGTTATCTTGGGATTTAAATGAATTTGTGTAAGAATAATTTTGATTTACAAGTTGATTTTCTTGGATTATTCGAACAATTTTAATTGGAGATCGGTTGGCTGTGTTATTGGTCTCATGCGATTAGCATGGACCGGTTGGTTGTGCTATTGATCACATGCAATTAAAAATGGACCAGTTGGTTGTGCTATCGGTCCCGTGTGATTAAAGTGGATCGATTGGCTGTGCTATCGGCCCCGTGCGACTAGGATGAATTGGTTGGCCGTGCTATCAGTTCCATGCAACAAGAAATGGACCGGTTGGCTGTGCTGTCGTTCCCATGCGCATAGGATGGACCGGGTAGTTGTGTTGTCAGTCCCATGCGATAGGAAATATATCGGTTGAATGTGCTATCGGTACCAAGAGTGAGAGAGCGTTTGTCGGTTGGCTTTGCAATCGACAAAGAGATACACCGGTTAGCTTAGATATCAGCGCCTCGAGAAATCATGGTTATTAGTCAAGAGGCAGTGAATTTAGTTAAGTTATGATTATAGTGAGTTCATTCATGAAATGTAATACATGAAATGTTTTCAACGGTTTTCGAAGTACGTGAAAATTATTTTAAACGTTTTCCACTTTACGTAATATTTATAGGGGTAATGTTATAAAACTTCACCAGCTTTATACGTTTTCTCAATTTAATCACGTTTTTTAAAAACTTCTCTTAATAATACACCAACTTTCATTTTTTTTTTTCAAATTCAAACACAGTTCTGACGTGGCACTCATTCATTGGTGCAATTTGCTGAGGTGTAAGTTATTTTTAACCAATGAATGAGACACGTCAATACCGTGTATGAATTTAGAAAAAAAATAAAAATTGTTGTAAATTTATGAGAAGTTTCAAAGGATATGATTAAATTGACAAAACGTGTAAAGTTGGTGAATTTTTTATGACATTAACCCTGTTTATTTGTAATAACGTAAACTCACTCAGTTTTAGATGATTTAGTTGTTCCTCCAATTTTTTAGGAAAAACAGAACCAGTTTTAAAGGAAGGTTTTGAATGTTTGTTTATCAGATGTTTTATTTTGATAAAATAAAGTGTAATACAAGTTATTATTCTATATATCCCCAGTAGTTTAAAGTAACATGATTTATAAATATGTTTGTTTTGCGTTTTGAAAGAAACTATAATATTTTTATAAAATAAGACAAGTGTTTCAAGTCAAGTTGTGTAATTAACATGAGAAGCAGATACAAGATAGTAAAGCTTAAGGCTTGCTACGAGTTTCAAAGTTACCACTCCCGTTCCTTAAAGCCGGTCTCAGTCCGAGAAATCAGATAGTGACAAAGTTGATATCAGAGCAATGATTTAGTGTTTCTAGGCCATTTTCTATAAGTGATTGTATTTAAAATGTTTTGGTACCTAGTACTACTACGGAAATTAGGATTTCAAGCCATTTCTTTTAAACGCACTCAGTAATTTTTCAAAACTTAAGTTATATGTCCTGTTAGGTACAAGGTAATAGGATGTAGGTTAATTGTGTATGATTGACATGTTGTGAATTGCTATGTGTTTACTCGTTTGAGTGGTACACTTTCGGGTATAGTAAAGTCTTGGTAGAGCGTGTTCTCTTGAGACTCATGATACATGTGATATGTTAATATAATCTGGTAGAAAAAGCCCTAGGTGAATTGAATTTTCTTAGGGCACTGTTGAGGAATTGTGAACATGATAAAAATGCGTGATATGATTATGTGCATAACGTGAGTTTTGTTAGTATATAGACAACTAGACGATGTTGCTTGAAAATTAAGCAAATAATAACGTGAAGATGTTGTCCAAATTATTCGACTGCAGTAATGAGGAACAAATAATAAAAATACATTGACTCATAAAAGTGGATTGAAGCACAAATTGAAATTACTTCTTACAGAGTTCAAAGTCTGAAGGAACTTACAAGTTAAATGTTTTATAACCATTGTGGTTAAAAAATTTATATGATTTAAAATGCATAATTGTGCTTGAACCTGAAAGAATATTCAATAGCTGCCACGATATTTATAGAATTGTATCACTACATACAGGTTAATGAAAAGAATAATAACTAAATACATGCATTGTTAAGACATGCATCATGTGTATTCTGTTTTACAAAGAAAACAAGGTGAGTTATGGCAATTTTTTAATGATGAGAGATTTCATCATCTTGATGCACAATTATGCAAATGTTTAAAAAGTTTAAAGTGAATCATAAAAATGAGTTATTTCTTTTTGTGTTTTAAAGACAATTGAACTGTTTTAAGACATATTTATTTTTAATGTAAGTATACATAGACAGAAACTCTGCAAAAAAAGTAAAAAATTTGAAGTCAAGTTGCAAAAAAAAACCGACTGGAGCAATGAATTACATAGGGTATGGAAGTTAAAAATTTACATTTAAATATTAGAAATGTAAAGTTTTTATATATTTAAACGTTTAATTTATTTATGTTGTATATGAATGTTTGCTATTGTTTATGTGACTTTGATGAAATGAACTTCCTATTGGACTACAATAAGACTGTGTGCATGTGCTAGTAACATTGCACTCTAGGAACGAGACCTAGAAAAGAAAAATAAAAGTTATGACTCATTACGTTTATGATATTAGAAGTGAAGTTAAAGTATCAAAAGGAAAATATAACAAAGTGTATTCGGATTTGCATAGCCGTAAAGTGAATAAAGTTATATTGGAGATTGATTTTAGTGGAGATAAGTCTCACTAACAATAAAGGTGTCAGTGGCAAACACATTTCCTAGAATTAACATGATTACAAATGAATTAAGAGTTGAGAAATCGGACATAAATATGTCTTGCTGCTATAATCTTTGATTATAGTCGTGTTAAAGAAAAGCGAATGAGAATAATATTGTGAAAAGACATACATATGAAACATTTACATGGATGTTTTAATAAAAATTGTAATTCGATATTGGGCACTACGAGTTTTTGATTATGTTAGTTATATTAACAAATGCTCCAACGACTTTTATGGATTTGGTAAACCGAGTTTTTAAGCGTTTATGGACTAGTTTGTAATAGTGATTATTGATGATATCCTGATATATTCTCATAGTAAAGGAGAACATGCGTATCATTTGTGATTCGCACTCCAAACATTGAGAAAATATCAATGATCGCCAAATTTTCACAGTGTGAATTTTGGTTGGAAAGCGTTGCATTCTTAGAACCCGTGATATGTAAGGATGGCATTAGCGTTGGTCCAAAAAAAAAAAGCTAAGTGGTAATGGAATGAAAACGATTGAATAAAGTAACAGAGACTCGAAGTTTCTAAGGTTTAGCTGAATATTATAGACATTTTGTGCAAGATTTTTCAAAATCTTTGCACCACTAATTAATACTAACCCAAAAAAATGCAAAGTTTGACTGGACAGATGGATGTGAAAAGAGTTTTCAGAAGTTAAAAGAATGTTTAACAACTACTTCAATATTAAATTACCAGAAGGTACTGAAAGATTTACCGTTTATTATAACGCTTTAAGAAGCAATTTGCCATATACTTTAGGGCAGCTTGGTTGAGTGATAGCTTATGCTTCTCGGCGGCTCAAAAAGCATGAAATAAACCACCCGACACTAGGTTTGGAACTTGGGGCGGTAATTTCTGTACGGAAATTTTAGAGGCACTATTTTTATAGTAGAATTGCGAGATATTCACAAATCATTTGATCAAGGCATTCAATTGAAGTGTCAAGTTTCGGTAAATTTTCAACTCAAGTAAGTGTTTAACCAATATTGCTTAAGCAAGTTAAAGCTTCATGAGCCAACAATTTTCAATTGAAGCGAGTTATGGATGAGTTCAACAAGGAAAGTGTTAGTACTTCATTGTACATGATAAAAGTTATATTATAGTTGAGTATTGATATAAAATAATCAAGTGTTAAGATAAATCCCTCTATTCGGCGTATAAGTTATATGATTAAAATTATGCCGATTGAAATGTGAAACAAATGAATGATGTTATTAAAAGACCAACTATTCAAGTTAGGTGTAAAGTTAAAAAAGATTTGATAGGATTGCGGTTGTTGTAGATTCATTTTATGACTCCAACGACTTATAAGTAATCCCAAGAGAAGGAGACAAGTTTGAAACTTACGAATGAGGGGTGATGTGGTAAAAATTGATCAAATTTTAATGGTAGTGCCGAATTGATTACAAATTATTGGACCAAGTCCCTTTTTATCCCTAATTTTGACTTTGACAATTAACTTAAAGGTTCTAATATTATTTAATCAATGCGTAAGAACCTATTAAAACCATCGTGGGTGGATTTAGAGCCTTCTAGCGCGAATCAAAAATTTAGATTTGCCCAAGTTATAGTGGGTTTTTCGCGTCCATGAAAAAGATGTCTCGCGGGCACGCGATACAAGCTGTAGAGGGCACGATAAATTTGTTGACTAGAACTCTGAATTATTGACCTTGTGTAGAGGGTGCGACTAATGATACTGTTGGAGGTCCAACGACTATTTTTTAGCACTCCAATGAATGTGTGACACATGGATTTATCTGAGTGAAGGATTTAAAGTCAAGCAAAAGTCACGGGCGCGACACATGGTTAGCGGGCGCGACCTGCCTTTTTCATGCATAAAGTTTTATCTTCACTTGGAAGACTTATAGGAGAGTTGTTGGGGTTATAAGTACCCCTCATCCACCATAATTTATGTGGTTAGACACCTTAAGAACAACAACAATTACAAGCCATTAAATTACATTCTCTCTTTTTTTATTATGCATATAGATAGTTGGAATGTTTTTATTACTAATCTTAAATTCAAGATTGGTATATGAGATTCTACTTCTCTTTAACATGATAATTGGATGGGAAATGGGCCAGTGACTATGTTGTTTCATAGTCTTTATAATCTTTCTAATAAAAAACGAGCTACAATTGAAGATGTTTGGAGAGGGATTCGAGATGGAGGCGTAGATTGCGTGGAAATGAGTTGCTTTTGCTCAATGAATTTCAATCGATTTTTATTGAACTAGGACATAATTCAAGTTGTAGAGATGAGGTGTTTTGGAATACGTCTTCGAGTATTTTTACATCAGCCTCGTTTTATCGCCTTGTTGGGAATTTGACAAACAGTTCAACTGCTGCCACTGTTCTGGAAGCAGAGGTTGTGACTGCTGATGATGAACTTCAACAAAAGGGGATTGCTGATGATATTTTTTCCAGTGCCGATGTTACTGGAAACGCTGCTGACAGTGAGCTGAGATCTTTTAAAGCTGATATCGCTGGAGCGCTGAGACCTGCTGCTTCTGTTGGTGTTTCTGCTGCTTCTACTGCTGCTTCTACTGTGGAATCGGTACTTAATGCTGTTGTTGCTGAGTCATAACGGAGGGCTGCTGATATTAGACTTGGTCATCATCGTATTTACTCGCCGTTTACACAAGTATGGAAGTCTAATGCTCCTCCTAGAGTTAAATTCTTTTTATGGACCGCATTACATGGAAGAGTGCATACTCTTGATTTTTTTGGTAATGCGTTCTATTATTCCGGTTGAGAACGCTTTATGCTCTCTTTGTGACGAATTGGAAATACAGTCACATCTTTTTAATCATTGTGATTTTGCGAGGAATATATGGGTTAGTGTGATTGAAAAGATGGATATTGCTTAGGTAGCTCCTTCTTCGTTTGTGGATTTTTTATTTCAATGGCATAGTGTTATTTATTAGAGTCCATCCTGCACTCTTTGGCAAATTTTGAGCTATCTCATTATTTGGGAGATTTGAAGGTGCAGAAACAGAAGAGTTTTTCAAAGCAAGAGTTCGACAAAGGATGATGTAATTTTTAGTTATTTTATGAGAGCTACTTTTCTTTACAAGCTTTTTAATAGAGATTTCCCTTATTCTGGATTGGATTTTTTTCGAAATTCAAACTATATTTTGTTTTCGAACTGGTGAGTTTGTCTTTGCTCCTTCGCTCTTTGCATAAGCCTTCACTATGCTTTTTTGTAAGTCACTTCTTGTGCGGGTTTTTGCTACTCCTTGTGGCATTTTAATATACATATTATTCATAAGAAAAAAATGTTTTTATATATTAACCAAGATTAACGGTACAATTAGTCAAATCATATAAAAAATAATAATGTGAGGTGGCAGCGTCTCAGGCTGCCACCTCACAGACTACAAGAAACTCTTGCTGCCTGGACAGTGTCACTATTGCACCAACATATAACTAATTTAAATGGTCTCATTTAGTTGGGATAAATTTATTAAATATAACTTTTCGAGAAACCAGTATTTATTTTGTTCTTAATTTATTTTTTTATCCGACTTTTCAACTTTAAAAAGTTGAGGGTTGACTTCCTTTTAATTAGAAAAATATTTTTTAAGAAAATTTAGATAAATTCTACTTCCTTAATTAAATTAATATAAAAAATAATTATGGTTCTAAATTAAATTAGCTTACTTAATTGCAAAAATTGAATATTTTTGAAAGTTAATACAACATTTGAGAGAGCGCTTATTCTCCATCCTTTTAATTAATCGGTTTATTTTTCAAATTTGAATCTAGATATATTTCTTTTTAGACTGTGTATATATACTAACAGAATATTATTTCTCATTCATTTTATAGTAATATCTTATTTTGATTAATACAGTAATATTATACTTTAAAAATAATAGTGCAATTAGTAAATAATTAAAATTCATTAATGTGGATACACAAACACTGAGTTAAATAATATTACTTTTTATATGATAATTTGATTTATCTTTTTTTTTTAAAGTAATGTGATTTACTTATAAGGACATTCTGATTACATATTTATTTTATCTTCAAACTTTTCTTGTAAACATAGCTAGATATAACAGATAGCTAGATGAATATAGGCATGTGTAAAATTTCAATCTACGAGATATCCTATAGATAGTGGGTAGATTTGACCATGTCTCTACACATGCATCAGTTGAAGGGAGATTTCGTCCCTCTTAGAGGACAAATTCGGATCGGACGTCTTCATGAAAGTTGTAGATATTCGAGTTACCTTTCCAGGGACGTTTGAATCGATGAAATCTGACGTCGGGGAACGAGTTCTAACATAAATAGACAATCTGAATATATATAGATTTCACACTGATATACACATGCAGCAACTTCATGTCACCTTTCGTCCATGTTCCAAGTCGAATCCGGATTGGATGTCTTCATGAAAGTCGTAAGTATTCGAGCTACCTTTCTAGGTACATTTGAATCGGTGAAATCTGACATTGGAAAAAAGATTTACGAATTAAATACTTGGACCAGATACATGCAGATTTTATAATGTTTAGTCAATTGGGACAAGAAGACAAAGTAAGCATATAAATCTCTCTCCCTATGGAGTTTTGAATGCAATTGGTGAGGAGTTATAAACATTTTTATCACAAAAATATGTTATTTGATGAGGAGTCACCATAACTCTACACATGCAGAAGCTTCAAGAGCAATTTCGTCCTTATTTGAGGATGAATGAAAATTTAATTTCTTCACGAAAAATGTAGTTATTCGAGTTAGCTTTCTAGGCCGTCCGAATCGGTTAAATCGGAGGTCGGAAAAAAGAGTTATGGCATAAATAGCCAGGATGGTTTTGGAAGATGCTTCCACCTTTTTCAAAAAAAAAGATAGATATATATGGATATAGGCATGTGTAAAATTTCAATCTACGGGATATCCTATAGATAGTGGGTAGATTTGACCATGTCTCCACACATGCATCAGTTGAAGGGAGCTTTTGTCCCTCTTAGAGGACGAATCCGGACCAGACATCTTCATTAAAGTTGTAGGTATTCGAGTTACCTTTCTAGGGACGTTTGAATCGATGCAATCCAACGTCGGGGGAACGGGTTATGACATAAATACACAATCTGAATATATATAGATTTCACACTGATATACGCATGCAGCAGCTTCATGGCACCTTTTGTCCATGTTCCAGGTCGAATCCGGATTGGATGTTTTCATGAAAGTCGTAGGTATTCGAGCTACCTTTCTAAGAACATTTGAATCGGTGAAATCCGACATTGGAAAAACGATTTACGAATTAAATACTTGGACCAGATACATGCAGATTTTATAATGTTTAGTCAATTGGTTAAAGAAGACAAAGTAAGCATATAAATCCCTCTCCCTATGGAATTTTGAATGCAATTGGTGAGGAGTTATAAACATTTTTATCACAAAAATATGTTATTTGATGAGGAGTCACAATGACTCTACACATGCATTAGCTTCAAGAGCAATTTCGTCCTTATTTGAGGATGAATGCGAATTTGATTTCTTCACGAAAAATGTAGTTATTCGAGTTAGCTTTCTAGGCCGTTCGAATTAGTTAAATCGGAGGTCGGAAAAAAGAGTTATGATATAAATAGCCGGGATGGTTTTGGAAGATGCTTCTACCTTTTTTTTTAAAAAAAGATGGATATATATGGATATAGGCATGTGTAAAATTTCAATCTACGGGATATCCTATAGATAGTGGATAAATTTGACCATGTCTCCACACATGCATCAGTTGAAGAGAGCTTTTGTCCATCTTAGAGGACGAATCCGGACCGGACATCTTCATTAAAGTTGTAGGTATTCGAGTTACCTTTCTAGGGACGTTAGAATCGATGCAATCTGGCGTCGGGGGAACGAGTTATGACATAAATACACAATCTGAATATATATAGATTTCACACTGATATACGCATGCAGCAGCTTCATGGCACCTTTCGTCCATGCTCCAGGTCGAATCCGGATTGGATGTTTTCATGAAAGTCGTAGGTATTCGAGATACCTTTCTAGGGACGTTTGAATCGATGAACTCCGACGACAGAAAAAAATTTACGAATTAAATACTCGGACTGGGTACATGCATATTTCATAGAGCTGCACACATGCAGCAGCTTCAAGGGCACTTTCGTCTCTTTTCCAGGGTTAATCCGGACCGAACGTCTTCATGAACGTTGTAGGTATTCGAGTTACCTTTCCATGGACATCTAATTCAGTTAAATCCGACGTCTGAATTGGAGTTATGATAAAAATATTCGGGCTGGTTTTCGAAAATATACTTCTATCCCCTTTCTATCGCTTGAATAGCTACCGATTACTAAAAAATGAATTTCAAAATAATAAATTTCAGTTAAATAAAATAATGTGGAGAAATCGGACGCGTGTTGAATTATTCGGACAAAATAGATTATTATAAATTAATAAAAATGAGCTATATTTAAATTCAAATTTAAAATAATTGAGCATATATATTTTACTTAAATAAATTACAAATAATAATAAATCATATCAATAATATTTAGTCAATGGGGACAATAAGACAAAGTAAGCATATAAATCCCCCTCCCTATGGAGTTTTAAATGCAATTGGTAATAAGTTGTAAACATTGTTATCACAAAAATATATTATTTGTTGAGGAGTCACCATACCTCTACACATGCAGCATCTTATATGGCTATTTCGTCCTTACTTGAGGATGAATGCGAATTTGATTTCTCCACGAAAAATGTAGGTATTCGAGTTAGCTTTCTAGGGCCGTTCGTATCGGTTAAATCGGAGGTCGGAAAAAAGCGTCATGACATAAATAACCGGGATGGTTTTGGAAGATGCTTCTACCTTTTTCAAAAAAAGATGGATATATACGGATATATGCATGTGTAAAATTTCAATCTACGGGATATCCTATAGATAGTGCGTAGATTTGACCATGTCTTCACACATGCATCAGTTGAAGGGAGATTGCTTCCCTCTTAGAGGACGAATCCAGATCGGACGTCTCATGAAAGTTGTAGGTATTCGAGTTACCTTTCCAGGGACGTTTGAATCGATGAAATCCGACGTCGGGGGAAAAAGTTATGATATAAATACACAATCTGAATATATATAGATTTCACACTGATATACACATGCAACAGCTTCATGGCACCTTTCGTCCATGTTCCAGGTCGAATCCGGATTGGATGTCTTCATGAAAGTCGTAGGTATTCGAGTTAGCTTTGTAGGGACGTTTGTATTGATGAAATCCAACGTCGGAATACTAATTTACGAATTAAATACTCGAATTAGGTACATGCAAATTTCATAAAGCTGCACATATGCAGCAGCTTCAAGGGCACTTTCGTCCGTTTTCCAGGTTGAATCCGGACCGGACGTCTTTTTAAACGTTGTAGATATTCGAGTTACCTTTCCATGGACGTCTGAATCAGTGAAATCCGACGTCTGAAAAGAGAGTTATGATACAATTACTCGGGCTGGTTTTCGAAAATATACTTCTATACTGAACTTCAAAATAATAAATTTCAGTTAATTAAAATAACGTAGAGAAATCAGACGCGTGTTGAATTATTTAGATAAAATAGATTATTATAAATTAATAAAAAAGAGCTATATTTAAATTTAAATTTAAAATAATTGAACATATGTATTTTACTTAAATACATTATAAATAATAATAAATCATGTCCATAATGTTTAGTCAATGGAGACAAGAAGACAAAGTAAGCATATAAATCCCTCTCCCTATGGAGTTTTGAATGCAATTGGTGAGGAGTTATAAACATTTTTATGACAAAAATATGTTATTTGGTGAGGAGTCACCATACCTCTACACATGCAGCAGCTTCAATGGAAATTTCGTCCTTATTTGAGGATGAACGCGAATTTTATTTCTCCACGAAAAATGTAGGTATTCGAGTTAGCTTTATGGGGCCGTTTAAATTGGTTAAATCTGAGGTCGGAAAAAAGAGTTATGGCATAAATAGCCGGGATGGTTTTGGAAGATACTTCTACCTTTTTCAAAAAAGATGGATATATACGGATAGGCATGTGTAAAAGTTTAATCTACGGGATATCCTATAGATATTGCATAGATCTGACCATGTCTCCACACATGCATCAGTTGAAGGGAGATTTCGTCCCTCTTAGAGGACGAATCCGGACCGAACGTCTTCATGAAAGTTGTAGGTATTCTAGTTACCTTTTTAGGCACGTTTGAATCGATGAAATCCAGCGTCGGCGGAACGAGTTATGACATAAATACACAATCTGAATATATATAGATTTCACACTGATATACACATGCAGAAGCTTCATGGCACATTTCGTCCATGTTCCAGGTCGAATCTGGATTGGATGTCTTAATGAAAGGCGTAGGTATTCGAGTTAGCTTTCCAGGGACATTTGAATCGATGAAATCCGACGTCGAAAAAACGATTTACGAATTAAATACTCGGACTGTGTATATGCTGATTTCATAAAACTGCACACATGTAGCAGCTTCAAGGGCACTTTCGTCCCTTTTCCAGGTTGAATCCGGACTGGACGTCTTCGTGAAATTTGTAGGTATTCGAGTTACCTTTCCATAGACGTCTTAATCAGTTAAATCCGACGTCTGAAAAGCGAGTTATGATAAATATACTCAGGATGGTTTTCAAAAATATACTTTTATCCCCATTTTAGAGGACAAATCCGACTTCTCCATCTTCATAGAAGCCGTAAATATTTGAGTAAGCTTTCCAGATATGTTTTAATTAGTTCAATCGGACGTCGTAATATACAGTTATGTCCTATATTGTCAGACTGTATTTTTTAAAAATTTATACATGAATCTACTTACTATATATATCGTCTCTATTGTACATTTGAATAATAATAATAATTAGTATTAAGTAATTTTGTAAACAATAATTTTCAATTAAATTAAAATCATGGAAAAATTCTACCGTGTTGAATTATTTGGTTAAAAAAATTTATTATATAATGTGGAGAGTATTTGAAATGATGAAGTTTTCAATAACTAAATTCATAAATAATGTATTTCAATTATTCATAAAAAAGATGTATTTCAATTATATAAAAAAAAAGATCAATGGAATATTTATATATTTAATCGGTTAAAAAAATTAATAATATAGTTCAGTTTAATTAATAATTAATAAATGTAATAAACATTTAACTAAAAAAAAGTATAACTCAAAATAATTATTTTATTAAAAAGTTAATTTTTAATATTTATCTATTCTTTAAAAACATGTAGGAAGTATTAAATTTTTAATTTTTATAAATAAAATTATTTATTAACTAATATTTATATTAAAATAATTAAATCTACTCCTATTAACAAATTATATATAGGAGAATGTATTCACTTTTTTTATTTATGAGAATGAGAGAGTAACTATTAAAATATGTAGAGTATTTACTCTTTAACCAATTCAGAAAGGATTTATTTTTATATTAACCTAGAAGCCCCTCTCTCTCAAATAGAAAACCCTAACCGTCAAGCGTTTCTCTTTTGTTTTTCGCTTCGGCTGCCGTCAATGGTTTATTTTTGCCGTTGGCGGTAGCCATTTCTTTTTTATTGCTTTAGAATAAAATAAATGACCGACTCCTTTTCATCTTTTTCATTTTGGTTGGTAAATCTATCGATGAGGCGCATCAATTTCAATAGATATACAAATAAAAAAATCAGAGATGGATCAAGCCCTTTTAAGATTGAAGATGAAATCGTTATAGGTTATATTAGTTTTTTTTATAACTATTTTATAGAGATTGTCTTTCTTTTTTGAAAATTTTGCTGTTCTTTCTATATGAAAGATTTGTTGTTTTTTATGAAGAGTTTGTGAGTCTTTTGTTAGACAGGAAAGGATTGGATCGTATTGTGTAAGAGCGGTTATGTAATTTGATTTTGTTTTGTAAACCGATATGCGAATCAAGATTTATATCTTGTTTCATGTCAGGTCATTAGAAACGGTTATACTCTTTCTGAATTTTTACACCTGTAACTGCTCTTTATTATTAATGAAAGATTATTATATTGTTAAAAAAAAACAATTCAGAAAGTAATAAGTAAATTTGTCCTTATTAGTATTTTATTAATATGCTTAGCTTTCCAGTTCAGCGCTAGATTGAAGAGCGACTCAAAAATTTAATACTACTTGGCAGATAATTAAGTGCAGGGTATAAAAATATAATTAATACCTAGACAAAAACATTGGTTCATGTTGAATCCTGGACCTGTATGCAACTAGTTTGACTTTTATTACACGAATAATAATTAAAATGAAATTTTTTCATTATTCATATACTTCAATAAAAATCAAGCAGTGACAGAATTAAAATAGGGCGAGATGAGAAGGCCGTTCCATCCGACGTCAATATATTCAGAATTGAAGAATGTAAAATTATTAATTATGCGAGGATCGAATAAAAAGTTGAGCTCTGGTTTGATCTAAAAAAATTAAAAAATTAAGTAATATTTTATTCGGTTTAAAAATTTAGCCAAACTGTAAATATATTTCAATTATAAAAAATATTTCGCCCGACTTGAATGTCAAATTGTCTATTGATTATTCTCTTTCCAGTAGAGCTCCATCATTGTTTGAAAAGGATAAAATGATTGTCTTGTCAACAATTTTTAAGTGGACATATGATGATTATCGAGCATGAAAAATAAAATAAATAAAACAAGCAAGTTGCTATAATAAATCACACAAGATATTTATTCATCATATTTAGTTACTTTATTTACCCTTGCACAAACAAATAGGCCTCGCTTGATTCGTTTTATAGCAATTTCTGGAAAGTAACTTCCCGGGAAGTATAGTTTCTGAGAAATTAACTTCCCAAAAAGTTTGATAAATGTTACTTGTTTTAATTTTTACTTCCCGGGAAGTACAAAATTAATTTTAATATAATATACCATATTTTTAACTAAAAGACGTAAATGTCCTTTGATAATTTTTATATTGTTAAACAAATAATTTTAATTTAAAAATTGAACAAATAAATAATTTAATTTTTAATTATTATTTCTTATTTTACGATTCAAGTACTATTTAGGGGAGTTTTTAAATATTAAAATTTAAAAATTATATTTTTTTATTTGAATTTTATATAATATAAAATATTTAATAAAAATATTTACTTATTATAAATAACAATTATAAAATAATATAAGTAATAAATTAAAATATTTTTATATGAATTTTAAAAGAAAAAAAGAAAAGAATTAAGGTTAAATTGGAAAAAACCACAAAAGTGCTAGGGAAGTTCTACTTTCTTGGGTTTTGGGCTAATAATCATCGACGGTCCTCGACCTTTACCCTTAACTTCCGTAAACCCCCTATACTTTCAAAAGCTTCCCTAAACTCCCCAACCTTTGTGGCGGCGCCATTCACGGTCCTTATGGACGAAAACACCATTACAAAAAAAAAAATTGGCGACTGGCGGCGCCACGTCATCTGACATGTCATAATTTTAAAAAAAAAATGAAAGCCCCAAAATACCCCTAAAATAAGCTAATCAAACCAAAACTCAATCATATTCGATCCAACCAAACCCAAAAAAAAAAACGAACCAAACTAACCAAACCACCATCCACCCGCCGCCGGTACAGTCGCCGATCATCATCTCCGGCGACCATCTGTTCTAAGAACAGATATGAAAACCCAGATCTGTTCTTAGAACAGATCTGTTCTTAGAACAGATCTACAGATCTGTTCTAAGAACAGATCGGTCTTCTCAGGCGAACTGAGAAGACGCTTTCGTCTTCTCAGACGAACTGAGAAGACAGGTTCGTCTTCTCAGTTCGTCTGAGAAGACGAACAGATCTGTTCTTAGAACAGATCTGATTTCCAGATCTGTTCTAAGAACAGATCACATCTGTTCTTCAAGAACAGATGTGAAATCTGTTCTTGAAGAACAGATCAGAACAGATTGTGGCGACCGGAGGTGGCGACCGGAAGTGGCGGCCGAGGTGGCGGCCGTAGGTGGTGGCCGGACCGGCGGCGGTTGTTGGCCATATGGTCTGATTAGGCTGTTTTGGATTTGGTTAGATTAGACTAGGGTGTTTTGGTTTGATTTTGATTTGGTTAAATTAAGGGTGTTTTGGGGTTTTTGAATATTTTTGGACCTATGATGATGTGGGGCCGTCAATTTTTTTTTTTTTTGCGCCGCCAGCCGCCAAATTTTTTTGTAGGGATATTATCGTCCATAAGGACCGTGAATGGCGCCGCCACAAAGGTTGGGGGGTTTAGGGAAGCTTTTGAAAGTATAGGGGGTTTACAGAAGTTAAGGGTAAAGGTCGAGGACCGTCGATGATTATTAGCCTGGGTTTTGCTAGGGAAGTTAGTTCTCTAGTTAAAGGGAAGTCAAACATCCAACTTTCCGGAAAGTAAAATGTAAAAATTGAACCAAGTAAAAAAAATTTGCTACTTCCCGGAAAGTTGAAGTACAATTTCCCTAGTCTATTTACCCCCAACCAAGCAAGGCATATAGAAATTATTTTTTAAAATTATTTTTAGCATTGATACATCACATAATCACTTAAATATTTAGTATTATTTAATTTTAACTTTTAAGATATCATCAAATCGTCAATTATATATAAAATTATGCTATTTATATTAATAAGTTATCTTTTATTAAATAATTATATAAATTTAAATAATTAGATGAGTTTAAATAATATCTTATAAATTTATATTGATTAAACAATAGATAAAATTAAGAGTTAATTTCATAAAAAAATCATGACCTTACATGAAATTTCATTTTAATCACGACCTTTAAAAGTTGTCATATAAAACTATGATCTTTCAATTTTTTCAAATCTATCATTTTAGTGTATTTTTTTATTATGTTCTTCATTAAACTATTAATTAAATACCCAAATTATAAATTGACACCAATATTATCTCTCGGCTAGAGTATGTAAGATTAGTAATTTTTCGTCAGAAAAATACACCGAATTTTACTTTGATGATAGATTTGAAATAAAATGAAAGGCCGTGCCTTTAAATGCCAATTTTTAAAGTTTGTGATTAAAATAAAACTTCGTGTAAAGATTGTGACTTTTTCATGAAATTAACCCTAAAATTAAACATATTTATATATCATGTAATCCATATTATAAATATATCTTATTTGAACCTTACATATGGTATATTATATATTACATATTATATATTGATTATTTATTATATCATATTAATATTTATTTCAGTTAAATTTATATTTATCTCCATACAATCTATAATAAATATAAAAGTGTATTCGCGGGGGGAACACTTCCATTCACGGACAAAAATACCCTCTACATATTTTATTCAAGTTGATATTTCTAATTGTGATATATAAGAATATTTGTGCTTAACAAATAGAAAGATAACATTCCTAATCCATAGAAAAAACATATTAAAAATAATTATCGCAGTAGCTACGTATTAAATTCCTAATCTTAAAAGGAATTGTGCAACAACTATCATTATGTGTTAAATTTCTAATTCTAAAAGAATATGATGAGTTTTATTAATATTAAATAATCATATTATAATATTTGTGTTAAAACTTTGATATTTTTTATATTTATTAGTTATTTACTATGAAAAATAATATAAATTTGCTTCAATCATATTATCATTTTTTAATAACAACAATATCAAAAATTAAATCTATTGTTTAATTCTAAATATTTAACATTTCCAATAAAAGAAATTAAAATTTTATAAAATAATTAAACAAAAACAAATAAAAAGAATACAAGTCTAATAAAATTTAAATAATAATATATTATTAAGAAAATATACAATTATAATATTAAATAACGGATTATATAGATATTGTTAACGTGCGTAGCACGTGGCCAAAAAAACTAGTCCATGTAAATGAATTTTCATACCTACTTAAAAGTATACAACCTGTGTATATAATAATTTTTCTTATTTGTACTTGAAAATAGTTTTGGTAAAGTATGGAATCATATATAGATGGGATGGAAGTACATGTGTATTGAAGGTTTGAATACCTAGGATTTCTCTTTAGCTACTGAATTTCAGGTCACATACTCTCTTCACTCATTTTGGAATTTTCTGAAGTGCTGCAGACTGGACCCCATTAGTATTTACTAAATTACTACTCTACAATCCAACAATATGTACCCATCATTTTTGTTTTATCAAAAAAAAAATCTTTCATAAAAAAGATTAATTATAATAATTTCAAATCTGATCATTATTTAAATTAAATTATAATAGTCTGAGATCTAATCGCAATATTGAAATTAAGTTATAATAAATAGAGATATTTGATAACTCAATTTGTTATCCAATAATACGGTATTGTTATATAAAACATAATAAACCTTAAACTAAAAATAGACCTAGACATATGTGCAAATAAATTTACATATTTAATCAATTACAATAAAAATTGTTGAAGGAAATATATAAAAATTAAATCTGTAAATCTTTTAAATGGAAACAAAAAAAAAATCCGAACTTTGAAAAAAGTCATGTTATAAACTGTATCTAAATCATCAAGTTTTCTTAAAGAGTGTGAAATATTTGGTCCTAAAATTTAAAATTGCATATATAAATAAAAAAATACCTTGCAAAATTTTTAATTTGTAAAAGAAACAACCTCATAAAGAGTGAATAAACTTCATATATGAGGCAGATATAATAAAAACAAACTACCAACTTAACATAAAACATTCACCGATTTACTAGAAAATAAAAAACTTTAAGGGTGGTAAGTGATTTTTTTTAGCTAAAATGCCTAATAATCACCTCTCATAAGGGTTGTGCAGGTAGGGTTTGAAAAGAGAAGTCGAGAGATGTTGGTATATGGATCGGGTCGCTCATGACGGATTGATTCGAACCCAATTATCTATATGGATTTGCATGAAAGAGTGTTGTAACATTTAAATTAAAGGTTACAACTCCATGGAAGATGATAACTTATTGAAAAGTTACACCTATTCATAACACCCAATATATGTTATTACATAGCAAACAAATTTTTTGATCCATAATTAAACACTATTAAAATATACATAATAAAGATAGCATACAAGATGATGAATTATAAATTTATTCATAATAATAATACTTGGACTTAGTGACATAATCAATCATTATCATTGGAATCGACAAGAGGTACGCCTAACAATTCTAAATTATTTTTGCATATTTCAACAAGAGAATTAAGCAAGAAAAAAATGGAGTTAATTTATGCATAATTAATTGTCCCCATCAAATTTATGTAATATCTATGTCAATTTTTAAAATAAAATATTACATAAATTTTAGGATAAAGGGATAAATGTATAATATTATTACAAAAAGTTAGGGTTGAATTCCGCCATTGTGACCTCTCAAAAAATAAATCCCACCATTGTGTAGAAGACGCTAAACCACTTATTTTGCTAATAAATTCGGAAGCACATTACCTTTCTAAATACATGACACCTTAAATTCATTTAAAAAATAAAATGCAACTATTATAATCATCTATAAAAAAAATAAAAAGTTATAGGATCACTACAACAAAACCAACATATAGTGACATTGATATAGTAACAATTTTTAAAAGCATCACTTGAAATATAAAAAATAGTTTTAACTGACATTTGTATTATGCCACTAAAAATAATTAAACCCTAAGAAACATCTTATTATCAAAAGAAAAAAAAAACAATCTTCACACACGTATCCCACTAGTTCACTATTTGTCGCCGAACCTTTCTCCCATTTTCTCCTTAAGAACAATCTGACTAAAAAGAGTAAACCGTTCGGTGCCCTTCTCCTCGCTGCCCCCTTTTGCCTGCTATTGTTACTGCACCTCTTTTGCGTGCTTTGTCCGCTCTTGGTGTCAGCGTTCCTTCTTATTTGCTGCCAACGTTTGTTTTTCCACCACCACCGGTTGCCGTAATTTCCATTGCTATTGAACCAGTTAGTTTCGTTAGATTATTTCACTATATTCTGAGATTTGTTTGTTCTTGGATTTTTTTTTTTTTTGAAAATACTGTTGTTTCCAAGATAAAACGGAGAAAACTAAAAAAAATGAATTATCCAGCATTAATTTTAATTCTTTTTCTCTATAATGGCTTTTTAGGTACGCAACTTTTATGAGGAGTCAAGGTGTGCTCTTAAATGATCGTGTATGGCATCATGGCTGGAAGAGCTTCTATGGGAATTCCTACCAATTTGAGCCTAACCACGCAGGTTAGGCTTCTTCATTACAGCTTCATCTTATGTGATGACTTTTTCCCATAATATATATTTATTGTAAAAGGAATATCAAATTCTCAAATTTTACTATAACTGAAGCTGATAATATGGAAATCATGATTCATTGTGAACTTTTTATTGGAATTGATATGTATTTGTTCTTGTTGTGTTGTGCATATGCAGATGCGAGCAAAGGTGTTAGAAGGGCATGTCGAGATGCTTAATTGATATTTCCTAATTTTATAGATTTGCAAGGCATTACATCAGATAAGGTTCTCTTTGCTAATTTTGGCTTTTCTATTTCTTAAAAATTCTAGTATTATTGCTTCCGAAACAATTTGAATGTTTTTTGTTTCTACTTTTTGTAGTGGAAAAGAGACACTTATAACTATTTCATGGAAGACTTATCTCTGTATGATATATGCCTTGTAGTTGCAACTAACCATCATTTGTAGTTTTTTTTAGTTTATCTTTGTTTGTTGCTCAACCTCATTTCGTTTAAATCATGTATATTAATTTGATAATTTTATAAGCACCATGTAGTTCAATGTTTTATTTGAGGATAATTTTGCTCACTATTTTATCTTCTTTCAGTTCCTGCATTAGGCTAGCTACCAAGTGCTTAGGATGGTGCATTTAAAGCTGTCTTCTATATTGAACACTATAAATATTTATATACAATGCTTTATTGTTTGAAAATGAACTTTACTGATCTAATGTGTTGGAGGTTTTAGCTCAAATTCTCATATGTACAAATTGAATGGATATGCAAACATAAATGCTATCAAAGCATCTACAGAGCAAGGTATGGAACTATTCTTTGATCAACTTTTTTTTTCATTTTCAATCATTATAACATGACTACATTTAAGGGATGCTTTTTTATTTTGGAGTAGCATGGCATAAAGATTGAGAAATAATATTCTTTTTTCTTCTTCTTATATTTTATTTACTTTGTTGCAGGACATAATCACATATAATGGGATTCGTGTACGGAATTGAAATTTAGTTTTTAGTCTGCGTAATTATTAAGAAAAGGATATTTTTATGAATTAGATTTTATCTCTTTAGTGATTTTAATATTGTCATTATTTAAATGTCATTATGTAAACGAGTATTCGACTTGCTAAATATGTATTCGGATTATTAATGAATAGTAATTTTATAGTCCTTCTCTTATATCTCTGTCTTTATTATCAATTAATTTTGTTAAATATAACATTTTGTCTATTAAATATTGTTAGCTTACTCTTTTGCAACACATCAATTTCTTTACCTTTTGGTAACATTTCACAAAAATTATAAAAAATAGTTCATTTAATAGTAAATTAATAATTGTAGCAACATTTTATAAATATTACTATAGGTACTGATATAATAATATTTAATACATGTCACATAAAATATTTTAAATGTTGCTATAAATGGCTACAAACATTTGTATTAAATGTCATTTAAACACCTAACGACACCGGCAAATGTAACACTTTAATGACATTTTTGAAAAATGTTGGTATAAATTTTAAATGATGTTTTTTTAGCATTAAGTAACATTTATTTTATGACACAAAAGATCATTTTTGTTGTAGTGGATGCAACTTGTGCCATGTTATTTTTGAAATACACTAATAGTACGTTAGGCATATGAAAAATTAAATGAGAAAGAAAATAAATAATAATTGAAATTTTTTTTATTATAAATGTTTATTGACTTGTTATAAAAATAATGTGGCGCTGACAAACATTATAAAAGTCACTTATATAGATTTTGAAATGAAAAAGTACACTGCCAATGAAGAATCAAATTCCAACCATAATCAATGTCAACTCATATACCAAGCAACCTCCACTTTACAAATCGCAACGCTAAATTCTGCAACAAATAAAAAATTGATTCCCGAAGTGAAAGTAAACGGGCGACAAAGGAAAATCATACTTATATGGATATAATTTCTTTTTATTATATACTGTTCCCGTAAATTATCAGAAGAAAAAAATTAGTTTTCATGATTAACTTTTTGAATGACGGGTCTTAAAAAAGATGCAACATCTAAAATTAAAGAGAACACAAAAGTATCCAAAACATCAATAAAAAAAATAAAATATACAGTGTC